>NC_083875.1:15000000-20000000 GCF_032452875.1 Bos javanicus | reverse complement strand
GTTTCAGTGAAATTGCTCACTGCTTCAAGGCACCTAATTAGAAATTAAAATACCTAGGTGTTTTTTTTTTTAATTTCTTTCAAGCTCCATTTCAACATATTTTAATCTGAACTATATTTTTCTGTTAAATATGATTACTGGGCAATGACAGAGCTCATGGTCATTCATTGCTCATTCATTACCAGTTTTCATTTATAGTTGAAATGAACATTTTCCCCAATTATATTTTTTAATCATTCCCAATCATCCTTTCTCTTTTATATAAGAGATATTAAGTCTTGAGAAAATTTCTGCAGAGTAATAAAACCTGTTAGATTAGATTAATATACATGGACTGTTCAACTGTTATTAATTTAGACAGACTTTCATTTTTCCTTTTTTGATTACACAGGACATTGATTTATGGTACATGAAATAACCAAATTGCAGTTTTGAAATTTAAAATTCTGGAGTCTTTCTTACATTATTGGTCTTGAACTTAGCTTTTTGTCCTTTAAATTATAAAATATATGCTCTTTTTTAATTCAAAGATTTACATTGTGTAGTGTAGCAAGTATATTAGCTAAATGTTTGCCTGAGATTACTGGATCATTTTTTATGTCATTAGTCTACTATTGAGTCATGATAGAACACAGCATATCATAAATACTTTTATACTTCCTTTATTAGCTTCGTTGTAGTATGTTTACAGTGCCTATAATACCACTTTCTTAATTAGTTTTATTGTTTGTGCTGTGGTTAGTCACTCAGTCATGTTCGACTCTTTGCAATCCCATGGACTATAGCCTGCTAGACTCCTCTATCCGTGGGGATTCTTCAGGCAAGAATACTGGAGTGGGTTGCCATGCCCTCTTCTAGGGAATCTTCCCAACCCAGGGATTGAACCCAGATCTCCTGCATTGCAGGTGGATTCTTTACTGTCTGAGCCACCAGGGAACCCCAGTTTTATTATTTATACCTCTTTGAGTGAGAAAAAAATTTTTGTTTCAAGGCTAAAAAGAAAAAATGTTGGTAAGGCCATTGCTCCATCTCACTCTGATAGATGCCAAGAATATTAATATATACAGCTGATTATGTATCTTTAGGAACCTAAACTCAGAGCTGGTCATCAGTGTCCATTTATGAGTGACCCTAGGCCCCATAGTGAATATGAAAGGAAGAATTTTGGCAAATCTTCTGTGTGCCTAAATGTAGTACTTCTAGGAAGTGTATATGCTTGTACTTTATATTGCCCTGATGGATTGTAAACCCTAAGGTTAGTTGAGAGATTATTAGGGAGAACCCACTCAGTAAAAATGCTTGAATGGAGAGAACACATGGATTAATGGCAGGACAACACCAGGTAGACTGATATTTACCTTTTCTCCCAAGTAGATGACAAGAACCTGAAGTCTGCATATAGAAATCTTCAGGGCTTACTCAATCAGAACATTTATTTTTCCTTCCTCAGAGAATCTGACAATCAATCAAAGAGAGATATCAGTCTTTTCCAAAATGATGGGGACTGATAGTCCATCAGAGGCCACATACACTGGCTCCTACTTCTCCTATTCCCTTCCCTGGAGGAGGGCATGGCAACCCACTCCACTGTTCTTGCCTGGAGAATTTAATGAACAGAGAAGTCTGGCCGGCTACAGTCCATGGGATTGCAAAGAGTCGGACACTACTGAGTGACTATCACTTCACTTAACTTCATAACCCTGTCAGGCTAATGCCCAAATTCCTTAATTGACATATGTAAAGAGCTTGGCAGTGGCATCCCCAAATTTATCAACCAGTGCATACAGAGTGCCTTTGTGGAGCTATTGTCTAATCACTGGGAGAAGCGTAAAGACCTTTAGAGGTATATAGACTCTAATTTCCTGAAATGTGCATGTCAGTGGATCGGCACAAGACAGAAGGTATTCAGCCATAATTGCATAATTAAATAAATATAATTGTGAGAAGTGCTACAAAGGAAAAATACAGGATGCTATAACAACTAACAAATGAGGAATGGAGGGCAGCAGAGAAATTCTGAGTCAGAATATAAAGCACAGATAAGATGAAGAGGAAAGGTCCTAAGTCAGGGAAAAAAAAAAAAAAGCCTGGCAAGTTTGAAGAACTATGGTGGAATTCTTGTGAGCAAATTTCCATTGAACAAGAAGAGAGTGCAAAGCCTAAGACGTTGCTCTTGAATTAGGCAGAGCCCAGATCCCACAAGACTTTAGAGACCATGTTATAGATGTTGATTTTGTCTTAATGCTAATGAAACCTAACATCTGTAGAGATCTTAGGTCCCACTCAACATGAACGGCAAGTAAGGCATAAAGGGATACTGGTTCTTACCTATCAGTCCTTGTTGTGGAGATTATAAGTATTCGGAGACTTTTTATGAATGGTTATTTGAGTCAAAATGATTATTTGAGTAAAAATCATCCAAGGTCAAACTCAAAGTACAAACAAGTCTCTTTAAGAGAGTCTGTAATTCACCATCACATTTGACCCTTATCAGCATAAACATTAGTTTGAGTTCAGTGTATAAAAATCCAATTTTGGATCAATGTACAAACTGGGGAAAAGTGCTTTCAAAATATCATCAGCATGCAGTGTCCTGGGTTGCAAGTTTCTCTATTTCTTTGTGGCATCAATAAAGCAGTCTAGCTTGTAAAGCTTCTTTTGGCTTTTCAGTGTGTCTTGCTATTGCTCTAATGTGGAAGGGCATAATGGTCACAAATATAAAAAGCTCTTTTACATTAAATTACACAGAATAAATTTCTCTGCTCAGAAGATGATAGCAACTGATTTCTTCAATTTAGTCGCAGAAGATTCTAACATTAAATCTGAAGCTACTGCAGAGTGATCCAACTTTGAAGATTACAGTGATGATAATGGGGCTTCTAGTGAACTAAATTGATGTTTATGGCTTTTTCTTTCCTGCTTTCATTGTTCATGCTGCTACTCCTGCTGATGCTCGGTTCTGGTGTGTGTGGTTTTCTCAGTACTGTTGGCATTTGAGATTGGCTTTAAGAACAGAAATAGAATAATGTACTTGCAAATGAATAAAATTCCACAAAATCTTATAATTTGATAGGACTAACAGTGATGTTAAGTTGACTACTTACTTGTATATTTGTACTTTTCCCACCTAATTTAGTTTTGGTACCATACATAAACTTCATCTTAGAATTTCCTTGCATTTGAAAATACTAATCAAAAGTACTTAAATTCTCTTTAAGAAGACTCTTTATTGCCTTAACTAGTGCACATATTTTATATAATATTAATTTTATTGTTCTTGCTTTTTTCTGTCAATTTTAATATTATATTTTTAATATTGTTTCTTTTTCTTTAGAAGCAAATTCATTATGATTTCCACAAAATTGAAACGTATACTGGATTCTCTTACCTATCATGTTTTATAGGCTATTTTAAAAGATACAGTTCTGAATTATTGTCCTTGTCACAATTTAAATCCTCAGTAAGAAACATTTTTAATGGTGGCACAGAGGTTAAAGCGTCTACCTCCAATGCGGGAGACCTGGGTTTGATCCCTGGGTCAGGAAGATCCCCTGGAGAAGGAAATGGTAACCCACTTCAGTATTGTTGCCTGGAGAATCCCATGGATGGAGAAACCTGGTAGGCTACAGTCCATGGGGTCGCAAAGAGTCAGACATGACTGAGCGACTTCAGTTTATAATTTTCCACCAAATGGATATCACTTACCTTATTTAAACTGTTACCCAGTGGAGATTGAGTCTGATTTTACCCTTGTACACAATTTCACCAAATATCCTCTTATAGAACAATAAGAAGTGTTAGAGTGACTGGTCCCAGAATATCAAGTTGCCTTGCAATAGAGTGAACAGAAGAGAGGGCTCCCTCTTCTTCAGTAGGAATGTCTGAATGAACTCAGTTTCCTACAGGACCAAATTGTGCCTTCTTCTTAGAAGCTTGAATCTGAATTTAATAAAGATCTGCAATGCTAACTTTAAGAATTCAAGAAAATTCTCTTTATACCTAGAGTTGACCAGTAGATTACCTGATGCCTAAGTCCTTCCTGTTTATCCCTACTAAAGTATGTTTCTAAGTTTACACTATGAATTGATGAAGTGTTGGGGGCAGGATGATGCTAATACAATGAACCATGGCTCTTCTATTGCCTGGCCCTCGAATCTCCTAAGAAAGCCTGTCCCCTAACCTTCACTGTGTGGCATTATGGAAACTGCCTTCATTCACCTCGCTGCAGTCCTAGGACATACATTTTTGCAGGCATATCTAATTGCTTCTCTAAAAAGAAAATAAATAAAATATTCACTGCATTTTAGAATCCATGAAATGCCAGGAAGTTTGCTAAGCTTTCATGAGTTTTATTTTATTTAATTATTTAATTTGATGAAGTTTCAGTAACCCCATTTTACAAATGAGAGTCTAGACTGAAAATTTAAAGACCTAAATATTTTTCCTAGACACATAAGTAATTAAGATAGACCTGATATCTGGGTCCAGCTCTGAAAAGGATAAAAGCAAACTTCTTTCTTTTCTGAAACTAGGGAAAGGGGTTGATAAAGACCATGGTGACGGGGTAGGAAACACTGTGCTAGGGCTAAGTAATGCATAGGGAAGGATGGAAAGCTTGGCACAAACAGTAGAGCTTTAGAATTTTATTCTTGAAAAGTCCATTTCAGGTCCATTTCAAGTCCACTTTGGACTAGAAAGCCAATAGCTGAGGAGGTGAGGCTTATCTTCAGCCCACAGGAGGGGAAATTTTTAGCTACTGCATTGTTTGAAAGCATGTTTTACTTTCAGAATGAAGGCTTAAAGTGGTAAGTATAACTGTTCCCACTTGGTGAATTGAGAGACTTTGCTAAGGTATTGATATATGAGAGTTACAAACATAAATATAAGGTTACCATGCAATTTAAAATAGGAGGCATATAGGCCTGTTGGTGCAAAATAATGACCTGGAATTGGCAATGAGGAAACAAGTGAATATTCACATGACATCTAGGTCCTGAGATAAAAGGAAGATGCTTGCATGTTATGCTAAGTCGCTTTACTCATGTCCAGCTCCTTGCAACCCTATGGACTATAGCCCACCAGGCTTGCTGTCCATGGGATTCTCCAGGTAAGAATACTGGAGTGGGTTGCCATTTCCTTTCCGGGGTTCTTCCTGACCCAGGGTTTCAACCTGTGTCTCCTGCATTCTTTACCACTGAGACACCAGAGTGGCAGAGTTTAAAGACTTCTTCCAATATAGAAACTGAAGCAAAGTCAGGATCAGTCACACCAAGAGCTAAGAAAAACTTCCTGTGAAAAGATGGAGGGTGGATAAGTTCTTAACTACAGGATGGAAGAAGCCAGTATTCCGATTAAAAGTAGAAAGATTTAGAGGGAAGAAAAGCCAAGCCAAGAGAGGTTATTGAGAGGACAGAAAATACATTGATGCTAAATCTAAAGAGCAGATTTATGAATTAAATTCATAGGTTCTGTAGAACCTATGAGAGTCTCTATGAGAGTCCCTGCCTAAGTTTCTAATATTTTCTCATAACAGATTTCTAAAGTCACTATCAAACTCAATTCTACAGTAAATCACATAAAAAGCATCAAGGAAATTTTTTTGATCCTGAATCCAAATATAATCTCCTTGGCTCTGATACATCAAAAAATAGCAGAGATTGTAATCAACCAAATCATTGTTAACCAAAATGGATTAATCTATAGTTTTCATTCATAATTCTGTTGCTTATTGAGAGAATTTCCCTGCTATGTTCAGTTCAGTCGCTCAGTCGTGTCCGACTCTTTGTGACCCCATGAATTGCAGCACGCCAGGCCTCCCTGTCCACCAGCAACTCCCGGAGTTTACCCACACTCACGACCATTGAGTCAGTGATGCCATCCAGCCATCTCATCCTCTGTTGTCCCCTTCTCCTCCCGCCCCCAATCCCTCCCAGCATCAGAGTCTTTTCCAATGAGTCAACTCTTCGCATGAGGTGGCCAAAGTACTGGAGTTACAGCTTTAGCATCATTCCTTCCAAAGAAATCCCAGGGCTGATGTCCTTCAGAATGGACTGGTTGGATCTCCTTGCAGTCCAAGGGACTCTCAAGAGTCTTCTCCAACACCACATTTCCAAAGCATCAATTCTTCGGCACTCAGCTTTCTTCACAGTCCAACTGTCACATCAATACATGACCATTGGAAAAACCATAGCCTTGATGAGATGGACCTTTATTGACAAAGTAATATCTCTGCTTTTGAATATGCTATCTAGGTTGGTCATAACTTTCCTTCCAAGGAGTAAGCGTCTTTTAATTTCATGGCTGCAATCACCATCTGCAGTGATTTTGGAGCCCCCAAATATAAAGTCTGACACTGTTTCCCCATCTATTTGCCATGAAGTGATGGGGCCAGATGCCATGACCTTCGTTTTCTGAATGTTGAGCTTTAAGCTAACTTTTTGACTCTCCTCTTTCCCTTTCATCAAGAGGCTTTTTAGTTCCTCTTCACTTTCTGCTATAAGGGTGGTGTCATCTGCATATCTGAGGTTATTGATTGTGTATATTGAGCTGTACATTGAGGGCACTGATTGTTTTTGCTTTTGATTTGATAAAGAAATGGTGTAGCTAGGCAACAGAAGCTTTGTGGAATGATGCTGCTGGAAGGCCATATGTATCTTACTTGCATAGGTTTACTGCAGTCCATGATAGCATTCTTCACTAAGGTTCATTTTAACCAAAAAGGGGTAACCTATAGTAACATTCTATAAAACAAACAAATAAAAAGCAATATTGTTAAAAAAAAAAAAAAAACAGTTCAAAAGGTAGCAGTGATTGTGCCCAGACTGTTAACAGACTAATACAAAGAGTGATGACCTTGTGGAGTTTGCTGGTGATGAGATCATAAAATGTGACAAAAAGAGATTGCAGTTTTTATTGTTCCATTGATTTCACCTTTTCCCTTTTCGATATGAAGTTGGATAAAAGACTTTATTTTGTTACTCACTGAGTCTAGGGAGTGTGCAGAGTGAATGATGTTGTCTTCTATTAGGTGCTAACTCTGTTTAAAAGTGGTCAAACAAGTTTATGTCAGGTGAGAACTAAGCTGGGCCTTGCCTCTTGCAATAAATCCAGTGTATGTGATGAAAATTATAATAGTCAATACATTAGAGGATATATAAAATCAAGAGCAGATGGGCTTTCAGAAACCAAAGGTCCTGTTTTCAGGAAATTATCTTGACTATACAAAGAGAGAATAAAGCAAATACAGAGCATTATTAGTGTCATATAGAAGTGATATTTTTTTGCTATTTTTTTCTTTTGCATATTTCCATTTTGTTACATTTGCTCAGGTTTTCTTATCTTACTCTGTGCTCAGTTCATGACCAAGACTTGGTATAATTAATACTAGAATAAAAAGGTAACTAAAGATCACTTCGAGCTTAATTTTTTATTTGTACAAACTTCCTACCAAATGACAATATTTTACAGAATCTAGTATGACATTTGAGCTTCAAGAGTCAATCATTTTGGAGAGTCCAAATTTTCACATATTTTGCATGTTTTGTTTTCCTTATAGATAACTTGCAGTCGTTCAGTAAGACTGATTTGAGTAAAATTGTAGAAATTGAGTTAAAATACAATGGCTATGTAGAGTACTTTAAATATTCTGCTGGGGTAGAATTACTGAGGAAATATTACAACTGTTTAATCTTCAGTTCAGTCAGTCAGTCATGTCCAGCTCTTTGAGACCCCGTGAACTGCAGCACGCCAGGCCTTCCTGTCCATTACCAACTCCCAGAGTTAATACAAACACATGTCCATTGAGTCGGTGATGCCATCCAGCCATCTCATCCTCTGTTGTCCCCTTCTCCTCCTGCCTTCAATTTTTCCCAGCATCAGGGTCTTTTCAAATAAGTCAGGTCTTCTCATCGGGTGGCCAAAGTATTGGAGTTTCAGCTACAACATCAGTCCTTCCAATGAACACCCAGGACTGATCTCCTTTAAGATGGACTGGTTGGATCTCCTTGCAGTCCAAGGGACTCTCAAGAGTCTTTTCCAACACCACAGTTCAAAAGCATCAATTCTTCAGCATTCAGTTTTCTTTACAGACCAACCCTCACATCCATACATGACTATTGGAAAAACATTAGCCTTGACTATATGGACCTTTGTTGACAAAGTAATGTCTCTTTATTTTAATATCCTGTCTAGGTTGGTCATAACTTTCCTTCCAAGGAGTAAGTGTCTTTAAATTTCATGGCTACAATCACCATCTACAGTGATTTTGGAGCCCCCCAAAATAAAGTCAGCCACTGTTTCCACTGTTTCCCCATCTATTTCCCATGAAGTGATGGGACCAGATGCCATGATCTTAGTTTTCTAAATGTTGAAGTTTTGCCAACTTTTTCACTCTCCTCTTTCACTTTCATCAAGAGGCTCTTTAGTTCTTCTTCCCTTTCTGCCATAAGTGTGGTATCATCTGCATATCTGAGGTTATTACTATTTCTTCTGGCAATCTTGATTCCAGCTTGTGCTTCCTCCAGCCCAGCATTTCTCTGCATGTAAGTTAAATAAGCAGGGTGACAATATATAGCCTTGACATACTCCTTTCCCGATTTGGAACCAGTGTGTTGTTCCATGTCCAGTTCTAACTGTTGCTTTCTGACCTGCATACAGGTTTCTCAAGAGGCAGGTCAGGTGGTCTGGTATTCCCATCTCTTTCAGAATTTTCCACAGTTTATTGTGATCCACACAGTCAAAGGCTTTATCATAGCCAATAAAGCAGAAATAGATGTTTTTTCTGGAACTATCTTGCTTTTTCCATGATCCAGCAGATGTTGGCAATTTGATCTCTGGTTCCCCTGCCTTTGCTAAAACCAGCTTGAACATCTGGAAGTTCATGGTTCACGTATTGCTGAAGCCTGGCTTGGAGAATTTTGAGCATCACTTTAGTAGCGTGTGAGATGAGTGCAATTGTGTGGTAGTTTGAGCATTCTTTGGCATTGCCCTTCTTTGGGCTTGGAATGAAAACTAACCTTTTCCAGTCCTGTGGCCACTGCTAAGTTTTCCAGATTTACTGACATATTGAGTGCAGCACTTTCATAGCATCATCTTTTTGGATTTGAAATAGCTCAACTGGAATTCCATCACCTCCACTAGCTTTGTTCATAGTGATGCTTCCTAAGGCCAACTTGACTTCACACTCCAGGATGTCTGGCTCTAGGTGAGTGATCATACCATCATGATTATCTTGGTCATGATGATCTTTTTTGTACAGTTCTGTGTATTCTTTCCACCCTTCTTAGTATCTTCTGCTTCTGTTAGGTTTATACCATTTCTGTCCTTTATTGAGCCCATCTTTTCATGAAATGTTCCCTTGGTATCTCTAATTTTCTTGAAGAGATCGCTAGTCTTTCCCATTCTATTGTTTTCCTCTATTTCTTTGCATTGATCACCGAAGAAGACTTTCTTATCATTCCTTGCTATTCTTTGGAACTCTGCATTCAAATGGGTATATCTTTCCTTTTCTCCTTTGATTTTCACTTCTCTTCTTTTCACAGCTATTTATAAGGCCTCCTCAGATAGCCATTTTGCTTTTTGCATTTCCTTTTCTTGGGGGTGATCTTGATCCCTGTCTCCTGTGCAGTGTCATGAACCTCTGTCCATAGTTCATCAGGCACTCTGTCTATCATATGTAGTCCCTTAAATTTATTTCTCACTTCCAGTGTATAGTCATAAGGGATTTGATTTAGGTCATACCAGAATGGTCTAGTGGTTTTCCCCACTTTCTTTAATTAAGTCTGAATTTGAAATAAGGAGTTCATGACCAGAGCCATAGTCAGTTCCCGATCATGTTTTTGCTGACTGTATAGAGCTTCCCCGTCTTTGGCTGCAAAGAATATAATCAGTCTGATTTCGGTGTTGGCTATCTGGTGATGTCCATGTGTAGAGTCTTCTCTCATGTTGTTTGAAAGAGGTGTTTGCTATGACCATTGCTTTCTCTTGACAAAACTCTATTAGCCTTTGCCCTGCTTCATTCCGTATTCCAAAGTCAAATTTGCCTGTTACTCCAGGTGTTTCTTGATTTCCCACTTTTGCATTCCAGTCCCCTATAATGAAAAGGACATCTTTTTTGGGTTTTAATTCTAAAAGGTCTTGTAGGTCTTTATCAGATCAGATCAGATCAGTCGCTCAGTTGTGTCTGACTCTTTGCGACCCCATGAATCGCAGCACGCCAGGCCTCCCTGTCCATCACCAACTCCCAGAGTTCACTCAAACTCACATCCATCAAGTCAGTGATGCATCCAGCCATCTCATCCTCTGTCATCCCCTTCTCCTCCTGCCCCCAATCCCTCCCAGCATCAGAGTCTTTTCCAATGAGTCAACTCTTCACATGAGGTGGCCTAAGTACTGGAGTTTCAGCTTCAGCATCATTCCTTCCAAAGAATTCCCAGGGCTGATGTCCTTCAGAATGGACTGGTTGGATCTCCTTGCAGTCCAAGGGACTCTCAAGAGTCTTCTCCAACACCACAGTTCAAAAGCATCAATTCTTCAGCACTCATCCTTCTTCACAGTCCAACTCTCATATCCATACATGACCACAGGAAAAACCATAGCCTTGACTAGCCGGACCTTTGTTGGCAAAGTAATGTCTCTGCTTTTGAATATACTATCTAGGTTGGTCATAACTTTCCTTCCAAGGAGTAAGCATCTTTTAATTTCATGGCTGCAGTCACCATCTGTAGTGATTTTGGAGCCCAGAAAAATAAAGTCTGACACTGTTTCCACTGTTTCCCCGAACCCTTCAATTTCAGCTTCTTCAGGGTTACTGGTTGGGGCATAGATTTGGATTACCCTCATATTGAATGGTTTGCCTTGGAAATGAACAGAGATCGTTCTGTCGTTTTTGAGATTGTATCCAAATACTGCATTTCGGACTCTTTTGTTGACTCTGATGGCTACTCCATTTCTTCTAAGGGATTCCTGCCCACGGTAGTAGATATAATGGTCATCTGAGTTAAATTCACCCATTCCAGTCCATTTTAGTTTGCTGATTCCTAGAATGTTGATGTTCACTCTTGCCATCTCCTGTTTTGACCACTTCCAGTTTGCCTTGATTAATGGACCTGACATTCCAGTTTCCTATGCAGTATTGCTCTTTACGTCATCAACCTTGCTTCTATCACCAGTCACATCCACAACTGGGTGTTGTTTTTGGTTTGGCTCCATCCCTTCACTCTTTCTCGAGTTATTTCTCCACTGCTCTGCAGTAGCATATTGGGCACCTACCGACCCGGTAAGTTCATCTTTCAGTGTCCTATCTTTTTGCCTTTTCATACTGTTCATGGAGAAGGAAATGGCAACCCATCCAAGTACTCCTGCCTGGAAAATTCCATGGATGGGGGAGCCTGGTAGGCTACAGTCTAAGGGGTTGCAAAGTCGGACACAACTGAGCGACTTCACTTTCTTTCTTTCTATAGTTCCTTTTGGAGAAGGAAATGCCAACCCACTCCAGTGTTCTTGCCTGGAGAATCCCATGGACAGAGGGGCCTACTGGGGCTGCGGGCTATGGGGTTGTAAAGAGTCAGACACGACTAAGCAACTAACACACACACACACACACACACACACACTGTTCATGGGGTTCTCAAGGCAAGAATACTGAAGTGGTTTACCATTCTCTTTAATCTTGTGGTTTAATCTTGGGCAAGCTGTTTACTTTTTGTGACTGTTTACTCACATGTGAAATGAAAGGAATAAACTGGCTTTCCAGATCAAACATGCTATTTCTATATGTAATTCACTGATGAGATCATTTCTTTCTTCAAAAATATCAAAACCAATCGAAATAGACAAATTTAAATCAACTACAAAGGAAAATATGATCCACCAGCCTTATATTTCAGATTCTGACCAATAAAAAAAGGTAAATGGCAAAGCCAGTAAAGATTGAGGATAGTACTTTAAAAGCAAATTGGCATAGAGAATATATGTATTTATTATTAGCCACATTATGTGGAGAAAAGAAATGAGGCTCATCGAGTTTAAGTAACATATTCAAGGTCACAAGAGTATTAAGACTGAGGATCAAATTCTTGTACCTGATATAAAAAGTAAATCCTTTCCCCATTATTCCTGTGATCTATCCTTTCTCAACAATTTAGACTGAAAATTGTTTAAATGACAAGGGTAATTGGTTTTGTTATTTGGAACTTCATAGTAAATTGATATCCTTCTGGATGTGTTGTCTAGACTTGGCTATATTATATTAACATTAATCTTCACATGAAAATTTTTCCTTAAAATCTAAAATTTTTGAATTTAAAATATTCCTTTAGGAAGTGACCTCAGAGGACATCTAATCCAAACTATTCCGTTTTTTTTTTAAATTTCATTTTATTTTTAAACTTTACATAATTGTATTAGTTTTGCCAAATATCAAAATGAATCCACCACAGGCATACATGTGTTCCCCATCCTGAACCCTCCTCCCTCCTCCCTCCCCATACCATCCCTCTGGGTCGTCCCAGTGCACTAGCCCCCAGCATCCAGTATCGTGTATCGAACCTGGACTGGCAACCCGTTTCTTACATGATATTTTACATGTTTCAATAAAATAAGCTTTAACTGAGCTTAAGCAATCAATTTAAAGTTATGACCAACCTAGATAGCATATTCAAAAGCAGAGACATTACTTTGCCAACAAAGGTCTGTCTAGTCAAGGCTATGGTTTTTCCTGTGGTCATGCATGGATGTAGGCTGAGCACCAAAGAATTGATGCTTTTGAACTGTGGTGTTGGAGAAGATGCTTGAGAGTCCCTTAGACTGCAAGGAGATCCAACCAGTCCACTCTGAAGGAGATCAGCCCTGGGATTTCTTTGGAGGGAATGATGCTGAAGCTGAAACTCCAGTACTTTGGCCACCTCATGCAAAGAGTTGACTCATTGGAAAAGACTCTGATGCTGGGAGGGATTGGGGGCAGGAGGAGAAGGGGACAACAGAGGATGAGATGGCTGGATGGCATCACTGACTCGATGGACGTGAGTCTGAGTGAACTCTGGGAATTGGTGATGGACAGGGAGGCCTGGCGTGCTGCAACTCATGGGGTTGCAAAGAGTTGGACATGACTGAGCAACTGAACTGAACTGAACTGAACTGAACTGAAAATTATACTATAAAGCAACCTGTAACCCACAATTCTAACTTTAAGCTAAAAGTTTTTAACTTAAAAAGCTTAGACATAGGGAAAAAATGCTTTGCTCTTTTATTATAGAAAATTTTAATAACATTCTTACCAATTCTTGTGGCCATATGCATTAAAATTTGATCTCTTTGTATTTTGATTGTTTGTCCTAAAAACCATATGGAATATGATCTCATCAAGTGTGAGTGTGTGGGTGTTATTTGCTCAGTCATGTCCGACTCTTTGGGACCCCATGGATTATAGCTCACCAAGCTCCTCTGTCCATGGAATTCTCCAGGCAAGAATACTGGAGTGGGTTGCCATTTCCTTCTCCAGGGCATCTTCCCAACCCAGGGATCAAAGCTAGGTCTCCTGCACTGCAGGCAGATTTTTTACCATCTGAGCCACCAGGGAATCAAATGTGAGATGACAGCCTAAAAGAAATAGTAAGTACAATAACACAGACTTGATTTGCAAGGTAAATACTTCATTGCTTGGTAACAAAATTTTAAAGTCATAAAAATTTGAGTTTTGAAATCCCTGTAATTTGGCCACAAACTCCTTTTCCTTGCATAGTGTATTACCTCTTCCTCTCTCTGTGTCCTCTCTTGCAGCTAAATTCAGGCATCTTCCCCTTCTATGTTCATGCCTCATGTTTCAACAACTAGGATCACTAGTTATTCCATTTCATTGGAATGCCCTTTCTGTTACCCTTTCTTTAAGCCTCATCTCCCCTTCAAATATCTTTTCTTGAGTATGTTCAACCTCCTCTGTGAAGTTTTACTGATCTTTCCTTCTATTTGTGATTTTTATATCCTCTGAGCCCTTAGGCAGTCTTCACCGTTTATACTGTTCTTTTGATTTTTATCAACCAGTGCCCATGGTATTTGTTCCTGAGCTCAATTGTTAGCAGTCACCCAATATTTCAGGTACTTCCTCATCTAGATTTGATTGTGCTGAAATCCCAATAGTTCTGACTTCCTTTATGGTCAGGTCAGTTAATTTTCTTGAGATAAAATTTCATCCTAGATAGAAGGAAAATAAATAAGACAATAAATAGATTTAACTTGATATAAAAGTGACATGACCATAACAACAGCAAGTCACAAAGCTAGCATTTGAATTAAGTTTTTCCTTATGTCCAATCATGAGTTTTTTTCACATACACTTCATTGGAAATCCATACAACACTACTGCATGATTTTATGCTATTGATTACCAATTCTAATTTTGTCGCACCTTGATTACTACTAGCTGGTAGCATATAATTCTTAGATATTTAAAAAAAAAAAAACCTTTTTCTTTTCGGTTTCAAGATAAAGACTATGAACTGTAGAAAAGCAGACACTTTTCTGAAATTGAACCAACAATAATAGTTACAAATGCTCAGAAATATGGGAAGATACAGAATACTATACCTTCTAATATTATGTAAATGGAAATTGAGGTCCTTTGGATCACATATAGCGTTAGTGGCACTTATTCCAAGAAGCCACCCATTTGCTCATTGATTGATAATTTATTACTATTGTGATTGGTGCTGTTTGTAGTAGAATCGGTGATATCAATAAGATGCGGAAGGTATTATAGCTTGTATTGGATTTTTCATTGTAAATTTTTCCCGTATTTTCATGTTGTTTAATTACAATCCCCCCAGTAGGGGATGGACTCTTTTAATATTTCTGAACCATTCTTATATTGCAGGTGACCCACAGAGACTCTAACACCTAAGGTATATTACATGTATCTTTGTTGGTTTGGGGCTTGCCATGTGGCTCAGCTGGTAAAGAATCCACCTGCAATGTGGGAGACCTAGGTTTGATCCCTGGGTTGGGAAGATCCCCTGGAGAAGGAAACAGCTACCCATTCCAGTATTATGGCCTGGAGAATTCCATGGACAGGATAGTCCGGGGTCACAAAGAGTCGGACACAACCGAGTGACTTTCACTTGTTGGTTTCATAATAAATGAGTAAATTGATAATTTGATTATTGAAAATCTTTATTTTGAAAGAAAAATTAATCTACAAACAAAATCAAAATAAGATAAATGATTCCAGGCTGAAGAACATCTCTCACTAGGGTAACATAATTTACCTACACTCATTGTCAAACTGAATACCAATAAAGATCCCAGGAACAAATCATTATTGAGTAATTTTGCCAAAATGAAAGTTATATCATGTCACTCCTGTGTAACACCTCCAATGGTTTCTGTATTCTCTCAGAGGATAAAAGCATTTTTCTTTTAGAGTGGCTCACACAGCACCATCTTACAGGACATTTGTCCTTCCTTTCATGTGGTCAGCGTCAGTCACATGCCTCCGTTCACTTTCCTCCTGATACCAGGCACCTTTCAGACTTACAGACTTTTCATTTACCTCCGCCTAAGCAGAGACATTACTTTGCCAACAAAGGTCCATCTAGTCAAGACTATGGTTTTTCCTGTGGTCATGTATGGATGTGAAAGTTGGACTCTGAAGAAGGCTGAGCGCCGAAGAATTGATGCTTTTGAACTGTGGTGTTGGAGAAGACTCTTGAGAGTCCCTTGGACTGCAAGGAGATCCAACCAGTCCATTCTGAAGGAGATCAGCCCTGGGATTTCTTTGGAAGGAATGATGCTGAAGCTGAAACTCCAGTACTTTGGCCACCTCATGCAAAGAGTTGACTCATTGGAAAAGACTCTGATGCTGGGAGGGATTGGGGGCAGGAGAAGGGGACGACAGAGGATGAGATGGCTGGATAGCATCACTGACTCGATGGACGTGAGTGAGTCTGGGTGAGATCCGGGAGTTGGTGGTGGACAGGGAGGCCTGGCGTGCTGCGATTCATGGGGTCGCTAAGAGTCGGACACGACTGAGCGACTGAACTGAACTGAACTGAGTATGTTTGTTCCCCAGATGACTATAAGGAAAGGTTTTTTTTACCTTCTTTAGTTTCGGATCAGCGAGACCTTCCCTAACTACTTACATAAATTGCAACTTCCCTGTCCCATAATCCACCCCACCCCCACCTCCACACACACAATCACCCACTCCAGTACTCTTGCCTGGAAATTCCCATGGATGGAGGAGCCTGGTAGGCTGCAGTCCATGGGATCGCTAGGAGTCGGACACGATTGAGCAACTTCACTTTGACTTTTCACTTTCATGCATTGGAGAAGGAAATGGCAACCCACTCCAGTGTTCTTGCCTGGAGAATCCCAGGGACGGGGGAGCCTGGTGGGCTACCGTCTGGGGTCACACAGAGTCGGACATGACTGAAGTGACTTAGCAGCAGCAGCCGCAGCCTTTAACGTAGCATACTGTTTCTTTATTGCCTTATTGTCGTTGTTATTCAGTCAGTCAGTCCTGTTTGACTTTGCAAACCCATAGACTGCAGCTTGCCAGGCTTCCCTATCCTTCCCCATCTCCCAGACCTTGCTCAAACTCATGTCCATTCAGTCAGTGATGCCATCCATCCAACCATCTTGTCCTCTGTCATTCCCTTTTCCCTCCACCTTATATCTTTCCCAGCATCAGGGCCTTTTCCAATGAGTCTGCTCTTTCCCTCATGTGGCCAAATTATTGGAGCTTCAGATTCAACATCAGTCCTTCCAATGAATATTCAGGACTGATTTCCTTTAGGATTGACTGGTTTGATCTTCTTGCAGTCCAAGGGACTCTCAAGAGTCTTCTCCAAAACCACAGTTCAAAAACATCAATTCTTCAGCCTTCAGTTTCCTTATAGTTCAAATTTTATATCTATATATGACTACTGGAAAAACCATAGCTTTATCTAGATGGACCTTTGTCGCCAAAATAATGCCACTGCTTTTAAATATGTTGTCTAGGTTTGTCATAGCTTTCTTCCAATGAGCAACAATCTTTTAATTTCATGGCTGCAGTCACCATCTGCAGTGACTTTGGTGCCCAAGAAAATAAAGTCTGTCACTGTTTTCATTGTTTCCCATCTGTTTGTCATGAAGGGATGGGACCGGCTGCCATGATCTTAGGTTTTTGAACGTTGTCTAAAGTCAACTTTTCTACTCTCTTCTTTCACCTTTGTCAAGAGGCTCTTTAGTTCTTCTTTGCTTTTTGCCATAAGGGTGGTGTCATCTGCATATCTGTGGTTATTGATATTTCTCCTGGCAATCTTAATTCCAGCAGTGCTTCATTCAGCCTGGCATTTCACATGATGTACTCTGCATAGAAGTTAAGTAAGCAGGGTGACAATATACAGCCTTGAAATACTCCTTTCCTGATTTGGAACCAGTCTGTTATCCCATGCATGGTTCTAACTGTTTCTTCTTGACCTGCATACAGGTTTCTCAGGAAGCAGGTAAGGTGGTCTGGTATTCCCATCTCGTTAAGAATTTTCCACAATTTGTTGTGATCCACACAGTCAAAGGCTTTGGCATAGTCAGTAAAGCAGAAGTAGATGTTTTTCTGGAACTCCCTTGCTTTTTTGATGATCCAGCAGATGTTGGCAATTTGATCCCTGGTTCCTCTGCCTTTTCTAAATCCAGTTTGAACATCTGGAAGTTCTCAGTTCACATAGAACCAAAGTTCTCTGTTGAAGCCTAGCTTGGAGAATTTTGAGCATTACATTACTAGCATGTGAAATGAGTGTTATTGTGCAGTAGTTTGAATATTCTTTGGCGTTGCCTTTCTTTGGGATTGGAATGAAAACTGATCTTTTCTGGTCCTGTGGCCACTGCTGAATATTCCAAATTTGCTGGTGTATTGATTGCAGCACTTTCACAGCATCATCTTTTCAGATTTGAAATAGCTCAGCTGGCATTCCATCACCTCCTTGTTCAAGGTGATGCTTTCTAATGCCCACTTGACTTCGGACTCCAGATTGTCTGGCTCTAGGTGAGTGATCACATCATGGTGCTCATCTGTGTCATGAAGATCTTTTTTTGTGTAATTCTGTGTATTCTTGCCACCTCTTTTTAATAACTTCTGCTTCTGTTAGGTCCATTTATTGTTTCTGTCCTTTATTGTCTCCATCTTTGCATGAAATATTCCCTTGGTGTGTCTAATGTTCTTGAAGAAATTTTTAGTCTTTCCCAATCTATTGCAATCACTTAGGAAGTGATCTCTCCCTGCTATTCTTTGGAACTCTGCATTCAGATGGGTGTATCTTTCTGTTTCTTATTTCCTATACCAAAATATATGTTTTAAGATGATTAGGAAGATTTTTTGTTTAGTTTGTATATCCTCTGGCCTCAAATAGTGTCTGACACATAGTCAGTGCACAATACATGCTATTTATTAAATGGATAACATGATCAGTATTAGCTTTAGTGTATCTAGAAATGAATATTTTAGTCTCAATGTTTCTGTGATTTGACAGGCTGTATTATGGTTTTGAACAGCAAAGAATCCTTTTGAAATATTTTTCCATTTTTTTCCCAGTAATTTCCCTGTCATGAAATTTTCCCATGATGTGTGTGCACTTCATGTCTTAGCTTTTGTTGGATGACAGTGTAGTAGATTGAGGTCCACTCCATAGGACATAATTTTATTCTAAGGCATAGTAACATTAAGGACAGAGACAATTACCAGATCATTCCTATTTTATCTGACTAATTATTTTTTTGCTTTGTTTTTACCAAAATAGCTGAAATTGGTCCGAATTGTTTTACTTCTTTTCTCAATTTTAATCTTCTAGTTCAGACATGAGCAATAATGACTGGTGGGCCTGACTTGGCTTCACTTTGTATTTTTTTTTGTTTTGCTTTGTCTTTTTGTTTTAATAGCCAATGAGCTAAATATAGTTTTAATGGTTATATTTTAAGTGATTATGTAAATATCTTCATAATAGCATTGACTTTCCTTTTTTATTTTGACCTACAAAGCCTAAAATATTTATGTGCCCTTTAAGCAAACCTTGCCAACCTGTTTTCTAGTTATTTGATATTAAATAAGGATCTGAAACTTATGAACAAGATGGTAAAATTAACAGGTCCCATTAGTTGAATACCTACTATGTGCTTATTAACATTATAAGCACTTTTCATATGCTATTTTAAGTTCTTAATATTCCGTCAAGTAAGATATTTTTAACAATGGTTTTACATGTGAGTGAATAAAAACCCATAAAGATAAATCATGTGGTAAATATCACATTAACAGTTTCCCCAACTATTTTGGAATGAAAACCTTGGCTTACTAAACCTCCCAAAAATTTAACTCCTCTCAACCTTGGTGCCAAACAACTACAATCAAAGTAGCAACAGCAACAATAACAATAAAATAAGGCCAAGTAAGGGGAAAAATTAAGACTCAATGAATAAGATATCAATTCCTTAGAGTTTGAGACTTCCTGTGGGCAGTCTACTGTCTTTGTTTATAGGACTGTCTTATATTTGCTGCTCTGTTTCAGTAACGTATGAAGAAAGATGGAGTTTGTCAGCTTGTAGCCAGGAAAGTAAAGAACTCTTGCCAATATCCAAATATCCCATTTGGTAGTTGATCATGACTTTGTCCTTACACATGTTACCACAACTGTGGGCGCTGCATCTTGATCTCTGAGTGGTAGGCTGTGAGCAGAAACTGTGCTTACTAAAACAAAATAAAATGTTCCCAAGGTAAAGTCAACATGAGTTGAATTTTACACCAGAAATATTTTGTAATACGTCGATCCCATAAATAATAAAACGGCCCTGAAATTTTTGGATATTTATGTTGAGAGACTCTCTTCAAAGAATAGATTGTATGCTTATTTCTTTTATGGATAAAGACTGAGAGAAGTAGCTCTCAGGTGTGAATTAACACTGGATGGTTTCATAGAAATGAATGTTCATAAAATTTTTATTTGACCTATGTGAAATCGAAAGTACACAATAAGTGACATAGTATGTTTGAAATAGAGAGTCAGGAAGAAAATTTCATGCATTCCATATTACCTCTTGTGAGATATACAGTTAACTTTTAAAGCAAGCTAATCCTTTGACAATTTTCCATGTATAAATGTTTAAAAATACATAGCAAATAATCTCTCTGCAAAATTATATATATGTACACATATACATACAAAATATTCATATATATAACATATATAAATCAGTGTATATTCACACACATGCAATCATATAATTTATACACATACCTTTACCTTTCTATAATATATAAATAAAACATTTCTTTTTTCAAGGTAGACAACCATTAAGAAAAGTCCATTTCCCAGGGAACTATAGCATATCCAGTTATTAGTGTATTGTGCTTGTCATTTCTGCTAATTTTCTTGATAGAATTGCTTAATGTTATTTAGTGATGAATAGGCAGGGAGTCCGGAGAAGGTAATGGCACCCCACTCCAGTACTCTTGCCTGGAAAATCCCATGGATGGAGGAGCCTGGTGGGCTGCAGTCCATAGGGTCGCTAAGAATCGGACAGGACTGAGTGACTTCACTTTCACTTTCACTTTCATGCACTGGAGAAGTAAATGGCAACCCGCTCCAGTGTTCTTGCCTGGAGAATCCCAGGGACGGTGGAGCCTGATAGGCTGCCGTCTATGGGGTCGCACAGAGTCGAACACGACTGAAGCAACTTAGCAGCAGCAGCAGCAGCGGCAGGCCGGGAGTCAGCTTAGAACATAACATTACATATGATCAATATCTAATGATACAGAGAGCGCTAGTCTGGTATGCAATCTAAAACAAAGTGAAAAACACATGGGAAAAAAAAAACAGAGACAATTTGAATGTAAGGGATATTGGTAATATGGCAGTTCAAAATCCTGATAGGTGATTTCTATGGTATTTCCATAATTTAATAGTACAAAATGATGAAAACATATTTTCTCCTATTTATCTTGCAATTTTATGTTTCATTTATACAAATATTTTCAAAGGAGATTACCAGCCTCTATATTCCTGCTGCTACTGCTAAGTTGCTTCAGTCATGTCCGACTCTGTGCGACTCCATAGACGGCAGCCCACCAGGCTCCCCGTCCCTGGGATTTTCCAGGCAAGAACACTGGAGTGGGTTGCCATTGCCTTCTCCAATTCATGAAAGTGAAAAGTGAAAGGGAAGTCGCTCAGTCGTGTCCGACTCTTAGCGACCCCATGGACTGCAGCCTACCAGACTCCTCCGTCCATGGGATTTTCCAGGCAAGAGTACTGGAGTGGGGTGCCATTGCCTTCTCTATATTCCTAGTAGCTAGAATTCTAATTTCTATTAAATTCAATATTGATTTTTAGTTTGTTGGATAGTAAATATTAGGTGAATTAATATTAAATTATTAAAGAGAAATAAGTTGAATTAATAAGGGAATTAGTAATAAAATGATAATGTTTTGGAGAATTCCTGGTAAAGATGGTAGAAAACTAGAACTTCCATGACAGAAAGAAAGTTAAGGAGATATTTCACCAGGTTCAAAAGTTCTTTGAATAAAAGTCAAATTATTTGTTTTAAACTCTATTTAACAAATATCTCTATTTAAAGTTAGTCCTAAAGGTATTTTGTTTTAGACTTGAAAGTTTTATATCTATTTTCTTTTAAAAGGAAGTTAAAATATAAGTACAAGCATATGAGTTATTAGAGTGCCAATATATTTAATATTTAGAGTTAAAAATAACTGCCAAGATAAATTACTGGACATTTGTATCACTTAAAATTGTCACCTGGATCCAATGAACTATAATATTTTTTTAAGCAAAACTTGTGTTCTTGAAGTTCATCTTTGAAAACTGTAAATGAAAAAAAAAAAGTGTTATATGTAGTCTAAATCTTAAGAGTATCTCAGTAAATATTTTTGCATAAAATTCACATTCGTTGTCGTTCAGTCACTCAGTTGTGTTGTACTCTTTGCGACCCCACGGACTGCAGCACGCCAGACTTCCCTGTCCTTCCCTACCTCCTGGAGTTTGCTCATATTCATGTCCATTGAGTCAGTGATGCCATCCAACCATCTCATCCTCTGTTATCCCTTTCTCCTCCTGCCTTCAATCTTTCCCAGCATCAGGGTCTTTTCTAGTGAGTCGGCTCTTCACATCAGGTGGCCAAAGTATATATTTGGTTATTATTAGGATTTCCTGTCTTTATACTTAGGATTAACCAAGTGGTATTTTTAGCTATAAAAGGTCCAGCAAAAAGAAGGTAACCAACCACTTACACACCACAAACTGTGCTCTGAAGTTTCCAGGTTTCTAAAACCCCAAGAGAACCTTGAGTTTATTCTTTCAAATTAAAGGCAAATTTTGCTAGTCAATTCCGTACTTCTTTTTTCATTGCAAGCTGGCAGCAAGGGGAATTTTCCCATTAGACTTTGTAGTGTTTGGAGGAGGGATAGTGGTTTTTCTGTAGTACGTGTCATTAAAACTTTGTTGACTTTATGATTTCAACAATTTGCCAGACTGTTTCAGGATGTTGTTGCTACCACAGCAGCTGCATTGCTTCCTTTTTGCATGCATGATTCAAAGGAAGGGGAAATTTTTGTCTAGCTTCTGATTAGAATTAGGGCTCTAATGTTGGTAGTAACTTTGGAGACCATCTTATGTATCAAGATTTACTTCTTTTTATACAATGAGAAAATAAAAATCCAAGACTTCGAGATGATGGCAAGTGTTCTACAATAGAGTGCAACTTAGAATCTGAGTAATTTGACTCCCGCTCATTTCTGTTTCTATGTCAATTACTCTGCCACTAGAATGTGATCTATGGAATGTCTAGGAGAATAGGGAATTATTAACTTCCATGTTCTTAGATCCAAGATTGTTTGTGAAAAGGAAGTTTTCTTTGTTTTGCTGGCATACAGTGGTCAGAGAGATTTACCTGAAAGATATTTTTCCTTCATTGTTAGCAAATAAAATTTGCATTTTATTATACCTAGTCTGTGGTCTTATTATTAGCCTGCATACATTGCTTAGATAATGAGTACTAAAAATATGATAAATACAAGATTAGTTCTCAGTGTTACTATTAACATAAGGAAACAGTAATGTAGATAACATAAGGATAATAATCATAAATACATAGTACATTTTAAGGTTTTATTTGCTCAAAAATCTGTCTTCTCAATTATGTATTACTTAGAGTAACAGTGACATTGATGTTTTTTTAAAATTTTTTGGTCTACATATAAAGTGATGAATAGAAAATATCCCAGAAGGGTATTCTCAGATACTGAGAAGTTTTTCTGCAATTCAGTCTATGATACCGCAGTCCACTGAGTGTATAGGCCACCCAGAGATAATGTGGAGCTTATTGCTTATTAAAGTATATTGCCATTTACTTTGACCCTTGACAAACTCTATTCTTCAAGGTTTTTCCTCTACCCTTCTTTTCCCTTCTTGACAGGTAATGATTTCAAAAGATCTATTAGATATTATATGCATAATGAAAGTGCAAAGCTTGCTGTCAGGTACAATAGACTGCAGTTTTTATTTGAGGCCTCAAAGTTATACTATGTCATGGGTACCTGGAAGGTCAGCAAAGATGGTACATGCTTCCCATCTCATTTCTTTGGTAGATATTAACAAGGTTACTTGGTTAATGCATAATCATTCGCTTTTCTTTACCCCTTCTCTATCTCAAAGGTCATTTTATTCTTCCCCAAGCAGAAGGTCAATGATGTTCTCTATTCTAATGGTCTGTCCTATACATTATTATGCACTTTGTAGGTTTGCAAATAATATAGAATAATAAAACTTGGTTCATTGATTTTCTTCTTATAGACATTATTGTGTTAAATTCTAAAAGATAACACATTTAAAACATCAGCCATAATTCTATCAATTTTTATTTATATATATTCTCTTTCACATGCATACTTTTTAACATAGTCACAATCACAATGTAGATACCATGTTATATATTTCTTTTCATTCTTAAAATTTTACTCTTAAGTATTATAAATGGTGGTCTTAATTAGTCTTTTAATGACTATGGATAATTTTACCATTTTGATACACCAGGTATTTCTTTAAGTGTCCTCAAAATTTGGACCTTTTTTTGAGCATTACCAATAATGGTGCAACAAATGTTTTCATGCATACTAGTTTGAAATTGTTTTGAATTGTTTCCTTAGGGTACAATCCTAAAATTGGAGTGGTTTAGAAAATGAATGTATTATTATAAGACATTTGACATAAATTCTTATCGCAATTTCCAAAAGGTATGCATAAAATTCAATGTCATCAGCTCTAAGTAAAGAAGTCAATTTCATTGTAACTATGTCCATTCACTATGATCATTTGTATTTTCCCTGTTATATTGGCATAAGTTATTCCTGGTGGCTTAGATAATAAAGAACCTGCCTGCAATGAAGAGACCCAGATTCACTCCCTAAGTTGGAAAAATCCCCTGGAGAAGGGAATGGTAACCCACTCCAGTATTCTTGCCTGGAGAATTCTATAGACAGAGGAGCCTGGCAAGCTACAGTCCACAGAGTCACAAAGAGTCAGACACAACTGAGTGACTAACACAAACATACTCTAGTGATTTTATTTTTATAAAAATTCCTCATAACCGTTCATGTACTTATATTAGACCCCTCATTTTCTCCTGATAAATGTTTTCAACTATTACATTGGAGTGATTCATAATAATCAACTTTTATTCTGAAAAGAACACAGTTTAAGTTTTTATGTTTACATTTCTCAGTATTGTTTAGGTGATCTCTTCTGTGATTTCAAAGCTACAAAATTTGTTTTTCCTTCACATGACTGACAAATAATCCTTATATTTTAAGACTGTTTTTAAATTGATCTGACAAGTGTTTGATTGTAAGTAGAGTTCATCGTGGTGCATGCATTAATTTTGGCATATAATCCACTGTGTCCATTTCAGTTTTCCTAATATCAGTTCAGTTCACTCACTAAGTCATGTCCAACTCTTTGTGACCCCATGATTTGCAGCACGCCAGGCCTCCCTGTCCATCACCAACTCACGGAGTCCACCCAAACCCATGTCCATCAAGTTGATGATGCCATCCAACCATCTCATCCTCTGTCATCCCCTTCTCCTCCTGCCCTCAATCTTTCCCAGCATAAGGGTCTTTTCCAATGAATCAGCTCTTCATATCGGGTGGCCAAAGTACTGGAGTTTCAGCTTCAGCATCAGTCCTTCCAATAAACACCCAGGACTGATCTCCCTTAGGATGGACTGGTTGGATCTCCTTGCAGTCCAAGGGACTCTCAAGAGTCCTCCAACACCACAGTGCAAAAGCATCACTTCTTCAGCGCTCAGCTTTCTTCACAGTCCAACTCTCACATCCATACATGACCACTGGAAAAACCATAGCCTTGACTAGACCAACCTTTGTTGGCAAAGTAATGTCTCTGCTTTTGAATACACTATCTAGGTTGGTCATAAATTCCCTTCCAAGGAGTAAGCGTCTTTTAATTTCATTGCTGCAATCACCATCTGCAGTGATTTTGGAGCTCCCCAAAATAAAGTCTGACACTGTTTCCACTGTTTCCCCATCTATTTCCCATGAAATGATGGGACCGGATGCCATGATCTTAGTTTTCTGAATGTTGACCTTTAAGCCAACTTTTTCACTCTCCTCTTTCACTTTCATCAAGAGGCTCTTTAGTTCTTCTTCACTTTCTGCCATAAGGATGGTGTCATCTGCATATCTGAGGTTATTGATATTTCTCCTAGCAGTCTTGATTCCAGCTTGTGCTTCCTCCAGCCCAGCATTTCTCATGAGGTACTCTTCATATAAGTTAAATAAGCATGGTGACAATATTCAGCCTTGACGTACTCCTTTTCCTATTTGGAATCAGTCTGTTGTTCCATGTCCAGTTCTAACTGTTGCTTCCTGACCTGCATACAGGTTTCTCAAGAGGCAGGTCAGGTGGTCTGGTATGCCCATCTCTTTCAGAGTTTTCCACAGTTTATTGTGATCCACACAGTCAAAGGCTTTGGCATAGTCAATAAAGCAGAAATTTTTCTGCTATTTAAGTAATGGCTTTGAACCTTCAATTTTAGAATTCTCATTGTAACATAATGAAAATATCTCCCATCCAAACTTCTAATCTTGTTGTTTAGTTTTGACTGACTTATAATTTAAATGCTACCAAAAAAAAGTAGTATTTTGTTTATGATTAAATTACTTCATCAATAAAAGGTTTGAGAGGACCATTCATGCTATTGCATGTAGCTATAATTCACTAAATTAAACAATTATGTCTTTATTTATCTTTTGTACTACTGATGAACATTAAAGTTGTTGCTTTATGAATAAAACATAAATAATATTCTTAGACATGTTATTCGCTGCATGAATTTCTTTTGCATAAATATTTAGGAATAGAATTGCTAGGTCAGAACATCGGTATTTGATTCCACTTAGTTAATAATGGCAAAGAGTTTTACAAAATTATTTAACCAATATATACTCTGGCAACAGTGTTTGTGAAATTCAGTTGCTCCACAGTCTTTAAATCATGTGACATTTTAAGTCATTTTAATTTTAACCATATCAGGGGGAAATTCACAGGTACTGATTCTGGAATTTGGTTCCTGTTTCAAAGTTTTATTAGGTATTTGGGTTTTTTTGGGGGGGTATTTTTTAATTTTTACTTTATTGCACCTTTCTTCTATTCAATTTTCAGGTTTTTTTCTTATCAGTTTGTGGATTCTTTTATGTTATTCTGCATATGAGCATTTTATGTGTTACATGTATGGTGAATATCTTATCCCATTGGATGCCTTGCCTTTTCAGTGTCATAGTTGGGATTTTGATAAATTTATCATTCTTTCTCTTGTGGTCAGTGTTCCGTGTCTAACTTAAGAAATTCTTTCCTTACCCAGAGCCTCAAAACTAGTCTCTGTATGGCCTTCTAACATCTTTGTTGAAGTAGTCTTCATAATTAAATCTAGAGTTAACAAGGTATTGATGGATCTGTGAAATATGAAGCTGAGGAATGATGTTTTTCTCTCTGTGTGTGTACTCAGTCATGTCTGACTCTTTGAGACCTCTGGACTGTGGCCCACTAGGCTCCTCTGTCCAGGGGATTTCCCAGTCAAGAATATTGGAGTGGGTTGCCTTAAACACCCACCCTTTATTATTATTAAAACTTTAAAATCTATGTTTAATTTATTTATTATTAACTGTCCTTTACCATTTATAATAAAGCAAGTCTCCATATTTACATGACTCAATTTTTGGTCCTTTGGTCTTATAGTTCAATTTTGGGTCAGTAGTAGACGATATTAGTTATTGTACTTGGGCAAACGTTGGGAGATAGTGAAGGACAGGGAACCCTGGCATGCTTCAGTCCATGTGTCATGAAGAGTTGGACATGTCTTGGTGAAGAACAACAACAACTTTACATTAAGTTTGCTGTTCTATGGAACAAACTTCCTACTTTGATACTAGTGAGTCTTACCTATTCTGGTCTGGTTGTACTGCCATATCAATTTTAGAAGTACTTTATTTCTTCACTCCTATCCCACAAAAAGCAAAACAAAATACTTGGTCATGTAAAAGTTTTATTGTGATTCTGAATGCAGAGTTCCAAGAATAGCAAGGAGAGATAAGAAAGCCTTCCTCAGCAATCAATGCAAAGAAATAGAGGAAAATAACATGATGGAAAAGACTAGAGATCTATTCAAGAAAATTAGAGATACCAAGGGAATATTTTATGCAAAGATGGGCTCGATAAAGGACATAAATCGTATGGACCTAACAGAAGCAGAAGATATTAAGAAGAGATGGCAAGAATACACAGAAGAACTGTAGGAAACAGAGCTTCACGAACAAGATAATCATGATGGTGTGATCACTCACCTAGAGCCAGACTTCCTGGAATGTGAAGTCAAGTGGGCCTTAGAAAGCATCACTACGAACAAAGCTAGTGGAGGTGATGGAATTCCAGTTGAGCTACTTCAAACCCTGGAAGATGATGCTGTGAAATTGCTGCACTCAATATGCCAGCAAATTTGGAAAATGCAGCAGTGGCTACAGGACTGGAAAAGGTCAATTTTCATTACCAATCCTAAAGAAAGGCAATGCCAAAGAATTGCTTGTGCCTATCGCACAGTTGCACTCATCTCACACGCTAGTAAAGTAATGCTCAAAATTCTCCAAGCCAGGCTTTAGCAATATGTGAACCGCGAACTTCCAGATGTTCAAGCTGGTTTTAGAAAAGGCAGATGAACCAGAGATCAAATTGACAACATCTGCTGGATCATGGAAAAGGAAGAGAGTTCCAGAAAAACATCTATTTCTGCTTTATTGGCTATGCCAAAGCCTTTGACTGTGTGGATCACAATAAACTGTGGAAAATTCTGAAAGAGGTGGGCATACCAGACCACCTGATCTGCCTTTTGAGAAAACTGTATGCAGGTCAGGAAGCAACAGTTAGAAATGGACATGGAACAACAGACTGGTTCCAAATAGGAAAAGATGTACATCAAGGCTGTATATTATCACCCTGCTTATTTAACTTCTATGCAGAGTACATCATGAGAAACACTGGGCTGGAAGAAGCACAGGCTGGAATCAAGATTGCTGGGAGAAATATCAATAACCTCAAATATGCAGATGACACCACCCTTATGGCAGAAAGTGAAGAACAACTAAAGAGCCTCTGATGAAAGTGAAAGAGGAGAGTGAAAAAGTTGGCTTAAAGGTCAACATTCAGAAAACTAAGATCATGGCATCTGGTCCCATCAATCATGAGAAATAGATGGGGAAACAGTGGAAACAGTGTCAGACTTTATTTTTGGGAGCTCCAAAATCACTGCAGATGGTGATTGCAGCAATGAAATTAAAAGACACTTACTCCTTGGAAGGAAAGTTATGACCAACGTAGATAGCATATTCAAAAGTGGAGACAATACTTTGCCAACAAAGGTCCATCTAGTCAAGGTTATGGTTTTTCCAGTGGTCATGTATGGATGTGAGAGTTGGACTGTGAAGAAAGCTGAGCGCTGAAGAATTGATGCTTTTGAACTGTGGTGTTGGAGAAGACTCTTGAGAGTCCCTTGGACTTCAGGGAGATCCAACCAGTCCATTCTGAAGGAGAACAGCTCTGGGATTTCTTTGGAAGGAATGATGCTAAAGCTGAAACTCCAGTACTTTGGCCACCTCATGAGAAGCATTGACTCATTGGAAAAGACTCTGATGCTGGGAGGGATTGGGGGCAGGAGGAGAAGGGGACGACAGAGGATGAGATGGTTGGATGGCATCACTCACTTGATGGACATGAGTCTGAGTGAACTCTGGTAGTTGGTGATGGACAGGGAGGCCTGGCGTGCTGCAATTCATGGGGTCACAATAAGTTGGACACGACTGAGCGACTGAACGAAACTGAACTGAATTGATATTATATCACAGTTTTTGAAAATTTAAGTATTTACAACATAGAACCTTTTAATTAGATGGCATTTAAAATTTTAATTTCCTTATTGTTCTTGATATCTAGAAATAAATTGATTTTTATATGGTATCCAGTGTCTTTACTCAAATTACTTTTGGATTCTAAAGTTATCAACTGTTTGTTGTCAATTATGTGATCTAAACATATTGACAATTTTTCTTTGTTTCATTCATACATCTTATTTCTTTATCTTGCTTTATTTTATCATTTATAGTGATAGTCAGGCATCTTTATCTAGTAACCAATATCAGAAGGAAAACATTTAATCTAATATCATTAACTGTAGTTAGGATGGGTTTTATTTCTCTATTCTGCAAAAAGTAGGGTTTCTGGGGTGTCAATATTATTTATACCACTGGAGCTGAAGTTTTCTTTGTGAAAGTGTTTTTTATTATAAATTTAAATTATTTAATAAAAATAAACTATTTTGAGTTTCACTTTTTGGTGTGTCAGTTTTAGTATGCTTTGCTCAGAATTTGTATATTTCATTTACACTTTCAATTGTAATGGTGTAAAGTCACTTTTGATGTAGTGTGATCTGTTTATAGTCACAAAATTATGCTTTTGTATCTCTCTTCTCTCTTGCCTTTCCCTATTTTTGTTTCTCTCTCTGTCTCTTCTTTTTCAAGGTTAATCGACAAATTTATCAATTTTATTATCTTTTAAAAAACTTTGATTTTGTTGAGCCTTTTAATATTTATTTTGTAATAATTTATTAAATTATATTTTATTTACTTTCTTATACCTTATTTGGGTTAAATTTGCTGTGTTTCTTATAGTTTCATGGGATGATTTCTAGATAACTTTTCAACATGTTCAGTTCTTCAGTTATATGTTATGAATTGAAGGGTATTAATTTCACTGTACACATGATTTAAGCTACATTCTACACACTTTATTACATATTTTTATTATGTTCATTTCAAATATTTTCTCACTTCCTTAGTGATTTCTACCTTGATACATGAGATATTTAGATGCTTATTGTTTACTCTCCCAAAGTTCAGGATTTCTACTTGCTATCTTTTAGTCTTCATCTTAACTCCACTTTACTCAGAAAACATTTTTCAGCTTTTGAATTTTTGGATACCTTTTTTTTAAAACCCACATAAGCTGAAAGTGAGTAAATTTTCCATCTGCATTTAAAAATAATGTGTATGCTGGTTTTATTTAGTACATTAATACACATATTTTAATTAGGTCAATTCTATTAATCTGATTGCTTAAATAGTTTTTGATCTTGATTTTTTCAGTCTCTTTGTTGTGTTATTCAGCTGAGCAATTTTGTTTTAAGAAAACCTCATGATTTATCTTTTTTTAAAAATAAATTTAATTTTTTTTTAATTTTTCATCTATGTTGCTGAGTGTATACATGTTTAAAATTTTATGTCTTCCTAATGTCCATCCTGATGATGGACTTCATGCTAATGAAAAAGAACTCTTTACGTCTTGTAAAACTTTTTGCTGTAGTGCATTTTTGTTTGATGATAATTGCATTAGAAAATCTAAGTCTTTCCTTCTGTGTGTCTCCTTTACTCTCATACTGTTGTCATACTCATATTACTCCTGACTCCAGATATGTAGAGATTTCCCCTCCCCGATAGGCAGTGTGTGACACCAGCTGAGTGTCCTGCAATTTAACTCAGTTCTGACACCATCTGGGGATAGCCTCAGGTGCCCCTTGGGATAGCTCAGTCTCACCTTGAAACTGAAGTGGGCTAAGTCTCACTTCAGAGGCCATTCACAAGTCCAGGTGGTCACTTGTGCTTCTGACTGATTGGCTGTAATTCTGAAGTTCCCATTACCCCCTTCTTGGGTTCAATTAAGTTGCGAGAGCAGCTCACAGAACTCAGCAAAAAAGTTCACATACTGTTCTATTTTATTAATTATTAACAATAGTGTTTATTGTTTGGAACATCCAAATGAAAGAGCTATGTTTGGAAAAAAGTATGTGGGAAGGGGGCCCCAAAATTCATGCCCTCTCCAGGGGCACCCCTCTCCTAGCACAATACCAGAAGCTTCATCAGGTAGGTGTAATGGATCATTAACTGCACTTTGAGCCTTTCTCCCTTGGAGAAGGGCATGGTGACCCACTCCAGTATTCTTGCCTGGAGAATCCCACGGACAGTGTAGCCTGGCAGACTACAGTCCATAGGGTTACACAGAGTCGAACACAACTGAAGGGACTTAGCATGAACCTCTTTTAAGAGATGTGGGGCACGCTGCAGACTCGAACTGTGATTGGTCTTTCAGATGCATAGCCTCTTCCATGAGCCCAACCAGTGTTGCCTCATTAAGAACAAAGTATCCTCCTGTTACCCAGGAAAATACAAGTATTTCAGTGGTCCTGTATGAGGAATCAGAGTCAAGGAGCAAACACAAGAAAAAAAGATGCTGCTAATGCTCTTATCATTTAGGAAATTTCAGGAACTCTGCCAGGAACCAGATATCAATTTATTTTGTTTTATTGTCTCACAGTAATACAGCCATTTAAGTCTTATTTTAGTTAGAACATCCATGAAAATGTTTTTCCGTTATTCTCCTTTTAAGTGTTTTGCATGCCTGTGTTTAATTAGTCTTTGCAAGAACAGTTGGGTTTTATCCAGTCTTATAATCATTATCTTTTAGTTAGAATACTTATTCTAAATAATATAATTTAATATAATTACTGACATAAATAATTCTACCATGATGTTGCTTACTTTCTAACTGTTCCTTCTATATCATCTTTTCTCTTCTTTCTTGCCTTTTAATTTTTTTTTCCACTTTACTCGTTTATTAGCTTGGTCATTGTAGACTTTTTACTCTTCCTTTCAGTTATCCTAGAAACTAAAACTTACAATCCTGACTTCTCAAAACACTCCATGTTTATCTTTTTCCTGACAATGCAATGGTCGTAGAACACTTTTGCACTATTTCGCATCTTTTTGTCTATGTGCTGTTGTTGATGATTATTTCAAATCTATGAGTATTTTAAACCTAAAAGAAATGTTAATTTTTTACAATCCATACTTATTTAGAGTTAGCCACATTTTAAACAATTCTGTTGCTCTCTTTCTTTCCTCAATTTCTGACTTTGTTTCTGGGAGCCTTTCTCTTCTGCCTGAGCAACATTCCTGTACTGTTTCTTTTAGTGAGTCTGTTTGAGGCAAAAATCTTAATTTTTTTCTTGTTTTTTTTTTTCCCCTTAGGTTAATAAATTTCCTTCTAACAACAAGTGCTTCCAAAATCACCTATTAATTTAAATATTACTCTAGGCTTCTTTCTAGATGATTTTAGAATTTGTTTGTTCTTCACTTTTCTGCTCCATAAGTATTGTTGTAGTGACGTTTATAGTCAATAATTTCAAGATGCTTTCAGTCATTATCTCCTCCAAATTGCTTCTTCCTTATTATCTTACTTGTTTCTCTCTGGGAAGAGAGTGGAGCTGCATATTATCTATATGTGTGTGTATACACACACACACACACTGTTTTGTTGGCTATCTAGGTATCTATGTCTACTGTTTTTTTAATTTCTATCCCCACATAGGTTAATACAGACTATTGAGTAGAGTTCCCTTTGCTATGCAGCAGGTTTTTATTATTTATTTTATATACAATATTGTCAATCACAGTCTTCCAATTTACCTGTCTCCCCCATCTTTACCCCTAATAACCATAAGTTTTTTTTCTACATCTGTGACTCTATTTCTGTTTTATAAATAGGTTCATTTGTTAACATTTTTTTTTTAGATTCTGCACCTAAGTGATATATGATTTGTGTCTTTCTCTGACGCACTTCACTCAGTATGGCAATCTCTAGGTCTGTCCATGTCACTGCGTATGACCTGTTTCACTTTTTATGGCTCAGTAATATACTCCATTGTATTTGTGTACCATGTCTACCTTATCCATTTCTCTGTCAGTGGACATTTAGGTTGCTTCCATGCCCTGGATTTTGTAAATAGTGCTGCAATGAACCTTGGGATACATGTATCTTTTTGAATTATGATTTTCTCTGGATATATGCCCAGGAGTGGGATTGCTGGATCAAATGGTAGCTCCGTTGAGTCTGTTTCTGCCCACTTTTGTTCCTAGTTGTTATTTCTGTGGTCTTGTTTATTCGTGTGCTTGACAGTTTTGGGATTAAGGGACAGATCTTATTTATGGGAAAAAAATCTGTGAACTAAGATAATATATTTCTTTAGAGAGAACTTTTTTGATAGGATGCTACTTGCATTAGTTATATAAAGTCTTTAATCCAACTTTAAGGATTAAGATTCAAAACTGGAGTTTTGTTCCTACAAGCTCTACTTGTAATTTATCATTTTCAAACCAAAACGTGCCTCACCAATATTGGGCTCTCAATAATGCTGCCCAGATTCTCGTTTTTCTTTTTTGAAATTGTCTTTGGAAGAAAATGGCCCTAAAAGTTTTGCTTCTCACACTAATTTCCTTTTACTCTGGACTCTTGACTTCCTAATTGTTGAGTATAGTATTAAATCTACAAAGTTTTAACATAGAAAATAAAATGTTTAGCCTTTTTATTTTGTTTTGGCTTTCTTAGTTGACCTTTGTTTGGAAGTTAATTCAAATTACCTAGCCTACCATTATTAGTAGTGGACGTCTCCAGTTTTGTTTTGTTTTTAATATTTTGATTTTTATTTGTTTTTTAGAAAATACACTTTACTTTTTAGATCAATTTTAGGTTCACAGAAACATTGAGCAGAAAATATAGAGATTTCCCATATATCACTTGCCCCCACATATGCATAGCCTCTCTCACTATCAAAGTTCTACACTAGGATCAGTGAACCTACATTGATGTATCATAATTACCCTAAATCCCTAGTTTACATTAGGGTTTACTCTTGGTGTTGTACATTCTATGGATTTTTGACAAATGGATAGTGACATATATCCAGCATTGTAGTGTCATACAAGATTATTTTACTGCACTAAAAATCCTGTCTACTCCACATATTCATCCTTCCCTCCCCTCAACCATGGTGACCACTAATCTGTTTCTGTCTCCATAGTTTTGCCTTTTCCAGAATGTCATACAGTTATACTCATACAGTACATAAACTTTTCAGACTAGTTTCTTTCATTTTGTAATATGTACTTACATTTCCTTCATTCATTTCATGATTTTGATATCTTTTTTTCTTTAGTACTGAAAAATATTCTACTTTCTGGATGTACCAGTTTATCTATCCACCTGCTTACTGAAAGGTGTCTTTGTTTCTTCCACATTTTAGCTATTATGGATAAAGCTGCTGTAAGTACTCTTGCAAGTTTTTATATGAGCACATGAGTTTAAAAATCATTTGGGTAAATAGCAAGGAGTATGATTGCTGGATTGTATAGTCAGAGTATATTTCACTTTGTGAGAGACTGCCGGACCAACTTCCAAAATGGCTGTACTCTTTTGTGTCTCCAGCAGTGATGAGTGAGACTTTGTTGCTCTACCTCCTCACCAGCATTTGGTATTGTTAGTTTTCCAGGTTTTGGCCATTCTAATAGATGTAGAGTTGTACTTTGTTGTTTTAATTTGGAATTCTCTAAAGAACTAAAATGGACTGGGATGGGTGAATTTAACTCAGATTACCATTATATCTACTACTGTGGGCAGGAATCCCTTAGAAGAAATGGAGTAGCCATCATGGTCAACAAAACAGTCCAAAATGCAGTACCTGGATGCAAACTCAAAAACGACAGAATGATCTCTGTTCATTTCCAAGGCAAACCATTCAATATCACGGTAATCCAAGCCTATGCCCAAACCAGTAATGCTGAAGAAGCTGAAGTTGAACAATTCTATGAAGACCTACAAGACCTTTTAGAACTAACACCCAAAAAAGATGTCCTTTTCATTATAGGGGACTGGAATGCAAAAGTAGGAAGTCAAGAAACACCTGGAGTAACAGGCAAATTTGGCCTTGGAGTACGAAATGAAGCAGGGCAAAGGCTAATAGAGTTTTGCCAAGAGAAAGCACTGGTCATAGCAAACACCCTCTTCCAACAACACAAGAAAGACTCTACCCATGGACATTACCAGATGGTCAACACCAAAATCAGATTGATTATATTCTGCCAAAGATGCAGCCAAAGATAAAAAAGCTCTATACAGTCAGCAAAAACAAGACCGGGAGCTGACTGTGACTCAGATCATGAACTCCTTATTGTCAATTAAGATTTAAATTGAAGAAAGTGGGGAAAACCACGAGACCATTCAGGTATGGCCTAAATCAAATCCCTTATGATTATACAGTGGAAGTGAGAAATAGATTTAAGGGACTAGATCTGATAGATAGAGTGCCTGAAGAATTATGGACGGAGGTTCGTGACATTGTACAGGAGACAGGGATCAAGACCAGCCCCATGGGAAAGAAATGCAAAAAAGCAAAATGGCTGTCTGGGGAGGCCTTACAAATAGCTGTGTAAAGAAAGGGAAGCAAAAAGCAAAGGATAAAAGGAAAGATATAAGCATCTGAGTGCAGAGTTCCAAAGAATAGCAAGAAGAGATAAGAAAGCCTCAGAGATCCTTGCAAGAAATAGAGGAAAACAACAGAATGGGAAAGACTAGAGGTCTCTTCAAGAAACTTAGAGATACCAAGGGAACATTTCATGCAAAGAGGGCCTTGATAAAGGACAGAAATGGTATGCACCTAACAGAAGCAGAAGATATTAAGAAGAGGTGGCAAGAATATATAGAAGAAATATACAAAAAAAAAAAAGAGCTTCATGACCCAGATAATCACAATGGTGTGATCACTCACCTAGAGCCAGACATCCTGGAATGTGAAGTCAACTGGGCCTTAGAAAGCATCACTACGAAGGAGGTAATGGAATTCCAGTTGAGCTATTTCAAATTGTGAAGGATGATGCTGTGAAAGTGCTGCATTCAATATGCCAGGAAATTTGGAAAACTCAGCAGTGGCCACACTGGAAAAGGTCAGTTTTCATTCCAATCCCAAAGAAAGGTAATGCCAAAGATTTCTCAAACTACCGCACAGTTGCACTCACATCACACGCTAGTAAAGTAATGCTCAAAATTCTCCAAGCCAGACTTCAGCAATACATGAACCGTAAACCCCCCAATGTTCAAGCTGGTTTTAGAAAAGGCAGAGAAACCAGAGATCAAATTGCCAACATCTGCTGGACCATCGAAAAACAAGAAAGTTCCAAAAAAACATCTATTTCTGTTTTATTGACTATGCCAAAGCCTTTGACTGTGTGGATCACAATAAACTGTGGAAAACTCTGAAAGAGATGGGCATGCCAGACAACCTGACCTGCCTTTTGAGAAAGCTGTATGCAGGTCAGGAAGCAACAGTTAGAACTGGACATGGAACAACAGACTGGTTCCAAATAGGAAAAGGAGTACGTCAAGGCTGTATATTGTCACCCTGCTTATTCAACTTCTATGCAGAGTACATCATGAGGAACGCTGGGCTGGAAGAAGCACAAGCTGGAATCAAGATTGCTGGGAGAAATATCAATAAACTCAGATACGTAGATGACACCACCCTTATGGCAGAAAATGAAGAGGAACTAAACAGCCTTGTGATGAAAGTTGAAGAGGAGAGTGAAAAAGTTTGCTTAAAGGTCAACACTCAGAAAACTAAGATCATGGCATCCGGTCCCATCACTTCATGGCAAATAGATGGGGAAACAGTGGAAACAGTGTCAGACTTTACTTTTGGGGGCTCCAAAATCACTGCAGATGGTGATTGCAGCCATGAAATTAAAAGATGCTTACTCTTTGGAAGGAAAGTTATGACCAACCTAGACAGCATATTAAAAAGAAGAGACATTACTTTGCCTTCAAAGGTCCATCTAGTCAAGACTATGGTTTTTCCAGTGGTCATGTATGGATGTGAGAGTTGCACTGTGAAGAAAGCTGAGCACCGAAGAATTGATGCTTTTGAACTGTGGTGTTGGAGAAGACTCTTGAGAATCCCTTGGAGTCCAAGGAGATCCAACCAGTCCATCCTAAAGGACATCAGTCCTGGGTGTTCATTGGAAGTACTGATGCTGAAGCTGAAACTCCAATACTTTAGCTACGTCATGCGAAGAGTTGACTCATTGGAAAAGACCCTGATGCTGGAAGGGATTGGGGCAGGAGGAGAAGGGGGCGGAAGAGGATGAGATGGCTGGATGGCATCACTAACTCGATGGACGTGAGTCTGAGTAAACTCAGGAGTTGGTGATGGACAGGGAAGCCTGGCGTGCTGTGATTCATGGGGTCGCAAAGAGTCAGACATGACTGAGAGACTGAACTGAACTGAACTGAAAGACAAGTAATTTTGAAATCATTTTTCATACACTAGTTTTTCAACCTGATTTTGTGTGTATGTGAGTCATCTCGTCAGATATTTTGCCCATTTTAAAATCAGATTGTTTTCTTGTTGAGTTTTAAGAACTCTTTTGTATTTTAGATAATATTCATTTACCAAATATGCCTTTTGCAGGTATTTTCTCTCAGTTTGTGACTTATCTTCACATTCCCTTGACTTTGCCTTTTACAGACAGAATTTGTTAAGTATAATGAAGTCTTACTAATCACTTTTCATAGACTGTGCCTTTGGATTGTATCTTGAAATGTAATTACTGTATTCAAAGTCATCTAGATTTACTCCTGCATTATTTTTTAGGAATTTTAGAGATTTGTGTTTTACACTGAGATCTTTGATAATTCATTTTGAGTTAATTTTTATAAAATGTGTAAGTTCTGTGCCCAGATTCTTGTGGCGGTTTTTCAGGGCAGGAGGTGTTCGCAAGAATGTGGATGTCTGGAAGATCAAGGTTGTTTGTTGAAAAGACTCTCTTTGCTCCAGTATGTTGTCTTTTTTCCTTTGTCAAAGATCCGTTGTCATTAGAGTATATATATGCATCTGTTTCTGGGCTTTCTATTCTTTCCCATCCTTTTGTTTACTCTTTCAAAATGCCCCACTGTTTTGATGACTGTAGTTTTATAGTGAGTCTTGAAATCGGGTAGCATTTGTCTTTCAGTTTTGTTCTTCTACTTCATTATTGTGTCCTCTCAGTTTTTAAAACATATGTAGTAAGAATCTCTATCAAAAGAGCTCAAGCTCATTTTCCAGGGACTATTATATAGGCTTTACCTTATTTAAATGTTACAAAATTTTTATGGGAAAAATTAAAACCTCTCAAAAAAAGACTATGGAATTTGTATTCATGATTCATAAGGATAAAGAAAATTTATAGTAAGCAAGAGAGCTTAAAGTTTTAAACTTTTAAATATGATTCCAGATGGCATACTTTAAGGTTTTTCTTCTTTTCCTTTCCCCTTACCCACTTTCTCCCTCCAACCCTTTATTCCTTCCTCTCTGCTTTTATTCTTTGTTTCATCATTCAGGCTTCCCTGGCAGCTCAGTGGCAAAGAATCTACCTGCAATGCAGTAGACATGGGTTTGATACCTGGGTCAAGAAGATCCCCTCGAGGAGGAAATGGGAACCCACTCCAGTATTCTTTCTGGGAAATCCCATGGACAGAGAAGCTTGGTGGGCTACAGCCCACTGAGTCACAAAGAGTCAGATGTGACTGAGCGCAGGCCAGAGATTATTATAGGCACTAGAGGGAAGCTGTGGGAAAAAAAAAAAAAAACAAATCTAATTCATACTTTTCACAGCTTATGGTCAACTGTGGGTAAGTGATTGGAAGGTTGTGAGAAAACAAGTAATAAAGAGAATAAATCAGAAAACAATATATTAAATTGTAATAATTCCTCTGGAGAAAAATTAAGCAAGTAAAGAGGATAATAAATACAGGAATGTCATTGTAGTTTTAAATATACTCATGAGAGTACACTTCTGCTAAGAAGGTACCAGTTGAGCAGAGACTTAAGGAAGGAAAGAGCTGAAATGGCATAGTCATAACTGAGGGGAAAAGTTTCTAGGCAGAGCAACATCTACAAAAATGTTCTAAGATAGTAACATACTTGGATTTTTTGAAAAAAGGGAAGCAGAAGACAAAATAAATGGACACAATTATGGTAGGAATGAAATCAGAGGAATAATTAGATGCTAGACTTCGTATAATATTTTTTAGGCCCAGATCTACAAAATGGTTCTTAACAGATGAGTTTCCTCTACTAGTTGTTGTTCAAGCTTCTTAAGAGACTCAGTCTCAATTTAAGCAATATTTCAAAGAGTTTCTGTTTATGATCTCATGGATTGTTTAAAAAGCACATACTACTTTACTTAATGTAACTTTGAAAAAACTCATTTTGCTAGAGTCTGACTATACTGTAGTTGCTACTTATGCAGTTTAACTATGAACATATTAACAAATTAATATGAATTTGTCAGCTTATTGAATTATTGGAATGAAAATTTTGACCAATCTTTAGTATTGATATTTAAGTCTAAAACTCCCATTTCCAATAGAGCTGAATCTATAGAAGGAACCCTTTTAAGTTTTCCTGTATAAAACATTAAGTTTAGAGACCAAGCTAGACATGAAAATTGTCAAGGAGTGATATGTGTATGTATTAATATATCCCTAAGCATACACCTGCTCATTGAGAATCTCTATCATCAGAGGTGAGCAAAAATCTATGAAGGAAGATTTTAACTTCTAATTAGAATGTGGAAAATTACAAAAGATACCACTGTTGCTTGAACAAAACCTTTTGGAAGACTATGGGGATTATAGTTGTTATTGTAGTCCTGTGAAAATGTTTTGGTTTTAACCCATTTAAGAACTGATGATGAAAAAAAAAAAAAAAGAACTGATGATGATGGAAAAAAAAAATGATAAACTAAGTTTCAGAAAGTAATGAGCCCTTAATTGGCACATAAAAAGCTTTGACTACTTCTTATTCCTTGTGGATACTAAGAAGAGGAGAGATATACCATAGCCTGCGGTAATGAGAAACTATTTTACCCTTTATGAAACTTAGTCTGAAGAGCCCAGTCACACACAGCACAGGTCTTCATCCACCTGTTTAATCTTTCCCATGAGTTGTCACTTAGTGTAATGCAGTATTGTGCTCAAGTCTGGGAGGAGAAAGGGAAATTTGAATGATATTTCTGCTGAGCACATAGGCCCTTCTACAAGAAGAGCAAGGCAGGGGCCTGAAATATGAGACAGCCAGGAGAGATTTAAGAAGTCCTTTGTGACATTCCAGGCCTTTGCAGACAGTAAGACAGCTATTTCCTAAAGGCTCAGAAAACTGAGGCAAGCCTGGAAGGCAAAGTGAACTCCTCAAGTTCCTCCCTAAAAGCTAATAGCTAGGCATTACAGCAATCTGAAATGCTGGGGAATTGACTATAAAACAAAACTGATGTCAGTTCTACTATTTTCTATTGGTTAAAACAAATCACAGAGTCAGGACCCAATTAAATGGTCAGGGAAGGGAACTCCTCCTCTTGAGAGTTGCTGCAAAATGACATTGCAGTGTCATGTGGGAGTGATTTGTTGGCAGGAAGACCAGGATATTTTGATAACCCAGAAGAAGAAAAAGAGTTCTGAACTAAGGAAGTGATGCTGTTTAGTGAGAAAAGAGGACAGGCGTCAGATGGGAGAAAGATTTTGAAAATTTAACCAACAGGACTTTGTGATCAATTATTAAAGTTTGTGGGAAACATATGAAAACATAAGTTTATCAACTTGTATTAGTAGAGCTAGACTTTTGACATTGCACTTGGCATAACTTTTTGACTGTTTTGATATAATCTCCATGATTACCTCATCTGAAGGCTTCATGAGGCTTTATACACTTCATTTGGACATTGTCACGCTTCCTTTACCATTGAACATGTATCAGTGTTCAGGTATCTATGTTCATTTATCAATGAACTTGTTCATTATTATGAACATGATGAACATGTTCATTTACTGATGAACAGGTAGCAAACGTCATTACTCTTTATATGTGCAATACCTGTGGAACATATGTATGTGCGATGTGTCTTCTACTTAATTGCTCCCATATTGATTCCTTTTAAAAGTTTCTAATGTCATACTGTACATGGCTGCTACTAATGAATTATATTTAGAAATATATTCTCTGGTTAAGCACCAACAGACATTCAGTAGGAAGAATTTACTCTCCTGGTAGTTGGGGTTGTATATCAGCACTACAAAACTTTATGAGTCTTTCTCAGGACCCAATGCTATTAATAAACAACCGAAAAGATGGCTTCTACCCTCAAAAGCTAGATGTTCTGTGTTGCAATGCATTCTGTGGTGTCATGTCTTTATTTTGATATTACATATATCAAAAAATTAAAACATTTTCTGTAAGGTTTCACTGCTGTAGAATATTGGTTACACTTTAAGCAATCATTTTCTCTATCCATATATGGAAATATTATAGATGATAGACATATTGACATTTTTTGCATTTTGTTTCTTATATCTCTGCTAGAATTTCTATATATTTGAGTGAAATGTGAATCAATTAAAAATTTGATCTTATATAAAAAAAGTCAACAGGTAACATAGGAAATCCAGAACCTTACTTTAGTGATGATACAACAGTAAAGCAAATTACATTTTATAACACAAAGTAATATCGGTGCTAGCCCTGACCAAATGTGAGTAAGTAAGAGAACTGCCACCAGAATGTCTCTCAGAAATCATGACGTGATCTATGAAATTCTTTGTCATCAATAGATGAATAGAGTAAGCTTGTTCTGAAGCAAAACCTTGAATTTCTTCTTCTCTTAACAGACAACCTTAGGAAATATCTTAGGAAATATTGAATCTTGAAAATATTCAATACTGAATATTGAATCTTAAATGAGCATGTAATTTCTCACTGTTTTGAATTGAGACTGTCATTTTAATGTGACTCTGACATTTTAATAGTGTTATATCATTTCTATTGCTCCTTTAAAAAGCATATTTATCTAAAATTATTTCATGTCAATGAATAAAATATTTTAAAAATAATGTAGCTCACACATTTAAGTGGGGGATTAACATCACTATGAACTGAATGTTTATGTCCCCCTGCAATTCATATGTTGAAGCCCTCATCTCTGGGGTGATGGTATTTGGAGGTTGGGCCTGGGAAGTAAAGTCAAGAAAGTGGAACCCTCATGAATGGGTTTAGTGCACTTAGACAAGACTCGAGAGATTTTCTCTCTCTGCTATGTGGGGGTAACATAAGAACATGACTATCTGTGCAATCAGGAAAAAGTTCCTCACCACTGAATGTGTTGGCATAAAACATTAGAATAAATAGCTTGATCTTGTACTTCCTAACCTCCCCAAATTTGAGAAATGAAAGTTTGTTGTTTAAGCCACCCAGTCTATAGTGTTTTGTTATAGCAGCTAACTAAGGCAGACATGTAATTAAGTCTTAATCTCAAAGGATCCCCTCATTTCTTTTCTGATTGTTGCCCCCTTTGATAGAGGACTCATTAATTTTATGTCACTTGGAATAAATAGGTGATTAGAAAGGGCTAGTAGCAAGTAGAAATATTTTTTTCTATTTTGTTTTCATTTTTCAAAATTCCAACACGCTTGGGCTGAGATCGATGAGAACTGCCCACTGTTAAGGTCAGTGTGGCCTAATTAGTTTTGCTACATTGCTACTGTAATTTTGCTTGACATGACATTGAGGGGAGGCTCAGAAAGTAATCAGCATCTAACAGCCATGATGAGGATTAGTTATACCTAGTGACAGAGTAATTAGCAACTGTATGTACCACTTAATATGAAGGGGAAGACAAACTGTGATGCCCTTTCCCTTGTAAAAATATCAGTGATCATCCCATTCTTACTAAAAAGCTTTTAATTCATGAAAACTTCTCAGTAATAAAAATCTACATGTTATACAGATTATAAATATCCTGGCCTGATTGCAGTTTTAAGAGATGACGTGACCTAGTAATTTATCAAATTCTCTGGTACTAAACTATTTTCAGATTCTATGCCACAGCAATCCATCTTACTTTAGACATTTGGTAAAAGTTACATGCGAATTGAAGCGAACTTTAATATCTCTTTAGTGACCATATTTCCTTTCAAGAGTTTATTTAGAGATGTATTCTGGGACATTGACTTTTCTTTGAATGTAAGCTGGAAAGACTTTAGCCAGATCTTTTTCTCAAAGCTGAAGTGAAGACAAACTACTCTAGTTCCTTGGGGCTCTATTTTTTCTTGAATATATAAGAAATAATTTACCTAGATTCCAAGATTTGTTCTTATTTTTTCACAAACTCTTTGATTGATGTATTCACCTCATTAGGTTGGTCTGTTGAAGTGTATGATTCATAATATTTTAATTTCTTGAGTATTTATTTATTCTTGAAGATAGAACAAGATTTAATCAAATTCTGAAATGTTTCTTTTTTTTTCTTAAACACTCTTCTATTTTGAATTGTTTCTTAGCTGAGTGATTCTTTCTGTTGAAGTTTAAATGATTTCTCCTGATTCATGGCTCAGACTTGATAGTCTTTTTACTATTTGTTGTAGTGATCTTTTGTACACTTGACAACAGAATTGTTGTCATTTTTTTTCTCTCCATAGAAATAACAAAATATTTCCAGTCATTGGTTTTCCTCAAGGAATCCAAGTCCTCATTTGTGCAAAGGTTGGTCATAGAACTGTAAAGTTGAAATTTTCCCTTTGAATATGTAAAATACCCAAAGACTATACTGATGGGAAATAAAATAATAATTATTAAATAAGTTAATTTATCTTTTGATACTCTTTAGAAATACTTGATACCCTCTGTGTGGTGAGACTATAGAGATTGTCAAAGCCTAAAATTAGTAATTGTGATTAACTACTGGCCAAATGTCTACTTCCTTTCTAAAATACTGTAGAATGCTGCCTTTTCAATTTCTAATATCACTTGGGAAAATTTTTATCATCATCTTTCAAGAAATTATCTACACAAATGTGTATAATTACTTTATCTTCCCTTAGGCTGTTTCTCCTATAGGAAGGAAACCCTGTTCTCACAGCAGAGAGTATACAAATTACCTGGTTTGGTTTGTTTGTTTGTTTGAAGGAAAAGTAATATTTATTGAGATACAATTTATAGTATAAAATACACCAGGTATACACTCTTTCAATCACACCATGCATTTCTCACAATCTTTTTTGTTGAATTCTCCCAGTCCTGACCAGGTCATTGGCAGGCACAAATCCTCTTCCTGTCACTTTAGGTTAGTATTACCTATTCTTAAATTTTGTATGAAGAAATACATTCCACATATACTCTTTTGTGTCTGGCATATTTTCCTAAACATAATTATTTTGAGATTCATCCATATTGTTATGTGATTCTGTATTTTAATCCTTTATATTCCTGCATTATATTTCATGGTGTCTGGATATACCACAATTTATTTTCACTCTCTAAGGAGACTAGGATTGTTTCCAGTTTGAGTCTATTTAAATAGAGCTGTTATGAACACTTATCTGTAAGTCTTTTTCTGAACTCATATCTCTTATGCAAATACCTAGGAGTGAAATTAACTAGTCTTAGATAAGGAAATATGAACTTTATAATAATCTGTCAGTATGTTTTACAAAATTGTTATACCTATTTTACATTCTCATCATTGGTATATGAGAAGTCTAGTCTAGCTGTTCTTTATCAGTACTTGTTCCTAAGATTATAAGTTTAATCATACTAATGGATATGTAATAGTATGTCATTTTGTTTTTAATTTGCAATTCCATGGTAATTAGTGATGATAAGTACTTTTTAAATATTTCTTAGCCTTTTATCTATCTGCTTATAAAAAGTTTTCAAATTATTTGCTCATTTTTAAATTATCTTTGAATTGCAGTTTTTGCTTCATATGTTCTATATATTTTATATATGTAAAATGTATACCACATATATAATTTTTGAAGTCTCTGCTGTTTATTTTTCTTCAGAGAGTCTCTTAAAAATAGAAAGTTTTAATTTTGATGAAGTCTAATTTGTAATTTTTTTCTTTATGAATTTTTAAAATCTTATCTAGGGAATCTTGGCCACTGAAAGATCACAGATATTTTCTTCTGTATATGATTCATTTTGAGTAATTTTTTTCATGAGGGAAAATAATAAGTTTTAAAATGCACATCTAGGTGTTCTAGCCCCATTTCTCCATTGAAATGCTCTATTACCTTGTTAAAACCAATTTTCCATACATGTGTGGCTTTATTTCTGAACTGTCTTTTCTGTTCATTGATCTGCATGTCTATCCTTAATCTAAGTCACATTGTCTCAGTTGATTCTATAGTAAATCTGAAATCAGGTAGTTAGGGTCCTTTAATTTTGTTTTATTTTTTTTCTCCTAGAATACTTTGGCTAGTTCAGATCCCTGGCAATTCCATATTCATTTTAGCTTCAGCTTGTCAAATTCATCAAATGATTTTATGCATTTGATTAGAATTACCCTAATCTAGCCCTGGGTGTTCTTTGGAAGGAATGATGCTAAAGCTGAAACTCCAGTACTTTGGCCACCTCATGAGAAGCATTGACTCATTGGAAAAGACTCTGATGCTGGGAGGGATTGGGGGCAGGAGGAGAAGGGGACGACAGAGGATGAGATGGTTGGATGGCATCACTCACTTGATGGACATGAGTCTGAGTGAACTCTGGGAGTTGGTGATGGACAGGGAGGCCTGGCGTGCTGTGATTCATGGGGTCACGAAGAGTCAGACATGACTGAGCCACTGAACTGAACTGAACTGATACCTTTCTTTCAAACATTACTCCTGGTGGAGCTACATGTTTGAAAGTCATTCTGTTTACATGTGTACCTAAAACACATGTCAATTATATGTTTGTTAACTTGTGGGCTTAATTCCCTTGTGGACCCAATCAGAGATCTATTCTCTAACTAAACTTCCAAACTGGAGGAACACAAACTTTCTATGCTCAATTATTTTTCTCTGAATAGAAACATGGGCACTAAATGATGGACTCACATAACAATGTAAAAATATAGGAATTGAAAGCTGTTAACAATAATAGCACAATAAGATATCAATTTTTAATTGTGTGCCCTATGTCCCAGCATGTGTAAAGCATCCTTAGAGTTTTAGAAATATTGACTCATGAATTCTCACAAATATCTCACAAAAAATATATTACCATCCCTAAACTGGTGAATACATTAAAGATTTAAAAGTTTAAGCTATTTTTAAGGCTACATACACAACACTTTGAAGCTATAGTATTAGTCAGCTATTGCCATATTGATGTTGCATTTATAGTGGATTAACTCAAGGGCTGACACCAATTATTTCTTCTCCATTGTACATCTGCGTGGTTTGAATGGGTGCATCTGCTTCAGGCTATGTCTCCTCACTGAAGGTAGAGCTTAGGTCTATTCCATGTGTGGGGCCCAGTCTGAGTGGGCAGTGGCAACTCTTCTCATGGAAATGGCAAACATCGTCAAGCTCAAAGTCAAAAGCATATCTGCCTCTTTTCACTCTAACTTGTGTGGAAGTCAAAGGTTGTCCCAGTTACCGTTACTGTGTTACCAACCAACCAGAACTCACTGGTGTAAGGCAAACATTATATTATGTTTATGGACTTTGTGGGTTCCAAATTTGAGTAAGGCACAGTGGGCCTGTTTTGTCTCTGCTCTACATTGTCTAGGGTTTTAACTGGGAATGCTTGAAGACTGAGGGTGACATCACTAATGGCTGAAGGCTGACATTACTATGGCTCCTTCATTCACAGATACAGTACCTAGGCTGAGATGACCAAAACTCTAGCCTTAGCTGGAGCACAGCTTGGAGCACTTACATTCCCACTCTCCATGTCTCTTGCGTTTCCTCCAGCTCCTTCCTGTGTTGTGAGAGGTAGTGTCCCAGGAGACATGTGGAGAATGAGTGTTCCCATAATAGGAGGCAGAAAATACATGACTTCTGTGCGTCACAGTCTTTTATTGGTTGCAATATAATTCCTTTCAGAGGAGTGTCACAGAACTTGAAGATATGTTTTAAAACTGCCTTGAAATTGAGTTACTATATCCCTGAGATATGAAAGAGAAGTGGAGGAGAGACTTGAGTTGCAAAGAGAACCCAAGGAAGAGAGGGCAAAAATAAGAAGAAAAGAGGAGGGAGTTTCTTCCATAGTTGATTGTTTCTGGCAAATGATTCTCCATCTAAAGTGCTAACTGCATAAACACCAGTTAGTTTTGGAAGTTTTACCTCTGCACTCAGTTGATTATTAAGACTGAATTCACTACCTTCTGCCTCTTTCCACTCCTACCCCTCCAAACCCTTCAAAAGTAGTTTTGCAATGGCTGGTTTCTGTTGGCATTCACAGTGTTTATAATCATCTCTGACTTCATCTCTTCTTTGTGATTATGGTCAGCTTCCTGGGAGTGTGGCAGTTGTGCAAGGCCCTGTGCTGAGAAGGGCCTCTTATTTGGTTTAATTTTCTGCTCTCCTCATCTGGATATTCTTAATTTTATTTTGAAGTTAAGTTTTATAAGTGAAGTCTGGTATATTTTGTTAGTATTTTGATTTGAATGTGTTAGTCACTCAGTCGTGTCTGACTCTTTGTGACCCCAAGGACCATAGACTGTCAGGCTCCTCTGTCCATGGAATTCTCCAGGCAAAGATACTGGAGTGGGTAGCCATTCCCTTCTCCAGGGGATCTTCTCAACCCAGGTCTCAAAACCAGGTCTCCTGTATTGCAGGCAGATTCTTTACTACCTGAGACACCAGGGAACCCTGAAGTCTGGTAGAACAGTGAGCAGGTATATGAAAAGAGTTGATAGCAGACGGCAAGTAGGCCACTCCTCTGACCCAGTAGCAGCTAGGCACAGAGGGTAGTGCAAACAGCAGTTGGTCTGAAAGGCACATTTTTGCCTCAGAGAAGTCTGTGGGTCCTGAGGGCCTGAGAGGAAGGCTCAGGGCAACCTGGCCCAGATTGGAGGTGGTGATGCCACCAGAAGCAGCAGGAGTGACCATGGGAGAAAGAAAATGATCCACTTTGGGGCAGCAGCAGGCCCCATAGTGGGAGGCCAGTTGCCTATTTGTCTTGGAGCCTCGACCTGTCATGTCTGAGTGATTATGAATTCTCTAGCTAGCATGTTGGAACAGGAACTACTAGCACTCAGGAAACAAACTTTCAATGAATAGTACAAAATGCATGTATATCCATGGACAGTAAAAAAAGCATATCAAGGAGATTTTAGAATTTATCAAAATTTTTCAATCTCTGGTTTTGACCAGTGATGTGACATTGGAAAGCAAATATCCACAAGCTTAAAAGTAGAAATTAAATTTAAAGATCATCCTATAAAACACTGGTGAAAGAAAGCAAAGAGGACACTAATAGATGGAGAAATATACCATGTTCATGGATCAGAAGAATCAATATAGTGAAAATGAATATACTACCCAAAGCAATCTATAGATTCAGCACAATCCCTATGAAGCTACCAATGGTATTTTTCACAGAGGTAGAACAAATAATTTCACAATTTGTATGGAAATACAAAAAACCTCGAATAGCCAAAGCAATCTTGAAAAAGAAGAATGGAACTGGAGGAATCAACCTACCTGACTTCAGGCTCTACTACAAAGCCACAGTCATCAAGATAGTAAGGTACTGACACAAAGACAAAAATACAGATCAATGGAACAAAATAGAAAGCCCAGAGATAAATCCACACATCTATGGACACCTTATCTTTGACAAAGGAGGCAAGAATATACAATGGAGAAAAGACAATCTCTTTAACAAGTGGTGCTGAGAAAACTGGTCAACCACTTGTAAAAGAATGAAACTAGAACACTTTCTAACACCATACACAAAAACAAACTCAAAATGGATTAAAGATCTAAATATAAGACCAGAAACTATAAAACTCCTGGAGGAGAACATAGGCAAAACACTCTCCGACATACATCACAGCAGGATCCTCTATGACCCACCTCCCAGAATATTGGAAATAAAAGCAAAAATAAACAAATGAGACCTAATTAAAATTAAAAGCTTCTGCACAACTATAAGAAACTATAAGCTGTGAAAAGACAGCCTTCAGATTTGGAGAAAATAGTAGCAAATGAAACAACGGACAAATAATTAATCTCAAAAATATACAAGCAACTCCTGCAGCTCAATTCCAGGAAAATAAATGACCCAATCAAAAAGTGGGCCAAAGAATTAAACAGATATTTCTCCAAAGAAGGTGTACAGATGGCTAACAAACACATGAAAAGATGCTCAACATCACTCATTATCAGAGAAATGCAAATCAAAACCACAATGAGGTACCATTTCATGACAGTCAGAATGGCTGCTATCCAAAAGTCTACAAGCAATAAATGCTGGAGAGGGTGTGGAGAAAAGGGAACCCTCTTACACTGTTGGTGGGAATACAAACTAGTTACAGCCAGTATGGAGAACAGTGTAGACATTCCTTAAAAAACTGGAAATAGAACTGCCATACAACCCAGCAATCCCACTGCTGGGCATACACACCAAGGAAACTAATCAGAATTGAAAGAGACACGTGTACCCCAATGTTCATCACAGCACTGTTTCTAATAGCCAGGACATTGAAGCAACCTAGATGTCCATCAGCAGACGAATGGATAAGAAAACTGTTGTACATACACAATGGAATATTACTCAGCCATTAAAAAGAATACATTTGAATCAGTTCTAATGAGGTGGATGAAACTGGAGCCTATTATACAGAGTGAAGCCAGAAAGAAAAACACCAATACCGTATAATAATGCATATATATGGAATTTAGAAAGATGGTAACGATAACCCTGTATGCGAGACAGCAAAAGAGATGTTGATGTATAGAATAGTCTTTTGGACTCTGTAGGAGAGGGTGAGGGTGGGTTGATTTGGGAGAATGGCATTGAAACATGTATATTATCATATGTGAAACAAATCGCCAGTCCAGGTTTGATGCATGATACAGAATGCTCGGGACTGGTGCACTGGGATGACCCAGAAGGATGGTACAGGGAGGGAGGTGGGAGCAGGGTTCAGGATGGGGAACATATGTACCCCCGTGGCAGATTCATGTCAATGTATGGCAAAGCCAATACAATATTGTAAAGTAATTAGCCTCCAATTAAAATAAATAAATTTATATTAAAAAATAAAGATCATCACATTTAGTGGAAAAAAACTTTCAGAAAACTTCAAACAACCAATTATTAACAAGGGGCAATTTTATATTTAAATTTTCTTTATAAATCAAAGTGCAATGATAAAAATCCATTAACAGATGTGTTGATTATACTCATTTTAAGTTTATTGAATGACCTCAAGTTACTGAAAATGTCAGAGGAAGCATTACAATGCCAGTGAATAATTTTACGTGTTAAAATAAATTTATAAGTACCCACACATGTGTGCACACAAACATGGCAGATCTGCAAATACACATGGTAAAGAGTGAAAGTGTAGAAAGAGATGAGGAATTTTAAAGTTAAAGTATGCTGCCATTGACTGCTTCTGTGACCTAGGAAATATATCACAGGCTTTACACATTCAATTCCCTGATTCACCACTATAATCTGTGATGTAGATATATGACTTTCATGTTATAAATGATAAAACTAAGACTCACAAAGGCAATTTTCTTAAGGCTACTCAACTAATAAGTATTATGCTTTCATAAACTTTTCTGAAAACATCATTGTGGCCCACAGTAATCTATATCCAAACTTCTCTGAAAAATCTTAATGTCAATTTCAGTTGATCTTATTATACTATTTGGTACTTTTTTTTAGTTATCTATAATCAAAAATAAATAAATAAATAAATGAGATTGCACCTAAGATGTGGCTTAATATGTTGGAAGGAATTTTCTCCTTTCCTAAGCAAAAATCAGAGCTGAATGATATGATGAGATAAAAAAGATAGAAGCTTGAATTAGAGATCCATTAAATCATTAAAATTTGGAAAATGTTTAATTTCTAAAATAGTGTAAAGTTTTTTAACTAGTATAAAAGTGATTCCATTAACAAGACTTTTCCAATAGCAGATAATTTACTATGTTGAAATCCTGATTCAGATACTATTCTGGAATACTAATTTGCTTCTGGGACCCTTAAATTAGAGAGGTGTGTCAGGATGGTTTATATATAACTGTATTACATATCTTATCAGTAAAACATCTTGATTTTATACTCCTTTCAGGGTCCCTTTTTATTAGCAATCTGCCCTACCACACATATAACACTCAGTATATGAGACCTGCCTCCTGAGAAACCTGTATGCAGGTCAGAAAGCAACAGTTAGAACTGGACATGGAACAACAGTGTGGTTCCAAATAGGAAAAGGAATATGTCAAGGCTGTATATTGTCACCCTGTTTATTTAACTTCTATGCAGAGTACATCATGAGAAACACTGGGCTGGAGGAAGTACAATCAGGAATCAAGATTGCTGAGAGAAATATCAATAACCTCAGATATGCAGATGATACCACCCTTATGGCAGAAAGTGAAGAAGAACTAAAGAGCCTCTTGATGAAAAAGAGAAGAGTGAAAAAGTTGGCTTAAAGGTCAACATTCAGAAAACTAAGATCATGGCATCTGGTCCCATCACTTCATGGAAAATAGATGGGGAAACAGTGGAAACAGTGGCTGACTTTATTTTTCTGGGGCTCCAAAATCACTGCAGATGGTGACTGCAGCCATGAAATTAAAAGGTGCTTACTCCTTGGAAGGAAAGTTATGACCAACCTAGACAGCATATTCAAAAGCAGAGACATTACTTTGCCAACAAAGGTCCATCTAGTCAAGGCTATGATTTTTCCAGTGGTCATGTATGGATGTGAGAGTTGGACTGTAAAGAAAGCTGAGCACCAAAGAATTGATGCTTTTGAACTGTGATACTGGAGAAGACTCTTAAGAGTTCCTTGGACTGCAAGGAGATCCAACCAGTCCATTCTGAAGGAGATCAGCCCTGAGATTTCTTTGGAAGGAATGATGCTAAAGCTGAAACTCCAGTACTTTGGCCACCTCATGCGAAGAGTTGACTCATTGGAAAAGACTCTGATGCTGGGAGGGATTGGGGGCAGGAGGAGAAGGGGACGACAGAGGATGAGATGGCTGGATGGCATCGCTGACTCGATGGACATGAGTCTGAGTGAACTCCGGGAGTTGGTGATGGACAGGGAGGCCTGGTGTGCTGCGATTCATGGGGTCTCAAAGAGTCGGACACAACTGAGCGACTGAATTGAACTGAAAAATAAGAAACATATTTTCCTGTATTGTTTTCTAAACATTATTTTTGTTGTTTTTCCTTTATTTTTTTCTCAGTGTACATGAACTGATTCTGTGTATGGTGTGAGGTCCAGGGTAAGTGGCAACAATGAAAATGTGTAGCTGAAATCTCCTGCCTTGGGGAGTGTAATTAAGGGAGGACACACAGAATCTATAGCATATGTGCTGAGAAGACACTTCCTAATGAATTCGCTTGTCAGGGATACTAGGATGTGCCCATTCCTGTGAGATAATGAACACCTTTTGTTTCTGACTTTGACTTAAGGGCACCTCATTGACTTGGTCAAATGTCTGAAAAATTGAACTTCAGGCTGGGATTCTTCCTACCAGCTCTACCTCTTTGTTCTGTCTTCCAGGAGTCAGACCTTCATCACAGCCTGGTATCTCTCTTCTTTCCCCTTTTCATTCTCAAGGATTCTCTTAAATAATCTCTTATGTGGAAAATCTCTATGTTTGCTTCTTAGATTATCTATTTTTATTTTGTTGTGATTTTTCATATATGTAACTAGTTGTCTCTATATTTGAACTTGTTTTCTTATCTGCAAAATGGATTTAACATCTATCCAAATGGCTCTGAGAGTCAGAGAGCGAGAACATTTGCCTCAGTGCTTCAAAATGTTCGCCATTGCTAATTCATTTCCATTCCTCATGATGTCTCTTTCAGGATATGGAGCCATTGTAATTTGATTACAAGTAACAAACATATTTTCCTGTATTGTCTCTACAATTTTTTTTGTTGTACAACAACAACATTTGTTGTACAAAAAAACACATTTTTTTTGTTGTTGTTTTTCCTTTATGTTTACTCTTATGTGAGCAGTACCATAGAGTATTTCTGTGATTTGTATAATCCCCTTGACAATCCTGAGCCTTTTCTTCACCACTGAACACGGCTAAGAGAAGATAATCTGCTTTATTATTCAGTAGCAAAGTCATGTTCTGGCTCTACCCGCCCCACACCAGGCTTCCCTGTTCTTCACTATCTCCTGGAGTTTGCTCGAATTCATGTCCATTGAGTCAGTGATGCTATCTAACCATCTTGCTGCCCCTTCTCCTTTTGCCTTCAGTCTTTCCTAACATCAGGGTCTTTTCCAATGAGTATGCTCTTCGCATCAGTTGGCAAAAGTATTGCTTTACCTAGTTGATTACTTTATTTTAGGTGATCAATTACTGTACTGGACATTTTGTGGTAATGTGCTACTAAATTGGTTAATGTACATAAAGATATTTTTAAGACTGAAGAATTATACAAAAGTAAGGGTCAATCAGACATTAGTAATTTGAAACTAATAATTACAAGTTGACACTGTATACAGTGTCATCATGTATTTGCTTATATCTTTTGCACCTATTTTATGGCTCTATAATGGTGGGTTTAAGTAAATTGTATGCAGGTGAATTTTTCTCAGTGATAGGTGAACCTTAGCTAGGTAGATACATAAATAGCAATATTATATAATACATATTTCTTAACTCCATAATGGAAGCTTATTTGGCTATAAGCCTATGGTATGTATCTATACCTTTATAAATTATATGATGATCAGAAGCAAAGCTCAGATGTGTAGAATATAGTTTTATTTTTCCTGATTTCTGTTCTGATAGTCTGTTTGTTTAGATACACCAAAATAGCTGATAGCTGCAAACTTTGAAAAATGACATCAAGTACTCAAACTGAATATAACCACAGTCCCAATATGTAGGTCTTGCTTAGACTAGAAATAAGGAGTATGGAGGAGGACTTGTTTTCCAACAATTACAGATATTGCCTCAACCTTCAGAGATATGTTTCAAACTTATTTATGATTTAATTTTAACTTCTCTATTACATTTAATGTTATCATGTTTATCTTTGATATTTATATGTATCTCAATATCTTTCTTTATTGAATAACTTTTCTACAAATATTGCTTCTTAAAAAGTTCTTCATGTGAATACAGAGGCAAAGATTTTCAATATCTGGTTACTTTGTTCAGTAAACCAATTGCCTATCTCAAGAAATATTTGACACAAGATTCTAGTGTGGCCAAATTATATTGTGCTCAGTTGCTCAGTCTTGTTTGACTCTTTGTGACCCCAAGGACTATAGCCCACAAGGTTCCTCTGTCCATGGGATTTTTCAGGCAAGAACACTGGAGTGGGTTGCCATTTCTGCCTCAAGGGGATCTTGCTGACCCAGGGATCAAACCCACATCTCTTACATTTCCTGCATTGGCAGGTAGATTCTTTACCACTGTGCTGCCTGAGAAGCCCCAGGCAAATAACATAGTGAGTTCCAAAATAATTAGTTCAGTGAAATTCCAATTTATACCAGTTTATGATTGCATGTGCATATATATTACTGATTCTAAGAAAACTGCAGATTTGATTTTAATAGGCCTAATGAATGATGACCAAATTGACCATTCAATAATATATTATTAGAACCAATCATTACCCTGGTGACAGTATTTCTAGGTTGTAAGTCTTACTTCCTCTTCAATAAATTGAATTTTTAATACAGCATAAGTTGTGGGATGAAGATTTTGAATATATATATAAATATTTTGGTTTACTGTCTGATATTTTATTTTTTTACTGTGATATTTGCCTCTGAGAAGAAAATTTATAAATAAGATGAAGAAATCATAAAACATTTATAATTTCAAAATATACACAAAGCATTATGATTGCCTGGTAAGACTGAAGACTCTGGGCAATATTCTCAGAGTGTAAACCCCAGAAGCATAGATATGTCATTAGATATATTCCAAAAAGTATTGCTAGGTGCTCTTCAAAGAAAGGGTTGTGTAGCTAAAAAAGTTAGGCACGTGTTTGCTTTAGCAGGTTTTTTTTTTTTAATTACACAGCTTTTCAAACTCTAAGGTAATGCACGTTCTGAATCTTCAATAGCAAGCTCAAGTTCACAGTTGATTTCTATACTTTCTATACTCTTGAACTTTAGATTCCATCTGAGGTTTTTATGGTAAATGCATTGTCAAATATGGACTTCCCAGTTGGTGCAGTGGTAGCAGAATCCACCTGCCAATGCAGGAGACACGAGATGTGGGTTCGATCCCTGAGTCAAGAAGATCCGCTGGAGTAGGCAATGGCAACCTGCTCAAGTATTCTTGCCTGGAAAATCCTATGGACGAAGGAGCCTGGTGGGCTATAGTCCATGGAGTCTCAAAGAATCAGACATGACTGAAAGACAAGTACACACCCACTTTGCCAAATATTGATATAGGCATTTAATGCAATTTGAATTTGGAGGGGGGAAAGGTAACACTTGGCAAGAAGCAAACACCTGCCTAACTCTGATTATGTTACTATATTTTTCCGTTTTTACAATTTTGAAAGTTTCCTTTGTATATCTGAGTATGTGCTATTGAGTGCAGGAAAGTTTAACTACATAAAACTTTCTGAAAAAAATTGAACATTTCATCATTTTTATGCTATGCTATGCTAAGTCACTTCAGTCATGTCCGATTCTGTGTGACCCCATAGACGGCAGCCCACCAGGCTCCCCCATCCCTGGGATTCTCCAGGCAAGAACACTGGAGTGGGTTGCCATTTCCATCTCCAATGCATGAAAGTGAAAAGTGAAAGTGAAGTCGCTCAGTTGTGTCCGACTCTTAGCGACCCCATGGACTGCGCCTACCAGGCTCCTCCGTCCATGGGATTTTCCAGGCAATCATCATTTATATAGACTCTCTCTAGCAATGCTTTCACTTTTCAGATAATTTTCTCTGATATTAATAAGTACATGTTTGCAATTGCTTTGTATTTGCTTGGTACATTTTTTTTTCACCTTTTTATAGGGACTCTGCTGATTTCTAGGGTTATGTCTCTATGCAATTCTCTTCTCTAGTATTCTGTCCTGAGAATATTTATCTTCCTTTATCCCTCTGAACTCAAAATAACTTTTAAACTTGGGGAGTTTGCCAGGTTCCTCCTTACTTTCTTCTTTGTGCATTATGGCTTGGAAACTCTTTCAAGGCAGTAGACTCTGGTAATTGTAGGACTCACCTTATTTGTTTCTCTTCTCTTAAGGATTAGTGTCCGTTATTGTTGCCGCCCCATGCCTGACTGTTGTGTCATGCATGTTTTGTTTTTTGTTGATTCAGATGAGAGGATAAATCTCGTCTCTGTTATTCCATTTTTGACAGAAGCCAAGTCCTTAGGCTTCTAATTTTCATTTTTTTGTGTTTATAATTAGAAATATTTGGTTCATTTTCAAATTTTCCTAGTAATTTATCTTATTCTTTGGTTTGATGTCCCTTTTTATTTTTAAATATATTAAATACATTGTTTTTAAATATACTTAAAATACTAAATATGTTAAATATTTTATTTAAATATTCCTTTAAGTAATATAAAATATAATAATAAACTATTATTTAATTTAAATGATTATTAATAATTAAATGCACTGATATTTAATATTTAATTAGATACATAAAATATTAAATACATTTTTGTGAATATATTAAATATATTCAGGCTATAAGTATTCTCTTTTTATTTTCTGGGCACCTGCTTATTATATCTTTTGTCTTTGTGTTTTGACAGTTTTACTGAAAATCACATTTCTTTGAACTTAAACTATAAATTTGGATATTTTATATTTGGGAAGAGGCTCGCTTTCTCCAGGAAGAATTTTATAGTAGGCTTTGTACAAATTGCTTTTTTAACCAATGTTGTATTCATGACCACTGTAATTCCCTTGGCCTAAGTTCATATGCAGCTATAGGTTTCCAGCAGCTAGATGCTTCCCCCTCAAAAGTGACTAGGTTCCTCTTGTTCTCTGGCTGTACTCTTTCTCCAGCACCACAGGAGCTGGCTAGGCCTCAGGCAAGCAAAACCCAGTAATGGGAGAGGGTTACTATCCCAGGAAAATCTTCAGTGGATGACCCCACATACTGAGAAATATTCCAAAGGTTTTCTTAGGTAACTAGTGTAATAGAGCCTCATTTTTTAAGAATTACTTATTAATGGCAAATTCTTGGCCTTCTCTCTCCTTTTTTTTTTTTGCTCGTATTATCACCTGTCCCTCCTGAAATCATCTCCAAATTAAACTGCCTACATCTGACTTTTAAAAATTGTCTTCATTTTTGCACAAAGTGATGCATTAGTCAGCATTCTCCAGAAAAATAGGCCAATAGAATATATGTATGTGGAGAGAGAGAGAAAACAAGAGAGAGACCCTATGTAGGATACATATCTACACCTATATATCTCTCTATCTGCCTATCTATATATAAAGACTTATTATGAGAATAGGCCCATGCAATTATGGAGTGTGAGAAATCCCATGATCTGTCTGTCTGTGGCTGGAGACCAAGGAGAACCAGTGGTACAGTTCTAGTCTGAGTCTGAAATACTGAGAAGCAGAAGAACTGATGGTATAAGTTCTAGTCCAAGTCCCCTAGGCCTGAGAACCTCTGAGGTCTGATAAAGTAAGTTCCAATCCAAGTGCAGAAGACCAATGTCCTTACTTGAAAACAGAGAGGACAAAAGTTCCTTTACCCCACCTTTTGTTCTATTCAAGTTTCCAACAGATTGGATGAGACCTATCTTCACTGGAGAGAATAGTCTACTGATTCACATGTGAATCTCCTGCAGAAAACACCCTCACACTATACCTAGAATAATGTTTAACCAAAAATTTGGGCACCCTATAGCCCAGTCAAATTAATGCATAAAATTAACAGAGATAAGAACCTATTATATATGGGGTTTTTTCCATTTAGGATGGTGGAAAGAGACTTAAAATAGATCAACTGTAGATACCCTTTATTTAATACAAGTCCCTCCTATTAAACAGCTCAACTTGAATGCATCTGAGTCTTACTGTTTATCTCCCAAGTTCTATAAAGAACTAAAAAGTGAAGTTCTAAAAAGTATTTATGAGGTTTAGCTATGATCTCAAGGGCTAAGTTTAGGGCACAGCTTTCTTTCTGGATTCCATTCTTGGCTAGTTTTGTTTGTTTTTGAATAATCTTTTTTTCTTGCCAACTTAGAAATTCATAAAAGAACATATATATGTGTGTGTTTGTAATGTGTTTATGTGTGTGTGTAGTAGGGTCAGTAATGTATCTAGCATGGCATACTGATGGACACGGCAAATCACAGCTTTTTCATAATAAATGAAATGATGTTCTTCTTTACAATTATTTTTGTATTCATTAGCTTCAACTTTTATTCAAATTCACCTAAAAATACACTCTTGAATTTTTAAACACAAATTGTAGACAACAGCCAACACTCTAGAATTAAAAGTAATGTTTTCTCACGGATTTACATATATATGATCTTTACTGAAGATATCCAGTAGAGATTGTATTAGCCCTTGATTCCTTTTGTTGTGTTATCATGCAGGAAAGTTCCATTAAAAGTTTATTGGGATACAGAGTTGAAATTCACCATGTAACAATTTTTAGAAAACTAGAAATGTGCAAAATTGGACAATTTTCATGATATTTAAATATATGTTAATGTGCAGTTTATTTGGACTTCATTCATTTTGCTGAAAATGTTTTATACCTTAGTATTCATTTTATGAAGTGTAAAATGCATGCAAATGTATGCCTCATCAAAATGCTGGTCAGATTTTTGCTCTTGATTTTGTCTGTTGCTTTAGATGCCAATTTTCCCTAATGTATATGGGATATTAGTAGTGTGGCTTATGATTATTTGAAAATTCATAATAAATTATCCTAGCCTCAAAGTGAAAAATCTACCTTGCTCAATAATAAAATAGTGAGTTGTTTTATATCCTTAAGTGGCATCATGGGGTTTCATTAATTTATTTATTTATTCAGCAAATATATACTGACCACCTACTATTTCAAGGAAAAAAGGGTGTAATAGTGACACGTTAAAGAGAGATAGTGTCTACTTTCAGGGAGTCTACAGGTCAGTAAATGAGACTTTACCTTAATAGATAGAATTAACAGTAAGCAATTACATGTTTTGGTAAGTTCAGTGAAGAAAAATAAAAGTGATCCCAAGAAACTGTATAAGAAATACCTGGCCTGGATGCAGGATCAGGGTGTTCTATCACTTTTTTTTCTTTTACTTATTTATTTTTAATTTTTAAAACTTTTCATTTTATATTGACAATTAGTTGTGTTAGTTTAAGGTGTACAACAAAGTGAGTAAGTTATACAAATGTGTGCTAAGTCACTTGTCTGACTCTTTGCAATCCCAGGCACTCTAAAACCACCAGAGTCCTCTGTCCATGGGAGTCTCCAGGCAAGAATATTGAAGTGTGTTGCCATTTCCTTCTCCAGGGAATATTCCTGACCCAGGGATTGAATCCACATCTATTATGTCTCCTGCATTGGCAGGCAGGTTCTTTACCACCGAGCTAATAGGGAAGCTCTCTCTATATATATGTTTATATATATATATATACATCTATTCTTTTAAAATTTCTTTTCCCAATTAGACTGTTATAGAATACTGAGCAGAGTTACCTCTGCAATGCAGTAGGCCCTTGTGTTCTCTCTTACATTGATGCTAAGACATGAAGGACAAGAGGTATCAGTGAAAATTCAGGATAAGAGTAGTCCTATAAAAGGGACCAATAGGAGATGAAGAAGAGCTTTGCTGACAAGACAGTAAGGTGGTATTCAGGAGAGTGATCTAGAGTGAAACTCATGTGGGCAAAGACCAAGTCAACTGAATTCTTTAGATCATGTTAAATTTTTGAGATTTATCCAAAGTAAAGTGGAAAGCAAGCTGTTTTGGGGCTTTAAACTAGGAAATTGCATGACAGAATTTTTGCTCCTAAAATTTACTTTGGTTGTTTTGTGGAGAATGGATTTAAGGAGACAATGGTGGGAAATGGGCACTAATTAGAAATGCAAAGAAGGCAGACCCAATAGGCTAATGGACTGAATACCTAACCTTACCATCCCACAGTGTCAGTTTAATCCACTGTTTATACACATAAATTTTAGTTATATTCCTAATATCTGTGATGGTCTCCAAACTATAACAATATATAAAAAATATTATTTACATACAAACAACTTTGTGAAGAAGCTCCAGCAAAATGGTAGGTGCTGGAGGAGCAGCTGCATGGTGCTGGAGTGGCTGTGAGGAGATACCCTATGTCCAAGGGCAGAGAAGCCCCAGTAAGATCGTAGGAGGGGTGTAATTGTGTTTAGAATCAAGCCTCATATCCACCAGAGATGCTCAGAGGGCTCAAACAAACCTTGTGTGCACCAAGACCCAAAGATGCCATAGAGACTGAGACAAAACTGTGTCTGAGTGTCTCCTGGGGAGGTATGGGTCAGCAGTGGACTGCTGCAGGGACAGGGGCTCTGGGATCAGCAGACTTGGGTATGGCGTGAGTGCTCTTGCAGGAGGCCTCCATTACCCCACCATAGACCCCCAGAACTTACACGGGACTGGGGAATCAGACTCTTGGAGGGCACAAACAGAAACTTGTATGAACCAGGACCCAGGAGAAAGGAGCAGTGACCCCACAAGAGAATGACCCAGACTTGCCTGTGAGTGTCCAGGAGTCGCTGGTGGAGGCATCAGTTGGCAGTGGCCTGCTGCAGGGTTGGGGGCATTGAGTGTACAAGTGCCTGCCTGGGACCTTTTGGAGGAAGTCCCCATTATCTTCATTACCTTCACCATAGTTTGAGTGAGTGAGTGAGTGAAGTCGCTCAGTCGTGTCTGACTGTTTGCAACCCCGTGGACTGTAGCCTACCAGGATCCTCTGTCCATAGGATTCTCCAGGCAAGAATAGTGGAGTGGGTTGCCATTTCCTTCTCCAGGGGAACTTCCCGACCCAGGGATTAAACCCAGGTCTCCCACATTGGAGGCAGATGGGTTAACCTCTGAGTCACCAGGGAAGCCCTCACCATAGTTTGGCCTCTGGTAAATAGCAAGGAGGGAACACAGCCCCTCCCATTAACAGAAAATTGGATTAAAGATTTACTGAGCTTAGCCCCACCCATCAGCATAAGACCCAGTTTATGGGCTGCCCTGGTGACTCAGAGGTTAAAAGCATCTGCCTGCAATGCAGAAGACTTGGGTTCGATCCCTGGGTTGGGAAGATCCCCTGGAGAAGGAAATGGCAACCCATTCCACTATTCTTGCCTGGAGAATCCCATGGACGGAGGAGCCTGGTGGGATACAGTCCACAGGGTCGCAAATAGTCAGACATGACTGAGCAACTTCACTTTCACTTTCCCTCTCAGAGGAACTAGAGATCAAATTGCCAACATCCTCTGGATCATTGAAAAAGCAAGAGAGTTCTGGAAAAACATCTATTTTGCTTTATTGACTATGCCAAAGCCTTTGACTGTGTGGATCACAATAAACTGTGGAAAATTCTGAAAGAGATGGGAATACCAGACCACCTGACCTGCCTCTTGAGAAATCTATATGCAGGTCAGGAAGCAACAGTTAGAACTGGACATGGAACAACAGACTGGTTCCAAATAGGAAAAGGAGTACGTCAAGGCTGTATATTGTCACCCTGCTTATTTAACTTCTATGCAGAGTACATCATGAGAAACGCTGGACTGGAAGAAACACAAGCTGGAATCAAGATTTCCGGGAGAAATATCAATAACCTCAGATATGCAGATGACACCACCCTTATGGCAGAAAGTGAAGAGGAACTCAAAAGCCTCTTGATGTAAGTGAAAGAGGAGAGTGAAAAAGTTGGCTTAAAGGTCAACACTCAGAAAACTAAGATCATGGCATCTGATCCCATAACTTCATGGCAAATAGATGGGGAAATAGTGGAAACAGTGTCAGACTTTGTTTTTCTGGGCTCCAAAATCACGCAGATGGTGACTTCAGCCATGAAATTAAAAGATACCTACTCCTTGGAAGAAAAGTTATGACCAACATAGATAGCATATTGAAAAGCAGAGACATTACTTTGCCAACAAAGGTCTGTCTAGTGAAGGCTATGGTTTTTCCAGTGGTCACGTATGGATGCAAGAGTTGGACTGTGAAGAAAGCTGAGCACCGAAGAACTGATGCTTTAGAACTGTGGTGTTGGAGAAGAATCTTGAGAGTCCCTTGGACTGCAAGGAAATCCAACCAGTCCATTCTGAAGGAGATCAGCCCTGGGATTTCTTTGGAAGGAATGATGCTAAAGCTGAAACTCCAGTACTTTGGCCACCTCATGCGAAGAGTTGACTCATTGGAAAAGACTCTGATGCTGGGAGGGATTGGGGGCAAGAGGAGAAGGGGACAACAGAAGATGAGATGGCTGGATGGCATCACCAATTTGATGGACATGGGTTTGGGTGGACTCTGGGAGTTGGTGATGGATAGAGAGTCCTGCGTGCTGCGATTCATGGGGTCACAAAGAGTTGGACACAACTGAGTGACTGAACTGAACTGAACTGAATCATTATATCTACTACTGTGAGCAAGAATTCCTTAGAATTAAAGGAGTAGCCATTATAATCAACAAAAAAGTCCAAAATGCAGTACTTGTTTGCAATTCCAAAAAAGACAGAATTATCTCCATTCATTTCCAAGGCAAACCATTCAACATCACAGTAATCCAAGTCTATGCCCCAATCAGGAATGCTGAAGAAGCTAATGTTGAATGGTTCTATGAAGACTGAAAAGACCTTCTAGAACTAACACCCCCAAAATATGTTTTTTTCATTATAGGGGATAGGAATGCAAAAGTAGGAAGTCAAGAAATACCTGGAATAAGAGGCAAATTTGGCCTTGGAGTACAGAATGAAACAGGGCAAAGACTAATAGACTTTTGCCAAGAGAACACACTGATCATAGCAAACACCTTCTTCCAACAACACTGAGAAGACCCTACACATGGACATCACCAGATGGTCAACACCGAAATCAGATTGATTATAGTCTTTGCAGTCAATGATGAAGAAGCTCTATACAGTCAGCAAAAACAAGACCAGGAGCTGACTGTGACTCAGATCATGAACTCCTTATTGCCAAATTCAGACTGAAATTGAAGACAGTAGGTAAAACCAATAGACCATTTAGGTATGACCTAAATCAAATCCCTTATGATTATACAGTGGAAGTGACAAATAAATTCAAGGGATTAGGTCTGATAGAATGCCTGAAGAACTATGGATGTAGGTTTGTGACATTGTACAGGCGGCAGGGATCAAGACTATCCCTAAGCGGGTTTAGGGATAAACCGCCTTAGGTTTATCCCTAAAAAAAAAATCAAAAAGGCAAAATGGTTGTCTGAGGAGGCCTTACAAATAGCTGTGTAAAAAAGAGAAATGAAAGGCAAAGGGGAAAAGGAAAGATAAACCCATTTGAATGCAGAGTTCCAAAGACTCGCAAGGAGAGATAAGAAAGCCTTCCTCAATGATCATTGTAAAGAAACAGAGGAAAATAATAAAATGGGAAAGACTAGAGATCTCTTCAAGAAAATGAGAAATACCAAGGGAACATTTCATGCAAAGATGGGCAAAATAAAGGACAGAAATGGTGTGGACCCAGCAGAAGCAGAAGATATTACAAAGAGGTGGCAAGAATATACAGAAGAACTATACGGAAAAGATCTTCATGACCCAGATAATCATGATGGTGGGATCTCTCACCTAGAGCCAGACATCCTGGAATGTGAAGTCAAGTGGACCTTAAAAAGCATTACTATGAACAAAGCTAGTGGAGGTGATGGATTCCAGTTGAGCTATGTAAAATCCTAAAAGATGATGTTGTGAAAGTGCTGCACTCAATATGCCAGCAAATTTTGAAAACTCAACAGTGGCCATGGGACTGGAAAAGATCAGTTTTCATTCCAATCCCAAAGAAAGGCAATGCCAAAGAATGCTCAAACTACTACACAATTGCACTCATCTCAAACACTAGCAAAGTAATGCTGAAAATTCTCCAAGCCAGGCTTTGACAGTACGTGAACTATGAGCTTCCAGATGTTCAAGCTGGATTTGGAAAAGGCAGAGGAACCAGAGATCAAATTGCCAATATCTGTTTTTGATCATTAAAAATCAATAGAGTTCCAGAAAAACATCTACTTCTGTTTTATTGGCTATGTCAAAGCCACTGACTGTGTGAACCACAACAAACTCTGGAAAATTCTTAAAGAGATGGGAATAACAGACCACCTCCTGCCTCCTGAGAAATCTTTATGCAGGTCAGGAAGCCACAGTTAGAACTGAACATGGAACAACAGACTGGTTCCAAATTGGGAAAGGAGAATGTCATGGCTATATATTGTCACCTTGCTTATTTAACTTATATGCAGTGTACATCATGAGAAACGCTGGGCTGGAGGAAGCAAAAGCTGGAATCAAGATTGCCAGGAGAAATATCAGTAACCTCAGTTATGTAGATGGCACCACCCTATTTCAGAAAACTAAGAACTAAAAAGCCTCTTGAAAGTGAAAGAGGAGAGTGAAAACATTGGCTTAAAGCTCAACATTCAAAAAACTAAGATCATGGCATCTGGTCCCATCTCTTAATGTCACATAGATTGGGAAGCAATGGAGACAGTGACAGACTTTATTTTTCTAGGCTCCAAAATCACTGCAGATGACTGCAGCCATTAAATTAAAACACACTTGCTCCTTGGAAGAAAAGCTATGACCAACCTAGAAAGCATATTAAACAGCAGAGACATTTCTTTGCCAGAAAGGTCCGTCTAGTCAAGGCTATGGTTTTTCCAGTAGTCATGTACAGATGTGAGGGTTGGACTGTAAAGAAAGCTGAGCACCGAAGAACTGATGCTTTTGAACTGTGGTGTAGGAGAAGACTCTTGAAAGTCCTTGGACTGTATGGAGATCCAACCAGTCCATTCTAAAGGAAATCAGTCCTGAACATTCACTGAAGGACTGATGCTGAAGTTGAAACTCCAATACTTTGGCCATCTTATGTGAAGAACTGACTCATTGGAAAAGACCCTGATTCTGGGAAAGTTGAAGGCAGGAAAAGAAAGTAACAACAGAGGACAATATGGTTGGATGGCATCACCAACTCAATGGATATGAGTTTGAGTAAGCTCTGGGAGTTGGTGATGGATAGGGAGGCCTGGCATGCTGCAGTTCATGGTGTCACAGAGTTGGACACAACTGAGGAACTGAACTGAACTGAAGAAGATAAAGGTTATGGAAAATACAAAGGTTGTCCTTTGGAATACCACTGTGTGGAGAATAAGAAAATGACCCAGAAGCCGGGGTTAATGGAGACTCAGAACCTGGGGTTTGGAGAGAAGTCAATAGAAAAGAAGTCTAGGAACCATTGTAAAGACAGACTGATTTATTTCCCAACCCCTCTTTCTTTTTATAAGTATGCATATATGCAAAAATAATGGAGATATCTCTTTTCCCTTCATCTTTTGTCAACTTAATAAAATATTCATATACTTTGTTGTTCTGCTTTTTGTCATGCCTGACCAAGTTACTGCTACAAAAAGAGAGGGGGGGATACTTAATTCTGTTAACAAACTACTTAAAATACTACCACTTCAGATAATCTAAGGTGATATGAAAACATGATTTTGGGAAATATGAAAATGGGGAATTTGTAGATTTTAAACTCTTCATTTTTGAAATGGTAAGCTTCTACCCCTTCCCAATAATCTTTTTTTATTTGACTTAGTTTTAAGTAATCAACTAACTTTTATTCTTGGCAAATCTCATTACTATTTTAAATATCTGCTTCTTCAATTGTATTCAATAATTTTTTGCCTTGAAAACTGTGCAAAACTAAGTGTACTCTTACCATGCAGTCTAACAATTGCACTCCTTCGTATTTCAACTCCTTTGGGAGTCTGTTCAAAAACCTGCACAAATATATTTATAGTAACTTTATTCATAATTGCCAAAACTTAGAAGCAACCAAGATGTCCTTCAGTAGGTGAATAGATAAATAAACTCTGGTGCATCCAGATAACATAATATTATGCAGTACTGTAAAGAAATAATCTATCAAGCCAAAGAAATATATGGAAGAAACTTAAGTGCACATTAGTAAGTGAAAGAAGCTAATATCAAAAGGCTATATCCTTCATGATTTTAACTATGACATTCTGGAAAAGGCAAAACTGTGGAGATAGTAAAAAGATTAATTGATGCCAGGGGTCAGGTGGGGCAAGGATGAAGAGGTGAAGTACAGAGGAATTTTAAGAGTGAAAATACTCTATAGGATACCATAATCATGAGCACATGCCACTATACATTTATCCACACCCACAAAATGTACATTGAGAAGGAATTGGCAGCCCACTGCAATATTCTTGCCTGGAGAATCCCATGGACAGAGTAAGGTGGGACACAGTCCATGGGGTCACACAGTTAGACCCAACCGAAGAGACTCAGCACAGCACAGCACACAGAATGCACATTACCGAGGGTGAGCCATAATGTAAACTAGACTTTGGGTGATTATGGTGTGTCACTCTAGGTTTTTCAGTTGTAACACATACACCACTCTGGTGGGGATGTTGATAAAATGCATGCTCTGCAGGTGTGGAGAAATATCTGTCCCATTTCCTCACTTTTGCTGTGAATCTTAAGCTGCTCTTGGAAAATGAATTCTTAATTTCAAAAATGTGTGGACTGATGAATCTTGCTCTGGAAAAATTCTTAATTTAAGAAGAAATTAAGATAATTTTAATTCTTCTATTTATTGATACATTATGATTTCTGATATAGAACTAGCTTTTTAAATTCTTGTATAAAATATTACTTTCTGATTTAAAACTCAAGGACTTTCATAGACAGCTCTCTTGTTAAGGATTCAGAGCTTTGGACCACATTTTGGCCTTTTATTTTTAAATATTTATTCATCAACTCAAGAGATATTTCTTATCCTGGCAGGTGGAGGCTGGGATGAAGCACAAGCTGGAATCAAGATTGCCGGGAGAAATATCAATAGCCTAGCCTCAGATAAGCAGATGATACCACCCTTATGGCATAAGGCGAAGAACTGAAGATCCTCTTGATGAAAGTGAAAGAGGAGAATGAAAAAGCTGGCTTAAAACTCAGCATTCAAAAAACTAAGATCATGGCATCCAGTCCCATAACTTCATGGCAAATAGATGGGGAAACGATGGAAACAGTGACAGACTTTATTTTCTTGGGCTCCAAAATCACTGCATGTGGTGACTGCAGCCATGAAATTAAAAGATGCTTGCTCCTTGGAAGAAAAGTTATGACCAACCTAGACAGCTTATTAACAAGCAGAGACATTACTTTGCTAACAAAGGTCCATCTAGTCAAAGCTATGGTTTTTACAGTAGTCATGTATAGATGTGAGAGTGGGACAGTAAAGAAAGCTGAGCACTGAAGAATTGATGCTTTTGAACTGTGGTGTTGGAGAAGATTCTTCAGAGTCCTTTGGACAGCAAGGAGATACAACCAGTCCTGAATATTCATTGGAAGGACTGATACTAAAGCTGAAGCTCCAATCCTTTGGCCACCTGATGAGAAGAACTGACTCATTGGAAAAACCCTGATGCTGAGAAAGATTGAAGGTGGTAAGAGAAGGGGACAACAGAGGATTAGATGGTTGGATGGCATCACTGACTCGATGGACATGAGTTTGAATAGTAAGCTCCAGGAGTTGCTGATGGACAGGGAAGCCTGGCATGCTGCAGTCCATGGGGTCGCCAAGAGTTGGACCCAACTGAGCAACTGAACTGAACTGATGGACCTACTTTGTATCAGAGATGGTTCAAGATTCTGGATATATGCATCAGTGAACAAGCAGGTAAAACCCCTTAACCTCATAGGGAGATATGATAAAAGTGGTTTGGTTTGTCTCTTTCTTTTTAAAATTAATTTGAGATCCCTATAAATAGTGTCAGCACATTATTTTGTAAAGCAAGATACTTCAGATAGTTGAAGGGAATATCATTAAGAAGAATTCTGAGACCATGGCCTGACATGCAGCAGTCCATGGAATCAGAAAGAGTCAGGGATGAATGGTAATCCTATTATAAAGAATATTGGTTCATTGTATTGCAAGAGTGTCCAAAGATTTTGAACCAGTTACAAAAATATGCACACTGGCAAAAATAAATCATCTGAAGACTCCTATGGCTTTCTGAGAAACTTGAGGCATGTACCATTTATATTTGATTTCTAATGCTAGGAAACATTTTTTATAGGGGATGCTTCAATTCAAACAAGTACTAAAATGTGGCTTAGGCATGGCTTGGGGCTATAATGCAATATACTCCCCTGAGGTTCTTGTTCAGAAATGGGAGACTATTGTTCAGAATCACTGTGCTGCTTAATATCCTCAAACAGCTTTCACTTTTTCCCCTGAAAAATGTTAGGGATTTTCTGAAAATTGGTTTTTATGATCAAAGCCTATCTACTCTCAAAAGCGTCATCAATAAATTATCAAAGATCTTCCCTGCAGTTTCTTTAGGATATATTGGGTTTTTCCCACCACGTTTACTTTAGTTGAGTTTTGTGTTTCAAAGAGAGCAAGTAAGAAAGAGACAGAGAAAATGTGTAAGTTACTTGGGTTTCTTCCAATACATGATTGCATTTTATTTAGGCAGACAAGGCGTGTAACAACTTGGAATGTGTTTTGTTGTTTTTGTTTTGTGTGTGGTAGGTGGCAAGGAGATGGGGTTGTATGCTTGATTGGAAAGGAAAATTCATCTTATTTTAATTGAAATACCTAATTAAACTTCTGTGGAATCATAATTTACACTGCTTGTGTTTCTTATTGCCATATTTTAGCCCTTGTATTCCTATTTGCAATCTGATAATTTATTAGTGGAAATTGATCTGGAAGACAGAACAGGGCAAAATTTTGCACCATTTGATTCACTAGTTAAATTTTTAATTTAGTGCTGATGTTTAAATGCTACCAGTGAGTTATCTCCCTGACACCATCAAGGAGTGTCATTGAAGTGATGCACTTTATTAGTCTAGTTTACTGTATTCTACTAGTTTAGATTTTCTTCTTTCTCACTGATTTATTTAAAGCCATAGGATCATAATTAATAGAAGCAGCAAAATGAGCCTTCAGCAAATTAATTATAATTATGCATGCCATGTATTTGAATAATAATCTGGATGATATATTTATAATGGTGAAAGCTATTATGTGGATTAAAATGATAAAGGCAGTTTTAGCAGGGAATGGGGGAGGATATATAACTTAAAGATGCTCGCAAGCTGTCCTTTAGTCTAATTTGGCTCCCAGCTGTGATTCAAGTTTTGATATGAAGCTATTTATTTTGAGTTCAATTGTCATAAACACCAAGTTACAGATGTTATGTGGTGCCAATGTATAACATTTGATCAGTGAACTGTTCCAAAATATAATATTGTGCTTTTTTAATTATTCACTTTACCAAAATTTGCCAGTAATATTAAACTAGATGAAAATCCATTTTGTATAACACTGTAATAAAGTGAGCAGACATTTTATTTATTTTTTACACTAAATTTTAATGATAATGTAGTAGTTTAAGTGTATGGGGGAGTACTCTTAGGATTCCTTGGTAGCAATCATTAATCTGTGATTGAGTTAATCAGTTAATCCACTTTTATGACAAATTTTACATGATGTTATTGTAAGAAAATAATTCTAGAGAGTGGGTTGTCTTTTGTCCTTCTCAGCTACCTGGTACTTATATTTTTGTAGAAGACAGTTATGGTCATCTATATTCAGTGCCCTAAATAACCTTCTTACATCTTCTCTACATTGGGGTCTGAAGCTAGCCATATCTCCAATGGGAATGATTAAATTCTAACTTGATCAGGGCATTCCTACCTCAGATGATAGGGGGAAGTACTAGAGAAGTAAGCTATAACCAAGTCCAGTGATGAGAACTGAGATCTACTTGGGAAAGACTTTAAAATGCATGGTAAATTTAAAGAGTTCAGAGTCAAAGAGGTTAAAGAGACAGCAATCAAGAGCCCTGGAGAAGGCAATGGCACCCCACTCCAGTACTCTTGCCTGGAAAATCCCATGAATGGAGGAGCCTGGTAGGCTGCAGTCCATGGGGTTGCTAAGAGTTGGACACGACTGAGTGACTTCACTTTCACTTTTCACTTTCATGCATTGGAGAAGGAAATGGCAACCCACTCCTGTGTTCTTGCCTGGAGAATCCCAGGGATTGGGGAGCCTGGTGGGCTGCTGTCTATGGGGTCGCACAGAGTGGGACATGACTGAAGCGACTTAGCAGCAGCAGCAGCAATCAAGAGCTCAGAGGGAGTCAATGCTATCAAGTAATTTTGGAGAAATAAGTACATATGTGTGTATGTGTGTTTGTGAGTGTGTGGGGATTGGGTGCTGAGTAAGTATAGGGAATTAATTCCTTATTCATCACATACAAATTGTTTTATCATAAATGTTTCTCAACCTGGTTTCACATTATCATCATTTGGAGAGCTTTTAAAAAATACTAATGCAGCAGTCCAATGCAAGATAAAATTTATCATGGTCTTTCAGCATGATCACAGGTATGAATAATTTTTACAAAGCAGACATTTTAATTTTGAGGTCAAAAATAAAGAAATCATGCTTTATAATGGTGATATGCAATTAGGTTTAGAGTGAGAATCTTGCCTCCTCAATGTTTTGCTTATAAATTATGTTGACATGACCCAAAGGAAATGAAGAGTTGATGGCAGTGTTTAGATGAATAATGCATAAAGGAAACTACACGCTGCTCTTATAAATAAATATTTCTAGAAACAGTTATTTTTCACCTGGTGCCTCACATATTTTTCCTCTCTACTTGGTAGATAGCTTGGTAGGTTTTACAGGTTACGGAATGAAATGAGTTGTTTGGATGAGTGCAAAGGCGAGTGTGTTTATGATTTCAGGTACAGTCAACTAATTTTGAAAAAACTGTGGCAGTCTCAAACCAAAATGATTATATACAGGTGTGGGTATGTACTGAGTGGTTTTGCTCATATGATCTCCATCATGGTCCTGTCTTTGAACTAATTTGTATCTTCATGTTTATATTTATTGGTAAATGTGCTTTAGAGTAACAGGCTTACATTTTGTAACATATATGGATTGTTGTTGTTCCATCGGTAAGTCCTGTCTGACTCTTTTTGACCCCATGAAATGCATCATGCCAGGCTTCCCTGTCCTTCACTGTCTCCCAGAGCTTGCTCAAACCATCTTATATTCTGCTGCCACCTTATCCTCTTGCCCCCAATCTTTCCCATATCAGGGTCTTTTCCAGTGAGTCAGCTCTTCACATCAGGTGGCCAAAGTATTGGAGCTTCAGTTTCAGCATCAGTCCTTCTAAAGAATATTCCTGGTTGAATTCTTTCAGGATTGATCTTTTGGCAGTCCAAGGGACTCAAGAGTCTTCTCACTCACCAAAACTTGAAATCATCAATTATTTGGCACTCAGCTTTCTTTATGGCCCAGGTCTCACATCTGTACATAACTACTGGAAAAACCACAGATTTAACTATACAGACATTTGTCAGCAAAGTGATGTCTCTGCTTTTCAATATGCTGTGTAGATGTCTCCTAGCTTTCCTTTCAAAGGGCAGGTGTCTTTTAATTTTGTGGCTGCAGTCACTGTCTGTTGTGATTTTGGAGCCCAAGAAAATAAAATCTGTTACTGTTTTCACTTTTCCCCTTTCCATTTGCCATGAAGTGATGGGGCTGAATGCTATGATCTTAGTTCTTTGAATGTTGAGTTTTTAGCCAGCTTTTTCTCTTTCCTCTTTCCCCCTCATCAAGAGGTGCTGTAGTTCCTCTTTACTTTTGCCATTAGAGTGGTATCATCTGCATATCTGAGGTTGTTGATCTTTCTCCTGGCAGTCTTGATTCCAGCCTGCGCTTCATTTCACATGGAATGCCAGGCTAGAAGTTAAATAAGCAAGATGAAAATATATAGCCTTGACATACTTCTTTCCCAACTTTGAACCAGTCTGTTGTTCCATGACCAGTTAAGGCTACAAAAACCCATTGTTGTACACATTTAAGTGACTCTTAGTAATTAGCCTACTATTTATACCCCTCAGGTTGTTTATAATCTGTAAACTAAGGGTTATGAGCTTTACCGAAAATATTAGAGTGATTAAGTACTATATGTAACCCATTTAATATAGTACTACATTACTTCACAAAGCAAGGGATTAAAAAATGTGAGTCTTCTCAGTTCTCTCCTCTACTCTTTCCCTCTTCCAGAAAGTTTTAAGGCATGTTATGATGGAAATCTTCCTACAGTAAGATGAACAAATAGAAATTCAAATACTGGGTTGGTCTAAAAGTTCGAGTTTTCTTTAACATCGTATGGAAAAAAACGAACAAACTTTTTGGCCAACCCAATAAAATGTTTGAGACAAGTACATTAGCTATAAGAATTTATTTAGTTATGTTAGCTAGTATTTCATACAACTTTGAGCTTCCTGGCATCCAGGACAAAAATAGGAAATGAATTTTGATTTTATTAAAAGTATGATGATGTAAATCAGTCCTACAGAAACTCTTTTTTCCCCCTGACATTATGTTCGAAAAATATAACACCCAAGGTCTTTCTTACCGAGAACATTGAATAATGTAAATGAATAATGCCATCAAAAATGATTTTATAGTTGATGCAGGAGCCATCTGCATATGGCCGTTCCTTGCATCAACCCTCAATAAAACCCAAGGGCATGACTTTAAAGGGTAGCAGCTTGATCATTATTACATTTTTATGGATGAGTCAAACATCCTTCTCCATTGTTATACAAGAGAAAAGTCAAATGAGAGATCATCTGGCTTAAGGTTATAATTCAAAATATTCCTCAATTATAGAATTCATCCCATACTTATAATTTTTATGGAACTCTTCTGTATATAAATTTGTACACTTTTATCTCTCATGTATTTCAGTAAATTAAAATGGAGTACTCTGTTATACATCTGTGCTCCATGGTCCATGATATTATAACAGAAACAATGATAACCTTGGTCTACAGAGAAACTCAGTTATACATTATACTAAATTACAGATGTGTTAAAATTGTATTTTAAAAAACCCCTGAAAAACAGCAAGCTAAACAAAGTCCAGATTCAGTGCTTATTTTGACTGTCAAATTGCATGAAATGCATCTATTAATGTGTAAACCTTCAGAAAATTTAAGTAATTAATAGGTAATTGTCACTGGGAGAAGGCAGTGAGTTAAGATATATTTCCCTTTACATGCTTTTTAAAAGATTTTTATTTTTGTATGTTTGTAAAGTATTTTTGTGTTTGTGCTATGCTCAGTTGTGCCCGACTCTTCGTGATACCATGGACTGTAGCCCACCAGGCCCCTCTGTCCATGGAATTTCCCAGGCAAGAATCCTGGAGTGGGTTGCCATTTCCTTCTCCAAGGGATCTTCCTGACCCAGGAATTGAACCTGAATCTCCTGTGTATCCTACATTATAGGCAGATACTTTATTTCTTACTGAATGCAATTTTCAGTTGCAAATTTACAGTATGTACAAATATGACACCATAAACTTTAACAAGGGCATTTTAGATCTGTGCTCATCCATATGGAATGGCAAACATTAGAACACTTGTTACTATAATATTCAGATTAGCATCAGGAATGTGTAAAACATTTAGATTATTCTAAATTATCAAGACAATGATTCAGATGTTCCATAACTTTAATTCATAGTAAAACTGAAAGGAAGATAAATCACTAAAATTATGAACCAATTATTAATTTCTCAAGTTATTAAATCTGTAGAATAATTTAGATAAGGCCTTCATTTGATGGACTGGTACCACATGGACATGTTTCTAAAATGTTGCTTTCAGACCTGAAGATTTGACTTTTTTTTTAAATTTTCTGTATAGTTGAATTACAATATTAGTTTCAGGTGCACAGCATAGTGATTCAGTATTTTTGCAGTTTATACTCCATTAAAGTTTAGCACAAAACAATGACTGTTATTCCTTGTGCTATACAATATATCCTTGATTTTCTTATATTTTATACATAGTAGTTTATACGTCTTAATCCCGTAATATGTTACTACACCCTTCTTTCTCTCCATTGGTATTCTTGATTTTATTTTCTATATGTCTGTTTCTCTTTTACTGCCTATGTTTGCATTATTTTGTAGATCCCACATATAAGTAGTATCATATGCTGTTTGTCTTTCTCTGGCTTATTTCACTAAGCATAATACTCTCTAGGTCCATCCACTTTGCTGCAAATGACAGAATTTCATTTTTTATCCTGAGTACTGTTGTACACATATGCCACATTACTATATACCACCTCTTCTTTATCTGTTCATATGTTGATGGAAACTTGGGTGCTTCCATATCTTGGCTAATGAAAACAATACTGTTACGAACATGGGGGACCATGTATCATTTTGAATTAGTGCTTTTAATTTTTCCAAATGCTTGCACAGGAATGGAATTGCTGGTTAATAGTAGTTCTATATTGGAGAACGAAATGGCAACCCACTCCAGTATTCATGCCTTGAAAATCCCATGGATGGAGGAGCCTGTAGGCTACAGTCCATGGGGTCGCAGAGAGTCAGACATGACTGAGCGACTTCACTTCACTTCATATTATTAATAGTTTTTTGAGGAACCTATGTGACTGTTTTCCATAGTTACTGCACCAACTTACATTCCCACCAACAGTATAAAGGGGTTCCATTTCTTCACATCAGGATCAGCATTTGTTATTGGTAGATTTTCATTTTTATTTATTGAAGTATTGTTGATTTACAGTATTATATTAGTTTCAGGTATATAGCATAGCAATTAATTTATATATATAATATGTGTATGTGTGTTTGTATCCTTTTTCAGATTCTTTTCCCTTGTTGTTGTTATTCAGTCACTAAGTTGTGTCCGACTCTTTTTGACCCCATGAACTGATGCACGCCAGGCTTCCCTGTTCTTCATTATCTCCCAGAATTTTCTCAAATTCATGTCCATTGAGTCAGTTATACTATCTAACCATTTTATCCTCTGCCACCCCCTTCTCCTTTTGCCTTCTGTCTTTCCCAGCATCAGGATCTTTTTCAGTGAATCATCTCTTCAAATCAGGTGGCCAGAGTCTTTGAGCTTTGCATCAGTCCTTTCAGTGAATATTCAGGACTGATTTTCTTTAGAAGTGACTGGTTTGATCTCCTTGCAGTCCAGGGGACTCTCAAGAGTCTTCTCCAGCACCACAGTTTGAAAACATCAATTCTTCAGCTACTGCTGAAACAATGTATTCTGCATATTCAGAAAAAATTAATAAAAATGAACATAAAATATCAAATGCTGATGATCAGGGTTATCTGATCTCAATCTAAGAAATCATGTTTAAATAGTATTCAAGTATGTCTAGAATTTCAAATGTGAAGATGGTGTTGTAGGCAGCCATTTCTCTACTTTTTGAAGTCTTCATTCATATGATTGTTTAATCACATTGTCAGGATATTTTATTAGGTATTAAAATTTCAAATGACAGAGTGTTTCAGTTTTAGGATACACTTGAACTGTTAGAATCCTCAGTTGCTTCAGTGGGCTGTGGTTGTGTCAGCCACGGATAGAGTTCTTGCTGCCTGTGCAAGTGCCCATGTTTTCATTCATGCAAAGCCTCGTGTGCAAGTCCGCTTTGTTTCTCACAAGCCAGTTGCTACCCTCAGCCTCCACTGCCCTCATCCTGTTGTAAAATCGCTCTGTATGGCTTGCAGGAACTGCATTAGTCTAAGTGTGTGCCTAGGGGTAAGTCGTGGTGGAGTGGCTGCCATCAGAAACCTGGCCTCCTTCTGAGGTACTGCTTGAGTAGATGCCAACAGTGGTCACCACTGCTGCCCTTAGGCCATACCCCAGGACCAGGTCACCTCTGCTTCCCGTTGGTTGAGTCTTTTTATTAGTCTTAGCTGCCCTAGATCCAGTGCTGCACTGTGAATTGGAATAAGTGGAACTGGAGTGTTCACTGGCCTCAGGTAGGGCACAGGGCAAAGTGATCAAGGAAACCAGGGAGTCACTAATGCAGATCTCTCTCCATCCTGCCTTGCCATTAAGCCTACATAAGCAATTACTCCCTCCTCATGAGTAGAGTCCAGGCTTCCCACAGCGATTCTGTTAGTTCCAGAGATCTTCCAGCTAGACAAGGGGGCTTGTGTTTCCCATGGAGGACCCCAGGACTAGGACATCCAGTCTGTGGCTTGAACTGCTCACTCCTCTGGGTGTGTGTTCTCCCATGTAATCTAGGAATATGGATTCTAAGAGTGAAAATATACTTTAGAATTTTTAAGTCCTTTAGAAAGAGGAAGACAAAAAAATGTATGAAGTCACTTATTTGTCGAATCTAAAATACAATACAAATGAATTTATCTATGAAACAGAAAATGACACACAGATATAGAAAGCAGACTTGTGGTTGCCAAGGGTAAGAGGGTGAGGGAGTGCTATATGGAGAATTTGGGATTAGCAGATGCAAACTCTTATATATAGAATGGATAAGCAACAAGATCCTACTTATAGCTCAGGGAAGTATATTCAATATCCTGTAATAAGCCATAATGGAAAAGAATATGAAAAAGAGTATACATATTCATGTATGACAGAATCACTTTGCTATAAAGCAAAGTTTAACACAGCCTTGTAAATCAACTATACTTCTATAAAATAAATTTTAGAGAAACTCAAAAATTGTTCTAGTCCTGTTATTTGCAATTTCAAAACTGAACAAAATATCCCGACAATGTGACTGAACAGTGAATGCATGCATACTTCAAAAAGTAGGGAAACTTCTACGTGTAGTTTATCATCTTCAAACCTGAAAGTCTAGCCACATTTGAATTCTGTCTAAACATGCTTTTTTATTTTGAAACTGAAATGAAGACTGATCATTAGTAGCTGATAATCTGTGTTCACTGTTATTAATTTTTTCTAAATATCCAATAAAAATATGCACATTTTAGAAAAACACATTTATTATCCTATCTTCTGAAGAAAGTCATTGCTAATATTTTTGTCATGTTTCATTCCATTATTATTTCTGTGCACTTCTTCTTGTTTATATAATGTATAATCAGAATCATTACATTTTAGTTAACATGATTGTATGGAAGATTGTTTAAGTAAAAAAAAAATATGATCTTAATGGCTACATAATTTTTCGTTGTTTGAATTTGTTTTATTGCTGTACAGTGAATTATTTTTTTATCATAAATTCACTAGAAATATATTATGTGTATATAAGTATTTATCTATCATACAAGTTTATAATTTTAAAATAGACTTTGAGCTTACTAATTAGCAGATCAAGGCTCTGAATATTTTTCAGGCTCTTGATTTATATTTACAAATTGCTTTCTGCAAAAGTTGTAGCAACTTGTTACCACCTTATCAGTATGTGTGAGTGAGTGTGCAACTGCCATCTAGCCTACTTTTAACTTTGCCAAAAAATAATAATCACTTAATGAAGAAATTTTAATTCCAAATCATAATTTTTCTTAGGAATTAACATACATCTCATTTTATAATAAAATTAGAAAAATAATTGAGTGGCACATGTAGTCAGATCCATTGCACTAATTTTAACAAATAAAGAACTAGAAATACAAAGGGATTAAGTAATTTACTATCTGTCATAAAGCTGTCAAGGGAAAAACCTAGGATTAAAATTTAGAACTGTTTATTCCTGCTACTGCTGCTGCTAAGTTGCTTCAGTCATGTCCGACTCTTTGCGACCCCACAGATGGCAGCCCACCAGGCTCCTCTGTCCATGGGATTCTCCAGGCAAGAACACTGGAGTGGGTTGCCATTTCCTTCTCCAATGCATGAAAGTGAAAAGTCAAAGTGAAGTCTCTCAGTCGTGTCCGACTCTGAGTGACCCCATGGACTGTAGCCTACCAGGCTCCTCCATGCATGGGATTTTCCATGCAAGAGTACTGGAGTGGGGTGCATTGCCTTCTCCAGTTTATTCCTAGGTCATTGCAACTAAAGAAAAAAGTGTCCTGAATTTCAACTCTATTTATGAACCAATACTTGTAATCCAGCACAATGAATAAATTTTATTTGGACTGGATATAGTAGAAAGGTTTGGATGGGCTAGTGTTATTAAAAAAAAAAGAACATTGAGAAGGGTGTATAAAAATTTCTCTATTGAAAATCTGTGTATTACTTAAGTATTAAGAGAGCCGTTTAAATATGCATGCTGCTGCTGCTGCTGCTAAGTCGCTTCAGTCGTGTCTGACTCTGTGCGACCCCATAGATGGCAGCCCACCAGGCTCTGCCGTCCCTGGGATTCTTCAGGCAAGAACACTGGAGTGGGTTGCCATTTCCTTCTCCAATGCATGAAAGTGAAAAGTGAAAGTAAAGTCGCTCAGTAAGTGTCCAACTCTTTGTGACCCCATGGACTGCAGCCCACCAGGCTCCTCCGTCCATGGCATTTTCCAGGCAAGAGTACTGGAGTGGGGTGCCATTGCCTTCTTAAATATGCATACAATATTGGAATAATAGCAATAATTGGGAGGAAGTGAATAATTTGTATACATGGCGGAAAACCAATAGCAGTTGCCTAAAGAATCTATAGCCTCAGGGTAAACAGTCTGTTTTTTGGTAAGAGAATTTGCAAAATATAAATATGTTGTTATAGAAGTATATAATTATACTTCAGATGACTATATTGAAACTCAGAGAGGCTAGATGACTACATAGCACAGTATCTTTTCAATCAGTAAGATATTAAAAAGTGGTGTCAATCTTTTACCTCATTGGAAAATTAGTCCCATTTTTTTCTATTTTAGGAAATACTTTCTACTCTTCTTGACTTCAGTGACTTAGCATACTGGGTTGCTATTTATCATTTTATCTAAAAGTGTCCAAATTTGAGACATAATATTCATTTAGATATCTTAAAGTATCAAGTTGAACTTTTATTTTATAATTTATTCATCACAGATGTATTGAGCACCTACTTTTTGTTTGACTCCCCAGTGTTTTTTAAGAAAATGACAAATCGAGTTCAGAAAACAGCTCCCACTCAACTGACTGATCAGCATATCAGAGTAGATCAGAGCATTCAGTTTGGAAATAGGACTTGGAGGCTTTGTGCCCAGCTTTGTGTATAAATATTTAGGCGAGTCTAGATTAGATACTGTACCTCTCTGAGTCTTTATAGTTGTAATATATATCTTTATAGTATTCTATAAAAGGTGTGTGTGTGTGTGTGTGTGTGTGTGTTAGTTGTTCAGTCGTGTCCACCTCTTTGTGACCCATAGTCTGTATACCACCAGGCTCCTCTGTCCATGGAATTCTTCAGGCAAGAATACTGGAGTGGGTTGCCATTCCTTTATCCATCTATATATGATAATTTTGATAATTTGTATTATATATGGTATCTAATTGCATTTTTATGTAATTAAATATTTTATATAACATTTATGTTTATGCATTTATATGATATATACATAAATACCTATATATTTATCTCTATAAATATGTTCATTATGTTAAATGTCTATATATATATTTATATATATGTACATTTATTACATTATAAATGTTATATTTTATATCTATAGCAGTTGTATATATACATTATGTATAATTTATACATATAGTAGCTATAGCTATATTTTCTACATATATAATTGCTATATATGGAATGGCTAATATAGTAGTATAATAAATACTAGATACTTTATTAAGTCCTCCTTCTATGGAAAAGATAGTAGGGATTTTAGGACTAGTATTAAGGAGAAGAGAGGGCATGTATTTCATTATTGGGCAGTGTCAGGTTGATTATTAATACATTGAATTATTAACACATTCAACAAACTATGTTGGTCACACATCATGCACAGAGACTGGATATGTAAGTTTCAGTTCCTCGGTTTAGGAAATCTATTATCCACTGGGAGTGACAGATACTACAATATGTAACACTGATGATTCACTCTAATAACGTTAAAATATAACTAATTCCTCTGAAATAGACATCCAGGTGAACTTGAAGAGGTGAATATGAGTTTAGAGCTTGGGTGAAAGTAGGCTAAATTATGACGATTTAACTTTATTAACATATCAGAGATATGATGGTGACATATTTGATATGTAAGTGTGGTAATAATGGTCAGGGAATTGAAAAGAATAACTATCATAAAGGAGCTGAGGGAAAACATTTAAGAAGTGCAGAGCAAACATGATTCACCAGAAAATGGCAGAATAAACATTCTGAAAAGAACAGAAAAGGATAAAGTAGATAAGGAAAATGTGGATTCACTTGATTCTAGGATGAAGATGGTTTCATTGGTGATCCAAGTATTCAATGCAGCTGATAGGTGAAGAGGATCTGAAAATTCACACTGACTTTGACCAAAAGCTAGTCATAGTTGAATTTAGAAAACACAGCTTAATTTCAAGTGATTTGAAACCCAATTCTACAATTTACAAGTATGTGACCTTGAGCAAGATAATTGGAACCATAGGTTTTGCCATCTTCCCTCATCTATTATGAGTGTAAGCGTGTGAGGTGTGTGGGGAGGGTGGGGGGAGAGAAGTGACTGGTGCTGAGCTAAGTTTTAATGCATCTACTCTATTACATGTAGGCACTAATATTTTTTTTTGAATTCTGAAAGTTTCAGATCTGGAATTTTATAGACTCGTGCTAGGAGTATCCTCCTTATGGATCTGTGGAGTTTGCATTCCTAGTTAGCAGTGAATGGTGGGGATCTCCTTTGGATTCCTGTTGATTCTCTGTTGTCCTTCAGCACTGGAATTGGTGTTACAGGCTTCTATCATCCAGGACTCTGCCGTTGATCTCCTGTGCTTCATTTTGGCTTCTCTAAGCTGACATGCAATAAGTATGTAATTTTCGGAATTCATCTGGCATGTGGAAATTGAAGCAGGGATACTCCAAAGGCTATCATTAGTGTTATTGAGGAAAACTCCATTCTCTGCAAAATAATAATAATAATAATAATCATAGTCCTCTGAATGAATGCTAATAACTTGGTTGTGGAAAATTATTTGATACTTCAAAGGCCAGAAGTAGGCTTATCTATGACTTTTCCTGTCTCTCTTGGTACAGTTATGTGCTTTTGCCATTGGTTTCAGGTTTAAGTGAAGAAGATAATAGGAGAGATGTGTATTAAAACTGAGAGAGAACTGAGAAATACTCGAACAATTAAACAAAAGGATTTTGATGATAAATAAGTCATGTTTATAGTGTATATTCCATTGCACTAAGTAGGAGATACTAATGACTGATTCATATTATAGTTCAGGCTAACCAGTATGAAAAATGCCAATAAAATTCCCCAGCATTCTGAGTGAACCTGGTCCTCAGTGTCACTGGTATCCCATGAGTCATGGTTGTTTACAGACTGTATCTTAGCACTATAGTAACGATGACCCCTCACCTTCATCACCCATATGTGTCATGAGCAGAGTGACAAAACTGAGCAAATAAAGGAGAATGGAGCTTCTTCTGTGAAGATAAGAATTTAAACATAACTAATGTGATATGCCCACGTGTCTCTCAAACTGTAATGTAAAAACTTTTGTCGATCTCCCCAGCCCCTTGATTTCCTTGGGAAGGAAGCAGGACCGCTGTATTTCAATTCTCCATTTCATTTTTCTTCTGTAATAGAGATACATCCTGAATGATTTACTAGGTGTTTTTTCTCCTCTTTTTTCCTGGACTGTCTGACAGGTGAAGGAGAGAGTCTGTCAAAGCATAACATTCGAAAGGTCAGATTGAGACAGAGGAGAATTCATTCTTCTGACAAAGATATAACAAGACAAAATGGATTTTTAGTTGTCCCTAGCAGATATCTCTATAATGCAACATATTAGACATGTATAAAAGAGGTGTGGAAGGAGAAATCAGAGATGTGGGTAGGAAACCTGTAGTATAAGAATTATCACCCAGTTATGAAATTTACGAAGAGATGAAACATGAAGCATATCTTTAAGGAAAATTATTATTATTTGCAATGCATTTTGTCTATGTTGACATAAAAATGTAGGCTTAAGGAAACGTAAATATAATTTAAAGTATATGGATTGAAAAAAAAAAAAAACTAGGCAAGAGGAAAGTGAGGATAAGAGTGGTTATGTGGGACCAAGATATAGATTGCAGGCTTTAGAGTTTGAGCTCGGTCCAAATACCACTCCAAGTATTCTTCAGGTCATTGCAAAGATGGACATGTGGTCACTTATAAAATTCAAAAAATCCATAACATAAAATTAAACTATTCAAAAGAATCATAGCCATTTCTAATACTGGTATAAAATTTTCCTTCAAAGTTGAGTCTATAGTAAAGAGACATAGATACTGTTATGAACATCTTCCTTAGTCTGCAGATACTGTATAGCAATACATTTTGTTAGAATATTCCATTAAACATCTCACATATCCAAAATATGATGCCAGTCTGTAATGTGGCAGATGCAGCCCTGGTTTTGGAGAAGAGGAAAAGTTTCAGGTGTTTATCTTGGAAAAGGTACTTTGATCTGTTTGAGTCTTTTTTTCTCATCTATTAAAATAAGAGAAAAGATAATTGTATCTCCTGGTACATAGGTAGTCTAAGCTTATTCCAAAGCTTATTCCACCATCCAAAGAAAATTAGGGTTAGGGTTAGGGTTATTCCAGTCTAATAGAATGTGCTGAGTAAAGGTCAGATTTTTTTCCCCTCATAAGTTCTCTATAAAGTTCTACTACACTATAGCATTGCAATCGCATTCTTGCTGCTGCTGCTGCTAAGTCACTTCAGTCGCGTCCGACTCTGTGTGACCCCATAGACGGCAGCCCACCAGGCTCCCCCGTCCCTGGGATTCTCCAGGAAAGAACACTGGAGTGGGTTGCCATTTCCTTCTCCAATGCATGAAAGTGAAAGTGAAGTCGCTCAGTCGTGTCCGACCCTCAGCGACCCCATGTATCAGCTCCTCTGTCCATGGGATTTTCCAGGCAGGAGTACTGGAGTGGGGTGCCATTGCCTTCTCTAAATCACATTCTTATATATTGTAAAAATGATTTTTATAACATATTTGCCTCAACAGAGTTACAGTATTATTTGTATATATGAACTGCATTTTTCAGTGAATACCACGTCCTTTTGCATTTCCAGCACTTAATCATGCTCAACTCTAGGACAGAGGCACCTTCTAAGGCCTTCTTATTTTTGTTCCATGCAAAGAGCTTGGCAACCATGGAAACAGTCCTGACTGCTCATTTTGCACATTTCTTCCCCAGTGTGTTAATCAGACACAGCTACTTACTAGATAGCATCAGATACCCCATGCATACTCATTTTAAAAAGAAAACTACTCTAGCTTCTTTGTACTACCTTCACAAGATATTAAAGAGAGAAACATAACAAAACATGATATATTTTACACTGTTCCAAACTTTCTCAGAGAACAGGTACTGAAATTCAGAGAGACTGTTGGGAAATTCTAGCTGAAGTGGTGGGTGTTTTGTTTATTTCATCCAGAAGTGCTATTTGCTGTGATTTCACATACTGGGATCCACCATTACTTTTAATTCCCTGGTAGGTGAATAAGGTGGTGGACTGTGTGTAATAATACAGAAAGAGAAGTTATTAGTTTTGAGCAGAAGGTAGGTACTACTAGTTTTATCAGTTGAATATGGTTCATAGTAGGAAATAGGAACCAAAATAGGGAAAAATAGGAACAAAAAAAAGAAAAACCTCTTGAAAATAGGTGAAGCCAAATAGTGAATAATAGATTGTTCCCCTTTGGTGTAATCATATCCTATGTTTTGTGATAATAAGTTTTTTGTTTTATCAATATGTGTATTTTTTAATATTTTATATGATATTTTAATGAAATATAAAATATGAAAATATTTATATGATAAAATATATACATATATTTTATCAATATATGTATTTAATTGAAGTATAGTTGATTTTTAAATGAAAAAATATTTTTAAACAAATGATGAGTTTTGCCGGAGGTTGAACTTGCTGTGAATGGAATCATACTGGCGTGTTGTTTCTGTGTCCATTTCTTCTACTTAATTTTATGCTTTGGAAATTCGTTTGTTACATTTTAGTAGTAGTTTGTTCTCCTTCATTATTGTGAAGCATTCATTATGTGACTATATTACAATTGATTTATTTATTTTAGTGATAACTATTTGAGTAATTTCCAGGCTGGTGCTATTATGAATAATACTGCTATGAGCACTTTTGCGCATGTGTGGGAATCATTAATTTCTTTAGGATATTCAATGAGGAGTTGAACTGCTAGGACATAAGATATGTGAATCTTCAAATTAGCTACTTAATGTCAGATTATTTTCCAAAGTGATGTACTAATTTGTTCTCACAACAACGTGTGAGAATTCTCATTGCTTCATATACTCAATGATAGTATTATGGGGAAATTAAATTATTTGGGGGAAGTGGGGTCCACATTAGTGTTCAGCTGGAATCTCCAAGAAGTGGGCCATATACATACAATACTTTAAAAATCTTTTGAGATCTATTAATCACATCTATTCAGATAAAATCTAAAATAATAATTTTGTCTTAAATTGTAACGTCTGCTTCCACCTGTCAATGGAAAAAAAAATCTGTATATTTTAAAACTATATTTGTTTAGTGTTTCTGAAGTATATCAGGAAGTATTCAAATATACATTTAAATAAATTAAAAATTAATTCCATTTTTTCTAGAGGAGGGAAGTGTATGAACCTTTTCCAGAAACATATCCATTAAATATTTTACAATCAAATGGTTGAATGTGAAACTTGCAATTCAATTTGTAATAAAAACTGAGGAGAAAATCAGGGTTATTTCCACTTTATTTTATAAAGCAATAAATACAGTAACAATGAATAACAGAAATGTGTGAAATTTAAAATCCACAAATTGTATTTTTTACTGACCATATTTCCTGTCTTGGCCTCAGGAATAGGGCAGATATAATGAGGAAGAAAATTCGCTAATGTGTTTTGCTGAATTCATGCCTGGACGCATGCACTCCCAGACACCAAGCCCATATTGATTAGCTAAACTTTGCCGGTAGCGGAACATGGCTGACTGCTGCTGTTCTGCCTTTCTTCACAGCATCTGCTGGCAGACTGCACAACAAGTCTGATTATTTCCCTTTCGTTATTTTGTTTTCTGTGAGGTCAGCAAAATGATCCTGTTGTCACAGTCTCTATTGGAACTCCAGGATACAAAATAGTGAAATAAACTTCTTTGAACAAGAGGGCTATGCTGTTTGGGGTACCATTAATTTTTTCACTGGCTTGTTGATTTACTGTATTCTAAAGGCAAGTACTGTATAGGCAACTACAATTAGAAAGCAAGCCTTTTATCCATTGGCGAGACCAGAGTACACTTATACACCTTCACACAGCACTTCCTGGGCTCAGAAACTTCAGGGGAAAACTTCCAGATTCACATAAATTTTGTTGTCTTTAGCCCCTAGAGTTCTCACTGAAGAAAACGAGTGGCCAGAATTGTTGGTGTGCTGAACAGGACTTCAGAATTTTATTTTCTTGATCAGACACACAGCCTTTCACATGGGGCTTCCTAAAATAGAATAAGACTCTCTGATCCCCTGCATTTGTGAGCGCCTTCCCTTCCCTTCAGACTTTAGCCCAGATCCATAAAGATTGATAAAATCCAGCCAACTCATTGGAAAAGTCTCTGATGCAGGGAAAGATCAAGGGCAGAAGGAGAAGAGGGCATCAGAGGATGAGATGGCTGGATGGCATCACAGATGCAATGGACATGAACTTGGGCAAACTTTGGGAAATGGTGAGGTACGGAGAGGCCTGGTGTGCTACAGTCCAAGGGGTTGTAAAGAGTCTTTATAACAAGTACTTTTTTTTTTCCTAAGGTATAGGAGCAGGTTGACTTTTGAAACCAGGATCTTTTAAAATCACTTTCAACAACTAGAGTTCTCACTGAAGAAACAAGTGGCCAGAATTGTTGGTGTGCTGAACAGGACTTGTATTGAATAAGATGAGGAACATGCAAGGATATTCATTCATATCAGTTTATATATTAAATATATATTAACTTTAAAAATTAGTTCTCTTCATATAATGAGGAGTTTCTGTCTCTTTTACTTCTTACAACTTCCACTCCCAACAAGCAGCTCAGAGACCAATGAATGATGATTTTCTACAAACCATCTTCAGTTAAATATAGGAAATGAATAAGTGGAGCATATTTAGCCTGGAAAGCATCTACTTTCATACCAGTATTTACTCAATGTTTCAAAATCTGTATTTTTAGGGCCTAATACTATATTACAGAGTAAATGTCTAGGATTGCCCTTAAGATGAGGTGTGGGATCAAAGGCTAGGGTTTAGAAGGAGAAATATTGTGACTCAGTGTAAAAAAGAAATATTTAATGTCAGAGGTAGAACACTATGTAACGATCTCCCCATTTTCTAAAACTAGTATGAAAATTAACTATCAACACTTCAGCTCAGTTCAGTCACTTAGTCATGTCCAACTCTTACAACCCCCTGTACTGTAGCACTCCAGGCTTCCCTGTCTATCACCAACTCCCAGAGCTTCCTCAAACTCATGTCCATTGACTTCGTGATGCCATCCCACCATCTCATCCTCTGTCGTCCCCTTCTCCTCCTACCTTTACTCTTTCTCAGCATCAGGGTCTTTTTCAATGAGTCAGTTCTTCACATCAGGTGGCCAAAGTATTAGAGCTTCAGCATCAGTCCTTCCAATGAATATTCAGAACTGATCTCCTTTAGGATGGACTGGTTGGATCTCCTTGTAGACCAAGGGACTCTCAAGAGTCTTCTCTAATACCACAGTTCAAATCTTCAGTTCTCTGGTGCTCAGCTTTCTTTATGGTCCAACACTCATATCCATACATGACTACTGGAAAAACCATAGCTTTGACTAGACAGACCTTTGTTGGCAAAGTAATATCTCTGCTTTTTAATACACTGTCTAGGTTGATCATCTTTTCTTCCAAGGAGCAAGCGTCTTTTAATTTCATGGCTGTAGTCAGCATTTGCAATGATTTTGGAGCCCAAGGGTCGTGTCATCTACATATCTGAGGTTATTGATATTTCTCCCAGCCATCTTGATTCTGTCCTCTCTTCAGAGAAACTCTCTATTTCAAAAGAGGATTCTCTTCTCACTTGTCTTTCCCTTTTTTGGTATTATATCATTTACTAAGTTTGTATTTACTAAAGTTTGTATTATACTATATGTATTTTTTAGCTTGCTTGTTTAAAGTACATCAAACTTCACAAGGATAAGAGTTCTGTGTTCTTTTCATCTATATTCCCAGTGACCTTCACATTTAATAAATATTTGCCAGATAAATAGCACTACAAGATCATGACTGTTACAGAAGCTGAAGAGGCAAAGGAAGATAGTGTCTGTATTGGTGTTTCTAGAAGTTTTTCCCAGAAGATGTGATATTTAAGCTGAATTTTACATGATAATAATAAAATAAGAATTGCCCAAGTGAAAATGGCTGAGCAAGAATGATTTACTAGGTTTCTTCCTCATATTGGCTTCCCTTGTAGCTCAGTTGGTTAAGAATCTGCCTGCAGTGCAGGAGACACGGGTTCAATCCCTGGGTCAGGGAAGATCCCCTGGAGAAAGAAATGGCAACCCACTCCAGTATTCTTGCTTGGAAAATCTCATGGACACAGGAGCCTGGTGGGCGGCTGTCCATGGGGTCGCAAAGAGTCAGGCACAACTGAGCAACTAACACTTACTTACTTACTTACTTTCCTGATATTAGGGGTTACAGAAGGTAAAGAGAATTTAATGAGAAGAAAGAGGATATAAAAAATGACCTAGAAGTCTTACCATGAGAATTTACCCAACTGCTGACCCTTTGGAAAGCAGTCTTGGAGATGGAGGGTGTGAAGTTGACAGTTAGTTGCTTCTGTTTGCGCAGACCGCTGACTGCCAGATGTAAGGTACTGCATGAAAGCGGAATACACAGGCAGAGGACAGAGCATGATTCTGCTATCCTACTGCCAGGGACATTGATTTTACTCATTCTGATTAAAAATTTACACTTTGCTTGGATCAAAGTGCTTAATACATAGTAATTTCTATTTTTGTGTGCTGAGTCAGTTTAGTCATGTCCAACTTTTGGGACTCTATCCCTCCAGGCTCCTCTGTTCATGGGATTTTTCAGGAAGAATACTGGAGTGGGTTGCCATTTCCTCCTCCAGGAGATCTTTCCAACCCAGGAATGGAACTGAACCTGCATCTCCTTTGGCTCCTGCAATGCAGGCAGATTCTTTACCCCTGAGCCATGGGGGAAGCCCAGTAATTTCTATTAGCCTTCTATTACTCAGTTTTGGTTACCCCTCTACAAAAACAGCATCGATAAACTTCTTTAAGAAAATATACTCATTCTTTTTTAAAAAAATTATTGTAAGAAATGAAACATGCAAAAAATGAATTTGCCATATCCAATTGCAACATGCTAGAGAAAGCAACTGAGTGGACTCTGGATAAAAGAAAGTGAAGATAAGTCAGTGCACATGCATGCATGCATTCTCAGTCTCTTCAGTACTGTCTGAGTCTTTAAAACCCTATGGACTGTAGCCCACCAGGCTCCTCTGTCCATGGGATTCTCCAGGCAAGAATACCAGACAGTATTCTGTTACTTATTTTGCTTTCCAGAAATCATTATATTGAAGAAGGCAAAAAGGAATCTTTTCTTTTTAAAGCCTTGGTTCTCCTTTTTATCCTTTTCTTTTCTAGAATTGAACTTCAAATTTGCATTACAAAGTCTGTAATTGGAAGTCTAACTTGCAAATATGAGCTGCTTTCCATTTTAATTTTCATGAAAACAAAGAATCAATCTGTGGAAATAAAGTCTATGGAGTTTTCTGAAAATGTATACATGATAATTTAGGCTTATAAAACTTTTGTGCTTAGTTTGTAAGATACACAACAAGGAAAATCAAACATTTTAAACAGATTTTTTAAAGAAATTGTAGGCACAGTCCCCATTGATTCATGGACTGTTCTGAGAGGAACATGAAATATCATGAAACCCCTTTGCTTTAGTTGACAGAAAAGACCTTGGGGCTCAGTGAGGTGAAGTAAGTTTGAGTGAGTGGGTTGAAGTGAGAGATTTGGGGTAAAACTCAGGGTTCCAGTACATGTTGGCCTCATAGGCTACATCCACTAGTATAATCTGGAGAAAGTGCCAGTGCAAATTGCTTTGCTAAGTGATTCTTAAGAGTCTAGACTTTTTATCCAATGATCTTCTCTATATCATTAAAATTTTTTAATTGAATTATAATTACGATGTGTTAGTTTCTACTGTACAGCAAAGTGACTCAGCTATATGTATACATATATCCCCTCTTTTTTGGATTTCCTTCCCATTTAGGTCACCACAGTGCATTGTGTAGAGTTCCCTGTGTTACACAGTAAGTTCTCATTAGTTATATATTTTGTACATAGTATCACTATGTATCTATGTCAGTCCCAGTCTCCCAATTTATCTCATCTCTGCCTTTCTCCCTTGGTGTCCATACATTTGTTCTCTATGTTTGTGTCCTTATCTCTGCTTTGTAAATAAGATCATCTATATACGTTTTTTTCAGATTCCACACAGTATATGTTATTTGTTTTTCTCTTTCTGACTTCACTCTGTATGACAGTCTCTAGGTCCATCCACATCTCTACAAATTATCCAATTTCATTCATTTTTGCATAAAATAATAAGATTAACTACTTCTTATAGGGCTATTTTGAGAATTAAATAATATAGTGTAGATAAGGTATTCATCCTAGGGCATGGCAAGCTGGTAAGAGATCAGGATGTGCATGTGTTGTTTAAAAAAATGATACAATTTCTATGTTGACCTTCAATATCACTACATGTATCAGAATAACTTAAATGGTGTTTTATAGTGAACAAAGCTACTATATGTGTATATTATATATACTTATGCTTCCTAGTTAAAAAGAATATTCAAGTAAACTACCAACCAGAAAATTAATTAATCCCTCATCAAGGGAGGGAATTACAGAACAAGAATGTGAAGGAAAACAATACCTTAGAGGTTTTGATCAAGTTTCTCAGTTTGGGAAGAATATGGAATAGATGATTACACAAGCAAAATGGTAAGGCTCAGGAGATTTTTCTACTTCTCTTATACTTTCAGAATAAATGACTGAATGGCTTCGTTGAGGATTTTTAAGAAAACCCAACACGTTGATGTTCAAGTGGAATTTCAGAAGCATTTTCCTTTTTACTATTCTCAATAAATTGCTGTAATGATTTTATTCATTTTTGTTTATTGTCTGTTCTCCTCCAGAGACTTAAAAAAAATCCTCAGAGTAAACATAATCCTCTAAATCACTATGCAGAGTATGTAAAGTTGCAATTATTCCATTAAAATTCTAATTAAATTAAGAAGAAAATCAACAAGAAACTTAAACATTCTGTGACTACTGATGGGAAGAGTGACTGTAGTTATTAAGCCCTTAATGCTACATGGGAGAAGGGAGGGAGGAGATGATGTGAAGCAGACAAAGAAAAAAAAAAAAGACTAGAATCAAAAAAGTATGTCATAAAGAACAAAACAAAACAACTAAATCTCCTTTGCCTAGCAGTCATGCTTTGCATTTAGATTATGTTTGCAACATTTTCAAAGCATTTTTTTCATCTGTCATTTCATTTAATCTGTACTGCTGTGGACCTCTGGCTTCAGTGTCATCATATTTTGTAGCTAAAGGAGTTTAAGAATCAAGTATAAAGTTGTTTGGGGCACTGTTGGAAAAATCAGAATGATGACTCAGGTTTCTGAAATCTTTACTGTTTCTTTTTCTTTTAAATCTGCACTATATAATCATTCCATGGCAGAAATTCAGAGTATAGTTGAGTCTAGAAATACTAGGCTTCTCATCTAAGTCCTGAGTTATATTGACTATTTGTTGTTATTAAGAAAATAAGAAAGAGAAGGAGAGAGATTTCTCTAGAAAAAGGACAAATTAGAAGGGCTCCCCTTCTAGACATGTATGGTTCTAGGGAGCATGGTTAGGAGAATAAAGGATGCCTTGTGAGAGAAGGGCCACCTTTTCCTGCAGATAGACATGATCCATATTCTGGACTCAAGGTTGGGATAGTGAGTTTCAGCTGCTACTCAACTCTTGGCTGACTTCTGGTGCATTTCACAGACATATTTAATGAGTTCATTCTATCTACTTTATAGTTCCTGTCCTTTAGATCCCCTCTACCACCACCTTCACCTTTTAAAATCATCATATCAGACTCCAGGGAAAAGAGCACAAGCAAATAAAAAAAACTCCAAGGTTGGCACAAGAATAAGGTGATCACAAAAAATCAGTGTTCTCTAACTTTCTTGAAACTAAAGCATTTAAGTAAAGAAGATTTGAAAAGTGAAAGTAAAGTCACTCAGTCATGTCCAACACTTTGTGACTCCTCTGTCCATGGGATTTTCCAGGCAAGAATACTGGAGTGGGTTGTCATTTCCTTCTCCAGGGGATGTTCCAGACCCAAGGATTGAGCTCCAGTCTCCCACGTTACATGCAGATTCTTTACTGTCTGAGCCACCAGGGAATCAAAAGAATTTTTACAAGTGAAAGTCACTTAGTCATGTCTGACTCTTTATGACCGCATGTACTGTACAGTCCATGGAATTCTCCAGGCCAGAATACTGGAGTGGGCAGCCTTTCCCTTCTCCAAGGGACCTTCCCAATCCAGGGATCGAACCCAGGTCTCCCACATTGCAGGTGGCTTCCTTACCAGCTGAACCACAAGGGGAGGCCCAAATGAGATTTAGAGCTCCATAATCCTAGATGGGGATCGTGGTTTTTGTTGTCTTTGGTAAATAAGGCTGACTAGTAGAATATAGTTTGCTTCTGGCTCTTTTTCAAGGGTTAGACCTTCAGTCCATATATCAGGGAAGATATGTTAGGAAATAGTGAACAAAGGAAAGCCTTGTTCATTCACTAAGTTGTGTCTGAGTCTCTGTGACCCCATACACTGTAGCACTAGCTTCCCTGTCCTTCTCTGTCTGCCAGAGTTTACTCAAACTCATGTCCACTGAGGCAATGATGCTATCCAATCACCTCATCCTCTGTCCCCCCTGTCTCCTCCTGCCCTCAGTCTATCCCAGCATCAGGGTATTGTCCAATGAGTCTGCACTTTACATCAGGTGGCCAAAGTAATGAAGGCCTGATCATCCTTAAATATTTCACCGGGTGTCACATTAAAGTCACCTTTTAAGAAAATGAAGATGCCTTCTCTGGGAAGCAGATGATGCACATGACTTTCTGCTCATGAATAGTGATTCAGAAAATGCAACTTTAGTGTTTTAAAGATTAGATGTAACTTGAAGGCACAGGTAGATTTCATTCAAATCTATTTTGCTTTGCTTGATGTCCTTCTTAATGCCAACTTTCATGAAGGACTCAAATACAAACAGAACACATTATAAAATTAATTACAATAATGTTGAATCACAATTACTAATGGACCCAAACCTGGTTGTTTGAGACCTAATAGCCATTGATATTCTGACATATAGAGTAAAAGAAACAAATTGCACTGGGTACCGGTTACAAATGTGAAGGAAAACTTTATTCAAGACTATTGCCATAGGGAAAAAAGGTTGCACTCAACTCCATGAAACAAAAGGCTAGAGATTTTTGAAGTTTTGGATGAGCTAGTGGAAAAGTACTAGAGGATGTTAGGGGGTAAGTTGGTCATTGTGATTAGGCTCTTAGGATTTGCTAATTGAAGTATATCAGATTTAGGCCCCTGCTGTCACCCAGAGACTGGATGGATAGAGGCACTCTCTTCTTGATGATTACATTTCAAAGGGATTTGCTGGCTCCCAGGTTCTTGACAGAGACAAAGACATCCCTGGACTGTAGAAGATTTACATCTCAAAGGGGCAGAGAAAGAAATTACAATTGCACATTTTTCTAAACTAACTGTTCTAAGAAAAAGGTCAATGAAAGAAACTCAGTAAGAAACTTACCTAAAATTCTACTGAATTGAGGGCAACATGGAGGCCAGCTGCTGGAGTTGGTCAAAATTAGACCCTTTTGATCTTCTTACACTTAGTATTCAAAAATAAATAAATGAAACTCTTGTAAGCAGTGTTATCTTAAAGATATGTGGTGGGCACCCAGACTATTAAAAAATTTAAGGAGAGGAGCAGCAAACTGCGGCCATGGGACAACACGATCCAGTACTTTTCTTCCTTCCTCACCTCCTTCCTTCTTTCCTCCCTCCCTCTTTTTCTCCCTTCCCTTCTCTTTTCATTCCTATTCTTTTCCTTTCTTCCCTCCATTCCAGTACTTTAGTCTGTTCTGGTTTAGTCGCTAAGTTCAGTCAAACTCTCTGTGACGCCAAGGACTGCAGCACACCAAGCTGTATCTCCAAAGAAAAATAAGACTTTTTTTAAACAGAGTCAGAACACTTCTCTACCTAATAAATTTAGTATCAACTTAGTAATCTTATATCTTATACAGTCCATATTCAGATATAACAGTCCACAAATTGTCCGGTATTTGGAAAAATTCATTCATGAAGAATTCAATCAAGGATTATGCATTGCTTTCACTTATCATGTCTGCTTCAGTTCAGTTCAGTCACTCAGTCGTGTCCAACTCTTTGCGACCCAATGGAAGGCAGCACGCCAGGCCTCACTGTCCATCACCAACTCCTGGACTTTATCCAAACTCATGTCCATTGAGTTGGTGATGCCATCCAACCATCTCATCCTCTGTCGTCCCCTTCTCCTCCTGCCCCCAATCCCTCCCAGCATCAGAGTCTTTTCCAATGAGTCAGCTCTTTGCATCAGGTAGCCAAAGTATTGGAGTTTCAGCTTCAACATCAGTCCTTCCAAAGAACACCCAGGACTGATCTCCTTTAGGATGGACTGGTTGGATCTCCTTGCAGTCCAAGGGACTCTCAAGAGTCTTCTCCAACACCACAGTTCAAAAGCATCAATTCTTCAGCACTTGGGTTTCTTTATGGTCCAATTCTCACATCCAGGCATGACTACTGGATAAACCATAGCCTTGACTAGACAGACTCTGTTGGCCAAGTAATGTCTCTGCTTTTTAATATGCTATCTAGCTTGTTCATAGCTTTTCTTCCAAGGAGTAAACATCTTTTAATTTCATGCCTACAATCACTATCTACAATGATTTTTGACCCCCAAAAAATAAACTCAGCCACTGCTTCCACTATTTCCCCGTCTATTTCCCATGAAGTGATGGGACCGGATGCCATGATCTTCATTTTCTGAATGTTGAGCTTTAAGCCAGCTTTTTTGCTCTCTTCTTTCACTTTCATCAAAGATTCTTTAGTTCTTCTTTACTCTCTGCCGTAAAGGTGGTATCATCTGCATATCTGAGGTTACTGATATTTCTCCCAGCAATCTTGATTCTAGTTTGTGCTTCCTCCAGCCCAGTGTTTCTCATGATATACTCTGCATATCAGTTAAATAAGCAGGGTGACAGTGTAATGCCTTGACGTACTCCTTTTCCTATTTGTTCCATGTCCAGTTCTAACTGTTGCTTCCTGACCTGCATAAAGATTTCTCAAGAGGCAAGTCAGGTGGTCTGGTATTCCCATCTCTTTCAGAATTTCCAGTTTATTGGGATCCACACAGTCAAAGGCTTTGGCCTTTGGCATAGTCAATAAAGCAGAAATAGATGTTTTTCTGGAACTCTCTTGCTATTTTGATGGTCCAGTGGATGTTCGCAATTTCACCTCTGGTTCCTCTGCCTTTTCTAAAACCAGCTTGAACCTCTGGAAGTTCATGGTTCATATATTGCTGAAGCCTGGCTTGGAGAATTCTGAGTATTACTTGACTAGCGTGTGAGATGAGTACAGTTGTGCAGTAGTTTGAGCATTCTTTGGCATTGCCTTTCTTTGGGATTGGAATGAAGACTGACCTTTTCCAGTCCTGTGGCCACTGCTGAGTTATCCAAATTTGCTGACATATTGAGTGCAGCACTTTCACAGCATCATCTTTTCACATTTAAAATAGCTCAACCAGAATTCCATCACCTCCACTGGCTTTGTTTGTAGTGATGCTTCCTAACGCTGACTTGACTTCACATTCCATGTGAAGCCCTAGGTGGTGTCTGCTCTAGGAGAGTGATCACACCATCATGATTATCTGGATTGTGAAGATCTTTTTTGTACAGTTCTTCTCTGTATTCTTGCTACCTCTTCGTAATATCTTCTGCTTCTGTTAGGTTCATACCATTTCTGTCCTTTTTTGAGCCCATCTTTGCATGAAATGTTCCCTGGTATCTCTAGTTTTCTTGAAGAGATCTCTAGTCCTTCCCGTAGTTGTTTTCCTCTGGTTCTTTGCACTGATCGCTGAGGAAGGCTTTCTTATCTCTCCTTGCTATTCTTTGGAATTCTGTATTCAAATGGGTATAGATTTCCTTTTCTCCTTTGCTTTTTGCTTTTCTTCTTTTCACAGCTCCTCAGACAGCCATTTTGCTTTTTGGCATTTCTTTTTCTTGCATTTGCTTTTTCTTGCATTTCTTTATCTTGATCCCTGTCTCCTGTACAATGTCACAAACCTCCATCCATAGTTCATCAGGCACTCTGTCTATCAGACCTAGTCCCTTAAATCTATTTCTCACTTCCACTCTGTAATCATAAGGGATTTGATTTAGATCGTACCTGAATGATCTAGTGGTTTTCCTTACGTTCTTCAATTTAAGTTTTAATTTGGCAATAAGGAGTTTCTTTGGACGATTCTTTGTGCCCAGTACATATTTGAGGAGTCTAGGTCAATAATTTTGTAGAATATTTTGCAACCAAAATTTAACTTATTGTTTCCTCTTTAATACATCAGGTAAAACATCACCATTTTTTATAAATAAAGATTTATGAGGCACAATTATATTCATTAGTTTATATGCTGTTTATTACTATTTCCATGCTATGATACCAAACTGAATGGTTTTAACAGAGACTATTTAGTTAACTGAACCTAAAATACTAATTATCACTTTTGAGATAAATCTGTTGGCCCCTGATTTAGGATTTTATCTTTGAAAGAGCAGAGCTTAAATTTCTGAGTTATCCATATTTAGCTGTGTGACCTTGGAAATGACACTTAACCCCTCTGAGCTTCACTTCAGTTTTACCTGTCTTACTTCATAGGGTGTTTATGAAAATTACATGTAAATTTGCTTTGTTGTTGTCATTTAGTCACTCCGTTGTATCAAACTCTTTTGTGACCTGTGAACTGTAGCCGACCAGGCTCCTCTGTCCATGGGACTTCCCAGGCAAGAATACTGGAGTAGGTTGCCATATCCTTCTCCAGGGAATCTTCCTAACCCAGGTATTGAACTGCTGCTGCTGCTGCTGCTAAGTCACTTCAGTCATGTACGACTCTGTGTGACCCCATAGATGGCAGCCCACCAGGCTCCCCCATCCCTGGGATTCTCCAGGCAAGAACACTGGAGTGGGTTGCCATTTCCTTTTCCAATGCATTAAAGTGAAAAGTGAAAGTGAAGTCACTCAGTCATGTCCAACTCTTCGCAACCCCACAGACTGCAGCCTCCAGGTTCCTCCGTCCATGGGATTTTCCAGGCAAGAATACTGGAGTGGGTTGCCATTGCCTACTCTGAGGTATTGAACTAGCACCTGCTAATTTTGATAGTCTAGTTTAATATATTAGCAATATTTAATACCTTGTAGAGACATGAAACTTCCAAGGAAGAAATGTGTTTTACTAAAATTAAATTTGTACAAGGGATAAGATGGTGCTTGAAAAGGCCCATACCCTGTTAGTGGGGGAGTTTTTTGGGGATATTTAAGAGTTTATCCCTACATGTGTGTATTTTGTATGTGCCAGTATTTTTGTTGCAAGCATTCCCCTTGTTAAGAGAAGAGTTTGTACATTCCCTTCCTAAGAGACATAACTCTCAAAGAGATAAGATCTCTCTTTAGTATTACACTGTGAATCTCGTTTTAAACCACCACTTCTCAGGGTGGTTTCAGTCTTCAAGCTGTAAACCAATATGAGTATATGGAAAAATGAAATAAAACCGAGTTATTGATTATATTATTTAACTTATAAATTAACTAAGATTGGGAAATGTCTATTTCAAGTTTTCTTGTTATCTGTGATGATAAAAACTTCTCCTTATGGCTTATGTAAGTAATTTATATTACTTCTAGGTTTAGTCTCTAGAACAAGGAAATAAATATTGCACCTTTTCTATTTCAAAGCATATTAAAGAACACCAAAGCACTCAACCTATCTCAAATGATCACTTTGCATTCACTCTTGTATCATTAATTTTCCAGATGGAAGATAATAATCTTCTTACATATTTTTTCTTAAAGTTTTCCTCAGAGTTCATTATAGTTTTCCTATAATCTAACTGAATTTTCTTAACTTCTTTTTTTTTCTATTTAACTGGAAATTTCACATCTAAATACAAAATATATAAAGTGCTCAAATCCTGTGTATACTTCAATAAAATTTAACACAGTAAGCACAGACATTTAAGCAGCTCCTAGATCAAAATGTGGAAATTACTAGCATTCCCTTAACCTATCTCTCAATCACTGCTTCAAGGTTACACTCCAGAAATTAGCAATATTCTGATGTCTGTTATCATGATTAGTTCTTTCTCTTCTTGACCCGATACATGTGGGATTAAATAAGTACTTACTCTTTCGTGTCTCACTTTTGTGAAACATTCATGCTATTGTATTCATCAGTAATACAATATCTTATTTTGATTTATGGTATTTGATTACATGGGCATACCATCAATTTGTTTTATCTATTCTAATGCTTTTGAGCATCTGAGTTATTTTCACTTGAAGGCAATTATGTATAATGTTGCCAAGTTTAGTTGCTCAGTCATGTCTGACGCTTTGCAAGCCCATGGACTGACTGTCACATGCCAGGCTTCCCTGTCTCAACCTGAAGCTTGCTCAAACCCATGTCCATTGAGTTGGTGATGCCAACCAACCATATTGTCCTCTGTTGTCACCTTCTCCTCCTGCCTTCAATCTTTCCGAGCATCAGGGTCTTAAGTGAGTCAGTTCTTTGTATCAGGGGGCCAAAGTATTGGAGTTTCAGCTTTAGCATCAGTCCTTCCAATGAATATTCAGGACTGATTTCCTTTAGGATGGACTGGTTGGATCTCCTTGCAGTCCAAGGGACTCTCAAGAGTCTCCTTCAATACCACAGTTCAAAAGCATCAATTCTTTGGTGTTCAGCTTTCTTTATAGTCCAACTCTCACATCCATACATGACTACTGGAAAAACCATAGCCTTGACTAGATGGACCTTTGATGGCAAAGTAATGTTTCTGCTTTTTAATATGCTGTCTAGGTTTGTCACAGCTTTTCTTCTAAGGAGCAAGCGTCTTTTAATTTTATGGCTGCAGTCACCATCTGTAGATGGTTGGATTGCATCACTGACTCAATGGACATGAGCTTGAGCAAGCTTGGGGACTTGGTGATGGACAGGGAAGCTGGGCATGCTGCAGTCCATGGGGTTGCAAAGAGTCAGACATGACTGAGCAACTGAACTGAACTGGGTCACCATCTGCAGTGATTTTGGAGCCCCCCAAAATAAAGTCACTGTCACTGTTTCTATTGTTTCCCCTTCTATTTGCCATGAAGTGATGGACCGGATGCCATGATCTTCGTTTTTTGAAAATTGAGTTTTAAGCCAACTTTTTCACTCTCCTCTTTCACTTTCATCAAGAGGCACTCATAATTATATTTGGGGGATATTTGTATACATTTCTATTAGCAACTACTTATGAGCAGAGTTGCCAGATTGTTGGGCTTCTCAGGTGGTACTAGCAATGAAGAAACTGACTGCCAATACCAGAGACGTAAGAGATGCAGGTTCAATCCCTAGGTCAGGAAGATCCCCTGGAGCAGGTCATGGCAACCCACTGTAGTATTCATGCCTGGAAAATCTCGTGGACAGAAGAGCCTGGCAGGCTATGGTCCATAGGGTCACAAAGAGTCAGACACGACTGTAGCAATTTAACACACACACACAGTGTTCTCTTATGTTCAACTTTAGTAAACATTGTGAGTTTTCCAAAATAGTTATACCATTTTTTACTGTCATCAGAAGCATCTGAAAAAAAAAAAAAAGAGGAAATAAAAGTAGAACATGAGAATTCTAGTTACTCCACATTTTACTTGCTATTGGCAGTCTCTTAATTTTTATTCTGGTTGTTATATAATAGTATCTTTTCATCTTTTGTAGTTTTAAATTTGCATTTCCCTAATAACTAAACATGTTAAGTGCCTTTGCACAAGTTTATTGGAGATCAGCATACCTTCTCTGGGAAATATTTAAAGCTTTTGCCCATTTTTTAAAAATTAGGTTTTTATCTTTTATTATTGATTTATGTGGGCTTCCCTGGTGGCTCAGATGATAAAGAGTCTGCCTGTGGTGTGGGAGACCAGGATTCAATCCCTGGGTTGGGAAGATCCCCTAAAGAAGGAAATGGCAACTCACTCCAGTATTCTTGCCTGGAAAATCCCATGGGTGGAGGAGCCTGGCAGGCTGCAGTCCATGGGGTCACAAGAGTCAGACACGACTGAGTGACTTCACTTTTACTTTATTGATTTATAGGAACCCTTTGCATATTTTGGTAATAGTCTTTATTTTTTATATACAATTCCAAAATCTTAACTGTGTCTTATCTTTTTATTCTTTTGTATTGATTTTGTTTATGAACAGAGGTTTTGGGTTTTTTTTTTTTTATGAAATCCAAATGATTAATTATTCCCTTTATGGTTGGATGGTTATGTGTCTTACTGAAAAATCTTGGGCTACCATATATCAGTAAGATGTTCTGCTGTTTTATTTTCTGGAAATCCTTATCATTTTACCTTAAAGATTGAGACCTTTAGTCTACTAGAATTCATTTTTACTTACAGTATTATATATGGGTTTCCATTACTTTTTATATGCAGACTATACCAGGTAGTAAACTTTATAGCTTTCACTCTTATTTTACATGTTGATATTCTCAGCAAGCATGTAGTTTTCTGCTGTGGTGTTGATCCTGTTCAATTAAGTGATTATGTTTCTATGATGTGATGACTCTATTTCTATGATTATGCTTAGTTGATATATACTTTTCTTGGTCATGCCTTGAATACTCCAGAAAAGTTTAAAAATACTTTATAGATATGTTCCTATCTAAATTCTTCTTTCAAAACTCTTTCTGACCCATCAACCCATTTCTGTCTTTGTTTTATAAAGGTCTGTACTTTAGAAAAGAGATTTTCATAATATAGATAATATAGATTTTGAGAATAATTATCTTTTCAGGGCTTTCTATTGAGGAACAGAAATGACCACATCCAAAACCTCCTTCTCAGCTGCTGATAAGATTATTTTACTGATTAACACCTTTTCCAAGTTGGATTGGAGGTGAAAGTAATTCCATTTGGCAAGGCTTCATCCCATTTGCTGACATCTTCATTAACCTCACTGATAAAGAAACCATTTCACAATACAAATTTCTCAAGCCTGGAGATTGTATCTTCACAGAGAGTCACCTAACAATACTAATTTGAAGTATGAAACATGCAGGTTCAATTGCTTCAATAATTTCATTGTGCCCTCTCCTTTTATTTTTCCTATTTAAAAGGTTGACAAAAAGAAACCAATTATTTCACATTAACTAGTAGAGTTCATACTCAAAAGGACATTTTATATATATTCAGAAAAGAGAGTGCAAAAGTAAAGCTCAAAGTAAATGAAAGTATCATCATGCATGCTTAGTTGCTCAGTCGTGTTTGACTCTGCAACCCCATGGACTGTAGCACAAAAGACTCCTCTATCTACGGAATTCTTCAGACAAGAATACTGAAGTGGTAGCCATTCCTTTCTCCAGGGGATCTTCCCGACCCAGAGATCAAACCTGGTCTCCTGCATTGCAGGCAGATTCTTTACTGTCTGAGCCACTAGAGAAGGGAGAAACAAATGGATGAAAATCTGTGAAAAGAAAGTAATATAGTTCTGTTTGAATTTTATTAAACACAAGAAAAAAGCCCTAGAGTTGAAAAAATGCATATTAGCCATTCACCTTTTCCTTTGCACATTAAGTTTTTTGTTAAATTTTTTAAATGTGAATTTTTAAATTTCATAATCAGTTAAATATCTTTAATTAACTTTGGCTTATATGACCTACATATAAGTCATATAAGCCATTTTCTCAACTTTATAGCAATTTTTCCAGTGTCTGCTGTCTGTTCTTCAAAAGCAGCTTTTAATAGGACTTCTAGAAATCTTCAGTTATAGCCAGGGATGTGCAGGTAATGATGTTGTTCAATTACCCAGTCATGGCCGACTCTTTGCATCCCCATGGACTGCAGCATGCGAGGACTCTCTGTCCCTCACCATCTCCCTAAGTTTGCACAGGTTCAACTCCATTGCATTGCTGGTCCTATCCATCCTCTGGTGCCCTCTTCTTCTGCTCTCAATCTTTCCCAGCATCACTGATTTTTCTAATCAGTCAGCTGTTTGCATCAGAAATCCCAAAATACTGGAGTTTCAGCATCAGTCCTTCCAATGAATATTCAGGGTTGATTTCCCTTAAGATTGACTGCTTTAATCTCCTTGCTGTCCAAGGGACTCTCAGGAGTCTCCTTCAGCACCACAGTTCAAAGGCATCGATTCTTTGACGCTATACCTTCTTCATGGTCCAGCTCTCACACCCATAAGTGACCTCTGGGAAAACCATAGATTTGACTATATGAACCTTTGCCAGCAGAGTAATGTCTCTGCTTTTCAGCACACTGTCTAGGCTTGTCATAACTTTCCTGCCAAGAAGCAAACGTCTTCTGATTTCATGGCAAGTGATGTAGATGACCTTAAATCATAGAAAAGCACAAGATTGAGTAAAATATTTGTGAAGCAAGGGTCCTTCAGTATATATTACTTTTGTTTTTAACACTGTGTTTAACATAATTTTAAATAAATAGCTATATTTTAACAACTAACTGCAAGGTACTTAAAATTTAACCATCCGTTCTGAAGAAAAAGTGTGATTCAGATCTTGCATAATACTAGTTTACAGCTGTAGTCAAAAGGGGCATCAGCAATAATTTTTCCATAATAGCTTAACAGCTTCTTTTAAATATCATGTTGAAGAAATGCATGTTCTTTGTCATCTAGGTTTTTAGCTGCTTCTCAGTACTGAGATAAAAGGGCTTGACTTTTGTCTCATGGTAGGATATTTCTGTCCTGTATTCTAGGGGGATTATAGTCCTGAACTCTCAAAGTGTGAACCATATGGAAATTCAGAGATTTTCATATGTCTCAAGACAATTCCCTAATAGAACTCTGTCCCTAGGAGGTTCAGCCTTAGAGGCCCTGACTATAGGACCTTGATAGAATTTAGGATGTTGGGCAGAAAAGAATTAGAAAATGTGGCTGCAAATGAGCTTTTTGAAATATGAAAGAAGAAAGAATACATCTGTAGCTTCAGGTTTTCCGTCTTAGAATAGTTGGTTCACTAACACTCGTTTGTATTGATATAAGTTAATTTGTATACTGTGACACCTCAGGAAACATGATCATGCTTTTGTCTGAACAAAGCACGCAGAGTGCTCTGCCTGAAAAAGTGTGGTTTAAATCAGAGGTTTCTAAGCATTGGCATGCATCCGAATCACCAGGAGGGCTTGGTAAAACATGGATTTCTGGACCCAGCTCCTAGTTGTCTGATTTGGTGGGTGACCTGTGGAACCTAAGAATTTACCTTTCTAATAAGTTCCCTAGTGATGTTGTTGCAGTCCTGAGGACAAAACTTTGAAAATCACTGGTTTCAATATTTTCAGTTTCATTCTGTTACAATGAAGGGTCAATCCTGTGTTGCATAGAGAAGCTAACATGCATTTATTGTGTAGCTTCAGGTATTAACTGCAATTACCTTGTCTTCTAGTGTCTGCCTTCAGTTATACATAATGGAGATCCTAACTGGCTAATCTTAACTATGACAGTTCCTTTTTCCATCTGCCTCTCTTTAAAAAAGAGAGACAAATATTTACTATTTGAGTACTTGTATTGCTTTCTCCCTTCTCTTTAATTCTTTCTTCCTTCTTTCCTTCCCATTTTCTTCCTACCTTCTTTATTCTTCTTTCCCTTGCCTTTTACTGTTTCCCCTTTCCCTTTCTTTTCTTCACTCTCTCCATTTCTTCCTGCTTTCACCCCTTATCCAAGCCCCTTATTTGTTCTCCACAATTATTTTTATAAATGACAGTGCCTTTTCCAACTCCAGTAGCTATCAAGATGTGTTCTGTACTTACCACAATTGGTGTCTACACTGAAGAATTATTTATTATAGTATCCTGTAAATACTTTTATTTTTTTAAATACAGAGATACAGCTGTTCATAAGCAAAAGAATGAATGTCTCCTTAGTAAAGCTTCTGATTAAGTAAAAGTCTAATCCCTAGTAAAGTATCTAGATTTATAAAAGGAGTGGTGAGGGTAGGGAAGGGTCAAGTCATTGTCAAGGTACTTTAAAATCCTTCAGATATTGTTAATTTTAGGTTTTTTTGGTAACTTTTAAAAATTATTTTTTTAATTTTTATTTTTAGATTTTAACTTAATTTTTGTCTTATATTTAAAATATTTTGGTACTACCTGTCTTAAAAACATCTGCATATTATACATATATATCAATATATGTATATATATGTACACACACATACATAATGATATACTATAAGCAAGTAGTATGCATGATTGCATGGTCAGTCACTCAGTCGTGTCTGACTCTTTGCAACCCCATGAACTACACCATGCCAGGCCTCCCTGTCCATCACCAACTCCTGGAGTCCACCCAAACCCATGTCCATTCTGTCAGTGATGCCATCCAACCATCTCATCCTCTGTCGTCCCCTTCTCCTGCCCTCAATCTTTCCCAGCATCAGAGTCCTTTCAAATGAGTCAGCTCCCCGCATCAGGTGGCCAAAGCATTGGAGTTTCAGCTTCAGCATCAGTCCTTCCAGTGAATATTCAAGGATGATTTCCTTTAGGATGGATTGGTTGGATCTCCTTGCAGTCCAAGGGCCTTGCAAGAGTTTTCTCCAACACCATAGTTCAAAAGCATGAATTCTTCAGCGTTCAGCTTTCTTTATAGTCCAGCTTTCATACCCATACATGACTACTGGAAAAACCATAGCATTGATTAGACGGACTTTGTTGGCAAAGTGATGTCTCTGCTTTTTAATATGCTGTCTAGGTTGGTTACATCTTAGGTCCAGATAAGGTCACATTCTGAAATTCTAGTAGACATGAATTTTGGGGGCATAGGTGATAGAGAATGGTTCACAAAATAGACCATCTTAACAAAATACTATTAATGATGACTAAAAAAAAATACAAGTTATAGATATCAAATATTGAAGAGCATCAGTTCAGTTCAGTTCAGTTGCTCAATTGTGTCCGACTCTTTGCAACCCCATGAATTGCAACAAGCCAGGTCTCCCTGTCCATCATCAATTCCCAGAGTTCACCCAAACCCACGTCCATTGAGTCAGTGATGCCATCCAGCCATCTCATCCTCTGTCCTCCCCTTCTCCTCCTGCCCCCAATCCCTCCCAGCATCAGAGTCTTTTCCAATGAGTCAACTCTTCGGATGAGGTGGCCAAAGTACTGGAGTTTCAGCTTTAGCATCATTCCTTCCAAAGAAATCCCAGGGCTGATCTCCTTCAGAAGGGACTGGTTGGAGCTCCTTGCAGTCCAGGGACTCTCAAGAGTCTTTGCCAACACCACAGTTTGAAAGCATCGATTCTTCAGTGCTCAGTTTTCTTCACAGTCCAACTCTCACATCCATACATGACCACAGGAAAAACCATAGCCTTGACTAGACGGACCTTTGTTGGCAAAGTAATGTCTCTGCTTTTGAATATGCTATCTAGGTTGGTCATAGCTTTTCTTCCAAGGAGTATGTGTCTTTCAATTTCATGGCTACAATCACCATCTGCAGTGATTTTGGAGCCCCCCAAAATAAAGTCTGACACTGTTTCCCCATCTATTTCCCATGAAGTGATGGGACCGGATGCCATGATCTTCGTTTGCTGAATGTTGAGCTTTAAGCCAACTTATTCACTCTCCTTTTTCACTTTCATCAAGAAGCTTTTTAGTTCCTCTTCACTTTCTGCCATAACGGTGGTGTCATCTGCATATCTGAGGTTATTGATATTTCTCCTGGCAATCTTGATTCCAGCTTGTGCTTCTTCCAGCCGAGCGTTTCTCATGATGTACTCTGCATAGAAGTTGAATAAGCAGGGTGACAATATACAGCCTTGACGTCCTCCTTTTCCTATTTGGAACCAGTCTGTTGTTCCATGTCCAGTTCTAACTGTTGCTTCCTGACCTGCATATAGGTTTCTCAAGAGGCAGGTCAAGTGGTCTGGTATTCCCATCTCTTTCAGAATTTTCCACAGTTGATTGTGATCCACACAGTCAAAGGCTTTGGCATAGTCAATAAAGCAGAAATAGCTGTTTTTCTGGAAGTCTCTTGATTTTCTGATGATCTAGCGGATGTTGGCAATTTGGTCTCTGGGTCCTCTGCCTTAAGAATTTTAAAACTTTCTCTGACACTGAATTTATTGCAATCAATATTTATAAATGTCTGGGCATTGTAAAGAATACTAAATTGAACTCTGCTACTATCCTGGAAGCCAGAACTTATATGTTCATCATTGCTCAGCTCCATATATGCCTAGTTAATACTTTAATCATTAGTCTGTCTTTAATGACGGAAGATTTCTTTTTAATCTGTAGTAGCTTTTACATTGCTACTTCATTTGACCTTCCTAATGATATGGAGCAGGCATCTGAATAATACCAAGTTTCTCACACATTGTTCCTTTGATGTCTTGCATTCTGTAGGATTGTGCACTTCCTACTGAATTCTATAATATGATATTTTGAAATTGCCATATAAGCAAAATAATACGCTAAAATTTACATGATTATTTAAAAATTTCCTAGAAATTTCATGTAAAATTGAAGTAGTACCAAGCCATGATGTTGAATATATCTTGAAAATTATTTCCAAGAAGTAGCCTAAATGTCCATTGACAGATGAATAGATAAATGGATAGATGGATAAAGAAGAATACTACATATATACACTGTAGTATTAGTCATAAAAGGAAATAAAATTGAATCAGTTGAAGTAATGTTGATGAACCTCAAGCCTGTCATACAGAGGGAAATAAGTTTTAAAGAGAAAAATATTGTATATTAGTGCAAATAAGTGAAATATAGAAAAATGGTGCAGATCAACCTATTTACAGAGCAGTAACAGAGGCAGAAATATAGAGAAAAGACTTGTGTTGCAGGAGGGAAAGGAGGGGGCAGAAAAATTGAGACAGTAGCATTGACATATGCACACCACTGTGTGTAAAGTCGATTGCTAGTGGGAAGCTGCTGTGCAGCACAGGGAGCTCGGCTTGGTGCTCCGTGTCGACCTAGTGGGGTGAATGGGAGGATGGGAGAGAGGTTCAGGAGAGAGGGGGGATACATGTATATGGCTGGTTCATGATGTTATACAGAATTGTAAAGCAACTATATTCCAATAAAAGTGTTAATAATTTTTTTCCAAGGATACAAGATAAAAATTAAAGATGTCTAAATGAGTTTAGAATGTATGTTGTTAATAATTTAAAGGTAAAATATCATAATTATATTGTCACAAAGTCTTTCAGACTTGCATCCCTGGGTATGGCTCCAGAACATATAGGGGAAGCCTCTTGATGTGAGTTTTATTCTTCCTTATTATTATAAAATAAATTCCAAGATAGTGTCTGAGGTATCAGTGATTTGGCAATCCTGATGAAGAAAAATAATACTTTATAAAATAACAAGTTTTAGAAATTATTTTATTTATTTATTTGATTTTTTAAATTTTATTTAATTTTTAAACTTTACATAATTGTATTAGTTTTGCCAAATATCAAAATGAATCCACCACAGGTATACATGTGTTCCCCATCCATGGCATTTCTACAAAGGTCAGGAGCAAGCTCCTTAGTACCTAAGTGATTGTGCATTTCTGTGTGTGTGTGTGTGTGTGTGTGTTTAGCTTTGGTGGTGAAGGGGTAAGGGAGTTACTTTTTATCTAATGTGTGTCTACTCAGTATGATAGTAGGATGTTAGGAAAAGGAAACATGCACTTTCATCATAAAGCAATTTTAATTTAAATCTTATGGGAAATATACCTTTCATTTGGCTGTAATAAAAGTAAAGGCTGAAATTTAGGTTAAATATGTATCTGTCTTGTAATTAAATAAAAGATTTAAGATGTTTTTTCCATGGGTAGCAATAGATTTGCCGTATAAAACTGATATGTTTTAGATGGCAGTTCTATTTGGAAACTTCCGTTCATAGAATTAAAAAAGCAACTTTCATTGTCTTCCACAAATAGATATGGTATTGTCACTTTAATTTGAAGCTTATAGCCCAATGGGACTCCTCATTTTTAAGTACATATAGAATTCCTTTCCTATTATCTTTATTGTCCATCCTGCTCTTTTAGGTTTAAAGTTTGTGTGACCATATATTAGAGGTAAAAGGATAGTCTCTTAGAACTTGTGTCCAGTCTTTTAATTTGCTGATTGAGAAATGTAAGGTGATAGTCATTTTACTTGTACCAAGTCATAGATAATCAGTACTTCAGCCAAAATTAGAATCTAGGTTTTCTGATTACTAGTCCAGTGGACTTTCCATTGACTCAAACTACCATACCAAAGGCTGCTGTTGACTTATTACCTCTTTACTTCCTTTTGGTCTTCATTACTACTTCCTTGCTAAAATATTCTTCAAGCCCTTATGACTCAGTTTTCCTGTATGTGCAGATACCTGTTGACTGTACACATCCATTTAGAGTTTCTTATAAAATAGACATTGTGAGGTAAAACATTGCATGAAACTTGACTGAAGAGAGCATCAGGACTTCTTACTGAGGAATAATTTGTAATAATTGATAGATAGGTTTTTGGAGAACACATTCATCAAGTTTTTATTAGGTGATTATAGTGTCTTTTTTTGCTCTTGCTGATAATTTTTGTGTAAAAATTTTTAAAAATTACATATGTCTAATTTTGTATCTTTTCCTTATAAAAACTGAAATTTGCATATCACATTACCACCTTGAGTATACATAAGCAAATTAATATACATATATAATGATCTAGCCTAACCCCTTTTGTTTCTTTTTCTGGTTCTTCATTGACTTTTAACTAATTGTATCACCTGTGTTTAGCATATTTATTTTATTTATTTGGCATGATCTATTTATTAATTTTTTAAATAAAGTTATATGAATATATAACTTTATAAATAAAATATTAAGCTTATCAGTCCTTTTATTAGCAGGCTTTTTCATCTTTAGTTAATAAATAATTTTCTTTAAAATGCTAAAATTATTGCTTTAATTTTTATATTTTAAAATATGGCATCTTTACAGATTTCTAGAGAAGATTGTGACATGAGCATATTTTTGGCTATTTTTTCTAAACTAGTTGAAATGATTAAGGCAAAGTAAAGAAGAGGGCAAGTCTACATCAGCATTGAGAGCAAGTGAAGGATGTTAAATACATGTCAAGAACTCTAAGGAAGCAATAGGTGCTCAGGAGAAACACAGAAAATCTTGACTTTTAGAGGTACTCTAGACGAGAGGGTTAAGGTTTGAATCAGAAAGGGAGAAGTTCTAATAAAGCAGAGAATACACCTTTTAATGGATCCTGTTCAATGGAATTGGTTTACAGTTACTGCAGGGGCCTGTATTTTCTTTGAGTGATGATTGTATAGTTGACTTTTTTTATTTGAGTTTTACTTAGTGTTTTCTATATGTTTCAACTGTAAGCATATAGTATTTTATAATTAGGAAATTTTATACCAGTTATATAAAACAATGATGGTGACCATTCCTTGGTTTTTTGAGTTTGTTTAAATTCTATGAGATGCATTAAGTTGAAGTTTACTCTGAAGAAAAATGATACAGATTACCTGACATTTTTTCATATTTCCTAGGTCAAGAGTTAAAACAATAGAATTGTTTTCTGGTCTAGCTACTCTCCTATTGATGTTGATCTCAGATCTAGCAGATGTAAAAAAAAGTGTATAAATTACATCTTCATGAATCTGGAACATTAGGCAAGAGTATCAGTCAACACTGTCAACTTATTGAAATTTTTGAGGAACATTTTAACACTTTGATGATAAAGAAAACCCATAGAGACATAAATGTGAAAGGACTAAATTTATGATTGATCCTATAGTATATAAATTCCAAATCTGAGGGCCTTAGGTTTAAACTTAAAATTCTCACTATAGAGGTAAAATTTCCACTCTTTTATGGGAAACATAGTAAGATTGTTTCCAACTTTATTACACCCATACACAGGATCTCCCCATGTTAAAATAATGCAGCCTAGACTATAGTATACATTATTGTCAGCAGTACTGAGGTGTGGCTGGAAAAGATAACAGTGGATTCTCAGGGGATTAAAACAAAGTAGAGTGATAGTATATATTTTCACATGAGATCTGAAAAGGTAAAGTGCATAATATGAAAAGTATAAGGATGGGAGAAATTTTTTAGATGAAAAATATCTTTGAAATAAAAGATCAAGATTCCCACAAGATTTTAGCATAAAAAAAATTCTCATCAAAATAGGAAATGTGAACCTCTATGGAAAAAGAAAACAATCTCTTTAACTCCGCTTTCAGTTACTTTTCCTAGAGAAGGAAATGGCAACCCACTCTAGTACTCTTGCCTGGAGAATCCCATGGATGGAGGAGCCTGGTGGGCTACAGTCCATGGGGTGGCAAAGAGTTGGACACGGCTGAGCGACTTCACTTTCACTTTCAGTTACTTTTGGTTACACCTTATTTCAAACAAATTAATACATAATAAGATAAATGTTCCTCAGTCCCCAACAGTTATTATAAAATATGATCTACAGATTCAAGATTAAAATTGGCTCAGTTTAGGACACAGTTGAGTTTTTAGTGAGAGTAAGTCTAAAAACCCAGTTTGTGATTCGTTCTCTACTGTTCATTAGATATTTAATTCTGTATAACTAAAATTGAGATAATTTATGTGAAAGGACTTTGAAAAATTCAGAGTGCAATATGAATGGTTGTTATAATATTGTTACATGATAATACAAACAGATACATTTTAACTGGATTGTCATAATAAGAAAAGTGAAGAATAGTAAGCCTTTTGAAAGACAGTTAAATTAAGTTGATAGAATATACTGGATAATACATATGTTTGCACATATTTGCATAATAGTTTTTAATATGCAGAAACTTAATTTTGGATAAATCTGTATGCTTGAAAATCCTAATGCTGTTAACCTAGATTCTTAAAATCTTATCAAATTCTAAATTATGAGAGAAAAATCTAATGTGCAAATTGATGAAGAAGTGTTTAATAATGTTTAACAATAATTATCATAAGAACAAACCATCAGTTTTCTTTCTAAAACACTATTCTGCAGGAATCACTTATAGCCAGTTATTCACGAGGCTTTGTAATTTAGAAATAAGAAAGCCAGCAGGAAACTGATACAATTATTTGACTGTTTTAACAATAACCAAATAATACGTTCTAGTACCAAGTCCTCTTCTGAAATTGGTTGTGCTCTTTTGTCCACAGACACATCATAAAGGTGTTATATTTCATACTTTCTTAAGGTACATAAGGTTTGATAATCATTTCTTGTCACTTATAAAATCATAAACCCGAACCCAGAGGTATAAGGACCTTGCTGAAGGTTTCTCAACTAATCAGTCCTAAGTCAAGACTCCTAATTCTCAGGCTGGTGCAGTTTCCATTGCACTATGGAGTGTGTTATGAATGGAGCAAGAGCTGACTGGACTAGCATTGCAGAGTTGGGACAACTTGGTGATTCTTTTTGATGTTGGCAGCAGTGCCCTAGGAATAGGGAAGGGAGCTCTTATAATAATGTCGTGCACTCATCGAATCCTGAAAAGATAATCCAGTCTTCTGAATGCCTTACTGTCCAGAATTCATATTGGAGGCTCCATGTAGGAGATTGTGCTGCTCCAAGGTATATAAGGGTGCAGGAAGAAAATTTTTAAACTTCTGTTAACTAAAATATGAAAGCTAGACATTACTAATAAGTAATATACAAACAGACATCATCCAATTAAAGTGAGTAAATATGTATTTGGGGTTCATCCTCAACATTATTTTACTTTTAGAAGTACACAATCAAAAACATGTGGAGATCATCTAAATTGCTAAAATTGATGAATACATTATTTACAGTAAAGCAATTGGGAGGCCCAGAGTAAATGTTTAGAATGCTTTTTTAATTATGTTATCAAATTATGAGTGAATCATACACTGAAATCCCCATTAATTAAATCAGTTCATTAATTTAAATGTTTATTGAGTGATTATTATGTGCTAAATACTGTGGTGAATACTAGGAATACAGCGGTGAAGGAGTGTAATTCCTACCTTCATGAACCTTATTATTTTGTTATGAAAAGCTGGAGGTTTAGAAAACAGACAGACAGGATTTCAGAGATTACCAGTTCAGTTCAGTTCGGTCACTCAGTTGTGTCCAACTCTTTGGACCCCATGAATCTCATAACACAAAGCCTCCCTGTCCATCACCAACTCCCAGAGTTCACTCAGACTCATGTCCATCGAGTCAGTAATGCCATCCAGCCATCTCATCCTCTGTCATCCCCTTCTCCTCCTGCCCCAATCCCTCCCGGCATCAGAGGCTTTTCCAATGAGTCAACTCTTCGCATGAGGTGGCCAACGTACTGGAGTTTCAGCTTTAGCATCATTCTTTCTAAAGAAATCCCAGGGCTGATCTCCTTCAGAATGGACTGGTTGGATCTTCTTGCAGTCCAAGGGACTCTCAAGAGTCTTCTCCAACACCACAGTTCAAAAGCATCAATTCTTCACACAAAGCTTTCTTCTCAGTCCAACTCTCACATCCATACATGACTACTGGAAAAACCATTGCCTTGACTAGACAGACCTTTGTTGGCAAAGTAATGTCTCTGCTTTTGAATATGCTATCTAGGTTGGTCATAACTTTTCTTCCAAGGAGTAAGTGTCTTTTAATTTCATGGCTGCAGTCACCATCTGCAGTAATTTTGGAGCCCCCAAAAATAAAGTCTGACACTGTTTCCACTGTTTCCCCATCTATTTCCCATGAAGTGATGGGACAGGATGCCATGATCTTCGTTTTCTGAATATTGAGCTTTAAGCCCACTTTTTCACTCTCCACTTTCACTTTCATCAAGAGGCTTTTTAGTTCCTCTTCACTTTCTGCCATAAGGGTAGTGTCATCTGCATATCTGAGGTTATTGATATTTCTCCCGGCTCTTAATTCCAGCTTGTGCTTCTTCCAGCCCAGAGTTTCTCATGATGTACTCTGCATAGAAGTTAAATAAGCAGGGTGACAATATACAGCCTTGACGTACTCCTTTCCCTATTTGGAACCAGTCTGTTGTTCCATGTCCAGTTCTAACTGTTGCTTCCTGACCTGCATACAGATTTCTCAAAAGGCAAGTCAGGTGGTCTGGTATTCCCATCTCTTTAGAATTTTCCACAGTTTATTGTGATCCACACAGTCAAAGGTTTTGGCATAGTCAATAAAGCAGAAATAGATTTTTTTCTGGAAGTCTCTTGCTTTTTCGATGATCCAGCAGATGTTGGCAATTTGACCTCTGGTTCCTCTGCCTTTTCTAAAACCAGCTGGAACATCTGGAAGTTCACGTTTCACATATTGTTGAAGCCTGGCTTAGAGAATTTTGAGCATTACTTTACTAGCGTGTGAGATGAGTGCAATTGTGCGGTAGTTTGAGCATTCCTTGGCATTGCCTTTCTTTGGGATTGGAATGAAAACTGACCTTTTCCAGTCCTGTGGCCACTGCTGAGTTTTCCAAATGCGCTGGCTTATTGAGTGCATCACTTTCACAGCATCATCTTCCAGGATTTGAAACAGCTCCACTGGAATTCCATCACCTCCACTAGCTTTGTTCGTAGGGATGCTTTCTAAGGCCCACTTGACTTCGCATTCCAGGATGTCTGGCTCTAGGTCAGTGATCACATCATCATGATTATCTTGGTCATGAAGATCTTTTTTGTACAGTTCTTCTTTGTATTCCTGCCACCTCTTCTTAATATCTTCTGCTTCTGTTAGGTCCATACCATTTCTGTCCTTTATCGAGCCCATCTTTGCATGAAATGTTCCCTTGGTATCTCTGATTTTCTTGAAAAGATCTCTAGTCTTTCCAATTCTGTTGTTTTCCTCTATTTCTTTGCATTGATCGCTGAGGAAGGCCTTCTTATCTCTCCTTGGAATTCTTTGGAACTCTACATTCAGATGTTTATATCTTTCCTTTTCTCCTTTGCTTTTTGCTTCTCTTCTTTTCACAGCTATTTGTATAGCCTCCCCAGACAGCCATTTTGCTTTTTTGCATTTCTTTTCCATGGGGATGGTCTTGATCCCTGTCTCCTGTACAATGTCACAAACCTCCGTCCATAGTTCATCAGGCACTCTATATATCAGATCTAGTCCCTTAAATCTATTTCTCACTTCCACTGTATAATCATAAGGGATTTGATTTAGGTCATACCTGAATGGTCTAGTGGTTTTCCCTACTTTCTTCAATTTAAGTCTGAATTTGGCAATAAGGAGTTCATGATATGAGCCACAGTCACCTCCTGGTCTTGTTTTTATTGACTGTATAGAGCTTCTCCATCTTTGGCTGAAAAGAATATAATCAGTCTGATTTTGGTGTTGACCATCTGGTGATGTCCATGTGTAGAGTCTTCTTTTGTGTTGTAGGAAGAGGGTGTTTGCTATGACCAATGCATTCTCTTGGCAAAACTCTATTAGTCTTTGCTGTGCTTCATTCCGTATTCCAAGGTCAAATCTGCCTATTACTCCAGGTGTTTCTTGACTTCCTACTTTTGCATTCCAGTCCTCTAAAATGAAAAGAACATCTTTTATGGGTGTTAGTTCTAAAAGGTCTTGTAGGGCTTCATAGAACCGTTCAACTTCAGCTTCTTCAGTGTTACTGGTTAGGGCATAGACTTGGATTACTGTGATATTGAATGGTTTGCCTTGGAAACAAAGAGAGATAATTCCGTCATTTTTGAGATTGCATCCAAGTACTGCATTTTGGACTCTTTTGTTGACCATGATGGCTATTCCATTTCTTCTATGGGATTCCTGCCTATAGTAGTAGATATAATGGTCCTCTGAGTTAAATTCACCCATTCCAGTCCATTTCAGTTTGCTGATTCCTAGAATGTCGAACAGAACATTGGTGTATGGACTATTGACTGTGGACTATTGACAGAGGTGAAACCTATAAGAATCTTGAAGTGTGAAACTTTTTAAAAGTAAAACTTACTTTATGTGGTTTTGGCTTCCTAAGACAGAAGAAATAAGGATAAATTCAGCACAATCTTCTTCTTCAAGATGATAAACAAGAGGAAGGGTATTTTATTTAGATTGATGCCAGGGCTCCCCACGAGTTAACACCATAGTCTTTGTCACGAGAATATTCAGTGGTCATGAATACGTACACAGACATAATGGGTGTGATGCCAGGTTAAAAAGTTATCAATAATATCTTAATTTTTCTAGAAAAATATTATGTTAATATTTATGAAACTTTAATCCCCAAAGTTGTATATTTCTCCAGTAAAAATCAAGTTCTTGGAAAGATATTGATGCAGCTCATAGACTTAAAGAATAATTTGAAAGCCCAACCTCTAGAAACCCGGGGACCAGGGAGTTTTTGGAGGTCCAAGTAGCAGCAACTAAAAGTTGACCTCTCTGAGGTGTCATCGTCAAATCGATCATTTCACGAGATGATTGGTCAGGGCACCTTGACTAACAGTCCTGCCAAGTTTACATGAGGTGTGGAATGAGCCGTTACTCAAAGCAAATTTGAGAATTCTCAAATATGTTTAGAAGTATGTTTTAAAAAATTCTATGAACCAACTTAGTGTTATAAATATGTTTACTTTAAACTGAAATATATGACTTTACTAGTCATACAGCTAATATGAAGCTATGGTATAAAATTTGGTGTTAGTTGGGGTACTCTTAAAAAGCAGATACTTAGATGTGATGAGACATGAAAAAGATTCATGAGGCAAAACAGATACGAAGGACAAAGGAGAAGAGAGCTATAGTAAGAGGGAGAGACTTCAGAACAATTAGGTAAGAAGATTTTGATTTTAGAGTAATTTTGAGGAAGAAAAAAATACTTAGCCAGGCTGTTAAGAACTTCTCTAACCAAAATTGCTTAAGAAGTACTAAATAATTACCTGTTAGAGGAGATGTTACTAGAGCCACCATGGTTGCTCAGTCCTTGGCTCTGAGTGATCTGAGGAAAGCATGACCTGTGTGTGAATGAATCTACTTGTCTATCCAGAAGGTGGCATCTGAGGTGGCCATTTGACTGTGCTTCCTGTACCAGGAGGTCTGAGCAGCACATTTCCATGGTTGCTACAATTACACAGGGAAAAACAAATTCTTTTCCTATAATTCCCCAGTTTCCTAGTCACTCAGCTTTCTTCCACACCATCTGTTTTCCCCAAATAAATGGTGCCTCACTATATATGGAATTTTTGTTCCTTAATCTGTCTTGCAGATCTTTCCATATCATTTCATTAGAGATACTTTATTCTTTTTACCTGTTAATAATTCCATTGGGTGATAAGTGTAAATGCACCATTCCTCCTTTGATAACTTTTTAGGTTATCTTTTATTTATTTTAACTTTTTTAAGTAATTTATTTAATTAGAGGCTAATTACTTTGCAATATTGTGGTGGTTAGGTTATCTGTTTAAATGTCTGGCTGTCTGACCAATGCCAAATAAATTTGATTCTATTTTCTTTTATATACGTCTGTGGATAAATCCTAGAAATAGGATTACAGTCACAGGTTTTAATTTCTTTTAAAATTAGTCACTTTATTTAGAGATAATTTTAGATCTAAGACTTTAGAGATAATTTTAGGTCCCCATGTAGTTCTAAGAAATAATACAGAGGTTTACCCAGTTTCCAACAGGAATAACTTGTAAGCCTATAGTAATTGTAATATAGCAATTGGGATATTTAAGTTGTAAAATCACCTATAACTATCTTATAAAGATTTTCTCCAGTGGTACTCATTTGTGTGTCTGTGTATTTGTATATATAGGGATACATGTTTATGTGCGGTGTATTTAGTTTTATGCAGTTTTATTATTAGTGTAGGTTTATGTATACACTAGAACAGTCAAGATACTATAAATAGTTCCTTGACAATAGGAAACCATTGTGTTGCCTTTAATAGGCACTGTCACTTCTCTTTCATTATCCTACCCTAACACATGGGAATTACTGATCTGATCTGTTTCTAAAATTTTGTCATTTCCAGTATGTTCAGTCTTGGAACTGACTATTTTCATCAGAAACATTCTCTTGGAATTTATCATAGGTCATGGTGTATATCAGCAGCTGATTTTTTTAATTTATTATTGCTGAAGAGTATCACATAGTATAGATGTGCCAGCTTGTTTAACTGTTCAACCACTGAGAGACATTTGGGTGGTTTATAGCATTTGACTGTTATAATAAAGCCTCTATGAACTTTCATGCATAGGATTTTGTGTGAAAAGTCTGTCCTCTATTGGATTGCTTTATATCCTTGTCAAAAATTAGTTGAGGATATTTCTTTAGGTCTTCTGGGTTCTCTTATCTGTCTCAATTATCTAAGTATTTATCCTTCTGCCAAAGTCATATTTTCTTGATTACTATAGATATATAATATGCCTTAATACTGATTCATAAGTCATTCCTAAGATTATATAGTACATTTATGACTGTAAAGTTCATTTGTCTCAACTTTCTTTCTAGAACCTAGGGTCTTCTAAAAAATTAAGCCATACTTTTCAATGTAGATTTATTGGCACCAATATCTGGTATCTTTTAATTCATGTTGACTTCTAGTTATGATATGACTTGGTCAAAAAAAGTTGAAGGAATGAAGTAAGAAAATAAGTAAAGGGAAATGAAGCAAATTAGAAAGGAGGGAAAAAGAAGGGAAGGAAAATAAATTTATTTTTTCAAATACAATTTTACCCTAGTACCTCAGTGCTGCTGCACAAAGAATTCACAACTATTCTGTTGTAGTGACGATTGCTATGCCTTTTGGAAAAAAGCCTGGGAATAGTTATTTAGAATTTAATGGCAGGGGGCATGCTACTTTTTTACCTAGAACTAAAATATTTTTATTTTTAAAGTTCCTTTTCAGGATCAAAATTTACTATAATAGAAGTTTCACTAGGATTTAAAGTAGGTCCTGTACTCAGATGAAATTTGCAAGGAAGCTAATCAATGATAGTGGGATATCTATGGACTATTTATGGTTATATTTGTAATTTTTTTCCTGAAGAACTGCTTGAAAAATGAGGTTTATTTTTATAATTTCTTGTATTTTTCCTTTGAAAGCATATTTTGTTTATGAGTCCAGGACTATAAAAATAAAACCATTTGATTACTCTGTAGTGTTTATGATGTTCTATATAGCTCAATAAATTCAACAAATGCAACGTTGATGAGAAAGAGAAAATGTGTTTTTGTTTATTTAATTTGAAAGGTATAGATGTAGCCATAAAATTCATCTTAATTTCAGAAAAAGTACATTAAATCATTCCACTTGTTTACTTGGTGGGGATAAGGGAAAGAGAGGCAGTGAGAAATTAGCAAACTTCCTTACAAAATCAGAAAACATTGAATAAAGATTTCATTTTCATATTAGATGTGAGAATAAACAAATGTTATTTCAAGAATCATCCTTACAGAAATCCTATGATGTTGTAAATTTCTTTCATGGATAAGTTTTTATCCATTTTAATTAATTAGCTAATTGTCCCCTTGGAGCCATAAGAATATGAAATTAACTTTTAAAAAGTAACTGAATCACACAAAGCAAAAGAGATAAGTAAATGTACAACTGTTAATATGAGGCAAATTGTTAGTCAATATAGTATGAAGGATTTTGAAAACATTATTGTAATGAATTGAAAAATGACAAATTATCATTTCAGTCAGCATTCTGCATCCACAGATACGGAGAGTTGACAGCACTAAACATTGTACATAAGGAACTTGAGTATCCATGTATTTGGGTATCTGTAGAAATTAGGTATGGTGGGTTTTGATATCCTGGAACCAATCTCCCATGGATACCAAAGGATGACTGTACATTCCAAAGTATTTCTGAATTGACTGAAAGGTTTTTAAATAGCTCAATAGCTATTTTTGCTCTCAGAGGTAATCTTAGGTACTGCAAAGCATTAAGGATGAAGGAATCGCTGTTTTACTAAATGATAGAACATCTCTGATATAGTATAGACTGCTGCTGCTAAGTCATTTCAGTCGTTTCCGACTCTGTGCGACGCCATAGACGGCAGCCCACCAGGCTCCCCCGTCCCTGGGATTCTCCAGGCAAGAACACTGGAGTGGGTTGCCATTTCCTTCTCCAATGCATGAAAGTGAAAGTGAAGTCACTCAGTCGTGTCCGACTTGACCTCATGGACTGCAGCCTACGAGGCTCCTCCATCCATGGGATTTTCCATTCGAGAGTAGTGGAGTGGGGTGCCATTGCCTTCTCCATAGTATAGACTAGAGAAATTGAAAACTTTTGTAGATAAATTCCGAACAACTATACGAGACATTGGGCTTCCCTGGAGGCTCAGATGGTAGAGTCCACCTGAAATGTGGGACACCTGGGTTCGATCCCTGGGTTTGGAAGATCCTCTAGAGAAGGTAACAGCTATCTACTCCAGTATTCTGGCCTGGAAAATTCTATGGACAGAGGAGCCTACAGGCTATATAGTCCATGGGGAGGCAAAGAGTTGGACGCGACTGAGTGACTTTCACTCACTCATACCAGCCATAGAGGGCTCCCTGCTCACAGAAATAAGACAAAAGGATAATGAAAAAATAGATTTTGGGAGGAAGAGTTTAAAAGATGGTAGAGGTATATTTTCTAGATTTATCATTTGTTAGTTATGGAAAAAGTCTTTAGGAGACTTTCCTGTCTCCTAATTCTTACTGTATTTTCATTTTTTGAGTATTTTTTTTCTTCTCTGCTAAATCATTCATTTGTTAACGGCAATAACTTATCTGTCTACCCTGGAATAGGTTTTAGTGTGCTGAAAGTAGTTACTAAATTTTTCTTCTGGGATATGTTATTCTAGACTTGTATAAAAGGCATATTGTAAAGTAATTAACCTACAATTAAAATAAATTAATTAATTTTAAAAAGGCATATCTTCAAATATACAAAATTAAACCATGATTAAGAGAGAAAATTTCCAATTTCCAGCTTGACAGAATGTATGTAACTTGTCAGTGCATTGAAAATTAGTATGATGTTGTGATGGAGGTAAGCTTTCTGTTTTTGAAATATAGTTGGTTTTGAATCCCAACTATATTCCTTAAAAAAAACTTTTTTATATCTGTTTTCTCATGTATATCCTGCTGATTCAAACTGTAAGATAATGAGTCAAACACATTGTCAAATTTTACACAGCGGGGACCTGCTTATGTTGAGTTGTTCTGTCACAGTCTAAATTGGTGACCACCATGTTTTGGGATATTCATGAATTGTACATAATTAATGGGCTTCCCTGGTGGCTCAGACAGTAAAGAATCCACCTGCAATGTGGGAGACCTGGGTTCAGTCCCTGGATTGGGAAGATCCCCTGGAGGAGGGCCTGGCAACCTACTCCAGTATTCTTGCCTGGAGAATCCCTGTGGACAAAGGAGCCTGGCCAACTACAGTCCACCACGGGGTCACTGGTTCAAACTGTAAGATAATGAGTTAAGCACACTGTCAAATTTTACACAGTGGAGACCTGCTTATGTTGAGTTGTTCTATCACAGTCTAAATTGGTGACCACCATGTGTTGGGATATTTGATGAATTGTATGTAATTAATGAGCTAACTACTATGTACTACTTATACAGTACTTTCACACCAAAATTCTACAATCAGAATATTTTCATGAGCTAAGAATTAAAATTAAGTTGTAGATGTATTCATTATTTGTGGGCTTATATTTCAAACATTAATACATCTCAATGACCACATGTCAAAATATGCTAGAAAATTCCCAAATACTATCCAGTAGTGTAGCTCGCCATAGCCTTGATACCAAAGACTAGTGTTTGTTAATAGAAGAATTTTAGGATCATTTGAGTTTGTGTTATTTAAATAATTCTTAACCTAGAGCTGGTCAAATGCTTATATTCTGCTAAGGCAACAAAATTTCATGCAAAAGAAATCAGTAGAGCTTTATGCAATTAGAACTTTTATTGACATCAGTTGCACGAATGAGGCTTCAGTAGGATCCTTTGTTCTTATCAGTAGAATTCTTTGTTCTTTTTCCCTTTGTTCATTCATAAGGTGAGACAGGATATGTTGTGCTACATTATCAAAGCTTGTCCTCATAAAATGTATATACAGCTTGATGAGTCAACTGATGTTGATGATCTGTTAGGTTACTAATACGTGTGAAGTAAGTAAAGAAGAAAATGATCACAGAGCAGTTATCGTGCTTTGAAAAAAAAAGTGATTAATATAAAAGGAATCAATGTGTTCAATCATATCACAGACTTCTTTAGGAAGCCTAGCTCACCAGGGCTCCCTTTTGTTGCCTACAAAAAAGCAATTGGAATTTTTCTTTATATGTTGGTGGGAGGAAAGAATCTTGATCATACAATGCATGTTGTACCTTCATGCACTTGCTACTTAGACTTTGCATGAATTTAAAGTATAGATTTTTCTCGGATGTTATGAACACTAAATAACATCATAGGTATACTCTGAACTTTTGCCTTCTTGGAGGTTTTATTGGAGATGTAGATACCAAGCAAATTATCCTTTGACAAACAAATGAAGGTGGCTCTCCTGGGGTGATTTAGTTACTACAATTTTTTTGAAAGTGGTAAAAATTACATTTTAGCTTATATAACATAGCAAAAAAGAAAACTAATCTTTCTTCCAGGAAACATAACTTTTTCATAGGTGAGTTCAATAAATATTATATGGATAAGCAGGAAGAAAATATTAGAATATAAAGATATGTTGCGTTTTAAAATAACTATATGTTTTGACAAAACATTCTAAAAATATATTTTAACTAAATTTTTATTTTGTGAAGGAGCATTTGTTTTAGAAGATAAAGGATGGATGCAGTAATTGGTGTGATAGTATTGGATCCATTTCATTTGAATTTTGTCAGTGATGATGATTTGATACACTAGTCTGTCCCAGAACCTGAATAATGTAAGTTAGTGAAACTTGAGTATTTGGTTTGTTTAGTTAGCTCCATTTGTATAAGCAGCAAAGTGACTACATAGGAAACTTGAATATTCTATTTTAGAGTGTAGATGTGTAAATTACTATTCCTAAAGGTATCTCAGAATATAGCATACTCCACTCAACTATCCAGAATGTCAAAAAGTTCAGTATTTTCTGTCTCTTAAGATGTCAAGCCTAATTTTTCCTCACATTCAAAAGGCAAGTACTGTTTGCCGCTGAAACTCAAACTGTTCAGATAGATCTTCAGTTCACTCAATCTCTTGCCATTTTTGCTAACGCTTTCATCTCATGCTTAAAGAAATTAACAGCATTGTTAATTTTGTCCCAGGAGTAATGCTGAGTTGTGAAAATCTTTCTGTAAGCTGAAACACAGATAAGTCTCCTTGAGAGGCAGACAAAACAGTGAAAGTTCCAAGTACTCATTACACTGCCAGAGGATCACGTCCTGGCATTGGTGGTGGGGCTGAGCTGCTTGTTTTTATCCCACCCATTTTGGGGACTGAAAATTCTATTTCAGGCTGCTGCTGCTGCTAAGTCACTTCAGTCCTGTCCGACTCTGTACGACCCCACAGACCGCAGCCCACCAGGCTCCCCTGTCCCTGGGATTCTCCAGGCAAGAACACTAGAGTGGGTTGCCATTTCCTTCTCCAATGCATGAAAGTGAAAAGTGAAAGTGAAGTTGCTCAGTTATGTCCAACTCTTAGCGACCCCATCGACTGCAGCCTACCAGGCTCCTCCATCCATGGGATTTTCCAGGCAAGAGTACTGGAGTAGGGTGCCATTGCCTTCTCCGATTTCAGGCTACCCTGAACCTATTCAGGCTCTGGGAAGGAACTCCTGTCCCAAACCCACTTGGTTCTTTTGTCAACTGCCTTGCCAAATTGTCTGGAATTCCTTAAGTGGCAGCACATTAGATTCAGCCATGTGAACACTTGATTAAGGAGAAGGCATTTGTCTTGGTAGGATATGGCTGAGCACAATTCAAAGTCTGCAATTTTGCAGACATGAAAAGATCTTTCACCACTAGACTTGATGCAGGATCAACTAATGATTGTTTCACTTCTTACCTCCATGGTTATTTTTCATGTTTCACTTTTACTTGTCTTTGTGTTGAGATTACCTGCTTGCCATCTGAGAAATGTTAATAATTTAGAATCTTTGGGATGATAGATTGGGTTCCTGTCTATTCCTTCTCAAAAGACCTCTGGGCTCCTTAGTCAAACCAGTTCCCTCTTTTTCAGGAAAATTTAAGAAATGCTAATCAGTACTTTTCTCAAAAGAAAGACAAAAAGAGAACTCTGCGTTATTGAACAAAATACTATTTGTATTTGACATGGGAGAATCATCACTATTATACATCAGTACAAAAACTAGCAACTGTCTAAAGAGGAGTGATAAAGTATACATGGCATTTCCCAAAGTAATTCCTCATTTATTGACTAGAATAATGTAGTACTGAGAAAGCTACTGAACCATTTAGCTATAAAAATGTTTAAGGCACACAGCTTTTATATATTTTTTAATTATTACCTCAAAACTAAAATATGTCCTAATTTTTTATTATTTTATATTTATAACTTTTAAAATGAAAAACAGTGTCAATGAGTTTAAAGAGGTATAAAGAGCAGTTTTGAAGCAAATTGCAGGAAGGTTAAGACTCACTGGTCTGGTACAGATTAGGCCATTTGGGCTATATTTATTAAATGAATTGAGGACTTCCCTGGTGGCTCAGATGGTGAAGCATCTGCCTGCAATGCAGGAGACCTGCGTTCAATCCCTGGGTTGGGAAGATCCCCTGGAGAAGGCAATGGCAACCCACTCCAGTACTCTTGCCTGGAAAATCCCATGGACAGAGGAGCCTGGTAGGCTACAGTCCATGGGATCCCAAAGAATTGGACACAACTGAGCAACTTCACTTTTCCTATTAAGTGAATTAGAAAATTAATATGATTTTATTCAATGAATGAATGCATGAATAAATGTAATTTAGAGATAAAAAACTTTATAAACATTATTTGAAAAGATTTTCCATTTATGGATTTCATGAGAAGAGAACATCATACACATATTTTTTAAATGCTAAAAATGATTCAAACAATGTTTTTAGAAACACTATCAAGAACTGACAAAAGCTGTGACAAGCAACTAAGCGATTTCCAAGATTTAAGATATATATTTTCAGGCAAAGGAGGCCAACATATCCTATAATCCTTATTAGGACTTAGAATTTAAGCATCATTGTCCTTAAGCTCATGCTGCTTCTGACCAGGCAGTAGTGGTTCTAACTCATGCTGCTCTTTTAAGACCTTCTCCGTCATTACATTTGAGATTTTTTTCTGTAAAGCAGAAATGCCTTTGCTGCTGCTGCTTGCTGCTGCTAAGTCGCTTCAGTCGTGTCCGACTCTGTGCGACCCCATAGACGGCAGCCCACCAGGCTCCCCTGTCCTTGGGATTCTCCAGGCAAGAACACTGGAGTGGGCTGCCATTTCCTTCTCCAATGCATGAAAGTGAAAAGTGGAAATGAAGTCGCTCAGTTTTGTCCGACTCTTAGCGACCCCGTGGACTGCAGCCCACCAGGCTCCTCCGTCCATGGGATTGTCCAGGCAAGAGCACTGGAATGGGGTGCCATTGCCTTCACCATGCCGCAATGATCGATAAAAATGATGTTCTTTGTATCAAGGAGAAAAGGTTCATATACATAATATAGAGTGCCCTGACTTAGGTATGAAAAATCCCTTGGGAGAGAATAAAGATCTGCACAGAGAGAACAACAAATAAAATAGGGACTGAAGGATTAGATGGTATTTAGAATCTTCAAAATCTGCCTCACATTTATTCTGCTTACCTTTACTTCAACTCAGAGTCAATAATACTGCAGTACACCTAAGAATCATAGCCTAAGAAGTGTTGCCTAAAATAGTTCAGAACAAAACTAATTCACGTTGTAATACTTGAGGATATCTGCCTCTAGACATGGTATTTGCATACAAGCAAAAATCATGTTAAAATCTAATTAACTATACCAGAATTCCAGACCTGTCCTTTTCACTTGTGTTAATTATACATGAAGTTTTAAGTGATATCTCAGATTATATACCAACCTCAATCTGTGAATCAAGATGAAACACAGATTTAGAAAACATCCTTTTATACAAACTGAAATATTCACTGGTTGTCTTTCATTTTAGCAGTTGGCTTAGCATTGTGTTTATCCTTTAATCGGGGTGTTAAATTAGCTTAGTTCTCTGTGTCTAGTAGCTTCATTAAAAACATGATTATTTGCCACCAGAAGAAAGAAAATATTTTCTTTTTATATGCAATTCAAATGCCTTACAAAAAAAAAAAAAATGTATCCCTGTCATTGTATTGTGAGCTTAAAATAGGAATATAGTTTCAGTTTGGTAAACTCTGATTGACTTATCTTTCATTATACATGGTCTTTCTCTTTACCTTGTTTGATAGCATTCTTACGAATTATAGCACTCCTTTGTACTAAGGCATTGTTTCCAGCAGGCCCCTGTTAAAATGCAAATATGCCATCTGGCAAGCCTTTACCTCATTAGCTCACACCATCTCAGCAGCACATATTATGTATCATATTAGATATGGAAGAGACACTGAGCTGATGAACTCTAAGAGAAGACGGATGGAAAAATCCCAAGAAGGGGGTGCTTTGGGATACGGGCTAGAGGCAGTAGAGCTGAAAGAGAAGAGTAAGATGCAGAGTAGGGGGAAAGGAAAACAGTTTTTCCAAGTTTGGTGTTTCATCCAGATCCTGGCTGTGATGGATTCAAAGAGACACAGAAAGCTGGTGCTGGAAGAGAAATTCACAAACATGTGATCGAACACTTTTACTTTACACGCGAGTAATTGGAGGTTGCAAAGAGCTAAGTGACCACTTTAAGTACCCTCAGCTGGATTCTCATCATTCGCTCTTAAAGCCCAGAGGGCCTGCACTTACCTAATGCCTTAACATTGCACAGTGTGTAAAGGTGCACAATTATTCACGTCCAATTTTATGTGCATACTTGGTAGCTTTTACTGTCTTCAAGTGCATTGAAATCCCCTAAATATTTCTGTTGTGTTCTCTCATAGCAGTTGATAGAATTAGGGTGATGCCTGCTCCAGTCACTGCTGACCAAGGTCAATCTCTCAGGAGAAGTAGAATTTGGTTAAAAATTCAGGGAAATTAAACTCCAGGGTAGCCCTGTCTAGAAGACTGTGTGCTAAAATATTTAACAACATTTCTCCTGGGTTCATAATCCTATACCCAAGTCCTGACATACATGGAGAAAAGTCTTATGCCCTGTGCTAAAAACCACGTAACAACCCCTACCTTCCTTGTCCAGTTTCTGACTGCCACATGTATGACTACATTGTCAAGTTGGGGATTTTAGGTGAGTAGGAGAGGCTCTATTTCTACAGATAAATAGCAAATATGAGCAGAAACAGTTTATTTGTAACTGAAGAAATGGTGTATTTTGGGTTTTGAAACAGCAATGGATGAGATTTCTCAGGAAGTAGCCAGTAAACCTCTGAGATGTTGACATGTTTTATTAAAAAAAAAAAACTATAATAAACTGGATTTCCCTCAGAAGCCCTAATTTCAAATTGACAAATTCTATGTCATTGCCCATACTCATTTTAAACATAACCACATTTTTTTTTTGATTATGAAACTAATGTACTCAACTTGTGAAAGATATAGAAACTAAGAGAAATAGTCAGGCTAAAACATCCTCTTCCATTAAATTCCCTCATCTAGAAATAAACTCTATAAACCTCATATTATATTCCTATTCAGGAATGTTTGTTGTGAATTCAGCAGTTTCACCATCATCTTCTGAAGTCTCCTCAGAGAAGTTGAGACTGTATGTCCTTGACTTCCTTCTCTGTGAATCCAGGTTAGAGTTTCCTAAGTGAGAGGCAGGAGATTTGAATAGAAGAAAATGAGAGACTATTATTAATATTATTTGGGAGAAGTGGAAGTGAGAGTAAGGAGCACACAAAAGATGGAAAATAGCTTTCTTAATGAAGAACTACCCACCTGCCTGCTTGCTGGCCGAGACAGCTATTGAGAGAGATTATGGAGAATTGCAGCAGCTCTTTTGGAGAAATGAAACCCTTCATACCCTGGAACACACATTAAAATGTCTGCCATTTACTTAACTGAAGACTGACCATGTATTTTCCTTTTATTTTTAAAGTGTGTGTGTGTCTATGTGTACACACGTATATGTAATGCACACACACATATATATCTGTCTCATTTTGTATCTCAATATTATATTAAATGAACTCTATCATTAAACACCTTATTTTTTATATAATATTTTAAATCATTTTGGCATCTTTAATCTTTCTCCAATATGTGGCACTTTAAGATTATTCCATTTCAATAATGTCATAAATGGTAAATTCACAAAAGCAAGGAAAATTTTAGTTTACATAGCTGATTATTCCCCTAATAGATAGCCAGAAATAAATTAACTGGGGCAAAGAATAGAATTGATCATTAAGGCATTTGATATATATTGTTTTTTGTTCAGAAAGATTGTACAGATTGAATTATCATTAGCAACTTTTGACTGCTTTCATTAATTTATTGCATCATTAATATTAAATAATATACTCATTCTTGTCAGACCATGTATTCTGTTATGTATTTTAGAAAACTAGACAACTACCACTTGTGATTTGTTCAGAGTAGATGCACAATAATTGTTGATGATAGGAAACATGGTAGAATTATTGAAGAAGTAAGAGTGGATTTTAAAACTGATATAACACTTAGTTTGCACCCAGGAGTTCCAAAAGGCAACCAAAATATCTTTCTCAGATGGAGCTCTGAAAACTCCCATTAAGTATTTTTGTTCGTTAGCAGACTGCTGAATGACTCTAATTATCAAAGCGATTGGCAAGAGTTTCAAGAAGAGCAGCCTGTTCTTTGGGACTTTAAAAGGAGAATACAGAATGGAGCATAGATCCAGCTGGTAGCCAGTGAGGTATTAATGGTATGCGATCTTCCTGTCCTCCTGACAAGTGAAAGTCGCTCAGTCGTTTCAGACTCTTTGCAACCCCATTCAACAGTCCATGGAATTCTCCAGGCCAGAATACTGGAATGGGTAGCCTTTCCTTTCTCCAAGGGATCTTCCCAGCCCAGGGATTGAACCCAGGTCTCCCACATTGCAGGATTCTTTACCAGCTGAGCCACAAGGAAAGCCCAAGAATGCTGAAGTGGGTAGCCTATTTCTTCTCCAGCGGATCTTCCCGACCCAGGAATCGAACCAGGATCTCCTAAACCTGATGTGAGTAACACCTATAGGTTTTAAGTGAAATTGTTTATTTTTAAATTCTTTGAGCCATAGTCTGGCACTCTAAAGAAGAAAGAATTCCATCATGATTATTTCTGATGGAATGATAGCTCTGGTGCATTGCCTGAGAGTGTAGAAAAGATCAGTGTCCTCAAAACATTCAACTTTTGCTACAGTTTTTCAAAAAGTTTAAATTAGAAATGGAAAGCAGCTGTACACAAAGAAGGAAACAGAAGAGGACCCTTAAAGGTGTCTTAAGAACAAGATCAGTAATATGCCAGAATTTTTCTAAGAAAGATAAACAACAGACAGAAAAAATATCAGCAGGAAAATTTGGTTGACATTTAGTAACTGGGAATACATTCTTTGAAGTTTGAGCAAATTGAATCACAAATAATGGCATGGTAAACAGCTAGAACATGTACATTTCTGGGCTATAAAATTCCTGTCACTTATTTTAAATATTTTTACACAGAAACTTACGATATCACTTAGGTATTGCAGACATAAAATAGCATACCTAAAAATGATAAAATAATGGAGTACATTTTAATTTAATGTGTATCAACCAAGTAAAGTTATAATCTGGTAACTTCCAAAGACCTGCTTCTCTTTGACCTCATACATTTTTTTCTATATTGAAACTCTGAATTTTGCATAGCCAATGTCTTGATCTAAGTGCTAACATTTTTTTTTTCTTTTTGTATCCAGAGAAATCTGTAAATTGTAACTCATAGCCTGTCTCATAGAATGTATCCTGTGACATAGAATTGAAACAAAGACTATGTCTTTCTCTTTTTGGAAACAGGATTTTTTCCAGAGTTCTCTTAATTTTCTTGCTTTCTGTTCATGCACAGAAAAGTCAGATAGTTATGGATTAATCATTATTACTTGATTTTCAGACAGCTTTCTAAATAAATCTTGATGTTTACCTTAGTGAATAGTACTTAGAACTTCCTGTGATTTAATTATATCTCATTTAGAATAATTCATTTCAAAACAAACAAAAGCATATACAACAGTGCCATTATCCAGGAAAAGCTACATAATCTACAGGGCCTGGTGCAAAATTAAAATATGAATCAGATCAGATCAGATCAGATCAGTTGCTCAGTCGTGTCCGACTCTTTGTGACCCCATAAATCGCAGCACGCCAGGCCTCCCTGTCCATCACCAACTCCCGGAGTTCACTCAGACTCATGTCCATCGAGTCAGCGATGCCATCCAGCCATCTCATCCTCTGTCATCCCCTTCTCCTCCTTCCCCCAATCCCTCCCAGCATCAGAGTCTTTTCCAATGAGTCAACTCTTCGCATGAGGTGGCCAAAGTACTGGAGTTTCAGCTTTAGCATCCTTCCTTCCAAAGAAATCCCAGGGCTGATCTCCTTCAGAATGGACTGGTTGGATCTCCTTGCAGTCCCCTTTGCCAAATAATTATTAAGGCATCAGACAGCAATAGCAGCACACCATTATGGCAAGTATGGGTTCTTCCAAGTGCAGAGTCCTGGGGAACATACACTTTGCACACTATTAAAATGGGAAATTAAGTTAAAAGCCTTTAAATAGAAAGAGACTATAGACCCATTTCAGGTGAAACTCAAGCCGAAATTTGATTACCTGTTCCATTCAGGTAAAGGGTCTGTGTTCAGTAGAAAATAAGCTGGATATCTCAATGTGTTCTACAGATTTGCTGTTACATATTGTTGGTCACTGTTGAATGAGATTTCTCAACCATGACACTTGGACTAGATAATACTGGAGTGGGTTACCATGCCATCCTCCAGGGGATCTTCCCAACCCAGGGATGTCTCCTGCTTTGGCATTCAGGTTCTTTAACACTAGCGCCACCTCAACTGCCCGCAAACCAAAGTTGTGACAGAGGTGTCTGTAGACATTGCCAAATATTCCCTGGGTTAAAAAAAATCATTGAATTACTGTTTTAGAGGCTACTTTATCTTGGACTTTACTGTTGACAAAGACCCTTGCCTTAAACAAACTTCAGTGGAGCTCCCTTGAGTCCTCTTTTAGACTAGACCTCACTGGGAGCTCTGCTGTTGGCCCCTTTAGTTCAGTTTTAGCAACTAGGAGGTCAGTATAGGGAAAATCCCCCAGCCTCCATATCTTAGAAGATTCCTCATCCCCCATTCTTGGTATCTGATTACCCTCTGTATGTGTTTAAGTTTCTTATCCCCCACCCTTAGTTAGTATCTTATCACCTTGGCAGGGCTTAAGCAAAAGTCCTGTCAAGTTGGCTGATCCAGAATCTTCTTTACTCTTGATATTTCCTCTTAGTAATTTTCCATCCACTGAGCCCCGCCCTGTTGCTTGGCTCTAAATCTCCAGCAGTCCATATTGTTTTCAGAGTTAAGTTCTCCCCTCTATTAAAAAACCTCATCCCAGTAACCCCCTGAATGAAGTCTGCCTTCTAGTCCTTTAATAAGACGTGAATATTTTCTTTAACACTGTTCAAGAGAACCTCTCGGAGTGTTTGTTAAAAATTCAGTTTCTCTAGAATTTCAATCTGAGATTCTGATAGTGTAGATCTTGAGTAGGACTCACATATATGCATTTTAGAAAGAGCATGGGTGACTCTGATATAGCTCATCTAACTTAATTCCTAGAAAAATACTGATGTATGGATGAATCAATGCAAATAGAGCTCTACCATTTGATGAGTAGAGCTTAATGATGACTGGATGCTATTGTCATATTTACTTAGGACAACACACACGCATATGGCCTCCAGATTAATGTTCAAGTCTCCAATTCAATTTGCTTTTGTAGACACAGACACAATCTGCTTTGCAATTAGGTAAGCACCCATCTGGCAGAGAGAAAATTTGGAGGCTGTAAAATAAAACAGGTAAAGATTTTTCTTTGTCAGCAAGGCTGCCTGAAATAATGATCAGCAAATGAAAGTACCGTAGGACTGAGCATTTGTGATTCTTGCAGGGTGAATTGGAATGGATGGCCCCTTGAAACAATATCTGATGTCAGATTATTAATGGAACCCTCCTTTCTTTCTGACTAAGCTTAATTAGTTAAATATTTTTTCAGCATAAACAAGGTCAGATATCTGAAGGAAAGCTCAACCCATTCAACCAATTACAGAATTTACAGAAATAAGATTTTAGAAATTAAGCTAATTCCCATATAATTGATAGAATCTTTTTTAATTTGCTTCCAGATGTTTTGGATTTCATACTGTGGCATGTTCACACGGCTAACAGGCAACAGAAGCAACAGGAAATCCATTTCTTTCTGGGTATCCTCTCAGTTTTTTTCTGTGAATATATGAAGTCTCTCTCAGTGTATTTCTGCCTCAGGGACTCAGTCCCCAGCTTCTGCCTTCTAACTCCACTGTATTGAATGTCTTTATTCAGGAAGACAGGGATCAAATCTGATTAATATCAATTAATGAGTAAATCAAGTCTCAAAAATTTCACTATTAATTTTACTTTTTTCCTAGTTACTCACTCACTGCCACTGACCATCCAGTCACTTTCAATCTCATGTTTAGCTATAGCTTCAAAGAATCCAATTCAAACAGAGTCTCTGATAAACTCTTACTCTCATCTCATACTCACCTAGGAGGCCAGAAATATTACAATCCAGATTGTTACAGCCTACCTTTTAAATACCCTTTCTACTGGAAATACATTCTATTGGAAATTGAAGATCAGTTGAAAAGAACAAATAAATCAGGATGCAGAACATTGTCATTCCCATCTCATAAAAGTACAGCCTTACGGCATCTTTCAGAGTCTACTTGGGTCTCAAAATTAGTAACTCCTTTGCATACAACTGTCAGCGTCAAGTGGTTTTCATTACATTTCACTGGTTTCTTTCAAGGAATCTATAATATATGTTCATCAAGGCTCATTTTCCTGGATGCCATGAATGTTGCTCATTGAATGAAGTACTTCAAGAAAATAATATGTAAATATATTATTTACAAATCATGAGATGACAAAATTCAGGCATAAAGAGGTCTAACTTTAGTCCAAAATATTTGTTGTGATTTCTTGCATTTTATTAATATGCTGAAGAATCCTAATTATGGGTTAAATTATTTTTAAAACTCTGTCCAATTTCAAGTCTTAATCAGAATAGCTCAGTGAAGACCCTATCATGGAATGTGAAATATATATACTATTCAGAATGGATAAAAATGTGCAGGGAAATCTCTGAATATGTATGTGCACAAACATGGATTTTGTGAACATGCATTTCAACTTTTCACACTTCACTGCAACAGTAAAGAATTGAAAGTCATGGCCAAAGCGGGAAAATTGTACGTTTTGGTGCATTCCAAGCTGCTTTGGTACAGATAAATTTTTCAAGACACACTTCACAATGTTTCAGGTGGGATTTAACACTTGGAGTTACTGGTAACTCTTCTAAATCATGAAGAGAGGGAATACTAACAACTTGAAAAATAATTTGCACCTAGGTTGAGTCTGATATAGGGCCTTATTTGACCACAAATGTAGATGTCTTCCAGTGTAAGATCCCTGGACTGGGAAAAATTTAAAAATGCAGACATTTGGATGAGAAAGGAAGGAATTCCTCTAAGTGAACTGCCACCTTTTTCATTTTTATTTATTGGGTGAATCATTGTTATAGATCCTCATGGCACTGGATATTTTGAACCCAGATCTCCTGCATCCTAATGGTACAACTTCAAGGTTATTTCCTCTTAAAATTCCAAGTTTTTGTCCATTGAAGTCTCTTTGCCAGAATGCCCCACTGTAGAAACTTGGGGACCCATGTTTTTTCAATGTATTTATTTTTACTCTGATTTAATTATATCATGCTACTTTTTCAGAAGGTCTGAATAGACAGATATCTAATTTACAGAACTAATATTTTTTTAGGCTTTCTCTTGCCAATAAGTTTCACATGGGCAAACCTCTTTCATATGTATTTGTCTTATTTTTTATTCACAATCACCCTTTGAGGTAGTCGAGACGGTTGTTATATCCGTCTCACCAATAGTGAAATTTAGTCTAAGAGCTACCGAGAGTTCACTTCCCGAAGAACATACAGAGTAAATGACAAAGAACAGAGCCTGAGTCTGTGTATTATTGATACCGTGCTCTTTTCATAACTCGATGCTGTTGCTTTGTGCCTCCTGTATATCAAAGAAACAGAAAAAGTGATCACACCTGAGAGATAGCCTATGTAATTAAAAGGAACCTCATAATTCCTCTAAAAGAATGGATAAGGGTAGAGAGCTCTGAAACAGGGCAATTAAGTGGTTAATTGCAGAATAAATATCTTTCTATGACATTCACTGAAATTGTATTCAATACCTGATTTGCATATTGCAAACCTGCTGTTTATTCTGGAATTAATCGTCTTCCTAAGTTGTCATCATTAGAACTAAAAAAAGTGATTCTGGCTAAAGTTGCCTAAAATAGAATTAGGTTTGGTTTGAGTACCAGGCTCTAGGATAAAATAAATGATATTGGTAGTCATATTCATTAAATTATATTATAGTCAGTTTTCTGATTTGTCACAGTGGCTATATGAAATTAATACAGATTTTGAAACAAATGCCTAAAACATTTGAACAAATGCCTAAAGTTGTGGAAGTGACCTTGGAATTGCTAATGGGTAGAGAATGAAGGAGTTAGGGGCATCAAGACACAAAAAAATTACAGTGGCTTTAACAGGTTGTTGGTAGAAATATGGAAGCTAATGACTCTGCTGATGAGGAAGTGAGGATTATAATAAAGAAAGACTGTATTATCTAAGGGGGCTTCCCTGGTGGCTCAGTGGTTAAAGAATCTGCCTACAATGCAGGAGACCCTAGTTCAATCCAGAGTCAGGAAGAACCCCTGTAGGAGCGCATGGCAACCACTCTAGTACTCTTGCTGGGGAAATCCCATGGACAAGGGAACCTGGCAGGCTGCAGTCCATAGGGTCGCAGAGAGTCAGACAGTGGATATATTGTCATAAACAGAGTGTTCATAGAAATGTGAATGTTAAAGGTGCTGTTGGTGACAGATCAGAAGAAAATGAGAAATATGCTATTGGAAAGTAGAGGATAGGTGATTCTTGTTATATAATGACAGAAAACTTGGCTGGATTGCATCCTACAGTTTTAAAGATGTCAGAATTTATAAGGAATGAACTTGAATATTACCTGAGAAGATGTAGAAGCAAAGTGATAAAGGTACACACTAGCTTCTCCTTGCTGCTTATAGTAAAATGTGAGTATCAGTATCAGTTCAGTCACTCAGTCATGTCCGACTCTTTGCGACCCCATGGACCACAGCACACCAGGCCTCGCTGTCCATCGCCAACTCCCGGAGTCCACCCAAACCCATGTCCATCAGGTTGATAATTCCATCCAACCATCTCATCCTCTGTCGTCCCTATCTCCTCCTGCCCTCAATCTTTCCCAGCATTAGGGTCTTTTCCAATGAGTCAGCTCTTTGCATCAGGTAGCCAAAGTATTGGAGTTTCAGCTTCAACATCAGTCCTTCCAAAGAACACCCAGGACTGATCTCCTTTAGGATGGACTGGTTGGATCTCCTTGCAGTCCAAGGGACTCTCAAGAGTCTTCTCCAACACCACAGTTCAAAAGCATCAATTCTTTGGCACTCAGCTTTCTTCACAGTCCAACTCTCACATCCATACATGACCACTGGAAAAACCATAGCCTTGACTGGACAGACTTTTTTGGCAAAGTAATGTCTCTGCTTTTTAATATGCTATCTAGGTTGGTCATAACTTTCCTTCCAAGGAATAAGTGTCTTTTAATTTCATGGTTGCAATCACCATCTGCAGTGATTTGGGAGCCCAGAAAAATAAAGTCAGCCACTGCTTCCACTGTTTCCCCATCTATCTGCCATAAAGTGATGGGACTGGATGCCATGATCTTAGTTTTCTGAATGTTGAGCTTTAAGCCAACTTTTTCACTCTCCTCTTTCACTTTTATCAAGAGTGGATCACAATAAACTGTGGAAAATTCTGAAAGAGATGGGAATACCAGACCACCTGACCTGCCTCTTGAGAAACCTGTATACAGGTCAGGAAGCAACAGTTAGAACTGGACATGGAACAACAGACTGGTTCCAAATAGGAAAAGGAGTCCGTCAAGGCTGTATATTGTCACCCTGCTTATTTAACTTATATGCAGAATAAATCATGAGAAACGCTGGGCTGGAGGAGGCACAAGCTGGAATCAAGATTGCCGGGAGAAATATCAATAACCTCAGATATGCAGATGACACCACCATTATGGCAGATAGTGAAGAAGAACTAAAAAGCCTCTTGATGAAAGTGAAAGAGGAGAGTGAAGACATAAGTTGAGTGAAGATCTGTTGCTGTTGTCCAGTCACTCTGCCATGTCCAACTCTTTGGGACCCCCTGAACTGCAGCATGACAGGCTTCCCTCAGAGTTTGCTCAAATTCATGTCCATTGAGTCGCTGATTCCATCCAACCGTCTCATCCTCTGTTGCCCTCTTCTCTTCCTTTCCTTAATCTTTCCCAGCTTTAGCATCTTTTCGAATGAGTCAGCTGTTTGCATCAGGTATTCACAAAGTATTGGAGCTTCAGATTCAGCATTGGTCCTTCCAATGAATATTCAGGATTGATTTCCTTTAGATTTGACTGTCGCTTCAGTCGTGTCCGACTCTGTGTGACCCCATAGACGGCAGCCCACCAGGCTCCCCCGTCCCTGGGATTCTCCAGGCAATAATACTGGAGGGGTTGCCATTTCCTGCTCCAATGCGTGAAAGTGAAAAGTGAAAGTGAAGTCGCTCAGTCATGCCCGACTCTTAGCGACCCCATGGACTGCAGCCTACCAGGCTCCTCCATCCATGGGATCCTCCAGGCAAGAGTACTGGAGTGGGGTGCCATTGCCTTCTGGGGTTTTATGGATTGGAAAATTCTCAGTCTATCCACATTGTAAAAGATGCCAAAATTAGGAGATTCACTGTTGGCTGGATAACTATTGGTTAAAGCCTTCAGAGGATCAAAAATGTGGAGTATTGCCTCACACAGAGGAATTTTTAAAGAGACTAGACATATGACTTATGGATATATTCAACCATATCAGCAGAAGCCAAGAATAGAGATGGGAGTTTTTAAAGTAAAATCCTATCTTTTTGTGTGAATCAACATTTATATTTATTAACATTAACTCAGTGCATGACATGACTTTATATTTTTCTATCTGATTTGGCTGAATATTCTCTGAGAGTAAATTTAAAAAATAAATTTTTTTAGAATAGCTTTAGATTGATAGAAAAGTTTCAGAAATAGTACAGACAATACCCGTATACCCAACACCCAACTGCTTTTATTATTAACATTTGTAGTAGTAGGTACTTTGTCACAATCGATGATCCAGTATAGACTCATTATTATTAACTGAAGTCCATCCATTCTTTACTTAGATTTCCTTAGTTACTACAGTCTTTTGTTGTTGTTGTTGTTGCTGGAATTCGTGTCAGTTCTGAGTTAGTATCCAGTTATCCCTAAAACACTATTTCCTTTTTCCAATGCGTAGACACCATGAGAAAAGGCCTTAGGTCCCAATAGGAAAGGCTGGAGAAAGATTAGCAGTATGCCATTTAGGTAGTGTAATGTGATCCTTCTCTAAGAGTACCCTAACTGTCTTTCATTTAAGGGGTTCTAGGTCTATAAATTGATTCAAGTCAGGAAATTGATTGAGGGGCCATGTGTTAGTCTGTGTGAAATAACAAGTTATGGCATCAAACCTGAAGAGGGGGTTGTGGGAATCTCTAATTCATAGCCAAGCTGGACAAAAGTTGTGGGTAACTGGGGACCTACTCCTGACCATTGATGTCAAAAGTGGTCAACAGCCTTGTGGGACTGGGCTTTTAGCCTATGAGGTGTGCACTGACTCTGGTTAGTGTCAGAATTGAAATGAGTTGTAAGACACCCAGCTGGTGTTGGAGGATTGGTCAGAATCTATGGAGGTCAGTTAGTCAGTGGAATTTTAGCTCGTATCCATCTCATGTTGAGCCCAGTGGGTCCCTACACTCATCTTGTGGTTATTTCCTCAGTTCTGGAAGGCATGATTGAAATAAATACATTCATTAACTAGTGGAATTCTCTCATTGGTTTCCCGATCAATGGAGTTAGGGCTGTTGCGGTAGGAAGGACCAAGTAGAAGCTACTTGAACTGACTCTATATAGGAAAATATGAGACCAGTAGTATTTTATTCCTAAGGGAGATTTCAGAGATTAGTGCCACCATCAAGGACTTGAAATATGCAGGTATAGTTACTATTATCACAATCCTATTTAATTAACCTTGCAGAAGAAAGATGGACCTTGGAGAATGACACTGAATCACCATAAGCTTAACTGGGTGATGAATTAAAATTGAAGCTGCTATACCATATATGGTTTCCTTGCTTGAACAAATGAACACATCCAAGTATGTAGCTATTGATATGTTTTTCTCCTAGACATCTTTTAGAAGAAAGCACCAGAAGCAGCTTGCGTTTGGTTAGCAGGAACAGTAGTACATCCTACTTCAGGAGTATATAAGTTCTCCAACCCTATGTCATAATTTAATTTCACAACTTATTTCCTGTGTCAGGAATTTGATCACTTTTCCCTTTCATAAGATTTTGCACTGGTTCATAACACTGGTGACATTATGCTGATTGGATCAAGGGAGCAAGAAGCAACCACTACTCTAGACTTATTGGTAAGACCTTTGTGTGTCAGAGAATAGGAAATAAATGTGACAGATATTGAAAGGTCTTCTCCCCCAGTGACATTTTTAGGAGTTCGGTGTTATGGAGCATGTCAAGACATTCCTGCCAAACTGAAGAATAAGTTGCTGCATCTGGCCCTTTCTGCAACAAGGGAAACACAACATCTAGTGTGCTTTCTTGGATTTTGGAATCAACATATGCCTCATTTGGGTGTGTTGCTGGCCCATTTACTGAATGACTCAACAATTTGTTCGTTTTGAGAGGGGCCTAAACCAAGAGAAGGCTCAAAGACAGGTCCAGGCTGCTGTGCAGGGTACTCTGCCCCTTGGCTCACATGATTCAGCACATCCAAAGACCAGAAACACTGGTGTTCAGGTAAGGAGCTTTTGGCAGGGCACTATAGATGAATCACAGCACACATCCTTACGATTTTATAGGAAAGCCTTATAGTTCTCCACAGATAACTGATTTACTTTTGAGAAACAGATTTGAACTGCTAGTGGGACTTAGCAGAGACTGAATGCTTACCATGAACCACAAAGTTACCATGCTACCTGAGCTACCATTAATGAACTGGGTGTCACCTAACCTATTAGGCCACAGATCTGAGTGGCACTCCACTCTGTTATCAAATGGAAGTGGTGTTTGCATAATTTGGCTAAGTGGACTCTGAAGGCGCAAGTAAGTTACATGAAAAAATGGCCCAAATACCCGTGGTCCCTAATCCTGCTACACTGCCTTCTTTCTCCTTTTCTGCACCTGTGACTTCATAGGAAGTTCCCTAAGATCAACTGACAGAGGAAGAGAAACCTCAGGCCTGGTTTACAGATGGTTATGCATGGCATGCAGACACCATTCAAAAATGGACAGCTACAACACTTATAGCCACTTTCTGGATATGTGCATAGTTCATTTCCACAAAAAACATTAAAATATGTTATGTTTATGATTTTATTATATACTTTGTCAACAGAAAACTTCTATATTTGAATTAGGTATAAATTAAATCTAAATATTTTTCTTGCAATTTTACACATTGGATGCTTGAAAATGTTTTCAAAGTTAGGGCCTAGCTCCATATATTCAAACTCTGTCACTTCTCAATACATATCTGCTGGAGACCTTGCAATATACTCATGTCAGGCCTGGCCTTGCCATATTTTTCATATCGCCGTGTGAGTCAGAAGAGTGAGTTAGTAGTAATAACATCCCTACACAGGGAGCTAAGTGCACAGCACATAAAAATATTTCACTAAATTAAACTCAATATTTCCACAACTTAACTTTCCCTTGTCTCAGTTCTCAAAATGTACATAGTCATTATCAAAACCACTGGACAAAAAGGATGTGTTAAGATGTGTTTAAGTGGAAATAAGAGTAGCCTTAACCAGTGATGGTCAAAATAGTTTATTTTACACACACACACAGGCACATATGCACTTCTAAGGTTCCTCCCAGGGTCATGCAGAGGGCTGTCTGAAAGTGAGGAGCCTTAGGTATTAATCTACATTAGCTTTATGTACATCTACCTCTGCCTTATAGAAGACATGCTGTATATTTAAGGACGAAAATAAGTTGGCCAAAACTAAAGGGAGAAAAGCATTCTAAGCAATGTGTACAGGATACACAGAACTTCTCTGGAGATACTTGAGGGAAATTTACACATGGGGAAATATAGATATTTCTGTGTGAACTAATATAATTTCAGAAGATGGAAAGAGGAAGTCATATCATATTTTTCAAACAACTGAAAGTAAAACGCTCATCATTCATTATCTCTATTATCTATCGTTAATCTATCATATGTCCAGGACTGCGATAAGATTTCAAAGTTAAGTTTTAGTTCAGTTCAGTCACTCAGTCGTGTCCGACTCTTTGCGACCCCATGAATCGCAGCACGCCAGGCCTCCCTGTCCATCACCAACTCCTGGAATTCACTCAGACTCACATCCATCAAACTGGTTAATAATCTATGGAGAAATAAGAATGTAATATATTCTACCTAACAAAACTAATTTGCACTTCTGAACAAAAATTAGTGGCAAGTCAGTGATTTTCTAGAAGTTTCCATTTCTTTGCAGATTCTGGACCTTAGTTAATAATGTTAATAGAGAATAGTATGCCAAATAAAATTCCATAATCCGTATCACCAGATAACCCATTAGGTGTGCTTGTTATTCAGTACTTTATTTTGTCATTGAAAGTGCAGGAAATAACTCTTTTATCCTATTTTCAAATTCTAGATAGTTTTTCTCAAGAGGTGAGCTAGGGCAGGCTTCCCCTCAAGTATCTCCAAAGAATCTCAAAAGAAGTTCTGTGTATGTAGTTCACATTGCTTAGAATGCTTTTTTCCCATTAGTTTTGTCCAACTTATTTCCATCCTTAAATATATAGCACATCTTCTATGAAGCAGAGTTAGATTTGAAGTCTTCACCCCCTTTTTCTCAAGGGGTGAGTTAGGCAGTCTTAAGTGGCTTGATGTCTAGACAATGTAGTATCTTTGGATGCTTCTAAGCAAGGTAATAATAAGATTATTGATGTTTTTAAGTCTTAAAATAACACTCTTATAGTTGGAAAAATGAGAATTCAAGATCATCTGTACTAATAAACACAATTGTCAAGTACTATTACATTTGAGATAGTTTGACAGTGGGGAGTTTATGTTATTGTCATAGAACAGAATTAAATGGAACTGGTCTGAACTCTTCATCCAACTGACCAAGCTAATTATAATGCTAATAATCAAACCATTGGGTACTCTTCTCTGTACAGAATTTTCTACTTGAAAAGGATTTATGAGACACTTTCTTTATTGCAAAATTCATGAAGCTTCTTCTATGATTTACTGAAATCTACTGTATATGGAAAACATTTTGTAAACATTCTAACATTTTCCTGAAGATTTATGTTATATAAATTTGATACTTTCCTATAAGTTATATAATTCATTCTCCTTTCTTTGAAATGTAGAATAAGTAGTCCTTAGAGATATTACTATTACAGATTCATTTATAAATGCTACTTTTAATTTTTTCAACTGTTCAACTGCCATTGTCCAATGGCAATGCCCCAAATAATAAAAATATTACCATGCTTTTTTAACCAATTAAACTTTAAAGTAAGAATTATTTTTAAATTTCATAATATAAATATACAATTTCATAATAATTCAACATTTCTATCAGTTTCAAAGTTTCTAAGGAGCTGTGGCTTTTCTCTGCAAAAATAGGCTTTTACCCTGTGTGGTTCATATGGAAAGTCAAACCAGTCTTTCAAGCTGGATTTCCCTTGTTGATAATTAATCAACAGAGTATTCCCGAAATATCACTTAACTCATCTTCTGATGCCCTGCATGAATCATAGCTCCGGAAAGGAAGCGTCAGCACACTTCACTAATGGGATCAAATGACTAAAATAATGGCGCAACCCTAAGATGGCATTTAATTGAATTTAGAATCTGTTACATTCAATCTAGAATAGGGTTTTCCAAATACGGGTTCATAAGATATCATTTGCCTTTTTTGGTTTCCTGTTTTGTTTTGTTTTTTAACCACTGTTCACAGAGAACTGTTAATGCATTCTCTTCCCTTCCTCCCTCCTACTCCAGTATTTCTGGAGTTTGAAATTCAAATTTGATTTTTATAGCAATAATCTTCTAGTGATCAGCAGCGTCATGCCTGTAAGTGATTTAATCCTGGTGAGTATAAGGAGACGTAGGTAGATCTGTGTGCTAGATGAGGAACTGTTCAGTATCATAGTGTGCAGCCACCAAAATTAGACCTGCCAGATGCCATTCTGGGTGAGCTGCTCTCAGAGAAAATAGCAAGATTTTTCCCTCCGGATCAAAACTAACTTATGAAATTGTGACTGTAGTTATCCACTGGAATTGAGTGGCATTTATTTCAAGAGTGGTTTTGGAAATTTAAATTTGTTTCATAATCTGTGAGGGGTGGAAATATATGGGAAAAAATGCAGAAAACAGTATAGCAGTTTTCAGGCACTTAATTGCTGAACATGATTTCCTATGAGGTTTTACTAGGCTGATAAAACAGCCAAATTTCCTGGTGCTTGTCAACTTGTTTATTGGCACATGCCAGTTAATCAAACACTAATGGTGAAAAATAGGAGAGGCCTGTTACTTGATTTCAGTTTATAGTAATGACTTCAACTCCCATTTAACCAAACGTTTTATGTTTTGTAAAATAATAATACCATAAGTATTTTCTTCTTTCTCTCCCTTAATTTACACACACACAGACACACATTTTCTTGTTACTTCAGAATATAATTAATATATCAAAATATTTTTTAATGTTTATAGCACTTTTAACCTCTACATATAATAATATTTTAAACTCTTTGGGGAGAGGGAAATAGTGAATTAGTAGACTCTTGGAAATACCCAGCTTGAAAGATGCCATCTTAATAGAATTCATTTTTGAGCTTTCCTCTTTCCTGCTACAAATGTATCTCACTAGAATGAAACTCAATATGTTAAATGAAATTACTTGTTCTATTTCCTGAGTAAGACTGTATATAGAATTGAAAATCCCATAGTATTGAATGTAGTAATTGCAGTAGTGCTTGTTTGTAGGCCTTGTCTCAAAGTTACAAATTATGTGGAGATCTGTTAAAATGTTGTATGATATGATGTCACTGCAAAAGTATTTTTTTCCTCTTATTTGAAGAACATATAGTGACTGAGAATCCCTCATTTTCATCCATCCCTTGAATACAATTTACAAAGCAATGAACAAAGAGAATGGAAGCAACTGCAAAGTTAACTTCCACTCATTATGTGAAGCGACAAAAGAATTTAATGTTTAAAAGGTCTTGGAATTATAAAGATTATTTTCGATAAAATGTGAATGAAAATGACTTCATTAGAAAGCCAGTCATAAAACTCTCCTAATGAGATAAAACTTAAAGATATCTGAGTTGATATTTCTCTCAGAGCATAGATAACAAAATGAGCTCTGGTGAATGTAATGCTCAGTTTAATGTCACTGCTTTTAGCCTGTAAATATATTTAATTATCTTTAAATATATTAATTATATTTTATAGTAATAGCTAAATTTATTGACAATTGTTACTTTATACCTTAGAGCACTCTTTTTAATACCTGTGATCTCATTCAATCCTCAGCAGCAATCCTAGGTGATATTATTAATTTTCTCTATTATGAATTTGAGGAAATTAAGGTATAGAGATATTGGTAAATTACTGAATAACCTGCTTTATTCTTTCCCAAATATACAAACATTAAGATTGTTTTTTACTTTTAATGGCATAGTACTGTGGTATAGAATTATATAAACTCATTTCTCTTTCAGAATACCTAATGCCTTTTTGGAATGAAGCATCTGTCAGTAGGTAGATTTGCAGTATGTATATTATAAATCTAATCCTAGATACTCAAAGCCAGCTAACTTCATGTTATCAAAATCAGGTCTTGCTCCCTCTCCCTTAGACCTCTGATTTCCCCTTGCTGGTGTACAGATTTCCTTTGATCTGCCTATCTCCTATTTGTTTATTATGACCTGCTCCAATAGTCATCTTGGTAAGAAGCATCTTCTTAAGATGGTCCCCTAAACTCAGGTGATTATTTTAATGCTTTTGCTACTCTTCTGTCACACACACATATTCATGTTTTGCTCCTTTTCCTTAACATAGAAAAATGAGGAATGTTCTGTGATTTCAGATTTCAGAAGGTTGCTTATCCCAAGCCCAGTTTCCTATGAGATTTTGTCTACTTCTGTATGCTTGCCTGTCTCCTCTCAGTTTAAATGTCTGTGAGTAGTGACTCTCTTGGGATCCAGTATCCAGGGTTCTAAATTCACATTTCTACCATGGCACAAAATTGTATTTAGGATTGGAAATCTATCTATCATTTACTTTGAATCCATTGTAATTCCAAAAAATGATGTTTTTATACTTTAAATTCAATGCCAGTAAAAAAAAAAAAAAAGCTTTGTGACTTTTAAAACCAATTTTTACTTTAAACAATAATATTTTGCTAGCTTCTGAGGAATATATTAAGTATGGTATTAGTCGCTCAGTCATGTCTGACTTTTTGCAACCCCATGGACTATAGCCCACCAGACTTCTCTGTCCATGGGATTCTCTAGGCAAAAACACTAGAGTAGGTTGCCATTTCCTTTTCCGGGTATCTTCCCAACTGTACATAAAGGAAACTTCATTAATGTGCATTAGAGGATACCCCAGGTTATTAAAAGAATATAAAATTTCTATTCTTACAGCCTTAGTAGCTCTTCAAATGTTTTTGAAAAGTATGCTGACAGGTGATTAGTCAAATAGAGCCAACTGCTCCAAAACTTAATCTAAATGATAAGTGATTGCTTTGTTTTGAATATATTTCAGCTAAATACTTAAGTAATTTCCTGAGATGTGTACTATTATTTATAGTAACACAGTGTCTCAACTCACATCTTTATATGTATATATAAATAACAAATTTCCTTGATGTTAAAGAAATCACTAAGTTTTCTATTTGCCCCTAATATGTGCTCCATTAAATTTCAAAGTGTTAGTAGCAAGAAATATGCTACAGCTTGACAATATTCCTACTATTTAAACCTAGTTGTTTTACAAAATATATATTAGTATATAAGATATACTTAATGAACTTGGAACCACGTGCTGACAGCAGGACAAAGGTAAATTTGCATAGTCTTAAAGGGAAAAAAAGCTATTGTTTTAAAGTTGTTTTGAAGAAAGCACTGGAATTCTATGGAGTCAACAAATGGGATTCTAAATTTTACGAAATGGTATTAAGTAGTTGTTTTCAGGAATGAGCATGTGTGTTTTTCTTGGTTTTAAGATTTTCTCCAGGAATCCAAAGATATTCATGATCCCCAAGTCAATATGAACCACAGCAACGAAAATTGCATTAAAAAAACATTTTATTAATTCCAGAAACATGGTGAACTAGTGACTGAATCGGTCTACGAAATAATGTCCTACTAATGGGAACTGTCCATGGTCAGGATTTTCCTTTAGAAAGTATGAGTTGAAGTCTGGAATATAAACTAGATAATAGCTCTGAGATAACTCCAGAAAGAATGAAGAAAGAGAACCAAAGCAAAAACAACACCCAGTTGTGGGGGTGACAGGTGATGGAAGTAAAGTCCGATCCTGTAAAGAGCAATATTGCATAGGAACCTGGAATGTTAGGTCCATGAATCAAGGCAAATTGGAAGTGGTTAAACGGAAGATCGCAAGAGTGAACATTGACAATTTAGGAATCAGCAAGCTAAAATGAACAGGAATGGGTGAATTTAACTCAGATGACCATTATATCTACTACTGTGGGCAAGAATCCCTTAGAAGAAATGGAGTAGCCATGGTAGTAAAAAAAAATAGTCCGAAATGCAGTACTTGGATGCAATCTCAAAAATGACAGAATAATTTCTGTTCGTTTCCAAGGCAAACCATTCAATACCACAGTAATCCAAGTCTATGCCCCGACCAGGAATGCAGAAGAAGCTAAAGTTGAACAGTTCTATGAAGACCAACAAGACCTAGAACTAACACCCCCTAAAGATGTCCTTTTCATTATAGGGGACTAGAATGCAAAAGTAGGAAGTCAAGAAATACCAGGAGAAACAGGCATTTGGCCTTGGAGTACAGAATGAAGCAGGGCAAAGACTAATAGACTTTTCCCAAGAGAACGAACTGGTCATAGCAAACACCCTCTTCCAACAACAAAAGAGAAGATGCATGGACATCACCAAATGGTCAATAGCAAAATCAGATTGATTATATTCTTTGCAGCCAAAGATGGACAATCTCTATACAGTCAGCAAAAACAAGACTAGGACCTGACTGGCACAGACCATGAACTCCTTATTGCCAAATTCAGACGTAAATTGAAGTAGGGGAAATCGCTAGACCATTCAGGTATGACCTAAATCAAATCCTTTATGATTGATTATACAGTGGGAGTGAGAAATAGATTTAAGGGCCTAGATCTGATAGATAGAGTGCCTGAAGAATTATGGATGGAGGTTTGTGACATTGTATAGGAAGCAAGGATCAAGACCATCCCCAAGGAAAAGAAATGCAAAGTGCAAAAAGGCAAAATGCTTATCTGAGGAGTCCTTACAAATAGCTGTGAATAGAAGAGACATGAAAGGCAAAGGAGAAAAGGAAAGATATACCCATTTGCATGAAGGGTTCTAAAGAAGAGCAAGGAGAGAGAGGACAGCCTTCCACAGTGATCAATGCAAAGAAATAGAGAAAAATAATAAAATAGGAAAGTCTATAGATCTCTTCAACAAAATTGGAGATACCAAGGGAATATTTCATGCAAAGATGGGCACAATACAAAACAAAAATGGTATGGACCTAACAGAAGCAGAAAATATTAAGAAGAGGTAGCAAGAATACACAGAAGAACTATACAAAAAGATCTTCATGACCCAGATAATCACAATGGTGGGATCACCAACGTAGAGCCAGACATCCTGGAATGAGAAGTGAAGTGGGACTTAGGAAACATCACTACAAACACAGCTAGTGGAGGTGATGGAATTCCAGTTGAGCTATTTCAAATCCTAAAAGATGATTCTTTCAAAGTGCTGCACTCAATATGCCAGCAAATTTGGAAAATTCAGCAGTGGCCACAGGACTGGAAAAGGTCAGTTTTCATTCCAATTCCAAAGAAAGGCAATGCCAAAGAATGCTCAAACTACTACACAATTGCACTCATCTCACACTCTAGCAAAGTAATGCTCAAAATTCTCTAAGCCAGGCTTCAACAGTATATGAACCATGAACTTCCAGATGTTCAAGCTGGATTTAGAAAAGGCAGAGGAATCAGAGATCACACTGCCGTTGGATCATTGAAAAAGCAAGAGAGTTCAAGAAAAACGTTGACTTCTGCTTTATTGACAATGCTAAAACCTCTGGCTGTGTGGACCACAACAAACTCTGGAAAATTCTCAAAGAGATGGGAATACCAGACCACCTGATTTGCTTTCTGAGAAACCTGTATGCAGGTCAGGGAGTAACAGTTAGAACTGCACATGGAACAACAGACTGATTCCAAATAGGAAAAGGAGTACGTCAAGGCTGTATATTGTCAACCTGCTTATTTAACTTATATGCAGAGTACATCATGAGAAATGCTGGGCTGGAGGAAGCACAATCTGGAATCAAGATTGCTAGGAGAAATATCAATAACCTCAGATATGCAGATGACACCACCCTTATGGCAGATAGTGAAGAAGAACTAAAGAACCTCTTTAGTTCTTTAGAAAGTGAAAGAGGAGAGTGAAAAATTTGGCTTAAAGCTCAATATTCAGAAAACTAAGATCATGGCATCTGGCCCCATCTCTTTATGTCACATAGATGGGGAAGCAATGGAAACAGTGAGAGACTTTATTTTATGGGGCTCCAAAATCACTGCAGATGGTGACTGCAGCCTTGAAATTAAAAGACACTTGCTCCTTGGAAAAAAGAGTTATGACCAACCTAGAAAGCATATTAAAAAGCAGAGACATTACTTTGCCAACAAAGGTCCATCTAGTCAAAGCTATGGTTTTTCCAGTAGTCATGTATGGTTGTGAGAGTTGGACTATAAAGAAAGCTGAGTGCCAAAGAATTGATGTTTTTGAATTGCGGTGTTGGAGAAGACTCTTGAGAGTCCCTTGGACTGCAAGGAGATCCAACCAGTCCATCCTAAAGGAAATCAGTCCTGAACATTCATTGGAAGGACTGATTCTGAGGCTGAAGCTCCAGTAGTTTGGCCACCTGATGCGAAGAGCTGACTCATTTGAAAAGACCCTGATGCTGGGAAAGATTGAGGGCAGGAGGAGAAGGAGCCGACAGGATGAGATGTTTGGATGGCATCACCGACTCAATGGATTTGAATTTGAGTAAACTCCAGGAGTTGGCGATAGACAGGGAGGCCTTTCGTGCTGCAGTCCATGGGGTCGCAAGGAGTAGGACATGACTGAGCGACTGAACTGAACTGAATAAAATTATTTCATAACTTTATTGGTACAAAGCAGAGATGGTGTTTATAGGGCAGATAGAACATTATAAAGTTCATTAATTCAATCATTTAAAGATACATACTGCAATTAGTAATTTAAGTCATTTCTCATGGAGCCAAATTTTTATTTTGACTTGAGATTTTATTTTTCTAGTTATATCAGTCTTTGCCTTGAATGGGTATCTTATAGCCATACTCTAATCATGTTACTTCATTTCACTTTTATACTACCAAGTAACACAAATTTTATTTTATCTAGTTTTAGTTTATATTACAGCCATGTGGAGTTTTTTCATACTAAAACCACTATATGTATGTTCCAAATTATCTATCTCATGTGCTTTTCTGTAACTTCTGTAATTTGTCAATATATTAAACCACTACCCTCGACTCACCAGTTCTTAAGGGGCTCATCTGATAATACCAGTTGTGATGTTAAGTGGTGAGAAGCATTATCCTTTATGACTTGTCTGTATAGAGAAGAGAGTGTGAAATATGGAAAAACTTCATTCAGAAGGATTTTCCTTAGCCACATGGTATTAAATCTTTCTCTGTGCACTTCCATTTTCACATCTGTAAATAACATTTCAGAAAATTATTGAAAGGATTAAATGTAAAAATCTATATGAGCCAACTGCACAAACTATACAGTGCTTGCACAAATGCTAAACTTTTTTCATACATTTAAGCTTATCTTACCTCATGAGATTCTGAATCCTTCAAAGGGCGAGTTGTTTCTGGTTTGGGGGCTATTTTTGATGACTTCACCTTAGAGGAAACAGCTTGCCTAAGGCTCGACATGTAGACCTGCTGCTTTGCAAGCTCCCTTTGCTCATTTTTGGCAGGTTGTGCTGATTTATTGAGCTATTTGATTTATTTAATGTACCATGCCTTTGACTGCATTTACTCTATAGCAGTCACTCAAAATGCAAACAAACACATCATATGCTCTTTAATTACTCCCATCCCCCTTATTATCAATCACTGCCAATACCAATGGGACATCTGTGATCCATGCCATATAATTAAGGTCAGCAAACTTGGGTTTGCAAAAGTGAATAAGAGCAATTCAGCCTAAATTCCATAACTTAATGTTTAATGCTAAAACTGGTTCTCAGGAAAATGGTATTCAGGATAAGTCTTGCTCACAGTAAAAATGGAACAGAAAAAAGATATGATAATTGGGCAAGAGACAGGAAAGAACAGCAGGAGTAAAAGAAAAAAAAAGAGGAAGGAAAGAAGAGTAGGAAAAAAATTGTTGAAAGAAATGAGGAAAGAAAATATAAAGATGATAATATAGTTTCTTTTAATACTACTCATCCTGATTTAGAGAAGAATGTAATAATATTTAGCATGCACACACAGAAACACACATACATACACAACACACACACACACTTGTAAAACTGCCAATAGGCAGTCTTTGATACCAACTTAGAATCTTACTCTATTTTCTTCACCTCTTTTGTTGCTGATTCATTATTTATTCTGTTTTGTTTTCTTTCTCTTAATCTTAACCATCCTTAACTTTAGTAATTCTGTGTACACCTGCTTCAGGTAATACTGCAAATATGATCAATCTCTGCAATTTCCCATTGGTCTACTTTTGCAGAAAGCTTTCTGTCATGTTAATCCTTTTGTATACTCACAGAAAATACCCATTTTGAAGGGAGGCACTAATCCAACCAGTCCATCCTAAAGGAGATCAGTCCTGGGTGTTCACTGGAAGGACTAATGGTGAAGCTGAAACTCCAGTACTTTGGCCACCTCATGCGAAGAGTTGACTCATTGGAAAAGACCCTGATGCTGGGAGGGATTGGGGGCAGGAGGAGAAGGAGACGACAGAGGATGAGATGGCTGGATGGCATCACCGACTCGATGAACATGGGTTTGGGTGAACTCCAGGAGTTGGTGATGGACAGGGAGGCCTGGCGTGCTGCGATTCATGGGGACGCAAGGAGTCAGACACGACTGAGTGACTGAACTGAACTGAACTGATACCAGTTTTCCATTAATTATTTTATCAATACTATATAATTTCAAGTCTGTCCCAGGTTTTCATAGATTTGTGGATGAAAAGAGTATTTTATATTATATTATATATACATATATATGTATATATAATGTATATATAATATATATGTATGTATATATGTGTATGTATGTATATATATAATATATTATTTTCATCCACAAATCTATGAAAACCTGGGACAGATTTGAAATTATATGGTACTGATAAATATATATAGTACTGATATATATATATGTATGAATGTATACAGGCATACCTTGGAGATATTTTGAGTTCAGCTTCAGATCACCACAAAGAAACTAAGATTGAAGTAATGCCAAGTCACACAAATTTTGTTTTCACAGCACATATAAAAGTGATGTTTCTATTATACTATTGTCTATTAAGTGTGAAATAGCATTCTGTCTTTTAAAAGAAACTGTATACCTATCTTAATTTATAAATGCTTTATTGCTAAAATACTATAACCATCATTTGAGCCTTCAGTGAGTCATAGTAATAACATCAAATACCACTGATCACAGATCAGCATAACAAATATAACAATAATGCAAAAGCTTGAACTGTTGTGAACTTGACAAAATGTGATACAAAGACATGAAATGTGCAAATTCTGTTGGAAAAAATGGGACTAATAGAGTTGCTCCATGCATGGTTGCTATAAATCTTCAATTTATAATTAAAAATGCAGAATCTTCAAAGCTCAATAAAGCAAAGCATAACTGTGTATATTTGAAAATTGAAACAGTGTTGCATATGCTCAATAACTTAGGACAGATTATCATTTTTATGCTATTGGAAGAACAGTAGAACTTCTTAGCCTGCATGTAACCTTAATGCTGCTGGATAAATACATACTTGGTAGCAGTGGCAAATGCCTCACTGCGATTTGTTGAGCTGTGTTTCAAGGGGGGCACTTGTGAAAATCAGCATTTGAGTAAGCTTTCTATTTGTCCAAAGGGTCTGAAATGCCTTCAAATTATATTTCCTCTCCTTTGACTAGTCACTTCAGCTTATTGCAAGACATGGATAATCTTCTGAGACAGAACTTTTCGAGTTTTAATGTTTATTCAGTTATAATATTTGACAATAAGAGGTATTTAATCAATTCCTGTTGACTTAGCAAAATTTATTGAAAAGTCTATAAGAAAGAATATGATCAGATCAGATCAGTGGCTCAGTAGTGTCCGACTCTTTGAGACCCCATGAATTGCAGCACGTCAGGCCTCCCTGTCCATCACCAACTTGTGGAGTTCACTCAGACTCACGTCCATCGAGTCAGTGATGCCATCCAGCCATCTCATCCTCTGTCGTCCCCTTTTCCTCTTGCCCCCAATCCCTCCCAGCATCAGAGTTTTTTCCAATGAGTCAACTCTTGGCATGAGGTGGCCAAAGTACTGGAGTTTAAGCTTTAGCATCATTGCTTCCAAAGAAATCCCAGGGCTGATCTCCTTCAGAATGGACTGGTTGGATCTCCTTGCAGTCCAAGGGACTCTCAAGAGTCTTCTCCAACATCACAGTTCAAAAGCATCAATTCTTTGGTGCTCAGCCTTCTTCACAATCCAACTCTCACATCCATATATGACCACAGGAAAAACCATAGCATTGACTAGACAGACCTTTGTTGGCAAAGTAATGTCTCTGCTTTTGAATATGCTCTCTAGGTTGGTCATAACTTTCCTTCCAAGGAGTAAGTGTCTTTTAATTTCATGGCTGCAGTCACCATCTGCAGTGATTTTGGAGCCCCCCAAAATAAAGTCTGACACTGTTTCCACTGTTTCCCCATCTATTTCCCATGAAGTGATGGGACCGGATGCCATGATCTTCGTTTTCTGAATGTTGAGCTTTAAGCCAACTTTTTCACTCTCCTGTTTCGCTTTCATCAAGAGGCTTTTGAGTTCCTCTTCACTTTCTGCCATAAGGGTGGTGTCATCTGCATATCTGAGGTTATTGATATTTCTCCCAGCAATCTTGATTCCAGCTTGTGTTTCTTCCAGTCCAGCGTTTCTCATGATGTACTCTGCATATAAGTTAAATAAACAGGGTGAAAATATACAGCCTTGACGTCCTCCTTTTCCTATTTGGAATCAGTCTGTTGTTCCATGTCCAGTTCTAACTGTTGCTTCCTGACATGCATATAGATTTCTCAAGAGGTAGATCAGGTGGTCTGGTATTCCCATCTCTTTCAGAATTTTCCACAGTTTCTTGTGATCCACACAGTCAAAGGCTTTGGCATAGTCAATAAAGCAGAAATAGATGTTTTTCTGGAACTCTCTTACTTTTTCCATGATCCAGCAGATGTTGGCAATTTGATCTCTGGTTCCTCTGTCTTTTCTAAAACCAGCTTGAACATCAGGAAGTTCACGATTCACATATTGCTGAAGGCTGGCTTGGAGAATTTTGAGCATTACTTTACTTGCGTGTGAGATGAGTGCAATTGTGCGGTAGTTTGAGCATTCCTTGGCATTGCCTTTCTTTGGGTTTGGAATGAAAACTGACCTTTTCCAGTCCTGTGGCCACTGCTGAGTTTTCCAAATTTGCTGGCATATTGAGTGCAGCACTTTCACAGCATCATCTTTTAGCATTTGGAATAGCTCAACTGGAATTCCATCACCTACACTAGCTTTGTGCATAGGGATGCTTTCTAAGGCCCACTTGACTTCACATTCCAGGATGTCTGGCTCTAGGTCAGTGATCACACCATCGTGATTATCTTGGTCGTGAAGCTCTGTTTCGTACAGTTCTTCTGTGGATTCTTGCCATCTCTTCTTAATATCTTCTGCTTCTGTTAGGTCCATACCGTTTCTGTCCTTTATCGAGTCCATCTTTGCATGAAATGTTCCTTTGTTATCTTTGATTTTCTTGAAAAGATCTCTAGTCTTTCCCATTCTGTTGTTTTCCTCTATTCCTTTGCATTGATTGCTGAAGAAGGCTTTCTTATCTCTCCTTGCTATTCTTTGGAACTCTGCATTCAGATGTTTTTATCTTTCCTTTTCTCCTTTGATATTTGCTTCTCTTCTTTTCACAGCTATTTTGTAAGGCCTTGTCAGACAGCCATTTTGCTTTTTTGCATTTCTTTTCCATGGGGATGGTCTTGATCCCTGTCTCTTGTACAATGTCACAAACCTCATTCCATAGTTCATCAGGCACTCTACCTATCAGATCTAGTCCCTTAAATCTATTTCTCACTTCTGCTGTATAATCATAAGGGATTTGATTTAGGTCATACCTGAATGGTCTAATGGTTTTCCCTTCTTTCTTCAATTTAAGTCTGAATTTGGCAATAAGGAGTTCATGGTCTGAGCCACAGTCAGTTCCTGGTCTTGTTTTTGTTGATGTATAGAGCTTCTCCATCTTTAGCTGCAAAGAATGTAATCAATCTGATTTCGGTGTTGACCATCTGGTGATGTCCATGTGTAGAGTCTTCTCTTGTGTTGTTGGAAGAGGGTGTTTGCTATGACCAGTGCATTTTCTTGGAAAAACTCTATTAGTCTTTGCCGTGCTTCATTCTGTATTCCAAGGTCAAATTTGCCTGTTACTCCAGGTGTTTTTTGACTTCCTACTTTTGCATTCCAGTCCCCTATAATGAAAAGGACATCTTTTTTGGGTGTTAGTTCTAAAAGGTCTTGTAGGTCTTCATAGAACCATTCAACTTCAGCTTCTTCAGCATTACTGGTTGGGGCATAGACTTGGATTATTGTGATATTGAATGGTTTGCCTTGGAAATGAACAGAGATCATTCTGTCATTTTTGAGATTGCATCCAAGTACTGCATTTTGGACTCTTTTGTTGACCATGATGGCTATTCCATTTCTTCTATGGGATTCCTGCCTATAGTAGTAGATATAATGGTCATCTGAGTTAAATTCACCCATTCCAGTCCATTTCAGTTTGCTGATTCCTAGAATGTCGACATTCACTCTTGCCATCTCTTGTTTGACCACTTTCAATTTGTCTTGATTCATGGACCCGACATTCCAGGTTCCTATGCAATATTGCTCTTTACAACATCGGACCTTGCTTCTATCACCAGTCACATCCACAGCTGGGTATTGTTTTAGCTTTGGCTCCATCCCTTCATTCTTTCTGGAGTTATTTCTCCACTGATCTCCAGTAGCATATTGAGCACCTACTGACCTGGGGAGTTCCTCTTTCAGTATCCTATCATTTTGCCTTTTCATACTATTCATGGGGTTCTCAAGGCAAGAATACTGAAGTGGTTGGCCATTCCCTTCTCCAGTGGACCACATTCTGTCAGATCTCTCCACTATGACCCGCCCATCTTGGGTTGCCCCACGGGCATGCCTTAGTTTCATTGAGTTAGACAAGGCTGTTGTCCTAGTGTGATTAGATTGACTAGTTTTCTGTGAATATGGTTTCAGTGTGTTTGCCCTCTGATGCTCTCTTGCAACACCTACCGTCTTACTTGGGTTTCTCTTACTTTGGGCATGGAGTATCTCTTCACAGCTGCTCCAGCAAAGGGCAGCCATTGCTCCTTACCTTGAACGAGGGTTATCTCTTCACCATCGCCCTTCCTGACCTTCAACGTGGGATAGTTCCTCTAGGCCCTCCTGCACCTGCGCAGCCATGGCTCCTTGGACGTGGGGTTGGTCCTCCCGGTCACCGCCCCTGGCCTCGGGTGTTGGGGCGCAGGGTAGCTCCTCCCTCCTGCCACCCCTGGCCTCAGGCTTAGGGGCATGGGGTATCTCCTCTCGGCCGCCCCCCCTGACCTCGGACGCCGCTGTTCGTGCATGGGGTCCTCCCGGCTTCTGCCCCTGACCTAGGACATGGGGTGGCTCCCAGCCTGCTGGTCGCAGCCGCCTGTGCTTAGTGCGCCGTTAGCAGCCATAATCACTGTCAAATTAAAAGGATTTCAAATAGTCAAAATAACTGCATAAATATAAGCACCAGTATTATTGATAAATGATATGGACCAATGCTTATATGTTTCACATCTAAATATCATAACAACCTTTGTGGTAAGAATTATTAACTCAGTTTTTGTCTATGAATAAAATTCAGTGCAGAAAAGTTAAGTTACCTAATTGTCTGAGTCACTCTGTGATAACTATCTGCTATCTGTGACAGATAGCATTGCCACAGAGGTGTCTTGAGTGAAAGACTACATTTCTTCCACTATACCATGTGATCCTTTTAGGGCAAATATCCTGTTAGAAAGAGAGTATGCAAATAGAAAAAAAAATGTGCAATTTGTAAAAGTCTGAGTAACTGTTTTTTTTTTTTTTTCAAGTGAAGCTCTAAAACTTTCAACATTGATTGCTAAGTACTTGGAATGATTTTGGTGATCGGCAATGCATTGTTCTGTGTCCATTTTTTTAAATCAACAGATATCCCTAAAAGCAGTGAAAAATAGGAAGTGCATCTCAGAAGGGCACAAAGTAAGTTTGAAAGGGCAAGTTTGATTTTCTATTTTTACAGCTCTTCTCTAAGATGATACATTTTGTGAGGTGAGTTTTTTTTTTTTTTTTTTAATTCTGGAACATACCTCTGATTTTTGATTTTGAAGGTATTCAGAGGGGACCAGTTCTTCAAGTGAAAATTGTCACTTTGAGAATATGGATGATTTATCAGGTGCAGATTTTTTATTTCTTGCAGAATGTACGATGAGGTGAGATTCTTTCCTAACATCTTACAGATTAGTATCAAAAGCCTGAACAATACCATTGAAATCAAGGACATTCCTCAGAAAAGCAATCAATTGTTATGGAATAGATAATGTGTTTTCTTGCAAAGCAAGAGAATAACTACCATTTGGGTGTTATTAATCTTCCCTGAAATCATTTTAACATTCCAATGTGCTGTTAAACTCTTTTCTTTTTTTTCTTTCTTCTTTTTTTTAAGGAAATACAAGAATGTGTACTGATTTATTGTCAAATTACAGGCAGCTGTATAGCTCAATCAAGGAAATTAAATTAATTATTTTCCAATAAGTCACACTATTGTTTGCTCCATGTAGTATAAATATGTCTTAAAGTTGTCCTTTTATATGGTAAAAAGGAGGCAGACTGGTTAAAAGGAAATGCCTCTGTTTAAATGCGTCTGTTTAGCCAAAGTCAGATATGTCTATATTTATATAAATATGTGTGTATTTCTTTTCTAAATATATATATATATATACACATATATATACCTAGTACAAAATTTTAAAGAAACTATTGTAAAGAAATGCATATTAAGCAAAAAGAATGCCATTGTCTTCAATGCTATTTAATTTTGTCTCTCCCTCATTGTTGTAGGAGGGGGGTGCCCTCCAGGGCCCCAAAAGTGGGCTCTTATCTAACACTCAGAAAAGAATTGTTTGAGGAGATACATACTGACAAAGCAAGAGACTTTATTGGTAAAGGGCACCCAGGTGGAGAGCAGCAGGGGTGAGAGAACCCAGGAGAACGCTCTGCCATGTGGCTCTCAGTCCCGGGTTTTATGATGGGATTAGTTTCCGGGTTGTCTTTGGCCAATCATTCTGACTCAGAGTCCTTCCTGGTGGATCCTTGTAGTCCTTCCTTGTCTGTATCACTCAGACAAGATGGATGCTAGCCAGAGGGATTCTGGGAGGTGGACGGACATGCAGTGTCTCCTTTTGACCTTTCCTGACCTCTTCTGGCTGGTGGTGGCTTATTACTTCCATGTTCCTTACCCAGACCTGCTGTTGTAAGGCAACTTATGCAAATGGATCCTAGGGAGCCTGGCTAGGGTGAGTGGTTTCAGTCAGTGTGTTTCCCCTAACATCATGATAATTTTAATTTACTGGGAGATATTCTTTAGAGAATAATTCATGGGTGTATGAGTGTACCATTGCTGCTATAAATCACTTTAGTTGTAATAATGCTAGCTTTCATGTGCACTTTTAAGTTATATTTATTTAAGGGTATTATCTGTAAAATGATCTAAAATAATATTCATCTTATACACTAATACAATGGCAGTCATGTACTTTTTACCAAGTTAAAATCTTATCTTCCAAATTATGTTTTCCTTCTGGTTTTACTAAAGAATATTTGTAGTTAACAAAAGATCACAAATTGCCACCATTCACATTTGATATTAACACTTATTTTTTATTCCCGTAGCACTGTCTTGCACAGAGTATACTCTGTTTTATTTGAAACTTCTTTAAATTTTGAGTGCTTGATTTCATTTTCATTTATCAGCACATTAAGGATAGTGGTATATTATGCATATTTATTACTTTCTTGTAGCTTATTCTCTGATGAAAGTGGGAACTCTGTTTTCAAGAGTACAGTAACTAAAAAGTTATTATTTCAAAATATAGCTTCAAAACATTCATTTCCTTAGCATTTTTAAGCATTATGTTGTATACTAGGTATAAAAAAATTGATGAAAATGTATTCCTTGACCTAAAAGTCTTCAGAATGACAGAGAAAATATCCCTATAAAAATTATAATGAAGCATGATAACTGTTATAAGTGTACAACATTTCCAGCTCTGTACGTGGAATGAAGTTTTGAACTCTGTGGTAGTCAAAGATCTAGGTAATGCTGAAGTTGAGAGTAGGAGATTGTGTTAAAATACGCCCTGCAAGGTGGTGCAGGAAGTCAGAGAGGGGAATGTGATGAGGCTTACAGAGTGTATGACAGAAGTCTGTGTAAGTTCATCATCAAATGCAGTGTCCCGTAAGGGGTAATAATGGGTGTTTATTGAATAGGAAAAGGAGAGTCAGTAGAATTATAATGACTTAAACCTAAACAACCCATGGCTAACTAAAGAATGCCAAGCAGCAATCAACTGTTTTGAAAAGTGTTTAAGAACTTACCTGAAGCTAATGAAGCTCTTGATATATCACATAGATGACTTTCCTGCTAACATCCTAGTGCTTAATTTTTTACTTTAGTCTGAGACATTAATAAGTTGAGACATCTCAACATGGATGCATTTCCCTTGAAACAGTGATCAAACGAACAAACCAAATTGGTTACAAAATTATGTTATATACCTTAAAAAAATATTACTATTTGTCTCTAGTCTGTTTCTTTTTTTTTTATTGAAGAATTACTCTTTTGTTCTTTATTTTTTTAATGAGATAGATGTAGTTACAAGTTATTACAAATAAACTGAGATATTTTACATATTTATATTCACATATAAATACATTATATAATTTTAAAAACATATTATATATGCACCCTTGTATCGATATATACATACATTGACGGCATCAATGACATATGTGTAAACATATGTGTTAATATATACATTACACATAAACATATGTATATAATGTTACATATATACTGTTTCTCACACACACACATATTTCTCCAAGCACTGACAAATCCCTATAACTCTGGTTTTGCATATATGCAGAATCTAGTCTGTTTCTAAGCTGAGTCCACTGTAACATCTTAATCAGTTTGGTTAATAGAATATGTCTATCATATGGAAAGTTTTATTGAATAGAGATGTGTATAAAATTGGCACTCAGTCCAGGTATGGTGTAACAGTATTAACTGAATTCAATTCAGTTCAGTTTAGTTGCTCAGTCGAGCCCGACTCTTTGTGAACACATGAATCACAGCACGCCAGGCCTCCCTGTCCATCACCAACTCCTGGAGTGCACTCAAACTCATGTCCATCGAGTCAGTGATGCCATCCAGCCATCTCATCCTTTGTGTCCCCTTCTCCTCCTGCCCCCAGTCCTTCCCAGCATCAGGATCTTTTCCAATGAGTCAACTCTTCGCATGAGGTGGCCAAAGTATTGGAGTTTCAGCTTCAGCATCAGTCCTTCCAATGAACACCCAGGAGTGATCTCCTTTAGGATGGACTGGTTGGATGTCCTTGCAGTCCAAGGGACTCTCAAGAGTCTTCTCCATCACAGTTCAAAAGCATAATTCTTCAGTGCTCAGCTTTCTTCATAGTCCAACTCACATCCACCCATGACTACTGGAAAAACCATAGCCTTGACTAGATGGACCTTTGCTGGCAAAGTAATGTCTCTGTTTTTCAATATGCTGTCTAGGTTGTTCATAACTTTCCTTCCAAGGAGTAAGCATCTTGAAATTTCATGGCTGCAATCACCATCTTCAGTGATTTTGGAGCCCCAAAAAATAAAGTCAGCCAAGGGAAGTAAGCATGGGGCATTTTAGAGGCGAGAACTCCAAGCAAAGGGGACCACAAGTACAGAGACCCTTAGGTGGGAGCACATGTGGTATATTCCAGAACCAGTAAATTTAGATAAAATTATTGAGAAGATTTAAGATAAATTGGAGCAGGGAAACATACTAGAGCATGATGATGATCCAGGGTGGTGTTTTTTTGTGTGCTAGTTGTTATGTATGGTTCTTGTTTAGGATGAATAATAGAAAAGGAGGAAATATAGAGATTCAGGAGAAATATTGGCTGGAGAAAAGTCTTTGAGCAGGTAAGAGAAGATTTTACAAGCTGAGGACTAGAGTTTGGGCTTAAAAAAGTGCATGGAGGAAAGTCAGAATATTGTATAGGGAAAGAGACAGAGAGGATGATAGACATTGTGTTTGAAGCACAGGAGAGGTTTTATTTGCACTTTTGTTTAATTGCTTCTCTTTTCTCAGTGATAAGGGAAGAGAGGCATCAGCTAAGGATAAGGAGAGCAGGGAGGATTTTGAGTGTTTGAGGAGAGAAAAAAAAAAAGGTATAAAATAGTTGTCATAAAAGAGGGAAAGAGATTATGGAAATGCAGGAAATGTAGTAAAGTTTGATGGGCTGGAAGTTAAGGTAAGGCTTGTCATTATAGTTATATGTTTAGCTTCCCTGATAGCTCAGTTGGTGAAGAATCCCCCTGCAATGCAGGAGACCCTGGTTCAATTCCTGGGTCTGGAAGATCCACTGGAGAAGGGATAGGCTACGCACTCCAGTATTCTTGGGCTTGCCTTGTGGCTCAGCTGGTAAAGAATCTACCTACAATGCAGGAGACCTTGGTTCGATCCCTGGGTTGGGAAGATCCCCTGGAGAAGGGAAAGGGTACCCACTCCAGTATTCTGGCCTAAAGAATTCCATGGACTGTATAGTCCATGGGGTCACAAAGAGTTGGATATGACTAAGCAACTTTCACTTCACTTACCAACCGTCATTAGGTTGATAGAGAGTTGGATTGGTTAGGGTTAGATTTCGTTGTTGTTGAGTGGGCTGATTCTAAGGGAGAGACGAGAGTGATTCTAGGACTGTCTTATGAATCACAAGGATAATCTAGATAAGAATCTAGGTAAGAAGAGAAATGAGCTAGTAGAGATGAGAGTGTTGGAAACAATGCAGAGTTACTCCAAACTGTAAAAGAGTTTTTCAAAGCAGTTGTACCAAAGCAGTACTTCTTAAACATTTTATGGTATGTCAGATAGGTTATAAAGCTTGTAATAAGTAAATGATCTGGGAGTTCTAGCTGTTCATGCCTAACCAGGCCTCCTAGAGGGCTAGAAAGATCAACATAGCCACACATTTATATTTTTATTCACTGCTGATTACTGTACAGTCCATTTTAAAAGCTGTTATATGAAAGAAGGTCATAGTAGACAAGGAATGGTCATTTAAACTGAGATTATGGCAGAGTCAGGCCTTCATTTTTAGGGTAAAATCTTGTTGTTGGTGGATTTTTAACCAAAGGAGTTGAAAATAGATTTGGCTTTAGGGTAGAAAATGAATTTTCATGGGACAAAGGTAGCATGGAGAGGTTATTCAAATAGATAGGAAATTACTGTGGCTTTTATTAAGTTGGGAGAATTGGAAGACTTGTGAGAAGTAATTGGATTCTTAATCTAGCCATGGGATAATATTAATTAACTTTAATAATTGACAGGATATAAAATTAAAAAGAGATGGAGGAATCAGAATTGATACCTCAAATTTCTGCTCTTATTATCTACATGGGTACAGAGCTAACAGCTGACTGAAAATATGGAAGTAAAGTTTTTTGGGGAAAAAAATCAATGTAATTTGGGACAAAGAGAAAGATTGAATATATGGTAAAGGTGATGGATTGAGGGAAAAGATCAAGGATGGAGCTATACATTTGAGAATAATCTGTATAATCGCATATAAAATATACGCCTATATGCCTCACAAAGTCATCAGTTATGCATGCAGATTTGTTCATTTACATGAGTATATTTCTTGTAAATTAAACTAAATACAACATATATGTTAAAAAACATTTAAAAATAGAAAGTAATCAACCCTGGATTCTCTAAAAGTTCTTCATCAGGCAGATGACTAAAAAATGATGGTGTCTAGTTGCCTAGTAGAGTTACTATCAAAAGTAGGAGATACAAAATACAGTGTTTGAAATTGCTTGAATTTAAATATATTTGCCATATTTAAATAATATGTCATTTCATTTTCCTAATCTCTACAAGTAGGTTATTCATTGAATTTAATTAAATTTAAATGAATTACACTGAGTATCATGGCATATAGTTTTTCTTCTTCCAGTTTTTTTTTCCCTTAGCTTATACATTTCTGAACATATGAGAATCATGTTTCCTCCTTTGTATACAATGAACTGATTGCCAACTATAATTTAGAAGCTTTTAATGGGACAACCTGAATGAATTCAGAGCTCCGCACATGCAAAGCAATACAGATTGTCACTCAAGAGATGTTTTAGGTTTATAATGCACCCACAGAATCCAAATATGCTGGATCTGCAAAATAAAAAGGTGAGGAAGGGAACAGCCTCTCTTAGGTTTTATTTTTATCTTGCATGTAGGATATTGAATATTAATTTTCTTGTTTCTTGGATACCATTCCTCCTTACTTGTTGAGGCCCATATTGTCTTTAGATTCAACCAAGATTGAAGCAGGAACAATTATCCTGCTTGTTCCCCTTCTCTGCCATGAATCCACCTTAAGGTGGATATATCATAATTTATTTGGTCATTCTCATTAAGGCATTTCACTTTTTTTTTTTAGTTGTAAAGAATGTAGTAACTTAAGTCTGTGTACTGAGTTGGACAAAAAGTTTTTTTGCATTTTTCCAGCTCTTATGGAAAAGCCCAAATGAACTTTTTGGCCAACCGAGTATTTGCCTAATTGTGCACTTCAGCCATGCCTCATAAATGTTAATATGAGGTATTCTTATTGACTTTGTGATATAAATATTATAAATAATTGTACTTTTGATTTTCTTGGAAGTTTAAATGGATCCTTTAATAATATTTGAAAATTTGGATTTTCCCCAATTATTATCTTAATAAACAGAGCTTAAACAAACAACTTAGGCAAAAATTTTATGTATTTGTTTCATGATAATTGTTTTCCACCAGATTTGAGTTATTTGTCTTCATGAGAATATATGCTTTTACTGGCTTTTAAAACAAGTAAAGGATTATGCTAATTAATATACTCACTAGAAATGTATGTGTGTATGTACATATCTATGAGGGAGATATTGGCACTTGAGTAATAACCATCATTAATTTACATCACAGATAAATGATAACCCAAATCCTTCACCATACCTACTTTTCTAGCATGATCTTGGGAAACTTTCCCTAATTCACTAAATACTGGACACACTTCAGGGCCTTTATTCATGGTGTTTCTTCCACCTGGAATGTTCTCCTTTGCTCCTTATACCCTCAATCTTGCTTATTCTTCAGTTCCCTGCCTAAATTGTACCTCAGTCAGTAGGAACCTGATTTGCTCTTTAAGGTAGCCATTCCTCCAGATACTTTACGTTCTTCCAGCCCCCTTCTACTGTATTTATTACAGTTCACAAAATTTATCTGTTAGGCTTACTTCACTCTGTATAATTGAAAAGCACCAATACAGTATACTAATGCATATATATGGAATTTAGAAAGATGGTAACAATAACCCTGTATACGAGACAGCAAAATAGACACTGATGTATAGAACAGTCTTTTGGACTCTGTGGGAGAGGGACAGGGTGGGATGATTTGGGAGAATGGCATTGAAACATGTATAATATCATATATGAAACGAGTTGCCAGCCCAGGTTCGATGCACGATACTGGATGCTTGGGGCTGGTGCACTGGGACGACCCAGAGGGATGGTACTGGGAGGGAGGAGGGAGGAGGGTTCAGGATGGGGAACACGTGTATACCTGTGGTGGATTCATGTTGATATATGGCAAAACCAATACCATATTGTAAAGTTAAAAAATAAAAAAAAGCTAAAAAAAAAAATATATATATATATATCTGTTAGGACTTGCTTATTCTCTGTTCCATTCCCTAGATTTACATCTCCCTTGAGACTTAGAGATATTGTCCTTTTCATTCATCATTGTACATTCAGTTCTGAGTATGGTGTCTAGAAATTAATAGGTTTAGATGAATATTTGTTGAATTGTTGGGCAAATGAATAATGAAGAAATGAATGACTAGAGGTAAGAGACTCTTATATTTTCCTTTTCCATGAATAACTAAAGGAAACTAAATACATGTAACTAATAATATAATACTTCAGAATTCATTGTAGTTACATGCTTTATTATTTTTAAGGTTAGTTAATGTATTATCTAATTAAGAAACATCCAAATTTAAACAAGTAATCACCAGCTCAATGATAGAGTAGTATTTTTTCGGTTCATGTTGTCATTGTCTTATTTATTGGCATTGAACCAGATAAAATCAGGAGGCTATATTTTACCATTAGAAAACCTACCACACAATGAAAATATTTCATCAATTTAATAAACATTTCTCAAATGATATGTAAGAGAAATGATTATTTTCATAGCAATATTGAAATTTCCAAGTAATTGCAATTGCAGTAAAAAATTAATTGCTAATGAACTGTGTTTGAGATCTAAGTAATGCACAAATATTTTTTTGACAGAAGATCTTTTTATGTTAACCACTATTAACTCTATCCTGAAACAAATAGGATTTTAAACTATTTTAGTTCATTTTTTCCCTGAAGTTTTGCTGGCTCGTTACTATTATCATATAGTGCTATTAAAGGGCATAATTTTGTGATTGTCACTTATAAAAATGACAGCTTTACTTGAGTAGTAGGAATGATTTTTTTTTTCCAATTGTGTAGCCAGTTCATCCCTGCATGTCACCGTAACAGTCACACTGAAGCCCTAAAGAATTTGGCTGCTCTTGAGTTCACAGTTCTCAGACATTACGGGTGTTTCTTCTCTTCCTGCTTTCTCTTCTGTTCTGCCTTTTATCTAAAAGAGACACAACCATGAATTTGAACAAAGTGGTGTTTCTATCCTTAAATAGCTAATGGTTACCTTCAAGTGACCTTCAGAGGTGTCCTGTTTACCACCCTTTTTGTGGGTGCTCAGATTTCAGTTCAACTTTACAGGAGATACACGTCCACTTTTAATGACAGGGTCCCTGTTGCTCTGATGAATGTCTGTCCCCTAGTCCTGATTGACACCAGTGGGCTGTGGAGGATGACAAATTGTCAGACAACAGATCAATCTGTTTTCTCCATTAAGTAATGAGGAATGAAAGGGCAGAGGCTTGGGGTGGGGGGTGCTTTCTGCGATTACCTGGAGGCCTACTAAAGATGTTTGTAAATCAAGCATGTCAGCAGTATGCATATGCTTATTATACATGCAGTAGTGTGCATGTTTGAGTGATGAGGATCGAATACTCAACAGATACCTTCAACAATAAAACCACAAATAAAAATGATGAGAAGAAAAGTATTGAACTAGCTGTGAATGTAAAACTTAGTATCCCCTGGGGATGCTAAGAATACCCTGAGTAAAGAGATGGGAAGTATTAATAAAACCACCAGAATAATAGCCATTTGAAGAATAGGGAACTGTGTTAATTATTAGTTATTACCTTTTTTGCAAGTGTCTTTTGATTGACAATGAGGATTCATGGGAATAGCTTGAATTATAAAATATTTGTCATGGAGTACATTTCATAAAGACTGTGCCTGGGAATTATCATGGAATATGTATTTTGTCCAATTTTGTCGACTCAAAATTCCAAAAGAAGAGAGACCTACAAAAAATAGGTAGTTTTCAGGGAAATGATAGATATTTTTTATTTTCCTCGACTCAGCAAGCTAGAATTTATATGCCACTTTTTGGTTACATGATATGCTTATGAAACAGTAAAGAATAAAAGTTAGGGGCTTAGAATGGAACTATGCTAACACTCTGGTTATTAGGTGACCTTAGAATCTGCCTTCCAGGATGGGTATATACTATCTTTTTGCTTGTTCTCTTGGTTTCACAGTAGACACAGTGTAGTAGGCTTAACCAGAAAGAGGAATTTCTTAGAAAGACAAAAGGAACATTTCTAACTATCTAAGGAATGGGATACAATTACTCCATAGAGACAGATTTTAGCCTGGGCCTAGGGAAATTAATCCATCAATCTCTCTCTCATTTGCATTATTCCTTCCTACAATCTCTTCTGTTCTATTCATACAGACTATATATATATATATATATATACACACACACACATATATATATATGATATGTATGATATATATGATCTATGATCATATATATATTATCTGTATAAAGACCAGATAGGTGTTTTCAATATTTTCAATATTTCATCTTAAAAAATAATCTCTCTTTAACTATCCAGCAACATAAAAGGAACTACTAAATCTATGTTCCAAATTTCCAAACCAAACTTTGGTTAACAACTCAAGTCAGGTGCATATCTAGTTGTGCTCACAAAAAAAAAAAAAAAAGAAAGAAAGAAAGAAAGAAAAGCCAATTAATTTAAGTGTACCTATGAGCATACAGACAAAGAAGAGACTGTTCCAGAAAATGGGAGACAGATGCTCCCAAAGAAGGCTGCCTTAACAGCCAAAACAGTAAGATTCTCTGATAAAGAATGTTTTTGAAAAATTCCAGTGCAAGTAATAATTGTATACAGACCTTACTTCTCATAGAATTTTAGTTCAAGATCATCAGTGCCTCTGGGAAAAATGATGACCCCTAAAACAAATCCAAACATATTTGAGATTGTAATAAAAATTTAATTACCAGAAAATTTAAGGCCAACACACTTATTTTCATTGTACATTTTTTAGGACATACTTTATTAATTGCAGTGAGAGAAACTTAGTTTTAAAGTTAGGTCTTAAAGGATTATAGATGCCACTGGTGTTTGGAAATGATTTGAGTTAGTCTATACTAAATGGCAACAAAAATTTAAAAAACAAAGCAGCAATGAGAATACACATTATGAGGGACCAAGGGTATTGAATTACTTGCAGAATTTGCTTGTGAAAGGCTTTAAAAAGTGTAGGTATAAGAATTGAAAGAGACACGTGTACCCCAATGTTCATCGCAGCACTGTTTATAATAGCCAGGACATGGAAGCAACCTAGATGTCCATCAGCAGATGAATGGGTAAGAAAGCTGTGGTACATATACACAATGAAATATTACTCAGCCATTAAAAAGAATACATTTGAATCAGTTCTAATGAGGTGGATGAAACTGGAGCCAATTATACAGAGTGAAGTAAGTCAGAAAGAAAGACACCAATACAGTATACTAACGCATATATATGGAATTTAGAAAGATGGTAACAATAACCCTGTATGTGAGACAGCAAGAGACACAGATGTATAGAACAGTCATTTAGACTCTGTGGGAGAGGGTGGGGTGATTTGGGAGAATGGCATTGAAACATGTATAATATCATATAAGAAGTGAATTGCCAGTCCAGGTTCGATACAGGATACAGGAAGCTTGGGGCTGGTGCGCTGGGATGACCCAGAGGGATGGTATGGGGAGGGAGGTGGAAGGGGGTTTCAGGATTGCGAACACGTGTACACCGTGGTGGATTCATGTTGATGTATAGCAAAAACCAATACAATATTGTAAAGTAATTAGCCTCTAATTAAAATAAATAAATTTAAATTAAAAAAAAAGAAATACATGTCTAGGAAAGGTTCATTTAACTTCAAAAAAAAAAAAGTGTAGGTAGAAAACTATTTACTGAAACAAGTTCCTGACTTCTAAATTGCATTATTTCAATTTCAATATATTAAGTTCATTTGAAATGAATGAAAGTCTCAACAAAATGCTACCATCAAATATATGTGGTATTTTTATCATGTTTCCTGATTTCTTTTTGTTTTTTTCAATATAAGACTCTTGAAATTACAAGTTTATGCTAGAGATCATTTAGTATAAATTTCCTATGCTCCATAGGAATTTTTCCTGCTGTACTTCCCTCTGTTACTCCACAGACATTTCCATGACCTGAACCAACTGTCAGGGTTCCCAGATACTCTATTTATTTGCCATATAAGGCCACCCCCAAAAACTGAAAAAAATGATAGTTTAAATTACATATAATCAGAGTTCTGTCTTTGTTAGAGAAACTAGTATAATAGAATATTACACACTAAGTTTATAATGAGACAAAACTAATAGTATATTGTCAAAAAGAGGGGAAAATCTTATAAAATTTGCAAAAAAAGATGCACTAAAAACTTATCACATGGCTAAAATCTCTTACACTAAGGATTTTTAAATTGTACTTATGAAGACTCCAGAGAATTTAAGATGATTGGAAAAACATAGCCTTGCATCATAAAAAAAAAAAAATAGTTGGTGAAGATATAGAAAAAGGTAACTCTTGTTCACTGTTGGAGGGAATGTATATTGGTACAGCCACTATGGAAAACAGTGCAAAATTTCCTCAAAAATTAAAAATAGACTACTAGAGGGTCCAGCTATTCCACTTCTGGGTACATATCCAAAGGAATTCAAGAGTCTTCTCTAGCATCACAATTCAAAAGTATCAGTGCTTCAGCGCTCTGTCTTTTTTATGGTCCAACTCTCACATCTATACATGACTACTGGAAAAACCATAGCTTTGGTTATATGAACTGTTATCTGCAAAATGATGTCTCTGCTTTCTAAAACACTGTCTATGTTTGTCATAGCTTTTCTCCCAAGAAGCTCTTTTTGAGTGAGAACATTTAGCCATCTGTTATCTAAGCAATATTCAAATATATAATACAGTGTTATTAGATATAATCATCCTCCTGTGCATAAGATTCCCTGAACTTGTTAATTTTATAACTCCTTTAACAAATATACCCCCATTTTCCTCTTTGTGATCCTACGGATTATGTGACCCCATGGAGTCGTGTCTGACTCTTTGCTAGACTGCCAGGCTCCTCTGTCCATGGGATTCTCCAGGCAAGAAGATTAGAGTGGGTTGCCATTTCCTACTCCAGGGGATCTTTCCAACCCAGGGGTTGAACCCCATCTCGTATGTCTCCTGCATTGGTAGGCAGGTTCACCAGCACCACCTGGGAAGCCCCTTCCACACCCCAGGCCCTGATAATCACCACTTCACTCTCTTGTTTCTCCCAATTTACCTGTTTTAGATTCACATATAAGTGATAAACAGTATTTGTCCTTCTCTGTCAGACTTATTTCACTTAGAATAATGCTCTCAAGTTTCATACAAATTGTTGTAGATGGCAAGATTTCCTTCTTTCTCATGGGTGAATAATATCCCTTTGTGTGTGTGTGTGTGTGTGTGTATGTGTGTGTGTATATGTATATATATATATATATATATATATGTATATAAGTCTAAACATACATACATATATATATATATATACGTTTAGACTTCCCTGGTGGCTCAGACAGTAAAGAATCTGCCTGGAATGTGAGAGACCTGGGTTTATCCCTGGGTTGGGAAGATCCCCTGGAAGAAGGCAAGGCAACCCACTCCAGGATTCTTGCCTGGAGAATTCCATGGACAGAGGAGCCTGGCAGGCTAGCAGAGTCAGACATAACTCCATGGGATCTCAAAGAGTTGGATATGACTGAGTGACTAAGTGTGTGTGTGTGTATACATTTATATATATCACACCATCTTCATCCATTCATCTGTTGATGAGCACTTAACTTGTTTCATATCTTGACAGTGAACACGTGGTACAGTAATCTCTTTAAGATCTTAAGTCAAGGAAATATTTACCAATAACCAGATATGGGCCACATGTCTGAGAGAATTCACATGAAGCCCTAGATAATCAGCAGCTCAGGAGAAACTGAGGGGTGATGGAAACTCTAAAGGGTCTCACTGAATAAGCAAAGATCAGGACCGAGGAAGAGGGCCAGCTGTAAGAAAATCCATCACTTTTGTCATAGGAAGTCCAGTTAGTTTTTCAACACCCCCACAGCACACATACAACACATACACCTTAAAAGGGAGAAAAGGAGTCAGCTTTACATCAGCCAGATCTAGAATGCAGAAGATGAGTAGAGAGCAGTGAACAGTTAGGTGCAAACAGCCTAGCTCTTTTTATCTTTTACCACCCAGGCTCTTTCCATCATCTGATGAGTGGGGCATAATATAATCAAGAAAGCAGAAGCCTGTCTGCAGGAGAGGTCTCAAGCAGCTGTGGGCCTCGCTGGGGCAACAGGAATTAGCTATAACTTACAATTGTATTGAAAGTTTTGACTATTTCATTAGACTGGACATTTAATTACTGAATTTAAGAATTGATGACAGAGGGACTGTAAGGCATTCTATTACTTAAAATTAATCAAAGACATAATGGCTCTGCCAAAGTTTTCATCCAGGAGTGTGGAGAAGCTCTGTCTGAATAACATTTAAATGAACAAAGTAAGTTTACTTTTGTCTTAGTCATCATGAATTATATTAGACACCAAAATATCCCATTTGGTGATAATACTTAATGCAGTATATGTGAAACTTGTGGTATTCAATTATTCAACAATTATCTACTCTGAATACTGTGTGATGATTACATTCCTAAGTATTGGAGATAAAACATGAACTTAACAGAAATAATCCTTCCTGGACTGTTAACAGAACTTTCAGTACAATGGTAGAGAAAAATAAATAGACTTATTGATAACTTAATTTGGGCTTGAGTAATGAGAAAAGGGATCCCAAATTAAGATGTATCCAGATAGAGGTCTGAAGGCCACGTAGACAATAGCCTAGCGGGCAGACTGAGAAAGAATTTTCAGGTAGAAGAACTAGTTCTGATACTGAAAGAGAACATGGGTCACACAAGGACTTAGAAGTTGAATGGGTATATGAATCCTATTTTAAAAATAGAAGTATAGCATGATTCTGGAGAGAATTTCAAAAAATCAGACTAGAAAGAGAAAATCCAGATGACAAAAAGTAATACAAAAGGTGCTAGCCAAGTGTGACTTCATTTTAAGGGCAATCAGCAGTCACTGAAAGATTTTCAATAGTTAATATATTTGCATATGGAAAAAAGAATTTTCTGAAAATATCAGTGGGCATTTTTGGTACCAGCTGGTGTTAAGGGAGTTATTTTAGATGGGCAAACAATGTTGTGCCCACATATATTAATAATATAAATACACGTACTTAAACCCTACTGTCAGGAAAATTACAGATATTTTATTTAATCTTGTTTTGCCATGATGAAATGTATTAACCATTTTTGTTACCTTTACCTTAGAGGTAAGAATGCTGAATTACAAAGTGGTAAACGTGTAGTTCATGGATCCACACCTAGAAAGTGGTAGAGCAGGAAATAAAGCTCAAATTTTTAACTCCAAAATCTAGACCATTCTGTTACCTACTGCCATAATTCTAGACAATATGAGGAGAAGCTGAAACATTTAACTAATGATTAACTAAAGCTTAATCATTTAACTGATTCAAGTTTCACATTCAAGTGAACTCATGTCAGTTTTACTGATCCAAGATCACTTGCTTTTAGCATCCAAAAATTCTTGCACTATTTTCAGTTTTATGGACATGAACTTATAACTACAGTCTGCTTTTCCTTCTCAGTTGTAAAATTATTCCTATTTACCCTCTATAATGTCCATGTATTTGTATGGTTGCTGCTGCTGCTGCTGCTAAGTCGCTTTAGTCGTGTCTGACTCTGTGCGACCCCATAGACGGCAGCCCACCAGGCTCCCCCATCCCTGGGATTCTCCAGGCAAGAACACTGGAGTGGGCAATCAGCAAATTCTCTTCTCTCTAACAATATATATTCAGGCAGTCTTCAAGGCCTTTCTCATACAGTTCTAGTTCTGGGACCCACAGGTTTTATTGGAATACTCCAACAGTAACATTATACTGTAGGCCTGTACATTAGAATGATGTATCATAGTAATTCTAATGCAGTTATTCTAGTATGATTTAGATTGTAATCCTAAAGCATTATCTAGATATAACACTAAAGCAATCTCTGAGGAAATTTTGTTCATTCCAGCCAGGGAAAGGCAAGTCCTATTTCTATTTCATGCATGAATTATTAAATATGTACTTAAAGGGATAGCAGCCCTTTTAATTTGGCAAAGCTCATGGTTTTAATTGGTAAAATTGACAAATGACCTAAAGTTTGCTGCATCTAGACCCAAGGGAAACAAAAGAAAAGGAAGCAAAGAATGCATACTTGGCCTGGAACTGAGCTGTCTTTCTGTGAGTAGGAAAAAAAAAAAAAAATTCTAGCAATTGTTTGACAGAGCTACCAATTAGTGTCCAACTCCATAGAAGAGATCATAAAGTTGAAGGAATTTCTGCACAATTAAGGGATGTAAACATAGGGACTTTTGGAAAACACAACTCAAAGAAAATAATGTGTCAGGCCCTTATAAGTGACTGAACATGCTATTAAAGCAGATGAAAACCTAGTGGAGCAGTACTTGCCTGCATTAAGATGGAAGCCACCTACGGTCCTCAGATTTAATACTTACCATTTCATCTTGGTGACATTTAGTTTAACCATGTTTTAGTAGAATACAAGGCAGAGGGCAGCTTCTGTTCCATACTCCGGTGCTTCTGAGATTATCCCCTTATCCTCGAAGCTCTCTAACTCTATATTCTTCAGAACAAAAGATGCAAAAAAAGAGACATAGTATGTCAACAGAATACAGATAAACAATTTAGAACATCCAGACCCCCAAAGACACAGAAATTATGTGGTGGTTTTACTTTTGCAGCACAGATCCAAGTAAAAGACCTAAGTCTGTAGAGTCAGTCTTTGCAAAATCTGAGTCACTTTCAGGATAAATTGTAAGGTGTTTTTTCCTTATCTTTTTTTTTTTTAATACCAGTTCAGAAAAGTTTAAAGAAAAACACTATAGACATCCCTATAAAGAAAGAAATTCGTTCAGTTATGTCCAACTCTTTGCAACCCCATGGACTATAGCCTACCAGGCTCCTCTGTCCATGGGATTTTCCAGGCAAGAGTATTGGAGTGGGGTGCCATTTCCTTCTCCAGGGGATCTTCCTGACCCAGGGATCGAACCCAGGTCTCCTGCATTGTAGGCAGATGCTTTACCATCTGAGCCACCAGGGAAGTCAGATAGAATTTTTACCTATTTGCTTTATCTCTTTGTGTACAGGGGAGACACACACACACACACACATGCTCACACAAGTATAGTTGTTTTGTTGCTGAACAATTTGAAAAGAAATTGCAGCTGTAAGTATATTTTAAATCCTTCAGCATGCATATCCTAAGGAAAAGGACCTTTTCCTATATAATTAATTATGGATAAGACGTATAGTTCTAACAACTAAGAAAATTAGCAAGTATATAATATCTAATATCGACAGAATACTCAAGTTTTCTCAATTGTCTTTGATTTACTTTCCAAATGAGAATCCAATCAAGGTCCACATATTTCATTTTTAAATAATCAATTTAATTTTTCAGAGCAGGCTTCGGTGTATAGTAAAACTGAACAGAAAACACAGGACAGTTCCAACATATATATTTGTAAAACTAATTTTATGTATTTTTGGCTGTGCTGGGTCTTCGCTGCTGCGCGGGCTTTTCTCTAGTTGCAGAGAGCAGGGGCTACTCTCTAGCTGTGGCGTGTGGGCTTCTCATTGTGGCCACCTCCCTTGTTGCGGAGCACAGGCTCTAGGCACATAGGCTTCAGGAACTACAGCGTGTGGGCTCAGGGGTTGCGGCTCCTGGACTCGAGAGCACAGGCTCAATAGTTGTGGCAAACAAGCTCAGTTGCTCCATGGCATGTGGGATCTTCCTGGAATCCATGAATTGAACCCATGTCCTCTCCATTGGTAGTCCTCTCCATTTACCACTGAGCTACCAGGGAAAACTTCCAAAATATAATTTAAAAAAAAATTCCCTTAATCCATTTTAATCTAAAATATACTCCTCGCTTTTTAAAATTCCATTGCCTTTTGAAGAAACCCAGGTTTTATAGAAGGCCTCACAGTCTGGGTTTGTCTAATTTCTAATGGTATCATTTAATATGTAACCCTATTCACCTTATTTTCTGTAAACAGAAATAAATAGCTCTAAGGGCTTATTTTCAAGTTAAAATTTTTTCACAACACTACTTTATTCGTAGGAGACACTTTATAATTGCATCACATGAGGAGGCATAGATGTCAGCTTCTCACAATATTAGTGATGATAAATTGGATAACTTGTTTAAAGTGATAACCTGTAGGTTTCCTTAGTTTAAAAGTCTGGTATTCCCCTGTGTGATTTATGAATAATCTCTGGGGTGATCCCTTGTCACTGTGGGAATATCTTTTCTCTCAAGAACTTTTAAATCCAGTAGTTTTCTGTGCATTGATGAAGCATAACTGAAACAATCGCAGGGATTTGAAATTGATAATTTAGTAATTCTGTCATTCATTTTACATTTATGAACTGGCATTACTCTGTAAAGAGCTTTTCCTAATCAGCACTTTGTGATTTTTAATATAAATTATTTGATTGTACCTTGGAAAAAAAGTATTGAAGGATTACTTACAGGTATTAGCATTAGGGTAAGACAAACTGGAGCACTGGAAGGAACAGGTGGGTATTTATCTTTCCTTTATAAAATTTTGTATTGTTCTACAATAAATTGGGCACACATAAATATTGTAATTAAAAATTAAGACTGAAAATTGATCATTCCAATTTCAAGTGCCATTTAATTACTAAGTTTACAAATAAAAATCTATAGTTTTGAGCATTTAATGTGTGCTGGCCAATCTGTAAATTAACAACTATCCTTGTAAGTAGAAATCACTGTTTTGCAGAGGAGGAAGTAGATAAGAAAATGTATGCAGTTAAACATATTGTCAAATACTTAATTACTGATTAAGTTTCAGAGCCAAACTAGAACCTAAATATTTCTCTCTTCAAAAAAGCTTTGCTTTCTGTATTTTTCTTTATTAGCTCTCTTCATGGAACCATAAACTTCACATCAAATTTTCCAGTGCATAGAACTAAGGTGAACTTAGAATCTTTTGAAAGAAAATGGATTTGATTAGCTTGTTAGAATGTACTCAGAATTTGATTTAATTCAGTTATGGTGAAGGCGATAGATCAGGAGACTATTGCTACTCACAGTCTCCAAAAGAACAAGGCACGCCAACCACTCAGGGCCATACGGGGAAGCACCCGAATTTGTCAGGTATCAAATGAACTGGCATGAGCCAGAGGCTTTTTTGTGGTTTTTATGGGAAGAAATAGGCCAAGCAGAGTAGGAAAGCTGAGCCGGTTTAGGATTGTATAGTTTAAATAATTTCAGGGATCTCTGGACTGTATGGCTTCCCAGGTGGCTCAGTGATAAAGAATCCACCGCCCAGTGCAGGAGATACAGGTTTGATCCCTGGGTCAGAAAGATCCCCTGGGAAAGGCAATGACAACCAACTCCAGTATCCTTACTTGGGAAATCTCATGGACAGAGAAGCCTGGTGGGCTACAGTTCATGAGGTCTCCAAAGAGTCGACACAGCTTAGTGACTAAGCAACAACTGGACGGTATGGGTGATTGCTAGTGGCCTGGTACCTGGCCCTGAGGTGATTTAAGGCAGGAGGAGACAACACACAGCACACAGTGTCCTGGGATTGCAGGATTCCGATCAAAGGAGAGAGACCAGGGATATTCACTTGGGATTGATTGGTTTGCCTTTAAAAGGTGTGTTTACTGACAGATTGTTTGCTATTTCTGCGAATTAGCTATAGTTAGAACTGGACATGGAACAACAGACTGGTTCCAAATAGGAAAAGGAGTACGTCAAGGCTGTATATTGTCACCCTGCTTATTTAACTTATATGCAGAGTACATCATGAGAAACACTGGGCTGGAAGAAACACAAGCTGGAATCAAGATTGCCGGGAGAAATATCAATAACCTCAGATATGCAGATGACCCCACCCTATGGCAGAAAGTGAAGAGGAACTAAAAAGCCTCTTGATGAAGGTGAAAGGGGAGAGTGAAAAAGCTGGCTTAAAGCTCAATATTCAGAAAACGAAGATCATAGCATCTGGTCCCATCACTTCATGGGAAATAGATGGGGAAACAGTGGAAACAGTGTCAGACTTTATTTTTTTGGGTTCCAAAATCACTGCAGATGGTGATTGCAGCCATGAAATTAAAAGACGCTTACTCCTTGGAAGAAAAGTTATGACCAACCTAGATAGCATATTGAAAAGTAGAGACATTACTTTGCCAACAAAGGTCCATCTAGTCAAGGCTATGGTTTTTCCAGTGGTCATGTATGGATGTGAGAGTTGGACTGTGAAGAAAGCTGAGCACCGAAGAATTGATGCTTTTGAACTGTGGTGTTGGAGAAGACTCTTGAGAGTCCCTCAGACTGCAAGGAGATCCAACCAGTCCATTCTGAAGGAGATCAGCCCTGGGATTTCTTTGGAAGGAATGATGCTAAAGCTGAAACTCCAGTACTTTGGCCACCTCATGCAAAGAGTAGACTCATTGGAAAAGACTCTGATGCTGGGAGGGATTGGGGGCAGGAGGAGAAGGGGACGACAGAGGATGAGATGGCTGGATGGCATCCCGACTCGATGGACATGGGTCTGAGTGAACTCTGGGAGTTGGTGATGGACAGGGAGGCCTGGCGTGCTGTGATTCATGGGGTCGCAAACAGTCGGACATGACTGAGCAACTGAACTGAACTGAAAGGAAAGGGTCAATCACCCTCTGAGTCTGCAAAGTCCTAAGATGGCAAGACATAATAAAATATATCAAATTTAAAACCATATTAGTACAATTAGCAGTAGGCATGTTGAAAAGTTAAGAAACTATGATGAATAGGTTAGAATGCCCTGTAAAGTTATTCAAAATTGTGAGATTCTACACTTGTTAACACATAGCCAAAAGTAATGCAAACTTATTAAAGAGAATGTATTAATTAACAAATGTTAATTTCATATCAGAGGATATGTCTGTTAAGCACTGGATTTTATTTTTAATCAATGAAGAAACATAAGATACATATGCTCAGTTCAATTCAGTCTCTCAGTTGTGTCCGATTTTTTGTAACCCCATGGACTGCAGCACACCAGGCCTCCCTGTCCATCACCAACTCCCAGAGCTTACTCAAACTGATGTCCATAGAGTCAGTAATGCCATACAACCATCTCATCCTCTGTCGTCCCCTTCTCCGCCTGCCTTCAATCTTTCCCAACATCAGGGTCTTTTCAAATGAGTCAGTTCTTCACATCAGGTGGCCAAAGAATTGGAGTTTCAGCTTCAGCATCAGTCCTTCCAATGAATATTCAGGACTGATTTCCTTTAGGATGGACTGGTTAGATCTCTTTGCAGTCCGAGGGACCCTCAAGAGTCTTCTCCAACACCACTGTTCAAAAGCATCAATTCTTTGGCACTCAGCTTTCTTTATAGTCCAACTCACATCCATATATGACTACTGGAAAAATCATAGCTTTGACTAGATGGACCTTTGTTGGCAAAGTAATGTCTCTACTTTAGCATATTAAAAAATATGCTGTCTAGATTGGTTATAGCTTTTCTTCCATATGTACATAGTAAGATAATATACATGTAGAAGTGTATTAGGAAGATCTTGCCAGTAATATAACTATAATTTTACTTTTAGAGAAACCTAAATATTACTTGGGCTTCCCAAGTGGCTTAGTGGTAAAGAATCTGCCTGCAATATAGGATAAGCAGATTTAATCCCTAGATCAGGAAGATTCCCTGAGGAGGAAATGGCAGCCCACTCTAGTATGCTTCCCTGGTGGCTCAGTGGTAAAGAATCTGCCTGCCAATACAGGAGATATGGGTTTGATCCCTGGGTTGAAAAGATCCCCTGGAGAAAGAAATGGCAACCACTCCAGGATTTCTTGCCTGGGAAATCCCATGGACAGAGTAGTCTGGCAGTCTTCTCCATGGGGTCATAAAGAGTCAGTCATGACTTAGTGACTAAGCAACAGCAACAAAAATATTCCTTGCATTAAACTATCAGCAATGTTTGGAGTTTAATGTATTTAATGGATATTAGCATATGGGTTTTGGATGCCCCTACACTTTCTTTGAAGAGGTTAATGTTTGTAAGTACTTTACCCGTACTTTGTATGCCATGTGAACAGTTTGTATTGTTTACCATATTGTCGTGATAAGAGGTACCGTTTGCTCCAAAACAAAGTAAAAAATATTTTACACGTTCACTCCCACGTATTTATTAGTTTTAGTAGGAGTCCTGTTATTGGCATAGAGTGAGAGTTCTACATTTATCAGATGTCAGTGGCAAAGATGTGAGATTTACAAGATGTTAGGTGGCTTCCATCTGGGTAGCACTGGAGCATCTGCCAGTGCGTATGATCAAGCAGAGGACTCAGACAGCAAATGCTGAAAAGCAACAGTCTGACTCTCATTCTGTTGGATAAACAGAATATTTTTGGCTCCACCAGCATATCAGTGGAACTAAAATAAATGTGCAGCAATCAAATCAGCTTCTAAAAAAAGTTACAACTTTATTTTTAACAGCCAGCATATTAATATGGAAATGGCAAATGATAAGAAATCACTTTTCTAGAATTTAAATGCCACTGTTAACTGCATCTATGATAAGCTTCAGAAACCTTCTGCTCTGAATAACCATTTCTATAGAAAGGTGTACCCAAGTTATTCATTTCTTTGTGCTTTAGTCTGAAGCTCTGCAAAATGGAGCAAATACCAAAATCAGTTTTAATATAAGAATTAAGATTTTGCAATGTGTTTCAAAAGGAGATGCACTGATCACTTGTTAGCTTCATTCACTGGCCCCTGAAAAGGACTGCATATTACAAAATCATGGAGGAAAAGAGATATTCTATAAAGCTTACATGTACACAGGTCAATTCATGTAAACAATGTCCACTTGTATTTCTTTCATATATATATATATATTTCTTTTAGATTTCTTTTGCTTTTAATATTAATTTTTACTTATTTTAGTCCCAGTTATTTTACTTCCAAGTATTTTTACCAACCTGTCCTTTTTGCCTATCTCATAGTAAATTAATTTTACAATGATGCAAAAAGTAAGAAAATGTGTTTTAGGCTTTATCTTTCTGTACAATGTGCATTTTATTATGAAGACTTAAATGTGCAAAAAAAAAAAATCAGAGTAGGGCAGGGACTCTTATATAATCTATAAACCTATATACTAATGTTTTTCCATATTTAATTGATAGATGTGTTTTACCTTCTTATTAATTTTTTTTGTAAAGTATTAAAACACAAATCCCCTATGCCATGCCAGTAGCTACTTTAGTTTGCATCTTTAAAATCATGAATATTCTCTTGAATAATCACAAAGACATTGTCACATCTAAGAACATTAATGTTAGTCTGTTTTCTTTCTCTAGTTTTAAACAAATGGACTTCAGCTTTTACTGTTATGGACTGTATTCTGCAATTACTCTGAATCATATTGCAGGTACAAAATATTACTTTACAGTCTTCTAAGTGAAAATAATTATTTGTAGCCCTGAAAGTACGCTTTCAGTCATGTCTGACTCCATGGACTATCGCTCCCCAGGCTCCCCTGTCCATGGAATTTCCCAGGAAAGAATACTGGAGTGAGTTGCCGTTTCCTTCTCCAGGGGATCTTCCAGATCCAAAGATCAAAGCCACGTCTCTTGCATCTCTTGCATTGGCAGGCAGATTCTTCTACCACTGTAGTAGAATTCTTCTTCTACCTGGGAAGCCCATAGGCCTGAAAGTGTATACTAAATATTCATGGTAGAGCCAAGAACTAGTTTACAGAACACAGATTTAAAGATTCAAGTGCCACCTTTTAAAACCATGTGCATAGTCTCCAATGCATCGTAAAATATTAGAATGTATAAATTATTTTAATGATAATTTAGGGTGTAATGACTTAAATCAATTCAGAGATAAATATTTAGGTCATGGAAAAAAAAAAAAAAAAGGATCAATCAATGGCATATCTACTTAACAGTCCTAGTGTGGATTCTGATTTCTGAAAGCATTACTTTTGGCCCTTTAATTATTAGTATTTTAATTGTGTGAGTACCTTTATTAGACTATGTAAAATTATCATTATAAGAACACATAGGCAAAATCTGTATAAAGCTAGCATTTCTAATGTTTCTGTGACAGGTGGGATCATGTCAAGAAAGCCCAGGTTATCCTATGTTTTCCATTTTTGAAGTGTTTCAATCAAGGAAATGAAAGAAGTATACAAGTGTTCATGATTTAGTAAGAACAAAGGACAGGAAAGCCTCTCCTTCCAATGATTTCAGCCTTCAGAGCAATGCATGGGTCTCAAGAATGTGCCCCTCAGCAGCTGAAACCAGGAGAACCTCTAGGAATCTTTCAGCAACTCATATGGAAGCTATTTGAATACTATAAACCACTGCTAAGAAATAAATAGGCTGAGGAAACCCTTAAATGGCATATGAACAAATATTAGCAGATTATGTAATTCAGAGTAATACTCAGAAAATCTAAGGTGGCAAATAAGAATGACTTCCAGGACTTTCTACTTAAGTTATCTATGGTGAGCTGTGTGAAGTCAGTCGTCTACCTGGTATCTACCTTTCGGGGTGCAGGCATACTGCTTTGCTCCTTCAGTTGACTCCATCTTCTTCCAGACACCCACTTTTTCTAACTGGGGAACTGCTCAGAAAAGTGAACGCTGTCTCCTTTCTCTCACTTCCTACTACTTCTTCTGTCTCAGAGTAATTTCTTCCTACAGTTTTTTGTTACTCATAAAAATTGTTTCTACTAAAGTAATTTCAGTAACTGTAAGATTGTATACAGAAAAAAAATGTTTCTAGCAATTTCTTCTTGGTGGTCTGAAAATAACTGTATTAATTAATTGAACATCTAAGAGTTAAATGCTTTTTGAATAGTATTTGGCTACCCTCTTTGAATGGGATCACTGGGAGGAGAGGAGGGAAACACATGCAATATAATACCTTTGTAAATTCTTCTACTGTGTCCTCTGGAGTAGAAATGATGAGATTGGGCGTTTGTATTAAGGGATGGTATAGAAATGATAAAAATAAAGGGAGAAGAGATAATCATTACTTTTATATATTGTATATGTGGAAAAGCTACAACGCACTGTGGTCTTATGTGTGAGAGAGATTCTGAATGCTTCAGACCCAAGGCACAAATTCTGGCTGGGTTTCATATTTTCACCAGATGTCCTACATGGGAACTGGTGATTCTCAAATCCTTGATCTTGTTTCAGATTCTGAGGGCACAGAGACAAGGCACTTCTTAAATAATGCAACTAGTGCAATCTCCTAGATAAATGGCAAATTAATCAGTCTCTAAATCCTTGTTTTTTGAAGACTTGTGCATTTTTAAAGAAGACAGAGTAAATTGTTTAGTGACTTGGTACCATTGATTTTCATTATGGATGGTGTTGGCTGGGTCTGTGTCAGGTCATCAGGGAGAGATAGCCTTTGCATAGCTAAATGAAATGGGAAAAGAGGCACTTCTAGTTTCATACTCAGGAGAAGAACCTCAAAGTCATAAAGAAGTTTTGCATGACCTTCCTTTAAGAACAGCTTTTGCCCACCGCATGGTTTTTAGGGAATGACAAGAATCTCTCAGCACAGATAGCAACAGGATGTCTCAGCTTCAGTGGTGCAAAAAAATTCCCCACGTGGGACAATTTTAAAGAAAGATGAGTCTGGAACAATATGAACAGGATAATTTAAAATATTCTATTGAAACCCATAGTGAATTTCATGTCTATGGTTGAACATGTTTAGAATAGAACAATCAAATCAAATGAACACTACTTGCTTCAGCTGGTGCAGAGAGCTGAAGTTTTGTGTTTTCAAAAGTTCCACTTAAGTTAGGTTTTCTGTGGTCTGATGAAGGTTTAACCACACATTTCATCTCCCAAGGCAGAATTCGTTACAGTTAAAATGCCTCTTGTTAGTCCCAAGATAGCTATTCTTTTCTGGATGGAATTCTCACACATTTGACTTGGACATAATATTGTTTTCAATTTCTACCCAAATTTCTCTCATCCTTCTCCATTTTGCTGAAAGGTTGGTTAAACTTTATTCACTGTTGATTCAGTTTCTTTTTTTTTTTTTTTAATGTAACCAACCTTACTTATTTATTCCCCAACCCAGATTTATTTAGTTTATATAAGACTTCAGCTTCAGAGTTTCTGTAAATGAAGTGTTTTCAGAGACTTCAATGTTTTTGAAATGAAATCTATAATTTTTGTGCTTCACAATGGCGCTTCTGCTGCTTTTTTTTTTTTTTTACAAGAAATCACACAGTTGTTATATTGTGACAACTCATTGAATTACTCCAGAGGAAACTGTGGTTCTTAAAGGATTTTCAACTTGATTTTTTTAGATATATGCCACAGCAATTCCCTTTTTTAATGATAACTAAATGATTTGAGTCAGCAAGCTGTTACACAGTTTAGTAGAAAGACAGGAGTTGTGCCTGGCTGGAATTAGGTATTTGTGAGATTTAGCCCTTCTAATCTATGATAATTTTCTTCTGAATATAGTGATCAATAGCTATTAAATAAATATATAAATTAAAAACATATTAAGAACACTCCCACATAATGGCAAACAAATGTTATTAGATGAGATGTTATGATACAATATTTCAGAAAATGTCATGGTAATTTTAGAGTCTATAAAGGTTTTTGATTCACTGACTGATGCTTTTGAACTGTGGTGTTGGAGGACTCTTGAGAGTCCCTTGGACTGCAAGGAGATCCAACCAGTCCATTCTGAAGGAGATCAGCCCTGGGATTTCTTTGGAAGGAATGATGCTAAAGCTGAAACTCCAGTACTTTGGCCACCTGATGCAAAGAGTTGACTCACTGGAAAAGACTCTGATGCTGGGAGGGACTGGGGGCAGGAGGAGAAGGGGATGACAGAGGATGAGATGGCTGGATGGCATCACTGACTCAATGGACGTGAGTCTGAGTGAACTCCGGGAGTTGGTGATAGACAGGGAGGCCTGGCATGCTGCGATTCATGGGGTCACAAAGAATCGGACACGACAGAGCCACTGAACTGAACTGAAATATGCCTTATATAAAGTTTAATCAAGGCCTGTTTAGAAGACAGTTAATGGTACTTAATACTTTTTTTTGTTGTCCACGTCATAAAAACAGTCCCAAGATATCAAATAATGATTTTCATTTTCATCAGGTCAGTGAAGAAGGATTTTAATATTCCCTTGTATATCCATTTGAATGTTGTTCTCCAGAGAGGAAAATAAACATTGTGGTTCTAATCTAAAACGTCTAATCCTCTGAATATTCTAAGAAGTGTTCTGAATATTCTAAGAAGTGTTAAGTTTTCATGACAGGAGATCACTTTTTTTTCATTGATCAATTACCATTCCAGGGAACTTCTCAGTTATGAAACCTCAGGTAGACACTTTCAGAGAGCAGGAACGGTAAAGTCTAATTTCATTTGCTTTCAAATTATTTGTGCATTCACATTTTGCCCTTATGTTTAATATTATGACTCGTTTTATCTCTTAGTTACAAATTTTTGTCCTGCATAGTATGAAAAATAATTCATCAGGAGTATTCCTAGAAGTTCATATAATAGTTTTGATATATAAAAAGCTTTGTGACACCATTCCTGCCTTAGTTATTCTTGATAATAGACTGCAAAATAAGGTATTATTTAAGAGACAGAGAAATAAAGGGAGAGACCGAGAAAAGAAGGAAAATGGAGGGAAGGAGAAAAAGGAAAAATAATAGAACAACTGGAAATTTGACAGACTTCACATAATATTTCCATTGTTTATCAATATGCAAGAATAATTGTATGATTAATTAGTTAAAAATTAATTGTCAACCTTAAAACCACATTGATAATGATGCAGTGTTTGGCTATGTGAATTACTACCTCCTATGTTCCTTTGAGTTTGAAATTTATCAATATGGATTTCTTACACAATAGGCAGGATGCAACAAAGTTCATTCTAGTTATTGATGACTAGGTCATGTTTTGGGGGGAATACATGAAAGAGAATATGTATTGAACATATTAATATTTTCATCACTTGCACAGTAAATGGTTCTCTTTTTTAGAAAACATTTCTGTATAGAAAACAATGGTATGAATTAAATATTGGTAATTGGTGATGTAAATTATTTATCAGTAGTTTACTGGTGAAAATTTAGAATATGTATGTAATATATGCCATGTATATTCTCTCTATATAATTCTATGTATATATTCTATATATGTAATTCTGTATATATTACATACTTATATATTTATAATTAGAGGTGTTGATTATATGGGGAAGATAATGTTGGTGGGGTACCTCGGAAGTTTCATATGAAGCAGAAACCAAGTGTGTGTGCACTTGTATATTTCTGTACTTAAGAGAAAATTTACACATTTTCAAAATTCAGGATGCATACTGAGGCCTAGACATTAGGAGTGAGAGCAGGTGTTAACACACTTACAGGGTCAAAGAAGGTATCAGAGGAGAAGAGGAAGCCTAATGGTGAAGTTTGGAGGATGAGTTCAAGAGCATGACATATGATAGTAATTGCCTGGTCAAATTTTGGATGTTAGTAGTTTTTATAAGTTCTTGTGACCTCAAGGCAAAAGTAGACAGATTTTTCAGGGCCAGAGGATGATTTGAGTGATAGGGATTGGAGAATAAGAAAAAAAAAAATTGGATATTTTGAAGTCAAGTAAACTGTCTTAAAAACCCTGATAAATAACATATATAGTTTACTGGAGAAAATCTAATCAAATGACTGGAGCTGGCTCCTACTTGTCTTTAGATAAGTCTAGTCTTTCTCATAACATTCCAGTTTTACATTCTACTTGCTGGTCTCCATTTGTAGACTATTTGCTCTTTGAGGATAATGTTCATTAGTCATCTGATTCATTTATAAGTGAGTTGTCATGGTTTATCAATATGATGAACATTTGAGTTGGAAAAAAAAAATTGGATTTCAACTTCCTAAGATGTTATTTATTAGTTGTTTGAATGTAGGCAAATTAGTTGAACTCTCTGAACATCATAGTCCTTAGATTACTTTGCAGAATTGTTGTGAGTATTAGGGAGAATGTCAATAAAAGGAGTTGAATTGTATTCCATCCATAAGTTTTAATAGCTGGTAGATATATTGGATACCCACAGTGTCTGACTCATGTAGATACTCTATTTATCCTTCTCTAAATATACTTGCTTCACTGAATGGCTTAGTTTGGATTCACTCAATAGTAGAGACAGAGACAAAGAAGTAGTTGTACCTGTTGCCCTCCTCGTGGGATTTAACTATCCTGAACATCTGGAACAAGCAAGTTCCTGTGCATTTGGAGGTCAGAGCAGAAATGCCTGCAACAGACTCTGGAAGAACCTGTCAGTATATGCGGAACTGTGTCGTGCTGTTGTGCTGAAATCACAGCAGCTTTGTGGGATATGGTACATAGCACAAAGAAGGGTCTCTACAACAAATAAATTGTGACAGTTGTGCTTAGCATTTCAAAAGCATAGATATTAGAAGCGGGGAGGTGGTTTTCTGCTTTATATCTGTATTCTGCATACCTAGCATAGTTTCTGGCTCGTACTAGATATTTAAAAAGAGTTTCTGATTTAAAATACATTAATCTACTAACAGTGTCCTACAGAACTGCCAACAAGTGCATGCTTATATTTTATGGTAAAGGGCAGTGTACCATTCTTCTTAATTAGCTCAGCATATTGACTGACACTGTTGCTGAAGTAATCCTCATAACTCTTTTGGTTTTTAATTACTATCGTAATATCATTTTGAATTACCTAAATGTAATATTCTTGGTCAGTAATCAATGATAAAAGCCTACAGTATTATAAAGTATATAAAACATCTTTTGTGATTATATAAATGCTATTTTGTAGTAGAGTTCTAATGGATTTATTTTCATAAGGACATGAGAATACAAAAAGGCCATTTAACAGAAAGGAAAACAATTATGAAAATTCTCTCTTGACAGCAAGTTATTTGTATCACTTGTAAGGTGATACCTTTTTACTTAGATATGCCGTAATAAAAGAAGCCCTCTCCAAACGTGTATACATAGGATGCTATTATTTTAACTATTACCTGGTTTATGTAATTTTTATTTTTATTGTTTCTATCATCTTTTCAGAGAAAAATATTAAAACGTCATGGTATTTTACTATGAATTAATGTGGTTTCTCTTATATACAGCTTTGTGTTTTGGTTTCTATGAGCTTTCACAAGGAATGTTTAAGCCCAGCAGTTCTGTGCAGTACAACTATCTTTTTTAACAAATTTCTCAAGAAGGAATCATGGTCATTCTTGCACACTAGATCTTCCCACTGTGAGAAGAGAAGGTGCAACCGCCTGTCATCTTATAGGAGAAAGGGGAGTTGTTAGAATATATGCCAAATGTATTGTCTTTCAAATAGCAGAGTAGAAGTATGGTGTTTGGAGAAACAGTGTCAGCAGAATAGGACAGCATTACCTCTTGCAAAAACACAGTCTCAAAAGCAAGAGACTGGAGAGGTGATAATCTTTCTGATCCTCAGAACTCTGTGTTAGAGTTTCGTCGTGTGGCTGAGTGTTATTTTTTTTCTTTTGTTTATTTAAGAATCAAGATACCAGATAAATCACTAAGCCAGGAATGAATTTGAAATTAAGATCACTGAAGTTTTTCTCATGCCAATAAAATCCCTCCCTGCAACCCCTAATCATAAGTGTGTCTAGTTCATAAAATACACTGACTAAAACATGTTGAAAAAAATTCAAACAAGTACACTTAGAATAATAAATATTGATGATACTAAGCTTCCTCATTATCTGTTTATTTTAATATAATTGACAACTGCTTCATCTTTTTTTTCAAATTTATCTTAATACAGAACAAAAATGCAGATATAAACACATTTTTATATGATAAATTAGTGTCTGGGACATTTGAATGCTTCTTTGTAAACAAACACGGCTTTGTAATAACAATTGTGGCGTGATTAATTCAAAAGGCTAATGACCTCATAGAAGATGCAGTTTTATGCTTGAAATTATAACGGATGCCACGTAACACACCACTCAAACAACCTTCCTGTTTCTCTCCTGTTAGGCTACGGGGATTACAGACACATTCTTGTGGTTCGGTTGCATCCAGTTAGGCCCATTAGCAGGAATGTCTTTTCAACTCAGGTATGAAGCTGCAGTTTCTAACCACAGAATGTCTTTGCACTAGGAAAAGACACTTCTTAAAGTCAGTAGAGGTTTTTAAAAGTCAAGAGAAGCTTTACAGAATGTCCAGGAGCAGCGTCTCAAGGGAGAAACTGAAGGGGATGGGGACCAAAGGGAGAAACTGTAGGAGAAAAAATAGGATGGGGACCAAGTTATGTAGGATTCAGGAGGTACAGGCTGTCTTCAACAAACTGTTAACTCCTGCTCTGTTGTTCCATCACCTGGCCTCAGAGCCTTTCAGTTTGCTTTCCATTTTAAATTTCTTTGGGCTCAAATGCCCTTTTTCCTCCTTCACCTCTATTTCCCAGCAGAAGATTGAAATAAATAGAGGTGAGCAAGTCTAGAAAATATTGCAGAGTTTGTGTTAGTATTTTAGCAGGAAGAGCTTTTCTGCAAGACTGCAATAAAAAGAATTACAGTCTATATTCTTCTAAAGCTGCCTTCGGACTCCTTCCAGCTCTGATCTAATAAGAGAAGCCCTCTCTAAAGGTCTCTTCCCGAACTATCCAGGGATCCTCCTTTTGGCCCCTTTCCAATTATTCTTGCAATTAGCATTTTGATTCTTTGTTCTTGTTATTCAGTCACCAAGTTGTGTCTGACTCTTTGCAACCCCAGGGACTACAGCCCACCAGGCTTCCCTGTCCCTCATCATCTCCTGGAGTTTGCCTTGGTGATGCCATCCAACCATCTCATCCTCTGTCACCCTCTTATTCTGCCTTCAATTTTTCCCAGCATGAGGATCTTTTCCAATGAGTCAGCTGATCACATCAGGTGGCCAAAGTATTGGAGCTTCAGCTTCAGCATCAGTCCTTCCAAAGAGTATTCGGTGTTGATTTCCTTAAGGATTTACTGTTTTAATCTCCTTGCTTTCCAATTTTTTATTTTGATTTTCCAAATTTTGATACTACCTATACTGAATGCTGTCTCTACCTGTTCTTTAAGGCTTTTATAATGTTGTTTGGACTTGCCCAAATATGACTCATAATTTAACAGTAGGTGGAACCAATACTTACTGAGGCTAAATGTTCTTATATTAGAGCTGTGTGAACACTGTGCAAAACCTTTAAAAATTATTTAAAGATTTTTTTTGTTGTTGTGTGTATGAAATTTGTAATGATCAACTTCAGTGAGAAAAGTTGTTTCTCTCTTTTTTTTTATTACTTTTAAAATGACCTCACCTTGATTTGTTTCTCAGCTTTGCCTTAGCAAACTCTTGTCATCATATTTATTTAAATATTCATATATTTTTGCTTAGTTCACTAGGAGTTCCTCAACTTTGAGGACCCTATATTCCCAAGGTCTAAGTCAATGAATGACAGATACTGATTATTCAATACTGTTTGCTCACAAGAATGAAATAAGAAGGCAAGGATATCATTGTACCTTTTCAGATGATAATTAATTTTTTATTTCTCTTATATAAAATTTTTTCTTGAGGCTTTCTGAATAAGTATTTGATTAGTCATGCTGGAGTCTTTGTGTCACAGGGAAGAAGAAGCCTACAATTTAATTTTAACTAATTATTTACTAACATTTATCTAGTGATCCAAATGCTTCACATGTTTTGGGGACCTAGAATATAGAATTTTTTCATTTCTTTGAATTGTCTTTTTTTCTTGTTTTGTCCTTTTTTAAATTAGTGTTGACTCACTTGTGTTTTTCTTTCTTTATCCATTTTTTCTTGGTTTGTATTTGTTTTTTGGATTTATTTACAAATTTATTTTATGTTATTTTTTAATTGAGATATAACTGACAAATAAAATTATGAGATATTTACAGCGTTGTTCAGTCGCTAAGTTGTGTCTGATTCTACAACCTGATTGACTACAGCATGCCAGGCTTCCATGTCCTTTACCATCTCCTGGAGTTTACTCACACTCATGTCCATTGAGTCAATGATGCCATCCAAACATCTCATCCTCTGTTGCCCGCTTCTCCTCCTGCTCTCAATTTTTCCCAGCATCAGGGTCTTTTCTAATGAGTTGGCTCTTCACATCAGGTGGCCAAAGTATTAGAGCTTCAGCTTCAGCATCAGTCCTTCCAGTGAACATTCAGGGTTGATTTCCTTTAGGATTCACTGGGTTGACCTCATTGTTGTCCAGGGGATTCTCAAGAGTCCTCTGGCACCACAATTCAAAAGCATCAATACTTTGGCACTCAGCCTTCTTTATAGTCCAACTCTCACATCCATACATGGCCATTGGAAAAATCATGGGTTTATAGTGTGCATTGTGACAATTTGATATATGTGTACACTGTGAAAGGATTCCCACCACTAAATTAATTAACACATCCTTCACTTTACGTATTTACTTTTTTGTGTGTGAGAACATTCAAGTTCTATTCTCTTAGAAAATTTCAATTATACATTGAAATATAGTGTTGTCAGATACAGACCATGCAGAAGGGTTTCTAATTCTTTGTAACAGTGTTTGGGAACATTCCTGTTTCCGATCCCAGAGTCCCAGGTATATGTGTACTATGTACTGTGTGTAACTGTACTATGCATAATTGTATATACCCTGTATTATGTGTAACTCGCTTACACGATGAAAAATATCTCACTCCCTTAAAATGTCAAAAGCATCCCCACTGAAAACTTCTACAGAATCTTAAGATAGAAATCAACATTTATTGAGTATCTATATTGTGCACATCCTTGTGTTTGAACTGTGGAGACAGAGAAGGACTTGGGAGATGTATAGATGTTTAAAGTGCGATTTCTCTTTCTGCGGGAGTTTAAAATCCAATTAGGAGATTACAAAGAACTTGAAAGCTAGAAATATGAAAGTGCTTATGTTCAGATTGTTTGTCATTACTTACCAATGACTAGCTCACTCCACATTCTAAACTCACTTTTCCAATGAATCAGTATAAGCAACATGTGATAAAAGTATGTAGCAAGGAGCACATGTTTCAAGGGACATCAGGTGGACCACTAAGATCATAGAGGCTTTATTCATCTTGTGGAATAATTCAACATTTTGTATTGCTCTGCTGATAACAAACAAGAATACTCTCAGGGATATTAGGTACTACGTGGCTGACTTTGGGCAATAAGCGAATAGGGGATAAGTCTGGCATAACTTCCTGGATTATTAATTTTATTGGAAAGCTATTTTATAAAATTTTATTTTAGAATAAACATATACATTGTTACCAATTACATTAGAGAATTTATATGAGTTGTAAACATAAAGCAGGTGATTCTGAAGATGTTTAATTCTTCTAACAGACTGCTTTAACTTATATTCTTAGCCTCAGGGTGTGGAAGGACTGATGTTGAAGTTGAAACCCCAATACTTTGGCCACCTGATGCGAAGAGCTGACTCATTTGAAAAGACCCTGATGCTAGGAAAGATTGAGGGCAGGAGGAGAAGGGCACAACAGAGGATGAGATGGTTGATGGCATCACCGACTCAATGGACATGGGTTTGGGTGGACTCTGGGAGTTGGTGATGGACAGGGAGGCCTGGCGTGCTGTGGTTCATAAAGAGTCGGACATGACTGAGAGACTGAACTGAACTGAACTGAACAGGGTGTATATGTTTGTTTGTCTCTATTATAAGGGACATGTAGTGGAAAATTTTAAGAACATCAAGCAATTCATTGCTAAAAAAAAGTCTACATCCAAGACCAGAAGAATAGTACAGTTCAGTTCAGTTCAGTTCAGTCACTCAATCATGTCTGACTCTTTGTGACCCCGTGGACTGCAGCATGCCAGGCCTCCCTGTCCATCACCAACTCCCGGAGTTTACTCAAACTCATGTCCATTGAGTTGAAGAACAGTACAGTGAGTGGCAATGAACCCTTTTAATATTTGCCACCACAATCCTGAACTCTTCCATTATGTAGAATTATTATGCTCACCAAGGAAGTGCTGATAAATGGGTTAGAAAAAAAATGAGATTGAATTAGCTGTCTGAAATTTCTAGGTCCTTCCTGATGAATCGGGGAACTTTCAAACAGACCATAAGCTCAGTCCCCAAAATCAGTTTTCTGAAGGACATAAGCTTTCTTTTTGATACAGAAACAAATTTTGAAAATAGCTGTAGTTCTGACAGCCATGAGCATGAAAGTGCTGAAATCATAAATAGCTCAAGGAATAAAGGAACACTGAAAGATTCCTGGAGAAATTGATGAGACAATGTAGGTTGCCCACTACCTATATATTGTTTAAGCGATCCAGGTAAGAAACTATACATGAATTGTAAATGAATACTCAGTGGCTTCTGGTTGAAGAATGATGGATAAAACTGCCAATTAGATGGTACTGATGAATAAAGCACCAAATTCAATGTCTATTAAGGTTTATTTTTCATAAATGCTACCATAATTTAATTAAAGAGACAGAGAAGGTATTGAGGATTTGAACGAGTATTCTTTCAGTTTTTGCTTGCCATGAATAAGCATTTGTATTGCTATTACTATGAATTTGCCTCTTTTGTTATATCTAGAATGAAAATAACACCTTCATCCCAAGTGTTTTCATGAGAAATAAAGGAGTAAATACCAGCATAATGTGCTGATAAAGTAAACATACAATAAGCAAGAGCTTTTAATTAAGCAAGGATGGTCTTCAACCATTTCTCTTTATTATTCTCTAGGAAAGAACACAGTCTGCCTGTTTCTGTTATCAGTTCTGATAACAGATTAACAAGATTTCAACCTGTCTAGAATTCTATATTTCTTCCTACCCTGAACCTCAAACAATTAGAATTTTATTTGTCATGATTATTTAAATTACAATCTTTGCAAGGTGGAGTGACACATCAAATTGTTTAGTTCAAACTTTTTATTTTCTCTGTGTAGCCACTTACACTTTGCAAATTTGAATGCATTTGTAAAATATGTCATTTAACAGATATTTTTCACTGACCTGTTATGGTTTGAGTACTATAGTTGTCACTGGGAAGGTAACATGAATTCAGGGATAAGGCACACAAAAACTAAAAGAGTATTTTTAAATACTGTAGCAACTGTAAGAAATAAATACAATATGTTTGGGAACAAAACACAAAAGTAGTTAGTTTACATGTCTGAGTGGGATGGGAAAGGGACAATTTGTAAAGAAGGTTTTTTGGAAATACTGCATCTTAAGAGTAAAGAGGATTTAGGACAGAGGAAAGGAAACCACTTATTCTTGGGCTAGTCTGCCTCTGCTGCAGGTATTTACATGTTTCAGTATTGCTCAATTCAGATGTTTCTTTCTCATTATCTGCTATCACTCATACCAACAAATAAGTTTTCTGCTTTACAATGAGGCTTATGTATAACTCCTGCTATGCCAGTTAAATGTTATCAAATTGACTTAGGAAGTGAAGCAAACTATGTACTCTCATGAATCACCTGGCATAGAGATAGCCCCCCCTACCCCACCCAAATCTGAAGAAGGGAATTTAAAAATGAAAGACTCAGATGGGAAGTAGAATTTAAAAAAAAAAAAGTTTTGGCTTTTCTGAGCACTGTCTACAATGGATATTTTTTTGAGGCATGGTGTGGTGAGTTCCTTCTAAACCCTTTTTCTCTATTTGAAGGGTTTAATACCTCATGAGTTTTTCCAGATGGCAGAGCCTGCTTACTATTATAAACATTAAAAATGACAAGCATGTGTCTGCTCATCTTTGCAACCAAGGCCTGGGCATATGATCTAGACATTGCCCATCAGATACACTATCCCAAAGTTCACATCAGATGGTAAACTCAAAGGCACGGATTCTCTGGAGAATCTATCCTGACAGCAGGTGGCAGCAGCAGTGGCAGTGCCATCTCATTTGGTCATGTCTGTGACTATGAACACAGTGACATTTAATGTTCCGGAGCAGAGGCTGAGGTTACTACGGATGTTGCCATGGCTACCACATAGCCTTCCCTGAATTTTTACATGTCTCACGTTTTACTCAGCAACCTTTCCAGCAATCCTATATACTTCCTAAAATTCTTTCAATGTACTTTATTCTTAAGGATAAGAGTAGTTTATGTTGCTTGAAACTAAGAACCAGAAATGATTTAAAATAAGGGAGAGGGCCTTGGAAAGTCACTGTATTTCCACATATGACTATGCCAGGTATGGAAGGAAGTGTCCCTGACAAGGTCTTACAGACATGAGTGGCTATTTGTTTCATGCACATCTTTTGGACTTTATAAACTCTTTTTAGACTTATTCTCTGAGTTTCATCAATGTTACTAATATTAACTTTTAGTAGATTTTTTTAAAGCTTCTATTCTACCACATTTGTCCTAAACAGGACCCAAGGATAATTTATAAACATATTTGATCAATTAAATGTTTGCTTCTACCACTCTTTGTAATGGGAGCAAGGGGAATTAGAACAGAATTTTCTTTATATGTGGTCATGTCATCAGAGGGGCTTCCCTGGTGGCTCAGATGGTAAAGAATCTGACTGCAGTGCAGGAGACCTGGGTTTGGTCCCTGGATTGGGAAGATCCCTGACAAAGGGAATGAAAACTCACTCTAGTATTCTTGCCTGGAGAAGTCCATGGACAGAGGAGCCTGGCAGTCTATAGACCATGGGGTCACAAAGAGTTGGACATGACTGAGCAACTAACTATTTATGTAATCAGAAAACAGAGACAATTTTAGCTCAATATAATATAATATAAAAGGTCATATAAGACAAACCCACAACTCACATTATAGTCATTGGTAAGACTGAAAGCTTTTCCTCTAAATTCAAGCACAAGAAAAGTGTTTCCACTCACTGCTGCTGCTGTTGCTGCTAAGTCACTTCAGTAGTGTCCGACTCTGTGCGACCCCATAGATGGCAGTCCACCAGGCTCCCCTATCCCTGGGATTCTCCAGGCAAGAACACTGGAGTGGGTTGCCATTTCCTTCTCCAATGCATGAAAGTGAAAAGTGAAAGTGAAGTCACTCAGTCGTGTCCAACTCTTAGCGACCCCATGGACTGTAGCCCACCAGGCTCCTTCATCCATGGGATTTTCCAGGCAAGAGTACTGGAGTGGGGTGCCATTGCCTTCCTATTCAAAATATTACAGAAGTCCTAGCCAGAGCAATTAAATAAGAAAAAATAAATAAATAAAAGAAGAAGAAGGAAGAAAGAAAAGACATCCAATTAAAAAGTTAGAATTGCATTTCTGAAGCCAAAAACAACTATTCTCAATTCCAGTGTGCACAAATAACTACTAATTACATTGTAAGTAATTTTTTGGGCATATTATCAGTGAAATAGAATAAAGTCTAAGTGGATATTATTTTTATAATTTTCCTTCCATAACATTAGTGAATTAATATCTTAAACTTTAATGAATACTGTTTTAGTCCCTTTGACTGCTATAACAAAATACCAAGACAACAGACATTCATTGGTCATAGTTCTAGAGGCCGAAAACTCCAAGATCAAGGCAATAGCATAGTCTCTTAGTGGGCCCTCTTCCTGGTTCATACCAGACACCTGTTGCTGTGTCCTCACATGGTAGTTTGTGTGTGCTAAGTAGCTTCAGTTGTGTCTGACTCTGCAACACTGTGAACTGCAGCCCGCCAGGCTCCTCTGTCCATGGGATTCTCCAGGCAAGAATACTCGAATGGGTTGCCATGCCCTCCTCCAGGGAATCTTCCTGGCCCGAGGATGGAACCGCAGGTGGTTTCTTTACCACTAGCCCCACCTGGGAAGTCCAAGGGGCTTCAGATCTCTCTGGAACCTCTTTGTTAAAAATCTCATACATGACAGTTCCACCCTCATGCCTCAAGCACCTTCCAAAGGCCCCACCTATTGGTACTGTCACATTGGTCATTTGGATTTCAGCGTATGAATTCAGGGATGGGAGGACGTAAGTATTCAGACTAATAATATTAAATACTGTAGCATATACTAATAATATATGACAAATACTGATCATATCTCATACTAAAAAAATTATGATCATACCAAATAACCTATGAAAAGTGAGAGAAGGAATAATTGGTTGAATACATTCTCATATGCTCTTTCTATGAATTTACTCTACACAGAAAATATAGTGAAGGGGATTTTCACCATCTGAGAATATTCTAATCTAGCTCCTTAGTTAATTTATTGATTCTTTCACAGAAAATTATATAATAATCAAGGGTTTTATTTTAATGGTGGGAATTTAGACAAAGATAGAAATAATTGAACAATGAAGGGTAAGAGATGGAAGGTACAGTAGCAGAAATATGTATTTTTAAAATCAGAAACACCATTTGTAAAACACTGGTAACATATAGGGTAAGCAAAAAGTCTTGACTTTCTGGTCAAATTAACTCTGTGACCTTCTAGTATTGAACTGACTGGAACCAGTGAGACGGTAACTGAGGAAAATGTCACAATACAAATGGACTGTTACAGTGATTTTCTTAAGAGGTTACTAAAATATTAGGATCAAGTGACTTAAACAGATCTCAAAGGAATAGTAACCTCTCAGTGTGAATAAGCCTTTCTTCATACACTTAGAAATATTGATCTCTGTGATAAGTAAAATAATAACCTGTAAGACAGTTCTCTATTTGACCTGCAAGAAGACATATCAGTATGGCCCTCAGGGTAAATGATGTTAAAATGAAGAAAAAAACTTTATTCCTAGTTTCACCTTACTACAAGTTACTGATGTATATTCAGACAGTGTAAGAAAAAGATAGTAGGTAGTTTAAGCTATGACTGTTAACAGTCTAAGACAATGCCAGCTCATACAGTGGTTTGCTAAAAAGGTTTTTTTAAACCTCACCCTTTGATTTAGGTACTACCTAAATAGAAAGCAATGTAAAAGCAGTTCTCTAGTCTCTAAGATTAATGGCTTGTTGAATAGCTACTATAAGAAATGGTAACTTGGAAAGAAAGGAAGCAGATGGCCAGCCTCAGATTTTTTAAAAGGAAAAATATTTATAGATATGATCGTCAAGATTTAAGCTCAAATCCACCAAATTTATTGAGTACCTGTTACGGCCCAGAGACTATGCTAGGTACTTAAGTATTTATTTATCTATCACGGACTCGATGGACTTGAGTCTGAGTGAATCCGGGAGTTGGTGATGGACAGGGAGACCTGGCGTGCTGCGATTCATGGGGTCGCAAAGAGTCGGACACGACTGAGCGACTGAACTGAAACCTCACAAAGTATGTATTTATTCATATGCATTGAAGTTGATAATTAACACAGAACAGACGTACCTTTGGTTCTTAAAACTGATATTCATTAGTAGACAACTTGATATGAAGAACGATAAACTTGGTTGAGGAAGAAACAAAATCTATACATTGAATTGTCAACTAAGTAGTTTATTAAGGAGTTAAATACAAATAAACATATGACAAACACTACATAAGAATTTTAGGGTTAACTTTAAGCCTCTTCTCACTGTTCTGCCATTTCTGTCCTTAATTGATGTTGCAGAACTTTGTGCATAGCAGGCAATGTTGGAAGGACGAACCTTGTTGATGGTGCATGCACTCGGTCAATACTAAAAGCCGCATGCCTTCTACACATGAACGCCTTCTGAAAATGTCCTTTGCTTTCCTTTCTATCATTATTTAGTGCAGTGAGGGACACCTGAATATTTCTAGGAAGTGTTTTCAATTTATTCAAAAGCTTATTCTTCAATGTCCATTTTATATACTTGCAATTGTGCACTAACTACAGCAGGACTTTTTGCTTAATCCCTTTCATTCCAGCTGCATTTGAGTGACAACAGCAGTTGCTAATGTATCGTATCAAAGGTTGTCCTTTTAGAAACTTAAATGAATTAGAAGGTCTTGTGTACAGGAGGACAGACAACAATTTAGATGTTGTAGAAAGGGCAGCAGAATGTATTTACAAATAGCAGTTATGGAAGCGGCTTAAATGAGTGTGAATGGAAATAGCTTTAAGTTTTCTCGTTCTTAAAAAAAAAAAAAAAAAAAAAAGAGTCATTTTATTTAGGGCTGACCTAGCTCAAATATTCCTTTGGACATGGCTTTTGAAGTCTTTAAAAAACACTGACACCATTTCACTCATCTATCCTCATTCCCATAAATCTAAGGAGGTTTGGCAAAGTTTTGCAATTATGGTGGGTGAAATAGGGACTCCATATATCACACTCTATGCAATACACCAGAAAGACAGGCATTTTCATCTGTCTAAATTTACTTTTCTTCTTAACAAAGGAATCCCCTTCCCACCAGGGCAGTGTCTCAACATTTGTAGGTCTGGGAGAGTGATGGCATAATCTGTGATTTAAAACAAAAATTGAATTAGTTATAAACTTCTAAAAGTCAGTGTCTTTTTATGTATTAAAAATGGTAATGTTTAATATCCTTCAAAAAATTGGATAGTATGGTAAGGCAGTTGTTATTGCTACCAGACATCATATGCAATTCTCTCTATACTTTTTATTGTCTTCTGAACACTGAAGCATTTTGGTCAGCTCCCATTTATTACTGTATTCACATTGCTTTTCTTTATAGTAAATGTAGATGAAAATAAAACATATCTTGAACCTATGCCTCTATTTAGAGTGAGGAAATTAAGAATAGACATAGAAGGCTATAATTTACACTGGCTGTAGTAATTGATACTGTGACTTTTGTAAAAACTCATTATTGTGTTTGTGTGTGTATATGTGATGGATATATATTCACATCTATATATATTTATATTACTATCTGTATCAAGCTTTTCAGTGTAGTCACTTAATGACTGGAACTGTTTTTTGCTTTTTTTTTTTTCATTTTAGTTGCTTCAGTGGCTGTTATAAATCAGACACTGGAATAAAATTTAGTGAATAAATACTTAATACTTAAAATATAATGAAATTAGATCAGGAGGTAATGATCTGAAAGGAAATCTTACCAAAATGTTTTCTATGTCTCAACAAAATGTTTTCTACTGACTTTAGGACTTGTTTCAATTAGACATTAAATATTTCTCCTTGGCATAATACTGGCAAAACATTAATGCATTTAATATTTTTACTTTCTCTACCATAGATTCTGTCACCAACCTATTTTATGGCAAACTCTTTTTTTAAAAAGAAAAGAAAATGCTCTCCAGCAACCTGAATGGTGTGGAGCTAGACAGAGATGAAACGTGGTGATGAATAACGATTTAGCCGATGATCCCAGGGACAGCATAGAAGGAGGTCACTAGGAGACACAGAGTCAATTTAGAAAATCGGAGTCCAGAAAGGAAGAAAAAATATTGGAAAATAGGATTTACAGTTGTTTTCCAAGAGGCAAGGTCCTAGGAACAGTTTTAAGGTCTAACTCTGCTTTTTTTTCTTTTGGTCCAGAATGACTTGTAACTGTGCCACATGTATGCATACAGAATCTTAAAGGCATTACTCTAATCTGCACCTGATCTAAGAAATTAACTATAGATGAATTTAAGTCATATTTTATAGTCATATACCTTTATTAGACTTGTATGGAAGTCTTGTTTCCTTGACTGAAATAATATAAAACATCAGTTTTTATTATTAGACTGGAAGATATTCCAATTTAATCAGGCACACAATTAGTAAATTTTTATATGATAAAGGTCTACAAATAACTAGTATTACCCAGGTTATTATTAAATAAAAGGTAAATAATTATTTATTATATTAATAAGAATAATTTCTTCATGTTTCTCTACATATTTGTGGAATATATTGTTGTAAAATATATTTTATTAATTATTTTTATTTAATAATGCTAAACATTAATTTCAGAAAAAGATATTATTTGGATGAACTCATGTTTAGGAGAAGAAAAACATCTCACCCTAGGGCATAGTGATATGCACATTACTTTTTTAAGATTTCCAGTAAAGAAATGAGCTTGTTTTAAAATACAAGGTAAGGACGCAGAATTCTGTGTTGCTTGCAATTCCTTTGCCGTGGCTCTCATTCACATATGTTATGGTGCCTTCACTTGATTAATGTTCTCCTTTTATAGAACTGATAGAGACCTCAAACACACACTGAAAAATACAAACAAAACCGTTCACTGAAACAAAGCAACACATTTAGAAATGCCACAGATAGAATTTCCACAGAACAGAGCATACAAATAAATAACCTGTACATTCATATATCAGGCTTCTTAAATTATATATTTATGACAATTATGGAAAATTCTATATTTATCTTACAACTTGATACAAAATGGTAGCTTAAGAGTCAGAAGGTCTAGTTAGTAATGGATGTGTCATCTGTGGAGAGCTGTGGGAAGATTACTTTGTATTTGTGAACCTTCAGAGAGCAGGTATTAAGCTAAATCCTTTCAACAAGCTTATGCTGAGAGACTTGTGATCTGGGGTTATACATGTATACAGTGGTTTCTTTGGTTATATGAGTTCTTTGCACGTACTGTCTGTTTAGGAGTAAAATTCCCCTGAGGTTAGAGACTTCAAGTTTCTTATAATGCACCTTCAAAAGGTTAATATCCTTTGTAAAAATAAATAATTTTGAAAAAAATCATTTTTAATCCATAGTTTCAAACTGCGATGCTAAAACATTTCTTTTTTTGAAGGCTAAACTGATATCTACTATCAGTTTCTGTGATTTGCTTCCATCAGAGAGCAGCCTGACGTGGATAATTGTATAATTCTTCATTTTTTATGCTTTTATGTCACTTGAAAAAGTAAGGAAACTGTAGCATGTTCATGGAGGTTCTCTTCATGTCTACAAGGTCAATAGGCAATACTTCTCTTGTCCTAAATTAATAAGAATTTAATTGGATTATATTTCTCAATACATCTGCACCAATCTGTTCAGTTCAGTTTGGTCTCTCAGTCATGTCCAGCTCTTTGCGACCCCATGGACTGAAGCATGCCAAGCTTCCCTGTCCATCACCAACTCCTGAAGCTTACTCAAACTCATATCCATTTGAATTGGTGAAGCCATCCAACCATCTCATCCTCTGTTGACCCTTTTTCTCCTCTTATGTTCAATCTTTCCAAACATCATGGTCTTTTCCAATGAGTCAGTTCTTTGCACAAGGTGACCAAAGGATTGGAGTTCAGCTTCAGCATCAGTCCTTCCAATGAATATTCAGGACTGGTTTCCTTTAGGATGGACTGGTTGGGTCTCCTTGCAGTCCAAGGGACTCTCAAGAGTCTTCTCCAACACCACAGTTCAAAAGCATCAATTCTTCAGCGCTCAGCTTTCTTTATAGTCCAACTTTCACATCCATACATGACTACTGGAAAAACCATAACTTTGACCAGACGGACCTTTATTGACAAAGTAATGTCTCTGCTTTTTAATATGCTGTCTAAATTGGTCATAACTTTTCTTCTAAGGAGCAAGAATCTTTTAATTTCATGGCTGGAGTCACCATATGCAGTGATTTTGGAGATTCCAAAAAATAAAGTCTGTCACTGTTTCCACTGTTTCCCCATCTATTTGCCATAAAGTGATGGGACCAGATGCCATGATCTTTGTTTTCTGAATGTTGAGTTGTAAACCAGGCTGTTTAGTTTTTCTTTGCTTTCTGCCATATGGGTGGTATCATCCAGCTTGTGCTTCATCCAGCCTGGCATTTCAAATGATATACTATACATATAAGTTAAATAAGCAGGGTGACAATATACAAGCATGACATACTCCTTCCCTGATTTGGAACCAATCTGTTGTTCCATGTCTGGTTCTAACTGTCCTAGTGCACCAATACTGTATGAGTATAAAATACATATGTTTTATGTCCATAAATGGGCTTCCCTGGTGGCTCAGACTGTAAAGCGTCTGCCTGCAATGTGGGAGACTTGGGTTCGATTCCTGGGTCAAGAAGATCCCCTGGAGAAGGAAACAGCAATCCACTCCAGCACTCTTGCCTGGAAAATCCCATGGACGGAGGAGCCTGATAGGCTACAATCCATGGGGTCGCAAAGAGTCGGACACGACTGAGTGACTTCACTTTCATGGCTATAAATATACGTGTGGGTCTATAGCAACAAATCTATAACTACATGTGTAACTGTGCAACCCCATGAACTGCAGCATGCCAGGCTTCCCTGTCCTTCACTGTCTCCCAGAGTTGGCTCAGACTCATGTCCACTGAGTCATTGATGCCATCCAACCATCTCATCCTGTGTTGCCTTCTTCTCCTCTTGCCCTCAGTCTTTCTCAGCATCAGGGTCTTTTCCAAAGAGTTGTCTCATTGTATCAGTTGAACAGATTACTGTAGCTTCAGCTTCAGCATCAGTTCTTCCAATGAGTATTCAGGGTTGATTTCCTTTATGATTGATTGGTTTGATATCCTTGCTCTTCTAGGGACTCTCAAGTGTCTATATGTATTATCAGTTCAGTTCAGTTCAGTCGCTCAGTCATGTACAACTCTTCGCAACACCATGAATCGCAGCATGCCAGGCCTCCCTGTCCATCACCAACTCCCGGAGTTCACTCAGACCCACATCCATTGAGTCAGTGATGCCATCCAGCCATCTCATCCTCTGTCATCCCCTTCTCCCCCTGCCCCCAATCCCTCCCAGCATCAGAGTCTTTTCCAATGAGTCAACTCTTCGCATGAGGTGGCCAAAGTACTGGAGTTTCAGCTTCAGCATCATTCCTTCCAAAGAAATCCCAGGGCTGATCTCCTTCAGAATGGACTGGTTGGATCTCTTTGCAGTCCAAGGGACTCTCAAGAGTCTTCTCCAACACCACAGTTCAAAAGCATCAATTCTTCAGTGCTCAGCCTTCTTCACAGTCCAACTCTCCCATCCATGCATGACCACAGGAAAAACCATAGCCTTGACTAGACGAACCTTTCTTGGCAAAGTAATGTCTCTGCTTTTGAATATGCTATCTAGGTTGGTCATAACTTTCCTTCCAAGGAGTAAGCGTCTTTTAATTTCATGGCTGCAATCACCATCTGCAGTGATTTTGGAGGCCCCCAAAATAAAGTCTGACACTGTTTCCACTGTTTCCCCATCTATTTCCCATGAAGTGATGGGACCGGATGCCATGATCTTCATTTTCTGAATGTTGAGTTTTAAGCCAACTTTTTCACTCTCATCTTTCACTTTCATCAAGAGGGTTTGTAGTTCCTCTTCACTTTCTGCCATAAGGGTGGTGTCATCTGCATATCTGAAGTTATTGATATTTCTCCTGGCAATCTTGATTCCAGCTTGTGTTTCTTCCATAATCCAGCATTTCTCATGATGTACTCTGCATATAAGTTAAATAAACAGGGTGACAATATACAGCCTTGACGAACTTCTTTTCCTATTTGGAACCAGTCTGTTGTTCCATGTCCAGTTCTAACTGTTGCTTCCTGACATGCATACAGATTACCTAAGAGGCAGGTCAGGTGGTCTGGTATTCCCATCTCTTTCAGAATTTTCCACAGTTTATTGTGATCCACACAGTCAAAGGCTTTGGCATAGTCAATAAAGCAGAAATAGATGTTTTTCTGGAACTGTCTTGCTTTTTCCATGATCCAGCAGATGTTGGCAATTTGATCTCTGGTTCCTCAGCCTTTTCTAAAACCAGCTTGAACATCAGGAAGTTCACGGTTCACGTATTGCTGAAGGTATATGTATTATACCTAGTTATAAATAACATACATTTTAGGGATCCAGACATTCGTCAAGAAAACAGCATAAATGTATGTTGTTGAAGTCATATGATGCATTTAAATATATACCACTTTGATATAGTTATTATATGTAAATATTTTAAATAATCATATATCATAATTATTTAGGGATGTATAGGTTAATAATGTGGAAAAGGCAATGGCACCCCACTCCAGTACTGTTGCCTGGAAAATCCCATGGATGGAGGAGCTTGGTAGGCTGCAGCCCATGGGGTCACACAGAGTTGGACATGACTGAAGTGGCTTAGCAGCAGTAGCAGCAGGTTAATAATGAATCTCCCTGGAAGGTTTAGCTGTTTACTGAACATAAAAGATTATTAAATACACCAAAGATAAAATCTTCAGGTTTCTAAATGTTTGATTTACCTGAAAATATACCTTTAGTAGAAAATATCTTCAAATCTTGGACATAATTTCATCTGTTAAAATTATAATATCATACTTGTCCAAGAGTTACTGAAATGATTAAATTAGAATATCTATGTATAATACAAGACAAATTGTTTGAGGAAACACTATAATAATAAAACAGTAAAGCTGTGTTGAGGGATATGTAAAACTATTTGATTTATTTGTTGTGTTTAGAATGACTCATCCTCTAACTATTTGAAATCATGTTTTCAGTTAGTTTCCTGAAGTAAAATACTTGAAATTTTTGTTTTAATTTAACTGTTAAATTAAAAAAAAAGCACTAAAAATATAACCTAAATTTTATTCAGTTGCCTTTTCCCCCCAAATTAATCAGTTATTTGATGAATGCTTAAAGCATCTAGTCATAATTCCATTGGGTTATTTGATGAATGTTTAAAGCATCTAGTCATAATTCCATTGGGTTGTTTGTTCAGTTTCTGCTGAAAAGTAATCAAGAAATTTTTATTTCACATTTGTTCCTAGATGAGTAGACCCTGCAATTAAGCTGCCTTTAAAATCTGTAATATAATAGATGTTTTGTTAGAATATTAATGTATTTTATAAATGCAATGTATTTTGATGTTGTTAAAATGTTACATTAGCCATTGTATCTAATTACAAAAAGATTTGGCTCTTGTGAAATGTATACATCTTGTAGAGTGTGATTAAAGGCTGTTATTTTTAGGGATGTAATTTGGGGAGCAATTTTCTATAAAACTGCTTAAATTGTTACTTTATAAATTTGAAATCATTTGGCACAATATTCATTTAACCAAATTACTGTTCTAAGAGCAATTCCACCTTCTAAATGGTTTTCAAAGAGTTAGTGAGTATGTGGCTCTCATTAACCTCTAGCATTTATGGCTTGAGTGATGGTTGTCCTTCTCTGCACAAGTCATATAGTTTACTTAACAATTCTTGGTTCTGGCCTTTATCTATAGCTCCAAAAGTTGCTAACATTGATTGAACTTCATTTATATACAGTTTCTTCAAGGAGAAAAACCAATTTTCAAGGTTAAGATTCAAGTCTTCTTTTAACCAACCAGTAAAGTAAAATGGATAATTCATTTATTCTTCCATTAAAATTATTAAGAGCCTACTATTTATAAGATATTAGCAGGTGAATCAAATTCAAGGACACAAAGTTTAAGACTTTGTCTTTAAGCAAAGCAGATTAGGGGAGAGTTTCTTGCAAGATGGCAAGATTGGAAAAAAGCTTTAGGAATGCTCAAGTTATAGAAATTAACCAAATGTTATAGAGGAAATGGCTTTAAAACTATGTTTGTAAACCAAGCTACAGGGTTGAGAAACTTGAGGATTTGTTTAGCGTTGACAATTTGTAATTGCGTGGTGTTCAAAAAATGAGAAAAACAGACATGTAATATGTCAGTAGGGGCAGAATACAGCAGGTGTTATTAAAAAAATAGAGAGAGAGAGACTACAGATATTCTTCAGCAAATAGTGGCTTAACATAGATGTGAGTAGCAGAAGAACATGAATAGAGGCCCTGGTGGCTCAGATGGTAAAGCATCTGTCTACAATGCAGGAGACCTGGGTTCAATCCCTGGGTCGGGAAGCTGCCCTGGAGAAGGAAATGGCACCCCACTCCAGTACTATTGCCTGGAAAATCCCATGGAAGGAGGAGCCTGGTAGGCTACAGTCCATGGGTTTGCAAAGAGTCGGACATGACTGAGCAACTTCACTTCACCTCATTTTGGTATGTATAGAATACATTTGGAATAGAGAAAAATAGAAATGTAAGGAGACTGAAAAAGGAAGATGGCACTAAGAATAGGAAAAGTATTTTCAAGAGACTGAAGAATTGATAGGACTCCAGTTCAGTTCAGTTCAGTTCAGTTGCTCAGTCATGTCCGACCCTTTGAGACCCCATGAATTGCAGCACACCAGGCCTCTTTGTCCAGAGAAGACAATGGCACCCCACTCCAGTACTCTTGCATGGAAAATCCCATGGATGGAGGAGCCTGGTAGGCTACAGTCCATGGGGTCACTAAGAGCCAAATACGACTGAACGACTTCACTTTCACTTTCCACTTTCATGCATTAGAGAAGGAAATGACAACCCACTCCAGTGTTCTTGCCTGGAGAATCCCAGGGACGGGGGAGCCTGGTGGGCTGCCATCTATGGGGTCGCACAGAGTCGGACCTGACTGAAGTGACTTAGCAGCAGCAGCAGCAGGCCCCCCTGTCCATCACCAACTCTTGGAGTTCACTCAAACTCATGTCCATCGAGTCAGTGATGCCATCCAGCCATCTCATCCTCTGTCCTCCCCTTCTCCTCTGGCCCCCAATCCCTCCCAGCATCAGAGTCTTTTCCAGTGAGTCAACTCTTTGAATCACGTGGCCAAAGTACTGGAGTTTCAGCTTTAGCATCATTCCTTCCAAAGAACACCCAAGACTGATCTCCTTTAAATGGACTGATTGGATCTCCTTGCAGTCCAAGGGACTCTCAAGAGTCTTCTCCAACACCACAGTTCAAAAGCATCAATTCTTCGGTGCTCAGCTTTCTTCACAGTCCAACTCTCACATCCATACATGACTACTGGAAAAACGATAGCCTTGACTAGACAGATCTTTGTTGACAAAGTAATGTCTCTGCTTTTTAATATGCTATCTAGGTTGGTCATAGCTTTCCTTCCAAGGAGTAAATGTCTTTTAATTTCATGGCTGCAGTCACCATCTGCAGTGATTTTGGAGCCCCAAAAGATAAAGTCTGACACTGTTTCCCCATCTATTTCCCATGAAGTAATGGGACCAAATGCCATGATTTTAGTTTTCTGAATGTTGAGCTTTAAGCCAACCTTTTCACTGTCCTCTTTCACTTTCATCAAGAGGCTTTTTAGTTCCTCTTCACTTTCTGTCATAAGGGTGGTGTCATCTGCATATCTGAGGTTATTGATATTTCTCCTGGTAATCTTGATTCCAGCTTGTGCTTCTTCCAGCCCAGCACATCTCATGATGTACTCTGCATATAAGTTAAATAAGCAGGGTGACAAGATACAGCCTTGACGTACTCCTTTTCCTATTTGGAACCAGTCTGTTGTTCCATGTCCAGTTCTTACTCAGAAATTAGAAGTAAATGAAAAGGAGAGTCAAATTTTATTTGATTTTGACAATTTGATTATCAGGGTTTCTGGTCTTACTAATAGAGAGTGATATCATAGAAATAAATAGTTGTTAGGAGAAATATTTCACATCCTGAATATTTTGAATGTGACACCTGGGCACATATGCTACTATGAGACTGAAGAGAGGTATAGTGAAGCCTTTGAGAACTATCAGGGTTGAAAGCAAACTTGTGTGAGTGATTCTAATAGAGGAGGTTACATGGAATTATGAGATTGCTTGAATTCTTTGAGGGTTCTTGGAAAAACAAAATCAGTCCAGGAATAATTTCTGGGAAAACATAACAGGTGTTTAGAAGCAAAAATGCAACAGAAAATAAGAAAAATGAAAACAGAGAATTAGGACAGTGAAGAGAGAGCGTCTTTCCTCAAAAGAAGAAGGAAGAAGGTTTTGAGGACTCACCAAAGTTAAAAGGAAGGGCCAGAATGCACCATCTCCTTGCATTCATAAACAAAAAGACTAATTGTTGAGCAGGGAGAGTCCAGTCTCATTAAGAATCTTGTGGACATTTTGACTCTCTTCCTAGGAAAATATAAACTATACAAAAAATTATATTTCAGATGACTGATGAATCTTTAAAGTTTATCCAGAGCCTCTAACTTAAGGAAATGTTGCAAAAAAAAATATCTTTTGATAACAATTTCAACAAGTTTCAAAGCACAGGTTAAGTTTATATAATGGATTATGGTTTTGTTTAGTCGCTAAGTGGTGTCTGACTTTTTGCAACCTGAAGGACTGTAGCCCCACTTCCCTGCATCCCCCGCCAGGCTCTTCTGTCCATGGGATTTCCCAGGTAAGAACACTGCAGTGCATTGCTATTTTCTTCTTCAGAGAATCTTCCCATACCAGGGATTGAATTAATGTCTCCTGCATTGGCAGGTGGATTCTTTACTACTGAACTGCCAGGGAAGCCCCATGATTCCTTATAGACCTTTCTTTTCAGATTCTATCTCATTTACAATAACTTACTTTGTTTTCAATTTTCTCCTGATTTATGATTAATTTTAAGACTTACTATAAGGATAGAAGTGTGTATGAATGGAATGGCCAGTGGTTCTGGTTTACAGCCCTCAGTTCAGTACATCACTCAGTAATGTCCGACTCTTTGTGATCCCATGGACTGCAGCATTCCAGCTGTCCTGTCCATCACCAACTCCTGAAGCTTACTCAAACTCATGCCCATTTGAAACGGTGATGCCTTCCAACCATCTCATCCTCTTTTGACCCCTTCTCCTGCATTGATATTTCCCAGCATCAGAATCTTTTCCAGTGAGTCAGTTCTTCTCATCAGATGGCCAAAGTATTGGAGTTTCAGCTTCAGCATCAGTCCTTCCAATGAACAACCAGGACTGATCTCCTTTAGGATGGACTGGTAGGATCTCCTTGCAGTCCAAGGGACTCTCAAGAGTCTTCCCCAGCACCACAGTTCAAAAGCATCAGTTCTTCTGCACTCAGCTTTCTTTATACTCTAACTTTCACATCCATATGTGACTATCGGAAAAACCAAAGCTTTGGCTAGACGGACCTTTGTTAGCAAAGTAATGTCTCTGATTTTTAATATGCTGTCTAGGTTGGTCATAACTTTTCTTCTAAGAAGCAAATGTGTTTTAATTTCATGGCTGCAGTCACCATCTGCAGTGATTTTAGAGCCCCCCAAAATAAAGTCTGTCACTGTTTCCCCATCTATTTCCCATGAAGTAATGGGAAAAGATGCCACGATCTTGGTTTTCTGAATGTTGGGTTGTAAGCCAGCTTTTTCACTTTCATGAAGAGGCTTTTTAGTTCTTCTTCACTTTCTGCCATAAGGGTGGTATCACCTGCCTATCTGAGGTTATTGATATTTGTCCCAGTCAAGCACAAGCTTGATTCCAGCTTGTGCTTCATCCAGCCTGGCATTTTGCATAATGTACTCTGCATATAAATTAAATAAGCAGGGTGACAATATACAAGGTTGATCTACTCCTTTCCCTATTTGGAACCAGTCTGTTGCTCCATGCTCAGTTCTAACTTCTTTCTTAACCTGCATGCAGATTTCTCAGGAGACAGGTTAGGTGATCTGGTTTTCACCTCTCTTTAAGAATTTTCCACAGTTTGTTGTGATCCACACAGTCAAAGGCTTTGGCATAGTCAATAAAGCAGAAGTAGATGTTTTTTCTGGAACTCTTTTGCTTTTTTGATGATCCAAAGGCTGTTGGTAATTTGATCTCTGGTTTCTCTGCCTTTTCTAAATCCAGCTTAAACTTCTGGAAGTTCACTGTTCATGTGCTATTGAAGCCTGGCTTGGAGAATGTTGAGCATTACTATGTTAGTGTGTGAGATGAGATGCTTCCCAAGGCCCTACTTGATTTCACATTCCAGGATGTCTGACTCTAGGTGAGTTATCACACCATCATGATTATCTGGGTCATGAAGTTCTTTTCTGTATAGTTCTGTGTGTTCTTGCCACCTCTTCTTAATATCTTCTGCTTCTGTTAGGTCCTTACCATTTCTGTCCTTTATTGAGCTCATCTTTGCATGAAATGCTCCCTTGGTATCTCTAATTTTCTTGAAGAGATCTCTAGTCTTTCCCATTCTATTGTTTTCCTCTATTTCTTTGCATTGATCACTGAGGAATCTTATCTCTCCTTGCTATTCTTTGGAACTCTGCATTCAGATGGGTATATCCTTCCTTTTCTCCTTTGCCTTTAGTTTCTCTTCTTTTATCAGCTATTTGTAAGGCCTCCTCAGATAACCATTTTGCTTTTTTGCTCTTCTTTTTCTTGGGGATTGTCTTGATCACTGCCTCCTGTACAATGTCCCAAACCTCCATCCATAGTTCTTCAGGCACTCTGTCTATCAGATCTAATCCCTTGAATCTATTTGTCACTTCCACTGTATAATCGTAAGGGATTTGATTTAGGTCATACCTGGATGGTCCAGTGGTTTTCCCTACTTTCTTCAGTTTACGTCTGAATTTAGCAATAAAGAGTTCATGATCTAAGCCACAGTCAGCTCCCGGTCTTGTTTTTGCTGACTGTATAGAGTTTCTCCATATTTGGCCGCAAAGAATATAATTAATCTGATTTTGGTATTGACCATCTGGTGATGGCCTAATCCCAGGAAAATTTCATTCCTTAGCCAATCACTGCATGGTTAAAATAGATAGAAGGAAATAAGAACACTCTTAAATGGAAACTGCAGAAAATACTGTATATATAGTCCTCAAAGCTGTGGAGGTTTGTACCTTTGATAACATTTAAAAATGGACTCTGTCTTTTTTTTTCTTTCCTGCTCAGTATTATCCTCTTTTAAGGGAAAGCTTCTGAACTATCATCTTTAACAATTCATCCACCTCAGGGAAATTTCAAAAAAGAGTAAAACCCTGTAAGAAATATTTGTGTACAACTGAATGATTTATTAAGGAAGTGCTTCTAAATGAAATCTGTAATGGAGTGAGAAAAGCAGGCAAGAAGTGGAAGAGGCCTAGAAGCGATTTCAGGAAAAGTGCCAGACTCAGCTTGTTTCATCAAGGAACTCTGGACAATACATTAAACCTCAAAATCCACTCCAACTGGAGGCAGGGAGCAAAACTTGCTAATACTGCTTCATCTGCATAGTTGCTAGTGTTGAAAGGCTTGGGGAGGGAGGGTTAGTAGTAATCTCCAAGGCATTTAGAGATACCTTCAATGCAGGCAAAGCATTTGCAGCGTTCCTTGTGTACTGCTGATGATATTGTTGAAACGTTGATAATATTATCCAAAGAATATTGTGCCTGGTAATATTCTTTTCTCTGAAATAAAGTTTGATATTAATATAGTCACTGTAGCTTTGTTTACCTGAGGGTAAGCCAGATAGAAGCTCAATTGGTAAAGAATCCACCTGCAATGCAGGAGACCCTGGTTTGATTCCTGGGTTGGGAAGATTCCCTGGAGAAGGGATAGGCTACCCACTCCAGTAGTCTGACCTGGAGAATTTCATGGACTGAATGCTCCATGGGTTCACAAAGAGTTGGACACAACTGAGCGCCTTTCACTTTCACTTTTCAACCCAGATAGACATTTTTTATCCTTTTACAATTAACCTGTATATATTTTTATATTTTAAATGGATTTCTTGAGAGTGACATATAGTTAGGTCTTGTGTTCTTTATTCAAACTGGCAATCTCTGTTTTTAATTGGGTCATTTGAACTGATTGCTTTAAGTATGATTATTGAGATGATTAGGTTTAAATATATTACCTTGCTAAATCTTTATATCTTATATCATCTGTTCTACATTCCCTTTTCTACTCTTACTACCCCCTTTTTTTATTTTTAATGATCTATTTTATCTCCTTTGTTAACTTCATAGCTATAATTCTTTGTATTGGTATTTTTGTGCTTACTGTAGAATTTCGTCTAGATCTTTAATTCATCACCATCTACTTTTAAATGACATAATAGTAATTCATTATAAGGTGAATTTTAACTTTTAAGGTGACTGATGAATACAATCACCTGAATATTAATTTCTATGTTTGAGCTTTGTTTAGGGATGCAGGTTAGTTATTTGGGAACAGTGTGATCATTTTAGGGTTCTGATTTTTAAAATTTTGTGAAGTGAGATTGGAGCAGTATCTGTCTAGGCTTGGACTGCAAGGAGATCAAACCAGTCAACCCTAAAGGAAATTAATCCTTGATATTTATTGGAAGGACTGATGCTGAAGCTCTAATACTTTGGTCACCTGATGCAGAGAGTTGACTCATTAGAAAAGACCCTGCTGCTGGCAAAGATTGAAGGCAGGAGGAAAAGGGGATGACAGAGGACAGTGGATGAGATGGTTGGAAGGCATCGCTGACTCAATGGACGTGAGTTTGAGCAAACTCTGGGAGATGGTGAAGAACAGGGAAGTTCGGCTTGCTTCAGTCCATGGGGTCCCAAAGACTCAGACACGACTGAGTGACAGAACAACAACAAACTCTAGAGGCAAAGTTCATTTTTGTAATGTTGTGGTTTTCCAGCTGGCTACTGGGAAATATACTATTTTGAATCCCATTTGAGCAATGGATACTGTTTCATTTAAACCATTTGATAGCTTCTTTTCAGAAGAGTTTGTAAAATATCTATCTTTTAAATTAGTTGAGACTGTTTCTGAAGTATAATTGACCTATAATACTATATTAGTTCCTGTTTATACAATGTAATGATTCAATTTAATATTTCTATACATTTTAAAATAGTCACCACAGGTCTAGTTACAAATTGTCACCACACTAAAATACTACGTAACTATTGACTCTGTTCCTCACACTGTACATTTCATACTCATGCTTCACTTATATAGCAAATGGGCATTTGTATCTCTTAATATCCCTCACCTATTTCTCTCCTCTAGCACCCTCTCCCTGCTGGCAACCACCTGTTCATTTTCTGTATCTATGACTGTTTCTATTTTTTTATGTCCATTTGTTGTTGTTGTTTTTTTTTTCAGATTTGACATATAAGTGAAATCATACAATATTTGTCTTTCTCTGAGATATTTCATTTAGCCTAGTATCCTCTAGGTCCATCCTTGATAACACAAATGACAATATTTTGGGTTTTTTATGGTTGATTAATATTCTATTATATATATATTTTATATATATCATATTTTCTTTATTCATTCATCTATTGATGAGCACTTAGGTTGCTTTTTATCATGGCTATAATAAGTAATGCCATAATGAACATAGGGGTGCATGTATCTTTTCAAAATGTATCATTGTCTTTGGCTAAATACCCAGGAGTGAAATTGATGGGTTAATGGTAGTTCAAGCAGAAAAACAAACTTATAGAAAAGGAGATAAGATCTCTGTTTACCAGAGATGGAAGGATGAGGGGATTGAATGAAGGAAGCAGAAAGATACACATTTCTACTTATAAGATAAATAAGTAGTAGGGATTTAATATATAACATGATAAATATAATTGCCACTGTTATATTTTTTTATGAAAGTTTAAGAGTAAATCCTAAGAGTTCTCATCACAAGGAAATATATTTTTTTCTGCCTTTAAATTTTGCATTATGGGCAGATTCTTTATACCATCTGAGCCTCTGGAGAAACCCATTATTTGATGATATATATGAGTCAAATCATTATGTTGTAAACTTTATATAGTGCTATACGTGAACTTCCTGATGTTCAAGCTGGTTTTAGAAAAGACAGAGGAACCAGAGATCTAACTGCCAACATCCACTGGATCATGGAAAAAGCAAGAGAGTTCCAGAAAAACATCTATTTCTGCTTTATTGACTATGCCAAAGCCTTTGACTGTGTGGATCACAAGAAACTGTGGAAAATTCTGAAAGAGATAGGAATACCAGACCACCTGATCTGCCTCTTGAGAAATTTGTATGCAGGTCAGGAAGCAACAGTTAGAACTGGACATGGAACAACAGACTTGTCCCAAATAGGAAAAGGAGTTCGTCAAGGCTGTATATTGTCACCCTGTTTATTTAACTTATATGCAGAGTACATCATGAGAAACGCTGGACTGGAAGAAACACAAGCTGGAATCAAGATTGCTGGGAGAAATATCAATAACCTCAGATATGCAGATGACACCACCCTTATGGCAGAAAGTGAAGAGGAACTCAAAAGTCTCTTGATGAAAGTGAAAGTGGAGAGTGAAAAAGTTGGCTTAAAGCTCAACATTCAGAAAACGAAGATCATGGCATCTGGTCCCATCACTTCATGGGAAATAGATGGGGAAACAGTGGAAACAGTGTCAGACTTTATTTTGGGGGGCTCCAAAATCACTACATATGGTGACTGCAGCCATGAAATTAAAAGACACTTACTCCTTGGAAGGAAAGTTATGACCAACCTAGATAGCATATTCAAAAGCAGAGACATTACTTTGCCAACAAAGGTTCATCTAGTCAAGGCTATGGTTTTTCCTGTGGTCATGTATGGATGTGAGAGTTGAACTGTGAAGAAGGCTGAGCGCCGAAGAATTGGCGCTTTTGAACTGTGATGTTGGAGAAGACTCTTGAGAGTCCCTTGGACTGCAAGGAGATCCAATCAGTCCATTCTGAAGGAGATCAGCCCTGGGATTTCTTTGGAAGGAATGATGCTGAAGCTGAAACTCCAGTACTTTGGTCACCTCATGTGAAGAGTTGACTCATTGGAAAAGACTCTGGTGCTGGGAGGGATTGGGGGCAAGAGGAGAAGGGGACGACAGAGGATGAGATGGCTGGATGGCATCACTGACTCGATGGATGTGAGTCTGAGTGAACTCCAGGATTTGGTGATGGACAGGGAGGCCTGGCGTGCTGCGATTCATGGGGTGGCAAAGAGTCGGACACGACTGAGCGACTGATCTGATCTGATATATCAGTTATATCTCAATAAAACTTGAAGCAAACAAAAGAAAAAAATATTACCTGACATGTACTTTATAGCATGTATATTCAGTCTCAGTAAATGTTTCACATGCATTTGAACAGTGATTAGATTTTACAGATGTTGGCTATAGTAAATGGCAGGTTAGGAGAGATGGTAGACAATAATATTCACTTTTTAAATATTCTTATTTATTTATTTGACCGTTTTGATTACCTTACAGTCCAAGGGACTATCAAGAGTCTTCTCCATTTGTGTTTTATTTAGAGTTTATAGTCCATTTGTATTTAATATAATTATTAATATCATTAGTTTTAAGTCTGCATCTTCTATATTCATTTTCTGTTTGTCCCACCTGTTCTTTTTTCTTCTGTTTTCACCTATCTGATTCTTTATATATTTTTATTATTAGGCTTGATTTAGCACTTTAGTATTACATTGTATTTTCTTTATTATCAGTATTGTTAATGATATTTTATTGCATTATATAAAATATTATAATCTAATTACTGTATCTATGTTTCTATTAAGTTACTAGCTCTACCAATCAGGCAGCTCAGATAGAAACCTCTTGTTCTTGGACTTTAGTTTTAACTTACCTCTGATCAGGGTACCAGGTCTACTTTTACATTACCAAATCTTTTAAATCCATCACCTCGTCTTTAAAATTAATCAGTATGACTGCCATTGTTCAGGATCATATCACCTTTTACCTAATGAAGTATAATAGCCTAACTAGTTTGTCTTCTTAGTTGCTAATTCCCAGTCTATCAATTTCAGATTAATTTTGAGATTCATGGTCTCATATAATGAAATGGGAGATCAAGTGACATGTGAGATCAAAGTACTTTAAAGATAAGGTTTTATATGGATATGTTTGTCCTGTGGATTTGTTCTATAATGGAGAAGCTACTGTGAGAAAAGAAGAATGGACAGAAAGAAAAATTAACTGGGGGAAAAGAAAGAGAATATTGAGGACTCTTTTCAGTGAGTGTAGGTATTATGTGTAAGGACTATGTATAAAATCAACAGTGGTGATGGAAACCAAAGGCTAGTGAGTGGCTAGAGGATCTCTTAACTGTATGAGGAAAAGAGGATGCTCCCTGGAGAAAATCATCTTCAGTTTATGTTCTTTCTTTGTGTCCTTAATCTGCTCAATTTCATGGTTATTTGCAGATACTAAGCGCTCTAAATGGTTTAGTGGAAAGATAACTAGATGACTAAAGATGGGTGAATAAATGAGACACTTTTGTTTATGTTTCATTTCACTGGGACTAAGGCCTGACATTTCCCCCCTAGTGTGGCAAAGAAAATTAAGGGTTTCAAAGGAAAGCATTTCTGGAATGTTGAGAAATGTAGAGTCATTGCCATAAAGTGAAGAATATCAAAAATGCAAAAATTCCAGATTGGTAGAAAAAAATATTGAAATGGCTAAAGGCATCATGAATGACATGACATTTACACAGTGGCTACGTAAATTTAAATGGTATGTCATAGAATTCAAGTAAGTTGGACTTGTATTTTCAAAGTGTTTTCTTTCAAAAATATTGTATGTTTGTTATGCTAATTGTAGAAATTAAAAGATGATACTAGCAAATCTATTTTAATCTGAATTAATGTCTGGCAATCTTAAAGTTCCAAATTAAATTCAAATATATTCATGTTCCCTCAACATTGCAATGTTCTTATGATCTGATAGTATTCTAAAGCTTTGGATATGTTATGACATGTTATTCATACAAAATTAATTATTGAAAAAAATTGAAAGACTTATCAACTGGATACTTAATAAGCAATATCATCTGGGATTTCTGCTTAAAATAGAAGTAGACTTTTTTCTTAATTTATCTGTATATATGTAAAAGAAAAGAGAATTCCATGGACAGAGAAGTCTGGCAGGCTACAGTCCATGGGGTTGCAAAGAGTTGGACACGACTGAGAAACTAACAGAGAAAAGGAAAGAAAGTGAAATTCTCTCAGTTGTGCCCAACTCTGTGACGCCACAGACTGAACCGAATTCTCCAGGCCAGAATACTGGAGTGGGTAGCCATTCCCTTCTCCAGGGATCTTCCTAACCCTGGGATTGAACTCAGGTCTTCCCAACCCAGGCATCAAACCCAGGTCTCCCACATTTCAGGTGGAGTCCTTACCAGCTGAGCCACCAGGGAAGCCCAAGAATACTGGAGTGGGTAGCCTATCCCTTATGCAGCGGATCTTCCCCACTCAGGAATGGAACCTGGGTCTCTTGCACTGCAGGCAGATTCTTTACTAGCTGAGCTACCAGGGAAGCCCCTTTTGGTAAGGTGTTTTTTTTTTTTTCAAATGTTTCTTTCCCTGACTGTACCCTCTGTGAAAGTATAGTAATTGCCAACTGATTGCTACCCTGCTTTCAACAATGCTCTGGATTATAACTGCTTCACAGACTGACCCAATCAAATTCAAGGTTTTTAAACCAATACATCCTGAGGTAGATGTATGAGCTTTTTTTCTAAATCTAGGAGGGCCCTTTTCAAACTTCTCCTTCCCCTTTTCTACCGTCTCCTTCCCCTTTTCTACCTTCTCCTTCCCCTTTTCTGTCTGGCAAATTAGCTGATCCACAATTTAGCCACTGAGTCTATCAATTCCTCCCAATTGCCCTTTCACTCAATCTCCACTTCTTTTGAGAGCAACCTTAGGCTTCATAACTACTTAGCAAAGAAAAAACCCTGTGTCACTTTATTAGGCTTATAGTTGGACTCCCAGGTGGTGTTAGTTGTTAAAAAACAAACAAACAAACAAACCTGCCTGCCAGTGCAGGAGGTGTAAGAGACACAGGTTCAATCCCTGGGACAGGGAGATCCCTTGGAAGAGGAAATGGCAACCCACTCCAGTATTCTGGCCTGGAGAATCCCATGGATAGAGCATCCTGGAGGGCTACAGTCCATAAGGTTGAAAAGAGTCAGACATGATTGAAGCGTCTTAGCACAGCACGCACAGTAACATTTTATTCAATGAGCTTTAAAATATTTTTTTCTCATTGCTTTTGTCTTGCATTCCTTTCTCTTGTGGAATAGCCATCCCATCAAGATGACCACAAGAACACATCATCTGTGTAAACTTCACCTGATTCTCTCACTTGGGTGAAAACTTTCTGGGCCATGTGAGGCCATACATTCATCATTCCTTTGAATTCCTTTAGTATTTATTATATATCACTCTGCATTGTTATTTCCCTTTGTGTCCATATTCTTAACTGCAACCCAAAGAGATTGGGAGTTATTTTCTGGCATGTTCTATGTTTTGAAGACTTTGCTAAAAAAAAAAAAAAAAAAATTACGTACTTTATAGTATATTTATTGGTTCCAGTCACCCTTTGACTAACCATTCCTATTTTTCTATTAATATCTTCTTTTGAAATCTACATCCCTTTGACTACTCTAACCCATTCACATTTATTTGTTTTTCTTCTCTAATTTCATAGCATTTTCCCTTACATTTATCAATATAGACTATCGTATTTCTAATTTTGAACTGTGGTGTTGGAGAGGACTCTTGAGAGTCCCTTGGACTGCAAGGAGATCCAACCAGTCCATTCTGAAGGAGATCAGCCCTGGGAATTCTTTGGAAGGAATGATGCTAAAGCTGAAACTCCAGTACTTTGGCCACCTCATGCTAAGTTGACTCATTGGCAAAGACTCTGATGCTGGGAGGGATTGGGGGCAGGAGGAGAAGGGGACGCCAGAGGATGAGATGGCTGGATGGCATCACCGACTCGATGGATGTGAGTTTGAGTGAACTCTGGGAGTTGGTGATGGACAGGGAGGCCTGGCCTGCTGTGATTCATGGGATCGCAAAGAGTCGGACACGACTGAGCGACTGAACTGAATGTAAATTTACATGTCTGCCTCTATATATTTAAAGGCAAGTATCCTGTCTATCGGAGAAGGCAATGGCACCCCACTCCAGTACTCTTGCCTGGAAAATCCCATGGACAGAGGAGCCTGGTAGGCTGCAGTCCATGGGGTCGCAAAGAGTCAGACACGACTGAAGCAACTTAGCAGCAGCAGCAGCAGCAGTATCCTGTCTATGATTTATTTTGCAACCATTCTGCATTCACTGAGAGTTTTCTCTGATGCCAGTTATCATCCTTTTCCCCAACAGATACCAGGGATTGAGAGAATCTTAAACAGTTAGTACATGTGTTGTAATAGATAAATGTATGAAAAATATTTTATTCAGAACAAATATTTACTGATATTGTTCATGTTCAATAAATATTTTATTATTTTCTTGGATTAATAATAAGTATAGAAGATTCATGTATATTTGCAATTTTAGGCACCATTTATCTGACCAGTTGCAGTAGTATGAATTTATGAAGAATAGACTCAGCTACTAAGTACCTACATTTCAGTTAACTTGTTGAAATTATTTGTAATATTTAGTTTTCACTTTCCCAGTATATAAAATGAGGCATTTGGTTAACTGAAAGCTGTTGATTTTGCACTAAACAAATCATGTCTTTCAAATGAGTCGGAGTGAGAAAATTAAATACATTTTTTCCATGAGATTTACACTTTTATGTGCAAGTCAGAACTGGCCTGCATAGCGGGTGAAATAATGCTACATGGTTCAGGCTCCTAGGCCCCCATGTTTCATAAATGTCTATAATATATCTCAAAAACATTGTACACACTGTGACAGAATCCAGAATCCAATAACTCTCTGCCTGGGAAAAGTAGTTTCCCTTTTTTGAAAAGCTTGTCTGTTTTGGTGAAATCATATAATCACTGGATGAATAAGAAATCTGAAATAAAGGCACAGGCATCCTTCCTTTATCCTGACCTTGCTTCTTAACTTATCAGAGTCACCTAGTTGGCCAGCCAGCATGCTCTTTTTTTTGCCAAATTTATTTTTTAATCATTCGATGTGACAAAAAATTGCCATTAGTACCAGAATACTTAGACAGCAATAATGGTTTGCCACATTGAAAGGAAATGTCTCTAGAGCTTTGTCTGTGGGAGATCAGAGTCCTGTCAAAACATTCTATTCCGTTGGATTAATCTCTTAAATATGTTAGAATACTTCCATTTATAGAACTCTCTTGTGACTTATAAGCAGTGATATTCAGGTACTGACAAATGGATTGATAAAATCTTTCTGTGGCTTAACGATAGAAATAGAGCAAGACAAGCTAGGCTTTTTCTTTTTCTTTTTGCACTAGTTATACAGGAATACATTGGTCTTAAGGGGTCAAACCATTTCTCCTTTGAATTTATATGATTCTATGATTTGCCCTTCCATTCTGTGATGCTGAAAGAATTTTTTAAATATTAGGCAGTGATTTTTTTTTCTGATATAGGAATTTTTAAAACAAATATTGTATGAGATTGTGTTTATCTTATGCCTAGGACATTAGCATCTGGAGACACATACTGTTATATATTATATGAAAACCACTGCAAAAGGTATTATAGAAGATAATACACTTCATAATTCCACATAGCATCCGAAAAAATTCCAAGATACTTCTTGACTAACCACCTTTTATTGCAATTAACATAAGTAGTGCTCCTTTTCTTAAAATCTGTTTTTATAAATATTTTAACACAATTATATTAAGATTTTTCATTCAATATGGCAAAGATATTGGCTAACCTCCATGATAAGACTATTAAAATTGTAGTAGAGAAATAAAATGACATTATTAAAGAGACTATGAGGACAGCAATTTAGCAAATCTTTAGATTTTATAATATGGAAGCGACTTTTGCTTCCATTCATTATTATTTCATTGGTAAAGGAATTGACCCCCATGAAAGAAAAAACACTGGAAAAAAACACATGAAACAGCTGTTTAGATATTGGACAAAAGGCAAACAAATGGAAAGAATGGAAACAAAAGAGGCCATATCTACTCTTACCCTGGCTTCCTACCTGGAGGCACTTTTGGTAACACCACAGAGAAGGGGAAAAACCAAGCAGAACATAATAGTTGTAATGGAGTTAGGAGACTGAGATCAAAGTTCAGCCGGCCTGGGACACTGGAAGATTACTGAAAGTGAAAGTGAAGTCCCTCAGTCGTGTCTGACTCTTTTCGACCCCATGGACTGTAGCCCACCAGGCTCCTCCCTCCATGGGATTCTCCAGGCAAGAGTTCTGGAGTGGGCTGCCTCTGAGCCACCAGGGATGTAACGGTGAAAAATAGGAGCTTCTGAAATCTGCCTAGGGGCCTACTGGAGTCTGTTGCTAAGTAGTGTATGCATAGGGCGAAATTCCCAAAACACAAAGCAAACTATCAGTGACATAAAATGAAATCACTCAACAGTATATAAGGTTAGGAAATATTTAATTTCTAATTAAGTGGAGAGAATTTGTTGAAACTTGGGGCATTCTGTAGATGCTCCAAAAGGGTTATATTTTCTAGGAGGACTAAACACTATATACTCAAGAAATACCCTAACAAAGCTGATGTATAAACCTCAAAAGATTAAGCTGCTCTACAGTTAACTTGATTCCAAAGCAATGATTGCTTTTCAAAAACAACAGAATCCAGACAACATCTATTATTCACAATATCCAACATGTTCAAAAAGAAGGAAACTCTTAACCTAGCAAAGGACACCTATGCTTTGCTATGCTAAGTCACGTCAGTCATGTCCGACTCTGTGCGACCCCATAGACAGCAGCCCACCAGGCTCCCCCATCCCTGGGATTCTCCAGGCAAGAACACTGGAGTGGGTTGCCATTTCCTTCTCCAATGCATGAAAGTGAAAAGTGAAAGTGAAGTCGCTCAGTCGTGTCCGACTCTTATCGACCCCATGGACTGCAGCCTACCAGGCTCCTCCATCCATGGGATTTTCCAGGCAAGAGTACTGGAGTGGGTTGCCATTGCCTTCTCCGAGAGGACACCTATTTTTTTTTTAAAAATACATCTAACCTTGTATATATATATCACTTTCCTGGTGGCTCAGATGGTAAAGCGTCTGTCTGCTGCTCCTGCTGCTGCTAAGTCACTTCAGTTGTGTTCCACTCTGTGCGACCCCATAGACAGCAGCCCACCAGGCTCCCCCGTCCCTGGGATTCTCCAGGCAAGAACACTGGAGTGGGTTGCCATTTCCTTCTCCAATGCATGAAAGTGAAAAGTGAAAGTGAAGTGGCTCAGTCGTGTCCAACCCTCAGCGACCCCATGGACTTCAGCCTACCAGGCTCCTCTGTCCATAGGATTTTCCAGGCAAGAGTACTGGAGTGGGGTGCCATTGCCTTCTCCAAAAGTGTCTGTCTACAATGCGGGGAGATCTGGGTTCTAGCCCTGGGTTGGGAAGATCCTCTGGAGAAGGAAATGGCAATCTACTCCAGTACTATAGCCTGCAAAATCCCATGGGCAGAGGATCCTGGTAGGCTACAGTCTATGGGGTTGCAAAGAGTCGGACAAGACTGAGAAACTTCACTTTCAACCTTGTATATGGGCTTCCTTGATAGCTCAGTTGGTAAAGAATCCACCTGCAATGCAGGAGACCCTCATTCAATTATGATGAAAGACTATTTCTTAATTTAGGGAACTTGACCAGGATGTCTGTTCTCACTATTTACAGACAATAATGTCTTGGGTTTTCCAGCTATTTTAATAAGGTGATATAACAATATAGAGAACAGAAAATAATTGATAAATTTGTTTTTATTTTCTTTTATTTATTTATTTATTTACTTTACAATATTGTATTGGTTTTGCCATACATCAACATGCATCCGCCATGGGTGTACATGTGTTCCCCATCCTGAACCCTACTCCCAACTCCTTCCCCATAGCATCCCTCTGGGTCATCCCAGTGCACCAGCCCCCAGCTTCCTGTATCCTGCATCGAACCTGGACTGGTGATACGTTTCTTATATGATATTATACATGTTTTTATTTTCAAATACCAATGTCATTTATGCAGAAGAGCCTAAGGAATCTCCAAAAAGCTATTATAACTGGTAAAGGAATTTAGTAAGTAATAATAAAGATGTAGAGAAACTAGAGCCCTCATACAATGAAAATGAACATGTAAAATGAATCAATCCCTTTAGAAAATAATTTAGTAGTTTATTAAAATGTTAAACATATACTTAACATAAAATCCCCAAATTCCAGAACTAGGTAGTGACCACTTAGGACATATGAAAACATATGTACATATAAAGACTTTCTGCAAATAATTATAATGGTTTAATTGTAATAACTCCAAATGGAAACTATCTAAATATATATCAACTGGTGAATGAGTAAGCTAGATCCACATAATGAAATACTAATTAGAAATAAAAACTATTGATATATGTATGTATAATATATAATGTATATATATGATATATAATGTATTTATATATAAATATACATATATGAGGGTCCTGGAGTCTCCAGCGGGGGCGTGGGTTGGTGGCGGCCCACTGCAGGGTTGGGGGCACTGAGTATAGCAATGCATGCATGGGACCTTTTGAAGGAGGTCACAGTTATCTTCATTACCTCCACGATAGTTTGGCCTCAGGTCAAATAACAGGGAGAGAACACAGCCCCAGCCATCAACATAAAATTGGACTAAAGATTTACTGAGCAGGGCCCTGCCCGTCAGAACAAGACCCGTTCCCCCTCAGTCTCCCCCATCAGGAAGCTTCTGTAAGCTTCTTATCCTTCTCATCAGAGGGCTGCTGCTGCTGCTGCTACTAAGTCGCTTCAGTCGTGTCCGACTCTGTGCGACCCCATGGACTGCAGCCTACCAGGCTCCTCCGTCCATGGGATTTTACAGGCAAGAATACTGGAGTGGGGTGCCATTGCCTTCTCTGTCATCAGAAGGCAGACAGACTGAAAACCACAATCACAGAAAACTAACCAATCTGATCACATGGACCACAGCCTTGGCTAACTCAGTGAAATTATGAGCCATGCCATGTAGGGCCACCCAAATGGATGGGTCATGGTGGAGAGTTCTGACAAAATGTGGTCCACTGGAGAAGGGAATGGCAAACCACTTCAATATTCTTGCCTTGAGAACCCTATGAACAGTATGAAAAGGCAAAAAAAATAGGACACTGAAAGATGAACTCCCCAGGTTGGTAGGTGCCCATGTGCTACTAGAGATTAGTGGAGAAATAACTCCAGAAAGAATGAAGAGATGGAGCCAAAGCAAACCAATAGCCAGCTGTGGATGTGACTAGTGATGGAAGTCAAGTCTGATGCTGTAAAGAGCGATATTGCATAGGAAACCGGAATGTTAGGTCCATGAATCAAAGCAAATTGAAAGTGGTCAAACAGGAGATGGCAAGAGTGAACATCAACATTTTAGGAATCTGCAAACTAAAATGGACTGGAATGGGTGAATTTAACTCAGATGACCATTATATCTACTACTGTGGGCAAGAATCCCTTAGAAGAAATGGAGTAGCCCTCATAGTCAACAAAAGAGTCTGAAATGCAGTACTTGGATGCAATCTCAAAAATGACAGAATGATCTCTGTTCATTTCAAAGGCAAACCATTCAGTATCATGGTAATCTAAGTCTAGGCCCCAACCAGTAATGCTGAAGAAGCTGAAGTTGAACGGTTTTATGAAGACCTACAAGACCTTCTAGAACTAACACCCCAAAAAGATGTCCTTTTCATTATAGGGGACCAGAATGCAAAAGTAGGGAGTCAAGAAATACCTGGAGAAACAGGCAAATTTGTCCTTGGAGTACAGAATGAAGCAGGGCAAAGACTAATAGAGTTTTGCCAAGAGAATGCACTGGTCATAGCAAACACCTTCTTGTGACCACACAAGAGAAGGCATCACAGGACATTACAGGATGGTCAATACTGAAATCAGACTGACTATATCCTTTGTAGCCAAAGATGGAGAAGCTCTATACAGTCAGCAAAAACAAGACCAGGAGCTGACTGTAGCTCATTACATGAACTGCTTATTACCAAATTCAGACTTAAATGGAAGAAAGTAGGGAAAACCACTAGACCATTCAGGTATGACCTAAATCAAATCCCTAATGATTATACAGTGAAAGTGACAAATAGGTTCTGGGGATTAGATCTGATAGAGTGCTTGAAGAACTATGGATAAGGTTTGGGACATTGTATAGGAGGCAGTGATCAAGACAATCCCCATGAAAAAGAAATGCAAAAAGGCCAAATCGCTGTCTGAAGAGCCTTTACAAATAGCTGTGAAAAGAAGAGAAGCAAAAGGGAAATGAGAAAAGGTAAAATATACACATCTGAATGCAGAGTTCCAAAGACTAGCAAGGAGATATAAGAAAGCTGTACTCAGTAATCAATGCAAAGAAATAGAGAAAAGCAACAAATGGAAATACTAGAGATCTCTTTAAGAAAATTAGAGATACCAGGAACATTTCATGCAAAGATGGGCACATAAAGGACAGAAATGGTATGGACCTAACAGAAGCAGAAGATATTAAGAAGAGGTGGCAAGAATACACAAAAGAACTATACAGAAAAGATCTTCATGACCCAGATAATCATGATGGTGTGATCAGTCACCTAGAGCCAGATATTCTGTAATGCAAAATCAAGTGGGCCTTAGGAAGCATCACTATGAACAAAGCTAGTGGATGTAATGGAATTCCAACTGAGTTATTTTAAATCCTAAAAGATGATGCTGTGAAAGTGATGCACTCAATATGCCAGAAAATTTGGAAAACTCAGCAGTGGCCACAGGACTGGAAAGGGTCAGTTTTTGTTCCAATCCCAAAAAAAGGCAATGCCAAAAATTGTTCAAACTACTGCACAGTTGCATTCATCTCACATGCTAGCAAAGTAATGCTCAAAATTCTCCAAGCCAGGCTTCAACAGTACATGAACCGTGAACTTCCAGATGTTCAAGTGGATTTAGAAAAGGCAGAGGAATGAAATCAAATTGCAAGTATCCACCATATTATCAAAAAGGCAAGAGAGTTCCAGAAAAACATCTATTTCTGCTTTACTGACTGTGCCAAAGCCTGTGACTGTGTAGATCACAACAAACTGGAAAATTCTTAAAGAGATGAGAATACCACACCACCTGACCTGCCTCCTGAGAAATCTGTATGCAAGTCAGAAGCAACAGTTAGGACTGGAAATGGAACAACGGACTGGTTCCAAAAAGGAAAAGGAGTACGTCAAGGCTGTGTATTGTCACCCTGCTTATTTAACTTATTTGCACAGTACATCATGAGAAACGCAGGGCTGGAGGAAGCACAAGCTGGAATCAAGATTGGTGGGAGAAATGTCAATAACCTCAGATATGCAGATGACACTACCCTTATGACAGAAAGTGAAGAGGAACTAAAAAGACTCTTGATGAAAGTGAAAGAGGAGAGTGAAAAGGTTGGCTTAAAGATCAACATTCAGAAAACTAAGATCGTGGCATCTGGTCCCATCACTTCATGGCAAATAGATGGGGAAATAGTGGCTGACTTTATTTTTTTGGGCTCCAAAATCACTGCAGATGGTGACCACAGCCATGAAATTAAAAGATGCTTACTTCTTGGAAGGAAATTTATGACCAACCTAGACAACATATTAAAAAGCAGAGACATTACTTTGTCAACAAAGGCCCATCTAGTCAAGGCTATGGTTTTCCAGTGGTCATGTATGGATGTGAGAGTTGGACTGTGAAGAAAGCTGAGCGCTGAAGTATTGATGCTTTTGGACTGCAGTGTTGAAGAAGACTCTTGAGAGTCCTTTAGACTGCAAGGAGATCCAACAAGTCCATCCTAAAGGAGATCAGTCCTGGTTGTTCATTGGAAGGACTGATGCTGAAGCTGAAACTCCAATACTTTGGCCACGTGATGCAAAGAGTTGACCCATTGGAAAAGACTCTGATGCTGGGAGGGATTGGGGGCAGGAGGAGAAGGGGACGACAGAGGATGAGTTGGCTGGATGGCATCACCGACTCGATTGACATGAGTTTGGGTAAACTCCAGGAGTTGGTGATGGACAGGGAGGCTTGAAATGCTGTGATTCATGGGGTTGCAAAGAGTTGGATACTACTGAGTGACTGAAATGAACTGAACTGATACCAAAGTAAAACATGTATTTCTGCTTTATTGACTATGCCAAAGCCTTTGACTGTGTGGGTCACAATAAACTGTGGAAAATTCTGAAAGAGATGGGAATATCAGACCACCTGACCTGCCTTTTGAGAAACCTGTATGCAGGTCAGGAAGCAACAGTTAAAACTGGACATGGAACAACAGACTGTTTCCAAAAAGGAAAAGGAGTACATCAAGGGTGTATACTGTCACCCTGCTTATTTAACTTATATGCAGAGTACATCATGAGAAATGCTGGGCTGGATGAAGCAAAAGATGGAATCAAGATTGCCGGGAGAAATATCAATAACCTCAGATATCCAGATGACATCACACTTATAGAAGAAAACGAAGAAGATCTAAAGAGCCTCTTGATAAAAGTGAAAGAGGAGTCGAAAAAGTTGACGTAAAGCTCAACATTCAGAAACCTAAATTCATGGCATCTGGTCCCATCAGTTCATGGCAAATAGATGGGGAAACAGTGGAAACAGTGTCTGACTTTATTTTGGGGGCTTCCAAAACCACTGCAGATTGTGATTGCAGCCATGAAATTAAAAGACACTAATTCTTTGGAAGCAAAGTTATGACCAACATAGACAGCATTTTAAAAAGCAGAAGCATTACTTTGCCAGCAAAAGTCCATCTAGTCAAGGCTTTGGTTATTCCAGTGGTCACATATGGATGTGAGAGTTGGACTACAAAGAAAGCTGAGCACTGAATAATTGATGCTTTTGAACTGTGGTGTTGGAGAAGACTCTTGAGAGTCCCTTCGACTGCAAGCAGACACAACCAGTCCTAAAGGAATCAGTCCTGCGTGTTCATTGGAAGGACTGATGCTGAAGCTGAGACTCTAATACTTTGGCCACCTGATGCGAAGAGCTGACTCATTAGAAAAGGCCCTGATGCTGGGAAAGATTGAGGGCAGGAGGGAAGGGGACCACAGAGGATAAGATGGTTGGATGGCATCACCGAGTCAGTGGCACATGAGTTTGGGTGAACTCCAGGAGTTGGTGATGGACAGGGAGGCCTGGCATGCTGCGGTTCATGGGGTCACAGAGAGTCAGACACAACTGAGTGACTGAACTGAAGTGAACTGATACCAAAGTATAATACCATGAAATTTCAGGGTACCAAAGAAAATTTTTCCAAGAAGAGTTAGAATATCACTTCACAAAGTAGTCAAATAAATAACTTGAAATCTGACTCTTAGAATTTTTATTAGAAACTTGATGATAAAAGAAAATCATGGAGACAGACACTGCAAAAAAGCTTTTTGAACTTACCAATGTTACTTAACAATATCTTTAATTATATTATTAATAATGGAACTCTGAAAGCATATTTTTAATGCACTTTTCTAAGAAAGTTTCTTAAAGATGTTTTCCAGTTAAACTGAAATAAATAGAAACACATGAGCTTACTATTTTACAAATACTGCAACTCAAGTCTAGATATAAAGAAAAGAATTTGGCCTTGATTACAATAGTTAGCAAATATATGTCAAGAAGAATGTCTTTAAAGAAAAGGCTGATGAATTCCAAACATAATATAGAATGACTGCTGCTGCTACTGCTGCTAAGTCACTTCAGTCGTGTCTGATTCTGTGCGACCCCATAGATGGCAGCCCACCAGGCTCCCCCACCCCTGGGATTCTCCAGGCAAGAACACTGGAGTGGGTTGCCATTTCCTTCTCCAATGTATGAAAGTGAAAAGTGAAAGTGAAGTCGCTCAGTTGTGTCTGACTCTTGGTGACCCCATGGACTGCAGCCTACCAGGCTCCTCCGTCCATGGGATTTTATAGGCAAGTGTACTGGAGTGGGGTGCCATCGCCTTCTCTGATAGAATGACTAGTAATAGATAAAAACTGTAAAAAGAATAACTTAAGGTCCATCAACAAGTGAATGGAAAAACTGTAGTATTGGTATATGTGCTCAGTAGCATCTGACTCTTTTTGATCCCATGGACTGTAGCCCGCCAGGCTTCTCTGTCCATGGAATTTTCCCTGAAGTGGGTTGTCATTTCCTACTCCAGGAGATCTTTCCAACCCAGGCATCGAATCCCTCTCTCTTGGGTCTTCTGCATTGAGAAGTGGATTCTTTAACATTAGCACCACCTGGGAATAATAGAGGAATTACTGTTTTTTGCAACAACATGGATGAATCTCAATCACTATGTTGAGAAAAAAGGAAGTAAAGTGCCAGGTTTACATATTTTGTAAAGTTTTCAAAAATGCACATTAGCCTACACAGAAAGAAAGCTAATCAGTGGTTTCTTGGAGATAGAAGTGAAAAAAGGTATAGTTTACAAAGTGGCATGGTGGAATTTGGGAATGTCCTGGAAAGATCTGTTATCTTAATTGTGGTAATACTTGCACAGGTTTATACATATGTCAAAGTAGAAGCAATTGTGCACTTTTAACAAGCGAAATTTAATACATTTCAATTATAGCTCAAAGAAATTGTAAAAACAAAAAAAAAATAAAATCATATTTGAGTTGAGAATACACTTGACTAGCTTTTCTCTTCTCCAACATGTCCCTGATTACAAAAATCCACTTGGTTATTCAGTAAGATGTCAAAGCTCTGGTCCTATTGAGCATCAAGGAAAGATAAATGTGTCTTCTATTATGCAGGTATGGAAATATATTTTGTAAATAACTTTTTTAAATAAGAAAAAAATCAAACCTTTGTAGTATACTAAGCACATTGTAAATGTGTTAATTCTCCATCTCTTGTAACCACTTAAGGATAGCCATCTTTTGGAAAGATGATTTTTGAGGGATTTGTTTTTAAACTCTGTAAAACTTTTTTTTTTTTTGCTTGAATTTGAGGTTAAACTTTTAGTAATAAATCAGAGACTATAAGTGCATACAAATTTTTTATGTGTCCTGATGTTTCAGTTATTTATTGCTCTGTAACAAATGGCCCTAAATTTTCTTGTGTAAATAATAATAATTATTTTACTCAAAAATTTCATCTTGGACGGGAGTCAGTGGAAGCAAATCATGTCATTTCACAAGGTGTCACTTAGGCCAGCTCAACTGCTGCAGACTGAAATCACATGAAGACTGTCCTGTTTACACTTTTGTGGTTGATTTTGGTAGTCCGCTCGGATCTCAGCTGAAGCCCTCGGTCAGAACATCCACATATGGCTGCTCTGTATCCTCATAGACCGTTAGCTGGTTTCCAGGAGCTACCATTCTGCAAAACCAGGTGGACGCTGCTTATTAGTTATCTCGTGCTATGTAAATACCTCCAAACTTCGTGGACTGAAACTACAACACGTTACCTCGCAGTTTCTTTGGGTCAGGAATCTGAACATATTTTAACAAAGTGTTAAACAGTGCTGTGTGAGAGTGTTTCACAGGCTATAACTCAGGTGTTAACTTGGGTTTTAGCCTTCCTAAGTTTGGGGAAATTAGCCATGATGGTATGCTCAGGCACTCTCGCCCACGTTTTGCTAATAAAGACTAACAGCTGAGCTCGCTGGTAGCACTGCGCATGCGCGTCACAAGGTACTCGCTTGGTCACGGCCTGCTTTGTACTGTAGGCCTGTATGCGCCCCACCTGAGAAGCAGCAGCATTACTGCTGCGTCAGGGCTGTGTCTGTTCAGTCATCCGGGAGAGGAGAGAATATAGCGTGTCTACTGCGTCACCCGGGATAGAGGCTGTGCTTGGCTGCCGTGCCAGCCAGGAGAGAATAAATGTATCTGCAGTTCCTACATCTCCTCGAGTCTCCTTCCGGCCTTAGTTCGTGCCTTGCCTACCCTGGTGTCAGCGCACCGTGTGAACAGCGAGACAATTGGCTTGGCGTCAGGGACAGGATCAGCAATAAACTAAGGTTTGATTGGACACATTTCGTTCTAAACTTGCTCACTAGGTTGTTGGCACAGTTGTTTCTAATAGGCTGTTGGACTGAAGGCAGTTGTTTCCCACTGGCTGTTGGCCAAAAGTCATCCTCGGTTCTTCAGTATGTGAGCCTCTGCAACTCGGTAACGTGCTCCAGCAATGTGTGCCTGCTGAGCAGGCAGTAGAGAGAAAGTCCAGTAAGAGAGAAATCAATCTTCATTCCCATTATCTCATGACCATTAGGAATTCCTTTCTGAAAATAAGTATGATTATCAGTATCTTAAATATGAAGAAGAGAACGTTAGGAAATATTTGAGGATAAAATAGAAGACTTAAAAAAAAATATCTATTATTTTTCAGATTCTTTTCCATTATAGGCTATTATAAGATATTGAATAATGTTTTATATATGGTAGTATATATGTGTTAATACCAAATTTCAAATTTATCCCTCCCCCACCTGTTCCATTTAGTAACCATTAGTTTGTTTTCTATGTCTGTGAATCTATTTCTGTTTTGTAAACAAGTTCATTAGTATGATATTTTTAGATTCTGCATATAAGTGATACCATATGATATTCATCTTTGTCTGACTTCACTTACTGTGAAAATCTCTAGGCCTATCTATGTTGCTGCAAACGGCAGTATTTCATTCTCTTCTATGGCTTAGTGATATTCCATGTGAATAACATCATGTTTTCTTTATCCATTCATATGTTGATGGACATTTAGGTTGCTTTCATATCTTGACTATTATAAATAGTGCTATTGTAAACATTGGAGTGCATGTATCTTCTTAAATCAGTTTGCATCTTTTCCAGATATATGCTCACAAGTGGGATTGCTGGATCATATGGCAACTCTATTTTTAAAGGAAACTCCCTACTGTTCTCCATAGTGGTTGTACCAATTTACATTCTGACCAACAGTATAGGAGGGTTCCCTTTTCTCAGCACCTTCTCCAGAATTTATTGTAGACTTTTTAATCATGGCCATTCTGACCAATGTGAGCTGATTCCACATTTTCGTTCTGATTTACATTTTTCTTATAATTAGAGGCATTGAGCAATTTCTCATGTACCTCTTGGCCATCTATATGTCTTTTTTGGAGAAATGTCTGTTTAGATATTTTGCCTATTTTTGATTAGTTTGTTTGTTCTTTTGTTATTGATCTGTATCAGCTGTTTATATATTTTGAAAATTAAGCCCCTATTGGTCACATCATTTGCAAATATTTTCACCCATTCTGTAGATTGACTTTTGTTTTGTTTATGGTTTCCTTTTGTATACAAAAGCTTGTGAGTTTATGTCCCGTTTGTTTATTTGTGCTTTTATTTCTTTTGCCTTAGGAAACTGACCTATGAAACTACTGGTATGATTTCTAACAGAGAATGTTTTGCCTATGTTCTCTTATAGGAGTTTTATGGTGTCATGTCTTATACTTAACTCTTCGATGCGTTTTTAGTTTATTTCTATATATGGTGTGTGGACGTGTTCTAACTTCATTGATATATGTGTGGCTGTCCAACTTTCCCAACACCACTTGCTGAAGAGACTGTCTTTTCTCCTTTGTGCATTCTTGTATTCTTTGTAAAAGATTAACTGACCATTAATCTTGTGTGAACATATTTCTGGGCTGTCTGTTCTGTTCCATTGATCCACATCTTTTGTGTGTGCACCAAGACCATGTTGTTCTCCTTACTATAGCTTTGTAGTAGTATCTGCAGTCTGGATGTGTTATGCCTCCAGCTTTGGCTTTTTTCTCTCAGGATTGCTTTGTCAATTTGGGGTCTTCTGTGGTTCCATATACATTTTAGAATTATTTGTTTGAGTTTTGTGAAAAATGTCATGGGTAAATTGATAGAGATTGCATTAAACCTGAGGAGAAGGTAATGGCACCCCACTCCAGTACTCTTGCCTGGAAAATCCCATGGATGGAGGAGCCTGGTGCACTACAGTCCATGGGGTCGCTAAGAGTCAGACACGACTGAGTGACTTCACTTTCACTTTTCACTTTCCTGCATTGGAGAAGGAAATGGCAACCCACTCCAGTGTTCTTGCCTGGAGAATCCCAGGGATGGGGAAGCCCGGTGGGCTGCCATCTATGGGGTCGCACAGAATCGGACACGACTGAAGTGACTTAGCAGCAACTAAACTTTGCTTTGAGTAGTATGGCCATTTTGACAATGTTAATTTTTCCAATACAAGAATGTGGATTATCTTTCCATTACTTTGAATCATCTTCAACTTCCTTTATTCATATTTTATAGTTTTCAGCATATGCCTTTCACCTCCTTGGGCAGGTTTATTTCAAAGTATTTTATTTTTTTTATACAATTTTAAGATTTTTTTGTTTAACTTTCTCTTTTTGATATTTTGTTTAGTGTAAAGAAATGCACCCAATTTATATATGTTAATCTTGTATCCAGCTACCTTGCTGAATTTACCAATTCTAGTAGCTTTTGTATTGAGACTTTAGGGTTTTCTGTATATAGTATTATGCCATGTGCATGAAGTTTTACCTCTTTCCTTTCCATTTCAATACCTTTTATTTCTTTTTCTTAAAAAAAAAAGTGGAGTATAGTTGCTTTACAATATTCTGTTATTTTCTGCTGTACAGCAAAGTGAATCAATTATACATATAGCCCCTCTTTTTTGTATTTCCTTCCCACTTACATCACCAAAGAGCAGTGAGTAGAGTTCCCTGTGGTATACAATAGGTTCTCATTAGTTATCTATCTTATACATAGTAGTATGTATATGTCAATCCTAATTTCTCCATTCATCCTGCCTCCCTGTCTCTGTTCCGCTTGGTGTCCATATGTCTGTTCTCTATGTCTGTACCTCTGTTTCTGCTTTGCAAATAGATTCATCGCTACCATTTTTCTAGATTCCATATATATATATATATATATATATATATATGTTAATATGCGATATTTGTTTTACTCTTTCTGACTTACTTCACTCTATATGAGTCTCTCAGTCCATGTGTATCTCTGCAAATGGCACGATTTTGTTCCTTTTTATGGCTGAGTAATATTTCATTGCATACATGTACCACATCTTTATTTGTTCCTCTGTTGATGATCATTCTTATCTGATTGCTGTGGTTAGGACTCCCAATACTATGTTAATTAGGAGTGTTGAGGGTGGGTATTCTTGTCTTGCTCCAGACTTTAGTGGGAAGGCTTTCAGCTTTTTATTGTTGAGTATTATGTTGTCTCTGAATTTGTCATAAATACCTTATATTATTATGTATGTCCCCTCTGTACCTTTTTGGTAAGAGTTTTTATCATGACTAAATGTTGAATTTTATCAAATACTTTTTCTGCATCTATTGAGATGATCATGAGTTTCTTTGTCTTTTCTGTTGCTGATGTTGTATATTACATTAATTTGCACGTGTTGGGCCATCCTTAAAACCCTGGGATGAATACAACTTGCTTATGGTATATGATCCTTTTTAGGTATTGTTAGATCTGGTTTGCTAATATTTTGTTAAGGATTTTTGCATCTATATTCATCAAATATGTTATCCTGTAGTTTTATTTTTTGGTAGTCTCTTTATCTGGTTTTAGTATCAGGTTGATAGTGGCTTCATAGATTAACTTTGGGAGTTTTCCTTGTGGAAGACCCTTTAAATTTGCCAGGTCTAAGGTAAAGAAATGACTGATAAACTTCCTGTCCTTGAAGACCTAATAATCTCACACTTCGTAATGAGAAACTCAGATACTAGAATTTTTTAAAGAGAGAGCAACAAAATGAAACTGAGGAGAAGGAGTAAGATACAAAATCAAAAGTGCAGAAAGATGGAGAAATGTGGAGAGGAGACTCAGCTCTTGAGAGAGTCTTGTTCCACATTATTATCCCTTACATGGTCAATGTAGCAGATGTTAGAGATCCACACAAACTCATCAATTGTGCTCTTAGCTTTGCCCCCACCAAAAAAAAAATCATGGATTGAAATTAACATTCCAGTTTTATGAACTGAGTCTAGAAGCATAAAATACTTTAGTGAATACTAGCTGTAAAGAAAGCTGTGCTACACTGAGGTTTAATATCATCTCCCTACACATCAGTTCAATTCAGTTCAGTCACTCAGTCGTGTCCGACTCTTTGCAACCCCATGAATCACAGCACGCCAGGCCTCCCTGTCCATCACCAACTCCCAGAGTTCACTCAGACTCCCGTCCATCGAGTCAGTGATGCCATCCAGCCATCTCATCCTCTGTCGTCCCCTTTTCCTCCTGCCCTCAATCCCTCCCAGCATCAGAGTCTTTTCCAATGAGTCAACTCTTTGCATGAGGTGGCCAAAGTACTGGAGTTTCAGCTTTAGCATCATTCCTTCCAAAGAAATCCCAGGGCTGATCTCCTTCAGAATGGACTGGTTGGATCTCCTTGCAGTCCAAGTGACTCTCAAGAGTCTTCTCCAACACCACAGTTCAAAAGCATCAATTCTTTGGTGCTCAGCCTTCTTCACAGTCCAACTCTCACATCCTTACATGACCACAGGAAAAACCATCACCTAACAAGCACACACATACATTAACCCAGAATTTGTACTACTAAATCTTTACTTAGGAGAAATAAAAATTTATGTTCATACAAAAAATATGTATATTTATAGATATTTCATTCATAATTGCCTCAAATTGGAAATAATGAAAATGTGCTTTAATTGGTGAATGAATAAACTGTGGTAAATTCTTACCATAGAAGAATCATATGGCGATTAGAAGGAGCAAACTGCAATAATTGCATGAACTCAAATGGCATATTCCAAGGGAAAGAAATCAGATTCAAATAGCTATATGCTTTCTATCTTGTCTGACTGTATGGTTTGTAGGACCCAGTGCAAAATGGAAATATGGAGCCTATTGTTCACAGAGTAAGACTTTCTGTACAATTACAGTAGAGCAGTAAACCAAGCACAGAGCCTTCTAAGTATGGGGTCCTGTACGACCGCCTTAGTCAGAATCCCTTGAATCTGGCACTGACTATTTCATTTCATTATTATGACATTCTCAAAAGGCACATTTCCAGGAAAGAAAAAAGATCAGTTGCTGTCAGGGACTAGAGTGAAAGGGAGGAGTTCACTACAAAGAACATAAGGGAATTCACGAGGATGATCAGACTGCCCTCTGTCTTGCTAAGCATGGTGGCTACAAAATTATATGTGTATGTCAAAATTTATAGAACTGGCCACTAAAAAAGGAAAATTTTTTCTATGTAAATAATATAAATCTGACTTTTAAAAACCTGCATATATAAAAAGAGTGTATGTTAACATTTTATTGAATAATTCCAGAGAAATATGTTCATGCTTATGAACATCATACAACTCAAAGAAACAAACTATAATGGAAAGATCAGGGATAATGAGCTGGGTTGAATATCATCTTGGCTTCTTACTAGCAGGATGAAATAACTTCTGTCATTTAACCTCTTCGAGTCACAATTTCATTATCTCTAAAATCAGATGGCAATAAGGATCATCAAACTTACAGGAGGCTTATAAGGATCAAATAAAATAATACATGTAAAAATGTTTTTCAAAACTGTGATACTGAAGCATTTTCAAACCAGCAGTGGTAATAAAAGCACAAACTTAATACCATCTTTTTTCCCACAGATTTATTGTGTCATTCATGGTGCACAGCACTCATTCAGAAAAGACAGTCAATCACAAATTCACCTTAGCAGTGTCCTATAGAGATGTAACTTAATATATAACACATTTGAAACCTGGAGAGAATTACTTGTTTTCACAGTCAGAGGGATACAGTTTTGGGGAAGAATCGATTTTCTACCTGGAAAACTGTATTTCTCGAAGTAGGGAGTATTTTCCTCTATAAGGCTAAAATGAATGTACAAAGCAATATCATTCTTCTCCTTTATTTTTAAATGTCATTGTCTACTTTTGACAGGTTTGGGAAGCTTCAAGTAGTATAAATAGTATGACTAAACAACGTGCTAAGTTGCTTCGGTCATGTCCTCCTCTGTGACCCCATGGACTATAGGCTGCTAGGCTCCTCTGTCCATGGGATTCTCCAGGCATGAGTACTAGAGTGGGTTGCCATTTCCTTCTCCAGGGGATCTTCCTGACCCAGGGATTGAACAAGCATTTCTTACATATCCTGTATTAGCAGGCAGGTTCTTTACCACTAAGTAAAGGAGAAGGCAATGGCACCCTACTCCAGCACTCTTGCCTGGAAAATCCCATGGACGGAGGAGCCTGGTGGGCCGCAGTCCATGGGGTTGCTAAGAGTCGGACACGACTGAGCGACTTCACTTTCACTTTTCAGTTTCATGCACTGGAGAAGGAAATGGCAACCCACTCCAGTGTTCTTGCCTGGAGAATCCCAGGGACGGGGGAGCCTCGTGGGCTGCCATCTATGGGGTCATACAGAGTCGGACACAACTGAAGCGACTTAGCAAAGACTAAACAATAATTGATTATAAATGTATACAAGGATTAAATAGTTAAAATTTGCACAGTTGATACAATTCTTGAGATACTTTTCAAGAAATGTAACTGGATACATAATAACAAGTGTAAATACTGCAAATATGCAGCTTAACAATTATTATATTGGAAATTTTCTAACTAGACCTATGACTTATATACTTTTAACTTGGAAGAGGAAAAGAGCTGAGTTCTGAGTTGCTTTATGTCCCCTTTGTGCCTGATAATGTAATTTCCATATAGCACCTTATCACACTGCAATATAAGTGGTTTATTTAGTACATATTGATAACTGTCTGGTGTATGAACTGATCATTGCAGGGTATGAGCCTTGTTTATTTGCTTTTCAGCCATAATACCTTTCCTAAAACATTGTATTCATATAATGATTTTTGCTTTCACAGTAAGGAAAACCTGGTATAATGACGTTGGCAAAGTGGCAAATTGGATAGGGTGCTGACTCGTGCCAAAATACTGTTATAACTCTGTTTTCTTATTAGATATGCAACATTGGTTATGAGATTTAACCTTTGTTGAGTCCCTGTTTTCTGAACAATTCAGTGCCAAGAAAAATACTTGACTTGCAGCAATCTCTGAGTAAATATCAACTACTTTCCCTAACACATCATGATAGACTACTTCACAGAAGTGATAAAATGGTCAAGTATAATAATGGATGTGAAATACAAAAATACTTTTTTTTGAATGTAAAGCTCTATTCCCAGATGGAAAGAGAGAAAGACTATTAGCCTCTTGAGAAAAAAAGACCTTGACCACTAGCACAACTTCTGTTACTAACCAGCTAAATTACCTTGGATAAGCTTTATACTATCTCTGGGTTTTTACTATAAAATAAAGTGTTCTAAATTTAGTTCTAATTTCTGAAATATTTGCTCCAATTAAAAAAGCTAAATACACATTTTATATAATGCTATTTGCCTCTATTTGAAAATATATAACTGGACACTTAACTAGAAAATTCAAGATTAGTGAAATATAAAGTGCTTCAGAGATTCCATTTTCAAACATATTCAAGTTTTGCTATAGTATACCAACAAATGATTTTGTGGCATTAAACCATTTTGATTCTTTTAGCATATGATAAAGTAACACAGATTTTGTTATGTTTTAGTTTTAGTAAAAAAAAAAAAAATGCATGGTGCTGAAAGAGAAATATACCAAGAAAACTGTTTTGTTGTTGTTGTTGCATATGGGTTTTTATCTTTTTGTTATCGTTGGTGATATTGACAGTTTGTTCATATGTTTGTTTTTTCATTCTTCTGTTGATGTTACAGGATTGGTATTTTTGTCTCAACTATATTATAGAATTCATTAAAGCTGGATCATGGGTTATATATATATTTCAAATCTCCACACCAGCTAGACAGTGTCTTACACTTAGTAGTTGCTTAACAGATGTGCATAGGTTTATGGATTCAACTCTGATGTCAGTGCAATTAATCATACTTTTTTGAATATTGATCCATGATTAGGTTCAGATAAAGGACAGGCTAGACAACAAACTCCTTAAATTTCACTGTGGAATTTAAAAACAAACTGCTTCAAATTATTTGAGATTATAATGAGCTATAATCAATTATAGTTATTCATTGTTGGACATCTAGGTCTATTATACAGTCCAGTGTAAGTGTAATTGTCTTATTATAATGATACAAAGAGAACTTCATAGAGATAAGACTAATGCATCTTCCCTAGACAATTACAGCCTTTTGTCCATTAGCCAGAATGAAGTAAGCTCTGTTTCCATCAGTCACAGCTTCTGACTCTGAAAGAGTGAGGGGGAAGGGGAGAACAAGATCTGATGCTCATGAGTAATTCCATTTGTCCCTTCTTTGGCTGGGCTCCAGTACCTAAGAGAAGGAAAAACTCATTGTGAATTGTGTCCTTTGTACTTCGTAATCAATTACACTTTACTGATAATAATGTCTTGCTTTTGCCTGAGACTTAGTGACCAATTACCTTCTATAAGTGATCTTTGCCACATGGAAGCCCTCATTTTGGGTACCTTAATTAACTTTCCAAGGACTTATAATCTGACTTAATCAGTTTATGTGATTCTTTAAAATTGCACAGTCAGTATCATCTCATTTCATTAATTTGGCTTAATTATTACACTTGCTACTTAGAAATTTTAGATTAATGTTAACTGAACCGAGGGACTTAGATTCTTTTCACTATCATTTCAGTTTGTTCATATAATCTTAAATAAAACTTAAATTTGCCCAATGTTAATAAAATGTTCAAACTTTCAATGTCATTAGCATCTAGAGTAGTTATTAAAAACAAGTTGATTTCAGAAAATGCCTTCTACTCATTTATAAATTGTCTTGAGTAACTGATTTTTGATAATAACCATGAATTAAAACATTGCACAGTGAAATGCGTAAGAACATACTTTTAAGAACAGGCCGTTCACACTTTGGAGTATCAGGGCAAAGGCTTTGCTGGCTTATAGTAATACACATGTCCAGATTGCAGTTCAAGACATGACCTTTATTATGCATAAATATTTTTTTCTTTGTGAGATGTAACTTTGCACATAAAATTTTATGTGATTTTCAGGCTTTTTTTGACTACAATAAATCTTTTACTGAATACCCTTTATATTAGGATGGTGAACACAAGTGAGTAAGTCAGAAAATAGTTTGACTTAGCAAATCTGTAAAGTTATTACATGATAAGGAGGAATTTATGTATTCTGTAATCTAGCCTGGATAAGAGAGTGTGATTTGTTCCATCTAAATGATTTGTTTAATCTACATTCTCAGGATGTATTCTGATTTAAAAATATTCCCACTTTTTTTCTAATCTTTGGGATGTAACCTAGGGAAAGAACATGGACTTGTGTTTTAGATGATTATTTAAATGCTGCCTCCAATTTCCAGACCTTAATAAGTAATTAAGTCTTTCTGAGCTACAATTACTTCATTTGTAAGAAGAATATAGAATATAAACTCCACAGCATTATCGTCAGAAGAGTGATGGCATATGTAATAAGCCCAACACAGTACCACGTGTGTATATATATATATATATATATATATAGTCAATACCCAATAAATGTCACTTCCTTTAGCTGTGGTTTCTTGTCTATGTCCTTTTGTTGTTCATAGCTCAGTCATGTCCACCTCTTTGCAACCTCACGGACAGCAGTACACCAGGCTCTCCTGTTCTTCACTATCTCCCAGAGTTTGCACAAACTCACGGCCATTCGGTTGGTGATGCCATCCAACCATCTCATCCTCTGTTGCCCTCTTCTCCTGCCTTCAACCTTTCCCAGCATCGGGGTCTTTTCCAATGAGTTGAACTGTGGTGCTGGAGAAGACTCTTGAGAGTCCCTTGGACAGAGTTTAGATCAAACCAGCCTGTGTCCTAGTTTTACTGATCTATTCACATAATACTATTGTATAAGTTTTGCAAATTATTACAAATTACTTTTATGTCAGTTGGCTGAAAAAAGTAGGAGTTACCATCCTTATTATTTCTGGAATGATTCTAATCCTTTTAGCTATAAAAATAAAAAGAAATGACTATTATAATTCTTAGCTGAAAGTATGTCAGACACTTTGAGATGTTCAAGCATCTGTAATCTGGATCTATTAGAAAGATTTTAGTCTTTTTCCCACTTTCCTTTGGCCTTCACTGTACACTTAAAGAATTAGAGTCACTACCAGTTGTAGAAAAATATTAAAAGGGCAAAAACAGTCCTAGCTCTGGAAGCATTCATCCTTCTGACTATTGATAATAGAGTCCCAAATTGCCTGGCAGTAGGAAGTTGATTTTCTCAATAAGCAGATCAAGCATGTGAGAAGTTTAATGGGAAGTCTCTTAGATTCAATATTTGAAGAATGGAGAGGAAGAGAAGAGGTGGGAGAGAAGGGAGCAGACCAGGCAAAGGGAGAAGTTGAATAACAATTTATTTCAGTGGGAATATCAGATGACCCCACAGGAGTTGTAGCTGTTCCATGGGCTGAGGTGACTGGTTCTTTGTATGCATGTAATGCTCAGTCTTGGATACAAAATATTTGATAAGGGATGTAATCTAGAACAAGGGAGCACTCCTAAATTGAGGTGGTAGCCCGAGAAGGGTGGGGAACTGGAAACTGTGAACTGTCTTCTGGTAACACTGCCAGCAGCTCAGAAATAAATCCTTGACAATTGAAGGGGGATCAGTGTGGCACACCTTGTTGGCTTTTGAGACTTTTAACTTGTATGATGATTTACTCATTCTCAATCCCTCAATATATGTACATAACAACCTTCAGTCGTTTCTTCTACTTGTCTCTGCTGGCTCATCAGTTGAGAATTACCAGACTCCCATGAGTCCTGATTTACTGTCTGCTCAGAGTTTAGGTCTGTTTCATCTCCCAAGAGATAACTGAGTTCTTCATTTTGTGAGAGATGCTAAGTTAGGTTTTGCCCGAAACATTTCAGTCATGCAACCACCCATGCTTCAACAAAATAACAAAGTAGATTATGCTTCTCTGTCCTCATATCTGTCTACTAAATGTGTGTGTGGAGAAAGAAAAATTGAAGATAAATCTTTCACCAGGTTGTGTTTATCCATATGAGTAGGTAACAGTTCCAGGTGGTAGGTGCAGATATGGTTGTTTTATTCAGTGTGACAGATAGTTCAAATCTAGTATATATTAGTTCCTAGAGAAGGAGAGCGTTTTCCTTTTCCACAGCAGGATAGATATTGAAATTTTTATCCTTGGTGACAGTTGCTTCTTTGACTCATAGTCATAGGTGTGAATAATAATTATCGATGTATTATCATCCCTTCTGGAATTTTTGCCATTTGCAAGTACCTATTTATTTTCTTTTTCTGTACTCTTTAAACCACAGGAATGGACTAAAAAATAAAACCCCAATCTAAAATGGATAAAATAAAGAATTTCCTCATGCATGTGTGATCTGTAAGAACCCTATCTGTGGAAAGGGCTAACAGGTCTCATTAAGGGTGTACACTAGGGAAGATGAGGAAAAAGCAAATAAACGAAAGTGTAACTGGATAACAGAGGTCTGTAGTACCTTTCTAATTTGCCTTCAGTTTTCGAGCACTAGGGGACTACTGTTTTCTTTCCAATTGGCCTGAGAACACTGTAAACAAATAGGATTGTTTCAGTATAGAACAATTTTTTTCTCATTATGTAACAAGGGTTTTTTTTTTTTTCCATTATATAATTAGTTCCCATTATAGAACAAGTTCATTTGAATTTTTGTACAAGTCAAAATTTTCTCACATAAATTACATTTCTGGGGGGAACTGTTCAACTGAACATTTTCTGGGTAGTACCCTTTCTCCTTGTAACATCACAACACTGAACTGATGTTATCCTTATCCTGTATTTTTCTAATCGGTACTATACTGTGAAAATAATGAGAAAACAGAGTGTCTAAGCATAACAAGTAGGAGAATACTATATCCAACAAGGATGCTCTCTTGTGGGGCTTTTTTAGTTCAGAAAAATACAGTGATCCCTGCAGTGTGGTTTGATATTTGAGGTCCTTGGTGTTTCTTTATTGCATGGTGTCTTTCAGCTTCAAGTTGGATAGGCCATTTGGATCTTTCATAGAAAATATGGCAAGATCATAGAATTTTTCTTTAAAAGTGCCTGATGAACTTTCTAAATCTTGACAAATCATGGAAACAATGTTGCATTGTGCCATATGACAAATCTATTTCATTATGGAATATTAAAGAAAACTTACTAACTACAAGGAAAATTGTTCAGCTTATGAATGAAACTTCATTCTACATCTTGTGATGTGAGTTTTTTTTCCTATTTTTGGCAATTACATTACTGTGCCAGAAATATTTTGTTTTCAGTTCTGTTGGTATCTTCTGATACTCTTCATTTTCTTTTTATGGCTTTTTAATTATTTCATTAATTTCACCTATCAGCATGAAGGATAATGCTCATTCAGAGAACGACATTTCTCCATTTGGCAAATTATTGCTATAGAGGGTATTGTGGGTTTGATGCTGAACTTGATAAAATATCCTATTTAAACATTCAAATTTGAGATTCACATAGTCTTTATATATGAGAACATTTCCTAGTAAGTATCATTTAGGAGGTCTTAACTTACCATATTTTATAGCATCCAGAATTAACAATGAAGAAAATAATTAGGAAGACTGGGATAGGAGAGACTGGTGAGTGTTCAGCTGAAACACAAAGTAGAAATAACTCAATTTATGGCTCTGTGTCGAAATCACGCTTACAAGTCACCATGGGGAGAAATAGAACATGTGCTGCAGATGCATGTGATAACTGATGAAACACTGAATTTATTGTCTGTTTGGAGAGGAGTCACAAATAAAAATTCAAATATGTTATGCCTGGCAGAGAGGGTGACATCTACAAGTCAATTCAGTGAAACAAAGGACTCTGAAACTCTCCCATTTTTGAATTATCAGGTCAGCTTAATTCCATGGAGACTTGTCATTTCTGTGAGAAATGAAACCCAGCTGATGTTATTGCTAGATACAATCAATTCACTGCATACCATGAAGGCAAAGAACCATATTCTCCAGGGAAGAGATTAGTGGTTTTCTTCTTTTGGAGGAAAAATAAAACAATTTGAAAGTGACTTTTTGAGCAGAAAGGAAATGCAAGGACCGCCCAGGAAAAATAATAGGTTGAACTTAGTAAAGGGGAATGGGATTTACCAGACCCAATGAAAATTCCTGCAGTCACATTTAGGAAGAACTTTGGCCAAAGTGGATGGACAGATGGAGCTATTCCCCCTATGTCCCCTTCAAAAGGAAAGTAAAACAAATACTAATGTGTGACCATTCTTTTCTTAGTTTTGGTAAATAATTAACCAGTTCACAAATAATAGACAAAACTATATGTTAGGTATATAACCTCCCTAGGTTGGGAAGATCCCCTGGAGAGAAGGGCATGACAACCCACTCCAGTATTCTAGCCTGGAGAATCATAACTAAACCACGTGAAAGGTATCCTAATTCTTCTTTAGGTACCAGAGACTTCTCCAGAGAATGTAAATGATAGAAAAGAAAACCAACCTGGAAATTACAAGTTCTGAATTTTAAAACACTTAGAGCCTATTTAGAGCCTTTTTTTTTTTTTTTTTTTGGTTAGTCTATTCAAGGTTTTTCAATTTTTTCCTTTCAAAGAATCAGCTTAGTTTTGTCAATCTTTTCTACTATCCTCTTGTCTGTTCCATTTCTTCCTACTCTAATCTTTATTTTTCCTAACTTCTGCTTACTATGGGGTTAGTTTGTTCTTGTTTTTCTAGCTCCTTGGGATGTAAAGTTAGGAGTTCTTTATGCAAGATTTTTTTTCCCCCTTGATGTGTGTTATTATAAGCATTCTTGTTAGAACTACTTTTGCTGTTTTAGTATTTTGTGTCTTTTTTTTTTTTTCATTTCTGTCAAGATTTTTTTTTAATCCCCTTTGATTTCTTCTTTGATTCATTGTACAGGAATATATTTTTAATTCTCATATATTTCTCGATTTTCCAGCCTTCCTCTATTTATTGGTTTCTAGTATCATACCACTGTGATCAGAAAAAGTACTTGATATGATTTATAATTATATTACTGAATTAAATTATATTACTGAATTCTAATTATATTACTAATTAAATTACTGAACATGTGTATCCTAGAAAATGTTCTATGTGTACTTGAGAAGAATATGTATTCTATTGCTGTTGGACATAATATTCTATATATGTCTGTTAGGTACATTTGGTCTCCAGTGTTCAAAGCCACTGTTTTCTTATTGATTCTTGTCTAGGTTATTTATTCAGTGTTGAGAATGGACATTAAAGTGCTCAACTATTTTTGTATTGCTTTTTTTTCCCCTTAAAGTTCTATTAGAATTTGATTTTAATATTTAAGTGCTCTGCTACTGGGTGATAAATAATTAGATTTGTTATATCTTCTTGACAGTTTGACTCTTTTGTCATTATATAATGACCTTCTTTCACTCTTTTGTCTGTATTTAGCTTAAAGTCTATTTTGTTTGTTATAAGTATAGCTATTCCTACTATCTTTTGGTTACCATTTATTTACAAGAAATATTTTTCATTCCTTCACTTTGAGTCTACCTAAGTACTTAAGTCTAAAATAATCCTCTTGTAGACAGTACATAATTCGATCTTGTTTTGTTTTTTGTTTGTTTTTAAATCCATTCAACTGCCTTATGTCTTTTGATTGAATAATTTAGTCCATTTACATTTAAAGTAATCATTGATAGATAAGAATTTCATGCTGCCATTTAGTTCATTGTTTTCTGATTGTTTTATAAATTCTTTGTTCCATGTTTAGTATCTTGCTGCCTTCCTTTCTGATTTGATATCTTTTGGGAGTAGTATGCTTTGACCTCTTTATCGTAATCTTGTGTGCAGCTACTATTGGATTTTGCCTTTGTTACCATGAGGTTTACATAAAATATCTTATATTGATAAAGTCCTGTTTTAAACTGATAACAATTAACTTTCATTTTCATTAAGTAAAACCTACCTTCATCCTCAAGTTAATGTTCTTATAAGCATGAAAACCCAATCACTGCTACAGACTCTAAAACACTGTCCCAAGTCCTCAAGAGCTTGACTTTACTGTACAACACTATGCCTGTAATCAACAACAGTGTGTTGTAGACTTAAAAATGTAAGAAGGTATATCCCAGGTAAAGTGTTTTTATCACAATAAAATGCTTTTTAAAAATTTAAAAAGAAGACAGCATGATTCCCCCTGACCCCCTTCTCCCTTTTTCTTTTATAAAAATAAGGTACAATACAGATGACCGAATTATTCACAAGAGTTTCAAGCCTGGAAAGCCAAGAAAGATTCTGTTTTCTAGGTAGAGACAATCTGCTGTTGTGTTCTTTGCTGTACAGTAGGTTAATGGTCTATGAATCAACTCATTAAGGAGCTCTGTTTAATGCTCTTGTTAAATCCAATATCAGTTTTACCCCTCAGCCTCAGGCCTTTTTTTTTTTTTTTGGCTTTTACATTTCACTTGGAAACCTATCTTCAGAGACATGTATGGTATAATGAGTAGTGCCAATGGAAGCAGGATCATCTCACAAATTCACTGTTATAATGATAATGTTTCCTGAAACTCTTAGGGACTGTTTAGTTTAGCACTGGTCAAGGAACCTCTGTCAATATTTAAACTGTATTGACTGTTGGCTCAATTACAATGCATAAATGCTAATTATATCCCTCTTCCCCTGTCGAATGATTAATTCTTGTGACAAAATTCTATTGATACTTTTGTCCTGACCATGCAAAGTTTCAAAAATGCTAGGGTTTTTACTTTGATGTACTGTATTAGTTTTCTCATACAATGCATAAAACATTAAGTTATAACAGTTTTACCCTTTGTGAAACAGAGTTAACAGGTCCCATCACAGTGTCATGTTACCATATTTGCACCTACTCTGTGGAGCATCATTCTGTAAATGAAAAAAAAAAAGCATCTTTTTATTGATGTGTTTAACATCCATATGAAATGTGACCTTGCGAAATACAACGTTCTTGGAAACATTGTTTTAGCAACAGCAAACTGAATGAACAGTTTCTGCTCTTGGAGTACTGAACACTTTGTCTATGGAAAAACCACATAAAGGTACAGGGAAAGTTCTTCCTATTATAAATACAATAACTTGATAATATTACAAGTTTTAAGATAGCAGAATGAGACAGTGATTCTTTTCCTTTCAGTTCAGTTCAGTCGCTCAGTCATGTCCAACTCTTCGTGACCCCATGAATCACAGCACGCCAGGCCTCCCTGTCCACCACCAACTCCCAGAATTCACCCAGACTCACGTCCATCGAGTCAGCGATGCCATCCAGCCATCTCATCCTCTGTCGTCCCCTTCTCCTCCTGCCCCCAATCCCTCCCAGCATCAGAGTCTTTTCCAATGAGACAACTCTTCGCATGAGGTGGCCAAAGTACTGGAGTTTCAGCTTCAGCATCATTCCCTCCAAAGAAATCCCAGGGCTGATCTCCTTCAGAATGGACTGGTTGGATCTCCTTGCAGTCCAAGGGACTCTCAAGAGTCTTCTCCAACATCACAGTTCAAAAGCGCCAATTCTTCGGCGCTGAGCCTTCTTCACAGTCCAACTCTCACATCCATACATGACCACTGGAAAAACCATAGCCTTGACTAGACGGACCTTTGTTGGCAAAGTAATGTCTCTGCTTTTGAATATGCTGTCTAGGTTGGTCATAACTTTCCTTCCAAGGAGTAAGCATCTTTTAATTTCGTGGCTGCAGTCACCATCTGCAGTGATTTTGCGGCTGCGACCGGAGCACTAAGCGCTGCGTCAGCGGCTGTGACTGGCGCACTAAGCGCGGCGGAGAGGAGCTACCCCACATCCAAGGTCAGGGGCAGAAGCCGGGAGGACCCCATGCCCGAAGGGCAGTGGCCAAGACGAGTTACCCCACGTCCGAAGTCAGGGGCAGTGGCCGAGAGTTCCAGGCTGCGACGGCGCAGGAACGGCCGAGAAGAGCTACCCAAGTCTGAGGTCAGGGGTGGCAGCTGGGAGGAGCTACCCCACTTCCGAGGTCAGGGGTGGCGGCCAGGAGGAGCTAGCCCACGCCCCCATGCCTGAGGCCAGGGGCAGTGGCCCTGAGGAGCTACCCTATGCCCGAGGCCAGGGGTAGCGGCCAGGAGGACCAACCCCACATCCAAGGTGCAGTGGCTGCGCAGGCACAGGAGGGCCTAGAGGAGCTATCCCACGTTGAAGGTCAGGAAGGGCGGCGGTGAGGAGATACCCCGCGTCCAAGGTAAGGAGCAGTGGCTGAACTTTGCTGGAGCAGCAAAGTGAAGAGATATCCCACACCCAAGGTAAGAGAAACCCAAGTAAGATGGTAGGTGTTGCAAGAGGGCATCAGAGGGCAAACACACTGAAACCATACTCACAGAAAACTAGTCAATCTAATCACACTAGGACCACAGCCTTGTCTAACTCAATGAAACTAAGCCATGCCCATGGGGCAACCCAGGATGGGCGGGTCATGGTGGAGAGATATGACAGAATGTGGTCCACTGGAGAAGGGAATGGCCAACCACTTCAGTATTTTTGCCTTGAGAACCCCATGAACAGTATGAAAAGGCAAAATGATAGGATACTGAAAGAGGAACTCCCCAGGTCAGTAGGTGCCCAATATGCTACTGGAGATCAGTGGAGAAATAACTCCAGAAAGAATGAAGGGAAGGAGCCAAAGCTAAAACAATACCCAGCTGTGGATGTGACTGGTGATAGAAGCAAGGTCCAATGCTGTAAAGAGCAATATTGCATAGGAACCTGGAATGTCAGGTCTATGAATCAAGGCAAATTGGAAGTGGTCAAACAAGAGATGGCAAGAGTGAATGTCGACATTCTAGGAATCAGCGAACTGAAATGGACTGGAATGGATGAATTTAACTCAGATGACCATTATATCTACTACTGTGGGCAGGAGTCCCTCAGAAGAAATGGAGTAGCCATCATGGTCAACAAAAGAGTCCGAAATGCAGTACTTGGATGCAGTCTCAAAAATGACACAATAATCTCTGTTCATTTCCAAGGCAAACCATTCAATATCACAGTAATCCAAGTCTGTGCCCCAACCAGTAATGCTGAAGAAGCTGAAGTTGAACGGTTCTATGAAGACCCACAAGACCTTTTAGAACTAACACCCCAAAAAGATGTCCTTTTCATTATAGGGGACTGGAATGCAAAAGTAAGAAGTCAAGAAACACCTGGAGTAACAGGCAAATTTGGCCTTGGAATACGGAATGAAGCAGGGCAAAGACTAATAGAGTTTTGCCAAGAAAATGCACTGGTCATAGTAAACACCCTTTTCTTTTCCTTTCAGAAATCATCAAAAGTTATAATAAAAAGAAAAGTGCATACTATATTGAGATAAAATTATGGAGTGATAATATATGAAGTAGGGGAGGTAAATGTTCTGAGGTAAAATGGAGATAATAGAAGATGCTTGAATCTGCAGATTTGGGGCAAAACCAGCTCCAATACTTTGGCCACATGATACGAAGGGCTGGCTCATTGGAGAAGACCCTGATGCTGGGAAAGATTGAGGGTAGGAGCACAAGAGGGCAACAGAGGATAAGATGGTTGGATGGCATCATTGACTCATGGATATGAGTTTGCGCATTCTCTGCAAGACGGTGAAGGACAGGAACGCCTGGCATGCTGCAGTCCGTGGAGTTGCAAAGAGTCGGACACGACTGAGCGACTGTGCAACAATAACAGTGTTTGCCCCTGCAAGTGAGAAGGATATCTTGCAGGGGAAACTATAAATTACTTGTTTGAAAATGCAGACAAAATTTACATAGTTTGATGCTGAAAGATTCCTGATGCACTATTGCACCAAAGAGAAGTGTTGGAGCTTCAGCTGAATGAGAAATCAAATAATTGAGTGGAAGATTGACTCTAGACAACCAGCATCCCAGAAACTGCTAAACTCTATTCACTGTGGAAAGGTAAAAGCTAAAATAAATCCCACTTGCACATGCCAACAAGATATGCAGTATAGTACAAGCATACTTATACATAAAAACCTACATAAAAACCTTTTTTCATAGTTTTTCAGCATCAAGAAAAAATGAACAATTAAAAGCCACACTGGGATGCTTGGTAGGAAAAAAAGAGACACTATTGAACAAATAAAATTCCTTCCAAGCATATTAATGTTACAACCCAAATAATTTAATCAGCCAAAGAACACTGAGGGCACATGCAACAAATCTGGGAAAATACAGAAAAAGATAAAATATGAACTATCAGAGTTCAGAAAAAGTAGTAGATGGTGAAATAAAACTGTTCTAAAATTTTAAGTCATACTGAGTGAGTGTTAGTTGCTCAGTTGTATCTGACTCTTTGCAACCTTATGGACCATAATCTGCCAGGCTCCTCTGTCCATGGAATTCTGCAGGCAAGAATACTTGAGTGGGTAGCCATTCCCTTCTCCAGGAGATCTTCTGGCCCCAGGGATCAAACCCAGGTCTCCTGTATTGCAGGCAGATTCTTTACCATCTGAGCTGCCAAGCCACTTGTAAGTCACACTGGAAACAATGTAAGAGAAACTCTGCAGTATAGTTGTTCTCCAGTTTGTTGGGTCACCCACTCGGGGGTACGGAATTTGATTTTATTGTGAGTCCACTCTTTCTACCCATCTTGTTGTGGTTCCTTCTTTATGTCTCTAGTTGTAGAAGATCTTTTCTGATAGATTCCAGTCTTTTTCATCAATAGTTGTTCTTCAGATAGTTGTGATTTTGGTGTGCTCATGAGAGGAGATGGAGAAGGAAACGGCAACCCACTCCAGTACTCTTGCCTGGAGAATCCCATGGACAGAGGAGCCTGGCAGGCTGCAGTCCATGGGGTTGCCAGAGTCGGACATGACTTAGCAACTAAACCCCCACCACCACCACCACCACCGTGAGAGGAGGTGAGCTGAGGTTGTTTTTACTCAATTATCTTGGCTGCTCTCCTGACCATTTAGTTGGCATTTCCCTGGCTGCTAATGAAGTAGATGATCTTTTTACATGTTTATTGACAATCCTATTTTTTTTATGTGAATTTCTTAATGTACTTCATCGTCTATTTTTATCTTGGTTGTCTTATCTTTCCTGTTTTTATTTGAAATCATATATACATTTAAAATTATGTTTTATGAATATCTTTTCTCAGACTATGGATTGGCCTTCCACTTTCTTGTATTATTTTTCATTGACAGAAATGATTTCAATTTAGTTTAATTGCTCAGTCTTTTTCCTTATATAATCTGTGCTCTGTATGCCTCTTATGAAGCATTTACTACTCTGCAAGTACACTATCTTCAATACTTTAATTAAAAAATCACTTTGAATATCAATAACCTCAGATATGCAGATGACACCACCCTTATGGCAGAAAGTGAAGAGGAACTAAAAAGCCTCTTGATGAAAGTGAAAGTGGAGAGTGAAAAAGTTGGCTTAAAATTCAACATTCAGAAAACTAAGATCATGGCATCTGGTCCCATCAGTTCATGGGAAATAGATGGGGAAACAGTGGAAACAGTGTCAGACTTTATTTTTGGGGGGCTCCAAAATCACTGCAGATGGTGACTGCAGCCATGAAATTAAAAGACGCTTACTCCTTGGAAGGAAATTTATGACCAACCTAGATAGCATATTGAAGAGCAGAGACATTACTTTGCCAACAAAGGTCTGTCTAGTCAAGGCAATGGTTTTTCCAGTGGTCATGTATGGATGTGAGAGTTGGACTGTGAAGAAGGCTGAGCGCTGAAGAATTGATGCTTTTGAACTGGTGCTGGAGAAGACTCTTGAGAGTCCCTTGGACTGCAAGGAGATCCAACCAGTCCATTCTGAAGGAGATCAGCCCTGGGTGTTCTTTGGAGGGAATGATGCTGAAGCTGAAACTCCAGTACTTTGGCCACCTCATGCCAAGAGTTGACTCATTGGAAAAGACTCTGATGCTGGGAGGGATTGGGGGCAGGAGGAGAAGGGGACGACAGAGGATGAGATGGCTGGATGGCATCACTGACTCGATGGATGTGAGTCCGAGTGAACTCCGGGAGTTGGTGATGGACAGGGAGGCCTGGCGTGCTGCCATTCATGGGGTCGCGGAGAGTCGGACACGACTGAGTGAACTGAACTGAACTGAACTGAATTTTAGATACACAGGAAATTGCAAAGGTAGGACAGAGAGCTCTCTTGTACCCTTCATGCTACTTTTCTAGCAGATCACATCTTATATACTCTGTACACAGCAACAGCAGGAAATTAACATTGGAACACTGTGTGTGAAAATTTTATCATCTTACCACAAGTTACTTCATGTTACCAGCACCATAATCAAGACACAGAAATATTCCTTCACCCACAAAGTTTTCTCTTAAAATACACGTTCATAGTCACACCCTTGCCTCCCACCTACCATTCTTAACTCCAGGAAACCACTAATTTGTTCTCCATATGTATACTGTGTATTGAGAATGTTCTGTAAATGGAGTCGTATAGTAGATGACCTCTTTAAATTATTTTTTCAGTCAGCATAAATCCATCTGTGCTGCTTCATTGATCAACAGTTTGCTTTTTTTATTGCTGATAAGTACTTTTTATTACTTATTTTTATTAAAATATATTATTTTTATTCCATGCTGTGGGTGTAGTAGTATATTTAATTGTCAATCAATTGTAGGTCACTTTGGTTGTTCCCATTTTTTAACAATTACAAATAAAACATGAACAATCATGTAGAGATTTTTGTGTGGATATAAGTGGCATTTATCTCTCTGATAAATGCCCAAGGATGCCAAGGGGAATGATTCTTGAATTTTATAATGAATGTATGTTTATATATATATATATATATAATTAAAATGTTTTCAAGAGTGACTGTAGCACTTTAAATTCCCACCAACAGAGATTCGGTTTTACTGCATCCTTGTTAGAATTTGGTATTTTAATATTTTTTATTTTTAGTTCTCCTGATAGATACCCTAGTCTTAGTTTACATTTTACTGATGGCTATGCATTGGAGAAGGAAATGGCAACCCACTCCAGTGTTCTTGCCTGGAGAATCCCAGGGACGGGGAGGCTGGTGGGCTGCCGTCTCTGGGGTCGCACAGAGTCGGACACGACTGAAGCGACTTAGCAGCAGCAGCAGCAATGATTTGAATATCTTTTCATGTATTCATTTGTCATCTTTATATTCACCTTAATAATAAAGTGTATATTTATGTCTTTTCATTATGTACATTATCTATCTATATATACCCTTATATCACATATAATTATATATGTAATAAATAATTGTATGTTTTAAATACATGTAAAACTGAGATTTGAGAGTGCTTTGTGTCTTCTTGATACATCTCTTTTGTTGTATGTGTGATATACAAATATCTCCTGTTAAACCGCAGCTTGTCCTTTCACCCTTTTCTTGAAGTCTTTAACAGAGCAACTGATCATTTTTATGTTTAATTTGCTGTGTTCTTGTATTGTCCATGCTTTTGGTTCAGTGTTTCATAAGTTTTCATTGAGCCCTAGGTTACAAAAATTTCTCTTACATTTTGTTTTGTGTTTATATTTAGTTTATGATCTATTTTAAGTTAATTTTTATATATAGAAGATACAAGGTTTACATTGTTATTATTTTTCATATGATTTTTCCAAGTGCTCAATAGCGTTTATTGAAAAGGCTATTCTTCCTCCAATGAATTGCTTTTTTACTCTGTCAAAAATCACTTGACTGTACTTCTTTGAGTCATCTCTGGGTTAACTATTTGGTTCTATTGATTATGTGTTCCTGTGTCAGGAGCACATGGTCTCGGTTATTGTAGCTATCTAGAAAGACAATATTTAATGCAATGGTTCTTCCAATTTTATTATTTCTTTTTCTAAAGATTGTTTGTTAGTTCTTCTAGGGCCCATGCCCTTCCTTGTATGTTTCAGAATTAGCATGTCTGTCTACAAAAAACTTATGGGTGTTTTGATAGGAATTACATTAAGTTTTTGCATCAATTTGAAGAGACTGGCATCTTTATATTGTTGATTATCCCAGTCCATGAATATTTTTCTTATATAATTTTCTTCAAAATTTTCTACTTAGTTACCTGCGTCATATGTGTAATAGTCCATTAATTTTCTGGTTACGCACAGCAAAAATCTGCACACCTGATTCTTTTTCGTTTATTATGGGAATCTATATCCTGTTTCCTTGCTTAATTTGTGTGCCTCTGCATCCACACCATAAGCTTTTAATTCTCATAGCTTTTTCTTAAACTTTTGTATCTGGAAGAGTAAGTACCTTATCTTAGTTTTCTACAAAATAATCTTGACTATTCTTGGACATTTGATCTTCCTATAAATTTTAGAATTAATGTCTTGATTTCTATGAAATAAAAGACTGAAACTGAATTAAATTTATAGGTTAATTTGGGAGAATATCAGCATATTTATGACAAAGAGACTACCTAACCTTAGGCATGGTATATTTCTTTGATTATTGAGTCTTATTTAATGTCTCTCAATAAAGTTTTATTATTTTCATTAAGGTCTTTCACATAGTTTATTAGATTTATGGCTGGATATTTAAAATTCAGTTACTATTGTAAATGTCATTATTTAAAATTAAATTTCCTAACTCTGAATTTGATATGTGAAAATCTACTTCATTTTCAGATATTGATCTTATATCCAGCACTATTTAGAAATTCTCTTTAATTCTATTAGATAATTGAGGAATAAACAAGAGTAATAGGAAGTGGGAGATGGTCGGGGTATGTAGTGTTGAACAAGGAGTAGAATCTTAAACTCCTGTATTTTTCTTCTGCTTTTCTGTAATCACAGACAATACAGTCTAATTATGGTTTTCCTTTTGTTTTCGCCACTCAAACACCAAAACCAAATTTGTCTACCTCTCACAAATGTGTGGATTGAATGCATTTTGTGTTTTTCTTTTATCTGTTATCTTCATTCCATTTCTACTATTACTTTTTGCTTAATCCCAGTTTTTATATACAATAATAATTGCTGAGATTTTTTCACATATTTCAAGAAACTAAGCAAGTTGTCAAAGATCACACCAACCAGTAAGTGGCAGAGTCAATAACAGAATCCAGAAGATTTGGTTTTGAGACTTGTGTTGAGTTATTGAACTGCTATTAAGCACCATTACATAGTTTTCAATATGACAGTGCAACATGTTTATCATTAATACTGTAATCAGTGGGGAGATACAACATATGTTTACAAGTAAAGATGTGGCAGGCTCAGTTTCTTCCTCGTTGACTGTGCCATGAATGAACGTGATGGTCATCAACATGAACCAGAGTGAGAAATTTAGAAAATATCATAGTAATTCAAGCAATGCTTCTGATTCTGAATAGGCAGCTTCCATTAAGACGAAACAGTGAAGCCTCATTTATGTGATAGTTCTATGGCAGAATCAGTGATACTAAGAAATTAATTACACGTGAGGAATGAGAGATATGTAGGGGGTGAATGTGATTATTAGGTTTTGTGACATGAATGATCAGGTACATGATGAAATAGAAAAGAGAGAACACAGACTTTTGTGGATAATCAGAGACCAGTTATGAATAGGTTAAGCTAGGATGTGTGCAAAATTCAAGGTAGGAATATATAGTGCAGAGTTAGAAACATGGGTAAAAGCTGGAAATTGGGGAGGCTTAAATATATATATTCCAGTTATTCAGCATGTAGGTAGCAGTTATAATTTTGGGCTCAGATCCATTTCTTTTGTAAGAAATATAGAAACAGAAAACAAGTACAAGGACAGGCCAGAGTACATCCCAGCATCTTTGATAATTTTTTTGGCTATGCTGCGTTTTCATTGCTGCGTGTGAGCTTTCTCTAGTTGCAGTGTGTGGGCTTACTGCAGTAACTTCTCTTGCTGCAGAGCACAGGCTCTAGGGCATGCGGACTTCAGTGGTTGTTCACAGGCTCCAGAGTGAGGACCCAGTGGCACATGGGCTTAATTGATCTGCAGCATGTGGGATCTTCCCAAATGAGGGCTCAAACCAGTGTCCCCTATATTACAAGGCAAATTCTTAACCATTGGACGACCAGGGAAGCCCCATTTCAAAGATTTTTTAAATGATTTTCTAAACATCAGTGTCTTGGCTTTGTCAGTTTCCTATGCTATGCATTATACAAGTTTCTCCTCTCTCAGTTTATCATCTATGAATAATGACATTGAGAATAAAAATTCACTTTCACTAAGCACTTATTTGGGCCAGACTCTGGCCTGTAAAGAATTTCTCATGCACTATGTCATTTAAACTTCCTAACAAGCTATTACTACAGTGTACACTGTCCACGGTATTTTCCAGGCAAGAATAGTGGAGTGGATTGCCATTCCCTTCTCCACGGGATTTTCCTGACCCAGGTATTGAACCCAGGTCTCCTGCATTGCAGGAGGATTCTTGAGTTTGGTGAGGGTTAAATGTGATAAAGCATGTAAAGTATTTAGCTTAGTTCCAGGTGTTTATTTCAAATAAAAATTTGAGTTATTAATGTTATAGTTTTGCTATGTTATTTCTTTTGATTTCTGTGGATACTGACTGGCTAATTCTAATTATTCCTATATCACTGAAATTATAATTTAAAAATTATACATTTAACAAAAAGCATCATTTTTATGTCTATATTATATATGCACATATACAAATGTATTGCATCCATATATTTTGTTCTCCATATTTTCTACCTTTTTAATGAGAGCTCAATTTTCCATCTGTTCACTATCATATTAAATTTAAAGAGAGACAATTTGCCTGTGTACTGCTTCTTTCACTGTATCTTCATTTGACCTGAAAATCTATTATCAAAAGCTGTACAAATTGAATCATTAGACTGACTTTAACAGCATATTTTAGTTCAATTGCAGTATCTCCGTTGCCTCTGAAAGCAGTTAAATTGAAAAGAAATCATGCCTTCATACTTTATGAACATGTAGTTTCTTGTCAAACCAACATATTATCAACTTACTTCAAAGAGTGAAACCAAACTACCAGAACAGATTCATTTCTATCTTGAAGCCTCACTTCAGTAGTTTGGCTAGAGTTCTGATTTCCAAATGCTCCATAGAATGACCTCCAGTAGAGGTTACTCTGTTTCTTCCAGTGAATGGCTGTTCAGTGACACTGACAAAGAAATAACTTTCAGTAGTAGTCATCTTAGATACTGCAACAATGGGTATGTCCTTTGCCACTTTACAAGTACAAAGCAATGTTTATATACCAGTTACCTGAGGAACTGCTGAATTAGCCAGTTTTGTAAATTGTAAATATCCCAGCTTTATCTTTTAACATCTGTTTGACCTTGGATGGGGTCCTTAACTCTCTAAGCTTTAGTTCTGTCTTCAATAAAATAGGGTTAATAAATTGTACCTTTGACTTATAAGAATTATCTAAGTCAACCTTAACTCTCTAATACTTGATATATGCCAAGTCCTCCTTCATCTCCACTTAAATCCCTCAACATTTCAACATTCCTCTGAGTTTATCTCTTGTTTAAGATGATAGTTCTTATGACTTGGAAATTCCTTATCTGTGAGAGCATTTCATTGAGATACAGTCCTCTCTCTTCTACTAGCAGTCTTTGGACTCTGTCCACTTCACTGAGTGCTTTGCAGTTTACTGAAATATTTGCTCTTGCAGTTGCTGAGGTTTCCCACAAAATATGTAGAGACATCAATATAAAATTGATAAACTAAATATAAAACTGGAAAATGCACTGTAACACTAGCTAAATTGTCAACAACAGTTTACCTAGAAAGACAGTTCGACAGAGAAAAATTAAAAAAAAATAAAATTAAAAAAATCTCTATGTATAAAAGTGACATAAATTTGACCATTTATCTTACAATTGACAGGGATCATCTACATGTTAACAGAGTATAACATAATTCTTAATTTGGGGAATATACTAAGGTCTAAACATAAGGCCTGAATTTCCTCAGTTCACCATGAGTTGGTTTTAAATAACTTTTTCCAGGTTATCAGTTCAGTTCAGTCGTGTCTGACTCTTTGCAACCCCATGAATTGAAGCACACCAGGCCTCCTTGTCCATCACCAACTCCCAAAGTTCACTCAAACTCAAGTCAATCGAGTCAGTGATGCCATCTAGCCATCTCATCCTCTATTGTCCCCTTCTCCTCCTGCCCCCAATCCCTCCCAGCATCAGAGTCTTTTCCAATGAGTCAACTCTTCACATGAGGTGGCCAAAGTATTGGAGTTTCAGCTTTAGCATCATTCCTTCCAAAGAACACCCAAGACTGATCTCCTTTAGAGTGGACTGGTTGGATCTCCTTGCAGTGCAAGGGACTCTCAAGAGTCTTCTCCAACACCACAGTTCAAAAGCATCAATTCTTTGGCGCTCAGCCTTCTTCACAGTCCAACTCTCACGTCCATACATGACCACTGGAAAAACCATAGCCTTGACTAGATGGACCTTTGTTGCCAAAGTAATGTCTCTGCTTTTGAATATGCTATCTAGGTTGGTCATAAATTTCTTCCAAGTAGTAAGCATCTTTTAATTTCATGGCTGCAATCACCATCTGCAGTGATTTTGGAGCCCCCAAAAGTAAAGTCTGACACTGTTTCCACTGTTTCCCCATCTATTTCCCATGAAGTGATGGGAGCAGATGCCATGATCTTCGTTTTCTGAATGTTGAGCTTTAAGCCAACTTTTTCACTCTCCTTTTCACTTTGATCAAGAAGCTTTTTGTTCCTCTTCACTTTCTACCATGAGTGGTGTCATCTGCACATCTGAGGTTATTTATATTTCTCCCAGCAATCTTGATTCCAGCTTGTGCTTTTTCCAGCCCAGCATTTCTCATGGTGTACTCTGCATATAAGTTAAATAAGCAGTGTGACAATATACAGCCTTGAGGTACTCCTTTTCCTATTTGGAACCAGTGTGTTGTTCCATGTCCAGTTCTAACTGTTGCTTCCTGACCTGCATGTAGGTTTGTCAAGAGGCAGGTCAGGTGGTCTGGTATTCCCATCTCTTTCAGAATTTTCCACAGTTTATTGTGATCCACACAGTCAAAGGCTTTGGCATAGTCAATAAGGCAGACATAGGTGTTTTTCTGGAACTCTCTTGCTTTTTTGATGATCCAGTGGATGTTGGCAATTTGATCTCTGGTTAAACATCTGGAAGTTCATGGTTCACGTATTGCTGAAGCCTGGCTTGGAGAATTTTGAGCATTACTTTACTAGCATGTGAGATGAGTGCAATTGTGTGGTAGTTTGAGCATTCTTTGGCATTGCCTTTCTTTGGGATTGGAATGAAACTGACCTTTTCCAGTCCTGTGGCCACTACTGAGTTTTCCAAATTTGCTGGCATATTGAATGCAGCACTTTCACAGCATCATCTTTTAGGATTTGAAATAGCTCCACTGGAATTCCATCACCTCCACTAGCTTTGTTCATGGTGATGCTTTCTAAGGCCCACTTGACTTCACATTCCAGGATGTCTGGCTCTAGGTGAGTGATCACACCATCGTGATTATCTGGGTCATGAAGATCTTTTTTGTACAGTTCTTCTGTGTATTCTTGCCACCTCTTCTTAATATCTTCTGCTTCTATAAGGTCCATACCATTTCTGTCCTTTATCGAGTCCATCTTTGCATGAAATGTTCCCTTGGAATCTCTAATTTTCTTGAAGAGATCTCTAGTATTTCCCATTCTGATGCTTTCCTCTATGTCTTTGCATTGATAGCTGAGGAAGGCTTTCTTATCTCTCCTTGCTATTCTTTGGATCTCTGCATTCAGATGCTTTTCTCCTTTCTTTTTCTCCTTTGCTTTTTGCTTCTCTTCATTAATGATGATATAAAAAAGTACTCCTTCATATAATACTTGCATCCTATTTGTAGCAACTTCTTTGAAGTCTGTTATTTACATTTTCTAAGCATTTTTTTTTTTCTCTTTACCTAACATCCAGATTATCGTTTTTTTCTCTCCCCTCATTAGCAGGACACTAAATACATAGTTTCTCTGTCTAGAGTTCAGGATGAATTGTTAGGTCCTTATAGGTTGGGGTCTCACTAAACCAGAAGTTCTCTGGACCCTGTTGTTTAGAGGATTTTATAGAAGTTCAGTACATAGACATAATTGATGAAATCATTAATCATTGGTCATTGAACTCAATATCCAGTCCCTCTCCCCTCTCCAGAGGTCCAGGTATGAGACTGAAGTTCCAACATGCTAATCACATGGTTGACCCCTCTAGCAACCAGCCCCCATCCAGAAGGAATCTATAGATCCATCAAAAATCATCTCTTATCCTATCACTTGTAACACTTGAGAAATTCAAGGCATTTAGGACTCTGTGTTAAGAACTGGGAACAATGAACAAACATATATATATGTGTGTGTGTTTGTGTGTGTGTGTGTATCTTATTGCATCAAACATTAATTATGGGCTTTTCTTAGTACTTTGACAAAGTGTTAAGTCCTTGAGTTTGTCCATTGTTTGCATCAGATCTTGTCTCTATTAGTAAGCACCATTTTGTACCACTCTCACCTGGTCTTGCTATCCTGCAGGCACACTAGGTTTTCTGTTTCTGTGCTGCTCCATACCACTATACGCTCTTTACTTTTCATTGTCTTCTTAAAAAATCAAATATATAGTTTAAAACAGTTTTAGGTTTACAAAAAAGTAAGCATAAAGTCCAGAGTTTCCCATATACTTCCTCACCCATTGACATACAATGTCTCCTATTATTAATATATACATACACATGTGTTACAATAAGTCAGTATTACTGACTAAAATCCATAGTTAACACTAGAGTTCACATGTCATATCATGTATGTTCTGACACGTGTGATATCTGTCTACTGTTATAGTGTCAAGTTATCTTGTAGAATATTTTGATTACTCTAAAATTTCCTATGCGCCATCACTTCCTTCTTCCCTATTGCCCTTCTGAACTCTTGGCAACCACTGATCTTTTAACTGTCTCCAGGGTTTTTGCCTTTTCCAGAATATCACATAATTGTGAATATACAGTATGTAGCCTTTGCAGATTGGTTTTCTTTCATCAATGATTTTCTTTCAGTGTATGCATTTAAGACTTCTCTATGTCTTTGGAGTATTAATAGTGTATTTCTTTTTGGTACTGAATAATATTCCACTGTCTAGATGTACTACAGTGTATTTATCCATTTGCCTATTGAAGGGCATCTTGCTTGCTTCCAAGTTTTGGCAACTATGAATAAAGCTGCTATAAACATTCGTGTGCAGGTTTTTGTGTGGACATATATTGTCACCTTCTTTGGATAAACCACAAGGAGTACTGAATCACAAGGAGTTGCTGAATCATGTGGTGAAATGTGTCTTGTTTTATAAGAAACTGCCAAACTGTCTTTCAAAGTGGCTGTGCCATTTTTAATTTCCACCAGCAATGAATGGGAGTCCTGTTTTTTCATATCCTCACCAGTATTTTACATTCTAAGTGTTCTGGATTTTGGACATTCTAATAGGTGAACTAATCACCATATATAAACTGTGTGAAAAAGGTGTCATCCTCAATGCCATCATCAGTAAAGATATTTTTTCTTGGTCTTTTGATCTCTTAGGTGAGTTACCACTAATAATGATCTATGCAAATTTGACCTTTTTTACAGATCATTATAGATATAAGTGAATAAGACCTTATAGATAAAATAGTGCCGTGTTAAACACTATCCCCCAGTGCTCAGGATTTCCCACCAGCAATGCTGTCTCTAAATCCTGTACTGTAAGAGATTTGATTTATGATCTTCTAGACAGGAAAAAAAATATATCCAGAGAATATTGTAATCTAATTTTGCTTACAAACACAATACAAATATTTATATATGATTATTATTTAATAATGGCTTCCTTGGTGGTTAAGATGCTAAAGAATCTGCCTGCAATGTGAGAGACCCAGTTTGATCTCTGGGTCCAGAAGATCCTCTGGAGAAGGAAATGGCTATACCCACTCCAGTACTCTTTGACTGGAGAAGTCCATGGACAGAGGAGCCTAATAAATTACTTTTAATCAATGTGTGTAGAAATTATTAAGAGTATTCTGTAAACAGATCTTAATCTGAGTTCTGAGTATGCTTCTTATATGTTGTCATCTTGAAAATGACTCAATACCTTTGTGTTCATTGAACTCATTAATAAAATGTGTGGATTAAATGAATTAATGAATACAAACTAACATAATTACAGCCTCATGTTGTGTCCATTGAATGTTAACTATTGAACATTATTGCTATTCTCACACCATATCTTTAATTATGATAACTGCTGATGTATACTGCGAGTATACTACATATCACAGTCTAAACCAGGCCATTACCATCTTACACAGTGGTGGTGGCTGACCAGGAGGTAGCAGTGGGAGATCTTAGTGGTAGTCAACCTGGAAATCAGAGAAGTAGGGGAATCTCTTTGGGAACTACCTGGAGCTCATCTCTATGGTGTAAAATTATGACTGCTGAGGGGAAATATTGCTCACACAATAAAAGTTTTTTCTTTTGCTTTGGCAGTTTCTAATGAGAATCTATGCAAGGCGAACAGCTAGCACCTTTTCTCTTTGTTTATAAATTTAATCAAAGTCCCTGTTTTCCTCATTTGTAGAGTCAAATTAATTGTGATCTAAATTATTCCACATGAATTTTTGCCATATAAGGTAATATCTAAAATACAAGAAGTCACGCCCATTTGAAAAACATATCTATAAATCAACAGTCTTGTACATATTCCATGATGTGTTTCCCTCTGGGCACTAGAGTAATATATATTGTTTCATCACAATAAATTTCATTTTAATAGAATGGCAGGAGTGGATTCTACAAATGCCTCCACAGGAAAATTATATAGTCACTTCTGAATTGAACACAATCTTAAAAGACAGTAATATGTATAGATTTAATTCTGAACTCCCTGCCCACTTCTCCAAATAGTTATTTTTGTAGATTCAGTTCAGTTTAGTCACTCAGTCATGTCCAATTCTTTGCGACCCCATGGACTGCAGCACTACAGGCTTCCCTGTCCATCACCAACTCCCAAAACTTGCTCAAACTTATGTCCATTGAGTTGGTGATGCCATCCAACCATCTTGTCCTCTGTTGTCCTCTTCTCCTCCTGCCTTCAATCTTTCCCAGCATCAGGGTCTTTTCAAATGAGTCAGTTCTTTGCATCAGGTGGCCAAAGTATTGGAGTTTCAGCTTCAGCATCAGTCCTTCCAATGAATATTCGGGACTGATTTCCTTTAGGATTGACTAGTTTGATCTCCTTGCAAATGAAGGGACTCTCAAGAATTTTCTCCAACACCACCGTTCAAAAGCATCAGTTCTTCAGCACTCAGCTTTCTTTATGGTCCACCTCTCACATCCATATGTGACTACTGGAAAAACCATAGCTTTGACTATACCGACCTTTGTTGGCAAAGTAATGTCTCTGCTTTTTTAATATGCTGTCAAGATTTGTCATGGCTTTTCTTCCAAGAAGAAAGACACTTTTATTCCAGTGTCTTTTAATTTCATGGCTGCAGTCACCATTGGCAGTGTTTTTGAAGCCCAAGAAAACAAAGTCTCTCACTGTTTGCATTGTTTATCCATCTATTTGCCATGAAGTGATGGGACTGGATGCCATGATCTTACTTTTGAATATTCAGTTTTAAGCCAACTTTTTCACTCTCCTCTTTTACTTTCATCAAGATGCTCTTTTGTTCCTATTACTTTTGCCATTCGGGTGGTATCATCTGCATGTCTGACATTATTGATATTTTTGTAGATATGTTTATGTATATAATAATGTAAATGTTGACCTTTAAAATATACAATTATTATATTAAATAATTATTTGTATGTTTAGTTTTCATTTAATAAGATATCATGTGAAAGTGAAAGTGTTAGTTTCTCAGTCATGTCCAAATCCTTTGCGACCCCATGGACTGTAGCCCTCAGGCTCTTCCCTCCATGCAATTCTCCAGGCAAGAATAGTGGAGTTGGTAGCCATTCCTTTTTCCAGGAGATCTTCCTGACTCAGAGATCTAACCTGGGTCTCCTGCATTTCCAGCAGATCCTTTACCATCTGAGCCACCAGGGAAGCCCAAGATATCCTGTACCTGCATGTTTATGTTTATTCTCAATTTTTATTCTAATAAGATTTATAGCCATATATTTAAATTCTAAAAATAAAATCATCTGTCATTTAAAAAGTTGATGCTTTTCATTTATATCTATAATTGGAAATATTTGGCATTCTAAAAGAGCAAAAATTCCAACAGATGTAGATTCTTCCTTTTCTCTGGATTTTTATTTAACTTTGTTGGTTTCTCTTCTAGTAGTATTGGTGAAAGTGCCGTCTTGTATTTTGAACACATAACTTTAGAGCAGAGCTTCCAAACTTTGTTCTGTAGAGCATTATTTTTTGCAGAATTGTAATAGATTTTACAAGTGTCCTATTTTCTCTGGAGTGGAATTAAGTCTGATGGGTTTGATGTACTCCTATTTATTTTTGCTTTATTGCCTTGCTTGAGGAGACAGGTCTAAAATATATATAGCTAACACCAGTGTCAAGGAGTTTACTGTCTTTGTTTGCTTCTAGGATTTTAATGGTTTTTACATCTTACATTTAAGTCTTTAATCCAATTTCAGTACTTTTTTTGGTCTGTTGTCTAGTTTTATTCATTTTCATGTAGCTGTCCAGTTTTTCCAACACCATTTTTTAAAACTTTTTTCAAACACTTGTATTGTTTCCAGTTTTTGGCAGTTATGAATAATTATACTGTAAACATTAGGGCAGAGTTTTTGTGTAAACCTAGTTTACACAAAATTGTGCAATTTACACAATAATTGTCCTTATTTACACAATAATTGTCCTTATTTCTCTTGGGCAAAATAGAGTTTCTCATTACTATAAGTGAAGGTTTAACTTTAGAATAAACTTCTATAATGATTGTAGCATTTTGCATTCCCACCATAATACATGACATATCTCATTGTTCTACATGCTCACCAGGACTGGATATTTCACTTAAAACATTTTTACAAGTAAAAATCTCTCAATTAAGAGAGATAATATGAATTCAAATTTGCTGTGAATGAAATATATAATGTTTTAGGGTACAAGGTAATGAATCAGTAATTAGCAAATTGTGAAGAATTTTCTTCTGCCATCTGAATCTATCTTTCATGACCTTGATTTATATCTTGACATATCAACTTGATGATAGCACTCTGGTCAGATAATATACTTGGTCATTTTAAATAGCCTTTTCCTAATGACTGATCACATTGATGACCTTTTAATGTGTTTGTCATTCATATACCATCTTTGGGTTAAGTGTCTGTTCAAATCTTTTACCAGTTCTTAATTGGGTCATTTATTTTCTTATTCTTGATCAGTTAACCTGTTAGTATAATCTTGATTTCTCTGGATTAGCTATACTTATGGCCCTGCTGTTTGGCTCTTCATGTCTCATTTTAGACTGTTGTTCAGCAAATAGATTGACTTAACCATTACTAAAGAAATGATTGTAGTGAAACGGCCACCATTCATTTATTATTGGTAATTGTAGAATTCTTAAAAGGCTATATCAAAAAAGGAAAAGATTTCAATCACACCTTACTTAATGGAGCAAACTCAACTAATGAGGACTTAAGGCAATTGCTTTAACTAACCATTTTACAAATGCTTGAGAAGCCAACATAAGTATTGGGAAATGTATTCATATATACACATATATGTGCACATTTAAATATATAAACCCCTCAGGCCCTCAGAGATAATTTACTCCTTATTTTAAAAATAATTCTAGCAGTTTGCATTTTCAGTTCTTAAATCGTTGACAAGAAATTTGAATTGAGGTAGAGACTGCTAAAGGCCAATTCAGTGCTTGTTATGAAGAAAGATTAGTGATAGTCTTTAAGGGAGATGAATAAGATTATAGATACCAGAGGTTTTTTTTTTTTTTTTCCTTTAACCAAGCAGTTTGGGGTGAGCCCACTTAGAAATTTATATGTAATACATTCAGTACTTCTGTGCTGCAGCCAGATAATACTTTTTACAAATGGTAAATGTTAAACATTGAAAGTAGTATTAAGCTTAGCAGTCTCTGTTTAATAGAGGAGTGAGTGTAAATCATCTAAAATAATCTTCTCTAAAATATGGAAATTGTTTCATAACTGTTTATGGTGATAAAAAGTTAACTAAGTTAGTTCACATTTCTGGAGGCTATAGTCCTTCATATGTTACAAATGATTGTCTGACAGGGCTTCCCTGATAGCTCAGTGATAAAGAACCTGCCTGCCAATGCAGGAGATGTGGGGTTGATCCCTGGATCAGTAAGATCCCTTGGAGTAAGGAATGGCAACCCATTCTATCTTGGAAAATTCCATGGACAGAGGAGCCTGATGGGCTACCGTCCATGGGGTCCCAAAAGTGTCAGACACAACTTAGGGGCTAAACAGCTAATTGTCTGACAAGGTCATATAAGCCTAATTGTCTGTGTCATAACATTTAAGAAAAAGACTCTCTGCTACATTGGAATAATTTTCATGTTACTCTAAGCTACTGATGCTAAAAACAATTAGGATATTAAAGTAGCAGAGATATGTTAAAACAAGAAACATTATGGTAGAAAATAACATATGCTTATGCATATGTAGAGATTTAAAGAACTGCATGTGTATACCTGAAATTTTTTAATTAAAAAAAAAAGTATTTGGAAAAAAATAAATAAATAAAATGGCCAAGATATCCTTTATGCATGTCTCCACTTTTGTATATTATTCTGTTTATTTAGATGTCTTGGAAATATCCTGTGCACCTGTTCTGATGCTTCATTGCTGTCTCACCTCCTAGTTTCAGGATATCCAGGGAATGCTTTACTGTTGGTTTTAACTTATTCCTACTCATTCTTAGTATTTTGGTAAAATCCAAACTCTTTCCTTTTATATAATTGATCAGTTTTACCTTTTTGTTCTGTATTTTTTTCAGTTTCAAGTTGTGATTTCTATTACCATTATGACATATTCTTTTATTTAATTTCCCAGCTCCTTCAAAGAACTAGACAGTTTCAAGAAAAAAGAACTTGGCATTTTGATTTGGGAATTAGAATTCCAAATAAGTCACAATGCTTCCTCTCTTTCATAATAAGTAAATATTGCAGATAATTGCATATATCTTATTTCTTATAAATAATCTTTCCAACTTTAACCTCAGTGAATTCTCTAAGAGTGACAGAAATAGAAGTGACTCATGAATCACCATGCTGCTGCTGCTGCTAAGTCGCTTCAGTCGTGTCCGACTCTGTGCGACCCCATAGACAGCAGCTCACCAGGCTCCTCTGTCCCTGGGATTCTCCAGGCAAGAATACTGGAGTGGGTTGCCATTTCCTTCTCCAATGCACGCATGCATGCTAAGTCGCTTCAGTCATCTCCGATTCTGTGCAACTCCATGGACAGCAGCCCACCAGGCTTCTCTGACCACGGGATTCTCCAGGCAAGAATAGTGGGTTGGATTGCCATTTCTTTCTCCAGAGAATCACCATACATCTAAATAAAAATGATCTCCTGGTTAATAGAGGTCATTTGAATTCATTGTACTTTTAACATGAATGCAATATTCATCTTTTTATTGGCAGGTAATTAATATGTATCAAATTATGAAGAATTTTATCCCTGCCAACTACTTCTGATTTGTTTGACCCTGATGTATGTCTTTGTTGTACTAACTTAATTCAAATAATTTGCTGTCTTGGGTTAAATATGTTACTTCAATGGAAATATTCAAATAAGCAATAGGAATTTTAGAGTTAAATATGTTCATTCCCAAACCTGAATTCAGCCCTACATGTCTGGGTAATTGTTGGCACTTTATGGCAAAACACTTAGCTGTGATCAATTGTAGCTTTCTCAGTAAAATCCCAGAGCTCATCTCTAGGAAGAACATGTGGTTAAAGCAAAGGGGATGGAGGGATGAAAGATGTTAAAAAATTGCTTAGCTGAGTCTGACATTTTACTTTTTAAATATTAATTATACTGTGGGCTTCTTCCTATTTACATACCTAAGTGTTTGCTTGGGACATAAATGGTACTAAATTGTCTTGAGAAAGCCATAGAGCAGCTTTGTTAGATAAAATTTCTTGCAGCTGGTAATTTTTGGCAATTAATATTATGAATGTTAATGCAATGGGGAGAAGGGAAGGCACTTCCAGGATGCCACTTATCTCTATAAAATGAAAGAAAATGTCAGAAGTGGTGAGCCTGCTGAGAGTATTACTTCTGGGAAGGAAATAGATGGCAAATGTTAAAATTATCATATTTATGGACAGGCTAGAATTTTAAGACTGGGATATCTGATAAATAGTTTAGTAAACAGAGTTTATTATAAATATTTTAAATGTTTGTTTTGGATTATTTAGTATTAACAATAAAGGTATTTTTAAAGTTATATTGAATATATTACTGGCCCAAAATAAGAACTGGAAGTTTACTCACAGAAATTAGGTCATTAGATTATGTCAGTAATTGGTGAGGAATTAGGGGCAATTCATTTGATGCTATAGGGTTAATTAGAGATAAACATTAAAATGGTATATGTATTAGGTACAGAGGAACTTGATAGATAAAAATGTAAAAGTCTAGAGTTATAAGAAACAAATTATCAGCAAATCTATTGAAATCCAGTACTTAGATATTAGAATTGTCATCATGTATTTCAAAGTATTTACATTCTTTTACACTTTCCAAGAGAATGTAAAAAGTAGCTGTTCTATCACAGCTCATTAGGCAATATGATTTAAACCAGACTAACTCTTCACTGGAAGGAATGTAGGAGGAGATCAGTAAGACGCATTATTAGCATATGTGTTGTTTATAATTCAGAAATGAAAATAAATTATATCATTTTGTACATTTTTATTTATGATTTGAGGAACTCTGTGTTTCAGCTTATACTAGTTACTCTATGGTTTCAGATTTCCAGGTAAATTAATTTCACAAGGATTTAGGAAATATATAATGTAAAATATCTTGGATTATATTTTTGACCCAGATGTAGGCTTAAATTATAGTGACTATGAGAAAATAGCATTTTGATTAGTAAGGGGAAGAGTATTTTATGTTAAAACATAGCAATAGGAATAAAAATATTTTTTGTAGCCATTTTTCTATGCTCATGAGGAATGTTACTAATGTTAATGCTACTAAAATAAGCATTTCTAATTTTGTATGACAGTCTAAATCTTCAGTTTCAATTATTCTGCCCCATAATGCCCACAAGTACATTCACAAGGGGTATGTCATGTATGCTAATTTTTGTCTGTTAAATATAGTCACTGTTTAAAGAAAACATAAGAAAAGTAATATGTTAAGAAAATATCCTTCTTCTTTTTAATATAATTCATCAAGTCTTTATTAAACATCTGCTTTTTATCTTCAGATCTGCAAGGAAAAGGAAATAAATAATATTTTTCTGTGTTAGAAAACCTACTTAATTTTTTTAGGAACAAATTTATAAATGTGAAAAAATTAAAATGTAAATGAGTGGGCACTGCAAAGGATATATACTAAGACAGTCTCCTTAGTATATATCCTATAAAAGGATAAAATCTAAAAATTAAATCAAAATGGGTCATATGTTAGTTTATCAAAAAAAAAAAAAAAAAAACAACCCTAAATGCTTTAAAAAAGAATTACAAAAGGAAACAGGAAAAATAGTATTTTTGAATTTGAGTAAACATTTCTTACATACAACACCAAAAAGTAACCGGTAAAAGAATGAACAAATTAAACTTAATTAAAATGAGTAACTTCTCTGAAAAAGCTATTTAAAAAAAACTAAGGCTAGAAAAACATATTGACAAATATTTCCAGTAGAGGATTTTCACTGAGGATACATGAAGAAACATCAAACCTTAGTAATAAGATAACAAATCATATGAATGGAAATTTCCAAAAAATATATATGGTTAGCAATTAACACATGAAAAATCACTCAATGTGATGTTATTAAGAAAATGCAAATTAAAATCATGACATACACCGCACACCTATTTTATCACTAAAATTAGAAAGTTTGACCCTACCCAGTGTTGGTAAGGATCTAAGGGAACTCAAACCCTGGTTCTGATTTTTCTGGTGAGGATGTAAATACTTTATGAAAAATTGTGTTTTAATAATAATACCACCAACTTCTCTGTGAAGTTGGTGGGGAGCAGTTGGGGAAGAGAGTGGGAGTGGGAACAGGGGAGGGAGAGAGAGAAATAAGAGCACACATGCACACACTGCATGCTCTGGTATCTTTAAAAAATCATTGGAGTACAGTTGATTTAGAATTTGTTAGTTTCGGTTGTACAACTCTGGTCTCTTCCATAAGCACACTAATCTCACCATAAAGCACCTACCCTCCTGACCTCAACTAAATCTAATTACTTCCCTAAGACACAGTCTTCAAATACTATCACTTTGGCGTTAGAACTTCAACATCTGAAAATAGGGGGAACACAGTCCATAGTGACATAGAAAATTTTTTAAATATATATTTGTTGCATATTTGCATGGCAAATGTTAATGTAACATGCTAAATAATAAAGGACATTGCAAAATACTCAAATATAATGTCTAGAAAAAGGTAGATACAATAGAAAACATTAGCAAGAAAACCTCAAAGCTATTTCCATGAGAAAAGAATCTCAAAGATTAAAAAAAAAATGATTTCTAAGTACTTTCTAGTAGTATCCAACTTATCTGCAATAATTATATAACATTGGGAATTATAGAAATAAATGTATTACTAGAGGAGTATTAATATGACATTCTTTAATGAGTAATGCATATTTCAGAGTATTAAACTCATGGATTTGACATAATATTAAGAGGAAAATAATTGATAATTTTTTATGATGCAACGAGAGATCAGAAATTCCCTAGGCTACTGGATCAAAGTAGAGAAGAAAATGGAAGCAGAATTCTACATGGGAAAAACACAGTATGGGTTTTGAAGAAGTGAAGTTGCTCAGTCGTGTCCGACTCTTTGCAACCCCATGGACTGTAGCCTATCAGGCTCCTCCGTCCATGGGATTTTCCAGGCAAGAATACTGGAGTGGGTTGCCATTTCCTTCTCCAGGGATCTTCCCCACCCAGGGATTGAACCTGAGTCTCCCGCATTGTAGGCAGACACTTTTACTGGCTGAGCCACCAGGGAAGCATTATGGTTTTGAAGTGCTTCACTATTTTCAAATAAAAAATATCCTCACTGAAAACATTACTCCATTTTAAGATATCTTAAGGGGAAAAATTAGTGTTGACCAGAATTATGAGAATAAGTCTTATAAAACAGTAAATACTTGAAAGCTTCTGATGAAACTTGAAAGGGTTAGGAAAACTATGAATCTCAAGCAAAGTCACATATTAGAATCACTTAAGAAATTTTCAAAAATCCTTGTACACAGAGATCTTAATTTGCATGTGATGAGTCCAAGGATGGATATTTTAAAATGACTCCTAAATATTCAAAATATGCAGCCAGGATCGAGAACCACTGATGGCTAAGCATTCAACCCATACATTGGGACTAATTGCCATACAGTCTGAATGGATGAGAACTGGTATTTGACACAATAAACATTCAGGATGGCATCAGGGTCATTGGGTAGGTCTAATAAAAATTGTTTTCTAACCTTAGTTGGTTACTGAAGAATCTGAATCAAATGTAACTAATTTTTGTGAAATTTTGCATTATTAATTTAGAAATAAAATGAGGGGATAAAAAACATAAGCTATATTCTGTTTTATAAAAAGAGTTACACTCAGAGCTAATTGGCAATGTATGTGACTGTCACCTGATTAAATGAGTTGCATATTAGAGGAAGTGTCAGGAGTAGGCAACAAAATAGCCATGTAATTGAAATATTTCAGAATATTTTTAAATTCTTTTATTTTTTAAATGAGAAGCTAAAGGCAAAGGAAAAAAGTAAAGATATATCCATCTGAATGCAGAGTTCCAAAAAAGAGCAAGGAGAGATAAGAAAGCTTTCCTCAATGACCAGTGCAAAGAAAGAGAGGAAAACGGCATAGAATGGGTAAAACTAGAGATCTCTTCAAGAACATTAGCGATACCAAGGGAACTTTTCATGCAAAGATGTGCCCAAAAAAGGACAGAAATGGTATATACCTAACAGAAGCAGAAGATATTAAGAATAGGTGGCAAGAAACACAGACGAACTATACAAAAAAATCTTCATGACCCAGATCACATGTGATCACACGATGGTGTGATCACTCACCTAGAGCCAGACATCCTAGAATGCCAAGTCAAGTGGGCCTTAGGAAGCATCACTACAAACAAAGCTAGTGGAGGTGATGGAATTCCAGTTGAGCTATTTCAAATCCTAAAAGATGATGCTGTGAAAGTGCTGCACTCAATATGCCAGCAAATTTGGAAAACTCAGCAGTGGCCACAGGACTGGAAAAGGTCAGTTTTCATTCCAATCCCAAAGAAAGACAAAGTCAAAGAATGTTCAAACTACCACACAATTGTACTCATCTCACACACTAGTAAAGTAATGCTCAACATTCTCCAACCAGACTTCAACGGTATGTGAACCGTGAACTTCCAGGTGTTCGAGCTGGATTTAGAAAAAGCAGAGGAACCAGAGATCAAATTGCCAACATTGAATGGATCATAGAAAAAGCAAGAGAATTCCAGAAAAATATCTATTTCTGCTCTACTGATTACACCAAAGCCTTTGATTGTGTAGATCACAGCAAACTGGAAAATTCTTCAAAAGATGGGAATATCAGACCACCTGACCTACTGTCTGAGAAATCTGTATGCACGTCAGGAAGCAACAGTTAGAACTGGACATGGAACAACATACTGGTTCCAAATTGGGAAAGGAGTATGTCAAGGCTGTATATTGTCACCCTGATTATTTAACTTATATGATGAGTACATCATGAGAAATGCTGGACTGGATGAAGCACAAGCTGCAATCAAGATTCCCGGAGAAATATCAATAACCCCAGATGACACTACCCTTATGGCAGAACATGAAGAGGAACTAAAGAGCCTCTTGATGAAAGTGAAAGAGAAGAGGGAAAAAGTTGGCTTAAAACTCAGCATTCAGAAAACTAAGATCATGGCATCCGGTCCCATTACTTCATGGCAAATATGGGGAAACAGTGGAAACAGTGAGAGACTTTATTTTCTTGAGCTCCAAAATCACTGCAGTTGGTAACTGCAGCCATGAAATTAAAAGACATATGCTCCTTGGAAGAAAAGCTATGACCAACCTAGACAGCATATTAAAAAGCAGAAACATTACTTTGCCGACAAGGGTCCGTCTAGTCAAGGCTATGGTTTTTCCAGTAGTCATGCATGAATGTGAGAGATGGACTATAAAGAAAGCTAAACACCACAGAATTGATGCTTTTAAACTGTTGTGTTGGAGAAGACTCTTGAGAGTCTCTTGGACTGCAAGGAGATCAAACCAGTCAATCTTAAAGAAAATCAGTCCTGAATATTCATTGAAAGGACTGATGCTGCAGCAGAAACTGCAGTCCTTTGGCCCCTTAATGTGAAGAACTGACTCATTGGAAAACACTCTGATACTGGGAAATATTGAAGGCAGGAGGAGAAGGTGACAACAGAGGATGAGATGGTTGGATGGCATCACTGACTTGATGGACATGAGTTTGAGTAAGTTTTGGCAGTTGGTGATGGGCATGGAAGCCTGGCGTGCAGTCCATGGGGTCTCAGAGTCAAACATGACTGAGTGACTGAACTGAACTGATTTATTTTTAATTGAAAGACAATTGCTTTATAGAATTTTGTTTTTTCTTTCAGACATCAACATCAATCAGTTATAGGTATACTTTTTTTTTAATTTGATGAGGAGTTATATAACATGAATATTTGTTGTTGTTCATTCACTAAGTGTTAGACTGCAGTGCACCAGGGTTCCCTGTTTTGCACTATCTTCCTGAGTTTGCTCAAACTCATGTCAGTTGAGTCTGTGATGTCATCCATCCATCTTGTCCTCTGTTGTCCCCTTCTCCTCCCTTCAATTTTTCCTAGCATTAGGATCTTTTCCAATGAGTTGGTTTTTCGCATTAGATGACCAAAGTATTGGAGCTTCAACTTCAGCATCAATCCTTCCAACGAATATTCTGAATTGATTTCCTTTAGGTTTGACTGATTTAATCTCCTTACAGTCCAAGGGACTCTGAAGAGTCTTCTGAAAGACAGTTTGAAAGCCTTTAGCACTCAGCCTTCTTTATGGTCCATCTCTTACATCCATACTTGACTACTGGAAAAATCATAGCTTTGACTGAACAGACCTTTGTCAGCAAGTGATGCCTCTGCTTTTTAATACACTGTCTAGGTTTATCATTGCTTTTCTTCCAAGGAGCGGGCATTTTTTAATTTCATGGCTGCAGTCAATGTCTGCATTGATTTTGGAGCCCAAGAAAATAAAGTCTCTCACTGTTTCCATTGTTTCCCCATCTGTTTTCCATGAAGTGATGGGACCAGATGCCATAATCTTCCTTTTTTGAATGTTGACTTTTAAGCCAGTTTTTTTCACTCTTCTCTTTCACCTTCATCAAGAGGCTCTTTAGTTCCTCTTCACTTTCTGCCACTAGGGTGGGGTCATCTGCATATCTGAGGTTATTTATATTTCTCCCAGCAATCTTGATTCCAGCTTGAGCTTCTTCCAGCCCAGCATTTTGCATGATGTACTCTGCATAGAAGTTAAATAAGCAGGGTGTCAATAAACGGCCCTGACGTACTCCTTTCCCAATTTTGAACCAGTCTGTTGTTCCTTGTATGATTCTAACTGTTGCTCCTTGACCTGCATACAGGTTTATCAGGAAGCAGGTAAGGTGGTCTGATATTCACATCTCTTTAAGAATTTTCCATTTTGTTGTGATCCACACAGTCAAAGGCTTTAGCATAGTCAGTGAACATGAATTTTTATGTACCTTTAAACTCTAAGATTAAAAGGACAGAGGAAAATGATGGGACAATAGACTTGAGAGCAAAGTTAAGACTCATTATTGGTAGTTTCTTCCCCCTCCCCTCCCCTTTGTAAATGTCTACTGCATAATGTACTTATATTTAATATGTTCCAGTAAGGACCTTTGTATTTGCAGATCACATGTGACCATAGGGCAAATAGCCTTTGAGGGGATAAACATGAACTCATGAACTCAAGTTTGATAAATGATGACTTTGAAGTATTGTTTTGTATTCATATTTGACTAATTTGAATACAATTTGAGAATTGATAGTAGGGAAAGAAAGTTTTGGGTAGAGATGCTGTGGAGGTAGTATAACTAGTAAACTTTGAACTCAGAAGAGCCCAAAACAAGAAGGTGTATGGGCAAAAGAGTTGGGATCTTCAGATAATTGATGGAAGTCTATTTGCTAAGGATCACTGAAAAGTCTTGATTTAATGGAGCATCAAGAAGATGGCAATCTGCTTTCCAGGATTTTGTTCCCTCAAATCTGTTCTATAAGCAAACAAGCAAGGAGCAGTAAAATGACATGAATTAATTGCAAGAGTATAAATCACTTACTTCACTTGCATGTATTGTAAAATGACTGAGAGAAGCAATTGCTGGACTGAAAAGCCTGTTAAAGATTTGGCTACATTATCTTGCAGTACACAGAGACCTACTAGGTCTCCAATAAATGTTTGACAAGAGAAATTTTAATTCCACCAGCATAACATGGACTCTAGATCTTGATAATTGTTTATCTCCTAATGTTTAACAATGGAAACCCACACCAGTATTCTTGCCTGGCAAATCCCATGGACAGAGGAGCCTGGTAGGCTGCAGTCCATGGGGTCGCTAGGAGTCAGACACGACTGAGCGACTTCACTTTCACTTTTCACTTTCATGCATTGGAGAAGGAAATGGCAACCCATTCCAGTGTTCTTGCCTGGAGAATCCCAGTGACTGGGGACCCTGGTGGGCTGCCATCTCTGGGGTAGCACAGAGTTGGACACGACTGAAGCGATTTAGCAGCAGCAGCCTTCCATATGACTTAGCAGGTAAAGAATCCACCCATAATGCAGGAGATGTAAGAGATGCATTTTCATTCCCTCAATCAGGAAGATCCTCTGGAGCAGGTCATGGCAGTCCACTCCATTATCCTTGCCTGGAGTATCCCTTGAACAGAAGAGTCTAGCAGGCTATGGTCCGTGGGGTCGCAAAAAGTCGGCCATGACCAAAGTGACTGAGTAAATCTTTCATATAAATTAGACCTCGGCAATTTCAGAAAGAGTAAAGTTAAAACTTACCCACCTTTCTAGGGGAAGGCAAGAAAATTTTCCAGTCTCGAATAGGTTCTGGATAAACAAGTTAAATTTTCCCAAAGAAGTGGTCACCTTAATCTAACCCTCAGTATGATTGACAGAAAAATTCATATTGACTGTATAGCCCAGAACACTTCAAACTGAGAATTTAGTTTAAAGGAGCCATGAATAATGCCCTCAGGTGTGTGGTCACATGGCAGAAGCAAATAGAATCCACACAGAAACGAAGGACAAAGTTTGAATAAAACTTATTTTAAAGAGGCCATATACAAAAGGCACAGTTAAATGTTATAAAGCTGCAAAAGTTTGACAGTAAAAAAAGTGAAAAATAGTATATTGGAAATAATTAGGCAAAAGAGAATTATTATTGTCAAGTTCATGCTCAGTCCTGTCTGACTCTTTCTAACCTCATGGGCTGCAGCCCGCCAGGCTCTTCTGTCCATGTGATTTCCCAGGCAAGAATACTAGCGCAGGTTGCTTTCCTTCTCCAGGGAATCTATCCTGACTTAGGGATTAAACACATGTCTCCTGTGTCACCTGCATTGGAGGTGGATTCTTTACCTGCTGAGCCATCAGGGGATTGAGGAAAGAGGGTCAGTATATAATTATACATGTTTTAATTCACCAGGAACAGACAAATTTTAAACTTGTGTACATCTAATAACACAGCCAGGAAATAGAATTTGACACAACTGCAGAGGAGATTAATCTACCACCCTATTTAGAGATACTATATACATATTTTAATAATTGATAAGTAGGCAAAAATAAGTTACAAAATATAGAAAACCTAATAATAATCACTTGGAGAATTATATGCTGTATTTTATTTATGCAAATAAATAAATAATGTGAAGTTAACATCTCATTTAACCATTCTAAATATACCCTTCATATTATTCCTACAATTGGAAAAAAGAAAATTCTAAGACTGTCTGGAGAAAAAGTACTCAACTGAATATCCCAGGAACATAGTTGGGCATTTGATGGGTTGGAAAAATTAGGCTTTTGCTAAATTAGAGTATTTGTCCTCGAATCCTAGACCCTTGGTGCCAGGACAGAACCATAATAGATTAAATGAATATTATGAAAAGTTTTCAGATCTAGTCAAAAATTCATTTTGAAAGCTTTGAAATAAAATTGAACAGAATCCTGACAGCTTTTGTTCTACATCTGTCACGGGTGCTTCTGAGTATTACAGGATACAGAAACTTGATGGGCCATTGAAATAGCTCAAATACTTCTTTCCATTTCTTCTTAACCGAATGGGGTTGGGTTTCCCTGCCCTCAAAATATATCTTTCTTTTTCTTCACATATACTGATCTACTATTTTGTGTCTGTGTGTCTGTGGATTTTATTTAACTTTTTTTCTGTGTGACTTTGAGTACTTGAAAGTGTATATTCAGTTTCTTTTTTTTTTTTTTTTAAGTAGGAGATTTCTTCATTTTTGGTTAACCAGAGCAAAATTAAGAACCTCCCAATTTTTAATAAACCTCTATTTTCTTTTCTGTTCTTCTTTTTGGGATCCTTGGGACTTTTTATACTACCTCTATGATTCTTAGCAGATGATGCTTTGTGATGTATTATTAAATGTTTGCCTTCCAATTCTACCCTTCCGTTTCCTTTAGAATGCAAAATGTGCCTTTTCTGTCTTTAACACTTAGATTCTCATATAGTTCTGTGTGTATTAAATAGTCAAAGAATGCTTATTGAATGGATTACTGCATGGATGTATGCATAAAAGCCTAGCTAGCTAGAATATAAGGCCTCTTAGCTTAGTGAATGCAACCTTTTGGTTGTGGATATCTTTCATTTTATACTGCACTGGCTGACTTCCCAGAGCCCGAGGTAGTGCTAAAGTTGAGACCTGAGTTCAATTTGATTTGTTGGAAAATGCACTGGTGAACTTTAATTAAGAAAATTCTTTCTTGGACATTAAAATAGGATGAAATGGCTAAAAAGAACTGGTACAATCATTTTTAGAGTTACAAAAGCCTTGTAAATAGTGTCCAAGATCTTCCAAAGGAAGAAATAGAGAGAAAAAAGGAGATATATTTTAAAAACCAGATAATCTTTCTAAATTCTTTCATGGTGTAGTTTATCATAACAAAAAATTTCTACCTAAAGATATCTCCTTCTGAAAATTTTTATTCTTGTAAAACCTCAGATTTATTAAATCAATCTTTGTTTTGTGTTTTTATCCTAATTATGCCTCTTCTAAAAGGAGATTTCTTCACATGATGAGCTGTAGCAATAGCAACATTTTGAAGCAGCTCAGGATACTTTTTTATCTAAACACCCATTCTTTAGCTAAAGACAGTACACACACACACACACACACACCCACACCCACCTGTTATTGAGTTTTACTCTAAGGTTTTACAAAGTGAAAAGTGGGTCACTCAGTCGTGTCTGACTTTTTGCAGCCCCATGGACTGGGCTCCTCTGTCCGTGGGATTCTCAATGCATGAAGACTGGAGTTTGTTGCCATTTCCTTCTCCAGGGGATCCTCTCAACCCATGGATCGAACCTGGGTCTTCTGCATTGCAGGTGGATTCTTTACCATCTGAGCCACTAGGGAAGCCCTAAGGTTTCAAACGGGCCTATTTTCCTTTGGCAAAAGTAAGTAATATTGCATGGAAATGTCCAAATATGCTAGATAATTTCATTAGTAGTTTTACACATAAATTAATATATTTGCTTTGCATATTTACATACAGATATTTTTAAACACACATACACTAATACCACACACTGTGTCTACTTAGCTTGAGTAAGTGTCCCAGAGGAAGAAGGAACAAGTAATAGCCTGTATTATGGATATTAACATGAGTGGGTCTCAATGTTTGGAAATGTGTGCGTGTGTGTGTGTTTGCATTCTCAGTCGTGTCAGACTCCTTGTGACACCATGGACTGTGGCCCGCCAGGCTCCTCTGTCCATGGAATTTTCCAGGAAAGAATACTGGAGTGGGTTGACATTTAGTCCTCCACAGGATCTTTCCAGCCCAGGGATCAAACCCATGTCTCTTACATCTCCTACATTGGCAGGCAGATTCTTTACCTAGGGAAGAATCACTAGTGCCACCTAGGAAGCAGTCTGGAAGCACACCTATGTGTGTGCTAAGTTGCTTTATTTGTGTCTGACTCTTTGCAACCCCATGGGCTGTAGCTCACCAGTCCAGGATCCCATGGACAGAATCTCCTCTGTCCATGGTATTCTCCAGGCAGGAATACTTAAATGGGTTGCCGTATTCCTCAGTTCAGTTCAGTTCAGTTCATTCACTCAGTCGTGTCCGAGTCTTTGCGACCGCATGAATCACAGCACGCCAGGCCTCCCTGTCCATCACCAACTCCCTGAGTTCACTCAAACTCATGTTCACCAAGTCAGTGATGCCATCCAACCATCTCATCCTCTGCTGTCCCCTTCTCCTCCTTCCTCCAATCCCTCCCAGCATCAGAGTCTTTTCCAATGAGTCAACTCTTCGCATGAGGTAGCCAAAGTATTAGAGTTTCAGCTTTAGCATCAGTCCTTCCAATGAACACCCAGGACTGATTTCCTTTAGAATAGACTGGTTGAATCTCCTTGCGGTCCAAGGGACTCTCAAGAGTCTTCTCCAACACCACAGTTCAAAAGCATCAATTCTTCGGTGCTCAGCTTTCTTCACGTTCCAACTGTCACATCCATACATGACCACAAGAAAAACCAAAGCCTTGACTTTGTTGGCAAAGTAATGTCTCTACTTTTGAATATGCTATCTAGGTTGGTCATAACTTTCCTTCCAAGGAGTAAGCGTCTTTTAATTTCATGGCTGCAGTCACCATCTGCAGTGATTTTGGAGCCCCCCAAAAATAAAGTCTGACACTGTTTCCACTGTTTCCCCATCTATTTCCCATGAAGTGATGGGACCAGATGCCATGATCTTCGTTTTCTGAATGTTGAGCTTTAAGCCAACTTTTTCACTCTCCTCTTTCACTTTCATCAAGAGGCTTTTTAGTTCCTCTTCACTTTCTGCCATAAGGGTGGTGTTATCTGCATATCTGAGGTTATTTATATTTCTCCTGGTAATCTTGATTCCAGCTTGTGCTTCTTCCAGCCCAGCATTTCTCATGATGTACTCTGCATATAAGTTAAATAAGCAGGGTGACAATATACAGCCTTGATGTCCTCCTTTTCCTATTTGGAACCAGTCTGTTGTTCCATGTCCAGTTCTAACTGTTGCTTCCTGACCTGCATACAGGTTTCTCAAGAGGCAGGTCAGGTGGTCTGGTATTCCCATCTCTTTCAGAATTTTCCACAGTTTATTGTGATCCACACAGTCAAAGGCTTTGGCATAGTCAATAAAGCAGAAATAGGTGTTTTTCTGGAACTCTCTTGCTTTTTCGATGATCCAGTGGATGTTGGCAATTTGATCTCTGGTTCCTCTGCCTTTTCTAAATCCAGTTTGAATGTCTGGAAGTTCACTGTTCCCCTCAGTTTACCATAAATAATCTTAACAACTTTACAAAACATGTTTTCTTAGCTTGTGTTTCTTAGATACAGAACCTGAGTTGTTGATTCTTATACAAGTGATTGATGAGGGAAGGCTCACCATTGAAACCTGTAAGGGGACAAAGGAAGCAAATAAGGAAAGAAGTAGGCAAAGTTATGCGTTCAGCTAAAGTTCATAAGAAGCTCTGCAAGACAAAGTACCACCATTAAATTGTCATACCTTGAGGCAAGGGGCCAACTTTTTGTACTTTTAACTCAATTAGTCATTGACTTTTACTGCCCTTGTGAGAGTGTATAACTTCCTAGGCATTTCTTGGTAAGTAACTCCTCTAGGTCCTGAGTCTTTGTCAGAAAGGGGAAACTATGAACCATCAGCAGATAGCACTCTCAAAAGTTAGGGGTTAGTTGCACTGTCCCAGCAGAGGGTTAGTGCGGAGCACCAGCAGCATCTAACCACCTACCCACTCTAAGTTTTCATCTGTGTATATGGGGAGCAGTCTTTGGAAGGGAAAATGTGAATGTTAATCAGAAAGGTGCCAGAGTAACCATCAAAATTGTGTCCTTTTTTTGTGTGTCATATTTCAAAGTTATCTGACAGTAATCCAGCTACGAAATAAGACCCAGAATCCACTCATTTGATACTTTTTTTTTGCAATGAAAAGTGATGTGCTCATGATAAAACAGATCTGGACTCCTTGAAGTCCCCTTCCTAACAAAACGGTATCAGCTCAAAGCCTTGATCCTGAATTGGAAATACATAGTCCTAGAGCCGTAACACTAGATCTTCAAGGAGATAGACCTGCCAGTTTTCAAAGGAATGAGAATTACACATGAGAGAGAATTCCCATATTCTCTTATATCTTCTCCAGAGATAAAACATATTTAAGAAGGATCACAGCATTCAACTTAATGTGACTATAGAATCAAAAAAACTTAAATTGAGATAAACTTTATAAAGTTCCCCTCACTAAAGTTGCACCATTCCCATACTGAAAGCAAAGTCCACCAAAGATTAGACAGCCATTTTTGTTTTTTAAATATGACCACTTCCGTTGAATTCTTTCAAAGGCTGTCTCATATTTCTACTGGCTCATCCACGTGGTACTTTGTGTGCTTTGGTGTTTTGTTAATTTTGATTGAGTTCGTTTCTTCTTAGAACTTTTATTTTTTTTCTGTAGAATTTAATAAAATTAAATTTTATACAGTTTTAAAAATGTAAATGTATTTTCCATTTACAGTTATTACAAAATATTGGCTATTTTTATATTCTATTATTTTTATTTTCTTTAACTTTCATTTTGTTCTTGAAAGTTTCTTAGAGCATTTTTATAATCTTTGAATTTTTGTTTTTTTAAATTATATCTCTTTATATATACTTATACTTTAATAATTGATATAGTTGATAATTCCAGATCCAAGTTTGTTTGGATTTAATTCTATGTTTGTTCTTGCTGGCTTTCATAGTGGTAACTTCCCACATCTGTTTATAAGCTTTCTGGTTGTATTTATTTTATTATAGTGTGGATATTCTGAGGGACCTTAGATGAAGATACTTTCCTAGGAAAAATTCTTTCCTCCTTTTATATATATATATATAATTTATTTTTAATTGGAGGATAATTGCTTTACAATATTGTTAATTTCTGCCATACATCAACATGAATCAGTCATAGGTATACATATGTTCCCTCCCTCTTAAACCATTTGTTTCTCCAAGGTGTGCTTCCAACTCAAGACCATTTTAGATCAATTTCTTACACTGTGGTTTCAATAACAACAGAGATTACATAAAATTTAAACTTGAAATATATATGATGGCAGAGTTGTAATTACATGTGTTCATGTGATCTTTTTTCATGAAGGAGTGGTGATAAAATAGAGGAATGAAAGAGGCATTTTTACTAGTCAGAGGTGAGGTCAGATCAGTAGGATTGTTTGTAACCTCCCATTGCTGGAAGGTATATTGTGTTTCTTTTACCCAACCCATTTATCAAGAAGAAAATTTTTTCAAAAGTTTCAGCTTAAATAGTTACAGTTGTAACTATAGATCAATCTGATACACATTAGATTCATTTTTTTTTTTTTTTTTTACTAGTTTTCTATGGCTGCTAGGAGAAGGCAATGGCACCCCACTCCAGTACTCTTACCTGGAAAATCCCATGGACGGAGGAGCCTGGTAGGCTGCAGTCCATGGGGTCGCTAAGAGTCGGACATGACTGAGCGACTTCACTTTCACTTTCACTTTTCACTTTCATGCATTGGAGAGAAGGAAATGGCAGCCCACTCCAGTGTTCTTGCCTGGAGAATCCCAGGGACAGGGGAGCCTGGTAGGCTGCCATCTATGGGGTCACACAGAGTCGGACATGACTGAAGTGACTTAGCATAGCATAGCATATGGCTGCTATAACAAATTAGTGCAAACCTGGTGGCTTAACACAACAGAAATCCATCATCTTACATTTCTAGGGGACAGAAATCAAAAACAGGTCTCACCGAGCTCAAATCAAAGTGTTAGCAGGACTTCATTTATATATGAAGGATCTAGAGTAATAATTTGCTTTTTTGTTCTTTGCTTTTTTCTATTTTCCTGCTTCTACAGGTCCTCACATGCCATGGCTCATGGTCCTCTTTCATCTTCAAACCAGGAATGCAGTTTGGGTGCTCACATTACATCATGTTCAGTCACTCCAATCTTGCTTCATTTTCACATCTTCTCTAACATCTGCCTCTGCTGTCATCATATAAGGACCTTATACTTATATTGGACCTATCTAGGTAATCTAGAATATGATCCTGTCCTAAGTTTAGCTAATTTATAAATTTCATCTCATAAATTTCATTTGTAACTTTAATCTCCCTTTACCATATGACCTAAAATACTCATTTGGTCAAGGGATTAGGATGAGAACATCTTGGTTGGGGTGGGGAGCATTATTCTTCTGATCACAATATTTATGTTTAAAGGAACTAATTTTCTTGTAAAATTATATGTGGCCAGTTTATAATTTCTATGTCTAAATAATTAGTGATTTTTTAAAAATATCATAAACAATATCATAATTTGAAGCTGCTCCATCCTAGTGACTTTCTTTTTCTTGAAGTATATTATATACATGAACAAATAATGACCCCCCAAATCAAATATAATGTTTTTTCTAGTGTTGATCACTTTGATACCTAACTATGCCAGTGTACTAGTGGGATAATATACATCTTGGGCAAATCATTGTATACATTTTAAAATGTATGCATTGTATACACTGAAGTTGGCTTAAAGCTCAACATTCAGAAAACGAAGATTATGGCATCTGTTCTCATCACTTCATAGGAAATAGATGGGGAAACAGTGGAAACAGTGTCAGACTTTATTTGGGGGGGGGCTCGAAAATCACTGCAGATGGTGACTGCAGCCATGAAATTAAAAGACGCTTACTCCTTGGAAGGAAAGTTATGACCAACCTAGACAGCATATTCAAAAGCAGAGACATTACTTTGCTAACAAAGGTCCGTCTAGTCAAGGCTATTGTTTTTCCATTGGTAACATTTGGATGTGAGAGTTGGACTGTGAAGAAAGCTGAGCACCAAAGAATTGATGCTTTTGAACTGTGGTGTTGGAGAAGACTCTTGAGAGTCCCTTGGACTGCAAGGACATCCAACCAGTCCATCCTAAAGGAGATCAGTCCTGGGTGTTCATTGAAAGGACTGATGCTAAAGCTGAAACTCCAGTAGTTTGGCCACCTCATGCAAAGAGTTGACTCATTGGAAAAGACTCTGATGCTGGGAGGGATTGGGGGCAGGAGGAGAAGGGGACAACAGAGGATGAGATGGCTGGATGGCATCACCCGACTCGATGGACATTAGTTTAAGTAAACTCTGGGGGTTGGTGATGGACAGGGAGGCCTGGTGTGCTGCAATTCATGGGGTCACAAAGAGTTAGACATGACTGAGCAACTGAACTGAACTGAACTGATACACTGAAACTTAAAATTTCATACGTGTTGTTAGTAAATCAGATACTAGTAGCCAATTTAATCTGCTGTAAAACTGTACAACTTGTTTTTAGTAAATCAGTATGAATTGTAAATGTTATATAATCATAGATTCTTTTCAGAGTTTTGTCCCAAAGCAATTTTCCTTGCGTCAGAAGTGGAAAGGGTATCTGGAATCCAGAATATAAGCACTTCTGTCTTACTCTACTATTAGTGTCCACAATTTAGTCATCATAAATTTTTGTCTGTAGTGATCCTCTAACTGGCTACCCATCTCCCATGATTACCTCCCAAATCTTATTTTCAGTGCATACTGTTGAATGATCCTTTAAAATGGCCCAAACAATCCTACAAAACAGTCAGGTTCCAATCATTCCTGTGTTTCAAACCACGCAAAGAATCCATATTTCAGAAAGAGACAAGTCAGAGTGTTTAAAATTTTATAGTATATATTTCCCACATCTTTGACCATGTCTCCCACTATCCTTCCCTTGCCTAATCCACTCCATAGTCCCTGGCTTTATGGTGATTCCTCAGACCTCAAGCTCTCCAGTTATAGTCCTCTCTTAAGAAGGCTTTCTCTCTGACTGGGCTGCCCTTCCTCCATATAACTGCTTGATCAACTTTTTGACATCTTTCAGGTCTCTGCTCCACTATCCCCTTGTCAGTCAGTGTTTTTCTGAGCATTCTGTTTAAAACTGCAACCCCATTCCATTTTTTTAAACCTAATTCCCTTCACTCTTTTGTATTATGTTTCTGTGACATTTATTTTTTCAACTAGTTTATGTTTAATGCTTAGCAGTCCTGTGTGAAGAATACAGAGACCTACATACTGTAAATATAATTAAGTGTTTTAAATCAAGGTAAAAATTATTAAATAAGATGCATTTTATTCCTCCACCTTGATAAGTTTAAGCATTCTTGAAGTCTGGTTTTGCATTTAAAGTAGCAGACTACTCAGTGTTCCAGCTCCTAGCTCAAATTTTGAATCCCGTATTATCCCTGTTCAGGCCCCATTCCTCACCACAAGAACACCTATGTTCTTCCTAGACAATAATTCAAGGCTTTGAGTTATACTTGCAGTACACAGGAACCCTTGGCTTCTTGGTCTCCAGGTACACACACAGGGAGGACTCTGGCATGGGATCCTTTTGAACTGGAGATTATAGGGTCTGAGTACAAGAATCATGATGGGTGGGGGGAACGCTTGGCTTGCTGGTGAGCCAGTCCCTTAGACCTGTAAACTGCTTGCCCCATAAGGAGGCTGTTTCCTGAGACATGCTTGAGTGGAGGCTTCTAATAGCACCCAGTGTTTTGGGGGAGTCTAAGGGTGGCAGTGTACTCTAACCTAATTTACTTAGTTATTGTCTATATCTCTCCTTGAGGAATGTGCAGTTGATTTATGTCAGCATCTTTTAATCTATTTTGTCACTGATTTATCTCTAGTGTCTAAGATAATGCTCATCACACTATACATGTTCAACAAGTATCTATTGAGTGATGAGCAAAGTGTTTGAAAAGGCCCTCAGCATAAGTTAGCTTCCTTTCTGCTTTTCTGCATAAGCTTCTGGCTTCTGTCAAGGTCCACTTCTAAGTATTGAGAATAGGCTAAAAGTATTTGTTTTATTCTGCAGGTAATTGATGCTCTATTATTTCATTCTGAAATAGGAAAAAATGTACCATTGTAAATATTCATAACTGATTGTTGAAAGAAAGTTTTTGATCAGAAGTTTCTACCAATTTCCAAGGTTTCTAAAAGGAAGGGAGGGACATACAAAAATGCTGAAGAAAGATCAACAGATACAAACTAAGATTTGACAACACACTTATTCTACTCTTTGGGTTATGGCATGTGATACATCTAGAGTGCACAATTTAAAGAAACCTCCAGCAGTTAGGTTTTGCAAGTACTGACTCTGTACTCTCACAGCTCTGAGAGCAAGCTCTCCCTTCAGTTTTGTTCCCTGGGCACTTTACTGGCCACACTCTTGTCCTGGCCCATGTGGTTTATTCATGTGTACCTGCATGCCCCTGCAAATTACAGAAATGGCACATCCTTTTTTCAGGTTGTATTCAATCTCTTAATAATATCAGCGTCTCTATTGATTATAATTGTGCACATGTAGCATTTCCAGTTCAACTTAATTTTCTTCATCTGTAAAATGTGCATAATAAATCAACCTGACCAGGGATATTTGAATGATTTAAGGTAGGTAAAGGTATTACACACTTAATATGTGTTGTTTCCTTATCTTGTGTTTATTTTTATTTTTTGAACTAGAACTTTAGAAATTTGTGTTTTGACAAATTAAAATCTGGAACCATTTATCTTTCATTACAGAATTAACTTCATTTATATTAAATAATGACTTTGCTTTGGGAGGATTAGCATTTAACTGTTTTATTATAAAATTAAAGTATTAGATGTATATGAAATTATTCTTTTTATAGAAAATTATTATATTTTCTAGAAAATTTATTTTATTTTCCCAATGGTCATATTTGAATGTATAGATCGTGAAAGTTGTATCTAAAAGGGTGATTTACTACAAAGAGAAACAAATAGACTCAATATGAAGTCAGCCTGAGTAGCTTTTATAAATGAGAATTGCCAAAATACTTATATATATACTCATAAAAATATGCACTTAATGTGGGAACACAGGAGTAAAGGTACAGGTTTGAGGTTAATTTTTTATTCTTATATTTTCCTTGTAAGACAAACGTCTTTAACTTTTACTCCCTCTTTTGATAGCATTTGCTTATGTTAGCTCTGTCTCAATCTGAGTGGTAAATCCTCTTTATTTTAAGCATTTGCTAAATTATTTATAGTAATTATATGCTTTAATCATGAATGAGAGCATATTATTGTTGGATTTGCCAAAATAGAATACAGAACACTAGAAATTCCCTTGAATAGCCTGAACAACGAGTACCTATTGAGAGACAAAGGAAATATAATTAGAAACATACCCTTATGAAAGTGTATTATTATTATTACTGGTTTAAATGATTCAATGATTTTTCCAAGAATGATCTTTTTCACAAAAACACACTCATAATAAGATTAATTATGGAAACCAGCTGTACTTTTAAAACTAATGTATTTCAAAGGAAAAAAGAAGAGTCAGTATCTTCCTCTGCTTTTTCTCTCCACTGAAAGACAGTTTCAGAATCACTTGTTGTGAAAGTAGAGGTGTTTTGTAGCAAGTTGTTCGGAAAAGCTGGCTAACTAGCTCCCAGAGAGACTGCCATGTTATAGATATGAGAACTACAAGGTCATTTTCAGTTTGGAGGTGAATCTCATGTCCACATCATGTCCATGATGCTGGAACACTAAATATGTGAGGGCAATATAAGAACCATTGTTTCTCGTCATCTTAATTTAGCAACAACCGAAAGGTATACAAAGCTAATAACCATAGAGAGGTAATATATCAAATGTTCAAAAGGAAGTAGTAATGAGTAATAGTAAAAAAATATAAAAAACTTTAACATTCGTAATACATTGTTTTGAAACAGATACTTTTTTCTAGGGGGAAGGTCTCTCCAGTGACTCAGCAGTAAGGAATCTGCCTGCGGTGCAGGAGCCACAGGGAACACAGATTCAATCCCTGGCAACCCACCCCAGTATTCTTTCCTGGAGAATCCTATGGACAGAGCAGCCTGGTGGGATACAGTCCATAGGATCGCAGGGAGTCAGACAGGACTAAAGCTTCTGAGCATGCATGTACACACTTATTTTTCAATCATAATATGCATAAAATTGAAAAGAAAAGCATATTTTCTATTATCATTAATATGTGCACAGGTTATGACTGGGACAAAATTCATAAAAACTTCACCTTAGCTTTAATTTCCTATAATGATCCCTAGTTAATGTTGCCAGCAAACAGTTCCTTAGCAGGTTCTTAGTTAACCTTATGAACCTCTGTATGAGCCTAACTGCTGATTAACTTTTAGTAAGTACTCGTATGCTAATACGGCTGGTTATGTGTAACTACTTATATACACTGTGATAAAGGGTTATATGTACTATGTAACACAGTTTCATTTTCTAAACAATTATGTCTTCAGTTCAGTCACTCAGTCATGTCTGACTCTTTGTCACCCCATGGACTGCAGCGTGCCAGGCTTTCCAGTCCATCACCAACTCCTGGAGCTTGCTCAAACTCATCATATCCATCGAGTCAGTGATGCCATCCAACCATTTCATCCTCTGTTATCCCCTTCTCCTCCTGCCTTCAGTATTTCCTAGCATCAGAGTCTGTTCCAATGAGTCAGTTCTTCACATCAGGTGGCCAAAGTATTGGAACTTCAGCTGTAGCATCAGTCCTTCCAATGAATATTCAGAACTGATTTCCTTTAGGATTGACTGGTTTGATCTCCTTGCAGTTCAATGGATTCTAGTCTTATTATCCTTATTTTATAAAAGAAGTATGTACTTTTTCATATTCAAGTTAAACTTCATCTAAGGGCACACAGTTAATGACAGAGAGAGTCAGAATTATAACTCACCTGCTTAACAATAGAAGATGTGCTAAATTGCTTCATACTTATCTCAGTTGCCCTGTCACCTACCCCAGTTTGACCATTTAAGAAAACTTTGTAAGATCCTGATCCTGAAACCTGGGTCTGTATATCCTTCATATCTCTGACCATTTGATACCTATGTAGGACTCATCCTGATCTGAAGTAGAAAAGTTTTAAGGGCTTTAGACTGCCTCTTTGAATTTCAGCATCAAAGGTTTCCTTTTTTTGTACTCTAGATCTGACTGTGCACCTGATCTCTACTTTGTAGGATGTTGCCTTATTTTTAATCATGACCTTATACTCCAGTTTTTCTTTCTGGATTCTAATCTTGGTATCTCTCCCACCCTTGGTAATAAGATACTAAGAAGTGTTCTTATTCTTTGACACCAAAGGGCTTGAATCTTGCTTCTGAGCTCTGATCTCTAGGATGGAGGGACTTCCCAAGTGGCTCAATAAAAGAAACCACTTGCCATGAAGGAGCTGCAGGAGATGTGGGTTTGATCCCTGGGTCAGGACGTTCCCTTGGAGGAGGGCATGGCAACCCATTCCAGTATTCTTGCCTAGAGAATCTCATGGACAGAGGAGCCTGGCAGGCTATGGTCCATAGGGTCACAGTCGGACATGACTGAGCATGCATTCACACACTGGGTGGAACTTTTTTCCTGATGGATCTTTTTAGATGCCTTTCCCCTGCTTCACTTACTCTTGTGCCATCCATTTCTTTGTTGAGAACATCCTCTCTTGCTGCTACACGTCTTAGAGACTACTACCTGCTATCTGGGAAAGGCGCTTTAGCTTCCTTAACTTTAACAGCCTCTTCTTCCGAGTCTAATTCTTTCTTGGCCCTCTTTCCTCTGCTCCATTCCACTGTTTTTAATGAGACAATGTCATCACTTTTCTTTAAATAAATAAATACAACAAAGCAGGGAAAGCTGCTATTTTTTCATATTTTTAACATGTGTTGGTTGACTCTCATTTTTTTTTGTCTGCCATTTTTGTCTTTCCATTTTCACAATAGGTTATTAATGCTCACTAGTTATTAGCCAGGTCATAACCCAGTTTGTATAAATCATGTTAAAAATAAAGCAGTCAAGTTTGTATATAAGTAGACCATACAGATTATGCATGCTTTTATCCTAGCCCCCTATTGTGTGGTAATTTATAAAAAGACCAACAATTCACTCACGGACACTGATGCAATTAAGACATATTAAATTAGGAAATGATAATAATAAGAAAGGCCAAACCTAAATGAAACAGTTCAAGTCCTTGTAAAGTATATATCTGCATATGCATGTAGTAATAAGGTGACATTTGTCCATTACCCATTAAATGTCAGAGCAAGTATTTTTTTAAGTGTCATTATCCTTTGAGATTGTCATTATATCAAAATGGGCTTTAGAACATACACAATAACTATTTTACATAAGGAACTAATATAAATAGAGTCATATTTTGCTGCTGTAGTACCAAAATGTTCTTATTAATCATGAATGCAGTCTTAAGCAGGATGATTTTGTCTTTTTATGCAAAGAAAATCTCTGTGTATCTGTCCCAGCTAGTAAGTGAAGAAGTGAAGTGAAGTCACTCAGTCATGTCTGACTGTTTGCTACCCCGTGGACTGTACTCTGCCAGGCTCCTCTGTCTATGGAATTCTCCAGGCAAGAATACTGGAGTGGGTTGCCATTTCCTTCTCCAGGGGATCTTCCCAACCCAGGGATTGAACCTGGGTCTCCTGCATTGCAGGCAGACGCTTTATCCTCTGAGCCACCAGTAAGGCTAGTCTCAACCCTTTGGAATGAGAATCTTAATATAAGTATAACCTACCATAGGCATTCATTTATTTTAAAAATTACTTATTGGGTATCTATGATATTCCATTCACGGGGGATAGAGTGATGGACAGATTAGACAAACATCACTGCTCTCCTAACGTTTATGCTAGTGGAATAGTTACTACCTGTGTTAGAGACTAACTGTGTTAGAACAAGTTCTTCTACTAAAGACTGTGTGACCATGGATAGAACACCTGTTTTGCCTCAGCAAAAACACAGAGGCAAAAACTTGAACTTTTGCCTCTCTGTTTCATTTCTACATTTTTCAAATCCTTAGCTTTATTCTACCGTGTTGCCTATTGGTTTTATTCACCTGGCAATAAAGATGGTCATATAGCAAGCTTAAGACTCAGTATAATTTATGGTTATATGAGCCTATTACTTATATAAGTGCAGAAATTCTAGGGAAGAGAATTTTGGCCCAGCTCAAGTTAAGTGCCTATCTCTGACATGGTAAACACAACCAAGGGTAGGTATATGCAAGAGTATGTGACTTTTTTTTTTTTTTTTAATGATGGCTATATGAATGGCAGTGAAGGAGGGTGGTTCTCGGAGATTGAGTTGACTCATACATTCTGAAGAGATATCTACTATAAAGAATAATGGGATCAGATATTGGGTTAACCAAAAAGGTCATTAAAGTTTTTCTTTAAGATGTTATGGAAAAACTCAAATGAACTTTTTGGCCAAACTAATATACATATTGGAGAAGGAAATAGCAACCCACTACAGTATTCTTGCTTGGAGAATCCCATGGACAGAGGAGCCTGGCAGGCAGCAGTCCATGGCATCACAAGAGTCATACATAACTTAGCAACTAAGCCACCAATATAAATATAAGCATGGTTTACTGTTTTGCTCATCATTCTAACTATATGAGGAAGAAATGTGATTTAAAATTATACAATGGAAATGAACTCATGTAAGTTTATTTATTTATTTATTTGTGTGCACTTGTTGAGGAAGTACAAGAATTGCATTCTAGAGTAAAGACTAAGAGTGGATATAATTCTTTGTATTGTAGCCTACTATAGCTTGCAGAGTATTATGAGAACCAGTGGAGCAGTGTCTGTTTTCATGCACTGGGTGTGATCAACTTCTGGTACTTCTCACATTCTAATTCAGAGGCAGCCTAAAAATAGGACAGTGGATATAATAGTAACTTCAGTTTCTGTTGGGGAAAAAAATGTTACTAATATAGACATATTTTAAAGGTCATGCACTTTAGATATCAGCCCTGGTAGTTTTCTATGGCCTCATTCTCCGAAATATGTGTTTATCCTTGAAGGTAAAATCAATCAAATCTTTATGAAGTACTTTTATTGTATCCCAATAAAGAATATTACTGTCCTGACTTCTATTATTGGTTATTATAATCAGTTTATCACAGACATTCAGTTCTACTATCAGAAAATAGTTACTGTTTTACTCTCATATTTGCCTAAAAGTTGTTTATAAGTTATGAAACATAAGCTGAACTTCAGCTAAGATCAGTTGCAGATATTATGGAAGTGCTATACCAAATACTCTTAGAAGTCAATGCTTCAAATAATAGAGTTTTCAAGATCCTGATTTCAATCCTTTCAGATAAATGCCTGAAAGTGAGATTTTTGGATCATGTGGTAATTCCATTTTAAACGTCTATCAACAGATACATGGATAAAAAATATGGTGTATATAGATAGATAGAGATATATATATGAAACATATACATGCATTCAGTTCAGTTCAGTTCAGTCGCTCAGTCGTGTCTGACTCTTTGCGACCCCATGAATTGCAGCACGCCAGGCCTCCCTGACCATCACCAACTCCCGGAGTTCACTCAGACTCACGTCCATTGAGTCGGTGATGCCATCCAGCCATCTCATCCTCTGTTGTCCCCTTCTCCTCCTGCCCCCAATCCCTCCCAGCATCAGAGTCTTTTCCAAGGAGTCAACTCTTCACATACATGCATTGAATAGAATATTTTTAACTTTAAAAAAGAAGAAAATACCTTCATATGTGACAACATTTATAAGACATTATGTTAACTGAAATAAGCCACAGTTTCTACTCATATGAAATATCTAAAGAAAACAAACTCATAGAAGCAGAAAATAGAATGGTGGCTGCCAGGAAGCAGGTGAAGAAGGAAATGCAGTATTGCTGTTGAGTGAGTATAAAGTTTCAGTTATGCAAGACAAATAAGTTTTAGAATCTACTAAACAACATTGTGTGTTTAGTTCACAATACTTTACACTTAAACATTCCAAAGGCTTGTGCTCATGGTGTATATGTTTTACTATAATAAAAATGCAAAAAAAAAAAAATGAATTGTAACTCAAAAAAGTCTTGGCACAGGGTTCTGAACAGACATTGCTCACTTTCAACAATACCAAGGTCTAGAATAGCCTTTCCAGAATGTGTTTTAGATCAGAATCAGATAACCTTCTTGAAAGCAAACTACTGACCTAAGATCCAGAGGAAAGAGAATTATTTACAGAGATTTGAATAGACAGATTAAGGAAATTTGTGGTTATTAACTTGAAATTGATGATATTTTAATGTTTTCTGATGGACACATGAGTAAGCTCTTTCTTTTCCCTCTTAAATCACTGCTTTGTATAAATTCAGTAAGAATATTGATAGCATTAGAGCAGCTGATTGTGCAACCAAGTCCAAATCTCTTGTGCAATGTTTGAGAACAAATTCTGTTTCACTTAATCAAGCGTTATAAGCTGTCATTTAAGAACAAGGATATAACTTTATATGGAGCCAATGTCTCCATGCCCTTACTGGATTCTTGAATAATGGATAAATTTGACTTGCAAAGACAGACTTCTGGCTGCCTAGAGGACCAATATATATCCTAGAAATGCAGAGGTATTTGGCCATTGGGAGACGAGAATTTGGAGAAATCCAGTGGAGAAATAATTTACCTTTCCTCCAAAGATACATTGTATTGAGATGTGGTCCCATATAATTCCTCTAAAGATGACAAATAGTTTGAACCATCAGTTGTATTTGTTATAAATTTATGGTCATCTCAGTAATGAAGTAATAAATTCACTTGTATTTATTTCTAGTGAATACGTATAAACATATATTTAAAAATATATTGTTTAAACCCAAATAATGAAGGAAGGTCAAATATTTGAAGTGGATATGGTTACAAAAAAAAAAAAAAATGGGGCTTCCCTGGTAGCTCAGATGGTAAAGAATCTGCCTGCAATGCAGGAGACCCAGGTTCAATCCCCAGGTCAGAAAGATCCCCTGAGAAGGGAATGGCAACCCACTCCAGTATTCTTGCCTGGAGAATCCCATGGATGGAGGAGCCTGAAAGGCTACAGTCCATGAGGTCACAGAGTCAGATACAACTGAGTGACTAACACAATTACTATTACTAAGGTTAAAAAATAAAACTTCAGATTTATATGCAAACTTGTCTTCCTCCATCTTTTTTATTTTAAGTAATTGATTTATATAGTAATGATGTATTTTAAAATAATTTTTGGCTTTAATCAAGCATTTCCCACAATGGATATTCTAGAGACTCCTTCCTCTAAAAATTGTAAAATAGAATGGCATCATGGAATAAAGTGCAGTAAGGAAATAGAACAGCTCCATTTTTAGTCTGGCAGACTGAAATGAAAATCACTTAAGAAATCAAACAACAATCTTAAGCTTAATCAGCTGTTTCTAAATACAAGGGGCAATTTCACAGAAATATATCCTTCTGGAATTGGCTAGACACTACATTGTTCTTCAGAACTTCAGTATTCCCTTGAGCAATATAGGAAAGCTTTTGATTTAATTTGAAAAATTGAAGAAACAAACTTTGGGAGACATTGACAGGAAAGGGGAGCAATGCAGTCAAGTAAACAGGAAGTTTTTTAGAGTGTATGATATTTGAAGATGGACTCTCTTTTGACATTAAGCATCTGAGAAAAGGGACCTCAATTTAGGAACTGAAGGATCAACTCATGACTCAAAGTATCATCCCTTACAAAGAGTGGACCTCTGATTTTGTACTTTGAACCCTAAAAATTTATTTTAAGCAGAAAACTTTATCTCCTTCCATACCCTGAAAAAATTTGTAACTTATCACACTATATTAAGGCAATGTATTTGGTATCAGCAGAGCCTGGAGCTATAGTCATGGAGAAAATCAAATGAAGGAGGACCTTTCATAGACCTTGTCCATGTCAGCATGGGTAGATCTGAAGCTTGAGCATCATTCTATCAAGCACATGTCCTCTGGGAGATAAAGCAATTTCAGCATCAAACTTTATGGTGGCAGGAGCAGCAAGTGTTAAGCCAGGCTGGAGCTCCAAACACAAGGGAACAGTGTGAGCTCAAAGAAACCTCTCCTAAGCAGATATCTCAAAATTTTGATAAGATCCAATTTTCTGCATATCCCGCTAAGTCAGAGGAAATAGACCTTCAAGACAAGGAAAAGAAATAAATGTCTATATCTCACTGAGATGTATTTACTTTTAAATGTGAAACTTTTCCAGCCAAAAAAGAGAGGAATCTAGGCATATAAATATTAAATCTGGCATTTTCACTAACTTTTATGTAGGAAACATAAATGTTTATGACCTCTATTTGTAACCTTAGCATTAAAAAGCCACCATGAATGGGGAAAGCATTACCAAAAGACAATCCATTTTGTGCTACAATTCCTTAAGCTATATTTCAAAACCTAAGTCTACCTGTTTCTTTGCTACTGTAATCATCTAATTTTACAAGCAATTAAATCCACACAATGTCCGACCCACTTGACCTCTTAATTAGATTACACAACATGTTATTAATATGGGGTCTTTTCATATCTGCATGCCCCTGCAACTCCTTAGCACAATTATTTGCTTGAGTTTCCTCAAAAGTAACCATGATTACATGCCCATGCCCTCTACCTTAGTTTTTTCCCAAATTCCCCTAAGGTTAAAAATTATCTGAAATACTTATTCAACAAATTCCCAAGCTTCATCTCACACTAACAAGCATAAAATACCTTTGATCCCATGACAGATCCATGGAAAGATATGTGTTTAATAAGAATTCCAAACAAATTTTACATTAGGCAGATCTGAGAAGAGAGTGTGCCTCCACCCCAGTCCCTTTGTGATGATCCTCTCTTACATGATTGCGGTAGTCCATGAATGTTGTTGATTTTTATTTTCCTCTCTCCTCCATTGTTTATACTGTGCACTACATAATCAGAATTTTCTTTTTATAGTTGAAGAGTTGATAAAAGCACTTACAATTTTAGATGTTTTGTTGCTGTATAATTACCAAGATATTAAAAGAAACATATTTTTATATTTTGTGATAAATTGTGATAAAATCCTCCCAAATCTGATCCCAAGTTGCCTAGACTTCCTCTTCCACCAAGTTCCTGTGTGCATCACATTTCTACCACTTTAGACCTCGAATTTGTTCCAGATTATGGTTTGTCCTGTTCGTATTTTTGCTATGGCTTTTGCCTCTGATTGGATTGTCTTCTCCACAGATCCCCTCCACGGACATACTACTTCACATCTCTCCCTAAATTCATCTTCTCAATAATCCCCTACCCCAGTCTCCAATTTCTTTAGTCAATGGAAATAATTCAGAGTCTATCTATCTACTTTCAATCTACCAGTCGTGTTTTCTATCCCCTCCATAAGATTACAGGAACCTTGGTGGTAAGGAGATTATATTTCTTTGTTATGTTTTTCCCTCAGTATGAGGACAGTGTCTACACATAACAAGAGATTCATAATTAAGATACATAATTGAATGGATGGGTTAAAGGAAACACTTTAAGGATAACTTTCGTCATCAGTCCAGCTTATTTGGATGTAGTCTCTTTGAAATAATTAAACACGTGTTCTCCCTTCCCTTTGCTCCTACTCTCCTAGTCTCTTGAGCACTACCTTCGACCTCTCTCTCCTTATGTTTTCCTCACTTCCTGCCTGCAATTTTTAATACCTTTGCATCAGCTTAATTGCTTACTAAATTAAGTCCTTTTACAGGATTGTCAGCATAATTCATTTCCATGGAAAGAGAAGCTTCAGGACTGACATACCTTTTGAGAGGCCATAGTGCCCACTCCAGTACTCTTGCCTGGAAAATCCCATGGGCAGAGGAGCCTGGTAGGCTGCAGCCCATGGGGTCTTAAAGAGTCAGACATGACTGAGCGACTTCACTTTCATGCATTGGAGAAGGAAATGACAATCCACCCCAGTGTCCTTGCCTGGAGAATCCCAGCGATGGGGGAGCCTGGTGGGCTGCCATCTTTGGGATCGCGCAGAGTCAGACACGACTGAAGCGACCTAGCAGCAGCAGTGCATACTGGATGGTATGAAGGGGAAAGCTGATTTGGTGGCTTTGGAGGTTTGTTCAGTGGCAGGATGCTTTGAATTAACGTTGTGGCCCTCTCCTCAAGAATGCATTACTCCTGGGTTCTCTGCACATTTGGCTGCCTCGTTCTCTCAGCATTTCAGAAATTCTGGGGCTGCCCTCAGGTTATTTGTAATGTATGAATTTATATTTTTTGAATGATGAACTGTATTTAAATTCTTTTTAAACAAAGTTGACTTGAAAACAGCTAAATTCTTTGAAACTGCAAGTTGATTTTGCTGAGCGCCTTTCAGATTTTTAGTAGCCAACGGGCAGGGGAAGCCAAGAAAGATTGTTTGAAAAGACACTGAAACTTTAAAGATGCCCTACTTCCCCTCAAGTGCTGTCAGCTACTATATCAAATAGAAAGAAGCTTTCAGACAGGGGAGCTCTCTGTCTAATGCCATTCTAAGGAAAGAACTGAACAGGGAATTGTGGCTACAGGACGGGAATTACATGATTACTCTTTTTAAAGGTATAATAGCTTGTAAGTTCCTAGGCAAGCAGCAATGCATTATTAATATTGGCACTCAGTACTGTAGTTGGCCAATTGGCATTCCTTATTCTGACTTCCCTCAAGAGAAAAGTGTATATAGTAGGTGTATCAATGTTATGATATATCAAGACACTCGTTTCAGATTTTACCTAAAGGCCAAAACTTTAGACAACTCTGTCAAATTTCCTCTGTCTCTAGACTAATCCCCTGATACATATTTTCTTAAGGAAACAGGTGATAGTAAAGGACTAGAGTCAAAGAAGATGATGATGGTGATTTTGCTTCAGCCTTGAAGAAACATTTTCAAATATTAATACTAATGCAAGTGACACGAGATTCTGAGAAACATGTTTCAATATCTGAGTCAGATTCAGCTTAATCTTATTTTACTCTCTTAAAAAGGAGTTAATGAAACTGAGAATAAAGAGTCTAATATTTTTTAGTTGAATTACCATGGGAAACCTTAGTCTATCTAAAATCCTGTGTAGTGAGAAAGGATTGGAGAAATACAATTGGACCCACATGAGCATTTCCCCCTCTACTCTCCTGTTCTGTTAAGTTTAAATTTACTTTAATAATTTAGTGTCTCAAGCATGAAAATTTATCTGCATGACTGGTTCCATATTGGATTTAGGTGATATAAGCTAGATAGTTTTATCTATTAAATAATCACATGATCTAATTGACTGATCACAAATTCCAATTTTTCCCCACTGGAAAAAATTAGTACAATTCCTGGAGATTCAATAGAAAGAGAGTGAGTGAAAATTTCTATTAATTAAAGTGCATGCTTCTTTGAATGTAGATCAAGCATCATCAGAGAGTTCTGGAGGTGAAGTCTGGGAAAGAAGTGCATCTATTCTTAGTTGCCCTTTAGGGCTTAATGAAGTTTTCTTGTCATTTTCCTCACAGCTTGATAGAAGTGGACTAATGGTAAAGAGATCTGTGGTCCCGCTCTGCAGCCTCCAGGCTAAATAAAGCTAATGAAGTAGAAAAATGATATTGATAAAACTATCCTGCATTTTATAAGTATGCCCATCAGATGGAAACTGTTCAGGGTTTGTGTTTAATCTGACCTGACCACAATCATCTTTTCCTGACTTCCAGGTACTAAATTGGTAATTTGTTATTTAGACTCAATAAGCTTAAAAATAATCCCATTCTAAGTCCCTCACAATGCTTCAGTGCAGCGTACAAAGACAGAACCAATAGAATACATGTGTTTTTAATCTTAGATGGTAAAAGGATTACATAGAGGTTTCATGACTGCTGAAAACGTCTTAGAAATAACTATTTTTATATAATAGTTTCATTATTGTAAATGCTTTGACTCCTGTTTCTTCAGATACAACAACAAACTAAAAAAGGTCTTTTGCAAAATTGTTTGCATAGGTGTATTAAATTGAAAAGTGTATCCCAATTCCATGGGATTCTTGAACTGAATGGAAACTTCTTGACAGCAGAGGCTTTATTTTATTTTCCACTGTATCTCCAAGAGTTTAGAGAAGTTCTTAACACATGGTAGGCACACAAAAATACCTAATAGATTTCAAGAACTATGATACTTTACTGCACTGCCCATTTGTTGATTTCTTAATTTTGCCACTATCTGTTCAGAGAATGCTTTATTTTACTCTTACATTTTATTTTAAAAACCAGTGTTATTTTACAAACCAGATAAGTATCTTTAATTCGGGAAAGAATCAAATTATGGGAAAAGTGAGTAGGATATGGTAAATCATTTTCAAGGGCAATTCAACATACTTGCCTTTAAGTTTCAATGGAGAATTTATTGAACAACACTCAAAAATGCCTAAGAGTTACCTTGTAACTCACCCAGAGAACTATAAGACTTCACCACTTAAACCTTGGCATTCCTGTCTAGTGATATGCCAAATAGGACTACAAAAAATAACTGTGCAAAGTGGACCTAGTATTTATATCAAAAATATTGGGTAGGGATATCTGAAAAATGGTGAAATCCTTCCAGAGATTGTATTGAATATCTAACTATAAGGTTGGTTATAAGAAGGCGAGGCTTATAAACATATTAGCTTCAAGAAATTACAAAGGGATGACAGATGCAGCAATACACTTTTGTTGAAATTTACCTGGAGTACTTAAAGTTTCCCTAACTCACTGACTATTAACAGTAATTCAGATTTTTATTCTTAGGCATTTAATAGGGAGGGACAAAAATATGTCATGTTAAACAAGAATCAGTAAAAACATTTGAATTTATAAATTAATAGGTGACAGTTTTCATCAGAAACTTTTCTTTTCAGTAAAAATAAGATGCTTCTCTTGCTGTTGGGTTTTTTAATTGACTTTTGAGAAGAAACAAATACAGTTCATTTAAAACAATGGTAGATATTTTGAGGGGCTTCCCTGATGGCTCACTGGCAAAGAATTTGTCTGCTAATATAGGAGACATGGATTTGATCCCTGGTCTGGGAAGATCCCTTGAAGAAGCAAATGGCAACCCATTCCAACATTCTTGCCTGGAAAATCCCAGATAGAAGAGCCTAGTGCGCTATAGTCCATGGGGCACAAAGAGTCAGACATGACTTAGCAACTGAGTAACAACAGCAGATGTTTTTCAGAGACATCTTTGTTAAGGCTTGGCTCATCTACCCTGAGGTATAGGGGTTGATCTGAAGTTTTCAAATTAGTTCTGTTGTGACACTTTATACTGTAATTACTGGCTTCTTTGTTTAGGGAACTTCTTTTAATATATTAATTCAGTAAGATATTGGTCCTGAAATCTTACTTTGTGGCAGGAACTCAACAAGACAAAAAAACACTTTTGTTTCAATAGGCATTAAAAAAAGTTTTTTTTGAGCTGTGAGATTTAGCATTGGCATGTTGGAAGGGAGTAGATATGCACATGGTAGAGTATAGAATATTTCCATTGTTGTGTGTTTAGAATTTTTTATGTTAAATCTGTCAAATGGACTGGAACTGAAAGTGTGTTGTTTTTGCTGATGGGTGTTAGGGTGGTCAGTAATAATGAGGACACTATTTACTTAGCTTCTACTCTGTATCCCAAAAGCTATATGTGCTAAGATTACCTTTTTACAGATGAGGGACATAAAACTTAAGGTAATTGATATTTGCTCAAGCTCCTGAAGTTACAGAGTGAATGATCTCAAATCACAAGCATGATCTGCCTTAGTCCATAGCTTATTATTTTAGCCTGTGTTAGAACTAGGAATGGCAGACTAATGTGAGAGTGCTGAGGAAGAAAACTATTTACATTGTCACTGGAAATAAGATAAAAATTGTGAAAGAAAAATTGTCATCATCCCTTCTCCAAACTGCATCCCTTACTAATGTAAATGAGATGTATGAGAATGTTCCAAAGTGATAGCAGTCGAGATTTTTTAGTAATTCATTATTTCAGTGATTCATCAGATAGTCTATTTCCTCACCTTTTTTTTGTGTTTAAAGAAATGAGCTACATTTTCCTCACATTATGTCTATGTAAATTTCTTCTTTGCCTTTTTGGCTGGTTTTGTGTATATATTTACATGCCAGTTTTTAACTATTTGAGAGAAACAGATTTCTGGCATTTTAATGTTCTCTAAACCTTAAACTCTTTCAATTAAGGAGTTAAAAAAAATAGTATATCAAAGTTTCATTTTCTCTTCATCCTAGCCTACAGTTACTATAGTCATATTTTAATTTTAGCCACTCTGATGAGTGAGTAGCAGTATCTCATTATGGTTTTAATGTGCATTTCCCTGATAAATAATAATGTTAATTATCTTTTCATGTGTTCATTTGCCATGAGTATATGTTTTTAGTTGTCTGTTCAAACTGTTCAATTTTAAGTCAATTTATTTCCTTCTCTTAATTAAGTTTTAAGAATCATTTGTTCTTAATCATATTTCTCCAGGTGGCTCAGACAGTAAAGAATCCACCCGCAAGGCCAGAGACCCAGGTTCGATCCCTTGGCTGGGAAGATCCTCTGGAGAAGGGAATAGAAACCCTCTCAAGTATTCTTGCCCAGGAGCCAGGTGGCTACAGACCATTAAGTCACAGAGAGTTGGACACAACTGAGTGACTAACACACACACACACACACACACACTTTCTTTCTGCATTTTTAAAATGTTTCTCCACTGTTTTCTAGCATTTGTAGTTTCAGAAGAGAAGCCCATTGTAATTTAAAATAAATGTTGCCCTGTATGTCATGTGCTTCTTAAGATTTATTCTTCATTGACTTCTTAAGATTTATTCTTCATTCACTTTCATTTTAACCAGTTTTCCTATGATATACCTGTACATTGTTCTCTGAATTTATCAGAGCATGGGGTTCTCCATGATTCCTGAAACTTAAATTTATACAGTTTCATTAAATATGAGAAGTTTGGGGCCATTCGTTTTTTAAGCAGTTTTTTCTACTTATCCTAACTTTGCTCTCCTCAACAAACTCTTCTGACCTGCATGTCAGACATTTGATGCTATCCTATAGGCCCCTGAGGCTTTCTTCATTTTGTGAAAATTTTTGCATTTCTGTCCAGTTGGATAATTTATATCAGTCTGTCTTAAAGTTCACTGACTCCTTTGTCATCTATATTTTGCTACTAAGCCAGTGAGTGAATCTTTTACTTAATATATTACATTAAATATTCTTGTTAGTATCTATTTTTTAATTATAAAATTTTATTTTGGTTCTTATGTTTTTTATTATTCTATTCTGATTTTATATTTTCATTTCCTGTATCTTTCTTTACTTCACTGAGCTGAGTTCTAATAGCTACTTTTTAGTCATTGTCTGATAAAATCATCATGGGGTTACCATGTATTAAGTTTCTTTTCTCTTGAAAATGGGTCACATTTTCTTTACTCTTCTTAAGTTTGGTGATTTTTGCTCTGTCCTGCACAATGTGAATATTAATGTTGTATACACTCATGATTCAACTACTGCATTCTTCTTACATGTGTTGATTTTTGTCTGGTTTTGATTCAATTCAGACTTAGCCTTGGCCAAGCCTGTAGTGGAAGGTATCCTCAGGGAGGTGTCCTCAGTTTAGTTCTTTAAGGCTTCACTGTAAACTGCTTTCAGTTTTAGCTTGTGCTGGCATGCTTCAGGATTTAACCTAAAATTTGGCCTTAATTTATATAAAAGTTAGGTTCCTCTTCTGATGCCTGTCTTTTCTGGAGTTCCTCATACATATTTTAGTGTCTCTGGTTGCTGTGAAATTCCTTGATCTGGTTTTAGAAAGACAGTGGGGTGTAATTGCTATGGGAGATTTAGTCTCCCTGAGCCACCACCACTTAAACTGCTATCACCTTCAGGTGTAACCTCAAACGATGGAGAAGACAATACTGCAGATTTATTCCAACCAATTCTGATTTTTAAAGATTTTTTTTTATTATGTGTAGTTTTATTTTGTCCATACTTTGTAACTATTGCTTATAGAGGCAGAGGTGTACTACAAGCTAATTCTCTAATCTTTCTTTTTTTTTTTCTTTTTATTTTTGCCATATGTTTTAAAGTTCTTGTTCATCATTTTATTTTCAACTTTTATGAATCTCTGTATTGTAGAGACATCTAAGTGTATGATTTGCTCTAATTCCCTTAACATACTTAATAGAGTGTTGGATTCCCTGGTAGCTCAATTGGTAAAGAATCTGCAGTGCAGATTCAATGGGTTCGATCAGTGGGTTGAGAGGATCCCCCAGAGAAGGAAATGGCAAACTACTCCAGTATCTTTGCCTGGAAAATCCCATGGATAGAGGAGCCTGATGGGCTGCAGCCCATGGGGTTGCAAAGAGTCAGGCATGACTAACCAACTAAACACACACACAGCTTCCCTGGTGGCTCAGACCATAAAGAATCTGCATGTAATATGGGAAACCCAGGTTTGATCCGTGGGTCAAGAAGTTGCCCTGGAGAAGGGAATGGCCGCCCACTCCAGTATTCTTGCTTGGAGAATTCCATAAACAGAGCAGTCTGGCAGGCTACGGTCCATGGGGTTGCAAAGAGTCAGGGACGACTAAGCGACTAACACTTTCACTTAATGGAGTAGAGTAATGTCTAAAATTTGGAATATTTAGAAATGGATAAATGTTTAATTTACAAAAAGCACTTGAACAATTAAACACAAACAAGGCCTTCAAAATTGAGGCAAATACATACATGTACAATCTAAAGAAGATAATCCACTTCATGTCAAACATGAGGAGACAAAATAAATAAACCCCACTCAGAATACAATGATAGTATTATGTTTTCTGTAGAGCATTCACTCCAGTGCTCTTGCCTGGAAAGTCCCATGGGTGGAGGAACCTGTTAGGCTGCAGTCCATGGGGTCGCTAAGAGTCGGACATGACTGAGCAACTTCGCTTTCACTTTTCCTTTTCATGCATTAGAGAAGGAAATGACAATCCACTCCAGTGTTCTTGCCTGGAGAATCCCAGGGACAGGGGAGCCTGGTGGGCTGCCGTCTATGGGGTCGCACAGAGTTGGACACGACTGAAGCGACTTAGCAGCAGCAGCAGAAGCAGCACCAATTGACATTCCCACCAATAGTATAGGAATGTTCCCTTTTCTCCACACCTTCTACAGCATTTATTATTTGTAGACATTTTGATGATAGCCATTCTGACTAGTGTGCGGTGATACCTCATTATAGTTTTGATTTGTAATACTCTAATAATTAGCAGTATTAGACAATGGCACCCCACTCCAGTACTTTTGCCTAGGAAATCCCATGGATGGAGGAGCCCAGTAGGCTGCAGTCCATGGGGTCGCTAGAGTTGGACATGACTGAGCGACTTCACTTTCACTTTCATGCATTGGAGAAGGAGATGGCAGCCCACTCCAGTGTTCTTGCCTGGAGAATCCCAGGGATGGGAAACGTGGTTGGCTGCCGTCTATGGGGTCGCACAGAGTCGGACACGACTGAAGTGATGCAGCAGCAGCAGCAGCAATAATTAGCAGTATTGATCATTTTTTCATGTGTTTGGCCATCTGTATGTCTTTTTTTAGAGAAACCCCTCTTTTGAACTTGTGCCCATTATTTATTTGTTTTGGGTGTGCTGGGTCTTCATTGCTTTGTGCAGGCTCTCTCTAGTTGAGATGAACAGAAGCCACTCTTTATTGTAGTGCGTGGGCTGCTCAATGCAGTGCCTTCTCTTGTTGTGGAGCACAGGCTCTAGGTGTGCGAGCCTCAGTAGTTTGGCACACGGGTTCAGTAGTTGCAGCTTGTGGGCCCTAGGGTACATGGGCTTCAGTAGCTATGGCATGTGGGCTCTAGAGCAGGGGCTAAGTCATTGTGGCTCATGGTCTTAGTTGCTCAGTGGTGTGTGGAATCTTCCCAGACCAGGGATTGAACCCATGTCCCCTGAATTGGCAGGCAGATTCCTATCCACTGTGACACCAGGGAATCCAGACTTATGTCCATTTTTTGATTGAGTTGTTTATATTTTTTTAATATTGAGTTGTATGAATTGTTTGTATATTTTGGAAACTAGCTCCTTGTTGTCCCCATAGTTTGCAAATATTTTCTTCCTTTCTGTAGGTTGTCTTTTCATTTTATTGATATTTTCCTTTGCTATGCAAAACCTTGTAAGTTTGATTAGGTTCCATTTGTTTATTTTTATTTCTTTCATCCTGAGAGACAGATCTAGGAAAATATTGCTAAAATTTATGTCAAAAATATTTTTAATTAATTAATTTATTTTAATTGGAGGTTAATTACTTTACAATATTGTAGTCTTTTTGCCAAACATTGACATGAATCAGCCACAGGCACACATGTGTTCCCCATCCAGAAGCCCCCTACCACCTCTCTCCCTATCCTATCCCCCAGGGTCATCCCAGTGCACCAGCCCTGAGCACCCTGTCTCATGTATTGAACCTGAACTGGCAATCCGCTTCACAAATGATAATATACATGTTTCAATGCTAACCTCTCAAATCATCCTACCCTCGCCTTCTCCCACAGAGTCCAAAAGACTGTTCTATACATCTGTGTCTCTCTTGCTGTCTCGTATATAGGTTCATCATTACCATCTTTCTAAATTCCATATATATGCATTAGTATATTGTATTGGTGTTTTTCTTTCTGACTTACTTCACTCTGTATAATAGGCTCCAGTTTCATCCACCTCTTTAGAACTGATTCAAATGCATTCTTTTTAATAGCTGAGTAATATTCCATTGTGTATATCTACCACAGCTTTCTTATCCATTCATCTGCTGATGGACATCTAGGTTGCTTCCATGTCCTGACTATTGTAAACAGTGCTGCAATGAACATTGGGGTACATGTGCCTCTTTAAATTCTGGTTTTCTCAGTGTGTATGCCCAACAGTGGGATTGCTGGGTCGTATGGCAGTTCTATTTCCAGTTTTTTAAAGAATCTCCACACTGTTCTCTAGAGTGGCTATACTAGTTTGCATTCCTACCAACAGTGTAAGAGGGCTTCTTTTTCTCCACACCCTCTCCAGCATTTAGTGTTTGTAAACTTTTGATAGCAGCCATTCTGACTGGCATGAGATGGTACCTCATTGTGGTTTTGATTTGCATTTCTTTGATAATGAGTGATACTGAGAATCTTTTCATGTGTTTCTTAGCCATCTGTATGCCTTCTTTGCAGAAATGTCTGTTTTGTTCTTTGGCCCATTTTTTGATTGAGTCATTTATTTTTCTGGAATTGACCTGCAGGAGCTGCTTGTATATTTTTGAGATTAATTCGTTGTCAGTTGCTTCGTTTGCTATTATTTTTTCCAATTCTGAAGGCTGTCTTTTCACCTTGCTTAGAGTTTCCTTCATTGTGTAAAAGCTTTGAAGTTTAACTAAGTCCCATTTGTTTATTTTTGTTTTTATTTCCATTACTCTGGGAGGTGGGTCATAGAGGATCCTGCTGTGATTTATGTCAGAGTGTTTTGCCTATGTTTTCCTCTAGAAGTTTTATAGTTTCTGGTCTTATGTTTAGATCTTTAATCCATTTTGAGTGTATTATTGTGTATGGTGTTAGAAAGTCTTCTAGTTTCATTCTTTTACAAGTGGTTGACCAGTTTTCCCAGCACCACTTGTTAAAGAGATTGTCTTTTCTCCACTGTATATTCTTGCCTTCTTTGTCAAAGATAAGGTGTCCATAGGTGCATGGATTTATCTCTGGGCTTTCTATTCTGTTCCATTGAGCTATATTTCTGTCTTTGTGCCAGTACCGTACTGTCTTGATGACTGTAAGCTTTGTAGTATAGTCTGAAGTCAGACAGGTTGATTCTTCCAGCTCCATTCTTCTTTCTCAAGATTGCTTTGGCTATTCGAGGTTTTTTGTGTTTCCATACAAATTGTGAAATTATTTGCTCTAGTTCTGTGGAAAATGCCATTGGTAGCTTGATAGAGAGTGCACTGAATCTATAGATTGCTTTGAGTAGTGTACTCATTTTCACTATAGTGATTCTTCTGATCCATGAACATGGTATATTTCTCCATCTGTTTGTGTCACCTTTGATTTCTTTCATCAGTGTTTTATAGTTTTCTATATACAGATCTTTTGTTTCTTTAGGTAGATTTATTCCTAAGTATTTTATTCTTTTTGTTGCAATGGTGAATGGAATTGTTTCCTTAATTTCTCTTTCTGTTTTCTCATTGTTAGTGTATAGGAATGCAAGGGATTTCTCTGTGTTAATTTTATATCCTATACCTTTACTATATTCATTGGTTAGCTCTAGTAATTTTCTGGTGGAGTCTTTAGGTTCTCTATGTAGAGGATCATGTCATCTGCAAACAGAATTTTATTTCTTCTTTTCCAGCCTGGATTCCTTTTATTTCTTTTTTTCTTGGATTGGTGTTGCTAAAACTTCCAAAACTATGTTGAATAGTAGTGGTGAGAGTGGGCACCCTTTCTTTTCCTGACTTTAGGTGAAATGCTTTCTATTTTTCACCATTGAGGATAATGTTTGCTGTCAGTTTATCATATATGGCTTTTATTATGTTGAGTTATGTCCCTTCTATTCCTGCTTTCTGCAGGGTTTTTATCATAAATGGATGTTGAATTTTGTCAAAAGCTTTCTCTGCATCTATTAAGATAATCATATGGTTTTTATCTTTCAGTTTGTTAATGTGGTGTATCACATTGATTGATTTGTGGATATTAAAGAATCCTTGCATCCCTGGGATAAAGCCCAGTTGGTCATGATGTATGATCTTTTTAATATGTCATTGGATTCTGTTTGCTAGAATTTTGTTAAGGATTTTTGTCTCTATGTTCATCAGTGATATTCTCCTGTAGTTTTCTTTTTTTGTGGCATCTTTGTCTGATTTTGGTATTAGGGTGATGGTGGCCTCATAGAATGAGTGTGGAAGTTTACCTTTTCTGGAAGAGTTTGAGTAGGATAGGTGTTAGCACGTCTTTAAATTTTTTATAGAATTCAGCTGTGAACCTGTCTGGTCCTGGGGTTTTTTTTGGCTGGAAGATTTCTGATTACAGTTTTGATTTCCATGCTTGTGAAGGGTCTGTTAATATTTTCTATTTCTTCCTTGCTCAGTTTTGGCAAGTTATACTTTTCTAAGAATTTTTCCATTTCTTCCAAGTTGTCCATTTCATTGGCATGTAGTTGCTGATAGTAGTCTCTTATGATCCTTTGTATTTCTGTGTTGTCTGTTGTGATTTCTCCATTTTCATTTCTAATTTTGTTGATTTGATTTTTTTCTCTTTTTTTCTTGTTAAATCTGGCTAATAGTTTGTCTATTTTATTTATCTTCTCAGAGAACCAGCTTTTAGCTTTGTTGATTTTTGCTATGTCTCCTTTGTTTCTTTTTCATTTATTTCTGCCCTAATTTTTATGATTTCTTTCCTTCTACTAACCCTGGGGTTCTTCATTTCTTCCTTTTCTAGTTGTTTTAGGCATAGAATTCGGTTATGTTTTGCTATGAACCTTCCCCTTAGCACTGCTTTTACTGAGTCCCATAGGTTTTGGGTTGTTTCATTTTCATTCATTTCTATTCATATTTAGATTTCTTTTTTTATTTCTTCTGTGATTTGTTGGTTATTCAGAAGCGTGTGGTTTAGCCTCCATATGTCTGTGTTTTTAATTGTTTTTTTTTTTTTTCCTGTAGTTGACATCTAATCTTACCATATTGTGGTCAGAAAAGATGCTTGGAATGATTTCAGTTTTTTTGAGTTTACCAAGGCTAGATTTATGGCCCAGGATGTGATCTGTCCTGGAGAGGGTTCCATGTGCACTTGAGAAAACAGGTGGAATTCATTGTTTTGGGGTGAAATGTCCTACAAATATCAATTACGTCTAACTGGTCCATTGTATCATTTAAAGTTTGTGTTTCCTTGCTAATTTTCTGTTTAGTTGATCTATCCATAGGTGTGAGTGGGGTATTAAAGTCTCCGACTATTATTGTGTTACTGTTAATTTCCCTTTCATACTTGTTAGCATTTGCCTTACATACTGTGGTGCTCCTATGTTGGGTGCATATATATTTATAATTGTTTTATCTTCTTCTTGGATTGACTCTTTGATCATTATATAGTGCCCTTCTTTGTCTCTTTTCACGGCTTTTATTTCAAAGTCTATTTTATCTGATATGAGTATTGCTACTCCTGCTTTCTTTTGGTCTCCATTTGCGTGAAATATCTTTTTCCAGCCCTTCACTTTAAGTTTGTATGTGTCCCTTGTTTCGAGGTGGGTCTCTTGTAGACAGCATATATAGGGGTCTTGTTTTTGTATTCATTCAGCCAGTCTTTGTCTTTTGGTTGGGGAATTCAACCCATTTACATTTAAGGTAAGTATTGATAAGTATGATCACATTGCCATTTACTTTGTTGTTTGGGTTCGAGTTTATAAACCTTTTCTGTGTTTCCTGTCTAGAGAAGATCCTTTAGCATTTGTTGAAGAGCTGGCTTGGTGGTGCTGAGTCCTCTCAGCTTTTGCTTGTCCATAAAGCTTTTGATTTCTCCTTCATATTTGAATGAGATCCTTGCTCGGTGCAGTAATCTGGGTTGTCAGTTTTTCTCTTTCATCACTTTAAGTATGTCCTGTCATTCCTTTCTGGTCTGAAGAGTTTCTATTGAAAGATCAGCTGTTATCCTTATGGGAATCCCCTTGTGTGTTATTCGTTGATTTTCCCTTGCTGCTTTTAATATTTTTCCTTTGTGTTTGATCTTCATTAATTTGATTAATATGTGTCTTGGGGTGTTTCGCCTTGGTTTATCCTGTTTGGGACTCTCTGGGTTTCTTGGACTTGGGTGGCTATTTCCTTCCCCATTTTGGGAAGTTTTTAACTATTATCTCCTCAGGTATTTTCTCATGGCCTTTCTTTTTGTCTTCTTCTTCTGGGATTTCTATGATTCGAATATTGGGGCATTTGACATTGTCCCAGAGGTCTCTGAGGTTGTCCCCATTTCTTTTAATTCTTTTTTCTTTTTTCCTCTCTGCTTCATTTATTTCCACCATTCTATCTTCCATCTCACTTATCCTATCTTCTCCCTCAGTTATTCTACTGTTGGTTCCCTCCAGAATGTTTTTGATCTCAGTTATTTCATTATTCATTATTGATTGACTCTTTCTTATTTCTTCTAGGTCATTGTTAAACATTTCTTGCACTGTCTGAATCCTTGTCTCCAGACTATCTGTAACTCCATTTTGTTTTCAAGATTTTGGATCATTATTCTGAATTCTTTTTCAGGTAGAGTCCCTATCTCCTCCTCTTTTGTTTGGTCTGGTGGGCATTTATCATGTTCCTTTACCTGCTGAATATTTCTCTACCTTTTCATCTTGTTTAGATTGCTGTGTTTGGGGTGGCCTTTCTGTATACTGGAAGTTTGTGATTCCTCTTTATTGTTGAGGTTCCTCCCTGTGGGTGGGGTTGGACAAGTGGCTTTTCAAGGTTTCCTGATTAGGGAAGCTTGCGTCAGTGTTCTGGTGGGTGGAACTGGATCTCTTCTCTCTGGAGGGCAATGAAGTGTCCAGTAGTGAGTTTTGAGGTGTCTATGGGTTGGGTGTTACTTTGGGCAGCCTGTATATTAGTGCTCAGGGCTGTGTTTCTGTGTTGCTGAAGAATTAGCATGGTATGTCTTGCTTTGGAACTTGTTGGCTTTTGGATGGAGCTTGGTTTCAGTGTATATATGGAGGTTTTTGGATCAGCTCTTGTTGCTTAATGTTCCCTGGAGTCAGGAGTTTTCTGGTGTTCTCAAGTTTTGGATTTAAGCCTCCTGCCTCTGGTTTTCAGTCTTATTCTTACAGTAGCCTCAAGACTTCTCCATCCATACCACACCGATGATAAAACATCTAGGTTAATGGAGAAAAGATTCTCCACAGTGAGGGACACCCAGAGAGGTTCACAGAGTTTCATGGAGAAGAGAAGAGGGAGGAAGGAGATAGAGGTGACCAGGAGGAGAAGAGAGGGAATCAAAAGGGGAGAGAGCAATCTAGCCAGTAATCAGTTCCCTATGTGCTCTCCACAGCCTGGAACACCAAGAGAGGTTCACAGAGTTACACAGAGAAGAGAAGAGGGAGGAAGGAGATAGAGGTGACCAGGAGGAGAAGAGGGGGAGTCAAAAGGAGAGAGACAGATCTAACCAGTAATCAGTTCTCTAAATGTTCTCCACAGCCTGGAATACCCAAAGAGATTCAAAGAGTTGGGTAGATAAGAGAAGGGGGAGGGAGGAGATAGAGGTTACCTGGGGGAGAAAAAGGAGAGTCAAAGTGGGGAGAGGCCAATAAAGCCAGTAATCACACTCCTAAGTAAAACTGGGTGCTGAAGAGTGGATTCTTAAAGGTACCAAATTGGTAACAAATACCAAAAAAACAAAGATTAAAAATCTAGAGTATAGGTTAGACTCTCAAAAATACCATATTAAAAAAACAAAGCAAAACCACAAAAATTATAAAAAATATATATGAAATGTGCTGTAAAAATCGGGTCTTTTTTTTGCAAGGTAATAGTAGGTTATAAAAATGAAAATTAAAGGACTTAAAATTTTTTTAAAAAAACTAAGTTTTAAAAATGGTAATAGTAAAATATATCTAGGAATTTCTCTTGAGCTGTTGTGGGCAGTGTGGGGTCAGTTCAGTTTCAGATAGTTCCTGTTCCAGCTTATACTTCTTTTTGGGGTCTATAGGCCCCTTCCAATGTAGTTGGTGCTAACTACAGGGTTTTAATCTGTTGCACCTGTCACTCCAAAAGTGGTTCCTTCTGTTTATTTTGGCTTCTTCTGTTTGCAAGTCTCTTCAGTGTCTAATTTCCACCCTGACACAAGGAGGTGGAGGTGGTCACTTATTTAGGCTCACTTGTTCAGTTGTGCTGTGGAGAGGGAGGAACACTGCAAACAAATATCACTGGCCTGTGTGGGGAGTGCTCACAGTATCTGGGCTACATCGGGTTTGCCCCCGCTCACGGCGTGTGTGCTTTCCTGGTCTACACTGCTCAGACTCCAAGTTGCTCTGCAGGGGAACTGTCTAAAACAGGCTCTGAGTTGTGTACATTTCCCAGGTCTAAGCCACTCAGGTTCAGGTTCTCAGGTACTCCACAAAGGCACAGATTCGGTTGGGCCTGAGTTTTGTGCCCTTCCCAGGTCCAAGCAGCTCAGGCAACCAGGTGCTCAGCGAGTACACTCTCCCCAGGTGGGGCGGTACGTCTTATTGCCTCCCCTGTCCCAGCTGCTTAGATTCCTGGATGCACAGCGGGAGTGCTGTCTCAGGTGTGCTGTGTGTCTCCTCTGGGGAGCTGATCTCTGGCTGCGACCCTCTTGGTAGATGTCAACCTTCCAGGATCCCAGGAAGACTTGATTAGCAACTGGGGGCCTGCTCACAGTTTGGTGGAAGATGCCATCTCTGGGGCCAAGATTGCCCCTTGCCTTCCTGCTCTAGCTGTAGCCCGCCTGCCTCCCTGCCTCTGGTGGGGAGGCAGGGAGGCAGGCCTCCTCTCCTCTGGTATTCACTCAGTGGTTTGTTCTGTGTGTGGGCCCAGCAGTGCCTTAGGTTAGAGCTTTTTGCAGGAAAGTTCTCTCTCTCTCTCTCTTTTTTTTTTTTTTGCCTCTCTGCCTATCCTGCAGTTTGGGTTGCTATCTCACATTAGTTTCCTCAGGTTGTCCTCAGGGCATTCAGGCCTGTTCCTTACCCTAAGCAATACAGCCTGTGCCTCCCTGTTCAACCCCCGCTGGCTGGTGGAGGACGTGAGTGTCTGGGCTACTTCTCTGCTGGGAGTTGCAGTTAGGCTTTTATTTATTTATTTATTATGGGTTTTATTTATTTATTTTTTTCCTCCCGGTTATGTTGCCCTCTGAGATTCCAAAATTCCCCACAGACCCACCAGTCAGAGGGTTTCCTGGTGTTTGGAGACTTCTGTTTCATGACTCCCTCCACGGGACAGGTCTCCATCCTCAACTTTTTTATCTCTCTTTTTATCTTTTATATCTTTTCCTACTTCCTTTCAAAAACAATGGGCTGCCTTTCTGGGTGCCTGGTGTCCTCTGCCAGCGTTCAGAAGTTGTTTTGTGGAATTTTCTCAGTGTTCAAATGATCTTTCAATGAATTTGTGGGGAGAAAGTGGTCTCCCCGTCCTATTCCTCCACCATCTTAGGACCACCCCCACGTAAAAAATATTTTGCCTGTGTTTTCTTCTAGAAGTATTATGGTCCTATGCTTTATTTTTAAACCATCCTGAATTTATTTTTGTATATGATGTGAGGAAGTGTTCTAATTTCATTGATTTACACCTGGCTATCCAACTTCCCCAACACTGGCTGCTGAAGAGACTGTCTTTTCTCCATTGTACATTCTCACCCACTTTGTTGAAGGTTAATTTACCATACGTGTGTGGATTTGTTTGAGTTCTCTATTTTGTTCCATTGATTAATGTCTGTTTTTGTGCCAATATCATGCTGTTTTGGTTACTGTAGCTTTATAGTATTGTCAAAAGTCTGGGAAGTTTATGCCTCTAACTTTGGGTTTTGTTTCCCCCCTCAGGATTGCTTTGGTAATTCTGAGTCTTTTGTGATCCCTTATAAATTTTAGGATTATTTTACTCAGTGGACATAGGTTTGGGTAGACTCCAGCAGTTGGTGATGGACAGGGTGGCCTGGTGTGCTGCAGTTCATGGGGTTGCAAAGTGTTGGACACTACTGAGCAACTGAACTGAACTAGTTCTATTATAAATATCATGGATAATTTAATAAGGATTGCACTAAATCTATAGAGCTTTGGATAGTATAGCCATCTTAGCAATATTAATGCTTCCACTCCAAAAGCGTGAAGTATAATTCCATTTCTTTGAATTTTCTCCAGTTTCCTTTGTCATTGTTTTATATTTCTTAGTATATAGGTCTTTATCAGGGCACGATGACCTTATAAAATTACTCTGGGGGAATGTCCCTCTTTTTCATTCTTCTAAAAGTGTTTGAGAATGAAATTCTACCAATTATTTGTTTTGTAGAATTCCCCAGTGAAGCCATCATGTCCTGGATATTTGTTTGCAGTATGTACTTTGTTTTTAAATTACAGATTTTGTTTCATTTCCAGTGATCAGTCCATTCAAATTGTCTGTTTTTTATTGACTCAATTTATGCAGACTGTGTTTCTAGACACTTGTCCATTTCTTCTTGGCTGTGTAATTTGTTGGCATATAGTTCACAGTATTTTCTTATGATTTTTTTTTTTTGTATTTCTGCAGTGTTATTGCTTATTTTGTTTATTTGGGTCTTCTCTTTTTTGTGTGTGAACCTAGGTAGAGGTTTGTTGATTTTGTTTATCCTTTCAAGTAACCAGCTCATAGATTCATTGATCTTTTATTTTTTTTTTTTTTTTTTAATCTCTATGCTTTTATTTCCTCTCTGGTATTTATTATGTCTTCCCTTCCGCTAACTTTAAATTTTGAATGTTCTTCTTTTCTAATTATTTTAAGTGGTAAGTTAGATTGTTTATTTGAGATTTTTCTTACATCTTGAGTGTGACTTGTATTACTATGAACTGCCCTCTTAGAACTGCTTTTTATGCATCCTATTGAAAATGTAAGGTTGTGTTTTCATTGTTATTTGTCTTGAGATATTTTCTAATTTCCTCTCTGATTTCGTTGTTGAAGTAATTTCTATCTTCTTAAATTTGCTGTGGCTTACTTTGTATGTTAATATATAGTCTATCCTAGAGAATGTCTCATGTGTGCTTGGAAAAACTTGTATCTGTATTTTTTTAGGTGTAGTGTCCTACAGATATCAATTAAGTCCAACTGTTCTGTTGTGTCATTTAGGAGCTCTGTTGCCTTATTGATTTTTGTCTGGAAGATATTTCCATTGATGTCAGTGGGTGTTAAGGTCTGTTGTTCTTATTATATTCCTGTCAATTCCTTCCTTTATGTCTGTTAGTATTTGTTTTATATATTTAGGTGTATCTATATTGGGTACATACATGTTAATGAGTGTAATATCCTCATCATGTATTTATCCCTTTATCATTGTATAGTGTCCTCCTTTCTCTTTTATTATTTTAAAGTTTATTTTGTCTGATATTAGTGTTGCTACCCTGGCTTTCTTGTGTTTCGGTTTGTATGAAATACCTTTTTCCAATCCCTCACTTTAAATATTTATGCATCTTTCACCCTAAAGTGAATCTCTTGCAGGCAAAACTTTGTAGGTTCTTGTTTGTTTGTTTCCTAATCTAATCCACCCCTCTATATCTTTTAGTTGGAGCTTTTAGTCCATTGCCATTTAAAATAATTATTGATAAGTATGTATTTGTTGCCATTTAAAAATTTTTTCAGTTGATTTTAGAACTCTTCTTTGCTCTTCTCTTCTTTTTTATTTTTCCTTTTGTGGTTTGATAGTTTTCTTTTGTATTTTAGTTGAATTTCTCAATTTCTTTCTCTTTGATTATAGTGAATCTGTTGTGTGTTTTTAGTTTGTGGTTACCCTGGTTTTCAGTATTAACCCATAACTATATCTACTTGCTTTATATTGATAGTCATGTAAGTTGAAATTCATTCTAAATGATAAACATTTGGGGGTTCCCTTGCAGTCTAGCAGTTAAGATTCAGCACTGTCACTGCTGTGACCTGGTTTAGTCCCTGGTCAGGGAACTTCTTGCAAGCCATGCAGCACAGCCAGAAAGCGGGGAGGGGGCGGGTAGCAAGCTAAATTTTATGCATTATTTTACTACCCTCCTCCATAGTTTGTGATTTTGATGTCCTATTTTATATCTTCATGCTTATCTTTTTGCTCTTCATTGTATCTAGCATCACTTTTAAAAGACTTTTGTTACATTTTAATCTGGGTGCTAGCTTATTTAAGTGATCTTCAATCATTTTATATATTTGCCTTTCCTCTTGTGTCATCCTCTTTCCTTTAGATTCTTCCTTTCTATTTAGAAATGATTTTTCAGTTTTTTTTTTTTTCAGAATAGGTTTAATATTGCTGTATTCTTTTAGCTTTTGCTTATCTGAGAAGTTTTTAGTTTCTCCTTCTATTCTAATGATAATCTTTATGGGTAGAGTACCCCAAGTTTCAGGTTATTCCCTTTCAGAACTTTGAATGAATGTAGAGCCTATTAAACAAAGTGAAGTAAGTCAGGAAGAGAAAAACAAATAACTTACATTAATGCATATGAAAAATGGTATTGATAAACCTATTTGCAAAGAGAAGGAAAGGAGATGCAGATGTAGATAATGGACTTGTGACTATATCATGACATGGCCTTTTGGTCTGTAAAGTTTCTGTAAAGAAATCAACTGATTGCCTCATGAAGGTTCCCTTGTAACTGATTTTTGTGTTTTCTTTCTTATTGCCTTTAAATCCTCTTTAATTTTTGCCATTTTAATTATGTTATATCTTAGAATGTGTCTATGTAGTTTCACCTCATTTAGGACCCTCTGTACTTTCTGTACCTGGATATCTTTTTCCTTCTTTAGTTGGGAAATTTTCAGCCATAATTTCTTTAAATATATTTTTGATCCCCTTTATCTTTTTTCTTCTGGAACCTCTATTACACATAAGGTGACAAACTTTACAGTATCCCATAGATTTTGTATGTTGCTTTTATTTTTCCTTCATTTGTCTTCTGTCTGCTATTCTGATTAGGTGATTTACATTATTCTGTCTTCCAGATTACTTATTCATTCCTTTGCATATTTAGTCTGCTGTTTATTGCCTTTAGCTCAGTTTTTATCCCCACAATTGAATTGTCTAATTTGATTGATTCCTGTTCATAGTTTCTTGCTCCTTGTTTTAGTGATCTGCCTTTCTATCAGTATTCTTCTTTAATTCCTTTCAGTTCAGTTCAGTCACTTAGTCGTGTCTGACTCTTTGTGACCTGATAGACTGCAGCACGCCAGGCCTCCCTGTCCATCACCAGCTCCCAGAGTTTACTCAAACTCATGTCCATTGAGTCGGTGATGCCATCCAACCATCTCATCCTCTGTCGTCTCCTTCTCCTCCCTCCCTCAGTCTTTCCCAGCATCAGGGTCTTTTCCTTTAGCACTTTCATTACCAGCTTTTTGAACTAGGGATCTGCTAGACAGACAGGAGAGATCTGTTTAATTGTTTTCTCAAGGAATTTCTCTTATTCTTTGAATTGGGAATGTTTCCTCTGCTTTCTCATTTTACTTAAATTTTTCTGACTCTGTGAATTAGGGGACACAGTTATCTACTGTGATTTTGAAGGACTGCTCTTATGTGGGAGACTTCCTGTGTAGATTGTCCAACATTTTTGGTGTGAGGGCTGTTTTTGATATGGATTCCTGCCACATCTTCCTCATTGTCCCCTTGATAGGGGGTGTATTTGGTATTGTGGTTACCAAAGCCTGCACTAGCTGTTGAGTAAGGCCTTCTCTTTATTCTGTGGCTGTAAGCTCTGTTGAAGGGCAATGTCTGCCCCCTAGTTGTTTAAATAGAAGATCCTGGATCTCATTCTATGCTGCAGTGAATGTAGGCGGGACATGAGTGCTCCACTGAGAAAAGAGCAGCTGTGTGTCATTCTCCAGGGACTGTCTCCTGGGGCCCTGCAATTTCATGACACCACCGGACACCGGTGTGCACCCTGGTGCTGCCAGAAGAGCTGACCCTGGACCTGCCCCTCACTGAGCACTGATCACTGGCTCAGATGTTGGCTCTGCCCCTGAGATGTGCAAGCTAACCGTGGAGCCCCAGACCACACTTCAGTTCCTTTAGGCTTCCTCTGCACAGCTAAACTGAGTCCTCTCCTTGGGTCCATCCACTAAAGCCTGAGTTTCAGTACCTAGGCACTGCATGTACTAGCAGGCATTTGTTTTGAGTCAAGATGTGTGATGACATGGTAGCTGTCAGTGCTGGTCTCTCTCTGCCCTGTTTGTTAGCAAGCCAGCACTGTGCACACTCTTCTTAAGCAGAGTCCAGTTCACTCCAGCTGTCTATTCTAATGCACCTCCTAGCCAGTGAGTTCCTAGGGCAACCAAATCTTTCCTTTCTCTCACAGCTCCCTCTGAAGAGCATGAGTCCTGTCCTGATTTCTTTTTTTGTTTATTTGTTTTCTTCTCTTTTTGTCCTACTAGGTTATATGGGGCTCTTTCTTTCAGCTTTGGTTTTATAAGAAATCTTCTGACAGCCTTCACTTGTTTTTTTGTGTGAATTATTCCACATGTAGATATATTTTTGATGTGTTTTTGGGGGGACGTGAACACATTTTTGTACTCTGCCATCTTGATCTCCACTTTTTTTTTAATTATTTCAAAAATTTTAGTTGTGTTATAAACACAAATTTATTTTTTTTAGGTACCAGGCACTACCTAAGATTTCCACAAGTATCATTTATTTTAATCCTCAGCATAACTCTGAGTTAGGTGCATCTAATCTCTGCAATTATAGTTGAAGATACTGATTTACAGAGATGTTAAGTATCTTGCTTGAAATCACAACTAATAGACTGAAGCCACATATTCTTGCTCCAGTGTCAGTGTTTTTAACCACTGCTACATCATCTATAAAACAATTTGTTACAAATTAATACAGTTGCTAACACTAGTCTGTTCATCAAGACCAATGTTGGCTGTGTCCCTTTGCCTTACAGCATATTTAGTGTTACCTTTCCTTTTTTTTTAATTATAGACCAGACTGGCCTGTTAGATGATAATATTTCTCCGCTTTCTATGAAACTTCCCTTGCTTATTAGAACAGTTTGCCCCAAGTAACCTTGAGTAGCTTCTTGGATGGGCTAGACTTGTTATTCTCTCCTGGGGCAGAACATTTAATGTCCACTGAATATCCATGTATTCTCCCACATTCCGCCACCTTCTTCTAATCAAGCAGGACCACTGGACTAGTTCTGACAAATAAATTTTGAGAGAAAGTGATACATACCTCTTCTTGGCAGTATAAACATCCCATGCAATTCTCTAGCTTTTCTGCCTTGCCCTGCTTTCCCTCACCTTTCTTTTCTTTTCCTTTCCTTTCTGATTAAATTTCTGATTTTTGGAAGAGCAATGAGAAAACTGCTTGTTGTCAGTATATAGTGTTAATAAGCTTTTGCAAACACATTTATTCAGTTATCTAATTGCTAAGTATATGATGATTTTGCATTTCATCATTTATAACCTGAAATAGATTTGAATTAACAATTTAGTGACTTGGTCAACCAAAATGATTGAGACTCTACTTGATACCAAGCACTCTTGGTTAGTACCAAACTTGTAAAACAGTGTGTGACTCATAGGACTTCATTTTATATATATATATATATATATATATACACACACATATATATATACACATATCATATATATATGTATACATATATATGATATAAAAATAATGTATTAAGGACCACAAGAGGAACATAAAGTATAGTGGAAGGGTAGAGGAAAGAATTTGAAAAGGAGTGGATACAACTGAACCTCTGTGTTGTACACCTGAAGCTATCACAACACTGCTAGTCAACTATATTCCAATATAAAGTAATAAGTCAAATAATTTTTCAAAAAAGGACAATTGTCTATTCATAACTGGCTCAATAAATGAATTAATATTTGAAATATATTTAATTTTCTAAAATCTTGATTTTAGTTTATCTTCTTTTTATTTGTCTCAATTATAAAAAGTGGGCTTTTCATAGATTTTTTTAAAATAAATGGTACATGTTTAAGAAGTTGTTTCACACTGCTATTTTTAAGATATAGTGCTGGTGAACAAAAGTAGATGAATAGAATTTTTAAAGTATATGCTATTATTTGGCACTTTTTAAACTTGCTTTCCTTCTCCATTTTTTTTTTTTTCCTCCAGTATAGACCATACTTTGGTTCCCCCTAAGAAGTGGACACTTACAAAGAAATTTTGATATACATGATCTGCTTTTAAGATTTAAGGTAAGAAAACATTTACTCTACTTTGTATTTTATATGTGAAGGAAATCAAAACAAGAGAAACTCAGTGAATTATCTCGGGCATCGCAAGTGATCCTCCTCTGCATCACTCTATTAAGAGAAAATACAACTATATTAGCTATAGATACAGGATGTAACTCAGGTGAAAGCAAGGCATGAGCTTGAACCATAAAGGGCTATAGAATAAATAACAGAAGATAGTGTAAATCTAATCTAATCTAAATGAAATAGATGAGAACTATGTTTGTTTCATCTGACCGATTCAAAACTCACAAGCTGAGGGGAAAAAAAACGGCAAATTTTTCTAGGTTTACATACTGTGAGTCTAACATGAACCTTTGTATCTTTTATGATGATAGTTCTGAAATCATATATTTACTTATTTTTCTCTCTCTGTTTGCCCTTCCTTCAAAACCATCCAGTTGAGTTGCTGATGTAAAAGTCTGGGTACATTTTAATGTAATAAAAAATGTAATACAAAGCCCACAAAGCCAGTAAATACCCTCTTTGTCTCTGATGCATGTCAGGAAATTGAAGTAAATAGATTTAAAACTCTAACATTACAGACTATGAGATTAGAAAGCCATTAGCAGTCATAAGCCCATTAGAACTCTGGGCACCCAAAGACTGTTACAGAGAAATTTCTTGACCAGATTAAAAAAAAAAATGTATCGATATCATCCTTCTTTCATTATTCAATGAAAGGTTTTATTGGATGCCTTGTTAGTATTCTGTTCCTTTCTGTAATGGATGCTTTTAAACAGAAAAAGTTTCATGAGTGTCCTCTTTAAAGAAAAAAAATAAAAGAAAAACAAAAGTGACCGCTTGTTTCTTTGACATCGTAAGTGAGATGATGTCATTTAACAGTCTGGGTAGAGGAAAAAGCTTGACTATCTTCAATTTCTGTCTGTTTTCTTAGTCTTTTCTCTTGCTGCTGTGTTATTTGTCCATATTCTTCACCAGAGACCTATGATAACTGGATCAATGAACATCTTCTCGAGTCTCCTAAACGTAGTACTGTGTACTCCAGAAGATGATAGGGAAGACAGCGTGTCCGTTCTTATTGCTTCCTCTCAGAGTTTTCATTCAAAAACTGGTTTCAAATTGAAATGAAATAACTGTAAGCCTACTGTTTAAGTACAGGATCAGAATGGTCAATGATGGGGAAAAGGAGATTAAGGATAAAAAAAAAAAAAAACAACTGGTCAATAGGTGTGATCATCTAAAGCACTGATGGACTGAGATAATGAATAAACCGCAATGTTTTAAAACAGTAATTCATTCTATTTGTGAAAGTTACCATGTGACATACGTACTAGAATTTCAAATCTTTCTCTAAAAGAGGAGGAGTGCGTGAATTTTACTATACTGAACTAAACAAAACCTTTACCAATGAGTGCTTGCATTGAATAGTGTACTATTTGCCACTCCCATCCCTACAGTCCTGGAAAAAAAAAAAAAAAAGATATGACTGGACAACAGTTAACACTGAAGGGAAATCATGCCATAAGATGACTGATGATAATTATTGCACTTGGCACAGTTCTCTTTATTGATACTTCACTTGCATCACTGCAGTTTCCAGTTCTTTCCATCATTTTATTTTATTAATTTTTCAGTTTGCTCCATCTACAGTTATTTCTGCGTCATTTGAAATCTCCATCATTTTCACTCTGGATTACAAGCATTGCCATATGAAATACAAAGGCTAGGGAATATTAACAATTACAAAAGCAACCTTGCAATTCCACAAGAAGCTTTACTTTTATTACATTAAAAAGGCACCGACTGAAAACTGAAACTCTATTCTTCCTTTCAACAACCTGAGTCAAAATTATTGTTTAATAATTCATATCAGAGTTCAGTCAACATATTTCTTTGATCAGTACACAACTATATACTGGTAACACAGTAGGATTTAAAAAATATGACTACTTCATTACATACCTAGTTGTAGTTTGATTATTGACTAAGTTGACTGATTGTTGGATGAAGCTAGTAGATGCCATTTTGTGTAAATGGGAATGCATTAAGTATACAGTTTAAGAATTTGACTTGAAATTTTCAGGGGAAAAAAAAATTGTTGCCTATTGTCTTATAGTTAGGATAGCACTCTTAGAGGTGATCTAATCAAAATGCTTTCTGGATATCTTCCAAGTAGAGGATGGGCTGGGGATGATGTTCCAGTCTTTGGTAAGCAACTAATGAGCTACCTAAGTGCTTTTATCTACTCCTGGCTTAATATGAGGCCCAGAAACTATAGAACCAGCAATTGGTGGTACAGGGCCCTGAGCCTCTTGGTTTTATCATACTATACAGCCAATCCATTACAAACGTGCTAGCCACACACATGGGGTGTTAATTGGAGCTTGGCACCCCCTGGAGCATGACAAATTAATTCTCCACCAGTTAGAAATAAACAAACCCTCAAAGGACTTGTATTAACTACTATGAATTTGGGACTTTTTAACCTTTTATGAACTACTCCATTTATTTAATACAAGTTTAAATGAAATTAAATCCCAAAAATGTGCCTTTATTCTGAAGATGCAAAAATGCACTAAAGTAAAATTATGGTTAATATGTGAATTGTCTGATATGCTTTACTGATGTATGGTTTGATTTCTTTCCTTATTAATTGAAAAGTCATTCCAAAGTTGTTTTCTTTCTTTAAATGTGCTGTAGGGTAATCTCACTCTAATGCAATACTGCATAATGATTAAGAGAGTATTTAAAAAGGCAAGCAAATTTAAAAAGGACTCAGATTTTACAAGTCTGAAAACTGTCTCTACCAATTATTTTATTTGTAGCCTTGAGAAGCACCTATTCACTTTGTCCACACATGTAAAATGAGAAATCATAGTATTTTAGGATTGTTGTGAAAATTAAATGTGAATAGCACACACACTGCTGAATATAAAGTCTTTGTATATGGATCATAGCAATTCAAATGTGCAAATCATGGATTATATTTGGAAAAAATTCACACATCTTTCCCCAGAATATTGCACTAAGGGAACATGTATTTTTAAATATCCTTTCAACATCTGGCAAGACTGAAAAACTTCTTTTAGTCAGGTTAACCCATTATAAAAGTTTGCATACCTGCCTTTGCATGCATGCCAGAATATATTACTTCTCTGTACAAGACTCTTTCCAAAAGCCTTTCATCCCAACCAAAGTTAAAGCCATATATTTTTAGTAGCTCATTCGTGTTTATATTCTCTACTGTTCTCTATCTACCTCTTTTTCTACTCCTGCTATACTGGCCTACTTCTTGGTATTCTAACTTTCCAGGGGAAATAAGCTCCTACCTAAGGATTTAAATTTTTGTGTTCCCCAGATTTCTACATGATTCACTTCTGTATTTCCTTAAGGTTTTTGCTCAAATGTCACCTTATCATAGAACTTTACTGGCCTCCTTATATAAAAGAGAAAGTCCTTCATCTTGGATCATCCCTCCTTTAAGCCATTTTTTAGTAGCCTACACCAGAATACAAGTTCTGTAAAAGCAGGGAATTCTTTTTTCCTCTATTGCCTACAACAGTTCCTGATATATAGAAAGAACTTGAAATAGCTTGACTAACAATTACAAAATCCAAAGTATCAGTGAATTAAACAAAACAGTAACCTGTTTTGCTCTCACAGAAGTCCCCCATACATATCCAGGTATGACTTCCCATGTCAGACTATGGGTTTCTTGTTTTCAGAGTCTTAAGCTGCAGGATAGATACTTTAACTCTAACTCCAGCTCTCCACCTGCCATGTCTGTATTCTAGTTGGCAGAAAGGAGAAAAGAGAAGGCCATACCTCTTTCATTTTAAGGGCATTTTGCAGAAGTTTCAAATACCACTTCTAATATGTATCATTGGTGATTAGTCATATAACCAAACTTTATTACAAGAGATGTTGTAAAATAAAGTGTTTTGGGGCAGTCAGACATATAGCTAAAATCCCATAGTTCTGTTATTATAAGAGATGGGAAGAATAGATATTGATGGAAAGCTAGTGGACTCTGGGACATTTCTAAGTGAATATTTGTAGGAAAACTTTTTTCAGTTCAGTACAGTTGCTCAGTTGTGTCCGACTCTTTGTGACCCCATGAATCTCAGCACGCCAGGCCTCCCTGTCCATCACCAACTCTGGGAGTTTACCCAAACTCATGTCCATCGAGTTGGTAATGCCATCCAGCCGTCTCATCCTCTGTCATCCCCTTCTCCTCCTGCCCCCAATCCCTCCCAGCATCAGCGTCTTTTCCAATGAGTCAGCTCTTCACATGAGGTGGCCAAAGTATGGAGTTTCAGTTTCAGCATCATTCCTTCCAAAGAATACACAGGGCTGATCTCCTTCAGAATGGACTGGTTGGATCTCCTTGCAGTCCAAGGGACTCTCAAGAGTCTTCTCCAACAGCACAGTTCAAAAGCATCAGTTCTTCGGCACGCAGCTTTCTTCAGAGTCCAACTCTTACATCCACACATGACCACTGGAAAAACCATAACCTTGACTAGACGGACCTTTGTTGGCATGGTAATGTCTCTGCTTTCGAATATGCTATCTAGGTTGGTCATAACTGTCCTTCCAAGGAGTAAGTGTCTTTTAATTTCATGGCTAAAAAGGATTAATTTTTAAATTTTATTTTGATTCCATAAAGGGCAAAACCAGTTAATTCTAAACTAAAATATCATCAGTTATAAGGAGTTATGATGATTTTGTTATTGTTCAGTCACTAAGTCATATCCAACTTTTTGTGACCCCATGGACTCCCTGGGGTCAGCACACCAGGCTCCCCTGTCCTTTACTATATCCCAGAATTTGCTCAGATTCATGTCCATTGAGTTGGTGATGCTGTCAAACCATCTCATCCTCTACCACCCACTTCTCCTTTTGCCTTCAATCTTTCTGAGCATCAGGAATTTTTCCAGTGAGTCAGTTCTTTGCATCAGGTGGCCAAAATACTGGAGCTTCAGTTTCATCATGAAACAGTTATGATAGTGAAATGTTGTTTTACATTCTTAACAAATCATTGCAAGAATGAATGCTGAGTATTCATTGAAATATTTCATTTTGATATTGGAGAAAAATGCTGTCTACAAAATCTAAATACATGAGTTGAACTCTTAGTTTTCATGTAGATTCAGAGAATAATATTTCCTAACTCTGTCTTTCATTCTTTTTGATCCATGTGATAAAGAATAGTGGTTGATTAGCGCAATCAGGTTACCTAGAGTTCAATAAACCCTATTCTGTTCCATTATATTCTACATCTTGAAGTTATTAAAGTCTGCTTTTAAACAAACAACAACAACAACAAAAGACTACTTAAAAACAATCTTACTTTCTTTAAAAAAAAAAAGAGCTTCAGTGAATTTCCCCTGTCAATTGCATTTTCTGCCTCTGAGGCTTCTCTGAGCTATTTCCCTCATCTGTGAGGCAGGGGATTCTTCCTGCCAGCTTCCTGAGCAGATCTAGGGGGAAATTAACACATCCACAACTGAGTTCAAGCATTGCTGACATCTGCTTTACTCATTTTCACAGCACACTCGCACTGCACCCTTATGCACTGTTTTATCATGTGGCTCATTTCAAGAAAATGCATTTAACTTTTAGGTACTACTCTGTGGTATGAAGTGTGGCAAATAGGAAGTAAAATAACCTTGAAAGAGCATTTCCACCTATATGCAGCTATAATAATCACTGAGTCTCAAACCTCAGTGCTTATGATATGCTCCGTTTGGTAAAAGCTTATGAAGCCAGGGTCAATGTTGATACCTAAAGAAACCAATCTCACTTTTGAAGAGAAAACAACAAAATATCAACAACAAATCATCTCTTTACGTGGACTGGAATTTATTGCTTCCCAGAAAGATAGTAAGCAGTCACTTTTACAGTCATTTATTTAATGGGTCTGTTTTGTTTTAATAGTAGGAAAATGAAACCAAAGTTAAAGGCTTTGGGTTTAATTTTGAGTTCTACCTTTGAAAAGAATTCTGTGTGTTTTCTGTGCTCTAATTTATTTCAGTTGTTCCATTTACATATAATTTAAAATTGAGAAGCCTCTTTAATGTAGATCCCATTTAATTTAGAATATATGATAAAGCAAATTGTACTAAAGACTGCTTTGATTCTATGGATACAGGCTTTGCTAAGAAGATGTATATTGTAAACAAGATTTTTATTATAGCATAACATCTACAGTGGAAGACATAATGAATGAATTATTAGTGCTCCATCACTAATAGCAAATTGACAGAGAAGGTCTGCCAAAAATAGCTTAATCCAAATTGTTCCAAACAGTATTATTGACAATATACTTAAAAATGTCTCTCAGTTCAAGCTTTAATAATTGTGATTTGTTCTTCTGTTCAGTCATTAACAGTGTATTCTTGAATCTTTTTTTTTTAAGATACATTCTTTTTTAAATATTTTAAATAAAAAACATTTATTCTTGGTTTGTATATGAATATCAACTCATATAACATTGTTATGTTCTTTTATAAATGAAGTACAGGAGAAAGAAGGAAAATATAATTATTACAGTGTAACATTTCCAAGAAATTGATTAATTTGTAAAACCAAGAGGTTATTTAAATACCTGTGAGATATTTAACAATATTATCAACTGTCAATTGTTGCTTTGAAAATCATAATAAATGTGTTCTCACAACAGTAATCTTTAGATAGAAATGTGTAGGCATAGATAGGTTGAGGGTGGGTGTTAAATTCAACCATATTCCCTATATAGTCATTAGGAAAGTCTTTAAAATGCAACTTAAATTTTATTACAAATCTTACATTTTAGTTGTAAATTTAGTTATGCAGTTAATAAAACTACACTTGTAAGAGGAAATCTTTCTTTTTTTGTTAATAAAGTGTTAAGATATCTAAATTTAAATTATAGTGAATAACAACTTCAAAGGAATAATAATAGTATTTGGAAAATAAGACTAGTACATAAAGTCAAATTATCTAATAAATAAAATTTTTTCTGTATCATTTTGCCATCCTGAGTCTCACTGATATGTACATTTGTATCCATGAACGATGTTGTCATGTTTTGTCTCCTGAAGAGACCACCAGAAAAACCTTTTGATCAAAAAGTTAAGTTTATTAGATCTACCCCCTTAAGGAAGAACACACCTTGCTTCCTGTGCGGCTCAGATGGTAAGGAATCTGCTTGTAATGCAAGAGACCCAGGTTGGATTGCTGAGTTGAGAAGACCCCCTGGAGAAGGAGATGGTTACACACTCCAGTATTCTTGCCTGGAAAATTTCAGGGACAGGGCAGCTACAGGACAGTGGGCTTCAGTTCATGGGATCACATCAAATTACCTTTTTTTTTTTTCCCACTTAAGGGAGAACCCATCTTGAGTCTTAATAGCGCCTTAGAGGGAGGCATCAGAGGAAAACATGTATAGAGTTTTAGGGCCTAGAGTTGATTATTTTAAGGTAGATCCTGCAAGGAAGGGTACTGGTTAGGGTTGGTCAGCATTTTTGACATGATAGTTTAGGATTGGCCAGCACAGCAAATCAAGGATTTTGAAGCATGTCATGATGAACAAGCTCTTAGTCTTGAAAAGTACAAGAGCTCTTTTTAATGCACTGTTTTAATTGGTTCACAGTCCTTTTTTCCAGGGGCCAGTATTTCCTGGAGCAAGCAGCTCAGTTATTTTCACTTATCCTCATATTGTCTAGCATATGAAACTCTACCTGTTACTTCTGTTATTTAACATAGGAGCAGGTAATTTTCTCAATTTAAAGTACCTGTTTTGTATGAGCTCAAACAAAAATTATTAATTTATGCTAGATACTGTTCACACCTTGGTGTATCCCTACATGCAATCATTATATCTAAAACCTATTTAGATATACTTTTTCTTCTCTGTGCTATCTCTTTACTTCTTTGTCAGTTCACAACACAAGGTCTTCCTCATTTATAACACTCCTATTATCAAAACTGATCAAAACCTAAAAATAAATGAAATTTTAATCTTGAAAATTAATTATCATGAAAAGTATAAAATTCATAACAGTGATACTTTATGTGGACTATGTTATCTGTCATATCCTGTTCTATTATTATCGCCATTTAACATGCACTGATACTAAGGCAGATGCAAGTTAAGTAGCTTGCAGATAGACTATGTGTTAATTTCTTTAACATCTATGGTTAAAGAAAATTTTATAGGTAAAATAAATATAATCAATAATGAATAAATTAAAGAGACAGATATTAAAAGTTTTGAGTGGACACATTGGTATTTCTATGCCAAACAAAAGTCTAAAGGTTTTCTTCTAAAGAAATGGAACTAATTATTTAGAATACCTAAAATATTTAAATATGTGGAAGAATAAGAGATTTGGTTAGAATGTGAGCTTTCCAAATCCTGGATTCAGTTAACCCAGATTTTTGGACAAATATATCCCTCTTATATTCTATCGTACATATAGTATGCAGCTTTTCTTGTACCCTACAAAACATTTTGGATCCCCAATTAGAAGTAGCTGTGGATCCCTAATCTAGGCTATGGCTTTCTGCTTCATGCATTTATATACACCACTCCTTAAGTTGCTTTTCTTGTTATCACATGTATTGACAGTTTTCATGGGTTATCTATGTTCTGCATTGCTCTATCTCAAATATTCTTGCAGTTATTATTTCTGGGGGCTTATATTTAGTAATTCTACTATATGATCATACCTTTTGAACAAATCTGGCTCTTGAGGAATATGGATTAAAAGATGGAGTGATTGGTCTTGCTGCTCCTTTATCCTTTAGTGCCATCCTCTCTAAATCATCACGTTTCATGCCATGTATCTGACTTAAAATAGTTTGTGTTTTTGCTAGTAGGAAAAATCATTGGAAAATATAAGATGAGCTCAGTGGATAGAGCTTGCCAATAGAGTGTTCTGGAGAAAGATAATACTATGGAGTTGGAAATTTCACTTGTTAGATATTTAGTTATCCTGGGCCTTTAAGGCATGTGTTCTTAAGTCACCCCCACCAGAATAAACTTGTTGTCTCTAAATTTGCTTATAGCAATTAGAGGGCAAAGAATTGAGAATGCTTTGCTGTAAACATTAATATAAACTTCTACTTTCAAATGGAAGTAGAAAAAACTCCCTAGCAAAACTGTTGATAAAACTGGTAAAAATTACTTTAAAAAAAGCATTTACTGTCTGAGGAAATTGTCCTAAGGGTACACAGCTAATGAAGAAACATTTATCCAAAATTGAAATGAGAAGTAGATAATTCAACAATAGTTGGAGAATTCAGTGTTCTACTTCCCCTAATGGATAGAATTGCTAAGCAAAAGATCAACAAGGACATAGCTGATTTAAATAATGGTATAAAGCAATTAGATTCAATAGATATCCATAGAACATTCCATTTAACGACAATGGAATAAATATTCTTCTCAAGAGCACATGAAATACCATCTATGAAAGACAATATATGAGGCCATGAAACATGACTCAATGAATGTAAGGTGCTGAGATCATAGAAACTATGTTTTCTAATAACAATAAAATTAAATTGAAAATCCAAACCCACAAAGAAATTTGGGGAGTTAATAATTATGTAGGCATTAAATACTACTTTCCTAAACAACAAATGGGATAAGGAAGAAATCACAAGGGGAATTAGAAAATACTTTGTGATAATTAAAAATGAAGACTTATTAACATCTTTCAGTAAAAGCTGAAAAATATTAGTTCACTTTGGTGAAATAGACAAGTCCCAAGAAGGTCAAAAAGTACTGAAAGTCACTTGAAGAAATAGAAAATCTGAATAAACCTATAGTAGTGAAGAGATTGATTTAAAAAACAAAGTACCCCTAAAATGCCCAGAGTCGAATGGCTTTACTTGTGAACTCTGCCACATATTTGAAAAGTGATTAATATCATTTTCTCACAAATTATTCCAAAATATAGACGAGGAAGGAATACTTCCCAACTCATTACATTAAGCCTATATTTCCTTGTATGGAAAACATTTTGGCAGTTGTTTAAAAGGTAAAAACATAGAAGCATCACCTGACCCAGCAGCTCTACTAGATAAACCTCAAAGAAATAAAAACATACATCCACACATAAACACATACAGAAATATTCCTAGCAGTGTTACTCAAAGAGCCAAAAGGTGGAAACAACACAGATGTCCATGAACTGATAGATGAATTAATTAACAATTGTATATCCATTAAAGGGAATATTATTTAGTAATTAAATAAAGGAATGAAGAATCGTTGTTGTCGTTTTAGTTGCTAAATTGTGTCCAACTCTTTTGGGACCCCCATGGATTATACCAGCTCCTCTGTCCATGGGGTTCTCCAGGCAAGAATACTGGAGTGGGTTGCCATTTCCTATTCCAGGGGATCTTCCCAACCCAGGATTGAAACTGCATCTCCTGATTATGCTAGAATTTATGGTGGTAATAACTGCACAACTCTGTGAATATATTAAAAAACTTTAAGGGATTTCTCTGGTGGTCCAGCAGTGAAGACTCTGCACTTCACACAGGAGGTACGGGTTTGATCCCTGGTCAGGGAACTAAGATCCTGCATGCTGTGTGGTGTAGCCAAAAAATAAAACATAAAATAGTACACTTTAAATAGGGAATTGTATATATGTATGTGAATTATATAAAGCTATTATAAAAAAAGTCAAACTTTATATTTTGGGGCTCCAAAATCACTGCAGATGGTGATTGCAGCCATGAAATTAACAGATGCTTACTACTTGGAAGGAAAGTTATGACCAACCTATGCAGCATATTCAAAAGCAGAGACATTACTTTGCCAACAAAGGTCCATCTAATCAAGGCTATGGTTTTTCCAGTGATCATGTATGGATGTGAGAGTTGGACTGTGAAGAAAGCTGAGTGCCGAAGAATTGATGCTTTTGAGCTGTGGTGTTGGAGAAGACTCTTGAGAGTCCCTTGGACTGCAAGGAGATCCAACCAGTCCATTCTAAAGGAGATCAGTCCTGGTTGTTCTTTGGAAGGACTGATGCTAAAGCTGAAACTCCAATACTTTGGCCACCTCATGCAAAGAGTTGACTCATTGGAAAAGACCTTGAAGCTGGGAGGGATTGGGGGCAGGAGGAGAAGGGGACGACAGAGGATGAGATGGCTGGATGGCATCACTGACTCGATGGACATGAGTTTGAGTGAACTCCGGGAGTTGGTGATGGACAGGGAGGCCTGGCGTGCTGTGATTCATGGGGTCGCAAAGAGTCAGACACGACTGAGCGACTGAACTGAACTGAATTATAAAAATAATACCTATTTCACTCATTTTTGTGATGTATTTAAAAACAAGCCACGCTCAGTCACTTCAGTCATGTCCAACATTTTGCGAGCCTATGGACTGTAGCCCGCTAGGCTCCTCTGTTCATGGGATTCTCTAGGCAAGAATACTGAAGTAGGTTCCCATGCTGCCCTCTAGGGGATCTTCCTGACCCAGGGATAGATCCCTAGCCTCTTATGTCTCCTTCACTGGCAAGTAGATTCTTTACTACTAGTGCCACTAAGCAGGGATCTATGTTTACATGTACTTGGTAATAAATTTATGTGTGGGAGCAAAAGTTAACAAATACATATATGTATGAAGGAAAGTCCAATGCACACTGTGTACATCTTCATGTGATATTTGGGATCTGAAGGAATTGTTTACCTTCATATAAATGAACACTAAATTTCCTGAGTAAGAGTTACTCATTCTAACTTATAGAATCAGTTCCTGCTAAGTGAACATGTTCACCCTTCCAGGAGACTTCTGATGGTTAGCAACGAAAATCCCAACTATTGAGTTTTTATCATTATTACTAATAAACCCATGGGGAAGACAATAAAAAATAAGAGCAAAATTCTATGATATTTTAGGATTTCCTTGTAGAGATATTAATTTTGAATAAAACATGAACATTTTGGTCCCCTGGTTTTTAAACAAATGGTTGCTTAATTGAAAATGTGTCCTAAAGCACTATAGTGATCATCTCACTTCCATAATATTATTGCTTCAAGCACATGCATTTTGATACATATTCTGACATTTCACAATATGTACATACTGCATAATCAAATGGCATAAAATTTTCAGATAAAGCATAAGACATCCAAACAATGTCTTGAAAAATAAGGTTATGACAAGTGTGTTATTAGGAGATTATATAATATATATATGTAAGAAAAAACTGAGTTTGTTTACATTATTAGTATTTTACAGGATTTATGTTTTTTTTTTTTCCAGCAGGAATACTTTATGTATTTTTCCTTTCATTTACTGCAGCTGAGTTGATAATTGTTTTTCCAAATGTCACAGCTGCAAGAACATATTTCAAAAATGTTATAACCACAGGTATTAAATTCACCTCCTACTTCTTGGGAGTTTATACTTTTTAGCCTATAATTATAGAATCTGGTCTTTTAGCCTTCTTTTCACTTTTTGAGTTAGTAGCGGGCACCAGCGGTAGCTCATCTAATTTTGACAACCTTGAATGTATTTGAATATCTAAGGAAACATTGTGATCTCTGCTCAGAATTTTCTCCGAGATTGTCTTCTTTTCTAGCTTGCGTGTGTGTGTGTGCATGTGGATTTTTCCTAAAGCAAGAAAGCTGAAGTCAGAAATAATGTGCAGTGAAAGAAAATAAATCTGGCCTTTTTGATACCAGAGAAAAAAACTGCTTCTTTTGTGTAAATACGCTTTTTCCAATTTTTTTTATTTTTTAAAATTTGTATTGAAGTAGAGTTGATTTGCAATGTTGTATTGGTTTCGGGTATGTGTAGATGTTTTATTTTCATATCTAAGCTGGCAAATTACTAGGAGAATGATAATAAACACAGTAGTTGCAGTGTTCTGATTTGGTCCCACCCAAAACAATTGTGGGTCCCTTCGTGGCTAAGATGGTAAAGAATTTGCCTGAAATGCAGAAGACCCAGGCTCAGTCCCTGAGTTGGGAAGATTCCCTGGAGAAGGAAATGGTCATCCACTCCAGTAGTATTGCCTGAGAAATCCCATGGACAGAGGAGCTTGACAGGCTACAGTCCATGGGATTACCAAGAATCGGACATATCTGAGTGATTAACACACATACAAAACAACTGTATATTTTATCTTCCACGAAGGTTGAACTGTAATGACTAGCAGTAAGGCCTAAAAGTACTGAGGTAATCTAGTTCCAGTGAACTCTTCAAGGCACCTTTCTTACTCAGGATGGTGTTAAAATTAAACAGGGGAAGGACCACAGGAAAGCAGGCAAGAGTAAGTCCAAATAGAAGTGGAAGTGAAGTGAAGTCGGAGGGGAACAAAAGAGAGAAAATCTCAGAAAGCAGTTAACCATAGTTTTTAGCACTACCCTCTCAGGGGTTGCGCAGAGTCGGACACAACTGAAGTGACTTAGCAGCAACATAACAGAAGGGGGAGCTCTGGGAAGTTAAAAACACTTCAGTTCAGTTCAGTCGCTGAGTCATATCCGACTCTTTGCGACCCCATGAATCACAGCATGCCAGGCCTCCCTGTCCATCACCAACTTCCGGAGTTCACTCAGACTCACGTCTATCGAGTCGGTGATGCCATCCAGCCATCTCATCCTCTGTCATCCCCTTTTCCTCCTGCCCCCAATCCCTCCCAGCATCAGAGTCTTTTCCAATGAGTCAACTCTTCCCATGAGGTGGCCAAAGTACTGGAGTTTCAGCTTTAGCATCATTCCTTCCAGAGAACACCCAGGGCTGATCTCTTTCAGAATGGACTGGTTGGATCTCCTTGCAGTCCAAGGGACTCTCAGGAGTCTTCTCCAACACCACAGTTCAAAAGCATCAATTCTTAAGCGCTCAGCTTTCTTCACAGTCCAACTCTCACATCCATACATGACCACTGGAAACACTCTTAGTCAATCCCTTTTTTTCTGGGTTTGGGAAAATTAAATTCAAATAGGAATGTACAACAGAAAAGTATCAAGGTTAAATTTCATAGAAAATTATTTGAAGAAAAAAGAATGTAGAGTCTTATACTGGAAGTACTGAAGTACAAAGTAAAAACAAGAACAAAATTTAAATATAAAGTAACAAAGGAAGTGATAAAAACATTGCAGAGATGGTGATAAGTACTGAAGGTCAATAAAGAGTTTTAGGCATACAAATACTAGAGTTTCTAAAGGACCTAAGAAAAGCATCAGAGAAAATTATGAAAATGTACACTTCAAGGAAACTTTCCTTTAAATAAACATTTAAACTTTACATTAAAAGACAAACTGTGAACCTGAGAATATTGACTATGATGACCAACAAGAATTAGTCTAGTAAAATTATTGTCCTTAAAATGAGGGAAAATTGAGAATGTGACTTAAAAGGGAAATAAAACTAGATCATCACCTGATTTTCAGTAACTATTTTTATGCAAAATTGAGTATAGTACTCAACTTATTCAAGGAAAGAACATAAGAACCATGGATTTTGTGTCCAGGAAAATTGACCTCCATGTATAAAGGACTTTGTAAAGGATACTGTAAAACTAATATCAAGTGACAAAATCTCAGAGAATACGGTTCTTATAAGACTCTCCTAAATATTTTACTTAAGAATAAGCTTCAAGAAAACAAAATGACTAGAGAGACACATAATAGAGAAGAGATTAGCATTAAATAGGTAATTCTTATACTAAATGAGAATTAAAAGGGGAGTAAATAGCACACAATTCCCATCTGTCGTGATGATTTAGTTAGAGGACAATGATTGAAAATGAGGAGGATGAGGATAGCATATATCAACTATCAGTAAAAAAAAAAATAGTTATTGGTAATACAAAAGTACTATTAACATTGTTAGTCTAAAACTGTTATATATGAGAAGACACTGAAAATATGTAATTATAGTTCATTTGAATTCCATCATCCCTATTGTTCTAGAAAACTAGAATTCTCTTTGTGAAACTAAGGAGATTCAGATGTATTATAGAAAAGGTTAAGTAGAAAACCCTGAATGCTACATATGTAATTGGAATATCAGTATAAAACATGAAATATTTTACCTTTATATATTTATACATAACTTATATACACATATGTGTGGTATATATGTATGTCTATGTAAATACACACACAAGATTTCAGCTAGTATATATTCCTAATAAATATCCTTAGCTCTGTCCTTCAAAAACATGATAGAAACAATGACCAGCTCAGCAGTAGTTTGCTTCCCAAGCCCTAATAATGATCCTGATTTATCATTCCCCATTAGAAGAAAATCAGGTCTTGTAGAGAAACAAATGATTCTTGTTCTTGGGAAGAAAATATACAAGATGAGCCTGGGACATCTTGACATACTAGTTCTCAAGAAAGTTTTCTAAGAAAATAAAAGGAGTTAGGAACCCTCTCCCTCTTAGGCGGCGGGGGGGGGGGGGGGAAGCATTACTGAATACAGATATTAGAAACTGAGTATTTTAGCCATGTATTGGGTTAAAAAGATACAGTGTATGAAGTAAGAGGGCTTCCCTGGTGGTTCAGTGGTAAAGAACTCTCCTGCCAATGCAGGAGATGCAAGTTCAATCCCTGGATAAGGAAGATCCCATGGAGAAGGAAATGGCAACCCACTCTAATGTTCTTGCCTGGGAAATCCCATGGACAGAGGAGCTTGGTGGGCTGCAATCCATGGGGTTGCAAAAGAATCAGACACTACTTAGCGACTAAGCAACAACAAAGTAAGAACTTGAATTGAGACAAAATTTCCACAGTAATTAATATGTCCTTGTTGGTAATTTCTTTGAGATTCAACCTCTGTGATAAAAAGCTGGCCGATCTCCCAAAATATGAAAGATTTGTTTCGTGGGCCAACTCTTAAAAATAATACTTAAATATTTAAGAGATAGTGTCATAGCTTGTTCACTGTATACTCTAGAAACACAAATTGATTTTTATACCATCTCCAACTGATTAAATCATTCTGAAAAGGTCAGTGTTTTAGTTTATTTTGAATTTGGGTTATGTATCAAAGAAGTTCCATTTCCCTAGTACAGGTCATAAAAATTTGATACCTTGTAAGAGGGATTTAAGAAAAATTCTCCAATGAAGTATGAATAAAGTAACAGATAGATGTTTGTAATTTAAAGGATTCTACTAAAAGCCTGTGACTTCCCTACTGAATACCTATCATATCCAAATTGTAGTGAATAATTGATATCAATAACATAAAATATCTTTAGTCATAAAGGAAAACACATACATTTGATTATATGTCTATATTATGGGACATCAGTAAGCCGTCTCCCATTTATTACCTTGACTAGCACTCAATACAATGTAAAATTTTAAACGGACACAGCCAATGAATAACTGTGACTCCTGCATCTCACATACCAACTCATCCAGCTGCTGAACCATGGAGGTTCTTGTTATTTTAGTTTTGTAAACAGAGTCAAAAAAAATTTTTTTTTAAATTGTTACATGCTTACTATCTTAGATCTAAACTTTAATGGATCCATTAAAGAAAAAAAAATAATTTGTAGCATTACTATGAATCAGGCTTTAATTAAAATAGTTCTGAAATTGTGAATACTTTAGCTAACTAATTAACATATAAATATTAATTTTTAATTATTAGAATAATCTAGAAAGAAGCACAAGTCTAGCTTATTATTGATTGCATCAACTCCCGATTACTCTAGAAACATCATCTCCCATCTTCTTGGCTATATCACTGCTCCACAGATTTGATGTCTCCTGTAGTAAGCAACGTTTGCTTGGAGAAGTCCATCAACAGAGGAGCTTGAGAGGTCACAGTCCATGGAGTCACAAAGAGTTGGACATGACTGAGGAGTAAACACTTTTAGCCACCTTACCAGTAACTACCTCAACACTTGCTTATTTATAACTACACTTGTCTGGTTTACTTTGTATGCACAGAAGTCCCTTAAAATGTTCACACTTAACCCTTCTGCTGTTCTACAATTTAAAAGAGAAAATGCTCTATAAAAATGGTGTCATATAAGTCAGCAATTAGAGAAGTAGGTCAACTTGCTGACACCATCTTCAAGTAATAGTTTTATTTATTTTGAAGAAATAAGTGGTTCATTATTTGTCTTGAAGCATAGCTTAAAGATACTTGCCATACCCATTTAAATGTAAATACAAGACATATCAAAAAGTTAAAATATGTTATCTCAAACCAAACCTATCATAGCATCTTCTGAATTATGTATTTGATTTTGAAAAATACAGTCTCATTTACTTAATACAAATCCTCCTGTGTTTTCTCCATTGAACACAGGGAATGATGACAAGAAATCCTTTGTATCTGAAGTGATTTCAGTTCTTATAAGCCGAAACTGGTCATATTCATCTCCAGCTGTGGATTAGAAACAGAACTTGGATTTAAGAAGATAAAAATGACAGATTCATGAGATTAGAACTCCTAAAGTGATATCCAATGAGTAACAGTCTGGACCAGAAAGGGAACATACCCTACTGATGCAGGTAATACTCATCAACTTGTCTGAACGTTGAATTTGGGTAGAGCAGTATTTCTCCTGAAAAATCTTAGTCTAAACCAGATCTTCCACTATATTGTCAAATTTTTATGGTCTGTAGTGTTAAAACCAACAGAAAAAAATTATATAAAAATTACTTCCAGGTCTGTTTTATATGTATAACATTTAGTTCTTACTTCAACCTGGTTCTCTGTCTGCCATGGAACAGATCATATACATGACCAGAAGATGATTTAAATTTTATTTTTACACTCTGAGATGAATCAGGATGTTGAGTTCTTTGGTTTGGCTTTATTTGTATGTATAAATGTTGTTGTTCAGTTGCTAAATTGTGTCCGACTCTTTGTGGCCTCATGGACTGTAGCACACCAGGCTTCTCTGTCCTTCACTATCTACCTGAGTTTGCTCAAACTCGTGTCCATTGAGTCAGTGATGCATTCCAACCATCTCATGCTCTGATGCCCCCTTCTCCTCCTGCTGTCCATCTTTCACAGATCAGGGTCTTTTCCAATGTATTGGCTCTTCAAATCAGGTGGCTGAAGAATTGGAGCTTCAGTATCAGCCCTTCCAATGAATATTCAGGGTTGATTTTCTTTAGGATTGACTGGTTTGATCTCCTTGCACTCCAGGGGATTCTCAAGGGTCTTTTCCACCACTGCAATTTGAACACAACAGTTCTTTGGCATTCAGCCTTCCTTAAGGTCCAACTCTCATATCCATACATGACTACTGGAAAAGTAATGTCTCTGCTTTTTAATACACTGTCTAGGTTTGTCATAACTTTTCTTCCAAGGAGTAAGACTTAATTTTGTGGCTATAGTCACCATCCTTAGTGATTTTGGAACCCAAGAAAATAAAATCAGTTACTATTTCCATTTTTTCTCCATCTATTTGCCATGAAGTGATGTGACCAGATGCCATGATCTTAGTTTTTTGAATGTTGAGTTTTAAACCAGCTTTCAGTCTCCTCTTTCACCTTCATCAAGAGGCTCTTTAGTTCTGCTTCTCTTCCTGCCATTAAAGTGGTATCATCTGTATATCAGAGGTTGTTAATATTTCTTCTGGCAGTCTTGATTTCAGCTTGTGATTCATCCAGCCCTGCATTTTCCATGATGTACTCTGTGTATAAGTTATATAAGTGGGGTTACTATATACATCCTTGGCATACTCCTTTCCCAATTTTGAACCAGTCCATTGTGCCATGTCAGTTTCTAATTGTTGATTCTCAATCAGCATACAGATATCTCAGGAGGCAGGTAAAGTGGTCTGGTATTCCCATCTCTAAGAATTTTCCAGTTTTTGTGATACACACAGTCAAAGGCTTTAGTGTAGTCAATGAAGCAGAAGTTGATGTTTTCCTGGAATTCCCTTGCTTTTTCTATTGCCCAATGGATGCTGACAATTTGATCTCTGGTTCCTCTGCTTTTTCAAATTCAACTTGTACTTCTGGAATTTCTCAGTTCACATACTGTTGAAGCTTAGCTTGAAGGATTTTGAGCATCATCGTGCTAGCATGTGAAATGAATGCAATTGTGTTGTAGTTTGAACATTTTTTGGCATGGCCTTTCTTTGGTGTTGGAAAGAAAACTGAACTTTTCTAGTCCTATGGCCATTGTCGAGTTTTCCACATTTGCTGACATATTGAGTGCAGCACTTTAACAGCATCATCTTTTAGGATTTGAGATAGCTCAGCTGGCATTTCATCACCTCCACTAGCTTTTTTCATAGTAATGCTTCCTAAGGCCCACTTGACTTCACACTCAAGGTTGTCTGACTTTAGGTGAGTGACCACAGCATTGTGGTTATCCAGGTCATTAAGACCTTTTTTATATAGTCTTCTGTGTATTCTTGCCACCTCTTCTTAATATCTTCTGCTTCTGTTAGGTCCTTGCTGTTTCTGTTCTTTATTGTGTCTATCTTTGCATGAAATGTTCCCTTGGTATCTCAAATTTTCTTGAAGAGATCTCTCATCTTTCCCATTCTATTGTTTTCCTCTGTTTCTTTGCTTTGACCACTTAAGAAGGCCTTCTTATCTCTCCTTGCTATTCTCTGAAACTCTGCATTCAGTTGGGTGTATCTTTCCTTTTCTCCTTTGCCTTTCACTTCTCTTATTTTCACAGCTATTTGTAAGGCCTCCTCAGACAGCCATTTTTTCCTTCTCGTATTTCTTTTTCTCAGGATGGTTTTGGTTACCAAAACCATCCATATTGGGATATTACGAACCTCCATCCAAAATTCTCCAGGCCCTCTATCAGACCTAATCCCTTGAATGTATTCATCACCTCCACTGTATACTCGGAAGGGATTTGATTAGGTCATAGTTGAATGGTCTAGAGGTTTCCCATACTTTTTTCAGTTTAAGCCTGAATTTTACATATGTATGTATGTATGTATGTATTTTGTTGTTGTTATTATTGTTTTGTTGTGTTTGATTGGTTATTTAAAAATTTTAAATATTTTTTATCAACATGGTATTTTAAATGGAATTCAGTGAAAATGGTGGACTGTCATATGAGAATTAAAATTTCAGCCAGTTGTTTCTTCTGAAATTTGGCTACTTTGCATTAGGACGTTTGACAAAGAAAAGAAAAAAATCTCTTTCAGAAATCATAAATTTCTATAATTTGATTTCTTTGTCATGAGTGTAGCTCTAATAACCCAGAATTTCAGGCTGGAGGCCACTTCTGGCTGGTTGACTCAGGAAGAGAAACTCAGTGGCCTTGGTGATAGTAGTGTAGCTATTGTACCTATTTTTAAAATTTATATCTAAATATTTCTCTTTTTAGTGGTAATATAAATGATATTTTATATTTAATTTCAAATTACATTGTTTGCTGTTAGAATATAAGAAAGCAATTGACTTTTGCATATTTAACTTGCATCTGGTAACTGTGTTATAATCGCTTATTAGTTCTGGTATAATTTTGTTGATTCTTTGTGTTTTCTTAGTGTACAGTTATATCATCTACAAACATAGACTGTTTTACTTCCCAATATGGGCTTTTTCTTTTCTTTCTTTTGGTTTTTCTGTATTAACTATGACTTCCAATATACTGTCGAGTAGGAGCAGTAAAAACAGATGTCCTTGCCTTGTCCCTGATGTTAACAGAAAACCATCTAGTTCCTAACATTAGTTATGATGTTAGCTGTGAATTTTTTGTGAATGTTCTTTATCAAGTCAATGAAGTTCCCTTTTATTCCTAGCTTGCTGAGTTTTTTTTTTTTTTAATTATGAATGGGTAATGAATTTTGTTATATTTTTTGCATATGTTGATATGATATTATTTTTCTTACTAATGTGTTGTTGTGATGATTGCATCAGTTGATTGTCAAATATCAAACCAGCATTGCACACCTGAGGTACATCCCACTTGGTTATGTTGTATAACTATTTATAAATTTTTTAATTAAATATTTGCTAATATATCATTGAGGATCTTTACTTCTATGTTTGTGAGGATTATTGGTCTGTAGTTTCCTTGTCTTGAAACATCTTTGTCTGGTTTTTATATTAGGTTGATGTTGGCCTCATAGGATGAGTTAGGATGTATTCACCCTGTTTTCTAGGAGTCGTAGTTGAAAATTGGTGTAATTTCCTCATTTTTTTGGCAGAATTCACCAGTGAAAACATCTGTGCTAGTATTTTGTTATGTAAGGTTATTAATTATTGATACAATTTCTTTAGTAAATATATGACTATTAGGATTATATGTTTTTCCTTGTGTAAGGTTTGATGGGTTCTGTCTTTCAAGGAATTTATCTAAGCTTTCAAATATGTGGGCATAGCCTTGTTCATAATATTTATTTATCATCCTTTAATGTTGAAGGGATTAGCAGTGATCTCTTTTAATTTCCTATATTAGCAATTTGTATCTTTTCTTTTTTTCTTAACTTGGCAAGAAGTTTATCAACTTTATTGAGTTTTCATAAAAAACAGTTTTTGGTTTTGTTGATTTTCTTTATTGATATCCTATTTCAAATTTCCTTGATTTCTGGTCTATTTTTTATTAGTTATTTCCTTCTGCTTGCTTTCCATTTTATGCAAGCTCATTTTAGAGTTTCTCTCAATATTTCTTAACTATATTCTTCCATTCTGAAATACATTTCCAATACATTTACTGATATTTGGTTTGGAACATATCAGCATTTAAATGTGCTATTTCATTGTTTTGCAACTTAATTTCTGATGAGATGTCACTGTCATTTTATTGTTTAATTTTTGAAAGTTAGATGTCTTATACCAGCTTTGAGATTTTCTTGTTTTTGCTTTCTGTAGTTTGACTTATATAAGCCTAGGTACGTTTGGAAAAGGAAATGACAACCCACTCCAGTTTGCTTGCCTGGAGAAGCCTTTGGACAGAGGAGCCTGGTGAACTATAGTCCATAGGGTCACACTGAGTTGGACACGACTGAGTGCCAGCACTTTACTTTTATGCTTCTTTGTTCTCTTCTTAGGTATTTTCAACTTGTGAACTGATAATTTTTTTTCAGTTTTTGAATATTCTCAGGCATCATCTTAATTATACATTCAATTATACATTCAATTATACATTCATAAGAACTTTCCAGTGTTTTTCATTTATTTATTGTGCAATTTTCTTCAATTTCCATTTTTCTTCTATTATTTTGCTTGAACATAAGACAATCCTGTCTTATGCTAATTCTATCTGATATTCTAATAAAACACTGTCACAATTTTCATTCACATGGCAAACTTGGTCCTAGCCAGATATTTAAGGCAAGTAAAATTATAAAGTTTAAGAAAAAACATGTGAAGTTATCACTCTTTGGCAAAAATATGATTGTTTATATAGAAAACCTAATGAGTCTATGGATATACTTTTCTAATTGACAGTGAGTATATCAAATTTATTGAAGACCAGGCCATTGTAGAAAACAAACAGAAAAGATTTTAAATAGTGTCATTTATTACAGCTTTAGAAAACATCAAATGCCTATGAGTAAATGTAACAAAATATGTACAAAATTTCTACACTTCTGTAAAAGATAATTAAATATGAATTTTTAAAAATCTAAGTAAATTTCTTGAATTAGAAAATGTTTTAAGATTTGAAAACACTATTTTAGAACTGTTTTATAAATTCAATGAAAATATATTCAACTCATATAAAAGTTTTTACACTTATGTAAATCCCAAATTTCATTCTAAATTGATAGTTAAAAGTCCTGAATAGTCAAGGAAAACTCAAAAAAGAAATACAAAGCTGGATAAATTAAAGATTTAGATATAAAAAGCCATTAAAAATATCTATATATTATGGTATTTGGCATAAGAAAAGACAAAAAACAATGAAACATATTAACATTCTTTTGATTAGTGACTATAGCAAGAAAAGAGGAAAATTAAATGGTTTTAATTCAAATGATCATTCACATTTTTAAGAAAGGAATGATAGCCCTTGATTAATATCATATGTGAGTCAATTACAGCTATATCACAGATTAAAAAAAGAAAAGTAAAACAATAAAGCTTTTTGATGAAGCATATTTGTTATCTTGGAGCAGGCTATTTCTTCAGCAGAATACAATGTGACATGATATTTGATAAATTAAATTCCATTAAGATTACGTCCTGGTATTAATTAAAGTGCACCATTTAGAAGGCTAAATTTCAGCCAAATAGAGTGAGAAAAATGTATGCAATGCATAAATCTTGCAAAGACCTGTACCTAGATAATATATAATGGTCACAACAAAATACTAAGAAAAAGGCAAATAAGCCAATAAACAATGGGCAAAAGGCTTGTTCAGACTTTTCAAATGAGGATTTGCCAATTGTCAATATGCATAGTAAGAGATATTCAAGTGCTTATTCATCAGAAGAATGAAAGTTAGGTCCAACTACACAGCCAGAAGAATGGGTAAAATAAAAATGACACACAATACCAATGTTTATTGAAGATGTAGATCAATGGAAATTTCTGTGCACTTCTGTTGGGAATGTAAATTGGTAAAATTACTTTGGAAATTGTGCTGCAATACCTACTAACATAGAACATACATTTACTGAGCCAATTACCATAAAGTAATTCCTCTTTACTCCAGAAATGCATGCACATGCATAAGGATGGTCCTGGAAGCATTATTTATAATAACCAAACACTGGAGAAAATGCAAACATTCACAGCAGTGGAATGCATAAATAAATCGTTGTGTATTAAAGAACATTGAACAAACTTTACAACGTATAGCAAAACGGAAGAAATTCTAAGCATAATTTGAATAAATAAAGCTAGTGATAAAAGAGTATATATGATTCCATTTACATGAAATTTAAAAAAATAGGGAAAACAAAAGATAATATTTCAAAATACCTACCAGTTGGTAAAACTATACAAAAAAAGTAAGAAAGCATTTATTTTCCATTACCATCAAAATAGTGGTTGTAACCTGCTGGGAGGAAAGAAATTATTAATTGCAGAGTCATGCAAGGATCACCTGAAATGCTGGCAATATTTTACCTTTTTCCTCGTAGGCAGTATGCAAGAATTCCTTCAGAATAATGTACTGAACAGTACACACCTTTTTGTGCACATTATTTATCCATAAACATTTCATAGTAAGTTTAAAATGCTTTTTTTAAAAACTAAAATTATGTGTGATACATTAAAAGATATTTCAGATTAAGTGAGCATTCCATAAATATTTCATAGTAAGTTTAAAATGCTTTTTAAAAACTAAAATTATGTGTAATTCATTAAAAGCAATTTCAGATTAAGTGAGCATTCTGATTCTTAAAGGTAGATTGACAATTGTGGTGAAAATAACACATTGTGTCATGGTAAGTAGATTAAGCTAGTTTTTGTTTTGAAAAGTTAATTTCTAAAATAGATGAGTGAAGGGGATATTAACAAGGAAAATAGTTAAATTTGAATGAGAACCACAAAATCTAAGTGACAGTCATAATAAATAACTATGTTTAAAATTAGAGTCAGAGACATCATTTCTATAAAAGACATCTCAGATCCATAGATTGTATGCTCTTTACTCTCATTTGCTCATTATCTTTCTCAATAACTTTAAATTTCAAATATATCTTATACAGTGTGACAATCTGTCTAATTATTACTTATTTAAATACAGTTTAATCTTTTTACAAAGTTCTCTAATTAAAAGAAAGTTTATATTTTTTCTTACTGTGATGTTCAAAGGTCTGTAATATTTGAGAACCTGATGACAGTCAAACATTTAAGCCTACATTTTCTTTTTGGGGGGAGGGAGGGTCCCTATTGTGAAACAAGGAATTAATCCATTCTTTTTTTGTATGTAACAATTTTGATACATGTCCCCTTAAGAGGTCACAGCTTTAGCTAAAAGGAACATATTCACCCATAACTTCATAAATCGACCAGAAAAGCCCTGAAATGTTTATCACTGTATTTCACATATATCATATCTTCTAACCAAAATGCTCATGATTAAGACAGTCCAGGGAACACTGCACTGTCTTTTGATTTCTAAAATAATCCTATCTTCTAACAGAGTCTTTCTGTGTTCTACTTTGTTGACAGGTTAAAAAGTTCAATGTGAATTAAAAATTCTGTGCTTAAATACTATTTTTGACAAATTTAAATAGATTTCTTTACTGAAGGATTTTTCATCCTCTTCTATTTGATAGTATATATGTTGACTCTTGAAGAAAAAAAAATTCAAATATATTTGACCATAGAGTTTTTTTGAGTTAGTTTTTATTAGCCAGGATTTGCAGACTGGGCCTTGGTAACATTGAACTTAATTCTAGATAACAATAGCAGCAATCATTTCTACAATATAATGTGTGTTAGTCACTCAGTTGTGTCTGACTCTTTGCAACCCCATGGACTGTAGCCCGCCAGGCTTCTCTGTCCATGGAATTTTCCAGGCAATAATACTGGAGTGGGTTGCCATTTCCTCTTCCATATTCTATAATAGATGTTATAAAATAAAGACTATTTTATCTGTTACTTTTGGTGGCTTTCTTGATTTACTTCTTTTTTAATGCAATCATGTATATGTTACAAAGATCATGGCTTATCTATTAGTATACTTCTCAAATGTTTTATCTTGGTAACTGAGAAGTGATACATGAAAGAAATGAATCATTAGAGTTTGGACTTAGCATGGCTGTCATAAATGATAAATATTTTATAGTAGTTAAGACATCTTTTATCGTAACTGTACCAACTAGGCATACTTTTATATCTGTTGGTCACAGGAATCAATGGTTGCTTGGAAAATGATATCATACCTGTAAGCGTCCCAAGGGTGCTAAGTGAAGTGAAGTTGCTCAGTCGTGTCTGACTCTTTGCGACCCCGTGGACTGTAGCCCGCCAGGCTCCTCTGTCCGTGGGATTCTCCAGGCAAGAATACTAGAGTGGATTGCCATTTCCTTCTCCAGGGGATCTTCCCAACCCAGGGATCGAACCCAGGTCTCCTGCAGTGCAGGCAGATGCTTTATCCTCTGAGCTACCAGGGAAGCTAAGGGTGCTAATGTGCTTAAGATTAAGAGATAAACTAAATTTACATAGATATTTCTTAGGCAGCCAGCTATTCGTCTGAAAACACATATTCTAAATCTTGATTCTGAGCCAAAGGCATGGAACCACATCCAGTGATGTTTCCATATGCTTACTACATTTTTTTTACCTTTGCACTTTTTAAGAATTGATACTTTAAAGGAAAAGAGGACTTTCTGCAAGATTGCTTAGTTCCAGTGGAAGTGTTCATTTGGCTTTATAAGTGGGTGCATGTCAATTAGGCATCAATTGACAGGTAAGAGAGTATTGAGATTTATTATGAGAGATGCAGTGTAATCAATTTTAAATTATAGGACACTAATATAATTAGATTTTTAGCACATAAAAATTGTAAGGAATATTTAGGCACTTAATTGGAATTTTAAAAGCCCATGACAGCAAGTTAATAATTGTAACAACGAATAGAGTATCTAAATAAATGTCACTATTTTTATTAATTGATATTTAATTTGCTGTAGCCTGCCTTGGTAAATGTTAATTAAATGCCAGAAAATTCCTTATAATTTTAACATATTAATAATCTTATAATTATGTCTTTATTGCTTACATAATTATGTTAATTACACAGTTACTAGATTTACTGTACCCTTTATAGAAAGCTCAGGACTATTCATTTTTCTCCACAGGTCAATAAACTCGATTGCTTGGTAACCACTGTAGGTCATAGGACATCAAAACTATTTGTGAATTAATATATATTTCCATATAACACTGTGAACTTTACACATTAAATCAAGAGGAGTGAAATAATGGAAACCTGTCATTAGTCCTTTTATGAATGTATTATCTTTTACTTTAGAAAATATGTATCGATATGGGAGAAAACATGGAAATTGTCTTTCACAAACTTTTCTAAAATGGTATTTAATAACAGTATTTTCTTCAATATGCTTTCATATGTATAGCCTGACTCTATATAAACAGTATATAAATTATATATATTTTATATATAGAACAACCTTATAAAATTCAACTATCCTCATTTTAAGGAAACTGATTTAGAGATTACATTACTTTCCTGATATAATTCCACATTACTGTTGCTTACATACACACTGAGCTTTGTCAGTCTTTAGCCCCTTATATTTTCAGCCCTAAGTTCCTACCAACTCTAAGTTTCCAATCTAGGCACATTGTTGCAACCCTTTGTACCTCTATCTCTGGTAAATAATTAGACCTATGAAGAAAAAACCATAGTCATTGGTTCTTCAAAAAAGTTTGATTCTATCAGCTTTTCACCACTGTGGTCAAGCCTGGTGTTGAATAGGTCATGACTTACTCATCTGTGAATTCCTAGTTGAGGTTCTATCACAGAATATGATCCAAAACTATATCGAATTCAAAACTTGTGTAAGTTTTGTTGTTAGTTCCGTTACTTCTTTTTCCTGGCAGTTCTCATAGAGCATCATCTCTCCTCAGTGTTCAGATTTTTTTTTTTTTTTGGTCTAAACCCTCCGTTTCTATTCTTGATCATCTCTATTTGCATCTTGTTTTTATAGCCAACCACAGATTTCATAAAATGTTCAACTAAAAAGCTTATACCATTAATTAATAATACAATTTGCATGTCAGAATCACTGAAGTGAAATCTCACTATTGTTTATTTTATATTTATAGAAATATTTGTAATATAATAATAGACACATCTGGATTGCATTTTTAAATTAATTGCTTATTCTAAATTAGGTAAGTATAACTCAACACCATGGAGACATTAATATGTAGTATTAGTCTTTTCCAACATATTGCATCATGATGTAATAGGAAAAAAAATAGTTGGATATTATGACATCTACAGTCCAAATTGTGCACTGGAAAATGTGATAAATGGATGAGAAAGCTTTTGTGGCCTTTTCTAATTCTAACTTAAAATATTTGTTCTTCTACTGTATATAACATATTGATTAGATTGTTAAATAAGCAACAACCACTTCTTCCATATTCTCATTCTTGATTTTATAAAAATGTTATTTTATTCATGTTTACATAAATTTTATCAGAGTCATTCTTGCATCACATGAAAAAAATCTTTGTATTATTTTGATGAAAGAGACCACATTTTATAGTAATCAGTGCAGTGTCTTCTACTCTGCCTGTTGTCTATTTTTCTTCTTAATTTGATGTCATCCTACTTATTCTATATACTTTCACAGTTCTCTTCAGTATGTAATTAGAGTTCTTATTTCATTCTAACTCCGTAACTTGCAAATCTACAGCTTTGACAAAAAGATCCTATCTACTAATCTCTGAATATTCTGATGGTTCTCATTTTTAAAGAACCAACTAAGTCTTCTATTTTATCATCTTTATGCTGGGAGAGATTGGGGGCAGGAGGAGAAGGGGACAACAGAGGATGAGATGGCTGGATGGCATCACTGACTTGATGGACATGAGTTTGGGTAAACTCTGGGAGATGGTGATGGACAGTGAGGCCTGGCACGCTGCGATTTAAGGGGTCACAAAGAGTCAGACACGACTGAGTGACTGAACTGAACTGATGATACATTATCAAAAACTTGGGCCTGCAGTGACCTCCTTCAGTACTAACATCCCTCAGTAAATACTGTTTATTTAATTGATTGCTTCTTTATACATACTTGCCTTGTGCATTTTTAATTTTCCCAAACTGCATCATTGGCCCCTTCAGATTAATGACCAGGACTCTTGTTTCTGTTTTATCCTTAACAGTCCCCAGCATTGTATTATTCACATAACAGGCAATAGGCATTGTTCAATTTAATTCTTGTTTGAGTCGTGTACCAGTGCAGCATTTTTTATTCTGTGTTCTTCAATGAAAGACCATTAATTACCTAGAAGTTTGTTGAAATATGGATTTCTCTGGTTTTCCTGGACCTGAGAATCATGTAGTGAGGGGCAGTACTTTTTAAAAGGAAGCACACTAAATCTTGTACATGATATCAACTAGGGGCATATAGAACTACAGACTGAGCTTGGATCTAGATTTCTAATAAATAAGGATTGCTTCTTATCTTATTTTATTGTTGCTGATGCTTATTTTATTGTTGCTTATTTTTGTTTCTTACTATTGTTGCTGATGAGCAACAAAACGAAAAGGATCCTTCCATTCGTCATATATTTTTAGAATCTTTAGCTAACAATGTATTTTTAGAGTAAGTGTATGTACTTCCATTTCCTTACATGCATTCTCCATGGATAACATTTACAATATCACACACAAAAAATATGTAACACCAATGAACCTAGACAGCATATTAAAAAGCAGAGACATTACTTTGCCAACAAAGGTCCGTCTAGTCAAGGCTATGGTTTTTTCAGTGGTCATGCATGGTTGTGAGAGTTGGACTATAAAGAAAGGTGAGCGCCGAAGAACTGATGCTTTTGAACTGTGGTGTTGAAGAAGCCTTGAGAGTCCCTTGAACTGCAAGGAGATCCAACCAGTCCATCCTAAAGGGGATCAGTCCTGAGTGTTCATTGGAAGGACTGATGTTGAAGCTGAAACTCCAATACTTTGGCCACCTGATGCGAAGAGCTGAATTATTTGCAAAGACCCTGATGCTGGGAAAGATTGAGGGCAGGAGGAGAAGGGGACGACAGAGGATGAGATGGTTGGATGGCATCACCGGCTCAATGGACATGAGTTTGGATAGACTCCGGAAGTTGGTGATGGACAGGGAGGCCTAGTGTACTGCAGTCCATGGGGTCACAAAGAGTCGGACATGACTGAGCGACTGAACTGAACTGAATGAAAGATCTTTGGATAATCTCATAGTTCATGTACTTTGAAATATAGTCTGTATAGTGAAAGAAACACTGTCCATGCTGTCCAATGAACAGCAAATTCATTTAAAATAATTAAACTAGATCTACTTCAAAAAAGACATTAAAGAAAATTCAGTATATATCACTGTTCTTTTTTTTTTCTGACTTTCTAAATAGAGAAAGAAATTTATACAAAATATAATTGAAAGGAAAAATTGAATTATCCTGTTTGTCTTTATTTTGCTTTCCTGTGGGTAAGAGTCCACAGACCAGTCTGTGAATTTTATCAAGGAAAAAAATGTGTCTTAACCAACTGCCTAGGTAAAGCTCCATTTTAGAGTAAAAAATAAATTTCATGAGAAACCAATTTCTCCAAAGCTTTTCAGCTTAAAATGATTTTTAAAAATCCCTAATCATTACCTTTGGTTTAATTCAAGCATCAATCCAGAGTTTCATGAGCATGCTTTACAGAGGAAGTTGGTCTATAAACTTCAGTTTTTTTCTCTTTGGGTGTATAGAGATAATGTGTTTTCCAGATATGTATTTAATTTGTAATTTATATTTGTGCCATTTTGAAACCCATTGATTGCCTCATCTTGGTACAGAGCTCCTATGGTGGTAGTGCTGCCTTGGTATAGTTGCCAAGTCGTGTTTCACTCTTGAGACCCCATTGACTATAGCCTGCCAGGCTCCTCTGTCCATGGGATTCTCTAGGCAAGAATACTGAAGTGGGTTGCCATTTCCTTCTGCAAAAGTTCCCATAGGACTGGACATTTATACATTGTAAATGAACAGTTGCAGAGTGTACTGGTTTCCAAGGCTCACATTAGTATAATGCTAATCCATGTATATTTGCAAATTGTTATGATCATTGCTCAGAAATGGCATCAGTTGCAGCTGCAGCATTCTGAAAATATTTCAGACTTGTGATAGCTGGAACAACAACACAGAAATTATAATCATCTGACATCCATCACCAGTGCTTTCACTTGATTACACCAGTCAACAAATTCTGGGCAGGAAGACAGTGAAATAAGGAACAGTACAAGCCTTATCTACTAAAGAAATTGTCATCCTTTTTTCAGATTCTTACTATTCCATATTTCTACCAATTTCCTTCTTCCAATTCAAACAGTATCTAATACACAAACAGAATAAGAACTATGATTTTTCAGAATGTCCATTAAAGTGCTACTTCTTAAGAACTAAGTCAACAAAGAGCTTCTGAGAAAACAAGAATCTGCCTGCAATGCAGCAGGCCTGGGTTCAGTTCCTGGCTGGGGAAGATCCCCTGGAGAAGGAAATGACAATCCACTCCAGTATTCTAGCCTGGAGAATTCCATGCAGAGGAGCCCGTCAGGCTATACTCCATGGAGTTGCAAGAGTTGGATACGATTTAGCCACCAAACCACCCAGACCCAGGTAATATGAAGTTGTTAAAAATATTAGTCTGAATAAGATTTTGTTTTTAGTATAAACATATTTATCTGCTTCCTTTTCTCCTTTCTTCCCCCTCTTTGTTTTCTGTTTTCTTCTTTCTGAAAGACTAAGCATTCCCAATGTACAGGGTAGACAGGATTTCTTTTTCAATGCCTCTGTTTTTATTTTGTATCTTCTAATCTATATACTATGGCCCAACAGTTCTCTGCTGAAGGCTATTCTGATAACTGATGTCTGTGAAGTCACTGCAGAAATTCAACATATTATTTTTTTAAGTCTCAGTTGTAACCTTAGTTTACTATTTTTCTTTAATGTATCAGACAAGCTAAGCAACTTCATAAAATCCAACATGAGGCAAAGTGCTTTTATTTAACGTATGCTAATAAATGCTGTGGAATGAACTAATGAAATAATATTTATATCAGATGACCTGCTATGAAATATACTGTGTCTTTTCAATTAAGATCCAGTTAGACAAAAAAAAAAAAAATCCTAGTATTATAAAACCTTTCATTGGCTGACCTTTGCTTGTCTATTATCCTGCTTGCAAACTCCATCTTTTCATCAATTACCACACCATATATTATGTCTGAATAGCCTTAGATCTTAAGTATAATATTTCATTATTTGTGCATGATGTTCTTTCTGGGATAATTCTTTCACTAATAATTTATTTCAAATGATACTTGCTCCAAAAATCTGCCTAAAACATACAACCCAGGTTTTTTTTAGTAAAGTTAGAGTTGGACAAGCATTGCCATATCTAATATAGAACATTTTCATCACTCCAGTTTTAATTCTCTTGATATTTTGTAGAAATTTGTGTTACCATCTTGCTGCTGCTGCTGCGCTAAGTCGCTTCAGTCGTGTTTGATTCTGTGCGACCCCATAGATGGCAGCCCACCAGGCTCCCCTGTCCCTGGGATTCTCCAGGCAAGAACACTGGAGTGGGTTGCCATTTCCTTCTCCAATGCATGAAAGTGAAAACTGAAAGTGAAGTCACTCGGTCGTGTCCGACTCTTAGTGACCTCATGGACTTCAGCCCACCAGGCTCCTCCGCCCATGGGATTTTCCAGGCAAGAGTACTGGAGTGGGGTGCCATTGACTTCCCTTGCGGTATACTTTTATTCCCACTTGCCTACTTTTGTATGGCTATTATATATTCATATTAATTGATTTGATATAAAATACATATGTATGTGTGTGTGTGTGTGTATATGCCTCCAATAACAATTATATACATATTGTTACATTAAATTTTTAATTAGAGAAAGGAGAAGAAATATGTAATTCCTTTTATAACTACCTGCATATATTTTTTTAAACTAGCACTCTTTGTTTTTTTCATGTGACTTTGAATTTATGTCTGTTCTCACTTACTTTGAACCTGAAAAGTTTTCTTTGATTATTTCATTCATATAATAGCAATTTGTTTTTGTTTTACCTTTAGAACTTTGGATAACTTGTTCACAACTCTCTGGTCTCCACTGTTGCTGATAAGAAGTCTGATGACTCTTACTTGATTTCCCTCATATGAGTTATTTCTCTCTCAACTGAGTTGTTGATGAGTTGTCTTCCTGCTTTTAAAAATTTTATCTTTGGCTTTCAGCATTTGACTGTGATGTATCTGCGTGCAAATATCTTTGTAATTATCTTACTTGAAGTTCACTATATTTTTGGATGTACAGATTAATATTTTTCATCAAATTTAGAATATTTTAAACCATTACTTCTTCAAATATTTTTTCTGCCCTTTTTTCTCTCTCTTCTCCTTTTAGCATTATGCATATATCGATGCTGTTAATGAAAGTGATAGTCACTCAGTCATGTCTAGATCATTGGGATGGACTCCATGGACTTTAGCCCACCAGGCTCGTCTCTCCATGGAATTCTCAAGGCAATAATACTGGAGTGGTTTGCCGTTACCTTCTCCAGGGGATCTTCAGGACCCATGATCAAACTGGTGTCTCCTGTATTGCAGGCAGATTATTTACTATCTAAGCTGATGCCTCACATTTTTTCTGAGGCTTTATTTATATCACTTTATTTTTATCTCTTCTTTAGATTGATAATTTCTATACTCTTTATTCAAGTTTGCTAAATCTTTTTTTTTTTTTTTCTGTTCATATCTACTACTGAGCATCTAGTGATTTTTCATTTTGATTTACTCTAGAATTTTCATCGGAGAAGGCAATGGCACCCCACTCCAGTACTCTTGCCTGGAAAATCCCATGGGCGGAGAAGCCTGGTGGGCTGTAGTCCATGGGGTCGCTAAGAGTTGGACACGACTGAGCGACTTCCCTTTCACTTTTCACTTTCGTGCATTGGAGAAGGAAATGGCAACCCACTCCAGTGTTCTTGCCTGGAAAATCCCAGGGATGGCGGAGCCTGGTGGGCTGCCGTCTATGGGGTCGCACAGAGTCGGACACGACTGAATTGACTTAGAGAGAGAGAGAATTTTCATGCAGTTCTTTATTATAATCTTTATCTTACTATTGATATTCACTGTTTAGATATTATCCTCATGATTTCCTTTCATTCTTTATACACAGTTTGCTTTGGTTCTTGGAATAGATTAATTTTAGCTGCTTGGTAATCTGTTGACTTTGATAAGTTGAAAATCTGGTTCCCACAGAAAGTTTCTGTTGTAGGTTTCATTTTGTCTTGTTTGTATGTGGTATGTGTTCCAGAACTTTACATGTCTTATAATTTTTCAGCTGTAAATTATATCTTAAGATAATGTCAAATCTATGGAGACTGATTCCCACCTGCAAACACCTATGGGGAGCTGCTATTGTGGTTTGATTGTTCATTTTTTTGTTTAATGACTTTATTGACCTGAAACATGATGATTCTTTACCACAGTTAGATTTCTACTCTTTAATGTTGTACATGTGAGTAGTTTGTAAGCTATTTTACAGTTAGTTTTTAGCAAACAGTCACTCAGAAATAGTTGCTTGGATGTACCCATTCTGATTACTTTTAAGAGGGCATACCCTTGAGCATACACACACTCTTCCAGATGGGGTGCATGTTATTTGATTTTTAAACAAATAAAATTCCTAGTAGTTGTACCATGGTTAGAGTAGCCTAATATTCAGCCAACATTGGTTAAAGGTTGTAGTTAAGCCCCCTGTGCTAGTTGTTTTCTATTAATAGATAAGTGTGAGATACAGGGATTGTTTCCAAGGTTGCTTCCTGTTCTGAGATTGGGTGCAGCCTAGTGAATGTGCACAGTCTTCATGATTCCCAGGGCTGAATGTAATCTCAAGAGGTCTCTTTTACCTTTCCCTATCAGGGTCTTATATTTCTGATTGCTCTGCTGTTTTGCCTGTCTCTGTCAGTATTATGGAGATACCAGACCCTCTTAACTGCTTTCTCCCAGGCTCCTCATTGCCTTGGCAATGAAGGGACGATCAGTCCTGTTGTCAGTGCTCACCCAGAAGAGTATGTCTGCAACATGGAGTTGAGAAGACAAGATAAACTAGTGCCCTTGCCTTTTGGTGTGAAATCACAGCCCTAGACTAGGAACTGGCGAGAGAATGAGCTTCCTTTTTGCCACAACCACCCAGAATTTCCATATGCAGATCTGGGGAGAAACATAGGAGTAGTCTATGTTTCTGTTGTAGGTTTCCACAACCACATGTTTTCTTACAAAGATTTAGAAGATTTCAGTGAGTGACTGTTTCCCTATTTGCTATGTATCATTTAGATAGTTTCCGGAGATTAAAAAAAAATTTTGTTGTTGTATTATTTCTAGTTAAATAGTTGTTGTTGTCGCTGTTGGAGACAGTGCCATCAAGTTCCTCATTTCACCATTCTAGAAGTAAAAATAGGGTTTATTACAACAATGTGAGGGTTTTGGTTGGAATAACTTTATTAACATATCTATCATCAGATCAGATCAGATCAGTCGCTCAGTCATGTCCGACTCTTTGCGACCCCATGAATCGCAGCACGCCAGGCCTCCCCGTCCATCACCAACTCCCGGAGTTCACTGAGACTCACGTCCATCGAGTCAGTGATGCCATCCAGCCATCTCCTCCTCTGTCTTCCCCTTCTCCTCTTGCCCCCAATCCCTCCCAGCATCAGAGTCTTTTCTAATGAGTCAACTCTTTGCATGAGGTGGCCAAAGTACTTTCATTCCTTCCAAAGAAATCCCAGGACTGATCTCCTTCAGAATGGACTGGTTGGATCTCCTTGCAGTCCAAGGGACTCTCAAGAGTCTTCTCCAACACCACAGTTCAAAAGCATCAATTCTTCGGCACTCAGCTTTCTTCACAGTCCAACTCTCACATCCATACATGACCACAGGAAAAACCATAGCCTTGACTAGACGAACCTTTGTTGGCAAAGTAATGTCTCTGCTTTTGAATATGCTATCTAGGTTTGTCATAACTTTCCTTCCAAGGAGTAAGCGTCTTTTAATTTCATGGCTGCAGTCACCATCTGCAGTGATTTTGGAGCCCCCAAAAAATAAAGTCTGACACTGTTTCCACTGTTTCCCCATCTACTTCCCATGAAGTGGTGGGACCAGATGCCATGATCTTTGTTTTCTGAATGTTGAGCTTTAAGCCAACTTTTTCACTCTCCACTTTCACTTTCATCAAGAGGCTTTGAGTTCCTCTTCACTTTCTGCCATAAGGGTGGTGTCATCTGCATATCTGAGGTTATTGATATTTCTCCTGGTAATCTTGATTCCAGCTTATGTTTCTTCCAGTCCAGCATTTCTCATGAGGTACTCTGCATATAAGTTAAATAAACAGGGTGACAATATACAGCCTTGATGAACTCCTTTTCCTATTTGGAACCAGTCTGTTGTCTATCATAGTAGAAGACTAATTTGTAAAATATCATATAATTAGATAATCATTTTAAAAATGTAGTAGTAAGCATGGTCACTTGCTAAAAACTCACATTTAATTTTCATAGTTATTTTTGGCTTTGTAAAAACACAAATAAATAGATCATAAAGTTAACTCATTGATTGACTTGCCACCCATGTAAGTTTGACAAATATTTATGCTTTTATTTATCTTCTTTAGTATTGTTTCCAAGAGTCATTACTGAATCATCATTCTTAGAAAGAATGAAATATTCTTGTATTTTAATAAAATTTTATCAAATCATCCAGCCAAATATCAAAATAATAATTAGCACAGTCAAGTTATGGCTTATTCCAGAAAGATAAGGATTTGTCTATTAATCAGTCTGTTAACAAAATTCTCTACAGTAATAGACCAAAATTTTAGGAAAGTATATTGTCTTCTTAGATTCTAAAAACTCATTGATGAAACACATACTTCCTAAGTTCAGTTCAGTCACTCAGTCATGTCCAACTCTTTGTGACCCCATGAACTGCAGCACACCAGGCCTCCCTGTCCATCACCAACTCCCAGAGTCCACCCAAACCCATGTCCATTGAGTCAGTGATGCCATCCAACCATCTCATCCTCTGTCATTCCCTTCTCCTCCTGCCCTCAATCTTTCCCAGCATTAGGGTCTTTTCCAATGAGTCAGCTCTTCGCATCAGGTGGTCAAAGTATTGGAGTCTCAGCTTCAACATCAGTCCTTCCAATGAACCTTTAGGATGGACTCATTGGATCTCCTTGCAGTCCAAGGGACTCTCAAGAGTATTCTCCAACACCACAGTTAAAAAGAATCAATTCTTCGGCGCTCAACTTTCTTTATAGTCCAAGTCTCACATCTATACACGACCACTGGAAAAACCAAGGCTTGACTAGACAGACTTTTGTTGTCAAAGTAATGTCTCTGCTTTTTAATATGCTGTCTAGGTTGGTCATAACTTTCCTTCCAAGGAGTAAGCATCTTTTAATTTCATGGCTGCAGTCACCATCTGCAGTGATTTTGGAGCCCAAAAAATATAAAGTCAGCCACTATTTCCACTCTTTCCCCATCTATTTGCATGAAGTGATGGAACCAGATGCCATGATCTTCATTTTCTGAATGTTGAGCTTTAAGCCAATTTTTTCACTCTTCTCTTTCACTTTCATCAGGAGGCTCTTAGATCTTCTTCACTTTCTGCCATAGGGTGGTGTCATCTGCATATCAAAGGTTATTGATATTTCTCCTTGCAATGTTAAAACTTCCTCAAAAAAATAACCTGTAAGCATAATTTGAGCTATCTGCTTACTCACTTATTTCAACCAACACAATGTTAGCAACAAATCTAATGACCAAACTCTGAAAATTTCTCCAATAAAGTTAAGGAAAAGCATAAGGATCTCCTTTATCACTACAATCATTTAAGAGTCTTCTATAAGTATTTAAAAGAAATGAGGAGTAAAAATCAGGGGGAATAAAATTATTCTTATTTACACATCATATTACCATTTACCTCAAATACCGAAGAGACTTAATTAAAACAGCAAGTGATATGATAGTTCAATAAAGAGGTGGGTAACAACAGCCAGTGAGGTAATAAAATTAATGAAACAAATTATTATACAAGCAAAAAAAAAAAAAAAACCTAGGAATCAATATGAAATATACACAATCTGTTGGAAAAACTGTTTTAAATCCTACTAAAGATCACAAAAAAGTAGTTAAACAGAAAGACATGAATGTTTGGCTAAAGTAATATGACAGTAAAGTAGCATGAGTGCTAAGCAGTGGGTTATTATTAAGTGAATAGGCAATCAGTTGGATAACCAGATATTTTCTCACAATGACTGAGTGGTTTCCTGATATCTCTACTTTATCACATTAATGGGCCACCAGAACACAGTCCTTATTTAAGCAAACAGTAAAAAACAAGCGTGTCTGCATTATGAAGGCCTATTAGAATTTCAGAGGAGGACGTCTCCTAGAAACTGAGCTGCAGTTGCGGGGCTGGGTAATTCTGTTTTTAAACATCATTTTTGAACTCCATAGAGATGCCCTACCACCATCGCCAACCCAGCCAGGAATGTAATAGTTGCTGTATAATAACTAGTAGAAAAAATAAAAAATACTCTAAGGCACTGGATTGTTTTCCAGTATAAGGGAGTTTTATATATAGTCTAATCTTATAAATGAGTTCAGTGCACTCTATTTACTGACGTTAAAAAAAAATTGACTTTGGCTTATAAGGTTAATTAACTATATCTTTAAAAGGTATTCATCTTTCTGTATAAATAATGTCCAAAAATAGTGCCTCCATGTTTGGGTAATGTTAATAAAGCATTTTCTTTCTCTGGAGTCCAGAATAGAAATGTTTCTGTGGTTCTGCTTTTACAGAGGAAATTTATTGTATTAGGCCACAGCTGTAAATTTTCTCCCTCCAATCCTATAAATTTCTTCTAAATGTTTAATGGTTTATAACTGTAATTATTCTTGTGTGCCAACATTAAACTTTAAAAAGTTTAATTTGGAGACTATTCGGAGAAACTCATCTTTTTTACAGCCTCATAAATAGTTCTTTGATGAAATGAGCAGAGGCTCTGTGTCTGCCCGAGGTGAATACAAATGACACCACATAGACTGTCCTTATGGAGAAGAAACAAATGCATTGATGTTGAAAGTGATCAGCTGGTGCTCAGTGGCAATGGAGAGTGATATGTTCAAAGATGGGAAATGACATGGTTCTCAAGCTTTATGTCTTTCTCCTTCTCCTCCTCCTTCTCCTTATTTTTCTGAAAGTTCTCAATATTCCAAACCAGTTATAAGAAACAGAGGGTAGGGGTAGGCACCACAGAACATAACACAGATATATAGTTTGTGGCTTCTATTTAGTAAATGTGGTTCCGTGCCACTTTTGAATACTGTGTAATGGAGAGTATATAGCTATATATTATATATTGCAAAGATTATATCTTCTTTGCAGAGCTCAGTTGCTACATCCTATCATTTCAGAAACTTGAGATCCATGAGAATTTCTTTAGTTTCAATGTAGGCCATGAACATTGAGATATGCATTGGAAACTCTCAAGTAAATGGAAGTATATAGAATGCTTCCAAATGTGAATTTATACACAATACTATAAGTTCAATTAATATAGAATAACCAGTCAATTTTATTTTATTGAATTAAAGGAAAAAAATGGAAAACTTCTTACCTACAGGTACCTAGAAAGACATAGGAATAAATTGGAAAGTAATCAAGGTTCCATTTCATTTTTAAATTGTTAATTATTTGTTTAAACACAAAAAAATATTTTTATTTATATAATTTCTTGAGTTGAAAAAATTCAAATTAATTCATGATATATTAGCATACTGACTTAACTGAAAAAACATTTAAGATGACAAATAAAATATATATCAAATAATTATACCATCTATATAGGCAATATAAATATATTTGTAGCATATACATTTAAAAAAATTAAAGCTAATACACAATTAAAGAAAAATATGCAAAATTGATATAAGCACAAACAAAAAAATAATCTATTTTTCTTTCCAAAGTAGTCTATTGACACTAAAGGTATAATTCAAATATGATGGTAAGAATTCTGAGTTACATAAATCTAAGATAACTTATATGTTGTCTGTAAGAAATGTATCTTAGATGTAAATACACATAAATTGAAAGATATATATGGAAAATAGATATACTATGGTAACACTAATAATGTAACACTAGTTATGGTAACACTTTTCCTTAGAAGAAATGGAGTAGCCCTTATAGTCAACAAAATAGTCTGGAATGCAGTACTTGGATGCAATCTCAAAAATGACAGAATGACCTCTGTTCATTTCCAAGGCAAACCATTTATATCACAGTAATCCAAGTCTGTGGTCCAACCAGTAATGCTGAAGAAGCTGAAGTTGAATGGTTCTATGAAGACCTACAAGACCTTCTAGAACTAATGCCCCCAAAAGATATCCTTTTCATTATAAGGGACTGGAATGCAAAAGTAGGAAGTCAGGAGATACTTGGAGTAACAGGCAAATTTGGCCTTGGAGTACAAAATGGCAGAGTAAAGACTAACGGAGTTTTTCCAAGAGAACGAACTGGTCATAGCAAGCACCCTCTTCCAAAAACACAAGAGAAGACTGGACACATGGACATCACCAGATGATCAGTACTGAAATCAGATTGATTATATTCCTTGTAGCTGAAGATGGAGAAGTCTATACTGTCAGCAAAAAAAAAAAAAAAGGACTGGGAACTAAGTGTGGCTCAGATCATGAAGTCTTTATTGCCAAATATAGACTTAAATTGAAGAAAGTAGGGAAAACCACTAGACCATTCAGGGACGATCTAAATTAAATCCCTTATGATTATACAGTGGAAGTGACAAGTAGGTTCAAGGGATTAGATCTGATAGAGAGAGTGCCTGAAGTATTATGGAAGGAGGTTTGTGACATTGTACAAGAGGCAGTGATCAAGACCATCCCAAAAAAAGAAATGCAAAATGGAAAAATGGTTTTCTAAGGAGGCCTTACAAATAGCTGAGAAAAGAAGAGAAGCAAAAGGCAAAGGATAAAAGGAAAGATATACCCATTTGAATGCAGAGTTTCAAAGAATAGCAAGGAGAGATGAGAAAGGCTTCCTCAGTGATTAGTGCAGAGAAATAGAGGGAAATAATAGAATGGGAAAGAATAGAGATCTCATCAAGAAAATTAGTAATACCAAGGGAACATTTCATGCAAAGATAAGCACAATAGAGGACAGAAATGGTATGGACCTAACAGAAGCAGAAGATATTAAGAAGAGGTAGCAAGAATACAGAGGGGAACTATACGGAAAATGTCTTCACGACCCAGATAACCATGATGGTGTGATCACTCACCTAGAGCTAGACATCCTGGAAGGCAAAATCAAGTGGGCTTTAGGAAGCATCACTCCGAACAAAGCTAGCAGAGGTGATGGAATTCCAGTTGAGCTATTTCAAATCCTAAAGATGATGCTGTGAAAAGCAGTACGCAATATGCCAGCAAATTTGGAAAACTCAGCAGTGGCCACAGGACTGGAAAAGGTCAGTTTTCATTCCAATCCCAAAGAAAGACAATGCCAAAGAATGCTCAAACTTACCACACAATTGCACTCATCTCACACACTAGCAAAGTAATGCTCAACATTCTCTAAACCATGCTTCAACAGTATGTGAACCATGAACTTCCAGATGTTCAAGCAGGATATAGAAAAGGCAGAGGAACCAGAGATCAAATTGCCAACATCAACTGGATCATTGAAAAAGCAAGAGAGTTCCAGGAAAACATCTACTTCTGCCTTATTGACTAGGCCAAAGCCTTTGACTGGGTGGATCACAACAAACTGTGGAAAATTCTTAGAAATGGGAACACCAGAGCACCTTACTTGCCTCCTGAGAAATCTGTATGCAGGTAAAGAAGCAACAGTTAGAACTGAAAATGGAACAACAGACTGGTTCTAAAATCTGGAAAGGAGTATGTTAAGGCTGTAAATTGTCACCCTACTTATTTAACTTATATGCAGAATACATCATGCAAAATGCCAGGCTGGATGAAGCACAAGCTGGAATCAAGATTGCCAAGAGAAATACCAATAACCTCAGATAAGAAGATGGCACCAACCTTAGCACAGAAAACGAAGAGAAACTAAAGAACTTCTTGATGAAAGAGAAAGAGGATAGTGAAAAATCTGGCTTAAAACTCAACTCTCAGAAAACTAAGATCATGGCATCTGGTCCCATCAGTTCAGTTCAGTTCAGTTGCTCAGTTGTGTCCTACTCTTTGTGACACCATGGACTGTAGCAAGCCAGGCCTCCCTGTCCACCGCCAACTCCCAGAGGTTACTCAAACTCATGTCCATTGAGTCAATGATGCCATCCAACTGTCTCATCCTCTGCTGTCCCCTTCTCCTCGTGACTTCAATCTTTCCCAGCATCAGGGTCTTTTCCAATGAGTCACCTCTTTGCATCAGGTGGCCAAAGTATTGGAGTTTCAACTTCAGCATCAGTCCCTCCAATGAATATTCAGGACTGATTTTCTTTATGATGGACTGGTAGGATCTCCTTACAGTCCAAGGGACTCTCAAGAGTCTACTCCAACACCAAGTTCAAAAGCATCAATTCTTCAGCACTCAGCTTTCTTTATAGTCCAACTCTCACATCCATACATGACTACTGGAAAAACCATAGCTTTGAGTAGATGGACCTTTGTGAAAAGTAATGTCTCTGCTTTTTAATATGCTGTCTAGGTTGGTCATAACTTTTCTTCCAAGGAGCAAGTGTCTTTTAATTTCATGGCTTCAGTCACCATCTGGAGTTATTTTGGAGTTCAAAAAAATAAAGTCTATCACTGTTTCCACTGTGTCAGCATCTGTTTGCCATGAAGTGATGGGACCAGATGCCATGACCTTAGTTTTCTGAATGTTGAGATTTAGGCTGTTGAGGTCCTTTATTGGACCAGAACCTAGTGGTCCAGAGTTGACGATAAGAAAGTAAAGGAGAGAGAAAGAGGCTGATATTCCTTGGTTTATGCAGAAAACCAATGAAGTCCCTGACACAGGGCTTGCTCTGTTCACGAAGGCCTCAGGCGCCCTCTCAAGGGGGGTGAAGACACAGAGTGCCCTCTTGAGAGGGTCTTAGAAGCCTGGGCAGGAAAGTGAACCCAGAGGGCCTCTACGCTCCAGAGAATTAGCCTGAAAAAGAGAGAGAGAGTGAAAGAAAGCAAGACACAGGAACCAAAGCTCTGATGGAGCAGAGGTATTTTAACCAACATGGTGTGGGCATATATACGGTCTTACAAGGTAGTTTTTCTCAGATAAAGATTAAAATTCCAGACTTACAAAACATAGGTGATCCATATTAGAGAGAGAGTTGTAAAGAATCACTTTTACTGTATGGTTCACAAGAAGGAAGGAGGGTACTTATCACCGTATTGAAAAACTAACGAAAGAAATGCCTGGATCCCTCAGCCCTGGGAGAGGCTTGCCTCTCCTCTTAATTCCTAAATATTCAGGAATTAAAAAGGAACAGAGGATTCCTGACAGATCCAAAACAGCACACAGGAAGCCTCCTGTTAAATGCTTCCTGACAATTCCCCCATTTTATTATATTTATAAAATGAAATTTGATTTGTATCCACTTGTAGGCACTATGATTAAAATGAATCAAGAGTAACACAAAATTAAAGTAATCTGGAAACAAGTCCTGCCATGGGACCTTCTTTCCAGGGTCATTGGAGATTTACTGGTAACTGCAAATTACATTGAGATCAAAGAATCAAAAGGGAATCATTTCTTAAAGAGATAAAGGAATTAAGACAAGTATATAGTTTACAATTAATACAAGTTACAGAACATAAAGTCTTATTGTAAATTTCCTATGGCTATAACAAAAGCAATTGGGACATCAGGTCAAATCAGTCACTCAGTCGTGTCCGACTCTTTGCGACCCCATGAATCACAGCATGCCAGGCCTCCCTGTCCATCACCAACTCCTGGAGTTCACTGAGACTCACGTCCATCGAGTCAGCGATGTTATCCAGCCATCTCATCCTCTGTTGTCCCCTTCTACATAGGCCTGGATAAAATATGACTGATTATAGAAATAGTTACTATGACCACGACTGGTCCCTGTAAAATGTCAAGTCCAAGTTCCAAGTTTTTTGGTGCTCGCAGCAAGTTTCCAAATGTCCCATTGTTCAGGCCCAATCTGTTTATCAAGGATGATCCTAGAAGGAGGTGGGACTAATCCACTGTCAAGCCACCCAAGAAGTCCTTTGTCATGTAATGTTCCATTTAGTGTCAATGACCTTCCATATCACACAGTGTTGTTAATATCATCTGAGCAGTCAGATAACCACATACCATAGGGTCCCCAATCAACAATTGTATGATTACCACAAACATTAATTTTCTTGATTTGGTTTGACATTTGTCCCACTGAACAGGAGTATATGTAAAGTTTTTATAAGTAAACCCTTTGTATAATGTTCTTTGTTCTTTCCCTAATTCTTTCCCTAAAGTCTCAGTAGTATAAACATGGTTCACAGACAAAGAAAGGGCAGTAAATAAGCAACGTCCAAAAACCCTTTTTGGGAGGCAGAGTGAAATTCAGCCCAAGTTTGTCAGCTGACATTTGTACTCAATTCTGCTGGGCCCATGAACAAGGGAAGGACTTCATAGCCTAAAGAAATGTTAATTAGTTTTCCCTCCTCCCCAGGATGTGAGGGCCCTTTCACGTTCCAGGGAGGGGGCGTATGGGTAGAGTCATTGGTTGATATGATCGGTCTTTTCTTGTCCATTCTACGACCTGCAATAGAGGGGGTTGGGTATTAGTCTGAGCTCGAGTCAGGGGAGGTACAGGCCAAAAGACTGAGCATTGCCAGGAGAATGTATTGAGGACTCTGAGGCAATCCCTGTTGAGAGACCAAATTTTCAGCTCGATTAGTAAGGGTTTTTAATTTGTCCTCAAGTGGGGAGATCATAAGGGTGATGCCACCGAGGGTGGTGCTTCCTGGACATCTTTAGAGCCATCATGGCCCATATTGGAATTTCTTCCTCCTGGGGTCCTTGTTGTCCCGTCTCCATTTTCAAGGCCGGGGGCCCCCTTGGGTCAAGTCTTCCAAAGAGGAAGCCATGTGAGTTCGTTGGATCCATCTGGGGAAATACAAGCATACCCCTTTCCTTGTAAGATTAGTTTCCCAGATTTCCATTGTTTCACTAACCTGTCTTGGTACCAAATGGGCAGAGGAAGAGAAGTGTCCTTCAATTCCTCAAAATGCGTTTCTACTCTCATTAAGATATCTCCCTGTGGTAAGTCTAAAAAATTTTAAACAAATACAGCTGTATTAACAATAGTTACAGGTTTAGAAAATATCTTATGTTGGAATCTAGTAAAGTCTGCTTTAGATAAGGAAGACAGTAGTGTTCCTGTAACTACTTTATTCCCCCTTTTTAAATTTTTTTATTTGTAACTTTAGTGTGTGATGTGCTCGTTCAACTATGCCTTGTGCCTGTGGATTATAAGGAATACCTGTAATATGTTTAATAGAAAAAGATTGTAAAAATTGTTTAAAGCGTCTAGAAATATCGGCAGGGCCATTGTCTGTTTTTATAGAATTAGGAGTTCCCATTACAGCAAAACAATCTAATAAGTGAGTTATAACTTGTTGTGTAGCCTCACCACAAAGAGGTGTGGCCCAAATAAAAGAAGAATTAGTGTCAATACAGACATTCAAGAAAGAAGATGGAGAGAGTTCAGGGCAATGAGTTACATCCATTTGCCATAGTTCATTAGGTTGCAAACCGTGAGGATTAATACCTTGTGGGATGGGTCAAAGATGTAGGGGTCTACAAGTAGAGCGATTACTAATAATTTCTTTAGCCTGGCGGTATGGGAATTTCCATAGCTGTTGTAGAGAGCCAGCATTGTTATGCAACAGAGCATGCTGTTCCTCTGGAGTAGCAAAAGAAACCAGTTTATCAGCTTGCTCATTACCGTAAGTCATGGGGCCTGGAAGACAAGAATGTGCTCAAATGTGTGTAATATAAATGGGAGAATTGCCATTTCTAACAACAGATTGTAGTTTGAAAAAGAGTTATTGAATAATAGGTTGATTGGAATTTATGATGGAGGTTTCTATATTTTTTTAACACAAAAACAGGATATATAGAGTCAGAGACTATATTAATGGTGTAAGGATGTAGGCAAATAACTTGAATAAGAGCATATAATTCATTTTGTCAGGTGCCACTTGTTGAGGTCCTTTAATGGACCAGAACTTGCTGGTCCAGAGTCAACGATAAGAAAGTAAAGGAGAGAGAAAGAGGCTGATATTCCTCGGTTTATGCAGAAAACCAATAAAGTCCCTGACACGGGTCTTGCTCTGTTCATGAAGGCCTCAGGTACACTCTTGAGAGGGGTGAAGGCACAGAGCGCCTTCTCGAGAAGGTCTTAGAAGCCTGGGCAGGAAAGTGAACCCAGAGGGCCTCTATGCTCCAGAGAATTAGCCTGAAAAAGAGAGAGCGAGAAAGAGAGAGTGAAAGAAAGCAAGACACGGGGACCAAGGCTCTGATGGAGCAGAGGTGTTTTAATCAACATGGTGTGGGCATATATACTGTCTTACAAGGTAGTTATTCTCAGATAAAGATTAAAATTCCAGACTTACAAAACATACGCAATCCATATTAAAGAGAGAGAGAGTTGTAAAGAATCACTTTTACCATATGGTTCACAAGTAGGAAGAGGGTACTTATCACTGTATTGAAAAACTAATGAAGGAAATGCCTGGATCCCTCAGCCCCGGGAGAGTCTTGCCTCTCCTCTTAATTCCTGAATATTCAGGAATTAATAAGGAACAGAGGATTCCTGACAGATCCAAAACAGCACACAGGAAGCCTCCTGTTAAATGCTTCCTGACATTAAGCCAACTTTTTTTTTTTTTTTTTTTTTTTCCGGGTTCCAGCACTTCATGTCAAATAAATGGGGAAACAATGGAATCTGTGAGATACTGTTTTTTGGGGCTCCAAAGTCACTGCAGATGGTGACTGCAGCCATGAAATTAAAAGACACTTGCTCCTTGGAAGAAAAGCTATGACCAACCTAGACAGTATATTAAAAAGCAGAGATTACTTTGCCAACAAATGTCTGTGTAGTCAAACCTATGGTTTTTCCCTTTGACATATATGGATGTGAGAGTTGGACTATAAAGAAAGCTGAGTGCAGAAGAATTGATTATTTTGAACTGTGGTGTTGGAGAAGACTCTTGAGCATGCCTAAACTGCGAGGAGATCCAGCCAGTCAGTCCTAAAGGAAATCAGTCCTGAATATTCATTGGAAGGACTGATGCTGAAGGTGAAACTTAAATGCTTTGGCTACCTTAGATTCAAAGAACTGACTCATTGGTAAAAAACCTGATTCTGGGAAAGATTGAATGCAAGAGCAGAAGGGGAAGACAGAGGATGAGATAGTTGGATGGCATCACTGACTCGATGGACATGAGTTTGAGTAAATACCAGGATTTGGTGATGGAAGGGGAAGCCTGGTGTACTGCAGTCCATGGGGTCGCAAAGAGTCAGACACAACTGAGCAACTGAACTGAACTGAACACTAATTATAAAAGGTTGATCTTAGCATCACACAAAGTGATTATAAGCAAGGAATATTACCTGAAATAAAAAGATTATTTTAGAATTGTAATAAGTTAATTATTCCAGGAGTTATAAAGTTTTTTAGTATTTATGCATATAAAATTCAAAATATATGAATCAAAATATATGCATCAAAGTTGGTAGAATTGAAAGGAGGAAAATCCAAATCTACTATTATAAGGACAGATTTTGATATTCTTCTCTCAATAGTAGGCCACATAAGCAAAATCAGTAAGGATATAGAAAATTTGATCAGTACTATTATCAAAATTAAACTAATTGATTTTATAGATTTTCAGTCAAACAGAATACTCACATTCTTTTCATGGATACGTGAAACTTTTACCAAAATAGATATATTCTGAAATATAAAGCATGTTTCAATTGTTTAAAAGAATTCAAGTTAAAAAGATTTATGGGAGCTTATTGAAGCAGTACGTAGAAGAAAACTAGTAGCACAGGCCTATAACAGAAAAGAAAATTTATATAATAACCTATTTTCATGTTAAGATATTCTAAAGATAAAAGAAAGTTAAATGCAGGTAAGTATAAAAAGAAATAATATCAAAATACAAAATCAATGAAGTGAGAAAAGTAGAGGAAGTCACTGAAAGTGAAAGTTGTTTGAGAATATCAGTAAAAGTTCCCTAGTAGACTGACGAAAAAAAAAAAAAGAAATGAGGAAAGATAGGCATTAACAAAGTCAGGAACGAGAGAGAGAACATCACTATAGATTTTTCAAATAATATAATTAAATAAATTAGAACTTCTTATGTGGCGCTAAAGATAAAGAACCTACCTACCAATGCAGGAAACTAAGAGACACAGGTTCCATCCCTGAGTCAGGAAAATCTCCTGGAGTAGATAATGGAAACCCACTACAGGATCCTTCCCTGGAGAATCTCATAGAGGAAACCAGCTGGCTACAGTCCATAAGGTCACAAAGAGTCAAAAGGACTGAAGTATATACAATCTTTTCAGAGAATGGAAGAAAAGGGAATTCCCAATTAATTCTGAGGTTAGTATTAACCTGATATTACATATCAGACTACATAAGGGCAAATTTCTAAACAAATATTTAGAAAATCTAACAATATACAGAAATATATTATACTTATCAACATTTGGGATTTATCATAGGAATAAAACTTGGTTTACCATGTAAATAATAAAAATGTAATCCACCATATAGGCATGTAATCTTCTAAATAGACATAGAAAAGGCAATTGGCAAAACCCAACATCCACTCAGATGAGAATCTCCAAGTAAGAATAGTAAGAACTTTTTCAACCTGATAAAGAGCATCTTAAAAAAAATCTCAACCAACAGCTAGCAACATGTTTAATGGTGAGAGACTGAATTGATAGCAAGAAAAAATATCTGCTTTTACCATTCCTATCTATCATGGTACTAGATATCCTACCTAGTGAAATAAGAGAAAGAAAATTAAAAAGTCATATATATAGGAAAAAAAGAAATAACACCCCTAATTGCAGACAACATGATTATGTAGAAAATACCAATCTACAAAAAATATCACAGAACTAGTGAGTTTAGTAAGATCACAGAATAAGAGGTCAAAGTACAAAAAGTCAGTTATATTTCTATTTACTAGCAATGGACAATTGGAAACAAACATTTTTCTTCTAAAACATCATTTGGTAACTCCTTTAATTAGTACATATATCACAACACATATCTTTGAATTCTCTCTGCCATAATTGTTTTTCCCATTGGCCGATATCTTTCAGGCATAGTTGATAGAAAGAAGAGCTTTATTTAATATCTCTGAGGATAAGAGGCTTACTCCTTGGAAGGGAAGTTATGACCAACCTATACAGCATATTTTAAAGCAGAGACATTACTTTGACAACAAAGGTCTGTCTAGTCAAGGCTATGGTTTTTCCAGTAGTCATGTATGGATGTGAGAATTGGACCATAAAGAAAGCTGAGCGCCGAAGAATTGATGCTTTTGAACTGTGATGTTGGAGAAGACTTTGAGAGTCCCTTGGACTGCAAGGAGATCCAACCAGTCCATCCTAAAGGAGATCAGTCCTGAGTGTTCATTGGAAGGACTGATGCTAAAGCTGAAACTCCAATACTTTGACCACCTGATGTGAAGAACTGACTCATTTGAAAAGACCCTGATGCTGGGAAAGATTGAAGGCAGGAGGAGAAGGGGATGACAGAGGATGAGATGGTTGGATGGTATCACTGACTCGATGGATATGGGTTTGGGTAGACTCTGGGAGTTGGTGATGGACAGCAAGGCCTGGGGTACTGTGGTCCATGGGGTTGCAAAGAGTCAGACACGACTGAGTGACTGAACTGAACTGAGGATAAGAGCCCTATCCTTATTTGAACTTAGTTTAAAGTATCTTCCTTCATACTCCTTTGCTGGGTTCACTATCTAACCATTCATTGCAATTTAAATCAAATCAAGAATTAGAAATTACACAGTAAGTTAAACAGGGAAATTGAGATTAAAAAAACTGTGAAAATCTGCTAAAATAGTAACTGTAAGTATAAGGAAACTGAAATATGTACCTGAGGGATGAGAGGTAGGACTCAAGAACGGATAAACTTGGAAAAGATGAAGACTCTGTTAGAGAAGCTTTAGTTTTTTAATTTTTTATTTTATATTGGCGTATAGTTAACTAACAGTGTTGTGTTAGTTTCAGGTGTACAACAAAGTTTTTCAGTTGTAATACACATGTATCTATTCATTTTTAAATTATTTTCCCATTCAGGTTATTATAGAGTATAGACCAGTTTCCTGTGCTATACTTATACTGTAGGTCCTTGTGTGTTACCTGTTTTAAAAATAACAGTGTGTACATCTCAGTCCAAACTCCCAATCTATCCCTCCCTCCTCCCTTGCCCCCTGGTAACCATAAGTTCAGTCTCTAAATCTGTGAGTCTGAAAGAGTCTGAACCACTGAGTGACTGAGCATGCATGCATACAGTTTAAAATCTTATATCCTTACACAGGTCGAATGGCAAAAGAGTTATCCATTCATGTGCCACATAGCTATATTCCCACAAATCAATATAAACTATTCATTTCCCAGAGATAGTTCCATGAGGACCTTAAAAGAACTTTAAAAAAATTATATTCATCTCTTTTCATTAGCACAACAAATTTACTGTGATCACTACATTTGCCACCTGCATGCTCAGACTCTTCTTTCATTCCTTTTCCTGTGTCCTTGAAAGTGAAAGTGAAGTCACTCAGTCGTGTCCAACTCTTTGCGACCCCATGGACTGTAGCCCACCAAGCTCCTCTGTCCATGGGATTCTCTAGGCAAGAGTACTGGAGTGGGTTGCCATTTCCTTCTCCAGAGGATCTTCCCGACCCAGGGACTGCCACCAGGGAAGCCCTGTGTCCTTAGGTATTCCCAAACTTTATACTAATATACTAATTTCCCTTTCTGTATACAACCTCATCCCCTTTACTTTCTGGATTTCTTCATGATCTTTTATCTCTTAGTTTTTAAAACAGATTTATTGAGGATTAATTGACATAAAATAGGCTGTACGTATTTAAAGTGTATAATTTAAACTGGAAAACCATGGCAATCAAGATAATGAACATAATCATCAACCCCAAAGTCTGTGCAAGCTCTGATATACTCTCATTCTTGTTCCTCTCAACCTCATTGCTCATCTGCTAGCAACTACAGATAAGCTTTCTTTGTTCATAAGATGTCATTATTATCCTTTTTTTAACTCTAGAATCTTTAATGATATCACCTCTCTCATTCCTGATTTTGGCAATTCATAGGTTCTCTCATTTTCACTGATCAATCTGGCTAGAGGTTTATCAGTTTAATTGATCTTCTCAAAGAACTAGGTATTCATCTCATGAGTTTTCTTTCTCTTTTTTGCTTACTATTTTGATTCCTGGTTGACTTTTACTTTCACTTACTTACACTGTATTATTTTATCTGAATTTAATTTGTCTATGTTATAAGATGAGATCATTGACTTGAGACCTTTCTTCTTGTCTAATATCCACTGATAATTTTGTTTAAATTATCAATTATTAATAAAGTATTCATTATTTTATAACTAAAGCTACATTTCACAAATTTTATGTTAATTTTTAAATGTTAATTTTTAATTTCATTTGGTTCAGTATACTCTGTAATTTCACTTTTGATTTCTTCTTTGATGTATTGTTTAGTAATATCATTTAGTTTCTGAGTTTGGGGGAATTTTCCAGAGTTCTTTCTGTTATCAGTATATTATCTATTTATTCACATATTTACCAGCCTTTCTCATTTATTTATGATGTTATTTTCAAATTATTCCATCCCGTGGACACATCTTAATTTATTAATAATGACACAGCAGACCATTTGAAGATAAGTGAGAAGTCAAAGAAAATTATAGGTGATATAAATGTAAATGGAAAATTCCAAAAGTAATTTGATTAAATTCCATATGATATTAATTTTAAAAGGAATTGATATATAAATGTATTATACTTACATAATACTCATCACAGACAATTGATCAGTAAGTACGCAAGTGTTTAGTTGTTGCACAGCTCAGGTCCCCCAAATAAACCATGTCTCTATATCTTCATGAATTTAATTATATTTCTTAATATATCACTAATTTAGGTATTTGTTGAGGATTTACAACTGCATACTGGATATATTGCTTTATATACTCATAAATGTCTTGTAAGAAATCATTAAAGTATCTATTTAACCTCAATAATGATCCTGTTAAATTTCAATTTAATGCCTAGTTAAGTATGTTTAGGGAAAATCACTTAGACTATGCCTATACAGATGAAATGAATTAAAGAATCAAAATAGTTATGTGAATAATTTCAGTCAAAAGTAAATTTTAAGATATAAATTAACCAAGGCAAATATTTTCTTTGATCATTTTTGTTAGGTACCTCTATAATTTTGGGTTTTTTTTGTTTGCTTGTTTCTTAAAGATAAAGTTTATATGTCATTAAAACAAATGTGAAGGTTCCTCAGGGTAGTAAACCTTTTTTTTTTTTTACCCCTGTTTCTTTTTTTCTGCAGTATTCTTCCCATAGACCAATTGAATTAATTAGGATATATAGAATTGATGCACAATAAATTCTTAATAAAAACTACGTACCCTGAATTAGAAACACTAAATGATATCTACATAACATCAATTTTCATGGAGTATGAAATTTTATGGTTTTTATTATGAGTTTTATAAAATATTTTTATGCTATAATTTTCTAAGTGTCTCTAATGTAAAACCAATTCATGAGGTTTTGTGTTTCTGTAAGAAATGAAAATTAGGGCACTAAATACTTTAGATGAAACTTGTCTCAATTGTCTGGCAAAGAAAGCAGTTTTACTGATTCATTATTTGACTATCTAAAATTGTCACCATTAAAAGATAAAGTGAGGCCTATTGAAAATGTTATTTGAGCAGAAATTAAGTTCAGTAGGGCAGTGCCAAACAGGAAGTAGTTATGAGTATTCCTCAGATAGGAGCCAAGATAAAGACTTATACAGATAAGGTACAGAAGCAAGGGAAGAAAATTGATTGGCTGTAGCTTAAAGCCTGCTATTACTGCTAAGTCCCTTCAGTCGTGTCCAACTCTGCGACCCCATAGGCGGCAGCCCACCAGGCTCCCCCGTCCCTGGGATTCTCCAGGCAAGAACACTGGAGTGGGTTGCCATTTCCTTCTCCAATGCATGAAAGTGAAAAGGGAAAGTGAAGTCTCTCAGTCACGTTTGACTCTTAGCGACCCCATGGACTGCAGCCTACCAGGCTCCTCCATCCACGGGATTTTCCAGGCAAGAGTAATGGAGTGGGTTGCCATTGCCTTCTCCAAGCTTAAAGCCTAGTTGGCTGTTTGTGATTGGTTGTCCTTAGGTTTCAATTTATTAACCTTAAAGTGTTTACAGGCTTATGTTTTTGTTTGTATATTTAGGCCATCAAAACATTAGAGCCACTTCAGTCTAATGGGTATCTTATATAATTAATAACTTATAATGCTTATTTTTTACTTAAAAGTACCACTATCTAGATACTGAATCTTATTTGAAGATTAAAAGTGTATAGATATCTAACCTTTCAGTCTTCATGTTTGCTAAGTCACTTCAGTCATACCCAACTCTTTGTGACCCCATGATGCATAACTCACCTGACTGCTCTGTCCATGGGATTCTCCAGGCAAGAATACTGAAGTGGGTTGCCATGCCCTCCTCCAAGGGATCTTCACAACCCAAGGATCAAACCTGGGTCATTTATGTCTCCTGCATTGCAAGCCTGTTTTATTTTACCACTGAGCCACCTGGGAAACCAGTCTAAATAGTAATATATATGGGAAAAAAACCATAAAGAAGTACAAATAGAATGTGATAGATACAAAAAAAAAAGGGGGGATAAAGATGAAAATATTTGAGTGTTCAGAGGAAAAGGCAATTATTTCCAAAAAATTAAGCTTTTTTTTTTAAATAAAAAATGACATTCAATCATATTCTAAAAAAAATGGTGAAATTTGGAAAACATCAAATATTTGAAAATCATTAATAAAGAACTATCAGTTCAGTTCAGTCACTCAGTCGTGTCCGACTCTGCGACCCCATGAATCGCAGCACGCCAGGCCTCCCTGTCCATCACCAACTCCCAGAGTTCACTCAGACTCACATCCATCAAGTCAGTGATGCCATCCAGCCATCTCATCCTCTGTCATCCCCTTCTCCTCCTGCCCCCAATCCCTCCCAGCATCAGAGTCTTTTCCAATGAGTCAACTCTTCGCATGAGGTGGCCAAAGTACTGGAGTTTCAGCTTCAGCATCATTCCTTCCAAAGAAATCCCAGGGCTGATTTCCTTCAGAATGGACTGGTTGGATCTCCTTGCAGTCCAAGGGACTCTCAAGAGTCTTCTCCAACACCACAGTTCAAAAGCATCAATTCTTCAGCACTCATCCTTCTTCACAGTCCAACTCTCACATCCATACATGACCACTGGAAAAACCATAGCCTTGACTAGACAGACCTTTGTTGACAAAGTAATGTCTCTGCTTTTGAATATGCTATCTAGGTTGGTCATAACTTTCCTTCCAAGGAGTAAGTGTCTTTTAATTTCATGGCTGCAATCACCATCTGCAGTGATTTTGGAGCCCAGAAAAATAAAGTCTGACACTGTTTCCACTGTTTCCCCATCTATTTCCCATGAAGTGATGGGACCGGATGCTATGATCTTCGTTTTCTGAATATTGAGCTTTAAGCCAACTTTTTCACTCTCCTCTTTCACCTTCATCAAGAGGCTTTTGAGTTCCTCTTCACTTTCTGCCATAAGGGTGGTGTCATCTGCATATCTGAGGTTATTGATATTTCTCCAGCAATCTTGATTCCAGCTTGTGCTTCTTCCAGCCCAGCATTCATGATGTACTCTGCATAGAAGTTAAATAAGCAGGGTGACAATATACAGCCTTGACATACTCCTTTTCCTATTTGGAACCAGTCTGTTTTTCCATGTCCAGTTCTAACTGTTGCTTCCTGACCTGCATACATATTTCTCAAGAGGCAGGTCAGGTGGTCTGGTATTCCCATCTCTTTCAGAATTTTCCACAGTTTATTGTGATTCACACAGTGAAAAGCTTTGACATAGTCAATGAAGCAGAAATAGATGTTTTTCTGGAACTCTCTTGCTTTCTCGATGATCCAGCGGATGTTTGCAATTTGATCTCTGTTTCCTCTGCCTTTTCTAAAACCAGCTAGAACATCTGGAATTTCATGCTTCACATACTGCTGAAGCCTGGCTTGGAGAATTTTGAGCATTACTTGACTAGCGTGTGAGATGAGTGCAGTTGTGCGGTAGTTTGAGCATTCTTTGTCATTGCCTTTCGTTGGGATTGGAATGAAAACTGAACTCTTTCAGTCCTGTGGCCATGGCTGCCTTTTCCAAATTTGCAATTATAAAGAACTATAAATAGCCCCAAAAAGCTAAGTTGTAGGATAAAAATAAGAAAAAATACTTACTATGAGCCCAAGAAATAGCTCTAATTTTCATGGAAATAAGTTATGTAAGAAGGACAATAGTTTAGTTGCTAAGTCATGTCTGACTCTTGCAAACACATGGACTGTAGCCTGCTAGCTCTTTTGGCCATGGAATTCTACAGGGAAGAATACTGAAGTGGGTTGCCTTTTCCTTCTCCAGAGGATCTTCCCCCAGGAATCAAACCCAGGTCTCCTGAATTGCAGGCAGATTCTTTACTCACTGAGCTATCAGGGAAGTCCAGTTTAGAATATAGTTGTCAGCATTGTCTGGTACAGTGAATGAATTGAATGTCCAGTTAAGGAGTTCAAATATTGATGGGATTTATTAAAGTGACTATACTGAGTACAATTTTTCAAGGAGCAAATCGCATATATTAACCCAAGTTTTTCATTGACTCTGTATAACTGGCATATTATTTGTTTAAATAAGCTTAGGCATAGAAAAAAAACTGAAAACCCTAAGTGTTTGTTCAGAAAATGAAACCTAAGATCAAGATGAGCCCTGAGAGCATTAATCATGTGTCAAATTTTAGTTTGTAATCTTTTAAATAACTATTGTAAAAAGACCTGTTATGTTCAATCCAGTGAGGGGGAAAATGCAATGCTCTGAATGTCTGTCCAATTATTTTCCTATTTCCTTTTCCTACACCATATCAGCTGCATCATTCACCTCAGGTCCTCACTGTTTTTACAATGCAGCAGCTCCTCTAGTTCTCATGAAAAGTGATCTATAATCATGCTGAAATTGATGTGTTAGTGACTTAACATGTAAATCACCACTTTAGACAAAGAGCAGGAAGGGCTAGTGTAATTCTCCATAAGAATTAAATGCTAATGCTGAACTTTTGGCATCAATAAGGTCAGTTGGTATATTAGCTAGAACTCTGGTTTGCAAGCGGCATAGAATTCAAACCAAACCATCTTAAAGGGGAAATTACTGGTTGATGTCACTGTAATATTAAGTACAAGCTTGCTTACGTAAGAGGAAGTTAGATGGGAAGTATTCTCACAGCTGTGCTTTTTTTTTTGATCTTACCCTGTTTCTCCTGACTCACTCCATATTCTGTGAGATTTCATTTCTTTCCTGGACTCTATTAGCAGCTTTAGATCTTACATTACTTCAGTTTGAATTGGGTGGTAGAAGTTGGGTTTCTTTCCCAGAATTTCCAATAATAACGTTACCCTGTTTCATTCATTATGATTAACTCAAGAACTTCCTCAGTGAACAATTAATGGAGTGTTCTGATGTGTTTGGTCCAGAACACCTGCTTCATTCCCCATCTGAAGGCGGAAGTGGTTATAGGTAGGAGAAAGTGGTTATAGATAGGAAGTGATTATAGGTAGAGAAAGGTAAACTTGGTGGTGTACTTACCAGCAGAGAAGCAAATGAGAGAAAGCACATGGTAAGTAAGTAACACACAAACCTAACTTTTAACTGACCCCCATCTGATAGGTAGAATTTTTCTTTCTGGAACTCTATTACTTTTGCAACAACATGTAAATAGTGTTTTGTCAAAATGTAAAGTTGACTTTGATTAAAATTGTATGGCTTATGAATTGTTTGTGCATTCAGTAATAGTTTCAGGTATGGGAAATTTATGTAGCAATATGAAATATTCCTGAACCTCTTTCAGCCAAAAAACCCTCATATTTTGTTCAGTGTCAAACCTCAGATTTTTAGAAAGGCTATACCTACTGTCCTACTTCATAATTCAGGCTGAGTCACTTTTAATTTGTCTTCCTCTTTAACTTTTTCTCTGTAACTGCGCTATTACATGAGGCCAGGTGGCTCTTGGTACAATTTCTGGATCCAGATACTCCCTCTCATTCTCAAAATACTTCAACTTTTGCAGCAAACATAACTTCTAAAAGTAGTCATTTTAAAAATCAAATTTTTGAGAGAATGTGAAAGTGTTGGATGAATTTCTATAAGAAAGGACTGTATTATATTTATTTTGAATACGTTTAAAATAATCACTTGTAGTCAAAATTTTTGTACAAGGTTCTGAATCAGGTCCTTTCCTCTCCAGCCTCAAAATGTGTGGCCTCTCATTACACAGGAAAATCCCACACCATGTTATTAATTCAAAGAGCTAGAGGCAAGAGAGTTTCCCATCTTAATATGTAGAATACAGAAGGCATGGAAAGACAAGCATCCTTCTAAGACAGTCTAAGGATGATATTAAGACTTCCTAGTCTTCACACAATATTGGATGTTTTTGAACTGAATCTATGTTACTGTGCTGTTTTCTCTAGATTCTACTTATATTTAGATACACTGCTATTTAAAATGTTTAGAATTAGTATGATGATTTTTTAGATAAATTTGATCTTAAAGTTGATTTCTCCTGGTATCATCACCTTTTATGTTACTTTAGAATCTACTCCTTATGAATCTATTACTTATTTAACTATTTGTTGAGAGTCTTTTCTTTCTGGAATTCCCTCTTCTCCCTACCTTCACTGTAGTTATTTTAAGGACTCAGTTGATACTTCTGTGTCTATACTCTTAATCCCTTAAATAATACCTTTATGTAGGATTCTATGACCAGGAATCTAGCAAACTCTCAATATGTCCTCTATATTGTTTGTAAAGACTTCAGAGGAAAAAAACCAAAGTCTCTTCTTTCCTCTTTTCTCACTCTCCCCATCCATACCCCACACCCCAACCTGGGTGGATTTTTGTCAGCTAGGAAGCTGGTCACAGGTTCCACGCAAAATTTTCAAATCTTAATGTAATGAAACAAAGAAAAGTAGATCACTTATACTCAGTAAATTTGTATACCCTTAAAATTTTGCTTTGTTACATGGGGCATATATATTTATATGTGAATTTACATACAGACATGTATTAGTGTACACATTTATATTTAGCAAAAGTACTTTTATGGAAAGTTGTACTTTTGTTCATCTGTCTTTTTCTATACAGATATAAATAATTTGGGATTTATATTGAGATCATGAAATATTATCCAAAGTTCATTACTGGCCTTAAATGTTGAAAAAGGTTGAAGTCTTAAATGTTGAAAAAAGGTTAAAATTATACAATTTTTTAATTTTTAGAGAAATTTCAAAGATGTAAAACAGAATGTTGTATTCTTCCACCTGAATATATGCTTTATTTTTTGCTAAGCAGCAAACATGGGAAAAGTTACTTCAATTGAAGGGGAGTGGAATTTGTCATTTCAAAATATACTCTTTGACATAAGTATTATTTGGGGCTGAATATGTTTAAGAGTTTCCCTGGTGGCTCAGTGTTAAAGAATCCACCTGCAAATCACTGGGTAGGGAAGATCCCCTGGAGAAGGAAATGGCAACTCAGTCCAATATTCTTGACTGGGAAATCCCATGAACAAAAGAGACTGGTAGGCTATAGTCCATGGGATCACAACAGAATCAACAGGACTTAGCTACTAAACAACAACAACAGCAACAAATGTTTAAGAAACAAAGGACAAAGGAAAAGGTCTGAAAACTGAGCAGAAGTTACCCTTTTGTAGAAGACATTTACATTTATAAGGATATCTCCCTCTTTGTACCAGGAAGAGGGGGTGGTGACCAAGTCTCTGAAAACTCTTACAATAGAGAAGGTACTGACTTAAATCTTCATAACAACTACCCCTTTGTTTATTCTGCTTTTCCAGGTAACTTACCTCAACTGGTTTACTCTTCTTTCCCCCACACTTAACATCTTTATTTTGTCTTTAGCTGGAAATGATATTTAAGGGTATGGCTTGGATCATTTCAAGGAGTTTCTCTGTTTTCCTGGATATCTCCAATGTATATAGAATATATATATATATATATATATATATATATATATATATATACAATTAAAATTCTGTTTCTTTTTCTCCAGTTAATCTGTCTTTTATTTTAGGGAACTCTCAGCCAAAAATCTTGAAGGGTAGTGGGAAATTTATTTTTCCTCCCTACCAATCCAGCAAGCAAATCTCAGCTAAGGTTTCAGAGTTTGTTAGAGGAATCAGTCTCCTGTTGTTTTTTTTTTTTTTTATTATTATTATTTTTGATAGATGCTAAACTCCTCTATTTTTTCTTTTCCTTAGCACTGTATATCTACTAAAACATTCATTTAATTTTTCAACACGTGTACAAGCTTCTGATTCTCCTGTGTTGTGCATTTTGTGAATAGCCGACGATTTCAGAAGAAAACTGGTAGTGTCAGGCATTAGATCCAGAGGTTGGGGACCGCTTGGTCTAACTTATTCTAAAATATGTGTGTGTCTATCTATCTAGTTTTTTTTTTCCTAGTTCTATCTGCTTAGTAAAGACATAGATAATTCAAAGAGAGAGAGAAAACAACTTTTGGATTGTATGGGTAAATAAATTGTCATCTTTGGAAACACTGGCCACCTTACAAATAAATATGAAGGTGAAAAAAGCACAAAAGCCATAATGTGGTAAACATCTTTGCTGCATATGATATCCATCTCTTCCCCAAGCCCTTCCTAGTCTATGTCAGGAGAAGCATAAAGCCTCACTTTATTTATTTATTTATTTTAATTGGAGGCTAATAACTTTAAAATATTGTGGTGGTTTGTGCCGCACACTGATGTGAATCAGCCACAGGTGTACATGTGTCCCCCATCCCGAACCCTCCTCCCGCCTCCCTCCCCATCCCATCCCTCTGGATTGTCCCAGTGCACTGGCTCTGAGTGCCCTGTTTCATGCATCGAACTTGGACTAGTGATCTATTTCACATATGGTAATATACATGTTTCAATGCTAGTTTTTCAAATCATCCCACCATCGCCTTCTCCCACAGACTGCAGAAGTCTGTTCTTTATATCTGTGTCTCTTTTGCTGTCTCGCATATAGGGTCATTGTTACCATCTTTCTAAATTTCATATATATGCATTAATATACTATATTGGTGTTTCTCTTTCTGACTTACTTCACTCTGTATAATAGGCTCTATTTTCATCCACTTCATTAGAAATGATTCAAACGCATTCTTTTTGATAGCTGAGTAACATTCCATTGTGTATCTGTATCACAGCTTTCTTATCCATTCATCTATGGATGGACATCTAGGTTGCTTCCATGTCCTAGCTATTGTAAACAATGCTGTGATGAACACTGGGGTACACGTGTCTCTTTCAGTTCTGGTTTGCTCGGTGTGTATGCCCAATAATGGGATTGCTGGGTCATATGGCAGATCTATTTTTAGTGTTTTAATGAATGTTCATGCTGTTCTCCATAGTGGCTTTACTAGTTTGCATTCCCACCAACAGTGTAAGAGGGTTCCCTTTTTCTACATCCTCTCCAGCATTTATTGTTTGTAGACTTTTTGATAGCAGCCCTTCTGACTGGCATGAGTGGTACATTATTATGGTTTTGATTTGCATTTCTCTGATAATGAGTGATGTTGATCATTTTTTCATATGTTTGTTAACCATCTGTATGTCTTCTTTGGAGAAATGTCTTCTTAGTTCTTTGCCCATTTTTTGATTGGGTCGTTTATTTTTCTGTTACTGAGCTACATGAGCTGTCTGTATATTTTTGAGATAATTTTTTGTCAGTTGCTTCATTTGCTATTATTTTCTCCCACTCGAAGGCTGTCTTTTCACCTTGCTTATAGTTTCCTTCATTGTGCAAAAGCTTTTAAGTTTAATTAGGTCCCATTTGTTTATTTTTGCTTTTATTTCCATTACTCTGGGAGGTGGGTCATAGAGGATCCTGCTGTTAGAGAGTGTTTTGCCTATGTTTCCCTCTAAGAGTTTTATAGTTTCTGGTCTTACATTTAGATCTTTAATCCATTTTGAGTTTATTTTTGTGTATGGTGTTAGAAAGTGTTCTAGTTTCATTACTTTACAGGTGGTTGACCAGTTTTCCCAGCACCACTTGTTAAAGAGATTGTCTTTTCACCAATGTATATTTTTGCCTCCTTATCCTATGGATAAGGTGTCCATAGATGCATGGGTTTATCTCTGGGCTTTCTATTTTGTTCCACTGATCTATATTTCTGTTTTTATGCCAGTACCATACTGTCTTGATGAGTGTCCAGACAAAGATGCTGCAAGAAAAGAAAACTATAGTCCAATATCACTGATGAACATAGATGCAAAAATCATCAACAAAATTCTAGCAAATAGAATCCAGAAACTTATGAAAAAGATCATATATCATGACCAAGTGGGCTTTATCCCAGGGATGCAAGGATTCTGCAATATTTGCACACCAATCAATGTGATACACCACATTAACAAATTGAAGGATAAAAACCAAATGATTATCTCAATAGATGCAGAGAAAACCTTTGACAAAATTCAACACTCATTCATGATAAAAATGCTTCAGAAAGAAGGCATAGAAGGAACATACCTCAACATAATAAAAGCCATATATGATAAACCCACAGCAAACATTATCCTCAATGGTGAAAAATTGAAAGCATTTCCCCTAAAGTCAGGAACAAGACAAGGGTGCCCACTCTCACCACTACTATTCAACATAGTTTAGGAAGTTTTAGCTACAGCAATCAGAGAAGAAAAGGAAATAAAAGGAATCCAGATTGGAAAAAAGAAGTAAAACTCTCACTGTTTGCAGACATTATGCAGATGACATTTGCAGATGACTTTATCCTCTACATAGAAAACCCTAAAGACACCACCAGAAAATTACTAGAGCTGATCAATGAATATAGTAAAGTTGCAGGATATAAAATTAATACACAAAAATCCCTTGCATTCCTATACACTAACAATGAAAAAACAGAAAGAGATATTAAAGAAACAATCCCATTCACCATTATGATGAAAAGAATGAAATACTTAGGAATAAATCTACCTAAAGAAACAAAAGACCTATATATAGAAAACTATAAAACACTCATGAAAGAAATCAAAGATGACATAAATAGATGGAGAAATATACCATGTTCATGGATTGGAAGAAGCAATATAGTGAAAATGAGTATACTCCTCAAAGCAATCTATAGATTCAATGCAATCCCTATCAAGCTACCAACGACACTTCTCATGGAACTAGAACAAATAACCTCACAATTTGTGTTATGGAATTACAAAAAACCTTGAATAGCCAAAGCAATCTTGAGAAAGAAGAATGGAACTGGAGAAATCAACCTGCCTGACTTCAGACTATACTACAAAACCCACTTTTGATCCCTTACTGAGTATCATAAAACAAAGAATGTTGTTCCTATCCTTTTACAGGGATAAAATGATAAGCTGTTGCAGTAGTTGACACTATATCCTGAGAGAAATTAAGGATGAAAACCAAGTGAGGTATTCTGAGCTTTGGAAAAACAGGCCCCTTAGATAGTTCGATGTATATATCAGGAAGAATTTTAATGAACCCAGATTATTGCATCTTCCCATACATTAAAAAAAAAAATCACTAAAATAATTAACCAAGATATCTGTTCCTTTGAATAGAAGTAAACTTTAATTGAGATGTGTGCTTAATTACATGTATTCCTTAACCAAAAAACATATATATATATATATATATATATATATATATATACTGGCTTTTTCTCCTACCTCTTTGGAGCAGTTCTCTCAGAAGCCACTGAGAGGCTGTTTTCTGGCTATAGTCCTCAGTAAGGTCCTGAATAAAACTGATACAACTCTTAAGTTGAATATGTTTCTTCCAGTTCACATTATCTATGTCTTTTTGATGCTGTCTTCAACTTGAATGGGTGAAATTCCGTTTTTTCAGCCATACTTGCTAACTCTATATTCCTTGCCAATGACAGTATTACAAATAATCCTGTAATGGAATCCTAGCTATGAATATTTACTAGAAAGCCTTCTTTGTTGCTTTAGAGTAGGTCCTCTTCTTCTTCTTCTTCTTTTCTTTAAAGGCATATGAAGATTAGATGCTAATTTAACCCTCTCTGAGTTTTGGGAAATTTGACTTGAAAATACGATTTCTGGAGAATTTACAAACAGAAGCCCAGGGGTAAGGGAGAAACAACATGTAACAAATATCAGAATGAAAAGTTGAAAGGAACCTGCATCCATGAAAATTTAGTTCAGTTACTAAAGCAACTTGCTTGGGAGGATTCTATCATTGGGCATCTCAATGTGATAAGTGAGATAGTGTGGCTGTATTGCATAATCCACTTTATTTATTTTTAAATGTTTATTTATTTATTTAGCTACATGGGTCTTAGTTGCAGAACACTGGATCTTTATTTGCAGCATGCAAATTCTTAGTTGTGGCATGTGGGACCTCGTTTCCTGACCAGGAATCAAAGCTGGGCCCCAGCATTTGGAGATGGAATCTTAGTCACTGGACCACTAAGGAAGTCCCCATAATACACTTTAAATTATGTCACTTAAAGTCAAGAGATGGGAATACCAGACCACCTGACCTGCCTCTTGAGAAATCTGTATGCAGGTCAGGAAGCAACAGTTAGAACTGGACATGGAACAACAGACTGGTTCCAAATAGGAAAAGGAGGACGTCAAGGCTGTATATTGTCACCCTGCTAATTTAACTTATATGCAGAGTACATCATGAGAAACACTGGACTGGAAGAAACACAAGCTGGAATCAAGATTGCCGGGAGAAATATCAATAACCTCAGATATGCAGATGACACCACCATTATGGCAGAAAGTGAAGAGGAACTCAAAAGCCTCTTGATGAAGGTGAAAATGGAGAGTGAAAAAGTTGGCTTAGAGCTCAACATTCAGAACACTAAGATCATGGCATCCGGTCCCATCACTTCATGGGAAATAGATGGGGAAACAGTGGAAATAGTGTCAGACTTTATTTTTTTGGGCTCCAAAATCACTGCAGATGGTGATTGCAGCCATGAAATTAAAAGATGCTTACTCCTTGGAAGGAAAGTTATGACCAACCTAGATAGCATATTCAAAAGTAGAGACATTACTTTGCCAACAAAGGTCCATCCAGTCAAGGCTATGGTTTTTCCTATGGTCGTGTATGGATGTGAGAGTTGGACTGTGAAGAAGGCTGAGCGCCGAAAAATTGATGCTTTTGAACTGTGGTGTTGGAGAAGACTCTTGAGAGTCCCTTGGACTGCAAGGAGATCCAACCAGTCCATTCTGAAGGAGATCAGCCCTGGGATTTCTTTGGAAGGAATGATGCTAAAGCTGAAACTCCAGTACTTTGGCCACCTCATGCAAAGAGCTGACTCATTGGAAAAGACTCTGATGCTGGGAGGGATTGAGGGCAGGAGGAGAAGGGGACGACAGAGGATGAGATGGCTGGATGGCATCACTGACTCGATGGACTTGAGTCTGAGTGAACTCCGGGAGTTTGTGGTGGACAGGGAGGCCTGGAGTGCTGCTATTCATGGGGTCGCAAAGAGTCAGACACGACCGAGTGACTGAACTGAACTGAACTGAAAGTCAAAAGTATCCTAACTTCTTCAGGGGCATCTGGGGATATATCTTGCCATCATCATATTTGCATTTCATAAAAACTGGAAACAGCGTCACAAAATGCGACTGCTCCCTTCAGCTCAATTCATTATTACGGGTGAACAGTTAGTTAAGGGTGCCGTTTTATCTTTCAGCAGGCTTCTCTTTGCCCTTCATCTTGAAATTTTACCCCTTTCTAGTTCTATGGCTGTTGCTTTGTTTCTAGATGCTTCGTTTCAGGATCCATACCTGATGCCTTTGCTCATACCTGAGGTCCCCTGCCCATGCCCTGTGACTTCTACCTGTGAAAATGTGACCTTTGTTCAATGTCTACTTACTCCATATTGAAGGTTTTTTTCTTTCCCAATAAAACCGCTTTTTATTTTTCCTGATTTTTCATAACATTTCTTTTTGGGATCTTTTATATCCACTCATATTTTATTCAGACTTTACATTTTATAAAGTCAAAGATGGCCTCATGTATACAGTGAGGTTCTTGAAAAGGGGACGGGTTTTCATTCATCATTGTATTGACAGCCCCTGGTACATAGTAGGTGTCTAAGAAGCATTTGTTTAATAAATTATATTAGAATGCCGATTTAGAAATTTTCTCTCATAGACTCTCTCATTTCAGCTCCTTACCTGGAAATTCACATTGCAGATGTCTGTGAGAGTAGTTACCCCTTTGGATCCAATTAATGTTTAGCTTTTGCTTGCAAGAACAATTCAGTCCTGAAAGTAATATCAGCCATAAAAATGAGGCACAAAAATTAACTCTTTTTTTTTTTTAAACAATTCATTCTCCCTATAGGAGGCATGCAGGTAGAAAAATAAATGAAATTAGCATTCTTATCTCCTCTCCCAGCATAGATCTTAAGGCACTCTGGATGAGTTTGCAAGATTAACGTGCCAGAATTTCACATAAGAATTGTTCACAGCTCCGTGGATGAATTTAAATGTAATTCAGAAATATCATGAAAGAATTTAATTTCCTAAAAGTGAGTGCAGACTTCGCAAGGATTAGAATGCAAAATACTACCAATTTTCACTAAGTATTTGCTGGAATTAACCTTGATGTATACAACTATTCTATAATTCAGTATGCACTGGTTACTTTTCTATCAGATGTGGTACTTAGTTTAATTTTTTTCTCTGCACACTTGAGAATGTGTGGTCTCTTAATCTAGAGAAGAACATGGTGCTGGCACCTCCCTTCTGAATAGCTTTATACAGAGGGGACACATTGCATGTGCTTTGAGATCTGCAGTCTTACTGCTGCTCAGCAGAAACAGATGGGATCTAAGTCTAGTGGAATCTAAAAGGAAATGAATTTGAGGAGCTTGCAAATTATTCAGTTCAGTTCCCTCGTTCTTTTCTTTAATCACAGTGGAAATAGGAATTCCTAACATGTATGGAGTTTGTACTGTGTCTCAAGTAGCTTGCTTAATACTTAGCATGCATTATCTCACTGAAGATCACAGACACAGCCATGGAAAATAAGCTATGCACCTTGCTTTTATCATTCTTGAAAATAAAGAAGAGGAAAAGATCTAGGATCACTGTCTGCCTCTAATCATCCACTGACATCCATCCTTTATTACACATCATTTTGTAACTATAAAAATGAGGGCAAATTAGTTCGCAGCATATATTTTATGGCTTCCCTGGTGTCTCATTGGTATAGAAATACTCCACCAATGCAGGAGATGTGGGTTTGGTCCCTGGATTGGGAAGATCCCCTGGAGAAGGAAATGGCAACCCACTCCAGTATTCTAACCTGCGAAATCCCCTGGACAGAGGAGCCTAGTGGGCGATAGCCCATGGAGTTGCAAAGAATCAGACATAACTTAGTGACTGAACAACAACAATATACATTTTATATTTTATTTTAATTGGTATGTTCTTATCTGATGGTATTGAGTCATGAGGACTTGAAATATGGATACTGTTCATGAATGAAAGTACTCTTCTTCTGACTTATTATATTCAGTATCACCAAATCTGGACTAGATATTTTTTTATTTGTCCATAGGATTAACAAAATCATTAATCCTTCAGGAAATAAAAAATAAACAGAGAATGCAGGAAATAAGAATAAAACAATTGAAAATGTTTTCATAAATGACAATGAGAATGCAGTGAAATAACTGAACAGTGTGATTTAGACTTTGCAATGAAATGCATAAGTGTGGGTGGCTCTGAGCTTCAGCTTCCTCATCAGTAAAATAAAAGAGATTGGATTCTGTCTTCCCTGATATCCATTTAATTTAAAGTTATACATGGTATAAGGAAAGAAAAAGAAAAAGTATTTTTTCTAAAACATGAACAAAGTTGAACAACTTGGTGTTGATTCTCCTGAATATTTGACACCAGGAAGGAAAAGCAATTTATTTATTTTTTTTTCCTTCTAGCACTGGTAGTTTATACAGTAATCAAAGAGAAGTTACTACACTTGTTCTCAAAAATGTATTGAAAATATAAAATTCAGAAATATTGAGAGAGCAAGCTATTGAATGACACATAGACTTACACTGATTCCTGTTTCTTATCATGCAAGGATAATGCTGTAATAAACACCTGAAAGGAAGTTTACTAGAATTTTTGCAAGAGTAAGAAAGCAGGGCCTTAAGTACAAAACAAATAAATTAGTCTGTTCAGTCCCTAAATCTATGAAGGTTGACACCTTGTGGGACTCGCAACCTACACACTGAACCGTTCGCTTCTAGCATTGCTGCGTGACAGTGGTGTGGCTCAGTATTAGGTTTGTCTGCTTCTCTATTCACAGCCTTGGTGGAAAATTTCTACTTTCACAGCTCCTGGCATAAAAGTTTATACACTGAAAGGAGTGGCAGGCCATTTTCCCTTTCAGTTTGGTAAATCCTTCATTTTAAATAATAAAATAGTATAATATCACAATATATAATTACTTTACAAACTCAGAGCTCATAAATCTGTCATTTTCAGTTATTCAAATACTATGGGGGGGAAAAGAGAACAATAAGTAAAATATCTTCTGAGCCACTGATACCTTGTAAAATGTACACATTAATACCCAGTCTAACAAACAAAACATTCAGACAACATTAAAACTAATAGCACAGAAATAAATGCTGGAGGCAGATCATTTTATAACCTTAATATATAAACACTTATTGAGCACTTGCTATTTGGCATTTATTGTCCTAAGTGCTATATCACCACCATGAAATAGAATTATTTTGTAAATGATTACCATGAATTATTATTTATTTCTATTTCACGATGATGAACCTGAGGCTCAGAAAGATGATGTAACTTATCCCAAGTCACACAGCTATAAATGATGTTGCCAGAATTTAATTTCAGGCAATATTAGTATAGAACTCAAATTTAAAGCCATGACATTTTGTTACTTTTCTGACATTGGAAAAGTGGATAATTTATAGCCTAAAAGTAGAGATGAAATAAAGAAATAAACATTTTAAAACATCCATCAGGGAAAGACAAATTGGTAAAATATAAACAAATATTTGCTACTGCATTTACTACAATTGGGTATCAACGCTTTCAGAAAATTATTTTTCTCTTAGATTTCTGTCATTTGTGTGTATTGAGTGGCAGAGCAAATTTTCTTAATTTACGGACCATAGTTTTTCTCATTTATAAAATTGAAATGTCTTCATTGTGGAAGATGCTGTGATAATTAAATGACTCTGAAAGGTCTAGCACAATGTCAGACATATTTTGAACACCCCACACATGATGACTATTAGTCATTAGTTAATAACAATGTAATATAGAATGTGCTTAGATTCTTATATTGATTCAAGTGGATTGTATCACATGTATTTGTCTGGTGCATCATACCCGATTGCCTGATGCTTATGCTTATATATATTTATATATATATATATTATTATATATATTATTATATATAATTGGAGAAGGAAATGGCAACCTACTCCAGTATTCTTGCCTGGAGAATCCCGTGGACAGAGGAGCCTGGTAGGCTACAGTCCACGGAGTCACAAGAGTTGGACATGACTTAGCGACTAAACCACCACCATATATAGATAATACATCAATAGTAATACAAGAAAAAACTGAAAGCAATAGTCTTCTAGAAAAAGTTTGGAAAAGGAATCATTTTCAACCTCCAACATATTTAAGGATAAAATAAAATGATATCCTCTATCTCAAAGATTTTAAATAAATGATTCTTAGTCTGAATCCATTGTAGTCTAAAATGCTGCTGTAGTGTAATTGCTCATATGAAACATAAATTGCCCATATCAGAGGCAAATCATTCATACAGCACATAACACATATAGTATTGGTTATTTTTACAATTCCTTGGTAAAATCTGTTATAAATACTGAATTTCTCAAGAAAAAGATATTTTTTACATGTCAGTTTAACCTGAAAAAAAATGTCTTTTTCTTTAATCTTATAGTATAAAGCCTATTAATAAAGAGTTAGTAGACATACTTTTTTAAAATAAAGAATTATATGCATTGTGGCTACATTTTTATCTATTTAAGAGAAACTACTAAAATGTTGGGTAAATATCAAAACTTTTATTTTAACATATGGCTAACCTCTTGCACACAAAGGACATTTTGGTGACAAGAATAAAACTAGGTAATCATTGTAGCTGGAAGTTGCCCAAATGTATCTGATGACAGCTTTAGTGGATTAAGATATGAATATATTTAAAGATGTGTCCAAACAACAGGGACAACATGGAAGTTGAGACTATATCAGAGCAACCTGTTAATATTTACACATAAAGCCAGGGCGCAGGACTCCTAGAGACAACACTTGCAGTAAGAGAAATATTTGCACACATGCTCCCTCTACCCTACATCCCATGAAATCTGAGAAGGGAGATGTAAAGATACACAGTCTTAGTCAAGGGTTGCTTTAAGAATTCTATCCAGAGTACTATACAAATGAGGGTTAAGATAACTTAGAAGTTTATTCTGGATTGATAGTGTTTCCACGGGTCTGGCAAAGCCTACTATAGAGGAACTCACTTAAACTGGTAACTCAAAAGCTTGCCACAAAGAAAGTTGCAAGGAGTATGGCTCATCTTCAAAGCTCGCTAAAATCATAGGGAAAAATAGGTCATCATGAGCCAATAAGAAAATGAATTGCAAAATCAGAACTGCCAAACTCATAAATGTTAGACTATCAATAATAGAGACATTATATAAAAATTTACTTAAGATATAATTTAACATCAGGTGAGGAGGGTTGAGTTAATCAAGGTCCTCAGTTCATAGAGTCACAGCAACGTTGGTCTCTGTGAAGTCCCTTTCATGTTTCATTTATCCCCCTTTAACCAAATCCTTAACTCCTTTCTGTATCTTTATAGGCAATGGTTGGGGAATGTGGATATATGTCCTTGAATTGGTGTATATTATTATAAATATGTAGTGAAGTTCCAGGCTCTGCTTTTGATTCACATATATGCTACTTTTGTTTAACATAATTACTCTGTGCTATTTTTAAAAAAATCTTTCCACAGTGTATTTCCATAATTGCTTTCCATTTTGAAATTCATATATTTCATGTAACAGTTCTCTCTGTTCACACAAACACTTCTTGATGAACATCTTACATGTTTCCTTTTAGAACTTTGTATAAATGTGTGTGTGTGTGTGTATAAGTGTGTCTGTGTGCACATGCGTGCAAGAGGGAGAGAGAGTGAGAATAAACCTGAATCAGGAGAGGAATGCTTGCTCCTAGGTACTTACTGAACATAAGCAAGTTACTCCTAAGAATGGCTGTATATGTCTTTTCTCTCCTCCATCTGACTTTAGTAATTAGAAATCTAAAGTTAATTGTGTTTGAACAAAAAAGGCCAGTCTCTAATCCATTGAAAATTTAAAGTTTGTTTACACAAGACAGGGGAAATAGATTCTTGGTGGGCACAAACAGAACCTTGTGCACACCAGGACCCAGGAGAAAGGAGCAGTGACCTCACAAGAAACTGACCCAGACTTGCCGTGAGTGTCCAGGAGACTCTGGCGGAGGCGTGGGTCAGCGGTGGCCTGCTGCAGGGTTGGGGGCACTGAGTGTAGCAGTACATGCATGGGATCTTTTGAAGGAGGTCACCATTATCTTCATTACCTCCACCATAGTTTTGCCCCAGGTGAATAACAGAGGGAACACAGCTCCACCCATTAACAGAAAATTGGATTAAAGATTTACTAGCATGGCCCTACCCATCAGAACAAGACCCAATTTCCCCCTCAGTCAGTCACTCCCATTAGGAAGCTTCCATAAGCCCTTATTCTTCTCCATCAGAGGGCAGACAGACTGAAAACCACAGTCACAGGAAACTAACCAATCGGATCACATGGACCACAGCCTGTCTAATGCAATAAAACTATGAGCCATGCCATGTAGGGCTACTCAAGACGGACGGGTCATGGTGGCGAGTTCTGAGAAAACGTGGTCCCCTGGAGTAGGGAATGGCAAACCACTTCAGTACTCTTGTCTTGAGAACACCATGAACAGTATGAAAAGGCAAAAAGATAGGACACTGAACGATGAACTCCCCAGGTTGGTAGGTGCCCAATATGCTACTGGAGGTCAGAGGAGAAATAACTCCAGAAAGACTTAAGAGACAGATTCAAAGCAAAAAAAGCACCCAGTTGTGGATGTGGTGATGGACGTAAGGTCCTATACTGTAAAGACCGATACTGCATATGAACCTGGAATGTTAGATCCATGAACTCAGGCAAAATGGAAGTGGTCAAACAGGAGATAGCAAGAGTGAATATCGACGTTTTAGGAATCAGCGAACTAAAAAGGACTGAAATGGGAAAATTTAACTCCAATGACCATTACATTTACTACTGTGGGCAAGAATCCATGAGAAGAAATGGAGTACCCATTAAAGTCAACAAAAGAGTCCTAAATGCAGTACTTGATGCAATCTCAATAATGACAGAATGAACTTTGTTTGATTCCAAGGAAAACCATTCAATATCACAGTAATCCTAGTCTATGCCCCTACCAGGAATGCTGAGGAAGTTGAAGTTGAACGGTTCTGTGAAGACCTACAAGACCTTCTAGAACTAACCCAAAAAAGATGTCCTTTTCATTATAGGGGACCAGAATGCATAAGTAGGAAGTTAAGAAATGCCTAGAGTAACAGGCAAATTTGGCCTAGGAGTACAGAATGAAGCAGGGCAAAGGCTAATAGAGTTTTACCAAGAGAATGCACTGGTCATAGCAAATACCCTCTTCCAACAACACAGGAGAAGACCATACACATGGACATCACCAGATGGTCAATACTAAAATCAGATTGATTATATTTGCAGCCAAAGATGGAGAAGTTCTATACAGTCAGCAAAAACAAAACCAGGAGCTGACTGTAGCTCAGACCATGAACTCCTTATTGCCAAATTCAGACTTATATTGAAGAAAGAAGGGAAAACCACTAGACCTAAATCAAATCCCTTATGATTATATAGTGGAAGTGACAAATAGATTCAAAGGATTAGATCTGATAGACAGAGGGCTGGAAGAACTATGGACAGAGGTTTGTGACATTGTACAGGAGGCAGGAATCAAGACCATCCCCAAGGAAAATAAATGCAAAAAGGCCATATGGTTGTCTGAGGAACACTTACAAATAACTGTGAAAAGAAGAGAAGCTAAAGGCAAAGGAGAAAAGGAAAGATATACCTACTTGAATGAAGAGTTCCAAAGAATAGAAGGAGAGATAAGAAAGCCTTCCTCAATGATCAAGGCATGAAAGAGAGGGAAAAAATGGAATGAGAAAGACTAGAGATCTTTTCAAGAAAATTAGTGATACCATGGGAACATTTCACGCAAATATGGGCACAATGGACAGACATGGTATGGACCTAACAGAAGCAGACGATATTAAGAAGAGGTGGCAAGAATACACAGAAGAACTATACTAAAAAGGTCTCATGACTCAGATAATCATGATGGTATTATCACTCACTCAGAGCTGGACATCCTGGAAGGCAAAATCAAGTGGGCTTTAGGAAGCATCACTATGAATAAAGCTAGTGGAGGTGATGGAATTCCAGTTGAGCTATTTCAAATCCTAAAAGATGATGCTGTGAAAGTGCTGCACTCAATATGCCAGCAAATTGGGAAAACTCAGCAGTCGCCACAGGACTGGAAAAGGTCTAGTAAATAAAAAAAAATGTAATAAAGTAATAAAAAAAAGTTTTTATTCAAATTCCAAAGAAAGGCAATGCCAAACAATGCTCAAACTACCGCACAATTGCACTCATCTCACACACTAGTAAAGTAATGCTCAAAATTCTCCAAGCCAAGCTTCAATAGTACATGAACCATGAACTTCCAGATGTTCAAGCTGGATTTAGAAAAAGCAGAGGAACAAGAGATCAAATTCCCAACATACATTGTATCATTGAAAAAGCAAGAGAGTTCCAGAAAAACATCTACTTCTGCTTTGTTGACTATGCCAAAGCCTTTGGCTGTGTGGATCACAATAAACTGTGGAAAATTCTTAAAGAAATGGGAACACCAGACCATTTGACCTACTTCTTGAGAAATTTGTATGCAGGTAAGGAAGCAACAGTTAGAACTGGACATGGAACAACAGACTGGTTCCAAAATCTGGAAAGGAGTAGGTCAAGGCTGTATATTGTCACCCTGCTTATTTAACTTATATGCAGAGTACATCACGTGAAACGCTGGGCTGGATGAAGCACAAGCTGGAATCAAGATTTCTGGGAGAAATATCAATAACCTCAAATGTGCAAATGACACCACCCTTATAACAGAACGCAAAGAAGAACTAAAAAGCCTCATGATGAAAGTGAAAGAGGAGAGTTAAAAAGTTGGCTTAAAACTCAACATTCAGAACACTAAGATCATGGCATCCGGTTCCATCACTTCATGGCAAATAGATGGGGAAACAATGGAAACAGTGAGAGACTTTATTTTGGGGGCTCCAAAATCACTGCAGATGGTGACTGCAGCCATGAAATTAAAAGATGCTTGCTCCTTGGTAGAAAAGTTATGACCAACCTAGACAGCATATTAAAAAGCAGAGACATTATTTTGCCAACAGAGGTCCATCTAGTTGAATCTGTGGTTTTTCCAGTGGTCATGGATGGATGTGAGAGTTGGACTATAAAGAAAGCTGAGTGCCAAAGAATTGATGCTTTTGAACTGTGGTGTTGGAAAAGACTCTTGAGAGTCCCTTGGACTGCAAGGAAATCCAATCAGTCCATCCTACAGAAAATCAGAACTGAATATTCATTGGAAGGACTGATGCTGAAGCTGAAACTCCAATACTTTGGCCACCTGATGCGAAGAACTGACTCATCTGAAAAGATCCTGAATTGGGGAAATATTGTGGGCAAGAGGAGAAGTGGATGACAGAGGATGAGATGGTTGGATGGCATCACCGACTCAATGGAGATGAGTTTGAGTAAACTCCAGGAGTTGGTGATGGGCAGGGATCCTGGCATCTTCCAACCAATGTGGTTGCAAAGGGTTGGACAGGACTGAGCAACTGAACTGAACTAACTAAAGTGAAATGTCTTTTATCAACGTTGCCCAAAAGGAAATTTCATGCTGTCCTTATTACAAAACAGGGAATTAATTTTTGTGTTGTCAGGATATAATGCTACTAGAAAGGCATAAAGTTTGGTTTCTGATCTGAACCTAATCTCTACATCTACCACATTCTGTGTGTGTAACACTGGGCTGGTGACTTAACTGACTTAGGAGCTTTGATATTGTCATCTGTAGTCATGAGAATAAATACCTATTTTATATAATTATCATCATGATTAGTAAAAAGAATATAATTTCATTCCCCTTCACATATCCCCCTTTTTGCTTTTCATAATGCTTCTCTTAGTGGCTCTTCATATTTTGAGGCATGGACTGCTTTGAGAAGTAAATGAAAGCATTCCAGCAGTTTTGTTTTAAAAGTCACATATATATTAAATGGCTTTCCTGGTGGCTCAGTGTTAAAGAACCCACCTGTCAGATGTAGGAAATGCGGGTTTGATCCCTGGGTCAGGAAGATCCTCTGGAGAAGGAAATGGCAACCTACTCCAGTATTCTTGCCTGGAAAATCCTATGGACAAAAAAGCCTGGTGGGCCACAATCCATGGGGTTACAAAGAGTTGGACACAATTTAGTGACTAAATAACAACAACAACAACTACAACATATATTAGATACAAAATATTACACAAATTGTCAGTGTGATCATAGAGACTAAATATGTGTTTAGTCTCTTAAAGACCTCTTTAGAGACCTCTAAAGACTAAATATGTTTAGAGACTAAATGTGTTTTTAAAAATTTTTTCTGAGCCTCTGGCATTTACCTCCTTCCATGGAGGACAGCCCTCAGATATAAATTAGATTCACAATCCTCATGATTGGGATAAAGGAACTCTTTACTGGGAACTAATGTAACTTGACCAGAGTTAGGCTGGCAGTAGCAGCACTCCAGCCTCACAGAATTCTTTCTGCTCCATTCCACTGTCAGGAGATAAAGAATGAGAGCTTTATGCATACCTTTTGCAAATTACAATTTGCTTTATATGGAGCATTCATTAATGGCTTTTGTTTTCTTGTCCTGAGGCACACATTTCTGTCTATGCCTTTGGTAAATGGTTTCATTTTCTGCCATTGTTTATTATTTGTACTTGTCAGATTTTTAATTGTATAATTAAGATGCTATTGGTCTTCACTAGAAATATCATCAAAGTGTTGTGACAGTGTTGTACTAAATAAATCCTGAAGTCACTGAATATAAAAGGAAATTTAAAGATTCTAGGCTACAAGATATGTAACATATTTCACTTATAGACATCCTAATCAGGTCTACGAAATAACCAGTTTTGCTGATAGCCATTGGAAAGCAGACAGTTATTAGCTCTGTATCATTTAATGAAATGCCATTACAGCAGTGACCAATGTTTGAAATGGGGAATTTTAGGCAAATAATATTCAGGAAAAACAAGTAGATCGTTTTTCCAGTTTCTTTCTATGAAAACAGCGATATTGAGAAATAAATAAAGCCAATTTAGAACTATAGGAGATGACAAAACTGAGGTCTAGAAAATGTGTGTCATTTGCATGAGGTTATATGTTAATTGGGTTTTCTGGTCAACTTGATGGTTTAGTTATAGTTTTGTTGTTGTTGTTCTGATTTCTTTTCTCTCTATACTTTGGGCATGCCACTGCTTGGCCCCAGTGGTAATATTATTAGTTTAGACACACATGTCTCCAGGATGTGGAGGTTCTGGGAATGCAGATTAAAATATTTACAGCAAACTCCATACGTCTATATATCATTTTTTAAATTGAAGTAGATTTTCTTTCAGGTGCATATTGATTTATACAAATCCAAACTGCCTAATTAGAAAAACAAAGAAAACTTCTGAATTTGTGTAGATTAACATCATAAGCAAGTGCTAAAACAAGTGCTCCCAGGTACTATGTAGACAGGACAATGTACAACTTTTTGAATATAAATTATTTTTATCCTTGGGATTTTTTTTTTTCTAATTTTTTCTTCTGGACACTTTGTTTCCAAGGCTCATCTTTTTCCCCCCACCACTGTTCTGAAATGAGGCTTTTAAAAAATGCCTTTATATTTCTTCTTGTATTCATTGGAAGGACTGATGCTGAAGCTGACACTCCAATGCTTTGGCTACCTGATGTGAAGAACTGACTCATTTGAATGGACCCTGATGCTGGGAAAGATTGAAGGTGGGAGAAGGGGATGACAGAGGATGAGATGGTTGGATTGCATCACTGATGGACATGAGTTTGAGCAAGCTCCAGGAGTTGGTGATGGACAGGGAAGCCTGGCATGTTGCAGTCCATGGGGTCGCAGAGAGTCGAATACGACTGAGAGACTGAACTGAATTTCTTCTTGTATATCAATTGTATTGTGGTATCGTGCATCTGGTTTGGGGCCTTTTCCCCCTTTTAATGTGAGTAACTCTGAGACAGAAAAGTAGTGAAACAAAGCATTCCCAGTTCTCCTTATGAGAAATCTACTGACTCCTGAACTGGCTTCTATTGGAATTTGTTTTTGGCTGATCTTTACATGACCTTTGAAATTCTGGCATCTGACTTGCCTTGAGCTTGGACTCTATGGCTCTAAGTCTAATTCCTTCAGGGACCTTGTCCTCCCAATCTCGTATTTTCTGGACCTTTCTGTCTATCTTAACTCTCTGGAAGTCCAGATAGGAGAAACTGGAAGCTATTTTCTGGGCCTCTTTGTTGGTCTTAACCCTATGAAAGATAAGATACGTTAAGCAAAATACCACAAAACTCTTTTTAGTTTTGTTGTATCCCAGTGAATGTGCCGGTGCTGAAAGAGATGCTTATAGGAGGGAAATAATGAGTTAATTGGAAAACGCCAAAGACTGGGAAACTTCCGGCATTGACGTCCAAGAAAAGGGCTTCAGCCACTGATTCAGTATTTTTAAACCATTCTAAATGAGAGATGGCTAAAGTTAACAGATTAAAATTTTCAGAAACTTTCAAGAGCATGAGTCCAAAAAATAATATTTTTAATAATACATCCTTTCACACTCCACTGCACTTCTTGGTTCTGGCTCGGGCTATTGACAGATGTGCCAACATTCTCCCGGGGGGAGGCGGGGATATGCAGTCCTCACAGGGCTCTTGCCCAACTGGAAAAGGGAAATTCCAGCCACCTCTTAATAAAGCATGTGCTCCAGAGATTTGCAACTCAATTTTGTAGACCTAATGAGTTTGAAGATGATTGGAATAAACATTGAAATTTTGGTAGCAGCTTAGCCGAATTCTGGCTAATCTCTGTGTCCTCTGTGGTTTTGCCCTTCACAGATGCAAACTCCACAGGGCTACTGCTCACCAAGATCATTAGTGCCATACAAAGCCAATTGAAAACAAGTCGAGTGACAGTCCTTGTTGTGCATCTTTAATTTACAAAGGGAAATTCTCTGGGCAGTTTCATTAGCTTCTAGCAAGTTTAATTGGATGAAAACATTGCTTTCATGATCTTTGATACCATGTGTTGGTACAAATTAAAGCATAGCGGCTCCTAGTCACGGAATTTTGCTCCTCAAATGCCTCCAGAGGGTTAAACTTGACAAAGGAGGATCCTTAACGGAATTATTACAAATCTCCCAGGGTGTAAATTGATGCTTGTGAATGTCAAGATTCAGTATCAAACAAAATAACAAAGTTCAGATAAACACATGCATAATCAAAGGTTCATGAAAAACATAATGTGTTCAATACAGACAGTGCATGTAGGCATTCTGCATTGCATGCAAAGGGGGCAGGTACTTTTATAAAAAGATTGGTTTTAATATACATGGTATATGAATTTTGTCCATATGGTATCATAACATATTGAGAGTTTTCTTACTAACTTGAATTTGTATAATCACTGATGGCCTATTAAGTGAATTCGGTCAATAAGAAACATTGAACCCTGATTATTCTGTGTGCAATTTATATTGATTACCCCACTGAAGTAATCTTTGAGCTTGAAAAATATATTATTCTTGAGTTAGAGAAGGTAAAGAGAGGAGGCAGTGGAATAAGATTTGATATATTTGTCTAATAAGATAATCATAGAAATAGTCATGTCCAGATTTTTCTGGTTGAGAAACATCATTATGTTGATACTTGTAAGGGGCTCAGTCTTCAGAAGGTGGGCCATCACTAACGAAAATCACAAATTCCTAAAGCTGCGCTAGGATATATGTCTGCTTCTGCAGACCAGGCTACTTAAGACCGGCGTCTCTTAATGAATTCCTAAAAGACAGCAAGGGGGAATGCTAAGGGAAGTGTCACAGTTACAATAGTGCACACTAATCACTTTTACTGTCTCCAGTTTTGTCTGCCACACATAGTAAATGTTTGTGTCACCCACTGACTCTAGTGGGTATTGACATATTGAGACCTTTTATCTTCCATTGACTAGACTCAAGTAGGTAGACTTGTGACTTCTTGTTTTGAAGATTGTCACCTTAAAAATAACCCCTTAATGAGTCTGTGAATAATTTTTGAGACATAACAAATATGTATCATGGATGTCTCCACACTCTGTTCCAATGGTCATGACTAACGGCATGTGGTCCTAAGAGTGCTTCAGGCTGCCAATACCAGCCCATCAGGATGGGTACCTGAGTCGAAAAGTTTTGGTCCTGCCCTAACTATGTTATGAGTTTTATAAAGCACTCTGGTCTTATTAGGAAAACATGTCTAAACTGTCTCATAGGGAAGAATCTCCTTGAAAATGATTCTTAGTAATCTAATGACACTAATTCTTAGTAATTTCAGATTCTGATGGTAATATTTTCAGGCTTGTCCCTAACTCTAGTGTGTGTTCTCTATCTAAATAACAGGATATATATTTTATGATAGGTTCAAATTTCAGTGGTCATTTTAGCAGAAAAGTTAAGAAGTTTGGAAGCATTCATTACCATGTGACTCAGGGAACTCAAACCGGCCCCCATGGTAGAAGGCAGGAGGCGAGTTTAAGAGGGAAGAGTCATATGTATACCTATGGCTAATTCATGTTGCCGTATGGCAGAAACCAACACAATATTGCAAAGCAATTATCCTTCAATTGAAAATAAATAAATTTTAAAAAGTGTGAAAGCCTTCAAATGATGTCAGGAAACATTTTAACGTTTTCTCTTTTTTTTTGTATAAGTTATGCATACATTTAAACTATTGCTAATAATTCATTTGCTTGAATCGTCATAAACTTTAAATATAATATGTAGCTACTGAATTCAACTCCACTTTTTAATTAGAAAAAAATGAAATCATTTTAGCATTAAAAATCGTTAATAATGTTTTAAATGGAAGATCGTGCCAGTGGTTGTAAAGAATTAATTCTAATCTCTAGAATAAAACAGTGAAGCACATTTTTGCTATTTAGAAAATGTTTCCTAAAAAGAAAAAAAAAAAGCATTTGTATGCAAGCACTTGTATCCCCTTCTTATGCAAATCTCAAAAATGCTTTAATTTTCCTGAACACTTAATTGACATTATACATAGCCTTGAAAGCTTTATACAGAATCATGTGTATGTGAAAGCAAAGGTTCCTGTTGAACAGTACAGACTTGAAAGCTGAACCAGGAAATCATAATAAGCAACTAAGTAAACACTGAAGTCAAATGTGTGCTACGATGGTGGTGGTGTCATGGGATGAGTCTCAGTCAATGATCGGAAATAAAAGAAGAAACACCACTTAAATCCTGTGACACCAAGTTTATCTTTCTCATTGTTCCCAAATATTTACAGTAAGTGAGGAGACGTTTCTTCCATCTTTTCCTTTTCTTTCTTTCTTTTTAAATATGTATTTATTTGTCTACATCCGGTCTTAGTTGGCGACATGCGTGATCTTTCCTTGTAGCACATGGACTCTCTGCTTGTGGCACAAGGCCTTTGGAGCACAAGGGCTCAGTAGTTGTTGTTCATGGGCTTAGTTGTCCCCTGGCATGTGGGATCTTGGTTTCCCAATCAGGGATCAAACCTGCATCCCCTGCATTGCAAGACAGATTCTTAACCATTGGACCAGGGAAGTCCCCATCTTTTCCTTTTCTATGCCCGCCCAGTGGAAGAAAATAATTTCATCGTCTCTTATGCTCTGCTTTTAGCTGCTCCTTGTAGAATACTCCCCAGATACATGTGGACCAAAGTTAGCAATGAATGGAAAGGGCAGACATGGAGGGGTCCGTTCCCTATAAATTTTTCTCTGGCTACTTACTGGAACTGCTTCACTGGGCATTACTTCTCTCTCACCAAATAGAAGAAAATTTATCATTTCACTCTTTGCCCCAAGTTTTCTTTTAACTCTTTTGATTCATAAAAGGCAAGATTTAACTCTCCATTTCACTGTAAAATTGTACTGGATTCCCTAGGATCCAACCCAGGAAGCTATTCTAATTATCACAAACTTTGTACAGTACCATTAGCTTTTCTAATTTATCCTAATCTTGTGTTGTCAAATTGAGCTCAAAACTCCTGGACTCACACCTACCCTGGACCATGCCTTTCTATAACACCTTCTTCATGGGTCTGGAAAACTTATTTGAAGGCCTTAATTTGAATCACGTAGGCTTCTATATTTGATCTCTGGTTCCTCTGCCTTTTCTAAAACCAGCTTGAACATCTGGAAGTTCACGGTTCATGTATTGCTGAAGCCTGGCTTGGAGAATTTTGAGCATCACTTTACTAGCTTGTGAGATGAGTGCAATTATGCAGTAATTTGAGCATTCTTTGGCAATGCATTTCTTTGGGATTGGAATGAAAACTGACCTTTTCCAGTTCTGTGGCCACTGCTGAGTTTTCCAAATTTGCTGGCATATTGAGTGCAGCACTTTCACAGCATCATCTTTTAGGATTTGAAGTAGCTCAACTGGAATTCCATCACCTCCACTAGCTTTGTTCTTAGTGATGCTTTCTAAGGCCCATTTGACATTGCATTCCAGGATGTCTGGCTCTAGGTGAGTAATCACACCGTCATGATTATCTGGGTCATGAAGACCTTTTTTGTACAGTTCTTCTGTGTATTCTTGCCATCTCTTCTTAATATCTTCTGCTTCTGTTAGGTCCATACCATTTCTGTCCTTTATCAAGCTCATCTTTGCATGAAATGTTCCCTTGGTATCTTTAATTTTCTTGAAGAGATCTCTAGTCTTTCTCATTCTGTTGTTTTCCTCTATTTATTTGCATTGATCGCTGAGGAAGGCTTTCTTATCTCTCCTTGCTATTCTTTGGAACTCTGCATCCAGATGCTTATATCTTTCCTTTTCTCCTTTGCTTTTTTCTTCTCTTTTTTTCACAGCTATTTGTAAGGCCTCGTCAGACAGCCATTTTGCTTTTTTGCATTTCTTTTCAATGGGCATGGTCTTGATCCCTGTCTCCTGTACCATGTCACAAACCTCTGCCCATAGTTCATCAGGCACTCTGTCTATCAAATTTAGTCCCATAAATCTATTTCTCACTTCCACTGTATAATCATAAGGGATTTGATTTAGGTCATACCTGAATGGTCTAATGGTTTCCCCTACTCTCTTCAATTTAAGTCTGAATTTGGCAAAAAGGTGTTCATGATCTAAGCCATAGTCAGCTCAGTCTTGTTTTTGCTGACTCTACAAGCTGGTTTTAGAAAAGGCAGAGGAACCAGAGATCAAATTGCCAACATTGCTGCATCATGGAAAAAGCAAGAGAGTTCCAGAAAAACATCTATTTGTGCTTTATTGACTATGCCAAAGCCTTTGACTGTGTGGATCAAAATAAACTGTGGAAAACTCTGAAAGAAATGGGAATACCAGACCACCTGACCTGCCTCTTGAGAAACATATATGCAGGTCAGGAAGCAACAGTTAGAACTGGACATGGAACAACAGACTAGTTCCAAATAGGAAAAGGAGTACATCAAGGCTCTATATTGTGACCCTGCTTATTTAACTTATATGCAGAGTACATCATGACACATGGTGGGCTGGAGAAAGCACAAGCTGGAATCAAGATTGCCAGGAGAAATATCAATAACCTCAGATATGCAGATGACACCACCCTTATGGCAGAAAGTGAAGAGGAACTCAAAAGCCTCTTGATGAAAGTGAAAGAGAAGAGTGAAAAAGTTGGCTTAAAGCTCAATATTCAGAAAACGAAGATCATGGCATCCGGTCCCATCACTTCATGGGAAATAGATGGGGAAACAGTGGAAACACTATCAGACTTTATTGTTTTGGGCTCCAAAATCACTGCAGATGGTGATTGCAGCCATGAAATTAAAAGATGCTTACTCCTTGGAAGGAAAGTTATGACCAACCTAGATAGCATATTCAAAAGCAGAGACGTTATTTTGCCAACAAAGGTCCGTCTAGTCAAGGCTATGGTTTTTCCAGTGGTCAACTATGGATGTGAGAGTTGGACTGGAATTGATGCTTTTTAACTATGGTGTTAGAGAAGACTCTTGAGAGTCCCTTGGACTGCAAGGAGATCCAACCAGTCCATCCTAAAGGAGATCAGTCCTGGGTGTTCATTGGAAGGACTGATGCTGAAGATGAAACTCCAGTACTTTGCCACCTCATGTGAAGAGTTGACTCATTGGAAAAGACCCTAATGCTGGGAGGCATTGAGGGCAGGAGGAGAAGGGGATGACAGAGGATGAGATGGTTGGATGGCATCACTGACTCGATGGACATGAGTTTGGGTAAAGTCTGGGAGTTGGTGATAGACAGGGAGGCCTGGCGTGCTGTGATTCATGGGGTCTCAAAGAGTCGTACATGATGGAGCGACTGATCTGAACCGAACTGAGGCTTGTATATTATTGGTATCTCACATTATAAGAAAGCTCAGACATGTGAAAGGTGAAAAGGGATTTAATGAACATATTTGTGTATCATTTGTCATACCAAAGATCACAGACTGTGGTGGAATGAGCAGTGAAGAAAGCACAGGGCGTAGAATTGGGTTTTCTGGTTTTGAGCACTGACTCTACCTCTTCCTAGTTGAGTGACCCCAGGAAAGTTACTTAATCTCTCTGTGCCTCAAAACACGTATGGCAAAATAACACTTAAACTTAGAAACAAAACCATAAACAAAACCAAAACCATTAAGGGAATAAAAGTATTGGTATATGTAAAACACTCAGATGTCTGCCTAGCATTTAGTAAAGCATAGTGTACTTCTTAAGAAAGACGAAAAACTTGATCCATTTGTCTTTTTTTTTAAATTTTTATTCATTTATTTATTTTTGGCTGTGTCAAGTCTTACTTGCAGAAGGCGGGATCTTCCTTGTGGTATGCCGGCTTCTCTCTTTGTGGTGTATGGCCTTGGGAGTTGCAGTACATGGGTTTAGTTGCCCTGTGACATGCGGAATCCTAGTTCCCTGACCAAGGATTGAACCCGCATCCTAACTTAGGAAGTCCCAAGTTTGTCTTGTTCTTGACTTTGTAGAAAATTCTTTATAACAATCATTACTGTTTCTGTGTGTTTTAAATGTCTTAGATAATAGCTTATGTTTTCATTATATTTTCAGTGGCGTCTGCACACAGTTTTACATTTTAATATAAACACAAACTTAAGTATTTTTTTAATAATTTATCTTTTTGGTATTTCATCTAATAAATATTTAGCTTATGCTAAAGTAAAATGAAGACAAAATACAACATTGTATATATAAATTATTTTGTTTATCTTAAAAATAATCATGGAAGACGCTTAAAGTAGAAATCTGATATAAATGTTAGTGCTTTACATTGAGTGTGTCTCCCCAAAATTCATATGCTGAAATCCCAGCCTTCAAGGGGATTGTTTTTAGATGCAAGGCCTTTGGGAGGTGATTAAGCTGTGATGGTGGAGCACTTATCAGAGGATTAGTGTCCTTATAAAAGAGACCCTAGAGAACTCCCTTGCCCTTTCTACCATTTGGGGACAGTGTGAGAACCAGGAAGTGGACTCACATCAAATCTGCAGGTCCTCGATCTTAGAATTCCCAGCCTCCAGAACTGTAAGAAATACACGTTTGTTGTTTATCAGCCACTGAGAATTATGGCAGCCCAAACATGCCAAAACAAGTGTTTTCCACTGTGTAATGGTATTTTCGTCCTATGTGCTCTGCTCTTTTTTCCTTGGCTGGACTGGGTCTTTGTTGTGGTCCACTGGCCTTCTCTAGTTGAGGCGCAGATGGGCTTCTTTCTGGTTGTGGTGCACAAGCTTCACTTAGTTCCCCAACCAGGGATCATCCCTCGGCCCTTGCACTGGAAGGTGGATTCTTGATCACTGGCCCACCAGGGAAGTCTACTCCCCACAAAATTCTATTATAACTATACTGCCAAGTATTATGTAAGTAAGTAATACTAAAAGTTTAAGAGACAGTGAGTGGTCTGCAGACACAAACAGATAAACACACTCACGTGGACCAAAGGTAGCAATCTGATTGTCAAGATGGCAGGCACAGAGAAAACACATGGAGAATGACTTCCTCTTCAGTTGGAATCCCACGGGGAATCACAGTCATTGAAGATCCTCCACTGATTAAAATAGCACTCTCTTTTAAATCAGTACACAAAATACACCCAACAGACCTCATCCAGATTCTTCAAGTATTTTGATAAATAATCCTCTGATGGAGTGTTTTGAAAAGAGGAACTAACTGATGAGGGAGAGCAGAATGGTGACTAACCTGGAAAGAAGGAGACGATTATCAAACAGCAAGCACCCTCCACATAAATAATGTATCTCTCCATGACCTCTTGCTTTGACAGCTGGTTGCTGCCTCTATCTAGCAAGCTGAGGTCTTTCCTCCTGATTAGGTCACCTCCTTTGATGATCATAATTCTTAGTGTCACAACAACACAGAGACAAGAATAAAGCAGTGATAACAACAAAGCCTTACGGGCACCGACATAGCTTTCATCTCTGCACATTGTATGGTTTTGTAAATTGTCTTCACTATGTAAATGTGCAAAGGCTGACTACCAGGTTTCTTTTCAAATTGGACTTTTATCTAATGAATGATACCATCAAAATCAGACAGTGATAGGGGTTCCTGTACAATCTCCTGGCAAAATGCTTTTATCATTATGCTCCAACTGATCACGTTTGAACTGTTTACTCCAGAGGGATTAGAAAGGATATAGTTTATTTTTAAGGATCCTCTGTTGGGGAGTTAAGTATGGAGATTCTCTAGTGAGTCTGGATAGGTTAAATTGTTGTTCAGTCACCTAGTTGTTTCTCTGTCCATGGGATTTTCCAGGAAGGAATACTGGAGTGGATTGCTGTTTCCTTCTCCAGAATAGGTAAGTAGTTCATCCACTTTATAGTCTCACCCCACCAACATATCCTTTGTAGGTTTTTCTCTGTATGTGTCTACATAGAGAAAGCATCTCTCCAGTTTTTTCCTTGATGTCTATGGGATCCAAAAACTCAGACCATTTTTTAAAACAGGGAAACAGATAGTTATATAGGAAATTACAAACTTGGAGATGTTTAAAAAAAAAGTTCCAGGCATGCTTCTTGGTTAATAGTCCCTGACTCACTTCTGGGATGGTAACTAGATACCATATTGTTTTTATGGCTCCAAGAAGACCTATTTTTCCCCAGTGTAGACTGAAGAGGCAATCCAAGGGAGAAAAATAAATGTCTATTTCTCTCATTTAGGCAGTTTGCATGCCTAGGGATTTACACTGCTGCTGCTGCTGCTGCTGCTACTAAGTCGCTTCAGTCGTGTCCGACTCTGTGCAACCCCAGAGACAGCAGCCCACCAGGCTCCCCCATCCCTGGAATTCTCCAGGCAAGAACACTGGAGTGGGTTGTCATTTCCTTAAGAGTTTACACCTCACTGAAGAACCTTCTGAACATTTCTTACCTATACAGACTATCCAGGAGAAAGTAGATTCTTTGTGCCCCCTTTTGTTACCTAAATGATTTATGTGGGGTAGAATGTATTTTTGATGGCTTAGGAAATTCTTTAATATTTTTATTTGTATGAAATATTTATTTTTTTAAATTTAATAAAAACAGATGCTTCCTATACACACACACAGGGACACACAAAGTTTATATGAATGTAAACATAACCATAGTGTATTATAAAGGCAAAAGAAACCTAAAGATATCATATCATCATTTATTATAGCTGTTGTATATCTCACAATTTTTTTTTTTATATCACAATTTTTTTACACAGCTTTTTGTTTTAAATGTGTAAAATGTATGGGACAGGAGCTTCTGATTTTATCAATTTGAATTTAGAGATTTCAGGTAACTTTTATTTTTTATTTGTTATAAATTTACTATTCATTATCTCTGATGAGATTTGCCAGAATTTATGATAACATTAAAATTGTTATTTTCAACTGAACCATTAAATTATGAAATTGAAAATTAGTCATGTTCAGGTATTAATAGTTCACTTACCCTACCAACTCATGTTAGCCTTCTGTTGTTCTTCAAAATTATATATTCAAATTGTATAATGTATATCCAAAAGTAAAAATGAGTAAGCACAAAAAGTTCCATGTATTTTTTAAATATTGGTTTTCATTAATCCAGAGCATATTCACATCAAATTGGGTCTTAAAGAAATTAATGTTCAAATTACCAATGAGAAAAACAAGACTGCAAAACTTCAGTGACTGTACAGACCAATGACCAGAACTCTGGTTTATGGATTTCTTGTCACCAGAGCTGTTAGTCTATAACTGATGGCAGGACCAGCTCTGTCACCTAATAAGTTGGCTTAGTCATAGAAATGATTTTACCTTCTGTTACCTTCATATATGAACTACAAAGTATGGAGGCCAACTAGATACTTTTCTAAAGTAATTCTGGTCCAAATATTCTGTGATTACATTTCTACCCATTCTACCAAGCCTGTTTGCCCTCTTAATTTCCAGATTAAATTTAAGAGCTCCTATCCCCTAGAAGAATATTTCCTGCAAAAGAATTGGGAATTCTATTCTATTAAGGGAGAATAGTTATCATATGAGCTTTCAGATAAAAATAATATTCTAACATGCATTTATCACACACACTTCAGATACAGAAATATAAGTTCTATAGTCTCTTCTTCAGAGCTGAGGAGTAAGCAGTCTTTCTGTGGAATATTAAGAATGCAATATTGATTTTTTGGCTAAGTAATTTGATCCTTTAGACACATTAATCAATTACGTTTTCAGAGTGCATTGAGTAACAGGTAATCACTGGTATGGTAAGCATATTCAGTCAGTGGTCAAGACTGACAGCAAGATGGTAGGCACAAAATGTGTCTAGAAACCTTAGTGGTTTGATATCCCTAGGATGGTTGTAAAGAAGGCAATGACACCCCACTCCAGTACTCTTGCCTGGAAAATTCCATGGACGGAGGAGCCTGGTAGGCTGCAGTCCATGGGGTTGCTAAGAGTCGGACAGGGCTGAGCGACTTCACTTTCACTTTTCACTTTCATGCACTGGAGAAGGAAATGGCAACCCGCTCCAGTGTTCTTGCCTGGAGAATCCCAGGGATGGGGGAGCCTGGTGGGCTGCCGTCTATGGGGTCGCGCAGAGTCCGACATGACTGAAGTGACTTAGCAGCAGCAGCAGGATGGTTGTATTACTATTGAATCAATAAAAGATATTAGTAAAGTGAAAAGGGCATATGAGGTTTCTACTATGGGGAAGTATTTCAACTTTGGAGAAGATAGGTTCATGTGTTAATACTTTCAAGGTTTTCAGGAAAGACATTCAGGTTAAACCCAGGCAGAAACTAGTTTATTCTTGTAATTGACATTTATGACAATTACATCATACAATTACAATTTATACAATTATACATTGTATACATAATGTATAAATGTATACACTTATACAATTACATCATCACAATTACTTTGTGATGGGCAAAGAAAGTAGCATACTCAGTGGCTACATCCTTTGTACTCCAAGTATGATCCACTGATTTTATCTGAAATCTTTTAGAAATGCAGACTCTCCAGCACCACCCCAGCCCAGAACTATTATATCAGAATCTTTTAACAAGATGTTGTTCACTTGCTCAGTCTGAGTCTTTGTGACCCCATAGACTGCAGCACACCAGGCTTTCCTGTCCTTCAGAGTCTCACGGAGTTTGCTCAAACTCATGTCCATTGAGTTGGTGACACCACCCAGTCATCTCATCTCTGTTGTCCCCTTCTCCTCCTGCCTTCAATCTTTTCCAGCATCAGGGTCTTTTCCAATGAGTCAGCTCTTTGCATCAGGTGGCCGAAGTACATGCATTTTAAAGTTTGTGAGGCATTTGTTTTAAACCTTTATGACTTTAACAATCTTATTTTCCCAAATTCAGGCCAAAATAACTAATAACTAATGTCCAGTTTTTCTCAGCATTGTGAGAACACCTTTTTACAGAAGGTGGAGGACACCTTTTTACAGAAGAGGTATTTGTCATCATCTCATTGGAGAAGGCAATGGCACCCCACTCCAGCACTCTTGCCTGGCAAATCCCATGGACGGAGGAGCCTGAAAGGCTGCAGTCCATGGGGTCGCTGAGGATCAGACACGACTGAGCGACTTCACTTTCACTTTTCACTTTCATGCATTGGAGAAGGAAATGGCAACCCACTCCAGTGTTCTTGCCTGGAGAATCCCAGGAGTGGCGGAGCCTAGTGGACTGCCGTCTTTGGGGTTGCACAGAGTTGGACACAACTGAAGTGACTTAGCAATAGCAGCATTTTCCCCTGAAGGTCAGAGGCCAGCAAGCAAGGTGATGTTCCAGCCAAAAGTTGCTGTTCTAACGCATCTGCCCCTGCCCCCACCACTGTTTTCTACTCTGAGGTTTGCATTTGGGAATTTCCTTCAGGAGAGAAACAAAACTGCCAGCTTTATCATCTACACCTCAGATATGTCTCTATCAAATCCTAGTTTCCAGGCAAACCCTCCACCACTGAAAATTTCAAGTTTTTAAAGAAATAAAAAGTGGTTACTTTCAATGAAGAGGTTAGGGAAATTTGGGGCCTTTTTGGTTATTTCATTTGTTTATTTCTTGATATGAAAGAGGGTTTTTTTTTTTTTTAACTTCTTATAAACCTCCATGACTCAATCACAGAAGTTTTTGTTTTGTTTCCCTGGCTAAAATGCCATTTTATTTCTGAACTTAAGACAAATTCTTTCCCCTCTATAGTGCAGACTAAGCCAAACTTGTTTTCATTGAATCTCAGAGAACCATGATCCTTCTTATACCGCTCATCTAAATGTATAATACACTCTCATTTGTTACATTGGTTATTACTATCTAGCCACTAGAAAGCAGCAAGTATGTCTTATTTCTGTGTTATTTCCTCTGTTTAACACAATGCCTGACCCATAGTAATCATTTAATAGTATTTGCTGATTAACAAAGGGATATAAGACTCAGAAAGTAATTGTTCAAAGAGTCACACAAACTTGAGATGTTTCTAAATATAAACTCTGTGCTTTTTTTTCTGTAGCAATAATTTTTTCCAATCTGGCTACATCCCAAAACAATTAAATCAGAATCTCTCGATATGGAACACTTGTTTTGGTATTGTTGCTGCTGCTGCTAAGTCGCTTCAGTTGTGCCCAACTCTGTGCAACCCCATAGACAGCAGCCCACCAGGCTCCCCGTCCCTGGGACTCTCCAGGCAAGAACACTGGAGTGGGTTGCCATTTCCTCCTCCAATGTATAAAAGTGAAAAGTGAAAATAAAGTCGCTCAGTGTGTCTGACTCTTAGCGACCCCATGGACTGTTAAGGTCCTGCAAATATTCTAATGAGAAGTGAGCCTTGAGAGCCTTGCTCTATACTTGGCTCTCTCTTTAATATAATGGCATAAAATCTTCTAGAATGATAAAGTGCAGCAATTGAGGAAGTCAAAATACACTTGTCAGTTGGTAGGAAAATACAAGGAGTGAAAAGTATTCAGTCTAAAGTAATGAAATCTCAAAAAGAACTGGCTATCTGTTTTTAACTATTTGAAAAGTGTTCTTGTATAAATGGGATTAGATTTACTCTATATATTCTCAGAAGTCAGAACCCAGCTGTATGCATGCAAATTATAGGAAGACAGTTTAGGGCTCAGTATGAGGAAAAAGCCTCTTAGAACTTAACACTAAAAATATATTGCACTATTTTTGGAGGTGATGAGGAACACATTGAGGGAGGTATTAGGTAAAACCAGATGGTGATTTGGCAAAGTCCAAATGCTGAATTAGGTTAGTTAGAATGTGACTGTGTGGGATTCTGTGATTCTATGTCTATCAGAATATGTATTAGTTTTATTTTGATATTATTTGGTAATAATATTAAACATAATGATAGTGAACATTTGTTGAATGTTGTTTATGAGTGAAGCCTACCTTAAACAATTTATATCATTATATTACCTCCATAAGCCCTGCAAAAGCTTGGTGACATTGGTGTAATGTATAGCCCCATTTTAATGAAGAGGTAGCACAGACAGAGATTAGTAAACTTGCACATGGTAATTAGCCATAAATTATTGAAACAAAGATTCAGACTCAAGCAGTCTAAGCTTGAAGCCTGAATGCTAGCTCACTTGGCTCCAATCATCCATACAGATTTCTGTACTTGTCAAACAATTAAATACTGTTACTTTTATGGACAGAAATGATTCTCACACATAGGTTCAAGCTACCTACTTTAAGATACAAGAATAAAGCCACTAGGAAAATAAATATTAAGTTCTGGTCTTTAAAACTGAGGTATTGCATCCATGTGTTTGAAGCAGCTAAGGATGAAACTTTGTTTTGTTGGCTAAGATGTTGAAGAGATATGCTTGATTCCTCTATCAAGTTATAGAAAGACAAGCCCTAGAGGAGAAAGAGGCAACCCACTCCAGAATTCTTGCCTGGGAAATCCCTTGGACAGAGGAGCCTGGTGGGCTACAGTCCATTGGGTCACAAGAGTCGGACATGACTTAATGATTATACCACCACCACCACCACCAGGCTGAGGTGCTGCTTCTCAAAACCTGAACTCAGAAGTTTCCATTAAAATGTTTTATACTCTTCTAAATAATGTTTTACCCAACTTTTAGAGACAATAAAATACTTTCTTTGTCTGGATCTTCCTACATTTTTCTGTTATTAAATCTATACTAAACCTACAATTGAATTAGTTTTGGTACTCAGAAGCTAGTGTGGCTTGTCTTATATGTGTCATCATCTGACATATAAGGTTCACATATGTGAACCTACTTAAGGTATAAATATGTCACTATTTATCCTTGTAAGACTGGTAGTCTGGGACTTGTATGATCTAGTGATCATTCCAGAAACTATATTCTCTAAGTAGATAAGTTAAATACCTCTGCTTCATGTAGTGGGGAAAAAGATATCTTCCTGATTAGCTTTGAACTTTTGTAGTTTATTCTTAGAACTTCAGTTTACTCATTGCTCTCAGAAGTGGAAAAAATTATGCCAATTTTGACAGACTCAATGAGAATTAAATGAAATAATTATCTAAAATACTTGGCAGAGTTCCTGGTTCTCAGCATATGTTAAGCAAGTTTTAATTGCTTTTCTTTTTCCCTTTTATATTCTTTGTTCCATCACCTTGAAAATGGGGCCAGTAAAACTCCCTGAGTTAAGCCATAGTGCAGTTATGAAGATAAAAAATGAATTTATGTATATCCAAGCTATGCATACTGTAATTTACTGTTTAGAGCTATCACTAATAGTCACTGTCCTTTTAATTATTTAGTTGTCTATCACTGTTGAGTTGCTTTAGTATTTTGATTCTCCAAAATGTGTGTCACCTCTGAAACACTGTAGAAATATTTCTAAGGAGAAAAAAAAAGGTCATAAAGTTAGATATGTACCTAAGCTTTCACATAGAGACAAAAATCTATAAAGTACTAAAGAATATTGCTGTAGTAATTTCCATCTGTATCCTGTTTAGTTTTGCTCTCATCATCCTGCATAGTTTCAGCATAAAGAAACTGTGGGAGAAGCAAAAGAGGCCACTCATCAAGTCCAAGGAAGTCTCTCTCTTCTCACCTATTCAGTCTTACTTGGAATTGAGTTCCCTGCCACCGTCATCTGTTGTTGTTGTTGTTTTTGACTTGCTAAGTTGTGTCCGACTCTTTGCAACCTCGTGAATGGCAATAAACCAGGCTTTCCTGTCCTTCACTATCTCCTGGAGTTTGCTCAGACTCACGTCCACTGAGTCAGTGATGCCAACCAATCATCTCATCCTCTGTTGCCTGCTTCTCCTCTTTCCCTCAGTCTTCTCCAGCATCAGGGTCTTTTCCAATGAGTCAGCTCTTCACAGCAGGTGGCCAAAGTATTGGAGCTTCAGCATCAGTCCTTCCAAGAATATTCAGGGTTGATTTCCTTTAGGATTGACTGGTTTGATCCACTTGCTGCCCAAGGGACTCTCAAGAGGCTTCTCCAATACCACAGTTCGAAAGCATCGATTCTTTGATGCTCAGCGTTCTTTATGGTCCAACCCTCACATCCATACATGGCTACTGGAAAAATCATAGTTCTGACTATACAGACTTTTGTCAGAAAAGTGATATTTCTACTTTTTCAGATGCTGAGCTTTTCTTCCAAATAGCAAACGTCTTTAATTCCATGGCTGCAGTCATCACAGTGATTCCTGAGCCACCACAGTGATTCTGGAACCATTGTCTACAGTCATTGTCAAATATTTCTACTAGTATCAGGAAAACTGATGCATTTCTCTCCTTATTCAAGCTTATTCAGGCCATCCTCTTTCAAATGTTTTTACTCATAAATATCTGCTTCATTTCCAGGCATACATTATTCTGTTTCAGATTGAAATTTTAGTACAGTGATGAACAGCTTGTGTTTGTGTTTTCTTTGCTAGAAAATGCATACACAGAAAGGATATAAGTTTGGTGTAATGTTAGGCCAATAACTCTAATAGAAGACTCTTCAGAATAAAAGCAATGTAGGTATTTTCCCCCAAACTAATCATGTTTGTGAACTGATAGTGACAAAGAGACAGAATAACCATGTCTGAGAAAGCATGTTTATTATTATGAACTTTACAATACATAGGGCAAAGAACAAGCTGTGATGAATTATGTTTTACTTAGGAGTACATTTTCAAAATTGTTAATAAAAGGAACTTTGGCTTCAAATGAAAGGCATAGTATTTAGTTATTTTGTATATACATCATCAAGAGAGAATGACTACAAATAGGTTTTACCCCAGTCCTTTATACTAGCAGAAAAAATGGACTTAAATTTTCTGGGGAGTAGAAATCAGTTCTCATGTAACCAAGTTAAAGAAACTACATAAAGCATCATCATAAATATGGAGAGTAGTTTGGTGAATATATCCTTCTGTATACAATTTTTCAAACTTTTTTTTTATTCAATCAGTTCAAATGTGCAGCTTATAAAACCAATGGTATCTTTCATTTACCCCAAAGGAGAAAATAGCTACATATTTTCTGGCAGATGGGATCAAGCTGCCTTGGTTTTAAATATAGGGAGAATGGAGTCTTGTCCTTCACATTTGGAAAGTACGTTGTGGAAATGTGAAGTTCTGCTGAATGTCACGTTTTAGATTTTTCAGCTATCCAAACTCCCATATTGAGGGCTCGTTTACACACAGATTGATTTGTTTAAACCAGAGGAGCTGGCTTTCTCACCAAAAGTCATTCAGAATCATCAGGGCTTTTAAACCTTAGCCAAGGCGAGTTCCACAATACCCAGAGTTTAAAAGGGATGAAGGATTTCTTCACAAATACTCGGGGATATTTAGGAACTCATGTCAGTCATCCAGAATCATCCTGGTAAATTTCTCTTAGAATACACATTGATGGTGACATTCCAGCTTCCTGCAGCTATTCCAGAGGTAGTGTCTTTACATCTGTTACAGCACTTGAGATTGATCTGTGCTTTTTGTCTTCTTTTTTGGGGGAGGGTTTTGGTTCTATGGCATCTTGAAGAGGACAGGGCATCTTTGGTTAGGTAGAACTGAATTCAAGATTTACTACTCTTTGTGACCTTGGACAAGCTTCTTAGACTTTCTGAATCTCAGCATTCTTATTTAGGAAACCAGTGGAGTGAAATGAGTCTTGCACTGTCAGAGGTAAGCAGGTCAGCTTTGTACCACTTTGCAAGTGCTATGTTATCATTATCTGAGTAAATGAAATAAAGACTAACCCTTAATTACCAAGAATCTATGAAGATGTACAATTTTGAGGCATAAGAAATGGCTAGTGAAATGTTTATGAATTTTTCAAATAAAAAATGTTTTCCAGATCTCCAAAATATCCATTGATGAATTGGATTATTACAATAAAATTTAGACCATACATTTGCATAAAGAGAAGTGTTTGTTTAGTTGGACTCATAAACTGTGTCCATTAAGAAATTCAAAAACTTCTCTATTTAAGCTTTTCCAAAACTGAGATTCCCTGTTCCACTTTTTTTCTCCCTTCCGGAAACCCTTATATCAAGCAAGTAAAAGACAATTTATCCAGAATCATTCTAGCATGTCACAGTTCTATTTAGCGTTGAAGTGAATAAAATGACAGCTCACAAATCCCAACCCTGTTTTTGGTCAGGATTTTCAGTCCACAGTTTAAATGAAACTTCAGCAGTTTCCTTAATGCCCAGAGTAATTTGGCAAACAGAATTTGAGAAAAGAACATTTTTGCTACTGCTATGCAAGGCCCATATGCTCCATAAATATTATTTAGCATCTCCATGGTGCATTCTGCGTGCACTGTGCTTTATAATCATCGCTACAGCCATTAGCATAAAAATGCTTTTCTCCAGTCTTTTTTTTCCATGCCTTGGCTTTCAAATTTTATCCTTATTCATAGTTCAAAAACTTTGCAAACAAATAAGATGCTGCACAGAATACTTTAGACAACTTCAATCCCAGTACTCACGTTCACTTTGTAGCCTGAAACAAATGTTAAGCAAGCATATAGCCAAGACTGGAACACAGATAATAATATGTCATGAGACATAAGAATGGGGATATTTATTAACTTCATTAATTATAATATATGTTCCTCTTCACTTTCACTCATGCATTGGAGGAGGAAATGGCAACCGACTCCAGTGTTCTTGCCTGGAGAATCCCAGGGACGGCGGGGCCTGGTGGGCTGCCATCTATGGGGTCGCACAGAGTCGGACACGACTGAAGAGACTTAGCAGCAGCAGCAGCAGCAGCAGCAGCAGCAGTTCCTCTTATGAAATTTAAAGCTGATCACAGAAGTAAGCTTGTTGTCCTGTGTATATATGTGTATTATACATATATATGTATATATAAACATAGTATATTTACACATATACACATACATAGTCTTGTTATAGTTCCTTTTTACTTTTATATTGATTATGTTTTTTATATAAAAGGTTAATAGATATATATTAGGGCAATGGTCAAATAAAGACAAGGATAACCTTAGTTTGGAGAAATGTATATATATAGGTTCTTTTGTAGTTTATAAATGTGGGGTAAATATTTTTTGGGAAACAAAGCAAAAAAAGGGACCCAGTCTGCCACAAAAGCCATAGTTCCCATTGGCAAAAAAACTAATCCAATTGCCCAGCACAGAATTTCCTGATTTTGAAACTTGAAGGAAGCTTTTTGATGAATTATCTAAAAGATAAACCATGAGTAGAAGGTAGAGAATAAGTTTTTAATAGATTTTGACCATTGACAGTACACACAAAATAGACAACTATTAATGAGTGGGTTGCTTTTTCTAATACTGGTGTCTTTACACAGATTTAAAAAAAATACCTATCTTTGAGTCAAATCTTCCTCTATAGAATGTTATTACCATATTGAAAACCTGCATTTTTATTTCATTTAACAGACATAATTCTAAAGATTTGAATGAGAATCAAATTTTGGTAAAAGAGATTCTATATTTTAAATAATATGTTTTTACTTAAAATCTCACAATTGTGTCCTTTGGTATGCAGAAGTTCTTAATTTCAAAGAAGTTTGAAGAAAGGGAAAAGAAAACCAACTCATTTTTTTTTTTAAAGGCAAAATTGTTGCCTCATCAAAAGTGATAACCAAGTAGCTCATTAACCTATCAACATGTGCTTAATATCATCAGTTGTTGGGAAATATAAATTAAGACAACTGCCAGATATACTACACATCTACCATAATAACTAAAATGAACTGAAAAGCATACATGCATTTATAAGATAAATATGTAAAAGGATATTAATAGAATTTATCATACTAGCTTCAAAGTAGAGACCATCCAAAGGTTCATCCCCAGTATCATGGCTAAATGCATTCTGGTATATTCATTCAATGAAATTGATATGGCAGTAACATTTCACAAACTCCAGCTACACAAAACAATATCAATGACTCTCACAAAAGTGGTGTTATTAATAAAAATTCAGACTTGGGACTTCCCTGGCAGTCTAGTGGTTAAGATTCTGAGCTTCCAGAGCAGGGACCATGGGTTCAATGCTTGGTAGGGAACTAAGATCCCACACTTTGCGTGGTTCTCCCCACACCCCCCCAAAAAAGTACAGTTAAAATGTCAGACTTAAAAAAAGGACATACTGTAGGATTCTATTTATATGAAGTTAAAAAAACAGGCATCGCTAATCTATGGAGAGGGAAGAGAACTATGGCTACCTTTAAATGATGATTGGGGAATACTTACAGGGAGGAAGCATGAGGGAGGCATCCTGTGTTTTGGTAATGTCTGACTCATAGGTGTGTTCATTATAAAGCTTCATCTAGATCTTATTAGTATATTTTTCTGAAATTTAACATGAGGGCTTAAAAATCTCAAAAATAAAGGGACCTTCTATATAGAATGGGCTTCCCTGGTGGTTCAGACGGTAAAGAATCTGCCTGCAATACAGGAAACCCAGGTTTGATCCCTGGGTCAGGAAGATCCCCTGGAGAAGGGAATAGCTACCCACTCCAGTATTCTTGCCTGGAGAGTTCCATGCACAGAGGATCCTGGTGGGTCCACGGGGTCACAAAGAGTCAGACACAGCTGAGTGACTAACACTACAACTGCCATACAGAATAAATCACAACTTTATTAATAAAGCAAAATAAAATGTAAAGTACAGAGCCTTAAGAGTGTATACATCTTTGCTGTATAATGCAATTTCTCAGTTATTCTGATGACTGTCCTTTGCGCCTGCCTTTCTTATGGCACTCATGCCACAGCATTGTGTTTAACTGTTTACATCTTTGTCATTTTGGGTTAGCCTGGAAACTTTCCTTGGGAAAGGAAAAAGGTAATACAAATACATGAAATAGTTAGATTTCTGTGCTATACTCTTTAGACAGAGGCAACATTGCAGCAAGCCCTGTCATTCCTGTGGCCTGTGCTAGAATCTCTTTACCAAGCCTCAGGTTCTTGGGGCTGAGCTATCATCTCTGAAGCCACACATGCCAATAAGTCATCCCAATAAGCCATGTTTCTGCCCTCAAACCCTAGCCCACTCCTGCTGCCATCAAGTTTGGGGAAGGTGATGACCTGAAAGCCAGTCAGACTATCTCTATTGAACTTTTGTTCAGGAGATTTAGGACTAGAGATCAGTTGACATTTTTTTTTTCTTACTGAAAATGAGAAAAAAAGATTCCTCATCTAAACAACCTTTCGCTGACAAATGCATAGTAGAGAAGAAAGGCCAGTAAACATGCAGAATCAAGAATGAAACAGAGAGATGAGATGAGACCATGTTACCCTGAAATACAGATGAGACCATGTTATCCTGAAAGCTGGAGGAAATTAGCTTCCTTTGTTCATAACTTTATTTTTCACCTTCTAGCTATATGTGAAGACAACTACACTTCCCTGTATAAGCAATAGCTGCATCATTTTAACTTGATGCCACTTCTCCATGCTTCTGTTACTTGCAAAACCAAGCAAGCAAACCTTAAACCCTTACTTTAATATACGTGTGTGTGTGTGTATATGTATATACACACACACACTATATACACTGTTTCAGTTACTTTAGCAGAGCTTGGAAATTTGTTCTATATGTATAACTTTATTTTTTTTAAATTTATACCTTGTTGATTTTGTTCATCTGAATTTAAATAAAGTAGCATCATAATTTATCATCCTGCTTAGGTTAACTATGGACTTCCCTGGTGGCTCAGATGGTAAAGCATCTGCCTACAATGCAGGAGACCTGGGTTCAATCCCTTGGTCAGGAAGACCTCCTGGAGAAGGAAATGGCAACCCACTCTAGAATTCTTGCCTGGGAAATCCCATGGATGGAGGAGCCTGGTAGGCTACAGTCCATGGGGTCGCAAAGAGTCAGACATGACTGAGCAACTTCACTTTCCTTCACTTTCTTTAGGTTAACCATGGAACAAAATCTGGTTTACTAGAAGGCAAGTTTGTTGAAAGTGAGGAAATCGTATTCTAAGTCTCATGTTCAATATTTAGTGGGGCTTGAAGTAAAGAGAACTTCCAGTATATACAGACTAGAAAAATGAATTATCCTGACATGCCGAAAGTCTGCCTAACTGTGGACACCAGAAGAATCCTCTGTAAGGCATGGTGGTGGCAGTGGTTGTTAAGGGGTAGAGTTTAGGGTGAAACCATGGGTATTTGGTGAGTTTTAATTTCAGTTCAGTCCCTCAGTCATGTCCGACTCTTTGTAACATCATGAACCACAGCACACCAGGCCTCCTTGTCCATCACCAGCTCTCAGAGTCTACCCAAACTCATTTCCATTGAGTCGGTGATGCCATCCAACCATCTCATCCTCTGTTGTCCCCTTCTCCTCCTCCATTCAATCTTTCCCAGCATCAGGGTCTTTTCTAATGAGTTAGCTCTTCGCATCAGTGGTCAAAGTACTGGAGTTTCAGCTTAAACATCAGTCCTTTCAATGAACACCCAGGACTGATCTCCTTTAGGATGGACTGGTTGGATCTCCTTGCAGTTTAAGGGACTCTTAAGAGTCTTCTCCAACACCACAGTTCAAAAGCATCAATTCTTCAGCACACAGCTTTCTTTATAGTCCAACTCTCACATCCATACATGACTACTGGGAAAACTATAGCCTTGACTAGACAGACCTTTGTTGACAAAGTAATGTCTCTGCTTTTTAATATGCTGTATAGGTTGGTCATAACTTTCCTCCCAAGAGTAAGCAGTCTTTTAATTTCATGGCTGCAATCACCATCTGCAGTGATTTTAGAGCCCAGAAAAATAAAGTCAGCCACTGTTTCCACTGTTTCCCCATCTATTTGCTGTGAAGTGATGGGACCAGATGCCATGATCTTAGTTTTCTGAATGTTGAGCTTTGAGCCAACTTCTTCACTCTCCTCTTTCACTTTCATCAAGAGGCTCTTTTGTTCTTCTTCACTTTCTGCCATAAGGGTCATGTCATGTGCATATCTGAGGTTATTGATATTTCTTCTGGCAATCTTGATCCCAGCTTGTGCTTCATCCAGCCAAGTGTTTCTCATGATGTACTCTGCATATAAGTTAAATTAGCAAGGTGACAATATACAGCCTTGACGTACTCCTTTTCCTATTTGGAACCAGTCTGTTGTTCCATGTCCAGTTCTAACTGTTGCTTCCTGACCTGCATACAAGTTTCTCAAGAGGCAGGTCAGGTGGTCTGGTATTCTCATCTTTTGAAGAATTTTCCACAGTTTATTGTGATCCACACAGTCAAAGGCTTTGGCATAGTCAATAAAGCAGAAATAGATGTTTTTCTGGAACTCTCTTGCTTTTTCCATGATCCAGCAGATGTTGGCAATTTGATCTCTGGCTCCTCTGCCTTTTCTAAAACCAGCTTGAGCATCTGGATGTTCACGGTTCATGTATTGCTGAAGCCTGGCTTGGAGAATTTGAGCATTACTTTACTAGCATTTGAGAATTGCACAATTGTGTGGTAGTTTGAGCATTCTTTGGCATTGCCTTTCTTTGGGATTGGAATGAAAACTGACCCTTTCCAGTCCTGGAGCCACTTCTGAGTTTTCCAAATTTGTTGACATAGTGAGTGCAGCACTTTCACAGCATCATCTTTCAGGATTTGAAGTAGCTCAACTGGAATTCCATCACCTCCACTAGCTTTTTTCCTAGTGATAGTTCCTAAGGCCCACTTAACTTCGCATTCCAGGATGTCTGGCTCTAGGTGAGTGTGAGTAATCACACCATCGTGATTATCTGGGTCATGAAGATCTTTTTTGTACACAGCTTCTGTGTATTCTTGCCACCTCTACTTAATATCTTCTGCTTCTGTTAGGTCCATACCATTTCTGCAGTGGCTGTGCTTTGCTGGCAGCCGTGGAGAGATACCCCACGTCCAAGGTAAGAGACACCCAAGTAAGACAGCAGGTGCTGAGAGAGGGAATCAGAGGGCAGAAGGACTGAAACCACAATCACAGACAACTAGCCAACGTGATCACACGGACCACAGCCTTGTCTAACTCAGTGAAACTAAGCCATGTCGTGTGGGGCCACCCAAGACGGACAGGTCATGGTGGAGAGGTCTGACAGAATGTGGTCCACTGGAGAAGGGAATGGCAAACCACTTCAGTATTCTTGCCTTGAGAACCCCATGAACAGTATGAAAAGGCCAAAAGATAGGACACTGAAAGATGAACTCCCTGGGTTGGTAGGTGCCCAATATGCTACTGGAGATCAGTGGAGAAATAACTCCAGAAAGAATTAAGGGATAGAGTTAAAGCAAAAACAGCACCCAGTTGTGGATGGGACTGGTATTAGAAGCAAAGTCTGATGCTGTAAAGAACAATATTGCATAGGGACCTGGAATGTTATGTCCATGAATCAAGGCAAATTGGAAGTGGTCAAACAGGAGATGGCAAGTGTGAACATTGACATTCTAGGAATCAGTGAACTAAGGTGGACTGAATTGGTGAATTTAACTCAGATGACCATTATATCTACTACTGTGGGCAGGAATCCCTTAGAAGAAATGGAATAGCCATCATAGTCAACAAAAGAGTTTGAGATGCAGTACTTGGATGCAATCTCAAAACCGACAGAATGATCTCTGTTCGTTTCCAAGGCAAACCATTCAGTATCACAGTAATCCAAGTCTATGCCCCGACCAGTAATGCTGAAGAAGCTGAAATTGAACGTTTTTATGAAGACCTACAAGACCTTTTAGAATTAACACCCCAAATAGATGTCCTTCTTATTATAGTGGACTGGAATGCAAAAGTAGGAAGTCAAGAAACACCTGGAGAAACAGGCAAATTTGGCCTTGGAGTACAGAATGAAGCAGGGCAAAGGCTAATAGAGTTTTGCCAAGAGAACACACTGGTCATAGCAAATATCCTCTTCGGACAACGTAAGAGAAGACTCTACACATGGACATCACCAGATGGTCAACACTGAAATCAGATCGAGTGTATTCTTTGCAGCCAGAGATGGAGAAGCTCTAAACAGTCAGCAAAACTAGACCAGAAGCTGTTGTGGCTCAAATCATGAACTCCTTATTGCCAAATTCAGATTTAAATTGAAGAAAGTGTGGAAAACCACTAGACCATTCAGGTATGACCTAAATCAAATCCTTTATGACTATACAGTGGAAGTGAGAAATAGATTTAAGGGACTAGATCTGATAGAGTGCCTGATGAACTATGGTTGGAGGTTTGTGACATTGTACTGGAATCAGGAATCAAGACCACCCCCAAGAAAAAGTAATGTTAAAAAAGCAAAACGGGTATTTGAGGAAGCCTTACAAATAGCTGTGAAAAGAAGAGAAGTGAAAAGCAAAGGAGAAAAGGAAAGATATACCCATTTGAATGCAGAGTTCCAAAGAATAGCAAGGAGAGATAAGAAAGCCTTCTTCAGTGATCAATGAAAAGAAATAGAGGAAGACAATAGAATGGGAAAGACTAGAGATCTCTTCAAGAAATTAGAGATATGAAGGGAACATTTCATGCAAAAATGGGCTCAATAAAGGACAGAAATGGTATTTCATGAAGTGTGAGGGAAATCTTTAACAGAATTGAGGTGGGCCTAGCCTTGATGATTTTCTTCTCCCAAGAAACTGGCTCCATAGCTCCAAAAATAACATCAATTTTTAAAGTTTATTTGCTGTCCAAATAGTGACCAACATCTTTTTTTTTTCTTTCTTTCTTTCTTTTTTTTTTTTAATATTCATAGAATCAAGGAACAAAATGTAGCCATTAAAAGGGGCTGTTTGGACGTTTACATTTGAGAAACAAATTTCCTCTCTTATTTCTGCTTATGTTCCAGAATGCCTAATTTGAAGGCTCATGATTTTCTGAGGCAGTGCAGCAGCCTGAGCTGTGCATAGCAGCTGCATGTTTATGTCTGATCCACAGACAGGAAGATGTGTCCATAAAACATGAGAATGTGATTATCAAAGCTCTGAAATGAGCAGTAGTGTGTAAAGCAGGCACAAGACTGACTGTGCCAGACCCACTGTGGGCCCTGGATGACAAAACAGCGTAAAACACACAATTTCAATTTTAATTTCCAAAAGGCTTAATTGATTTAAAACTGATACACAACCATGATTTACTATTTATTCCACTTCTGTTTAGTTAGTCTTTCACTTAAACCCCATGGTTTCCTAAAGATATAGAGGGCCTATACCAAAAATGTTTAACTAAGGCATACATTCTTACATGGCTGTTTTATTCAGATTCTTTGTTGTTGTTGGGCTTCCCCCATGGCTCAGCTGATAAAGAATCTACCCGCAATGCAGGAGACCTGGGTTCGTTCCCTGGGTTGGAAGATCCCCTGGAGAAGGGAAAGGCTACCCACTCCAGTATTCTAGCCTGGAGAATTCCAAGAACTGTATAGTCCATGGGGTCACAAAGAGTGGACACAACTGAGTGACTTTCATTTTGTTGTTGTTATTGTTTATTGCAAGGGGAAATTTTGGATGAATTTAAGAGATAGGGAGATAAGATAATGAAATGGAATGAGGCATAGTTCTGAACTTCAGGTTCCAAAACACCCTGATATATCACAATCATTCCTGAGCTAGGTGTAAAGACTTTGTACAGATAGGGGTCAACTTAATGAAAATTTTTTATGATTTCCTTTTTAAAACATATTATATATTTTGAAGTTATATTTTTGGGATGTTTTTCCAATTGTATTTTTCAAATCTTCTTTGAGAGAAGCTGAAGTTGTGGTTAGATCACCAGGTAAAGGCAGGGTGAGCGGAGTACCATGTTGTAGGAAAAGTCAACTTCATCCTTCATGTATCTGACAAGAGAGAAGAAGCTTTAAATTATCGAAATGAAAGGTCTCAGGATTTCATTACTGACATTCTTTATGTCTAAATACATCCTTAAAGTCCACTGAAGACACCTTTCATTTTTTCTCAAAAAATTATTGACTAACTGAAATCAACATGGTGTCCAATGTTTGGGAGGAATATAGGTTTTTGCCATGACCAGATTATGGACAAATCACATATAATTTTATTATAATCAAATATTGGGATAAAATTGCTTCTTGAAAGTCTTTAGACAAAGTAAGTACTTTGTCATCTTCAGGCATTGCCCCTTGAGGATGGGGACCAGGGCTGGTGTGAATAGAGCAAAGGTTTATGCCGCCTTTTCCCAATGGACTGCAAGGTTTGTTCCACCAGAGTGGAATGTATGGCAAAAATGATATGGATATGACACTGTGAAATTCTCATCATGGTTATTTTTGCTTTGTATCTTCTGAGTATTTGAAAGTGTTTTTTCTAGCATTTGGGGCCCAAATTATTACTTTATTCTAAAGATGAGACATAAGTTCATTATGTAGATGTTGTGACCCAAAACATGGATACAGAACTGGATGTAAGAGGATCGTTATCACTGCTGTTGTGGGTTTTTTTTTTTTTTTCCCTTTGCTATATTTCAGTGCAAGAGACAATTTATGTTAGAAGTTAGTGTTTAGAACTTTAAGTTAGAACATTTTCTAATGTTCATAGTTCATGAGGCCAATACAAAATAATGTTTTATATCTAAACTTTACTGAAATTTTAGAAGCTGGGATGATTAGAAAAGACTGTAAACAAATGTATTGCTCCTGGTGGCTTAGCAATAAAGAGTGCACCTACAATGCAGGAGATGTGGGTTCAATCCCTGGGTTGGGAGGATCCCCTGGAGAAGAAAATTGCAATCCACTCCAGTATTCTTGACTGGGAAATTCCATGGGCAGAGGAGCCTGGTAGGCTATAATCCATGGGGTCACAAAAGAGTCAGATATGACTTAGCAGCTAAACAACAAAAACAAAAGTCAGAAGACATCAAGTTCTTAGGTAGATGTGGTGAGTTTTAAGTCAACTCACATTTCTTTTTTTTTTCTTTTTTTCTAATTTTATTTTATTTTTAAACTTTACATAATTGTATTAGTTTTGCCAAATATCAAAATGAATCCGCCACAGGTATACATGTGTTCCCCATCCCGAACCCGCCTCCCTCCTCCCTCCCCATACCATCCCTCTGGGCCGTCCCAGTGCACCAGCCCCAAGCATCCAGCATCGTGCATTGAACCTGGACTGGCAACTCGTTTCCTACATGATATTTTACATGTTTCATTGCCATTCTCCCAAATCTTCCCACCCTCTCCCTCTCCCACAGAGTCCATAAGACTGTTCTATACATTAGTGTCTCTTTTGCTGTCTCGTACACCGGGTTATTGTTACCATCTTTCTAAATTCCATATATATGCGTTAGTATACTGTATTGATGTTTTTCCTTCTGGCTTACTTCACTCTGTATAATAGGCTCCAGTTTCATCCACCTCATTAGAACTGATTCAAATGTATTCTTTTTAATGGCTGAGTAATACTCCATTGTGTATATGTACCACTGCTTTCTTATCCATTCATCTGCTGATGGACATCTAGGTTGCTTCCATGTCTTGGCTATTATAAACAGTGCTGCAATGAACATTGGGGTACACGTGTCTCTTTCCCTTCTGGTTTCCTCAGTGTGTATGCCCAGCAGTGGGATTGCTGGATTATAAGGCAGTTCTATTTCCAGTTTTTTAAGGAATCTCCACACTGTTCTCCATAGTGGCTGTACTAGTTTGCATTCCCACCAACAGTGTAAGAGGGTTCCCTTTTCTCCACACCCTCTCCAGCATTTATTATTTGTAGACTTTTGGATCGCAGCCATTCTGACTGGCATGAAATGGTACCTCATAGTGGTTTTGATTTGCATTTTGCTGATAATGAGTGATGTTGAGCATCTTTTCATGTGTTTGTTAGCCATCTGTATGTCTTCTTTGGAGAAATGTCTATTTAGTTCTTTGGCCCATTTTTTGATTGGGTCGTTTATTTTTCTGGAGTTGAGCTGTAGGAGTTGTTTGTATATTTTTGAGATTAGTTGTTTGTCGGTTGCTTCATTTGCTATTATTTTCTCCCATTCTGAAGGCTGTCTTTTCACCTTGCTAGTAGTTTCCTTTGATGTGCAGAAGCTTTTAAGGTTAATTAGGTCCCATTTGTTTATTTTTGCTTTTATTTCCAATATTCTGGGAGGTGGGTCATAGAGGATCCTGCTGTGATGTATGTCGGAGAGTGTTTTGCCTATGTTCTCCTCTAGGAGTTTTATAGTTTCTGGTCTTACGTTTAGATCTTTAATCCATTTTGAGTTTATTTTTGTGTATGGTGTTAGAAAGTGGTCCAGTTTCATTCTTTTACAAGTGGTTGACCAGATTTCCCAGCACCACTTGTTAAAGAGATTGTCTTTAATCCATTGTATATTCTTGCCTCCTTTGTCAAAGATAAGGTGTCCATATGTGTGTGGATTTATCTCTGGGCTTTCTATTTTATTCCATTGATCAATATTTCTGTCTTTGTGCCAGTACCATACTGTCTTGATAACTGTGGCTTTGTAGTAGAGCCTGAAGTCAGGTAGGTTGATTCCTCCAGTTCCATTCTTCTTTCTCAAGATCACTTTGGCTATTTGAGGTTTTTTGTACTTCCATACAAATTGTGAAATTATTTGTTCTAGCTCTGTGAAGAATACTGTTGGTAGCTTGATAGGGATTGCGTTGAATCTATAAATTGCTTTGGGTAGTATACTCATTTTCACTATATTGATTCTTCCAATCCATGAACATGGTATATTTCTCCATCTATTAGTGTCCTCTTTGATTTCTTTCACCAGTGTTTTATAGTTTTCTATATATAGGTCGTTAGTTTCTTTAGGTAGATATATTCCTAAGTATTTTATTCTTTCCATTGCAATGGTGAATGGAATTGTTTCCTTAATTTCTCTTTCTGTTTTCTCATTATTAGTGTATAGGAATGCAAGGGATTTCTGTGTGTTGATTTTATATCCTGCAACTTTACTATAGTCATTGATTATTTCTAGTAATTTTCTGGTGGAGTCTTTAGGGTTTTCTATGTAGAGGAACATGTCATCTGCAAATAGTGAGAGTTTTACTTCTTCTTTTCCAATTTGGATTCCTTTTATTTCTTTTTCTGCTCTGATTGCTGTGGCCAAAACTTCCAAAACTATGTTGAATAGTAATGGTGAAAGTGGGCACCCTTGTCTTGTTCCTGACTTTAGAGGAAATGCTTTCAATTTTTCACCATTGAGGATAATGTTTGCTGTGGGTTTGTCATATATAGCTTTTATTATGTTGAGGTATGTTCCTTCTATTCCTGCTTTCTGGAGAGTTTTTATCATAAATGGATGTTGAATTTTGTCAAAGGCTTTCTCTGCATCTATTGAGATAATCATATGGTTTTTGTTTTTCAATTTGTTAATGTGGTGTATTACATTGATTGATTTGCAGATATTGAAGAATCCTTGCATCCTTGGGATAAAGCCCACTTGGTCATGGTGTATGATCTTTTTAATGTGTTGTTGGATTCTGATTGCTAGAGTTTTGTTAAGGATTTTTGCATCTATGTTCATCAGTGATATTGGCCTGTAGTTTTCTTTTTTTGTGGGATCTTTGTCAGGTTTTGGTATTAGGGTGATGGTGGCCTCATAGAATGAGTTTGGAAGTTTACCTTCCTCTGCAATTTTCTGGAAGAGTTTGAGCAGGATAGGTGTTAGCTCTTCTCTAAATTTTTGGTCGAATTCAGCTGTGAAGCCGTCTGGACCGGGGCTTTTGTTTGCTGGAAGATTTTTGATTACAGTTTCAATTTCCGTGCTTGTGATGGGTCTGTTAATTCAAAAAAAATAGAAATCATTCCAAGCATTTTTTCTGACCACAATGCAGTAAGATTAGATCTCAATTACAGGAGAAAAACTATTAAAAATTCCAACATATGGAGGCTGAACAACACACTGCTGAATAACCAACAAATCACAGAAGAAATCAAAAAAGAAATCAAAATTTGCATAGAAATGAATGAAAATGAAAACACAACAACCCAAAACCTGTGGGACATGCTAAAAGCAGTCTAAGGGGAAAGTTCATAGCAATACAGGCACACCTCAAGAAACAAGAAAAAAGTCAAATAAATAACCTAACTCTACACCTAAAGCAACTAGAAAAGGAAGAAATGAAGAACCCCAGGGTTAGTAGAAGGAAAGAAATCTTAAAAATTAGAGCAGAAATAAATGCAAAAGAAACAAAAGAGACCATGGCAAAAATCAACAAAACCAAAAGCTGGTTCTTTGAAAGGATAAATAAAATTGACAAAGCATTAGCCAGACTCATCAAGAAACAAAGGGAGAAAAATCAAATCAACAAAATTAGAAACGAAAATGGAGAGATCACAACAGACAACACAGAAATACAAAGGATCATAAGAGACTACTATCATCAATTATATGCCAATAAAATGGACAACGTGGAAGAAATGGACAAATTCTTAGAAAAGTACAACTTTCCAAAACTGGACCAGGAAGAAATAGAAAATCTTAACTCACATTTCTTAGTTCAATATATGGTAATTGTATAATTTTAAAGTTCTGTTTTTGAATAAAGGATGCAGTGGTTTGTTCTTGGGAGTAATGATTTTATAATCAGATAGATTTAGGTTTTCATCTTTTTCTATTTACTACATAGTTCGGGAAACCTCATAATATTCCAATATTTTGGTCAAAATGATGATAGTATGTCTGATTCATAGTTTATGATGATAAATAAACTATATAAGATGTTTAAAATCTCTAGCATATAGTAAGTAACCCATAAATGTTTGTTTATATTTTCTTCATAATTAGAAAGATAAAACTTATATAATCTCACACAGATACATGAATGTCTATGCTAATGTTAGGTAATAAGAGTGAGAAAATATTAATAGTCTTTATTATAGTGAGAAAAGCATTTAATGGGAATTTCTCTTTTGATCATCATAACCTTCAGAGATAAGTGCTATTTTTGTCCTCACTTTACAAAAGAGAAAATAGAGAAACAATATTTCATAACTATCCAAGGGCACATAGTGATGGAGTGTTTAGTGTTGGCAATTTGACTCTTCAACATGTAACCTTATATAGACACCACATCTAGAAACATATTAGGTTGGTGCCAAATTAATTGCAGTTTTACACTGTTGAACTTTGCTGTTCCATATTGTAATACATTCTTAAATATGATTATGTCAACATCATTTTAATGCAAATTCTTGCCTTTTTTTTTTTTTTTGCTAATGACATTTTGCTGTTTATTTTACATCTATTTTTGGCTAGGGAAATGATGTCAGGCAAAGGCAATTTGAGTGTTTTTATTATTTGAGTTCAAAATCAGTCATAAAGCAATGGAGATAACTCGCAACATCAGTTCATTTGGCCCAGGAACTGCTAGTGAACGTACAGTACAGTGGTGGTTCAAGAAATTTTGCAAAGGAGATGGGAGCCTTGGAGATGAGGAGCATTGTGGCTGGCCATTGGAAGGTGGCAACAACCAGCTGAGAGGATCACCGAAGCTGATATTCTGACAACGACACAAGAAGCTGCCAAAGAACTCAGCGTTAACCATTCTCTGGAAATTCAGCATTTGAAGCAAATTGGAAAGGTGAGGAAGCTCAGTAGATGGGTGCCTCATGAGCTGACCTCAAATCAAAAAAAATCATTGTTTTGAAGTGTCATCTCTTATTCTATGCAGCAACAGTGAACCATTTCTCAGTCAAAATATTGATCAGATTGTGCCATGCTACGAAAAGTGGATTGTATATGACAACCAGTGACTAGCTCAGTGATTGTACTGAGAAGTGCCAAAGCACTTCTCAAAACCAAACTTGCACCAAAAAAAGGTCACGGTCAGTGTTTGGTGGTCTGCTGCCGGTCTGATTCACTACAGCTTTCTGAATTCTGGGAAAACCATTACATCTCAGAAGTATGCTCTGCAAACTGAGATACACTGAAAACTGCAGTGCCTACAGCTGACATTGGTCAACAGGAAGGGCCCAGTTCTTCTCCACAGCAATGCCTGGCCACACATTGCACAACCAATGTTTCAAAAGTTGAACAAATTGGGCTGTGAAGTTATGTTTCATCTACCATATGCACCTGACCTCTTGACAACCGACTACTACTTCAAGCATCTCAACAACTTTTTGCAGGGAAAACACTTCCACAATCAGCAGGAGGCAGAAAATGCTCTCCAAGGGTTTGTCAAATCCTGAAGCATGGCTTTTTATGCTACAGGAATAAACAAATATTTCTTGTTGGCAAAAATGTGTCAATTTGTAATGGTTCCTATTTTGACTAATAAAGATATGCTTGAACCTAGTTATAATGTTTTAAAATTCACAGTCTGAAACTGCAGTTACTTTTGTACCAACCTAATAATAATATGGCTGTAGAAAAATAAAAATAAATTTTAAAAAGTGCCTCAAAGATATGGAAAGAGAATTAGGATGGATATAGAACTTCATACTTCTAAGTACCTACTTTAATATCCCACTTTGCAATTATTATTAAACCCATTCAAAGAATTGTTCATTCATTTTCTGGTTTAGATGTTAGAATTTCCATCTTCTTATAATTGCCTTTCTTCTGTTAAGCTTCCCTATCTGATTGAACATTAAGACTGTAATTTTTAAAATATTCTTTAAGTTTACTTTTTAACACATTTTTAAGACAAAATTCATATGCTATACAATTCATTCATTTAAAGTACACAATTTCATTTTTTAAGTAAATTCAGAGCTGTGTAACTTCACAATTCAAGTTTGCATGCTAAATTGCCACAGTCGTGTCCAACTCTGTGTAGCTCTATGGATTGTAGCCTGCCACCTCCTCCATCCATGGAATTCTCTAGGCAAAATACTGGAGTGGGTTGCCATGCCCTTCTCCAGGAGATCTTTCTGACCCAAGGATCGAACTCGTGTTGCTTACGTCTCCTGCATTGGCAGGCAGGTTCTTTACCACTAGTACCATATGGGAAGCCCACATTTCAAGTTTAGAACATAGCAAACTCTGTAAAAGAAACCCCATATCCTTTGTCAAGCATTCCTCCTTTCCCAATACCACCCCATAGACAACTACTAATCTACCTTCTCTTTCTATGGATTTGCCTTTTCTGGATACTTAATATAAATGGAATCATAGAACATATGATCCTATGTGACTGCCTTTCTTCACTTAGTATAATACTTGTAAGTTTCATCCACTTTGTAGTAAGAATCAATACTTCATTCCCTTTTAGTGCCAAGTAATATTCCATTGTATGCATATTTTGTATTTCACTTATCTATTTGTCAGTTAATAGGTATTTTCTTTCTATATTTTGTTTTTATAAATAATGCTACCAAGCTCATTTATGAGCACATTTTTGCATCTATCTATATATATATTTTTAATTTTTTCTGGCATGTATACCTAGGAGTGGACTTGCTACTGTAACAAAGTACCACAAACATACTGGTTTAAATTAATGCAAATGTATGATCTACAGTTCTAGGCATCATGGGGTTCACTGGGAAAAATTCAAGGTGTTAGCTGGACTCTTTTCTTTCTAGAGGCTCTAGGTGAAAATCTATCATTCTTGCCTCTACCAGAGTTTGGAGGCCATCTGCATTCCTTAGTTTCTGTGCCCTTTTCTCATCTTCAAAGCTAGCAAGGTGTGACGTTTAAATCTCTGAGTCTTCTGTTTCCTGGCTTCACCTATAAAAGTCCTTACGATTTCACTGGACCCAACTAGACAATTGAGGATAGTCTCAAATCCCTTACCTTCTTTATATCTGCAAAGTCCCTTTGCCGTGTAAAATAACATGCTCATAGATTCTAGAGTTTAGGACATGTATACCTTTGGGGAGGGGGCATTATGTCCCATACCACAGTCATATAGTGATCCTATGTTTAACATTTTAGGAATCGCTTATTTTTCAAAGTGGCTGCTGTACTTTATATCCACACATGCAATACCTAAGGGTTTTAATTTTTCTGTATTCTCACCAACACATGTTTATTGTCTGTTTTTTGGTATTAATCATCCCAGAGTGTATGGCATCATATCTTGTAATTTTGACTTGCATTTTCCTGATAAGTAATGATATTGATACTCCAGTAATGTGCTTATTGACCTTTATTTCTTTTATAAAGAAATGTCTATTCATACCCTCTGTTTATATTTTCTTGAGTTGTCTTCTTATTTTTGAGTTGTAAGAATGATTTAAATGTTAGAATATAAGGCCCTTATCAGATATATGATTTACAAATATTTCTTCCGATATGCACTTTGTATTTTCACTTACAGGATGATATTGTTTGTAGTACTAAAATTTTAAATTTTGAGCAAGTCTAATTTATTCAACTTTTCTTTTGCTGCTTATATTTTTAAGTTGTATTTAAGAAACCATTACCTAACTTAAGTTCATGAAAATGTATACTATATTTCCTTTCATTCTTTGAGCATATATTTTTAGCTACTTTTAACATATTTATTATAATTTATTTAAAAAATTTGTCTTTAAATCTGATATTTTGTCACCTTAAGTTGATTACTGTTGACTTTTTACTTTTTTTCTTGAGTATAGGTCATATTTTTCTTTTTGTACTTATAGATCTTGACTGTACTCTAATCCTGCTGATAATTCATTGTGGAGACTCTTGTTTCTCTTATCTTCCTGTAAAGACTTTTGTTTGAGCCAGTCATTCTTTTAGCAGATAATCACTTTTCACTTGTCTAGACTGGATCTTCTATGTTATTAAAGCTATTTCTGGGAAGTCAAAAGAATTTTCAGGGCTGTCAAATTTAGAGGTACTAACCAGCCATATCTTGGTTCCTCTTTGGTACTTCAGATTTGATTTTAGGCTTCATTTGCGCAGATCCAGAATGAACCTTGTTCTACAATATAGTCTTCATTCCAAAGGCTTGGCTTTACTGATAGCTCAGATAAATTCCTGCAGCGGTACTGCAGGGGTATGTAAATATCTCCACTTTAATTGGGCTGAATCTTCAATGTCACCCTCTATTGCTTACCATTTCATATCCTTGTTCCACTTCAATTGTATCACCTGCTTTTTGGAAAGCTTTGTGTAATCTCATCCTGCGTGTGTATAGGCCAGCCATAGTTCAGGGAATTGCAGAGCTCAATAACAGACACTGACACCTTCCCATGTACATCCCTTAACTGCTTTGTTTTGCACCTTCAGCCACTTTCAAATTCTGGACTCTCTCCTAGCTCAGTAGAAATGCTGGGCTCTGCTGGGATTCCAACTCTCTGTGGCATAGTTGGAAAATCATCCCCAATAGAGAATAAGAACTATTATAGAGCTCACTCAAAGTTTCTTTCCTCTCAGGAATCATACTGTTCTAATGCCTCTTGTCCAATGTCAAAAAACTTTTTTCACTCATATGTTTTCCCCCTTTAATTAATATTATAATCTGATACAACTACTTCCTCATTACTCTTTACTATAAAATTTTACTGACTATTCTTGTGAGTGAGTGAGTGTGTGTGTGTCTGTTTCCAGATAGACTTTTAAATCGTTTCCTCAAGCTCCAAAGTATATTTAAATTTTGTCTTTGAAGTTGCATTGATTTCATAGATTTCGGAGAACTAATGTATTTATACTGTTGAGTTCTCTGAACTGAGAAAAATATTAAGTTGTTCCCTTTTTATTTTCTCTTATGTACCTCAGCAGTGTTTAATACCCTCTTTATATATGTTGTAAACGTTTCTTCTATACTTCATCTCAAGGATTTCACTATTTTTGGCTTATGTAAAAAATTAATATGATCATTTGAATAACAATTAACTTACTGCCATTTATCATTTAAAATATTTTATATAGCTTTACAACCAGCTATTATAATAATTAAAAAAAAATTTTTACATGTCTTTATAGTTTCCTAGCTACTGGTCTTAAATTTCCAAATAAACAGTCAAATCTGCTGCATATGATAATCTTATATTCTACTTTCTACCACCCCTTTCTTAGATAAAATATACTTTGCTTTTAAGATATTACTAAGACATAGATGTTTGATTTTTATCTAGTATCATACCAGCACTACACCTATGATCATGTGTTACTCATGTTGAATATTAATTTAATGTATTCAATTAACAGATGTCCCAAAATTGTGACATAATTTTACAATTTTTTTAAGAAAACCTGCTTTTCATTTCAGTGTAGATGTTGATGCAACTGCTCTTTTATTAATTTTTTTCTTTCTATAGCTAATAATCTTTAATTTTGCATATGTAGAAAGGTTCATCTCTAAAGTATTCTTTGGGATTTTTGAAAAATTCCAGAGTACATTAATCATTAGTACTTTGTAATTAGAATTAGTATTTTCCTCCTCATATTTTTCTTCTTATTGGTAGTAACTAGTCAAGATAATTCTGTTTTCTTTCTGTTTGTTACTCCTCCTTGAATGGAAGTCCATTCTTTGTATTTGCTTGAGAATTTCCTATCTACTCTCTTTGCTCTTATTTTGCAACATTTCCTTTAGAACTTAGTTAAAAGATTGGAATTTGACTGTTCAATATATCTCTTGCTTGAAGGACAAGGAAAGAGAAAAAAATAAGCTAGAGTACATGTTTCAATTTAGATATGTTATCTAAAGATGAACACTTTTCTGCAAAACATGACAGATGCTTTGTCTCTCTCAGTGTTTGATTTTTTTTTTTTTGATTGAAAATAAATACAGAGGCTTGAATTAAACATATATCACATGCATCTTTTATTTGGTTGTTTGTGTGTATTTAAGTCTGCTGTTTATCTCTGAAAACTTAAGTTAAATGTGTACTTCGCATACCTGTCTGCTTTAACAAGCCTCTAAATTCTTATTTGGGTAGCCAGTTGTGCAGGTAGGGGTTGGTTGGGGAGGAGACAGGGAAGAGAAACAAGAAGGTAGGTGTGCCCCCTCGGGGGAAAGGGAGGAAGGAAGTGACCTAACGTTATCTACTAGTCAGAGTTCTGTGTATACTGGATGGAAATTATTTAATAAATCTAATACTGTGTGGTGATAAAGGTTGGGAAAATCTAATTTAAAAATCTGGTCCTCTGTGTTAATTCATCTCTATTTCCCTCCTTCCTGAAGTCAATAGAAATCTCAGGGATCTCTGGTTCTTTTCAGTGCATGATAATATATGCTTTTCTATCAAAAAAATATACAAAATCATCTAATGTAAATTCTCTGTTCTAAAATGGTTGTTTTAGTCACTAAGTTGCGTCTGACTCTTTGCAACCTCATGAACTGCAGCACACCAGGCTTCCCTGTTCTTCGCTATCTCCTAGAGTTTGCTCAAATTCATGTCCATTGAGTCGGTGATGCTATCTAACCATCTCATCCTCTGCCACCCCCTTCTCCTCCTGCCTTCAGTCTTTCCCAGCATCAGGGTCTTTTCCAATGATTTGGTTATTCGCATTGGGTGGCCAAAGTATTGAAGCCTCAGTTTCAGCATCAGTCCTTCCAATGCATATTCAGGGTTGATTTCCTTTAAGATTGACTGGTTTTCTCTCCTTGCAGTCCAAGGGACTCTCAAAAGTCTCCAACACCATGATTCAAAAGCATCGATTCTTTGATGCTCAGCCTTCTTTATGGTCCAACTGTCATATCTGTACATGACAACTGGAAAAACCATAGCTTTGACTGCATGGACCTTGGTAGTAAAATGATGTGTCTGCTTGTTAATAATATGCTGTCTAGATTTGATTTGATGAATTGATACCTTTGAACTGTGGTGATGGAGAAGACTCTGTAGTCCCTTGGTCAGCAAGAAGATCAAACCAGTCAATCTTGAAGGAAATGAACCCTGAATACTCATTGGAAGGACTGATCCTGAAGCTGTAACTCCAATATTTTGGTCACCTGATGCAAACAGCCAACTCATTGGAAAATTCCCTGATGCTTGGAAAGATTGAGGGTAGAAGGAGAAGAGGGTGTCAGAGGATGAGATGGCTAGATGGAATCATCAATGCAATGGACATGAACTTGGGCCAACTCTGTGAGATGATGAGGGACAGGGAGGACTGGCATGATGCAGTCTATGGGGTAGTGAAGAGTCAGACACGACTAGGTGACTGAACAGCAGCAACTAGGTTTGTTACAGCTTTCCTTCCAAGGAGCAAGTGTCTTTTATTTTCGTGACTGCAGTTACCATCCACAGTGATTTTGAACCACAAGGAAAGAAAATCTGTCCCTGTTTCACCTTTCCCCCCTTCTGTCTGCCATGAGGTGATAAGACTGGATGCCATCATCTTAATTTTTTGAATGTTGAGTTTTAAGACAGCTTTTTCACTCTCCTCTTTCACCCTCATTAAGAGATTCTTTAGTTCCTCTTCGCTTTCTGCCCTTAGAGTAGTATCATCTGCATATCAGAGGTTATTAATATTTGTCCTGGCAATTTTGATTCCAGGTTGTGATTCATCCAGCCCATTTGTCATAATGTATTTTGCATAAAAGTTAAATAGTGTGACAATATACAGCACTGGCATACTCGTTTCCCAATTTTGAACCAGTCTAGTGTTCCATGTCCAGTTCTAACAGTTGCTTCCTGACTGGCATACAGGTTTCTCAGGAGACAGGTAAGGTGGTCTAGTAATCTCATCACTTTAAGAATTTTCCACAGATTGTCATGATCCACATAGTCAAAAGCTTTAGAGCAGTGAGTAAAACAGAAGTAGATTTTTTTTTCTGAAATTCTCTTGCTTTTTCTATAACCCAGAAAATGTTGGCAATTTGATCTCTGGTTCCTCTGCCTTTTCTAAACCCAACTTTTATATCTGGAAGCTTTCAGTTCACATACTGCTGAAGCCTAGCTTGAAGAATTTTGAATATAACCTTACTAGCATATGGATGAGTACAATTGTGTGGTAGTCTGAATATTCTTTGGCATTACCCTTCTTTGGGATTGGAATTAAAACTGACCCTTTCCAGTCCTGTGCCCACTGCTGAGTTTTCCAAATTTTCTGACATACTTAGTGCAACATTTTAACAGCATCATCTTTTATTAATTGAAATAGCTCAGCTGGAATTCCATCACCTCCATTAGCTTTGTTTGTAGTGAGGATTACTAAGGCCCACTTGACTTCACACTCTAGCATGTCTGGCTCTAGGTGAGTGATCACACCATCATGGTTATTTGGGTCATTAAGATCTTTTTTGTATAGTTTTTCTGTGTATTATTGCTACCTCTTCTTAATATCTTCTGCTTCTGTTAGGTCCATACCATTTCTGTCCTTTATTGAGCCCATCTCTGCATGAAATGTTCCCTTGATATCTCCAATTTTCTTGATGAGAACTCTAAACTTTCCCATTCTCTTGTTTTCTTCTTCTTTTTTTTTTCATTGTTCACTTAAGAAGGTCTTATCTCTCCTTGTTATTCTCTGGAACTCTGCATTCAGTTGGGTGTATCTTTTTCTCCTTTGTGTTTCACTTCTCTTCTTTCCTTAGCTATTTGTAAAGCTTCCTCAGACAACCATTTTTCCTTCTTGCATTTCTTTTTCTTTGGAATGGTTTTGGTTACCATCTCCTGTTCAGTGTTATGAACCTCTGTCCATAGTTTTTCAGGCACTCTGTCTACCAGATCTAATTCCCTGAAAGTGTTCATCATCTGCATTGTATAATAATAAGGAATTTGGTTTAGGTCATACCTGAATCGCCTAGTGGTTTTCCCTGCTTTGTGCAATTTAAGCCTGAATTTTGCAATAAGAAGCTCATGATCTGAGCAACAGTCAACTCTAGGTCTTGTTGCTGACTGTTCTGAGCTTCTTTGGAATTGTTGGTGATGTCCATATATAGAGTGGTCTCTTTGTGTTGGGAGAGTGTGTTTGCTATGACCAGTGTGTTCTCTTGACTAGTGTGTTCTTTAAATAAAATGGAGTTTTATTATTTTCTCATGTTACTAGACACTACTTTTACTTTTTGTGTTTGTTTCTTTCTTTATGCATAATAGCTTACTTTGGGGACTTATTTTATACTCTTGTCTCTAAAAGCCTTTCCTCTTTCTGTTACATTCCTAACAATACAATGTTATATTAGAAATATAATAGATGAAGAACTTAATATGGCCACAATTGGAGCTTGAGTGATCTACACAACCCAAGGAAAACATAAACAAAAGAAAAGGAATAGGTAACTGGAGTATAAAAAACAAAAATTGTGAAAACTCCAGAAATTTGCAAGAGCATTCACTGGCAAATATCTCAAATTTGTATTTAAAATTAAAATATTACTGTCTTGATGACTGTGGCTTTGTAGTAGGGCCTGAAGTCAGGCAGGTTGATTCTTCCAGTTCCATTCTTCTTTCTCAAGATTGCTTTGGCTACTCGTGGTTTTTTGTATTTCCATACAAATTGTGAAATTATGATCTGAGCAATAGTCAGCTCTAGGTCTTGTTGCTGACTGTTTTGAGCTTCTTTGGAATCTTTGGTAATGTCCATATGTAGCGTGGTCTCTTTGTGTTGTTCTAGCTCTGTGAAAAATACTGTTGGTAGCTTGATAGGGATTGCATTGATCTATAGATTGTTTTGGGTAGTATACTCATTTTCACTATATTGATTCTTCCAATCCATGAACATGGTATATTTCTCCATCTATTAGTGTCCTCTTTGATTTCTTTCACCAGTGTTTTATAGTTTTCTATCTATATAGGTCTTTAGTTTCTTTAGGTAGACATATTCCTAAGTATTTTATTCTTTTTGTTGCAATGGTGAATGAAATTGTTTCCTTAATTTCTCTTTCTGTTTTCTCATTATTAGTGTATAGGAGTGCAAGGAATTTCTGTGTGTTGATTTTATATCCTGCAACTTTATTATATTCATTGATTAGCTCTAGTAATTTTCTGGTGGAGTCTTTAGAGTTTTCTATGTAGAGGATCATGTCATCTGCAAACAGTGAGAGTTTTACTTCTTCTTTTCCAATTTGGATTCCTTTCATTTCTTTTTCTGCTCTGATTGCTGTGGCCAAAACTTCCAAAACTATGTTGAATAGTAGTGGTGAAAGTGGGCACCCTTGTCTTATTCCTGACTTTAGGGGAAATGCTTTCAATTTTTCACCATTGAGGATAATGTTTGCTATGGGTTTGTCATATATAGCTTTTATTGTGTTGAGGAATGTTCCTTCTATTCCTGCTTTCTGGAGAGTTCTTATCATAAATGGGTGTTGAATTTTGTCAAAGGCTTTCTCTGCATCTATTATCATATGGTTTTTATTTTTCAATTTGTTAATGTGGTGTATTACACTGATTGATTTGCGGATATTGGAGAATCCTTGCATCCCTGGTATAAAGCCCACTTGGTCATGATGTATGATCTTTTTAATGTGCTGTTAGATTCTGATTGCTAGAGTTTTGTTAAGGATTTTTGCATCTACGTTCATCAGTGATATTGGCCTGCAGTTTTCTTTTTTTGTGACATCTTTGTCAGGTTTTGGTATTAGGGGGATAGTGGCCTCATAGAGAAGGAAATGGCAACCCACTCCAGTGTTCTTGCCTGGAGAATCCCAGGGATGGAGGAGCCTGGTGGGCTGCTGTCTATGGGATCACACAGAGTCGGGCATGACTGAAGCGACTTATCAGCAGCAGGCCTCATAGAATGAGTTTGGAAGTTTACCTTCCTCTGCAATTTTCTGGAAGAGTTTGAGTAGGATAGGTATTAGCTCTTCTCTAAATTTTTGGTAGAATTCAGCTGTGAAGCTGTCTGGACCTGGGCTTTTGTTTGCTGGAAGATTTCTGATTACAGTTTCAATTTCTGTGCTTGTGACGGGTCTGTTCAGATTTTCTATTCCTTCCTGGTTCAGTTTTGGCAAGTTATACTGTTCTAAGAATTTTTCCATTTCTTCCAGGTTGTCCATTTTATTGGCATACAATTGCTGATAGTAGTCTCCTACAAAGCCACAGTCATCAAGACACTATGGTATTGGCACAAAGACAGAAATATAGATCAATGGAACAAAATAGAAAGCCCAGAGACATCCACACACCTATGGACACTTTATCTTTGACAAAGCAGGCAATAATATACAATGGAGAAAATACTATCTCTTTACCAAGTGGTGCTGGGAAAACTGGTCGATCATTTGTAAAAGAATGAAACTAAAACACTTTCTAACACCATGCACAAAAATAAACTCAAAATGGATTAAAGATCTCAACATAAGACCAGAAACTATAAAACTCCTAGAGGAGAACATAAGCAAAACACTCTCCAAAATAATTCACAGCAGGATCCTCTATGACCCACCTCCCAGAACATTGGAAATCAAAGCAAAAATAAACAAATGGGACCTAATTAAAATTAAAAGCTTCTGCACAACAAAGGAAACGATAAGCAAGGTGAAAAGACAGCCTTCAGAATGGGAGAAAATAATAGCAAATGAAGCAACTGACAAACAATTAATCTGAAAAATATACAAGCAAGTCCTGCAGCTCAACTCCAGAAAAATAAACGACCCAATCAAAAATGGGCCAAAGAACTAAACAGACATTTCTCCAAAGAAGACATACAGATGGCTAACAAACACATGAAAAGATGCTCAACATCACTCATTATCAGCAAAATGCAAATCAAAACCACAATGAGGTACCATTTCATGCCAGTCAGAATGGCTGCGATCCAAAAGTCTACAAGCAATAAATGCTGGAGAGGGTGTAGAGAAAACGGAACCCTCTTACACTGTTGGGAATGCAGACTAGTTCAGCCACTATGGAGAACAGTGTGGAGATGTCTTAAAAACCTGGAAATAGAACTGCCATATGACCCAGCAATCCCACTGCTGGGCATACACACTGAGGAAACCAGAACTGAAAGAGAAATGTGTACCCCAATATTCATCGCAGCACTGTTTATAATAGCCAAGACATGGAAGCAACCTAGATGTCCATCAACAGATGAATGGATAAGAAAGCTGTGGTACATATACACAATGGAGTATTACTCAGCCATTAAAAAGAATACATTTGAATCAGTTCTAATGAGGTGGATGAAACTGGAGCCTATTATACAGAGTGAAGTAAGGCAGAGAGAAAAACACCAATACAGTAAACTACACATATATATGGAATTTAGAAAGATGGTAATGATAACCCTGTATGTGAGACAGCAAAAGAGACACAGATGTATAGAACAGTCCTTTGGACTCTGTGGGAGAGGGCGAGGGTGGGATGATTTGGGAGAATGGCATTGAAACATGTATAATATCATATGTGAAATGAAAAGCCAGTCCTGGTTCGATGCAGGATACAGGATGCTCTGGACTGGTGCACTGGGATGACCCTGAGGGATGGTATAGGGAGGGAGGTGGGAGGGGGGTTCAGGATGGGAACACGTATACACCCGTTGTGGATTCATGTTGATGTATGGCAAAACCAATACAATATTGTAAAGTAATTAGCCTCCAATTAAAATAAATAAATTTATATTAAAAATTAAAATATTTATTGAGCTTATTTGATGCCAGAAATTGTACCAAAGACTCATTTTGTAATTTTTTATGAAAGCAATTTTATAATATATTGATAGGGTGTTTGACTGATACAGGGTTGACTGAGCCAAGCCTTTTCTAATGGTCTAGATTTCTTTTGATGCCAACTAACAGTGTAACTAAGCCAAAAATAAGCTAAAAGAATATACCTCCAACCATCCACTCTTCCAATAATCAGTTGTTTATTGAGCAGTTCTTAAATGGCACATATGAGGTTTATGTATATTGAAAATAAATAAGCATTGTTAATATCTTCAAAAAGCTCATAGTCTAGGGAGAGACAATGAAATATAAACATACAAATCAATGCATATTATAAGTTATGATGAATACTCTGAAAGAAGGAAATTGTTTATGGTGACAGTGGAAGAAAGACATCATTCAAGATGAAACTGTATTATCATAGTCGTGCTATGTTGATTGAAAAAAAGGACAGGTGCCCATCACCAAAAAAGAGTAAAAAGTAACTTTACAACAATATGTTAAAATGTTTGGTTGCACCTGGTCAAAGTAGTTTTGTGCTTAGAGACAGCATTTTATTTCACAGTTCCTTTGTAGTATAGTTTCTTTAATGTTGATGGAATTCAAAATATTGTAGCACTTTCAAGTACTAAACAATAGTGTAATATATTCTTTATGACTTTAAAAGAAAGCATTCAGGAGAAATTAAAGAGCTCCATAAGTAACCCACATGTGTGGCAGACCAAGGGAGCTCGTCACCCCTTCCAGTCCTTTAGGTTATAGAAGGTCCTTGTAACACCAGTGAAAAGGGAATCAATGAATGCCATATGTTTAAGTGACAAGTGCAAGAGTATATATTATTCCTGTTCATCCTTGCAACAATTACAGAAGAACCATGTTAAGCTTATGGATAACTTTTCTTCAACAGATATTTGGCAAGAGTTCACAAGTGGTATTTCTTGCTACTTGGTGAAAAAGAAAATGATGAGGCTACTTTCCCAATTAGTATATTCAGCTGACTTTCTGTGGCAGAAGAAAATGCAGACTGATTATTCAGCGTCCAAATGAGTGTGTCCTGAACTTGCTCATTCCATAAGTGAGTGTTGATACATAGCTGCCTTCTATAAATGCCATAGGAATAAGTGAGAAAAAAAAAAGAGAGAAAATAAGAGGAACAGGAAGACAGGAAATAACAAGCATTTCGAGTACTTCAGGCATTATTTTCTTTTTCCAGTTTGGTTGACATAATTAACATATAACATTGTGCAAGTTTAAGGTGTACAACATAATGGCTTCATGATATGTGCCAATATTGTGAAATTATTATCACAATAGAAACATTTGAGATTTATTCCTTTATTCTCTCTCAAATATATAATATCATTAACTATATTCACAGGGCTTCCCATGACAGTAGAGAATCCAGCTGCCAATGTAGATGATGCAGGAGACACAGTTCAATTCCTGGATTGGGAAGATCCCCTGGAGTAGGAAATGACAACCCACTCCAGTATTCTTGCCTGGAAAACTCCATGGACAGAGAAGCCTAGTGGGCTATAGTCCATGAGGTCTCAAAGAGTCGGACATAACTGAGCAACTGAGCACGCACACCATGCTGTACATTACACCCCCAGAAATTATTTGTCTTACACCTGAAAGTTGTCCTTTTGCCCACCTTTGCCCATTTCACTCCCACACCCCCACCTCTGACAAGCACCAAACTGTTCTCTGTTTCTATGAGTTTGTCTTCTTTAGAATCTGCATATAAGTTAAAACATGGTATTTGACTTTCTCTGCCTGACATTATTATTAATTTGAAGTAACAAATACATAATTGTGGCACAGGGGCAGGGAAAGAAGGAAGACAATTACACGTCATTAGTTAACAAGCTCTGAAATGAGCCAGCCTGAACTTGTGTTATGTTAATAGTACTGGACACAAAAATAGGACATATTACAAAAGATGCACACACATTTAAAGACAGACATGTTGGAAAAGGTTAACAGAGATATGTAATCAAAATGGAAGTAGATATATCTATATGACACGTTGACAGTCTTCCAAGGAATCTCTATTTCTCTCCCTCTCTTCTGAGTAAGAAGAATATTGATAAAATATTCATGTAAGATAAAGAGTATGTCTTTATTATTATTATTCTTTTTCTGAACAGAACTGTAGGTGTGGCAGGGACACCCATGGAATCATAGCATGACTAGATGTCTTAGTGAGGTTTATGAATGTTTAAACATTTAAGAATTGAGACCTCCTGAGTATGAAAGTCTAATTCTTTTTGGCATTTGACAGTTTCCTGGCAGTTTACACTTGGTAAGTGCACCTGACTCTGTCAGTCTGTTTTCACAAGCTACCTATCTGTCACATTGTGAGAGGCTTTTCCTCCACTTTCACACAGGCTGTCTTTTTTATATTGTTTTCCTCATGAAGATTTAAAGAGACTGAGTGGTGAAAAGCCACATAATCAGTCTTTGTGATGACACAATGCCTGTACGCTAAATATCAAAATAGTAAGAAAAATGCGTACTGTTTTGGAAACTGTGATTTAAGTTACAATCCAGTACTGAATGGACATTGAACTTCAGGCACTTGTTAGCAATTTGTAGTTCTGCTTGTTTGTTATTGTTCATAATTTAGAATCTAGTCTTCCACAATACAAGTAGTGAAGCCACAATGTGAGGAATCAAAATGATGCAAAGATAAATGGAGAAAAGTATTTGTAATCCCTAGAAGGATTACAATCCCTCTTAATAGTAAACCCTCCCAAGAAGGTCTGTGAAAGTGGATTTGTCAGTCCTGAGATCTGTAATATAACAGACTGTGAATCACAGGGAGAATCCTGGTGTCCTTGTGATGATATTGCTAGCGGAATTACAGTTAGCTGGACTTTCCTCATGGCTCAGATAGTAAAGGATCTGGCTGCAATGTAGGAGACCCAGGTTTGATCCCTGGGTTGGGAAGATCCCCTGGAGGAGGGAATGGCTACCCATGTCAATATTCTTGCCTGGAAAATCCAATGAACAGAGGAGCCTGGTGGGCTACAGTCCATGAAGTCACGAATAGTTAGAGCACAACTAAGCGACTAACACTTTCACTGACTCCAAATGTAGGCTAGACTGTGAAGAATGGTATGACACCATGAAAGAAAAGGTTCAGAGAAGAAAGGCAAAGGATCAGAAAACTCTTGGGTCATTACATAAGATATTTTATCTCCTGACAACACAGCGTGCAAATGCACTAGGATATTTTTGTGCTGCAGAGGGCCACTTGACTATTTGGGGAATGCTGAGTAAACAGGCATCGTAACAGGCAGTGTGTCTTGCATCTCATAGCAGTTGAGAGGTGTTACTGTTCACTCACCCAGGGGAAAGAGCAAAGGAGGTTTTACCTCAAAATTTACCTCACACAGAATTAGCCTGGCCTGAACATAACTTCTCAGCCTTAGTAAGTCAAATAATAAGTCTTCTCTGAAAACTTTTAAAATGCCTGGCCTAGCATATAACTGTAAAAGTAGGGTTGGAAAATTTCATATCACTAACAAGAAGAATTTCTAAAGGCCTTCTTTTCAGTAGAAAATTTTTCAACAGAAGTTAAGGTTATTAGTAGAAAATTTGTTAGGGTAATGCACTGATATTTTCAGTCTCCTTAATGAAATCATGAAACATGAAAATTAAACAAAAGATGTTTGTGGGCTAAAAGTAGATGTTTAACCATGCCATTGTGTAAAGAAAAAGTTGCAGTGCTCTTGATCAGAAGTTGATATTGGAGAAGTATTTCCTCATCTGACTGTCCAGGTAAAATTTATCTGCTAACATTTACCTGGTGATTTTAAGTGATTACCATATATCAACTAAATGCCAGGCATGAAAAGAGTTATTTCATAAGAGAATTTTTTAAAAGACTGAAACACACTCTCTATTAGTCCCATCAGAAATTATCAGGATTAGAAATACTTTACTCTGAGAAGAGAACAGAGAGATAGAGATTTTACTGTTTTAACAACTGAATTAGCAGTCCACAGTTAAGTATTAAAAATAAAACTGACACTGACTCTATCAATAAATAATTCATTTCTGCCAAGAGAAATTTTATTAAAATTGAAATTGAGGACTATCAAAAGAACAATGATAAAGACTATGTATCAAGAGTGTTTTATTGTGAAGATTAAAAGCCATGCCAAGAGAAGAGATAATTTAGTTTGTTTCAACACACAAAAAAAGGAATAGAAACAAAAAAACACTCTTGTTTGAAAAATAAAAGTCTGACAATGACTTCAAGCAGGCAAGACAAACTATACAAACTGCCAGCCAATTTTCATTAAAAATAAGGAAGGAGATTAAAGGAAAAATTAAAATTCAAGCACAAATCACAATACATCATTTGAATGTGAAGGATGGCAAGGAGATTACAGACTTTCTAGACCCCAATTATTAAGATAATATTAGATATATGCACTTGAAAAGCCTATATCAGAGAGGGAATTTAGCATATAGTTTGAGGATCCTGATAGATTATTTTGTGATATGATAGAAACAGTCAGAAGTTTTGTCCTTTTTTGTTTTTTTCACACAACCATTTTTTTTTTTTCAAGAACTCCTTGATGACTCATACAGACTACAAAATGTCATTTCCATATACTGAACCTATAAACTTAGCTGAGATGATAATTATTTACATCACATATTTTATGGTTTGGTTCAGTTCACTCAGTTGTGTCTGACTCTTTGTGACCCCATGGACTGCAGCACACCAGGCCTCCCTGTCCATCATCAACTCCCAGAGCTTACTCAAACTCCTGTCCATAGAGTTGGTGATGCCATCCAACCATCTCATCCTCTGTTGTCTCCTTCTCCTCCTGCCTTCAATCTTTCTCAGCATCAGAGTCTTTTCTAGTGAGTCAGTTCTTCGCATCAGGTGGCCAAAGGGTTGGAGTTTTAGCTTCTGCATCAGTCCTTCCAATGAATATTCAGGACTGATTTCCTTTAGGATGGACTGGTTGGATCTCCTTGCAGTCCAAGGGACTCTCAAAAGTCTTCTCCAGCACCTCAGTTCAAAAGCATCAAGTCTTTGCCACTCAGCTTTCTTTATATTTTATATTTATATTATATGGTAGAGAATGGAAAATGAAATTAAGGAGTATAGAAGAGAAAAGAACAAAGGACCACAGACGAAATTTAAATGAGAGAAGGAATTTAGAATTCTCTGTAGCAGAGGACATTGGCATGTCTTTTTATTGAGTTATGGAGTAACTATACCATCCAGGTGAGAGATCTTTAAAATTCTTTTATTTAATGTTTACAGTGAACTAGATCTAAGAAACTCACAATCAGAAGGCTCCTTGGTCTCCAAATGACCTATGTTTCATATTTAACTTCTAATCAAAGCAGCAACCCTTCCCATGAGCTTTATAAATTGTTGTTTAATATCTGGTTAAACTAATCAACCAGTCATCTACTTATGACAAGATTGTAAAATTTTAGTTACTTACCATTTTAGAAAGTTAGACCTTATTTTGATTACAAATATATCTTCATGTAACTTTTCTTACATGGTTTTATCTTGAGCTGCAGAAATCTAATTGCTTTCACATGAATGGTTTAAAATATTTGAAATTACATTTGTCCTCCTTTTTAAATTAAATACCCTTGGTTATTTTCTATAATTTCTTCAGGGGCATATAAATTTATCCTGTATAACATTGAACTACTATATACCAAGAACTACTATATACCAAATGAATTAGATATATCATTTATATAAACTAAAGATGAAAGCATGAAAAACTTTAAAATTGGTATTCTATTTCCCCTTTCAGCTCTAAGGAACTAGTTTTGTTGGATCAATCATTATTCTAAAAACAAATTAGAAATTAAATTCTCTCTCTTTCTCTATCTAGATAGAGAGATAGACACACACATATTAGTATCTCTGTAACCTCTGAAATCTTGGGCGAAAGGAAAGGGTTCCTGAAGACTAAAATGAATCTTTCAAACAGTTTAGTATCATATGTTTGTACAGATGATTTACTTTTCATCTAACTTCTTGTTAGAATCAGAAATACATGCTTTCTTGATTAGTAATGCACAATTCAGATACTAGGTTTTATGATAATTTCTGCATAGAATAAGTAATGTTCAGTAATAAATGTCCATGCATACAAGAAAATTTTACCAAGAGAAAAACAAGAGAACAAACCTATAGGCAATTCAGACTATGGTGTTACTAGAAGCAAAATTTTAAATAATTGTGATTGATATGTTAAATGTTAAGAATTAGCTTTGCTGCTAACAGATATGGCATATGGATACTGTATAAAATAAAATATAAGAGCTAAAATTTAAAAGCAAATGAATGGGTTTAATAGCAAAGTACAGTTCAGTTCAGTTCAGTTGCTCAGTCATGTCCGACTCTTTGTGGCCCCATGAACTGCAGCACGCCAGGCCTCCTTGTCCATCACCAATTCCCGGAGTCCACCCAAACCTATGTCCATTGTGTTGGTGATACCATCCAACCGTCTCATCCTCTGTTGTCCCCTTCTCCTCCTCCACTCAATCTTTCCCAGCATCAGGGTCTTCTCAAATGAGTCAGCTCTTTGCATCAGTGGCCAAAATATTGGAGTTTCAGCTTCACATCAGTCCCTCCAATGAACACCCAGGACTCTTCTCCTTTAGGATGGACTGGTTGGATCTCCTTGCAGTCCAAGGGACTCTCAAGAGTCTTCTCCAACACCACAGTTCAAAAGCATCAATTCTTCAGTGCTCAGGTTTCTTTATAGTCCAACTCTCACATACATACATGACCAATGGAAAAACCATAGCCCTGACTAGACAGACCTTTGTTGGCAAAGTAATGTCTCTGCTTTTTAATATGCTGTCTAAGTTGGTCATAACTTTCCTTCCAAGGAGTAAGTGTCTTTTAATTTCATGGCTGCAGTCACCATCTGCAGTGATTTTGGAGCCCAAAAATATAAAGTCTGACACTGTGTCCACTGTTTCCCCATCTATTTGCCATGAAGTGATGGGACCAGATGCCGTGATCTTAGTTTTCTGAATGTTGAGCTTTCAGCCAACATTTTCACTCTCCTCTTTCACTTTCATCAAGAGGCTCTTTTGTTCCTCTTCACTTTCTGCCATAAGGGTGGTGTCATCTGCATATCTGAGGTTATTGATATTTCTTCCGGCAATCTTGATTCCAGCTTGTGCTTCCTCCAGCCCAGCATTTCTCATGATGTACTCTGCATATAAAAACAAGCAGGGTGTCAATATGCAGTCTTTACGTACTCCTTTTCCTATTTGGAACCAGTCTGTTGTTCCATGTCCAATTCTTACTGTTGCTTCCTGACCAGTAAACAGGTTACTCAAGAGGCAGGTCAGGTGGTCTGGTATTCCCATCTCTTTCAGAATTTTCCACAGTTTATTGTGATCCACAGAGTCAAAGGCTTTGGCATAGTCAATAAAGCAGAAATAGATGTTTCTCTAGAACTCTCTTGCTTTTTCAATGATCCAGTGGATGTTGGCAATTTGATCTCTGATTCCTCTGCTTTTTCTTGAACTTCTGGAATTTCACAGTTCATGTATTGTTGAAGCCTGGCTTGGAGAATTTTGAGCATTACTTAACTAGAGTGTGAGATAGTGCAGTTGTGCAGTAGTTTGAGCATTCGTTGCCATTTCCTTTCTTTGGGGTTGGAATGAAAACTGACCTTTTCCAGTCCTGTGGCCACTGCTGAGTTTTCCCAAATTTGCTGACATATTGAGTGCAGCACTTTCACAGCATCATCTTTTAGGGTTTGAAATAGCTCAACGGAATTCCATCACCCCCTCTATTTCCCATGAAGTGATGGGACCGGATGCCATGATCTTCGTTTTCTGAATGTTGAGCTTTCAGCCAACTTTTTCACTCTCCACTGTCACCTTCATCAAGAAGCTTTTTAATTCCTCTTCAGTTTCTGCCATAACGGTGGTGTCATCTGCATATCTGAGGTTATTGATATTTCTCCTGGCAATCTTGATTCCAGCTTGTGCTTCTTCCAGCCCAGCATTTCTCCTGGTGTACTCTGCATATAAGTTAAATAAGCAGGGTGACAATATACAGCCTTGACATACTCCTTTTCCTATTTGGAACCAGTCTGTTGTTCCATGTCCAGTTCTAACTGTTGCTTCCTCACCTGAATATAGGTTTCTCAAGAGGAAGGTCAGGTGGTCTTGTATTCCCATCTCTTTCAGAATTTTCCACAGTTTATCGTGATCCACACAGTCAAAGGCTTTGGCATAGTCAATAAAATAAAATGCTGCTGCTGCTAAGTTGCTTCAGTCGTGTCCAACTCTGTGCGACCCCATAGACAGCAGCCCACCAGGCTCCTCCGTCCCTGGGATTCTCCAGGCAAGAACACTGGAGTGGATTGCCATTTCCTTCTCCAGTGCATGGAAGTGAAAAGTGAAAGTGAAGTCACTCAGTCATGTCCGACTCTCAGTGACCCCATGGAATGCAGTCTACCAGGATCCTCCATCCATGGAATTTTCCAGGCAAGAGTACTGGAGTAGGGTGCCATTGCCTTCTCCGATAAAATAAAATATGAGAGCTAAAATTTAAAAGCAAATGAATGGGTTTAATACCAAAGTTACATGGAGTTAAAAGGAAAATTAAGTAACTGGAAGACAGATTAGTAGAAAATATTTAAATGGAAGCATCAAACTTCAAAAGGAAAATATAGAGAAACCAGTGTGTTCTGTAGAGCATAGTAATAAGTTTAGCTAATGTATAATTTGTTATCAAGTTAAGAGAAAGAACGGAGAAGGCAATGACACCCCATTTCAGTACTCTTGCCTGGAAAATCCATGGACAGAGGAGCCTGGTGGGCTGCAGTCCATGGGGTCGCTAAGAGTCGGACACGACTGAGCGACTTCACTTTCACTTTTCTCTTTCATGCATTGGAGAAGGAAATGGCAACCAACTCCAGTACACTTGCCTGGAGAATCCCAGGTATGGCGGAGCCTGGTGGGCTGCCGTCTATGGGGTCGCACAGAGTCAGACACAACTGAAGTGACTTAGCATTAGCATTAGCATAAGAGAAAGAAATGGAGCAGATAAAGTACTTAAAAGGATAATAACTGGTATTTTATAAAATTGATTGAAAATATGTAACACAGAGTAAAAATGCTATAGTGCTTCTGCTTCTGATTATGTTTAAAGAAACTAGATGTATTCCCACATGTTAAATGGCTTCTGAAAAGAAAAAATATACAACACACATTTGCCAGTCATTGGACCATGAGCAACAGAAGACAGTGATTCTTGAAGGAAGAAAATGAATAAAATGAGGCTTATGTTGGCCAAGCTTGTAGCCTAGCTAGACTTTCCAGGGTGCAATGTGGGAGGGCGCCTGGACAGAGGTTAGCAATGTTCTTGAGTTGAGCAGTAGAGATCATCCATTGTTTACTTATTTGTCTGTGTCAGGTCTCAGTTGCTGCTTGTGGGATCTTCATTCCATCATGTGGGATCTTTCGTTGGGGTGCCAGGGACTCTTTAGGTTGGGTCCATGGGCTCCAAAACACAAGACCTTCACTAGTTGCAGTGCACAGGCTTAGTTGCTCTGAGCCATGTGGGATCTTAGTTCTCTGACCAGGAGCGGAACTCTCATTCCTTCCATTTCAATAATTCTTAACCACTAAACCACCAGGGAAGTCCAAAGGTTCCTAATTTGAAGCAGACAAGAAAGGTAGAACTTGTGAGGCAAAGTGCTGGAGAAATACTGTGCATCATCTTAAGAAATCAAAATTATAGTTATATATCTTTCCCTCAGAAAAGCAAAACACACACACACACATACAAACAAAGCAAGAGTACTATGACAGGACCAGATGGCTATGCTGGCAAATTGAATAAAAAATCTAAAAAGGAAATAATACCAAATCTATGTAAATTTTTTCAGAAAATGGAAAATGAAGAAATACTTCTCAATTCATTCTTGTCAACATGCATTACCCTCTAGTACAACCAGTCAAGGAACACTAGCAGAAGAGAAAACCACAGATTCATGAATAAAGCTATACAGATTTTCATCAAAATGGACCAAATGGAATCTAAATATATAAAAAAGTATAGTTGCTTGTGACTAGGTGAGATTTATCCGAAAATTCAAGATTATCTTAAAATGTTAAAATTTATTTTTTAAGATGAGCCTCAGTTGCTGACAAAAATAATTTTTTATATTGGGTATGAGTGTTAGTTGCTTAGTTGTGTCTGACTCTTTGTGACCTCATGGACTGTAGCCTGCCAGGATCCTCTGTCCATGGAATTATCCAGGCAAGAATACTGGAGTAGGTTGCCATTCCCTTTTCCAGGGAATCCTCCCAACCCAAGGGTTGAACTTGCATCTCCTGCATTACAGGCAGATTCTTGACTGTCTGAGGCAGTATCATTAGGTATATTAGATATGAAGTTTTCATCTTAATCATTGCCCCTTTTACTGTCTTTGTTCTTGGTTGTTCAGTTGCCTAATCATATCTGACTCTTTGTGCTCCCATGGACTGTAGCATGCCAAGCCTTCCTGTCCCTCACCTACTCCCTAAGTATTCCCAAGTCCATGTCCATTGCATTGGTGATGCCATCCACCATCTCATCTTCTGACACCCTCTGGTCCTTCTATCCTCAATTTTTCCCAGCATCAGTGACTTTTACAATGAGTCAGCTCTTTGCATCAGATGACCAAAATACTGGAGCTTCAGTTTCAGCATCAGTCCTTCCAATGAGTATTCAGGGTTCATTTCCTTTAAGATTGACTGGTTTGATCTTCTTGCTGTCCAAGGGACTCTCAGGAGTCTTCTCCATCACCACACTTTGAATCACAAACCGTGTGGATCACAACAAACTGTGGAAAATTCTTAAAGAGATTGGAATACCAGACCACGTGACCTGCTGCCTGAGAAATTTGTATGCATGTCAAGAAGCAACAGTTAGAACTGGACATGGAACAACAGACTGGTTCCAAATGAGGAAAGGGGTACATCAAGGCTATATATTGTCACCCTGCTTAAATTATATGCAGAGGAATCATGAGAAAAGCTGGACTGGATGAAGCACAAGCTGGAATCAAGATTGACGGGAGAAATAACCTCAAATATGCAGATGACACCACCCTTATGGCAGAAAGTGAAGACGAACTAAAAAGCCTCTTGATGAAAGTGAAAGAGGAGAGTGGAAAAGTTGGCTTAAAGCTCAACATTCAGAAAACAAAGATCATGGCATCTGGTCGCATCACTTCATGGGAAATAGATGGGGAAACTATTGAAACAGTGTCAGACTTTATTTTTCTGGGCTCCAAAATCACTGCAGATGGTGACTGCAGCCCTGATATTAATAGACACTTGTTCCTTGGAAGAAAAGCTATGATCAACCTAGACAGCATATTAAAATGAGAGACATTATTTTGCCAACAAAGGTCCATCTAGTCAAAGCTATGGTTTTTCCAGTAGTCTTGTATGGATGTGAGAGTTGGACTGTGAAGAAAGCTGAGTGCCGAAGAATTGATGCTTTTGAACTGTGGTGTTGGAAAAGACTCTTCAGAATCTCTTGGACTACAAGGAGATCCAATGAGTCTCTCCTAGGAAATAAGTCCTGAATATTCATTGGAAAGACTGATGCTGACACTGAAACTCCAATAGTTTGGCCACCTGATGTGAAGAACTTACTGATTGGAAAAGACCCTGATGCTGGGAAAGATTGAGGGCAGGAGGAGAAGGGGACGACAGAGGATGAGATGGTTGTATGGCAACACCAACTATATAGACATGAGCATTCAACTTGGATCAAACTCACAGATTCATACCATGTAAGGGTAAAAACATATGTTATTTGTTCCTAACACATCACTTTCTCCTGGTAAAAAATATATAATTTCAAAATATCAGAAAAGAACTAATGAAATCTATTTTCAATTATATCAACAAATCAAATGGAAACTTTTTTTCAATTCTGTTTGCATTTAAACTTTTTTGGGGCAGTTTATATATATATATATATATATATATATATACCTCAAAATATATTGCTGTGCTTCTATTTTTGAACACAGCAGGTAAGCATATTTATGCAGGATTAGCATGAATGAACTAGTGTGCAGCATCTGTTCAGTGCAGCGTGGCTTTCCTCCAGGGTTAAAATGTCAACAGAGCATAGCAACTTTTTTAGAAAAGGGAAAAGTTAGCTTTCATTGTTTCTAGGCAGACATAAATATCATAGGTAGTATCATGACAGACAGATTAACGGACTTAGGAAAAAGTGGAGAAAATGGAGCACTTTTATCATTTGATCAGTCTTGCATATTCTTTCCTAATTTTCTGGTTGTGCCAAAACATGCTTTTTTTTTTTTTTTTTAAGATTGAAGAATCAATCAAGTGATTCATTGTAAGCACTGTATATTAAAGACTGTGACGTTATCATATGACAGTCTACAGTAGAAGATGCTGAAGTGCTTATGGTCTAAATATATGGTTCTATGTTTAAGAAACAATATGCTTGCTTTGTTAGACAGTTTTCATATGCATTTATAATATTTCATATAAATTCATACCTAAGTAATGATATGAAAATAAATATGTATATTCATGTCTAAATACATGTACATTATATACAAACATATATATATGGATATGGATACATATGGCATTCCTGATGGCTCCAATGGTAAAGAACCTGCCTGCAATGAAGGAGACTCAGGTTTGATACCTGGCTCAGGAGATCCCTTGGAAGAGGGTAAGTAAACTCACTGCAGTATTATTGCCTGGAGAATTCCATGGACAAAGGAGCTGTCCATGGTAGGCTACACGGGGTCACGAAGAGTCAGACATTAGTAAGCGACTAACACTTTGAATTTTTTCCACTTTCATGGGTACATATATAAATAAATGTATAAATGTTAAAATATATATTCGTTCAGTTCAGTTCAGTGTCTCAGTTGTGTCTGACTCTTTGCAACTCCATGGAGTCCAGTATGCCAGGATCCCCTGTCCATCACCAACTCCCAGAGCTTACTCAAACTCATGTCCATCAAGTCAGTGACGCCATCCAACCTTCTCACCCTCTGTCATCCCCTTCTCCCACCTTCAATCTTTCCCAGCATCAGGGTCTTTTCCAATCAGTAAGTTCTTCACATTAGGTGGCCAAAGTATTGGAGTTTCAGCTACAGCATCAGTCCTTCCAATGAATATTCAGGACTGATTTCCTTTAGGATGGACTGATTGGATCTCCTTGAAATCTAAAGGACTCTCAAGAGTCTTTTCCAACACCATAGTTCAAAGCATCAATTCTTTGGCGCTCAGCTTTCTTTATAGTCCAACTCTCACATCCATCCATGATGACTGGAAAAACCATAGTTTTGACCAGACATTAATTATGACTGTATAAATATATAAATACAAATGCATCAGCATACACAATTCTTATCAAACTAGAGTTTTTCACAATACAAAAATCTCTCATAATATCATTAGGAATTTGTATTGCCATTCATAATAAATGACTATTGCTCTTTGATTTGATTTGTGAGCATCAAAAGTCTTGGATATAACCCATCTTTAAATTAATTTAGCTTTTATCAAAGTCAAAATGAGCTTTATTTGACTCTATTTTTTAATCTGTCTTCTTAAATGTACCTCCATTTTCACTTCAAGTATGAAGTCTTTTCTTTTCTGAAATAAAAATTTGTCTTCTGAAAGAATATACTTTAATAAATCACGAGGAATAGAATATGTATGCTTCTAGAAACTTAAAAATAATATGATTCATCATTGCAACTTGGATTTAATAGCCAGGAAAATTATAATCATTTTAAATTTTTGAGAGGACTAACATGAGGGAAAGTAATTTTTACTATTGCCAAGAGAGAATTTTTGTTTGCAACAATATAAATTATTTTCTACAGAATTTATTTTGCTCTTAGTTTCTTACCAAAGCACCTTGTTTTCTTCACCTGTTTGTCTCCACTGGTAATTACACCTTATTTAAATTTTGTGAACATTTGTTCAGTGTAGGATAAGAAATACATCAATTCTTTTATATTTGAACATGATTGAAAGCCTGAAAATTAAACATTTTAAGCTACGTCTTGGGCTGTAAGCGTCTTATGAAATCTTAAAGTGACTAAAATCATGCTTCTTAAATTTATCATGGAGAGAAAAATAATTTTATCATAAGTTATTAGTAGATAAATCAGAAGTTTGTGGGTTAAACACAGACAACAGTGTTTTTAAAGTTAGGATTAATTGGGAGGTTACTGCAGTTCAGATTACTTAAACTTTAGCATATTTTATAATGTTTTGAGATAGTAGCCAAACATGAAGTGCTTTTTTTGTGATTTATCTAACTGGAGATAATGAAAAATCAACTTTAGTGTGAGTCATCAGCACTAATATCATTTTATTATCATTATCCCCATTTCTGTCACATAATAATGTTATATTAGGGACTAGTATATATCAACATAGCTTTGTAGTCATGGATTTTTCAGAAAGTGAAGAAGAAAATAATCTTCAAAGGAATAAAAGTGTGGAGATGACATAATGAAAAAAGTGTTACTATTAAAATAATTTAGGTAAGAAGTGAATTATTTCTTCCTTCATGTATTTTTTTTCTTTCTTTTTTTTTAAAATCCTTCTTCCTTCATTATTTCTTAAAATTTTCATCCTGATGCTTTGGCACAATGTGGAAAATATGGCCTCTATTACTTAATAATTCCTCCTTATCCTTACAAGTCAATCTATGTTTTCTCCTCCTTCTGTTTTCAATAGAAAGTAAGATAGTGTTAAAAGTTACTGGTCATAGGATAAATATCATTATTCAGCAAATTTAGAGGAAAAAGTTATACTTTTTGCTATATAGAATTAGCTATATTACCTTTGAATTTCTCCATCAAAAACAATATGCCAGTATATTTCCTTCCCCACTCAGAAATAGCATCTGTTCAAAACTTATGTAAAACAGGAAGCTGCACATGAGAGTTGGGTCTTAAAAGAGTTTTGAGAGTCACATAAAGGCAAGAGCTTAGCAGAACAGAGAAAGGACTTAAAGAAGAGCAGAGGGAGATGAATCTTCTGCCAGAATAAGAAAAACCATAAAATGCAAATTCTGAGTTTGATTCTGAAACTCAAATGTGTCTTCCCTGGCATAGAGCCAGAGAGGAATGAAGCAAGCAGCACTTTCTGTTTGGCACAAGTCTCAAAATGTGCCTCCAAAAAACCAGATTTTTGGCACAGTGAGACCCCAAACATCTAAACGAATGGCTGACTTTTTCTTTTTCCATGAACTGAGTGATGCCATCCCAGCCTCTATGTATGTGAAGCAGCTTATTCATGTGCATCATGTTTCAATCCCCAGGATTATCACTCCTCTATCTTTTGTGATTATACAGACCAATAGTTTCCAATATTTGTTGATATGGTGTGTGTGTGTGTCCAGTGTCTTGGCCTGAGAAATCACATGATGAAATATGTAACATCTTATGTTGTCAAATTGGGAAATCATGTCAGAGAATGATGGGAGACCTACCAACAGAACATACTTTGAAGGAGTTTCTGTTAGACAGCTCTGAAACCATTTGAACATAAAATCTGATTGTAAACCTTTATAACTTTCTGAATAAAATGGAAATCTATAAGGGAGGAATAAAAGTAAAACTTTTCTTACAATGGAATGTCCTTTAACATAGGAGGATTGACAGATTTAGAAAATCACCACTTGAAAACCATAAAGGTATCATTTATTCAAACAAAACTAATCAATGCATGTTAAAATTATTTGATAAGATATTTATTACAGAAAGGACAATTTTATAGTTGCAAAACCAAGGCAAATACTAACTCAAGTGACCAAAGTTAAGACCATCAGCAATGGAATAAATTTATACTGTGACATCCAGACATGAAATACTAAGAATAATCAATATGACTCATGAACAAGAGGGAATATTAGAGAAATCTAAATTGAGATACATTTCACAAAATAATCACTGTGAGGTCTTAAAAACGTTGCAAGGTCATGAAAGGAAAAGGAAGAGGGACAATTTGCTCCAAATTAAAAAGGATTAAAAATTCATGACATCGAAACATCATACATAATCTTGGCCAGACACTATTTTTTTTTTGCTTTGAAATACATAATTAAATTTTGATAAATTTAAATAATAAATATACTTTCCTCAGCTCTTGACCTCCTTACCTCTAGTCTTGATGTAGACATGTGTTACTCAAGTGAAGCAGAAAATATATCATCCATCTATTCAAACAATCAGTGACAAGTTATTAAGGTAAAATTCAAACTTCTTACTACAATCATGGTGACTTATTATTCCAAACTGGGACACTTTTGAGAGTGAATACACATTTTTAATATTCACCCCTAAATAATAGGCATGCTGCTGCTGCTGCTAAGTCGCTTCAGTTGTTTCCGACTCTGTGCAACCCCATACACAGCAGTCCACCAGGCTCCCCCATCCATGGGGTTTTCCAGGCAAGAAAATCAGGAGTGGGATGCCATTGCCTTCTCAAAATATCAGGCATAAAATTGGGTATATGATCACCTTAATTACAAAATCTCATGTAGCCCCCATTAATTCTCTGGTCTTCTCCTATTGTGTCTCCCTAACTACACTGTTGCAGTTACTTTGGCCTTTATGCTCCTATGAGCCAGCTAATAAGTCCTCCACCACAGAGTCTTTGCCAACATTGCTTAGCCGTGCCTGGAAGGCTCTTGAAATGGATTTCCTCACAGTGAACTCTTTTATTTCCTTGATGTCTGTACAGCAAAGTCACTTTCTCAGTGATGCCTTCTCTGGCTGGCTTACATAAAACTTCAATATCCCATCTCTAAAATTTCATATCTCTCTTTCTGCCTTATTTTAGGCATTTACTTATAATTTATCAATATAAAAGAGAATATGTACTTTAATGATTTATCTTGATTGCTATCTGAATTCCATATGAGAATATAAGTTTAAAAAGGGCAAGTATTTTTGTTTGTTGGATACAGTGTATATCCATATCTATTACAATAATGCCTAGCACTTGATAGGCAATCAGTAAATATTCCTTGTAAGAACTTAAGACTGTGTTTTATCATTGCAATGAAAAATACTAAATTTACTGAATGTTTAAGAAAAATAGTCATGAATTATATGAAGAGTCAACCTAGATCTTTATTACAATACATATGTTTATTCATGGCAATAAAAAGAAATTAAGCATTTGTTATATTAAAATAATAATGAATATTTATATCAGAGTCATGATAAAAAATATAAATAGTGAATTCTGAGCAATATACAGTTATTCTTCATCCTCAGATTGGGCTGAATGGATTTTATTTTAGTGTTTTCCTTGCATCTCACTGATTAATTGTTAGGTAGAATATTATTTTTTCATATTTTTTGAAACATTTTTTTCCTATTCAGAATTGTGTCTCTTAAGTCCTTTTTATTTGGTTTTTAGTAATGTATTTATTTTCTATAAAATCATAAGCTTGTTCATTGTTCAGTTCAGTTCAGTCACTCAGTCGTGTCCGACTCTTTGCAACCCCATGAATCGCAGCACGCCAGGCCTCCGTGTCCATCACCATCTCCTGGAGTTCACTCAGACTCACGTCCATCAAGTCGGTGATGCCATCCAGCCATCTCATCCTCTGTCGTCCCCTTCTCCTCTTGCCCCCAATCCCTCCCAGCATCAGAGTCTTTTCCAATGAGTCAACTCTTCGCATGAGGTGGCCAAAGTACTGGAGTTTCAGCTTTAGCATCATTCCTTCCAAAGAAATCCCAGGGCTGATCTCCTTCAGAATGGACTGGTTGGATCTCCTTGCAGTCCAAGGGACTCTCAACAGTCTTCTCCAATACCACAGTTCAAAAGCATCAATTCTTCTGCGCTCAGCCTTCTTCACAGTCCAATTCTCACATCCATACATGACCACAGGAAAAACCATAGCCTTGACTAGACAAACCTTTGTTTTCAAAGTAATGTCTCTGCTTTTGAATATGCTATCTAGGTTGGTCATAACTTTCCGTCCAAGGAGTAAGCGTCTTTTAATTTCATGGCTGCAGTCACCATCTGTGGTTTCTATTAAATACAACATTTTATATTATTCTACCATAAAGAATATACAACAGCATCTTATAAAGTTTAGGGACTAGAAATATATTTAAAGGATTCAAATGTAAGCTTACATTCCTAAATGTGGATTTGAAGTCAGAAACCTGGGTTTAAATTCCAAAACAGTACTGTATTCCTGTATGATTATTAGACCATTGCATAAAATCTTCAAGCTTCAGGAACTCTTTCCATGGTTATTATAAAATGGAATGGAATAATGAATTCTAAGCACTTAGTGTTACATTGTTTTGTATTACTATATAGTAAGTTATCTCCTTTTAAGGTACTCTCCTATTATTAGGTTTTATTTTTATTGGTTATCATCTTTGTTGAATAATTTCCATATGCATACATATTTGCAATGATGGAGTTATTTAATTTTATATCATGTGTTTTGCTTAATAGCATATCATCAATAAGGTTAATGCAACAACATAATATGCATAATTTTAATTTTAATGAAATGCATATTATTCCATCTAGTGATGGTATCATAACTTATTCAAATATTAGACTAGTAGTAGGCAGTTAATTAAAGTGCTTTTCAAGTTACAAATCAGATAGGGTGTATGAGAGGCATAATCATAAACTCATGAGAGGTGTACAAATATGATCATAAAGGCTTTTAGGAAAGCACGTTTGGAATGATACCCAAACTTAAAACATATTCATTCTCATTGACTCAGCAATTCCACTTCTGGGACTCTGTCCTAAAGAAATTATCAGAAATGAAAACAAAGATTTATGCACAAAGATTTTTACCATGTCATTATTTATGGCAGCAAACAATTGGAAGCAGTCCAAATGTCTGGCAATGGATGCTTACCCATTTCTCAGTGCAGCCATAAGAATAAAGAATAAGCAGCTCTTTTAAAATATACTTGGAAGAGTTTTAAAATAGGGAAAATGCTCAATATATAATGTTAAAAGAACAGATTTTATATGTATAAACTTTTAACATGTACATAAGCAGGAAAATGTTTGCAGTCTTATCTCTGAGTAGAGAAATCATAGGTGATTTAAAAAATTTGATCAATTTACCAAAGCTTTTACAATGAGCATGCATTACTTTAAAGCTCATTTTTTAAAGAAAGTAAAGCTACGGTTAAATTACTAATAGTGACATCTATGTTGAGGTGAGGAATTCTGAAGGATTTGGCATGCTGTGTGTTATAGTTCAACACTGATGGCCTGACACCCTTGTTGGCAAGCATGATAATGTATCCCAAAGGCAATGTCAAGCCTTAGCCAACCATTTTCAGCTTTGCTCTGCTCTGTGGAAAGTTTCCACATTGCAGTGCTGTAAAAGGAGAATAAAGTTAAAGTCTTATGAAGTTACAGACTAATGAACAGTAGCAGCAGGCTCATCTACAATCCAATTACTTGGAAAGTAAATGTACCATATCTAGTTAGTGATATTGTTTAATATTTAATCCTGTGAAACGAAAGCACGGACATTAAAGTTCTATAGCAAACCCTAGAAGCATGAAAATAAAGTATAAAGGTAGCAGGTCTTAATATTTCTACAGAAGAGCAAAACTCTGTATAAAAAAATTACCCTGCACATGTGCTGTTACAACAGGAGAAGTGAAAACTGAGTCAGTTCTCATTTTTTCCTTCTGTCCAAAATAATTAAAACTATACTAGGTCTGTCACAATCTTTGCAACTGTCTTCTCAGATTCTGTAATGACTGACAGTCCATTTAAAAATGAGCATTATTTAAGGTCACATCGTTTTGAATCTGAACTTTTAAAAATAAGTTTCCAGTAAAAATATAGTAGGAAGATGATTTGGGCTCATTATTATAGGAATCATTATTTCCTATTTCTCCTGACTCCTCATAGCTAGAGAAACTGAGACCTCCGAACTGCAAGCTCACTCTCATCAAGACTTAAACCAGTTCTCATCTAGGAAGCAGAATGTAGTAAGCCTTATCCTTACCAATGGTAGAATTTGGAACCATCCATTTTATTCTTATTATAATACATGGTTATAGAGAGTGAATCTACCAATGAATAGCAAGTACACTCAATTGCAGAGTAGTTTACAGAAATGCCACATTTGCTTATTTGCTATGATTAGATCCAAGCTGCCACATACAGATTATTCTAATATGTGTACATAAAACAACTAAAGAACTGTTAAAATAGTGGTTTTGAAGTACTCTTAACTTGAAATATCAATGTAAAAAAATTGTATTTTATTTTGTTATTTATTTACTTTTGTTTCACTGTAAACATCCAAAATATACTAATTTTAGGCAAACTGAATATTTCCTAAATATGAAGAAAATTGGATTTATACCTAATGCCTGTAGGAAAATATCTTTGTGACTCCTATTTCTACCCTGGAGTTTATCTGTGCTAAGATATTATAGTAAGGGATAGCAAAAAGATAAGAGAGTTTGAATATTGTTTAACCATTTGTTAACTGTAAAAGGCTAGTGTTAGTCACTCTGTCATGTCTGACTCTTTGTGACCCCATGGACTATAGCCCACCAGGCTCCTCTGTCCATGGGATGCTCCAGGCAAAATACTGGAGTGGGTTGCCATTCCCCTTCTCCAGATCTTCCTGAAGCAGGGATAGAGCCTGGGTCTTCTGCATTGCAGGCAGATTCTTTACCATCTTGAATATCACTTAACAGTTCAGTCGCTCAGTTATGTCTGACTCTTTGAGACTCCATGGACTGCATCATGCCAGGCTTCCCTGTGGATCACCAACTCTCAGAGCCTGCTCAAACTCATGTCCATCGAGTCAGTGATGCCATCCAACAGAGCATCTCATCCTCTGTTGTCCCCTTTTCCTCCTTCCTTCAAACTTTCCCAGCATCAGGGTCTTTTCCAGTGAGTCAGTTCAGGCTAGAGAGTTTACTAAATCTTTGAGTCTGTTTCTTAATCAGTAAAGTACATATGCTTTCTTCTGCCACATAGGATTTCTAGAAGGATTAAACTAGGTACCATATAATGAACTAGTAACACATAAAATTATTATGCCCAAATACTGTGATATACTAAATTTGAGGAAGGTGTTAAGCCAGGGTCATAAATATCTTTGACTCCTTCACCTCCACCATTAATTTAGTCATTACAGGAAGATTTAGTGTCAGAAAGTTTGCACTGCATCCTAAATTTGTGTTTTCTTCACAGAAATTCCATGTGAAGATGGCATCAGTAATAAGTGTACCTCTTAAAATATTATAGGTAAATTATAAATGTTAACAGTAAAGTAAAATTGAAAAGGCCACATTGTGCAACTTTCACTGTTCTCAGACCTAAAGTTACTTAACTCTTCAATAGAAGCAGAGTTGATATCTGGGATCTGTGATGGAATGTACATACATGCAATTTGTCTAGACCATGGAATCCATGATTTGCTAGAACTTCATCTATTTCTGCAAAGAGCATATGTTCCTTTCCACAATTTGTCTGTTTTGCCATTAGAATCTCAGCCTACCTTTGTGACTGATACAGAATCAGCACCACCCATTGCTACTTCACCCACACACCTTAAGAACTAAAAACACCTTTTCTCCGCAACCCTTCCTCTGGGTCCACATCTCTGTTCTTAGGGAATGAGGGGAAATCCTTGACATACTCCTGGGCATTTCTGCTCCCTTTGCAATTCCTTTTCCCAGTTTCCCACTTCTCAATAACCTGCTCATTGATTCAGGGAACTCCAGCAGCATTTCGTCTAGTAAACTGTCCCTGATATACTGGTCTAAATTAAAGTCTTCTTTGTGCCTTCTGTTACATCCCTTGAAAATTCCTACTCTTGAACTTCACATGTTATTAAGTGAAAATAAATTAAGATTTAGTGTCTAGCCAAGAACAGGGGCTCAATGATTGTGCATTGAATGAATAAGTAAATAGGAGTCAAGGCTAGTATAGGAGCTGATATAAGAGCTGAATGTACTCCTTTTCTCATAGCTGATACCTTATCAATAACATATAGCCTTCTTGGGATGTCCTCTGAAACTTAGTTAATACAAAAGGCCACTAAACTATAGAGTTTTGCTACACAAAATGAACACACAATATTTCTAATATTTAGGTTTTATGTTATTTGAAATTTCTAGTCGGCCTTGAAAAAAAAACTGGGTAAAAGAATTAGAATGGCAGTCAGCACCTTCCCCACTCCCCACAAAATGTTAAGCAGCAACACAGTTACAAAATTCATTTTATAAAATTCAGTGACTGAAAAGTTCTAAGAACAGGCAAAAAATCCTCTTTTATTCTTAGTTCAAAGAAAATTCTTATACCGATGGGAAGTATATGAATATTTTGACGTTAAGAATAAAGATATATTGTACTTTGTACATATAAGATACATGTATATCTCAAACTTGAAATTTAAGATATTTACCATGTCACTGCAGATATTTAGCTGTTGAATAAGGTAGCTGGACAAGTTTCAGTTTTTATTACTTAATCACAGAAATAATCTAAAGAAAAATGTTTTAACATTTCATTAATTCATGTAATTTATGATGTATTGAAACAATTATGTCTTCAACTGTATAAAATTGTCCATTTCATGAACCAAAGTCAGAGGGTTCAAACAGACTCAACCTGAGGATCAGTTCTCTCCTATAATACTGCAATAAATACCTTTTGTTGACTGTATATCTGACATTTGCTATCCCATTTTATGAATTGCTTAACTTCATTGAACTTCAGTTATTCATCAATACGATGAGAACAGTTCAGTTCAGTTCAGTTGCTCAGTCATGTCTGACTCTTTGCAACACCATGGACTGCAGCACCCCAGTCTTCCCTGTCCCTCACCAACTCCAGGAGCTTGCTCAAACTCACGTCCATCAAGTCGGCGATGCCATCCAACCATCTCATCCTCTGTTGTCCCCTTCTCCTTCTGCCTTCAATCGTTCCCAGCATCGGGGCCTTTTCCAATGAGTCAGTTCTTTGCATCGAGTGGCCAATGTATTGGACCTTCAGCCTCAGCATCAGTCCTTCCAGTGAATATTCAGGATTGATTTTCTTTAGGATTGACTGGTTTGATCTCCTTGCAGTCCAAGGGACTCCTGAGTCCTTTCCAACACCACAGTTAAAAAGCATCAAAAAAAGATGAGAACAATAAAAATATATCTCAGCATTGGTGTTAAGATTGAAATGAGAAAATATATCTGACACATGAGAGATGTCAAATAATCTTCCTTCAGCTTATAATGTATATATGTTGGAACTGGTTAGGGGAAGAAAGTGAGCCTTCATCAAATTTGTCTGATTCATCACTGTGCTCTGTACAAAATTCAGGACAATTATGAATTAACATCCATGCCTGCATAGAATTGTGTAATTCTGCTCTGTAATGTTCATAATGTCCCATCAGCTTTATTTAGGAACCTGTACTATTTTAGTTCAAAATTAAATTTAAGCAAATGTTACAAAGTTGACAATTGAATCATGTGTCCAGATTGGGTCAGCAATCTATAGCCCACAAGTCAAATCCAGCCTGCTCCCTATTTTGTAAATAAAGTTTTATTGTAACATAGCAGGCTCATTGTTTATGGCTGCTTTTATATTTCAGTAGCAGAGTTGAATTGTTGAAAAGAAATCACCTGGGTAAATATCTTATATTTAACCCTTTAAAGAAAATGTTTGCTGAGCCCTCATTTACACAATTGAGGAAACCAAAGCTATAGTACAGTTAAGAATGGCTTTATTTGATCGAAGGGGAAAATTTTGAATAGAGTTATGATTTGGAATATATATACAGGAAACCCAAGAATAATTCATTTTCTTTTCTGATTTCTCAGTGAAGTATAGTTGATTTACAGTGTTGTTGATGTACAACAAAGTGATTCAGTTATACACATATATACACTTTTAAATATTCTTTTCCATTATGGTTTAATCACAGAAAATTGAATATAGTTCTCTGGGCTATACTTGGGACCTTATTGTTTACCCCTACTGTATATAAAAGCTAATATCTGTTAACCCCAAACTCTCCCTCCATCCTTCTCCCAGTCTCTTCTCCTGGAAACCAACAGTCTGTTTTCTATGTCTGTGATTCTGTTTCTGTTTCAGTGATAGATTCACTTGTGTTATCTTTGAGATTCTATACATAAGTGATATCAGAGGGTATTTGCCTTTTTCTTCCTGATTTACTTCACTTATTATTATTATCCCTAATTTCATCCATGTTGTTGCCAATGGCATTATTTTTCATGGCTGAGTAGTACTCTGCTGTAAAACTATACCATGTCTTTTTTTATCCAAACATCTGTTGATGGACATTTAGGTTGTTTCTGCGTCTTGGTCATTGTGAATAGTGCTGCTATAAGCATAAGGATGCATGCATCTTTTTGAACTAGAGTTTTGTCTCAATATGTGCCCAGGAGTGAGATCCCTGCATTGTATAGTAATTCTATTTTTATTTTCCTAGGAACCTCCATGATGTTTTCCACAGTGGCTGCATCAACTTATATTCCTACCAACAATGTCAATACCCTTTCTAGCCTTTGTTATTTGTGGACTTTTTAATGATGGCCTTTCTGACTGCTGTGAGTTGGTACCTCATTGTGGTTTTGATTTGCATTTTTCTAATAATTATTGATGTGGAGCATATTTTCGTGCATCTTTCTGTATTTCTTCTTTGGAGAAATGTCTATTGCTTCTGCCCATTTTTTGGATAGGGCTTTTTGTGTTGTTATTGACTTGTATGAGCTGTTTGTATATTTTGAAAATTAAGCCATTGTCTGTGACATCATTTGCAACCATTCTATAGGTTGTCTTTTTGTTTTGTCCATGGTTTCTTTTGCTTGTAAGTTTGATTGGGTCACTTTTTTTTTTTTTTAATTTATTTGCTTTTATTTACATTGCCTTGGGAAACTGACCTTACAAAACACTGGTAAAAATTTACGTCAGAGAATGTGTTGCCTATGTTCTCTACTAGGAGTTTTATGCTGTCATGTCTTATGTTTAAGTCTTCAAGGCATGTTGAGTTTATTTTCATATATGGTGAGAGGGTGTATTCTAACTTCATTGATTTACATGTGGCTGTCTAGCTTTCCCAGCACTACCTGCTGAAGAGAACGCTGTCTTGCCATTATATAACTTTGCCTCCTTTGTGGAAGATTAATTGGCCATAGGTGTGTTGGTTTGTTTCTGGACTCTCTATTCTGCTCCATCAATTCACATGTATGTTTTTGCACCAGTACCATGCTGTTTTGATTACTGTAGCTTTGTAGTACTGTCTGAAGTCTGGGAGGGTTATGCCTCCTGCTTTGTTCTTTTTCTTCAGTGTTGTTTTGGCAATTCTGTGTCTTTTATGGTTCCGTATGAATTTTAGGATTATTTATTCTAGTGCTGTGGAAAATGTCATAGGTAATTTTATAGGGATCACATTAAATCTGTATATTGCTTTGGGTAGAATAGACATTTTAATAATACTAATTTTTCTAATCCAAAAGCATAGGATATATTTCCATTTATTTGAATCATCTTCAATATCCTTTGTTAATGTTTTATAATTCTTAGTGTATAAGCCTTTCACCTCCTTGGACAGTTTTATTCCTAAGTGTCTTATTTTGGGTGTTGTGATTTTAAAAGGGATATATATTTTAACATTCCCTTTCTGATATTTCATTGTTGGTATAAAGAAAGTGAAAGTGTTAGTCACTCAGTCATGTCTGACTCTTGGCAACCCCATTGACTGTAGCCCACCAGACTCCTCTGTCCATGGAATTCTCCAGGCAAGAATACTGGAGTGGGTAGCCATTCCCTTCTCCAGGAGATCTTCCTGACCCAGGGACCAAACCAGGGTCTCCTGAATTGCAGGCAGATTCTTTACCATTGAGCCACCAGTTAGTATAAAGAAATGCAACACATTTCTATATGTTAATCTTGTATCCTGCTACCTTGCTGATAATTCAGTTTCTTGAAGGAAATTTTGAGACTGACTATAGATTTCAGCAGCAGTAAAATGTGGCAGTTTCCTTGTGGATCACTCAGAGTACACATGATTGATTCAGTTTAAAGGATTTCATCTTTTGGGCAGTTAAAATTGTTCAATGTGATCAAACTTGGTTGAAAAGCAGTATCTTCTCAACATTGTATTATAATCATATGACAGTCAAAAATCAATAAAGTGGACAATAATAGTAACTTATGGGTAAGAGTTCTAACACTGATGTTATAGGTTTACAGTCAAACTGGTAGTTTATCATAAAACAGTCTTATTTAAGGGAATATTATTTAGTCCCCTACTTGCAATATAGATAGATAAATAGGTAAAGTAATACATCACTACTTTTCATGCCTTGATTCCTCTTTCATTAGCTATACAAGGACTGGAACTGAAAAACTGAGCAATTATGACTGTCTAGTTTTAATATCTTTCATATTTAAAGCTCTCAGCAAATGTTTTATGATGGCAATACATCAAATTTATTGTAGTTGTCTTATGTGGCTAACTCAGGGTAGATTGTCTAATCCTGTCTATGAAAAATCTTAAAGAGTATATACATCCCGAAATGCAGTACAAAAGAGAACAAAAGAAAAAGAAAAATCCTATGTAATCCATCTGACAGAGGAATAACAAATATTAACATTTTTCTCTGAACAAGGTTAATATTCTCTGTGTTTGTATATCTTTTTCTCTTGTCATCAATTGTACAAACCACTCTAACTCTGCTTTTTTGTTTTGTTTTGTTTTTCAGCTACACTATATTGTACAAACCACTCTCTCTGCCTTTTTTTCCAGCTAGACACTATATTGTCTATCAATACACTTAGACACCACTATTTTTAGTATTCCAACATAGAAGTATGTTATATTTTATTTTTGAAACTTCCCATTACTAGTGCACAAATTCCATAGTGTTTTTTATCATTTGCAAGTGTAAATAAAGCTGGGATATCTACCAAAGGCTTTTTTTTCATCCACATCTCTAACTTCTTTTGAGAAATTCCTGAAGTAGCAATACTGGTTCAAAGTGTATTTATTTATTCATTTGCTAACTTACATGTGGTTTATAGGATAACTACCATTCGACTTTTCTCTGTTTGAATAAAACCTTTGAATATTATAAATATATCAAAAGATCTGTTATTATAACATCAAAAAGACTGTGCAGACTTATTAATTCTCATTTATAATTCAGAAATCCAGACATCTAGAGTTCACACAAAAATATGTTAGAAAATGTTTGCTTTGTCTATACTGGGCCCTGAAAGTATATATCCCAACACATAGAACTTCTTTAGTGGCATAAAAGTGGAGAGTGTATACTATTATTCCACATTTATATCCTTGTGTATATGAGAGTAGTAATAGCAATATGCAAATACTTGCATTATGTCTAATATAATGGAAGCTGATCTACTATAGGAATTTATATCATCAGAGAAATTGATTATCATGACTTCCTAAAGGTTATTACATGGAAAAAAGAATGAAATAAATCAAAGTTATTACTCTACAAAGAATGAATATTTTTAGCTTGATTTGACTGAAATAGTCTTATGTTTCCTTTAAGGTATTTTTCCAAAGATTTATAGCGTTCTAAAATACTTTCAGTACATTTTTAAAGCAAAAATAGTGCTGATTTTGCACAAGAAGCAAATGAAATTTCTTAATTTCATTTAAAATAAGCCATCATATTGCCTATTTAGTGAAGTAGCCAAGATCCTTAGTGCTTTACATACAAAATAGAGGCTGTTGAGTATTCTGTAAATTAGATAATGAAATTGCCAATTGTATGAAACAAGCTATCTTTTCCTTAATCAGATTGCCTTCGCTTACATATTTATAGATATTTTATAAAAATCTGGATTGACATTCCTTCAAAATTATATAAACAAAAGGGAAAATTTTATTTTTACTGATTAATCATTGAAAAAGAGCAAAAACCAAGCCATTTCCTTCTCCAGGGGATCTTGCCAGCCCAGGGATAGAACCCGCATCTCTTGTGTCTCCTGTATTGCAGGCATATTCTATATCTGCTAAGCCATTGAGAAATCCTAGTTATTGATCTAACCAACTTCAATATAGAAAATGTAACCCTAAAATTTTACAAATTAGTATTATTTATCCACATAAAAATTATTACCTATACTAAAAACTGTGATAAACTATTTTTGTTAACTGAAAAATTATGACACTGCCCCTTTCTGGCCACATTCCCACATATCTTCTTTCTCCTACTTCTCACTTGTTGCCATAGTCTGTTCTTGAGGTTCATTACCATGATAGAACAAGTGGTCAGACTATATAGCATGTGTCCAGTGGAACCAGTAAGATTTTACAGAGGACATAAAGTCCAGGATGGTCAAGAATTTGCTTTGGGGCCAAAAGAGGCCCAGACTCAGAGTAATCAGTAGACCTAGCTGGTCTCTCTGAAAGACGGGAACAATAATGGAAATGAAGCAATGTATCTCCAATAACCTTTATTTTGTTATTGCGTGTATCTTACACACCTAACCCCATACCCTAAAAAGTAACTTCTGTGTTCCATAAATGAATGTTAATTTTGTTTCATATTTTTCCCAGAGATTTATGCAGTGGAGAATGTATCCATTTTTGGAGATATTTGTGTTTAAACCTGCTTAGAAGCTGGGGATGGAGTGGAGTTATATATTACATAGTCTTCATGGCCTGAATTGCAGTAATTTTCTTAAAATTTATATAAACTATATACATATAAAAGAATAGTTTGTCAGTTTTAAGACTCAAAGGCCAGGATCTTCAGTAATTTATGTTCATCAACTCATTTAAACCCATAACAACTGATGAAATAAGTACTTCTTTTAAAAACTACATATTTGTAATGAGACAATTGAGTCAGTATCAATGTCACAATGCAAATCCATGCTGTCTCACTTCTAAATACTGAATATGCACCTAAAATAACAATAACTGACCTTTATTGAGTTCTGTCTATGCCTAAGAGACTTTGATATACATTAAATGGATTGATATATTTAATCCTTAAAATGAGCTTTAGAGGTCGGGATTAATATTAAAAGTATCACATCTAGTGCAACATATCTATGAAATAACAAAGATGGAAGAAAACCCAGGCAGTCTTTCTTTATTGTTCAGCCTAGAAAAATGGATTATTTATTATAACTTGGAATTACAGCAAGGACTGCCTGCTCATTTTTCTCTCCTAAATTATCTTGGTTATTGTAACATTTTTATTCCTACATAGAAATTTGAAAATCACTTGAAATATATATTTTAAGCCTTTAAACACCACTCTTTAGCAAGTATAAATTCATTTTTTATTCAGTTCACATTAAGATTTTATAATCAGAAATATTACAGGAATAAAATATTAGTAACCAAGATATTCACTGTGCATCTTTTATATTAAAAGCAATAGCAGTAAAAAGATACCTGTGTAACAGTTTTGGAAATCATTAACAGAAGCATGATCTCCGTATTGGCAAAAGATGGTAATTAAAATTGTCTTATGTTAATTTGAACTGTATAGGTTTATCAAATTTGACCACTTTTGACCTACAAAAATGGCCCTGACTATGTTTCAGCCTAATACTGTGAATGATTATATAAGCCCTAGAAAATACCCATAGATTTAGATGGAGAACTTGCAACTCTATCCAAAACTGAGATTAATTATGCATTATTATATCTAAACAAATTTCTCTACCAACTTCAATATGTATAGCTACAGTTTTTTTAGCCAATGGATGGTTTGAAATTTACTGAATGTGTGTTGCTTGAAATACAGAATATATAACCATCAACAACGTATATAACAGGAATCACAAATTGTATTCATGAGAACTTCACATTAGGAGTCAGTTTTTTATTAATTAATTTTTTAATTGAAGGAAAATTGCTTTACAGAATTTTGGTTTTTTTTTTTTTTTCTGTCAAACCTCAACATGAATCAGCCATAGGAATACATACATCCCCTCTTTAAGAGTCAGTTTTAATAAAGGATTTCAGGGGTAGAATTTATGTAAGAATTTGCAAGCAGAACAATGAATTGATCCCACAGACCTCTTAAAGGTATACTGTATAACTTAGTAAATGTTTCTTTTTGGCATTGAACCAAAAAACCAGAGGTCATTAAGAAGAGTAACAGGCCACAATATTTATGTTTCATGTAGCTTCCATAATTATCCAGCACATGACATATATTTCTTTTAATTAAAGCATGGTAGAATGTAGGAATTTGGTAATCTGTCTCATAATGCTCATAAGCTTAGTAGTAATAAACTTTGCTAAATACTAAGTTTGAGAAAATGCTGTGCAGGCAGATGGTGACTATGAGCCTCGAGTCTCTCCCAGAGCTGCAAACAGTACCATCTGCTGCTCTGCTGATTTCTTTTTCGTTCATTGGTATCAAATTTAATGGGGGATCACACTTTACATTTTAATTTTACACCCTGGCCACAATGGTGGGAGCTCTTGTCTCCCACAATATATAATTATTCAAGTAAATAAGGAATTTTTTTCTTCCTTAAAAACAAAAGCCAAAAAACAAACAAACAAAAAAACCAGAGACTTCCACTTTTCTATTCATGATGCAGCAGTAAGAAATGGATTAAACTCTTCTGTTTGAAACAAACTAACACATCACATTAGGTATATCAACAACACTTCTCCAGACATAGGACAACAGTTTCCAGGTCAAGGTATGTAGAAGAAAAGCCTAGATGAAGCTCAGCAGACTTCCTGAATTAAGAATCGAGACCTGGAAGTCTGAGAAAACAAGGAAAGTAGAAATCATAGGGGAAATTATTAGAAAGGAGAGATCCATTCAGAGTGGTAACTCTGGATATCTGGAAAGATATTGACTCTGTATTTAGCAGAGTGAAAGTGAAGTGGCTCAGTCGTGTCCGACTCTTTGCAACCCCATGGACTGTAGCTTACCAAGCTCCTCTGTCCATGGGATTTTCCAGGCAACAGTACTGGAGTGGATTGCCATTTCCTTCTCCAGAGGATCTTCCTGACCCAGGGGTTGAACCCTGGTCTCCCGCATTATAGACAGACGCTTTACTGTCTGAGCCTCCAGGGAAGTCCTATTTAGCAGAGTACTGATCAGCAAACCTGAGAGAAGAAACACTGGGAAATTGAGAAAGACTGATCAGAAAAGATTTAAGGTAACAATGCCTATACTTACATTGGGTTAAGAATAATGTCTGTCCATTCCCACAAATAAGGCTGGAATACTATGTTATTCACATTGTTTTGGGTAGGTTATGCAGGAGTATGTTATAACAGTTACTAAAGTGAGACCTAAAGTGTCAAACTGTTTTCAAAAAACTACTTTCTAGATGAAAGCTCAATAACATTAATAGAAATTTTTTTAAAATCCATAACTCAAATAGGTTAAGTTCATAATGTTTTCTCATTACAAACAAAAATTAGCAGAAATGCAAAGAAACAGGAAAATAGGAGAAAGTCCAATCAATTGAAACTTGCACAGATATTAAAATTAACAGATACAAACATTAAATCAGTTATTAAACTAATTCCCATATGTTGAAAAGTTAAGTAGAGGCAAGATTTTCAAAGAGCAAATCTTTTCCTCATAGCAATTTCAAAACTACAAAGTTGACAAAATTAATTATTAGACATTCTGTAAATCAAGCAAAGTGTACAACAATATGAGAAGTATTTGTGTTTGTAAACCTGCCAAACTTAAGATCAGTGAAAATATGTGACTTTCTTGTTTTAAACTGCACCCAAATTTTCCCCATTATGACAGAATAGAGAATTACCACATGGGACAGGTCATGAAGACTAGCATCATCTACACGTAGTTTTAAGGAACTCACTGAATTTAGAGCACTGGATAATACTCATGATCAGTGGCATTGTCAATGGATCAGTAGAGTTATGTAAGCTAATATGCATATCAAAATGGAAAAATATTTAAAATTATCAGAGACTCAGAAGTTTGTACAAAACCAGCAAGTACACCACCATATATGTAGTTGGAATCAAGAAGGAGAGGAGCAAAAATATTAGGAACAAATATTAAATAATGAGTAAAAAATTCTCAGAGGAAAAAAGGGAGGTAGGGAGAGGGAATAAAAGAAATAGAGTGAGGAAAGGAAAGGTATGATAAACACAGAGCTCTTCTCATGGATATATCATAAGTAAAGAGTTGAAATAAGGCATAGAAAATAAATTGAAATCCTTAACAGAAAAACTAAATTATCATGTTTAGATGACCCACAATAAGATTAGCATCTGACTTTTTATCAGAAACAAGGAGGCCAGAAATTAATGAAATGACAAATTGAAACTAGTGTATGAGAAACAAAAAAATCAACCAAGAATCCTGTATCTAGCCAAAGTATCCTTCAAAAGAAGAGAAATAAAAAGATATTCCCCAAATAAAAATAGAGTGAGGCAGTTCATCACCAGCTGACTCATTTTACAAGGATTAATAAAGAAACTCCTTCAGACTGACACCAGATGTCAGAATAGTTATTCAGATCTTCAGGAAAAAAATAAAAATGATTGTAAGCACTATTTATGTCACCTTAATATAAAAGACTCAATAGACATATGTATTTTTCATTCAGTCTGTTGACTTCTTTGACACAAGGTTGCACAAAGCAATACTGTAACACTGTGTTATTTGAATTCTAATAGCAATAGTAGCGTAAAGGATGTCTCAGGAATTCGAGCTGAACTTGAGCAAATTGGCTATATTTTACCCAAAATAATTATTAATCTGTAGTTGTTTTCGTGATAAGATATACCTTATAATGTTATATCTAAAAAAATAAAAGCACAGTAAAAATAAAATTAATAAATTGATATGAAGATAAAACACACTAAGATAGAATTTTAGTAGAAACAAAAAGGTGCATTTTATAATGATAAATAGAATTTTAGTAGAAACAAAAAGGTGCATTTTATAATGATAAAGGTCAGTACCTCAAATACATAGGACAGTTACAAATGCATGTTCACCTAAATCAGAGCCCCAAAGTACAGGAAGAAAAAAGAAAAGAGGAAAAAAGATAAGAAAAGAATATTTTAAAAAGATAAAAAAGAAAAGAGGAAGATACAATTTAACAACTAAAATTGGAAATGTCAGTGTCCTGCCTTCAATAATTTATTTTTCTGTCTAGAAAATCTAGACAAAGATTTAGTAGATATATAGAATATTTGAAAAATATTTGTATCAATAACGAACTTCACATAATTGATTTATATAACATTTCACTGAAGAGTACAATAAACATTAATTTTTCAAATATGTATAAAATGTATACTAAGCCATAAAATAAGGTAAATTAAGATTGAAGTTATACAAAGTAAATTCTCAACCTACAGTAAAATTATATTAGACTAGAAATTAGCAAAAGAAATGTTTAAAATTCTCCAAATATTTGGAAATTTGAACAGCAGACTTTTAAGCAATCTGTGATTCAATTTAGATAAATGCAAGATAATTTAGACAATATTCTGATTAAAAAATAACATATCAAAATTTATAAGAAGTAGCTAAAGCAGTGATTAGAAGAAAATATGTAACTTAAAATGCCTTTATCATAAATGAAGAAATTTTTCAGATAAATAACCTCTTGAATGTTAAATTTTTTTTTTTTTAAACTTGCCTTCTATGGTTTTACTCTCATACCTTTAGAAGAATACTGCTAGTTCTTCAATATTTATGGGAAAGATTTTCTAAGATTAAGCAGATAAACAGATGTTGTTATTAACAGTAAGCTAAATTTTTTTTTAAATAAGAATAAGTTAAACTCCAAGCAGAGAGAAGAAAAGAAATAATAGGAGACATCAAGGAACTGTAAAACAGAAAATTAGAGAAAATCAATAAAACCAAAGTTGATTCCTTTAAATATCAATAAAGCTGACAAATATTTATCTAGACTAAGAATAAAGCAGATAAGACACAAATTATCAAAATCAATAATGAAAGATAACACATTACAACAGACCATATAATTTAAGGGATTGTTATAAATAATTTTTGGCACTATATTGGACAGCTTAATGAAATAGGCAAATCCCTAGAATCATACCAGTATCAAAACTTATTCTAGAAGAAAAAACATTAAAATAGACCTGAAGTAAGTAAAGACATCAAATGACTAATTAAAAATATTCCCACACAAGTGGTACAGCACAGATGACTTACTGGTGAATTATATCAAATATATAAAAAACAATACCAAATCTTTAGCAAACTCTATCAGATGATAGAGACCAGAATCATACTGACTTGAGAGCTGGAGACACTGCAAAAAAAGAAAACTATAGACCAACAGCCATATGAACATAAATACAAAAACACGAAAATATTAGAGCTGAAAGCTAGCAATATTTAAAATGGGTTAGATGCCACAACCAAGTAAAATTCATGCCAGAATATGAGGTGGGATTAACATTAGAAAATTAACGTAACACACGCTATTAATAGAATAAAAGACAAAAACTACTAATTTCAATGGATACAATTAATGACATTCAGTTAATGTCAGATTGCAAATGCATTTAACAAAACTCAATACTTCTTCATAATAAAAACTCTCAACAAAAGTAAAAAGGAAATTTCATTTACCTTATAAAGTGAATCTAGGGAAAACCCACATCTAACATCATAATTAAGCATAAAAGACTGAATTTCTTCTAAGATCAGGAACAGGCAAGGATGTCTACTTGCACTACTTCTACTGAACACTGAATTGAAAATTCTAGCTACTTAAACAACCATGATGAAAAAGTTACAAGGTACTATAGATAGCCATGGTGAAAAAAGATCCCTTTAATTGTAGGTGACAGCAAATTCTGAGAAATATACACATAACAAATTACAAACAAATTCTATACAGAACGTTCTAAGCAATGTACACATAACAAAACTGCTATAACTAATACAACACTTTAGGAAGCCATAGAATACAAAATCAAGATACAAAACTCAATTAACTTATGCTAAAAATAAGTACATAAAGAAGATGTGAAGAAAACAATTTGGTTTATAATTACACCAATATATAAAGTTCAGTTCAGTTCAGTTCAGTCGCTCAGTCGTGTCCGACTCTTTGTGACCCCATGAATCGCAGCACGCCAGGCCTCCCTGTCCATCACCAACTCCTGGAGTTCACTCAGACTCACATCCATCGAGTCCGTGATGCCATCCAGCCATCTCATCCTCTGTCGTCCCCTTCTCCTCCTGCCCCCAATCCTTCCCAGCATCAGAGTCTTTTCCAATGAGTCAACTCTTCACATGAGGTGGCCAAAGTATTGGAGTGTCAGCTTTAGCATCATTCCTTCCAAAGAAATCCCAAGGCTGATCTCCTTCAGAATGGACTGGTTGGATCTCCTTGCAGTCCAAGGGACTCTCAAGAGTCTTCTCCAACACTACAGTTCAAAAGCATCAATTCTTCAGCGCTCAGCTTTCTTCACAGTCCAACTCTCGCATCCGTACATGACCACAGGAAAAACCATAGCCTTGACTAGACGAACCTTTGTTGGCAAAGTAATGTCTCTGCTTTTCAATATGCTATCTAGGTTGGTCATAAGTACTTATGAGCAAATTTAACCAAAAATAGTGCAAGATTTGTGTATGGAAAAATATACTGAGAGAAATTAAGGATGTAAATGAATGGAAAGGAATTTCATGTTCAAAAGATAGAGAAACAGTATTGTCAGGAAACCAATTTATTCAAAATTGACTTATAAATTCAATGCAATTGTTATCAGAAACCTCATAGAATTATTATGGAGTTCAACAAGCTGATTCTTAAATGTGTTGGAAATTCAACAGACTGAGAACAGCCAAAACAATTTTGAAAAAAAAAACCAGTAAAGTTGGAGGACTTTTACTACATGATTTCAAAATTCACTATAAAGCCACAGTAATAAGTGCACTGTGTTATTTGTACAAATATATGCATATAAGTCAGTGGAAGAGAATTGAAAGCATTCAATGGAACATTCTGTCCTTCTGGAAGCAGAATGTACTTCTGTGAAATTATACTTCCAATATGTGCAGTTCATTATGTTGGCTTTACCTCAGTCAAGTTGTTAAATAAAGCCCAGCTACAGTGTCATACTATACAGTCAAATATTAATACTTCAAAAAGTGAGATATGGGTATTTTATTCATAGCATTCTTATTTGCTGTGTGTGTATTCTTGGACTTCCATGTGGTGTAGTCATAAAGAATCTGGCTGTCAATGCAGGAGACACAAGAGATGTGGGTTCAATATCTGGGTTGGGAAGACCCATAGAGTAGGAAATGACAACCTGCTCCAATACTCTTGCCTGAAAAATTCTATGGACAGAAGAGCCTGGCAGACTATAGTCCATAGGGTAGTATATACATACTAATTAGGGATCAATTTTGTTTTTCAGGTAAAATTGAGAAGCATCTTTCTTTAGGGCCTAATCCAACAATCCTAGAAAATGTAAAAAGTTTTTGGCTGTCTGTGACTGGAAGCATGATAGAAAAGAAAATTGACTTTCCTTTTTTGCCAACTTCTTACCTTTTTTGGGTAAAGTCAAAGGAAGTGAAGTGAAGTGAAGTTGCTCAGTTGTGTCTGACTCTTGGTGACCCCACGGACTGTAGCCCACCAGGCCTCCATCCGTGGAATTTTCTAGGCAAGAGTACTGGAGTGGGTTGTCATTTTCTTCTCCTGGGGATCTTCCCAACCCAGGGATCAAACCCAGGTCTCTGGCATTGCAGGTAGACACTTTATCCTCTGAGCCACCAGTGTCGAAGGAAGACCTGATAGTAAATGTGTAGTTTTAGAAATGAGACAATATGAGAAGATGTTTATTTGAACTGAGAGATTTTATGAAAGTCATCTTCATGTACTGTGAAATTTGGTATGAAATAAAAGATGAAAGTATTTAAACATTGTTCCAAGTAATTAAAAATCTGTGTTCCTTGGAGCTCTAATGACTATCTACTTTTGAGTAAAAACACATCACTAAATTGTTTCCTCATACATAAAATGAGGAATTTGGTCAGATAATAGCAAAAAATATTATCTGTTTGTAAAATGCTACATTTCTAGAAAGTATGCTACATTTCTCTTCCTCTTGTTAATAAATTTCTTTAAGATGAGCAAGGTTTTATTTTTCCTTTTTATTGAATTATTTCCCTAGACTTTAAGCAATTTATTTTATATTTTAGACATATTTTTTGATGAATGAAGAATCAGGGTGAAAAAGTTGTCAACAAACCACTTTGTTTAAATAAAAATACAAAAACCATTTAAGAACATGAGATACCAGTCTAAAAGAACGTTAACATGTTTATTGTAAAGGAAAAAAAACAAAAATCAAAAAACAAGACATATCACCATCTGAACAAAATTACTTTGTTTTCAAAATAAATAACTCTCAAAAGGGTTAGTTTTGTTATTTTAATTAGCTTAATTATGAAAAGATGTGTACTAAAATCTGATTTTGATGTGTTAATAGAGTTTTGTTGTTTTCATTTGCTAACTTCTTTCTGACTCGACCTCCCTGTCCTTCCCTGTCTCCCAGAGTTTGCTCAAAGTCATGTCCATTGAGTCGGTAATACTATCCAACCATCTTATCCTCTATTGCCCCCTTCTCGTCTTGCCCTCAATCTTTCCTAGCATCAGGATCTTTTGTAATGAGTTGGTTCTTTGGATCAAGTGGCCAAAGTGTTGGAGCTTGAGCTTCAGCATCAGTCCTTCCAATGACCATTCAGAGTTGATTTCCTTTAGGATTGATGGTTTGATCTCCTTGCTGTCCAAGGGACTCTCACGAGTCTTCTCCAGCATCATGATCTGAACACATCAATTCTTTGGTGCTCATTCTTCTTTATGGTCCAACTCTCACATCCATACATGACTACTGAAAAAACCATAGTTTTGACTATACAGACATTTTTCAACAAAATGATATCTCTGCTTTTTAATATGCTGTCCTGGTCTATCATAGCTTTTCTTTTAAGGAGCAAGCATCTTTTAATTTCATGGCTACAGTGACAGTCCACAGTGATTTTGGAGCCCAAGAAAATAAAATCTGTCACTGTTTCCACTTTTTCCCCTTCTATTTGCCACAAAATGATGGGACCAGATGCCATGACTTTAGTTTATTGAATGTTGAGTTTTAAGCCAGCATTTCACTCCTTTTTCACTTTCATCAAGAGGCTCTTTAGTTCCTTTCCACTTTCAGTCATTAGAGTGGTATCATCTGTATATCTGAGGTTGTTGATATTTCTCCTGGCAATTTTAATTCCAGTTTTGTGATTCATCCAGCTTGGCATTTTGCATGATGTACACTGCACAGAAATCAAATAAGCAGGGTGACAATATATACCCTTGATGTATTCCTTTCCTGATATGGGACCACTCCCTTGTGTTATTCCATGTCCAGTTCTAACTGTTGCTTCTTGTCCTGCACACAGGTTTCTCAGGAGACAGGTAAGGTGTTCTAGAATTCCCATCTCTTTAAGAATTTTCCACAGTTTGTTGTGATCCACATAATCAAAGGCTTTAGTGTGGTCAATGAAACAGATTTTTTTTTTTAATTCCCTTGCTTTTTCTATGATCCGATGGATGTTGGCAATTTGATCTCTGGTTCCTCTGCCTTTTCTAAATCCAGCTTGAATGTCTAGAAGTTCTCAGTTCACATACTTTTTGAAGTCTAACTTAGAGGATTTTGAGCATTAATTTGCTGGCATGTGAAATGAGTACAGTTGTGTGGGAGTTTGAAATGTTTTTGTCATTGCCCTTCTTTGGGATTGGAATGAAAACTGACCTCTTTCAGTCCTGTGGCCACTGCTGAGTTTTCCAAATGTGCTGGCATATTAAATATAGCATATTAACAGCATCATCCTTTAAGATTTGAAACAGCTAAGCTGGAATTCCATCACCTCCACTAGCTCATAGTATGCTCCGAAGGCCCACTTGACTTCACATTCTAGGATGTCTGACTCTACTTTAGTGGTTGGGTCATTAAGACCTTTATTGGATAGTTCTTATGTGTATTCTTGTCACCTCTTCTTAATCTCATCTGCTTCTGTTAGACCCTTGCCATTTCTGTCCTTTATTGTGCTCATTTTGCATGAAATGTTCTCTTGGTATCTCCAATTTTCTTGAAGTTTTTATTATTTATGTTTGCTTTAATCCAGTTTTTCTAAGGATACCTATAATATATTGATTAAATCTTAAGATTAAATCTTAAATTGTGTTAACAATTGTTTTGTAATACCATGGCAAAGTTACTCTAAGCAGAATGTCCTTCTGTGGAATTCTACCCTCAACATAAACTTAACTGGAATCCAATAAATTTCATTAGATGTGCAGGGTAATAAAATCATCTTTCTCTCTCTCATTTGAAGTATTGTGACAGTAAACTAGACCAGTTTGATGAATGGGGTGGTTGAAGTCCATATAATCTTCCCATGAATGCATACTATATGTTCTGTTTCCAGTAGGGTTCAAAATATCTGGTTCAGAAAATAGAATTGCAAATTTTTATTTTGTTGCATTGTTAAATACATTTTCTCTGTCATGTTGCTTGATGTCCAGTATATCTAAATAAGAGAAGCAATGTTTTCTCAAGATTTTATATTCAAGCACTTCCATTTTGGTGGACTATTTTTAAACACTATCATGCATATGTTTCTGAGATATTACCATTTTGAACTTTCACAGTATGCTGTTATTCTTATACAGTGTAAGATTTTTTCCCCACAACAAGAGCAAACATGTTTAATTGATGCAAAATATCAAGTAGAATTCAGCCACATTTTTTCCTAAAATTATTTTCACAGTAGATATTTTATACAGGATATTTTAAAAGTAAAGAAAATAGAGAAACTCATGTAAGTCCCTTCTTGCCAGCATCCCAAATAAAATAAGATCATGATATTTGAAGGGAGCTATGACATTAGAGGGTCTCATTTTATTTTACATTTAATTGAACATGGAGAAAAAATTTACTGTGTTGAAACAAATACTTTATTACTCTTTTGATTTTTTTTTTTTTTATCGTTCAGCTGCCTTACATAAAAAAGATATTATTCCTTTATGATATCTGGGGCATTGTATAGCCAAACGTTAGACTTGCCAATGTGATGTGTTGTCCTCATAAATATTCCAACTGCTTAGTATATTTCAATTTCATTTGTCATTATTAACTTCCTTTATATTTGGGAATATTAATTTAGGTAAAAACTTGAAGTTAACACCTCATAAATAATGATTTGATGCTGTATCTCTTATCCAATGGAGACAGACAACTTTTACAAATTTGCCCACTCTAAGAAATCCTCTCTGTTTCATAATTGTTACTCATTCTCAAAATCTGGGGTTCTCTACCAAGTTTGCTATACCTGTCCCAACTGACTAGAGACTAGAAGTATAAATAAGGAAAGGGCAGTTGAACCAATCAGACACTCCCTTAAAGAAATTTGAAATTGGATTTGAAATGACAGATATAGGTCACATAAACTTTAGAGAACCGGTTGTGATAATACAGTAAATAAGATAACCCGTCTATTGTACAAAAAATGAATCAGATATGAAAGAGACATGTAGCACCCAACAGAAGACTTAGCTTAGTTCCCAGCATGTTTTTTTTTTTTTCCCCCCTCAACCATTCTGTGTCTTGACACTACTCTTTCTACTTGATTTTTTAACCTGAGGCTTATCATTATAAAGAAATTATTATAGGGTCTTAAGCTAGTTTTAATGAAAGATAAAAATAAGAAAGAGATATACTGCTTTCTATTTACCACACACTGCTCTAAAACCTTATTCATATTAACCCATCTAAGTGTTGCAGCTCCTGCTGCTGCTGCTGCTGCTAAGTCGCTTCAGTCGTGTCCGACTCTGTGCGACCCCATAGACGGCAGCCCACTAGGCTCCTCTGTCCCTGGGATTCTCCAGGCAAGAACACTAGTGTGGGTGTTGCAGCTCCTAGAATTAGGTATTATTACTGTCCTCATTTATAGATAATGAGGATACCAAGGCACATTGTCGTCGTTTAGTCACTAAGTCATGTCCAACTCTTTTGCAACCCCATAGATTGTAGCCGACCAGGTTCCTCTCTCCATAGGATTTCCCAGGAGAGAATACTGGAGTGGGTTGCCATTTCCTTCTCCAGGGGGTCTTCCCGAACTCCTGGTTAGCAGGTGGATTCTCTACCACTATGCCACCTGGGGGCTTCCCCTCATAACTTATGCCTCTTTTATATAAGGCAGTTGAATGAAAAAAATATGGAAAGTATAATAAAGAATTTATTTAAACACATTAAAACTTTTGTCCATGCTCTATTAAACATAGACTCCCATACTTGCAGCCAGAAAGTCTAAAATAGGTTTCCTGATACTAAATAAATAAAACCAAGCAAAATAAAACAAACCAAACAAGTAGACAAAATAGGAACAATATTAAATAAGGAACCTGGTGAAGAGAGTTACATGAAGCAGAGAAGACTCTTGAGAATCCCTTGGGCTGCAAGGCGAAATAGTGAAACCTAAGGGAAATGAATCTTGAATACTCATTGGAAGGACTGATTCTTTTTTTTTTTTTTTTATCAAAACTGTTTATTGGTAAATGTGTATCAGAATTGTTAATAATAGTGATTGAATACATCTCAGTAAAGCCTTTTAGGTGTAATGCCTATAAATTGAGAAAGAAAATGACTCTAATGACAGGATGACAAATCCTTTTGCAAGTCAGGATCAAAACTGGAGAGAACATAATTAAATTGTCAGATGTTAGATTAATAAAAATATTTTTGATGATAGATCACTATATGAATTTTTGGCACATAAGTCAGAAAGAGCTCAAAAAATTGAATGATATTATTATACCAAAACTTCTATTTCTATCTTCTTACTTAACGTTTTCTCAGTGCTTACACATATATATAATATAAAAATATAATTGATGCTGAACTTGGCCTCAATTAAATTATATCCAATATTCATACATGAAAAACCTGCTATTCTTACTGAGATTGTCAATATTATTTTTCTTTTTGCATATAATAAGTTTTAAAATTTATAATGTAGTCATTTTTGGCCAATTGAATTGTAATAATAATTTTCATGAAGTTCAATCTAGAAGAATTTTTTTTTTCTTTTTTTTTTTCTCCAAGACCATGTTTTTATTTTTTCTTTTTTTTTTCTTTTTTTTTAATCTGTGCCTCACTATTTTATTTTATTTATTTATTTTTTAATTTAATAATTTTAAAACATGTGTTCCCCATCCTGAACCCTCCTCCCTCCTCCCTCCCCATACCATTCCTCTGGGTCGTCCCAGTGCACTAGCCCCAAGCATCCAGCATCGTGCATTGAACCTGGACTGGCATCTCGTTTCATACATGACATTTCACATGTTTCAATGCCATTCTCCCAAATCTTCCTACCCTCTCCCTCTCCCACAGAGTCCATAAGTCTGTTCTATACATCAGTGTCTCTTTTGCTGTCTCGTATACAGGGTTATCGTTACCATCTTTCTAAATTCCATATATATGCGTTAGTATACTGTATTGGTGTTTTTCCTTCTGGCTTACTTCACTCTGTATAATAGGCTCCAGTTTCATCCACCTCATTAGAACTGATTCAAATGTATTCTTTTTAATGGCTGAGTAGTACTCCATTGTGTATATGTACCACTGCTTTCTTATCCATTCCTCTGCTGATGGGCATCTAGGTTGCTTCCATGTCCTGGCTATTATAAACAGTGCTGCGATGAACATTGGGGTACACGTGTCTCTTTCCCTTCTGGTTTCCTCAGTGTGTATGCCCAGCAGTGGGATTGCTGGATCATAAGGCAGTTCTATTTCCAGTTTTTTAAGGAATCTCCACACTGTTCTCCATAGTGGCTGTACTAGTTTGCATTCCCACCAACGGTGTAAGAGGGTTCCCTTTTCTCCACACCCTCTCCAGCATTTATTATTTGTAGACTTTTGGATCGCAGCCATTCTGACTGGTGTGAAATGATATCTCATAATGGTTTTGATTTGCATTTCTCTGATAATGAGTGATGTTGAGCATCTTTTCATGTGTTTGTTAGCCATCTGTATGTCTTCTTTGGAGAAATGTCTATTTAGATCTTTGGCCCATTTTTTGATTGGGTCATTTATTTTTCTGGAGTTGAGCTGAAGGAGTTGCTTGTATATTTTTGAGATTAGTTGTTTGTCGGTTGCTTCATTTGCTATTATTTTCTCCCATTCTGAAGGCTGTCTTTTCACTTTGCTAATAGTTTCCTTTGATGTGCAGAAGCTTTTAAGTTTAATTAGGTCCGATCTGTTTATTTTTGCTTTTATTTCCAATATTCTGGGAGGTGGGTCATAGAGGATCCTGCTGTGATGTATGTCAGAGAGTGTTTTGCCTATGTTCTCCTCTAGGAGTTTTATAGTTTCTGGTCTTACATTTAGATCTTTAATCCATTTTGAGTTTATTTTTGTGTATGGTGTTAGAAAGTGTTTTAGTTTCATTCTTTTACAAGTGGTTGACCAGATTTCCCAGCACCACTTGTTAAAGAGATTGTCTTTAATCCATTGTATATTCTTGCCTCCTTTGTCAAAGATAAGGTGTCCATATGTGCGTGGATTTATCTCTGGGCTTTCTATTTTGTTCCACTGGTCTATATTTCTGTCTTTGTGCCAGTACCATACTGTCTTGATAACTGTGGCTTTGTAGTAGAGCCTGAAGTCAGGTAGGTTGATTCCTCCAGTTCCATTTTTCTTTCTCAAGATCGCTTTGGCTATTCGAGGTTTTTTGTATTTCCATACAAATTGTGAAATTATTTGTTCTAGCTCTGTGAAGAATACTGTTGGTAGCTTGATAGGGATTGCATTGAATCTATAAATTGCTTTGGGTAGTATACTCATTTTCACTATATTGATTCTTCCAATCCATGAACATGGTATATTTCTCCATCTATTAGTGTCCTCTTTGATTTCTTTCACCAGTGTTTTATAGTTTTCTATATATAGGTCTTTAGTTTCTTTAGGTAGATATATTCCTAAGTATTTTATTCTTTCTGTTGCAATGGTGAATGGAATTGTTTCCTTAATTTCTCTTTCTGTTTTCTCATTATTAGTGTATAGGAATGCAAGGGATTTCTGTGTGTTGATTTTATATCCTGCAACTTTACTATAATCATTGATTAGTTCTAGTAATTTTCTGGTGGAGTCTTTAGGGTTTTCTATGTAGAGGATCATGTCATCTGCAAATAGTGAGAGTTTTACTTCTTCTTTTCCAATTTGGATTCCTTTTATTTCTTTTTCTGCTCTGATTGCTGTGGCCAAAACTTCCAAAACTATGTTGAATAGTAATGGTGAAAGTGGGCACCCTTGTCTTGTTCCTGACTTTAGAGGAAATGCTTTCAATTTTTCACCATTGAGGATAATGTTTGCTGTGGGTTTGTCATATATAGCTTTTATTATGTTGAGGTATGTTCCTTCTATTCCTGCTTTCTGGAGAGTTTTTATCATAAATGGATGTTGAATTTTGTCAAAGGCTTTCTCTGCATCTATTGAGATAATCATATGGTTTTTGTTTTTCAATTTGTTAATGTGGTGTATTACATTGATTGATTTGCAGATATTGAAGAATCCTTGCATCCTTGGGATAAAGCCCACTTGGTCATGGTGTATGATCTTTTTAATGTGTTGTTGGATTCTGATTGCTAGAGTTTTGTTAAGGATTTTTGCATCTATGTTCATCAGTGATATTGGCCTGTAGTTTTCTTTTTTTGTGGGATCTTTGTCAGGTTTTGGTATTAGGGTGATGGTGGCCTCATAGAATGAGTTTGGAAGTTTACCTTCCTCTGCAATTTTCTGGAAGAGTTTGAGCAGGATAGGTGTTAGCTCTTCTCTAAATTTTTGGTAGAATTCAGCTGTGAAGCCATCTGGACCTGGGCTTTTGTTTGCTGGAAGATTTTTGATTACAGTTTCAATTTCCGTGCTTGTGATGGGTCTGTTAAGGTTTTCTATTTCTTCCTGGTCGAGTTTTGGAAAGTTGTACTTTTCTAAAATTTGTCCATTTCTTCCTCGTTGTCCATTTTATTGGCATATAATTGTTGATAATAGTCTCTTATAATCCTTTGTATTTCTGTGTTGTCTGTTGTGATCTCTCCATTTTCGTTTCTAATTTTATTGATTTGATTTTTCTCCCTTTGTTTCTTGATGAGTCTGGCTAATGGTTTATCAATTTTATTTATCCTTTCAAAGAACCAGCTTTTGGTTTTGTTGATTTTTGCTATGGTCTCTTTTGTTTCTTTTGCATTTATTTCTGCTCTAATTTTTAAGATTTCTTTCCTTCTACTAACCCTGGGGTTCTTCATTTCTTCCTTTTCTAGTTGCTTTAGGTGTAGAGTTAGGTTATTTATTTGACTTTTTTCTTGTTTCTTGAGGTGTGCCTGTATTGCTATGAACTTTCCCCTTAGGACTGCTTTTACTGTGTCCCACAGGTTTTGGGTTGTTGTGTTTTCATTTTCATTCGTTTCTATGCAAATTTTGATTTCTTTTTTGATTTCTTCTGTGATTTGTTGGTTATTCAGCAGGGTGTTGTTCATCCTCCATATGTTGGAATTTTTAATAGTTTTTCTCCTGTAATTGAGATCTAATCTTACTGCATTGTGGTCAGAAAAGATGCTTGGAATGATTTCTACTTTTTTGAATTTACCAAGGCTAGCTTTATGGCCCAGGATGTGATCTATCCTGGAGAAGGTTCCATGTGCGCTTGAGAAAAAGGTGAAATTCATTGTTTTGGGATGAAATGTCCTATAGATATCAATTAGGTCTAACTGGTCTATTGTATCGTTTAAAGTTTGTGTTTCTTTGTTAATTTTCTGTTTAGTTGATCTATCCATAGGTGTGAGTGGGGTATTAAAATCTCCCACTATTATTGTGTTATTGTTAATTTCTCCTTTCATACTTGTTAGCATTTGTCTTACATACTGCGGTGCTCCCGTGTTGGGTGCATATATATTTATAATTGTTATATCTTCTTCTTGGATTGATCCTTTGATCATTATGTAGTGACCTTCTTTGTCTCTTTTCACAGCCTTTGTTTTAAAGTCTATTTTATCTGATATGAGTATTGCTACTCCTGCTTTCTTTTGGTCCCTATTTGCATGGAAAATCTTTTTCCAGCCCTTCACTTTCAGTATGTATGTGTCCCCTGTTTTGAGGTGGGTCTCCTGTAGACAACATATGTAGGGGTCTTGTTTTTGTATCCATTCAGCCAGTCTTTGTCTTTTGGTTGGGGCATTCAACCCATTTACGTTCAAGGTAATTACTGATAATTATGATCCCGTTGGCATTTACTTTATTGTTTGGGGTTCAAATTTATACACCATTTTTGTGTTTCCTGTCTAGAGAATATCCTTTAGTATTTGTTGGAGAGCTGGTTTGGTGGTGCAGAATTCTCTCAGCTTTTGCTTGTCTGAGAAGCTTTTGATTTCTCCTTCATACTTGAATGAAATCCTTGCTGGGTACAATAATCTGGGCTGTAGGTTATTTTCTTTCATCATTTTAAGTATGTCTTGCCATTCCCTCCTGGCTTGAAGAGTTTCTATTGAAAGATCAGCTGTTATCCTTATGGGAATTCCCTTGTGTGTTATTTGTTGTTTTTCCCTTGCTGCTTTTAATATTTGTTCTTTGTGTTTGATCTTTGTTAATTTGATTAATATGTGTCTTGGGGTGTTTCGCCTTGGGTTTATCCTGTTTGGGATTCTCTGGGTTTCTTGGACTTGAGTGATTATTTCCTTCCCCAGTTTAGGGAAGTTTTCAACTATTATCTCCTCAAGTATTTTCTCATGGTCTTTCTTTTTGTCTTCTTCTTCTGGAACCCCTATAATTCGAATGTTGTAGCATTTAATATTGTCCTGGAGGTCTCTGAGATTGTCCTCATTTCTTTTAATTTGTTTTTCTTTTATCCTCTCTGATTCATTTATTTCTACCATTCTATCTTCTAATTCACTATTCCTATCTTCTGCCTCTGTTATTCTACTATTTGTTGCCTCCAGAGTGTTTTTAATTTCATTTATTGCATTATTCATTATATATTGACTCTTTTTTATTTCTTCTAGGTCCTTGTTAAACCTTTCTTGCATCTTCTCAATCCTTGTCTCCAAGCTATTTATCTGTGATTCCATTTTAATTTCAAGATTTTGGATCAATTTCACTATCATTATTCAGAATTCTTTATCAGGTAGATTCCCTATCTCTTCCTCTTTTGTTTGGTTTGGTGGGCATTTATCCTGTTCCTTTATCTGCTGGCTATTCCTCTGTTTTTTCTCTTGTTTAAATTGCTGAGTTTGGGGTGTCCTTTCTGTATTCTGGCAGTTTGTGGAGTTCTCTTTATTGTGGCTTTTCCTCGCTGTGTGTGGGTTTGTACAGGTGGCTTGTCAAGGTTTCCTGGTTAGGGAAGCTTGTGTCGGTGTTCTGATGGGTGGAGCTGTATTTCTTCTCTTTGTTCAGTCGCGCTGTGGGGAGGGAGGGAGGGATGCTGCAAACAAATGACACTGGCATGCGCCCGCAGTGCCTCAGCCACACTGGGTCTGCCCCCGCTCACGGCGTGTGTAGCTTCCCTGCCCACACTGCTCGGGCTCTAGGTTGTTCCGCCGGGAACAATCCGAGGCTGGCCCTGGGTTGCATGTACCTCCCAGGTCCAAGCCGCTCAGGTTCAGGCACTCGGGTAGTCCTCAGAGGCGCAGACTCAGTTGGGCCTGAGTTTTGTGCTCTTCCCAGGTCCGAGCAGCTCAGGTGATGAGGTATTTGGCGAGCGCCAATGCTGCGACTTATCGCCTCCCTGCCACTCGGTTATCTGGGTGTAAACCCGGCGCACCTTCTCAAGCAGATGTTAACCGTCCAGACCCCCAAAAAGTTTTAGTTAGCAAAGAAGCCTGCTTACAGTTTTATAGATAATGTCTCTCTGGGGCTGCGATTGCCCCCTTCCGGCTCTGGCTGCCTGTCACCGGAGGGGGAAGGTCTGCAGCCGGCTATCTCTGTTCACTTCTTTGTTCCGTGCGCGGGCCTGGCGGTGTCTTAGGTTGGGGCTGGCTTTTCGCGTGGTAGATATCCCACAGTCTGGTTTGCTAGCCCAAATTATTTCACTCAGATAGTGCTCAGGGTATTCAGGCCAGATTCTTACTCTAAGCGATGCAGCTGCGCCTCCCTGCCCAGCCCCCGCTTGCTAATGGCGCGTGCAGGCGTCTGCGCTGCTTCTCCGCTGGGGGAGTTACCGTAGGACTCGCAATCTTCGAGTTTTAATTGTTTATTTATTTTTTCTACCTGTTATGTTGCCCTCTGTGCTTCCAAAGCTCGGCACAGATTCGGCAGTGAGAAGGTTTCCTGGTGTTTGGAAACTTCTCTCTTTTTAAGACTCCCTTCCCGGGACGGAACTCCGTCCCTCCCTCTTTGTCTCTTTTTTTGTCTTTTATATTTTTTCCTACCTCCTTTCGAAGAGTTGGATTGCTTTTCTGGGTGCCTGATGTCCTCTGCCGGCATTCAGAAGTTGTTTTGTGGAATTTACTCGACGTTTAAATGCTCTTTTGATGAATTTGTGGGGGAGAAAGTGTTCTTCCCGTCCTACTCCTCCGCCATCTTGGCTCCTCCTCCGGAAGGACTGATTCTGAATCTGAAGCTCCATTACTTTGCCCACTTGATGTAAAGAGCCCACTCATGGGAAAAGACCCTGATGCTGGGAGAGACTGAAGGCAAAAGGAGGAGGAGGCTGCAGGGGATGAGATGGTTAGATAGCATCACTGACTTAAAGGACATGAATTTGAGCAAAATCCAGGAGATAGTGAAGGACAGAGGAGCCTGGCATGCTACATTCAATGGGGTTTAAGAGTTGGACATGACTTCTGCTGCTAAGTCACTTCAGTCGTGTCTGACTCTGTGCAACCCCATAGATGGCAGCCTGCCAGGCTCCCGGTTCCCGGGATTCTCCAGGCAAGAACACTGGAGTGGGTTGCCAATTCCTTCTCCAATGCATGAAAGTGAAAATTGAAAGTGAAGTCGCTTAGTCCTGTCTGACTCTTCGTGACCCCATGGACTGCAGCCTATACACTGAATAACAATGGCACTTTTCCCAATCAGAGACCAGAAACAGACACTCCCTTTGTAAATTATCACTTTAAGACATTAATTCTCAAAGGAGATGGGTGATATTGTCCCCAGTGGAAAGACAATTGGTTCCCCGGGGGGGAAAAAAAATTTATGTATATAGGCATATGTATATTGTATTTATGGTATCAAAGTTACATGTGAAAGGCAATTAGAAAAAGCTGTCCTAAAAAGCTATTTAAAGGGGCAAAAATGGAAAAAAAAAAAAAAAAGATTAAGAAACATAGCTTTAAATTAATTGGTTTTTCCTATGTATATGGAACTCAACTTCCTCCATAATAAAAACTATACATTTTTTTCATTAGAATTTCCTAAGAATTTATACTTCTAGGATTTGGAGTAAGCTTTTATCTACGCTTCTCAACTTCAAAAGCATTATGCAAGTTGTTTTCTGAATTAAAGAGCTGCAAAAAATATTTATATTTTCTGTCATTAAAAAGCATTTCAAAAATAACACTTTTTTGAGCTCTCATTTGACCAAAAATAGCTTTCCTTTTAACTGATGAAACTTGTCGCTGGCTCATTCTTCCATGGGAACAGCTGCTCGTTGTATGTTTGAACATATTTGCTTAAGAAATACAAAATTATTAACATTCTAATCCTCTAACCTTTTAAGGCGAGCCAGCTGTGATTATTCACAGCTAGACCAGAGCGTTTGGTTTCAGCTTTGTAGAAATTTCTTCCCTTTATTTCTCATAGACTATTACCTGAACAATTTGATTTTCTGAGTAGGAGCTATGCCATATGTAAATCAACCTCAACTATTAGCCCCAAGAACTAGGGAAAATATTAAAAAATGTATTAATCTGGTTTTGCCAACAGTAAACATTGTTCATTGCATTTTCATCTTATTAAAAACTTAGAGCCCTTACTATGTACTACGGTACTGTTTTAAACACTTTAAAATATTAATTAGTTTAATCTTCATGAAGTAGGTACAGTCATTACCCTTGCTATTCTTATAATTTAAGAAATAGAACCAAAGTGTGATTAAGCAAATTGCCAAGGGCCACACACATCTGGTAAGCTCCAATGCCACATTCAAATAGAGGCCATCTGGCTCCAAACCCTGTGCTAATTATCATTAAACTCCAATATTCCAAGCACCTAATTAATTATTTTTCTTGCTCTTTCTTATTTATCTTCACAGAAACCCAAAGAAGTAGCATGGTTATTACTTCCACGTTGATGGATGGAGAACATAAAGAAGATGGAGTTTGAGTGCTTGGCCCTAAATCTCAATATTGTTAAGAGGTAAACATCAGATTTGAACCTAGATCTTTTCTGACTCCAGAACCCCTATGCTGCACTGTGACAGGACTTCACACCAATTGCTTCTCAACATATCAAGGTAATATGTATCATTTATAGAAAATCACCCCACAGGCTTGTTTATATCACTCTATTTGGCATAAATCAATCCATTAGTCATCGACTAAAAGTTTGTTTCTCACCTGTAATAGCACTTTTCGCCCAAGAGAATAATTGCTCTATCAAGTTGGTTGACACTTTGGCCACAGAGTTCCTTTTTTATTTACAAGAATTGAAAATATCTATCTCTTTATGGTTTTGAATTATTACTGAAGTAGCCTTTTAATTTGCCCTTGTAGATTTCAGTACAAATGGTAATCACGCACATCTTTCCCGGGTTCTAAGTATGATGGGTCCTATCCCAGCATGTTTACCATATTCTGAGTTCAGATATGAAGAAGGCTGCCATCTACAAATATATGTACTATCTTATCACCAAAGAAAGTGGTTTATTTCAGTTAAAGTGATAAATATTCATGTAGTAGTATCATAAGTTATGCTGCTGCTGCTGCTAAGTCACTTCAGTTGTGTCCGACTCTGTGCGACCCCATAGACGGCAGCCCACCAGGCTCCCCCGTCCCTGGGATTCTCCAGGCAAGAACACTGGAGTGTGTTGCCATTTCCTTCTCCAATGCATGAAAGGGAAAAGTGAAAGTGAAGTCGCTCAGTCGTGTCTGACTCCTAGCGACCCCATGGACTGCAGCCTACCAGGCTCCTCCGTCTATGGGATTTTCCAGGCAAGGGTACTGGAGTCGGGTTCCATTGCCTTCTCCGTAAGTTATGCTATACCATGCTTTATATTGTATTGAGTAACTCACTTAAAATCTCATATTGCAATCCAATTATGTCAGCAAGACAGATAATGTACTACCATTTTATAGATGTTGAAAAGCTCTGATGATGTCTAATGAAGGTAAAGTTAGAGTTGGGACTTGTTTGCCATTGTGTGGATTCTGTTAAGTATATATTTGGTGGAAGAGTGAAGACAAGGATGCTGCTTCCCATTGAAAAGGTTAGTTACTTTTTTTCTGTAATCCAATATGCACTCAAATAACATTGATACCTATAATACAACAACTGGGTAAAACATTTACAAACTGAAAAGTGAATAGGTATAATGTAATAATAAAATTTTCTCCCATTCAAGTACTAGCCAGGCCTGACCCTGCTTAGCTTCTGATATCAAATGACATTGGGCGCATTCAGGGTGGTATGGCAGTAGATAAAACTTTCTAAAGAAGTTGTACAGTTCATACCCTATCTGTATATTATCACAGATGTATATTATTTTAATTTTTGGTATTTTCAAAGTTCTTAATTATGGAATTTAGTAAATGTAAAGTTCTGTTTATTTCCACACATTTTTTTTTGAAGAATAGTTTTATTAGATACACAATTCTAGGTTGATATTTACTTTTCACAACATCTTGGTAATATTTTTTACTTTCTTTTGGTATCATTTATTGATGCTAAAAAAAAATGCTGTCTTTCAATTGCTGCTCCTTTATAAATGACCCGTGTTTTCTCTATATCCATTTTTAAGGCTCTTTTACTTTGTTCTGAAGCTTCAGTGTAATGAATTTGGACTTGACTAATTTTTTATTTGTGCCAATTTTAATACATATTCATGTATTTCATGAATTTATATTATCATTTCTGTCAGGAGTAGGAAATTTGTAGCTATTTTTTCTCAATTCATTTTTAAAATTTTCTTCCCCTACAACACAAATTAAATTTATACTCTACATTTTCCTTCTGTCCCCTGTATCTTTTGATTATTTCCTAATTGTCATCTCCTTTTCAGGGAATTACTTAAATCTGGGTGATTTCTTCAGATACATTTTCCAGCTTTCTTATTCTTTCTTCAGTTGCTTACTATCTGCAGATTAATGTACATTGGCTTTTTTTTCCCAAGGAATTTATTTTACATCTAAAAAGTCTTTGTTTATAATTTGTTTTCAGATCTTTCTGTTTCAATTCTGATGTCCCTTTGTTGCAATTTTTCTAGTTGCATTTATTCTTTAAATATTTCTTACATAGTTGTTTTATATTATATGTTTGATAATCTCAAAATCTGTAGTCCTTCAAGATCAAAATCAGTTATTTGCTTTTCATGCTTGTTTTCCAATGTCTTTATTGGCCCTGGGCTGTGAACTCATTCCTTGACCCTAATTTCTGTGAATATAAAAGGGATTAAATTAAGGAAACTTTATTCCAGAGAGAATTTAACTTTACTTCTACCAAAATCCAATGGTCCTTTTCTGAACTATAAGCACTGTAGGCCCCTGCAAAATTAATGAATCAGTGTTGGGTCCCAGAGTCAATTTTTGTATTTTTCAGCTGATTCAAGATAGTACCTAATCCACTTCAGCTACTAGCATTTTCCTCTAAGGAAAAATTAGTCTTATTGGCAACCAATCCACTGCCAGGAAAAAGCTTTCTTAGAAATGAAAAGTTGTTCCTGAACTGTTGAAGGAAGGGGGAACCCCTTCTGGGCTCTTGTCTAACACTTGGAAATGAATTGTCCGAGGAGACACATTGCTGACAAAGCAAGAGATTTTATTGGGAAAGGGCACCCAGGCAGTAGGGTAATAGAACCCAAGAGAACATCTCTGCCGCGTGGCTCACAGTCTCGGGTTTTATGGTGATGAGATTAGTTTCTGTGTGGTCTTTGGCCAATCATTCTAATTCAGAGTCTTTCTGGTGGTGCACGCATCGCTCAGCCAAGATGGATGCTAGCGAGAGGGATTCTGGGAAGTGGACGGACATGCAGTGTCTCCTTTAGACCTTTCCCAAACTCTTCCGGTTGGTGGTGGCTTATTAGTTTCATATTCCTTATCAGGATCTCCTGTCATAAACCAACTCATGCAAATAGTTACTATGGTGCCTGGCCAGGGTGGGCGGTTTTCAATCAATGTGCTTCCCCTAACAGAACCACGGAAGATGCCAGGATTCTTGGCCTCTGGAGAAGAATTCAATCTGGGGCCAGAGATGAGGCTTGATCACTCAGAGCTTTCGTGTAATAAAGTTTTATTAAAGTATAAAAGAGATAGAGAAAGCTTCTGACACAGACATCAGAAGGGGGCAGAAAGAATGCCTCCTTGCTAGTCTTTAGCCAGATGTTATATAGCTACCAGCAGTCTGCTGATTGGAGAAAGGAAATGTCTCAAAACTCAGAGAATGGCACCAGGCCCCTCACCCACAACATGCATTTTGAGATAACATTGGCACAATGTGAGTTGTCCCAGGCCATATATGATTGACATGAATCTTGAAGAAAGGCAGATTTCCAAGCAAATACATGTCTCATTAGCATAGCTTAAGAGGACATTTGCACGAGTAAAACATACTGGTTTCTTAAGTCTGTTCTGATTGTTAGGGGGAACCTACTTGAAGACAGAGTCTAGGGTAAATATATATTTTGTTAACATAGCTTAAGATGAACATTTCCATAAGAAAAATGCATTGGTTAGCTCAAGGTTTGAGAAAAGTTAAGTTCAGGTGGAGTTAGGTGTCTTCATGGCAACACAGAATTTTAAGAGAAACCTCTTTTTAAATTTGTATAGAGAAGGGGAAAAAAATCTTAACACTTGTAATTTGTTTCCTCCTGCCACTTAAGAGAGAGAGAAAAAAATGTCTGACACTTGCAACCTGTTTACTCCCTTTGGAGACCCCTGGCCTTCCTCCCTGTTGCCCTCTCAGGGGAAGTAAGATGGGGAAGGGATTGTAGTTGGAGAACTTTTTTTTACCACTTAAGACAGAGTGGTGCTCCACTGTGATGGAACTATCTCAGTGAGCACCTTTTTAATCAAAAGGCTGGAAAATAAGTTTAAAATAATGTCATTACTAATGTCTGCACTACAAATTTAAAATTTATATTTGAGGCATGGAAGTTGAATCATTAACCCTTTTACAGAAAGATATGCTTTTCTGATGAGTTTGTGGCTTATAAAAACGGACATATATTGCTGTCTACAGAACAAATTATTTCTAAAAACAATTATTTAATCTTCCACCTTTTCCCATCCCACTGGCTGTTTGTGGAGGGAATTGATTAAAAAGATATAAATATTTGAGAATGAAGTTGAATAGACAAAGGTGGAGCAAATAGGATGTCTCAAAGGCTAATGAGATTTAAAATTATGCAAATAACACCTTGGTTGAATTTGCATGACAATTTCAACATGATGACATATACACACTATAAGTTCAATATTTAAGAAAAACAATAAAATTACCAATCAATTCTACTAAATTTGATAAGAATCCCCAAAGGCATGCTGGGATGTGAGAGGTTAAAACTGACTAAACTGATGAGCTAATATTTTTTTAGCTTTATCTATTTACCTTCAGTAGTTCTTAAATTTTCCTCCCTAAATTTTTCCAACTAAGGGGTTAGGGAAAAAATAAAATAACATAGTTTCAGTGTTCATTTTGTTCAGGGATGTAGAACCGTTAGCTGTTATCAGATAGTTATTAAATTTTACACAAATGTATAAATATACTAGGAGAAGGCAATGGCACCCCACTCCAGTACTCTTGCCTGGAAAATCCCATGGACAGAGGAGCCTGGAAGGCTGCAGTCCATGGGGTCACTAAGAGTCGGATCCGACTGAGCGACTTCACTTTCACTTTCATGCATTGGAGAAGGAAATGGCAACCCACTCCAGTGTTCTTGCCTGGAGAATCCCAGGGACGGGGGAGCCTGGTGGGCTGCCATCTATGGGGTTGCACAGAGTCGGACATGACTGAAGTGACTTAACAGTAGCAGTAGCATAAACAAACTAGTTATAAGTTACATATATAGGAAGAAGACCAAGGGGCCCAGGCAATGAATCTGACAGGCCAAATGGGCCTGCAAAGGAGAAGGTGGTGGAGAAATCTGAGTGAAGTCTGAGAATCCTCTGCAAAGCATCTTGTCATGGACCTTGGCCCTTTACTGGTGAGCAGGGTCAGTAGTTTGACAGAAATGGTATGGACCTAACAGAAGCAGAAGATCTTAAGAGGAGGTGGCAAGAATACACAGAAGAACTGTACAAAAAGATCTTCACGACCCAGATAATCACGATGATATGATCACTCATCTAGAGCCAGATATCCTAGAATGTGAAGTCAAGTGGGTCTTAAAAAGCATCATTACGAACAAAGCTAGTGGAGGTGATGGAATTCCAGTTGAGCTCATTCAAATCCTGAAAGATGAGGCTGTGAAAGTGCTGCACTCAATATGCCAGCAAATTTGGACAACTCAGCAGTGGCCACAGGACTGGAAAAGGTCAGTTTTCATTCCAATCCCAAAGAAAGGCAATGCCAAAGAATGTTCAAACTACCACTCAATTGCACTCATCTCACATGCTAGTAAAGTAATGCTCAAAATTCTCCAAGCCAGGCTTCAGCAATATGTGAACCGTGAAATTCCTGATGTTCAAGCTGGTTTTAGAAAAGGCAGAGGAACCAGAGATCAAATTGCCAACATCCGCTGGATCATTGAAAAAGCAAGAGAGTTCCAGAAAAACATCTATTTCTGCTTTATTGACTATGCCAAAGCCTTTGACTGTGTGGATCACAATAAACTGTGGAAAATTATAAAAGCGATGGGAATACCAGACCACCTGACTTGCCTCTTGAGAAATCTGTATGCAGGTCAGGAAGCAACAATTAGATCTGGACATGGAACAACAGACTGGTTCCAAATAGGAAAAGGAGTACGTCAAGGCTGTATATTATCACCCTGTCTGTTTAACTTACATGCAGAGTACATCATGAGAAACGCTGGACTGGAAGAAACACAAGCTGCAATCAATATTGCCAGGAGAAATATCAATAACCTCAGATATGCAGATGACACCACCCTTATGGCAGAAAGTGAAGAGGTACTAAAAAGCCTTTTGATGAAAATGAAAGTGGAGAGTGAAAAAGTTGGCTTAAAGCTCAACATTCAGAAAACAAAGATCATGTCATCCGGTCCCATCACTGCATGGGAAATAGATGGGGAAACAGTGGAAACAGTGTCAGACTTTCTTTTTGGGGCTCCAAAATTACTGCAGATGGTGACTGCAGCCATGAAATTAAAAGACGCTTACTACTTGGAAGGAAAGTTATGTCCAACCTAGATAGCATATTCAAAAGCAGAGGCATTACTTTGCCAAGAAAGGTCCGTCTAGTCAAAGCTATGGTTTTTCCTGTGGTCCTGTATGGATGTGAGAGTTGGACTGTGAAGAAGGCTGAGTGCTGAAGAATTCATGTTTTTGAACTGTCGTGTTGGAGAAGACTCTTGAGAGTCCCTTGGACTGCAAGGAGATCCAACCAGTCCATTCTGAAGGAGATCAGCCCTGGAATTTCTTTGGAGGGAATGATGCTGAAGCTGAAACTCCAGTACTTTGGCCACCTCATGCGAAGAGTTGACTCATTGGAAAAGACTCTGATGCTGGGAGGGACTGGGGGCAAGAGGAGAAGGGGACGACAGAGTATGAGATGGCTGGATGGCATCACTGACTCGATGGACGTGAGTCTGAGTGAACTCTGGGAGTTGGTGATGGACAGGGAGGCCTGGCGTGCTGCGATTCATGGGGTCGCAAAGAGTCGGACACGACTGAGAAACTGAACTGAACTGAACTGAACTGAAACAGAGGAGAAGAAAGCAAGTGACAACTAGAATCTGTCAGCCGTCCTGTGTCTGTGTGTCCCCATAATCAAGCACTAGTTCCTGTAGAGAGCGGTGAGTGTTGCTTCTCTCTGCCTCCCTGTCCTCACAATTGTACCTTGTTTACCCACATTCCCTGGTGGCTCAGGTGGTAAAGAATCTGCCTGCAATTCAGGAGACCTGGGTGTCTTCCCTGGGTTGGAAGATCCTCTGAAGAAGGGAATATTTCCAATATTCTTCCCTGGATAATTCCATCGACAGAGGAACCTGGTGAGCTATAGTCCATGCGGTCACAAGGAGTCTGACGTGATTGGGTGACTTAACATTTTCACTTTTTTTTTTTAACCCACATTAACCCAAAACAGTACAGAGTAGGAGATTCTAGGAGATGTAGTTCCAATTAAACAGAACTGATTAAATAAAATTCTAAGACAATCACTTTCAATTGAAATTAGTAGTTCTAGACATTTCTCACTTACCAAAGAATAACAGTAATAAAAGTATAAGATATTAAATTGCATTGGAATGTATATTTTCCTTATTAAAAGTTAAAATATTTTCCTTATTAAAGATATACATGTAACTTTACATATATTAAAAATATATGTATAACTTTACATATATATTATATGTATTTAAAAATACACACACACATATATACATACACACATAGATCTAACAGAAAAATTAACTTTATAAAATGTTATAGGCCTGGGTATAACAGAATCATGAATTATTTAATATTGATATGAATTTTTCTATTCACCAGATGATTTTCCATTTTTTGCACATAGCACAAGAACTTTCTGGATAGATTTATAAAGTCTTATTATTAAAAAATATGCTTCTCTGAGGAAAACTAGTATGTTCCATTAGATGTAAAAATTTTAGAAATCTGATAGAAGCCTTCAATTTAATGTTCTATCAAAAGGCAGTAAGGAATTTCCCAGAAGAGATATATAATGTAAACATGTATTCATTCATATTTTCTGAGTTTTTTTCCTTTCATTCTAATAGGAGAAATTATTTAATTTGTGTTATCGTAGGCTCTTGAAAATATGTGCAGATTTTGTGGCAATACAATCTGATATTTAAAACATTATACTAAATAAATTAGTATTTAAGCAAGTAAGAGAGATAAATTTGTATTTAAGTTAAAATAAATATGCTTGCATTTAAATAAGTAAAGATCTGTTCCTCCACATTTTTGACATGTTATCCAAAATATAATATTTAAAAGAATTTATTTAATCAACAAACATGTGACTCCCCTTATGTTATTTCTCTAATACATGCTTTAGTAGCTATGCATCTCCCCTGGGATAACACACAGAATTTTTAGTATAGGCTTCATATGTTTTGTAATGTGGCTAAGCTATAGTTTCAGGCTTATCCTCGCACTTTCTCATAGGCACACTCTCTCCAGTATCCTAAAATATTTGTGTTTCTCTGAATGACTCATACATTTCCTTGTCTGCCAGGCTTACCACTATGCTTTAATAATTAATTCCCATATGCTCTCAAAATTCTGTAAGTGGCAATGTCAACTAGCAATTTAAACCAAGGAATTTGAAGGGCAACCCACTCCAGTAATTTTGCCTGAAGAATTCCATGGACAGAGGAGACTGGCAGCCTATGGTCCATGGGATCAAAAAGAGTTGGATGGCATCTAGTAAATAGTGAATTTTATGTAGCATTATTTTTATCACTATACTTTTCTTTTCTTTTTTTTTTCTATTTTTAATTGAAGTATCATGGTTATCTTGGTCATGAAGATCTTTCTTTTATAGTTCTGTGTATTCTTTCCACCTCTTCATATCTTCTGCTTCTGTTAGGTCCATACCATTTCTGTCCTTTATTGTGCCCATCTTTGCATGAACTGTTCCCTTGGTGTCTCTAATTTTCTTGAAGAGAGATCTCTAGTCTTTCCTATTCTATTGTTTTCCTGTATTTCTTTGCACTGATTACTGAGGAAGGCTTTCTTATCTCTTTGCTATTCTTGGAACTCTGCATTCAGATAACCATGATACTTCAGTTAAAAAATAATATTATATTGCAAATAAAAAATAATATAACATTGCTTTTCAATATTATATAAGCTGTGCTGTGTGCTTAGTCACTCAGTTGTGTCCAACTCTTTATGACTCAATGGACTGTAGTCTGCTAGGCTTTTCTGTCCTTGGGAATTCTCCAGGCAAGAATACTGGAGTGGGTTGTCATGCCCTCCTCCAGGGGATCTTCCCAACCTAGGGATTGAACATAGTTCTCCCAATTTGCAGGCAGATTCTTTTACCATCTCAGCCACCAGGGAAGCCCATTATATAAGCTACAGGTGTACGATATAGTGATTCCCAATTTCCAAAGGTTATGCTCCATTTATAGCTATTATAAAATATTGACTATATTTCTTTGTTGTAGAATGTATCCTTGTAGCCTACGTTATATATGATAGTCTGTTCTTAATCCTCTACCACAATATTCCCCCTCTCTCCTCTTTTCTCTTCCCTTGTTAATACTGGCTACTTTTCTGTATCTATAAGTCTGCTTCTGTTTTGTTATATTCACTAGATTGTTATAATTTTTAGATTCCACGTTAATGATATCATACAGTATTTGTGTTTCTCTGTCTGACTTATTACACTTAGTACAATGCCCTTCAGGTCTTTCCATGTTGCTGCAAATAGCAAAATTTTATTTTTTATGACTGACCGTAATTCCATTGTGTGTGTATATGTGTGTATGTGTGTGTGTACACATCTTTATGCATCCATCTGTTGATAGACATATAAGTTGTTTCCATATCTTGGCAATTATAAATAATGCTGCTCTGAACTTTGGGGTGCGTGTATTTTTTTCTAATTAGTGTTGTTACTTTTTCAGACACATACTCAGAAATGAAACTGTCGGGTCATATAGTGGCTCTATTTTTAGTTTTTTTTGAGAAACCCCCATGCTGTTTTTTTACAGTGGTTGCAGCAGTTTACATTCCCACCAACAGTATAGGAGGATTCCCTTTTCTCCACATCCTCACCAACATTTATTATTTGCATTCATTTTGAGGATAGACATTCTGACAGGGGTGAGGTGATATCTCATTATGGTCTTGACTTGCATTTCCCTGTTGATTAGCCATGTTGATCATCTTTTCATGCTCCTATTGGCCATCTGTGTGCCATTTTTGGAAAAGATCTATTCAGGTCTCCTGACTTTATTGAGTGGTGGCTTTATTTTTATATTGAGTTGTATGAGCTGTTTATATATGTCAGTCATATTATTTGTAAACGTTTTCTCCCATTCATTAGGTCATCTTTTTGTTTCATCAGTGGTTTCCTTGGCTGTGCGGAAGTTTGTAAGTTTAACTAGGTCTCATGTATTCATTTATTGCCCTGAGAGAATTAACCTACAAAAAATTGGTATAATTTATGTCAGATAATATTTTGCCTATGATCTCTTCTAGGAATTTTATGGTGCCATGTCTTATGTTTAAGTCTTTAAGCCATCCTGAGTTTATTTTTGTTTATGGTGAGAGGGTATATTCTAACTTCATTGATTTCCATGTGGCTGTCCAAATTTCCCAACCCCACATACTGAAGAGACTGTCTTTTTTTCATTGTATATTCTTGCTTCCTTTGGCAAGAACTTAGGTGTTTGGTATGGGTTTATTTCTAGGCTCTCACTTTTGTTCCATTGATCCATATGTCTGTTTTTGTGCCAGCACCAAACTGTTTTGATTACTGTAGCTTTGTAGTACAATCTAAAGTCAGGGAGTGTGATTCCTTTAGCTCTATTCTTCTTTCTCAAGACTGTTTTGGCTATTCGATGTCTTTTTTGTTTCCATGCACATTTTTAAATTACTTTTTCTAATTCTGTGAAAAATGCATTGGTATTTTGATAGAGATTGCATTGAAGCTCTAGATTGCCTTTGATAGTATGACCATTTTAACAATATCACTTCCTCAATCCCTGAGCATGGGATATCTTTCTGTTTGTGTCAGTTTCTCTCATCATTGTCTTACAGTTGTCTGAGTAAAGAACTTTTACCTCCTTAGATAGGTTTAGTCCTAGGTTTTTTATTCTTTTCGATGTGGTGGCAAATGGGATTGTTTTCCTAATTTCCCTCTCTAACCTATGTTGTTAGTGTATGGAAATGCAGCAGGTTTTTATCAATTTAATGTCCTGTAACTTTACCTAGTTTGTTGAGGAACTTTAGTAGTTTTCTGGTGGCATCTTTAGGGTTTACTATGTGTAGTATTCTGTCATCTGCAAACAGTGACAGTTTTACTTCTTCCCTTCCAATTTGATTCCTTTTATTTCTTTTTCTTCTCTGATTTCTTTGGCTAGGACTTCCTATACTCTGTTCAATAAGAATGGTGAGAGTGGGCATCCTTGTCTTGTTTCTGATCCTAGAGGAAATACTTTTAGCTTTTCACCATTGAGTGTGATGTTAGCTGTGGGTTTGGCACATATGGCCTTTATTATATTGAGGTATAGTTCCCTCTCTGTCTACTTTCTGGAGAATTTTTATGAACAATTGATCTTGAATTGTGTCAAAATCTTCTGTGTCTATTGAGATGATCACATTATAGACAAATGATACCTTTGTCTAGTTTTGGTATCAAGGTGATGGTGGCTTCATAGAATGAAGCCTTGCTCTGCAATATTTTGGAATAGTTTGAGAAAGATAGGTGTTAACTCTTCTCTTAGTGTTTGGTAGAATTCTATCTGGTCTTGAACTTTCATTTGTTGGGAGTGTTTTAATTACTGATTCTATTTCACTACTGGTAATTGGTTTGTTTACATTTTCTATTTTTCCTGGTTCACTCTTGGGAGATTGTACCTATTTGAGAGTCTATTCATTTCTTCTAGGTTATCCATTGTATTGGCATATGATGAACAGGAGATATAGCAATAAATAAAATGGGAAAAGTTCTTCTCTTGTGTTCTTGTGAAACTTGCATTCTAACAGTGGAGACATGCAACAAATAACAAAGTAATACCTATTTCTATTAATTTTTTATATTTCTTACTTAGAGTTACTTTTGAATATCCCTATTAATTATGCAGAGTACATCATGAGAAACACTGGACTGGAAGAAACACAAACTGGAATCAAGATTGCCGGGAGAAATATCAATAACCTCAGATATGAAGATGACACCACCCTTATGGCAGAAAGTGAAGAGGAACTCAAAAGCCTCTTGATGAAAGTGAAAGTGGAGAGTGAAAAAGTTGGCTTAAAGCTCAACATTCAGAAAATGAAGATCATGGCATCCGGTCCCACCACTTCATGGGAAATAGATGGGGAAACAGTGGAAACAGTGTCAGACTTTATTTTTCTGGGCTCCAAAATCACTACAGATTGTTTCTGCAGCCATGAAATTAAAAGACGCTTACTCCTTGGAAGGAAAGTTATGACCAACCTAGATAGCATATTCAAAAGCAGAGACATTACTTTGCCAACAAAGGTTCGTCTAGTCAAGGCTATGGTTTTTCCAGTGGTCATGTATGGATGTGAGAGTTGGACTGTGAAGAAGGCTGAGCGCCGAAGAATTGATGCTTTTGAACTGTGGTGTTGGAGAAGACTCTTGAGAGTCACTTGGACTGCAAGGAGATCCAACCAGTCCATTCTGAAGGAGATCAGCCCTGGGATTTCTTTGGAAGGAATGATGCTAAAGCTGAAACTCCAGTACTTTGGCCACCTCATGAGAAGAGTTGACTCATTGGAAAAGACTCTGATGCTGGGAGGGATTGGGGGCAGGAGGAGAAGGGGACAGCAGAGGATGAGATGGCTGGATGGCATCACTGACTCGATGGACATGAGTCTGAGTGAACTCCAGGAGTTGGTGATGGACAGGGAGGCCTGGCGTGCTGCGATTCATGGGGTCACAAAGAGTCGGACACAACTGAGCAACTGATCTGATCTGATCTGATTAATGAAAATGGAGAATATCACAGGGTAGGGAAAATTTTATTCCTTTTCCTCAATACTTTCCATAATACCTGGTCCAAGGTAACCATTCTATAAGTAGTTGCTGAATAAACTCATTAATAAATGAATGATAACTACAGAATCATAGAATTTCCCCCACATTTTTAATATATAACTTCTGACTCATTCTCATATGTATATTGGGTGATGTCCCAACTCTGTACAAAATATATTTATTTTATAAGTTTACATATTCAGGATTGAAAGGTTTACAAATGCTGTACACTGTTGTTGTTCAGTCACCTAGTCATGTCCAGCTCTTTGCAATCCAATGGACTGCAGCACACCAGGCCTCCCTGTCCCTCACCATCTCCCAGAGTTTGCCCAAGTTAATGTTCATTGCATCAGTGATGGCGTCTAACTGTCTTATCCTCTGATGCCCTCTTCTCCTTCTTCCCTTGATCTTCCCCAGCATCAGGGACTTTTGCAATGAGTCGTCTGTTTGCATCAAATGACCAAAATACCAGACCTCTGCTTCAGCATCAGTTCTTCCAGTGAATATTCAGGGTTGATCTCCCTTAAGATTGACTGGTTTGATCTCCTTGCTGTCCAAGGGACTTTCAGAAGTCTTCTCCAGCACCGCAATTTGAAGGTATCAATTCTTTGGTGCTCTGCCTTCTTTATGGTCCAGCTTTCACAACTGTACATGACCACTGGGAAGACCATGGCCTTGACTATACATACTGCTGTCAGTAATGTCTCTGCTTTTCAACACACTGTCTAGGTTTGTTATTGCTTTCCTGCAAAGAAGCAATTTTATTCTGATTTATGGCTGCAGTCACCATCCACAGTGATTTTAGATCCCAAGAAGAAGAAATCTGTCACTACTTCTGCATTTTCCCCTTCCATTTGCCATGAAGTAATGGGGCTGGATGCCATGATCTTAGTTTTTTTTTTTTTTTAATATTTGGTCTTAAGCTGGATTTTTCATTCTCCTCCTTCACCCTCATCAAGAGACTCTAGTTCCTCTTTGCTTTCTGCCATTAGAGTGGTATCATCAGCATATCTGAGGTTGTTGGTGTTTCTCCTGCCTATCTTGATTCCAGCTTGTAAGTCATCCAGCCTGGCATTTCTCATGATGTGCTTAGCATATAGATTAAACAAACAGGGTGACAGCAGACAGCCCTTTGATACTCCTTTTTTGATCTTGAACCAATCAGTTTTTCCATACAGCGTTCTAACTGTTGCTGCTTGACCTGCATACAGGTTTCTCAGGAGACAGGTAAGATGGTCTGGTAATCCCATCTGTCTAAGAGCCTTCCACAGTTTGTCATGATCCACACCATCAAAGGCTTTAGCATAGTTGATGAAATAGAGATAGATGTTTTTCTGAAATTCCCTTGCTTTCTCTATAATCCAGTGAATGCTGGCAATTTGATCTCTAGTTCCTCTTTCTTTTCTAAACCCAGCTTGGACATCTGGAAGTTCTTGGTTCACATAATACTGAAGCCTAGTACACAAGATTTTAAACATTACCTTACTAGTATGCTGCTAAGTCACTTCAGTTGTGTTTAACTCTGTGCGACCCCATAGACGGCAGCCCACCAGGCTCCACCGTCCCTGGAATTCTTCAGGCAAGAACACTGGAGTGGGTTGCCATTTCCTTCTCCAATGGATGAAAGTGAAAAGTGAAAGTGAAGACGCTCAATCGTGTCCAAATCCTAGAGACCCCATGGACTGCAGCCTACCAGGCTCCTCCGTCCATGGGATTTTCCAGGCAAGAGTGCTGGAGTGGGCTGCCATTGCCTTCTCCTACTAGGATGGAAGATGAGTGCAATTGTCCAATAATTTGAACATTCTTTGGTACTACCCTTCTTGGGAATTGGGATGAGGACTGACCTTTTTCCAGTCCTGTGGCCACTGCTGGATCTTCCTGACATAATGAATGCAAAACCTTGATAGAATCCCCATTTAGCGATTTGAATAGTTCTGATGGAATTTCATCACATCCACTAGCTTTATTAACAGCAGTGCTTTTTAGGGCCCATTTGACTTCATACTCCAGAATGTCTGGCTCTGGGTGACTGTCCACACCATCATAGTAGTCAGGTTCATTAAGATCTTTTTTATACACTTCTTCCATGTATTCTTTCCTTCTCTTCTTGATCTCTTTAGCATCTACTAGGTCTCTACCATTTTTATCCTTTATTGGGTGGAATGCTACCTTGATATTTCTATTTTCCTGAAGAGATCTCTAGTCTTTCCCCTTTTATTGTTTTCTTGTATTATTAAACACTGTTCATTGAAGAAGACTTTCTTGTCTCTCCTAGCTATTCTTTGAAGCTCTGTGTTTAATTGGATATACCTTTCCCTGTCTCCCTTGCTTTTTGCTTCTCTTCATTCTCCCACCATTTGTAAAGTCTCCTCAGATAAGCACTTTGCCTTCTTGCTTTTCTTTTTCATTAGGATGTTTTGTCTGCTGCCTCCTGTATAATACTATGGAGCCCTGCCCATAGTTCTTCAGGGACACTGTTAACTAGATCTAGTCCCTTGAGTCTATTCATTACCTCTACTGAAAATTCATACAGAATTTAAGTCATACCTGGGTGGCCTAGTGTTTTTCCCAGTTTTCTTCAGTTTAAGCCTGAATTTTGTTATGAGAAGCTGAAGATCTGAGCCACAGTCAGCTCCAAGTCTTGTTTTTGCTGATTGTCTTCTCCATCTTCAGCTACAGAGAATGTAATCAATTTGATTTCAGTATTGACTGTTTGATGATGTCCATGTGTAAAGTCATGTCTTGTGTTGTTGAGAAAGGGTATTTGCTATGACTAGTGCATTCTTTTGGCAGAATTCAGTTAGCCTTTGTCTTGCTTCATTTTGTTCTCCAAGGCCGACATATCTTGACTTTCTACCTTTGCATTCCAATCCCCAATGATGCATAGAATACTTTTTTTTTTTTTTTGGTGTTAATCTTAGAAGGTCTTCTAGGGCTTCACAGAACTCATAAACTTTAGCTTCTTTGGCATTGGTGGTAGGGGTGTATAGGCTTGGATTACTGTGATGTTGAATGGCTTGCCTTGGAAACAAACAGATCATTCTGTCATTTTTTTAGTTTGTACCCAACTGCTGTATTTCAGACTCTTTTGTTGATTATGAGGGCTACTGCATTTCTTCAATGGGATTCTTGCCCACAGTAGTAGATACAGTGGTCATCTGAATTAAATTTGCCCATTCCCATCCATTTTAATTTTCTGATTCCTAGGATGTCAGTGTTTATTCTTACCATCTCCTGCTTGACCACATCCAATTTTCCTTGATTCATGGGCCTGACATTCCAGGTTCGTATACAGTGCTAGTCTTTGCAGCAACGGATTTTACTTTTGTTACCAGCCACATCCACAGCTGAGCATTGTATCTGCTTTGGCCCAGCCACTTCATTCATTCTGGGGCTATTGGTACTTCTCCTCCACTCTTCACTAGTAGGATATTGGACATCTTCAGACCGAGAAACTCATCGTTTGGTGTGATAGCTTTTTGGCCTTTTATACAGTTTATGAAGTTCTCATAGCAGGTACAGTGGGGTGGTTTGTTATTCCTTTCTCCAGTGGATCACATTTTGTCAGAACTCTCTGCTATGACCCGTCCGTCCACCTTGAGTGGCCCTGTACTGCATAGTTCATAGCTTCATTGAGTTACACAAACCCCTTTGCCATGGCAAGGCAGTAATCCATGAAGGGGACAAATGCTGTATTCTTTTTTTTTTTTTTAATTTTATTTTATTTTTAAACTTTACATAATTGTATTAGTTCTGCCAAATATCAAAATGAATCCGCCACAGGTATACATGTGTCCCCCATCCTGAACCCTCCTCCCTCCTCCCTTCCCATACCATCCCTCTGGGTCGTCCCAGTGCACTAGCCCCAAGCATCCAGTATCGTGCATCGAACCTGGACTGGCATCTCGTTTCTTACATGATATTTTACATGTTTCAATGACATTCTCCCAAATCTTCCCACCCTCTCCCTCTCCCACAGAGTCCATAAGACTGTTCTATACATCAGTGTCTCTTTTGCTGTCTCGTACACTGGGTTATTGTTACTATCTTACTAAATTCCATATATATGCGTTAGTATACTGTATTTATGTTTTTCCTTCTGGCTTACTTCACTCTGTATATGCTGTATTCTTAAGTGTAATTTTCAACAAAAACATCAGTAATATTAAAATGGATATTTCTGGATCTCTACATCTATATATTATATATTTCTAAGTCTGTGTGTGGGAGCACATAATTCCAGAAAAATATAAATATCTATGAAATAAAAATGAGTATTTATGACTGATCATACAGGTGGGAAAAACTAAGGTTTGAAATATACAGAGAAAAATTGGTACATGGTTGTCATCAATTCTGAGTGTTATCTTTTATCCTGAACAAATGTGATTTCCCCCTCACTTTATAGTTAGAAAAATAGTTCACCATTTAAGACTCTAATCCTTGCTTTATTAGAGGGGAATCACAAAATAAATGTGCTCATATTAAGAGATTACTATCCTACACTAGAAAAGAAAAAAAGGTTAGTAGAGAGTCTATTATATGCAAGTGAGTGGTTGTACTCATCAAGTTATAATACCACAATGAATTTATAAGCATTTGTATCATGTTCTTGGCAAGATGAGCTTCTGTTTATCTACTTTTCTTATCAACATTCAGTTTGCATTTGCTCTCAGGTTGTTTTCTTTTTCTATTTATTTCAAGCAAATCTATAGAAGTTAATTCTTTACTACTTGCAGTAGGAATGTGAATCTTAGTAAACTAGATCTAAAAACTTCAGCTTATTAGGAAGACAGGGTATGCTAGATATCCTTCTCCCTTCTCTATCCATCTATCACCAGATTGACCTATTTATATGAGTATATTTATTCCCTCACCTCTGGCTCCTCTTTCAGTTCAGCAAGTGGGGAACAACAAAAAGTGTTCTAAGTGAGGGAGGAGAGTGATGCATTGGGATTTGTTTTTCCTCCTGCACAGGTCTGGCTTCATGGGTGTGACACCTGTGCAAATCACACATGGTCCCCCACTATAAAGGACTGGACATTGATTCAAGCATTAACTCAAGGTGAAGAAAGGATACAGTATATTTTTAAGCAAATGCAAGAAATTCCAAATGTCTAAAATGGTTGTTCTCACTAAGTATGTTTTGGTAGGCTGTTGTGTCTCCATTTTTTTTCCCACTGAAAAGCAGAATGAAGCTTATCAGAATAAGATTTGTAAATCTGATGACATCACCATACACACACATGCACACATAACAAGGACAAACTTTGCCTCTAGAGATTTGTATGGCTCAATGGGGCATCTCACTGCTAAAAGATGACAAGAGTGACTTGTGTTCTCAGAGTGAAAGTTTGTGTAAAGTATTTGAGATATTATACTGCATTAGAGATTGAACTATAATCACTGGTGCTGTTTAATGCTGATGTGAGTGTTTTATACCTTTGAATGTGCTACCCAGAGCCCTTGATTTTGAATGTACCACATATCAAAAGAAGTAATCAACCTCTGGTCTATAGTATATTCAATTATGACTGAAAATAACTAAAATTTATTCCTCAATGTTGGACTCCAGCCAAGATCTAAAGAGTTTTCCTGACTATACTAAGTAGCTTGGAGTCCATCCTGTTGGCATAGAGAAGACACAGAAAAATTCTAAGCAAAGGAGAGCAATGAATCATTTTATGCTGTGGGAAAAATAGCTCTGATATATGAAAAATAAAATACTAATTCAGAAGACTTGGAATTTCAGATCTGTGACAGTTTCCATGCCAAATAATGGTATAATAATGTTTGAAATTGTCATCTAGCCTAAAAAGGAAAGAAAGAAAGGGAGAGAAGGGAGGAAGGGAGGGAATAAAGAAAGAAGGAATAAATGCATTAACTTGCATATTAGCTGATGTGAACACAGTGTTTTAGAAAGACAAGTCTTACTTCGGTCTTTATTCTTAACTTGGAGAAGGGTATATTTTACAGTATTTGAAATCTCTCCCTTTCATTCACAATTCAATCTCTCTCTCCATATATATATATTTATTTATAAATATACATATATATATATTATATATATATAATCATTCAAAGATATCCTGGAAAATGTTTCTAAATAAATATTATCAGGAACAAGGTCCTAAATCCAATAAAGTTCTTCATATCCTAGTTCATCTTCAGTTTTCCCAGACATTCCATTTTTACTTCATATTTATCATTTTTGAAATCCTTTTCTTCAACAAACACATCTCAGCATGACAGCTTTTCCCTTCCAGTAGTTCAGCTTTAACCTCAGTGTTATTTATTTGACAAAATACCCCAGAAACTGCTGTTGTTCCATTGATTCCTGGTGGATTGATAAAGTTGTCATCCTTCCTATCTGTGTCCAGTAAATGGATTCTTATCATAATTGTCACAGGACATTCGAGCCAGAGTAACTCTAAGGGCGTAGAGCAGGTCTCACTTTAGTTTGTATGCTTGGCATGGTTTTGAAAACTAGATCTTATATAGTTTCTATAAATTTCAGAACATAACAATTTAAAAAATTGATAAAAGTAATTTACTATTGCTATGATTTCCTAACTTCTGTCTCACTTCTTCTGCAAGGTATTTCCTTTTCCCATAAAAATAATAGTAGATAAAGAGATGCCCTCTGTAAATAATGTCTGGTTATATACAGGTTATGTCTAAATCTTAGAGGAATTTTTATGCATATGATGTGTTAGGAAAAATGTGAAACAAAAGAAATAGAATGCATTTATTAATACCCTTTATTTGAAAGAATTAAATGTATAGATTTTGACAATAGGGAAAAATGTCTTTGTTGGGAAAAATTTATCAGTCAAAATGCTTAATTTATTAAGGTACCCTCTGGTTTTCTCTACTGATGTTATCACAATTTACAGCCTGGAGACTTTATTCTTAATACTGATGATTATATATGGCCTATTTTTCTTAAAGGCTACCACTCTACAAAATAAAAACAAAGGATGAGAAAACTCTAAAAAGGACTGTTTTTTGGTTATATATCCTTTTTAGACAATATTTTTTGACCGTTTTAGCAGAGAACACATGCTATAATAATATATTTCTTCCCAGAAATATATCCTTAATTTAATAGTTTCATCTTTTTTGAAAGAGTGTATTCACATCAGATCAGATCAGTCACTCAGTCGTGTCCGACTCTTTGCGACCCCATGAATCGCAGCACACCAGGCCTCCCTGTCCATCACCAACTCCCGGAGTTCACTCAGACTCAACGTCCATCGAGTCAGCGATGCCATCCAGCCATCTCATCCTCTGTTGTCCCCTTCTCCTCCTGCCCCCAATCCCTCCCAGCATCATAGTCTTTTCCATTGAGTCAACCCTTCCCATGAGGTGGCCAAAGTACTGAAATTTCAGCTTTAGCATCATTCCTTCCAAAGAAATCCCAGGGCTGATCTCCTTCAGAATGGACTGGTTGGGTCTCCTTGCAGTCCAAGAGACTCTCAAGAGTCTTCTCCAACACCACAGTTCAAAAGCATCAATTCTTCGGCACTCAGACATCTAATAAATAGAGCATCACCTTTCTTTTTCAAAATGTGATCAGTTTTGATTACCTGACCACATTTGTAAAGTAGAAAAGGGGAAATGAGGAATCTATTTGTAAAGAAGGAAAGGCCTTCTGGGTAGCAGTCAGGGGCAACCAAATTCTTCTCAGCTATGTTCTCCCTTGCAGAACTTTAATAAAGTAAAGAACTGATTTATTTGCCTCTTTGGGAGACAAATAATTAAGACTATTTTAACTATTGTATCCTGGGACTTATATATATTTATATTTTCAAGCAGTGAACATGTATGGCCCTTTTTTGTTCGTCAGTTTTACATATTATCCATTGACTTTCTATGATTACAAATGACAACTGTTACTCTGTTGTCCTCTCTGCATTTCATCCAGTATTCCAGATATCATTATAATATAATCTTTGTTTCAATGTATATTTCATGTTTAGGCTTCTTAGGTGACTCAGTGATAAAGAATCTGCCTGCCAAGAAGAAGAGGCAGGTTCAATTCCTGGCTCAGGAAGATCCCCTGAAGAAGAAAATGGCAACCCACTCCAGTATTCTTTCCTGGAAAATCCTGTGGGCAGAGGAGCCTGGTGGGCTGCAGTCTGTGGGGTTGCAAAACAGCCAGATACTACTGAGTACACAAATAATTGATGTTTATATTTTTATGTCTTCCTAAATATTATTCACAATGGAACAGTGGTGTTTTATCATTATTTTTCTCTTGTTATTTTCTGTTACACTTGAAGTTAAACATTATCTTTCTTTTTCTCATTGAATTTTCCTTTTGCATGCATGTGTGCTAAGTCACTTCAGTCGTGTCTGACTCTTTGCAACCCTATGGACTGTAGGCCTTCAGGCTCCTCTATCCATGGGATTCTCCAGGCAGAAATACTGGAGTGGGTTGCCATTTTCTTCTCCAGGGAATCTTCCCAGCCTAGGGATGCAACCAGCATCTCTTACATCTCTGGCATTAGCAGGTGGTTTCTTTACCACTAGCACCACCTGGGAAGCCCTATTTTCCTTTTACCTATTATTAAAGAAGATTTAAATAGATAAATCTTCTTAGTAAACTGTCTGATATCATTTCAGTGCAGCTTTGCAGAAAAAAAAATCATGTCTGCTAATCAGTTTGTTTTTTTCTTCTTTGGAGATAGCTCTTTTCATCTCAGAGCGACCTATTCCCTTTGTCTCAGGATTGGAGATCCTACTTCCCTAAATTTAGGATTTTTTCTTTGTTGATTTTCTTGTTTGTTTTGGAATAAAGTAGTCAATGGTAGTTTTTCAGGTTTAAACTATGGCACAGGAAGGCAATAAACCTCTACTTCCATGTTTATTGAATCACACAAACATGATCTAGACTGGTGTCCTTTCTGCCTGAGGTACAACTTTCACTTTATCATCTTGGGAATGATCTAGACCATCAAACTGAAGATCCCCTTTACTTCTTTCCTTTACTGGCTATTTTAAAATTAGACACCATAGGTTTCTGAGCAAAGAGAAGTTTTGGGAACGAAGAGGGACTTTCATGGCATTAAAGGGGTCAGTTAATTGGTGGATTCATTTTGATATTTGGCAAAACTAATACAATTATGTAAAGTTTAAAAATAAAATAAAATTAGAAAAAAAAAAAAGAAGATCCTTAATGTTTCCTAATAGACATTTCAAAATACAGAAAGTCAAACTCATAGAAATAAAAAAAGGAATTAACAAGCTCTTAATTACAGTCAGATTTTAATATAAGAGATTTCAATACTCCTCTAGCAAACAGAGCAAAACACACACAAACGCACACATGCACACACACACCACTTAGAAAACAAGTTTGAAGTTTCTTTAAAAATTAAGGACACATCTGTCATTGGGTCCATTCTTCTTCAGAATGAATCCCTCATGGGTCAGTCAGTAAAGACCCACCCCCAATGCAGGGGATGTAAAAGACCCGGGTTTGATCCCTGGGTTGGGAAGATCCCCTGGAGAAGGAAATGGCAATGCACTCCAGTATTCTTGCCTGGAGAATTCCATGGACAGAGGAGCCTGGAGAGTTTACAGTCCATGGGGTTGCAAGAGCCAGACACGACTGAGCAACTAAACCACCACCAAACCACCACATTCTTCTTCTACACCAAAGTGATGTCCACCTAAAATAAATGTCCATACCAACTTTATTTGTAAAAGTAAAAGCAGGAAAGAGCCTACATGTCCATCAATATGGTAATGGAGAAGCAAATTATGGCTTTTACATATAATGAAATAAGGTCATCAATAAAAACTAATAAAGACATAACCCTATGGGATGACCATAGAGCTAAAGTGCCTTCTTTTTCATATTATATCAAGGGTACATGCTTTCAGCCCTTATCACTGCTTATGGTGACCTTTGTTACCTGAGTGAGATAGTGCTTGACAGGGTTCTCCACTGTAATATTACTCTCTTTTTCTGTTCTTCATTCATTCTCTGGAAAGAAGTTAGTATGCACAGGCCGTATTTATGGAGGGACAATTAAGCTTCACCTCCTCTAGGGCAAGTGTCAACATAAGTTCTTTGGTAAGTCTATACAAGTTCTTACGGTCCATAGGGTCGTAAAGGGTCAGATGTGACTGAAGTGACGTGCTTTTTTATTTAATCTTAGAATATTTTCCTTTTGTTTGTGGTGTTTAACAGAATATGTGTTTAATATGATTACTGCTATGATATATTCAAATCTCTCATTTTTATATTTGATTTATATGTGTCCTATTGGTTCTTTGTTCCCTTTTTTATCTTTTATTCTGCCTCTTTCATATTGAGTACTTTTGAAGGTTTTATTTCACTCCCTTCATAGGTTTCATGGGTATACCTTATTTTCTTAGTGTTTTTATGATTATAGAATACACAAGTAACTTATCTCATTTGACTTTCTAATAATATCATCGAATTTTACATAGGGAATAAGCACTTTACAACTATTTACTCTCACTTCTCCTCTCCTAGCCAGTATGGTTTTGTTGACATGCAAGTTATTGATTCAATTTTGAAATTATCTGTGATAAAAATTAAGGTTTTTTTTTTTTTTTCTGCCAGCAAATATATGAAAATGGGTATTGAAAGAAATGGGCTTTGAGAAGAAAAAAACATGGGGCAGAGAGGTATGGAATAGAAAATAAATAAGTATATATATTAGAAAATTGTCATTATTTTGCCTTAAAATGTCAGTTTTCTTTAAAAGGATATTTGAAACACATGTATTGGCATTCCTCCCTGTTTATCTTTATCAACGCTCTATTGCTTTGTTGTGGTCTATATCAGGTGTCATCTTTTCTTCTTTAACATTCTTGGCATACTACTGCTCTACTATCAATAATTTTTTAGCTATTTTATTTCTAAAATAATCAGCATTTTGCTTTTGTTTCTAAAGATATTTTGCCTGAAACTACAATTCTAACTTGATAGTTTTTGGTCTTGTTTTAATTCCAGAGCTTCAGCATTGTTTCTGGCTCACCTTCCAGTCATCTTTATCTCTGTTCCTCTGTGTAAAATGTTTCTTTTACTGTGAATTCCTTTAAGATTGTATCTCTGTTTTTTAACCAACTTGATTATGATATTCCTTGATAAAGTTTTCATCACGTTTCTTCTACTTGGGGATGGTTGAGGTACTTCAATCTCTAAATTCATTATTTCCAACAGATTTGGAAATTGTAGTTACTTTTCCTTTCAGTATTTTTTCCTGTTCCTGTCCTCTATGAGATTGACAGTTATATCTTATTATTTCTTGAAACTCTGATACTTTTTTAGTTTTTTCTTCTCTTTTTCATTTTAGATTGCATTTACTGTCATGTTCTCAGTTTCACTAATTTGTTTCAGTATTTCTTCTGCTGTTTATCATATCCATTGAGTTTTTTTATTTCCATTATAATTTTTATTGCTATCTTTTAAATATCTGCCATGTCTTTCCTTAATAGACTCACACCTTCCTTTAACGTAACAAAATATGGAGTATGTTTATTATAACTATTTTAATTTTTTTTTACAACTCTTTTCACATCCTCATCTATGTACCATCTGTGTCAATTCTTCATTGGTTTTGACCAATTGCTTTTCCTCCTTTCATCAGTTATATTTTTGAGCTTCTGGTATTTTAGAGTATATGCTAGAGATAATGAAGTTGATTTGTTGGTCTCTGTTCATCTTCCTATTACTATAACTATTAATGAGCTTTCTTCTGGGATGCAGTTAATTGTAAACAGTACTATTTTTTTTTAAAGATTTGTTTGAAATTATTGGCAGGTGGTACCAGAGCAACCTGGTATGCGAAGAGTTGACTCATTGGAAAAGACTCTGATGCTGGGAGGGATTGGGGGGCAGGAGGACAAGGGGATGACAGAGGATGAGATGGCTGGATGGCATCACCGACTCGATGGATGTGAGTCTGGGTGAACTCTGGGAGTTGGTGATGGACAGGGAGGCCTGGCGTGCTGCGATTCATGGGGTCGCAAAGAGTCTGACATGACTGAGCGACTGAACTGAACTGACCAGAGCAACCTGTAATCAAGAGCTACACTGAGTCTACACTGAAGCAGCATACTTCCAAGTACTCTTCCCAGTAGCCCATGTATTATGAGAATACTTCAGCAGCTGGAAAAGTGAGTTATATCCAGTCCTGTGTAAGTTTCTTATATTGTTTGCTTTGTTCCATTTCTGTTATTCCTTTTCAAACTTCAAATAGTTGTCTCACATACACGCACTTATCTGTATTTAGATGCTAGCTTAAGAGGTATTCTCTGAAGATTCCAAGCCATCACTCTAAACTGCTTACTTTCTTCAAGTACACTGCATTGGGAATTCATTCTAGCCACTTTGGTCTTCTCAAATCCTCAACTCTGTCTTCTTAATTGAGGAGGCCCAGCAAGTTCTATGCTTTCTCTCATTTCAGTATTACCTGGAAACTCTGATGATTATAAACTGAGGAAAATGTTGGGCTCTTCGGGTTTGTTTCCCTTGTCTTAGTGGTTGCTGCCCTTCACTACTTGATAGTCAATGTCTGAATAATCATTGTTTACATGCTGTCTGGTTTTTATTTAAGAACGTAATAGAAAACCTGATCTCCTTTGTTCAAACTTGTCTAGATGCAAAAGTCCTCATTCTTTCGTTTTGATAATATGAGAAATTAATCTATTGCATTAAGCTAGTAAAATTTTGAAATATCTTTATTATATCAGCTAATATTAATGGAACTTAAACATTATACCTAATCTATGTGTCACGGAGTTCTTAGAATGTGTCTTGGCATATATAAACTATCATTAGAGCTCAATGAACTCTAATTCAACAGCTGTGCCTTAAATAATTTGTACATTTTTGAAACATTTGTTTAGAACATTTGCTTCAATGTTTCTTTTTTCTCTCCAATGAAACTAACATCTCTTAAAGGAAAAAGTTGAAACATTCTAATTTCCTATATCAAAACAGACTTAATTTCTGATTCCCAAAACTCTGTTCTCTTGGTTATAAACATTATCAGATCAAGATGATTCCATAATAAAATAAAAGCAAAGTTGCAATTGAAAGTCTAAATTAACTATTTGGTTGACAGAACAAGAATAAAGGAGTTTTAAAAGGGACAAAGTTTATACAATAATATATTATAATACAATTATATATATATATATATATATATGGGCTTCCCTGGTGGATCAGATGGTAAAGAATTTATATATATTATAATATATTATATTATATTATATTTATTGTATAATATTATATATTACATTTAATTTATAAAATGTAATCATATGTTATTAATAGTTACAGTGGAAAGTCAAGGATAAATCATATCTAAAATACTGTTATCTTTCCTGGATGGGAAGCTGTGAGGAAACGTTATATATATTTTTATGCCAGGGTGTACCTGCTGAATTTTAGACGTTGTTTTTCCTTATTACTAATATAAAGTGTGCTGTGTGCTAAGTCCCTCAGTTTGTTTGACTCTTTGCAGCCCTACGGCTTGTAAAACAATTACATATACAAGTGTAGGGACTGGATTTTTACTGTGACCCTGTATTTAGTGAAATTTTGTGAGGAAAAAATGGAGTCAGTACACTTATTTCATGCTTATTTCCCCTATATCCACTTTTGAAAACCTAGTCCATTGGTAATGTAACAGTTCAAGGGGCATCAGAGGTAGTTTCAAGTCGAAAACTTGATTGATTTTGAAAAGTTAAAAGGAAAAGAAAACAGGAATGGGGATAATCGAAGGTACTAAGCCAGCCAGAACCGCAGATGGTTATAAGGAAACAGACTTAAAAGACTTGCTTCCTCATCTGATTTTCACCCAAGACTTTAGAACAAGATAACTGGGTTATATTCCAAGATTCATGCTAAAAATAGGGCCTGCATGAGAATTTCCATTACTGGTATATTACTAGAGAAACTAGCTTTTTCAGCACTGGGGAAAGAAGAGACTCCATGTTTCCTCAGGGCCTATATAGCAGGATTGCTTTTCTCTGTAGTCTGTTGAGCAGCCAACATGAATCCAGTGAATTCTGGACCTAGTCCCTGAAAGAGTGCCAAGTATGTTAAATAAGTTTCACATTGGGAGCATCTAAGATCGAATGATCATAGCATCATTAGATTTAAAATGCTCATGAGGCCAAGCTCTAAAGGAAACAACACAAAATTATCAGACTTTTTAAAATGCCAACTGTGAGGACGAATTGATTTAAAGAATGCTTATCAAAAGCATGGTATATGTAGGATTCATCACAAAAGAAAACAAAATAGAAAAAAAAAAAAAAAACACTTATCAAGCAACGAACAGGAAAAGAAAAAAGAGTACGATTTAATGTATTCTATCAAAATCTGTCTGTACTAAAACACACAAAAGGTCCAATGAGGTGTTAGGGACCAAATAAAAATGAAAGAGAGTTGTTGAAATCTACAAAGAAAAACAAGGAAATTAGGTAAGCAGCTGTCTCATTGAAGTGAAAAAGATTAGCTAATATCTACCAGTTAAGAACTTAAAAGTGTGGCTTAAACTCTCCCTCTATTACTTCCTTTCTGATTGGGTTTTAGGGAAACCTGTTTTTGTGGATAAAGTCTGATCAAGGTCAGCCCAGGTGGTGGCCCACACGCTGCAACTTAAAAATGGTTGGATTAACCTCATTTCCTACAACCCCAAAAGGACACATCTCAGGAGACTCAGTTGTAAGCCTCTTTTTAAAAATGTTAACATAACTTCGAGCGTGAACTTTTTAATTCCAGCTCTCTTCATTCGCAATTAAGATGAATAGATTCATATTTAGATAGTTTTTCCTCTTTGCTCAGGGAAATCAGTTTTCTAAAGTAAAGGAAAAGGTGTTTTGATGAAGTCGAACTACAAATTAATCAACTGTTTTTTAAGTATACCAAGGAGCCAGAGAGAATAAATCTTCTCAGGGAAAAAGCAATGGAGGCTATTAGCCAAACAGACTATAAACACACACACACACACACACACACACACACACACACACAACTTAAAAAGCAAGAACATGCAGGCACGGCATCCTAGGTCCCTGAGTGATTCAAGGAAGACATATGAAAATAGGTGGTTGGAGAGGGGTTTATTGGAAGAAAGGAGTTCAGGAAAGAATGTAAGAAAAATAATTCTTTTTTACCTCACTTTTTCCTAGAGAACCCATTTTCTGTTTCTTTCTGTACACAAAAAGATATGGCAGGGGGTTGATATTGAGACTTAGAGTTTTGCTATTCAAATGCAGTCTGAGAACTAGCAGCATGGATACCACTTGAGAGGTTGATAGAAACAGAGAATTCGTGCCATGCTCTAGACCTGCCAAGTCCTAAAATCAGTAAGATCCCTTAGTAACTGGTGGGCATATTTAAACTAGAGAAGCACTGATTTCAAACCTTGACTCTGCTGTCAGAAAAACCTGGGTTTGAGTTCCTGTTCTACAAATTATTATGTAACCTTGGATAAAGTATTTAACTTCTAATAATTTTTCTCTGCCAGAAAAATGGAGATAATAAGGACATTGAACTAATGAATGTATTGGTTTAAATGAAATATCATCTTAAAATTACCACAATGCCTGGTATATCAAACAAACTCTACATACACTGGATAGCAAGACAACAGACTTGGATTAAATGATTAGAACAAAGTTAGAAAATATGTAAAAGATAAAATTAACTCTTTCCTTTGTTGTGTCATTTAGTGATCCTGGGTCTGGTGTGGGTGTGAACTCCTAACCAGGCTTTGTGCTATATTCCAGCTCTGGCTGTAAAGCCAGAGTGATTCATTTAAACAAAGTAATATTTGTCCATTCTATCATACAAGTCAGATCAGCTTCTCAATATAACTAAATAACTGGGCAGATATTGGTCATTAAAATAACAGAAAAAAAAGTAACAATAAAGAGAACTGATGCTGCCAACAGCCTTGCTTAAATGAAAAAACTGAGTGGAAAGTTAAGGTAGAATGTAATTAAGCAGTAAAGTGTGTTGCTATTCTAAATCTCTGACTTACCTATAATATTTTATCTCCAACTACTTCATTCTTTGCATTGACAAATTCTATAGCATAATTTTGGTACTTCCTTTGTAAGTATAGAGGGAAATTGTTTCACTGGTCCATAGCTTTAAAATCATTCTGATTGCTCTGGGTTCCAGCCAAAATTAGAGTTGCTACTGTATTTGGGCCAGTCCTTGCTGGTCAGAAAGCTTTAAAAGGTAGGATATACCTGCATTTATATATCCATGCCCGAAGAACCACCTTCATGATAATCCCCTTTTTACTGACTTTGATGCTTGGAGAGTTGTAGTACAGAGAGATAACAGGTGATATTTCTCTGACTTAAAGGAGATGAAACCATGCTGATGATCAACTTGTTAATAGATATTATAGTAACATATAACTAAAGCTCTTGGGCCTTCATTTGGAAAATGAAGGTTGATGATTTCACTTAAGAGAATTATTATGGGTCTAAAATCAACTAAATGTTAAACTACCTGTCAAGTGCTTCCCAAGGAAGGAGTCCAATAGGTGTTAGTTTTCCTCCACTCTCAGTGAAGCATATTGTTTCATATCAGTTCAGTTCAGTCGCTAAACCACGTCCAACTCTTGGCGACCCCATGGACTGCAGCAGGCCAGGCTTCCTTGTCATCACCAACTCCTGGCGTTTGCTCAAACTCATGTCCATTGAGTCGGTGATGCCATCCAACCATCTCATCCTCTGTCATCCCCTTCTCCTCCTGCCTTCAATCTTGCCCAGCATCAGGGTCTTTTCCAATGAGTCAGCTCTTAGCATCAGGTGGCCATCAGGAAGCTTCAGCTTCAGCATCAGTCCTTCCAATGAATATTCAGGATTGATTCCCTTTAGAATTGACCGATTTGATCTCCTTGCTGTCCAAGGTACTCTAAAGAGTCTTCTCCAACACCACAGTTCAAATCATCAATTCTTCAGTGCTCAGCCTTCTTTATATTTCAACTCTCACATCCATACATGACTACTAAAAAAACGATAGCTTTAACTAGATGGACTTTTGTTGGCAAAGTAGTGTCTCTGTTTTTTAATATGATGTCTAGGTTTGTCATAGCTTTTCTTCCAAGGAGCAAGCACCTTTTAATTTCCTGGCTGCAGTCACTCACCATCTGCAGTGATTTTGGAGCCCCCCCCCCAAATAAAGACTGTCACTGTTTCCATTGTTTCCCCATCTATTTGCAATGAAGTGACAGGCTTGGATGCTGTGACCTTAGTTTTTTGAATGTTGAGTTTTAAGCTAACTTTTTCACTCTCCTCTTTCACTTTCATCAAGAGGCTTTTTAGTTCCTCTTCGCTTTCTGCCATAAAGGTGGTGTCTTCTGCATATCTGAGGTTATTGATATTTCTCCTGGCAATCTATTATTTCATATACATATGCTATATAATATACATCATATTTTGAGCTGGAAATATTGAACAAAATATACTTTACAGTGCATGTTTTGTGACCTACCATGTAAGACAAATAGCACTTTAATCCATCTGTTTCTGTTTTAATTCCTAAATACCTCCTGCCTCCCATTTTATCCCATCTCATAAATGAACAGTGATGACCAAAACCTTTCTGGCACAATTTGTAAATTAACTAATTAATTTGCTAATTTTAAACCTAATTTCCAAAACAATCTCTCAAGTTTCTCCTATCCATGGATGATAATGTGAGTCATTGACAGAACTACTAACTTCTTTCTGCCTATTCTAGCTATGCAGAGTTTTCAGCTAGCTTCAAAAATTAGAGTACTTAAGAGCAAATAGAAAATTCAGGAAGACTTATTTCACACAAAGATTGTGAACATATCGAATAAATTGCTAACTTAGACCAGCGGAGCAGATAATATAATTTAGTTTAGCATTACAGAATTTATTTCTAAAGGAAGGTGAAGATGGCAGTAAGGAAGTAGAGAGAATTAATGCCAGTTGGCTTGGAGAATGTCAGATAAACCCAGATGAAGATTCTTTAATGCTCACATGGCCTTCCCCCACCTCTTGTCTTGGTATTCTTTATGTCCTTAGGACCTTTTAATTTTGCGGAAATGAATATAACTGTGACTAGCTTAGCAAAAATTGCTGCTGTATACCATAATGCATGCTATAAACCATGCCGGGATCTTAAAGTGCATAATCGGGCTGCAGATGGCACTGTTAATTTCTATTACAGACTCTAAAACCATGAGGGAGTTAGTTCTTGCCTCACTGCCTCACTGTTCTACAAGAACGATTTTTGATAGTTTTCCTTACTGCACAGCTTTTCTGCAAAGTGTTTGTCTTTTAGAAAGGCCAAAAGGAACTTACTGCTTTTTTTAAAAAAACCTATGCAAAACTCCCAACCTGCTCTGAGCCCGGCCTCCTGCAGTTCCCAGTTTGCTGGCCACCTTTAAGAAGGGACAGGTATCTGCCCCTGTCAGAGTGAAACAGGCTTTTCACTCAGAATGAAACAGCCTTCTTCTGGGCTTTGAGAATTTATGAAAAGACCAGCTATCTGCTTCATACCAAATGTAGAGCATAATATTAGTTTCTAGCCAGGAAGGTTCTTTTGAGGATGGCAAAGTTAAATAAGAAGGTAAATATTAGAATATATGTGTATACATATATATCCATGCACATATAAAAATGAATTTTGCATGTTCTGACACAGGATTCTGTATCCTTTAATGGTATCTTACTTGAAATTATGTGCATTATCTGGTTTCACCCAATAGGTTACACATTTGTAAATTCTGTTTTTATTTTTGGGTTGCTGTGGTTTTGAAACCTCCAAACGCTTGTCAAATCCAAGAAACCAACCTTCTAGCCCACCTCTAAGATGAATCACTGGCAGCACATATGCTTTGTATCAATAAACCTCACTTAGATTCTTAGAGATATCACTTAATAAGTTTCTAATATACAGTCCTTCTAACTTTTTTATCTTTCACTATCTAAAATATCTAATTATAAGATAAAGTGAATTAAAGAATAAATGTATAGTGCTAACCATAAAGCAAGGCATGCAGTAAACCCACAGCAATTTTGACTGTCTGCTTTTGCATGTTTCTTTCATAAGAAAGTCACTACTATCACTTCCCAAAAGTTTTAGGCAACCTACAGTTCTCCCATACCAGTCAATATTTTAAGATTGGTGGTGGTGGTTTAGTCACTAAGTTGTGTCTGACTCTTGTGATCCCGTGGACTGTAGCCTGCCAAGCTCCTCTGCCCATGGGATTCTACAGGCAAGAATACTGGAGTGGGCTGCCATTTCCTTCTCCAGAGTTTTTAAGATTGAATATTCTTAGAACTAAAGGATCTTGAGTATGACTTCACTAATTACCAACATCATATCAGTAGTTAAGTACTTCAGTCTTTGTGATTAATCTTTTACAATGGATGATTAGATGATACGAGTTAAGAGTATGAATGCAACTTCTTAAATTATTTTGTTTTCCCACAAAATAATATTGTATAGATTTATAATATGCCTCTTTTTCCTCAGTTTTTCATGCTTAAGTTAAATGGTTATATTAAGAAGCCATTGCTTTTGCTTCTTTCTTGACACACAGGTTCCTAATAACAATTTGCATTGAACAGCCCACCTTGATGTACATTTAAACAGTGTAATATATTTAAAAGTTAGTAACCCCCTATTGAGAATCTAGTCCATCTCCTCATTTATCTATTGATAAATGAGTTTTGGGGTTTTTTTGTTTGTGTGTTTTTTGAAGACATATTCATTCAACAGATTCATCCATTATATTTGTTTTGTATAAAAATTATCTTGTTCTTTTTTATATCTTCAACATCCAATACAGTTTTGGCATATAATATTAGCTTCATGAATTTGGTTGAGTAGGAGAGAAGTTCAAGAGGTATGGGACATATGTACACCTATGGCTGATTCATGTTGATATATGGAAGAAGCCAATACAGTATTATGGAGTAATAATCCTTAAATTAAAAAAAAAAAAAAAAAGAGAGAGAGAGAAACTGTCCTTGCCCTTGAAGATGTTACATTCTAAAAGGAGAGAGAAGCATTAAAAAAATCACAACTCAAAGCAACAAATAATCCAGCCAAAGAAAGATATTTCTGAAAGATTTATGGAGATACAATTTACATACCATAAAATTCATCTGTCTAAAGTGTGCAGTTCAGTAATGTTTAAATATTTACAGAATTGTACCAGCATAACTATAATCTAATTTTGCAGTATTTTTTTTTTTCACTTGCCATTGACCAGTCCATCCTGCCTTGTCTTAGGCAACTACTAATTTTCTTTCTGTTTCTACATACGCTCCTTTTCTGTATATTTCATATAAATAGAATAATAAAATATGTGCTCTTTTGTGGCTGACTTTTACCATGTCACACAGTGTTTTCAAGGTTCATTTATGTTGCAGTATCTATCATCACTTCATTCCTTTTACTGTCAGATATTGAAAGGATATACCAAATATTTGACACAGCAATTTTGAATTTCCTAAATCAATGTGTATACTCACCAGCATATGTACGTTTGATAGTGTATTTGCTCTGTTTTCTCTTGAATGCCCAGCGAAATCTCCTTCTTAAAGTTCTTGATGTGCCAAACTTATCAAGGATTTAAAAGATTGATAATACCCACTGCTATTGGGATGCATACCTTTAGGAGACAACTTGACAGTATGAACCACATTATTAACTGTTCTTAATCTTTTGATATACCTTAAATAAATTATTTGAAATGTATAAAAAATATGTACAAAATTATTTTTGATAGTGATGTTTGGAAGGGTTTAATATTACAAGCCAAGTTCTCTACAAAATCAGATTGCTTACAAAAGTACAAACATATAGTCATATCATTGATACACTTCACTGATAAAAATGACAATGTAGATCCCTATTTTTGGCCTGGAAAGATTGAGATATTTTAATGTAAAAAATAAGCATGCAGATAATGCTCACAGTAAAGTCATAAGGACACATAGATATATAGATTGATATCTTTAGCTAGTTAGGTAATCAACTCTATGTGTTCTTATGTATAAATGGAAGGTTAATGAGTATATGTGGGGTTGGGGTGGTTATTGGTGGAGGGGAGTGGCATTAACCAATAAGCTTAGTTTATGAGAGACATACAAGGTGAAAGATAGAACATTGGGCCTGTAGAGGTGAAGTCAGGGTGTTGTAACTTAGGCACACACTCCTTGCCCTTTACATAGAGCTGTAAGCCCATCAGAGAGTATGTAGACCTTGATGAAAGGACAGAAGAGGAGGAAAAATAAATATGTACGTTACTGCAGTTTTTGAGCTTGTAGTTGACTAGTGTGAGAAAAGCTAGGAAGCAGGTGACAAGCATGACTAGGTCCTAATGCAGGGCATGGCTAGAACGTTGACTCCAGAATGCTGACAGACAACTAGCACATCATTGTGAGCCTCTGCTAATTTGTGGCACTGGTGTGAACAAACACAGCAACTCACTGGTGTATGAGGCATCATGTGCTCATACCCACTCACGTCTAACTCTTTGCAACCCCATGGACTATAGCCCGCCAGGCTCCCCTGTCCATGGAATTCTCCAGGCAAGAATACTGGTGTGGGAGCCATTCCCTTCTCCTGGCGATCTTCCTGACCCAGGGATCAAACCCAGGTCTCCTGCATCGCAAGCAGATTCTTTACCATCTGAGCTACCAGGGAAGCCTTCTCAATAGGAGGCTCAGGAAGCAAAAGGGGGAAACCTCACCTCTGTCACCCAGGATTCCAGATAAGTGTGAGCTCCTCCCAGGCTGGGAGTTTCCAGTAACAAACTTTCCTGATAAAAGTCCACACAGGGCTGGTCAGGTACATCTGGCCACTGGCTCAGAATGAAAATTGGTCTTGCTGACAAGGCAAAGATCACCTCTAACAGGAGGATAATTTGCAGATCTGAAAATCACATCCTCCTCAAGTTTGAGTCTGGCAGTTATCAGATCAGAAGGTAAGTAATGAAGGAAGCTGAAGAGAACTCCTAGGTAACGGGCTTCCTGACAGGTGTCTCTGCTCTTGTGGAGCAAAACTTTGTTTCTGGATAAGAGTTTAGAGTATGCAAAACCAAGAAAGCTGAAGAGTGTCAGTTACTAAGATTTTGAATGTGAAAGAGACGTTCAGGGAGCTATATTTTAAGAATTTATTATGTGTTAGGCAAAATTCTAATTCCTTGTGTGTATCTCTACATTAATCCTTATACCACTCTATAAAGTGGGTATTAGCATGATTCCCAGCTTATAAATAATGGCCAAGTATGGTGAAGTAAGGTGATTTGTCCAAGGTCACATAAACAGAGGCAGGGATAAGATTCAAAGTGAGATTCTTCACTGAACTTTATTGAACAAGATGAAAAGAGAAGACTGGTGCTTTGTTTTAAACTGCATTGTTATTGTTCAGTGACTAAGTCATGTCCAACTCTTTGTGACTTCATGGAATGTAGCCCACCAGACTCGTCTGTGCTCCAGCTCCACTATCTCCTGGACTTTGCTCAGATTCAGGTCCATGGAGTCAGCGATGCTATGTAATCATCCCATCCTCTGCTGCTCCTTTCTACTTTTGCCTTAAATTGAAAAGCACTTTTTAAATGCATGTGTTCAACTTACCTATGGAAAGCAAACCTATTATTTATTGGTTATACGTTTTCCTCGATTGTGCCAATATATTTAAGAATATTTAAGGAAATTTAGTGTGAATGTATTTCAGAGTTTAGTTAAATGTGCGCACAATTTTTTCACTTACAAATTACTATTATTGTTTAGTTGCTCAGTTGTGTCTGACTCTTTGCAACTCCTTGGAATGAAGCACCCCAGGATTCCCTGTCCTTCACGATCGTACAGAGTTTGCTCAAACAAATGTCCATGGAGTCCATGATGCCATCCAATCATTCCATCCTCTGTCACCCTCTTCTCCTCATGCCATCTATCTTTTCCAGCATCAGGCTCTTTTCCAATGAGTTGGCTCTTTGCATCAGGTGGCCAAAGTATTGGAGTTTCAGGAAGATTATTTTAAAAACGTATTCTTAAAACAGAGAGAATATAGTGGCTGGAGCCCTATAAATTAACCAGTGTTCAAAATAATTTTTCAGCCTGCTACTTATAGTGTACCCCTATCCTGGCCTTCAGTGTGTCTAGATTGGATTTTACCAGAAACACAGCCCAGGCCTGTCTTCTTCCAAGAGTGAGTGTAGAATGAAGAGTCAGAGTGTTCTCTCTCGTTGTATGCCTTTAAGCCATTACAGTCCACTCATAGCCCAAGAGAAGACCAAAGTTCCTATTTCATCTTCTGAAGTGTGTGTGTGTGTTAGTTGCTCAATCATGTCTGACTCTTTGAGACTCCACGGACTGTAGCTGGCCAGGTTTCTCTGTCCATCGAATTCTCCAGGCAAGAATACTGGAGAAGATGGCCGTCCCCTTCTCCAGAGGAAATTCCCAACCCAGGGATTGAACCCTGGTCTCCTGCATTGCATGCAGATTCTTTATCATTTGAGCTACAGGGAAGTCTGATTCCTACAAACTTTGCCTTTCAACTCATCACTTCACTCAGGAGCATCCCATGCTTTGTGTGTTGGCTTGTCGTTTTCAAGGTCTACTTGGGATTTAGTTAGTTGGTTTAATTCTAAGTCCTTCCTCATGCCACCTTGCCAGAAGCTTCTCCCATATGCAGACCAATCCTTCTATCATAACGTGTGTGCGTGCTAAGTCACTTCAGTCAAGTCCAATTCTTTGTGACCCCACGGACTGTAGCCCACCAGGCTCCTCTGTCCATGGAATTCTCCAAGCAAGAATACTGAAGTGAGTTCCCATGCCCTTCTCTAAGAGATCTTCCTGACCCAGGGATCAAACTCGCATCTCTTACATTGCATCTCTTACATCTTGTACATTCACAGGTGAGTTCTTTACCATAAGTGCCATCTGGGAAGCCCCTTCTATCATAATACCTGTAATATAATCTCTGTACATGGAATTTCCCAATATTCCTAAATATTCTATATTTTCCTTCCTCCTTTCCTTCATTCTATTCTTCCCTCCCTCCTTCCCTTTCCCATTTTCCTTCTCTCTTTCATTAACATGTAAGTTTCTATCTTACAGTTGTCAGTTCTGCTAAGAATTTTACCCTACTTCTCTGCCTAGAACACTTACATACATCTTTGTATTTCAGTTGATCTCTAAAGCTTATTTCAATCTCTCCAATGTTTCCATTTCTAAATAATAAATACATTATATATTTTTGGTTTGTACTATGTCCATTACATAAATTTCCCTTGTTCTTAAACTATGGAAAGTGAGATTTCATATCTTATGCGTTTTCATATTCAATACACTAGCTAGAAAAATATCTGACAAAGAGTAACTATTCAATTTCTTTCCTAATGAATAAATCAGTGTCACTGCATCATGAGGAATTATGATTATTGGCATTATTCAGAATACTGGCCCAGACATATCTTTTTTTATATCCAAATAACATGAATCTGTATTCTCAATTATATTGGCTTAAATATTCACATCACATAACTTCAGAGAAGGACTCATACTTGTAATGCAAAGAAAGTATTCAAAGAGTGCATTGATATATGTTAAAAGATACACAAAAATGAGAATGTGACCTGAAAAATCAAAACAGAATAACCCCTACCAAGTATCCATTATACAAGACATTATGAATGAGAACTCTAGAGGAGCAACATATTTCCCACATAAATGATAAAATATTATGGTTGACTGTGATCTCAAATGAGATATGTAAAGTTGGCTATTGAAAATGATAACTTTTAATTTCACAATTATATGTGTATCAATTATGCTATAAAAGTCATATGGTCCCTTTGTACACATAACACTTGAGTAATTTTTATTTTTCTGAGTGTTTTTCATAGATGGTTCTTAAATAAGTTAGTCTTTCTGAGGAAAATAAACAGAAATCAATCACCATCCTAATCAGGATAATAACAAGTACAAAATTCATGCTGGCTAGAGCTTTTAATAGTACCCTTAAGTCTGTGGGTTGCTGAAATATTTGCTTCTGATAGGAATGGAAGCATATTTAATCATTACACTCAATAATTTATTAGGGCCATATGATCTTCACCATTATGCATGTGGAAAAAGCAAAGGGCAGTGGCAAGATTCAGAACTAACTTAGGCATCTGACTCCCTGCAAATAGAAGCTAAAGTAGCTATAAATGTAAGCATGAAGCATGAATTTTGGAAAGGTACATTAAAAAAAAATAATCTCTGGGAAGATCAAAGACTGTTAGGAGGTGGTATTGGTGGCACCATGGTTGTAAGACTTGTGGAGAGTGTCGCAGTCTGCTCACATAGCCATAACAAAATGCCACAGACCGGACAGCTTAAACAACAGACATACATTTCTCCCAAGTCCAGATTGGCTGGGGAGTCCAATATCAAGGTGCCAGTCAACTCGGCTCCTGGCGAGAGTCTCTTCCTAGCTTCCAGATAGCTGTCGTTGGGGTTGTATATTCACATGCACCTTGGCATGTGCAAAGAGACAGAGAGATCAGGCTTTCTAGAGTCTTTCTTATAAGGAAACTTATAAAATAAGATTTAGGCCCTACCTTTAATAAAACAATGACTTTATTGTGTATTCTTCAGTCACTAAGAATAAAATAAAATAAATAAGAACAAAGTAAAATAAAGAATAAGAATAAAATAAGAATAAAGAATAAAATAAAAGAATAAGTCACTAAGAATAAAATAAATAAAATAAAACCCTTCAATAAAACAATGACTTTATTGTTTATTCTTCAGTCACTAAACCATGTCTGACCCTTTGTGACCCCATGGAATGAAGCATGCCAGGACTCCCTGATCTTCACTATCTCCCAAGTTTGCTCAAAATCATGTCCACTGAGTTGGTGATGCCATCCAACCATCTCACCTTCTGTCATCCCCTTCTTCTCCAGCCCTCAATCTTTCTCAGCATCAGGGTCTTTTCCAAGGAGTTGACACTTTGCATCAGGTAGCTGAAGTATTGGAGCTTCAGCTTCATCATCAGTTCTTCCAATGAATAATCAGGGTTGATTTCCTTTAGGATTGACTGGCTTGATCTTCTTGCTGTCCAAGGGACTCTCAAGAGTCTTCTCCAGCACCACAGTTCAAAAGCATCACTTCTTTGGTGCTCAGCCTTCTTTATGACCTTATTTAACCTTGATTACTCTGGAAAAGCCCTAACTTTAAATATAGTCACATCTGTAGGTAGGGCAACATTTGAATGTTTTGCATTTGGGAGATATAGACATTCAGTCCATAACAGGGAAGAACTTCTTAATTATTTTCTTGTATCTCCCCTTATTGGCTTGGAAAAATTGAAGTCTGCCTCTTTGCAGGAAAAACAGACAGACATTTAAATAAGCTGAATTAAATGTTATTTCAAGAATAGGTGACACTGTTTACTTATAACAGGAGGCATACAATGATTTGGTTTCCCAAATTTTAGTGGTGTTTAAGATCGATCAGTGCTATGGATGTTTTTGGCCTGATCAATCCATTATTAATTCTTCATCAACCATCTATTAGATCATTGTTTTAGCAGCTATTGATAAGTGTTGCCCACATGTGTTATTTCTTCAGCAGGATGAAAAGAAAGTGACAGAAGGAGATGAAATTAGTTTTCATCCACACCTGAAATATACCAATGCCTGGTTACACCTCAGCAGTTAAGATGTCTTCCTTCCCGCCTCTGCCTTACCCCTTTGCTCAAGCCCTATGCTTTCCAGTCAGAAGCAGCCCATAGATAGCAAATTGAATACAGAGGGAAGTTGGAGCAATAAAGCAGAGAAATGGTTAAAAGAAAAAGACAGTCACACATTCCTCCTCTTCCACAGTCTGAATCACTTTGTGATTAAGAAGCTTTAAATTGAATGAGAAACTGAAGCTTTGACATAACACTGGATTGACATTTTAAAAACCTAAAAAATGAGATTGATCCTTGATGAGTGAAAATGATCGGAAAGATATGGAGTGTGTCAGGAAGCAGGGAAAGAAAGTGAAAGTGAAGTCGTTCAGTCATGTCCGACTCTTTGTGACCCCATGGACTATAGCCTACCAGCCTCCTCCCTCCATGGGATTCTCCAGGCAAGAGTACTGGAGTGGGTTGCCATTTCCTTCTCCGGGGATCTTCCTGACCCAGGGATCAACCCCGGGTCTCCTGCATTCCAGGCAGACAATTTAACCTCTGAGCCACCAGGGAAAGAAAAGCAGAGATTAAAAGAATAATGCTTTTGTTTTTCTCATACCCAACAGAGTCCAGTTTGTTAAATAAACAAGTTACATTAATATGAATTTGCCAAACAGTTTTCCATATACTGATTGGCCTTCATGATTTAAAGAAAAATTAAAGGAGTTCTTAATCAGCTGTTTTATAAACCAGGAATCAGCTAATTTCAGAAAGCAGAAATCTGCAAAACATATTGTGGATGTCAGAGATTACTGAATTAAAACAATTTTCTTATTTGGGCATGCCACAATATTTTTTCTTAATTAAAATATACTCTATATGTCACAAAGTTATTTTTTGGTAAAGATTACTAAACATTTACTTATTTATATATTTACTTATTTCCTTATGTGGATATTACTAAATTGAAGTAAGCCTGGAAGGAATGTCAAATAGGTGAGTGGATGGTTGTGAGGGGCTCACAAGGATGAAAGTGAGCAGATGTGGGAGGCAGAATCATTTAGAGCAGGGAGAGCTGGAGGAAGGGAAAGGGTCACTACCAATGAGGCAAATTTGGCAACTTAAAGTGGAGCAAAGGATCAGAATTGTGAAGCCAAGCAGAATGAGGTCATAATGACTTAAAGCTGGAAACAGCGACTGAAACAGGCATATGTATTTTAAATTCCATATTTTAGAGTAGAATCAAATTGTGTATATTGCATTTTTAACCAAAATTGACTTTTTAGGTGAGTCCCAAGCCCAGGTACTTGTGAAAATGACCATAATTAGTTGATGCAATCAATTGAAAGATGGCACAGTGGAAAAGAATCCGTCTGCCAATGCAGATGAGAGGCAACAGACATGGATTTGATCCCTGGTCAGGAAGATTCCCTGGAGTAGGAAATGGCAACCTGCTCCAGTATTCTTTCCTGGGAAATCCCATGGACAGAGGAGAGTGTCAGGTTACAGTCCATGGGGTCGCAAAGAATCGGACATGACTGAGGGACTGAGCACACACAGTCAATTACGATGCCATATCCATACAAGGAGAGCCCTATAATGGACAGAACTATGAGAGAATGCATTTTTATAGTCTTAAGTACCCAGTTTGTGATACTTTGCTATGGCAGCCCTGGAAAACTAAAACAGTTATATATTATTATCAATTACTTAATAACTGATAGAAATGGTCTTTGAGTAGAAATGGAACCTGAAAAAAGAAAACAAATATATAAGTATCTATTGCAACTTCTAAGCTAATAATTTTAAAACACAATTCACTAAGTTAACATTTATATAAATTCTTTGGAAGGAATGATGCTAAAGCTGAAACTCCAGTACTTTGGCCACCTCATGCAAAGAGTTGACTCATTGGAAAAGACTCTGATGCTGGGAGGGATTGGGGGCAGGAGGAGAAGGGGATGACAGAGGATGAGATGGCTAGATGGCATCACCGACTCAATGGACATGAGTCTGAGTGAACTCCGGGAGCTGGTGATGGACAGGGAGGCCTGGCGTGCTGCAATTCATGGGGTTGCAAAGAGTTGGACACGACGGAGTGACTGCACTGAACTGAACTGAAATTTAGTGAAATATATGTGATTTCTTCTTTAAAATATTGAAATTAACACTGATAAAAGCCTAATAATATGCTCTCATAAGAACATATATTGTGTTTCTTAGATTATTCCAGCATTTACAGTGATATACTTTTTTGATAAATATTTACTGACCATCAGTATGCTTTCAGGCACTGCTCTAGACACTGTATATACAACAGTTTTAAAAACATAGAAAAATATCTTTCCTGGTGGGGCTTCAATATGATGAAAGCAGAAAGATAATAAAATAAATAAATAAAATATATAGTATGTCAATGGTGATAAGAGTAATGGAGGAAATTTAAGAGAGACAAAGATTTCCAAAAGTGTGGCTTAATTTTTCAACCTAAGTTTTACTAGGCAGGTAGATTTGAACAAAGACTTGAAGGGCAAGAGGGAGAGGACCATGCAGGTTCTGGGTGATGCACTCGGGCACACGTTTGAGGGAGAGATTATACCACATGTGTGACTAGCGGACTGGGCAGCGTTTCAGCTAGACAAGAGTGCTAAGTTAGTTCATATTAGTTAAAGGATACACATGTCAATGATACACTTTCGAAGTCAGTAAAAGATAAAGAGCCTTTTCTCTGAGGAAGATATGGCAGTCACTGTTTTAACATGGCCAAATGTGAGTCAGAATTGTTGGGTGATACCATGTACGGAAAATAAAAAGGCAAAGACACAGTAAACCTACCTTAAATTTGATCAATCCCTGAGTTTCTTAGTTGCTGAGCAAATAAATTCATTTTCTATTACTATAGTGTAGCCCAATTTGAGTTGGATTTGAGTCACTTGCAGTTAGGAAATAAAAAATACTTTAACTGATCCATTGAATAATGCTGACTCTTGTAAATGCAAATCATACAGTTACCCTGAATCCTGTCTATATGATCATTTCACCTTCGTTTGCCCTTGTGCATTAAAGAATTACATATCCTAAAAAGGCATAAAAGATTTTTATAGGGAATGTATAGCAATTCATATCTACAAAAAGTTACATGAGAATAATATGCCACTCAATGCATTACTATGTTTTTGTCTTTAGCAATATTCAAGCTTTAATTTTAAATTAACCAAGTATTGCTTCCAACATCCCCTGTGAATACAAAGATATTGAACAAAGAAAAAAGTACACAATAATGGCTTTCTTTGAGACATATTTATTAGTTAAATTAGTCTATGTATACTCTTTCCACTCTACCACCCAAGAAAAGTAAAAAATCTTTGAGCATCTACCTTAAAGTCCGTTTCCTCCTTGAGCCAATTCTGCTATTTAAATTCCTTCTGCTTTCTCCATTTTTCTTTCATAGTATGATCTTTTTTCCTGTCATGTTGCTATTTGTTGTTCATAAATTCCAAGGCATAACCAGTGCATGCAAATCACAATGTTTTTATGAGAAGAGGGGTTTAGTGCCAGTACAAAGATTTATGACACCATATATTTTTTTACTTGCTATTAGTCACATAGGCATTTTAATGTTGAGATTAATTTTTAATAACTCTTCCATTTGCATCTCTGGACTTATTGATTTGAAACGTCATGGTGGTGATCATATCTTTTCATAGTCAAAGGAACTTTAAATAAGCCTTTCCCATAAGACCACACATTTCATATAGTCATATTCACTGAGCTGAAAAATGCTTTGTTGTTTTGAAAATTATCAGAGTGGACATATTATGTGAATGATCAAAATTCTACTTAATTTTGAAGAGGCTGTGTAATATCATTTGACAATAGGAAGAAAGAAACTCATTTTATCTTTTCTTGGTATTTAAAATCACAAGCAAAATAAATGCAAAAGGCTATAGCTTAGTAAGACCCAGTTTATTTAAGAATGTAGAGACATCATTGTGTACCTTCTTTTATTATACTCACTCGAACAAAAATGAACTCTTATTTTTTAAAGTTACCAACATAATATGGGTCAATAAAACAATTAAGATCCTTCTAGAGAATCCCAGGGACGGGGGAGCCTGGTGGGCTGCCGTCTATGGGGTCGCACAGAGTCGGACACGACTGAAGCGACTTAGCAGCAGCAGCGGCAGCAGTGGTGTATTCTTAAATTTATTTCTCCATGGAATTTGGCATGCAAAACTTATATTTAAATGGAGAAATAAACAAATAAAAATGAAGCAATTAGAAACCAGTGTACACACACACACACACAAATTGTCATGAAAACTTTTTAAAAAGTTTAAAAATATCTGACTGTCTAAATATCTAACAGCTGTGAGTGATTAATGGTGCATTCATGAAATGACATATTATGCAGTTATTTCAGTATATGCTATAGAATAACATTAGTGACAAAAAATCACATTTGAGGTTAAAGTATCATTGATACTTGAAAGGAGGAATGTATATATGTATGTGCAGAGAACACTATTGTAATCCATTATAGTATGCTATAGTATGTTAGTAATCATTATCGCTTGGTGGTATGATTGCAAATGCTTTTATGTCATTATAATTTATTCATACTTTCTATGTTAATATTGGATAAATTACCTTAAAATGTATATACTCATAGGCAACTTGAGGGATATACAGTAAGAAATAATAAATCCTTACATTTAAGGAGCATGAGAAGAAGGATGATCTATGAAGCTGCACAGAAATGGAATAAACTCCTTTTAGAGGTATCTTCTTTCTGTAGTACTGTTTTTTTTTTTTTCTTTTTAAAAAAATTAATTTATTTATTTTAATTGGAGGCTACTTACTTTACAATATTGTAGTGGTTTTTGCCATACATTGACATGAGTCAGCCATGGATGTACATGTGTTCCCCATCCTGAACCTTCCTCCTACCTCCCTCCGCATCCCATCCCTCAGGGTCATCCCAGTGCACCAGCCCTGAGCACCCTGTCTCATGCATCGAATCTGGACTGGCAATCTATTTCACATATGGTAATATACATGTTTCAATGCTATTCTCTCAAATCATCCCACCCTCACCTTCTCCCACAGAGTCCCAAAGTCTGTTCTGTACATCTGTGTCTCTTTTGCTGTCTCGCATATAGGGTCATTGTTGCCATCTTTCTAATTTCCATATATATGTGTTAATTTTTAATTTTGTATTGGGGCATAGTTGATTAACAATGTTGTGATAGTTTTAGACGCCACAGCAAAGTGATTTAGTTATACATATACATGTACTGGGGCTTCCCTGGTGGCTCAGACAGTAAAGCGTCTGCCTGCAATGCTGGAGACCCAGGTTCGATCCCTGGGTCGGAAAGATCCCCTGGAGAAGGCAATGGCAACCCACTCCAGTATTCTTGCCTGGAAAATCCCATGGACAGAGGAGCCTGGCAGTTTACAGTCCATGGGGTCGCACACAGTGGGACACGGCTGAGCATGAATGCACACCCACACCGATAGCAATACCCATAGATATGTACACATATATCTCAAATCAATAGATCTCGAAGTACAGTTTTCCCAATAATATAAAGTGTATCTACTAGTAAAACAAATTTTAAAAAGGATTTTAATGTAGTGTGGGGAATACCAAAGGAAAGTAGATATTCTGCTGTTGGATAACACATAGCCATCAATGAATCAGTCCTCTTTTCTCAGCATAGAGCATGGGGACCAAACAATTAATTAGTATATGAACATACATATGAAGAAGTACAATGCATGAACATATGGGTGAATGTATCCTTTTGAATTACAGTTTTTGTTTTTGCTTTTTTCCTGAATATATGCCCAGGAGTGGGATTGCTGGATCATAAGGTAATTCTGTTTTCAGTTTTCAGAGGAACCTCCATACTGTTTTCCATAGTAGGTGTACCAACTTACATTCCATCAAAAGAGTAGGAGGATTCCCTTTTCTCCACATCCTTTCTACTATTTGCTATTTGTAGACTTTTTAATGATGGCCATTCTGACTAGCGGTACCTCATTGTAGCTTTGATTCGCATTTCTCTAATGATAAGCAATGTTGATCATCTTTTCATGTGCCTCGTAGCCATCTGTATTTCTTCTTAGGAGAAATGTGTATTTAGGTATTCAACCCATTTTTCATTTTGTTTGGCTGAGTTGTATGATCTGTTTGTATGTTTTGGAAATTAACCCCTGTTGGCCACATCATTTGCAAATATTTTCTTCCATTCTGTATGTTGTCTTTTCATCTTGTTTATGGTTTCCTTTGCTGTGCAAAAGCTTGTAAGTTTGATTAGACCTCATGTATTTATTTATTTTTATTTCTAGTGTCTTGGAACACTGACCCAAGAGAATACTGGTACTATTTATGTCAGAGAATGTTTTGCCTATGATCTCTTCTAGGAATTTTACAGTATTATGGCTCATGTTTAAGTCTTTAAGCCATATTGAGTTTATTTTTGCATATGTTAAGAGAGCATGTTCTAGCTTTACTGATTAACATGTAGCTGTACAACTTTCCCACCATCACTTGATGAAGAGATTGTCTTTTGCCCATTGTATATTCTTGTCTCCTTTGTTGAAGATTAATTGACCGTAGGTGTGTGGGTTATTTCTGGGCTCTCTATTCTGTTCTATTGATCCATATGTCTGTTCTTCTGCCAATACTATGCTATTTTTATTAGTATAGCTTTGCAATATTGTCTGAAGTCTGTGAGGGTCATACCTTCTGCTTTGTTCTTTTTCCTCAGGATTGTTTGGGCAATCCTGGGTCTTTTATGATTCCATATATATTTTAGGTTTATTGTTTCTAGTTCTGTGAAAATGTCATGGGCAATTTGGTGGGGACCACATTAAATCTGTAGATTTCTTGGATAGTATGGCTATTTTAATAATATTAATTCTTCCAATCCAAGAACATAGGATATCTTTCCATTTGTTGGAATCATCTTTAATTTCTTTTATTAATGTTTTACAGTTCTTTCACGTCCTTGGTCAGGTTTAGTCCTAAAGTGGGAGGTTGAGGTTAGCCAATGTAAGCTTTTTCATATATGTATATAGGTAATTGTTGTTAGTTTATATTAGTTTATAATTGTTGTTATACATATATAGAATTGTTAGTTGTTGTTAGTCCATTATATACATATAATATACAAGGTCCTGCTGTACAGCACAGAGAAATATATTCAGTATCTTATGAGAAATCATAATAAAAATAATTTTAAAGGAATATATACATATATACATAAAACTGAATCACTTTGCTGTACAGCAGAAATTAATACAACACTGTAAATCAACTATACTTCAATGTTAAAAGATAAAGTGAAAAAAAAAAGGGAAAGAGATATTCTTAACAGTAGAATATGGGTAGTAGAATATGGGAATAACATAATAATGGGCTTCCAGAATAGAGACCATGAATAGGTATATTAAAAGGGTGATCAACAATGTCAATCTTGAGTTCATAAATAAGCTATTTTATTTAGGAAAGAAATAGTCATGATAAAAAAAAAAAAATCTTAGTTATTTGCATGCTTCTTCCAATCAAGAATTAGGTTGTCAAGAGAGATTCAATGAGAGTGTTTGTAAAGGCCTGCAAGTTTTTCCTAAATCTCTTCACATGGCCCATAAAATAAAGAGATAATGTGTTACATAACATTCTTATTTGTAAAAAGTCACTTTTTGTCTTCAGAAAACCTGAGTAAACTAAATATATTTGTTTCACATCTTTAGACAGTATAATTGCAATTCAAATTTGTTAACATTTATATTTCATGAACATTGGTTTTTCTATCTTTGCTAAAGATAAATATGAACTAGTTATATGCAATAATTTGCCTATGAGGCAATGTCAAAAGACAGTACTATTTTATATAGCTAAGTGGATTATTAATATATACATAAACAACAATCATCTTTCAGTGTCAGTGGTCTTATTTTAAGTACAATGATACTTATTGTGTTTTTAATATAGTGTATAGACTATACTTTCCAAATTTCTGTAATTTAAAAAAAATTTTGTAATTTACCTTGATTTTTTCCCCTGTATTTTGGATGAATCACAATAATTACAGTTCTTCTTGATAGTATTAAAATAAAGTAGTCTTAATATGTATAAAAATCACATACATTTTTATGCATTGTTTCTGGGCATATTTCCAATAACTTACAGCATTAGTAAAAGTTATTAATTTCAGAATGTTCCCATGTATTTATTTCCCTGGTAGCTCAGACACTAAAGAATCCACTTGCAATGCAGGAGACCCAGGTTTGATCCCTGGGTCGGGAAGATCCCCTGCAGAAGGGAAAGGCAACCCACTCCAGTATTCTTGCCTGGAGAATTCCATGAAAGAGGAGCTTGGTGGAATACAGCCCATGGGGTCACAAAGAATAGGATACAACTGAGTGACGAACTTACACCTTCACTTTTTTCTTTTTCCCATGTATTTATATCCTTGAACTCCTGTCACATGGAATAGTTTATTTTTACATTAAAGATAGAGATACACACACACACACACATACATATATATTCTGTTCATTTATATGACATAAGGCTAATAGTTGCAAACAATTAGCTAACCCTTATAAAACTAGCATTTATATTAGTAAAAAACTATCAAAATAAAATTGATCTTTGTATTTCACAAGAGAAAATACATGTCACAGTTTTGATTTAAAATATATGTGAAACACCCAAAAACATACACATGCATCATGGAACATAAACTGTGAAGACAGTGGTAGGGATCAGAGGTAAAGAATAAATAAAATCACAGCAGACATGAAAGGGGTCCACCTCTGTGTGAAAGTCAGCCCCATGGATATCTAATGCACTGGATGTACTGGGGATTGGGTCTAAATACATATTTTCTGTAGAATTTAGTATTGAATGTAGCCTTATGTACAATAAAATCAAGGATGCTTTCTTCATCTCATTCTGCCTTTTAAAGTCACCAAATATAGGAGAATAAGAATTTCATAGATATGGAAATATCAGTTGGAGAGAATTTTACCCTTTTCAAAAATAGATATGCACACCAATATTCAACACCTTCAATAAAAAAAATCCTATTTTCAGCTCTAATAAACCCCCATTAAATCACAGTAATCATGTGCTAGAGAACAGGTGTTTTAAATCACTAAATTTGGAAGTGGAGTGAAGTTGCAGGAGCATGTTGGAAGCTTTTCATTGGCTGAGTCTGACTGCAGTTTCCATGGCAATTCCACATTTACCCTGGTTCCCAAATCTTCTTCTCACTCTTTCAAAATGCAGTGGAAAATACTATTTAGTGTGAGGAGAACAAATTGGGTCAAATTATCATCATTTATGTAGCTAGAAACAGGAATAGGAATAAAGAGAACCATGTGTGGACTCTCCTTTACAATTTGCTCACATTTTATTTCATCTATATTCATTTATGCATAATGTCTACACCCTCTGCTGTTAATCAACATATGTTACAAAAGAAAAATATCCATAGGGCAACAGCTTGTTACAATAACCATCATTTATGGAGAGAAAATGCCAGTCATATGAGTGGTGTTTGTGCCTAGAGTCTTACATATTTGTTGTTGTTCAGTCACTCAGTCGTGTCCGACTCTTTGCAAGCCCAAGGACTGCAGCTTGGGCTTCCCTGTCCTTCACCATCTGCCAGAGCCTGCTCAAATTCATGTCCATTGAGTTGGTGATGCTATCCCACAGTCTTGTCCTCTGTCATACTCTTCTCCTCCTGCTTTCAATCTTTCCCAGCATCAGGGACTTTTCCAATGAGTCAGCTCTTCCCATCAGGTGGCCAAATTATTAGAGCTTCAGCTTCAGCATCAGTCCGTCCAATGAATATTCAGGACTCCTTTCCTTTAGGATGGATTGGTTTGATTTCCTTGCAGTCTAAGGGACTCTCAAGAGTCTTCTCCAACACCACAGTTCGAAAGCATCAATTCTTTGGCACTTAGCCTTCTTTGTGGTCCAACTCTCACATCCATACATGATTACTGGAAAAACCATCGCCTTGACTAGACAGACCTTTGTCGGCAAAGTAATGTCTCTGCTTTTAAATATACTGTCTAGGTTGGTCATATCTTTTCTTGCAAGGAGCAAATGTCTTTTAATTTCATGGCTGCAGTCACCATCTGCAGTGATTTTAGAGATCAAGAAAAAAAAGTCTTTCACTGTTTCCGTTATTTCCCCATATATTTGCCATGGAATGATGGGACCGGATGCCATGATCTTTGTTTTCTGAATGTTGAGTTTTAAGCCAGTTTTTTCACTCTCCTCTTTCATTTTCATCAAGAGGCTCTATAGTTCCTCTTCACTTTCTGCCATAAGGGTGGTGTGCAGAATATCTGAGTTTATTTCTCCTGGCAATCTTGATCCAGCTTGTGCTTCATCCAGCCTGGCATTTTGCATGATGTACTCTGCATATAAGTTAAATAAGCAGGGTGACAGTATACAGCCTTGACATACTCCTTTCCCAGTGTGGAATCAGTCAGTCCTTTGTTCCGTGTTTGGTTCTAACTATTGCTTTTTGACCTGCATATAGATTTCTCAGGAGGTAGATCAGGTGGTCTGGTATTCCCATCTCTTGAAGAATTTTCTAGTTTGTTGTGATCACACAATCAAAGGCTTTGGCGTAGTCAATAAAGCAGAAGTAGATGTTTTTCTGGAACTCTCTTGCTTTTTCTGCCAGTGGATGTTGGCAATTTGATCTCTGGTTACTCTGCATTTTCTAAATCTAGCTTGAACATCTGGAAGTTCTCGGTTCATGTACTGTTGAAGCCTCATTTGGAGAATTTTGACCATTACTTTGCTAGCGTGTGAGATGAGAGCAATTGTGTGGTAGTCTGAACATTCTTGGCATTGCCTAGAAAATACTGTTTTAGAAAAGGCAGTGAGAGTTATCAAGGTAGAAAATTATTTCATAGGGTTCCTCTATCTGGGACTTTTCCTGTGTATCCTTCATCATTGTGGCTGACACCACTTGTTTCTGTTTTCAGCAATAAGTACCTAGTTTTTTAGAGAGGCTGAATGTACATTCTCTGTCTTGGGAAGTGGGGTCTAGGAGCATAGAAACTCCAAAGATTTTTTGTGTTTTTTTTTTTTTCTTTTTAATTGAAGGATAGTTGTTTTACAGTATTGTGTTGGTTTCTACCAAACATCAATATGTATCAACCATAGGTTTACTTATGTCCCCTCCCATTTGAACATCCCTCCCACCTGCTTCCCCATCCTAAGAACTCCAAAGTTTTGATAGTCAGTATCTCATGCCATCTTAGAACTTTGTGGAGGTGGATCTAAAAGTAATGATAAAAGTGAGCTGTTAGCTTATCTTACTTCAGCCAAATAGTTTCCCCATAAAGTCTAATATCAACACTGTGATCTCTGGAACTAAAATGCAAGACATAGAGCAGCAAACTTACATTCCATTTCCTAATAGAGTTCCGATCCTGAACCTCTATCTCTGCTAACCTTTCTTATTCAGAGACAACACCATATTTAACCATTTCACATCCTTTCTATATTTTCCCTGGGCCATGTCCTTCTCTTGGTATTTTCCAGAACTAGAAGCTGGTGTTTTACCAAGTCCCAAGTTTTACCACCTCATAATAGTTATTCCAAAAAGGGAGAGGTATAAAAAGGCACAACAAGACAGGGCTTTTACAATTCCTACTCCCTAACAATGAGAGGTTTTATACTCCAGCCCTAAGGAAGGCGATGTGTTATTCCATCTTTTAAGGAGCCCCCCTTATGTTTTCTCTAAAAAGAGACTTGAGGAATTCAGGGAGGATATTTATAATGAATAAAAGAGTCTTCCATTCTTAGCAGACTTATCTGCCTGTAGTTAAAGACTATCCAAAGGCAACAATTCATTCTTCCTTAATTCTGCTTCCTTAACAATTTACCTAATCTTATCTATGTCGTCCCAGGTGGCACCAGTGGTAAGGAATCCTCCTGCCAATGCAGGAGACACAAGAAATGTGAGATCCCTGGGTCAGGAAGACTCCCTGGAGAAGGGGAATGGCAGCCCATTCTAGTATTCTTGTATGGAAAACCCCATGTGCAGAGGAACCTGGTGGGCTGCAGTCCGTGGGGTCACAAAGAGTCAGACACGACTGTGCAGATATGCACATATTTACACACTCATGTGTGCGTGCATGCACACACACACACACACACACACACACACACAACTGATGCACATAGCCTTCTCAGAGCAGCTAATTTGAGGGCTCTTAGGGAAGTATTGGTAGCACAATGGCTGGAGGAAAGCTTGGGTGGGATTCTTATATCCCCTCAACTCTCCATAAATACTGACAGAACCACACCTTACTGAGAACTTGTCCTTGTAAGAATATCAAGGTTCCATGAACATATAGAGATCCCTGAAGGACTCTCTCATCATTCTGCATGTGTAGCTGCATGAGAGATTCCAAGTAAAGCAATATTGCAAATGTGATTTATTATAATCCATTATAGGTCTGAGATTTTATGGCACTTCATACTTCAATTATGTTGTTTAGGTCTCTGTACTGAAGTTATTTTATTGCATATATCTTTTCCACATTATTTTCTATAAAGTCCAGGAAGGCAAGACATTAGTTTATGTTTTGTTTGTTTTAATTTTCATTCTGTGTGTCTGGATCCATTCAACAAACATTCATTTAGCAAGTTCTATAGGACAAACAGGTTTCCCTGATGGCTCAGATGGTAAAGAATCTCCCTGCAATATGGGAGATCTTGGTTTGATCCTTGGGTTGGTAAGATCCCCGGAGAAGAGAATGGCTACCCACTTCAGTATTCTTGCCTGGAGAATTCCATGAACAGAGGAGCCTGGCAAGTTACAGTCCATGGGGTCACAGAGAGTCAGACACAACTGAGTGACTACTACTATAGAACAAACACTTAGCGAAAAGATAAATACAATATGATCCCTTCTCTCTAGAATTTCAAACTGGTGAGCCATTTGGGCACTTACTGTGTACCAGAGGAGTCACTGTTTCTCAATTACACATTTACCTTAAGGAGGAAAAGTTTTATCCCATTTTACATCATAGAAACTAAGAATCAAAGAGAATTCCAATCAAGTGGTTTCCAGAAGAAATCTTAGGTAAGGATGGGATGCTTATAAATAGAAATCTAAAAATCCATCTACTATATAGAAAAGGAAAATGTGATTCAGAAAAGTTAAAAAAAAAAAACAGATCAAAAAAGAAAAGTCTAGAGAAAAATATCAGGGAAAAAAAATGAGCCAAATGAATTATCTGAAGTTCTTGCTTTATTTTACATGCTGTGTGCTAAGTTGTCTCAGCTGTGTCCAACTCTTTGCAACCCTATGAACTGTAGGCTGTGGACCCCAGGCTCCTCTGTCCATGGGATTCTCCAAACAAGAATATTGGATAGGGTTGCCATGGTCTCCTCCTTCCCCGCTCTGGGATCAAATCCATGTCTCTTACATCGCCTGGATTGGCAGGTGGGTTCTTTACCACTAGCGCCGCCTGGGAAGCCCATTTCACATGCTACCAAGATGGTAAATTGGCAGATAGAAAGCTTTTCTGAGAAACACGCTGGTAATTAAGCAAGAACCTTAGTGTATGGGTCTGTTTAACCCAGATCTATGTCAAAGTTGTGAAATGAAACAGGAGATATTTCTCAAAAATCTTTGTCTTTAGGTAGTGTTTTCCCACCATGTAAATAGGTTGCCAAAGGGATATCACCTTTTATTTCCTGTGTAACTCACTGACATGTATTTGAGCAAAGAATTCTACTTATTTTACAACTTAGTAATGAAATAAGAAATTATAAATGCTATTTATTCCATTGCTACTACTATTACCCAGTGATGGTGCCATACCAAAAATGTGTATATATTTTTCTATTATTCTGTATTTATTCCTTTTTTAATTGGAGGATAATTGCTTTAAAATTTTGTGTTGATTTCTGCTGTACAACAATGTGAATCAGCCATAAATATACATATGTCCTGTCCCTCTTGAGCCTCCCTCTCACCCAGCCCCTCATCTCACCCAACTCCTCATCCCACCCCTGTAGGTCATCACAGAGCACCAGGCTGTGCCCCCTGTTGTATAGCAGTTTCCACTAGCTGTCTATTTTACACGTAGTGAAGTACATATTTCAGTGCTACTTCCTTTCAGTTTGTCCCGCCCTCTCCTTCCCCCACTGTGTCCACAAGCCTGTTCTCTATGTCTGTGTCTCTATTCTGCCCTGCAAACAGGTTCATGGTATCATTTTTCTACATTCCATATATGAGTTAATATACAATATTTTTCTCTCTCTGTCTTTCTTCACTCTGTATAATAGGCTTTAGGTTCATCCACCTCAGTTCACCTGACTCAAACTCATTCCTTTTTATGACTGAGTAATATTCCATTGTATATACGTGCCACAACATCCTTATCCATTCATCAAAAATGTAAATCTTCAAACCTTGTTATTTCAGAACTCTTTGTGCTGTCCAGAGATCTAAGATTGAAGATCAATTAAATTTCTCTTTTTTGAAAAGTCAATATTAATGCCACTGATTCATCCTAATTTATGAGGGGCAGTATGAGATCTTTATTATGTCTGAGCTAGTATCTCTTAAAGAGTAATAATAATATTTTCATATATTTATATTTATTTTATAGAACTACGAAGTTTTAGATTCTTTACAACTTTCCCCTTTTTTCTTTCATCTTTCTTTCTGTCACCTCCCCCATAATTGCTCCCACTTATTAATATGCACTGTGTTGAAATCAGCTTCCAAGGTGGCTCAGTGGTAAAGAATTTGCCTGCCAATGCACGAGCTGCAGTTGGTGTGAGTTCAATCTCTGCATTGGGAATATCTCCTAGAGGAGGAAATGGCAACTCTCTCCAGTATCCTTGCTGGGATAATCTCATGAACAGAGGAGCCTGGTGGACTACAGTCCATGGGGTTGCAAAGAGTTGGACACGACTGAGAACAGACACACATGTTGAAAGCAGCAAGCTAAGTATACACCGTTTACCTCCTCACATCCTGCTTGTGTACGATTAGTAAAGTTTCTCTTCCCGTTATCAGGGAGGCACTACAATGAAGGGAAAAGAGCAGGGTCTGAATTTAACTCACCTGAGTCCAGGTCTAATTTTGGCTTCTTCTGTCTGTAAGACTTTATGCAAATTATTTAAACACATGAGGCTCAAATATTTTTTAAAAATCTTCCAAAGTGAATAGCATCACTATTCTCTAAATGTTGCGTGAGAAATTTATGAGACTTCCTGACCTACTGTCAGATCATACAGTTGTTAAATGAATACCTCCCTCCTTTTCCTTAGACCTCACTCCTGGGCCAATGTTTCAGCTTATTAAAGAGCCACTGAATAGGGACTCATGCCCTCTGCTATTTAGAGAAACAAAGGATATTCTGAACCACTAGGGGTGCAGGACTTGTGCATTCAGCTTTTACCTAGCCCAAGCTCTTTAAAGTATGAAGTTGACCCTGATCTTGTATGTGAGACAGTCTGTTTTAAAGCATCAGAGAATTTGGCTCTCAGTATTTATCTACTGAATCTAAAATTACAACCACTAGGTTCTGAAGAAAGGGGATTTTACTAGCTCTCTGACTTTAGGGAAGAAACATAGTCAATCTTTATAGTTTTCTAATTAGTAAAACGAGATATTAGGTGATATCAAGCAGGCCATGGTGGAAACCCATGGTACTGCTGCTCCCTCCAGAGTCTCTAATAGAAACATTTGATCCATTACAAAGCTCCCTCCTTCTGGGACAGGGCCTCAAAATTCTGTTTAACACAACTCTTGTGTTGGGGATGTAATTTGATTGTTATTTGTTAGTGCTTGGGTTATATATTTCCTTATCTGCCTTTCAGTCTTTAATTGCACATTCTATGATTATTATTAAAATTAGACCCATTTGTTATCCTATGTTAGAGTTACATCCTCAAGAGTCAATTGAGTGCTTTTGTCTCTTTGTTCCAGCCTACTGTGCTTTTTCATTCTTTTGTTTGCTCTCTAAATATAAAGATTATTAGCCATAAAGCAGTCAACATTTGGAGAATGGTTGCCAAAAATCATCATTAGTTTTATAACCAATGATCTATAGTCCTTCTAGCAGTTAATTAGACATACCAATCCATGCTTATGAAAATAATAAAACCATGTCTTATAAAGAGGAAAAATGCTTGTTTTTTTTTTCCTATTGAATGATATTCAAATAACTGAAACAGTGATATCAAATCACTGTGATATAAATTTTAACAAGGGTAAGGACCGCTTAGAATTCATCTTTGATATGTGTCCTCTATAGTTTCTAACCTTCTCATTTAAGCTATCTTTCTATTGAACTTCCTTAAGTTTTAAGCTTAGGATCAGAATCTATCAGAAGGGGTCAATGTTGGGGTCCCACAGTTTAGTCCTGGCTTGTTCCTATCCACTATACAGTTCCATGCATTTTGACAACTGTCACATGGCCACCACAACAGTATCCTAAAAGTACTCACACTGCCCTAAAATGTTTCACACTTTAGCTATTTCCCCTACCCTTGCAAAACTCTGGGCAGAATTGCTATTTTTATTGCCTCTATAGTTTCACCTTTTCCAGAATGTCAAATATTTGGAATCATGTAGTATACAGCCTTTATAGACTATCCTTTTTAACTTACCAATATGGATTTCAAGTTCTTCTATATCTTTTAATGACTTGATATATCATTTCTTTTGATCGGAAACATGTCCCATTGCATGGATATACCATAGTATTGATGCATTCATCTATTGAAAGGCTTCTTGGTTGTTTCAGTATAAATACTCATGATTAAGTCATACATAAATTTGCGATCAGTATTTTTTGTACATATGACTTTCCAAATAAGTCTGATAAATACCTAAGAGTACAACTGCTGAATCATACGGTAGGGTTATATCTGCTTTTGTTAAGAAACTGGCAAATTGTCTTCCAAAGTGGCTGTACCATTTTGCATTTCCACCAGCAATAAATGAAAAATTCTTGCTGTTCTACATTCTTGTCAACATTTGTATCAATAGGCTTTAGATTTTAGCCATCTTTATAGGTAGGTGTGTAGCGGTATCTCATTTTGTCTCACTTTTCAACTCTTAAAAATAAATGATGCTGAGCATCTTTTCATAACGTTTTTTTACCATCTGTATATCTTCTTTACTGAAATGTTTGTTCAGATCTTATACTCTTTTTTTTTTTAAAGTTGGGTTGTTTCCTTATCATTAAAATTTCAAAGTTCTTTGTATATATTGGTTAAAAATTCTTTATCAACTAGATAATAGCAAGTATTTTTCCCAGTCTGTGTCTTGTTCTTCAATTCTTTAACAGTGACTTTGCAGAAGGTTTTGATTTTAACCAAGTCCAACTTATAATTTTTCCTTTCATGGACTCTGTTTTATGTTGTATCTGACAATGAATCACCTAACTGAAGGTTACCTAGATACACAGGTATCCTGTGATATTTTCTAAAAGTTGTTTAGTTTTTGAAAAAGGAAAAAATAAGTTTATGATATATTTCTAGTTAACTTTTAAAAGAAGTGTAAAACCTTTGCTTTGATTCTTTTAGTCACATTGCTTTTTTTCTTGGCTAGATAGACTGTTACTAATTTTATATATCTTTTCAAAGAACTTGATTTTTATTTATGGGCTTTCTGCAGTTTTCCTATTTTCAATTTTTTTTTTTAATTTCTTTCCTACATTGTACAGTTTCTGTTTGCTTCAGGCTTTATTTTGCTCTTTCTCTCTTGTGGTCTAAGATAGGAGCTTAAGTTATTGGTTTTAGATCCTTCATCATTACTAATAAATGCTTTTAATGCTATAAATTCCCTTTAATAACTATTTTTGCTGCATTCTACAACTTTTGATGAGCTGTATTTCCATTTTCATTTAATTCAATTAAAAGCTGTCTTTTGGGATTTTTTTGACTCATGTTTTATTTAGAAGTCTATTGTTTAATTTCAAAATGTTTCGGTATTTTCTGTCTTTCTGGTTTTGATTTCTAGTTTAATTCCATTGTGACTTGAAAAAATACTTTGTATGATTTCTGTTTTTAAATGTGTTAAGTTTTTGGGGGGCTTGGATATGGTTTGTTTTGTAGGAAATGCCATGTGAACTTGAGAGGAATGTACATTCTATTCTTTTTTGATTGAATATGCTATAAATATTTATTACATCAAGTTGATTAATAGTGAATTTTTGGTCAAGTGTATCCTTTCATACATTCTCCCTGCTGGACCTTCCAACTACTGAAAGAGGGCTGTGAACGCATCCAACCATAGTAGCAGATTTATTGTTGCATTCCGTCAGTTCTTGTCTCTTGTATTTCAGGACTCCATTATGAGGTGTATGCGTGTTAAGATTGTTATGTCTTTTTGGAGAATTGAGCCCTTCATTATTATGTATAGCAAAGTCGCTCAGTCGGGTCTGACTCTTCGCGACCCCATGGACTGTAGCCTACCATGCTCCTCTGTCCATGGGATTTTCCAGGCAAGAGTACTGGAGTGGGTTGCCATTTCCTTCTCCAATTATTATGTATACCCCTCTTTATTTCTGATAATTTCCCTTGTTCTAAAGTGTGCTGTGCTTGGAATTAATACAGCTTCCTTTAATTTACTTTAGTTACTTATTAGGATGGTATCTCTTTTTCCATCCTTTCAATTTTTATCTAAATGTGTCTTTAATGTTTTTTCAGTCAGATAAACTTTGTGTTTAGTTGGTGTATTCACATTTAAAGTGATGACTTATATACCTGGATTAATGGCTACTATTTTGTGACTGTTCTCTAATCATTGCAGTTGCTCTTGGTTTATTTTTATATTTTCTTCTCTGTTTCTGCCTTCTCTGATTTTAGTTCAGAATTTTATATAATTCCATTTTCTCTTCTCTCTTAGCATAATAATCATGATGTTGTTGTTCAGTCACTCAGTTGTGTCTGACTCTTGGCAACCCAATGGACTGTAGCACGGTAGGCTTCCCTGACCATCACCAACTTCTGGAACTTGCTCAAACTCATGTCCATCAGGTTGATGATGCCATCCACCATCTCATCCTCTGTCTTCCTCTTTGCCTCCTGCCTTCAATCTTCCCCAGCATCAGTGTATTTTCCAAAGAGTCAACTCTTTGCATAAGGTGGCCAAAGTATTGGAGCTTCAGCTTCAGCATCAGTCTGTTCAAAAAATATACAGGACTGATTTCATTTAGGATTGACTGGTTTGATCTCCTTTCAGTCCAAGGGATCTCAACAGTCTTCTCCAACACCACAGTTCAAAAGCATCAATTCTTTGGTGCTCAGTCTTCTTTATGGTCCAACTCTCACATCCATACATGACTACTGGAAAAACCATAGCTTTGACTAAATGGATCTTTGTTGGCAAAGTAAAGTCTTTGCTTTTTAAAATGCTGCCTAAGTTTGTCATAACTTTTCTTCCAAGGAGCAAACATCTTTTAATTTCATGGCTGCAGTCAACATCTGCAGTGATGTTGGATATCAAGAAAATAAAGTCTGTTTCTGTTTCTATATTTTCCCCATCTATTTGCCATGAAGTGATAGGACCAGATACCATGATCTTAGTTTTTTTTAACGTTGAGTTTTAAGCCAGCTTTTTCACTCTCGTCTTTCACATTCATCAAGAGGCTTTAAGTTCTTCGCTTTCTGCCATAAGGGTAGTGTCATCTGCATATCTGAGGTTATTGATATTTCTCAGAGCAATCTTTCTTCCAGCTTGTGCTTAATCCAGTCTGGCATTTCTCATGATGTACTCTGCATATAATTTAAATAAGCAAGGATGATATACACCCTTGATGTACTCCTTTCCCAATTTGGAACCTGTCCGCTGTTTCATGTCTGATTCTAACTGTTGCTTCTTGACCTGCATACAGGTTTCTTGGGAGGCAGGTAAGGTGGTCTGGTATTCCCATCTCCTGAAGAATTGTCCATAGTTTGTTGTGATCCACACAGTCAAAGGCTTTAGCGTAGTCAATGAAGCAGAAGTAGATGTTCTTCTGGAATTCTCTTGCTTTTCCTATGATCCAACAGATGTTGGCAATTTGATCTCTTTTTTTCTAAATCCAACTTGAACATCTGGTAGTTCTTGGTTCACATACTGCTGAAGCCTAGTGTGGAGAATTTTGAGCACTACTTTTCTAGCATATGAAATGAGTGCAATTGTGCAGTAGTTTGAACATTCTTTGGCATTGCCTTTCTTTGGGATCAGAATGAAAACTGACCTTTTCCAGTCCTGTGGCCGCTAAGTTTTCCAAATTTGCTGGCATATTGAGTGCTGCACTTTCACAGCATCATCTTTTAGGTTTTGAAATAGCTCAGCTGGAATTTCATCACATCTACTAGCTTTGTTTGTATTGATGCTTCCTAAGGCCCACTTGACTTCACAGTCCAGGATATCTGGCTCTAGGTGAGTGATCACACCATCGTGGTTGTCTGGGTCATTAAGATCTTTTTTTGTATAGTTCTTCTGGGTATTCTGGCCACCTCATCTTAATATAATTATACTTCTTAAAAAATTTAGTGGTATCCTAAACATTTGCAATATATTTTAAGTGAATATGAGGATACTTTAAAATAAGATTTTATATATATATATATATATATGAAATATAAATAATATATTTCACAGATATCCAGATATTTGTAAAAGGGTATTTTTCCCAATTCCTCCCTTCCTCGCCTGACAATGTTGCTGTCATTTACTTCATATATTGAAATCTCACAATACATTTTGCTGTTATTACTCTGTAAAAAATACTTTGAAAATTCCCTTAGATTAAGAATAAGAAAACTAAAATATTTTATTTTTACCTTCATGTTATTCCTTCTCTGATATTCTTCCTTCTTTTATGTAGGTATACGTTTCTACATTATTTTCATTCTTCTTGAAGAATTTTTGTTAACATGTTTGCAGATCATATACACTGATGATGACTTTCCTCAATTTTTGTTTGAAAAAGTCTATTTTTCTTTCACTTTTGAAAGTTGTTTTCTCTGTATAATTTGAGTATTTTGGCTTTTGCTTTTTCTTATCAAACTTTAAATATTTTACTCCAGTTTCTTCTTGCTTTGTGTATTTTTTTCCTCCATTTCTCTGTAGGTAATGTATTTTATTCCTCTGGCTTCATTCAAGATTTTCTCTTTGGTTTTCTGTAGTTTGAGTAGGATATGCCTTAGTTCAGTTTTTTTTTTTTTTTGTCTTTATTCTGTTTGGGTTTTATTTATTTATTTTAAAAAAGACAAAGTATAATGTATTGGGTAATAGAAACTGAGATAAATAGACCTTCAGTGTAAAGTCTGTGTTTATCTGTCTGGGTGTTAGGCTCTGTTTAATATCTTGTGTAGCTGCAGATGAAGGCAATGGCACCCCACTCCAGTACTCTTGCCTGGAAAATCCCATGGACGGAGGAGCCTGGTAGGCTGCAGTCCATGGGGTCGCTAAGAGTCGGACACGACTGGGCGACTTCATTTTCACTTTTCACTTTCATGCATTGGAGAAGGAAATGGCAACCCACTCCAGTGTTCTTGCCTGGAGAATCCCAGGGACGCCGGAGCCTGGTGGGCTGCCGTCTATGGGGTCGCACAGAGTCAGACACGACTAAAGCGACTTAGCAGCAGCAGCAGCAGTGTCTTTGTCCATGTCTCCTGTTGTCTTTGGGTTGTTGTAAGACCACTCTCGTAAGTAGAGTCTGTTTCTTGCAGCTCCTTCATCTGAGAATCGACTACTGTTATACTAGAGCTCTCATGATTTGGTAGTAAGATTGGGGGAGGAGAAGCATAATTTAATTTTGTAATTCAAATTTTATCTTTTAGTGGACCTTCATCCTTCACTAGTGTTTCTTAGCTTTATCCTTTGCCACCTTAGATGTAACAGGAAGGCAAAGGGGTTGAATATGGGTAATCGCCCTTCTCTTAGGTTGGGTAAGTTTATGGTATAGTTTTCTCTTGGAGGGAGACTTTTGTTTTTGATAACTCTCTGGGCGTACTGCAAATGATTACTTTTTTCTTACCCTGTCAGAAATGAAAGTGTATTTCCCTTGACTCTTCACTATGAGAACCTTGTATAGTTCTTTGACTTAAAACTCATGAAAGTGTGGGATTTCCTCTAAGACTGAACTTTAGGAAATATATCACTCTCAAGCTAACCTGTACTCAGCCTCCAGCAACTAGTGAAAATTACCATATAGGTGTTTCTACCAGTTAATGTCTTCAGAAGGTTCTGCTTCAAATAAACTGATCTTGGCTCTGTTTCTCCATATTCGACTATCTTTCTAGATTTCTGGTTGGGTTTGCCTTGTGATATCAATTCTCTGAAAGATGCAAAAATAAAATAATTTATTTTCAGTTTTCTCAACTCTTTTCTTGTTTTAAGAGTGGAAGCGGTGATTTTTAAGTTTTTTATATCTCATAGTTGAAAGCAGAAATCTGTTGGAATTCATTTTTTGATAGAAAGTCTAATGTTCTAATAACTAGTTCTCTACTTTCTGGATTAATATCAATCATTACAAATTTGGTTACAGTATGTACATCATGAACTGTTATGCAGTTTTTATAAAAAATTAGGAATTAGATATTTCTAATTACTATACAGGATAAAGAGAGATTTCCAGAGTATATTGTTTTGTGAAAAATAATATACAGAAAATTATGTAATAAGTGACCATTTGGGAAAATCAGGGGAAATATTTCATGTTTGCTTATATAAAAATAAATAATCTTGATAAATCTATGAAAATATCACAAGTAGTTACTTATAGGAAATAAAGATAAGGTGATGAGAAAGAATGAACAGAGGAGGATACGGAAATTATCATCATATACCATTGTAAGCAATATCCTTATTTTTGGATGCTATGATTATATTTCTCTCTCTTTCACACACACATACATACACACACACACACACACACACACACACACACACAATTGAGCTATTAAGATGATGCTGTGAAAGTGCAGTACTCAATATGCCAGCAAATTTGGAAAATTCAGCAGTGGCCACAGGACTGGAAAAGGTCAGTTTTTATCCCAATCCCAAAGAAAGGGAATGCCAAAGAATGCTCAAACTACTGCACAATTGCACTCATCTCACATAGTAGCAAAGTAATACTCAAAATTCTCCAAGCCAGGCTTCAACAGTACATGAACTGTGAAATTCTAGATGTTCAAGCTGGATTTAGAAATGGCAGAAGAACCAGAGATCAAATTGCCAACATCTGTTGGATCACTGAAAAAGCAAGAGAGTCCCAGAAAAAAAAATCTGCTTCTGCTTCATTGACTATGCCAAAGCCTTTGACTGCGTGGATCACAACAAACTGTGGAAAATTCTTCAAGAGATGGAAATACCAGACCACCTAACCTGCCTCCTGAGACGTCTATATGCAGGTCAAGAAGCAACAGTTAGAACGGGACATGGAACAACAGATTGGTTCCAAAGTACATCAAGGCTGTGTACTGTCACCCTGCTTATTTAACTTATATGCAGAGTAATAATGAGAAACACTGGGCTGGATGAAGCACAAGCTGGAATCAAGATTGCTAGAAGAAATATCAATAACCTCAGATACGCAGATGACACCACCCTTATGGCAGAAATAAAAGAAGAACTAAAGAGCTTCTTGATGAATGTGAAAGAGGAGAGTGAAAAAGTTTGCTTAAAACTCAAAATTCAGTAAACTAAGATCATGGTGTCCGGTCCCATCACTTCATGGCAAATAGATGGGGAAACATTGGAAACATTGAGAGACTCTTTTTTGGGCTCCAAAATCACTGCAGATGGTGATTGCAGCCATGAAATTAAAAGACACTTGCTCCTTGGAAGAAAAGCTATGACCAACCTATACAGCATATTATAAAGCAGAGACATTACTTTATCAACAAAGGTCCATGTAGTCAAAGCTATGGTTTTTCCAGTAGTCATGTATGGGTGTGAGATTTGGACTGTAAAGAAAGCTGAGCACTGAAGAATTGATGCTTTTGAATTGCGGTGTTGGAGAAGACTCTTGAGAATCCCTTGGGCAGCAAGGAGATCCAACCAGTCCATCCTACAGGAAATCATTCCTGAATATCCATTTGAAGGACTGATGCTGAAGCTGAAACTCCAATACTTTGGCCACCTGATGCGAAGAACCAAGTCTTTAGTAAAGACCCTGATGTTGGGAAAGATTGAAGGTGGGCAGAGAAGGGGACAACAGAGGATGAGGTGGTTGGCTGGCATCACTAACGCTATGGATTGACTTTGAAGAGGCTCCAGGAGTTGGTGATGGACAGGGAATCCTGGTGTGCTGCAGTCCATGGAGTGGCAAAGAGTTAGATATGACTAAGCGACTGTACTGAAGCATACAGTATTTTCTAACTAAATTTTAAGTTAAATATTTCCACTACAATATCTGTTTAAATAAGTGGCATGATGACAAAATCGACAGACTAAATAAATCGAAGCACCAAAATAAAGGGAAGGCAAAAAGCAAAATATGCAGGAAAAGTATCTCAAAATTTGCAATATAATATGCATATCTCCCCTTGCTTATTTAAAAGAATTCCCATCATAGCCTTTATTCCATTAAAAAGGGTAAGTATTATGACATAGGACAGGTGGTGTGTTTACATCTTTGATCATACTATAAACTTAATTTTCATTGCAGAAGAAACTATTGGAAATGTAATAAAAACATAATGAAGTCAACATTGTTGCTTACCAAGTGGGATTTTGCCTCGCAGTTAATTGGATGTCATTGTGAAATGCTGACAGAGAACAGAATGGAGGGAGAGACTTAAAGAGAAAATGATTTTATCTAAGCATTTGTATTTTCAAAAGTAGCTTTTACCATCTGGATATTTGCAACCATATAGATAAAATACATAGCTAGGTGAGGTTTTTGCTTTTCATCTAGATTTCCCTGTATCCTCTCCAGGGCTTAGACAGAAATGGACATTCAATAGGTACTTGATAAATACTCAATGATAAATATTTGCTATCCCGTAGCGAAAATCACAGGCTCTCTCTGAGACTGAATCGATTGGAGATTCGATATAAAAATGTCAGCCAGCTTTTTTTCATTTATTTTTCTTCTTTGTAAAAGGTGGAGCTTTTTTGAATTTTTAAAGTTTTATCTAGATATAATTCATATACATACCATTTGCCACTTAAAAGTATACAATTTAGTGTTTTCTTATTCTATTCACAACAGTCATTAACAATCAAATTGACAGACATTTTAGTTCCCTCAAAAGAAATCCAGTACATGCTAGCAGTCCTAACCAACCACTGGTCTACTTCCTGTCTGCAATCATTTGCCTATTTTTGATATTTCATATAGATGAAATCACAAAATGTATGGCTTTTGTGATACCTATATTTCATTAACATATTATTAATCTTCACCCATGTTTTAACATGTATTATCTATGTGTATTGCCAAATAGTATCCCACCTATATAGATATATCAGATTTTATTTATCCATTCATCAATTGATAGACATTTTTGGATTATTGTAAACAATGTTGCTATGAAAACTGACTACACATTTTTGTGTGGATATTTGTTTTCATTTCTCTTGGATATTTACTTAGGAGTACAGTTTCTGGGCCGTACAATAACTCTGTTCTTAACCTCTTGAAGAACTACTAGACTGTTTTCCAAAGTGGCTATACCATTTCTAAATCTCACCAGGAGTATGCTGCTGCTGCTACGTCGCTTCAGTCGTGTCTGACTCTGTGCGACCCCATGGACGGCAGCCCACCAGGCTCCTCTGTCCACAGGATTCTGTAGGCAAGAATACTGGAGTGGGTTGCCATTTCCTCCTCATCACCAGGAGTACATGAGGGTTCTAATACTTCCAGTATTATAGGCCTCCTGTGCCTGGAATAAAGAGTTTTCCCTGTGAGTGGGGGAAGAGAGAGACAGTCCATCAGGCCTGCTCTGCTTGTCTGAAATTAGAGCTTCTGTAAAATGGAGTTGGTAGAGAATGAGAAAGGCCAGCAGCCTGCTCTTTCTGGGGTGAAACCATAGGCCCAGGCTGGAAGCTGGGGAGGAAAGGAACCCTTATGTTCTTAGCTGTACACGTTGAAAGTAGAACTTTTGAGGCAAAAAGAGGTGAAGGGAAAGAGTGGCCCAAATGCCACAGACTCCCTATTCTTACCAAGATTAAGTAAATTTTCTTGAATAAATGATTCTCCATTCTCTATGTGTCTTTAGGACAATTCCAAAGACTTAGAATGGTGGTTTTCTGTATCTATAATTTTCACCAGTTAAACTGTTGATTAACAATGTTGTGTTAGTTTCAGGTGTACAACAAAGTGATTCAGATACATATACAAGTATCCTTTTTCAAATTTTTTTCCCTTTAAGGTTATTCCAGAATATTGAGCAGAGTTTCTTGTGCAATGCAGTCGGCCCTTGTTGGTTACCTATTTTAAATATAACAGTATGTATGTATCAAACCCAAACTCCCAATCTGTCCCTCCCTTCGGGCTTTCCCTCCTGGTAACCACAAGTTCATTTTGATGAGTCTGTTTCTGTTTTGTGCATTTCATTTTTTAGATTCCACATATAAGCAATACCATATGCATTTTTCTTTCTCTGTTTGACAGTCCACTTGGTATGAAAATCTCCAGGTTCATCCGTGTTGCTGAAGATGGCATTATTCCATTTTTTAAATGGCTGCTTAATATTCTGCTGTATAAATGTGCCACATCTTCTTTATTCATTCATCAGTGAACATTCAGGTTGCTTCCGTATCTTGGCTGTTGGAAATAGTGCTGTGGAGAACACTGGAGTGTATGTATCCCTTCGAACCTGTTTTTCTCTGGATATATGCCCAGAAGTGGGGTTGCTGGATCATATGGTAGCTCGATCTTTAGTTTCTTAAGGGGATTCCCCTACTGTTCTCCTTAGTAGCTATGCCAATTTACATTCCCAACAACTGTGGGGGAGGGTTTCCTTTTTTTCCACATCCTTACCAGTATTTATTGTTTGCAGACTTGGCTGATGGCCATTCTAATTGGTGTGAGGTGATACCTCACTGTAGTTTTGATTTGCATTTCTCTAATAATTAGCGATGTTGAGCATCTTTTCCTGTGCCTCTTGGCCTCTGTATGTCTTCTTTGGAGAAATGTCTATTTAGGACTTCTGCCATTTTTTTGATTGGGTTGTTTGTTTTCCTGATATTAAGCCACATGAGCGGTTGCAAATTTTGGAGATTAATCCCTTGTGGGCCACATTATTTACAAATATTTTCTCCCATTCTCTATGTGGTCTTTTCATTTTGTTTATGATTTCCTTTGCTGTGCAAAAGATTTTGAGTTTAATTAGGTCCCATTTCTTTATTTTTGTTTTTGTTCTGTTACTCTAGGAGATTGATTGAAAAAGATCTTGCTGTGGTTTGCGTCAAAGGGTCTTACGCCTATGTTTTACTCCAATAGTTTTTTATAGTATCTTGTCTTACATTTAGATCTTTAATCCATTTTGAGGTTATCTTTGTGTTTGGTGTTAAAGAATGATCTAATTTCTTTTTCTTTCTTTTTCTTTTTTTTTTTTTAACATATAGCTGTCCAGTTTTCCCAGGACAACTTATTAAAGAGATTGTCTAAGCCATTATATAGTTGCCTCCTTTACCATAGACTAATTGACCACTGATGCATGGATTTATTGCTGAGTTTCTATACTATTCCATTAATCTATACTTCTGATTTTGTGCTAGTACCATACTGTTTTGATGACTGTCTTTGTAGTGTAGTCTGAAGACAGAAAACCTTATTCCTCCAGCTCTGTTTTTGTTTTTTCCTTCTCAAGAGGGCTTTGGCTATTCATGGTCTTTTTTTGTCTCCATACAAATCTCAAGAGTTTTTTGTTCTAATTCTGTGAAAAATGCCATTGATAATTTTACAGAGACTGCATGGAATCTGTAGATTGCTTTGGGTAGTACATTTTGGCAATATTGATTCTTCCAATCTGAGAACACAGTGTATCTTTCCTTTGTATCATCTTTGATTTATTTCATCAGCATTTTACATTTTTTGGAGCATTGGCCTCTTTGTTGTTTTTCTTCCATTGCCCAGTCATGTCTGACTCTATGCAGTCCCATGGACTGCAGCACATCAGGCTTTCCTGTCCCTCACTATCTCCCAAAGTTTGCCCAAGTTCCTGTACATTGCATCGGTGATGCCATCCAGCCATGTCATCCTCTGATCTTCTCCTTCTGCCCTCAAATTTCCAAATATCAGGGATTTTTTCCAATGAGTCAGCTGTTTGCATCAGGTGACCAAAATACAGGAGCTTAAGCCTCAGAATCAGTTCTTCCAATGAATATTCAGGGTTGATTTCCCTTAAGATTGACTGGTTTTTGATCTCCCTTATGTCCAAGGGACTCTCAGGAGTCTTCTCCACAATTCAAAGGTATTGATTCTTTGACACCCTGCCTTCTTTATGGTCCAGCTCTCATGACCACTGGGAAGACTACAGCCTTGGTTCTAAGGACCTTTGTCAGCAGAGTAATGTCTCTGCTTTTCAACACACTGTCTAAGTTTGTATAGCTTTCCTGCCAAGAAGCAGTGCTTTCTGATTTCATGGCTGCAGTCACCATCCACAGTGATTTTGGAGCCCAAGAAGAGGAAATCTGTCACTACTTTCACCTTTTCCTCTTCTATTTGCTACGAAGTAACAGGGTCATGTGCCATGATCTTAATTTTTAAATATTTAGTTTTAAGCTAGCTCTTTCACTCTCTTCCTTCACTCTCATTAAGAGGATCTTTAGTTCCTCTTTGCTTTCTGCCATTAGAGTTCTATCATCCACATATCTGGGGTTGTTTGTGTTTCTCCTGCCTATCTTGACTCCAGCTTATAACTCATCCAGCCTGGCATATCTCATTATGTGCGCAGCATATAGGTTAAACAAACAGGGCAACAGCAAACAGCCCAGTCATACTCTTTTCTCAATCCTGAACCAGTTTTTCCAGACAGGGTTCTCACTGTTTTTTCTTGACCCACATACAGGTTTCTCAGGAGACAGATAAGATGCTCCCGTATCCCCATCTCTTTAAGAGGTTTACACAGTTTGTTATGACCCACACAGTCAAAGGCTTTAGCATAGTCGATGAAACAGAGGTAGATGTTTTTCTGGAATTTGTTGCTTTCTCAATGATCCAGCGAATGTTGGCAGTTTGAACTCTGGTTCCTCTGCTTTTCTAATCCCAGCTTGAACATCTGGAATTTCTTGGTTCACATAATGCTGAAGCCTAGCGTGCAAGATTTTAAGCATGACCTTTCTAGCATGGGAGAAGAGTGCAATTGTCCGATGGTTTGAACATTCTTTAGTGCTACCCTTCTTGGGAATTGGGATGAGGGCTGACCTTATCCAGTCTTTTGGCTACTGCTGGGTCTTCCAGATTTGTGGAACATATTGAATGTAAACACTTTAATAGCATCATCCTTTAGGGTTTTGAATAGTTCCACTGGAATTCCATCGCATCCACTATCTTTATTAACAGCAGTACTTCCTGAGGCCCCCTTGACTTCACACTCCAGAATGTCTGGCTCTGGGTGACTGACCACAACATTGTAGTTATCTGATTCATTAAGATCTTTTTTGTACAGTTCTTCCATGTATTCTTTCCATCTCTTCTTGATCTCTCTAGCATCCCCTAGGCCTCTGCCATTTTTATCCTTTATTGTGCCTATCTTTGGGGAAAAATGTTCCTTTGATATTTTCAATTTTCCTGAAGAGATCTCTACTCTTTCCCCTTCTGTTGTTTTCTCTATTTTTATATGCTGTTCATTGAAGAAGGCCTTCAATAATAATGAAGTGTCATATTTAATACTAACCTACCTAAAGTGTTGTTGTTGTTATTCAGTCATGTCCAACTCTTTGTGACCCCATGGGCTATAGCACATCAGGCTTCCCTGACCTTTTCCATCTGCCAGAGCTTGCTCAACTCATGTCCATTGAGGCAGTGATGCCATCCAACCATCTCATCCTCTGTCATCCCCTTCTCCTCCTGCTTTCAATCTTTCCCAGCATCAGGGTCTTTACTAATGAGTCGCTTCTTCATATCAGGTGGCCAAAGTATATGAGTTTCAGCTTCAGCATCAGTCCTTCCAATGAATTTTCAGGATTGATTTCCTTTAGGATTGACTGGTTTGATTTCCAAGGGACTGTCTGCATTCCAAAGGACTCTCAAGAGTCTTCGCCAAAACCACAGTTCAAAGCATCAAATCTTTGATGCTCAGCCTTCTTTATGGTTCAACTCTCATATTCATACATGACTAGTGAGAAAAAAAAAACATAGCTTTGACTACATGAACATTTGTCAGCAAAGTAATATCTCTGCTTTTTAATACGATGTCTAGGTTGATCATAGCTTTTCTTCCAAGGAGCAAACGTCTTTTAATTTTATGGTTGCAGTGACCATCTGAAATAATTTTGGAGCCCAAGAAAATAAAGTCTGTCACTGTTTCCATAGCTTCCCCATCTATTTTCCATGTTTCATCCAGTTTGGCATTTCGCATGATGCACTATGCATATAAGTTAAATAGGCAGGGTGACAGTACACAGCCTTGACGTGCTCCTGTCCCAATTTGGGACCAGTCCATTGTTCCATGTCTAGTTCTAGCTGTTGCTTCTTGACCTGCATATAGATTTCTCAGGAGGCAGGTAAGGTGGTCTGGTATTCCTATCTCTTGAAGAATATTCCAGTTTGTTGTGATCCACACAGTCAAAGGCTTTAACATAGTCAACGAAACAGAAGTAGGTGTTTTTCAGGAATGGTCTTGCTTTTTTCTATGACCCATGGATACTGGCAATTTGATCTCTGGTTCCTCTGCCTTTTCTAAATCCAGCTTGAACATCTGGAAGTTCTTGGTTCACGTACTGTTGAAGTCTAACTTGAAGAATTTTGAGCATTACTTTGCTAGTGTATGAAATGAGTGCAGTTGTGTGGTAGTTTGAACATTCTTTGGCATTGCCTTTCTTTGGGATTGGAATGAAAACTGACTTTTTTCAGTCCTGTGGCCACTGCTGAGTTTTCAAAATTTGCTGGCATATTGAGTGCAGCACTTTCACAGCCTCATCTTTCAGGATTTGAAAGAGCTCAACTGGAATTCCATCACCTCCTCTAGCTTCGTTCATATTGATGCTTTCTAAGGCCCACTTGACCTTGCATTCCAGGATGTCTGGCTCTAGGTGAATGATCACACCATCACAGTTATCTAGGTCAGTAAAATCTCTTTTGTGTATTTTGCCACCTTTTCTTAATATCTTCTGCTTCTATTAGGTCCATACTGTTTCTGTCCTTTATTGTGCCCATCTTTGTATAAAATGTTCCCTTGGTATCTCTAATTTTCTTGAAGAAATCTCTAGTCTTTCCCATTTTATTGTTTACCTCTATTTCTTTACATTGATCACTTAGGAAGGTGTTCTTATCTCTTCTTGCTATTCTTTGGAACTCTGCATTCAGATGAGTATATCTTTCCTTTTATTCTTTTCCTTTCACTTCTCTTCTTTTCTAAGCTATGTGTAAGACCTCCTCAGAGAACCATTTTGCCTTTTTGCATTTCTTTTTCTTGGGGATGGTCTTGATCACCACTTCCTGTATAATGTTACAAACTTTGTCCATAGTTCCTCAGGCACTCTGTATATCAGATCTAATCCCTTGAATCTATGTGTTACTTCTACTGTATAATCATAAGGGATTTTATTTAGGTCATACCTGAATGACCTAGTGGTTTTCCCTACTTTCTTTAAATTTAAGTCTGAGTTTTGCAATAGAGTTCATGAATCTAAGCCACAGTCAACTCCTGGTCTTGTTTTTGCTGACTGTATACAGCTTCTCCATCTTCACTGTAGAAGACAGGAAGAATAAAAGAAAAGTAGGCCCTGGCAAGGTCGACAAAAGATATTTATAATTATTGATAAACTGGATGCTGTAAGGCATGAGACTCTTGGAACAAGTGCAGAGGAAACAGTTCATAGTCTTGAAAACAAGATATGATCTTGGGGTCGGAAAATCGACCCCAGACTCTTTCTCAACTGGCATCTCAGGGTCACATGTTTTATGTATCTGGTGGAAAATCTATAGATAAGAATATTAGCCTTAGTTTCTGATTTGTTATTGATTACTATTTCTTAGTAATCAATGTTTCTTACTGTTTCTTACTCAGTGGTTAATGATCACTTTGTTCTTTGGCCCTGAAGGCCACATGAGTTATAGCTTAGATCAGATCAGATCAGTCGCTCAGTCCTGTCCGACTCTTTGTGACCCCATGAATCGCAGCATGCTAGGCCTCCCTGTCCATCGCCAGCTCCCGGGGTTCACTCAGACTCACGTCCATCGAGTCAGCAATGCCATCCAGCCATCTCATCCTCTGTTGTCCCCTTCTCCTCCTGCCACCCCATCCCTACCAGCATCAGAGTCTTTTCCAATGAGTCAACTCTTCTCATGAGGTGGCCAAAGTACTGGAGTTTCAGCTTCAGCATCATTCCTTCCAAAGAAATCCCAGGGCTGATCTCCTTCAGAATGGACTGGTTGGATCTCCTTGCAGTCCAAGGGACTCTCAGGAGTCTTCTCCAACACCACAGTTCAAAAGCATCAATTCTTCTGCACTCAGCCTTCTTCACAGTCCAACTCTCACATCCATACATGACCATGGGAAAAACCATAGCCTTGACGAGACAAACCTTTGTTGGCAAAGTAATGTCTCTGCTTTTGAATATGCTATCTAGGTTGGTCATAACTTTCCTTCCAAGGAGTAAGCGTCTTTTCATTTCATGGCTGCAGTCACCATCTGCAGTGATTTTGGAGCCCCAAAAAGAAAGTCTGACACTGTTTCCACTGTTTCCCCATCTATTTCCCATGAAGTGATGGGACCAGATGCCATGATCTTCATTTTCTGAATGTTGAGCTTTAAGCCAACTTTTTCACTCTCCGCTTTCACTTTCATCAAGAGGCTTTTGAGTTCCTCTTCACTTTCTGCCATAAGGGTGGTGTCATCTGCATATCTGAGGTTATCGATATTTCTCCTGGCAATCTTGATTCCAGCTTGTGCTTCCTCCAGTCCAGCGTTTCTCATGATGTACTCTGCATATAAGTTAAATAAACAGGGTGACAATATACAGCCTTGACGAACTCCTTTTCCTATTTGGAACCAGTCTGTTGTTCCATGTCCAGTTCTAACTGTTGCTTCCTGACCTGCATACAGATTTCTCAAGAGGCAGATCAGGTGGTCTGGTATTCCCATCTCTTTCAGAATTTTCCACAGTTTATTGTGATGCACACAGTCAAAGGCTTTGGCATAGTCAATAAAGCAGAAAGAGATGTTTTTCTGGAACTCTCTTGCTTTTTTGATGATCCAGCGGATGTTGGCAATTTGATCTCTGGTTCCTCTGCCTTTTCTAAAACCAGCTTGAACATCAGGAAGTTCACGGTTCACATATTGCTGAAGCCTGGCTTGGAGAATTTTGAGCATTACTTTACTAGCGTATGAGATGAGTGCAATTGTGTGGTAGTTTGAGCATTCTTTGGCATTACCTTTCTTTGGGATTACCTTTCTTTGGGATTGGAATGAAACTGACCTTTTCCAGTCCTGTGGCCACTGCTGAGTTTTCCAAATTTGCTGGCATATTGAGTGCAGCACTTTCACAGCCTCATCTTTCAGGATTTGAAAGAGCTCACCTGGAATTCCATCACCTCCACTAGCTTTGTTCGTAGTGATGCTTTCTAAGGCCCACTTGACTTCACATTCCAGGATATCTGGCTCTAGGTCAGTGATCACACCATCGTGATTATCTGGGTCGTGAAGATCTTTTTTGTACAGTTCTTCTGTATATTCTTTCCATCTCTTCTTAATATCTTCTGCTTCTGTTAGGTCCATACCATTTCTGTCCTTTCTCGAGCTCATCTTTGCATGAAATATTCCTTTGGTATCTCTGATTTTCTTGAAGAGATCCCTAGTCTTTCCCATTCTGTTGTTTACCTCTATTTCTTTGCATTATTCGCTGAAGAAGGCTTTCTTATCTCTTCTTGCTATTCTTTGGAACTCTGCATTCAGATGTTTATATCTTTCCTTTTCTCCTTTGCTTTTCGCTTCTCTTCTTTTCACAGCTATTTGTAAGGCCTCCCCAGACAGCCATTTTGCTTTTTTGCATTTCTTTTCTATGGGAATGGTCTTGATCCCTGTCTCCTGTACAATGTCACGAACCTCATTCCATAGTTCATCAGGCACTCTATCTATCAGATCTAGGCCCTTAAATCTATTTCTCACTTCCACTGTATAATCATAAGGGATTTGATTTAGGTCATACCTGAATGGTCTAGTGGTTTTCCCTACTTTCTTCAATTTAAGTCTGAATTTGGCAATAAGGAGTTCATGGTCTGAGCCACAGTCAGCTACTGGTCTTGTTTTTGTTGACTGTATAGAGCTTCTCCATCTTTGGCTGCAAAGAATATAATCAATCTGATTTCGGTTTTGACCATCTGGTGATGTCCATTTGTAGAGTCTTCTCTTGTGTTGTTGGAAGCAGGTGTTTGCTATGACCAGTGCATTCTCTTGGCAAAATTCTATTAGCCTTTGGCCTGCTTCATTCTGTATTCCAAGGCCAAATTTGCCTGTTACTCCAGGTGTTTCTTGACTTCCTACTTTTGCATTCCAGTCCCCTATAATGAAAAGGGCATCTTTTTTGGGTGTTAGTCTAAAAGGTCTTGTAGGTCTTCATAGAACCATTCAACTTCAACTTCTTCAGTGTTACTGGTTGGGGCATAGACTTGGATTACTCTGATATTGAATGGTTTGCCTTGGAAACAAACAGAGATTATTCTGTCGTTTTTGAGATTGCATCCAAGTACTGCATTTCGGTCTCTTTTTTGACCATGATGGCCATTCCATTTCTTCTGAGGAATTCCTGCCTGCAGTAGTAGATATAATGGTCATCTGAGTTAAATTCACCCATTCCAATCCATTTCAGTTTGCTGATTCCTAGAATGTCGACATTCACTCTTGCCATCTCTTGTTTGACCACTTCCAATTTGCCTTGATTCATGGACCTGACATTCCAGATTCCTATACAATATTGCTCTTTACAGCATCAGACCTTGCTTCTATCACCAGTCACGTCCACAGCTGGGTATTGTTTTTGCTTTGGCTCCATCTCTTCATTCTTTCTGGAGTTACTTCTCCATGATCTCCAGTAGCATATTGGGCACCTACTGACCTGGGGAGTTTCTCTTTCAGTATCCTATCATTTTGCCTTTTCATATTGTTCATGGGGTTCTCAAGGCAAGAATACTGAAGTGGTTTGCCATTCCCTTCTCCAGTGGACCACATTCTGTCAAATCTCTCCACCATGACCCGCCCATCTTGGGTTGCCCCACGGGCATGGCTTAGTTTCATTGAGTTAGACAAGGCTGTGGTCCTAGTGTGATTAGATTGACTAGTTATCTGTGAGTATGGTTTCAGTGTGTTTGCCCTCTGATGCCCTCTTGCAACACCTACCATCTTACTTGGGTTTCTCTTACCTTGGGCATGGGGTATCTCTTCACGGCTGCTCCAGCAAAGCACAGCCATTGCTCCTTATCTTGGACGAGGGTTATCTCCTCACCGCGGCCCTTCCTGACCTTCTATGTGGAATAGCTCCTCTAGGCCCTCCTGCGCCCACGCAGCCATGGCTCCTTGGACGTGGGGTTGGTCCTCCCGGCCACCGCCCCTGGCCTCGGTCATACGGTTGCTCCTCCCCGCCGCCACCCTTGGCCTCGGGCTTAGGGGCGTGAGGTATCTCCTCTGGCCCACCGCCCCTGGCCTCGGGCATGGGGGCATGGGGTAGCTCCCCCCGGCCGCTGCCCCTGGCCTCAGGCTTAGGGGCGTGGGGTAGCTCCTCCTAGCCACCGCCCCTGACCTCGGACACAGGGTAACTCCTCTCGTCACCACCCCTGACCTCGGACGCTGGGTATCTCCTCTCGGCCGCCGTCTGGTACTCTCAACCGCTGCCCCTGACCTCGGATGTGGGGTAACTCCTCTTGGCCGCCGCCCTTAGGGCATGAGATCCTCCTGGCTTCTGCCCCTGACCTCGGACGTGGGGTGGCTCCTCTCGGCCGCGCTATGGCGTGAACTCCCCGCATATTCTTTCCTTCCCGGCTGAAAGTATAGTAAAGCTGGCTTGGGTTCAGTTTCGGCACCTTCACCTTGGAGCCATGTTGGTCCCCTGATCCTTGCTTTTCACTGAATTCTTGTCTTGTTTCTCATTCACCCGCCGTATCTTGCTTTTGGAAACCCTGTTTGTTGAGCCTATCCTGGTAATCGCCTCAAAAGATATAAACAATCTGACTTCCTTACTGATCATCTGGTGAGGTCCATGTGTAGAGTCATCTCTTGTACTGCTCAAAGAGGGTGTTTGCTATGACCAGTATGTTCTCTTGGCAAAACCCTGTTAGCCTTTGCCCTGCTTCATTTTGTATTCCAAGGCCAAACTTGCCTGTTACTCAAGATATCTCTTAAGATCTATCCACCATGACCTCTCCGTCTTGGGTGGCCCTACACGTTATGGCTCATAGTTTCATTGAATTTCTAACTTTTGCATTCCAGTCCCCTATGATGAAAAGGACATCTTTTTTGGTGTTAGTTCTAGAAGGTCTTGTAGGTCTTCATAGAACCATTCAGCTTCCACTTTTTTGGCATTAGTGTTTCAGGGATAGACTTGGATTACTATGATACTGAATGATTTTCCTTGGAAATGAACAGAGATCATTTTGTCATTTTTGAGACTGCTCCCAAGTACTGCATTTCAGACTCTTTTGTTGACTATGAGGGCTACTCCATTTCTTCTAAGGGATTGTTGCCACAGTAGTAGATTTAATGGTCATCTGAATTCACTTTGCCCATTCCAGTACATTTTGGTTCACTGATTCCTAAAATGTCAATGTTTACTCTTGCCATCTATTTGACCATTTCCAATTTACCATGATTCATGGACCTGACATTCCGGGTTCCTATGCAATATTGTTCTTTACAGCATCGGATTTACTTTCACCACCAGACACATCGATAAGTGGGTGTTGTTTCCACTTTGGCTTAGCCTCTTCATTACCTCTAGAACTATTTCTCTGCTCTTGTCCAGTAACTTATTGGGCAGCTACCAACCTGGGAAGTTCATCTTTCAGTGTCATCTTTTTGTATTTTCATACTGTTTATAGGTTTCTCAACCCATAAACAAGAATGCTGAAGTAGTTCCCCATTCCCTTCTCCAGTGGACCATGTTTTGTCAGATCTATCCACCATGACCCCTCCGTCTTGGGTGGCCCTACACGTTATGGCTCATAGTTTCATTGAGTTAGATAAGGCTGTAATCCATATGATCAGCTTAGTTAGTTTTCTGTGGTTGTGGTTTTCACTCTGTCTGCCCTCTGATAGATATGGGTAAGAGGCTTGTGGAAGTTTCCTGATTGGAGGAACTGGTTGTGGGGGAACTAGGTCTTGCTCTGATAGGCAGGACCATGCTCAGTAAATCTTTAATTCAAATTTCTACTGATGGGTGGGGCTGTGTTCCCTCCTTGTTGTTTGGCCTGAGGCCAAACTATGGTGGGGTAATTGTAACCTCCTTCAAAAGGGCTTATGCCAGCATGCCCTGTGGCTCCCAGTACTGTTGTACTCAGTGCCCCTGAATGTGGACCCCGCCTCTGCTGGAGACTCCTGGACACTCACAGGCAACTTTGGCTCAGTCTCATGTGGGGTCGCTGCTCCTTTCTCCTGGGTCTGGTGTGCACAAGGTTTTATTTTTGCCGTCCAAGAGTCTGTTTCCCCATTCCTGTGGAAGTTCTCTAATCAAATCCCACTGGCTTCCAAAGTCAAATCCCCTGGGGGTTCTCAGTCCCTTTGCAGGGGCCCTAGTTTGGGAAATGTGTGGGGGCCCTAGAACTCCTGCAACAGTGCGAGATCTTCTTTGTTATAATTGTTCTCCAGTTGTGGGTCGTTTGCTCGGTGGCTCTATGGTGTGGCTAATGTTGACCTTCTCCAAGAGGACTTAATGCCACACACCACGCCTCCCAGATCTGCTGCAGCCAGAGCCTCTGCCTCTGTGGCAGGCCACTGCTGACCCATGCCTCTGCAGGAGACACTCAAACACTCAAAGGCAGGTCTGGCTCTGTCTCTTGTGGGGGTCACTACTCCTTTCCCTAGGTCCTGGTGTGTACAAGGGTTTTGTGTGTGCCCTCTGAGCATCTCTGGTGGGTATGGCAATAGATTCTAAATGGGATTTCGCCCCTCCTACCATCTTGTCAGGGCTTCTCCGTTGCCCTTGGACACATGTCATCTTTTTCTGGTGGGATCCAACATTCTCCTGTCAGTGGCTGTTTAGCAGCTACTTGTGATTTCAGTGTTCTCACAGGAGAAGATGAGCACACATTATTCTACTCTGCCAGCTTAAATCCTGAAGTATTAGTATTAGGCCTTCTTGTCTCTCCTTGGTATCCTTTGGAACTCTGCATTTAGTTGGATGTACCTTTCCCTTTCTTCCTTGCTTTTCACTTCTGTTCTTTCTTCAGCTGTTTGTAAAGCCTTCTCAGATAATCACATTGCCTTCTTGCTTTTATTTTTCTTTGGGATGGTATTGGTTGCTGCCTCCTATACAATATTACAGACCTCTGTCCATAGTTCTTCAGGCATACTGTTTACTAGATCTAATCCCTTAAATCCATTTGTCACCTCCACTGCAGATTCATAGCTTTATTCCTATGTATATTTTATTATTTTTGATGTGATGGTGAATGGGGTATTTCCTGTAATTTTTCTTTCTGAACTTTCATTTTTAGTGTATAAAAGTGGAACAGATTTCTGTTTATTAATTTTGTATCCTGCAACTTTACCAAATTCATTGATGAGCTCTAGTAGTTTTCTGACAGCATCTTTAGGATTTTCTATGTACATATCATGTCATCTGAAAACAGTGATAGTTTTACTTCTTCTTTCCCAAGTTGGATTCTATTTCCTTTTCTTCTCAGATTTCCATGGCTAGGACTCCCAAAAATATGTTGTGAAAATGGACATCCTTGTCTCGTTCCTAATTTTAGAAGAAATGCTTTCAGCTTTTGTCCATTGAGTATGATATTAGCTTTAGCTTTGTCATATATGGACTTTATTATATTGAGGTATGTTTCCTCTATGCCTACTTTCTAAAGAATTTTTATCACAAATAGATGTTGAACTTTGTCAAAAACTTTCTCTGCATTTATAGAGATTATCAGGTTTTATTCTTCAATTTGATGATGTGGTTTATCACATTAATTGATTGCTTGATCATCATGTATGATCAATTTCATGTATTATTGCATTGGGTTTGTTGATGGCTTTGCATCTATATTCATTGGTGATATTGGCCTATAATTTTCTTTTTTTACTGATATTTTTGGTTTCAGGATCAGGGTAATGGTGGCCTCATAGAATGAGCTTGGGGACATTCCTTCCTCTGTAATTGTTTTTTGGAATGGTTTAAGAAGAACAGGTGTTAGTGCTTCTCTAAATGTTTGATAGAATTCACCTGTGAAGCTATCCTGCCCTGGGCTTTTGTTTGATGGGCGTTTTCAAATCCTAGTTTCAATTTCAGTACTTATGAATGGTCTGTTCATATTTTCCATTTCTTCCTGGGTCATTCTTGGGATTTTTTCCCTTTGTAAGAATTTGTGCATTTCTTCTAGGTTGTCCATTTTATTGGCAAATAGTTGCTTGTAGTGTCTTATGATCCTTTATATTTCTATGGTGTCCATTTTAACTTCTTCTTTTTCATTTCCAATTGTATTGACTTAAGGCTTCTGACTCCTCTTCTTGATGACTCTGGCTAAAGGCTTATGAATTTTGTTTAACTTTTCAAAGAACCAGCTCTTAGTTTCATTGATCTTTTCTGTTGTTTTCATTGTCTCTATTTCATTTATTTCCTCTTTGATCTCTATGATTTCTTTTCTTCTGCTAACTTTGGGTTTTATTTATTATTCTTTCTCTACTTTCTTTAGGAGAATGGTTAGGTTGTTTGAGATTTGTCTTGCTTCCTGAGGTAAGATTGTTTTGCTATAAACTGCCCTCTTAGAATGGCTTTTGCTGCATGCTATAGGTTTTGGATCATTGTGCTTTCATTTGTCTCTAGGTATTTGTATCTATCCTCCGAGAGTGGAATTTCCATTTCCCCCACTCTTGTGAAATTCCTGTGATCAAACCCCACTGACTTGCAAAACTGGATGTTCTATGGACTCCTCATCCCATTGCCAGATCTCCAGGCTGGAGAATTTGACATGGAGCTCAGAACTTTCATTCCTGTGGGAGAATTTCTGTGGCATAATTACTTTACAGTTTGCAAGTCACATGCCTGGCAGGTATGGAGTTTGATTTTATCACAATTGCACCCCTCCTATCATCTCATTGTAGCTTCTTCTTTGACTTTCTTTCTGGATATAGGGCATATTTTTTGATAGGTTCCAGAAGTTTTTTGTTGTTGTTGTGATGACTGTTGAGCAGTTATGGTAAGTCCCCTACATACTAATGAATTTTGTTCTGAGAGTGTCTTCATAAGTCCAACTAAGTTGACCTAGTTACCCAACTAATGTAATCAGATATAACAGGTTTATAATACTTTTCACACAAATAATACACAAAAAACAAACATGAAAAAATAATTTTAATCTTATAGTATAGTATCTTGAGCCGTGTAATACCAGCTTTATCACCACTGCTTTTACACTTGCTTCCAGATATCCTAGGCTTGAAATAAAGCTGCTGTACTGCTATACTTTATACAGTGCTATACGATAAAGTATACAAAGCACAACCACTTGTAGGGGATGCATGCACATCACAATATGCTCCAGACACAAGAACTAACTTATGTGATTGGATGTATGAACTCACACTCACATTTTCAAAAGTTCACAACTTGAAGGTTCATATTCAGGAGACTTACTATAGTTGTGATTTTGGTGTTTTTGAAAAAACAGGTGAACTCATGTCTTTCTACTCCATGATCTTATTTCCTTTCTCTAAACTGTACTCTTCTAAATAACTCATAGGGCAAATAAGAATTCACACAAGAAAAATATTTTTAAATTATTGCAGTTAAACAAATACTTAGTAAGAAATTTATAGTTTTAAACCTTTATATGTGAAAAAATGCAAGATCTAAGTTTCCACTATACTCCAAAAATGGAGCAAAGAAACCCAAATGGTCAAAGAAAAGAATAAAGAACAGAAATCAACAGAAGAAAAATCATAGCTAAAATAATTCTATTACCATATACATACAAAGATATTGTAAAAAAAAAAAAAAAAAAAGGAAATCACAGTACAAAATTCCTCAGGCATATCAATGCAAAATTCCGTAACTATATTAGCAATGAAGACATTAAGATCACATAATAAGGAAGATGTGAATACCAATAATATGTGTATTTAAGAAATAGATGGTGATTTAAAATAACCCTGTTGTCCTCTTTTCTGATGGATTCTTATCTGTGATAGAAAGGTCAATGTGATTCCACAAGCTATTAAGGTAGTGATTGTGAAAAATGAAATATTGAATGTATTCTTAATGGGAAGCATTAAATGTGGGAAACTGGGGACTAGAAAATCTGAGATTCTAGAGTAAAACCTAGAGTAGGATCAGGGAAATGGTGATAGGGTTTGTTCTAAGGTCATGATTTAATAAATATTCTGCTAGATTTCCTTCTAGTGGGTCTGGCCTTACTTTTATCTCAATTCAGTTAGACAAGAAACTAATTCTGAAGCTTTCTTATGAAAAGGATATATGTTTCAACCTGAGCACACATACTAGCATGAAGAAAGCATTTACAGAGATACATAGTAAACAGAAGAACATCACGGATATTTGAATTTTCCCCACATTATGACTTTCAGGAACCTGAACATAATGAAAGAACGAAAACTTAAACTGGCTGTTGGAAAGTGCAGATCTTCCTCAGCTCATGATGGGTTACAATAAACTCATTCTAAACTGAAATTGTAAGCATATGGAATGCATTTAATAAACGTAGCACAGGAAACACTGTAGCTTAGCCTGCTGCTGCTGCTAAGTCGCTTCAGTCATGTCCGACTCTGAGCGACCCCATAGATGGCAGCCCACTAGGCTCCTCTGTCCCTGGGATTCTCCAGGCAAGAACACTGGAGTGGGTTGCCATTTCCTTCTCCAATGCATGAACGTGGAAAGTGAAAGTGAAGTTGCTCAGTTGTGTCTGACTCTTAGCGACCCCATGGACTGGAGCCTACCAGGCTCCTCCATCCATGGGATTTTTCCAGGTAAGAGTACTGGAGTGGGGTGCCATTGCCTTCTCTGGTAGCTTAGCCTAGCCTACTTTAAACATGCCCAGAATACTTACATTATCCTAAGTGGGGTAAGACAATCTGGTACGAAGCCTATTTTATCACAGCATTAAATACATTGTGGGCATTTATTGAATAATATGTTGAAAGTTAAAAACAGGATGGTCGTGTTGGTAGAGAATGATTCAAAGAGTGTTAAGCAGTTCACCCTTGTAATCCTGTGGCTGCCACTGCCTAGCACTACAACGAGCATCATATCAGATTAGTCTGGGGAAAAGTCAACATTCCAAATCTGAAATTTGGTTTCAACTAAGTGAGTGTCACTTTCACACTAAAGTCAAAAAATCATTAAGTCAAACCATCATCAGTCAGGGGTCGTCTGTACTGGTGAAACTTATCTGAAAATAAGGAAGGAGTAAATGAATACCTGTAGGGCATTTGGAATTGGACATTAAGTACAACTAATGCAGAATTTCTTTAAAATTTCAGGTTTTAAGAGAATTTTATTTCACTATATAAAGAGTAATGTTTCAATTTTATTTACTAGTTAAATTGTTTAAGGCCTTGTCCCTCAGTCATGTCTGATTCTTTGTGACCCCATGAACTGTAGCCTGCCAGGCTCCTCTGTCCATTGAATTCTCCAGGCAAGAATACTGGAGTGGGTAGCCATTCCCTTCTCCAAAGGATCTTCCCAACTGAGCGATCAAACCCAGGTCTCCTGCATTGCAGGCAGATTCTTTACCCTTTGAGCTACCAGGGAAGCCCCTCACCAAATCTTTAGGTAAAGTGCAACTTCAGGATTGTGTGCCATTTTATCTTATAGCATCGGATAAATCCTGTTCCTGCACCACATGCTTCCAGGGGTGTTTATACAATGAGAAACATATGAAGCAAAGTTCTGATATTTTAGGAAAGCAGAATAAAAGGAGAATATTAAAATTAGGGCTATGCAATGGTATAATGAACTGCTATGAAAGTAAAGACCATAAATTCTAGTTATTTTTCATCCACAGTGTTAGACACAGGAGTTCTCAATATGAATAACTGGTTACTTTTTTTAAAACCAGTTTTTCTCCCAATGCTTTGTCTCAGTAGCCCATTGATATTTTGTGTAAAGTTCACATTAGAGTTAAACCTTCCCTTCAATACAACCTTTTAATTTAGTGAGTCTAGAAAACACACATTTTTGTTTAACAAAAGTCTTGAAACAGCAGGTTTCTATTTGGAAGTTAAGACTCTACATCATGTACCTATGACATGAAATATATCTATTGTAAGGACGAGAACACTGAAACTGTTTTACTGTACTTTTAACTTTTTTATTATCCTGAAATGTATAGTTCTTAGAGTAAATTATTGTGAAAATAGAGATATTTCCATAAAACTACACTGTAGTTTATTCATATTTACAATTATAATAAATCTTTTCAAACTCAGCTATAATAATCTGATTGAGGCAAAAAAGAATTGCAGAAGAATGGCATCTGCAGCATTGCCACAATTTTATTGCAACATGTAAAAAGCAAAGTAATTATACAGTAAAAATAAACTTAAAGAATTATGAGCCAGGTTTACAGATTAAGGCATTAATTATTTCAATATATGAGCAGTCAGTGGTGGTTTTAGTTATCTATGGCAATTCCTCAACTGCACAGTAAGAGTTGTAAGTCGTTGGTTACTAGGGATTTACTAAGGCCCAAACATTTACATTTCCAGTGCAAAGGAAGGTGGAGCTAATGATCTCATAACCAACAGCAGGACCTTAGTACCTTGTTAACAGACTGTATTTGCAATGGCCAGAAGGCTTAAGGTTATCACTTAAGAAAGTTTGTTTCGACCTCAGTTGGTTCTCCTAAGTCCTCACTAGAATGCTGTGGTTATCTTTTCCCTAGAGTTTATCCCTCTTTTTTGCAATTTTCTTCTTAAAAGCCTGACTCCTCTACCAGACTAAATTCAAATCTGCTGTGTTCTTTTTGGTGTTACTACCATAGTGCCATGGGTATCCGTGGTGGCTCAGACGGTAAGGAATCTGCCTTCAATGAGGGAGACCTGGCTTCAATCCCTGGGCTGGGAAGATCCCCTGGAGAAGGGAACAACAACCCACTCCAGTATTCTTGCCTGGAGAAATCCACAGACAGAGGAGCCTTGCAGACTACAGTCCGTGGGATCACAAAGAGTCAGACACAGCAGAGAGACTTTCACTCACCATAGTGCCAGCCATTAGGAAACGTGGTCCATAAGGATGGAGCAAACATTATCTCAATGTCACAAGCACGTATTTATTCTGGATATATAACCAAGGAGATTTTGATGTTTATGTGTGACTTTTTAGACAACTTTGGTCAGTTTACCTAGCCTGGGACCATATCTCCTTTTTCTAGTGCTTCCTTCTGTCTTTCAGCCCCATTCTCCACCCAGGACCCCACCAAAGGAATAAACCCCTTGGTAGAAAAAAGTCAATGGGCTTCCCTGGTGGCTCAGACAGTAAAGAATCCATCTGTAATGTGGGAGACCTGGGTTTGATCCCTGGTTGGGAAGATCCCCTGGAGGAGGGCATGGCAACCCACTCCAGTATTCTTGCCTGGATAATCCCATGGAGATAGGAGTCTAGTGGGCTACTCTCCATGGGTTCATAAAGAGTCAGACACGACTGAGTGACTAAGCACAGCACAGCACAGCAAAAAAAAAAAAAAAAGTCAACAGAAGAGAAATGCAGGGATTATTTTCCCAGATCTTTAAGACTGATTTTAGTCTATATATTAGAGTTCTCCAGAAAAAACAGAACCAATTTCTCATCTATCTATCAACTGAGAGAGGTTTATTATAAAACATTGGCTCACATGATAATAGAGGCTGAGAAGTCCTGTGATATGCAGTGTGCAAGCTGGAGACCCAGGAGAGCTGGTGGTATAATTCCTGTCCAAGTTTGAAGACCTGAAAAGGAGGAGAGATGATAGTGTAAATTTTAGTTCGAGGGCAAGAGGAGATAAAATGAGATGTCCCATCTCAGTTTGGTAGGCCAGAATGGGACACATCTTCCTTCTACTTTTTTCTACTTGGGTCCTCAATAGATTAGGGCCTGAGTAGAAAAAGTGGGCAGTAAGACTGCCCACTTACACCAGGGAGGGCAGTCTACTTTACTGTGTCCAACAATTCAAATGCTTTTATCATCCAAAAATGGCCTCACAGACACACCTATAAATAATGCTTAATCTGGGCACTCTGTGACCCAGTATGTTCACATATTAATAAACCAGCACAGTCCCACCTTGAGATCGTATGTATTCCTGCCCCTAGGTTCAATGAAGCACTTCTTCTTTTTAATGATTTGCCTGTTTGGTTTAATCAAAATGGTTTTATTACAAGTAATGAAGTATTTTATCTAATGTATCATAACATAACTTTTAGCTTGAAGTGTCAGCGATTAAGAAGCTGTATTTTTCAAACCAAATGGTTTTCCCCCATTTATCTATATTGCCAGAAGATCATATAGTAAGTGGATTTATCATGGGCATTGCTATATTTATCATGGGCACACTTAAATCTCAGTTAAATCTCATTCTGCTAAAAAAGAGAGGTTGGGATTGTCTGTTTAGTATCTTCCTTAATCTTTTTGTCATTTACATAAAAATCAACTTATTTGTTTACATAGCCAAATTTAACTTCAAGCCATAAGATAGGCAGTCTTTAGAGTACGAACTTTAAAAAAATGATATTCCTGTTGGAAAAGACTCTGATGCTGGGAGGGATTGGGGGCAGGAGGAGAAGGGGACGACAGAGGATGAGCTGGCTGGATGGCATCACCAACTCGATGGATGTGAGTTTGAGTGAACTCCGGGAGTTGGTGATGGACAGGGAGGCCTGGTGTGCTGCGATTCACAGGGTCACAAAGAGTCGGACATGACTGAGCGACTGAACTGAACTGAACAGATAGAGACAAGTTGGTATCTTAGCACTGAGCTTGTTTCATCGATTACATGATGTCCCAAACCACATCTTAGGAGCCCTTTTTACTGCTGACATCTGTGATTTGGGTGAGTGGCCAGTAAGAAGCAGCAAGTGGTGATAGATATTTTGGAAGCAAACTGAGGCTTTCACATATAGATCCCAATGCTCAGTAACTCCTACACTTGCCCTGATACTCTCACTCAGGATATTTCTTTACAAGTAAATTTCTGTTCATTCTGGTGTTCATGCATGCTTTGTGCTGATCTTTGCAGTGTGGCCAGAGGAAAGATGTATGTCCCTGCTCCCCTGTGATGATTCTGTTATAAACAGCGTGACATAATCAAAGAAAACAGTGAATTGACAACGGAGAGGAGGAATATAGGATCTGTGTTTTTTTATGATTTCACAAATTATTCATGCAAAATTTTTAAAGTTTTAGTTACCGTAGATGCATTGAGTACACTCAACTCATAAGTGAGGAAACTGAGGACCAGAGATCAACCCAAGATTAAAAGTTACTTGAAAACTACCAGTGAACAGGTTGTAGAGGTTCTGATTTCCTGTTTAGTAATCTTCCTACCTCAGTGAGGTTATTTCAGGTATAACAATTAGACAAACATCAAATTTATTTCGGAGAAGGCAATGGCACCCCACTCCAGTACTCTTGCCTGGAAAATCCCATGGATGGAGGAGCCTGGTAGGCTTCAGTTCATGGGGTCACTGAGAGTCGGACACAACTGAGAGACTTCACTTTTATGCATTGGAGAAGGAAATGGCAACCCACTCCAGTGTTCTTGCTTGGACAATCCCAGGGACGATGGAGCCTGATGGGCTACCGTCTATGGGGTCATACAGAGTTGGACATGACTGAAGTGATTTAGCAGCAGTAGCAGCAAGTTTATTTACTAATGGGAAAAAAAATATTTGTGGATGGAAAGTATTCTTCTAAAACAATGTATAGGTGACCGGGTCATTTAAAATAACAGTATCTGAACCAAGACATCTAGGTGCAGGAACAACTAACACACTGCCCACACTCTGACACTAACCAACCTGACTCCACTGGCTATAAAGTGTTTGCCTGCAATGCGGGAGACTCAGGTCAATCCCTGGGTCGGGAAGATCCCCTGGAGAAGGAAATGGCAACCCACTCCGGTACTACTCTTGCCTGAAAAACTCCATGGACTGTCGCCTGAGGAGCCTGGTGTAGGCGACAGTCCCTCAGGCGACAGTCCATGGAGTTGCAAAGAGTCAGACACGACTGAGAGACTTCACTTTCACTTCAAAACAATAACAACAATGCAACTAAATAGTATGACTAAAACCCCCAGTATTTTTTTATCAGTGTGAATAACCTCCCAAGTGACATAAGATTTTCTTTTCTAACATGTCTCTAATTACTTTAAACATTCAAAGCATCAATCTGACTAAAAACATGGAGCATTCCAAGGTGTTTCCAAGCCCAACATACTTATAGTATTCAATTACTATCTTATTTTGTTCTATGAAGACCTACAAGACCTTCTAGAACTAACACCAAAAAAGGACCTTTTCATTATAGGGGACTGGAAGGCAAAAGTAGGAAGTCAAGAAATACCTTGACTAACAGGTAAATTTGGCCTTAGAGTACAGAATGAAGCAGGGCAAAGGCTAGCAGAGTTTGGCCAAGAAAATGCACTGGTCATAGGAAACACCCTCTTCCAACAACACAAGAGAAGATTCTACACATGGACATCACCAGATGCTCAATACTGAAATCAGATTGGTTATATTCTTTGTAGCCAAAGATGAAGAAGCTTTATACAGTCAGCAAAAACAAAACTGAAAGCTGACTGTGGCTCAGATCAGGACCTCCTTATTGCCAAATTCAGACTTATATTGAAGAAAGTAGGGAAAACCAATATACCATTCAGGTATGACCTAAATAAAATCCCTTATGATTATACAGCAGACGTGAGAAATAGATTCAAGGGATTAGATCTGATAGACAGAGTGCCTGAAGAACTATGAATGGAGGTTCATGACATTGTACAGGATGCAGGGATCAAGACCATCCCCAAGGAAAAGAAATGCAAAAAGGCAAAATGGTTGTCTGAGGAGACCTTACAAATAGCTGTGAAAAGAAGAGAAGCAAAAGGCAAAGGAGAAAATGAAAGATATACCCATTTCAATCAGAGTTTCAAAGAAGAGCGAGGAGAGATAAAAAAGCCTTCCTCAGTGAACAGTGCAAAGAAATAGAGGAAAACAATGAAATGGGAAAGACTAGAGATCTCTTCAAGAAAATTAGAGATACCAAGGGAACATTTCATGCAAAGATGGCCTTAATAAAGGACAGAAATGGTATGGACCTAACAGAAGCATAAGATATTAAGAAGTGGCAAGAACGCACAGAAGAAATATACAAAAAAAGATCTTCATGACCCAGATAATCACAATGATGTGATCACTCACTTACAGCCAGACAGCCTGGAATGCAAAGTCAAGTGGGCCTTAGGAAGCATCACTATGAACAAAGCTAGTGGAGGTGATAGAATTCCAGCTGAGCTATTTCAAATCCTAAAAGATGATGCTGTGAAAGTGCTGCACTCAATATGCCAGCAAATTTGGAGAACTCAGAAGTGGCCACAGGACTGGAAGAGGTCATTTTTCATTCCAATCCCAAAGAAAGGCAATGCCAAAGAATGCTTAAACAACTGTACAATTGCAATATCCCAAACCCTAGTAAAGTAATGCTCAACATTCTCCAAGCCAGGCTTCAACAGTGTGTCAACATTCCAGATGTTCAAGCTGGATTTAGAAAAGGCAGAGGAACAAGAGATAAAATTGCCAACATCCGTTGGATCATCAAAAAAGTAAGAGAGTTCCAGAAAAACATCTGCTTTATTGACTATGACAAAGCCTTTGACTGTGTGGATCACAATGAACTGTGGAAAATTGTCAAAGAGATGGGAATACCAGACCACTTGACCTGCTTCTTGAGAAATCTGTATGCAGGTCAGGAAGCAACAGTTAGAACTGGACATGGAACAACAGACTGGTTCCAAATCAGGAAAAGAGTACATCAAAGCTGTATATTGTCACATGCTTATTTAACTTATATGCAGAGTACATCATGAGAAAATTGGGCTGGATGAAGCACAAGCTCTAATCAAGATTGCCGGGAGAAATATCAATAACTTCAGATATGCAGTGACACAACCCTTATGGCATAAAGCGAAGAAGAAATAAAAAGCTTCTTGATGAAAGTGAAAGAGGAGAGTTAAAAAGTTGGCTTGAAAATCAACATTCAGAAAAACTAAGATCATGGCATCTGATCCCATCACTTCTTGGCAAATGGATGGGGAAACAGAGACAGACTTTATTTTGGGGGGCTCCAAAATCACTGCAGATGGTGACTGCAGCCATGAAGTTAAAAGACGCATGATCCTTGGAAGAAAAGCTATGACCAACCGAGACAGCATATTAAAAAGCAGAGACATTACTTTGCCAACAAAGGTCTGTCTAGTCAAGGCTATGGCTTTCCAGTAGTCACGTATGGATGTGAGAGTTGAGCTATAAAGAAAGCTGAGCACTGAAGAATTGATGCTTTCGAACTGTGGTGTTGGACAAGACTCTTGAGAGTCCCTTGGACTGCAAGGAGATACAACCAGTCCATCCCAAAGGAAATAGGTCCTGAATATTCATTGGAAGGACTGATGCAGAAGCTGAAACTCCAACCCTTTGGCCACCTGATGCGAAGAACTGACTCACCAGAAAAGACCCTGATGCTCGGAAAGATTGAAGGCAGGAGGAGAAGAGCACAACAAAGATGAGATTGTTGGATGGCATCATGGACATGAGTTTGAGTAGGCTCTAGGAATTAGTAATGGACAGGGAAGCCTGGCGTGCTGCAGTCCATGTGGTCACAGAGAGTCAGACATGACTGAATGACTGAACTGAACTGAACTGATCTTGTTTTGGGACTATCTTTGCCTCGGGTGTCAAGTAAGGAGATTTCTATTTGTACATATGAGACATGAAGAATATGTAAAGTGTCCCTGTTGAAGGTGTTGTTGTTTGTAGTGACTTTACAAAGTATAATAAAAGAGTCTGGGTATGCATGTGGCTGAAGTTTCCTAGGCCTTCTGTTTTGGCCACTATTCTACCACTCTTTTTAATCCATATCTATGTGGTGATGGAATATCGTTATTTGCAATATAAGCACACCTAAGTCTTCTGGAACTAGACCTGTTTAGAAACAGGAAATTCATGTGTGGAGAGTTCAAGATCTGAGAGCGATGGTCCAGACCAGTTTCTAGCTCTGCCACTTGATTTAGCCAATGGACTTGGGCAGTACGACTTTAAAGCTTGACTGGACTGTATGTTAAATCCACAGTTGTGAAAATCAAATGAAATTGCCATGAAGACACTTTATAAAAATAAAAATTACTTAATAAATATAAGGTATAGGCCCCAGGAAACAACTCATATCAAGATAAGTAAATGTTTACTTACTCTCACAATTAAAAAAGATCAAGAAGATATTTCTTTTAAGTTCGATTTAATAAGACAAAATGCTAAGAGGAAAAAAAAATTGGAAAGTGCTTAATAACAGACTGTGATTAATCACTTTAACAAATGGGTTGATGTTGGCTATGCTACTGATCATCAAACCAATTTCAGTAATTCCATTATGCAATAAAGATATTCCATCCAAATTTTCTCAGCCAGTGGTTGGCTTACATTCAGATATGGACATTTCTGCTTGTGTTTTAAAATACATTGTGTCTTGTGGCAGTAAAAAGGAAACAAGACATCCTCAATTTAATTAGTACAGTGATTTTCTAATGGATCTTAGGTACAAAATTTTTATCCAAAGGAAACCTTAATAGGAAGCCCTTTATGTACCAATAAAGCAACTTCATTTTCACTTTTCACTTTCACGCATTGGAGGAGGAAATGGCAACCCATTCCAGTATTCTTGCCTGGAGAATCCCAGGGACAGCGGAGCCTGGTGGGCTGCCGTCTATGGGGTTGCATAGAGTCGGACTCGACTGAAGCGACTTAGCAGCATGACCATTTCAGTTGTTTTCAGAGGGCTTCCCACAAACCCCACCCAAGCTTCCACCTGTCCTCTTTGCTCTAGAATACTTGGGGAATAGCCATATGATGCTCCTAGGAGCACAGTTTGAAAACAATTTTTTTTTTTTATTGTAACAAAGCACTTTGAAGAATTTGAAATACAGTTTAATCATGACGCAGTCTCACAATAATGCCAAATGTTACCTTTGGCTCCATGAGATCTTGGGTATTTATCTGTTGATTGACTAGCTCTGTGGGTTCATGTAAGTAAACAATATAAATTATATTTTCTTTCCTCACACTTCTCATTGATTTAAAAATCCTGACCTCAGTGATATTGGATACTTTTTAATAGTACTGGCTACTCCCTACAGTACATATAGGAACTAACCAGATATTGTGCTTATTAGTTTTTTGGTATAGCTTCCAGTTACAATCAGTTTTCATTCACTTTGATAATTTCTTTAATGAAAATGCTATACATTTTATAAACAAGATATATTCTCCCCATTCATACAAACAAAACAGTCTTGATTTGAAATATACTCTGGATGGAATTGTAGAGCAAAAATTTATATTTGAGCATATGTTTCAGAAACATTTTGACATTACAGCTATTTAAACCTGGGAAACATTCCTAGCACTCTGGTTTGATCCAAAAAAATTGAAATCATGAGAATAAAGGGTGAACTCCTGTTTCCATAGACTTTCATGCTCAACAGGACAAAAAAGAGTGAGAACTTTAAGTGAATTAAAACCACTTCATTCGAGAATTATAAAGGTGCCCATAAAACTTTTCTTTGTCAGTTGATTCTGAATAGAGCCTGCTCTTGGCAGAATATGAAGGGAACCCTCTTTCCTCAGATGGTAAGACTTCTTCTGAATCCAGGTTTTTTAGGAAGCCTTTGTGATCCCTATTCCCAGAATTCAGCAAACAGAGAAAGAGAGAAAATCAGCAAGTGTTGTCATATAAGTTTCCTTATTTTTCCATATCCATCTTAGCTTATTGGAACCTCTTAATTGATGAATGAGGACTTTATCAAGCCTGGCAGGAGTCATTATGTCTCTGATTTTCCTTGAAATGTATCTGTCGTGCAGCTCAAAATTGAATAGCCAGTTTGGGGCTTAACCAGAGACATGGCACTGACTTAAGACACTCTGAAGGGAATGAATGATTAATGCAGTTTATAGACAGGCTAGCGCTTCTTCTGTCTCATGTGCTTTTTGTATGTAATCTCCAGTGGTTCAAGTTCAGATGGATCTAATGAAAAAGGACTAGATGTTTTCCACCTTCCCTTCAGAGCATGCTGTACGATTTATCCACTGACAAAATGTGCTAATGAAATGTCACCTTGGACAGCTTGCTAAAGGATTGATGGGCTGAAAGTTTTGCACTTTATTTAACTTTTGCAGGAAAAATGAATAAGTCCTCCAAACTCTGTATGATATAGAGATCCATTATGGTTTTCTAACTCAGGAAGTAGCTATACCACTGACGGGACGGAGGATAGAGAAAGATGCTGATGGGGTAAAGTTTATAAATAAGCAGATTGAGGATGTGTGGCTTTATTATACCTCCATTCTAAATTATTGTCAAGTTACTTGATTTTATGAAGGCATTTCCTTCTATATACTTTATACAATTGTTTTCAATCTATTAGTCTATCAAAGGGAAATAAAATCATCAACCTCTGTAACCAATTATCCTATTTCTTTATCTGTTCTTTTGTTCCTTCATTACCAGAATCCCAACTATAAAACCTATCCTGAGAATAGTTTTAAGCCTTTTAATTTATTCCACTCATAAAAACTTCATAATCTGTGAGCAATGGCCACTGAAGATCATTAAAGGGAATTGAAAATGGCAGACCAAAAAAAAGCCAGGATATGGAAGGAGATAAAACTGTACATAATCAGAGAGTCTGTTGATAGCAGTAAAAGGGCAAAATATACAAAATGGACTAGCACTGAAATAAAATAAGGAAGTAAATGAAAACTAAGCAAAAATAATGGAATGCAGATAATGCAGTTGTAAGCTATGTACATCTACACTAACCAAATAAATAAAAATAACCACACAGTGACTCAATACTCACACAAGAGAGAAGCTTAAAAATATATAGATCTACAGAAGGTAAGTTAATGCTTACTTTATCTAGAATGGTGAATGGAAGTATAAAGAAGGACATTTTCTCACTCCTTGCTGGTGCTGCTGCTAAGTTGCTTCAGTTGTGTCCGACTCTGTGCTACCCCAGAGACAGCAGCCCACCAGGCTCCTCTATCCCTGGGATTCTCCAGGCAAGAACACTGGAGTGGGTTGCCATTTCCTTCTCCAATGCATGAAAGTGAAAAGTGAAAGTGAAGTCGCTCAACCGTGTCCGACTCCTAGTGACCCCATGGACTGCAGCCCAGGCTCCTCTGTCTATGGGATTTTCCAGGCAAGAGTACTGGAGTGGGGTGCCTTTGCCTTCTCCATCTCACTCCTTAGTCCAAGGCAAAAATTTGGTAGAATCTACCTGTGGTGGTTCAGATGGTAAAGAATCTGCCTGTAATGCAGAAGACCTGGGTTCAATTCCTCAGTCAGGAAGATACCTTGGAGAAGGGCGTGGCTACCCACTCCAGTATTCTTGCCTGGAGAGTTCCATGGCAGAGAAGCCTGGCAGACTACAGTCCATGGATTAGCAAAGAATCAGACATGACTGAGCAACTAACATGCTAAGGGAAGAAAGCTATCTGGTTTTTAATTTCCATAATTGTTAAAATGAGGATGAGAGTATTATTACAATAACACTAGTTGCTATAATAATTCTCTAAATTTCAGAGGCTTAATAAAGTAGAAATTGATTTTTCACATAGAGTCAAACTCAAAACAGTGGGGAGTTAACCTTATCCTCTGCTAAGATTGAGAGATCTTCATTTTTGTCATCTTGGGGCTTCTCTATTTTTAATATATAGGTCTTTTAAGATTGTTTAATATAAAACTCCCAAGAAAAAGTAACAAAAGTGTCAGCATATGAGAGGTTTATGAGGCTAACCTAGTAGAGATCCACTACTCAGTAGGCTATATGACTGAGCCTAACTACAAGAGAGACTGGAAAATGCAGACTAGGTGAATGTATAGAAAAAGGAGGAAACAAGACAAGTAATCTTGTACAGTTCCTTTCACTTCTATTGGAAAAATCAAATAATATAATGCTTATAATAAGCTCAATATCTCATACGCATTTCTTTTTTATTTTACTCATCCCTTTAATATTAAATGACTAATAAGTATAAACCTTTGTTATTACTATTTGGTTCTACTTAGGATAGCTATTTTTGTAACCATTGGTGGGGAAGAAAGCATAGCTAAAAGACAATAGACTTAATAAAACTGAAAACAGATTATGCCCTTTGACCTTTACAGTCATTTCAGAACTGAAAATATGTTTGTCTTTGATTTGTTAATAATTTTCTGCCACATTTAATTCCTTCAGCACATATTCTGTGTATTGTATCTCAGCATGATTTAATTTTTTTTATTATGTACATACCTGGATGACAACCATGACATAAAAGTTGCTCAAAGGTATATTAAATATTTACACTTGTTTCATTTTTAAATCCTAAATTATAATCTGTTTTAAATGCATTGTTCTCAAGTTTTTTGAAGCATACCAAAATAAAATTTGAAAAAATTACCACTTTGGTGATTAGAAATTCGAAGTCTAGGACTCAGTTTGTTTATTATCTTATGTTTTATGTGCTAGGTATTTCCAACTTTTGAAACTCTTATGTTTTTATGATGTAAAAAATGAGGGTTGTCACTGTGGCCTATACATTATTCTCCTTATAATAGTAGTGTGATTAGTACATGGATACTGACTCAATTACTGATGTTTATGTAAGTTTTTGTGATTTTATATACTTGTAAGAATTATGATTACTCTTAATTAAATATAAGTGGATATAAAGATTACCGAAAACATAACAAGATTTAGAGTTAGCAAGACTTAAGTTTGAATCTTGGGCTTCCCTGGTGGCTTAGACAGTAAAGAATCCTCAATGTGGGAAACCTGGGTTTGATCCCAAGGTTGGGAAGCTCCCCTGGAAGAGGGCATGGCAGCCCACCCCAGTATTCTTGCCTAGAGAATCCCCATGGACAGAGGAGCCTGGCAGGCTACAGTCCATAGGGTCGAAGAGTCAGACACGACTGAGCGACTAAGCACAGCATGAGTTTGAATCTTACATCTACTTTAAGAAACACTTAAATTAATTGAAACTCAGAATCTAAATGTATACATGTACCTGAAAAGTAGGGAAAATAATATTAACTCTGCATGATACAGAGGGATTCCCTGGTGGCTCAGCTGGTAAAGAATCTGCCTGCAGTGTGGGAGACCTGTGTTTGATCTCTGGGTCAGAAAGATCCACTGGAGACGGGAATGGCAACCCACCCCAGCATTCTTGCCTGGAGAATTCCATGGGTAGAGGAGATTGATGGGCTACAGTCTATGGGGTTGCAAAGAGCAAGACACAACTGAGCAACTAACACTTCACTTTCTTTCTGCACTATACAAGATGGTTATACATTTTATAGGAGAAAACAAATTTTAATGGGCTTAGAATGTTTTCTGCCACAAAGTTAATTCTCAATAAATATTTCAGGAATGTGTCAGTTATATTCCATACTATCAAAAATCTGTGAATATAGTTTATATAATAATTTTGACACTAATTTATGTATGTTATAGGGCTGAGTAAATGAATATTGTATGTTATCACTTACATGTGGAATCTAGAAAAGCTGAATTCATAGACACAGAGAGTAGAATGGTTGGTGGTTACCAGGGCTGGGGGTTGGGGGAATGAGCAGATCTGAACCAAATGGTACAGATGTGCTGTTAGAAGATAAGTAAGCTCTGGAGATCTATGTACAGCACTATGATTATAGTTAACAATGCTGTAATGAATATTTCAAAGTTGCTAAGAAGTTAGATCTTAAATATTCTCATCACAAAAAGAATTAACTGTGTGACATAATGGAGGTATTAGCTAGCCCCAGAGTGTTAATCTGGAGAAGGCAGTGGCACCCCACTCCAGTACTCTTGCCTGGAAAATCCCAGGGATGGAGGAGCCTGGAAGGCTGCAGTCCATGGGGTCGCTGAGGGTTGGACACTACTAAGCGACTTCACTTTCACTTTTCACTTTGATGCATTGGAGAAGGAAATGGCAACCCACTCTAGTGTTCTTGCCTGGAGAATCCCAGGGACAGGGGAGCCTGGTGGGCTGCTGTCTATGGGGTCGCACAGAGTCGGACACGACTGAAGTGACTTAGCAGCAGCAGCAGAGTGTTAATCATATGCAATCTATAAATGTATCAGATCAAGATTGTCCACCTTAAACATACACAATGCTGTATGTAAATTTTTTTTATTTGTTGGTTTAGTCTGATCCCAAGGACTGTAGCCTGCCAGACTCCTCTGTCCATGGGACTTCCCAGGCAAGAATGCTGGTGTGGGTTGCCATTTCCTTCTCCAGGGGATCTTCCCCACTCAGCAGTTGAACCTGTGTCTTCTGCATTGCAGGTGGAGTCTTTACTACTGAGCCACCTGGGAAGCCCTATATGTAAGTTACATCTCAATTTAAGAAAACATAAATGAAGGTGAGAGAAAATAATAGAAATGGGCTTCCCCCCAAATACATACAATCTATTTTTAAGAAAAATAGGCTTCCCTGGTGGCTCAGATGGTAAAGAATCCACCTACAATGTAGGAAACCTGGGTTCGATCCCTGGGTTGGGAAGATCCCCTGGAGGAGGAAATGGCAACCCACTCCAGTATTCTTGCCTGGAGAATCCCAATGGACAGAGGAGCCTGGTGGCTACAGTCCATGGGATCACAAAGAGTCGGACATGACTGAGCAACTAAGCACAGCACACAGCTGGTTTCAAGTATAACATTCTGAAATTGAGTATTTCTCTACTGTTTTCCCAGGATTATTGCTTTACTGTCAGACTCTGGTTGCTGAATTATGAACCTCTTATAGATTAACTTACATGCCCAAGGTATGATAATATTAATAAAGCACCCCTTATCAAACACCCAAGAACAATTTTGCCTTGTGCTTTATCTAATTATTTCATTTAAATTTATAATTATGAAGAAACTAACGAACCATGTAAGATAAGCAGTTCATATATAGTGGGGGTTTCTAAAAAGCTGAGAGGGTCAGAATGAGACAAAAGAGAGATATTAAATACAGAATAAGCACCTAGCAGGTTAAAGGTATTTTAGGGATTTCTAGCTAGAGTTTTCATCCACACTATGTGGTTAGGAAAAGAAACAGAAGTGCTTCTAAACAAACAGGATTTGCTCTGAACCTCCCTGGACTGTGATCATGGAAATGCTGAATTTGGCAAATAATGAGTAGTATGAAATAGTAAAACAATTATTTTTGAAGAAGTCTGTAGAAGGTTGCTGGAAATGGGCTTCCCTGATGGTTCAGCAGTAAAGAAGCCACTTTCAAGGAGACAGAGGTTTGATCCCTGGGTGGGGAAGATCCACTGGAGAAGGGAATGGCTACCCACTCCAGTATTCTTGCCTGGGAAGTCCCATGCACAGAGGGCCCTGTGGGCTTCAGTCCATGGGGGCTGCAGAGTCAGACACAGCTGAGAACTAAGTACACGCGCTGGAAAGGAGAGTGTGTAGGTGGTTGCAATTTCACTAACTTATCCAAATAAACCTCCTTTGTTTTCACTGTAGAGTGTCAGTAAAGGAAAATAGAGTCCATTTCTTAGGTCAGATTCCCTGGGAAGAGTAAAAATTAGGCAGAGGAATTAATGGAACTGAGATGCATTTGCAACAAATTCCTAAGGCAGTCTAGCTGGGATGACCCCCAAATGGAGCATGGGGAGAGGGCCTTTGTTCCTCAGTGGAGACCAGCCACTGACTACAGCCTTGCCCCCAGGGATGGGTATAGGATATTACAGCCTAATATTTTCTACAGAGGGTAGATTTCCTACTGTAAAAAAGTGAAAAAAAATTCTTAACCCAAACGAAATTTTCAGACATTTACCACAAAATATTTAAGAGCAAGAAGGAGAACTGTTAAGTTATATAAAGGACTTGAGAAAATGGTAAGAAATAACTAAAGTTAACATTATTTAAGAAGACTCAGATGAAATATATGAAATATGTATAAAAAATATAATAGAAATAAGCCCTTCATGGATCACAGCCTTGTCTTGATAACGGGGTTTGCATAACTCAATGAAGCTGTGAGCCAAGCCATGCAGGGCCACTCAAGATGGACATGTCATAGTGGAGAGTTCTGAGAAAATGTGTTCCACTGGAGGAGAAATGACAAACTACTCTAGTATCATTGCCACAAAAACCCCATTAATAGTACAAAAAGGCAAAAACACATGACACCAGAAAATGAGCCCCCCACAGTCAGAAGATGTTCAATATGCTATTGGGGAAGAGCAGAAGGCCATTACTAATATCTCCAGAAAGAACAAAGCAGCTGGGCCAAAGCAGAAACAACACTTCAATTGAGGATGTGTCTAGTGGTAAAAGTGAAGTCTGATGTTGTAAAGAACAGCACTTCATAGGAACCTGGACTGTTAGGTCCTGAATCAAGCTAAATTGGACGTGGTCAAACAGGACATGGCAATAGTGAATATTGACATCTTAGGAATCAGTAAAATGGAAGGGAATGGGTGAATTTAATTCAGATGGTCATTATATCTACTACACTGGGCAAGAATCCCTTAGAAGAAATGGAGTAGCCCTCGTAGTCAACTAGAGTCTGAAACGCAGTACTTGGGTGCAATCTCAAAAATGACAGAATAATCTCAGTTTGATTCCAAGGCAAACCATTCAACATCACAGTAATCCAAGTCTAGGCCACAACCACTAATGCTGAGGAAGATGAAGTTGCCCGGTTCTATGATGACCTACAAGACCTTCTAGAACTAACACCAAAAAAAGATGTCTTTTATTTCATAAGTGACTGGAATGCAAAAGTAGAAAACCAAGATACATGGAGTAACAGGCAAGTTTGGCCTTGGATTACAAAATGAAGCAGGGCAAAGGCTAACAGAGTTTTGCCGAGAGAATGCACTGGCCGTAGCAAACACCCTCTTCCAGCAACACAAGAGATGACCCTACACATGGACATCACCAGATGGCCAATACCAAAAATCAGACTTATTGTATTCTTTGCAGCTGAAGATTGGAGAAGCTCTATATAGTCAGCAAAAACAAGAACTGGAGCTGCCTGTGGCTCAAATCATCGGCTCCTTATTACAAATTTCAGGGTTATATGGAAGAAAGTAGGGAAATATATTGAGATAATGGAAATAAAATAGGTCCCCTTGTTGTCAGATATTTGTAATAATATGTGGATTTGTGGATTATTGAGTGTCTCATAATGAACTAAAAAATATGTGGATTTGTAATTTCCTGCATTTGTTGTCCCTATCTTTACTGATAACTAGTTAAATTAAATATTAACTTATAAATCTTTCATATCTATATATAATATAAAATATCCCAAGCTTGAGATAAATATAAATGGATTAATCATCTCCTTTAAGCTCTTTTCAGTTGCAACAAAAATGCTACCACACAAGTTACTCTGGATACAAAATCTCCAAGAAGACAAAGATTTGTTGTGCTCCAGCTTCAGAAAGACAATAAGTTGAGCTGGAAAAGAGGGACTCAAAGTCTTGAGATGATCATAGAGAGAAGAATAGAAGATAGGTTATGAAGGATTTTGTTAATCAGACAAAGGTCTTGGATTTCATTCAGTAGGGTGATGGAGCTGCTCAAACTGGTTTGTGAGAATTTATCACTAACTTTCATTAATATTGTGAGCTTGTTTTTTAAACATCATCCATATCAAAGATTAATTAATTATTTAAATTTATAACTAAATGAATTGTTTTGGAAACAAAGCTTACCACTTCCTAAATTATTTTGCTATAGTTTCCTATTATCACAGTAGACATTTGAAAACTATGTTATCTACATGCCGAGCATGCAATGCAATGAAATGCTAATACCCATCTCTTTCCAATTCCACATTCTCTGACATCACTTATGATGCTAGCTTGAAATTGGTGGGAGTTTTGAAACAAAGAAAATAATTATACTAATCCATACAAAATATAGTTGTTGGGTTTTTGTTTTTTTTTTAGCTCCAGAGATTTGGTTGCTTAACATTTATCACCAAATAATCTAATTGAAATATGAAAATATAGATTTTTAAAATACCTAATTGAAATAAGAAAATAAGTTTAGCAAGGCAGTGGCATAATTAAACTTTGTTTTGTCTGCTTATTTTTTTGGGGGGCGGGGGGCTTTATGTTTAAGATAAGCAGAGAAAAGACTTGAGAGAAACAATGGAGAAGGTTGGAGGGGTTTTATTATAGTATGCTCATCTCAATAAGGCAAAGAGAAAAATTAAAAATAGGATAAATATTGTTGTCAGACTTGAGAAAGAGAGAAGGATCCAGGATGACTAATATTCTGGCTTGAACCATGTGTGTCTGATGGTACAATTTACAATGACCATTAAACTAGAGGAAGAAGCAGTAACAGAGAGCTGGTGACAGGAGCAGAGGAAGAAATAGTGCAGTTTTGAACATGCTAAATCTGAGGTACATTTTAAATATCCCACTTATATAGCCTGGAGGATCATGCCAGGGAGTTAAAGGGACATCAAAAGCATCGAGAGCCTTGAGAATGCATGAGATCACCAAGGACAGAGGGTGACATAAAAGTCCTAGATCTCTCTTTATGGCACTGACGTCTCACATTTTTGCTTTGCATTTGATGTTGACAGAATATCTTAAATCTTTCCTACTTTTCTATCCTCCACGGACAAAACACACCACAGCCTAAATGTTTTGGTCTCTGTTTTACTCTGATGAGCTTTAGCCATATCCTAGCTAACTCTCTTCCTTTCAGTCCTGGCTTATTCTAAAATTCCTCCATCTTGCACACATTTTCCCTAATGAGGGGCACATAGCTGAAAAGAGAGATAACTCAAGGATCCACTGACAAAATCTACGGACAAATTATGTAGAGACAAGAAGATGAGATTAAAGAGCAAACCACCTTGATGACAATCATTATTATTCTTTTGTTTCTTCTTTAGAGAACAACCTCGTCAAGTTTCCATAATCATTGTCACCTGTAATTGACTCCCTTGATTCCAATTGTTCTCTCAGCAAGTATCCTAGCCTTTACTGGTTCCTTGAAGAATACATGCATAAAAGCTCGAGAATTAGGCAAACTTTTCTTGCACTAAGATTTGAACATCCCTGCCAGAAGTCAGTAATAGTCTGACATACACTACAGACTTCAACTGTACAGAGAACATATTGTAAAATATATATTACTATTTCAGGATTCTTACATTTGCAAATCTCTTGATATATACATAATGTATTTTTATCAAGGATACAATTGTCCAGATGTTAATTTTGAAAACAGATCCAAATCATCATGCCTATACCAGAGTCCTCTGTTGAAAGATCAGGTTGTGTAAGCAGCTTGATCATCAGCTGATGAAATATGCCATTAGAAGCAAAATAGAAATTATTGTTTGAAAATGTGAACATCTGGAAAGATCTACATATCCTACATACAACCTCTTTGGTTTTGAACGCTGAGTTCTTACTAAAATTCTAAGTCTGTAGAGTACTACAAATCTTCAGTAATCAAAGCAATGTGGTACTGGCACCAAAAACAAGCAAACAAACAAAAAATGAACAGACATAGGGATCAATGGAACAGAATAAAGAGCCCATAAATAAGCCCACACACCTATGGTCAATTAACCTTCAACAAAGCAGCTAAGAATACACAATGGGAAAAAGTCTCTTCAACAAATGGTACTGGGGAAGTTGGGCAGCTGCATGTAAATCAGTGAAATTAGAACACACCCTCACACTATGCACAAAAATGTACTCAAAATGGCTGAAAGACAGAAACATAAGAATGCCACCATAAAACTCCTAGGAAAGATCAAAAGCAAAGCATCCTCTGACATAAATCATACCAATGTGTTCTTAGGTCTATCTCCCAAAGCAATAGAAATACAAACAAAAATAAATTAATGAGACCTAATAAAACTTCCAAGCTTTTGCACAGAAAATGATAGCATAAACAAAACAAAAAGACAGCCTACAGAATGGGAGAAGTATTTTCAAACAGTGTGGCCAAGAAGTGCTTAATGTCCAAAATATACAAACAGCTCACTGAACTCATCAACAACAACAACAAAAAACAACCCTATCCAAAAATGGGCAGAAGACCTAAGCTGACATTTCTTCAAAGAAGAAACACAGATGGCCAAGAGCACATAAAAAGATGATCAACATCACTAATTATTAGAGAAATGCAAATCAAAGTTACAATGAGGTACCACCCTACACCAGTCAGAATGGCCATCATTAAAAACTCTAAACTAAAAGGCTGGAGAGGATGTGGAGAAAAGGGAACCCTCCTACACTATTGGTGGGAATATAAGTTGGTGCAGCCACGATAGAAAAAGTATGGAGGCTCTTCAAAAACTAAAAATAGAATTACCAAATGATTAGTAATCCCACTCTTGGGTATACATCCAGACAAAACTCAAAAAAAAAAAAAAAAAAAAGATACATACACCCGTATGTTCATAGGAGCAATATTCACATTGCCAAGACATGGAAACAACCTTAAATGTCCATCAGCATAAGAGTGGATAAAGATAATGTGGTGTATATACACAATGGAATGTTACTCAACCAGAGAAAAGAAATAATGCCATTTCCAGCAACATGGATACAACTAGAGATTATCATACTAAGTGAAGCAAGTCAGAAAGAGATATGTGAAATATAAAATATGATCTAGTTATAAGACAGAAACAGACTCACTGACATAGAAAACAGAATTGTGGTTGCCATGGGGGGGGGGAATTAGGGGAAGGATGGACTAAGAGTTTGGAGTTAGTAAATGCAAATTATTACATATAGAATGAATAAACAAGGTCCTACTTATTAGCACAGGGAACTATATTTAGTTCCTGAGATAAGCCGAAATGGAAAAGAATATTTAATAAAAATTTTATGTATGTACAACTGAATCACTTTGCTGCATAGCAGAAATTAACACAACATTGTAAATCACCTGTATTTCAGTAAAAAATAAAATTCTAAGTCTGTAAAATAAAGTCCTTGTAAAATAAAGGTAAATCTTAAATCAGTTTTGCAAGCCATATATGCCTATATGGAATTTTTTTTTTTTTTTTTTTTTTACTATTTTAGCCAAGAAACAGAGTTGAGCCCAATTCTCACAAATGCACCTACTATCTACCATATATATAGCATTCCTTTCACTGTGCTTGACTTGTGACAATCTTCTGCATTTTACTAAGACTATATGTACCTGCTTTGATAGCTATTCTTTTCCTTGGAAAATTATAATTCATTAGAACATTTCCTGTTTATTAATTTCTATTTCTTTGTCTTTTCTTTAACTTTCTGGATGCTCATGTATCCAAAAATAGGTAGCACAACTTAATAATGTCTATCTTTGGAAAGCACCACTTAAATCTCAAAAATAATCTTAATTGACTAACTGGGGAAAAGAAAAGATATCCCAAATACTCAAAACTTTAAATGACATGTCTTGAGTTTTCTTTCTTTTTTTTTTTTTTTTCTTGAGTTTTCAATGGATTTTAATGTAAAAACTAAAATGAGCTGAATTTTGTTGCATAATGAATTTTTTCCTAAACTCTTGAATTCCCATCACTGGGAAGTAAAGACTTGGTAAGCATCTGCCAAAGGAACATTGGAGGAGTTGGTTGGAAGGAGTCTCACTGGTTGGAAGGAGTCTACTTTTTCATCTCTATTTATCAGTGTACAGATAAGGAAAAACTTGACCAGTTCACTTCTCTATGGAAGGGAAAGAGGCAAGAAACTTCATCCTATGAAATGTAGCATACTTAATGGAGATGAACAGCAAACTTTGCTCTTTCTTGCAGCCAACATGAAAAACACAGTCTAATATGATTTATAAATTCCATAATTCCATGGACTAATCCACCAGATTAAAATTATATATAATTCATTATATAATTTAAACTATTTTATATAAGTATATACTATATATATTATATTACATATATATGCATGATATATGCAATATATATATACATATATGATACACACACATATATATATATATGCATTCCTGACTCATGACACTGGGAAAATTTTTTCCCAAGGGTCTTTAATCAGAAACAGATGGTGGTGGTTTAGTTGCTAATTTGTATCCAACTCATGTGATCCTGTGGACTCTAACCTGCCAGGCTCCTCGATCCATGGGTTTTCTCAGGCAAGAATACTGGAGTGGTTTCTATTTCCTTCTCCAGGGGATCTTCCTGACACAGGGATCAAACCCAAGTCTCCTGCATTGCAGGTGGCTTCTTTACTGACTGAGTCACCATAAATTATATAATTTCATGGACTAATCCACCAGATAAAAATAAATTATACATATAATTTATTATGTATTATAACTATATACTTACATAAAATATATATTTTATATTTGTATGTATATATATACATTATATACATTCCTGACTCAAGACACTGAGCAAAATTTTTCACAAGGGTCTTTAATCAGAGACAGAAGTATATAATTCAAAATGTCTTCATAGCAAATGTCAAAACTAATTCCAAGTTGTTCCCAAAGCAATATGAAATCTAACAAGGTAAAGCACTAAGACATTTTCATATTTTGTTAAGAAAAGATTTGAGTATCAAGTGTTCAAATTTCCAGATCTTATGAAATAGTTTAGACAAAAGAAGACCAAAAATGTTTAACTATACTCAGTCTGAATTTTATTCTGTACGTATGTTATCACTCAGTCATGTCTGACTCTGCTACCTCATGGGCTGTAGCCTGCCAGGTTCCTCTGTCCATGGGATTCTCTAGGCAAGAATATCGGGAATCTTCCTCTACGGAATCTTCCTGACCCAGGGATTGAACCCAGGTCTCCCACATTAAAGGCCAATTCTTTACCATTTGAGCTACCAGGGAAGCCTGCTATTCTGTATATTTTAGTCTAAGTATAAAAAAATCTTTTAGTTTGGAGATAAAGAAAATTTCTGTATACTTTGCTCAGTTCCCTTAACTTTTCTCCAACCTTTGCCGTACCTGCAATTTATAAAATTAAACAAAACACTTTTCATCATGTTTGTGGTTGTTTACCTGTGCTTTGGATATGCAAGAGAATGTAGCGATGAGATTACTGCATGGAGAATCCAACTCAGCCTTTAAAATACTTGAAACAATTTAAAGAGTAAACAGGAAGTGTCAATGTCAGTAACATCATGTTTCAGTATTGCTCAGAACAGAGAAAAGCTGGGAGTTATGCCGAGTCACCAGTCACAACAGAGAAGAAAGCACTGAACCTGAGTTAGTACTAGCTTTGGAATTCTATTTAATATTCACTAAGGGTATTCCAAAAATGTCAGGTCCTGCTCTTTAAACTTTTATTGTGCATCTGTGCATTTTCTGCCCTTTTAAAGCCCTGATTCACTAACTTTTTAAGCCAGTGGTGAAAATATTTCTAGCTTCCACTGAGACATATTGGGGGAAAATGGCATTTAATTTAATAATAATTAGTTGGAGAATGTTTCACATTTAGAATAAAAAGGAAATTCTAGGAACTTTTCTAAAGGGGTAGGCACAATATATGCTAAAATAGCTAATGATCTCCATAAAATAAACTGTGAGGGGAAATGATAATCTAAATGTTGTAACTTCATCATTCAAAAATTCTTGTTAAAAAAAAAATTGCTTCCTGACTCTTCAGTACATACGAGAGTATTTGATGTATGATTAAGTTGTTTTGTCACTAAGTTGTATCCAACTCTTTTGAGACCGCATGGACTGTAGCCCACCAGGTTCCTCCGTCCATGGGATTTTCCAGGCAAGAACTGGTTGCCATTCCCTTCTCCAGAGGATCTTCCCAACCCAGGGATTAAACCTGCATCTCTCTTGTATTCGCAGGTAGATTCTTTACCACTGAGCCACCAGGGAAGCCAAATTAAACAATAACAACTAAATAAAAAAACACTGTTGTACATATTGTATTATCTTTCTACTTTATGTAAGTTTGTTTGACTCGAGTTTTTCAATTATCTTATTAAAGTGGATTCATCCACTCACGAGGCATTTATCACTAGCAATACAATCAGATATACAGGTCAGATGCATTATGCTTTATTCAAAGAAATGGTTGTCTTCATGAAGAAATCAGACATGTAGATAGTAATCAAAACTTTATAGTATGAAAGAAGGATAAATAGTGTCATGTGAGAACTGAGAAAGAAAACCTAAACTAGTCATCTAAGAGGATGTAAATATGGACTTGCTCTAAATAAGTGCCTAACTAGAAGAAACTACATTGGCAAAGATTATCAAGATGGTAGGCACTTCATCTTGATTATAGCCTTGACATCTTACCTTCTATTTTAAATAAAATTTGACCATGATGTGGTCTCCTCCTTGGACTGCATATCTGTTTAGCCCCTTAAAGACTCATCTTGACTGAATTAAAGTGTAGTATTTTCTTTTTTAAATAATTTTTTAATTTTAAAATTAAAAATGAGATTCATTTTTTATGATTTAGCCACCTTAATTCCATTTGCAACCTACTCCTTCCTTGCTATGTAATGTATTCACAGACTCTGAGGGTTAATATATGGGCATCTTGAGAGGGGGGCAATATTCTGCCCACCACACATGCCTGTTAAAATTAAACACTGAATAAAGGTACATGATCATCTGGTTCTCTAGAAAGCTCAAAATGAAATGTGAGCTATGCTAACATCTGCACCATAGGTTAATTCATCAAACATATACTTACTAAATGTCTACTCAGTGCTGGTGGCTCAGTCGGTCAAGAATCTGCCTGCAATGCAGGAGACCTGGGTTTGGTCCCTGGGTTGGGAAGGTCCCCTGAAGAGAATGGCAACCCACTCCAGTATTCTTGCTTGGAGAATTCCATGGACAGAGGTCCTAGCCGGCTACAGTCTATGTAGTTGCAAAGAGGATTAACACTTGTACACAGTGCCTGACACTGTTTTAGGTAAAAATTTTCTTGGGGAAACACATGGGAAGAAGGAAGAGTCCTTGGAAAGAGCAGGAACTGGATATTCCTGGAAACCTTGTTTTATAGGCACTGAACAAATATCATTGAGATACTATTTTGTAGTAGATATGATTCTGGATATTGGATGCAAATTGGTAAAAAAAAAAAAAAAAAGCAACAGGCTGGTTCCCTACTTCTGCAAAAATTACAATCTAATCCAGCAAATATCAAACAAATGAATAAAAAAATATTTGTAAAATCACAAATTAACTAATAAAGCCCAGGTTTCACAAACAGCAAAGGATCCTACATTAAAATGTAAAAAATATCTCAGAGAATTGACAGCTAAGCCAGGGTATGTAAAATGACCTGCTGCTGCTGCTGCTGCTAAGTCACTTCAGTCGTGTCCGACTCTGTGCGACTCCATAGACAGCAGCCCACCAGGCTCCCCCGTCCCTGGGATTCTCCAGGTAAGAACACTGGAGTGGGTTGCCATTTCCTCCTCCAGTGCATGAAAGTGAAAAGTCAAAGTGAAGTCGCTCAGTCGTGTCCGACTCCTAGCGACCCCATGGACTGCAGCCTACCAGGCTCCTCCATCCGTAGGATTTTCCAGGCAAGAGTACTGGAGCGGGGTGCCATTGCCTTCTCCAGTAAAATGACCTAACGATACCTAAAAAGTCTCTCAGTGTGTTCCCATGAATATCTGCATCACAAACACTGAGTGTTCCTGCTTAAAATTAATATCCTTTGACCTCTTTATAGGCTTAATAAAATCAGATTATCTGGTACTAGGACCAAGGTATCTATATTTTAACAACCCTGTCAAATGATCCTTCTGAACATTGAAGTTCATAAATCTTAGCACAATACTTAATGTTAGAAGGGTCAATCATTATAGTTTTTTGCTGTAATGCAAACAACAGTATTTCTGCCATAGAAGAGTCATATTTAATGATCAGAATATTTACCCACACAGTTGAAAACTGTTGTCTCCAGGAAGAAGGTTTTTGGATAAAAAGAAGAAACCCCTCTGAAGCATCAGCAAGAGTATTAGTCAGGGTTCTCCAGAGGAAAAAAAAAAAACTGATAGGAGGGGTGGATAGGGTGGGGAGGCATGTAGATTTAGCATAGCTATTGACTCACAGGGCTACAGAGACGGAGACGTACCAGGATCCGCTGTTTACAAGCCAGAGAACCAAAACAGTTGGTGGAATAACTGAGTCTAAGTCTGAAGACGTGAGAAGCAGGAGAAGACCTTCAGGGGCAGAACAAGGGAAAAGCGAGAGCATTTGCCACTCCTTCCTTAATTTTTTCTATTCAGGCCCTCAACAGACTGATGCTGCCACCCACAATGGTGAGAGCAGATCTACTTTATTCACCCTATTGAACCAAATGCCACTCTCTTCTGGAAATATCCTCACAGACATACTAAGAAATAAAGTATCATCTGGGCATCCCTTAGCCCAGTCAAGCTGACATAACATTAACCACCACAGGAATGGCACATGTAAATTGAAGATGGTTAAATGATGCTTTGACTTTTCTGTGATCCATGATAAAACTTGGGGAGTTGTGCTATTTTAGGTCAAGTGTAAGTGGCCTGTGAGATTATTAACTTTATTCAACTAAAATAAAATATCACTTGAGTTTTGCAGACCCAAGTAAACCTCTCAAACAATGGTTATGCCATTACATGATAAATGATGATAGTAAACATTTTAGAGTAATTTCATAGTGATTTATTTTATTTCTTAGGCCTTTTGGTTTTGTGCTCTACTTATTTAAATCTCTCCCTTCAGTGATAATATAGTTATTCTTATTTAGTTTAAAAAAAGCAAGGTAGTAGAAACACTGAAAACCAGAAACTATATTAGGAATAACAGGAAGATTTATCAAGTATAAGCATAAGCACATATGTAATTGTTAAAGATCTATTTTTGTCCAATTAATAATTGCTCTCCATGTCAACTGGGATTCCCTGGTGGCTCAGATGGTAAAGGGTCTGCCTGCAATGCAGGAGACCCAAGTTTGATCCCTGGGTTGGGAAGATCCCCTGGAGAAGGAAATGGCGTCCCACTCCAGTATTCTTGCCTGGAAAATCCCATGGACTGAGGAGCCTGGGGGGCTACAGTCCATGGGGTTGCAAAGAGTCAAACATGACTGAGTGACTTCATTTCCATGTCATCCAAGGTCCATCTAGTCAAAGCTATGGTTTTTCCAGTAGTTATGCATGGATGTGAGAGTTGGATTATAAAGAAAGCTGAGCACCAAAGAATTGATGCTTTTGAACTGGTGTTGGAGAAGACTCTTGGGAGTCCCTTGGACTGCAAGGAGATCTCACCAGTCAATCCTAAAGGAAATTAGTCCTGATTATTCATTGGAAGGACTGATGCTGAGGCTGAAATTCCAATACTTTGGCCACCTGATGCAAAGAACTGACTCCTTGGAAAAGACCCTGATGCTGGGAAAGATTGAAGGCAGGAGAAGAAGGGGACAAGAAAGGATGAACTGGTTGGATGGCATCACTGATTCAATAGACATGAGTTTGAGTAGGCTCTGGGTGATGGACAGGGAAGCCTGTCATGCTGCAGTACATCAGGTCCCAAAGAATCGGACATGACTGAGAGACTGAACTGACTGACTGACTTCCATGTCAAACTAATATTAAAAAATAATTTGAGGGAAAAGAGCACATATAAGCAAAATCCATTTAGTACACAGAATCAGAATGGTCTTCCTGTGAGAAATTCCTTAGTTCTGTGATTTATAACCAAACTAAACTGAAATTTAAATACAAACTTAAATGAAAAAAAAAAAAAACTGTAAGAGAGAGAGGAGGGATGTTAACACTGGCACAATGTCTTAATCCAGGTAAACTATCGGACAATGGCCAAATCTGACCAACCACCTATTTTTGTACAGACATGGTGCTTCGTTGGAAAAGCCCTGATACTGGGAAGGATTGAGCGCCAAAGGAGATGTGGGCAGCAGAGGATGAGATGGTTAGATAACATCACCAACTCAATGGATATTAATTTGAGCAAACTCTGGGAGATAGTAGATGATAGAGGAAGAGTCTGGAGTGCTACAGCCCATGGCTTCGCAAAGAGTCGAACATACCTCAGCGACTGAACGACAACAGCAACAACATGCAGCGAGAAATGGTTTTTACATTTTTAAATGGTTGGAAAAATATTAAAAAAAAAAACTTCATGATGTGAAAAATAGATAAAACTTAAATTTCAGTGTTCATAAACCTGAATTGGAACACAGCAGAGCTCATTCATTTATGTATGGTCCATGGTTTCTAGGCTGCTACCACAGCAGAATTGAGATGCTGTAATAGACACCTTATAGCCCACAAAGCAGGACATACTGACGGGGTCTTCACAGAACAAATTCATCTGTTCTGTTTTTAATTCATTACTTGTTTGAATATTAATGTATATGTTTCTATCATGTTACCATGTAAAATTATGGTAAAATATTTAATGAAAATGTTAATGCATTTATGTTTCTATCCTGAGGCCTTCCCTGGTGGCTCAGAGGGTAAAGAGTCTGTCTGCAGTTTGGGAGACCTAGGGTTACAAAAAGTCGGACACGACTGAGTGACTTCACTTTTCTTTCTTGTATCATGTTAGTTAAGTTTTAGTAAAATATTTAATAAAATATTACACATATAAAATATGCATGGCATATAGTATAAATATGAGTATGTAAATATATATATGTATATTTATATACATGTGTGTATATATATATATATATACATTACCCCTTACTATTGTCCTGTCTGTGCATGTTGCATGCATATCTCATTTATTCTCCCATGCAGTATATGCAATATTTGAGTTATTTCACTTAACTCTTGAAATAGTCATGCAAGGATGTGCTAGAATTAAACCCATTTAACAAATGCATATATTGAAGTTTACATAGACTACCTGATTTCCAGAGTCACACACCTGGAACTCAAGCCCCATTTAGCCTAACTCCAAAATATCATACTCTCATTCACTGTTAATACTGGGTTGGCCAAAAAGTTTGTTCAAGCTTTTGCATATATGAGAGTGCAGAAAAATCTGAACAAACTTTTTGGCCAACCCAATGTTTATATTTAGTTACATATTTATACAAATAAAAATTTATACACACTTAAACAGTGACTAACACATCAAAGGCTAAAGTACTTTTTTAACACATTTGTTTTAATTTCAATTTAAATACATCTTTTCCTGTTTCAGGAAAATCTTTCTTCAGAACTGTAATAAGTAACACATCTAATATTGCTAGACAGAGCCTGCTAATGCAGACAAAAGGCAGTTTCATAGAGGGCCAATATATTTTTTTAATCTTTGTCTCCTGGAATATTTTCTATCTAAGTGGAGTGAGTAGGCACACGGAATATCCTTCATTTTATAAACCTCCAGTGAATACTCATGAAAACACCGGTGAGTTAGGGGATGCAAAGTGAAGGAGGAGGGGAACTGAGGGAGTAGAAAGCAGAGGAAAACTGGCCATCTGCTTACCAATCTGAAATTACTCCAGTTTTTGTCCTGTTCAATTTGCAGATTCCGTTTGAATGATTATATTGTACCCAGTGGGGATTCATAACCCTCCTAATTCTGTGAATCAGGAATTAATTACTGGTGGGAATATTTGTCCAGACTGTCCTGAGGACTTCCCTGGTGGCTCAGTGGTAAAGAATCCGCCTGCCAGTGCAGGGGACATGGTCCAAGAAGATCCCGCTTGTCACAGAACTAAGCCCATGCATCACAGCTGCTGAGCCCACACATCCCAGAGCCTGTGCTCCGCAACAACAGAAGCCACTGCAGTGAGAAACCTGTGCACCACAACCAAGAGTAGCCCCCACTCGCTTCAACTAGAGAACGCAACGAAGCACAGCAACGCACAGCAACGAAGACCCAGCACAACCAAAACTAAACAAATCAATTAAAAAAAGAAAAAAAAGCTGTCCTGACATTTGGACCTACAGAAGGCTGTTCCCCAGCCATTCTTTTAAATATGTTCCTGGGGGAAAAAATTCTCCATCTGGATCTTGGGTTGTAAATGACTCAATAGAATTAGAATACTTGACGAGATTTTAATAAAATTTTAACCTATAAAACTATACATTATTTGAGACTAAAACAGTTTGTGAAAACTTTACTCAAGTGAATTTTATTTTGAAAGGGAAAAGGGAGACACAAAGAAAAAAATAATGCCACATGTATAAATCTAAGATGTAAAGTCTCCATTTTTTTCTGTGATAAATGACATTTAACTTGGTATAAAAAAGCTAAAATTTAAGAACTTTCTACATTTCCCAGTGTCTTTATTAGATGTTTCACATATGCTATTTTGTATAATTCCTACAGCAGCCCAGTGAGACATACATTTTTCTCTCATTTAAAAATTGATCTAAAAAAAAAAGAAAGATCAAACAAACATAGCTATTGTAGATTAAGTCCTTGATCATGATCATTATTCATTTCCTTTCCCCTTTATCCATACGGAGGGCTACAGTCCAAGGGGTCGCAAAGAGTCGGGTATGACTGAGTGTATGGCACTTAGATACTGGATAGTGTTCATCCTTTTCCCTTGACTTTAGGTTTGTCCATGAAACTTGCTTTGGCAAATGGAATACCGCATTAGTGAACTGATGACACAGGAGACTTAAAATATGCTTCAGTTTTGGCTTTCTCTTTTGTGCTCGTTCCCTTCTCATGAGAAGTTTTCCCTGGCATCTTTATACCCTTCAGCTGAGCCCATGAGCTGACCCGAGCTGACCCAGGCTGTTCCATAGACCATGAGCAAGAAAGATGCTTAATGTTGTGTGCCACTGAGATTTTATGTAAGACTTTTATGTAGGAAAATATGACTATGAAAAATTGGTTATGGGATGAAGCTATAAGACAGAACAAAAGATACAAATGGGAAAAACTAAAGTAAAATATGTGCAATTTTAGGTAGAATTGCATGGATAGCCACCAAGAGACTCTACCGAAAGCTGGAAGAATGATCCATGGGGTAGTGGTAAGACATTCAAGAGTTACGTAAAAGAGAGAAACAATTTTGAGGTGAAATGCTGAATGCGTGAGTCAACTACTTAAACTACTACAAGAAAGTGATGAGCTCATTGAGGGAAAAAAAACAAAATTAAAAACTGGCCAGTTAGCTAGCAAAACTTGGAGAGCTCAGAGATTGCATGGCTGGAAAAGGAACTGTCTGTCTTCAGATCAATGGTGTACCCTAACAAAGATGGCCTTCATCTTCAGCTTGACTAAACTTTATAGAGGTGTCTTCCTGATTTTAGGCCTCTTGCCTCCATTTCCTTAGGGCTTTTACTTTAGAAAACTTTCTACTGTAAATTCTTTCTCTGCCCTTTTGAAATGTAAATATTCTCCCAGTTTCTTGCCAGTTTTACAGTCCAGAAAGATTTTTCTTATGGAATCTTAAAAAAAAAAAGGTACAAACGAACTTATTTACAAAAGAAACAGAGTCACAGATGTAGAAAACAAGCTTACGGTTACCAGGGAAAAGAGTAGGAAGGGAGAAATTTGGAGATTGGGATTGACATATACACACTACTATAAATAAAATAGATAACTATAATAAGGACCTACTGTATCACACAGGGAATTCTAGTCAATACTCTGTAATGACCTATATGGGAAATGAATCTAAAAAAGAGTAGATATATGTATATGTGTAACTGATTCAGTTTTCTGTATGCCTGAAACTAACACTACATTGTAAATCAACCATAGTCCAATAAAAATTTAAAAAGGAATGTTTTTAAGACTTGTAGCCATCCCTTTGAAATATAGTCATCGAGGAAGATAGTGTTCCTACCTCTCCAGTTTCTGTGGAAAGGTAGGAGCCTAGATTCTTCAATGAGCATCAGTAAGCAAACACAGATGGCCTAATCATAGAGAAAAACATTTGCAAAGTCAGAAACAGCTCAATGTGATGACAGATCCTACTGACTAATCTCCTTCCCTAATGTCCTTCAGTACTTTTCCACTAGATCACTCACCTCAGCACTTAAAAACACATTCACCTTGAGTTCAATCTCTTTCCTCTGTTGCAATAATCTTAACTAAGCCTTTTTTGTCTAACTTTGTCCAGTGTAATTTTTCTTTGACAGTCCATTGAACAATAGGCTCAGATAAAGGACAATCACTCTAAGTGTTACAGTAAGACATGACCTCAGAGCAAAGACCAAATCAAGCCTGTGGCTGTGACATTCTTTGCTGCTGCTGCTGCTAAGTCACTTCAGTCGTGTCCGACTCTGTGCAACCCCATAGACGGCAGCCCACCAGGCTCCCCCGTCCCTAGGATTCTCCAGGCAAGAACACTGGAGTGGGTTGCCATTTCCTTCTCCAATGCATGAAAGTGAAAGTGAAGTCGCTCAGTCGTGTCCGACCCTCAGGGACCCCATGGACTGCAGCCCACCAGGCTCCTCCACCCATGGGACTCTCCAGGCAAGAGTACTGCAGTGGGGTGCCATTGCCTTCTCCAAAGCCAAATAAGGCTCCTAGAAAACTTAGGGTCATAAGCACATAGAATCCTGATATAAACAAACTACTAGTAACTAAGGAGAGAGAAGTATTTTATAAAATAATTTTAGAAGTAACATTCAGCACATGGAGTTGACCAGAATCAAATACATAGAAATTCAGAATGTTTTAAGAAAGTTGTGCTGGCAAAAGTGCCTCCTGCCTACACTATGAGATTTTTGAGATATTAAAAGACATTCACCAGGAAGCTGACCAAGAAATCTGCTCAATGCCCTTTTCAAAGGCATCAAGGAGAGTGATGCCAAGGAGAGATTCCCAGAGAGTGGAGTCAAGAGCTATAAGCAATTGACTGGACTGAACTGAAGCTTAGTCAGAGAACATTTCCTATCCCCAAGGTACAAGATTCCGGCAATATTTGCTCATTAAGATCTCAGAATTGTTGTAGACTCATAACTGTTTGCCTCTTCTTCTTTGCATTTTGAGTTAGGGATTATCCTGCCCTTGTTCCACCGTCATGTGTTGGGTGCATGGGCTGGGAGGGGTGCAGACTATCTAGCTTTACAGACGCTGTTGCTCCTGGACCTGGTTGAGCCTGATGCCATGCAAAAAATGGGCCCATGGGGATATTTTGTAGAGAAATTGAGTTCTTTTTTCCACATGGGGAAATGAAGTGAATAAATATTTGTGACCAAAAAAAAGCTCAAGTAGTAGCCACAATACAGACATCCCATTCTTATCTCCTGATTGTGGGGAGGGTGAATGTGATGCTGGATTATATGCAGATGACTATGAAATGACTGGTGGTCTGCTTGAAATAGGTTGACGACCTCCTCCCTCCCAGTCAGAGGAGCTCAAGGGTATTGAAGTAGTTCGAGTTTTTTATTTCTCAACAACATCTAAAGGGGCTTCCCTGGTGGCTCAGACACTAAAGAATCTGCCTACAATGCAGGAGGCCTGGATTCAATCCCTGGGTCAGGAAGATCCCCTGGAGAAGGGAATGGCTACCCACTCCAATATTCTTGCCTGGAGAATTCCATGGACAGAGGAGCCTGGCAGGCTGTATAGTCCATGGGGTTCCAAAGTGTCAGACACAACTGAGTGACTGGCAATTCACTTCAAACTTATTTACTCAGTAAGTAACAAAATCCTCAAAGAGATAAAGTAGATATTTACATGCTAATTGTTAATAAATGATTTAAAATGTTATCCTACTTCCATGACAACATATTTTAATTAAGTTGTGATTGCATACCAATTGGTAAATCTAAGTTGAGTAGCGTCTCCTTGGAAATGTACATTTAATTTTACGTAATGTTTTAAATAGATTTATCTCCCTGCATGTTTGAAATAAATTGTGTTAAAATCAGATTTTAATATTGCAGATATTATCATCACAACTGGTTAATATCTGTAAGGAAAAGAGTACTGAATTTGGAATGAGATGTGCTACTTACCACCTTTGTGGCCTGACATGTATTTAACTTCCCTGAACATCAGTATCATTTTCTATTACACAGGGCTGATATTAAATGTATTGTAGAGTTAGTGTGAAATTAATTGCTATAGTATATGTCAAGTTTCTGTTGAACAGTAAACTCTCAGAAATTTAATTTCACACCTGCCCCTCTATGAACAGCCACACACACTCTTTCCTCAGTGCATAAGAAATTATTTATCTGACATGAAATACAAAGTTGGAATTTTTAAATCAATCTGTGGGCTTAGGACACAAAATACTCACTCCATTCACTCTTAATTTTCAGCCTGTCCTTTTCACAGTGCTGGTCAGTCATATCAGAACTAGTTGCTCTATTTTATGGCTACTTCTCTTCTATACCATGGTGGCTTAGAAGATCAAATATTAGAAAATCAAATTAATTGAATAAAACAGTAAGTTATATGAAAATAAAGAGACTTTGTGTGTGTGTGTTTGCATCCATTGGGAGCAAAGTTTTTATTTTTAACTGGAGGATAAGTGCTTTCCAATGTTGTGTTGGTTCCTGCCATACAACAGTGTGAATCAGTCATAAACATATATCCCCTCCCTCTTGAACCTCCCCCCACCTCACCATCCCATCCCTCTAGGGAGTCACAGAGCACCAGGCTGAGCTCTTTGGGAAGAAGCACAGCAACTTCCCACTAGCTGTCGTTTTACATATGATAATGTGTATAATTCAGTGCTACTCTCTCAGTTCATCTCACCTTCTCCATCTCCTGCTGTGTCCATAAGTCTGTTCTTCATGTCTGTTTCTCTATTCCTGCCCTGAAAATAGGTTCATCAGAACCATTTTTTTTCTAGATTCCATGTATCTGCATTTAATATATGATATTTGCTTTCTCTTTCTGCCTTACTTCACTCTGTGTAACAGGCTTTTAGGTTTGTCTACCTTTAGATTTTAGGAGAATGTAAAAGTGAAACTGAAGTCGCTCAGTCGTATCTGACTCTTTGCAACCCCCTGGACTGTAGCCTACCAGGCTCCTTCGTCCACGGGATTCTCCAGACAAGAATACTGGAGTGGGTTGCCATTTCCTTCTTCAGGGGATCTTCCCGACCCAGAGGATCTTAAGACCCAGGGATCGTACCCAGGCCTTCCGCATTGCAGGCAGACGATTTAACCTCTGAGCCACCAGGGAAGCCCAGGAGAATGTAAGTCGCTGAGCAAAGAGGTGTCCGCTGATCTAAACCTTGTCAAAATCTTATCTACTGGTTATATCTTCAGATCACTCCCCTTGTGTTTTGTGGTAGCTAGTTGCCACATTAGGCTGGAGATGGTATAAGGAGGGTAGATATAAGGCTTCGCTCATGCAGTGATGCCTATAAAAGGACTAGTGGTCTGTCTGAAATGATTGATAATCCTGAGGTGACATCTCTTCAGTTGGAAGGACTCAGGGAACTTGACTCATTCTACTTTTTCATTCTCTATCCTATGCAGGACCTGCTTTGCTGCCCTGCCTTCTCAATCTGTTGCTCTCTATATCTGGACCTATCTCACTGGAGAATGGGGTTAGATAGATTTAGCTTCAACTCCCAGCACCACTATCCAAATAATCATATGATCTTGTATGCTGCTGCTGCTAAGTTGCTTCAGTTGTGTCCGACTCTGTGCGACCCCATGGACTGCAGCCTACCAGGATCTTCTGTCCATGGGATTTTCCAGGCAAGAGTACTGGAGTGGGGTGCCACTGCATTCTTCGGATCTTGTATAGATTTCCTAAAATCTCAGAAATCCCCTTCCTTAGCTATTAACTATATTAAAAAAAAATCCAGCTCATGAAATCCACACCTCTTCCCCAATAAAATGAAATAACATGTGTCTGTGATGTAGTATAACCAATCTTTAGTAGTCACTCAATAGAAAATAGCTAATATTTGCATTTTAGCTACATCTTTTTAGAAAAAAAGTTGCATATAAACCTGAGGCAAACATTATGTTGAAGGTCTATGTGAAAAATTTATTAGACATCCTTTGGAATTAAGAAATAGAAGAGAATCGGTAATTGACAAATTTCACATCTGGTTCTACTATGAAAATAGAACAGATTAATTTCTGAGTCAAGGAAACACACAAGGGGATCACTTCTACTGAAAGTGTGGTCTTCAGTATTAATTATTTGGATGACAAAGTAAGTTTCCTTTCATCAGTCTCTTAAAATCCTAATATAATTTGTTTGAAGTTGTTTTAAAAGCATTTGTTTCTGGTGACAGTCTAGCTAGAAATAGATAGGATGTCTTTATAAAAGATATTCTGAGAGCAAATATATCAGAACTAATCTTTTGAGTTAGAGCTACAAAAAGATATACCGATAGTTACCTTAACCATTGCATTTTAAATGGTCCATAAATGTCGTTAAGTAGAAAGTGTAGTAAATATGTATGAGAGAAGAAACATAAAGACTTGAACTTTGGCAAGACAACTTATTGAGAATACCAGAGAAAACAAAGGCAGACCTATTCTGAGCTTACCAAAAAGTTGTCATAAATACATATTTTTGTACACATACACACAAAATACACATTTGGCTCCAAGGAATTGAAGTACTGCTGGTAATACATTATAATAAGAAAACAAAATTTTAAACAAAGATTTTTTTTAAAATCCCTAATTATTTCCAAAAGAACATTTGAGTGTAAATTATTAATTAATTTAGAGATTGAAATTTGTCATTTGATATGGAAAACTGAAAGGGAGGACAACAGATTATTATTTTTCTAATATTATTTATTTTTCTAACACAGTGTTCTGTGTTAATATAGACTGCTAAAGAAAATAATCAGCAGGTTTAAAGTTTATTCAAAGGCCCAACATCAGAATGAGAGTTTTAAAATGTTGTACACTGGAAGTAGAAACAAGGAAATAGACACACTTAAATCTCCAAGGTCAGCAAGAGGCAGTTGTAGGCATATTTCAATTTAACCAAGGTGGGTTATTTATAGGAATACCTACACTATGTTAATAATATAAATGAGAGTAAAATATGGGGAGAGAAATGTGATGAACAGACTTTACCACCCCAACTGCTGTGTTCTTGTCCTTGTATTATTCCTCTACTACCATCCCCTTGATTTGTTTTTCTTCATATCACATACGATATTATGCATGTTTCAATGCCATTCTCCCAAATCAACCCACCCTCGCCCTCTCCTGCAGAGTTCAAAAGTCTGTTCTATACATCTGTGTCTCTTTTGCTATCTCGCATACAGGGTTATCGTTACCATCTTTCTAAATCCAATATATATGCGTTAGTGTACTGTATTGGTGTTTTTCGTTCTGGTTTACTTCACTCTGTATAATAGGCTCCAGTTTCATCCACCTCATTAGAACTAATTCAAATATATTCTTTTTAATGGCTGAGTAATACTGCATTGTGTATATGTACCACAGCTTTCTTATCCATTTGTCTGCTTATGGACATCTAGGTTGCTTCCATGTCCTGGCTATTATAAACAGTGCCGCGATGAACACTGGGGTACACGTTTCTCTTTCAGTTCTGGTTTCCTTGGTGTGTATGCCCAGCAGTGGGATTGCTGGGCCATGTCGCAGTTCTATTTCCAGTTTTTTAAGGAATCTCCACACTGTTCTCCATAGTGGCTATACTAGTTTGCATTCCCACCAACAGAGTAAGAGGGTTCCCTTTTCTCCACACCCTCTCCAGCATTTATTGCTTGTAGACTTTTGGATCGCAGCCATTCTGACTGGTGTGAAATGGTACCTCATTGTGGTTTAGATTTGCATTTCTCTGATAATGAGTGATGTTGAGCATCTTTTCATGTGTTTGTTAGCCATCTGTATGTCTTCTTTGGAGAAATGTCTGTTTAGTTCTTTGGCCCATTTTTTGATTGGGTCATTTATTTTTCTGGAGTTGAGCTGTAGGAGTTGCTTGTATATTTTTGAGATTAATTGTTTGTCAGTTGTTTCATTTGCTATTATTTTCTCCCATTCTGAAGGCTGTCTTTTCACCTTGCTTATAGTTTCCTTTGTTGTGCAGAAGCTTTTAATTTTAATTAGGTCCATTTGTTTACTTTTGCTTTTATTTCCAATATTCTGGGAGGTGGGTCATAGAGGATCCTGCTATGATGTATGTCAGAGAGTGTTTTGTCTATGTTCTCCTCTAGGAGTTGTACAGTTTCTGGTCTTATGTTTAGATCTTTAATCCATTTTGAGTTTATTTTTGTGTATGGTGTTAGAAAGTGTTCTAGTTTCATTCTTTTACAAGTGGTTGACCAGTTTTCCCAGCACCACTTGTTAAAGAGATTGTCTTTTCTTCATTGTATATTCTTGTCTCCTTTGTCAAAGATAAGGTGTCCATAGGTGCTTGGATTTATCTCTGGGCTTTCTATTTTGTTCCATTGATCTATATTTCTGTCTTTGTGCCAGTACCATACTGTCTTGATGACTGTGGCTTTGTAGTAGAGCCTGAAGTCAGGCAGGTTGATTCCTCCAGTTCCATTCTTCTTTCTCAAGATCACTTTGGCTATTCGAGATTTTTTGTATTTCCATACAAATTGTGAAATTATTTGTTCTAGCTCTGTGAAAAATACTGTTGGTAGCTTCTTAGGGATTGCACTGAATCTATAGATTGCTTTGGGTACTATACTCATTTTCACTATATTTATTCTTCCGATCCATGAACATGGTATATTTCTCCATCTATTAGTGTCCTCTTTGATTTCTTTCACCAGTGTTTTATAATTTTCTATATATAGGTCTTTAGTTTCTTTAGGTAGATATATTCCTAAGTATTTTACTCTTTTCGTTGCAATGGTGAATGGAATTGTTTCCTTTATTTCTCTTTATGTTTTCTCATTATTAGTGTATAGGAATGGAAGGGATTTCTGTGTGTTGATTTTGTATCCTGCAACTTTACTATATTCATTGATTAGCTCTAGTAATTTTCTGGTGGAGTCTTTAGGGTTTTCTATGTAGAGGATCATGTCATCTGCAAACAGTGAGAGTTTTACTTCTTCTTTTCCAATTTGGATTCCTTTTATTTCTTTTTCTGCTTTGATTGCTATGGCCAAAACTTCCAAAACTATGTTGAATAGTAGTAGTGAAAGTGGGCACCCTTGTCTTGTTCCTGACTTTAGGGGAAATGTTTTCAATTTTTCACCATTGAGGGTAATGTTTGCTGTGGGTTTGTCATATATAGCTTTTATTATGTTGAGGTATGTTCCTTCTATTCCTGCTTTCTGGAGAGTTTTGTTTTTTTTTTAATCATAAATGGATGTTGAATTTTGTCAAAGGCTTTCTCTGTATCTATTGAGATAATCATATGGCTTTTATTTTTCAATTTATTAATGTGGTGTATTACATTGATTAATTTCGGATATTGGAGAATCCTTGCATCCCTGGGATAAAGCCCACTTGGTCATGATATATGATCTTTTTAATGTGCTGTTGGATTCTGATTGCTAGAATTTTGTTAAGGATTTTTGCATCTATGTTCATCAGTGATATTGGCCTGTAGTTTTCTTTTTTTGTGGCATCTTTGTCAGGTTTTGGTATTAGGGTGATGGTGGCCTCATAGAATGAGTTTAGAAGTTTACCTTCCTCTGCAATTTTCTGGAAGAGTTTGAGTAGGATAGGTGTTAGCTCTTCTCTAAATTTTTGGTAGAATTCATCTGTGAAGCTGTCTGGACCTGGGCTTTTGTTTGCTGGAAGATTTCTGATTAAAGTTTCAATTTCTGTGCTTGTGATGGGTCTGTTAAGATTATCTATTTCTTCTTGTTCAGTTTTGGAAAATTTTACTTTTCTAAGAATTTGTCCCTTTCTTCCAAGTTGTCCATTTTATTGGCATATAATTGTTGATAGTATTCTCTTATGATCCTTTGTATTTCTGTGTTGTCTGTTGTGATCTTGCCATTTTCACTTCTAATTTTGTTGATTTGATTTTTCTGCCTTTGTTTCTTGATGAGTCTGGCTAATGGTTTGTCAATTTTATTTATCCTCTCAAAGAACCAGCTTTTGGCTTTGTTGATTTTTGCTATGGTCTCTTTTCTTTCTTTTGCATTTATTTCTGCCTTAATTTTTAAGGTTTCTTTCCTTCTACTAACCCTGGGGTTCTTCATTTCTTCCTTTTCTAGTTGCTTTAGGTGTAGAGTTAGGTTATTTATTTGACTTTTTTCTTGTTTCTTGAGGTATGCCTGTATTGGTATGAAACTTCCCCTTAGCACGGATTTTACAGTGTCTTACAGGTTTTGGGTTGTTGTGTTTTCACTTTCATTTTTTCTATGCATATTTTTATTTCTTTTTTATTTCTTCTGTGATTTGTTGGTTATTCAGCACCATGTTGTTCAGCCTCCATATGTTGGAATTTTTAATAGTTTTTCTCCTGTAATTGAGATCTAATCTTACTGCATTGTGGTCAGAAAAGATGCTTGGAATGATTTCAATTTTTTTGAATTTACCAAGGCTAGATTTATGGCCCAGGATGTGATCTGTTCTGGAGAAGGTTCCATGTGTGCTTGAGAAAAAGGTGAAATTCATTGTTTTGGGGTGAAATGTCCTATAGATATCAATTAGGTTTAACTGGTCTATTGTATCATTTAAAGTTTGTGTTGCCTTGTTAATTTTCTGTTTAGTTGACCTATCCATAGGTGTGAGTGGGATATTAAAGTCTCCCACTATTATTGTGTTATTGTTAATTTCTCCATTCATACTTGTTAGCATTTGTCTTACATATTGCAGTGCTCCTATGTTGGGTGCATGTATATTTATAATTGTTATATCTTCTTCTTGGATTGATCCTTTGATCATGATGTAGTGTCCTTCTTTGTCTCTTTTCACAGCCTTTGTTTTAAAGTCTATTTTATCTGATATGAATATTGCTACTCCTGCTTTCTTTTGGTCTCTATTTGCATGGAATATCTTTTTCCAGCCCTTCACTTTCAATCTGTATGTGTCCCTTGTTTTGAGGTGTACCTCTTGTAGACAGCATTTATAGGGTCTTGTTTTTGTATCCATTCAGCCAGTCTTTGTCTTTTCATCCCCTTGATTGTGAACAAAACTTATGATTTGCTTCTATCAATAGAATATGACAAAAGTGATGTCCCTGCCCTGATTAAGTCATGCCGTATCTATCTATCTATGTGTGTGTGTGTGTGTGTGTGTGTGTGTAGAAGATTTTTATCTTGCTACCCAACTGCTTTCCTTACCAACTTTGAAGAATCATCAAGCTTATATGGGTTGTATGGTCACAGGGAAATGAATTCTACTAGCAATATGAGTAATCTTGGAAGTTCATCTTCCAAAGTTCATCCCCATCAATCCTCCCAATGGTATTCCAGTCCCGGCTGATATATTTATTGCAGCCTTTCAGAAGGCCCAGCTAAGCTGTGTACCTAAGTGTGCCAAGGTACCTCACCCAGAGAATTTTTGAGATAGTAAATGCATATTGTTTTAGGTCACCAAGTCTGTGATGATTTGTTACATAGCATAGAAAACTAATATAAGGAAATCTATCAATTTTCACAGAATGTCAGAAAAGATAGAGGCTTCTTTGGAATGTTTTTTGGTTTAAAGATAGCTGACTGGAAAAGGTCAGTTTTCATTCCAATCCCAAAGAAAGGCAGTGCCAAAGAATGCTCAAACTACCGCACAGTTGAACTCATCTCACACACTAGTAAAGTAATACTCAAAATTCTCCAAGCCAGGCTTCAGCAATACGTGAATCATGAACTTCCAGATGTTAAGCTGGTTTTAGAAAAGGCTGAGCAACCAGAGATCAAATTGCCAACATCTGCTGGATCATGGAAAAAGGAAGAAAGTTCCAGAAAAACATCTATTTCTGCTTTATTGACTATGCCAAAGCCTTTGACTGTGTGAATCACAATAAACTGTGGAAAATTCTGAAAGAGATGGGAATATCAGAGCACCTGACCTGCCTCTTGAGAAATCTGTATGCAGGTCAGGAAGCAACAGTTAGAAGTGGACATGGAACAACAGACTGGTTACAAATAGGAAAAGGAGTATGTCGAGGCTGTATATTGTCATCCTGCTTATTGAACTTCTATGCAGAGTACATCATGAGAAACGCTGGGCTGGAAGAAGCACAAGCTGGAATCAAGATTGCTGGGAGAAATATCAATAACCTCAGATATGCAGATGACACCACCCTTATGGCAGAAAGTGAAGAGGAACTAAAAAACCTCTTGATGAAAGTGAAAGAGGAGAATGAAAAAGTTGGCTTAAAGCTCAACATTCAGAAAACTAAGATCATGGCATATGGTCTCATCACTTCATGGGAAATAGATGGAGAAACAGTGAAAACAGTGTCAGACTTTATTTTGGGGGCTCCAAAATCAGTGCAGATGGTGACTGCAGCCATGAAATTAAAAGACGCTTACTCCTTAGAAGGAAAGTTATGACCAACTTAGATAGCATATTGAAAAGCAGAGACATTACTTTGCCAACAAAGGTCTGCCTAGTCAAGGCTATAGTTTTTCCAGTGGTCATGTATGGATGTGAGAGTTGGACTGTGAAGAAAGCTGAGCACCGAAGAATTGATGCTTTTGAACTGTGGTGTTGGAGAAGACTCTTGAGAGTCCCTTGGACTGCAAGGAGATCCACCCATTCCATTCTAAAGGAAATCAGTCCTGGGTATTCTTTGGAAGGATTGATGCTAAAGCTGAAACTCCAGTACTTTGGCCACCTCATGTGAAGAGTTGACTCATTGGAAAAGACTCTAATGCTGGTAAGGAATTGGGGCAGGAGAAGAAGGGGATGACAGAGGATGAGATGGCTGGATGGCATCACCAACTCAATGGACATGAGTTTGAGTGAACTCTGGGAGTTGGTAATGGACAGGGAGGCTTGGTGTGCTGCAATTAATGGGGTTGCAAAGAGTCGGACACGACTGAGTGACTGAACTGAACTGAATCCCTTTTAAGGTGCCTTAGTAGTTCTGGGCTACATATTATGCTGAAAGGGCTCATTGAATGCCAAGTAACTATATGACATGGCAGAGAAGCCTGGCGTGCTGCAGTTCATGGGGTCACAAAGAGTAGGACATGACTTAGAGACTAAACAACAGTTATAAAGTTATGCTCAAGGTCCCAGTTCAAAATAATGAAGGATGAAAAGGGAAAACCTATCAGATTGATTATCCAAAGAACTTCATAACAAATTATAATTCAAAGCAAATTATAAATTACAAAGATAATTACAACACCTTACAGAGGTCATGTGGATGTGGTCATGGGGTTAAACATGGATGTGAGGGTCCTTCAAAAGGTAAGCTCCTTACAGTAAACTTACTAAGTCTGCATTTTCCAGACAGCAAGTGTCTTCTGGATATTTAAGGTTTTAATGCAAGAAGCATGCATGTCATGGCCTGTTAATAAGAAGTCTTGACTTTTGTGTAGTTTATTTTGGCTGTAATAAAGTCTGCAACTTACATTTTGTATGCAATAAATGCATAGGCTCTATTTCTTTCAGGAGTTTTAACATCTATCTTTACTACCGAATCAAAGTATTTGAGTGAAAATGTATGATTTGTCGCTGCTCAATGTGGAGATAGGATAAGGGACACAGTGGCGTCATGGGCCATGTTGTATAAGAAATGCATTCTTTGGTTTACTGGGTGACCATTGCTCACTGGAAATTAAATTAAGGTCATATAGTCATAACTTTTCAGAGCCAGAAATATAGAACCATAGAGAAATAAGCCCATCAGGGCTCATTCTTTTAGTCATATTGGCCCCAACAAGACTCCTAAACAGTGTATGTACCAAGCACAGTACAAATCGAATACTGAACATATCCCTTTTCTTCTACCTTTGCTTTTCCTCTAACTTTTCTTTTCCATTATGAGGTGTGCTTAGCTATTCAGCAAACAATTATAGATGACAAACTATTGTACTAGTTATGTCATGAATAGCTAAAGAATATGTTGGCAGGGACATGAATAATGCTCAGAATTTTTCACTCAATCTTTAAGTGGAGTATTACTATTAATTCATTCTGGAATTATACAGACATTAGCAAGGTTCATAATTATGGTTGTAATTTTCTTTAATGTTATAATGTCATATAAATGTTAGGATTGCTTTTCCAGAAGAGGGAAGATAAAAGTTTCCATTATTCTGAACTTAATCATCTGTGAATGAGTTACCACAATTGCCTTCCCCAAAGTCTAGCTATGGAATTGAGCTAGAAAACACATGTCCTACATAGCAGCTAAAGTTATTTGGCTTCAAAATATCCTTCTTGTAAATAAGAGGACTTATCCAGGAGATTTGCAGCATATTCTTGATAAGACAGTAAAAATGAAAGTGAAGTTGCTCAGTCATGTCCCACTCTCCCTGACCCCATGAACTGTAGCCCACCAGGCTCCCCTGTCCCTGGGATTCTCCAGGAAAGAACACTAGAGTGGGTTACCGTTTCCTTCTCCTGATGAATATAGCAAAGGAGCTAAATCTAGAGATTTTGCTGTATATTATAAACATGTAAATGGAAGGTCAATGATTTACTATTTTAAGTGAATCCAAGTGAAAAGGTGTGTTTTATTTTGTAAATAATTATGGCCTTACTTAAGTTCAAATTCCCATATGTCAAGTTTTATTAAATAGAGCACATCTTTATGAGATATAAATGGAAAAACTGAGAAGAGTTTATGTTTAATGTAGTGATGATTTAGTGAATGAATGATTCATTTGTATATTGCGTATTAACCATCATTTACCTAGAATCTATGTTGTTCTGAGTAGATTAGATCTTACTGCAGGAACAAATAACCACCATAACTGACTTTAAACAGACCAAAAATAAAAGGTTTACCTCCTATATTATACTAGCTATCAGTTCAGGTCAGTTCAGTTCAGTCGCTTAATCATGTCCGACTCTTTGTGATCCCATTGACTGCAGCACACCAGGCCTCCCTGTCCATCACCAACACTTGGAGTTCACTCAAACTCATGTGCATTGAGTCAGTGATGCCATCCAACCATTACATCCTCTCTCGTCCCCTTCTCCTGCCTTCAATCTTTCCCAGCATCAGGGTCTTTTCAAATGAGTCAGCTCTTTGCATCAGGTGGCCAAAGTACTGGAGTTTCAGCTTCGTGGATGTGAGGGCGATCTGGTTGCGACATCTGTCACCCCATTGATCACCAGGGTTGATTAGGCTGATCTGGCTGGCTAGGTGGGTGTCCCCTTCCTCCCTCACCGCTCCATGTGCGTCCCTCCCGAAGCTGCGTGCTCGGTCGAAGAGGATGACCATCCCCGCTAGAGGAGGACCGGTCTTCGGTCAAGGGTATACAAGTAGCTGCGCTCCCCTGCTAGAACCTCCAAACAAGCTCTCAGCTTCAACATCAGACCTTCCAATGAACACGCAGGACTGATCTCCTTTAGGATGGACTGGTTGGATCTCCTTGCAGTCCAAGGGACTCTCAAGAGTCTTCTCCAACACCACAGTTCAAAAGCATAAATTCTTCGGTGCTCAGCTTTCTTTATAGTCCAACTCTCACATCCATACATGACTACTGGAAAAACCATAGCCTTGACTGGATGGACTTTTGTTGACAAAGTAATGTCTCTGCTTTTTAATATGCTGTCTAGGTTGTAGTATAGTATGCTAGTTACATGTTGGTGACATGATACGTAGGTCCTCTGTTTATTATCATGTTGCCTTCTCTCTGGGACCCAGCCCGATGAAGCATTCATTAGCCACATCATGCCAGACAATATGGTAGAATGGAAAAAAAAATATGTTGAAGCCTGCACTGTCTCTTAAAACTTCTACTTAGAAATGACACATATAACCATGACTCACCTTTCATTGGCCAAAGCAAGGCCCATAATTTTGAGTCTGAAGTGCAGTATGAGAAATGCAATAAACCAAATTTCCTATTCCTATATTTAGGAATGATTTCTTGTCCCTAACTAAATACAGAAAATGAGCAAAAATCACTGTTACTTGTTCCAGAGAACACTTGATATGCATGTTAATTAAATAACTTGTTGACCAAAACTAACAGCCCATTGTCAAGAATGGCTTCAAGACTTTCCCTTTTTGTGGGCACCATACAAAGCCATTGTATTATAAATGTTTCCTGATCTCAACTAATTCCCATTTTGCAAGATGAAACTTAAAATCACCTAGCTCAGAGCCCAAAACACCATAAAAATACTCCACTCTCTTCCCCCATCTCACACAATATTAAAAGTCTTTCAGAAGTGTTTTCTCTTACTGCAGCCAGTCAAAGAAACTTGCCTTGCTAAATCACTAGATTTTTATATTGGCCTTTTAGAGGAGTAATTATTTGACACAGGCCTCCTCCACACCTGGAAGGAGACAGGAAACCAAATATCACTGAACTGCACTAATGGTAATCATAGTATTTATATGTCAGGTGTTGCCATAGGCATTTGAAATACAAGTCTGAATAAGTTCCAAGCCTTGGCATATGATAGTTGTTTCACATTTGTTAAATGAACAACTGGAATATAGAAAAGAAGGCAAGCATGTGTGGAACTTATAATACTTTATGAAGAAAATGATAGTCATAGAATTAGCAAGGTAAACAATTAAAATATGTACAGACTCACTGCCACACGACCCCATGTTTTATCCAGGGTTCATTGTTTCCTAATCCACTTGTTTCCCTAGCATGAGAGAGACAGAGAGTACCCTACGGAGAGGCTCACAGTTTCTCCTCAATATGGTTTGAAAGACATCACTTCATAAGAATTGAAGAACTTCAGAAAGAAAACCTTGTCTACAAGAGAATAACATATTTGACTGTTTCTCAAATTTCATTCTTTTCCATATCTTCAAAACATGAAGACAGACTGTTTTTACCTCCTAACGCATAGCATATTGTATGGATGTACAATAAAGAGTTTTAATGAGGGAATGAAGGTCAACCCCATTTGTTCTTGTGGCATGTATTGTGCTTACACTGCATACAAAACTCTATGCTTGGCAGCAGCAGCACCTGAAGCTTCTTTATCAAAAGGAGCATAGATGCTGAAGACTAGCTGGGCCTTCTTTTAACCCTAAGAGGCTAGGCACATTTCCTAAGAAATAATTGTATGACAGGCAACATGATACAGTGGAAAGAGTTCTGAACTTAGAATCTGTTTCCAATGCCAGCTCTCACTTTTGATTCTCTATGCGAATTTTGGCAAGTCTTTGTGTGCCCCAAGCTTGGTTTCCTAGCCTACAAAATGGGAGATGATATATCTACATTTTAAATGCGTTATGAGCAAGCAAATATGTAATACTTGGAAAATAACTTAGCACCCTCTGCATTTAAACCTAGAAGAGTATTTCTGTGTCTCTCTCTCTTATCTCTCTTTATCTTTTGTCTGTGGTCCTTCCACATTCTGTGGCATTTTATATCCTGCAGTGAGTTGAAATTCTCTCCTGATTTGTCAGTATACTTCCCTTTGCAACTTACCTGAGGACAAAACTATTTTATTAATTTCTACATCCCACACTTATTACAGAGCATGATGTATAGGAGATGATCAGTAAATGTTTGCAAAATGAAAGTATATATAATGTATAGAACTAATAAGTAAATGAATGAGTACATGAAATGAGCTGTACAATTAATAACTGTAAACAAAATTTTTGATGAGTAATTAAAGAGGGTCACTGGTTCCTCTCACCTGTGCAGCATTTTAAAGAACAAAGATGCAAATAATGTGCAGCAAAGGATGAAAATGAACCCTCTAGAGCAACTTCCCCAAACTCCTCAATGATATGAATTACTTGGGTATTTATTAAATATACAGCTTTCCAGATCTTTGCCTTAATGATGGCAATTTTCCAGTCTGGAATATCACTAAGTAATTTGTATTTCTAACAGGCACTCCTAGGTAATATATAACACTGAGGAAAGTTGGTAAATACTAATTTAGAAGGTAAAGTATAATAACAGCTACAGCAAAACATAGAGTGACTGCTGGGTTAAATTATTTCACTCCATTAATTGACTTCATTAATTTATAGATATTTACTCATTTAATTTTCATGGCAACCCTACCATGAAGTTATTATTATTACTTCTGTTTTATAGATGAGTAAAACTTGGGTACAGAAAAGTTAAATAACTTACCCAGGTTATAAAACTGTATATGGAATAGCTGGGATTTGAAAACTGGCAACCTGACTTTTGAATCTGTACTCAATTTTTCTCAATTATTTCCTCCCCAACATTGAAAACAGGGCATAGTGGTACACAACTTAAAATATATTATTTTTGCTACTTCTAAGAGCAAGTGATGCTCACAAAGATCCAGTAAGAGAATTCCCAAGGTGCATACCACTTTATAATCTGCGGGAGAGCACCATGTAGTTACTGAACAGAGTCTTTGGAAAACTACTGTATTAGATTCCCACTGCTGCTGTAACAAATGACGACAAACTTAGTGGCTAAAAAGCACATAAATGTATTATCTTACATTTCTGGAGATCATAATTCCAGAATGAACCTTTTTACAAAGCTACAGTCAAGGTGTTGGAACAGCTGATTCTTTCTGGACACTCCAGAGGAGAATCCATTCCTCACCTCTTCCAGTTTCTAGAGGCTGCTGGGAAGCTTTGGCTTATGGCTGCAGCACTTTCATCTCTGCTTCCACTGTCATAATGCTCTCTCCTGTTTTATTCCCCCTTCTCTCTTGTAAGAGACCTCATGATAACACTGATTCAACCTTGACAATCAGGATAAACTCACCATTTCAAGATCCTTAACTTAAATCATCTCTGCTAAGTCCTTTTGTCACACAAATTCACATATTCACAGGTTCTGGCACTTGGATACCTTTGGTGGCCTTCTGTTACCCTGGCAACACCAAGAGTAACATTACAACAGTTTCTTAGTCCAGATGTCACCGTGTCTCCAGCTATACTCTGTGTCAACCAAAGGATGGGGATTGGGTGAAACATGTTTTAATACCTTGGCTAGAAGACTGCATGCATGCTCAGTCATATCTGACTCTTTGTGACTCCATGGATTATAGCCTTCCAGGTTTCTCTGTCCATGGACTTCTCCAGACAAGAATACTGGGGTGAATTGCCATTTCCTACTCCAGGGGATCTTCCCCACCCGGGGATTGAACCCATATCTTCTGAATTGGCAGACAGATCCTATACCACTGTGCCACCTGGGAAGCACTTGGAGGGGATAAAAATAGAGATTTTAATTTGATTAAGAAAGTGAAAGTCACTCAGTCATGTCTGACTCTTTGTAACCTCCCCCGCCTCCCTGCCCTCAACCCATGGACTATACAGTCTATGGAATTCTCCAGGTCAGAATACTGGAGTGGGTAGCCATTCCCTTCTCTAGGGGATCTTCCCAACTCAGGGATCAAATCCAGGTCTCCCACATTGCAGGCAGATTCTTTACCAGCTGAGCCACAGGGAAGCCCAAACCATCCCTTAAATACCTATGAAGAACATTGTACCCAACTAATCTCAGTAAGCAACACCTTTTCTTTGTTACAATTCTTACAGTTTCATCATCCTGAAGTAAAAACCATCCACTGGGAACTCGATGCTCTCCTGGAAGCCTAAAACCAACTAATTTTCATATTCCACAAGAGCTTACTGGACAAACTAGTAGCAAATCACCCAAAATTTGCAGTAAAAAAATACGTAGCAAGATAAATCAGGCCTGATTCTACCTGTCTAAGACAGAAGTGTTTTTGTGTAGCACAGAGAAAATTCTGTAAAGGACTGTCCTGTATCTTAATGATAAATGCTCCTCTCCTGTTGAAAATCCTGCAGCAAGCTTTAGAAAACCGAATCACAGAGAGCTTGGGGAGCTGCTGGAGGTCACAAAGAACTAAAATCTGTAATAATTTGCATGTCTCTATCAGATAATAGGAAATAAGACATTGACTGAAACCGTTTCATTTCAAATAATCTCTGTGATATTGATCAAATTGTGAGTATGCCAAATAAAAACATGTTTTCTTATTAATTCTTAAATTGCTTCTCTTGTTTGGCAAATTTAAGTTAATTCGTTGACAGGAAGAAAAATGTTACTTGAAGTAGAAACAAATATGAATCAGTTAACAGATGTGAGATGCTAAGTAGCAGTCATTGTTGAACTAATGTTTCTAGGCTTTGCTAGTTCATATTTTATTGAGCTAAGAAGAAAGTGTTGAGTTTTCTGATCACAATTCTCAACTGAAATTATTTCCAGAATAAGCATAACCTTCTGTTGTGGATCTTGCAGTGCGGTATAGGACAGCACTGAGCATCCTCAGAATGACATGTGAGCAGTGAAATTAAGTTGTTTGCAAAGTTGCCTTTGGGATCAAGGCAAATGAATTGATCTGAAACTAATGGCAGTTTGGCTTAAGTCCTGGAACATTACCCTGAATGGCTTGGAGGTGTCTCTTGAAGCAAATGACTTAAATATTTTGTACTTGAATCTCTCCATTTGTATGACAGATACTATATATCTGCCATGTCTTTACCTAAAATCCAAGAGCACCTTAGAGACTTGTAACATTTCTTTTGGTTTTTAAGGAATTCCAGAAGAAAAGTTATAGAAATGTATGAGATAAGTATGAAAATAATAAAAATATAGGAAATATTTAATATAATCTTTTCATGCCATATTCTATATAAATTAAAAAAAAAATTCCTATCCTTACGTTGACTAATATCATTCTGAGGAATTTATCTTAAGGAATTATCCAAAAGACAAAACATCCTATGGTCAAAGAACAAAGATGTTCTTTGGAGTATTACATGTAATGAGAAATGAGCTCAGTCACTCAGTTGTGTCCAACTCTTTGCGATCCCATGGACTATAGCCTGCCAGTCTCCTCTGTTCATAGGATTTTCCAGGCAAGAATACTGGATTGGGTTAACATTTCCTTTTTCAGAGATATAATAAGAAATACATGAAAACAATCAAATCTTCCCAACTGTCAATATTTGATTATATATTATAAATAATAGAAATGTATTTAACTGATGAATACTTTCATTAAAAGAAAAGATAATGAGGTCTATGTGGCACCATTAAAAATTACATAGTATTACATGGAATTTGTTTTTCATGTGGATGAAAACTGGATATGAGATAGACACACTTTAAAATGAATGCTGTGTTTGGGTAAAGGTCTGAATGACATGTATTTATCTATTTTCACATTTATTAAACATCCTCTAATGTTATATAAGATTTAAAATGTTTTAAAATATTTAACTTAGGATTTTAAAAGGAAAGACCTACGAGGGAACACTCACTTTTTTGCTCTTGCCATCCTGTTTTTCCTTGTTTGCATTCTCTAGACTTAGCCAACACTACTATCATCCCTGGAAACTCTCTCTGTAATTCACAGGACTCTTTAAAGGTTTATCATTCACAGTGTTCTCATAGTTCACTGTGAGCACTCTAGAGGGGCCTGCAGGATCTGTCTAGCTGATCCTCTCCTGGCTGCCCTTAGGTCATCCACACCAGTGGCTGTAAAATGCCAACAAGAAAATTAATGGAGCGTCCACATACACCCTGATTCCTTCCTTAGGGAGTCTGCCTCTGGGGAGCAACGGAAAGGGCAGGAAAAATGTGCAGAAATCTCATGAGAACAGAAAGATGTGAAGACAGCTGGTGGATCTGGCAAATCTACATCCCTGCAGAAACCTGTCGTTCAGAAATAATGTGACCTGATTCTCTATGAATATGCATTTTATTAAACTGAAAGTGGAGGAAGCCTCTCTCTGAACACAGCTGTTTTAAAAAGAGTGAACCAGACATTGTGGTCAAAAATATGCATGCGTGGTGTCATTTAATTCTCACAACAACCCAAGAGAGAGAAAACATAATCTCCATCTTACTAGTAAGGAGGATGGGGCCCTGAAAGAGTTAGTGACTTTCCCGGTGGCACCCAAGCTTACTAGGAAGTGCTGCAACCTTCTACAGTTTCATTTAGTCTCTGAAGACTAGCTAGGATTATGTAGACAATATAGCAAAACAAATAGAAACAACTTTTCCTCCATAGCAGATCCACAGTCATGTCATTGGGTCTTTGGTCCAAGGCCTTCATATTATCTGCTTCAATTGATTAATTAGTTAGCCTCTAAGAATAAAAGCTTTTCTAATCAATCTAGCAGATCTTGACACCCCATTTTGTTTTTCAAACCCCTTAAGTTAACACTCCTGAGGTGAAGAAAAGCATACCATGTATATGACCTTATCTTTGGATACTTTATTGTGGATACCATGTCTTAGAACATGTGCGAGTGGTAAATGTTTATAATGATAAGTTTAGCCTGTGACCTCATGACCCATAATGGATGCTTGTTTTCTACTTGCCTTCTTAAAAACACAGTTAATTTGTATTTCAATTTCTGGATACTCCTTTTGTTTTAACATCTTTTGCTATCTAGGCCAGATCACTCTAATGAAGTGAGAGTTTAGGCAGATTACATAGATGATGAAACGGTAAGGGCAACAAGAATTCTAGTGGGTAACATATACCAGGCATGGTTCTGGACTCGTTACATATTTGTTTTAGTCTTTACAACTGGCCTTCATGATAGATACTGTTATTCCCATTTGTGCTTTCTGAGAATATAAAGGTTTATTAATTTGCCCAAGAGCACACTGCTAGTGAATTGTTTGAGCCAAGATTCTGATATAGATTTTCTAAAGTCTTTTTCGAATATACCAGTATTCCTTATATTCCCCAGAAAATCTCAAGCACAATGATACTGCCAGGCTCTTACTTCCCTTGCTGGCCTTGAAATGGTACATGGGTTAGTTGTAATCAATAGAAACTGACTCTGATTGATTTACTTTAAAGGGTGTTAGATAACCGGAGGGATCACTAGCAGGACTGCAGACTGAGACATGGGAAAACAACAGGAACAAGAACAGCTCCTAAAACCATATCCACAATCATCCTACAGAACTAGTCTAACCCACTCCAGTATTCTTGCCCATGGTCAGAGGAGTCTGGCCAGCTATAGTCCATGGAGTTGCAAAGAGTTAGACACAACTTAGTGACTAAAACAATAACAAACAAAAGATACCATTGCTGCCACCATTATCCACCGGATGACCCAGCTTGAACCTCCACCACCACCCCTGGCACTAGCTGCTCAACACTAGACACCAAATTCAAGCTGTTGCCTCTTCCACTGCAGCATATATCCGCATGGGTTCTTCAATGCCTCTGTTCTTTGCCTGACATTTCTTGGTTCAAAGTTAAAGTGCGGTCAGGAGTGTCTGATTAGTTGAGCCCACGTTTCATTCCTATAATTTAGTCATGCGGGGTACTACAAAATCAAGTACCTGATATTCTCAGATTCTTTCATGATAGGCTATTACAGTTCAGTTGCTAAGTCGTGTCTGACTCTTTGCGACCCCATGAACTGCAGCATGCCAGGCTTCTCTGTCCTTCACTATCCCCCTGAGTTTGCTCAAGTTCGTGTCTATTTAGTCAGTGATGCCATTCAACAATTGCCTTTCACCAAAATTCAAAAAATGCTACCCTCCCATTAGCATTAAGAGAGGACAGCTCTCCTGCATTCCCACCATCCCTGATAAATGTCAACTAGACATCTGAGTTTCTGTTTCTCATCCTTTTGCCTTCAGAATTTAACAGTTTCCTGTTAAAATAGAAACAAGGATCACTTAAAGAGGACTCAGTGGACCTGAGTTTGAGCAAACTCCAAGAGATAGTGAAGGACAGGGAAGCCCGGCATGCTGCAGTCCATGGGGTCACAAAGAGTCAGACATGACTGAGCGACTGAACCGACACAAAGAGGACAAACGTTTCTATCAACAAGCCAGACCTTTAGAGCCTTCTAGTTTAAATGAATATTTCAAGTAAAATTCAAAGTTCAAAAAAGGTGGGATATAAAAAGATCACATTGGTTTAGGTTCAAGGGTAAGAAGAGAGTATAGGAAAAGAAAAACTAATAGAGAAAAGCAAAACTACTTTGCTGTTACTGTTGTCATTGTTTTACAGACCTGGGAGGTGATTCTAGGAAGTGACTGAGATGAAAAAGGAGGCACCATGACTAGAAATTACTTAAACAACACATGGGCATGCATTCATTCATTCTTTGATCCAACAAATATTTTTCAGTGTCTAAACTGCCAGGCACATCACTAAGTATTAGGAATACAAAAAAAGTGTAAGATCTGCTCACTTTTTTTTTCCCCACACTGCTTGCTTTCTTCCTGTTGAGGGTGCTCAGTAGCTCACAGATACAAGGGGCTAATTCTCAGGAACTCAAACATGATCCTTTTCTTCTAAAAATCTACCTGGCATGAAATGAAACTAGATGGCACTACTTCAGCCTGTATTTAATATTCTGAAATCATCATTTGAGCCATAAATTCTGTTCCTTTCAAACGATTGCTGTCTGGGGACGCTCGCAGCAGCCTGGAGTTTGGGAGAGCTCAGCTCCTTTCCTGGCTGTCACTGGCTTGTTTAACTGACCCTGAGCAAATGAGTTAAGCATCTCTGGGACTTGGTTTCTTCATCTCTAAAAGACAGATAAAAATACCAGTCACCTGTTGGGAAGATCAGGGAGCTAATATGTCTCAGAAGCTTTCAAATCTCTGGCTCTAAGCCTTTTGCTATCTATGCCTAAGAACAAAGACAAGTCCTCACTGCTTTCACCCAAATGCTGCATTCAAAGGAATGCAAAAAATATATATACAATATTTGAGCTCTACAAGACTTGAAGGTTATTTTGTATTAGTTTGAATTTCAAACTGTTTTTCTCTGTTGTACTCTTGGCACTGCCATTTTTTAAGTACAGCACTTCATTTGCATAGTAATTACAAAGTTTCACAAATAGCATTAATGTCTGAAAGAAAGAGGTACACTCCATTTAAATTACTGACAGTATTGCATGACACATTTTTAACCGCACTTAAAAAAAAAAAAGGAAAGCTATTCCATTCTAATGTGCTGTACAGATTCCCAGAGCTCAGCAATATTTGTGCTTTAAGAAGGTAAAATCTTTTCCTGTGCTCTTTAGTGACTTCTAAAACCCTATTCATAAATACTGATTAGGCACTATTTCACCGTAGGACACAGTGCTGTTGGCACAACTCCCTACTCAGAGCCAAATTGGAAATGTTAGTACAGTAAATTAGGCCAGATATCCTAGTTGTACTGCACAGGAAAGATCACCTTTAATAAATAGATGCTAATGTAGCACTTGGATCACTTATGGCTGTAAATGTAAATCCTTGGTCTTGATTTCAGGAAGTTAAAAAAAACAAAAGGAAAGGAAAAAGACATTCAAGGAATGTGTGGTATTTGAATGAAAAAAGAATAATAAAGAGCAAATATGAAAGTATAATCTGTTTTTTTGGAATAATTGTAAATTTGAACAAAAATATGCTGCTTAATAGTAGTATGAGGGAAGGGAAAAAAGAAAGAAAGAAGAGGTGGCAGGAATACACAGAAGAACTGTACACCTCTTCTTAATATCTTCTGTTTCTGTTTCTGTTAGGTCCATACCATTTTTGTCCTTTATTGTGCCCATCTTTGCATGAAATATTCTCTTGGTATCTCTAATTTTCTTGAAGAGATCTCTAGTGTTTCCCATTCTTTTCTTTTCCTCTATTTCTTTGCGCTGATCACTGAGGGAGGCTTTCTTATTTCTCCTTGCTATTCTTTGAATCTCTGCATTCAAATGGCTATATCTTTCCTTTCCTCCTTTGCTTTTCACTTCTCTTCTTTGTGTGTGTTAATTTGATACAGAAAGCATATGAGTGAAGTGCTTAGGATGTTTAAGTCAGGAATCCTTCATCAAGGATGCTTTATTTCTAGAGGAACAAAGTTTGTTCAGAGTAATTATGTACAAACAATTGACTTAAACATCCTAAGCACTTCACTCATATGCTTTCTGTATCAAATTAACATTTAACCCCACTCCAATACTCTTACCTGGAAAATCCCATGGACGGAGGAGCCTGGTAGGCTGCAGTCCATGGGGTCGCTAGGAGTCGGACACGACTGAGCGACTTCACTTTGACTTTTCTTTGAAACTCTGCATTCAAATGGCTATATCTTTCCTTTCCTCCTTTGCTTTTCACTTTCATGCACTGGAGGAGGAAATGGCAACCCACTCCAGTCGAACATGACTGAAGTAACTTAGTAGTAGTAATATTTGTTTTCCTTTGTTTTTATCTAGGTCTGTTCCTGTATGCATTCTATACTATGTATTTTTAACTAGTTTTCCTTTCTCTTCAATTGTTTGTACATAATTACTCTGAACAAACTTTGTTCCTCTAGAAATAAAGCATCCTTGATGAAGGAGATACCAAGAGAATATTTCATGCAAAGATGGGCACAATAAAGGACAAAAATGGTATGGACCTAACAGAAACAGAAGATATTAAGAAGAGGTGGCAGGAATACACAGAAGAACTGTACAAAAAAGATCTTCACGACCCAGATAATCACAATGGTGTGATCACTCAACTAGAGCCAGACATCCTGGAATGTGAAGGCAAGTGGGCCTTAGGAAGCATCACTACAAACAAAGCTAGTGGAGGTGATGGAATTCCACTTGAGCAATTTCAAATCCTAACAGATGATGCTGTGAAAGTGCAGCACTTAATATGCCAGCAAATTTGGAAAACTCAGCAGTGGCCATAGGACTGGAAAAAGATCAGTTTCATTCCAATCCCAAAGAAAGGTAATGCCAAAGAATGCTCAAACTACCACACAATTGTACTCATCTCACATGCTAGTAAAGTAATGCTCAAAATTCTCCAAGCCAGGCTTCAGCAATACGTAAACTGTGAACTTCCAGATGTTCAAGCTGGATTTAGAAAAGGCAGAGGAACCAGAGACCAAATTGCCAACATCTGTTGGATCATCAAAAAGCAAGAGAGTTCCAGAAAAACATCTACTTCTGCTTTATTGACTATGCCAAAACCTTTGACTTGTGTGGATCACAACAAACTGTGGAAAATTCTGAAAGAGATGGGAATACCAGACCACCACAGCATTTCAGAAATCTGTATGCAGGTCAGAAAGCAACAGTTAGAACTGGACATGGAACAACAGCCTGGTTCCAAATAGGAAAAGGAGTACGTCAAGGCTGTATATTGTCACCCTGCTTATTTAATTTATATGCAGAGCACATCATGAGAAATGCTGGGCTGGAGGAAGCACAAGCTGGAATCAAGATTGCTGGGAGAAATATCAGGAGGAATTTGAAATTCTTTATGAAGGTCAATATCTAGAAGAAATCTTTATTTTTATATTATATTGCTTTAAAGAAAAGAATGTAAACCACAGAACACACACTCTTTGAAATATAATAGTACAATTTGAGTATCTGAACTCATTTGTCCTTCAGCCCTGGAAATTGTTCTAGAAAATACATTTCTATTTACTTAAGAGCTCCCTGTTATTTTATTCTTGATCTTTCTGCCATTTGCTGGCACACAAGCATAGGTTACCATTTGCTCTAACAAGTTTTATTTTATTTTAGAGAGGAACAGTGTTAATAAAATGCCTTGAAGTTTGAACTCTCTACTTTCACACTTTCATGGTAATTATCCATTCAGGAAGACACCTCAAGAAAGAAGCATCTTTCTGAAATCAATACAAAAGGAAAAACAAACAGTTGTATAATAGCATTTCTGCCAGTCCTGTCAACAGATATGCTTAAAGCATAAATGTCAATTAGTTTTAGAGGGATTATGGTATCACCCGTATAAATAGAAGCTAGAATCATATAAATAGCTGTCTGCACATGCTTGTTGGCCTTCCCAGTTTCCATCTTTCCCAAAGAGACCTAATCCTGAGAACATGAAATATCCCAAGAAAGAAACTTTGAAAAATAAAAAAATGTGATCCAAATCAAAATGGTTAAAGACTAGAAGGGCGTTAACAAATCTGAGAAATAATGAGACCAATTGTTGATCTCCTTAGATTACCTCACTGAGAACGCTATGCTGCCACTATTACTACTAATGATGCAAATTATTATTATTATTATTGCATTGTTGCTGCTGCTGCTATTGTTTTTATTAGGTTTCAGAGCAAATCCCTTTTAACCTAAAAAATCAGGGTTGGAAGGTCGTCACTGGGGAAAAGACGGAAATTTATTTTTCATTAATCATTTTAAATACATGACATTTAATTCTTATATCTAACTTGAGGTAGAAATTACTCTGATTTCATAGATGAGGAACAGAGATCTTAAATGACAATGCCACATTCACAGAACTAGAATATGAAGAAGTAAGGATTTGAACTCAGGAATATTTGACTTCCCGCATGTTTCCCACATACTGTAATTCTTCTCATGCGAATCTCAAATTCACTGAACAAAGTAGATTTTATTTTCTATATTGCCTATATTGCCTATATTTCAATATATATTGAAAATATATATTCAATTTTCAATGTCTTTTTTAATATGCAATGACAATTTTTATTATTTTATTCACTATTTTAATATTTAATATTAATAAATTTAATATTTAATATTTTAAAATATTATAATAATGTTTATTGTTTTATTTACACTAATTATATTCTACTGTCAGATCAGGGTTCACAGGTCATAGGTCGCTTTCCTATAATACAAGTCTATTGTGTACTGCATTAAATTTTGATTAATGAATCTATCCATTCATTCACTCACTTAATTTTATTCAAATAGGTTTCCCAGGTGGCACTAGTGGTAAAGAATCCACCTGCCAATGCAGGAAACATAGACATGGATTCGAACCCTGGGTCGAAAAGATCCCCTGGAAGAGGGCTTGGCATGGCAACCCACTGCAGTATTTTTGCCTGAAGAATCTCATGGACAGAGGAAGACTTAGGGCCTACAGTCCATAGGGTTGCAAAGAGTCAGACCGAAGACCCACGTGACTTAGCATGCATGCAAGTACTGTAATATTGTCAAGTAGTGAGGGTATGTAAAAATGAATGAATCACAATATTTCCCCTCAAGGAGTCCACAGTAGCATGGGAAAAACACAAACAAAGCAAATAATGGAAATATCTGAACATAGAAATGGTGTGGATAAAGAGATATAGGAGAAAAGAGAATGGAAAAGAGCCAAGTATGACTTTCAGGAAGATTTTGCAAATGAGACAACGTTTGAGCTAGAATATAAAGGATGGGATTTTAAAGTGGAGGGCATAGGAAACAGATGTGCACAACCAGTTATGGTTCAAGGGTGTTTCTGCCTCTCTGTGGCTGAAAGACCATAAGAAATCTGCTCAGCTTCCATCAGTCTCAGTTTCATTATCTCTAAAATGAAAAACATCATGGTTCCTACCACATAGGGCTACTGTGCAAAGTAAATTAAATAATTCATGTAAAAGTATTTTTCAGACTACCTAGCCCAGAAAGAACACTCATTAAATATTAGCTAATATTACTTTACAATACACTGTAGCTATGCTTTCATTATTTAATAAGCACACTGTCTAGTATGGTAAGTGGAAATTCTGGTTAAATATTCTAGTTAATAGTTATGTTTCATTTGTGAACATGCAATTTTCTAAAAATTAAAATATTGAAGATGACTTTGGCTTCAGAGAAGATTGAGTAAATCTTTTCCTTGTCCCTAAACCCAAGTGCAACTAGAAACTTTGGATTACATAAAGTAAACATAAGAATACTGAAAGACAGAGACAAGAAAGCAACCAGCTAGAGACTCTAGGACCCAAGAAACTACATAAGAGTGAGCTTTCCTTAGTTTGCTTTTTGCTTTATATATCCTAGACTTTGAGCAGGAGAAGCCAGAAAACTGGAAACACCAATGGGTAGAGACAGAGAAAGTCCCAGAAGGGGGCTGCTCTCGCTGAGACTTGGAAGGGGGCAGCCTAGTGAGATGGAAAGCATTTAAGATACTCATTGCTTTTATCCAGTTAAATATCACAGAAAAAAATGATGCCTCCTCCACCTGTGACAGCAAAGGCCAAGTGAGGATCCTGGACTTTCAACCTTCAAAAAGCCCTAATCACTATCCTTCTGATGTGGATCTGCCCCTCACAGCCCTCATCCACCACCCCTGACATTTGTACGAGAGAAGGACAAGTAAAAGCCTGGAACATCCAGCCCTACTAGGCAGTAATGATGCCTCCAGTCCTGCAATGTCAGTTGAGACCCATAATGAGATTGGACTTACATCCCTACCCAGCAGTAATGAGGCCCTCCTCTTACTCCCCACTGGGGTGTTATTGGCTGAGGTCCAGTGAAACGTCAGGATTTTGATGACTGCCCGGTGATAATGAAACCACCTTCCTCCCACATCCCATTCCTCTACTGGCAGCAGAGGCCAAGTAGAGACAGTGAGGTGGCATTCCTACACTTCCTAGAAATGGAGATATTAGTGGTGCCTAGTTGAGTGGGAACTGGAACTTCCACCCTTACCCAGCAGTAACACAAAGCTCCCACCTCAGGTGTCAATTGAGACCTAGTAGGGGGCCCGTCAGAGAAGGCAATGGCACCCCACTCCAGTACTTTTGCCTGGAAAATCCCATGAACAGAGGAGCCTGGTGGGCTGCAGTCCATGGGGTCGCTAGAGTCAGATACGACTTAGCGACTTCACTTTCACTTTTCACTTGCATGCATTGGAGAAGGAAATGGCAACCCACTACAGTGTTCTTGCCTGGAGAATCCCAGGGATGGGGGAGCCTGGTGGGCTGCCATCTATGGGCTTGCACAGGTTGGACACGACTGAAGCGACTTAGCAGCAGCAGCAGCAGAGGCCCGTACTGCAACCCCCACCTCCTCTTGCTAGAGCAGCATCAGAGGAATCCAGCTAAAATGGAAGGTTTAAATAAGATTCAGAGTCTTATAAAACCCAGAATATCAAGTTTCAATTTAAAAATGTACTCATCAAAAAGATCTCAAAATGAATGAAAAAGATGTCAACACTAGGATGACAGAGGTATTAGAATATCTGACAATGATGTTTAAATAAGCATTATAAAAATACATCAAGAAACAATACACTTGAAGCAAATGAAGAAATAGAAAATATTAGTATAGAATTAGAAAATCATAGTGGAGAAGTAGAATATATGCAAAAGAATCAGATGGAGATTTTAGTGAAAAATACACTAATCAGAACAAAAGCTCAATGGACGGGCTTGGCAGCGGGTTATAGAGGACAGAGGGAAGAGACAGTAGACTTGAATGTAGAACAATAGAAAGGACTCAAAAAACAGGAGAAAAATGAACAAAATATCAGGGACACGTGAGACTATTAAGAAAAATAAAAGTATGACATTCAAATCATTGGAATCTCAGAAGGAGAGGGGAAAGAGTCCAGTGCTGAAAAATCACTGAACAAAGCAATGGATGTGGTGGATTTGGTAAAATTATAACCCTATTGCTGAACCAATACCAAGCAGGCTGAACACATGCGTGCTGTCATGTCTGACTTTTTATGACCCCCATGGACAAGTGCCCACCAGGCTTCTCTGTCCGTGGGATTTCCCAGGCAAGAATACTGGAGTGGGTTGCCATTTCCTCCTCCAGGGAATCTTCCCAACCCAGGGGTCAAACTCGCATCTCCTGTGGCTCCCACATTGGTAGGCGGCTTCCTCACCACTGAGCCACCTGGGAAGCCCCCAAGCACACAAAACCCAAAGAAATATACCAAAACACATGGTATTTAAAATAGAAATCTAAACCATGGTCAGGAAGACACAAAGATTAGAACAGAGAAATAAGAGAGAGAAAGAGAACAAAGGGGGAAAACAAAAAAAGAAAAAACAGGCAGAAGTTTACTAACATCAATAATTAAATTTTATGGGGATGATCTAAACACATAATTAAAGCACAGAGATGGCCAGAGTATGAAAAATCATGAACTATCTACTAGAACCTTACTGAAAATGAAATAAAATGGTCAAATTGGAAGTAAAAGGATTGGAAAAGATACACAAACAGTAACCAAAAAAAAAAAAAATAGTAGTGTCTATATTAATATCAAGTAAAATTGATTTCATATCAAAGAAAATTACCAGAGACACAGAGAAACATTATATATTGATGAATCAATCCATTAAAAAGACATGGCAATTCTAAGGGCTTATATACCAAATGACAGAGTTGCAAATTATTTGATGCAGGAACTGGTAGAACTGAAAGGAGAAATAGACAGACTGAAAATTAAAGTTGGAAAGTTCAACATCTCTCTCTAAACAATAGAGAGAACTAGACAGAAATCAGCAAGGATCTAGAAGAAATCAGCAATACCATCAAACATCAATGTCCAATCAACTATAACACTTCACCCAATAACAGCAGAATAAATATATTTTTAAAGGGTCTATGAACACATACCAAGATCATATCCCAAGCCATAAAATAAACCTAAACAAATTTAAAAAACTGAAATCATACAAAATTCATTTTCTGATTACAATGGAATCAAACTAAAAAGCCGTAACATATACCAGGAAAATTTCCAAACCCTTGGAAACTAACAACTCATCTGTAAATAATTCATATGTCATAGAGAAAGTCTCATGGGAAACACAAAATGCATTGAATTGAATGAAAATAAAAGTATGCTATATAAAAATTTGTGAGATAGTGTGAGAGCTGTGCTGAAAGATACATTTATAGCACTGAGTATACATTAGAGTAGAGAAAATGTTTCTCATCAGTAATCTAAGTTTTTAACCTCAAGATTCTGGAAAATTAAGAGTAAAATAAATCCAAATCAACTGGAATGGAATAGTAAAGAAGCAGTTGAAGATGAAAACACACACAAAGAAAATCAATGAAACAAAGAGTTAGTTTTTTGAAAGGATCCATAAAGTTGACATACATACCTATAAGAGTGACAAAAAAGAGAAAATAGAAGTCTGTCATATCAGGAAGGAAATAAGAGATATTGCTATAGACCCTGCAGACATCTAAAGGATCAATTCATAATATTATGGACAATTCTATATAAATTTGAAGAATCAGATGAATTGAGCCCATTCCTTGAAGAACATATTACCACAACTACCCAGCATGATCATTTTAATAGCTCTGTAATTATTAAGTTAAATTCATAACTTAAATATTTCCCAAAAGGAAATATACGGGCTCAAATGATTACAGTAGAGAATTCTAAATATTTTTAAAAGGATTAATATCAATACTACAATCTCTTTCAGAAAATAGAAGAGGGGCCACTTCCAATTTCATTTTATGAAGCTAGTAATAACCTGATATCAAAAGCAACAAAACACACCATAAAAAAGAAAACTACAGGCCAATATCTTTCTTCAATATAGATGCAAATATTCTTAACAAATATCAGCAAATAAAAAAGTGGGATTTATCCCCACCAAGTGGGATTTTTTTTCTAAGCGTGAAAGTCTACTTCATATTTGAAAACCAATCAGTAAAATCTCAGTTCAGGCTGCTGTAAGAAAAATACCAGAGGCTAGGTGGCTTAGACAACAAACACTTATTTCTCACAGTTTTGGAGGCTGGAAGTCTGAGATCAGGATGCCCGTGTGGTAAAGTTCTGGTGAGAGCCTCTTCTAGGCTGCAGACCACCATCTCTCCTTGTATCTTCACATGGCAAAAAGAGAGGGTCAGACAGCTTTCTGGGGGTCTCTTTTATAAGGGAACTAATCTCATAGAGGAGGGCTCCACCCATATGACCTGATTATTTCTCAAAGACTCCAACTCCTATCACAATAGAGGTTAGGATTTCTACATATGAATTTGAAGAAGACAAATATTCAAGTCATTGCACCACCATATTAACAAACTAAATTGGAAAAATCATATGATCACACAAATCAAAGTAGAAGCATGTGAAAAAATAACAGACATTCATGATAAAAGCTTTCAGAAAAGTAGGATTAGAGAACTTTCTAAACTGATAAAGTATATCTACAAAGCACCTCCTGCTAACATTGCTATTAATGGTGGAATAAACTGTCCTTATTTATGATTGTCTTTGTAGAACATATCAAGGAATCTACAAAATAAACCTAAAATGAAAAGGTGATTAAAGCTATATCACAGGATAAAAGATAAACATACAGAATCAATGTAGTTCTGTGAACTACCACAAAATATGTGGGCATCGCAATTAAAATACAGTACTATTTATAATCCTTCAATAAGATATGAAATATTTAGGTATAAATATAGCAAAGTTTCTACAGGATTTATATGATAAAAACTACAATGTACTGATAAAAAAAATCATAGGAGATCTAAATAAATGGAGAGACATTTCACGTTTGTGTACTGGAAGATTCAACAAAGTCTCAAAAAATGATTTTTCCAATTTAGTTTGTTAATACGGTGGTGCCATGACTTAAATATTTGTGTCTTCTCCAAATTCATATGTAGAAATCCTAACGTCTATTGTGATAGGAGGTGGAGCCTTTGAGAAATAATCAATTTCTTTCCAAATTGATATATAAGTTTAAAATGATTCATATAAAAACACAAGCAAGATTTTTGTGGATTTATATAACATTTTTCAAAAATTTATATGGAAATGCAAAGGAACTAAAACAGTTAAAACTATTTGGGAGATACAATGAGGAATAAAGTAGGAGAAATTCATTTATCTGACTTTAAGACATATTTAGTCATAGTAGCAAGATTGTGTGGTGTTGGCAGAGGGATGGACAAATAAATTGAAGGAACAGAATAGAGAACCCAGGACTGGTCCTGGACACATATGCCCAACTAATGTTTGTCAAAAAGGAAAGTAGCCTTATGAAAACTGATGCCAAATTTTATGGGACACCCATAAGCCCCAAACTGTCTGAACCTAAATATCAGACCTTTTACAAAAGTAAATTAATTCAAAACAGATTTTGGATTTAAATGTGAAACAGAAAACTATAAAATGTTTAGAAAAACTCTATAGGAAAAAAATCTTTAGGATCTAGAGCTAGCAAAAAGTGCTCAGATTTGATACCAATAGCACAGTCCAAGAAATGAAACAGTGATAAGTTGGACTTTATCAAGTTAACTTTGTTATGTGAAACACGCTGTTAAGAGAATGAAAGACAAACCAAAGACCAAGAGAAAATATTTGCAAACCGCAAATACAGCAAAGAACTAGTATCTACAATATATAGAGCATTCTCCAAACTCAACATTTAAAAAATCCATTTAGAAAAATAAGCTAAAGATACGAACAGTGACTGAAGTGAATGCACAGATCCCAAATAAACACACAAGGAGATGTTAAACATCATTTGCTAGAAGGAAAATGAAAATTAAAACCATGAGATACCATTACATACCTATCATAATGACTAAATTTTAAAAGTGTGAGAGAACAATTGCCAGGGATGGCATAAAGACACTGAATCACTCACCCATTGCTGTTGCTGGTAGGAATCCAAGTAGTACAGCCACCCTGGAGAATTATCTGGAAGTTCCTTCCCCTTTTTTAAAAATGTTTGATGCTAGTAGAGAAAATAGAAGGTAAGTCCAGTGACAGTTTAAATTATACATCTTGGAATAAAATACCTAAGTGCTAGATACTTATGCGACATCTTCATATGCACTATCTCATTTAACACTAACAGCGTCAGGAAGAGGAGGGTATTATTAATATCCCTATACTAAAAATGTACCTTTTTTACAAATAAGCAAGCTGAAGCTCAGAGAAGTAAACTTACTAAACCAAGGTCACACAGTTTGCAACTGACAGTGCTGGAAGCTTGCTTTGAAAACTGTATCAATTCAAGACTCCATCCACCCAATTAAGAATCAGTTCATTATAGCAGGCAATTACTTTAATAACAACAACCAAAAGCAAACAAACAAACAAAAACTAAATGAAGCTACTCTATAATTCAGCAGTTTCACTCTTGGACACTAACTTCAGGGAAATGAAAGTTTGTGTTCACACAAAAATCTTTACATGAAGCTTTAAAACACCTTTATTCTTAATAGCTAAAAACTATAAGTAATCTGATTTTTCTGCAAATGACATTTTTGGGTCAACAGAAAGAAAAAAAAAAAACAACTATTAACACACACAAGCGGGATGAATCTTGAATTACACTGAGTGAAAAGTCTGTCCTAAAAGGTTACATATTGCAAGATCCCATTTTAAAAACATTCTTAAAATGGACAAATTGTAAACATGGAGAACAGATTAGTGATGACCAGGCATTAAGGAGGGAATGAGGGAAGTAGGCAGTTAGGGTGGCTATGAAAGAACATCATGGGAGATCCCTGTGGTGATGGAAATACTTTCTGTCTTGACTGTATCAATGTCAGTGTGCTTACTGTGATACAGTACAATACTTTCACAAGATTCTGTCTTCACTTCAGTTCAGTCGCTCAGTCGTGTCTGACTCTTTGCAACCCCATGAATTGCAGCACACCAGGCCTCCCTGTCCATCACCAACTACCAGAGTTCACCCAAACTCATGTCCATCGAGTTGGGGATGCCATCCAATCATCTCATCCTCTGTCGTCCCCTTCTCCTCCTGCCCTCAATCCCTCCCAGCATTAGAGTCTTTTCAAATGAGTCAACTCTTCTCATCAGGTGGCCGAAGTATTGGAATTTCAGCTTCAGCATCAGTTCTTCCAAAGAACACCCAGGACTGATCTCCTTTAGGATGGACTGGTTGGATCTCCTTGCAGTCCAAGGGACTCTCAAGAGTCTTCTCCAGCACTAGTGTTCAAAAGCATCAATTCTTCAGCCCTCAGCTTTCTTCACAGTCCAACTCTCACATCCATACATGACCACTGGAAAAACCAGAGCCTTGACTAGACGGACCTTTGTTGGCAAAGTAATATCTCTGCTTTTGAATATGCTGTCTAGGTTGGTCATAACTTTCCTTCCAAGGAGTAAGCATCTTTTAATTTCATGGCTGCAATCACCATCTGCAGTGATTTTGGAGCCCAGAAAAATAAACTCTGACACTGTTTCCACCATTTCCCCATCTATTTCCCATGAAGTGATGGGACCAGATGCCATGATTTAGTTTTCTGCATGTTGAGCTTTAAGCCAACTGTTTCACTCTCCTCTTTCACTTTCATCAAGAGGCTCTTTAGTTCTTCACTTTCTGCCATAAGGTTGGTGTCATCTGCATATGTGAGGTTATTGATATTTCTCCCAGCAATCTTGATTCCAGCTTAAAGGGTAAATGAGATCTCTGTGTATTATTTCTTACAACTGCACGTGTATCCACAGTTATCTCAAAGTTTAATGCAAAAAATATATATATATATATATATAGAATGCTATGAAGTGGATTGGGCTACCCTAGTGGCTCAGATAGTAAAGAATCCACCTGCAATGCATGAGACATGGGTTCAATCCCTGGGTTGGGAAGATCCCCTGGAGAAGGGAATGGCAACCCACTCTAGTATTCTGGCCTGGAGAATTCCATGGACAGAGGAGCTTGGCAGGCTACAGTCCATGGGGTTGCAAAGAGTCTGACATGACTGAGAGACTTTCACACACACACATGAAGTGGATTAACTTTGTCTTCATGATTTTTATTTTCTTGATGCTTTTCTCCCATTTTAATTTTTCCCTTCTTGCCCCATACATCTCCCTGTTTTTCTTAGACAGATGTTTCTGACCACTTGTACTCTACAGGTTTTGGGTGTTTTTTCAGTCTTTACTACTATCCAGATTTTCAACCCATGGTCTGTCTTGCTGCATCTGCAGTCAACCAGCTACATTCCTCTTCTAAGTTCACTGATCACGTGACCAGAGTCTTGGCCCTTTGTCCTGCCACTTCTGGACTCCGATGAAATGGTATACTGCTTGATGCCACCCTGAAATGTGGACAAGTTGCCTCTCATAGGCAGCAGGGCCGAACAGGAGAGACCTAGGCATGTAAATTTTTTTAGGCCACCTAGGAGATTGCTCAAATCTACATGTGGTTTATAAAACAGTGGCTGTTGTGGTAGGATATTTTCTTGTTTTGTCTATTCTCCTTCCCTGCCTTGCTTTCTTACCTTCTTCATTCTTGCTGCACTGAGATTGAACACTGCTGCTGCTACTAAGTCGCTTCAGTCGTGTCGGACTCTGTGCGACCCCATAGACAGCAGCCCACCAGACTCCCCGGTCCCTGGGATTCTCCAGGCAAGAACACTGGAGTGGGTTGCCATTTCCTTCTCCAATGCATGAATGCATGCTAAGTCACTTCAGTCATTTCAGATTCCGTGCAACCCCATGGACAGCAGCCCACCAGGCTCCTCTGTCCACGGGATTCTCTAGGCAAGAATACTGGAGTGGGTTGTCATTGCCTTCTCCAGAGATTGAACACTACTCCCCTCAAAAAAAAAAAAAAATGTTTTGGCAGTTAACTTCTATCTGCCTTTGTTTTTCAGAAAAAAAATTTTTATAGTTCCCACTCCTATATACCAAGTATCTTCTTTGAATTTCTTGACTAAAGCAGTCAGGCAATGATTTAAATGTGTTTAATTCTTTGGGCTTATTCTTGTCATTCTTTATGCCAACAACCAGCTAATTTGGAAACAGCATAGCATAGTGGTTTAAAGAACAATTTTTGAAGTCAGACAAGCACTTCTTGCCGTGACATTTACATTTGTTTGCATTTTAAACAAACTATTCAAAATTTAGAAGCATCTGTTTTATGAATAAATTGGTGATAATATCAGTAGCAAATAATTTTTGTGAGGATGAAATAAATGATATTTAGAAGTACTGAACAGCCAACTAACCTGTAATTAATATTATTGAATGCTCCAGTCTTCTCAACAGAGATTCTAACCAATCACAGTGGTTTGACTTCATTATTTGGGGTATTCTTGCTTCTCCAAACAATTTTCCCTACCTATACTTTTTAGTGTATATATATATATATATTTTTTTTTTTTTTTTAATTTTACGGCCCCTTCCCAAATCACCATGTTGGCAGCAGACTGCAAAGGAGCAGTACTTGAGTGCCTGATAGCCAAGTGTTTATACTGCTAATGATGAAAACATAGGCCAGTGACCTCACCTCTATTAGCTTTACTCTTCCTGTGTGTAAAAGAGAACAATGGGATATTATGTGGATTAATTAAGACTGATCCTAATAAATACCTATAAGGATCATAACATTCTAACAAACCCTCTTTTTTTTTAAAAAAAAAAATATTGTATCTTGCCACAAGGGGATAGATCTGTACAGGTAAAATTTCAACATATGAATTTAGTTTAGTAATTCAATAACTGATAGTCATGGATTTATAGCTTAGAAATACACGTTTATGGTATTTTTTAAATTCCATGGTGCTAGAGTGAGGTACTAGTATTTTTTATATATTATTACATAGATATATGCAAAGGAGGGCTTCCCTGGTGGCTTAGATGGTAAAGAATCTGCCTGCAATGTGGGCGACCAGGGTTCAGTCCCTGCCTTGGGAAGATCCCCTGGAGAAGGGAATGTCTACCCACTCCAATATTCTTGCCTGGGAAATCCCATGGACAGAGGAACCTGGCAAGCTATAGTCCATGGCGTCCCAAAGAGTCAGACATGACTTAGACTCTAACACTTTCACTTTCAAGCAAAAGAAATCAGGATATATGATGTTTTATATTTTTATATATTTCCACCACAGCAGTTTTCAAAATTCATTGTCATAATCTTTTTTTATTAATGAATAACGATATTGTACAAAAGGATATCATTGTCTAAAACAAATTACACGACCTCTTTGCTGTGTTGGGAGAAAAAAACAAAATAAATAGTTGCATAGCTACTGAACGTAGCAGGGATTGCCCTTAGTGTAAAAAAATGATAAAGGTAGAGGAAAAAACTGAATAAAATTAATAAACAAAAAAGATAAATAAAAATAAACCACTTAAAGAAGCATTCTCTGTTGTTCCTCACCAGGCTGAAATGTGATATTAACCATAACTACCAATCATACAGCTTCATTCAAGTACATTAGCCACAGAGGAGTGTAATAAATTTAGTACTAACTTGTTTTTCATATTGAGTTACTTACTAATGTTAGTGGCAGTGGAATTACCGTGATCAAATGAACACATTTATGTGCACGTGTGTAATTCAAGCGAGACATTAAATCACAAAAATATAAACAACAGTGTGTGCTATTTGTCAGAAACGTCCTGGGAAAATTGTCAACCAGGACTTTATTACCGCTCTGAGAAAAAAGTGTGCTCTGCCAGGGTAGGCAGCTGCCTCCCTCCAGAACCTCATGGAGAGGCCTTGCCCCACTCCTGCTAAGACACCAGGAGCCATCACCTCATTTCCGGTGTACCACTTCCGGCTGTGCTTCTGGCAAAGAGACTTAATTTTTTCATTAGCTAGTCTAATTAAAATCCTCTTTGACTTTTTATTTTTCACATCTGGACTTTATTTAAAAATCAAATAAATAACTGGGAAGAAATATTTATAATATAAATATTTAGGCTGTGTCTATAACCATGAGTTAATTTGATCTTCTACACAAGGTTAACAGTCTAAAAACTGATAGGAAATGTTAGTAAGGAGCACAATTACTATAATCAAAGAAATTTGTTCATCTAGAATAGTACTGTTGAATAAAAGTATAATATGAACCACGTAATTCAAAATTTTCTAGTAGTCGTATTTCAAAACTTTTTTTTTAGAGGGATGGTATGGGGAGGGAGGAGGGAGGAGGGTCCAGGATGGGGAACACATGTATACCTGTGGTGGATTCATTTTGATATTTGGCAAAACTAATACAATTATGTAAGGTTTAAAAATAAAATAAAATTAATTTAAAAAATAAATAAATAAAAAGCAAAAAATAAAAAAAAAATAAAAAGTGTATTTTAGAGTTTTAGAACATCTCAATGAAGACTAGTCTTGTTTAAAAAGTTTAACTGACATGTATGCCTAATGGCTACCATATTTAAAAGTACAGACCTCTGGCGAGAGTATAGATATAATATAAGCTTAAGTGGCAAAGAATTCTGAGAAAGGACTTTGGGATAGTTCTGAATAACTGCAGACAAACACAATCTTAACCAATAATTTTTAAAATGTTTGAAACAATGATCATTCAAAATTTCGGTATTCCAGAGGCAGAGACTGAGTATGAAGTATGTGGATGGAAAGAAGGCTATAGTATAGGAGATTACTTGCCTTAAGTTTTAAAGTTAATGATTTATCAAGATGACAGAGAAAGAGGCAATCAGGCTGAGCTGTGGGAAATAATTCATGTCACTGAATTTGCAACTCAATGATATCAGGGTTAAAATTAGAACTGAATTGAATTAAATTTTCCTGGTTAGCTCTCATACACCATACATATGGGAATATAAAGATAAATGAGGAAGACAAAATTCTTGTTCTTGAATGACTCACAATAAAGTGGATACAGAATATGATCTAATTGAAAAGGACAATTTAAAACAAACAAACAATAAAGCAAAATCCAGCTAAGTCCAGAAAAATTTAATTCATGAAATGGATCATTTTAAAAATGAGTAAGGTGACAGTAGGAAAATTTTATTGTCCTATTTTTTCAGGATTAAAAAATATTTTTATACTGAGACAAAAACATTTTATTTGTGGATGTCTGTTTTAATAAATAACTTGATATGTAGCAAAGATATATCCAAATGTTCTTATCATATACACACTTATTTTTAAATTCACGTGTTTGTAAGATGATTTGCTATAAATTATGCAGAAACCTGTTTATCCACAATTAATATAGCAGCAATGACTAGTCATATTTTTAAAGAAGGACCCCCAAAATATCAAAATTATAAAATAGTGGTTACTACACTGGATTTTTTTTCTTTTTCTTTTTTTTTTTTTGGCCAAGCATCAGTAAGAGGAGACTGCTCCAATTTTTTTAATTTATTTTTTTATTGAAGGATAATTGCTTTACACAATTTTGTTTTCTGTCAAACCTCAACATGAATTAGCCATAGGTATACATATATCCCCTCCCTTTTGAACCTCCCTCCCATCTCCCTCCCCATCCCACCCCTCTAGGTTGATACAGAGTCCCTGTTTGAGTTTCCTGAGCCATACAGCAAATTTCCTTTAGCTATCTATTTTACATATGGTAATGTAAGTTTCCATGCTACTCTTTCCATACATCTCACCCTCTCCTCCCCTCTCCCCATGTCAATAAGTCTATTCTCTATGTCTGTTTCTCCATTGTTGCCCTGTAAATAAATTCTTCAGAACCATTTTTCTAGATTTCGTATATGTGTGTTAGAATATGATATTTATCTATCTCTTTCTGACTCACTTCACTCTGTATAATAGGTTCTAGGTTCATCCATCATTAAAGTTTTAAGTCAATAGATACTGAATCCAATACTTTATAAATGACACTGGAGCTAATGATAAGTTTTTTAAAGCCTTTTTGAGGGCTTCTTTAAAGCAAAAGGCTGAAAATCACATAGCATGAGAAATTCATATCATTCCTGGCAAGGTAAAAATGGTTAAAATAGTATGTGGCAAACAGTATGGCAACAATTTGAAGTGCTTTTTTATTAGTAAATAGTGTTTGAATAGACTTTGTCATCAACATAACAGCAAAGAAACTACTTGACTAGAAACATTTCTAAATGTTGCTTATATCAGTCAGGCTTCAACCAGAGAATCAGAAAACTGTATCAGTTGCAAATATATATATTTATGAAGTGAAGTGAAAGTCGCTCAGTTGCGTCTGACTCTTTACGACCCCATGGACTATACAGTCCATGGAATTCTCCAGGCCAGAATGCTGGAGTGGATAGCTGTTCCTTTCTCCAGGGGATCTTCCTAACCCGGGGATCAAACCCAAGTCTCCCACGTTGCAGGTGGCTTCTTTACTAGCTGAGCCACAAGGGAAGCCCATATATATATATATATATATATACACACACACACATACATACACACAGTGCTTGTGCCCAGCTGTTAAGTCATGTCCAACTCTTTGTGACCCCATGGACTGGAGCTCACCAGGTTCCTTTGTCCATGGGATTCTCCAGTCAAGAATACTGGAGTGGGTTGCCATACTCGCCTCCAGGGGATCATCCCTGACCCAGGGATTGAACCCACATCTCTTATGTCTCTTGCACTGGCAGGTGGGTTCTTTACCAGTAGTGTCACCTGGAAAGTCCCATGTATATATTCAAATATATTATCTATCTATCTATATATACACACACACACACACACACACACACATAGTAAATAAACTCCTTGCACTACACAGAACAGCCTTCTACATTCTGCATCCTCTGGTCATGTTTGTATGAGAGTACAGACAAGGAGGCTCTTTTCCCCCTCTGCTGGAAACTCGTACAATGGCTGATTCAAATGTTTCACCATTCTGCACGTGTCCACAAATGACTGCAAAAACCCCACTGGTATTGATTTGGAGGTTATCAATAAATTTTAGCAAGTAGACAAATTCACAAATACAGAATTCACAAATTTTTAGGGTCAACTCTATACATGTTCAGTAAACCTAAGTCAGTAAAATATACTGTGAAAGATGTAACACATGCAAATGTCAAAATTTATTATAGACATCAGATTGTGGATAAATGTTAACTATTTTATGCTTCATTTTCTAAAATGGAAACACACTAGTTTCAAACTAATGTTTTAACAAATAATGAATTCTGTGTTCTTTGGTGAAGAGAATAACTTAAATGTCACTACAGGCATCTAACATTTTAAGGTTTTTTTTAAATGTAAATGAAAATTGGTATTGAACTATCCATTTTAGAGTATTCACATTTAATCACATAGTGTTGATAACCAAAAATTGTTAACTTTATGTTATACAGAAGAAAGTCAAAAAGTAAATGAAGAAAGATACTGTAAGTATTTCAATGAATATTTTTACTTTTGGCATATAGAATTCTGTATACATTCCTGATATGTTGTTTCAATGGTTTATATTTTTGTGAATGTGTGTATCTGTGTGTATGTGTCTGTGTGTGTGTCTTCCACTAACAAAGAAAGGTGACATTTAGAAGGCAAAGAGGAAAATGAATAAGAAAAGAAGCAAAAATCCCACAAGTGGCATTTCACTAAAACATTTAATTTTTATTCTAATGTTCTAAGCAATATATGGAAATGACAGCTTTTTGAAAAAGCAATTTCCTTTTTGGCCGGATGAAAGCAAAAATTCCTATATGTTCAAATGTATTTCAAACTTCAAAGGACAGAACAGCCTTGGCATTGGCGTGGTTCTCTCAAGCAGTTGGATCAATTGACTACATAATGAGTCCTTGGCTGTCCCTAACCAAAACTTTGCTGGACAGGTTCATTTACAATCCTCAAACAGAATGACCTTCCATCTGGCTTAATGGCCCCTGGATTGTTGCAAATGCGACCTGACATTTCCTTATGGGTGAGTTATTAAATTATATCACAGAGCACAATAACATAATTTGGTTTCAGAGCCTAAGTGAAAGTGATAGTCCAGCAGATTAAGATGTAAAATTCCTTTGCAAAATTAAGTTATTTATAATCTGATGCATACCCCCTTGTTTTATCTGCCATATAATGTAATTACTTTCCACAGTACAGTAGCCGCATACACTGACAATGCTGACAGAACAGAAACAGCATTTGAAAAGCGGAAGAGAACTTCAGCAAGCAGGTAACTGACTTTTATGGCCATCTTTTTAAAGTGAAACCACTTGCAATTTTTGCTTTTTTTTTTTCCCTCCTAATGGAATTGATCCATTAAGCAGTGCTTCTCTCTTTCACTTAATAGTATTAGACATACTTAACTCTATGAGCTACAATTCCTTAATATAGCCCAAAATACCTGCTTTGAGATGACTAATACCAATATATTTAAATTTGGGGTTTTCATATATTTAGCTATTTCTAGCAGCCATGACTGGGTGGAAAGTAAAGCAGTGTCTCATCCATTACTCTATCAGACACTTGAATTATTACCTCTAATTCTCTAATAGTCTGGATTAATTTCAAAGACCAGTAAAGCTCAAAGAATAACTTACTTTTATACTTATTCAAAGATAATAAAAATTTCCTTTGGATATTCTTTTGCCAGTAGAAAAAGAAAGATTTGAAGGTAAGATTTGCCTGTTGGTACAACTAGAATTTCCATTCAAACAAAGAGATTCTTCTGGTACATTTTACAGTCAAGAACTCCATTCTGCATGGTGTCCAATCTCTTTCCTAGAATTTCCTAACTTTGTAAAGCACTTTCCTTTATTCTGTTCACTCATGGGTGCTGTTTATTTGCCATCAACCAAGCTTTAGTTGAACGTTCATTCAGCAACTTCTTTTGAGGGCTTACTAGTCAAGTCACTCTGCTGGGTTTCATAAAAACAAAGATACCACTGGAAACCACAATAATGTTAGCTTAAATGCGACTAAATACGAGACTTACAAGACCTACTAGACACATATATATATTTCAAGTGCATAAAATACATCTGAAACCTATTAGGAGCCCAAACATTGTGGACGGTGCTCAATGAGTGCTTCACATGTCTGTTCTCATCTAAACATGCCCTTGCCGGATACTGTTATTTCTCCTTGTTCCACGTGAGGAAAACGAATAGGTTTAATCGTTTTTGCAAGTTCATGGAACTAATAATGGCCAACCATGTCTTGAAGTCAGAGAGAGTGGTTCCAAAGCCTACCCTTTGAGCAGTTATGTACGCTGTTGTTTGTGCCTGCCCTTACTTAGGAAGTTCAATCATATGCCGGAGCTTATCCACAATAAAGGCATCTGGGATTAACCTACTTGGTGAGCTTTGTACATTCATGACAGCACTTTTTGTACCCTGCCCTCATCATTCAGATCCATGATATAAATTACACTATATAATATAGTGTTATATATATGTATGTATGTGTGTATATATACATATATGAGAATTTCAACTTTTTAATGAAACCAATTTGGGTCAATGAGAGCTAGCAACTTCACTTGAAGGAATATCATTCCCACATCACTGGTTTTATCAACAGTTAATTTGTCTCACATTCTGTCATCCAAGTTACATCACTTAGAGCTTTAAATCCAAGATTGAAGCTAATTTCCTGCATTAAACCTTCCCTCATTTAACAGTATTTACCAGTTCATGCGTCTCTTAATCTAATTGGGCTGTGTCTATATAAATCTGAATAATCTTATGCCAGGATGAAAGCATCAAACTGACATAAAGTCACAGAAATGCTATCAAGTGAATATTTCCTTCTAAGTTGTTGAAGAACACCATTTCTATTGATTACTTATCTTTTTTTTTCCTTCAATAAACTATACATAAGTTTCTCAGCCTTATGTGCTCTTGTTTTATTTTTGAGGGGACAGGAATTTGAACTCAATAACCCTAAACTCTTAGATGTTACCACATACCCTCAATAAGTGCAAAAAAGCATTCCTTCTCTATACTGTTAACATTTTCACATGGTTCCTTCCTGAGAGTTAGAAGAACTCATGGGGTGCTCAATGAATGGCATAGTCATCGTGTCATTTAAAGCTTGCCAGTTGTTTTCCATACTAAAACTAGTATCTTATTTGTAATTATTTAAGAATACTACAAGGCCAGTGCTATAACCTGTATTTCGCAGTTTAAGAAATTATCAGAAATTTCAAAAAAATATGACTGGGGTCAGCTATTTATTGGAGTGTATGAATTTACACTTTGCTTCCCTTTTAAGATGAAAGATATAGCCAAGAGTACCACTCAGTTCCTTGTTGGCTCAGACGGTAAAGGGTCTGTCTACAATGCGGGAGACCCGGGTTTGATTCCTGGGTTGGGAAGATCCACTGGAGAAGGAAATGGCAATCCACTCCAGTACTATTGTCTGGAAAGTCCCATGGACAGAGGCTACAGTCCATGGAGTCGCAAAGAGTCGGACACGACTGAGCGACTTCACTTACTTACCACTCAATTACAGTGCACAGAGTCCTCTACCTATTCCCCAATCCTACCATAAATCCACATATCATGTCTGCTCAAGCCAAATGACAGTGTCCAACTCCAGGCTTCTTTTCCTGCCCCAGGGACTGTGCATTTGTCTCTCCTCTTATTGAGGGCCATTGCTCCCATCCCTCCTTCCTTCATAAACCTCCACAGATTGAAGTCCTACTAGCCCTGAAGGATCAAATTCAAATACTAACTACTCTTGGGTATCTTGTTTTACCAGTTGAAGGTGAATTTTCCATGTGCTACAGACTCACGACCACAGTGTGCCCCTAACAGAGGTGACCTCAAACTGCCTCGTGGTGTAGTTTTCCCTTTTGTCAATGTTGTTTGCCTACAAAGTTCTAAGTCTCTCCAAGGTTAGAAGAGATATATATGCCCTGCCCCTCTCACCATGTACTTACCCTCACATAAATACATACCCAAGGGGGGGAAACTGGCTCTCCAGAAGGAAAAACAAGAAAATCAGTAATGTGCTGTGCTTGCCTATTTTAGTGATGTAAATACTCCTCCGTGCTCAATGTCAAGCTGCCAGTAGTTTAACAAGCAGTTCACAAAATGTCTTAACGTTGGAAAATTGACTCTTGATAGCTTTAGGAGCTGGCTCATATACACACATTTACACTTACTAGCATAGTTCCATGTACACAGTCAATAATCAGTGGTAAGCAATAAAAGAAGCCAGCAAGAAGGAGTGTAGTACAGAAAGATAGGAAAGCAGGAAGCTGAGTGTGAAAATCTCAGTGTTTCAGATTTCCTATAATACGAATAAAGCAGAACCAGCATAATATTATAGTCTTGTTTCCCATTATTCTTGATGAAGGGTCCCCTTGTTTTTCTCAGGGTCTCTCTCTCTCTCATACACACACCATTCTTTGCCAGCTAGTTTTCCTCTTTCCTCAGACCCTCCCATCCAGTAACTAAAAATTATCACAGCAGGAGGAGAAAACCCAAGGTAGTGGACTTTGAGAAAGAGAGCATTTGCATCCGCCACAATTCACACAGCCCCTCAACAGTCCATTCTACACTGTTTTCATTAATCCAGGCTGGGAAGCTCAAGTCTGAAGGAGTGCAAGCATTTTACATCTCCAGGAGACACCCACCTTGCTGCTTTCCGCTGGTGGCTACCCTGACCTGGATGTCTCTGCAGCTAATGGTCCTTCAGAGAATTCTTGAAACGGAATTACTAAAATCTCATTTGGCTTTGTGTAAGTTCTTGACATTGGGCAGAGAGAGGTTACTCAGGAACACAGCATTCAATTCCATGTGGACCAGCCTGATAGCTGGAAGGCAGGTGTAACATTTGTTTAGTCTTTCAGTTACTTTATATCACACCCATGATGAAAATGCCCCAGGAATAAACCAAGAATTAGCACATTAATTATAAATAAAGCATTATAGAACAACAGCAATTAACAGTTCAAACTAGTTTTTTAGTGCTATTAATCATGCTGAGCCACTAATAAAAAAAGTAACAGGAATGACAGAAGACAGTATAACCAATAAATTGTCTGTCTGTCTGTCTGGATGTCTTCTATCTCCCTACCTACAATCTTAGTTATATTATCTCAGGGTTGTTTTTTTAATCCTGATTCTGCAACTTTCTACCTCTGAAATGCTATGCAATTAATTTAAATTCTCCAATTTTCTATATTCTCTACAAGGATGATGTCTAATGTACAACAGCAGTGTTGCTAACTTCTGTCTGTATATTGTTCTCTGTCTTCGTTTTGGTTCCCATTTCCTCTGACTTGTAATAAAAATGGCATACTTTGAAAATCACATATAATCGTCTACTTCCGTTCAGACGGAAATAGCCAAAACCTGCAGCCTAAGATATTTAGGCTAGGTAAGTGGGTGAATTTTACAACAGTAAACATTTAAAAATAAAGTAAGGATTACTCTCTTCATAGAAGGGAACAGAGAATTATCAAATCTCTCTAGAATTCTTAGAAATAATTCTCTATATATTAATGAATTTATTGGTTCCTTTCTCTACAGCCATTCTAAATATCAGGTTTTTTCCTACCCTTCTCCAAGGCTTTCTACAAAGATATTTCCTCCACAATTAGATACTATCAGCTCCTCAGAGTAACCAGTTCTTACCAGTTCCCTAGTGTTGGTGTCGAGGTTCCTATTATTTTGTCTGTTAATGCTCACCACAGTGTGCTATTATATTCTGTTCTTGTTTCTCCTTTTTATTCTTTTTGGTAGCTATTACACACTAGAATATTAACCTCTGCCTGAGCGATTTAAGTGTGTAATGATCATCTTTATATCCCCAGAACTTATTATCATTCCTGGTAATAATAACTGCTAGTTGACTGAAGGGAAGAAGGAGAAAATCTAATAAATGATCATTTTTTGATGGAAACCAAAAGTTCATTGTTCTTATGGAAGTAAAGAATATACCATTTTGTGTATAGATCATACTGATACACCCAAAGCAAATTAATGTACCAAATAAGAAAGGTCCCAACTCTCCTAGGTCTCTCAAAATTTCAAATATTCAAGCAAATATAATTTCTAGATCATTGCCGAAAATTGATTATACATATAATTTAGAGAAATTCATGGTGCTCTATTAAGGTCCCACAATTAATATTTCCTTGAGAGGTATATAAGGGTGTTTTTATGACCCTAATATAATGTACAGTGCCTATACATTTCTTCATACCTCAAATGATAGTAAAAATAATTAATTTGATTTATGTTAAATTTTGGAAAATTAATTATATACATTAAGTCAATCTTGTTTTTCACTTAAATCTAGTGTTCTTTTTCTTGACATTAAATAGCCTCCCTGCTTCGAGGGTAGGGAAAGATTAAACAACAACAAAAAATCCTTCCACTTTCACATTTTCAAGTGAAAAAGATCTCTCAGTCACTTGTAACACATCTTAATTGCTTCATTATATTTTTATAGAGCACCTGAATTGCTTGGAAGCAGCTTAATTAAAATGGTGCTTGTTTTATAGTTAACGGAAATGCAAAAAACACATATCCTGCTGCAAATCAATCATATTTTTTCTTGGCTGCAGTCTTAAAGACAGTGTAGACTGGGCAGATTAATAAGGCACTGAAATGTTTCAGCACCATCAGAATTTAGATGTGTGTATCTTCTTGGACCTCAGCTTCTCATAAACCTTAATGTGATCTTTCCTTGGATCTACTACATCATTTAATGCATCACGGACCATATTATATTTTGTGGTCTGACTGTATATTCACCAACTCTGTATGTTATGAAAGAAAAGGACTTTTCAATAAAGCAGCGGTTGCCATTAGGCATAATTCTATATTGCTTTTGTAGTTAGTTTACCTATTATTTTCAGTAGAAGTAATTGGGAAACTAAGAGACACTTTTGAATCCTAATTCACTGGCAGGCATGTTGCATGGTCTCAATTAAATCATTTAATTTATCTATGCTTATTTCCCTTTTCTAAATAAAATGGACTTCTTCCCTGGAGATACGTAAAATAAGCTTTTTTGCGTGATTGTGATTTATGACTCTTAGAGGGAGAAAGGATAGAGTGTAGAACTTGAGAAGGTCTGTACAGGAAAAAAGGTGCTTGCAGTACCAGTGGGCAGCATCTGCATGGCAATTGCCAGAAATTTCTGAAATGACTAAGTAGCTCACCATAGGACTCTTGCAACAGTGCTGGTCTGACCTGCCACTGATATTTTTCTTCCTTACAATCACAATCACGTTAGAATTTCCAAGCTCTTAAAGGTCTATGCCAGAATCTGCCTTGTTTCTCCTATGGGAGTGAAAAATGGGGGGACTTTTTAGAAATTCTTCTTACTTTGAATTTTGTTCCAAACCTAAAACATAGCATTCGGTCATTCACTGGATACTCATTCAATCAGTCAGTTCAGTCACTCAGTCCGGCCTGACTTTGCAACTCCATGGACTTCAACGTGCCAGACATGCCTGTCCATCACCAACTCCTGGTGTTTACTCAAATTCATGTCCATTGAGTCGGTGATGCCATCCAACCACCTCATCCTCTGTTGTTCCCTTCTCCTGCAACCCTCAATCTTTCTCCGCATTAGGGTCTTTTCCAGTGAGTCAGTTCTTTGGATCAGGTGGCCAAAGTATTGGAGTTTCAGCTTCAGCATCACTCTTTCCAATGAATATTCAGGACTGATTTTCTTTAGGATGAATTAGTTGGATCTCCTTGCTGTCCAAGGGACTCTCAAGAGTCTTCTCCAACACCACAGTTAAAAAGCATCAATACTTCGGTGCTTAGCTTTCTTCATAGTCCAACTCATCACATCACATTTTTTTTTTTTTAATGGTATGAAAATGTTTTTTATTTCTGAGTACAAAGTGAGAGACTATTAAGACTATGAAAAACTGGCCAGAGGCTGTGAAGCACAAAGAAGGCTCTCTTTGGCCCAGTGCCCGGGGCTCCATGCAGTGCTGGTGAGGGCGCTGGGGCCGCAGCAGACTCAGGCTGCTCACAGGGTGCGCGAGGCAGGCCGACCGCCAGCCCCATCGGAGGGGTCTGGCACTGAGGATGGAGTTTACTCTCAGCCTTTGCAGGGGGGCCCATGGTTCTCTGGAGGGCCTCAGGAATGAAATGGCAGGGCTGGGGGGATGAGGCAGACGGGAGTGGGACAGGGAGTGGGAGAGGGAGGGAGCCTGAGCCTTTCTGACTGGGAAACTCTGTTTTTTACATCTGTGGCTTCAAGTGTGTGTTTCAGGCAGCACTTGCGAATGAAGCTAGGGTACTGTTGCCCGAAAGGCACCTTCAGTCTCTACCACATCCCCAAATATGGAGAAAGTTTTGAGCCCTTGGAGAGGTGGACATGGGTCGGAGACTTAAGGCTGTAGGTGCTGAGGCTGTAGTAACAGGAGCCTGCGGCCTCCTCCTGAGAGGACTGTGAACAGACAGGACTGAGGGGCGCTCGCCCCGGGAGCTGTGCTCGGGCGCCTCTGCTTGTGTCTACATATATGCTTGTGTCCATATATGACTTCTGGAAAAACTATAGATTTGACTAGATGGACCTTTGTTGGCAAAGCAATGTCTCTGGTTTTTAATATGCTGTCTAGGTTGGTCATAACTTTTCTTCCAAGGAGCAAGCGTCTTTTAATTTCATGCCTGCAGTCACCATCTGCAGTGATTTTGGAGCCCCCCAAAAATAAAGTCTCTCACTGTTTCCATTGTTTCCCAATCTATTTGCCATGAAGTGATGGGACCAGATGCTATGATCTTAGTTTTCTGAATGTTGAGTTTTAAGCCAACTGTTTCACTCTGCTCTTTCACTTTCATGAAGAGACTTTTTAGTTCTTCACTTTCTGCCCTAAGGGTCATGTCATCTGTATATCTGAGGTTATTGTTATTTCTCCTGGCAATCTTGACTCAGCTTGTGCTCTTCCAGCCCAGCGTTTGTCATGATGTACTCTGCATATAAGTTAAATAAGCAGGGTGACAATATACAGCCTTGATGTACTCCTTTCCTGATTTGCAACCAGTCTGTTGTTCCATGTCCAGTTCTAACTATTGCTTCTTGACCTGCATACAGATATCTCAGGAGGCAGGTCAGGTGGTCTGGTATTCCCATCTCTTGAAGAATTTCCCATAGTTTGTTGTGGTCCACACAGTCAAAGGTTTTGGCATAGTCAATAAAGCAGATGTTTTTCTGGAAGTCTCTTTTTTGATGATCCAGCAGATTTTGGCAATTTGATCTCTGGTTCTTCTGCCTTTTCTAAATCCAGAAAGTTCACGGTTCACATACTGTTGAAGCCTGACTTTACTAGTGTTTGAGATGAGTGCAATTGTGTGGTAGTTTGAGCATTCTTTGGCATTGCCTTTCTTTGGGATTGGAATGAAGACTGACCTTTTCCAGTCCTGTGGCCACTGCTGAGTTTTCCAAATTTGCTGGCATATTGAGTGCAGTACTTTCACAGCATCATCTTTTAGGATTTGAAATAGCTCATCTGGAATTCCATCACCTCCACTAGCTTTGTTTGTAGTGATGCTCCAAAGTCCCACTTGACTTCACATCCCAGGATATCTGGCTCTAGGTGAGTGATCACAGCATCATGATTATCTGGGTCATGAAGACCTTTTCTGTATAGTTCTTCTGTGTATTCTTGCCACCTCTTCTTAATATCTTCTGCTTCTGTTAGGTCCATACCATTTCTGTCCTTTATTGTGCTAGTAACTCAGTTGGTAAAGCATCTGCCTGCGATGTGGGAGATCCTGTTTCGATTCCTGGGTCAGGAAGATCTGCTGGAGAAAGGATAGGCTACCCACTCCAGTATTTGGGGGCTTCCCTAGAGCCTCAGTTTGTAAAGAATCCATCTACAATGAGGGAGACCTAGGTTCGATCCCTGGGTTGGGAAGATCCCCTGCAGAATGGAAAGATTACCCACTCCAGTATTCTGGCCTGGAGAATTCCATGGACTGTATAGTCCATGGGTTTGCAACGAGTCAGATACAACTGAGCGAGTCATTCAATATCTGCTTACTAAACATTTACTATATTTCTGGCACAATTGATGTCAGATTTTATTGTTTTTGACATCAGTGACTAATTATAAAATATAGATATGAAATACAGGATGTAGATAATGTGATAATTGGAGAAAGAAAGAACCTTTGAACATTAAAATATGTATATTTTCAAGGGAAAATTCATAAACAAAATTTTTGACTAAGTAGTATTGTGTTACATGTTATGCTACGAATACAGTGATCAGCTGTGATTTACTAAAATACCACTGCACAAAGAAGTCATAGAGTTATATAAATGTCAGGGCCAGATTAGTAACAACAAACTTTTCCTGTAGTTAATGCTGAACTTTAAAATACAGTACTTAAAACTGATAGTACCCATCCCCTGCCCTAAATACACCCCCCCACACACACACACACACATAATTTAGTTAACATAAAATAGAATGAAAAGAAATAGAATAAGCTTAATATACAAAAACACATGTTCCATTGACCAGAATAATCCACCATAATGGAAAAACTACCTCTAATTAGATTAATAACAGTTCTGGTTTGCTGGGTTGAATGGTAGCTGCCAAAAATATATTCTCCTATCCCTGGAACTTGCAAATGTGACCTCATTTCAAGAAAGTTTTTGCAGATGTAATTAAGTTAAAGATCTCTAGATGAGATGATGAATTATCTGGGTGAACTCTAAATTAAATAACAAAGTGTCCTTATAAGAGATTCACAGAGCAGAAACTCACAGGGAGAAAGAAGAGAAGGCCATGTGGAGAAGGAAGAACAGGGGTTGGAGTGATGCAGTCAGAAGCCAAGGAATGTCTGGAGCTCCCTGAGGCTGGAAAAGTCAAAGAAGAATCTCCCCTAGAGAATGTGGCATTGCAGGTACCCTGACTATAGACGTCTGTCCTCCAGAACTCTATGAGAATAAATTTATCTTGTCTCCAAACTACCAAGTATGTGATAACTTGTTATGACAGTCCTAGGAGAAGGAAATGGCAACCCATTCCAGTATTCTTGCCTAGAGAATCCTGTGGACAGAGGAGCCTGGTGGGCTGCCGTCTATGGGGTCGCACAGAGTCAGATGCGACTGAAGTGACTTAGCATGCATGCATGCATTGGAGAAGGAAATGGCAACCCACTCCAGTGTTCTTGCCTGGAGAATCCTAGGGATGGGGGAGCCTGGTGGGCTGCCGTCTATGGGGTCGCACAGAGTCGGACACAACTGAAGCAAGTTAGCGGCAGCATCAGGAAGCTAATACATGTGACAAAATTTTGTCTTTTCACTACACAGTGAAGTGAGCCTGTATGAACCAATCATGTTGTAAATTGATTGGTGTGACTATGAATTTGCCTAGAAAATTTTAGGAGCATGCCAAGAAATCTCAACCTCATACATGATGGGATCATTTTCTTCAGTTTATTTGCTTTTTAATTTCCTTGATTTTATAATATACGAGCTTCAGTGTCCTCCAGCTAAAATGAAAATTAAAATGATAGTTACTCAGTTGTGCAGAGTTGTTTGACTCTCTGCGATCCCATGGACAGTAGCCCACCAGTTTCCTCTGTCCATGGGATTCTCCAGGCAAGAATACTGGAGTGGATTGCCATTTCCTTCTCCAGGAGATCTTCCCAACCCAGGGATCTAACCCGTGTCTCCTGCCTTGGCAGAGAGATTCTCTACCACTGAGCTGTTGGAAAACCTGTCTTATGCATTATCACATGCTATTTTCTTTTTCTGTTAAATTTTTTGAGAGTACTAAGCATAATGCCTAAAATTTCTTCATTTTTCCATGGCAAAACTTTTTACTCAAAGATATATTCTTTATCTGGCTTTTGCATTTCTGTGGTCACCACCTTATTTTATATTTCAAAATCATTTATTAGTTTCCACTAATGTTTTATTATGTTCATTGTCTTTGAATAAAGGGCAAAAAGCTACCTATGCTTCCTATTGGGCTCTAAATAGCTTGTATGAATTTTTCATGGGTCCCTCATTTTATTACCAAAAGCCATTGTCAACTTTCTAAATATATCATACAGTACAATCATTCAATTTTCTCAATAACCATGTAAACTGAGTACTGCAAGTGTCATTATTCTCCATTTTTATTAGATGAGGAAACTGATGTACACAGCATCAAGAGATTTATTTAAAGCTTCACACCTTGAGACTACATCAAATGTAGGATTGGACCTCAGGCAGTTTGTCATAATCCATGTTTTTTGGTGGTTTTTTTTGACACACCATCATTTCCTTGGAAGACCTGATAATGAAGAGGTATATTATCAATTACATTCTTTAGAAGTCTAGTGAATAGGAAAACAAAGTGGTGAACAATCCCAGCAGAAAAACCTGTCCCTTCTGTGTTGCAGAATTCCTATAGTCCTATCTGGTAACAACTTCTAGGATATCAAAGCCCATCTCCCATAACCTCCTAGGTACACCATTTATATAGCTGCTCCCTCTGTCTTAACCTTCCCATTCCAGAACCAGGCCTAGTTTGCTTTTCATAACCAAAATGTTCAGAAGAACAATTTTCTAAAAAAGAGGAAAATATCTATCTTTCTGGTTCCAACCCCAGTTGTCGCATGAAGATAGAAATCTCTCTCACCCAATAATCAAAGACTGCAGTCCCAACTGCAGCCACCAAGAATGTGGGGAAAGACTGCACCAGCTTTTACAGTCGCTTTTTCTTCTTGTCCTGGCTACAGCTATTTCTACCTTACAATATTCATTCCTATGAGAGTCTGCAGCAGGGGTAGCGAGATGTGTATGTTTAAATTATCTCATATCCTGAATTTTCAAGTCAGCCTTTTTGAACTAAATTTCACCAAGTGCTGGCAGCTCATCTTTGAAATCTGACACTGCAAGATAGCCGTTGCTTTGAAGTTCATTAACAAAACTTTATCAATCACTTAGTCTCTCATTTTCCAAACCTAAGGGATCATTTAGCTCTCATAGATGTCTATAAACTTGAATGAATATTTGCATAACTAGTTAATGTAAATACCGATTTCTCAATATTTACAAGGATTCTTAGAGGGGGAGTTTCTAGCTCTTACTGATGTTTATACTTTCTCTACCCTGTTCTGCTTCATGAATAGATAGATGGAGAAATAAAACTTAAAGTGATCTTGTCATTTTGGCCTCATTTGCTCAAGAAGCTTTGTGCTTGAAATGCTTTCCCTCTCAATAACCTTCTTGAATAACTGCCCATCTTTCAAGGTTAATACAAAGGTTTTCTTCATTATCAGTAATTTCCTATCTTGACTGAACGTAAGAGTTACAAGGTTACACCATGGGAAAAAAAAAATCTCAAGTCCTCTAATCAGAACACCCAAAGGCAGGCATTTTTAATAAACACTTCAAATGAGTCATGATCAAGCACTTTTGGGAAAAGTTGAATCACGTGAAATCTGTAAATGCCAGTGAGAAACATTCTCTCCAATAGTTTTATACCTTCTTCAGAATACATTTAACATTCTACTTTAAAATATAATTTTATATGTATAATTTAACTCTGCAATAAACTGCTCCCCTTTCAGAGTTAGAAACTTGTTTGAGTCAAATTTTGAATTCACTGTAGGTGAGCATAGTGCTTTGCAAAATCTAAATATCTGTTGAGTTGAATCACTGCACGGACTCTCTGCAAAGTCATCTCTCCGAACTCAACTCAAACAGATTTTCTTAAAAGACAGATTTTAAATGTGTAGGGTAAATTCATATTTTTATTATTTCTAATATATAAAAACAACACAATGCTTAATATAAATTGAATCCCAATGATATTTTGTTATAAACATTTTAAAGCCTGATATACTAAGTAAACTTTTCTAGTGTTCAATCATTATTTACAAGTTTTTCTTAATTTTTGATAATAGTCAAAAAGCACCCAATTATAAACTTACCTCTTCTAATATATTAATTAAATAACAGATACCTGAGAATAGATTTTAGAAAAACCTACAATGAATTAATGATCACAGAGACTGAAAAACAACCACAAGTTGAGGGTTTTTTTAAAAATGGATCTTCTAAGGCACAGAACTTGACACATAGCAAATGAAACATACTGTTGACTAAATGCAAAACATAACGTATCAGTCAGGATGCCCAGACAACCAGAACCACAGCAGCACACGGGAAGTGCAAAGGAATGAGACCTTCAAACAAGCACTCTTCTCCACAATTGTACTGAAAATTAGGGGTCCATTCTGACAATTCAGAAAAGAAAACAGAGAGAAACATGTATGTTCACATTTCAGACTGCACGTAGGGGTTCCTGTGATGATAAGTTCAGGCCATATTATTAAAATGACAAGAGTGATTCACGTCACTGAAATCATACTTTAAATTTTCTTTACATTTTAATTTTAGGTTTTAAAATTCATTTCTGTGTCTTTGTCTTTATGTAAACGTCAAACATACAGAAAAGCAGTTTAGCATAGTAGTTAAAACCCTAAATTCTGAGGACCTTCCACAAGGCGCCTAGTCTATATCTATCCCTCTATAAAAAAAAATTTGATATTAATGCCTAAATCATGGGGTCAATACTAGTTAAGTGTGTTACATGAATTATAGTGATTATTTCTGTAGAGAACTCAAGTGATACCAATTGGTAGTAGCAGCTACAAGAAAATAAAAAGTAATATGTTAAGATGATGTAAGTACACATAACAGAGAGCCTTAACCATCTAGCTTAAACAACAGGTCGATTTCTTACTATTGTGTCAGCCAACTTAACTGCTCCCCAAAGATGCTTTTTCTAACCATAAGAACCTGTGAATATGGCAAAGGGAATTAATATTGCAGACGAAATAATTACAGTTGTTCATCAGCTGTCCTTGAGATGAAGAGATAGTCTGGACTATCCAGGTAGGCTTATTTTTAATACAAACACCCTTTTAAGTGAAAGAATGAATCAGGGGAGTCACAGTTAAAGAAAAGTGAAAAAAGCAATAGAAGTTAGAATGATGTGATTGCTGACTTTGAAGATGAAAAACAGCCAGCAGTCAGAAAATACAGTCACTTTCAAGACACTAGAAAAAGTAAGTAAATAGATTCTGCCCTAGAAATTTGAGAAAGTAACAGGGCCTGGCCAACTGCTTGATTTTAGTCCACTGAGACAGATTTTGAACATCTGAGCTCCAAAATTGCAGGATAATAAACTTTGTTGTATTAAGCCATTAAATGGGTGATCATTTGTTACAACCACCATAGGAAACTCTTCAGTTAAGATCATTTCAGGCATTCAGTCGTGTCCCACTCTTTTCAACCCCAGGGACTGGAGTATGCCAGGCTTCCCTGTCCCTCACCAACTCCTGGAATTTACTCAAACTCAAGTAAATTGAGTCAGTGATGCAATCCAACCATCTCATCCTCTGTCATCACCTTCTCCTCCAGCCTTCAATCTTTCCCAGCATCAAGGTCTTTTCCAGTGACTCAGTTCTTCGGATCAGGTGGCCAAAGTATTAGAGTTTCAGCATCAGTCCTTCCAATGAATATTCAGGACTGATTGCCTTTTGGAGGGACTGGTTGGATCTCCTTTCAGTCCAAGGGACTCGCAAGAGTCTTCTCCAACACCACAGTTCAAAAGCATCAATTCTTCAGTACTCAGCTTTCTTTATATTCCAACTCTTACATCCATACATGACTACTGGAAAAACCATTGCTTTGACTACATGGACCTTTGTTGGCAAAGTAAATCTCTCTGCTTCTTAATAAGCTTTCTAGGTTGGTCATAACTTTGCTTCCAAGGAGCAAGCGTCTTTTCATTTCATGACTGCAGTCACCATCTGCAGTAACTTTGGAGCCCTCAAAATAAAATCTCTCATTGTTTCCACTGTTTTCCCATCTATTTGCCATGAAGTGATGGGACCAAAGGCCAGGATCTCAGTTTTCTGAATCTTGAGTTTTACGCCAACTTTTTCCACTCTCCTCTTTCACTTTCATCAAGAGGCTCTTTAGTTCTTCATTGCTTTCTGCCATAAGGGTCATATCATCTGCATATCTGAGGTTATTGATATTTCTCCTGGCAATCTTGATCCCAGCTTTTGCTTCATCCAGCCCTGCATTTCTCATGATTACTCTGCTGCTCTGCTAAGTCGCTTCAGTCGTGTCCGACTCTGTGTGACCCCAAAGATGGCAGCCCACCAGGCTCCCCTGTCCCTGGGATTCTCCAGGCAAGAAGTGGGTTGTCATTTCCTTCTCCAGTGCATTAAAGTGAAAAGTGAAAGTGAAGTTGCTCAGTCATGTCTGACTCTTAGCGACCCCATGGACTTCAGCCTACCAGGCTCCTCCGTCCATGGGATTTTCCAGGCCAGAGTACTGGAGTGGGGTGCCATTGCCTTCTCTGGATTACTCTGCATATAAGTTAAATAAGCAGGGTGACAGTACACAGCCTTGACATACTCCTTTCCCGATTTGGAACCAGTCTGTTGTTCCATGAACAGTTCTAATTATTCTTGACCTGCATACAGATTTCTCAGGAGGCAGGTCAGGTGGTCTGGTATTCCCATCTCTTGAAGAATTTTCCACAGTTTGTTGTGATCCACACAGTCAAAAGTTTGACATAGTAAATAAAGCAGAAGTCACTTGTTTTTCTGGAGCTCTCTTGCTTTTTTGATGATCCAGCAGATGTTGGCAATTTGATCTCTGGTCCCTCTGCCTTTTCTATATCCAGCTTGAATATCTGGAAGTTCACAGTTCACGTACTGTTGAAGCCTGGCTTGGAGAATGTTGATCATTACTTTACTAGCGTGTGAGATGAATACAACTGAATAGTTTAAGCATTCTTTGGCATTGCCTTTCTTTGGGATTGGAATGAAGACTGACTTTTTCCAGTCCTATGGCCACTGCTGAGTTTTCCAAATTTGTTAGCATATTGAGTGCAGCACCTTCACAGCATCATCTTTTAGGATTTGAAATTGCTCAAGTGGAATTCCATCACCTCCACCAGCTTTGTTCATATTGATTCTTCCTTAGGCCCACTTGACTTCGCATCCCAGGATGTCTAGGTTAGTGATCACAGCATTGTGATTATCTGGGTCATGAAGATCTTTTCTGTACAGTTCTTCTGTGCATTCTCGCCACTTCTTCTTAATATCTTCTGCTTCTGTTAGGTCCATACCATTTCTGTCCTTCATTGAGTCCATCTTTGCATGAAAAGTTCCCTTGGTATCTCTAATTTTCTTGAAGAGATCTCTAGTCTTTGCCTTTCTATTGTTTTCCTCTATTTATTTGTATTGATCACTGAGGAAGTCTTTTTATCTCTTTGCTATTCTTTGGAACTTTCCTTTCCTCCTTTGCCTTTCACTTGTCTTCTTTTCATAGCTGTTTGTAAGGCCTTATCAGACAACCATTTTGCCTTTCTTTTCCTTGGGGATGGTCTTGATCCCTGCATCCTGTACAACGACACAAACCTCCGTCCATAGTTCTTCACGAACTCTGTCTATCAGATCTAATCCCTTGAATCTATTTGTCACTACCACTGTTTAGTCATAAGGGATTTGATTTAGGTCATACCTGAATAGTCTAGTGGTTTTCCCTACTTTCTTCAATTTCAGTCTGAATTTGGCAATAAGAAGCCACAGTGATCTGAGCCACATTCAGCTCTGGGTCTTATTTTTGCTGACTGTATAGAACTTCTCCTTTTGGCTGCAAACAAAATAATCAATCTGATTTTGGTATTGACCATCTGGTCATGTCCATGTGTACAGTCTTCTCTTGTATTGCTGGAAGAGGGTGTTTGCTATGACCAGTACATTCTCTTGGCAAAACTCTGCTAGCCTTTGCCCTGCTTCATTTTGTACTCCAAGGCCAAATTTACCTGTTACTCCAGGTATTTCTTGAGTTCCTACTTCTGCTTTCCAGTCCCCCATAATGAAAAGGACATCTTTTTTGGGTGTTAGTTCTAGAAGGTCTTGTAGGTCTTTATAGAACCGTTCAGCTTCTTCAGCATTACTGGTCAGGGCATAGACTTGGCTTATTATGATAATGAATGGTTTGCCTTGGAAATGAACAGAGGTCATTGTGTCATATTTGAGATTGCGTCCAAGTACTGCATTTTGGACTCTTTTGTTGGCTATGAGGGCTACTCCATTTCTTCTAAGGGATTCTTGCACACAGTAGTAGATATAATGGTCATTTGAGTTAAATTCACCCATTCTTATATCACTCAGTACAAGATTCCATAATAATGAGTATCCATTGCAGCTCACATCATCATCAGGAACTCAAATTTCTTCCATCTTTTGCTTGGCTATTATCACACAAAAGGTGTATATCAAGGTGTTTAACTAGCACCTCTGACCAATATAAAATGCCTTTGCCAGCTTCCAACTCCCTGACAGCTTTGCAGACCTACACAGTGCCGATCTAAGGGCAAATAGGTTATGTGTCTCCCTTTTATTTCTGTGTGAGGCTTGTCAGTCTATTTTTGGTATCTTTGTCATAAGGTTTTCTATTCTAATCTTATAAATACACCAATCTTTCTCCCTGTGATTTGTACTTTATCTTGGCCTTATTTGCAAATTTCTACCACAGAGATAATTTCTCTAAAAGGTGTAAATTTTCTTCCTTGGGTCATACTTTGAAATCAGCTTGAATTTAACTCACGTACGGTGTGAGGAATAGATCTAATTTTTTCATAGATATCTGAGTTTTTTAATGTTACTTATTACAAAGCAACTCCTTTCCTCAGTGACTTGTCATATGCAACCTTTGACTTAAAGTTCTGTTTATAATGTATATAGATTTGGGGGCTCTCAAGTGTGCTGCCAGATCAAATACTATATTCTTGCATATTCTACATTTTCATTGCTATCACCTTGAAAAAATTATTTATATATGGTAAGGCAGTTTCTTTTTCCATCTTCTTTTTAAGAATTTCAACACAATTCCTTCCAAGTGCATTTGAGAATTAATTTGTCAAGTTTTATGAAACATCCTATTGGAACTACTTTTAAAGTTATACTGTGTTTGCAGATTAATTTAGAAAGATGTGTTATCTTTCTGATTTTTTTTAAAAACTAGAAACATCATGTTTCTCCCCACATATTCAGATTAAATTTTACTTTGTACTATTCAAAAATGTTTATAATTATTTCCATAATTTTGCTCTCTATCTTGACACATTTATTTCTAAGTACCTTATGATTTTTGTTGCATGCATTTTTACATTTTTGAAGGAATTTAAGTTTTCTTTTTAATTTTCATTGGTTATTGCAAGATTATGAAAATACTTCTTATATTTGTATCTAGTGAAATTGACTTCTCATACTCTGAAAAAAATTTCATATATTCTATGTAAATAATGACAAATTTTAGTTATCTTTCATCTAAGAAACGAACGATATTTCTTATTGATTCTTATGCCTCTTACTACTGTTTTTAGACTTACACTATTTAGTGTGATTTTTAGGGAAAATATTAAGGGTAATAGTAGGAAAACTTATCTTGGTAATGATTATAAGGGAAATTCTATAATATCCCTACTAAGTACAACATTTCTCTCTTTCTCTTTTTTTTTTTCCTGGTTATACATTTTCAGTTTAAGGAGGTTTATATTTCCAGGATTTTTATGCTATTGTTTGTGGTTTCAAATCATGCTTGACCAAGATAAATTGTTTCCTACTATATTTTTACTTGAAACTCATTTGGAACAACTTTATCTGCGTGAATCTCATCAGAAAGTTCTTGTATTTGTTTTTTCCAGGTAACCCAGCTAGACACCACTTTTATATTAATTTCCCAGGTCAAAAAGTTAATCTAAATGCAGTTGTCAAATTCATATGAGGGCACACCTGGTGTAAGAATTCTCAAGGAAACAAAATTTTCTTTTTCACCCAGAGCTTAAGCTGAGGCTTAGGAAGTTCTCTATAGTCTTCATTTGCAGGACATATTTTATCTTGTCTATTCTTTAAGAGTCCCAGATTTATTTATATACCTCATTCTAACTCTCTGACTTTTGTAGACCTAATGCTTTTACCCCTGTCCTTTTTTTGGCTAAAATTCAAAACTATAGGTTACTGAGACTGATACATATACCTGAGGAGGTGCAAAGTACATTATTATTACTATATGATTTCTATTTTCTCTTCCTTCTGTGGATTTTCCCTAATTTCCTACATATTTTAATTAATGTTTGTTGCATTTTAAAAGCATATTCAGTGTTTTGAAAAAGGCAATTTTGGGGACTTCCCTAATGGTCCAGTGATTAAGATTTTGCTTTTTGATTCCAGGGATGCAGATCTTAGCTTTCTTGGTTGGGGAGCTAAAATCCCACAGTCCTCATGGCCAAAAACAAAACAAAAACACATAAAACATAAGCAATATGATAACAAGCTCAATAAGGTCTTTAAAAATGGTCCACATCAGGAAAAAAAAAAGGCAATTTTTCAACATATCTAGTTCACATACTTCATAAATGAAAGCCTCATCTCTATCACTTGTTGATAAGCTTAATGGTTTTATATTTATTTAATTATTGATTAATCAATAAAAAGCAAGTTTATTCCTCTTGATGAAATATATCATTCATTACTTGATAAATCTACATGTTCCTGAGTTGTTTTGTTGAGAGAGATACTCGGGCCAAATAACTCAGGTGTCTTCTAAAAGAACATATGCAGTTCAGCATCTAATTATATAGAACTTCAAATTTCAGGGAAAGAAGATGCCAGAGATCAATTCAGCTTCTTTCACGAACACATTTGTGACATCTTTAGTTATGTAACTGTAAGGTCACTAATTGGGCTTCCCTGGTGGCTCAGATGGTATAGAATCTGCCTGCAATGTGGGAAGCTGAGTTTGATATGTAAGTTGGGAAGATCCCCTGGAGAAAGGAATGGCTACCCACTCCAGTGTTCTTGCCTGGAGGATTCCATGGACAGAAGAACTTGGCAGACTACAGTCCATGGGATCACAGAATTGGACATGACTAAGTAACACTTTCACTTTTCAAGGCCAGTAATTACCCTGGAGTCAGGGCACATCAAAATCTTTTCTGTATATTCAAGAAGGTTATCCTTCCCAACATAAAATATTTTTTCTGATCAGCCCACTGGGAGATAAAAAGATAAGAGTATTTGCAAAACCTGAGTATAACTCTGAAGTAATGGTGTTATTCTCTCTTAAAAGTACTACCCCAGTGCCTTTGTGGGAATCTGCACCAGTAATGGAATCAACTCAGCAATCAACAAGTATAGTCTTACTGTATGTGTTTTCAAGAGGGGCATTTGTGTGGCAGAATCAAAGTAACTATAGTACAAAATGCAGTTTCTATTTTTGAACTGTTATTAGAATTGATGTGTTTTCTTTTTTTTCTTCAAAAATGAGGCATCTGAAAACATGAATACCTGTGTAATGCTTAAGTCTGTAGGATTCTAGAACAATATTTGGTGAAAAAAATGGAACCAAGAGAGACATTTAAGAGACCATTGAGTGTTTAAACAACTGATTCAAATTTCAAAATGAGATGAGACCTCATTTATATGTCAAGCACTGAAGTGGGACATACTGGTTAAAATGTATCATCTCATGAATAAGTCAGAAAAGAAAGAAAAGAATTCTTTTCAATGTATATCAGGAAAAAATGAGTATAATAGCAATGAATGAAATAGTAACAACTACAGACTCATACTATTTGAATAGCACTTTTTGAATGATTAAAATTCTCAGACTCTCCTAATTTAACTCTCAAGGGTTTTGTGTATTGTGTTGAAAAAGTACCATTACATTCAACTCTCTGATACATCTTACCCAAGGGCACATGTTGGTAGATTTCTGTCAAATAACTCTACTTAAGCTTAGTAATAAGTATTGGAAAAAGTCACTTTGCAGTGGTCTAAAACTGAAGAGGGGAGCAGTCATTTCTAATCCATCACAAAAGGACATTGGAAAATGTCTCCTGTGAAGTTAGCAAAACTGTGAGTGTAAAGGAGAAATGAGTAAAGAAAAAATAAAGCAGGTAACCACTATAGATAAAACTTTTAGCTCTATAAATAATGAATATGGAAATATGGAAATCTTCCAAAGAGTATTTAACTGACAGTTCTTCTGAAGTATGACCTAGCATTGCTCCATGTTTAGTAAATACCCTATGGATTATTTAAACTAAAGATATAATATTTCTTAACCAAGTTCTAATTGCTGTGCCCATAATATGTTAGGCTTGTATGTACTTAATATTATACTTATTTTTTTAATTTAACATCTATACAAGTGATATATTATTCAACAATGTATGTAAATCAAATTATATCATTCAAATTTAAGGCTCTTAGTAGTATTTTACAATCCTTAAACTCTAACAGATTGATATTTCCATAGTGAAATAATTTTAATCTCAAATTTCTGTATTCCTGACACATTTTGCCAAATATATGTTGTCTCATTCAGTACAAGACTCTTCATGACTGTTAGGCTTTGAGGGCAACTTTGTGAATACAAACTGACCCTCTGCTGCTGCTGCTGCTGCTGCTGCTGCTGAGTCACTTTAGTCGTGTCCAACTCTGTGCGACCCCATAGACGGCAGCCCACCAGGTTCCCCATCCATGGGATTCTCCAGGCAAGAACACTGGAGTGGGTTGCCATTTCCTTCTCCATGCATGAAAGTGAAAAGTGAAAGTGAAGTCGCTCAGTCGTGTCCAACTCTTAGCGACCCCATGGACTGAGGCCTACCAGGCTCTTCTGCTGCTGCTGCTGCTAAGTTGCTTCAGTTGTGTCCAACTCTGTGCGACCCCATAGACAGCAGTCCACCAGGCTTCCCCGCCCTTGGGATTCTCCAGGCAAGAACACTGGAGTGGGTTGCCATTTCCTTCTCCAATGCATGAAAGTAAAAACTGAAAGTGAAGTCGCTCAGTCATGTCCGACTCTTAGCAACCCCATGACTACAGCCTACCAGGCTCTACTTTCTGTTAATTATTTCTGTACTAAATTTTATTTATCTATTAGTGTTATTCTTTTTAAGTTTGCCTGTGTTAATCTCTACTTTTAGTTTTCCTATTCATTCTGTTTTATATGCAAATCTTGTGACCAGAGACAGCTTTAATAGCAAACTATAAAATGTCAATTTCAGGAACCTTCCAAAGCTGTGTGACAGATTGTATTTATAATGCTACACTCATTTTCTTAAAGTCAGCCACAAACTTTTATAAGCATTAGGTCCATCAGACCTGAATTTTACTGCTTGCTAGTAACACATAGCTGGTTTAAAACCCAATCTGAAATTCTTTATTTTAACAGGTATTTAACATGTTCATTGTAGTTGAGATATTGTCTTATTCTGGTCATATTATTTTATAATATTTACTGTATCCTTTTAATATGGCCTCATCCTTTCCTTGAAACTTTTGCTTACTTTCTGTTTGTTTAGTTGCTAAGTCATGTCAGACTCTTTTTTTTTTTTTTTAAGGAATTCAGAATGTCTCATTTATTTATTTATTTTTTGAAATTGAGTAATGGAGCTTTATTAAACCATTCTTTTTACATATTCTGGGTACCTTTTGACTCCTTTGCCACCCTGTGGATTGTAGCCCATCAGGCTCCTCTGTCCATGGGATATCCCAGGCAAGAATACTGGAGTGGCTTGCCATTTCCTTCCCCAACTTTCTGCTCTATCCATTTTTAAATCAATTGTCCTCTTATTAGCATATGGTCAGAGTTCCTTCTATATTGTGCATATAAGTTCTCAGTTAGGTCCATGTTTGCAAACACTTTCATCCAATCTCTATCTTGATTTTTTTTTTTGCTTAATTGTGTCTTATGAAGAACAAACATCTTTAATCTCGATGAAATGAAATTCAACAAACTTTTCTTTTATCATTTATGGTTTTTGTCTTATTTTGAAAAAATCTTTGCCTAACCCAATCACGAAGATTTTCTCTAGTTTTATTCAAAAAGTCTTTTAGCTTTAGTTCTTATTGGGGTCAATAATCCATTTCATGTCAATTTTTATATATATTATGAGACAAAGGGAAAGACTCATTTATTTTTGCAGACTTCAGCAAGTAAAAAGGCCTCATAATACAGGAATCGGGTAGACTCCTGTAGAGTAGGAGTACACTCCAGAGGGATACTGCCTTAGTCGTAGAGCTGAGTTCTAAGAAGTCCATTTTAAACACACTCTTAACAACAACAACACCACTTTAAAACAAACCTCAAAGTGATCAAATTGATTCCAAGTAACTGTCAAGTAGGAAAACTAACTGTTCTGAGCCCTCTGTAACCTTTGGAAATTCTTTGCCATCTTTGCCCTGGCCTCAAGTACCTCAAGTTATATATGCAAAAATTAATAGTCAAGCAAAGGCTGGAAGAGACATCTCTTTGGATCTCAAGAACTGAAGATACACTTTCTCCCTGTGAAAGTACCTTCTCTCTGGTATTCTGCTTTGCAAATTCTAGCTTCCTGGACTCCTCATACTCTGAGACTTCTCTTCAATCAAGAGACCTCTGGAATCTGTTTCCTTACCCTACAGATGCCTGAAAACTGCCTCCAGGAAGTAAACAAGTAGAGTTCATCTTGCTTATATCCAATCACTTAGAGATATACTTCCTGCTCTGTACCATACCTGAAAACTGATAGTTCTTACATATTGTCTGGTTTTCTTTTTTATAAAGTATGTGTGTGTTGGCAGGAGGGGGCGGTTAGTAAATCTGGTCCCTGTTGTTCCATAATGGCCAGAGCCCAAATATGTCTTGAGCAACGTACAAGGGTGACCATTGTCCAGAGTAAAACTCACTGAAATGTTTATATTTTAAATGCATTAGTGATCAGGAAATATATCTCTCTTTAAAGAGCCTTACTTTTTACTTATATTTCAGAAAAGTCTTGCCATTCTTTCTAGTTGTTTGCAAATGATTCCTTTATTGATTTGGTTAACTTTCAATTTGGAAAGCTTGAGAAGCCTAAAATAAGAGGTAAATTCACAATTAAAATTCATTACAAGTGTGTAATACAGTATACTAACGCATATATATGGAATTTAGAAAGATGGTAACAATAACCCGGTGTACAAGACAGCAAAAGAGACACTGATGTATAGAACAGTCTTATGGACTCTGTGGGAGAGGGAGAGGGTGGGAAGATTTGGGAGAATGGCAATGAAACATGTAAAATATCATGTAGGAAACGAGTTGCCAGTCCAGGTTCGATGCAAGATGCTGGATGCTTGGGGCTAGTGCACTGGGACGACCCAGAGGGATGGTATGGGGAGGGAGGAGGGAGGAGGGTTCGGGATGGGGAACACATGTATACCTGTGGCATATTCATTTTGATATTTGGCAAAACTAATACAATTATGTAAAGTTTAAAAATAAAATAAAATTAGAAAAAAATAAATAAATAAAATTAAATTAAAAAAACAATAAATTGATTTATCGTAAAAAAAAAATAAAATAAAATAAAATTCATTACAAGTGTGTAAATGTCACTGTACCTGGCATATAAGCAATTGTTGAATGAAGAAGAAGGATTATTAGAAAGTGGAAGTAGTGAGAGAATTCAGGAAGAAAAGAAGTTAGAATGTCTTACAGTAAATAAGATAATTTGAGGGATAAGCTTCAAAATAATGGGAAAAGGGAATTTAAAGTATTTGCTGTCGTGAAGAGTCAGACACAACTGAGCAACTTCACTTTTACCTTTCGCTTTCATGCATTGGAGAAGGAAATGGCAACCCACTCCAGTGTTCTTGCCTGGAGAATCACAGGGACGGTGGAGCCTGGTGGGCTGCCATCTATGGGGTCGCACAGAGTTGGACACGACTGAAGCGACTTAGCAGCAGCAGCAGCAGCCAGCCTACTGATTCTCATTCTAGATTCTTTTCCTTACACCACCCAATTTTTTGTCTTAATAAATCTTTTAATGGGCCATTTACATTAAGTTTTTTTAGAATGATTATAATTTTATATTGTCCATAGAATAACAATTCTTGCCTGACACAACTGAAATATTTCAATTCAAACAAAGGAATTCAAACTAAGAATAAATAAAGACCGTAATAATAAAAACATCTAAAATATCATTTGTTCTAGCTTAAGTATTTAGGGAACTTAATTTTTGGCACAAAGGTACTTATGGAAACTTAGGAAGATTACAATAAGCATCATATATATAAAAAACTGTAGTATGAGAATATAACAAACAAACAAATTAGGTAGAGACACGGATGGACCTAGTGACTATCATACAGAGTGAAGTAAATCAGAAAGAGAAAAACAAATATCCTATATTAATTTTATATGTGGAATCTGAAAAAACTGGTATAGACAGTATTATTTACAATGCAGAAACAGAGACACAGACAGAAGACAAACATACCAACACCAAGGGGGAAACGGGTGTGGTAGAATAAATTGGGAGACTGGGCTTGACATATATACACTACTGATACTGTGTATAAAATAACTAATGAGACCCTGCTGTATATCACAGGGATCTCTATCCAGTGCTTTGTGGTAAACTAATGTGTTTAAAAGAAGAGGCATTACTCTGCTGACAAAGGTCGGTATAATCACGGCTATGGTCTTCCCAGTGGTCGTGTACAGTTGCCAGAGCTGGATCATAAAGAAGGTCAAGTGCCAAAGAATTGATGCCTTTGAACCGTGGTGCTGGAGAAGACTCCTGAGAGTCCCTTGAACAGCAAGGAGATCAAAACAGTCAATCTTAAGGGAAAGCAACTGTGAATACTCATTGGAAGGACTGATGCTGAAGCTGCATATTTTGGTCACCTGATACGAACAGCCAACTCATTAGAAAAGTCCCTGATGCTGGGAAAGATTAAGGGCAGAAGGAGAAGAAGGCATTAGAGGATGAGATGGCTACATGCCGTCACTGATGCAACGGACGTTGAGTTTGAGTAAACTCCGGAAGATAGTGAAGGACAGGGAAGCCTGGCATACATACTTCAGTCCATGGGATCTCAAAGAGTCGGACACAACTGGGTGATTGAACAGCAGCAACAAATGGGAAGGAAATCCAAAAAAAGGGGGGATGCATGTATATATAGAGAGGATGCACTTTGCAGTACAGTAGAAGCTAGCACAACATTGTAAAGCAACTATACTCCAATGAAAATAAAATAATAATAATAAAAAAAGAAAACAACACCAATAGTGATGAATGCAAACTAAATCATCCATCAGCAGTTATGAACACATTTGGTCTATATGAGGGAGCCATTCACAGGTAGCCAACTTTTTAAAATCATACTCTGAGAATTCATGTATATTTCGAAAAAATCTCTTTGAAATCTAACTGAATTTCCTCCACGTATTCAAGTTTGTTTAAGACTAATAGAGATAGTGTATTGACAAAGGTCCGTATAGTCATGATTATGGTTTTATGAGGACAGTACAGTTAATATGATTTCTTATTTACTTAGACATTTTGATCCAGCTTGATTGATTTAAATCTTTCAAATACTGGAAGTATGAATGAAGTTGACTGCTAAGGAACAGGATTCCAAAACCACAATATATTCTCCAAAACCACAAAATACCATCTCATCCACTGATGCCCTCTTCTCCTTCTGCCCTTAATCTTTCCCAGCATCAGGGACTTTTCTAATGAGTTGGCTGTTCCCATCAGGTGACCAAAATGCTGGCGCTTCAGCTTTATTTTTTATTTTTTTAATAACTCACTTTGTTTATTCTTCAATGTTTGCATACCAGTTCAGAATAATATCACCAACATTAAAACCAATGTTTTTAATTGTTACTGAAAATAAACTTAAGATTGCTTTTTAGCTTTTAAAACAATCTTGGAACTGCGCTTCAGCTTTAGCATCAGTCCTTCCAATGTGTATTCACAGTTGATTTCCCTTAAGATTGACTGTTTTAATCTCCTTGTTGTCCAAAGGACTCTCAGGAGTCTTCTGTAACACCATAGATCAAAGGCATCAATTCTTTGGTGCTTGGCCTCCTTTATGGGTCCAGCTCTCACGACTGTACATGACCACTGGGAAGAGCATAGCCATAACTATACAGACCTTTGTCGGCAGAGTAATGTCTCTGCTTTTCAACACATTTAGGTTACCACAAAGCATTGGATAGACAGAATATATTGAGCCAAGATGACACATGGCTCATGAAAATATTTCATTGATTGTAGCCACAATGCAAATCACCCTATATGGTGATTTTTTTCCTCTCATTTTTAAGAGAAACGCTGGATCAAATTGCCAACATCTGCTGAATCATAAAGCAAGGGAATTTTTATTTTTTATTTTATTTTAAGGGAATTTTTAAAAATCTACATCTGCTCCCCTGATTATACTAAAGCCTTTGACTGTGTGGATCACAACAAACTGGAAAATTCTTAAAGAGATCAGGATACCAGACCACCTTATGTGACTCCTGAGAAATCTGTATGCAGGTCAAGAAGCAACAGTTAAAACTGGACATGGGACAACAGACTGGTTCAAAATTGGGAAAGGAGAACATCAAAGCTGTATATTGTCACCCTGCTTATTTAACTTATATGCAGTGTACATCATGAGAAATACTGGGCAGGATGAATCATTAGCTGGAATCAAGATTGCCAGGAGAAATATCAACAACCTCAGATATGCATGATACCACTATATGGCAGAAAACAAAGAGCCATCAAGTCTCTTGATGAGGGTGTAAGAGGAGAGTGAAAAAACTGACTTAACAATTAAGCATTCAAAAAACTAAGATTATGGCATCTAGTCGCATCACTTCATGGCAAATAGATGGGGAAACAATAGAAAGAGTGACAGATTTTATTTCCTTGGGACTTCCCTGGTGGTTCAGTGTTTAAGAATCTGCCTTCAAATTCAGTATACATAGGTTTGATCCTTAGTCTGGGAAGATTCCACATGTCATGGAGCAACTAAGTCCATGTGTCACATGGGCTACTGAGCCTGTGTTCTAGATCTATGAGCCACAAAATGAAGCCACCACAACAAAAAGCCCACACTCCACAACCAGAGGGTAACCCCCACTTGCTGCAACTCAAGAAAGCCTGCACAGCAATAAAGAACAGCAGAGCCGAAAGTAAAAAAATAATTGAACAGGTAAGTGGAAGAACACGTAGAATTAAATATCCAATGAAAATAATATAAACTCATAAGGGAAAAAAAAAATAAACTCATAAGGAAAAGTAGCATCTTAACCACAAGTCACGTTTCCCATACACTTTGAAAATTATCAGAGTAAATAAACTAAAACAAGTATGACTTAGTAAAATATATTTTTATTGTAACTATTCAGTTCAGTTCAGTTGCTCAGTTGTGTCTGACTCTCTGTGACACCATGGACTGCAGCACACCAGGTTTCCCTGTCCATCACGAACTCCCAGAGCTTACTCAAACTCATGTCCATCTCATCAGTGATGCCGTCTAACCATCTCATCCTCTGTCGTCCCTTTCTCCTCCTGCCCTCAATCTTTCCCAGCATCAGGGTCTTTTCCAATGACAGAGTTCTTTGCATCAGGTGGCCAAATTATTGGAGTTTCAGCTTCAGATTCAGTCCTTCCAGTGAATATTCAGGACTGATCTCCTTTAGGATTGACTGGTTGGATCTCCTTGCAGTCCAAGGGACTCTTGAGAGTCTTCTCCAACACCACCGTTCAAAAGCATCAATTCTTCAGTGCTCAGCTTTATTTATAGTCCAACTCTCACACCCATACATGACTATTGGAAAAACCATAGCTTTGACTAAATGGACTTTTTTTTGGCAAAGTAATGTCTCTGCTTTTTAATATGCTTTCTAGGTTAAACATAGCTTTTTTTCCAAGGAGCAAGCATCTTTTAATTCCATGGCTGCAGTCACAATCTGCAGTGCTTTTGGAGCCCAAAAAATAAAGCTTGTCACTATTTCCATTGTTTTCCCAACTATTTGTCATGACGTGATGGGACCAGATGCCATGATCTTAGTTTTCTGGATGTTGAGTTTTATGCCAACTTTTTCACTCTCCTCTTTCACTTTCATCAAGAGACTCTTTAGATCTTCTTCACTTTCTGCCATCTGCATATCTGAGGTCATTGATATTTCTCCTGACAATCTTGACTCCAGCTTGTGCTTCATCCAGCCCCACATTTCTCATGATGTACTCTGCATATAAGTTAAAAAAGCAAGCTCACAATACACAGCCTTGATGTACTCCTTTCCCGATTTGGAAACAATCTGTTGTTCCATGTCCAGTTCTAACTGTTGCTTCCTGACCTGCATACAGATGTCTCAAGAGGCAGGTCAGGTGGTCTGGTATGCCCATCTCTTTCAGAATTTTCCACAGTTTATTGTGATCCACACAGTCAAAGGCTTTGGCATAGTCAATAAAGCAGAAATGTTTTTCTGAAACTCTCTTGCTTTTTCAGTGATCCAGCTGATGCTGGCAATTTGATGTCTGGTTCCTCTGCCTTTTCTAAATCCAGCTTGAATATATGGATGTTCACCATTCACATACTGTTGAAGCCTGGCTTGGAGAATTTTGAGCATTACTTTACTGGTGTGTGAGATGTGTGCAATTGTGCTGTAGTTTTCAGCATTCTTTGGCATCGCCTTTCTTTGGGATTGGAATGAAGACTGACCTTTTCCAGTCCTGTGGTTATTAGTTTTATACAATTCATATAAAAATTTCCTACTAAAAATCTTCATGGCATAAAAAACCTTTTATGTCATAGTGTCCACCCTCTTTTTAAGTAACATTTTTACTATTCTTTTATGTGCAGTATGGTATGGTTACCCAGAATGTCTCTTGATTTCCCTCCATGTCATGTTCTTGCACTTCTGTCTCTGTATCTCTGCTTGGAAAGCCCACCTCAAACTCTTCTCTTTTTTTTGGTGATGTTCAATACAACATTTCAAATCAACCTTAGTGTTTGCTCCCTCTGTGGTGATGACTTTCCTCAGACCACAGAACAGATTAGTGTGATCAACCCTATCTCCTGTAGATCATCAGAATTTTAAACAAATCTCCAAGATAGTTCCTCTCAAAACCCTTGTAGTAATTTTTGGATGCTTATTAGCTTTAACAGACTGAGATACAGAGAATATATCTGGTTAAGTTCTATAATCTCAACTAGGAGCACCTTATAAATGAATATTCTGTGAGTAACAGATACAGAGTAAATTGTGGGCTCCTTTATATTAGCTTAATGATGGAGCTCACAGTACAAGTGGGTGAGAATCAATGAGGAGAAAAGCCAAATAGGAGAGAGACAGATTCATGTGAAGACTGATTGCTACAACACCTCAATGAAAATCATGATTTTAGAAAAATAACCTTATAAAAATATTTCCTTAATCTGAATTAATCTCATAATTAGTTCAGTTCAGTTCAGTTCAGTTCAGTCACTCAGTCATGTCCAACTCTTTGGACCCCATGAGTCTCAGCATGCCAGGCCTCCCTGTCCATCACCAACTCCTGGAGTTCACTCAGACTCACGTCCATCGAGTCAGTGATGCCATCCAGCCATCTCATCCTCTGTTGTCCCCTTCTCCTCCTGCCCCCAATCCCTCCCAGCTTCAGGGTCTTTTCCAATGAGTCAACTCTTTGCATGAGGTGGCCAAAGTACTGGAGTTTCAGCTTTAGCATCAGTCTTTCCAAAGAAATCCCAGGGCTGATCACCTTCAGAACGGACTGGTTGGATCTCCTTGCAGTCCAAGGGACTCTCAAGAGTCTTCTCCAACACCACAGTTCAAAAGCATCAATTTTTCTGTGCTCAGCCTTCTTCACAGTCCAACTCTCGTATCCATACATGACCACTGGAAAAACCATAGCCTTGACTAGACAGACCTTTATTGGCAAAGTAATGTCTCTGCTTTTGAATACGCTATCTAATTAGTAGATTCATTTAAAAAATCCACAGGAATATGGTAACATTTTTGGAAATGTTAGTATTACCAGTCTAATCCATATAGACTTCACCTAATGTGAATTATATTTTTAAAGGAAGTCACTTCCCTTAGTTTGCACATTGAAGGCATTTTTATTTTATTACATATGGCCTTTCTTTGTGGTTGTGACAAGCTAACACAGTCCAATTTTCATCCAATTATAGAGTACAGAGAATTTCTCCTAGGAGCTGCTTTTGAAGATTAAAGCATATAAATAATTTTATTAATGCAATTTTATTTTATTATATAACAGCAAAATTCAGCAAACCTAAATGCTTCATGAATATCAGCATTATCTGAATAAAATTCAATTTACCAATGGTACAATGTGAAAATGCCCTGGTTAGCTGTTGCAAAATGAGTAGGAGTGAGTACCCTAACAGTTACTGCTTGCTATGAGTCGTCAAAGTTTCACCAGAGATTGAAAAACTAGAAACTCTGGGCTCAGAGGCACCCTTCAATTGTGTCCATTTTGTGTTTTACAAACTGGTTATCTGAAACTATATTTAGCCTTACTACAACTCTGTAACCTAAATAAATTGCCACTTTATTTTGTGTAAGTGGGGGAAAGAGACTCAGAGATTTGAAAGTAACTTTCCAGGGTCATGAAACAGAGAAGGGCAGAGCTGGGTCTAGAACTTAGATTATGTGAGTCTTGGCTCAGTACTGTTTCTCCTCTTGAATAATTCTATTTAAGCCCTGGAATGGTTTATTAGAAGCTGTGCTGTCAGGTTCAGAACTGTGAAATAAAAGGGAGTACAAAAGACATAGAGGGAGCTAGAAGAAAATTTTTAAAAATCATTCAGATTTGTATTCATACATAGATTCTTGCAAGAAATACTGGACATCTATTTTGAGCCTTTCACTCTTAGTTATATTAAATTTAGCATTTAACATATGTATTATTTAAAAGATCTCATTTTCAAAAAAACTATGACACATACAAAGAAGTAGGAAAGTCTGGCTCATGTACAGGGGGAAAATAAATAGTCCATACAAACTTCCTGAGGTGGCCCTGACATTAGATCTACTACCAAATACTTTAAATCAACTTTTGTAAATATATTCAAAGAACAAAAGAAATATCTATATCAATACAAGGAAACATGGGAGTGATATATCACTAAACAGAGATTATCAGTAAAGAGACATTATTTTAGAAAATAAGCAACGGGAAACTACGGCATTAAGAAGTATTCTTACTGAAATGGAAAATTCATTAGATAGGCTCAAAAGCGAATTCGAGCTGGCAGAAGAATCAGAGAATCTGAAGATAGGTTAATTGACATTATATAGCCTGAGGAAAAGAAAGAAAAAAGGAGAAGAAGAGAACAGAACCTCAGGGGCCTATAGGACACCATTAAGCAATCAGATATGCTTATAATAGAGCAAAGAAGGGTGACAGAGAATAGAAGTGGGAGGCAAGAAAGAGCATTTGAAGTATAAGAAAAATATTGAAAAAGCTCAACTGTGAAATGGAAAAATTTAGAAATATATACCTAGATACTGCAAAATAAAGCCTGAAAAGACAAAGAGAATCTTGAAAGCAGCAAAAGAGAGGACTCGACAAATGCTGTGAGCCACGATAAGATTAACAGCTCATGTGTCATCAGAAGCCATGGGACTAGAAGGCAAGTGGTATTACATATTCAAAGAGCTGTCAATCAATAATTTTATATTCAGCCAAACCACCCTTCAAAAATTAAGACAAAATCAAGACACACTCAAATAAACAAAGATCAAGTGAATCTGTCTTTAGCAGACCTGTCCTACATGAAATACTAAAATAAGCCCTGGGCTGCCATGAAAGACCACTAGACAATAATCTGATTCCTCCAAAGAAATAAAGAACAATAGTGAAGATAATATAAAGTTATACATAGGTAAATATAAAGGATATTATTAAGTGTTTTTTGTTTGTAAAGCTTTCTTTTCCTGTGGTTTTTATTTTTAATACCATCTTCAGAGCAATAATTATAAAACTGTGCTGATTGGCTTATGTACAAAAATGTAATTCATATGATAATAATAGTCCACAGGATTAAGAAAGAAAGTTACATAGGAGGGAAAGAAGGTACATAACATACAACATAAATAGTAAAAATGTCCCCAGATTAAAAGATATATTCAAATTCTAAATTTGCTTTAGTGTAATAGGCAGCAGTGATTCAAAATTAATATTTACAGTTATGGAGTAATAAAGGTTGGCTCAAAAATATTCTGTTCTCCCTATGTGTAGAACTGTACTTATTTTCTCTCTTTGACTTAGGCAATCATGTCTCTTTGAATGAGTCTCCAACTGTGACAAAAATGACTTGATTCAGCTCAAGGCTATAATATTATAAACCAGAGTGTGGGTTGTACACTTTTTTGCCTTCACATTAATGGAAGCATGTGTAGAAACTGAGTCTTCATCAGTGCTGTGTCTCTGGGTGGCCATGATATTCAGAGACCTTAGCTAATACACCTTAGACCTATGCTGGTGGAAAGAGATTTTCATTGAATTTAGCCATTGAATTTGGAGGGTAATTTGTTATCGCCACATGACTAGCCTATTATGAAAAACAGTACAAGCAGAATTCATTGCAAAGCCTTTCTCTAGGATTAGTCACTCCATGATTATACCTGTATTTGACAAAAGATTCAGATATTAATAATTTGAGAAAAAATAATTTTAATTATTCTACGTGATCTTTAATAGGTGGCCCATATGACATCCAAATTTATTATCAAATTTGTTATTCTTTCAAAGAATCTTTTACTCTAACAGGACAATTTATTTTTCTGCTATCTCCTAAAGCAAGGCTATGGTTTTTCCAGTGGTCATGTATGGATGGGAGAGTTGGACTATAAAGAAAGCTGAGCACTGAAGAATTGATGCTTTTGAACTGTGGTGTTGGAGAAGACTCTTGAGAGTTCCTTGGACTGCAAGGAGATCCAACCAGTCCATCATAAAGGAGATCAGTCCTGGGTGTTCATTGGAAGGACTGATGTTGAAGCTGAAACTCCAATACCTTGGACACCTCATGCGAAGAGTTGACTCATTGGAAAAGACCCTGAAGCTGGGAGGGATTGGGGGCAGGAGGAAAAGGGGATGACAGAGGATGAGATGGCTGGATGGCATCACCGACTCGATGGACATGAGTTTGGGTAAACTCCGGGAGTTGGTGATGGACAGGGAGGCCTGGCGTGCTGTGATTCATGGGGTCACAAAGAGTCAGACACGACTGAGCTACTGAACTGAACTGAATTATAAAAATAATATCTATTTCACTCATTTTTGTGATTTATTTAAAAACATGTTATTTATTTAAAAACAGGTTCTAAATCCTATCTAAATTTGGTCTGTTGGCATCAAAACTGAATTTGTTTGTTTAGTAAAATGGTTAAGCAGAATCACTTTAGGAAATTAGATTTGCCTCTTAAGTATTATTAGTACAATAAAAACAAGGTATTTTTATAGAGAAATCAGAATATTTTGGTGCATGTCTTCAACTCATTAAGATTTTTATTTTGGAAAATATTTACTATGCTGAGTTACAGCTATATTAAATATGGTGAATGAATATCTCCTAAGGGGACAAACTAAATTAAATTGGGAAGAAACCAAATCTAATTGTATTACATCTTTATAATCAAGCAGCAAGAATCCTTAGTCTCTCTCTCTTTTTTTTAACGGTAACATTTATACTTTATCATTCTGACTGATACTCTATTTTTTTAATAAAAGGAAATAGTAAATAAAACATTGAAAAATAAAGTTCTCTGTTAAAAATTTACTAATTACTTATAATCATTTCTTAATAATTTGCATGATTTTCTTGATAATTCAGTCCCTTTATGTTTTAACAAACATTTATTCAACAAATATTCATTAAGTAGCTAGCTATTGAGAACACAGAGAATACCATATGATCCCTGTTTTCAGGTCTTCCATCTACTTAGGCAGATTTATAAATTAAAGAAATAAGTAGATGAGTAATAGACAAATGGATCGATAATAGATAGTAAAGCCATATAGGAAGCACTTCTTAAAGAAAAAGCTGGTGAATTTGTCTTTTTTCCCTGGGGAAAATCCAGAAAAATATAACTGGGGAACATTGAGTTTTTGAAATTTAGTAAAGAATAAGAAGACCAATCTAAGCAAAATACTAGCTAATACTTATTGAGCATCCAATATACATTTACATGTGCAGTAAAACTGAGGAGTAGAGAGGCAGGTAACACAGCAAGTTTACACAGCTGGTGAGTGGAAGACTTAGAACTGGAATTCAGGTAATTTGACTTCAGAATCTACATACATTCTAGATAGCACTGCAAATCAGTGGTAATATGAAATCTAATAGGTCGTCCTGGGTCATAGAATCTGAGATATTTGGGAGCTGATGGTGATGAGACTAGATGTTACTTATGGTTTATTATGAAAGCCCTAAAGTGTTTCACCAAGGAATTTAGATTTAATCCATTAGAAAGTATCAAAAGCTCCTAAGCAGAGAAATCATAAGCTCTGAGGAGGGTGGTTATTTAACAAAAATAACAACCACCACCTCAAATTTAGAATTTAAAAGTAAGAGACTAGGCACTTATTTAAGGGACATCATAGATTCACTGCAGAAAGGAAGTGTGGGTGCACAGCAGTCAGAGTCTGGAATGAGCACAGACTGTCATTATTGTTAACTCAGTGTGACTTCTCTGGTAGCTCAGATGGTAAAGAATCTGCCTGCAATGCAGGAGATCCATGTTCATTCCCTGGGTGGAGAAGATCCACTGGAGAAAGGAATGGCAACCCACTTCAGTATTCTTGTCTGAGAAATCCCATGGACAGAGGAGCCTGGTGGGCTACAGCCCATGGGGTCGCAGAGTCAGTCATGACTGAGTGACTAACACTTCACTTTCAGGGTGTCTGTGTGGGAAGGAGGGCCTGGAGTGCCCTAGTCTGCCATCCTTCTGACATTGAGCAACTTACTTTTTAAGTCACAATCGGTTTTAATGTAATATTTACCTAAACACTTCAATATTACCTAGGATGAAGTCTGTATCTCAAAATTCTTCAAGGGCTCCTCCTGCCTTTTAGATATAAAACTATTCAAGTATAGATGATGGGACTGTTCATGATCTAGCCTCCACATAGAATTCCAGGTCATTTCTTTCTTGAACTTGAACTCTGCAATATAGTCAAGATGGAATTTTTAACCAACACACTGTTTGGAGTTTCTCAAAGTTCTGGAGAAACCAGGCTCAAAGTGCCAGCTAATCAGTTTCCAGGGAGGACCCTCTTCTTGGGTTGCAAATGGCCATCTTCTCCCCACCTCTTCATATGGTGTGTCTTTAGTGTGTGCACACGGAGAGAAAGAGAGAGATACCCTTCTTTCTTGTAAGACCACTAATCCTATCATGAGGGCCCCACTCTTAGGACCTGATCTTACCCAAGTGCCATCCCAGAGGCCACATCTTCAAATCCCATCACATTGGGAGCAGAAGTTTCAATATATAGACTTTAGGTAGGGAGTCACAAACCAATCCATAACACACCTCTGTCCCAATTCTACTTTTCCTTTGCCTAACTAACCTCTTCTCAGTTATTTTTCCAATATATCATTGCCACCAATTTCTAATATTTCCTCTGAAACTCTAATTAAATTTAATTTAGATCTCTTAATTTTACTGCCTATACCTCATCATCTGTCATATTTCATCTTTTTGTCTCTTCTCCATTAACTTCTTCAGATTTATATACCAGTTTATTTTCTTGTGTGATAACTGTCCATTAAATTTTCAGTTTGTAATGATTTTTTCTATTTTTAAAAATTTCTTTTCACATTTTGTCTATGTTTTTAAAGGACTTTGATTCATTGTTTATATATTAACTGTCCTTTTCTATCTTCTTAAATATTTTACACATTGTCTATGCCCTTGGGCTTTAGGAAATATCAGTTTATATCTGTCTGGTCATTGTCTTTTACATTGTAACTTATTTTATTTTAACTTTGGATTTTGAGCTAATATTTGTTTCATCTCAAGCAGAGAAAATGCTGAGGGTCTTTGTTGATGGTGAGTTCCTCTAGTGAGGATTTGCATTGGCTCATGCCAAGTGTCCAAGGAGTTCCTATCTCGGGATATATTTAGTTAATTTTATTGACTTTAGGTTCTCTGAGATGCCTTTGTAATGTAAATTTAAGCCCAAAACATTGTTGGTAAAGAGACTGAGTTACAAACTCTCTCAAGTTATTATTTTTATTTTTCCTATCCAGTGCTGTGGCTAAAAAAAGTTATTATGATCATGTTTCTGTGTTGGACTAAATTTTTTCCTGATTAACATTTTTCTCTTAAGATTCAAAGCTAAATATGAGAATCTGACCTGTGCCTTTTATCTTGTACCTGCTTAAGACATTGTCACCTTTCATAGTAGTGAAAAATGAAAGTCACTCAGTTGTGTCCAAGTCTTTGCAACCCCATGGGCTCTAGCGTGCCAGGCTCCTCTGTCCATGAAATTCTCCAGGCAAGAATGCTGGAGTGGGTTTCCATTTCCTCCTCCAAGGGACCTTCCTGACCCAGAGATTGAACCCCAGTCTCCTGTATTAGGCAGATTCTTTTCCATCTGTTCCATCTGAGCCATCAGGAAAGTAGCTTTTAAAACGACTCTTGGCTTCCTGACAGGTCAACTACAAATTAGCACTTGCCATGGTGCTTGGCATCTACCTCTCTACAAGGAATAAATCATGTACTGATGCTACTGACCTTCAGCACCCACAGGAGGAGTTCACGGTGGAGAGTGGAAATAAGGCACTCTGGGAAAACTGGTAGGACAGCTCTTCAGATAGTTAGATGTTCTCAGTCGCTGATTTTGTGAGCCCAATTTTGTATCACCTCATATCTAGAAAAGCACTAAAATCCTTCATGGTGATGACTGTTTCTCATGACTAGCAGAAGTTTCATGAGACCAGCAGAAACTTTCTACCAAAAAAAAAAGAGAGGAAAAAGTAATGCATGTACTCTCCCTTTACCAAAATCACATATATACTGTCCTTCCCACTGCCTCTTTGAAGCAATTTATCAGAGCTATCTGAGATGCTGTCTTCTGAACTACAGGCCTCATTTTGGCCCCAAATAAAACTTAACACACAAGTCTCACACATTTTTTTTTAAGTTGACAGCTATTAGCAAATAACATCAGAGAGCCCAGAATTCCCTCCTGTTTACTACTCAAATTGTATTTCTTAATTTATGCCCCCAATAATTCCTTGTGTGTGTGTGTGTGTGTATCTTCTCTTACATTTTAAGAATGTAACCAGCCCCTCTTCACTCCAGTCCTCTGTTATGCTTAATTATTGTTTACATTAAACTTACAATTCCCACTCCTGATTGGACTCAGACTGATTTACCATCTAATATCTTCTCATAAGATATTTGTGTCTCAATTTACTCATAACTTTGTATTTTAAGTTCATTTTGAAGTCTGTCTTCCCCATACTATGCTAGCTACTTCATAGAAAGTGCCTAATAAATATGTATTAAGTGAAAGAAAGACTGAAAGCACTGCCCAATATTTGGCTACATTATGTACAACTGGAAGTTTAATTCTCTAAAATACCCAAGTTCATATATATATATATATACACACACACCCTATATATAGAGAGAGTGTGTGTGTATTCTTCTCTTCATATATAAGTGGGTGTTTTCCCTATGTTTTAAAAAGTTTAATCCAAATTAACCAAAGGTATAAAAGGTAAAAATAAGAGTAAAAATTTTGAATGCAAAGGTGTAGAAACTTAACACATATATTCTGTCAATGCAACTAGTCTTACTAACATATTCAAATTAGGACATTACAAAAACACCCAAGTGGATAAAAAAAATAACTATACTTATACAACATCTTGCTTCTCACTGAAACAAACTTTTAATATTGAGATATTTCATAAAAATCCTCATTGCAAAGAAAATAATATAATATAGTTGTGTTATACCTAACTTCATCTAAATAGCTTCTGATTCAGCTCTGTGGCAAAGAAAAATGGCAATAGTAACAGAGGGAGGAAAGAAAATTTAATAAGATCATATGTAGGAGGATGATATTTAGAAAAACAATTGCTGTATTTTTTCCTTAGTTTCCTGTGCCCATGTTCTTCTTTAAAAAAAAAAAAAAAAAAAAAAAACCGCCATCAGTATCTTAAGGAGACAGAACAAAACACAAAGAAAAATGGACTATATATTTTAAAACATTTTTTTCAGGCATAAAATAACAGACTTGGAATAATATGTGATTATTCAAATCAGTATTCCTCATTAATACTATTATACTTCCAACCTGGAAAACTAGATAGAAATTTCCTGTACTGGCAAACCGGGGAAAAGAGAGTTATACAAATACAGAGTTATTCCTCTGTATTTGTGGATGTGAAACCCATGGATACAGAGAGTGTACCACATCATTTTATAAGAGGCTGAGCATCTTCGGATTTTGGTATCCTTAGGAATGAGCAGGAACTAACCTCCTGCAGAAACTAGAGGGACAACTGTCCAGGGAAAGATGTAAGCTTATAGTCTAGTGGGTCTCTGATAAAAGTCTATGCCGTGTTCTTATCCTGCTGCTGCTGCTGCTGCTAAGTCACTTCAGTCGTGTCCGACTCTGTGTGACCCCATAGATGGCAGCCCACCAGGCTCCCCGTCCCTGGGATTCTCCAGGCAAGAACACTGGAGTGGGTTGCCATTTCCTTCTCCAATGCATGAAAGTGAAAAGTGAAAGGGAAGTCGCTCAGTCGTGTCTGACTCTTAGCGACCCCATGGACTGCAGCCTACCAGGCTCCTCCGTCCATGGGATTTTCCAGGCAAGAGTACTGGAGTGGGGTGCCATTGCCTTCTCCGGTTCTTATCCTACCAAATACAAAAATATAGGAATGCCAGGAAACTCATAACCCAAGTTGAGATAGTCAACATAGATGTGACAGAAATTTGTAATAAAAAATGAGCTAATTAGAGTCAACTTTAAGTTCAAATCAAGAGCACAATCTTCAAAAATTCTTTAAAATGTGCTTAATTAAGTATGGTCAAGGAAATAATATTAAAGGCAAGAAAATCTGCCATTGAAACCTGAAACACCAGTATCTTGTAACTAAGTCTGGAAAAAGAGGCAGCTATCAAAAAGAAAGGTGGGTGTCATTATTGGCACACAGAATTTACTGGGATTAAAAACATATAAAACCAACTAGCTTTCTTGAGAAACTTGTACTAGTCAAAGAGCTCAAGGGGATTAAACAGGATTGTGATTGTTCAAGACAGTTAGGTTTTACCCAGATTCCCATTTCTGTAGGGAGGCAACAGCTCTCTCCATATAAGTTTATTCCAACAAAGATAATATACAGAAAAGGTCAGGCAGTAGGTGGAACCAGGAGAAAAGTGGTGGATCAATGGAAAAACAACTATGGGGGAACATTGCTAGAGCTTCATTGCTACACAACGTTACCAACAAAACTTTAGAATAATTATGGACAAATGACTACTGTATGCCTCCTACTTTACTCTTTCTTCATGGAAGCATTTATAGCAATTAGGTGAAAGTCAAATAACCTAACATCTATTTCATATTAATTATTACAAATCCTAAATTTTGAGTCTTTTGCAAATCTTCCTAGTACAGGAATAAATATATTATATATGCTTTAAATGGAGGAAAATGACACTTGTAACCAAAGGTTAATCTATGACAAATTGTATTATTATTTCCAGTTATTTGTTACTTAATTGTAATAGGATTATATATCTCCCCCTAATATCATGTTGCTTCTATTAGTCATCTGTAAAAGGAATATTACTATTTTTTCCCTGTCCCATTGTCATAAGTTTCAGTCATGTGACTTGCTTTGACCAGTGAAATAGAAGAGATGACAAAAGTCATTCTAATTAGAAACTTTAAGATCCATCTTGTGATCCCTCTAGCCATTCTGCATTTCACTTCATGTCTCCTGAAAGAGCATGTCCAGATTCAGCTGGATCCTAGAATACAAAAAGACTCCCTGAGAGATGGCTAACTGAATACAATTGGCATCACTTTCAATCCAGAGTATGAAAAAGTATTAGAGAGTCTATAATCTTTATACACTAGTAAATTGGAGAAATCTAACAATTTTAATCCCAAGCACACATGGTGCTTTTTATCCCTGATATATTTCTTAATCTATGAATCTTTATTGAACTTTAAATACTTTCAGATTAGAAGCTTCCACGGGGGACCATAAGAGTTCAGTACTATTTCTTATATTTTCCTGACTGGTACATGACAGTGTATCCAGATCAATTAATGTCTGAAAAGACTCTGATGCTGGGAGGGATTGGGGGCAGGAGAAGAAGGGGATGACAGAGGATGAGATGGCTGGATGGCATCACTGACTCGATGGACGTGAGTCTGAGTGAACTCCAGGAGTTGGTGATGGACAGGGAGGCCTGGTGTGCTGCGATTCATGGGGTTACAAAAAGTCGGACACGACTGAGCGACTGAACTGAACTGAAGGCTTCTGTGAAGTGCTTAAGAGTTTAGGACAAAACTAAGATATCGAGTACACAATCTTAGAGTTAATGATCTCCTATTTAACACTCAGAGGAAGAGTAAAATGTCAGAATGGGACTAATTTCCTAAAAGGATTGAGGAACAGTAATCAAGGATAGTATTCTAGGAGGCAACAAAACCATTTTTAAAGTAAATTGCAAATTGTTAAGATGAGTTCTAAGTAAGAAAAGTCAATAGACATTGGTAACATGCTGAGATTCTGTAGGAATGACATTGAGTCACTAAGAATTTTGTGAATAAAGCCTGCTGATTTAGGTCAACATTGAGAAATTACTGGAAAAAAAAAACACAATAAAGATGATAATCTTTAAAATCTTTATTCTTCTACTGCATGAGAACTGATCATCATAGTTGCCCACTTACAAGGAAGAATTAGCACTTGAATTTTCATCACACCTTTCTGAAACTGGTAATAAGGAATGTGTAATGTTTAGTCATCATAGAATCTGACTTATATATGCATGATAATTTCCCCAAAGTTGATAATTTACTAAAAAGTGGCTATTCCCAAAACATGTGAAGTAGTTATTTTTTTAATGCAAATTTAGTTTTGAAACACTGTGTATTGAGCAACAATGCATTTTAACCTAAATTTTCCAATTCATATTCTTCATACCATAACATAACATTTGCTAAGAAAACAAACAGAAAAATAGGTGTTTAGATAAAAGAAATTCAGATGTATTGAATATGTTGATAATTTATCTTTTAATTTAATGTTATCTTTCCTCCTATTAGACCATGAGCTGTATCAGGCCAAGTGTTATGCCTTTTTTATTTTATTTTTTTTATGTTACAATATAGCACTATTTCTAGAACAGAGGGGGTTGTATGAAGGACATATAAACATATAATACATATGTATATACATTTAGCAAATGCTGCATGACTGAATTGATGAACTTAAGAGTAAACAAAGCTCAATAATCTTGCCTTGATGACCCTTCTGTAAATAACATACACATATTAACCCAAGGAAGCTGCTTCTTCATTTTCTCTTTAACTGTTATGGAAGCATTGAACTTTAGAGTAGTGAGTATATTTTGAGGTATTTCCCTAATATATTTTGCTTCTATGAATAATTTTTATGTGAGTTCAACTAGTATAATTATGACCACTCTTGAAATTCATATAGTAGAAAAGTGGGAGAAGTGTAATTTAGCTCTTATGAAGTATTTATTAAAAAATACTGCACCAGGAACATAATACTAATGGGCCATGGCAGCTTGAATAATTCAATAGCATGACACTTTTTTAAGGTAGCACAAAAGTGGTTTCTAATATCCTATTTTTGTTTATTTCCAAGCTAATATATTTATTGTCTCCAAAGAAGGGAGAAACACCTGTGGGAGCTGGAAAATTTTTACTTACAAAAAAAAAAAAAAGAGAGAGAGATATTGCTCTGTCTTCCATAAAGTCCATAAAGGTCCATATGTTGAAATACTTTTATAAAGCAGGTCATAGGCAGAAGCATAGTGAATATTATAATGGTAGGTGACTGAGATATCAGATATAAGGCAGAACCAGAAAACATTTCTATGAAGCTCTGATGCACGGTACAATGCCTGCTAGTGTCTAAGCCTGAGCTAGTATTTTCCTTTTAATGGATCTAGTAAGTATCCTGTCCAATCTAGTTCAAGTTAGAAATCGTTTTGCTAAAGAGAGATACTGTATAACAATGGAAAAACCAGGATTGGGAATAAAGACTTGGAGGTAGGAAGAAGGAACGGAACTAAAATTTGTTCAATAACTGGCCACATGTCAAGCACCACAACAAATGTTATCTAATTCAACTTAATTCCTCCCAATAACCTAGAGACAAATGTAGTTCACCTTAAAAAATAGGAAACAGGTTTGGAGAGATGATGGAAACTACCAGACATCACATAGCTGTCCAGTTGCTGTGCTAATAAATGCATGCCTGTCTTATGCCAGGTTCCAAACTCTTCCTGCTTCTGTAGCTAATGAGCTCCATGAACTTCTGTGAGTTACATTCCTGAGGGCTATACTCTGGTTTTCTCTTCTGTCATATTTAGATAATACTATTTATTGTTATATTATATTGTTGTAATAGTATTATGTATTTAACTAATGGCTACTGACCTGGGGTTTCCCAGGTACCTCAATGGTAAAGAATCCATCGGCCAATGCAGGAGCCATAGGAGATGCAGTTTCAATCCCTGGGTGGGGAAGATCCCCTGGAGGAGGAAATGGCAACCCACTCAAGTATTCTTGCCAGGTTAATCCCATGGACAGAGGAGCCTGGCAGGCTACAGTCTACGGGGTTGCAGAGTCAGACATGACAGAGCACACGCACATGATGATAACTGACCTGGGAGCTTTAAGAATTGTTTTGATAATACTGAGATAAAGTATTTTTAACAAAGAGAAGCACTATGCAATGTAACTTATTTATAACTTAGAGTGAATTTACCCACAGTGGAAAGACAGCCAGCATACTAACACTCTTGGCTTCTCTGTCTCCTCATCTCTCATCCTGGAGGAGGAAATGGCAACCCACTCAAGTATTCTTGCCAGGTTAATCCCATGGACAGAGGAGCCTGGCAGGCTACAGTCTACGGGGTTGCAGAGTCAGACATGACAGAGCACACGCACATGATGATAACAGACCTGGGAGCTTTAAGAATTGTTTTGATAATACTGAGATAAAGTATTTTTAACAAAGAGAAGCACTATGCAATGTAACTTATTTATAACTTAGAGTGAATTTACCCACAGTGGAAAGACAGCCAGCATACTAACACTCTTGGCTTCTCTGTCTCCTCATCTCTCATTTAGCACATGTGAAAACACAGTCTGACTTGGCCATCATTTGCAGTAAAGTTAAAATGTGATTCTATATCATTCTAGAATGTAAGAAGGGGGGAGGTTATTTTTTTCTTCTTTTTCTGAAATTCATAATTGCCATTCCTGTTGACTCATCTTCTAGCTTCAACTAGCAATTCACATACATAAGCCCTTTGAAAATGTCCTGTTTTGGATGTGACATGATTTTGTAACCTTATCAGTATCTTTTAAAGTAGTTTTATTTAGTCACGTAAATTTTAGGTTTTACAAACAGGTTCAGCCCTGGCATTAGAAAAACAGAAAACAAATGTCTGAGAACATATAAGTAACTGTACAATTTTATGTTTGTTTGTTTGTTTTCCAGGCACTAAACTTTAATGTGTGATAGCAACAAGATATACTTGCAATCTTTGGAAACAGATGAAAGATTAAATATATGGTTATTAAAATATCCACTTATTGTTCTCTAGTACAATATATTTTCCTGAATTTGGGCTTATTATGGTGATTAATGTGATAGTTAAGTACACTAAGTGGCAAAAAAAAAAAATGTAGAAGTTCAGTAGGCAACATCTTGTATACATGAAATCTCAAGGAGAGCTTGCCATATAAAAATACACCCTTGCCCATAAATACATTTGGAAGTTCTTACTAATCTCAGAATAAAATAACAAGAAGCACTGCTTTCCTATGTACTCGCTGATACTAGGACAGGATATTTGCTTATCTGGAGAGTTATTTTTCTTTCGGATATTTCAAAAATATTTCCTATTTCTTTTGGTTAAGTTGAAGTAAAGGAAATGTCCTAATTGCTATTGCATTCTTGAAGCTCTGATAAGTACTTAGTGGTTCAGACTGATGTGACTGGGCTGTCTGCACTCATTTTCCTCTACTTTATTGTGATTGTAAAAAATATTTGTTTTTTTGTCCATGATATCTGACACAAAGCACCTAACTCTTAGAATTTCCTAAGTGCTAGGAACAATCAAGGTATTAACAGCTTCAGTTATGTTAATAAGGTGAATTTCAGAAAGCCCCGAAGGATGGGGGAGACAAACAAATGATTAGAAGATGGAACTTTCAGTCCCACCCCTCCTGACCTCTAGGTATGGGTGAGGGGCTAGAGGTTGGATCAGCAGCCAATGGCCAGTGATGTAATCAACCATGCCTATGTAATGAAGTCTCTATAAAAACCCAAAAGGACTTTGTTCAGAGAGCTTCTGGATTGGTGAGCATGTAGAGATGTGGGGAGAATGGCACAAGAGAAAACGAATGGAAGCTCTGTGCCCTTTCCCACATCCCTGGCCCATGCATTTCTTCCAACAGGCTCGTCCTGAATTATATTCCTTTGTAATAACCAGTGATCCAGCAAGTATACTGTTTCTTTGAGTTCTGTGAGCTGCTCTGGCAAATTAATTGAATCCAAGGAGAGGGTACTGAAAACCTCTGATTTTTAGCTGGGTATCATAAGCATAGGTGATAACCTGGACTTGTGCCTAGAGGAAGAAGGAGGGCAGTCTTGTAGGTCTGTGCCCTTAACCTGTGTCATCGGGTGCTATCTCTGGATAGACAGTGGCAGAATTGAGTTAAATTGTAGGACATCCAGCAGGTGGTCAGAACTTTGTTGTGGGTAGTGGGGGGGAACCTCCCCTGCATTGGAACTGGTACCAGAACCCCCTTTTAGGTATATATCCTGAAGTGAGTCTCATGCATATATGTAATAAGTACATAGTCCTGTTATAGCCAAATGCTCTGGGAAACAAACTCAGTCAGAAGGACAGCGTGGATAGTGGAGTGCAGTTTTTTATTACACCGGCAGGTCTGAGGAAGAGTTTCCTCTTTAGTCAGGGACCCCGACTGACTTTTGTGAAAACCTTATATACCTTAAGTGTACATGCTCAAGCCCCCATCCCCAAATTCCTTAAACCTAGCCTGGAAAATGTTAAAGAGAGATACAATCAGGTTATAGCCATGATTCATAACCAGAAGGGTCAGTGGGTTGTACTTTGTAGCCTACACCAATGGGTGCCATAAAGATTACAAAGGTGATTGCCTACTGCTGCTGCTGCTGCTAAGTCACTTCAGTCATGTCCCACTCTTTGCGACCCCAGAGATGGCAGCCCATCATGCCCCTCTGTCCCTGGGATTCTCCAGGCAAGAACACTGGAGTGGGTTGCCATTTCCTTCTCCAATGCATGAAAGTGAAAAGTGAAAGGGAAGTCGCTCAGTCGTGTCTGACTCTTCACGACCCCATGGACTGCAACCCACCAGGCTCCTCCGTCCATGGGATTTTCCAGGCAAGAGTACTGGAGTGGGGTGCCATTGCCTTCTCCAGTGATTGACTACATAGGGAATTATTACATTCTTTCTGGCAATGGGAAATCTTGGTATGGAATCTGGTGTTTATCAGTCCGGGAGGCCTGTTCTGCCTTAGGTATGCTATCTTCATGGCTACCAGGCACACAGTCCAAAGTTCACTGAAAAGGCAAGTAGGCGTATAGTCCAAAGTTCACTGGGAATGTAAGATGGAGTTTCCTTCTCTTTCAAGATGGAGTCAGCTTGGCCTGTTCCTTTCCTCCTTCAGTCCCAGAGAAATTAGTCACAGTCCCTTTCAAGATTCTCTTGATATTCCAATTTCTGATGATGCATGAGTTTGAAGGCCCAGGTTAGGTGCTACTTAAATACCATTCATAGGATCATAGAATTTTAGGTTCTTAGGGAATTATATAAACATCATCTTGTCTATCAATGTGTCAAAGTTTAATGTTTCCCATACTCCCTTTGGGATTTCCCCTTTATCCCGAATCATCTTTACCACTGTGTACAAATATTTTTTGATAAATTATTTATTTTAAATGAATGAATATATCTATATATATAATTAAAATAACTATATCAAAGATATAATATAATAAAAATTTAACTCACTTAAGATAAATCAACATTAAAATAAACTGTGTATATAAAATTAAACTAGTTTATATATATGTATATATACCCATATACATATACAAACTCTGTAAGTCATCTTTGTTGTAGCAGTAGGATATTCACACTTCAAACAGTAATTTTCTTGAAAACTACTCAGTGATTTTCTTGAAAACCTTTCATCCTGTCCTCCATAGTAGGACATCTCTGAGAACAAATAGAAGCAAATACCTGTATCCCTATAGGATTTATTTATTGATCATAGGTCTATGAGGCTAAATAGAGAAGGTTAAATATTTCTTCCGGGTAATATCTTTTAAATATAGATTTAAATGGAGTCTTAGAAAAGTATAAGATTGTTTAAAACAAATTCATTTGTGGGTAAGCTATGAAAAGGTATACTCAAGTAAACATAAAAGCATTGTCTCTAGCCAGGGATCAAAGATCAAGCTGATTGGTGACAGAATTGGTCACAGAGTGGCATAGCTTTTGGAATGAGTAACTAAAGTTTGATACCACACTCAGTAAGAAAGCCTTGATAACTTTTACAACACTGTAAAAAGAGTACATTTTTTGCAAAATGCTACTCATGAGCTAGTCTCATAAACAAGGAACATGTTTAAGGTCTCAGATCTTTTTCTTTCCTTCCTATTTCAGTCCCTATTCCAAAACATCTTTTTTCTAATTACTATTATTATTATTTTTTAAGAAATGGCACTTACAGAACAATGGCTCCTGGCCAGTTAGGTTCATTCCAGATGGACAAATTTTCAGCACATTCACTTCACACTGTAACTTTCTTCTTCCTAAGCTTGCAATGAAGATGTCTACTGAAGAGCCTGTGAATAAGCCTGCAGTGATGTGAGAGTCTAGGATGAGAGAATCTATACACCCTTAACTTTATAGCTACAATCTTGACAGGCCTCTCTTGCAACACTTTCCTGCATGTTCACTATCCTTCAAAATCCTTCAGCCTCTAAGCCCATCAAATGCATGAATACACATACTCATTAAGTTGACTATAGATATAAAAATACAAATTCATAAATTTCATAAAAAGATCAATTTTCTTGGAATCTTCATTCATACAGAATCAACATCAAAAGGCCTCTATATTACCTAATGTTGGTGACAGACACTTAGTAATGGTTTCATATGTCTCCACTTATCCTTGTTTATTATAAGTCTCTCATTCAGATTCCATAGTTGTATTCTTATTTAAACACAAACGCACAGGCATGCACATAACAATACAGCATAATGGCAATGAATGCTTGCCCAGTGTATGTGAACCACACAATTGTCATGGTTGCTTGGCAACCACTGACAGGTACCGTATACTGGAGAGCAAGGGATACAAAGCAATGAGTGAAAGACTTATCGTCTGCTCTGATTTCAGATGGAAGGGAACTGTCTTTAAAGCAAAAATGACTCCTTTGGGTTATGAAAGACAAACAAAAGGAAAAAAAACTTATTTGCCTGTTTTTTTTAAATTAAGCTAAATAAACAGATGTATTGTTATAGGATAGTAAGTTGTTTCATGAAGAAATAGCTGATTATTGGTCAATAGGAAAGATGGATGTACCCAACAAATTAGCTGTTGAGTGTACTCTCATTGTGGTAAGGTGAACTTCTGATACTGCTTTGCACGCATATCTATTTTCCCTCTTATTCCAAGATCAAAGAAAATCTTATTAGACTTGAATTTTTAGCATGGACCTTTTAAATGGGCTTCCCTGGTAGGGGAATGGGCTCAGCGGTTAAGAATCCGCCTGCAGTGCAGGAGTCACAGAAGACACAGGTTCCATCCCTGGGTTGGGAGGATCCCCTGGAGGAGGGCATGGCAGCCCACCCCAGTATTCTTGCCTGGAGAATTTCATGGGCAGAGGAGTCTGGCAGGCTACAGTTCATAGGGTCACAAAGAGTCAGACACGACTGAAGCAACCTTGCACACTGCACACACACCCCCTGGTGGCTCAGCTGGTAAGGAATTTGCCTGCAATGTGGGAGACCTGGGTTCGATCCCTGGATTGGAAAGATTCCCTGGAGAAGAGAAAGGCTACCCACTCCAGTATTCTGGCCTGGAGAAATCCATGGACTGTATAGTCCATGGGGTTGCAAAGAGTCAGACATGACTGAGCGACTTTCACTTTCACTTTCAAATGTCAGTCAAAGGAAAAACTTGCTTCTTTAAAACACTGCATTTTTCTCTCCACAGTGTCTATCATATAGTTGGCTAATATTTTAAATATGGGCTTCCCTTGTAGCTCAGATAACAAAGAATCTGCCTGTAATGGAAGTGATCTGGGTTTGGTCCCTGGGTTGGGAAGATCCCCTGGAGAAGGGAATGGCAACCCACTCCAGTATTCTTGCCCAGAGAATTCCATGGACAGAGCTTGGGGTTGCAAAGAGTCAGACACAACTAACATACACACAAATATGTTAAACCTAGATTCTAAAGGAAATAAGCATAGATTCAGTCATTACTCTTGGTAAAAATTCTTAGTTTTGTCTTCCCTGAGTCACAAAATTTCATGTCTTACTGATGTGGCTATTTTTCATAATATGCATTGATATCTCTGCTTATACTTTTTGTACCTTTTAGTTTCAGAATATGTGTTTCCTCCCAAATAGTCACCTTTTGTTCTTTGGGTAAGATAAGTCAAGTATATCTTACTCAGATCTCTATAGAAAAATAATTTTGTTTTTTTCAAACATGCTACTATCAAATGTTGGCTTTCCTGGTAGCTCAGCTGGTAAAGAATCTGTCTGCAATGCAGGAGACTTGGGTTCAATCCCTGGGTTGGGGTTTTTAGACAGGGATATTTGTAGACAGGAGGGTCTCTGAGGAGCTGATGGGTAAGTATCAATAGAAACCTGAAATTTGTGAAGGAGAGAATTGTGCCAGGAGTTGTGAGCATTCCAGAGAGAAGGAGCAGCCAGGCATTGAGGTCCTAGTCCAGGGACCAACCTTGAGAGGTGGAACAGCAGCAGAAGTCACTGTGGCTGGAGTATATGTGTACAGGGAAAGAGGGAATGTGAAGCAGAAGTGTGAGGTGTAGGGATGGGTGGTTGGCTATAGAGCTGGGAAATGGAAGTGCGAGGCTGCTGTGTCCACAGGACTGAATCTTGTAGGTGGGGCTCACCAGCGCCCAGAGGTTTTGGCCTTGCCACGGGCAATTGAACTGCAAACCTGACTCCTGGCAGCCTGCCTTAGTGCTAGCCCTGCCACTCAAGTTTACTCCAGCTACCCTGAACATCATCTCAATTAGAAATAATCAATGACTATAGTAAAGTTGCAGGATATAAAATCAACACATAGAAATCCCTTGCATTCCTATACACTAATAATGAGAAAACAGAAAGAGAAATTAAGGAAACAATTCCATTCACCATTGCAATGGAAAGAATAAAATACTTAGGAATATATCTACCTAAAGAAACTAAAGACCTATATATAGAAAACTATAAAACACTGGTGAAAGAAATCAAAGAGGACACTAATAGATGGAGAAATATACCATGTTCATGGATTGGAAGAATCAATACAGTGAAAATGAGTATACTACCCAAAGCAATCTATAGATTCAATGCAATCCCTATCAAGCTACCAACAGTGTTCTTCACAGAGCTAGAACAAATAATTTCACAATTTGTATGGAAATACAAAAAATCTCGAATAGCCAAAGCAATCTTGAGAAAGAAGAATGGAACTGGAGGAATCAACCTGCCTGACTTCAGGCTGTACTACAAAGCCACAGTTATCAAGACAGTATGGTACTGGCACAAAGACAGAAATATAGATCAATGGAACAAAACAGAAAGCCCAGAGATAAATCCACGCACATATGGACACCTTATCTTTGACAAAGGAGGCAAGAATATACCATGGATTAAAGACAATCTCTTTAACAAGTGGTGCTGGGAAATCTGGTCAACCACTTGTAAAAGAATGAAACTAGAACACTTTCTAACACCATACACAAAAATAAACCCAAAATGGATTAAAGATCTAAACGTAAGACCAGAAACTATAAAACTCCTAGAGGAGAATATAGGCAAAACACTCTCTGACATACATCACAGCAGGATCCTCTATGACCCACCTCCCAGAATATCGGAAATAAAAGCAAAAATAAACAAATGGGACCTAATTAACCTTAAAAGCTTCTGCACATCAAAGGAAACTATTAGCAAGGTGAAAAGACAGCCTTCAGAATGGGAGAAAATAATAGCAAAGGAAGCAACTGACAAACAACTAATCTCAAAAATATACAAGCAACTCCTACAGCTCAACTCCAGAAAAATAAACGACCCAATCAAAAAATGGGCCAAAGAACTAAACAGACATTTCTCCAAAGAAGACATACAGATGGCTAACAAACACATGAAAAGATGTTCAACATCACTCATTATCAGAGAAATGCAAATCAAAACCACTATGACGTACCATTTCACACCAGTCAGAATGGCTGCGATCCAAAAGTCTACAAGTAATAAATGCTGGAGAGGGTGTGGAGAAAAGGGAACCCTCTTACACTGTTGGTGGGAATGCAAACTAGTACAGCCACCATGGAGAACAGTGTGGAGATTCCTTAAAAAACTGGAAATAGAACTGCCTTATGATCCAGCAATCCCACTGCTGGGCATACACACTGAGGAAACCAGAAGGGAAAGAGACACGTGTACCCCAATGTTCATCGCAGCACTGTTTATAATAGCCAGGACATGGAAGCAACCTAGATGTCCATCAGCAGATGAATGGATAAGAAAGCAGTGGTACATATACACAATGGAGTATTACTCAGCCATTAAAAAGAATACATTTGAATCAGTTCTAATGAGGTGGATGAAACTGGAGCCTATTATACAGAGTGAAGTAAGCCAGAAGGAAAAACATCAATACAGTATACTAACGCATATATATGGAATTTAGAAAGATGGTAACAATAACCTGGTGTACGAGACAACAAAAGAGACACTGATGTATAGAACAGTCTTATGGACTCTGTGGGAGAGGAAGAGGGTGGGAAGATTTGGGAGAATGACATTGAAACATGTAAAATATCATGTAAGAAATGAGATGCCAGTCCAGGTTCGATGCACGATACTGGATGCTTGGGGCTAGTGCACTGGGACGACCCAGAGGGATGGTATGGGGAGGGAGGAGGGAGGAGGGTTCAGGATGGGGAACACATGTATACCTGTGGCGAATTCATTTTGATATTTGGCAAAACTAATACAATTATGTAAAGTTTAAAAATAAAATAAAATTAAAAAAAAAAGAAAATCAGTGCTCTAGCGTTTAACTTTTTTAGAAGCAGATGAAAAGTGTGTTTGATGATGATACAGTTTTTAACAGCTTTATTGAGTTCACATACCAGTGGCTTTTAGCATAGAGTTATGCACGCTTCCCTGGTGGCTTAGATGGTGAAGAGTCTGCCTGCAACGCAGGAGACTCTGGTTCAATCCCTGGGTCGGAAAAATCCCTTAGAGGAGGAATTGGCAACCCACTCCAGGATTCTTGCCTGGGAAATCCCATGGACAGAGGAGCCTGGTGGACTACAGCCCATGGGTCACACAGAGTTGGACACAACTGAGCGACTTAACACCACACTGATGAATGTTACCAGATATATGAAACATGATATCTGAGTAAATTTCATACCTAACATCTTCAAACTGTATGTGTATGTGTGTGTATATATATATATATATATATATTAAAATGCTTATACATTTGAAATTTGTAGTCCCATTACTGATATTTTAAATTACCATCATATCTTTCAGTTGTAGGAAATATCATGAGTTACATTTTAAAAAATGATTAGGTAAAGCAGATGAAAAAGCCAATGAAAGAGCAAACTCTACATGTGCTCCCTGGGTCTAAGAGAAGTGGAGATTAAACTGATGGAGAGAGGCAGTAATCTTTTCCTTATTCTCCAATTTCTATTGGCTTTCCCATGATAGAGAAAACAGATGATTCTAAAAGATGCTTTCATTTAACAAATATTAAGTGTTTCCTACCTCTTAGTACTAACTTCCTTTTCTAAATAAGAAAGCAGGACCATAGATAGGTTAAATATTTTGACCATAAGAAAATGCTGGCCAATGGTAGTACACAGACAAAATGAAGTCTCTCAATCTGAAACCTAAACACGTAATCTCTGAATTCACTGCCTCTTGGGATCCATTAGCTTACCTGAGTGTTCAGTTAAAGGGGTCACAATATCTCTCTGTAATACCAGCTACTTGACCATAAGAAGGGCTTTCTGGTGGCTCAGATGGTAAAGAATCTGCCTGCAATATAGGAGACATTAGTTTGATCCCTCAGAGAAGGCAATGGCACCCCACTCCAGTACTCTTGCCTGGAAAATCCCATGGATGGAGGAGCCTGGTGGGCTGCAGTCCATGGGGTCGCGAAGAGTCTGACACGACTGAGCGACTTCACTTTCACTGTTCACTTTCATGCATTGGAGAAGGAAATGGCAACCCACTCCAGTGTTCTTGCCTGGAGAATCCCAGGGACGGGGAGCCTGGTGGGCTGCCGTCTATGGGGTCGCACAGAATTGGACATGACTGAAGTGACTTAGCAGCAGCAGCAGCAATTTGATCCCTGGGTTGGGAAGATCACCTGGAGAAGGGAATGGCTACCCACTCCAGTACTCTTGCCTGGGGAATCCCATGGACAGAAGATCCTGGCAAGCTACAGTCCATGGGGTTGCAAAGAGTCAGACACAACAGCAACTAACACTTTTTTTTTTTTTTTACCATCATACACTATAGGAAACTAAAATTACCAATTCCAACACTCATGGGACATTTCTGGGAATTAATCTGCATTTACAACCCACATTTGTGAGTTCACCTACAGTGTAATGAGCTGACCTTACCTCTTCAAACTTTCCACTTTTGCTGCTTTCTTTCTTTTTTTTTTCTTTTTTTCATTTCTATGTTCCATTGGAAAGATTTGTCTTGACCATTCCCCATTGGACAACTTAACCTAGAAGAGTTTGACCCTTAGTCATCCAATCACTATTCAGATTTTCTTGAGCATCTCACAAAACAAGCTATAATTTAAGCAGGTGTAAATTTTAGAAATTTCAGTCCTTTTAAAAATGTTGAACTTCTCAGTAGTCCACTTTTTAAAAAACTTGATAGAATATACCAAATCATTAACATTGTTATGGAAGGATATCAAGGGATGCTTTAATAAATCAAGTTTACAGTAGCCCCCACTCCTTATCTGCAGGGGATACTTTCCAAGACCCCCAAGATGCTTGAAACCTTGGATAGTACTAAACTCCATATACACTATTTCTTTTTCCTATGCATACACACTTGTGATAAAGTTTAATTTATAAATCAGGCACAGTAATAAACTAACAACAATAATAAAATAGAACAATTAAAATAATATAATGTATTAAATTTATGTAAATGTCATCTACCTCTCACTGTCTTAAAATACTATATTGTACACATTTAATGCCTTTTCCATCTTACCTAAGCACTTACCACACACAGTGGCCATAACTAGTGTAGTTTGAGATGCAGCAGCAAACGCAATTTTTTTCCTTCTTTACAATTTCTTGGGTAGAAGATTTATTATTGTAGATCTTAGCAACTTCAGCATTTGACTTTTTTATTAAGTCAGTATCTTTCACCATTTCACTTAAAGGAAGGACTTAATGGCTTCTCTTTGGCATATCAAATTGCCAGCATCACTACTCTTATCCTTTGGGGCCATGATTAAGTAAAATAAGGATGACTTGAACATAAGTATTGTGATACCATGGCTGCTGACCTGATAACTAGAGGCTACTAAGTGACTAATGAGGACGATGCATTGGACAAAGGGATGGTTCATGTCCCCGGTTGGATGCAGCAGGACAGTGCAAGATTGCATCACTGCTACTCAAAATGATCTGCAGTTTAAAATGTATGAATTATTTCTTTCTAGAATTTTCCATGAATATTTTCAGACCACAGTTGACCATGGGTAACTGAAACTTTGGAAAGCAAAGCTGTGGGTAAGTGCTATTGGTTTACTGTTTCTGATGTAGGTGGCTGAAAGTTCCTCAAGGGGAACTGAAGTTCTCAGTCTAAAGTTTTCCTATTACACATTTATGTTATCAGACTTAGAGAGAGGAAACTATTCCCAGAACAGTGTGAATTATTTTATTTTGAAATTTTACTAATACTTTAATAAGGGAAAAAATGAATAGTTCCATTTAACATTAAGAATTTTACCTTTCAGCTTATAACTATAAACAGGATTCTATGGAATTTCCTGGAGAATGCTAGTTAAAAGAAAATCCTCTACCTGTAAAATTGTGAAGGAAGCTACTTGAAATAAAGGCAGAGAAATTAATAGAGATGATTAGTTTTTGCTTATATGAATCAGCAGTGATTGGTGGTGTTTTTTTTTTTTTCCTCAAAAAAGTAAAGCAAGAATTTATGTACACAAAAGTATACTCTCAAAGGGAGACCAGACAAGCAAGCAAGTAGTTGCCCTGAGTTTTCTTAGCAAGGTGGTTATGTAGGGCATACAGATGAAGGGGTGGAATATTCATTGAGGAATGCAGGGTTGAGGGTTGTATTCCCTGATTTTCATCCCAGCTTCACCTTTGATTGCTGTTTCTTGATATACAATATTAAAATCAAGAGAAATTAATTTATGTTTAGATCATAGGCAATGATATATATATATATATATAATATCTTTAAGTGAATAAACATTAAGGAATTCATATTTTCAACTTCAAAACAATGTATATCTTGTTATAAAATTTATTATGTATTTGATAGCATAATCAGAAAAAAAAAATATCTTCATCTGTCTATAAATGTGGCTTAAGAAAAGAAATAGGGCATTGATATAGGAGTTGCAATAGTTTTTTTCATTGATTCCCAAGTAAAGTAAGAGCTATTATAATTAAAAGTAAAATATTGAGAGGTGATAGAAAATCATCCATAATTTAAATAAAAAATTGAAATTCTATTACAATAAAAACAAATATTAGTTATATTAATATATTCAGTTCAGTTCAGTCACTCAGTCGTATACGACTCTTTGCGACCCCAAGAATCGCAGCACGCCAGGCCTCCCTGTCCATCACCAACTCCCAGAGTTCACTCAGACTCATGTCCATCGAGTCAGTGATGCCATCCAGCCATCTCATCCTCTGTCGTCCCCTTCTCCTCCTGCCCCCAATCCCTCCCAGCATCAGAGTCTTTTCCAATGAGTCAACTCTTCGCATGAAGTGGCCAAAGTACTGGAGTTTCAGCTTCAGCATCATTCCCTCCAAAGAAAGCCCAGGGCTAATCTCCTTCAGAATGGACTGGTTGGATCTCCTTGCAGTCCAAGGGACTCTCAAGAGTCTTCTCCAACACCACAGTTCAAAAGCATCAATTCTTAGGCGCTCAGCCTTCTTCACAGTCCAACTCTCACATCCATACATGACCACAGGAAAAACCATAGCCTCGACTAGACGGACATTTGTTGGCAAAGTAATGTCTCTGCTTTTGAATATGCTGTCTAGGTTGGTCATAACTTTCCTTCCAAGGAGTAAGCGTCTTTTAATCTCATGGCTGCAGTCACCATCTGCAGTGATTTTGGAGCCCCCAAAAATAAAGTCTGACACTGTTTCCACTGTTCCCCTATTATTTCCCATGAAGTGATGGGACCGGATGCCATGATCTTCGTTTTCTGAATGTTGAGCTTTAAGCCAACTTTTTCACTCTCCACTTTCACTTTCATCAAGAGGCTTTTGAGTTCCTCTTCACGTTCTGCCATAAGGGTGGTATCATCTGCATATCTGAGGTTATTGATATTTCTCCTGGCAATCTTGATTGCAGCTTGTGTTTCTTCCAGTCCAGAGCTTCTCATGATATACTCTGCATATAAGTTAAATAAGCAGGGTGATAATATACAGCCTTGATGTACTGCTTTTCCTATTTGGAACCAGTCTGTTGTTCCATGTCCACTTCTTATTGTTGCTTCCTGACCTGCATACAGATTTCTCAAGAGGCAGGTCAGGTGGTCTGGTATTCCCATCTCTTTCAGAATTTGCCACAGTTTATTGTGATCCACACAGTCAAAGGCTTTGGCATAGTCAATAAAGCAGAAATAGATGTTTTTCTGGAACTCTCTTGCTTTTTCCATGATCCAGCAGATGTTGGCAATTTGATCTCTGGTTCCTCTGCCTTTACTAAAACTAGCTTTAACATCAGGAAGTTCACGGTTCATGAAGCCTGGCTTGGAGAATTTTGAGCATTACTTTACTAGCATGTGAGATAAGTGCAATTGTGCGGTAGTTTGAGCATTCTTTGGCATTGCCTTTCTTTGAGATTGGAATGAAAACTGATCTTTTCCAGTCCTGTGGCCACTGCTGAGTTTTCCAAATTTGCTGGCATATTGAGTGCAGCACTTTCACAGCATCATTTTTCAAGATTTGAAATAGCTCAACTGGAATTCCATCACCTCCACTAGCTTTGTTCATAGTGATGCTTTCTAAGGCCCACTTGACTTCACATTCCAGGATGTCTGGCTCTAGGTCAGTGATCACACCATTGTGATTATCTGGGTTGTGAAGATCTATTTTGTACAGTTCTGTGCATTCTTGCCACCTCTTCTTGATATCTTCTGCTTGGCACTGCTCCCTTATGTAAGTGGTGCTTGAGTTCAGTTCAGTTCAGTCACTCAGTCCTGTCTGACTCTTTGCGACCCCATGAAACACAGCACGCCAGGCCTCCCTGTCCATCACCAAATCCCAGAGTCCACCCAAACCCATGTCCATTGAGTCGGTGATGCCATCCAACCATCTCATCCTCTGTCGTCTCCTTCTCCTCCTGCTCTCAATCTTTCCCAGCATCAGGGTCTTTTCAAATGAGTCAGCTCTTTGCATCACGTGGCCAAAGTATTGGAGTTTCAGCTTCAACATCAGTCCTTCCAATGAACACCCAGGACTGATCTCCTTTAGGATGGACTGGTTGGATCTCCTTGCAGTCCAAGGGACTCTCAAGAGTCTCCAACACCACAGTTCAAAAGCATCAATTCTTCCATGCTCAGCTTTCTTTATAGTCCAATTCTCACTTCCATACATGACCACTGGAAAAACCATAGCCTTGACTAGACGGACCTTTGTTGACAAAGTAATGTCTCTGCTTTTTAATATGCTGTCTAAGTTGGTCCTAACTTTACTTCCAAGGAGTAAGTGTCTTTTAATTTCATGGCTGCAGTCACCATCTGCAGTGATTTTGGAGCCCAGAAAAGTAAAGTTAGCCACTGTTTCCATGGTTTCCCCATCTATTTGCCATGAAGTGATGGGACCAGGTGCCATGATCTTAGTGTTCTGAATGCTGAGCTTTGAGAGTAGTTCCCTTCAAATACTCAGTAATAAAACTTACAGTAAGTAAGGACGGATGTTCTCACACAAGTTTCTGTCTGTAATAGGAATGCATTTCACAAATCAGTCTTCTGGATAATGTTCAGCATGGATGTTAGCAGTTATTTATACTGCACATATTAGAATTCTTTTGGAGAACCAACTCACGTGAAGGCCACGGTACATTAATGCCTAGTGTGCATGCTTAGTTGCTTGGTTGTGTCTGACTCTTTGTGACCCTATGGACTGTAGTCCACCAGTCTCCTCTATCCATGGAATTCTCCAGGAAAGAATACTGGAGTGGGTAGCCATTCCCTTCTCCAGGGGATCTTCCCAACTCAGGGATCAAACTACTGTCTCCTATATTGCAGGCAGATTCTTTACCACCTGAGCCACCAAGGAAGCCCGAATGATGCCTATTAGCCTAAGAAATAGTTCAAACTTCTGGTTATCCATTGGCTGCCCTTGGTTGGCATTTCCTAATCTGAAGGCCTGCATCTCTCTACCTTCTAAATGGCCTCTTGATGACTGGGAACTCACTTATCTATATAGAGACCACCCACATGACCAGTTTGCTAGCTAAGACCTGTGAGTCCCCTGATTAATTTCTTGCAATTGGTCTCCACTTACAATAGTCAGTTCACCTGTAGAAACATGCTGCTTCTACACCTTAAACTGTGACTTCTGCCATGATGTAGAAACTTCTGGACTGTATAAATACCATACCTCTCCCACTTAGTAGAACTACTCCATGGGTCAGATCTACTCCACTGTGTTTTCTTTTTTTTCTTCCTAGTTAAGAGTCTTTTATTTCTTTCATTACTTATATTGTTGTGCATCAAACAAAATTTATAACTGGTCTATGAGTTCAGAGTCTTGGAATGTCATTATACATCTCTATTAATGCCAATGTATTAAAATTGTCATTAAGTGTGCTAGGCACTTTTCATACACACACACTTTTTTAAACCCTACAACTGTTTGAGATTAGTGCAAATATTCATTTTTATTATATGAGGACACCAGGGCACAGAGTTTATAGACATTCTATAAGCCAGCATAGTAAGAAATTGATGGTCAGGATTTAAATATAGGTGTTTTGACTTCTGAGTCTAAACTCATATGCACTATATTTCAATCGCTTTTCAAAGTAAGTTTTTAACAGGGTTACTAATCTAGTAATTCAGAGAATGTGATAGTGTAGTCTATCTAGAATTCAATATAGCATTTGATGATATGCCATGGAAATATTTTTCATCTCTTTTTGAAATGGAGAAGTATGCACTGAATACTTATTTAATCAAGTAGATTTTTACCTGGTTTTAGGATTAAAGGATCAATGCTAATCTGGAGGGAAATGTGCTGTTATGCCATAAAATTCATTTCAATCTCAACAGTTAAGCATATTTATTAATGACTTATGTTTACATATGCAAAACACAATGATCAGACTTACAGATGAGATGAAACTGGAAGAAAGAGTAAATGCTTTGAATTTCTGTACCAAAAATATCTTGATAGACTGCAGCAAAGGGCTGAATATTAAAAGATGCCATTAAATCAGGAAAAAAAATTTAAGATTTTGTACTTTCCTTAGATGTTCAAGGCAGCTAAGCATAAGTTTACATAGTGGAGGTGTGGACAAGTAGCAGCATCCACGGAAATGGTTTAGAGACATTACATCAACAAATCAGGCCCATGTGAATTACCAATTTGCTATGTGAAAGTGAAAGTCGCTCAGTCATGTCTGACTCCCAGGCTCCTATGTCCATGGAATTCCCCAAGCCAGAATACTGAAATGAGTAGCTGTTCCCTTCTCCAGGGGATTGTCCCAACGCAGGGATCCAATGCAGATCTCCCACACTGCAGGTGAATTCCTTACCATCTGAGCTATCAGATAATCTGAGCATGAGTATGGAGAAAATAGGACAGTACCTACAATGAAAGAAAGGCTAGTGCCACACTGCTCAGTTCTCATCAAACCATAGATTTGCTTTTTTTTTTTTTTTTACTGTTTATCAATAACTACACTTGAATGACAGTGTGAATACCATGGGCATATTTTTTTTGGGTAAACCAAAGTTTGGTGAAGGATGTCATGTAACGTGAGAGTGCCTGAAGAAGGTATAGATGCTTGCATGACAGAGAAATGGAAATATGTTTGAACTTAAATATTAAAAACTCTTTTTTTTCTGAAAAATGTATTTTACAAATATTCTAGTCTCCCAAGAGTTACCTTGGGGGGAAAAGTATGGAAGCAAAACCGTAAGACAAGTTTATGAACAGAAAGAAGTATCTTGAAATATTTAGAGCTAAGAAACACCTTATGAACACCCAAACATAAGACTTGCTCTATTATTATAGATGAATTTTAAGGGTAAACTGTGGTGTTGGATTTTATGCTAATGAAGATTCCCTTCAAACTATGGAAAGTTAAAGTTATTTCCTTTCCCACCCTTTTGTTTGTCTGTTTCTAAAAATTGAGATCAGAAAGGAAGGTTTCTCCTTGGAAGAAAAGCTATGACAAACTCAGATAGCATATAACAAAGCAGAGACATCACTTTGCCCACAAAAGTCTGTAGAGTCAAACCTATGGTTTTTCCAGTAGTCATGTATGGATATGAGAGTTAGACCCTAAAGAAGGCTGAGCACTAAAGAACTGATGCTTTCAGTGGTGCCGGAGAAGATTCTTGAGAGTCCCTTGGACAGCAACAAGATCAAACTGTTTAATCCTAAAGGAAATCAACCCTGAATATTCTTTGGAAGGACAAATGCTGAAGCTGAAGCTCCAATACTTTGGCCACCTGATGAGAAGAGCCAACTCACTGGAAAAAACCCTGATGCTGGGAAAGATTGAGGGCAGGAAGAGAAGGGGATGAAATGGTTAGATGGCATCTTTGACTCAATAGACATGATTCTGAGCAAACTCAGGGAGATAGTGAAGGACAGGGAAGCCGGGCGTGCTGCAGTTCATGGGGTCGCAAAGAGTTGGACACTACTGAGTGACTGAACAACAGGGAAGGTGCTAGAGAAAAAAGACGGCTGTTAGTAAATCTACAGCAACTCAACACCATGGACAGCACAGGCCTTTGAAGCAGACCTGGCCTCCTTGGGGAACAGCAGCCTCTGCCTGCATGAAACTTTTATATTCCAGTCTGTCTTCTGTTCTCTGCCTCCTATACACTTAAGTCTTAGTTCAATTTTTAAAGATATATTTTTTTAAATGTAGCTCTTTAACTTCTATGACAGAAACAGGGACCCCACTATTCCTCTGTACATCATTACATTCCTTGACAAATATTGTCCCTATGCTAGAAAAATATTTAAAGTAGTGTAGGGGGATTGACCATTTCAGTGGTTCCCATTGACTCTTTTAATATGACTCCAAAGATAACTTTTTTTTTCTTTTTTATTAAATGCAGGGTCTTCTCAGTTGCTGGAGCAGAGTGCTTCATGCTTACAGTAATAATATCTTAGAGTAGATCTGCACTGACTTCCACTGTTCTGTCTTTCAAAGAATCTTATCTTCTTTCTCTGAAAACTGGCTAAAAGATAGAGGCAAACAAAGGTAGGGCATTACCATCACATAAGTGCCTACTTAAGTTCTAAACTATGAGTCCCTCTTCCCCGTTGCATTTGGTCCTCATACCAGTTTGGGAGAGTAGGTGTGGCTAGCTAATTTCACAGATAAGGAAATGGAGAGAGGTTCAGCTATGAAGAGAGGCTGACTCCAAGGCACAGAGTACAGACTGGTGTTAGAAAGAGTTGGCATCCATAATTGTGCCCTCTTATTTTCTCCCCACTGAGGAGGGTGGAAATACACAGACAAGAAATGAGTGAGCTCTCACAGTTCTGGTCCTTAATTGCACAAATCTACTCCCTGTAAAGATGTGCCATTTATAGGCACAAGAACACAAACAACCCCAAAACAATTAGCATTAGGCCGCAGGGATTCTGGGAAAGTAGCACCATAGGAAGAAAAAGGAAGTCTTCAGGCTTTTTTTGGCACTCCATGTTAAGAACTGTGAAAATACAAGTTTTCAAAACTTCTGAAATAGTTGCATAACTTTTGATATCAATTTTACCACAATTCATGTTTTCCTGAAAAGAAGAAACCTAGTGGAACTACAGAAAACATATATGCCAGGTTTTTAAACTTTGGCCACTAAAACCTTAGAACAGAGTCTTATCTACTTATGACATATTCTACTTTTTGTAGACTCCAGGTTGAAAAGATCAGAGTCTAACTAAACTTAATGCTTCAATCATATATGAGCCTGAGGAAAAATAAAATAAAAAAATATATTGTTTTAATGATGGTATTAGGTTGGTGCAAAAGTAATTGCGGTTTTGCATTGTTGAAATTTGCCATTTAATATTAGAATACATTCTTAAATATATGTGGTTATTTTATACATCATTTTAATATGTATTTCTCACTTTATGTTTTTCTGCTAATGACTTAGTACTTGCTATTTATCTTTATTTTACACTAGGGAAATGATGTTAGATAAAAAGCAAATTCGAGCGATTTTCTTATTCTCGTTCAAAGTGGGTCATAAAGCAGCAGAGACAACTTGCAACATCAACACATTCCACCCAGGACCTGCTAACAAACATACAGTTCAGTGGTGATTCAAAAACTTTTGCAAGAGATTAGACCTTTGAAGATGAGAGTGCAGTGGCCAGCCACCAGAAGTTGACAATGATCAATTGAGAGCAATCATCGAAGTTGATCCTCTTGCAACTGCACAAGAAATAAGAACTCATTGTCAACCATCCTATGGTCATTCAGCATTTGAAGCAAATTGGAAAGGTGAAAAAGCTGGATAAATGGGTGCCTCATGAATTGACTGCAAATCAAAAAAATTGTCATTTTGAAGTTTCATCTTTTATTTTTATTGAGCTTCCCTGTAGGAGACATGCATTCAATCCCTGGGTCAGGAAGATCCCTGGAGGAGGGACTGGCAACATACCCCAGTATTCTTGCCTGGAGAAGCCCATGGACAGAGGAGCCTGGTGGGCTACAGTCCATGGGGTCTCAAAGAGTCAGACAGACTGAGAAATTAACACTTCTCTTACTCTAGGCAACAACAAGAAATCATTTCCTGATAACCAAATTGTGACATAGTATGAAAAGTGGATTTTATACAACAACAGCTGGCAATCAGCTTAGTAGTTGGACCAAAAAGAAGCTCCAAAGCACTTCCCAAAGCCAAACTTGCACCAAAAAAAGGTCATGGTCACCATTTGGTGGTTTATGGCCTGTCTGATCCACCACAGCTTTCTGAATCCCAGCTAAATCATTACATGAGAAGTATGCTCAGCAAATTGATGCGATGCACCAAAAACTGTAACACCGGCAGCTGCATTGGTCAATATAGTGGGCCCAATTCTTTTCCACAACACCTAACCACACTTCACACAACCAACACTTCAAATCAAAAGTTGAACAAGTTGGGCGACAAAATTTTACCTCATCCACCATTTTCACCCAACTCTCGCAACCAACTACCCCTTAAGCATCTCGACAACTTTTTGCAGGGAAAACGTTTCCACAACCAGTAGGAGGCAGAAAATGATTTCTAAGAGTTCATTGAACCCCTAGGCACAGATTTCTACACTATGAGGCTAAACAAACTTATTTCTTATTGGCAAAAGTGTGTTGATTATTGGTTTTTATTTTGATTAATAAAGATGTGTTTGAGCCTAGTTATAATGATTCAAAATTCAGTCCCAAACCACAATTACATTTTCACCAACCTAATACATCTACATGAAAATGATAAAGAATTTTGAAATGGAAAAGATTTCCCACTTTGAAACTCAAGTTACTGTTTTACTTCTTTGGAAATAAAAATATCTATTTAAAGGAAAACAGTAATAGAACCATATATTTCTTTGCTGCTCTAAGTTCCTTTTGAATAAGTTACAGCTTTATCAGACAAAAGGACAACCACCAGATAATTTCTATATTCTGTACAAGGCATAGCTTCATAGTCTATATATGTGCAAAAATACTGCCTATAACTGTAAAGTTTCTGCGTAAAAGAGAGGTCAATCACGACCACCCACTATGGCCATTGATCATGTTGGGCAATTAACTGAGATCCTGTGTTCTTGCATGGAACAAGGGAGCTGGACTAGCTCTTTTGCAGACATTTATCAGGCCTGACATCTTATGTGACCTCATGTTTTCTCTGACAGTACTTTTGGTGCAACTATTCAGGACATATGATGCCAGAGAACTCCCAAAACATAACCAAATGCCATCCTTTCTCTCCATTTTGTGAAACAGAATATGATACACTTTCCTTAGTTTACAAAGGTACTTGACTTTTATTTTATATAATAGAACTTAAAGCAACCCTTTCACATAAAAAGAACATAGTGAATATTTCTTAAACAAACAAATGAGTCAATGAATTCATAATAGTAGTTCATTTTGGACCGTGAATTCCTGTCAACATTTCAACTACCAAACTACTGTTTTCTAAGCTCACACTTATATCATTATCAATACTAACATTTTAAAAATGATACCCATCTAACAACGTTTTATGAGACTTCCCTTGAATCAGTATAATTTAGATAAACGAAGTTTCAGTGAGTGTCATTATATGCCTCTGCCTGGTTCTAGATGTGGGGACAATGGAATTGGGAAGAAACAGTATCTGCCCTCAAAAATTTCACAATCAAGTCAGATGGGTAGGAGAAGGTCACTGATAACCAAGGCCTCAACAAAGAGGGAGACTATCTGCCACATGTTCAGAGCAAGAAGAATATGCATCCATTTTAAAGATTCAGAAAACTTTTTAAGAGCATTAAAGACATGTCTTAGGAGCAGGCAGAGTTTTGACAAAGACTGGTGGAAAGAAGTTTCTAATATTTTCCTATTTTACCTTGAAAGGTGCTTGATCCATTCTGGACTGAGTCCATAAATTCCTTTACATGATTACAAACAACAGGGGCCTGAGTGGCTTTTGTGATCTTTAGACTTCATTAAGTCATTTCATAACTTCATAGTACCCAACCCACATGTCAGGCAGAGCGGATACTATCACACCCATTTTGGAGATAATGAATCAGAGTTCTGAGATTTCCAAAGTCACAGAAAAAAACAGATGATTTAATGGATAAAAATACCTTTTACCTTGGAAAACCAATGCTATTAATGCTGCTATACTCCTAGGATAAATCGTTTGTAGAAAACGGTCACTCAAAGCAAGGCAAGCTTTTCATGGGAGTAAAGTATGCCCTAAGTGATACAATTTAACCAAAAATTTCTTAATTATCATCAACCACACTATAATATTATGTTGTGGGTGATAATAGCACAGACACATGATTAGGAATTAGATCATATCAAAGGTGTATAGAAAGGAGTGGGGTGGGGGTGGGAGGTGGAGTACTGGAATGTTTAGTGAGAATTTGCCAGAAGAGTAACACAGTGTATGTCAGATTCTATAAGTATATGTCAACTCACTGAAAGGACATCACAGGCAGGGTACTGACACAAAATATTATTAGACACCTAGGGTAGGCAAATATGTATTTAAACGAAGAGCTCTGTAGTGCTTTCTCCAATAAAAATCCTGTTCCTAGATGGGATGGGATGGTTTCCTGGGTTTCTGGACTAAAATCTATCTGTTCTGGGAAGACTGAAAATTTATAAAGAAGAGGGGGCACAGTATGGGAAGCATAGCTGAGAGGAAACGAAGGCCAAGGAGCAGAGTTTAAATGTCAGGATCACTCTCCCCGTGTATCCTTAGCTTTAATCGACTACAGTAGCTGCAGACTCAGTGCTGACTTTGTTCGAACCTAGGAGACAGTTAAGGGAAGGAAAAATTGAAGACTTATTTTCTCTTTAGCTTGCACAATCAAATTTATCTAAATTAGCAATGAATTCAAGAGAATATATGTAAAATTACTAGAGTTTGAGAGAGCCCTCACCACACTTCTCAAAAGTACACGCATTGCATTTGAAATACTCAGATGTGTGACTTTGATATTGTTGATACCCAGTAGGATTCTAACCATTAAGTCCAAGTATTCTCAGGAAAAATCTCAGCCCCCACATCCCAGATATGACTTTCTCACTTGTCTTTCCTTACAGAAACTATGTTTTGACTTCTTGAAACCATCATAAGCCTGTGTTTCTTTTCTGTCTGGAAAATAACAGACAGTGTGACCCTGGCTGTCATCTTGTTTTTCAACTGCTGATCTGATCCCACCTAATAAGTAGCAACCAATGGTGACTATCGCAATTCAGATTAAAAGGAGGAGAGGGGCATGATGTGCAGACAAAGCTCAGATGTGGGTTTGTTGATATTTGTAGCAGGAGGTTAATTAGCATTAACAGAAGTGTCAGCAGTCGCTTGGACTCACTCATAAGGTACCGGCTGCTCTCAGCAGTAAAGTACAGAGGAAAACAAATCAAAATAGTTTTCTTTTTTCCTCTTACAGAAAAACCATTTACAAAAACAAACATAAAGTAATTGGATTCTTTTTTGTTTGCTTTTTGTTTCTCCTTTCCAGCTAAGTGTTTGATTTAGCTGCTTCTTTTGCTCCTTCCAAGTCCTACATAGTTTGAGTAATGATAGCGTTACTTGTACTTTACTTCCCCATCCTTTGGTGGTTATTTTCCTTCTCTTTAAGTAACAATTTTATGTTACTTTTATTTTATTTTCAGTGAATGATGAGTATATATCTATGGGTGGTTTATACCTTTGGGATTATATAAATAAATGCAGGGCACACATTTATCCCTCTGATCACTAAACCCATAAAACTCTTGAAGGCCCTACTTTTCCCTTTTCTATGCAATGATCAGAATTAACATATCCAATGTTTCAGCCTTAAACAAAGCCCAGAAAAGGGATTTGTTTGTTCGACAGTATATTTCTTTTCCATTTGCTCTCCAATAAAAAAGAAACAACTTTTTTAAATGCAATTTTCTTGTATTTGTATGCAGGAGAGCTTAAGGTCATTTGAAAAGCTATTCCAGGTATTCCAAACATAAATGTCCGCTGTTTAGTAACTGTAGAATTATTTAATATACACATGTCAGTCTATTATTATTTCTTCTTTGATGTTTTATAGAAAGTTTACTATTTTAAGGTATTAATGAAGGATTAATAAATAATAACCATAATGTGAATTAAAATATTTTCTTCTTTGCTAGACTGATGTTAATAATTTGATGAGAACCTTTAAGATTAATTTCTTTGGTCTTTTCTTCTTTGGTCTTTTCTTGCTTTGCAAGACTGATGTTAAGAATTTTGATGAGAACCTTCAAGATTAATTTCTTTGCTCTCCTTCTTTGGTAGAAGGAGCTGGAAATGGATTCAAAGGAAAATTAAGGAAATATGTATATATATGTATTTAAAAATTCTGACCACAAAGCAAAGACAGCTTAAAATTCTTTGAGGAAAATTTACTCAGTGGTGATAAGAGATACGAGACAGGGTGTCCTGTCATTGTTTTGTACAAAAACATAAAAGGAAGTTAACCGTAACATCATTTCAACTTAAGACTAGCCAAATCAGATGGAATATATCTATCTATACCCAAATATACCTATCTAGACAGACAGACAGATATAAAGACATTACTGTAGATTATTTTATAAATGGTACCATGTATGAATCATAGGTAAGTGTTTCTCATCAAGTATCATGGCTCACTGGATAGACAAGATGGATTAGACAAATACCTCAATTTACCCAACCCTATCATATAGTAGGGTTACTTGCTTTTTGGAAGAAAAGCTATGACAAACCTAGAAAGCATATTAAAAAGCAGAGACATTATTTTGCTGACAAAGGTCTGTATAGTCAAAGCTATGATATTTACAGTAGGCATGAATGGATGTGAGAGTTGGACCATAAAGAAGGCTGAGCACTAAAGAATTGATGCTTTTGAACTGTGGTGTTGGCGAAGACTCTTGAGAGTCCTTTGGACTGCAAGGATATCAAACCAGTCAATTCTAAAGGAAATCAGTTTTGAATGTTCATTGGAGGGACTGATGCTGAGGCGGAAGCTCCAACACTTTGGCCACCTAATGTGAAGTACCAACTCATTGAAAAAGACCCTGATCCTGAGAAAGACTGAAGGCAGGAGGAGAAGGGGACAACCGAGGATGATAGATACGGTTTGATGGCATCATTGACTTAAGGATATGAGTTTGAGCAAGCTCAAGGAGATGGTGAAGGACAGGAAAGCCTGATATGCTACAGCCCATAGGGTTGCAGAGTCAGACATGACTGAACAACAAATCATACAGTAGAGGATACTGAGGTACACAAATGCTAAGTGAGAACCCAAACAGTAGTTATTTGGTGACTGAACTGGGGATAAAATCTAAGTCCCTGGCCCTTTATTCAGTAGCCTTTCCTTAAATCTACAGTGCCATTCTTGGAAATCAGAGTAAAGAAAGCTTCAGTCTTGATTATCTTCTACTCTTTCTCTATAAAAATGCATCATAGGAATACAATATGTAACTCATGGGCTGAGGAACTGGACATGTGTTAAAAGTGAGGAGATTTTAAGATTCTATTCTTCTCAAATTTAATTTCAAAAGAGGATCCATATCTTGAATCCTCATGATTGAGGAAGAACAATGAAGGAAGGAGAATTCTCATTTATAAGTATATTCTGTTATTTTAGTGAGGAGATAGCTGCTATGTTTTCTTCAGTTTGATGACAGCTAATTATCCAAATCATTAGGACAAAAGGAGATTGGACGTGGATGTATGGATAAGAGGTACATGTCTGCATCTTATTTGTCTTGTCAGTGGACTAGTTTTGTGTGCTTAGTCCCTCAGTTGTGTTTGACTCTTTGTGACCCCATGGACTCTAGCCCGCCAGACTTCTCTGTCTGTGGAATTTTCCACTCAAGAATACTGGAGTAGGTTTCCATCTGGGGGATCTTCCTGATGCAGGGATTGAATTCACATCTCTTGCGTCTCCTGCACTGGCGGGTGGATTCTTCACCACTGCGCCACCTGGGAAGCCCTTGTCAGCGGAGACCTGGCAACATTTGGGTGTTTGGGATACTTTTTTGCTATTTTTTAATGATATGAGTAGGCTTTGGCAAGTGGTCATCCTAAAAGAGAATTTAGACTGCTCAGTAATTGAACACTGAATTATCACAGGAAGGAAGAGGATAGTCTAGGCTGATAAAGTCAGAGTGCAGGTGTGCACACGTGTGTGCAAGACAGAAAGAAACAAGGGCATCAGCCTAGGTAACAAATGCAGGAGTTTAGAAAAGTCTTGGTGGAAGTAAAGAATCAGACTTTCTGGAGTCTGTTGATTTTTCAGTGATAATTTTAAAAATTAACATTTTTGAGCATTTTCCTGCCAATTTTTTCCAGTATCCTAAGGTTTTACATAAGCCATCTCAATTAAATTCTTATAACAAATTAGAATAGTATCTATGATCATTTTCCAGAGGATAAAGAATAAGCTATGGCGGCAAAATAATTTCCCCAAGGTCACTTAACTAAAAAGTGACTGACAGAGGCTGGATTTGAACTCAGGAATTTCTATATCAAGAACTCAAAGTTCTCAGACATTACAATAGTGTCTCCAGTGACCATTTGCCCCATATCCAAGACCAAAAGTTATATGATTTATAGGTGATTTGGGCTGGCACAAAGAACTGAGAGCCTGCTGAAAGACAATAACGCAGAAAAGCAAATGAAATTCTCCTATAGCTCTGCTATTTAAATATACATTATGGAGAATAACTTAAAAAAAAAAAAAAGACAAGTGTCTTTCTCAAATTTTCTTAAATGCCTAGCAAGCTGATGCTAGGAAATGTGCCATTTCCCCATTCTTTAAGTATATTCTTTCTCATCATAATGCCATCCTCCAAATAGTTAGCACATGGTAAATGAGGGGGAAAATCTATATGAAAAAATGTGGCAAGAATATTGAAGTAGTGATGAAGAACAGATGGATGTTTCATAAGTAAAACAGTTTTAAAATAAATGAGGGTTCACAAGAGGTTTGTGAGAACCAGTTAATAGCCTATTCGAATAGTGAGACACATATGTAAAAGTCCTTCAGGTTCAGATGTTATTTGTGAGTCACCAGCAGAAGGACAGAATATTTTTGCACAATGGCCAAATTTAAGTACCTATTTTTAATCCTCATGTCACAACACTTGTTAGATATAATTCACCCTTATTTCCCAGCCCAGGGTTCTGACTGACAGTAACTTTTTCTACTTGATGAACAAGCACCCGTCAATGTCACAACACAGGGTTTATAGTAACCTATAATCTTTGACTTTGGGTCACTGTGGGTTCTCACAATCACGATTCACCTCCAATCAAAGACACTGGGACCAGCAGGTCCAGATGAAGAAACTGGAGCAGAGGAAAAGTGAACCTCACCTAACATAAGAAGATCTTAGGTATGTTTTGTGTAGAGAAACAGGAAGTACATGAATGAAACCGCTGCTGAACAACAAAACTAGAAGAACACGTGGATCCAGGTTCAGTTTATTTGGATTGTTTGCTTGCTTGGTTGACTTTTTAAAATACTGTGACTCCAGTCACTAGCAAAATGTGGTCTGGTGAATATAAAGATGCCAACATCATTTTCTTCAAAATTTCCCTCATAGAAAGGAACAATGTTGAGCAAATATTATCTCCTTTTGATGGACAGAGATCAAAACAGGGAGAATCTAGTGCAGCTCTCTCCATTTCAAAAGAATCATTAGTGCAAATGGCAGTCCTTAATTCTATTTGCTCCCTATTAAGATGTGGAGTAAAAATAATTTATTGATGGCTCCTCAGAAAAAAGGAGGTCTAGATTTGGAAGCATCTAGGTTACCAAAAATAATATGTAATTATTGAATAGTTGCCTTGTATTAGGTATTATATTAAGGGTTCCATGTATAGTATTTCATTTAATCTCATAGTGTTGCATTAGAAAGTATCATTCTATCCATGTGACAGACACAAAAACTGAGGAACAGAGATGTTGAAGAATTTACTTTATCAAAAGAAGAAGTAAATGGACTGCAAACTGACTCTAGGCAGTCATGAAATTCCATTGAAGAGTAAGGATTATGATAAAAGATACAATTTACTTTATGAATTTAATATGCCATCGATATTAATATTTAACGTGACACTGTTAAGAAGAATAAAGTAGCATTTGGGATATGTAATCAGATATAACTCTATGTCAAACTTGAATATCTGATTTCGAAATACTGTCCCTTTTGCCTTGCAGCATTTGTAGGAGGTGCTAATTCAGGAGGTAATGAGCTCTTTTCTCTTTCCTGTCACAGTGAAGCCACCTATGCATGCGTACCAGTAGACTCATCTCTGGGACAAGATGGCACATGGGAAGAAGTTGGGGAAGGCAGAACCACTGAGAACTCATAGTATGTCATAACCATGCTCTCTTTGTAATAGTGTGTCACTGGCTTTTTCTTCCCTGGTTAGAATCAGAGCACTGAGACTTTGGAGCATTCATCTTGCTGGTAGACAGGGGAGATGTAAATGCCAGGAAGAAGGAGTTAAAGGATAGTATTTTCCTTCTCTGATAAAGGTCCACATAAATGAAAATGTACCCAGGAACCTTTTTATTCTGTCTCCTAAATTTTAATCTCAAAATAGTACTTCTTCATATATTTGTCCTTTGGTCATTAATTTCCTTTGGCAGGCATGTTTTTTGGTCTTACCTCAGGGTGTTCAGATCCCTGGGTTGGAAGATGCCTTGGACAAAAGAAGGGCTACACACTCCAGTATCCTTGCCTGGAGATTTCATGGACAGAGGAGCCTGATGGGCTACAGTCCAAGGAGTCGCAAAAGAGTCAGATATGACTGAGAGATTAACACTTTCACTTCCACAGGGTGTTCAACTGAAAATTGTTTTTGTATTCAGAGTTTGGTTTGCAATACTTCAGGTAGTAATTTCTTAAGTTTTAACAAAGATCATTTCCTATAATTTTCTTTCAAAGAAGAGTATTAGTAAAAATATCTCTGGAATCTAAATATTCAGTACAAAGGGAAGGTAGTAAATTTACTCAGCCAATGATGGTTGTCGAGTGCCTTGTATGTTTCCAACAATGTCCAGGGAATTGTAAATTTTCAGAAAAAGTAATGGGTTTTATCCCATTTCTACAGGACTGTCTTTCATTATCCTATTCCTCTATTTGTCCATCAAAATAAAGTTAAGAGTCTGTATATATTGCTGCAAAGATTATGAGGGTTTGATCAATGTTCATTCATCCATTCTGCAAGCATATGCTTTCAATTATGTATTAGGCATATGCTAAGTCCAAGATATTCAATCTTGAGTAGGACATGGTGTAGGAATGGTAGCAGAAAATCAGTTGACTTATGAGGATATAAAATGGAAATGATTTACTGAGTGGCTGTGACTTGAATTTTAATCTTTGGCCTATCTTGTTTTACAGCAAACTAACCAAACTGATTACTTGAATCACAGCCTTGTCTAACTCAATAAAACTACAAGCCATGACGTGTAGGGCCACCCAAGATGGATGGGTCATTGTGGAGAGTTCTGACAAAACTTGGTCCACTGGAGAAGGGAATGGCAAACCTCTTCAGTATTCTTGCCTTGAGAACCCCATGAACGATATAAAAAGGCAAAAACAAAAAAATATGACACTGAAATATGAACTGCCCAGGTCAGTAGGTACCCAATATGCTACTGAAGAAGAGTGGAGAAATAACTCCCGAAAGGATAAAGAGGCTGAGCCAAAGCAAAAACAATACCCACTTATGGATGTGACTGATGATGGAAGTAAAGTCCAATGCTGTAAAGAACAATGTTGCATAAGAACCTGGAACGTTAGGTCCATGAATCAAAGTAAACTGGAAGTGGTGAAACAGGAGATGGCTAGACTGAACATTGACATTTTAAGAATCAGTGAACTAAAATGGACCAGAATGGGCAAATTTAATTCAGATGACCATTATATCTACTACTGTGGGCAAGAATCCCTTAGAAGAAATGGAGTAATCCTCATAGTCAACAAGAGTCCAAAATGCAGTTTTTGGGTGCAATCTCAAAAACGACAGAATGATCTCTGTTCATTTCCAAGGCAAACCATTCAATATCACAGTAATCCAAGTCTATGCCCCAACCAGTAATGCTGAAGAAGCTAAAGTTGAATGGTTCTGTGAAGACCTACAAGACCTTCTAGAAATAACACCAAAATAGATGTTCTTTTCATCATAGGGGGCTGGAATGCAAAAACAGGAAGTCAAGATACCTGGAGTAACTGGCAAGTTTGGCCTTGAAGTACAAAATGAAGCAGGGTAAAGGCTAACAGAATTTTGCCAAGAGAATGCACTGGTCATAGCAAAACACCCTCTTCCAACAACACAAGAGATGACCCTACACATTAATTTCTACACACGAATATCACCAGATGGTCATTACCGAAATTAATTATATTCTTTTCGGCAGAAGATGGGTAAGTTCTATACAGTCAGCAAAAACAAGACCAGGAGCTGACTGGCTCAGATCATGAATTCCTTATTGCAAAATTCAGACTTAAAATAAAAAGAATAGGGAACACCAATATACCATTCAGGTATGACTTAAATCAAATCCCTTATATTTATACAGACAGTGGAAGTGACAAATAGATTCAAGGGATTAGATCTGATAGACAGAGTGCCTGAAGAACTACAGAAGGAGGTTCATAACACTGTACAGGAGGCAGTGATCAAAATCATCCCCAAGAAGAAGAAATACAAAAGGCAAAATGGCTGTCTGAGGAGGCCTTACAAATAGCTGAGAAAAGCAGAGAGGTGAAATGTTGTGGTCCTTTAATGGACCGGAACCTGGTGGTCCAGAGTCAACGATAAGAAATTGAAAGAGAGAAAGAAGCTAATACTCCATGGTTTAGGCAGAGAAACAATAAAACCCTAGAACAGGGCTTGCACTGCTCATGAAGGCACAGGGTGCCCTCTCAAGGGGGTCTTGAAAGCCCAGGCAGGAGAATGAGCTTGGCGGGTTTCCATGCTCCAGAGAATTAGCCTCAGGGAGGGGGAGAAAGAGAGAGAGAGAAAGAAAGAAAGACATGGGGACCCAAGCTCTGATGGATCAAAGGTGCTTTAATAATCTTTCTGTGAGTATATATAGACTGTTGTACAAGGAATTTCTTTTGACAATGATAAAGATCAGAAAACCAAATGTACAGCAACCGTTACCAAGGGAATAAGGGATTAACAATGGTCATAAGGTCAGGAGACAATCCATATCTCAAGAAAGAAGATCAAGACTAAGCAGTTTTGTCGTAAGGAGAATGTTTACTGAAGGAGATTCATGCATGTCTCATCCTCTGACCTCAGTCCTGGGAGGGGCGTGCCATTCCACTCATTTCTGTTGCCAGAAACTGATAAGGAACAGAGGATTTATGAGAAACAGCATGTAGGAATCCTCCTGTTAAACATTCCCTGACAGTGAAAGGCAAAGGACAAAAGGTAAGCTATATCCATCTCAGTGCAGAGTTCCAAAGAAGAGCAAGGAGAGATAAGAAAGCCTTCCTAAGTGATAAATGCAAAGAAATAGAGGAAAACAATAGAATGGGAAAGACTAGAGATCTCTTCAAGAATATCAGAGATACCAAGCGAACATTTAATGCAAAGATGAGCACAATAAAGGACATGAACAATATGGACCTAACGGAAGCAGAAGATATTAAGAAAAGATGGCAAGAATACATAGAACTATACAAAAAAGATCTTCATGACCCAAATAATACTGATGGTGTGATCACTCACCTAGAGCCAAACATCCTGAAGTTCAAAGTCAAGTGGGCCTTATGAAGCATCACTACAAACAAAGCTAGTGGAGGTGATGGAATTCCAGCTGAGCTATTTCAAGTCCTAAAAGATGATGCTGTTAAAGTGTTGCACTGTATATGCTGTCAAACTTGGAAAACTCAGCAGTGGCCACAGGACTAGAAAAGGTCAGTTTTCATTCCAATCCCAAAGAAAGGCAATGCCAAGGAATGTTCAAACTACTGCACAATTGCACTTATGTCACAAGCTAGCAAAGTAATGCTCAAAATTTGTCAAGCTAGGCTTCAACATTATGTGAACTGAGAACATCCAGAATTTGAAGCTGGATTTAGAAAAGGCAGGGGAATCAGAGATCAAATTGGCAACATCCGTTGGATCACAGAAAAAGCAAGAAAATTCAAGAAAAACATCTACTTCTTCATTGACTTCATAGACTATGAAGCTTCATTGACTATGCTAAAGCCTTTGATTGTGTGGATCACAAAAAACTGTGAAAAATTCTTTAAGAGACAGGAATATCAAACCACCTGACCTGCTTCCTGAGAAATCTGTATGCAACTCAAGAAGCAATAGTTAGAACTGGACATGGAAAAAAGGGCTAGTTCCAAATTGGGAAAGGAGTAGGTCAAGGCTGTATATAATCACTTTGCTTATTTAACTTATATACAGAATACAACATGTGAAATGCAGAACTGGATGAAGCACAAGCTGGAATCAAGAATGCTGGGAGAAATATCAACAGCCTCACACATGCAGATGACACTACCCTAATGGCCAAAAGCAAAGAGGAACTAAAGACCCTCTTGATGAAAGTGAAAGAGAAGAGTGAAAAAGCTGGCTTAAAACTCAGCATTCAAAAAACAAAGATCATGGCATCCAGTCCCATCAGTTCAGTTCGGTTCAGTCACTCAGTTGTGTCTGACTCTTTGTGACCCCATAGACTGCAACATGCTGGTCCCATCACTTCATGGCAAATAGATGGGGAAACAATGGAAACAGTGACAGACTTTATTTTCTTGGGCTCCAAAATCACTGCAGATGATGACTGCAGCCATGAAATTAAAAGATACTTGCTCCTTGGAAGAAAAGCTATGACAAACCTAGACAGCATCTTAAAAAGCAGAGACATTACTTTGCTGACAAATTTCCATCTAGTCAAAGCTCTGGTTTTTTCAGCAGTAATGTATGGATGTTAGAGTTGGACCATAAAGAAAGCTGAGTACAGAAGCATTGACGCTTTTAAAATCAGTTGAAGACTCTTGAGAGTCCCTTGGACAGCAAGGAGATCAAACCAGTCAATCCTAAAGGAAATCAGTCCTGAATATTCACTGGGAGGAGTGATGCTGAAGCTGAAGGTCCAATACTTTGGCTACCTAATTCAAAGAACTGACCCATTGGAAAAGACCCTGATGCTGGGAAAGACTGGAGACAGGAGGAGAAAGGGACAACAGAGAATGATTTGGTTGGATGGCATCAATGAGTTGATGGACATGAGTTTGAGTAAGCTCTGGGAGCTGGTGATGGACAGGGAGGCCTGGCATGCTGCAATCCATGGAGTCACTAAGAGTCAGACATGACTGAGTGACTGAACCATGTATTATATGTATGACCTTGAATATGGCATAATTTTTTTAAGCTCCAGCCCCACACTGGTAGAATGAGTCATCAATTCATCTTTCACAGGATTTTTATGACAGTTTAATGAAATTAATATATAATATATATATTATATATATAATATATAAAGTATCTACCACCTGGCAACTTTTAATAAACATCAGTTCTTTCTTCATTTTAACTCAGCCACATACAAACTTGTATGTACAAGTTTACAGAAATAAAGTTAATTCAGAAAGGTCACTTGAGTTTTGTAGGTAGAAGGAGACTAAAAACTTTGGGGAAATAAGTTCTCTGTTGAAATAATCTCATTTATGAGTCTAAGAGAGGGTCTCTTAGGAAGGTCTCGCTTTCTTTCTCAGCCTCAACTCTTTAATCTAGGCTAATCAGAGCACATAGGACCAGAAAATATCACACTGAACCTCTGATAATTTTGGCTTATTTTTCCACAGAGCACAACCCAAATGTGTTTTCCTCAGCATCTTTTGATTTCTCATTAAACTAATAACTTCTCTTTTGAAGCCAGGTTAATAATTCTATTTATTATGACATAGCTATATGCCAAAGACTCTACCTTTGGTCTTCACAACAACACTGTGAGCTAGGTATATAATTATTTTTACTTTATACAAGCAAAACGTGAGACTCATAAAGAAGGAATGATTTGCCCAAACTCACATGTCTACTATGAAGGACTAAATTTTTTTCTGGCTGTAGTGGTTACACTGCTTTGAAATTGCAAGAAAAAATAATTATTCCACTTTTTAAAGCAATTTCACCAAGAAATAGAGGACAGCGGCCCTTGCTTCTTTACTTCAAAGGCTCTTGAAATGATGTCACTTGGCTGATACTCCTAAATTGGTTTATCCTATGGGAACAATTAAGCAATAATCACTTATAAATGGCTTCAGGGAAACGCTGAAGATGGACTTTGTTAGTCTACAACTCCTAAGCAAAATAATTGCAAATATGGCTATGGTGTTTCTGTGGAATATAAGAGAATAAATGAAATAAGTTAAGGCACATTTGTCTGTATTAGAGCATAATAGACATTTGATACAAAACTGCTATTCAGGGCAAGATTACACTGTTTTTGTCCTGATAGATAATAATATCTAAAAATAAGAAGCCATATAAAGCAGTAGTTTCTAAAATGGTTTGTTTTAATAAATTTTAGTAAAAATGAATGGATTATTTTGTTATCATCTGAACAAAGGATTTGTTCTTGCTTCTTTATGGAAACTAAATTACCGTTTCAAGAAAATATAAAGTAGTGTTATTAAATGTGAAATTATATAGGTCAAATTAAATGTGTGGGATATACTGATGTAAAACTCATAACAAAGGAACTTCATAAATCCTGGCATTCAAGGACTGTAAAAAAGAGATGTTGCATCCAGCTTTTAAACAGTTTGGGTTCTCCTGGTGCCTACACTTATAAACAAAAATGCAAGTTACAAATGAAACAAGGAGTTGCACTTTGGGGCATGATCGGGTAACTGACACCAGACTAGCACTTCTGCCATAAAAACAAACAAAACACAAAACAGAAAACAAACAAAATCCAACGGGTACCCACCCCCCCCCCAGAAAAGCCCTAGGAAACTGGATAAAATATATGAAAAATATATCCACATATCGGACAAAACACCATACAGGATTGTTATTCATAAGAGGAGAAGACAAAGGAGATGATTCCTATGATCATGCAGGCTTTCTGTCTGGAGGCATCTACCAGATTTTAACACACAGGAGAGAGAACCAAAGCAAAGCAGTTTCACTAAGCAAGAGAGACAGATATCAGAGGTGAGGGAATCAGAGACATCTAGAATTTGCTGGGCATAGTATTATACAGAAGGGAACTATACAGATTAAAAGCACCTAAGATCTATGCATGTGTTCCATTGAGTTCTTGCCTGAATACTAAACTGTGCATGTGTAGAGTGAGATGCTGCAGGTCTGATTTCAAATAATTTTGAACCTTCTGGTAAAAGTTATTTTTAAATGACATATTCTTAAAATTTACTCATCAGATGCTCCAATTGCAAAATACAATGTCATTTAAAAAAGAGAATACATTGAGAAGCTAAGGAAAAATAATGAAAAGAGATGAAGCAAAAGGAAATGTACTGCCCAGGGAGTGTCAAAATGAGAGCAGATTTTCAAAAGTATACTTGACCATTTTGCTAAGTATAGAACTGATTGAATATAGGTAACTGCAAACTCAAGAAATGCTAGGTTTTATGAACCCAGAGCAAAATGGTCCAGAGCTAAGTTATTCTAATGTACTTTGAAGCCAGTATTTCAGTACAGGATTGAGTTTTTGTCGTGTTATATGCCTTAGCAACTTTCCAGATTTAATACATTAAATTACCTTTTATTTTATTCCCTGTCAGTTATTGCCTTCTGTAGCAACTTCCACCTAGACTCTCTGGTTGTTTTTTTTTTTTTTCCCCTATTGCAGAGTTTAGCTAAGACCAGACTCCAGGCTTCAGTCCCACCAGCTGTGGATAGAGTATAGCATGGGTCTTTGTGGGATCTAACGTGTCTGCACAAAATCCCAGACATCTTTGGTGTCAAGTTCCCCATCTAGCTATCCAGTTTCCAACTGCAATCAGAGCACTGTGCTGAGCCTCCACTCATTTTTCTAGGGCACTGACTCCTTAAGAGGTTCTTGATTATTTCCAGGGAGCTAGATTCTATGTCCTCTACCTCATGGATGAAACTCTACTCCAGCGGGAACAATTTCTGAACGGGTTGATATTCCCCTACGATGATACCCCAAGTGACACATTATAATCTTAAACAACTTTAAAAATATATCTACATACATTACAAGCTTCCTAGAAACCAGAGTCCAAAGCAAGCTCAATTTTGTTGAGAAAGAGAGATGGAACAAGAGGAAGAAATAATGAATGTTTAAATAATAATGAATTATTCTATGACTCAGTGTACAATAAATGTAGTTTTCTAATATTTTTATCAAAAGGCTTATTGTCAGGATAGATTAAAATTCTAATATATATCAGCTTTCAGATTGACCATCATCTCTTATGTAACAAAAGAATTCAGAGGCTTCTTTGGATTAGAAATATAAAAAGGGACCTGGTCTGTAACCTACTCATTTGCCTTATTATTTCTGCTACATTGAAACCACTGTGTGGCAATGGTTTCTACCAATAATGATAGATGATCACTGTGAGCCAGACACAGAGATGTCCTCACAAGATACCCTCAGCCCTTCGTAATTCTGACTTTAGAGATACCCCCTGAGTTTCTAAGCCTGAGAAGCAAAAGATATGCTTCCAGAAACATTTACACAGCCATTCCACAGTAGAAGTCCTAGGTCACTAAGTGTGAGCAGAATAAAGAACTACCACAGCCCAGTTGTCATAGGAAACTAGAATTTTGCAGAATTCCATCATACCCCCTGAAGTCCATTTATATTTTTCTTTCACATGGATCACCTACCTCTATCCCCATTTCTTGAACAATTCAACTTTGTCATTTCAATAGGCCCACATTTTCCCCAAAAAGGCCTTTTTCAAATCTCACTTAAAACTACTGGAAGCTCAAACTTTAAATAGGAAGGCCTCTTCTCTTTAAAATACTCTTTTCACTATTCTTGATGAAGCAAGAGTAGCAACAATAGCATCAAAAATGGTATAAGGCCCCACATCTATTGTAAAATTATGGATATTTTACAATAGCAGGATATTTTACATATCCTGCTATTGTAAAATGATGGATGATTTTTGTTGAAATTTATTGTGTTCTTGGTATTCATCACTATCTGCACTTCTGCTTTTTTTATTAGATTATTTATTTTTGCTGGAATCTTAGGCTATATTCTCTTTACCATTTTGTTCATGATTCTGTCCTCAATACCAAGAAAGTTTCCCATATATAGGAATATTCAATACATATTTATTCTATTCAATTCCTTTGCACTTGTACTCATTCTCTTTAGTAAAAATAATAACCATAATAATAAACAGAAACCTCAATTAAATAGAGTTGGGGGAATAAAAGAAGGAGTTCTCACATCCTACAATGAGAAGCAGAGCCTAACAGGAAGAAGAAAGACACCTCTTTTCACCCAGAAGGAGCAAGCCTATGAAAAGTCATGAACTCTTTTGTTTATTGCAGCCCTCCCAACTTCCTTTTCTTCTCTATAAAAGCATTTGTTTTTCCTTGACATGTGAACACTTGCTTGTGGCTTGCCATGATTGCAGACCCCAAACTGCAATTCTCTGCTAATCCCAAATAAACCCATCTTTGCTGGAAAAATACCTGGGAGTCTAATTATTTCAAGTCAATACTTTCTATTCCCCTTCCAAACTGTTGCTGAATATTTTTTCCTACTCCTGCATTAAACAGTATACCTAAAAATCTCCTACTGACTGTAGTCCATTGAGTTTTCCTGGCGAAAAGTGAAAGTTGCTCAGTAGTGTCTCACACTTTGCAACCCCACGGACTGTAGCCTGCCAGTCTCCTCTGCCCATGGAATTCTCCAGGCAAGAATATTAGAGTTGGTAGGCATTCCCTTCTACAGGGGGTCATCTCAACCCAGGAATCAAACATGGGTCTTCTGCACTGCAGCTAGATTCTTACTGCCTGAGTCACCATTCTGTCTCCTCAATCCAGTCATTGATTATTTAAATTATAAAGGTGTTACATATGCACAAGCATATTTTTCTGTTTGTTATTCATTGTTCAGCCAAATTACTTGACTTTTTATAATACTTTGATAAATGTTACTCAATTGAAACTGTCAACAAATGAAATTATGTCTTTCTACTTTTCTTCTCTATTATCCTAAATTCTCACATTTGATTTTTCACTATTCAGTTATTTCCTTAGAAAGTCATTTTTGAGTTCTACCCACTGTAAAAAATGTAGTCCTTTTTTTCCCATTAGGTTTATTTTCCCATAAAAGAGCAGAGGATATTAAATAGTGCACTTTTGTTTTAATATACAGAAGGGATATATATTATGGGAACCAAAGACTGACCCCACTGTAATAACACAATTCCATAACAGATTAAAAACAAAACAAAACAAAAAAAGCACAATATTAGGAGATATGCAACCTGGTCCTAGTCTTGGCTTTGCCACTTTCGGCAGTTTTAGGTTATTTATAATATGACTAGTTTCGTGTAGTTTTCAAACATTTTAAACAGTGAAGTCAATTTAAAAAATCTTTCAATAAAATGCATTAAATAGGTAATCCAACTGAAGTGAAGAGGGAGATCTGGGGGCCTGGAGGCCTACAAAGTGGTATGTCCACCTACTCTTTCTGCAAGGCCCACCTTTCTCTTAAAGCAGCCTTCAAAGCAACTCCATGGAATACAGTTTAAATGAAAGGCTCTTTAAAGTTTCTTCCATCTAACATTTTAGGATAAACCACAACAACCATTAATACATGTATTGCAGAGACTTATTTTTATTAGCTATTTGCTTTACTTTTTAAAATTTATTTTTTATTTGCTTTACTTGTAAAGGTGCAGTACAATTACAATTCATTAGGAGAAGGGACGCTATTCTTTTTTTCCTCTAATCAATTATATGACCAGTTGTTGTTGTTGTTGTTCAGTTGCTAAGTTCTGTCCAACTCTTTGTGAGTCCATGGTCCTCCACTCTCTCCCAGAGTTTGCTCAAATTCATGTCCCTTGAGTCAGTGATGCTATCTAACCATCGAATCCTTTGATGCCCCCTTCTCCTTTTGCCTGGCTTCAGATGGTAAAAGCATCTGCCTACAATGTGGGAGACCCAGGTTCGATCCCTGGGTAGGAAAGATCCCCTGGAGAAGGAAATGGCACCCCACTCCAGTACCCTTGCCTAGAAAATCCCATGGACAGAGAAGCCTGGTAGGCTACAGTCCATGGGGTCACAAAGAGTCGGACACTATTGAGTGACTTCACTTTCACTTTCTCCTTTTGCCTATGATCAGAAGAGATGTCAATTCATTGCCTCAAGTCCAGGGGGACATTTTGACTGTTAGCTAGAATCCCTTACCTTTGAACTGCCCTGGCATAAAATAAGCCCAGATTCCAATGCTTTATTTTGTGTATGCAAATATTTTAGAGACAATTCAAAGGCAAAATTAGTTCTGATCATTTCTCTTTCCTGGGGTTAGGGGGAAGAAGAGAGAATAAGGGTGAATGTTCATTCCTGTAAATTAGTGGCAACTGAAATAAAATTGAAGATCCCTTTGAAATGTACAAAGTGTTCAATCTTTAAACCATCTGCAGCAAATTTTCAGCAAACACTCCTGCATCCCTGGAAACAGTTTTATGCCACAAACTAGGAATTTCTCCAAAGTTACAATTATGTGATTCAAAACAGGTAATTTTCACCCCAATCTCAAGTTTTCATTCCAGGTCTTAGTTAATGCTGTCTTGATGGTTGCTGTTTGATGAATCAGCTTTCCAGTTAACTAGAGGTACAGGGCCATCATCTAATGAAAACACTCTGTATTTTATGGCTCCCTGGGCTGCAGTTCTGCATATTAAAATGGAATTTCAATCTCACTGTTAGAAATAAAATCAAAACTAGCATCTGTGGTTTGAACAGAACTGAGAAAAATGTTGCTCATTTAATTTTAACAATATTTTTCATGCTAGACAGTATAAAAAAGAGGGCCTGGATATAATTTTAGAATGCCTATAAATTAGAAATAAATTGGTAGAAATCAACACAATAGTTCAGTGCAGGGGTTAGTTCATTATATCTACAAATTTAAATGCTAAAAGTTTTCTCTTCTCATTAGAAGTTTGCCAAAATGTTCACAAATTAAGGTTTCCTACTGTTCTTCATTCACAATGGTAACAGATCATTTTCTATTCCTCCTGTTGCAAATACTGAGCCTCTCTGGTCACTCTCTGAAAGTTTGTTCTCTCTCTAGGAATGATTGCACATTCAGTCAGGAAGAATTCAAGAGGAAGATGAAGGAGAAATCAGTTAATTGCTATAAAGATCAACAAGCAATGCCAGCAAAGTTACAAGTGTTTGCAAGTAGAAAGACCTTTTTCTCTTTTCTTGGGCAAGTGGGAGGGGTGTAGAATTGCGCAGTTAAGTGTCTTCCAAAAAAAACCCAAAAAGAGAATATTTTGAATGTAGGAATTATTAATATTTTTTTTTTACAGATGGGGAAGTCTAGGCTCAGAAAAGTTAATTTGCTTATCAATGGTCAAACTATAACCTTTCCTCACTTTTAATGCCTAGGAGTTTTGTACATGATAGCCGCCATACTAAAATATTCCACCATAATTAATTTAATACCTCTGCATATAATAAAGAAAAAGTAAAGTTTTTCTAACATGTTTTGAAGAAAGCAAATATAACTAGACATTTCAGGAACTCTCATAGCTTTATCAATATTCCACATAAACTTGATTTGCCTTGTTAAACACAGTCAATGCAATAATTTCCTGGAGTACTTAACAAAAATGTTTAGACAACAATTTGAATTCAAGCATGAGTTCAGCTTGTTGCAGAGTGACATAATGAGACATGATCTCTAATCCCTATACGCTTAGAGTCAAGTTGGAAAAAATAAGTATGTGGGTAATACAAAATCATTTAATGTTAAAAAATGTGGGTCAGCTTTTAAGTACAGAAGAAAGCAATTCATTGGGTATGTGCCTTCACAGGATTCAAGCTGTGTTTTAAAGCAAGAATAAGATTTATGTATCTGAGAGTGGGAATAGGGTTAGATTTTTACATAACAAGATGATATTGAGATGATGAACCTCGTACAATTCCATCATTTCCAATCTTCAATTCTGAAATCCAAAAAGTTGTGAAAAGGAAAAGTTTTTATAACTTATTTATTGGTAAAACAGGGCCTAAACTGATGTAAGGATTTTAATAATCTTTATGGATTCCACTTGGTGTGAATCTTTATATATTTTGCTGCAGAAATATTAATGTTGTGCTGTTTTTGTTTAAAGATGTTGCTCATATCCAGTGGGACTTGTTATATAATATACAGATATGCCTCCATTAGTAATCTCTCTTAGGCCTAAAATATTCAAATTCTTTTATACATTTGACACCACTTTTCTGGGTGAGGGCTTACGAACTTTTAATTGTATTGGGAGGAAGAGAAGGAAAGAGGACTGAGACACTGAGGAGCCAAAGGGGATGCTGTACAATGAAGGAGATGACACAGAGCCTTAAAGATAGGCTGATGATAACAATTGATGTAGGGACTTCTCTAGTGGTCCCATGGCTAAGACTCTGAGCTCCCAATGCAAGGGACCTGAGTTTGATCCCAGGTCAGAGAACTAGATCCCGCATGCCACAGCTAAAGATTCTGAATGCTGCAGCTACAAAGACCCTGTATGCCGCAACTAAGACCAGGCACAGCCAAATACATATCCAAAAAAGAAAAAAGAAAGAAAGAACTGATGCAGTAAGTACTAGGTAAGTGTTAACTGATTCTTCAGGATGAATATAATGTGGTAAGATCATGGATAAGGTATCTAAGTTCCCCCCTTAGCTCCCTTATACATGAAACTTAGGCTGTTGTGAACATCAATTGTTTTAATACACTCCTACCACCTAGGAGAGTTCCTGACTTATATTAAGAGTTTTGATAAATAGTACCTTTGACTGTCATTGTCATTATAGGACTGGCCACACTAAGATAATTAAGAATAGAAACAAATGACAAGGTTGACCCTAAAGTTTATTTTCTGAGAGACTGGGGAAAGATGGCCTTGTTACACAAGAAGTATAAACACTTTTATGGCTTCATTTGTTCACCTCGGAGCCTGAGGGTAGATGATCAGATTTTTAAAAAGGAACAGAAAAGCACCATGAAAATCACTGCCTACTAAATCAAATGCAGGGGAAATAATAAAGAATGTATTAATAGAATTATACAAATCTCTAACAGATGTTGGTTTCATGATATCCACATGGATATGGAATAGGCAAGTTTTAACTAGATGGAAAGTTTGCAGCATAGTTTTGTCTTTATTTTTCCATAAAATGATAAAATAATGGGATGACAAAAATGCAGTGCCTTAATTCCGTAATTCAAATATGGTCAATTTTGTTGAAAATAACCAAGAAAACACAAGAATATGTGTGTGTGTGTATCTCTCTCTATATATCTATATATTATCTATATCTATGTGTATGTGTGTATGTTAGTTGCTCAGTCATGTCTGACTCTTTGTGACCACATGGACTGTAACCCACCAGGCTCCTCTGTCCATGGAATTCTCCAGGCAAGAATACTGGTGAAAGTGAAAGTTGCTCAGTCGTTTCTGACTCTTTGCGACCCAATGGACTATACAGTCCATGGAATTCTCCAGGCCAGAATACTGGAGTGGGTAGCCCTTCCTTTCTCCACTGGATCTTCCCAACCCAGGGATCGAACCCAGGTTTCCTGCATTGCAGGTGAATTCTTTACCAGCTGAGCCACAAGGGAAGCCCAAGAATACTAGAGTGGGTAGCCGATCCCTTCTCCAGGGGAACTTCCTGACCCAGGGATTGAACCCGGGTCTCCTGCATTGCAGGCAGATTTTTTACCATCTGAGCCACCAGGGAAGCCCTATCTATGTCTATTATCTATGTTTATATTTATATCCTGGATCATCACAGAGTGAAAATCCTGGGAGAGTAGGGAACTGTCCAGGAGTAGAGAATAGAGAATTGTTATAGTGGAAAGTTGAATACCTTATTTTAGAGACCCTGCATTCAACTTTAGAATTCATCTTCTTTAAAATACCCATGACAGGTAATGTCCATAATCACTAGGTGAGCTACATTTATCTTACTTGGATGCTATCAAGGATTGAACCCATGCTTCCTACATTGGTGGGCAGATTCTCTAACCCTGAGCCAGCAGGGAAGCACTTGAGTACACCTGGAGGGCCATTATTTGGTCTGTAACATACATTTTCACTTATATTAACTCCCTACAATTACATGAATAGGAAATTTATTTGGAGAAATGTATACTGAAATTAAATATGATCTTCGAAACCAGTGTTACGGTCTTTGAACCATAACAGGAATTTTGTGATTTATTATCTACCAAATGGGAAAAATATCTTTCAAAGTATTGAGTGACAGAGAAGCACTAAATTAAAAAAGCAGGGTTGCTTAATGCATAGCATTTCTCTGTACATAAAATAACAGATTTCCCTCCAACAGATTTCTTGTTAGTGGAATGGATGTATTAAAATAATAGCATTTCATATAACAAGGTTATATATTACTTAGATTGCTTCTGCACTCTTCTTTTTTCTATACAAATACAATATATTATTTTCATGTTCAGCTGTATTAGCCATAGTTCCGAATGTACTTATTTATCTGATGCAGGGTTAACGTGGTATCAAGAAATTTTATGAAGTTAGAATTTCTGGCTATTGAACAAGAGTTACAGCAACACCAAAGTCTTTATACTAGATGTGATACAAAAAGAAGGAAAAAAAAACTAATATAAACTAGGGGAGAATATTCTGATAATGACCTTCTTACATGCATTTCATATTGTGCAGATTATGAACTGGGCCAGCATGTCAGAAAACTGTATCTTTAATTGGTCTTTATAATCATCTTTCTAACCTCTGAAAGATATTAGCTAATAAAGGAGAACACGGCTTGCATTATTTAGGGCCCGAATAATTAGGAAGTCAGTCTCCATATCAGAGCTGATATGCTTTATTATTGTAAAAATCTAGGGTACCATATTAACTACATCTTTGCTATCTGAAAGACAGACATTGAGGTGGTTGGCAGAGATATGCAATAGCTTCTCAGATCTGAATTGTTCATTTCCATTGTAAAGCAAACTTGTTTTTCTTTCATTTAAATTTAAATAATGGTCTCTACCAACTGGTTGAGCAACATTAATGTCTTCAGTTTCCTTTGGGATAAAAGAAACTAGTTTACTTACCACAGACCACATCTAATTCATAGGCTCTCATCTAGTCAATAGCAGCATTTGCTATTAAACGCTCTGAAATGGAAAAGTGCTGAACACAGGAAAAAATAAATTAAAAGGAAATTAAATACTCTCTAACAGATGGACCAATTAGTTATAAACTTCAATGAGGTAAAAAAATGCGATCTGTGTTCAGGATTTTGTGTGTGTTGTTTGTCAGTGTGTACGCACGCACGTGCATGTCTATAGTCACTCAGGAAACTTCCAGGCCTCCAGAAGATGTCGGCATTGAATGGACAGCAGGCTGAGGGTGGAGCGCAAGGTCTTAACTACACAGAGACACAGAGATGACACCATAAGCCCATGTTTAGGTGGAGACAGGAAGAGCTGTATCTACACTTGGATTGTATGGACAAGTTTTCAGTGGTTCTTTACATTTCAGTTCAGTGCACCTCAAGAAACTGGTTCCTATTATGTGAAAAACTCCTAACTGAGTCCTAGGATATGTTCAGCTATATAAGATATAGCCTTTGCATATAATTCATACACACTCTCAATACACATACACACATACGTAATGCACACACATATTAGAACAGTCATGTTATGAAATTCAGGAAATGCTGGGGAGACTTTAAAAGGACAATACTCCAGACACATTTTCTTAAAAATAAGTGTTATACAAATGGAGAAATTGTTAGGATAACTAGAAGACATTAAAAAACATAAAAAATATGTGTGGAGTTTGTTTTCATTCTAACAAACCAACTATGAGCAGATATTAAGACAATCCAAAAAAAGTAAACACAAACTCAGTATTAAAAGATATTGAAAAGAAACATTATGTGGACTGTAGCCCAGCAGGTCCTCTGTCCATGGGATTCTCCAGGTAAGAATACTGGAGTGGGCTGCCATTCCCTTCTCCAGGGGATTCTCCCAACCCAGGGATTGAACCCAGTCTCCCGCATTGCCGGCAGATCCTTTACTGTCTGAGCCACCAGGGAAGCCCAGAATACCCCATTAAAATGCACAATGATCTAAGTCAAAGTATCAGATAGTGTTACAAATACCAACATGAACTTTGTTGTCAATGAAGACAGACTACACCTGCACCCCTCCCCTACAGAAATGTCCTCCGATCCCTTTGGCTTTAGATTATTTGGCCTTTTCTTTGCATTTGAATTTCAGAGAGGTGACATAACGTGTTGATGGAGAGTGTGGGCTTTGGAGTCAGAGGGCAATTGCTGCCAGTGTTGGCTTCCTACTTATCAGATGGCTAACTTGGACCAAGTTACTCAAGAAGCCTCTAGAGGTCTCATTCTTACCATCTGTGAATCAGTTTATCCCTTGTGGGACTGTGGAGAGGATTTAATTAGAGGGTGTCACACAAGGCAAACAGCTTAGAATAAACAAATTAGGAGGAACATCTCAACAGAACTATCTTTGAATTTTGAGCAAATGTTAAAGTAGCACTGATTTCTCATTATATGTACTTTCAACTCTCTGTCATGTGATGTGTAGAGGAGACTGAAGTTAGGATGAAGGTACTATGGGAAAACACCTAGGTCAGACCATCTATTTTGAAAGCCAGGAACATCAGAAGTTTCACTCCCCAGGGTTCTCAGCTTCAAGACATCAAAAAAAAAATGTACTCTGTTTCTGTAAGTTGAACTGATGTCTTTCAAATTATTGCAGTGACTCAGAGAATCCTGTCTTCTGAGAAAAAAAAAAGTGATTTTTAATACTGTGAACTGGGAAAGAATATAAATATCATCAGAAAGACGCATATTAGCGGCTTACAGAGATTCAAAAGAACAAGAAGTAATTTTCAGCTTGTGAGAACAGTGAAGCCTACATGGGAGAAGTGGCTTTTGAAAGGAGCTTCTAGAAAACTTGAAGAAAAAGGGGGCTGTGTCAAATGTAGGGAGAAGTAGAAACAAAGGCACACAGAACCATTGTGAATAATAATTATCTTCTGTATTTCCGTAAATATTGTGGTAGTAAATCATGAAAACATCACTGAAAGATCTTTTTTTTTTTAATTTGACTTTGAAATCTTATGAATTTATTTTTAAATTATATTTTGAGACATAATTGATGCATAATAAGTCACACATTTTGAATTGTGCAGTGTAATAAGTTTGACACAGGTGTACCACTGTGAAATGAACATCACACACAAGAAAATAAATGTGCCCATCACTCCTAAAAGTTTCCTCATGACTCTTTGTAATTTCTGTCCCTTGACATTCAGCCCTCTAAGCCCTAGTAACTACTGACATATTTTCTGACACTGTCAATTAGTTTTCATTTTCTAGAAATTTCTAAGAATGGAATTATACACAGTGTACTCCTTTATCCCTGTTTCTTCCACTCAGCATAGCCATCTTTTGAGATTCATCCACGCTGTTGCTTATATCAAGAGTTTAGTTCTTTTTACTACTGAGTATTAATCTTCCCTGGTGGCTCAGTGGTAAAGAATCTGCCTGCCAATGCAGGAGACGCAGGTTTGATCTCTGGGTCAGGAAGACCCCTTGGAGAAGGAACTGGCAACCCACTCCATTATTCTTGCCTGGGAAATCCCATGGAGGAGCTTGATGGGCTACACAGTCCATGGGGTCCCAAAAGAGTTGGACATAACTTAGTGACTAAACAAGTATTTCATTATATGGAAACTCCACAGTGTATCCATTTGTCTGCTGATGTTCATTCATATTGTTTCCATTTTTTACTATTTCACATAAACTTGCTATGAACATTTATGCATACATTTTTACATATGCTTTTCCTTTGGGTAAAAACTTAGTGGAATGGCTGGATCATATGGTAGGTGTGTAATTAACCTTTCTTTAAAACTTCTATTTTTTTTCTGCCAAACTGATTGTATCTTTTGATATTTCTATCAACAGTGCATGGGAATTTTGTTTCAAATTCTCACTAACATTTAGTATTGTCAATCTTTTAAATTTTATCCATTCTAAAAAAAATATGTATTGATGTTGCCTTGTGCTTTTAATTTGATTTTTCTAATAACTGATATAGAATATCTTTTATGTGCTTTTTCCCCCAAAAGTATACATTTGGGGGGAAATGTCTTACATTTTGCTAATTTTTTAACAAGATATTTGGTCATTAATGAATTTTTAAATGTTCATGGTCTGTAGCTTTCTATTTCATATTTAGTTTGTAAATCATATGGTTACTATAAGTGCATTTCTTATGTTCATAAAGTTAAGTAGAGGCAAGAAAAGCATAAAAAGACAGAAATAGATCTTCTAGAGATAAACACCACAATGTCTGCTGTAAAAAATATCTTGGAAGGGATTAATGAGATTAAACACTGCAAAGAAATGAATTCTACATTGTAAAGTATTAGTCGCTCAGTCATATCTGACTCTTCGAGACCCCCATGGACTGTCGTCTGCCAGGTTCTTCTGTCCATGGAATTCTCCAGGCAAGAGTATTAGAGTGGGTTGCCATTTCCTTCTCCAGGGGATCTTCCCAACCCACGGATCAAACCTGAGTCTCTCACATCGGAGGCAGATTCTTTACCATCTGAGTCACCAGGAAAGCCCTCTACATGGAAACTAAAAGGCATATATGGTTGGAAATATTATTCAAATCTCTCTAAAAGATATTTGATTGTCTAAACAAAAATTTTTACTGTTTTTGGTGCTTAATATTTTGTATTCTTTCTCATAAATCTGCTTCAGGGGTTTTCTGGAATTCAGTTAAATTACCTGGAAAAATATGATCCTTTGAGTCTTGTTTTTTAAACTTGTTAGGCACCACCAAAAATACTTACTCCTCACTGCTTAGGCAAGACCCCTTTAAGTACTTCACCAATGCCCAGTGAATTTTTTCAAATTTAAGTCTTAGGAACAAGCACTACTTTAGCATTGTGTGACCTCTGGACAATATTTCACTTAATTATTTTGTAAGGTTCACTACCAGGGCTTTCCCAGTGGCTCAGCAGTAAAGGATCTGCCTGGTATGCGGGAGACACAGGAGACATGGGTTCCATCCCAAGGTCAGGAAGATCCCCTGGAGGAGGGCACGGCAACACACTCCAGTATTCTTGCCTGGAGAATCCCCTGGACAGAGGAGCCTGGGGGATTATGGTTTATAGGGTTGCAAAGGGTCAGACACAACTGAAGTGACTGACCACGCACACATGTATATGTGTGTGTGTATGTATATTATCAGATCAGATCAGATCAGATCAGTCGCTCAGTCGTGTCCGACTCTTTGCGACCCCATGAATCACAGCACGCCAGATCTCCTTGTCCATCACCAACTCCCAGAGTTCACTCAGACTCATGTCCATCGAGTCAGTGATGCCATCCAGCCATCTCATCCTCTGTCGTCCCCTTCTCCTCCTGCCCCCAATCCCTCCCAGCATTAGAGTCTTTTCCAATGAGTCAACTCTTCGCATGAGGTGGCCAAAGTACTGGAGTTTCAGCTTTAGCATCATTCCTTCCAAAGAAATCCCAGGGCTGATCTCCTTCAGAATGGACTGGTTGGATCTCCTTGCAGTCCAAGGAGCTCTCAAGAGTCTTCTCCAACACCACAGTTCAAAAGCATCAATTCTTCGGTGCTCAGCCTTCTTCACAGTCCAACTCTCACATCCATACATGACCACAGGAAAAAACCATAGCCTTGACTAGACGGACCTTTGTTGGCAAAAAAATGTCTCTGCTTTTGAATATGCTATCTAGGTTGGTCATAACTTTCCTTCCAAGGAGTAAGCGTCTTTTAACTTCATGGCTGCAGTCACCATCTGCAGTGATTCTGGAGCCCAGAAATAAAATGACACTGTTTCCACTGTTTCCCCATCTATTTCCCATGAAGTGATGGGACCGGATGCCATGATCTTCGTTTTCTGAATGTTGAGCTTTAAGCCAACTTTTTCACTCTCCACTTTCACCTTCATCAAGAGGCTTTTTAGTTCCTCTTTACTTTCTGCCATAAGGGTGGTGTCATCTGCGTATCTGAGCTTATTGATATTTCTCCTGGCAATCTTGATTCCAGCTTGTGTTTCTTCCAGTCCAGCATTTCTCATGATGTACTCTGCATATAAGTTAAATAAACAGGGTGACAATATACAGCCTTGACATACTCCTTTTCCTATTTGTATATTATACGTTCTTTAAATTTATGAACTAGTAGTATTCTGCAAATACTTGATAGTGTGTGAATGCTCAGTCACCTCAGTTGTGTCCAACTCTTAATTCTCTATTTGCACAGCTTTTATTTCCCCTGTCTTCTGTGCTCCAAACTCCAGCCACCTTGGTCTTCCTCAGTTCTCAGCTCCACCTCAATTTAGGAAGAACTTCAAGCTTCACCTGAGTTCCCCCTTCCTATGCAGCCTCAGGGAAATACTCTCTAGGCCCTAACCTGGTGCAATTATTGAACTCATTTTGCAGGTTTTAAATATTTAGGGCCCCCTGCTTTTCATTGGGTTTCCCTGGTGGTTCAGCTGGTAAAGAATCCACCTGCAATGCAATAGACCTGGATTCAATCTCTGGGTTGGGAAGATCTCTTGGAGAAGGGAACAGCTACCCACTCCAGTATTCTGGCCTGGAGAATTCCACAGTCCATGGGGTCACAAGTCGGACAAGACTGAATGACTTTCACACTGCTTTTCATTGTCTAAAGGCCATGGTCAGTTTCTTAAAAATCACTGTTTCTCACATTTTATCTGTTTGGTTTCAGGAGGGAAAGCGTATCTAGCCCCTGTGACTCCATCTTGGTCTGAAGTGCAAGTGTGGAACATTGTAACAGAAAGACCTCACACTTTCCTAAATTATGCTGAAATACCTATTTATATTAGGGAAGACAATTCCAGACTTCTTTTGCCAGCTACTTATCGATAGCAGGTTTCTTTTCTTATAACCTGGAGCCAGACATTTGAAAATGCCAGAAGCACTGGGGTAACTTGAAAGGCAGTGGCTTTCAGATTCTTCAGCCTACAAAAATGGAACACCAACTATATAATCTGAGCCTTAATAATGAAAATTAATCTAGTTTGGGTATTGGAAAAAATAATTCTATAAACCTATTTAATCCTGACTGGCTAAGGTATATTTTCTACATTAAAAGGATATATCCTGGTTCTGAGAATGTCAAAATATGGTATACATTTTTTTCTTTCCTTCCATTGCTTTTGACCAAAACCTTCTTCCTGCATTGTGTCTGTTAGTCCACTGTGAAGCAGCCAAAGCAGCTTTACCTATTCAGTACTGTAGGCATTTTACACATGTACTTTCTTTCCTCAAAAATATGGGCCTTGAAACTCATCCTTGCTGTCTGCTTAGGGTGTCACGTATTGAAGCCAGTCAAATCTTTGGCCTTGAGTATATATCTATGAAATTCATTTTGTTCATTAGTCAGATGGGATAATAACCGCTCCTGTTTGTTTTGAAACTGGGTAAACGCCATTTGTCATATACAGGCTTTACAATTCTAGCTGAGATTTTCAACATTATTCTTATTTATTATATTAGAATTTTAAGTTTCAAAGACTACGCCCTTTCAAGATAAACACTTTTAACATTGTCCTTGCTGATGACTTTTAAAATAATCAGAAAGGCTAACTGAATTGCCATCTTCCATGTTCAAGAAATTATCTCCAGGAGCAAGCTCCAGGAGTTGGTGACCAACAGGGAAGCCTGGTATGCTGCAATCCATGGGGTCACAAAGAGTCAGACATGACTGAGTGACTGAACTGAACGGACTGATGGCCTTTGTTCTTCCATCAACATCTAGTTGAAATGAAATGAAATCTGTTTCATCAAGTGCAGTACCGAGTACTTTTTTTCTTCCCTACAGAGTAAGAAAGTTTAAGTTTCATTTAAGGATAAAGACCAAAAACCAAAGAAAAATATGAGCAGTAATAGTTCCTATTATCATGAATGAAAATGTTTGGCTTTTAGTAAGAACAGATTAGAATATGATGGCAAAAAAAAAAAAATTGTAATGAACAGCAATTATTTTTTTTCCCCTAAACTGGCCAAAGTCAGGAAAAAAAAAAAAAAAACTGCATGCTAGCTATGTTGTCAGAAATGAGAATAATAATTAGTTAAGCAAATCACAAGAAATAAAAACTATCTTTTTTTTTAAAAAAAAGCATGAGTCAAATTTCCCACCTAGCAAGAAAACAAGCTTTTTGGGGGGTCAGTTGCTGCAATTTCCAGAGTATACGATTTTTTGAATCCAAAACAAAGAAGACATGTGAGTTATCCCTTAACACATGGTCTGATTTTTACCAAATTCATTTAACAAAATTGTGTTATTCATGTTGAAGTACAATAACTGTGCATGCATCTATAATGAGGCATGTTTAAGAAAAAAGGGGGATTTTGCTACCAGTGACTGGAGAAAATGGCATCAAGGCTGGAAAAGCCCATGAAAATGACGTACATGGCATTCATTTTTCACTTCATCAGTACCATAAACCTTTCCATATATATCAACTGCAAATGTAGCATATGTTATATTTGAATAGTAAGTATTAAATTAAGTTTTTTGAACTTGCCTAGGGGCAGCAATCAGCATATTCAACTTTTTCATAGAGGGAAAAATATATTTTGATTTCCAAATGAATACATAGAAAGCAATGTATTTTGAGTTATCAAAGAAACTTTAGAATTCAAACTATTTACAAATGGGAATTGACTGTATTCTGATCTTATGGTAGCTTAAGAGACAACGCAAAGAAGCAATATCTTATCTCCCTACTTTATCAATAGACATATCAATTTGGGGAAAAATGATATTGTTAAGAAATAGAAGGCAATATTAAAAATTTAGAAAAATAATGTATCCTTTTCGTTTGCTGAATTCAGATTTCAAAACTATTTAGCTTTTTGCTGTTGTTTGTGTTATAACAAACAAATTAAAAAGATAAATATGATAATTTTAAAAACTGGTTATGTTTTGTAGGCAAGATTTCTAAGTAATAAAAAATAGCATAATTTTGAAAAAAAAATTTCTCAGTAATGATTTCATATGATTTTTTTTCTTCTAGCAATCTCTCCAACAATTTCAGTAAAAAATACAATCATTAACAACTATTGAGTATTTGTTACAAGCCACATCTAGTGTTAAATAGTATACCTTTACTATCTCACCTAATTTTCCTTCGAAGAATTGTTACTAAATTATACTTTACAGACAAGGAAACTGAGGCTTAGATCAAGCAATTTTCTTAACATCACACAGTAACTAGGAGAAGCAGGCAGAATTCAAAACTAAGACTACGACTAGCAGACTGGAAGATGCTTTTAACCAGATGTCTCTTCTATGGATCCTATGAAGGGACAAAATAAGTTGTTCTAATAATGGGTAATGTTTATTGAGCACTTACTGTTAGGCTAGACAATCTTCATTTCACTTTACATGTGATAGCCCATTTAGGTGTCATAACAATCTATGAGTGAATAGCATTACCAATCCAATTAAAAAGGAAATTGTAACAAAGCACAGAGGTGGCTTGGATGGCAAAGAGTCTGTCTATAATGCAGGAGACCTGGGTTCGATGCCTGCATTGGTACAATCCCTTGGAGAAGGGACTGGCTACAGTCCACAGGGTCACAAAGAGTTAGACACAATTGAGCGATTAACACTCATTTTTCACAGAGATTTTAACTCTCTTATTTGCTAAAGATCATATAGCTGATAAGTGGAGCATTAGGGCTCAAATCTTGGACTGTAGAGTTCTCATATAATATTAATTTTTATATCTAAGCTTTGGACAGTAGGGCAGCAAGAAGCTTCAGGACATATTCACTGTCAAGAATTTAGAGATTAACCATAATACAGAGATGTGCTTTAAATGTGGAGATTTCAACTCAGTGAAAACCATGTAAAAGGCTTTTGCAGTTATCCAAGCATGAGGCTGCAGATAACTATTTTCATTATAGTGAAAACTGAAAGAAAAGTAATATATGTATATTACAAATTAAAGAACAATCACAATTTATGACCCCAGTTTGAGAAGCCAGTGAAAGTGACCACAAGTTTTGGAGTTATGCTGCTGGCATTGGCATATGGTAACAGGACAGTTTTTGAGAAAATAATGCATTGGTAATTAATATCTATATTAATCAACTTATTTTGTTTCTATATCATCACTTAAGTTGATTTGAAGCTTGTGCAATATTTACCATCTATATAAAGGACATGGGGGAGGATGGTGGATGCAATGATTTGGGAGATTGCGACTGACATTGATACACTAACATCTGTAAAACAGATAGCTAGTGGGAATCTGCAATAGTGGAGAGAGCTCAGCTCGGTGCTCTTTGGTGACTGAGAAAGGTAAAATGAGGAGACGGGGTGGGAGGGAGATTCAGGAGGGAGGGGATATATGTGGACATAGAGCTGATTCCCTTTGTTGTACAGCAGAAACTGACACAACAGTGTAAAGCAATTATACCCCAATTAAAAAAAAAAAAAAAAAGAGTAATGGAAGGCATTAGAGAGGAATGACTGTTAGAAACCAGTTTTTGTTCCATATCCTGAGATTCCCTAAACATGACACTAGCTAAATCACTAAATATTCCTGAACATTGCTATGTAATATGCAACCTGAACTTATATAAGGGCTATAAAGATCACAACATCTCATATATAGGGTATGGCTTTGTAACAGGCAGAGGAGAAAAAAAAAAGATTATCATTATTTCTATGTAGAAATCCCTACTCTTAGATTGTACACACCCTTGTTGCACTATCTGTAAATACTATTCTTGATGGTGGCATGAGTTCATATCTCAGCTCAACCACTTAACCTCATGTTTTGGGATCTTGAACAAATTTCTCAAATTCTGTGCCCACTGTGTAAATGGAATACATAATAATATACAACTCAAAAGATTGTATCAAACATCCATGATACAATCAGTGCATGTAAAGTGCTTATAGTTGTACCTGAAATACATACTAGATCAATAACAGTCATTATTATTATTAATACTAACATCATTATTATTTTTTTTGTTCAGCCATATAATGCTGTTCTTATGGGTTATCATGGTCATTTGGATTTCACTAATTTAATATGTACACAGATAAAATTAACAATTTTCACAGGTATTGAAATATTTAAAGATAGGTATAATGATTTCCTAAATGTAACACTTCATCACATAATATTTGTGCTGTTTTTAATTATGCAAATAGAAAAAAGTTGATACAATGCCTTCAACATGTATCCAAAATGTGCTGTACTTATTTTTTGCTGAACAACAATAATTATTTATTATCCAGTTGTTTAACGTGTTCCTCTTACTATATAATAAGTGAAGACTGGTTCTGGTATGTCACAGTTTGATTTAAAGGTACAATGACTTTTTGTATTTTTTCTTTATTTTCAATCAGTGTGTTAAAATAAGCCAATGGGGAAGGCATTTTCCTCGACAGATATTTTTCATAGTAAAAAAACTATGCTGAGATTACAAAATATTTTCAAATATTACCATGTGACTATCATTTCAGTGCATGTATTTCTGTGTAATGGCATTTGCCATCTGGCATTCTTGCAAGTAAGTCTTCTTTCTTAACACACTGTACATTTTTTGCCTATCTTTCTCAGTTTGTCTCTATTCATAATTAATCTCTAAGTTCACCTCATAGACCTCTCCCGCATGTTCTCTTAGCCAAGGAAACAAGTACTCAGGAGTGCAGCATCATAGGCTGGGAACAAAGGATTCACATTCCACTCTCTGTGTTAGAGAACACTGATGTGATTCTCAGGAGCCAAGCTTCTTAGCAACGAAATGAAGGATTTACAGCCCTCCAGCTTTCTCAGCTACCAAAGCTCTTGAAGGCTTTCAAGAGCTGACCTTTTTAGCAAAGGGCTGGATTCTTTTAATGCACTCACTTTCAAAAGGTAACATACCTATTTTCCAGTGTAATGTGGATGCTATTAAAAGGGAGTTTACATGGACACGAACCTCAGTGGGAATGAAATAGGATTGTCCTCTTCTCAAACTCATTGTTGCTCCAAATATTCACAAAACCAAGATCATGTCACTCCTTTTATTCACATTTTTTATGGCTAGCTTATTTGTAGAGCACTGTCAATAGTAATTAATGCCTTTTTAAATGTGTAGTTTCAAACAAGATATTTATGAGAGATGGTGTAACATTGCATGGAGAAGAGGGCAGCTAAAGACTTTATTGAGTGTGAGTTTTGTTATGGCTCTTTTATATATAAATCTAGAGAATATACATTCATAAGAGACACCATCCATTTCTTTGAAGTAATACAGAATTTGTCAAATGCTCCTAAAATAATGTGAATTTGAAGTTGCATCATGACACTACCAAGTCCCCCTTCCCCTTCTTTTTGTATTTTGAGTGATTTTAAGTGTATACAATGCCCTTATAGTTACCCATTTCAGGAATATTATGGCTAAAGAATATCAAATTCTCTTTACCAAGACACAGTTACATGTCCAGTGTGGCCAAACAGGTTCATTTGTTGAATACTGAAATGTGTAAGGTAATATTCTTGTCATTGGGACTTCTACAATGAAAAGGTATTAACTTTCTCTGAAGATCTCACAAAGGAGTCATACCATCACCTCTTCATGGAGTTGTAAGACCTACCAGTAAGTGTTCCCAGACTCAAGATGGTTACATACTATCTGAGCAATTTGTCATAAATCTATGGTTCAGGAAGTTCTCATATGGAAAGGAGGAGGAGAAATCCCTGAAATGAGGACAGAATTATGAAAATAAGCTATTGGGTAACTTTTCAATTGAGAAATGGTTCTTCATCGTGTACCAATTTTCCAAATTCAGGTCAGCAGCATCAATTATTTAATAACCCCTCAATAACTGAGGGGGAAAAGTCAGCCTCATCTTAAAAGGTAATGCTGATCAAGTTGATCAAAAATTCAGCTGAATCCACTGAGTTTCAAGGAAATTTAAGGTTGTTTATTGGCTTTTGTTCCTATTACATTGGCTTTTGGTCAAACAAATATAGGATAAACCATATTTCTCATGGTACCATGTTTTTTAAGTTTCTTATAATAATAAGCTGAAATTGTTAATTGGTGTAAAACTTTAAATCAATTTGTAAAGTGAGAAAATTTCACTTTTTTAATCTTCCAATAATCTTCTGGTCTCTTTTTTAGTTAAATGTGTGTCAAATCACTTTATTTCATTTGGTGCTTAAGAAAAAATCAAGGAATTAAAACATCATTAGTTTTCCTGTAACTACTGATGCCCCCATATTAAAACATACGCCCCTAAAAATACACATCTAACTTCTAACAAGTAACCTAGAAATTCAATGTAATCTTATTAATTTGTTAATTACTATCTGTCAGTTTAACCACAAACACCAGTAATTTCCATAGAAAAATTATATATGGTATTTTTATTTTGTTTTCTACCTTGGCATTGAAAAAGCTAAAAATTCAAGTTCATGTTAAAGAAGGCTTATTGTTATACCTATAATCAAAAATTCAATGTTAACCTTCAAATTATAACTTCAAAACAATGGGCAGATTGAGAGAAAAATATTACTTTTTTTAAAGTGAAGACAAAAGGATAACTTATGATTTCCAAATGGCCTTTGAAGAATAGTAGTCATCCTTAACAAAAAAAATGTAACTAAATAACACTATTTAAATTTCAAATCATTTCCCTTCGAACTACAGAAAACCACCAACAAATATTTATTGTTATCAGAAAGATCCACAAACTTAAAAGCTTTTGCAAAACAAAGGAAATCATAAACAAAATGAAAAGACAATCTAGCAACTGGGAGAAAATATCATCAAACCAGGCAGCTGACATGGAGTTAATTTCCAAAGTATGCAAATACAGATGGCTAAAAAGCACGTGAAAAGATGCTCAACAGTGCTAATTATTAAAGAGGCACAAGTCAAAACTTCAATGGAGTATCATCTGAACAGCAGTCAGTACAGTGATCATCAAATAGTATACAAATAATAAATGCTGGAGAGGGTATGGAGAAAAGGAACATTCCTACACTGTTGGTAGGAATGTAAATTGGTGCAGCCACTGTGGAAAATAGTATGGAGGTACTTTAAAAAACTAAAAAGTTTTAAATTTGATCCAGTCATATGATCATACTGACCCAGCAAATCCACTCATCTGCGTAAACCTAGAAAAGGCAAGAAGTTTAATTTAAAAAGATACATATACACCCAAGTTCATAGCAGCACTATTTACAACAGCCAAGTCATGGAAGCAACTTAAGGGTCTAACGACAGATGAATGGATAAAGAAGATGTGGAATATATATATACATAATACATAATATATATGTATATATGTTGTTTTGATGTTCAGTCACTAAGTCGTATTCGACTCATTGAGACCCCATGGACTGTAGCCCACCAGGACAGCCCCATCTGTCCATGGGATTTCCTAAGCAAGAATACTGGAGTGGGTTGCCATTTCCTCCTCCAGGGGATCTTTCCGACCCAGGAATTGAATCCACAACTTTTGCATTGGGGTCTTCCCAGGTGGCACTGGTGGTAAAGAAACCACTTGCCAATGCAGGAGATATAAGAGATGTGGGTTCTATCCCTGGATTGAGAAGATTCCCCTAGAAGAGGGCATGGCAACTCATTCCCGCATTCTTGCCTGGGGAATCCCCACAGACAGAGGAGCCCAGTGGGCTACCTTCTGTAAGGTCACAAAGAGTTGGACATGACAGAAGGGACTTAGTGCAAATGTACTTTTGTACTGGCAGGTGGATTCTTTACCACTGAGCCTGCAGGGAAGCCTATGTATGTATGTATGTATGTATGTCATAAAAGAGAATGAAATATTGTCATTTGCAATAACATGGATGGACCTAGAGAATATCATACTAAGTGGAGTAAGTTAGACCAAGAAATACAAATATATAGGATATAACTTATATGTGTAATTTAAAAAATAATACCAATGAATTTCTTGATAAAACAGAAATAGACTCATAGACATAGAAAACAAATTTATGGTTACCAAAGGGGAAAGAGGGGAGACGGATAAATTAGAAGTATGGAATGTATGGATACAAACTACCATAAGTAAAATATAGAAACAACAAGGTTTTATTGCATAGGTAAATAGACAGAGAACTAAATTCAATATATTGTAAAAACCTATAATGGGAAAGAATATGAATATATATACATACATACATACATACATATATATATATATATATATATATACACACACATACACACACAGACCCATGAATCACTTTACTGTATACCTGAAACTAACACAATATTGTAAATCAACTAGACTTCAATTACCAACAACAAAAAATTCCAGCTTTTAAAACTTTACTTAATTGCTCATCAGAAACCTACATTAAATTGGACCCTGAAATTGAAAGATAATTAGCTTCAGATTATAACCTTTATTTTCATTAGATTTTTGATAAGAAGTCAATTTTTAAATACTTTCAAAAGAAATATTTAACATATGCTTTCTTCACTATTGCTATTTTTGCCTTTCAGAAAAGAGATGAGAAAAGATTAATTATGCCCTTAAATATCTACCTACATTTCAGCCCAAAACTTTAAAGGGTAGGGAAAGTGGAGAAAACTTTCAGAGAAATTCATAAACCCTTCAAGTGCCACAGATGGGTTTTAGGTAGCATGAGCAATTTATTAGATTTATTGCTTGTACTTGCTCACATGAAGGAAGTTATAAGCTATTCCACAAAAGAAGATAAAATTGAAGGTTGTTGGTAGAAACTGTTATTGTTGTAAACTATACAAACGAGGGATGTGACCTAGGAATAAAAAAAGAAGTTATTTTCTCTTTTCTGTCACCTGGAGACATCTCTCCTTTGAGTCATCTTTGAGTCTTTTTCATTGTTTTATTTTTCATCCTTGTAAAAGCACTCTTACTGTTTAGTAAGCAGAATTAGGGTAGCTGAAGTTTATAGAGTCAATGGCTGACAAACAATAAGGTCAATGTCTGTCCCATCCTGGAAAAATTGAGGTTAGAACAGGTGAAATTATCATTCTGTTTTGTTTTTATGGCTCTAATAGAATACCAGAGAGTCCCTGACCTCTGCTGCCAGTCATGTCTTACTCTAACAGCAACGCGTAACCTTTGACACTCAATTAAAACAGGAAATAAGACAAAGAATGGGTCAATATGCATGTTTGGCCAATGCAAGCCTTCAAAATAAATTCCAAGGGGCTTTCAAAGGAGCCATAACCCCTATTCACTTGGCACACTGACATTAAAGTTATGGTCAGTAAAATAAAAGAAAATAGAAACAAAAATATAAGCTGAATCATTTATTTTCTTTCTGACCCTAAGACCTGTGTATTAAGGTATCTCACAACAGAACAATTCACTTTACACTTTCTGGTTACTGAGGGTGAGGTTCTTGCTGCTAACTGGCTGGACAGGACAGGATAGATGCCAAAGGCACAGAAGGTTGCTGACTTGAATAGTCAGATCATTTTATTTAATGTGAACTTATTTTGTCAATAGAAGAGAAACAGAGAGTACTTTCTTCATATGGAATAACAGCAGCTTTATTTTTTTTTTAGAGAAGTTAAATACACGAGAGCTAGTAATAGGCTTTGGTGATCACTCAGAGAGGCTTTCCGGAGAAGGCAATGGCACCCCACTCCAGTACTCTTGCCTGGAAAATCCTACGGATGGAGGAGCCTGGTAGGCTGCAGTCCATGGGGTCGCTAAGAGTTGGACACGACTGAGCGACTTCACTTTCACTTTTCACTTTCATGCATTGGAGAAGGAAATGGCAACCCACTCCAGTGTTCTTGCATGGAGAATCCCAGGGACGGCAGAGCCTGGTGGGCTGCCGTCTATGGGGTCGCACAGAGTCGGACATGACTGAAGTGACTTAGCAGCAGCAGCAGCAGAGAGGCTTTCACACTAGGGAAAACAGGTGTGCCATAATTCTGACATGTCCTGCAAAGCGACAACTTGTTAGTGGGTGTAAGTTCCACATGTATACTCCAAGATATTATCTCATGTTTTATCAGGAAGCAATGAGGAAAGTGCAGGAGAAAAGACATATGAGGCAAAAAGCAACAGCAGACACACCATGGTCCTGGGATTGGTTAGGTCTACATGCCAATTCTGTGCTTCCCTGGTGGCTCAGAAGGCTTACTGCCTTCAGTGTGGGTGACCCAGGTTTGATCCTTGGTTTAGGAAGATCCCCTCAAGAAGGGAATGACTACCCACTCCAATATTCTTGCCTGGATAATCCCATGGACACCATTTTCTAGGAAGCAGGGATAATACTATATACCTCTTGATACTGTGTTTATTTTCTTCCTATTATTGTTTTTGACTAAATGAGATGGTTCTTATTTAATTATTCAGTGACTAGCATAAAACAGGCATAAATATTTCTTGTGAAGTGTTAGTTGCTCAGTTGTGTCCAGCTCTTTGAGATCCCATGGACTGCAGCCTGCTAGGTTTCTCTGTCCATGAAATTCTCCAGGCAAGAATACTGGAGTGGGAAGCCATTCCCTTCTCCAGGGTATCTTCCCCACCCAGGGATTGAACCTAGTTCTCCCACAATGCAGTCAGATTCTTTAAATTTGAGCCACTAAGGAAGACCCTCATTAATTCATTATATATATATTTCTCTACTGAACCAAAATGATTTGATCTAATGTGGCTCAGTTGTAAAGAATCTGCCTGCCAGTGCAAGAGACACAAGAGATGAAAGTTCGATGCCTGGGTTGGAAGAAGGAAATGGCACCCCACTCCAGTATTCTTTCCTGGGAAATCCCATGGACAGAGGAGCTTGGCGGGCTACAGGCTATGGGGTTGCAAAGAGTAGGACACTACTTAGCAATGAAAAAACAACAATGTAATATTAACTGTTAGAACTCCAGAAACACAGTACCAAGGTGTACAATTTCACATAAAGTGGTCATATATTTATTTTCAAGTAAAATAGTTTAGACAGGCATTTGTATGCATACAAAACACACACAGATACACACCAACCCACGTACATGCATATCAGAAAAGATCTGGAAAGATATACATAAATGTCAATAGTAGCAACCTGTGGTGGTAGGAATATGATATATGTTTCTTATATTTGGGCTTCCCTGGTGGATCAGTGATAAAGAATCCATCTGCCAATGCAGGAGACCTGGGTTTGATTCCTGGGTCAGGAAGATCCCCTGGAGAAAGAAATGGCAACTCACTCCAGTATTCTTGCCTGGGAAATCCCATGGGCAGAGGAGCCTGGAGGGTTACTGTCCATGGGGCTACAAAGAGTTGGACACAACTTAGCAAACTAAACAACAACAATTTGTTGCTTTTATAATAACAATATAAAAGGACATTTTAATATTTGCAAATCATCTACTTAGTTTAAAATTATAAACTTGATTACTGATAATCCTTCTTAGATAGGCTTTTTACTTAAAAATATTAGCGATATTATCTTTGCACCATCTCTTATTTCTAGCATTCACAGATCCATTAATTTCTGAATGTGTATATTAATTGATGGAAAATGTGATTTTCTACATGCCAGCTGATACTATCTCATCCCATTTTAAAGGAAAACATTCATGTGTTACTGCTTTAATATGATGAAGGCGATATTGAATTCTGCTAGTATTTTACTTAGGCATTAGACTTTGTAGTGTGGGAAATTAAGATTGGTCTTTAGTTTTCTTTATGGTATAAGATTATGACATTTACTATAAGTAGTTTACTTGTTTTTGTGAAGAATTTGGATGCTTTCTCTCATTATATATGCTTTGAAACATTTTCAGTAACATTGTGATTATTTACATTTGTAGAATTACCTTGATTATTTTAATAATCCCTGATTATGTGGGGGTAAGTTTCCATAAAATATATTTTCTATAAAACATTCATAGAACTTATTGCACAGTTTTGTAAAATATTTAAAGCTTTGGGATTTGGGGGATATATCCTTTTTGTCACTCATTGTTTTGTTTCTGTGTATTCTTCTTTGCTTTCTTGAATAGATTATTCCTAGTTACCTTATTTTATTTTCTCCAATACAAAATAAATATAATAGGATAGTTTATACTATTAGTTCTACTGCTTTCTAGATTAAATTCTGATTTTATTTCTTTATTTTTAATGATTTGAGCTACATACATAATGAAATAATTGCCATGATAAGTTTAGTGAGCATCCTTCATCTCATATAGATACAAAATAAAAACGTAATTTTTCACTCTGGATGAGAACTCAGGGTTTACTCCCTTATTTATTTTTATATTAAAATAATTTATTAATTATCTCTTTTTAGGGGACCAAGTTCATCATAGACCTGTAAGATTTACTTTTATTTCTTATGTTGTTTAGGTCTTCTACATCCCTGCTGTTTTGACTATTTAATCTATCTTTGGCAAAGATAGTATGTTAAAATATTCTATTATATTTGTGTTTCAGCTTATTTACTTCAGATTTCTGATACATTTTGCTTTATGACAGTTTATGCTTTGTTATTTGATGGATAAATATTTATAACTGTCATATTATCATTATAAGCTGTAGCCTTTAAAATTATAAACTGCCTTTTGTTGGTTTAATATTTCTATGGCTGAATTTTCTACTTTGTCTCTTGCCAATATTGTATCCTCCTTTTCATATATCTACTATGTCCACAACCTTCAAACTTTTTCAATTACTTTGTTTACTATGTCCCCTGTACACATCAGATAATTGAATTTTTCTTTGAGTAATCTGAAGATCTTTTCTTGTTCTGCTGAACAATTTAATCTCATTTAAATTGCTTTACATGACAAATTCTTGATCATTTTTGTCATTATTTTAGGTCATGCTATTTTAGATATCTTTCACTATGTAGACAATTTTCTTATTTTTCTTTTACTATTACGATATACAGGCTATTCTATCATTGTGTCCTCTTAATAGCCTTTATATTAATACCAAAATAAGATACTCTGAGCTTCTTCTTTTTAGACAGTATCTTTCAGTTCCCTAAACTGATAATAAAATTAGAGTATATCCTTTCCTCACCATCCTCCTTTCTACACTTTCTCTGACTTAACTATCTGATACAATGGCATCATCTTTTAGGGTACTTTGCTACTATAGTATTACTTAGAAAATTCTGAATTAATGTATTTTTGGCTTGCAACTGACAATATTCTTTCTTCTTTTTTATAGTTTCCATAATTTTATCAGTAAATACTTTGGTATGTATGAATCTCCTATACCAGAGATAAATTCTCCTTGACAGAGTATGTCTTTTCAAAATGAAGATTCTAATCTTAAGGACATCTCCTGAATTATAATTTTAAATACTTGCTCCATTCCACTGTTTTTCTCTTCTTTCAGAGCTCCAATTATGTGATTGTTGACCATGTTTGCTTTGAAGATTGATGTAACTTCAATATTTATCACTTGGTCCTATGGCCCCTTTATATTTTCTTTTATTTCAGTTTTGTTTTCTTACTTCTATGCATTTGATCTGTTCTGTACCTTACTGTGTTGTCAATTTTTTTTTCTTTTAGCTCTTTGTAATGTAGTCATTATTTCAGAAGTAATCTTATGTTTTACATCTACTTTTATTCCCAATTGATATCCAGTGAATAAGTAAGACAAATTTTCTGGTTTCTCAACTCTAATGATGCTTCAGTGACTGGTAATTCTTTTTGTACATGGTATTAATGCTTCAATACACTGTACTTTCTATGCACTTTTTCTCTCTACCTTGGTTGTCCTTAGATCAATCTAGAACCTTTCTACCAAAGAAATTGGAGCACCTGACCTGCAATGTTTGATACTCAGGAATAAAAAAAAAGTGGAACTGCATCTTAAAAGCTACAAATATCATAAAGGAAATTTAAGAAAATACTTTATTATTGATAACAGCTGATTTGAATGCCTCTGTAAATAATATTTATGAAAATGTTATTAGAACATAATCTAGATATTTTTTAAATAAACTGGAAGATAAATTTAAGAAAATTAAAAGGAATTTTTTTTAAAAAGGAGAGAAAAAGTGAGACACAGGGACTAAATTCAGAATATTTGTAGTTAATAATAATTTGAGAAGAAAAGCAAAGAGACACTAGAAGCGGAGGAAAATATGCATAAATATCTCAAGTTCTCTTGGGATTAAGAAAGACTTAATTCAGGCTGAAAATATTTTCCAAGCACTATTTGCTATAAGTGAATAAAACAAGAACACTTCATAAGTTTAAGGCATAGTCTTATGAAACTTCAGTGTTTCAAGAGAGAGGAAAAGTCTTAATAAAACTTTTAGGTAAGGTCAAGTAAAGGATGCTGGAAGACTTAGTTATACTAGAATAAGAGTCAGATTGGTATTAGACTGTGTACTCAAAAGCAATGGAGCTATATCTTCACAATTATAAGGGAAATTTGATTTTGAACCTAGAATCCCTTACCAAGAAAAACTAATAACCAAGAATGAGAGTAAATATAATTTCAAACATAAAACACACATAGATCAACCTTTCATGACCACTTTCAAAGGAGGAAATATTAATGTGCTTCATAAAAGGAACAGAAACCCAAAGAGGAAGATATAGATTCAAAGAAATAATCTATTTAATTTAGGAAAACAATGTAAATAAATTCCAAGTTGTCAGCTCTACAAAATACTTAGAATACAACTGGACTATATTGAAAAGTTAAGTCAAAGGCTCTATGAAGACTAACTTGAAAAGAATCACAGATTTTGTTTGAAACAAATTGTGTGTTTAAGAATCTCTATGATATTAGCAATTAAAGGATAACATGTTACTTTATTCAAGGAGGAAATGGTAAGGAAATGAGAAACTTCAGGGGATAAAAGTATATAAATTAGTTAAATATGAACTAGACTAATATAAACTATGGGTTTTGAGACAATAATATGTCATAAGTGATGATAATTTACTTGACTTGATGTTTGAAACCTTCTCATTTGAGAGGCATGGACATAGCAAAATGAAATCACACTTTCTTTTCCATATGACATAGCTCAACAGGCTATAAGAAAGATATTTTCAGATATAATCCCAGTATAATTATAAACATTTTAAAATTAACTCTTTTATAATACTATTATCAATCTATAGGGTCTATCCAGACTTAACTGTCACATTAGTGTTCTTCATAACAAAATAAAATCCTAAACTGTGGGTTGTATTGAGCTTTCACATCCTTGACAATAACTTCACAAGTTAGTTTTAGTGATCACCTTGGTTCATTTTGTACTTTGCCCCTTGGGTCCACTTCTGCTAGTGCATAAACATCACACATATCCAGTTATGTTTGCCATTTATATTCCATCTATGACTCCTGTACCTTAGAGGTCATTAGAGAACTTCTACAGTAGCCAACAAGTTTCTTTAAGTACCACCGATTTTCTCAGACGAGTAAGTCAGAATTAATTGTTTTTAAAATTTCCTATGCTTTTAAGTCATCATCCATTGCAGAATTTCATGCCATAGAATTGTGCTTATTTGTTTCAATATTTTTAAAACTGTCTTCTCAACATCTAAGATGTATATTTGACTACACTCTGCAGCCTATTCTTTCAGTGCCATATAGACTAGAAGATAACATAATGTCTTCGTCCTAAATTTCCCATTGTCTTCTCTTTAGCAATCAATTCTGCCCTGCCCAAAAGAATCAGATCCATTCTAACTGTTTGATGAGTTTTTCCCTTTCACCTCTGTGAAACTGACTTTTTCAAAGTCAAGTTAAGAATCTTTCTTTTTTTGTATTTGAATGAGACTTTCAGTAAATGTCCAGATGGTTGAAGCCTCAAATAACTATTATAATTTGCATCTTAGCCAATGCGAGCTACTTGTACAAAAAGTGGTTTCTACTCCCTCTATACAGCAGATTACTCTAATCTAATCTTTCATAATGGCATCACTTCTGTTTCATCCTCTATGCTTGTTTGAATTTTCATGGATTTCTGAGAATGTATATATTGTTTTGAGTTTGAGATTTTCTCTGTCTTCTGATATAACAGATGTTTCTTTTGAATAGGGCATAATTTTCCATTAGGGTATTCTTATCTTATCCCACCAAGTTTTGGAGAATACTAAAAGACGTTATTTGCTATTTTATCCTATAATGTCAGATTTGCACTACTTATCATTCATTCTTTACATTTCAGGAGTCTACAGTTTCTCAAGCTTAGTGCTAGGTAATATATATTTTAAGATATAAGTGGATATATTGTGAAAAAATGGTGTCAGGGTCAAATACTTTGGGAAGCATCATCTACCATAACTTCTTAGCAATTCCCAAGCTGAATAACAAGTGAACAGCCCAGAAAAATACCACATTAAAAAAAAACAAAAAGCTAAAAACTTGCTTAATTTTGTAAATCTTAAATGTTAAGCATGCACCATTCAAGATACAGATAAAACACAAATACAGCATTGTTCTCCCCTTTAAAATGTATGCAATGAATTTAACCTTATCCTGGTCCTAAGTGAAAACTTCAGCATGTCCACAAGCCCTGTATGTTAATTACTATTAAGTGATTATTAGAGTAACCCTGGAGAATCCCAGGGACGGGGGAGCCTCATGGGCTGCCGTCTATGGGGTCACACAGAGTCGGACACGACTGAAGCGACTTAGCAGCAGCAACACCAGCAGCAGAGTAACCCTAAAGTTGCTGTGCTCTGCTCAGTAGCTCAGTCGTGTCAGACTCTTTAAAGTCCAATGGTCTATAGCCCACCAGGTTCCTCCGCCCACGGAATTAACCAGGCAAGAGTAATGGAGTGGGTAGTCATTCCCTTCTCCAGAGGATCTCTCTTGCATCTCCTGCACTGGCAGACAGATTTTTTCCCACTAGTGCCACCTGGATGGAGAAGGTGACGGCACCCCACTCCAGTACTCTTGCCTGGAAAATCCCATTGAAAGAGGAGCCTGGTAGGCTGCAGTCCATGGGGTCGCAAAGGGTTGGACACGACTGAGCGACTTCACTTTCACTTTTCACTTTCATGCATTGGAGTAGAAAATGGCAACCTACTCCAGTATTCTTGCCTGGAGAATCCCAGGGACGGTGGGGGGGTGCTCCTGGGCTGCCGTCTCTGGGGTCACACAGAATTGGACACGACTGAAGTGACTTAGCAGCAGAGCAGCAGCCACCTGGAAAGTCCAGCCCTAAAGTTACTTTCAGTTAAAAAACAAAATATCAATATATAACCAGATTGTCTATTCCAAGATGAATCAAAGAGCTTAATTTAACATATACCTTCTTCCTAACACCAGACCAAGTCTGTTTCAGACTGAAAGGAAAGATTATTTCCATCAACTTACAATTCTCCTACTTCTCCTTCCCAGGAGGTCCAGACACCTCCAGGGATTTAGGGGTGGATAGAAGAGTGATAAGGGCTTAAGAAAGGACTTAATCAAAGGCCAGTTCCTGTTCCTTAAGACTGGCAAAAGTTTATAGCTGTTGATCTCATGAGCATTTTTTGTTGGTGGTGGTGGTGGCAATCTTTGCTAAAAGTTTATCAGACCCACTAACTTCCAGGTGCTCACTTAAGGACATTTCCTGTTGTTTCTAGATATCCCATAATCACATCCATCTTCACTGCTGGGCTCCTTCTGCCCACTCAAGTGGCTCTACTAGCCAGGACTCAAGAATACTCTACCCTGACCCTCTCTCCTACATGGTCACATCTATCTACACGAAACTCTCAGGCACTCCCTGCCCCAATAAACTCTGATTGTACAAGTCAGTCTCAACACAGCCTCCTCTCACAGGCCACTTTCATTTTCTCACAGGAGTCAGGATCCAGTCTTCAGAGTCCCTAGATTTCAAGGAGCACATTTTAAGCTTTCTGAGAGCTTCATAAGAGCCCTCCTCACTAGATTTGCCATAAGAAGGTAGCATAGCCCACCACTCCCTCTTGGTGAGCACAGGACCACTAGAAGCACTGTACTGCACAGCAGCAGGGCTTCCCTGGCGGCTCAGATGGCAAAAAGAATCTGCCTGCAGGGTGGGAGACCCAGGTTCCATCCCTGGGTCGGGAAGATGCCCTGCAGAAGGGAATGGCAACCCACTCCAGTATTCTTGCCTGATGAATCCCATGGACAGAGGAGCCTGGCAGGCTACAGTCCATGGAGTCACAAAGAGTTGGACACGACTGAGCAACTAGCACTTTCACTTTTAACAGGAAGTGAAACGACCTATATTCTGTGTGAACAACGGAGGGTTGGAATGAGCGTGTTTTTCAGAGGAAGTACAGCACCCTCTGGAATTGTGCAACATGGAAAACTTCGATGGGGGGAGGCTGTCAACACAGCAAACAGATATTGTCAAAGTTATGCATTCAAAGTCCTCCCTCTTTACTAGTTGATATTCTTTCATTGTGTCAGAGAGTTCAGAGGTCACTGAACTTGTTTGTGGACATTTCCTTTGTAAATTCTGCATGTGGAAATCTGTCTGCCTCATCTCCTAGCATCTGACATCTGTCATGTTTGCACCTTACTAAATAATAAGGAAACAAGGAAGCAGTTTTAATATCCTGTTATTCAAATATTTCTAAAATTATTTGTTTACAGAAGATATTTTCCCCTACAAAACACTGATTAATATTTCATGGGACAATGATGATCCATGTAACAGAGTTTGGGTGACATGAATCTGTAGTCATCTGAGGTCAGATGTAATAAACAAGATAACTATAATTTTTATTTGCCCAAGACACCTTTCCATCCTCTTCTTTTGATTCTGTGGGGGAATTTCACCCTCTTTCCCTGTCTCAGTGGCCTTTTATCAGAAAATAAGAATGGGCAAATAAACAAAGAAAAACATAAATCAAGCCCACATAAATATTTTGGATAGAATGAAAATGTTTTCCTGCATTTCTTAAGAAGAAAGAATATTAATCTGGGGGTAAGAAATGAATGGAATGTATCTGCAGAATAAAAAGGAGTCAAGGTCAAGAAAGGAAATTTCTGAGTTCCTGGAAATAGTTGAGTCTCATTAGACAATTATACCACCAAACCTGCTAGTTACATGAGAAAATACATTCCTCTCTCCATTTTTCCTGTTAGATATTTTTGAATTGTTCTCTATCACTTATTATTATTTTTTTTACTTTCTTTAACCTTAACACTCTAAATATACTAGAAGCTCCTTCTCAGTTGTTTTTCTTAAGAAAACAGATACCTCTTGTTTGTGTATGTGTGTGTGTGTTTTCCAACTTTGAATCCATAGGCATATCACAGGTCAGTATTAGCAGGCTTATCATTTTCTGTCACTCAGCCTCCTATTACCTATGATTCTTAATATGAAACCAGAGACCCTGCCAGATAATCCTGGTAAGCTAATATAATGCCACATTTGACCCTAATATATCTTACTCTTAACTGGATGTAATAATGAAATATCAAGATAATATTAAATCATTTGGAAAAACTCAAGAGCATAAGTTTTATTTTGGGGTTTATATCAATTTCTGAGTGTAACTACACTAATGCTAATGACTTTTGGACCTAAAGCTCATATTTGGAAATGAGCAAGCATGTTCGGTTCTAAAGGAATTATGCACAGGTAATGGTTCCCACCAGGCCCTTCCGTTTTATGTGTTGATAGATTTGGCATGATTTGCTATTATCCACTATTATTCTTAGTGAATGGTTTACATGCTCACTAAAATTAAAATATATATTTTAAATATGGGAGAATATGGAGAGTTCACTTTAGAAACCTACTTGACATTAAAGGCGTCCTTGTATTAAGACACAATACGAGCAACCAAGGGAAATCAGACTGAAAATAAGCATAAAATTAAATGAACTTATGGACTCACACTTTATTAAATCCAACCACTATGAAAGATTATCATAGTTTACCTTACTCAAGTGAATATACTCTTAAGAAAAATTCACATTGGTAATAAATTGGTGTTGTGTGTGTGTGTGTGCATACACATGCAAGAAATATGTAACTTCTTTAAGAATTAAATGTGTTTCCAGATGAAGTGTTATGTAAGAAAAGGTAAGCATATAGGATTATATTTCCTTTCCAAAATTCATCCTCACCTCATCAAGCAATAACTATGATCAAGCTAAGTTGACACATAGTCAACTTAATCAAAAGAGAAAACAGGAAAAGGACAAAAGAGATACAGAAAGAGAATAATATAGTAAAGCTAAGCAAAGGATAGCAGCCCTTAGAAGTGTATTGAATAATATCTTTGTCAGGTAGAGACTCACAGAGAAGCAACATCTCTCTCCAGTGAAACATATTCACAAATCTTTCTCGTTATACTTTTACAATCTTTGAGTCAGTCTGTTCAAAATTATTTTAAATGGATAGAAACCTGCTCAGTTGCATTTCATAGCTGTGAATGGTCACACTAGTTCTGTAGAGAGAATGGGTGGCTATTAACATCGACACAAGAACACGAAGGATAAATTGAAAAATATATTTTCATTCTAATTTATGGGTTTTTTCCAAAGACTGAATTCAGTTCATTCTGAGGGTCTTAAATTGATCTCTCTCTTTCTTGGCAGAACAACAAATGTTAGAGGCAAAAGAAAGTAGACAGAGTTTTCTTGAGAGAATTTGACTACATAGTTATGAGTGATGGAAAAGTCATGTCTATCTCAAAGACTCATACTTCTAGAGAACCTCCAGAGCTAAGAAAATATATATTCACCAAATACCACTCCCTTAGTTTACAAATAGGAAAACGAAGATCAAAAAGTTGAAGTGATTTGCTCAATGTCATACAGAGAGATACTAACAGATCTATAACTGAAATTTAGTTGTTAGGCTTTTTCTATAAAATTGTGAACCTGCATTGTCTGTCAATTACTGGCATCAAATACCCTTTGATCTTCTCTGAAGTGTTAAACTCAGAATCTAAGGCTGGCAATGAAGCACATAAGAACATTTAATCCCATCTAATCAGTGTGCATCATGTGAAAGATCCACTCTCACTTTCCAAACAAAATTCTCAAATACAATAATCAAAATTAAACTATTCCTAAAAATGAATTTGCTTTTGAAAAGTCTAATATCTTGCATAATTTTTGTAAAAGGAACACTTAAGATGAATTTTTTTGCATGCAATAATTTCATAGAAAGAAAATGCATTAGATGTCATTTTTAAAACTGGAAGCAACCATCAAACTGGTAAAAACCATTACAGAGGAATTTGCCTCATATCCACACTTGTGCTGCTGCTGCTAAGTCGCTTCAGTTGTGTCCGACTCTGTGCGACCCCATAGACTGGCAGCCCATCAGGCTCCCCCGTCCCTGGGATTCTCCAGGCAAGAACACTGGAGTGGGTTGCCATTTCCTTCTCCAATGCATGAAAGTAAAAAGTGAAAGTGAAGTCACTCAGTCGTGTCCGACTCTTCGCGACCCCATGGAGTACAGCCTACCAGGCTCCTCCATCCATGGGATTTTCCAGGCAAGAATACTGGAGTGGGGTGCCATTTCCTTCTCTGCACTTAGCTTATGTTTATTCAACTACACACAACCATAAAATAGAGTGTGAACAATGTAACTAAGTTGAGCTATATGAAATCAATATTTTTTATAGTTTAAAAAATATCACATATCAGCAACTTTATATCACTGAGCCCACTTGCTTCTGAATGATCATGAAATGCAAGATAGTAAACCTGATCTTATTTCTTGCATGATATGAGTATTTTGCTAAGCTAAATGTGACTCATATTAAATTACTTCCCCTTTTTTTACCATAGAAGTCTTAAATACAGTCCACTGGCCTTGTATTTACATAAATTCATGTGCACTACACTTTTTGAGAATGAGCAATTTAACAGCATTATTAAAGTTAATTTGAGGAATGAACATTTATCACATTTAAATTTATAACTTTAAAATGTAAATCTGAATAAGATATGAATTCATTTATCTCTGGGGGTTTTAAAGTAAAAAGATTTACTTTGATCATTAAACATTCATATCTTTTACAACAAATATGGCATTTATTTTATTATATGCAAGATATCAAAGACTACTACCTGAGAAATTACCTAGTCTACTGCTAAAGCTGAAACTCCAGTACTTTGGCCACCTCATGCAAAGAGTTGACTCATTGGAAAAGACTCTGATGCTGGGAGGGATTGGGGGCAGGAGGAGAAGGGGACGACAGAGGATGAGACAGCTGGATGGCATCACCAACTCAGTGGACGTGAGTTTGAGTGAACTCTGGGAGATGGTGATGGACAGGGAGGCCTGGCGTGCTGTGATTCATGGGGTCGCAAAGAGTTGGACACGACTGAGCGACTGAACTGAACTGAACTGAACCCTCCATATTATTTCAAGGATTCTAGAGGATAATTTAGGCTTCTTATGGTAGTTATCAGGCTTCCCTGGTGGCTCACATGGTAAAGAATCTGCCTGGAATGCAGGATACCTGAGTTCAATCACTGGGTTGGGAAGATCCCCTGGAGAAGGGCATGGCTACCCATTATAATATTCTTGCCTGGAGAATTCCATGGACAGAGGAGTCTGGTGGACTACAGCCCATGGAGTCACAAAAAGCAACACTTTCACTTTTGATGATGGTATCACTATAAGACGACATATCTTTAGTTTTAACCTGCTGCCCTTTCTACTACTCATCACTACAGTTTACATTCACCTCCAATAAATGGATCCTTTATTCTTCAGTGTTTGATTTTATATTATATGAAGGCTGTTTCAACCTAAGAAGTACCTGTCAATAGCTATGCACACTTCTTACTCTTCTGTACCTCAAATGTGGGAGCAAGAGAACCTAAATTGAGAACTTGTAATGGTGAGCACAGAAGACCTTGAGAAATCAAGCCAGATTATTTCCACAGCTATTTACTACTCTTGGTTTACAGGACTTTGACATCACGATCAGTTCTTCGTTTTAAGTACTGGCATCACTTGCCAGAAGAAACAGGACAAAGAATCTAACAACAACAGCTGAAGTCAGGAGGGCTGAAAGTAGACTGATGGATTGAGTGTCAAAACTTCCCGGTGGATATCTTTCCCAGTATTTAACAGAATAAGTGATTTGCAAGCAGAGCAACCTGATTTTGAAATCCGAGCAGTTTCACCTTCCACTCTGGATCTTGACTGCGCAAAATTAAATCACAATAAAGATTAATGCAATGTGTTAAGTTGTCCCTGAGCTATCAGAATCAGATAAGAGGCGTGTGGCATTGTGGGGAGATCACATAAGATTGTGATAACTCAAACGCGCAATTTGTCAAATGGCTCCTTCTGTTGGCACAAAGAGCTGAAGCATTTTCATGAGCTTGAGCTCAAGATCTGAGCAAGGGCGAGAAATAACTATTTTGCTTTGTGGATGAACAAAGATAAATGTGTTCTGAATTATGAAGAGGAAAAACGAAGTGTGATTAAGCTTAGATATTTCCAAAGTATTTTTCCTAAGAAATAAAGCTAACACAAACATTTCAACTGTCCCTACACCTCGTCCCTCTATATCGTATCCTCGGTCTCTGTAAAGGAAACGACAGCACTTTGCATTTATATAGCACCGTATGTCCAAAAACTCAGTAATGTTATGAATAGAAATAGTTTAATTTATCCTTACAATGTATCTCTTACATGAATAAAGGGCTATATATCTTGTTTTTATTTTTTATTTGTTTTAAGTCTAGAATAAGTCAAGTTCAGAACTATAAAGTCATGCAGACCATGTAGCTGTAATAATTGAAAAGAATGGCCCTATTTCATCATTGGATTTCCATCAGAGCCAAGGATTGCAAATTTTTTCGGCTGAAAATATCATAATAGAAGTTTAAAAACACTCTATCTACTTGCAGGGCTGCCACTTGCTAACATGCAGCTTTTCTTACCAAGTCACTATGTCTATCTTATAACACTCTCTTGGTTTGAAGAAATGCAAATCTGTATCAGTAATTAATTATATTGAATGTTCAGTGTGGTCAAGACAAGATTTTGAACCAAAATGAACGATGATCCCCAAGCTGGAAAAGGCACATTTAGTTATTAACTCATAAACCAAACAAAAGCCACTTTATATGAACAGTGGGTTCTCCAAAAAGAGTCAAGTAGAGAGAAGACCGGAGAAGACAATGACACCCCACTCCAGTACTCTTGCCTGGGAAATCCCATGGGCGGAGGAGCCTGGTAGGCTGCAGTCCGTGGGGTCGCAAAGAGTTGGACACGACTGAGTGACTTCACTTTCACTTTTCACTTCCATGCACTGGAGAAGGAAATGGCAACCCACTCCAGTGTTCTTGCCTGGAGAATCCCAGGGACGGTGGGGGGGCCTGGTGGGCTGCTGTCTATGGGGTCACACAGAGTCGGACACGACTGAAGTGCCTTAGCAGCAGCATAGAGAAGACATTTAATAATTAAACGTTTCTATAAATATACATTATAATAGCCAGAAATGTTGTGAACTAGACTGGGGCTTCCCAGCCTCTGGGCCTCAGACCACACCTTCTGTCAGATCAGCAGTGGCATTAGATTAGAAACAAAAAGTACAATAAATGCAATGTGCTTGAATCGTTCTGAGACCATCTTTCCCCACCTAGGACTGTGAAAAAATTGCCCTCCATGAAACCACTCCCTGTAGCCAGAAAGGTTGGGGGCCGCTGAGCTGGATGAAACTTGAGTATCTCCACAAGTGCAAAATGGCTCAGGGCTATCCCCAGAAGAGCTGATGGGAGGAAATGGTGAAGGAATTCAGGAAATAGATCAGGAGCAGTAGGGGCTTGATCAGGGACTCAAAAGTACTTGGGCTAGGTGACAGAACTTTGGACAACTCTAAGTTCAGTGAATATTTTTCAAACAGATTTTTCTCCCTAATAATTGAACTCTCAATGGCATCAAAAGTAACAAGCTTCCCCTACAAAGGGAAACTTCTGAAAGTTTTACTCTTTTCAGAAACAGTGATTAATTGGATGTGGTCTAGACCTCTTGTGTATATAGCACATATTCTCTGACTCAGGAATCTGTGTTCAGGCTATCCAAGCATGTCTTAATTTTCTTTGTCTTTCTCTTCTATGATATTTATTTTTGGTTTCCATATTTTTTCATAAAGGGGAAAATCCTCAGTAGGAATTCTGAAAAACGTTGTTTTGTATAAATGAAAAAAGATAGCCCAACTTCAAGGCCTTACGTAAATAACACTGATAATGATCTACATTTAAAAAAAATATATATATATATATATATAAGCTTTGAGTGTATTTCAGAAGTCTGAAGAAGCATGGAGAGAAGAGAAATACCCCAATAAAAAAAAAATTGCTGCAATTAAGTATCATGGCTGCCTATATTCAAGCGTCCTAGCAAGTATAAAAGGAGTGGTAGTAAATAGCCCTTATGGACCTCCAACGACATAGTTGAAAGTGAATTGAAAGAATGCCACTGAGTGGGTAGGAGTGTATGTGTGTGTGTCTATATGTAGTGCCATTATGTTTCGCCATTGAGTGTTGAGTCCATTTCAAATAATGTTAGGATATGAATAGACTAAGAAAGTTCTGCTACATCAGCATCTATACTGAAGAGAGTGATTCATAATCTGAAACTGTAATTCTTTAAAATATGTCATTACCCAAAGTCTTAGAGTGTACAAGCAATTAGATTGTTAAGTAAAAGCAATGTGGTCACCTATCTGCTCATAGGTAGTACCAAGAGACACAAGTTAGAGATGAAAGGTCAGTATAGCATGTATTATAAATTAAGGCAGATTTTAATTAAAAGTTTTAATTTATTCAAATACACATTTATTCAATAGCTAAAAATATGTACTGAACATCCACTATGTGAGCTATTTTCTAGGTACCCAGAACACATCGGTAAATAAAACAGAAATCTGTTTTCATGGAGCTTCTATAGAAAAGTGAATTTAAAAGTCAATAAATCTATACAGTAACTTAGAAAGGAAATGCTGCTAATGAGAAACTAAAGCAGGGAAGGAGGACTAGAAACCCAGATGGGGTAGCATGCACGCTTAGGTATTCAGTTGTGTTCAACTGTTTGTGACCCCATGGATTGTAGCTCACCAGGCTCCTCTGTCCAAGGGGTTCTTCACGTAAGAATATTGGAATGGGTTGCCACTCCCTTCTCCAGGGGATCTTCCTGACACAGAGATCAAACCTCTGTTTCCTGCATCTCCTGCATTGCAGGTGGATTCTTTACCACTGAGCCATCTGAGACATTAGAAAGGGTAAATTTGATGATGGGGATCAGAGAAGAGACTGAATAGAGTGATATTCTTTAGTAGGCAAGAAAGAATGAATCTAGTATAGCTAAGCCGATAAGCCTTAAATAGGGGTATGGGGTGGGTTCATCTATAGGAACAGTAGGGGAGAGAGAACACACGCACACAGATTCAGACAGGGGATTTGAGGTAGGAGCTTGTAGGATTTCTCTCACTACTTTCAATTTTCTTAGTGAACTGGTAGTTCAGTCGCTGCATAAATATACGTGGAAACTTGAGAGAGGAGATGTTTGGAATTGTCTCAAATTACACTGAGACAGTGAATGAAGTAAGTAATTGTATGATGGTGGATGTGTTAAACATTCATTTGAAGTTACTAGCTATTAATTTCAGATTAAAACAATTTGGTTCTAAATCTTTCTCCAGTCATAGTCAATTTCATGAATCCAAATGTATGCAGTCAGATCAGCAGATCAGATCAGATCAGTTGCTCAGTCATGTCCGACTCTTTGCGACCCCATGAATTGCAGCACGCCAGGCCTCCCTCTTCATCACCAACTCCCGGAGTTCACTTAGACTCACGTCCATCGAGTCAGTGATGCCATCCAGCCATCTCAACCTCTGTCGTCCCCTTCTCCTCCTGACCCCAGTCCCTCCCAGCATTAGAGTCTTTTCCAATGAGTCAACTCTTCACATGAGGTGGCCAAAGTACTGGAGTTTCAGCTTTAGCATCATTCCTTCCAAAGAAATCCCAGGGCTGATCTCCTTCAGAATGGACTGGTTGGATCTCCTTGCAGTCCAAGGGACTCTCAAGAGTCTTCTCCAACACCACAGTTCAAAATCATCAATTCTTCGGCGCTCAGCCTTCTTCACAGTCCAACTCTCACGTCCATACATGACCACAGGAAAAAATATAGCCTTGACTAGATGAACCTTTGTTGGCGAAGTAATGTCTCTGCTTTTGAATATGCTATCTAGGTTGGTCATAGCTTTCCTTCCAAGGAGTAAGTGTCTTTTAATTTCATGGCTGCAGTCACCATCTGCAGTGATTTTGGAGCCCAGAAAAATAAAGTCTGACACTGTTTCCACTGTTTCCCCATCTATTTCCCATGAAGTAGTGGGACCGGATGCCATGATCTTCGTTTTCTGAATGTTGAGCTTTAAGCCAACTTTTTCACTCTCCACTTTCACTTTCATCAAGAGGCTTTTTAGTTTTTCTTCACTTTCTGCCATAAGGGTGGTGTCATCTGCATATCTGAGGTGATTGATATTTCTCCTGGCAATCTTGATTCCAGCTTGTGTTTCTTCCAGTCTGGCGTTTCTCATCATGTACTCTGCAGTAGGCAGCTGTATTTTTCCAGGACCGGGGTTTCGCCAAGTGTTTTTCAATAAAGTGAGAGGGAGGCAGAGAAGAATGTGTCTAAGATAGAATGGTTTTAGCAATGGTAGATAAATTCAAGTTGGGTGAGAAGAGCTGAGAGGACATGAAGAGGAAGACAGGCAGTGTAAAGGTATCAGAATCACTGGACTTTGGGACCCCAGGGTCAAAGTGTTCAAGAAAATCCTAGAGGATTTTACACTTGAGGTTGTAGAAAGGTTCAGTAACTCATAATGACAGAGTCTAGGTGTATACCCAGGGTAAGTGCAGAAGAAGCTTTCCTGTAGGTTGGGGAACTGAGAAGCGAGGGCACAGGAAGGATCTTATTTGTGAATGAGACAGTCATCAATAACTAAGGCAAGAGTAATTTTGGCGATTGAGACAGGAGTTTAAAATCTTCAGAGTGAGAAGATCACTTTGGAGTAGAGGGGTGAATGATCCAACAAAGAGGGCTTCACAGGTGGTCTTATCTGATGTGGTGACTTGAGAGTCACACTGCAGTGCTTCAGGAGAGAGAGAGGAGACACGGACTGGAAGCAGCAGGGGTGAACTCGGAGACCTAACCCAGCTCTAGGCCACCTGGTAAGGAGTCCGGGAGGGAAAAAACTTCACCACATAACAAAATTACAACATGTCCTTAGGGGAGCCAGGTTATTACCAGCAATAAAGAGGAAGGGAAATTCTTTCTGAGATTAAAATAATATAGAGAGGATTTTGCTGATGATGAAAAGTGCACTATTTTGAAAATTGCAAACATATTTTATTTTCATATTGAAAATTGTAAACTTATATTTCATTTTCATATTGGTATCTTGTTGTTCCATTTTTGGTATTTATGGTTTTGCTTTGGTATAAAGTTGCTTTTGTTTGGGGAAAATTGACTTTTTTTTTTTTTTTGCATCTTCCACAGTCATTGCCCAGAAAAGTGTTTGCTTATAAGCTTAAAGTTATCTAACAAATTTTTTCAAATCCAATTGTCTATCATTTTGATAGAAAAATAAAACCCCTAATACACTGAAAAGGTTTTAAAGACACTTTCCAGTGAAATCCTAATGGCAAACCTTACAGACTGTAGAGAAGAGAACCAAAAAATGATTCTGGGAGTGTCCACTCAGATGAGATGAGGCAAGAAGCTGAGGATACGGAATTCTTTGTACTTTTTTCTTTACGTTTCCTTACCCTCTCTATTTCTTTCCTCGAGTTTGTCTCTTGTTCTTTGTACATCCCCCTACTTTTCCATTTAATTTCTGTCTTTCTTTTCTCAACCTCTCAATCTTTGATCCCCATTGTTTCTACTTTTTCTCCTTTTCCAAAATTCTTTCAAATAGAAAGTAATCCAGCACTGTTATTCTCCACCATCTTCCTTACTTTATCCTTCCTATCAGCTTTGCAGGACATTCGTCATCTCATCTGAGATTCCAGCAATGCACATTCATTTGTACTTACAGAAAAGTACTGTTCACTGCCCCTAGCATTTGTTGGCAAAGGTCTCTCATTAATAATTCTGACTCTACTTGGTACCAACAAGTTGGTAAATAGTGTGCAGTGACATTTCAGATATATTTACAGGATTTATAGCAATTGCAGAAATGAAAACAGTTCTCCTCTATCCATTTTATTTTTTTCTTAAGTTAGAACTAAACTGAAACTGATGATGAGTCACTGAAAAGTTTGTGTTTTTTTTTTTTCTTTTAGCGAGTAAAAATATTAATACAAATCAAACAAATATATTTTAGACAAGTCTTTGGAATATTTTAAGTATCTTATTCTCACTTTTCAAAAATATTAATTTTTTGAAAATATGAATAAAATCACAAATATTAAAATATCTCATAATCACTCAAAAATATGTCCTGTAATAAATCTGACATGATACATGCAGAGATGGTATTTTTGAGATCCTGGTGGTTAATTACCAGTCCTCATGAGACTGATTTCATAATGAAATCTGATATGTCACCTGCTAGTTACATATTTTTGGATGAAGTATTAGCATCTCTTTTTGTAACATAAAAATAAGGGCAACAGTACTCTCCTCATAAACTTGTTGGGAGGATTCAATAATACACACAAAGCACTGAAAACCATGTCTGCCTAATAAACAATAATGACAATAAAAGTTTGCCATTAATGTTGCAGAATACTTTCATGTTTCGTGTTCATAGATGACCAATAAAAGGAGAGGTTTCAGTATTATCTGTGACATTTCTCCCCCTCTCTTTTTTCAGTGGATAAGCTTTGATAAAGATAAACTGGTAAATGATCAGTTAATTAAATGAAAGCTACGTCAATTTGTATGACTTGTCAGGTTATGATAGGCACTTAAAAGCAAAGGATGAATGAACCGAATAAAATAAAATGAAATGTCTTCTATTTCTAAAAGAACCATTTATTTGTATTTGTATTAATACTTAGAAATGTTTTCTCTTGTTCAGTCAAAATATAGAAAGTATGTTATGTGCTTTTTATTACAAACAGACACACTTCTATTTTTAAGTATGTTAAAATATTTAAGACACATTATATTATCAGATTTTCAAATTTTGTAAATAAACATTATAATGCCAAAATTTAAACTATGGGTCAATTAAAATTATAACTATTTTATAAATTTCAACTTACAACTATATATGAATAATATCTTAATCAATGTATTGAAGAGTGACTTTTAAAATGACATTCCTTGTTCTTTTTGTCACATATTATATAAAACATGTGTGTGATGTCACTTTCATGGTTATGTTTTCAAAACAAAAATCAAGATATACTATCTGATAAATCTAATTATACCTTTTGCACTGAATTGAAATAAAGACTATAGAGAAAGATCAGCATATATGATAACTTGATTCCAGTCTTCCCTCTTGACAAAATATCTGAGTCCAATTTTTGTTGATAAACCCCAGTATATAAACAAAAACATGACAGACAGGTATAATAAGCAAATAATGTTTCTCAGAATCTACAGAATTTGATTTAGCACTTTTTTTTCCCTCTATAAGTACTGCTTAATATTCAATGAACTCAACTCCAGATAAGGTCTTCTATCCAGTTGTCATCTTCCTACTTGGCCAATTATGAATTGTCAAAGTACAAAGAAGATTTTAAAACAAATTAATTTTAACTTAATTAACTTTATTAACTACTTAATCCTTAAAAAAAAATAAATAGCAATTTGATTACAGATTAGAGAAGAAAACTGAGATTCTTGGGATTAGATTGTTTGTCCATGATCATAAATGCTGAATTTGAACCCTAGAATCCTAGTTATCAAACATTGTGGTCTACTGCTATTCCAGCTTGGCTATGAACTGTTTGACTATAAAATGAGCAGAGATGGAAAAATAAGATAACTGGGTCTCACACATTCTGTTTCTGAGGATTATCTGATTATATTAGGAAAGAATAGACCTTAGCTTCTTAAAGTACTAGTTCAGTTCAGTTCAGTTGCTCAGTCATGTCCGACTCTTTATGACCCCATGAATTGCAGCACGCCAGGCCTCCCTGTCCATCACCAACTCCCGGAGTTCACTCAGACTCATGTCCATCGAGTCAGTGATGCCATCCAGCCATCTCAACCTCTGTCGTCCCCTTCTCCTCCTGCCCCCAGTCCCTCCCAGCATTAGAGTCTTTTCCAATGAGTCAACTCTTCACATGAGGTGGCCAAAGTACTGGAGTTTCAGCTTTAGCATCATTCTTTCCAAAGAAATCCCAGGGCTGATCTCCTTCAGAATGGACTGGTTGGATCTCCTTGCAGTCCAAGGGACTCTCAAGAGTCTTCTCCAACACCACAGTTCAAAATCATCAATTCTTCGGTGCTCAGCCTTCTTCACAGTCCAACTCTCACATCCATACATGACCACAGGAAAAACCAGAGCCTTGACTAGACAGACCTTTGTTGGCAAAGTAATGTCTCTGCTTTTGAATATGCTATCTAGGTTGGTCATAACTTTCCTTACAAGGAGTAAGCGTCTTTTAATTTCATGGCTGCAGTCATCATCTGCAGTGATTATGGAGCCCCCAAAAATAAAGTCTGACACTGTTTCCACTGTTTCCCCGTCTATTTCCCATGAAGTGATGGGACCAGATGCCATGATCTTCATTTTCTGAATGTTGAGCTTTAAGCCAACTTTTTCACTCTCCTCTTTCACTTTCATCAAGAGGCTTTTTAGTTTTTCTTCACTTTCTGCCATAAGGGTGGTGTCATCTGCATATCTGAGGTTATTGATATTTCTCCCAGCAATCTTGATTCCAGCTTATGTTTCTTCCAGTCCAGTGTTTCTCATGATGTACTCTGCATAGAAATTAAATATGCAGGGTGACAATATACAGCCTTGATGTACTCCTTTTCCTATTTGGAACCAGTCTGTTGTTTCATGTGCAGTTCTAACTGTTGCTTCCTGACCTGCATATAGGTTTCTCAAGAGGCAGGTCAGGTGGTCTGGTACGCCCATCTCTTTCAGAATTTTCCACAGTTTATTGTGATCCACACAGTCAAAGGCTTTGGCATAGTCAATAAAGCAGAAATAGATGTTTTTTTCTGGAACTCTCTTGCTTTTTCCATGATCCAGTGGATGTTGGCAATTTGATCTCTGGTTCCTCTGCCTTTTCTAAAACCAGCTTGAACATCTGAAAGTTCACGGTTCATGTATTGCTTAAGCCTGGCTTGGAGAATTTTAAGCATTACTTTACTAGCATGTGAGATGATACTGTCATTAAACATATATATACATTTTCAAAAGAAATGCTGTGTCACTGGGCCCTAATGATGACCTTTAATCTTAACTCATTCCACTTTATAGCCAGAATAATCAGTTGATTTTAATGAGTTTATAAAAAAAATGTAAATATTACAAAATATCATCAATGATCAGTCACCACTTTTTCTGATCTCATTCCCCAATCTCTCTCTCCCTCTCTCCTTTTCCTCCCTCACTCTATCCACACCCTTCCCTCTCTCTGTTCACTAGAAACCTGTATCACCTTATAAATCCTTACTTTCTTATCCTCTTCAAACTAACCTTTTCCCATTAGCTCTTTAGATTTTTACAATGCTTTACTCACAAATTTATCCTTTCCAGACTATTTAGGGGGGAGAAAAGACAGTTGTAAGTTGAAATTAGAGTATGCATACACACATTGACATATATTTGCCCTGCTACAATATTTGATAGTTTCTTCCTAAGAGGAGATTTTATAAAATCTTCAATTTAATTATCTGTCCCTTCTCACATTCGTAAGTTGGTTAAGTAAAGAAAGTCAGGGGAAAAAGAAAGGAGAAAATAAAATGTGGGTGTTTTGCCAAATAATAATAAAAATAATCTCATAGTTTCAAAATTTCTTCTCTTGGGGACTTACATTTATAGCTGTCTTTGAAGAAGTGACTCAGAAAAAATTAAAGGAGAAAACTGATGAATTAATAATACATGATAAAGAATAAATCATGCAAGTTGCAAAGCAAAAACTAAATGAAGGACTGATGGATAATAGTTAAATTGTTTATAATAAAATCATAATAACCACACTGCTGCTGCTGCTAAGTCGCTTCAGTCGTGTCCGACTCTGTGCGACCCCATGACGGCGGCCCACCAGGCTCCCCCATCCCTGGGATTCTCCAGGCAAGAACACTGGAGTGAGTTGCCATGTCCTTCTCCAATGCATGAAAGGGAAAAGTGAAAGTGAAGTCACTCAGTCATGTCCGACTCTTCGCGACCCCATGGTCTGCAGCCTACCAGGCTCCTCTGTCCATGGGATTTTCCAGGCAAGAGTACTAGACTGGGGTGCCATTGCCTTCTCCAATAACCACACTACAAAATTTAAAAACTCTGATTTTGAGGAGAGATTTATTCTTTTATAAATGGCTCTTTAATTGCCCTTAATTGTAACTACTTTCATAACTTGGATTAGAGAGTGAGACTTTCCACAACAGAATGCCTCATATTTTTACTACCTTTCTGCATTTGAAAGAATATTAAAAATTACATTTTCCCTATAATAGTTAATTTGACTGTCCATGACACAAACTAAAGCTATGATCATAAATAAAAATAAAGAAGGCAATGAATGTGATGTAAAGATTTGGGACATTTCTGTTAAGAGTTGCCACTTATTGTTTAAAGTGTATTACACTTAGTCATAGTTCATTCTTTCTCCTTAGTTCCAGTTTGTTCCTAAAAAAAAAGAATGTAGATACCTTAACTTTGGAAGATTCACTGAATTTAATGTTTCAGTAAAAAAAAAAAATAAAAATAAAAATTTAAATCCTTACTGATGAAAATGAGTTCTCCTTGAGTCAAAATCCTGGAAGAAATCCAGGAGAAGAGTATACTGTCATAAAAAGAACAAGACAGCTATCTATTACATAATGAAGGCAAACTGAAAGTAACTCCATTGTCTTTCGAGTCATTCAAAAATAATCTTGTTCTAGTTTGGACTCTTTTCATGAAATAAGGAAAAGTCGACATTCTATATAAAAGTGATAATATCACACAGAGATAACAATAAGGAGGAAATAAGAGGATAAATGCTATCACCAAAAAGAATAAGGAAATCTGTGTGTAGACACATGGAGTAATTTCTAACTTATACTGTTAAATGGAGCAAAAATAGATGCAGACGGATATGCTACTGACTGCAAATAAAGGGAAATGAAGATATATACGTAGGCATCTGTGAATTCTTGTATTATTTCTGAAAGAGTTTATAAGTTATTTCCTTCTAGAGGACAGTACTAGACAATTTCCAGATATGAATAGAAGGCAGACATGGTCTGTGCTGTATATGATGTTGCAGTTGTTTATTCACTAAGTTATGTCCAACTCTTTGCGACACCATGGACTGCACATGCCAGGCTCCTCTTGTCCTTCACTCTCTCCCAGAGTTTGCTCAATTTCGTGTTCATTGAGTCAGTGATGCTATCTAACCTCTCATCCTCTGCCATCCTCCTTGCCTTTTGCCTTCAATCATGTATACACATCTTTTTTTTTTTTTAATTATTAAGTGCATGTATTTACTATTGAAAACTAAAAATTTATAATGAAGATGACTGTCAGTATTCAGAAAAGGTCTGGCACTCATCATTATTGAGAGTCAATGCTAATGGTATAGCCTATCTAGGTTTGGGACAGATCTAAGAGTTTTGCAAACTCTCTGAAAGTGCCCTTAATTTGTTGTAAGCACATAAATATATATATATATATATTGGCACATAAATACATATATATATAATGTTATATAAAGCACATAAAATACATATAATAGTGCTTATTTTATATGTAAGCACATAAAAATATATGTGTCAGTGCTAAATACATATATATATATATTTAAAAATACAAGCACTCACATTCCTATGTAAAATATAACTTGAATGAGAAATTGCTTTGATGATGTATTAAGCTATACATCATCAGAGCCAACAGTCACTCTGATGATGTATTGGTGCAATAAATCTACAGCTATGACACACTGAAAAAGTATTACTCAAAAGAGAATGGTCTTCAAGTTAAAAACTGATTCAACATAAAATTCAAAGAGAAAACTATAGAGAAACAATTTATCTGTTGCCAAGAAGTGATATGCAAGCAAAGATGTCTTCTCAGGGCACTTCTGTTTTGAGCATTACAACTTTAGCAAGCTCAGGGGAAATCAAAACAGTGTGCCCATTCTTCCAGCAACCAAAATTAATCCTGGAGATAAGTGGTTAAAAGCACACTCAGGGCATCATCAGAGGATAGAAGGCTCTCTGAGTACCAAAGATTTAAAGGTGGCCTAGGGTAAAAAATAGAGGCATAGGAGGAATTTCAGAAGATGATCCATATATAATATAAGTGAAAATTTGCTCTGAAGGCTGAAGAGCTCAAAAACTGCAATGGAATACATAGTCCAAGTCCAGAACAGGTGAGCACAAAGTGCCTGTAACAGGTCAACTTCAGAGGCAGTTTAGGGAATCCTCCCTGGTTGATAAACTGACACAGAGGAAGGAATTTTATAGGTTGATTCAGAACTTTTCTATTTATTATTCACACAACCTTGGAAATTTTGAAATAATCTTTTGACATTCAAATTAGAAAGAGAAATTTATGGTAGAGATGGAAATTGCTCACTTGCATCCATTTCAAATCACTAAAGGAGGTGTCTGAACAAATTTGTCTGTGGTTGTTTTGTTTCTTTGCTTGAGAGTCTTTAAGCAAATACAGAACGTGATCTTTTAGTTGCTACTCATTTACTGGTAATCAAAGTTTAGGGAGGTACAGACATTCTGAGGATTAATTTTGCAATATACACCAAGAGCCTTTAAAATCAGCAATTCTGCTTCCAGGAATTCTACTAAAATATATATGCTAAGGAAATAATGAGAGAGGTGTCTGAAAACATGTACTAGAATGCTAAGATTTTCATTCTTCTTCCCTCCCTCACATGTGTATAGAAGTTTTTTAAATGTAACATATGCTCATTGTAAAAATGTTCAGAATATTTACAAATGTATAAAGTAGTAATACTAAAGTCCTTTCTCCTTCCATTAAAAAAAAATGTGATCTTTTAGATGTCACTGTGTGTGTAAGCAATGGGAACATCCCCAGTTAATTCATTAATTCAGTGAGCATGTATTTATAGACGACCTACCCGTGCTTCCCTAGTGGCTCAGACGGTTAAGCGTCTGTCTGCAATGCAGGAGACCTGGATTCAATCCCTGGGTTGGGAAGATACCCTGGAGAAGGAAATGGCAGCCCACTCCAGTATTCTTGCCTGGAAAATCCCATGGACCGCAGAGCCTGATAGGCTACTGTCCACGGGATAGCAAAGAGTTGGACACGACTGAGCAACTTCACTTTCACTTTCACCCGTGCATCAGGTACTGTGGACCTTGAGGATACGAAAGTAAACAAAAGAAACATAGTAACTCTCTGCCTTTATCACGTTTTGTCCCCTGTTTTCATCCCTTGTCTAACAGCATCCTCTTAATATTTCATGTGCCTCATATGATCATCATGGCCACTCCATCCCAAGTTATGATCACTCTCTTCTGAATTTCACTGAATTTCACAAATGGATGAAACATCATAATCTAGTTCAACATTTTCAATTTAGATGAGCCTATTGTGGCCTATACCAATCAAGTGATTTAAATGCTCAGGTTGTATATATCAAGTTGTATGTACATGACTTGAACCAAGTCTTCTAACCTTTTTCAAGATTTTTCACTGGTATCGTCTGCGTATTTACATGTCTGTTCCACTCATTTGGTACACAACCTACACTGTGTTGTTTTTAACTCTTTGTGTGTAAAGTTTATGATTTTCACTACTGAAGAGAACTTTTGAGTCTAAGGACTGTGTCTAATGTATCTATGTATTCTTCTCTCTCCAAACCTAGGACACCTCACTGTCTTCCTGATATAGAAACGTGACTGCAAATATTACTCTTTCTAACTTTTCTCGATCACTAAGTTCTGAGATAAGAGCCATTTCAAGTAGTGCTCTGCAAGTGACTTGATCATGTCACTTTTAAAAAATAGATTGTAAAAAATAAAATAAAAAAATAAAAGATTGTGCGTCTCTACTAATGTCACATTCTAAAAAGGAATTCCATCAGATTTGAAGTTGTGGCAAAAACATTTTCAGCAAAGGCAGTGAATTCCAGGGAAAGTACTAGTAGACTGACTCCTAATCTGCTTAGTTCTTTCAGATTTATTTCTTTTTTTAAAACACTTTCTTGGATTATTGTTGATTTACAATGTTGTCTTTAATTTCCACTGAACAGCAAATGACTCAGTTATATATTGGGTTGGCCAAAAAGTTCATTTGGGTTTTTCTGTAGGATAGTATGAAAAAACCCAAATGAACTTTTTTTCAACCATATATATATATATATATATACATATATATATGTGTATATATATTCTTTCTCAAGTTCTTTTTCATTATGGTTTTTCACAGGATATTGAATATATTTCCCTACACTACATAGCAGGACTTGTTGATCCATCCTATATATAATATACATACATAATACTTGGCATCTGCCAATCCCGAACACTGCATCCTTCCCGCTCCCTCTGCCTCCCCTTTGGCAACCACAAGCTATTCTCCATATCGGATTGATTTATTTTGATCTACGTGGGGCGGGGGAGAGGTGAAAGTCCTAGGTATGATTTAACAAACACACTGAGTAGAATGGTCCCTGAAAATGTGAATGCTGAATCTGACTGTAATATTTGAGATAGGAAAGAAAGACAGTTCAGTGACAACAGATAGGAAGCCTTTAGTTGTAGGATGCTTTTCTGTTTTTCCCCAAGGATTAGAGTGAAGAACTCCTATAATCAGCTCTGGCTAATGAAATTGAGGATATTGCCACAAATTCCTATAAACTTAATACAAATATTAATTACTTTTGCACATAAGAAACACTCTACACTCCTCCCCCTTTTCCAGGTTTCATTTGAAAATCCAATTATACAGAAATGCAGTTTTAATTATAATATTGATTTTACTTCTTTGCTAGGAGTGGGACTAATTCAATTAGTTCTAATTATGTGCATAGAGTGGTCTGACTAATCTTGCAAGATGTTGGCCCACTCCCTAATTTCATACCACTTTTCTTCACATCCAAATCCGAGAGGAAAATTAAGGCTCTGAGAAGGCTGAAATTGTGCAGACCTTTAATAAAGGAACATGAGACAGGAGATACAATAGTCTGTTAAAGAATTTGACAATTTGACAGTGTTTTTTTTAGATGCAAAACTGTGCAAATCAGATTTTGTTTAGTCTTTGCAATTAGCAACTGCAGCAGGATTTAGAGAACTTTCATGAGAATCAGGAGGAAGACTAATGAAATAGTAATAAAGAAATGTTCAGTGGTAACAATCACTTTCCTATTAAAAATATTAAGGTAGGATCAAATAATAGATTTAATCATTTATATAAAAATCAGCAGGATGTTTTGTAGAAATAAGAGGTGTTATGATCATTATAAAATGTCCATGACTATTAAACAGGTGGAGAAGACTTTATTCAAAGCTATTTTAATAGAGCAAAGAGATCTTTTTACTCAACTTAAACCATGAGCAGAATGGGGAGATGTTTAGGTCACCTGTGTTTTTCAGCTGGTTTTACTCAAAGGAAAAGTAAACTTTATGTCTTCATGACAGATGGTAGTTTTATAACTTGAAGCAAGGTGCTCACTAAAGTTAAGCTCTTTCATTCCCACAGAGGTCAGGAGATAGAAGCCTTGATGACTACATACCAAAGGGTTGTCTCCCAGGCCATTGAATAAGTAGTCCTAGGTATAAAAGTGACAATTTGTTGTTGTTTAGTCATTCAGTTGTGTCCAATTCATTTCTACCCTAGGGACTATAGCCCACCAACCTCATATGTCCATGAGATTTCCCAGGCAAGAATACTGGAGTGGGTTGCCATTTCCTTTTCCAGGGCATCTTCCCAACCCTGGAATTGAACCCATGTCTCCTGCAAATCTCCTGCATTGCAGGCAGATTCTTTACCTCTGAGCCACTAAGGAAGCCCACTTACTAGCTAAAAGACTTCATAAAAGTAAAGTCATTTTCTTTCTCTGATTTTATTATCCCATCTATGAGACTTAGAAAGGCCTGGCCTCGGTGATAGTTTCAAGTCTCTTCCAGGTTGTGTATTATAGAAGTCTATGTGTGGTCTTTACAGAAACATTTATACCTCTGATAATCTCATTTACTGCTCTTTTCAACTGAAAAATATGTACCCTAATATCCTGGGATAAATTTTGAGTGATTAACTCCTTCTCTAAAGGAGATATAAGAAAGCCTTCTTAAGTGAACAACCCAAAGAAATAGAGGAAAACAACAGAATGGGAAAGACTAGAGATTTCTTCAAGAAAATTAGAGATATCAAGGGAACATTTCATGCAGGGAAGGGCATGATAAAGTACAGAAAAGGTAAGGACTTAACAGAAGAGAAGAGATTAAGAAGAGGTGGCAAGAATACACAGAGTTCCAAAGTCTATGCTCAGTTGTGTCTAGTCTATGCTCAGTTGTGTCTAGGCTCCTCTGTCCATGGAATTTCCGAGGCAAGAATTCTGGGTTGCCATTTCCTACTCCAGTGGATCTTCCTGGCCCAGGTATCAAACCTGTGTCTCCTGCATTAACATGTAGATTCTTTACCACTAGTGCCACCAAAGTCCAAAATACACAGCAAACTATACAAAAAAAGAAAAAAAAGGTCTTAATGACCTGGATAATCACAATGGTGTGGTCACTCACCTAGAGCCAGGCATCCTGGAGTGTGAAGTCAAGTGGACCTTAGGAAGCATTACTATGAACAAAGCTAGAGGAGGTGATGGAATTTCAGCTAATGTACTTACAATCCTAGAAGATAATGCTGTTAAAGAACCTCACTCAGTGCGTCAGCAAATTTGGAAAATTCAGCAGTGGTCACAGGTCTGGAAAAGGTCAGTTTTCATTCCAATTCCAAAGGTGGGCAGTGTCAAAGGATGTCCAAACTACCATTCAATTGCACTCATTTCACATGCTAACAAGGTAATGCTTAAAATCCTTCAGGCTAGGCTTCAGAAGCATGTGAACTGAGAACTTACAGCAATGTGTGAATTAAGAACTTGCCTTTCCTAGAATAGGCAGAGGAACCAGAGATTAAATTGGCAACAATCATTGGAACATAGAGAAAGCAAGAGAATTCCAGAAAAATAAACACTGACTTGTGCTTAACTGACTATCCTAAAGCTTTGGGAAATTCTTAAAGAAATGGGAATACCAGACTACCTTACCTGTCTCCAGAGAAACATGCATGCAGGTCAAGATGCAATTGTTAGAACTGGAAATGAAACAATGGACTGGTTCTAAATTGGGAAAGGAGTATGTCAAGGATGTATATTGTTACCCTGCTTATTTAACTTCTATGCAGAGCACATCATGCAAAATGCCAGTCTGGATGAATCACAAGCTGGAATCAAGATCACCAGGAGAAATATCAACAGCCTCAGATATGCAGATAATACCACTTTAATGGCAGAAGGTGCAGAGGGACTAAAGAGCCTTGATGAAGATGAAAGAGGAAAGTGAAAAAGTTGACTTGAAACTCAGCATTCAAAAAACTAAGATTATGGCATCTGGTCCCATCACTTCATAAAAGGGGGGAAAGTAGAAGCAATAACAGATTTTACTTTCTTGGGTTCCAAAATTACTGCTGATGGTGATTGCAGCCACAAAATTAAAAGACACTTGCTCCTTGGAAGAAAAGCTATGACAAACCTAGACAGTATATTAAAAAGCAGAGACATCACTTTGCTGACCAAGGTCCATATAGTCAAATCTATGGTTTTTCCAGTAGTCATGGATATGAGTATGGATATGAGAGATGGACCATAAAGAAGGCTGAGCACCAAGGAATTGATGCTTTTGAATTATAGTGCTGGAGAAGACTCCTGAGAATCCCTTGGACTGCAAGGAGATCAAACTAATCAATCCTAAAGGAAATCAACCCTGAATATTCATCAGAAGGACTGATGCTGAAGCTGAAGTTCCAATACTTTGACCACTTGAAGTGAAGAGCTGACTCACTAGAAAAGACTCTGATGCTGGAAAAGATCAAGGGCAGAAAGAGAAGGGGCGACAGAGGATGAGATGACTGGGCATCATCACAGATTCAATGGGCATGAGTTTGAGCAAACTCTGGGAGATAATGAAGGACAGGGAAGCCCAATGCCCTGCAATCCATGGGGTCAAAAGAGTTGGACGTGACTTAGTGAATGAACAACAACTGTAATCAAATGGCAAGTAAAATAAGCACTAGGGGAAATAATGTTTCTGTAACACACTCCTTTTCCCCTAACAGACATACAAGAAAAGATAAAAACAAAACTTCAGGTTATTTCCTTTTAAGCCTCAGCTGTCTTCTGCAAACGTATTGTTGCCTGACCTCTTCATCAATTAAAATAGTTTCAGAGTATCAGATCAATCAAAAAACTTCCTGGATTCTCTTAATGAAGCTTCCAAGCTGGCTCAGTGGCAAAGAATCTTGCCGATGCTGGAGACAAGGGTTTGATCCTTGGGTGGGTAAGATACCCTAGAGGAGGAAATGACAACTCACTCCATTATTCTTGCCTGGAAAATCCCATAGACAGAGCACCCTGGTGGGCTACAGTCCAGGGGGCTCACAAAAGAGTCAGACAGGACTTAGGGACTAAACAATAACAGTTCTCGCAATCGTTGGATAAGATCATGACTCTGAACTGCAGTGTTTTACTTTCAGTATATTCCGGGATGTACACATAACTTATAGAATTTTATCTATTTGGAACAATGTCCACTTATCACTGAGATCTTTAGCATTGACTTCGATCCCAAAGTTACCATTGTTTCTCATACGTCTTATCAGTACAATCACTATAAACCCTTACATTAAAAAAAAAAAGTTTTATTTTATTTTTTTTTTATTTAAACAAAGTCCAGAACTTTTTATTTTGTATTGGGATGTGGTGGTGGTGGTGGTGGTGACCAACTCTTGTGACCCCATGGACTGTAGCCCACCAGGCTCCTCTGTCCATGTGATTCTCCAGGCATGAATACTGGAGTAGTTTGCCATTTCCTTCTCCATGTATCGCGATATAGTGCATTTAAACCCTCAGATTTGATGCCACGGATAAGACCCCATTATTAAAGTAACCAAATACATTAAAGTATTTAGAGGAAGGCTCCCATTAGGTCTCTATATAGTCACTTAAGACCAATCTTTCTCTATATGTTGGTGACAGAAAAATTAACTAAAAATATTAACTCTTCCAGGAAAGAAGGAAACTTAATATAGATAAGCAACATTTCTTTAGAAAGCCTATGAATTCCAGTTTTAGAATACGGCTTTTTGTAGATCTGAAATTTTATTACACTGGTACCTACTTATACTAAGGAATTAATGTTTATAATTAAAGAAAAACACATAAATTGGAAAAACTTAGCTTCAATGCCAGAAAGGTCTACTTATTACAAAAAACATAATGATGTCACTGATGATTATCAGCTTTATTCTAAGCACTTTACCTGTATTAACTCATTTAATCTTCCTTTTCATCATTTTACATAAGTGAAAACAATGAAAAGGAAGATTAAGTAACTTACCCAATATCACAAAACTAGTAAATAGCAAAGTAAATAGTTATTCAAAGGTCAGAGCTCCTACACACTAAGCCTTCTTCACACTGCCACATCAGCTTTCAGGAAAGACTTACCAGTTTTTAATTCTAACAGCCATGTAGCTAATATCGCGTTTTATTCTCAACTAAAGTGGGATAATTACTTAATAAAATATTTATAAATATTTTCTCAATTTAATTAGTAAAAAGCAGTCTTTAATTGTTATTTGAATTTGAATTGGTTAATACTGAGTTTGGGCACTAACAAGCAACTCTCTGTTTAATTATTTTCAATTACAAGTTGCCTGTGTCTTTGACCTTTTTTTTCCCTATTGAGGTAATGTAGTATATATATACAGGGCTGGTGGCTGTATACAGCCTGGTGGCTCAGACAGTAAAGGATCTGCCTGAAATGCGGGAGACCTGGATTTGATCTCTGGGTTGGGAAGATCCTCTGGAGAAGGGAATGGGTACCCACTCCTGTATTCCGTCTGGAGAGTTCCATGGACAGAGGAGCCTGGCAGGTTACATACAGCCCATGGGATTGCAGAGTCGGACATGACTGAGTGACTTTCACACATTATATATACACATGTAATATATATAACATATAGAACTGTAGCTATGTATAAAATATACATAAAGTATGCATGTAATGACTTTTGTTTTGTTTATAGTATGTATTTTTTCTTTAGAGTTTGCATTTTTATATTGTTAAAAGCCTTGAAGTTGTCTTTATGATTACTCACTTAATACTTTACTCTTGAAAAAGGCTTCATTGTTCTAAAATCAGATAAACATTTTCTTCTATCTTCTGAGATATTTATGTTTTATCATCTTCACATTTGAAGTTTCAATACATGTAGAATATACTAAGGTCAGGTAATGTAAATCTCTCTCTTTCTCTCTTCACCTAACTAACCAATTGTCGGATAGCTATTATTTAACTTTCCATGTTTTCATTAAATTGAAATAAGATTTTCATACATAGATTTTTTTCTAACTTTTAAAAAACTTTTCTTGACTGATATATCTATTCCTGTGCATTTCCTTTCATACAGTTAAATTACTGGAAATTTATAATTAGCTTTAATTATTTCTATTAGTATTATTTTTTCAAAATATATTTGTCTCTTTTAGACTATGTATACTTACTAAATAATAGACTGATACATTAGACTAAACACTAAATTATGTTCAGATTCATAAAAAATGAAAGAAATAAGAAAAATCCTATTGATTAGAATTGAATTTAACTTAAAATTAATTTATGAAGAATTGACATGATGACATAATTTTAGATCCCAAACATGGCATTTATTTCCATTTAGTCAAGCTCTTCATATTGGTCCTGTACATTTCTTATAAATTTAATTTGTCAGAATTAAATACTCTGGTCATGATAAACATATATAATATGTATGCATATAGATTAGCTATTTTTATTTTTGCATACGCCAATACCCTTGCTAAACCTTACGTTAAATTTTTTATCAATTTTATTGTATTATCCTTATTATAAAGTCATTTTCTTACTTAATAATAATAGTTCAATGTTCAACTTTTATCTTAGTCCTGATTTTATGAAAACTTGTCTAGAATATCACCTTTATATATTATGTTAGAGTTTGTTGGAGACTTATAAGCATATTGTTGTTTTTCTTATCTATTATCTTATGTTTTAGGTTCACTAGCCTAAGGAGGAAATCTGAGGTCTCCTTCACCCCTTACCTTGCCCTGAAAATATTTTTTTTTTTCTGGATGGTCCTCAGAAGTGTGAGTTTCTTCCCTTGCCTGCGTGTATGCTAAGTCTCTTCCATCATGTCCAAGTCTTCGTGAATCTGTGGACAGTAGCCAGACAGGCTGCTCTGTCCCTGGGATTCCCCAGGCAAGAATACTGGAGTGGGTTGCCCTGCCCTCCTCCAGGGGATCTTCCCAACCCAGGGACCGAGTCCACTGTCTCTTGTGCCTCCTGAATTGGCAGGTGGGTTCTTTACTACGGGCTGCACCTGGGAAGCCCAAGTTTATCCCTTTACAGAGTAACTCTGAAACATCAATCTGCAGGACATGGCTCTGACAAAATTTCTGGATTCATCTTTCTTCACTGCCAATTTAGCAACTGCATAAGCATCACTGCCCTTTGTAGTATTGAGTGGCTATAAGAAGTTTTAGATTTCAATAGAGGACGAGGATAAGGGACAGGAAAAATAGTTCTTTTGCCCTTAGGAAGTGTATTAGTAAGGAAAGTAGCATCTGAGGTAAGAATCCAAAGTTACAGTGATTGAATAGCAATTTCTTACCTTCTTTTTTTTGGATGACCATACTTTTTCTCCTCAATAGTTCATTCTCACTTTAAAGAATGGAAATTCCTACTGAGGTATGGAAAATCACTGACCCCTGAAGCTTTGTGTTTCCCTGAGCAATTCAGCAACTCCATGGGGAAGGTATGGATGCAAAGCTAACATTGTTGATTTCTTTGTTAAAACCAAATTATATATATATATATATAATTTTCATCTAAATATAATTCCACATCAACATTTCTCTTAAAGATGAATTAACTTCTATATTTTTTTCATGTTTCTCTCATCCTCTAGCCTGTAATTCCATGCTTTTCTATCTCACACCAAATATGTACAATTCTTCTTTGGCAGTGCCTCTCCAAGATTATTATCAATGATATTGTGGTGTAAGTCTGTGAGATTGGACTTTCTTACTGTCATTTTTCAAAGTGCTGCTGACTGTGCTATCTAAGGAATGGTAACTCACAAATTACTTTTGTGACTGAAGATAGAAAAAAAAATGTTGTCAATTTCTCAAATTAATTAAGAGATAACATTGATATAGGAATGGGCTAGTGCCACAAATAATTATCACTTGAAATTACACAGTCAAAAAGGCCAATTAAGGAACCAAATATAGCTAATGAGAAAATTTAATTGATAATTTTTCAAGCTGCTGGCCTGGTCCTGCTTTTTTTTTTTTCCCAACAGTTCAGCAAAAATCACAACAGAAAAAACAACAACAAAAAGCATTAGAGGCTCAGCTAACTTTAAATATTCAAGTTCCTGGATGTTAGTTGAAATTTGTTTTTAGCTATTTGAATCCACTTCACCACATTAATACATAGTTTATTGTTAACAAATAATAATAATAATCTTTCCTAATTAAGCATAGTTTCCTCCACTTTGTAGGAATCCTAAAATTCAAAGTAAAAGAGGAGTTTCTATACTTTAAACCTCCTGCTTAAAAAACCAATTCAAATTTACCATGAAGGCTTTATCCTTCACATTATTTTTGGTAGTATTGTAGATTATATCTTCTGACTGACCTTCCTGAAGAAAATATCTAAAAATCCTGGTGAATATATAAAAATGATCTTTTGAAAATTAATTGCTAAGCAGACAATATAGGAAGGAATCTTTATAGCCCCAATCAAAATGAGACAAGGAAACAAGGGCGATAAGAGAATTATTCAAGCTGGCTTTCATCTTGAGGATATTTCCAATGTCCTCTAACTCTGAGTCTATTTTTAAAGCTCCATGGAGCATGAATAGTAGAAAACCTTGAGTTTATTCAATACAGAGTGAATAATAGGAGATACAAGCATAAAATCCCACTGAGGAAACTGAAAATAATCCTGCTCTCCCAAAACAGGAGACTGTAGAAGCAACAGCAATGCAAGAAAGAAAAGAGAGCAAAGAGAAGGCGGAGGAAAGAAAAACTGCACCTTTCAAAAAACCTGTTTTTAGAATTCACACATCAAATCGAGACCTTATAAGGATTTGCAGCTTGAATTTACATTTGTTGCGTAAACTAATTTAAAATTAGTATTCAAAAGAAGTCCTAGACTGAAAGGGTCCCCAGGGGTCTGGCAGGAGAAAATACAGGTCTTTTGACGGCTCCACAGAGCTCAACTCATACCTCAAATATAAGGGTTCATGGAATCAATCTTATAAATGCAGAAGAAAACAAGGCACCATGAGTCAAACAGGCAGAAACAACTGAAAATCAAGTCAGATCCACAAAGACTTCAGGTATCAGAATTACCAGGTTCAGAATTTTTTAAAAGAAGTTTCATTTATTTTAAAGCGCTAAAGATGGAAAACAAAAGTAGGATAATAGAGAAAGAGAGCATAAAAATGTTCACTCAGATTTGAAAAATGTCTATATATGACTTCTGGATATTAAAAATATTACAAATAAAATGATAAACACAGTGTGATATTGAACAACATAGCATGAAAAATATAGAAGAGAAGTTAATACCTTGGAAGACAGATCTGGACTATTAAGAATGCTGCACAGCAAAAGAAAATATGGCAGATATGAAAGTTATACTACCTCAAAAGTAATGACTGTCAGCTAACTTCAAAATCAGAAGATAGTACTATTGCTAATGCTGTTAATGTTATTAAATATAGTTTACATTTAATGTTATTAAAGATATTCTATCTGTTAGGACAACTGTCAACCCAGAACAGAGTAAAAATATCTTTCAAAGTGATTTTTCAGAAAAGCAAAAATTGAGTGTTGCCATATTTTCTCATGGGAAGGATTTCTAAGAGATTTAATTCCATTAGAAGTAAATGAAACACAGAATGGAGGCCTGAGATGCAAAAATGAATGAAAACTAAGATAATATTTTATATAAATCTAAACAAATGTTGACTATATTAATTAATAATAAAAAGTCATCTTTTTAAAAAATGAATTAAATCTTCAATAAAATAGCAACAAAGTGGGTGGGAGTAGTTGAATTTAAAGTGATTAAAGACATTTTATTCTTAAGATGGGCAGAGATATTTATTAACATCTGAATTATATTAAGGAACTATCATGAAATTTCTAAGTTATCAGTAGAAAATCATGCACACAACCTTCTGACATGTAAGAGTAAATTATGGTATAATAAATGATAACCAATCCAAAAGAAGCTAAGTGCAAGAAAAAGAAAACTACAAAATTAAATGGTGCAATTAAATTCAAATATATTAGTTATTCAGTTCAGTTCAGTTCAGTCATAGCATGCATGAATGAAATAAATTTTCTAATTACAAAATAGATCAGGCAAACAGAACTTTAAAAATCCAAGTATATGTTCCTTATAAAAGTGATCTAGAAAATACAAAGATGTTTTAATTGACTTAGGAAGATAAAATAATGTGAAGTAAATACGTACTTAACAATATGGACTCAAAATACAAAGGGAAAAGTGGCTTCATTGCAAAGAGAAAATTAGATGATCATAATAATGAAGGATTTAACACCTCCCTAACAACTGAAAGATCAGGCTGACTAAAAATCAGTAAGTATAGTATTTGAACAATATAATTAACAACTGCTCACATATATGGACACTTCTTAGACTACTAACTGAAAAAAAATGATTATTATTTAAAATAGGAAAATAAGTTGACAGAAAAGTAACAAATGTAATAGAATGATTCTTTAAAGTTATATAATTCTTAGTTTTTAAAAGTTTTATTAAAGTATGTATAGCTCCTATTCCTCCCTAATGAACCCTCACTGAATGCCCAACTCAAAGGCATTTTTGTATTGAAGGTACTCATTCCAACTCCCTTTGAATTCAGCACTTTCTTCAGTTTTGTCATTGCCCATATTGTTGGTTAATAACACATTTGTCTCCTAGTCTAAGTCTGAGCTCTTCATAAGACGGAAAGGAAATTGCCAGCTTTGAGCTTGAGGTAGGATTATCTCTTAGGCCACCAGGGATATAGAGAGGTTACTTCCTACATCATTAAGGATCATGCAGTTTCCTTGGGAAACCCCCTAATAAGTCATTCCTTATGTGATTCCAGGACTTAAGTCTATTAAAGAGAAATGCCCCATAAGTCTTTCTCTTATTGAGGATATTATTGGTCATCAGTGTCCCCTGGCAAAGTCTTTTGTTAATTCTCTAACCACACGGCCTTGATTCCCAGGGTACATGTCGGAATCCTTGTCTCCCTTCGTTCTTCTCTATCCCACTAAGGGACACCACTATCCTTTTGATTCCTTATGAATGAAGTATTAAGTCTTTTTAATTTTATGTTTTTAAAAATATATCTCAGTTTGTTTATTTCTCCACTCCTAGTCATGCTTGTCATAATTTACTTTAAGTACTGCTAAAGACCCTGATGCTGGGAAAGATTGAGGGCAGGAGAAGGGGATGACAGAGGATGAGATGGTTGGATGGCATCACCGACTCAATGGACATGAGTTTGAGCAAACTCCAGGAGTTGGTGATGGACAGGGAGGCCTGGTGTGCTGCAGTCCATGGGGTCTCAAAAAGTCAGACACAACTGAGCGACTGAACTGAACTGAACTGAAACCTCTTAACTTCCACTGTGTCTCTCTATCAAGTATTTGCTATTATACAATCTCCTGAAGAGACTTGAAAAAATATGTATGAATCAGATTAACCCCTTGCCTAAAATCTTGTATTGTGTCTTCGCATACTTGGAATAAAATCCAATCCCCTTATTTTAACCTGGCTTGGCCTTTAATATCTCCACCTTCACCTGGTAGTTTTCTCCTTGTTAATTTCAATTCAGCAATAGGGGTCTTTTCCTTGTCCTCTGTCACACAGAACTCATACTCCCACATTAGGACCATTGCTTTATCTTCTGTGCCCTTCCCCTGGCTCTTTACAAAACTGCTTCTTATCTTTCATGGTCTTTGTTTAAACATCATCTCCACCGAAACCTTATCTGAAATTCCTCATCTACTGGCTTTTCCATCCAATGATTCTATCAGGACCTTAAAAAATTTTCTTTAGAACTAAAAATCTACATTTATTTATTTAAAAACACGTTTCAAAGTGTATCTTCCTCATCAGACTAGAAGCACCAAGGGGCTTAGCAGATCACATTAGCTTGGGCACACAGCACACATCAATGCCAAATAAATATTTTGAATCAAGTAATTAACAAATGGATAACTCAACCGTCTAACCACGTAGAAGTCCTCAACAAATGATAACATGCATATTTTGCATATCTATCAGTTACACAGTGATATATACATACACTAAGCATTGGATGGGCTATGGTGAGCAGAGTAAAATATGCATTTGATGAATACAAGAAAGAGCTACGGTAGAGATGGCTACGTATTCACCAAATCTTTCATTCATTTCCTGGCAGTTAGCTACAGTGTACTTTTCAGTCTCCCATATAATCAGAGCTCTCATGAGACTGAGTTCTGAAAAACTGGATACATATAGAGGTGAAATATGCCATTCCAGGCCTAGCCCATAAAATTCTCCAACACAATCTTCCCCTGTCTCTCTTTCTTTATGCCTGGGTAATCAAGATAACTCAGAATCTAAATTTAAAAATAGGCTTCGTTCCTGATGATAGCATAGAATGGTTTCTCCCACACCTCTCTCCTTACCTTGGACTATGATGTGAGTGAGAAGTAAACTTTCATTATATTAAGCCACTGAAATGTGTGATTGCTTTTAGAGCAGCTGACCTATGTTTATTTATATACCCTCACAAAATTATAATCTAGTAGGGTTATAATGCTGTGTGACAATGTCTTGCATTGTTTTGCCCTTCTGTTAGTTTTAGAATAGTTCCTGTATTAGAACTTATAAACTGAAGTCATAGTCTTGTAATAGAAATGAAATGTCATTCTCTAAAATGAAGCTAAACTGCAGATGAAAAAGGAAATCACAGAAATGTAGGATCACAGAGGAGGTTACTAAAGACTTAAAAAAAAAACTTGTTAAAACAGTCCTTTTCAGGCTCTCTTTTTATGAAATTGTAATAAGAATCTACTTTCTGTCCAAACCTGCTTCTTTATGCTGCAACTTGTCACTTCATTCTCTGTCTTTTCCAATTCATTCAGTCATTTAAAAGCTGAAAGTATACCTGATTTGCCATTTCTAGGAACTAATTGGTACCTGTGCTAATTGCAGGAGGTACAATATCAGGATAATGGCAATCATCTTATTTTGGGTTATAAGGTTACTGGTACCCTGGGCTCTATAACAAGTCTTTTCATTACCATGTAATATCTTTTAAGTGGGTTTTTGAATTTTATTTTCAAGTATGAAATGGTGCCCCCCTTAAGTCTAAGAATTGGAATGTCAAGAGTGACAGCAGTTATTTTGTTGGTTGTTCATTTCATACTTCTTTTCCCTTTCACTACCTGAATATTCTCATTATCTGATTATTTCATCTGTTGTTCATTTGGCACAGTACAAAACTCCTGTCCCTTAATTGTTTTTGCAGGCTGGCCTTTGTACAGGAAATGTGTACTGTAGAGCTGATATTTTTAAAGTTTAATGAGAAAATGGAACCTCCAGAGCATGAAAATGAATTATATATTTTTAGTGAGTTCAGGATAATTATGAAATTGGAGCAACTGCTATACTTACAAGCCTTGGAATTTTACCTTTCGGTAATGTTTGAGGTTTATGTCTTTTCCTAAAATGTTTTAAAATATTTTGCCCAATATTGTAAACTTATTGATGTTTTGAACCCAAGAAAACCAACAGTATTATTTATTGTATTTTTCTATACATTTTATGGTATCATTTATGCCAATTGTTTTTGCTTATCACATGTGACAATTTTTGACATGGATTTAAATATCTGCTGATGTTCCATTTCACAAAATTCTCAGATAAAATTTTGTGGTGACACTAAGAAAGTTCAATTCTGTTTTTAAATATACAAATCTTAGAGGACAAAAGTATTACTCCTCCTTATATTTATCTTAATGTATAATCTCACTTTACTCTTGAAACTTGTTCATTTCCATTAAGAATAGTTTTCAGAAGAAAGTGTCTCAAAGGTAAATTATTTTATGCTAAAAATAAGAATTGTGTCAGAATACAAAACTTACTGAATTAGAAAACTGATGACTTACTGTGATGTACAGCATGATAATTAGAGTTAATAATACTGTATGGTATACTTGAAAGTTGCTAAGAGCAGATCTTAAAAGTTCTTATTATAAGAAAAACATTGCAACTTGTATAAATACAGATGTTAACCAAATTCAAAATACATACAAATATCAAATTATTATGTTGTACACCTGAAACTGTTACCCGTTAATTATACCTCAATTATAAAAATATATTTTTTAAAGACACAATCTGTTGTAACACAGCTATTGAAAATATTTCATGAATGCCAAGACTCAGGGACACACAACAGGCTCTTATTCTCCCTTCATTTCAAACTGGTTCCTTTTATGTCCTGTTTCAAGAGAGTATCCTAAATAGGTCCTCAGAGGATATCTTCAGCTCCTGTGGTTTAAGAATCTCTTGCAAACATGCTTCCCTTGATCCATTAATTCTTTCTTTGCCCAAAATGCTTTGCTCCTAAATTTCCGCCTATATCACTGAATCTATCTTTTCAAGATCTTTGGACTCCAGAGATAGTTTTCAAGAGATAATGTAAATTCTCACACTAACAGTATTAATTTTGAAAATGAGAACTACAAAATCTGGATTGAAGAAAATAATTTTCACTGTGGCATTGTAAAGAGTGATTAAAAGAACCATTTTGCAGATGAGGGAATAAAAATAGGAAGGACAAATAGCTCACCCAGTGGTAACCTGTTTAGGAGCCAGAACGTGAATACATGATGGAGTCAATTTTTTCTAATCTTTAAAAGTATGGTTATTTGACATTTTGCCTTATATTTTTAATACATTGTTTTGTGATCTACATATAGTATTATACCTGATTTTAAAACTGTTTTTATTCCTTAAGCATGTGTATATTGTTGACTAGTAAAACAAATATTTATTTTTGTTTGGTTATCATTTTTATTCTATTTTATAGCAGAGGACCCTAGCTGGGCATCTTTGGGAAATTTCTATTATTACTATTGTGTTTAGATCCAGAGAGTTTCAGTTTTCTCTTTTTTTTTTTTGGAAATTCACCAGGATGGGTTATTAACTACAAAGGCAAGCCCCTACTGCCTGCTCCTGAAGATAGATTGGGTGGGCCGTTTCTGAACATAATTCTGCAAACTGAGATATTAACGGCTCTGTTATGTTAAAGGAAGGCAACTTTGGGGACTGGCACTTAAAAACTGATGATAGATTTCTAAAACGTACTTTCTCTGAAATGTTGATCCTAATGCATTGCAACTACGAAAGGTTATGAAAGAAGAGAAAATCTGGGGGGCTGTTGTGATTGTGAACCATTGTCACTGCCTTGGTTGAAACAAAGAGAATATCCTGATTTCCGTACTACTGAGTACTGAGTGAGAAATTATTTCATTCTTAGTGGTGTCTAGAGGCAGAATTCTTGAGTTCATCTAAGTGTTTTGCTATTTCAGATCTAACAGTGAAGTCCATAACCCATTTCATGTAAATTCTTGTTAGTGGTAAAAGAAAGGGGTATGATTTCATTCTTTTCAATGGGTATATCCAGTTTCCCCAACACAATTTATTGTAGTGACTATCTTTTCTCCATTGAGTATCCTTGGCTCCCTTGTCAAATCTTAGTTGAGTGTATAACTTTTTCTGGGCTTTCAATTTTGTTCCATCAGTCTATGTGTCTATTCTTACTGCTAGTACCATACACTTTGGCTTACTACAACTTTTTTAAACTAGGAAGTGCAGTGCCTCCAGCTTTGTTCTTTCTCAAGATTATTTTGGCTATTAAGAGTCTTTTAAAGTTTCATATGAATTTTAGGATTTTTTTCTGTTTCTGCAAAACATACCATTGGAAATTTGATAGAGAATGTGTTAAATATACAGATAGCTCAGGGTATAATGGGCATCCTAACAAAATTAACTCTTCCAATCCGTGAACATGGGATATTTTCTTATTGTTATGGGTCTTTTTTAATTTCCTTCAATGTCTTAGAGTTTTTTTGGTGTGTGGATATTTCACTTTCTTGGTTAATTTTATTCCTAAGCATTTTGTTTTGCTTTGTTTTTAATAGTATTGCTTTCTTTATTTTACAGATAGTTCAGTGTTAGTGTATAGAAATTAAACTGATGTTTGTATGCTGATTTTATATCATGAAACTGCAGAAGTTCTTTATTATATCTAACAGTTTTAGAGTGAAATTTTTAGAATTTTCTATATACAATATCATGTCACCAGTACGAAAGACAATTATACTTCTTCCTTTCTGATTTGGATGACCTTTATTTCCTTTTTCCTTGCTTAGTTACTCTCCTTAGGAAGTCTATTACTGGGTTGAATAGGAGTGGTGAGAGTTGATACACTTGTCTTATTCCTGACCTTAAAGGGAAAGCTTTCAACCGTTCACCATTTTGATGTTAGATATGAGTCTGTCATATGTTTTTTATTATATTGAGATAGGTGTCCTTAACATTTGTCTTGGCAATGATTTTTTTGAATACAACACTGAAAGCACAAGCAACAAAAGTAACAATTAACATTTGGGCATACATCAAACTAAAAAGCTTCTGCACTGCAAAAGAAACAGTCAACAAAATAAAAAACCAACCTATTGAATGGGAGAAAATATTTGCAAACCAAATATCTAATGAGGGGTTAATATCCAAAATGCATAAGAATTTATAAAACTCAGTATCAAACAAACAAACTGATTAGAAAATTGGTAGAGGAATTAAATAGACATTTCCCCAAAGAAGACTTACAAGTCTCTGTTCCCTGTGCCTTAAGACTATATTCTGAAGAGTGTGAGTTAAAATGGATGAGTTCTCCATGGGTGGTCCCTTCAGGGTGCTTTGGGAGCACGGAGTAAGGAATGGCTAACCTCCCTATTTACATGAACTAATAAGCAAGTTAATGTAATTTATCTGAGACTCAGTTTCTTTAAAATGACTATTCTAAAATATTCCATCCTAAAGGAGAACAGTTCTGTGTGTTCTTTGGAAGGACTGATGCTGAAGCTGAAACTGTAATACTTTGGCCACTTCATGCGAAGAGTTGACTCATTGGAAAAGACCCTGATGCTGAGAGGGATTGAGGGCAGGAGCAGAAGGGGACGACAGAGGATGAGATGGCTGGATGGCATCACTGACTCGATGGACGTGAGTCTGAATGAACTCTGGGAGTTGGTGATGGACAGGGAGGCCTGGCATGCTGCGATTCATGGGGTCACAAAGAGTTGGACACGACTGAGCGACTGAACTGAACTGAACTATTTCCCAGACTTCCCTGGTGACTCAGTAGTAAAGAATCCTCCTGCTGATGCAGGAGGGGTTTGATCCCTGGGTTGGGAAGATCCCCTGGAGAAGGAAATGGCAACTCACTCCAATATTCTTGCCTGGGAAATCCCATGGACAGTGGTGTCTGGTGGGCTAAGATCCTTAGGGTCACACATGAGTCAGACATGACTTAGTGACTAAACAACCACCACCACCTAATATATATAATATGCTTCTCAAAATCCTCATCAATGGCTGCCCACTGAGAAGAGTATAACATCTCAAATCTTGAGCCTAGCATTCAAATCAGTTTGACCCAAACTTATTTTCTTCATCTTTTACTTCCCCTATTAAACATACTCTCTTGAAGATTTTGAAATTCTCCTCCAAGAAATCTCTCATTTTTATTTTTTTTTTCTGAACAAATAAATAAGTAAACAAATTCTCCCAGATAAGAATTTCTCAAGATTTAGAGTTATCCTCTTCCTGGCACAAAGAGAGATACACTTACAGATGGAGATTTCCTTTACACCAATAGTCCCCAGTTTATGGTTTGACATATAATTTTTAACCGTATTATTGTATGAAAGTGATAAGTATTCAGTAGAAATCATACTTTGAATTTTGATCTTTTCATGGGCCAGCAATTTTCAGTAAGATACTCTCTAGTATCTTATCTGCTGCTGTGGAGCAGCAGCAGAGCGCCAAAGCTGCCAGTCAGCCACAAGACCGTAGGGGTAAACAACCATAAACTAAAAAGCATTCTGTATTCATACAGCCATTCTGTTTTTCACTTTTAGTACTTACAGTGTATTCAATAAATTACACAATATATTCAATGCTTTATTATATAAAATAGGCAAAAAGATGCTATTACCCAATGGTAGGACAATGTAGATCTTCTGTTGTAGGTTTAAGGTAGGCTAGGCTATGATGTTCCCTTAGGTTAGGTATATTAAATGCATTTTCAACTTGCAATATTTTCATCTTACAACAGGTATATTAGGACAATTAAACCCATCATAAGTCAAAGAAGATCTATAATTGTAAATGTCTCTTATAAAAGGTTTATAAGAGTTTTCAGTTTTCAGAGCTTCACCTGTGCCAGCTGTTTCTTAAAAAAATAATCAGATGTCAAAGAGGCATATTTTGGGGAGATATATTTTACTCCTCTTCAAGACCCACCTCAGTCTAATGGCCTTCTTCTTTAATTAATTTAATACCTGAAAAGTCTACCTTTGATTATTAAATAAGCCAATATGTTTATTGCTCCCCCCGACTTTCTTTTTTCTGTTCATGTAACCAGGAAGGGATAATGCTGACTCCATAATGCATTTGTTTTTTGTGATTTTAATCCTTGTTTTTTGCAGGTTTTGTTATTTTAACATACAAAATGGCCTGCCTCAGGGAACCCTGCTCCCCTCTCCTAAAGTGCCTTTTTTTAAACTCACAGGAAGATAACCTGACCCTGCCCACCTGTGAAAGACTGTGACATTCCTAAGTTCCTCGTGTGGAGAAAGGAACCATTTGTCTGCTACTTGCTGGTGTGAATCAGAAATCCACATTTGGCAGGGGAGCGGGAAGGGGCTGTCGGTGAGGGGATAGCAGATAGCTGTGGCATCCTACTTTATTGATATAGTAGGAGATATTCCATCTGTGAAATGGCTGTAAGGAAGTGAAACTAGCACATCCCCCTACATGAGGTTTGCCATTCTAGGAGATATTTGTAAGAAGTAAGTGGTCTTTATACTTTGTTTCCTCACCCCACCCCCATATCTGATCCATAAAAGAACATGGCATCCAGACACTAGATAAGATGGTTATTTTGAGACATTAGTCTGCCCATCTTCTCTGTCAGCTGGCTCTCCAAATAAAGTCATATTCCTTGCCTCCACACCTTGACTCTCAAATGTATTGGCCTATCTTATGGCGAGCAGAGCAAGCTTGGACTCAGTAACAATTTCTTTCCTGCTTATAGGAAGCTTGCATCTCTTTTGCAATACATGCTATATACAAATTAAAAGTGTACTAAGAATACAATACAATTTATAAGTCCAAATAAGGAGTTGTGGCAATAGCATCGAAGACGGTTAGGGCAAAGATTTGAGATGGGCCACAAAAATATAGTAAGATTTAAGCTAAAATCACTAAATATTATTAATATGTGATCCAATAGATACTTAAATCTACCCTGAAACTTTTCAGTTTTTGTAAACTTGGTTTAAATAAGCTGACATACTTTTTCTCTGTATTGTAACATTTAGGATTATATTTAATCTGGCATCAGGAAAAAAAGCAACTTTTTTCATTGACTTTTAATGTAGTTTTACTTTTATATTTGACATCTGATTCCAGGAGTAATTATCATACCATTTGGAGAAATATTTATGTTTACCATGGTGTTTTCAACAGAATGCCTCCTTAAAAAAAAAAAAAAATCCATAAGTTAGCCAATCAAGAAGACAAATGGTCTGCAGCTGTTTTTTTTTACTCCTATTAACACTCTAGCCTTACCCAACTCCTTCATTTATCCTTCTGTTTTCAAAGGAGCTCTTAATTACTTCCATTCCCATTTCAGTTGTAAATGCTTCTTTATTGCCATTCTTTCATTAGAATAAATCCTCCAACCTATTCAAGGACCTGACACTTCACCACTGATTTACAAATGATCCAATCTTATTAATCAGATGTTGGCCCTGGCTTTGAGGTATCTGTATTGCCATTGCTGATAACTGTTGATGAAAGACCCTCTTTCTTCCTCCCCATTTCTTGGAAAACACAAAGGTATATTTTCAACATTTTATTTCAGGAAGGCTGAAATTAAAAAGAACTAGGGAAATAGAAAATCATGTAATTGTTTTGAAAAGAGTTATTATTTCACACTGTTGGCTAAGCAGACTATTGGTTGCAGTGGGGATAATTGTGGCTTATAAAAGATTTGTCTGAAATTTTCCATTAGAAATCCTTTCTTCATAGATTTCAAGCTACTTCTGAATTTATTATCATAGGACCAAACCATAACACCACTGAACAGTGTTCTAAAAACAAAATTAAACAGCACACAAGAAACCACATTAAATAAGTATGGTGGTTGACTTTAGTATTTCTTTTCATGTTCAGGAAACTACACTTTAAAGTACCTTTACCATAAAGAGTATATATGGACTATGTATTCATAAACTATATATATAATTACTATATATATTAATTATATATATATTGGGCCTCCCAGGTGGCCCTGTGGTAAAGAATCTACCTGCTAATGCAGGAGATGCAGGTTCGATCCCTGGCTTGGGAAAATCCCCTGGAGAAGGAAATGGCAACCCACTCCAGTATTCTTGCCTTAAAAATCCCATGGACAGAGCAGCCTGGTGGGCTTGTCCATGGGGTCGTAAGGAGCTGGAAATGACAGCGACACTAGCCAGTTCTGGGCCCAATGAGCTCTTTTCCTCAGGAGATTTGCCACTGTTTTTCTAGCTGTCTTATCTTCCCCAAAGTCTTTCCATTGTTAGCTCCTGTGCTTCAGGTCTTCACTTAAAAGTATCATCTTCCAGAATATTTCTCTGACTACCCTCCCTAAATTAGAGCCTTCCTATCATTATCTGCGGATTACTTGCATATCTCCATAATCTTCCCTAAAATGATGGTTCCATGATTTCAAGAGCTCTTTCTTATTTTTATTATATCCCCAGCACTCTTCATAGCACCTTATACATAATAGGTAACCAATCTGTATCTGGCAAAAAAATGAATTAATAGATGCATAAATTATGAAAGGGAGAGAGTTCACCTTATTCCTCTCAACACTGGTTTTTGACTCTCATTCCAAATTTACATATCTTACAGATGCAAAAGCTATGTTGGAGAAAGAGATGAGGAAGATATATAATCAAAGAGAATGTCCCACAAAGCAGAAAAAAAGTCATTTCCAAATACCTCACCCGCTAGTTATGACATTGCAACTGGAGAAAACTCCTATGCAAATTCAGTCATGCAAGCCCCATTTAGCTCAGGAAAATGTGTAGAAATTGATTGAGTGAGCAGCTGGTGATATTGTAGTCAGGCTCTCTGGAAGTTAATTGGGAAGCGTTGTGAAAAATCTTGACATCGTACATGTAGCTATACTGACTTCCATTGTGCCCTAGACACTCATCACACACAGTTGCTCTGCACTATTACAAAATAACGGGATGCCTCTGCATCTCTGATGACTCTCATCAGTAGCCTGCTAAGAAAATTGAGTAGGAGGGAGTGATGAGCTGAAGCTTGAACTTTTTAATTGGAATGAAAAAGCCCCTAATCTTGTGAGTTTTCATTTCATGAAATATTTTTATTCTGCAAACAATTTCTTTTCAGGTCTCTTTTTATATTGTTCTTATGGAAAATCTAGAATTGAGATTAAATGACTTTCTTTTCCTGATGTTTTATTTACATATCTGTATCAGTTACTGATGGTCGTGAAACAAAACATACCAAATCTTGGGCTTAAAACACCATGTGTATGGGTGTGTGTGTGTCTGTGTGTGTCTGTGTGTCTGTGTGTGTATGCATTCTCGTTCATGTCCAACTCTTTGTGACCCTATGGACTGTAGCCTGCTAGGCTCCTCTGTCCATAGGGTTTTCCAGGCAAGAATACTGGAGTAGGTTGCCATTGTCCATTCCAGGGGATCTTCCTGACCCAGGGATTGAACCCTTATTTCATGTGTTTCCTGCATTGGCAAGGGGACTTTTTTACCACTAGTGCCACCTGAGAGGCCCCAAAACACCACATGGCTGAATATTATTTCTTACAAGTCTGCAGTTCAACTCAACAGTGCTGCTGTTCTAGAGTGGGCTTATTCATATGTCCTTGAGGAGCTGGTAGGTTGGCTAGTGGCCTGGACCTCATCTGGAGGAACATGGCCATTCTCCCTGTGTTCCTCACATAAGTTACGTCTATTATATTCCAGGCATTGTGCTCTGTACTGAGGATACAAAGGGCAATCAAACTTTGTGATCTTAAAGAGTATAGGGTGTAAAAGAAGAATAAGGATGTGTGTGTGTGTATATGTGTGTGTATGTATGTATGTGTGTGTATATATATATATATATATATATATATATAAATGCAGGACTTAAATACTAAGAGCACTATGAGAGAAATTTGTGGTTTACAGATAGGACATCAGAGAAAAAATATTCAATCCTGAGTAGAATGAGGAGGAAGAATCAGGATAGACTTTGGGATATATGCCTCTTGAATCAAATCCTAAAACATGAGAAACATTCTGTTAGGTCTTTAAGCTAGGACTCCAGGCAGGAAGGGTAGCTGAGGAAAAGCACCGATGTATGAGACATGCAATGGTTCATCGGGCTTCAGGACTGTGAGGTGTGAATAGAACAGAGCAAGATAAAACTGAAGTAGCAGATAGTGGCTGTGGGAACTGTACATGACAGAATGAGTTTGAATTTTGCCTTAGACACTAAAATGGTAATAATAATAATAGTAATAATAATAAATTACCTCCAATGTTTATGTTTTTTCTACATAATAGAAACTCTTATAAATCTTTTGCATGCCTTTTCTCATCTAGACCTCCTTATACCTCTATGACATGGGTATATGATATACCTCTACAATATCTCTATTTTAAGATGTGGTTATTAAGGAAGGTTATTTAGGATAGAGTCTCTAAATAAACTTATATAATCCTTCAATCCTGAAGATCAAATCCTTCAAGTGCAAAAAATTAAATCTTGCCCTATTTCATCTCTTACACCACTAATTCCCAGTCAATAAAATATATACAAATCTCATTTTCTATTACTGAGAGCATAATATTAAATAAAATTGAAAGTTCCATAAATGATGAACTCCCAACTTAAGCTGCTTGCCATGCTTCACAGCATAAAACAGGGTAGTGAACTACTAATAAGCATACAAGAGATATTTACTAAATTTAAATAAACCATTCATGATGATGAAAAGATGTGAAATGTTTGCAGGCTACTTAATTTGGGGAATACAGTGTTTGTATATTTACCATAGTGCTAAATGATTCTAGGGAAACAAAAAAAGACTTGACAAACTCAGTATGCTTCTTTAGCACCTTGCTTAACTGTTGCATTTGTATTAACATCTTATTGAGGCATTGTCTGTCATTCAAAGCATCCTATTTACAATTGAGTTTTAAGTTATTTATGTATTTCTTTCCCATGAAGAACAGTTATGGTTTTTACTTTCTAATAGCTTGAGTTATGCATCTTATGTATATTTTCCTTTTCATTCTGCCTTCCTGAAAACTTAGAGACAAACATATTTTATATGCAGTTTAAAAAAAATAAATGCCAGTCATGTCTCTCAGCCTAACATAAAGGCAAATAAGGAAATCTCCAAGCATATCATTCAAAGTGATGTCAATGTCCCAAGGCTCTATACAATCAATAATGCACCACTTATCTGTGAAATGACTTTGTGTTGTTCAAAATATTATTTTTTGGTATTTTCTTATTTAAAACATTTGTGATGAAAGAAATTAGAAAATAAAGATCATTAGTGACAGTTACCTAAATAATCCATTAGTTAGAGATGATTTCTAATAATGTTGTAAAACATATATCTTTTTAGTCTTTTTTAACATACAATTTCATTTAAACAAAAATAAAATCATATGAAATAATGTTTTCTATATACCCTACAAAACACCATGAATACCTTTCTATGGTATTTAATATTTTTCTACACTATAAGCCTATGTTAATGATACATTATAACTTACATCAAAAATACACTATTTGTGATGTAATAAAGAGTAATAACTGACTCTCACGTTGTTTATATATTACCATTATTACAAACAATGCTCTGACAAGCAAGCTTTTGTAAAGATCTTTCTGTACACTCCTCATTGTTAGAATAGATACCATGAAGCAGAATTATCAGGTCAAAAGGTACATACATTTTCAATGTTTTGTATAGACTATCACACATCCATGAAAGCTGATCAAAACATACAATTCCCCAAGAATATAAAAGTGTTCATTTCCTATACTTTCTCAAACATGGAACATTGTGATATATTATTTTCTTTACTATTTGATTGCTAATGTGTGTTTCTATAATTGTTAATGGAGTTGAGTTTGCTTTGTACATCAGAATTAGCATGCTTTGGACAAAGCATATTACTTCAAAGAAAATAAGTCTTTAGAGGTTAGGACCCTTACCTGGGTCATATTTTTAATTACTGGAATTAGGTACTATAATTGGCAGTTTTTAGTTCATTGTTATAGTAGGGAGAGTAACCTTTTCCAAGGGAAAAAATACTTCCAATCAAAAGAGAAAAGTTGGTTAGTCAACTTAGATGTAATAACTACATCCCACTTATATCCATTCTCCAAGCCCTCCATTGTGAAGGTCCTGACAAATAGTATTCCAGTGAGTCTCTTGCATGTTTTACATCTGAAGATGAGGGGAAAACAACCACTTGTTTGTACATGATTTTCTGTTGTGTTTGGTTTAAACCTTTGTTTAACTGAAATCAATTAGACAGCTCATCCTGCTGAGTGCTAGAGATATAATAGCAGAGTTTCACAGGAATTTGTGAATGAAGGCATTTCCTTTACTCATCGACCCAGAAGTGAAGATGAAATTCAAGGACCAAGTCTGTATGATTCAGAATAATGTGTTCAGTTTTAATGGACAAATAGATTTCATCCAAACAAAACCCATGGATGTGTCTCTCAGATCTGTCATAAAACCAGCACCAGTTGGCAAAGATAAAATAGGAGAATTGGCATCACTGTATGGGTTCTACATACTGTATAGCTACATGTAATGTAGTAGCTAGGTTTCATTTATAAAGTTATATAGAATCTAAGCTATACTATCGGAGAAGGCAATGGCACCCCATTCCAGTACTCTTGCCTGGAAAATCCCATGGACGGAGGAGCCTGGTAGGCTGCAGTCCGTGGGGTCGCTGAGGGTCAGACACGACTGAGCAACTTCACTTTCACTTTTCACTTTCATGCATTGGAGAAGGAAATGGCAACCCACTCCAGTGTTCTTGCCTGGAGAATCCCAGGGACTGGGGAGCCTGGTGGGCTGCCATCTATGGGGTCGCACAGAGTCGGACATGACTGAAGTGACTTAGCAGCAACTTAGCAGCAAGCTATATTATCCATTTTATATTTTCAAAACTTTAAGTCATTATTAACATAAATTTACTGCTAAGTGAACCATAGCAAATCCTCTTCCACTCAATTGGATATTTACCTAGTTGATTTAAGTTACTAAGAATCAAAAATAAAACTGAAATTTTTAATACAAAGAATTGTTCTCACAGGCTATACTACATAATTACTCAGTAAAAGAGCCAGAGATCACCCTTGTATGAAACACATTATCTCATGAGCATCATCAATCTTAAAGTAATTGAATCATACACAATCTTTATCCTAAAAATCCTAACCAGCTTACAACTCTGTTCATATGAATTCCCCATGTTTGCTCACACATGACCCAGAAGATAGATACTCTGCTAAAATCTAGGAATCAAGAATATTGATGTCCATTATACAAGTCTTGGTCTAAAGGTTACAAGTTCAACTCCAATACAGATTAATAATGATGCATTATCATTATACTTTGAAGGTCACTGGAAAGAAGTCAACAATTTGATGCTAGCTTCCAGGAAAAAAATGATACAGAGGTCTTCTCTTCATCAGTAAAAATTGGCCTAATTCACATAGGAAAAGCTTTCATATAAATAGAAACCAAAGCCTTAGAGAGATCAAACTAGACACAAGAGTAGGGAAAAAAGCACAAAACACAGTGCTCAAGCTCTCACCATCTACTTATATGAAGAAGAATGCTTTTACTTGATCTGTTATCAGTATGCAACCTTAGATGAAATACACTTAGTTTATGCTGCATATGCTGTTTATTAATAACCATCTAATATTTCAAAGTTATTAATTTCAAACAATAAAAAATACAATATACAATTACATGTGTCTCTTTGCAAATAATCAATTTGAAAACTGTGTCTATTCAGTCATCTACAGAGAATAAATCATGCTAGGAGATTCAGATTCTATAGAATTCATCCAGAGATCATAATTAGACAACAGTTGAAAAAATTTGATTTCAAATTTGAAACTAGGCAAACAACATAATTGAGAACAACCAAACTAAAGTGAAAGGATTTATAATGATCTATCAAACTACATAATTGCTATAATTTATAGCAATATATTTGGTGCAAATTAATTCCTCTTTATTTGTTAACCCCTCCCTACTAAGAATTAGTAAAATACTAGCAAATGGCAAATCATTTCTATGAGTTCCCCACTTAACCTCACATGAATCTTTTTTTTTTTTTTTCTGTCCACAGTAATAGTGCTTGAAGCATACTGAATCTAGAAGCTTTTGAAATTCTGTTGGCATTTACTTAGAATCACTTTCAAATATGAGAGTCATTTTTCCTTAAAAATTCTTGATATTGTTCTGCTCTTATTACCCTTTAATCATACTCGACTTGTCTGCAGCCTTATATTATTAATTTAGTCCATTAATATATTTCAGCATCCATTATGTATCAATCAGTGTGCTAGGGACCAAGAATACAGAGTCAAAAAGATGTGAGCCCTTTCTTTAAGATCCTTAATCTGTGGTGAGAGAGAAAAAGTGTGTGTGTGTTTGGGTGTGTGTGTGTATGTATGGGGTGTGTGTGTGTGTGCACGCGCGCGTGCAGGCATGTGTGTATGAAGTGTTGTGTGATGGCATATCTAAGGTCATTGAAAAATCAAATTTTGCTGTTCCTTGGAACACAATTTGAGTGCTTCTTGAACACTTATCTCCCATAGAAAAGTCTGTTAAAACCCCAAATATACACCTTTTTACTTAAGTCTTCATTTCTAAAATTTTGGTTGATATAGCAGAGGCAAAGGAAGGAATGACTCTGCTTAAGAATTGGGGGAATGAAAACAAGTGAAGCAAAATGACACTTTCCCTCAGATTTGAAGGATAAAAATGAGTCTTTATGGTGGACAATGGGGATAAGAAAAAAGTTTCCCCAGACACAAGGAATGACATCTTCTGAGTCTCTCTTACACACAGCCTGTAATAAGCCCTAGTTTTCTCATGAAATATGAACAGTGGGAAACATGGATGTGTATGCTTTTCACAGGCCCCACTTCTTAGTAGTTTGTCAAGGATGTTCTCAAAGCCATATTCTCCTAAGGACCTGTCTGAGAGTTCACATTCTTAGACCCACACTGGTCATCTGAGTTACTGAGCTACTATTTGGCTTTGCTGACCTCTCTGATTCCACAAAGCAGACATCACATTACTCCCTGGATTCGTGGCCAGTGGTGCCTCACCTTGACCACCACACCTTACACAAGTGTAAGACATAATTATCCTTACCAACTTTTCTCAGCCAACTAGTCTTCTGGTCTCAGTATTCTCCCCTCTTTAAGTAGTTGTTTAATTGTATTCAATGACTTTTTTGAAAAGGTGAGCATTTATTTAGAAAACTGACAAAAAGGAATGCCATCCCCCATTGCAGAGGTAAGAGTTTTATCTTTATGCTCTTTTAATATGTCCTTTGGGCTTCCCAGGTGACTCAGTGGTAAAGAAAATGCCTGAAAATCAGAGACACAGGAGATGAGGTTTTGATCCCAGATTGGGAAGATCCCCTGGTGGGCTACAGTTCATAGGGTCCCAAAGAGTTGGACACAGCTGAGCACACATGCTCATTACACTATGTCCTCTGTATATAACCTTTTTGCTTCTCTTACATTTGAAGGAAATTGAGAAGAAAGTGATTAAATACTTTTTAATGATATTAAAATTCAAAATGCTGCTCTTATTCTTGCAGCAAAAATATATTTAAATTCTTTATCTTGTCCACGTTCCACTGTATGGTCCTCGTATAGCACTGACTTGAATGGAAGACATGAAGGAAAATCAGTTTTAATGTGTACTATCCATAAAGGTTGAAAACTTACTACCTAAAATTGGAAATTATATATATGTGTGTGCGTGTGTGTATATGCATGCACATATATAATATTATATATATATATATATATATATCTCACACACTAAACTGGTAAAATGAAACTGAAAGTGAAAGTCACTCAGTCGTATCTGACTCTTTGCGACCCTATGAACTATACAGTCCATGGGATTCTCCAGGCCAGAATACTGCAGTGAGTAGCCTTTCCCTTCTCCGGGGATCTTCCCAACCCAGGGATTGAACTCAGGTCTCCCACATTGCAGGCAGATTCTTTACCAGCTGAGCCACAGGGGAAGCCCCCAAACTGATAAAATATCACTTTTTAAAATGCTGCATGTAATACTGATAGTATTGTGAGTTTTGAGAGCTTTACATTTTTAAGAAAATAAAGGGTTACTAATTGAGGAAGGCAAATGACTTTTATTTTAATACTCAAATTCTTTATAACACTATTTTTAGAGGTAAATTTTGGCCATTATGATTTCTGATTTATTCTGATATTTCAGCAATGTGTGTGTTCAGTCGCTCACTTGCTTCCGACTCTCTGTGACCCCGTGGGCTGCAGCCCACCAGGCTCTGCTGTCCATGGGATTCTCCAGGCAAGAGTACTGGCTGTTGTTCAGTCACTAAGTCATGTCTGACTCTCTGTGACACCATGGACTGAAGTGGGTGGCCATTTCCTTCTCCAGGGGATCTTCCCGACCCAGTGATCAAACCCTCATATCCTGCATCTCCTGCACTGGAAGGTGGATTCTTTACCACTAATGTCACCTGGGAAGCCTATATAGTTCAACAATTTATTTTATTTAATTCATTCATTATTTTTACTTAAAAAAAAAAAAAAAAGCTCTCATAGACACAAATCTCAATCATTGGTTCCTCTTATAATGATTTTAGTACCACTGAATTGATATACTCTTTAATTTGGAAAGTTACTCTTCTTAATTCTGTAGACTGATTTTTCAAAGCTCATCTTTAAGTATCTTTGAAAAATATGGGTTTGAGATTTTAACTATGTTCAAAGGCCAGTTCATTATTTTTGGTATCAAGCAAATACTCATTAAAATCTGGAGTCATTATTTAAAAATATTAAAATAATTTGCACATAACTCCCATTCTTTTCCAATACACAATGCAAGATTGAATGAGACTAGGTTAATATGTGGCTGAGTTGTACTAAAATTCTTTTTACATTAACACAAGTAGCCTTTTAGAAGTTAGGAAGTCAATTCCCCCAGCTCTCTGGTATATTACTTCTTAACACTTGCTATTAATTTTAATGAAAATGATTGAAAGTAATATTCACTAAATGTTTTGGAAATTTTCCAAACTGTGTTAATACTTAATTGAAATGTGCCTAAGGCACTTAATATATATTAACCTTACAATGATGGTTGTTTGGTTTTACATAGGATAAGAAAAATTGTAAATAACAGCAATGCCTTTGGGCAGAGAAGCTGGAAATTACAAACCTAAGGTTAATGAAAATGACCTTTCTGCACAAATGTTACTGTCAGAGGTAAAAAGAATGATTTATTTGTTAGTTATGAAAAATAAACAAGAAATAAAAGGTGTTCGCATATCCCACTCCTAATTAGCGGTGTCTTGACCTTTTACTTTTTATTCTATAGGATACATTTCTTTTGTATCAAATGTTGTTCTAAGTTACAGTAGTCCCCTTTTACCTAATTTCTAGTTTTGAGTTTTTCTCTGTCAAAATATTGGATTGGTCAAAAATGTTTGTTCAGGGTTTTAATCCCAAACAAACTTTTTTGGCTAAGCCAATATGTATCTTGTCAATAACATGGTAAAAAGTTTCTTTTAGGTACTTATATAATACAAGTTCATTCATTTTATTCAATTAAAAACATTTCTGAAGATTTTCTTACAAGATATCATAAAAATGAATTGGGATGAATTTTGAATTACACTTAAATGATAGAGAATTAAGAGAAACAGCAAGATATGTAAATGTAGAAGATTCTTTTGGATCTTTTCAACAGATATTCAATTTGTTATTGTATTTCATGTGTAAGATATTGTCCTATTATAAGACTAATTTTTTAAAAAATGGTCTGTGTCCACAATAATCTACAGTAGAATTGGTAAATATAACTTATGCACAGAAGCAGAGAATCAACAAAAGCATTTAAAAATAGAAAAAAAAAAACTAAGTAATTTAGAGACAAATTTTGTTCCTGACTTTTCCTTTAAGGCCATGAAAACAATTGTTTTACTATCCTTAATCTTAACAAATCATCAAAAATAGTATTAGTGAAATTAAAGAGCAAGAATTTGACATCTTGAGTTAATTATCAAAAGCAGTTTTCTACCCAAAAGCTAAAAGCCACCAGCAAACTCTCCTGTTACTATTGTAGACATGTACTGCTTACTAATTTTAATGGAAGCATTAAGAATTTTTCTCCGAAAGTTACTAAACATACATTTAATTAGAAATGTTTGGGTTCACTTGAGAAATCAGAGTTCTTGTTAGCAAATCTTTTGTTCAAAGAGAAACTGTTGTTACAACAGAATATAAAATCATGTACAAGGCACTTGAGAAAGTATGTACAAAGATACATGAAATTAAAAAGGCACACATATGCTCTGGACTTCTCTTTTCTGAAATAATCATACATGACAGGGAGGGAGGTATACAAATAAACAAAAAGATATTTGCAGACCAGAACCTTATTGGTAAAACAGAGACCAAATCTATGAGTGGCAATATTTGCACATAGGTATCATTATTCCTGACTCAATGGACGTGAGTCTGAGTGAACTCCAGGAGTTGGTGATGGACAGGGAGGCCTGGCATGCTGCGATTCATGGGGTCACAAAGAGTCGGACACAACTGAGCGACTGATCTGATCATTACTCCTAACCCAGTCACATGCATTTATTCCAAAAATATGTCTTGATACTCCAATAACACACACATTTCAGGTTGATCACCTTTAAATTATCTTTCTTCTCATGCTTCTATCTCTTGGGGACTCTCCTCTAGTTTGTCTACCACTACTCTGATTCCTCTTTCTGTTTTTTCCTACTTGCTTGCTTGCTGCTCCTCTCGGCCCTTCAGTGTACACCATCTCTAAGGCTCTGGAGTCCTTTTCTTATATTTTGTCATTCTATCTATGAACTATTCATTAAGCCCAATCTTAAATCTTTAAGTATCATCTCTCCTCACATGGCTCAAATCCTATATTTTCAGCTCTGAGTCCTCTCCCAAACTTTAAATCTAAACATTTACCTTCTTCCTTCCCAGAGCCCCTTGCTGTATATTCTTGGACTAGCATCTTAGGCAAACTTGTCCCCAAACCCACAAGAGTTCTGTACTCTCTGCTGTCTCTTCTCAAGACTAAACATTCCTGAATCTCCCTCCTCCATCCCATCACTCTTCCTTAGAGGCTCAGGGCCAATGCCTCTTTTTAAATGCCTGATTCCACCTTCTAAGCAGAAGTAAAGCCCCTACTTCACTCAAACTCCCACAAGAACGCATTATGGCTGCCTTCTACTAAGACATTATGGTTGTTTTCCTTTTGATTTTTAAATTTTTATTCATCACACCCACACCCTAGCCTTTCAGGGTTAAGAACTCTGAATCAACTTGATTTCTTTATCTTCCTTATCCTCACAGTTAGTTAAGCTGAAAAAGAGCAACTTTTTCTCTGACTTGAAAGTTCTGGTTTGATAATTTATTCTAGAATTTCAGATCCCCCTTCTCAAGCAGAAGTTCCCTCTTCTTTCCTCTAAACACCACCATACAAGGTGCTTTTTGCTATCTGTGTTCAAATACTTTATTCTATAATATCAATAACCTCAGATATGCAAATGACACCACACTTATGGCAAAGAGCAAAGAAGAACTAAAGAGGCTCTTGATGAAAGTGAAAAAAGAGACTGAAGAAGTTGGCTTAAAACTCAACATTCATAAAACTAAGATCATGAAATCTGGTCCCATCACTTCATGGCAAATAGATGGGGAAACAATGGAAACAGTGACATAACTTTTTGGAGCTCCAAAATCACTGTAGAAGGTGACTGCAGCCATGAAATTAAAAGATGCTTGCTCCTTGGAAGAAAAGTTATAACGAATCTAGACAGCATATTAAAAAGCAGAGACATTACTTTGCCAACAAAGGTCCATCTAGTCAAAGCTATGGTTTTTCCAGTAGTCATGTATGGATGTGAGAGTTGGACTATAAAGCTGAGCACCAAAGAACTGATGTTTTTGAACTGTGGTGTTGGAGAAGATTCTTGAGAGTCCCTTGGACTGCAAGGAGATCCAACCAGTCCATCCTAAAGGAAATCAGTCCTGAATATTCATTGGAAGGACTGATGCTGAAGCTGAAACTCCAATACTTTGGCCACCTGATGCAAAGAACTGAGTCACTGGAAAAGATCCTGATGCTGGGAAAGATTAAAGGTGGGAGGAGAAGGGGACAACAGAGGATGAGATGGTTGGATGGCATCACCAATGCAATGGACATGAGTTTGAGTAAGCTCCAGGAGTTGGTGACAGACAGGGAAGCCTGGTGTGCTGTAGTCCATTGGGTCACAAAGAGCTGGACACGACTGAGCAACTGAACTGAACTGAACTGATTTTATCCTTAATTATTGTTATACTGGAGACAACAATGACATATAATTATTATACTGGGAATAACTTCTTCATAGTGATACCTCTACTTCATGAGTAGTATCTATAACAGCAACACCAAACACTAATTTATAAATTTTTGCATTTGCCAATACATTATTCCTCTCATTATTATACTGTACTTATACCAGACTCCTTGACACACTAACTTCTTAACCAGAGGCATCATACCTCTTCACTAACAGGTGCTCATTTCTGCTTCACTTCAAATTCTATAGCCTTGATTTTTATCATCTTTTTCATAATACAATTATCATTATCATCATCATCACCATCATATTCATCATTCTTCTTACAGTGTTTTATATTTATTTGTTCATAGATTTTCATTTCAAAGGATTTTCATAAGCTTATTTGTCTAAAAGGACAGCATAACATTTCAAAATCATTTTCCTAATTTTCCAGGATAATAACCTGAAAACACTTGGAGATAAATAATAATAAAAGTGCTCCCTGAACTTAAGAAGTTTAAATTTCACAGCAAATACATAACAAATAATATATACTTGAGAGCCTTCAACTAGGGTCTGGGGGCTATGTCTTGAATTTGAGCAATTCTTTACTCCCTGAAATGCATAAGTTTTTTTTCTTCTAAAATTTCCTTTTTAACAAGTAAATGAAGCTGAATGTATGCTAATCCAGAAGTAATAATATGAGGAAAGTCTGAAAGCATCCTTATAGGCTTATTTTTTTTTTCTTTCTTTTTTTTTTTTTTTGGTCTCAAGTACCCACACTGAACCTCTGTTAGCAAAAGATTCCTTACCCAACACTATCATACTTCAGGAACATCAGTGCTTCAGGAATAAAAGAGAACAAAAGTTCAATTCTCAAGAGAAAAGTCTATGAGTAGGTGGAAATATTAACTACTAAGTAGGCAATGCTACTAAACAAGCAATTAACACAATTTGAAAGATTATTTTATTTATTTCTCTAGATTTAAGGATATATTTTAGAGTTACTATATTAAAAATTTATCTCATTGGCCTACAAGGATTTCAGGCCTCTAATTTTCCTTTCTCCTGTGGGATATTGTATATTCAAAGCCTCAAACCTACTTTTAGCTTTTATTTCATCACAATAAATGTCAACAACCAGTTTTTAACCATATGCAACCATAGAGTCTAAGCAGAAAATTACAAAATGCAACTCAAAAAATTAACCTGGATTTACCACTGTAATAGCTAAAAAGGAGATAAGGGAGGAGGAGATAACACAAAAGAACAAGGAAAGAAGGGTTCTTGCATATCTGCTATGAACAAGATACCTGTTAAACATATCTCTTTCAATCATTATAATTTAGAAAGATAAGTGTTATTATTTTCTGTTTATATCCAAGGAAATGATAAATCAAAAATCTTAAAACAGTCAAGCTAAGATTCAAATTGAAGTTTGGTTTTTAATTCTGTAATCCATGCAGGATTCAAAGAACAAATTTTAAGGAAGACAAAATGATAGATAATTGATAACTTTTAAAAAATTCACATAATTAATACAAAATATAAAGAAATTCTGGATTTTTTTAACCTTTTGGCAAAGCTTGGGTTGGCTAAAATGGAAGGGATAATTTGATGACCAAATATATGCCTTCCAAAACAGAGGTATGAAGCTATTTCTCAGTAAAAGGATGTTCACTGAGTATACAAAATCTATATACAGCAACAGTGTTTGGAGATCAGTAGTCAGTCATGCAGTTTTATTTAAAACAAGATGCCTAAAATCTCCCTGAAACAGGATGAATTGAGAAATGTAAATGTCAGTTAAATATCCTATCAGAAATTGTAGTCATTACAGCCCTGGGGAGGATACAAACTATTGATGCCCCAAAATTTCATTATGTGCTTAACAATTAAAAGGAACTTTTATTATGGTTATTCTTGCTCCAAATTTATGTTAAACATCTAAAGACTCCTTCACCAGGAGGTGAAAGTCATAACTGATCTATGCACTTCAGCATTCAGGCCTCAGCAAATACATTCTCCAAACCAATGAGTTAGCAAAAACATACTCTGAAATCTTGAAGACGAACAAGATGAGACTCCCAGATCTTTTAGGAACTCCTGCTACAATCTATTTTGGCTCAGCATCTGTGAAAATGGTAATTTTTATTATAACATGAATATAATATTAATTATTCCATGATGTGAACTCTAAATTCTATTTCTACCTATTAGTGAATTTTAAATCTAGTTTGAAAGACAGAACGTGGCTTTTGTTTATACATGAAACAATGACCATCATGTCTACTTACTAAATCAGATTATCTCAAGCTAGAAGGTCAGGAGGTCCTGACAAAGTTGAAGTCAGCAATCTTTAAAAATATATATACTGAAATCAGATACCTAATACTTTGCTTTTGACCCTGAAAAGTTAAATGAATAAGGTCAGAGGAATTAAAAAAAAAAATAGTCGTGGCAAATCATGGTGTCATTTTAAATATGTCTTACACAGAAGCTGAGTCCTTAGATTTTGAAATGTTATTCCTTATAATTTATTTTTAGAACCTACTTAATTAATATTCATAAGTATCTCTTACTGTCCTTTGTTGCTGAAATTAATACAATTCTAAAACTGGAACTCTTGTGTTTGGTTAAGACCTTAAATCTATGCTATTTCACCTTATGCAAAATCAACTGGAGAACTGAGGATAATTATCCAAATAAATCAACCAAAAACAAAGTTTTGCAGCACTTGTATGTAATGAATAAAGAAAAAGATTAAATTTTACAGGTGAAACTTTGAGTTTTTACTTTAGAGGCCTGAATCTTGGCGTGGTACTTTGACTTGCAGAGTACTACACTACAGTAGGCACAATAATGTCGCCCCTGACTCTGGCCCCCAGAATAGGCTCATTTTATACTTTGGAAACTATGAACATTTCATGTTACATGGAAAGGGGAAATTAAGGTTGCTGTTGGAATTAAAGTTACTAACAAAATACCTTAAAATAAGGAAACCAGCTTGAATAACAGATAAGGAGATTATCCTAGCCCAATGTAATCATCAGGCTTCCTTGGTGGCTCAGACAATAAAGAACATGCCCACAATACGAGAGATCTGGGTTTGATCCCTGGGTGGGGAAGATCCTGTGGAGAAGGGAATGACCCTGCAGAATCCCATGGACAGAGGGGCCTGGTGAGCTACAGTCCATGGGGTCACAGAGTCAGACACAACTGAATGACTAATACTTTCAATGTAATCACAAGTGTCTTTAAAAGGGAAGCAGGAGAATCAGTATCAGAGTGACAGAATGTGAGAAAGACTCCACTAACCATTGAAAGTATATTTTTAAAAGAGAAAATGATAATCCAAACTTGAAAATGACAGCTATCCCTGACCAGGGGGGATATGACAGTAAAGGGGGATGGGACAGTAAAGGACCATCTAGTTGATGCTCTGTTTCTTTTATCTCCATTCTTAAATTGGGTGATGAGTTTATAGGTATAAATTTTACTATTATAGTTCCTGTCTTCCATACTGAATTTGGAAAACTCAGCAGTGGCCACAGAACTGGAAAAGTTTTCATTCCAATCCCAAAGAAAGGCAATGCCAAAGAATGTTCACACTACCACATAATTGCATTCATTTCACATGCTAGCAAGTAATGTTCAAAATTCTCTAAGCAGTATTTCTTCAACAGTAGGTGAACTGAGAACTTCCAGATGTTCAATCTGGATTTAGAAAAAGCAGAGGAACCAGAGAAAAAATTACCAGCATCTGTTGGATCACAGAAAAAGCAAAAGAGTACCAGAAAAACATCTACTTCTGCTTCACTGACTATGCTAAAGCCTTTGACTGTGTGGATCACAACAAACTGGAAAATTCTGAAAGAGATGGGAATACCAGACCACCTGACCTGCCTCCTGAGAAACATGTATGCAGGTCGAGAAGCAACAGTTAGAACCAGACATGGGACAACAGACTGGGTTCAAATTGGGAAAGGAGTACATCAAGGCTGTATAATGTCACCCTGTTTATTTAATTTATATGCCAAGTACATCATGCAAAATATCAGGCTTGATGAAGCACAATCTGGAATCAAGATTGCTGGGAGAAATATCAATAACCTCAGATATGCAGATGACACCACCCTTATGGCAGAAAGCAAAGAGAAGTTTAAGAGCCTCTTGATGTAGGTGAAAAAGAAGAGTGAAAAAAACAGTTTAAAACTCAATGTTAAAAAAACTAAGATCATTGCATCTGGTCCCATCACTTCATGGCAAATAGATGAGGAAACAATGGAAACAGTGACAGACTTCATTATATTGGGCTCCAAAATCACTGCAGATGGTGACTGCAACCATGAAATTAAAAGATGCTTGCTCCTTGGAAGAAAAGCTATGGCCAACCTAGAGAGCATATTAAAAAGCAGAGGCATTATGCTGCCAACAAAGGTCTTCATAGTCAAATCTATTGTTTTTCCAGTGGTCATGTGTGGATGTGAGAGTTGGACCATAAAGAAAGCTGAATGCCAAAGAATTGATTCTTCTTAACTGGGGTGTTGGAGGAGACTCTTGCAAGTCCCTTGGACTACAAGAAGATCAAACTAGTCAATCCTAAAGGTAAACAGTCCTGAATATTCATTGGAAGGGCTGATGCTGAAGCTCCAATTCTTTGGCCACCTGCTGCAAAAACAGACTCATTAGAAAAGACTCTGACACTCGGAAAGATTGAAGGCAGGAGGAGAAGGGGGCGACAGAGAATGAGAGGATTGGATGGCATCACTACTCAATGGACATGAGGTTGAGCAAGCTCTGGGAGATGGTGAAGGACAGGGAAACCTGATGTACTGCAATCCATGGGGTCGCAAAGAGTCAGACATGATTGAGCAACTGAACAACAACAAATCTTCCATACACAGAATATTAAATATATATATATATATATATTAGGCCTCAAATATTAGGAGATAAAATGCAAACTACATCTATATAAAAAAATGTACATATTGATAATTAAAAATGAAAAGTCTAACAAGAGAGATGAAAACATTAAATATCTGGGAACCTCCCCCTCTCTAAGGATATGCTCACATAGGTTGCTTCCCACATATGTTTTTGCCATTGGTATCACTGCACACACATACTTTAGTACTTTGCATGCATGTTTAAATATTCATGTTCTCCATTTTTCTTAGAACAAGGCAATGCTAAAGAATGCTCAAACTACTGCACAATTGCACTCACCTCACACGCTAGTAAAGTAATGCTCAAAATTCTCCAAGCCAGGCTTCAGCAATACGTGAACTGTGAACTTCCAGATGTTCAAGCTGGTTTTAGAAAAGGCAGAGGAATCAGAGATCAAATTGCTAACATCCGCTGGATCATCGAAAAAGCAAGAGAGTTCCAGAAAAACATCTATTTCTGCTTTATTGACTATGCCAAAGCTTTTGACTGTGTGGATCACAATAAAGTGTGGAAGATTCTGAAAGAGATGGGAATGCCAGACCACCTGACCTGCCTCTCGAGAAACCCATATGCAGGTCAGGAAGCAACAGTTAGAACTGCACATGGAACAACATACTGGTTCCAAATAGGAAAAGGAGTACGTCAAGGCTGTATACTGTCACCCTGCTTATTTAACTTCTGTGCAGAGTACATCATGAGAAACGCTGGGCTGGAAGAAGCATAAGCTGGAATCAAGATTGCCGGGAGAAATATCAATAACCTCAGATATGCAGATGACACCACCCTTATGGCAGAAAGTGAAGAGGAGCTAAAAAGCCTCTTGATGAAAGTGAAAGAGGAGAGTGAAAAGGTTGGCTTAAAGCTCAACATTCAGAAAACGAAGATCATGGCATCTGGTCCCATCACTTCATGGGAAATAGATGGGGAAACAGTGGAAACAGTGTCAGACTTTATTTTTCTGGGCTCTAAAATCACTGCAGATGGTGACTGCAGCCATGAAATTAAGAGACACTTACTCCTTGGAAGGAAAGTTATGACCAACCTAGATGGCATATTCAAAGGCAGAGACATTACTTTGCCAGCAAAGGTCCATCTAGTCAAGGCTATGGTTTTTCCAGTAGTCATGTGTGGATGTGAGAGTTGGACCGTGAAGAAAGCTGAGCACCGAAGAATTGATGCTTTTGAACTGTGGTGTTGGAGAAGACTCTTGAGAGTCCCTTGGACTGCAAGGAGATCCAACCAGTCCATTCTAAAGGAGATCATTCCTGGGTGTTCTTTGGAAGGAATGATGCTAAAGCTGAAACTCCTGTACTTTGGCCACCTCATGCGAAGAGTTGACTCATTGGAAAAGACTCTGATGCTGGGAGGGATTGGGGGCAATAGGAAAAGGGGACAACAGAGGATGAGATGGCTGGATGGCATCACCGACTCGATGGACATGAGTTTGAGTGAACTCTGGGAGTTGGTGATGGACAGGGAGGCCTGGTGTGCTACAATTCATGGGGTCGCAAAGAGTCGGACACGACTGAGCAACTGAACTGAACTGACTGAACTGTGGTGATTCTCTTATTTTCCCTATTTTACACATGAGAAAATTTAGAAGATAATTTACTCAAGGACATTCAACTCAGTGGAGATGGCAGAGCAGTAATTCAAGACTGTCTGATTCCAACGCCTAAGATTTATCATGCTGTACCTAGATGCTGTCACTGATTTTTAGGAGTCAACTGGCTTACTGGTCTCTAAACTGAACTCTTTATAAATGTATTATAGAAACACATTTTAAGAAAGCCCACTACATTAAAAGTCAGTAAAGTTAGGAATTGTTCTACAACACATCTTTAAATACTTCATCTAATTAATAAAGAAAGGATTCGTAACACTAATTAACCCCATAGGACAACAGTAGGAGCTATTGCCAAAAGATAATAAAATTAAAGTTTCTATGTTTTTAAAGTAGTATTTTTACTTATCCTTGCATCCGCTGATCTTTAAAGATCCATCAGTATCCTCACGACAAGAGCTCCCTTACTACCATAAGTTTCAACAGGTGGGGAACAACCACCACAAGTACATAGGTTATAGCTCAGCCTAAAACCATCACATCAAAATGGTACTACCCTAAAAATAAGTTGCAGTAATATCTGATAATCACAATTCAAGTCTTAATCTTCATGTTCTTTTGATATCAGATTTTCTGTAGCTCTGAGAAAATAGATGAATTTATCTGGCCTCCTCTAGTCGTGACATGTTTGTGTATCTTTTATGGTGATGAAAAAATAAAACCTATGTTCAATTTCTGTATAAATACTATTGCAGGGACATAGATGTTAACTCCTTTTATTTTAAACCTCAGCCTGCCTTTGTATGAATAATCTCTTGGGTCTCCTCCAAATTTTCTCTAAGTACTGGTGACTCAAAACAAAGAAAATGTGAGTGAAGTGGTGTGTATTAGAGCCTCTGTAACTCACTTATAAACCCCACAGTGTAAGAAGTAACATAGAATTATCAGACATCTGGGTTTCAGATAATTTCCCAGCCATTTAGAATCATGTAGACGGCAGTGGCTTGGCTTAGAAAGAAAATGTAGTATGCAACCTTGAAAACAGGTTTAGATGGCATCTCTATTAGAGTCAACTGCTTTATTCTTTTTGTAATAAGACAACTCCTTCCTTCCATTGCTGCTGATGACCTTCCTTCACACTTTGTTAAGAAAATAGAAAAAGAAGAAAGTAATGCCTTTAGAGTCCCTCTGATAAATTTGCTGTTCCACCAATATCTCATCTACTATCTGCTTTCACTCTTATGACAAAGAATGAAGTGTCCCTGCTCTCTTCGAAGGCCAGTCTTTTCATATAGTCTCAGACTCCTATCCTCTTGTCCCTATCTCCTCTTTTGGAGGACACTGCTATTCATCTGCTCCAGGAACATCGATCTTTCCCTTTCCATTGTATCATTTCTAAGTGTGCGCTCAGTCGCTCGGTTGTGTCTGACTCTTTGCAACCTCATGGACTGTAACTCCACAGGGGCTCCTCTGTCCATGGAATTTTTTCAGGCAAGAGTACTGGAGTGGGTTGCCATTTCCTTCTCCAGTGTATCTTCCTATAATTGAAAATAATAAATAGACAAGTTTCTCTTAAGCCTGTATTGGCTCACTGTCACTTCATTTTGTTGTTATCACTATTCTTTTAAATGGAAAAGTCTTGAAAAATCTGTTAATAACTGGGCATCTACGAGTCACTTTGTCACCTTCCAATGTTTCTTTTAACCTGCACCACTGAAACCCCTCTGGTCAATGTCAAACACGGCCTTGGTGATGACACAGCTCCTGGATGCTTTTGTGTCCTCTCCTTGCTCTACCAGTCAGGGTATTTGGCACACTTGGTAATCCCCAATCCCTGTCACAGGCCCTTTGGCATCCACGAAGTCTCATGCTCCTGAATTTTGTTCTATCCCACAAGCTACTCCTTCTAAGTTTTCTTTTCTGGCGTCAGCATCTTTAGGTGATATCCAAATATTTAGGAGTTCAGGGCCCAATATTTTTCTGTCTATATTTACTTCCATGAGATTTCTTTGACTCTCTATGTATTGATGCCCAAATGTACATATTCAGCCCTGATCAAGTCCCTGAGATTTAAATTCTTATATCCAAGTAATTAAAATACATCTTCATGTCTATTTCCAAAAAAAAAAAAAAAAGCATTACCCTGATTTCTCTCTGGGCCATCAGTCAGACTGATGATTTAGAACTAAAATGATATTCTATATATCTAGTGCTCAAAGTCAATGGCTTAACATTACATTTAGAGCAAAGTGCATTTTTTTTTTTCAGAGTTTACAAGAAAGGACTGGTTCTCACTACGTGTCCTACTTCTCATTTCTACTACATTCTCCTTAATTCCTTCTATTCACTTCAATTTTCTCTTTCAGACTTGACTAAAACTAGTAAGTAATTAACTAAAAGAAATTTTTATATGTGACACATTTGAATAGATTTTTCAAGGTTCCTTTAAAAAGCAAAAATATTTTTCTCCATTTGCACTGCACAACTTTTTAATTGACCTCAAGCTGTTGTTTTGAGTAAATAAGCCCTTACATTTTTTGATCCCTCATAGTAGGGCTAAAAGTTTTTACTACTGGGTTTTCAAATACTCTACGTAACTTGATGGAGAGGACTCTTACCACTTCTATTGATGTTATTGCTATTTCAGAAAAACGATGCATATGTATAATTGAGGTCACATACGTAGACTCAGCAGTGGGATAAGAAGATACAGGGCAATAGATTCTTAAGGTGTTCTGATTTTCTCACTTCCCAGTGAATTTGCTGCCTTTTAATCTTATTTTTCCATCATTCAGAAAGCTTTAGAGGCTACCCTATAAAAAATTCTGTTTCTAATAATGGATGATTACAAATGATTGTTTTAGTTTACCATAAGGCCAAGAAGACAATAGCTATGTCTGCCTTTTTCTTTTGTAACGAAACTTGATCTAAGTTTGTACTTGACTAATCAAGTACAGTAAACAGTTTACTTTAGAATGATATGTATTCTTCCTCTATCTTGTTTTGTTTCTACTGGATTTCATTTGTAACTGCTGTGTTTAGAAATATTTTGTGAAAACTTGAAAAAATCTTTTCACAAGTAAATGGGATATAAAAAATTTTGATACATGAAATAAACTGCAGGAAAGTGTTGAGCTACTTACCAGCAGCTCTCTTATAATGGAGCTCATGGTTGTAGTGGATGAGAAATTGAAAATAAATCTGAGCTGTGTGATATAAAAGTTGTTATCTAGCAATAGATGAAGATGTTGTCATGGAGAAAAATATAATCCCACTATTCTATACTTATTAGACAATACTGTTAAAAGAAACATAAGTCAAGCTACATGAGTACTTTAAAATTTTCTTGAAGCCATATTAAGAAAGTAAAATAAACAGATAAAATAACTTTATTAACATATTTTATTTAGCCTAATATATCAAATGTTATAATTCTAACATGTAATTAATATAAAATTATTAATGTAATATTTTGAGATTTTCTGACTAAGCCTGTTAAATCCAGTGTTTATTTCACATTTATTTATGCATCTCAAGTCAAACTACTCAAATACTCAACAGCCACCTCTGGCTATGGGCTACCAATTGGCCAGTGTATTAGACTCTATCTGAAAGTGAATACCAATTTAAGACACGCCTAAGAAGCTATTAGAAAGTGAAAGTGTTAGTCGCTCAGTCATGTCCTACTCTTTGCAGCTTCACAGACTGTAGCCTGCCAGGCTCCTCTGTCCATGGAATTATCCAAGCAAAGATACTGGAGTGGGTAGCCATTCCTTTCTCCAGGGCATCTTCTCAAGTGAGGGATCGAACCTGGGTCTCCTGCATTGGAGGTGAACTCATTACCCTCTGAGCCACCAGGGAAGCCCGCAGGAACTTTCTATAAATAAACAAGACGAGAGAAACATTCACTTCTCCTGCACTCTGCTTTATTGATTCCGTAAAGAATAGCAAGGAGAGATAAGAAAGCCTTCCTCAGCGATCAATGCAAAGAAAGACTAGAGATCTCTTCAAGAAAATTAGAGATACCAAGAGAACATGTCATGCAAGGATGGGCTCGATAAAGGACAGAAATGGTATGGACCTAACAGAAGAAGAAGATATTACCAAGAGGTTGCAAGAATACACAGAAGAACTATACAAAAAAGATGTTCACGACCCAGATACACACGATGGTGTGATCACTCACCTAGAGCCAGACGTTCTGGAATGCAAAGTCAAGTGGGCCTTAGGAAGCATCACTACAAAGCTAGTTGAGGTGATGGAATTCCAGTTGAGCTATTTCAAATCCTAAAAGACGATGCTGTGAAAGTGCTGCACTCAATATACCAGCAAATTTGGAAAACTCAGCAGTGGCCATAGGACTGGAAAGGGTCAGTTTTCATTCGAATCCCAAAGAAAAGCAATGCCAAAGAATGTTCAAACTACCACACAATTGCACTCATCTCACATGCTAACAAAGTAATGCTCAACATTCTCCAAGCCAGGCTTCAATAGTACATGAACCATGAACTTCCAGATGTTCAAGCTGGATTTAGAAAAGGCAGAGGAACCAGAGATCAAATTGCCAACATCTGCTGGATCATCGAAAAAGCAAGAGAGTTCCAGAAAATCATCTACTTTTGCTTTATTGACTATGCCAAAGCCTTTGACTGTGTGGATCACCACAAACTGTGGAAAATTCTTCAAGAGATGTGAATACCAGACCACTTGATTTGATGCCTGAGAAATCTGTATGCAGGTCAAGAAGCCACAGTTAGAACTGGACATGGAACAACAGACTGGTTTCAAATTGGGAAAGGAGCACCTCAAGGCTGTATATTGTCACCCTGTTTATTTAACTTATATGCAGAGTTCACCGTGTGAAATGTCAGGCAGGATGAAGCACAAGCTGGAATCAAGATTGCCAGGAGAAATATCAATAACCTCAGATATGCAGATGACACCACTTTTATGGCAGAAAGCGAAGAAGAACTAAAGAGACTCTTGATGAAAGTGAAAGACGAAACTGAAAAGTTGGCTTAAAACTCAACTGTCAGAAAACTAAGATCATGGCATCTGGTCCCATCACCTCATGGCAAATAGATGGGAAAACAATGGAAACGGTAACAGACTTTATTTTCTTGGGCTCCAAAATCACTGTAGATGATGACTGCAGCCATGAAATTAAAAGATGCTTGCTCCTTGGAAGAAAAGCTATGACCAACCTAGACAGCATATCAAAAAAGAGACAATACTTTGCCAACAAAGGTCCATCTGGTCAAAGCTGTGGTTTTCTAGTAGTCCTGTATTGATGTGAGAGTTGAACTATAAAGAAAGCTGAGTGCCTAAGAATTGATGGTTTTGAACTGTGGTATTGAACACTCTTGAGTGTCCCTTGGACTGCAAGGAGATCCAACCAGTCCATCCTAAAGGAAGTCAGTCCTGAATATTCATTGGAAGGACTGATGCTTAAGCTGAAACTCCCATACTTTGGCCACCTGATGCAAAGAGCTGAGTCATTTGAAAAGACCCTGATGCTGGGAAAGACTGAAGGTTGGAAGAGAAGGGGATGACAGAGAATGAGATGGTGGGATAGCATCACCGATGCAATGGACATGAGTCCATGGGGTCACAGAGTCGGACACAACTGAGCAACTGAACTGAACAGAGCTGACATAGCATTTAAAATATTTCTTTTCAAATAAACATGATTTTGTTTTACCTCCTGCTGCAGCAACTTCAAAATGCTGCAAGCAAAAAACTACTAAAAATTACAAATTCCCACCTAAGAAACCCTGCTTACAGGATGATAATTAGTCCTATTTTTGAAGGACCACAAATTATTGCCATACAATTAGATACATCTCTAGGAAAACTAATCTCTTGGCTTTCAAAATACATTTTTGCAGAAAGAGAAAAGTAATCTCTTTGCATTAATTTTGGGAACACTTTTTTCAAAAGTAAAAAAATAATTATTTGTTACCTCTAATATTCTAGGTATTTATTAGGGATAAATGGTGAATAAGATAGTATGGTTGCCTTTACGAATTCACAATCAAATGATGTACCTTTATGTGATATCACATTTTAAGATACATATCCACTTCAGTGAAACTTCTAAGAGCAAGGCTTTCTTTTTAAAGTGTTTTTTAAATATTTAATGTATACAACTCGATGGGCTTGGAGATAACTATACATCTGTGATGACAAACCTAGATAGTGTTTTGAAAAGCAGAGACATTAGTCTGTGAACAAAGGTCCAAATAGTCAATGGTCTTCCCAGTGGTTACATGCTGCAGTCAGTGCAGCAGGTAGGGATCGAAAGTGGTCAACGCACAGTTTGGGAAAAAGAAACTAGAGACAGAGTTAAAGTTTCAAAGATGGGACTGGGAGACTCAAGATTTCTTGGATCCAGAGCCCTGTTCCTCGGAGTCACATCACTTTTATTTAGTGTCTTGACAAGCAGAAAGTATCTGTAGTGCTACGATGAAATCCGCCTCCTGTGTCCCCAGTCACGTCTCCCATTTTATTGATTACTTTAAACTATCTTTCTTATTTTCTTGTACAAGCGCTATCACCTAGCTGGAGGTCATAGATCTGCATATGCCTTGGGAAAATATCTTAGTGTGTGCACAAGCAGCGTTCTGAACTTAGGCTGACCTGGCATTCCAAGGTCCACACTGTTTTTCCTTAGCTTAGCAGGGTATGCCGACCCCAGCTAATCAACCCGATGTACTTTTACTTGGGTTATGCTGTATTGCTATTTATTCTTTTATTTTGCTTTTATTCTTTTTGACTTTATTCTTTCCCATGGTGATTTTCTCATGGCTTAGCCAGAGCAACAGGCGGCTGACCATTAACCCCTGCAGTTACGTATGGTTGTGAGAGCTGAACTGTAAAGAAGGCAGAACACCAAAGAATTGATGCTTTCAAACTGGTGCTGGAGAAGACTCCTGAATGTCCCTTGGACAGCAATGAGATCAAACCAGTCAATCTTAAGGAAATCAACCCTGAATACTCATTGGAAGGACTGATGCTGAAGTTCCAGTATTTTGGTCACCTGATGTGAACAGCTGACTCATTAGAAAAATCCTTGATGCTGGGAAAGATTGAGGGCAGAAGGAATACAGGGTGTCAGAGGATGAGATGGCTGGATGGCATCACTGATGCAATGGACATGAACTTGGACAAATTTTGGGTGATGGTAAGGGACAGGGATGCAGTCTATGATGCAGTCTATGTGGTCACAAAGAGTCGGACATGACTAGGCAATTGAACAACAACAATATACATCTGTGAACCAGCATCACAAGCTATGCCATAAACATAGCCCTCATTTCCACAAGTTTCCTGACATCTTTATTTTTTGTGTAATAAGAACACTTAACATAAGATCTACCCTCTTAGCAAAATTTTAAATGTGCAATATAGTGCCATTAACTATCTAACTATAGACCAGTAAGATCTCTAGGACTTATTTATCCTGTATAACTGAAACTTTGTACCCTTTGACTAATAGTTCCCTATTTTCTCCTCCTCCTCCCAGCCTCTGGCAATGAGCATTCCACTCACTGCTGCTGTGAGTTTGACTCTCTTAGACTCCTCATATAAGTGAAAATATGTAGTATTTCTACTTCTGTGTTCTGCTTCACTTAGGTTCTAATGTTGAAATGAATGAGTTCACATATGTCTTTGACATCATGATTACAATTCCTTTGGATATACATCCAAAGTGGGATTCCTGAGTCATATGGTAGTACTATATTTAATTTTTTGAAGACTTCCATACTATTTCCCATAGTGGCTGCACCAATTTGCATTCTACCAATAGTAGATGGAGAGGGAAATGGCAACCCATTCCAGTGTTCTTGCCTGGAGAATCCCAGGGACGGGGAAGCCTGGTCGGCTGCCGTCTATGGGGTCGCACAGGGTCGGACACGACTGGAGCGGCTTGGCAGCAATAGTATGCAAAGGTTTCCTTTTCTCTATATCTTCATCAACACCTATTTAAAAAAAAAAAAAAGTAACAGCCATCCTAGGTATGAGGTGATAGCTCATCGTGGTTGTGATTTTCATTTTTCTGAGAAATAGAGATATTGCACATCTTGTCATATACCTGTTGATCACTTGTATGTCTTGTTTAGAGAAATGTCTATTCAAGGTCTTTGTCTACTTTTTATTCCGATAATTTTCTTCTTTAGTTCCTCCCTCCCTCCCTCCTTCTATCCTTTCTCTCTCTCCCTCTCACTTTCCCTTCTCTTCTTCCTTCCTGCTTGCTATTGAATTATAGACAGAATTTCCTTAAATATTTTGCATATTAGCCCTTTATCAGATACATGGTTTGCAAATATTTTCTCCCATTCCAGAGGCTGCTTTTTCATTTTGTTGATGGTTTCCTTTGTTATGCAGAAGCTTTTAAACTAGATGTAATCTTACTCATCTATTTTTGCTTTTGGTATCATCGCCAAGAAATCACTGCCAAGACCAATGTTAAGAAACTTTCGTTCTATATTTTCTTCCAGGAGTTTCTAAGGTTTCAATCTTACATTTAAGTCTTTAAAACCACTTTGAGTTACTCTTTGTATTGGTCGACCCGGCGTTCCAAGGTCCACACTATGTTTTTCCTTAGCTTAGCAGGGTATGCTGCTAAGAGTTCAGTTTCATTCTTCCACACATGACTATCCAGTTTTCATGGCACCATTTACCACAGAGACTATCTTTTCCACATTGTGTGGGATATTCACTTTTAAATTGTATCTAAAATTAAATGAATTGATGAGAAGTTATACACATAAGGAGAATTAAAATGGAAAGAAAGCTTTGTGCGTGAAAAGTAGAAGGCTCCGTAATGGCTGACTCAAAACCACCTGCCTCACTCAGTGTAAACTTTGTACATCTTGTTGTCCCGATTTATATACCAAAAATTGAAAAAAAATTGTTAAATGAAAAATGGTAAATTATTTTGGATTGAGAAATGATATTTGTTATTTATTCCCCTTCAATTCTTTGTAAGCTTTCCAAAGTAGTGACTGAGGACAGTGCCTGTCCACAGAGCAGGGATTCAACATACATTTCAAAAGTGAATGACAGTTTCATCAATACAAGAATGGATTATTTCTAAATTGCTCACCTTGTATATATGCTTGAGATTTGATCTTTAGAATGCTAAAATACAGATTAGTAGGTGGATGATACTGCGTCTTTCCCTATTTTAAGATAGCAGGGAAAACATCTATGCTCAAAAATGATGCATCACTGGTATTGTACTCTATCAAAATCCACGTAGACCAACGAAGCAAATAATTCTCATCATGAGGATTTTCAAGTGGTACAAAAATGCTCATAAAATAGTTCATATACACACTGCATGAGAGAAGCAGTAAGATGTGCAGTGCTAGTGGAGTTAGAAGTAACTAAATTTAGGTTTCTTTGATAAATATTGAGTACATACATTAAAACACTGTATCTCCAATTTTATAACATGTAACACTCAGGGTATTATCTTAATCTCTTAGGACAAATGTTTTAGATTAATTGCCTTGATCATTTTGAGACAGAACCAGTTACTTTTAAGCAATACGAGAAAGCTCATTCTTTGTATCATTTAAAAATCGATTTTTATAAAAGTTATCTTAAATATCATTGCCTTTAGCTTTAGCAAATCTTTTTCATTTGTATCAGGTTTTAGATTTTCAATGCATTTTCATGTAAACTCATCTCTTTTGATTTTTCTCAACAATTCTGAATTGATATTACTATGCTATAAGTAAAGATACTGAATTCAGTCGACTTTTCTGACTTCAGGTTAAAGAAAGGAAATCTCGAGAGACTGCCATAAAAATCCAGTCTTCCCTTCTTGTATAAATGCCTCTCATTCTTTGATTTGATCAACATCCTCCTCCAATCCACATTATAGAGACACAGAGATAGTATGCCATCTGTACACAAAAGACCCAAGAACTCTTTCTCATCAACTTCACAATCCTGGTGTTAAGCCTGATAAAGAGAGGGCACTGTTTTCCTTACATTTCTTATGAAAATGATGTATTTCTCCCCTAACACTAGTTCTGATTCCAAGTCTCCACTTTGTCTCTTTCTTACACCCAATGCACACTGCCAAGACTCCAAAATTACGAAATTTTCAAATCTTCACATGCATGATTAATTAATTCTACTTATCCTAGTAGAATTAATTCAACTTATATAGCATATAGAAAGATATCAGAATTCAGTTGCCAGTAAGACTGTTTAGTGAAATTCAACTTTTAAAATAAAAAGTTCTCTTGTGCATCTTCAGGTTATTTTTCAGAGTTGTCTCTTGTATGTTTTTTTTCCTCCCAAAGTCCAATATGATTTCTACACTTGTGCTGTGTTTCTTGATAGTCACCTGGGCTCTCAGAATCACTCAGCCATCCTTTTATCTCCCCACTGACTACCTTTGAAATATCTTTAATCGACGTTTGAAACTTTTCTCTACTTTTACAACAGCTAACTTAATTCAACAAATGATTTTACTGTTTTATGGAAAATATATGACCTCACCCAATCTACCTGTCTCCAATCTCATTCTTTCCCTGTATCATCACATGTGCTTTTCTCGCTAGCTCCTCTTTAAGAATTTAATCTATTCCTTTACCAGACTGTTCTAACCCTCTGTGCTTTTGAGATCATCCATTCATGAAAATGTGTTACTTCAATTATATCATCTTACATTACCCTGTTCATCACATGTTCTTTTATTCGCATCTCTCCTGAAATGTAGTCTAATCCATTCTATACACATGATATAAATAATACTGCCCTCAGCAAATTTTCCAACTCTATTCTTCTCTTTAACAAGATACTTATTTAAAAACATTTAATACCCAATTCCTTGTAGCTGCTCAACAATTTATAATGTTAACAGTTTGCCCCCAAAACCTAACGAATTAAAACCACCATTAATTGTTGATCATAGGTTTACTTGGTGGTGGTTTTGCTGATCTTGGCCTGGCTGGGTTGACCTATACAGGGAACATCTATGTGATTATCTGACTAGTTGTTTGGAAACTGGCCCGCTGAAGATAGTTGGTTGGCTGCTGGCTCGGGTAACAGGAGTGATCAGTTACTAGCAACAGAGTCTTCACCATAACTAAAGGCAGATCCATTAAGTTTAAAATACAATGGAGGTTTTAAGTTTAAAATGATAGAATCAAAAGTAAAGTGAGGATATTTGGAAAAATGAAAGGCCAAGGAAGACTTTGATCAGAACCATGTATGAAATATCAGGTAGATTGCTGTTCAATTTCTCTAAGAATTCAAATTTTAGAGTAGAATGCCTACCACTCAGACAAGAATGTTTAAGCACCAACAAACTCACTAATGTCCTTTCTCAAATTTTCTCTAAACTTTGACAGGTATTTGAGAACCTGGATTTAATAAATTAACATGAATAAGGCCAACACTATACTCATAAGCATTAACAGATTCTGAATATGATTTTTGAATAAGCAAAATCCCCTACTTATTACACCAACATAGTTTAATTCTGATCTTTAAGAGATGTTAATGTTAGCATGAAATTTGAGCAGAATAACCTCATAAAATCAGATGTAGATATTATCTAAATATTTTCCTTGGTTCTTATTTCCATTTTATAAATATATTTTTAGTCTATATCAGATAACTGGGCTTCGTTGGTGGCTCAGAGGGTAAAGCATCTGCCTGCAATGCAGGAAACCCGGGTTCAATTCCTGGGTTGGGAAGATCCACTGGAGAAGGAAATAGCAACCCACTCCAGTATTCTTGCCTGGAAAATCCCATGGATGGAGAAGCCTGGTAGGCTACAGTCCATGGGGTCGCAAAGAGTCAGACACGACTGAGCGACTTCACTTCTCACACTCTTCACTCTATATCAGATATGTAAAATATGTATCAGGAAAGCAAGTTTATAGTAGAAAAGCTGGAATTTATAATTGATCACTTAATCACTGAACAGAAATACTAATAAATTTTATCATTCACTCATGAAGATTTTATGACAAATTCTCAGTGAAAAATCTGTTCCTTTAATCAAAACAGAAAATGCTATTTTGGCACTGAAGATAAAATCATTCTGCTAATAATTATTTAGAATATTAATGATTTAATGAATAATTTGGAATTAGTTTAATCATGGTAATACTCATAAATTGGCAAATCTATGTCTAAGGTTATTAAATAACAAAAGATATTTTCAAGTATCTTTCAAATATTCATAATGTTGAAGAAGTTTAGCAAAGATACCTTGGTCTATGATCTACAAAATACTTTATATTACTCTGATTTACACCCTAATTTTTATAGATAAAAACATAAAGATAGCATATATTTGTGAGTAGTACCAATAAAAATTTCTGATTAAAAAAATGCCAGTGCTCTTCACTGAATTATGACATATTTTTGTTGCTTGTTTCTATAAATTATAAGCCCTCTTTTCATTGCACAACAAATCTGAAGTTATGAAAATAAAGTGTTATTGTAACAAGGAAGATAATCTGCAGTTTTAGGTTATTTTTTTTTTTATCAAACTAGAACCCAGATAAAACTTTTCTAAAATCAGCTTTATCCATTTCTTAATCCAGTACTTATTTTGATATAACAAAATATCTTTTATAAACTATATGATGCCTTATCAGTTAACAGAGGCGAAATTCAAAAGTTGAAATATATACTAGCCTTAACTCATGTTATGGGGCATTTGGGTTTCAGAATTTTTAAGACCTTTCAGGAATTATGCTCAAAAAACTTCCTCATTAGTGTGTGTACCTCAGTATTTTACAAAAATTGTTTTCACCATATTTACATTGTAATTATTTTAATACAAAAGGTGTTTAAAACTAGGTAAACTGAATATTTTGCTTAGTTCTTGAATTGCCAATTGACACAATTGGGAATTATTTTTAATTTTTTATATTATTTCCTTATTATAAAACCTTTAACTCCCATATGCTTAAAAGGAGAGAAAAATGTCAATGCATTCGAAATCTACATATCTGCTAAAACCCATAAATTCGTATGGGAGCAAAATACAGAAGGAAAGTATAAGTAAAACATTTACTTTGAACTTGTACATTTTAGATTTTAAATTGACACAGCCATTATTCTGAAGCAGGCATTCTGCATATAGCATCTCAATAAAATTTTTATAACATTCTGAGGTAGTTAGAAAAATTTTAATGGTGAGAAATTTTTAATGGTGTGAAAACTAAGGCTTAGAGAGATTAATTTATATGCAAAGTAGGAATAGGGACAATCTGCTTTTTGCCTATTCTTCAATTCTTAGTGCCTCCTAAAAATGTTTTAATTCTTTCCCTATTAAATAAAGACAGAAATACTTTTCACATACCAACTTATTCTCACCAAGTTTCTTCTAACATTTCTTGATCATAGAAGATCTTAATGTTCACAACTATCAACTATCTTTAAGTAGAATGTACAAAGTGTTTTCAATACCCAGGATTAGAAAAATCTCGAAATTATTTTCCTTGGCAACTTGTTTCATAAAATCGGCTATGAAACTTTTGGAGTATGCCACAAATAAAACAAAAACTCTAATTTATGATTTTTTTCTAACTGTAACAAAAACTCTTTTTATTCTTCTTAAACTGAAGTGTTTTCCACCACTTAAACACTCTTTTACACGTATGATCTCTACCAGGTACAACGTCACCCTCTTGATTAATAGGCAAAAGTGTTATTCACTGACAAAGTAGAATCAACTGATCTTAGAATATTTGTTAGGATTAATCTCATTTTTTTGGAATTGAAATTACAACTGACACTTAAATCATGTTGTTTTGGGGCTTTTGATGAACATATAATTCAAAATTTCTCAAAAAATTTTAAACATTAGCAGTATTAGGCAAAATAGCTGTGTTCTATATTCTGTCAAGTCTAAAACGTGCACAAATTACAAAATAATGTTTAGATTATCTAATTTTTTTGATTATTTTAAAAGATCATTGTTACATAAAGTGAAAAGAGAATGATAGCTTACAAAGGATAATCAAGTTCAGATATTAAGGAAACGTATAAACACTTAACACACTTTAAATAACAGTCATGGGATAGCTTTAGGTTAGTTTCCGTGCACCAAATTTATTTATCAATTCGAAGGATTACTTATAGGAAGATAGTTTAAAATTTCCCAAGGCAGGGGGATGATGGGGGAGTGGGATTAACAAATCAGTATATATTAGATGCATAAGGACTAGAACCAGGGCAGACATGAGTTTCTAAATTATAAACATCACTTTGTGCATTAAAGGGTGATATTTCACAGGATACCAAAGTAACACCGACTTATAAAAACAAACCAAACACTTAAAATGTTGGCCACATGAGAGAGACTAGCTGGAGGCTTTAGGAGACGATGAAAAACAAATCCAGCCAAATCAAAATGTACTATCATCCCTGGAAGAACCAAAATAGAGGAAAAAATACCACAGGTCCTTACAACACCCAGAAAAGTTCAGGCATTAGGAAGGGTCGACTGCCACCCACTTCACGCTGTTTTAAAGCCCGCCCCTCCGGAGCTAGGTCTCCATTGAACTAGCAGGCGCCAGAGACATGTGCTCTGTGCATGGCAGGACTCAGCCCCACGCCCTCCCCAACCTCTCCACAACCTCTGCGGGTAGAAAGCTCGCCCCCGGGAAGTGTCAGGGCCAGGCCGGAGGCGGGAGCGCGCGGCTCACGCGTGAGCCAGGTGGGGGCAGCACTGAACGGAGGAGGAGCCTGCACGAGGCTCCGCCTCTCGAGGCTGCGGCCTCGGGCTATGGCCAGGGCTCGGAGGGCTCTGGCTCTGGGACTTGGACGCCTGAGTTTGGGCTGCCCAGAGAGGGCTCCTCCTTGTCTCCAAGCGGTCGCGGCCCCCTCTGTTCGAGGTGCAGCTGCAGCAAGGCCCGCCGGTACATGGCTTCCAGCTTCTCGAGCCGGGCTCTAAGGGCCCTGGGGCTCCCCGGCTCGTCCTCGGGGCCGCCGCCCCTCGCCCTCCGGTTCATGCTGGCCTCCTCCGGGACCGGGGTCGCCCTCGCCGAGTCCGCGGACGCCCCGTCGCTGCCCTCGCCAGGGAACCGCAAGGCCTGACGAAAGAGGCTGCGGTTCTCGCGCTTCAGCCGCCGGTTCTCGAGCCGCAGCCGGGCGTTCTCCTCGCGCAGCCTCGCGTTCTGCCGGTCCCGCTCGTCCCGCGCGCAGATGGCCTCCAGATGGCTCGCCGCCAAGTCGGCGAACCGCTCCTCCAGCTGCTGTCGGGCGCCGCCCGCACGGCCTCGCCAGCCCACGCTGCCGCCGCCGCCGCCCCCACGAACGCGGCCTGGGCGGCCTTGCCCGCGGCTGTCTCCGCCGCCTTCCCCGCCGCCACAGCTCCCGCGCCTGGTGGCGCCACCACGCATGCGCCACATCGGTCCCGTCCCAGCCGCGCTGCCAGCGCCGTGGGCCGAGGGGCCGCGCTGTCAGGCGCCAGCGAGTTCGGGGCCCGGCGGGGCGGCCAGGGCAGCTGCGGAGGAGGAAAGGAGGTGGCGGGCGGCGGCTGCTGGCTTGAGGCCAGAGGAGGCCGGGAGTTTGCCCGGTCTGAGGCGTGTCTAGTCTTCTCGGGTGGAGCTGCCCCCTGGGCCTGGGATCTCCAGGCCAGCTCACACACAATGCCCCCGGGGAGCGCTCTGCTGCTCAGCCCTTTTCAGCTGCGCGCTGGGGGGAAAACTGTATCCCAGACTCTGCCAGGGCGCTTCGCGAGGCCCTGAAGGAACCCGCCTGCCTCACCCCGTCCCTAGCCCAGCCACCAGTTACCTTGCCTTTTACAGGGCAATCTCGAAGCAAATAATAATACAGTGAGAAGTTACGGAATAGCTTTATGGGGCAGGTTGAAAAGCTTAACGGGTTCATTTAGAACACAACGGTTTAAACCACCTCCAAGCTTAATAAAACATTACGCTTAGAGGCAACAGAAGAGCTGAACACTTGTCACTTGAGGCCTCCCTCAAGCAGGAACGGGTAGCTCTCAGAAGAATATAGGCAATGCCCAGTTTGTGAATAGCCAGCGTTTCACTCGACAAACTGCAGTTTTGTAGAAACGAAGTTGTAATTAGATTTGCTCAGGCCAAAACCTATGAAATTCAAAATGAGTCCAACTCATTCGGGAAAATTGAAATACTCAGTAAATTTCAAATGTTCTGGGTGGATACAACTCATTGAATGATGGCATTCTTTGCTTCTAAGGGAATCAACTTACACAGTAACTAGACAAATGCAAAGTAAATTAAGGACAAGATAAGAATGCAAGAATCTCACGGGCCAGACTGGTGGTAGCAAGATTCTACATTTTAACAAGGTCCCAGGTAATTCTTAGGTTAACTGAAGTCTTCAAGCCACAAGTAAATGAACTAGAAAAGCATTTGAGAAACCTAGTTCACAGTTGGGGTTTTCACTGAAAAATACAAAGAAAAGTAAGTAACTAGAGGAAAAGATAGGATTATACAACTTTTATCCTAAAACACTACAAACACAATCTCTCAATCGTCATTTCATAAAATCAAAAAAGTAGGAAAGAATAAGAATTTTAAGAAATAGAAATTAAATTTTATGAAAGAAAGGCGATATTCTTAATTTCCGTTGAAAATTGATGACAAAAACTTTGTTGCAGACATACATCAAATACTCTATGGATTATTGAACTATATAACTACATATATATATATATATATATATATATATTTCCCCCCCTCCCCCTATAGAGTGTATAGTTCAGTTCAGTTCAGTTCGGTAGCTCAGTCGTGTCCGAGTCTTTGCGACCCCATGAATCGCAGCACGCCAGGCCTCCCTGGCCATCACCAACTCCCGGAGTTCACTCAGACTCACGTCCATCGAGTCAGTGATGCCATCCAGCCATCTCATCCTCTGTCGTCCCCTTCTCCTCCTGCCCCCCAATCCCTCCCAGCATCAGAGTCTTTTCCAATGAGTCAGCTCTTCGCACGAGGTGGCCAAAGTACAAAGTGCAGGAAAAAATGCTGGTGTGTAAGGAAAGATGATTAGTTCTCAGTTTTAGACAGGAGCCCTAGGAACCCATGAAGTGAAAAGTTAGATATGCCATAGGACTTAGAGAAAAAATCTGCATAAGAAAGATTGTCACCCCTTGGATGTTATTTCTTGAGTACTGGTGTTTTATTTTTTGTTGGCTTCACTTTCCTCATCCTTGCATTAGTAAACCTACTAGTATTCTCATTTTACATCTCAGATTTAAACTGCCTTGTATCCTTTGTAAAAATATCTCCTAAATTTTTGTTCCTAACCACTGTAAATGAACTGTACTGAGTTTTCTAAAGAATACTGACACTGGTTACATGAGAAGGCCTCTATGTCCTACTCTCTACCCCTGATCTAACCCCAAAGTACTCTTTTGCCCTTCATAAGTTATTGAAGTAATATAAAATACTATGAAAATCAGGTAAAACTGCTTAGGCAGAAATTGTCTGTTTTATGTAGTTTATAGTAACTGATCTAGATATATGTGTATCTTCCCAAAAGAGAGACTCCATTAAAATTCTACAACTCTGGTCAGTCACATGGCATATATAACCATCTTTATTTTACTAAAAGAAAGGAAGGAAGGGAAGAAAAGGGAAAAAAAAAAAAGAGAGAGAAAATTGATCCAGCAAAAATTATCACTCATAATCATGAAGGTTATCTGTGGATAGCAATAAACATTCACCTAGGATTAACAGAGATTCCATCATCCTCCGAAATAGGAGGTAGAGACAATAATCTCTAAGTTGAAAGAGAATTTGGAACGGAATTACCAAAATGATCACTGCCCAAATTATTCCTTGTATTTAAATATATTTAAATTTACTTAGCATATGTCAAGAACTGTATACCTGAAGATGAGTATTACATCATTTCTAAATATAGTAGCACAAGTTAGTAAAAATGGTTCTACCAACTATTATTTATTAGTAGCCTACATATGAAAATAGTATTGCATAAATAATAAAAGACATATACAAAAATAAAATGAAAAATCTTAGAGAAAACAATTATGGGAATGATAAAGTTTAAGATAAATTATTCTTAAAAGAGGAGAATATAGAAAAACATAAAAGCTCTTAATTAGAAAACATATAAATATCTGTGCTTTCTTTTAAAAATGAGGGCTTGTAAACAGTAAAATTATTTGCTTACTAAACAGAAAAATGCTCCAAGGACACAGATTTCTCTTTCCTGACCTTGTCATTATTGTCCTGTTAAGCTACTCTTACTCAAGAAAGAGATAAGAATTCTCCTATGATAAATGCCACAGTTTTGTAAATAAAAACTTCAATGGACTATTTGCACTGTGTGTTTAGGAAACTAACTCCAAAGATTATCCTTTGACTAAGGTTATAAAATTTGGAGTAAAAGAGCAGAAAAAAATTCAAATAAGTTAATTTAAAGTACTTGATTTTGCTGTTTCCCTGAAACAACAACTTCTTAGTTTTTTGTTAAGGGGGCTTTTTGTAATTTTTTTTTTCCTCCCTCCACACCTTCAATACCCATTCTCTAATTATTTGAAAACGTATATTTCATTTTATGTTAGAGAAAAAAAAAAGATGAATAGATGAGGTTATAGTCACTGTGCTTCTTAATATAATGCCGTAAATCAGCATTTTTGTAAATACGGAGCTGAGAAAAGCTGTGTTAGCAAATTGTAGTGGCACTGCTTTTTTGCCTCAACTTTAGTATTTCTCAAAGCCACATTTGAATGACAGCTGAGTTCTTTATCCCTTTTCTCTCATCCTCCATACAAGTTCCCCCCCTACCCCCACCATATATACTGCTGCTGCTGCTGCTAAGTCGCTTCAGTCGTGTCCGACTCTGTGCGACCCCATAGACGGCAGCCCACCAGGCTCCCCTGTCCCTGGGATTCTCCAGGCAAGAACACTGGAGTGGGTTGTCATTTTCTTCTCCAATGCATGAAAGTGAAAAGTGAAAGTGAAGTCGCTCAGTCAGGTCCGACTCTTAGCGACCCCACGGACTGCAGCCTTCCAGGCTCCTCCGTCCCTGGGATTTTCCAGGCAAGAGTACTGGAGTGGGGTGCCATTGCCTTCTCCGCCATATACACTATCTGGTGTATATTTCTAGGTGTTAGCTTGAGAAAAAGGTCCTGTGTCCCTAGCTGATTTCTAAGATTCTTTTGTTGTCAGACTTATTTGACTCTCACTTTAAAAAACACATTTCTTATAAAATTAATCTTATATTAAGGTAATTTATGGCACATTCACATTGGAAAAAGCCATCCCATATCAAATATCTCTGTGTTGTCTCTATTGTTAAGACATCCTATAATATCTCATTCAATGATCTTTGGTTAACAACTTTGACCAAGGTCAGTTGTATATAATGTTGAACTCCTTACACTGGCAGTTGCAGCTGACCATAATCTGGATGCCCTGGGCATTTCTGTGCTTACCTTCCACTTCTCCTCTGATGCTCTAGTCCCTCTGCTACCAAGAGTCACTGAGGTCTTTTGCCCTGGAGTTTGAATGTAATGGACTATCTGTAGGCTGAATTCAGTTCAGTTCAGTCGCTCAGTCATGTCCGACTCTTTGAGACCCCATGAATCGCAGCACGCCAGGCCTCCCTGTCCATCACCGACTCCCGGAGTTCACCCAGACTCACGTCCATCGAGTCAGTGATGCCATCCAGCCATCTCATCCTCTGTCATCCCCTTCTCCTCCTACCCCCAATCCCTCCCAGCATCAGAGTCTTTTCCAATGAGTCAGCTCTTCGCATGAGGTGGCCAAAGTACAGGAGTTTCAGCTTTAGCATCATTCCTTCCAAATAAATCCCAGGGCTGATCTCCTTTAGAATGGACTGGTTGGATCTCCCTGCAGTCCAAGGGACTCTCAAGAGTCTTCTCCCAACACCACAGGCTGAATTATGTATTATGTAGGCTGAATTATGTATTATGTAGGCTGAATTATGTCCCCTCAAAAATTTGTATGTTGAAACCCTAACTGCTAATGTGATGGTATTAGGAGATGGGGCTTGTGGGAGGTAATCAGGTTTCAGTTCAGTTTAGTTCAGTCGCTCAGTCATTTCCAACTGTTTGAAACCCCATGAACCGCAGCATGCCAGGCTTCCCTTTCATCACCAACTCCCAGAGTTTACTCAAACTCATGTCCATTGAGTCAGTGATGCCATGCAACCATCTCATCCTCTGTTGTCACCTTCTCTCACCTACAGTCTTTCCCAGCACCAGCATCTTTTCAAATGAGTCAGTTCTTCACATCAGTCATTGGCCAAACTACTGGAGTTTCAGCTTCAGCATCAGTCCTTCCAATGAATATTCAGGACTCATTTCCTTTAGGATGGGCTGGTTGGATCTCCTTGCTGTCTATGGGGCTCTCAAGAATCTTCTCCAACACCACCGTTCAAAAGCATCAATTCTTTAGCACTCAGCTTTCTTCATAGTCCAATTCTCACATCCATACATATGGAAAAACCATAGCTTTGACTAGATGGACCTTTGATGGCAAGTAATGTCTCTGCTTTTTAATACTGTCTAGGTTGGTCATGACTTTTCTCCCAAGGAGCAAGCATCTTTTAATTTCATGGCTTCAGTCACCATCTGCAGTGATTTTGGAGCCCCCCAAAATAAAGTCTGTCACTGTTTCCACTGTTTCCCCATCTTAGTTTTCTGAATGTTGAGCTTTAAGCCAACTTTTTCACTCTCCTCTTTCACTTTCATCAAGAGGCTTTTTAGTTCCTCTTCACTTTCTGCCATAAGGGTGGTGTCATCTGTATATCTGAGGTTATTGATATTGTTCCTGGCAGTCTTGATTCCAGCTTGTGCTTCATACAGTCCAGCATTTCACATGATGTACTCTGAATATAAGTTAAATAAGCAGGGTGACAATATACAGCCTTGATGTACTCCTTTCCCAATTTGGAACCAGTCTTGTTCCATGTCCAGTTCTAACTTCTTGACCTGCATACAGATTTCTCAGGAGGTAGGTCAGATGGTCTCGTATCCCCATCTCTTCAAGAATTTTCCATAGTTTGTTGTGATCCACACATTCAAGAGGAGAGTGAAAAAGTTGGCTTAAAACTCAACATTCAGAAAACTAAGATCATGACATTTGGTCCTATCACTTCATGGCAAATAGATGAGGAAACCGTAGAAATAGTGACAGAGTTTATTTTGGGGGCTCCAAAATCACTGCAGACGGTGACTGCAGCCATGAAATTAAAAGACACTTGCTCCTTGGAAGAAAAGTTATGACAAACCTAGACAGCATATTAAAAAGCAGAGACATTACTTTGCCAACAAAGGTCCATCTAGTCAAAGCTATGGTTTGTCCAGTAGTCATGTATGGATGTGAGAGTTGGACTATAAAGAAAACTGAGCACCAAAGAATCGATGCTTTGAACTGTTGTATTGGAGAAGACTCTTGAGAGTCCCTTGGACTGCAAGGAGATCCAACCAGTCCATCCTAAAAGAAATCAGTCCTGAATGTTCATTGGAAGGACTGATGCTGAAGCTGAAGCTGCAATACTTTGGCCACCTGATATGAAGAACTGACTCATCAGAAAGGACCCTGATGCTGGGAAAGATTGAAGGTGGGAAGAAAGGGGATGAGAGGATGATATGGTTGGATGGCATCACTGACTCAATGGACATAAGTTTGAGTAAACTCAGGGAGTTGGTGATGGACAGGGAGGCCCGGTGTGCTGCAGTCTATGGGGTTGCAAAGAGTCGGATAAAACTGAGCAACTGAAGTGAACTGAACACAGTTAAAGGCTTTGGTGTAGTCGATAAAGCAGAAGTAGATATTTTTCTCAAACTCTTGCTTTTTTGATGACCCAACAGATGTTGGAAATTTTATCTCTGCTTCCTCTGCCTTTTCTAAATCTAGCTTGAACAACTGGAAGTTCATGGTTCACGAAATGTTGAAGCCTGACCTGGAGAATTTTGAGCATCATTTTGCTGGGTGTGAGATGAGTACAATATGCGGTAGCTTGACCATTCTATGGCATTGCCTTTCTTTGGGAATCAGGTTTAGAGGAGGTCATGAGGGTGAGGCTCCCTCCTGATGTAATTAGTGCCCATTAAGAAAAGACATCAGAAAGCTTCCCGCCCCCGCTCTCTGTCCACCTTGTGAGTAGACAGCCGAAAGTTGGCCATCTGCAAGCCAGGAAGAGTGCCCTCGCTGGGGAGCTGAGTCAACCAGCACCTTGATCTGGGACGTCCCAACCTCTGAACTGTGAAAAATATATTCCTGTTGTTTGTACAGCACCTCTCATTTTTTTTGCCTCACTTATCTGGATTGTAAAGAATCGAAGGCAAAGTTTATACCCTACCATTTCATACATTTGTCTTAGACCCCCTGAACTCAAGGTGCTTTTCTCTCTTTTTGACATTGATAACATAATGTAATACCTGTTCCAATAATTTGATGCTGGGGTCCTTTCCTGTGTTAGTATTCCTGTACAAGTAGATCTGCAAATAAGATGTGAGTTCCTGGATCTGCTTATATTGTATAAGTGTGTGTGTGATACAAATATTTCTAGAATGACTAGGATATTAAAAGCATTTATTCCTCATTCTCTTATATAATCTTGAAGACTTTACCAAGTAAAACTGTAATTATTTAATATTCAATAAAGTCAACCTTTTGAAGAAGGTAATGGCAACCCACTCCAGTATTCTTGCCTGGAGAATCCCATGGACAAAGGAGCCTAGCAGGCCACAGCCCATGGGTTTGCAAGAGTTAGACATGACTTAGGGACTCAACCACCAAAGTCAACCTATATACCCAGTAGCTGACCTAACTGCAACTCACAAAAAAGGGGTTTTAGCATGCTGAAAAATTTCAGACTGAATTGGGAAGGAGGTTGGCACTGCCTTGTCAATGACAAGCCTTGTTAAAGGCTTATCTTAGCATATTAATATATAAAAGGTTTATCTTGAAAGTATGTTTTTGACTATGAAATAAATAAGAGGTAAAAGTTCTGTACTAAGACACACCCAGATCTTATCATCAACACCACAACCCTTCTACCCCAGTTATATAGCCTTGGGCAGCCTTCTTAAACCACTTTCTTAATTTGTACAATGGGAATAAAGTAGTGTTTACTTTATGGGGTTCTTGTGAGGAACTCTTAAAAATCTTAAAACAGAGTCAGCCAGCAAGTATTACATATTAACTCTTGATATTATTATTATTTTGTTCTTTTTATAAGACGGGATTTAGAGAAAGTTCTTATGAAGAGCCAGTGCTATTTAAACTCTCCATGTGAGTTATTTGCTTAAGGAGCTGACCCAAATATAATATGCAGCTCCTTTGCAGATATGATTCTTATTTTTTGATAGTTTTCATTAAATGTTTGGATTTGAAAATCCATATTTTGTGAGGTCCATGTGCTGAAAAACTTGGTTAATCACATTCTGAGCTTGGTGTTTGCTAATATTCTCTCTAAAATCCTAGATGAACACGGTTTATTTTCTGGGAGCAGATTTATTAGGGCTATGAAGAGCATGTATCGATGCTTGGTAGCATGAATATCTCTTTATTGGAATAATTACTAGAAAGTTAGGAATTGAGAATATTGATTACATTTATTTAGTCTTTTGATATGGACCAAAATATTAAAAACCATCAAACATTAGCACTGCCCTTTGACAGCATCACTTAATTCTAGCTACAGGGAAAATTGTGACATAAACAAAAGCAGCATGACTTATTTGTCTTAATTAGGATACTTTCTACATGAGAGAGAGAGACTCTCCTTCCTTTAAACATTATAAAAGCCCTAGCCAGACTAATACAAGAGACCAAGAGCAATACAGATTAAGCAGAAAATAACATAGTAAGAGCAAAAGGTGTGCCCACAGGATCCTTAACCAAAACAAGTCCAAGACTTTTTAAGGTGGGAAATGTTTTTGTTAGTTCTAAACTAGTGTTTCCATCCTACATGCTTGCAGATTAGTACTGTTCCTTAAAGAGACTGGCCTGTGCACCAGCTATAAGCAGCTATTTGAATTTCAGTTTAAATGAATCTAAAGTTAAAATTTAAAACTTGGTTCCTACATTACACTAGCTCCATTTCAGGTTCTCTGCAGTCCCGTGTGGCTTAGTGTCTGTCATGATGGATTGAGCAGGTAATAGACCATTTCCATTATCACAGAGAGGTCTATTGGACTGCACTGGGACAATTAGTATACCTCACTTCTTACTCTAATTATTGGTCTCAGTCTTCAGAAAGCCATGGCGAAAGTGATACTGGGAAAAAAATGCAAGAGACCACTCTGCATATTTCTAGTATTTTCTCTGTGTTTGATTTCACATGAATGAAACAGTTTTTCTTTGTTTTGTTTTAAGTCAACCCTGAACATTTAGGGCTGTCTTATTCTTAAGCATATGCAACCAAAGATAGTTGTTCTGGCTCAGTTTGAGTTTTCCTGTCACATACACATAATTGAAGGTAGTAATAAAAGTTTAGGAATAATTTCTAATTAGAACTACCAGGTTATTTATGAGCTATTTTCAGAAGGGTGCAAAAAAAAATTTTTTTAATTTTTCTCTTACCACTGTCCCCCAAACCCGTTCTTTCACCCTCCCCTCCCTTCCTTTGTATAGTAGCTCGAGAAGAATCATTACTGTACCATTACTTCTGAATGTTAATCAACAGTCTTCATTTTCAGATATTAAAAGTCCATTTCAATATAATTCAAAATGTCAAATGCTCAGTCAATTCCTTGTTTCTCATCTCCTCAGAGCACTGTTGCCACGCTTCCCCTCAGATTGAGACCAACCAGGCTTAATGGAAAAGGAGGGTAAAACAGATGTTTATTCTCTTTCATGCCTCATCTTCTCACCCTCCTCTAACAACTGCCTCTAGTTCCTTCAGGGTCAGCAACAAGGGTAAGGTGAATGTGGAATTAGAATAAAAGGAAAAAAAAAAAAATCACAGGTATCTGGTGCCGCCATTTTCTGGCGTCGGGTCCTTGGGTGTTAGACGACTTGACACCCCCTTGCGTTGCAAACCTGTTCTCTCACAGGGCACCATAGTGGTTTCTTCTTTTTTTTTTTTATTGGAGGATAATTGCTTTATAATACTGTGTTGGTTTCTGCCATACAACTACATGAATCGGCCATAAGTATATCCCCTCCCTCTAGAGCCTTCCCTCTGCATCCCCATCCTACTCATCTAGGTTGAAACAGAGCATGAGGCTGAGCTCCCTGTGCTCCCAGCAACTTCCCACTAGCTGACTATTTTAAACAGGGTAGTGTAAATATTCTAAGGCTACTCTTTCACTTTGTCCCACCCTCTCCTTCCTTTGCTCAGGACATGGAAGCAACCTAGATGTCCATTGACAGATAAATGGATAAAGAAGCAAGTCCTACCATATTTCAATAAGTAATGGAATTACTTATTGAAATGGAATGGAATAATTGAAATAGTGATGGAATAACAATTATTCCAGTAATTATTCCAATAATAATTATTCCAAATGGAATGGAATAATTAAAAAGTAATGGAATAATACTTAGCCATAAAAAAGGAACAAATTTGAGTCAGTTGAAGTAGATAAACCTACAGCCTGTTATACAGAGTGAAGTTAGAAAAACAAATACTGTATATGAATGCATATATATGGAATCTATAAAGATGTATTGATGAACCTATTTATAGGCAGGAATAGAGATGCACACGTAGACTGTGGGCCATGTGGGGTTTTTTGACCACCACACACTGATCCTCTGACACAGCTCATTCCCCTTTCTTAACTTCTAATGACTCTTTCCTCAACCTTTCCTCTGGTGGTAAACTGCACAAACTCTTTCTATGAGGTAGCCTTCCTTCCCACAGGAAATCCCTTTGGAGAAGCTGTCTGGTGAAGGTTAAAGCCAGTTACATTCCTTCTTTCCCACCTCAGTCCAAATTCAGAAAGTACAGGTCACTTCCACTGCAGCCTTGTCATTTTTCCTATCATCAAAATCATCCTCAGTTAACCTTTAAGATTTATTCAGGGAACAACATCCCACAAACATCATAGTGTGTGAAGGTCACTTTCCCCACAATCCACCCTGTGGAAGCGTGTGCCAAGGATACCAGTTTCTGTAGCTGAGAGAGTGTCCTGCTTCAGGCTGAATGTCAGTTTCCATTCTGTGGACTGCTCATGTGATCTGGCTGTGTTTCTTCTGAGGTACTCATATTTAGACTACATAGGGAGTGGAAAACACTCTCTGTTAGGCAGCCCACTCCAGTACTCTTGCCTGGAGAATCCCATGGAGGGAGGATCCTGGTAGGCTACAGTCCATAGGGTCGTAGAGTCGGACACAACTGAGCGACTTCACTCACTCACTCACTCAGACTCTTCCAAGAACTTCACATACTCAGTCTTCTCACTGATCATGCTGCCCTCTTACATCTAGGTCAGTGAGCCAGTTTCCCAGTTCAAACCCCTTGGTGAAGGTTCTGGATATGGTTTGGACTCTCTTACTAGGCACCTATAATCAATGTATAGTTTTAACACTTCAGCTGAGATGAGAGCAAGTCCTACCATATTTCAAAGAAAGAAAACATGTTTCATTGAAGGCTGTACATTCATTAAATCAAGTAGTATTTAATAAATTCAACTATGAATCAGTATTTAAAAAACTTAAAATGTATAAAGTGCCCAGAACACTGTAGGAACTTGAACAAGTAATGCCATTACAGTTGTAAACTCCAAAATTGCAAACTCTGAGAATATGCTGGATTCCTATATCCTTTCTTTTTCTTTATGTTTTCATTAAATATTTCATTTAATCCAATGACCTTACTTTTATTTTTCTATACTATGCTAGTGTTCTGCAAATTTATGTCTCAATCCAAAAATTCTACTCTGAGTTCCAGCTTCATACATTGAATCTCACCTGACATGTCTTCTTGACTATCTTGCAGGTGTTTTAAACAATATTTTCAAAATGAAACTTAATACACTGCCCTGCTCTCCTAACCCATTTTGATTTTAGACTTTCCCTTCTTAACAATTAGTATCATCATCCATTTGGTGGTATAAACCAGTTATCATCTTTCTTCCTTACCATTTCCACCTCTTGGGATCCATTTTCAGTTGTTAATTTCTTCCTCTTAGGAAAAAACAAAAAAAAAAAACTTGATTTTTCTCAGCATCTCCTCTGACTTAAGATTAGTCCAAAGTACTATCACCTATTATGTGGCCTATGAAGCAACTACTTTGTTGGTCTCAGTATTTACTCTCTCAAATTCATTCTGCACAGAGTGATCAGTGTGACTTTTTGCAAACATAAATATAAGAATGCTGCTTCTCTACAGAAAACCTTCCAGTTGCTTCCCATTATAACGCCAATAAAATTTAAAACCTTTATCATAGCCTACAAATTCCTGAATAATCGCTGGCTCCTGGTTACTTCTTAAGACTCCTCTATTTTTATTACCTACTTGTCTGATACATCCTAGCAGACATGTTGGCTTCTTTTAATTCTTAGAGCTTGTCAAATTGTTTCCTGCTTTGGAGATTCTGAACGTCCATTTCTATCGAATTGGAATGTATTTTTCCTCTACTCTTGTGACTTGCCTTTAAAAAAATCATGTACATCTCAAGTTAAATATTCTTTCCATCAAAGTTTTCCTAGATAACAACCATCTCTGCTGTCTATCACTTCACCTTATTCACTTGCTTCAGAGTACTGAAAAATGGCTATAACTATATTTTATTAATTTTCCATTAATCTGTTAAGTTCAATTTTAATACAATATTTTATTCACCTATTCTGCCAGTCTGTAAGAAACAAAGAAACAGAACCCACATCATATTTGTTTATCCCTTTATACTATCTAGTCTAATATAGGCAGACAATAAACATTTGTTGAATAAATGAATGAATACAGAGGTGACCTATAGTTCTTTTTCAGCTGTTAATTTATTTAAAAAATCTTGATTATTAAATATAAAGTTAATATTAAATTAATTTTTAGCAAACCTAAATTTTCAAATATTAGGAAAATAGAACTTTGGAGTTCAAATCTTGATAAAATTGGCTAAGTTTGATTATACATGCAGGAAATATCCAGATATAGGGAGAAATTCACCAAGAAAATACAGCAGTCCACCTAATCAGTAGATTTTAGGTTAGAATAAAACAAGACTGGGAGAAAATATGATAGTGCTGACTAAGCAATTTAAGGAGTGCTCGAGTTTAAGAAACTGATTTTACACAGTGTTTTTATAGTTTAAAAGCACTGCAGTCTTAAGCAAATGAACAAACAAAAAACCAGACAACAAACAAAAAATGTCATCACTTTATAGTTAAATGAAAACCATATCAAAGAGCTCACCAGTAATTATTTATAGACTGAGAGAAAAGTATTTGTACGAGATTGTGGAGAAGCAAAGGATAAGAAGTGGGAGAAGACTGTGTTCCTCAAAAGAGAACAATGGAGTGGAAAGAGGGTATCTGAAAACCGTGCATCTGAAATGGTAGTCACACAGAGAAGAAAGAAAATTAGAGGCTGGTCCTCTAAATTTTTCTTGAGTGTATTTTGGCTAGAACATAGATTCTGATTTCCTAGGCTATTGTTCAGAAGTTTATATAGTTGAAATACAATACACCCATTGAAAAACATATGGATAGGTAGTTGATAAAATGGATGAGCAACCGACTGGCAATAATATGACAACATACGTGTGTGTTTGTGTGTGCGCGTGTGTGTGCGCACACACACGTGTGTGAGTGTGCTCAGTTGCTCAGTTGTGTTCAGCCCTTTGTGACCTCATGACAGTGGTGGTGGTGGTTTAGTCATCTCTGACTCTTGTGACCCCATGGGCTGGACCCCAGCAGGCTCCTCAGCCCATGGGATTTCCCAGGCAAGAATACTGGAGTGGGTTGCCATTTCCTTTTCCAGGAAATCTTCCTGACCCAGGGATCGAACCTGGGTCTCCTGCATTGGCAGGTGGATTTTTTACCCACTGAGCTACTAGGGAGGTCCATGACATTAAGGGATGGCAAATCAGTGACACAAGGGCTAGTTCTCCCTCGCCTATGCAGATATCACTAACCACATTCTTCTTCCTTGCTAAGCTTGGATTTGGACTCAGATTTTAAAACTTTCTTAACACAATGCTCCCTTACTAAAGTGTGGAAGATCTAATTTCAATTTCCTCCACAAGCAACTGAGAAAGCAAAGAGTAGAGATTAGTCCTCATCTTTCAAGGACAACACTCTTCAGACCCCCTAAATTGTTTGAGTGTTATTACTCAGTATTTTAGCTGTACCTAAATGAAAGAGATAACAATCTCTCTCTGTTTACACTACAAATTCTAACCTCAGATATATCATTGAATATATGCCTCCAGATCCATAATCTCTTGAACTACCTCATAACCCACAGGAGACTTTAAGTTTTAGCTCTGTTACTGCTTTTCAAAAGATGCAATGTTACACATGTATGAAATATAAAGGCAATGATGTATGCATTCTTCTTTATATAATCAAAAATAATTATTCCCATATACTTTTATCTTTTTGCAGCATGTGGTAATAATAGAGACATGTTTGTTTGTTCTAGGTAATTTGAGTTACTTATAACAAGTACAGGGTAAATTATTGGTCATTTACTTCCTTTTATTTACTTGCTACTGAGAGATAAACCACCATTTGGCAAGCTCCACAGTATAACATGAATAATGATCCAATGAGTGGGGTGAGATGTAAGCATTCCAATCACCAGTTCTACTCTCAAAGCAAGCTCTGAAACCTTTTGTTTGAAAGGCTAGAAATAATACTCTTCAATTATTCCAGATATCAACAAACAACAAACAAAAGCCAAATCTTTTCTAAAATCCTCTTTAACGTCTCAGATCAGGACTGTCAGCAGAGCCTATTGTAGGTAAGAGATTTAGAGGCTTCAGGGGAGAGTCTAGGAGAAGGAACACTGTCTGCTTTAACAGTACTGACTTGAAAAAATAGGGTTTTTGTCAGCCACCTCACAAGCAAGAGGCATCTGTCTAGGGATAAGACAAAGGGTGTCAGAACAGAGCTATCCATCAGAATATGACTGAAGGGAAAAGACTATTCACATTTAGAAAAATATAATAATTGAAGTCCATAGAATGCAGGCTAGGAGAGACATTATACTTGCTAACAGGGATAACGGGACTCGATGGGGAGTAGCTGAGAATGCAAATGTGCTTCACCTTCCATTCCCAGGGAATGTGCTGTCTGATTTGTTTGTTTGCTTATTTTTAAATTTAATTTACTTTGTGACAGTTTGGTGGTTATCGTTTTAGTCTGTTATTTTCTGTTTCAGTGTACAGATAGCGCTACTGCCTAAGAAAGTGACAGGCACATTGTTCATGGCTCTAGCAGGGCCGAGGGTCCTTGTGGCAGCCATTCGGGGCTTCCTGGCCAGCGCTGGGAGCCACCCAGCAGTCTGTCCTCTTCCTGATCAGAAGGCATTGAGCTCTGCTCAAGTGGACTCTAACACTGTTAGCAAATAGAACTCTAATTTTTTGTTCCCAATATTGCTTTGCATTTCAGGGAAACAGACAGTAGGTTTGCTGCCTGAAAGACTGTAAACTACTATCCTCAATTCTTCTCGCCAAAGGAAACTTCAGCCCCATTAACCTATTGACAGTTTTCTTTAAAATTAAAGGACAGGGCCATGAATTGTGTGTGTGTGTGTGTGTGGTGTTAGTAGCTCAGATGTGTCTGACTCTGTGCATGGACTGTAGCCCTGCAGGTTCTTCTGTCCATGGAATTCTCCAGGCAGGAATACTGAAGTGGGTAGTCATTCCCTTCTCCATAAGATCTTCCTGACCCAGGGGCTGAACGTGGGTCTCCTGCATGCAAGCTGATTCTTTACTGTCTGAGCAACCTGGGAAGCCCAGGGAAGTGAGTTAAGTGAGATGATATGAGTTCTGGCAGATAAAGACATGATTAGACAATGGCACCCCACTCCAGTACTCTTGCCTGGAAAATCCCATGGACAGAGGAGCCTGGTGAGCTGCAGTCCATGGGGTCCCTAAGAGTTGGACACAACTGAGTGGCTTCACTTTCACTTTTCACTTTCATGCACTGAAGAAGGAAATGGAAACCCATTCCAATGTTCTTGCCTGGAGAATCCCAGGGACGGGGGAGCCTGGTGGGCTGCCGTCTATGGGGTCGCACTGAGTCAGACACGACTGAAGTGACTTAGCATAGCATAGCATAGCATAGAGAAATTACAGGGATATTAAGATTTCTTGCTCTTATTTCCCACTTAGATGCTTCATCTCATATCTCAGAGGAGTTGTCATGGTTTTCCTATTTTTTTTTTAACATAATGAAAGGTTTAATAGGATCTTTAGAATCATAATCCTTATTATGGTTTCATAATATTCTTCATGTGGGACCTAATGGCAAATGAAAAATGTCAAATAAATATTTAATAATTCCCAATCAATTCTATGTTCAGGGTTCACCCAGGTATGAACCCTTCAGAGATCCTTATATATTCAAAGTAAGTGGGAAATTAGTTCTCTTTCTCTTTCCTTTATCCTCTGTCAATTCCTCACTGTAGTTTTACATTTCTTATTCCAATGCCCAGCTGCAATTCAAACATATGTGTATCAAACTGAGACTTCTAATTTAAGATTTTTGTTACCTCTAGATAAAAAAACTTACACATCACTTTTGGTAGTTAAATACATAAAAAGAGAAACATATTTTAGAGCAACTGAAGGGGCACTAAACATACAAACGGAGTTTTTTTTTTTTTTCCTTAAGAATAAAAAAATATAGTTGAGTTTTATCACTATGTATTCAGAGAAAATTCTTACATGCATTGGAAGTCTTCAGATTTACTCCCAGCATAATCAGTATGACCTCTATGGGACTTCTGCTAGTTTCAAATAAGACAATTGTGAAAATTCCAGCAGCTTCTGATAGCATTAATTTATGAAAATGTCACTCTCTGACCTTGGCAAGTTGTGATTCAATTTTTCAATGAATATCTAGTTCTTAGAACTTCAAAGTCCATGTTCTCACTGGAGGCACAACATCTTGCCTCTTTGCCCTATGTTCTAGACCTGACATAGGTCTGTGTGCTTTAGGATCAGGGAAAAGACATGGCAAGAAAACCAAATCTTTTTTCATCTAAATATAGTTCTCAAAGGCATGCTGCTGCTGCTGCTAAGTCACTTCAGTTGTGTCCGACTCTGTGCAACCCCATAGACGGCAGCCCACCAGGCTCCCCCGTCCCTGGGATTCTCCAGGCAAGAACACTAGAGTGGGCTGCCATTTCCTTCTCCAATGCATGAAAGTGAGAAGTTAAAGTGAAGTTGCTCAGTCGTTTCCGACTCTTAGCGACCCCATGGACTGTAGCCTACCAGGCTCCTCTGTCCATGGGATTTTCCAGGCAAGAATAATGGAGTGGGGTGCCATTGCCTTCTCCGCCTCAAAGGCATAAACACTTATAAATGCTGAATTCAAATGCTCTAATCAATTATTTTTTAAATATCACAACTTATCAAAAGAAAATTAATAAATCTAGTCAAAATCCTCAGGCTTTCCCTGTACCGATGAAAATATACTGATTTTGTCTTGAACAGAACCCAGGGTCTGTGTCTTCAAGATGTTCACAGCAAATAGTGGACATGGACATTTCAATCTACCTATGAGGTAGGCAGTAAACAGCACTGAGTATGATTTTGAACACAGTTAACTTTGCCTGGTAACACTGTGCTTCATTTAGATTCTGGTGCCAAGAATCAGTGCTATTGAATCTTCCTACCTGGGTAGTTGGAGGCTGATCACTGTGGGAAGCGAGTACTTAGAAACGGGATATAAGTCAGAGTTCACCAAGTTAGTGCTCATGTTTCACTGGTATCTGAGCTATATTCTTTTTCTCATGTTTTCATGCACAGTATTCACAGGTGTAACAATATCTAACCATTATTTATAATACAGCAGTAAATAATGCACATTATATAGTATAGTATGACCAGTGAGGAATTCGTTTTATATAAAATCTCATGCGTTTATATATATAAACAAATGTGTCTATAGACATGAATAGATAACTGAAAAAGAATGTTCTAAAATAGTACTTAACTTACTATATGTGTTTGATTTTTAAAAAAATTTTTTTCGTTTAATCAAGAGAAATATTTTTGGATCTTATACACTAACATACTGCAACTCAGAGCTTTAAAAACACTGTACTAGTCATTGAAGGAGCCATATTATATTACTAGTGGTAAACCTGGCTTTTAAGTCTAAAACATAAATGTGTTTTAATATAAAGTGATATTGTTAAAAATCATATTTCTTTTGCTGTCAGTTTCCTTTGATTGTAAGTGTATTTTAATATATATATTTGGGGTTTAAGACTGTTAATTTTAACTGTTTTTTTTTTTCTTTTGGTTAGCTATTTAAGGAGATTCAAAAGGAGAAAGCTAGAAAAATCTCTTGGATTATTTCCACAAAAATATGGTAAAGTGGCAGGTACTTGAAGATATCAGAAAATAAGAAAAATGCCTTCGTATTAATTTCATGGTATCTTTAGCAAATCACTTGTAATGTGCTGTCTTCTTAAATGTTGCCTGAAGTTATAAGACTTTATTAATGTATATGAAAAATTTCCTACACATTCCATACATGGAAGTGCTGATGGTAGGACATTTTTATGGATGGGTCTCAAAATAATCATTTTATAGAAAAGGAAGCTAAGGATCAATAAGATTAAGTCACAAGATTTGATCACAAGCTGATTAGCAGATAAATGGGCCTGGAATTCTCATTTGCTCTTTCATTGTTTGTATTTCCACCACAGCAGCTTTTTTTCCCAGTCTTTCCTGATCTTAAGAATTGTTTAGGGTACTTACCTAAAAATGAAAATTTAAAAACAAAAATTTCCAAACACTGTTCCAGAAGACTGTGAGTCAGTAAATCTAGGATGAGCCTTAGGAGTTTTCATTTTTCATAAGCATCCTGAGTGATTCTTACATTCAGGCAAATTTGAAAATCATTGCCTTTGATTATTTTAATGACTATATTATTTGCTTCTGCTACAATATGGATGATTTGTTGCTGAAAAAAAAAGTGACAATTTCAATCAAAGTACAACAACTCTCTCACTACTCCCATCAGTTCAGTTCAGTCGCTCAGTCATGTCCGACTCTTTGCGACCCCATGAATCACAGCATGCCAGGCCTCCCTGTCCATCACCAACTCCCAAGTTCACTCAGACTCACGTCCATCGAGTCAGTGATGCCATCCAGCCATCTTATCCTCTGTTGTCCCCTTCTCCTCCTGCCCCCAATCCCTCCCAGCATCAGTGTCTTTTCCAATGAGTCAACCCTTCACATGAGGTGGCCAAGGTACTGGAGTTTCAGCTTTAGCATCATTCCTTCCAAAGAAATCCCAGGGCTGATCTCCTTCAGAATGGACTGGTTGGATCTCCTTGCAGTCCAAGGGACTCTCAAGAGTCTTTTCTAACACCACAGTTCAAAAGCATCAATTCTTCAGTGCTCAGCCTTCTTCACAGTTCAACTCTCACATCCAAATATGACCACAGGAAAAACCATAGCCTTGACTAGATGGACCTTTGTTGGCAAAGTAATATCTCTGCTTTTGAATATGCTATCTAGGTTGGTCATAACTTTCCTTCCAAGGAGTAAGCTTCTTTTAATTTCATGGCTGCGGTCACCATCTACAGTGATTTTGGAGCCCAAAAAATAAAGTCTGACACTGTTTCCACTGTTCCCCCATCTATTTCCCATGAAGTGATGGGACCAGATGCTATATGTAGAAAAAAAATCCTTAATGTTTTAAATAACTTTTGCCCATTTAGAAATTAATAAGATGTACTGGAAAACCCCATGGATGGAAGAACATGGTGGGCTACAGCTCATGGGGTCTCAAAGAGTTGGACACAACTTAGCAACTAAATAGTAACAATAAAGATGTACTTATCATACATTTGAGATTTGACTTTAGTGTAATAACAAAACGTCTATACTTAGCCTGGTCTCATAGACCATGAGGACTCCTAAACAGCCTTTTCTTATCATTCCTTGACATCTTTTCATTTGATAACTCACACAATGTTGCCACTTAAGCCCCAAGTCTACTAAGTCACACAGCAAACTCTGCAATCATCCATAGCTGCTATACATCTGAAAGTTGACCCTTTCCTTTTCCTACCTCTAACTATGTATCCCCATCTTTCCAGATGCCATCTACTTTTTCCGTACAGCTTAGTCACTGAAAACTCCAATTTCTCAACTCCCATTGTTTTGTTTCCTATCCAAACCTCTCTGCACTATACTCTAGCTATAGAAAAGGAAAGCCCCTGATGCGGGGAAAGATTGAAGGCAGGAAGAGAGGGGGATAACAGAGGACGAAATGGTTGGATGGTATCACCGACTCAATGGACATGAGTTTGAGCTAGCTCTGGGAGATGGTGAAGGACAGGGAAGCCTGGCGTGCTGCAGTCCAGGGGGTCACAAAGAGTCAGACACGACTGAGTGATTGAACAACAAATAGTCTAGCTACACTGGCCCCTTTTCAGATCCCTGGACCTGACAAGCTCCTTTCTCTATCTAGAGCATTCTTCTGTTAGCTTTCATATAGTTTTCTCTGCAAATTTCAGGAGGAATTTTTCATGACCTCCTACCTATGGGACTGCATCCTCCACTCATTATCTTCTTGGCATCCTACTGTTCCTCTTCACAGCTCTAACAACCTGTACCTAGACCCACCCCCCCTTTTTTTTATTGTTCTATTTCTGACATGTAACATAATGTCTAGGTTTTACTAGTTAGCTAATATGTTAACATAGACATTTTCACACTAGTCTGTTACTACTCTCATATTGTTTGTCTTAGAAAACAAGGATCATTTAGAAAGAAGATGGAATGTCTCAGAAACTATTTGCTAGAACAAGCAATCTGATCTCAAAAAATGAGAAAAAAGACAAATGAATACCTTGTTTATCAACCAGGAAGAGCTAATCTTAAAATGGCTCAGGATGTTTAACCTCTGTAATTTATTTTAAAATACTATATTTATTTTAGTTGCTATTCCATTAGATGTTCAAATCATTTTCACCTATCTCAAACATATTGTACAGTGACTCATCAGACATCTGTAGCAAGTAAATATACACAGTGTATTTTTAGAGTAGCAAATATGTGTGTACGCAAAATTAAACCTGATCTGGAAAAAAAAGTAAATTCTTCAGCTCTGACCACTATTGTCCTATTTTCATCCTTAGAACCCAAGTTTCCATTGTACAATTTTCAGATCACTTCCCACCTTTAAATGCCAGAATTAATAGGAAATTGTTCTTCTTTTTTTTTTTCCATATACTATTTGGCTAGAGGAGCCCTTCTGAAATGAATGTTGAATGCTGTTAAGCCCTATTTATGGCTTTAATAGCTTTGCATTAATGAAAAAATCAGATACCTTTTATAGACCCACCTCAGGGGTTCATCGAGGAGATGTTCTATTGATGTGAAAGAGAGTCAAATTGATTTCTGCCAAAGATGAGAAAGTAGTAAAAAGGCTCAAACTGCATAGGGATAATGAAATGGCTTATTTTATCACAAATATTCACTGCACAAGTTTTCTTCTTATTTCTTCTAATGGCTGTCCCCTGCTTTTCATATAGCTCAAATCCTGATGTCTAAACTGTTATGTGTACCAACAGAAAGAGGGAATGAACAGAATCTCAGAACATTTTAGTGAGAAGAGAGTTAAACTCAGAAATATTCCTGCATTTTGATCTGTATGTGCAGGGTTATATGAATAATCAGAAAGTTTACTTTTTATGAGTTAGACTTTCTGGAACAATTAATCAAGATCTTAATCACTACATTTGTAAAAGTAAAGTTAGATGTGGAGGCTAAGAACTTTCTAGCACAGAACTGTATGTTTTTTCCCCTCTTCCTTTTAAAGTATCAGGAATTCCCAAGCTGTTGACATTTGCTAAATCTGGTGATGAATAGTCTTCAAAAATAGGTTATGTTTCATTTATTTTCCAAATATTTTCCATTGCAGTAGGTTTCCATGAAGTGAAAACATTTACCATAATGGATGAATTTCATCAGGGAACTGCTTTAACAGTGTTCTAAATGAACAGAGTAAAAAGTACTGCAAAAATACAGTAAAAAGAAGTTAGCCTCTTTTCAAAGAAAAGTGCTAGAATTTAAAGCCCAGCCTTATTCTGCAAACTGGACAGTATCCCAGGTATTTTGCTGAGTGAATGAGTGCAGCAGAGAAGTCAGAAACAAAAGATAAATCTGGAGTGGATTCAGCTGGATTAGATCCAGCTAGCCTAGGTTTGGTTATAAAAGCAAGACCACCAAGGCCAGTGGAGTTTTCAATGAGACTGACACATAGGCCAGGAGTTATGCTATTGCCTAGGTAGAACCAGTATTGATAAAAGGTGCCTGGGGCCAAGACAGAGAATGGAAGAATCAGAAACCAATGACTCAGGTTCAAATATGAGATCACAAGATGAAACCAAAACCAACTTGAGCAAGAAGAAACAGGCAGGAAGAGAGTGATAAGCACCAGGCAGGACGTGTGCATGTAATTAAGTTAGAGATGTGTGTGTCTTCTGATTCATGAAGACAGGAAGGAGAGAAAACTCAGCAGTAAGTCATGGGGAATTGTATTTTGATTTGAATATAAGCTGTCATCACAATCAATGAATACAATTAGTCATTCTCGTCAGTTTGTATGTACAGCCTCTTAAACGTGTTAGGTGCTCCATGCTGCTGCTGCTGCTAAGTCACTTCAGTCGTGTCCAACTCTGTGTGACCCCATAAACGGCAGTCCACTGGGCTCCCTCTTCCCTGGGATTCTCCAGGCAAGAACACTGAAGTGGGTTGCCATTTCCTTCTCCAATGCATGAAAGTGAAAAGTGAAAGTGACGTCGCTCAGTTGTGTCCGACTCTTCGTGACCCCATGGACTGTAGCCTACCAAACTCCTCTGTCCATGGGATTTTCCAGGCAAGAGTACTGGAGTGGGGTGCCATATATACAGCTGCAAAAATGAAGATCTCTATTACTAGCATGGAATAATTGTCCAGATTGATTTTTAAGTGCAAAAGGCAAAGTACAAAAGAATACAGCATATAGCCTTTCTTACAGAAAGAGGTAAGACAATATCAATATATCTGCTCATTTGTACAAACAGTAATTTAGGAAATAAAACTAAGAAACAATTGATATGGGGCGAGGGGATGAGAATGGGAATGAATTAGAAAAGAAAGAAAGGAAGAGAAACTTCTTTGAGTATCCTTGTATGTATAGTTCTGTATATTAGAGTCATAGCAATATTTCATAAACAGAACAAATAAATAATTTAAATACAAACTGGATATAGGGGAAGGACTGAAAATGAAATACAAAAATAACAAATGAGCCTAATCCTATTATAAAATAATAAATAGCCTCACTGCAGGGGTCAGAGGAAAAGAAAAAACAACTAACTTCATTAAAAACATATTTTCACAAGCCACTGTAATGCTCAAGGGAAAAAAGAGAACTATATACAAATACAATACTTCAGTTGCTAAATTTGATTTCATTGGAGTATGAATTAGAAATTCTGCAACTATCATATGTCAATATATCTGATAGTAATAGATTGTAGGTTATGAGACTCAAGTTTCTCACTATCAGAGAAAGGCATTACAAACAAGGAAGGGGAAGGCTAGAATCAACTGCTGCTGCTGCTGCTGCTAAGTCGCTTCAGTCGTGTCCGACTCTGTGCGACCCCATAGACGGCAGCCCATCAGGCTCCCCCGACCCTGGGATTCTCCAGGCAAGAACACTGGAGTGGGTTGCCATTTCCTTCTCCAATGCAGGAAAGTGAAAAGTGAAAGTGAAGTTGCTCAGTCGTGTCTGACTCTTAGTGACCCCATGGACTGCAGCCTACCAGGCTCCTCCATCCATGGAAGTTTCCAGGCAAGAGTACTGGAGTAGATGCCATTGCCTTCTCCTAGAATCAACTATGTGATTTTAAATTAAAGTGGAACTATTGATTGGAACTGATGGATTTTATTAGAAATAATGTGAATTGATAAAAAAAAATGTAGATGTGCATATACATGGGTTACTGCACATACAAATATTTTCTATATTCACTGAGATGATGTAATAGCAATGATATCCCAGGAGCAATAAGGACACTCTATGCCTAGATCTTGGTTTCTACAAGCAATTATCCAAAAGAAGCAAAAGCATTTGAAAAATTACTGATTCTAGGACTAGGAAATTCCTGGGGAAGTATAAGATGAGTTTGGAACATATTATAGTTCTGAAAAGTAAGGAAGTGTTAAAAAAAAGATGAAGGTCACAGAAGCCAACTTATATTGTTTCCAACAGCTAATGCTGAGATAATTTAAGGAAAAAAGAAAAACTAAAGAGTAATAAGTAATGGATAATAGCGTATCAAATAAAATAAATCACCATGAGACTATATTATATAAAAAGATATATAAACAAGTAAATGGGGTAAAAGGGATATCTATTTCTTATACTGGGATTACAATTACTGAATGTAGAGGTGGTAATGGTGATTGGTGACGGACAGGGAAGCCTGGGAGGGACAGGGAAGGACAGGGAGTGCGGTAGTACATGGGGTCGTAAAGAACTGGACATGACTAAGCAACTGAAATGAAGCTAAACTGAAGCTGAAGCTGAAGGAGGAATGATAGAAATTTGCCATTTGGTGAACATTTTAGTCATAGGTACGATAGGTAGGAGTCATCAATTAATGCTAAAATTACTGAGTGAAAGTATGATGAGAAACACAATATTTGCATAGTCTGAAACTATCTCTCCACAACATATTTACTACTTTCAAATAAAAAAAAAATTAGAAATTTTGCAGTAGAGAAACCTGGCAAAAATCTCTAACTGACATCATCAGAAATAAGACATAGCCTCAATTCCTGAACATTTTCTTAAACTCTGTAGCCATTTATCTGAAAACTTAGAAAGCATCACTTCTATGTTAGAAACAGAAACACCACTTCCATTAGGAGTGATTTTCCTCCTTTTGACTTTTTAGGCACAGCATTCCATAGAATGTGTCCTGTGAAACTAAATAATGGTATGGACTTGCTTACAGTTTCAGTCTGACAATAAAGAAATGCTCTGGTTTAACGTCTTCTGCGTTTACTGGTAGAATCTAGACTAGAAGCTGTGATTTAGACAGTTTTGACCAAATGACAGTCCTTCTCTGTTTAGTGAAAGAGATAATCTGATCACTGAATGGACCTTGACTACTATTAGGGTGACAGATGTTACCAGCTGTTTTTATTGTATCTCTCCTATCACAACTTCAATGGCTAAGTAAGAGAGCTTAACCTCTACCTGTACAGAGTTGTGGGACATCTTCTAGGATACTCCTCACCATAGCCATAAGCCCAATGTATTTCCCCCAAATTATTCTGCAGAGTACCAGTTTTAAGGGATGTTAAATGGTGTTCAATAAAGGGAGAGGGGAGGAAATTTGAAAATATACCCATACTAACAGATAAAAGGTATTTGACTGCTACTGTAAAAACAAACCAAACCAATTTAAATTGCTCTCTCTACTAGTGAGTTCTTACTTTAGATACATAAATTAAGATGTAATTCCTGAAGATTATATCTGACCACATTAAACAAAGAATTGGTTACATTTAGGAAAAAGTGAGTTAAGTTGTATCTTAAACACATGAATTGTCAAAGTTTGAATTGTCTTCAAATTAAATTATGTATTTTCAAGAGGGAAAAAATAGTGTGCAGCTTTTTCACAAACGTTTTTGACCTCATTATCCCGTCATCTACCCTTTTTCCCGGAATATTTTAAAAACTAGCATTTTGTGCAACACTCTCAGGATACAGGATTTTAAGGAACCATAAATTAATCACAAAGTCATCTTCAACTCTAAGAAGTATCAAGAGATAAATAAAGTCTTTGTGCTTAGAGTTGTGCTAGGAAATAAAAGTGTACACTTACATATCGATAAAGAATCAAATAATAAAACAATCCTAAAATGCCCAGTGGTTCAGATCATTTCCACAATGAATATCTCATAGGTTAGTATCAATAGAGGAGGCAAAGGAGCAGAAACTGGTGCTGAGCTGTGATGGGTGAGTAGGCTTTGCACAGGTAGCAAGCAGAACCACACAGAGTGCTCCACACACAGTAGGTGTTTATTAAGCGTTTGTTAATTAACCAACTAGCCTGACCTGTATGACCCTCAGAGGAAGCATGGGCTAGCTCAAACTGGAGAGCAGGCACTGGTGAACTTTCCATCTGCAGTGATGCAATGGATGTGCCTTTGCAGGAAAATCATTAGCGCCCTCTTAGAAGAGATTGCACACTTTCTTTAGCAACCTGAAGTGAGAACCAGTCAGACTGTTACGCTTATCCTAGAATTCTGCCTTCAGAGATGAAAACTTGGCTGAGATGGTAGAGGGTACAATATATCATCCCCACCTGTCTCAAAGAGCATATATGAATATCTTCCTCCTGAGGAAGAACTAGCCCATTAAGTTATGACTGTGTTACCACTCCCTGCACTCACTTTCCACTCAGTCAAAAATACTGGCTAAGCAAGATCACAGAAGCAAGGCGCTATGACAAGCATTGTAATATGGAAGGTAGGAACACTTATATCAACTTACCTGGAATAAAGGGAGCCAATATAAACTTCATTAAAGTCTTCTTAAGCATATGATCCATATCTTACCCATCTCTGTATTACATTACCACACAATAAATACACTGTGGATTCAGTAAGTAACTATCTTTACCTAGATAGAACATGGTTTAAAGATACTGATGTCTAATGCCTAATCACATAATCCTGCCACGTATTCATATTTAGATTAGTTTTCTTTTTCTTAAAGAATATCACCTTTTTGATAAAATATGAAAGTCCTCTGCATCAAAATTCAATACTGCATCAAGCTGCCACCATACTTATGAGAAGACTCAATTTGATTCACAAATGACTTGGAATTTCCTTGAAGATACTTTGATATATGCCTTATGATGTCAGAGTTCACAATAACCTTTTATTTTTAAATGCAGTGTCATGAAAAGATAAAAATCTCCACATATTAAGTGGTATTAATACAAGAACAAATTGATGAAAGTGTCCAGTTGTCTTCTTTACTCTTGAATTCTTAACTCAGGTACCTACATATGGATATAAATTCCTAAATATTACATCTGATTGCATTCAACAAAGGGTAGGTAATCTATAGAATGATTTCCTTTGACCCTTTTAAAAACTGCATGAATTTATTGAGGATTCTTTATAATTCTTGATGATGTATCTAGTATTGTCAACTACAAGATATTATTGAATATTTTTAATCAATTATTTTGTATATGCCCTTTCACAAATCTGAGGTCCTTCATTATCAATAAACAAACCTGTCGAGATAAGGACTTTTCATTAAAAGTGAGAAATGAGTGGTATAAATTACTTACTTGTCATTGTCCAGATCCTTCTATGAGAACAGGGATCTTTGTTTGTCTTGTTCGACACTGAATTCCATCTCCTAGGGTACAAGTAAAATAAATACCACTTTAATGTATAAATGAATGAACAAATAATAAGTTGCAGAAAGGAAACATCTGTATACCTAAAAAATGGAAGTAGGTAAAATGTAACTGAGCAGGACCCTACAGGGCCATCCTGGGTCAGGTATCTCCCATTTCCTATGCTATAGCTCCTCTCTGCAATATCTAGATAATAGTCTCTGATGCACATGTCCTGACTCATTTTATAGATACTAAAGTGTTAGTCATTCAGTCATGTCCGACTTTGCGACCCTATGGAATGTAGCCCGCCAGGCTCCTCTGTCCATTGGATCTTTTTCAGGCAAGAATTCTGGAGTGGGTCACCATGCTCTCCTCTTGGGGATCTTCCTGACCTAGGGATCAAACCTGCGTCTCCTGTATTACAGGAGGATTCTTTACTGTCTGAGCCATCACATGGAAGAAGTTATTATAACTACTTGATGATCATGAGCCCCCAGACCTATTGGCACCTAAGGATTGAAAATATTAACCACCTTATTACCTCAACATTAACCAATCAGAGGACTGTGATTCTCCTCTCTCACCTGGCTTTTAAAATGTTTTGCTGAAACTCTTTTGGGAGTCTGGGGTATTTTGGAGTTTGAGCCACCCGTCCTCTTCTGTGGCCCTGTAATAAACCTTTCTCTGTGTCAAACTCTGACATTTGGGTGTGTTTCGCTTCATTGTGCATTGAACACATGAATTTACATTCAATAACAGATACTATAAATGGAAAGGTACCTGAGATAAATGGAAAGGTACCTGAGATTTTCAAGAGTTCTTAATTCAGTTCCTTAACCACCCCTGGTAGACATGGGAAAAATTAGGAGAATTTTTAGAATCTCCTCAATGTTCCCCTGTGCCCAAATAGGTTTCACTTCCAGAAGACCCCAGATGGCACTGGTGGTAAAGAACTCACTTGCTGATGCAAGAGACTTAAAAGATGCACAGCTTTGATCCCACATTCGGAAAGATCCCCTGGAGGAGGGCATGGCAACCCACTCCAGTATTCTTGCCTGGAGAATCCCATGGACAGAGGAGTCTCTGTCTCTGAGTCCATAGGGTCTCAAAGAGTCGGACATAATTGAGGCAACTTAGCATGAATGCAAGCCAGAAGACCCACATTTAGTCTGGAGCTTTGAAAGCTATAAGCAGAAGCTGTTCACACTATGTGGGCTGGGACTGAGAGCTCCCTGCTGTTTTAATTCTGCCAATCTGTAAAGCATTTGTCTAAACAGTACAACAATGGATTCTTTCCAGATGCTGCTCGTCCAAGGACAAGAGAACTCCAACTACAGTGTTCACTGTTTGATTCCAGTCTTTGAAACTGTCTTGGAATCTGCATCTTAAAACTGTACACAAGCTCCAAGCCTCCCACTTTTATTACTTTTTTGGTCAGAGCCCAAGCTATCACTACCCAATCAAGTTCTCACCTGACTCATGTTTAATACTTTCAACTTAGCCTTCACTAAGATCCTTTAACCTATACTCTATATCCTTAGCCCACACAAGAACCCAACTGATTCTGACTTAGGAAGGAAGGAGAGACATTGGAATCCAGAGAGCAGCATCCACTCCCTCAGTCACAGCCTCTTCCTTTTCAGGAGGAACCCCGCCCCCCCCCCCCCCCCCGCCCCCCCCACTCCAAAAGCTACAGAGTACTCTGGAAGGCTTCCTAGCCGCTGGGACTTTGCCAGCCCAAAAAATTAAAATAAAGTGAGAAGAAAAACACGACATTAGAATCTAGACATCAAAATGTACTTCTTTGAGTTAAGCACACATTCTCCAGAAAGTTTGTTTAAATCTTAACAGCACAAGGAATCTTGAAGATGCAAAAAATACAAAAACAAAAAACTAACAAACAAAAAACTATATCTTTATTTCAAAGAAACTATCAATCACATAGATGCCCTTCGAGGAAGAAAGCAACTAACATGGGAATAGATAATTGGGCATCCAGGAAGTAAAAGACCCTAGAAGAGAAATGAAAAAGACACACAGAGAGAGACAGAAGGACTCCGAAACCTAACTTTCCTTATCATACAATTTTTCCCTTGAGTTTATATATGTGCAGAATTTGAATGCACCCGAAGCCTTTAGAAGATTCTAGCATATCTTTTAAGCCCCAATTCTATTCCAAGCAAAGTTTACTGACTTAAAAGTACACTATTTAATTTTATTTGGAGCAGAAGAAGACAGGCCTTTAATGGTTCTATTTGTGATAATAATCTGGAAAAAAGAAACAATATTTTGCCATATTTGTATTTTTTATGAAGTCTAACTAAAGCCTATGAGTCAAATAATATAGAACCTCTTTTTCATATATTTTTCTGCCTCCTGAATATATAAAACTCCACTTCACTAAAGACAGCAAATTCATCTTTATGACATAAAATGTGACTTCTCATAACGGCAAAACAAAATAGTATACACATCATTTAAAAATAAAATGAGAAAATCTTTATATGAACAATAAATATAATAAACATGCTTAAATGTAAATGTAAAACACAAACCTCAGACAATGAGTCTACATGAACACTCTGATATTTAGACATTTGTCAGGCAGTCTTCTTCTGTTTTGACAGCTAAATGAATGTTATATATAGAGGGACTCTCTTTGGAAGATAGACTTCCGTGCCTGGTTTCTTTCACTCTGAATACAACAGTAAGACATTTCAATGTGTGGGAAGCAGCTATGGTACAGAGAGTTGGAAAACATTCAGGCTTGAAGAACCAAAACAGTAAATTACTTGCAAAATCCAATATGCTCATCCATAATGATTTCTTCTCTATTTAAAACACATTTTCAAAGCCTAGGACAACTCAACCTGTACAGTTAACAAAATGCCATTTGCTTCTGACCATCTTATAAATGAACTTAAGAAGAAGGAATACATAATCTAAATATTAACCGTTTTTAGCTCTAGGAGGTGTCTTTCCCACCCCATCCCCCCACTCCTAGGACTCAGACATGAGACAAAAATTAACTGCAATCATCATATCTTTATAGCATCTGTAGTCTTTCCTCTTTCTTTTTTGTTTTGTTCCTGCTTTGTATAAAACTGTAAGGGCAGAAACCATCAATTCAAACTTCTACCTGAATGAAATGATCCCTTCCCCCAAAAATTAAAAAATAAATTATTCCCCAAATCTTGGCTTTAATTTGATTAATATTCTTAGCATGGATTTCATTATATCCAGCTGGAAATTATCTTTGAGATATGTGGATATGACTAATGTGTGTGATTTTTAAATTTGGGAAAACAAAAGGACAATGTTGTTGATGATTCATCGCTTATGGCAAAACTTTGCCAATTTATTCCTTTTATAATTCTTAGGAGACCAGAGCTGTAAACAAGTGTGTCTTCTTCTTCCATACTCTGCTCATATCCTCCTTTTGAGGAGAGCATGTTTGAATTATTCTACCCAGAGAGAAGTGTACTTAACATATCTTCTTTCACTTCTGGTTATGTCTAGTGACAATTAATGGAATGAATATTTTTAAGTAGTGTAGAGTAAGAATTCAGAAGAAAGGAGAAACATAACAAAAGTGAGAAACGAGAAATTTTAACATTTTGGCAATATTAGTTTTGTTAGATTGTTTTGTTAGCTAGTTTTGTTAGCATAGTTTTGAAAGCATTCTAATACACCGGACAGTATTAGAGTTCTTATAGAGAGCATAAATAAAAAGTCATGATGAAATCTGGAATATGTTTTAGTTTTGGAATTTTACTGATTTTATAAACATGATGGACATTGCAAATATCACACTGATTTTTTTTTTCAAATCTGACCAAATAAAGTGAACCATCAAGAAATGTGGGTAAAAGACCATACTTTAAGAAAACTACTTATATCCTGTCTCAAAAAAAAAAAAAAGAAACCAAAACAGTGCATTCACAATAAGCTCCTTTCAACACACTTAACTTTGAAAACAAAACCTTAAAGCCCTCAATGTTCTAATTGGAGTATGCTCTTTATAGAGAATTATATATAATATTTCATGACATACATTTTTAAATGATTATAAACAAGAATGAGAAAAAAATAGTTCTTAAAATATGTGAAAATGCAAATTATCTCCTAGATTATAGTACTAAACATAGTTACTTTCTTTCCATCTAAGTCATACTTTTCACTCTTTTCACAAATGTATTTAAAACTTCTATGCTTACTTCATTTAGATATTTCTTTAAATGATGCAGACAATCTAAGGGCATCCAAGTGCTGTAATGAAGATATGACACAATGGAACAAAAAAGTGGAAAAAATGGCCTAGAGTCTCAAGTAGATACTTTACAAAAGAAGATATACAAAAGGCTAATGATCAAATAAAAAGTGGTAAATTTCATTGGTAATCACTGAAATGCCAATTATAACATTTTGGTATAACTATAAATAAACCTTCCAGAATGTCTAAAATGAAAAAGACAGATATCACCAAGTTTCAGCCAAGATATGCGTAAATGAGTACAACATTTTGGGAAACTTTTTGGCAGTATGTTCTAAAGCTGAACAACAACACTCTATGACCCAGCAATTATCACTCTAGGCGTAAAACGATCAGAACTTCATTCTACATACAAAAACATTTTTAAAAAATTCAAAGCAGCACTGTTAGTAAATGTCTCAACTGGAATCTGCCAAAACACCTGTCAATCATAGAACAAGTATATTAAAGAGTGGCATATTCATATGCAGAAAGGGCATACAGCAATGAAAATGAAGGAACTACAACATAAAACAATGTAAGTGGATTCCACAAATGACGTTCAGCTAAAGAGGTCAGACATAGGAGTGTCTATATGAATCTATTTATATAAAGTTTATAAAACCAAGTAAGCCTAATCTGTGATTTTACAAGTCAAAAAGTAGTTAACCCTGTTAGGGACAGTGATGGGAGGAGGCACAAGAGGTCTTCTGGTGTGCTGTTCTTTTTTTTTTTTTTTATCTGAGTACTAGTTTTAAGAGTGTGTGCACCTGAAAATTTACGCATACACTTATGATTTGGAAAGAAGGAAAGCTATCTTCAATAAAAACTTTACATTGAAAAGTAATTATTATAAGTGCCCAGATGAGGACTTATGCCTGGTAGGGATCTAGTAATGTGTTTAAACTGAATATATACTATGCCCATGGGTATGTATTTGAAAAAAAATTTTAATTTTCATCTTTTAGCTTTATTTCACTCTCTTTCAACTTTGACTTCTTTTTATTCCTTTCAAGTGACTAGAGTTGTTGAGGACATTTTGAGGATCCAGCTAAAAGGAAGTTGAGTTGCATCCATTAATTCATTCTGCATTTGATAATAGGATAGATTAAGTAGTTTGAAACCACTTCTATAGAGGTTACATTATCGGTTGCTGTCCTTGTAGAGGAATGACTTCTATGAATTCTCTGAGGGTCCTTTGGTGTGTGAGAGAATACAGATAAAACAAAGTGTCCACAACCCTCAGCACTGGAAATATTAAGTAAGTAGAGGAGAAATACTTTTCAAATGCAGAGACAAAAACTATTCTATAAAAATCCTTCCAAGAAATACATATGTAAAATGTAAGTGGAAGATTTATTTATTTGGGGTGTTTCATTAAAATGGAGGCCACCTCCTGTCAGAAATATACTTTCCAAGGAAGAATATATAATTCTAAAAGCATAATTTTTATGAGAATCAGACAAAGTAGAATTGTTCAATACCCATGTTTGCAGGGAATAAGCTTACAGCAGTACTAAAAAATAAGTGGTCAGTTTCAAGTAAGGCAGTATTGAAACATGGTTTCAATTGTTTCTAATATTCTCTGACTAATGACATAGGCAAATAAGGCGAAATTTTCTAAAATGTTCATAAATTTTGTTGACTAAGCACATAATGAAAAGCATGATGTACTTGGGTTTCAATTAAAATTAAAGAGGGCAACAATTTAAATTTGAAGTCTTTAACTGGTAATTTGCATGGTCCTTAATGATATGATTTGGAGACTAGAAATCCCAATCGCTGAAGGTCATGGCCCAGCAATCTAAGTGTTATAGCTGCAGAGAAGCCAATTCTGTGCAGGCATCTTCACTCACTTGCTATATTATTGTTTTTGGTGACTATTTACAATGATTACCTCCATGGCATCACTTCCACCCTCTGCCCCTTATGTGAAGAGAAGTGTAAAGAGTTTCACATTGCTCTCCAGGGCATGCATTCCAGATTCTGAAAACACAGCCACTTCTTAGATTTATCTCTTAGGAATGACATCAGTCCATATTCTGTGTACGAACCCCTCATTTCTAGGTTCCTCCAGGAAAAAAAAAAAAAAGCAAGATTGCTTCTTGTTAAAATTTTTCTTTTTCAGCTTAAGTAGTTTTGACACCTTCCCCAGCAGTAACCATCCCTCCTTGAAAAGAATACAAACAATATACAACCACATTACAGCACTGTTTTGTTTACATTTAAAAGTTTTATTTAAAACAAATCTTTGTCTATATCTGTGTGTGTGTGTGTGTGTGTGTGAAAGTCGCTTAGTCATGTTGGACTCTTTGCAACCCCATGGACTATATGGTCCATGGAATTCTCCAGGCCAGAATACAAGAGTGGGCCTTTCCCTTCTCCAGGGGATCTTCCCAACCCAGGGATCAAACCCAGGTCTCCCGCATTGCAGGCAGATTCTTTACCAGCTGAGACACCAGAGAAGCTCAACATATCCATGTCCAGGAACACTAATAGTTTCCTTCATCCCTCCTTTTCTCTCATTGCACATAGGGGTAAAAAAGTAAAGGGGAACAGTTTTTGAGTACTCTTATCACATGTAATATATTTAATCCTTACAATAATCTCTGAAAATATGCATTGTTGTAGGTCAGGACCTGAAGGACAGGCATTTAAGAAGTAAACTTTATTTTACAGTTCTAAATTTAGAACCAAAAGCCATTGTTTTTTCTCTAATTGAGGAAGAAGTAACACGGGGCAGGCAGATTCTCCAGCATTGAGAAAAATAAGAGGAAGCTTTCTGCCCTCCCTCCACCGGTTCACTCACCCTGGGCTGAGGTTAGAGTGAGCTCTATAATTTAAAGAAAAGGAATGCACTAGAGTCTTCCCAGTGGTGCCAGCGGCAAGATGGCCCAAGGGCCCCGTCTCCTGCTATTCACAGTGACAGTAACAGTATTTTACTTGCAAGATTATTAGAAAAGACAGTGAAAACAGTGCTGCAATGAACACTGGCATACACTGTTTACAATAGCCAGGACATGGAAGCAACTTAGATGTCCATCGGCAGATGAATGGATAAGAAAGCTGTGGTACATATACACAATGGAGTATTACTCAGCCATTAAAAGAATGCATTTGAATCAGTTCTAATGAGGTGGATGAAACTGGAGCCTATTATACATAGTGAAGTAAGTCAGAAAAAAAAACACACCAATACAGTATAGTAAAACATATATATGGAATTTAGAAAGATGGTAACGATGACCCTATATGTGAGACAGCAAAAGAGACACAGATGTAAAGAACAGACTTTTGGACTCTTTGGGAGAAGGTGAGGGTGGAATGATTTGAGAGAATAGCATTGAAACATGTATATTACCATCTGTGAAATAGATCGCCAGTCTAGGTTTGATGCATGAGACAGAGTGCTCAGGATGGGGGACACATGTACACCCATGGCTGATTCATGTGAATGTATGGCAAAAACCACTATGATATTGTAAAGTAATTAGCCTCCACTAAAATAAATAAACTAATTTACAAAAAAAAAAAAAAATACAGTGTACTTCCACTTAGGCACTCCTCCTCTCTCTTGGATCTTGTACCCTGGGGAAACAGAACTGTCATGCTGTGAGAAGCAGGGTGGTAGAAGAGCCAGAAGGTGAGAAATGGAAGCCTCCTACTGACAGCCAAAGGCGGGAGCATTGAAGTGAACCCTCCAGCCCAGCCAAGGCTTCACAGGACTGCAGCCCTCGTTGGTAGCTTGATTGCAATTTTTATTCAGGCAATTCGGGATCTGCCACTGTGGATAGTTTTTTTTTCTTTTCCCTAGTCACAGAAGAATTTCCTTTTCCTTAGGGAGGAGGTTAAAATTCCTGAAATCTGCTCATACAGAACTGAGAGCTATTCTTTTTTCTTTTTTTAAGAAGCTGAAGATAATTGATAATGTAAAATGATGTATTTGGAGACAAGTACATACTTGTGAAGCTTCCCACTAGGGAAGCCACGATATACTTGTGAAACCATCATTACCATCAACGTCATAAATTTATCCATTACCTCTAAATGTTCCCTCAGGCCCTCTTTGTTTTGTGTTTGTTTGTTTCATTTTTCCCCTCTGTGATAAGATCACTGAACATAAGATACACCCTTTTAGCAAATTTTTAATTATATCATAGGGTATTGTTAACCATAGGCCTTATTTACACACTGGACATCCAAAACTTAAAGATTTTATAGAGTAAACACAGTACCCCTTTGACCAACACCTCCTTGTTCCCACCTCTCACCTCGTTCCTGGCAATGACCATTCTGCTCTCTGCCTCTATGAGCTTGACTATTTTAGATTTCACATACAAATGAGATGATGCAGTATCTGTGTTTCTGAGTCTTGACTTATTATTTCAATTAGCATAATCTCCTTCAGGTTCATCCATGTTGTTGTAAACGACAAGATTTCTTTCTTTTTTAAGGCTCAGTAGTATTCTGTTGTGTGTATGAATATATATATATATGTGTGTGTGTGTGTGTGCCAGGTCACTCTAGACACACTCGCTGTGTCTGACTCAGTATGACCCTATGGCCTGTAGCCCACTAGACTCCTCTGTCGATGGGATTCTCCAGACAAGAATACTAGAGTGGGTTGCCATGCCTTCCTCCAGGAGATTATATATATGTAGAGATATATCCACATATATATGTATATATATACATATATGCATATTCCCCACATTTTCTTTATCCATTCAGCTGTCAATAGACAACTAGTTTGCTTCCCAATCTTGCCTGTTGTGAATAATGTTGCAGTGAAGATGGGAGTTCTGATATCTCTTCAAGTCCACAATTCCAGTTCCTTGGGATATATATCATGAAGTGGGATTGCTGGATCAAATGGTGCATGTGCGTGCTCAGTCATGTCTCACTCTTTGTGACTCCCAAGGCCAAGCTCCTCTGTCCATGGAATTTTCCAGGCAAGATTACTGGAGTGGGTTGCCATTTCCTATTCCAGGATCAAATGGTAATTATACTTTTAATTTTTTGAGGAAACTTCATACTGAGTTCCATAGTGTCTACATCAATTAATGTAAATTAATTTTAATTAATTTAAAGTTAATTGTTACTCATATAAATTAACAATGTAAAGGGTTCCCTTTTCTTCACATCCTCACCAATAAAAAGGCAACTGATAGAATGGGAGAAAATACTTGCAAACCATCTATCTGATAAATAGTTCATGGCTTAGTATTTAAAAAATGTAAGGGACTCTTATAATTCAATAGTAAGATCCACAAATAATCTGATTGAAAAATGGGCAAAGGACTTGTACAGACATTTAAACAAAAAGTCATACATATGGCCAACTGTTACATGAAAACATGCTGAACATCACTATTTACCAGTATGAAAGAAAGTGAAAGTGAAGTCGCTCAGTCATGTCCGACTCTTTGCGACCCCATGGCTGTAGCCAACAGGCTCCTCCGTCCATGGAATTTTCCAGGCAAGAGTACTAGAGTGGATTGCCAGTGCCTTCTCCAGGGGATCTTCCCCACCTAGGGATTGAACCTGGGTCTCCCGCATTGCAGGCAGACGCTTTGCCATCTGAGCCACCAGGGAAGCCCCATGTATCAGTATAATGCAAGTCAAAACCATGATGAGCTATCACCTCACACCTGCTAGAATGGCTATTGTAAAGCAATATTTTTTAAATGTTTGTGTATATGTATGTGTATGTGATAAGACTTGGTGGTAGAACAGGAAAGGACATATAGGAATTGATCATAGGTGTCAGCATTCAGCTAGTCTGGGGAGAAAATACACAGTACTCCTAGAGTAGCAGTCCCCAATATTTTTGGCACCAGGCACCGGTTCACAGAAGACAATTTTTCCACTGACCGGGGAGGTGGTGTGGTTTGGGGATGATTCAATTGCATTATGCTTATTGTGCGTTTTATTTATGTTACATCAGTTCCACCTCAGATCATCAGGCATTAGATTCTGGAGGTTGGGGAGCCCTCTCTTAGAGGATAACATGGCTCTATAAAAGTTGAAGACAGACAGACATCACGGCATGCATGTGGCAGGCATGGGAGTGGGAGGAGAGCAGACGTGCTCTGGAGAGTATGTAAGTTTGTCTGGGCAGTTGTCATGAAGAAAGAGGATGGAAAAAAACAGCCCACAAATTCATTTTCTATTTCCAAACTACACAGCTATCAGACAGTTGAGATCTTTTTGAATACTTCTCCAAGAGATGACTGGGGTCAAAGGCAGGGCTGGGAAGGCAAAGGGGGATTCTGTATGTTTTACAAATAAAACTTAGTTATGATTTTTACACAACTTTCTTTAATTTATGCCTATTTTGACATATGGGAGCTTCACAGGTGGGTTCAGTGGTAAAGAATCCCCCTGCAAAGCAGGAGACATGGGTTTGATCCTTGGGTTGGGAAGATCCCAGGGAGAAGGAAATGACAACCCGCTCTAATATTCTTGCCTGGGAAATCCCATGAACAGAGGAGCCTGGCGGGCTACAGTCCATGGGGTCACGAAAGAATCAAATATGACTTAGCAACTGAACAACAACAATTGTGTCATATGAGATATGTAGGCAGTTTCAAATGACTCATTCTCGATGGCAGCTTCTTTCCACGCCTCAGTGCTAACAGTTTCAACTGTCCTTTCATGAACTTTAAGCTCTACTTGGTTCTTTTAGGCCCAGAACTCCTGCCTCCCTGGGATTCTCATTCTTCTGAGCTATCACTTCTCATGGGTAGTTCCATCCATCTCCTCTGAACTGGCCTTCAGCTCCTTTACCTTGATTTCTGAACAAAGAGAACAACACTGAGAACCTTTCATACAAGGTATATGCATTTGGCAGACTTCACTAAAGGTAGTGTTGACAGGATTTTTTTTTTTTTTTTGCTGCAGCAACACAAATTACACAAACTGAAACCTGAGCTTGCCTTGCTTTTGCAGTGGTATATTCCAACTCATTTCAGTTTCACTGTTTCTAACTTTATCTTTCTATTGCTTAGCCCAACTTCTCATCACTGCCCCCCAGCAATCCCAGACTCATTCACTCCACAATTCAGTTACCTGAACTGAGCTCCAGGCTGAAACTTAACTACAGATCTATTTTTTAACTTTTTAAAACCCAGATGCTGATTAATGGGTTCTGTTGAGGCAGTTCCCTCCACTTCGGACCTCACACATCTCCTTCCCACGGGGATAACCTGTTCCATCCCCTCCGCCCACACTTCAAAAGTGGCAAGTGGCAAGTCTTCCTTTGTTTTTTCTGATTCATACAGATGAATGAGTGGGGTTATTATTTGGTGACTTAAATATTTTTCACTCTCAGACTTGATGTTTGATTATAGGCTGTTTGGATGAAACTCAGAAATGCATGGAACCCACACACTGCAGGGCTGACCCCAGTTCATTCACTCCTTTTTTTTTTTTAACCCCAGACAACACTGAGTTATACAGAGTGTTTTTCCTAGACATGATCTCATCTGAGGCTCCCAGTAACCCTATGACTTTGACAGGACAGGTAGTGTATCAGTCAGGATTGTCTCAAGGGCTAGAGAACAAGAGAGAATTTAATGTGAAGGCTTAACTAGTAGTTAACTTTCAGTTAACTATTGCAAAGTGGTCAAAAAGAACTCTTAAGTGTCATAAAAGTAACTACTTTATAAAGCCCTTAGGACAGAGGCAGCAAAGAGAAGAGGTGGCAAGTACTACAATTCACCTGATGCTAAGAGCTGACCCACTGGCAAAGACCCTGATGCTGGGAAAGATTGAAGGCAGAAGGGGATGACCGAGGATGAGATGGTTGGATGGCGTCAATGGACATGAGTTTGAGCAAACCGAGGGAGATAGTGAAGGACAGGGGAGTCTGGGGTCCTGCAGTCCGTGGGGTAGCAAAGGGTAGGACACGACTGAGAGACTGAACAACAACTACAATTTAGGAGCCTGAAAGAGGGGTCCTGAGGAACTGAAGTTCAGGAGACCCTGCAGCCCTGATCATGCTGGCATCTCTGAGCTGGAAGGAGGGATCTTTGAGGGCTGGGAGCCAGACCTCAGAGGTGGAAGCTCCGGCTGGTGCTGATGTTTGGAGCAGGGAAAGGCAGAGTGAAGCCGGTTTTGCGAACTTTGGGAAAACAGCAAACAGAATTCAGGATTCAATGGCTGCTGCGGGAAGGAATCGCTGCTGATGGAAGTAGTTGCTGATGAAGTCCCGCCAGCGTGACTCAGAACTGCCCGCGGGTGGGAGGAAGCTGGTCCGGCTCTTCTTCCTCCAGGCGCGTGATCTCCCCCTAGCGTTCGCTACTGTTAGAGCCCAGCATTAGCCAGCAGAGCCGATCCCAGCCCAGGTCACAAGGAGGAGGGTGTGGACGTTAAGGCGGAGAACTTAACAAGTGGAATAGATGATCCTCCTGACCTAACTTTGCAAAATAAAACAAGGAAACAAAAGAAGGAAAATAAGGCTTAAGAGAATGTAGCCAGTGTAAAACATCTTGCTAAGTTAATAAAGCACCAGTGATAGCACTGAGATTTACATCCCTATATCTTGATTATAGGGCTTCCCTGGTAGCTCAGCTGGTTAAGAATCTGCCTGCAATGCAGGAGACCCCGATTTGATCCCTGAGTTGGGAAGATCCCCTGGAGAAGGGATAGCCTACCCCACTCCAGTTTTCTAGGGCTTGCCTGGTGGCTCAGTGGTAAAGAAACTACCTGCAATGCAGGAGACCTAGGTTCAATCCCTGGGTTGGGAAGAAGCCCTGAGGAGGGCGCGGCAACTCTTGGCAACTCACTTCAGTATTCTTGCCTGGAGAACTTCATGGACAAAGAAGCCTGGCAGGCTACAGTCCATGGGGTCACAAAGAGTTGGACACGACTGAACAACTTTCACACTTTATCTTGATTATAAATGTCATGCTCTTTTCACTATACCACATTTCTTGAAGCCCAAACAAGTGAAATAACCTAGAATCATATACCACTTCACAGACAAAACCTGAAAAAAAAAAAAAAAAACTACTTCTTTTGAAATATCCAATTTATCATTTTTTCTGTATATCAGACTAACTCAAAAATGCCTCCTAGAGAAGAGGAGAGATCATGTTTAGGAGAAAGGAGTAGTCCAGGTTTGGGAGAGAGGAGAATTTCAAATTCGCAGCTTTTAGGGAGAAAGAGCTAAGCTAGCAGGGGGAATGTGAAAACTGAGAGAATCATCCATTTATGAGCTGATTCATTCAACAAACACTTAGCACATGTCTGCCTCATTCCAGACACTATTTTAGATGATGGTGGCTCAGATATGAATACAAATTATTCCTTTCAAGCAGTTAACAATATAATAAGGAAGCAAGACAGTAAATATGTATAGGGCTTCCCTGATAGCTCAGTGGGTAAAGAATCTGACTGCACTGCAGGAGACACAGAAAATGCAGGTCCAATCCCTGGATCCAGAAAATCCCTGGAAGAAGGAAATGGCTACCCATTCCAGTATTCTTGCCTGAAGAATTCTATGGACAGAGGAGCCTGGCAGGCTACAGTCCATGGGACTACAAAGCGTCTAAATGAATGACTAAGCACACACATGTGGATGGCATAGACAGTAGGTTAGAGAGTACAGAAAAGTAAAGCAAGGGGCAAAGATAAGGATCACAGAAGTGGAGGCATTTCTCTCCAGGGTGGCTAGAAAAGTCCTCATGGAAGACTGTGTCAGTAGAGAGAGAATGAAAAAAAAGGAGAGTAGCAGAAGCAGCAGGAACAAACAGTAGAGAAATAACAGAGGAGCTGTTCATGTAGAGCCTTGTTTGAAGAAATTCACTGCTGCTGCTGCTGCTAAGTCACCTCAGTCGTGTCCGACTCTGTGTGACCCCATAGACGGCAGCCCACCAGGCTCCGCCATCCCTGGGATTCTCCAGGCAAGAACACTGGAGTGGGTTGCCATTTCCTTCTCCAATACATGAAAGTGAAAAGTGAAAGTGAAGTCGCTCAGTTGTGTCCAACTCTTCGCGACCGCATGGACTGCAGCCTATCAGAATGATATGATACCAAATATCATGGTGTACCAACTAAAAATTAGTGACATAATAAAGTAAGAGAAACACAAGAAATACAGTGCAAATCACCATTGGCCTTATATACTTCTATCAATATTATGAAGAGATTACCTAAGACTGTCTTTATAGCACTTCTCTTAATTACATAAGGAATTCTTTAAGAATAGGAACCTGACTCATTCAGTCTTATATCCCCAAAACCTTATTAATTTTACCCAACAGAAGATAAGCCCCGGGGAAAAAAAAAATACATCTGTTGACCTAAAATTAAAAACAAAAGCAAAATCAAATAGATCCCTACAGAAATGGATCTTCTGTTTGAAAGTGTATTTTATATTAATACCTTTCTTCCCTCTTTTCTACCTAGTAAATGAATTTATATCTGAGATATCTAGAAATTTGCATATATATACATATATAGGGCTATATATTATATATGGCTATATAAATATGGAAACATACACATGCATAATTTTGAGTATTTTAATGTTTTATTTCCTATTATATTTGATCAAGGCATCAGTTAACAACAACAACAAACACAAATAAAACCACAGCACTTTTTTGTTGTTGTTTTTCCTGCAGTGCAAGGAAAGCCTATTGTAAGAGTGAATTGATTGCTGGAGTAGACATCTCAATTTCTGTATTCTTTGATTTTCCTGTCATTTAATCCTGAAAGCCAATATTGTCCTAACCCCATAAACTTTATTTTTATTTACTGAATTTCTGTAAATGCATCTGGGGAAGGGTTTGGAGAGAAAAATAATGTGTCTAGAATGTTATTACTAATATATACAGGAGCTGTCATGTTAAGAATGGCTACAATGTTGTTAATATGACTTTAGCAGAATACACATAGCCTCTAAATGGTGACATAAATTACATCCAGTGTTCATATTGCTGCTTGATGCTATTACCTAAGACAATATAAATTTTATACTCGAAGTAAGTTGGCTACAGTCTTCAATAAAGATTCAGCTCTCTCACACTGCATCTCCTAGAGCAAAACTAATTAGGACATTACACTGGTGACAGATAGAATCCTCACAATGTTATGTAATCTTCTGGGAGTCAGTTCTATTTTGTCCCATTAGCTTTTTCCTACGCAAAAAGAACATCCCAGATTTGTTACTCTTTGACACTTTTACAGATGAAACATGAACAGCATTACAAATATGAATGCACATCTTTTCAATAATTTTGGTTTCATAGCCCCTTATTGAATAATGAATTTAAGAGATGGCAAAAACCACAGGAAGAGACAGGGAAATTTAAATGTATTAGTTATGTTATTTATTCCTGTGGAATAACTTTGACAGGTAAAGCATTTGGAAAGTCATTGGCCTTAAATATGTAAGGGGTACGTATGGATATTTTCAGTGTCCCTGTATTACCACAATAAATTACTAGAGTTTATTTTCCATTCCTTTCAGCTAATAGTTTGGAAAAGAGATTAAACAATTTTTTAAGTATTATCAATACAACTGAATCCTTAGTGTCATTATTGAGTCAAACATTTCATTTGTCTTCACTGAGTTTTTGTTGTTATTGTTATAATTTTCCCTTCTCTTCTCTACTGTCTTCTAACAAGGGCATGCAATACATCTTTCCCTTTCACTAAAACCTAACTTAAGACTCCACGAGCCAGAGTTATATTTAATACTGGAGCTATATACTTGAGACTCATTATTCTAAGAAAAAATGATTTTTAAGATATGAATAATTTGGTTAATTTCTATCCTTTAGCACATGAAGCCTAAAATAAAATCTGCTTCCTCCAGATTTGCTCTGTTGATTAGCAGCCTATATCTGACCTGTGACTTTATTCCCTCTTCCTCATCCTTTCTCAATTCTACTGAATATGGTTGAGGGATTAAAATCTTTTCAGAGCTTTTTGATAGCCTAGACATTCTGCATAAATGAGCTCACTGAGTTTGATATAAATACAAAGGCCTTCTATTTACAGTAACTTATTTGTTTTCTCTGTGTGTTTAAGACCATTGCTCATCTTTCTGTAATTGATCAAACTATTTATTTTTAAAAATCTAAGTTAAAATTGCAATATATGTTGCAATGTAATACATCCTGAAAAGGGAAGATCAAAAGAATAAAGCTCATCATTGTAACATATAACACTGCTTTCCAATTTTCTGTGAAATATAAATTTTACTTTCAATTTTGAAATATAACAGATTGTATCTTTTATATTACTACAGTAAATGTGGAGAGAAGGAGCTGCATTTGAATTTTTACTAAATGTCTCCAAAACCAATTAAAAGGAGTGAGGCTTTTATGTGAGTAAGTCTTGAAGAATGTGGATAAAATATGTGAGAATGTTCTCACTGTATTTTGAAAATACTTGAGCTCAAGTTGAGGGACTATGCTTTACTATTTGATGAAGGTTACTTTAAGGCAAAATAAAATATAAATATTCATTATTATTTATCATATAATTATTTCACAGCTTTGCTCTCTGATTATATACATTTCTTCAATTTCTTGCAGCCCACCTATAAATTCATTTGCAATAATCCCCATCTACCTCTTCCATTCCGGTTTCAGTTCAGTTCAGTTGCTCAGTCGTGTCCAACTCCTTGCGACCCCATGAACTGCAGCATGCCAGGCCTCCCTGCCCATCACCAACTGCCAGAGTCTACCCAAACCCATGTCCATTGAGTCGGTGATGCCATCCAACTATCTCATCCTCTGTCGTCCCCTTATCCTTCTGCCCTCAATCTTTCCCAGCATTAGGGTCTTTTCATATGAGTCAGCTCTTCACATCAGGTGGCCAAAGTATTGGAATTTCAACTTCAACATCAGTCCTTCCAATGAACACCCAGGACTGATCTCCTTTAGGATGGACTGGTTGGATCTCCTTGCAGACCAAAGGACTCTCAAGAGTCTTCTCCAACACCATAGTTCACGAGCATCAATTCTTAGGTGCTCAGCTTTCTTCACAGTCCAACTCTCACATCCGTACATGACCACTGGAAAAACCATAGCCTTGACTAGACAAACTTTTGTTGACAAAGTGATGTCTCTGCTTTTTAATATGCTGTCTAGGTTGGTCATAACTTTTCTTCCAAGGAGTAAGTGTCTTTTAATTTTATGGCTGCAATCACCATCTGCAGTGATTTTGGAGCCCCCAAAAATAAAGCCAGCCACTCTTTCCACATCTATTTGCCATGAAGTGATGGGACCGGATTCCATGATCTTAGTTTTCTGAATGTTAAGCTTTATGCCAACTTTTTCACAGATGATATTCCTCTTGTATTCAATTAATCCTTCAACCTGTGCCCTGCATCTTATCCCCTCTTTCCTCTTGGTCCTTGTTTTATCAACTTTTCCTCTACTCTTCTGCATCTTTAACCTTTCTTGCTCCTTTTTCTTTGTCCTCATTATATACACTAGCTCAAATCTGAAACTGGATTTTGATTCTATTTCCCCATTGAAATTAATCAAAAAAAATGATCAGTAACTTCCCAAAGGCTAAATATTATGCATATATTTCAAATCCTACCTTTCTGGGCCTTTCTCTGCCATTGAACCCTGGTGATTACTTTTCCTTGAAAGTTTTTCTTTTGTTTCTATGATGCATCTTCCTGGTTTTCTCCTTCCTAAAATGACTGTTCTTTTAACCTCTTTCCTATTTTTTCCACCTTGACCTTTATCTGTCGGTTCCCATGACTGTCCTCTGCTCTCACTCCATACAAACTTCTGAAGACCTTACCCTCACTTATTCTTTCATCTGATTATGATAGAAATTCCATGCACACCCCTGTTGAGGCCTCTCTCATAAGCTCCAAATCATAATCTTAAAATGCCTCTTGTACCTCCCCAAGCACTTCAGTCTCAATTCCCATCTTTCCTCCAAAGCTGCTTTTCCATTTCTTTATATAAGTTAATTATACCACTATTTACTCAGTTCCCCAGGTTAATAATGTCAAAGCATTCTAGACTCATCATTTTTCCTCATATATCTCTACTCAATTATAGATGTCTATTGATTCTGCCATCTGTCTCTCAAACCTGCTTTCTTCTCTCCAATCCACTTCCATTGTCTACATGAAGCCATTATTATTTTGGGAGATGATAACTACAATGACAGCAGCCTTTATACACTTCTTCCCCTAAATCTATCTTCACTCTTCCATTGGAATGATTTTTTTAAATACCATTATTGTGCTTAAAATTCACCAGTTGTCTCAATTGTAAATTGAGATTATAAATTGTAATTTTAAATTGTAAATTAGTCAATTTGGGGTAAATTTTGATCCCCACAATCAGTTGGACCAGCTTATTTCTGTACCCTGTCTGCCTTTTAGCTTTTTTTCCTGCTGTGGAGATGATGCTGCAAGGTAAGCATTATTTCAAGCTTCAGATGAGAAAATAAAGACCCAGAGGCATGGGTAACATATTCAGAATCACACAACTGGGAGCTTCTCCTCCCACTCTCCTAAGAAGACACAGTCATCCTCCGCATCAGCCACACAGCTTATTGGCAAGTCTTTAACGGTGTGCTGCTCTCGCATATTCTGGTGATGGGAATAAGGCTTCCTCTTACTGGAAGGCTTACTTGTCCTCACACATTCCCCTCGCTGCTTTCAAGAGGAAACTCCAGTGTCACCCCTTCTCTGAATTATTTTCTAATGTCCCAACGATGACATCACACACATTCCTTCTACTTCTTCTTCCTACTTCTGTAACATTTAGACATCCCCTAGTTTTGGTACTTACCCGGATTTTTAACAATGACCCTCAGGTTATGGTCTCCCATGCTAGACTGTAACTCAGGCATTGCATGTGCCTCATCTCTGTGTCTTCTGTTTTGTGTACAGTGCCTAGAATTTGACAGGGCCTCAGTTCTAACGTTTAATACACTGAAAATAGAGAGAAATCTCTGATTTTTCTTATTTGTAAATGAAGGTGGGCTTACAAGATGACTTGGATCCATTATGTGACACTTCAATTACTACTTCTGTGTATTCATATAACTTTTGTATATATTATGGAACGTGCAGCTATTCTAAGGCCTGTAATATGGTGTACTTGGCTAATATTTTATTTCTTTAGGACAAAAAGGTATCAATTAATTTTACTGCTGTGCTGTATATGCATGGGTTTTCATAGCTGAGTTTAAATATGGTAACTGACAGATAAGGCAGACAGGTAGAATATACACAAAAAGAGAATTGTAACTGAATGGTATGTACATTGGGCTGTCAATCTGATATTCAAACAATTTTATGGGTTTAGTCAGTTAAATAAAACTATAGGCCAATTTGATGGAAGAAAAAAGTGAAGAACATGTCAAGTTAGTAATTTCACTAAATGTATTCATTCTTCACTAAATTACTTGTTTAACCAAATTAATCAAAATTATCTATAATGTCAAAATTCATGAAATTCTCTATATATACTTTATATACTAGTTGAGAGCATTAAAAAACACAAATATTTATTTTTAAAGGAATAAATCTAGAGATAATCATACAGATTTCCTTACAGGCTGTCATATTCAGATACCCCAGATCTTAAAATAGGCTGGGTAGAAATGAAAACTATTTATCTGACTTGAGATCCCTAGTTATTGTCATGTGCAGCATATTCAAAGACAAGTTTCTCAAGATCAAACTTGATAGGCACTCTGTTTATAGGTTTTGCCCAGTCGGGGCAGCAGATTTTTGATTCTGATGAAAAAGTGATGTCCACTTTCCAGGTATAAATATATAGCAATAGGATATTGACTCAAAAAGCATATCAAGTTTGAAGCCATAATATATAATTTGAAAATATAATGTTTACTTGTTAATTTATGTAGGTATTTTACTACACATAAACAGGGTTTATGGGGAATTGCATAGCTATGTAATGCTGCATGGTAAAATGCATCTATAATAAGTAAGGAAAATGGAGCCAAGACCAATTAAGTATAGAAAACCAACAAAGAGGCAGGAAAGTGTTGAAAACTCAAAATCTAGGCAACAGGTCCTGAATACTTGCTCAAAGAAAACAATTAAATTGTTCTAAGTTCTCTAGAGCTGCAGAAGAAAATAAAATCAGTAATATTAAGTCATAGCATCTATAGTATAGAAACAAGTTGATTGTTTAGAGAAGAAGAATTATTCCTATAAACACTGACATACATTTATCTACAGATTTTCCTAGAAAGGACACTATATAATGGAAAGAAAAAAAAAGTCAACAACACAAAGTACAATGCTGAATGCTATGAAACTGCTTTTGATATGTTTTCCAATACAGCTTGATATTTTATGCCAAAGTTAAAAGTCACTTGTTTAGAAAGATCAGTTTATATGGTTTCTGTGTAATATCATTCCATGTATAGCTCCACAAAAGGAATGTTTTACAGAGAAGAGTACAAGATAAAATTCACTCAAAGTCATGAAAATAAGGAAAATTAGAGTAAGACAGGTAGGGATGGAAGATCTATGATGGCATGTCTAAACTAAAGGGATTTCAATGCAATGAAAAAAGAAATAAACTGTGTAAACACAACAAAGCAAGTCTAGAGATAAAAAAAAGATTTGTTCAGTCGTTTGCCAATTCTCTTTCTGAGAATTAAAATTAATAAATAGGTTATATATACTACAAAAATGCTGCATAAATATTGCTTACTTCAACCAACTTTATGAAAGTTATTGAAAATTAGTAATGTCAAGATTATACCTCCTGGAAGGTACTTGAAGTCTAGTTATTTAACATTATCAGTAAAACATATCTTTATACATGATCAAATAGATTAACTGTGGTGAAAGTGATATTCACCTGAAAGACTGAGCAGGAAAAATAAGCATATACCTGAATAGAGGAGAATTCCTGTAGAAGGGTTGAAACCTCCCTTATGATCTGATTTTGGACATTTTAGACACAATCACAAATACATCTTAAAATGAAAATAATAATGTAGCCATGATAGAAATTAAGAAAAAGAATCTGTGATGAATCAGAAATTTGATGATTCTCAAAAAAGAGAGGACTGTCAACCACTGGCCACCAGCAAACTTGTGGAGGATTCTGATGAAGGTCTTGAGTTCTTCATTGATGCTAGGAGTCTCAAAGCTGTAAAATCCTCCCTACTTACTGGAAATACAGAGTATTTCTCAGTGAGCTGACATATATTATGAGGTATTGTTTCTTTCTCCTCATGATTTTATCCGTCATTATGATACTTTGAACTGGGACAATTTCTTTCCTGACCCCCTCACCCAGAATGAGGAAACACTTGACTATTTAACCTTTGAAGCTTGCCAGTGTTCAATGAGGAAGAGTTATTAAAAAGTTTTTGGGGAAATTCAGACTTGAACCTGTTAGCTGATTAGTCATCAGAAATGAGAAATTAACAAACTGGCTATGAACTAACTTTTGAACAACAGGTGGAAAAATATTCTAGATGCCTTAATGCAGCAAAAAGGAAGTTGCTATTTTTAAGGCAGAAGCTCACTAAAACAAACATCTGATCCAGAAACTAAAAGAAATGGATGATGTCAAGAAGACATTTCTTACAAAGTTTCTTGCCTCTGCAATTGTGTAATGCCTCTATAATGGGTATATAGAAGCCAATATTTAAACCAAATTCAATCCTAAAATTAAAGAAAAAAATGTTAGGAGGAATCTGGATAAAATTTACATAAAGATAATCCAGGCTTCCCAGGAGGGCACCTACTAATGCCCAAAGATCTCAAGTGGAAACATGCAACAATTCATGGAGACTTGGAGATCTCCCCAAGTCACAAGGACACGCTGTCTTTGGCACACTTCTCACCTGCCAAAAACATAACACTGACAAACTTTTAAAGGGAGGGCATGGACATGGCTGAATCCTCAGCCTACTTGAATAACTCTAAATGGAGCAACCCCACATCCAAGGAGCATTGGCTGCGTGGGCACAGGAGGGCCTAGAGGAGCTATTCCATGTTCAAGGTCAGGAGGGGCGGTGGTGAGGAGATACCGCTCGTACAAGGTGAGGAGCAGCAGCTGCGTTTTGCTGGAGCAGCCATGAAGAGATATCCCACGTCCAAGGTAAGAGAAACCCAAGTAAGATGGTAGGTGTCGCAAGAGGGCATCAGAGGGCAGACACACTGAAACCACACTCACAGAAAACTAGTCAATCTAATCAGACTAGGACCACAGCCTTGTCTAACTCAATGAAACTAAGCCATGCCCGTGGGGCCACCCAAGATGGGCGGGTCATGGTGGAGAGGTCTGACAGAATGTGGTCCACTGGAGAAGGGAATGGCAAACCACTTCAGTATTCTTGCCTTGAGAACCCCATGAACAGTATGAAAAGGCAAAATGATAGGATACTGAAAGAGGAACTCCCCAGGTCAGTAGGTGCCCAATACGCTACTGGAGATCAGTGGAGAAATAACTCCAGAAAGAAAGAAGGGATGGAGCCAAAGCAAAAACAATACCCAGTTGTGGATGTGACTGGTGATAGAAGCAAGGTCTGATGCTGTAAAGAGCAATATTGCATAGGAACCTGGAATGTCATTAAAGAGCTCTGCAAGGCATTACAGTTTGCTCAAAAACTGCTGTGCACACAATCTGATCTTTAGGCAAAGAAGAAAGGACAAATCAGACTCTCAAATTAGCCAAAACTTTGAGAAAGACATAAACTTCCCTTAGTTTATTCCTTCTAACTTTGTAATAATAAGAAAGCTTTTGGAGGTTCACCAGTTCTGCTTTTATAAGTTAAGTCATTGTGAATGTGCATATTCTCAGACATGTCTGATTCTTTGTGGCCTCATGGACTGTAGCCTGCCAGGTTCCTCTGCCCCTGGAATATTCCTGGTAAGAATACTACTCCAGGGGATAATCCAGACTCAGGGATTGAACCTGCCTCTCCTGAATAGGTAGGTGCATTTTTTACCATTAGTGCCACCTGGGATGCCCAGTAAATCATTGAGTACTAAGTTGCTTCAGTCATATCTGACTCTTTGCGACCCTGTGAACTACAGCCGGCCAGGCTCCTCTGTCCATGGGATTTCCCAGGCAAGAATACTGGAGTGGGAACTACTGGATCCTCGTTCTCCAGGGCATCTTCCCCACCCAGGGATCAAACCTGGGTCTCTTACATAGTCTGCGTTGGCAGGTGGGTTCTTTACCGTTAGTGCCACCTACCAAGCCCAGTAAGTCATTAGTCAAAGTGCTCAGTCATGTCTAACTCTTTGCAACCCCATGGATTGTAACCCACCAGGCTCTTCTATCCATGGGATTTCTTAGGCCATAATACTTGAGTGGGTTGCCATTCCCTCTCCAGGGGATCTTCCTGCTCCAAGGATCAAACCCCAGTCTCCTGTATTGAAGGCAGATTTTTTTTTTCTTTACCACCTGAGATTTTCTTTACTGCCTGAGTCACCAGTGAAGCCCAGTAAGTCTTTAGTACATTAGTAGAATTATATAGCTAGGACTACCATCTCTAATCCTAGATTTTTTGTATTTTGGCAAGAAAATATGACTAAATAATATAAAGCAGTTGTTCCCCACCCCACTTTTTGGCACCAGGGACCAGCTTCAAGGAAGACAATTTTTCCATGGGCAGGGGGTGGGGTGGGAGGTGGGATGGTTTGGGGATGGTTTAAGTATTTTACATTCAGTGTGTACTTTATTTCTATTATTATTACATCAGCTCCACCTTAGATGGTCAGCAGTAGATCCTGGAGGCTGGGGACCCTTAATGTAGAGGACATATGGGATACAGACAATACTACCATCAAAGCTTATAGAAGGCCGTTTCCCAACCTTGCAAAAAAATTTTTGTATGACTTAAAACCTAGAAACTTGGATCTACTTGAAGAGGTGAGAGAAAAACAGTTATATTGAAAAGGACCTTATCTGGTACTATACATATTAACAACTAGCAAACAAGTCAATATTCACGGGGTTGATTTGTGTATACAACTGCAGAATGTCACGTGACTTACATCTCTTTATTCTTTGCTAACATCTGCCCTCACTTGCCTTGACATTCATCTCCAGAAAGCAATTGATTCAGAGTCATACAGCTGCTGAGGTCCTGTTCCTACACATTTCTGAAACTAATCTATAAGTAGTATGGCAATGAAAAGCAAAGTAATAAATGTGAACTCACTTCTTCTCATAAAATACGATTTCAGAATTACCTGTGCTATGTTCTGTCATGTGGCACTAAGACAATAGAACTCAGCTTTCTCATATTATAGCGGCTTTTTTATCTGAAGAGGGAACTTTTCTCAGTGGTATAAAGTAAAATCCACAGTCTATCTTTGGAGCATTTATTCAATAACTTTGGAAACTATATTTGTTGAAAATGTTATAGCTACTGTAACAGCTGTATAGTAGGTATCTTAATTCTTTCATTAGTATTGTTAAAGCTTTCATAAATCTTATCAGAACAAGTTAAAACAAAGAAGGAAGAATGAATAAAAACAAAAAGGAAGGGAAGGTATAAAAATAAAGAAAGCTACATTCCTATTCTCTTCCTCAGAAACTTGGATGAAAATCAATACAAAAGGATATGTGAAAACTAAGAGGCATGGTAGATAAAACATTTAGTCCAATGACATTCTGATGTATTTAAAGGTCATCTGAGGATCTTAGCACTACCCCACAAGATTGGTTTGGCGAGGGGTAGCGGATGGAGGCGGAGAAGGCGATGGCACCCCACTCCAGTACTCTTGCCTGGAAAATCCCTTGGATGGAGGAGCCCTGTGGGCTGCAGTCCATGGGGTCACGAAGGGTTGTACATGACTGAGCGACTTTCACTTTTCACTTTCATGCATTGGAGAAGGAAATGGCAACCCACCCCAGTGTTCTTGCCTGGAGAACCCCAGGGATGGGGGAGCCTGGTGGGCTGCCGTCTCTGGGGTCGCACAGAGTTGGACACGACTGAAGCGACTTAGCAGAAGCAGCAGCAGCAGCAGCAGCAGCAGCTGGAGGAAGTTTATAAAAGTGGTTCCTCTGATTTTGCTGCAAGAGAACTTGGCTTTGGGAAATCTGTCCATCCTATCAGTTTGTCAGGGGGAAAGGTTCAGATCAAATCAGGATATTTTCTGTTTGTCCCATTCTTTTCTTTTCCCTTATTATTAGTACAAAGATTTTTGTTTTAAACTGTGTTCATATTTTTAATCACAGTTAATTTTACATTTTGTAACTTTTCTTAAACTACACTCATTAAATGTTTATTATTTGAGTTGACAAAGGTAAGGATCACTGTATTATTCATTAAGAAAAAATGCTTCAGGGTAATCCATGTCTCTGAATCTCTCTCTACATAAACCTGAAACTTGTGTTTATTTTTCTTCTGGATATCTGTTCCCTGTGAGATTAATGTTCTCCAGTGAATTAGAGTGATAGAAGGACTGTTTAATTTTTTTTTTCAGCAGAGTAAGTCACTTCCTTCCTAGAAACACCATGTAACGTCCTCTGATAATTTATTTAACACCCCTGAAAACAGCAGGTAATGGTCATTACCCACTTCTGGTTCAGTATTGTACAAGTTACATTTATTCCTAGTAATCTGTATGTTGCATGAAGGACAGGAACCTCAGCACTTGTCTTTGCCTACTTGGAGGGATTTTGTTTGTTTCCTGGTTTTTATTACTCTCAGAGGAAGTATAGAGCCAGATGCAGAGGAAAGGAATGAATTACATTGACTCTCCTTTAGATGAGACAACTGAATTTCTTTATGTTCCCTCTGTACAGCTCTGCCACCTGTTTATATTTTTCTAGTTCTCTTTAACTTAAGGAAATAAGGGACAATAGTGAGCATACATACCATTAAAAAAAAGTATTTTCAATTTTCATTCTCCTCTACATGTCTACATGTAATGTACAATGGATTATTACGTTATACCACTTAGCAAGGAGATAAGATACAAGAGAATGATCCACTTGGGTATTAATTTGCTCTAACAATTAAAGGAGAAAAATTAAGCTCAAGCTACTAAGATGTAGTTTGAAAGACAAAATGATGACATGTGTACCTAGGGGATTTCAGTCTCCTGGATCATTTCTGAAGGGCCCAAATTCCCCTAGGGATCTTTGTTCTGAGAGCTCCAAGTTTGTTTGTTTTTTTAAGTTATTCTGTTCAGCACAACTTGTAACCCCCCTTTTTGGGCCTGAACTGTTTTGGGGACTGAATAGAAGAGGTCTGAACCTCTCCTATTAAACAAGACTGTTAGCAGGTAGAATTAAAAGTAGCCGATCCAATAAGCAGAGGCACTGTCTGGGGCTTGTACTCCATTCCTCCCACCAGAGACCAGGAAATATGGGCTCTATCTTGATGAATACATTTCAGACGTGTTTCCCAGATCCTTGAAGAAGGTATTCCTGGGTTATAAAAATGGCAAGAAGCTTTTTTAAAATGTACATCTACAGGGCAGAGCAAGAATTCACAATTTCAGGTTTTCTAAAGTAAATCCTCTAAGTAAAGGAAGATCAGGGTTTTGAGCCTGGAAGAAGCCTGTTTAGTCAACCTGAGGGAAACATTCAGGCCATCTTGGCCACCTAGTAATGAAATTCTGTTTCCAATGAAAGAAATGATTTAAAAAAAAAAAAAACAAAAAAACCTTAAATATAGTGTCAGTCAGTGTTTAAATCCAAAAGCATATTCATGATGTCTTTAGATGGTGTCCTCAAGAGAAGTTGTCTCAGGTCTTTGATTATTCACAATAGTAAGACCCCCCCCACCCAACCCCCGCCAAAGATCCCAGTAAATAGGAATCTGGAACTACTCATTCTATTTTTTTGGAGCAAGGGAAATGTCAGCAGTTGACAAGCTAATATTTGGGCTTTCTTTGCTAAAAGAAATGTCCAGACTATGCCCCGAGGCCAGTTGTTTAAAATGTCTACATCAGGATCTTAAACAGGAAAAACAAAGTTCTGAAATATGACCCTGCAGCATAATAAGGTCTAAAGTCATCAAGGAAAAAAATATATTTACTTTTTTAGACACTCTACTACTATTTCAGAAAATTGTATGAATCACATTTTAGAATAATTGCTAAGAATTGAGACAAAAAATATGTTTTAAGAAATAAAAATTTAATCCAAGCATTTTTCTTAATTAGGGTTTCACCATATAGTTCTAAAATAAAACTCATAACTGTGGTGAGTATCTGTCAAATGAAGGAATGACTTTTGGGTTCTATTTTACATTACCTGCACCTCTTCACACTTTTTCACTTCCTCTAGGAAGTCTATTTTATCACATTTGGAGTTTAGTGAGGACTGTCAGTAAACTAGACCCTCATTAGAGATCCTGCTGAGATAATAACACAAAGAAGGTGAAGAAGGCTTGGTTGCACTAGAACAGAGAAGTAAAGGAACTATGTTCTTGCACATGGTCAAGTATTTTGCAGTCTTTTGCTCTAGTAAGTGCTATTTTGGAAGGACTGAATTCTCCATTCTTGAATTAAGCTTTAGGCATTTTTTAATGTTAGGGAAATTATAATTCTTCCTATCTAGAATTAAGCTATTTGACATAAGGAAAAAAAATGTGGATCTTAAAATAGAATGCTTTAACTTTCTTTAGAAGCTTTCTGTGGTCATCTTGTCTGTTACCCTAAATTCACACATGGCTGACCTTATCTTGTTGAGCAATATATTTTTTTTTCAAGGTCTCCAGAAGCCCTTTGTGATGGGAGGGACTGGCCATGGGGAAAACTGGGTCTTGCTCTGGTGGGGAAGGCCAAAAACTTCTAGAGCCAAGAACTTCCAGATATTCAAGCTAGATTTAGAAAAGGCAGAGGAACCAGAGATCAAATTGCCAATATCTGTTGGACCATAGAAAAAGCAAGTGAATTAAAGAAAAACATCTACTTTTGCTCATTGCCTATGCTAAAGCCTTTGACTGTGTGATTCACAACAAACTGTGGAGAATTCTTCAAGAGATGGAGATACAAGACCACCTTACCTGCCTCATGCAAAACCTATATGCAGGTCAAGAAGCATCAGTTAGAACTGGACATGGAACAGATTGCTTCCAAACTGGAAAAGGAGTACATCAAGGCTGTATATCATCACCCTGCTTATTTAACTTATATGCAGAGTACATCATGCAAAATGCTGGACTGGATGAAGTATAAGTTGGAATCAAGATTGCCAGAAGAAATATCAATATCTTCAGATATGCAGATAACACCATGCTTATGTCAGAAAGTGAAGAGGAACTAAAGAGCCTCTTGATGAAGCTGAAAGAGGAGAGTGAAAAACCTGGCTTAAAACTCAACATTCAAAAAACTAGGATCATGGCATCCGGTCCCATCACTTCATGGCAAATAGATAGGGAAACAATGGAAACTGTGAGAAACTTTATTCGCTTGGGATCCAAAATCACTGCAGATGGTGACTGCAGCCATGAAAGTAAAAGACACTTGCTGCTTAGAAGAAAAGCTATGACAAATCTAGACAATGTATTAAAAAGCAGAGATATTACTTTGCCTACAAAGTTCCATATAGTCAAAACTATGGTTTTTCCAGTAGTCATGTATCAATGTGAAAGTTGGACCATAAAGAAAGCTGAGTGCTGAACAATGGATGTTTTTGCATTGTGCTGTTGGAGAAGACTCTTGAGAGTCCCTTGGACTACAAGAAGATCAAACCTGTCCATTCTAAAGGAAATCAGTCCTGACTATTCATTGGAAGGACTGATGCTGAAGCTCCAATACTTTGGCCACCTGATGCAAAGAGCCAACTCATTAGAAAAGACTCTGATGCTGGGAAATATTGAAGGCAAGAGGAAAAGGGGACAACAGAGGATGAGATGGTTGGATGGCACCACCGACTCAATGGATATGAGTCTAAGCAAGCTCTGGGATTTGGTGAAGGACAGGGAAGCCTGGTGTGCTGCAGTCCATGGTGTCACAAAGTGTTGGATTTGACTGAATAACTGAAAAACAACAACTCTAGAAACCCTACTTTTAGCTGAGTAAGAAGATTTGCAATCAAATTTGGAATTCCCATGTATTTGTTAAATATGCTTAGGCAAGTCACTTAACCTCCCAAGCTTCAGTTTTCTTAGATGTTAAAAGGACCATGATAATAAATATTTACAAATTTGTGGGGCTGTAAGTAAGATGATTTATGTCAAATTGCCATTTCAAATGTGAAGCACAATTCCAGTGTTAAAAAATTAATATTGCAACTTATTTACTTATTATAAAGTTGCTTTCTTCAAGGTTACATATTCTGCCACTAAACCTTGATGCAGCATGAGATTTTTCTATCTCAATTACTTTCTAGCCATGAAAGACACTTTTTCGGAAGGCTATTCCAATGCCAACTTTTCTATTGGGAAACGGAAATACCCAGAGCTGGGATATAAATATTCTAGGCTCTAAGATTTATTTGTGTGTGCATGAATGCTCAATCATTTCCAACTCTTTGTGACCCCATGGACTGTAGCCCTCCAGGCTTCTCTGTCCATGGAATTTTCCAGGCCAGAATACTGGAGTGGTTGATTTTCATATCTAACTTTTTCCACTCTCAGATATGTGTGTGTGTGTGTGTGTGTGTGTGTGTGTGTGTGCAGTGTAGGCATGGTAGGACAGGGGAGAGGTGGAGAACAATTACTGTAAAGATAGTATATTGAAAGTGTGATATTGGAAGGGAAAATGGAGAATTAAAGGATAATTTTAGTCACTAAACTATCAAAAATCCAGCCTTTCAATAAATTGGCAAGATATGATGAATAAAATATGACTGTTTATGACATAGACACACAATACTTTTCAAAGGCTTATAAGAAACTATACTCTCTTCACTCTAATGATAAATGGATGACATAAAAATGCTAAAGGAGGGCTTTTTTTAATTGACTTTTGATTACTTAACTATTGCTTCATTTATCCCTTTTTGACTTTTAGATTCTCTCTCTCATAATATTTTATTTTTAAAGAGAAGCTTACCTAAAATCACAGTCTTTTATACTATTTAGCAGGGATCATTTAATAAATTTCATTTTACAGATAAACAAGGTGATCACAAACCCTGGTTTGTCTAACACAATCCAGGTTTAGGCTTGTTATAGTGTTGTAATTATTGTTAGCGCCCTTGTTCGCTCTCAAGCCTGTCCTGGTTTAGATGATAAATTACAGTCACCCTGCAGGCATGGAAAATCAAAGATTAAAAGTCAAGGGGCTTGCTCAAATCTGAATAATTATTTAACTCTGCCTTTAGGGCCAGAACTTGGACCTGCCGACTCTTTTCCTGAGTTTCTAGTCACTACATCCAGGGTTCCTACCACTTTTTCTTCTTAGTCATTGCAATTCATGAATGATTTTTAAACAGAGGCAGAAAGGCTAAATCTCATCATAAGAAGTAGACAATTTCTCCTCCAACACTCAACCATCTCTACCTAAAAGGAACTAAAATGTTTTCAACTTACCTTCTTATACATTACTGTATATTATTATTTTTTACAGGGGATTTTTAGAATGATATGCTGACATGGAAAACTGCTTTTTTTCCTTAACTATAAGTGAATGCTCTTCAGTCGCTAGGGACCGAGGGCAGTGTCATTTGTTTCACCATATAGAAATCCATCAGTTATCAAAGAAATGGGCTCTTCCAGTGACTCAGGAATATGCCAGATGCAAAATACTTGCTGCCTGCTCTTTAGCCCTGGGAAGGAGACGATTGTGCTTGTTACTAGGTAATCATGTGCTACAGAAAAGAAAAGAACTGGTATTGAATGCATGTCCTGCACCTGTTAGTTTTGAAGGCCTTGAACTTGAAGATTGCCTCTGATTATGGACCCCCTTGGACAAGGGGCCTAAGTGTAAACGAAACTCTGTTGTTTCTCTAGGATTAGTGATTTGCTCTGCATCAGGCTTGGGCAGTCTGTCGTGCATCTGCTCTGTTCAGGCCTTGCCTGATGATGTGGGAGGATCACAGAGTCTAATCTGACACAATGGCTATGTAAATGTCATCTGGGTTCCTTGTACATTTGCCTGAGGGCTCCTGCATGGGGGCACATTTCAAAAACGATAAAGGTTATAGCACCCTGTGAAGGATTTATGCCATGCAGTCTTCTGGTCATGATTTAGTTTTGTAGCAGACATTCCATTTTAAATTTAGGAATTAATCATTTAGCAAAGCCGGTTTTATTGGGTACCATAGAATATGGAAGATAAAGGGATGAGATTTCTATACATCACTGCTTTTGTCAATGAAAATAATAAATTCTTGTATATTTTCTTTGATATGGTTCTGGTAAAAGAGATGTTAAGCAGACATCGATCAAAACTTCCTTTTGCTCTAAGATGGCCCAAAAGGTTTATAGTCAAATAATGCTGCCAATTTATAATCCAGTACTGCAAAATTCTAATTCTAGAAATCAAATGTAAAATTCTTAGATTAATACTCTCATGATAAATGGAATATTCTAATTCTGATGAGGTCCCACATAAACACATATACACAGGAATTGTTATCTCCAAACCAATATGGAAAGACAGTTCTGGAATGTAAAATTTATGTTCACCTAGCAAACATGAATAAAGCACCGAAAGAAACCTTCAAGGTGTCACCATTCATAAACGTTATTCCTTCATCCTCTAAACATGCAGATCTCTTCCTGCACACATTAGAATTATCAGGACTACTTTTATATAACACCAGTACCTGAAAGCACCTCCTTCCTTTTGAAGCAGGTAGTTATTTCTGTAGTTAGGAGAAAACATCATCAAAGCCTATATTTGAAAGATACAAGATGCAAGCCAATTTAAAGCTAAAATACCCACAAGAAAGTAAGGCTGAAACAATGTTAAACACATGCTTTCTACAGCCTTAGGTATGAAATTATTATATAGAGGGTCTGTCTAGACTTATCGCATTAATGCAAGTCATTTGAATGCAATTAGTAAGTAAAGTCATAAGTACTGCAAATTGCTGAATGATGCTCAAATTTGTATTTCTGGGAAGAGTATGAAACCATTCTAAGGAAGAACAATTCTGTTTCCAGTCTTATGGACTCTGTGGGAGAGGGAGAGGGTGGGAAGATTTGGGAGAATGGCATTGAAACATGTAAAATATCATGTATGAAATAAGTTGCCAGTCCAGGTTCGATGCACAATGCTGGATGCTTGGGGCTGGTGCACTGGGACGACCCAGAGGGATGGTATGGGGAGGGAGGAGGGAGGAGGGTTCAGGATGGGGAACACGTGTATACCTGTGGCGGATTCATTTTGATATTTGGCAAAACTAATACAATTATGTAAAGTTTAAAAATAAAATTAAATTAAAAAAAAATGTTATGCTGTTCAAATCCACCTAAACAGTGACCAAGCATCTCAGTTTGTCTGAGACTAAGAAATTTGGGGGGAAGTAGGATTTTTCACTGCAAAAACTAGAGAAGTCTTGAGCAATCAAAGAAGAAGTGGGCACCTTGTTAACTGCTTGCAACTTGAGGGAAAGGGAGATGGATATTGTCAAATGCCACCAACAAATACAAGTATATTCATATCCTCCCAAGAAAGCAATAACTTAAATGATCAGCTCGATTGACAGCTTTGATTACAGCTCAGTAAGTTAGAAAACGGTAACCCACTCCAGTATTCTTGCCTGGAAAATTTCATAAACAGAGAAGACTGGCAAGCTACAGATCATGGGCTCACAAAGAGTCAGACATGACTCAGCAGGCAAGTTCCCACTATTTCAAATATTCCTTGCCCACCTTCTCCTACCCTCTTTTTTCTGTAATGCTCTATTTGATTCTGTCACAGTTTTGTTTTGGTTTTCTCTTTTGTCTGTTGTCTACATTATAGTAACAGAGTTGTTTCTGTGAACAGATTTTGAAATAGGTTCCAATATATTTTATTGTCTACCCTCATTTATCTTTGTCTAGTTCTATTCAGATTGTTCTTCTTCCATTTCATATTGGGGCTATTTTTTACAAGAGGATTCATTTTCCACTTTATGTTTTCTGTTTAGTTTTTCAATATGAATGTGCCTTTTTCCAATATAAAATACTTCAGATATACCAAAAAATGTAAAATGTAATGTAAAAAGACTCATTTACCACGGCCTAGGGTAAATAACAATTAAAATGAAGTTGAACCCTCTTACCTCAATCGCTTATTCTCCCTTCCCTCCAGAGCAAATGATTATACTGAATTTAATGTTCATTTTCCCCAAACAACCCATCCATAAACAGCAGATTATATTGTTTGGTATGATTTTAACATTTTTATAAATGAAATCTTACACTATGTACTGTAGGGGAGGAGAAATAATTTTACCTCTGTCTTTCTAGGTTCTTGGCTGAAACCACCTTCCTCCTCCCTGCCACCTACATAAGAATAGAGATTAACAGGAGAAAAATTGAAAGTGTACCATATATGCCTCCTGTGTACACAATTGGCACCCAGAAAAACTGAGTAACTCCTCAAAATGGACCAAACTATTACCACAAATACTTTCAGCTAATAGCCTTCAGCTAATGACAAAAGAGAAAACGGAGGGAGGGTGGTGAGAAGGGGAGGCCAGTTTCCAGAGCTCACCACGTAAAGCTCTGTAAACAGGGCATGGTTGTTATGCAGACCTAAGTTGTGGTCTTCTCCCAGGATAAGAGTTTCTAGATCCTGAGGACCTCAAAGCAGTAGAGGAAACACATATTTAAACGTCTGTTTCTTTCCCTTGTTAAAGAGAAAAACCTCAGGCTCCAAAAGGCATACCTTGTGCTAGAGGCCATGGTACCTCAACTAGATACATAACCTAACTGCAGTCTCAGCCCTCACCAGAAATGTAACCTTAACCAAACAGTTTGAAATTTTCTTGTCAGCACCAATGAGGTTTATCTGTAACACGGGTCCTCTTCATGCAATCCCTAACTCCCCAGATGAAGAAGCAACCTAAGTAATCAACCCATGCCATTTCCTTCCCCTCCAAAAAGATGTTGCAGCCACCAATAACCCTTTCTTTTCTTTTGCTAATGACTGTCTTGCCCCATCCTCCTTTAGATAAAAGTCTTCCATTTTGTATAAGTCCCTGGAGCATGCTTCTAGTTGCAAGAAGGCATGCTGCCCAAGTCATGAATTGCTGAATAAACATTAGATCTTCAAGTGTATTTGGTTGATTTTTTTTTTAAAGCAATCATTTACTTTATGTTTTTGTGTCTGTCTTTTCTAGACTCTTGCTCAAATGCCCTTGTACATCCTAAGTCTAGTCAATCAATACTCTTCCCAACATCTTATGAAAATTTATAGTAAAAGTGAACCCCCCCCCCACCTTTCCTATAACTTAAATTAGTCTGACAATATTTTGGCCTTCATTTTTAATTGATTGTATAGCTAAAGTCACAATTTCTCTCAGGTGATCCCCAAAGAGTTCAGTAAAATCTTCAGGTTCTACTCAAAAAGACACCAATTTTTCCTCCAGTTCTCTGACTACAGGAAACAAAAGCCCATACTCTAGTTTCTCCCTTTCAAGGCTTCCTTTGATCTCCCAGTTAGGCTTTTCCTCTCCTCCCTTTTTTTTAAGTCTCCTTTGGAATAAACTATGTAGGAGAAGAAAGTTACTATATTATCCCCATGTATGTGAGGATGGTCACTTGCTCAACTAACAATGGAGAAATAAAGGCATTGCACTGTACCATTTGATATAACAGTACATTACAATATACTATACCTAACCTAACTTCAATCTCAACCTTCACCAGAAATGTAATCTTAATCAAATAATTTGGAACTTTGATACAACTTACATTAGATAGCTAATCCCTTTATTACATAATTTTGTTTCATATAAATTTATAGCAATTGCCAATAATATACACACTTCCTACATATGTTTCTAGCCAATAAATAATAGTGAAACATGACCCAAATACAGTTTAAAGTCACATTAATATCAGTTCAGTCTACATGTTGACTATTTGTCAAATGATTTTGGGAAATTATTCTCTTATTGAAAGTTCTTAGCTGGATTTCAACTATTCTCTCTCCATTTCTAAAAGGATTTGTGTAGAAAAGTTTCTCTCTCTCTCTCTCTCTTTTTTTGTTCAATTTTCTCTCAGAAGTTTGCTGAATGAGGCAAGGGTTATATTGAATATTGTGCAGTGTTTGTAACTTTTGCTGAATGATAAATATTAATTATTATGAAAAACTACAATAAAAATTAAGATTCTTAGTCCCTAGCTCTTGTGCACAGCAATCTACCAAGTTAATACAAATTTAATTTATAATAATTACTTCTGTAATACATAAATTATATGGTATAGTATAATAAGTGATAATAGTACATATTACAAAATAAGCTGACATCTTAACAAAAAAACATTCTAACACATGGCTATTAGACTGGAGGAAAATGGTATTGTGAAGTCATTACACTTACAATTTGCTTAGGAAATGAAACATAATGCATTAATGTCTCTGAATAATTTGTAAGTAAATGAATAAAAAAAAATTACATAAATGACCAGCCATAGGTATTTATGTTATTGGGTGGGGGTAGGAGAGGCGGTGGTAAAGAGGGGAGGGAATAAAGCCTTGCATTAATAAACACTTACATGTATGCCAAGACATCTTACACCATTTAACCAGCAGAGGACTAATACAATTACTCTGTATTTATTATTTTGCTGATTTGTTTGCTAATAAAATGTTATCACCCAATGACAATGTTGAATTAACTACATGATGCTGCTCTTGAAGATGAGCCAGATTAAATGATAGAATCCAATAGCTGAAAAATTATCTCATAGATGAACTAGTCATTCTTGTCTCCCAGTAGCAAAATCCCTTTTAAAACACTGTATAAAGGGGTTTCATGTTCTTTCTGTCTGTGGCAAATCCTCTATCCAAGCTCCAAATCTGTTCTCATTATTAGAATCTTCAGTTTGACAGAATTGCAAAGATATCTCAATAAATTTTTAACATCTCAGCCACATCTGTAGTTAAGACCAATCATCTGATAAACCTCTAGTAAAATAAATAAGCAGATATCTCCTAGACACTCTTGCAAAAGCATTTTATTTCCTGACAAGAGGGGCAAAAGTCTCCTTTTACATATTTTCTTCTATCTGGAATACTGATGTAAAGGAAGAAACCACAGCAGACATCTTGTTGCCTTGAGGGAAAGTCAAAAGACTTGCAAACATTGACCCCTGGCTAAACTACTGGTTGGCTAAATCACAGCCAACCACTGCATCACTGAGCGAAGACAGGAAGCTTGGAGTCTTGCAAGCCCCTGCTGGTAGGGCACATTGATTTGGAAACTCACACTTTGCTAGGCTCATGCGCCTGCATTTTTTTTTAATAGTTCATTAAATCATTTTAACAATCTGATGAGGAAGCATGGAAACGTTAAATATCTTTTTCTGTTTCTACAGTTGTTCAGTAGCAAAGCTGGGATTGGAACATAGATAATCTGATGAGAGAATATATACCCCATAAATTCTCACCTCTCACTCACTCACTACCCCATCCAGTTCTTTGGCAAATCCTAATGGCCCTGTCTCAAAACCTGTCAAGTGAGCCTACTTTATTCCTTCCCATTAGCATCAGTACACTGTGTCTCTCTAGCCTCTACTGAAGGGGACCCTAACACACCACACCTTCTGTACTATCTTCAAACCACAAAGATGATTTTCCAAACACACAAATCAAATCCCATCTTTCTTAAAGCCTTCAATGATTGTAATTAACCAGCCAGTCTCATTTTGTAAATGAAGAAAAATTCTGTTAGACCAGCTTGCCTGACAAATACCAAGCCACAACTCGAACAACTGACCCCTTTAGTAATTAATAAAACCTTTAATTATATGCCTTAAAAAATAGGATGATAGTCATCTCTATAAGATAAGATGGAATCAGCTTGCACAAAGCCAAGAAACAAAAGTACAAGGGCAAGATCCTGTTGATAGACTGGTTTTATCTAACCCATGTGGTGGTTTTAAAGAGAAATTAAGGTCTGAAGGTCTAGAAACAGTGTCTCTGTATTCCTTCAGGCTGTATTCCTGTATTCCTTCTAGTTGGCCAGAAGGGAACAGAGCCGCCCACTCAACAACTTGCCTTAGTCCTTTCAATGTCCTTCAGTTTTTAAACTTGGTTTCATCTGCTTATTTATAGTATGAGCTGGAATCATGGAGATTTGAGTGTGGAACCCTAGATCACTGATATTCCAACCTTTAAATTGTTGCTGCAAACTTAGCAGCAGCAGCAGCACTGTCATTTTGGCTTAATAGCTGCGTGTTTATCACTGTGGGGGACATAAAACTGTCTAACAGGTCCATAATTAATAATCCAGGTAAGGAAGACTGATGTATCAAATACTGCAGAAAGAAACTATGAATTTAGAGAGACCATTCACAAACTACACAAATGAAAATATTAATAACAGCCATGTCACATGACTGATACAAGGATGAAAAAATAAAATAACATGAAAGCTCCTAACAGTCTGCTGGTATCTATTTAGGTACTTAATTGGACTGAGGTTTCTTATTATGTGATAGGTGTAGAAAAAGTTACAGAATCTCTTTGAGAATCTACTAAAAGCATGAACATTCAATCCAAGGGAAATAAATGTTTGTTTACTCAAACAGATTTTTTTCAAATGATTTTAGGATCTTAAGCCACATAGAGGACACTGAAGTAGATCTTAGAATGATACTTGAAGCAGAAAATTAAAAATAGTGGTTCTTAGTGCATATGGATTTAAAATAGCAAAGCATATCATGAAACAGTAAAAAACTCTAAAAACAGATCTGTATCTGTAAAACATAAATTAAAAAAATAAAACAACCAGGTAGCATTTGATTGTTGTAAGAGAAACGCATTTATCCCACAAGCAAAATTAAGGGTGTTTGTAGAGTGTTTACTGTAGTGTTCTCAAGCATATTAGAAAAATTATAATAATTTGATTTCCAGGCACATAACCCTTGTAAAGACATAACCAGGCAACAACACTGGAGTGGGTTGCCATTTCCTCCTCCAAAAAAAGACATAACCAGCTCTCACAGAAACAATTCTGTAACTAATCTCATCAATATTATTCTCAAAAATCATATTGCTGTTATTCCACTGTTATATAAAACCACAGTGTCTTTCAAATATCATTATGAAATAATTTTTCAATAGAGTATGAGTAGGTTGCCACTTCCTACTCGAGGGGATCTTCCCAATTCAGGGATCAAACTAGCATCTCTTGCGTCTCCTGCCCTGGGAGGCTGATTCTTTACCACTAGTGCCCCATGGGAAGCCCACATATAAACATGAGATATTATAATTAGGTTATTAATGAATCTCATGCAACAAATTATGTTAGTAAAAACAATGGCTTTGTAATTAAGATCTAAAACATCTAAAATGGTGTTCTTAAACAAAGACGTGAGTTTTTACATTCATCATGCTGTGGAAACCTATTAACAGTTCACAACTAGATTTGAATTTTCTGATGTTGATAGGATTTCACTATCAACTAAGTCCATTCCAGATCACAGACACATCTCTCTCTATTCAAACAAAATGACTCCTACGAGTGAAGAGGTTCTGAATGAGCCTCCCCAAAATGAATCACTTTGGCATGGTATTTTAAGCTGAAGGCAACTGCTATCGCAGAAAATACTGGAGACACCCCATTATGTTAGCCCTTGTGCTGTGCACAGTTGCTCAGTCATGTCTGACTCTGTGACCCCATGGACTGTAGCCCACCATGCTCCTCTGTCCATAGGGATTCTTCAGGCAAGAATACTGGAGTGGGTTGCCATGCCTTCCTCCAAGTGACCTTCCCGACCCAGGGATTGAACCCAGGTCTCCCACATTGCAGAGAGATTCTTTACCAGCTGAGCCACCAGGGAAGCCCCATGTTAGCCTTTATTCAGCCTTTATTCATCTTACCCATTCAACCTACAGATCTTTGTTTTCCTTCTGTTTCTGGCTTAATTGTACTCTGAAAATGACTGCTTTCTAGCTAAGATCATACTATACACTTGATGCTCACCCCTCCAAGACAACACTCCCTAACACCCGTTTCCTTTGGGAGCATCCTTCATTCCAGAAAGAATGTCACCTGAGGATGACCTCAAGGACCACTGGGTCCTGTTCTGGAGTCACCTGACTCCAGCCCTGATGATCTCAATGCCCCCAGGGAGAGGAGAATACAAGACCACATCTGAATCTTCTGCCCTATTTTCCACCCTAAAAGGATTAGACTTCTTCCAACTTCCCAGGAAGGCGGGCAGAGTCTTGAGAGCATTAGCTGGCTGTGGCACTCTTTCAATTCAGTTCAGTCGCTCAATCATGTCTGACTCTTTGTGACCCCATGGACTGCACCACGTCAGGCTTCCTTGTCCTTCAGCAAATCCCACAGTTTACTCAAACTCATGTCCATTGAGTCAGTGATGCCATCCAAGCATCTCATCTTCTGTCATCCCCTTCTCCTCCCATCTTTAATCTTTCCCAGCATCAGGGTCTTTTTAAATGAGTCAGTTCTTTGCATCAGGTGGCCAAAGTATTGGAGTTTCAGCTTTAGCATCAGTCTTTCCAATGAATATTCGGGGCTGATTTCCATTGATCTCCTTGCTGTCCATGGGACTCTCAAGAGCCTTCTCCAACACCATAGTTCAAAAGCATCGATTCTTCGGAACTCAACTTTCTTTATAGTCCAACTCTTACATCCATACTTGACTACTGGAAAAACCATAGCTTTGACTAGACGGCACTTGGCAATGTCTCTGCTTTTTAATATGCTGTCTAGGTTGGTCATAACTCTCCTTCCAAGAAGCAAGCATCTTTTATTTCATTGCTGCAATCACCATCTGCAGTGATTTTGGAGCACAAGAAAATAAAGTCAGCCACTGTTTACACTGTTTCCCCATCTATTTGCCATGAAGTGATGGGACCAGATGCCATGATCTTAGTTTTCTGCATGTTGAGCTTTAAGCCAACTGTTTCACTCTCCTCTTTCACTTTCATCAATAGGCTCTTCAGTTCTTCTTCGCTTTCTGCCATAAGGGTGGTGTCATCTGCATATCTGAGGTTATTGATATTTCTCCAAGTAATCTTGATTCTAGATTGTGCTTCATCCAGCCCAGCGTTTCTCATTATGTACTCTGCATATAAGTTAAATAAGCAGGGTGACAATATACAGCCTTGATGTACTCCTTTCCCTATTTGGAATGAGTCTGTTGTTCCATGCCCAGTTCTAACTGTGGCTTCTTGACCCGCATACAGATTTCTCAGGAGATGGCTCAGGTGGTCTGGTATTCCCATCTCTGGAGGAATTTTCCAGTTTGTTGTGACCAACACAGTTAAAGGCTTTGGTGTAGTCAATAAAGCAGAAGTAGATGATTTTCTGGAACTCTCTTGCTTTTTCAGTGATACAACAGGTATTGGTAAATTGATCTCTGGTTCCTCTGCCTTTTCTAAATCCAGCTTCAACATCTGGAAGTTCACAGTTCAAGTACTGTTGAAGTCTGGCTTGGAGAATTTTGAGCATTACTTTACTAGCGTGTGAGATGAGTGTGATTGTGCGGTAGTTTGAGCATTCTTTGGCATTGCCTTTCTATGGGACTGGAATGAAAACTGACCTTTTCCAGCCCTGTGGCCACTGCTGAGTTGTCCAAATTTGCTGGCATATTGTGTGCAGCACTTTGACAGCATCATCTTTCAGGATTTGGAATAGCTCAACTGGAATTCCATCACCTCCACTAGCTTTGTTTGTAGTGGTACTCTTTACCTGGCAAAGTAATAAAGCTACACCTTTCTACTCCTCCAAAACTCTGTTGCCATATTTCCATTGGCATTGGTGAACAAAGACCAGGTTTTTGGCAACACAAATCAGATTCAGCAGACCCAAGACAAACTTTTACCTCTCCCTTCACTACCTGGAAGAATTTAGATAGGAAGTATGGCCCAGAAAGAGCATTATTACCCAGAGATAACATTTTATTTTGATGACCTACCTGTGTGGAAGGACAAATATGTAATTACCAAGTGTTTGTTCTTCTTATCATTGGGTGACACACCCTCTTCCCCTTTCAAGACCCAGGACTCTGTCCCATTCTTTAGTTCAAAACAGCATTAAAGTCTCAACTGTCTGACTTTTTCTTGGGTCTCATTGTCCTTGTGGAGTCCTGGTAGGTAGGTAATTAAATGTATCATTCTCTTGTTAATCTGTCTTATGTCAATTTAATTATTAGACCAGCCAAAGAACCTAGAAAAATGAAAGTGAAAGTCACTCAGTCATGTCCAACTATTTGTGACCCAATGGACTATACAGTCCATGGAATTCTCCAGGCCAGAATACTGGAGTGGGTAGCCATTCCCTTCTCCAGGGGAGTCTTACCAACTCAGGGATCGAACACAGGTCTCCTGCATTGCAGGCAGATTCTTTACCAGCTAAGCCACAAGCGAAGACCAAGAGAAGGGCAGAGGAAAAATGTTTCTTCCTCAACAAGAGCAATAAAAATACAATCAGGAAGGGGATATTTATATAGGGAGATACGAGGAAAAGAGGATGAACACTTATGGAGTCCCTATTATACACAGGACTCTATATTTGCTCATCTAACTTCATAATATCCTTGTGAAATAGTTATTATTATGCTTATTTTAAAGATAAGAAACTAAGGTTGCACAGGTAGTCAACAGCAATACACTTAGAATCAAATGAACCAAGGTGATGAGGGTAGTAATCAGATGTTAGTGAGGAAATGTCATAATGTTATTATTGACTGGTTTTAAAAGGTACCCACTGCACATATAGAGACAGCAGTTTAGAATTCTTGGCAGTCTAGTTATGTAATTATACGGCCACTGATTGTAAGCTTGGCCAGAGTCATAAGAGTGAATGGATAAGATTAATCACAAAAGTGTAAATACCTGAGCAATTCACCACAGCATGTTTTTTAAGCAGCTTCATAATACTCCTTAGAAGCCAAGCATAAACAGATACATGTGTATCCAACTCTAATCATAATATTTCAGAAAGAAAAAATAAATCCCTAGATATTTGATTTCTAGAATTAAAAAAAAAATTGCACTATAAAACTGCCTTTAAAATCTCATAAAGAAAAATATTCATTGGGAGCCAAATCAGATAAGTGGTCTAGTTCTATGCTCAACTGAGTGATACCAGTTTGCCAACTTGCTAAATCTTAACACATCTTGCTAACTTGAGTCCACCTATTTTTTCCCTCCTCTGCTACTCTTTCCCTCTGTCACTTTGTCCTTCTCTCTTTTGTGTCTGATTATCATACAATGAACATACCACACAGCTTTGCTATTTCTTAAAAATGTAAATGGAGAAAATGAAGTCTTCATTGGATGTCAGACTCAGGCTGCTTTCCACCATTTACAAAATATTGGGTTCATTTTCATATGAAGCATTGAAATTGGGGGAGTCAGATCACATAATGAAATGTCCTAGCAGGCTATTCCTTCACGGAAGGCCACTGACAAATTTTATGGCCTTGGATCCAGAAATAAACACCATTTGGTGCCTGTTTGTATAGTCACGCTATTAAGTGCAATGATTTGTATTTCCCCAAGAGATTCCTTAAGCTACAGTGCCTTGTGTTGGCAGCAGCTTGGCAGGAATTGTGAGTGTGTATATACATATATATATGTATGCTGCTGCTGCTGCTACGTAGCTTCAGCTGTGTCCGACTCTGTGCGACCCCAGAGATGGCAGCCCACCAGGCTCCCCCATCCCTGGGATTCCCCAGGCAAGAACACTGGAGTGGGTTGCCATTTCCTTCTCCAATGCACGAAAGTGAAAAGTGAAAGTAAAGTCGCTCAGTCGTGTCCGACACTTAGCGACCCCATGGACTGCAGCCCACTAGGCTCCTCCACCCATGGGATTTTCCAGGCAAGAGTGCTGGAGTGGGGTGCCACTGCCTTCTCCAATATATATCTCCTAATCTTTCAGTTCATTGGCCAATAAAGTGTGTGTAGGGCACAATACTTCCCAGGAGGTATGAAAGAGAAGAGGTGGAATTGTAGGGCTTCACAGAGCCCCTGGTAGATATAAAGCATGTAAAGCAAATTGAACACCAATCTATTAATAATCTTCATTGAGGCAACTTTCTTCATTGATGAGGCTGTTTAATTCTGTCTACTCTGTGCTCTGAAACTCTGGCCAAAATAGTTTAGACGGTTATCTCTAATAGTTCTGAAGTATGCTGTGCTTAGTCCCTCAGTCATGTCTGACTCTTTGTAATGCTATGGACTGTAGTCAGTCAGGCTCCTCTAACCATGGGATTTTCCCAGCAAGAGTATAGAGTGGGTTGCCATTCCCTTCTCCAGGGGATCTTCCCAACCCAGGGATCAAGCCCGCGTCTCTGGCGTCTCCTGCACCGGCAGGTGGATTCTTTACTACTGAGCCACCCAGGAAGCCCAGTAGTTCTGAAGAGGGTTCTTTAAAAAGAATCTTCCAAAGATAACAAAGAGTACTTCATAACAATGATTTAATTGCTATTCTGAAATAAGCCTACAACTATTCTACCAAGGATTTCCCATAGTGAGGAGACATATTTTTAGGAAAATATATTTATAAAAATTATATTCAATAGGATAACTGTCCCCTAAAAATTGGTAAAATCCATTGTCAGTTAAATATGGCTCTTATTTTCTAGCATTTGCTATCCTTCTTCATCCTCCTGTGGATGCCCTGTGCTGTTTATATAATTCATTATTTAGTGGAAATCCTCTTGTAGGTATAGCCCTTACTGTTGTGTTTGTTTACATGATTGCTCAAAGTTTACTTAACATTGTAAAGCAAATATACTTAAATTAAAAATAAATTTAAACCAATACTATATTTTTGTATACATTAAAAAAATAAAATGTTCTCAATAAATTTGCATAAAAATATTTTCCTGTTTCCTTTGAAGAAGCTGGATGCCTGCTTTGCATATTATCCAAAAGGTGATTTTCCTTTTTTTTTTTTTTCATTTCTTTTCAATCCTGTGCCTTGCTACCTTTCATCTTCCTGAATACCCTGTTTTCTGACCTCTGAATGCCTTCAATGTCATCTAATGAACTGTAGGATAATCAGGAGAATTGAAAATTCTCTGATAGAAGGAAGATATTTTCAGTGGGTTCCAGGCAGATGATGAATCCCCCACACTGGACAGAAATACATGCCATGGGATACCATGACCCCCTTCTCCTTTACTCCTCCATCATCCAACACTGATCTCCTGGAGGGGATTCTAACTTAACCTTTGGCCATGCATACCTGGGGCCGAAGTCCACAGACACATAGTACCTTACATCACACAGGAATTGAATTAGGATGCCAGGTTTAGATATGAAGATGTTTACAAAGCTACAATTTTAAAATGTTGTCTGTACTTTCACTGAGTAGCTATTATAACCAGGTATTGTACTAGGTGCTGGGATGCCAAGATAAGATCTGAGAATCAAAGGAATCACTTTCTAATGGCAAGATATATACTTATACAGCTACACATCTATATCTATCTACAGAATATACGGTCAAGGGCTAAAATATAGACACATAAATTGAGTGGCTTTAGAATTTGAAATCATATGGTATCAACAGATACACAACAGAATGTACTTCTTAGAACAAACCATGTTTCTAAAAAGAGATAAATGACTAAGAAATAAGATAAAAGAAGCCATTTATGAGTGTGTAGTGAGGGAGATATTAAAACTAAAAAAATTGAATAAATGAGAAATGAAAAATTTATATTTCAAATATATTATATATTTACCATATATTATTATACCTATCTAATATATTAAATATATTAATGCTTGTAAAACATCCAAAAATGTGGTATGGAAGTTTGATGACAGAAATTCAAAATTTTAATTTAGGTAGCAAGAAACAGAAGAAATCATTGATATTTCCATTTTTAGGTAGATAGTCCAATTTTATGAACACTTTGGTGGCATATGCATTTACTAGCATTTATAGAGCAAGTTTTACGTATCATTGCAAATGCAAAGAAAATACTGGGGTTTTTAAAATAAGTGTTGTATGCTTTTTTCTTGATAGAATCAACATCCTTCATGATAACGTATGGGAATTTCTCCCATTGTTCAGTTGTAATTATGTGAGAATTTTTATATGGACGGCACACAGTGAAGGCTACATCTCGGCATGCTTTGGTCACCTTTGTCTCACTTTGGTTTTCCAAAACAAATGGAAGCAGTGATATATTTTATCTCTTTGGCTCCAAAATCACTGTTGACATTGGCTGCAGTCAGGAAATTAAAAGATACTTATTCCTTGGAAGGAAAGCTATGGCAAACCTAGATAGCATATCAAAAAGCAGAGACACTGCTTTGCTGACAAAGGTCCATATAGTCAAAACTATGGTTTTCCAGTAGCCATATATTGGGTGTAAAAGTTGGACCATATAGAAGGCTGAGTGGTGAAAAATTGATGCTTTTGAATTGTGGTGCTGGAGAAAACTCTTGAGAGTCCCTTGGACAGCAAGGAGATCAAACCAGTCAATCCTACAGGAAATCAACCCTGAATATTCATTGGAAAGACTGATGCTGAAGCCGAAGCTCCAATACTTTGGCCACCTGATGCGAAGAGCCAACTTACTGGAAAAGACCATGATGCTGGGAAAGATTGAAGGTGAAAGAAGAAGGGGCAGAAGAGGATGAGATGGTTCAACAGCATCACTGACTCAAAGGACATGAATTTGAGCAAACTCCTACAGATAGTGGAGAACAGAGGAGCCTGGCTTGTTTCAGGCCATGGGGTCTCAAAGAGTCAGACATGAGTTAGCAACTGAACAGCAACAATCTCACTTTGTATAACATTCACATTCTCCCATGGAAACTCTGTATTTTCCCCTTGTCTCATCCTATGACTAACATTAAAATCCTTGCAAAATCTTTGTATCTGTCACACATTTTTTTCCTTTGCTTCCCTGCCCTCTCAGATCAGTCGCTCAGTCATGTCCGACTCTTGGCCACCCCATGAATTGTAGCACACCAGGCCTCTCTGTCTATCACCAACTCCCAGAGTTCACTCAGACTCAGGTCCATCGAGTCAGTGATGCCATCCAGCCATCTCATCCTCTGTCGTCCACTTCTCCTCCTGCCCCCAATCCCTCCCAGCATCAGAGTCTTTTCCAGTGAGTCAACTCTTTGCATGAGGTGGTCAAAGTACTGGAGTTTCAGCTTTAGCGTCATTCCTTCCAAATAAATCCCAAGGCTGATCTCCTTTAGAATGGACTAGTTGGATCTCCTTGCAGTCCAAGGGACTCTCAAGAGTCTTCTCCAACACTACAGTTCAAAAGCATCAATTCTTCAGCGCTCAGCCTTCTTCACAGTCCAACTCTGACATCCATACATGACCACAGGAAAAACCATGGTCTTGACTAGACGAACCTTTGTTGGCAAAGTAATGTCTCTGCTTTTGAATATGCCATCTAGGTTGGTCATAACTTTCCTTCCAAGGAGTAAGTGTCTTTTAATTTCCTGGCTGCAGTCACCATGTGCAGTGATTTTGGAGCCCCCCCCAAAAATAAAATCTGACACTGTTTCCACTGTTTCCCTATCTATTTCCCATGAAGTGATGGGACCAGATGCCATGACCTTCGTTTTCTGAATGTTGAGCTTTAAGCCAACTTTTTCACTCTCCACTTTCACCTTCATCAAGAGGCTTTTGAGTTCCTCTTCACTTTGTGCCATAAGGGTGGTGTCATCTGCATATCTGAGGTTATTGATCTTTCTCCCAGCAGTCTTGATTCCAGCTTGTGCTTCTTCCAGTCCAGCATTTCTCATGATGTACTCTGCATAGAAGTTAAATAAACAGGGTGACAATATACAGCCTTGATGTACTCCTTTTCCTATTTGGAACCAGTCTATTGTTCCATGTCCAGTTCTAACTGTTGCTTCCTGACCTGCATATAGGTTTCTCAAGAGGCAGGTCAGGTGGTCTGGGATTCCCATCTCTTTCAGAATTTTCCACAGTTTATTGTGATCCACACAGTCAAAGGCTTTGGCATAGTCAATAAAGCAGAAATAGATGTTTTTTCTGGAACTCTCTTGCTTTTTCTATGATCCAGTGGATGTTGGCAATTTGATTTCTGGTTCCTCTGCCTTTTCTAAAGCCAGCTTGAACATCAGGAAGTTCACAGTTCACATATTGCTGAAGCCTGGCTTGGAGAATTTTAAGCATGACTTTACTAGCGTGTGAGATGAGTGTGATTGTGCGGTAGTTTGAGCATTCTTTGGCATTGCCTTTCTTTGGGATTGGAATGAAAACTGACCTTTTCCAGTCCTGTGGCCACTGCTGAGTTTTCCAAATTTGCTGGCATATTGAGTGCAGCACTTTCACAGCATCATCTCTCAGGATTTGGAATAGCTCAACTGGAATTCCATCACCTCCACTAGCTTTGTTCATAGTGATGCTTTCTAAGGCCCACTTGACTTCACATTCCAGGATGTCTGGTTCTAGGTCAGTGGTCACACCATCATGATTATCTAGGTTGTGAAGATCTTTTTTGTACAGTTCTTCTGTGAATTCTTGCCACCTCTTTTTAATATCTTCTGCTTCTGTTAGGTCCATACCATTTCTGTCCTTTATCGAGTCCATCTTGGCATGAAATGTTCCTTTGGTATCTCTGATTTTCTTGAAGAGATCTCTCGTCTTTCCCATTCTGTTGTTTTCCTCTATTTCTTTGCATTGATCGCTCAGGAAGGCTTTCTTATCTCTTCTTGCTATTCTTTGGAACTCTGCATTCAGATGGTTATTCCTTTCCTTTTGTCCTTTGCTTTTCGCTTCTCTTCTTTTCACAGCTATTTGTAAGGCCTCCCCAGACAGCCATTTTGCTTTTTTGCATTTATTTTCCATGGGGATGGTCTTGAACCCTGTCTCCTGTACAATGTCACGAACATCATTCCATAGCTCATCAGGCACTCTATCAGATCTAGGCTCTTAAATCTATTTCTCACTTCCACTGTGTAATCATAAGGAATTTGATTTAGGTCATGCCTGAATGGTCTAGTGGTTTTCCCTACTTTCTTCAATTTAAGTCTGAATTTGGCAATAGGGAGTTCATGGTATGAGCCACAGTCAGCTCCTGCCCTCTGCCCACTGCTTAATTCATTCAGCGGCTTTCCCAAGTCCATCATTGATTCAGCAGGCCACACTGTGCAGCTGATTCTTGGATTGGTTCTGGAAATCTCAACTGATGGTTTTGGGCTTCCTTTAATGTGCTTTTCTGTCATGTGTAGCACTTAAATAGCATCTCATGTGAGCAAATAATACACAGTTTATTTAAAAGCCCCTCAGCTCCCTTGCGGCAACAACTGAGCACAGGCTGCTAAATCGTTGAGTGCCTCTGTTGTTTGCTACAAATCATAACATCAAATACAGCATCAGGCACACTGAGGAGCACCCCATTAGCAATTTATGCTGATGAACCCCAGCTATTAACATAGGTAGCGCTGGATCTGTCTGCCTTGCTGAAAGCTAGATTGGGCTAGGAATATAGGAATCAGAGAAGAGAGGGAGCTCTCAAATCTCTACTGGCTTGACTGGGGTATAATTATAACAGGTATGCCTGTATAAATCATGTTTAACATATTCACAGTACAATCACATTTGTGCTTTTCAAGAGCCTAAAGAAATGAATAAAAGAGAGCTACTAGGGATCGAGATAGCCCCAGGAATTACAATTCCCCATTAAAGCTAAACAAAACAATGACACTGATGAAAGTGAGTTTTTGGACTTGTTGGGATTATAGTATTGAAAGGCGGATTATTTTACTAAACTAACAACTCAAAAAATAAACTCCCAGAAAAAAACTGTACAGGTGGCTGTTACTAAGGAAGTGAAAAAATAAGCAGAATTTTATATTTCCCCCTGCTTTGACTCTTTCAATGAAAGATGAAGGTCGAAACTGCACATCCCTTTTTGGGATATAATGGGAAAGACTGAGACAACCATAGCAATGCTAACAATCAGAGAGCTCCATCAGCACCAATCGCTCTAAGTCAATATCTAACATTATCTTTACAATCAGATATCCCCACAGCTGAAGTCAGAAGTGCCACAGGTCTAAGAGAAGAGGCATGACATGTTCAGTAGGTGAAGTGGCACCAGGGTTTGAGGCCATAGTGCTCAAATCAATATCAATCAATTGTTAAACAAACAAGAAGCTAGTCATGTCTGACACAGATGTCATATATTGTATAATTGAATTCCTGATGCCACAGCAGAAGCCTCCACCTATGTCCTTTTATAAAACATTTCAGATTTTGAGTTGTGGAAGAAAATCACTATTGGAAGTAAGAAAGAGGTATGCCAGGAGGGCCATGGATTCAAACTGGTATAAGGAAGAGGGAATGGTCACCGGGGATATTAAATAGACACAGTTTTCAGGGAACGGAATGGAGTTCTGTAGCTAGAGCCCACTCAGAAAATCTTTTATCCAGATGCACTGTAAAATGTATAATCCAGGAATATTTAATTCTTACACTTAAAAAATGATAATAATGTTCCAAAATATTGAAACTTGAACTTTCTAAATTGTCTCCTAAAAAAGAAAACAACACATTTCTAACCATGGTCTTTGACCAGCTGTGCTGATGAAAAATGACTTAGATTTAAATCCCAAGTTTCCTTCTTCTTTAAGTGCTAACAGATTTTCAGCCACAAATTCAGGACAGATCCTAATGTTGACATGCAGGATTACAAAACTTTGTTGAGGCTGTTTGTAGCAAGAGCTAAAATAATGGTTTGTTTCATACTGGTTTTCCTTTATGTCATAAAAGAAGCATCAAAGTTTGTAGTCACTTTTCTCCTATTTTCTTTTTTTTTTCTTCTTTTCTTCCCCTCCCTCCATTCTTTTCTTCCTTTCTTGTCCTAAGAACAATATTTTGCAAAAGGTCATTAAGATATTTTTGAAGTTGAAATATCGTTATTCACAAAGATGGAATAATCCTTCCATCTCTTTCTTCTCTTCTCCTAAATCTGACAGATGCATTTCAACAGTAATACATTTTAGAAAGAAAATAAAAGCAATCATTTGTTTCCCTCTTTGACAGACGTGTGAAAAAAAAACCAACACAACCCATTCCAAACTATAGCTTCAGGTTTCTCTGTAGCATTCCTTTGGTAGAATGTGAGACATTTCAAGGAACATGCATAAAATCTATCCAATGTGTCTTTATTGCACACTCATTTCTATTTGATTATAGGACCTACAGAAGGCATGGCAGCCACTCTGTAGGGCCCAAAGGACAGAACATAGAGCCAGAGTGGTTTATTCTCTTGCCTTGAAATTTGACAGAATTTGCCTTGCTAGCTTTTGGACTTGCTTGGAACCCGTGACCATTTTCTCATTGGTCCTTTTAAAATGGAAACGTCTATTCTACGCCTGTTCCACCACTGTATTTTGGAAGTACATAATTTGTCTGGCTCTATAGGTTCCACAGGTAGAGAGGAATTTTGCCTCATGAAGAATCATACTTTAAATCTCACTCATGTCTGGATTTTGATGGCATTTAGATAAGACTCTGATCTTAAAACTGTTGCTCAAATGGGTTAAGACTTTTGGGACTGTTAGTATTGAAATGGATGTATTTTGCAGGTGATAAAGAACATGAATCTTGTAATTTCAGAAGGCAGAGTGTTTTTAACTGAATTTATCCCCTCCAATTCATATGTTGAAGCTCTAACCACCCAATGTGACTATAACTGGAGACAGAGCCTTTACAGAGGTAATGAAGATTAAATGAGATTTATAAGGGTGAAGTCCTAAACCATTAAGACTGATGTCCTTATCAGTAAAGGTATGTGCTTCACACACACAAAAAAAAGGCCACGTGAGGATGTAGTAAGAGGGCAGTCATCTGCAAGCCAAGAAGAAAGGCCTCAAGAGAAACCAAACATGCCAACACCTTGATCTTAGATTTCCAGCCTCCAGAACTCTGAGGAAATAAATTTCTCTTGTATAAGCCAGTCAATCTGCGGTGTTTTGTTAAGGCAGCCCTAGAAGACTAATAAATCCTGAAAGGTGGAGAAAAGAAGGTACTCTCAATAGGAACCTTGGGACTCAAGGAACCACATGGCAAAATTGGTAACCCAGAAATGCCAATGGATAATAATAAAACAAGCCTCAATAAAAGCCTATCCTCTCTAGCCAATGATAACAGAAAGGTGAAGTCTGGGCCACTTTCTAAAGATAGAAAACTTTAGACAATAACTGTTTTTCTCCTGTCAATGACACAGAAAACACTGGCTCTACTCACACTCCCACTAACAAAGGCTGGAAAACAGATGTCCACCTTCACAAAGGTTTTTTTTTTTTTCTTCTTTTTTAAATTTATGTTTAATTGGAGGATAATTGCTTTACAACAGTGTATTGATTTCTGCCATACATCAACATGAATCAGTCATAGGTATACATATGTCCCATTCCTCTTGAATCTCATTCCCACTTCCCACCCTATCCCACCCTATCTAGGTTGTCACACAGCACTGAGTTGAGCTCCCTGCATCATACAGAAAATTCCCACTGGCTATATATTTTATATACGGTAATGTATAGGTGTCCATGCTACTCTCCCAATTCATCCCACTCTCTCTTCCCCTACTGTGTCCACAAGTATGTTCTCTACGTCTGTGTATCCACTGCCGCCCTGCAAGTAGGTTCATCAGTATCATCTTTCTAGATTCCATATATAAGTGTTAACATATGATATTTGTCTTCCTCTTTCTGATTTACTTCACTCTGAATAACAGGCTCTAGGTTCATCCACCTCATCCACCTTTATCAAATTTTCATAAGACTGAGTGGGGTGACAAGATATTCATTCCAAGCTCTAAAAAGGTACATCTACTCATCTCCCTCTGCTGTTGATGTGATGTCAAAGGAAGCCAAGTGGACAGTTAAGACACTCAACACCACCCAGTGGTTAAAAAAAAAAAAAAATACACTGATGGAACCAGTGGATGCTACGTGGACCTACTACCATTACCATCCAAAGGGGTCTCAGCAGAGGTCTAGGAGGGAGCCAGAAATCCTACTCCTGCCCAGAAGTAAAGGGAAACCCCTCGTCTCATTAGCTATCAACACTGGTCTAGTGTGGAACATACATTTCTACCAGTACCTCACAGTAGGCAGTGTTTCCATTTCCTCTATCAGATTAGTGTCACAGCCAATCATATAAAATTGAAGGATTAAATAACATCCAAAATGTCATAACATAAAAATAATAAATATTATAAAACATCACTCATAACAATTCCACAAGAATTATTTCATAAGTTTCATAATGATTCAATAAAAAAATTACTTATCACTGGAAAATGTCAATAAAATATAAAAGACAACAAATAAATGCCAACACTAAGAATATAGAAATTCTAGAACCCTCTGACAAATATTTTAGAGTTTGTAATAAAAGTATTTCAAAAATCAATTATAAAAACGATTGAAAAAATGAAAAAAAATAAAAATAAAATGAATCAGCAAAGAAAAACCAAATGAAAATTTTGGTACTGAAAATATAACTGAAATAAACAATGTAAGGGCCCAGGAGCAAAATAAAGGACCCAGAGGAAATACTGAACTTAAAGAGAGAACACTAAAAATTATCCAGTCTGAACAACAGAGTAAAAATAGACTGGGGGGAAAAAATGAACAAGCCTTTAAGAAAGAGCTAGTCTTAAAAATTACTTGGCTGAAAATTTCCAAATCTGGCAAGAGGTGTATGTTTACAGAAATCATGGAGGTCAGAAGGAAAAGACATGGTATTTTTCAAGGGCCACATGAAAAGAACTGCCAATCCAAATTTTTATATGCAGTGAAAATATCCTTCAGGAAAAAAGGTGTAAAGTAAATATCATTTAAAAAAAAAAAAACAAAACACAAAAACACCTAAATTAAGAGAGTATGTCACCAAACAGCCTACTTTAATGGAATGGGCAAAGGAAATTATCTAAACAGAAGGAAAATGATAAAGGATTCTCACAGCATTATCAATAAAGAAAGAACCAGAAACTAGTAAAAACATAAGCAAATACAAGACATTTTACTTTCCCCCTTGACTTTTTGAAATTATATGTGACAGTTGTGCAAAAATTTTAACATTGTCTGAAGTAGTGGTAAATGAATACAGTAGATATATTTAAAATAATTATTAAGAGGATAAAGGAATTTAAAGGGAGGTACACTTCTAAGCTTCACTTGAATTGGTAAAATACTAACACCCACAAACTGTGATAAGTCATGTATATAATACCAAGCACAAAAACAACAAAAAGTATATAAAGAGATAAGCTCAAAAACATTGTACATAAATCACAACAGAATTCTAAAAAACTCTTCATGTAACCCACAGGAAGATAGGAAAGAGATAAAAGATAAAAAAGAAAGAGAAGAACCAAGAAATAAAAATAAAATGGACGATAAACTCTAACATATCAGTAATTAAATTAAATGCAAATGGCATAAACACATCACTTAACCCAAATTCAAGAATCTCATTTCATATATAACATTACAGGTAGGTTAAAAGTAAAAGGATGGAAAAAGAGAGCTAATACAAATATTCATGAAAATGACAAAAAATATATTTAAAAAATAATAAAAATCAATGAAACAAAAAGCTCATTTTTGGAAAGAGTAATAATATTAACAAACACAACTAGACTGATGAAGAAAAGAGAGTAGGCACAAACCACCAATACCAAGAATAAAACAAGGATTATCTCTAGACATTTCAGACATCAAAAGGATAAGGAAATACTATGAGCAACACCAAAGCAGTTACACAGATATTAAGCAAGTACCTGAAAATGTTTCCAATATCATTAGCCATTAAGAAAATGCAAATGAGAACCACAATGAAATATCACTATACACACACGAGAATAGTCAAAATAAAATATAGTCCTAACAACATATGCTGCAGAGGATGCAGAGAAACTGGATCTCTCATTCAGGAAGCATATGCGAACCAGTTTATTAATTTTTAAAATATTTATTAAGAATGCTTTTAATAGTCTTTGCCACTTCCCTATTACCCAGATATTGAGCTTCTGAAAATTTATCCCAGAAAAATGAAAACCTATGCTCATCTTAAAATCTGTACATGAAATTAACAGCTCTACAGTGAACAACCCAGGGTGAAACAAATCATGACCCATGCATACCAAAGAAGAGTATTCAGCAATCAGAAGTATTTAAGTCACTCTTTTGAAGATTTGGTTTATAGCAGGTACTCAGCAAATAGCATTTTTGCCTAGTAACTTTAGTTGTAATGTTTTGATGGGAAATAGTGGGTGAAAGCAGAGAAGGCAATGGCAACCCACTCCAGTATTCTTGCCTGGAAAATGCCATGGACAGGCTGCAGTCCAGGAAGTCACTAAGAGTCGGACACAAGCGACTACACTTTCACGCATTGGAGACAGAAATGGCAACCCACTGCAGTGTTCTTGCCTGTAGAATCCCAGGAACGGGGGATCCTGGTGGGCTGCAGTCTATGGGGTCGTGCAGAGTTGGACACGACTGAAGCGACTTAGCAGCAGCAGCAGCAGTGGGTGAAAGACAGTGATCACATTGGCATGCTTGTGACTCCAAACTGGTGCACAAAGATTACAAGGAGCTTGAGCTAACACACCTGTGAAGAATTACTGATAGACAAAGTGGGTGGCTATAGATGAGTGTGTGTGAATGCCCTCCTGGCAGAGCAGGGACCAGCCGCATAGTCACAAGGCACTCTTGTAATTCAGCTGAAGGTGAAATCTGTTAAAGTCAACACTGAGTACTCCATGTGTTGTGAGAACAGACATGAGGGATTATGGGAGCTGCACAGAGTAGGACCCAAAAGCTGATGGAACCTAGGAAGTAGCTACATCTTCTATCCCCTTCCTTCACACTTTCAAAAAACCTATAGGAAAATGAAGAGGAATGCAGAGCTGGAAGTTTGATCTGAGAATCAGTTAATCAAATACAAATCTGACAAAGAAATCACTGGATTGGACTGAATTTGCTTAATATCTCTAACAGAGAAAGGTAAAGAGTTTGTTTTGCTTTGTTTTTCAATTTTCAGAATTCCCTTTTTTGCCAGCCTAAGTTTTGTAAACGGTCCTAACAGTGAAATGTTCCCATGGCTGCTCAAATTTGATACTGGTTGATGGTTTTCTTTAGATACTAAAGAACAAGGAATTAATTTTAAGTACTATGCCATCCTGAAGGCTCAGTTATGTGGTGAGAATAATACTGTAGTGGGAGCTAAATGTCATCAATGAAGCAAAAGGATAATTTGGTTCCCCTGCTGCTGCTGCTGCTGCTGCTAAGTCACCTCAGTCGTGTCCGACTCTGTGCGACCCCAGAGATGGCAGCCCACCAGGCTCCGCCATCCCTGGGATTCTCCAGGCAAGAACACTGGAGTGGGTTGCCATTTCCTTCTCCAATGCATGAAAGTGAAAAGTGAAAGTGAAGTCGCCCAGTGGTGTCCGACTCTTAGCGACCCCATGGACTGCAGCCCACCAGGCTCCTCTGTCCATGGGATTTTCCAGGCAAGAGTGCTGGAGTAGGGTGCCATTGCCTTCTCTGTTGGTTCCCCTAAAGCTCCCTAAACAGCTCTTAACACATGCCTAAGGTTCATATCATCTGAATAGGCTGGGTGTTAATTTCTACATGCTTCCTTCTGATTTTACTCCTCAATATGCTTAATTGCTGGTACAGTAACATATCCCATGACTAGTTTATTCTCAATTGTAAATTCCTTTTGTGTTCTCCTTACAAATAATCAGTTGAGACTTCTTTCAGAATTACTCTCACTGAGAATACAATGGTTATTAGTCATATAGCATGTATGTTATTATTACTATTTCTGATAAAATTCATAGTGCCTCACTAAATTAGATCAAAATATATTTGAAATGTTGGCTTCTCCATTGTGCCATACTTTTTCCTGGTATATTTGTGTACAGCACATCTGGATTTGTTAATATTTTCAATTATATGTCAAAAAAGCTTGGGCATATTTCCTTATGTTTCAGGTAGGTGTGGTTTTTTTGTGATCAAAATCATATAATAGTAAACAATTTTATAGTCAATTTACAAGTTTATTCACTTGTAATTGACAAATAGTAGTGTTTGCTCATAAAAACTGTATGCATTTTGAAGCATTTGTCTATTATTAAGAAAAGCAAATTTGGACTTTCTATGTCACATGATGCTAAACATATGTCAATTATTTCGCACTTAATATATGCATGTAAGTTATAAGAAGCATTACTTTTTCATACTATCAGTTTTAAAAGGTATTTTGTCTCTTACTGGATATTTTTTATTAAATAAATGTAGATGGTTTAAAAATTAAACAGTACTGAAAGGGTTATAATAAAATAAAGCCACTTCTATTTCAACTTCTAAATTCTGCTCTCTGAAGGTAATCCTTCTTAATTGCTTTGTCTAGTTCTTCAGGTATTTGTCTCAAATTCTAAGTGAAGTACTTTCACTCTAATTGACTTAAAAATTTTACATATTATAAACTGATTTTAATTATAGATAAGATTTAAATATTTTTATCTTTCCGATATAGTTATGTGAGATTTTTAGTTTAAAAAGTCAGCGTTCATTATGAGCTATATTCATTGTTTGTACTATAAAGCCAAATATTCATGTATATATAAATACCCTTATTATATTTTTTCTGGTAATTTTAAGTAATTGTCTGTGGGGATGTGCATGTGTGTATATAAATATTCATGTTTGTGTTTTATCTGCTAGGCTTCAATAAATGGCTCTCTATTGTTAAATTTTTCCCAAGTGCTTTATCAGAAATTATTGTTTAGTCACTAAATCATGTCTGACTCTTTTGCGAACCCATGGACTTTAGCCTGCTAGGCTCTTCTGTCCGTGGGATTTCCCAGGCAAGAATACTGGAGTGGGTTGCCATTATCTTCTTCAGGGAATCTTTCTGACCCAGGGATTGAACCCACATCTCCTGCATTGCAGGTGGGTTCTTTTACCATTTATTTGGCTCCCACCTTAGATCTATTTTTTTATTGAATCTAATATTTTGGTTTAAAGCCTCATTTTGCTGAATATCCTTCACTAATTTTCTAAGGAAAAAGTATGTATATGATCTATTTTCTGAGTGCCTGAAGGCCTGAGAAATGAATATTTAATCCCACAAATGATTGATATTTTGGTTATGTATAAGATTCTAGCATAGATTTTCCCCAAGGATTAAAGGGCATTTCACCATAGTCTCCTAGCTTTCAGCACTGCTGTTTGGAAGTCTAACTCCATCCTGCTTCCCAATGCTGTTAAGTGACATGGTGATGGTAGCCATGGTTTATTTTAATCTAGAATGTTACCGGATTATCTCAATTTGTGGTGTTCTGAAATATAAAGATACGTCTTTGTGTGAGTCTACTTTTATCTACTGTCCTGGGCATTGGAGAGACATTTTCAATATAGTATTTCATGCACTTTGATTATAAAAATTTTCTTACACTACTTCTCTCGATTTTCTCAGTCCTCTATGAAGACATTATTGGTGTGACTGCAAACTGCTACTGCTGCTAAATCGCTTCAGTCGTGTCCGACTCTGTGCAACCCCATGGACTGCAGCCTACCAGGCTTCTCCGTCCACGGGATTCTCTAGGCAAGAACACTGGAGTGGGTTGCCATTTCCTTCTCCAGTGACTGCAAAAGGTAAATACAAATTAAAAAACCCACATGACAGGCCTTTAAGCTTTATTTAGTTCAGAGGGAGTATACATTCCTTTTGTTTGCATTTCATTAGTCAAATCGAATCACACGAACAGTTTTTGTCAATGGATAAAATAAATTATCCTCCAAGGGTCTCGTGGGGAGAGCCAGTGAATACTTGAGCAATAATGCAATCTGCTACACTTGGTGTCTGTTCATACTTAAAGTGCCTGTTAGGTTGCTGATAGGTGAGCTTCACTGTCCAGTGATAGACTGGGGTGGGGAAGGGCCACCTATTTAACAAGGGGACACCCTCAGTTTAACATGTAGTGTTTTTTTCACTTGTGGTTATCCAGTCTCTTCAGAGAAGAATTGATAGACTTCTGCTTGGGAGAATTCAGCTTAGCTACAGCCATTCTATGAACAAAGAGGACTAGGAATGCAGCTTTCAGTGAAACCACTTTTAGTCACATAACTTGTCTGTTTCTTAGTCCACTTGCATCTATAGTTGCCAGTTCTGTTCTATTAAGTTTCTCCAGAGTATAACCCTGTGGCCCCCTGCCTGATGGTATTCATTTGGCTAGGTGGGACTATGGCATGATCATACACAGACTTGCAAAAATTGCGCTGATTTCAGCCTTCAACTCATTCCTCTCACTAATTTAGGAATTGATTTCTCCAAGCCCTAAACTTTCTACAAGCCCAGGGCCAAGGAGTGACTCACTTCATCTAGTTTTATCCTACCCATGCAGCTGCATCTTGGTTTCAGGCATTCACCCAGTTGAGTTCATTATTGCTCTTCCACTGGTTTTTCCATTTATCTGCCTCTGTCCCATAATCCGACTGAGCGACTTCCCTTTCACTTTTCACTGTCATGTATTGGAGAAGGAAATGGCAACCCACTCCAGTGTTCTAGCCTGGAGAATCCCAGGGATGGGGGAGCCTGGTGGGCTGCCGTCTATGGGGTCGCACAGAGTCGTACACCACTGAAGCGACTTAGCAGCAGCAGCAGTCCAATAATCTTTGTCCTTGTGAGTTTACATCATTTTATATTTCTTAGTATCATTTTAGTAGCCATTTGGGAGGAAGAAAAAATAAGCACATGTGACTGGAAGTCAAAGTGTAAAGGGTTAAAGAGTGCACAAGGGGGTGAGTAATATTGAAGAATTTGAAACGCTCCAGAAGAGGTAGTAAAGCATTACAATAATGTTCCAATCAATCCTCATACTGAACAAGAATGATGACAGAGATCAAGAAGGGAAAGAATGGATCCAAACTGGGGGGGGCAAGAGCAAAATTCCTTAAGATAATGAAATGGACATAATGGTGGAGAATAACCAACAGACTATAATTAATACAGAAGATGAGAAATTTGATTAAATAAGCAAAATAATATCTTAATAATAATCTTAATGAGCTCTTATAAGTTTGTCTTTTTATATAAGATAAAGCTACTGAAAACAGATTCTGTAATATGATGTAGACCTGAGGGTAGAAAACATGTTTTGTTCATTTTTTACTTTCACTGCCTAGCAGAGTGCCTGAAACATAATTCAATTGCTATTGCTCAAAGGCCTTACTGTCTTCTTGATTTAATATAATTGAGGGTCATAATACCAATTTAGTCATTTTAATTCAGAAAATTTGTGAAATAGGAGTCTGGCATCTGCAGAGTTATTCAGACAGTTTATTAAAACACAACACAGACTATATTTGGAAAAGGACCCCATGCCCAGGGAAATATGGTGATGTTTACATGAGTCTTTCGTTTGCCAAACATTGTATATTGCTTCTGAAATTGCTCAAAAACTATGCTCTGTTTGATAATTATAGCCAGAATTTGAGGTAGCATCATATATCTTGCATAAAGGAAGGACGAAGGTTTTCTAAAACAATGAACAAAACTAAAAGAATTCAGACTGATTTATATTATTATGGACACAGGAATCCATGCAAAAAAGATATATTGAGCACTATGTTTCAGTACCTACATGTTTTAGGTAGACAGCATGAACAAAATAGGAAAAAAGCCCTTCCCTAATAAATGTATATAGTAGTGGTGGTAGAAACACACACACACACACACAATCAATAAAATGCATAGCACATTGGATTTTCATGGAAGTTACGGAGAAAAATAATGCCGGGCAAGTACTGATAAAAGTGTTTCTGAAAAGGCATTTTGAGTAAAACCTGAACCTGTTCATGGTGGGGGAAGAGTATTCCCAACAGAACAAATAGAAAGTACACAAGTCATGTGGTGCCCCATTTTTTTTTTTAAAGGAACTAAAAGAAGACTATTTCGACAAAAGCAGAGTGTGGGTAGGGATGAGAAGTAGAAGATAAGATGGATGACAGATGAATAGATAATATAAGAAACTTAGAGGCCATTAAAAGAACTTTGACTTTGAGTGAGATGGAAACCAATGAGGATCTTGAGTAGCAAAGAAAAACCTCAAGAAGAACTCCTTTTACCTGAGTTCATGTCAACTTCTAATAAGAATTAGATAGGTTTGTGAATCTTAGTGGAATAAATTAATATAAGTATCCAGCCACAGCTGCTACTATGCCTGTTTGAAGTTGAGCTTCTACTACTGTCAACAAATTCGTATGCTGTGTACGATTAATTGCATTAATGGTGTCAGATCTTCAACCCTGCTCACGTCTGAGCCCTTAGTCACGGGAACTATCAGGGCTTCCCACTCTATCACTGCGTCTCCTTCTGGCCACAGGGAGTTATAGTGTAATGTATGCAGAGTCTTAATATACTTGCACAATTGCAGTTTCTTGCTCTTGCCCTCTATCAGGGCCATAAAAACATACCTTGTGTAGCCCATAAGAGAATAAGTGACATGTGGAATAGACCTTAACTGCCTGTTTCTCTAGAAAAAGCCATCCTAGATCACCCAACAGCCAACTAATCTCCATGCTGCTGCTGCTGCTAAGTCGCTTCAGTCGTGTCCGACTCTGTGCGACCCCATAGACGGCAGCCTACCAGGCTCCCCCATCCCTGGGATTCTCCAGGCAAGAACACTGGAGTGGGTTGCCATTTCCTCCTCCAATGCGTGAAAGTGAAGTTATTCAGTTGTGTCCGACTCTTCCTGACCCCATGGACTGCAGCCTACCAGGCTCCTCTGTCCTTGGGATTTTCCAGGCAAGAGTACTGGAGTGGGGTGCCATTGCCTTCTCTGGACATGTGTATAAATCTAGTCAAAGCCAAAAAACCTGTGTATGTGACCCATGGCCAAACACAGATTCATGAGCCCATACATATGGGATCACATGGGCCAATCCCAGATCTGTTGAAGGATACAGATTTATTGACTAAACAAATGCCCCTGAGATTTTTGGTTGTTTGTTGTAGAGCATATATGGTAAGGGTATCATGCATATGTCAAAAACTTTAATTAAAAGAAGGAAAATGCACATAACCAAAATAAAATAAGAGGGTATAATAAAAGATTAAAAAAAGATACTTAACATTTGAAAAGGAGATCATGTGCAGATATATAGGAATAGTGTATAATCTGTTTGTAAATAGGAGAAAAAATAGTTTCTCAATTATTTTATCAACAAGAATAACCAAAAAGCACAAAGTATAACAAAATCCAGAAAACTATAGAAAGTGAAAGTGTTAGTTGCTCAGTTGTCTCTGACTCTTTGTGATCCTAATGATAGGATCTGTAGCCTGCCAGGTTCCTCTCTCCATGAAATTTTCCAGGCAAGAATATTGGAGTGGGTTGCCACTCCCTTCTGCAGGGGCTATTTCTGACCCAGGGATCAATCCCTAGTCTCCTGCATTGCAGGCAGATTCTTTACCATCTAAGCCACTAGGGAAGCCCTACAGAGTAAAATTACAGACTAATATTTATATATGTTGATCCAAATTCCTAAAACTAACAAAGCTATTATCCAATACAGTAAAAATAATTTATTAAAACTTAAAAAAAAGTCTATTAATATAACACATAAAATTAAAAGGTCAAATAAGGAATAACTATGTCATCATTTTCAAAGAGGCCAAAATGCATGTAATAAAATGCAAATATATTTTTGTTTAATAAATCCTTTACAAAAAAGATGAATATAAATATGGATTTCCCAAACATAATGAAGGATATTGATTTTAAGCCCAAAACTCAACGCTATAACTTGTGGCTTTCCCATTAAGACCAGAATGAGGTAAAAATCTGTGATAGAATTCTAAAATGACCTCCAAGTTTTTCCTGCCCCCTGGTATACACATCTTTGAGTGAAGGCAGAACCTAGGTCTAAAATGCGATATCACTCTAATGACTGGATTATTAATCAATTGACCTTAGATTATTAAAGAGAGGAGTTCCCTGGTGACTCAGACGGTAAAGCGTCTGTCTACAATGCAGGAGACCTGGGTTCCATCCCTGGATCAGGAAGATCCGCTGGAGAAGGAAATGGCAATCCACTCCAGTACTATAGCCTGGAAAATCCCATGGACAGAGAAGCCTGGTAGGCTACAGTCCATGGGGTTGTAAAGAGTCGGACACGACTGAGCGACTTCATTTTCCTTTCACTTTATTAAAGCGAGATTATCCTGGTGTGACTGGTTAGTAAAACCTCTGACCTACTGGCATAACAAATGTCTGCTGTGTTAAGCCACTATTTTCGAGAAATGTGTTATGCAGAAGTAGGAAACTAAAATAGATTTCACAATATCACTACTGTAATATAAGAAAAACAGCGTATTAAGAGAAACTCTGTGATAATCAAGTGAAAATTATTTGAATATGAATTTATTTATAGATATGGAAAATAATGTTAGAAAAAGGACCCAATTCTTGGTAGCAATAAATTTTAGAAACAAAAATAAGCCAAATTAAAAATAAACTGTGGGTCTAGATCTTAACAAATGTGTGAGAAATTTCTTAATCCAGCACCCTTTAAGCTTTCTACAATCCCTTCATTTCCATTTGATTAGAAAGCCTCCCTAAGGTTTATTAAATTGGACTCAATCTTGACATGCTCTAAGTGCTCCATGTACCCTTATTACTAGTTATGGTGTTAAAAATGGTACCTTTATATGATTTGCTCTTTCATTATTATCTACTTCCTCCAATAAAGGACATAATCATTTTTTTTTGATCATTGTTTTTCTCCAGTGTGTCTGTGAGTTTAGCCTGCAAAAATTATGTGATGAATGTTTACAAATGATATCAATTATTCCTAAATTAGTTTATAAATTCAAAAGAGTATCAGTCATTAAATAGTACAGGTGACCTTCAACAGAGACACTTCATCATTTAGGAAAAAAAAATCTACAGAAGATGAAGGTAAAAATAGACTATTCAAATGTATGTGTATGCAAATGTGTGCATTTCTGCATTGTCTTATTACCAACTTAGTTTCCAAATTATCTCACATTATTTAATTGATGACTACATAAAGACAATGTGGCAAAAAAGAAATTGTGATCAAATTTGATTAACTTCTAAATAGAGATAAGGAAATACAGAAATAAGCCATTCAAATCTAAAGTAGACTATCAGATATTGGGTAATAATGCTTTTAATGACACACACAGGAAAAAAATCATGCCCAGGACATTTTATTAAGGAAAATGTCCTTTGTAAGGATGGAGGGATTAGTAATACCACTTCCAATATCTGTGGAGGGGACTACAGAGGGTAGAGCTAATGAACCAGAAAATTTCTTAAAAACATGGGGAAAGACAAGAAACAGTGTACTGTGTGAGTGGGATATCTTCTTATAAAAAGAGAGAGAAGGTTAGGGCCAAATGAAGGAAAGAACAAAGGAAATGAAAACAAAAATATCAGGGAGAAAAATACGGGAGATAAATAGATTAAACATGGGAAGGAGGAGAAAGGAAATCTCTAAAGGTGAGGAAAAGGTAAAATACCCATTACATGAGGAACATGAATTTGTCATAAATGGGAGGAAAAGATCAGAGGAAAAAAGATAAATGAGATGATAAGTATAAATATACTGGCAATAGAGAAGTCACTATCAAGAAGGAAAGGAAGTAACTTACTTAGAAAGTAGAATGGATAGTTAGAAGAAAATTATTGTGTAGGAATTAGAGGGAAATACACGAGAGACAGAGATGGAGAGAAGGAGAAACACTGAGAGTGAGAAGGGGCAGAGGAGAACGAGTCATTATGGCAGAGAAAGAAAGTGAGAAGAAAAATGAAAGTGGATGAATATGAAACACAGGAGGGAATGTAAGAATATAAATGGGGTTGATATTTCCAAGCAATTATATGGAAGCAAATCAACATTTTCATGACACTCTTCCTACTAGAGGTAATAGGTGTTTATGTGGTCAAAAACCTCAAGGATGTAACCCCTCAAAATGATCACAATCCTGTTACAATTCCTTTTACATATCACGTACACAGTAGTGTTAATCCTCGCTATATTTAGTCATTGACTTCATTTATGTAGAGTTCAGTTCAGTTCAATCGCTCAGTCGTGTCTGACTCTTTGCGACCCCATGAATTGCAGCACGCCAGGCCTCCCTGTCCATCACCAACTGCCGGAGTTCACTCAGACTCACATCCATTGAGTCAGTGATGCCATCCAGCCATCTCATCCTCTGTCATCCCCTTCTCCTCCTGCCCCCAATCCCTCCCAGCATCAGAGTCTTTTCCAATGAGTCAGCTCTTCACATGAGGTGGCCAAAGTACTGGAGTTTCAGCTTCAGCATCATTGCCTCCAAAGAAATCCCAGGGCTGATCTCCTTCAGAATGGACTGGTTGGATCTCCTTGCAGTCCAAGGGACTCTCAAGAGTCTTCTCCAACACCACAGTTTATTTTTTATTTTTTTTCTTTTTTTAAATTTTATTTTATTTTTAAACTTTACATAATTGTATTAGTTTTGCCAAATATCAAGTTTAAAAGCATCAATTCTTCGGCGCTCAGCCTTCTTCACAGTCCAACTCTCACATCCATACATGACCACAGGAAAAACCATAACCTTGACTAGACGGACCTTTGTTGGCAAAGTAATGTCTCTGCTTTTGAATATGCTATCGAGCTTGGTCATAAGTTTCCTTCCAAGGAGTAAGTGTCTTTTAATTTCATGGCTGCAGTCACCATCTGCAGTGATTTTGGAGCCCAAAAAAATAAAGTCTGACACTGTTTCCCCATCTATTTCCCATGAAGTGATGGGATTGGATGCCATGATCTTTGTTTTCTGAATGTTGATCTTTAAGCCAACTTTTTCACTCTCCACTTTCACTTTCATCAAGAGTAGACTAATAAATAAATGGAAGGAATGGCAAAATCAATTGTGTGTGTGTGTGTGTGTGTGTGTGTGTGTGTGTGTGTGTGTACATGGCTGTCTCTCCATACACCGTCCTTTCTAGCTCTGTTAGGGGAACTCACTGTGGATTCCATGTAACAGCATGAGGAATTGATGATTAATATGGGAGAGTGTTTTGAAATCCAAGGTTCTTCAGGATTGCTAAACTAGCAACCTCGGGGAACAAGAGCACATCTGCTCTGGTCCTAACTACAAATGAAAAATGAGAAGAGTGTTGCCTTTTCCTCCTCTGTCTTTCTATAGAAGAGGAAAACCTTTCAGAAGTTAGCGGGGACCTCAGTGTCTGGTGCTAAATCCAAGTCCCATTCAAAACAGCATTCTCTCCAGGTGGAGCCTAGGAGCCTTTCTGAATCAACATTTCATTTTTTTATCAGTGATAGGTAAACTCCATTTGGAGAGATGTTGTAGGAGTTTTTAAGATGGTTTTATGTCCCCTTTGCCTGGTTTTTATGGGAAGGTCACACATGTTCCGTACTGCTCCGGATTTCTGAATAAAAAAGACAGTTCTGAGTATTGTTTCAACATGAACAGAAATCCATGTTCACTGTGCTTATTGCCTTTGTCTTTCTTATACAATCCTTCTACTTTCCAATCCATTTTCACCGACTTTTTAATTTGGTCTTTAGTAATATGCAGCGATCTCATCAGAAAATACATTTAGCACAATGGCTAAATTGCTGGGTTAGAATTTCATTTTCTTCGGCATTTTAAGATAGTCTAAGTAAACTGGCTTTGGGGATGATAGAACTCTTTTATCAGCATACAGCTCACCATTCTGTGTTAAATTATTTCTTGAAATAGTTAGCTGGTGAGAATAATATTGAGAAGAGAAACATTTAAATGCGTTTGACTAAGCTAAGAGCTCTAGCATATATTTTAAATTAGTATGTTTAGTATTATCACCCTTAATTCAGTCCCATCACAAATATACTGTGTGATGGTACATTCTTCAGATAAATAGGGACCAGAGAGTGGAATTAGCTGACACCAACTGAATAGCTATTTTATGGATTTTTTTTTCTGTTTAAATGAACTCCTAAGAATAAATGTAGAAGACTCTTGGGAAATGGACTGCCATGATTCAGAAATCTATATTAACACATCTTAGAGACAAATTCTTGGTCTAAAACTCCACCCCCATCCCCAGGTGCAGCGTAAGTGTGAAATATCAGAGGCAGAAGGGCAGGCAGCGGGGCATGATGATGACATATACCCAAGGACAGGTTCCACTTCATGACAGCCCTTCCTTTATAGTCTGCTTCTGCTCCCACATGAAAGAAGAACAGTCCCTGGAGCCAATTTCAGCACCGAAGTTTAGTGCTCAGTACTACACACGCTTCTTTAAAACGTGTGATCTTTTTCTAGCATCTCTAAGATCGCCTAGATGTCTGACCTTCTCACTGTTGTGATCTCTTCATATTCTTTTACAAAAAACTGATGTTGACTTATAACCCACCCTTTCTTTATTTTTTTGTTTTTCCATCAGCAAAGTTATACAACATGGACATCAATACCAATAATGAAATATAATTATGAGTATATTACAGAATATTACAGAAAATATGAGGAATAAAGTTACTATATGAAAAGCAACACCCCTCCAAAATGGTAAAATTCCCTCCACTTCTTTACTACACAAAAATAAAGTATGTGGGAGGATATGCTATTTCTGTCTGTTTCATCTCAAAGAGTATGATTTAGCTCATCTACACATATTCAGCCCATTCAAAGTTTTATTTTACATATGTACACACAAATAATCAGGAGGAGGAAATGGCAACCCACTCCAGTATTCTTGCTTGGAAAATTTCATGGACAGAGGAGCCTGGCTGTCTACAGTCCCTGGAGTCGCAAAGAGTCAGACACAACTGAGCGACTGAGCACACGCACACATTATACATATGGAAACAAATCCCTCAGTTGGACATACTGTCATACAGATATGTAATTTCAAAGGTTAAGCAGCTGTTCCCTTAGGAACTAGCTCAGTTTTCATCCCACTGCATATCCTTTCAGTGGAATTACTGGGATCTATTCATGCAAGAAAAATCCACTAAAGATGGGTGGTGGATGCTATTTGGTCCCCATTAGAGTAAACTGTTTTTGCCTCAAGTGAAAGAACTGAGAAAAAGAGGAAACAGCCTGATATGTCATATTTAGAAGCTGAAGCACATTTATTGTGACATCCGATTCGGACATGACTGAGCAACTAAACTGAACTGAGCTGATGATATGTGCCTTGGTACCATATTATTTGGTGTGTCATTCTTAGATCTTATGTTGCCATAACAACAGAATATGTGCCTGTGTTTAGTAGAAAGACAATCCATTTTTCCCCCAGTCAATTTTTTTTCTTTGATCTAAAGAACTTGCTTCTTTTCTTTGAAGTTGTCCACAATAGGGCATGATAGAAGGAGCACAGGTAATAATTACAGAAACTTCAACAGAAGAAAAAAAATACATGTTTTAAATGAAAGCTTTAAACCCCTTGCCTTATGTCTCAGGACTGTACAAAATGACTGAAGTGATTTCTGCCTGTATCTATCATAATGCCCTTTTCCCCTTATCAGAGACCAGCCAAAGATACAAAGGTTATGCCTTTCTTGATTAATCTATGTGACAGGGGCAAATTGCCTGTTTTCTTTTGTTTCTATTTTTTCTTAAAGAGTGCCAGAGGCAGAAAACTACTATGCTTCACTAGTGACTCATAAGAAAACTTAATAGAAGGTCTCTAATGCCCACTGGCTCTCCAGTAGCTGATTGATGTAGTCCCAGACTAAGTAGGCTACCTTCATGGAACCAAGCACATCAGAGCCACAGGAGGGAGTGTGAGGGAAGGGTCTCTTGTACTCTGCCATATTTTCCTCTTAGTGGTTTCATCAGTATTTAAGAAGACAATATTTTGATATTGTTACCAGTGAAATGACTATATTTGTGTTTGTTTTTTATCTTGCTGGCTTAAAAATAGAGTTATAGTAGAGTCAGGTGTCCCTGTGGAATTCTTTTCACAGACTGAAATGCAGTCTCAATAACAAATAATTCATGATCATTTTGTGAAGCTTATGTTAAATAATTCATGCAAATATTTAAGAATATCTAGAAAAACCTTAAGAATCAATCAATGATGCATTGTGTTGTGCGTGCTCAGTGGAATCCTACTCTTTGTAATCCCATGGACTGTAGCTCACCAGGCTCTTCTGTCCGTGCAATTTTCTAGGCAAGAATACTGGAGTGGGTTGCCATTTCTTCCTCCAGGGGATCTTCCCAAGCCAGGGACTGAACCCATATCTCTTGCATCTCCTGCATTGGCAAACAGATTCTTTATCACTTGCACCACCAGGGAAGCCCATAATCAATGAATTCTATAATTATATGCAGATCTGTGAAAACCTTTTCATACTATTCATGGGTTTCTGATGCTGGTAAAGATTGAGGGCAGGAGGTGAAGGGGATGACAGAGGATGAGATGGATGGATAGCATCACTGACTCAATGGACATGAGTTTGGGCAAACTCTGAGAGATGGTGAATGACAGGGAAGCCTAGCATGCTGCAGTCCATGGAGTCATGACTGCAATCCAAAGAGTCGGACATGACTTAGCGACTAAACAATAACAAATGTGAAAACCTCTGAAGAGAGTTCCTTGGGCTACTGCTGAGCTGATGACCTAAGCTCTTAATCCTCGGAAGTCACCATTCTTTATTTCAATGTTGTGCAGAAGAGTTTATCAAGTTTGTTTTTGGAAACTCTCTTGCTAACTATCACCTATCAAATAGACCAACACAACTCACTATTGAGAAGCATTATACAGTACTTTTCAGCACTTAACATGGTGATGCTGGATTAAGAGTAGTTATAAAATTATTATTTTATATACTTTACAACTTAAAAAGAAACTGTATGCATATTTCCAGGGTTACGTATGTATGAAAGTGAAAGTTTGTAAGTTGCTTTGCTGCTGCTGCTGCTGCTGAATTGCATCAGTCGTGTCCGACTCTTTGCATAGAGTCCATGAAATTCTCCAGGCCAGAATACTGGAATGGGTAGCCTTTACCTTCTCCAGGGGATCTTCCCAACCCAGGGATTGAACCCAGGTTTCCTGCATTGCAGACAGATTCTTTGCCAGCTGAGCCACAAGGGAACCCCAAGTATACCCACTTAATATTTGACATGACTATTTTATCACAATGGTTCTCAAATCTAACTGTGCTTAATATCACCTTATATGTTCACAGGCAACTCAGTCCTGGTGTTCTGATTCAGTACAAAATGCTGGGACTCCCAAATCTACATTTTGAAAATTACTGTCTGATACATAATTGGGTATGGGAATTACAGTTCTATAGCAGTTCCTGTATTTAAACTTAATATGACTTTGTAGTGAAAAGACATTTTTCATTTAATAGTTTTTTTAGTTTTTCTCTCTTCTGATATATTCATGTACATGTCTCTAAGAAAGAGACAGTATGGCCCTTCACATGATAAAATATAGGAAGTACTGTATTTCCTTTCACCACAATTGGAAGATAATGCCAGAAAAATTGTTAATTGGAGAGAAAAAGATTCTATGCTGTTTTACAGACTTTTCATTACCTCATGCAAAAATCACTGAATTTAATTTTTTGAAAAATTTTTTCCTCTTAGATCTTATCAAAGCATCTTAAATACTGTGCTTCATTTGAATTTATCTCAGCAAAAATCAAGGTTTATAGTCCATCATTGTAGCCTACTTTTGTATTTCCATGATCGACGTAGTCATCACTATAATGTTAAGTAATTAATGAGATATGAAGAGTGAAACTATTATGAAGCCTTAAATCATTTAAAGTCTATTTAGTATTATTACATCTCTGACAGAGGAAAATAAAATCCATGATGAAAATGAGAATTACAGCCTCATTTAAACTAATTTAACTATGGTTTTTAAATATCTTTTGGATCAACTCATTAGCCCTGCCTCATGACTGTCAGTCTCAGAACACAGGTGATTTGAAATAGCTTTACGGTATTCTGCATAACTCCTCAGTATATCTGAGAGGACTATAGAATGTATGGAATTCTTTCTAATGCATATAATGTGGTCCTTTATATTAATATTAAATTTGGCCAGCTGACTCCATGTTCTCTAGGATTCTAGGAGCATGCCTCCTTTCAAGACAAGTTCCCATGGACTCTTTTTCTTTTTTTCAAATGATTACCTGGGCAAATCCTACCTGAACTGGAAGAAGGACCAACTAACAGCAGTCCCATGAGAGGAACCAAACATCATTGAGATATTCTATTCAGCTGGTTTTGTAGGAAATGGTTCACCAAGCTGCTTGAAAAAGCTGTTTCCCTGGTTACAAAAGTAAAACTATGTGACAATCATTTTGATATCCCCTACCCCAAGATACTTGCCTCTTTATGCATTCTAACATGTTTCAGTATGCATGCAAACATGTCCTCTTATTCCTCTCTGAATCGATCCAGTTAAAACTCTGTGTTTTTTCAGATTTTATGAACCATGAACTTCCAGATGTTCAAGCTGGTTTAAGAAAAGGCAGAGGAACCAGAGATCAAATTGCCAACATCCACTGGATCATCAAAAAAGCAAGAGAATTCCAGAAAAATATTTATTTCTGCTTTACTGACTATGCCAAAGGCTTTGACTGTGTGGATCACAATAAACTGTGGAAAATTCTCAAAGAGATGGGAATACCAGACAACATGACTTGTCTCTTGAGAAACCTGTGTGCAGGTCAGGAAGGAACAGTTAGACCTGGACATGGAACAACAGACTGGTTCCAAATAGGTAAAGGAGTTCGTCAAGGCTGTATATTGTCACCCTGCTTATTTAACTTCTATGCAGAGTACATCATGAGAAACACTGGGCTGGAGGAAGCACAAGCTGGAATCAAGATTGCCAGGAGAAATATCAATAGCCTCAGATATGCAGATGACACCACCCTTATGGCAGAAAGTGAAGAACTAAAGAGCCTCTTGATGAAAGTGAAAGAGAAGAATAAAAATATTGGCTTAAGGCTCAACATTCAGAAAACGAAGATCATGGCATCTGGTCCCATCACTTCATGGCAAATAGATGGGGAAACAGTGGAAACAGTGGCTGACTTTATTTTTCCGGGCTCTAAAATCACTGCAGATGGTGATTGCAGCCATGAAATTAAAAGATGCTTGCTCCTTGGAAGGAAAGTTATGACCAACCTAGACAGCATATTAAAAAGCAGAGACATTACTTTGCCAACAAAGGTCCGTCTAGTCAAGGCTATGGTTTTTCCAGTGGTCATATATGGATGTGAGAGTTGGACTGTGAAGAAAGCTGAGCACGGAAGAATTGATGCTTTTGAACTGTGGTGTTGGAGAAGACTCTTGAGAGTCCCCTGGACTGCAAGGAGATCCAACCAGTCTATCCTAAGGGAGATCAGTCCTGGGTGTTCACTGGAGGGACTGATGTTGAAGCTGAAACTCCAATACTTTGGCCACCTGATGCAAGGAGCTGACTCATTTGAAAAGACCCTGATTTTGGAAAGGATTGAAGGCAGGAGGGAAAGGGGACAACAGAGGATGAGATGGTTGGATGGCACCACTGACTCAATGGACATGGGTTTGGGTGGACTCCAGGAGTTGGTGATTGACAGGGAGGCCTGGAGTGCTGCGGTTCATGGGGTCGCAAAGAGTCAGACACGACTGAGCAACTGAACTGAGCTAAACTCTTAATTTAAAGAGATCATAAACTTCATGTAAGAATAAATATGCCACAGTGATGTTCCATTTTATCACAATAACTACCAGACTGAGAGGGGCTTCCCTGGTGGCTCAAATGGTAAAGCGTCTTCTTGCAATGCAAGAGACCCAGGTTCGAACACTGGGTCTGGAAGATGGCCTGGAGAAGTAAATGGCAACTCACTCCAGTACTCTTGCCTAGAAAATTTCATGAATGGAGGAACCTGGTAGGCTACAGTCCATGGGGTCACAAAGAGTTAGACACAACTGAGCAACTTCACCTTCTTTCTTTACCAGACTGAGAAACTGAGTACAAAAATAATACAATTGAGGATTTAGGATGACTTATATTGTACTCTCGTCAATCTGAAGTGATATATTGAGCCGGTTTTTGTATCACTCTCAGCCTCTATTCCCTCACAGGAAAATCAGAATAAAAATGTCTACCCTCTGCTTTAGGACATTACTATGAATTTTAAAAAGGAAAAAAGGGTAACTAATGTGAAGATGCTTTGAAACTGTGAAGTATAGGAAAAATGGTGGTTTTAAAATAAGTAATCTTTAGACCGATTTTAGATTTCAGTTTTATAGAGTGAACAAGCTATTATGTACAACAGATCTATACCAAAAAGCAGTATCAAAATTTACATGTCTTCTGTGAAACGGTGAATAACGCCAAACAGTTAGGAATGCTGTGAGAATTAATGAGATAATGTTTATCTTTGAACTGTCTCTCCCTCCAGCTTCCACTGCCTAAAATTCACTCTGTCTTCCCAACCTGTCCAACTCAAAGCTTTTAAAAGTTTTATACATAAATGCTTGACAAAAACAAATAAACAACACATAAACATCTCTTCTCTGGCTTAGGAGCAGGATTGTTCTATCATAAAACTTACCCAAGGGAGTGGATCCAATTATACTTCATCTCCCCCCTTGCAACACATCTCATTGTGATTCTTTCTTATGTCTTTAGCTGTGAAAAACCTTTTCTGCTAGTCTTCAGGACATGTGTACAGAGAGTTGCTCCATAAGCAGCTATAATTTTGTATATCTATGGAGGAAGTGAGTTCAGAGTCCTTCTACTCTATCATCTTGGCCACATCTTTCGGGTTTAATTAACTTTATATTCACAACATGAGACAATTGTTAGATAGTACTCAATAAATTCTTGTAGAATTAAACTAGATAGCTCAATACTGGGCATCCAAGTGATGCTGAGTATAGAGAAAATTCTATTATAATTATCACTTATATTAAAATTCAACACTTTCTCCATTGTTTAGAAATAATAAAGTAGACCCTCTCTAACACTGGCATTCGGAGAAGGCAATGACACCCCACTCCAGTACTCTTACCTGGAAAATCCCATGGACAGAGGAGCCTGGTGGGCTGCAGTCCATGGGGTCGATAGGAGTCGGACACGACTGAGCGACTTCCCTTTCACTTTTCACTTTCATGCATTGGAGAAGGAAATGGCAACCCACTCCAGTGTTCTTGCCTAGAGAATCCCAGGGACAGGGGAGCCTGGTGGGCTGCCATCTCTGAGGTCGCACAGAGTCAGACACGACTGAAGCAACTTAGCAGCAGCAGCAGCAGCAACACTGGCATTACTATATTGAGTATTATTAATATAATGAGAGATACCTTATTTAGGGAAAGTGCTTTTCTGTAATAAACCGAATAGTACCATAAAATTCCATTAAAAAAAATCCTGCTAAAGGCTTGAAAAGCACAACGCTAATTTTCCTTAAGATATCTGTCCTGTGTCTGTATCTTATGGAAATAGTGTTAGTGTTATTTCAGTTCCAAACCACCTGTAGTTGTAGTCAAGTGATTAATACATCTCTTTACGCACTAGTCATATAATGTACTGAGTGTGTTTACACCAAATGGAACCGCAGCTTGAATGGATGGTAAAAATAAACTTTAATGCTTCCCAGAAATTCATAGCTATACAATAGCAAGAAAGATTAAAAGGGGAAAGTTTTTCCCTCTGCCAACCTTTACTTTTTTGTTCTCCAAAATTGAAAAAATAATTAAATGATCTCCCTCTACAGGCACAAGTGGTATTGGGAACAGCTTGCCCGGTAGTGCTCACTCTCTTATTGAATTTCTCAAGGTGTATGTGATGTACTATGAAAGCACTACCTTTTACCTTCCCCATTTTCTTGGTTCTAGCTTTTTATTCCCCTCAAAAGCATATAGGAGAGGTATCAGGGACTGAAGGAGGTAATGCTCAGGATTGGTAACTGAGATGGGAGTCTCTGCCTATGATCCTAAGAAATTCTATTTTCCCCTAGATAAACATGAACATCGCAAGACACAGTGAGAGTCACAGATCCAGGGATGGACGATCCTTCTGAGGACAATAGGGAGAGAATTTATGCAAGTTTCCTGAGTGAGAAACCTTCCAGATGACATTGCTGAAAGTTAAGGTTTTTCCTGCTCAAACCCAGAGCTTCCTCAAGAGGAAGATAACACTCAGTTTCATCAGAGAGACTGAGAGTTTTCAACAGAGCTACTGTGGAAATGGAAAATAAAACTAGTGCAATGAATTTCTTTCTTTTTCTTTTTCTTTTACATAATACAGTTGGTACATATGCCCAATGCTCTGCAGTGCAACAAAAAATCTTTTGCCACAGAATACAACATGTGAGGTATGTCTGCTGCTGCTGCTGCTAAGTCACTTCAGTCGTGTCCGACTCTGTGCGACCCCATAGACCGCAGCCCACCCCACCAATCAGGGACAGTAACACAGAACTCAAAAGAAAAGTTATCACAGGCTGGAGTATGAAACCAACTTGAAAGAATCAAGGAGAATGCAGAAGTGACCCAATTCATTCCCTACTCTTCTTAATGAAGTTGATACTTATCTCTGAAAAGGAAGTCAATATTCATACTTGAATACAGTAAGTAGATGATTGCGTACATATTTAAGTTCATCAGTGGCTGTATTTGTTTACCCATTTTGAAATTGAGTTGTTTCCAATCCATTTACTTGATTGGAAAGTTAAGATTAAAAACAAATAAAAAATTCAATTACTCAAATGTACATCAACAATAGACATCCCTATAACTCCATACAATTTGAATACTATTCAATAGTGGTCCAGTGCATAACACTCCATGCTTCCTATGCAGGGGGGCTCAGGTTCAATCCCTGGTCAAGAAACTAGATCCCACATGCCACAACTAAGTGTTTCCATGTTGCAACTAAAGATCCTGCATGTTGCAACCAAAACCCAGTGTGTTTATTTATATGTGTGTATATATATTTTTAAAAAGAATAAACTATATTTACACTGAACAAAAAGTTTGAGTAAAAGAATAAACACATGTATCTACTATATTATTTCATTTATACCAAGTACTACACCAAGCCAAACTAATCTATGGTGATAAAATAGTAGAAAAGGATAATTTTTATCATTGGAGGTAGGTGACTAAAGGATATTAGGGATGGGGGTGCCTCTACATGCTAGTAATATCATTTATTGAATTAGATGCTAGTTATAAGGGTCTTCCCAGGTGGCTCAAAAGAACCCATTTGCCAATGAAGGAGACATAAGAGACATGGGTTAGATCCCTGGGTTAGGGAGATCACCTGGAGGAGGGCATGGAAATCTACTCCAGAATTCTTGTCTGAAGAATGGAAAAGACAGAGGATCCTGGAGGGTTACAGTCCATAGGGTCACAAAGAGTCGAACACGGCTGAAGCAAGTTGGCACACACACATGCATGCTAGTTACAATAATGTAATCACTTTGGGGAATTTTATCCACCTATATTACTTGTTCATTTTTTTAGTTATATATGTGATTCATCTGAGGGAAGAGTTTAAAACAAACACACATACTAACCATGAACGTCATATGTAGAAGAAATACCTGACAATAATTCTCTTGTCAACAACTCTCACGCTTGACATTCCAACCAGCACACTCCACACTTCGGCGAACAATTTGCCATCTCCACGTATCCTCATGCTTCATATTTGATGTGATGGCTCATGTACTCCCCCAACCAGGGTCATCTGCCTTCACCCTGACCAGAAGAAACCCCACTCAGTCCACAAAGCCCATTGTGAGGGACAAATTGATCTCTCTAAACCACAGAGCTCTGTACCTGAACAACTCCGAGCAGCTCAAAAAGAACTTTTTGTTTTTAATGTTGCTGCCTATCGCAGTTTATGTGCTTGTTTCTAACCTTCCTTTTAAACGTTAAGATTTCTTGAATCAGAGGCTGTGCTTTCTCTATCTTCCTCTTACCTCCCTGAAGTACTCGGCGTAGTGCTTGGTCTATGATAAGTGTTATATCTTGTAAATGTTTATAGAATTAAATTGTTACTCATAGCCATTTTAACTACAATATCTTCATTTTCCACACCACCTTCTAGGTCATCTTTGCAGTTTCTTGAAAGGTAATGATCTTTTCATCTACGGTCAAGGAGAAGATTACTTTGGGTACTTCATCACAATGTAACTGATAAGAGCAAACTTTGATTGTTTAATATTTCAATCTGTAAGGATCTATCTAAAAGAAGAAAAAAGCCTTCCTTTCTTATGGGAGCAGATGTTCCAGGGAGGCTAAAATGACATTTTATACTTTTCTCTCATTTTTACCCCCTTGATTGCTATTTTTCTTCTTTCGAGCTGGAAATAAAAGAATTAGGAGCTAGAAAGTGAAATCAAGGTGTATTCTCTGTGTTATTCCACGTAAATGGGGAAGTTATAACACACTTCGAAGTCAGAAGGAGCTCTTTCTGCATTGACTATCAAAGTAACACACTCTATTCATTTCTGCTGGACTTCTCAGGTGACTCCGATGGTAAAGAATCTGCTGCAAATGCAGGAGACCTGGGTTTGATCCCTAACTCAGGAAGATCCCCTAGAGAAGCAAATGGCAACCCACTCCAGTATTCTTGCTTGGAGAATTCCATGAACAGAAGAGCCTGCTACAGTTATGGGGTTGCAAAGAGCCAGACATGACAGAGTGACTAATTCCTTGGTCTTCCCAAGTGGCACTAGTGGTAAAGAACCTGCGTAAGAGATGCGGATTCGATCCCTAAGTCAGGAAGGTCCTCTGGAGGAGGGCGTGGCAACCCACTGCAGTATTCCTGCCTAGAGAATCCCATGGACAGAGGAGCCTGGTGGGCTACAGTCCATAGGGTCAGAGCTGTCTCTTAGTTGAGGGGATTATCAACATGTTTATTTTTATTTCAGGGGGGTTATTCTCTGCATCTGCCTTTTGCACCTGCAGTCACTTCAGTCATGTAGACAGTTTTTTACATAACCTTCCCACCTGCCTCTTTTTTGGCACATGATGCTGCCCAAGAGAACAGTGAACCAGCCGTGAACAGGTCCTGAAGCGAATCTTCCAGATGGCAGCACTTTAAGCTCTGATGGCTTTCCTCCTAGCTATGAGGGTCTTTTCCCCCCAACATTGAAATACCATTATTCTTTTGATACAGAATTTGCTTACTGCTTGTGACCCCTCTGTTGCCTAGGGCTTTGAGAAATTTGTCTCCTTTAAATAATCCAAGAAAAAGAAAAGATTATCCAAAAGAAAGCATAGTTGCCAATAAAGTCTCTCTCCTAGCTTGAAGCTACACTAATTAGACATGCTTCTCTGTGGTTACAGATCTTCATCTGCCATGTTGGCTACAGAAAAAATGCCATTTCTCCATTTCACTCTCACAGATATGCATCACGGAGAGCTCCATGAAAAATCGCATTTATTGATATTTAAGATTGAGCCTTAGTAACTGTGAAAAACAATGTACTGATCATCCTGCAAAAGAGCTTTCTAATGTAACATAAGAAACCTAACAAGAGGAAAAAAGAGGGTCAGGGAAACAGGATTTCATTATAGCAACAGATAAATATTTTTCATTAAACATTAAAAACAACATCTGTTACTCCCTTTAATAGTGTGAAGATTTCACTTTATTAAGTTTGGGGTGGTTAATGACTTTAAAAGTAATTTGCAATTTAAACATGTCTCTGTCTAGTGGCTAATTCATGGCTAAGTCTTCAGTGTTAACTCTCATTTTTATTAGTTTTATTAATGGTCTCTCTCAAGCAAAAGTCACAGAGTGGTATATCATTCTTTTGACTAGTGATAATAAGAAATAAATCTGTATCCTTGAGATTTTGATTGCTTTCTTCCGTGTTTCCCTTTCTTACAATTTCCTTCTTTCTTCCAAGAAAAGGATGTTTTTTGGAACAAAAGAACAATTAATTAGGAAAAGAAGGAATCTTTCCATCTCTCCTGCATTATTATTCTCCAAACTGCCAACTGATGATAGTCATTACATTTCTTGCCGTGATGACTTTACTGAGAGGTCAAACAATGTTTCTAAGTTGTTTAACAAATTTACATCAAGGAAGAAAATTTCAGCTCCAGAGTGAGTAGAGTTTAGAATTAATTTGGTTGCAGTGGACCTAATACATGGATGAGATTACAAGAATTCAGAGACCACTGGAGCCATAATGTTTGTCTATATTGCCTTAGCTATCATATGAGGCCTTAGCTTCAGGTTTTGCTGCCCACTGGAGCTAACATGATTAGCTCACGTTCTTGGCAATGTCCAGCCCCCAAAAGGCTGGAAATCTTCTTTCATATCTTCAATCTATATATACATGAAGTCAGTACAAGAGAGACACCAACCCAATTCAACTCTATGGTCATGATGGCCCTCGGGACCGTATGATACCACTGATAACCTCCCCCTGGTAGTCCATCTCTTTCTAGCTTCATCTAGTCCTAATGTCTTCCCTACATGCGCTGATCTATGCCATAAAGTCACAGTAGGTTTGAAGTCTGCTTAAAGTATATTGGTAATTTGTAATTATTATTCACATATGTTAAAATTACAACATCTCAGTGTGCAGAAAAGGGAACCATTCTATGCTGTTGGTGGTACAGCCAGTATGGAAAATAGTATAGAGATTACTTAAAAACCTAAAAATAGAATTACCATATGATCCAACAATCCCACTCCTAGCTCTGGATCCAGAAAAGATGAAAATCCTACTTCAAAAAGATCACTTATGGTTGAGGCGGGATGGGGAAAAGGATGTGGGGAAGGGATAGTTAGGGAGTTTTGAGATGGACATGTACACACTGCTATATTAATGTTTAAAATGGATAACCAACAAAGACCTACAGTATAGAACATGGAACTCTGCTAAATGTTATAATATGTGGCAGCCTGGATGGGAGGGAAGTTTGGGGGAGAACGGATACATGTATATGAATGGCTGAGTCTCTTCACTGTTTACCTGAAACTATCAGAACATTTTTCATAGCTATACTCCAATACAAAATAAAAAGTTTTTTAAAATGATACCTGCACCCCAATGTTCATAGTAGTACTATATACAGCAATCAAGGGTGGGATGATTTGGGAAAATGGCATTGAAACATGTATAATATCATATATGAAACGAGTTGCCAGTCCAGGTTCGATGCACGATAATGGATGCTTGGGGCTGGTGCACTGGGACGACCCAGAGGGAAGGTACAGGGACGGAGGTGGGAGGAGGGTTCAGGATGGAGAACACGTGTATACCTGTGGCAGATTCATGTTGATATATGGCAAAACCAATACAATATTGTAAAGTTAAAAAAATAAAATAAAATAAAGAGAGAAAAAGAAAAAAAAAGACATGGGAACGACTCAAGGGTCCATCCAGAAGTGAGTGGTTTAAGACGACATACTATACACACACAAGTACACAATGGAATATTCCTCAGCCATAAGAAAGAACGAAATATTTCCATTTGCAGCAATATGGATGGACCTAGAGAATACCATACTGTCAGTCAAAACAAATACTGCATGATATCATTTACATGTGGAAGCTAAAAAATAATACAAATAAATCTAAATATGAAGCAGAAACAGAGTTACAGACATAGAAAACAAACAAGTTTACTTAAAGGTGAAAGGGAAGACAAGAGGGTAAATTAGAAACATGGGATTAACGGATACAAATTACATACATAAAAATTGATAAGGAAAGAGGATTTACTGTATAACACAGGGAACTGTATTCAATATCTTATAATAACCTATAATGGAAAACCATCTGAAAAATATATAACTGAATCACTTTGCTATATTTGTGTTGTATTCAGTTCAGTTCAGTTCAGTCGCTCAGTTGTGTCCAACTCTTTGCGATCCCATGAACCGCAGCACACCAGGCCTCCCTGTCCATCACCAGCTCCCGGAGTTCACTCAAACTCATGTCCATCGAGTCGGTGATGCCATCCAGCCATCTCATCCTCTGTCGTCCCCTTCTCCTCCTGCCCCCAATCCCTCCCAGCATCAGGGTCTTTTCCAATGAGTCAACTCTTCGCATGAGGTGGCCAAAGTACTGGAGTTTCAGCTTTAGCATCATTCCGTCAGTAGTTCAGTAATGTCTGACTCTTTGAGACCCCATAGACTGTAGCTTTCCAGGCTCCTTAGTCCATGGAATTCTCCATGCAAGAATAGTGAAGTAGGTAGCCATTCCCTTCTCCAGGAGATCTTCCTGATCCAGGAATTGAACCCATGTCTGCTGCACTGCAAGCAGATTCTTTACTGTCTGAACCACCAGGGAAGCCCCACATTGCTATATATCTGCAACTAACACAGTATTATAAGTCAATTATACTCAATCCTTTCTTTGTCTCTTGATCCATTAGTCCAAACACTAAATTTTATTTTGAATTTAAGGGGAACTTGATGCCACACTTACAAAAGAGTAGAAGGAAGGACAGGAGGAGGAAAAGGAAGAATAGGAGGAAGAGAAGGAAAAAGAGTGCATTTTGTTTTAAATGTGACATTGCATAATTGCATCTTTTGGCATCGTTGTTTAAAAAAAAATAGCTGAAAAATAGCTGAATAAGTGGATATGTTCAGAACTTAACAGTGCATTTTTAGTTCCCCTCAATACAGCTATCAGAGATCAGATCAGATCAGATCAGTCACTCAGTCATGTCCGACTGTTTGCGACCCCATGAATCGCAGCACGCCAGGCCTCCCGGTACATCACCAACTCCCGGAACTTCATTCAGACTCACGTCCATCGAGTCAGTGATGCCATCCAGCCATCTCATCCTCTGTCGTCCCCTTCTCCTCTTGCCCCCAATCCCTCCCAGCATCAGAGTCTTTTCCAATGAGTCAACTCTTCGCATGAGGTGGCCAAAGTACTAGAGTTTCAGCTTCAGCATCATTCCTTCCAAAGAAATCCCAGGGCTGATCTCCTTCAGAATGGACTGGTTGGATCTCCTTGCAGTCCAAGGGACTCTCAAGAGTCTTCTCCAACACCACAGTTCAAAAGCATCAATTCTTCGGTGCTCAGCCTTCTTCACAGTCCAACTCTCACATCCATACATGACCACAGGAAAAACCATAGCCTTTTTCTATGGAAAAACCATAGACGGACCTTTGTTGGCAAAGTAATGTCTCTGCTTTTCAATACGCTATCTAGGTTGGTCATAACTTTCCTTCCAAGGAGTAAGCGCCTTTTAATTTCATGGATACAGTCACCATCTGTAGTGATTTTGGAGCCCCCAAAAATAAAGTCTGACACTGTTTCCACTGTTTCCCCATCTATTTCCCATGAAGTGGTGGGACCGGAGGCCATGATCTTCGAATACAGCTATAGGATGTTCAAATGAGGGAATTACTAAATTTTTCTATTGATGAAGTTTTGTGGATAGCAGAAACACTCTAAAACAACTGTCGCACTTCTTTGCCACCTCAAGTTCTGTTTATTATAGAACAATAAACATTATAATAAAGATACTTATATATAGATGCTAGTATCATAAATATTTTAAAAATTGAGTAAATTTTACATTGCAGAAAAATATTGCATTCATCCCATTAAGTAAACAAGCATACCTTTGTACACTCCTAGTCTAGACAAAGCAGAGACATTACTTTGCCAACAAAGGTCCATTTAGTCAAAGCTATGGTTTTTTCCAGTAGTTACGTATGGATGTGAGAGTTAGACTATGAAGAAAGCTGAGCACTGAAGACTTGATGTTTTGAACTGTGGTGTTGGAGAAGACTCTTGAGAGTCCCTTGGACTGCAAGGAGATCCAACCAGTCCATCCTAAAGGAAATCAGTCCCAAATATTCATTGGAAGGACTGATGCTGAAGCTGAAACTCCAATACTTTGGCCCCCTGATGCAAAGAATTGACTCATTTGAAAAGACCCCGATTTGGGGAAAGATTGAAGGTGGAGGAGAAGGGGATGACAGAGAATGCAATGGTTGGATGGACTCAATGGACATGAGTTTGAGTGAACTCCGGGAGTTGGTGATGGACAGAGGCCTGGCATGTGGCAGTTCATGGGGTCACAAAGAGTCGGACACAACTGAGCAACTGAAATGAACTAAGTAGGGGTCTAGGTTCTGAAGAGTAATGTCTACTGCTATACTTTTGCAAGTTAGGATTTGTCTCCATATTATGCAAAAATATATTTCCATATATGAAATAGATGCATTTATTTAAACAATATACATGAGGTTACTTATAAAACAGCATTATTAAAGTATAACTGAAGATAATGAGCTGCATATATTCAGAGTGCACAATCTGCTATATTTTAACGTATGTTCACACCTGTTAAACTATCATCAAAATCAAAACAATAAACTCATCACTCCCAAGTGTTCTTGTGCACATTTGTGAGTTCTTTCTCCTGCTAGTATCTATCCTACTCCCATTCCCATAAAACCATTGACCTGTTTTCTGTCATTATGGATTAGAACTGCACTTTTTTTGAGTTTTGTACAAATTAAATCATGCAATATGCACTTCTTTGGGTCTGACTTTCACACAGCATGATTGCTTCAAGACTGACCCAGGCTGTAGCACATATCAATAGTTCTTTACTATTTTATTCCATGAATCATTCCATTCTGTGGATATGACGGAGTTTGTTGCTTATCTCTTCACTAATCTGTGTTGTCTATAGCTTATGACTATTACAAATAAAGCTTCCAGAACATACCAAATCTTGCTATAAAATATACTTTCAATTATCTTGGGCTGATACTTAGGAATGGGATGGTTGGATCAAATAGTAGTACAAGTTTAACTGTTTAAGGAATGAAAATATTTTTCAAAATGCTAGGATCATTTAACATTCCCACCAATAGTGTATGAAGGTTTCAGTTCCTCTATACCCTTGAAATTAAATTATAACTAATTTAACTATAAAGAGTCTAAGTTCTCTTTTGGAGGCTCTGGGGACAAAATCCTCTTCCCAAATTATTCTTTTTGTCAGTAGAATTGGTGGTTTTAGGATGGAGTTCTCATTTACTTGCTGGCTGTCAGCTGCTGCTGCTGCTAAGTCGCTTCAGTCGTGTCCGACTCTGTGCGACCCCATAGACGGCAGCCCACCAGGCTCCCCTGTCCCTGGGATTCTCCAGGCAAGAACACTGGAGTGGGTTGCCATTTCAGCTAGGGAATGCTTTTAGCTCCTAGACGCTACCTGTATTCTATGTCACATGGCCTCTTCCATCTTCAAGCCAGCAGTGGTATACTGAACCTTTCCTGTGCTTCAAATCTTTTTTCTTCTTTCTGGAGAAAGTTTCTTTCAAGGTCTTCAGATGATTAGTCAGACCCACTTGAATAATCACCCCATTTTAAGGTTAATTGTGCCATATACTCAAGAGAATGAAATCTACAGCATCATTTCCCTGGGTAAATACACCAGGGCTTGGAAATCTTGGACTATGCTAAAAGTCTCCCTATCACTTTATCCAAATACATCTTCTGTTCTCCTTCATTCATTTGGGGAATTTCAACACATATATATTAGGTCTCTGAAACTGTCCTATAGCTCACTCATGTCCTGCTCATTTTTTAGTCTATTTTCTGTTAATTTTCAGTTATTTTTACTGCCATGTAACCAAGTTAACTCAGAGAAGGCAATGGCAACCCACTCCAGTGCTCTTGCCTGGAAAATCCCATGGACAGAGGAGCCTGGTAGGCTGCAGTCCATGGGGTCGCAAAGAGTCGGACACAACTGAGCGACTTCCACTTTCACTTTTCACTTTCATGCATTGGAGAAGGAAACGGCAACCCACTCCAGTGTTCTTGCCTGGAGAATCCCAGGGACAGAGGAGCCTAGTGGGCTGCCATCTATGGGGTTGCACAGAGTTGGACACAACCAAAGCGACTTATCAGAAGCAGCAGCGGCCAAGTTAACTATCCTATTCTACCATGGGTAACCTTCTGTTAATTCTACCCAGTGTATTCCACACACATTGTAATTTCATTTCTATAAGTTTTAAATATCTTTTAATTTCTATCTACTTTTATAAATATATGGAATACAGTTATAAATACTGTCTTAATGTGTTGTCTACTAATTCTAACATATGTGATAGTTCATAGTCAGTTTTGACTAATTATTTTCATGATTGAATCTTGTGTTCTCCTGCTGCTTTGTAAGCCTGGTAATTTCTAATTAGTTATCAAACAAATTTTTCTTCATTGGGCCTGGCTATTTTTATGTCACTATGAATATTCTTAAGCTTTTTTTTATTCTGGGACACAGTTAAGTTACCTATAAAATATGTGATCCTTTGGGACTTGCTTTTAGGATCTGTCAGAAATTCAGAGCAATGCTCAGTCTGGGATCAGAGGGATGGTAGAAATCATGTGTTTACTTTTGGATATGTTAAGTTTAAGGTGTTTATTAGTCAAGTGGAGAAATAAATTGTGTATGTCTGGAGTTCAGGGAAGAGATCAGTGAGAGGATATACATTATTTATCTTGATAATGCAACCAAGCGATTTAACACACATACACAACAAGCATTATTCAACTGAAGAAGACCAGTCAGTAGACCTAACAGAAGGAGAATATTCTTTGCCTTTTTCCTTTCTTTATGTTGTCCAGGACTCTCAAACTGTGACATCCAAATGAGCTTACACGACCTAGGAATTTGTTAACAATACAGGTTTGTGGCCCCACTTCAGGCCTACTGAATCGGCAGCCCCAGGGGAAGGCCAGCTATCTCTTTTAACAAGCACTGTAGGTGAATTTTATAAGTTCAAGTTTAAGAGCAGGTGGTCTAGTCTGTAAGTCCTAGAGAGTACTTCAGTACTCTTGTTGCCTTAGCTGCTAGGTCTCAGAGAATGAATGGAAGTTTCGAGATGGAGAACAGAGTGGGGAAAAAAAAACATTTCAGAGAAGAGAAACATGTGAAAAGGAATTGGATCAAAATAACATGCAAATAAGTTCTTTACCATATAATGTGTTTGGGCTATTTATATTATTTTTACTACTCAGCAGAGACACCCTGAGCATTACCAAATTCCACTTTCTAACCAGGAAATACAAGTGAAAATTGTTTTCCTTCTATAATTTTTACCTCAGGTAGACAGAAAAAGCCAAATACCATACTATGAAACCTCACATTTCAGAAATGTTTTATAATATTGAAATGTGAAAATTCAAGTAGCAGTTATTCGCAATTAATCATAACGAATTTGAGACTAGGGACCTATCAGAAATGCAGTGTTCTAGATAGTTTTATTGCTTTAGCATTTCCTACAAGAGTGTAGGGCAATCCCTGATACATAATAAGCATTCAGTACATTGTTCTCATCGTTTAGTCACTAATTCACGTCTGACTCTTTTGCAGTCTCATGGATTATAGGCTGCCAGGCTCCTCTGTTCATAAGATTTCCTAGGCAAGAATACTGGAGTGGGTTGTCATTTCCTTTTCCAGAGGATATTCTCAACCCGGGGATTGAACCTGTATCTCCTGCATTGGCAGGCTGAGTCTTTACCATCGGGCCACCTGGAAACCCCAATTCAATACATATTAGCAAATATAACTTATTTCAGAAGCACTTCCCGCTCTCTGTCTTGGTGTATTCTGAAGTGTATCACAGAGGTACCGTGTGATTCATAGCTAGTGCTCTAAGTCATCTCTTTTTTAGGTACATGTATTTGCACACCATAAAAAGTAGCGCAGGATTAACTGCATTGTTTACAGCCCTAATAAAGTGTTATTTTGGAGTAAATATGGCCTGTCTGTAGAGGTATTATTAAACACTGTGTTTTCTTCCTCCAAAAAGATGAAAGATAAATATTATGTGTCCATATTCCCCTTAGATGGTCTGGATTAGACACACATAAGAAGAGCATAATGTTGAGACAAGGTCTGGATAGCCAGAAATGTTAAATCGGCTGTCAGGTAAAGGGATGAAAGTTCAGGATTGGAAATGGAATATGAAGCCAGAGGTCTGAAGACAAATGAAAGAAATAGAGGAAAGCAGGGCCAAGCTGGGATAGTCGGATTAGTAGAACTGCCTGGATCTCTCTCCTGTCTGCCCACACTCCTTCTCAATGACTGTTTTTCACTAAATGCTTTGCTTAGGATCTGGTGCACATGTTCTTCCACTTCTGTTTAATTCAAGTTTGAAATAATTTTTTTTAATTTAATTTATTTGTGTGTGTGTGTGTGGTGGATCCATTTATTTAGATCTTCAGCTGGTAAAGAATCTGCCTGCAATGAGGGAGACCTGGGTTTGATCCCAGGGTTGGGAAGATCCCCTGGAGAAGGGAAAGGTTACCCACTCCCGTATTCTGGCCTGGAGAATTTCATGGACTGTGTTGTCCATGGGGTCACAAAGAGTCGGACACGGCTGAGCAACTTTCATGAGTATAATTGTCTTACAATGTTGTGTTGGTTTCTGCTGTACTACTCGTGAATCAGCTGTGTGTGCGTGTACGCCCAGTCACTGCAGTTGTGTCTGACTCTGCAGTTCTATGGACTGTAGCCTGTCAGGCTCCTCTGTCCATAGAATTCTCCAGGCAGGAATACTGAAGTGGGTTGCCATGCCCTCCTCTAGGGGATCTTGTGGACACTGGGATTGAACCAACATCTTCTGCATTGCAGGTGGATTATTTACCCACTGGGCTACCTGGGAAGCCCAAATCGGGAAGAGATATATATATATATATCCCCTCCCTCTTGACCCTGCCTCCCACTCCCCCATCTCACTCCTTTAGGTCATCACTGAACACTGAGCTGAGCTCCCTTTGTTATACAGCAGCTTCTCACTAGCTATTTATTTCACACATGGTAGTATATATGTCAATGCTATACTCTCAATTTATCACACGCTCTGAAATAATTCTTTGAGAAGAATTTCATACTGCATTGCCAATTAGAAATCCTGAAATGGACTAAACTTTCCTTCCTTACTTTCCTATTTCTTCTATCAGAAGCATACTTATTCTACTTACAACTGGGATCAAAATTTCAGAATTACAGTCATCAATTCTCTTTCTATTAACCAAACCTCACTTTCCCAATCCATTAAAAAAATGGTCAGATATGTTATACTTAAAAGTTGAATACAATGCACTGAAGGCTGTATGACACTTAGGCATGAGCAGTTATGGTATCCGGGCAGTGCAGTTGAGCTCTCCCACGGTCAAGTTAAGGGAGCAGTGACCACCCATCATTAAAGTTGTTTATGCCCAAATAGCCTTTTCCATAAAATGCTGTACAGAAATCTGACATTTCAATTTGTTTATTTTCCAAATATTTTAGTAGATTCAATGCTCTATTGTAGAGAAACATTGGAAAGTGAAAGTCGCTCAGTTGTGTCTGACTCTTTGCAACCCCATGGACTGTCCATGGAATTCTCTAGGCCAGAATACTGGAGTGTGTAGCCTTTCCCTTCTCCAGGGAATCTTCCCAACCCAGGAATTAACTCACGTCTTCTGCATTGCAGGTAGATTCTTTACCAGTTGAGCCACAAGGTTGCAAATATTCTTATGGGTTGTCTCTGTAAAGAAGGGTGAATGTTATATGTCTGGGCAAGAAGGAAAGTCAACCTCCTCAATATTGGCACCATAATGCTGAGTGCAACTTCTTGTTCAGCTGATTTTGGAAGCACATGTATCCCTTTATAATATAACATATATAATACATATATTATATATATATATCCCTTTATAATATATAACACTATTTAGGTACTAATTTCAGAACAAACTATGAATTAGCTATGATGCAGCATTTTCTAAAGGCTGCCTGGAGCATCTAATACCTAGGCAAAGTAGCCGCATGGATATGTTAATCTTTTATTTCTCTAGTTCAATAAACTCTATTTTGACATTGAGGGAATCTGAAATAATATGCCATTGTAATAATATTTTAACTGTCCTCAGAAATGTCTCTGTTCATGAGAACAATTGGCAGGTGGATTATTTACCACTGAGCCAGCTGTTGGGTCAGGAAGATTCCCCTGAAGAAGGAAATGGCAATCCACTCCAGTATTCTGGCCTGGGAAATCCCATGGAGAGAGGAGCCTGGTGGGCTACAATCCATGGGGTTGCAAAAAGTCAGACACGACCTAGCAACTAAAGAACAACAAAATGAGAACTATTGACCCAAGATGTAGCATATACTCTACTGAGTGATTTGGAACATCAGATGAAAAAGAGACAGGCATGACTAACATTAAACTTGTACTGAAACTCTTAGGGTTAACAGCAAAAATGTCCATACGTGGAATATTAACATACTAATATCTTTACCACTACTGGGGGAAAACACAGAATCCCTTATTATTATTGTTATCTTACATATTTATCTATTCAATAAATATTATTGATCACCTTCCACGTGCATCAGAAATATAGTAAAAACTGGGGCTTAGTAAAGTAAGTACTTAGTAAAGTACTTTTACTTAGTAAAGTAAAGCCTATAGTAAAGTAGGCTTAGCCCCTACTTTAAGGAAAAATGCACTTAAGTCACAGAAATATGGCAATTAAGGATGTAGCCATACTAAAACCTCATGACCATTAACACAAATGTAAAATAATTGGATTTAGGCAATGAAGCCCAAGGGAAAGCAAGCAAAATTTATTACACCTGAAAACTCAATCTAACTGCTTCCGTAGTCTATAAGAAGTTACTCTTATTTAGATCTCAACTTACCTCAGCTTCCTGCTATTAATATTTCTCAGAAAAAAAAAGGATTCATAACAATCCTTAATGTTTTCAGTAGTGGGAAGTTTACTCCTAATTTGTTTTTTACTAAACCTATTTGGCTAAACTGTCATGAAATGCAGAACACATGTCACATAAGTTCTCCCATTAGGTCATTATCTTTTGTAATGATTTATTGTCCAATTTCATATTAAGTTTTGCATACTATCTGATCAAAGATAATTTTTTATGGCCAACTTAATTAAAAATAAGCAAACAAATGGAAAATATATCTCACACACTAGGGAGAAAGCCTCAATTTCATATTAAATATAGCTATTTCTTACGGACACATACAGAGTTTTCAAAGTTGTCATAAACTCTTTAAGAGCAGTCACTATCCCTTATATATACCTTTTTTGTGTTCCATTCGTGAAAAACTGTTAGGACCATTATCAATTTTCCACTTTTTATTTGATAACAAGATAATAATTATTTCTAGCTTAATTGACATAAAATAGACATAAATAATTCTGCAAATTTAAAGTGTATGAGTTTATTTGATACATATGTACTTTCAAATGATTCAGTTTAGTTCAGTTCAGTCACTCAGTTGTGTCCCACTCTTTGTGACCCCATGAATGGCAGCATGCCAGGCCTTCCTGTCCAACACCAACTGCTGGAGTTCACTCAGACTCGTCCATCGAGTCAGTGACACCATCCAGCCATCTCATCCTCTGTCGTCCCCTTCTCCTCCTGCCCCCAATCCCTCCCAGCATCAGAGTCTTTTCCAATGAGTCAACTCTTTGCATGAGGTGGCCAAAGTACTAGAGTTTCAGCTTCAGCATCATTCCTTCCAAAGAAATCCCAGGGCTGATCACCTTCAGAATGGACTGGTTGGATCTCCTTGCAGTCCAAGGGACTCTCAAGAGTCTTCTCCAACACCACAGTTCAAAAGCATCAATTCTTCGGTGCTCAGCCTTCTTCACAGTCCAACTCTCACATCCATACATGACCACAGGAAAAACCATAGCCTTGACTAGACGGACCTTTGTTGGCAAAGTAATGTCTCTGCTTTTGCATATGCTATCTAGATTGGTCATGACTTTCCTTCCAAGGAGTAAGCGTCTTTTAATTTCATGGCTGCAGTCACCATCTGCAGTGATTTTGGAGCCCCCAAAAATAAAGTCTGACACTGTTTCCCCATCTATTTCCCATGAATTGATGGGACCGGATTCCATGATCTTAGTTTTCAGAATGTTGAGCTTTAAGCCAACTTTTTCACTCTCCACTTTCACTTTCATCAAGAGGCTTTTGAGTTCCTCTTCACTTTCTGCCATAAGGGTGGTGTCATCTGCATATCTGAGGTTATTGAGTTTTCTCCTGGCAATCTTGATTCCAGCTTGTGCTTCTTCCAGCCCAGCGTTTCTCATGATGTACTCTGCGTAGAAGTTAAATAAGCAGAGTGACAATATACAGCCTTGACGTACTCCTTTTCCTATTTGGAACCAGTCTGTTGTTCCATGTCCAGTTCTAACTGTTGCTTTCTAACCTGCATACAGATTTCTCACTACCATAGAGTTAGCTAACACTTCCATCACATACATAATTACCATTTTTTTTTATGATAAGAATATTAAAGGTCTCTCTTAACAACTTTGAAGCATATAAAACAGTATGATTAGCTATAATCATGAGGCTGTACACTAAATCCTCACAACTTTCTCATCTCATAAGCTGCAAGTTTGTACCGTTTGACTAACATCTCCCCATTTCCTCCATTCTTCATCCCCTGGTAACCACTACTTTACTCCGTTTCACTGAGTTTGGCTTTTTAAGATTCCACATATAAATGACATCCAACAGTATTTGTCTGTCTCTGACATTATTCACTTAGCATAATGCTCTCCAGATTCAGCCATGTGGTAGCAAAATGGCAGGGTTTCTTTATTTCTGATGGCTGAATAATATTCCATTTTGTTTATATACCAAATTTTCTTCATTAGCTCATCTGTTGACAGTACATAGGCAGATTTCATATACTGGCTACTGTGAATAATACTGCAATGAACCATCAGAATGTAGATAACTCTTTGAGATTCTGTTATCATTTCCTTTGAATATATGCTCAGAAGTGGAATTGCTGCTTCATATAGTTGCTCTATTTTTAATTTTTTGAGGAACTTCCACGCTGTTTTCCATAGTAGCTGTACCAGTTTATATTCCTACCAACAGTATACAAAGGCTCCCTTCTTGCCACATCCTTGCCCACCAACATTTTTTATCCCCCATCTTTTTGCTAACAGCTATTCTGCTGGCGTGAGGTGTTATCTCATTGTAGTTTTGACCTGTGTTTCCTTCATGATTAGTGATTTGAGCACATTTTCATGTACTTGTTGGCCATTTGTGTGTCTTCTCTGGAAAAGTGTCTTCTCAGATCCTCTGTCCATTTTTAAATTCATTTTTATTTTTTGCTGTTCAGTTGTATGAATCATTTATGTATTTTAGATATAACCTCACCAGGTATGTGGTTTGCAAACATTTTCTCCCATTCTATACGTTTCTTTTTCATTTTGTAGATTTTTCTTTTATAGTTTCAGTCTGTTGTTTCTTTGTGGAAGTTTTTTAGCTTAGTATAGTCCAATTTATCAGGCTTCCCTGCTATTTCAGTTGGTAAAGAATCTGCCTGCAATGCAGTTCAATTCCTGGGTCAGGAAGATCCACTGGCAAAGGGATAGGCTACCCACTCCACTATTCCTGGGCTTCCCTGGTGGCTCAGCTGGTAAAGAATCCTCCTGCAATGAGGGAGACCTGGGTTCAATCCCTGGGTTGGGAAGATCCCCTGGAAAAGGAAAAGGCTACCCACTCCAGTATTCTGGCCTGGAGAATTCCATGGACTGTCTAGTCCATGGGGTGACAAAGATGTTGCATATGAGAATCATATTGTTTGAAGAGCAGTGTGTCCAGCCCAGGGAAGTGTGTCACGTGACCCTGTTCTCATTCTTCACTTTCATAGTCTTGGCTGGGGTTAGACACATAATCAGTCACAGCAAAGAAAACAGAGCATCCAAAAAGAGTTTCTGAGAAAACTTTATCTTTCTTATAAAAATCTTACAGAATTCCTTTCTCTTACTTTTCTTGATCAAGGAGTTGGGTTGAAGATATGACAAGACATTGGGTTGGACAACAAGTTTACTCAGGTTTTCTCATACCATCTCATGAAAAACTGGAACAAATATTTTGGCCAATCCAATATTTTGTGACTGTACAAAAGGTATCGTACAAAAGAATGGAATTCAACAAAATGCTGGAGGAAATTTAGCAATTCTGGGTGTGATGGTATTGCTCAGAAATGGAAACAACACTAGTAATATTTCCCTGTGGTCTTATTAGGAGAGAAAAACGTCTATGTTTTGTTGTTGCTTATTCACTCAGTCATGACTGACTCTTTTGCAACCCCCACCAGGCTCCTCAGTACATGAGATTTTTCAGGCAAGAATACTGGTGTGGGTTTCCTAGGACACTATTAATTGAGATTTTAGTTTAAGGCAGCCGAATATACTCTTAACTCATATATTGCTATAAGTTTTTACTGGTTATACTCAACAATTTTTCAAATTGTTCTTTAACAACAATGTCATGTATGACACTTAGCCTCCCACTTGAGTGATCTAATTTAGGGGTTCACTAATTTTTGCCTGAGTTAGTCAATAGACCTTTAATAAATGTTTGCTAAATGAAAATGAATTAGATTTTTGTAATATCCGTTTATGTTTTCTTGCTACATCAATTCTCTTCTCCTTCCAATAATCTTGAGGTCAATGGTTTATTTTTCTGGAGCATAATTTCGATCATGACTTTCTTCTGCTCATAAATGTAAATGGCTCCCAGGTGTCTTCAGATAACCAAATTCCTTACTCTGTTATTTGAAATCATTCAAAAATCTAACCCTAATATTCCTCTCCAACCTAATTTCACATTATTGATTATAATCCAAATAAATAAAACTGCTTTCAACTCTTCTTACATATCTAACCAGTTTTGGGGACGAGATATTATTTCTCCTGCTAGAATGGTCTGCTGCTCCTCATTTTGACTGTCAATCATCTGCTTTTCAGTTCCATCTCACATTTCATCGCCTCTCAAAAGGCTTTATTCAGTCCCCAACTCCATCCAGCCCCACTGAAGTAGAACCAATCTTCTATTCTCAACTATAACAAATATGTACTTGTAATTTTCTAATAGCTTACATATCCTGCTGAATACTATAAGGTTCTATGTATAGGTTTTATTTATTCTAATATCTTTCAAGTAATATTTATTTGTGCTTGCATAAACTCTGCTGAACCTAATACACACAGAAATTTATAATCTACATACAGAAAGGTATACAAATTATAAGTATAGACGTTCTGATAAATTTCTAGGACCATGTACACTTTTATATACCTACCACTTAAATAAATGTACAGAACATCACCTGCACACAGAAGAAGCCTTTTTCATACCTCTCTTCACTGGCCACCCCAAGCCAAAAGTAACTGTGCCTCTGGTTTCCATCAACACACATGAGTTTTGCCTATCTCTGAATTACCTATAAATGTTATCATTCATTATGCGTTATTTTGTGACTGGCTTCTTTTGCTTAGCATATACCTATGAGTCATAATCATATTGTTCATATATCAGAAATGTATTTCCTTTTATGAATTTAGTATTTCTTTTTGATAAATATACTTCAACTTTTATACATTTTACTAACGATAACCATTTGATATGCTTCTAATTTTTTTTTCTGTTGTGGATAACATTAATATAAACATTTTTGTACATGTGTTTGGGGGCACTTTGGATACATTGCTGTCAAGTATATACTTAACCAGGGAATTTCTGAGTAACAATGTATATGTATTTCCAGATACTTAGATTTATGAAGGGGAAACAACTATTTTTTCTCCACCTGAATTGGAGGAGACTGTATATATGTGCTTCTGTTTCTGAACTTTCCATTCTGTTGCGTGGTTTCTTGTACCAAATACCACACTGTCACAATTACTATAACTTTATAATAAATCTGAATGTCTGGTGTGGTAAATCTTCCAACTTTTTCCTTCATCTAGATTTTCTCTGCAATTCTTGTCAATTAATTGATAGTGTTATAGTTAGGAATACATTAATACATTAAACCTATTACATATTCATTTAGGAAAACTAGTATTTTTTAAATTCTGAGTTTTTTTTTTAATTTTATTTTATTTTTAAACTTTACAATATTGTATTAGTTTTGCCAAATATCGAAATGAATCTGCCACATGTATACCTGTGTTCCCCATCCTGAACCCTCCTCCCTCCTCCCTCCCCTTACCCTCCCTCTGGGTCATCCCAGTGCACCAGCCCCAAGCATCCAATATCGTGCATCGAACCTGGACTGGTGACTCGTTTCATACATGATATTATACATGTTTCAATGCTTTCTCCCAAATCTCCCCACCCTCTCCCTCTCCCACAGAGTCAGTAAGACTGATTCTAATCTACAAATACAGTATACTCCATCTATTTATAAAGGTCTTAAAATGTTCCTTTGTCAGAATTTCTCTGTCACTTTCTATGTGGAAGTCTTGTATCTCTTTCCTAGTATTATTCCTAGGGGTTTGAATTTACTTTCTTTCTTGTCTTTTTGGACCAGCAAGAACTTCCAAATGATATTGATTTAAACAATTATAGAAGGAATCTTTGTCTTTCTCTCTTTCTCAATCTCTTCAATATTACATCATCAAGATGATTTTTTAAAACTTTGAATGCAATTGACATGTTAATTTCAGTATACAACATAATGATTCAATATTTGAACATATTGGGAAATGATAACCATAGTAAGTCTAATTATTTTTGCTGGAGATGTTCTGTAGATATGTTTTATCATATTTTTTAAATTACTACTTATGGTTTGATAAGAGTCTTTAAAATGAATAGGGAGTAATTATCTTCTGACCATGAAGGAGTATAGAAGATGTGTTCCCAGAGTAAACAACTTAAAAAATGGTCACATTAATGAAACAACTGTTTTTAGCCATTGAGACAAGTAGTGTGGGGCTTCAATTCCTGAGAAAAGGGAAATGAATAAAGTCCCTATGAGTTTCTAGCTTTCCTTTTAAAAATATTTCCAGACTACAGTGCAAACAAAAGAAACTCAAGGAGAATATTGCCATCTTATTGAAGAGCCTGATATCAAAGTTTGACTAGGCTGAAGCAGCTGGGATACATAAGATATGTCATCAAGGATGACATACCAAAAGCTCTTGGGATCTGAACAAGATTTCTGTAGTACCCTGTAGTCTACTGTTGATACTAAACTGTGAATCAAAAGTAAAACTGAATTATTTGTGGGTTCAGTTCAGTCACTCAGTCATGTCTGACTCTTTGCAACCCCATGAATCACAGCACGCCAGGCCTCCCTGTCCATCACCAACTCCCAGAGTTCACTCAAACTCATGTCCATCGAGTCAGTGATGCCATCCAGCCATCTCATCCTCTGTCATCCCTTCTCCTCCTGCCCCCAATCCCTCCCAGCATCAGAGTCTTTTCCAATGAGTCAACTCTTCACATGAGGTGGCCAAAGTATTGGAGTTTCAGCTTTAACATCAGTCCTTCCAATAAACACCCAGGACTTATCTCCTTTATAATGGACTGGTTGGATCTCCTTGCAGTCCAAGGGACTCTCAAGAGTCTTCTCCAACACCACAGTTCAAAAGCATCAATACTTTGGTGCTTAGCTTTCTTCGCAGTTCAACTCTCACATCCATACATGACCACTGGAAAAACCATAGTATTTTTCTATGGAAAAACCATAGACGGACCTTTGTTGGCAAAGTAATGTCTCTGCTTTTCAATATGCTATTTCGGTTGGTCATAACTTTCCTTCCAAGGAGTAAGCGTCTTTTAATTTCATGACTGCAATCACCATCTGCAGTGATTTTGGAGCCCAAAATAATAAAGTCTGACACTGTTTCCACTGTTTCCCCATCTATTTTCCATGAAGTGATGGGATCGGATGCCATGGTCTTCATTTTCTGAATGTTGAGCTTTAAGCCAACTTTTCCACTCTCCTCTTTCACTTTCATCAAGAGGCTTTTTAGTTCCTCTTCACTTTCTGCCATAAGGGTGGTGTCATCTACATATCTGAGGTTATTGAGATTTCTCCTGGTGATCTTGATTCCAGCTTGTGGTTCTTCCAGTCCAGCATTTCTCATGATGTACTCTGCGTATAAGTTAAATAAGCAGGGTGACAATATACAGCCTTGATGTACTCCTTTTCCTATTTGGAACCAGTCTGTTGTTCCATGTCCAGTTCTAACTGTTGCTTCCTGACCTGCATATAGGTTTCTCAAGAGGCAGGTCAGGTGGTCTGGTATTCCCAGCTCTTTCAGAATTTTCCACAGTTTATTGTGATCCACACAGTCAAAGGCTTTGGCATAGTCAATAAAGCAGGAAAGATGTTTTTCTGTGCTTCTGTATTAGTCTATTCAAGCTGCTATAACAAAATACCACAGACTGGATAGTTGCAACAACAAAAATGTATTTCTCATGGTTCTGGATGCTGGGCAGTCTAAGATCAAGGTGCCATTGACTGGATTCCTGATGTGTGCTCTCGCCCCAAATTATAGATGGCTCCTTCTTCATGCCCTCACACAGCTCAGAGAGAGCAAGCTCTTCAGGATCTCTTTCTATAAGAACACAACCCTGTGGGATCAAGGGTCCACCTTCATAACCTCAATTAACCTTTATTAGCTCCTTTGGCCCTATGTCCAAACACAGTCACAAAATTGGGAGTCAGTGTTTTAACATATAAATTTGGGGGAACACAATTCAGCCCACAATAGCTTCTATTGTCCATTTCTCTCCTCTTTCATGTGATGTGTCTGGTGATTTTTGCCTAAATTCTAGCCTTCTGACCTTTCCAGTCAGATTTTAAAAAACTGTATCCAGCTTTTCTAATTGTTTCAACAGAGGTACTGGTTTGCCATGAGTTGCTCCCTCAAAATAATTTACAATGTGAGGCTTTCTAATATAAATGCTCTACGAAAAGGGAAGTCAGGGGCTAGAATAAAAAGAAGCTCATTTAAAATTTAATCAAGTTGAGGGGTGCTGCTTTGGTGGATCAGATGGTAAAACATCTGCCTGCAAGGCAGGAGACCAGGGTTTGATCCCTGGGTCGGGAAGATCTCTGTAGAAGTTCCCTGTAGAAGGAAGATCCCTATTGAATACCCACTCCAGTATTTTTGCCTGGAGAATTCCATGGACACACCATGGGGTCACAAAGAGTTGGACACAACTGAATGACTAACACACCAGTCACAACCTGGCTCAAAACCCATGTGATATTATGCAGAACCTCTTTCAATCTCTCTTTTTTTTCTCCCTTCAGCCAGTACTGAGGGAAATAACAACAACATAACATCTCTATGGTAGTCATATTTTCATACCCACTTTATGGAAGAAGAAACCCTTACTTAGATAAGGCAAGTTCCTTGACTTTGTTCATGTAACTAGGAAGTGGCTGATGTCTATCATCAAGATTTAAGAGCCCATTTTCCTAACCACCATGTCAGAGATGAAATAGATCTCATCACATAATTTCCCACTTTTACACCGTTTTTTTTTTTGTTTGTTTGTTTTGTTTGTTTGTTTATCTTGTATGGCCTTCATCCATATCATCATGTCGGGAAGTGCAACAAAACTAACCTACATTTCAAAAATTTTGTACATGTTAATAGCAATCTTTAACCCCAAACATCACCAGAATTCAATGATAAAGACTACTAAAAGAAACTATGCCATTATCCCTCTGTATCCTAAGTTTCATATCTGCAGATTCAACCAACTGCAGATTTTCTTTTTTTAAAATTATTTTTTATTGAAGGATAGTTGCTTTACAGAATTTTGTTGTTTTCTGTCAAACCTCAACACGAATCAGCCATAAGTCTACATATATCCCCTCGCTTTTGAACCTCCCTCCCACCTCCCTCCCCATCCTACCAAGAGCCCCTGTTTGAGTTTCCTTAGCCATACAGCAAATTCCCACTGTCTATCTGTTTTACATATGACAATGTAAGTTTCCATGTTACTCTTTCCATACGTCCCACCCTCTCCTCCCCTCTCCCCATGTCCGTAAGTCTATTCGCTATATCTGTTTCTCCATTGCTGCCCTGTAAATACGTTCTTCAGTACCATTTTTCTAGATTCTGTATATATGCTTTAGACCAACTGCAGATTCTCAGCTGTGGAACTTTAGCCTGAAATTGGTTGAATCCAAAGGCGGTGCTAGTGGTAAACAAACCACTTGTGAATACAGGAAACATAAGCGACTCGGGTTTGATCCTGGGTTGGGAAGATCTCCTGGAGGAGGGCATGGCAATCCACTCTAGTATTCTTGCCCGGAGAATCCAAGGGACAGAGGAGTGTGGTGGGCTACAGTCCATGGAGTCACAAAGAGTCAGACACAACCGAAGTGACAGCATGCACAGGATGGGAAATCCGTGGATACGGAGGGCCAACTGTATTCATGGTGCTATGCCATTTATGTAAAGGACTTGAGCATCTGCAGGTTTTGGAAACAATCCCTCAGAGACACCAAGAAATGACAGTAAATCCTTTGTATATATTCTATATGACTCCAAAGAAAATCAGGGAGATTGGTATTTTTCTATTACCTGTGCCATCAGAGCAATAGATGATGAGCAAAAGCCAGACCCTTCCTATCACACTAACAAAAACAATAACTATACATTTTGATGGATAACTATGTGTCAACCTCCGTACTAAGAGATTTGCATTTTTTTTTCTCACTTAGCTTAATTAACAACAGTCTGTGAAGTAGTTACATTCTTCATTTTAGATACTAGAAAACTGAGTGTTGGAGAGGCTAAGTAACTTACACAAGGAGATTCACTCTAATGATATTTATAAACCATTAAAACTTGAATCTGAGATTGAGTTTCCTATTTGCTGATCCCAGTGTTTGTGCTCAATGTCTTTCCTCAAGTGCTGTGGTTCTGGGCCACATGTCAGCTCCTTCCATTTCTCTCCTTCCTTTCTTCCTCCCATCCTCTTTCCCTCCCTCCCCTCTTCCTTCCTTCACTGCCTTCCTTCCATCTTTGCTCAACAACCTTTCTTTCTTTCAACTATCTCACAAACGTAAATAGATCAGCATTTAGGGTAACACATTTTCACACGAGCAATTTGAATACTGTGATACAGGTGACTCCCTAAATGGGACAATTTCCCTTAGGTACTAATAATAATTAAAACAGAAAAAAAAATGTAAGACATTTTTTTAATTGGGGAAAAATTAAAGAAAGATTTCTGTTGTCATAGACATACATTAATATTCAATTAAATATTCAATTAAAATACAGCAGATTTTATAGTACACTTCATTGATCTGTAAGGGGGGGGGGTATCAATGATCAAAAGCATTCTTCATATTGTACTTTTACACCTTCAAAAAATGCTTAGTGTTTCAGTGTTTTTCAATCCTGCCTCAAAAACTTACCAGAGAAATTTATGAAAATAAAAATTCTAAATATCCAATTCCTACTCCACACCTATTCTAGAATTATCAGATGTATGTGAGTTATGTCTTAAAAATATAAAATCCCCATGACTAAATCTGATATACAACCTAGTATCAAGAATTCCTGCCCAGTTGTTGTTGTTGTTGTTGTTGTTTTTAATGAACATTTTAACACATTGACCAATTGAGCTTACAAACTGTGAAAAAGTATTCACTTTACTTCTGTGCTATGTAAATAACCATATTAAGGTTTCTGGATTTCAGCAAATATTCTCAGTTCTCACATCTGGGGATGTGATGGGCTTGTACTTCTCAGCTCCCTTGTGGCTGGGAGGATCCATGTGCCAATGAAACTGCACTTCCAGGCCTGAACATATCATTGCCTGGTTAGTTCAAAGTCTGCTACTGAAAAAATGGTGGATGGACCAGCAGCAGCAGGAGTATCGTTTGAGCTCTTCCTGCTGCTGCTGCTGCTGCTGCTAAGTCACTTCAGTCGTGTCCGACTCTGTGTGACCCCATAGACAGCCTCCCACCAGGCTCCCCTGTCCCTACGATTCTCCAGGCAAGAACACTGGAGTGGGTTGCCATTTCCTTCTCCAATGCAAGAAAGTTAAAAATGAAAGTGAAGTTGCTCAGCCGTGCCTGACTCTTAGCGACCCCATGGACTGCAGTCTACCAGGCTCCTCCATCCATGGGATTTTCCAGGCAAGAGTACTGGAGTGGGTTGCCATTGCCTTCTCCATGAGCTCTTCTTAGACCACATCAATTCTCAGACCCTGCTTAGATGCATTGAATTAAAACTGGCATTTGCACAAGATCCCCAGGTGAACTCATTCAGATTAAAGTTTGAAAAACATTGCTCTTGAGTTCAAGCTTCCCTGGACTGAGGCCAGCAATGTTGGAGATACTGGCTGGAGTACCCATGGTAGAAATGGTAGCCCATTTGCCAGCATGGAACACTGAATGACTCTGACGGGCAGAGCTCCTGGCCAACTGGGGAGAAACATGTAGCATGAGCTAAACTTTTGTCTTTTGAGATGTTTGTGTGGCTGGACTCCACAGCATAACATGCCCCATACTGACTTTAGCTTTAGATAGCTTTAGGATATATTTCTTTTCTTGAACTCCTTCTCTCTGCACTCAGTTATAAAATATACAGTGTCAAATTAAAATCAAAACATCTGTGAATAATTTCAATTAGAACACAAAGTTGGGGCTTCCCTGGTGGCTCAGTGGTAAAGAATCTGCTTGCTAATATAGGAGACATGGGTTCAATTTCTGATCTGGGAATATCCTACATCCCACGGAGCAACTAAGCCCCTGCACAACTACTGAACCCGCATTCTAGAGTTCATGAGCTGCAACTATTGAGCCCATGTGCCACAACTACTGAAACCTGAGAACCTAGCACACTCCTAGAACCTAGCACACACTTGTTCCACAGCAAGAGAAGCCACCACAATGAAAAGCCCATGTACCACAACTGGAGAGGAACCCCTACTCACCACACCTAGAGAAAACCCGTGCAGCAGTGAAGACTCGGGGCAACCAAAAACTAATATATACATAAAATCATAAAATACACAGTGTCAAATGAAAATCAAAACATTTGCGAATATTTTCAACTAGCACACACTTTATTATTTTTTTTTAAACACCAGAATCAAAGATTCACATTGACAGGAAAATAAAGTCAAGACCAGCCAGAGCCAAGCAGGAGAAGGCAGGTAGACAAGCCACACTAGAGGCACACTGGGTAGATTTTGGCTTCATTCAGATCTTGGAGGAAACAGCTCTGAGTGGAGCCTGTAGTGAACAGAGAAGAACGGCTGCCTCTGTTTCAAAAATTTGACACTCGCTGGTATTAAAACCAAAACCAAATGCACAGATGGGGAGTGGGGCGAGGAAGATTATCATGACTTGCCATATGGGCAGCTCTGTTTACTGAGCAAGGGAAAAAACAGGTGGGTCAAAAAGCAAGCAGGAAATAAGAGAGAGAAAGGGAATAGGAATAGTGACAAAGGTTTCAGGCTAACCACAGCTTGTTCTTTTATTTCAAACCTAGAAAATAGCTCTGGGCACGCTTGCCTTGATGAGCTGGAAGAGTTCCACACATTGAGGCCAGCGACCCCGACATAGGCCACATCGGGAATGAATGCATCTTTTCGACAAAGGGCTAATCTCGTACAAACACATTGCAGGCTGTTTTCAGGTCCTCTAATGACCCCCAGACTCTCGCTTGCACCATATTGTTAATGGAGGGGATATTTGGGCTAAATATTGTACAGATTAAACTGGGGGATTATTTCCCTTGCATGTTAAAAACATCATTCTGCCCTGTGGCCAGACCACTCTTGACTGGGAAATACAAAGTGTAACCGAATTTTCCTTTGGTTCAGTAGTGGAGGCTTGAGAAAATCTAAAGGGGCTCTTCAACTTTCTTCCTTAAAACAAGCCTGTATTTTTCTTTCTAGGACACCATGAGATACCAGTGGTTTCAGAATGGAAATGCAACGACTACAGACTAGATGCTGAGTTTCCTTAATCATTCAGGTACGCATCTATTTTTAAAAACATGTGCATGCTCTCCATTTGCCAAACACTGTGTGGAAGCTGGAGATACAGTGGGAAACAAGAGACACAAAGTCTGGTCCTTCTGCAGATTCTAGCAGAGCTGTATGCCCTCTGGATAAATGGAAACCAAATATGTCCACCGGGAATGCTGACCAACACTGGGATATTCAGGTAACTGCCATGAACCCACCTTGCTTGGTACCACGGCATCATTTTATGGCACACTAATCCCACCTTATATGGCATGTGGAGGTCTTTTTCACTTTTGTCCATTTATTCAGTCATTTACTTAGCATTTTCCTACCATAAAACTTAGCCTTCTGACAAGCTACTTTCGAACCAAGGAGTCTATGACCCAGAGTACTTCCCAAGTCAAGTTCTATGCTAATGGGAAGGATTACTGTATTGGTCAAGAATTAAAGTGAGTGGTTCATATTCGTACAGTTTATGAACAAAAGCAAGATAAAGAAAATGGTTATGGACTGGGGTAGAGTGAGCTAAGTTGGTCAAATTCCTGTTGGAAATTAATGCTGCAAATATTGAATGTTGACATGTCACATGATTCTTGCATACAGTTTTACTTGCTCTGCCAATCCTAAATATTGTTATTACTCTCTATTGTTATTATTACTGTGCTTGCATTAATGCAACCTAGATGCTGAGGCAGCCTGACTTGTACGTCACAAAGGCCACACTCCCCAGGAAAGCACACTTTGATTTTGTCGGCACCATCATTCACACACTCTTGTGGTGGGTACCTCTGACCCTTCATCTTCTCCAAGGCTCTGTTCCTGCTGAGCTAAAATAGGGCAGTGTGCTTTCTTTCCTGCTTCTAGGTGAAACTGCACACATGGGTTACAAATGGAAGCCTATTTATGATGGAGAAAATTGGAGGGTGAAAATAGAGTGCTTATCAACTTGTCACAATATGAGGATGCTAGAAGGGAAAGTGTCATTTCATGCTACCTTCAGAGGAAGGAAGCTGATTTTCCTTTCAACAGATGTCAAGGAAAACTTTTAGGCTGTCACATACAGTGTGTATTTCTAGAACCTGGTCCAACTTAGCAACCATAAGGGCTTTGTGAACACAGCCATCCATAAGATGTGGTTTTGAGAGGAGGAGGTGGGGCATCACCAGGGACAGAACAGTGAGACATGAATGCAGAACCAGAAGACAAGAAAGTAAGTACACTAAGAAAACATTCCTGAAAACAATGATGTTGAGTTTACCCATGCACACTAGTACTAACTGGAAATGCATCTGACTGTCTTCATGCCTGTATACGCTTACATGAAGACCTATACATATTATATACATTCTGTCTTAGGTTAAATTTCTCCATAAACTGACCCTACAAAGAGGACTGAGCAAGTTTTGCTGGGTAGTGACCTCAGGAATTACCAGTGGGGGAGCAGGAACAGAAGAAAACCTAGACAAGGTGTGTAAGTGGGCTGGTTGCTGCTCCAGGCCATGGGGAGTCCACGTCTGGGACAACGCTGGGAGAGGTGCAGAACCCACCACAGTGTAATCCCACAAGAGGGGCAAAGAAACTGGGTCATGCATCCATTAGTCTCCATTCATCATGGCTGAAGGCTGATCTCAAGGATATTAATGCATAGCCCCTCCACTGTCTGTCCCTACACGTTGAGGATATTCCTGCAATCAGGACACCCTTCAGGAAGTGTCTGAGTGTTTTTAGGAAGCAGTAGTCAGTGTCTATGGGATGATGAGTGGGGAGGCACATGAGCAAGAAGCTGACAGTATCTGCTAGCCACACCAGTGTCCTCAGACTCTATGATGTTGCCTTCTGATTTTTCTTACTTGAGTCTGATCCTTCCTATTCCTATTCTACCAAATATGACCTATGGAGGGACACTTCAGGCTCTTGTATTGAAGAGAAAGGCATTTCCTTCATGTCGCCATCTTCCACCCGAGTCTCTAGAGTAGCACTGCTCAGGAGAAACGTAAGGTGAGCCACAAATGCAAGCCATGTAAGTAATGTTATGTTTTCCAATTAAAAAAACATGAAATGAATTTTACATTTTATTTTTACTCTATGTAACTAAAATATTATTTCAACATGTAATTAATATACAACTAGTAATGGGATATGTTGCTTTTTCTCAGGTAAAGTCTTCCAAATAGATGCATATTTTACACTTCCAGCAGTCAACAGTTCTATGTGGCTAGTAGTTACCATATTGGACAGGACAGATCTGGAGCTTCTCCACCCTCCATCTTCAACAAGGAGTGCTTAGCACTGTCTTACTACATTAAAAGTGAGGTGAGTAAATCTACAAGGGCATAAACAGTTCACACTCCTAGAATATTAAGTGGGAGGCATGCTACCAATGTTTATAATGGTTTGTCATTGCTTTACAGGGTAGATATATAGTAATACTAAAGGCCACATATACCTTCCCCTTACCCCATTCTCTTAAAGAAAGAAAAAAAAAGTAGATTTCTTGCTATGTAAAGATTTACACACAGCTACAGGAATGGAGTCTAGGGGAACCTTCCATTGACTGTAATTAAGTTTCTATATCTAGCAAACTGGGGAGGGAAAATATGAATGGTTTCCCCATGATCCACCTCCATCATTTGTCTGGTATTCTTCCACAGCATATCAGGGTTGGTCTGTGTGACCAACAGAATAAAGCTTAAGTGATGGTACACCACTTCCGAGACCAGGCTATAAAAGAGACCTTCTTGCTATCTCTCTCATTGTTTCCTCTAGGAGAAGCTGGCTGCCATGGTAAAGAGCAGCCCTGTGGAGAGACCTATTTTGTGAGGAGAAACTGACTCTTGTCAACAGCCTTGTGAGTAACCTTAGAAGTGGATCTTCCCATGTTGGTCAAGTCTTAGAGATCGAAAGTCCAGCTGAAGATTAACTGCAACCTCATGGGAGACCTTGAGGCAGAATCCCCCAGTTTATGGGCCCCCCAAGTTTCTGATCCTCAGACACTGTATGAGATAACCAGTGTCAGCTGTTTGACTGTTAAGATTTTGGATAATTTGCTGCACAGCAAGAAATAACTTACACAACATCCAAGAAAATAATTTAAATTATGGATAAATGGGAGTACATTTCTGTGCTTATAGACTGAGATTTGTGTTTGTCACAGTCAGACTGAAAAGACTGAGCCTGAGAAAAGAAGATATAAACCAGACCACGATAGACAATGGAGCAGGCAATTGCAGCCCACTACAGTATTCTTGACTGAAAACTCCATGGACAGAATTGTCCATGCGGGTCCCAAAGAGTCAGACAGGACTGAACACAGACACACAAAAAAAAAGAACAGAAAGTCAAGACCATTAGGACAAGGAAAGTGAGAGTCCAGAATTTCCCCAGAGAAAAGACATCAAGCGTGTTTTCATTGTTTGTTAGTCAAATGTAAAAGCATGGGGTCAAAATCAATTTATTAATGTGAGGTACTAGGTGTAGAAGTCGTCCAAGTCTTATCCAAATCATCAACAATTAAAAGAAACAAAAAAGAGGGAAAAAATCTTATTCACAGTGTTTGAGAGTAATCCAAATTCTGAGATTATATATCAGAGAGAACTGAAAATATACTTATGCCCCCAATCTGGAATTTCACCTGGAATTAAAGATGGTTTTGGTTTTCCCTGGAGCCAATGTTCCAGAAATGTTAACTGACTTTCTAAGGAAGCCATGCCTTTGGGCATAGCATACAGAATGCTTTATTAATCTTGTTAAATAACATGTCTTTGCCATTCATTGATTAGACATACAAATCATTCATCCCCATAAGGAATTGCAAAAGCATCTAAAGTCACTCAAAACCCAGCCTTGTGCTGCCTGTGGTTGTCAAGGTAACAAACATCTTACAATTCCAAGCAAACAGATCTCTGCAGACTATTTTGAAGCCACCATAGGTATTAGCCAGTCTTCCACCTCCCACTTCATATAACAATTTCCAGAGGCATTCTCAGGAGAGCCAATCAAGATATTAAGTTTACCCACAGACAACCAGACTGCCAATACCCTGCAGCAAGTCAGGAGAAGTAAATAGGGTTTTCTTTGTCTTCCATCAACCTTTAGATGCCAGATTCTTCAGAGACAAACAGAAGCCCCCTCTGCTGTCAATGCTTGTTACAACAGCTGTGTTCAGGGCACTGCCTGAAGGAGAGGTATCAGGAACCTAAGGATGCAAATTCTACTTGCTTTTTTATATTGAGCACAGTGATAATTATAGATGTTATTTCTTAACTGTTTACAATGGGATCAGGCCCTTTTAAACATTATCTCATGTTTCAAATATTATCTTAGGCAAAATAGGTTTCATCATGCTCAGTTTAAAGATGAGAAACTTTGTTTCTAGATTCCATATATATGCATTAATATACTACTGATTAACCTATTTACAGAGAAGAAACGGAGACGTAGACATAGAGAACCGACTTGCGGACACAGTGGGGGAAGGTGAGGATGGGACAGATTGAGAAAGTAACATTGGCATATGTACACTATCCTGTAAAACAGCTAGCTAGTGGGAAGCTTCTGTGTAACAGGGCACCTAGCATGTTGCTCTGTGATGAAATAGAGGGGTGGGATGCAGAGGGGACGGAAGCGCATGGGGGAGGGGATATAATTATGACTGATTCGTTGGATCATAGAGAAAGCAAGGGAATTCCAGAAAAAAGCGTGTATTTCTGCTTAATTGACTATGCACAAAGCCTTTGACTGTGTGTATCACAACAAACTGTAGAAAATTCTTGAAGAGATGGGAAGACCAGACCACCTTATCTGCCTCCTGAGAAACCTGTATGCAGGTCAAGAAGTAACAGAACTGGACATGGAATAACTGATGGGTTCAAAATTGGGAAAGGAATATGACAAGGCTATATATTGTCACCTGCTTATTTAACTTATATGTAGAGTACATCATGCAAAATGTTGGGCGGGATGAAACACAAGCTAGAATCAAGATTGCCAGGAGAAATATCAACTTCAGATATGCAGATGATACCACCCCAATGGGAGAAAGCAAAGAGGAACTAAATAGCCTCTTGATGAGGGTTAAAGAAGAGTGAAAAAGCTGGCTTAAAACTCAACATTCAAAAAATTAAGATCATGACATCAGTCCCTTCACTTCTTGGCAAATTGATGGGGAAACAATGGAAACAGTGACAGAGTTTATTTTCCTGGGCTCCAAAATCACTGAGGATGGTAACTGCAGCCATGAAATGAAAAGACACTTGCTCTTTGGAAAGAAAGCTATTGCAAACCTAGACAATGTATTAAAAAGTAGAGACATCACTTTACTGACAAAGGTCCTTATAGTCAAAGCTATGGTTTTTCCAGTAGTCATATACAGATGTGAGAGTTGGATCATAAAGAAGGCTGAGAGCCTAAGAATTGATGCTTTTGAACTGTGGTGTTGGAGAAGACTCTTGAGAGTCCCATGGACAGCAGGAAGATCAAACCAGTCAATCTTAAAGGAAATCTACCCTGAATATTCATTGGAAGGACTGATGGTGAAGCTCCAATACTTTGGACATCAGATGTGAAGAGCCAACTCATCACAAAAGACCCTGATGCTGGGGAAGACTGAAAGAAAAAGAAGAGGGCAGCAGAGGGTGAGATGGTTAGATAGCATCACTGACTCAATGGACAAGAATTTGAGCAAACTCCAGGAGTTAGTGAAGGACAGGGGAGTGTGGCACATGTCGCAGTCCATGTGGTCACAAGGAGTTGGACATGACTGAGCAACTGAAGAGCAACATGACTGATTCACACTGATGCACAGTAGAGATTACAACAACATGATCACCCAATAAAATAAATAAAACTGGACTAGTGGAAAAAAGAAAAGATGAGAACTTGAGGTTCAGTGTGTGGTTGAATTCTCACCAAGAACATGTAACTATTATGTGACACGACCTTGGTACATGCCAAACACTACCTGATTTCACCAGTCAGGTCCTACACACTGTGATTTTTCTCACGGTCACCTTACCACTTCCTGCCCGGGAGTCAAGTCTCTCTCTTCCTATTTTCTTCAAAAAACATCATTTATTATGAAACATTTTCTCCCCATCTCTACAACGATGATACTAAAAATATTTAAAACCCAGTATGGCTTTGCATAAGATCTATACCATTTTTATAGAGTCCATATGTATGCAATAATATACAATATTTGTTTTTTTTTCTTTCATTCTGCATGACACTTTCTATACAACATTGTTAAGCAATTAAACTCCAATCAAATTATTTAAAAAAAAAACAGTATGGCTTGGGAGTTGACTAGTCAGCATATATGCCTCATAGGGTTAGTGCAGAGAAGGGTCCCACAAGTCCCTGAAATAACAGAGGTTAGCCCTTTAGTTCAGAGAAGGCAATGGCACCCCACTCCAGTATCTTGCCTGGAAAATCCCATGGACGGAGAAGCCTAGTAGGCTGCAGTCCATGGGGTCACTAAGAGTCTGACACGGCTGAGCAACTTCCCTTTCACTTTTCACTTTCATGCATTGGAGAAGGAAATGGCAACCCACTCCAGTGTTCTTGCCTGGAGAATCCCAGGGACGGGGAGCCTGGTGGGCTGCCGTCTAGGGGGTCGCACAGAGTCGGACACGACTGAAGTGACTTAGCAGCCCTTTAGTTGCTGCGTTCTCAGAACTGAGGAGTTCCTAGAGGGAAGTAGGGTTCTCGTGGTCTTGTGACAGCTCCTATTTACCAACTATTATATAAGTCTTTAAAAAATTTAATAGGTAGCATGATTAAAGTGGTGTAGACCAGCTGAGTGTCAGTATTGAAAAACTCAACAGATTAATAATAGCAGCAAGATAAAACTTTGACCTTATGAACAATTGTTTTGCTCTAGCATTTCCACCAGAAAAAAAGTAGAAGTTTATACACTGTGTAAAAATACATATTAAGTCTCTCACATAGAGAGAGAGGGGGCTTCCTTAGTGGCTCAGAAAGTGAAAGAAAAGAATTTTCTTTCAATGGCAAAGAATGCCCGCCAATGGAGGAGATGCAGGAGACACAGGTTTGATCCCTGGATCAGGAAGATCTCCTGGAGGAGGAAATGGAAACCCACTCCAGTATTCTTGCCTGGAGAATCCCATGGACAGAGGATCCTGCAGGCTACAGTCCATGGAGTCACAGGAGTTGGACATGATTTAGTGACTAAACTACAACAACAAATACTGGTATTAGCAATACCAGTCCTCCTCAGCGGCTCAGATGGTAAAGAATCTGCTTGCAATTAGGGAGACCTGGGTTCAATCCCTGGGTCAGGAAGATCCCCTGGAAAAAGGAATGGAAACCCACTGCAGTATTCTTCCCTGGAAAACTCCATGAACAGAGGAGCCTGGTGGGCTACAGTTCATGGGGTTGCAAAGAGTTGGACATGACTGAGTGAGTAACTCGCACACACACATTAGCAATACTAAGAATATGATGTAGTTGCAAAGACAGTTTGTGGTTTTAATTGCATAACCCTAGAGAATCTCCAGAGAAGGCAATGGCACCCCACTCCAGTACTCTTGCCTGGAAAATCCCATGGACGGAGGAGCTTGGTAGGCTGCAGTCCATGGGGTCGCTGAGGGTCAGACACAACTGAGCGACTGCACTTTCACTTCTCACTTTCATGCATTGGAGAAGGAAATGGCAATGCACTCCAGTGTTCTTTCCTGGAAAATCCCAGGGACGGGGAGCCTGACGGGCTGCCGTCTGTGGGGTCACACAGAGTTGGACACGACTGAAGTGACTCAGCAGCAGCAGAGAATCTCAGTCTCTCAGAGCTGAAAAAAATCTGCATTGTATAATGACTACTATAAATTTATAAATAAGCTAATGTTCTTTGTTGGTTTCTTTCCTTATATTTTGGAAAATAAATTGCTCATGGAAGAAAATTTAAAAAACGAACAGAATTTGGTCTCTTAAAATGAGTTTATACTTTAGGTATGTTAGTATACTGCTTAATTGGTTCAAAAAATATCTGGTCATTTTTGTCATGATATTCCCTAGTGTGCAAAGACTAGCATGATATTTCATTTGAGATAGCTGGCAATCGTAGGAGAAGAAGGAAAAGAGGGGACAAATATTCCAGAGGACTGCAGAGCAATGCACTGGGGAAAGTTTCTGAAGCTAACTCAATCTCAGATAAATGAGCACTATTCACAAGGAATATGAGGAAACTGAATGAGTATATTTCCTTGAAAAACACATTTTAAAAGTTTGGTATCATTAGTACTATCCTCAAAAGTTTTTTATTATATCTGATGTAGCTTTAGAAATATCCTCAAAAACAACAGTCCCCAACCTTTGTGTCACCAGAGGCCAATTTTATGGAAGACAATCTTCTTACAGACCCGGGGTCGGGGGGATGGTTTGGAGATGGTTCAAGCTCATTATATTTACCGTGTACTTCATTTCTAACCTAATGCCACCACTGATCTGATAGGAGGTGCTGGTCTGTGGCCTGAAGGCTGGGGACCCGTGCTCAAAAATATACCTGATTACTTAGCTATGAAACTATAAACAAAACTAAAAACAGGTAAATTAACTATGAAATATCTTTAAATAAAATAATGAAAATGCTATTTGTCCTCCAGAGATTCCTAGGTAATAAAATATTAAATGCCTAGCAGTAAATATTTCTCTTATAGGAACTTGCTGGTAAATGGCCATTTCAGACTAAGGGAATAAAACTGAGGATTATTTCTTCTGGGTCCTACTGTCTCCAATTTAACACACAAAAAAAGACACCAAAATATAACAGCTAATTATATGTTAAGAATTCTGCTAATTATTATTTTTTTTAATTTTGGGTTAAATCATTATTAATTTTAACCTTTGAACTTTTTTTTCTTTTCTGTAGAATGAAGTTAATATTGTCCCTGCTGCTGTTGCGATCATCATATCCAAAGGATTTGGGGTTGCCATGATTTTAACAGAGAACATTATCTTGGACACTATTTACCTAAGGCCTAACAGGTGGTTGAAGACAATGAAAGTCAGTAGGTGTCGGCAGTTATACTGAATTATTATTGCTTTTCCGTGTCCTCTTTTCCAGGCAACTTTGCAGTTCCTCTTACAAAAATACAAACTGGGCTTCAGTAACCCTGGAGCTCAGCCAAAGAACTACTTTGGTCAGAGGAATTTGGGCATAAGTGACAGAGTGCTGGTTCCAAACCTAGGCATTGACAGGCCTTGTCTATTTCCAGTTTGCTTCTTGATCCACCATCATTGAGCTTCCCTGGCGGTTTAGATAGTAAAGAACCTGTCTGCAATGTAGGAGACCTGGGTTAGATTGCTGGGTTGGGAAGATCCCCTGGAGAAAGGAATAGTTACTCACTCCAGTATTCTTGCCTGGAGAATCTCATTGACAAAAGAGCCTGGTAGGCAACAGTCCATGGAGTTGCAAAGAGCTGGACATGACTGAGCAACTAATATACACACACACACGCATGCACACACACACACACACACTCCCATCACTGTCATGAAAGCAGCTTCTCTGGATGGTTGCTCTCTCTTTGTCTCGGGCCCCAGCCTAAACAGGCTGGGAGCAGAACCCCTGTGCAGCCAAATGCAGCTTGGAGGAGCCACTCCAGCTCACTTAGATGTGAGAGAAAGGAATGCTTAGTGGTAAATGACCTGGAAGCATTTGCAATTGCTTGTTACAAATGACAAAATTTGTCAGTAGTTGACTGATACACTGGAAGTGGACTTAAGGTAATATAGTCTTGCCAGTGTTGCTCTCTGCTCAAATCATGAACATGTAAAACTTCTTAAGAGGCCAGAACAGCATCAGTCAAGATAACCTTTGGTTGACTATAAATGAAAGTGAAGTGAAAGCTTTAGTCATCCAGTTGTGTGCAACTCTTTGTGACCCCATGGACTGTAGCCACCAGGCTCCTCTGTCCATGGAATTCTCCAGGCCAGAATACTGGAGTGGGTAGCCATTCTCTTCTCCAGAGGATCTTTCCAACCCAGGGATCAAACCCAGATCTCCTGTAGTGTAGGTGGACTCTACTGCCTGAGCCACTAGGAAAGCATAAATAAAGAGAATTAAAACAGCAATTTTAAAATTATTTAATTAGTTTTAATCTAGACTTAAAACTAAGTTAACCAAACATGTAATACTTCATCTGTATTGCATTGTCTGTATTGTTACTTTTTTAAGGTAATATAAATACTATTACCTTATTCTCAAAAGACATGTCCAGGTTTAAAAAGAGAGGGCCATTAGAATCCAGTAATTACAGAGGACCTCCTAGCTTAAATATTCTTACATTTGATCTAATCAAAATAAAATGTCATCTTCTTGGGGGACTCCATTAGTAGGGATTATGGTTTTCATTCTGAAAACCTGAGATTGAATAAGCTCCAGGAGTTGACGATGGACAGGGAAGCCTGGCGTGCTGCAGTTCATGAGGTTGCAAAGAGTCGGACATGACTGAGTGACTGAACTCAGCTGATTAATAGGGAACAAGTAAGTAGAAGATTCTGTCTGTAAATATGAAGTGGATGCAGTTTATTACAAATAATGTAATGATGATGCACACAATTTAAACACACCCTGCTTGTGAGAACTGTGCAAACTTGCTTTGGGTCTAAAGACGTCAAAGAGTCCTTTCTTTTTTTGTGTGTGTGACAGAAAAGAGTTTTACTCTTTTCAACAAAACACTTTCCTAGGGCTGGGACCATTACTCCACTGTGCCTTTATCACCTTGGAGTTTTTATGGTTATTTTTGATGAATTCACATTTTTGTAAAGGCTTTTTGAAATAATGCCAATTTTCAATTTTTATTTATTTTATTTTTTAGAAATTTATTTATTTTAATTAGAGGCTAATTACTTTACAATATTGTATTGGTTTTGCCATACATCAACATGAATCTGCCACGGGTGTACACGTGTTCACAATGTAGTTTGGATTACACAAACTGTAGCTTTATATATTACATGCAGACATAGACAAGGCTCACTCTTCTCTAAGAGAAAATGGAAACAACACAACCTGCCAAAAAATGCTTTGTATCTTCGTGAAAGTTTCTACAGAAGAAAAATAGCAGAGCTCTCAAATTTCTTCACTGTAGAAAGAGGTTAATGCAGTTCCAGACAGAGGTCAATGCATTGATCAGCACAGCTTCAAACAAGGAGGCAGGTCTTTCCACGGTGTAAACAATATATCTTGAAATTATCAAAACACTGTTTTACTTTTTCTTTTTTTTTATCAAGCAAAATTTTTCTATTTTAAAAACCTTCTGAAAAATAGCAACTGTTATATAATTCCATGTGTATTTATTTTAAGTGTACCTGAGAACTTTTCTTCTATAAATATCATATAAAACACTTTCATTTTACAGATACTATGCAAAATGAAGGCTTATGAATAAAAAAAATCAGTTGTAATTAAACTGCAATAGAAATTGAACACTATATGGACTACTTCCTAGACAGTCTATCTTTTAGAAGGCCACTATTCTGTTTTCTCAGCACATAGGGAATGAAGGAACAAGCCTTATCATTATTTCACATTATTGACTGATATCCTTGAACCAAATACCAATGTCTTTCTTTTTTGAGAAGATGCTTCATTTTCACCCTCCCTTACTATTTCTGCTTCAATAAAAACTTATTAATTCACTTATTTATTCAACAAATATTTACTGAACACCTAACTGTTCCCTGTGCTGTGCTAAGTCGCTTCAGTTGTGTCCCCACAACTGTGTGACCCCATGGACCATAGCCCACCAGGCTCCTCTGTCCAAGGGATTCTCCAGGCAAGAATACTGGAGTGGATTGCCACTTCCCACTCCAGGGAAATTTCCCGACTGAGGGATAGAACACTCATCTCTTATGCAGGCAGGTTCTTTACCACCAGCACCACCTGGGAAGCCCTAGACAATGGATATAAAGCAGTTCACAAAAAGACATGAATGACCTTAGCTCTTTCAGTTTACAGTCCAATAAAAGAGATAGACACATGCCAAGAACACAGATAGGGAGATAAAGTAATTAACACTGTGAAGGCAAAGACACTACTACTGCTAAGTTGCTTCAGTCGTGTCCGACTCTGTGCGACCCCTTAGACAGCAGCCCACCAGGCCCCTCCGTCCCTGGGATTCTCCAGGCAAGAACACTGGAGTGGGTTGCCATTTCCTTCTCCAATGCATGAAAGTGAAAAGTGAAAGTGAAGTCGCTCAGTCGTGTCCGACTCTTAGCGACCCCATGGACTGCAGCCCACCAGGCTCCTCCGTCCGTGGGATTTTCCAGGCAAGAGCACTGGAGTGGGGTGCCATCGCCTTCTCCAGCAAAGACATTAGGTGCTTCAAAAAAAGAAAAAGAAAACTATATTCAGATTGAGTGGTCAGTCTAGAAGAACTGACACTGAAGCTGAGACCTTAAGGATGCAAGAGGACTGACCTTTGAATGAAATTGTCTCCAGGCAGTAGAGAAAGTTCCTGAAACAGCTCTGAAGTGAGGAGAAATTGAGTCTACCTCCTGAAAGTTTGGAGGGATTTCCTCTGTACCTTCATTTCATTCTTCAGTCATTGTACTTAATACTTTTATTCTCTCTTAATGTATATGTTCTGTTCCCAAAGCTGCTTGAGAGCAGAGAACTAGTTCAGAGTCATTTTTATCACCCATGATAAATTATCATGCATTCTAGGGTCACAAATTTAAATGCCTCCAGGGTTTGAACTGGAGGAAAGTAAGCTGACGAGGAATATTCATTTTATTTTTAATCCAGAGGAGAGATTTTTTTCCCCTCCTGCACTGATTCAGCCTGGCTTCAGCAAGAAAAACATGTCATTCTATGTATCCTGAGTATACACCATTACTTTGAACCTGACACCCATGGTCTTCCGCAGTCACCTATCTCCTACTCCCTCTGGTGCTTTTCCACTTCTGTCTTCTAAATCTCACTGGTGCCTCTTATTAACAGACAAGAATCTGTGAGAGTACAAAGAAATGGATTCTGGGAAGTGTAGTTCACAGGATCTCTGCTGCAATGCAGTTTGGCCCATGCAAGATCCATATTGACCCTTTAAGATACAATTAAACTTTCAAATAACAACAAAAACAATACCTTTCCTTTATCTGGCATGATGGAACTATTCCTTGATCAAATGATGACTTGCCCTTCCTCTTCCCAAAAGGTTGAGATGTACATTCCACTATGTTCCTATATTTGTATTTGGCTATAATTATTTTTCTAGCAGTCAAGATCTCCCTTTGTTATCTTGTAACTTAATATTAAATTTCTAAAATTAATCACTGTTAACATTATTAACCAGAGAAGGCAATGGCACCCCACTCCAGTACTCTTGCCTGGAAAATCCCATGGATGGAGGAGCCTAGTAGGCTGTAGTCCATGGGGTCGCTAAGAGTCAGACATGACTGAGCGACTTCACTTTCACTTTTCACTTTCACGCATTGGAGAAGGAAATGGCAACCCACTCCAGTGTTCTTGCCTGGAGAATCCCAGGGATGGGGGAGCCTTGTGGGCTACCATCTATGGGGTCTCACAGAGTCGGACACAACTGAAGTGACTTAGCAGCAAGGATAACCTATGTCTACTGGTCCTGTGGATAAACTTCCACCCCTATTACTACAGTCAATAACATTGTCCATAAATACACTGAGAATACACAGAGCCTGTTGTTTTTTCATCTATTGAAAATCTCCTTGGGATGGGATGTCTTTCGGTGAATATTCTTACAGGATACAGATATCTCCATTCATTGCCATTTTGAGAGATCTATTGACCTAAGTCTTCATCAGTTTTCCAGTGGTGTTTCTTCCAAACGCTTACATTGCCCACAAATTGATTTAGATCTCTATCTCTAGCCATCTCTTCTTTCATGTAAGTGAACAACAGATGCATTGCACAAAACTCTGCCCATCGGATGGAACGCCCTCCCATTCTGATCTTCAATACCACCCCTAAAAGAACCTTTAGTAACACAATCACACACTTCAGGGTTACATCAGCATATCATGCACAGTCATCTATATAGGAGGCCACTTTTTTCCCTTTCACATTCAGGGAAATGTGAGGGAGTTACTCAAGAGGCCATAGTGTATGAGTTGAGGCAGAGATGCTGATGGAGCAGGAGTACATGTCATGGAAGCCTGAGCCACATGCACATTTATGTTTACTTATGTCTTCATTTCCCACTTGAGTCAAATCTCACATACGTCACCTACACTTGATGACTGAAAGTGAAGTTGCTCAGTCATGTCCACCTCTTTGTGACTCCATGGACTGTAGCCTACCAGGCTCCTATGTCCACGCGATTTTCCAGGCAAGAGTACTGGAGTGGATTGCCATTTCCTTCTCCAGGGAATCTTCCTGACCCAGGGATCGAACCTGGGTCTCCTACATTGTAAACAGATGCTTTTACTGTCTGAGCCACCAGGGAAATCACATTTGATGACTGAATACTGCTTTACATGCCCTGTTTTATGACCCAGGTCCATCCACTACATTATGAGCAGCTTGGATTGAATGCATCCCAGTGTCAAGAATTCAGTTAATTCCAGGGTTTGGTAGCAGCCGGGAAGTAATTCTCAAAAGAATAATACTTATATGTATAAGACAGCAGGACTTTGCTCCAAAACTTTAGGGTGCCACCTTGTGCTGTAATTTTATTAATATTTATCAAATGCACCATACAGTGTCCATAAACTAGTTCAGGCACTATCAGATCTGTTATATGATATTGTCCTAATGTGAGATTTTAACAGCAACCTGGACAGCTTGCAAAGTCTTATTCTATTTCAAGACCTACTTAGACCTGACCTTAGTTAAAACCATAAAATCACTTTATTCATACAAGTGTCCCTTAATTTACAAAGGCTCAGTCATTCATTCAGATATGTTTGAGGAGTTCACAGCATTCAAGGAACTTAAATATTAATACAGTGCACCATATTATCCCAAGTAAAGAAAAGACTATTCTTATAAACTTGTTGGGAATAAAAACTTTATATAGTCATATAAACTTATTGAACATGTTATTTAATTCTCAGAATTCTACTTAATTCTGATAAATGGCCTGATATCTTAAATAAGAGAACAGATAAGGCTATGAATCCAATTTGCATTGTAACCGAGCCAATTACATGATCAAACAAGATATAATTTTCAAAAGCCTCAACCTTCCTAGATACATAAAATAAAGTATATTTTAGGACTAGTTCTCTGTGTCACTATCTGAGGGCTAAATTTAAGCTTTATAGGACAGTCAAAAGAAGGTACTCCACTTAATTTCACCCTAATATTCTATTGAAAAGCAGAGAAATTACTCTTCTGACAAAGGTCTGCATAGTCAAGGCTATGGTCTTCCCAGTGGTCATGTGTGCTTATGAGCTGGACCATAAAGAAGGCAGAATGCCAAAGAGTTTATGTCTTCAAACTGTGGTGCTGGAGAAGACTCCTGAATGTCCCTTGGAGAGCAAAGAAATCAAACCAGTCAATGTTAAGGGAGATCAACCATGAATATTCACTGGAAGGACTGATGCTAAAGCTGAAACCAGTATTTACACAGTACGATGCACACAGATGACTCATTGGAAAAGTCCCTGATGCTGGGAAAGATAGAGGGCAGAAGGAGAAGAGTCTGAAGACGAGATGAGATGGTATCACCCATGCAAGGAACATGAACTTGAGCAAACTCCAGAAGACAGTGAGGGACAGGGAGGCCTGGAGTGCTGCAGTCCACGGGGTTGCAAAGAGTCGGACACAACTGGGCAACTGAACAACATTCTATTGTAAAAAAGAAAAAAAAAAAAAGGTCTTCCTCAGGCTTCCCTATCATAAGTACTTAATCCCAGTAGCTACAAATGATAAGTAATTGGTTTTGCTGTTGCATGCCATTGACTACCAAAACTTACTTTTTTTCAATAGCAAAGCAATGGTGTCAATTACAACCTTCCAATCATTGAACCAAACCCAAATGCTTATATTGGACGTTCTTATTCTCTCACTCATCAATTACTAAGCATAATTTACTGTGTTCCAAGTACTGCCCAGGTCCCTAGCAAAGTGAATAGAGAGATAACCTGATCCATTGGCCAGGTGGATTTACCTCTAGCAGTCTTCTTGTTTCCTTCTGTCTACGGGATGCTCTGGACTAGACCTAAAACCATGTGTTAAGAACAATTTCAACCTGGTAGAATGTGGGGCCATCATTATGAGAATGGTCAGAATGAAAGATGGAAATGTGAATGCTCTCAGAGATCCTTCTTTTCCCCCCACTAGGCAACCAACGCTGAGATGAGCCCAGTAACATCGTAAAGCATTGGAACAAAACCTGGCTGACAGTAGGTAGACACAAGTGTGAATTCAATTCCCTTTTATCCTATTCCCCACTTGTATATATCAGCAGAAAAGTAGGATCCATATGCAAAAAGTGGGCTGTGGGTCTGCTTTGCTGAAATGGCTGCCTTCTCTAAACCAGGAAATGATCTCCAGTGCAGGAAATAACTGTAGACGAGTGCTCAAATCCTGTTTGTAAGGATCCTGTTTCTATTACTCTTTGAGCACTCTTTCAGTCAGCAGCTTAACTTTGGGTGTCACTCTTGATTTAAAACTCTCTCTAGCTTTCCTTTTTAATAAATGGGACCACAACTCAATTTGTATTTAGTAAAAGGTAAGTAAATACTTATATTATTTCAGTATATAGACTACTTTAAGAGAAAGCTGCATAACTTTTGAGACATGCACACAAGTATGCCGATCATTCTCAGGCTAGTAAGAAATCATTTTCAAATGATTTGGCTTCAGCTATCAATATTCTAATGACTCAAAAAAGTTAAAGAGTAGTCTGAAATGTTGAACATATATACTGAGGACCTTGGTTTGAACTGTATCTATGACATTTAAACAAATAGAAAATCAAAACTATGAGAGTAATAATAATAATAATGTGTTCTACAAATCGCTAATGTTATTATCTCCAATACTAGTGTTTTCACATCAGCAGCTTATTTACTTTAAAGATATTTTATACAGATGCTCATTGGGAACAATACTGAGAAAATTTCAAAATTACCATGAACTTAGTAAAACTAGACTTGCATTAAATATTACATTTATTTTAAACAGTATTCACATTATTTGGTAATTTAACCCTACTCAAAGTGCAAATCTATGTGGCAATTTAGCTACCATTATTAATTTTTTATGAATTAGCTGTGACTATCTACTTTGCTCAGGAAGGCTCTTTTACATCTAATTAGTGCTAATAGCAAATGCCTTAAAAATGTTCAAATTGAAACAAAAAATATGACAGCAGTTATTCTTATCAGGGAAATGTGCAGACTCTAAGTCATCTTATTAAAGGAGATAATACAGCCATCAGTTGAAAGATGCCAAGGAATCACTTAATTTTTGCGTGTGATTTTTTTTTTTTTTCATTCTGTAAACCTGGGCAATTCAGAACCTTCAAAACTCCCATAAGCTTCTGAAGAGTGAAATAATCTGGGAATTTTTAACCCTGAATTAAAAAGAAAGGAAAAACAGGAGCCAAGGAGGGAGGGAGGTAGGGAGCAGGAAAGAAGACATAGCTAACACACACACATACGCATGCACACACACAGATACACGCACACAAGTGATCTTCTCTTGGGCCCTTAGAAGAGGTTGGTTCATTCATTTATATTTTGAGAAAATATTTTAAGAGGGTGCCCACTGTGTTTCAGTTAAACTGCCAAACACTGGGAATAATTCAGTGTAAAGACACTATTCCTGATCTCCAGGAGCTCACAGTTAATAGGGAGGCAGACCCAAATATAGCATGGTGATTGCCAAGACTGCTACATACAGCGGTCAGTAGCACAAGGGGGAAGTGCAAGTTGTCGGCCTATGGAATTTGGAGAAGCCTTTACGGAGTACAGGACATATGAACTGTCACTTGAAGGAGGAGGAGGAGTTTGTTAAGTCAAGAGAGAGGGGGAAAAAAAAAAAGGCACTGCCCGCAGAGGAACAGGCAAAACCACAGACACAGCATGCTGAGTTCAAGAAACTATAAGATGTTTGCTATGATGTGAGCCCAGGCTCCTTTTAAACAATGCTCAGTTTCTAATTATTGACACTTGAAGGGTAGATTATTTAGTTCCTGAAAGCATAGTGCTCCTGAGCCATGATAAGTTTAAATTGAGCTCAACTGAAATGAAATCCAGATAGCCATCAAGGGGGAAAATAGAGCTATAGCTCCATTAGTGGTAGAATGGATCCAGTGGAAGTTGACCCGGTCCCAGGACTCAGTGAGAAGCCCAACATTCTGGCAACAGGAGGAAATACACACAGGTAGAGTGACTAGTAGGCCACACTTCACATCTGGTACCGCAACACTTCACTACTTTCAGGAGTGCAAAACTGGATCTGGTTCATGGGCAAGAGAGCAGGAGCAGGGTCCGAGCAGACTGTCGAACAGGACTGTACTGTTAGGTGTCTTGAGTGCTGGTCTATGTCTTCCTAACTGTTTAAAAGGACACAGTCAATGTAAGGTTGAACTACACAAAATTGCCAGTATATGATCTTTGTGACCTGAAACATAGAAATTTAATATAGATGCTTTTGAACTGTGGTGTTGGAGAAGACTCTTGAGAGTCCCTTGGACTGCAAGGAGATCCAACCAGTCCATTCTAGAGGAGATCAGCCCTGGGATTTCTTTGGAAGGAATGATGCTAAAGCTGAAACTCCAGTACTTTGGCCACCTCATGCGAAGAGTTGACTCATTGGAAAAGACTCTGATGCTGGGAGGGATTGGGGGCAAGAGGAGAAGGGGACGACAGAGGATGAGATGGCTGGATGGCATCACTGACTTGATGGGCATGAGTCTCAGTGAACTTCGGGAGTTGGTGATGGACAGGGAGGCCTGGTGTGCTGCGATTCATGGGGTCGCAAAGAGTCGGACACGACTGAACGACTGAACTGAACTGAACTGAACTGAGTCTAATATTTGCTAAGTGCTCACCTAGGATCTATCAGTCTCTTGAAGACTCTAAGTGAAAACTCTGAGTGAAAGTCACTCAGTCATGTCTGACTCTTTGCGACCCCATGGACTACACAGTCCATGGAATTCTCCAGGCCGGAATACTGGAGTGGATAGCCTTTCCCTTCTCCAGGGGATCTTCCCAACCCAGGGATCAAACCCAGGTCTCCCGCATTGCAGGTGGATTCTTTACCAACTGAGCCACAGGGGAAGCCCGAAGAATCTAAAGACATTATCAAATACAATTTAAAATTTACAAGCTAAATCTCAGATCTTACAGGGAGGAAACCAGAGATCTAAGGGTCTGGGTGAATACCGCAGGAAAAAAAGCTACTAATAAATTATAACCTCTCTGGTTCCAAAGCTGGAGAATTTTGATACATTGAGCAATTAAGCAGAAAATAGCCACTCTGAAATGTTGTTGCTTAGTCGCTAAGTCATGTCTGACTCTTTGCTATCCCATGGATTGTACAGTCCACCAGGCTCCTCTGTCCATGGAATTTCTCAGGCAAGAATACTGGAGTGGGTTGCCACCTCCTTCTCCAGGGGATCTTCCTGACCCAGGGATGAACCTGCCTCTCCTGCACTGGCAGCTGCATTCTTTACCACTGAGCCACCCGGGAAGCCCACTAGGAAATTAGATAACAAACAGAAGATGGCTTGGATCAGGAGACCTAGTAAATGGAGACCCAAACCCAAAGTCCACAGGATTTGCGTCCTAATTATCTTCTCTGTTTCTGTTCTCTACAATCTGCTTATCTCTACTCCTCTGCCTTCACCAGCCTCTATTCCATTTACTCTCTTTCCCCACCACTGTCTTCTTTTTGCAATCATGAAGAAACAGATACATAAAGGTTGGTGCAGCACAGGTAAGACTATGTAGCAATGAGCTACATTTTGTAGAATCACATTTAAGATATGGAAGAACATTCTGGCTCTATGAAGTGAAAAATAAAAATTTACAAGGTAAGAGTTGTTGATCAAACATCTGTCATCTATCTGGAAAATGTCTAAAATGGTAATCTAACAGTCATCTCTGAGGAGATAGATACTTCTGATTTCCTGATTATTTCCTTAGTTTTCTACTGCTTTTGTAATAAAGTAAAAACATAATACTGTTATTTTCAAATCATCTAATTTTATATCCCTGTTTCTGAAAGCAACATCTTAGAAATATAGTTCATTCAAAAGGAGGCGTTTTCAATCCTTTTTTGTATAGTGTTCCTATAGTCCTTGTTTTAGAGGACTATGCTCCCTTACTATATTTTAATTCTTTAAAAACAAGTTTTTCTTAACTGCTTAAAAAGTCTCTTCCAGTATTTTTAAAAACTACTGTAAAAATTTTCGTCTTTCCTCTCTTGTCCCTCTCCCACCCACCAAAATAATTCTTCTTTGTGTCATTCATTTGAATCCCTGGTCCTTTCGGAAAGGAAGAGACTAGATACGGTTTATAAATCCAGTTAGCACAATGATTTCTTGAGTAGGACTATTAGCCCTGCCCTTTCAGGTGTCACTATCTATTTTTTTTTTTTTTAACAAGCTATCGATCTCCCCCAAGAAAGTGGAGATAGAGATCAAAACGCAGCTAAGAAAATGAAGAAAGCGAGAGAAAATAAACTGGAAAGAAAAGCAGACCTAGGACAGTATTAAAATGGAAAGGAAGATAAAATTCTTAGAATAATAGACCTGTGAGGGACCTTGAGAGGTCACAGCTCTCCGAATGTCTTTTAGGTAGACAGATATTCTGTAGTGGTCCCTCCTGCAATCTGTCTTGGTTCATGTGTTGTTACTGTAATGCCCTAGTCTATCCTTGAACTTCTCATCAAAGATTTTTACTTGCTATAACTCATCAACGATTGATAATATAAGTTGGTGAATTTGGTGGTTTTTATTCACGGAAGAGAAAAATCCTTTTTGTTCCTTTAAGGAAGAAAAGACAGAACATAGGGGACATCTGATTACTTGGCCCCCGTGTCAACCCTTGAGGAAGTTTCCCTCCATAGGGCTGCTCTCATCTGACCCCGCATAGTTAGGTTGATGAATCAGGCTGCTAAGTTTTACTGCAATCCCCTCCTTCACAGCAGAGAATTCTCCTCCTTCAGCAACAGCACAGGGAGGATTAGTGCCCAGATCCTCTGATCCCTAGTCTGGTGTACTGCTCACACATCATCTCTGGGCTAATCCTGAGATCTTGCTGCACCTCACTTCTCGACTGAATGAAATAGTATGTGGAGCCCATGGGGTGTACTGACATTCCTCACTAGAAAAACTATACTTTCTTTTCTCAATAAAGAAAGACTCTGATCTTATGTATGAAGCATTGCTCTCTCATAGGCATTTCACAATAAACATAATAAAGATTTTAGTTATTTTAAGATATTCTACAAGCAAAAGCCCTATAAAACCTACTACAGTTTTAAATTTAGGAGGAGACTCAAGGGATGAGAATTCGATCTCTATGTTGGGAAGATCCCTTGGAGGAGGAAATGGCAACCCATTCCAGTATTCTTGCCTTGAAAATTCCATGGACAGACCAGTCTGGTGGGCTATAGTCCACGGGGTCGAAAAGAGTCGGACACGACTGAGTGACTGAGCGCATACACACAAATAATTCCTATTGTAGGAGAAATCTCACAAAATCTCATTAGGAAAGGGTCAAGTCTCTCATATTATCCCCAAACATTATTTTGTTATATTTGAATGTTATAACCTTATGAGTTCATTGAAATCAGTGTGCTCTTAAAGAATATAGAACACATGGTCATTTATCTATTATGTCTATATCATCTGTACCTCATTTTGAAAAAAGCATGTATGGCATCTAAATAGTTAAATAATTATCTAATTCAGGAAAACATTACAGAGTAGAAATGGCTTTGAAAACTAAAAAAAGTCCTTGTATTCTTTGCATGTTAGCCTTCAAATATGAAATGAAAGAGTTATCCCTGTTGAGTATGTCACAGCATCTGGAGAAATGCATCAAGTAGTGTTCAAGTCACTATTAACTTCAACATAATACATATTAACCAGCTTTAAAATTCCACACAATACACTATACAGGATAATTCAAGGGAAATGCATGAATTTATAGCTGTATTTATAACTTGGGGTTTTTTAATATCTTATAAATAATAAGTACGAAATTCTTAAATCCCTCAATAGAAATACAACCTTATAATGGTACACTTGTCATGCATTATACTTCATGCAATTCTCATCACCATCTCATTAGGATGGTTTCCATTCATATCAATCATATACTTTTATAATTAATTTATTGCATCAGAAAAAAAGTTCTTGTTCTTTCCCATTACACTTATAACTCACAAGCTATTAGAGAAATTGATGTGGAAGAGGGGAGTCCACGTATATTTATTCCACCTATCTTCAGAGACTTTGGAATTTTGCTAAGTTTTCTTTTAAATATTTCTAACATGTGAAAACATCCAAGGTATTTCCCCAGGCCCTTCCTTTTTACATTGGTCACGTACTCTCTGGCACAGAATAACAGCCACACTCTCCTAGTGAGGTTTTGTGATATTTCTTCTACAATAGGAAGTATTTGTGTGTATGTGCTCAGTCACTCAGTCATGTCCGACTCTTTGCAACCCTGTGGACTATAGCCCACCAGGCTCTTCTGTCCATGGAATTTTCAAGGCAAGAATACTGGAGTGGGTTGCCATTTCCTCCTCCAGGGGATCTCCCCAACACAGGGATCAAACTCTCATTCCTAGAGAGTTCTCCTGCATTGGCAGGCAGATTCTTCACCACTGTACCACCTGGTGCAATATGAAACAAAGTGATATGAAAAAAACAAAAACAAAAAGCTTCCATTTCACACACACAGCTATATAGCTTAAGTGACATTCTCAAGGGAGCAATGTCATATAAATTACGGGTTTATTTACTGTTCCGTTCAGTTCAGTCGCTCAGTTGTGTTAGACTCTTTGCAACCCCATGAACTGCAGCACACCAGGCCTCCCTGTCCATCACCAACTCCCGGAGTTCACTCAAACTCACATCCATCGAGTCAGTGATGCCACCCAGCCATCTCATCCTATGCCGTCCCCTTCTCTTCCTGCCCCCAATCCCTCCCAGCATCAGTCTTTTCCAATGAGTCAACTCTTCGCATGAGGTGGCCAAAGTATTGGAGTTTTGGCTTTAGCATCATTCCTTCCAAAGAACACCCAGGACTGATCTCCTTTAGAATGGACTGGTTGGATCTCCTTGCAGTCCAAGGGACTCTAGAGAGTCTTCTCCAACACCACAGTAAGTAATTCTTTAATCATGAACATCCTGCTAAGGGCATCCTGCATATAACAGTCCTTCCTTAAAGCATTTATTTACCCAGGAGTCCAGTCAATGAGATTGGACCCACTCACATCCTTTTCTTTCTAAGGGTGTCTCTCTGGTAAAGAGTGAATTGATAGCAGGGTACCTACTATAATACCTTCCTCCCGCAGGGTATTTAGTAATATACAAGTCCTTTTTTTATTCCTCCTGTTTTTGCTATCTTTCTCTCTTTCCCAGAGAAATGCTATTCAAAAGTTTCCAGCCATATTTATGCCAGGCAATTTCATTTACAAGTCACTTCTGAGCCAATTTCCTTTGTTCTTGTGAGAATTATCTGAATGGTCTATCTGACAGTGAAACTAAAATGAAAGTAGATAACAATGTTCTGAGTAATAGATATAAGGAAACTTATTTGGTTTTTTTTTTTTTTTTTTAACGGCATTGGGGTAAGTTAGTCAAGATACATTAATTATCTTGAAGAAGCAGGGGAAAAGGCCCATCTGTTCTCTCATAGAAAGCATACTTCTGGTGAAATGAGATAATATCTAACGAAAGCTGGTATCTTCAAGAAGGTACTCATCATGAGAACAGTAAGGACAGATATATTTTTATTTCAAAAAGTGGTGAAACTGAGACTTTTTTTTCTGACTGAAGAACATTAGCACTGCAGGAACACTCTAGCTGTGACTATGCACATGGAAATGAAAGAAAATATGCATTTATAAGATCCCACTCTAATAGAGGCAAGAGACAGCAGTAGCTATACTAACACTGAGCAAGGTCTCTTCTTGCTCCTTCTCTAGATCTTCAATAGCAATGTGCCCTCACAGTGTCTTCAGGAAAAAGGCACCAACATCAAATTGTGCAAACATTAATTTAGCAGGAGTGGCAGCAGCTGCAGAATTCCTCTCTTTGAGCTATTAGCAAAGGACTGTCCCTTGCACATGTTAGGCTGTGACAAGCTCCTAATCATAGTGATGGGAGGATCCCTGCATTCAGAAGATGTACCCAAGTCCTAGAACAAGGCAAATGGAGGAACACTGATTTGGCTTTGAGTATGGCCTGGCTGTGGAAAACCAGCAATCATGGCAGAAAGGGCAGTGCCTGCTGCACCACCAGTGGATCAGACGCGTCTGCTCATGTTCCAGCTTGTGGCTGCCTTAAGCTTCAGCTGCAACACCTCATTTGGTAGCCTACCACTGGCTCTCAGACAGCAGCGGTGGCATCTTCATTGTACAGACTTGAGTCTGACAACAAAAGGACAAGCATCAAGTCCAGGTTGATTCTGACAAAGAAAAGACAAAAAAAGAAAAAGAAAAGAAGGAAGGAAGAGACGGAAAGAAAAAGAGACAGCCATGTTGGAATAATGATGGGAGAAGGAATTCTGGAACAGAACAAAAAGATTTCCCTATACTGGCAAAAATATGATAAAGAAACATTATGTTAATCTTCTTATCCAGGCAGGACCATGACATACAGGAGTCCAGCTTTGAAAAATGTGAACGATGCCCTTTAACTTGTGCAATTATCAGACTAGCTCCAGATTGATGAACTATAGAATCTAGATGCACAAAGAAAACACCGAGTATTCTAATTTACATGAATTAGGATTAATATATTTTGATTTAGCCAACATTTACTATCTGCCTATCTCAACCTCTGCTGTTGTTGTTCAGTCACCCAGTCATGTCCGACTCTTTGTGACCCCATGGACCTCAGCAAACCAGGCATGAAGTGTGCCCAAGTTCATGTCCTTTGCATTGGTCTTGCCATCCTGCCATCTCATCCTTTGATGCCCTCTTCTCCTGCCCTCAATTTTTCCCAGCATCACGGACTTTTCCAATGAGTCAGCTGTTCACATCAGGTGACCAAAATACTGGAGTTTTAGCTTCAGCATCAGTCCTTCCAATGAGTATTCAGGGTTGATTTCTCTTAAGACTGACTGGAGGAAAGAATGGCAAACCACCCCAGTATACCTGCCGTAGAAATCTCATGAACTGTATAAAAAGAACCTTTGCCGTAGCTTAAGTTAATTAAGAAGGGGGAGTCCTGACTCCCAGCCAGATGACTTATCATGTTGAAATAGAGGAGATGTTCAGGGAATTGTATTCCATAACTGTACTTGTTCAACTCTCATTAAGATAAAGTTTCAAAGAACTGCTTGGTCTACTAAGATTTTCTTGTACTTGCATTGTGCTTAGTGTTTGTCAATCTGGATATATTATGATTTTACAAACTAAACCACATTTATATCCATATTTATATTGCTATCAATCAACTCATATGCATTTTAAAATGTTTTACTTTTATGTTATGTTTACTATATTAACAAATATCGACTATACAGATTGATAAAGGGGACACATGTTGATCCTACTATATTTCCAACATTCCTATTCCAGCTTGTGATTACCAATTGTTATGGGGAAACGATGACTGAACACCTTTCACTGCATGAATCTCATGCCAGGTTTTTACTTCTTCCTCTTCCCCTTCTCTCTAGAAACACAAACTTTCTCATCAATATTCTTACTATAATAAATATCAATCTACACAAATTAATATTAAAACAGAATGTAATAAGATATGCAGACAAGTAAAAACACATTAACATTCTTCCCCACTATAAGGAAATAATTACCCTAAAGCTTAAACATTTTAATGCTCAGTTTTCCACCTCTAGACTTAACTTTATTACATTGGTTAACTTTGGTTAACTAGGTAATCGTGGAGAGAAAAAAAAAAACTTGCTAGTGTCCAATATTCTTGTGACGGTCCTTCAGATCTCTGAAATTCATAAAAACTGAGACATTAAAAAGAGAATTGTTACCCCAACTCCAATCTGAGCTGGTTGGAAAATATCTAGACGTGGAATTAATTATGGATGCTGCAAAGACTCTAGAACAGAAGTCATCAAAAACCTCTAATTTCTACTTTCCAAGTTTGTTTCCGGCCCCATTTTTAAACTAAATTCTCAGAAACATCCCAATGCTAACATATCTAGAAATGCTAGATAAAATATAACAAATATCCTTCTAAATGCATAACTGAACTAACTAGAAAGTAAGGAGAGTCTCCAGAGAGTAGAATTCAAAAGAGAGATAGGAATCAGAATGGCAGGCTGATGCTGATGCCAAGGATGCCCTAAGGGAGCTTGTCAGTGTCAGTAACCAAGAAGTTTAGGTTTTAATGGTTGTGCCCAGAACAGCAGAAATGACCTTGAGCCCAAGCAAGGTGATGTGTGAGAACAGAGTTTACATCAAAAGGGCAGGAATGGAGTGGCACTGTTCCCCTATTCAAAGCTAGACTAGAAAAGACCCATGAGAAAAGGGATTAGTTGACAAGAAAACTTGTCTATCTTAGCCTCTAGTCTGCTAGGAAAAGTTAAAGGTCTACCCTGAGAATTTAACATTTCAGAAATTCCCCGACTCATGCATGCTAAATTTCTTCACTCATGCCTGACTCTTTTGTGATCCTGTGGACTGTAGCCCACCGGGCTCCTCTATCCATGGGACTCTCCAGGCAAGAATACTGGAATGGGTTGCCATTTCCTCCTCCAGAGGACATTCCTGAATCAGGGATGGAACCGCAGTCTCTTACCTTCCTGCTTTGGCAGGTGGGTCCTTTACCACCGGTGCCACCTGGCAGATTTGGCGATTTTTATGGAAAGTGAACATTAAAAAGTAGCACACGTTAGGTTAGTCTTTAGTTGGTAGTTTCTCGGGGCCACTGGCAGAAACTAAGTTCTTTCTAGAATGCTCATCTTCATTTCAGGCCTTGTGAGTGTTCCCATTAGATCTTCAGCATATATGAACTCACAATACCATAAAACCGAAACTCACATGAGGAAAGAAGCTGCCCCAAGAGGATGCGCAGAAAAATAAAGAGCACAGTTAGATCTCAAAGAAATGCAGATAATATAATCACCAGGAAAAAAAAAAAAAACTAAAACAATGTCTATGTATATTTAAATGTTTGGGTTAGTATAAGTTATCAAAACTTGCCAGAGGAATATAATATTAAAAATGACAACCAGGCTCATATGAGAAAAATTAACCAGATGTTCTAGGCATAAAAATATTAAAAAAACACCATTAAAACAGAATGTACATATTAGATAGCACTAAGAGATAAATACTGAATTGTAATATAGATAGTAGAAATTCACAAACTATCTCAGAGGAACAAAGGGATGGAAAATATGAAAGACACATAAAGGCAGATAAATCTCATTTGAGTTAAAGAAGAATGGAAAGCCTAGGGGGAGAAAAGATACCAGCTGATAACTTTCTATAACTGATGAAACATGTGACTATGCAGACTCAGCTAGAAGAATGAATTATAAATGGGGCAAATACATGTAGACATATCAGATTAAAGTGGCCAATCATCAAAAAGAAAGAGATTTTAAAAGTCACCAAAAAGATAAAAGACCACCTGTATAATGACACCTTACACACATACACACACACATACACAAAAGGGGTTTCTGTAATCTATATAAATGTTGATCAAAGTATGCTTTTCTGAGGTGAGCTTGAGAAAATCACAGTTGCTTTCCTCCCAGGAGGAGTCTCTTGATACATGAATAACAAAACTCCTAAAGTCACCATAGATTAAATGTTTCTGTTTTGTATACTCCTGTGGGATCCTCATAAGTATGTACCTGAGGGTTCTACGTCCTAGGCCTCTTCGTTTGATCTTCCACATGATAAAGTGATAATGCACCCTGTTTATGGATGAAAAGCCATGCCTAGGTGCCTGCCCATACATCAGAGCCATTCTCTCTTGAATTGCCCTTGATGTAGGTGCCAGTGAAGTCAGATCATTTGGAGCCATCTAAATGCTATGATGTAAGTTTAAAGGCCAGCTATGGTCATCCTCATGGGTAATTATCTGTGTATCAGCAATTATATCATTTTTTCTTCCTCTGTGTCTCCACCAGAGGACTGAGACCCCATTCCTCCCCACATTAAGCCACATCAGGAGGTACTCCTAAAGAATGTGTTTCATTGGCTTTTTTGTGAACATTTCTCAAATGGAATGGTAGGTTTAAATTAGATAATATCACATAAAACACCCAGCAGATGCAGTGGTAAAGAATCTGCTTGCCATAGTGGGAGATGCAAGAGACATAGGTTCAAGCCCTGTATCTGGATAATCCCCTGGGGGAGGAAATGGCAACCCACTCCAGTATTCTTGCCTGGAGAATGCCATGGACAGAAGCCTGGTGGCCTACAGTTCATGGGGTATCAAAGAGTGAGACATGACTATTCAACTGAGATACGACACGAGAACATAAAACACCTAGTTAGTATCAGTTCAGTCGTGTCTGACTCTTTGTGACCCCATGGACTGCAGCACACCAGGCCTCCCTGTTCATCACCACTCCCGGAGTTCACTCAAACTCATGTCCATGAGTCAGTGATGCCATCCGACGATCTCATCCTCTGTTGTCCCCTTCTTCTCCTGCCTTCAATCTTTCCCAGCATCAGGGTTTTTCAAATGAGTCAGCTCTTTGCATCAGGTGGCCAAAGTATTGTAGTTTCAGCTTCAACATCAGTCCTTCCAATGAATATTCAGGACTAATTTCTTTAGGATGGACTGGTTGGATCTCGTTGCAGTCCAAGGGACTCTCAAGAGTCTTCTCCAACACCACAGTACAGACCCAGAAGTGTTCTTGGCACTCATTTGTCTCCTTCCATGGTAGAAGTGGCAGATTAGAGTCTCCTATAATTTTGTAATATTATGTATCATCTCTGAACTTCAGTTTTGCCACTTGTAAAATGAGTATAATACCTGTCTTATGGGAGACAGCTCCCCTGGTTGAAACTTCCACTGCTCTCAAAATAAGCATCAAGTTCCATTGTCCTAAATTAAGAACCTTGATTTTTTTTCTTTTTGATTTCCTCTTCATATACATCTAGCATCAGTCCCCTACTCCCATTCTTCATCTGGTCAAGGTAAAATATTTGTTTTTCCAAAATAAGCAATGTGCTCTCAGCATATCCTTTTGCCTAAAATACTTCTCTCTTTAATCCATCACACACCTACTTCCTATCCATATTCCTGTTCTCAATTTATGTGTCACTATTTCCTGTATGCCTCTCCTAACCCCCATCCATCTTTAGATTAAACACCTCTCCTGTGTACTAACTTTAAAACCCTGTGCAAACTCGTATAATTAACATTTTTTGCAGGTTTGCAATATTGAGTTTGTGTGTCTATATCTCCCGATAGACTTTAAAATTCTACAGGGCAGGAATTATAGTTATATTATTGTTGTAACAAAATAGCTACAGCACAGATTTTAGCAAATTGCAACAATTTATTAACATCTGTTGAATAAAAATAAGTAGGTTTGTGATGACTTTTATTAATGATGATTATAACTGAGGATCAATAGCTAATGATAATAGACTACCTTAAAATAACAATTACTCTCAATCAGGTGTGTTTTAAAGACACCCCACACACCCTTTCTGTTAGGTAGTATTATTATTATTTCCATTTTATGAATGATATAGGAATGATATAGCACTGAGGCACAGAGTGGTAAAGATATTGCACAAGACATATGTGAGTTAGTGGTGAAGCCAAGATTTGAACTTGGGTCTACCTATCCACAGAATCTAAGTTTTACAATGCCTGCATTGTATCCAATAAATACTGGCCCCCTTTCAGTTGCCTTTCTTCTTCACCACTCCTGTCTCTTTCGGAGCTTCCTTCTCTCTTAGGCAGTCCAAGGACCTCATATTTGAATAATAGAGTACAAAGCAATCCTATCAATTCCCGCCCCCCACCCCCCACCCCCCCCCCCGCCGCCACACACACACACACAAAAGCCTCTTTTATGTGGATGAACAATGTGATAGCTGACTAATCAACCTGATGTTGGTCAGTGGAGCAAACCCCTTGATGTCTGGCTAAAGCCCTGCCATTTATTTTGCATGGCTAAAGGAAATTTGGATGGTATATTTTGTTGTGAATCCCGCAAGAGGTAACACAGTAAAATAAAAATCTGTAAAAGACTGAGTGGGAAGACCACCTGTGGAATTCTATAAAGTCTTTGAGCCAAAGCCTGTGACATGGTAAAGAATCAGTATGGAATTCCAACCTCCTAATTACTTTGAGGATAGCACACACTGTCACCCGTGTCCACGGGCCCAGGGAGAGTTTTCCTGGAACCTCGGCAAGGATTAGGAAGCTCTGGAAGCCCAGTAATTGCTCTACACAGTGGACCACACCACCTCATTATCCTCTGAAGCTTATTGAAGTTACATATGCAACAGGAGCTGCTTGAAGGATGAATCAAATAAACTTGTCCTTGGAGAGATCATACATATGTATTAACCAAGACTTTAAAAAAGACTTTGATAGCAGCAAACTACCAGGTTGAATTGTAGATGAATTCGTGAGTAGAAAGAATTTAATCTTTTTTATCATCACTCACAAGGCAAGATTAAAACTAGAGCGAAGGTAAGTAATCTTAGCAATTAATTACTTCATCTTTACTAAAATATTTTCTTCATTTAATACACATTTATGTTTCATGATAATGCAGTGTTTTAAAAGGTTGTATAAAAGGTGTTGTATGCAAAAAAGAAAAAGCTATTACTTAATAAACATGACTATTCATAAAAGACCAACAAAGTGCAACTAAATAAAAACCTTGCATCTAAACTACAAATGGAAAGAATCTGAGCAACAAGTTTAAGGTGGAAAGAATAGGAAAAGAAAATAAATTTGAGCTCCTTGAGAATAGGGAAAGTATTGTCTTCACAATATCTATTCTAAGTTCAACAAGTCATTTAGTAGATGCTCAATATACACTGACTGGATTGAATTGCTTATTGAACAGAACTGGAAATTACAGAAGGAAAAGAAGGGGGACTACCCTCAAAAGGCACTGTTAGTCCTTTATATGAGTGCTCCAAAATTAGAGAGCATGGGCCAAATCACGCCTACCACTTCTTTTGTAAATAAAGTTTTATTGGAACATACTGAAACAGAGTCATGCAAGTTTGTGTGTGAGCTGCATCTGCTTTCACACTACCCTGTGGCCCAGTCAACAGTACTTACTTCTGGTCTTTTACTCTCTGTTTGTTACAAGAAAATGCATACTATTTGGTCCTTTACAGGGCCAATCCCTGCCCTATATATTAATTGTGAAATGAAGAGAATTGCCATGATCTTCCACTATAAATCTTCCCAGCATCATCAGTTTCAGCTTGGTTTATATTAGAAAACTCATGTGACCTTAAAAAATACCAATGGGCTAATGGGACAAGATATGGATGGAAAAAATAGTCAAAAGCATACAACAGTCATATTAAAAAATTCTGAATTCATACAGTTCTGAGTATGAGATGTGTGAGTAGTGAGATCTGGGGCTTAACTTCTAAGAATCCATTTTCTTTTTCGGAAAATAGGGATGAAAATGTTCATTTCATAGCATTGTCAGGAGGATAAAATGAAATAACATATTTGGAGCGCCTGGTTGGTAATGTGTTCAATAAATATGTTTTATGGTTTCATAAGACCAGCTAGTTAGTTAAACTTCACTTTCTGGCCTCTCTCCAATGGTATTAAAGAAGTAGGAACTGACAAGCTGTTTCAAAGTCCCCATCTAAAAGTAAAGGTGAATGTTTCCATGTTGGCTCCTAATCTTCTGCAGTCCTTAATAATAACAGTAATAACAGTAACAACCTAATAAATCTATCAAAAAGGAGTCCAAGTGCTTTGTTACAAAGGCCCTTGGATTTGAAGTTAGGGAATTAACCTAGTTCCAATGTTAAAATATCAAGTATCAAAAGGAATTAGAAGGCAGGTTTTCTCTATAAAAACATCAGAAAAATAACTGAAATTAAAAAGGTGCAATATTGCAATAAGAATAGATAAATGGTTTAATGGAAGAAAAGCAGTAAGTGTTTGAGTGTGTGTGTGTGTTCAGATCAATAAGAAAAACTGGGCATACAATACAGGGACTGCTGACAAATGACTAACCCCTTGGAGAAAAAATAAAGTTATATGCCAAACTCATTACGTACATAAAACTAAATTCCATGTAGGTTAAAGAGTTATTGTTTTAATAATAAAATAACAAAAAGCATTAGAATAAAATACAATGTATATTTATATGAGAATATGGAGGACCTTCCAAAGGAAATAAAACCCTCCAGAACAATAAAAGAAAAAGGTAACATATCTGTTTGAATGAAAACTGAATCCTTACATGCAACTACAAAAATTCCAAGTAAATTTAAAGGATAAGTTATGTAACAGAGGAAACTTTTTGGAATATGTACAAACCACAAAAGTTTAAGGTCAAGCATATATTGAAAAAGGTGGGACTCAAATCAAGATGTTGAAGTAAAAGGACATGGAACTCACCCTCACTAAGACATCAAAAATACATTTACAGGTGGAATAATTCTCACTGAAAACTAGCTGGAGACTAGCAGAAAAACTCCAGTATAACCAAGGCTGTAAGAAAGACCCACATGGAATCAGGCAGGAAGGGAGGGAACATGATCAGGTTGGAATCTGTGTCCTGGGATGGGACTAGAAGGAAAAGGGATGTTACATGGGTGGAAACCCTCCATGAGGAGTGAGGAAAGGGAGACACATATCGTGTGCCCTAGCTCTGGGTTCTGACAAATGGAAGATGAGTCCCCTTGACAGGGTTGAAGGGCCAGTGGGACTAAGAGAATTACTGTGGGAAGCCTGGACTCCTGACATGAATAGTGCACAAATGCTTGTGTTTACCCAAAGCAGAGTGGAGAGGGTGGATTTAAATTATATGGGTGGCTAACGGGCTTTCTGCAACCATCTCAGTGCATACCCCAGTCTGAGCCGAGTGGACGTTCCAGCACTGCTTGCCGTACATGGCAGCTTCACACTGAAATGTGAGCTGCCACAAATGGGGAAAGACCTTGGCCATGAAGTGCTGAGGCAACTGAACCCCTCAGCAGCATCTGAGCAAGGAGTGGTTGGCCCCAGGTGGCATACTGCACAGGTGGCATATCAGACACAGTCCAGCCCTCAAAGGGTTGCCAGACCCCCACAGCCTATGCCCCAACTTTTGGCAAATACCCATACCAACCCCTCTTGCTCTAGCACTGTTCTCCTCTGGGGCAAGTGTGCTGGTGCTGGGAGAGGGATGAGCAACACTTACAGCGAATTGGACCTGCTAAGACCCAACGCTCAGGGCTTCTTGGCCCACAGCTTAAGAAATGACCTCACCCCTGATATGGCAGTGATGACCACTGAGGAGAGGGGAAGGCCCAGCTCATACATGGCTCTGGCCCTAACTCCTCTTGCTACCAAGACAGAGCTGCCAGAATATCCTGAAGAAAGATGTGACTTGTGCTCATGTCAAGTTTAGCTCTCCCACCAAAGCCACTGGGAACATGCAGACTATATAGGGATGTTCCCATAGGAGGATACCCATTCAAGGCTGCAACAGGTAACTGTTTAGGCTAATTTATACAGACAGAAAGTTAAGCCAAATAAGAAGATTGAGAAATCTGTCTCAATTAACCCAAGGGAAAATACCTAAAAACAAATAAATAAAACAGAAATAAATAACTTACCAGTAAAATAATTCAAACAATTGGCAATGAGAATGCTAACTGAAATTAGATAAAAGAATAGATGAATATAGTGAGAATTTTAACAAGAAACTGGAAAATATAAAAAAGAACTAGTCAGAACTGAAAGATACAATGGCTAAAATGGAAAACAGGCTAGAAATAATGAACAGTAGGGTAGGTGATACAGAACACATAAGCTATCTAGAAGATAGAATAATGGAAATTATCCAATCAGAACAGCAAAAAGACAAATTTTAAAATGAGAACATTTTAAGATATCTTTGGGATAACATCAAACTTACTTACTTATTCACTTTATAGGTTACAAAAGTAGAAGAGAAGGAGGTTGAAAACATATGAAATGATAATAAAAGTTCCCAATCCTAAAAAGGAAACAGATATCCAGGAAAACAACCACAGAGGGTCCCAAACAACATGAACCCAAATAGACACACACTAAGACATACTGCAGTGAAAATGGATAAAAGTAAAATAAACTGAAAATCCCATTTGCAGCAAGAGAAAATCAAAGATCCTATTCAAGGAAATCCTTATAAGTCTGTCAGCTGATCTTTCTGCAGAAACTTTACAGGCCAGAGGAGAATAGCATGATATATTTAAAATTGACAACAACAACAAGGACCAAAAAAAAAAAAAAAAAACCTGCTGTATAGGACATATTATCCAGCAAGATTATCATTTAGAAGTAGAGGAGAGATAAAGAGCATCTCAGACAAGCAAGAACTAAAAGAATTTATTGATACTAGACTGATCCTAATATAAATGTTAAAGGATCTTCTTTAAATGGAAAACACTAACAAGAAGCAAATGTCTATAGGAAAGAAAAAATTAAAATAGGAGAGGTGAATATATATAGCAAATGCTGACAATCAACCGTTTGAATGTCCCACATAAACATTAAAACACAAAAAATTGGAAAATCAAGTAAAATTATAAAAATCAATAAAGGATAATCATGAAATTATAAAATATGACATCCAAAATGCAAAGTGTGGGGGGAAAAGAGTACAAAAAAATGTAGATCTTTTAGAAAGAGTTTGAATCTAAATGAATACTTGTAGAAAACAAATAAATATGTCAACATACATAAATCCTATGATAAACACAAATCAAAAAACTATAGCAGATACACAAAAATGAGACTATAACCATACTGTTAAAGAAAATAACCAAACCAAAAGAAAAGAAATATACCTATCAATAATTAATTTAAATAACAATGAGTTAAATGCACCAATCAAAAGACAGAGTTTTGCCAAGAGAACGTACTGTTCATGGCAAACACCCTCCTCCAACAATACAAAAGACAACTGTATACATGGATATCAACAGATGGTCAGATTGATTATATTATTTGCAGCTGAAGATGGAGAAGCTCTATACAGTCAGCAAAAACAAGACCAGGAGCTGACTCTGGCTCAGAATCATGAACTTCTTATTATAAAATTCAGACTTAAATTGAAGAAAGTAAAAAAAAAAAAAAAAATTGAAGAGAGTATGGAAAACCACTAGACCATTTGGGTATGACCTAAATCAAATCCTTTACAATTATACAGTGGAAGTGACAAACAGATTCAAGGGTAGACCAAACAGACAGAGTGCCTAAGAACCATGGATGGAGGTTCATAACATTGTATAGGAGGTGGTGAGCAAAACCATTCCAAAGAAAAACAAATGCAAAAAGGCAAGATGATTGTCTGAGGAGGCCTTAACAACTAGAAGACAAGAAGAAAAGTGAAAGGCAAAGGAGAAAAGGAAAGATATACCCATCTGAAAGCAGAGTTCCAAAGAGTAGCAAGGAGAGCTAAGAAAGCCTCTTAAGGAACAATTCAAAGAAATAGAGGAAAACAATAAAACAGGAAAGACTGACTAGATATTTCTTCAAGAAAATTAGAAATACTAAAGGAACATTTCACGCAAAGATAGTCACAATAAAGGACAGAAATAGGACAGACCTAACAGAAGGAAAAGATATTAAGAAGAGGTGGCAACAATACACAGAACACCTATCCAAAAAAGTCTTAATGACCCAGATAACCATGATGGTGTGGTGACTCACCTCAAGTGGGCTTTAGGAAGCAAACAAAGCCAGTGGAGGTGATGCAATTCCAGCTGAGCTATTTCAAATCCTAAAAGATGATGTTGTTAAAGTGCTGTACTCAATATGCCAGCATATTTGAAAATTCAGCAGTGGCCACAGAACTGGAAAAGATCAGTTTTAATTCCAATCCCTAACAAGGGCAATGATAAAGAATGTTCAAACTACTGCACAGTTCAGTTCAGTTCAATTCAGTTCAATCACTCAGTCATGTCTGACTCTTTGCGACCCCATGAATTGCAGCATGCCAGGCCTCCCTGTCCATCACCAACTCACGGAGTTCACTCAAACTCACATCCACTGAGTCGCTGATGCCATCCAGCCATCTCATCCTCTGTCATCCCCTTCTCCTCCTGCCCCCAATCCCTCCCAGCATCAGGATCTCTTTTAGTGAGTCAACTCTTCACATGAGGTGGCCAAACTATTGGAGTTTCAGCTTCAGCATCAGTCTTTCCAAAGAACACCCAGGACTTATCTCCTTTAGAAGGGACTGGTTGGATCTCCTTGCAGTTCAAGGGACTTTCAAGAGTCTTCTCCAACATCACAGTTCAAAAGCATTAATTCTTCGGTGCTCAGCTTTCTTCATAGTCCAACTCTCACATCCATACATGACTACTGGAAAAAACATAGCCTTGACTAGATAGATCTTTGTTGGTAAAGTAATGTCTTTGTTTTTGAATATGCTATCTAGGTTGTTCACAACTAACCTTCCAAGGAGTAAGTGTCTTTAATTTCATGGCTGCAATCACCATCTGCAGTGATTTTGGAGCCCCCAAAAATAAAGTCTGACACTGTTTCCACTGTTTCCCCATCTATTTCCTATGAAATGATGGGACCAGATACCATGATCTTCATTTTCTGAATGTTGAGCCTTAAGCCAACTTCTTCAGTCTTTTCTTTCACTTTTATCAAGAGGCTTTTTAGTTCCTCTTCACTTTCTGCCATAAGGGTGGTGTCATCTGCATATCTGAGGTTATTGATCTTTCTCCCAGCAATCTTGATTCCAGCTTTTGCTTCTTCCAGCCCAGCGTTTCTCATGATGTACTCTGCATATAACTTAAATAAGCAGGGTGATAAAATACAGCCTTGACATACTCCTTTTCCTATTTGGAACCAGTCTGTTGCTCCATGTCTAGTTCTAACTGTTGCTTCCTGACCTGCATATAGGTTTCTCAAGAGGCAGGTCAGGTGGTCTGGTATTCCCATCTCTTTCAGAATTGTCCGGTTTGTTGTGATCCACACAGTCAAAGGCTTTGGCATAGTCAATAAAGCAGAAATAGATGTTTTTCTGAAACTCTCTTGCTTTTTTGATGATCCAGCGGATGATGGCAATTTGATCTCTCATTCCTCTGCCTTTTCTAAAACCAGGTTGAACATCTGGAAGTTCATGGTTCATGTACTGCTGAAGCCTGGCTTGCAGAATTTTGAGCATTACTTTACTAGCATGTGAGATGAGTGCAATTGTGCGGTAGTTTGAACATTCTTTGGCATTGCCTTTCTTTGGGATTGGAATGAAAACTGACCTCTTCCAGTCCTGTGGCCACTGCTGAGTTTTCCAAATTTGCTGGCATTTTGAGTGACACACTTTCACAGCCTCATCTTTCAGGATTTGAAATAGCTCAACTGGAATTCCATCACCTCCACTAGCTTTGTTCGTAGTGATGCTTTCTAAGAGCCACTTGACTTCACATTCCAGGATGTCTGGCTCTAGGTCAGTGATCACACCCTCATGATTATCTGGGTCGTGAAGATCTTTTTTATACAGTTATTCTGTGTATTCTTGCCACCTCTTCTTAATATCTTCTGCTTCTGTTAGGTCCATACCATTTCTGTCCTTTATCAAGCCCATCTTTGCATGAAATGTTCCCTTGGTATCTCTAATTTTCCTGAAGAGATCTCTAGTCTTTCCCATTCTGTTGTTTTCCTCTATTTCTTTGCATTGATCACTCAGGAAGTCTTTCTAATCTCTCCTTGCTATTCTTTGGAACTCTGCATTCAGATGTTTATATCTTTCCTTTTCTCCTTTGCTTTTCACTTCTCTTCTTTTCACAGCTATTTGTAAGGCCTCCTCAGACAGCCATTTTGCTTTGAATTTTCTCATTTCACATGCTCATTTCACTGAAGAAGTTGGCTTAAAGCTCAACATTCAGAAAACGAAGATCATGGCTTCTGGTCCCATCACTTCATGGGAAATAGACGGGGAAACAGTGGAAACAGTGTCAGACTTTATTTTGGGGGCTCCACAATCACTTAAGATGGTGATTGTAGCCATGGAATTAAAAGACGCTTACTCCTTGGAAGGAAAGTTATGACCAACCTAGATAGCATATTCAAAAGCAGAGATATTACTTTGCCAACAATGGTCCGTCTAGTCAAGGCTATGGTTTTTCCAGTGGTCATGTATGGATGTGAGAGTTGGACTATGAAGAAAGCTGAGCATCGAAGAATTGATGCTTTTGAACTGTGGTGTTGGAGAAGACTCTTGAGAGTCCCTTGGACTGCAAAGAGATCCAACGAGTCCATTCTAGAGGAGATCAGTCCTGGGTGTTCATTGGAAGGACTGATGCTGAAGCTGAAACTCCAATAGTTTGGCCACCTCATGTGAAGAGTTGACTCATTGGAAGAGACCCCGATGCTGGGAGGGATTGGGGGCAGGAGGAAAAGGGGACAACAAAAGATGAGATGGCTGGATGGTATCACCGACTCAATGGACATGAGTTTCAGTGAACTCCAGGAGTTAGTGATGGACACGGAGGCCTGGTGTGCTGTGATTCATGGGGTCACAAAGAGTTAGACATGACTGAGCGACTGAACTGAACTATGGTGACCAATGAAGTTACCCAGAGTGGACTTCCTCACTTTGGCTGGACTCCACAAGGAACCAGAGCCTTGGTACCAGCAGTGGCCTCTGTGCCCATCCGCCTCTCAGGGAGTGCAGATGAATTTGGGTATGTCTCTCCTGGTTTTCGAATCTCCCATATTGTTGCATTTCTGAGTTTTATTTGGTGGTGGAGCAGGTTACCTGACCCCCTCCCAGTAGGAAAGATACTGGGAAATTTGGTTGAAACATACCAAGAAATTCCCACCCAGGCAAAAGATCCTGGTTAGGAGGCTGGCTTAAAGATGCCAGGGGAATTACCCACTCAGTGGAAAGGTACTGGGTATGGGGAGCTTGATTGGAGAAAAAAAATCAAGGAATACCAGGGGCTTGGTTGAAAGATACTGAGGTCGCTCCATTGTAGAGGACTGAATGGTCTTGGCTGAGTGGTTGAGAGGCTTCTGGACACTTTTCCTCAGTTTGACTGCCATTATAGAATTTGTAAGGATAAAAGTGAGGAAAATACATGAGAGCTTTGCTCTGAAGAAAACAGACAAGACTCCTCCTGGCCGGTTTTGGTTTTCTCAGGTGACTGAGAAATTTACGGGAGTGGTGGAGATGTAGTTCTCATACTGTGCAGTGGTGCCATAGGGAAACCCACTTATTAATTAAAATACTTTCTCATCCAGGGGTTGCACATAAGAATTGGCCGTTCAGCAACCTGAGCAGCCACAGTGGTCTTGGATTGCAGGAGGCACAATCCAAGACACGTAAGATGAGCTGAAATGACTCTGGGGTGACTCCTGGAGGAATTAAGCTCACAAGCAGCACATGGGGCACTACACAAGTTCACTAGTGACTTTTATCCCTGAACAAATTCAGCCTAAAATGGGAAAAAGAATCTCTCAAAAATAGAAATAAAGGGGTGTCAGAAAGCCAGCCTCTGACCAATACTAGCCAGATTCATGTATAATACATACGGAGCTTATAGTTGCAAGTACCTAGTTAACTGGATAACTTACACTAAAAGAGATCTCAACCTAAAATGGCCAAATTGGGGTTCTTTCAATATTCAATATTGATATTTTTGCACACACAATTAGAAAAGGCTGGCCATCCTTACTTTGGCTAGTATCTAGACGCTTCTAAAACAGGAAATGATAGAGCAACTTCTTCACAGGAAACCAAAAAGAAATTGCTTGAAACTTTACCAAAACTTCAAAAAGGTTGCTGGACCTTTGCTAGGTTTCAGGTCTAGTAGAACTGGAAAGTCACGTTTGGCATTTATGCCATTTGGCTTTTGATTTCTGGGCATCAATTTACCATCTTTTGGGGGCCCTCTTGCCACCTGATTTTTGATTTCTGTGCATCTCTTTGTCTTTTGTTTCATTTGGAGTGTGACTCCTGGCTGGTGATATTCTGGTTCAGTTTAGTTTTGTTGATTTGGTTTGAGAGCACAGACATCTGGTACAAACTGCTAATATAGGAATTGTCCACTCTAAGGTTCCACACTCCACCTGGGAACCCCTTTGGGGAAAAAAAAATTTTTTTTTGGACTGGTCAATCAATAGCTATAATCCTATGACAAGAAAAATGTCCTAAAAATATTAGATCTTTATTGACAAAGGATAGCAAAATGGACTGAAGTTCCCTTATGTCCAGGACTTCCTCCTGTAATCAACAGCCTGGAACTGATCAAACTAAGACCCATACTTCCCTAGAGGGACAATCCTTGCTGGAACCAATCTGCCCTTGTTATCAGGACCAAGTTGAACATTATCTGGTCTACATTTGGACTATAAAACTAGGGTCACAGAAAAATACAATTTTTGACAATGTGGTCACAATATTCTTTAAACTCCAGAGAAAGCTTAAAGAAAAAAAATTATCTCTTTAAGAATTCTTGCCCTGAGGAAATAACTCCTTCTATACCTTTAAACCATAGCTCTCCAGATCACTTATGTAGACCATCTCTAATTCCTGAAATCAAAAGAAAAAAAAAAAGCCTTTTAAAATCTTATTCTAATCATTTTTTAAAACTAGTATTCATAACTAGTTTGGAAAACAAACTATAAACTAGTTTCCAAAACAAAGTTTGGAAAATAAAGCTATAGGAACTCTTGTGTCTATTTGGATATATGTATGTCTCAGTGTGTCTTTTTTTTTTTTTTTGATAATATTGCTGAGGTCAGTTTGTAATTGAGCTCTAATCTAATCGGCCTTTTACAAAAAAGTAAGCACTTACAATCAAATAATTCTAAATACAAGAGAAATTAACCTAAATGAATTTCAGGTTCACATGAACTGGAAAATATTCGGTATTAAATGCCTGATATTAATGTTTGTTTGTTGATCTAACTAATATAGACATGTCTACAGTACTGGAAGAGGTCAGTTTTCATTCCAATCCCAAAGAAAGGCAATGCCAAAGAATGCTCAAACTACCACACAATTGCACTCATCTCACATGCTAGTAAAGTAATCCTCAAAATTCTCCAAGCCAGGCTTCAGCAGTACATGAACCATGAACTTCCTGATGTTCAAGCTGGCTTTAGAAAAGGCAGAGGAACCAGAGATCAAATCACCAACATCTGCTGGATCATGGAAAAAGCAAGAGAATTCCAGAAAAACCTCTATTTCTGCTTTATTGACTATGCCAAAGCCTTTGACTCTGTGGATCACAATAAACTGTGGAAAATTCTGAAAGAGATGGGAATACCAGACCACCTGACCTGCCTCTTGAGAAATCTGTATGGAGGTCAGGAAGCAACAGTTAGAACTGGACATGGAACAACAGACTGGTTCCAAATAGGAAAAGGAGTTCATCAAGGCTGTATATTGTCACCCTGTTTATTTAACGTATATGCAGAGTACATCATGAGAAACTCTGAGCTAGAAGAAACACAAGCTGGAATCAAGATTGCCGGGAGAAATATTAATAACCTCAGATATGCAGATAACACCACCCTTATGGCAGAAAGTGAAGAGGAACTAAAAAGCCTCTTGATGAAAGTGAAAGTGGAGAGTGAAAAAGTTGGCTTAAAGCTCAACATTCAGAAAACGAAGATCATGGCATCTGGTCCCATCATTCATGGGAAATAGATGGGGAAACAGTGGAAAGTGTCAGACTTTATTTTTGGGGGGCTCCAAAGTCACTGCAGATGGAGACTGCAGGCATGAAATTAAAAGATGCTTACTCCTTGGAAGAACCAATCCCACGTCCAAGGAGCCATGGCTGCATGGGCGCAGGAGGGCCTAGAGGAGCTATCCAACGTTGAAGGTCAGGAAGGGCGGCAGTGAGGAGATACCCCTTGTCCAAGGTAAGGAGCAATGGCTGCGCTTTGCTGGAGCAGCCGTGAAGAGATAGCCCACGCCCAAGGTAAGAGAAATCCAAGTAAGACGGTAGGTGTTGCCAGAGGGCATCAGAGGGCAAACACACTGAAACCATACTCACAGAAAACTAGTCAATCTAATCACACTAGGACCACAGCCTTGTCTAACTCAATGAAACTAAGCCATGCCTGTGGGGCAACACAAGATGGGCAGGTCATGGTGGAGAGATCTGACCGAATGTGGTCCACTGGAGAAGGGAATGGCAAACCACTTCAGTATTCTTGCCTTGAGAACCCCATGAAAAGTAGGAAAAGGCAAAATGATAGGATACTAAAAGAGAAACTCCCCAGGTCAGTAGGTGCCCAATATGCTACTGGAGATCAGTGGAGAAATAACTCCAGAAAGAATGAAGGGATGGAGCCAAAGCAAAAACAATACCCAGCTGTGGATGTGACTGTTGATAGAAGCAAGGTCCAATGCTGTAAAGAGCAATATTGCATAGGAACCTGGAATGTCAGGTCCATGAATCAAGGCAATTTGGAAGTGGTCAAACAAGAGATGGCAAGAGTGAATGTCGACATTCTAGGAATCAGCAAACTGAAATGGACTGGAATGGGTGAATTTAACTCAGATGACGATTATATCTACTACTGCGGGCAGGAATCCCTCAAAAGAAATGGAGTGGCCATCATGGTCAACAAAAGACTCCAAAATGCAGTTCTTGGATGCAATCTCAAAAATAACAGAATGATCTCTGTTTGTTTCCAAGGCAAACCATTCAATATCACAGTAATCCAAGTCTATGCCCCAACCAGTAACGCTGAAGAAGCTGAAGTTGAATGGTTCTATGAAGACCTCCAAGACCTTTTAGAACTAACACCCAAAAAAGATGTCCTTTTCATTATAGGGGACTGGAATGCAAAAGTAGGAAGTCAAGAAACACCTGGAGTAACAGGCAAATTTGGCCTTGGAATATGGAATGAAGCAGGGCAAAGACTAATAGAGTTTTGCCAAGAAAATGCACTGGTCATAACAAACACCCTCTTCCAACAACACAAGAGAAGATTCTATACATGGACATCACCAGATGGTCAACATCAAAATCAGACTGATTATATTCTTTGCAGCCAAAGATGGAGAAGCTCTATACAGTCAGCAAAGCCAAGACCAGGAGCTGACTGTGGCTCATACCATGAACTCCTTATTGCCAAATTCAGACTGAAATTGAAGAAAGTACGGAAAACCACTAGACCATTCAGGTATGACCTAAATCAAATCCCTTATGATTATACAGTAAAAGTGAGAAATAGATTTAAGGGCCTAGATCTGATAGAGTGCCTGATGAACTATGGAATGATGTTCGTGACATTGTACAGGAGACAGGGATCAAGACCATCCCCACGGAAAAGAAATGCAAAAAAGCAAATGGCTGTCTGGGGAGGCCTTACAAATAGCTGTGAAAAGAAGAGAAGCCAAAAGCAAAGGAGAAAAGGAAAGATATAAACATCTGAATGCAGAGTTCCAAAGAATAGCAAGAAGAGATAAGAAAGCCTTCTTCAGGGATCAATGCAAAGAAATAGAGGAAAATAACAGAATGGGAAAGACTAGGGATCTCTTCAAGAAAATCAGAGATGCCAAAGGAACATTTCATGCAAAGATGGGCTCGATAAAGGACAGAAATGGTATGGACCTAACAGAAGCAGAAGATATTAAGAAGAGGTGGCAGGAATACACAGAAGAACTGTACAAAAAAGATCTTCACGACCCAGATAATCACGATAGTGTGATCACTCACCTAGATCCAGATATCCTGGAATGTGAAGTCAAGTGGGCCTTAGAAAGCATCACTACAAACAAAGCTAGTGGAGGTGATGGAATTCCAGTTGAGCTATTTCAAATCCTGAAAGATGAGGCTGTGAAAGTGTGGCACTCAATATGCCAGCAAATTTGGAAAACTCGGCAGTGGCCACAGGACTGGAAAAAGTTAGTTTTCATTACAATCCCAAAGAAAGGCAATGCCAAAGAACACTCAAACTACTGCACAATTGCACTCATCTCACAGGCTAGTAAAGTAATGCTCAAAATTCTCCAAGCCAGGCTTCAGCAATATGTGAACCGTGAACTTCCTGATGTTCAAGCTGGTTTTAGAAAAGGCAGAGGAACCAGAGATCAAATTGCCAACATCTGCTGGATCATCAAAAAAGCAAGAGAGTTCCAGAAAAACATCTCTTTCTGCTTTATTGAGTATGCCAAAGCCTTTGACTCTGTGGATCACAATAAACTGTGGAAAATTCTGAAAGAGATGGGAATACCAGACCACCTGATCTGCCTCTTGAGAAATTTGTATGCAGGTCAGGAAGCAACAGTTAGAACTGGACATGGAACAACAGACTGGTTCCAAATAGGAAAAGGAGTACGTCAAGGCTGTATTTTATCACCCTGCTTATTTAACTTATATGCAGAGTACATCATGAGAAACGCTGGACTGGAAGAAACACAAACTGGAATCAAGATTGCTGAGAGAAATATCAATAACCTCAGATATGCAGATGACACCACCCTTATGGCAGAAAGTGAAGAGGAACTAAAATGCCTCTTGATGAAAGTGAAAGTGGAGAGTGAAAGGTTGGCTTAAAGCTCAACATTCAGAAAATGAAGATCATGACATCTGGTCCCATCACTTCATGGGAAATAGATGGGGAAACAGTGGAAACAGTGTCAGACTTTATTTTTCTGGGCTCCAAAATCACTGCAGATGGTGATTGCAGCCATGAAATTAAAAGACACTTACTCCTTAGAAGGAAAGTTATGACCAACCTAGATAGCATATTCAAAAGCAGAGACATTACTTTGCCAACAAAGGTCCATCTAGTCAAGGCTATGGTTTTTCCAGTGGTCATGTATGGATGTGAGAGTTGGACTGTGAAGAAAGCTGAGCGCCAAAGAATTGATGCTTTTGAACTGTGGTGTTGGAGAAGACTCTTGAGAGTCCCTTGGACTGCAAGGAGATCCAACGAGTCCATTCTGAAGGAGATCAGCCCTGGGATTTCTTTGGAAGGAATGATGCTAAAGCTGAATCTCCAGTACTTTGGCCACCTCATGTGAAGAGTTGACTCATTGGAAAAGACTCTAATGCTGGGAGGGATTGGGGGCAAGAGTAGAAGGGGACAACAGAGGATGAGATGACTGGATGGCATCACTGACTCGATGGACGTGAGTCTGAGTGAAGTTCCCGGAGTTGGTGATGGACAGGGAGGCCTGGCGTGCTGCGATTCATGGGGTCGAAAAGAGTCGGACACGACTTCACTTTCACTTTCACTTTCACTAAGAGTAATTTAACATTAAGTAGAGTATTTCCAGAGAAGGCAATGGCAACCCACTCCATTACTCTTGCCTGTAAAATCCCATGGACGGCGGAGCCTGGTGTGCTGCCGTCTATAGGGTCACACAGAGTCAGACACGACTGAATCGACTTCGCAGCAGCAGCAGCAGCATAATATTTCCATTGTACCTAGGTTCAATGTAAGTTAAATATTATTATATCTTTTACAAGTTTGTCAGCAAGGGAATTACCTGGAGTGAAGAAACTTCTAAAAAATGTAAATGAGATATAAGCCTTTAGATAAACTCTATCGAGAAAAATTGTGCTTTAGGAATGTCTGTCTAAAATAGTCTCTTTGGATTGGGGTAACTTGAATTTCTAAGGGTTGTGCTAAACTAAGTGTATGAAGTCTATTGAATAGCTAGGTCATTTCCAAATAAAATAGAATTTTGAAACATTTATTACTGAACACCAATTTCGTCTTACAGAGAAACTAAAGAGATTTGGGACTAAAAATGAATGATATTTGGTGCCTTCCTAAAATGTTCTAAGAAAGCAAAGGTTTTAGAAATTATCACTGGTATTTATGCTTACCAATCTATAAAATGTTAATATAAAAGTCAGTTATTGGTTGCTTAAGGAAAGTAGGAAGTGTGTTTTCCGTAAAGAAAGTATGAGGAATGGAACTGCATTTTGTGAAGGGAAAAGGAAGTAAGCCTGACTTACAGGTGGCTTTTTAGGATGCAAGAACAAAATAATGAGTACAGGAAAGTGGTAAGAAGGTTTGTGCAAAGTGAACCATGAGAAAAGAGTTTTGTGCATGGTTTAAAATAAGTTTAAAATAAATTTAATTAAGTTTACCTTTTAAATAAAGTAAGCTGGTGCAACACTTGAATTTAGCTTTTATTTTAAGATGACACCTTTTCTTCAGATATTGAACTGTCTTTGATAATAGATTTAAGTGTCTTTATCTCTTAAATGATCTGTTCTGAAATCCGTGGTTGTTACTTTGGCTAAGTGAATAGCTATGGTTTCACAATGACCTATAATCCTATCTGACTGAGTGTTCTAAACCTTTTTGGTAATTGTTGATAAAACTTCCTAAATCATTCTAATGAAGAACTTGATTTCTGGCTAACTTTGTGATGCTTCAGAGGGCCCCTGAAACATCCCAAAGAAGGATATTACACTAAATAGGTTCATTTTGTATACAGAATTACATGAAGAGTATTGTCAAGTGAGTAATAAGTCTCGGGTTATATTGTATGGTAAATGTTACTAATATAGATATCCCAGAAACTGTATGGAGTTCCTAAAATTCTGATATGTTTGAGTAAAATGTTATCAGGCATAATTCTAGTTTTCTATTATCTCAAAATAATCTAATATCTCAAAATATTGTCATAGCACAAACCAAGTTTTGCAAAACTGCTTCCTATTCAAGAAGATTTATAGTAAGGACTTTTGGATAAATACCAGTTTCTGAACTGGGTAAGGATTCTAATGGAAAACCTGATGACTTCACAAAGGTTAACAAAAGGACTGAATGAACTGGTGAATATGCTTATAAAATTTATGGTTTCTATCTGAAAAATTACTGATTTAAATCTGTGTTTTCCAGCTGTAAGGAAGAAAAAAAAAAAAAAAAAACTTCCCCTCAAACTAATTAAGACAGTAATTTGGTAAAGTTATATTTTATAAACAAATTGAAACATTTATCTTTTCTATCTGAACCCTCCAGAGATTGGAAGCTCTTAGTTTCCAGTTTACTTAACTTTATCAGATAAGTTAGGAAGGTTATCTCACTAACAGGTACAGAAATCTCATGGAATTTTGGAGACCTTGAGAAGGGAGGAATTCACTTAGATTTGTTAGGCAAAATTTGTGATAAGCCTTTGGCATGACTTTCCTAGCCCTAAAGGTTTTATTTTAAAAGTTCAGTCTGAGACTTTATAAAAGTTTCAGCAAAGCAAAAGGGTCTATGATCAATTATGACTCTATAAATCATCAGGCCAAGTCTGTTGAGATCAGACCTATATCACAAACAAGTCTTAATTTGGTTATGTTCAGTAAAAATGACCATGATTTTATTGAGCAAAAGATGTTTCAATGAATGTTAAATCACAGTTTTTTAATGGAGGTCTGTATCTACCAATGGTCATTTCCTGGATAGTTCTTTGCTGTTAGGGTATATTAATGTAAAATTTAATTGCATTATTAAAGGACACTCTAGGGTTGTTTCTGAAGCTTCTTTCAGTGATCTGTCTTTGGATGAAGATCAGATGCCTCACACAAGACCTGTAACCAAGACTGGGAGAAGACATAATTTAAGAAACTGTCTCCAACCTGGATGGAAGGACCTTTCTGTCAGGTACTCTTTTTTTTTTTTTTTTTAATTTTTTATTCCTTTATTTCTCATGTGTTCCCCATCCTGAACCCTCCTCCCTCCTCCCTCCCCATACCGTCCCTCTGGGTCGTCCCAGTGCACCAGCCCCAAGCATCCAGCATCGTGCATTGAACCTGGACTGGCATCTCGTTTCATACATTACATTTCACATGTTTCAATGCCATTCTCCCAAATCTTCCCACCCTCTCCCTCTCCCACAGAGTCCATAATCCTGTTCTATACATCAGTTTCTCTTTTGCTGTCTCGTATACAGGGTTATCGTTACCATCTTTCTAAATTCCATATATATGCGTTAGTATACTGTATTGGTATTTTTCCTTCTGGCTTACTTCACTCTGTATAATAGGCTCCAGTTTCATCCACCTCATTAGAACTGATTCAAATGTATTCTTTTTAATGGCTGAGTAATACTCCATTGTGTATATGTACCACAGCTTTCTTATCCATTCATCTGCTGATGGACATGTAGGTTGCTTCCATGTCCAGGCTATTATAAACAGTGCTGCGATGAAGTCAGGTACTCTTAACTAGCTCAAGCCCAGGGAAATTGACTCGGGTTAACTCCCACTTCAAAGGCCCCTAAGCTAGACCAGTCTATAGAGAGGCCTGCTGACCTCAAACTCATCTTAAAACAATGCTCAGAGGTAACTAACTACACTACACTAGGATGAGAAGAAGACAACATCAGAAGTAGACAGCTTGCCCAAGGTGCTGATGTGACTTGTATGATCATTTATAATGTTTGCTTGATTCCTTGGACCTACGCCTATCAATCAAATGTTTTCTATCATGGACATGATTCTATGCTAGTTTAAAACTCAATCCAATTGTTGGGTTGTGGCCACTTACCTGTGTCTAGTACTTCTGGTTTACCTTGGTGGATTGGGTAGGGCTCGGTGGATTAGGTTTCTAGGGCTCAGATTGGATATGCCCTAAGAAATTTATTTAGATGAGAGTTCAGTCATGTTCTATCTATTCATTAGATTACTAAATGGGATCCTCTCACCTGGCCAATTAACAATACCTGCTCTGATGCTGGCCATAGATTTAAGTTTTCTCTTAGGGTCATTCAAACTCAGTCGGAATGACAAGCTGTCTCAATAAAAAATTAGCCTCTCATCTGTTAAAAGGAAAAGACCCACAGTTATGGGAAGAATCTACATGGTTAACACCAGACTATGGTCATTTAAGTCTAAAAGCTCCTCTAAGCTGGAAATGGTTAAATCATACTAACAATAATCAACCTGGTCATTATGAGACAAGGCTGGGTGCTTTGGGAACTATACCCTTAGAGAGAGTGATTGGTAGGCAACTCAGTGGATTTGTGGCACTAATTTATGGCCTTTACATCTACAGGGGTGGATATGAAGGTGTAGCCTGAGATTCCTATGAATTTAAGGTCATACACATTAACAAGTTAGAGGTAACCCTAACCAATCTACCATTGGTATGAACCCAGTGGGTCAAAGATCTGTGTTCTACTGGAATGACCATTTAGCAGCTTTATGTGTGTGTGTGTGTGTGTGTGTGTGTGTGTGCCTTCATTGGGGTTGGAGGATGTATTTGGCCATATTGGAGCCTTAACTTTCATAAGCTTTAAATGATAGTATCTGGGCTATTAGCCTATTGAATTCTGAGATCTCTATGATAAGAAAGACAGTGTCTCATAACTTCAAGGCCCTTTACACCTTCTAGCATCTCAGGGAAATATCTGTGCTATAATTCAAAGTGAATCCTATATTTTCATACCTGATAAATCCTTTAATGTAACACATTTGATGAACCACATGAAAAATCAGATTTCTGCTTTAAGTGATTCATTCCCTAGTCTTGATCATCTTTTTTAAAAAACTGGTTTGGTGTGGGAGGCTCATGGCTAAAATATTTACTTTTAATTCCACTAATGTTATTAACTATACCATTTGCATTTTGCTTGTTTGACAAGATTATTATTTCTTGTACTACCAAGTGTATGACTGAAGCTCCAATGAAAATGATGACTAGACATGAAGCAGTTGATCAAATGTATAGCTCAATATATGATCAATGATTGTAATAATGTAACTCTAGATATGGGAAGATGCAATGAAAGGGAATACTTTCCTGGACCATAACTAGAAGACAGGTGTCCAGAGATCTTCGACTATTAAGACCTAGTCCAGTAATAGCACATTGAGTGGCCTATCAACAAAAAACTTCTTCAGAACTGGGAATGAGCTTTCCCAGCAATGTGGGACAAAATGGTCATGAAGTGCCACCCAAAGTATGGCCGGATTTATGACCACAAAGGGGCTGTGTCAATTACAAATTGGCACTTACCAAGAGCATTTCAAATGACTGAACAAAGGCATTTGCCATCTGCCTCTATGGAGATTGAACCCCATGCTGCCATGGCTGTTGACCTTCAACAACCCCTGAGGGAATTCAGGGTGGAGTGGGGCACTCTGTGCTCCAGGGAATCTGGTGGAACAGGTCTTTAGATAGTTGGATGTTTCTAGGAACAGATTTTATGATCTCAATCCTTGCATATCCTCATATCTATCAGAGATTAGTTACTCAGTCGTGTCCAACTCTTTGCGACCCCATGAATCACAGCACGCCAGGCCTCCCTGTCCATCACCAACTCCCGGAACTTCACTCAGACTCATGTCCATCGAGTCAGTGATGCCATTCAGCCATCTCATCCTCTGTCGTCCCCTTCTCCTCCTGCCCCCAGTCCCTCCCAGCATCAGAGTCTTTTCCAATGAGTCAACTCTTCACATGAGGTGGCCAAAGTACTGGAGTTTCAGATTTAGCATCAGTCCTTCCAAAGAAATCCCAGGGCTGATCTCCTTCAGAATGGACTGGTTGGATCTCCTCACAGTCTAAGGGACTCTCAAGAGTCTTCTCCAACACCACAGTTCAAAAGCATCAATTCTTTGATGCTCAGCCTTCTTCACAGTCCAACTCTCACATCCATAAATGACCACAGGAAAAACCATAGCCTTGACTAGACAAACCTTTGTTGGCAAAGTAATGTCTCTGCTTTTGAATATGCTATCTAGGTTGGCCATACCTTTCCTTCCAAGGAGTAAGCGTCTTTTAATTTCATGGCTGCAGTCACCATCTGCAGTGATTTTGGAGCCCAGAAAAATAAAGTCTGACACTGTTTCCACTGTTTCCCCATCTATTTCCCATGAAGTGATGGGACCAGATGTCATGATCTTCGTTTTCTGAATGTTGAGCTTTAAGCCAACCTTTCACTCTCCACTTTCACTTTCATCAAGAGGCATTTTAGTTCCTCTTCACTTTCTGCCATAAGGGTGGTGTCATCTGCATATCTGAGGTTATTGATATTTCTCTCAGCAATCTTGATTCCAGTTTGTGTTTCTTCCAGTCCAGCGTTTCTCATGATGTACTCTGCATATAAGTTAAATAAGCAGGGTGACAATACACAGCCTTGACGTACTCCTTTTCCTATTTGGAACCAGTCTGTTGTTCCATGTCCAGTTCTAACTGTTGCTTCCTGACCTGCATACAAATTTCTCAAGAGGCAGATCAGGTGGTCTGGTATTCCCATCTCTTTCAGAATTTTCCACAGTTTATTGTGATCCACAGAGTCAAAGGCTTTGGCATACTCAATAAAGCAGAAAGAGATGTTTTTCTGGAACTCTCTTGCTTTTTTGATGATCCAGCAGATGTTGGCAATTTGATCTCTGGTTCCTCTGCCTTTTCTAAAACCAGCTTGAACATCAGGAAGTTCACGGTTCACATATTGCTGAAGCCTGGCTTGGAGAATTTTGAGCATTACTTTACTAGCCTGTGAGATGAGTGCAATTGTGCAGTAGTTTGAGTGTTCTTTGGCATTGCCTTTCTTTGGGATTGTAATGAAAACTAACTTTTTCCAGTCCTGTGGCCACTGCCGAGTTTTCCAAATTTGCTGGCATATTGAGTGCCACACTTTCACAGCCTCATCTTTCAGGATTTGAAATAGCTCAACTGGAATTCCATCACCTCCACTAGCTTTGTTTGTAGTGATGCTTTCTAAGGCCCACTTGACTTCACATTCCAGGATATCTGGATCTAGGTGAGTGATCACACTATCGTGATTATCTGGGTCGTGAAGATCTTTTTTGTACAGTTCTTCTGTGTATTCCTGCCACCTCTTCTTAATATCTTCTGCTTCTGTTAGGTCCATACCATTTCTGTCCTTTATCGAGCCCATCTTTGCATGAAATGTTCCTTTGGCATCTCTGATTTTCTTGAAGAGATCCCTAGTCTTTCCCATTCTGTTATTTTCCTCTATTTCTTTGCATTGATCCCTGAAGAAGGCTTTCTTATCTCTTCTTGCTATTCTTTGGAACTCTGCATTCAGATGTTTATATCTTTCCTTTTCTCCTTTGTTTTTGGCTTCTCTTCTTTTCACAGCTATTTGTAAGGCCTCCCCAGACAGCCATTTGCTTTTTTGCATTTCTTTTTCATGGGAATGGTCGTGATCCCTGTCTCCTGTACAATGTCACGAACCTCATTCCATAGTTCATCAGGCACTCTATCTATCAGATCTAGGCCCTTAAATCTATTTCTCATTTCCACTGTATAATCATAAGGGATTTGATTTAGGTCATACCTGAATGGTTTAATGGTTTTCCCTACTTTCTTCAATTTAAGTCTGAATTTGGCAATAAGGAGTTCATGGTCTGAGCCACAGTCAGCTCCTGGTCTTGGTTTTGCTGAGTGTATAGAGCTTCTCCATCTTTGGCTGCAAAGAATATAATCAATCTGATTTCGATGTTGACCATCTGGTGATGTTCATGTATAGAGCCTTCTCTTGCGTTGTTAGAAGAGGGTGTTTGTTATGACCAGTGCATTTTCTTGACAAAACTCTTTAGTCTTTGCCCTGCTTCATTCCGTATTCCAAGGCCAAATTTGCCTGTTACTCTAGGTGTTTCTTGACTTCCTACTTTTGCATTCCAGTCCCCTATAATGAAAAGGACATCTTTTTTGGGTGTTAGTTCTAAAAGGTCTTGGAGGTCTTCATAGAACCGTTCAACTTCAGCTTCTTCAGCGTTACTGGTTGGGCCATACACTTGGATTACTGTGATATTGAATGGTTTGCTTTGGAAACGAACAGAGACCATTCTGTTGTTTTTGAGATTGCATCCAGGTACTGCATTTTGGAGTCTTTTGTTGACCATGATGGCCACTCCATTTCTTTTGAGGGATTCCTGCCCGCAGTAGTAGATATAATCGTCATCTGAGTTAAATTCACCCATTCCAGTCCATTTCAGTTTGCTGATTCCTAGAATGTCGACACTCACTCTTGCCATCTCTTGTTTGACCACTTCCAATTTGCCTTGATTCATGGACCTGACATTCCAGGTTCCTATGCAATATTGCTTTTTACAGCATTGGACCTTGCTTCTATCACCAGTCACATCCACAGCTGGGTATTGTTTTTGCTTTGGCTCCATCCCTTCATTCTTTCTGGAGTTATTTCTCCACTGATCTCCAGTAGCATATTGGGCACCTACTGACCTGGGGAGTTTCTTTCAGTATCCTATCATTTTGCCTTTTCCTACTGTTCATGGGGTTCTCAAGGCAAGAATACTGAAGTGGTTTGCCATTCCCTTCTCCAATGGACCACATTCTGTCAAATCTCTCCACCATGACCCTCCCGTCTTGGGTTGCCCCAGGGGCATGGCTTAGTTTCATTGAGTTAGACAAGGCTGTGGTCCTAGTGTGATTAGATTGACTAGTTTGCCTTGGAAACGAACAGAGATCATTCTGTCGTTTTTGAGACATACTTATTGACTATGAGTACCTCATATCTATAGAAGCACTAAATTGCTTCATGATGACATCACATCTTCATGACTAACAAAAAAACCATTTGTAAAATGAGGGCTTCATGCTATTGAACTCCCCCTTCACCAAAGGCTTATATATTCATTTTCTCCATTACTGTTTTGGACCAGTCTCTCAGATCTATCTGAGATGCTGCCTCCTGGACTGCAGTCCTCATTTTGCCCCCAAATAAAACTTAATTCACAGCTTTCAAGTTGTACATCTTTTTTACTTGACACCACCAAACCTCTGCCATCCCCTTCTCTCATGCAAAATGCTGGGATGGATAAAGCACAAGCTGGAATCAAGATTGCTGGGAGAACTATCAATAACCTCAGATATGCAGATGACACCACCCTAACGATAGAAAGCAAAGAGAAACTAAAGAGCCTCTTGATGAAGGTGAAAGAGGAGAGTGAAAAAGCTGGCTTAAAACTCAATATTCAGAAAACTAAGATCATAGCATCCATTCCCATCACTTCATGGCAAATAGATAGGAAAAGAAAATAGAAACAGTGACAGACCATGTTTTCTTGGACTCCAAAATCACCATGGATGATGACTGCAGCCATGAAATTAAAAGATGTTTGCTCCTTGGAAGAAAAGCTATGACAAGTCTAGACCACATATTAAAAAGCAGAGATATCACTTTGCCAACAAAGGTCCGTATAGTCAAAGCTATGGTTTTTCCGGTAGTCATATACAGATATGAGAGTTGAACCATAAAGAAGGCTGAGTACCAAAGAATTTATCATTTCAAACCATGGTGCTGGAGAAGACTCTTAAGAGTTCCTTGGGCTTCAAGGAGATCAAACCAATAAATCCTAAAGGAAATCAACCCTGAATATTCATCAGAATGACTGAAGCTGAAGCTAAAGCTCTAATACTTTGGCCACCTATGTGAAGAGCCAACTTATTGGAAAAGACCCTGATGCTGAGAAAGATTGAAGGCAGGAGGAGAAGGGAGTGACAGAGAATGAGATGGTTGGAAGGACATGAGTTTGAGCAAACTCCAGGAGATAGTAAGAACAAGGAGCTTGCTGCAGTCCATGGGTCACAAAGAGTTGAACATGACTGAGCAACTAAATCAAAAGACACGGGGTAGCTGATTGGGTAATAAAATAAAACACGTTTACATGCTAATTATGAGATTCATATAAGAACTAAAGACACACACAGACTGAAAGAGAGGGGATGGAAAAAGATATTTCATGCAAACATAAATGATAAGAAAGGAGGGGGCATTAGTACTCATATCAGTCAAAATACACTTTAAAATGAAAAATAGACAAAGAAAGGCATTATATAATGATAAAGGAACAAATACAAGAAGAGGATATTACAGTCATTAACTTAGATGCATCAAATACAGGCACACATAAATATATACAGAAGACAATATACAACAATACAACAAAAATAGGGATGTTAGTACCTCACTTATATCAGTGAACAGATCATCCATATAGAACATAAATAAGGCAATGGTGACCTTAAATTACACAACAGATGAGTAGGACTTAATGGATATGGACATCCCATCCCAAAAGAACAAATTTCACATTCTTTTCAACTGCACATGGAACATTTTCCAGAAGAGATCATATACTTGACACAAAAACAAGTCTCAAGAAATTTAGATGAATAGAACTTTCATCAGGCATTCTTTCTGACTACTATGGTATAAAATTAGAAATCAATTACAGGAAGAAAACTGGGAAAAGCACAAATACATGGAGACAACAAAATATTACTAAAAAAAAAAAAGGTCAGTAAAGAAATCAAAGATGAAATCAGAAAACACCTGAAGAAAGACAAGACAAATGAAAATGTAAAATACAGCTTTCCAAAATATATGAGATACAGCAAAAGCAGTTCTACAAGATAAGTATACAGCTTTGCAGTCGTATGTCAAGAAAAAAAAATCTAAAATGAACAATCTCACTTTCTATCTAAAGAAGTAGAAAAAAAAAAAAACAAAGCCAAAAGTCCACAGAAAGAAGGAAACAATAAAGATCCGGAAAATATAAAATACAGACAAAAAACGCAATAGAAAGTATTAACGAAACCAAGAACTTGTTCTTTGAAAAGATAAACAAAATTGATAACCCTTAAGCCAGGCTTACCAATAAGTAAACAGAGAGGCCTCAAATAAAATAAGAAATGAAAGAGGAAAAATAACAACTGATTGCCCAGAGTTACAAAAAATTATAAGATAAAACTATGAAGAGTTACAAGCCAATAAACAGGACAACCTAGAAGAAATGGATAAATTTCTAGAAGCATATAAACTTCCAAGGCTGAATCAAGAAAAATTAGACAATCTATAAAGATGAATCACTAGGAATGAAAGAAAATTTTTAATTAAAAAAAAAATCTCTCAGCAAACAAAAGTTCAGAACCAGATGATTTCACAGGTGAATTCCACCAAGCATATAAAGAGCTATAGTGATTAATTAAAAAAACTGCAGAGGAAGAAACACTCGCAAATTCATTCCATGATGCTACTATTACCCTGATACCAAAACCAAAGACACTACAAAAAAGAAAACTATAAGACAATATTTCTGATGAATTTACAGGCAATGCTGCTGCTGCTAAGTCACGTCAGTCGTGTCCAACTCTGTTTGAGCCCATAGATGGCAGCCCAGTGGGCTCCCCTGTCCCTGGGATTCTCCAGGCAAGAACACTGGAGTGGGTTGCCATTTCCTTCTCTAATTACAGACAATAATCCTTAACAAATACTAGCAAACTGAATCCAACACTATGTATATAAAAGATTATGCTCCATGGTTAAGTGAGATTTATTCTAGGGATGCAAAGATAGTTCAATCTGCGAATTAATTAAAGTGATACACCATATTAACATAAGGAAGAATAAAATCATGTGATAATCACAATAGACTCAGAGAAAGTATTTGACAAAATTTAATATCCATTCATGATTGAAACTCTCATTAAAGCTGGTATAGTGGGAATAAAACCCAATATAATTAAAGTCATTTATGACAAACCCATAGCTAACATCACACTCGAAACTGAAAAGCTGAAATCTTTTAGTCTAAAATTAGGAAAAAGACATAGATACTCACTCTTACCTTCTTTATTTAACATAGTATTTGAAATCCTAGCCACACAACATAAAACAAATACACATGAAAGAAATATAAAAGGCCTCCAAATTAGACAGGAAGAAGTAAAACTGTTGCTATTTAAAGACGATATGATACTATATATAGAAAACCCTAAGGTCTCCACCATAAAACAAAGAATTCAACATAAGTTGAATAAATGAATTAAACAAAGTTACATGATTAATACCTAGAAGTCTGTTGTTTTTCTATACACTAATAATGAATTATTAGAGAAACTATTTTAAAGTTCCATTTACAATCACACCAGAAATAAAACTAGAAAGAAACTTAACCAAGGAGGTGGAAGACCTACACTGTGAAATCATAAAATAATAATGAAGGGATTTGAAAATCATACCAAAAATGAAAAGCTATACCTTGTTCTTAGATTGGAAGAATTAAGGCTGGTGTACTGTCCATATTACTTAAAGCAATCTATAGATTTAATACAATTCCTATCAAAAAACCTATGACATTTTCCATAGAACTAGAATATATCCTAAAACTTATGTGGAGCCACAAAGACCTGGAATTGCCAAAACTATCTTGAGGAAAAAGAACAAAGTTAGAGGCATCATCTTCCAAGCCTTCACACTATACTACAAAGCTACAATAATCAAAACCATGCGGGACTGGCTCATAAACAGACACACAGACAATAAGCCCAGAAGTAAACCCATGCACTACGTTAAATTAAAATATGACGAAGAAGGCAGGAACATACAATAGAGAAAGAAAGTATTTTCAATAACTGGAGCTGGGAAAATAGGACAGCTACATGTAAAAGAAAGAGTAGAACATTACATGCATCATATACAACAATATACTCAAAATATATTGAATGTAAGATCTGAAACCATAGAACTCCTAGAAGAGATCACATGCAGAACATTCTTTGACATAAACTGTAGCAATATTTTTTGAATATGTCTTCTAAGGCAAAAGAAACAAAAGTAAAAATAAATACATGTGACCTAATTAAACTTAAAAGCTTTTTGCACAGCAAAGGAAAGGATAAACAAAATAAAAAGACAACCTACGGAGAGGGAGAAAACATTTGCAAATTATACAACCATTGCTGCTGCTGCTGCTAAGTCGCTTCGGTCGTGTCCGACTCTTTGTGACCCCGTGAATTGCAGCACGCCAGGCCTCCCTGTCCATCACCAACTCCCAGAGTTCACTCAAACTCACGTCCTTTGAGTCAGTGATGCCATCCAGCCATCTCATCCTCTGTCGTCCTCTTCTCCTCCTGCCCCAAATCCCTCCCAGCATCAGGGTCTTTTCCAATGAGTCAACTCTTCACATCAGGTGGCCAAAGTATTGGAGTTTCAGCTTCAGCATCAGTTCTTCCAATGAACAGCCAGGACTGATCTCCTTTAGAATGGACTCATTGGATCTCCTTGCAGTCCAAAGGACTCTCAAGAGTCTTTACCAACACCACAGTTCAAAAGCATCAATTCTTTGGCGCTCAGCTTTCTTCACAGTCCAACTCTCACATCCATACATGACCACTGGAAAAACCATAGCCTTGACTAGATGGACCTTTGTTGGCAAAGTAATGTCTCTGCTTTTGAATATGCTATCTAGGTTGGTCATAACTTTCTTCCAAGGAGTAATTGTCTTTAATTTCATAGCTGCGGTCACCATCTGCAGTGATTTTGGAGCCCCCCCAAAATAAAGTCTGACACTGTTTCCACTGTTTCCCCATCTATTTCCCATTAAGAAGTGGGACCAGATGCCATGATCTTCATTTTCTGAATGTTCGCTTTAAGCCAACTTTTCCACTCTCCTCTTTCACTTTCATCAAGAGGCTTTTTAGTTCCTCTTTATTTTCTGCCATAAGGGTGGTGTCATCTGCATATCTAAGGTTATTGATGTTTCTCCCAGCAATCTTGATTCCAGCTTGTGCTTCTTCCAGCCCAGCATTTCTCATGATGTACTCTGCATATACGTTAAATAAGCAGGCTGACAATATACAGCCTTGACGTACTCCTTTTCCTATTTGAACCAGTTTGTTGTTCCATGTCCAGTTCTAGGTGTTGCTTCCTGACCTGCATATAGGTTTCTCAAGAGGCAGGTCAGGTGGTCTGGTATTCTCATCTGTTTCAGAATTTTCCACAGTTTATTGTGATCCAGGGGTTACTATATAAAGTATATACACAGCTCATACAATTTAATATTAAAAAACTCAAAAATGGACAGAAGACTCAAATAGACACTTTTCTGAAGAAGACGTACAGATAGCCATCAAGCACATAAAAAATGTTCAACCTCACTTATCATTAGAGAAGTATAAATCAAAACCATCCTGAGATACCACCTCACACCTGTTAAAATGGCTCTCATCAAAATTCAGACTGGTAGTTAGGGTTTGACATGTATACATTTTTATATTTAAAATAGATAATCAACAGGGACCTATTATATAGCACAGAGAATGCAGCTCAATATTCTGTAATAACCTAAATGGGAAAATAATATGAAAAAGATTAGATACATTTATATGTATAAATGAATCACTTTGCTGTATACCTGAAACTAATGCAATATTGTTAATTATGTTCCAATATAAAATAAAGTTTAAAAATAATTGCAGCTAACTACAAAAAAACGTCGATAAAGTAACCCAAGTGCCCATCAACAGATGAATGAATAATGAAGATATGATATACATATATACAATAGAATACTACTCGTCCACAAAGAAAAATAAAATTCTGCCATTGCCATAATGTTGGCTGAATTAGAGTGTATTATGCTTCAGAGAAGGCAATGGCACCCCACTCCAGTACTCTTGCCTGGAAAATCCCATGGACGGAGAAGCCTGGTAGGCTGCAGTCCATGGGGTCGCTAAGAGTCGGACACGACGGAGTGACTTCACTTTTACTTTTCACTTTCATGCATTGGAGAAGGGAATGGCAACCCACTCCAGTGTTCTTGCCTGGACTATCCCAGGGACGGCAGAGCCTGGTGGGCTGCCGTCCATGGGGTGGCACAGAGTCAGACACGACTGAAGCGACTTAGCAGCAGCAGCAGCATGCTTAGTGAAATAAGTCAAAGACAAATATGATATCACTTAAATGTGGAATATAAAAATATAAAACAAATAAAGGAATATATAACAAAACAGAAAGAGACTCATAGATACAGAGAACAAATTACTGGTTACCAGATAGGAGGGGCAAGATAAGGGTATGGGATTAAGAGGCATAACATACTATATATAAAAAATATATATATATATATACAAAACAGGTAAAAACAGCTATTTTTATAACTTTAATTGGAATCAGTTCATTGGAATATAACCTATAAAAAGATTGAAACTGTATGTTGTACATCTGAAACCAATATAGTATTGTAAATCAATTATAATTCAATGAAAATAAATTTTAAAAATAAAATATATGATGATTTGCTGGTAAAAAAGAGAATATATTGAAAAACTGAAATAGAATAATAATATGTAAATAAAACAATGAAAATGGCTAAAATATTAGCAAGCAATACTTAAAAGGAAGATTACAATAACCCACATAGATAAAACAGTACTCCCTTATCAGGAGCAGAAAATTAGAAATCTTTAAAAATAGCATTTTTTTTCATGTATTATCATGTTTAAAATTCTTTAAGTTTGAGATATTCAGTGTGATTTAGGATACAGAAAAATGCACATGTTCTAAGCACTAATACAAAAGAACAATACTTTAAAATTGACTAGTATATACCAGGAAATGTTTTTTGAGTGTGTATATACACACACACATATATAGACATATATAGATATAAATATGCATATATAGACATATATCAGCTAAAATAAATATAAATACATATCTATACAGATACCTAACTTTCTAGCTATATATAAATCATCATCTGATTTTTAGTAATCACTTTGGAAGTATTGTTGGTGTGCACATCTATAGAATATAAACATGTATATTCTTAACAACCTTATAAGACAAGTACTCATTTTAGCCTCTGTTTCCAAGTGATAAAATCAAGTCACAGAAAGGTTAAATAACTTGCCAAGATCATACAACTACCAAATAGGTTTTTACATTCCTACCAACAACGTGTCAAGTGTTCGTATTTCTCTACAACCTTACTAACACCTACCTTTTGCTTTTTGATAAGAGTCATTCTAACAGTTATGAGGTGATGGCTCACTGTAGTTTTGATTTGCATTGCCCTGATGATCAGTGTTTTGAGGACCTTTTCACATAACTGCTGGCCAGTTGTGAGTCATCTTTGGAGAAATGTCTAATTGTGTCATTAGACATGTAAAAAATCACGTTGCCTTAGGAATTTTTGGGTTTTTTTTTTCTGCTATTGAATTGTAGGATTTCCTTATACATTTTGGATATTTACACTTATCAGATATATAATTTGCAGATATTTCTTCCCATCCCTTAGGTGGTCTTTTATCCTACTCATTATATTTCCTGAGCAAAAGCTTTTGAATTTGATGCAGTCTCTCTTGTCTACTTTTTGTTTTTGCCTTTGGTTTCCTATCAATGAGATCACTGTCAGAACCAATATCATGATGATTTCTCCCTGTATATTCTGCTAGACTGTTATAATTTTAGATCTTATGCTTAATGATTCATTCAATTTTGAGTGGATTTTTGTGTATGGTATAAGATAGGAATTCAATTTCATTCTTTGGTCTGTGGATACGCAATTTACCAGCACTGTTTGTTGAAGAGACTATCATTTTCCCATTGTGTATTCTTGGCACCCTTATTAAGATAAGCTGATTATATATTAATGACTATTTCTGGGCTGTATATTCTATCCCACTGATCTGTTGGTCTAAGTTTAGGCTGCTGCTGCTAAGTCGCTTCAGTTGTGTTCAACTCTGTGTGACCACGTAGACGGCAGCCCACCAGGCTCCCCGTCCCTGGGATTCTCCAGGCAAGAACACTGGAGTGGGTTGCCATTTCCTTCTCCAATGCATGAAAGTGAAAAGTGAAAGTGAAGTCGCTCAGTCGTGTCGGACTCTTTAGCAACCCCATGGACTGCAGCCCACCAGGCTCCTCCATCCATGGGATTCTCCAGGCAAGAGTACTGGAGTAGTTCCATATTATTTTAATTACTGTAGCTTTGCAATGTATTTTGAAATCAGGAAGTATAACATCTCCAGCTTTATTCATTTTTCTCAATATCATTTTGGCTCTTCTGTCTTTTGTGGTTCCACATGAATTTTAAGGTTGTTTTTTCTATTTTTATAAAATACACCATTGAGATTCCTTAAAAGATGCCATTTTGATGAGAGTAGCATTGAATTTCGAGAAGACAGTGGCACCCCACTCCAGTACTCCTGCCTGGAGAATCCCATGGATGGAGGAGCCTGGTAGGCTGTGGTCCATGGGGTCTCGAAGAGTCTGACACAACTGAGCAACTTCGATTTCACTTTTAACTTTCACGCATTGGAGAAGGAAATAGCAACCCACTCCAGTGTTCTTGCCTGGAGAATCCCAGGGACAGTGGAGTCTGGTGGGCTGCCATCTACGGGGTCGCACAGAGTTGGACACAACTGAAGCAACTTAGCAGCAGCAGCAGCATTGAATCTGTAAATCACTTTTGTTGAGTATATGCATACAATTGAATATCAATCAATCTTAAAAGAAAAGGAAGTTGTATCATTTGCAACAACATGGATGTATCTGGAAAACATTATTCTAAAAGTGAAATAAATCACAGAAGGAGAAATACTGCTTGGTTCCTCTTGTATGAGGCATCTAAAAGTCAAACTTATAGAAGCAAATGAGAATGGTGGTGGGTGGAGGAGGGAGAATATGGAGAGGAGTTGTTCACTGGGTGTAAAGTTAGACAAGATGAGTAAGTTCTAAAGTGCCAATAGATAAAATATAGTACTGTGCATTAAGAATTTTCAAAAGTTTGTTGTGATCTGTACTGTCAAAGGCTTTGGCATAGTCAATAAAGTAGAAGTAGATGTTTTTCTGGAACTCTCTCGCTTTTTCACTGATCCAACAGATGCTGGCAATTTGATCTCTGGTTCCTCTGCCTTTTCTAAAACCAGCTTGAACATCTGGAAGTTCACGGTTCATGTACTATTGAAGCCTGGCTTGGAGAATTTTGAGCATTACTGTGCTAGCATGTGAGATGAGTGCAATTGTGTGCATTTGAGAATTCTTTGGCATTGCCTTTCTTTGGGATTGTAGTGAAAACTGACCTTTTCCAGTCCTGTGGCCACTGTTGAGTTTTCCAAATTTGCTGGCATATTGAGTACAGCACTTTCACAGCATCATCTTTTAGGATTTGAAATAACTCAACTGGAATTCCATCACCTCCAATGGAAACAGTGACAGACTTTATTTTTGGGGGCTCCAAAATCACTGCAGATGGTGACTGCAGCCATGAAATTAAAAGACATTTGATCCTTGGGAGAAAAGTTATGACCAACCTAGATAGCATATTCAAAAGCAGAGATGTTACTTTCCCAACAAAGGTCCGTCTAGTCAAGGCTATGGTTTTTCCAGTGGTCATGTATGGATGTGAGAGTTGGACTATAAAGAAAGCTGAGCACTGAAGAATTGATGCTTTTGAACTGTGGTGTTGGAAAAGACTCTTGAGAGTCCCTTGGACTGCAAGGAGATCCAACCAGTCTATCCAAAGGAAATCAGTTCTGAATATTCATTGGATGGACTGATGCTGAAGCTGAAACTCCAATACTTTGGCCACCTGATGCAAAGAACTAACTCACTTGAAAAGACCCTGATGCTGGGGAAGATTGAAGGTGGGAGGAGCAGGGGATGACGGAGGATGAGATGGTTGTATATGTGAGTATATACCAAGTATATGAAAAATAATTATGAAATAAAACATGAAATTAATAATTGTAGATACCTCTGGAGGCATCATATGAAAGAGTGGAAAGAAACTCATGTTTTCAATGTATGTTTATCTTAATTCTATTACAAATAAAATGTTTTCATAAATAACTTATGATACTTAAAATGTATAAAGCCATTCATGCTATTTATTTCATGGATCTCATTCTTTAGGAATGAGCCAGACAATTCAGTGGAGTGTTCTTTTGCTTACACAGGCTAGTTGAATATTTTAGAGAATATAAAGCTACATACATTCACAAAGGTCTAATGTTGGATTTTGAGATTAAGTTAAGGGAGAAAACACTCACTGGCATTCTAATTCAGATTCCTCATATAATACATTAAGCAATTTTAGTAATTCTTACAAAGTAGTTGAAGACTGAAGTATGTTTTCCCAAAATGTGCTTTACCTATTTAAACTGGATTAAATCCCAGCATTTGTCTTTTTTTTTTTTTTTTCTCCTGAACTGGTCAGAGGAATGCCTGAATTGTCTTTATTGGACTTTGATTAGCTCCCATTTGCTTTTGATTTCTGTCTGCAAGAAGTGTGGTATTTCCTTCTGTTTATACTCCAAGTCTTATTCCACAGCCTGCTAGAACAGAAAGAAATGTTAATCACTTCTCCCCAGGCCCAAAATAGAACAGCTAACCTACAGGATCTGATCTTTACCTCTAAACAACAAATTAATTCTCTCAGATCTTTTCTCCTAAGACGTATACCTTAACACTGCACGTCGCTGAACTCTGTGGTTTTACAAAAACATCACTGAACTCCTAGACTCAGAAGGAGTTGCAAGAGCAAGGAAGTCACTATTTACCTCTGTCCTCAAAGCTCTCATCCTTGATCTGCTTCTGAGCTTGTGTTCTAATGCACATTTTTCATTTTCTTAAAGATAAAAACAGGAAAAACTTCCTCTCAACTCTTCTCCCACTGACACTCCAGAGTTTATTTTGCTTGGTATAAAATATATTGCATGGAGAACTGTGCTCCTCAATTAAGTTCATCTTTAAGGTCTTTAAAAACAAGCCCTTGGGTCAGGTGAGCAAAGAATCGTGAGCCAGTGCTCTTTGAACTAGCATCTCAACTCTAACAGAGAACATCCACAGCAACACTGCTTGTGAAGTCAAATAAATAAATGTATGTCAGTTTCCTCAACTTGAGAAGAGAGCAGAACAAGATCAAGGAATGAGAGGAGAGGTGCTGGAGGCAGGTTGCCTGGCTTTGAATCCTGGTTCCCACCTTTCCTACCTTTTTGATTTTAGAGAGGTACCTAAAGATTCTGCTTTCTCTACTGTAAAATGAAGATTAAAAAAGAGACATGGGTAGCCCTAGAGACTGTCATATGGAGTGAAGTAAGTCAGAAAAAGAAATATCATATGTTAACACATATATGTGGAATCTAGAAAACTAGGATAGATGATCTATTTATAAAACGGAAATAGACACAGATGTAGAGAATAAATGCGTGGCCACCAAGGTGGGGAGTGGGGAAGGGCAGTTGGATGAATTTGGAGACTGAGATTGATATATATACACTATTGATACTTTGTATAAAATAGAGAACTAATGAGAACTAATGAGTATAGTTCAGAGAATGCTACTCAGTGCTCTGTGGTGACCTAAATGGGAAAGAATCCACAAAAAGAAAAGACACATGTATAGTTGATTCACTTTGCTGTACAGTAGAAACTGACACAATATTGTAAACTATGGCTTCCCAGGTGGTGCTAGTGTTAAAGAACCCACCTGTCAATGCAGAAGATGCCTTGTAAGAGGTGTGGGTTCCATCCCTGGGTCAAGAAGATCCCCTGGAGGAGAGCCTGGCAACCCACTCTAGTATTCTTGCCTGGAGGATCCCATGGGCAGAGGACCCTGGTTGGCTACAGTCGTGTGAACACTCAGTTGTGTCTGACTCTTTGTGACCCCATAGACTGTAACCCGCCAGGCTCCTCTGTCCATGGGATCCAGGCAAGAATATTGGAGTAGATTGTGAGGCTCTCCTCCAGGGGAATCTTCCTGACCCAGGGATCGAACGTGGGTCTCCTGCAGTGCCAGCAGAATCTTTACTCTCTGGGCCATCAGGGAAGCCAATGCAACTATACTCAAATAAAAATTTTTAAAAAGGGAGGGGGAGGGCAGCACCTACTTCACAGCCTTGTTGTAAGCATTAAATGAGAAGATTTACCAGAAGCTTTCAGAAGGATTGTTATCTTGATATTAGCATTTAAGTCCTTCGGGCAAAAGTTTTTAAAGCAGGACTGTTATGGGCTGAGTTATGCTCCCTTAAATTTCATATGTTTAAGTTCCAACCCCCACTACCTCAAAATGTAACCTGATTGGTAGACAAGGTATTTATAGAGGTTATTAAGGTTAAACAAGGTCATAGGGCATAGGCCCTAATCCAATAGGACTATGTCCTCACCGGAACAGAAAGAGAAAAGGCCATGTCAGGGCACAGAGAGGCTGTGGCTGCCTGCCGGACAGGAGAGAGGCTCCAGGAGAAAACAAACGTGTTCACACTATGATCTCGGGCCACAAGCCTCCAGAACCGTGAGAAAATGAATGTTTGTTATTCAAGCCATCCAGTCTGGTATTGTGTTAGTATATAGTATAGTGTTAGTTGCTCAGTTGTGTCCAACTCTTTGTGACCCCACGAACTGTAGCCCACCAGACTCCTCTGTCCAAGGAATTCTCCAGGCAAGAATATTGGAGTGGCTTGCCATGCCCTCCTCCAGGGGATCTTCCCCTGCAGGGACCAAACCCAGGTCTCCTCCACTGCAGGCAGATTCTTTACCATCTGAGTGTTGTGGCAGCCTTAGCAAACTCAAACAAAGACACATGTGCCCGTTGATTTCCTGCCTTCTTATACTTGTGTTCTATGCCAAAACACAGTCTTTCTTTTCTAGTTCTAACCATCTAATGGAGAGAAAGTGACCAAAAAATGGCATTATGTGCTGGTAGAGGCAGAGAAAAATAAACAGCTTTAGGTATTTTAGCCTTTTAAGAAAAAAGCAACAACTAAGCAAGAGAAATCCAAGGCTCAGACACTGAATCATGGAAAATACAAACAAAAACCCCTGATTTAATATTATGCTGGAATTTTTTTTATTTCACAAATTGTAGTCATAATTTAAAGACCACAATAACTTTTATCAATGTATTTGTAACTTGACCATCCTATTCATCATCCCTTTTGCATCAGGGTATATAGAAAGTTTTAGTAAGATTTAAAATTCCAACTTAAAATCATTTCCCCTTGTTATTTAAAAAAATACTCTATTGGTGTACAACAGTGTGAATGACATTAATGTCACTGAACTGTACATCTAAAAGTGGTTAAATGGTAAATTTTGTTATGTACATTTTACCACAATAAAAATTACTCTATTTTATTCTAATATCTAGTAATGCTTTGAGAAATGATTCCAATCATTTTTTTTTCTTTTAGTAGATAACTTTTTTCTTTTTCTGTTTTTAAATCTCTATGGCAGGACTTTCTCTGATTCTGTGAAAACATCTGGACTTCTTTATTTTTTATATTCTTGAATTTTATTATAATGTGTCTGGTTTAAGTAATTCAATGTTTTTTCAAAATGAAGTCTTCTGTCTTTAACTCTGCAAAATTTGTCACATTACTTCAAATATTTCTTGGCACTTCTACATATATCTTTCACATTTCATAGCTCCCCAATAGATTTTTCCAGTTTATCTTTTCTTGTTATGTCTGAAAAAATTCTTCAACCTTATCTTCTAGCTCACTAATTCACTATTTAGCTGAATCCATTATTTTATTGCTCTTGGTCGTGCCCTTTATTTCAACTATTATATTTTCTTATCTACTACTTCTACTTGTTTTTTCATAGTTTCTCATGCTTTCACATGGAGAAGGCAATGGCAACCCACTCTAGTACTCTTGCCTGGAAAGTCCCATGAACAGAGGAGCCTGGTTGGCTGCAGTCCAAGGGGTCTCGAAGAGTTGGGCACGACTGATCGACTTTACTTTCACTTTTCACTTTCATGCATTGGAGAAGGAAATGGCAACCCACTCCAGTGTTCTTGCCTGGAGAATCCCAGGGATGGAGGAACCTGGTGGGCTGCCACCTATGGGGTCATACAGAGTGGGACACGACTGAAGTGACTTAGCAGTAGCAGCAGCAGCATGCTTTCACAGTCCAGTTGTCTTCTCCATTTATGTAAAAATACTTATCTTCCTTAGTGCAAATTATTGTTAATTCCATCACAATAGGTATATATTGCCCAGCTCATTGTCTCTCTTATGAAGATATGGTTTCTTTCCAGATGTGCAGTTATTGCAGCTTATAAGCTCATGTTCTCTGTGAAGTTTAGCTACCCTGTCCAGTAGTATCTGTTAGAGAAAGGCCACGTCCCCTGCTTTTTTCAGTCCCACTGGGTCTAAGTAGAGGAGAAGGGAAAAGCCTCAGGTATCACAAATAATGAACCACAGAGCAACTGCTGACCACAGACTCTAGTCACAGCTCCTGGCAACTTACCCGGTCAGTATTTACTCTAAAACTCTGTGGAAGAAGCAGTGTTAGGAGCAGAAAGACTAGGTTATAATCTGTAAGCCATGATGGGCTTACAAGAGGAGAAGGGTAAAGGAGATCTGATCAGTAGGTCCTGTTTTCATTACAGCTTCAGGTCAGCAGTACATATACACTGATGCTACTCTAGGCCAACTGCAGATGTTACTGCTGTATTCTACCCTGATGGGGAAGGTGACTGTCCCAATTCCATAAGGGGAGAAGGAAAGAACAAAATTTTAAACATTTTCTTCCAACCTGTTCTCACTATTGCCCCAGTGGCTCTCATCCCAGGACGTACCTAAATATCCCTTCCCAATACATGCCAACTCAAGATGGTCTTCTGTTACCCCTACAGCTTTCTATTTTGAAGTTGGTTCCTGAAATATATGTTTTCCTATAACACTTCTATAGTTTTTTCAGGTTAATTTCCATGCAGGAGTGATGATAGCAACCCTAGCTTATTCCCTCGCTGAGCAGAAATCAAAATTTGTGTATTCCAACTCCACACTTAAATAATTACATAAACCTAAAATATGCATTTGTTCATCCTTAGCATAAAAGTACCTCAGGATTCAAATGTGTTTACGCCTATGCATACATATATTATATAAATGGCCTGCTTAATTCACTGCATACATGCTAGTATCTCATCCTTTCAATATAAATATTTTGACTAACCAGGGAGTACTTCTAGGTTTTTTCATTCCAAAAGCAAGAAAATTAAATCCCAAAGCAATAATAAACAATTACATCTAAATAGAATAGTACAGATTCACAGAGAAATCAATAACAGTGTTCAAGAATCATAGCTCTCCCTCCCTATAAAAGGGATAAGAAAGTGGCTATTTGCATATTTCAAGGAAATGAAGGGAGACTGTAATGAGTAAAAATAAGACGAGATAAAGAAGGAACTCATAGGGGCTTTAAATTAGAAAGCAAAAGTGTAAGCCTATGCAAATTCCAGCAATTTAAAGACATTCCAGAGGTCACTCTTTACTGACCAGATAAATTTAACCTAAAGAATCAAACACTGCACAGTGTATGGAGTCTATGAATATAAGAGGTATTAATAACAATCTAATTATTTAATAAGCTTTACAGATCAATCAAGCAAACTATATAATGTAAACTTTAATATTTCTAAAGTTATTCAAGATGAAACTCTTGATAATCTTATCAACCTTACAGAAGGTTGATTATTTTTAATTAATTTATTTTCTCCTCATTAACCTTAGAGGAAAACTTATACTTGGTAAAACAAAACATTTCCTTATCTTTTTAAACCTGTACCTCAAACATCATGTTGTTTTGTTTGTGCTCCAACCATTGCAAACTTCTATCCTGAGAACAGAAAACTAAAACTATCCACTTTCCTCCTCAGTCACAATGATAGATTAGTTTAAAATAGAAAAACCTCATCTTGCTCCTTTTTCTCAGCCGAAAAGGGGAGAAAGAGTATTAATCACAAGCTCTAGACAATTTGTTATTACATTCATGAGACAAATTTCTAAAAAGATCCTCCCAAAATTATGAGTAGAACTATCTATGGTGGCCATAACAATTGCCACAAACTGGGTGGCTTAAAACAACAGAAATTTATTCTCTTACAGTTCTGGTGACTAGAAATCAAAGTGTTGGCTGGGCCAGGTTCCCTCCTAAGGCTCCGAAGGAGGATTTTGTTTTTGCCTTCTCTCCCAACATCTGGCAGCTTCTGGTGTTCCCTGGCCCATAGCAGCACAACCCCAATCTCTGCCTCGGTCTTTACATGACCTTCTTGCTTCTGCATTTCTTTTTGCTCTCTTCTTCTCTTAAGGACACCATCCATTGAATCAGGACCCACCCTCATCTAGTATGACCTCATTTCAACAACTTGCGTCTACAAATACCCCATTTCCAAAAAGGTCACACGTACCAGAGTTGAGGACTTAAGCATCTTTCTCTCTTTTGGCTTAAACAGGACATTTACCATCTCATATAACAGTAAGTTGGTAAGTAGGGCCAACTTCAGAGCTGTTTGACTCACTAGCTCAGAAATATCAACGAGGAGCTATGCTGTGCTCATATCTATGATCTCTCATTCATATATCATTTCATCTTCAGACAAGTTCTCCTCATGGCCCTAGCTGGCCAACAGAGTATGGAAAACTCTATCTTGCTTTCATATTAGGGGAGAGAGAAAAGGACAGGCTAATGAATGAATGGAGAAGGCAAGAGAGATGGCTATCTCAAACATGAAATATAAAGTCTGGACCAACTTAGGCCACTTGTCCACACCCTGATGAATAAAAGAGTCACTGAGTGCCAAGCACTTATATTATTAACCAAAATTCCCATCCAGAGTTGGTAAGGAGGTAAGCATCTGTTGAGTCACAAGGGCTGCACAGGAGATTAATAGACGAACAGAATCAGAATTTCTTTAGGGAGGAGAAAGAAGGCGTTGGATGCTGAGTAGCCAATTGACAAGAGTCCCCTACAAAACTATAATACTTTATGACATTCCTCTATCCTTATGATGTCCCTGGTAGTTGCAGTAATTTTTGTAGTATCTTTGCCGAACACGTATTTTGCGAGGATACAATTAAGTCTACTAATACTATGAAAAAATTTAGCTTACTCTACCAACAAGAGAACTAAACTAGAATCATATGAGTTACTTTTTTCTGCAATCCATTCTATTGCCCAACTACTTCTATCATCAAGCCACACAAATCTAATATTCTACCACCTTAACTTGGCCCCAGTGTATCTCATCTTATCAATTCTCATTATTGTTCTTTTAATTCAAATCATCAACATTTTTTGGGCAATGGTAATCTCTCTCAAATGGTCTCTTTCTCCAGCCTCTTTTCCAAGTCTCAAATATCCTCCACAGTGTAGACAAATTAACCTGCCTAAAACATAATCATAGCTCTGCTTCTTAATACTCTCCAAAGGATTCCAAATTTTCTACAGGAGAAAGTTTAAATCCTTAGCAAAACATGTAAGGAAGTCCATCAATTCTCCCCTGCTACACCTTCAGTCTTAGCTTAAACCTGCACTCTATTCTTAAGTCATAATGTGCTCCTTTCCATTCCAAAACTATGCTGGTTTCAGTTCAGTCGCTCAGTCGTGTCTGACTCTTTGCGACCCCATGAATCGCAGCACGCCAGGCCTCCCTGTCCATCACCGACTCCCGGAGTTCACCCAGACCCACGTCCATCGAGTCAGTGAAGCCATCCAGCCCTCTCATCCTCTGTCGTCCCCTTCTCCTCCTGCCCCCAATCCCTCCCAGCATCAGAGTCTTTTCCAATGAGTCAACTCTTTGCATGAGGTGGACAAAGTACTGGAGTTTCAGCTTTAGCATCATTCCTTCCAAAGAAATCCCAGGGCTGATCTCCTTCAGAATGGACTGGTTGGATCTCCTTGCTGTCTAAGGGACTCTCAAGAGTCTTCTCCAACACCACAGTTCAAAAGCATCAATTCTTCAGCGCTCAGCCTTCTTCACAGTCCAACTCTCACATCCATACATGACCACAGGAAAAACCATAGCCTTGACTAGATGAACCTTTGTTGGCAAAGTAACGTCAAATGCTGGTTTAATATACTTCTATTTTCCTTTTGCATGTACGTTTCCCAGTTTGTTTTAGCAACTTTCTTTTCTCTCCCTTAATTCCAAATCCCAACCTTTTTCTAACTAACCTGGATAAAGAAAAATACTTGAATAATTTTCACTCTCTACCAAGTTCAATGTCAGTAACTGACCTGGACCAGTGCTTCTCAAACTTCAGTAGGTCTGACTCAGGATGTCTGAGTCACCTAACAGCAGATTCTTCTAGTTGATGGGTTACATGTAAACAGTGAGGATGTTAATAAAAGATTCAGATTTTGGCTTGGCTTTCCCTGCTATGACCTTTGACTCCTTCTGTATCAGCTGTTGCTGAGGTCCTGGGCTCCCACTTAGTCACATCCCGAATTCCTCTCCATTCATGTCTGCCTTTAAATTGTGACAGAAAATTATTGTCTTGTCCTCAAGTCTAAACTGCAAAATGAATCACAAAAGGAAACAGAATACATTCAAACTATGAAGTATCAGCAAGAGTTCTAGAATTTCTAGAGTAGTCATCTGGTTTAAGGAGATGGATCACTGGAGGACAGTGTTAAAGATTTTTTTCAATATTAATGCAGACAAAAAAGAAACACTGTGTTTCCCTATTAAAGAACAAGTAGGGAACTGCTCAGGGTCTGGAAAAACTCTCATCTCATCTCAGACTGGATTTGATGCCACCACTGTGAAATACTAGTTTAAATAAAAAATAGTATATTTTCAGATAAGTCTTTAAGCTAGCCTTCTTCATTTTTAAACTTGCATCTGCAAAGTGTTCTACCAGTAAAGAGCTATCTACATAGATGACCAGTGCAAGTTTGATGCATGAAGCAGGGCCCTCAAAGCCGGTGCTCTGGGGCAGCATAGAGGAACAGGGTCGGGAGGGACGTGGAAGGAGGGTTCAGGATGAGGGGGGACACGTGCATGCCTATGGCCGATTTATGCTGATGTGTGGCAAAAACCATCACAATTCTGGAAAGTAATTATCCTCCAATTAAAATGAATAAACTAATTTGAAATTAAAAAAAAAAAAAAAGAAATCCACACTGATTAGAAAAGGCCTCTTCACAGTAAGCTGGAAAAGATATGGTCTCCTTAGCCACAAAGGTAAATAAATCTGGGGTCGATAATCAAAATATGCATACAGAGCTTACATGTTTTTTATAAAAATGGTATGAAAATATACTTGATGTGGGCAACCTTTCTATCGATTTGAAGAAGATGAAAGTGTTAATGAAAAAAACAAAAAAACATGGGTCTTGAAAGATAAGTGAGAGGTAAAGTTGCCAGAATCGGCAGCCAGCAATAGAAAATTGTATGTATGTGTATGTGTGTGTATGTGTAAAACAGTTAACTTCAGGGAAAAACAAATGTTTAAAACATATAATCATAATATACCATGTAACTCCTCTGTGTATAAGATTTCCTTAGTTCAAATAAGATAAACACTGAATATTAATTGAGCCAAAAATGGTTTGGATACTATAGGCAAGGAGAAATGCTTAAATGTGTATTAACACACACACAAAAATATCTAAATGCTAATCCTTTATAATAGAAAACAAAAAGAAAATAATGGCTAAAATTAAAAACCAATAAATTTTATGTTATTTTGTTATTTAATAATACAATTAGAAATAAGAGGGAGAGGGCATAAAAAATGAAAGGGGTCCCTTTTGAAAATGGGATTTGTGGTGATTTTTATAAGGTTTGTACTATTACTTGCCTTTTATAATCTATGTATATCATATGTTTCTTTGATAACATGAAAATCACATTTAACTATAACTAGATACAATTGATTTTAGAGCTTTTTCAGGATGTTTTAAAGAATAAAATCTGTATAAACCTTTCTCATGTTGATTTTTCTTTTCATATTGGTTTTGCAGCATAATTTTTGTTTTGGCAGTTATCTCCTTTAACTTTAGAGAACCCATAGATTTCAGACATTAGCATTCAATCTGATGATCAGGACTAGATTTCAGAAGAACATATTCTAAAAATAGATGAGACAGTTCTTTGTTTTATTCCTAGGAAGAAAATGTGATTTTATATCACAAGAAACTCTTCCTAAATATTTTCCTAAAAGGTAACACTGCCTTTTAAAGTCATGTGAATCCTAAGCACTTATTTTTCAACAATATGACTTCCAAATGCATAATCCTATCCTGAATTCAGTGGTTGCTTCAGTAAGAGTAAAGAAAATCATCATATTCCTAGCAAGTTGGAGGCTTAATCAGCAACAGGAAGTGTTATGACCCTTCTTCGCTCTACCAGTCTCATTTAAACAATGAATAGTTGGGCCAGGTGGATGGAAACGTGAAGGGAAGGACAATTAACTTGCATTGATATAGATGATAGGTAGGTAGGTAGATAGAGGCACAGAGAGATTTAAAAAAGCAAAACAAAATAAAACTCATCTCTAGGGCACTTCGACTTTGTAAGTCTTGTCCAAGGTTACTTACTGGAAATTAAGGTACTTGAGACTCTGTATCAAATCTTTCTCCAGAGTCTACATTTCTAGTTTGCCAAAAACCAAGACAGGACAACTGGAAATCTCTCCCAAGTCTGGGATCCTACATCTGGGTCCTGCTCCTATGGTTTCTAAATACAGCAGAGATCTTTGTGGACTTGTTATTCACAGGACTCTAGAGGCCGACATTCATTTTCCCTAAATAATACCTAACCTACATCTGTGAATTTTTAAGGTACTTAAGGTAGAAATCTAAACCCTTTCTGGATCCTTCCTTAAGTATCTTTGTTTCACTGCTTTTATTATGGGATTAGCTTGCAGCTGTCTTCCAAAAAGGGCATGATTGAAGTGGTATGGTAAAAGAAACTTTCCAAATGATCAGGGTGGAGGGAGACAGAGAAGAGGTGAAAATTTTCTGCAAACATCATAAAGACTCTTTGAAAATCCTTGACTATTAACTAAAGAATGAGATTAGACTCATGTCAAACTTCAAAGCTCCTTCTTTAACCATCTATTTCAAAAGGCTTTTCTCTGGAAATAAAATAGTTTCCTTTTTCTTCACAGCACAATGAGAAATATATTTCTGTTCATTTGCACTCTTTTTTTTCTTTAGTATAAAATTCTTTGAGTTTATATGAGGGGATGAGTTCTTCTCCTGACCTTTCTTGTCAATGATTTTTCAAGGTAATAAACAAAAATACATATAAACATTTTTTCCAATTTGTGATGAGCAGTCAATAAACAGAAAATGCTAATCATACTAATTACTTCTCACTGGCAAAGTGATGCATAAATAATCTATTAACATGCAGGGCCAACAGGGTTAAGCTGTTTAAACATTGTCATTGATTTCTTCCTTCCTCCCCCATGCTCACTTCTTCTGATTCATCTGGTACTGTGTAACCTTTCTTTTCCATTATATTGTAAAACTTTGCTCCCTTGAGCATCCCTGTAAGGCTCTGCTCTTAAGACATTAATTAAAGGGAGGTGAAGTATTTGACTAATCAGCAGAGAAGTCTGTAGGACTCCAGTGCTGAATGACAAATGTCAATATCTGCTTTAGGTTTGCTGGATCAACCAGACAATATGGAGAGACTGATTCATCATTGTGTCACCAATTCCCATAGCATCCCAGAAGCCTGCCAATTAAAAAAAGTTGTAATCACAATACATCACTCAGTGGTGATTGGAGCAACATGATAAATAGGGACCTTTTTCTTTCTCTCTGTTGAGTATTTGATGTCTTTTTTTGGAAATTTATTCCATTTTTCAGGTTGATGCAGAACTCAGATCCAAAATGAAAAGGCGATCACCTTAACATATATGCACATTCCACTGATCTTTTTCCTGAAGCATAAATTAACATTTTGTTGAATAGGTATAAATTTCTGTAGACTTTTGAAAAGTGACAGAAATGGTTAAGACAGTAACTTCTATTACTAAAAGTTGCCCCACTTAATGGCTTTTTTTCTCTTCAAAGGTAAAATTTGCAATTTTTCTTTGGTGACTGCTCACTAAAATTGGACGGTGATATGACATATAAATTCCTTAATATCTCTTTCCTTAACAGGGCAAGAGTATGTTACATAAACTTCTCCAGCCACATTTCCTGCCTCATTCCTCCTCATACCTTCTCTAGTTATCCTAACCTACAGGCAGTTCTCTAAGTGGGCCAAACAGGGCGCTGGGTATGTTTTTCCCTGTATCTGGAAGGCCCTTCTGACCCTTGATCCACGTGGTCAACTTTTACAAGTTCTTCCAGGCTTGAATCAAATGCCATCTCCCCTGGACACACTCTGATACTCGAAGCCTGAGTTAAAGTCTCTTCTGGGTTTCTTCTCTGATTTCGCACAGCACTCGGTTCATGCCTTTGTTGTTGTTTAGTCACTAAGTCGTGCCTCTTTTCTGACCCTATGGACTGTATCCTGCCAGGCTCCATGGGATTCTCCAGGCAAGAATACTGGAGTGGGTTGCTATTTCCTTCTCCAGTGGATCTCCCTGACCTAGGGATCCAAGCCACGTCTCTTGCATTGACTGGAGGATTCGCATTCTTTACCCACTAAGACAAAAGGGAAGACTGGTTCACGCCTTTATGCAAATCGAAATCCTCTCATTGTACTGAGAGTTTTTCTTATCTGTTTCCCATGTAAAGTGGTGAGCTCCTTGAAGACAGGGACCAACTCACTGTCACCATATCCCAATTTTGAGCATAATGACTGGTATCCAGTAGGTGCTCAGATCTGTTACTGCATTAACTTGCTCTTCAAATGACTATGCTCAAATCTCTCAGCAGTTACTCTTTGTCTTAAAATCAAGCCCAGCTCCTTACTCTGGGCTTCAAAGTCCTAGGCAGGCAAGCTGGTCTCTGACCTCATCTTGAGCTTCTTGCTGAGCCAACCTCCCCATTTTACTTGCTCCCCAAATTACTCCTTCTCGAGGGGCCTATGTACACCGTCATGTCAATACTTGAAATATTCTTTATCACTCTTCCCCTGGTCAACTCATCTCTTAATCTTCACTTTAAAAGCCACTACTCTAGGAAACTTTTCTCTGATACTTCCCCCCAACCAAACTGTATCCCCAGTTGCATAATTCCACAGCATCCTTAATAACGTTTATCATATGTATCACTGGTATAGAAATGCAGTCCTTTCACAACTGCAAGATCCAAGAGAAAGGGGGCTATGTTTCTTTTGTTGCTGTTGATCGTTGTATCTGTGATATGAGGGGATATACTCAGCAAACATTTGCAGGTGACTGAAATACATAAATCTTGAATATATAAACAGATTTCCAGAGTGCAAACCAGAGTAAAGGCTAGAAACCTGCTACAGCACTGTTTTACAATGTAAGTTTTTGTAGCAAATTCTATCAAACTCCGTTCTAAAAAAGGCAGCATCCTTTACATTCCTTTTGCACTGAACCAATCAATAGACTTAAAAACGGAGAGTGCCTGAACTTTGAAAAGCCAGGTGCCTCAGGTTTTACAGCTCAGGCAATTGGCCTGGCAAGGCTCCAGAAACCTGAGGCTCTCTCATCAAATTAGACTGAAAATGCATATAATTGTTTTTCCTTAATGCCCCTAGCCCCAATAATTGCTTGCATCTGTAATTTCCTTGACAGATGTTAGTGCCACACTCCTTTCCTCTCCAGCCAGGTGAGAAGTAAATACAGTCACTGAAGGAATTCTGACATGCTCTAGAGGCAAAATGATTGGCACTCAGGGACCGAAGGCTGCCTATGTTTTCACGTTCCATGGCCTCCACCTCAGTTCTGACACCCACTGTTCTCTGTCTCCCTAAGTAGGAGACACAACGGAAGAGAAGGCAGTGGAAACCAGTGGTACTTGCTAAAATGTCTGAGAGGCCCCAGAAGATAAACTGTGACTTGTCTGTGTCATATCCTTACCAGGCGTCTGTGGAGACTGCTTACTGCCTTCTCTGTTTGCTTCCTGCGTTAATGTTCAAAGACTTTGTGTGGCGGTGTGGTAAACAGGTGGTGCTGGCCTTGGGAAGGAATCACGGAGGGCTGGAGTCTCAAATGCAGTCATGTAAAACACTGATGATATTTTGGCTTAAAAATACTGCCTCCCCCGTGACATAGCCTGCTGAAATCAGTGGAATTTATGAACTTATTTATTTATTTACCTTCTGTCTGAACAAGAATCTTATTATGGAATTAAAATTCAACAGACAGAAACCCAAGTTAAGAGCTGCTCTCTAGGTATTGTTTTTAATCTTTCATCTGATTCACGCTGATGAGCAAGACAGCATTAAAGCTCCTCTAGTCATTTTCTCAAACATTGCAAAGCAACAACAAGGACTGAGATTGCTTTTAAAGTGAATCCTCGCTAAAATATTCACAGACCAAACAAAGGAAAATAAGCAAACAGAAGGCCAGGAAAATTTTTAAAAATTTACATTCTGAACTGCCAGAGTTGGTCTGTGTGCTAAAAAGGATACCAGGTTCAAAATGAGTTATTTGATGTAAATGTCTCTTCAGTGCTCTTTTCAGAACTTCTTAGAGCTGATCTAAATCTTTGAGGAACTGAGAGAATTTTGCCATCACTATAAATTCATGAACCATATTTATAGGTTTTATTTAACTATGAAACATTAAAAATTTTTCGTTGCTATTGCATAGAAGTAATCTTTACAGAAAGCTGGCAATGTAACAGAGATAGTTTACTATGTTTTTAAAAATATAAAGACATAACAGTGTTCTTAAGAGGATATTTATGCATTTTTAAAGAGAACTTGCAGATGTACAAGCTGGTTTTAGAAAAGGCAGAGGAACCAGAGATCAAATTGCCATAAACTGTTGGATCATAGAGAAAGCAAGAGAATGCCAGAAAAACTATTTCTGCTTCATTGACTATACTAAAGCCTTTGACTTTGTGGATCACAACAAACTGTGGAAAATTCTTCAAGAGATGGGAATACCAGATAACCCTACCTGCCTCCTGAGAAACCTACATGCAGGTTAAGAAAAGAGTTAGAACTGAACATGGAACAATGGACTGGTTCAAAATTGGGAAAGGAGTTTGTCAAGGCCATATATTGTAACTCTACTTATTTAACTTATATGCAGAGTACATCATGCAAAATGACGGGCTAGATGAAGCACAAGCTGGAATCAAGACTGCTAGGAGAAATATCAATAGCCTCAGATATGCAGATGACACCACCCTTATGGAAGAAAGCAAAGAGGAACTATAGAGCCTCTTGATGAAGGTGAAAGAGGAGCGTGAAAAAGCTGGCTTAAAATCAACATTCAAAAAATGAAGATCATGGCATCTGGTCCCATCACTTCATGGCAAATAGATGGGGAAATAGTGACAGACTTTATTTTCTTGGGCTCCAAAATCACTGCAGATTGTGACTGCAGCCGTGAAATTAAAGACTCTTGCTCCTTGGAAGAAAAGCTATGACCAACCGAGACAGCATATTAAAAAGCAGAGACATCACTTTGCCAACAAAGGTCCATATAGTCAAAGCTATGGTTTTTCCATTAATTCTGTACAGATGTGAGAGTTGGACTATAAAGAAGGCTGAGCACTGAAGAATTGATGCTTTCAAACTGCGCTCTTGGACTCTTGAGAGTCCCATGGACAGCAAGGAGATCAAACCAGTCAGTCCTAAAGGAAATCAAGCCTGAATATATATTGGCAGGATTGATGCTGAAGCTGAAGAACCAATACTTTGGCCACCTGATGTGAAGAATTGACTCATTGGAAAAGACTTTGATGCTGGGAGAGATTGAACGCAGGAGGAGAAGGGGATGACAGAGGATGAGATGGTCGGAAAGCATCACTGACTCAATGAACATGAGTTTGAGCAGGATCCAGGAGATGGTGAAGGACAGGGATATGCTGCATTCCATGGGGTTGCAGAGAGTCAGATACAACTGAGTGACTGAACAACAATAACAAATGCATTCTGAAAATTAAGTACATTTATGAGACTCTTCTGTTTCCTCAACCACCATCTACTTAATTTTGGTATATTCTCACTTATATTTGGTTTATTCTTAGTTTTGGTATAATGATCATTAGTTGATCATTCTATATTCAAGATAAAAATGATTTGAGTCATAAAAGCCATTAAAGGTTTTCTAGTTCACTCTTTTAATCTCAACAAATTTTACACCATTCATGTGTGACTACGGCTATAGGCTACCAACATTACTACTTGACTTACAGTTCAGTCACTTATCATATTATGTAGGAAAAACACCAAATTCATTGATCTATCTACTCTTACTTTAGGGGGTTACCTTAATATCTTTTTTACACAGAATTATGATATCCCATGTTATAATCACTAATTCTAATTAGAATCACTATTTCCAGTTTTTTAAGGAATCTCCACACTGTTCTCCATAGTGGCTGTACTAGTTTGCATTCCCACCAACAGTGTAAGAGGGTTCCCTTTTCTCCACACCCTCTCCAGCATTTATTGCTTGTAGACTTTTGGATCGCAGCCATTCTGACTGGCGTGAAATGGTACCTCATAGTGGTTTTGATTTGCATTTCTCTGATAATGAGTGATGTTGAGCATCTTTTCATGTGTTTGTTAGCCATCTGTATGTCTTCTTTGGAGAAATGTCTATTTAGTTCCTTGGCCCATTTTTTGATTGGGTCATTTATTTTTTTGGAGTTGAGCTGTAGTAATTGCTTATATATTTTTGAGATTAGTTGTTTGTCAGTTGCTTCATTTGCTATTATTTTCTCCCATTCTGAAGGCTGTCTTTTCACCTTGCTAATAGTTTCCTTAGTTGTGCAGAAGCTTTTAAGTTTAATTAGGTCCCATCTGTTTATTTTTGCTTTTATTTCCAATATTCTGGGAGGTGGGTCATAGAGGATCCTGCTGTGATGTATGTCGGAGAGTGTTTTGCCTATGTTCTCCTCTAGGAGGAGATTCCTTAAAAAACTGGAAATAGAACTGCCTTATGATCCAGCAATCCCACTGCTGGGCATACACACTGAGGAAACCAGAAGGGAAAGAGACACATGTACCCCAATGTTCATCGCAGCACTGTTTATAATAGCCAGGACATGGAAGCAACCTAGATGTCCATCAGCAGATGAATGGATAAGAAAGCTATAGTACATATACACAATGGAGTATTACTCAGCCATTAAAAAGAATACATTTGAATCAGTTCTAATGAGGTGGATGAAACTGGAGCCTATTATACAGAGTGAAGTAAGCCAGAAAGAAAAACACCAATACAGTATACTAACGCATATATATGGAATTTAGAAAGATGCTAACAATAACCCTGTGTATGAGACAGCAAAAGAGACACTGATGTATAGATCAGTCTTATGGACTCTGTGGGAGAGGGAGAGGGTGGGAAGATTTGGGAGAATGGCATTGAAACATGTATAATATCATGTATGAAACGAGTCGCCAGTCCAGGTTCGATGCACAATACTGGATGCTTGGGGCTGGTGCACTGGGACAACCCAGAGGGATGGTATGGGGAGGGAGGAGGGAGGAGGGTTCAGGATGGGGAACACATGTATACCTGTGGCGGATTCATTTCGATATTTGGCAAAACTAATACAATATTGTAAAGTTTAAAAATAAAATTTTTAAAAAAGAAATGCAAATTAAAAAAAAAAAGAATCACTAATATTCATGTTTACACTTTAATCTTCTATTTAAAATAGCCTGGTAAACTGATATAAGAGCAAGTATTGATGAATTTATATTCCACGACTTGTTGCCTCAATTTTCCACTTTAATTTTGAAGTGACAGGCACTGTCATAGAAAATGAGCCCATGCTGGTTCTCTTTGGGATCCAAGGATACAGTCAACTTTGGCTAATTCTACATTGGAAATGGGGTGATTCATTGCAGATTATTACATCTACTGGTTTTCCACTAAAGGAAAATAAATAAATAAATTTGACTTTTGCCCTATGGGGCAGAATTTAAGCAGTGGCAGTCAATTCTAAAAAGGTCATATTGTCCTTAGTTTTCTTCATGATCAGATACCTCAGAAAAATCATGTAACATCCTTTCTAGATCTACCAAAAAAAAAAAAATTAAAACCAATCTCAGTTATCCAGTAAGACTGACAAGAGATGACATAGGTCATCCAAGAACACTGGACAAGTCTCCACCAGAGCCTATGCTATTTCCTGCTTCTAAACTGGCACCTCTACAAAGTTGCTGGGTAGAATGCTCTCTGTTACTGTGATACTGTATCACATAGAGCTATATCATCTTGTGGCGAAAGAGTTAATTCAAATTCCCAGAAGCAGTCTAGAAATATACATCCTAAGAGATTATGACTCCTTTTTATTGCACTTGTTTTTACATGTGATCGCTTTAGTTAGCTATTCACGAACTTTTGGCAGCTCTTTCACAGGAAGCAAACCATACTGAGAAATTCTAGTGATTTTATTACTGATTAATAAATAAAATTCGTAATTTTAGTTAAGGAGTGGCGAAAAGTAAGTGTCCAGGCTATTAGCATTTGCTTCTGTCTCTAAATCACTCTAATATTTTTTCTAGTTTAACTAAAATGTGACAGAATCTTTACCAAGCACTGTACGTCATATTAAGTGTGAATTCCTTTGAAATGCAGGTTTGCTGTATTGCCTTTTACTTTCTTTTAATAACCTGAAGCAGTGGCCTTCTATTTTTCCAGAGGCGAAGATAAACCCATATGAATGGGATGGCTGCAGTCTGCCGGACCCGGTTCTGGGCACCTGATCTATGTCATTTCCCATTAGTCTTATAACAAATTGATGAAGCTGGTGTCACAAAGCCCTATAAATTTTCCTATCCTTACAAGGTGACTTTGATGTTTTGCCCAAAACAGAGAAGGCGGCAATGCAATATATGGTATGATTACTATTTTGAAAAAAGAAGACTTTTACCCAAATCATCTTAATACCTGTCCTTTGTTTTTGGAGTAGAGTTCTCATAAATGACCTGGCTATGAGTCAAAGTAGATCTGTTGTATTCTTCAAAACACATGTGGTCTGACAATTTCTGTCAAGTTTTAGGATGGTGAGAATGAAAATGTCCTAGTTATAAAGTGCTAAAAAAAATGTTCTAGTAATGGAAATGGCAGTTCAGCTAAAAATACATATTGATCAGGCTAGGTCCTGCTATGATGTCACTGGTACAAAGCCTGCAGCTGACCAGGGCATTTTGAAGCATTCTAATTCTCTTTCTCAGAGATTCCCGCCCCCGCCCCCCCCCCCCCCATTTATTGGATTAGTAAGGTAAGGCTGTATTTTAGAAGTTCTGAAGCTAGATACAAATCTTATACCAACTTTCAAAAAATGTGTGCAATTTAATTTAGTAATATATTTTTATTGTCTTCTGGAAGCCAGACACTATTATATTTCCCTGCATTAGCATCTATGTTAAATAAGAATTGCTTGTTTTTGCATTTTATAAGAAGGAGGGAGTATTTTTGAAAAGACTCTGTTGTCTTCTGTGTAGACACATGGCTGGTAGGCTATAAACTAATTACCATGGACAGTAGATATTAAGAGTGGTTTGTCACAGAAGCTGATAAGACACTATAGCCTCAGAAACAGCACCAAAGGATCCCTGTGTTTTGCTTGAAAGTGATAATACTAATACCAGTTTATTAACATTTATAATCTAATATGCTCTGCTAATTTTCTCTTGGGGATATACTTGTAACAAAAGTGTTGCTTATTATACATGTATTCAAAAACAGACTCAGTGAATGTTTGAAAAGCTAAGTTAGGATTTTCAGCTCCAGTCTTTATTTTCAGATGCGATTGGTTCTGGGGGAGGAAATTTGAGCATGTAAAACCGTCACATTTTCAAATCAACTGTTTTCAAACCTTTAATTAAATCATTCTGTTCTTTATAGTCTTTGGAGCTCAAACTCCTGCAAAAATAGTAGTACTACTTGTCAACTGAGCAAGATTATGAATAGCTTCACCAGCTAGAGAAAAATGTGCTAAATAGAGTAGTAAGAAGGATCACTCTCTCTTTTAACTGTAACAACAACTAAACATCAATGAGCATGATACAGAAGAAAGATCAAAGTTTTAGACTGAAAGTAAAAAGGGTTTGAATCCTGGCTTTGACAGATATTTACTGAATCACTTTCCCAGTGGCTCAGATGGTAAAGAATCCTCCTGCAATGCAGGAGACCGGAGTTTGATCCCTGGATCAGGAAGATCTCCTGGAGAAGGGAATGGCAACCCACTCCAGTATTCTTGCCTGGAGAATCCCATGGACAAAGGAGCCTGGAGGGCTACATCCCATGGGGTTGCAAAGAGTTGAACATGACTGAGTAAACAACACTTTTACTTTCACTGAGTCACAGTAGCTGATTTCTTTGAGTCCCAGTTTCTTCATTGTAAAATAAAGGTAATTAGACCTAATTCAAATTTATGTACATCCGTTTTATAATAAATACTCAAAAAAGTAGTGTCTTTTCCCTCCTATCTAAGACTTTGAAAATCTCTTCCACTAAAAATAATATGTAAAATAAAAAGTAAATAACTAATATGCCAACTTCAATTCCATGTGAAAGAAAGTTACACGGCTCAAAATAGCCTGGAGTTAAACTCCCCTCCGGGTCCTCCGCACCATTCTATGCAAAACAAAGAACTCTCTCACCAGAAGGGAAAAAAAAAATGGACATTAAGGTTGATTATGCCCAGCTCCCAGCTGGTCCCAGCCTCTGGCCAATCTCCAGAATTCCTTGCCCCTGCCGTTTAAGAGATAAGTACTCCGAACAACCTTGGAGAAGAACAGGCCCCCTTAAGAGAGTAGATTTCCACATATATACCTATATTATTTACTCTGTTCTTGGGTTAGTGTAGAAGCTCACTAATCTGACTGCTGCCCCTTCTCGCCTCATTAAAGGTGATCTGTTCCTATAAAGTGCCAGTCTCATTCTTTTTCTAAACCTCGCCCTTCTCTAACTCCCTTACCCTACAGCATGCATATTTAAAACTCTATTTCTCCATTTTTTCCCTCATAGTTTCAGTACTTGATGGGTAGCCTGACAGTATATGAAACTCTTGTCTCATACTTCCATTGATTGATTTTTTAGAAACATTGCTGAAATACCGTTTTGCTTTGTATCTTGCAACTGAGAAATTTGATGGCAATGTATTCTTTACTTAGTAATGAACATGGTATTTTGACTTTAATCTTCAAAGTCTAATTGCTTAACTAAGATATGTCTTGGAGATGTTGCTTCTACGTCAGCTTTTTCTGATATATGATATTTTGTCAGTTTCAATATATAGATTCCATTCTTAATTCTAGCAGTTGTACTCTTAATTCTAGCGGAATTAAGGTTCCACTCTTAATTCTTGGAATTTGTTTTATATGCATTCTATTTTTACTCTCCTTCATTTCTAGAGGACCAAAAATTTACACTGTTGCTCTCTTCTCTTTCCATACCACCAAGATTTAAGAGATACCACCTCCTTTCAAGTTGTTCTTAGACAATACACACTAAAGTACTTAGTAGCAAAGCATTATGATGACTGCAGTGCATTTTCAATGTTTCAGAAAAAATAAGATTTATACATAGACAAATAAATGCACAAATTATTAGAAAAAAATCTTATGTGGCAAAATATTTAAAATTGCTGAATATTTGTGAAAGGTGTATGAATATTCATTGTAGTATTTGTTCATCTTTTTCACAGATTTCAATTTTTTCAAAATAAAAATATGGGGGAGGGGGTAAAAATAAGCCTCACTTAGAAATTTACCTGACTAACAGTTCTATGACAGCATAATTTAAAACTTCATATGGGAGAAATTTCAGGAATTACTTTATATAAAGCTTTATTTTATAAAGAGAAAAATGTAGCCCAGGGAATTTTCTTGACTTGTTCAACATTACAGAGCTTATAAGTTTCAAAGATAAGAACCAAACACTCCTTTTCTGAATCCCAAGTTTAGTGTTTTTTAGGGTTTTTTTTTTTTTTTCCCCATTTCCCTGGACTAGATGTCAGAATTTTTTTTTTTTTTCTTTATAATGTTTGAGAGTAATGGTTTAAGTCTTACTGACCACATATCTAGTTTTTTTTTTTTTTTTTTTTGAATATCCATTCCTGCACACATGGAGTTTTTACATTTTCTTTTTTTATTCTAAAAAATGGAAAGCCATTCTTAACTTGAAGGCCATTCCAGAACAGGCTATAGGGCAAGTATGACCCTTGGGCAGGGGATATAGTTTGGGAATAAGAGAAGCCACTGCAATGAGAAGCCTGCACATCACGAGGAAGAGTAGCCCCAACTCTCCACAACTACAGAAAAGTCTGCGCAGCAACAAAGACCCAACACAACCCCCTCCAAAAAAGTCATCAAAACAGAACCAAATGGTATTACAGAATTAAAATATCCAACGACAGAAATAAAAAATTGTTGGATACACTCAATAGTAGAGAGTAGAAATGAAAGAGGATACATGGGTGAACTGGAGAACAGACAAAGAGAATCAAACAATCTAAATAGACTTTTAAAAAAAGACAAAAAAAAAAAATAAACAGAACCTTAGAGATTTGAATGAGACTATATTACAGATTGTTTTAAGTCCACTGAATCAGCTTTCATCATGAAGTATAAGTAAACCGAAAAAAGTAAGGAAACTATACACTGCAATCAACTACTTATGTCCAGGTTACCTGTGGCCTAGTTAAGGCTGCTATATTTAGCAAATAAAAACACAGGATAAGAATTCCAGTCTAGATAAAATGGGATCTTTCCTCCCAACTTTTCTCCTCCACTGATCTTTCCTCCTCCACTCTAAGAATGACTATGAACCCTGTAAACTGTGCAAGAGACAATCAGAAAAGAACATGAAAGGAGAAGCCAAACTAGTTTTGACTCCAAGTCTAAAAGAACAACATAGCAGCAGAGTGTCTTGTCGCCCAACCCAATAGAAGGCGAACCAAGAACAGTGTTTCCTGGACTCCAACAAAACAACAGAAGCAGCCCAGTTCTGGGGAAAGAAAAGGAACTCCTCTGAAATCAGCTTCCTGACACCACTGGTGCAGGGGATGAACTGGCAGCCCAACCAACAAGAAGCCATGAGAGCCTGGGATATACCACCTCCTTCAAGAAATCTGAGGCTGGCAGACAGCATCATCAAGAGGGACTCAGCCACAATGAGCATGTGGCCCCAAAAGCCACATGCCATTACTTGCCTGGGAGTCCCCTCTCCTACAGTTTGATCTTCCATGAGCCCTTCCTGGGGAAACATCTTCCATCACCCTAAGCAGCATAGGGACCAGTAAGAGCCCCAGCAACAGCAAAGCAGACCAAAATAATAATGCAAGTTCTCTAAAATTAAACCCTCATTGGAATCACAAAAAACTAGGCCAGGACCTGCGTGCTAAAACTAAACAACATAAATAAAGCTTAAATAAAAAAAAAACTTAAATACACCTCAGAGTCTCCAAACATAATGAACAAATGTCCAGGATATAATAGAAAACCACTAAATTATCTGTGATACAAAAGTACCAAAAACACATAACTTGCATAAAAAAAAAAAGACAGTTAACTGATGCCAACACTGAGATGGAGCAGATGTTTTAATTATTTGACAAGAATTTTAAAGCAGCTTTCCCAGAAATGATTCAGCAACCAATTACATGTTCTGATATAGATGGGAAAGTAGAAAATCCTGTGTAAAAAAAAAAAAAAAAGAAGAAGTTGGACTTCCATGGTGGTTCAGTGGTAAAGAATACCTACCTGTCAATGCAGGAGACACTGGTTCAAATTCTGGTCCGGGAAGACCCCACATGTCATGCGTGGGAGAACTAAGCCCATGACCACAACTACTGAGACTGTGCTCTAGAGCCAGGGAGCCACAACTACGGAGCCCACATGCTGAAACTACCGATGCCGGAACAGTCTAGAGCCTGTGCTCCAGAATAAGAGAAGCCACTGCAATGAGAAGCCTGCACATCATAAGGAAGAGTAGCCCCAACTCGCCGCAACTACAGAAAAGTCTGCGCAGCAACAAAGACCCAGCACAAACCCCCCAAAAAAGTCATCAAAACAGAACCAAATGGTATTACAGAACTAAAATATCCAATGATAGAAATAAAAAATTGTTGGATACACTCAATAGTAGAAAGTAGAAATGAAAGAGGATACATGGGTGAACTGGAGAAAAGATAAAGAGAATCAAACAATCTAAATAGACTTTTAAAAAAAAAAAAAAGAGAGAACCTTAGAGATTTGAATGAGACTAACAAAGGATCCAACATTCATATCATCAGAATCTCAGAAGAAGAAGAGAAAGAGAGGGGACTAAAAGAATATTCAAAGCATTAATGACTAAAAGTATTCCAAATTTTATGGAAAGCACAAAACTACCTAATCAAGAAGATGGTCAAACTCCAAACAAAATAAGCCCAAAGAAATTTATACCAAGACACCTTATAATTAAACTTTAGGAAACTAAAGACAAGAAAACATATTTTCAGTATCTCATCATTTCAGTATTTCATCACATACTGAAATGTGATGCCATTTATTGAGGTAGGGAATGTGGGGAAAAGCAGGCAGGTAATCAGTGTTATATTTTCACCTTTAAGTTTAAATGCCACATAATTTAAAATAATTTGCATATGACTTAAACAGAATACTTTTTAAAGCCAGAGAGGATCTCAGCCTCCAATACTCATCCATCATGGATCATTCCTACAAAAGTAAGGAAAGAATCCCCTGCCTACTATGGACATGCCACTAAAAAGTATCTGTATGAAATCAAAGCTTCAGTTTATGTGGCAATTAAGATTCTCTACTTATCTGTGTGCACATACAGTTTGTCTTTCTTAGCAAGAGTTTTTGCCACTCTATAAATCTGGTCCTAAACATTTCAAATCATTTGGGTTTGCTGGCCATTTTTCTGATGAGAAAAAATTTAGAGTGTCTGAACTGTCCAGTGAATCTTTAAGGGCTTTTGTGTAGTGAAGAGGAAAACATTCACCCTTCTTATGACACAACAGCACTAGCTGAGTTTGCCATTTCTTTAGACTGTAAGAATGCAGCATCTTTTATTGATTTTATAGTTATCATTAAATAGTAGGCTTATTCTACATTCAGAAAAATGTAAGATAAATAAAATCTAAAATAAATATATATCTTTTTAAGAATTGATGCTGTAGCAAGACTAATGATAGTTGATGCCAATAGATGAAAACCTCCCCTATTTCAATTCCATCAATATCAGTATCAAATTCCTTTCCTATAAGAGTTTCCCATTTCCTTTCAGTAACTATGCAGCCTAAGGACAAAGGATGCATATAAATGAGGTCTTTAGAGTTGGTTGAAAACAGAAATAGGCTATTTAAAATGGAGTTTTCCCCCAAGTCCATTACTATATAACTAGTCAAACTGATAAAACATTAAGACATAAAATCAGTCCAAGATTTCTTTTTTTCCTCTGTAAAGATCCTATCATCTGGTTTTATCTAGCCATATCCAAAGTTCTAAATATGCTTCAAGTAAAAATTAAACATCCCATTTCTTTTCCATAGATGGTAACTGGCATTTGTTGGAGATCTATGTCAACCAAATTAACATATCATCTGGTAGAGTGAACAGTATTTTCCATGAAGGAAAGAAAAAGCTATGGAAGTAACATTTTGAGGGAGTCAGGCACTGTGTTAGGCATTGTCTGTTTTATATTTCAAAGTACCCTTTGAGCTAGGAATTATCCCGTTTAGCTTTTATATATCTATGAACAAGACCCATATAATACCACTCAACAAATATTGTTGAACACCCATTTTCTGTCAGGCACTGTGCAAGTATTTTCAACACACTGTTAGTATACATTGATACACCTAATAGAAATACACTCTAATTTTAAATTATAATTACTATCTAAACTAGAGAAGGTAGATCATTAAATGAACAATTACTGTAAGTTCCTATGTTAAAGGTAGATCATTAAATGAACAATTATTGTAAGTTCCTATGTTAAAGCACATATGCTCTGACAGCTCCAAATAAAAGTACCTACCCCAGCTTTTCATTGCTGTTCTATTTGTGCAAGTAAAGGGGCAGAAAAGAGGGAGATAAGATTTCAGAAGTCCCACAAAGTATTGACAATGAGTAAAGCTCAGTTCTGAAGAATATGTATGAATTAGCTCTGCACAGAGGCAGGCCGGGAATGTTTGAGACAGAGGATCTGAACAGTTGACAATGAGATAAAGCTGGCACATTCAAAAGCTAAAATGACATCCAAAGTATGAAGAGAAAAGTGGGTGTGGACAAGTCACACAAGGCCCATCGCAACAGCCTTATAAGCGTTTCCCATTATAAGCATCTCCTATAACACAAAATGTCTGTCTAGTCAAGGCTATGGTTTTTCCAGTAGTCATGTATGGATGTGAAAGTTGGACTGTGAAGAAAGCTGAGGGCCAAAGAATTGATGCTTTTGAACTGTGGTGTTGGAGAAGACTCTCTAGAGTCCCTTGGACTGCAAGGAGATCCAACCAGTCCATCCTAAAGGAGATCAGCCCTGGGATTTCTTTGGAAGGAATGATGCTAAAGCTGAAACTCCATCCAGTACTTTGGCCACCTCGTGCGAAGAGTTGACTCATTGGAAAAGACTGATGCTGGGAGGGATTGGGGGCAGGAGGAGAAGGGAACGACAGAGGATGAGATGGCTGGATGGCATCACCAACTCAATGGATGTCAGTTTGGGTGAACTCTGGGAGTTGGTGATGGACGGGGAGGCCTGGCATGCTGCAATTCATGGGGTCACAAAGAGTCGGACACAACTGAGCAATTGAACTGAACTGAACTGAACTGATAACCCAAACCAACATGAAGCTATTAAGTGATTTTGAGGAGAAATGACCAGAAGTGACTTATATTTTTCTTTGGAAGGGTACATTACAATAAAATTATATTGCACAATGCCAGAGCTGTGTCCCTCCCTCACAACCCCTATTTCAAATATTCTATATAATATTGTAGAGAAGGATTGAAGAATCTCTCTTTAATTTTTTTTATTTTTCTGGCTCAGCTTTAATATCTTTTTTAAATGGATCCCTAACTACCATAGGTAGTTATATATAATTCTTTCAAATTGACTCTGTCTTTTTAAATATTCAAAAACAATAAAATTGTGAAGTGATATAATGTTTTCTCTAATTAAGAAAATGGAAAAAAAAAGTTGCTACAATTAACTGTATCCTAAAAGTAGGAGGAAATATTTTAAAATTTTGTTTTAAAATTTTTAATTTCCTTAATTTAAGAGAGAAGTTAATAACATATTTCTAATTACCTATGGAAATGCTATATTATTATACAACAGTTATATATAATGTGTATATATAATAATTAAGTATGTAAAACACTTTAAGTACAAATGGGCATTTTCCTATTTAGACACGACTTTTTGCTATTCTTTAAAGCGCTACATTTAACAACCACTGAACTAAAGACAGAATTTAGGTTTAAAGTAAACCTAAACTTATCCAGGTGGCTCACTGGTAAAGGATCCACCTGCCAAGCAGGAGATGTGGCTTCAGTCAGGAAGATCCCCGGGAGAAGAAAATGCCAACCCACTCCAGTAATCTTGCCTGGGAAATTCCATGGACAGAGGAGCCTGGTGGGCTACAGCTCATGGGGTGTCAAAAGAACTGGGCAGAACTTAGAAACTAAGAAACAAAACTTATCAAAGGTATCATTATACAGTATAATCACAAAAATGTTAAGAATGTTAACTATGAAATGAAAACATGAATCCTGGCAAGTCAACTCTACAAAGAATTAACTGATTTGGGGGAAAAAATCAGTATCTTGAATAGTTTTGTGGACTCCTGCCTTATCTTCTCTTTAGATAGATGTCTAGAATTTGCTCAGTAGTGTAAACTATTAGAGTAAAATATTATTTCTATTTTTTTCAGTAAAACATGACCCACCTTCATTATAAAGAAAACTTGCCAATACAGTTTTCCTCCTCTCTGGTCTTTGTCTTTACAACTGTTTTACAAATCAAACTCAGTTTTAATACAGGAGGAGAAACCGAGTGAAGATTTTCCACAATAGCACTGCCATTGCCATTAAGTGACTCAATTTGATTCCAATGGATAAGGAATTTTTAAAACCTCCCGTTTTTGACAATCAGTTTAGCTGAAATCAGCTTTCATTCTATCCTGTTTTTCTTGCTAAATTAGGATTTCTATAACTATTAACCGAACTGCTCCTCTGATAATTATCTCACTTCTGTAATTAAACAGAGGATTTGGCTTGGCAAAATGCCAGATCTTAATCTGCCCTCCAAAAATAACATCAACTTCCAAATTATCGCCAGGGAGGCTGAGCCCATCCTGATGAGTTCCTCTTAGAATATGCCTCTCAATCATTTTGTTTCCAAAGTGGAAGTTTAAGAGAAAAACTTTAAAAATAATAAATTATGAGGGTCTCCTGGCCTTCTGATCCAGAATTAAGCCAGAAAACTCTAATCTCTGTTGGCTACTGATACCAAATTAGACTTATCACTTAGTGATACCAAGTATTAGGTTAACAGAGGACCTTAGTCAACTCACTGGCACAAATGAGGAGAAGATATTCAGATTATTTAAAGACATAATTTATTTATTAATCTAACATATCACATAAAAATTTTGGTACCTGGCAAAAAAAAAAAAAAACAGAACTGAAGAAAAAGTGATTAGTATCAGTCAAAGTTTGTATTTAATTAATTTACACCAAACTTCAAAATGAGCTGTAGGTAGCTCTTAGCCAGTCTCCAACTACTGCCAGTGGAATGTAACTGTCCAGTAGAATGTGGAAACCAGGATTGCCCTCACTGTTCTCAGTTTAAATGCATGAGCCTAGCTTGGTGCCTAGAAAACAGGAAGTGCCCAATGAATACTACTAGATGAATGAATATTCTAACAGCCCTTATGAAAGCTCTCTATAAAGGCTTCCTTGTCAATCTCCTCTCCATCCCATCCAGACAAAGCATAAAGGAAAGGGTGGAATTATTTCATGAAATAAAGTGTTCTCATTGCTTTTAACACCACCAATTTTAGTTATAGAATAGGCTGTTAAAAATATTTTTTTCCAAAAAAAGATGCAGTTCTTAAGATGGATAAAGCAATTTCATTTTGTCTTGAGTAGTTCAGTGCCATTCCTGATAGACTTATTATCTCATTATAAATAATTTTGAACTGTGGTGTTGGAGAAGACTCCTGAGAGCCCCTTGGACTGCAGGGAGATCCAACGAGTCCATTCTGAAGGAGATGAGCTCTGGGTGTTATTTGGAGGGAATGATGCTAAAGCTGAAACTCCAGTACTTTGGCCACCTCATGTGAAGAGTTGACTCATTGGAAAAGACTCTGATGCTGGGAGGGATTGGGGGCAGGAAGAGAAGAGGATGACAGAGGATGAGATGGCTGGATGGCATCAGTGACTCGATGGACGTGAGTCCGAGTGAACTCTGGGAGTTGGTGATGGACAGGGAGGCCTGGCATGCTGCGATTCATGGGGTCACAAAGAGTCGGACATGACTGAGCGACTGAACTGAACTGAACTGAAAGTTATATATTTTGAGCCATTAATAACCTTGAATTGGAGAGATCAGGAAAATTTAAATAATTTATAAAAACATTTGAAAAAGAATTTTCTAGTTTTCAGAATATCCACAATTAGATGTTTCCAATATATTCCAAGAGGCAGTTATGTAGTGATTATAAGCATGGGTTCTAGAATCAGACTGTGCAAGCTGCAATCTCAGCTACACCATTTACTGGAAAATTAATTCTTTCAAAGCATCAGTTTTCTGCCTATAAAACTGGTACATAATACCAAAAGTATATGCATGCATGCTATGTGCCTGCTAAGTAGCTTCCATCATGCCTGACTCTTTGCAATCCTATTGACCATGGCTGGCCAGGCTCCTCTGTCCATGGGATTCTCCAGGCAAGAATACTGGAGTGGGTTGCCATGCCCTCCCTCCAGGGGATCTTCCCAACCCAGGGACTGAACTCATGTATCTAAGGTCTCCTGCATTGACAGGTGGGTTCTTTACCACCAATGCCACCTGGGAAGCCCAGAAGTATATAAGATATATATATTTCCAGCATAAAAAAAATGCTTGTGAGCTACTGCTAAATGAAAAAAAAAAGGCACATCAGAGAACACATAATATTCTTTTGCAAAATGATACCTATGCTAAAAAGAAAGGACTTTTATGTAAAAGTGTTAATTCTAATTATATCTGGAAAATCAAAGAGCAGAATTAGAGAGATAATTTCACTTCATATTTCTTGCACTTGCTTTATTTAAAGAAAAAAACTACATATTTTTAGTAAAACAAAAATGTAAGATTTGTTTTAGATGACTTTTTTGAGGACTAAATGAGAGAATGTTGACAAGCTTTAAACTAGTACATCAGCTAGAAACAAATATTATGTATTATAATTTTTTCTTGATTTGCATTTTTGTTTTATTGTTATTCCATGTTTTCATAATCACATGAATTTAAAAAGTGTCATGTAACTACAATATATACAATTAACCTAGTATAAAGCTATAATACTTCCTATAATCTGAAGTTGTCAGAACTTCTGATTGTACCTATAGGGAACAAAGTGACATGCTAATAAAGAATATACAATGTGGAGTGACTCCGGTGCATCAGGATATATTTGGGTCTCACAAAACCACCATGTCCCCCTGCCATATTGGGATCCACCTGAGCATATTAGAACAGGAGAAGGCAATGGCACCCCACTCCAGTACTCTTGCCTGGAAAATCCCACGGACGGAGGAGCCTGGTAGGTGGCAGTCCATGGGCTTGCACAGAGTCGGACACGACTGAGTGACTTCACTTTCACTTTTCACTTTCATGCACTGGAGAAGGAAATGGCAACCCACTCCAGTGTTCTTGCCTGGAGAATCCCAGGGACGGGGAGCCTGGTGGGCTGCCGTCTATGGGGTCGCACAGAGTTGGACATGACTGAAGTGACTTAGCAGCTTAGCAGCAAGATGTGTCTAATTTCTTCTATAGGTGTGAAGAACTCAAAACTACAATAAAAAATACAATTAACAAGGAGAAAATGCTGCATATCAAAATAAAATGGGATTTTCTAAAGTTTAAAAAGAAAAAGATTTTTATCTGTAGAAGATATTTTATACCAGCAATCTAATTGCAAAGTAAATACTATTACTTAGCAAGTATTATCACCTCTTTTCACACCACTGCTTCTTAGAAGGGACTCAATGGTAGCCTTGGGGCTTGAATGAGTTAATAGGCTCTCTTGTGTATATGCAAGTACAATGGACTCCTTCAAGAAACCAAGAAATCTGGCATAGAAGATCATCTTTTACTTTTTTGTCTTTCCTTTACCTCTCCCTAGTTATTTATGTACTTAGTTATTTTGCTACTAGTAGTATATAAGAAAATGTTACTTTGTTATTAAGAAAGGTATCCTTTGGTATATGTATTGCTACACTCCTTTTTATATAAAAAGCTATTATCTTGTACAGCTTATCAGAAATGCTGACACTCACCCTTCCCCAAGTCTCATCTGAATTGTCAATGCTGTTATAATTTTAATGCACACACATTGGGATGTGTGTAGCTAATACAAATGTATGTCTTTGGCATAAGTAATATCCATCATTGAATTTTCTTCTATGATGTTTTTATGACCAGCAACCCTTCCACTAGGCAGATCATTGCAAATTGTGATTTTCAATGAATCATCTGGTAATAAAGTGTGTGCTGCACAAATTGAACCCTCTTCCATGCGACATGAACAGCTTCAACATAAATTATCCATTACAGGTTTATTTGTCATGAACTGCGGCCAAAATACCCTGATGGTTAAGTTACCTTCTGCATCTTAAACTCCCCATCAAAAATGTTTTTATGGTTTTTGAATTAAAGCTTTGCCTTCAACAACGATTCTTCTCTGATATCAGTTATAAGTCCTACTGAAATGGAATCGTTAGGGAGGATTGGTAATCACCAATGCCAAGTTTCTCAATGGTGGCTTATTTGGCAGTCTGTAACCATACACAAAGAAAATATGAAGATCAAAAGGAATATATAAAATCATGAAACTGTGTGAAAGTGAAAATCATTCAATCGTTTATGACTCTTTGCAACCCCATGGACTATACAGTTCATGGAATTCTCTAGGCCAGAATACTGGAGTGGGTGGCCTTTCCCTTCTCCAGGACCCCTTCTCCAGGGGATCTTCCCGACCCAGGGATCAAATCCAGGTCTCCCACATTGCAGGCGCATTCTGTACCAGCTGAGTCACAAGGGAAGCCCAAGAATACTGGAGTGGGTAGCCTATCCCTTTTCCAGTGGATCTTTCTGACCCAGGAATTGAACTGGGGTCTGATTCATTGCAGGTGCATTCTTTACCAACTGAGCTATCAGGGAAGCCCTGTGCTAACTTTTTACATAGATTAATTCATTTAATGCTTATGACTTCTTTAGGAGATAGGTTTTATTACTACCCCATTTCACAATTTCACAGTAAGATGGCCAACATCACACAGTCAATGTGATGGAGCCCATAGAAAACCCCAGACTCCCAAGTTCTATGCTTTTAACCATGGAAGTGAAAGTGTTAGTTGCTCAGTCGTGTCTGTCTCTTTGCAACCTCATAGACTGTAGCCCAGAGAAGGCAATGGCACCCCACTCCAGTACTCTTGCCTGGAAAATCCCATGGACGGAGGAGCCTGGTGGGCTGCAGTCCATGGGGTCGCTACGAGTTGGACACGACTGAGCGACTTCACTTTCACTTTTCACATATTGGAGAAGGAAATGGCAACCCACTCCAGTGTTCTTGCCTGGAGAATCCCAGGGACGGGGGAGCCTGGTGGGCTGCTGTCTCTGGGGTCGCACAGAGTCGGACACGACTGAAGTGACTTAGCAGTAGCAGCAGACTGTAGCCCACCAGTCTTGTCTCTCCATGGAATTCCCCAGGGGAGAATCTTGGAGTGGGTAGCCATTCCCATCTCCAGGAGAATCTTTCCAACCCAGGAATTGAACCTGGGTCCCTCACATTGCAGGCCGATTCTTTACCATCTGAGTCATCAGGGAACCCTGCTTTTAACCATACTGTTTTTCAACTCTACTTACAAGTTCTACATATAACTTTGCACTAGGTATTCTATATAAATTGGGAGTACAGATTTAGGATTGATGAATTCTGACTCTGGTGATCTAGGAAGGCTTCACAAAAAAGATAGCAAGAACATTTCAGGCATATACATTAGATGTTTTATAAAGGCAAAGGAATTATAGGAGCTCAGGAACTATTTGGAGAATGTCTAAGTGTTGTCTGTGATAAATTTATTAATTTCTTACAGCTGTTAAGAAGGTAGGCACTGATATTCTATCTGTTTTATATATAAAATACGTATTGGTGATTTACCGAGACCTTAAGATTAGTGAAAGCCAGAGGTAGTATTAGAAATACTCCAAAACAAATGTGTTTTCCTCTACATCATGGATTGCAAATCCAAACATTCTCAGAGTTCAAAAAATGGTGGAATAAGCAGGCTGTATTTGAGACAGTCAGGGATGTTGGTCCTGCATCAAACTACAGAGTATGGGCCTATCCAAAACAGTTAAATGTTCAATCTCAAAATAGACTATGTAAGATTTAAAAAGTATGTGTGAACCAAATCCAGTCCCTTAAATTTTATATTATAGCATCTGCATTCTATGATTTTTCTTTAGAGTTTTAAATGACTGAATTAATTAATATTTGCAGCTATTTATTAATGAGCTATCAAGCCATGAAAAAACATAGAGGAAACTTAAATGCATATTGCTAAGTGAAAGAAGTCAATGTGAAAAGGCTAAATATTGTATAATTCCAATTATAGGATTTCCTGGAAAAGGTAAATTTATGAAGAAATTAAACAGATCATTGGCTGCTAGGGGCTGGATGAAGGGAGTACAATTTAAACCAAGAGAAACATTTCTTGGATTAAAAGGGGTTATATATATTGACTGGTATTAAAGAATGGTAATCAGATTGTTCTTCTAAAGCATAATATCTTCTCAAGTATAATATATCCCCAAAACATTATTTTTATTTTAAATAAATATATAAAGAGGAATATAAGGCTATATAGGAGTATCTGAGATTATTACCTAGATTAGCAACTTGATAGATATCATTCATTTATTCATTCATTCCACACATTTCCCAAGCATCATGCTAAAATGATCACAAAAATAGACTCAGCTTTTATGCAGTTTGCAGTCTAATGGTATAGGAAAGAAAAAATGGAAATTTACTATGAAGCTATTTTGAGTCAAATCATGGAGGTTTCATGCTAAAGAGTTTTGAACTGAAAACAGCATTAGCAACTTGAATAACCTAGATGTATGTGAAGATAAACAATATCCTCATAACCAAGAGCCCTCAGTCCACCCCCCACCCCCCGACAACACACACACACAAACACCTGAACTCAAATGAAACTCGTCCTGTTAGCAAAACAGATACCCGGTCCCTAAAGGAAGTTTCAATCAGCAGGGCCTGGCTGGTAACCAACAGGGAATCCCAGCTGCCTGGCCCACAGCAATCCACATCGGGCAGCAATCCACTCTGTGAGAGCAAATGCTCTAGACCATCTGTGAATTTAGAAAGATGAGGCAAAAACAGCATCAGCTCAGCCAAAAGCGAGAGTATCCAAAAATGAAAGTGCAACCAATCTGTGCAAAAGAACATTGCATCAGGGATCCAGCTTTTTAGTTCCAGGCTGACACGCAGGTCAGTTCAGTTTAAATAAACAAACATTTGTTGAGCCACTCCATGGGCCAGGGGCAATAAGAGGGACTCAAAGTAGAGAGATGATCAGGAAGAGTCCTTGCCCTCTGGGAGCCCACAGTCTAGTGGCAGAGACAGACATGTACAGAGAGTGTACTCAGAGTGCTCTGCAAAAGGTCAGCTGTGTCCAGCTGGAGAGCTCTAGCAACTTTTTCCAAAGCAGGCTTTCTTACAGGTATTTGTAGATACAGATAACGTGAGGATTGTCAATTTGTAGATTCGTATTCTGTACATCAGGGGTGGGACCCAAGAGTGCACATTTCTAACAAGTTCCCATGTAAGTAGTACCTGCAAGTCTGAAGACTACATCCCGAATGTCCACGTTAGAGGAGACCACCATGCCAGCCCATTGACTTCATGATTAGTTGCACCAAGAAGCTGGGAACTGGTGCTTTCCTGAGCAAAAGCTGAGTGAAGGCAAGTATACATGAACCATCCAATGATCTGTGGGCATGTGGAAAACAGATCCCTCTTACAGGAACAGGCATGAGGCTGAAAGAGTCTAAACAGGTAGGCAGGAACCAGTCCTGAGCAAGAACTTGAGTTCTATTCTACAGGTGGGTGAGTGATTCATATGCTTTGAATACTTAAAATCACCTTGAGAGCTTCTTTAGGATCCAGATTACTGGACTTTAACCCCCACTAGATTCAGATTCTAAAGCCTTTGGTACAGGAATCTACATTTTTAAACAATGACCTCCTCAGGCAATTGTGAAGTAGGTGATTAGTAATCTACCCCTTGGGAAAAAAGACGCAGATGGTGCAGGAGTGAGGCGTTGTATCCTGAGAAATGAGGTGGTTTTTTTTTTGGAAAGTCCTTAAGAGTCAGGCAGGACTGAGCAACTGAACTGAACTGAACTGTGGAGCCATTGGTTTAAAAGTAGAAAAGTCTGGAAATATGGATAGTAGTTAGGAGCCGATAAAATAGCACAATCGAGTGATGAGGTGAAACAGAGCATTCAAAGGAGGGGACAAACTTGAGACACACGTAGAGATGGAAATGTCAGGACTTTCCAGCTCATTGAGTACAAGGAATAAGGGGGTTAAGGAACCCCTGTGACCCCCAGCTTTCCAGTCTGGGTGACTGGTAAGATGGTGAAGCCAACAAGTGAAAGAGAGGAAAAAAGAAAACAGTAACTAACAAGAGTTGGTTTAAGTGGTGCTGATGATATATCTCAGTTTGCAGCAGCTAGTTTTTAGGCTTCAGGGGGCCAACCCAGAGAAAATGGGCAGCAACAGGCATGATCTCAGGAGAGAAATGGGGCTGGGGATGGAATGCAGAGGAAGAAGGAAACAGTCCCCCCAGGTCACCTGCTTATTGCATCCTTCACCATGTGAGGCTAATTTCTACAACAACAGCAGTAGGCTTTAATGCTCTTATTAATACACCATAGACCGTTTGGAAAGGAAACTATCCTTTGATTATCGACCACAAATAGCCAATACGAAATGAAAATAAAAGTTTTAACAGAAACTACTGAAGGAAGACCTCTGGGGATCTATGGACAAAAGAGATGCTACCCCGCCAAGGAGTCTCCACTTGAGACATTGTCTTCTCAGGCAAAGGTCAGGCTTTGTGAATGGGTACAGATTCCTACCCAGTGCCTGACTCATCTTAAGAATCTTATTGCAAAACTGAAGGTTGGGGAAGAGATGTCAAGGTACGCAGCCTAGTGATTCTCTGGTGGAAATGAATTGACATAAGCTCTGTATCAGTACACCCATTTATTTAATTAAGCTAATGTAGAGTAACTAATTCAAACACCACCCACTGCCATCAATCAATCATCATTCTTGGTTGAGCAGATAACACTATCAATAATGAGTTTCGTTCTTCTCAAAGTGAAATCCGTAATTTTTTAAAACATTAGTAGAAAGCACAGGTTGTGCATGGTATAATCCAATTTCTGGTGCCTAAAGAACTGAACTACTTTTAATTTGTTTAGATGTAATCAATTCATAGACTATTCCACTGTGATCTGGGGAAAAAATGTAAAAATATGACAGGAGATCGATTTTTCATTTGCTTTTCTTTTCTACATCCAAAGTTGAAGCCTAGGAGCAGTTTGCCACTGCCCTCAGACCCCGCCAATGCTGGGGGAGCAGTTACACAAAGCTATTCCCATATGGCCAATGGTATGCTGATATAAAAAATAATGTTTAATAACACAATAATATACATACATAGGATTTGATTTTCAGTTTAAAAAACCAAAACTACAAAAAAAAAAAAAAAAAGACATGTCTACATTATACTAAAAAGATAACAATAAACTTTGGACAGAATATTAGAATGATATCAAAGATAATTTCTTGGTGATAGGGTTATAGGATTTGGGAAAGCTTTTTCTTTGTTCTAAAGTTAATTTTATAATCACAAAATTGAGAAGATCACAAACAAACCAGCTCTTTTTTTTTATCGATTTCCTTGTGATTCTGTTCTGGGCTAATTCTCTGCAGGCTTAAGACACTGGAAGGTTCAAGGGGTGATCAACAGAGAAGGGGTCACAGCAAACAGCCAGACATGAGGCCTGGGTCAACGTGAGAGGCAAACAGCGCCACGGTAGAGGAAGCAACCCAGCTTGCTGTCAACCGCCTCCTCACTGAGCGTGCCAAATGGCTCCTCATAACCTTCAGAAAATAACTGCTGGAGGATTTCAGGTCACTCTGATGGCACAAGCCTGACTTTTTGTTATTATATTTACAGGGTAGAAATCAACACCACATACAACATCTCTGTTGAAGCTATTTTTCAAGAAGCACAGTGTATCGGGTTATATTCCACCTGAAGAAAAAAACTTTACATTTATGATATAACATCTGTCAGAATGGCTATTATCAAAAAGACAGGAGTTAACAAGTGCTGGTCAGGATGCAGAGAAAAGGGAATTCTTCTCTAGTGTTAGTAGGAATGTTAATTGGTGCAGTCAGTATAGAAAACAGGGTGGAAACTCCTCAAACATTTTAAAATAGAACTACCAGGTGATCCAACAACTCCACTTCTGCATATATATCCAAAGTAAATTAAACTGCAGAGAAATGTTCATAGTAATATTGTTTACAATAGTCAAAACATAGGAACAACCTAAGTGTCCATCAACTGATGGATGGATAAAGAAAATGTGGTGTATATATAATAGAATATTATTTAGACATTAAAAAAATAAAGAAACCCTGCCATTTGTAAGAACATGGATGGAACTTAAGGGTGTTTTTTAAGTGAAATAAATCTGACAGAGAAAGACAAATCCTGTATGATCTCACTTATATGTGAAATCTAAACAAAAACCCCTAAGTCACAGAAAGAGAACAGATTGGTGGTTACCAGAGGAAGGGTTTAGGGGATGGGGGAAATAAGGGAAAGTGGTCAGAAGGCAGAAACTTGCAGTTATAAGATGACCAAGTCCTGGGGATGTAATGTACACTGTGGTGACTCTAAAAACATTATACGGTATACTTTTAAGTTGCGAAGAGAGTGAATTTTAAAACTTCTCACCACGCATACACACACAAAGGCTACCTATGTGAGGCAGTGGTTGTGTGGATGTGTTAACTTACCTCGTTGTTGTAATCATTTCATAATATATACGTATATCAGATCATCACAAGGTATACTTAATTATATAATATTACTTGCTAATTACATCTTCATAAACCTGGAAAAAGGATTAACATCTAAATCCTTTCTAGATATTGATACTTCAAACCTTTCCATTGCACACAGACAAAACTTTTCTCCTCTTTATATCAAAACATGCCACTTTCAAGAAAAATGTGCAGGTTAAATATTGATGATGATGTGCTTAAAGTATTTTTTCCATTGTACAAAACGATATTCTGCTTAGGAATTCATAAAACAGTGATCCTTATAAGAATTTCAGAACCAAGCTATTCTGTGTTCAAGAAAAATTCTTTTTGGTATAGTTCTTGACAATTTTATTTGCATACCATATTCATGATGCTTAATTACATTAGAATAATTGTAGTATTGGGCTTTAAAATGTATAATGTTTAACTCTGTCCCATTTAGATTTTCAGGGTTCTTTGTGTAGCGTTTGAAAAACTTTCAATGACAAAAACAAAAATAATAAGAACAGAGCCTTTTTCTAAGAGTCTGAACTGTAATATTATAAGGAAACACAGTTAACAACATTTGACCACAACTACCTCTTTCAGAAGGCAACTCAAATAATACTTCAAAACTTCCTAAAAGCCCAGTGAAATAAATCAGGATTCCTGCTGTTTTCTCTTCTTCTCCACCTTCATCAAGCAATATAAATTTATGCCTGAATATTAGAACATCTGTTTTATGTAGAGAGAAGGACAAAGGTGCAAGGAAGTTCACAAGAGAAAAAAGAAACATTACAAAAGAAAATTATTTTGTAAGATAAGAATACATACAATTAACATAACTAATGAGAGTTAGGGTTTTAAAAAAAATAAAATAAAATAAAATATAGAAGAATAGAAAAAGCTAAAATGTGAAATTCATGAATATTTCTGCATGATAGAAATTGGATTAATAAAAACAAATAGACTTAAATAGATTTCTATCTACTATTTTTATGCATATAAATTTGCATCTAATTTGTATCTAGGCTAATCTTCCATACTTAAAACTTTTGCAAAAACATGGTTTTAAAAATTATTTCTTAAAATGTATGACAAATAATGAGACATGAGCTTGTACGCATTAGAATTTAGTCAATTTTAAAGCCACAAAGAATTCAGAAATAAACTCATCCCAAAGAATAGAGCATGTTTATTAAGGGACTGTAGGGGACGCAGTGGTAAAGAATGTGCCTGCCCATGCAGGAGACACAAGTTCAATTGCTGGGTCCAGAAGATCCCCTGGAGTAGGAAATGGCAACCGATTTCAATGTTATTGCCTAGAAAATTCCATGGACAGAGGAGCCTGAAGGTTATACTCAATGGTGCTGCAGAAAGTTGGACGTGACTGAGCACAGAGCACACCATGCTGTCAGTGATGCCCCAATAGTTACCATGCATGTGACCTCTTGAGCCATATGTGGCCCAAGTGTGGGTGTCTTATCCCAAAGAAATGACCAGAAGAGACACTCTGCATCACACCCTCACTTAACTCTGGTGCATTTGCATGGCATTCTAGTATACATGTAACTGTTGCCATGGACAGGTCATCAGTGGTTAGTGAAGTGTCAGCATGTCTCAACAAATAGGCTGAACATATCTCTAAAGAATTCAAAGTAGTAATCTTCAGATGTAGAGGCATGTAGGCATCTGTTTCTGATAATAATGGCTATCAGTGAGCAGTAGGCTTGGCCACTGGATTGAGTTTCAGCTTTTACACTAGTGAAAGGTGCTCAAGACCTGTGGGACATATGGGGCTGTAATTTTAGAAAAAGGTAGGTCCCAGTAATCAGAATTAATATCATGAATGGGGATGGGATGGAAATCAGGGCTAGAGGGAGTGACATATTTCTTCAGTCAGATTTTATCCTGGGAATTGCAGGTGACTCAGTGTGAAGGGAAAGGCAGGAGACTGGGTATCCTGTGAGTTTAATCCCAACAGAAACAGACCTTGCTGCCTAAAGACTTTCCAATTTAGAAAAATAATTATTTACTCAGTAGTTTGTAAATAGAGGCATTTTTAGAGATAATATCAATCATAGTTTCAAGATACAGATGTTTGAAACTGAGAACAAAGATGACCGAGAGCCTATCCAAATTTGTACACCATAGAGTAATAACAACTGAAATGAGCTCCTACAATGTGTGATCTAAAACATTAGAACAAATAGCCATTTATACTCATTCTCTGAGGAAGGAGCTAGAATTATCTCCCTTTTGAAGATAATATAACTGAATTATGGAAAGGTTACAAGGCTATTCTAATGATATAAGATTTTTAGGTAGTAGAAATGGGAAAGGAAAATTTAATTTACAGCAGATGAGGATGAGAACCCCAAGTTGGACCTACATAATTTTCCTATAACACTTGCTCTAAACATGCAAATTCATTTCCTAGTCCCCTTTCACTGAAATCTAAAAAGAGCCCTTCGGTCACAGCCTGCTTCTTAACTCCTGAGCACCATATTCTTTTTCATGGAAAATAGCAACAGCGAGTGTGAACTGGGCTTTGATTCTGTGGCCAGAATCTGTGTTCTAAGGGTTTTACATCTTGGGGCAGAACCAGTGATGTTTATCAAACATTCCTTTTCTCTGCTCATTTTGGAGGTTCTTTCAGTTAGCCAGAGAGGCATGAAGTGGCACAGGTGTCACAGCTCAGCTCTGCCAGGGAAAAGCCTGGGCTACCTTTCTCTTGTCCAGATGGCCAAGGGACAGGATTCAAGCAGGCTGGATGGCTGAGCAGCTGCATGTTCACTGCCCCCAAGGCCTACCCGATTCCATAAATGACTTCGTATAAAGAGAAATAAATCTTTGTTGCACTAAGACACACAGATTTTAAGTTGTTTCTCAGAGTATGGCAATACCTCCTGTAACACATATGTAACACACCCTAATCTTCCCAATCATCTTAGAACTGCCAGATGAGAAAAGGGACGCCCAGAGACATGGCAGGTCACAGAGACAGGGCATGGGAATGCCAGATGCAAAGTCAGGCAGGCCCACTCCAGAGACTGTGTTCTTACCTACCACCTGCCCACTGATGTCTACAGTCACAAGGACAATATATACTGACATGCAGTATTAAAGTTACTCAGTTCATTTTTCTATTGGAATATTCTTTTTTAATTTTTTTAATTGGAGAATAATTGCTTTACAATGTTGTGTTAGTTTCTGCTGTACAACATCATGAATAAGCTATATGTATACATACATCAATTCTCTCTTGAGCCTCCCTCCCTCCCCACCAATCCCAACCCTCTAGGTCATTACAGAGCACCAAGCTGAGTTCCCTGTGCTAGACAGCTGCTTCTCAGTCCATTCTGAGTCATACTTTGCTTTTACATTCCAATATGAGAAATTACTGCTATAATGCAATTCCACTGAGCCATAAACTGGACTCTGCTTTGCTCCATCTTCTGTCAACATTTTCTATCATGGCACACTTGGAAAAACAATGAGGAAAATAGTACAGAAATACTGGCCTCATAATTAGAAAGATCCTACCTTTAGTATGCTGCAGATAACAAACACAGAGCTCAATTGAATAAGAATAAGAGAAAAAGATTTCAATTATTATGACAATATTCTATAGAATAAAACATACAGGTAAAAGTAAACCAGAGGAAAAACTGGCTTCGTTTTTAGAAAGTTAGTAATAGTAAATAATGATCGCTAGGGGAGATAAATTTATTTTTTAATGAGAGAAGGATTTATTTTATGATGATTAAATGGTAAGCAATAGAAAAATGTATCTAGGGAAAGAAAGAGGGCAAAGGTGGAGAGGGAGAGATTAGTTGTTTTCTGCCAAACAGTCCATAATGAGGATGACTAGAGGAGACCATAATTGATTACTAATATCTCTCAGACTGGACATCAGAGGAATTAGAAAATTATTCTTTGGCATTAAAATAGAGGATGATAAATACCATATGTAACTATAATTGTGGAATAAAACAAGATGAGAAAGAGGAAGTTTAACAGTCATTTCTTGCTTTTTTGTACTAAGGATGCTGTGAGGGCACTGTACACAGCTTTAAGAAATGTATCAAAACAAAAAATAATATTAATCACTAATGATTATAGGGTACTTTTCATGTTTTAAGATGTTTGAGATGTTCCACAGGAATTAACTCACTTGATCCTCAAATCCACGTGTTATTTTTATTATTATCTCATTTTTTCAAAAGAAACTGATACCCAGAAACTTTAACATCTTGCCTAAAATCATAAATATAGAAAGAAGTAGAGGCAGGATTTAAACCAAGGGTCTAGCTCCACAGCCTGTGCTATTAACTGCTTTGCTTGCTACTTCTCTCTCATATCACTACCTGATGGGCAGGTGGTAATGAGGTCCTGTAATCATGGACAGAGCATGAGGCTTAAAACCAAAAAAGCAGCATTTCATTTCCATCCACTTCCATCACTTACCAAGGTTGAGACCAGGGAAAGTGTGTTCTTTTCCTATTAAGACATACATGATCTACGATCTACTGTCCAGGGTTGTTGTCATAACCAAATATGCAAAGGAAAGACATAGAATGTGCTTTACAAACTGCTAACTCCATTATACATATGAGAAATTAAATCCAGGACATAGCAAAGTACCTAGATGAGCATTCAAAGCACTCCATCTCATTTCCTGGGAGAATCAGCATATTGGCTTTACAAAGTACAATAGGGTATCTCTGGTAGCTCAGCTGGTAAAAAATCCACCTGTAAGGCAGGACACCTGGGTTTGATCCCTGGGTTGGGAAGATCCTCTGGAAGAGGGCATGGCAACCTACTCTAGTATTCTTGTATGAAGAATCCCTATCAACAGAGGATCCTGGTGGTCTACGGTCCATGGGGTCACAAAGAGTTGGACATGACTAAGTGACTAAGCACAGCACAGCATAGACTGGATGATTTAAACAACAGATATGTATTTTCTCACGGTTCTGGATATTAAAAGTCTGAGACCAAGGCACCAGCATAGTAAGGACCTGGTGAGAATTCTTTTCCTGGCTAGAAGATAGCTGCTTTCTGCACTGTGTTCAAACACTGCAGAAAGAGACCCTCTGGTGGCTCTTTCTATAAGGGCACTAATCCCATCATGAGGACCCCACCCTCATGACCTTACCTAAACCTCATCTCCCAAAGGTTTCATCTCCAACCATCATCACAGGGATTAGGGCTTCAACATATGAATTTGAGGGAACTCAATTCAATAAATGGGCTGCCCTGGTGACTCAGTGGTAAAGAATCCACCTGTCAATGCAATGTTGACAGGTTTGGTCTTTGGGTTGGGAAGATCCCCTGAAGAAACAAATGTAACCCAGTCCAATATTCTTGCCTGGGAAATCCCATGGATAGGAAAGCCTGGGGGTCTACAGTCCATGGGGTCACAAAAGAGCTGACCACAAGTTAGCAACTAAACAAAAACAACAGTTCAGTAATTAGCACTGGGTTTAAAAAAATGTGTTTATGTTGGATAGGGAATCTGGAATACTGGTTGAATACGGGGAGAAAGGAAAACCTTCCAAAAACAGTACCAAATGTTTGGTGAATCCATGATGTCACACAGTAAAAATGTATGATGGATCCAGTGGGAATATGTGTTCAAAATAATTGTTAAATGCTTTGAAAAAGATGGCAGAATTCTTCACTGGAGAAATGTTAGAAAAACAAACTAAATGTTATGCCATATACCACTCTAGTGGGTAAGAACAGATTGCCAAGCTCATCACATCTAGGCCTTGATCTTGACTTTACCATTCTTTGTGAACAAATCATTTTGGCTTTCCTAAATATGAGATTTCTCTTTTTTACCGTTTAGTTTCCCTGTCCAGCAACCTATCATTGTTCTTGGGTCTTGGATATATACCATGCTAGTATACATTCTTCATTACCAGAGTTAGCCTTTGTCCTGAATGTCTGCTACTTTGACCTTATAATGCTGAACTTTAAACAGCCACATATCCAATTCTGTCTAAATGTCTGCCCCGGAAGACTTCTAGGAATCTCTACACATATCCAGTGGAGGTGATGGAATTCCAGTTGAGCTATTTCATATCCTGGAAGATGATGCTGTGAAAGTGCTGCACTCAACATGTCAGCAAATTTGGAAAACTGAGCAGTGGCCACAGGACTGGAAAAGGTCAGTTTTCATTTCAGTCCCAAAGAAAGGCAATGCCAAAAAATGCTCAAACTACTGCACAATTGCACTCATCTCACACGCTAGTAAAGTAATGCTCAAAATTCCCCAAGCCAGGCTTCACCAATACGTGAACTGCGAACTTCCCGATGTTCAAGCTGGTTTTAGAAAAGGCAGAGGAACCAGAGATCAAGTTGCCAATATCCACTGGATCATCGAAAAATCAAGAGAGTTCAAAAAAAACATCTATTTCTGCTTTATTGACTATGCCAAAGCCTTTGACTGTGTGGATCACAATAAACTGGACAATTCTGAAAGAGATGGGAATACCAGACCACCTGACCTGCCTCTTGAGAAACCTATATGCAGGTCAGGAAGCAACAGTTAGAACTAGACATGGAACAACAGACTGGTTCCAAATAGGAAAGGGAGTACGTTAAGGCTGTATATTGTCATCCTGCTTATTTAACTTATATGCAGAGTACATCATGAGAAACACTGGGCTGGAAGAAGCACAAGCTGGAATCAAGATTGCCAGGATCAAATATCAATCACCTCAGATATGCAGATGCCACCACCCCTATGGCAGAAAGTGAAGAGGAACTAAAAAGCCTATTGATGAAAGTGAAAGAGGAGAGTAAAAAAGTTGGCTTAAAGCTCAACATTCAGAAAACTAAGATCATGGCATCTGGTCCCATCATTTCATGGGAAATAGATGGGGAAATAATGAAATAGTGTCAGACTTTATTTTGGGGGGCTCCAAAATCACTGCAGATGGTGATTGCAGCCATGAAATTAAAAGACGCTTGCTCCTTGGAAGGAAAGTTATGACCAACCTAGATAGCATATTCAAAACCAGAGACATTACTTTGCCAACAAAGGTCCGTCTAGTCAAGGCTATGGTTTTTCCAGTGGTCACGTATGGATGTGAGAGTTGGACTGTGAAGAAAGCTGAGTGCCAAAGAATTGATGCTTTTGAACTGTGGTGTTGGAGAAGACTCTTGAGAGTCCTGCTTGGACTGCAAGGAGATCCAACCAATCCATTCTAAAGGAGATCAGTCCTGGGTGTTCTTTGAAAGGACTGATGCTAAAGCTGAAACTCCAATACTTTGGCCACCTCATGCGAAGAGTTGAATCATTGGAAAAGACTCTGATGCTGGGAGGGATTGGGGGCAGGAGGAGAAGGGGATGACAGAGGATGAGATGGCTGGATGGCACCACCGACTCAATGGACGTGAGTCTGTGTGAACTCCGGGAGTTGGTGATGGACAGGGAGGCCTGGCGTGCTGAAATTCATGGAGTTGCAAATAGTCGGACACGAATGAGCGAATGAACTGAACTGAACTGAAACATATCCAACAGTGACTTCTTGGTACCTGGTCTCACTGCACTTACTCTTCATGAAGAATTTCAGCAATTTGATTTTCCCAGTTAGTAAAGGTAAAAACCCAGACGTGAGTTTGAGTGAGCTCCGGGAACTGGTGATGGACAGGGAGGCCTGGCGTGCTGCGATTCATGGGGTCGCAAAGAGTCGGACATGACTGAGCGACTGAACTGAACTAAAGGTAAAAACTTTTGAATAAATATTTGACTCTTCTCTCATATTCCATATCCTGACAGCTGTGCCTTCAGAATCTATCTAGAATTCAACCACTTATTTTTGCCACTTCCATCTTCATTCAAGCTATTGACATCTTGCACATGGATTACAGCTGAACATCCTCCTTATGGTTCCTCTGGTCTCTACCCCTGCTTGACTACAGCGTGTTTCTCATGACAGAAAAAGAAACATTTTAAATGCCTCTGTTAATGCAAGTGGATCAATTTCCTACAGCTTATTTTATCAACACTTCTCTCTACGTATGGAAAAATAAATCGAACAACTGAGTTAAGGCCTATTTGTGACTCTTTCTAAGAATGCTTACTGAATAGTACAGAAATACCTGATTATGCTCTGGAATTAAATAGTCAACAAAATACAAAAGGCAGAAATAATGTGTATACACACACCAATACACGCTTCTATACAGCTGAAACTCGAACAACTCAAGGGTTAGAGGCACAATCTGGCACAAATGAAAATTCAAATATAACTTTACAATCAAACTTCTGCATCTGTAAATGCAACCAAATGCAAATTGCATATTTCTGTAGTACTCATTACAGAAAAATTTGCATATAGAGGGACCCATACTGTTCAAACCCATGTTTTTCAAGGGTCAACTGTATATATGTGTATACATCTACACATACACACACATGAATTACACACAAATTTATATACATATGTATGTGTGCATGTATATAAATATCAACCAACTCAGATATGCAGATGATACCACCCTAATGGCAGAAAGTGAAAAGGAACTAAAGAGCCTCTTAATGAGGGTGAAAGGGGAGAGTGAAAAAGTTGTCTTGAAACTCAGCATTAAAAAAACTAACATCACGGCATCCAGTTCCAACATTTTATGGCAAACAGAAGGTGAAAAAAGGGAAGCAATGACAGATTTTATTTTGGGGGGGGGCTCTAAAATCACTGCGGACAGTGACTGCAGCCATGAAATTAAAAGATGCTTGCTCCTTGAAAGGAAGTCTATGACAAATCTAGATAGCATATTAAAAAGCAGAGACATCACTTTGCTGAAAGTTATGGTTTTTCCAGTGGTCACGTACAGATGTGAGAGCTGGACCTTAAAGAAGGCTGAGTGCCAATGGCTGGTGCCTCTCCAGCACAATTCAATGCTTTCAAACTGTGGTGTTGGACAAGACTTGAGAGTTCCTTCGACTGCAAGGAGATCAAACCAGTGAATCCTAAAGGAAATCAACACTGAATATTCATTGGAAGAACTGATGCTGAAGCATCAACACTGAAGCTCCAATACTTTGGCCACCTGATGCAAAGAGCCGACTCACTGGAAAAGACCACAACGCTGGGAAAGTTTGAAGGCAAAATGAGAAGAGTGCAGCAGAGGATGAGATAGTCAGATAGCATCTCCAACACAATGGACATGAATCTGAGCAAACACCAGGAGATAGTGGAGGACAGAGAAGCCTGATGTGCTGCAGTCCACGGGGTTGCATAGAGATGGATACAACTTAGAAACTGAACAACAAACAATAAATATGTGTATGTATAGAAATAAATAAATATGTATATATATACACACACATTTATATATATGTATACAGACAACACCAATCAATTATTAAGGATCTTGAAAAATTAGGAAGAGGAAGCTGTAAAGCATCTATGAACTAAAAGATGAAAAACCGGCATATCCAATTCCATACTGCTGGTGTTAAAGTCATGTGCAAAGGGCCTGTAAACTCCTGCTCTGGTCAGAAGCTTTCAGCCATGATATGCTGAGGGAGAAGAGTGAAATTGCATTCTGTGAACTGAGGTTGAGAGTTGTCAGCCAAACACATGGACTTTTCATTACAGACCCAGGACCAGGCAGGACAGTCAGACTCCTAAAGGCAGTTCCCAACTGCCAAACAGGTGATGCTCCAGTGGTTCATTTGAAAACTGATTGTGTGGAACTCACAGCATTTTCTCCCATAAAATGTGTTATAAACGGTGGTAGGGTGGCTCCCATAGCCAACACATAAAAGCTTATTTAGCCTATAGTGAAGTCGAAACTCAGCACATTTGCTGCAGACAAATAATTCTCTTGCGACTAGTAATGAAACAAATAACATTTATTTTTTTGCCACGTGACATGTGGGATCTTAATTTCCCAACCAGTGATTGAACCCATGACCCCAGCACTGGAAGTGCAGAGTCGTAACCACTGGACTGCCCAGGAAAGTCCCATTACTGTATTATATAATCACAAATATGTTTAAAAACGATTGAGGCTTACTGATAAACTTCAGGTTCCCAACAAACACATCTCTGCATATATAATGTTTGATCGAACACATTTTTTCTTCCCTGTCTTTTTTTTTTTTTTTTTGGCTGTTATTTGCTACAAAGCATTTATTTAGCAGAAAAATTAATATGGGATTTCAATTACCTTTACATTTTCTTGAACTCTTCTGGTATGTGCTCCTCTTGCTATGATTAAAGGTGCCCCAAACTCAGCCCTTTGTGGGATTCCCAGAGTCTAACCACAGCAAACATGAAGCCATTAGGACTGTGCAGTTATTTTAGATGTGCTGAGTGAAGCACTAAAATACCTTCCATTTTGTTTTGGGGCAGATAAGCTAATGTTTAAAAATTAATGCCTTCAAATTTCACTATTAATATACTTTTATCAGTGCTTAAGGTAGCCAAGAATGTGATCTGCTGTTTACTTGGAGAGACTGGGGAGAGGCCTGCCACAGGATCATCAATATCAGTGTAGCTTCTGCAGCCAATCTGCCTAAGTGCTGATGGGATTTCTTCCACTAACTCTTAACCTTCATGGGCCTCAACCTTTTTACCTATAAAGGAGGTTGATGTGAGACTTACACAAGTGTATCCACGTGAGAAATGTATAAAACTGACTGGCATATTGTGAGCACTCAATAAATACTGCTGCTGCTACTGCTGCTAAGTCACTTCAGTCGTGTCCGACTCTGTGTGACCCCATAGATGGCAGCCCACCAGGCTCCCCTGTCCCCGGGATTCTCCAGGCAAGAACACTGAAGTGGGTTGCCATTTCTTCTCCAATGCATGAAAGGGAAAAGTGAAAGTGAAGTTGCTCAGTCGTGTCCGACCCTCAGCGACCCCATGGACTGCAGCCTTCCAGGCTCCTCCATCCATGGGATTTTCCAGGCAAGAGTACTGGAGTGGGGTGCCATTGCCTTCTCTGAATAAATACTAGCTATTATAATATTTATTAAGCAAATATTTTGATGAACAGTTCCCATATCTGTCAGAAATTAGATTTTAGTCTCAAGGATATTGGAATATATTTAATGTTACACCCTTGGACTGCAAGGAGATCCAACCAGTCCATTCTAAAGGAGATTGGTCCTGGGTGTTCTTTGGAAGGACTGATGCTAAAGCTGAAACTCCAATACTTTGGCCACCTCATGCAAAGAGTTGACTCATTGGAAAAGACTCTGATGCTGGGAGGGATTGAGGGCAGGAGGAGAAGAGGACGACAGAGGATGAGATGGCTGGATGGCATCACTGACTCGATGGACAAGAGTTTGGGTGAACTCCGGGAGTTGGTGATGGACAGGGAGACCTGGCGTGCTACAATTCATGGGGTCACAAAGAGTTGGACATGACTGAGTGACTGAACTGAACTGATGCCAAGCATATAATGATTTTTCTTGTGTGTTTTAGAAGGCATCTTGAGTATGAGAGCATTTCAAAGTCATTTTCACTGACTACCAGATGTCAATTCTTATTACATTTCTGAGGAGTGCCTATTGTAGTATCAAAAAACTTGTGAAAAGCTTAAATTTCAAGTGTTTTGATTTAAATTTGAAAAAAAAAAATCCATGCTGTTGAGACGTTCTGTATCTCACTTAAGATCATGTTCTCAGAAAAGCCTTGTTTAGCCACCAGCCATGACAGCTTAGGAGTTCTTTCTATGAGCTCTCACAGTACTGGTTCCCAGTACTGGTCACACTGTCTCTTTCCTCATTTGTCTCTCTAGGTCTATATGTGTGTGCGTGCTCAGCTGTGTCTGACTCTTGGCAACTCCATGGACTAAGCCTGCCAGGCTCCCCTATCCATGGGATTCTTCAGGCAAGAATATTGGAGTGGGTTGCCACTCCCTTCTCCAGGGGATCTTCCCAACCTAGGGATTGAACCTGGGTCTCCTAAGTCTCTTGCATTTGCAGGTAGTGAGATCTGTGCAGACAAATACAAATTGGATACTCCTACTTGTGATGCACTGAGCCTCAAGTTCAACATTTCGAAACATATGTCTCCCCTGCTCAGACCTCCTGATTCTCCATATTTCTTATTTTACATATTCCCTAGTAAAAGGTAACATTTGCTCCCAAATCTATCACATTAGGCATTTTGCTAACACTTACTTTTCACACCACACACCCAGTGAATCATCCAACCTGGTATTTCTTCCTTACAGTCTCTTTGATGTTTTACTTCACTCCAGTCAACACTCTCTACTTTGTTATGCTGACAGCTACAAAGATGGACATCGCCTACCCTGAGTTGCTAAAGTCTTGCCCTCTCCTGCCTAATGCGTTTACCTCACAGCCACTACTCTTTCTAAAAAACAAATATGATAATGCTTTAAAAAATTCAAACAATGGCTCCCCACTATCACAGACTAAAATTCAAGCCGATTAACTCAAGATACAAGGTTATATGTCAGCCATTCCATTATTTTACATCCAACCTTATTTTAGCTCTCACCTATGAAATGGAATTGTAGTGATTATCACATGAGTCCCTTGCCCATCCATGATTACTAGCTATTATAATCTACCTCACAGAAGCGCTACCCTTCTGCCAGGATGAATTTCACACAGCCTGGTTCCCCACACCTCGGCAGTCTAGCATGTATTAATATGCAATGTTCTTCCATCTTCAATTTAGTGCTCACAGTTATTATATTTATCCTTATAGAAATATTCTTGCTTTCTTAGCATTCTTTGTTAGTATGTAAGCTCAAGTGAATAAGACCATGCTTGCACCCTTAACTAATTTTATGTAACATAAAGCACAATGGCACACACACACACCAAGGTGCCCATTAACTATGTGTCAATTAGATTGATTAAATAATGTTATCCATGGCAGATAACAATGAAAATTATATAAAGGGTTATTTATACATTCATTTGACAAAAGAGTAGATACAACACAGTTAGTGGCAAAACTAATATTAGAGCCCTGGGCTTACAGCTTTTCACTCCTTATTCATTCATTCATTTATTATAATTTATTCATTTATTACATGCTAGATATTTTCTATTTTCACAATCAATTTAGGGAGACAGACAATAAAAAACAATTGCAGGTTGGTTTAGTTAAGCAGAGTGAGGTAAGGATAAAGGTACCACAAGGACATATGAAACAGTCCTGTCTATTTGATGGAGCCAAGAAAGGCTTCTTGAAGAAACTGGTGCTTGAACTGGATCACAAAGGACACACAATAACCAGTTCAGCAGGCAAAGAATAAGAGAGCATAGGATAAGAGGCAAAGGAAAATGCATGAGTTAATTCATACCATAACATAGATAATACTGGGGCAAGAGAATCAACAAAAAATTAAAAATAAAAGCAAAGTCAAGTTTATTGATGGCCTCATTAGGGGTCATCATTGCTTTCTTCTTCCTGAATTGTGCCTGGCACATAAAATAACAACTATTGTTTTCTTAGAGGTATTGGAGAACATCTCTTTTTAGCTAATCTCTTTGTAACTGCTGCTGCTGCTAAGTCGCTTCAGTCGTGTCCGACTCTGTGCGACCCCATAGACAGCAGCCCACCAGGCTCCTCTGTCTCTGGGATTCTCCAGGCAAGAACACTGGAGTGGGTTGCCATTTCCTTCTCCAATGCATGCATGCATGCTAAGTCACTTCAGTCGTGTCTGACTCTGTGCAACCCCATAGACAGCAGACCACCAGGCTCCTCTGTCCACAGGATCCTCTAGGCAAGAGTACTGGAGTGGGTTGCCATCTCCTTTTCCACTCTTTGTAACTAACACATGCCTAATCCTGTATCTGATTGGCAAGAGGGAACGACTCCGGGATCTGCTGGCTCATACTCCCTTTTGGGCAGGATTAACGTGTTGAGTGACTCAGCCCACATCTCGCTCAAGCTTTAGCACCCTGAGTAACTGTTTTCTGCTTTCCTATTTTGGGGTGATAGGTAAGGACCCAGAGGTTGGCTGGAAACAAGGTTTCTCAGCTCAGTAACTGGATGATTCAGGGAGTAAGATGGCAATTCTGATCATAAATAGAAGCCGTTTCCTTCAAAACAGAATTTTTTTCAGGGGATGGGGGGTGGGAGAAGCTTATATTTGGAACCTGAATTTTCTGCCTGTGTCGTGCTTGGCTCAGAACCCCCAGGGAACAGTCTGAGTCATTCTGAAAAGGTCTTCAGCAGCTTTATTGGTATTATCAAGCGAGTTTAGACGTTTACCTTTCACAGGTGGCCAGCAATTGTAGGGGAGTTATTGTAGACGATTCTGTCTACAATTTACAGTAAAAAAAAAAACAAAAAAAAACTCCATAGGCAAGTTATTGACACATCAAACTCTTTCCAGGGAAAATCATATAAACTTTAAAACAACTGTATAGAATTGCCTAAACTTCATACGGATCACTGGAGGGCAAATGGAGCTATAAAGAAGGGTAAAATTACACTTTGAATTTACCTACAGTAAAAATGTTTCAAAGTACACTTGGGAAGTTGGGTATACGGCATTGTGAGCACAATTTCGCTAGAAGGAACAGGATAAGACCAGCTAATTTCTCTGATGGGACCCTGAAATTCTTTTATTATATTCTACACAAGGATTTATTGTAAAAGGACTTGAAAGATAAAAAGATAACCTGTTTATGATTTTGTCCCATCAGAAAATAGAAAATGAGAACCTACTCATAGGGGATCTTGGTTTGGGTGAAAGGCATTACATGGTCTCTTAATAGTATTAGTATTATTAATGGAATATGCACTTAAAGAGACATTTTTCTCATGAAAGAGATTTACAAGTCTTACAGTCAGCTAGGAAAAGGATGTAAGTGTGCATTTTAAAGATCATAATTGAAAAAGAAAATATGCTATACTCCTTTAGAGAAATAAAAGGATTACACTGTTTAATCTTATATGAGTTCAGTATATATACATAGTTCAATCTGGAGGGACTCCTGTGGGGATTTAATTAACGATACTTTGTGGCTCCAATTAGAATGAGATTCTTAACCTTTCTAATGTGCTGACCTACCTTTATAAGGAAGAAAAATTATACCACAGGCATACCAAGTAATTAAATTTACATTAATGCTACCAAGAACTGTGAGCAACTTTTCGTATTGGGAAATACTCCAAAAGGTCAGTAGGTCTGATAAACTTTCCATTCTTAAACATAGTAAACAACTTCTTGACATGACAAATATATCCAAAAGGCCTCATTCTAGTAATACCAACATCCAATATCACCCTCAAGGGATAAGCCATTACTATGCTTCAAGTAATATAGGAACAAGGCATTTATCATAAACTCCAATAAAGAAATTCCAATTATAGTGCCCACTTAACTCACACCTGATGGAAAACTCTAAGAAGGGACTGCTACTGCTAAGTTGCTGCTAAGTCGCTTCAGTCATGTCCGACTCTGTGCGACCCCACAGATGGCAGCCCACCAGGCTCCCCCGCCCCTGGGATTCTCCAGGCAAGAACACTGGAGTGGGTTGCCATTGCCTTCTCCAAGAAGGGACTAAGAGGCTCTATTTATAAAAATCTGATGATCTACTCTTCCACTGGTACAAATTACCTATTAAGTATATCATGTCTAGGTTGAAGAACAAATGTTTTACCAAATGAAATAAACCAGACACAAAAGGACAAAGGTTGTATGATTTCACTTATATAAGCTACCTGAAATACTCAAATACTCTACTTTCTGTGGAGACAGAAAGTAGAATACTGGTTACCAGAGGTTTGGAGGAGGGTGGAAAGGGCATTTTTTAATGGGTACAGAGCTCCAGTTTTGGAGAAGGCAATGGCACCCCACTCCAGTACTCTTGCCTGGAAAATCCCACGGACGGAGGGGCCTGGTAGGCTGCAGTCCATGGGGTCGCTAGGTGTCAGACACGACTGAGCAACTTCACTTTCACTTTTCACTGTCATGCATTGGAGGAGGAAATGGCAACCCACTCCTGTGTTCTTGCCTGGAGAATCCCAGGGACGGCAGGGCCTGGTGGGCTGCCGTCTATGGGGTCGCACAGAGTCGGATACGACTGAATCGACTTAGCAGCAGCAGCAGCAGAGCTCCAGTTTGGAAAGATGACAGAGTTCTAAAGATGGCTAGTGCTGATGGTTGTACAACATTGTGAATGTACTTATTGACACTAAACTGTGCACACAAAATTGTTTAAAATGGTAAATTTTATATTATATGTACTCTACCACAGTTTAAAAAACAAACAAACAAAAAACCTTTTACTGTATCCTGAATTTGGAAGTTGGGATATTTTCTCAAGCCATCTGAGTGTCACTTTCTAAAGGCTCTATCCCACTCAACCACTGAAACCAGGACACAGTGACCACCACAGAGCTTGTCTTATTTAAACCCTACTCCAGATTCATCACATTCATTTTTCAGTGTTTCCTAAATTAGTATTAATGTCCTTGAAAAAAAAATATTGAGTTCCTACTATGTGCCTGGCATTGCTTTAGCTTCTGTATGGAATAGTAAACCAAACAGTAAAAAAAAAAAAAGAAGAAAAAATTACTTTCTTATGGACATAACAATCTGCATCTCTAGCAACACGTTAATATGTATTCAAATACAGTCAATGTGAGTGTTATAAGACAAAATCTCAGTCAAGTAACAGTAGATCAGCAGGGCACATGCTACCAAGTAACCTATTCTTACAGTCTTTTTCGAATTTACTAAACCAACCAAAATTCTTGGTCAGCTTCTTAAGAAAGATACAGAAATTAACTCATGTGTGTCAAATAATTTCAGACAAAGGGCCTCTTAAACCTTGATGTACTAATCATAATGAATCATTTTGTTAGTTGTTTCTTATTCCATCTATTTATTCTGGAAAGTCAAAAATAATGGATCAAACAGAATGGAGTATTACTCAGCCATTAAAAAGAATACATTTGAATCAGTTCTAATGAGGTGGATGAAACTGGAGCCTATTATACAGAGTGAAGTAAGCCAGAAGGAAAAACACCATTACAGTATACTAACGCATATATATGGAATTTAGAAAGATGGTAACAATAACCCTTTGTACGAGACAGCAAAAGAGACACTGATGTATAGAACAGTCTTATGGACTCTCTGGGAGAGGGAGAGGGTGGGAAGATTTGGGAGAACGGCATTAAAACATGTAAAATATCATGTATGAAACGAGATGCCAGTCCAGGTTCGATGCACGATACTGGATGCTTGGGGCTAGAGCACTGGGACGACCCAGAGGGATGGTATGGGGAGGGAGGAGGGAGGAGGGTTCAGGATGGGGAACACATGTATACCTGTGGTGGATTCATTTTGATATTTGGCGAAACTAATACAATTATGTAAAGTTTAAAAATAAAAAAAAAAAAAAAAGAAGTCGCATCAAATCCAAATGGTTGGCATTGGCCAAAAACACTAAAGCAATGTAAATCTTTGAAAATTAAAACTTACTGTTTTCCTTTATTATGTGAATTTAAGAAAGGGACATATCAAAATAAGTAATTAAGAGGGCTTTTGAAAATCAAAGAGATATGGAAAATAATCCATGTGAGGGTGCCCTGGGAATATGGCATTTGCATTCTTCAGATGTTCCAGGACAAAGTAAGTTGTCAGAATATTGTGAGAGACCACACACAGAATTCTGACTTAGAAAATCCTCTTAGCATGCCTCTAAAATAAAGGTAAAGGGATCAAATGTTTATCCTTTAATAAAAGAAGACAACAGGGAAAAATTTATATTTTTCAAATGCAAACGGAAAGAAGTCAAAGAATAAAAATGATTAAAAATGTAAAAATGCGATAGTACAGAATTTGAGACCAAATTTTTTTTTAAGATTCAAAGTATAGAAGAAGCAAGAACTATCTTAAGTGAAAATTAAGTGAAAATATAAAAATTAATATTAAAATTATATTAATATACATTGATATTAAAATAGGATATTGACATTAAATTGATATTAAATAGGAGCTCTAGAGAGACATGTGGGAGAAGCCCCTGAAGCTAAAATATCTTTTCCTCCAGATTTCCTTCAATATACACTCTCCATGTTGTTGTTTAGTCGATAACTCATGTCTGACTCTCTGCAACCCCATGGACTGCAGCAGGCCGGGCTTCTCTGTCCTTCACCATCTCCCAGAGCTGAGTCAATAGAGTCAGTGATGCCGTCTAACCATCTTGTCCTCTGTTGTCCCCTTCTCCTCCTGCCTTCAATCTTTCCTAGCATCAGGGTCTTTTCTCAGGGTCTATGCAATTCACAGCCTTGAGTTATTTGCAGGGTTTTTTCAGGAAGAATGGGACTCAGGGAAGCATGACCTGCTGTGATCAATGTATCCTTTGTGATCAGTTGACTGTTTTCCTTCAGTTACTAACTCATTCCCACAGGGGAGTTGACCTTTCCTAAATTTTAAAATAGTACTCATATATATGAATGTTTCATATGTGTAAAATATATATGAATATATGTGTGTGCATGAGTGTTGTCTGTGAGAGACAGAGAGAGATCAGGATAGGCTCAACTTGTTTTCTTCCTTCTTCTCTTGTATTATTACTCCATTCTCTATCCCTACCAAGGTAAGCAATATCAACAATATAAGATGCCTTTTTTCTTATTTTTATCCATACTTATATAATCCTATAGAGATATATGTATAAGTATTTTAATCAGTTGTTTGTCATTGTTTCAAAAAATAGGATCATAATATATACATAGTTAAACCTTGCATTAATCTCTCCCAGTAATCTCCCAGGACTCAAACTCATTCTTTCTAAGAGGTATGTGTGTTAACATTTAGAAATAATCTGCCTAGGAGGCTGTGATATGTAGCTGGGTTTGAAAAGCACAATTATGGAAACATTCCCTGATTTAGGGGCATTTTCTACTATTGGCCATTAAGAAACAATGCTACAATAAGTATCCTTGTAATGGCTTTACTAACTGGCATTTTATTTCTATGGGATAAATTCCCAACAGTGAATTTGATCAATCAAAGGGTTTATGTATTTTTTTTTAAGTAGGTGCTGCTAGATTGCCTTCTGAAGAGGCTTAACCCTTCACATTTCTTCCATCAATATGAGAAAACAACTGTATCCATCTGAGGAGACTCGACAGTGCTCTGGTGACGACAATTCTGAAATTTCCGGGGGTAATACAAAAATGTTTACTTTCACTTATTAAAAATCATATATAAGCCCAGACAATTCTCTAGGCCAACTGCCCTTATGAAGTAACTCTGATTTCTTTGAATTTGGGGCTATCAACTCAATAGTCATCTTGAAGCCTCAATCGTGTGAAGTCTCATCCACAATTATGATGGCAAGTGAAAAGGGAGACAGGCTAATGGCAAGGACAAATAAGTGCTCGGACACAGAATTCACACATGTCCATATTGCCCAGTGATTAGTCAGAACTAGGAAAATTGCCACATCTGGACTCCAAAGGGGTTGGAGGGGGGTGCAATCCTGCGTGCCCAGCAAGGAAGACCAGACACCAGTGTACACTAGGTGTTTCTATTACAGCCTCTTTTACTCCATATCCTCTCTAGAACAGGCACTTCAATCTTTTAAATTGTTGCCTCACTGAAGGGTTTAAATGGTAACCTTGATAACTTAATTAGCATTTCCCGAACCAACATGACTTTGAACATTTTTCATATGCTAATTGACATTTTCAACTTGTTCTGCTGCTGCTGCTGCTAAGTCAGTTCAGTTGTGTCCGACTCTGTGCGACCCCATAGACAGCAGCCCACCAGGATCCCCCGTCCCTGGGATTCTCCAGGCAAGAACACTGGAGTGGGTTGCCATTTCCTTCTCCAATGCATGAAAGTGAAAAGTGAAAGTGAAGTCGCTCAGTCGTGTCTGACTCTTAGCGACCCCATGGACTGCAGCCCACGAGGCTCCTCCATCCATGGGATCTTCCAGGCAAGAGTACTGGAGTGGGTTGCCATTGCCTTCTCCGGTTAATTTGTTCTATGAATTGTCTATTCATATCTTTATTTTCTGGCATTAACCTCCCTTTGCAGCTTTTTCATTTTTTCTGTCATAAAAACCTATAGTTACCCAAACGGATTTTTTAATTGTCTCTAAATATGTCAAGGGTTGTAACATTGCTGTGCTTATGTTTATACTGTCAATCTTCCATAGACTTTCCTTCACTTCTCTCTCTCACACATTGACCTAAGTCCCTTTCACTATTAAGGGGATTCAATGGCACCCCACTCCAGTACTCTTGCCTGGAAAATCCCATGGATGGAGGAGCCTGGTGGGCTGCAGTCTATGGAGTCACTGAGAGTCGGACATGACTGAGCGACTTCACTTTTCACTTTCATGCATTGGAGAAGGAAATGGCAACCCATTCCAGTGTTCTTGCCTGGAGAATCCCAGGGACGGGGGAGCCTGGTGGGCTGCCATCTCTAGGGTCGCACAGAGTCGGACTTGACTGAAGCGACTTAGCAGCAGCAGCAGCAGGAGCAGCAGCTGGTGGTTTAGCAATAAAGAATCCACCGGCAATACAGGAGACATGGGTTTGTTCCCTGGGTCAGGATAATCCCCTGGAGGAGGAAATGGCAACTCACTCCAGTACCCTGGCCTGGAGAACCTGTGGACATGCTACAGTCCATGGGGTCACAAAAAGTCATGCACGACTGAAGCAACTTAGCACATACACACTTTCACTATTAAAGGATGAACTAGAGGCCCACATCCTCTCTTAAACATTCCTGTGCTCACAAGCCTTGCTTTCCATGAATTTTCTGTATCATCCTCTTGGTGCTTAGTCTATACCACTCTCACTTGCTATTTATCATTTCATAAATATTCTGATTCCCTAGGAGAACTGGAAATTTCCTGTTTTTCCCCATAAACAACCTTGCAAAGTGAATTTCTGCTGTTTGGCTGGAGAAATGACAGGTCAAAGTAAAGACTGAAAAGTGAGTGAAGGTGTTAGTGGCTCAGTTGTGTCTGACTCTTTGAAACCCCGTGGACTATACGTAGGCCACCATGCTCCTCTGTCCATGGAATTCTCCAGGCAAGAATACTGGAGTAGGCAGCCATTCCCTTCTCCAGGAGATCTTCCCAACCCAGGGATAGAACCCACGTCTCCTGCATTGCGGGCAGATTCTCTACTGTTGGAGCCACCGTGGAAGTCCATGGCTGATTCATGTTGACGTTTGACAGAAAACAATAAAATTCTGTAAAGCAATTATCCTTCAATTAAAAAATAAATTAATTAAAACATAAAGAGATTAAAGATAATACAGTCTAAGAGATGAGACAATAAAGGGTTCCTGGGACCTGGTGCATCATTTGCTTAGCAGGTTGTGCTGCTGCCTGTAGTGTCTGGAGCATGAGAATCATTGCAATTCTCATCAGATCAAATACTTCTTAGATATCTGCTACTCCAACTGTGCCACCCTGAATGGGCAACATGAGAGTACTTGATGCTGAAGTGGACCATTGGCACTTTCAGATGACTATGGGTCCTCTTATTAACATGGAATAGTTTCCATGAAACTCATGTAGATTAAAATATCAATATATCATCCAAGGTACTTTAGTTTCTCCAAAGAAGCAACTGCAATATTGAAAAGCTAAAGAGCAACATATGATATACATAGCATTAATTTTCAATCAACTTACTTGTCAAGTGCCAATGAAAATCATGAGTAACTCACTTCAGAGATGTGAATAATCAGGAAGATAAGCTATAAAGTTGCTGCCCTGTATATTAAACACTAAAAATACCATTCAAGACAGCTCATTTATGTGTTACAATACTTCACTCAGTAAGAGGAGTGGGGATATGCTGAACAACAATGAAATATTTTAAGTCCAAGTTCTCCAAACAACTTGATTAGTTTTCCTTCTTTGATAATAATTATTCTTCTGGCTTAATAGCTGCTCTTCACATTCTTAAATATTCTAAGTATCCTTGAACCAGGTCAAGGATGATACAGGATTGCAAGCTCATGTCTGAAACTAAAGATACATTTTGGGTGAAACAATGGTTTTTATTTGCATAAAATTTCAATTTTTGATTATTACCATATATGTACTGCTGCTGCTGCTAAGTCGCTTCAGTTGTGTCTGACTCTGTGCGACCCCAGAGATGGCAGCCCACCAGGTTCCCCCATCGCTGGGATTCTCCAGGCAAGAATACTGGAGTGGGTTGCCATTTCCTTCTCCAATGAATGAAAGTGAAAAGTCAAAGTGATGTCGCTCAGTCGTGTCCAACTCTTAGCAACCTCATGGACTGCAGCCTACCAGGCTCCTCCATCCATGGGATTTTCCAGGCAAGAGTACTAGTAAATGCTAATTGCAAACTAAATCTGAATACATGATACATGTTAAAAGCAAAAAGGCAGGTTCAAATCCAGTTGCAAACATTAATCTCTGATATATATTCATTCTAAATCTCTAAACATGAAACCAAAATGGAAAGAAGGGCTTGCTCATCCACAGTAATCAATAATCTACCTTAGCTTGTATTTCCATGTTCTTGGTGGCCATACAAATTTGCAATATCAATTATCACCAGTTCCTTTTTAAAAAGTCAGTGCATTTTGTCATGTAAAAAACTGGAAGAAGTATCTGCTCTGTGACTAATAACATATTTGAATCAAAGCCGGAGTTACATGTTTTGGTTCTTACAGGATTGACATGTATCTAGTAAATGGTGATTTGCTATTCCACTTTAACATAGCCTTCACTTTTTTACCTTTTTGGTGTTATAATATGTTTAGAGTACATTCTGATGTACTCTAAATATGTGATCTGACTGAAAAAAGGATCATGCTAAATCTGCTAAGATGAATTAAATTAAGATAGAAACTCTGTTGCATTTTAGACTGTCACTAGATGGACAGCCGATTGTGAAAATTTCCAGTAAATTTTCACAACTGCTTTAAATGTGCCACTTGGACTACATAATTATTTGTTTTGATTGCATTTGACATATTCGTAGACTTCCCTATAGCTCAAATGGTAAAGAATCTGCCTGCAACGCATGAGACCTGGGTTCGATCCCTGGGTTGGGAAGATCCTTTGGAGATGGGAATGGCAATCCACTTTAATATTCTTGCCTGGAGAATCTCATGGATAGAGGAGTCTGGCAAGCTGCAGTCCGTGGGGTCACAGAGTCGGAGACAACTGAGTGACTACCACTACTCTGACCTATTCATACTGGCTGTACAGTTCATTCAAAAATATCAACATTTTTGAGTAAAGTTTCATGCATTAGAATCTTAGAGAAAGAAACAGCAAACTGGGTTTTGCCTTTTTCTTAGCAGTTCTTTAAACTTTTGGCAAAACTAATACAATTATGTAAAGTTTAAAAATAAAATAAAATTTAAAAAAAAAAGAATAAACTTTCTACAAATAGAGTCATTCAAGGAGAAATTTCAAACTACAGATTCATGGGGCCTGCATGAAATCTTCTAAGTCAGACTCTCTAGAGCACAGTCTAAAAATTCACATTTAATAGTAACCTGCCCAGGAGACTGTGATGTACAGCTGGTTCACGAATCATAAGATGCAACCTTAACTCTCTTACTATTACAAATATATTCTTTACCTATCCAAATAAAAATATTAAAGAAATCAAAATGTGTTCAACTCATATCTACTGCATTAAAATTGATATTTTAAAAATAATTTTTCATACTGGTTTTGTTTTCCTACCATTGCAGAGTTTATTCATTTGGAAATTTCCAGCTCTCCACTTCACTTTGCTGCCCAAGGCTCATAGTAAAAATCTACGTTCTGATTCCAGGGGAGAATGCTCCATGGATCAGGAAGAGTTGCCAGACAATAAGAGGGAAAGGTACAGGTTGGAAGAAAAGTAATAAAGGTAAAAGATCTTGAGTAATCATTGAGTAAAAGGATATTGCTATATCTTTTCTCTGAATTTTTCTCATTAAGGTTTTAGAAAAAGGTAGCAGATAAAGAATTTTAATTGTTCCAGAAAAGATGAGGCTAGTTGTATTAATAGAATCAAAGTTTCTTGAGCTGGAAGGAGTTGAGGGGAAATTTAGTTCAATAGCTATAAAATCCACCAGCCTTGTACCCAGTGAATGGCCCTTGAAGCCAGGCTCCACACCATGAGCACTCCAGATGCTGACTGACTGGGCAGAGATTCTGAGAGGCAGCTCATAGTGGAGTGGGGAAGAAACTGTATTTAGATTTAAGGCAAACCTGAATTCTTATGTGTAATATATGCCACATTCTTAGTTACTTAAACTAGGTGGCTTGGGCTACTATTTCCTCTTTATATACAACCTCCTTATACTGCTTTTCCTATTTTCTTTCCTCTGTTGAGATTGCTATTAATATTCCTTTTTACATGATATGTTCTTAATTTGAACATAGTAACCTTAATAAAAGTTTTAGAGTTATAAAGGAAAAATGAGAATAAGCTTGATCTAAAAAAGAAAGAGAAAACATAAAAGGAAAAAGGCAAACAATAACGTTAAAAATTAATAGATATCAAGTAAAATATGTAAGTAAAATAAATTTTATCAATCTATACAATACATGAAAGAACTGACTTTTCTCATTAAAAGAAAGAGATCATCAGGCAAACAGGTCAAATATAAAAGAAAACTCAGTTATCTTACTTAAAATTATACATTTAAAAGAAATGTGAAATACTGAATATGAAGGCTAAAAGGAAGGAGACAAATGCAAACCAAAAAACAATTAAGAGAAAAAAAAATCAGACGTGATTTTTTTTATCAAAAGGTAGAATTTTTGGTTAAAAGTACTAGATGGAATAAAAAGGCTATAAGAAAGAAAAGGCGTAAGTGATAAGGAAAGTATGTCAGGTTACAAATTCATATGTACCAAGCAATACATCCAAATACACAAAATAAAATTATCGGATTTATAAGAAAAATTTGGTAAAAATTTAAGTTGAAGTATGATATTTTCAGTATACTTCTCTAATAGTAGCACAGAATAGTAGGCAAAAAATAAATGAAATTTAAATTTAAATAATGTCAGTACATTTGACATCACAGATATATTACTATAAGTGCTATACTGTTTATGGATTTGAAAAAAAGTAGTAAATGAAAGTCGCTCAGTAATTGGACAGTAGTAGAAAAAAATAAAATTTAAATTTAATAATATACATTTGATATCACAGATATATCACTCAGTGCTGTACAGTCTATGGATTTAGATAAATTTACTGATGTGTCCACCACTTTAGGATCGTATACAGTAGTTTCCAGGCAAGAACCTGGAGAATCCCAGGGACGGGGGAGCCTGGTGGGCTGCTGTCTATGGGGTCCCACAGAATCGGACACGACTGAAGCGACTTAGCAGCAGCAGAGTAGTTCCACCACCCTAAAAAGCCTATGTGCCTACCTAGTCATCCTTCCCTTCCCCAGCCCCTGAAAACCACTGATCTTTTAACGGTCTTCATAGTTTTGCCTTTTTCATAATGTTATATAGTTGGAATAATGCAATATATAGCCTTTTCTGATTGACTTGTTTCACTTCCTAACATTTCCTTGTGTCTTTTCATGGCTTGATGGCTTGTTTCTTTTTGCTACTGAATAAAATTGCATTGTATGGATATACCAGTTTTTTTACCCATTCACTAACTGAAGGACAGCTTGACTGCGTCAAAGCTCTGTAAATTATGCACAACGCTGCTATAAACACCCACGCTTAGGTTTTTGTAGACATAAGTTTTCAATCCTATGGGTAAATACCAAGATGTAGGATTTCTGGATCGCATTCCACCTGATGCAAAGAGCCAACTTTCCCTGATGCTGGGGAAGACTGAGGGCAGGAGGAGGAAGGGGCAACACAGGATGAGATATTTGGATGGCATCATCAACTCACTGGACATGAGTTTGAGCAAACTCCAGGAGATAGTGAAGGAGAGGGAAGCCTGGCGTGCTGCAGTACACGGGGTAGCAAAGAGTTGGACGTGACACGACTGAGAGAACGAACAAAAAATAGGATGTTTAATTTTGTAGAATTGAAATCAAGATGTTAAAGAAATATGTGCACTCCCATGTTTACTGCAGCATTACTTACAAAAGCCAAGAGATGAAAGCAACTTAAATGTCTATCAACCAAAGCAAGGAGAAGGAAAATGTGGAATATGCATACAATGGGATGTTATTCAGTCATAAAAAAAGAAACCCTGCCATGTGCTTTAACATGAAAGAAACCTGAGGATACTATGCTAAGTAAAGTAAACTAGTCACAGAAGGCCAACTATGATTCTACGTATATGAGGCATCCAAAGTACTCAAATGCATAAGATTAAGGAGTAGAATTGGGCTTCCCTGGTAGCTTAGCTGGTAAAGAATTCCCCTGCAGTGCAGGAGACCCCAGTTCGATTCCTGGGTCAGGAAGATCCGCTGGAGAAGGGACAGGCTACCCACTCCAGTATTTTTGGACTTCCCTGGTGGCTCCGATGGTAAAGATTCTGCCTGCAATGCGGGAGACCTGAGTTCCATCCCTGGGTTGGAAAGATCCCCTGGAGAAGGGAAAGGCTACTCACTCCAATATTCTGGCCTGGACAATTCCATGGACCATATAGTCCATGGGCTCACAAAGTGTTGGACACAACCAAATGACTTTCATTTTCAAGAAGTAGAATGGTAGTTGCTAGGTGCTGAGTAGGGGAGAAATGGAGAGCTGCTGTTCACAGGGTATAGAGTTTCAGTCATAAGATGGAGAAGTTCTAGAGATCGGTACAACATCGTGCTAATATTTAACAATATACTATACACTTAAATTTGTTTTAGTGTTTAGATACCATATGATGAGATTTTTTTACCACAATAAAAAAAACTACCTTCATGCAATGAATAAATAACACTCTTAGAAATATCTTTTATACATGTGAATTTAAATAATGTAATAATACAGCATGATATGCTGAATATAGTCATTAAAGTAATATTGTCCAGATTCATAATCACAGGTGGCAGTCTTGGAAACACCCCTCATTCATGTAAGAAGAAAGTTTAGAAAATGAAGAAACTAAGTATTTGAGGTAAGAAATAGGAAAAGGACAAAATACATGAAACAAAGAAATCAGAAAACAGAATGTATGTTGGTCCAGGCAGACTGTCTTTTGTTTTATAGTCCTGGAGGATCCAGCAAAGGGCTCTCAACAAGACACTAACAAAAGTAAAGAGGTGTTTTCATACAAGTAGTCTGAAAACAATACAGAAAATAACAAAGTGAGAGCAATGTGGGACAGGGCACCAATTAAAATATTTTGCACAAGTCTAATCGGCAAACATGAGGCACCTGGACCAGAGCCATATGGGCAAGAACACAAAGTTAAAAACAAAAAACAGATATTTTCAGAGAGACAGCAGCAAACAATGGCTAAAAGGATGCAGAGAATGAGAAGAAAAAAAGATAAAGAAAAGGATGACTCTGAAAAGTCAACTTAAGGCAAAGCACTGCACGTTCACTCACTGAAAAAAATGTGGATGACTAAGTTTTGATTTATTTTGACAAAATAATGGCCAAATTTAGTAAGTAGCATTGATAAGGGTAGCTGGGAGAGATTTTAGCACTGATTTTCACATTCTACTCCTTGAAAATACAACTTCAATTTTAATCTAAGTATGTTATCTGTTGGGTATATAAATCCAATGTTAAAGATATTTTTCTTACATCAGTTCAGTTGAGTTCAGTCACTCATTCATGTCTGACTCTTTGTGACCCCATGAATTGTAGCACGTCAGGCCTCCCTGTCCATCACCAACTCCCGGAGTTCACAAAAACTCACGTCCATTGAGTCAGTGATGCCATCCAGCCATCTCATCCTCTGTCGTCCCCTTCTCCTCCTCCCCCCAACCCCTCCCAGCATCAGAGTCTTTTCCAATGAGTCAACTCTTCGCATGAGGTGGCCAAAGTACAGGAGTTTCAGCTTTAGCATCATTCCTTCCAAAGAACACCCAGGACTTATCTCCGTTAGAATGGACTGGTTGGATCTCCTTGCAGTCCAAGGGACTCTCAAGAGTCTTCTCCAATACCACAGTTCAAAAGAATCAATTCTTTGGCACTCAGCCTTCTTCACAGTCCAACTCTCACATCCATACATGACAACTGGAAAAACCATAGCCTTGACTAGACGGACCTTTGTTGGCAAAGTAATATCTCTGCTTTTGAATATGCTATCTAGGTTGGTCATAACTTTCCTTCCAAGGAGTAAGCGTCTTTTAATTTCATGGTTGCAGTCACCATCTACAGTGATTTTGGAGCCCCAAAAATAAAGTCTGACACTGTTTCCACTGTTTCCCCATCTATTTCCCATGAAGTCATGGGACCAGATGCCATGATCTTCGTTTTCTGAATGTTGAGCTTTAAGCCAACTTTTTCACTCTCCTCTTTCACTTTCATCAAGAGGCTTTTTAGTTCCTCTTCACTTTCTGCCATAAGGGTGGTGTCATCTGCATATCTGAGGTTATTGATATTTCCCCCGGCAATCTTGATTCCAGCTTGTGTTTCTTCCAGCCCAGCGTTTCTCATGATGTACTCTGCATATGCTAAATAAGCAGGGTGACAATATACAGCCTTGACATACTCCTTTTCCTATTTGGAACCAGTCTGTTGTTCCATGTCCAGTTCTAACTGTTGCTTCCTGACCTGCATATAGGTTTCTCAAGAGGCAGGTCAGGTGGTCTGATATACCCCCTATCAAATGCTTCTCTATAAGCCACAGACATAGAAACAAGAGGGCTACTTCTGGGCTAATTTCAAATTATGTCAGAATACAAAGTAGAAATGCTCAGCAAGATGTTTAAGATGCCATTGAGAACCTTGGAGGGCTGGAGGTTGAGTAAATATTCTTGGCAGAGGACAGAGACTTGCTGTCTTCTGTCTGATCTCAGCCAATTCTCTTTAACCTTCCTAGACCTTGGAACTCTCAAAAGACTATCCAACTCCTGTTATATTAAGAAAGCCTCTAATATGTGAAGTCTGGCAACACTTCACATACAGAGCGTCTGAAATTAAGGAGATACCATTTGGTGTTTATATAAATCTTATTCTAATATCTATGCAATAAGTTCCCAGATGGGAAATGCTATCTTAAGAATAAATATAGCCTTGTACAATTTTTACCCCCCTTTATGATGGCACATTTACTCAGTAATCATATATAAGATATTGAATTTGGTACTTTACTTTCAGTGTGTAATTCTTAGAGCATTATGGAAATTGATTATTAATTACTCTTATTTTACCAATGAAGAAATTGAGGCTCAGGTTTAATATCTTGCCATAGATAATTCAATTGATAAGAAACAGAGTCAGAATACCCAACTCTCTTGGATATTGCCTATGTCTATTACTTTCCACTGAATTATGTCTTATTTACAGCATTCAAATATTATATGAGAAACAGAGTTGAACATGACATGTTGCTGCCATTAGAAACAATAGTTCAAACATTAAAGCATTTTCTACTCAGTTATTACAAACACTTATTTAAGTGCCAGCAATTTATATTTTAGCTATTTATGATGAAAAACATTTTAAAATGCACCAGCATTTCTACAGTTTCTTCCACAGAGTACATAAGTCAAAATATTATTATTTCTTGGTGATTCAGTCTTATTGTTAAGATGCATTACTAAACTGCATAAGTGTTTTGTTTTATATACCTTGATAATGCTTTATACTTTCTGGGCTTGCATTAAATTGGACTTCATCCTCTATGGATGGCTGTCATTTTTTCTCTTTCATACTAGCATGCTCCATTGTTTCTAATCTGTTGCTTTATTTTGACTCAAATTATGAGAACTTGATGAGTGTTTTAGAATGATTTTAATCTCCCATGAAATAAGTCATTTGGACTCAGCTGCACATCATTGCTACTCAGAGGATCTTTTCATGTGTCTGAGATCACAGTTCAATGCCTCAAATAAGTTTAAATTTAAAGCAACTTGTATCACAACAAGATAAGAAAGAAAAAGAAACACAGGACTAGACTGTTAAAGGGCTAAGGCTTTTACAGTTTTGGTATATTATTAAATTATCCAGATTATAGTATCCAAGAAGATGTAATAAATTAGGGCCTTATCTGTCTGAAATAAGTGTTCAACAGGGTCAGATTTAATGTGAGTTGGTGACTCAACAGTAAAGAATCCACCTGTAATGCAGCAGACACAGGTTCAATCCTTAGGTCGGGAAGATCCCCTGGAGAAGGGGATGGCAACCCACTCCAGTATTCTTTCCTGGAGAATCCCATGGATAAAGGAGCCTGGCAGCTTACAGTCCACAGGGTCACAAAGAGTCAGACATGACTAAAGGGACTTAGCATGCATATACCATGAGTCTGTAGTATGTGCATTTGAAAAGAAAAAGGGATCAACGTTTTGGATAATACCACAATCAGCCAGAAGGGAAAAGCAGGAGTCATGTGAAAAGTATATCCAGTGTAACTTTACTTTTTAAAAATCCAAGCTCCAGACAATAAAGATCAGAAACATTATTTTGACTGACACGGATCCACAGAAGAAAAAAAAAAAAGTATTCTGAGGCTTAGGTCCAAACATTTGGGAAACCCAGATCAGAATATGTGGATATGCATTTTACTTTTTACGAGAGTCCCTGGTTTTGCTCAAAGTCCTAGCTAGTCATAGGAAATAAAGACAAATCATCTCATACAGTACCAAAAAGTCAGAAGGACAAGAGTAACTGGCACACTCTTCAAGGAGGCTGTGATGGTTTGGGGGCAGTGAAGCAGGAAGGCTAATTAGCAATCAAGGTAGAAGCCCTGCCATTTTGACTGAGTAGATCATTAAGGTAAGAACATGGCAAGAATGCGGTTGAGAATCTGATAGGTAGAGTGGACAGCTAATCTAAAGCCACAAAACAGATTCTAGTCCCCTCTCCCAGTGACAGTGGATCTTTCTAGGTTAGTCTGGATTCAGCAACTGGGTAGGGATAAATCTCTGCTTTAATAGAATAGATGTTTGCAAATGCTGACCAGTCAGAATAATTCACTTAAAATCAGAGCACATTAATTCCTTCAGTGCTTGAAATGCTTCATCATCTTAATGTTACTTTCAGAATTAGGTCCACCCTCCTTAAAAGACTCCCCAAGCCTCATCTTTATCTGTTTGTCTAGCCTTAGCCTGTACCACTTTTCACATCATCTTCCACATTGACGAACTTCCAAATGTTTTTTTCAATCCCACGTTTTCCTGCCTCCAGGCTTGCACATATGCTATTCGCTCAGCCTGGAGGACCCTTAGCATTTCTCTTCCCTTGGATATTTTGGTTTAAATAATATATTCTCCCTTAATCCCTAAAGACCAGGATGTTTCATTACTATGTGTTCTTAGAACATTCTGCATGCCTGCCTGCAGTCTTTGCACAGAGCATTGTTACCCTGTTTTTCTGTATTACTGGCTGAACTAAACTGCAAGTGAGTAGTAACCTTATGTTGGCAACAATTTTATCTTCCAAGCTAAGCATAGGTCCTGGCACCTAGTAAACTCTTAATAAATATTTATTATTTAGTTAATATTAATAATGGGATGGCTAGATGGATGAGCAGGTGGAAGGGAGAGTGGATGCAATGGATAAACAATGCAGACATTTTAGGAGTCATTAGAGTTGTCAGAAAAACAAACTCCTCTTGTTATGGTATTAAGAATAAACTGGATTTCTTCTCAAATCCTAGGATGACTCTAAAAAAACATGGATGATCATTTTTTCCTTTGTTTTTCCACTGTGTATAGTATATAGCAATCTGTGAATACTAAGAACAATCTATTTACAGGGTAGAACACTTTTAACATCAATAAGAACTATATTCTCTTCTGTTGTTCAAAAAGGATGTCACATTTCAATATAATTGCTTAGCATTTTCAAGTGAGCTGTTTATAATCAATGGGGCGACTTAAAGTAAATGTATTTGAAATGGCTGTTGCTGTGTTATAACTGAACATCACTTAAAATACATCATAAATCATTTGTAAAGCATTTATACATGGTGTTAATGTTGTCTCGATATAGTGTATTTCTAAATATGTTCATTCTTAGAACTGTTCTTCAAGTTAAAAAAAAAAAAAAAAAAAACCTTAAAATAAGATCGTTGTAAAAGCTGTGGAGTATAAATAAGAGTTTTTGAAATCATTCCTGTCTTGCCCCACTGAACAATCCCTGAGCTCTTCTAAAGACTTCCACATAGAAACATAGTTAGGCAAAACTTCCCTTTAAGCCTAGGGCATGGTACTGGTTATTCCAAAAGCCATAAGACGATAATAACCCTCCATACACATAGAGCAAAATTATGGGTGGTAATATGACCTCAATATTACAGTGACATGTAAAACATGGGATTTTAAGTACTCTAGGTCTTGGAACACACAGTTCTTAGGAGTGTCTTCCCCGAGCAGCTTCCTTCTTTTCTTTACATCTCTGTCCTGAAATATTTAGAATAAACTGAAAGGGTTAGTTATTTCAATTAGCCACAGTGCTCTTAAGCCAAGATGAAAGTAATAAAGTGATGGAGAAAAATGATATGAACATAACAGTGATTAGTGAACCACGGTGGCAGATCTATGTTACATGGTTTATAGTTAATTGGGAATTACTACCTTATTTTGAGAGATGAAGAAACCAGAATGCAAAAAGTCTGAGAAATTTGTCTAAGGTCACAACATTTAAAATTTGTAGAGTCTGGACTCAAAATCAGGTTTGAAGATACGGCATGACAGAGTAATAGACAATTGATCATCTAACCATAAGCAACCATCAACTTGTAATACAACGTGATTACAAAACAGGTAACACGACAGTCTTCAGTCATTGCACCTTAAGAGCACAAGACTATAATCCTTGAGAGATGAGAAACAGATAGAGAGCTCTACCTTCACATGGGCTTTGGGGCACTTTCTAAACATTCACATTGGCTTTGGGGCACTTTCTAAATAACATCACAGGGAATTAGAGGACAAATAGAACAGCGATCTCACTAAGAAAAGGAAACCAAAATAACAATATGGAGGTGCTGAGGTGGCTTAAAATTACATGTCCAGGTCCCAGAGAGGAAAGAGCTAAGTAAAAAAATCACTGCATAGGAGTTACTTTAGTCTTTGGCCAAAGACTAAGCTATGCAAGCTGAAAACAAGACTCTGTGAGGCTTTGCAGAGAACAGCTACTGGAGACTACAAACTAAAATAAAACTTTGAAGGATATGTAGTACTGGGAAGCATTAGAATTAGAACCAGTCAGAAATGCTGAGAAATCAAGGCATTTAGTTAAAATCCCAGAAAGGTTACAGTATAAGCATAGGTTTTCCATAGTCCTTGAGAAACTTCATTAGATGAGCCCCCAACAAATTCTAAAAGTCTCCACAAAGCATGAGTTCTAACCATGAAAAAATTAACTGCTCTCCATAACAAGGCTCAATATTCTTTAAAGGAAATCTACACTTAAAACAACATATCATCCATAATGTGTAATATATAATTAAAAAAAAAATGTTGCAAAGAAGCAGAAGACAAGTGACTCATAACCAGGAAAAATAAACAGTTAAGAGAAATAGATCAAGAGATGACTGACAGATGCTGGACTTAGGATGAAAGGATTATAAAGGTATCATAATAAATACATTAAAGATACTAAAAGAATTTACAAATATGCAAACAGAGGATTTCACAGAGAAAAATTATTAAGAAGAACTAAATATAATTCTAAATGTAAAGCTACAATACCTGTACCGAATGGGTTTAACAGCAGACTAAGGGAACACAATAAACTTGAAGACAGATTAATGGAAATTAAAGCACACAGAGGAGGGAAAAACTAAACAGACAAGCAACAACAAACAAAGTGTCCATGTTCAACTACTAGTGAAGATATCAAGTGGTCTAACAAGAAATAGAAAAAAAGATTGGGGCAGGAAAAATGACAGGATGTTGAAAAACGAATCATTAAAAATACTTCAAATTTAATGAAGACATACCAACCCACAAATCCAAGAAAGTTAACAAATATGAAGCAGGATAAACACAAATAAAATCACATCTAGGGTTATTCTGGTCAAATTGCTAAAAATCAAAGCCAAAGTTAAGGGGAAAAAACAATCTTAAAAGTATCCACCCAAAAGGTGACACTTTACACATAGGGGAACAAATATAATATTATTACTCACTTATCAGAAATAATGTAAATTAGAAGACAAAAGAATAAAGACATTACAGCACTAGAAACAAAACCACCTAGAATTCTGTATCCTGCAAAAGTGTCCTTCAGGGAGAAAGGCAAAATCAAACATTTCTAGAGAAACAAGATCTATTTGTTTTCAGATAACTGGGGGAATCTATCACCAGATTCTTATGAATCATAAGAAATGTCAAAGAAAATGCTTTAGCCCAAAGGCAAATGATACCAGATGAAAACTTCAGTTCAGTCAATTCAGTTCAGTCGCTCAGTCGTGTCCGACTTCACGACCCCATGAATCGCAGCACGCCAGGCCTCCCTGTCCATCACCAACTCCCGGAGTTCACTCAAACTCACGTCCATCAAGTCGGTGATGCCATCCAGCCATCTCATCCTCTGTCGTCCCCCTCTCCTCCTGCCCCCATCCCTTCCAGCATCAGAGTCTTTTCCACTTTGCATGAGGTGGCCAAAGTACTGGAGTTTCAGCTTTAGCATCAGTCCTTCCAAAGAAATCCCAGGGCTGATCTCCTTTAGGATGGACTGGTTGGATCTCCTTGCAGTCCAAGGGACTCTCAAGAGTCTTCTCCAACACCACAGTTCAAAAGCATCAATTCTTCAGTGCTCAGCTTTCTTCACAGTCCAACTCTCACATCCATACATGACCACTGGAAAAACCATAGCCTTGACTAGACGGACCTTTGTTGGCAAAGTAATGTCTCTGCTTTTCAATATGCTATTACAACTACACAAGACAAATAACAGCTCCAAGGTAAACATATGAATAATTTAAAAGGTTTCACCTTTTGTAATGACTTTATAACATAACTATCAATAAGATACATATGTGTCTCAGTCCTGCCTGCTTATGTTTATGGCAGGATCTACCTGTGCCCAGTGGAGGCTGTGTTGGCCCCACCCTGAGCAGCTGGCTACAGAAATAAAGACAAAGATGATTTATTATGGCAACAGATAACAGAAAACAACAGAACATAAAATCAGTAGAACATAAAATCAGACCCATAGGGTAGCCGACTCATTGGAAAAGACCCTGATGCTGGGAAAGATTTAGGGCATGAGGAGAAGGGGATGACGGAGGATGAGATGGTTGGATGGCATCATCAACTCAACAGATGTGACTTTGAGCAAGCTCCAGGAGATAGTGAAGGACAGAGAAGCCTGGCATGCTGCAGACCATGGGGATGCAAAGAGTCCAACACAACTGAGAGACTAAATAACAAGAGTAGAGAAGTAGGTGGTTGAGGTCTCTCCTTCACTGGATGCTGGGATTTATACAAGCAAAAACCAGAAACAGAGCTATCTTGATAAAAGATAAAGGCAGCCATGAACATTTATGTTATTGCCCTGCTCTGTCCATAGCAATGGTTTGGTGGATATATTCTGTACCTCAATAGTGGATCCACAGTAACAACTACACAATAGAAGGAAGGGTATTTTTAAGAAACACAGATATTTGAAACCATTTTTATCCAGGTCAGCAAAAAGAAGCAACTGACTTCTATAACTATATCCAAATGATTACTGTGGGTATCATATTCACCAGCTTCTCCTATTATACAAAGTCAGGCTTCTGGTTTAAACAACAACAGGCTGTGAAAAAGCATGCTGGATACAGCTGGGTCATCTAGAGAAGAAGTACAAGCCTACAAAGATCTTAGGGCTGATCTGGCAATTTCTCTTGAATTTTATAAAGACTTCTGTTTATGATCATAAGAAATAGCTTGTCTGTTGTCAAACATTTTATTCACAGTTGCGTCCCACTTCAGACACATGGGAAAGACTATTTGAGAACTTGGAAAAACTCACTTATCTCTGAGACCATGAGTGGAGGGTGATGGGTGTATTGAGGCCATTTCATCTGTGCACTGAATAGACATAGCCAAGTGCGCGCCAGTGGTAAGCCTCTATAGTAACTTGGAAATGCATTAATTATGGTAACAAAACAGCAGCAATGTGTAGGGGTACCCACCTATAATTTGCTAGTAGCTGTCAAAATGTAAAGTGTACATATCCCTTGAACCCATTCTTATAGGAATCTTTCTATAAAAATATTAGTGCAAGTATGCAGAATATAAATATATGTGAATTGTTGTTGTTTAGTCACTAAGTTGTGTCCGACTCTTTGCTACCCAATGGACTGCAGCATGCCAGGACTCCCTGTCCTACACTATCTCCTGGAACTTGCTCAAACTCATGTTCATTGAGTGGATGATGCCATCCAACCATCTTATCCTCCGTCACCCCCTTCTCCTCTTGTATACTTAACTGTAATAATACTTTGGCATTGAAGCTGTTCACACACAACAGAGATTACCATCTGACAAGGGTACTATAGTGAGATTCCTGAATCAAATGGGAGATTACACTTGATAATTTCAAAGTTTCTCCCAATCATAATCATCAACTGTTAATTTTATCAGCAGTAGAAGAGTGGGGAGGAGCAGTAAAGGTAGCAGCAGTGGGGAAATCCACAATCCCAGAAGCAAGTACTGTGAGCATGGCAGCAAGCAAGTCTGCAGAACCAGGACAGACACACTCAGGAGCAATGGCAAAAATAACTAGTGAACACAGGTATTAAAAAGCAGAGACATCACTTTGCCATCTAAGATCTGTATAATCAAAATTATGGTTTTTCCAGTAGTTATGTATGGATATGAGAGTTGGACTATAAAGAAAGCTGAGTGCCGAAGAATTGATGCTTTTGAACTGTGGTGTTGGAGAAGACTCTTGAGAGTCCCTTGGACTGCAAGGAGATCCAACCAGTCAACCTGAAAGGAAATCAAACCCAAATATTCATTGGAAGGATTGATGCTGAAGCTGAAGCTCCAATACTTGGCCACTTGATGCAAAGAGCTGACTCACTGGAAAAGAAAAGACCCTGATGCTGGAACAGATTGAAGGCAGGAGGAGAAGGGGATGACAGAGGATGGGATGGTCAGATGGCATCACTGACTCAAAGGATGGTTTTGAGCAGGATCTGGGAGATGGTGAAGGACAGGGAAGCCTGTTGTGCTGCCGTCCATTGGGTCACAAAGAGTCGGACATGACTTAGTGACTGAACAACAACAGCAAGCTGGTGGATGTGCAGGAGGAAACAGCTGGTATGAGCCTGGTGCGTGCTGGTACTGTGTCATCAGTGGCTGTAACACATTCACAGTGGGTACTGCAAGCATATCCTTGGTAAGTACTTCCAGCATGTTGGTGAAGTTAGTCTTTTCCCAAAGGGAAGCATAAGTGTGATTACAAATGGAGAGATCACTGTGCGGGGCATGCTGCAGAAACAGTTAAAGGTTCTATAGTAGGACCCCTTGTCTCAAACTTTCAGAATGAAGACTACATGATTTAATGGGATGGGAGTCAGAAAGACTCCTGGCTTAATGCTGAAGCCTGTAAAAAAGGGAGAAAAGAAAAGAAAGACAGAATTCACAGCAGAAGGAGTTCTCGATACTACAGGACGGGTCAAAGTCACTACAAGACACAGGAGGACAAGTTGCATCCTGCAACCGGTCCATAGCTAGCCATGGAGCTACTGGAGATGACACGGAGGAAAAGGGCTTTGCATCCCAGGCCACCAGACACAGTTCTCCTTACAAAAGCACCGGCTGGAGACCTACAAACTGTTTCACAAGTGAGGGAACAACTAATCTACAACTAGTTCAGGTTCTTCAAGTGAGTAACCTGGTGGGATAAGATCTTTCTTGAGAAAATTTTCAGTCAACCTTACTACAAAATCATTGATTCAAACTCTGATAGAGAGCTGTGCATTGCGTCTCAGACTGTTGGGGGAGCAACATAGAGGCAATTACGAGGACAAGAGACATGAAAGGCTGAATTCCTTGGTAATGACACATCTTAGAGCAAGGAGTCAGTAACCTTTGAAGCCGGTTAAATAGGAAATAAAGCAGGGAGCTGTAATGAAGACAGATTCAGAGATGTATTCCAAGAGAGCTAGTTCCAGCTTTCCTTAACAGCTTAAATTTCATAAAAATGAAATGTTCACTTCTGTTTGAATTCTTATATACCACAGTCTAGTAGTAACTTCATAGTAGATTTTGTGATTTTTAACTCTACTATAGCCTGAAACACCCTCCTCTATCTGCAGCCCCTGTCTCACACTCACGCCCAGCAGAGATATTATTAGTGATTTATCTTATTTTCTTTCTGGCTTGTTTTCTCCAAAGATATGGCTTTCAAAAAGTCACAGATTTCAGGGTGGAAAAAAATAATTTCTTCCATTTCCTCTTCTTCTTCCTGAAGTTCTCTGAATACAGATATTTAGCTCTATCCATAGACCAAGGAGGGGCCACCTAGGTGATTTAGTGGTAACGAATCCACCTGCCAATGCAGGAGACACGAGACATGGATTCAATCCCTGGGTCAGGAAGATCTGCAGGAGGAAATGGAAAACCACTCTGGCATTCTTGCCTGGAAAATCCCATAGACAGAGGTGCGTGGCAGGCTACAGTCCATGAAGTCACAAAGAATTGGCATGACTGAGCAACTGAGCATGTACACAGATCAAGGAAGGAAAAGACTCATGTCCTAAGAGGACATTCAGAGGAAGAATGGGGAATGGCAGTTGTTCAGCAGCTTCTGCTGGCAATTGGAGTAGGCTAATCTATTATTTAGACCTAACAATCTCACCCTTAATATATAATTTGAATAAGTTTTAAATGTGTTATAGGGGACAAAAAAATATTTGCTAGAAAATCATCTGTAATAACAAAACCCCAATTTCCATGAACAGAAACATGAATACATTTGGGTGTGTATATACAGTGGAAAACTATAAAACAATGAAAATGAATAGCAGATACGAAAATAAGCATGAATAGATTTGACATAGTGTTGAGTTTACAAAAGCAAATCACAAAATATGTGAGATAAAATTACATTTATAGAACAGTTCAAGCATAAGACCAATGTATTTTTGAGTACATATTTATTAAAACTACATAAAAAAAAGGATAAACAAATATAAAATTCAATTAGTGGTTATTTCTTGAATGAAAAGAAGGAAAAGGAGATATGATAAAGTAGATATATACATGGCTTCAAACAGCATAGGGACTTGTTCTATTCTTCAAGCAAGGTGATAGGTACGTGGAAGTTTGTGTTTGTATTATTTCACATTTTCACATCTCTGAAATCCACATGGTCTTAACACTGTAGCCAGACAGATGGCAGCCAGGATGTAGTTGTCACTACCTTAAGACATTCTTCAGCCAATTTCTTACTTCTGTTTTCTTCTCTTGTTTTCTCAAGAGTGATACATGTCAAAAAAATCTATTTATAATACCTATTTTAATAAATGCAAAATTCTAAGTGACAAAAATGACTAAAGCAAAAGTAATAAAAAATGTTTTGTATGGTTTAATACATTTGTAGAAATAAAATGTATGATAATAACACAGATAATGTGATGGGTAAATATATATATATATATATATATATATATCTCATGTGACTTTTGCATTGTACTTGAAGTAGCATCATACTAATTCAAAGTTGATGAAAATGAGTTAATAAAGCATAATATAGACCCCTAAGAGGCAGGATCAATATGGTAGAGGGAAGAATCGAAGCTTCTCTCTCCCCATACCTCCATCACCAATTACATCAGTACTACAACTATATATAGAGCAACCTCATGGTAAATGGACTGAAGATGAGCAAAATAAATCTTCAACCAAGGCTGCTGCTGCTACATATATATATAAACACATGGGACATGGACTCTGGAAGAAGGGAAGGAGAAGACATCCCTTCTCCTAGTTGAGGTCCACATCCCTAGAAGGTGACCCAGAAAAGAAGGGCATATCACAGGCACAGAGATCCTCCCTGAGGAATGTGAGGGATTTGAGCCATGTATAGACACCACAGCCCAGGGGTATGACACCGGGAAGACAAGCCCCCTTAGCAGACTTGAAAACCAATGGAGGTTACCAGAGGGCTATGAGAAGCTGAGACTCTGCTAATGAAAGGCATAAGCAAAGACTTGCTTACTCCTAGTACCAGCACAGAAGCAACAGAATGAAAACAGCCTCCTGCTCTGGATGGCCTGCCAGGACCACCCCAGTGTGCCCTCAGCTTGCACCAGGTTCCTGCCATAGCCTCTCCTGCTCTGGCACTGCTCCCCACTAAGGCGAAGGTTGCCACAAGAAATGCCTATGTGCACATGCATTCTCCAGGGAAGAAGCAAGCACAGAGACCACCACAACCTTGGAGTGGGTAGCCATTTCCTTTTCCAGGGAGTCTTCACAACTGAAGGATTGACCCGGGTCTCCTACATTGCAGGCAGACTCTTTACCATCTGAGCCAGCAAGGAAGCCCACAAACATGCACACAGTTGGGGGGAAAAAAATGGACATGATAAAGAGTTAAAAAAAATAGTAACAGAAATGCTATTTCTATTACTATTTTTTGAATAGTAAAACATAAAGAGAACTTAAGGGACCTCTGGGAGAATATCAAGCATACTAATATTCACATTATAGGGGTTTCAGAAGGAGAAGAAAGAAACTCATAGAAAAGGTATTTGCTACAATTATGACTAAAACTTTCCTAACCTGATAAAGGAAACAGATCTCCACGTCCAGAAAGCACAGAGTCCCAAATAAAGTGAACCCAAAGAGAACAATACAAAGACATATCATAATTAAAATGGCAAAAATTAAAGACAGAATTTTAAAAGTGGAAAGAGTCACATAGGAACTCTCATAAGAATATCAACTGATTTTTCGACAGAAACTTTCCAGGCCAGAGGAGAGTGGGATGATACACACCAAAGTGCTAAAAGGAAAAGAACCTACAATCTAGGATACCCTACTTGGCAAGATGATCACTGAAAGAGAAAGAAAGATTTTCCCAGACAAGCCACCATGAAGCCAACCTTATAAGAGAAGATAAAGGGTCTCCTTCAAGTGAAAAGTAAAATGATGTAACGTGAAATAAGAAAATATTCAGATTTCAATATTGACCATCTGGTGCTGTCCATGTGTATGTTCTTCTCGTGTGTTGTTGGAGGAGAGTGTTTGCTATGACCAGTGCATTCTCTTGGCAGAACTCTCTTAGCCTTTGCCCTGCTTCATTCTGTACTCCAGGGCCAAATTTACCTGTTACTCCAGATATTTCTTGACTTCCTACTTTTGCATTCCAGTCCCCCATAATGAAAAGGACAACTTTTTGGGGGGTGTTAGTTCTAGAAGGTCTTGTAGGCCTTCATAGAACCATTCAACTTCAGCTTCTTCAGCGTTACTGGTTGGGCATAGACATGGATTACTGTGATGTTGAATGGTTTGCCTTGGAAATTAACAGAGATAATTTTTGAGAGTGCATCCAAGTACTGCATTTTTAATTTTTTTCTTGACTGTGATGGCTAATCCATTTCTTCTAAGGGATTCTTGCCCACAATAGTAGATACAAGGGTCATCTGAGTTAAATTCACCCATTCAAGTCCATTTTAGTACGCTGATTTCTAAAATGTTGTTGTTCACTCTTACCATCTCCTGTTTGACCACTTCCGATTTGCCTTGATTCATGGACCTAACATTCCAGGTTCCTATGCAATATTGCTCTTTACAGCATCAGACTTCACTTCCATCACCAATCACATCCACAATTGGGTGTTGTTTTTGCTTTGGCTCCATCTCTTCAGCATTTCTGGAGTTTTTTTTCCACTGATCTCCAGTAGCATACTGGGCACCTACTGACCTGGGGAGTTCATCTTTCAGTGTCTTATTTTTTTTGCCTTTTCATACTGTCCATGCTGCTGAAATCAGATTGACTATATTCTTTGCAGTCAAAGATGGAGAAGCTCTATACAGTCAGCAAAAACAAGACAGGGACCTTACTGTGGCTCAGACCATGAACTCCTTATTTCCAAATTCAGGCTGAAATTGAAGAAAGTAGGGAAAACCACTAGACCATTCAGGTATGACCTAAATCAAATCCCTTACGATTATACAGTGGAAGCGAGAAATAGATTTAAGGGCCTAGATCTGATAGATAGAGTGCCTGATGAACTATGGACTGAGGTTCGTGACATTGTACAGGAGGCAGTAATCAACACCATCTTCAATAAAAAGAAAAGCAAAAAGGCAAAATGGTTGTCTGAAGAGGCCTTACAAATAGCTATGAAAAGAAGAGAAGCAAAGGCAAAGGAGAAGAGGAATGAAATACCCATTTGAATACAGAGTTCCAAAGAACAGAAAGGAGAGATAAGAAAGCCTTCCTCAGTGAACAATGCAAAGAAATAGAGGAAAAAAACAGAATGGGAAAGACTAGAGATCTCTTCAAAAAAATTATAGAAACCAAGGGAATATTTCATGCAGAGATGGGCACAATAAAAGGACAGAAATGGTATGGACCTAACAGAAGCATAAAATATTAAGAAGAGATGGCAAAAATACACAGAAGAATTATACAAAAAAGATCTTCATGACCCAGATAATCACTCACCGAGAGTCAGACATCCTGCAGTGTGAAGTCAAGTGGGCATTAGGAATCATTATTATAAACAACCTAGTGGAGGTGATGGAATTCCAGTTGAGCTCTTTCAAATCCTAAAAGATGATGCTGTGAAAGTGCTGCATGCAATATGCCAGCAAATTTGGAAAACTCAGCAGTGGCCAAAGGACTGGAAAAGGTCAGTTTTCATTCCAATCCCAAAGAAAGGCAATGCCAAAGAATGTTCAAACTTCTGCACAACTGCCCTCATCTCACACACTAGTAAAGTAATGCTCAAAATTCTCCAAGCCAGGCTTCAACAGTATGTGAACCATGAACTTCCAGATGTTCAAGCTGGATTTAGAAAAGCCAGAGGAAGCAGAGATCAAATTGCCAACATCTGGTAGATCATTGAAAAAGCAAGAGAGTTCCAGAAAAACATCTACTTCTGCTTTATTGACCACTCCAAAGCTTTTGACTGTGTGGATCACAACAAACTGTGGAAAGTTCTTCAAGAGATGGGAATACCAGACCACCGGACCTGCCTTTAGAGAAATCTGTATGTAGGTCAGCAGGCAACACTGAGAAATGGACATGGAACCACAGACTGGTTCCAAATAGGAAAAGGAGTACGTCAAGGCTGTATATTGTCACCCTGCTTAGTTAACTTATACGCAGAGTACATCATGAGAAACACTAGACTGGATGAAACACAAGCTAGAATCAAGATTTCCAGGAGAAATATCAACATCCTCAGATATGCAGATGACACCACCCTTATGGCAGAAAGTGAAGAAGAACTAAAGAGCCTCTTGATGAAAGTGAAAGAGGAGAGTGAAAAAGTTGGCTTAAAGCTCAACATTCAGAAAACTAAGATCATGGCATCTGGTCCCATGACTTCATGGGAAATAGATGGGGAAACAGTGGAAACAGTGTCAGACTTTATTTTTTGGGGCTCCAAAATCACTGCAGATGGTGATTGCAGCCATGAAATTAAAAGACGCTTACTACTTGGAAGGAAAGTTAAGACCAACCGAGATAGCATATTCAAAAGCAGAGACATTACTTTGCCAACAAAGGTCTGTTTAGTCAAGGCTATGGTTTTTCCAGTGGTCACGAATGGATGTGAGAGTTGGACTGTGAAGAAAGCTGAGCGCTGAAGAATTGATGCTTTTGAACTGTGGTGTTGGAGAAGACTCTTGAGAGTCCCATGGACTGCAAGGAGGTCCAACCAGTGCATTCTAAAGGAGATCAGTCTTGGGTGTTCATTGGAAGGACTGATGCTAAAGCTAAAACTCCAATACTTTGGCCACCTCATGCAAAGAGTTGACTCATTGGAAAAGACTCTGATGCTGGGAGGGATTGGGGGCAGAAGGAGAAGGGAACAACAGAGGATGAGATGGCTGGATGGCATCACCAACACGATGGACATGAGTTTGAGTGAACTCCGGGACTTGGTGATGGACAGGGAGGCCTGGTGTGCTGCGATTCATGGGGTCGCAAAGAGTTGGACACGACTGAGCGACTGAACTGAACTGAAAGCCAGATAATGACAACTGTAAAAAAAAAGAGGAAAATTAAAACATATCAAAAGCCATTTTGATAAACCCACAGATGATATTATACTTAATGGTGAAAAGCTGGACATTTCTCCTCTAAGATTAGGAACATTACAAGCATGTCAACCTTCACCATTTCCATTTAAACACAGCACTGAAAATGCTACTCACAGTAATCAGACCAGAATAAGAAATAAAGACCTCCAGATTTGAAGGGAAGAAGTAAAAATATCACTATTTGCAGATGCCGTGATATTATATATATATATAATATATATAAAATAGAAAACCTTAAAGACTCCAGTATAAAACTATTAGAATAAGTGAATTCATTGAAGCTGCAGAATACAAGAGTAATATAGAAATCTGTTGTCTTTCTATACACTAACGATAAACTTTCAGAAAGAGAAATAAGTAGTCCCATTTACCACAGAGGTGAGCGATCTATACTATGAAAACTATGTAACATACAAATAAGGTACCCTGTGTTCGTGGATTGAAAAAAACTGGTTTTGTTAAATGTCTACACTACCCACAGCAATCTATAGATTCAATGCAATTCTTATTCAAATACCCAGGATATTTTTCATAGAATTAGAACAAATAATCCTTGTTATGTATGTGTCTGTTAGTTGCTCAGTCATCTTCAACTCTTTGTGACCCCATGGACTGTAGCCCACCAGGCTCCTCTCTCCACTTAATTCTCCAGGCCAGAATACTGAGGTGAGTTGTCATTCCTTTCTGCAGGGGATCTTCTTGACCCAGGGATTGAACCTGGGTCTCCTGCACCGTAGGCAGATTCTTTACTGTTTGAGCTACCTGGGAAGCCCTTGCATGCAATCACAAAACACTCCAAAAAGCCAAAGCCATCTAAAAAAAAAAAAAAAGTTGTTGGTATCATGTCCCCCAACTAGACTATACAACTAAGCTACAGTAATCAAGCAGTATAGGACTGGCTCAAAAGCAGATGTATAGATCAACAGAACAAAATAGAGAACCAAAGACATATCTACACACATATGGTCAATTAATCTATGGCAAAGAAGGCAAGAATAAACAATGGGGAAAAGATAGTATCTTTAAAAAATGAAATTAAAATATTCCCTAAACCATATGCAAAAATAAACTCAAAATATGTTAAAGATATAAGACCTGAAACTATAGAATTCCTGGACAGAAGCATGAAAAATACTCTCTTTGATATAGAACTTGGCAGTATATTTTGAATCTCCCTCCTCAGGCAAGGGGAACTGATGCAAAAGTATACAAATGGAACTACATCAAACTAAAAAGCTTTTGCACAGTGAAAGAAACCATAAACAAGATGAAAAGAAAACCTACAAGGTGGGAGAAGATATTTTTCAAATGACATATCTGATAAGGGGTTAATAACCAAAATATACAAATTCATGTAACATAAAAAACAAAAACACCACAATTATAAAATTGCAGAGGATGTGAATAGTCATTTTTCCAAAGAAGACATGTAGATCATCAATAGGCATATGGAAAGATGCTGCTTCACCAGGGACATGTAAATCAAAGCCACAATGAGATATCATGTTGTACCTAACAGAATGGCTATCATCCAAAAGATAAAAAATAATTAGTGTTGGCAAGGAAGTGGAGAAAAGGGAACCCAAGAATACTGATGATGGGAATGTAAATTGGTACAACTACTATGAAAAACTCTGATGCTGGGAGGGATTGGGGGCAGGAGGAGAAGGGGAGGACAGAGGATGAGAAGGCTGGATGGCATCACTAACTCGATGGACGTGAGTCTGAGTGAACTCTGGGAGTTGGTGATGGACAGGGAGGCCTGGCGTGCTGCGATTCATGGGGTCGCAAAGAGTCGGACACGACTGAGTGACTGAACTGAACTGAACTGTGAAAAACAATATGGTTTCCAAAAAAAAAAAAAAAAATAGAACTACCATACAATCCAGCAATTCTTCCTCTGTGTATATACCTATAGAAAACAAAAATATTATTCAAAAATATACATGGACCTCAATGTTTAATGTAACATTATTTACAATACTCAAGATATGTAAGTGACCTGGGTGTCCATCAACAGTTTAATGGAAAAAGACGACACCACACACACACAATGGAGTATTACTGAGTCATTAAAAATAGACATGGATTTCCCTGGTGGTCCAGTGGTTGGAAATCTGCTTGACAGTGTGGGGCACACAGGTTTGATCCCTGGTCTGGCAGGATCCTATCATGCTGCAGGGCAGCTAAGCCCACATGCCACAATTACTGAGCCTGTGCTCTAGAGCCTATGCTCTGCAACGAAAGAAGTCAACACAATGAGAAACCCAAGGACTGCAATGAAGAGCATCTCCTCCTTGCTGCAATCTGAAAACGCCTGTATGCAGCAAATAAGACCCAGTGGAACCAAAGCTAAATAAATATATAAATAAAAATTTAAAAATAGCCCTAAAATGTTGCCATCTGAACAACATGGATGGACCTGGAGGATATTATGACCAGTGAAATAAGTCAGACAAAGAAATACAAATACCATATGTCTTTACTTATATGTGGAATCTAAAAAATAGAATGAATAAATATAACAAAATAGAATCAGACTCAAAGAGGAGAAACTAGTGGTTACCTACCAGCAGGGAGAGGGATTATGGAAGAGGTAATATAAGGAAAGGGGACTGAGAGGCACACACTGTTAGATATAAAATAAATGGATGTAATGTATAGGGATTCAAGTCAATGTTTCATATGGAGGACAATCTATAAAAGTCACAGATGAACCAATACAATATTGTAAGTTGATTATACTAAAAAAAGAAAAAATCCCAAACCTCAACCATCATTTTTAAAAAATCTAACTTCTACCCAAAAATGTCAATGGAAGAAATACAATTGAATAAAAATACTTAATAAAGATCAGGTGGAAAGGGACAATAAGGGAAAAATGAAAAGAAAACAAATAGCAAAATTATAAAGCTAATACTAACCATATCAAGTATTATATTGAAATTACATGGACTTAACAATCCAATTACTTAATCAGACTGGATAAAAATACAAGACCACCTTTATGGTACCTAGGAGAAATATCCTAAATGTAAATACACAGAAAAAGTAAAAAGATGAGAAAACATAAATCACAAAAGAGGTTAAGTATAGAAAGCTGAAGTGCCTGTATTAATACCAGACCTCCCTCAAAATCACAAAATACTAGAGTTGACACAAAGTATAAGAGAAAATATAAATGTCTTAATATTGGTAAAGACATTCAATTGGATACTATAAAACTTTCCATGAAGACAATGCTGATACAGTTAAATTCCCTATTGGTTCCCTCAAAAATCTTAAGAATAATGTCAGTGTTACACAAACTCTTTCAGAGAATTGGTTAAAAAGAGAAAACACTTTTCAATATTACCCTGATACAAAAACTAGACAAAAATATCACCTTCCAAAACACAACCAAATCTATCCTATGATTCATGCACAAAAATACAGCTGAAATATTTCAAAGTAGACAGCTATTTCAATTACAAACTTAACAGCAACATTCTCTGTTCATACACCAGCACACACGAAAACCCTGGGGTATTCTCTCAAGCATATTAACCTAATCTTCAGAAATAAAATTTCTACCAACTCTTACTAGTATGTTAACTATTAGGCCAATGAAGACAGAACAGATGCTCTAGTATACTTCTTTCCAGTGGGAGGATCAGTCAAGTGTTCTGGATATGATCACATAAAGTTATAAAAACACATTGGCTATTGATTGTGGACGGCGAGGGTAAAAAACAGGACTGGAGTGTTGGCGTGTGCATGGTGTGCCTGCATGCATGCATGTGTGCATGTTTTAGTGTGAATGCTTGAAAACAACATTGACAAATACATTTGCTGAAGCAATTTCCAAAACAGAAAACTAGGAGAATTAGAAGTAACCTTGACCAATTCTGTCTTAAAAATAACCTGCTCACTAATAAATTAAAATAGTAACTGTTTACCTTAGATAAAAGTAAAGAATGGAACAAAGAAAAAAGATTGAAACACAAGATAAAAATACAGAATGGAACAAAGAAAAAAGGTTGAAACACCTGTAATCTCACCATCAAGAACGCCATCAAGAAAAAAATTAATATTTTCTAATTTCCCTACAGTCTTTTCAAGACATACATACATTTTATCTAACCAATCCCAAACTCCTAGACACAGGATATTTACAGTGTTTTTCACAAAGATAAAAATGACTATGAAATATCTTTATGTATAGAATATTGGTTAATATCTTTGATCATTTACTTAGGTCAAACTTCTAGAAGAATTTACAAAGTTGAAGGTTACGAAATCTTTAAAGTTCTTGATACATACTGCCAAATTTCAAAACAACTGGACTGAATTTCAGTCCATTAGAAGGCCCAGGATTTGTAGCTCTCATATTCATACCCTGACTAATGAAAAGTATTATGTTTTTCATCTTTGATTATCTGATGAGTGACAGTGTTATAACAGTGCATGATCTATAACATTATACAATGTTATAAAACAAAAGGCAGACATGAGCCCACATCGGGTAAGGCTTATCAGATGATCTATCCAAAGGCCACATACAGTTGTCATTAAGAGGCACACAAGGTAGACAGAAAAATCCATGGGAAGCAGACTTTGCTGGAAAACATATTAATAGTATTATACACAGAAGATTCCAGTCCTCTTATCGTCCCTTCATCACTACATGCATTAACACAGTCACACATGTTTACAGGACAGAAGTAGTACAACTAAGTAAACATGGCATTATTCAGTTCACTTCAGTTCAGTCACTCAGTTGTATCTGACTCTTTGTGACCCCACGGACTGCAGCATGCCAGGCCTCCCTGTCCATCACCAGAGTTTACCTGTCCTCCCAGAGTTTACCCAAACTCATGTCCATTGAGTCAGTGATGCCACCCAACCATCTCATCTGCTGTCGTCCCCTTCTCTTCCTGCCCTCTATCCTTCCCAGCATCAGAGTCTTTTCAAATGACTCAGTTCTTCACATCAGGTGGCCAAAGTACTGGAATTTCAGCTTCAGCATCAGTCCTTCCAATGAACACCCAGGACTAATCTCCTTAGGATGGACTGGTTGTATCTCCTTGCAGTCCAAGGGACTCTCAAAAGTCTTCTCCAACAACACAGTTCAAAAGCATCAGTTCTTTGGCACTCAGCTTTCTTTATAGTTCAACTCTCACATCCATACATGACTACTGAAATAACCATAGCCTTGACTAGATAGACCTTTGTTGGCAAACTAATGTCTCTTCTTTTTAAAATGCTGTCTAGGTTGGTCATAACTTTTCTTCCAAGGAATAAGCGTCTTTTAATTTCATGGCTGCAGTCACCATCTGCAGTGATTTTGGAGCCCAAAAAAATAAAGTCAGCCACTGTTTTCACTGTTTCCCCATCTATTTCCCATGAAGTGATGGGACCAGATGCTATGATCTTAGTTTTCTGAATGTTGAGCTTTAAGCCAACTTTTTGATTCTCCTCTTTCACTTTCATCAAGAGGCTCTTTAGTTCTTCTTCACTTTCTGCCATAAGGGTGGTGTCATTTGCATATCTGAGGTTATTGGTATTTCTCCCAGCAATCTTGATTCCAGCTTGTGCTTCTTCCAGCCCAGCATTTCTCACAATGTACTATGCATAGAAGTTAAATAAGTTAACTAAGCAGGGTGACAATATACAGCCTTGACGTACTCCTTTTCCTATTTGGAACCAGTCTGTTGTTCCATGTCCAGTTCTAACTGTTGCTTCCTGACCTGCATACAGGTTTCTCAAGAGGCAGGTCAGGTGGTCTGGTATTCCCATCTCTTTCAGAACTTTCCACAGTTTATTGTGATCCACATAGTCAAAGGCTTTGGCATAGTCAATAAAGCAGAAATAGATGTTTTTCTGGAACTCTCTTGCTTTTTCGATGATACAGAGGATGTTGGCAATTGAACTCTGGTTCTTCTGCCTTTTCTAAAACCTGCTTGAACATCTGGCAGTTCATGGTTCACGTATTGCTGAAGCCTGGCTTGGAGAATTTTGAGAATTACTTTACTAGTGTGTGAGATGAGTGCAATTGTGCGGTAGTTTGAGCATTCTTTGGCATTGCCTTTCTTTGGGATTGGAATGAAAACTGACCTTTTCCAGTCCTGTGGCCATTGCTGAGTTTTCCAAATTTGCTGATACATGTAATCTCAGAATTCATTTCAAGGGCTTGCCTAAATTATTTCCTGATAACACATTCGATGTTAAAGTGGATGATCTATGTGTTTACTCCCTCAGTCACGTCTGACTCCTTGTGACCCCATGGACTGTAGCCCACCAGGCTCCTCTGTCCATGGGATTTTCCAGGCAAGAATACTGGAGTGGGTTGACATGCCCTCATCCAGGGGATCTTCCAAACCCAGGGATCAAACCCAGGCCTCCCTCATTGCAGATAATTCCTTTACCATCTGAGCCACCAGGGAAGCTAGTGTTTTATTTAGCTATAGCTTCATGACAAACATTTTCCTAAGCAGGATGATGAAAGTAGCTTGATTCAGTGGGAGAAAGTCAGAATTTGGAGACTGACCTGAATAAAAATCCCCTGTTTATACTGTGTGAAATTTGTTACATTACATAGTCTATATCTATTCTAGTTAATGTGTAATGTAGGAAAAATAAAATCTATGTCACAGTAAGATCAGGTCTGTACCCTAACTGGTCAAGCTTAAGCCTCCTATGAGGGAGGGTGTGTGTGTGTGCGCATGCTCAATTGTATTCCATTCCTTGGAACGCCATGGACTATAGCATACCAGGCTCTTCTATCTAAGGGATTCCCCAGGCAATAAACTGGAGAGGGTTGCCATGCCCTCCTCCAGGAGATCTTCCTGACCCAGGAATCTAACCTAAATCTCTTTCAGCTCCTGCATGGGCAGGTGAACTGTACTACCTGGGAAACCCATGAGGGAGGAGAAACCAGTGAATCCTTCTCTGGATGTTACAGAGATGCCTCCTTCTTCCTCAGAAACAGGAAAGAAGCAAATTCATCAAAGCCCAAGTTTTCACACCATTTCAAGTTATGAAATTGAGAAAACAGGTTAGACTATAGCATTTCTTTCTCATGACCATCTGTAAAATGAACAAAATTCTCTGCTTAGATTCTCCTGAGAAAAATATTCACTGAACTTGAGCATTTTCCCAATAGAAAAATGTTATACAGAAGAAAAGTTTTTATTGGATTCTATTTTTGGAAGAGATTATTTACAAATCTAAACCCAATCTGTGGCATAATTCTCGGTAAATCTAACCCCACACTCAATGCTAATAGAAAATACTTTTCTAGAATCAGGGCTAAACTTAAATCTCTCCTACTAAAGCTTCACTTTTTGTCAATTTTCAGGAATACATGAAACTCTATATTTTAAACTTTGCTTTCCTATTCTTAAAGCTGTCTAAAAAGAGCAATCATAAAGATACTTTGAGGACAAGAAAATTGTAGGTTTAAAATATATAAGTTGAATTTACTATTAAAACTAATTATATGTAGGCTCCGCACGTTCTTCTAGCTTATTTCTATTTTAAAGGCAATTTTCCTGTTCTAAAGTAATTGTCTAGGTCTTCTCTTCCTCCAAAGGAATTCTCCTGGATACTGATAACTGATAATGTACACAGGCAACCAGAGACAGAGAAGTTACTTTCCTAGTACTTAGATATTCACATGTATGAAACATGTGTTTCACAGGTCAAGACACTCAAAACTATCAGAAGTGGTGTATTTATTTCTGAAAGGATTTCAGAATAAGGAAATAATATTAGCATGGAGAATATTTTCCCCCAAATATCTTGAGACAATGTTTTTTTTTTAATCTATTTTTTTTTTAATTTTAGGAGAGATAAAGAACTAGGTCTTGCTTCCCTTGAAAAATGTATACTTTTTGCATATGGATCTTAATGATTAAGAGTCTACTGTTAGAAAAAAAAATTCCTGAGTTTGGATTTCTACATTACCAGCTGTAGAACCATGGGAAAAACAATCTTTTTGCCTTAGTTTCCCCATATGTAATAATAATAATGAAATTATTATTATAGGTAATAATTTTGTCAACTTTATATAGTTGAGATTCAATGTGTGATTATGAATAAAATACTTAGTATCATGTATGTTACAGAGTAGGCACTATAAAAATTAATAAATGATAAAGGTAAAGGACCATGGCCATGTCTAACTCAACGAAACTACGAGCCAAGCCATGTAGGGCCACCCAAAATGGACGTGTCAGGGTGGAGAGTTCTGACAGAATGTGATCCACTGGAGAAATGAATAGTAAACCACTTCAGTATTCTTGCGTTGAGAACCCCATGAACAGTATGAAAATGCAAAAATACAGGACAGTGAAAGAGGAACTCCTCTGGTCAGTAGGTGCCCAATATGCTACTGGAGATCACTGGAGAAATAACTCCAGAAAGAATGAAGGGATAGAGCCAAAGCAAAAATAATACCCAGTTGTGGATGTAACTGGTGACGGAAGTAAAGTCTGATGCTGTAAAGAGCAATATTGCATAGGAACCTGGAATGTTAGGTCCATGAATTAAGGTAAATTGGAAGTGGTCAAACAGGAGATGGCAAGAGTGAACGTTGACATTTTAGGAATCAGTGAACTAAAATGGACTGGAATGGGTGAATTTAACTCAGATGAACATTATATCTACTACCGTGGGCAAGAATGCCTTAGAAGAAATAGAGTAGCCATCACAGTCACCAAAAGAGTTTGAAATGCAGTACTTGGATGCACTCTCAAAAACGACAGAATGATCCCTGTTCGTTTCCAAGGCAAACCATTCAACATCACAATAATCCATGTCTATGCCCAATCAGTAATTCTGAAGAAGCTGAAGTTGAATGATTCTATGAAGACCTACAAAACCTTCTAGAACTAATAACCAAAAAATATGTCATTCCTATGAAAGTCATAGTCTTTGAATGATACTACATTTACATCCCAGTTCCTGAATGCATAAAAAGTATAGAAGGAAAAAATAAATTATTACAAAACATCTGTCCATGATTAAGACTGACCATCATGAAGATTATCATACTGGACTGTTCAGATTAACAACAAATATGGTCATGATCTTTCAACTGAAATAAAACATTCTCCCAATGTTTTCAGGAGAAGAATAATTTATTTTCATTAAAAAATTTCCATATAGAAAATATTTAAAGTATATCATTTACCTGAATATGTAACTCACCCAGAATAAAATTTTAGAAAAATTGAAATATCTGAGGATGAGACTACAGGACTAGCTTTTAAAGAAAGATTTTAATCAGTCTAATCATCAAATTGTAAACAAGATTAAAGATTATAATCTTCAAGAGCTTTAAGAATGTTCTTAGTATAAATAGAAGAAAACAGTTTATTTAACAAATATAACACATGGCCGGTTTTGCAGTTAACACAGGCCATGTGATTTTTTTTTTCAAATTATGTCAAAGAGGAAGTAAAATTGAGCTATGTCCATTCTTTTTTGCACGTGTACTCACACACATACAAATATGAATACCATATGCTATTCATGTCATCACTTTGTGAAAGTTGATATATTCTTTCATACCCCACTTTTCCATAATGCCTCCTGGGAAGATGCTACTTGATGAAAAATTAAGTTGAATCACTTTCTTTTTACAGAGTACAGAGATGAGAGTGACAAACCCACTGTACATCTCTGGCTTGCATAAGTTGCTCTTAAACTGTCACTTTAATTATTCTTGAACTGCAAGCTTGCCTCCAGGCAAATTTCACAGAGGTTTTAAATAATCCATTGTATAAAATATTATCATGGACAGTGGGAAAATATTGAAAATAAAAGACGAACACAGAGTTTAAACAAATATATGAAACACGTTTATTTCAGGACAGGTAAACTTTTAAAAATAGACCTTAACATATTTCTGTGTAGACTAGGTGCTTGAAATTTTCCGGTAAGTGGTTCTTCCAGTGCTTTCCTGATTCTTCGTCATAGGAGGGAGGGTGAGTCTATTTCGCTAAAGACTTCGAAGACACTGTGAGTTATAAGTAATTGTCTTAGAACCTGGAATACTATATAAATAAACGAACTAGACCTAGACTCATAGAGATATCCTTTAGGGGAATTTAAAAGGAAAGCTCCGACTACATTTGTGTACTCAGTCACTTAGTCATGTCCAGCTCTTTGCCTCCTCATGGACTCTAGCCCACCAGGATCCTCTGTCCATGGAGTTTTCCAGAGAAGAATACTGGAGTGGATTGCCATTTCCTACCCTAGGGGATCTTCCCAAGCCAGGGATCAAACCAACATCTCTTGCATCTCCTGCATTGGAGGGTAGATTATTTACCATTAGTGCCACTTTCTAATGTTATAATTTTTATTCTGCTCAAAATCAGGACTCCTATCATCAGTTCAGTCGCTCAGTCATGTCCAACTCTGCAACCCCATGAATCGCAGCATGCCAGGCCTCCCTGTCCATCGCCAACTCCCAGAGTTCACTCAAACTCATGTCCATTGAGTCGGTGATGCCATCCAGCCATCTCATTCTTTGTCATCCCCTTCACCTCCTGCTCCCAATCCCTCCCAGCATCAGAGTCTTTTCCAATGAGTCAACTCTTCGCATGAGGTGGCCAAAGTACTGGAGTTTCAGCTTTAGCATCATTCCTTCCAAAGAACACCCAGGACTGATCTCCTTTAGAATGGACTAGTTGGATCTCCTTGCAGTCCAAGGGACTCTCAAGAGTCTTCTGCAACAGCACAGTTCAAAAGCATCAATTTGTTGGTGCTCAGCTTTCTTCACAGTCCAACTCTCACATCCATACATGACCACTGGAAAAACCATAGCCTTGACTAGATGGACCTCTGTTGGCAAAGTAATGTTTCTGCTTTTCAATATGCTGTCTAGGTTGGCATAACTTTTCTTCCGAGGAGTAAGCGTCTTTTAATTTCATGGCTGCAATCACCATCTGCAGTGATTTTGGAGCCCAAAAAAATAAAATCTGACACTGTTTCCCCATCTATTTCCCATGAAGCGATGGGACCAGATCATACTCACTCTTTATTGAATTTCTAAAATTATTTGTGAATGAATGGACTACTTTTAAATAATTTTTGCATTTAATGCTCATAGCAATGATATAAACAAGCATTATTGGTCACATTTCGTAGTTTGGAGAGATTAGGCAATAACCCAAGTTACTCAATTTATTGTTGAGGTTTTGGTTTTTTAACCCATTTCTATCTCCCAAATCCTGGCTTTCACCACATGAGGTGGTAGGTATAGCAATGGCTTTTTTTCTTCTGGGAAGAACGAGGGAGAGTGGAAAGAAATGAATATTTACCCAGCATTTTTAAAAAATATAACCAATATGATCAAACCAGTCAATCCTAAAGGAAATAAGTCCTGAATATTCATTGGAAGGACTGATGCTGAAACTCCAACACTTTGGCCACTGGATGCTAAGAGCCCATTCATTAGAAAGAACTTTGATTCTGGGAAAGATTTAAGGCAGGAGAAGGGGACGACAGAAGAGGAAACAGTAGGATGGCATCACGAACTCAATGGACATGAGTTTGGTCTAGGTAGGTCTGGGAGATGAGTGTGGTGTGCTGAAGTCCATGGGTTCGCAGAGAGTCAGACACAACTGAGAGACTGAACAACAAAAAGGTACTAGTTAGTATTTTACTTATTCTGGATCTTTCACATCATACTGTTTCAAAGAAAGTTATGTATGTGGAAGTGCTACTACATATACATCTGCAGACTTGGAAATATGTCTTCTGGTTCTCTGGATATTACCTATTTAATCTAGCCCTCCAGCTTGATAGTCTTAAAATCATTTGAATCCCAAATTAACTCTTCTTCCTAGCCTCTGCCCATGGAAATTTCCTGAAGCAGCCTTTCCTCTCTTCATATTTCATAGTTCTGGCCATATTCCACTCCATACAATGCAACCTCTTCTTCAACTATCAAAGTTTAAATACTGTAGCTCAAATAACAATAGGGTGTTTTCATTTGATAAAAGCATTGTCTTTATAGGAGTTGGACTATTTAAATCAGTGTATAATAAAACAGGCAGAATGCCCTTTAGGCCAGGAGTCCCCAGCCTCCCCCAACCAAGGCCACACAGCAGGAGGTAAGCAGTGGGAAACAAGCAAACAAAACTTCATCTGTATTTATAGTCAATCCCCATCGTTCTCCCATCACCCCCAGATAGGAAAGTCTAGCTGCAGGAAAACAAGTTCAGGGCTCCCACCGATACTGCATTACGGTGAGTTGTATAATTATTTAATTATATATCAATAATAATAATACAATAATGCAATAATAATAATACAAATAAAGTGTATAATAAATATAATGTGCTTGAATCATCCCCAAACCACCTCCACCTCTGGTCCATGGAAACACTGTCTTCCATGAAACCTGTCCCTGGTGCCAAAAAGTTGGGGATAACTGCTTTACATCTACAGAAAGAATAATTCTAGAACATTCTAGTAGATGATATAGGTTGAGTCACTAAATATTCTATCTTCTTTATCCCTCATCTCTCTATACAATGTAGGCTGGAATATCTAAAAGCAATTAACAAAAACAAACTTATTTTTCCAGGTTTTCATCCAGGTGACTTATTTCTGGTCAATGAGTTTAAAGCCATATCGGGCCAATCTTCTATCTCTATCTTATTTTTATGCTGTTTTTTTCCTCCAGTTTGTTCTTAGTATCATAGATAGAGCTACAGTAGTAAGGTTGAGACCGTTAGGTAGTGGATGTGGGAGAAAGGTCAAGTTTAATGTGAAGGTACAGTCCTTGACATCTGTGAGTTGCTAAAGAATGTGAAGAAACACGTACCTTCATATTTTGGGGATGTAAGAAAATGCAGTTGGATTTTCTGGCCTTGATGCAGAATGCTTTATGAATTTTATACTAAAGAAAGGTCATCACCAAAAATAAATAAACTGACAAGCTGACACAGCAAACTGCAACCCTATGGCTCAAAAGACAAATGTCATCAGCTCACACGGAAAGTGAAAGTGTTAGTCATTCAGTCAAGTCCCATTCTTTGCCACCCAATGGACTGTAGCCCGTCAGGCTCCTCTGTCCATGGAATTCTCCAGGCAACAATATTGGAGTGAGCAGCCATTCTCTTCTCCAGGGGAGCTTCCTGACCAGGGATAGATCCCAGGTCTCCTGCATTGCAGGCAGATTGTTTACCACCTGAGCCACCGGGGAGCCCAACTGACTGTGTTCAACAGATCAAATTTACCAGAGTCAGCTGAGAAGCAGCTCTTTCTGTACAATAGAGATATATCAGTATTTTATCTGGGTACTTACGTCAGATGCTGACCCCTAATATTCCTGCCTCTAATTCTGAGTTCTTCCTCACCCAATCCCCCCACTCATGTTTTAACCCCCTGCCAATTTATACATAGGATTGGGTATTCTCTGCATAGGAAATCAAAGTTTTATACCCCCTAGACAGAAAGATATCTAGATTAGAGACAAATATACATCCTGATCAATATATCACGGAATTAGCCAGGGTTACTAATGCCACCAACTTTATATAACAACGCAAATCTCAGTGGCCTAAAACAAGAAAGGTTTATTTCTTGTTGATTTCAGAACTGAGCAGCTCATATATACATACTTCCCCACCTCTAGAGTCTCCCTCCCACCTCCTCATCCACAGGTGGATGACCTCCTAGGTCATCACAGAGCACCATGCTGAGCTCCCTGCTACACAGCAGCTTCCCACTAGCTAACTATTTCACACATGGTAGTGTATATATGTCAATACAACTCTCCACACATATGGCTGTTTCGTGAAGTTGTACAGCAGAAACTAACACATTGTAAAGCCATTCTGTCCCAGTTAATAAAAATAAAAAGCAATTTTAAAGAAGAAAGCATTGTGACTTCTTTCTAAGCAATGACTAAAGGGTTCCTTCTGCAATTACTCTGTGGCTCTGTCAGATGTGGGCCCTCTCTAGAGTCATCCTCTGGGTCCATCGACCTAGCTGGTGTGTTAAGACCTTGTGGCAGAAAGTGGAGAAGAACTAAAGAGCCTCTTGATGAAGGTGAAAGTGGAGAGTGAAAAAGTTGGCTTAAAGCTCAACATTCAGAAAATGAGGATCATGGCATCCGGTCCCATCACTTCATGGGAAATAGATGGGGAAACAGTGGCTGACTTTATTTTGGGGGGGGTCCAAAATCACTGTAGATGGTGACTTCAGCCATGAAATTAAAAGACGCTTATTCCTCGGAATAAAAGTTATGACCAACCTAGACAGCATAATAAAAAGCAGAGACATTACTTTGCCAACCAAGGTTCATCTAGTCAAGGCTATGGTTTTTCCAGTGGTCATGTATGGATGTGAGAGTTGGACTATAAAGAGGGTTGAGCACAGAATAATTGATGCTTTTGAACTGTGCTATTGGAGAAGACTTCTGAGAGTCCCTTGGACTGCAAGGAGATCCAACCAGTCCATCCTAGGGGAAGTCGGTCCTGGGTGTTCATTGGAAGGACTGATGTTAAAGCTGAAACTCCAGTATTTTGGCCACCTGATGCGAAGATCTGACTCATTTGAAAAGACCCTGATGTTGGGAAAGATTGAAGGCAGGAGGAGAAGGGGACGACAGAGGATAAGATGGTTGGATGGCATCACCAACTCAATGGACATGAGTTTGGGTAAGCTCCAGGAGTCGGTGATGGACAGGGAGACCTGGCGTGCTGCAGTTCATGGGGTCGCAAAGAGTTGGACACGACTGAGTGACTAAACTGAACTGAACTGATGGACAGTTGCACGTGCCATTATATGAACCAGTCATGGGGATAATACACATTGCTTACCTCCAGATAATACTGGTCAGAAACCAAGCACATGGGACCAAAATTAATAAAAGGGAATCTTGGCAAATAGCCTTCCTGTGTTCCCAGGGAGAGAAGACAAGACAATTAAGCAGATAAATAACCTCTGTCACAACCTGTCTCATGTGGATTAAGCTAGAATGAGTCTGTCCTTTGAGATTCTTTTTCTTGAATGAACCAATAAAGTCTAGTTTCCAACTATGCATGAATGAATACAAGACTTGGCATATGGAGATTCAAGTGAGAAACCCTGCCTGCCATCATTCAGTGTGGAACTAAAACCAAGATGCTACAAATGTCAGACACTGAAGCCTGCAATCTCTGATTCCAAAATTCATGCTCCTATGGGATCAACTGAATTTCAAATATTTTTTTATGAAAATTAATTGTCCTAAATTTTGGTCATTCTGTTTTCTAGAAAATAGAGAGATAATATGACATTAACAAAGTATCTCTTGGTAACCTGTTGCAAATTAAATCTGACACAAGGAAAATAAGGGACAATTTTAGGCTGATGGCAAACATAAAGGTGATTTATCTTTTAGCAAACATATCAAATGGCTCACAAACACAACATGTTAATGGGTTGCCTAAAAATAACAGCACTACAACAATCTCAGCATTTCTCATGTGCCATAATCTGTGCTGTTCTTTATTTACTTTATGATAAATCTCATTATGACATAAGAAGTGTTTAACCTCCCCTTTTATATAAAGAGAAGCTAAAAGTCCAACAGCCAAAGAAACACAATAAATTGTCTATAATTAGCTGAATGACCACATGTACAAAGTCACAAATCACAGAAGTAAACTCAAGTTTATCTCAAAGCAACGATTATATTTATATTTTATCAACTACAAGGAACAGAAATGTTGAAAAAAATATTCTGAAGTCATATTCGTCAGTAAGCCAATTAAAGAATGGGTTATTTCCTGATTTTAAGTTGCATTTATTACTATAAACTAGGCGATAGAGAATATTCATTAAAAATTTTATTGTTAATAATTATTGTGCTCTTAGCATGTACCAGGGACTATGTCAAATACATATATGCATTTTAAAAGTACATTGGTCAGCTATCACTGCAATGTGGTTACATACTAAACAGCACTAAAACTCACTGACTTACAGCAAGAAGTATTTAACTCTGACTTACAGGTTTGTGAGTTGTCAGCCACTCAGCAGGCATAAGCTGTATTTTATGTTCCAGTCTCAAGGCTGAAGATTGGGTTTAGGTCTGCTCTATATAACTCTCATTTTACTTGGACCAAATGCTACCTGGACCATGTTTTTCTTAAGGTGAATAGCAGGAATACAAGAGTAAGTGACAAAGCATCTAGTCCGCAAAGATTTTTGCCCAGAAGAGACCATGGTCACTTCTGCCCGCATTCAAATGTGTGGAGCACAGGGAGGGCACTGTGAATCTGCGAAAATAATTCAACCTATAGAAAAAGCAATCCTGAAATCCTGATAACAACCCTTTTATGAAGATACCTAGTTAAATGAGTGCTTCTCTTGTGGCTCAGCTGGTAAAGAATCTGCCTGCAATGAGGGAGACCTGGGTTCAATCCCAGGGTTGGGAAGATCCCCTGGAGAAGGGAAAGGCTACCCATACTAGTATTCTGGCCTGGAGAATCCCATGGACTACAGTCCATGGGGTCACAAAGAGTCGGACATGACTGAGTGACTTTCACTTTGTTTAAATGAGTAACTTTTTTAAGGTCAGAGTTAGGAAGGACCAGAGTCATATTTTAAACTCAGGTTCAGATAACTCCAGCCTAAGATCTAAGCTATAATACTGTCAAGTTGATAGCATTCTTGACTCAAGGATATATACCAGTTCATATTCAGTTTTAGGCCATTGGCTACAAAAAATTGTCAGGCTATATCATTTACTATATCTATATCTATATCTATATCTATATCTATATCTATATACATTGGAGAAGGAAATGGCAACCCACTCCACTCCAGTGTTCTTGCCTGGAGAATCCCAGGGACAGAGAAGCCTGGTGGGCTGCCCTCTATGGGGTTGCACAGAGTCGGACACGATTGAAGTGACTTAGCAGCAGTGTGTGTGTATATATATATACACACACACACACACATATATTTTATATATATAAACACATATGTTTTATATATATATATATATATACACACACACATACACACACAATTAGTTTAAGAATTGGTTTCTTTGACCAATTAGGTATGTCAAAAAGCAAAAGTCTATCATATATCTGTCATGTTAAAACACTCTAAAATCCTTCATTTCAAATGAATTGAACTCTTTGCGTCTCCATGAACAAAATGGTAGCTTAAAGAATTCAATTTGACAAAACCTTTGTTTTAGGTATTTTTAAAAATGTATTTCCTTTTATAAAATTCTATAGATTTTGTAGATTTTCCATCGATCATGAAAATTTAGAACTTAATTTTAATTTGCAAAAAACCCTAAACATTCTTCCTTTGTCTCCTTTGAGAGGCTTTGTTTGCAGATAACAATAATTCTTTTCCAAATTGTTTTAAGAGAAAACTACAAAAGCACACATTCATTTGCATATAGGTTAAATTGTCCTCTGGATGAGATAAAGTCATTTTACTTTCTCTGAGATGACTTTTTTAAAATAAAAATAAATGTAAATGTCTGTTTCCTCATTCAATTAATGAAAATTTTGTAGATATTTTTGTTTCTTAGATTGGAGAAGACTTCAAAGGCCTTTAGTAGCCAGCATGTGAAGCAGCAGGATCACATCCAGCAATTAGAATCATCAGAAATCACCTTTATCAGGACTTTGAACTTTCTTCAAAGGAAAAAGGTTCTTGCTGGGTTTTCCCTTCTTTTTTTAAAAAGTAGTTCTATTTGATACATTTCTGTTCAACTTCAAATATTCAATCATAGAATTATACAAGGATATTATAAAGGAATATTTTGGCATCTTTTTGAGAGAATTATTACTTAGGGTAACAAAGTACTACCACATGAATTATTATAATTAGTAGTAGTTTAATTACGATTGCATCCCAGTATTGCTATGCTTTCAAATTACTGAGATTAAAGTTAGAAAATAAGGTATCTCATATTCTAAGGCATTACAATATCATAGGACCTAGTGCAGTATGACTTAAAAGAAGAAAGTATGCAAAATATTATTGAAATAGAGACAATAGAATTTATGAGGATCCACCCAGGACATCAGAGAGAAAAGTACAATAAAATTCAAGAAGAGACCCAGGTAAGACCCAAACTGAGAATACAGATTAAATCTAAAACAAGACAAACTAAATTTCACATGATTTCCCAGATCTAGGATCTGAGAAATCCCATTTTCTTTACATTTTGGAGAGCATGAGGACAAATGTTGAAAATATAACCTGCATTTATGTAATAGGATGTAGGAATAAAATTTCCAGGTAATTTAATATTTCAAAGAAATTTTCCAGAAAGGTCAGATGTCTAGGCTTGAGAGTAGCAACTTAAGATATACCAGTTTTTAACTCGAATGTGAATGACCCTGTTTTCTGGATGAGTGATTTACTGAGATAATACCATACATGGCTTTCAAATATCACAAATTTAGGACTTAAAGGTAAAAAGGAAATGTGGACAAAAGTAGAGTTTAAAATATAGAGGGCTTCCCTGGTGGCTCCGTGGTAAAGAATCCACCTGACAATCAACGCGGGAGACCCAGGTTTGATCTCTGATCTGGGAAGACCCCATGTGCCTCGGAGCAACTGAGCTCCTGCACCACAACTAGTGAGGCTGCACTCCAGAGCCCACACAGCGACTCCTGAGCCCATGCGCTGCAACTGCTGAAGCCAGCATGCCTGGGAACCCCTGCTCAGCAGGAGAAGCCGCCAAACGAGAAGCCTGCACGTGCTGCAGCTAGAGGAAAGACCACGCAGCAACAAAGACCCAGCACAGCCAAAAATAAGTAAATAAAATGATACGATTATTTTTTCTAAAAATAGAGACTTATTGAAGGCAAAGACTATGCTTTTCTTAATATAATAACGCAATTTATAACAGAAATGCTAGTTTTCAAAATGTTTCCAATGATGTACTCTGTTTCTAAAATAATTATTAGCACTCCAGTCTATGTTTAGATACATAGATGCATGCATCCATGCGTGTGCACACAACTGATTATGATTGTGCTTATATACACATACATGTAGATATACGCATACACACACACATGCACACACATTTCTGCATTAATATGGAGTTAACATTTCAAGGCATACTCCAAAGTAGAAATTCAGAAATGACAGAGTATAAAAAAAAAACATTTTTCTCTCAGATCTTAGTAGCTTTATTGTACTGTGTCATAAATACACTCCGCTTTAGAGGTCAGATAGACACAAATGAAACTTTTTTTAAAGATTTTTTTTTTAATGTGGACCATTTTCAAAATCTTTATTGAATTTGTTAACAATATTGTGTCTATTGTTTATGTTTTCTTTTATTGGCCACAAGGCACGTGGGATCTTAGATGCCCGACCAGGGGTCGAACCTGCACCCCTGCACTGGAAGGCAATAATAAATTGCCTTCTTAATAAATGTAACTTCTATAAGCATACTTATTATCACTCTTAACCACTGGACCACCAGGGAAGTCCCAAAACAAATGTAGCTCCTCTAAGCATACTTCTAAAATAGTGAAAGGTGGTATGCATAATCAAAATACAGAAGGAAGAATAAATTTGTTTCCAACATGTATCTTTTTAATAAACTGAGGTCATGTAGTTGCATGCAGTAATAGATCAAAGTAGAGCTTATTTTAATTTGAGTGTTCATCAAAGAAAATACCCCATCAATTCCCATTTGTGACACTTGAAAATATGGTATTTAATTCCCCTTAATAAAAAAAAAATCACAATTTTATTTTATTGGAAATATGGTAGAGATCATTTTAAAGGCAAAGTTATATATAGAACAACAAAGAAATTAAAAATGAATCTCCAAATTGAATTACCCAGAAAAAATTAATGTCTGATAACATGTTTCTGAGTATTAATGGAGTTAAAAAGATGAATGATGTCATAGATCATCTGTGGCATGAAGTGGAGGGCAATAGGAGTGCTCCATTCTGGGTACAGTCAGTAAGAGAGTATATTGACTATAGATAATTTGGAAATATTAATAAAATTAAAATTTGCTTTTTATTATCACTCTATACCAGCAATTCTAAACAATAACTATAATTACAACACTCCTCCCATCAGAATAGATTCCTCCCAATGACACTCCACCTTGGAACACTAATGGAATAGCTAGCTAGCTGATAAATATATTCATAAAGTTGAATTTTATAGCAAAATTAATTTACTCTATTTTAACTTAAGTAAATTCACATAGAACTGAAGAAAGAACAGACAGGGAAATATAGCTTTACTACATCAGATATTACCATCCAAAATATAATTCTAACAATAAGAAAGGTTATATTTATGTTAAGATATAGGAGTCATTATTTTAATCATCAGGGGATTGAGGAAGGAGAAAAACAGGATACTACTGGCCTTAGATAGTTAAGGTGCATATCAGTGGAATGATTTCAGTAAGACTATACTTTTGCATCTTCCCATACACAGAAAGCAATGGCACCCCACTCCAGTACTCTTGCCTGGAAAATCCCATGGATAGAGGAGCCTGGTAGGCTGCAGTCCATGGGGTCGCTACAAGTCAGACACGACTGAGCGACTTCACTTTCACTTTTCACTTTTATGTTTTGGAGGAGGAAATGGCAACCCACTCCAGAATTCTTGCCTGGAGAATCCCAGGGACGGGGGAGCCTGGTGGGCTGCCGTCTACGGGGGTCGCACAGAGTCAGACACGACTGAAGCGACTTAGCAGCAGCAGCATACACAGAAAAGCACTAAATTCACTAAGTTGAGATGTTTGATTTTTTTTTTGTTGGTTAATCACTCAATCGTGTCCGACTCTGCAACCCAAGGACTGTGTAGCCTGTCAGGCTCCTCTGTCCATGGAATTCTCCAGGCAAGAATACTGGAGTGGGGATCTTCTCCAGGGGATCTTCCCGATCCAGGGATCTTACCCATGTCTTCTGCATTGGAAGGTGGATTCTTTGCCACTGAACCACAAAGAAAGCTTCTGGTTTTCCTTAATTAACAGTAAGGGCATGGCAACCCACTGCAGTGCTCTTGCCTGGAGAATCCCATGGACAGAGGACCAGGCAGGCTACTGTCCATGGGTCCATGGTGTCATAAAGAGTTAGACACCACTGAGCTACACAAACAGACACACAATCTTTCAATGTTCTGGTTATCTGGGGGTTTTGTTTGTTTGTTTTGTTTTGTTTTCCAAAAACTCCTATTTAACCTGGCTCCTTTCTTTCCTCTTCAAAACAGCCCCTCAGAGCTATATGAGAGACAGTCTCCTGGACATAAATCTTTAGGAGTAAAACATTATTCTCAACTTTTAGGTTCTGCTTTTTAGTTGACACCAGAATTCACAGATTTTGTTTACTGGTAACTTAACATTTGCTATATTAAAACTATATCTTTAGATCCCAGCCTTACTGTTGCTTCTGTGCCCACTCAGCCAACACTATCCTTGGATTCCCCTCCTTTCACCATCTACATCATGAGGAGGGGGCCAAGATGAAGTCAGGAGGGGAAAAGCAAGACTGCAAAATATTCACAGGAGTGCTACCTTTTAACATGAGAGGTCATTGGCATTTGTTAACTGGTGCTTATAGAAGTTAGCTTCCTACCATCCAAGAGAAAATGGCAGTCAGGGGTCCTAGGATGGTTCCCAGTTTCTTGAGAAAGACATTCCTGGGTAATAGAACATCATATCCTATCTTAAATGAGCAGAGAAAGAATTTACAATTTCAAGTTTTCTAAAGAAAAGCTCTAAGAAAAGGGAGATCAGGGGCTATGGTCAGGAAAAGTCTGTCTAAATTTCAGACAAGTGAGGGGAAAGTCAAGGTCACTTTGGTCAGTATTCAAAGGGCTAAGTTCCTAAGATAGTTTGTAAAGGAGACATAGTCCTGAACCTGAATAGGATTTGTATCCTGTTGTCTGGAAGTTGTATAAATCCAAATTATGTTGACTTGGTTGATAGTGCTTTTCAGGTCTACTATATCCTTCTACTTTTCTGTCTATTCATTCTATTAATTTTTGAGAGTTTGATGTTGAAACTCCAACTAGAACTCTTAATCCACTTAACAATTAAAATATATGAAATATAATTGTAATATATAGTGGGACTATATTTAACTTTGTTCTGTATTTTCCAAGTCTCCTTTAAATGTGTTATACTTTTGTAATTTAAAAAATAAAAATGAAGGAAAAAAAGAGATATAGCCCCTTGCAGATGGGATAGAAAAATGAGAGTCAGATGTGTCTTTAGAGGTGGGAGACTGTAAAGTGACTGTTTATGAGTGAGAGAAAAGGAATAACTATGATAAAAAGCAAAAGAACTGCACCGATCAGAGTAAGTGGAGGCAGACAGGCTGACAACTGACATGACGGTAGAATGTAGATTATCTAGAAATCCTCTTGGTGATGTCAAATTCTAATAAGCAGACCCAGATAGATAAATGAGTGTAGATAGCCAGCTGTGAGAAACCAAGGACTTTGAGGGGCTGTGGTAAATTTCAGAGTATCTGCTCTGTCCTATTACCAATGCAGGGTCTCAGGTCCCACCCAGAATAAATGAACCAGGAGTCGCGTTTTAACAAGATTTCAAAAGGATATAAGGACACATTAAAGTTTGAGAAGCATGGTTGAAATCACGCCTCTGCAAATAACCTTTTCTCACCACTTCCTTGCATTGGTTTTGATCATTTACAATACTTCACCTACACAGCAGCTCTTCAAAGGGAAGGACTTTTTTTTTCCCTCTCTAAATATTTGCTTTGACAACAGATTTTCTGAGTGAATGAAAGTGTTGCCCTATGTGTGACCTATGTAAAATTATTCTTGCACATTGGCCCTTATGTTGCTCAGGATTAATCACATTCATTTATTTATAAAGGTGAGAATTTCAAATATAACCCTGAATCACATTCTGGAATACATTTTGGTATGCAGAAGGAAAAGATGAACACATAATCATTACATATTCTTTAAAACAAAGGGAGGAAAGAGCAACAGAAAATATATTAATGTAATTTTATGGCTGAGAATTTTGAAACAACCATCATGAAATGTAAAGCTATGGTCCTCAAAGGAATCATAACTTGGCTGTAAGGCAAATATATATTAAAGCATAAATATAAGAGTCTATATAGTAATAGAAAATACTACCAACGAGATGTGCCAAGAGACTAAATTATAATTGACATGGGAATCATAGATTTGGAATCTCTTACTGCTTAGAATTTACATTTTTCTGAAGCACTGAAATAAGACCAAGACATCCAGGTACCACAGGGTGTGTGATCAAAAATATGAGAGGTCATATCAACAACAAACAGCTCATGATATTTATTTTATATCATCTAGACAATTTAACTAAAAGAATAATCAATTACAAATTCAAATAAGGAAGCCTGCAAGTTTTATATAATGCATAAAAACCAATCACTATAAATATACATAGAATTATAGGGCATCTAAGTACACACGACATACAAACTCATTAATTTGGACTCATTAACTTAGAATTTATGGTAATGTGGATGAGGACTCACAGGCTCTTAGGTTGCTGGCGGTGGAAGAATTCTTAGAGAACATCAAGGCTGAATGCTTGACCACTGTGCTGGGGTTTGTGTGTGTGCTGATTAAGACAGCCTTAAGATTTCCCTGGACTTGACTCAACTTTAGACAGCTTTCTCCCTGACTGAAGTCCCCTGATCTGTATTTTACAGCTTTTGTCTTAGAAAACTTAACAGTTGTAAATTCTTACTTTGTCCCTTAGAGATGTAAATCTTCTTCAGCCTGGGAATTGTTGTACTCCAAGAACTGCAAGCCACCCCTTTGAAACAGATAATGACTATCGGGCCCCCTCACAGACTCTGTGGGTAGGGAGGAGCCTAATATCAATGAACTGCAAGGAGCACCAATTAGCAAACACTCATGGCCTGACCACACTGACCAACTTTCCCACTGATGGCTAATGTGCCCCAGAACTTTGCCCCTAGTTTGCCCAGGGATGGAAACTTCTCCCACCTTTCTTTTTCAGGAGAGTTGAGTTGAATCTGTCTTCCCCATTACAATTGTCTTGACTCTTATAGAAATAGTCAAAAATAAAGTCTTTATTATCTACTGAATTCCATCTGATATAATTTTTCTGATTGCGTGTGTGTGTGTGTGTGTGTGTGTGTGTGTGTGTGTGTGTAGAGGGTCTCCCAGGGGACCTACAGGTCACACCTACCCCATCCACATCTTCCTCAAAGTATTCTGTCTTTAATCTGTTTTATATGTTGGTTTTTTTTCCCCTAAAACTGTATTTTTAAAAATACATTTAGAAACACTTTAGGAAAACTATTTCATTTTTCAAGTGAGATAACAGAAGTCGCAAGGAAAGTTATTCACCACATAGCCCAAGATCCCACTGTGAGGAACAAGCAGCTTTAGAGCCCTGGAAGGCCGCTCCAGTGTTCTCTAGATGTTATTTTTGTATCATTAAAGAAGACAATGTCAACTGGGCAATATAAGAAAAACATGAAGGGATGATTAACCTACTCTAAAGGACAAATGATCTTCAAGTGCCTGAGGAACAATCATTTGCATGCAACCAATTCATATGCAAATTAGTAATAATTTTTATTCAGGCCTTTGTTTGGGAACATTTATTAGCCATTAGTTGTGTTATTTTATTTACTTGAATGCATATTTTCCTAAATGCTGCATAACTATGTAGAGGATTATAAATTTAGCATCGAAAAATGTAAGACAAAGTCATAAATAGAAGCCAGGAGCACCAGTACAAATAGTGACTTGATCCAGTTAACTTATATTAACATGAATAATTCTTTAGTTAGAAGGTGACTTAGGGCATTAAATTACAGTTATGAATTTGGCTGAGATGCTTAGCTTTGCAAAGTCTCCCTTCCTCATTAGTAAAATCATAGGTAATAATCCCTAACTTTCTACTGCTTTAATCATGATATAGAAAACACATTTTAAGTGCTTAGCTTAGCTTAGCCTCTCAGTCCTTTTTGACTCTTTGCAACCTCATGGACTGCAGTCTGTCAGGCTCATCTGTCCATGGGATTCCCCAGGCAAGAATACTGGAGTGGTTACTCCAGGGGATCTTCCAAGCCAGGGATCAAACCCACATCTCCTGTGTCTCCTGCATTGCAGATGGATTCTTTACGGTTAGTGCCACCTACAGGACTAAATAAACTCTCACTGGCGTTAATATCCAACATGGCGGTGTGAGTATTCAACACCAAAATAAAGCATCGTCATCACTCTTCAGTTTCTTCAGTCATTATAATGATTATTAAGAAAATGTGCCTAAACAGTAACTACTATTTGATTCTAGTCCCAGCCAGTGGAACTGTGGAAATCCACAACCTAAATGTGTAAGCTTTGGTGCATAATAGAGTGTTGAGTTTAATTAAGTCCAAAATTCCAATTAGTAACATCTGATTTTTTTTTTCAGATGTTATTAATAGTACTGACTTGAGGCAAATGGTAATAACAAAGTAATTGGGTGGTCAATTACATGCGGCCTATAATTCTTGATCCTTTTCAGTGATGTCTCTTTATTAGACGCTGCTGCTGCTGCTGCTAAGTCACTTCAGTCATGTCTGACTCTGTGCAACCCCACAGACAGCAGCCCTCCAGGCTCCTCCATCCCTGGGATTCTCCAGGCAAGAATACTGGAGTGGGTTGCCATTTCCTTCTCCAATGCATGCATACATGCTAAGTCGCTTGAGTTGTGTCTGAGTCTATGCGACCCTGTGGACAGCAGCCACCAGGCTCCTCTGTCCACAGGATTCTCTAGGCAAGAATACTGGAGTAGGTTGCCATTTCCTTCTCCTTATTAGACTCTATTAAGCTATTTTATGAAAATGAAAAAACAAAAACAACAAAATTACAGTATTATTAAAGGAAAAATGCAGCAAATAAAATAATGCTGCCAGTATATTCTCACATAAGAGGTCATTTTCTTCTCCAATTCTTCTGTGTCTCCAGAAGTTAAATCAAATGAATGACTTAGGGAAGAGAGAAAATGATCAATTGGGGGACATACTTTTGCTAAACTTTGACCTGGAAGTCCTTAATAAAACAGAATGACCTGGATTACCTTCATGTTTATTGTGTTTAAACATTTATTTTCCTTAGGAGTGGGAGGGGGGCTGAAAATTAAATTAGGGAGAAGTACTGCCATACTGATGGAGACAAGTTCAATACCAAAGATTTATTTACTTAGACAAATGAAATCAGAGTCAGTACATCTATCCAAAATGTTCTGATGTCTCTGCAGAAATACAAAAAGTTCTGGGCAAATGCAATTTTACTTCAGTCAAATTAGATGTAGTTGTCTAGAGGCTGCTAATCGTTAGGGGTAGGCTTTATCAAATCAGTTCCAGGGATTTCATAAGACTGAAGAATAGAATTACCACATAAAATACAGGTTTCCTAATTAAGACTATATTTTAGATAAACAACAAACAATCATTGGCATGTCTCAAATATATATACATAAATTGTGTGTGTCTATTTATTTCCATCAACTAAATAACCAATGATAGCTTCTAGATATCATTTTTCATCCTTAACATATGTTTGACCTAAGAGACAAATTGACTTTCATTTGGGGTATTCATATTTTCAATCAATTCATTCTAAAGTAGTCATTTAAAGGCTATAGCCACACAGAAAGAGAGACATGTGATTAAAAAAATTAAAATATGACATACCTATACTTTGCTGCGTTTCCTCAATGGGCAACAACAATCAGGTTAAATATTTTTTGATATTTTTAATTCAGCTAAAATTTGAATCTCCTAAATTACTTGATTTTTATTTGTGTAGATTGATATCAGTTTATTCTAGCTTATAAACTTCCATTCCCTAGGCTACTCAAAAATGAAAAATGGGGCTTCCTTGGTAGCTCAGTGGTAGAGAATCCACCTGCCAGTGCAGGAGATGTGAGCTCCATCTGTGGCATGGGATGATCCCACATGCCCCGGAGCAGCTAGGCCTATGCCCCATAACTACTGAGCCAGCACTTTAGAGCCTGAAAGCCACAGCTACGGAACCCATGAGCTGCAATTACTGAAGCTTGCGTGCTCTAGAGCCCATGCTCTGCAACAAGCGAAGCCATTGCAAGAAGCCTATGCACCGCAACTAGATCGTAGCCCTTGTTCACTGCAACTAGAGAAAAGCCTGCACAGCAATGAAAATAAAATAAATAATTTTTTTTTAATGAAAAATATTTCCATTCCCTCAAATAATATCAGATTGGCCAAAACATTCATTTGGATTTTTCTGTAACATCTTAAGGGCCAACCCAATATTTGTATCTATTATCACTTTAACTCTACAGGTATAATTCATGTTACCCTTTGAAGACCCGAAGTATAGAATCTAAATTTCATAAAATGATTAAACTTTATATTTTGGTCATTCAAATACTTTTCAAGAAATTTTAAAGAACATGTGATACTCTGGCAAAGTAAAAACTGCTGAAATAATTATTGTTATACAACTATCCATACAAATTTGACATGTTATCTATTTTTTATAAGAAATATACATTGATTTTTTGAATGATAAATACTTTACACTATTGTTTAAATTTGCTAATTGTTTTTTTAGATAATAGAGCATATTCTATGAGATTAATAAACAACATGTTTACCATGTATCCAAAAAAGATAGTTAATACTTCAAGTATTAATTAGAATATGTGAATCATGAACAAATAAGAAGGCAAAATATTAATCTTTACTTCTTCCTGGATCTCCAGAGTTCCATTTAGAAACTTTTTTGCATACCTGAAAAATATTCTTTAATATAAACATGCTGGTGACAAAGTATTTCAGATGGATTTTGGTAAACATACATTTATTTTGGTTCTATACCTAAAGTTTATTTTAATGAATATAAAATTCATGCTTAGGATTTATTTTCTCTCAACACATTGAAGCTACACTCTCATTCGTGTTCATTATTTCTTTTGAAAAGTCCATTGTAATCTAAGTTTTGCTTCCTCCAAAAGTCACATGGTTTTTTTCATTAGCTACTTATAAGATACTTGGTATTCTTTATTTTATTGTGATACTACAGACAGGAATTATTTATTGATTTGTTTTTATACTCCCAGGGGTTTACTGGACAGACGTTTTTCATTAGATTAGGGAAATTCTTATTCACAACCCAGTATTTCTTCTTTCCCAGTTTTTCTTTCCTCTCCTTTTGAGACTCTATCTTGGATCTTCCTCCTTTATGTTCTATGCTCCTACATTCTCTGTGTTTTTCATGTCTATGTTTCATTCATTTATTTTTCAAGTTGATGTTCTCCTCAGAAGTTAAACCAAGCCATTTAATTCTATTTTTACATAAAATAAAATAAATATACTTTACTTGTATTTTTCAGTTTTTTTTTAAATTTCTGGGTTTTGTTAATTTGCTAGATCACTTTTAATATTTTAGTCCCTGCTATAAGTTTGAATCTTGTCATTTATTTCCTAGAATGTGAAAATTACAGTTATAGTCTGTGTCTGATAATTCAATATCTGGAGTCATAGTAAATTTCTTTATATTTTCTCTTATTTCAGGTAGTTCTTAATCATGAGGTCTTATCTACTCACATCCTGGATTTTTTATTGTTATATTTTTGGATACCATATGTGAAAATTTATATAAACAATTTGAGAACAAAAATGATATTACAATCCTCCAGAAATGATGCCGTATGATTTTACAAGGTATCTAGGTCACAATAATTTCTAGATCATCTCAATCCAATTTTATAATTGAAATTTTTCTGACCACCAGTAAGCTGGTCTGAAGTCTATGCAAGACTTAGTTTACTTCTGTTTCATTCTTCTTATGAGAGTCCAAATAAAACTGAGGTAATTTACCATGCCACCATACTTAAGGCCTTCCCTCTGTGCTGGGGTCCTTCAAACTCAAAATACCAGCTGACCTGAAATCTCCCATAGGACCAGAGCAAAGAGAATCTCTTAAAGGGGTTAAAATAATGGACTGATATCTTCTGGGTCTAAATTTAGCAATTATTACTATATTTTTATTTTCTATTATTATTTATCTAGTATTTCTTATATGATTTATTTGTTATTTTAATTACTATGTTCTCACTATTTAAAATTTACTTTAGCTTCAAGTTTTGTTAAAATTATTTAATTTGGTATTATCAGAGGCAATATCAAATCTTCAACTATTGAAAGTTAATTTTTTAAATGTAGTTTATCTACAGAAGACACAGTCTATTTCATTACATTGTGAAAGGATGCTTTACTCTAACCCCAATACATCCAGCTCTCAATGACCATGTTCTATAAATGAATAATATCAGGACTTATTTTCTTTAATCTTCAATCATAGAGTAGAAAATAAAGAGCTGGTAAGATAACCAAAAAGCCAAAAAGCAAAGTCTAATTCACTTAACAGCAACCATATAAGGCAACAGATCCATATTGGAGAGAATTAAGTTACTTTGTTGACTCAACAACTCACTTTGCAAAACAAGTTCAGTGTTTTCATTCAATCTATCTTTTTTGATTTATATCCAAAATACCAGTCCCACAAATCAAACTGAAAGAGGAGACAACCTCAAGAGCTGATTATGACTTCCAAAATAGAAAGAGAAAATTACTTGTATACGAACATAACTGGAAAAAGGAAGAAAAAAAAAAAAAGCTGGACAAAAATATGCCTTTCCAAGTATCTCTGTAGCGTGGGAATAATTATTAATGGTCAAAAATGAAGTTTTTATGAAAAATACTGATTAGCTGGAAATTAGAAGGTATTGTGTTCCAGCTTGCCTCCTGCTTTTATGAATGAATTCTACCTCTTAGTCCATGTCTCAAAGGCCTCATTTGTAAAGTAAGCAATTTGGACAACACTCTCTCCAAAATCAATTTCCCTTCTCAGTTTTCATAATGTATGTTTCAAGTTACATTTTTTTTTTACATTGTTAGCAATCCCTTGAGTGAAAATCACAAATATACATACAAACACAAGAACAAAGAGCACATTAAATGTTTCTCATTCACAAAAAGTACCTCTCATGAAATGAATAAAGGCAGAAACAACAGAACTCCCTTAGATTAAAAAAAAAAAGTACTTCTAAAATAGGTCAAATTCAATCCACATTCTTAAACTAATGAGAACTATTGTTACCACATGCTTGCAAAAATATTCATTACAGTTCACATCTAATTCTGTTCTCCAAGCAGCTATAATAGAATCAGTGAATATTTCCATAATATCTTTTATGTTCATGTCAGTGAGATAACAGTTTCATACTCAAAGATTTCTAATTGATTTGACCATAAAATAAGCCTTTTGTACAAAGAAGGGCAAAAAATAAAAGATAAGAAAGATGGCAATTTAACTTTCAGATGTATACTGCATACTGATATATTGGGGCCATTAAAATGCTGAACACAAAAAATAAAAAGGCTAAGGCAATAAAATCATGAAATTGACCAAAGAGTCATGTAGCTACAATAACTACACAAGGACACAGGTATATCTTTCTGTAACTTTTAGAAAACAGAGAGTTCATTTCAGAGAAAAACATCAGATGTTTACATATGAGTTATTTTGCAGACAGCATTATTAAAAGGATTATTCAATAGCAAGTAACTTACAGAAGTTTCATTAGTAAGTCTTGAAAATATCCCTGGTTGGAGTGTGTGCAAGAATGAGTGTGTGTGTGTGTGTGTGTGTGTGTGTAGTTCTTACCTTTTGATTTTAAGATTGAATCTGAGCATTTGGAAAATATTTATTCCAAATTCACATTCTTAATCTCATTTCCCTCATTTGTGAAATGTTGACTAGAAGATCTATCTAATGGGATTATTATGTGCACTAAAAGTTATAAAATAAATTCAAACATATTTACATTGGGTAGGAACATATTAATGTAAGCCATTACTACTTTCTCCTTGGTAGGCATTTAAGAAATTGGAAGCTCTTGTCTTCAGAGTAATCTGCCAAGGGTTTGAAAAAAATACAAACATCATGAGGGAAGCCACACATGGCATCCTTGAGCTACAATACATTTAGTTCTACATTTTGAAAAAAAAAATCAAACAAATATCTATAGAAGTATCTTGCTATTCATCTACCACTCCATATCAAGGAAGTGAATACAGCATCTTTCAAATTGTTCCATACACTTTTTATCACTCCCATTCACTTTCCTTTTCTGATTGCTTTTACTTTTTCCCATCTGCATTTTCTAGATACTGCTCTCCCTCAGGGTTTTCTGCTTTGCCATCTACCACTTATAATCTTCGTCATCTTAAAGTTGTCATCTAATTGTGGTTTCAACCTTTGTCACTAAGTTGATAAATTCCAAAATGAGTATTCACCAAATGATAAGTCTCACCCTTCCTTCTGATTTAATTATTTCAGAGGGGGCATCTCCATCTGGACAATCTCCTGACACTTCAAAAAAGAGTACACTCAAATAAACCACTCTCTCTTTTCCTGAGAACTACACTTTGTATCTCAAATATCCTAGCTCTTCTGCCAGAGGAACCTCAAATTTATAGTGAGCCTTTCATATACCTTTTATTTCACCTTGAGCTTTCATTTTTCCTCCATGTTTTCAGTCTCATCTGTCTGCAAGTTTTTCCAGATGTGCCTCTGAAACGTCCCCAGAACTGAATCTTTACTCGATCCTAATTACAATCAAACTGGCCCAGTATTCCAAGGCTTCCTGGGTATTTTCAAAAGCCAATCAGATAATAACTCAAAACAGGGTGCAAACTAATACATTCTTTAAAACTCTACACGTACACTCTTCTATATTTACAATGGATAACCAACAAGAACCTACTGTATAGCATATGGAACTCTGTTCAATGTTACACAGTAGCTTGGATGGGAGAATGGACGCAGGTATATGTATGGCTGAGTCCCTTCACTGTCCACCTGAAACTATCACAGCATTTTTAATAAGCTATACTCCAATACAAAGTAAAAAGTTTAAAAATAAATAAAGTGTAAAAAACAACCCCAAAACTCTACTGCTGATCACAGAAGTGAGAAAATAAAAGAACATAAGAAAGAAGAGCTTAGTCAGAATGATGCTTTACTAATGTGAAAACGGAAGAAAGGAAAAAGAGATGAGGGTGCGTAGGTAAAGACTTGGTGAGCATACAGACATGCAAAGGGAATCACTGACATTCAGACTCAAACTTGACCCAGTGCTGCCATGGGGGGAAATGTGAGTTTCTTATGTCACTCAGTTTCGGGTTTTAACCTGTTGCTGGCAATTCCCATGCTTAGATAACAAAGGTAATACAGAAAACACCATCATACGTGATTTCCAAATGCTAGTCCTCCGAAATGTCAGGCTTCCCTCCCCATCTTTAATGTTCTGTGCTCGAATTCTTCAGATCCTGCTGACTTAAAAAAATGCTTTTATCAGATATTACTTTTGCTTAGGTATATACAGTGATTCCCTATTATAATTTTGATTTCCCTGGTGGCTCAGAGGTTAAAGCGTCTGCCTACAATGTGGGAGACCTGGGTTCAATCTCTGGGTCGGGAAGATCCTCTGGAGAAGGAAATGGCAACCCACTCCAGTACTCTTGCCTGGAAAATCCCATGGACGGAGGAGTGTGGTAGACTACAGTCCATGGGGTCACAAAGAATCAGATACGACTGAGCGACTTCACTTCACATTATAATTTTAGACATGATAAATTTCTCTGCTGACTTTCCAGGCCTTCTATTACCTGACTTCAAACTTTTTTCTAATATTTTCTTCTGGTTCTCTTGACAAACTAGTTTTGCACCAGAGTCAAGTTGCCTTATTACCCTCTAACTACATCGAGCTCCTTGCAGTGCCAACGGTATGCATGTTTCTGTCTGTTTCCCCCATGGACTCCTCTATTTCAGATCAATACCTACAAACATTCTTCAAGGTATAGCAGGAGTTCTACTTACTCCATGAAACTATAAACACCTAGACTATTTCCCCACTGAAACTTCTCCATAGTACTTAGTAGTAGTAAAAATTGAATAGATAACATGATTAGTTAAAAGTAGAAAAGCTACTTAGATAAGCTGCTCTACATGGAATCAAATAGCCCCTGTGACTGATTGTTTTCCTTAGTTTGGTGATATTTCTACTACATTAACTAAAACAACCAGTAAATGGAATGCCCTATAGTCACAGTGATATCTTGCTTTTGGTTTATCCTATTCTGACAACATTTGAAAGGTTCATTAAGCCAAAATTATTTTCCAGCATGCTCCGTAATGGCATAACTCCTTATGCGCCGTATCAGTAGCATATTCTTGCTGCATGTGCTCAGATAAAAATAGCAATGTCAGACACAACAACTGTCAGATTTGATGCCTGGGGCATCGTTTTTTGATAGAGACAGCTGTGGATGCTAAATTGAGGCTTCCTATGTGCTCTGTTCTCCCACCTCTTTTAAGAAAGCTGTCTATCGATAGGCTTTATATTTTTGTGTTTTGCATCTGTATTCGGATGCTGAGAAAACAAATAATGTACTAAATCCATGGTGTGGAGAGAGGGGAAGGAAAAACACCTGTCAAATGTAGAACTTTCAGTTACATTAGAAGAGAAGGTTTTCTTCTCTTATTGACAAGGAAGGCCTTTTGGACCTGCTCAGACCATTGTTATGTTCCATTTAAAAGCCGTTTCTGCAAATAAAAGGGTCTTGTGAATTCCACTTCAGAGGCCTCATGATTGAAGACCTCATACCCCTTTGCATTCCTCTCTCATCAGTGTACATAAGGGGTCAACACACTTTTTCTATAAAGGGCTATGTAAACACTTAGGGCTTTGTGAACCATATCATCTCTGTCACAATTGCAAACTCTGTCAAGGTGTTGAAAGCAGGTTTAGACAACATGGGAATGACTGGGAATGACTTCGTTCAAAAAAACAAAAAAACATGATCAGTAACAAAGAATTTTGAATTGTATATAATTTTTACATGTCACAAAGTATTATTCTTCTTTTGATATGTTCCAAACATTTCAAAGGGCTTCCCTGGTAGCTCAGATGGTTAAGAATCTGCTTGAAGTACAGGAAACCCAGGTTCAAATCCCTGGGTCAGGAAGATACCCTGGAGAAGGGAACAGCAATCCACTCCAGTATTCTTGGCTGGAGAATTCCATGGACAGAGGACCCTGTTGAGCTACAGTCCATGGAGAATTGAAAGAAGGCAGTGAGTGGGTTTGGTACAAAGGCCCCAGTCTGAAAACACTGGGTCTGCACAAGTACTCCTTTATCTCACTTTCAAAAACAGATGTCCAGTTGGAGGCAGACTATCATCTCCAAATACTGAGATCCCTGAGCCTAAGACTTATCCATTTTCTTTATCAGCAAACTGAGAGCTCTAAAAGAGAGGCACCAGGTCCATATTTTTCAAAGGCCAGAAAAAGTCATCAGATTCCAAAATAAAAGTACCCAACTATTCTTTTTAAGTTAAATTCAATCATAATCTAGCTTATCTGGTGGCTCAAACAGTAAAGCGTCTGTGTGCAATGTGGGAGACCCAGGTTTGATCACTGGGTTGGGAAGATTCCCTGGAGAAGGAAATAGCAACCCACTCCAGTACTCTTGTCTGGAAAATTCCATGGACAGAGAAGCCTGGTAGGCTACAGTCCATGGGGTTGCAAAGAGTCGGACATGACTGAGCAACTTCACATTTACACATATCCTTTTTAACTCAAATTCATTCATAATCTTAGCTTATCTACATGCTGCTGCTGCTGCTGCTAAGTCGCTTCAGTTGTGTCCGACTCTATGCGACCCCAGAGACGGCAGCCCATCAGGCTCCCCCGTCCCTGGGATTCTCCAGGCAAGAACACTGGAGTGGGTTGCCATTTCTTTCTCCAATGCATGAAAATGAAAAGTGAAAGTGAAGTTGCTCAGTTGTGTCCAACTCCTAGCAACCCCATGGACTGCAGCCACCAGGCTCCCCCATCCATGGGATTATATCATAGGTTAAAAAAGACTGGGTAATCAAAGGAATCACCTGTAGTTTCTGTACTTTAAAGAATCTTTTTTGTTCTACCATAAACAAAAGTGGAAAATTTAGTACAGTTCTGAAATTTCAGTGTGATTCAATGCTAAGCCTCCGTTGCATCAGCCAGACTTACACGTGATACAATCCGCCACCATACTGAGTTCTATTCTGAAGACTGCCATTGCTACTTAGTAAAGGGAATTGAGTCTTTAACACAGGTCAGATCAGATCAGTCGCTCAGTCATGTCCAACTCTTTGCGACCCCATGAATCGCAGCACGCCAGACCTCCCTGTCCATCACAAACTCCCGGAGTTCACTCAGACTCACGTCCATCGAGTCAGTGATGCCATCCAGCCATCTCATCCTCTGTCATCCCCTTCTCCTCCTGCCCCCAATCCCTCCCAGCATCAGAGTCTTTTCCAATGAGTCAACACTTCGCATGAGGTGGCCAAAGTACTGGAGTTTCAGCTTTAGCATCTGTCCTTCCAAAGAAATCCCAGGGCTGATCTCCTTCAGAATGGACTGGTTGGATCTCCTTGCAGTCAATAACATTATGTTCTAAGATGGTTTATCAGCTGCTCAGCAGTGCTCACTACACAGGACAGGATTTGACCCCTCATCAAATTCCTGAAGGGGATGATCATTAGGAAGCTGTGTTATGGCACGAGTGCTGAGGTATGAGTGAGCAGGTCTATACAATTGTCTTCAGTATCAGGCAGCCATGAGAGGGCTGTCATGTTTCTCTTACTTTCTTTCCGTCCTCTGCTTGTTGTGGAGGTATTCTTTTTTTTCTTTTCATCTGTTTATTTTATTTCATGGTGTGTCAGTAAAGAGTGATATAATCAAGTTATCTCTTTTAAGTGGTTTAAATCATAGCCTGAGTCCCAGAAGTACATAATTGTATGAGCAGGTTAACCTGGGCAGGTTAACACAGCAGTGGCTGGGCAGTGTTTACCAGATCCCCACAGCTTCTGGGTACTTTAACAAACACTGCCATGCAGTGGAACAGTATCATTATTTTCAAACTGGAGTTTATGTACTACAGATGAGAAGTCTTAAGTTTCTCAAGGAATAGGTGAAGCTACAGAATAATATACCTATCTTTCTAGAGCTTAGATTATATTCAAAGTCTAGTGAAAATTACCATCTGTATGTTTAGATAAGTATAGATAATGAAAAAAATGTATAAATAAATTATAGGGCAGAATTCAAATTCACAGAGGTTTTGACAATTAAGTGAACACTCCCCTCCCCAAATAAAAGTGTCTTCAGTTCAGTTCAGTCGCTCAGTCATGTCCGACTCTTTGCGACCCCATGAATCACAGCACGCCAGGCCTCCCTGTCCATCACCAACTCCCAGATTTCACCGAGACTCACATCCATCGAGTCAGTGATGCCATCCAGCCATCTCATCCTCTGTCGTCCCCTTCTCCTCCTGCCCCCAATCCCTCCCAGCATCAAGGTCTTTTCCAATGAGTCAACTCTTCCCATGAGGTGGCCAAAGTACTGGAGTTTCAGCTAAAAGTGTCTTACAAATGGTCAATTCATCTACCTTCTTATTAGACCAATGAAATAACATGATTCTGCAATGCCACTAGTTATTTTGGTAAACAAGTTTAGAAAGCATTGTTACAAGCTCCAGACATTTTCCTGATGGACAGAGCATTGAAATGTTTCTATGACTAATCAACACTTAGAGAAAGAAGGAAAAGTAAAATTCATCTTCTGGTTCTCTTTTCATTCAAATATTCCAAATGTTAGTAGATTTAAACAGACTCATCTACTGAAAGTGTACACTATTTTTTATCTCAGGTATTATCATTTAATATGGTCTGCTGATGCTGCTAAGTCACCTCAGTCTTGTCCGACTCTGTGCAACCACATAGGGGGCAGCCCACCAGGCTCCCCCATTCCTGGGATTCTCCAGGCAAGAACACTGGAGTGGGTTGCCATTTCCTTCTCCAATGCATGAAAGTGAAAAGTGAAAGTGAAGTCGCTCAGTCGTGTCCGACTCTAAGCGACCCCATGGACTGCAGCCACCAGGCTCCTCCGTCCATGGGATTTTCCAGACAAGAGTACTGGAGTGGGGTGCCATCACCTTCTCCTATATAGTCACTAGCAGTCTGTTAATGAAAGGTCTAGGAGTCTGTAAAGTTGAAATCTCCTTCCAAGTCTAAATTGTTACATGACATCAGTTACTTCTCTTCACTGTTCTCTGAGCTTTGGGAAAGGGGCCTCTACCTTCTTTTACTATATCACAGGTTTTAATAGAATTTTTGAAATAATATAAAAGCAAATTTAAAAGCAGAGACAATGAACAAATATTTAGGCTAGAAGAAAAAGTATTTTTCCTAGATTGTTGTTCAGTTGCTAAGTCATGTCCAACTCTTTGCAACCCCATGGACTGCAGCACACCAGACCTCCCTCTCCTTCACTATCTCCTAGAGTTTGCTCAAACTCACTTTCATTGAGTTGGTGATGCCATTCAACCATCTCAACCTGTCGCCTTTTCCTCCTGCCCTCAGTTTTTCCCAGCATTAAGGTCTTTTCCAATGAGTTGGCTCTTCGCATCATGTGGCCACGGTATTGGGGATTCAGCTTCAGCCTTAGTCCTTACAGTGAATATTCAGGACTGATTTCCCTTAGGATTGACTGCTTTGATTTCTGTGCTGTTCAAGGGACCCTCAAAAGTCTTCTCCAGCACCATAGTTCAAAAGCATGAATTCTTGAATGAGATACATAAAATCAAATAAAAGTGAGGCTATAAGAGAAATGAATGTTATGTTCTCTGAACCAGCTCCTCCTAAAATGCCGCTTCTTAAGGAATTGAGTGAATCACTCTTTTAACAGATTATATGAATAAATTTGAAATGCTTCACTTTGTTAGGATGAAAGTGTTTTCAATTATTGAAATTATTTGAAAAGGCAAAAATTGTACTGGCTTCTACCCTATTAAAATCTGTGTCTTTCTACTATTTTTTTCTTTTTGTTGTTGTTTCGTTTTGTTTAACAACAGTGCAGAATGACAGATGTGTGGGGGAAAAAAAGAAAGAGAACTACGAAAATATGATAACAGTCACAACTGGCTCCCTAGATTTATTTCCAGTTGATTTTACATCTGGTCCAACTGTGTTGTTTGTTGATATTCTGTTGGCAACAGACATGAGCCGTATGTCTCTTTTGCTTTTATTAACATTTCCATAGCTCAACAAGAGAATTTGGTGGAAACTGAACTGACTGATCTTTGCATTACATCTCAAAGCTGGCATCTTTCCATCCCATATTCAAAAGGTCATCCAATCTGGTCAGTTTGGGGTCTTTGTAAATATCTCTAGATTTCCTCCTCTCTAGTTACCAGGATCACCATGAAATTCTCCCTGATTACAGTAAAAGCCTTCTACTTTCTTTCTTGAGTGGGCATTTCAATCCACACATTTTCCTGGTACTATATTTAAGATTTTCAAATTAAAACCTGACCCTGTACCTAGAACTTCTTCAGTATGTCAGTTACCTGTAAAATAAACCCCTACTGTATTAGTGAGGCGTGGAATACTTGCAGTATTGGCTATCAATCTACTTCATATTTCCAAGCTCCCATCTCTTGCCATTTACTTACAAATCTCAGCAATTTTGAACTTATCATTTTTCAAACATTCCAAACCTTGTCATAACTGTGGCTCTTCACACGCACCTTTTACTCTGCCTGCCTGTCACTCATTCTTCTGAACCCAGCTCAATGTCAACTCCTCTATGAAGTCTTTATTGACACTCCTGGCTGTAACAACAAAATAAACCCCTCTGATGATACAGTGAATTCATATTCCCCTAGGAATGGCTCATAACTCGGAATGATTTTTATAATGACATACTTAGCAAGAGGGAAAAATAGATGGCATAAATACCACTCTGGAAACAAACACAAATATAACTTCTCCAAATGGTATTTTAATATCCCAATGGCTTATTTGTTTCAATCACTTAATTTAGATTGGAAGGATAATTTCTGATAATCCTTTTCTTCCCTCTTATATGTAGGCCTTTAATCTATGAATATGAAATTTCTCTTGGCATATTACTTAAGTTTTTCTACATGACTCAAGTATTCAGAGTACTGTGCAACTACAGATTTAAGAAAAAGAAAACTGAGCTTTTGTGATTTATCTAATGCTACACAGGAACTCTGGCAGGCTACAGTCCAAAGGGTCACAAAGGGTTGGACATGACTAAGCATACACGCATGCACCCAGGAACTCCATTATCAGGGAGAAGGACAAAAAGCATCTCAGATCCTCCAAAGCCCCATAATGGGGAAAAAGCATTCATAAAACTGGTGTCCAACCTAACTCCTACAAATGTTATTTTCCGAGGTTGGTAGATATTGCAGCCACTCTTCCAAACATTTTCTAAAAATAGAGGACAGAATGAGTAATGTTAGGGCTGGAGGCAGGGAAACAAGCATGCTGGTAATGGCAGTGAGGTTTTCTGCACCCCAGCTCCAGTCTTCTGAGATGCAAGACCCCTAGTCCTGAGTGCATCGTTTTTGTGTGTCTCCTACAAATGTAGCAGTCATCTCAGTATGCTATTCCATTAATCCCCTCAGATAATTATTTAATGGAATTTTGCCATGTTGGCTTAATTACCTCCTTTTCTGCCTCCTGGGGATTTTGTAAATATGGGATGTTTTTGGAATGAAAAATGAATTGTTGTTTCCAAATAGCATGCCAAAAAATTATGATCCAGAATTTTCACAAAGGTTTGAAAATAACATATGCTATCTAAATTTCTATTTGTAGATTTGTTTTGACTCCTGTCACATGTCTAGAGGAGATGCAGCACTCTTTTCTAGGTCAAATCCCACATATATCACTAAAATGTTTGGTTTTCTGGGTTATTTTGATGTCAGTCCAAGAGACGTCATAGCTTTCTAAAGGTAAGAAGAGCAAAGCCTTTCCTTTTCTCTATAATGCCAACTTGGTATTTCTGAACAAGTCACATCTTTCTGTCTTGCTGAGAAAGACAGTTATTTTTGCTTCTTATCAATATTTATCTTTCTAGCAGTTCTATGATCTCCATCTCTACTTGGGAACCATGCCTGGCATCCTGAACTGTCAGTTAAAAATACACTTCCTTTCTATTTTAGTTTTTTCTATATTGGCTGTTGACTGCAGCCACAAAATAAAAAGACACTTGCTCCTTGGAGGAAAAGCTATGACAAACCTAGTGAGCATATCAAAAAGCAGAGACATCACTGTGCTGACAAAGGTCCATATAGTCAAAGTTATGGTTTTTCCCATAGTCATGTTCAGATATAAGAGTTGAATCAAAGAGGAGGCTTAATGAAGAAGAACAGATGCTTTCAAATTGTAGTGCTGGAGAAGGCTCTTGAGAATCCCTTGGACAGCAAGGAGGTCAAACCAGTCAATCCTAAAGAAATCAACACTGAATATTCACTGAAAGGAATGATGCTGAAACTCTAATACTGTGGCCATGTAATGCAAAGAGCCAACTCATTGGAAAAGACCCTGATGCTGGGAAAGATTGAAGGCAAGAAGAAAAGGGGGCAACAGAGGATGAGATTGTTGGAAGGTATCATCGACTCAATGGACATGAGTTTGAGCAAACTCCAGGAGATGGTCAAGGACAGGGAAGCCTGGCTTGCTGCAGTTCATGGGGTCTCAAAGAGTCGGACACGATTTAGTGACTGAACAACAATTATATTGGCTTATTGCTCCAACTACATTTAAAACACTTTGAATAAAGGGCCCTTGAAGTATCCATCCTCAATTCCCAAAATAGGTCTAGCACAGTGTCATCAAGAGTAAATGCTCAAAGTATGTCTGCTGTTAAAAAATAAAAGAATAGATGGAAAGAAAAAAACACACACACAATGGGAACGGAATGGTGCCCAAACTTTTGTTTTTAAACAAAACTGGGAATAATGGGAAACGTTCATATTTTATCTTATCTTCTTCTTTTATCTTCTTAATACTGGCCAGCCTCAAGTCATCACAGGCAAACCTGATAAATACACAGAGTTGGTTTTCACATGGGTGAAGCAGATCTGCCCACCCGTCAAAACTTCTATAACAGAGCTGAGATCAGGTTTGCCAGCCCATCTTTGAGTTCCCACATTCCTGGAAATCAGCCAGGGCTTGCCCATCACTAGGGAAGCCGCCACTCCTTGTACTCAGATGGTGTGTATCACCTGTCAGTTTCAATGCACTCAATGACATTCCAGTGACCAGGAAGCGTTAACGATCCTCCAAAAAAGAGAACAGCTCACTCCCATCCGATTGTTAGGGTCAGCCCCCTCATGTTTTATTTGAAAGTTTTGGTCCTTTCTCCCTTTTCTCTCTGAAATGAAAATACTGGACCAATTAAGTTCAATTTAAACACTTTTACACTTGTTTTGAAACAATGTTTAATCAATTCTCAAACATGTTTTTTTTTCCCTTTATTCTCTCCACTGATTCTCTTATTTCAGGATAACTCCAATTGGGAACATCTATAACACCAAAATCCAAATGCAGTAAGATACTGATAACTTTAAAGGCTTAACTATAAAGTTTTCTTAAATGTTGAAATGTCTTTCACATTTGAAAATAATAAACATATATCATTTATATTAAGAATAATAATAAGGCAACAGAGAACTTTAAAATTGTCCCTGTCACTAAACTGAGTTCAAATAGGAAAGAAAAAAAAAAGTTATTGAGTGAGTGGTAAAGTGTGGAATATCAAAAAGATGCAGATCAGAGTTCATAGTATTTTCAGAAAATTCCCTATAAAAATACACACAAGCATTAAAAGACAGGAGTCTCTGCATTGGTCAGATCAAGCATCTGGGGAAGCCAAATGGAACAGGGAAAACATTGAGATAATTAAATGTGATTAAAGATCTACAACATTATTAACCCAATGATTCTTAGTAGGTAACTCATTCATTCATTCACCAGTCCATCTATCTTTCTCTCCTTTTATACTTTCTCTCCTTTTATATCATCCACTCATCTGTCTATACATCTATATCCATAATTTAAGTTCAGTGGCTAGTACAAGGTCCTCAAATAATTTCTTATTGATTATATGAATAAAGTAATGAAATAATAATTATAATTTAATTTAGTATACTTATATAAAATATAATTTTAATTTTATTACAATAATATTTTAACCTAGTTGGTTGCTTTTTAAATTGAGATAAAATTTATATAACATGAAATTCATCATTTTAACTTCTAAGTACACAAAACTATGGCTTTTAGTACATTTAAAATGTTGTGCAGCCATCACCACTACCTAATCCCAGAACATTTTCATCATCCTAAAAATCATCTTGTACTCATTAAACACTAACTCTCCATTCCCCTTTTTCCTCTAGTCCCCGGAAACCACTAATCTACATTATGCTAAGTAAAACAAGCCAGACACAAAAGGCCATTACTTAGCATAATGTTTGCAAGCTCCACCCATGTTGCACCAGGAATCCATATTTCATCCCTTTTTAAGGCTGAACTCAATCACACTGTATGGATATCCCATGATTTGTTTATCCAATTTTCAGTTGATGGACATTTGAACTGTTTCCACTTTTTACTATTATGAATAATGTTACTGTGAACATTCATGTACAAGCTTTTGCTTGAACACTTACTTGCAGTTCTTTGGGATATTTACTTAGGAGTGGGACTGCAGGTTCACCTGATGACTTTATGTTCAACTTTGTGAGGAGTCATCAAACTGTTTTTTTAGAGCAAATGCATTAGCAATGTATGCTGCTGCTGCTGCTAAGTTGCTTCAGCCGTGTCCGACTCTGTGCGACCCCATATACGGCAGCCCACCAGGCTCCCCCATCCCTGGGATTCTCCAGGCAAGAACACTGGAGTGGGTTGCCATTTCCTTCTCCAATGCATGAAAGGGAAAAGTGAAAGTGAAGTTGCTCAGTCCTGTCTGACCCTCAGCAATGTATGAGGAGTGCAATTTTTCCCTGCCATCACTCACATTTTTCACTCCATTTTTGTTTTAAGTTATAGCCATCCTAAAGGGGTGTGAATTGATATTTCATAATTTTGATTTGTATTTCCCTAATAAGCAATAATATTAAGCATCTTTTCATTATTTCTTGGCAATTTGCACATGTTCTTTGGAGAAATGCAGATTTTAAGTCTTTTGCTCATTTTAAAAATTGAGTTGTTGAGCTTTAGATCTTTATATGTTCTAGATATTAAACACTTATCAGATATATGGCCTGCAAATATTTCCCCCCATTCTTCAGGTTATCTTTTCACTTTCTTGATAGTGTTCTTTGATGTACAATAGTCTTAATTTTGATGAAATCAAATTTATTTATTTTTGTTGTTGCTTACAATTTTGATGTCATGTTAAGAACACACTGCCAAATCCAAGGTCATCGAGATTTACCCCTATGTATACTTCTAAGAGTTTTTTAGTTTTAGCTCTTAGTTTAGGCGTTTGATCCATTTTTAATTTTTGTCCACAGTGAAGTTTGGGTCGAAGCTAATTCCTTTGCATGCGGTTGTCCAAGTGCCATTCATTAAAAGGACAATCCTTTCTACACTAAACAATTTTCATATCCTTAATGAAAACCAATTGACCAGAGATGTATAGGTTTATTTGTGGACTCTCAATTGTATTCTATTGATTGATACACCTATCCTATACCACTACCAGCTGTTTTGATTACCGTAGTTTGGCAGTAAGTTTTGAAACTGGAAAGTCTAACGCCTCCAACTTTGTTTTTTGTTTTGAAGATTATTTTGACTACTCTGATTCTTCTGAAGTTCCACATGACTTTTAAGATCGGCTTTTCCATGTGTGAAAGAGAAGTCTTTTAGAATTTTGACAGGGATTAGAATTTAGAATTTTGACAGGGATTACATTAAATCTGTATATCAATTTAGGGAGTTTGTCATTTTAATAGTATTAATTTTTCCAATCCAGGATCAATGGATATCTTTCTATTTATTTAGTTCTTTAATTTCTTTCAGCAATGATTGGTACTCCTCAGCGCACAAGCTTTATACTCTTTTGCTTAAATTTATTATTCAATTAATATTTATCAAACTTACCAGATGCAGTCAGTACAGTGATGAAGATACAATTAAAAGCCAAATCCTAACTCCCTTTTATTTATTTGTCTGCAAAGCATTGACTCATTGGAAAAGACTCTGATGCTGGGAGGGATTGGAGGCAGGAGGAAAAGGGGAGGACAGAGGATGAGATGGCTGGATGGCATCACCGACTTGATGGACGTGAGTCTGAGTGAACTCTGGGAGATGGTGATGGACAAGGAGGCCTGGCGTGCTGCGATTCATGGGGTTGCAAAGAGTCGGACACAACTGAGTGACTGAACTAAGTGAACTGAAATGAATAGGTCCATTTGGACTGGGACAGAGGCTTTTATTTAGGACTGACATATACTCTGAAATCTTTACATTTTATTGCTTGTACATCTGCCAGTAACCATTAATGCTGCTTCAAAATTCAGCCTGACTATATTTTCTATTCTTGCTTCTCCTCTATGTATGATCCTAGGCTTGAAGAAAGAAATATTCCAATGGTATCAAGTATTATTAATTTAATGGAATAATATCAGTAAGTGATTTGAGCATGCTTAAATAATCACTTTTCATTCACTTGCATGCTAAATGATTATTTTATCTAATGACATTTTTGACCTTCTAAGTGTTGGACATTATTATAGGCACCAGTGATGGAAAAGTGAAAAATGCATTGTTCCTGTCCTCAAAGAACTGAATAAATTTGGGAAACAAGTATAAACAATACAATATAGGATTATAAGAGGTAAGCTGTAGTACAATGATTCGTGTGAAGTGTTAGGTTGGAATAAAGTAATAGAATAAAAGAAGGATTTTCAAGTTTTAATGACTGAAAAAGGCATTTGCCTGTGAGAAGGCATTTTAAGCAGCTAGGACAGAATATACAAAGCAGTGAAGTGTAAAGCAGGAAGTTATATTTTGAGAATTCTGTGTGATTGTATACAGAGGAGTTGAGTGTGAGACGCCAGGGAAAAAGTGCCAAGAGATGAGTTTTAAAAGACACCCAGGTATTATACCATGGACAGCAGTCTACCAATCAGTGGTTTCCATACAGATTTTAGTCACATACTTCTTTGTATCCAAAACATGAGCAGAGCAAATTATACACAAATAAAATGAATAAAAGAGAGAAGACTGCAAGGCCTCCCCAGTTACCTCACAACTTTTAATTAGTCAACATTCATAAAAGAGTTTTGAAAACCACAGTTGTCCACATGAGAAACTTTACAATATTCTACAAATATTTGGAATCAAAAAAAAATAATTTAATTCTTGCTGATTATACAGAAAGTCAGCTTATTAGCCTAGGAATGGTTTCAGGTTTGTAAAATGGACTAGGAAATACACACACTGATTTTACACATGCTCCTCTTTGATACTCCTCCATATAAATGCCAGTCATTTCCTTGAAAATCAGGTAACCAGTCTTTGGTTGAAATTCTTGCAACTGCATCTAAATAAGATCCAAACTCCTTTCTGTAGTCTGAACTCCTTGCTTGTCTCTCCATCTTCATTCTTCTACCATTGTCCCTCATCAGTTCAGTTCAGTTCAGTCGCTCAGTTGTGTCCGACTCTTTGCGACCCCATGAATCCCAGCACGCCAGGCCTCCCTCTCCATCACCAATTCCCGGAGTTTACTCAGACCCGTGTCCATCGAGTCAGTGATGCCATCCAGCCATCTCATCCTCTGTCGCCCCCTTCTCCTCCTGCCCCCAATCGCTCCCAGCATCAGAGTCTTTTCCAATGAGTCAACTCTTTGCATGAGGTGGCCAAAGTACTGGAGTTTCAGCTTTAGCATCATTCCTTCCAAAGAAATCCCAGGGCTAATGTCCTTCAGAATGGACTGGTTGGATCTCCTTGCAGTCCAAGGGACTCTCAAGAGTCTTCTACAACACCACAATTCAAAAGCATCGATTCTTTGGCACTCAGCTTTCTTCACAGTCCAACTCTCACATCCATACATGGCCACTGGAAAAACCATAGCCTTGAGAAGACAGACCTTTGTTGGCAAAGTAATGTCTCTGCTTTTCAATATGCTATCTAGGTTGGTCATAACATTTCTTCCAAGGAGTAAGCATCTTTTAATTTCCTGGCTGCAGTCACCATCTGCAGGCAATGTGGGAGAATGGGGTTCAATCTCTGGGTTGGGATGGTCTCCTGAAAAAGGGAATGGCTACCCGCTCCAGTATTCTTACCTGGAGAATTCTGTGGAGAGAGGAGCCTGGTGGGCTGCAGTCCATGGGATTGCAAAGAGTCGAACATGGCTGAGAGACCAACACTTTCATTTCAGGTTGAGTATGAGGGACAAAATCACTGCAGATGGTGACCTCTTACATGGAGGGGGAATGTGTCCTCTAGTAGCTGAAGTGACAGTATTTTGGTAGGTTGTTTCCAATAGAAACTGGAAAGGAAGCTCCTTTTCAGTGAAATCAAAGTGCTGTTGTTTATCATCTGGGTATCACAATGAAATATGAAGGTGTTTGGGAAGTTAGCCTTTTCTGAGAGTCCTGAAATACCAGAAGAGCTGATAGGCATCAACTCTTGAAGATTTGTTTGCTCTAACCAGATAGGAGTCTTTGACTTGTGGATAAACTCAATGGAAAAGGATCAGTGGAACTCAATGGAAAACCATTAGCTATTGGGAGAAGAAGGTACAGGATATTTAGTGAAGAAATACCAATTTAATATACCAACCATTGAATTTGCATATTATTAATTATGCTTCTTATTATAACTTGTCACCAAAAACTGCTGGCAAAATATGGTGATGTTTGGGGTTGGGTGATTATGAAAAACTACCTTATTTAGCTTAATAACTATCTCGAGTATAATTCAAACAGGGTGAGGTGTTCGCAAAGAATAGTTATACATTTGTGACTTCAAGAATTTTCAAAGATGTTGTATTCAAATAGGGTTCTCTGGTGTTCTAGGTAAGATTATTTTGTAGATGCTATTGTTTCTAAAGGTATGAACCGTGATTCACATGGTTCAGCATTTTCTGTAATGCCTTACAGTTGGATATGTCACAGTTGATGGTCAATAAGTGCTAGTAATTAGTGGATTAGTTCTTCATTCTCTTTAAGACTCCAATTTCCTTCTCATTTTGATTCAGATACTGTATTCCTGGCATCTCCTTGGGACATTATTTCATTTGACTTCACATGGGAATAGAGGAATTCTTGGGAAGAGGAAAAACTCTACACTTATTGTCTTGCTGTGTTGACTCTGTGGGAGCTGGAGGGGTTATTAAAAACATGGAATGTGCAATAATTAAATATTTGAATGAAGATAGTCACAAGATCATAAGATACTGTTTCCTGGTTTTAAAGATAAAGTGAGGTCAACTAGTAGGACTTCCCTAGTGGCTCAGCTGTAAAGAATCTGCCTGCAATGCAGGAGAGGTGGGTTCAATGCCTGAGTCAGGAAGATCCCCTGGAGAAGGAGATGGAAACCTGCTCCAGTATTCTTGCCTGGGAAATTCCCTGGATAGGGGAGCCTGGAGGGCTACAGACCATGGGATGGCAAAAGAGCTGCACGTGAGTTAGCGACTAAAACAACAACAGAGAGAGGAGAGGATTTGTAGCAGGCAGCATTAGTGTTTCAAATACTTCAGTATTTTAATTTAGCACTGATTATTATTTTTTCTTTTTTTGCTGTGGGAATCGTGTTTTCAATTCGGGAACAATTACAGACTCTCAAGATGATAGTAAAAATTCAGATTGTAGTGTGATAAGTATATATATCATTTAAAGTACTTAAGCTTGGTCAGCACTCTTGTGCTCTATCTGTGAAATGGGAGAGATCACTATACTGTCTGAGCCATGAAGGAACCTGCCCACTCAACCTCTCCTAGCCACAATGTCTTTCTTTTCTTCAAACACAATGCATGATTTAGCCTTTTTTCTCTGCTCTCCTTTGGCCTGAAATGCTTTGCTTCTAGCTCTTCATATAGCAGGACCCTTTATCATCAGGATTTATTCAAAATTTCTCCCATTCCTAGAGGCCTCCTCTGTCTACATCAACTAAGAGAGATTTCTCTTGTCACTCTAGGATGCCTCACCCTCCTATATTTTTCTTTTTTTCTTGCATTTGGTGCAATTTCAATCATCACATATTTATTGTTTCTATCTCATCCCCAATTTTCTCTAGAAAATACACACCATTAGAGGGCTTGTCTGCCTTGTCCATGCCCAGGTTCTCAGAAGAATGCAAAGAGCATAGCAATCTCTCACTGCATATTTGTTAATAAATGAAGTGACAATGGGTTAAACAAAAGATAGCTCCATCAATAAAAAGTAGAGGAAATATCAGTGGGTGTAGGTCAAATAGCCCAGAACAATTCTAATACATCCTATAACATTCTAGTTGGTCACCCACCACCTGAAAAGATAGCTTCTGTGGATCTGGTATATGACTCATCACTTCCACCCTTTCTTTCATTTTTACCTTTCCTAATTCATTTTTCCAGTCACCTATGCCCCTGCCCCTTGATTTTGAACAAAGAGTTTTTATTCAAAAGCAATCCCAAAGGAGTACAAAACAGGAGGTAAGAACAAGGAAGCTTTGGTGAATTTATTATAGCCAGCAAGCCATCACCAGAACCATATGAGTTATCCCAATTTGAATGACAGGTGTGAAAAAGCATCTTACAACACTAATGAAATGCTTACTTAGAGTCACATGCATTATTGGCAACAATATGTAAGATATTATATAGATTCTGGGCTAACCTCACACTTAAGATTCAGATTTTACCAAAAGAATATGATTTAAAAATCACTTTTCACATTCAACAGACCATTTAGAAAATTCTCTTAAGGAACTTTTGATGACTTAAAGAAAACGGATGAACTAAAAAGCACTCTGACTTCAGGGTAGAAGAAAATTAAATTGGTTTCCACTAGGTTGACCACAATCAAGAAATTCAAACTTAACTGCAAAAGTGAGAGAAACACTTGAAGACTAGTAATACGGTTTCAGGGAGAAGAAGACGAATTTAGCCAAAGTTTCTGAACTCTCTAGTGAGAAGGGAGGTCATAGATACGAAGACCAAGAAGTAGTCTGCAATAACCCACACAGGCAATGATTAAACCTGGGATGAGAACAAGAATTATTGATTGTCTAAAGGGGGACTGGGTGGGGGCAGTTAATTTCCCTTGCTTCTTCCTTACTTCACACAAATAAATCATTGCTTTCAACCTATACATCTGAAGGAAACACATCATGAAAAAAGAACCATTGGTGGTTTAAAAAACTGAGGTATAAAAAGTTAAATGCTGCTAGAACTGGATCCGTAAAGATAGCTGTATAAACTTAAATTATTAATTGCTAGGGCCAACACTGATTCCCATAGTGCCAGATCCTGCTGAGATTTTGAAAACCAATATGTTTTTGTCTTGAAGGGTGTTTGAAAGAAACTGGTTAACCTAAAAGGCCTTGAGATGTTGGGGGAATTACAGAAGAGAGACTCTGTAAATCAATACAATTTCTTCAGCAAATACTGTATCAAAAAGAAGGACATTGAATTCAACATTGTCAGCAATGGAGATAAAATCATTTATATCCAAGGAAGTGTAAACAGCCTCAGAATAAATAGTTGGCAGCACAGGAGGAAATTGAAAGAGGCTCTCATCATACTGCACCCACACAATCTTTGATTCAGTAGGAGGCCCATTTACAAAGACAGACCATCGGTTTGAAGAATGACCACCCTCTCTAAACTCTGCTTTTAAGACTTAGTAGAAAGCACTCTGCTTTCCTTTCAGAAAAATGAAGATGCTTCACATCTTCAAACAGTGATTCCAGCCAGTAAAAGGATTAAAGTGATCTCTCCCATTTCACAGATAGAGCACAAGAGTGCTGACCAAGCTTAAGTACTTTAAATGATATATATACTTATCACACTACAATCTGAATTTTTACTATCATCTTAAGAGTCTGTAATTGTTCCAGAATTGAAAACACGATTCCCACAGCAAAAAAAGAAAAAATAATAATCAGTGCTAAATTAAAATACTGAAGTATTTGAAACACTAATGCTGCCTGCTACAAATCCTCTCCTCTCTCTGTTGTTGTTTTAGTCGCTAACTCACGTGCAGCTCTTTTGCCATCCCATGGTCTGTAGCCCTCCAGGCTCCCCTATCCAGGGAATTTCCCAGGCAAGAATACTGGAGCAGGTTTCCATCTCCTTCTCCAGGGGATCTTCCTGACTCAGGCATTGAACCCACCTCTCCTGCACTGCAGGCAGATTCTTTATAGCTGAGCCACTAGGGAAGTCCTACTAGTTGACCTCACTTTATCTTTAAAACCAGGAAACAGTATCTTATGATCTTGTGACTATCTTCATTCAAATATTTAATTATTGCACATTCCATGTTTTTAATAACCCCTCCAGCTCCCACAGAGTCAACACAGCAAGACAATAAGTGTAGAGTTTTTCCTCTTCCCAAGAATTCCTCTATTCCCATGTAAAGTCAAATGAAATAATGTCCCAAGGAGATGCCAGGAATACAGTATCTGAATCAAAATGAGAAGGAAATTGGAGTCTTAAAGAGAATGAAGAACTAATCCATTAATTACTAGCACTTATTGACCATCAACTGTGACATATCCAACTGTAAGGCATTACAGAAAATGCTGAACCATGTGAATCACGGTTCATACCTTTAGAAACAATAGCATCTACAAAATAATCTTACCTAGAACACCAGAGAACCCTATTTGAATATAACATCTTTGAAAATTCTTGAAGTCACAAATGTATAACTATTCTTTGCGAACACCTCACCCTGTTTGAATTATACTCGAGATAGTTATTAAGCTAAATAAGGTAGTTTTTCATAATCACCCAACCCCAAACATCACCATATTTTGCCAGCAGTTTTTGGTGACAAGTTATAATAGGAAGCATAATTAATAATATGCAAATTCAATGGTTGGTATATTAAATTGGTATTTCTTCACTAAATATCCTGTACCTTCTTCTCCCAATAGCTAATGGTTTTCCATTGAGTTCCACTGATCCTTTTCCATTGAGTTTATCCACAAGTCAAAGACTCCTATCTGGTTAGAGCAAACAAATCTTCAAGAGTTGATGCCTATCAGCTCTTCTGGTATTTCAGGACTCTCAGAAAAGGCTAACTTCCCAAACACCTTCATATTTCATTGTGATACCCAGATGATAAACAACAGCACTTTGATTTCACTGAAAAGGAGCTTCCTTTCCAGTTTCTATTGGAAACAACCTACCAAAATACTGTCACTTCAGCTACTAGAGGACACATTCCCCCTCCATGTAAGAGGTAATACAAGCTAGGGGAATGTGATCTATCTTCCATTCACACCAGAATTGGGACATGTTTATCGTCAAACCAGTCCATAGTTCTTTTCCTTCCTCTGGCTCTCCTCATAATTTCCAGGCTCTTCCACTGACTTTTGGCTCTTAACTATTTAAAGTCAAAATTGATGAACCTTCTTTAGCTCCTCCAGAGAATATGGGTAAATTAAGAAACATCCAAAATAATTTCTACCCAAGATTAGAAACTTGGCTATATTTCCAAGTTTCAAAGGAACAAAAGCAATCATCAATTCAGGGTTCACATTTAAAAAAAAAAAAAAAAAAAGAGAAAATCAGACACTAAAACAAACCGGTTTGCTCAGTTTTAATCCCTATATAAATACAACATATTCCAGACATTTCAGGATCTTACTTTAGAGGTTTGCCTATTTATTTTTTTCCAATTTTAAACTCACTGGATCTTTGATACTAATAGTCACTGAGATCCAGCTGCTGCTGCTGCTGCTGCTAAGTCGCTTCAGTCGTGTCAGACTCTGTGCGACCCCATGGACAGCAGCCCACCAGGCTCCCCCATCCCTGGGATTCTCCAGGCAAGAACACTGGAGTGGGTTGCCATTTCCTTCTCCAATGCGTGAAAGCTGCTAAAATGTAAATGTAAATCCCACCCCCACCCCACCAAAGAGGATAATGTCAGTGATAAAGGAGCAGCTCCTGATATTCTGAAAATATTTTAGGCTTTTAATCTTTTATAAGCCTGATGCTGTGGTGGGCAAATATGGACATTACATTATAGACATGGAAATCAAGCCCATGAGTATTAAGCAAGTTGCCCCAGATCAAACATTAAATCATGAGAAGAGCGAAGCTTCAATGTAAGACTGATGCCTTAGCATAAGAGAATAGCATTGAAACAGGTACATTACCACATGTAAAACAGATGACCAGTGCAAGCTTGATGCGTGAAACAGGGCACCCAAAGCCAGTGCTTGGGGACAATACAGAAGGATTGGGGGGAAAGAGAGATGGGGGGAGGTTCAGGATGGGGGGGAACACATGTATACCTGTGGCCAATTCATGTTGATGGATGGCAAAAACCATCACAATATTGTAATCATTCTCCAATTAAAATAAATTAATTTAAAAAATCAAATAGAAGGATTAACAATATAAACCTAAACAGTTCTTCAGGAGACTGAGACAACTGATCACATTTGATGAATCTTAGAATTTCAACAAGGAGAAGAAAAAGCAGGAAATATTGAATAGGCCCAAATAAAAACATACTGTGATGCTTTGGCAATATTACAATAGACTTATGGTAAATTGACTAGCACTGAAGTCAATCCATGTCTTCTATAAAGCATTGAAAAATAACATACTTGTTCAGATGAATGATACACCAGCTAAGTGATATATGTCTGATATATACAAATGAACACTTGTGGGAGAAAATGGTAGCCATGTCCCATGATGCTTACATGAAAAGATTAAAATTCACTCTTTTTATGATGATTATATATGTCACATCTTGAAATACAGTTTCACGTTCTCTTTAACAGCTTCTGTAATGTTTCTGATGAAAAACTAGAAAGAAATCCAACACATATTGAGTGCTTCTGTACTTTCAGGAACTACTTGAGGTTTAGTACTTGTGATCTCATTTAATTTCTATACAACTTATGTAATGTAACTAGTAACTTCATCTCACTCATGCAGAATCTTTGGTCTATAATTATTGAATGTTGGATCAAGAGTCACCCGGGTAAAAGTGAAGGAGTTAGAATTTTCAATCAAATACCTCATTTTTAAAGTGTGAAGCTCATTGTTTTGGTATAAATAGTATTATTGTCCACTGTCTCATCTCTTCTCAGGGCATAAAGTTAATACCCTCTAGGGATGTTTTTCTTGCTGAACTGGGCCAAGGCCCAGAGAGTACTTCAATAAGTCACTACTGGACTGGATCTGATAAATTAGATAAAAACTGTCATTTCTGCACTAAGCTTTACATGCTAGATAATACATACACACACACACACATTGCAAACTTTAAAAGAAGTCTACAAGGTCCTCCATCCTGCATAGAATTAGAACAGTGTTCAAACATTATAGATGTATGTTCTGAAATTCAAAGACTTGGCTAAGCCCCACTTCTAAACAGATGGTACATTTCCTATTACTTCTCATATAATTATTTTTCCAAATGCTGATCAGTAACAAGTCCTCCCTCTTCTATCTTCTTCCAATGCCACCAGTTTCAACCTCTATTTCAAGCCCTTCTTACCTCCTATGTTAAGCCTTCTAGTTGCTCCAAGACACAAAGATATCTCTTACCTCTCAATTCCTTTTTAGCACAGAATATTCATACTGGATTATCCACCACTTACTCATACATTATCTTACAGAGTTACCTACTATTTTTTGTTACTGTTTTCTTTCCAACTTTTTATACTGCAAACAGTAGTACTTGTCTTAGTGGTGGTGAGAGTTTGTGGCCTTTATGTTGAAATCAAGTACCCAAAGTCACCCAAAACAAACATTCAAACTAAATTAAAAGGTTGTGATTACTATGCAAATATGGTTTCCAGACAAAATCCCTAAGCTCCTCCCTAAACAAATATTTCCAACCAGAATGCTGCCTCTTCTAAGCCACTTTTTAATCTCTTCTTTTACTTGAAGGATAATTGCTTTACAGTGTTGTGTTGGTATCTACCCTACAGCAATGTGAATCAGCCATAATCCAAGCCACTCCTATGCAGATTATCTGAAGTCACCACTGACTTCAAGATTGCTGGGAGAAATATCAATCACCTCAGATATGCAGATGGCATCACCCTTATGGCAGAAAGCAAAGAACTAAAGAGCCTCTTAATAAAAGTGAAACAGGAGAGTGAAAAAGTTGGCTTAAAGCTCAACATTCAGAAAACGAAGATCATGGCATCTGGTCCCATCACTTCATGGCGAATAGATGAAGAAACAGTGGAAACAGTGATAGACTTCATTTTGGGGGGCTCCAAAATCACTGCAGATGGTGACTGCAGCCATGAAATTAAAAGGCGCTTGCTCCTTGGAAGAAAAGTTATGACCAACCTAGACAGCATATTAAAAAGCAGAGACATTACTTTGCCAACAAAGGGCTCTCTAGTCAAAGAGTTGGACATGACTGAGCGACTGAACTGAACTGAATTGACTGACTTCTAACTTATTTCTCTTTCTCTGTTTCTTATGATGCTTGATAGGCTAAATAGGAGTTCAAAATTACTTGAAACCTTCAACTAAATAAAAATCCTTCCCCCTTCTCAGGCAAAGTGATGTGAATTTGTAAACACATGATTTGCAAGCAATACTGACTTTTTCAATCAGGAAAACAAATCTGAAGCGGTTAAGTTTTCAAGTTTGAGTACAAGGGTTTGACAACATTATGTAATAAACAGGCACAATACTAAAACTGCTTTCCTTTTTCCCCTCTTGTTCCCTTTTCAGGTTTTCATTTAGGACACACTGAGACTATGTTGGTCTCATAAGTCGTGTCCAACTCTTGGGATACTAGAGTGGCTTGCCATTTCCTTCTCCACTGAGACTATGTTAGGCCCATGATAATCTTCGTCTTTTTACTGTTATACTATTTTAATATGGAGAGTCGATTGGTGTCCTAGGTCATCTTCTTTGACACTTGCTTGCCTTTCTTTTCTCAGAACATATAAGCTATACTCATATTGGCTAAAATGTGCTTTGTTGTGTGATTAAAACTATGAAAGAACTCTCTATTCTATTCCGTATGTACATTTTAGATACCAATTATAATTAAATTGATCTGTATTTATTGTTAATTTGCTCGTCTTGCACCTTTAATTCTGACTCATGGCAAAAACCATTTTTTTTTTTTGCATTTTAACTTATATCTACTTGTTTCTCAAACACCATGAGACCTATTTTTATATTTTATCCTTCTTCCCTCTGAATCCCTGTGTCAGACATCTGAGCAGTTAGACAACTTAAGAGCATCTTTTCTTGGTTGATATTTGCTTTGACATCAATGGGAACTCACATGTGTAAATGAAAACTCTTCTATGGAAAGAATCTTCTTTAGGACCCATCTGGGTCAGCCAGATAAGTCTGAGAATGGTTTTATGTTGCTCAAGAAAATTCAACCATTTATTACTGTGAGGTACTCTAGCAAATTCATATAGGAATGCATCAGATATGTTTAAAAACATTTCATACCATCATATGAAAATGTATCTTCCAGTTCACAGCTCTTCATATAGTAATTCCTCATATGATTCTTCAAAAAATTACATCATTACAGAAATTTTTAATAACAATGTTATGGGGACATATTACCTTGGTAATTTTTAGGTAAATTAACTAAAGCATATTTACAAGATTAGATCATTTGATCAAGATGGTAAAGGGCAGAATCAGGATTAAAGTTTTACATGTTCTGATTAAAAACAATACAAAGGATTGATGATATGCAAATGGTTTTTAAAAGACCATTTCATAATATGAACTCATTTTAAAAGTCCATTCAATTAAACCAGTATTTTTTGCTTATATAAAATGAAATGATTAACTCACTTATTCATTTATTAATATATGCCATAATGCTGGCATTTATTCAACAAGAATTCATTAATCACCTAGTGTATGCCAGAACTGCTACATGCAGGAGCAGATGTAGAGAAGGACGAGGTTTGTGCAATATGTAGCGATGCAGTGTAGTGCTTAAAATGCAGGGTGTTGAGTCACACTTGGATTTTTGTTTTTGTTTTTTTAATATCCAGAGCCAAACTGACATTGGTCTATGTTTCTGCACCTTCTATTTTCATATTAGTTATATAACATATCTAATGTTCTATACAAGGACAAATATTCATCCAAAAAGATAATAGAAAAATGAATATTGTTTTTCTTTTCTGAGGTAACTTTTAACTTCCTAAAGAATTGCAAAAATAGTTCAAAGATTATATGAAATGTCCAGAAGAGGTAAATTCTAGAGACACAAAGTAAGTAAGTAGTTGCTTAGGTCCAGAGATGGGGAGCTTATGGAGGAGAAAAGGTAACAGATGCGTGGGTTAAATGCTCAGTCATGTCTGGCTCTTTGAGATCCCATGGCCTGTAGCCTGCCAGGCTTCTCTGTCCATGGATTCTCCAGGCAAGAATACTGGCGTGGGTAGCCATAAGTAGCAGGTTTCTTTTAGGGTACTTCCATTGATAGTACACTTGTTCTTCAAGGCTGACATTTATATCTGTATTTCTACCTTTATGCTCGTATTTATATATCTACACAGGTGCCGCTTGAACAAGAGGGATTCAACAAATACAAGCTAGAGTACTACACAACCCGAGGATGGGAAACTGCAGATACTATAGGACCCAATACGGGCCCACTATAAAGTTACGCTGTGGATTTTTGACTTCATGGGGGGTTGACATCCCTAACCCCCATGCATTATTCAATATCAGCTTGCTTTCTTTCCATAACTGTGTCAATATCATCTGTCATTTTTAGAGTTTAGGTTGGAAAGGGGATGCCATGTTGATCCTATCCCGCCACTAATTCACATTTGACTTTTAAATTCAAATAGTTCCTCTCCAGTAACAGCAAGTCAAAAAACACGATTTGTCCCTCCTGACCCCTGCCAGTTAGAACATTTCACAGAGCAGGATGCTTCCTTCAAGTGTGCACCTCCGTTTTTAGGAGTTCATGACATGCATAGAATCTGTCCACGAGCACTTCTACAGAGCGTCCTGAAGCCCCTGCCACCCCTAACACTCTCCCCTTACAAAGATACATTTGCTCAAGAAAGCATCTCATTATAAAACTGCATGCCTAAGGAAATGCAAGTCTGTTGGATGTCCTTCTTAGCTCCATACACAATTCACTCAAGAAAAGCCAGGAAATAGGCAATTCAATTATATGCTCATTTTAGATTTTGAAATTCATAAAATTGATCATACTCTCCATTGCACCATTGTCCTTATAGATTTGTTGAATAAATGACAGCAAATAAGAGGCAGTGATAGTGTAAAATTTCCAGCTTTCCAAATCAATTCAGTTTTATTGGCACAAAATTGCAAATACTTAAGATTTCAAATTATGGATATTGCCAAGTTTGACAAGAATTATGTGCAATATGCAAACTGATGGTTAGCCTGTAATTTCAGATTATTAGCAAGTTTAGAGGAGGCTCTTTTTAAGTGTCTCTGAAAATTCCAATTACATTATAATTATTAATCCCTAATCTACATACTGTACCAGGTTTGATTCACAATGACCAAAAAGGGTGTTTCTAATCTTACTTAGCTATCATAAAACATTACTGTGTAGTAAGGAATTGTTTCCATTGCTAATATCTCAATATCAGAATCCATCAAAATTAATTTACCTACCAAGAACTCAACTGTCCAAGAAATGGAACCATCTGCAATCCCAAATGATAATCATAAAATAATCTCTTTTTTAAACTTTTTAACAGGTAATAACATTATAAGAAATTTTACTGGCCAAAAGGTTAGTGTGCCCTTTCTATTGTTTGACATAAAACTTTTACAAACTAGAGAATGGTTTTCAAGCTTCCGAAAAGCAGTGTATTATTGAAATAGAGAAATTCTATGAAAGGCAGGGTATGTAAAGAGCAGCCAGAGGGCTCACAGTTCTAGAACACTGACTTGCTCCTGAAAGTACCATAACTTGAAGTCACAGGCTGTCCAAACTGATGACCCTATATGGTAAAGAAAATATTAGAAGATATTAGTTCAATCCCATAAACTCTAATTAAAATAAATGGCATATATCATAAATATATGAAATATTTTCTTTCACTAGAACATTTTAACATTTGGGTATTTAAAGTGCTAAGCTACTGGGAAAAAAATTATATACCCAGAATGATTCATGCATGGAGGGCTCTTGTTAGACAAGATGTTTCTGTAATCATTTTTGTGAAGTATAATCATTTCAAAGATTAAATAGGTTCAAGGACTTTTTTCCTCAACAGACCATCTTATGAAGAACTTGCATCATATTTTTATATAAGGAATAGACCATTAAATGAGGTCATTGACCAAGGATCAAAACTCAGCTTATGCAAGCACTACCTGTAAGAGATGTTGCATTCACAGCACTAAACCAACAGGTAGAGGCAGCCAAACTAATTCAGTCAAAAAGAAACAAAAATAACTAAAATTTAGTCAAAATAGACAAGGTTGTTCCTCCACCCATTAAAACACTCATTGTTTACTAGAATCAAAGCAGTTTCTGGCCTGTCAGTCCTTAAATATGTTCAGTTCAGTTCAGTTCAGTTCAGTCGCTCAGTCATTTCTGACTCTTTGCGACCCCATGAATCACAGCACGCCAGGCCTCCCTGTCCATCACCAACTCCCAGAGTTCACTCAAACTCACATCCATCGAGTCAGTGATGTCATCCAGCCACCTCATCCTCTGCCATCCCCTTTTCCTCCTGCTCCAAATCCCTCTCAGCATCAGAGTCTTTTCCAGTGAGTCAACTCTTCACATGAGGTGGCCAAAGTACTGGAGTTTCAGCTTTAGCATCAGTCCTTCCAAAGAACACCCAGGACTAATCTCCTTTAGAAGGGACTGCTTGGATCTCCTTGCAGTCCAAGGGACTCTCAAGAGTCTTCTCCAACACCACAGTTCAAGCGCATCAATTCTTTGGTGCTCAGCCTTCTTCACAGTCCAACTCTCACATCCATACATGACCACAGGAAAAACCATAGCCTTGACTAGACGAACCTTTGTTGGCAAAGTAATGTCTCTGCTTTTCAATATGCTGTCTAGGTTGGTCATAACTTTCCTTCCAAGGAGTAAGCGTCTTTTAATTTCATGGCTGCAATCACCATCTGCAGTGATTTTGGAGCCCCCCAAAAATAAAGTCTGACACTGTTTCCACTGTTTCCCCATCTATTTCTCATGATCGATGGGACCAGATGCCATGATCTTCATTTTCTGAATGTTGACCTTTAAGCCAACTTTTTTATTCTCCTCTTTCACTTTCATCAAGAGGCTTTTTAGTTCCTCTTCACTTTCTGCCATAAGGGTGGTGTCATCTGCATATCTGAGGTTATTGATATTCCTCCCGACAATCTTGATTCCAGCTTGTGCTTCTTCCACCCCAGCATTTCTCAAGATGTACTCTGCATATAAGCTAAATGTGCCCAAAATTGCTATAGGTTATATGACGGTAAAAAGTAACAAAGTTGGGCAAAAGGGAGAGAGGTTAATCCAACATTATAGGAGGCATTAAAAATGCTTTATAGAATATGCACTAACCTGAGTCTTGAAAAGGAGATCATGTCATGAGGCACAAACGGAAGGAAAATTTCTGACAGACCTTTAATATGTGCCTAATAAATATTTCAGAGAACCTTTGAATGAATGGGTGAATAAATGGGTATACCTCGGATAGGATGGGAGAAGGCAATGGCTCCCCACTCCAGTACTGTTGCCCGGAAAATCCCATGGACGGAGGAGCCTGGTAGGCTGCAGTCCATGGGGTCGCACAGAGTCGGATACAACTGAAGCGACTTAGTAGTAATAGTAGTATGATAGGACAGAATTGTGTCAGCAAAGTCAAAGATAGAGAAAACACTCTGAAACATTAATAAGTTGTCAGTCAGTCAGTATGACAGGAACACAGATTACACTGTAGGGCATATAAAGACTGTGATACAGGCAGGGTTAGATGATAAAACCCCTGTTCTAAACTAAAAGTAAATTTTTAGCAGTAAAGGCAGTGGGAATAATTTAGGTCTTAACAGAGGACTATCACTGTCATATATAATGCAAAAAAGCAAAATGGCTGTGTGGGGAGGCCTTACAAATAGCTGTGAAATGAAGAGAAGCAAAAAGCAAAGGAGAAAAGGAAAGCTATAAGCATCTGAATGCAGAGTTCCAAAGAATAGCAAGGAGAGACAAGAAAGCCTTCCTCAGCTATCAATGCAAAGGAATAGAGGAAAACAACAGAATGGGAAAGACTAGAGATTTCTTCAAGAAAATTAGAGATACCAAGGGAATATTTCATGCAAAGATGGGCTCAATAAAGGACAGAAATGGTATGGACCTAACAGAAGTAGAAGATATTAAGAAGAGGTGGCAAGAATACACAGAAGACCTGTACAAAAAAGATCTTCACGACCCAGATAATCACGATGGTGTGATCACTGACCTAGAGCCAGACATCCTGGAATGTGAAGTCAAGTGGGCCTTAGAAAGCATCACTATGAACAAAGCTAGTGAAGGTGACGGAATTCCAGTTGAGCTATTCCACATTCTGAGAGATGATGCTGTGAAAGTGCTGCACTCAATATGCCAGCAAATTTGGAAAACTCAGCAGTGGCCACAGGACTGGAAAAGGTCAGTTTTCATTCCAATCCCAAAGAAAGGCAATGCCAAAGAATGCTCAAACTACCGCACAATTGCACTCATCTCACACGCTAGTAAAGTAATGCGCAAAATTCTCCAAGCCAGGCTTCAGCAATATGTGAACTGTGAACTTCCAGATGTTCAAGTTGGTTTTAGAAAAGGCAGAGGAACCAGAGATCAAATTGCCAACATCCAATGGATCAACGAAATACAAGAGAGTTCCAGAAACATCTATTTCTGCTTTATTGACTATGCCAAAGCCTTTGGCTGTGTGGATCACAATAAACTGTGGAAAATTCTGAAAGAGATGGGAATACCAGACCACTTGACCTGCCTCTTCAGAAACCTATATGTAGGTCAGGAAGCAACAGTTAGAACTGTACATGGAACAACAGATTGGTTCTAAATAGGAAAAGGAGTACGTCAAGCCTGTATATCGTCACCCTGCTTGTTTAACTTCTATGCAGAGTACATCATGAGAAACGCTGGGCTGGAAGAAGCACAAGCTGGAATCAAAATTGCCGGGAGAAATATCAATCACCTCAGATATGCAGATGACACCACCCTTATGGCAGAAAGTGAAGAAGAACTAAAAAGCCTCTTGATGAAAGTGAAAGAGGAGAGTGAAAAAGTTGGCTTAAAGCTCAACATTCAGAAAACGGAGATCATGGCAACCGATTCCATCACTTCATGGCAAATAGATGGAGAAACAGTGGAAACAGTGTCAGACTTCATTTTTCTGGGCTCCAAAATCACTGCAGATGGTGACTGCAACCATGAAATTAAAAGACGCTTACTCCTTGGAAGGAAAGTTATGACCAACCTAGACAGCATATTGAAAAGCAGAGACATTACTTTGCCAACAAAGGTCCGTCTAGTCAAGGTTATGGTTTTTCCAGTGGTCATGAATGGATGTGAGAGTTGAACTGTGAAGAGAGCTGAGCACCAAAGAATTGATGCTTTTGAACTGTGGTGTTGGAGAAGACTCTTGAGAGTCCCTTGGACTGCAAGGAGATCCAAGCAGTCCCTTCTAAAGGAGATCAGTCCTGGGTGTTCTTTGGAAGGACTGATGCTAAAGCTGAAACTCCAATACTTTGGCCACCTCATGTGAAGAGTTGACTCACTGGAAAAGACTCTGATGCTGAGAGGGATTTGGGGCAGGAGGAGAAGGGGATGACAGAGGATGAGATGGCTGGATGGCATCACTGACTCGATGGACATGAGTCTGAGTGAATTCTGGGAGTTGGTGATGGACAGGGCGGCCTGGCGTGCTATGATTCATGGGGTCACAGAGTCAGACACAACTGAGTGACTGAACTGATATACATATATATTTGAGATTACAATTGTAGCAATGAGTAAGGAAGAAATAAATGAAATTAATTTGAAATGTCATTCATGCTATCAAATTGATAAAGTTTTCTTTAATAAGTGTAAATACCTAGTATTAGCATAGCTGATAACTATCTAGATTGAATAAAATGTTAAAATTTTGGGAAAACTCCCATGTAAATGTGAAAAAGATTGTTTAATTCTCTACAGTCATACAAAGCAAGCATGATGTGACAGTAGAGAAGGTGAAGTATTGACTTGATATGAGGTTTAAGACTGGAAAAGTAGAAAGTAAAGTGGATCAATATATTGACAATATGAAATCAAAAACAGCACTAGACAAATTTAAACAGACAAGGAACACTGTCTTCAAGACTATTGCAGTAACGTGGGGAGAAAGATGAGAGCTCAGTCTTAATCCACTCAACTCCTCTGAGGGAAGTGGAAACCCTTAGGCCACCTTTGCTTGCTAATCAGCCATAGCCAAAGAAAAAGGATGTTGTTGTTCAGTCATTAAGCTGTGTCCGACTCTTTGTGACCCCATGGACTGCAGCACACCAGGCCTTCCTGTCCCTCATTATCTCCCAGAGTTTGCCCAAGTTCATGTCCATTGAATTGGTGATACTACCCAAAGGAAAAGGGTACTTCATATTTTCATGACAGGAGGCAGATTTACATCTTGGAGCAAAGTACCCACTGAAATTCAGGTATACTCTCCCACAGACTGGGTAATAGGGGCACCATATTCCTTGAAGATTAATTATCACTGGAATGCCTTCCAAGACTCAGAGAAACACATTACCAAGTAGCACAATAGGCAAAAACCATTTTAAAAGCTCTCAAAGGGGCACAAAGAGAATTTACAATTTTAAGTTTTCTTATGTAAATGTTCTAGAAAAAGGAAAGTCAGAGACCTAGACTCAGGGAGCCAGCTTTAGTCAAAATGGGAGGAATATTAAGGTCCTCTTGATCAATGGGAAGACAGTGACTTCTGCTATACACAGAGCCAAATCTAAGTGGTAGATTGAAAGGTAATAAAAATGTTAAGACATGGGGTGTTTTCATGAGTTTAAGAACAAAGTATAGAACATGACAGACAGGTGAAGGTACAGGAGATGGCAGTAAATATTAATATGCTTCTATATTTCAGTTTAACATTTTGGAATGCATTTCGACATGGACCATGAACGTGGGTTTCTGACAATGACAGGTGGGTGAAAATATTAAAAGTAAAACTGAGGCTAGGGTGATCTATTGTAACACTAATGAGATTTTTTTTGAGGAGGGGTATTCTCTGTACTAAACATATTGCATGTAACAAACTCTAATCCCACACTTTGGAAAAAGCTGTTAGAAGATTGTTGTCACATTTGAACACATTCTTGCAATGCTTCATTTACTGCTTGAAGCCTGGTGTAAACTAAATGTTATGGAGTGTCATGATTCTGCAGTATTTGCAACTGTGTCAATGTGTTTTGATTGTTTTCTTTTTACTTTGTATTTTTGTTTCCTTTCTCATAGACAGACTATTAGGGTTTCTAGCTCCTTCCATGGAGAAGGCAATGGCATCCCACTCCAGTACTCTTGCCTGGAAAATCCCATGGACGGAGGGGCCTGGTGGACTGCAGTCACTAAGAGTCAGACACGACTGAGCGACTTCCCTTTCACTCTTCACTTTCATGCATTGGAGAAGGAAATGGCAACCCACTCCAGTATTCTTGCCTGGAGAACCCCAGTGACGGGGGAGCCTGGTGGGCTGCTGTCTATGGGGTCGCACAGAGTCGGACACGACTGAAGTGACTTAGCAGCAGCAGCAGCTCCTTCCAGGTGCCTTTCTCAGCAATACTAATTGCTTGCTTGAATCTAAGAAATAAAATACTCAGGCTTGTTGAATTTTACACACTAGAAATAATACTTACTTTTGCTGGGAAGCTGAATGGGAGTAGGGGAGGTGGCAGAGTTATGTTTTACTGTAAATACTTCTGTATTATTGGAATTATTATAATAAGTCTATAATTCCTTTTAAATTTAAAAAGCCTATTTGAAAAAATATATGTAGATTGATTACTTTTATGAGCATCTGAGGGACTTTCTCCCAACAAAAATTAGTGAATGTTAATGTATAAGCTTTGTGGCTCCTTTTTCAGACTGCCCCAAGGTCTTCTTAGTGTCCTTTTCACTTTATCGGTGCCCTCTACATATGTGAGATCACAGAGTTTTTGAATTTTGAACTCTGGCATTATTACATGCACATATTTTCTAATTTCAAAAGGCAAAACAGTGACCAAAAAATCTGGGATCCAATAATTTCCATTATTTAGCAGTCAAGAGGTTAAAAATCCCATTGAAGCAGATTTTAATGTTTTAGCGTTCTTTGCACTTGAAAAATGCTTTCTCTTGTCATCACTAGGGAGTACTCTGCTCGTCTCATATTATGCAGAACAAAATCTCAGTCAGAGTAGGGGAAAACATCAATTATTAATTAGACATAAATTATTCCTAATCTACACACAATGCCTAATCCCTGGTTCACAGAAATGCTAATTGTGCTTCAAAAACAATATGTTAACAAGTCATTTGTCTGCAAAAGACAGGAGCCCAAGTTCAATATAAAATATAGAACAAATACTTCAAGCTCATTTCAAGGAATATGCTGATGGAAGGTTATCCAGAACTGCAAGGAAATGAAAACAGTGCAAACAAAATACAAGGTGAACTTGCTTTTTGGTGCATAGAAAACAAACAGTGTGTCGTCCACTGTAGCTATTTTTCAATTCTTCAAGAACGTTAAGAATTGACTGGGCAATTGTACTAATATATTCTTTACTATGAATAGTAAAAACAGTAATATATAACAAGGAAGAGATGATGGTTTTAGGAGGCTGATTTTTTGTTACCCTAGCAGGAACACTCAAAACAGCACCTTAAATTAATCACAAAAGCAGTAGGTTTTATCATTATAAATAACTGTCCTGTGATAAAACAGCATCCTAGGTAGAAAGTAAAGCACAAAGTCATCTGGCCCAAACCATGCATTGTGTTTCCTTTCCTATTCAAGTTAACTTCAATAGGCTGTGAAGTATCAGAAGTGGCCAGATGCTCTTCGAGATTTATGAATTCCTCCCTCTGTCCAGCTTCATAATCCTCCATATACTCAGCATCAAGGTAACTGATCCAGGAAAGGTTCTACTACTATCCATTGCTAGAAAGATGAGAGCTTTTCCTGATCTACAATATGTCAAATTTCAGGTCTCAAAATCCCCAGTTAGTTGAGATGTATAATTGTAATACTACTAAAGGAAAGGAGGGCTACTTCTGTATTTTAGATTCACTCATTTTAGCTGTGGCTTTAAGGATATGTGTACAGTGTAATGCATTGTTTTCTCAAGTATATTCTCTAAGAGCTGATCCTAATGAGATTCACTATTTTAAAAAGACTGGTCAATAAATTTGACCAGTGATAAATCTGTAGGAATGGAGGATGCTCCTTTTTCTTAATGTCTCTTATCCCTCCCTGTTCCTCCAAAGATGATGACTTGTTGTTCTGACTGAACAGATCTCAGAACATTTCTTTGAATCTATTTGATTATTGGGTTGGGTAAATGACGCTCCAAAGGGTGCGCCTGTGGCACTGTGCACTTTAACACCTATTTTGGTATAGCTGAGCCAGTTCATCAACCGGGGTCCTTTCTTTGGACCTTTCTCTTCCCGCGTGTTCTTTTGTAAGAAATAGAAACTTTAAGTGGTCCGTTTTCAAGGCAAAGCTGAAGCCTGGACACTTTAGATCAAGTCAGTATTGAGGGAGGGACATCAGACTGGGTTCTAAAGAGACAGGAATTCACCCATTGCCTGTGCCCTGGCTCCAAACTTGCCTAAGGACTTGGGGACCTGACACAAAGCTCATGCACGTGGACAGTGCCTAAGCAAACAAGATGTTGGGGGAAGGGATAAACTAGCAAGAAAGCCTTTGTTGAAAAATGCAGATGTAAGTTGGGAAGGGAAAAAGAAGATACACAATAAGGAAATAATGAAACTTAGGTGACCTCAGGGAAGACTGTACACCCCCTCAGCACTCAGCCAATGAGGAACTGGGGGAGGGACCTGCGGGTTAGGGAATAAATCCCTTTTTATAACTGCTCTGGGTATGCCTGCCCACCAGGCACCCTATCTTGCAAGATCATCATTAAAAGTCTCACTTTTGCTGTGCTCCATGTGTCCAAATTCATCTCTTGGTTTGGGGCTGGTAAGTGTATTTTTCACAAAGGGAAAATATGTCTACCAGCCAACAGTATGCATAAAGCCAAGTTAACTCCTGCTCTGGCCAATTGCCTATACCTTTTCTTGATGAATAGAAGATGACTGAAATTTCCTTAATATCAGGTTGAACTAGGATGTCTGTCTAAAGAAAGTAAGTCCCTAATTATGGTGTACCTATTTGAGGAACTCAGAAACCCAGGCATGACATCTTTGTTCCAACTCCTGTGCAAGTTGCTCCAAACATAAAAACAAGAATATGACAGAAAATCATTCTGGAATATGTTGATTCTGAGTTTTTTGCTTAAGTATAAGTTTTTTTTTTTTTCAGAAACCAGATTCTAAGTGGACTCCTCTGTAAAGAAACACCATATCCAGGTACTTCTAAATCTTGTGAGCAGAATTCATAGTGGAAATTCCAAACTTTAAACCAGAGTTAGTAATATAAGAATCTACTGGCCCTTTAATGCAAGCTTATAATCCCACTTCAAATTAGCAGATTTTAGAGACATAGCCTTGAGCCACTGATTCCTCAAATATACTTTCAAAAGAACACAGTTTTTTGTACAAACAACTTTCATAAAATACAATCTGTCATCCAAGAGTGAACATTAAATTGCTACAAAACTGAATGGCTAGAATATATCAAAATTAATTGACAGATCAATGTCTCACATGTAAAATAAACATAAGCAAACATTTCATGTAGGAGTAAATAACAGACCTAAATCTAGGCTCTCTGTTCTCACCACATATGTCCCGTATTACTAGTATGAATACATGAGATATGTTGACTATCTGGTAGGCGGAAGGTCAGGTATTTTCAGTTTTCCTGCAAAAACTTTTACCATTGTTCATGATACTTTTTTTCAAAGGATAAAAATCGTCTATGTTACATGTTGTTGTCTTCCTCTGGTCCCTGTGACCAATAAGATACTCAAAAAGCAGGACTGTAATAAGGCCCCCATTCCAGATGGGTTGGTTCCTACTCTGTCTTGGACATGAACATTGTCACACCTTCCTCTGTTCCTTTGCCCTATGCTCATTTTTGAACCACTTTTCTCACACTTTCCATCAAATGTTCGTAGGCTTCCCTATTCCAAATTCTTTCAAGGACTGATGACATTGATCTTTCTGGAGCTTTATCTAGCCCTTGCCATGGACTCAGCTGAGTCACAAAATAGCTTTTCACAATCATCTTGAAGAATTCCTACTCCTTAAAAGAGACAATTTGTATCCTCTTAAATATCCACCATGGAGCTTTGCACTTGGTAAAAGCCAAATAAATTTAATCTACTATGTCTGAGCTTTGATAATCTTCAGTTCAGTTCAGTCACTCAGTTATGTACAACTCTTTGTGATTCCAAGGACTGCAGCATGCCAGGCTTCCATGTCCATCACCAACTCCTGGAGCTTCCTCAAACTCATGTCCATCAAGTCAATGATGCCAACCAACCAGCTCATCCTCTGTCATCCTCTTCTCCTCCTCCCTACAATCTTTCCCAGAACAGGGTCTTTTCCAATGAGTCAGTTCTTCACATCAGGTGGCCAAAGGATTGAAGTTTCAGCTTCAGCATCAGCCTTTCCAAAGAATATTCAGGACTGATTTCCTTTAGGATTGACTTCTTTGATCTCCTTGAAGTCCAAGGGACTCTCAAGAGTCTTCTTCAACACCACAATTCAAAACCATCAAATCTTTGGCACTCAATTTTCTTTATGGTACAACTCTCACATCCATACAGGACTCCTGGAAAAATTATAGCTTTGACTAGATGGACCTTTATTGGCAAAGTGATGTTTCTGCTTTTTAAAATACTAAGTTGGTCATAGCTTTTCTTCCAAGGAGCAAGTGTCTTTTAATTTCATGGCTGCAGTCACCATCTGCAGTGATTTTGGAGCCCAAGAAAATAAAATCTTTCACTGTGTACATTGTTTCCCCATCTATTTGTTATGAAGTGATGGGACCATATACCATGATCTTAGTTTTTTGAATGTTGAGTTTTAAGTCAGCTTATTCACTCTTCTCTTTCCCTTTCTTCAAGAGGCTCTTTAGTTCCTCCTTACTTCCTCCATAAGGGTGGTGTCAACTGCATATCTGAGGTTATTGATATTTCTTCTGGCAATCTTGATGCAAAGAGCTGACTCATTTGAAAAGACCCTGATGCTGGGAAAGATTGAGGGCAGAAGGAGAAGGGGATGACACAGGATGAGATGGTTGGATGGCATCACCAACTCAATGGACATGAGTTTTGTGTGGACTCCAGGACTTGGTGATGCACAGGGAGGCCTGGCGTGCTGCAGTTCATGGGGTCGAAAAGAATAGGACGTGACTGAGCAACTGAACTGAACTGAATCTTGATTCCAGCTTGTGCTTCATCCAGTCCAGCATTTCACATGATGTACTCTGCATATAAGTTAAAAAAGCAGGGTAATGATATACAGCCTTTATGTACTCCTGTCTCAATTAGGAACCAGTCTGTTGTTCTACATCTGGTTCTAACTGTTGCTTCCTGACCTGCAGACAGATATCTCAAGAGATAGGTCAGGTGGTCTGGTATTCCCATCTCTTTAAGAACGTTCCACAGTTTGTTGTGATCCACATGGTCAAAGGCTTTGGCATAGTCAATAAAGCAGATGTTTTTCTGGAATTCTCTTGCTTTTTTGATGATCCAGCAGATGTTGTTGATTTGATCTCTGGTTCCTTTGCCTCTTCTAAAACTAGCTTGAACATCTGGAAGTTCACGGTTCACGTACTGTTGAAGCCTGGCTCAGAGAATTTTGAGCATTACTTTGCTAGCATGTGAAATGAGTGCAACTGGGTAGTTTGAGCATTCTTTGGCATTGCCCTTCTTTGGGATTGGAATGAAAACTGACCTTTTCCAGTCCCATGGCCACTGCTGAGTTTTCCAAATTTGCTAGCATATTGAGTGCAGCACTTTCACAGCATCATCTTTTAGGATTTGAAATAATTCTATTGGAATTCCATCACCTCCACTAGCTTTGTTCAAAGTGATGCTTCCTAAGGCCCACTTGACTTAGTATTCCAGGATGTCTGGTTCTATGTGAGTGATCACACCATCGTGGTTTTCTGGGTCATGAAGATCTTTCTTGTATAGTTCTATGTATTTTTGCCACCTCTTCTTAACATATTCTGCTTCTGTTAGGTCCATACCATTTCAGTTCTTTATTGTGCCCATCTTTGCATGAAAAGTTCTCTTGGTATCTTTCATTTTCTTGAAGAGATGTCTAGTCTTTCCCATTCTATTGTTTTCCTCTATTTGTTTTCATTGATCACTGAGGAAGGCTTTCTTATCTCTCCTTGCTATTCTTTGGAACTCTGCACTCAAATGACTATATCTTTCCTTTACTCCTTTGCCTTTCACTTATCTTTTTTTTTTTTTCCTCTGCTATTTATAAGGCATCCTCAGATGACCATTTTGCTTTTTTGCATCTTTTTTTCTTGGGGATAGTCTTGATCAGTGCCTCCTGTACAATGTCACAAACCTCCATTCATAGTTCTTCAAGCACAGTGTCTATCAGATCCAATCCCTTGAATCTATTTGTCACTTACACTATATAGCCATAAGGGATTTGATTTGGGTAATATCTGAATGGTCTAGTGGTTTTCCCTACTTTCTTTAAGTCTGAATTTGGTCATAAGGAGTTCATGATCTGAGCCACAGTCAGCTTCCGGTCTTGTTTTTACTGACTGTATAGAGCTTCTCCATTTTTGGCTGCAAAGAATATCATCAGTCTGATTTCAGTGTTGACCATTTGGTGATGTCCATGTGTAGATTCTTCTCTTGTGCTATTGGAAGAGGGTGTTTGCTATGACCAGTGTGTTCTCTTGGCAAAAGTCTATTAGCCTTTGCCCTACTTGATTCTGTACTCCAAGGCCAAATTTGCCAGTTATTCCAGGTATTGCTTGACTTCCTATTTTTGCATTCCCGTCCCCTATGATGAAAAGGGGCTTTTTGGGGTGTTAGTTCTAGAAGGTCTTGTAGGTCTTCATAGAACCATTCAGTTTCAGGCTATTCAGCATTACTGGTTGGGGCATAGACTTGGATTACTGTGATACTGAATGGTTGTCTTGGAAATGAACAGATATCATTTTGTCCTTTTTGTGATTGCATCCAACTACTGCATTTCAGACTCTTTTGTTGACTATGAGGGCTACTCCCATTTCTTTTAAGTGATTCTTGCCCACAGCAGTAGATACAATGGTCATCTGAATTAAAATTGCCCATTCCTGTCCATTTAATTTCACTGATTCCTAAAATGTCAATGTTCACTCTTGTCATCTCCTGTTTGACTGCCAATTGGCCTTGATTCATGGACCTAACATTCCAGGTTCCTGTGCAATATTGCTCTTTACAGCATCAGACTTTACCTCCATCACGAGTCACATCCACAACCGGGCATTTTTTTGTTTTGTTTTGTTTTGTTTTTTGCTTTGGCTCTGTTTTTTCATTATTTCTCCACTCTTCTCCGTTAGCATATGTGGCACCTACCAACCTGGGGAGTTCATCTTTCAGTGTCCTGTCTTTTTGCCTTTTCATACTGTTCATGGGGATCTCAAGGCAGGAATACTGAAGTGGTTTGCCATTCCCTTCTCCAATGGACAACGTTTGGTCAGAGCTCTCAACCATGACCCACCCATCTTGGGTGGCCCTACTTGGCATGGCTCATAGTTTCATTGAGTTAGACAAGGCTGTGGTCCATGGGATTAGTTTGATTAGTTTTCTGTGATTGCAGTTTTCATTCTGTCTGCCCTCTGATGGAGAAAGATAAGAGGCTTATGGAAGCTTCCTGATGGAAGAGACTGACTGTGGGGGAAATGAGGTCTTGTTCTGATGGGCGGGGACATGCTCAGTAAATCTTTAACCCAACTTAAGTTTTAGATCCTAAACACAAATGTCCTTAAAACTCCATGTTGGGACACAATTATCTTTATTATACCAGATCAGAATTCCCTTATTAAGTGTTTGCACTCTGCTTTTTAGCAAGAATGAATATTCCCAATATTCAAGTTTCCATGCCTATAAATTCGTCTTGAAACCAAATGGAACTCCCAACCTCAAGTTCAAAGGCAAAGGCCTGACACCTATGTCAGTAAGCAATCCAGCACACTCCTTTCCTCCTCTGCTCTGTATAATTTCCCCAGTGCAATTGCTAGTACAGTGATGAATGCAGAAATGGGAAGAATGCAATACTGCACATGATTGATTGCATGGCAAACAGAGAAACCTACAGAAAACCCCAAGCTGGGAACTTATTTTATATCATTTCCTGTTGCTGCTCAGTCATGAATGCTGCTGTGATTCATTTCAAAACTTTGAAATCTCTTGGTATTTGTAACATGTTCAGAACCAGATATAAATCGATTGTTCAGCCTTACCTATTTTTTTTTCCAATTGAATTTTTTTAACTAGTATTTAGCAACACATTTAATATTGCTTATATAAACCTGTTATTTCTGCTCATGAAGAAAAAAGATAATTTTACCTCAAGAGGATTTAGTTACTTAGGAGATTATTGTACGGTTTCTATAATCAGTTTTTCTTATGTGTTACAGAGCAGGCCTCAGTGGAAATGGAAGATAACCACATATGTTTTTGGAATTGAATTATCCCAGCATATTTCTTAAATGAATATATAGGTACTAAAATATATAATGTAGTTAAGAAGTACAAGTTTTGATCAGCACCAGGGATGAGCTATGAAACAGGATGGAGCTAACTGGGATTTTAGGAAGTGGTTCTGGATATGTAAACTTATATGTATTTTTAGAAGCCTTCTTACTTAAAGAAGAGATTAATATTCAACATAAAGAAGTCAAGAGCAAACAAAAAATGTTATTCAAGCCTAACAAAATTTTACAAAATGAGTAAACAACATATGAACTTCTGTTTCCAAACCAAAGGACTAAGCAGTTAGTGATTTTGGTTTTGGCTAATTGTCCCACATGAAATAAATGGGTTGTTCACTCTACATGTGTTCCAAACACACAAGTGTTAATAAGCAGTTTAGGATTCAGCAGCCAACTTGGAGAAATCAGGCCTCTTTGATATTTTTGCTATCCAGAATTTTAAAAGACAGCTTGCAGTCTTGCCTAAGTGTTTCCTCTAGGTAGCAGCCTGTTAATGCAAGAACAGATTGCTTATTCCACTGGTAGCTGGTTGGAATCAAGCAATTTGTAAAAGGATTTCTCCATAGATTAACTTTTTTCAAGCATGAATTCTTTAGGTGAAGAATGAGGACAATCTGGCTCCTAAAGCCTTGGAACAAGCATTCCATATTATTCTAACTTCAGCCATTAAATATTTTTAGTGTGACATTTAATTATTCCCCTTTGACAGCTACCTGTATATGTGCCTAATTAGATGCATCATGAACCTAGGATGTGTTTAGTTACCGTTATAACTTAGTTAGCAAGAAAAAATCTGCCTCAAAATCTACAGGTTCAAAATAAATCTAGAAATGATCTGATCAACGCTTTGGAAAGTACAGTAGTAGTCCTTTAAATTTCTTAATCAAAATTAAGTAAAAGTGTTAGTCTCTCAATTGTGTCTGACTCTTTGTGACCCCATGGACTATATCTCTGTCCGTGGAATTTCTCAGGCAAGAATACTGGAGTGGGTTGCCATTCCCTTCTGTAGAGGATCTTCCCGACCCAGGGATAAAACCCAGGTCCCCTGCATTGCAGGCAGATTCTTTACTGCCTGAGCCACCAGGGAAGCCCAACCAAAATAGTGAAGTGAAGTGAAAGTTGCTCAGTCATGTCCGACTCTTTGCGACCCCAAGGACTGTAGCCCACCAGACTCCTCTGTCCATGGGGTTCTCCAGGCAAGGATACTGGGGTGGGTTGCCATTTCCTTTTACAGGGGATCCTCCGGACCCAGGGATCGAACCCTCGTCTCCTGCACCGCAGGCAGACGCTTTACTGTCTGAGCTATGAGGGAAGCCCCTTTCCATATGCTATGCTAAGTCACCTCAGTCGTGTCCAACTCTGTGCGACCCCATAAATGGCAGCCCACCAGGCTCCCCGTCCCTGGGATTCTCCAGGCAGGAACACTGGAGTGGGTTGCCATTTCCTTCTCCAGTGCATGAAAGTGAAAAGTGAAAGTGAAGTCGCTCAGTCATGTCTGTCCTAGCGACCCCATGGACTGTAGCCTACCAGGCTCCTCCGTCCATGGGATTTTTCAGGCAAGAGTACTGGAGCAAATGAAGCAACTGACAACAACTAATCTCAAAAATATACAAGCAACTCCTACAGCTCAACTCCATAAAAATAAATGACCCAATCAAAAAATGGGCCAAAGAACTAAACAGACATTTCTCCAAAGAAGACATACAGATGGCTAACAAACACATGAAAAGATGCTCAACATCACTCATTATCAGAGAAATGCAAATCAAAACCACAATGAGGTACCATTTCATGCCAGTCAGAATGGCTGCGATCCAAAAGTGTACAAGCAATAAATGCTGGAGAGGGTGTGGAGAAAAGGGAACCCTCTTACACTGTTGGTGGGAATGCAAACTAGTACAGCCACTATGGAGAACAGTGTGGAGATTCCTTAAAAAACTGGAAATAGAACTGCCTTATGATCCAGCAATCCCACTGCTGGGCATACACACTGAGGAAACCAGAAGGGAAAGAGACACGTGTACCCCAATGTTCATCGCAGCACTGTTTATAATAGCCAGGACATGGAAGCAACCTAGATGCCCATCAGCAGAGGAATGGATAAGAAAGCTGTGGTACATATACACAATGGAGTATTACTCAGCCATTAAAAAGAATACATTTGAATCAGTTCTAATGAGGTGGATGAAACTGGAACCTATTATACAGAGTGAAGTAAGCCAGAAAGAAAAACACCAATACAGATACTAACGCATATATATGGAATTTAGAAAGATGGTAACAAAAACCCTGTGTACGAGACAGCAAAAGAGACACTGATGTATAGATCAGTCTTATGGACTCTGTGGGAGAGGGAGAGGGTGGGGAAATTTGGGAGAATGGCATTGAAACATGTATAATATTATGTATGAAACGAGTCGCCAGTCCAGGTTCGATGCATGATACTGGATGCTTGGGGCTGGTGCACTGGGACAACCCAGAGGGATGGTATGGGAAGGGAGGAGGGAGGAGGGTTCAGGATGGGGAACACAGGTATACCTGTGGCGGATTCATTTCGATATTTGGCAAAACTAATACAATATTGTAAAGTTTAAAAATAAAATAAAATTAAAAAGAGTACTGGAGTGGGGTGCCAAACAAAATGAGTGCTTCACAAATGCCAAGTTCCCGTAAGTGCAGACTCTACTGATGGCAAAAACTCTGCAAATCAGCATATACTTTAAATAAGAACAGAGCCAAAGGCATTCATCTTGATTTGAATCCTTCTTTTTTCCTTTACTGCATATATATTCTGGGCAAGTTATTCCAACTTTCAGTTATCTAATCTATAAAATAGAAAAGCTGATATCTACTATGTTAGATCTAAATGAGATAATTTGTAAATTATATAACATAATTTTTACTGAATACTAAGAAATCAGTAAATAGAGTATAATTTGTTTAAACACAAAAATCCTAAATCTTGCACCTTTACAGGGTCACTTTCACCTTTCAATGGTTAGAACCATATCATGTTTGCAAAGAGGCAGAAGCTTCAGTGCCATACTTTTCTGCCAGGATTACAGAGTGAGGGAAGATCTGATTTATGATCTCCTGTAATTTATCACTCTGTTCTGCTGAAAACTTAATTTTAATTATCTTTCTTAGCTTGTCTCAATTTCTGAGAATGTTTCTCTCAATCCCATTTTATGCCATACTTGAAGAAATCTTTCTCCATGTGTTTTCCCTAAATGATCATCTACTAGCACACAAGGCTGTTTCTCTGTAGTATCATCACGGCATATTTGTGGGTAATTAAAAATAATTATAGCATAAAGCAAAATACAACTTTAAAACAGATGCCAGATATAACTGTTCCCAAAACTGTATCATGTAATCGTAAAAACAGGGAATTTCTCATTTGCTTTGTGACTTCAATATAAGCTGGACTGCTACAATATTGGGGGTGGTGGGGCTCTCTCTCTCTCTCTCCAGACACTTCCTTCTTCTGCTCTTTCCCATATTTTCCAAATCTATTTCTTCTAAACTGTCATAAGGCAATCCTCAGATTCCTGACCTTCAGTGAAGAAAAGGCTTTTCTTGTGATTCATCCCTATGGACAAATCAAATGTCAATATACTCCTCTTTATTTCACTTCTTTTGCAGTTAGATTGAGGCCATGTAGATGCAAAGGGATAGAATATAGACTAACGCTTTCAATGTACCACGTTTTATTGACTTGACATTGGAGTCATGCAAATTGTATATCTTTATAAAACAAAATAAATATTTGAAAGTATACGCTAATTCATCTATTCAGTTCAGTTCAGTCACTCAGTCGTGTCTGACTCTTTGCGACCCCATGAACTGCAGCACGCCAGGCCTCCATGTCCATCACCAACTCCCGGAGTTCACTCAAACTCATGTCTATCAAGTCAGTGATGCCAATCCAGCCATCTCATCCTCTGTCGTCCCCTTCTCCTCTTGCCCCCAGTCCCTCCCAGCAACAGAGTCTTTTCCAATGAGTCAACTGTTCGCATGAGGTGGCCAAAGTACTGGAGTTTCAGCTTTAGCATCATTCCTTCCAAAGAAATCCCAGGGCTGATCTCCTTCAGAATGGACTGGTTGGATCTCCTTGCAGTCCAAGGGACTCTCAAGAGTCTTCTCCAACACCACAGTTCAAAAGCATCAATTCTTCAGCGCTCAGCTTTCTTCACAGTCCAACTCTCACTTTCATACATGACTACCGGAAAAACCATAGCCTTGACTAGACAAACCTTTGTTGGCAAAGAAATGTCTCTGTTTTTGAATATGCTATCTAGGTTGGTCATAACTTTCCTTCCAAGGAGTAAGCGTCTTTTAATTTCATGGCTGCAATCACCATCTGCAGTGATTTTGGAGCCCCCAAAAATAAAGTCTGACACTGTTTCCACTGTTTCCCCATCTATTTCCCATGAAGTCATGGGACCAGATGCCATGATCTTTGTTTTCTGAATGTTGAGCTTTAAGTCAACTTTTTGACTCTCCTCTTTCACTTTCATCAAGAGGCTTTTTAGTTCCTCTTCACTTTCTGCCATAAGGGTGGTGTCATCTGCATATCTGAGGTGACTGATATTTCTCCTGGCAATTTTGATTCCAGCTTGTGCTTCTTCCAGCCCAGCGTTCTCATGATGTACTCTGCAGAGAAGTTAAATAAGCAGGGTGACAATATACAGCTTTGACGTACACCTTTTCCTATTTGGAACCAGTCTGTTGTTCCATGTCCAGTTCTAACTGTTACTTCCTGACCTGCATATAGGTTTCTCAAGAGGCAGGTCAGGTGGTCTGGTATTCCCATCTCTTTCAGAACTTTCCACAGTTTGTTGTGATCCACACGGTCAAAGGCTTTGGCATAGTCAATAAAGCAGAAATAGATATTTTTCTGGAACTCGCTTTTTCAATGATCCAGCGGATGTTGGCAATTTGATCTCTTGTTCCTCTGCCTTTTCTAAAATCAGCTTGAAAAGCACTAACATTTTTTGGTGGAATCTTTAGCATTCTTCATATACAGTATCAAATCATCTGCAAACAGTGGCAGTTTTAATTTTTCCTAAACAATTTTGATTCCTTTTATTTTTTTTCATCTGATTGTTGTGGCTAAGACTTCTAGTACAGTGATGAGTAAAAGTGGTGAGAGTAGGCAAACTCGTCTTATTCCTGATCCCGAGAGGAAAAGCTTTCATCTTTTCACCATTGAGTATGATGTTAAGCGATCAGTTTGCCATGCTTCCCTGGAATGGCTTCCCATACCTGGCTCATCTGGTATAGAATCCACCTGCAATGTGCGAGACCTGGGTTCGATCCCTGGGTTGGCAAGATCCCCTGGAGAAGGAAACGGCTACCCACTCCAGTATTCTGGCCTGGAGAATTCCATGGACTGTATAGTCCATGGGGCCACAAAGAGTCAGACACGACTGAGCAAGTTTCATTTGCCATTCATGGTCTTTATTATGTTGAGGTACATTCCCTCTAAACCCACTATATTGAGTTTATATCATAACTGGATGTTGGATTTTGTCAAATATTCTTTGTGTATCTATGGAGATGATAATATGATTTTTCATCCTTTGTCTTGTTAACGTGATGTAGCTCTTTGACTGATTTGTAAATATCAAAGTATCCTTATACCCTTGAGATGAATCTCATTTGATCTTGGTGTATGATTCTTTCAATGTATTGTTGAATTTGGTTTGCGAGTACTGAATTTTTTGTTGAGAGTTTTTGCATCTACGTTCATCAGGGACAATGGCCTTTAGTTCTTTTTTTTTTCATAGTATCTTTGATTTAAATACTAGTGTAATACCTGCCTCATAGAAAAAAATAATGGAAATGATCATTCCTTTTCAATTTTGGGGGATAGTTTGACAAGGATAGGTATTAACTGTTTAAACGTTTGGTAGAATTCACCTGTGAAAGTGTCTGGTCCTGGACTTTGCTTGTTGGGACAATTTTGAAAACCAGTTATCAGGAAATTCAAATCAAAACTGTAATGACATATCACCTCACACCTATCAGAATGACTATTATCAAAAAGGAAAATAAAGGAATAACAAGTGTTGATGAGGATAAGGAAAAAAGGGAACCCTTGTGCACTGTTGGTGGGAATCTGAATTAATGTAGATACTATGGAAAATTGTATGGAAGTTCCTCAAAAAATTAAAAATAGAGCTACCATATCTTCTAGCAATTTGATTTCTGTGTATTTTTCCAAAGAAAACAAAAACATTAATTCTAAAAGATACAGCCACTCCTATGTTCACGGCAGTGTTATTAATAGCCAAGATATGGAAGCAACATTAAGTGCCCACGTATAGATGAATGGATAAAGCTGTGGTATACATACTTAATAGAACATTAGCCATAAAAAGAATGACATATTGCCACCTGTGACAATATGACTGGATCTAGAGGGCATTATGCTAAGTGAAAAAAATAAATCAGACAGAGAAAGACAAATATTGCATATCTTTACATGTATGTGGAATCTAAAGAAGAGAGAGAGAAACACATTTGCAGATACAGAGAGCAACCTAGTTATTGTCAGAAGGGAGAGAGTGTTGGGGAATAAATGAAATAGGCAAGGGGATTAAGAGTACAAGATTCCAATCATTAAATAAGTCATGGGGTAGAAAGTATAGTATAGGTCAACAATATTGCAATACTTTGTATGGTAAAAGATAGTTACTTGACATCATGATGATTTTGTACTGTACATAAATGTCAAACTAATATGCTGTACTCACAGGCCCAATAATATTTTATGTCAACCATACTTCAATATAAAATAAAAATAAAAAAGTAAATCCTAAAAGTTAAAGTGAAACAAAAAGGCTGTATTATACACTCACTTGCAGAAACTACACCAATGTAGTTAAAAAAGAATGATTTGTGGCTATAATTAATAACACTATATTCTATTTTTGAAAGTTGCTAAGGGAAAAGTGCTCATCAGAAGAAAAAAAGCTTCTAACTGTATGTGGTGATGGATGTTAACTAGACATACTGTGATGATCAGTTCAGTTCAATTCAGTCGTTCAGTCCCGACTGACTCTTTGTGACCCCCTGGACTGTAGCACCCCAGGCCTCCCTGTCCATCACCAACTCCCGGTGTTTACTCAAACTCATGTCTGTTGAGTCAGTGATGCCATCCAATCACCTCATCCTCTGTCACGCTCTTTTCCTCCTGCCTTCAATCTTTCCCAGAATCATGGTCTTTTCTAAGGAGTCAGTTATTCATATCAGGTGGCCAAAGTATTGGGGTTTCAGCTTCAGCATCAGTCCTTTCAATGAATATTCAGGACTGATTTCCTTTAGGATGGACTGGCTGGATCTCCTTGCAGTCCAAGGGACTCTCAAGAGTCTTCTCCAACACCACAGTTCAAAAGCATCAATTCTTCGGTGCTCAGCTTCTTTATAGTCCAACTCTCATATCCATACATGTCTACTGGAAAAACCATAGCCTTGACTAGACGGACGTTTGTTGGCAAAGTAACATCTCTGCTTTTGAATATGCTATCTAGGTTGGTCATGACTTTCCTTCCAAGGAGTAAGCGTCTTTTAATTTCATGGCTGCAGTCACCATCTGCAGTGATTTTGGAGCCCCCAAAAATAAAAAGTATGTCACTATTTCCACTGCTTCCCCATCTATTTACCATGAACTAATGGGACCAGATGCCATGATCTTCGTTTTCTGAATGTTGAGCTTTAAGCCAACTTTTTCACTCTCCTCTTTCACTTTCATCAAGAGGCTTTTTAGTTCTTCTTCACTTTCTGCCATAAGGGTGGTGTCATCTGCGTATCTGAGGTTATTGATATTTCTCCCAATCTTGATTCCAGCTTGTGCTTCACCCAGCCCAGTGTTTTCATGATGTACTCTACGTATAAGTTAAATAAGCAGGGTGACAATATACAGCCTTGACGTACTCCTTTTCCTATTTGGAACCAGTCTGTTGTTCCATGTCCAGGTCTAACTGTTGCTTCCTGATCTGCATACAGGTTTCTCAAGAATCAGGTCAGGTGGTCTGGTATTCCCATCTCTTTCAGAATTTGCCACAGTTTATTGTGATCCACACAGTCCAAGGCTTTGGCATAGTCAATAAAGCAGAAATAGAGGTTTTTATGGAACTCTCTTGCTTTTTTGATGATCCAGTGAATATTGGCAATTTGATCTCTGGTTCCTCTGCCTTTTCTAAAACCAGCTTGAACATCTGGTAGTTCATTGTTCACATACTTCTGAAGCCTGGCTTGGAGAATTTTGAGCATCACTTTACTAGCATGTGAGATGAGTGCAATTGTGTGGTAATTTGAGCATTCTTTGGTATTTCTGGTTTTGGGGATTGGAAGGAAAACTGACCTTTTCCCATCCTGTGGCCACTCCTGAGTTTTCCAAATTTGCTGACATATTGAGTGCAGCACTTTCACAGCTGTGATGATCATTTCATATTATATTCATATATTGAATCACTATATGGGAAGCCTCCAACTAACAGAATGTTATATGCCAATTACATCTCAATAAAAAAAGACAATTTGTCTATTTAATACATTTTTATAATAAATAAACCTAGTGGTTTATTTTAACCTATTTTAAGAATTAAGCAATGCAGGAAAAAACTTAGAAGCTATTTCTTGAACATGATGATGATACCGTTATTGTCAATTTGCTGTATGTAGATTTTGATATAAAGACAATGGAAAATTATGTTGTTGAGAACTAGGATTATGGACATAGGAAAGAGGAGGTATACATATAAGATATATTAATAAAGTAAAAATCTTATACTCCTGAATTTATATAAGACTGATTACTATGAATTCATGGATTATTTTAACAAAAATTCTAATTTCCTAGACAGACCACAATGATTTTCCACTTCTGATGTTTACACTTCTGTAAAATACCCTCCCCAAGTAGCAGTGAGATCTGTGTTGTTTCTCAGTAAGAGAATATGGCCAAGGTTGCTGGATACACTGTCTTTGTTAGAGTATTTTATTTGGCAAATGTGATAGGGTTACTCCTGTGAATATATCATACTCCATCTTAACAGAGTGAGAGATTCTTATCAGTGTGATGAAGTGAGTAGCCATGATGGAAAAGTTCTTAAGGCAAGAAACTGACACTTACTAGAACATAAAACCTGCTGCTGCTGCTGCTAAGTCACATCAGTAGTGTCCGACTCTGTGCGACCCCAGAGACGGCAGCCCACCAGGCTCCTCCATCCCTGGGATTCTCCAGGCAAGAACACTGGAGTGGGGTGCCATTTCCTTCTCCAATGCATAAAAGTGAAAAGTGAAAGTGAAGTCGCTGAATTGTGTCTGACTCCTAGTGACCCCATGGACTGCAGCCTACCAGGCTCCTCCGTCCATGGGATTTTCCAGGCAAGAGTACTGGAGTGGGAGAACATAAAAGCAGCTTTCAGTAAATTGTCAACAAAAAGTTGGGGCTTTCAGTCATACACTGCAAAAGATGGATTCCAAAACACGAATGTACTCTGGGCCTGGAAGTATATTCTCCACCTAGCCTCCAGATGACAATACAGGTGGTTACTACTTTCACTGCAAAGCACATGGCCAAGTCATGCTCAGAAACCAGGCCTGTGGAAACTATGAAATAAGAAATATATATTGTTTTAAGCTAAGTTTGTGATAATTTATTATGTAGGATTAAAAAAGTATACATATCACTTATTATTTTTAAAAAACTTACAATGCCTAACTCAGAAGTAACAAACACTCTAACAACCAGTGCAGACTCAATTTTTTCCTGAATAAGCTAATGCTTCTTAGAGAAATAACTGATTATACATTTAGAATAAGCAATGCATGACTAGAGCCTACACTCAGTAGAGATCTCAGAAGATTCACACCTTAGTCTAGGTCTACAGAAAAGAAAATGTAAATACGAGAAATGGTACCCCAAGAACCAAAAAGAAAAGAGGTGAAAAATAGCATATCTAAAATGAAAAATGCAATATATGGGCTTAATGGCAGATCAGACATTGCAGAATAAAAGACAAATGAACTTTAAGACATACAACAGAATCCATCCAAAGGAAGCAGAGAGAAATAAAAGACTGAAAAAAGTAGAGACTTTTTTTCACATGTGAGCTAATATCAAATGGTTTAATATATACGCAATTTTAATCCCCCAAATAGATACAGAAACAAGTTTTTTAGAAATAATTGATAAGAATTTTCCATGTTTGATGAAAATAAGAAACCAACACATGTGAGAAGCTCATCAGACATTAAAAGGGATGAACACAAAGAAAACAATATCAAGATATGGAACACTAACAAACAAATAACTCAAGACCAGTGAAAAGGAGAAGCTCTGAAAAGTAGAGAAATAAAGAAGAAAAAAGAAAGACTGGCAATTGTATCCATCCAAAGTAATTAAAGAATAGAAACTGTATATATGAAATATGTATTGTTTACATTCGCTAGGATTGTGAAAATCACTACAAAAGAGTAGACAACTGACATCTCATTGTTAGGGAAATGCACAGCGAGCAATGCAGTAGCAGCGAGCACCTTGGCACCCAGCCGTTAGACGTTTAATTTCTCACTAAAACAAACTAATATCCCTTAGAAAAACTGCTGGTTAAAACTTGCGACAGGTAAACTTATATATGTATGACTATAACTACTTTACTTAGTCTAAACTTACTTTAAAGATAATTGACAGTTTCAATGAAAAATACTAGTAATGTATCATTTTTGAGTTATATGTGGTACTAAAATGTATAGCAAATGCACAAAAAGGAGAAATGGAGACAGTAGAGAAGAGTGAAATGGAAACCCACTCGAGTACTCTTGCCTGGAGAATCCCATGGATGGAGTAGCCTGGTAGGCTACAGTCCATGAGGTCGCACAGAGTTGGACGCGACTGAGCGACTTCCCTTTCTATACATCAAGTAGTATTCTATTATTTGAAAGTGGACTATAACAAATTAAATCCTAAAGCAACAGTTGAAAAGAATAAAATAAATAAGTAGAATTATTTTAAATATAATACACAAGGCTAAAAAGAAAAAAAAAACAAAGAATAGGAAAAATAGAATATACAGTAATGGGTAACAAATTAAAATTCAACCGTATCAATAGTTACATTAAATGTAAATGTTTTAAATACTTCAATTAAGTAGCAAAAAGTATCAAACTGAACATAAACAGGACTCAATTATAAATTCTCTACAAGACAACCACTATAATATGAAGACCATTTGCAGAAAATTAAAAAATGAGAAAAGATCCATCACATAAAAATAAAAGGTTAAAAAAGTGGATTGGCTGTATAAATAGGAGGTAAAATATATATCAGAAAAAGAATAAAAGATAAATGTATCAGTGCCTCAAGAGGACATAGCAATTTAAAATAGATGTACATAGAATAATTAGAAGTAAGTTATGTAAACAATTTATGGAAAAAAACCTTAAATATTTGGAAATTAAACTACAAGATTCTAAATAACATATGGGTTAAAGGAAAAAAAGAAATTTTAAAATATTTTGAAAAAATTAAAATGCAATATAGCAAAGTTTATAGGATGCAACAAAAGTTGTGCTTAGAAGGAAATTTAGTTTTACAAACTTACATTTGACAAAAAATATTTAAATCAGTTATCAAACTTTTACCATAGGAAGCTAGAAATAAGAGAAAATTAAGCTAAAATAAAATTTACAGAATATTAAGAGAAAAAAAGGAAATCAAATAGAAAACAATAACATCATAACAGAAAGCAGATTGGTGTTTTCCAGGAACAGACTCAATGCAGCTCTTTCTCCAATCCTCTTTTGTCATAATTTAACCTCTTATTAAATTTTGCTTTACCATCAATAAAAATTACAAGACAAAAATTGCATCCCACTTCCAATGTTTCCAAATTAATATCGACATTGGCAACAAATCAGCTATAGGCTCTGAGAAACACTGAAATTTATTCATATATTTAGAATACCCCATTCCCTTCCAATCTGTCCTAATGTAATTGTACTATTCTCCCAGCTGTTTCAGATCTTTTCTTTTTTGGCTCCCATACCATTCTTGGGATAGACAAGCACAAAGTCAGAGCAATGACAATTGGAACTCCATGACTATTCCATTGAAAGTCAATTGAATTTCAATTTCCTTCAATGGAGAAAGCCAGGAGGAACCAATTATTGTTGCTTTAACATTATGCAATTTTACCTCAGGCACCACTTAGGATCCAAATGAAAACATTTCAATTCCTGCTTATTACCTTCTTCCTGATAAAACACTACTTTTCCCTGGCTCCTGAAAATGGTGCTATATCAAGGGAAACCTCTATTAAATACATTTTACCATCTTGGCCATATTAACAACTATTAAAAGAAAAAAGATACACAGAGACCAATACTGCACAGACAATGCTGTGTGCTGTTTATTCTGCCAGCCATTTTATGTGGTGATACTCTTCTTTCCACTCGTGACAACTTACTTGAGAATAAAGTCAGTACACATTCACTTTCTGTCTGGGACATCAATTCCCAATCTGGAAGAACTCTCATCTCCATGCTGAGTTAGCTTGCATCTGCCACAACCACAGGATTTCAGGGAGGCTATTGGCACGACTCACACATTTCCACTGTGAAGCTTGGCTTTGGGAAGGAGGGAGTGCAAACACTGTTCCCCAAGCAGTCATTGGGTCCACAAACTGTGAAAGCCAGAGCCACCTAACAAGCTGTGAAAATTTCAGCCACCTGAGGAGCTGTGAAAGCCAGAGCTGGTATGAGCTGCAGAGACAGGAGCTGCAGGAATATCCAGAGGAGATGCAAACATCCTAGGCCCTTATGTCAGCCGAAAAGAAAAAACCCCATGCATTTTTGAATTGAGTAACAAAGTCAGCAGGAATGAAAAACTTAAGACATGAAAATAAACTCAACCATATTCAAAAACTGACTATACAAATGTAGGATGTTAGCCACCCTAAGCCATTAGGTTATAGGTCTCTTGTTCAGTTGCTAAGTCGTGTCTGACTCTTTTCTAGGATTCTCGTACTCCCCCCCTTAAGAAAATATATAAGAAGAATAAAAAGAAACTTAAGCATCAAACATGTCCAGGGCCTAAAAATTGAGTCAGTTTCTCAGCCAGACTCTTGATTCTGCAGCTCAGCATGTGAAAAAAAAAACTATTAAAAAAAAAAAAAACCTCTGGGGTAGCCCAAGCTGCAAGGAAATGTTCTGCCTTTTGCCCAGTCCTCTCTCATGTTAGAGCAGCAACCAGGAGTTTTTATGGGTCATTACTTCTCCTTATGTTCTGCAAAATAGACTGCATTCTGCCCAGGACACATCTGGCATGCTGCCTTTCCCCACTAAGCCCCCTGAATACTCTGGTTTCTCTTGTCCCAATTGGACATGAAATTGTCACGCCGATACAACTTCATCACTACATCGCTTTTCATGCTAGTGTGAGCCTCATCGCAGCTTTTAAGAATTTAAAGGGCGATATCAATTATCCTTTCAAAGCTGCTTCACATCACTGGAGAAGCTTTGAAAATTAGATTTAAGTTCCTGTTGTCAACTTATCTCGGAGTTGTGTTAGGTCACGGAAGCTGGTTTTTAGCTAAGGTATGAAAAGAAGCAGAATAACTTTGAACTTTGTTTTTTAGATTGGCACTGCTCAAAAGACCACGGGCATGTCTTGGATTAATAATCCAGAATGTGTCTCTCAAGATTTCTTCGATTACTTTTGTCATCCATAATAGATATTAGCTGTTAAAGTACTCAGGAAGTCAGAATCTTACAAAAATGCTTTTGGAAATTTCGAAAGGCTTTCAACACAGGGTAGTAGGGAAAAAAATGGAAGTTTTGTCCTTGTGATTTTTTCCTTCTCCCTTAGGTTCTGAAGGAGATTATCAAAATTAAGAATTACATGCAGAATTCAGACTAGATTCTTATTAAAGGATACATTTCTATAAAGAGTAAAGCTATGACCTTTATGAAAATACAAAATAAGCATATGTCAAAGATTTTATTAATATTTAACTCAGTTAATGAGGAAACAGTAGGATGTTACAAGGAATTCAAAAGAGGATTCAAAGAACAACACACACATAGACAATCAGGAATGCTAAGTGAATTTGCAAAGAGATGATGAAAAACTAGACAACTGCACTTCCCTGAATACAATTAATATGCACTGCTGTGGACAAGAATCATCTACATCAGTATTAATTTTCTACAACTCAGAGGTGGAACGTGAAAGGCAGAGACAACCTGAAAAGGTACCCTGGATAATACCTAGTTTTCTACTAAAGACAGTGTCTTTTTCATTCTGCTATTTTGCATAATTTTCCCTGTCATTGAAAACAAAAGGCTGAGAAGAAGTAAAGAAGACCTGCCCACATCTCACTCAGAACTGCTGCTTAAGAAAACCCAGAACTGGCCTTGCATGTATCTATAATTAACATTATTCTGTTGTTTATTTTGTACAACTTCCAAATACCAATCTGTTAAGAAAGTTATATATAGATGTGTATCACATGGCAAATTAACTTCCCACGGTGGCTGCAACAAGCTGCCGTGAACAAGGCGACTTAAACAAAAACTTACTATCTCACAGTTCTAGAGACTAGAAATCTGAAATCAAGGTGTCAGCAGGGTTGATGTCTCCTTGGTGCTCTGAGGTCCTTCTCGTTTCTGATGATTGCCTTTAATCCACATCCTTCCTTACTTGTCTTACAGACACATCACTTCTATCTCTACCTGTATTGTCACATGATGCTTTCCCTGTGTGTCTGTTATTTTTGTCCACATTTCTCTCTTCTTATAAAAACACCAGTCATACTGGATATAGGGCCCACACTTATCCTGTATGACTTTGTCTTAACTTGTTTACATGTACAAAGACTCTCCAAGTAAGGTCGTATTCACAGGTTCTAAGTAAACATGAACTTTTGAGGGACAGTATTCAACCCAGCATATCAGGAGATACCAATTATAGAGAATGTAGAGAGAGTGGCATTTCTTGCCAAGAGATTGCCAAGGAACCCTGAAAGGCAGACCGTTTTAAAAGGCAACAGGCTTACCAAAATACTCCAATTAAAAAGCAATTCTTGTTTATAACCAGGTTTGGATTATCTCCAAAAAGCAAACCAAGCAAGTAAGTGGGATACCAGACTTTTGGGCCAAAGTTCCAAAGGCAGCCATCCACTCATTCTTCAGGATTCAGGAGAACCAGCTCCTAATTCTAGCTTTGCAACTAATGAGCCATGTAAACTTGGGCATGTCCTCTGTCTAATTGAGCCTCACTTCCCTCTTTTGTCAAATGAGGGAAATAGACCAGAATATTTTTAAGTCTCTTTCCACCTCTAATGGGCTGTGATTTATGATCTCTATGTACCTAGTTATTAGGACATGAGCTAGACTGCCTTTTAAAAATGTCCAAACCTATTTATATATATGAAATGGCAATCCACTCCAGTACTCTTGCCTAGAGAATCCTGTGGACAGAGGAGCCTGGTGGGCTGCAGTCCATCGGGGTCATGCATGCATGCATGGAGATTGTACTCTTGCCTGGACATGGACGGAGGAGCCTGGTGGGCTGCAGTCCATGGGGTCGAGAAGAATTGGACATTTACTGAGCGACTTCACTTTCACTTTTCACTTTCCTGCATTGGAGAAGGAAATGGCAACCCACTCCAATGTTCTTGCCTGGAGAATCCCAGGGATAGTGGAGCCTGGTGGGCTGCCGTCTATGGGGTCACACAGAGTCGGACACAACTGAAGCGACTTAGCAGCAGCAGCAGCAGCATGGTTTCTAAAGTTAGAACACAATCTTTGGAATCTTTTTTCATTGATTATAATAGGATACAAATTTGGGTCTCCCATTATCCCTTAAAAATGGGATATGTTCCCTGTTTCCACATTTCTTCCATATGACCTTGTACCCTTGGGCACAAGGGTGAGACTTTCACTTTCAAAACCCCAGGAGACATCACCATAACAGTCTTGCTTGGCTGTAAGTGCAGCCCTTTGCATAGATGACAGTTACAGGGACTCTGCTGGAAACAGTTTTCGATGCAGGGGTCCTGTAGGGCTGGCTGGATCCAAATGGACACTGGACCAGGCTGGAAGAAACAGGACTCTTTCTTGAAAATTTAGAAGTGAGGATTAGATAAGACTCATCAGAGTCCCGTGGACAGCAGGAAGGTCAAACCAATCAATCTTAAAGGAAATCAACCCTGAATATTCATTGAAAGGACTGAAACTGAAGCTCCAAAACTTTGGCCACCTGATGCAAAAAGTCAACTCATTGAAAAAGACTCTGATGCTGGGAAAGACTGAAGGCAAAACAAGAGGGTGGCAGAAGATGAGATGGTTAGATGGCATCATTGACTCAATGGACATGAATCTGAGCAAACTCCAGGAGACAGTGAAGGACAGGGAAGCCTGGTGTGCTAAGAGTCAGATACAACTTATGGACTGAACAACAAATAAGATCGCCCTATGCTCTTGTAAACCGAGAAATACAAACTGGAAAACTACCGATTGCGTACATAAAGTCAAAAGAGAGCAAAATGAGAGAGCAGAGGAGTAAAAGGTGGTTGTTTTTTTTGTTTGTTTGTTTGTTTTAGTTTGTTTGTTTTTTATGTGCAGGGAGAGCAAGAGATGTTACTATCTGACATCTGATGGCTTTTACTTCTTGTGAGAACTGGAGCATCCTTGGCCCAGGACTCTCTTTCTTAAGCTGCTTTGAAGTGGTTTTACTATTTGCAATTTAAATAAACTTGGCTGAGATATTGTTGATTTAATGCATTACTGATTAAGAAATTTCCTTGTTGTGTTAAATTCTTTGACAATGTCCTTTCTTAAGAGAATATATATATATATATATGGGATTTCCAGGTAGCTTAGTGGTAAAGAATCTACCTGCCAATGCAGAAGAGGTGGGAGATGTGAGTTTGACCCCTGGCTTGGGAAGATACCCTGTAAAAGGAAATGGCACCCCAGTCCAGTATTCTTGCCTAGGAAAATCCCATGGACAGAGGAGCCTGGCGGGCTGCAGTCCAAGGGGTTGCAACGAGTTGGACATGACTGAGCATGCATACATACACATACGTACATATATAAACACACACACATATATATGAACTTAATTATCCACACTATAGATCAATATTGATTTATCAGAGGTTAACAAAATTAATAATAACGAAAACAATTATACTACAATAAGCTCTTTGGTAATAGAACTTATTTAAAATGATTGTAAATATAATCTAGATAGTTCCCATTGCAGGTAACTTCACCTTGTTGAAGGATTATTAACATCTTTTGTGTAAACTTGTGTATGCCTAAGTTGCAACATGCAGACCACAATCTGGAATCTCCTCTGCATTATAGCCCTGAAACAGAAACATGAAGGGGCTGCAGGACCTATGTTCCACGAAAGGATAATTTCCACCTGCCATCCCAAGACCAATGGCAGGCATAAGAGACACATAAGAAAGGCTACTTTTCATAGGTCCCCAGGAACAAACAAAAGGATCCATGAAGATCTCCTCCCATGATATCTTAGGAAAGAATAACTAGAGAGTCCAAAGTATATCAAGTAGTCAAATGGTGAAGTCAGTCTAAGAAAATTTAATTGGTTAGAATTCTGCTCTTGATCATGCATTTTGGAGACCATTTCATGTGGAGTTGTTACCAGGGGGCTCAGGTATTTGCCTAATTCTCCTCTCCCCAAGATGAGCCCGGAACAGAACTCAATGCTCATCTCCATGTTTTCTCCATGGGTAAGACAAAGTCAAGGGGCCGGGGAAGCACTACATTCACGTCTGTCTCAGTTTCTTAGGTAATCACTTCCCTATGTGCTTCTTGACGTGATCAATGAGGCAAAATATTAGATAAGCATTTCTTTTATTTATTTTTAAATTGAAGGTTAATTGCTTTACAGAATTTTGTTGTTTTCTGTCAAACTTCAACATGAATCAGCCATAGGTATACATATATCCCCTCCCTTTTGAGCCTCCCTCCCATCTTCCTCCCCATCCAACCCCTCTAAGTTGATACAGAGCCCCTATTTGAGTTTCCTGAGCCATACAGCAAATTCCCCTTTGGCTGTCTATTTTACATATGGAAATGTAAGTTTCCATGTTACTCTCTCCATGTATCTCACCCTCTTCTCTCCTCTAGATAAGCATTTCTGAACTTATGTCTTACTTTTTTCCCACAAAGCCTCTCCCAAGCTCAAATACACACACACACACACACACACATATTCCTAGGGTGAAATTTCAGGCACTCTACTTTAAAAAACATATTTGTGTGGGAAGTGTTCTGTAAACTTGAGAATATTAAATACATGTAAACAGTGTTGTAATTTGGGACTGCAAGAACTGAATGTGTAGAGGACAGAAATACAGAGGATCTTGTACAACCAAGGGGAAACAAAGTTTTAAGTATTAGTTAATATCACAAATAAATGTAATTTTGTAAGAGTCTTTAAGTTTCAATTTCCACAAATACATATCCATGTCTATTATGCATTCATATAACAACAGAAGTTAACATCTAGTTAGTACACACTACATATCAGATATTGTTAGACACTTTATAAATATTATTTCTTCAAATCTCTCACTAAACTAATGTCTTCTTTCAAATACTATAAGCATCAAGATAATATAACTTACCTATGGTTTTCCAAAACCAGAGAGTGAATTTGGAATACTCCTAAACTACTCTATACCCACATTACCTGTAAACGTGATATTTTGGTTTTCTGTCTATGATGATTGTAAATCCATGACACCGCCTAAAATTCACCCACTTACACACTCATTACAAACCCATTCCTGATTCAGACTACACCTCATTGAAAGGAATCTGGGTCACAGGATTATATGCTCTTCCTAAAACTTCCTCAAACGAAAAGTGAAACAAAACCAAAGCTAGTCCAGGAACAGTTCACCCTCTGAAACTCTCAAGAGCCTTCCCCTACTCCTCTCGCTCACCCTCCCTTGCTTGGGTCCTGTGGTCTTCTCTCTGTTCTGGGCCAGCTTATTTAGTGTTTTATAACCTGCTCCCCACACGTCACCTCTCTGTGCCGTGAAAACACCCCTGGGCTCGAAGTTCTTTTTCTGCTCTGATTGCTTTCTGGAGAGTAGTTGCCTTCATTGCTTTTATAGTTGTCCTTTGTTGGAGAGAAAATAAGGTAAAGAGAACGGGGCAGAGGAAAGGGGGAACACAAGACAATGAATTCTATACTGTGGTATGTTCAGGAGGAATATTTCTGGCAGTGTCAATACTAAATGACCTTGCACTTGAACTGAACACAAGTACAAGTGGAACATTTTTTTTTTTTTAATAGCTGTTTCAAGAACATTTTATCCTTTACAGAAGGTTTACTTTTTGGAGGTAGAAATGAAAGAACATGGATAAGGATGATATTTAACAACACAGATGAACCTGAAAGGCATTATGCTACTTACAAAATAAGTCAGTCACAGACGGCAACCACTGCATAAGTCCGTTTATATGAGGTATCTAATATAGGCAAACTTAACAGAAGCAGAAACTAGAATGGTGGTTCCCAGGGAACTGGAGATGGGAGTTGTTCATTGGAGGTTACAGCCATATAAGACAAGTTCTGAAGACACACAATACCCCACGGTGCTCATAGGTAATAATATATGCTATGTGCACCTGTTTATAGTTTTGATTTTCTTCCTTTCTAGATTATTTCTGGGCTGAAGAAACACCACTGGTGATCTATGATTGGCATGCTTCGAGAATCAAGGTTTCTGGCTCACTAGCCAAAGGAAACGACATAAGTGGCCCATATTTGTTCGGCGGGTAAGTCTTCGTGTTAAGTGACCCTCCACAAAAATAAGAAACAACGGACATAAGGGAACTTGTGGACATGATGGGCATGTTTACTACCCGGTTTGCCATTTTGGTACCACAAGTGTATGTATATGTCAAACTCATCAAATTGTATTCATTAGATATGTGCCGTTTGTGCTAATATCAATGAGATCAATAAAATGGGGGAAGAAAGATTTGATTCAAAACTAAGTAAAGATTATGTGAACCCACCTGCCAATGCAGGAAACACAGGAGATGCAGGTTTGTGTATCTTGTGTGAAACACAAGGATCTTGTGTATCTTGTGTGAAACACAAGGATCTTGTGTATCTTGTGTGAAACACAAGGATCTTCCTGAGTGGGGAAGATCCCCTGGAGAAGGAAATGACAACCTAGTCCAGTATTTCTTGTCTGGAAAATTGCATGGACAGAGGAGCCTGATGGGCTATAGTCCATGGGGCTGCAAAGAGTCGGACATAACTGAGCGTGCATACATACATATACGCATGCACACACACACACACACACACACACACACACACACACACACACCAGGATAGAAGAAAACTACCCACACATAATTTTAACCACTACATTTGTGAAACACAGGCTGTGAGTGGACAGGGTTATTTCTAGCTCACCTCACTAACGGGCACTGCTGCATCCTCATCTCTAAAGTGGAGGAATAATAATGATTCATACTACATAGGGATGATGTCAAATGTGGGAACAATACAGCTGACCTTGAACAACACTGGGACTAGGGGCATCAAACCCTGCTCAATCAAAAATCTGCATATAACCCACCCCAGTGTTCTTGCCTGGAGAATCCCAGGGACAGAGGAGCCTGGTGGGCTGCTATCGATGGGGTCACACAGAGTTGGATACGACTGAAGCGACTTAGCAGCAGCAGCAGAAGACTCTTACAGACCACATGTAAACAAAACTCACAAAAATCTCTTTACACACTTTATCTGGCTACACTAGACTGAATAATGTTCTCAAAATATGTTCCAAAAAAAAAATCTGCATATAATTTTCCAGTCGGCCTTCCATATCTTCAGTTCCTCTGTGTATCTGTGGTTCCACATGCAAGGGTTCCACCAACCGCAGATCATATAGTCTGTATTGATTTTTAAAAATCTACATATAAGTGAATCTGCATAGTTCCAACTCATCTTGTTCCAGGGTCAAGTATATCAATGATGGTAATTAATAACTTGATGTTCTTAGTCGTGTCCTACTCTTTGACACCACATGGACTGTAGCCCACCAGGCTCCTCTGTCATGGGGATTCTCCAGGCAAAAATAATAAAGTGGGTTGTCATCTCCCTCCTCCAGGGGATCTTCCCAACCCAGGGATTGAACCCAGGTCTCCCTCATTGCATGTGGATTCTTTACTGTCTGAGTCACCAGGGAAGCCCAAGAATACTGAAGTGGGTAGCAGCCTATCCCTTCTCCAGGGGATCTTCCTGACCCAAGAATCGAACTGGGGTCTCCTTCATTGCAGGCAGATTCTAATAACTTTGTAAGAATGAGTATAATGGTAATTCCCTAACCAACTTTTGTAGCATTACTGTATGCCCAATATGGAGCTAAATATATATATTTTATTTGATGTGTACAATTACCTGTGAGGTAGGAATTATACACATTAACTCTTTATCAGCATACCTGACCTACAATGAGGTTTCAGTAAAAAAAACTACAACAATAATTATTATCTTAAATGTTTTGTTACAGTTACTCAATGTTATAATAAAGCTTATCTTGTTGGAAGCATTTTTGCCACAGGTAGAAATTATAGAGAGCAAAGAAAGACAGGGAAGGGTAGGGCCTCAATCTGCTGATGGAGGAATGAAGAGTCAGGTCTGTAACTGGCACAACTACTGATTTATAAGGACAAATATTTAGAAAGGGATCAGAGATGGGGACTTTCTGGGTGACGTTCTCAGTCCGTATTTCCACCTGCCCCAGCATAACTATTTCTGTTGAGTCATCACCCTTGCCCCCAAGGAAGACTGGATCAAGATGTCAGAGTAAGAGAACTGAGACCAGCTCCTTTAACTCATTGATCACCACCTAAATAATCCTACAAAGACAAAATCAGATGTTTCTGCGGAACCAGGTGCTGAGTGATTTCAGAGACACTTCTGTACTGTCCCTGAGTAAGAGAAAAATCTATTTGCTGATGCTTGAGATTGCTTTCATATGCAATGTAGGGCAGCCTATAGTCCAAAATTAAAGAGAAGAGGATGAAAAAAGAAAACATCTGTCTGGAGGGTAAACTTTGTAGTAAGTTTCAGATAAAATGTAATCAATAAAGTATAAATGAATAGTGTTAGTCATTTTCCAATTTTGATGGAGGAGTAGGGAGGGAGGAGGGCAGGAAGATCTTAGAGTAGCAGGTATCCACTGATAACAAAGATGAGAAGCCCTTAAAGGAATGACCATGTTCACATGAGTTGGATCTGGGTGGTTCTAACTAGGCTAGCACCTGCAGAGGTCATACACCGGGCTATCTTAAACTTGTCTGGAAAAGCCAACAGGGCAGCCCTAAGAACCACTTGGTGGTTCTTTCAGTGTTTCATTTTAAGATATAAATACCTTCTCTGAAGAAATATTAATTGTATTATAGCTGCAATTTGAACCTGGGCAGGTGAATATCAATTTATTTTGGGACTCAGTGTTGAAGAATAACTAAGAGTTTAATATCAACTATGCTGCAGTAATCCAGGAAGATATAACCTAGCGAGAAACAAACTTTTTCACCCTCACGACAAATGTTCAAGGAATAAAAGGATCAGGAGGAAAGATGAGTCAGAAGAGATAATTTGGGACACTTTGACACAAGAGAAGATCTTAATTTAGGAAGGGAAAAAGTAAAGAGATACTCAGATTTTTTTCAGTATCAGAGAAGGAAGAACCAAATGTTCCCAGAGACTTTATCAAAACTCCCTTCAGGTAAAACACATTCCTACTGATATAGGGTTTCCAACTAGTCTCTCTAATAGTCCTTTCTAAGCTGTTTCATATTCATGCAATGTGGGCTGGGATGTTTGCCATAGAACACGCGCCTTTATTGTAATGGGTTTTACTACCCCGAACATTTGCTAACAACCTTGACATTTTTATTTGCACCGTGATGACAGGGGAGTATAATAAATTCCCCCCAAAGGTTGCAGAATTGAGACTTAGATAGCAAAGAGAAGAATGAAAAGTGGGAGATGCTGTTGATGAACTGGTGTACCAGGCAAGGAGAAAGTTTTGCAGAGGAGGAGGACACAAAGAGGAAGGCATACTGGGAATGGCTGTTGGGCTCTCAGAGCACAGCAAACGGTTTCTGAGGGCAATTTTCACCACTAATGCAGCCCAATGGAGCTAAAATTCTCCCTCCGTCCTCCTTAAAGTCCATCTAAATAGGAGAAGAACTGAACTGCTATCTTTTATCACAGAGTCTGGGTGGAGAATGGGTGAAATGGAAACAGCCCTTCCAGGCATCACAAGATGAATTCTCTTCTGATTTTTTTTTTTTTTTTTTTTCCATTTTAGGACTTTGTAACCACTAGAAGGAACATCAAGCAAGATACTGAAGTGAGAGTAGTTGATGGTGGGTAAAAGAAATGGCATTACTGACCATCAGATGGGCATGAAAATTCACTTTTATTTATTTTAAAATCTATATCATTATGTATGAGGTGTATGCAAACTCTTACTGTAAAATAAGTGTAAAGCTATTACACACTGCATTTTCCTTTAATTAGGAGAGCAAGCAAATAATAAATTTAACACAGAGGCATACTCAAAGGCAATCATAATTTCACTTTTCCCCAGATGAACTGGTTTATCACTTAACGTATATGTTACACTCCCTGAGTAGCCTCTCTGGATATCACAAGACTTCAGAATAATATTCACAATGAAAGTGTAGTGAAGAGACTTGGGAGAGGAGTGAGACATTCCCAAATTGCAAATCCATGAAATTAGTCAGCTCTCAGACTTGGGTATCCAAGCCCTCTGCAATGGATGATGAATGGCCCACTGGGGACCTCCACCTCCTTACTGGGGATAGAGTTGTGAGAAGGAGAGACGTGATGTCTTTTGCATAATGAGTCCACTGAGAAAGGGAAGTGTGTAACTGCTGAACCTACGGCAGGGAGCGGACTGTTGGTACGTCTGAAACAGAAAGAAAACAATTTCCGCCGGGGCACATAAGGCTCTTCGGGAAGCAAAAAAGAGACTCGGAACTCAGGAGCAACTTAAACACCTCTGGTGAGGGTGGCGGTTCCAGCATGCAGCTTGTCAAGTTAATTTATGGCTGTGTATAATTGCGTGGTTGCTTTTCCTCCAGAAAGATGAAACAGCCAAGCCAAGAGAGATGGGTATCTCACTGTTTCTAATATAGAGATAAAGATCTTATTTTTAGTGCGAAGTGAAAAAGAATGTGGGGATGCTGGGCAAAGATTAGGTTTTTGCAGGGTTGAAAAGTTTCCAAAAAAAAAAAAGCAAAAAGAATGCAGAAATGTTTCAGAAAATCAGGAGCCTAATTACTCAAACTTTTTTTAAAAGCTTAACTCTTAAACTTCCCCAAAGTAGGAGACATTCCTTCTGTTACATTATTTTAAATTAGGCTGAGATAGTTCTTGAAACTACAAATCAGGAGCTTGTCATTTAAATCCCAGATTTGTGAAAGCTTTTTTTTTTTATTATCCCTTTTAGACGGTGACTTGCTGCTATTATAATAAACTGTTAGTGGGAATAACAGCCATGATTAATCAAAGCAGTTGATTATACACTATTAGACTGATTTCAAATTAAATCTTACTTGGACTTCCCTGGTGGCTCAGATGGTAAAGCATCTGCCTACAATGCAGAAGACCTGGGTTCAATCCCTGGGTCAGGAAGATCCTCTGGAGAAGGCAATGGCAACCCACTCCAGCACTCTTGCCTGGAAAATCCCACATATGGAGGAGCCTGGTAGGCTCCAGTCCATGGGGTCACAAAGAGTGGGACACGACTGAGCAACTTCATTCACTCAGTGTCCATTGGAGAGGAAATACTTTTGGTTAAATAAAAACTGTGCAGGAATGGGAATCTGAGTTGTAATATCAAAAGGAAAAGTTGATTACCAACCTCCCAGGCCCAGCTCTTCTCCAGAAAACGCTTCTACTAACAGGGCTGTAAAAGGGGCATAAGTGTTTAAGGCACGCGTAGGAGCTAAGTTGTGTTAGTCGTGTCCGACTCTTTGTGATCCAGTGGACTGCAGCCCACCAGGCTCCTCTGCCCATGGGATTCTCCAAGCAAGAATGCTGGAGTGGGTTGCATGCCCTCCTCCAGGGGATCTTCCTGACCCTGGGATGGAAACTTCATCTCTCATGTCTCCTGCACTGGCAGGCAGGTTCTCTACCACCAGCACCATATGGGAAGCCCAGTGTTCAAGCCACTGCTGGACAAATCATGACAGGCATTGCTGCAGCCATAGTACCTTGGTTGATGTAAAACAAGATGAGTTCTCTGCACTAAGAAAGCTAGGACTTGAATGGCTGCAAAAGTCAGTTGCCTGAGAGAATTCCTCAAATGAGATTCTTTATAAATGTGTAAAGCCTTGCTCAAGGACTGAATCCAAGGTTATGGGCATTTTTTAAATGACAATGACACTAATGGAGTCACTGAAATTCCCCTGGTGCTAATAGGGAACTCATTTCCCTACAACATGTTGCCTTGAGCTCAGGATTCTCAGCAACAGTCCAGACTCCACCCCACCAAAATGAACTGTCAGATTAGGCTAGATGTGAGACAGGAGCTTGTTCTCAATGCTAGGGATCTCAGTTATTTGGGGAACCTCTTATTATGAATTATTTAAACAGAGGCAACAAAAGATGGTCCCAGGCTCATCTAGTCAAAGGGCATAACTAACACTAGAATCAAGGCTAATATTTGCTTTTGATTGAAAATAAAGTTTAACAAAATTGTTTAGTTTGTCTCACATGAAGCATAGGGAAAGTGAAAATGATGAGAAAGGAAAGAACATTTATGTTTGGAATGTACTCTTCTGAATCAAAGAGCTACCTAAACTCACATACTCATCATTAGGTACTGCTCCATATCTTTTTTCTTTTTCCCCCTATGTTGCTAATCTTTGATTACTTTAATAGATGAAGCAATTGAACTAATTTTTTTTAAAAAGACTCCCACTACTAACGGATTTTTTTTTTTTTTTTTTTTTTTTAGGGTTCAGTTCAGTTCAGTTGCTCAGTCGTGTCCGACACTTTGTGACCCTGTGAATTGTAACACGCCAGGCCTCCCTGTCCATCACCAACTCCGGGAGTTCACTCAAACTCACGCCCATTTAGTCAGTGATGCCATCCAGCATCTCATCCTCTGTTGTCCGCTTCTCCTCCTGCCCCTAATCCCTCCCAGCATCAGAGTCTTTTCCAGTGAGTCAACTCTTCCCATGAGGTGGCCAAAGGATTGGAGTTTCAGCTTTAGCATCATTGCTTCCAAAGAACACCCAGGGCTGATCCAACCAGAATGGACTGGTTGGATCTCCTTGCAGTCCAAGGGACTCTCCAGAGTCTTCTCCAACACCACAGTTCAAAAGCATCAGTTCTTCAGTGCTCAGCTTTCTTCACAGTCCAACTCTCACATCCATACATGACTACTGGAAAAACCATAGCCTTGACTAGATGGACCTTTGTTGGCAAAGTAATGTCTCTGCTTTTGAATATGCTATCTAGGTTGGTCATAACTTTCCTTCCAAGGAGTAAGCGTCTTTTAATTTCATGGCTGCAGTCACCATCTGCAGTGATTTTGGAGCCCCCCAAAATAAAGTCTGACCCTGTTTCCACTGTTTCCCCATCTATTTCCCATGAAGTGATGGGACCGGATGCCATAATCTTCGTTTTCTGAATGTTGAGCTTTAAGCCAACTTTTTCACTCTCCTCTTTCACTTTTATCAAGAGGCTTTTTAGTTCCTCTTCACTTTCTGCCATAAGGGTGGTGTCATCTGCATATCTGAGGTGATTGATATTTCTCCCGGCAATCTTGATTCCAGCTTGTGCTTCTTCCAGCCCAGTGTTTCTCATGATGTACTCTGCATAGAAGTTAAACAAGCAGGGTGACAGTATACAGCCTTGACATACTCCTTTCCCTATTTGGAACCAGTCTGTTGTTCCATGTCCAGTTCTAACTGTTGCCTCCTGTATGCTTAATTCCATTTCTGACCAGAAGCTAAGACTGCTTTTGGACTGGAAGCATTAAAATATTCTTGCTAATCCTTCAGATGATTCCCTGAGACCTGATAAACTTCACTGAGTTTTTTTTTTTTTTTTCCTCCTTTGATTCATGTATTGCATAAAGATACTCAACAGAAGAAACACTATGGTTCAAGTAATGCTTTGGTCCAATCCTTCTCTAGTATAATACTATCCCTAACAATGCCCATCCTAAGGGAAAATGCGCACTCCACAATTGCATCCTGCCTTCTGATAGTGATGAGTGACTTGAAAGGGATGTACAATGAGTGCCAGTTCTTCCTTTCTGTCCACAGGCCCTGTGATATCTTTTTACAAAATAGAAGCTGCTTTAAGAACTTTTGTTTAATAAATATTAAATTTAGTTTACTGGGATAGGAAGAAAGGTAGAATAAGTTGTTTTTAAAGCTAAAGGAATAAGCATGAGTTAATCACTTGAGCTGAGGCCAAGGCACGTTGTCCTTGGCTTAACAGAGAGCACTCTATCATCGCAATTTCCTGTAGTCCCGAGGGTGCTAGGATTAGAGGGTAAGACTTCATTCCCCAACTTGAACTAGATCATGGCAAAGGCAGCTGTTAGCCTCCCGACTTGCTCAAGTAGCTTATCACAATCTAGGAAAATCTTCCAGATCTTCACTAAACCACATTTCCTATTACACAGAGATCTCTTATGTTATTCCTCTAATCATTTGGGAATCATCTAGACAGTGATAAATTTATTACGCAAGGATTAAAAATAATTTTTCTTATCTGGAATACACCAAGCACAAACATTTTTCTTTTCTAGCATTTTCCTATCATGTGAATAAGAAGAAAACAATAAATATAATTTCCCCATTAGTATCACAGTATAAATTCCCTATCTGGTCTCTGCAATGATTAAGTAAAATAAAACTTAAATATTTAAGACATTCCACATTCCTATGATTTAGATATTTTTTACAAACCTTGAGTAAATTAATTAAGGGACCAAAATAATTGTTTTGACCGGTTTCCTATAGGTAGCTAAGCAGAGCATACTGTTTTGGACTCACTTTCTAGTGATATCAATTTTAAGCAGTAGACTCTGATATTCATTCATTTATTCATTCTTGTATTAATTTCAAAAAAATATTTAACTTGTACAGCATGCATTATGCCAGTACTGTAGCTACACCTGAATAATCCATAATTCAATTAGTACAGACTTTGGTTTGCTGGGTTAAAAACTAAAGGAACTCAAAAATACAAGAATATCAATGATAGAGAACAAACAGTGTTAAAACAGGGTTTACAAGGCAGGACTGAGAGATATGAGATTCAGGAAACTACTCCACCTAATGGAACAACTGGAGTAAAAGCAGAAGGTGTATGTGAGAATATGATGGAAGATGAGATGAGATGCGATACATATATACAATGGAATATTACTCAGCCGTGAAATTACAAAACCAGGAGATACATAGAGACGTGGATGGACCTAGACTGCGTCATACAGAGTGAGGTAAGTTAGAAAAACAAATACTGTATATTAACATGTATATGTGAAATCTAGAAAAATGGTTCAGATGAACCTATTAGCAGGGCAGGAATAGAGAGACACAGAGAACATGGAGAACAGACTTGTAGATACAGGGGTGGGCAGGAGGGGTGCGATGATTGGGAGATTGGAAATGGCATATACGCACTGCATTCTAAGTTGCTTCAGTCGTGTCTAATTCTTTGTGATGCCATGGACCACAACCCACAAGGCTCCTTTGTCCAAGGGATTTTCCAGTCAAAAATACTGGAGTGGGTTGCCATGCCCTCCTCCAGGGGATCTTCCTGACCCAGGGATAGAACTCACGTCTCTTAAGTGTCTCCTGCATTGGCAAGGAAGTTCTTTACCACTAGCGCCACCTAGAAAGCCCAATATATACGCTGCTGCAGCTGCTGCTAAGTTGCTTCAGTCGTGTCCGACTCTGTGTGACCCCATAGACGGCAGCCCACCAGGCTCCGCCGTCCCTGGGATTCTCCAGGCAAGAACACTGGAGTGGGTTGCCATTTCCTTCTCCAATGCATGAAAGTGAAAAGTGAAAGTGAAGTCGCTCAGTCGTGTCTGACTCTTAGCCACCAGCTAGTCAGAACCTATTGTGTCGCACAGGGAGCTCAGCTCAGTGTGCTGCGGTAACCTAGAGAGGTGGGATAGGGCAGAGGGAGGTCCACAAGGCAGGGGATACATGTATACATATAGCTGATTCACTTCACTGTACAGCAGAAATTAACACAACATTGTAAAGCGATTATACCCCAAGAAAAATAAATAAATATAAGGGTTTCCCTGGCGGCTCAGTGATGAAGAATTCACCTGGAATGCAGGAGACTTGGGTTCAATTCCTGGATTGAGAAGATCCCCTAGAGAAGTAAATGGCAACCCACTCCAGTATTCTTGTCTGGGAAATCCCATGGACAGAGGAGCCTGGCGGCCTACAGTCCATGGGGTCACAAATGGTTGGACACAACTTAGGGACTAAACAACAGGAAAAGGGCATTCATGCTGCATCCCTGACATGTTAAGAAACTTGGACTTACTCCTGTAGATAAAGATGAATGTTTGAGAATACAAAGATGAAGGAGAGAACTGTATTTTATAAAACTAGTATTGGGTTTTAGTAATAGTGCCATAGGCTCAGTGAAAAGGATATTTGGAGGTGGATACGAAGGGAAGCTGAAAGTAGATTTAGAAAACTACTGTCATAATCCAGATGAGGAATGTTTGAAACTTGAATTAAGGCAGCTCAAGAGCTGTCTGAGAGTTAATGTGGTAAGACAAATTTGGTAGATATTGCTGAGACAGAGACTGCAGAACCTCACAATTAATTAAACCCAATGAGTGAAAAAAAAAAAGAATAGAAAATCAGGTGATGAACATTTTGTTTAGGAGTGACTAGCACAATTATGGTATCATTCACTGAAACAAGGCAAGTCCTAAGAAATTTTTAACAGTAAAGGAAACAGTGGTGACGATGGGGCAGATAGACGCACACACAGGTTGAATAAACTGGTTCAGAATAAGTAATAGACATATTTGCATCTTTTTAGGGTGGTTTAAGTTTTCATGAAAATATTTCCCTTTTCCCCAGACAATAATGCCATATCACTAATCCAGACTAAAATATGAAAGATGAATTTTTCAATTTCTACCTCCAAATTATCACACATCAAAACTGATGACTTACTTTTACGTTTTCATAATACAAACTAAAATGTTTAAAAATTGAATATTCAGAGAATATCCCTTAACAGATGGATGAACATGTTATGCCACTATGTAGAAATGAATGTATTTTAAAAATCTAATGCTTTTATCTCTAATAAGTTTTGTTTAGCTATCTCTGTTGAGAAACATGGGTTTGGAATTGGCTGTAAATGATCATTGTTAGGCAGCAACTGTTTGCCAGTATTTTTCACTCCTTCTACTACCACTATGTGATTAAAAAACAAACAAAGAAATTAGTAACTTCCTTCAAGGTCACAAGCCAGTAAGTAACAGATATACTACACAAATACAGATTGGCCTGTCTCAGAAGACAAACTCCATAACACCAGTGAACTGGGGATGTATTTTTGGTTCTACTATATATACAAAAAGTGAAAGTGTTAGTTGCTCAGTTGTTTGACTCGTTGCAACCATCATGGAGTATAGCCCATCTGACTCTTCTGTCCATAGAATTCTCCAGGCAAGAATACTGAACTGAGTTGTCATTCCCTTCTGCAAGGATCAAACTCAAGTCTCCGACATTGCAGGCAGATTCTTTAATGTCTGAGCCACCAGGTTCAACCATATACATCTGTCCATGGGGTAACATTTTTTTGTTTTTTTGTTTTTTTCCTCTCTGAATTCCAGTTCTCTCATCTGCAAAAGGACAGAGTCATTTGTAAAGATAAAAGGATAATATCTGCGAAAACACTTTGAAAGCACTATAAAATAGCATCTGGGATTCCCAGGTGGTAAAGTGGTGAAGAACCTGCCTCCCAGCGCCGGAGACTCAGGAGATGTGAGTTTGATCACTGGGTTAGGAAGATCCCCTGGAGAAAGAAATGGAAAACAACTCCAGTATTCTTGCCTGGAGAATTCCATGCCCAGAGGAGCCTGGTGGGCTACAGACCATGGGGTCCCAAAGAGACATGAATGAGCATTAGCACGCATGCATAAAATAGCATCTAATATAGAAAATATGTTGCATTATATGTATTAATGGTAAAAAATAAACTTTATTCCATCTCTTAAGAGGAATCCATGAAATATGGATTAGTTTTCAAAAAATGTGTCTAGAAGTAATTCCTTAATCAAAGTGTGACCTGTTCTGTAATATTACAACCTGATAACTGGTCTAGGATTAAAAGGAAAGACATCAGTACAACAAATACATGTGGTATAAATCACACATGCAAATCATATACGTTATTTTAGAATTTCTAATAGCTGCATTAAAAAATAAATAAGTGACATTAATTTAATATGTATTTTGCTTCAAAATTTCTTAATATCACTTTATGTAATCAAATGTATGCTTTTATGTGGTCAATATAAAATTTATTAATGAGATACTGACAGCATTTTGTCCATTGGAAGTCTTAAAAGTCATGTGTACATTTTATAATTCCCCCACATCTCGGCTCACACTAGCCATATTTCAGCTACTCAGTGATCGCCTGTGGCTAGTGGCTGTCATACTGAACATTGCACCTCTATGGTATTGACAGTGGTCTATGAAGTACTCTGTCACAAGAACTAAGCTCAAAAAGAATGCTCTGTGCTCATAAACAAGGCCACTCAGCTACCTCTTTGGGCATTTGCACAATAAAAAAGAAAGAGTGGGACACAGGCAGAAAGGTTAACAGCAGTCAAGAGACACAAAGGAAGTAGTAGGGAGGTGAAACTATGAATAAGCAGAAGCCATCAAGTAAACAAACAGATACAGAGCAGCCATCAGTGACCAGTAACAACACTAGCACCAAATCTAAACAAAGAAGTTGAATGGAGGTAACAGAAGGCTACTCAAAACATCAGTTGGCCAGTGAAGATGCAATACAGCCTAAAGTATCATTTCAGTTATCCATTAGGCCTAGCACATAGTTTATGAAAAATGTCCTATCTCCCTTCATCACCCTGTTTCCTTTCAATATACTTCCATCACCTTCTGTGTGTATTATGTCAGAGAGAAAGCAACTTCATTTTGCCTTCTACTATGCCTTCACATTTATTTATAGAGTATTCTTTCTCTGGCCTGAAAATAAATTCAACTAGCTCCCTGACTTCCTTAGTCATTCTATAGTCTTTCAGTTTGCAGGTCTTCAGTCTTTCAGGTTGCAAATTTGCCCACGCTTCTGTTATTGAAATGTTTAGTCTCATGTAATAATCAAAACTCCAAATCTCTTCTTCTTCCTGCTCTATGTAGGAAGCACACAGCCAGGAAAACCCCAACCATATCAAACTCTTATTCCCAATCTTCCTAACCACAGTTTTGTTTTGCTTTGTATCTAGGGTAAAAGCAAAGTATAAAGAGAGATGAGAAGAAGGGCAGGAAATTTTTACCAGATGCTTGTGATGATCAAGCATTGACATCTCTGGGAGTCAGGTATTTAAAATTGCTTCTTTCTTTCTTACCACCTTTGTGGGTCCTTCAGAACCATATCTGTTCCTCTCACCCAGAGTTGAGGGTCTTTCTTTAGTTGATGGGTTCCCTTGACATGGATAAATACAGTTGGGTGCATTTAAATCCTTGGACAGCCCTGTGACATCCTGTTAGTTACTTCTAGCTACTTTCTTCTGAGGTTGGTTTAACATACTGGGATCATTGGTATTAACCTGAGTTACTAAATCTACCCCATATTGTAAATGACTTTATAATGGAAGTTCAGTTCAGTCACTCAGTCGTGTCCGACTCTTTGCGACCCCATGAATTGCAGCACGCCAGGCCTCCCTGTCCATCACCCACTCCCAGAGTTTACTCAAACTCATGTCCATCGAGTTGGTGATGCCATCCAGCCGTCTCATCCTCTGTCGTCCCCTTCTCCTGCTGCTCCCCAATCCCTCCCAGCATCAATGTCTTTTCCAATGAGTCAACTCTTCGCATGAGGTGACCAAAGTATTGGAGCTTCAGCTTTAGCATCATTCCTTCCAAAGAAATCCCAGGACTGATCTCCTTCAGAATGGACTGGGTGGATCTCCTTGCAGTCCAAGGGACTCTCAAGAGTCTTTTCCAACACCACAGTTCAAAAGCATCAATTCTTCAGCGTTCAGCTTTCTTCACAGTCCAACTCTCACATCCATACATGACCACATGGAAGTAGAATATTGCAAATCTCTTGACTGAAGGTTTGTTGGGCATCACCAAGGTTTGCATTCACTCTCTTTTCCCATGGTTGAGTAACCTCTTCTAATTGAATCTATTATTATACATGTTAATGTAATAAATCTGTGCATTAGTCAGGGTTCCCCAAAGAACCAGCAAAGATATAGATATATAGATATATAGAGATACATATAATCAGTCTGCCATCTGCAAACTGGAGATCCAGGAAAGCTGGGGGGTGGTGTAATTCAGTCTGAGTTCAAAGGTTTGAGAACCAGAGGAGCCAATAGAGTGATCTGAGTTAAAGCACCAGAGATGAGATGGCTCAGTTCAAGCAGTGAGGCAGGAAAACAGGGCAAATTCTTCCTTCCTCAGCCTTTCGGTCTATTCAGACTTTCAGTGAGTTAGATGATGATCACTCATGTTGGAGAGGGCAGTCTACTTTAGTGAGTCCAGCAATTCAGATGCTAATCTCCACCAGAAACACTCTCACAGACACACCAACAAGTCATATCTAATCTGGGCACCCCTTGGCGAGTCAAGATGACCCATAAAATTTACGACCACAGCCTGAGCCCCTTTATCCATTGTTATTACAATGGCATGACTTTTCTCTCTCCCAACACATGTTGATTTTTAAAGATTAAGTCTCAAAGCATAATTATATATATATATATATACACACACACATATATATATACACACACACACACACATACACACAATTTATACGGGCTTCCCTGGTGGCTCAGACAGTAAAGAATCTGCCTGTAATGCAGGAGACCTGGATTTGATCCCTGGGTTGGGAAGACCCTTGGAAGAAGGCATGGCAACCCACTTCAGTTCTCCCCATGGACAGAGAAGCTTGGCGGGCTACAGTCCATGGGGTCACTAAGAGTCAGACAGAACTGAGTGACTAAGCACAGCACATATATATATATTTATATTCTAGTTTCTGAAGAAAGCTTTGATGTATCAAATACATACTAAAAACACTAAGCTTTAGCTTTGAGATATTTTAAGCACATTCCATGACAATATGCTTGTTGTTTTCAGTACTTTGCTCTTTTGTTCTGCATATTAAGAACCTGATGCTCAGAGACACAATTTTAAAAATGTTTTAATAAGCAAATCATGAATATTTAAACTCCTATTGAGAAGATTTGCTTGTTATGTTCCTTTCTTCTTGAGTCTACCCTAAAATATGCCATACTTTCAAGGTCTGGCTCACTGCTCACCTGGGACTGAATGGCCAATTCAATTTCTCCTTGAGCTATCACCTAGAAAACAGGGAAATAAATATTACTGCTTGGATGAAAAGAGGTTTTCTTTAAAATAAATAAAATTTCAAACAACGAAAGTTACAGAACAGAGTTTGCAGATTAACTCACAATGGGAGAACTGTGAGTATACATTTCTTTTGGTTTAGAGGAAGTTTTTCTAAGCATGTTTCGATAATTGAGTTCTGTCTCAGCAATCACTAATTGTCACATTTCTAAAAGGCTAGAACTATTTCAGAAATGGACAACAGGCTTCAAAGGCCTCCTCCCAGAACAGGCCTTAAGTGCCTGGTTGGAAGCTAACGGGGTCACACTTCAACCTGAAGAAATCCAATCGCACCGAGCAGAGGACACAGAGTACGTGTGTGCTGCCGAGTTGAGTGCAGAAATCAAGACAATTGATCTGATAATTCAGATAAAATGCATTCCTGTCAGATGAAGCCAGATAATTTAAGCATGCATAACGTTTTAGTATTGAATTTTTGGAATAATTGAGTGTCGAGTTTCCATTTAAATTTTAAGGAATAATATTGCAAAAGAACCTTTACTAATATGAAGTGACTTACACTCTCTGAATTAAAACTGAATTGGAATTTAAAGGCAGTGTTTAGTCTAACAAATGTATTATTGTTGCAAAATGTCATTCATGATTTAATTTAACACTAAGTAGCAATTAGCCAAAAAGAATAGCTAACATTTTTTGAGGAATTACTACTTCGTGCCAAGCACTGTGCTAATAGCTTTACGTGGATTCTTGCATATTCGTAAATCACCATGATGGCGATGTTAGAGTGCTATTCCTACCTGTCTCAGAGACTTCTGCACAGAAGGCAGAGCTTGGTGCTCATCCTTCCATAATGGGCCCGGAATGGAGCCCATGGGTCACTAGTAAAATGGCATCTTGGAATCTTTCTGGAATTAAGAAATGATTTATTTTCCTTGGTATACAGATGAAAAAGTATAATTTATTTGAAAATGCTTTAATTAGAAAGACTAAAAATAGTATTATTGAGTTTTTCTCCCCTAATGTCCAGACCAGTAAGCTTTGTTTGCCTCTCAGATAAATTCTACATGGTCTCTACTCAGTACTTTTGCTCTTGTGAGTCTTACAAGTATTTTTAATTGGGGGTTTTAAATCTTTTCCTTGCTCCATTGGTGAGGTATATTTTTTGAACACAGTGAAAACAATAGCCTGTAGCTTTTGTAGCTTTTGAGGTTGCTGTCATTCCCCCCTCCCCATGCATAATAAAGAAATTAGAGCGTATTGGAACCTTTGAATTAACAAAAAGTTAAATAAAATTTTATGATCTCCCTTGCTGATACCCTGACTGACACAACATTTTGAGTAATACATCATTAGAGAAATCACCTTCTAATGCATGATTGTAATATTATGATGGGAGAGTTGTTACTTTGAGGCAGTGCTTAAATAGACTGTTGGCCCCAAGAGCCTTAAAAAAGAAAGTGAACTTCTTCTTTCCAGGACTGCTGGAAAAGATCTACAAAAGGCCCCAGGAGTTGAGACGAAAGTTACTGACTTTAAGGGACACTATCCCATTAATTTAGTAAGCCTGAGGCATCAGATACAAGGTCTTGATTTGTCAAATTACATCGTTATTATCTTGCAAAACATTTCAACAAATTTAGTTCAGTTGAAAGAGTCAAGAAGTACTTGTGATTAGAAAGAAAAGGTTTGAAGGTTAAATTAATCATACACATACACACACACTGAATTTAAATTTGACCAACCCCTTTTCTACCACCAGTATAAAGATCCACAAATTAGTTTAGACTGTTTAAGTGAAAAGGATTGTTGCATAATATATGATAAAACTTTTGAAGTTACTAACTGAACTCAGTGTAAAAGAATCATCAAACACTCTACCATAGAGAAGCAAACTACCACAAACTATTTTTCTTTGAATAAAAACACTCTTTGACAATACAGTCTATGATTTTATTTGACTTTCCGCCTTCTCCTTTGCTCATATAAAGAAAAGAAAATATTTTAATTATTTTTTTCCCCAAGATATTTCTACCTGAACATGGGTACCTCTGCCAAGGAAAGCAAAATTCAGACCTGAGGGAATTTATTTCAGTCTAAGAGTGTCTCTGTCCACAGACAGCAAATCACAAGGCCTATCTTCATTATCAAATTCAAATTTCTGCAGAAAGAGAAGTTGTAACTATTCATCATTTAAAAATACTCTTATACAAAGAATAAATACAAAGGTAGAATGTTTGGAAAGAATCAGGCTCCTCAGAAGGAGAATCATTTGAAATATGCATCCTAGTAGCTTAAATGTATCACTGGGAGTAATGAATTTTTATCCCAGAACAATTGTAAAAGTCAGTGAACTCAATTCTCTTGCCTTAAACCCTTATCAAAAATAAGTTGATACATTCCTTTTAACAACCCTGTGAACTTTTGCTTTTTATTTACTCTCTACTGTTGAGAAGAGGTGAAGACAGAACTGTTGAGCTGCCTCAGCTGAAGTGGAAAGGCAAAACAGGAAAGAGCAAGACAAACTAAGGCTACCACCAAATCCTTAATTTGTTTTCTGGTCATTTTCCAGGAGAGCTCAAAATCATATTATTCTTTGCCATTAAGATATCCGTCTAATCTTTAGACTATGCAGTCTTAAGCAAAGATGCCAGATAGGGTGTGAAAGAGACAGAAATAATAGATAATTGTCTGCCTGAATTGACTTTTATTTGGTTCTAAAGACTTCAGTGGGATTATAAACCATGCCAAAGACAACACTTCTTCACGTGCAGAAGGAATGGGAGGCAATTTGATTTCCAGATTAAGATCAGTTAGGATTGTTCAGCCTTGGCAGACAGAACAAAGATTTTCAATGTAATACATACAAACTACCCAACTTTTACTGCTTCCTTTGTTAACAACTTTAACACCATTAAGACAAAGATAAATGGCATGCCTTTGAAAGAAATAGTCAGTGCAACTAAGAAAAGTGAAAAGGGAGAAAGAAAAGAAAAAAGAAGTGGAGCAGGGAAACAAAGAACTGAGAACAGTTACAGGAGGTTGACTGCATGTGCAGAGAGATGGAGAGGCATCATTGTTTTACCAAGTCTGACTCTGTAATTTCTGAAACTTCCCTGTCCTTCCATATGCCTTTTCAGTTAAGATTTTGATACTATATATCTGTAACTCCATTAAAAGATGAAAGAGGAAATAAAACTACATGTGTAGTATTTCTTTTAAGGAAGAAGAGTGGGGGGAAAAAAGGAAAGAGGTAGGGAAGGAAGGAAGTGGGAGAGGGAAGGAATGGGGGAGGGAAGAAAGGAGGGGAGGGTTAGAAAGTGCTAGAATAAATGCTACCATTAATTGAGGGTCTAAAATTTGTTTCATAATCTAATAAACATTTTCTAAATCTTATTTTCAATTTTCAAAAAACCTCATATTAATTCTCAATAATAGCTCATGAGAAAGTTAGTCTCCCCTTCCCTCCTCTTCTCCTTCTTTCCCTTTTTTAATTGAAATATAGTCAATTGACAATATTATTATAGTTTTATTATATAAAATAGTGATTCAATATTTTTAGGTTTATACTTTATTTAAAATTATTACAAAATAATGGCTATATTTCCTTGTACTGTACAATAATACCCTGCCACTTATTAATATTATATACATAGCAGTTTGTCTCTCTTAATCCCATAGCCCTCTATCCCCTTGCCTTTCCCTACTAGGAATCTCTAGTTTGTTCTCTAAATCTGTGTCTTTCACTCTCTTTTCTGTCTCTCTTTTCTCTATTTTTTTTTTTTTTTTTTTGAGGAGCAAAAGATCAGAAAGTTCAAGTAACATCCAATACTGCATAGCTTCAGAGTAGTTGAAATCAAGTTTATATCATCATGCTTTTCTTTCTACACCATTTAATATTAAGCTTGTTTTTAGTAGGCATGGAAAGTGGACTGTTAATAATAAATCTATTAACCAAGGCAGGTTATCATATTTTCACTTTTAAATATCTAACATGATCATCGCATCAACACTCTACCACGACCTAATTCAAATGCTGGACTGGAAAGGCCAGTATAATATCAGGGGTACATGCCCCACGATGCAGATTGCAAATAAGATCTGAGATTTCACTCATCATTTAATAATACAGTTTTGTGGAGATGGTTGAACTTAGGTTAATAAATAACACTAACTGTCTGAAGACAAAGTGTTCATGAGCATCTGGCATTACCCTTGTTAACAAGAGCTACAAGTCACCTAGTTAAAGCAGATATCTAACACAATGCCTGACACAGAGGAGTCCCCAACAAAATGCTCAATGCATAAAAAAATTAACAACTATAGTTCAAAAAAGACTGATTAAGTGGAATGTTCTGACTTTAGCTGCAATCTGGCCTAATGCATGCTTTCAAAGATGTCAAAATTGTCCTTCTTAACACATTTACTATTATTGAAATAAGAGATCCAGAAGAAAACTATGTTTAGAATATTAACTTTTCTGGAAACAGTGAAATATGAAAAATACTTCCACCACCACCCCCATTTTTTATTCACTGTGATGTGTATTGGCATGTTGAAATACATGCTCACAGGTAGTCTTGTGGAAACATTACTTTTTCTACTAAACTAGCCAATACTTGAAAATATGGAAGTCTGCAGGGAAAACAAAGATTGTTACAGAAAAATCAGTTGGGATGGCAATCATTCATTGTCATGAAATGTTATGTCCTTAATCAACCCACTGTACCTACCTGTGGCCTTAAAATTTCCAGGAAAGTAAAGTGTTTGTGCTAAATGACTCAATTTTCCATCAGTTTTCTTCTCTCTTAAAGTATACGGTTGAAAGAGAGACTAATGTTATCTGTGATTAAGGTAATCACAGATTACCTTAGATTTCCTCAGATTTCCTCAGTCCATGGAATTTTCCAGGCAAGAGTACTGGAGGCAGGAAATACTTTATCTCTTTCAACCGTATACTCCTTTATTAACTGATCCCCTAAATACTGTCCAAGGGAAACTAATGCTATGTTCCTTAGTGTCTTTTGTAGATGGGGATGAGGAATTAAATCTGAGTAGTTTCATGGAAAGATTTCTAAAAATAATCATTTTGAACCTCTGGACTCTTTAATTCTTGCCTGGAATATGACTATAATAGTTAGAGACCCAAAAGCTATATCATAATCTTGAAAACAGGAACCACAAGCTAAGAAATTATTGAAAAACCCTGGATTCTTAATGGCTTCCTGGTATTACCATACCTGGGCTGAACCGATGTTAAGTTTTTAATATTGCTGCTGCTAAGTCGCTTCAGTCGTATCTGACTCTGTGCGACCCCATAGACGGCAGCCCACCAGGCTCCCCCATCCCTGGGATTCTCCAGGTAAGAACACTGGAGTGGGTTGCCATTTCCTTCTCCAATGCATGAAAGTGAAAGTGAAGTCACTCAGTCGTGTCCGACTCCTAGCGACCTCATGGACTGCAGCCTACCAGGCCCCTCCATCCATGGGATTTTCCAGGCAAGAGTCCTGGAGTGGGTTGCCATTGCCTTCTCCGTTTTTAATATTATTGCTTATTGATTTTGTCTTGAGTGTGTAACATGAGGTGCTGTGTATCATCAGACTGGTTTCTTCTTAATTACTCTGTAGTAGTTAAGTCTGTCAGCCTACCTCTACTTACCCAGGCCCTAACCCTGGAGCGACCTCGTGAAAGCCAGGTCAAACCATCCAGTGTTGGTAGTTGGATACTGCACAGAGAGGAACAGACAATAGATTTTCTCCACTTACATTCAGAAAAGAGATAGCCATTACTCCTCCAGAAAGGGGAGGAGAAAAATTATGCCGATAGGATAATAATCTCTCTGAAAAAGATGGGAACCTTTTTAGAAGGTAAATACATCTTCCCAGGGATCAGAGAAACCACTGGGTATCTCTGGTGACTTTTAAGCGAGAACGATGTCTTCAAGTTCTGAGCTTCATCTCTTCCTCTTTATCTCATTTCCACTTTAAAATGGAAATGCCTAAGAAGGTATTGCCTCCAGTCTTCCTAACATCTCAGGTCTTAACTTAGAGACCTAGTCCAGGCTGGTTCCCTCAGATCAGAGCAATTAACTAGACAAATAGTTATAAATCAAATCTTCATGGTAATAAACAGTAAAATATTCCTAGGGAAAGTGAAAGCAAGCATTTCCTACCTTCTTATTACATCAATACCTGTGACTGGGGAGGCCAGAGCTTTTTACAAGAAGGTTAGTTGTTCTGTCATGTCTCTTTGAGATCCCACAGACGGTAGCCTACCTGGCTCCTCAGCCCATGGAATTTTCCAGGCAAGAATACTGGAGTGGGTTGTCATTCCCTTCTCCAGGGGATCTTCCCTATCTAGGGATAGAAACTCAGGTCTCCTGCATTGCAGGCAGATGCTTTTCAAGAGTACTAAATACTAAAGAAAACTTTTATTTCTCCACAACAGGCTACATTTAGATTCCTACAAAGGAGAATAAACCCTTATGTGTTTAAACCACTATAATCACATTTTTATTACTGGTATCAAATCAAAACTCCTAGTTGACTCAATGGTTGACTTTAAACATGTCAAGAACTTAGATGAATCTCCAGCTTTCAGCTCAAAGGACCAATGACCGTTATAGTGCTAGAAACACACCAAACACTGAATACAGGATTGATGAATGAACGAAGAACTGAACCAGTAGAAGCCAGTAGAACCGAACCCAAAATGATCCTTATTACACAGCGAGCAGCTGATAGAGGACAGGACTCTACATAACTATTGCCTGAATGAATATTTCCATTTTTACTGTCGTATTTACATTTCCCTTGCAGTTATGGTTTTATTTCTACCCTAATCCTACACGCATGCATTTTTCTTTAGAAACATTCAATGTTTCCACCCCAATATTCACCTGACCAATTCAACAGTCCATTGAAATGTATCTTCTTCAGGAACAAGTTGCAAAGGTATTCCTGACTTAAGTTATTTTACTACTCACTACTTTAACACTCTATTTAATTTGTGGCAGAATTTATCACACTAAAATCGCCTATATCACAGGTAGTTTGAAAACTCAGCGAGAACCAGGGACATGTTCATATTACAAGTGACGGAATTGCAAGAATCTAGCTCAGTGCCTGACATGTCTGTGTATTTAAGAAAGAAAGGGATCTGTCTCCGTCTCTCTCTCAGCATGTTAATCATAATTTCCTAACAATTGTCAGCAAATGGTCAGTCATAACTTTGGAGGTGTTTTCCAGAGTGCATTATTTGATGGCCAGGAATCCCTGTTCTATAGTTGTCTACTCTGCAGCGTGTCAGTAGACAAGATTACAGTCTGCAAAAGAGACAGGAGCAGATGATACAGCCCCAGGTTGAGAACTGATTTCTTGCTTCAAATATGTTTCCTGATTGAAGATTGCACACCTAGGAGGTGAGATGAGAGAGCTATTTTATAAAAGTGTCCAGCAGATGTACCGCAGTAATTCCCAGTGTATTCATCACTTACTGAATTGCTCACACACCAGAGGTATGATCCAATGTAAATGATCTCATCACCCATCAGTATGAGGGCTCACAAATCCAACGTGGCCTGAAGCTAAAACTTGACATTTCAAGGTTCTCAAATCCACAGTAAGTAAGCAGTATATTGATGACTTCCAAACGTCTCTTCAGAAACAGCCCCAGCTTTTGAGAAATGCAGGTGTTTGGGATCTGGAAATAGAAGTGGCCAGCTGCCCTTGAGGTACTTGGGGCACAGTTCCATATCTCCTACCCCTGATTTGGCCCTGAGAAGGGAACATTTTGTGCGAAAGATAATGAAATTGACACTATTTGCATTCTGCTCATACACGTACTAAAGAATGAAATTTAAAAGGTTCATTTTAAAGCCTCCCTTCTTGCAGTTTCACTGGCATATCTGTATGTGGGAAGACATAAAGCATTCTCGTGCTGTGAAATCAGAACACCACAAAGATTCACCAGAGAGATTGTCAGGGGCCTTGAGAGTCCGTCTATGCATGAACCCACTCCAATAATGGGTTACTGAATTTGAGGTAAGGCCACTAAACTTGCTCAGTCTGTGTTTCTCTTCTTGACAGAAGAGCACCAGAATAAATTGTTGTAAATCTCCCTTCCATGTTTAACATCTTCTGATGACAGAACTCTGAACAAGATTTAGAGTATCTTCATTTAGAATTGATCATCATCCTCCCTATTCAGTTCAGTCGCTCAGTCATGTCTGACTCTTTGTAACCCCCATGGACTGCAGCATGCCAGGCTTCCCTGTCCATCACCAACTCCCAGAGCTTACTCAGACTCATGTCCATCAAGTCGGTGATGCCATCCAACCATCTCATCCTCTGACATCCACTTCTCCTGCCTTCAGTCATTCCCAGCATCAGGCTCTTTTCAAATGAGTCAGCTCTTTGCTTTGGCCACTTTGGTGGCCAAAGTATTGGAGTTTCAGCTTTAGCATCAGTCCTTCCAATCAATATTCAGGACTGATTTCCTTTAGGATGGACTGGTTTGATCTTGCAGTCCAACAGACTCTCAAAAGTCTTTTCCAACACCACAGATCAAAAGCATCAATTCTTCAGTAGTCAGCTTTCTTTATGGTTCAGCTCTTACATCCATACATGACTCCTGGAAAAACCATAGCTTTGACTAGACACACCTTTGTTGGTAAAAGTGATATCTCTGCTTTTTAATATGCTGTCTCAATTAGTTATAGCTTTTCTTCCAAGGAGCAAGCGTCTTTTAATTTCATGGCTGCAGTCACCATCTGCAGTGATTTTGGAGCCAAAAAAATAAAACTATCAGTGTTTCCATTGTTTTCCCATCTATTTGCCATGAAATGATGGGACCTGATGCCATGATCTTAGTTTTTTGAATGTTGAGTTTTAAGCCAGCTTTTTCACTCTCCTCTTTCACTTTCATCAAGAGGCTCTTCAGTTCCTATTCACTTCCTCCATAAGGGTGGTGTCATCTGCATATCTGAGGTTATTGATACTTCTCCCGGCAATCTTGATTCCAGCTTGTGCTTCATCAGGCCCAGCGTTTCTCATGATGTACTCTGCATATAAGTTAAATAAGCAGGGTGAGAATATACAGCCTTGATGTATTCCTTTACCAATTTGGAACCAGCCCGTTGTTCCACTTCTGGTTGTAACTGTTGCTTCTTGACCTGCATACAGATTTCTCAGGAGGCAGCTAAGGTGGTCTAGTATTCCTATCTCTTTAAGAATATTCCACAGTTTGTTGTGATCCACACAGACAAAGGCTCTGTTGTAGTCAATAAAGCAGAAGTAGATGTTTTTCTGGAACTCTCTTGCTTTTTCTATGATCCAACAGATGTTGGCAATTTGATCTCTGGTTCCTCTCCCTTTTCTAAATCCAGCTTGAACATCTGGAAGTTCTTGGTTCAAGTACTGTTGAAGACTCATTTGGAGAATTTTGAGGTGTAATCGACAAAACTTGGGTTTGTCTACAATCTAGTTCTTGCTCTGCCACAATACTTCCAAGCTGTGTGATCTTGGCTGAAACAGTTATTTTCCTCTTCTGATTTTTTTTTTTTTTTTACTGTTAAGTGGAGTTTTTTTACCATAGTAGTCATGGTACATTGCGCTGTGCAAACAAAACTGTCAGGTATTCCTGTATGTGCTAGAAGGGACTAATTGCAATCCTTGTTGAGGACCAAAGAGAAAACATGCTTAACTTGAATCAAGTAACAGATTTTCTAATAGGAACCATACTCTGCTATCTCCTTATTAGAACTTGGAAAATTGTAATTGGGGTGAAGCATGGATATCGAACTTCGTGTTTGTTATCAAATACTTTTCTCTGTTTTATATGATAAATGGAAAAAAGTATAGATGGTTATTTCTAGAAACATACCTAATTTCAAGGGCGTGGAGATGACAATTTTACTTTTCCAAATGTTTCCTTACTAACATCTGAATTCCTTTTGACAGGTAAATTCAATAGTCAGATAATTTTACAAGGAATAGAGACTATTCTGGAAGAGCTAGTTCACTGAGAAATTCAAATAAAGGTATAAATGATTATGTTCAGTTTTCTTGTGAAGAATAAGTTTATATAAGAAAAAGAGAAGCGTCTACATAGGGTCCCTGTAAAAGGAGTGATGCGAGTTTACAATTAGAGACATGACTGAAGATTTAAATTGGAATAGAAAAAGAATGTCTTATTAATTGGCTGAAAATAGTTCAGTCCATTAATAACCAAGGATGCACCGAGGTTTCTAAAACTATTGCTCATTTTCTAATTAAACCTGAAACTATTCTTGTGAAGTGTCTAGGAGCCAGCAATAATTATCCCCATTTTTGAATAAAAGAACACAGTGTCTGAGAGGTGAGGCAGTTTAAGTATATAATCAAATCAGTAACACTTAAGAACAAACCCTGAAAGCAATGAGTAGAGAATGACTTTTTCTCTGCATGTAGATAGTAGTAAACGAGCAAACTGACTGGAGCATGGTAGACAGAAAGTTGGATGTGAAACCATAAGACTTAAATAAAGTGTATTCCAACTCATGAAGACCAAAATTTGGGCAGGTTACTTATACCATCTATACTATCTATGAGTTGGAAATAATAGCACTCACTTTCTAGCACTGTGGAAATGAATAAATGGGAATACATGTTTGACATAGTGGAGTAGTGAGAAGGAAATCATGGTTTCTCCTCTTACCAACTCTTCCTGCAAGGAGCAGTGCTCATCTGAAGCAATCAAGACCAGGAAGTCAATACAGGGCTCAATCGAAGCAGATGACACTTCCCAAGGATTTATGAGATTAACTTCCATAAATGTATAAGACTAATTCAGCTTCTAATCAGGATCTGGGTGTACTCAAAAGTATGGAGTCTCTCTGTTAAAATAAGATGTCTATACCAAGTATCTTTTCTCACTATATAAGAACTTTTGGGAAAGTTTAAGGAATTAAAACCGAATAGGAGTTTAAAGGCAATGTTTAGTCTAACAAATGCATTATTCATTAGAAAGTTTAAGGACTAACCAGAATAAATTCCAAGTCAACTGTTCTGACTCTTCCACTTTACAGAAACAGATAATTATGTTTAGGCCCAGACATACCCAAATTAATAATAAATTACCAAGAAAGTTAAGACTGAATTGTCTATCATTTTACTCTAAGATCAGAGCCCTATCATATGTCACTTGACATCCTGAAAGTCAAACACATTCCTCCAAGTACAGGAGAAGAAGATAGACTTGAACTTCCCTTGGCCACCCAAAAAGTAAATGTTCACGATAGGCTGCCTGAGCCAAAATATCCCACCTTGGTAAAAAGTTAAACTGTCAAGATGTCTGAAATATAGAATCTATAGTTCTATCCTCTACAGAATAAAATACATCATGGAATTGTGTCAAGATGCCAACAGAAAGTCTAGCATAAATGCCAAATAATATAAGTCTTTCACACAGACCTCTCCACAAGGTTCAGTCTAGCTCGTCAGAATTCTGCTTGTGGCTCGAGGTCAAAAGCTTTCATATTCATTTGTGTTGATTTCTCTCTTATGTTCATATCTCTCCTTCAGGGCCCATGTAAAAATGGGTCAATATCAAGAATCAGGTAATCCTTGACCCTAGGGTTAATACCAACTGAAAGTCCTAAACAGAACCAGCATATACAAAATCCCCCAGTAAGATGTAAAGCACAATCTAAAATTTCACTCCTAAACCCACACTTTCCCTTAAGATTTCTCAGTTCTCTTTATAAAGAAGAAAGTGATACATTTTAATTCCCTTTAACATTTTCTACTGAGTCAAGCGCAATTCCACTACCATCTGGGAGGATATTCTCAGTTATAACAGAACCAAAGAGAGAATTTTGTGAAACCATATACACTGTTAATAAACAAAATTACCAAATCTAATGATCTAACTTCAGAAGAGTTTTCCAAATAATGATAGGATGTTTTGCAAGATTAATCAAAGTGATTCTTTTGCTGGAAGTTTCTGTTCCTCTTTGTCTTCCTGCATTCAATCCATGCCACTTGGGAGAAGGATGATTAAATAGAAGAGCACAGTGGAAAAGGTAAATTCTCAGCCATTGAGTTTCAAAATATGCTTTGGAAATACCTTACAGAGACAAATTCTTGAGGGAACAAAACGCTAAAGTTGTTAGAAACTTGACTTTGTATAAGAAGACCAAAATCCTAACAGTTCAAGAAACAATGACTATACCAAACAGTAGACATAGAAGAATAAGTGATCCATTTAATATTTTTTTCATAAACCCATTCTAAATGAAACTGGAATGGAGATGAAGCCAAAGGCAAGAGAATTAGAACTTTATATTTGCCCCAAGAAAGGGACTTATACCAAGTCTTTCTAATAACTTCTTCCTCAGACTAATTTCCGGGATTAGATATATAATAAGGTTCATAAATGAGCTTTAGGATCCAAAAATACAAGAACTTGTACACCTCAAGCTGGGCAAATTCTTGGGACTTGTGGAGTTGATAAATGTCTCTGCCAGCATGGCATAAGGACATATATGCATTTCCTAGGGTTGCTGTAATACCACCTACAGGTTTAATAACTTAAAAAAAAATTTACTACCTCACATGTTTGAGGGGCTAGAAATCTCAAATCGAGGTGTCAGCAGGGCTTTTTCCTCTTTCTGAGACTCTGAGTAGAATCCTTCATTTCCTCTTCCTAGTGTCTGATGGTGGACAGCAATCTTTGATGTGCCCTGACTTTGTAGATACATCTTTGCAACCTTTACCTCTGTCGTGACATGCCTGTTGGTTCCTTGTGTGTGTCTGTTTCCACATTATCTTACAAAGACATCAGTCATACTGAATTAGGCCCCATTCTAATGAACTCAACTTAATTAGATTTATTTAATTTATATATTTATAAATTTATGTATTTATTATATAGATTCTATTTCTAAATAAGATCACATTCATAAGAGAATTTGGGACTTCAACACATCTTTTGTTAGGATACAAAATTTAACCCATAAAAGGCCATCCATCTGCCAAGCAGGAGATGTGGGTTTGATCCCTGGGTCAGGAAGACCTCCTGGAGAAGGAAATGGCAACCCACTGAAGTATTCTTGCCTGGGAAAACCCATGGACAGAGGAGCATGGTGGGCTACAGTCCATAGAGTCACAAAGAGTTACACACGCTTTAGCGACTAAATGACAACAATATGTTTATATGAAAGTCCTTAGACAATCACAGAGAGCTTTTAGTACCCTGGAGGGGAACTGGAAACCAATCAATTATTTACATACCCTCCAAGAGTGATATGTAAATGATGAGGGAGAGTGCTAGAATTTTGGGGGACTCATCATCAGGATAAAGCACCTGTGATGCCTTTTCTGTGCTCAGACATCATTAGAGAAGCATGAATTTCTCAGCAAATGGAAGAGTATAGATAATAAGGCACATGATTAGACGGAGTGATATAAATTTAAGAGGATATCAAGATGAATAGGTGACTGAGAATCGCAGTCATCTACTCTTCTCCCATTGATGCCTTGACGCTACTTGAAACCTTTTGAAAATACATATCAGATGTACCCCAAATATAAACTGGAAACGAAAAACACCTGAATCAACTGAGAAGCACTGAATCAAATGAATGAATTCACCTCAGATGGACTAAGATTAAATATTTTCACATTAGAAGAAATGAGAGATGCAAGAAAAAAAGTCATGTCTTCAAGGAAACACAGCACTATATTATTTTGTGGCAATGTTCATTTGTGATCTGAGATTTATATATGTTACCTGTATAATGAAGATGGAAAAAACTCTTTGGGATGCATTGGGCAAGAATATATCAATAGAGAAACTGTCTTTCACTGGACATGCTGCCAATGTAAAAATAAAAACATATTAGAAACACTGAAAGCTGGAGAACTATAATTTCACAGGAATCCTGTGGACTCTAAAGTGTGTATCACAGAGGTAAAAACCATAATCAAACCTGGTTGCCTTTACTCTGGTCGTACCTATCATTTTTATTTCAGCAAGGAAATATCGTTTGCCCTACATTGATCAGGATACAGTTTCTGAAGGCAGATTCATTGTGCACACATAGCTCACACTCCCTGAAATTGTGAACACTATGTAAGAGATTTAAAAATAAAAGATAACATGTTTGTAAATGGATTTACCTGAAACATGAAGTAGAAAAAACCACAATAGATTTTTTGATATGTAGATGAGAAAGTAAGAGAGATAACTTTACATATAATAAATTTATGTGAGAGTCTCAGTCCTTCCTGGCTGATTGATATAGGGCAACTGAATTAATATTCATAAATCTTGGTGTCCTAAGGTGCCAAATGGCCATAAGAATAGTATTGATACTAACCTCACAGAGTCTAGAGCTTTAAATGAGATAACACATGTAAAGCACTCAGCACAGTGACAGACACATAGTAAGCATCTAATAAGTATTTATTTGTATACATTGCTTTTGCTCATCCAAATTGTGTTGTCTTCCAAACGACAACTGAAATAAGAGAGCTGTGTTTCTGTCTCAGTTTTAGAATTGTCTAATTATGCAATTTTAGATTTGGATTTCTCAACTGAGCTTCCAATCTTTCATGTGTAACATGACTACATTGGCTACTGGATGGTCTATAATCCCATGTCCAGGCCTGATATTATACAGTTATAGGGACAGACATTGAGACACAGTTGCCTTAGAACCATACCATTTCCTAGCTGTACAAGACTTTAACAATTATCTCATAGCTAACCAAACCTAAGAATAGGTAAGGAAATAAAGCACTGATCAGCCAAGTGACCCACAAAGAATTCCCTACTGTTCATTTGCATTCTCCACAATCCTTGATTCACTGGCTTTGATACCTACTTCTAAACCTGGAGTATTACCCTTGCTGCTGCTGCTAGGTCGCGTCAGTCGTTTCTGACTCCGTGCAACCCCATAGACGGCAGCCCACCAGGCTCACCCATCCCTGGGATTCTCCAGGCAAGAACACTGGAGTGGGTTGCCATTTCCTTCTCCAATGCATAAAAGTGAAAAGTGAAAGTGAAGTCGCTCAGTTGTGTCTGACTCTTTGCGACCCCATGGACTACAGCCCACAGGCTCCTCCATCCATGGGATTTTCCAGGAAAGAGCACTGGAGTGGGGTGCCATTGCCTTCTCCAAGTACTACCCTTGTTTGTTATCAAAAGCAAAATTGGAGTTTCAAACTAATCATTTAGTTATCACTTTTAGTTCTGCCAGGATGTCACAGATTTCCTTGTCAGCTCAATTCAGCAGTTAATGGGTGTCACTGTCAGCGTTCCTCATTTCCTTTGTAGATATATGGAGTGCGAGACTCCCAGTCAATCTGTACTCTGAAGTCATCGTCTTCTTATACATACTTACTTTTCCATTCCTACTGAATCAAAATGGCCTTTATCACATTTATGTCGTCTGTCCATGTCTATCTTCTTCTAAGTCTCAGCAACATGAAGCCAGAGCCCATGATTTGTTTGTGCTTATGCCAGGTACTTAGTAAAATGCCTCAAGAATAGTTATTAATAACTATTTAGAGTATCACTTAATAAATTAATGAGCCAGTGAATTTTATTAGGTTGACTCATATGAAATTGAGTTTTTGTAGTTAAAAAAAAGGACAAAGATAAAAAAATTCAGCTTATGAGCAAATGCCAGTTATAGACCTAATTTCTACCTCTTCATTCAGTTGGGACAGATTTCAATATTGATGAAAGTATTCAATTTTTAGCTTTTCTTTTTTCTTCCACTTAAGCTCTTTCTTATTTCTACTTGAATCCTATTCTAGGAATATGCTGTAATTAAGTTTTGTTCTTTTATTCAGTGAATTAGTCATTTGAAAAAAATATTCACTGAGCATATTTGAAACAGGGACTGTGCTAGGCTCTAGGGATAAAATTTTGAACACAACTAAATGTGGTTCAAATTCTAATGTAACCTTTAACCTACTTAGATACAGACATCAGTAAAACAATCAAGTTATATAGAGAGTTGTACACTGAAAAAAAGGAATATTGTATTATGAGAATGCATGATAATAGAATCAATCCTACAAAGGAGTGGGTCAATTATGGCTTCCCTGAGAAAGTGACTCTAAAGTTGAAAATTTAAGGATAAACTGAATTAATCAGATAGTACACACTGCAATAATACTTCTGTTTATAAAAATTGAGCAACTAGATACTATTTCAAGTTTAGCTCCATACAATCAATTTTTGACAGTGAACAGTATATACAAAGTAATGGGGAAGAAAACATGTGAGCAAGTGAGAGAAAGTCAATATGACTGGATTAACTCTGATAAGAAATATACACAGAGACCAGGATATCTGGGGTCTTCAGAGCCATATTTAATCTTAAAAGTGATGGAAAGGTCTTAGAAGTTTTATAGCTAGTGCAAGTCTTACATATTTGTGCGTTTTCTATCACTGTGGATGCAATATATTTGATAGTTGGGTAAGAAATGTGAAATTCAGTTAATAGTTACTGTGAAAGATGAAGTAACATGAGCTACAATGATGGTAACAGTGGTAATGGAGATTGCTGGATGGTAGTGGTGGTGATAGACTCGAGAAGCATTTAGGTTACGCATATAGTAATGGATTAACTTGGGATATTAAGGAAAGAAAGAAGTCAGAAGTGACGGGAACATGTTATTTGGAGAATATAAAATCAATTTTGGACACGAGAAGTTTGAGTTTCATTTCAGACATCGAAACGGAAATGTTGAATATACAGCCAGATGACCACATCAGGAACTGAGAGTTGAGGCCTGATATAGAATTAGATATATAGATGTATGTTTTGGTAGGGATCATTATGAAGTACACGACAAGTGAAGAAGCCTAAAGAAAACTAAATTTTCAGAGGATAGAGTGGTAAATTATGTCAAAATTTGCAGCAAGATTAAGTAAGATGAGGATTATAAAAGTTATTGAATATGGTTAATTTAGGTCATGTTTCAGCATAAAGAGAGCTATTTTGATTTACCCAGTCTAGGAGACTGGCTTATGGATTAAGTTGTTGTTTAGTTGCTAAGTCATGTTTAACTCTTTGTGACCCCCAGGACTGCAGTGCTTCAGGATTTCCTGTCCTTCACAGTCTTCTCGAGTTTACTCAAACTCAGTCCACTGAGGTGGTGATGCATGGATGAAGTAAACTGGGAGAAAATAGAGATTTTAAGTAAAGATGATTTACTGAAGAAATTTCATTGGGAAACAGAGAATAGGGGGGAAATGGGTGAAATTTGAAGAAATGCATGAACAGAAGAAAGGTTTTTTTTTAATAGAATAAATCTTGTTTAAAAATAGATCAATAGAGCTTAAGCTCAGAATTGTATTTAACAATCCAATTGAAAAGGAAAAAGAGGATAGGGATCAAATAATAACATAAGATTTTTGAAAACTCAATAAAGAATATGGTTGGAAGGACAAGTTAAGTGATTAAGAAAAACTTATATAGCAAGATGAAAAATAATAATATATACATAATAAAATACTGACTAGTATAATAATAATGATAAGATGATAGTGATGATGATGATTTCTGTTTAGTGATTACTATGTGCCAGTCACTATTTCAATCACTTTACATGTTAGATGGGGATATTGGTAGACTGTAGGCTTGATAACAAAACATTGAAAGCATTTCCTTCTGATGGCTTTCTATTCTTTATACAGTAAGAAGTAAGGTCATATACTAATAGCAATGGCATATTGGGTTTGATGGGAAGAGGTTGCCAGAAATCTAAGAAAAATGACAAACTTTAAAACAGTCATAAAAATGAGAACAAGTTGAAAACAGAAATATAGTGGAACTGTGAGGCAATGTTTGGACCTGAAGCTAGTGATCATGAATTTATAGTGATATCAATCTGCTTTGTGGTGTCATTTTCTCTAATATGGCTCAGTAGCTCAGATTAAATTAATCATCAATCAACCAACCATTGATGCCTTTAGCACATAGGGTAAAATCAGATGCTCTGAAGAAAGCAAACATCAGTAAGCTTATACTTTGACTTTTACTTAGCCAAGATAATTAAAACCCCATTTTTGGGGGTCTGGTTCCAAATACGGTGTAACTAGCCTTAGACAATCTATTAACAGATAGCAATTATAAGCTCTAAAAATATATTAAAACATACACAACTCTTTCAAAATACTGGGGAACAGCAGAATCACATTCTTCTGAAGTGCCCATAAACATTCTCCAGAATAGATCACATATTAAGCCACAAAAGAAGTATCAATAAATCTAAGAGGACTGAAATCATATCAAGTATGTTTTGGACCACAATAGTATGCAACTAAAAATTACAAGAAAGAAACTGGAAAAAATGCAAATACATGGAGATTAAACATGATAGTCAACAACCAAAGGGTCAATAATGAAATTAAAAAAAAAATACATCAAAACAAATAATAATTAAAATAAAACATTTCAAATCTACAGAATGCAGCAAAAGCGTTTTTAAGAAGAAAGTTCTTAGCAAAACAGGCCTTTCTCAATAAACAAAGTCCCAAATAATCAACCTAACTTTCTGCATAAAGGAACTAGAAAAACAAATTAAGCCCTAAGTTAAGAGAAAGAAGGAAATAATAAAAATCACAATGGAAGTATGTAAAATGGAGAATAAAGTAATAGAAAAGATCAAAAATTCAATATATTTTTCTTTGAAAAAATAAAGCTAACAAACCTTTAAACAGACTCACCAAGAAAAAAGGGAATGGGCTTAAATAATTAATATTAGAAGTAAAAGAAGTTACAATTAACACCATGGAAATACAAAAGAGATGACTATGAACAATCATGTACCAACAAACTGGCAACCTAGAAGACATGGATACATTCCTGAAAATATACAATCTTATAAGACTGAACATGAAGTATTAGAAAATCAGAACAGACCCATCATTTGCAAAGAGACTGAACCAGTAATCCAAAAACTCCTAACAAACAAAACTCCAGGACCAAAGAGCTTCACTTATGAGTTCCACCAAACATTCAAAGATCTAATGTCTATTCATTTCAAACTCTTTCAAAAAACTGAAGAAAAAAGAACCCAAATTTACTTTATGAGACCAGTGTTAACTCTTCTCATACAAAGACACCACCAAAAAAAAAAAAAATTACAGGCTAACAATTTTGGTGAAAGTAGATGTAAAAATCCTCAATAAAATTGACAAACCAAACTCAACAATACATTAAAAGGATCATACACCACAATCAAGTGGGATTTATTCCAGGGATATCAGAATAGTTCAGCAACTGAAATGTGATACAACAACTTAAAGTCAAGGATAAAAATCTTGTGATCATTCCAAAAGATACATAAAAAGCATTTGATGAAATATACCACCCACTTAAAATAGAAACTCTCAACAAGGTGAGTATAGAGGGAATACAAACCAACACAATAAAGGCCATATATGACAAATCCATTCTGTTCCTGGGTATATGTCTAAAATAAAATGAAAGCACAACATTCCAAAGATATATACACTCCAGTGTTCATATCATCATTAAAATGGCTTAAATATTGAAACAAGTGTCCATCAACAGATGATTGAGTAAAGAAGATATACAATGAGCACTACTCAGCCATCAAAAAGAATGACATGGACAGGCCTATAGGGCATTATCCTTAGTGAAAAAGAGAGATACGGACAAATACTCTATCGCTTATATGTAGAATCTTTAAAATAAACAAACAGAAACAGACTTACAGTTATAGAGTACAAACTAGTGGTTACCAGTGGGAGAGGGCAAGTGGAAGGGCATGAAAAAGGAAGAAGATTGAGAGTACAAATTACAGTGTATAAAATAAATTAGCTACAAGGATATACTGTACAGTACAGAGCATATAGCCAATGTTTTAATATACAATAACTTAAAATGGAATCACTATGTTGTATACCTGAAAACAATACAGCAAGGAGATCCAACCAGTCCATTCTGAAGGAGATCAGTTCTGGGTGTTCTTTGGAAGGAATGATGCCAAAGCTGAAGCTCCAGTACTTTGGCCACCTCATGCGAAGAGTTGACTCATTGGAAAAGACTCCGATGCTGGGAGGGATTGGGGGCAGGAGGAGAAGGGGACGACAGAGGATGAGATGGCTGGATGGCATCACCGACTTGATGACCGTGAGTCTGAGTGAACTCCGGGAGTTGGTGATGGACAGGGAGGCCTGGCGTGCTGCGATTCATGGGGTCGCAAAGAGTCGGACACGACTGAGCGAATGAACTGAACTGAACAATTTTTTAAAAGTTTAAAGTAAGCAAATATCTCTCTTCAAAAGTCTGTGATGGAATCTAGTATGATATTAGAGTATTTCAGCTTTTCTCCTATAGTTGACAAAAGAAGAGAAGGTCTTCAATATATACTCTGTAGGTAGAAAACAACTTGGGTCTTGCAAAAGCACAAGACAAGAGCTCTAACATTGGTATGATTTTATGGACAACAGGAAGCAAATCCTAGAGTGCTTTGATCAATGACTTAATAGTTTCTTTTTACAAAGGATCAAATTTTTCATAAAACAAGCCTAATGCAGCACTAAAATGCAAACATTCCTCCAAAGACAACTCTGGGACTTAATTGTCTACTGACATTTAATGTATAAATGTGTGTATGTGTATTAGTCACTCAGTTGTGTCTGACTTTTTGCGATCCCATGGACGGTAGCCTGTCAGGCTTCTCTGTCCAGGAAATTCTTCAGGCAAGACGACTGGAGTGGGTTGCCATTTCCTCCTCCAGGAGATCTTACCAACCCAGGAATCAAACCTGGGTCTCCTGCATTGTAGGCAGATTCTTTACCATCTGAGCCACCAGGGAAGCCCCATATAAATATATATCACAAGTTATTTTTAGGCTATTTGGATAGATTTCAACATGACACTTTTTCTACAGTGTACCCAGTATATCCTCATACAGACCTCACTATAAATAATTAGTATAAGATTCGTTCTGGAAGGCAGATTTTAGGGAGAATTTGGGAAAAGAAAAAAACAAAACAATACAAATATTTCAAAGAATTTCTAGAGTGCCTGGGTAAGATGAGTTAAGAACAACATACAAAAGGGAAACTAGAATTTCTTTCTTACTGCCCACTTTAGCTTTTACTCCTGACCCTAATTTAAGGAGTTCTAGACTATATATCCAACCAATCCATTCTAAAGGAGATCAGTCCTGCGTGTTCTTTGGAAGGACTGATGCTAAAGCTGAAACTCCAACACTTTGGCCACCTCATGCAAAGAGTTGACTCATTGGAAAAGACTCTGATGCTGGGAGGGATTGGGGGCAGGAGGAGAAGGGGACGACAGAGGATGAGATGGCTGGATGGCATCACCGACTCGATGGACATGAGTTTGAGTGAACTCCGGGAGTTGGTGATGGACAGGGAGGCCTGGCGTGCTGCAATTCATGGGGTCGCAAAGAGTCGGACACAACTGAGCGACTGAACTGAACTGAACTGAGACTATATATCAGAAGAAAGAAGCAATATTAACTCTTTTAACCCACTTGAGTGTTTAGTAAATAAAGAACAAAATTATCCAATAGGATGCCATATCATTAGCACATTAAGGCTTAAGTGTGCATTAAAATGGATTTTCCAGGTGGCACACTAGTTGTAAAGAACCCACCTGACAATGCAGAAGACAAGAGATGAAGATCAGGAAGAGCCCCAGGAGGAGGGCGTGGCAACCCACTTCAGTATTCTTGCCTGGAAAATCCCATGGACCAAGGAGACTGCTGGGCTACAGCCCTTAGAGTCGTAAAGAGTCGGATATGACTGAAGCGATTTAGCACACACTCATGTGCATTAAAATATACAAGTTCAAATGGTGTATGCCTTAGTTTGACCACCACAGCTATATGCTAAATACCTGTGCAGAAAATTCCCCCAATACCAGTATGATTATTATATGAAAGAAGATTTTATATACTTAGAATAAGGCTTGTTATAATCACTCAAAGTTCACATTGCCCTCAAACCAGTGCTTTAAACTTGTCTTAATTTCTGAAATACCCATTACCACTTCTAGCCTTCTCATTTACCTTCCATTTGGGAAGAACATTTACTCTGAGCCTTTTCTTCATATATTTCTTGGTGCTTTTGGGGAAATCAATGCTCAGTGACATTTCAATTACTATAGCACAATATTTAAAGAGGATGAAATTATGTATTGCTATTATTTTATAAGTCTTACTAGGATGGCTATTAGTTTGGGGTCCTTCAATAATTCCCATGATGTTCTACCTGTGGAAAGAATATGATTCAGTTTTAAGACTTGATTATAGCCCCATAAAACAAATTTACTTTATTTTATTATTCCTCATTGGATGACTTGTAAGCTCAGACATGCCAATTCCCCTTCTTAAATATGAACAATAAATGTGCATGTGTGTTTGACTACACACACACAAAGATAATAATTCTCCAAATTGCCTTAAATCCTTGGAGTATTATATTTCTATTTGAAATATAAAAAAGTATTTGAAAAGATTGGAAATAATGTTTGAATACTTGTTTCCTAATTATGTTATCAGTTAAGCAAGGTATTAGCAGATTTTTTGATTTAAACTAATATTTTCTCTATTAAATGCATACTACACGTGTCTCTTTCCCTTCTGGTTTCCTCAGTGTGTATGCCCAGCAGTGGGATTGCTGGATCATAAGGCAGTTCTATTTCCAGTTTTTTAAGGAATCTCCACACTGTTCTCCATAGTGGCTGTACTAGTTTGCATTCCCACCAACAGTGTAAGAGGGTTTCCTTTTCTCCACACTCTCTCCAGCATTTATTGCTTGTAGACTTTTGGATTGCAGCCATTCTGACTGGCGTGAAATGGTACCTCATAGTGGTTTTGATTTGCATTTCTCTGATGAGTGATGTTGAGCATCTTTTCATGTGTTTGTTAGCCATCTGTATGTCTTCTTTGGAGAAATGTCTATTTAGCGCAGCACTGTTTATAATAGCCAGGACATGGAAGCAACCTAGATGCCCATCAGCAGATGAATGGATAAGAAAGATGTGGTACATATACACAATAGAGTATTACTCAGCCATTAAAAAGAATACATTTGAATCAGTTCTAATGAGGTGGATGAAACTTAAGCCTATTATACAGAGTGAAGTAAGCCAGAAAGAAAAACACCAATACAGTATACTAACGCATATACATGGAATTTAGAAAGATGGTAACAATAACCCTGTGTACGAGACAGCAAAAGAGACACTGATGTATAGAACAGTCTTATGAACTCTGTTGGAGAGGGAGAGGGTGGGAAGATTTGGGAGAATGGCCTTGAAACATGTATAATAATCATGTATGAAATGAGTTGCCAGTCCAGGTTCGATGCACGATACTGGATGCTTGGGGCTGGTGCACTGGGACGACCCAGATGGATGGTATGGGGAGGGAGGAGGGAGGAGGGTTCAGGATGGGGAACACATGTATACCTGTGGTGGATCCATTTTGATATTTGGCAAAACTAATACAATATTGTAAAGTTTAAAAATAAAATAAAATTAAAAAAATAAATGCACACTAAAAATATTCCATATTTATCTGTTGTTATGATGACACTGAAATCATTGTGTTAATTGCATGATAGTCTAGAGAATATGTAGACATGCTGCTGATGAACCAATTGTCAATACTTCCAAATTCCTCCCAAGGCATTTTGACATTAATGCGATTATTAATTATTTTGGGCCTCATTACACAGAAAAGTTCTTTTTTCATTTTTCCATTCCTCAAGTAATGGCTTTCTTGTTTTACAGTGGTTTCAATAGTGATCAGAAATTTACTGGACATCAGTAATTAGTAACTACTCCAATCGTATTAGCCCTAATTAGCCCTAAAAATCAGAAGGAAGTTATTTTAGATGATAGCATTAATAACGACCCCCACGCTAATCAGTCCTAGTAGTAAAAGTAGACAACTTGATCAACAGCAATTAGTTTTGGCTTTTTACCCACTGCAATCATGCAGACTCATTTCAGCATAGGGCTAAAAATCAATGTATTCTCTATTACTTAGATTGTCAATTATGGTTTTCATCACCCAAATGAATCCCAGCCTCTGGCCTATGCATTTACAGCAGTCCAAGCACTACTGACTCACAATAATCTACTGGTTGGGTAAGTTTATGCATTGTACAATATAAGGGTAAAGGTCTCATAATAATGTCACTGAATTAATTCCAAAGCTCTAGGATTTCTCCAAGTCTAAGCCTTCAACTAATCAGCTGTCACCATACATAACAACCAAGATCATTAAAATCATAATGTAACTGTGATTCTATTCCAAATAAACTACAGTCTAAATATTCTACATTCAGTATACAGCTAACCATTGAACAAAATGAGGTTTGGGGCACTGACTCCCGAACAGCGAAAAATCCCCATATTATTTACAGTCAGCTCTCAGTATCTGTGGTTCCACATCTTCCAATTCAACCAACCACAGACTGCATAGGACTGCAGTATTTACTCTTGGAAAAAATCCACATATAAGTGAACCAATACTGCAAATTTTACATTGTTGAAAGGTTAACTATACTATGTGCATAAACATAGTACAGTTAAAACTCTCCTCTGTGTCTTTCCTTAGTAGAAAATGACCAAAGAGTTCTATACAGTTACAATATTACTGTTTCATGTAAAAATTTTAATATTTAATAGGAATGTATATCTTATGAATTGACATCAATAAAATAAAGTCACTGTCCATTTTCTTCTGCTTAGTCTCTTTGGTTACTTGTGCCTGAAGAGTCTTCACCCAAACCATCAACTTGGAAAACATCTCCTTATGTGTCAAGAAACAGCTCACCTACCACAATTTTAGGGTCGCTTGCTCTAGGAAGTGCCATAGGTGATATGTACAAGGCATTCATAGATTTGTTAAATTCCAGTCTTGGTCTTAGTAGGTCACCTCACACTGCCTGAGTTTGGATGAACTTCAACAAGTTACTTGTATTTTCCATACTTCAGCGTCCTCAATTTATAAGATAAACAAAATAGCACCTCTTATAGAGGATTGATTTGGAGACAACTTAATATATGTAGAGGTATGTTCCTTCTATTCCTGCTCTCTGGAGAGTTTTTATCATAAATGGATGTTGAATTTTATCAAAGGCTTTCTCTGCATCTATTGAGATAATCATATGGCTTTTATTTTTCAATTTGTTAATGTGGTGTATTACATTGATTGATTTGCAAATATTGAAGAATCCTTGCAACCCTGGGATAAAGCCCACTTGGTCATGGTGCATGATCTTTTTAATGTGTTGTTGGATTCTGATTGCTAGATTTTTATTAAGGATTTTTGCATCTATGTTCATCAGGGCCAAAGAACTAAATAGACATTTCTCCAAAGAAGACATACAGATGGCTAACAAACACATGAAAAGATGCTCAACATCATTCATTATCAGACAAATGCAAATCAAAACCACAATGAGGTACCATTTCATGCCACTCAGAATGGCTGTGATCCAAAAGTCTACAAGCAATAAATGCTGGAGAGGGTGTGGAGAAAAGGGAACCCTCTTACACTGTTGGTGGGAATGCAAACTAGTACAGCCACTATGGAGAACAGTGTGGAGATTCCTTAAAACTGGAAATAGAACTGCCTCATGACCCAGCAATCCCACTGCTGGGCATACACACCGAGGAAACCAGAATTGAAAGAGACACGTGTACCCCAGTGTTCATCGCAGCACTGTTTATAATAGCCAGGACATGGAAGCAACCTAGATGCCCATCAGCAGATGGATGGATAAGAAAGCTGTGGTACATATACACAATGGAGTATTACTCAGCCATTAAAAAGAATACATTTGAATCAGTTCTAATGAGGTGGATGAAACTGGAGCCTATTATACAGAGTGAAGTAAGCCAGAAAGAAAAACACCAATACAGTATGCTATGCTAAGTCACTTCAGTCGTGTCCGACACTGTGCGACCCCATAGACGGCAGCCCACCAGGCTCCCCCGTCCCTGGGATTCTCCAGGCAAGAACACTGGAGTGGGTTGCCATTTCCTTCTCCAATGCATGGAAGTGAAAACTGAAAGTGAAGTTGCTCAGTCATGTCTGACCCTCAGCGACCTCACTGACTACAGCCCTCCAGGCTCCTCCATCCATGGGATTTTCCAGGCAAGAGTACTCGAGTGGGGTGCCATTGCCTTCTCCACCAATACAGTATACTAAGGCATATATATGAAATTTAGAAAGATGGTAATGACAACCCTGTATGCGAGACAGCAAAAGAAACACAGGTGTATAGAACAGTCTTTTGGACTCTGTGGGAGAGGGAGAGGGGGATGATTCGGGAGAATGGCATTAAAACATGAATACTATCATAAAAAAAAGAATATATGTAAATAATTTTAAGGAAGGCTTGATACATGATGCTGTTGTTTAGTAGCTTAGTTGCATCTGACATTTTTGCGACCCCATAGACTGTAACCCTCTAGGTCCCTCTGTCCATGGGATTTCCCAAGCAAGAACATTGGAGTGGGTTGCCATTTCCATAAGCTCAATAAATTTTAGATATTAATAAGCTCTTGATGAAAGTGAAAGTGGAGAGTGAAAAAGTTGGCTTAAAGCTCAACATTCAGAAAACGAAGATCATGGCATCTGGTCCCATCACTTCATGGCAAATAGTTGGGGAAACAGTGGAAACAGTGTCAGACTTTATTTTTCTGGGCTCCAAAATCACTGCAGATGGTGACTGCAGCCATGAAATTAAAAGACGCTTACTCCTTGGAAGGAAAGTTATGACCAACCTAGATAGCATATTCAAAAGCAGAGACATTACTTTGCCAACAAAGGTCCGTCTAGTCAAGGCTATGGTTTTTCCAGTGGTCATGTATGGATGTGAGAGTTGGACTGTGAAGAAGGCTGAGCGCTGAAGAATTGATGCTTTTGAACTGTGGTGTTGGAGAAGACTCTTGAGAGTCCCTTGGACTGCAAGGAGATCCAACCAGTCCATTCTGAAGGAGATCAGCCCAGGGATTTCTTTGGAAAAAATAATGCTGAAGCTGAAACTCCAGTACTTTGGCCACCTCATGCGAAGAGTTGACTCATTGGAAAAGACTCTGATGCTGGGAGGGATTGGGGGCAGCAGGAGAAGGAGACAACAGAGGATGAGATGGCTGGATGGCGTCACGGACTCGATGGACGTGAGTCTGAGTGAACTCTGGGAGTTGGTGATGGAAAGGGAGGCCTGGCGTGCTGCGATTCATAGGGTCGCAAGGAGTCAGACACGACTGAACAACTGAGCTGAACTGAACTGAATAAGCCTTACTCAGTGATCTATGCAAACAAATAAAGGAAACAATAGAATGGGAAAGACTAGACATCTCTTCAAAAAATGAGAGATACCAAGAGAACATTTCATGCAAATATGGGCAAAATAAAGGGCAGGAATGATTTGGACCTAACAGAAGCCGAAGATATTAAGAAAAGGTGACAAGAATATACAGAAGAACTATACAAAAAAGATCCTGATAACCACAGTGGTGTGATCACTCACCTAGAGCCAGACATCCTGTAATTCAAAGTCAAGTGGGCCTTAGGAAGCATCATTACAAAGAAAGTTAGTGGAGGTGATGGAATTCCAGTTGAGCTATTTCAAATCCTAAAAGATGATGCTGTGAAAGTGCTGCACTCAATATGCCAGCAAATTTGGAAAACTCAGCAGTGACCACAGAACTGGAAAAGATCAGTTTTCATTCCAATACCAAAGAAGGGCAATCCCAAAGAAAGTTCAAACTACCACACAACTGCACTCATCTCACATGCTAGCAAAGAAATGCTCAAAATTCTCTAAGCCAGGCTTCAACAGTACATGAAGTGAGAACTTCCAGATGTTCAAGCTGTATTTAGAAAAGAGAGAGGAACCAGAGATCAAATTGCTAACATCTGTTGGGTCATAGAAAAAGCAAGAGAGTTCCATAAAAACATCTACTTCTGCTTTATTGACTATGCTAAAGTTTTTGACTGTGGATCATAGCAAACTGTGGAACATTTTTAAAGAGATGGGAATACCAGACCACCTTAGCTACCTCCTGAGAAATCTGTATGCAGGTCAAGAAGCAACAGTTAGAACTGGACATGGAACAACAGACTGGTTCCAAATTGGGAAAGGTGTACGTCAAGGCTATATATTGACATCCTGCTTATTTAACTTATATGCAGAGTACATCATGCAAAATGCTGGACTGGAGGAAGCGCAAGCTGGAATCAAGATTGCCAGGAGAAATATCAATAACCTCAGATATGCAAATGACACGACCCATATGGCAGAAAGCGAAGGGGAACTGAAGGGCCTCTTGATGAAAGTGAAAGTGGAGAGTGGAAAAGCTGGCTTAAAACTCAACATTCAGAAAACTAAGATCATGGCATCTGGTCCCATCACGTCATGGCAAATGGATGGGGAAACAGTGGAAACAGTGACAGATTTTATTTTCTTGGGCTCCAAAATCACTTCAGATGATGACAGGATCCATGAAATTAAAAGATGCTCATTCCTTGGAAGAAAAGCTTGACCAACCTAGACAGCATATTAAAAAGCAGAGACATCATTTTGTCAACAAAGGTCAAGTAGTCAATGCTATGGTTTTTTCAGTAATCATGTATGGATGTGAGAATTGGACCATAAAGAAAGTTGAGCACTGAAGAATTGATGCTTTCGAACTGTGGTGTTGGAGAAGACTCGAGAGTCCCTTGGACTGCAAGATCCAACCAGTCAATCCTAAAGGAAATCAGTCCCAAATATTCTTTGGAGGACTGATGCTGAAGCTGAAACTCTAATACTTTGGCCACCTGATGCAAAGAACCGACTTATTGGAAAAGACCCTGATGCTGGGAAAGATTGAAGGCAGGAGGAGAAGGGGACCACAGAGGATGAGATGGTTGGATGGCATCACTGACTCACTGGACATGAGTTTGAGCAAGCTCCGGGAATTGGAGATGGACAGGTAATCGTGGCGTGCTGCAGTCCATGGGGTCGCAAAGAGTCGGACGTGACTGAGCACTGAACTGACTGAAACATATTGCAAAAACATTTTAAGGGAAAATATTAACTGTACAAAATAAAGGTGCAAAATAATTACAATGATGATTCAGACATGAGAAAAGACTGTACTAATCAGTAATCAGTAAAGGTTCTATTGCTGCATATGATAATGTGAGCTACCTATAATTAGCATTAGTTAATATTAAAAGACTATTTCCCTCTTGAATACATTTCTTGAATTACTTCTTCAGTTCTTTTATTGAAGCACACTGGGATAGGCTAACTTACTGTTTGGCCAGCAAGCTTTGCTATTCTTGTTTCTTTAACATGTAAAGTAAGTTATCATATTCATCATTGCTATAAAGAACTATGCCTGTTCCAGCACTCTTCTCTTCCCTCGGCAGCTGATTAAAATGTATTTGATTTTGTCATTCACAACTTTTTCTATGTATTTGTGGTCAACTGGGGCATAGACTGTTGCAAGTAACAAATAATTTATTATCAAACTATGTGCAAAAATGCAATCAGACATTTTCTTGAAGCTGTTTGGACTGAATGACTCACAAGGGTTCAAAGTTTACACTTATTTATTCCGGAGGGTTACTATGTGAAGAAAAACCCAGGCAATATTTTGCAAATCTATTCAAAGGTACATTGACTTTTTAAAAGTTAAATTATTTCCCCCACATTTTCTATTATTTTTTCAAATAGCATTTGGGGGAAGGTAGCTTTTAAATACTGATAAAGCTAACACTTTTTGATCTAAACTTATGAATTCTTTACCATAGCCTAGTGCAATGCCTGCTTTAGGCCCTGAAAGTTTTCTGTTCTGTCCCTGAGATTGATCTGCGCATCCAATTAAATCTGTTTCCAGACTTTACTGAGTTGAGGTATTTAAACAGGACTGATGTCAAGTACCAAATGAGAAAAGTACTGTAAAGCTAAGGAGCCCAGTCATATGCGTTTGAAAAATAAAGACAGATGGTGCCTATTAGAGAGTTTTCTGCAGTTGAACCACACTATTTACGCTTAAATTTTCTTTGATAACTGGTTCATTTGCAGATGTACATATGCTTTGGGAGGTAAATATAATATGCTAAATATGCTGTATATACTTGGGCTGTTTCTAGGTCTTCTCAGTGGAAAAAGCTAGTGTGCATGTACCCCACCTGCTGCCCACCAAAACACAGTTGATGTTAAACTGATACAGACTTGGAACAAAATATTTTTCTTATGCTGGATCTTATATACTTTTTCACACTGAGAATTCTCTTTTTATGTTAAAGATACAATACAATTAAATTTTTGTGCTTATTCTTTTAGATTTATTCCATGTTGTGTGCTGAACTGTATCTCCCAAAAGATGCTGAAGTCCTAACTTCCAGTACCTATGAATGTGACTCTTTTCTGAAATAGGTCTTTGCAGATGATCAACTTCGGAAGAGGTCATCAGGGTGGGTGATTTAATAAATAATATTGGCCTTTGTTTTTTCTGGGCTAAAGACCCAAAACCTCAGCCTCTCCAAATTATGTCATGATGTATATCTTCAGACCAAAAACCGAGCTTATGTGACTTAATGATTTCAGCGGTGGAAATAAACTTGTTGTTTGTATCCTTAACCATTGGTTAGCTAAATTTGTTAGTCATCATATTTAGATGTTTAAAAACAGAGTCTTATTTATTAGGAGATTCAATGGGAAAGTAGAAAGTAATAGCATCCATCACTCATATTGTCCCACCTCAGTTCCAAAATCAAGACATTTTAAATACTACAGGATGGCTTCCCAGGTGGCTCAGTGGTAAAGAAACAGCAGGAGATGCAAGCGATGTGGGTCCAATCCCTCCCCTGGAGAAGGAAATGGCAACCCACTCCAGTATTTTTGCCTGGAAAATTCCATGGACAGAGGAGCATGGTGGGCTAGAGTCCAGGGGTTCGCAGAGTTGGACACAGCTGAGCATGCACGTGATACGCTACAGAAGACTCCACTTGGCAAAGGATATCAGCACTTTCTCTTGGACAACATCTTGAATATCGCTTAGCCTCTCTACCTCTTGTAGCTTGGTCAAGGGGATGAATCCAAGGAGTTAAGTCCATTTTCAGGGCATGAATTAAAGCGCAGGACATACAACCTTCAAGTCAAGCCTATGATTGTTGCTCAGTTGGTCCATACAGGTTTTGTTGTGTTTCTGTCTTCATAAAGAGGCTATGCTTATCATTGGTCCTTCTTATCCAAAGATTGTACAGAAGTCATAATTCATTTAAAATTAGTTTATTCACTTCTCAGACCAGTCTGTTATTTTTTTAAAAACTCTAATAAATCTTGTTTAGTGAAGTAGAGCTCTGAAGTAAAATATGGAAGCATTTACTAAAAGGAAAGAGTTTATCTACTTTCTTTATTTAAAGGGAACATTCTAAGTCTCAACATATTAACTTTTTGATATTTATTTGTTGACCATGGCAAAATAAAAATATTATTTAATAAATCTATCTGTAGTCTCATGTATATATGTCAATATTTTCTGTAAATTCCATTCAAAATCCTTTAACCACTTTCCACTAACTCCTTCAAAATTTCTAATAACATTATCTTTCTTATCTGCCATGATTCTGCTAATTTTCAATGTTCTATTTGTCCTTAGCACTTTGTACATACATCTGTAAACTCTGTGATAAACTGGTTTGATCAGACTTTTTCGCTCTCCCACTAGGCTCTTACTTCCTTTGGACACAGGCTATACCTATTCATCTTTAGATTTTCCAAATATGGACCTGTTGTCAGACAAATTGGCAGAATTCAATACATTCAATACATGAGCACTTATTTGTGGACATTGTTAAATTTTGTGTGTATGTAGTCACAGTAGCACATTATCTCAATCAGGATCCATTCAGGGAAACCAAAGCCTTATCAGATCTTTCAGCAGAAAGAAATTTAATTTATGGAAAATTTATCCCATAGGTGTTGAAAAGTTAAGAGTCTAAAAGCAGCACTGATAAAACCACAGACAGTAATTTCAGAAAGTGGCTGTCATCTACATTGCTTGGGAAACAAAAAGGAAGAGATGAAACTGCTAAAATTTAAAAGCTCAAGGAAGAAAATCTAGAGACAATTGCTGTTTAGACCTATGAGTAGGAGGTACTACCTTTGAGAGGACATGAGCCTGAAAGAACCTGCAGGTAATTACTTCTGCCAAAGAATTACTGACAAGAGGAAGACAACAGTGAGAAGGTACCTGCTGCCTTCTCCTGCTTTTCAGTCTCCATCTGGTGCCTCTTAGTGACTGAAACTACTAGAGGTCATTTGGCAAGAAGTCTTAAGAAATGTAGTTTGCAGGGTCCCAACCCCAGCATCCAAACTCAGGGTCGAGAAATGTAGGTTTGGATTTTAAGACTATAGGAAAGTAATCAATATGCCCAATTTGGATGTAATTTTTTTTTTCTTTTAACATAGTTCAGGTGCAAGGGAAGGATACAAAAAGGAAAAAGACCTCTGAATTTTCAAATATCTATTAAGCACCAGACACCATTTTATGTTCTAAAATATTAATCATTCAACAAGTATTTGCTGGACACATACTATTTCCAATCACAGCAAAGAACCTTCAAGTGCAATATGAAAAGATGGGCATTATCCTTTCTTTCATAGAATTTAGAGACTTGAAAGATAAAGGGGCAAATTAATGTATAATTATGATAATATGTGTACCGACCTAGCTCAAATCATGTAACCATCTTGGAAGAGTCAGAAAGGGTAATGAAGGGTAATGAAGCCATTTAATATTTCCAGGATAATAGATCCAAGTTGCATAGATAAGACCTGAATCCAGAGATGCAAGTCTCTAGGATTCACATATTTTCTCAGGACACCACTCTTCTTACTAGGTGAGAGAAGCTTGGAGTGGCCTCTTGATCTCTTCTTACTGCCAAGTTTTGCAAGCTCACACAGGGAAAAAGCAGTAAATTATTTGACTTGACTTTGTTTAGCTTCCTCCAAAATGGAAGATAAATATCTTACATGGATATCCATGCCAAGGGAAAATTCATTTTAATTAGTTTCATCAAAGTCCTTACAGTCTACATCTGTACAGACACATTCGATTCCTCTTCCTGCACTTGTGGCTAACTAGACACTTTGCCAGTTCATCAGTGGTTTAGAAATATCCCTTTACTTCATCCTTTAGTATGATTCCCTGAAAAAGTATGGTGGCCAGATTTTCAATTACAACAAGAAGCATTGCTAGGGGCTACCCAAATTCTCTTTTGTGCCATATCCATGAATTTGAGAGTTCTGCTTATTTCTGTCATTTGAAAAACAACTTTTCCTGCTGACTGCCTAGTAGATGTATGAACTAAGTCTGGGGAAAGAGAAAAGAGAGTCTGTTAGGGATAAAAGGAATCTTTAGTGATTCAGATCACTATAATTACTTCAAAGAAACTGTAACACTGGAGAAGTTGACTTATCTGTCTCTTGTTACATCTTTTAAGGAAGAAAACTCTATAATGTCTTGAGACTGTGAATATTAGTACAAGTCCTTTGCACAATGTCATATAAGGTAAATATACCCAGTTTTTCACAACAGAAAAACAACAAGCAAATGAACTAGTACAAAAGGTTTAATAACCCCTAGAGACTGGCACCCACTCCAGTCCTCTTGCCTGGAAAACCCCATGGACGGAGGAGCCTGGTAGGCTGCAGTCCATGGGGTTGCAAAGAGTCTGACATGACTGAGCGACTTCACTTTCACTTTTCACTTTCATGTATTGGAGAAGGAAATGGCAACCCACTCCAGTGTTCTTGCCTGGAGAATCCCAGGGACGGGGGAGCCTGGTGGGCTGCTGTCTATGGGGTTGCACAGAGTCTGACACGACTGAAGTGACTTAGCAGCAGCAGCAGCAGAGACTTCTCAGACGGTAAAGAATCTGCCTGCAATGTGGGAGACCTGAATTCAGTCCCTGGGTTGGGAAGATCCCCTGGAGGAGGGCATGGCAACCCATTCCAGAATTCTTGCCTGGAGAATCCCCATGGACAGAGGAGCCTTGCAGGCTACAGTCCATGGGATGGCAGAGAGTCAGACATGACTGAGCGACTAAGCACACACACACACACACACACACACACACACAGACTTCAGTAAAGAGAAACAATTTAGAAATTATTTGGGATCTACCAAGTAACACTCAAGGATCTCACCACTCGAAGTGGATGATTCGCAACAGAATTTGGATTGGAAAGAGAAATTCAAGGTCAATCATTTAACCTGAAGATCTCAAGTGGGTAAGATTACAGGATAACATTTTGGTCATGTGGGGGAAAGTCATGGAAATAAGCAGCCTCTTGACCTTAGGACTGAGATATATGTTAACCCCTAACCTGGTGGGCTGCAGTCCATGGGGTCGCTAAGAGTCGGACACGACCGAGCGACTTCACTTTCACTTTTCATTTTCCTGCATTGGAGAAGGAAATGGCAACCCACTCCAGTACTCTTGCCTGGAGAATCCCAGGGACGGGGGAGCCTGGTGGGCTGCTGTCTATGGGGTCGCACAGAGTCGGACACGACTGAAGCCACTTAGCAGCAGCAGCAACCTTTACACTAGTTAAATTCCAAAACCAAGGCTTCTGTATATTTTCTAAGATGTGTGTTTAGCCTTGCTTAACATGTTCATTCTTTTCTTGGATTAAGGGTAGGGAAATGATGAGTATGTGATTAAAGGATATCAAGACCCTTTCTCCACATCAGACTTGTGACTAGGCTACACAAAGAAGACAATGTCAGAAAAGGAGAACAATGCAGCCAGCTAGTCTGCACACAGTGGACAATGATGAAGACTCTGATCCCTTCCCCAAATGATCGTTGTTTAGTTGCTCAGTCGTGGCCAACTCTTTTGTGACCCCATGGATTGTGGCCCTCTAGGTTCCTCTGTCCATGAGATTTCTCAGGCAAGAATACTGGAGTGAGCTGTCATTTCCTTCTCCAGGAGATCTTTCCAACATAGGACCCAGAGATTGAACTTGCGCTGGCAAGAGGATTTTTATTTATTTACTTTTTACCACTGAGCCACCTGGGAGGTGGTGTGATGTTAAGGAAGTGACCTAATTTTCTGAGTCTTTCTTTCTTTCTCTTTACAACAGAAATATTTGATAAAGTTTTCAAAGATTTCTTATGACATTTATTGAGATATATGAGATGAAGTCCCTAAAACAGTGGCTGGAATAGAATAGAAATTTTACAAAACAATGTTACTGTAAAGAAGTTATTTTAATCTCACTCAAAGGATCTGTATGCAGGTATTTTGCTTCTAATGTTCAACATAATCCAATCTCTTTTAGTATACCAACTCTTCTCTTGCTTAGACAAAAAAGAAGGGAAATCATGAATAGCTTTCATTCTGAAAATAATAGATGAAAAAGTATTATCAAGAAAGGAAAAAGATAAGATGAAGACTATAGTGGAGATTTGCCATGGTAATATTTTGCACATTAATTGGTTTTGACTTGTTCCTTATTGTTTCCCTAAGGGTATAGTTCTTATCTGATGGATGGAATCAAACCACAAAAAGGGCATTTTCATGATTCACAATCACGAGAATTTATAAATGAAAGGGAAAATAAAAAACACATTTCTCCAGTGATAGATCTGCTTTCCTCCTAAGAGAAGAAAATGAAACAAATTTTATTCAGTCAGTCATTTATATAATAGTTTGAAGCACTACTATGTACTTTGGAAATCCAATAAAATCTAAAAATAGACTCATACCTGACTTATGAAGCTTACAGTCCAGTAAAGACAAATAAAGTAATCAAAATAAATCACACAAATACATAATTATAAATGAGTTACATATTTGAGTATATAAATGAGTTTTATATTTATTTATTTATATATATATATGTAAAAATTATAATGTATTGAGTCACATGAAGAAAAAATATACTAAATGTTGAGAGAATACTCCCGGAAAATCTAAGTCCAAGGATCAGAACAACTCACACTAAGAGAGACAAATTGGCCGACATCTGAGAGATGGAGAGGGATTAACTAGGTCAAAAGGTGGGGAGAAAAATCCTGTACTGGGGGCTCAAGTTAAGAAAGAACACGGGAACATTCAAAAACCACAGAAGTGACAGTTGGGCTGAAACACAGAAAAAGAAGGGCACGGGGGCAAAATACCATCTAGGGAATGAAGAAAGAAGCTAGATAATTTAAAGCATACAGGTTTTGGCAAAGATTTTGTTCCTTATATTAATTACTGAAGGACTTTACATAGGAAAGACATTAATGAAATTGCATTTTGAAACACTAACTCTGACTATCCCCAAACAATGAACTGGAGGGAGAAACAACTTGTGGCCAGGAAAACAATGCTGAGGCTCATGCAGCTGGTTCAATAAAGAGATGTGGTAGCTTAAACTAGGCAGTAAATGGATTCCAGAGCTGTGAAGCAAGTTTATTTGCTTAAATTTGTTGGTGGACTAGATATGGGAGATAAGAGATGGTGAGTGACAGCTAAGCATTGATCAGGGTCAGAAGAAGGGAGAGAGAAAAAGTTACCCTAAGTATGAAGTACTATGATGTACTATGATGGGTATCACATTCTGACTTCTACATGTACTGGTTCTTCTAAGAAATCCTTACTGAGAGGGAACAAAAGAAAGTACATGTAAACAAGGAGGGCATGGCCCTGGTAGACTGCCCTTTAGTGTTTTCCACTAGATGGAGAGGTCACACGTATGGAAAATGTGATGTGGTGGATAATTTTATGAGTATATGGATGCTGTTTGCCACAGCCAGGATTTCCCACAAAGACCTTCAGACCCTTGTGTAACATTTTTATAGTCCCTCCTGCACCCTCATGACCAACAGAATATGGTGGAACTGATGTGCTTATTTAACTAATATATGTTAAACATATAGTGTATACCAGGCACTCTTACAAGCCATTAGGAATCGATACTGAAATACTCAGTGAGGCGGTGAGAGTAGAAGAAACAGTAACGTGTTGTATTTTATCAAATGATGATTACAACGAGGGTATACATTGCTGAGGAAACAGGTAAAATTCTGCGTGATCATTAACATGAACAATATTTGTATTATTCCAGGCTTAGCATAATGCTCTGCACTTAGTAGGTACTGTAAATGTTACACTGGATCGATTGAACAATAGGGACTTTTCTATATTTATAACTTAATCAAAATAGGATAAATAAAAAGGAGGATTCTGTTCCTCATTGAACACGTGGCTCTGCATATTGTCCTTCGTTCACTTATCGCTAATGAAGCCGTAACTATTCAGACTTGATAGATGTCTGTGACTTCACACTTACATAGAATAAATGCAAGCCAGGCTGTACCTGTCATCTCAGGATGATGACAGGACCTTAGAAGAGCAGTTATTTCGGAACTAGTTAAGTATTTGCTCTATTTGGGCATTGATCATCCCTATCAAGCATTTTGTTTGTTTTCCAAGGACTATTATTTGTTGATATGACCTTTTCTAAAAACGACAAGGATGATAATGGCAATCATCACTGAGCAGGGGAATCAATAAAGTTATATCTCTGTCACACACATATACACACAGGGCTTTTAAAATCTTACTAAAAGATTGCATTAACAAGTCATAAATGTTCTACGTAGGTAAATCTGAGCAAGCTAAACTGATTTCCTTAGATATATATTAAATCTAAAGGCTGGACTCAATTTAACCAGTGAGTTCTAGCTAACACATTTTGTGCATTGTTAGTGTAAAAATTTGCTTCATAGGATAACTCATAAGAAGGACAAGAAACCTAGAGAAGCAATGACTTGCAAAATCTTAAGTGGCTGGAAAAATAATGGAAGCAAAAATTAACCTGTCCTAATTTTTAAGCAGTTAATAATGATCTACATGAAGAGGTGGAAAGAAATGCTTTAAATCACAGGACATAATAAATTAAGAGTCAGTACCAAGCAGGACACAGCAAACATATAAAAGGAAAAAGAAAGATTTGACTTATAGGGCAAGAAATAACAAGATGAGATAAACTTGAAAAGATTCAAGTAATGTATAAAAATGATCACGAATACAAACCTATTCAGCTGGAGAAGGATCAACGAAAAGTTGCAAGAAAGAAAAAAAAAAAAAGATTAGGTACCAAATGTACAGTGAATTGAATAAGAAAGATAAGGTGATATTAGCAAATAATAGAAAGGTACCATTAGCTAACAGATGGAATAAAAAATCATCATGGAATCATACATGTGAACCCTTTCTATATGTGTAGGTAACCATGCCACACACAAGCTACAATCTCTAAAGGGAGTGTAAAGATTGTGAAGAAGAAACCAGGTGAAAAATTAGCCAAAACATATTTTTTAAGGCATTTTGAGTTACAAAATGGCAGGATCTTGATACTGATGAGGGTCCTGAGAACATCTCAAACATTCAAAGAGCATGTAACTTTCTCATAAAATGCAGTGAAACAAGGCTTCTGCAGAGTTCATGTCTAAAGAGCAAATGGCACTCTGAGATGAAGAGAGTAGCCACATCCCCTTCTTCATTCACTAAGGACACACACCCTAAATCTAGGACTCTTGGCTCTAATTAGTGACTTGGGGAAGTAATGAATTATATATAACTATACGACAAGCACCTTTGGGGTCATACACAGATAGTTTTACTAGCGGATCTTCAAAGTCACAGTGAAATTTCTGGTGTAATTATTAGAAGGCAAACTTCTAGGCTCAGGGACTATTTTAATAATCATTCAATATTATTTGGATATAAGTAGCCTTCCATCTACACAAGAGGTTAATATTAAGTGTGTCATTCTAAGGAGATACACTATATCTCAATCCAAGACAGCAAATAGAATGATGGGGCACATCCAAGGGTAACAGATTAACAATTAAATTACATGTGAGGCAAAAATAAAAATAATGTTTTATACAATCAAAGCATTCCTGAAGGTTTTGGTGTAAATATAAGGCAAGGAAAAGGACCGACTGATGGCCTCTCCAGTCTCTTCCTATCTCAAGATGTTTTTAATGATAGCGATTATCCTGTAAGACAGTTCAACTTGTATTGTTTTACTCTTTTAACTGAAAAAAGCAAAAATGCTTCATAATGTAACATAATAAACCATTCTTCTTTAGCTGAAGAGCAAGTAATAATTATAGTTCTGCAAACTGAGTGGCAGGACTTCATCAATTACACAAACCAAACAGCCTGACTTTTTATTATCATGACAGAGCTCATAAACAAATCAATAGAGTTTTCATTGTACTGACTACACTTTAAAAAATATATGGAGTAGGTATGTTGATAAATGCCTCTATGTTTTGTGGCTCCTCCAGTGGAACTGATTCTTTTGTAAAATAACAGGAATGTGCATTCCCTACCTTGCTTCTCAATAAAAGATAGAAATTTGCTCCAACTCTGGAACTTGGTGGAAAAGGAAGAAGCATTAACTACATTGGAGAAGATTATAACAATGTATAATCCCAGTAGTTTATATGATTATATCACAGTTGCAATTGAGTAAAAGATACCAAAGTATTAAAAATAAAATAAAGATAAATTGGCCCATATCTCCTAATATAAGACTGAGCAGACTCACAGATCAAGGTATATGATTTAATTGAAGAAAAGCAGTGTGTTCTTTTAACACAGCCTCACTTTACTTATATTTCTCTTTTAGAGACTGCTTTGATTCAAACCCCATCTTAGCTAGGGCTGTCTTTCTTTTACCTGGTAGATAAGATACTCCATGGCAATTTCCATTAGGCTTTTTGTCCAAAGATAGTATTCAGTATCAACTGAAGGTGAGGTATTTCTAACCGGCACCTTCCACCCATGGTAAGGCTGAACTGAGTGAAATCTTTCTCACTGCTCTCCCCACGGAGAAGGCAGAGTACCAGCCAGATAGTGAGAATCAGAACAGAATGCCAAGGCATCCATGCTAACATCAGTGAGGTTGCTCAGGTGCTCCTGGAGTAGTAGGACATGGAAGGACATGTCTGAGTTAGCTAGGGAGAAGTACAAATTTCAAACACACCAATACAATATTGTAAAGATAAATTAAATAAAATTAAAAAAAAAAAAAACACAAAGTGCCAAGGTCAAAGACAAAACCTGAAGTATAAGAAAGTGAAGCTATTGGATATCTTTCATTAACAGAGTGACTTTATCATTTCACTCTATCACCCCGTAGGAATCACAGTTAGAGATAGAAGTGCAAACTAAATTTTCTGAGTCCAGTTTGAAGACAACCTGTTAGCATTAATACTCTCCCAGGGTTGGAACAAAGCGTGATCATAAGATCACTAATCAGTGATCTATACTCTAGAAGTGAGTGTACATTGCTTCACTGCTTTTCCAGAGCATCTCTTAAAATTAAAAAATGGTGTCTGTGGTTAACATGGCATACCATCTTCAGTGACTTTTTTATGTTGAAATACCAGGGTGTTCTAGTTGATTCAACTTAGGATCAAGGTATTTAGTGGGAATTGTATGGAAAATCTGCTCTGAGATTCTTTAAGGGTCTTTAAGGAACTGAATAAAAAGAGCATAGATAATACAATCAGAATCCAGTCAGTTTCACTTGCTTGTGGCAAGACTTATTTTTAAAACCACACCATTTTTTCTCCATGCTTTCTGATTCTCATTTAAAAGTATTATACAAAATAGAAAATAATTAATAAAATGTGACAAGGTTAAGATACTAGTCTAGGCATGATAAAAGATCAAACAGTGGAAAAAAAGAGAGCGAGCGCGCTATCATCAAGCACACAAATTGATCCAGATATCAAATAATATTAAAGAATCAAACAAAGCCTTTCATCTGAATTTTTAGAATTCTGTAAAGCAGTAATTGTCCCATATAAGAACTAAGAAGTCTCATAAAGTAGTAATTCTGAGAAGCCACCATTGCATATAAAGCTCCTGTCAACCTTAAGATTGCAGATCACAAACCAGATGCAGAGGGGTCTTTTCCACTTATTTCAGGAGACTGTGGAGTGTCATGGAAAAAGCACTCTTCTTTTGAGCTCTGAACTGTTTCTTAGTTGGTGGAGTTTAGGTAACTTCTTCTGAACATTGCATTTTGGGTTTTGATTTTTTTTTTTTCACCCATAAGGCAGAAATTATCAGAACCACTAACATATTTTTAGACAAATATCGTAAGGGTGTAAGAGAAAATTAAAGTATATAAAAGTGCTATAAAACTGAAAAGCACTACATAAATATGAGTTGCTACTACTTACCCAAGGAGACAATCACATTTTCTGTGTTCTGCAGAATTCTTGCTGTTGGCATTCCTCAACAATACTGAGCAGTCCGGCCCCTATGACATCTTGGTTCTTCTAACCATCACCGTCTTATCCTGTCCACACAAGCAAATGCCCATCCTCATTAGCACTCTTCACAAACGAATTAGGCTTAGCAAGCCAAAATGTACCAGCAGGTGATTATGTGAGAGGCTTGTGTCCCCTGGAGAGTGATCTCATCTCTGGTGTCTTCTGAGAGACTGTGACTTGTAGGTGGCTGGACTCCATGGGATACAAGAAACCTAAAGTTTGAGTTGGGTCCTTCTCCATCCCTCCATCACTTTGTTCCAATGAAATCTGCTCAGTTCCACAGTCACAGACTGCTCTTCTGACCCAAGTCAGCTGTCTCAAAATGATTGCCCAGAATCAGATGATATTCTGCAGAGAGGTGCCAGAAAATTCAATTTCTGTGAGGAAAGAAAGAAGAATTAGAGAACCCATTTTCAATGTCAATAGCAGCTCTGGTTTCTTGAGCACCTACTATGGACCAGTCACTGTGCTTTCACATGTGAGGCAGGATAATAATTTAGAGTATTAATTTAGGTGTTTCTTTTCTGACATTTTGCCCCTTTTAATGCCCACTTCAGGCTCTTCAAGTGGCTCAGTGGTAAAGAATCCCCCTGCCTATGCAAGAGATGCAGTTTTGATCCCTGGGTTGGGAAAGTGAAAGTGAAGTCACTCAGTCGTGTCCGACTCTTAGTGACCCCATGGACTACAGCCCACCAGGCCCTCCGGCAAGAGTACTGGAGTGGGGTGCCATTGCTTTCTCTGTTAACAGCAGCTAGGCATATTATATTTACTTGGAGCTAGTGTACTTGGTGACAGCCTTAGTGCCCTCAGACACAGCATGCTTGGCCAGCTCCCCAGGTAGCAGCAAGCGCACGGCGGTCTGGATCTCCCTGGATGTGATAGTTGAGCGCTTGTTGTAATGCGCCAGGTGCAATGCCTTGCCAGCGATGCGCTCGAAAATGTCGTTGACAAAGGAGTTCATGATTCCCATGGCCTTGGACGAGATGCTAGTGTCCGGATGGACTTGATCCCCTGGAAAAGGAAATGGCAACACACTCCAGTATTCTTGCCTGCAAAGTCTCATGGACAGAGAAGCCTGACAGGTTACAGTCCCTGGGATCACAAAAGAGTTGGGACATAACTGAGTGAATAAGCAACAAGAACAACAATAAATGCACACTTCTCCCAACTTTCATTCAAGGGTTGATGACAGAATTTGTTTGCTTTCTTCAAAGAAGTTCAGGGAAGAGTGATTGTGTTCAGAATTTCCACACCTACTAAGCAAATAAAGCTGGATGCTCCCGAGAGAAACATGGGGAAAAGGTACTGGTACATATAGACTCAGCAACTAGGAGAGGCAGGGCACTCTCCATACCTATATTAGTAAAATGTTTTCTTTGTTTTGGGTAAGAAACAAAGAAAGAAAATTCTATGGATCCTGAGAGCAGAGGAAACCTACCCCCTGGGCAAAAGGGCTGGATATGAACTTCTAAAGGATATCACCAAATACTCAGCACTCAAGCTGAGCAATGAAGAGAGAATTTGAGAATCCTGTTATCTGAAGGGGTCACATATACTGAGGCCATGGACATCTCGGAGGCCATATGGGTTAATCTATGACCTTAGACAAGACACCTAACATTCCCCCCAAGACCAAAGAGCCAAAATCTTACCACTGCACGATATTCTCAAAGAGCGCATATTGCTGCTCAAGGAAAGTGAGTATTTCAGGTACAGAGGATACTGAGTTTTTATCTTTGTCTCTCTCCTGGCCCAAGAGAAGGGTTCAGGATCAGAAATGACCAGTTACAGCAAATGAAAAAAGCTTGTTTTCTTCCACCCCTGGATTTATGAGTCCAGATTCATTCACACTACATGTTTAATGCTTCAATTAATCCCTATGACAGCATTATGAATTACAAATTACTCCTTCCCTTGTTATAGATGAGAAAACCTGGATAAAGATATTTAAGTCACTTCTCAAGATAGCCTAGCTAGTTTATGATGGTTCTGGCTTCAGTCCCAAGTTTTTCTGACTCCAAAGCTATCTCATCTTCAGTTCTGTAGCATCTATACCATGAGCTTGAGTAGGCTGGGTGAAATTGTGTTGGCAATTACACTACTGATTCTTCTCAAAGGAAATGTGAACATGTAATGCATACCTGCCCCTTCATATTAGTACAAAGTGAAAAGAAATTCTGGGGTTTGGGGTCATAAAAGTCAACACTCCTGAATGATATACTTCAGAAACATGTGTGTTTGCCTTTAATAGCTGCACTTACAATTTTAAAACACTACCTAGACTCTTCATAGGCATTTTACATCCTAAATTTTCCACATGTGTGGGCTTGGTGGTGGTTCAGAAAGGACAAAGCTCATGAGGGATAAAGATACATCTGCAGTCATCAAGTAATTTTCTGAAGATTAGACACTTGGCTGGTATAAAGAAAACTTTGGCAAGACCCAGAAGTAGAGGAGGCAGCTGAGAATAGTTTACAGCTACTCGGGGGAGTGCCACGTGCATCAGAAGGAGGCTGACAATGAGTGGCTGCTCAATGAGCTGCCAGGAGATATTGGCACTTGCGTACTGAAACCAAGGGGGGAAACATGCTGCAAGGTAGTGCGCCAGCTGGAATCGTGGTGCCCAGTGAGAGGATGGAGACGAGTGCACATGGAGGGTATGGAACACTCACTTCTGAAACGTGCAAAGAAGGCTGATGTGTGGATATGGGGGACCAGAAACAGATCCAGGACAATAACACAATCAAGCAAAATGGACAGCTGGAAGGAATGGACAGAAAGAGGTCAGCTTCCGTGAACTTAAGAAACCTAGCCAGTTAGCATATTCCATAAAAGGAGCCTGGTCTAGTTCATTTGGTACCAGTTACATTAAATCATTGGGTAAAGAAAGGAAATTTTAGTCACTTAGTCATGTCTGATTCTGTGACCCTATGGACTGTAGCCCACCAGGTTCCTCTGTCCATAGAATTCTCCAGGCAAGAATACTGGAGTAGGTAGCCACTTCCTTCTCCAGGGGATCTTCTGAACCCAAGGACTGAACTCAGGTCTTCTGCATTGCAGACAGTTTCTTTCTTGTCTGAGCCACCAACTCAATTCCTTCCCTGGTGATTTAGCGGTAAAGAATCTGCCTGCCCATACAGGAGACAGCCTGCAATGCAGGAGATGGAGTTGTGATTTCTGGGTCAGGAAGATCCCTTAGAGAAGGAAATGGCAACCTACCCAGTATTCTTGCCTGGGGAAATCCCATGGACAGAGGAGCCTGGCGGACTACAGGCCATGGGGTTGCAAGAGTCAGACATGACTTAGTGACTAAACCACCACCAAAGAAAAGAAGGACAGGAAAACAAGATCATTATATAAAAAAGAGAAAGACAGTACACAGATACATATTAAAGAGCAGACCAATCTGATTAATCTAAGATCTGATGCTTTTAAAATGAATGACTTGGCTCTACTGTAACCAATTTTAAATATTAATTTTCTCATATGTAATTGGATCTGATAACAAAGAAATGATGATTTTATTATTACTATTAAAAGCAAAGATTGAATTGGCACTCAATATATGCACCAAGCATATTAAATCAATTCTCTTAAACAATAGTTCTCAAAACTGAATGAGGTACCAGAGTTGAAGTTCTGTTCTAAGGTGCTAGACTCCTATTTTGTGTTGCCATTTAGTTGCTAAGTTATGTTGGACTCTCTTGCAACCCCGTGGACTGTAGCCCACCAGGCCCTCTGTCCATGGGATTTCCCAGCAAGAATACTGCTGTAAATTGCCATTTCCTTCCCCTTCCCAACCCAGGTATTGAACTTGCATCTTCTGCTTGGCAGGTGGATTCTTTACCACTGGCTCCTTTAGTTAGTTGCTCAATAAATTGTGGCTACCATTAATACTGGCATTGAAATTATTCTTTTTACCTAGTTAGTCCCTAACCTCAAAGATATTCTTAACACATATCTATTACTACCCTAATGCCAGACAAAATTGGAATGAAGGATTTCAATTCTAATTCTAGCCTAAATTTAAGACAAATACTCCTTCTCAAGGAGGTCCAAAACATTTAGACTGACTACAAGTACCTTGCATTAGGCTGGATTCATACCTGTTATATACCCTGAGTTAGGATTTCCCATTTATGTACACAGTCATCTCACTGATGTCCATATAAGATTTTCTTCCTACTATTCATTAAGTAAAAACACGTTCTTTACTATTCCAATCCTACACATAGTTTTACTATAAGGTGTGTGTACATGCACTATCAGAAGGTTATAGACTAATTGTTGATAATCATTACATTTTTTGGCATGTGTAAGAAATAAAGTGTTCTCCCTTTAATTTCAGAATTCTAGCCCCTTTTCATCATGAATTGCCACCTCCTCAGAAAAGCCTCCCCAACCAGTCAATCTAAATTAAGTTTCCCCTATCAATATCCATCTCAATGCCTTGGCAATTGCTTTTGAAACACTTACCAAAATTATTTCTCAAAATTTATATGCTATTCTGTCTGCTTACTTTATATTTGTCCTTAGCACCAACTACACTGTAAATTCTATGAGGGCAAGAGGCCACATTCATCTTCATCAGCATTCAGAAATATGTACTCAGTTCATACAGTGCCAGACGTTGTTTCCAGGCACTGGGACACAGCACTGAATGATGTTCCAGCTGTGAGAAACAAACAAAGGGCAAAAAAAAAAAAAAACAAACATGATAGGCGATGATGTTATGAAGAATCTACAGTAGAAGGGGCTAAAGATGGCTCCTGCATTGCAGCAATGAGAAGTTATTGACACAGTGGAGTCTTTTTCATCAAAGGTGATTAAGGAATGGCTTCCTTGGTGGCTGAGACAGTAAAGAATCTGTCTGCAATGCAGGAGACCTGGGTTTGATCCCTTGGTTGGAAAGATCCCCTGGAGAAGGGAACGGCTACCCACTCCAGTATTCTTGCGTAGAGAATTCCAAGGACAGAGGAACCTGGCGGGCTGTATAGTCCATGGGGTTGCTAAAGAGTTGGACATGACTGACTGACTAACAATTTCACTTTTTCACTTTCCTGATAAGTGGACCCATGATGAAAAGAGGATGAAGAGCATTCCAGATAGAGGAAATAGTAGGTGCAAAGACTGGGAGTATAGGATCTGGAAATCAGGCATTGTAGCTAGAGTGAGGCGGAAAAGGAGAAGAGAAAGAAGAGGTGATATTGCAAAGATATAGAGCACTGCAAGAGCTTCCCTGCTGGCTCAGGCATTAAAGAATCCGCCTGCAATGCAGGAGACCTGGGTTTGATCCCTGGGTTGGGAAGATCCCCTGAAGGAGGGCATGGCAACCCACTCGTGTTCTTGCCTGCAGACTCCCCATGGACAGAGGAGCCTGGTGGGCTGAAGTCTATGGGGCTGCACAGAGTAAGATGCAACTGAGCAACTAAGTACAAAATAGCACACAGCGCTCTGAAGCCCTATTGATAAGGCTTTTCACTTTATTCTGGCTGGGGTGGGAACAAAATTGGAGAGTTCTGAGTAGAGAATGATAGCGTCTGATTTATGTTTTAAAAGAACTGCTTTTGCCTGTTGTGTAGAGAATACCCTGGCAAAGATTGGTCAAGGGTGAATGGTTAAGAGATTATTGCAGGACAGTGAAAGATCATGATGGCATTAAGTGATTAAGATAGAATTATACAGTGATCGGTGTGGCAGTGATGGATACTGGTCAGATTCTGTATTTATTTTTAAAATAGAGGTGATTAGATGTGCTGACAAAATGGATGGGAGGAGGACAGAATGGAAGGAATCAAGGGTGACATTTTTGGCATCCACAGTTTAAAGATTAGAGTTGCACTGATCAAAACAGGAAATGCTTGGAGAGAAATCTCAAAGGTAGAAATGGTGAGTTAAGTTTGAGTTGGGTGAAGTGTCAGCTGTGGGAATATCAAGTAAAGAGTTGTCTACACAATTGTGGAGTTAAGAAAAGAGTTTTGAGACTAGAAATATGTATTTGGAAGTTACTGGAATATAGATGGTGCTTGAAGACACTGGAATAGATGAATTCAGTTATGAAGAAAACAAAGTAAAGTTGTGAGTGCTGACTTTCAGGGTACTCAGGCATTTAGTGCTTGGGGAAATGAAGAGGAAAGAACAAAGATGACTGAGAGGGATTCACCTATGGGGTAGATGAAAAGCCAGGAGAAGCTGGCGTCCTGGAAACCAAGGGTCTATTTCTGCTTCTGGGTTTGTAATGTGAGAACTGAGAATGGAGCAATATGGCCAGTGCCAGACAGCCTTGACATGTGCAGTCTTAGGAATTAACAGGGATGAATGCTTACATGAAGCAGTTACAAGAAAGCCTGGAAGGAAAGGAAATGGAGTATAGACAACACTTTCAAGGGATTTTGCACCCCCCCCCCGAAAATAGAAGGAACTAGAAAAATGGGGCGATAGGAGAGTAATGTGAGTCATGGGGAGAGATTTTGCTAGTGGGATCCTACTTTATCAAAAAGGATAATCTTGCTTACTGAAAGTGAAGAAAACTGATGGGCAGGGGGCAATTGCAAGACTGCAGTTTGAGTAGAAGAGCAGGCATGGGACACACTATTCAACAGAAGGAACAGGCCATGATCAGGAGCTGGCAGGGAGGGCAGTGGGGGAGAAGAAAAAAGGGAGTGTTTTCGGCACAGATGCAGGGACATTGGTAAAATATTGGTAGATTTGGCCTGTGAGCATATAGAAAGTTTCCTCCAATTCCTTAATTGAATTCTTAACATCATCCACAGTGCCCGGCATATAGTAGGTGTTCAAAAACTTTACTGAATGGATCTGTGTACACTATTAAATCTGATTCCAGAGAATTCCCTAAGAATAATGCTCTGTACAGGAGTTCGTCTGGCTTTGAGCTTACACCTGCACTAGTAAAGAGAAGACTGTGAGAGGAAAAGAGAGAAGCTTTTCAAAGAAGCTTTAAAGATTTGCTTCATAACCGCCACCCTTCCTTCTAAAACAAAGATGTGGATAGAAAGGTATGGGATGTTGTACTTTTATTATCGAAGTGATTGGATATCTGCGACTCCTCTTACCCTCTCATAATATCTGCTGGATATAACTCTTGGCTGTTTCATTTTGGCTACGTTCCCAGAACTGTATGTAAAGTGTTTCCCTGAAATATTGAAAAGGAGCCTGCATTTTAAGTTCATCATCTCTCTTTGCTTGAAAAGTGGCTTATTCTCTTCCTGTTGAAATTGCATTTTGTGTGGGCTTTTCTCTTCCTTGATTATTAAAGTTAAAACTTGGAAACCGCAAGGTTCATACAAGCCAACCACGTTGTGGCGGACAATCAAGAGATAGGAACACCAGTAAGGGAAAGAAAATAAAGATGACTGGAATGTGTTTTTGTTTTTGTTTTGTTTTTTTCATTTTATCATATTGTGTTTTTATTTTTTTAATTTTATTTTATTTTTAAACTTTACGTGAATTAACAGGAATAGAGGGAATGCAATGACTGAGACCCTACCCGGTGCTATGCTGTCTACATATTTATATTTAGTCATCTCATAGTCACACAAACAGAAACACACACACACACCTGGAAAGTGGGCATCATTCACTTGCTACCAATAAACAAAAACGTGGAACAGAAGTTTCAGGTTAAAAATACAAACAATATTTCCACTTTTTAGGTAGATTATTATGTCCCAGATCTACTGGTAAGTACTTGACACGCATCATCTGCTCCCGTTTTAGACTAACCCTGGAAGGCATATATCTTTAGTCCATCTTCTAAGATAAGAAAACTGGAGCATTAACAGGTTTAATGATTTGCTGAAACTAACACAACTCCCAGGGCCGAATCCTGGTTGTTGGAGACACACTCTTCCCGTCACACACGTGGTTCCCCAAGGGAAGCTGAGGCGCCAGGGAACTGAGCAAACACAAGAAGAGAAAGCAAAACATAACCACTGAATAAATTTTGACAAGGAGTATCAATGGTCCAACGATTTTGCTGATTATAATACGTCACAATTGGTTTATATCTAGTTGCATTCCTTAGAAAATGATGAGGTTTCCTTTCATTTCCAAATCCATCTCAATGCATTCTGACTGAACATTAGCAAAGACGCACAAGTATTAAAACTCAATTTAATATAAGAAATGTCTTTTTTTGATCCCTTAACCAGCAGGCAGCTAGGTTACAATGAAACACAAACAAAGAAAATCTTATATATTGTGTGAAATATATTTATGCATGTACAAATGTAACTTCTTCAAGAGTAATTTCTCCTCGGGCAACCTCAGTTCAGACAGTAATTAAGAACACAGTCCTTAAAATCAGAACTAAGTTTCCAGGCTACCCTGCCAGGACCTGGGTACGAGATTGGCACCAGTTCCTTTTCCTAAGCCCTTTTCATGGTCCCATTAGGGAGAAAAGGATGATGCAATTACCTACCTCACAGAATCACTGAGAAGAGCACTGAAATAATCCAGTTAGCACAGAGGCTAACATAGGAAACGTGCTCAATAAATTCTTTCTGTCCCAAATGCCATTTGGAAATACAGCACAAGGCACTAATAGTCGCTTTAGACTCTGCAACAAGCATGGAGATTGACCTCAAATAAAGTGCTGGTTTTTCAAAAGGTTCTAATGATTAAGTCAGATGCAGATAAATCACAGCATAGGCTGTGTGATTAAATTGCACCTCCTATTTAATTGCATCTCAGGTGCCAGGTACTTGTTACAATCCTTCTCTCTGCTGCAAGGACAGGCTTGTGTTTTATAAGCACAATCAAGTGGAAAGGAGATGAAGAAGTTTAAATACAGCCAAGACCTTAGTGCATAGGAATGGGGTCTGTTTACTCTTCCAAGACAATATTATAAAATTATAATGCAGCAACAATTTAATAAAATTATTTAATAAGCTAGAGAACTTGAAAGGAAAGAACATTTAAAAATTTAAACCCAGTTTGGTTTTAATTTTCCTAACAAGTCCAGGAGAAATCTTAGCCAATTTCCTAAGTCCTATGCAATTACCACAACTATTCATTTAGGAGAAGAATTCATGCCAGTTCTTAGAAAGAAATGGTATTTTCTTTTTCCAAATATGATACCATTACTCTCCACATCCTCTGCTGAGGACAGAACCCTCAGGGAAAAATACATCTTTATATTCTCAGAGCTTTATCTCCAAAATCATAGTACCTCCATAAATCTAAATGTTCGGTTTTCCTGTTTCTATCGAAAGTCACCTCCTCCATAAAAGTTTCCCTGATGCCTTCACCTACATGAAAACTGGTTCTACATTTCTAAAGTCATATAGGATTTTATAACTTCTGCCTGTTTCTTATCTTTATCTCTATCTCTACTGCTGTCATTTTTTACTACAAAGGATTCTAAAGAGCAAGGGCTACCTTTTCGGGCATCTGTCCTACACAGATCTCAACACAAACTCCTGGACATGCATAAATTCTCCACCAACCCCCGCCCCCCACCCCCAGCATTAAGCCTCCAGTGTGTTTTAGACATGGATATCAGAATCAGTTACATTTACTAACTGCTCTCCTTTTGCCACAAATCTTAAGACTCAAATCACAAATCCCTTTATCAAGGTTTAAGGGACATTATCTCATTCAAGTCTCAAAACTACCCTGAGTAGGTCCCAATATGACACACGTATTTTTGTAAGTTAGGAGGTTGGGGCTTAGAGATTGTGAGCCACAGACCTAAGATCCCAGAATGGAAACATTTCACTTGGTTCTTCCTTCTCCAGATCTCACGCTGTTGACCACCACTGCAGGCACTCAGTGAGTACCCATTGTACGAATAACCAAATAAAATTCAAGGACTAGGTTTTGTTTTGCTAGTCTCCAACTCTAAGATTGGAGAAGGCAATGGCACCCCACTCCAGTACTTTTGCCTAGAAAATCCCATGAACAGAGGAGCCTGGTAGGCTGCAGACCATGGGGTCGCTAGAGTAGGACACGACTGAGCGACTTCACTTTCATGCATTTGGGAAGGAAATGGCAACCCACTCCAGTGTTCTTGCCTGGAGAATCCCAGGGACGGGGGAGCCTGGTGGGCTGCCGTCTATGGGGTCACACAGAGTTGGACACGACTGAAGCGACTTAGCAGCAGCAGTAGCAGCAGCAACTCTAAGATGAAGTATATTATAGGCAGGTGATTATATTTTCTAACAGACCAAAAAATTCCTTACATAAAAAGACCAAAGACTAAAATTTAAATATTTCTTTATCCTTTGAATAATCCAGTGATACAAACATAATGCATTACGTGTATTACTGAGAACATTCAAATTTATTCTCAGTGACTTGCAAACTGCCAGTTACTTAGATTTAATGAGTTATGAAGGCATTGGCCTTGCATTTACAGTTTTAATGGGAAGGAAGAATTCTGGCATTTCCTTTGGGTAGTAGGACCAGTTACTCAAGCAATTAAGTTTCACTTTCTGTACTGCATTGTGTACCTGAAGTATGCTGTTCTTAAAAGTCTTAAAAGTTCTCAACACAGGCAACATGCAAAAGGGGTGGTGACTGTGTAAGGTGATGGATCCGTTAACTAGCTTGGTTGTGGTAACTGTTTCTTATTGTATTACACATCAAGTCATCGTGTTGTACACTATATATATATATATATAATTTTTGTCAAGTATATCACAATACACCTAGAAAAAAGTAGCCTTCACTTTCTGTGCTGTGCTCAGTTGCTCAGTTGCATCTGACTTTGAGACCCCATGGACTGCAGCCCGCCAGGCTTCTCTGTCCATGGGGATTCTCCAGGCAAGAATACTGGAGTGGGTTGCCATGCCCTCCTCCAGGGGATCTTCCCAACCCAGGGATCCAACCCAGGTCTCCTGCATTGCAGCCAGATTCTTGACCATCTGAGCCACCAGGGAAACCCCTTCATTTTCTGCTCTGCTCCAAAAGAAGTGAAAGCAATGGTTTCAGACCTTCCCTAGTAATTATAAATGCTTACATTTGGATCCATATGAACTGATGCCATTGTTTTCTACAAGTATAGAACAAAAATTAGACACAGGTTGAAAAAAAAGACAGATAGATATAAGCCTTGAGAAGAAGGTCAGTTGTGAAGAAGAGGGCATGGCTAGTCTGGTAACTAAATTCATCCAAGCTTCTCTTTAAGTACAATACACTCGGAATTATTTTTCCATCCAGGGTGCTCAAGTAGGAATTTAATGGGGTAATACGTGTCTGGAACAATGGATTAAAGAGGGGAAAAGACAGTATGTTTTCTATTAATAGTAGGTGAGCTTCTCTTAAAAAACAAGATTAGTATTCTGTAAGCAGAACATGAAAAGCTTATGCTTTTAGGAGAAAATAAATTGAGTGAGGTTATTCTTGAGAGAACACAATACACGTGTGAACCTCCTAATAATGATATTTAAAGGGTTAACATATGCACACAAAAAATTCAAAGTTTGAACCTTAGCATTCTCTAAATACCCTTACAGCCAGCTATGATCAAAGATCCTGGTAACCATAGCTGCTTGATGGGTAAAGCGGCTCTAAAATCAGACGACCTGGCGTCTAATCCAAGTTGTTATTAGCACTTTGTCTATTTTGAGTTATTAAAAGCTTCTAAGACATTACTAATAAAAAATAAAACTGCATAAAGAAAATAAATACCTGAAGATGTGACTAACAGAACTCATAAGGCCATATTCATGTCAAGTCAAGCAAAGGCAGTGGTTTATGGTTGGGGAGAGTGTGTTGATGTTTTCGATTGTTTTTGTCTCATTTTCTTTTTAAAGCATCTGAATATATCAAAAGAAGGGGCAGTTCATAGCAGTCCTCACTGCCTCATGAGTGACAAGAGGGTCACCACCGGGGCAGGCCAGAAGGTGAGAAAACAAAAGCCAGTCCAGAAACAACTGTCTACGAGCCGTGTTTCCTAAAATGTTCAGTGCACATCAGTTCCTTTTTAGATGCCCGATGAGAGCTCACTGTTTACACAAATTATTCTAATAAGGTTATTTTTGGTCACTGTTTGCCAAAACCACAGTCCTGCTCAGGTTACCAATGAAAAACAAACAATTTATGGAAACAATACTTATTTAAAAATTAGGAATCCTAGCTCTAGGAGTGAAGGAATTGGGCAGCTCCAGAGAACACAATTTCCTTCTCCCTCACCCTCCTCGTTATCTCCACCCCTCCCCCCACCCCCAGCCTCTACAGCTTCTACCTTCTCTGTTCTGTTCTTGTTGTCTTCCCCTTCCTTTCACTCACTTTTCAATAATCCATGATCAATAACATTGGGTTAGACAGTCCGTTTCCCACTCAACAAAGAAACAAAGATGGATGGCAGGGGAATGCATGTAAGAAGGACTTCAAATAACACAAGTGTCTTCAAGCATTCCATCCCTTGCCTGGTAAGCACTCTTGTCCCTATAAATACATCAAAAGGAGTCTCTGTGGAGCAGTTACCCATCTACCGCATATATAATAACCAACAAGCCCAACTTCTTAAAAAATGTGTCTTCCAAACAACCTGAAATCTTTAAGAATTTAATTTTTATTAAATCTTACTTACTCCTATTCATAACTCATAATCAGAGCTTCTGACCAAATAACTAGGTTTTTGAGGTTGTTTATATGACTCAAAGCAAAGGAATTTTGGTTGTTTTGTTAGTATGCTTAACGTTATCTCAAGTAAATTTCAAGTTTTTAAATATATTGAAGAGGTTCTGTAGTACTAAAATCTACCCCAAATATGGTTTTCAGAGACTAAAGTTTCAAAAATGATAAGTCCCCTAATTCATACAACAAGAAGGTGTTTTTTTTAGGATAAGGACAAGTTAGTAAATGGTTCTATGCCAAGTATAAACACTGATACAGGCTATACTGATTGGAGTTTCATCTCAAAATGAAAAGGGGAAAGGAATCACACTTGGAAAAAGCTATGAAGTTTCCTGAGATAGAATGCTGCTAGAGCACTCTATAATTGATGAACATGTCTCTTGGATGTGACTGTTTATATGTGATTGGTGCAACAAAACTTGACAAGCAGGAAAAATAAGCCCCCATTTCATGAAAGATGGGTGGACATTTTCCAATCATTTTCTGAAGTTAAACTCAGGCTCTCTAGAGCATTGGAATCTTCACTTGATTTTTTTTTTTTTTTCCCTGAAATATCCTTTGTGGCATCATATGTTGGAATAGCCCAAGGATTTCTCTTGAGATCTTAATCCAGATACTGAAGGATCTTCTAAATTTTCCACCTGACCATAGACTCTAAAACTATTGTGAATATGCAAACAGAACAGCATTGCCATTCATTCAACAAATATTGATGACACCAAACACTGTGGTAGGTGTTGGAAACCTAATAAAGAACATAAGGAGGGACTCTCCTGGTGGTCCCGTGGTTAATAGTCTGCCTTGCGATGCAAGGCGCATGGGTTCAATCCTTGGTTGGGAAACTAAGATCCCAAGTGCCGCAAAGGGCCTCATGGTTTTCAGAGACTAAAGTTTCAAAAATTATAAATCCCCTAATTCATTCAACAAGAGGATAAGGACAAGATAGTAAATGGTTTTATGCCAAGTAAAAACACTGATACAGGCTCTACTGATTGCAGTTTCATCTCAAAATGAAAAGGGGAAAGGAATCACACTTAGACAAAGATATGAGATAGAATTTCCTGAGATAGAATGTTGCCACAACTACCATGCCTGCTATAAAGCCTGGGTGCCGCAATTAGAGTCCGTGAGCCACAACAAAAGACCCCACATGATGCTATGAAGATCTCGTGTGCCACAACTGAGAACTGTTGCAATAAATAATTCTTAAAAAAAAAAAAAAACAGAATAAAACCGTGGCGGAATTTCTGTTAAATAACAATTACAGTAAAGGCTAATGAGTCCTATACCAGAGGAAAAACAGAGTACGACGGTGGTTAGCATCATCAAAAAGTTCTTCTGTCTCTCCTCCCATGCACATGGCACCTTGTACATCCTGCCCTATTAAAGTTAGTGGTGGCTGAGTGACTTACTTTGACCAATGACATGGAGTGGAAGTGGTATGAACCGCTTACTGGAGGAAATCTTTAGGAACCAGGATACAATTTACCATGCCTTTGTTTTGTTCCCTTCCCATAGTACTGACATTCCCAAGGGAGCTTGACCTGGAAACCTGGGTCATGCAGTGCAAACAATGCAGAACAGGTCTCCTAGCAGAGCTTTGATAAACATGTAGAATACGTAAGAAATGAGCATATAATTTATCAAACCTCTGAGATCTTGGGTTTTGTTTGTTACTATACCATAACCTAAATTATCTACATTTGTGTGGATGCCACATGGGGCATACAGAAAGCATATCTAATCCAAGCTAGGGTGGGGCAGGAAATGATTCCTTGTATATACATGAGCATGCAAGATGTTTTTCCTTATCACCTACTCAACTGTAAACTATGAGAACACAGTACTTTGCACAGTCTATCTGCCCAGTAAATGCTGGTTTAATTTGGATGAGTCAGAAATAAAACTGTGGCTTGAGAGATTCAACTTCAGTGCTTTTCTGCAGTGCCTGTTAACCAGAACTTGGTTCTGGACAAATTCTTGGCTCTGTTATACTGTATAACTGGGGAGTTGTACATGTGTTTCTTAATTTCAATGGGCATCAAATCCTTCACAAGCTAAACTGAAATGATGAATATATAAAAATATTCATCATAACCTTGGTTCAAAACAGGTGATCAACAAAATGCTAATTTTCTCCCAGAATCACAGTTTTTTGCCTCTCTCCACATTCCAGTGTGGATAAATTCTAAACTATATATGGAAACCAAGATATTGATTTGCTTCTACAATGCTGGAACACAAGACTGAAAAACTGAAGACATGATGAGTTTTCATAAAATTAACATACATCAAATGTCTTTCCCCTTAAAGTATCACTGACACATTATTGGTAAAATAAAGTATTCTGTTTCAAATTTGACTGCAAAGGTACTTTTACAATTTCCATTGTGAATCTGACAAGTATTTTTGCCTGGAAATCTCTTAATTTGTTTTTTTCTTTTATCAATAGTATCACTTCTGAGTGGTCAAAAATGCCAACTGCGGACCTAGGTCAAATATAATTCTATGCACTAGTTACAGCAGACAGTTTGAAACTAATAGGAATTTTGCATGAGTAATTTCAACAAGAAAAGGTGCCTAATAATTCAGTGGTATATTTATATTTTTAAGTGTTCCATGTGTCTTAGATACTCTTTGCTAAGTGCTGCTACAATTCCTCCAACTCATAATAAACCTAAACTCTGCTTGTCTCCCATGAAATGATTTATACAGAAATCTTCCATTATCCTTGCTGATAAGAATGCTCCCCACTACACGCTGTAGCATCTTCAAATAGGTATTCATCTCAACCAGGAAAAAAATCTTTTTTAATGATCATACTGCTGTGATTTACCGTTGTTAGCTGAGAGAAGATTAATCCAGAGAGACTTGATGAAGTCTATGTCAAAAAACTTGGGTAGGAAGTATTTAACCAAAGCAAAACATTTTGGAGTTGTGTGTCACCTTTGATGAACTCAGGCATACCCCTGCAGACTGAATAAATAGACTCAATCTTTGTACACTCTTTACATCAGCCTTCCTACCAAGTGAATCAAAAACAAATAAACAAACAACAAAAAAAATTAAAAATGACAGATTGATCTCTAAATGTATGTCTGAGAGGAACCAGGAAGTTCCTGACAAAATTCATTCAGTGACTCTAACTGAAGCCCATTCAGAAATGTGCCAATCAGCTTGTGTACTAAATATCTAAGGGGAGACTGCATTTAGTTTTCTCAACCCAAATCTGCAGGCTCAGCCTATTCATGTATAATTTGGATGAGCACAAGATTAGCAGCCATATTGCTCTGATTCATCTGATTTTAATGGAACCCTTGGGGTCTGACTCAATGCAGCTGACTGGTTTCCTGCTATATTAAATTGTCCCTAATCTGATTGACTATATCATAATATTATAGACTATAGATTCTATACTTGGATTCTACATTTGGTTCCCTGTGTTCAGGAAAGTTAGCTCTTTTCTTAAAGCTTTGATTTCTAACTTCAAATCTGAGGATATGGCCATATCACTAGCAAATATCAGGAAGGCACAAAAGTGGAAATAAAGGCTATCACTAATGATACCTTACTTCACCATTTAAACAATGAATATAGGTCATGAAGCTTCTAAGTTCTTAAACTCTCTTGGAAGCATTTTCCAACTCTGCTTCTGGAGTTGCTGAGTCTCTGCATGTGTGTGTGCATAGGTTCAGTTCGTGCTTCCATTTAGCACAGTAGCTTCATTTACAGGAGGCTTATGTGGACATCAGTGTTTTCTCATGAGTTACCACGTGTCCCAGTGCTCAACATATAGATTATAGTGTGAGTACGGAAGCAATTACAGCCTTCCAAATCCTAAGCTCTCAAACCTCCTCATTTCACAGGGCACCATCAGTTTACTTTCCCAAAGCTGATTTCAGCACTTTGGCAGATGTTTTATGAATGTTGTAAGCGGGTACAAAATAGAGAAACATCCTAATACTGAGAGTTGTAAATATAGTTTCATGAGCCTAAGTCTTCTTCATAAACATTAGAAAAAAGTACTCTCCAAAGAGAATGCTTAGGAGTTAAAAGAGAATAAATCACCATTGTAATAATCATAAAAAAAGCAATTGCATACTGGTATTAGTCTCTGGGTAACCAGGTGCTAATAATTTTATTATATTAATGAAGACAAAGTCATATTGGTCTACACATTTGAATGGTATTTGCTTCAGCATTAGGAAGGCCTGATGGCTTCCTTTTAAACTCGAGTTATTAACTTGACCCTGTTATTGAGAGATTGAAATTCTTAATTTAAGGGTAATTTACAATGGTGTCTATAACATTAGATACAAATGGGACATTAGCTAAGGAGGAGTGGAGGACATTCATGCATTTTTATGCTCTATTATGGCTGACAAAGGATCAGGCCTGTGGCACAGACAGCAAATATTTACACTCTGTCTTTTTCCTGATCCTCGTCACATCACAAAGATTAAGACCAGGAAGATCAAGCAGAGAGATGCAAATGCAGAGGTCTAAATTGTTTCACATAATGCAAAGGTCTAAAGCATCATTATTCCCCCAATGTTACAGAACTCACTTCCTACATAAGGCTATATACTCCTAACTTTTCACTAGGTAAATAGTATTTTAGTTAAAACCTTTAGCTAAATAAAGTAGGTAATACATATTATTTAATATTCGATATATTAATTACTAAATTAATATATTATTTAATATAATATAATATAAATTATTTAACTAAAGCCTTTTAGTTAAATAATTTATCATATCCTTAAAACAAATCTTTAAGATCTGAGTCAATTCTGCTGTTGTTCACTCAGTCATATCCAACTCTTCGCAACCTCATGGACTGCAGCACACCAGGCCTTCCTGTCCCTTGCCATCTCCCAGAGTTTGCCCAATTTCATGTTCATTGCATCAGTGAGTCAATTCTAACTTTTCACAAAAAAGCCAAAATCAATAAAATGTTGATAAGGGTGGGATTACCAATCCCATCCCATATTTTCAAGTACATAATTCCTACTCGGGATTCAGCATCTTCAAACCAAAGGAGTATATGCATTACTAGGTTAGTAGACAGAGAAGGCAGTGGCACCCCACTCCAGTACTTTTGCCTAGAAAATCCCATGGACAGAGGAGCCTGGTAGGCTGAAGTCCATGGGGTTTCGAAGAGTCGGACACGACTGAGCGACTTCACTTTCACTTTTCACTTTCATGCATTGGAGAAGGAAATGGCAACCCACTCCAGTGTTCTTGCCTGGAGAATCCCAGGGACGGGGAAGCCTGGTGGGCTGCCTTCTATGGGGTCGCACAGAGTTGGACACGACTGAAGCGACTTAGCAGCAGCAGGTTAGTAGAAATTTCCAAGGAAAGTCTGTTTTCAGTCTATTTCTCACTAAGGTAAAGAACAAGAAAGCACTTTCTATTCATATGTTTGCCTTGATCCTTTTGTGGCACTAGTCATAGCAAAAGGAAAAATACATATCACTATACACATTAGTGATCCCCACCCTGGCTACATACTAGAATTATCCAGAATACTTAACAAACAAAACAAAACACTGATGTTTACACCCTACAGTAGGCAACCAAATCCAAACTCTGGTGAAACACTGAGCTATTAAGTTCCCCAAGTAATTCTAAAGTAGAAGTAAGGTTGAGAATCCTCACATACTAATTTGCTGTGGTGTGAGAAGAAAACCACTCCAGAACAGAAGTATCCTTTCTGCTAACTTGCTGCAGTATGTGATAGTCCATTACTAAAATAATTCATTGTACATCTCCCATGGGCTACACTGTCCAATAAATACAACAGCAATTAGCCACATGGACTACTGAGTGCTTAAAATGTAGGTAGTCCAAACTGAGATACTCTCAGAGTAAACTAACCAGATTTCAAAGACTTAATAAGAGATAACACAACAATGATAATGTTGAATACTTATTGAAATAGTTTGACCATGGATGGAAAAATATACTAATAAAAATAATTTCACTTGTGTTCACTTTTTATTGTGAACTTCCCTGGTGACTCAGACAGTAAAGAATCTGCCTGCAATGCAGGAGACCCAGGTTTGATCCTTAGTCGGGAAGATCTCTTAGAAAAGGGAATGTCTACCCACTCCAGTATACTCGCCTGGAAAATTCCATGGACAGAGGAGGCTGATGAGCTATAGTCCATGGGGTTGCAAAGAGACGATATAACTGAGCAATAACACTTTCACTTTTTATTGTAGTTTATAGAAATTTATATTTGTGACAACGTTTTATTGAAAATTGCTATGCTAGGAAAATAATTTTGATGTGCTAAAGACAATGGATTGGGAAATTTTATTGATTTTTTTTTTTATCCATCAACCTATTTAAAACCGTTAGTTTCATTGCCATATTGGCAGAACAAGAGGTTTTGAGAATAGGGAAAATATGACAGGTGAAAGTTGCTATTGAGAAGATGACTGAAAGTCCAGATCATTGAACACTTCTTTAGTATGAAAGACAGCTGCCATGGTGAGTCACAGCAGACAGTGACAGATTAGATAAACTGCTTCCTCCACAGCTGGGGTTGGCCTTTTCCCTATTTCTCCCTCTCTCTCATTGTTAAGCAATTAACATCTTCACTTTCACAATGTCAGAGTGGAACTACCATGAGTCTTGATTTTGCAGATTAGGCTTCAGTTTTGGTTTCAACCCTGCCCATTAATCTTGAGAGTCACTTCATCTCTCTGATCCCATTCTTTATCTGTAAAATAGAGATACGACAACTCCTCCCATGGTTAACCGATGTTACTGAAATAAAATAAAACCCAATCTGGTGCCTGCTGCATAGCAGAGTTCACTCAATGGCTGTCATTCCTTCTCCTCCTTCTCCATATGAGCAATATCTATTTATCCTTTGTAACTCAAATTAAAAAATCACCTTTTTTTTAATATAAAGTCATAGCTATGCATTTCCCTTCTATTGCCTCATAGAACAACATGCACTTGGGAGCATTAATTACTTGGGAGCATTTATTTTCCCCCCACGAGACTACCACAAACTTCTTGAGGTCAGAGCCTTTGCTTGTAACTCCAGTGTCTAGTGCGGAAAGTAGAACACAGCAGGTGCTCAATATCTGCTGGGTGAACAAAAGGATGGGGAGATGGTGTTTGTGATTCAGCCCTTGGACTCTGGAACTGGAGGACAATAGGAAAAAAGGTCAATGATTCAATAAATAAAAGTATATCAATAAGGAAAAGAATGGAGAGTATACTATCTGTCTGCATATTTCTCATCTGGCCTTAGCCAACCATCTGGAAAACAGTTCATAATGTGCTGCACTCTCACTGCTGGAGGAACATACAAGAGCAAATGCCCTGAACATGCTACGACTCTGTAGTCTTCCGGCAACAGTACCATCTGAAGACACTACTTCCACGGTCCTTTAAGCCATACCTTCCTCTAGTAAGCACTAGCTCCACTTCTAGCTACATTTCATCTACAAGTCTTTTCCTAGGCAATGCTATCCCCTTTCCACTATTTGTGTAAGTGTTTCAACTGAAGCATTCCTTCTCTTTCTACTCCTACTCCTCTCCCCCCACCCCAACCTGAGCCTTGGTAAATCCCATGCTCTTTAAAATACCATCTAAAGGCTGTTTCTACTGTCTTCCCTAACCAGACTAATGTCAATGATCTCTAGAAGTTCCATCCTCAAACAGCACATTGCCTGTGGTTCAAAATGGCAATTAAAAAGCTCTTCTTGATCCATGAGTTACTTGTTTCTGTCAAGCCCTCTAGAATATAAAATCCCAGAGAGAAAGAAGTATGTTCTATTACCTGTGTCCACTGTGATGCCTGGCTCAGAGCCTTGCACTTTACAGCAAGAATTTTTTGGTAGGACTGAAATGAATCCCCAGGATAAAATATTTAAGCCAGTGGATAGTATTAGCTTCCTAAAGGTTTTTAATGTGTTATATCTACAGAGATCTATTCTGATTCTATTTACACATAATTTAACTTACATGAATCTAATATATCGTACTTGCTGAACCTTTCCAAACACAGAAAAATTCTAAGTTCCCTTTGAACAAAAAAAATGTGAACTGGACTCCATGTATCTTGTAGACAGTGGCCAACACAGAACATGCCTAAGGAATCAGAGATGGTAGAACAAGTCTCCTGTTACCAGGAGCAGGAGCTGGAGAAAATATTGAGGCACAGTGGACAAGAGTACACTGTACTGTCCTACAAAATAACTGCTTTAAATTTCTTATTCAAAATTTACTTGTTTAGGTACAAAGAAGTTAACTGTTTCAAAAAAAAAAGGTTGAATCTCATCATGTTTAAAATATGATAGATGTACTAAATGCTCAACATAACATTTTTAATTACTTGAAGATGTCTTTTATTTCAGTATTTATTAATTCCTAATTATTAATATATGTCATTAGCCAACTCTCAGAATAAAGGTAACAATAAGATTCTAAAATTCCATTCTAGATAAATAGCATTATACCATGCACTTTTCAGTTACAAAATTTCATCTCACACAATTATCAAGAGACTCATGTACCTGCTATAAATTTGGTGGTTCAACCTCCAGCAGCCAAAGGTGGAAACCTGAGTTAATTGGCAATAGTTATTTTTCTAATTTACCTCAGTGATGTTTTATTGTTGCTTGTAGATTTAGGTCTAAGGTTGTTGCCTGGCTGCCCCTCCAATTCAACCCTAGTCAGGGGCCAAAGATATATTCAAGGCTAAAACCTTAAATCTATTGCTCTAACTCGTGATTAATATAATGATTCGATTCTGTAACAATAAGTTTGAACCCCTATTGAGATAATTTATTCCCAGTTTTTCCACCTAATTACTAAGGAATCTTGGTATTTTATTATACTTTTCTAATGTTTCAAATTCCTCAACTACAAAATAGTAATAACAATAGCATTTACTTCTTAGGGTTGTTCTGAGGATTAACAAAATAGTAATAACAATAGTATTTACTTCTTAGGGTTGTTGTGAGAATTAAACGAGACAATTGGTTAGGGCATAGATGGTAACTGATGATCAATAAACATTAGAAATTGATTGTGTCACCAAGAAGAGGGAAAATAAGTGAGAAATAAAGCCCATTTACAGACTCTGTTCTCATCCAAGGACATCAAAGGAAAAACTGAGCAGTGGCACCAAGTGGAAAGTTTTCAGAGTCAATCGGTTCTGGGTCTGATTCCCAGACCCACAATTTACAAACTGTATGAAATTAAACAGACTTCTTAATTTCTCTAAGCCTCCATTTCCTTATCTCTAAAAAGGAGTTAATAACAAATGACCTAGAGGTGGTGAGGATTAAGGGAAATAGCATAAGTAAGGCTCTGAAATTTAATAAATAGGAGAGGAAGCACAAAAGGGTTAAATAGTGCAGCATTTGTCTGTAGGCTGGGATGCAGCAGCTGTTGATGGAATATGAAAGAAGCTCTGTTGACTTGGTGATTCTTCCTCAAATAGAGATGAAAATATGAAGCCTTAATAATACCCGACTATTTTAAAATAATCTTCTGGCTAAGCTACAGCTGTGCTACCTTGCTATCGCTGTTCAGGCCAGCACTGTGTTTATCTGTTGAATTTTTTTAGACAGGACATCAATAAGCAGGAAGACCACTTGGAAAAGCTGATTGTACCATAAGCAGTCTACAGGGAGAGGCAGAGTGAGCTGGATGGATCACCAGGAAGCTGCACAGAGGTCAGTGTTGGCTGAAACCAGACTTTAAAGAGATCATGTTTCAGTGCTTCACTGTGATAGAGTTTGTGAAATGCTTTTCTAAAACAAACTCTTCCCCTGCATCCCCTGGGTTTCTTTTTATGGCACCAAATGTCTTGTATCTTGTCCCAGCCCTTCGGATAATCCGGAAGATGTGATTAGCTTTAAATCTTGCTCACTTGTTCAACTCAAGACTTTGGATGCACTGAGTGTCCAATAAATGTTTGTTGAATAAAAGGAATAAATTATTCAAAATAAGGTATATATACAATTATAATGGCACAGGATATTGTCTCCGAATCTTTGGAAAACAATGGAGACTCTACAACAAGAGAAATTAAAATGTTCATACTATAGGATCTTGTAATTTACTCCTGGGAAATAATTCAACAGAAAAATAGCTCTACCCATAATGCTGTTTTGTGCTGGGTGATATTATTTGAAAAGTGTAAATATTTAGCATAATAGAATTGTTTGAGTAGATTATGACATTTTATAAAGTGATATTATGTCTACCTAAAAGAAATAACTATACAGACTTTATTGCAATATTTTACAAAACATTTGGTAACAGCAGTAGCATTAAAAATACCCAATTATGCTACATTACGAAGGCAATGGCAACCCACTCCAGTGCTCTTGCCTGGAAAACCCCATGGACAGAGGAGCCTGGTAGGCTGCAGTCCATGGGGTTGCGAAGAGTCAGACACGACTGAGCGACTTCACTTTCACTTTTCACTTTCATGCATTGGAGGAGGAAATGGCAACCCACTCCAGCGTTCTTGCCTGGAGAATCCCAGGGACGGGGCAGCCTGGGGGGCTGCCATCTATGGGGTTGCACAGAGTCGGACATGACTGAAGTGACTTAGCAGCATGCTATCTTAATAAATATATAAAATACATATAAGCATGTATAGCTACCATAAAAAATCCATATACATTAAAGGTTGTTGATTTAGAATGGTCAAATTACAGGTATTTTCCTGACAAAAGTCTTCTTTGCTGTTGTTTTATTTTTAGCAATTCAAGAAAAGTTAGAGGATAGCTTTGAGGCTTCTCTTGTTATACAAAACCTCAGATATGCAGATGACACCACTCTAATGGCAAAAACTGAAAAGGAACTAAAGAGCCTCTTGATGAAAGTGAAAGAGGAGCATGGAAAAGCTGGCTTAAAATTCAACATTCAAAAAACTAAGGTCATGGCAACCAGTCCCATCACTTCATGGCAAATAGAAGGGGGAAAAGTGGAAACAGTGACATACTTTATTTTCTTGGACTCCAAAATCACTGTGGATGGTGATTCCAGCCATGAAAATAAATGATGCTTGCTCCTTGGAAGGAAAGCTATGACAAACTTAGACAGTGTACTAAAAAGCCAAGACATCACTTTGACAACAAAGGTCCATATAGTCAAAGAACTGACTCATGGGAAAAGACTCTGAAACTGGGAAAGATCGAAGGCTAAAGGAGAAGGGGGTGACAAAGGATTGGATGGTTAGATAGCATCATAGACTCAATGGACATGAATTTGAGCAAACCCTGGGAGATAGTTGTCAGGCGAGTGTATTCTCGGTTCTGTCTCATCACAACAAAGATTTGGAGTGACGGACATTAAAGCCCTCGGTGCGTCACAGCTCTCAGGTCTTGAACAGACCGTGTTATAGCTCTTAGATAAATCAGTATTACAGCTCCATGTTACAGCTCTATTTTATTTAGAAAATAGCAGGAGAATCCATCCTGGAGGAGTGAGGGCATGCCGACCCAAAGACATGAAGAGAAGAGTGCCCCAGCAAGCGGGAAGGAGAGGGAGAGTGGAAGAGAAAGAGAGAGAGAGCGAGCGAGGGAGTGAGCCCTTTGGCTCCTCTTTTCATATGTTTTTCCTACCCCCCCCACCACCCCCCCCCTGGCCTGCCCCATGCTGTTTGTTCTACCTGAGGTCCTCACTCCGGTCCTCCGACCTTCTTTTGACCTTCCTTTGTTCTATTTTCACAGGCTTTTCCCTTCCTTGTCTTTTAGCCACTGCCATTTTGGACTCCTGTCTCCTCTTCTAACTACCTAACATAGTGAAGGACAGGGAAGTTTGGCACCCTGCAGTCCATGGGGTCGCAAAGAGTCAGACAGGACTTTGCGACTGAACAATAACAACAATTTGTTTAAAAGAGTTTTCTACAGTATATTCAAGACTGAATGATCATCTTTCAAATCTTTGACATCTTCCAAACTCACAATGTGAAGTGTCATAGTTTTTAGATCTGAAGAACTGTGAAATCTAGAATGGACTTCAGAGATTAATAATTTTACAAATAAACAAATGGAGAATCAAAGAGATCAAGTGATCTACACAAACTCAAATATTATAATCAATTTCAAGTTAATAACAGTTCTCATACACCATAAATGAATTCTTCAATTATGCTTCTGAAACATTTTCAAAATCAGTGTTATCAAGGAAAAGATTTAATTGTGCTTATGAAATTACATATACTGAGACAAGGAAAATCTCAAAGATAAAAAGTTATATAAATCTTACTCCAACTTTTATATTCATGACAATGGACATTTTTTGGAAATAGGAGTTATAACAAGAAAAGTTTTTTTCTTAATGTTTACTTAACCAAAAATATAACATTTCCTCAAAACTTTAATCAATGAGTTTATTTACAAAGCATTTTGGGGGAAAATTTCAAGTTCTAATAAAGTCTGTTCTCAAGTCTCTCTTCACTGTTACAGGAATTAAAATGAAAAGCTGATTTAAAAAACTGAAACATAATTTCAATAGCATCACATCTTTTTAAACCTCTGCATCTGGGAGATAAAATAAAACTAATTTCTAGGTGAGTTTTCAAGCAGTGAGCTTTGAAAGTCATCTCTCTAATATACAAATTCTTTGATTTCTAGTGGTCACTATTTGATTGAAAATAGTACATATTGTGTAATTTACAAACTAAAGACAGCTAACTCATTTCAAAAGATTACTTTGAAGACATTCATTTAAAATCATTTCTGATGTTCAAAGAAATAATAACCACATGAAACGTGAGTACATATTTCTCTATCAATAGGATAATTTGCCACAAGCAATTACACAACATACATTTAATGTAATACTGCCTTTGGAATTTTCAGACAGTTAAACTAGTTTCCCTTGTAAGTTGCAAAGGTGTGAGAAACAGGGACATTTAAGACCTATTAAACTTAATGACCTTTCCATCTTATTAAAGAAAATTAAAGGACAACTACTTCAATGAGATTTTTACTTTTAAAATGTTGGACTACTAAAAACAAATGATTTGCCCAAAGGATGCTGCATAAAAGTGACAATCTTTGAATTCATAGAGCTGTCTCTATAAACACCATGACAACTAGTTTTCAGGTAATTTGTATAGGTCATACAACATTATATCTGAATATTTCAACTTATTGTAAGTAAAAGTATAGATGTGATATCCTAAATTTTAATTTTGAAATAATTTGAAAACAAAATTTTAACTATTCATTTCAAAGTTAATTTTTTAAAATAAAATTTATTTGACAAAAATTAAAGCAGTCATTTTGTATTATAATTCCCTGTACTTTCAACAATAAAATATTATGTCAATATAATTTATAAAATTAAACACAAAACATGTTCCCTATCTATGGTTTTTAAACTATGTTTCTTAAGTTATTAATTCAATCATTTATTCTTTAATCTAATTTCTAGTTGGGTTGTGCTAGCTCAAGTTTTCTCAAAATGGAAACATGTACTATTGATAGAAATTTACAAAAAGAAAAATGTGCTTAGGTTCAAACTACTACGAGTTAACATTATTAAGCTTGTTTACTGATGGACCTTTCTATGACTTTTAACATGCTGATGTGCATCCCCAGTCTGTATCCTCCAGAACTGCATAAAGCATTTCCTAAGAATAGTTCATAATCAATTACTTGTTTTTATGAAGCATCTCCACAGACTACAATTTACAAGATCATCAAAAATAATGGTTGAATTAAAAATTATGAAATAACTTCTTTCAGTGTTTACATTTCCTGGAAACACCAGGTAAAATATTAAAGACTACATATATGTGTGTATATATGTATATACACATACATATACACACATTTACATAATACTCTACATACGCATCCACATATATTTATGTGTGTATATATGCGTATGTGTACATGTATAATGTACTTCCCCAAGAGTGGCAAAAAGTTGCTAGCTCTTTATCTCAATACCCACTCTACACTTCTTCCCTGGTAATGATTCCAGTTTTTAGCTAGGCAAATTGCAACCAAGAACAAAGCCTTCATTCACAATCTCCCTTGTATTGATGCATATCATGTGCTTCCCAGTGTTAAAGAATGCGCTTCCCATGCGCTTTCAGTGTTAAAAGAATCCACCTGCCAATGCAGCAGCCACAGGAGACACGGGTTTGACTCCTTGGTTTGAGAAGATACTCTGGAGGAGGAAATGGCAACCCACTCCAGTATTCTTGCCTGGGAAATCTCATGGACCGGGTAGCAGAGAGTCAGACAGACCAAGCACAAATGCAGGCCTTGTACATATCACACACAGAGTGATGTGATACATAAGCAGAAACATATGACAGTTTGGGGAAATCTTAAAGGGCAGCTGGTATGTGCTCTTTAGCACTTCTGCATTCTTTCTTCTGTGCTGCTAAGCCCAAATGGAATGTGTATCTGGAGCAGACTGCTATGGCATTCCCTTCCTGCTTACCACCCCATCAGCTCTAGGATGTGACCCTCATCTTCACAGCTCAGAATGATTCCTTCTCTGAGAATTTCTTTCCCTTCTAAACAGGGTATAGACATTCAGCAGCCACATGCCAATGCTGTAAAATAGTTTCATGGACTACCCTGGATTGGGAAGATTTTCTCTCCCTGAATTTGTGGATCTGTGATAGAGAAAAAGGAGATTCTTGACAGCTTAGTGTTTGGAATAGAAGCATGTTAGAAAACTGACTACCAAACAATATTCTTGAGCATCCCAGAGTTGACCTGGTTTCCTACTTCTTAAGGCTCTACTTTGCTATTCAATAAATAGCAAAGATTAATAAATAAATCAACTGAATTCAATAAATTCAATCTCTCTATATTCTTTTTTCTGAGTTAAGCCAGCCAGAATTGGTTTCTACTACACAAACCAAAAGAATGCAATTAGCTTTAATTAAGATACAGTGAGTCGGAAGGAAAGGTATACAACATAAATTGTATTTAGCAAACCACTGATTAAACACAATTTAAGAAATCAAACCAGGAAATGTAGAGTAGAAAAGTACTTGTATTGATGGCAGCAATTCAAACTGTTCTGACTCCTATTCCCAGTTTCCAGTGATCCTGCATCCACAGGTATCCAACTGATTGTTTTAAATACCTACTGGCAGGTGCTCCTGGCCCCGTTTTCCCTCTCTTCCAGAGCATCACTGCAAACTCACCTTATCATAACATTATATTCATCATTTCAGCTAGAAAACATAAATGTTTTTTCTTGCCCATCAAATCACTTTCAAGACTGACCTCCCTGCTGGTACTCCCATCACCTATTTTTTTATTTTTGGTAGGGAAGAAAAATAACTTTTCTACCCTTTTGAGTTCATAGCTGAGATCCCTGTAACAAAGGGAAGATTTGCAAGAGAAAAAAAGAAGTTTATTAGCATGTAAACCTCCCGTACATGAGCGATGCCCAGGAAAAATTACTATGTCTTCAACATAGCTTAGAATTCAGGAATAAAAGCCATCTCAATGGGAAAAGAGGAGTGGGATGTAGGAGGTTTGATGGGATGTAGATGGGAGGTTTAATGGTTTGTGAAACTTTGTGTATGATGTCAACTTCTAATCTATTTTCCTATAAAGCCTGGAGGAGAGCATAGCAACCCACTCCAGTATTCATGCCTGGATAATTCCACAGACAGAGGAGCCTGGTGCACTACAGTCCATAGGGTCTCGAAGAGTCAGACATGACTGAAGTGACATAGCACACACACATCCTAGTAGGGTCAATCCTGTCTGGTTTAATCTCTAAGAGAGGAAAAATAATTGGGGCAATTGCCCTGGACTCCAAAATTTCGAGGCTATTTCCTGTTACAATTATGCCTCCCCATCCAAAGTAAAAGTCTTTTCTGTGTTAATTAAGCCACTAACCTACCAAAATCACCATGACAGTTCTGCAGGGATTCTACCATTGCCCCAGCCTCTATCATAGCAGCTGTTTTTGAGGTTCTTTTTTCCTATTCACTGCTAACCTTCATGTCAGTTTTAACCTGCTCCTAAAATAATGTTGCAAACAAGGCTAGAATCTCCTGGCCCTGGAAAAGATAGGACTGGCTTTGGGAGTCCAAGATTTCCTGAGTCCCTAACCAAGGACTGTGACACTCAGTATGTCCTTGACTAGTACTCAAATTCACTTCTATCTCCAGCCACTTTAAGCTATTTCCATCCTAAGAGGTGAACTTCTCAGATGTCGCTAGTGGTAAAGAAGTTGGCTGCTGATGCAAGAGATGTAGGAGACATGGGTTCAATCCCTGGGTAAGGAAGAACCCCTGGAGAAGGGCATAGCAACCCACACCAGTATTCATGACTGGAGAATTTCATGGACGGAGGAGCCTGATGGCCTACAGTCCACAGGATCTCACAGAGTCAGACAGACTGAAGCAACTTCGCATGCACATATCCTAGTAGGTGCCTAATTCTACTATTTCGTTTTCACAATCAGACCACCCCTGCAAATGGCAATTTCCATCACAGCTCTTTGGAATTTCCCCAGTTCATACTGGCCTCTTCCTTTTCTGTTGTCCTGTTTAACAGAGTAATTACTTCCCAAATAATCTTTAATTATTATCCAGTATAAATATCAATAACCTCAGATATGCAGATGACACCACCCTTATGGCAGAAAGTGAAGAGGAACTAAAAAGCCTCTCCATGAAAGAGAAAGTGGAGAGTGAAAAAGTTGGCTTAAAGCTCAACATTCAGAAAATGAAGATTATGGCATCCGGTCCCATCACTTCATGGCAAATAGATGGGGAAACAGTGGAAACAGGGTCAGACTTTATTTTTCTGGGCTCCAAAATCACTGCAGATGGTGACTGCAGCCATGAAATTAAAAGACGCTTACTCCTTGGAAGGAAAGTTATGACCAACCTAGATAGCATATTCAAAAGCAGAGACATTACTTTTTGCCAACAAAGGTTCGTCTAGTCAAGGCTATGGTTTTTCCTGTGGTCATGTATGGATGTGAGAGTTGGACTGTGAAGAAGGCTGAGCACCGAAGAATTGATGCTTTTGAACTGTGGTGTTGGAGAAGACTCTTGAGAGTCCCTTGGACTGCAAGGAGATCCAACCAATCCATTCTGAAGGAGATCCGCCTTGGGATTTCTTTGGAAGGAATGATGCTAAAGCTCATTCCAGTACTTTGCCCACCTCATGTGAAGAGTTGACTCATTGGAAAAGACTCTGTTGCTGGGAGGGATTGGGGGCAAGAGGAGAAGGGGACGACAGAGGATGAGATGGCTGGATGGTATCACCGACTCGATGGACGTGAGTCTGAGTGAACTCCGGGAGTTGGTGCTGGACAGGGAGGCCTGGCGTGCTGCAATTCATGGGGTCGCAAAGAGTCGGACACAACTGAGCGACTGATCTGATCTGATCTGATCTGTCTGTTATTTTAGCTTTCTTGACCAGATTGAAAGTTACTAGTTAAAAAATCTTGACCTCACCTTCCAGAGTGCCAGGAGACCACTACTCAGTCAACATTTCTTGGTTGGACAATGACAAGAAATTGATTTTGTCATCTTGGTCATTGGTATTGATTCAATGGCAAGTTATGCCTGCCCTACTAATTCAAGGCCAGCACACATGTTCTTCCCCTTTTTGGAATATACTTCATCCCACATTTTGTGTAACCAACGCTTTTGACCTGTGGTGTTAGAGAAGACTCATGAGAGTCCCTTGGACTGCAAGGAGATCAAACCGGTAAATCTGAAAGGAAATCAATCCTGAATATTCATTGGAAGGACTGATGCTGAAGCTCCAATACTTTGGCCACCTGATGCAAAAAGAACTGACTCATTGGAAAAGACCCTGATGCTGGGAAAGATTGAAGGCAGGAGGAGAACTGGACAACAGAGGATTAGATGGTTGGATGGCATCACCAACTCAATGGACATGAGTTTGAGCAAGCTTCGGGAGTTGGTGATGGACAAGGAATTCTGGCATGCAGCAGTCGATGGGGTCACAAAGAGTCAGACATGACTGAACAACTGAAACTGAACTGAATGCCTTAGGCTTTAGTTCTCCAATTAGATCTTATTTCCTTCAGAAAGCATTTCTTAAGCCCCAGCCCTGTCTATTACAGCATTTTCTACCATTGTAGCTGAATAATTGGTAATTAGTTAATTACCACTGCTCAGGGGTTCTCAGCTGTGGGAATTTTGTCCCCACAGGACACATTTGGTGGTCACAGCAAGAGTAGATGGAAGGCTGCCATTGCCATTTAGTGGAGGGATGTCAGGGATGCTCCCCAATAACCTATAACACATAGGACAACCCCTCAGAACAAAAAGTCATCCAGGCCCCAAATGTCATTGCAGCCAACATTCAGAAGCTCTGCCTAGCTTGATGGCGTTAGAGTTACTCTGAATGTGTGCTTTGACGTTCACCCTCAAGCTATTGAAAATATTATGAGACTCGGCTGTTATAGAATTTTAAGATATTGAAGATGTAATCTACCACACCAAACACTGTTCCCTTTGAGAACAGAAAAGAAAAAAATGCACTTTCTCAGGAAAAGTCATACTTCTTTATCCAATAAATTTATAAAATTATTGTTTTTCTCTATTTCTTTGGCTGCAGAAAGATTAGAACCAAATTTGCTCCCACCTGTGACAATAATATATGATTGTATGATATTAATTTCTACTAACTTTATTGTTGGCTTTATTATTTTCCTATTTTTACTTTCTTGTATCTAAATTTCTTCAATTGCTTCTTTACCACTGTCAGGCATATACATTTTTTTAAAATACAGCAACATTCTTATACTTAACTCCCCATCAAGCTCAAAGGAGGATAACACATCATTAAATGATGTGCTTTGGATCAATATTTCAGAGGAAGAAATAAGAATAATTTTATCACTATTATGTAGTCATAGAACAATAACAACAGTCTAAATATAAAGTGACCTAGGAAAAGATATGGAGAAGGAAATGGCAACCCACTCCAGTGTTCTTGCCTGGAGAATCTCAGGGATGGGGGAACCTGGTGGGCTGCCGTCTATGGGGTTGCACAGAGTCAGACACGACTGAAGTGACTTAGCAGCAGCAGCAGCAGGAAATGATGTAATCAAGTTTCTCAATTTAGTCTGAAGGAAAAGTTGATCCAAACAGATAAAGTGCATTACCTAAATTTATGCACTAGCACAAAATTTGTACCAGAATATCTAGATTTCCCATTTTTCTGAAAGGTATTTGCATAAATAGACAATAATATATATTTATGCTGCCCTGATTTTCAGATACCATAGACTGGTGGGCAGTACCAGAAATTACCATGTAGGAAGTGAATCTTTTAAACTTTGAGGTGCCTGTGATTTCTGTAGGAAGAACATCATGAAACATGACAGCTACTACTTTAGAGTTCTGTTGCCTTAACCACCTACTTCCTCAGCAGAAAATGACAAGTTAGAATGCCGGTGATTTCAACAGCATTTTTGGAGAAACAATTGCCTTAAATTCATAGATTAGTGTCTGTTTCCAAGAGATAAGCAAATGCAAGTGCCTTTTAGAGATCCTGTTTAAGAAATCACTCTTATTAAAGAAGCTCACATATGTTTGAAATGTATCTCTCTTTAAATCTCACAGGGCATGCCTTACGATTTTAAGTAAAATGGGATTAACTATTTCACTTTTACAAAGTCTCTCAAACAACTCCCTCTTTAGTTCATCTTTTCACTAACTTGCAGGACTTCACTTTTTTGCAACAAAACACAAAGTTTTGGGGGTTTTTTCCCAGTTTTATTGAGCCATAACTGATGGACAACATTGGATAAGTTTAAGGTGTATAATTGGGAAATAAGTACATCAAGGCTGTATATTGTCACCCTGCTTATTTAATTTATATGCAGAGTACATCATGAGAAATGCCAGGCTGGATGAATCATAAGCTGGAATCAAGAATGCCAGGAGAAATATCAACAACCTTACATATGCAGATGATAGCACTTTAATGACAGAAAGCCAAGAGGAACTAAAGAGCCTCTTGAATAAAGTGAAAGAGGAGAGTGAAAAAGCTGGCTTAAAACTCAACATTCAAAAAACTAAGATCATGGCATCCAGTCCCATCACTGCAAACAGAAGGGGGGAAAATGGAAACAGTGACATACTTTATTTTCTTGGGCTCCAAAATCACTGCTGATGGTGATTACAGCCATGAAAATAAAAGGCGCTTGCTTCTTGGAAGAAAAGCTATGACAAACCTAGACAGCCCATTAAAAATCAGAGACATTACTTTGCCAACAAAGGTCTATGCAGTTGAAGCTACGGTTTTTCTAGTAATCACGTACAGATGTGAAATTTGGACCAAAAGAAGGCTGAGTGCCAAAGAACTGATGCTTTTGAACTGTGCTGTTGGAGGAGACTCTTGAGAGTCCCTTGGACTGCAAGGAGATCCAACCAATCAATCCCAAAGGAAAGCATCCCTAAATATTCTTTGGAAGGACTGATGCTGCAGCTGAAGCTCCAATACTTTGGCCACCTGATGGGAAGAGCCAACTCATTGGAAAAGACTCTGATGCTGGGATATATTGAGAGCAAAAGGAGATGACGGTGGCAGAGTATGAGATGGTTGGATGGCAGCACTGACTCAATGGACATGAGTTTGAGCAAACTCCGGGAGACTGAAGGATAGGGAAACCTCTCATGCTGCAGTCTATACGGCTGCAAAGTTCAGATATGACTTAGCGAATGAACAACATTTTCCATTCAGAGAATTTCAGTTTACCTTCTAACTCTTAATGGAATGAGATAATCTTAAATGAACTGACCTTCTTTCTAGCCGTGCCTTGCTAATATTTTTCAAATGTTTGCTCTGAATTATTATCTGCTATTATTTGATATTAAAGATGTTTTAAATGGCAGTATATTCTTAGCAGTATTAGTCTTATTTTAAAAGGAGGGGCTTTTTAAAGGGAATGGCAAATAAAAGGAGGGTTCTTTGTCCATTTCTGACATGGGACACAACATCTCAAAAATGTGCCTTGACTCTAATTGCCTAGGGAACATAAGCACTTACATTTATGTGTCTGTTAAAATGTTTCTGGTGGGCTTTTGGTACCTGAATCCTACTGTTTACCATCTCACTGGAAATGTGAGAAAGAAATGCCTACTCAGAAGTAGTTCATAAATTTATTAATAATACATGTTAAGAGATCTCTAACAGCAACCCCCTCCACCCCTGAGCATCCAATCCAAACTGCTTAAATGAAAGCTCTACTGAAGAACATGCATTAGGTACAAGGATTCCTGTGTACTCATGCCAGAACAAAAATGGCCAGGTTGCTTAACTTAAAAGCTCAGACTTGAAATGAAACATGCCCTTATGGGTCTGAACTTGAGTCCCTCTTTTTAGATACAATAATCACCCAACATTAAATGGAGTCAGTAAAGGCCAGTCTCCCCACTCATCAGGCTGGTCATTGCCCTCTCAGAGCAAATTTGAAAGGTGGAGGTCAAGAAGAGGGATAAGCAAAGAGGAAGCTTGGGAAAGGGCTGCAAGTGTTAGAAACGGAGTTAAAATATCCGTTAGATAGATTATGAAAAGCTTGGAAGGAAACTGGCAACACCATACCTAATTATGAGATAGTATGTGCTCTTAAACTAATATTCAGATTCAAACTGCTTTGCTGAATTTTCATCTCAGAAGAGACAGTATATACAGTGAATCATATAAACTAAAGCAAAATAATAAGTTGGAGACAGAACTTATAGGTTAAGATCCTCAACAGAAAGTGACTCTCCTAGCATCTTAATGGCAAAGATTATTTCTAAATTCCTAGAAAAGGCAGAGGGAAAAAAAGCAAGAGAGTTCCAGAAAAACATCTACTTCTGCTTTATTGACTATGCCAAAGCCTTTGACTGTATGGATCACAATAAACTGTGGAAAATTCTGAAAGAGATGGGAATACCAGACCACCTGACCTGTCTTTTGAGAAATCTGTATGCAGGTCAGGAAGCAACAGTTAGAACTAGACATGGAACAACAGACTGGTTTCAAATAGGAAAAGGAGTACGTCAAGGCTGTATATTGTCACCCTGCTTATTTAACTTATATGCAGAGTACATCATGAGAAACGTTGGACTGGAAGAAACACAAGCTGGAATCAAGATCACCAGGAGAAATATCAATAACCTCAGATATGCAGATGACACCACCCTTATGGCAGAAAGTGAAGAGGAACTAAAAAGCCTATTGATGAAAGTGAAAGTGGAGAGTGAAAAAGTTGGCTTAAAGTTCAACATTCAGAAAACGAAAATCATGGCATCCGGTCCCATCACTTCATGGGAAATAGATGGGGAAACAATGGAAACAGTGTCAGACTTTATTTTGGGGGGCTCCAAAATCACTGCAGATGGTGACTGAAGCCATGAAATTAAAAGACGCTTACTCCTTGGAAGGAAAGTTATGACCAACCTAGATAGTATATTCAAAAGCAGAGACATTACTTTGCCAACAAAGGTCCATCTAGTCAAGGCTATGGTTTTCCCAGTGGTCATGTATGGATGTGAGAGTTGGACTGTGAAGAAACCTGAGCGTCAAAGAATTGATGCTTTTGAACTGTGGTGTTGGAGAAGACTCTTGAGTCCCTTGGACTGCATGGAGATCCAACCAGTCCATTCTGAAGGAGATCAGTTCTGTGTGTTCTTTGGAAGGACTGATGCTAAAGCTGAAACTCCAATACTTTGGCCACCTCATGCGAAGAGTTGACTCATTGGAAAAGACTCTGATGCTGGGAGGGATTGGGGGCAGGAGGAGAAGGGGACGACAGAGGATGAGATGGCTGGATGGCATCACTGACTTGATGGATGTGAGTTTGAGTGAAACTCCGGGAGTTGGTGATGGACAGGGAGGACTGGGGTGCTGTAATTCATGGGGTCACAAAGGGTCAGACACAACTCAGTGACTGAACTGAACTGAAAGCTTATATTAAGATAAGTCATATCACTTTTTCTATTAAACCCATCTGAAGTATTTATATATTTTCACATTTCCTGATGACTTGATTCAGGACTGTGATTGCCTGATGAAAACAGTAACTCATATTTTAAACTTATAAACAACCATATGAAAAATATTGCAAACCTCCCTCAATCATAATAAATAATTTTTTAAAACTAAATATGAGGAACTGAAATCAGTTTAACCATGTTTTGTCTGTAAACAAAATCAAAATGTAAACTGAAGAAATTAAAACTTTCTTCTTCTAAAAATAATTGTATCTTTGGTTGCAAATGGTTACTTCCAGGAAGCCAAAATGTTAACTACAAAAATCAAATACAGTTTTGAATTTTTTTTACTTCTGACCTTCATCCAGCTTTGTTTTACTTTCAGAAAATGAAGATATGTATAAATCATATTTTATATGCAGATTTCATCTCTCCAGTAAAAAAAAACCTTCAGATCATGTTGTCACTAAGAAAAATGTCCTTTCAGACATAATTCCAAACACCTGTGGTATAAGATCACACCATAGTCATTTCTTTGTGTTTTTAGTTCCTTCAATAGTTCTGTGAAGACCTACAAGACCTTCTAGTACTAACACCAAAAAAAGATGTCTTTTTCATCATAGGCGGTTGGAATGCAAAAGTAGGAAGTCAAGAGATACCTGAAATAATAGGCAAGTTTGGCCTTGGAATATGTTGAAGCTGAAACTCCAATACTTTGGTCACCTGATGCAAAGAGCTGACTCATTTGAAAAGATCCTGATGCTGGGAAAGATGAGGGTAGGAGGAGAAGGGGATGACAGAGGATGAAATGGTTGGATGGCATCACTGACTCAATGGACATGAGTTTGGGTAAACTCTGAGAGTTGGTGATAGACAGGGAGGCCTGGCATGCTGCAATTCATGGGGTCGCAAAGAGTCAGACACAACTGAGAGACTGAACTGAACTGAACCGACTTGCCCTTGGAATATAAAATGAAGCAGGGCAAAGACTAACCGAGTTTTGTGAAGAGAATGCACTGGTCATAGCAAACACCCTCTTCCAACAACACAAGAGACAACTCTACACGTAGACATCAAGAGTTGGTCAATACTGAAACCACATTGATTACATTCTTTGCAACCAAAAATGGAGATGCTCTATAAAGTCAGTAAAAACAAGACCAGGATCTGACTCTGGCTCAGATCATGAACTTCTTATTGCAAAATTCAGACTTAAATTGAAGAAAGTAGGGGAAACCACTAGGTCATCTGGGTAAGACCTAAATCAAACCCCTTATGATTATACAGTGGAAATGACAAATAGGTCCAAGGGATTAGATCTGATAGATAGAGTGCCTGACGTCCTAGGGGCAGAGGTTTGTGATATTGTATAGGAGACAGTGATCACAACCATCCCCAAGAAAAATAAATGCAAAAAGGCAAAATGGTTGTCTGAGGAAACCTTACAAATAGCTGAGAAAAGAAGAGAAGTGAAAGGCCTAGGAGAAAAGGGAAGATATATCCATCTGATTGCAGAGTTCCAAGGAATAGCAAGAGATTAAAAAAAAAAAAAAAAAAGCCCTCCTCAGTAATCAGTGCAAAGAAATAGAGGAAAAAAATATAGACTGGGAAAAACTAGAGATCTCTTCAAAAAATGAGAGACACAAAGGGAACATTTCATGCAAAGATGGGCACAATAAAGGACAGAAATGGTATGGACCTAACCAAAGACAGAAGATATTAAGAAGAGGTAGCAAGAACACACAGAAGAACTATATCTATATCTATATATATATATAAAAGATTTTAATGACTTGATAACCATGATGGTGTAATCACTCACCTAGATCCAGACATCCTGGAGTGAGAGGTCAAGTGGGGCTTAGGAAGTATCACTATGAACAAAGCTAGTGGAGGTGATAGAATTCCAGTTGAGCTATTTCAAATCCCAAAAGATGATACTCTGAAAGAGCTGCATTCAATATGCCAGCAAATTTGGAAAACTCAGCAGTGGCCACAGGACTGGAAAAGGTCAGTTTTCATTCCAATCCCAAAGAAAGGCAATGCCAAAGAATGTTCAAACTACCACACAATTGCGCTCATTTCACACACGTAGCAAAGTAATGCTCAACGTTCTCCAAGCTAGGCTTCAACAGTACATGAACTGAGAATTTCAGTTGTTCAAGCTGGATTTAGAAAAGGTAGAGGAACCAGACATCAAATAGACAACATCTATTGGATCATAGAAAAAGCAAGAGAATTCCAGAAAAACATCTACTTCTGCTTTACTCACTATGCTAAAGTCTTTGACAGTGGGGATCACAACAAACTGTGGAAAACTCTGAAAGAGATGGGAATACCAGACCACCTTACCTGCCTCCTGAGAGATCTGTATGCAGGTCGAGAAGCAACAGTTAGAACCAGATAGAACAGACTGGTTAAAAATTGGGAAGGGAGTACATCAAGCCTGTATATTGCCATCTTGCTAATTTTACTTATATGCAGAGTACATCATGTGAAATACCAGACTGGATGAAGCACAAGCTGGAATCAAGATTGCCAGGAAAAATATCAGTAACCCCATATGCAGATGACACCACCCTTATGGCAAAAAGCAAAGAGGAACTAAAGAGCTTCTTGATGAAAGTGAAAGAGGAGAGTGAAAAATGTGGCTTAAAACTCAACACTCAAAAAACTAAGATCATGGCGTCCGATCCCATCACTTCATGGCAAATAGAAGGGGAAACAATGGAAACAGTGACAGATTCTATTTTCTTGCGCTCCAAAATCACTGCAGATGGTGACTGCAGCTGTGAAATTAAAATTGCTTGCTCATTGAAAGAAAACTATGACCAACCTAGACAGCATATTAAAAAGCAGAGACATTAGGTTTACTGACAAAGGTCCATATAGTCAAAGCTATGGATTTTCCAGTTGTCATGTAGGGATGTAGAGTTGGATCATAAAGAAGGCTGAGCACCAAAGAATTGATGCTTTTGAATTGTGGTGTTGGAGAAGACTCTTGAGTATCCCTTGGACTGCAAGGAGATCTAACCAGTCAATTCTAGAGGAAATCAGTCCTGAATTTTCATTGAATGGACTGATTCAATACTGTGGCCACCTGATACAAAGAACTGACTCATTAGAAAAGACCCTGTTGCTGGGAAAGACTGAAGGCAAGAGGAGAAGGGGACAACAGAGGAGAATTGGATGACATCAGCAACTCAATGGACATAAATTTGAGTAAGCTCCAGGAGTTGGTAATGGACAGGGAAGCCTGGCATGCTGCAGTCCATGGGGTCACAAAGAGTTGGACATGACTGAGCGATTGAACTGAACTGAACATATTTTTTACTTTTTGGTAGTTGAAAGAAAAGTTTTTAGGTAAAATATGAGTTCTCAAAACATATTATATTAAATGTTTTCATTTTTCTACAGTTGCTTCAGTTAAATACAAGATGGATTATATTATCGCTTCCTTTCTGCATTACAGGAACTGATGTAATTGATGGTTGAGCTGAGTGTGCCTGAAAAAAACTAAACTTTACTCTCAAATATTTCAATTAAAATCATAGAGAAAAATAGTTTGCCTCTAATGGCAAATAAAAGGTATTCATCTAAGGCAGTGCCACATCAGACTAGAGGAATCAAACTCGCCATGAAATTCAAAGATCAATTTAAAATATTGCATAAAATAACATAATCTCTGTATGTCATTTAAAATCTAAAAGTGTTAACATCTTTTTGTTCCAAATATATGTCTCAGTTGAATTTATACAGCATCAAAACACAGCAAGTAATCGCTCCTAAGTGCTCCCTGAAAGCTGACAAAATTATTTCTGGGGTAAACCCCTTTTTCTTTTTCCCATAAGAAACCTCACTTAGCAGTTGTTATATATGGTTGAAAAAGCCATACATAGATTTTTGAAAATTCAACAAAAATTGGGAAAGTACAAAAAGCAGCACCAGACTCAAGTCAAAATTGGTCAGAAGTATTGACTACATTGACTTTTTTTTATTGAGTTATTTCCAAAGATGAGTTTTCAGTAAAAGATCATTAATCTTTAATCAATGACATCAAAAACTTTAAAGCTGAATATATTAACTATATCAAAAATACATGTGTGAAACTGCCAACTACTTTTAGATTTTGCTTCTTCAGACACTATACCATTTTACTGTATTATTGATTAAAAATTAAACTAATGATTTTTTACTAACACATCTTTGAAAGTGACTCAATAAAAGAAAAATTCATTTTTCTAAAAGTCAGTGATGCTGAGCGTCTTTTCACATATTTTTTGGCCATCTGTATGTCTTCAGTGGAGAAATGTCTACTTATATTTTCCAATCATTTTTTTATTGTTTTTTTAATATTGAACTGCGTGAGTTGTTTGTATGTTTTGGAGATTAATCCCTTGTCAGCCACTTCACTGGCAAATATTTTCTCCCATTCTGTGGATTGTTTTCTGGTTTACTTACAGTTTTCTTTGTTGTGCAAAAGTTTTTAAGTTTAATTAGGTCCCATTTGTTTATTTTTGTTTTTATTTTCATTACTCTACATGGTGGATTAAAAAAGATACTGCTGTGATTGATATCAGTGATGGTTGTGCCTATGTTTTCCTGTTTTATAGTATCCAGCCTACAATTAGGTCTTTAATCCATTTTGAGTTTATTTTTGTGTATGGTGTTAGTGTTCTATTTTCATTCTTTTGCATGTAGCTGTCCAGTTTTCCTAGCAGTGCTTATTGAAGAGACTATCTTTTCTCCATTTATATTCTCCACGTATAGTCTTGCCTCCTTTATTATAGATTAGTTGCCCATAGATGTGTGGGTTTATCTCTGGACTTTGTACTCTGTTCTGTTGACCTATATGTCTGTTTTTGTGTTAGTACCATGATGTTTTGATGACTGTAGCTTTGTAGAATAATCTGAAATTAGGGAGCCTGATTTCTCCAGCTCCGTTTTTCTTTCTCAAGATTGCTTTGGTTTTGCAGGGTTTTGTATTTCCATAAAAATTGTAGGATATTTTGTTCTAGTTCCATGAAAAATGCCATTGGTAATTTGATAGGGATTGCTTTGAATTGGTAGGTTGCTTTGGGTAGTATGGTCATTTTCACAATATAGATTGATTTGGATAGTTTTTTCTCACAACATTGATTCTTTCAAGCCAAGAACACAGCATATGTCTCCATCTGTTTGTATCATCTTTGATTTCTTCCATCATCATCTTATCATGTTTTGAGTACAGGTCTTTTGTCTACTTAGCTATATTTTTTCCCTAGGTATTTTATTCTTTCTGATTCAGTGGTAAATGGGATTATTTCCTTAATTTTCTTTCTGATATTTTGCTGTTAGGGTATAGGAAAGCAAGAGATTTCTGTGTATCAGTCTTGTATCCGTTACCAAATTCATTGATGAGCTCCAGTAGTTTTCTGGTAGCATATTTAGGACTTTCTGTGTACAGTATTGTGTCATCTGCAAACAGTTATAGTTTTATTTCTTTTTTTCCAATTTGGATTATTTTTTGTTGTTGTTCTCTGATTGTCATTAAAACCTCTGAAACTATGCTGAATAAAACTGGCCAGAGTGAACAACCTTACCTTGTTCCTGATCTTAGAGGAAATGCTTTCAGTTTCTCACCATTGAGAATTATGCTAGCTGTGGGTTTGTTATACATGGCCTTTACTGGCTTCCCTGGTGACTCAGATGGTAAAGAATCTGCCTGCAATGCAGGAGACCTGGGTTCGATCCCTGGGTAGGGAAGACCCCTGGAGGAAGGCATGGCAACCCACTCCAGTATTCTTGCCTGGAGAATCCCCATGGACAGAGGAGCCTGGTGGGCTACAGTCCACGGGGTTGCAGAGTGTCAGACATGACGGAGCAACTAAGCACAGTACATGTTGAGGTAGGTTCTCTCTATGCCCACTTTCTGGAGAGTTTTTACCCATAAATGGGTGTTGAATTTTGTCAACAGTTGTGTGTGTGTGTGGTTTTTTTTTTTCCCCTGAATCTATTGAGATGACCATGTTTTTTTCTCAGTTTGCTATCTGATCACCAGATCAAAGACTGAATCTTTGCACCAGATGCAAAGATTGAAGACTCTTTGCATGCATGGGATAAAACCCACTTGATCATGGTATATGATCCTGTCAGTGTATTGCTAGATTTGGTTTGGTAGTATTTTATTGAAGGTTTCTGCATCTATGTTCATCAGTGATATTGACCTACAAATTTCCTTTTTTGTGCTATCCTTGTCTAATTTTGGTATCAGAGTGATGGTGGCCTCATAGAATGAGCTTGGGGTTATTCCTTCCTTTGCAATTTTCTGAAGGATTTCAGAAGGATAGGTGCTAACTCTTCTCTAAATGCTTGATAGAATTTACCTGTGTAAGCCATCGGGTCTTGGTCTTTTGTTTGAAGTCTTTAAATTGCAGTTTCAATTTCAGTACATGTGGTTGGTCAGACTATTTCTTTAATTATTGATTTTAATTCAATTTCATCCAAACTGCAAACACAACAGAATCTCGATTTACAGATCTTTCATCTAGGCAGTATTATAGGTCTTCATGTCTAAGGACATTCTTATAAATCTGCCCCTTGCTTTTTATTTTGGAACTATAGTGGTCTTCCATTTTTACCAACGACATTTATTCAGGCAGCATCCTTCTCAACCTTGTGGCCATTTGACAGTGTGTAACCATTTATTTATTCTCAAGTTTTCTTCTTGGTTGGTATCTAGTACACGCTAGTTCACTTACTAATTCTCTGTTACTGTAACTTTTATGCCTGCTTCTGCCTCTGAAATCTAGATTTCTCCAGGGATTTTATCTCCACTGTTCTCTTTCCTCTCTGTACCCAATACTGTAAACTTGTCTTGTTTCTTCAAATATCATCTCTATTTACTGGCAACCAATTATGTAACTCTAGCTTTACTCTCTCATGAAAGAAATAGTCCAGCCTTCTTCTCCCCAAGCACCAGTTAAAAGTAGTCACCAAGTCCTGCCAAATCTATTACCTAAAGGGCCCAAGAATCTTTCTTTTCTTATATAATATCCTCCCACTATTAATAGCTATTTCATGCCCTACTTACATCCTTACTCTCATCATAATATCCCCATGTATCTCCCCTGTCTCCTAACCCAGAATGGCAAACTGTTTTTGTTCCCTGTGCCAACTTCAGTTGATTGGGAATGGAAGCCCAGAGTGCCACCTTGAGAAAGACTCTAAGAACACATTTAGCCCCAGTAGGAAGGAGTTCTATGTTGAATTAGTGAAGTCAGCCCTTTGGCATTGCCCTAATCTATCTTCTCCATCACTGTCACAGGGACTTTTTTAAATCAAGGTGCAATGTGAGAGTGAATTTTTAGAGTATAATTCAGATCATATCATCTCTCTGCTCTAATGTTTTCTGTTTTCAACTGCCTGGCAATAAATTCTGAGAGTTTTGAATGCTACCATTTAAAGTTTCCCAGTGCAAACATTCCTTACCGCTTCTATTATACTCTATCTCTCTTATGTTTAATTGAACTAGTCTTTCTTATATACTGTTGCATTGGCTCCAATTACACTCCTATATCAAAGGCCAGTACAAATGCCATTTTCTCTATTTGCCTTTCCGGAATATTTTCAGGCACTTCTGAGAAGTCCCTCTTCAGCCTTCCCACAGTCTTTAAAACTTCTTTCCCAGCACGCATCTCTTTCTGCAATCGTTATTCAGCATTTTGAGGAATACGGCTTTCTCATCTTCTTAACCCCTTAGACTTAGGGTGCTTTAACATAATAGGGATTCAGTAACTCTTTATTTAAGAATGGATTATACTGAAGAATCCATAAGACCATTTTAGTCCACATGTATTTATAACTTTAGCAACCTAGCACAGTTTTTTTTTATATTGTTGTTCTTGCCTTTGTATAAATAGTATAATTTTTAACAGCTGCAACAGTTAAGTTTGAGATACCACACTGAGTAACACTATAGTCAAAGGTGTACAGAGTAATGGATTAATCTCTATGTTTTCACTTACAGTAGATATTAGAGTATATGGTTGTTTTGACGTCAAATCCCATAGTGTGCTTTCCAGATGTCAGAATGCATTTGAATGGAAGACCAAGAACAAAATAAAAACAAAGAAGTATACATGTGTGTGCACACACACACACTTCAATTTACTGCCACCACTAACTCTTGCCTGAATTTTAAGCCAATTTTTTAAGCCAATTCTTAACTATCTTAATGCTTGGGCTATAATTTGGTACATGAAAATTTCAATCTAACTAAAAAGGATATATATGTGGAGACTTTGGCACTGTTTCTGATGTACTTCCAGGATAAGATAACAAAAATGTTTGACACTCTTGCTAATCAATGTGTGGCTGATGGAACAGCAGCTTGCCAGGGTCAAGGAACTTGTTGGAAACGCATCATCTCATTCCGCACCACAGTAGTACTGAATCTGAATCTGTACTTTAATAAGATCCCTATGTCATTCCTATGTGGATTAACATTTGAGAAGCACTGCTCTGGAAAACCTTAGTTAGAAAAAAAATTAACAATCTAATTAAAAATGAACAAAGTGGGATCTCCCTGATGGTGCAGTGATTAGGACTTACTCCCTTTACTGCCATGGCCTGGGTTTAATCCCTGGTCGGGGAACTAATATCCCACAAGCCATGCAGTGTGGCCAAAAAAAAAAATTTTTTAATGGGCAGAGGACCTGAATAGTCATTTTTCAAAGAAAACATACAGATGGCCAATAGTTACATGAAAAGATGGTTGACATCACTAATAGTTTGGGAAATGCAAATCAAAACCACAATGGGATGTCAACTCACATCTGCTGGTATGCCTAGCATCAAAAAGAGAAGAAATAACAAGCGTCAGCAAGGATATGGAAGAAAGAGGACTCTTGTGCACTGATGGCAGGAATGTGAATTAGAACAGCCACTACAGAAAAACTATGATTCCTTAAAAAAAAATTAAAAATAAAATTACCCAGTGATCCAGCAACTTCACTTCTGGGTATCTATCCAAATAACTAACTAGAAAAGGTACATTCAGACCCTTGTTCACTGAAGCACTATTTACAATATCCAAGATATAAGGGCTTCCCAGGTGGCTCAGTATTAAAGAGCCTGCCTACAATGTAGGAGACACGGGTTCAATCCCTGGGTCGGGAAGATCCCCCAGAGAAGGAAATGGCAACCCACTGCAGTATTCTTGCCTGGGAAATCCCATGGACAGAGGAGCCTGGCAGGTTACAGTCCATGGGGTTGCAAAGAGTCAGACATGACTGAGCGAGTAAACAACAAACACAACAAGATATGGAAACAACCGAAATGTCCATCAGTAGATGAAATGATAAAGATGATGTGGTACATTATTCAGTGCAGTAGATATTATTCAGCCATCAAAAGAGAGAAAGCTCTCCATTCGCAACAACATAGATGAACCTTTAGGGCATTATGTTCAGTGAAGTAGATCAGCCGGAGAAAGCAAATGCTGAATTATCTCACTCATACATGGAATCTTAAAAAAAAAGCAGAATGAAACTGCAATGAACAGATGGTGGTTGACCGAGGTAGTAGAGTGGAGGTAGGCAAGATGGGTGAAGGGAGTAAAAAGGTACAAATTTCCATTCTAAAGTAAGTCATGATGACATGATGTACAGCCTTGGATTATAGCTAAGAATAATTTATTGCATGTTTAAAAGTCATAAGAGGGTGAATCTTAAAAGTTCTTACCACATGATAAAGTTCTGTTACTATGCGTGGTGACGGATGACAACTAGACTTCTAGTGATGATCATTCCATGATATCAAACCATTACACTGCACACCTGAACTAATAACGTCATATGCCACTTATACCTAATTTTGTAAAATGAGAAGAAAAATGATACTGACACATGGACCACCACCCTCAGAGGTTCTAACTTCATTGATGGGGGGTACATCCTAGGTTTTGGGCTTTTAAAAGGCTCCACAAGTAATGCTGTAGCCCAAATTAAGTAAACTTTGGTGCATACTGGGATCACCAAGGAACTTGGCAAAAATATGAAGACTGAGGCTCTATACTCCTTTAGAATTCGGGGCTTCTGAACGCCATATCAGTTCTTCAGGTGTTTCTAATAAACACACTAAAACTTGAGAGCAGCTAGTCTAGAGAAATCCTATTTTAGGAGGTCTGGAAGTTTCCATTGGCCAGAAAATGAATATAGATGAGATGTGTCTATGGGCCCTGTGGGGAGCAAAATTCCGAAAACACATCCCCTTCTCCAAAATTCTCATTATTTTGGTTATTCAATAAAACACTTAACTGGGTACCATGATGAAGGGACTTTGCAGGCAGAATTAAGATTACTAATCTTCTGACCTAAAAATAAAGAGATTATTCTGGATTATTTAGGTAAACCCAATGTAATTACATGAGCCTTTAAAAGCATTAAAAGCATAAGAATCAATCAGAGAGGAGGCAGAAAGGAAGATCTTCTCCAGGGTATCTTCCCAACCCAGGGATCAAACCCAGGTCTCCTGCATTGCAGTCAGAGGCTTTAACCCCTGAGCCACCAGGGAAGCCCTTTCTTTCACTTTTAAAAGCATGAGAATCAATCAGAGAGGAGGCAGAAGAGGAAAACAGGAGAGCAGCAGCAGGTAAGTAAATCAAAGAGATTCCAAGAGCGAGGACAGTTCAGTGTATATAGTGAGTTCTGAGATACACGGACCATGGCCAAGCACAAGAGCGTGGCCTTTAGAAGCCAAGATGGCCTTACATCGACAAACAGCAAAGGAATGGAGACCTCAATCCTACAACTGCTTGAAGTGTTAGTGAAAGTGTTAGGTGCTCAGTTGTGTCTGATTCTTTGAAACCTCATAGTCTATCCATGAGTTCTCCAGGCAAGAATACTACAGTGAGTTGCCATTTCCTTCTTCAGGAAATCTTCCTAATTCAGGGATTGAATCTGGGTCTCCTGCATTACAGGCAGATTTTTTTACTGTCTGAGCATAAACAACATCAATTGTTATAACATCTAACAATTACTATTGCTGCTGCTGCTGCTAAGTCACTTCAGTCATGTCCGACTTTGTATGACCCCATAGTCAGCCTCCCACCAGGCTTCCCTGTCCCTGGGATTCTCCAGGCAAGAATACTGGAGTGGGTTGCCATTTCCTTCTCCAATGCATGAAAGTGAAAAGTGAAAGTGAAGTCGCTCGGTCGTGTCCGAATCTTCACGACCCCATGGACTGCAGCCTACCAGGCTCCTCCATCCATGGGATTTTCCAGGCAAGAGTACTGGAGTGGGGTGCCATTGCCTTCTCCAATTACTACTGAAGAACAGCAAAAGAGACCCCTAACAAAGAAAGTATCCCCTGCCCCCAAGCCCCACAAAATCTGAATTTAGATAAGCCTAAATTTATGCAATGCAAATATTCTAATTCCTTCCTTCAACATTTCTATAGAATGAAGATTAAACAGGGTGGATTCAATACTCCTGTTTATGTTGGCTCTCTCAAAAGCTCACTAAAAAATAGTAAAAATAATAATAATAGCCAAATTTAAACCACACAGATAAAAAAATAAAACAGTGAGTCTTAAAATTTTAGATGACAGAAAGATAGAATAAGTGATAACATACAAGTGACAAGAAAAAGCTGAAACCCAAGTGACTAAGTCACAAGACAATGACAAAAATGGATTCGGACCATGTAACCCATAAAAGCTCAGGAATCAGAAGCACCAGGAGACTCTAATGGTGGAGGTTTATAGTAGAATAGATTAATCTTCCAGAATTCTTCCTAAGCCCATGAAGTGAGGAGCCTGCCCAGGTAGAATAATAGAAGGTTACTCTCTGGAGACCCTGAGCCAGCAAACACTGGGTTTGGGGATATCTGGCACAGGTGAGGGCAGTGGTAAAGCAAGTGAAACTCTGTACACTGAAGTTTAAAATTGCTTTTCTATTCTTGGCTTTCAGGAAACTGACAATTGAACCTGTCAAAAGCAGTATTTTTTCATAATTTCTTTCCAATAAAATTAACCCTTCTAGAGAAAGAAAGCTTCAGGAGCTGAATTCTAGAATCTTCCCAATGGAATAGAAAAGCTCCATGTTAACTATGCAATCCTGAGGACCACCAGTCCATTAATTCTCCCCATGCAGAAAAAGAAAACTCAATTAGTTTTTTAGTCCTTCCATCTTGAGTCAGAATATACAACTAACATTCCTTAAACCTTTGAGGAATTGCTCTTACATGGAAAACAAAGACCAACATGATCAACTAGAAGTGGGGAAAGTGGAGTTAAGTCAGAGTGAAGAAAAGAATATTAAAAACTTTCATGTATGTTATCAGAGAGATAAGACATGAAAATATATTAGCATGTGTGAAAAATAAGAGCAGGATGCTATATGAATTTTTAGAAAAACAAGAAGGAATTTTAAGAAATTAAAAATATGATGGCAGAATAATTATATTTTAACCCCATAAAGTATTAGAAGATACAGTTGGGAAATCTCCAGCAAGATGAAAAACAAAAAGGTGAAGAGAAGAGAAATAGGAAACAAAAAAGGTAATAGATTATGGGTAAACATAAGAATGTCTATGCAGGAATGCCAATATCAGAGTAATTAAAGGCCTTGAAAGAAAGATCACAGAAAATGGAGATAAAGAAGTAGCATGAGACTTTCTTAAAACTAAAACATAGAATTTTCAGGTTGAAAAGACCCACTGAGGATAATAAAATGAATAAAAACAAAAATATAATGACATTAAGTGATATCATAATGATATTTCAGAACACCAAGATGAAAGAGATAATCAAAATTTCCAGAAAGAAAAAAGTCCCATCACAAACCAAAGACCAGATATTAAAACACTGTCTTTCAACTGCAATACTGGAGGTCAGAAGTCAGTGAAGTATGCCATTAAAATTATATGAAAATGATCTTTAACCCAGAACTCTATTCCCAGATAAAACAGCAATCATATGTAACAGGGTAAACTCAATATTAACATCAAAGTGTTATGTCTTAGAAAGCTACTGGGGATTAAATCACCAAATCAAGAGAGCAAACCAAAAAAGAAAAGATCTCAGACCTAGGGGTGATTGGGGGCATGGTGGAATAAGGATTAAGACAGTCTTGAGAGGTGAAAGGCATTCCCAGGATCAGTAAATGGGTGTTCTTGGAAGATGCTGTGCAGAGGGCTTAAAAATCAGTAAAACAAGACTGGAAGATGGGGCAGAGAACTCAGAGAGAAACTGTCTACAGTTAAAAAAAAAGAAAGCAAAGGAAAAAGAGAGACAGCTACCCTATGAATTTGACCAAGTTTCTGAGAGTTTTCCTCATCTGCCTCATAGGTCTATTTAATTCAAAATCTTAGATGTGTATGACCTTGATTTGAAATAAGCTAGTTAAGTTCAATTTTTATTGATAATGTAGCTAACATCTAAATTAACCACTCTTTCCTCAAATGAAAATCATTCTCTTATTGACATATTTTTCAAATATATTTAAATCATGAAATAAATCAACATAGACCATAATAAATAACTCTTATAAACTGACTCATTAGCTTTTTAGACCCCCAAATTTCCCTCAGCAAACATAGATTCACATATATTTAGTAGTTTTAACTTTCCTATAGTTCTTCCCATTTAAACCATTCAGTTTCTAAGAAAATTATTGGTAGTGTGTATTTGGAAATGGAGTTATAAGGAAAAAATAAGAATTGTGGCAGGAGAAATGTTTTTTTTCCTGCAACAGTCACTTCTTGCTCAGGAAATTCAGTATTATTTCGCCCTGTGTTAATAAATTCAGTAACCAAATTAGTTACAAAATAATCATTAATAAAGTTTTCTTTCTGTCAGTCATACTGATTGAAATGAGTGCACTATTTTGATCCCCATTACTTTATTTATAGATTTCTCTTCACCTGGAAGTCCCCTGAGATGAGAAACACCACCCTGTCAAATTGATTTGATAAGGTTGCTATTCACCCACCTATACAGCCAAACATTAAATGAGGCTCAGTTCATTTCCTTGAGGGAGTCGTGCTAAATAAAGCAACCTAGGAGAATAAGTTGCGGAGGACAGAATAAAGAATAATGGCAAAAATCAAACACATCTAATACTGCAGAGTTGCTTAAAAGTAAGACTTACTTCTCTCTTGTGGCTTCTGACGTATAATATCTATCATATTTTGTCAAGATAATGTTCCCAAGTTGCATTGTAAGACACAGAGCAGCCTAAATGCCGAAAACATTTTTAGAAAGTGGCACAATGAAGAAATAATACTATTTTTCTACGGGCTCTACCATAAAATTGGATCAAGATATCTCTAAACAATTTATTTTTAAAAGCACATCCAGTTAGATAACAATGATTTCTGGTGTCACATCATCTATTTTAATCTCTGTGAACAATGCACCTTCTTACTCTCTGATCAGATCTACTCCATTGGCCCAAATCACTGAGCTAAAATAAGTGAATAGGTTTATTTCTAATACAGACACACATTCAGTTCTTTTTCATAAAAGTAGGGAAATTCAAGTTGGATGGGATGTTAGAATGCCTCAACAATTTCATTTTGTAGATGAAAACCTGAAGTTTAGAGAAAAATGCATGATTTTTCATTCATTTTTCAGTACATGCTATTTTTTTAATCATCTGAATTTGTTTCTTTCTATATGACAATTAATAATGATAATATTACTAATCACTTACATATGTAAAACATATGTGCATTATCAATTATCATAGCAGGGCTAGTGTTATTTTTATACATGAAGAGTCTGATTCTCAGAGACAGAAGTGAACTCCCTGTTTTGGGCCACGTAGCCAATAAATGGCAGGATGAGACCGTCGAAGTCTGTACAGTTGCGCTGTGCTATTCTGGGTCCCACTGAGACTGGCTGTATCATCTGACCCAGACATAATTGAGAAGGGGGAATAAAAACCCTACCTGTCAAGTTTTTCATAACATGAACTTAAGTTTAGTCACAGAAGCAAGTGAAACTATCATTTGCTTCAACACGGTGCTGCACTATTTCCATAACTAATATTACTGTTATTTTAAAACAGTGAACCAAATTAACAGTGAACTAACTTCCAAAACTGGAAGTTGTTTTTTTTTTTTAATATCCAGGTATACCATAGTTTACAAATGTTTCTCAAAACATTAATAACTTTATCCTGTGATTGCCTGAAGTGTTATGTGAAATGAAAGTCACTCAGTCTTGTCCAGCTCTTTGCAACCCCATGGATATACAGTCCATGGAATTCTCTAAGCCAGAATACTGAAGTGGGCAGCCATTACCTTCTCCAAGGGATCTTCCCAAGCCAGGGATCAAACCCAGGTCTCCTCCATTGGTGGCGGATTCTTTACCAACAGAGCTACCAGGAAAGTCTGATGTGTTATGGCTGGGGTTGAATTTAATAATAAAGATGTATGTTAACACAATTGTAAAAATGCTTCTATCATAACTTTAAATGAAGGTTAATTTTAAATAACCTATCATTTTAATGATATAAAGAGAAGGAAACAGTACATATAACATTCAATGTAAGTCAAGGTAATATAGAATTAATTCATTACTATATAATACAGTAATGCTATTTTCAAGGTAGACACAAGGAAACACTATTTTCTTACATTCTTGAAACATCAATACAAGACAAATGCTTGTTAGTCTCATATCTGCTAAACAGTAAATCAGGCTACAGATATCTGTCTTATTATTTTTAACTAGAATTATAGAAGTCAAAATATAAAAATGAAAATGGCCTAATTCTGCTGTTTAGGGATTTAGAGATTTCCTAATCTGTTTAGATTAGGAATAGCAGATACATTTACTTATTGGAAATCTATCACTTGCTACAACTCCATATACTCTGCACTTCACAGTATTTGTTCTTTAAATTTTAATCATTGAAATTAATACTTAACTTCCATTGGTGAAACTTGAGTTACCAAATTATCTTAAATATTCAAAAAGGTGTTTAATCATTTTTGAGTCAGAAACCCCTTTGGGACTCTAATGCAAGCTACTGACTCTTTACTCACAAGAATGCACTTGAACTTCTACACATACTGGGACCTATCTTTTCAAGGAATTTATAGATACTCAGCAATTGAGAACTTCTGCCAGACATCAACTTAAAATAGAGAAATATTGTGAACTGAAAATTCATCTGCATGGAGCTCTTCTCAAATTTTCTGAATTTTTAAAATACTATCTTATGGCTTAAGGATTATATCAAGTTATAAAATATATTTATCAATCCTCCTGAATTTTCACAGCAGTAATCATTAGCATTAGTTTATCTTAATTATTTTTCATTTCAGCCGGGATGACAAAGGGTCTCTTCTTTCTTTGTGTATTTGTTTATAGCCTAAAAAGACATATCCCTGAGTATCTACTGAATTACTGTAAACTTTACTTGCATATGGGCTTCCCTGGTAGCTCAGATGATAAAGAATCTGCCTGCAATGCAGGAGACATGAGTTTGATCCTAGGTCAGGAAGATCCCCTGGAGAAGGGAATGGCTACCCACTTCAGTATTCTTACCTGGAGAATTCCATGGACAGAGGAACCTGGTAAGCTACAGTCCATGGGGTCTCAAAGAGTCAGACACGACTGAATGACTAACCCTTATTTGCATATAAAGCTCCAGTATCTAAAAGCTTCCTGAAAACAGGGACAATGCAGAAACAGACACAGAGAAAAGACTTACGGACACGAGGAGACGGGAGGAGAGGGTGGGCTGGGAGGGAGACGGGAGGCAGTTCCAAAGGGAGTGGGTATATGCATACCTATGGGTGATTCATGTTGAGCTTTGACAGAAAACAGCAAAATTCTGTACAGCAATTAGCCTAAAATAAAAAAATAAATAAAAAGAAAAAAAATACTTTTACACATTCTGGGAAAAATGTCAAAAGACATTGCTGAAATTTGTACAATTTTAGCAAGAATCATCAAACCAGATTGAAGACTTTCTAATGTGGAAGAAAATAGAGCAGGAGTGATAAAAGAGAAAACTATATGAAGCTTTAAGGAGAGTTAAATATGAATTATTGATTTGGGAATGGACCCAAGTGAAACAGCATACATAAATGTTAAGTTTCCTAGAAAAACAATCAGCTAATTCATTAAAAAAAAAAAAATGCAAAAAGAAAAAATGGTTCCCTGAGGAGACCTTACAAACAGCTATGAAAAGAAGAGAAGCAAAAGGCAAAGGAGAAAAGGAAAGACACAGCTATTTGAATGCAGAGGTCCAAAGAATAGCAAGGAGAGATAAGAAAGCCTTCTTCAGTGATCAATGCAAAGAAATAGAGGAAAACAACAGAATGGGGAAGACTAGAGATCTGTTCAAGAAAATTAGAGATACCAAGGGAACTTTTCATGCAAAGATGGGCACAATAAAGGAAAGAAATAGTATGGACCTAACAAAAGCAGAATATGTTAAGAAGAAGTGGCAAGAATACACAGAAGAACTATACAAAAAAGATCTTCATGACCCAATCACGATGGTGTGATCACTCACCTAGAGCCAGACATCCTGGAATGAGAAGTCAAGTGGGCCTTAGGAAACATCACTACAAAGCTAGCGGAGGTGATGGAACCAGTTGAGCTATTTCAAATCCTGAAAGATGATGCTGTGAAAGTGCTGCACTCAATATGCCAGCAAATTTGGAAAACTCAGCAGTGGCCACAGGACTGGAAAAGGTCAGTTTTCATTCCAATCCCAAAGAAAGGCAATGCCAAAGAATACTCAAACTACTGCACAATTGCACTCATCTGACATGCTAGCAAAGTAATGCTCAACATTCTCCAAGCCAGGCTTCAACAGTACATGAACCGTGAAACTTTCAGATGTTCAAGCTGGATTTAGAAAAGGCAGAGGAACCAGAGATCAAATTGCCAACATCCATTGATCATCAAAAAAGCAAGAGAGTTCCAGGAAAATATCTACTTTTGCTTTATTGACAATGCCAAAGTCTTTGACTGTGTGGATCACAAACTGTGGAAAATTCTTCAAGAGATGGAAATACCAGACCACCTTAGCTGCCTCCTGAGAAATCTGTATGCAGGTCAAGAAGCAACAGTTAGAACTGGACATGGAACAACAGACTGGTTCCAAATTGGGAAAGGAGTACATCAAGGGTTGTATACTGTCACCCTGCTTATTTAACTTATATGCAGAGTACATCATGAGAAATGGACTGGATGAAGCACAAGCTAGAATCAAGATTGCTAGGAGAAATATCAATAATCTCAGACATGCAGATGACACCACCCTTATGGCAGAAAGTGAAGACGAACTAAAGATCCTCTTGATGAAAGTGAACAAAGAGAGTGAAAATTTGGGCTTCGAACTCAACATTCAGAAAACTAAGATTTAGGCATCTGGTCCCATCACTTCATGGCAAATAGATGGGGAAACAGTGCGAAACTTTTTTGGGGGTCTCCAAAATCACTGCAGATGGTGACTGAAATCATGAATTAAAAAGACGCTTGCTCCTTGGAAGAAAAGTTATGACCAGCCTAGACAGCTTATTAAAAAGCAGAGACATTACTTTGTCAACAAAGGTCCATCTAGTCAAAGGTATGGTTTTTCTAGTTGTCATGTATGGATGTGAGAGTTGGACTATCAAGAAAGCTGAATGCCAAAGAATTGATGCTTTTGAACTGTGGTGCTGGACAAGACTCTTGAGAGTCCCTTGGACAGCAAGCAGATCCATCCAGTCCATCCTATAGAAAATCAGTCCTGAATATTCATTGGAAGGACTGATGTTGAAGATGAAAGTCCAATACTCTGGCCACCTGATGTGATGAACTGACTCATTTGAAAAGACCCTGATGCTAGAAATGTTTGATGGCGGGAGAAGAAGGGGACGACAGAGGATGAGATGGTTGGATGGCATCACTGACTCAATGGACATGAGTTTGAGTATACTCTAGGACTTGGTGATGGACAGGCAGGCCTGGTGTGCTGCAGTCCATGGGGTCGCAAAGAGTCAGATATGACTGAGCAACTGAACTGAATTCATAAAAATGATTAATCAGTTTTCTATTTTATGTTCTTGGTTTTAGTGGAGAGAATGAAGAAGCCTGCTGCTCCCAAACAATGCACCCTGCTCTTCCTGGAAATAGTCTAAGCCAGAGGAAAAGCAGTATCTTGCTTAGAAGAGGAGTGAAACAGTTATAAGCCAGCCAGGAAAAAACCTTTAGTAAATAAGCAATATTGTTTGTAACGGGAAAATAAGATTACTCCCACCCCCACCAGCAGCCATACATTGAACTAAATTGTGAGATCTTAACAATCACTTTGTCATCGTTCATTGAAGAATGGAAGGTGGGAATGGGGAGAGAAAATAAATCAACATCTTTTAAGAATATATGGCTTCTTAGGTTTTTCTTGAATATTAACATATTCTTGTTAAATATTCGTAATACAACCTAAAGACAGATATAATTATTTCTGTATTATCAATGAAGAAATGGTAGCTAGGCAAATTGCTCCAAGATGCCCAGATATTCAGTGCCAGAGGCAAAACTCCAGTAAAAATGTATCTGAATCCATCTTTCTCTTTCCACCTGCTTCACAATATTACCTAGGACATAGAGGAAATGAGGAAATAAAGTAAAACAGCACATTTGTGAAAAAGATTTTGGTTGAGGTTGATGGTGATAAAGGTAGATTTCAGGGAAGGAGACAACACCTTCTATATTTGCTTCTACTATTATTTTGGATATTGGGATTCACACAGATACATGGTGAGTAAGAGGGGAAAAATAAGTTGTTTAGCACTGACAGCCAAGAGTGATCTCAACATAAAGTTAAAGAGCTGCGTGTGAAGTCCTGTGAGGAGGCAAAGATCTCCAGGGGTCAGTGAAAAGCAGACTGCTTTAGAAGTGAAAGATGTAAAAATCTAGATGGTTTATTTCATTAAATAAGGTATGTGAGTCAAAGGCAATGAGGGAAGCATGAATTAGTAATATATTTCATGTGAGGTGTCTGATTTATACCATTTCTCCATGTTTAAACTATATTATGATTTCAGTGGCTGAGAATGACCTGTGGGTATGCCTTGGATCAAAAAAAAAAGCAATTCTCTCCTTTTGTCTTACAGAAAGAAAGCAGAAGTTCTCATCTAAAGACTATTTTTCTTGACGCAGTATTTATATTTTCCTTACTTTCTTAATAATGCTTTTTCTACCTTGTTAAATTTAGTTGACCATATTCAGAGTAGTTAAATGCATAACCCAATTTGACATCAACAAGAAGCAATATCTTATGCCTCAGTACATACTTATGATTCCTCCCTACCTTACATACTCTAAAGTGTTCTCACCCCATCACTTCATCCACTCGTGTCATTTCCACTCAGCTACTCCCTACTGGAGACTAACAATACACAATTGAAAGCCAATGGTAAATGCTATCTTCCATGAAAAGTTCTACTGAAAAGTCCATTGATACTTTGATAATAAAAATTTAGAGAGATCAAATGAATTTACCAAGAAACAGTCACCAGTCTTGATGGATATGACCAGCCTTGATGGTACAAGGTCCTTAGGGTGAAATTGTTTTAATAGTCTAAGAGGTAATAAAAAGTCACATCCATAGGGCTTTGTAGATCCTGAATCTACCTTATCTATTGGAGGGTTGAACAACAGCAAGAGATGTTATGACTTAAATATGAACACAGCAACCCACTCCAGTAGTCTTGCCTGGAGAATCCCACAGACAGAGGAGCCTGGTATGCTACGGTACATAGGGCCACAAAGAGTTGGACATGACTGAGGTGAGTTAGCACACACACACACACATACACACACACAATCTCTATTTGCTAGGTTGATAACAAGCAGAGGAAAGCAGCTAAGAGAGGATGTAGAGACAACAGCTTATTAATGCAACTGTTGCAGTGTTCAAGATAGAGCGTGATGGTGGCTTGGGCAGTGTTTCTCCATCACAGAGAACAAGGTAAAGATACTGCCTGAAGATCTGGAGTGAAAAGTCCAGTGGAAATTGACAGTGACACTAATCCTCTGTCTGGGGCAACATGACGCCAAATGCAGTAACAGAGGAACTGAGTCAGGCCCACCTCCTTGGAAACTAGTGTGGGTCCATATAACTCTGCCCGTTGACAACACAGTGACCCAGGGATGGTTTAAGCACCATTTCAGATCCTCTGTTTCAGAATCCAGTGTCTCTTCACTTCCATTCCTCCCTTTTGAATCCTACTCATATCCGATTGCATCCATCAATATCACCTCCTTCCTGAGCCTTCAGGATTACAACAAGATTTGCTCTCTCATTCCTCTGGACCACCTTAGTACTTCTTAAGAGTCATGTTTTCCTTTGATTGTCCATATCATCTTCCTTGTGACATCATTTACCTAATATCAAATAAGCGTGCATTCTGTGCTAGGCTTCATATTAGGAAACTCTCTGAAAGCACTTCATTATGTGCTTTGAACATGGGAAGCCCTTGAATAAATGGAAGAATGAATAGAGTTTTGGCTGAAGATGAGAGCAGAAGTCAGGTTTGCTAACTTCTAGGCAAATGCTGCCTCCCCTCTACCCAACTCAATACCTCAGCAAACTCCAATGTCCTTACCTCTACAGAGACAGCAAAATAGGCCATCAAATACTAAGTGCATGTCAGTTTGGATAACTGGGCCTATTGCATGCGTCAGTTTTTACAGAGTAAGGCAATTCACATCAACTGAACAACTTTTAGACCACTCAGTTTATGAAACAATGAATTATGCCTACATTAACTCAGTTTTATCTGTAATATCTGAAAAGACAACACAGGTATAAGTAAAATACTGATGATGCAATAAAGATGATTCTTATATCACCTTACACAAGCCCCATTCGTCCATCTCTCTTTCTGAGAATCATCCTATCTTTACTTATTATTAATAACCCATAAGAAACTCCTTTAAAGAAACAGAATTATTAGCCATTGAGTATTTCACTAGGTACTAATACTGTATATGTACTATCTTTATTCTTAACTTATATACTGAGATAGCCAATATATTTCACATTTTACTAGGTGAAGAAACTAGAGAGCTTAAGAAATCTTCCTAAGATCATATACCTAGTAAATGAACTTGACACTTGAGACAGTTTCCTATTATGATGTTTCTGTGTTGTAAACATGTATTTCCAAAGGTCTAGTTTTTTAGTCCTTAAGAAATAAAAGTCTACTACTCTGGAGGCAACAGCAACTTCTCATTAAAAATAAATAAATAAATGAATACACACACACACACACACACACACACACCTAGGTCCTTTCCATTTTCTTCTGGCGCTAATAACTAGCATTAGTTGGAAGATGTTATTTTTGTATTAGGCCTTAAATTGAAAACAATAAGTCAAAATGAATGTTATTTTATGCAAAACACTTGAATTGCATTAAAATCCAACATGGCATATGAGGCTGATTTCCATGGAAAAGAATAAGAGAATGAGAGTACGTGTTTAAAAATAACACACTGGAACCAAAAGGAATATCACCAAGACTCAAAATAGAAGGATACATATTTCCTTGTAATTTTAAGGAGAAAGATGTGCATAATTCATTCATTTTAATTAATTACCTAAAAGTAATTTAATGATAATTTCCAAATTTGATAATCATCACATAAAAAGACATTTTAAAAACATTTTGTGTTTCAAAAGTATTTAAAAGAAATTTTGAGAACTTATTTCAGTTAAGTATGAATGATGTCCGGAGAAGGCAATGGCACCCAACTCCAGTACTCTTGCCTGAAAAATCCCATGGACAGAGGAGCCTGATGGGCTGCAGTCCATGGGGTCGTTAAGAGTCGGACACGACTGAGCGACTTCACTTTCACCTTTCACTTTCATGCACTGGAGAAGGAAATGGCAACCAATTCCGGTGTTCTTGCCTGGAGAATCCTGGGGACGGGGGAGCCTGGTGGCTGCCGTCTGTGTGGTTGCACAGAGTCGGACACGACTGAAGTGACTTAGCATGAATGATGTCAAGTAAAAGGTGATGAATGGTAAAGTTATAGGAAACTCAAAGACAAAATGCTACATGTAAATAGCAGCTATCCTAGAAATTTATTCCATCCCTGGTTATTTTTTTGTACACTTCTATAGCTCATAGGAAAATGAGAAATTAATGTAGACTACTACTACTACTACTAAATCACTTCAGTCGTGTCCGACTCTATGTGACCCCATAGACAGCAGCCCACCAGGCTCCCCCATCCCCGGGATTCTCCAGGCAAGAACACTGGAGTGGGTTGCCATTTCCTCCTCCAATGCATGAAAGTGAAAAGTGAAAGTGAAGTCGCTCAGTCGTGTCCGACTCTTAGCGACCCCATGGACTGCAGCCTTCCAGGCTCCTCTGTCCATGGGATTTGCCAGGCAAGAGGACTGGAGTGGTGCCATTGCCTTCTCCGAAATGTAGACTAATTCCCTACATTTACTTATGACACAAATGCAGACCAGAGTTTAAGTAAACTACTGAAGGTCATGGATTTACTTAGTATTTTAGAAAGAATTAAGGCTAGAACATTCTTAGAACAGAACCACCCAGTGATTGTATCTGCTAATTTTGATGAATTAAACCATAACTTAAGGGATCATTCCTTGATATTTCAAATTTAAACTCACATATACATTTCCATTCTGTGTCCACTCACACTCAATTTCAAATTTAGAAGCAGTCTCACAGTCCCCGACTTTCACTTTATTATCAATGAAGTGAAGAATTTTAATTACCTAGAAATACTTCCTAGACATTTTGTGAGAAAGAGTCAGACTGAAAAAACCTGCACTGTGGATTCTGTGTATTATGGCTCTCTCTTGGGCATGCTCAGTCATGTCCAATTCTTACAACCCTGTGGACTGTAGCTCCTCTTCCATGAATTTTCCAAGCAAGGTTACTGGAATGGGTTGCCATTTCATCCCCCAGGGGATCTTTCCAACCCAGGGATTATGATTAGGGGAGTAATAGAATTTCCTGTGTCCTTCTGTCGTTCTGGAGCCATTCAATATTTTCAGTAGTTCAGTATTAAGAAATCCTGCAGCCTCTCCCAGGTGAGAAGCCAGAGCTGTGGTGCACAGCGGAGAAACAGTAAGTGAGGTGGGAGCAGTGTGCACAGTGTTAAGAGTGAAATAGTCAGCATTCAAAGGATGAGCACCTCTTGGGAGGCTTTATAGTATAACCGAACTGGGAAGGAAAAACCATAGACTTTAAGAATTAGTGCTATGGGTTATGGGCTTCCTGGTGGCTCAGACAGTAAAGAATCTGCCTGCAATGAGGGAGACCTGGGTTCAACCCCTGGGTTGGGAAGATGCCCTGGAGAAAGGAATGGCTACCCACTCCAGTATTCTTGCCTGGAGAATTCCATGCTACAGATTATAATTCAGATCTCCTTTCATGTGCTTTAAGAGATACAGGTGACACTCATGGTAAAGAACCTGCCTGCCAATTCAGGAGACATAAGAGATGAAAGTTCGATCCCTGGGTTGGGAAGAACCCCTGAAGGAAGGCATGGCAACCCCCTTCAATATTCTTGCCTGGAGAATCCCATGGACAGAGAAGCCTGATGGGCTACAGTCCATAAGGTTGCAAAGAGCTGGACTCGACTGAGTGACTCACTTCACTGGCTATATTCAGTCCTTGTGATTGCCCAAAATAGAGAAGTCACCATTGTGACAATCACATGGTATTAGTGATTAAATTCTTTAGGTCTAATGAAATAGTCCACACTGTGAACTAACTCAGTGGATATAACCAAGGTGATATCATTCCAAAGGAATGGTCCTTGTGGTATTAATGAGGTTAGTGGGACAGGAGCAAAGTAGAAGAACAGGGGGTTGAGGTAGGGTACAGGCAGGGAAACAACAGCCAGAGTATTCTTCATTCTTGGCCCAACCAACTATAGTTAGAAGCTCACTCCTTAGAAACTGACCCCCAGGCTTCAAATCTCCCCTTCAGAAGGTTTATGTCCCAGTGTAGAGTCAGAACCTGGGAACATTTCTTCACCAGAGGAGAAGGAGAAGAAATTTTCAGTCCACCACATTCTGGCTCACTTGAGACTGTGAGTGCTTTGAGGTTAAATACTAATCCCAGTACCTGGGATGGTATCATCAACTCAATGGATATGAGTGTGAGCAAACTCCAGGAGATAGTGAAGGACAGGGAAGCCTGGCATGCTGCAGTCAGTGGGTCACAAAGAATCAGAGACAACTGAGTGAATGAACAAGTACCTGTGTTCTAGCCTGGCAAGATGAGACTAATATCTTGCTCTAAAACTCACCTCCAGTTCCTAGGTTATAGTTCAAGCCAACTGAACCCAAGCTTAATGATTCTTACCCCATATGAGAGTATCTCTGAATCTTAGGCTCTTCCCAACCTAACCTGTAAATTCTTTGGGAGTCCAAAGTCAAGCCACTGACCTCTGAGGCCCTATTTCCAGATAAATACTCTTTAATTGTGTCTAAAATAAGAGGTTATAAAGAAGTGATTCCTAAAGCCCTTGCCAATCCCAAAGCCTATTACATTTGGGTCTATCAAATGTCTGGTTCATCATTAAAGTCTCCGATCTAGACCTCCCTTTGGCTGACTCAGACCAAATGATAATAAAAATGGAGAAATGTCTCTGAATTGCAAGGCAGGACTTGTGACAATCAATGGATTAATGTAAGATTTGTGAATTTCTTTGAGCCATGTGAAAAAAGAATTATTGTTATGGAATTATAATTTCTTACATTTTGACATCTGAATTAAAGTACCTGAGCCCTAAGGGGTGAAATCTCATTAAGATTTATGTTATCAATAATAGAAATAGGTTTAAAAAATAATGACATGCTAATTTCTGCATAAATATCACATACTTTCCAGTTTCTTCTGCTATAAACTTTTGCCAAGTACCAAAGGCACACTTTTACAATCAGTATAGTGAGATTGTAAGTGAGGAATATTAAAAAATATTAAGATCATTTTCTATATTTTGCAGATCTTTTTAGGAAATCTCTCTCTCTTCCTTCCCTTCCCCACTGCATATACAGAAAAAGAAGAATATGACTTATTTTGCAAGAAAAAGAGATGGAGTGACCACAAATGGTCCTTGCTGGTGGGGGCTAGAGAAAAATCTAAAAAAATTAAGATCTACCAACAAATTAATAAATAATAATTTAAATGTTATTTCTCTACTTCCTTTTAATAGCTCTATACGAGGGGGTCAAGGAAGTGGCCTCATTATCGAACAATCTTCATGGTTAGAAAGTGTCTATCTGGCTATGATGAAAGAGCTAATGACAAGTCAAATAACTCAAAAGGAGACAGTGGACAAGCAAGAATTTTGAATATCTAGACTGCTTTCTAGGCTATAAAGAATGGAACCACTTTGAAGTAATATACAGTGAGTAAATCCTATTCTAGGGTCTTCCAGGTATTGGTTAGAGAAAGTTTTAGAATTTTAATTCTCTAGGTTCATAATCATTATCACCAACAAACCATGCTTATTTAGTACTTTATAAGATTTAGAGAAATTCTAAGTACTTAAATTATTTGAGCCTCCGAAAAACTGTATGAAGTATTTTCAGTGGCCCCATTTTAATATTGGGGGCTTCCCTTATAGCTCAGTCAGTAAAGGATCTGCCTGCAATGCAGGAGACCTGGGTTCGATCCCCTGGGTTGGGACGATCCCCTGCAGAAGGAAATGGCAACCCACTCCAGTATCCTTGCCTGGAAAATCTCACGGACAGAGGAGCCTGGTGGGCTGCAGTCCATGGGGTCGCAAAGAGTAGGACACGAGTGAGCGACTCACACACACAACATACACATTTCAATATTAATATATGAACTGAAGAGTCCCCCAGAGGTTTAATGAGTTACTGATAAAACTATCATGCTAGTGAGTGAAAGACTTGAAAAGAGCATTCAGATCTTCTGGCTCTTAGCAGTGATGATAGTATTAAATGAAAGAGTGCATATAAGGTAACTTACGGATTTTTAAAATACCCTTTATCAGGATAAGGAATTTCCCTCCTTTATTTCTAAATTTTGATAGGTCTTATTTATGAATGGGTGTTGACTTTTATCTAATGCTTCTTCTGGATTGATTAAGATAATCAGGACTTTTTCTCCCTTACCCTTGATGACTTATTAGATTGATTGTATGTAAAATACTGAAACAACTTTGCAGGAAACTTCCCTGGTAGCCCAGTGGTTACGACTCCAACTCCTCCTATGCAAGTGGCATGAGTTCAGTTCCTGGTCAGGGAAGTCCCACATCTCACAGGATGTGGCCAAAAATAAATTAATTGCAAGTAAATAACAACCTTGCATTCCTCGGATAATCCTCACTTGGCATGATGTATTACTCTTTATATATGCCTCTATTTCACTTGCATACATCTTGTTAAAGATTTTTATACCTATATTTTTTAGGTATATTCAGTTCTGTTCACTTCAGTCGCTCAGTTGTGTCCAACTCTTTGTGACCCCATGAACTGCAGAGGCCAGGCCTCCCTGTCCATCAACAACTCCCGAAGTCCACCCAAATCCACGTCCGTTGAGTCAGTGATGCCATCCAGCCATCTCATCCTCTGTCGTCCCCTTCTCCTCCTGCCCTCAATCCTTCCCAGCATCAGAGTCTTTTCCAATGAGTCAACTCTTCACATGAGGTGGCCAAAGTATTGGAGTTTCAGCTTTAGCATCAGTCCTTCCAAACAACACCCAGGACTGATCTCCTTTAGAATGGACTAGTTGGATCTCCTTGCAGTCCAAGGGACTCTCAAGAGTCTTCTCCAACACCACAGTTCAAAAGCATCAATTCTTCGGTGTTCAGCTTTTTTCACAGTCCAACTCTCACATCCATACATGACCACTGGAAAAACCATAGCCTTGACTAGACGGACCTTTGTTGGCAAAGTAATGTCTCTGCTTTTGAATATGCTATCTAGGTTGGTCATAACTTTCCTTCCAAGGAGTAAGCGTCTTTTAATTTCATGGCTTCAGTCACCATCTGCAGTGATTTTGGAGCCCCAAAATATAAAGTCTGATGCTGTTTCCCCATCTATTTCCCATGAAGGGATGGGACCAGATGCCATGATCTTAGTTTTCTGAATGTTGAGTTTTAAGCCAACTTTTTCACTCTCCTCTTTCACTTTCATCAAGAGGCTTTTTAGTTCCTTTTCACTTTCTGCCATAAGGGTGGTGTCATCTGCATATCTGAGGTTATTGATATTTCTCCTGGCAATCTTGATTCCAGCTTGTGCTTCTTCCAGACCAGCGTTTCTCATGATGTACTCTGCATATAAGTTCAATAAGCAGGGTGACAATATACAGCCTTGACATACTCCTTTTCCTATTTGGAACCAGTCTGTTGTTCCATGTCCAGTTCTAACTGTTGCTTCCTGACCAGCACACAGGTTTCTCAAAAGGCAGGTCAGGTGGTCTGGTATTCCCATCTCTTTCAGAATTTTCCACGGTTTATTGTAATCCACAGTCAAAGGCTTTGGCATAGTCAATAAAGCAGAAATAGATGTTTTTCTGGAACTCTCCTGCCTTTTCCATGATCCAGCAGATGTTGGCAATTTGATCTCTGGTTCCTCTGCCTTTTCTAAAACCAGCTTGAACATCTGGTAGTTCACGGTTCACGTATTGCTGAAGCCTGGCTTGGAGAATTTTGAGCATTACTTTCCTAGCATGTGAGATGAGTTTGAGCATAGTTTGAGAGTAGTTTGAGCATTTGTTGGCATTGCCTTTCTTTGGGATTGGAATTGAAAACTGACCTTTTCCAGTCCTGTGACCACTGCTGAGTTTTCCAAATTGGCCAGTATTTATAGTTTTCTTGTAATGAACATATGGACACAGAAATTATGCAGGCTTCAAAAAACAAAGTGGAGAATGCTTTCTCTTCCTCTTTTTTTCTGAAACCATTTGTCAAAGACTGGTCATTTTTCTTTGCTTGAATTTTTTATAGAATTCACCAAGAAGCCCATTAGGTCAGACCTACCTACCCTGATAACTCTAACCAAAACAGCTGCCTCTGCTCTTTACTTTCATAGCTCTCCATTGATTTCCTTCCTTTGCTTTTGTGTGAGTTAGTAACTATGTACTCATATAATCAATGTCTATCCATAGGGTCGCACAGAGTTGGACACGACTGAAGCGACTTAGCATGTATGCATGCATTAGAGAAGGAAATGGCAACCCACTCAGTGTTCTTGCCTGGAGAATCCCAGGGACAGAGGAGCCTGATGGGCTGCCATCTATGGGGTCGCACAGTCGGACACAACTGAAGTGACTTAGCAGCAGCAGCATACCCCCCAGACTAAACACTGAGAGCTGGGATCGTGTCTAGTTTGTTTATGATGATGTCTTAGAACCTAGAATAATAACAACTGGCAAATACAACTTATGTACTTGTTGAATGGTTAAATGAATGAATGAATGAATGAATATAACTGTTGGATACTGTTTTCACACCTTCCCTGTATTCTACGAGCTATTGTTATAAGTACATTAATTTTCATATTTCAGTACAGTATAATGAACTCTACACTTTTCTCACTTAAGCTTATATTTTTGTATTCTTACATTAATATAAAGTACAGTGTAATGAAAACAGTATGAGACAGATAAGAAAAATTTGAGGGCCTTTTTCCATGTTATTCTGTATAACCCTACACTGATCATAGTATTCACAAGATACGTGATATTGGTTTGGACATTAGACATTTAATTGATTTTAGTTCCTTCATTTCAATCTAAAAATTATAATGTTGCCTTTCCCTAATGGCAAATATGTGAAAATGTTTGATAAATCCTAAAATGTTACAAAAAGCTACGGGGTTGTCAATGATAATGTTGACATTGAGAAGGTTTACCTTGCAAGTATGCATTTATGTTTCCTTTAATACTCATTCAAAATGCATATATTTGAATATTTTTGTGTCTAGAAAAAATGCTGGACAAAAATATTTTCTCTAGGGTGTACGGGTTTGCATTTACAGTGAGGGGGAAGAACTTAAAAAAAGAGCATGCTACTTAGATTATTGTGACCACGCCATTATTGTCTCTATGTATTAACTCACCTCCCTGTATTCTATTCATAAAACTGATCGTTGCCTTGAGAAATGTCCCCACAGTACCACAATGAAGGCTCCTTTTTAATATGGAAATCAAGCCACTTTCACTTAGAATTTGACAGAGTAATTCTTCTCCAATCTAAAGACAGGAGAAGGACAAGACACACTGTTTCCTAGTCAGTCCTTCAAAGTCCTGGAATCCTGTGAGACTCCAGGAAAAGAAGTAACTCAAAGCACAGAATCCCAAATAAGTTATTCAGAAATCAAGTGGCTGCTTTGACACAGTTCAAATAGGATAACAAAACCATTCGACAATTTTACCAGCGAACAGGCAGCACTGACCTTGGAGAAAAGCCATAACGATGGTCAGAAATAATTTCAGCTGCCATCAGCAACATTATATATTCATGAAGTTATGTTTATTTGTCCTTTGCATCAAACATACTTACAAACTAACCAAGTACTTAAGTTGTCTTTGCCCTCTTTGACACCAGCATAAACAGCTACAATATACATTACACATCTTTCAACTGCACAGAAAAGAACTATTTCATAAAGCATGAAAACATGATGCTGAAACTTCTTTCTCCTCCTACTCTTCCTACCGTCAAAAGCCCTACAGACTCTTCTTAGGGTTTTCAAGGTATTGGTACAAATATTTCTTAACCTCAGTTAATTCTAGAGGCAAGATCCAAGTAAAATTCAGAACAATGAAAGGAGGAGAAAGAAAGGAAAAAAATCCTCTCTCTACACATTTAGCTGGAAGAAGACAAATGCCCTGCAACAAAACACATTTTATGTGTTGAGCTCCCTCTTCTAATTGTAAATGTGGAATTTCAAAATAAAGGGACACAGTAAAATGACAATGTCTCCAGAGAGGCAGGCAGGCTAACTACCAAGAGGCTGAAAGAGGACATTTCTTTTACTGAATTCATCATAGTCAAAGGTCTGCCCTTCAGCTTATATAGGCTCAGTTCAGTTCAGTTGCTCAGTCATGTCCGACTCTTTGTGACCCCATGGACTGCAGTACACCAGGCTTCTCTGTCCATCACCAACTCCCGGAGCATACTCAAATTCATGTCCATCGAGTCGGTGATGCCATCCAACCATCTCATCCTCTGTCGTCCTCTTCTCCTCCTACCTTGAATCATTATTCCCAGCATCAGGGTCTTTTCAAATGAGTCAGTTCTTTGCATCAAGTGGCCAAAGTATTGAAGTTTCAGCTTCAGCATCAGTCCTTCCAATGAACTTTCAGGACTGATTTCCTTTAGGATGGACTGGATCAATCTCCTTGCCATTCAAGGGACTCTCAAAAGTCATCTCAAACACCATAGATGTGATGGAGAAGCATCAATTCTTTAGCGCTCAGCTTCTTTATAGTCCAACTCTCACATCCATACATGACAATTGGAAAAACCATAGCTTTGAGTAGACGGACCTTTGTTGGCAAAGTAACATCTCTGCTTTTTAATATGCTGTCTAGGTTGGTCATAGCTTTTCTTTCAAGGAGCAAGCATCTTTTAGTTTCATAGCTGCAGTCACCATCTGCAGTGATTTTGGAGCCCCCCAGAATAAAGTCTGTCACTGTTTCCATTATTTCACCACCCCTTTGCCATGAAGAGATGTGACCAAACATCATGATCTTAGTTTTCTGAATGTGGAGCTTTAAGCCAACTTTTTCACTCTCCTCTTTCACTTTCATCAAGAGGCTCTCTAGTTCTTCCTCAATTTCTGCCATAAGGGTGGTGTCATCTGCATATCTGAGGTTATTGATATATCTCTTGGCAATCTTGATTTCAATTTGTGCTTCATCCAGCCTGGCATTTCACATGATGTACTCTGCCTATAAGTTAAATAAGCAGGGTGACAATATACAGCCTTGAAGTACTCCTTTCCCGATTTGGAACCAGTCTGTTGTTCCATGTCCAGTTCTAACTGTTGCTTCTTGACCTGTAAGCATATTTCTCAGGAGGCAGGTCAGGTGCTCTGATATTCCCACCTGTTTAAGAATTTTCCACAGTTTGTTGTGATCCCCACACAGTCAAAGGCTTTGGCATTGTCAATAAAGCAAAAGTAGATATTTTTCTCAAACTTTCTTGCTTTTTTGATGATCCAGCCCTGGAACTCTCTTGCCTTTTCAATGATCCAGTGAATGTTGGCAATTTGATCTCTGGTTCTTCTACCTCTTCTAAATCAAGCTTAAACATCTGGAAGTTCATGGTTTACATACTGTTGAAGCCTGGCTTGGAGAATTTTGAGCATTACTTTACTAGCATGTGAGATGAGTGCAATTGTGCAAGACTGAGCATTCTTTGGCATTGCCTTTCTTTGGGATCGGAATGACAACTGACTTTTTCCAGTCCTGTGGCCACTGCTGAGTTTTCCAAATTTGTTGGCATATTGAGTGCAGCACTTTCACAGCATCATCTTTCAGGATTTGGAATAGCTCAACTGGAATTCCATCACCTCCACTAGCTTTGTTTGTAGTGATGCTTCCTAAGGCCCACTTGACTTCACATTTCAGGATGTCTGGCTCTAGGTAAGTGACCACACCATCGTAATTATCTGGGTCATGAAGATCTTTTTTGTATAGTTCTGTGTATTCTTGCCACCTCTTTCTTCTTAATATCTTCTGCTTCTGTTAGGTCCATATCATTTCTGTCCTTTATTGTACCCATCTTTGCATGAAATATTCTCTTGGTATCTCTAATTTTCTTGAAGTGATCTCTAGTCTTCCCCCATTCTATTGTTTTTCTCTATTTCTTTGCACTGATCACTGAGGAAGGCTTTCTTATCTCTCCTTGCTATTCTTTGGAACTCTGCATTCAAATGGCTATATCTTTCCTTTGTTCCTTTGCCTTTCACTTCTCTCTTCCTTCTCAGCTATTTATAAGGCCTCCTCAGACAACCATTTTGCCTTTTTCCATTTCTTTTTCTTGGGGATGGTATTGATCCCTGCTTCCTGAACAATGTCAGGAAAATCTTTCCATAGTTCTTCAGGCACTCTGTCTATCAGATCTAGTCCCTTGAATCTTTTTCTCACTTCCACTGTATAATCATAAGGGATTTGATTTAGGTCTTACCTAAATGGTCTAGTGGTTTCCCTTACTTTCTTCAATTTAAGTATGAATTTGGCAATAAGGAGTTCATGATCTGAGCCACAGTCAGCTCCCAGTCTTGTTTTTGCTGACTGTATAGAGCTTCTCCATCTTTGGCTGCAAAGAATATAATCAATCTGATTTCGGTATTGACTATCTGGTGAAGTCCATGTGTAGAGCCTTCTCTTGTGTTGATGGAAGAGGGTGTTTGCTATGACCAGTGCATTCTCTTGTCAAAAGTCTATTAGCCTTTGCCCTGCTTTATTCTCTATTCCAAGGCCAAATTTGCCTGTTACTCCAGGCATCTCTTGAGTTTCTACTTTTGCATTCCAGTCCCCTGTAATGAAAAGGACACCGTTTTGGGAGTTAGTTCTAGAGGGTCTTGTAGGTCTTCAAAGAACCATTCAACTTCAACTCCTTCAGCATTACTGTTCATGGCATAGACTTGGATTACTGTGATATTGAATGGTTTGCCTTGGAAACAAACAGGGATCATTCTGTCATTTTTGAGATTGCATCCAAGTACTGCAATTCAGACTCTCTTGTTGACCATGATGGCTACTCCATTTCTTCTAAGGGATTCTTGCCTCAGTAGTAGATATAATGGCCATCTGAGTTAAATTCACCCATTCCAGTCCATTTTATTTTATTTTTTTTAATTTTACTTTTAAACGTTACAATATTGTATTGGTTTTGCCAAATATCAAAATGAATCTGCCACAGGTATACATGTGTTCCCCATCCTGAACCCTCCTCCCTCCCCATACCATCCCTCTGGGTGGTCCCAGTGCAACAGCCCCAAGCATCCAATATCGTGCATTGAACCTGGACTGGCAACTCATTCCATATATGATATTATACGTATTTCAATGCCATTCTCCCAAATGATCCCACCCTCTCCCTCTCCCAGAGTCCAAAAGACTGTTCTATACATCAGTGTCTCTTTTGCTGTCTCATATACAGGATTATTGTTACCATCTTTCTAAATTCCATATATATGCGTTGGTATACTGTATTGGTGTTTTTCTTTCTGGCTTACTTCACTCTGTATAATAGGCTCCAGTTTCTCCACCTCATTAGAACTGATTCAAATGTATTCTTTTTAATGGCTGAGTAATACTTCATTGTGTATATGTACCACAGCTTTCTTATCCATTCATCTGTTGATGGACATCTAGGTTGCTTCCATGTCCTGGCTATTATAAACAGTGCTGCGATGAACATTGGGGTACACGTGTCTCTTTCAATTCTGGTTTCCTCAGTCTGTATGCCCAGCAGTGGGATTGCTGGATCATAAGGCAGTTCTATTTCCAGTTTTTTAAGGAATCTCCACACTGTTCTCCATAGTGGCTGTACTAGTTTGCATTCCCACCAACAGTGTAAGAGGGTTCCCTTTTCTCCACACCCTCTCCAGCATTTATTGCTTGTAGACTTTTGGATCACAGCCATTCTGACTTGCGTAAAATGGTACCTCATAGTGGTTTTGATTTGCATTTCTCTGATAATGAGTGATGTTGAGCATCTTTTCATGTGTTTGTTAGCCATCTGTATGTCTTCTTTGGAGAAATGTCTGTTTAGATCTTTGGCGCATTTTTTGATTGGGTCAATTATTTTTCTGGAATTCAGCTGTAGGAGTTGCTTGTATATTTTTGAGATTAGTTGTTTGTCAGTTGCTTCATTTGCTATGATTTTCTCCCATTCTGAAGGCTGTCTTTTCACCTTGCTTATAGTTTCCTTTGTTGTGCAGAAGCTTTTAAGGTTAATTAGGTCCCATTTGTTTATTTTTGCTTTTATTTCCAATATTCTGGGAGGTGGGTCATAGAGGATCCTGCTGTGATGTATGTCGGAGAGTGTTTTGCCTATGTTCTCCTCTAGGAGTTTTATAGTTTCTGGTCTTACGTTTAGATCTTTAATCCATTTTGAGTTTATTTTTGTGTATGGTGTTAGAAAGTGCTCTAGTTTCATTCTTTTACAAGTGGTTGACCAGTTTTCCCAGCACCACTTGTTAAAGAGATTGTCTTTAATCCATTGTATATTCTTGCCTCCTTTGTCAAAGATAAGGTGTCCATATGTGCGTGGATTTATCTCTGGGCTTTCTATTTTGTTCCATTGATCTATATTTCTGTCTTTGTGCCAGTACCATACTGTCTTGATGACTGTGGCTTTATAGTAGAGCCTGAAGTCAGGTAGGTTGATTCCTCCAGTTCCATTCTTCTTTCTCAAGATAGCTTTGTCTATTCGAGGTTTTTTGTATTTCCATACAAATTGTGAAATTATTTGTTCCAGCTCTGTGAAGAATACCATTGGTAGCTTGATAGGGATTGCATTAAATCTATAAAGTGCTTTGGGTAGTATACTCATTTTCACTATATTGATTCTTCCAATCCATGAACATGGTATATTTCTCCATCTATTAGTGTCCTCTTTGATTTCTTTCACCAGTGTTTTATAGTTTTCTATATATAGGTCTTTAGTTTCTTTAGGTAGATATATTCCCAAGTATTTTATTCTTTCCATTGCAATGGTGAATGGAATTGTTTCCTTAATTTCTCTTTCTGTTTTCTCATTATTAGTGTATAGTAATGCAAGGGACTTCTGTGTGTTGATTTTATATCCTGCAACTTTACTATAATCATTGATTAGTTCTAGTAATTTTCTGGTGGAGTCTTTAGGGTTTTCTATGTAGAGGATCATGTCATGTGCAAACAGTGAGAGTTTTACTTCTTCTTTTCCAATTTGGATTCCTTTTATTTCTTTTTCTGCTCTGATTGCTATGGCCAAAACTTCTAAAACTATGTTGAATAGTAATGGTGAAAGTGGGCACCCTTGTCTTGTTCCTGACTTTAGAGGAAATGCTTTCAATTTTTCACCATTGAGGATAATGTTTGCTGTGGGTTTGTCATATATAGCTTTTATTATGTTGAGGTATGTTCCTTCTATTCCTGCTTTCTGGAGAGCTTTTATCATAAATGGATGTTGAATTTTGTCAAAGGCTTTCTCTGCATCTATTGAGATAATCATATGGTTTTTATTTTTCAGTTTGTTAATGTGGTGTATTACATTGATTGATTTGCGGATATTGAAGAATCCTTGCATCCCTGGGATAAAGCCCACTTGGTCATGGTGTATGATCTTTTTAATGTGTTGTTGGATTCTGATTGCTAGAATTTTGTTAAGGATTTTTGCATCTATGTTCATCAGTGATATTGGCCTGTAGTTTTCTTTTTTCGTGGGATCTTTGTCAGGTTTTGGTATTAAGGTGATGGTCGCCTCATAGAATGAGTTTGGAAGTTTACCTTCCTCTGCAATTTTCTGGAAGAGTTTGAGTAGGATAGGTGTTAGCTCTTCTCTAAATTTTTGGTAGAATTCAGCTGTGAAGCCGTCTGGACCTGGGCTTTTGTTTGCTGGAAGATTTCTGATTAAAGTTTCAATTTCCGTGCTTGTGATGGGTCTGTTAAGATTTTCTATTTCTTCCTGGTCCAGTTTTGGAAAGTTGTACTTTTCTAAGAATTTGTCCATTTCTTCCACGTTGTCCATTTTATTGGCATATAATTGTTTATAGTAGTCTCTTATGATCCTTTATATTTCTGTGTTGTCTGTTGTGATCTTTCCATTTTCATTTCTAATTTTATTGATTTGATTTTTCTCCCTTTGTTTCTTGATGAGTCTGACTAATGGTTTGTCAATTTTATTTATCCTTTTAAAGAACCAGCTTTTGGCTTTTTTGATTTTTGCTATGGTCTCTTTTGTTTCTTTTGCATTTATTTCTGCCCTAATTTTTAAGATTTCTTTCCTTCTACTAACCCTGGGGTTCTTCATTTCTTCCTTTTCTAGTTGCTTTAGGTGTACAGTCAGGTTATTTATTTGACTTTTTTCTTGTTTCTTGAGGTATGCCTGTATTGCTATGAACTTTCCCCTTAGAACTGCTTTTACAGTGTCCCACAGGTTTTGGGTTGTTGTTTTTTCATTTTCATTCGTTTCTATGCAAATTTTGATTTCTTTCTTGATTTCTTCTGTGATTTGTTGGTTATTCAGCAGTGTGTTGTTCAGCCTGCATATGTTGGAATTTTTAATAGTTTTTCTCCTGTAATTGAGATCTAATCTTACTGGATTGTGGTCAGAAAAGATGCTTGGAATGATTTCAATTTTTATGAATTTACCAAGGCTAGATTTGTGGCCCAGGATGTGATCTATCCTGGAGAAGGTTCCATGTGCGCTTGAGAAAAAGGTGAAATTCATTGTTTTGGGATGAAATGTCCTATAGATATCAATTAGGTCTAACTCATTTATTTATTTATTTGTCACCCTGCTTATTTTATTTTTAAACTTTACAATATTGTATTAGTTTTGCCAAATATTGAAATGAATCTGCCACAGGTATACCTGTGTTCCCCATCCTGAACCCTCCTCCCTCCTCCCTCCCCATACCCTCCTCTGGGTCGTCCCAGTGCACCAGCCCCAAGCATCCAGTATCGTGCATCGAACCTGGACTGGTGACTCGTTTCATACATGATAATATACATGTTTCAATGCCATTTTCCCAAATCTCCCCACCCTCTCCCTCTCCCACAGAGTCCATAAGACTGATCTATACATCAGTGTCTCTTTTGCTGTCTCGTACACAGGATTATTGTTACCATCTTTCTAAATTCCATATATATGCGTTAGTATACTGTATCGGTGTTTTTCTTTCTGGCTTACTTCACTCTGTATAATAGGTTCCAGTTTCATCCATCTCATTAGAACTGATTCAAATGTATTCTTTTTAATGGCTGAGTAATACTCCATTGTGTATATGTATCTTTTAAAGTTTGTGTTTCCTTGTTAATTTTCTGTTTAGTTGATCTATCCATAGGTGTGAGTGGGGTATTGAAGTCTCCAACTATTACTGTGTTATTGTTAATTTCTCCTTTCATACTTGTTAGCATTTGTCTTACATATTGTGGTGCTCCCCTGTTGGGTGCATATATATTTATAATTGTTATATCTTCTTCTTGGATTGATCCTTTGATCATTATGTAGTGACCGTCTTTGTCTCTTTTCACAGCCTTTGTTTTAAAGTCTATTTTATCTGATATGAGTATTGCTACTCCTGCTTTTTTTTGGTCCCTATTTGCATGGAAAATCTTTCTCCAGCCCTTCACTTTCAGTCTGTATGTGTCCCCTGTTTTGAGGTGGGTCTCTTGTAGACAGCATATGTAGGGGTCTTGTTTTTGTATCCATTCAGTCAGTCTTTGTCTTTTGGTTGGGGCATTCAACCCATTTACATTTAAGGTAATTATTGATAAGTATGATCCCGTTGCCATTGACTTTATTGTTTTGGGTTTGAATTGTTTCCTGTCTAGAGAATATCCTTTAGTATTTGTTGGAGAGTTGATTTGGTGGTGCAGAATTCTCTCAGCTTTTGCTTTTCTGTAAAGCTTTTGATTTCTCCTTCATATTTGAATGAGATCCTTGCTGGCTACAATAATCTGGGCTGTAGGTTATTTTCTTTCATCACTTTAAGTATGTCTTGCCATTCCCTCCTGGCTTGAAGAGTTTCTATTGAAAGATCAGCTGTTATCCTTATGGGAATTCCCTTGTGTGTTATTTGTTGTTTTTCCCTTGCTGCTTTTAATATTTGTTCTTTGTGTTTGATCTTTGTTAATTTGATTAATATGTACCTTGGGGTGTTTCGCCTTGGGTTTATCCTGTTTGGGACTCTCTGGGTTTCTTGGACTTGGGGGATTATTTCCTTCCCCATTTTAGGGAAGTTTTCCACTATTATCTCCTCAAGTATTTTCTCATGGTCTTTCTTTTTGTCTTCTTCTTCTGGAACCCCTATGATTCGAATGTTGTAGCGTTTAATATTGTTCTGGAGGTCTCTGAGATTGTCCTCATTTCTTTTAATTCGTTTTTCTTTTTTCCTCTCTGATTCATTTATTTCTGCCATTCTATCTTCTAATTCACTTTTTCTATCTTCTGCCTGTTATTCTACTATTTGTTGCCTCCAGAGTGTTTTTGATTTCATTTATTGCATTATTCATTATATATTGACTCTTTTTTATTTCTTCTAGGTCCTTGTTAAACCTTTCTTGCATCTTTTCAATCCTTGTCTCCAGGCTATTTATCTGTGATTCCATTTTGATTTCAAGATTTTGGATCAATTTCACTATCATTATTTGGAATTCTTTATCAGGTAGATTCCCTATCTCTTCCTCTTTTGTTTGGTTTGGTGGGCATTTATCCTGTTCCTTTATCTGCTGGGTATTCCTCTGTCTCTTAATCTTGTTTAAATTGCTGAGTTTGGGGTGTCCTTTCTGTGTTCTGGCAGTTTGTGCAGTTCTCTTTATTGTGGCGTTTCCTCACTGTGTGTGGGTTTGTACAGGTGGATTTCAAGGTTTCTTGGTTAAGGAAGCTTGCGTCGGTGTTCTGGTGGGTGGAGCTGGATTTCTTCTCTTTGGAGTGCAATGAAGTGTCCAGTAATGAGTTATGAGATGTCCATGGTTTTGGGGTGACTTTGGGCAGCCTGTATCTTGGAGCTCAGGGCTGTGTTCCTGTGTTGCTGGAGATTTTGCTTGGTATGTCTTGCCCTGGAACTTGTTGGCCCTTGTGTGGTACTTGGTTTCAGTGTATCTGTGGAGGCGTTTGATGAGCTCCTGTCAATTAATGTTCCCTGGAGTCAGGAGTTCCCTGGAGTCAGGGTTTGGACTTAAGCCTCCTGCTTCCAGTTATCAGTCTTATTTTTACAGTAGTTTCAAAACTTCTCCTTCTATACTGCACCATTGATAAAACATCTACGTTAAAGATGAAAAGTATCTCCACCGTGAGGGTCACCCAGAGAGGTTCACAGCATTACATGGAGAAGAGAAAAGGGAGAAAACAAGGTCACAAAATTATAAAATATATATATATTTGCAAGGTAATAGTAGGTTATAAAAGTGAAAATTAAAGGAATAATAGAGGACTTAAAATTTTTTTAAAAAATTAAAAAAAAGAAAGAATGATCATAAAAATAGTAAAAATATATCTAGGACTTTCTCTGGTTTTGTTGTGAGTATTGTGGGGTCAGTTCATTTTCGGCTAGTTCCTTGGTCTGACTTATATTTCTCAAGATCTATAGGCCCCTTCCTATGTAGTCGGTACTAACCACAGGGTTTAATCTATTGCCTGTAGTTTCCAAGGCGGTTCCCTCTGTTATAGCTTCTTCTGTTTGCTGGTCTCTTCAGTGTCTGGTTTCCGCCCTGACACAAAGGGGACGGTGGTGGACACTTTTTTTTTTTTTTAGGCTCACCTGTTCAGTCGCACTGTGGGGAGGGAGGGACGCTGCAAACAAATAACACTGGCGTGTGCTCGCAGTGCCTCAGCCACACTGGGCCTGCCCCCGCTCACAGCGCGTGTAGCCTTCCTGTCCACACTGCTCAGGCTCTAGGCTGCTCCACCAGGAACCATCCGTGGGCGGCCCTGGGCTGCTTGCACCTCCCGGGTCCACGCCGCTCAGGTTCAGGCGCTCGGGTAGTCCTCAGAGGCACAGACTCAGCTGGGCCTGCATTTTGTGCCCTTCCCAGGTCCAAGCAGCTCAGGTGATGAGGTGTTTGGCGAGTGCGATTGCTGCGACTTATCGCCTCCCGGCCACTCAATTATCTAGGTGTACAACCGGCGCACCTTCTCAGGGAGATGTTGACTGTCCAGACCCCCAAGAATTCTTAGTTAGCAAAGAAGCCTGCTTACAGTTTTATAGATAATGTCTCTCTGGGGCTGTGATTGCCCCCTTCTGGCTCTGGCTGCCTGTCACCGGAGGGGGAAGGTCTGCAGCCGGCTATCTCTGTTCAGTCCTTTGTTCCGTGCATGGGCCTGGTGGTGTCTTAGGTTAGGGCTGGCTTTTTGCGTGGTAGGTATCCCACAGTCTGGTTTGCTAGCCCAAATTATTTCACTCAGATAGCGCTCGGGGTATTCAGGCCAGGTCCTTACTCTAAGCGATGCAGCCCACGCCGTGCCTCCCTGCCCAGCCCCCGCTTGCTAGTGGTGTGTGTAGGCATCTGCGCTGCTTCTCCGCTGGGGGAGTTACCATAGGGCTCGCAATCTGCAGGTTTTAATTGTTTGTTTATTTTTCCTCCCTGTTATGTGCTTATTTATTTTTCCTGCCCTCTGTGCTTCTAAGGCTCGGCACAGATTCGGCAGGGAGGTTTCCTGGTGTTTGGAAACTTCTCTCTTTTCAAGACTCCCTTCCCGGGACGGAACTCCATCCCTCCCTCTTTTGTCTCTTTTTTTGTCTTTTATATTTTTTCCTACCTCCTTTCGAAGACTTGGGTTGCTTTTCTGGGTGCCTGATTCTGGGTGCCTGAATGCCTGCCGGCATTCAGAAGTTGTTTTGTGGAATTTACTTGGTGTTTAAATGTTCTTTTGATGAATTTGTTGGGGAGAAAGTGTTCTCCCCGTCCTACTCCTCTGCCATCTTAGCTCCTCCCCGTCCAGTCCGTTTTAGTTTGCTGTTTCCTAAAATGTCAGTGTTCACTCTTGCCATCTCCTGTTTGACCACTTCCAATTTGCCTTGATTCATGGACCTAACATTCCAGTTTCCTATGCAATATTGCTCTTTACAGCATAAGACTTGACTTCCATCACCAGTTACATCCACAACTGGGTATTGTTTTTGCTTTGGCTCCATCCCTTCATTCTTTCTGGAATTATTTCTCCACTGATCTCCAGTAGCATATTGATCACCTACTGACCTGGGGAGTTCATCTTTCAGTGTCCTATCTTTTTGCCTTTTCATACTGTTCATGGGGTTCTCAAGGCAATAATACTGAATTGGTTTGCCATTCCCCTCTCCAATGGACCATGTTTTGTCAGAACTCTCCACCAGGACCCATCCGTCTTGGTTGGCCCTACACGGCATGGCTCATAGTTTTATTGAGTTAGACAAGGCTGTGGTCCATGTGATCAGATTGATTAATTTTCTGTGACTGTGGTTTTCAGTCTGTCTTCCCTCTGATGGAGAAAGATAAGACGCTTATGGAAGCTCCCTGATGGGAGAGACTAACTGAAGGGGAAACTGGGTGGGGCCTTGCTCAGTAAATCTTTAATCCAATTTTCTGTTGATGACTGTGTTCCCTCTCTGTTATTTGACCTGAGGGTCAAGCTATGGTGGAGGTAATGAAGATAATAGCTACCTCCTTCAAAAGGTCCCATGCATACACTGCTGCACGCAGTGCTCCCAACCCGCAGCAGGCCACTGCTGACCCATGCGTCCACCAGAGAAACTCCTGGACACTCGTGGGCAAGTCTGGGTCCATCTCTTGTGGGGTCACTGCTCCTTCCTCCTGGGTCCTGGTGCACACAAGGTTTTATCTGTGCCCTCCAAGAGTCTGTTTCCCAGTGTTGTGTAAGTTCCAGCGGCTCTATGGTGGGGTTAATGGAGGCCTCCTTCAAGAGGACTTATGCCATACACAAGTGTACTGCACCCAGAGCCCCTGCCCCTGTGGCAGTCCATTGCTGACCCGTACCTCCGCAGAAGACACTCACACACAGTTCTGTCTCACTGTCTGTGGGGTCTCTGGGTCCTGGTGTCCACAAGGTTTGTCTGAGCCCTCTGAGCATCTCTGGTGGGTATGGGGCTTGATTCTAAATGTGATATCACTCCTCCTATCATCTTTCTGGGGTTTCTCCTTCACCCTTGGACATGGGGTATCTCCTCAAAGTCACTCCAGTGCTGCACAGAAACCTAATTTATCAGATCTGGAGAGAAGAGGGCCCTCCACATTAGCCAAGCTTATAGAGATTGATATAGAGTAAAACAAACTATCACTTTATTAATCAAAATGAAAACTGCAATAATCATGTAAAATATATAGCCAGAATATTCTGTATCCCTTGAACAGATTTGCATTGGATACTAAACTATAACCACTTTGAGAATAGGGATTCAAAGGCAAGAGAGTGGCCTGGATGATTTACATAATTAATGCCTTCAGGATAAGTAACCTCATGTGTCCCTATTTGCCACCAAAGATCTGTGAGTGAATCTGTTCAAACCAGCATTTGAACAACATGGTAATTCTAGTTCTTCAAAAATCTGTCTTACTACTGCGAGTTATACCATAAAGCTTTAAGGATAGTTTTACTTTACTCTGTTTAGCCACAGTAGATTTTTGTTAACGCTCTCAGGACTGATTAATCTGTTAAAGGCTAACTTTAAGAGCACTGATGCCTTGAATAGAGACTGTATTTAACATATTCCTGGGAAAGAGAAAATGTCTATCTATAATGTATATTGCAGAAATGTAGACATGCTTACATCTTATTTGAGCATATCACAGAACTCACACAGGTAAATAGTACCCTGATTTATCTCTCCCACTCAACTCTCTTGTTAATATCCTGGAACTCTGGGACTCTATTTTATTCATATTCTATTCCAGAATTTAATCCCAATATCCAGATTGAAAATCAATGTATTCACTGGTTGTTTAAAAGAATACAAACACACACACACACACACACACATGGAACAGTATCATTTCCCTTGAAGTGAGTTCCCCTTGAAGCAACTTTGTAGGACTTTGTGTGGATTCTGAGAACCTGTCAAAGTATTGGGGTTAGAGTGAAAGAGGATGGGAAATAGAAGTGGGTATAAAACACAGACAGAAAAAAAACAGGACTCCCTAAGACAATGCTTTCACTACTTGTAAATTTTTCTCAGGATAGGCCTGAATCATAAACAGAGCACCTCAAAACAAGACAGGCTTTACATTTTAAGGTTCCTCCTTCTAGCTATGTTCAGGGAATGTTCCTAAATTCAATTTTAGGAAAATTCTGAAGAACCCCTCCCTACTTTTTCAAACGAATCTTCTCTTTACAAAATTTCCAGAGAACATGCTGATTCCAGGAATGACCGAGTGAAAAAGAAATGGTGAAACTGAGTAAGAGTTGAAAGGAATGGAGCATGCCAGAAACAAATGTTCCATAAGAGTGGAAGTAAGAATGTACTAAGATTAAACAGAAGCTTTCCCATTTTTGAAGGATACAACCATATCTCAAGGAATTTTCTAAATCAAATAATAGAAGCCAAAAGAAAACATTTTATATTAATTATACAAATAAACAAATGCAAACACCATAAAATGAAAAAAAAAATCTGAGGACTCTTCTATAAATTCAATAACAGATAAGCATACAAATTATGAAATTGAATCTACAGAACTACTGTGGAGGAAACAATTTCATTTTGCCCCATGAGATTTCTTCTTTAACTTTTAAAGAACTGTGCAACAAATTGTTCCTTGATGCAATTTAAAATACTAAGCAAGAGCAATGTACACACTAATAGAACTTCTGACATCTAAGTTGAGCTATGGATTATAGCCTGGTCAAGCTCCAAGCCAGCCTATAAACATGTGACAACTTTTGTTAGTCTAATGGGCAGTCTACCAAATCTATTTCTAACTTCAAAATTATTATGCTGTGCTTAGTTGCCCAGTCACGTCCGACTCTTGCCACCCTATGGACTATAGCTCACCAGGCTGCTCTGTCTATGGAATTCTCCAGGCAAGACTACTGGAGTGGGTTGTCATGCCCTCCTCCAGGGGATTTTCCCAATCCAGGGCTAGAACGCAGGTCTCCCACAGTGCAGGCAGATTCTTCACCGTCTGAGCCACTAGGGAAGCTCAGAATTATTATCAGTCATAATAATGAAACTCAAATCACAACTTGACTTTCAGAGCCAAAGTAATTAACAAAAAGCAATGCCACCAGTGCAGTAAACTAGAATATATTTACTCCTTAGCAAAAAGTGTTCATAGAAGTCAGAGAGACCTTTATATGAAATGATACAAACATTTTCATGAATCCACCCTTCACAAATATCAATTCCTCAGGTAATTTTCTATAAGTTTCTCAGATTTGAACTCCGAAGAAATGCTTGGTTTTTTTTGAATAACAAATGCCTCCTCAGCAAGACTTCTAAAAATTTAGGATGGAAGAATTCAGGAGCTGGTTGAATCTGATTTCTTTCTGCCCAGTAGAGTGATATAATGCTTAAGGGCACAGGCCTGGGTTTGAGTCCTGGAATTAACATCTCTTAGCTGTGGATCGCTGATAAAGTTATTAACTCTCTAAGCCTCAGTCTTCTCATCTGTAAAATGGTGATAACAACAGCACTTAACCCAGAGAGTTATGTTGATTAAACAACATAATGCATGAGAAAGTGGCACACAGTAAGCAGTCTGTAAAGGTGGAATTAAAAAATCCTAGAATATATATTTTTGGCGGTCTAGACATTAGAGATTTTTAATATCAAATAACTAACAGAAATGAAATACTATTTATGTTTTCCCCAAGAAGTTGATAGTTTATAGACAATTTATATATCCAATAGTTGACAGACAATTTATATATCTGAAAAAAATAAATATGCATTCTTATAGTTTGAGCCATCTTCCTGAACAGGACACAGAGGTCTTGGGTCTTGAAGTCCACAGTGATGTCATCTGGAGACCATAGTCTTATCTTTCCCAAAAAATGCTCAAAACTGATTTTCTTCCGTGTATAGAAAAAGGATTTTCAAAGACATGAGCTATCGTGATTGGTAAATAGCTAGTGTTTCATCAACTTTCTGTACTGCCACAACCTTCGGGCTGGTCTATGGTTCCTTTTTACTGCCACTCAGCTGGCCTGAGAGAAAGGAAAATTATGACTGCAAAGTTAGCAATCTGAAAGGAAGTAAAGTGAAGTCGTTCAGTCATGTCCGACTCTTAGTGACCCCATGGACTGTACCCTGCGAGGCTCCTCCGTCCATGGGGTTTTCCAGGCAAGAATACTGGAGTGGGTTGCCATTTCCTCCTCCAGGGTAGCAATGCAAGTGTACAGGTAAATGCAAGCAGATACATGGGGAAAAAAATTAATGGCCCCAGAGAAGCAAAAGTAAACCACGTATTCAGAGAAAAGAAATATGTCCTCACTTTCTAAGAAGTCCATGTTGTTATCACTTTTTGTGAAAGGAATCAAGCAGGGGCATTTAGCTATAAGGCACAATGGTTAAGATATGTACTGACAGCCTTGGTTAGACTCACACATGCTACTTGGCTTTGAAAGTTCATTAAGTTTCCATTTACACACAAGGAAAAATGGATAGTAATGTCTCCATCTCATGGTTATTGTTACAATTTACTGAGATAATGTATGTAAACTACAGCATAGAACCCTGTATTGGAACTGTGATAGCTATCATTACTATTATTATTTGCTACGGAAGTATCTAAGAGGACCTTTTACTGTGCTTTCCTATCCTTCAATGTTAGAGGTTAGTCTCCCACTAGATTTTCAAATTAAAATACAAAGAAAAAGTCAGCCACAGGCTAAAAGCAAAACAGTAGCCAAACATAGAAGAAAACAGTTGTTCAGCAATGATTTTAAGATACTTAATTCAGTTGCCTTCCCATTGAAAAGACACTCAAAACAAGGGCAGTCCTTCCATTAACCTGAAAGCTTGTGAATATAAAATGGGCACACAGAGACACAAATTTATATGATTTATGTAATTTATATATAAACTCGAGAGGAAGGCAGAGATCTAACTCACTTTACATATTCATGCCTAGAAAATGTCTCCCCCAAGGTTACCAGATGGTTAGTCACTAACACTGAAAGCCAAGTATCTGCCAGTCTTTCCATTAAGACCAACAGCTTTCCATACTATTCATTCCTGGCTTTGATTATCAGCAAAGTTTCTTGTTAGGAAGAGTCGATTTCTAAAGCAATTCTGGATTGCCCTTGAACACTGACAAAAAGAAAGAGTTAGGACAATTTATATCAGATTTGAGGGATACTTTAGATGATGTCACTTCCCAATTTCATTGCAAGACAGTATTTCCGGGTTTTATTCTCATGACTCAAAGCAATGAAAGAAAGTCAAACATAAAGGGTAGTGTTTACCTGAATAATTGGAACAGCTTCTTATGAGCTGTTTTACTTATACTTTGGGTAAATATATTATTCAGGCAGTTTACTTTCATGCATTACATATTTTTATAACATTTTAAATGCACATAGTTTCATAAACCCTGTCTAATGTACATTGTAGGCTGACAATAATTATTAGAAATTAAAGCATATCACGAAATACTGTAAGAAATTCAGAGAATTTCTAGCCTTTTTTATTTTACTATTGATATATCCACTGTGGAATTTACAGAATGTCATCGCCAACTCATCTGAAAGAACAATGATTTTCCTCTACTTACATATTTACATTTGAACACAGATCTTCAGAATAAATCTGCAAAACTAGGACTGATTTATAACAAATCATTGCAAGCATTCCCAGGTTGTTATTAAGCCCATGTGATAATGTGGGGGAAACAGTCCATGGGGCCACAAAGACTTGGACACAACTGAGTATAATGCTTATGCTCTTAGCATGAGCATAAGAATAATACCAGGCCGTGTTCTTGCTGCTGTTTAGTAGCTCAGTCATGTCCGACTCTTTGCAGCCCCATGGACTGTAGCCTGTCAGGCTTCTCTGTCCATGGGATTCTCCAGGAAAGAATACTGGAGAGGGTTTGACATTTCCTTCTTCAGGGGAGCTTCCAGACCCAGGGACCAAACCTGTATCTCCTGCATTGGTAGGTGGATTCTTTACCACTGAATCCACTGAGCCACCTGGGGAGCCCATACATGACAAAAATCCATTTTCTCTTACTGTGCGCCAAGAATTGTGTTAAATAACCACTGTAGCTCAGGATTTCTCCATTTTAGCGCTTCTGACATTTGGGACTGGGGCATTATCTTTTGTAGGGAGCTGTCCTGTGCATTATAGGATGTTTTGCAGTATCCATGGCCTCGACCTTCTAGAAGCCAGCCCTCTAACTGAAATGCTTCCAGACATTGCCACATATCTCCAGGGTGGCAAAATTACTCCTGTTGAGAACCACTGCTTTCATTAATTGAATTCTCTCAATAATCCCATGAGGTATATATTATTGTTTCCATTTTGTAGATGAAATGAGAGAAACAAGGAGTTTAGCAATTTGGCCAAGGTCACACAGACAGAAAGTGGAAATCCAATCATTGGCAAATGGCCCATAATTTAATCACTGGATGATACAACCTCACTCAAGGACCCAGATGAACATAAAATCAAGTTCTATGTATCCACAGACATCTTCCCAGCCACAGTGAAATGGAGAGACTCCTTCAGAAAGGGGCACATACCAGTTCCCTGCAAAATTTTTATTTACATGTACAATGTATGAGTCACTGAGTTATGCTGCAGTCACAAGGAAGGTGAACGTTTTAGTGGCTTAGAGTATCAAAAGTTTGTTTCTGGCTCCAGTTATTAATATACTGTCACTGTCACGTGGCCTGAATGTCTTTCCTCCATCGTCCTGGGATGTGAGTCAAGGATGAGGACTTGCAGGGGACAGACCAGTCTCTCGAAAGGTGATAAACTACCTGGAGAGGCAATGTTTCTGCTCAGAAGTGGCACAGATCATGGTCAAAGCCAGCCAGGCGGTCAAGTGTAAAGACAGTGGGCAGGAAATTGTACCTTCCCTTGAGGGGTGGAGGGTAGGCATTAGGGAGAGGCCAGGTGAAGAGAATTCTTAGTAGGAAAGAATAAAATTTTTGAAAAATAATACAGCCTTCATACATATATACTGAAAAGTGATAAGAGGTAATGTCATTTAGAAAAACAACTTGTTTATTATTCAAAATGCCCATATCTGTATGTTTCCTAGTGGTTTCTGTTGGAGAAAGCATTTCTGATGTGGCATCTAAATGCCAGAAATGGACATGTTCCATATTTTAGAATCTCAAAACAGTAAAACAGCAGAGATGTCCCCAAACAAAGTGGATGCCATCTTCTGATTCTTTTTTTCACCACCTTCCTTTGAGAGACTCAACAAATTTCTTTCCTTTTCTCTGAACCCATTCCATCGTCTCTTAAATAGAAGCTCTAAAAAAGCTATTCGACTTCTGCCTGATTCCTAGGCTATTCTAAGTAAGAAGAAGGTCATCTTCTGAAAATAGAAAGAGTAAATTGGTCATCACCAGGGCAAGACGGTGGGGGAAATGGGTGGTCAAAGGGTACAAACTCCATTTATAAGATGAACACTTCCTAGACATGTAATGTGCACACAGCATGGTGACCACAGTCAGCACTACTGTATTGCATATTGGAAAGTTGCTAAGAAAGTAAATCTTAAAAAGTTCTCACCCTACACATAAAAAGGTAACTATATGAAGTGGTGAATGTGTTACTAACCTTATTGTGGTATAATTTCACAAGGTACAGGTATATCAAATCATCACTTTGTACACCTTAAACATAAACAATGCTGTATATGTCTATTATGTCTCAGTAAAACTGGAAAAAAATTAAAAAAGAAAGGGTGCTTGTGTTTGGTATTTTGTGAGAAAACACTGCATCAGTTATGGATGTCTGTAAGAGTATTCATCACAATGTGTACATTACAATGAAAGTTACTCATTGTAATGCTTTCACCGCACAAACCTCCTCTCCCCTCTCCCCTCTGCCACCATTGCCTCTCACTTCCAACTCTCATCCTCACCTTCTCTTTATCATCTCTCTCCCCCTCCCTCCCTTCCTCCCTCTCTCTCTCAAACACACACACACACACACACACAAATATACCCCTACATTCTCTCAGGAAAATTTAACATTATAAAAATCACAGAAGTCACTATAAAACAACACTGGTAAAAAAACATTTGGTTTTTTACCAAATGTTTTAAGGATCATTTAATGGAGCTACATAATACGTACATTTAATTTCAAGTATTCTCGGTCAGGAAGATCCCCTGGAGGAGAGCACGGCAACCCACTCCAGTATTCTTGTCTGGAGAATCCCATGGACAGAGGAGCCTGGCGGGCTACAGTCCATAGGGTTGCAGAGAGTCAGATACAACTGAAGAGACTTAGCACACACACACATCCTTGGAAGGAAAGGGACAGGGAAGAGAAGTAGAAGGAAGGAGGGTTGGAAAAAGAGAAAAGAGGAGCCCGATAGATTACACACAGTGGCAAATCCTTGACCTCCTCCCACTGAGACACGAAGTCTAGTTTTCCTGCCCTCGACCTTTGAACTGGTCCTAGTGATTTTCTTGATCAATATATAGAATGCAGTCTCAGGGACGTTCTAGGACTTGTGAGGGCAGACGACTATACCTTTTAGCCTTGCCGCATTAGCCCCGGCTATTTGGAACACTTAGTACTGTGGATTGAATCATTCTCCCCCTCCCCCCAGTGAATTTGTTGAAGTTCAACTGTGAAAGTGATATTATATGGAAATAGAGTCTTTGTGGTTGTAATAAAGCTGAAATGAGATTATAGTGGATGCGTGTGGGCCCTAAATGTAACAATGTCCTTATATGGAAAGAGCTATCAGGAGACAGAAGGACGCAAAGGGAACACAGTCACCTCGAAACAAAGGAAGAAAACGGACTGACCCGGCTACAAGCCAAGGAACGTGAAGCACCGCCGACAACCACCAAAAGTTACAAACAGGCGAGGAAGGATTCCTTTCTGGAGCCTTCAGAGAGAGCACCCCACCCCCCATACCCCCAACACTTTGATTTTGGACTTCTAGCCTCCAAAGCTATGAGAGAATAATTTTTTTGCTATTTTAAGCCACTCATCCCCAAGAAACAGAAACATCTGGTCTCAGAATGCTCCCCATGGGAACCTACAACCCATCCATATGATGAGAATCACAAGCGATATGGAAAAACTACATGTGGACATCCATCCACAGCCCTAGCTGAGCTTCCAGTCAACAGGGAGAATCAACCACTGGGAAATCCCTGCTGAAGCAACAGGTTGCAGGTGGAAGAAGTCATTGTGGAAGCTGACACTGTGAATTTGAGATAATCTGCCTAAGCAACTCCATCTAGAATTCCTGATATGCAAAATAAAACTGTTTCTAGCTATTAAGTTTCCTGGTAATTTGTTACATGGTAATAAGCAAATGGAGCTTAGTCCAGTACCTAAAGGTGGGTTACATAATAAAAACCTAAAATATATAGCCTTGGCTTTGGGCCAGGTAGCAGGCAGAAACTGGAGGGACTTTGGGGAATCTGCTGGTAACGGCTTGAAGGACAATCAGGAAAGAAAACATCATATTCCAAAAAGGATGTCATAATTTTAAACTGGCAACCTGGATGCCTGTCAGATAATGAGCCCTTGGATTTGCCTGAAGAGATTTCTAGACATAAGGTGTAAATTACCAACTGCCCCAGAAAAATCGTTTTCAAATTTCTGACTAATGCAAAAATCAGCAAAATAAATAAATTTCAAGCTACAGGGTCTAGGAATAGAAAAACAGAAGAAAGAAGGTAGGAGAACAAGAAAGAGGAGTGTGATAGATTAAGATTATTCACTAATCCGACTGTTTGCAACCCCATAGACTGTAGTCCACCAGGCTACTCTGTCCAGGGGATTCTCCAGGCAAGAATACTGGAGTGGGTTGCCATTCCCTCATCCAGGAGATCTTCCCATTCCAGGGGCTAAACGTGAGTCTCCTGCATTACAGGTGCATCCTTTACCATCTGAGCCAAGTAAAGAGGTGAGGAGAAGATAAGATTAAAGATGATGACAAATCCTTGACATTGTTCCAACAAAGAGGTGAAATTGAATTCCCGTACCCTTGAATCTGGACTAATGTTCCACATTTATTACATAATAGTGAATAACTGGAACAGGGGAAAAAATGTAGTGAGGGAACAAGAGAAGAAAAACATCTGAAACTGTGAACCTTCTAGAATAAGAATAAAACGCCTGATATAAATCCACCTTTTAATACTGGAGCACTTCACCTGCTCAGTGTTATTCGAATGTTTCAAGATTATACGTACAGTTGCATCATACTCACTAACACAATCAATGACTTTACGTGATGGGTGACCAAAATGGCTGTTTAATTCTGGGGAATATCTAACTAAGCTGTATTCACTCCTTCATTGTATTGTAACTGAGAAAGGCATTTTTGTTCGTAAGGTGGTATCTCCCTAAGGGATTTTCAAGAATAACCTTCTTGCCTTAGGCATGGACTTCAGAACTTCAATTTGACCAAAGATATGTCTTTATCATATCCTTACAAACAAAAAGGATTCATACAAGGCAGAACATGCCTGATACAAAGTTCTGAGTAAGTGTTAAATGAGGAAGATACAAATCTAATACTATGCATTCTTTTATAGATAAATCTCCTTCTTCCATCAAATATTTAAAATGGTTCAAAAGCAAGACAATCACACTCTATGAAAAATAAAATATGTACATAAGTCCAGCATCAGAGAAAATTTAAGCAGAATAAAAGTAACAAATTACGAATAGTCAAATTAATGCTAAATAGTTAAGGAACTGAATTTTATTCTGAGCTTCCAGACAACTAAAGGGGAAAAGGAAATAACCATGTGTGCTTCTTAAAGAAAGTGAAAACCTTTTCAATGCAAAGGAGAAACAAAGTTATTCTGTCAGAGAATTCTGAAAAAAAATATTTCTTAGAAGACTGACATCAGGACACCTGATTTCAATAATATCTCTACAGTTAGCCTGACACTAAATCACATTTCATTTAATGTTTCTTCAACCTTTTCTCAATGAATAAGAACGTCATTTCAAAACTCGTCTCAGTCATAGAAACACATAAGGCCAAGAAAACCTGTCCAAAGACGCACCTCTAATATTTTTTCCCTTTCTCTACAGTAATAGGAACTCTTGAAGGTTAAAAAAGCTTATTTTTCTTCTCAATGCCTAAGTATAGTATAATGCCATAGTATCACACCTATGTGGCACATGGTATCATGCAGATATACCATACTTCTGTGTTCTGAGAGCACGTCTGAGGCCAGGGTCCTTATATAAAGAAACCAAATTCATTTCCTTTCACAGTTCAGACTCAAAAGAATGACAATGTGATTTGTTTATGCTATGTTAGAATGCATAATAGAATACATAAAAGCATGCAATGATGTATGAAATTCTGGCAAACAAAAAGCTAATATTACTATGGGAGTTATCTGTATGTACTTTTCTTTCCTTTTTCACAATGCATTGCAGTGTGAAATGTTTATAGCCTATAGCTCATACAGAACTAAATCAGAGTCTTGCTTACTAGAAAATTGAAGGAGAACAAGTGGTTTATGCGGGTTAAGCATTAAAATATCCCAAAAGGTTTGGAAAAAAATCAAGACACCAGCACCATTAAAAATAGGCATTAGTAGTAGCACAACGGCAGTATTAAATCTGAATGGTGAGATGGGAAGAGGGAATCATTGCATGAGTTTGGTGGAGATTTACAGAGAGTTTCACAAGGCAGTTTAATGCTTAGGCAGCTGACTTTTATTGCTATCTCAAGGGCCAGATCTGACTAAAACTCTCCCTAGTCTTCACTCCACATTGTGCTAAAATGGAATGGAGCATCTAGGCAAAAAGATTTAATGTCTTTACCATTTGGAGGGGAAAAAAAAAGAGAGAGAAGAAGAAAGCTACCTCTGTAGAGCCAGACTGGTAAGTAGCATTTACCTCCCCAGCAAGGAGCAATTTCTGTCTGGCTGGGTGGGGGGAGGGTACCATTCCATTTATCTTACAGTTTTATGAGCACTCCGGGTCCTAAAGAACCAAAATAGGCAGAGTAAACTGGGAAAAGTATTTAGAGGCTGATACTGCAGAAGAACAGGTATCTACCCATCAAACAACTTATACTTTTATGAGTACATACTCAGACCAGAAGATAAGAGCATAGGAGAGCTGAAGGGCAAAGACAGAGTACTCTCCCCCAGGAGATTAGGACTGAGTCAAGAAGAGTTGCAATAACAGAATGTGCTACTTAAAAGTATCCTAAAGAGTTTATCAGGTCTGGTAGCTTTCAAATTGTCCTCCTGTAAGTCCTACCATAGGAAAGGAAGGAAGATGAGTTCAAAAGAAAAGCCTCCAGCACCCTCTCCAGCTTTAAACAGAGCAGCTCTGCTTTATCTCGTGTGTGCTCAGTCGTGTGTGACTCTTTGAAACCCCATGGACTATATGTAGCCTGCCAGGCTCCTCTGTCCATGGGATTTCCCAGACAAGAATACTGGAGTGGCTTGCATTTCCTTCAGCAGGGAATCTTCCTGACCGAGGAATCAAACCCGAGTCCCCTGCATTGGCAGGATTATTTACCACTGAGCCACATGGGAAGTCCCTACTTTATTTCACATACTGTATTAAACAACAACAACAACAACAACTCTATGTTAAGTCCATCAATAGTAAAACTTGAAGGCCTTTTAAGAAAATGATTAATCATTTGAGACAGAAATCTGTTCCTCTGCTTTCCCAGCATTTATTTTTGCCTCTTTGGGTCCCTGAACTGCCTGAAGATGCCACAGTTCCCTCACTGTCCTTATCAAGTTGGTTGCAGTAGCAAAGATATTTGGCTAATTAGTTTTATTCAACCTCTCTGGCCACAGAAACTGGTTAGAAAAAAATTTTTATGACTTAAGGCAGATCAGAGCCCAAAAGACTCAGTCCAGGGTTTTTAGGCAAGCCTTCAGGTTAGAGGTAGGTTAATCCATTAGAATTACTGAGAGGATGGGGCTGAGCCTGGAGTTACTTACTGGAAGACACCTTCTGGACAACGGTGTCCAACTCAAGAGAAAGAGCTCCTGTGTGCTGCTTTGTGCAAAGCCAGCCCTGTCCCCGGAGTTTCAGGTATACGACAAATAAACAAACACCTGTTTTTGTTTATAATTTTGTTTTCTCCTCTTTACAAACTAAGGGCTTTGCTGGTGGCTCAGATGGTAAAGAATCTGCCTGCAATGCAGGTGACCTAGGGTCAAACTCTGGGTGGGGAAAACCACCCTTGAGAAAGGAATGGCAACCCACTCCAGTATTCTTTCCTGGAGAATTCCATGGACACAGGAGCCTGGCAGGCTACAGTCCATGGGGTTGCAAAGAGTCAGACACGACTGAGTGACTCACACACACACAGTAAGTAGACACACCTAATGGGAACCCAGGGACCCTGACTCTCAGGCTCACGCTCCTTCCACACATTCATCCTTGTGCTCAAGGCAGTATATACTCAAAGAAGGAACAACACTCTAAAAACAGCAATGTTTCTAAAAACTGAGGGAAATACCTCTTCCCCCCAAAAAAATCACATTTTGAATTTAGTAGAGGAACACATAGTCCAAAGCAAATCTATAGTGGATCCCTTCATTGCGTTTGTGAATTCAAATGTGTATGTGCCTTGACCTGAATATCTAATTTCAATCTTGCAGAGTCTTCTTAGCCCAAGACTGTGGTTCAGAGATCCTCAGAAGGGGGTCAGCCTGAGTCATCAGCACCTTTAGAACACATTTTGGCATTTAGAAAGTATGATTTTGCTCATCCTGAGTCAGTAAATCTTTAGCCTCCCCCCGCCAACGTGGAAACACTGCAGTGGTAATTGACCATACTGGGCTTCCCTGGTGGCTCAGTGGTAAAGAATCTGCCTTCAGTGCAGGAGATAAAGAAGACACAGGTTCAACCCCTCGGTCAGGAGTAGAAAATGGCAACCAACTCCAGTATTCTCACCAGGGAAATCCCATGGACAGAGGAGCCTGGTGGGCTACAGACCATGGAGTCACAAAGAGTCAGACACGACTTAGCAACTAAATAACAACAATTGACTGTGCCAGAGTTACATTACTTCATGAGAACTACCGCTCAGTAAAAGATCTCTCCCCCTTTGTTCTTTGTATTTTCACTTATTTTAGTGGTGGAAAGGAAATTTTACAAATCCATGCGGTGATAAAATACAATTCATTTTGTTCTATGATTAACTAGCTGCCTAGCCTTGGGCAAGAAAGTTCAATACTGAGTCTACTTTCAAGGTGTTTAGGTGAGTAACTCTGCTCTCAAATCTCTTTAGGATCTAGCTATCTCTGAGACTGTGGACTTAATCACATCGTAATCTACACAAATCTAAAATGCGGTGAAGTCTGGCCTTCAACACTTTGATGGGGATGGAGAAGCTGGGTGTAGGCTGCTGAGACAGGCATCTCAGTGTAGATTTCCTTTGTAAAAGTCTGCTCTACAAATGTTTTTTGTCTGTTTTTCTAAAACCTGCATGGAAATGTTTAAGGTAGACAGATTCTAATCAAAAAACAATTCTTACAAATGTTAGATCAGAAGCAAAATTTGATAGTTAAGAAAAAAAAGACTATCTCCTTAAAAATCATTGATCTGAGAAAAGTAGGTTTATGCAAATCAGTGGCCATTCCCATTCTACACTTGATGCAAATTTTCCAATGTTTCGACAGATCTTATAAAAGTATTTCAGGATATAAACTTTGGGATGAAAATATAACTCATCAGCAGTTACTTAGTAAAGCAAATACATGGAATAAAATATTGCTTCTTTTGATAATTCTGTCACTGCTATCGTAATTCCACAGAAAAAGGAAGCACAGTGTGATGAAAAATGGTTTGAACTTCAAACACAGACCTGGCTCTAACTCATGTCCAACTGGAAATTTACTGTAAGAGATCTTGGAGAAGTTACTAAACTCTTAGAAACTTAGTGTATATTTCTATATATATAGTATATTCTTAATAATACATATGTGTGCTCAGTCGCTTCAGTCGTGTCTGACTTTTTGCAACGCCATGGACTGTAGCCTGCCAGGCTCCTCTCTCCATGGGATTTCCCAGGCAAGAATACTGGAGTGAGTTGCCATTTTCTTCTCCAGGGGATCTTCCTGACCCAGGGATCGAACCAGTGTCTCTTATGTCTCCTGCACTGGCAGGCAGGTTCTTTACCACTAGCACCACCTGGCAGATACACTTAATACATATAATAATATATATATGTGTGTATATATATACCCACAGACTGTAAAAATATATATATGTGTGTGTATACATATTTTTCTCCAAAGTGATTGAAGGTACTAAAAATAGCAACGCCTAATTAATGAAGGAACCAGTGTGTTATAAAATGTTTCAGTATTCAGACTCTCAACCACACAGCTAACTACAGATAGAAATTCACAGCATACAAAATTATTTGGGGGTATTCTTTATGCCATTTTCAGAAAATGCTTTACCCCTCACCCCAAAGTTTCAAATGTCTGGTTAGATAGAGCTTGCTTTCTTGGCTTTCTCCTAAATTGTTCCCTTTTTCCCTACATTCAAGGGAAGTCGCCATGCTCTCTCATTTTCCTTGTTTGCCTGCTTTCCCCTTGCCCTCCCTTCCTCCCTGTCACCTCTGTTTTTCTTTCTGAGCCTGTTTCATTTTCTTCTTTATAAACTGGCTTATTTAGAATTCCTTCTCTATCCAAAATTCTTGCTAGCTTTCTTTTCAGTCTGACATGGTTTGGCATATTACCCTCTGAGTTTCAATTTCAGAAGTTTCTATGTTTCAATTTCAGAATCAGCATTTATCTTACAATGAAATGACCAAGCAAAGGCAGACAGAGTACAGAGTATCTTCTGGGGCTCTGTGGGAGGAAGGAAGTGTCATTTTTAATCAAGATATGGTTGGGGGAAGCAGGGGAGAAATCACTTAAGCCTTTACCTGTTTGAATGTACAGATTTCAGAAATAACTGGCACAGATGGGAACGTCAAAATGGTATTAGGTTATTGAGAAATAAACATTTGGAAAGAACATAACTGAGACAATGGTAAAGAGAAAGGACTTTAGGAATTAAAACAAAGGATTATCTTATCCTAGTTTTTATCATTTTTTCTGAAGGACCCATAACTCCCAAGTGTAACTGGCCTGAGGCTTTACAGAAGGAGACAGTTGGGAACCCTCAGCTAAAATGAGGAGAGCTCACAGAAAGAAACTTTCTGATAAGAGCTTCTTGAATACCCTCTTCAATACAATCTTAATTTAAGTCACAGCAAAAGTTTACAAATTCTCAAATTGCAATAACAAAATAGAAATACTTATTTATCTCTTATTAAGGACAGTTAAGAGCCTATTTCTTTAAAATTTGAGAGTTAAAATGGATAAAGTCAAAAGCCAAGCCAAAAAAATTACCATTCTTGCTATAAATTTTGATACAATCTATTCAGAGAAAATAATATTTACTTTGCCCATTATTTATTATTAATCAGAGATCACATTAAAATTGTAGAAGCCAGTACAGTCTTTTCAGTTGATGGAATAAAGAGGGATTTCTTATCTTTTTTTCCTTTCTACTTATTGGGAAGCTTTACTGATTTTTTTTTTTTTTTAAGTTGTATCGAATGGTGATTTTAATGTTCAGTAACTTCCTTCAGGGGTAGAGTGACTTTAGAATCAATAGTACAGTAAAGCTATACTAGGTTATGCTATCATAATAATTATAATAATAATCTCCAAATCTCAGTAAACTTCTAAAAAAAATGCCATTGTTCCTTCTTCATATCCATCCTGGATCAGCTGGGAGCTTTGCTCTGAGGATGATTAAACAACCACTATTTTGAACCTCTCAGGATTTCTGTTCAACATACCCACTACAGAGCTGTTTTTGAAATCATGGTGTCCTCGGTGACAATTCACTGAAGCATGTCATTTTCATAATTCTATGATGAAACAATGTGTACAATGATTATAGGAAAATAAGAAAACGTGTGTACGTTTGCTAAGGCACAGAATACCTATGTAAGTATACAGCTGACTCGGACAGTGGGTTTGAATTGCATGAGTCAATTTATTGCAGCTTCTTTTTCCATAGTAAAAACAGCAGTACTACATGATCCATGGTTGATTGAACCCACTGACGAAGTAGCATGGATACGGAGGAAATGAGTGTGTAGAGTATACATAGGGCTGGCTATGAATTAGAGCGGGATTTCTACTATGTGGAGGGTCAGTGCCTCTGAGCTCCACTGTTCAAGGGTCAACAGTAAGTATAAGAAATTGGTAAGCGTGGTAGACTATGAAGGAGAACTAGATAGCTCACAATAGGTTTAGATACAGAATTACTTTTCTATTTATACGCATCTATATATGCTTCTTATTGTACTATGTGGAGGAATTTTCTGCTAAAGGTAAATAGTCACTAAAATACTTCTTTTTAAATGCCTCTGATCAAGGCTGCTGCTGCTGCTGCTGCTGCTGCTGCTAAGTCACTTCAGTCATGTCCGACTTTGTGTGACCCCATAGACGGCAGCCCACCAGGCTCCGCCGTCCCTGGGATTCTCCAGGCAAGAACACTGGAGTGGGTTGCCATTTCCTTCTCCAATGCAGGAAAGTGAAAAGTGAAAGTGAAGTTGCTCAGTCGTGTCCGACTCTTAGAGACCTCATGGACTGCAGCCCACCAAGCTCCTCCGTCCATGGGGTTTTCCAGGCAAGAGCACTGGAGTGGGGTGCCATTGCCTTCTCCTCTTATCAAGGCTAGGTCACAAGAACACTGAACATAGCATACAGTAAAGTTGGTTAGTTCATGAAGAACTAACTTTACTGGTCTCCTTGTCATTTTGAGCCACTCCCTGAAACCACAAGTCCCAGATAACACAGCTTATGATTTCAAAAATATTATCAGATTTTCACCACACAGATCCCTCATTTCACTACAAAATACACAGGCAATGAGAAAGGGGGAATTTCACAGCATCTCGGCGCATGGAGAAACTCTGGAGGTCATCTGGTTTAATGGCCCAAGTAACTTACATAACAGTGTACATCAACTATATTTCACTTAAATAAAAAACTGTTCTATGCTGCCTTAGCATCCACTTGGGATAGAAGAAGGCAGCCATATGGATAAGATTAGCTCATGCTTCAACGAAAGCCCCTCTGTTTTATATAGCTTTTGCTTGTTAAGTTTTTGTCCAAAGTAACGATCCTAAAATATCTTCGAAGGCCACCTATGTGAGAATCTCCTCTATAACATGCTGATAAGAAACAATCCAACTTCTGCAAGAGAACCTTAAAGGCTAAGAATTCACCACCTCATTAAGGGCTTGGATAGCTTCAACTTTTAGAAAGTTTGTCTCCCACTAAGCCAAAATCTGCCTTCCTATAACTTTGATCAATTGGTTCACATTCTTGCTTTGGGCTATTTAATTGCTGGTAGAGATTTCAGTTGCTTGCCTGAAGGCAGAAGACTTAATGTTTTGTAACTACTATTGATCTTTGGCCAGCTTTGGCCTGTAGCTGGGCAGCTAGATAATTTATTTCTCTTTGAGGTTCTCTGATACTACCTCTGAGCTCCATTTTCTGTTTTATTTCTTGACGCTTACATTTCTTTATGTAAAGAAATTTGAACACATGATCTTTTTTTTTTTTTACTATGAGCTACACATTTTTACATAAATACCAATTAGCTGCTAATTATTAAATGTGTAGGTGAGAGGGCACAGATATATATTTATAGCTCAAATGAAAGCTTGCTGTAATTTCGATTAAATATTATGAAAATCTTTATAACAGTAATATTAGAAAATTAAGTAAGGGAACAAACTGCCAAGAACGGTTGCATAATGACTGTCACTAGAGGTATTCAAAGAAGAAATGGCCACCTGTTGGGAAATGATGGTTTAGAGCTAATTACATCTTCTGGTTATCATCTGTGGATATTTATCTAGACTATCCTCTTCAGATTACTTTAAATTTTAGTGATTTTAAAAGGCACAATTTAAGCATATTTATATAAACACATGTCTGAATCATCCATCAATACTACTTTTAAAAAATTGCTATTAAATGCTTAGAATTTTTAGTATCCTACATAATCCTCAAGAAATAATCTGAAAAAATGGGAGCACAAAAATGCTCACTGTAGACTTATTTATGGGAGTACATAACTCATAAACAATCTAACTGTCAAAACATAGTAAACTGGCTAATAACTTATGATACACGCATGCAAGGAAAAACTGGGTAACCAATTAAGCTGTACTCACAGTTTGTAATAACATATATAATATTAACTGTTATACTATTAAGTGGAAAACCAAGGCCTGAAGCTGCATACAAAATATGATTTCAACTATGGGGAAAACTGAATAGGAAAAAATAGTATAGCTCTGCCAACAAAGTGACGAATATTTTAATATAGACCATTTCCTCTGCTACACTTAAGAAGGTTGGATAAAAATATATAACAAAGATAAGTAAGTTAGATGAAATGATCAATGCTTCATAAATCTAGGACTCTAAAATCCCTCTGTGTGAGGAAGATTAAAGAGCTGTACACAGACCCATAGCAATAGGAAAGAAACTTGGTAACTGCTCTGGGCTCTAGGTGGGTAGAAGGAGGTGAAGGCATTTCCTTCAAACCTTTGCCATGCTCATACGTGGAATACAAAGGTATATAACCTTGAAAGTAGGGTCTAAAACCAAAGATACACTTGGGCCCCAGCAGAAGGGAATTCTATTGCTCCCAGTACACAGGACTTTGCAGACAGAAGACAACTCCAGCTGAAGTTGAGTCTACAATAAAAGGTTACCAACAGCACACAGAACAAACAAATCCATATAGAAGGGTCCACAAATATAGATACAGAAACTGAACTCACACTCAAAGTAAAAGAAATAATATAACATAGACAGTGAAAGTAGTATGAAAGCCACTAAAAGGATTAAAAGAAATCTAAAAGCCATCAGGAAGCACAACCATGCTCTTAAAAGAATACTGAGTATATCTGTACAAGTACAAATAGGAATTTTAGAAGACATGTAAGAGGGTTAAAAAAAATATTAGATGTAATTAGTGGGCTTTGGGGCAGGTTTAAAGAAATCACCTAAAATGCAGCCCAGGAAGATAAAATCAAAAATATATACTGCAGTTGTTAATAGGCATGAAGTATTAAATTTAGAAGGTTCAAAATCATGTAAATGGCATCTCCAGAAAGAGAAAGGAAAGTCTGGATGAGAAAATATATTAATACACTTAATGAAATAATGAAATTACGAAACATGTGACGTTTGAATTCCCAAGAATAACTGATAGAAAAAAAATCATGCTGGGTCCTATATATCATATATTGTATGCAGAATACCATAGAAGAATAAGGCAAACAAATGCTGTCAAAGAAAAAAGACAAATTACCTAAAATTGAAGGACAATTGAAGACAAAGGTATCCCAGACCAAATTCAGAAGCCTTGAGACAGGAGACTTATGTCTTCTAGTAACTAAGAGGAAAGAAACACAAGCTTAAAAGTCTATGACCTGCTCAACTATCACTCAAGAGTGAGGGCAAAATTTTCAGGAAAAACCTACCAATGACTGATAATTACTATAAAGTACACAATGAAAAGAGGAAATTCAATGCGTAAGGAACATGTGAGATAAAAGAATTAATAGGTATACAGAAGCTGATAAATCTGTGGATAAATCCACACTTGCCTTGAATATAAAAATCAAGATTCCCACTTTAGGCACAATGAAAAAATGACAGAAAATAATGGATGGAAAATGATGAACAAGACTTTAAGGCAAAATATATTATTAAGGAAGAGACGAAATGTTTCATAGTCATTAAAGGAACCATTCACCATGGATATAATATCCTGAACTAAGATGGACACAAAAACTACCGTCAGAAGTCAAGAGAACAATGACAATCAATATAACATCATTGTAGAACTAATAACGTTACAGGGAATCCATTCTGAGGGGGCTCAGGGTCTCCTGCTTGGTTCTCAGTTTCATATATAAAACCATAGATATTAAGAAATGTATTCTATATTAAGCTGGAAGTTGTATTTGTAAAAGGAGCACTGTCATAGGTAAAGGTGACAAATATTTCCTTTGGCATGCTTAATTAAGTACAGAAAGAATGGAATTAATGTGTGACTCACAAATGAGGTTCCAGGAGGAATCAGTGATAAAGGCAACATAATTACAACTCAAACAAATGGCAACACAAGATCATTCTGTCACAGCTCCACCCTCTCAGCTGCAAAACACTGAACAGCTGTCTTTGCAGAGGAGAGGTGCCTACCCAAGTCCTTTCCGTGATGGTCCCACTTCTGCTCTCTTGACCATTTCCTCCTTTCTACTGGTTTGAGAACACCCAGGGAGCAATGTGGCTGCTGAAATCTTCCACCGTCCGTTTCTAGTTCCATAGGCTGCTCTATCCCTACCCCAGGTGTTATTTTGTGAGGTAAGTGTGTCCTGCGGAGAAGGCAATGGCAACCCACTCCAGTGTCCTTGCCTGGAGAATCCCAGGGACGGGGGAGCCTGGCGGGCTGCCGTCTATGGGGTCGCAGAGTCGGACACGACTGCAGCGACTTAGCAGCAGCAGCAGCAAGCATGTCCTGAGTCACCGTCACTGCTTATCTTCCCCCAGTCTCCCACTTGATTAGACCAAGCCTCATGGGAGGAAGCGACAGCATTCCCTTCTCATGGTAAAGGCACAATATTTACTGTATGCTATTCTGCTCCCTCCAGTACCTACAGAACTTCTGCATCACATCTACAGTTGTATGAAACCTGCTATTCAGGATACACAGTATCTTCATTTTGGCCTTGTATATGGACATTTTGTGAATGTCACTTATTCTTGGTAAGAACAAATCTAAAGGTCAGAGGATTTTAGATACATCCATAGGATCAAGCTTGTTATACTGACATGCAAAAAGCCTGTATTCTTATTACTTTTGTTATCTGCTGCTTCCATTAGTTTCTAGGAGATAGCTGTTCTCTGTAATAGTGTGGATTTGGTGTATAGCGTCAAATTTTTATAAAATGTTAAGCCTGAATTACAGAACTTTGTGCATCATTAAAAGCAGTTTTATTCTTTTTAAGCATAGAAAAATAATCCCTAAAAATTGAGTATAAACTATGCAACAAAGGAAGTCTTAACAATACTAAACAACTGTCTTACAGAATAGGTTATTTGATGATCATGTTATAAACTAGAAATTAACAAAAAAAAAAATGGAGGGTTAACAAAAACCTTAGAAATTAAAGAGTACTTTCCAGTAGTTAATGTTTTAAAGAATTCACCATTGAGATCACAATTTAAAATAATGAAAACTCTGTGTATCTAGTAATTAAGTATTTATAGCAAAATTAACTTTCTTAAAAACATACACACAGTGATACTCTAATCATGAAGTGGTTTTAGGCTAATAATTGTATATATGGTAAAGCAAATCTCTACTTCACAACTAATAAAACAATATAACCAAAATATATTAATTAGTGTGAAAAGAAAAAGAACAACTTTTAAATTCTTGGAAGAAAATACTGGAGAAAATCTTTATGATAATGGGATGGAGCTGGATTTCTTAGACATAAAAAGTGCATACCATAAATTAAAAATACTTGTAAATATGGATATATTATTTTTAATGTACCCAAAGAAACTATGTGCCAAGTTTAAAAATCAATAACAGATTGAGAGATATTTTCAAGGCATAAAATTGTCAAAATTAATTGGTTAATATGTACATTGAAATCAATACAGAAATCAAAGACTTCTGTAGAAGAAAACTGTAGGAATATGGACAGGCAATAAAAGGGGAAATAAAAATGGTCATTATATTTATGAAGGGACACTTGACCTCACTAGTAGTCTGAGACACAAAAAATTAAAATGACATTAAGGTAACACATTACTGCAGAGAGCTATAGGGAAATAAATAAAACCTGAATATACCACCTGCTGACAAGGAGGTAGAGGATGAACCAGCTTCCATAACCAGAAGAATTATCTACTCTATAACCACTACTGAGAACAAGTTGGTATTATTAAATATAGGCAGTGTGTGCATGCTTGCACAAATATAGGCATTAAAACATTCTTTATAGTGTATTAAAAAGGTAAAAGAAACAGCCTAAGTACTCATCAATAGGGGAATAGCTAAGTGACTAATATTTATACAGTGTAACATTTTAAAACAGTTCAAATGAAAGGGCTATATTACGTAATTAAACAGATGAATATGGGAAACAATTTTGAGTGAAAAAAAAGTTGTGGAAACATGTACAATATATTTACATGTAAATATAAATGTATTTTATACATTTATACATGTAAAATGTAAAATGTATACATGTATACATGTAAAATGTAAATACATGCAAATCAGAACTCTATATTGTTTGGTCATGGATACATGTGTCTCCGGTAAAATTATATTCAGGTCAAGGCAGTGGCTACATCTCCATGGAGAGGGATAGCAAAGAGAGAGTTATACTTTGTTTCAATAATAGATTGGAAAATTTGAAATTAAAAATAACACCTGAAGCAGTTATGGCAAACTGTTCATTTTTAGTAAATCTGAGTTGTGAATACATAGTATTTTTTGTGTGTTATTTATAGTGTTTTACACATAGAAATAATCCAGAATTTCAAGAAAAATTCCTTGGGTAACAGGATGTACACCAAAATATTACTAAAAGCTATTTCTTGGTGAAGGAATTAAACTTTTGTTGTATACTTTTGTTTTTTTGTATACTTCTTTCTACATCTAACTTTTCCTAATTTTTCTTCAATAAGAATATTTTTATTTTATTTTTAGAATAAAATTTATCTTACTTGTGGCTCAGCTGGTAAAGAATCCACCTGCAATGTGGGAGATCTGGGTTCAATCTTTGGGTTGAAAAGATCCCCTGGAAAAGGGAAAGGCTACCCACTCCAGTATTCTGGTTTGGAGAGTTCCATGGTCCACGGGAACGCAAAGAGTCAACACAGCTGAGTGACTTTCACTTCACTTTACTTACTTTTTTAAGAACATATCTAGGGCTCTCCTCCGAAGATTTCTTCTTAAACTAGGCTGCTATCACACGAAAGGTGATACAGTTAGAGAAGGTATCATTTCTTTGAAGAGTTAACAGAAGTTTACTTTGGATTCCTTTCAATACCATTAAAAGAGTTGCCTTTACTTTGTTAACTACTGACATGGATGCTGAGATTTATTATCATCTGAATCAGTGGGGCAGAATGATTTACTCTTGGCACTGAAATTTAGGTCCTCAAGGATGAAAACGTCACCAAAGAATGCAAATGATCAAATTAAGCACTCTATTTTTTCTATTTCTAAGGATGACTTGGACTATATAATTCAGGTGGCTTGCTTTGCTAAAGTAAGATCAATGTCTCCTGCCTGGTTTTTGACTGATACTTGTTTGCCTGGAGTTACAGGGAGGACTTTTATAAGTGTTCCTCATGATACTAGGCTCTTAAATTGATATATTCTGATTTTTAAAACTGGTAGGATTTTTGTACCGAGTAAAACACCAAACTTCACACGTCAAAGGAGAAAATGGATTTCTGATCTGCAGAAAGCATAGTGTGCATCCATATCTTCTCTAGCACCCAGTCATGCCTATTTGACACAATTTACACCTAAATTGGTTATATTTTAGGAATTTTTTGCAATAGTTATATCTAAAAATTACATTTGCTGCACAGGCATTTAATATACTACTAGATGATTATTGATTTTTTTCAAGGTCTTTCAAAACCTTGATGTTTTTGAGAGGAACTGTCACCCTCAGCATCTCTTTCCCTAGACTGAGAATATATGATTTTATCATGTGCAATGGGCTTAGGCATCAAGCGAACCCTTTAGACCGATCACATATTCTCAAGATTCTTTGAGGTTAATTAAAAATGGACACTGTAACATTATGCAAAGACATCTAAGCTTCCTCTCCTGGAATGGAGAAATAACATCGAATTTTCCCAGCTTTATCAAGTGCTTTACAGAAATCATAAAAGGAGAACAATTGTTTCCAAAGAAAATAATCCTTTGAAACTTTTACTTCTCTAAAAATCCTTATCTTTTGCTCTTTCAGGGTATCACTTCATTTATAACATATGCACACACACACACGCACACACCCCCAGCCTGAATTAGATATTCTATTGACATGTTTTGGAAGGAGGGAAGATTAAGCTAAGTGTTTTGATATTCAAACCGACTGTTCCATGGTTTCTAATCATTGCAAACCTGATGTTTTAAATCATTAAGCCATTCCCTCTAGCTTACCATGGGAATATATTTCCATATAGTTTGCTGTGATATATTGAGAGAGATAAGAATTAGAATTCATTTGCCATTTAATTTTTCTCCCAAAGTGACTTAAAAAGGTCATCTAATGCCCACAATTCTTCTATTTCCAGAATATTTTTATTTCATCTATCAGAAACCCCTGTGTCAAGGTAATTTATTTGACTAGACTTCTAGGATTTCAGCATCATGGTTATATTTATTTGAATAAATCCAGAGTTCTATCTGATTCTAACCAGCAAATTATGGGAAAACAGAAAATGGTGATATTTAATAAATCTAATTTATCATGAAGTAAGTTCCTGCATTTTTCCTTACACTGAAGTGATGTCAAAATATCACAGGTGTCCATTTTTTTATTTTAATACTAATTTGCTCTTAAAGTATATCCCAAGCTATTGAGATCCCTAGTTATTATATTTCTCTGATCTAAAACACATTTTCTTAAATGAAGGCTTAGTTTCATTTATTGAATTTTCTGATAACATTATATAATTTCTTCTCCTCCCTCATGTCAATTCCCAGCTGCCCAACCTCTGAGATAATGAAGCAATCAAAATTTAAAAAAAAAAAAGTCAACAAGTCACCATCCATGGTGGCTGCAATCGCTGATGGCTGTTACATCCTTGTTTACTGATATGGCAGGAGATATTCCCTTTCTCAACTGTTAGGCCTGAGAAACCAAGGGAAAAATTAAAAAAGCAAAGACCTGTAGGAAAGCTGAGGCTCAGATACTTCAGAAGGTCAATGTAGAGAAATTTCTAAAATAAGGAAAAGCAGGAGTCCTGAGACAGGAACCCCATCAGACTTGAGGGTCAACTATGCTTTCTGAGCCTTAGAGAACTTGTACCTGGATGGATTCCAGAGCAAACGGTGAAAGCAACATCTTATTTCCTTCATATCTCCAGAATTTACCAAGTATCTGATACAGAACAGATTCTCAAGAAATATTTATTGAAAACCAGAAAAAATAACTAAATGGGTAAATAAATAAAAATTAAAGCAGCAAACCATGCATAACTGAAAAGTCACTCTAAATTCTGAAACCATGTCTATCCATCTCCTTTCTTTTTATCAGAGATCTCCTGCCTCAGGTTCCAAGCAGTGGTCCAGAAACGGCTGAAGGGATAAAACATTCCACTTCTCATGTAACCAAAGATGCTAAGCTCTTAGTATGTAAAAGTACTCCCAGACAAGTTTGGTAAATGCTGATTCTCAGGCCTAACAGTTGAGAAAGGGAATATCTCCTGCCGTTTCAGTAATCAAGGATGTAACAGCCATCAGCGATTGCAGCCACCATGGACGGTGACTTGGTGAGCCCTGAGGGAACTCAGAAAGAAGAATACCTGCCATCCAGCAGCCATCAGACCTCAGCCACTCTCCATAGTGACCCCTGAGGAAGCTCAGGATGGGAAAACAGGATACTGGCCCTAGATAGTTGAGGTACATATCAAAGGAACGATTTCAGTGAGCCCAGACTCTTCCCATACATAAAAAGTGCTAAATTTCTTAACTTGGGTTATCTGGTTTTCTTTAATTAACAGTAATCTTATGATGTCTAGACTACCTGCCCTTTGTTGTAAAATGTCTAGGTAACGTGGCTCCTCACCTCACCTCCTCAGAGCAGTTTTCTCAGGGTCACTTGACATGCTGTCTCCCAGGCTTGAAATCCTAAAAATTCCCACTGAATAAAATATAACTCTCAACTTTTAAGTTGTAACTATGTTTTAAGTCCACACATTCAAAGAATCGAATTCAGTGATTTAGGAGATAAGTCAATACTTTCTAATGGAAGATAAAATAACAGTTAACAATTTATTAAGTGCTTACTAGTACTACTCACGGAGAAGGCAATGGCAGCCCACTCCAGTGTTCTTGCCTGGAGAATCCCAGGGACGGAGAAGCCTGGTAGGCTGCAGTCCATGGGGTCGCACAGAGTCGGACACGACTGAAGCGACTTAGCAGCAGCAGCAGCAGCAGCAGTACTATTCATGGAGAAGGCAATGGCAACCCACTCCAGTGTTCTTGCCTGGAGAATCCCAGGGACGGGGGAGCCTGGGTTGCACAGCGTCGGACCCGACTGCAGCGACTTAGCAGCAGCAGCAGTACTATTCACAGTGGTTTGCCCTAGCAAATAATCTGTATAAGCCACTAATGACCAATCATTTTTAAAAGCCCCTCCCCATGAGATGAGAGGTTGCTTTGACCTTGGCTCTGCTATGTACCTGCTCAGGAGAAAAGACTAAAGAGTAACGTGAGAGCATGGCCTCAGGTCTCTGGAGAGATGCTGGCCTTTGTCTCCATCTCCTCTGTTTACTAAAAGAGAAAAACAAAACAAACAAAAAAGCCTAAAAACACTGTCCATTTTCCTTAAAACATAGCATAATTTTTACCATAAAAGAAAGCTTGGAGAATGAAACAATTTCATTTAACCATTCTGGGGACCAAAAATAACAGAGCTTTTCCTCCGCTCATTAAGGCAAGAATCATCATCCTTTGCAAGAATTCTCAGATGGAAAATGCTGATAGGTGATTCCATTACATCAACTCTAGTCTAAAAAGAAACAGAATCTGGATTCTCATCCTACTGTTTTAAACCAGCCAATTTATATGAGTCCCCCAGGTATGTATTACACGGATATTTCCACGGGTAAAGAAGGCATGTGTCACCTCTCAATGTGCAGGCAACTGCACATAAAATACCTCTGTGGCTTGTTGCTGAAAAGTCACACCTCTGATCCACAGATAGGCTTAATTTACCCATTTTTCAACATGTTAATACATTTCCCGATTTTAAATTCCTGCTTAGTGGAAAGTTTCCCCCATTGAGCATCTGATTTAATTTTGTCTGCTTGGATGCCCTTTAGGTAAAGGACACCATTCAATATCAGAATTAGAAGCATTCTATTCATTTCTCCCCCTGCAGCCAGGGAAAGAGAAAGTAGAGTGCAGAGAGGCAGAGATTCAAACAACTCTAGATGCAGCAATTCTCCAGCCGCTGAGCAATGAGGTTTCATACGCTGCTGGAGGACCCATTCATCTTAATCCATCTGGAAAGAGGGCTACGCGCAATATTTCACAATCTAAGTACTTTCTGACAAATCTATTAATTATGCACTCAAACAAATTATTTGCTGCCTGTGGAGGGTTGCTACTGGATTTTCTCCTGTGCCAGAATCCATGTTCTCTTTTCTGCTTTTAACTCATTGCTGTCATCGGCACAGTCATAGGAGTCCCCTCTTTTTAATCATCTATTATTTTACCTTTGATGTGGTCACTAGGAGAGAAGCTGAACAGGGGACCGAGGTAGCATGATACCAAATAGCTGAAAGATATTTTCTGCCCACTTCCTTACAACTTTTTGTCTTCTGTTCTCCTTTGCCAGAGTGTATGGACGATGTCTACTCTACGTGCTCAACCATCAGATGAGACCATTCGTCTAAAGCTTACTGACGTTTCCCACCCACGACTTCTTTTCCTCAGTTCTGAAGACAAGGCTGCCTCCCCAATGCATGAATAACAGCTTTCTGAAACATGCACAATGTTTAGAAGGAAAAAAAAGAAACAGAGATGCAATTTATTCTCACTAATTTGATGATTACACTCAAGTTCTAGTATATCATTTAAAAAGATCAAATTAAAAAAATAATAATTTCCTAGCCTTCGAAGTACTGTGTGCAATTACAGAAAAATATTGAAAACAATTACAAGGACATAAAAATCACCCATAATACCACCTTTTAAAAAGATGTGTGCATGCCTTTCTAGTCTTTCTATATATATTGAAGATGTATGTGATACATGTGAAAAAGTACATGTATGTATAATTTTATATGGATTTTAACTTACACTTTCATACATATTTTCTACATTACTGAGACCTTGACATTTGTTGGGGTAATACAATTAAGAACAATATCTTCTCCTAACCCCAAAATCCTCTCCAACAAAGACAGAAGAGAAAGAAGACACTTGTATTATTGAATAACCATTTACCCAAAATGTGATCTGCATTGCAAGCAATCTGCCAAGGGATTGCAAAGACAGAAAGACATCTCACCCTTTTATACAGCCAAGCAGATACAACCCATCACACACATGTTTTCAAGATAAATAATAACTAGTCCTCAAATCAGATGACTTGACAGCACCATTTGTCACAAATTGTTCCCAACTTTACCTGGCAATTGAGGTGACCATCTGTTAGCTAATGGGCTTTACCAAAGAAAAAACAAACTTCTCCTATCTTTATGACAGGAAGCACTTTTGCAACATGCTCAAGGCACAAACATCTTATTTTTTCTTTGTATTTGTTTTTACAATATACACAAAATTTTTAAAATATTTTCATTTCCTGTCATAAAGGTAAAGAGTAATTTACCTAAGCATTCTCTACTAATTATTAACTAACCCAATTTTAAATAATTTTGCAACATACATTTTTTTCATTTAAATTTTTTAAATTAATTTTTATTGGAGTATAGTTGACTTACCATGTTGTATTAATTTCTGCTGTATGGCAACATCAATCAGTTATACATATACATATATCTACTATTTCTTAGATTCTATTCCCATATAGGTTATTACAGAGTACTGAGTAGAGTTTCTTGTGCTATACAGTAGGCTTTTAATCATTATCTATCTTATATATAGTAGTGTATATATGTCAATCCCAACCTCCCCGTTTATCCCTCCTCACCCTTTTCTCCCTTGGTAAGTGTAAGTTTGTTTTCTACATTTGTGACTCTATTTTGTTTTGTAAACAGTTTCATTTGTACCATTTTTTTTTAGTTTCCACATATAAGTGATATCATATGATATTTGTCTTTCTTATGAATAAGGCTTTCAATCACTTTTATTTTCAAAGACCACATGAAATATTACAGTGTTCTCTTTGGGACAAACAGAAAAATATTAAATATCGCATTAAAATATACACATGCTTAGACACACACACACAGTTAGTGTACTTCTGATAATTTAAAATGCATAGAGCAAGTATATTCAGTGACCAGCTGCATGTACTCAACACTGCATTAAGTGCTTAGAAAAGGTACTATTCAGATCCTAACCATCAAAATCCTGAGTTGAAGATGAGTTCCTTAAGAACATCCATCAACTGGCCCATTGTTCAATTTACGCAAACAAGGAGCATTTATGACCCATCTTGTGTCTCTCAGAACTGCTCCTTCTGTAAAAAGACTAAGCACCTTCCATTTTAATGGTCATTAGCTACTCTGATAATGGGAAAAAAATCATTTTTCAAATGGCAGTTGGGTGGTTTGGAAAAGTGAGTTTGCCTTCAAGAAGACAGAGAAAAATATTTTACTTTTCTATTTTGGAGATGATGCTGAGTCAAAACATCTTTAACTTTTCCAAAATATTTTTTTCCTTTTGAGGTAAGTAGACTCACTGTCATTTTACACCTAAAGGAAATGAGGTGCTAGGGGAAGTGGGCCACAGAGCAAACAAATGGGAAATCCACAGTTTGAACTGATTGCCACCAGATTTCAAAATTCCTCTTTTCTGCATTATGGTAGGATGCAGTAACCACAAGAAAGTTTCTACTCCTTGCCTTGCAAAGTATCTGTATGTCAAATTAACTGTAATTTCATAACCACTAGCAAAAAGGAAGGCACAGTGTAAAACCCAAGAACTTGCAACTGAACAAATATATGGCAGCAGACTTTAAAAAGAATTCATACGGAATTTTGGAATCTCAATTCAGTATACAAAGAAAGGAAATAAGATAAAGCCTTACCGATGTGCAAAACAGCCAGCATTATTTGCCATAATTCAGTCTCAGAAAAGAAGTCCTCCAAGTCAGCATAAATTTTAATAAATTGACAATAATTTCACAAATTGCACCTCCCTAAACTCAATTTGTTTTCCAGAGTTTTGGCAATGGTCAGATGCTCTCTGTATATTAGCAAAAAAAAAAAGGTGAAACACTAAAATTTATAATTAACAATTAATTTCAATATAACAGCAAAAATTGGCTTTTAATTTCTTAAAGAAAAAATTTTACAGTAATATCAAATTACATAATTTATGTTGAACAGAAGTTAGTCAAAGCAGCCAGAGCTTCTTTACCTTTCTCTGAAGAAAACCACCTTTTTTTTTTTTTTTTTGGCTAATATAATGTTCTCTTTTCAGTACCTGCAAATTATTTGTTAATCATTAATGTAACCTCTTTGCAATAGATGGGAAAATGCACCATCAATACTTACATTACTCTTTCAAAGATTATATTCAATGGTTAAAATAGTCCTCTTTGCTCACAGTATAGAATTTCCATCAAATCATGATTGAGCACAAAAATAGTTTAGTCACTGAAAGAGTATCCCCTGATTTAGCTTTCTCTAAGAGATGTAGCATGGTATCCTAACTGGTCCAGGTTTGAAACTGGACAGGTCTAGAATGTGGAGCATGGAACTAAATGCTTAACCATCTAACTTAACCATCCTCTTAACATATCCGTTTGCTCAATTTTACATATACACACACACAAAGAATGAAATAATTAAGCCATGAATGTGAGAAAATGGTAAAATGCCATTGGTTGTCATCATGATACAGCCTCTGTCCAGCTATACTCTTATCCTCAGTTTGGCCTACCAGACTAGTTTTGAGTCTCAGAGAGGAGGCTGCTGTTGTTTAATTGCTAAGTCATATCCAATTTTTTGTGACACTATGGACTATAGCCCAGCAGGTTCCTCTGTTCATGGGATTTCCCAGGCAAGAATACTGGAGTGGGTTATCATTTCCTTCCCCAGGGGATCTTCCCAACCCAGGGACCTGCATCTCCATCATTGCCAGGCAGATTCTTTACCACTGAGCCACTGAAAGTGAACATTACTCAGTCGTGTCCGACTCTTTGCAACCTCCTAGACTGTCCATGGAATTCTCTAGGCCAGAATACTGGAGTGGGTAGCCTTTCCCTTTTCCAGGGGGTCTTCCCAACCCAGGGATCAAACCCAGGTCTCCCATATTGCAGGCGGATTCTTTACCAGCTGAGCCACAAGGGAAGCCCAAGAAGACTGGAGTAGGTAGCCGATCCCTTCTCCAGGGGATCTTCCTGACCCAGGAATCGAATCAGGGTCTCGCATATTGAAGGCAGATTCTTTACCCACTGAGCTATCAGGGAAGCCTCAAAGAGGAGGGAGAGAGTTCAAAACTGAACAGGCTGACTCAAGACAATCAGGACTGCCTTGGAGCACGAAAACCAAATAATACATGAATTCAGGATAAGGTGGGTGTTAGGCAATGGGAGGATACAGTGTGCCTGCTCACATCAGGACCAAGGAGAGCAGCAGAACTGAATTATGACGGCAACGTAGAAACACAACAGCAGCAGTGCTCACTTATTGCAACTAATGGCAGGCCCAGTGCAGATCTCTCCCTGGGCCCTGATGGAGACATGATTTGGGGATTGTTCATTAGCAAATGGATTTTAGAGGTAAAATGAAATGAAGATAATCATGTTAATGGAATATAATTCATACTTACATCCAGTCAGACCTTAGCCATGAAATTTATATAACATGTTGTACATATATCATCTTTAAACCAAACAGTTTCTTAAAAGACTTTTGCTGTGATGATTGCCGACAATATATTTCATGTATGTGAACACTCCCCATCGTCACCCACTATGGAAAGCAGCCCAGGTGAAGAAGAAGCTGGAAACAAGACATATCTGATCCCAATGCATTGTTTAATGTGCCAGCTGCAGTAGACTCGTCCAAGAGAAGTTGGGAGATTAAGGATTAACTGTTAATGAAGCACCTTAAATATACCAAGACCCGTGTCAGACATTTAACAATACCACCTAACTCTTACATCAGCTAGAAGAAGGATTAATGATCACTCTGCCATAGACAAATTCAGAGGAAGCAGAATTCAGTTCATACACTTGTCCTACAATTAGCCTTAGAAAACCCTCTGTGACATCATCCACAGGAGGCCATGTTTTGTCTCTTTTCTTTATGGAAGTTGTCAGAACAATACCCTAAGTCTAACCATAACCCTATCTTCCCATGTCTCTCTTCCAGTCTAACTACAAGAGATGCATGCAGATAACCTTTACGCAAATAGCCTACCTGCTGGCACAACACACCACTAAGAAACTGAGGAGCCAGTGGGACTCCATGACTCAGGGAGCTCAAACCCGGTGCTCCGTGACAATCTAGAGCAATGGGACAGGTGGGAGGTGGAAGGGAGGTTCAAGACAGGGAGGACATCCGTACTGTAGGAGGAAATGGCAACCCATTCCAGTGTGTTCCTGCCTGGAGAATTCCATGGGCAGAGGAGCCTGGCAGGCTACAGTCCATGGGGGGTCGCACAGAGTGGGACACGACTGAAGCAACTTAGTCCATAGGACACATGGTGGATTCACGTTGACATATGGCAGAAACTGACACAATATTGTAAAGCAATAATTCCCAATTAAAAAATATTAATTGAATAAAAATTTAAAAAAAAGAAACTGATGGCCCTGATATTCTGAAAATTTCAACAATTGGAAGAGTTTGTTGCAAACAAAAGAAACCGACCCAGGCTAACTTGAGCACAAAAGGTATTCTCGGCATACATGTTAGCTTACATAATCAAAAGGAACCAGAAGAGCCAGGGCTCAAGCATAGAGAGCAACCAGGTTAACTCTGGGGAGCAGAAGCAAACGGGCCATGTCCTCAGGGCTCCGCTATCAGGACAAATGAGCCGCAGGCTGTTTGCATCATGAGATATCTCCACTCAAGATTCAGGTCGAGGGAGAGAGGGAGGCCGTGCGCCCACCTGGGTGATGGGCTGAGGCCGGCAGGAGAGAGGAAGGCTCAAAAATTGAATCCATGCAAGGCTGCGCATGCCAGGGGAGGAGACGTCCCCACCGGAGAGTCAAAGTGCTGGGCTGGCGAAATAACGGATCCCCACTATGGTAAGGAGAAGCCTCCCAGGCCCTCACAAACGCCTTCCCTTGTCACATGACAGAGCGCTTTCTGCTTACTCACACATTCCTCACAGGGCCCTCTGACGCGCAGGCTGAGCCACGGAGGACTCCGTCTCCCTCACTATCACCACGCACCAGAACCCCTTCCAGCTTTGATTCATTACACACATCACTTCTATCTTAGCCACCAGAACATGATCTATATGGTAATTTATTTCACTGCTTTGTACTGGCTGCCGCCCCCTCACGTCCTATATCATTTAGGCTGAGTTCTGCATAGGCAGCAGTGAACATTCAGACCCAGCCCTGGTGGAGAAAAAAGAACTCTCCCAGCCCTCCTCACAGAGGGCATCAGCCCAGCCACAGTAGACAGGACAGATTAGCCTCAAGCCCTCTGCCAACATCCGTGTTTTGGAGAATGCTGAGTTCTACAAATCAGAGATGGAGAAAATGAGCAGACAAATGGGTGTAACTGAATCGAACAGCCACAAGCATTGTTCTGAAAGCACACAAAAGCCCTTCTACAGAGATACTGGGTTCTTGAAATTAAGCACTGTAGAGTGTCCAGAGAGAAGTCTAGAAATTTCCTGAACCAGGAGGCAGGATTTGTGATTCTGAAATAGAGATACTGCGTTTGAATTATCCACTTCATTAAGATACCCAAAGAGGTTTTCAATTTACCATTATGACGTTCAAAAATAAAAACATGGGCAAAGGCTACCCTTAGAGATAAACAAAAGTCTGTGCAGGGAGGAAGAGATGAAGCGATGGCTTTGCCAGCAAAAGGAATGAAGCAAAGAATCTGCTGTTACCTGGTGGCCTCCAGAGCTGCATGTTTAACAGGCTCTTTATTTCTGTAAATCTGTCTTCAGAATAATTTGTGGGACAGGCATGCCTCCTTTTACTGTATTTACTAGGTAAAGCAACTTGGTAGGAAAACCTGGACAGCTACAGGGTCAGGGAGAGAGCAACTTACAGACCTCAGAATCTTCCTCCCTCGTTTCCCAGCTAAGTGGTCCCCTCACTGCAGGGGAACCCAAGTTCTAGAAGTGGCCAGGAGACAGGCGTGGAGAAGTTGAGTATCTCTGTTCATGAAGTCAGAGAGTCATGACAGTTTTTGTGCTAATTTTTTCTTATAGTTAATTTTTGTTTCCAAGGAAAGAGCAAAGAAGGGTTGCAAGAAGGGAGGGGATATATAAGAGGATTATTAAACAGGAATTTTTAAGAAAGATTAACATTCGACATTAAGTTTGTCTGTGAACTAAGGCTCTTCATCTGCTCATACTTGAAAGAGATCTCCTTCACATAAAGAAGGTCCTATATGAGCAGAATCAAGTGTGTGTGGGTGTGCATTTTCACACACACAGGAGTGGGAGGTAGACTGCCATAGTCCAGATGTGTTCTAGGTGCTTGAGCCATCCTCACCAGGAACTAAGTTGCAGATTGGCCACAGTTAGCTTTTTTGTTCCATATGCCAGAGTGTTTATTACTATTATTTTAGAACAACATATAAATGACCACCAGTTGTAAGTGCTAAGATGTTTTTAATGTTCTCATTTCCCTAAGTGAATTTTCAACTTACAAATGGATATCAGCTCCTGCTACTTAGCATAAAACTACTTAGCATAAAAGATCCTTCTTTTGGGCTTCCAGGCTCAGACGGTAAAGTGTCTGCTCGCAATGCAGGAGACCTGGGTTCGATCCCTGGGTTGGGAAGATCCCCTGGAGAAGGAAATGGCAACCCACTCCAGTACTCTTGCCTAGAAAATTCCATGGATGGAGGAGCCTGGTGGGCTACAGTCCATGGGGTCACAAAGAGTCAGACACGACTGAGTGACTTCACTTTCACCTTCTATGAACAAATAGCCTATCCGATCTTGTGTCTCCTCATTTCTAGTACTGTGACTTAGCCAGGCTGATGCACATTCGATGTTCCATGTATGTTTAAGACTTTCCAGAAGCTATGCCTTTGTTTATAACATTCCACACATTGGGAAAAGCCTCCTCAATTCCAATTCTTGATCTTCATTGTCATAGTTCATGATTCACAAATTACCTTTGCCCTGAGCCTAAGCCCACACTGACCCTTTAAGCTCTCACCACAATAATTTTCCTGTCCATAGGTTGCCTTTAGATGCCCTATAGCTATCCATACATTTATTGTTTTTATGTTCACAGTTTATGAGCATTTCAAAGGCAGCAACCAATCTGTCCACACCTTTGCAACCCTAAAGCCATGAACTATGGGGGGGAGGGTACTGCAGTACATACTCAGAAAGTTTTGTTGTAATTAAGTAGACCTCTTTGAATGGCAACAGACTGTACTCAAAGCACAAGAGAGGGAGGAAAGGGAATGGAGGTAATAAAAAAAATGTAAAAACCGTGGCCCCACTCCCCAAGGGACTTACCTCTACCTCTGGAGAGGCTAAAACCCACATAAAAAATCACAAGAGTACACATCTGACACATAAATCCACATTTTTACCTCGGGGAAATATAACCTACCCTGTGTAGTCCTCTGACCCAGTGTATACAGGTGTCTCTGTGGCTACAGGGGAATCGTGAAGATCCGGGAACTGATGAAATCAACAGACCCAGGGAAGTGCCCCCAGCAGGTTTTACTGGGGGGATTCAGGATCTCATGGTTTTAGGAGAAGCCCCTATCCCGGACAGGGCAGAAGACAACTGAGGGGGGCGACCAGAGGTGTGATGTTACTGGCTATCACCCAGGAGTTTGGTCAATCCAGCTCAAAGAGATTCCTTTTTAACCATTTTATTTTTCCAGCTATATTGAAGTATAAACAGTATGCCAAAAATACACATAATTAATGTACATAATTTGGACACATGTATACACTCACCTTACCATCACCACTATCAAGGTAATAGATGTATCACCTCCAAAAGTTTTCCTGTGTACCTCTGTCAGTTTTTATTTTCTTTGTGTGTGTGTATGTGTGTGTGTCTGTGTAGAGCAATTAGCAATTAGTGTGTGTAGAGAGCAATTTGCTAGCAGAGAGCAAATCTCATGCTAAGTGCGCAACATCTTATGTTAACTATAGGAACTATGATGTACAGCACATATCTGGAACTTATTATGTGTAAATGTAACTTTATCCCTAAGAAGACTCATTTTCAGAGAAGCAGCTGTCACACTGATGTGAACTGCCCTCTAGAGGCAGGAGGAGAGTAATGCTGGTCAGCCCATCTGCGCAGGAATGTTGCTAGAAAGCCAGTGACACTTTCCTCTGGATACCTTCATAGGCTTGAAAATACAGAAAGTGGGTGGAGGCTCACTCTGCTTTATTTTTCTAATTCCCTTAGAAAGTGCCCAGGCGTGCTTCATTTTCCATCAGCACACTTATCACCACCTGGCATAATACCCATTTATTTGCTTATTTGTTATCTTATTTCTCCCGTTAGAATACGAGAAAACCTATTTAGCCTGTTTTGTTTTGCAGCTTCTAGAATGGAGCTGGTCTCTTGGCAAGTGATCATGAATAATTGTTGAATAAATGTATTATTTATAGATAACTAAATTAAATAATTTACTAATTGTTCAAGATGCATTTCAATCCCTTTACATTTCACTTTGCAGAATATGGTGCCTATTAAACGGATAAAGCCTGAACTTCATCTGATGCTCAAAGGAAAAAAATCATAGTTCCTTATCAAAATGGTTTAAATGACTAAATAATATAGCATAGTGTCTGCAACTGAAAAGTAGTTTAGTAAATTTTGTTTATCAACTACCAGAAATAGTTGAATTCTCTCCCATCACACATGCACACATACATACTTTAATGGTAAAATATCTCCCTATTTATCTTCAATGGTGGACAAATACCTTATCTTAGGCACATTTGTCTTTAAAGTATAGAAACATAATTCTTAATAATTACTCAAAGCATGCTTAATAAATTAATGAATCTTGCAATAGACATTCTCTAACAGGACCAATGATACCTTGTGTAGTTAATCCAATGCCTAAATCCTGAAAGGTGCTAATATGAATTGCAAATATGCTAAATTTATTAATATCATAAATAAGCAGTCTTAAAATTAAACCCCTGCTATTATCAATAATACTTCTGTTGTGTTAGAAATAAGATCATGAATACCTTTCTGCTTTCAGTTTTTAACTTGCTCTTATTCAGAACAGTTATGAATAATAAATTACACCTATCTCTGTTAAGAAAGACTTCAGAAAGCCCTAAGTTTTGCCTGTTTTACTTCAGAAACTTGTTGCTGACTCATGTGTCTCATCTTCTCATTCTTTCCCTGCCTTAAAGCTGATTTGAATTCGTCTGACAACTGGCCTTCTTGTCCTTTCTATCTTCTTATTTTGTGGATCACTGGCCAGAAAACAGTGGCTCTCAATAAAACACACGTGAGACACTATAGACAGTTTTGAATGCAATTAGAGGGAGCAACGTTTTCTTGTTTTGTTTTGTTTTTAATCTGTATTTTAACACTATTTTCCATCATGCAGGTGTGACCCTTATACTTGAATGGAGTGCTAAACATCTAATAGCCAGAGTTAGAACATGATTCTGTGAAGAGTAACTAAACCAGATTTTGCTCCACCTCTACAACACTGGTCACACTACCCATGTTGTTTGTGGTCTTTTATACCCTTACCCAAGGCTCATCTGAAATACTTCACTTCTGTTTCCAACTAACCAACAACTCAGAATTTTTTTTAACATCATGTCTTCTGGTCTTCTCAGGCTTCCTATGTCTGCATCCCTCCCCAGAGCACTCATTTCTGCTTTCACAGCCTCTTCAAACTCTCAAGTCATAGGAAAGGGCACAGGGAGGACCAAAGCCTGACAGGACACAAGACTCGGCTGGTCTCAAACTCAGGACGTTCTCTACCCATTTCCAATTTGTCAAAGCATGACTCAGGTGAAATGGCTCCTTTTCAGCTTCCTGAGCCAAACATACCAACACCTCCTTCAGTATTCCTCCACCACTCTGTTAGCACTGACATGATCCCATTCAGCAAATATTTAGAAAGGAAATTTTTAATGTCATCAGATTTAAATAGCAACATGTGGCCAGTGATTACTGTAGAGTGCAGCTACATTGCACAGTGTAGATGTAGAATGACACCCCTGTTTCCAGCACCACCTGAGAAACTTTATTTTTCCAGTAACTTCAATACCTTCTCTCCTATCTCAGTTTGTTCAAGAATAGTTTTGTTTTAGTATTCTTTTTCTCCCATAGAGATGCTATTTTCTCAAGAGGCTACTTTCTCAAATGCTTTTTCTATTTTTTAATTGTTTTCGTCCTTTTCATATTAGAGATTTCCTTCTAACCTGATCTTTGGCTCCCCCCCCCCCAACATAAAAGTGTGACATTTAACATCCGAATAGAAGTACATGCTTATGGATAGAGCTTGTGGATGGTGGTCTTTTTTGCACATGGAAGTGACCAATAATGTTGACTTGTTTATTTTTAAAGTTAGCGAATCCCCCATGTCAACTCATTCAGGTTGTTAGACGCAACAGAAAACTTCTGTGCATACCCAGCTCTAGGTGTCCAAAAAGCTGACAGAGGACAACAGTAGAACGAAGGTCTCAACCTTCAGCATATACTTTAGTACTAATGTGGCCTGTCTTCAATAGGGAAGACTGTTCTTGCATTTACAGTACATAGATCCTCTGGTATTACTCGCCAGAGAATGAAACCCCTATGTGTTCTATCTAGAGGCAGAAAGAACATTGCCTGTCTGCGGGATGGGATGGAGAAACTTTTGGTGTTATAAATGCTTCGTAAGCAAACTTTCAGCCATTTCATAAGATTTAAGCATTACCTGAGCCCTTCAAAGTGAAAGTGAAGTCGCTCAGAAATAAAAAAAAAAAAGTCACTCTTTGCGCGACCCCATGGACTGTAGCCTATCAGGATCCTCCGTCCATGAGATTTTCCAGGCAAGAGTACTGGAGTGGATTGACATTTCCTTCTCCAGGGGATCTTCCCAACCCAGGAATCGAACCCATGTCTCCCGCATTCCGGGCAGATGCTTTACCATCTGAGCCACCAACGAAGTCCTTCAAAGGTTGCCACAAATAAACTGGGTGGTTTCTTAGACCTCCCTGCTGTCCATGTATTAGTCTGCTTTCTAGAGACTTCTAGATTAATCACTATTCTGAAGAATCTGCCTGCCAATGCAGGGAACATGGGTTCAATCCCTGGTCCAGAAAGGTTTCACATGCCATGGAGCGACTAAGCCCATGGGCCACATCTACTAAAGCCTGCACACCCTAGAGCCCATGCTGTGCAACAAGAGCCACCCAAATGAAAAGCCTGAGCACCACATCTAGAGAATGGCCCCCATTTGCTGCAACTAGAGAAAACCCTCACGCAGCAACAAAGACCTAGCACAGCCAAAAATAAATCAAATTAAATTACTACTCATCCTCTCCTGTTCTGACCACCTTTCTGATAAGGTTGAGCCGAGGTAACTATGTGTTCAGTCTATTATTTTTAACCAGAATACGTCAATACATCTTTCTATTTAAATGTGAGGGGTTTTTGTAGACAAAGAACACTGCCTGCCATTTCAGTAAACAACAAATGTTGCTCACCATCAAGCCATCAGCCTCAGCAGCCCACAAGGACACTGCACCCTGATGAGATGGAGAAAAACAGGATACCAGCCCTAGATACCTGAGATCCACAAAGGATTTATCTTAATGAGTTCAGATTTTTGGGTCTTCTCATACATAGAAGGCAATGGCAACCCACTCCAGTATTCTTGCCTGGAGAATCCCAGGGACAGAGGAGCCTGTTGGGCTGCCATCTATGGGGTCACACAGAGTTGGACACGACTGAAGCAACTTAGCAGCAGCAGCAGCAGCAGCATACATAAAAAAGCACTAAACTCATTTACTTGAGATGCCTGGTTTTTGTGATTAGTAGTTATATTTTGATGTTCCCTTATGTGGGTTTTTTTCCCTCAGGAAAAATTCCTATACACCTGGTTCCTCTCTTACCTCTTTGGAACAGCATCTCAGAGAGAGAGGTTGTCTCCCAGGCTATAGCTCTAAGTGCATTCCCCAGATAAAAATAAAAAACAACTTTTAGGTGGTGTATTTTTTTTTTCTAGTCAGCAGTGAGATGGAGGGATCTTATCCATCCTTTTGTTTCTAGTGCACAGTGCATCAAACAGGACAAGCGCTCTACAACAGTCACTAAAAGAACAGATAAATACAAGAACATATAGATCAATGGAAGAAGGATGGATGGATGGGTAGATGGATGGACACAAGAGAGAGCAACTTCTTCTTGGCTCAAAGAGACTGTGTGAACTATCACCTATGGGAAAAAAAAGAGCTCTCTTTTGACATAGACTGCCTTTGGAGTTGTCTTTCTACCCTGTAAAGAGGTATACCTGCTTTCTAGATCATCAAATGTTTCTCTGGCTTGAATCACAGTGCACTGATATTGACTAGGCTATGCGTGAGATCATTCACCCCTTTTCTATGTTTTATCTTCCCATCAGCAGCCAGTTACATCCCCCAGGCATCTTGTTATGAATAGCATAACAGAAAGTAAAGCTCATTGCTCCTTCTCCTGGAAACTTAGGAAGCAACATTGCTACAGTAAGAGACAGTGCCTTGCAATGCAGATTTCATGGATTTTCCATGAAGCATTGTAAGGTAACAGTACGCTTTTCAGTGATTTTTGCTCTGCAGAAGAGTCTTGATTGCATCTAGCATACAATACCATAGCAGTGAAATTCATGAATATTTTACTCATACAGGGAAAAGGAGCCTGCCTAAATAGCTTTTATTTTGTAAGGTTTCAGATTTAGGTGTTTTCTTTTTTTTTTTTTTTCCCTCCCCTCCCAGATTCTTTCTTTTCCCTTAAACCCTACATTAAACAGCTGCTTTGAAAGTTTCTCTTTCCCTTTAAGTGTTTTCACATTTCCAGGCAGTGCTCCTATGATCTAATAAAATTAAGCTATCAGGGGGAAATCATCGCATCAGGGCTGGGGAAGCATTGTAAAGCACCAGACATCTCGCTAGAAGAGCATCTCTCGGGAGTTTGCTCCGGGAAAGAAGCAGTGGGTGGAATTGCTGAGCTCCTTGGTCTGTTAAGCTGATGCCTGCCTTCCCACACTTGTCTTCTTTACATAAGCATTTTCCTTTTAAGGCAGCCCACGGCAGCTCTGGGAGAGAAGCTGTCAGGCACAACGGTCAGATCTAAATATTCCAGGGAGGAGATAAAACTAAAGTGTTGTACCTGAGTGAATGACCTTCTAACATTTCCAATCTTGAGCTGCTCGATGAAAGTGCTTTCACTTCCCACCTCACTCACCATCCCCACTTTCTGATGTCCTTGTAAATTTTAACTTCCAGGGGACAGCATATGCTTCTGATTGTTAATAGCTACAGCAAAAAGACTGGGGCTTTTTTTTTTTTTTTTTGACATGCAGCATTTCATCCAAACTAAAATTGGGCAGCAAGTCAATCCTCAAGTACAACTCACTGGAAATTTATGCCCCCAATGACTACTCATCTAGACAAGTGTATTTTCTTCTACGTAAATCCCTTTTACTTTTGCGACTTGGCTGACTATTGTTCCTTAATGAAGACACAGTGTAGACAAAAACTGACTTCTATAGACAACTGATGCTCCTACTTTAGTGGAATTACTTGGAAGGCTTTATTTAAAATACAGATCTGTAGGCCCTATTCCATATTCCCCAAATCAGAATGTTGGTGGTATTTCAAAAAATTCATGAAATCTAATCTCTAGAATACAGTGGGGCTTGAACAAGAAATATAAAATATTTTGGTTTGCTGATTTTAAACATCACAGACTGGCAAAGTTAGACAAATCTAAGCTTGGATAAAGTCTTCCCCACATCCTCTGTACCCTGTCTTTTCTCCTTTCTACCTACTGTTTCTTTTGTCCCTTCTACTTATTCGAGGTCTACATTTAATTTTTGCTTGAAAATGTTTTTCATCTGGGATCCTTCATATGCAGCACAGTATCGAGAATGAAGCAGGCAGTTCACCAGGGTTAACTAGTATTTGAAGATTAAGAGGCCAGAGGAGTGGCGCTGTGAAAGGGGACTATTATAAGTTCTCATTACTCTGGGGAGAACTCTAGGAAGAAGCCTTGTATTTACATGATATTTCAACCACATTTTTGTGTCCCCAGAAGAATGATTTATTTCTATGACTCTATGGGGCAGATTTTCTTATTTAAGTGGGTTCCTCTGTAGATTGACTTGAGTGAGTCACCTTTGACAGATTTTTGGGTTCTATGTTCTCTGGCTGTCTCTGGTCACTTGTGGAGTCTACTCTTCCAACAGCCTCAGAATAACAGAATGAACATTTCAACCAGCTGTCATGAGGAGAATCAACATGACCGAATATACAAAGAGCTATGATTCTTGGCAGGTATTTATAACAGAAAGCACTTCCTTATTCTGAAATAACTGAGGTAATCCCCTTCCTTTTCCCTTTTCTCTCTTTCCTCCACCTCTTACTTTTCTCTCTTACACAAATGCTTTGGCGGTAACAAGGTACAAAAATAGAGATCCAGAGTTGTCATTTTTGTGTCAAATGGCTAGAAAAATGGTACCTGCCTCGGAGCATTTCATTAGGAAATAAACAGGATAACATTTGAAAGTACATAGTGTTACCAAGTCCAAGCTCGCTCTACTCAATGCAAGCAAGGTAAGTCAGTGAATCTGAGACAAGGTGTTAGGGTCAGAAAGGGACTTTATTCAGGAGCCGGCTGACCAAGAAGATGGCAGGCTAGTGACTCAAAATAACCATCTTGTGGGTGCCTGGTTGCCAAGTTCTTTTCTAGATCAGAGATGGGTGGGGGGAGGTAAGGAAACAAAAGGAAAAAGACTATTCAATCCTTGCAAATATCCCCGAGAATGGCAAGCTTCAGTCAGGGGGATGTGTTAGTTTTAGTTCCTTACAGTCAGTCCGTCACAGCTGGGGCTCAGGTTATCTCCCCTGAGGCAGGCCATTGTGTATGCTTATAATAACAAAAGCAGCAAAATAAGGGTTAAAGTCACATAACCAGATCCAGTATAAATTCAAAATTGACCCTTTCCAGTTACAACAGCATAGATCTAAAATGCAGGAGAGCTTAGAAGATAGTCACTGTACTAACCGTGCACCTAGAGCATATAAAATGAGTTTGCAAGTGTTTCCAATAAGAGCTTCTACAAGTTTAGGCTAAGTCACTTCAGTCGTGTCCGACTCTGTGCGACCCCATAGACGGCAGCCCACCAGGCTCCCCCGTCCCTGGGATTCACCAGGCAAGAACACTGGAGTGGGTTGCCATTTCCTTCTCCAGGTCAATTTCTAGGAGTCCCAATTTCAAATGGAAATTGCTGAGAGACAATGCCAGGACCACACCAGAATTAAATAAATACCTTCTAAAGCCCACTACAAAAATGTTAGATGAGCATTCCATTCAAAAGACATCAAGAGTTAAGCCATACAACAAATGAAGAGGATACATCTCATTGACCACTGAGAAACTACAGAGTCAATAACCCTGAACACATTTAAGCCCCCGAATACCTAACTACGTCTATGATTAAAAAAAAAAAAAGTTGATAATCATGTATGTTTAATGCTTCTCATCAAGCCAAATGCACCTGTATTTCTCTCATTCTTCAGAAATGCCAGCTGTTAGTTATCCACAATAAATGGGATTTCACATTTTGTGACAAGCCTATTAAGGGGAAAGTACAAATGCTAGACTGAAATAGAGAATAATAAGTTATCAAGACTTTTTTCTCTCAAATATACATCATTATGTTTATTATACTCATTCTCTTCTTGAGAATTTTGTGTTCTAAGGAGGATAGTGGCATTAACAAGAGGCTATATCAGAAAGCATTCTTTAGAAGAAATTTCAGCTGCAGAGCACCACACTCTGTAATGTATTTATTGGAATATCCATTTCCCACTATGATCAACCTTTCAATCTGGTGCCTTTCCAGAACTGTCATACAGTTGCATGAGAGAGAAATGTAGGAGTTATTCTGCTTCAACAACTATATTCAAGTCCTGTCAGCTTCATTTCCCATATATTTGTCAATCAAGTCAATCCACCTCACTCTATCTATATGACACACCTATCTGAACGTATGTCTTCTTTTTTCTTACCTGGTTTATAGCAATACCATCATAACTAGTTCATCTGACCCTCTCTAGAGACTCTGAAACCAGACCTGGGTTCAATCCCTGGGTTGGGAAGATCTTCAGGAGAAGGGAAAGTCTACCCACTCCAGTATTCTGGCCTGAAGAATTCCATGGACACAGTCCATGGGGTTGCAAAGAGTCGGACACGACCAACTGACTTTCACTTAAACTCACCATTATTCTTCAGTTCAGTTCAATTGCTCAATTGTGTCTGACTCTTTGTGACCCCGTGGACTGCAGCACGCCAGGCTTCCCTGTCCATCACCAACTCTCCAAGCCTACTCAAACTCATGTCCATTGAGTCGGTGATGCCATCCAACCATCTCATCCTCTGTCACCCACTTCTCCTCCCGCCTTCAATCTTTCCCAGCATCAGGGTCTTTTCCAATGAGTCACTTCTTCGCATCAGGTGGTCAAAGTATTGGAGTTTCAGCTTCAACATCAGTCCTTCTAATGAATATTCAGAACTGATTTCCTTTAGGATGCACAGGTTGTATCTCCTTGCAGTCCAAAGACCTCTCAAGAGTATTCTCCAACACCATTATTCTTAGTGCAGCTCGAATTATCTTTTTGGATTTCAATCTGGATCACGCAATCCTTAAAAAATGTCTGATTTTCCTTAAGGAAAAAATAAAAATCCACAGGTTGGCCAATAAGCCCTGTGAGGCCTGCCCCAGCCTCTCTCCCTACCTCTCCAACCTCCACTGGGCTTTATTTTCCTCCTACTTTTCCGCACTGATCTCAACAAGAACAGATGCTTAAAACTGTATTGTACAATAGTTGCTCTCCTCCATATTACTTTGCAAAGAGCTAATTAAGGTACATATTTTAAAGAAACATTCAAAGTAATAAACTTGGTTCACCACATTAAGAACTAAGATCTGGGCATTCATAAACATTTGGAAACACGCAGGATCAAATTTTCTTTACTTCACTGCGTAAACATGCTCTCAGTTCAGTTCAGTCGTTCAGTCGTGTCCGACTCTTTGCGACCCCATGAATCGCAGCACGCCAGGCCTCCCTGTCCATTACCAACTCCCGGAGTTCACTCAGACTCATGTCCATTGAGTCAGTGATGCCATCCAGCCATCTCATCCTCTCTTGTCCCCTTCTCTTCCTGCCCCCAATCCCTCCCAGCATCAGAGTCTTTTCCAATGTGTCAACTCTTCACATGAGGTGGCCAAAGTACTGGAGTTTCAGCTTTAGCATCATTCCTTCCAAAGAAATCCCAGGGCTGATCTCCTTCAGAATGGACTGGTTGGATCTCCTTGCAATCCAAGGGACTCTCAAGAGTCTTCTCCAATCATTATCTACTCCCATGGAAACTATACAATAAAGAGGTGCCTTGAGTATTAGAACCCATATTTACCTAACTTTATATGATCACATGAGTCTACTCCAAGTAAATAAGATTTTCAAAGCACTTTGTTTCACAGAATGGTAACAGGGCTTTTTTTTTTTTTCCCTCCAGCTAAACTTTTCAAACACTCCAGTATTGTATCTTGCTAGTGAACTTGGGTAAACTGCTTTACTTCTGAGTCTTTTTCCTTCAGTGAAACTGGATACCCAGGTTGGTTATAGGAATTTAAAGAGATTATGCAATGGCATAGAAGTGTGGCAAGTGGTTTTGTTCCCCTGCCCACTTTTTTCTCCCCTTCAGTTGCTTTACTAATATGATTCTGAGACAAGGAAAATGCATTGCAACTAATTCCCACTCAGAAACACAGAATATTTTTATGCTAGCAATGATATAAAGATCATTGAGTTCAATATCCTCATTTTACAGATGAGAAATCTAAGGTCCCAAGTGATGCCCCAGGTCACAAAGCTAGTTAGCATGACAGTTGAGACCAAAAAGAATGTCTCCTGAATCCCATGTTAATCCATTTGGTATTAAATCACACTAATTTGGGTAGATTTCTATTCTTTTTCTGTTTGCATATTTCATTTTTAAATTAATGACTGCAAATGTATATCTAAAATTGGGCTATATTCACTTCATAATTTTCAGAAAGTAATCCTAACTATAAATAGATTATGCCAGAGTTCAGGCTTTGAAAGAAAAAGATCTGGGCTTCATTCTTGAATCTGCTATTTATTAGCTGAATAACCTTGGGCAAGTCATTCAATTTCTCAGAGCCTCTGTAACCTCATTTGTTAAATGGGAAATGTTAACACCTATCTCAAATAATTACCGTGATGATTATATATGAGATAAACTCTGAATGCAAAGAGCCAAATTAGAACAGAGTTCAGAACCTACTAAGTCCATAAAAAAGTTAACTTCCTTTCTCTCACTCAGAGTCTGCAGACTCCAATCCCCCAAAAATATAACATCATACTTTGGAGGGTTTCATGTTACAACACCTAAGTCAAGATGTAAGGAATGATAATAGGGTCTTGGGCAGTCATGATTGCTAATAGAATTCAGAATATCAGTTTTAAATTTGTTTTCAAAGTTAAATAGAAATGCAGGCAGCTTTAAAGTGTCTTTGAAACAAGCTGGCTTTCTTCTCCTCCTATTTCCATTGAAAAAGTCACATATAAATTCCTCTTTTCTGATAACGAGAGAAAAAGAGAACTATCAGCAGGAAATTTTTACCTATGATTGATGCTTCCAGTCAGCTTAAAACAGCAAGTATCTCAGATGTAAAAATTCTGACACATCACTTTCTGACAAAACTACATTAAACAGCCACAAGTTCAATCCATTAAGTCAACTCTGTAAAATGACAAAATTAAGTCTTTGATATTAATAATCTTCAAATAGTTCTCTTCCTCCCCCAGTTCTCTAAACTGAATCTTTTTTTTTTTTTTTTTGGTCTCGTTTCCAGGGTGGGATTGCATTTTACCCTGCTTTTGATTGGCAGGATGAATAGACAGTGCACAAGTTTACTTCCTGGGCATCAGATTGTGATGTTAAATTGCACAGTCACAGGGAAGCAGAGCTGGGGGAAAAGAGGTGAGAAATGGAATTGCTTTCCTCCAAGATCCCCAGTGGGTATATAATATTTTAAACTGTATCTTGATTTTCTTCTTTCAGATTCTCAAAATATTTTCCTCTTGTTATTCCAAGGAGCCACATTTTTTTTTAAAGGCTAATGATGAATATATTTCAGGGCCTATTTTATGGCCGAGAAAACTGAAGCAAAGTGGTAAAGCAAATATATCTGTATCACACAACTTGTTAATAGCATTGCTACAAATCATTATTCTGATTCCCAGCCCAGAAATATTCTGGTTTTGACTTAATAGCAAAATGGGTAAGCCCAAAGGGGAAAAAATAACTAGTCCTCAAGTATGAATTATAAGCACTCTACAATTATTGATTTATACCAATATGGACTCTAACCAGCCCCAATAAATTAAATATTTTCTTAAACTCAGCTGTACATCTTGAAGCCATTGGAAGTGTGTGTTTGTGTGTAAATTCAAGTTGTGTAGATGAATGGAGAGATAGATATATAATACATGTGTCTGAATATCTGTGTTTAGTGGGTATTTGACTTAGAAAAGGGTAATAGTAACAATGATTATTCAAGAAGCCAAGTTTCAGAATTATTTCAAATCTAGAGCCAATAAGATTTGCTGTACTTGGTGAAGATTCAGATGTAAGGCATGAGAGAGGAGGTGACTAATTTTTCTGTCCTAAGAAACTAAGAGATGTGAGTTTCTACTTGCAGAGATAAATTGATTATAGAAGGAAGAAGTATATCAGGAGATGGATGTGAATCCAGGGTCCACCTCCAGACATTTTAAGTTTGTTCATTAGACATCCAGGTGGGGATATAAATAGACAATGATACATATGAGTCTAGAATTCAGAGGAATTGAGTTAGAATACACAAAGTACTTAAATTATTTATCACCATGATATTGGATGTGATCAACCATGCAGTGAGTGAAAATAGAGAGGAAGAAAGTTGGAGCTTGTAATATTCCCTTGCTCAGAAGTCCCGAAGTTAAAGATATCAGTAAGAGACTTTAAAGATGAGTAAACTGAGAGGATCACTATTAGCAGTATTAAGAGATCAAGTAAAGAAGTATTTCAAGAAAAAATGTCATCAGCTGTGCTCATTGCTGCTCACAGGAAAAGTAAGATGAGGACTGAGATTTGATCAAATTTGGCAAAGGTAATGCCATCGATGCCTTATTAAGACCATGTGGCAGAGAGCTGTCAAAGCAAATTTCTTTTTTTAACCTTACAATTTTGTATTCGTTTTGCCATATATCGAAATGAATCCACCACAGGTATACATGTGTTCCCCATCCTGAACCCTTCTCTCTCCTCCCTCCCCATACCATCCCTCTGGGTCATCCCATTGCACCAGCCCCAAGCATCCAGTATCGTGCATCGAACATGGACTGGCGACTCGTGGAAATGGCAACCCACTCCAGTGTTCTTGCCTGGAGAATCCCAGGGATGGGGGAGCCTGGTGGGCTGCCATCTATGGGGTCGCACAGAGTCAGACACGATTGAGGTGACTTAGCAGCAGCAGCAGTAATGCCATTCTCCCAAATCATCCCACTCTCTCCCTCTCCCACAGAGTCCAAAAGACTGTTCTATACATCAGTGTGTCTTTTGCTGTCTCATATACAGGGTTATTGTTACCATCTTTCTAAATTCCATATATATGTGTTAGTATACTGTATTGGTGTTTTTCTTTCTGGCTTACTTCACTCTGTATAATAGGCTCCAGTTTCATCCACCTCATTAGAACTGATTCAAATGTATTCTTTTTAATGGCTGAGTAATACTCCATTGTGTATATGTACCACAGCTTTCTTATCCATTCATCTGCTGATGGACATCTAGGTTGCTTCCATGTCCTGGCTATTGTAAACAGTGCTGTGATGAACATTGGGGTACACGTGTCTCTTTCAATTCTGGTTTCCTCAGTGTGTATGCCCAGCAGTGGGATTGCTGGATCATAAGGCAGTTCTATTTCCAGTTTTTTTTGAGTGAAGAAAGGATGTTCTGCTAAGCAAGAGATCTGAGAAATGGGGGTGGGGGGCAACATGCAGATATAAGACCAAGAAAATTACTTTAATGAGATATTAGCACATATGTGTATTAGATGAAATGATCCAGGAAAAAGAAAACTTGATAATATGGGGAAGAAGGAAAAAGCAGATGTCATAACCATAGAAGAGAGGATGGATTTCAGTGTAAACAGAAGAATCAGCCATAAAAAAAAAATATTAACACAATATTATAAAGAAGAAAGACAAAACACAGGTTCAAATTCAGATAAACTGGCATACTTGTTGTAGAAATATATAAAAGTTCTCTTGCATTTGTCTCTATTTTCTTAGTCAAACATTAAACAAAATCAAGGAAAAATAATGAGGAGGAAGGAGTTGTTGGTGACTTGAAGGCATAGGAGATGTTTTAAAATATTTGCCTAAGACAGGATGAAACAAGGGGAATATAATTGGATAACAGGACAACACATATCTGCCATGAATTTAAAGTGAGACCAGACAGTGTGGTTGCGTGATTTTTTTTTACTTATATTATCTGTCAGTACAGCTGAGAGAAGACTGGTATTTAAATGTAGCCAGGTGATGATGACAGAGGGAGAGAATTGAGAATTGAGGAATTGAGAGTGTATGCAAGAAAAAGAGCATAATGATGGGCCTTATGATGCCATCCAGCTAAGAGGGAAGAGAGGCTAAGTTGTGGTCAGAGAGAGTGAAAGATGAAAATAGTCCAGTGGGTTGGAAACAGTAGAGGGATTGAAGAACTGTTGGCTATGAGGACATTAGAGGAAGTAAGATGGCAAGTTGGGGGTTGCAGTTGGAAACTGTGTGTCTGAAATAGGGGTTTGGAAAAAATGGAGTTAGACAGCTAGGGTGGAGTGCAGGAGAACATCATTGGAGATGAGGTGCTTCAAAAACTCAGAGGACAACTTACTGGGAGCATCTCTTCTGTGAAAATTGAAATGTTCAAGATTTATGACAGAAGAAATGTTTGCAAGAGACAGTGAGCCAGTTGTCTGGAATTCTCAGCAATGAGTGGCAACAGTTAGAAGGTCTACAGATCTATGGATGATGTGAATGGTCAAATGGTGTATTCCTCAAAGACATAGGAAAAAATTAATGAATATTTATTCTGATGGGCATCAAATATTTAAAAATTAACCCACTGTGTTTTTTTTTTCCCCCAACAGTGTTCAAACTACAGTTTGAACATTGACTTCTGCAGCTAAGACACAGAAAAAGCTACTTCACTGTAGGCTCCTCTCTACCAATGTGATCACACAAGAGTTCATTGCACTGTCACACAAAGTGGTTCTTTGAACCCTGGGTGCTTTTCTTTAAAGGTGGGCTTTCTTTATATGGGTGTATATATTTACCTTTAACATACACAAATTATGTATTTACACCTCCATACCCAGCTTTTACAAGTTTAAGCTGGAAGAAAAGTAATCAATATCCAAGATAAACTGAGGAGGTACAAAGCAGAAATACTAAAATGTGTGGAGATAAGCAAAGAAGTTAAACTTCCAAGAAAAATATTTCTTCAACCACAAAATGTCCTGTGCCCGGGGTGAATCCTAGGCGTGTATGTCAAGGTCTCTGGGCCTTACCCTCGCCCCTGCAATTCATGGGCTAAAGTGAGAGGCACTTGGACTTCAATCTCAGTATTTGATTTGTGCCCTGGCTAACTGGAGCCCTCTCAACAGGAATTGTGACAACTCTCTTAGCCTGTCCCATTCTGGAATTCTTAGAAATTAGATCTTGATCCCAAACCCTTCATTATTAGCCAGTAAGAAGTCTTAAACGTGGTAGACCACAAAGATCCCTATCATCTTCTGGCTTCAGTTATCACCATCTGGATGAGACCTCTAAAAATGTGACTCATCCCATTGGACACTTCTAGATGACAGATCAATTTTGAGCTTATCCCTTTCTTCCCACAGTGTAGTCAGAACTGCTGACTATCCTTCCTGTGGCCAGCTCCATAATCCAATGAGTTTTCTGATCTTGGTCTTGTGCAGAGCTTGCTTTGCAAATATTCTTTCTTCCCACTCCCATTGCTTAGTCCTTGCTGAGTTCCCCAATGTGCCCATAGGCAAAGCTTGCCTAGGTCTTGACACAGTAGATTATTTGATACCCTATCTCCAGGTTTTTCTTGGCTCCAGGTCTTTGGTATGTCAATCATTTCAAGGGTGGTTACTTTTTTCCAACCCACAGCAAACACCCTGTCTTTCTCTGTGCATTCTTTGTCCAACTTCACAGAAACATCACATTAGAGGAAGAAAGCAAAAACAGGAGACATAGACTAGAAACAGTAGAAATTTGAAAAGATATCAATAAGTAGAAGTTAATATATTTATTTCCTTTTCAAAGAAGGAAGTGAGTGTGTATCAATTTATACATAGGGTATGTTATCAATGTATAATAGGAAAGAAAACATGTTAAATCCTATAGAGAAGCCAACAGAATATTTTTATCAGCTTATGCAGGTACGATGATGATTGATATATTATTGGTTCCACACAATTCATGCTCTGTTGCTTTTAAAAAGCTCAAAGTTTAAAAGAACTATTTAGAAAATGCCCTCCACCTAATGTTAAGTGAAACAAAGCAGGATATTAAGTAGTGTGCAATATACTCATAATTCTGTTCCAAAATGGGTCTCTGTGCAGACAAGTCTAAGATACACAGGGGAAATAAACTGAGCCTATCACATTCAGTTTATCTTTGGGACATATCTTATCAATCAGGTAAGTCACTCCTTTTCAAAGAGATAGAATGAGTAGGGGTGACACAGACACACGAGAAGGGAAAATATCTTAGACTTGAGGTAGAAGACAAGAGTTAGCAGCTCCGCTCCTCTCAGCCCTCTCCATAACCCAAGGATCAGGACTGTAGTCTACTCAAGATGTCAACTGAAAGAAAAAACTTGATTTGCATGACACAAGAACACTGATATTTTTGACTCTAGAAACAGAGGGGATGTAAAAGCCAGAAGTGACAGGCAAGCTCACCAAGATGAACAGTGGCTAAACTGATTGGGAAGGAGGACCAGTGAAATTCCATGGTGTAGGGTGATTAAGGAAAAGGCAATGGCACCCCACTCCAGTGCTCTTGCCTGGAAAATCCCATGGGTGGAGAAGCCTGGTGGGCTGCAGTCCATGGGGTCGCTGAGGGTCAGACACGACTGAGGGACTTCACTTTCACTTTTCACTTTCATGCATTGGAGAAGGCAATGGCAACCCACTCCAGTGTTCTTGCCTGGAGAATCCCAGGGACGGAGGAGCCTGGTGGGCTGCCGTCTATAGGGTCGCACAGAGTCAGACACGACTGAAGTGACTTAGCAGCAGCAGCAACAGCGTGACTGAAAGATTTTTAAGAACAGTGATGAAAATTTTTAAAGCTACTTGTATTATTGAGATATTTTTCCCTTTCCAAATTTTAAATAAGGCTATTTCACATATAAATGTATGAATTTATACTTCATGTATAAATTTTTTCTGAGTAACATTTCTAAGCCTATGTTTGTGTATAAGTCAAAGCAAATGTGAAATTTTCCATCAGGATGAATAGAATTAAGAGTAAAGTTTGCAAGGGTAGAAATGAGAGCACAGAGGCCAAAGAAGACATGAAAATGACCCCTTGAATTTGCAGAAATATTTTAAAGGGTTTTGTACCTTTACACACCATGGAATTGATGGGAGTATGTGCGTGCTTGTCGCTCAGTCATGTTCGACTCTTAGCGACCCCATAGATGGCAGCCCACCAGGCTCCCCCGTCCCTGGGATTCTCCAGGCAAGAACACTGGAGTGGGTTGCCATTTCCTTCTCCAATGCATGAAAGTGAAAAGTGAAAGTGAAGTCACTTAGTCGTGTCCGACTCGTAGCGACCCCATGGACTGCAGCCTACCAGGCTCTTCCGTCCATGGGATTTTCCAGGCAAGAGTACTGGAGTGGGGTGCCATTGCCTTCTCTGCATCGAATGTCTACAGCACGTCATTTACTATATTGGGCACTAGAAGTACAACAAGGATCCATACCCTCACGGAGAAGCATCAGAAACATTTGATACTCAGGCTCCTATATAAAGCAGGTAGTATGATGTGATGGAAAGCCAGTATAACTAAAATCAGAATTGAATGCATACCTCAACTCTTTCCCAACTAGCTATGTTAAGTGTGACTTATAAGTGTTAGGACTCAACTTTTCTATTTCAAGATGAGATGGATGAATGGATAATATCTAATATTTCCTACAATTCTAATATACCATGATGTGTAGTTTATTACTGGGGGCTTTGTAAAATGAGAAATCCATTTAAAATTCTTATTGTTTACTACAATCAGAAACCAAATGAATAAGTACCAAAATCATCATTGGTCCTATAAAAAGAATGTGACCAAAGACAATGCAACACACAATCCCAAAATAAGTTTCTAAATATGGATTTTTTTGTAAACCTCCATTGGCAGCAACAATATCTGGGCTAAACTGAGAATTTGAAAAGGAAGAGGAGGAGAAGACACTAACATAGTTTAATCACCACAATGAACCAATACCTATGATAGGTGCTTCTCACTGCAATGCAAGAGATGGGAACGATTAAACACCTCTATAAAAGGATATATGCAAAATAAGGAACGAGAAGCTATTTGTACAATCTCAAAGGGCAGGAGAAGAGGTTTGAATCCAAACTTTCTGATTTCATTCACCACGCTTCTCTCACTATATCAAATAGTTTTCTATGTATTAATAGAAAGGTCATCTTACATTTTCTTTGATCTTTCTTTTCTGCATATCTGTTTTCCTTCCATCTCCCATCTCTTCCCAAGATGAGGAAGGGACAAAATTGCCAAAGATATGCTATTTAAAGTAAGTGAATATCTATAATTGAATTTACAAGTGACATACCTATGTGTCCACAACCATATTTAGAAGTGGAACACTGCTCACCTCCTTGCCTGAAGAGCCATTATTCTAACTTCCATCGCCATGAATTGACTTGACCAGGTTTTAAAATGTATGGACAGAGAATAAAATGTATATTGTTTTCATTTGGGCTTCTTTCACTCAAATTATGTTTATGAGATCTACCCATGGTGTTAACTGCTGTAATAAATTTTCACTGCTAACAAATTATATGATGTACTTCAATTCTACTGCTGTTAGATATTTAGGTTATTTCCAGGTTCGGGCTAAGAATATACTTTCATATATGCCTTCTACTAACATATGATTTTTTATCCGGTCTACCCAGTGGAATTGCTGGGTCATAGTTAACTGTTGTAGATTGAAATTTTAGCTGAAGCTCTTTAGCCCATTCTGTCTCCTCTGCTATGGGACTTTGTAGTTGCTTGCATTAAAGGCAGAATATAATTTCCCAGCCTTAACCTTTGGGCTTGGTATTGGAATTTGTGTTGGCCAATGAAATGCAAGCAGAAGTGGTAGTTTGCCAGTTGCATGCCCAGGCCAAGAAGCACTGCAGATTTTCTGCTATCACTATGAAATGAGCGCTCTCTGAGTAGCTAATGTCTTTTTAAACTTGGGCTCCAGAATGAAAACAGCTAGTACACATCTGATCCCAACCTACCCAAAGGGGCCAAACCCAAGAGACACATTGCATAAAGCAGAGTCATGCTGAGTTCAGCTTAAATCAGCTAACCCTAAGGCAGCCTGGCAACACAGAGCAGGAAACATTTCTAATTGTGGTAAAACACAGAAACATAAATTTTATCATCTTACCCATTTTAAGTGGACAACTCAGCAGTGTTAAGCACATTTCACATTATTGTGAAATAGGCCTCCAGAACTTTTTCATCTTACAAATCTCTAAGTCTATAATCATTAGACAACAACTCCCCTTTTCTTAAGTGAAATAATCCAGTCACTCACACACACAAAAGCAAGAAACTTACCTCACTATGCTAATAGGAGAATACACATGTTCCATTAAGCTAGACCCTGACAAATAGTTTTTCAAAGTAGCTGGACCAATTTATAATCCCACCAGCACTGTCTGGGAATTCTAGTGGCTCCATATTTGCAACTGTGGGTGAGTCAGATACATCCTCCTTTCCTCAGTGGTTCTTCTTCCACCCTCTAGCTTCTTGCTCCTGTGCAGTTAGGAGGAGAAACCTCAACCTGAAATAACGTTCTAAATCGTTTTCACTTGAGACACTCTAGTGTATACACTTCAATAGCTGTACTAAACTTTTCATGATACTAATGAGGTGGAGTACCGTTTCATAAGTTAATCAATCAACTGAATTTCCTCTTTCCTGAAAGTCTTGTTCAATATTTTGCCCGCTGAGAAAGGGGGTATCACTTTTTCTTATTGATTCACAGAAAACTTAACATTTTGAATATCAATATTGTGTTGGTTATGTGCACTTCAAACATTTTATCTGACTCTAAAAAGTAGGTTTGTACTCTATTCAAGTGTCTTTTGAGGAAGAAAAATTCTCACTTTTTCAATAAGTATAGTATAGTAATCTATTTGCAGTCATCCATCCATATCCAGGGTCTCTACATCCAGGGATTTAATCAACCTGTCATCATTTAGTATGCTTATGACTGGAGATGGCTGAATCCAAGGATGTGGAATCCTTGGGTACAAAGGACCAACCATGGGATTTGAACATTCAAAGATTTTGGTATTGGTGGCAGATCCTGGAACCAATCCCCCTTTAGATACTGAGTGATGACTCTACTTGACTATGGGTGAGGGAAAGAGAGAGTTTAAAATTCTAAAGAAAGAATATACATTGCTTCTTTAGAAGGTCACAATGGACATAATATCTAAATTTTCAAAAAAATCTTTATAGAACTAAGTCAGTGTTTACAATCTGCCTTGTGGTGCATTTATGACACAGCTGCCTTAAGAAACTCTTTTCCTACCTGAAGTTTTCCCCACACGGAAAGTTATTTAGGTAACATTTCTTTGACACCCTCACTTCATTCTCCTAGGATAGCTTAGTGTGGGGAAGAAAAATAACAGAGTGTCTCTCTGATTTTGGATTTAAAAAAAACAAAAAGTGTCTGAATGTTTCACAGGTAAAAGAGACCCAGCTGCATCATAATTTCATTTTTCTTCCTTGGTGAAAATATTGACTCCTCCTGTTCTCATAGCACAGTTTACAGTACGAGCATACCTCTGAGATATTGCAGGTTCAATCTTGGCCCACAGCAATAAAGTAAATATCTCAATAAAGTGAATATCGCAATAAAGCAAGCCACACAATCTTTTTGGTTTTCCAAGTACATATGAGTTACATTTACACTATAGTTTATTAAGGATCCAATTTTATTATATCTAAAGAAAATGTACATATCTTAATTTATAAATACTTGACTGCTAAAAAACTGCTAATCATCATATGAGCCTTCAGCAAATCATTTTTTTTGCAATAGTAACATCAAATTTAACTGATAATAGATCAATATGACAAATAAAATAATGAAAGAGTTTGAAATATTGCAAGAATTACCAAAGCATGACACAGAGGCACAAAGTGAGCAAATGTTTTTGGAAAAATGGTACCAATAGACTTTCTTGGCACAGAATTGCCATGAACCACCAAATTCTTTAAAAAAAAAAAAAGTTAGATCTGCAAAGTACAATAAAAAAAGTGCAACAAAACAATATATGCCTGTATTTTGTAGTTCCACTGAATATTAGGTAGAGGTTAAAGCCCAATATTAAAAGTAGAGTCAATACAGGTTTCAGGACCTTGTAGAGTGAAGATGAGGGCAAGAACAGTGATATAAAAGGGTAAGGCAAGAAAGGGAGCAGGGGCAGGAGGAAGAAAAATATGGAATAGAAAGAAAAACAGGCTGGAAAAAGAAAGGTGGAGAAAGGACAAGACAAAGGAAAACACCACCATATAGTAACAAAATAGACTTGGCATCTTTGAATAATACTATGAGTCTTCATTAAATGCCCATCCTTAAATGTTATTTCAAAATACAGTTGACCCTGGAACAATGGAGGAGTTAGAGGTGGCTTACACCTGTGTAGGTGACCCCTAATCCACGCACATCGGAAATTAACTTCACAGTCAGCACTCTGTGCCCAGTCTCACATGCACACATTCAACCAACCACAGATCGTTAGTACAGTTACATATTTATTAAAGGAAAATTCACATAGAAGTGAACCCACAAAGTTCAAAGCTATGTTGTTCAAGGGTCAACTGTACACCATCTATTTTGCAAACATTTCATGTTAGCCCATTTTCAGTAAATTTTAGGCTGGCTGAATGCCTAAACATGCTTTGGACCCATAGATAATAAAAAGACGTTAACACTCTAGGTTCTTTTATGACAAATTGTTACTAAAAACCTCTTCTAATTTAAGAAAAATTTCAGATCTGCACAGTTAAAAAAAAAACACAATAAATCAATATATATCCTGTCCACTGCTTTTGAACAGTGGATAAAAATTTGGTGTCTTTTATTGAGGTATCCTTTTTGGTGCTCAGTCATGTTCAACTCTTTTGTGACTCCATGGACTGTAGCCCCCCAAGCTTCTCTGTCCATCGGACTTCTCAGGTGAGAATCCTGGAGTGGGTAACCATTTCCTTCTACAGGGCATCTTCCTGACCCAGGGATCAAACCCGTGTCTCCTGCACTGGCAGGCAGATTCTTTACCACTAGCACCACCTGGGATTACCAACAGAGCAAAAGTTCAACTCATCATCCCTTTAAACTAGACTAATTTACCAGGAGACCCTCTTTGAAGTTTGGTGTGCATCACTCTCTTGTAGTCTCAGTGCCTCTCTAGGTCTTCCTGCTTTACTACAACTTTGGTGGTGCTGGTTTAGCCACTAAGTCGTGTCTGACTCTTAAGAGACCCCATGGACTGTAGCCCGCCAGGCTTCTCTGTCCATGGGATTTCCCAGGCAATAATACCGGAGTGGGTTGCCATTTCCTTCTCCAGGGGATCTTCCCAATTCAGGAATCAAATCCAGGTCTCCTGCATTGGAGGCAGATTCTTTACCAATTGAAAGTCACTGCAAGGAAAGTCACTGCAACTTTGGACAATCCAAATCCATCTAGATAACAGAGGTGGTCTCAGTAATTTATTCATGCTGCCCTCTCCTCTTCTAATGCACTCCACCATAAGGATTTGTTTTTATAGCTTTGACCTTTAGTACAACCACCTAGTATGTCCCTGTAATTCTTCCACTATCATTAAAGTAAGGATAAATATATAAAATTTTATATTATGCCCTTTTATGATTTATATATTTCATTCTTACTATTCAGTTCAGTCGCTTAGTTGTGTCCAACTCTGAGACCCCATGAATCACAGCACGCCAGGATTAGTCAGTGTATTTGGAGTCTAATTTGTCTTTACATGATAACTGTATGTATCTCTACCCTGATCCTTCATGGATTTGTAGGTCTTAAAGTGTTTACCAGGAGTAGGAAATGGAAACCCACTCCAATAACTTGCCTGGACATTCGATGGACAGAGGACACTGGAGGGCTACAGTCCATGGGGTCACAAAGAGTCAGACATGACTGAGTGACTAAGCACAAGGTGTTACTATCACGGAACACTCTCTCCCTTTTCTTTCTAGGTTGTTTGTATACCGGCAGCACATTGCAGGCACTGTTAGATGTGTGTTGAATAAATTAATGCACAAAGCATATTGCATAAATGAATGAATGAATCAATCCATCAAAATCTATAACAAATATTCATAAAGCCAGAACCTAAATTCAAGATTTCTCAGACCAACTTCACAGTACTTTCCACTTATCCAAATTAAATATCAAAACAGACTATAGGTGTCTGAATATACTATTGTTAGGTTAGAAAGGAAACAATGTTATACCAGATTAAGATGTCAGATTTTTTCTTAGCATGTCCTCATCCTGTATTTTATATAATTTTAGGGCACAGAAAAATGCATAGCTGAAATTCTACATCAGTTAGTATCAAATGATTCCAATATGTTTTTAAGATTTTGGTTTCAGGAGTGAAACAAATGGATCATGGAGAATGAATGCAGTAGATCATTACACAAGCGATCAGTCAGCATCTTTGCCTACGCATTAAGGTTACTGAGTGAACAGCTCAGATTTATAATAGCCGAATTTCATGCCAGCGTAAAAACCACAACCTACCCTGAGTTATCACGAGACATCAAAAAGAAAGTATGGTGATAATATATCCATCCAATTGCTACATAAACGGAAACACTGTAAGAAAGGTGGCTGAACACCCTGATAACCTAATTCATAATGTCTCTAAAAAGCCATATGATGATTTAGGGGAAATAATGAATGCCAGATAAAGATATATATAATTTAAGAAATATATGTATCATACATATTTAAGTCTTGAAACTCAAGCACTGTATTAGATTTGTCTAGAATTGTCTACTAAAAGCTAAAATGTTCTGATTTTTTCTGCTGTCAAGACATCTTTACACAGTTTTATTAAAGTTACTAAGTTTGAAAATTTATCTTCCCCAAATTTTTCTAAAGAGAATTTCAGATGCAGCGATACTACACTGGCTTTCAAGACAGACAAACCAGACTTAAAATGTTACCCTAGGTAAATTAATTTCTCTGAAGTTCAGTTTTCTCAGTACATAAAATTGGCATAATTACACTGCAGCAAAACCAGGGCAGTATGTTCACCAAAACCAGAGTCATTTTTATCTTGGGAAGACTGGCTGCCTAAATTTCTCAGCCTCCATTATGGTAAGTTTGGGGTATGAGACTCAACTGGTCAATGAAACACTGGGGAAAAGTAAATAAGCCATTAATAAGCCTGGTCTTATTTCCTAAAATTCATTGGAAGGACTGATGCTGAAGCTGAAACTCTGATACTTTGGCTACCTGATGCGAAGAACTGACTCATTTGGAAAGACCTTGATGCTGGAAAAGATTGAAGGCAGGAGGAGAAGGGGACGACAGAGGATGACATGGTTGGATGGCATCACCGACACAATGGACATGAGTTTGAATAAACCCCGGGAGTTGCTGATGGACAGAGAGGCCTGGCGTGCTGCAGTCCATGGGGTTGTGAAGAGTCGGATATGACTGAGCAGCTGAACTGAACTGATTTCCTAAAACATCCTTTTTAATGTTTCATATGCAGCACTAGTGGAAAAGAACCTGCCTGCCAGTGGAGGAGACAAAACAGATGAGGGTTGGATCCCTGAGTCAAGAAAATTCCCCTGGAGGAGGGCATGGCAGCCCACTCCAGTCTTCTTGCCTGGAGAATCCCATGGAGAGAGGAGCCTGGCAGGCTACAGTCTATGGGGTCGAAAAGAGTCGGGCATGACTGAAGTGACTCAGCACAGCACAGCACATACTCCTTTCACCTGCTAATCAGTCTTCTTGTATAGACCTCAAGGTCATTGAGGGTGGTAGAATCATAAGATAGAAGAAGCCTGGATTCTGAATAATTCTAATGAGTAGAACTTTCTTGTTCAGGCCTCCACATCAGGCCAACCCCCACTGACCTATACTGGACTGTGATGTAAGGATATTTTACTGAGTTGAGCCACTAATATGCTGTGAACGTTTATTACGGCAGTAAGCCTACTCTAACTAATACAAAAATCTATTTTAAAGAGCAAGTGAGGGGTAAAATAAATTAATGACTGTAAGAACCTTGATGGTGGTGGTTTAGTCACTAAGTCGTGTCTGACTCTCGTGAACCCAGGACTGTACCCTGCCAGACTCCTCTGTCCATGGGATTGATTTCCCAGGTAAGAATACTGGAGTGGGTTCCTTCTCCAGGGGATATTCCCAGCCCAGGGACTGAACCCAGTCTCCTGCACTGCAGGCAGATTCTTTACCAACTGAGCTCCACCTTAAGGCAGTTTAATAGAGTATCTGGAACTTACCATGAGGTCAGTTCTCCTTCGTCTGTTTAGCAGGGTAATCCAAACACATCCAGACTCTACATTTCATTTTTTTTTTTTTAACATTCTTTAGCCTATGGATTCTGCACTCATCTCACAAGCTAGTAAAGTAATGCTCAAAATTCTCCAAGCCAGGCTTCAGCGATACATGAACCATGAATTCCAAGATGTTCAAACTGGTTTTAGAAAAGGCAGAGGAACCAGAGATCAAATTGCCAACATCCACTGGATCATCGAAAAAGCAAGAGGGTTCCAGAAAAACATCCATTTCTGCTTTATTGACTATGCCAAAGCCTTTGACTGTGTGCATCACAATAAACTGTGGAAAATTTTGAAAGAGATGGGCATACCAGACCACCTGACCTGCCTCTTCAGAAACTTGTATACAGGTCAGGAAGCAACAGTTAGAACTGGACATGAAACAACAGACTGGTTCCAAATAGGAAAAGGAGTACGTCAAGGCTGTATATTGTCACCCTGCTTATTTAACTTATATGCAGAGTACATCATGAGAAACGCTGGTCTGGAAGAAGCACAAGCTGGAATCAAGATTGCCGGGAGAAATATCAATAACCTCAGATACGTAGATGACACCACCCTTATGGCAGAAAGTGAAGAGAAACTAAAAAGCCTCTTGATGAAAGTGAAAGTGGAGAGTGAAAAAGTTGGCTTAAAGCTCAACATTCAGAAAACGAAGATCATGGCATCCAGTCCCATCACTTCATGGCAAATAGATGGGGAAACAGTGTCAGACTTTATTTTTGGGGGCTCCAAAATCACTGCAGATGGTGATTGCAGCCATGAAATTAAAAGGCACTTACTCCTTGGAAGGAAAGTTATGACCAACCTAGATAGCATATTCAAAAGCAGAGACATTACTTTGCCAACAAAGGTCCATCTAGTCAAGGCTATGGTCTTTCCAGTAGTCGTGTATGGATGTGACAGTTGGACTATAAAGAAAGCTGAGTGCTGAAGAATTGAGGCTTTTGAACTGTGGTGTTGGAGAAGACTCCTGAGAGTCCCTTGGACTGCAAGGAGATCCAACCAGTCCATCCTAAAGGAGATCAGTCCTGGGTGTTCATTGGAGGGACTGATGCTGAAGCTGAAACTCTAATCCTTTGACCACCTGATGCAAAGAGGTGACTCATTTGAAAAGACCCTGATGCTGGGAAAAATTGAGGGCAGGAGGAGAGAAGGGGATGACAGAGGATGAGATGGTTGGATGGCATCGCTGACTCAATGGACATGGGTTTGGGTGGACTCTGGGAGTTGGTGATGGACAGGGAGACCTGGAATGCTGCAGTTCATGGGGTCACAAAGAGTTGGACATGACTCAGCGACTGAACTGAACTGACCCTATGGATTCTTGACCCTTTTCCAATTATGTGTAAAAAAAAAAAAAAAAAAAAACCTTCTGCAGATAATAATTAACTTCACAGTGATAGTGTACAGTTGTTTTTTAAAGGCTATTTTCTATTATTAAAATCATCACTTCTTTTTACCTTTTCATCCAACACTTTTTTACACATACAGATAGCTTGAAATATGGTTTGGGGAAATAATGTGATACACAATGTCATTTGAATGTATGCCATAATATTTATACCCTAACATGAAATTATTTTTGGGTGCATTAGGACAAATCTATGACTCACAGAAAGTTTGTGTAATTATAACAAAGGACGCAAGGGACAGCCAGTAGACTGCCCTCTTGCACCTACAGAAAATGAGGGGGACAGCAGAATGCCTGTTGATAACGTAATTGCTATTAAAATGTGTGAGGTGATTCCAAAATAAATCAGGATGCTCTGGTCTTTTTTTTTTTTTTTAATTCCTCTTTAGCAAAACCCATTTTAAAGTGGGGTGGGCGTAAGCAGTGGTGGAGTGAAGCCATCGATCTAGGCTAAGGGAATTTATGACCCAAAACTCCCTAAAATTTGTTTTGAATTACCCTGTGCACATTTCACACTTTGAAATGAGCGTCTGAGGAGTTTTATACATATAGATATATTTGTTGGCTTCCTGACATTAATTCAAGTCTTTTTACAGGGTTATTTGCAAAAGCTTTATGGCTGTGACCTCTGCCTTCAGAATACAAATGTTCCTGAAAATCTGGACACAACTTTGAAAACCAAGAATCAGTATCACTTTGCCACTGGCTCTCATTGTTTAAGTCTCCCTTTTACTGCACGCCTACTGTGAACCAATCTTGTGGAGAACTCTGCATGTGCTATTTTATACACTCCTCGTGACAACCCTATGAGGCTGATAGCAACATCAATCACTACACTGCACAGGAGAAAACTAGACTTAAAAGAGGTTCAATCACTGCTCTTGACCCTAAAGCCCAAGAGCTTTCTGGTCTAAGTGAGTCTTGTCAATAATGAGCACAGAGATAACAGATATGTTATGGTATGCATCCGCTGTCACTGCAAAACTGCCCTTTCCACTCTATCACTAACAGTGTGAGTGTGTTTTCCTATCTGTAGATCTCTCTTCCTGCCACTCATCTCCTCCAGGCTTGGCAGTGGATAGTAGGTCCATTTACTGTGTATATGTGGTAAGAAAACATTTTCCTTAGCTTCATGGAACATTGGTTATTAAATCAGAACCAACTCCAAAACTGCCTGCAGCCTTGGAGACTGTCCTAGCCTTTTTGCTCATTACCACTCAGCATCTTATTCTCACCAAGCCACTTCCAGCTGTCTGTTCCCCTTGAAGAGATGCTCTGATCCCCCCACATGATTCTTATTAAGTTCCTTATCTCATCCTCCAGAGGCAATGCCTGAGGCAACGCCTGAGGCAACGATGTGAACTCCACAAGTCCAAATGTATACAATTGGTTAGAAGTTAAAAAGCAGCCAACCTAGGGCTGCGCATTGAATTGGTCATAATTAAAGTGAATGGTTTTAAGACCTAAAATTTCAAGTGTTGCCTTCACATCTTTGAGCCTCACAGGACCACAGGGGCCTCACCATGCATTCCCTCTACTCTCAGTAGATCTATACCCTGACCCGATACCCAATGGGGAAGGCTTCTCATCTGGCAACTTAACCCACCAGCCAGATTAGCTTCACTCCACCTGGTCCTCAACCCAATAAGTTTCAATCTGCTGCCAACCCATGGAGTTGTTCCAATAATTCAATTACACACTCGTGCAGGGATCAGAGGGTACCCTACCCTCCTGTTACTACAAAGAGTGTCTTCAACAGCCCTTTCTTCTCTCTTTGTATGGCTCAGCATGGTGTGCAGTGTACTCTCCCCCCACCCACGCCATGAGAGTGCCTAATAAACTACTGTAAAGTTCACCTGTCAAATGCCAGGAGTCATATATTCAGCCATCTCAGACTATGGTGGAAAAAAGGTGAATTCATCAACAAGGTGAATAAGAGATGATCAAACCATTGGTTCCTGGTATTTACATATTTCAGAAGCACATTTGGAGGGGGAAAGGCCCACAATAACTTATTATTTATGATTAGTTCATGATTAAGTACACTTTAACTGCCAAAATGAGAAAAGACAATCTTAGAATAAAAACAGTCCTTTAAATTGAACAGTTAGTTTGAACAGTTAAATCTAGTCTCACAGAAACCCACTACACTGCCTTTATTTTTCTCTTTGTGTTACACATTGGTGAAAGGTTGAAAAGAGACGAGCATGGTCTAGAGACAGACGTGTGATCAACACTGGATCACGTGTCTAGAGTCATCCACTATGAACTGGAAATAAACTGACTCTGCTGCTACTCTTGTTTATACCTGCATAAGACATTTTCCTAACAGTTGCCAAGTTTTGGTAAAAGAAAGGATACAACGTTTGGGCTACTGTTAGCACCAAATCAAATGTTCAGTCAACCTGAGGATCTTCTCTAAGATCTGTGGCTACAACAACCAAATTATTGAGTATTTTACTTTTTATCGATACTGCCTTGAACTTGGTCCACTCTGCTTATTCCATGTGGAGACTGATGTACCTGTTTAATTCATGTGAATAATTAAATGTGACATTTAGAACTGAGACCAGAAGTCTTTGGCACAAAATCAAACATCTCATTAGGGCCTGGGCAAGGTTACTCTAAAAGCTGCTCATGGAAACTGTCTAACGTGATAAACAATACAGGATTAGTGAAATGAGTACGTGTGCTCAGTCCCTCAGTCGTGTCCAACTCTTTGAGACCCCATGGGCTATAGCCCGCCAGACTCCTCCATCCATAGCATTTTCCAGGCATGAATACTGGAGTGGGTTTCCATTTCCTTCTACAAAGGATCGTCCCAACCCAGGGTTTGAACCCCTTTCTCCTGCATCTCCTGCATTTACAGAGGGACATTTTACCACTGAACCACCTGTGAAGCCCATTAGTTAGTTAAATACATTTTGATAAAATTATATTCTGGAAAAGTACATAATCATCAAAAAGAATAATATATATCTATGTGTGTTACTATGAAAAGATATTCTTAAAAGGTTGCAAATTTGAGGATGAGATACACAGTATGCCCAACTGTGTAAGAGAAAAAGATTATATATTAATATATGTTTATATATATGCATAAAATTTTCCAAAAAATAGAAATGGTTAAAATGTCACCTCTTTAGCAATGGACAAAAAAAGACCAATTAAGGATTTACTTACAAACATCAGCAGTGTAGCCAGTCAGAGGTTGATTAAACAATGTCCAACAGTTTAGATTTTAGATTCATAAAGTAGCAAAAGTGACATTTTCTTATGAAAATATAAAAGGCTAAACTAGAGTATTAGTCTAAGAGAGGTCCATCTAATCCCTCAAAGAGCTAGAATAATAAGGAAAGGTTAGTGTGTTACTCCAGAGAAGGCAATGGCACCCCACTCCAGTACTCTTCCTGGAAAATCCCATGGACAGAGGAGCCTGGTGGGCTGCAGTCCATGGGGTCGCTGACAGTCAGACACGACTGAGCGACTTCACTTTCACTTTTCACTTTCTTTCATTGGAGGAGGAAATGGCAACCCACTCCAGTGTTCCTGCCTGGAGAATCCCAGGGACAGGGGACCCTGGTGGGCTGCCGTCTATGGGGTTCCACAGAGTCGGACAAGACTGAAGCAACTTAGCAGCAGCAGCAGCAGTGTGTTACGAGCCTAAATGCAGTTACTGGAGAAAACAATGGCACCCCACTCCAGTACTCTTGCCTGGAAAATCCCATGGACGGAGGAGCCTGGTGGGCTGCAGTCCGTGGGGTCGCTAAGAGTCGGGCACGACTGAGCGACTTCACTTTCACTTTTCAGTGTTACTAAAAAGGACTTTTTAATCTATGGTAATGCTTTAACTGCTACTACCTGGAAAACTCATATATTGGAAGTTCATTATTGGACATGAAGACACTGCAGAGAAGAATGGCTGCATGGCACATGCACACCATCTGAATTTGTATAGCTTTAGAATAATACGGCCAACAAGACAGATTTTGCTGCATCATGTAACTCTCAATTATTGTAATTAAGGACCCTGTTAGGAGAGCGTCTTCATTATTGTTCATTTAAACATTTAAGACAATATAGAACAAAAAATTTACTTTTAACTAAGAAGCTAATGTGGGCAAATATTCTAAAAATACAAATTCAGCTAAGAGCAATCCAGATTCATGATAGCAAGATCATATCAACCAAGTAACTTGGGCATCATCTGTCATGGACAATTTGTTATTATAGTCATCTCTAGGTTTCCACCAGCTTCCCTGGTGGCTCAGACGGTAAAGACTCAGCCTGCAGCATAAGGGATCCCTGGGTAGGGAAGATACCCCGGAGAAGGAACTGGCAACCCACTCCAGTATTCTTGTCTGGAGAATCCCACGGACAGAGGAGCCTGGTGGGCTACAGTCCATGAAATCCCAAAGAGTCGGACATGACTGAGCAGCTAACACTTGGTCACTAGGTATCCACTGCATGGAGGCCATGCTTGTAGCTCTTCAATTTTTAGTAATAAGTACCTAATTCTTCTTTGGGTTACCAACTAATGTGTAACAAATCACTCAAAATTTCCTGCAGTAGAACACTACCAGTTTATCATTCTCAGAGAGTCTATGATTCAGGCATGTGCACAACCCACAGGCGAGATGACTTGATCCTGCTCCATGGCATTTAGGACTAGAATCTTCTGGAACAAAAGTCAGTAAACTTCTCTCTTTAAAATGCCAGAGGATAAATATTTACAGCCTTGTGGTTCACAAACAATGCCTGCTGCATTTTGTGTTTTTCTACTTATAATTTATTTTAAAATAAATTTTAGCTCACAGGTGTCACAAGAGCAGCCTGCAGGCTAGATTTGGTTCACACACTATAAGTCGGCCAAGCCCCAACCTGGAAATGTTTACATCATCATGTTTAGCACCTAGACTGGGACAACCGAAAGGCTAGATTCAGTTGAGACTGAACCAGAGCATCTACACAGAATCTCTCTACGTGGCTGGGTTTTTCACAGCCCCGTAGCTGAGTTGAGATGGAGTGTCCTGACAGCAAGCGTTCCAAAAGTATAAGGAGAAACCTGTATGGTTCCTCTTCAACAAACTCCAAAGTTCACCCAGTATTACTTCACTGTATTTCAATCATAACAAGTGAGTCACAGAAATCAACCTTGTAAATTCAAAGGCAAGATAATCAGACTCCATGTCTTGTTGCTCACATTACACTGGACCATGTGAGATGGGAGATACTGTGGTGGCCACCTTTGCAAACTCAGTCTGCCAGAACCCTTCTACGATTCACAAAGTATATATGCATATAGATATACACAGGTCAGTACTTGCACACAAGACTATGGTAACATTGTACAGTCAGGTTTCTTATGTATTTCTGACTGCCTGAATCCTCCCTTATGAATTCTGTTGCACACAGAACAAAATCATTGTTATGGTCGTAATATCCCCTTTTCGGTAATGGAAACTACAACCTATACTTTAGAAGTGAACATACAGCATTACCATCTAAAACCTTCTAGACTCCCAGAAGTATTTGCTACATATTCCCACTTTGAAGATCCAAATTACAACCAGCACGTAGACTAAGGGAAAATGCAAATAAACAGGTAACTGAGAATACAAGAAGAAATTTTAAAATGCAAGCAAGCTTATTGCTTGGCAAAGGCTTCCCTAGTGACTCAGTGGTAAAGAATCCATTTGCCAGTGTAGGAGCCCTGGGTTCAATCTCTGGGTCAGAAAGAGCCCCCTGGTGAAAAAAAATGGCGACCCACTCCAGTATTCTTGCCTGAGAAATCTCATGGACAGAGGAGTCTGTTGGGCTAGAGTCCACTGGGTCACAAAGAGTCAGACACAAATTAGCAACTAAACAACAACAATAATCATTACCATCCTCCTGTATATAAATTTTTTACTTAATTATTTTCAGGAGAGTATCTGTGTTAAGTAGGAATCAGAAGTACATGACAAGAGGTAAAATTTAAAAGCAAGGTTTGTCTGGGGAAGTCGCTTTCCAGCTCTTCTTTTCCACAGACGCTAGAAATAGGGAATATCCTCAAGTCAAACAAAGCCTTCTTTCACGTAGATGTACTTTACATCATGTGCAGCAATATGTAAGCCTCATTTTTTTTTTATAGTGAACAGGTACCGCACAGCCACTCAGTTTTTATGAGACATTTTTTTAATTTGGAACATAAATTAAATATTTATGCCAGAGTGGCCAAAATGAAGACAGATAGCTCTAGCAAACAATTCTCTTAATAAAATTCAATCACTGTGATGCAAACTGCTGTCAAAAGGGTAAATGCAAGTTAACTTTTTAAAAAGTTTTGCTTCATGACCCATGGAATTAATAACTCATGTCATGAACACTGAAAATGGAATGCATCTTTACATTTTTGTACTCCTTTGTGTTCCTGCAAGTGTTTTTTAATTTATTTAATGTCCATCTTTCTTGCAAGGGGTCCTTTCAAAGTTAAAAATATAATTATATTTTCCCAGCTAATTAAAATGTCAATCATTTATTTTGGCATATTAAGTATAATGGCTGTTACCCAAGTTTTCTTTTCATTTAGATTCTGATTATTTTGTCATGTCACTCAAAAATCTATGCTTTGCAACTTGTCCAAGATTTTTTCCCCTCATTAGCATAAAACATCTTAGAGTCCTGCTGGTAGTGCTTTATCTAGTGCATGAAATGATTGGGATAATAAACAGCTGGAAACCAAAATGTTATACACTGGCAGGGAAATAAATGAATATAAACTTTCTTCTCTACCACCCCTTGTAATTTTGTATATTGAGTTTCAGAATTAAAAAGTTCCAGAAATGCATACTGGAAGATTGTCTATTAGACTCTTTTCTTCTTCCTCTATTCTCAATTATTATTATCATTTTTACCAGTTCTGATTTTCTACTTCTTTTCTCTATCCTCATTGTCTACTTTCTCCCTAAGATGAGGTGCTCTTTTTAAATTTATTTAATGTCCATGTTTCTTACAAGGGCTCCTTTCAAAGTTAAAAATATAATTATATTTTTTTCATCTAATTAAAATGTCAATCATTTATTTTGGCATATTATGATGAATATAATCTCTCTAAATGTATAACTCCTAAATGATATCTAAAATCTTGGCCAGCTTTAGTATTCCTGACTTTAAAAAACTTCTCAATATAATCCAGAGGTTCTAGGATAGCAAATATGTTAGAGGAACAGGTGTAAAGGGCATATTTTTGTTCTCTTTCTCTTTACTCATGACAGTATTTTATCCCATTTTCTTATTTCTGCATCCTTTCTTTTGTCTTCTCCATTTCCTACCAAGCTACAAACACAGTTCTCCTTTTACATAGCTCATTTTTATTTTAAAGCAACTAAAATGTTATGAAGTCACATACAGATATGTGTGTGTGTATAATTATTTCATCTTTTCTTAGTTTTTGTGTTTTTTTCTGAATCATCTGTCTCACCATTTCTCTTCAGGTTATTTTCCATTCAGGGAAAGAGAGTAAAAGAGCACATGAAGAAAATATTTGTATATTTAAGGTCTTATTTGAAGCTCCTGTGTTTAGCTCTTCTGAAAATGACACCTTTGCTTTGGAGGAGACTACTATCTGGAAGAAAAATACCAACCTACCTGCTGTGTAATTGCTGAGCTATTACAGGGATTGAAAATGAGCAGGAATGTTGACAAGTCTTCAACTGCTAGCCACGGCTAGAATTTTGACATTGAGATGAAAAAGCATAAAACCATTACTGATCTTCGAAGAAATAAGGCGATTTCTGACACATGAGATGCTCCTAACTGCTCGTGGACAACTGAACCTCAAGCGTTATCACTCCTCAAGAATGGATACATGTATATGCATGGCCGAGTCCCTTCTCTGCTCGCCTGAAACTATCACAACCATGTGAATCAGCGATACCCCCATATGAAATAAAAGTTTAACAAAAGTTTAAAAAAAACTTAAATTTTTTTCAAAAAAGTTATCATCCCTAATTTCTGTAAAATATGACTGAATACGGTTTAGGCAAAAAATAAAGCACTAAGACCATGAATAATATATTAATATTGGAGAGGTACTCTTTACATGATCAAAATAAAACTGCTAATTTACTCATTTATGTTACTTATGTACAACACCGATGACGTGGTCTAGAAAATTAAGATACAACTATATGTCAGGAAACATATAACTGGTTCTCCTCAAAAGTCTGTGATTTGGAACAGTGTCTGCTTTGCAGAACAGCTGTAACCTGAGATGAATGCCAATGTACCAGTACTTTTTTCCTCAAAATATCTCAGGAGTGGCTGCTCCCCTTTTTAATTCAACTCTACCCTGGCATACACATGCTTAGAGGTGAAACTGAGCAGATGTCTTGGCAAGCTGTACTCTGGTTTATGGACATCTTGTATAAGCCAACTGACCTCAAGAATGGTCTCCTTGCATCCCTACAGAAATATTCAAGAATTAGGGCATTCAGAGTTTAGACTGATTTGGCCAGGAGGTTTGGTCACACTCAGTCACAATTTCCAAACTAGAAACCATTCAGTATTAAAGAAGGCAGATACACTTTGTTCAGAATAGCCTCGGGACTCAGGTCAATTCTGAGAGAATCTAACAGGAACTCTTTTGTCTGAACAGTTTCCAAATCAAATTCAACAGCTATAGTGTGCATGCTACAAAAGTCTGTCTCTCTTAAATAGCAAATCAGTTCCATCCCATGATATGGATTCAGTAACTGACAGGTATGAAATTAATTATTCTATTATATTGTCTTCTATGAAGAAAATTGGATATTTCTTGGTTGCCCACCTTTAAAGCCTTTATTTATACAATCACCTCCTGAGAATATTCAATAAATCTCATTGGCTGTATCTTCTTATTCAAAAAGTAAGCTAACTGAGCAAAATATTTATTACAATACTTTTCAAAGACAAAGGGAGCAGTAAATATAAATATGGCTGAAGATTCAAACTAAAAAGTATTTTAGGTTATTTATGTTATTGATTACTTGAATTTCATGTAGACCTTTAAGGTCTTCACAGTTTTGCTGGGTACATAAATGGATCAATATAAGACTATCACATAGCAGGTACTCAGACAGTATGTACTGAATTTTTTAGTTCAAGAATTACAGAGGAGGAAATCAAGACGTTAGAATAATGGGATGCAGAGCTCACATCCCCTCCCGCCATGAACACAGCAAAAATATATCCAAGTGTGGAGTATTTTCACTGAAAACAAAATGAATACTGGCAGAAAAATTGCTTTTTTTTTTCTTTGCCAAAAAATCAGAAAGTTTATTTTTTTTTAATTTTAATTTTTTAATTTTATAATATTGTATTGGTTTTGCCATATATCAAAATGAATCTGCCACAGGTATACAGGTGTTCCCCATCCTGAACCCTCCTCCCTCCCCGTACCATCCATCTGGGTCATCCCAGTGCACCAGCCCCAAGCATCCAGTATCGTGCATTGAACCTGGACTGGCGACTCATTTCATATATGATATTATACATGTTTCAATGCCATTCTCCCAAATGATCCCACCCTCTCCCTAGAAAGATGGTAACAATAACCCTGTATATGAGACAGCAAAAGAGACACTGATGTATAGAACAGAAAAATTCTTATACAACCAAATCTATAAGAAATATCCACACAGAACCCAATAGGAATGGAAGTGAAGTAATCAGGTCGGAACCTGCACAGTTAGAAGGGGACACACAAGACCTGATTACACATGCTCAGAGATCCTCCCTGGGGAGTGAGCAGTTTGAAACACATACTGGGATCCCAAACTGTGAAGTCCCGCACAGAAGGCTGAGTGCTCTTACCTGGTTTGAAAACCAATGGGTATGACATCAAGGATATAAGAAACTTCGACTCCACCCATGACAAACAGGTACTTGCTTGCTTACTCCTACAATGCCAAGGAAGCAGACTGAGACTGCTGGGAACTCTGAACCAGTGAGTATCCCAGCCCAAGCCAAATTTCTTCTCTGGCTCCTCTTGCCCCATAGTACAGATCCAAAGAAGGGCAAAGGCTGTTCCAGCCAAGAAGAATGTGTAACTACAGGGCCTGGAGACAGCTTAGACACAGCATAGCATCCAAACAGGGCAAAGGCAGCCATCATTGACACTCATAAAGGCCAACATAAAGGTCAAAGACTAGTCTGGTGCTCTGACTGGTGCTGGGAATAGCTCAGCAGTTGCCCCAGCCGACACCAAGCATCTCTTCAGGCCCTTCTTGATGCACAGTGCAGCTGAGAAGAGTACACATTCCTAGGATTTGAGCCTGATCAGACCCAATACTCAGGGCTTCTGCTCCAGCAGTGCAGAACCTGAGCCTACCTCAGGTAGGGTGGGGGTTTAACCCCTGAGAAAGGCAGAAGTGTTGGCTCACACCTGACTCTAGTTATAGCCCTTCCATCTCCAGCCCCACCAGTTACCAAGACAATAGCTGCAGGACACTGTGGGGGAGACAAGATCCATGCTTACTTCAAGTCCAGCTCTCCCACCCAAGCCAATGTAAACGTGCAGACTTTACAGGAATGCTCTCACATAAAAACACCCCTTCCAGATCAAGGTAGGTAAGTGTTTCCCCTAAATTTCACAGAGGAAGTGAAAGTTAAGCAAAATGAGAAGACACATGATTTTGTTTCTAATGGAGTAACAAGGAAAGAAAACTGAAAAAATAGCTAATTTAACAGAGATAATTTACCAGATAAATCATTCAAAGGATTAGTAATAAGAACACTAACTAAACTATGGGTAATAATAGATGAAGAATAAGGAAATATAAAATATGAAAAAGAACCAGTCTAAACTGAGGAATACAATAACTGAAATGAAAAAAATAAAAACAACAGAAGGAATTAACAACAGAGTTAGGTAATACAGAAAAATATGTAAGTGATGTAGAAGAAGGAAAAATGGAAACTGCCCAAACAGAACTCAGTAAAAAACATTCTGAAAAATGAGAACAGTTTAAAGGGAGTTCTATGAAAATAACAAGCATACCAACATTCTCATTAGCGAGGTCCCAGAATGAGGAGAGAGTAAAGGGTTGAAAATATATTTGATGAAATTATGGCTGAAAACTTCAAATCTGATGAAGGAAAGAGATATTCAAGTACAGAAAGCACAAAGAGTCCCAGACAAGATGAACTTAAAGAGACTCACATGAAGAAATACCATAATTAAAATAGCAACAATAAAAACTCCCAGCAAAGTAATGTCGAGGACCACACAGTTTCATAGAAAAGTTTAACCAAACATATAAAAAAGAGCTAGTACCTATCCTCTCAAACTATGCCAAAATATTGAAGAGGAAGGAATACTCCTTAATTCATTCTATGAGGCCAGCATTATTCTGATACCAACACCACACAAAGATACCACAAAAAAAAAAAAAGAAAGAAAGAAAATTGCAGGCCAATATCACTGATAAACACAGATGCAATTATCCTCAAGAATATATTAACAAACTGAATCCAACAATATATAAGTGGGATTATACACCATGATCAAGTGGGATTTACTTCAGGGATGCAAAGATGGTCGAGTATCTACAAATCAATGTGATAAATAACATTAACACTTGATCTGAGGCAAAAGGCCAAGAAGCAATATACCATATTAACAAAAGAATAAAAATCACATGATCATCTCAATAGATAATGTATTTCACAAAAATACATCTAACATGATAAATCTCCCAAAGCTGGGAGAAAATGAACATATGTCAACATAACAAAGTTCATTTATAATGAATCTATAGCTAACATCCTACTCAAAGGTTAAAAGCTGAAAGCTTTTCCTCTAAAAACAGGACAAGACAACAAGGCCCACCTTTTCCATGTTTATTCAACATAGTGTTAGATGTCCTAGCCACAGGAATCAGACAAGAAAATTAAAAGGAATTGAAATGGGAAAGAGAGAAGTAAAACTATAAGTGTTTGCAGAAGACATCATAACTATGCATAGAAAATCCTAATGTATCCACCAAAAATTATTATAACTAATACATGAATTCAGCAAAGTGGCAGAATACAAAACATACCAAAATTTGTTTTTCTGTACAGTAATAACTAACAGAAAGAGAAAGCAAAAAAGTGATTCCATTTAAAATTAAATCACAAAGTATACTTAAGAATAAACATCACTAAGGAGGTAAAAGATCTATACCCTGCAAAGCATAAAACATTGATCAAAGAAGTGAAAGACGATTGGATTCAAGGACTCGAGGAATTAATCTTATTAAAATGTCCATACTACCCAAAGCAATCTACAGATTGAATGCAGTCCCTATCAAAATACCCATGACATTTTTCACAGAACTAGAAAGCATAACCCTAAAATTTATATAGAACCAAGAGAGACACAATAGCCAAAGCAATCTTGAGAAAAAAAGAACAAAGGTGGAGATATTATGCTTCCTGACTTTATACTACAAAACAACAGCAATCAAGCATTATGGTACTGTTCAAAGATCAAGAGAACAGAATAGAGAATCAAAAATAAACCCATGCACCCATGGTCAATTAATCTCCAACAAATGAGGCCAGAATATACAAAACAGAAAAGCCAGCCTCTTCAGTAAGTGATGCTGAGAAAACTGGGCAGCGACACGTAGGAGAATGAAATTAGAACATTTTCTCACACCATATATAAAAACAAACTGAAAGCGAATTAAAGACCTAAGTGTAAGACCTGAAACCATAAAACTCCAGGGTAGAAACATAGGCAGTACACTCTTTAACATAGTTCTTAGAGGTATCTTTTGGGATCTATCTTTTCTGGGAAGGAAAACACAAGCAAAACTAAACAAATGGGACCTAACTGAGGTTAAAAAGCTTTTGTGCCCAAAGGAAACCACTGACAAAATGAAAGGATAACCTACTGGACGGGAGAGAGTATTTGCAAATCGTATGACTGATAAGGGATTAATGGCCAAAATACGTAAACAGCTCATATAACTCAATATCAAAAAAAAAAAAACCTAAAACTGGGTATAAGACCTGAATAGACATTTTTTTCCCAAAAAAGACATACAGATGGCCAATAGGCACATTAAAAAAATGTTCAACATCACTAACTAGAAATTCAAATCAAACCACAATGAGATACCATCTCACACCTGTCAGAATGGTTGTCATCAAGATAACAACAAATAACAAATGTTGGCAAGATGCAGAGAAAAGGAAACCCTTGTACACTATTGATGGGAATGTAACTGGCACAGCTATGGAAAACACTGGAGCCACTATGGAAAACAGTATGGAGATACCTCATAAAACTGAAAACAGAATTACCACATGATCCAGCATTTCTACTCCAGGGTATATATTTGAAGTAAACACAAACACTAATTAAAAAAAAAAAATCAATGTTCACAGTAGCATTACTTAAAGTAGTCAAAACATGAAAGCAGCCTAAGTGTCCAACAAATGGATAAAGAAGTTGTGGCATATTTAAATGCAATGGGATATGACTCATCCATAAAAATTATGAGATTTTGCAATTTTCAAAAATATAGATGGACATGGAGGGTATTATGCTTAGTGAAATAAGTCAGAAAAGACAAATACACTATCACTTATATGTTCAGTTCAGTTCAGCTCAACACTCAGTCGTGTCCGACTCTCTGCGACCCCATGAATCGCAGCATGCCAGGCCTCCCTGTCCATCACCAACTCCCAGAGTTCACCCAGACTCACATCTGTCGAGTCAGTGATGCCATCCAGCCATCTCATCCTCTGTCATCCCCTTCTCCTCCTGCCCCCAATCCCTCCCAGCATCAGGGTCTTTTCCAATGAGTCAACTCTTCACATGAGGTGGCCAAAGTACTGGAGTTTCAGCTTTAGTATCATTCCTTCCAAAGAAATCCCAGGGCTGATTCCTTTAGGATGGACTGGTTGGATCTCCTTGCAGTCCAAGGGACTCTCAAGAGTCTTCTCCAACACCACAGTTCAAAAGCATCAATTCTTCAGCACTCAGCCTTCTTCACAGTCCAACTCTCACATCCATACATGACCACTGGAAAAACCATAGCCTTGACTAGACAGACCTTTGTTGGCAAAGTAATGTCTCTGCTTTTGAATATTCTATCTAGATTGGTCATAACTTTCCTTCCAAGGAGTAAGAATCTTTTAATTTCATGGCTGCAGTCACCATCTGCAGTGATTTTGGAGCCCAAAAAATAAAGTCTGACACTGTTTCCACTGATTCCCCATCTAGTTCCCATGAAGTGATGGGACTGGATGCCATGATCTTAGTTTTCTGAATGTTGACCTTTAAGCCAACTTTTTCACTCTTCTCTTTCACTTTCATCAAGAGGCTTTTTAGTTCTTCTTCACTTTCTGCCATAAGGGTGGTGTCATCCGCATATCTGAGGTGATTGATATTTCTCTCGGCAATCTTGATTCCAGCTTGTGCTTCTTCCAGTCCAGCATTTCTCATGATGTACTCTGCATATAAGTTAAATAAGCAGGGTGACAATATACAGCCTTGACGAACTCCTTTTCCTATTTGTTTTTTCCAGGATCCAGCAGATGTTGGCAATTTTATCTCTGGTTCCTCTGCCTTTTCTAAAACCAGCAAATAAATAAATTTAACAAATCAGAAACAGATTCATAGATATAGAGAACAAACTAGTTTACCACTGGGGAGAGGAAAGGGGAGAAGGGTAAGATACAGTTAGGAGATTAAGAAACACAAACTATTGAAAAAGCAAGAGAGTTCCAGAAAAACATCTATTTCTGCTTTATTGACTATGCCAAAGCCTTTGACTGTGTGGATCACAATAAACTGTGGAAAATTCTTCAAGAGATGGGAATACCAGACCACCTGATCTGCCTCTTGAGAAACCTGTATGCAGGTCAGGAAGCAACAGTTAGAAGTGGACATGGAACAACAGACTGGTTCCAAATAGGAAAAGGAGTACGCCAAGGCTGTATATTGTCACCCTGCTTATTTATCTTCTATGCAGAGTACATCATGAGAAACACTGGACTGGAAGAAGCACAAGATGGAATCAAGATTGCCAGGAGAAATATCAATCACCTCAGATATGCAGATGACACCACCCTTATGGCAGAAAGTGAAGAGGAACTAAAAAGCCTCTTGATGAAAGTGAAAGAAGAGAGTGAAAAAGTTGGCTTAAAGCTCAACATTCAGAAAACAAAGATCATGGCATCTGGTCCCATCACTTCATGGCAAATAGATGGGGAAACAGTGGAAACTTTGTCAGACTTTATTTTTGGGGGCTCCAAAATCACTTCAGATGCTGACCACAACCATGAAATTAAAAGATGCTTACTCCTTGGAAGGAAAGTTATGACCAACCTAGATAGCATATTCAAAAGCAGAGACATTACTTTGCCAACAAAGGTCCGTCTAGTCAAGGCTATTGGTTTTCCAGTGGTCATGTATGGATGTGAGAGTTGGACGGTGAAGAAGGCTGAGCACCGAAGAATTGATGCTTTTGAACTGTGATGTTGGAGAAGACTCTTGAGAGTCCCTTGGACTGCAAGGAAATCCAACCAGTCCATCCTAAAGGAAATCAGTCCTGAATATTCATTGGAAGGACTGTTGCTGAAGCTGAAACTCCAGTACTTTGGCCACCTCATGTGAAGAGTTGACTCCTTGGAAAAGACTCTGATGCTGGGAGGGATTGGGGGCAGGAGGAGAAGGGGACGACAGAGGACGAGATGGCTGGATGGCATCACTGACTTGATGGACATGAGTCTGAGTGAACTCTGGGAGTTGGTGATGGACAGGGAGGCCTGGCGTGCTGTGATTCATGGGGTCTCAAAGAGTCGGACACGACTGAGTGACTGAACTGAACTGAACACTCCTTGAGTTACCAGAATAAATTAGTCATTTACTTTAAATAACCCTTTAATTTAGTGAAATAAAAACTGGCACACCCCAAAATCAACTATGAATTTAACTTAAATTATCCAAGAGAAGAATAAACTTATCAAAAAGATAAGGCTGTTTGTGAGTGATCAGAGAGAATGAAATCACTGCAGGTGCCACTGGAGCTACGTCAAAACTTACGAGCTAGAACACAGTTAAGCAAAGTGGATTTTTTTTTACAAAGATGTACAATACATGTGTACTATTTGTATTCACTGCACCAGAGAGACGTTAAAAATAGTTGGCCACAGCATAGCAAAACCTGGTAACCTAGTGCGTACTCTATGAATTCGTTAGAGGAAGAATGAATGAGTGCTTTTGTGCAGACATATTAAGAATCACTCTTAATAGATACCAGGATATTAGAATAAAAGCCAATGCAGTCTCTCTTAGGTATCCATTATTGCATTGCAGTAGTTTTTGTTTAAAAAAACAAACAAAAATGTTTTCAAAATTGTTCTTAATGTGTAGCTTTGTGATTAGGAGTTCCATTCTGGATAATTCTATCAATAAAACTAGAAGTTTAAATTACAGCTTTGAGTTTGACAAATTTGGTTTCAATCCCTGGCTCTGCCACTTATTTAATATGTAATTTTCATCATGCTTTTTAATCTCTTTGTGTACTTTTCATCACTAGCTGAATAGGAAAAATAATTAACTTACCAGATCATTCTGAGTATTAAGATAGTATGTACAAAGAAATTAATACAGTGCCTGACACACAGGTACTCCATAACTAAGTTTAAAAACACACACACAAAAACTTTAAAGTTATTGTATTGGACAGGTAAGTAGGCATGAGATACTTTAAAAAGAGAATAAAGACCTTGTGAAGTCAAGTGGGCCTTAGGAAGTTCGTGGAGGTGATGGAATTCCAGCTGAGTTATTTCAAATCCTAAAAGATGATGCTATTAAAGTGCTGTACTCAATATGCCAGCAAATTTGGAAAACTCAGCAGTGGCCTCAGGATTGGAAAAGTCTTTGTTCATTCATGAACAAAGAATGTTCAGTCAAAACCACACAATTACACTCGTCTCACACACCTGCAAAGTAATGCTCAAAATTCTCCAAGCCAGACTTCAAAAGTATGTGAACCAAGAACTTCCAGATGTTCAAGCTGATTTTAGAACAGACAGGGGAAACAGAGATCAAATTGCCAACATCTGTTGGGTCATAGAAAAGGCAAGAGAGTTCCAGAAAAACATCTACTTCTGCTTTATTGACTATGCCAAAGCCTTTGATTGGGTGGATTACAACAAACCCGAAGATTCTTAAAGAGATGAGAATACCAGACCACCTGACCTTTCTCCTGGGAAATCTGTATGCAGGTCAAGAAGCAACAGGCAGAACTGAATATGGAACAATGGACTGGTTCCAAATTGGGAAAGGAGTACATCAAGGCTATATATTGTCACCCTGCTTATTTAATTTCTATGCAGAGTATATCATGTGAAATGCTGGGCCGGATACAGCACAAGCTGGAATCAAGACTGCCGGGAGAAATATCAATAACCTCAGATATGCAGATGATACCACCCTTATGGCAGAAAGCAAAGAGGAACTGAAGAGCCTCTTGATGAAATTGAGAGAGAAGAGTGAAAAAGTTGGCTTAAGACTCAACATTCAAAAAATGAAGATCATGGAATCTGGTCTCATCACTTCATGGCAAATAGATGGGGAAACAATGGAAACAGTGACAGAGTTTATTTTGGGGGGCTCCAAAGTCACTGCAGATGATAACTGCAGCCATGAAATTAAAAGATGCTTACTCCTTGGAAGAAAAGACCAACCTAGACAGCATATTGAAAAGCAGAGACCATTATTTTGCTGACAAAGGTCCATCTAGTCAAAGCTATGATTTTTCCAGTAGTCATGTATGCATTGGAGAAGGCAATGGCAACCCACTCCAGTATTCTTGCCTTTAAAATCCCATGGACGGAGGAGTATGGTGGGCTGCAGTCCGTGGGGTTGCGAAGAGTTGGACACAACTGAAGCCACTTAGCAGCAGTAGCAGCAGCATGTATGGATGTGAAAGCTGGACTATAAAGAAAGCTGAGCACCGAAGAATTGATACTTTTGAACTGTGGTGTTGGAGAAGACTCTTGAGAGTCCCTTGGACTGCAAGGAGATTCAACCAGTCCATCCTAAAGGAAATCAGTCCTGAATATTCATTGGAAGGACTGATGCTGAAGCTGAAACTCCAATACTTTGGCCACCTGATGCAAAGAACTGCCTCATTGGAAAATACTCTGATGCTGGGAAAGACTGAAGGCAGGAGGAAAAAGGGATGAAAGAGGATAAGATGGCTGGATGGCATTACCAACTCTCTGGACGTGAGTTTGAGCAAGCTCTGAGAGTTGGTAAAGGAAGGTGAAGAGCTGGTGAAGGGAAGCCATGGGCTGGCAAAGACTCAGACACAATTGAGCAACTGAACTGAACTGAACTTAAAGACCCAAAGATCAAATAAGTTATCCTCTCGAAGTTTGAGATACTCTGTTTTACAAAGAAGTGAAGCCCGGAAATATACACTGAAGTTTATAAATTAGTATGTGAGTAACACACATTTTTCAAATAAAGTGTACAACATTCAGAGATCCAAAATATATACAAAAACAATTATTTCAAGTTTATTTGAAATGAATAATATCAGTAACACTAAAATTAAGAACGCTTTTACCTCTACAGCTTTTGCATATGACATATACAGAAAGTAGACCCAGAAAATGACAAACAGAGCTTTTAGTAAATAAAAATGTGTTCCAACTGGGCTATCCTTTCCATAACATGGAAAGGAATTTCAAGAGCCAGTGGCAAGTGTGCCAGTGCTCAGTGTATTTTCCTATTGGCCCCCTCCCCATCAATTAACTTTCCAAGTCGTTTTAATCAAGGCCAAGCTAAAGTACCAGATAAAGAGATCAGAATACAAATCGCCCCTCTAGTTGTCCTCTTTTTATTCCTGTATCCACCTTCTCAACTTACGTTGCAATATCTTTATTCACTTACTTTGATTTTTCAATACTATTTGACATAATCTTTTTCTGTCCTTTTTACCTCCTGGAATCCAGGAAATCTCCTTTGGTGTGTTGCTTTTGTTTAGATTTTATGTTTTTGCTTTATCAAAGGTCAGTTATGCCCACATTCAAAGTGCCTATCTTTTGTAGAGATTCTCTGGCCAAAACAATATAACACAATAATGTAATCACTAAAGGACAGTGTAACCCTGAGTATGTGGGATTATGACTGTTCAGCAGAAGAGCAGTGGCAAGAGTAGGAAGTCTGGAAATCTGCAGTCAGGGAATTCAAAGACTAAGGAGCTGTATAGGACAGCTGACATTTCTCCAACTAAGCATCTATCACGTGCATGCTCTTTGGAACACCAGAAAGGATGGCTTTGGTGAGCCATTTCAGACTGTCTACCACTTTAAAATGCTAGCTGATTTGAAGGACTTGTGGAGAGTTAATACTGTGAGATTCAAAGCAGGCCTGTGAATGTGAAATGCTCTTTTCTCTTTTGACTACCACAGCCATGTTTTCTAAAGGTACTTTCCTATGGTGGCAGTGACTTTGCCCATATAAGGCATAGCGACTATCTATTCAAATCAGGCAAACTACAAATCAATCCTAATGTGGGAAGGAGGCATCAATTCAATGACTTATTGGACTGAATACTTTAGTAACAAGAGTTCTACCCACAACCCTTAGCAGACATGGAGAGTTTTTCATTTTTGCTTTGTTTTTTCCTAGAGAACACACTCAGTTCCAAAGGAAACACAAAGCTTTTTGCACAAAAGAATATTACAAGGAGACTGCTTCTGAGGACAAATCTCAATGATGTGGTATATTTGAGATATTATTGTAACTTGATGGTTTTTCAACTAGAATAGAGGAAAGAAAGATCTGTCCTGAATCTCTCTGTCTGGGAAGGCTCTCATAGGAGTCAGTCAACTCCAGGGGCATCTCCTTTACTACCAGGGGTCAATAACTAGAGCTGAAACTCAACTGTGTTGTCATATGGCTCCCTTCCAGTACCCACATGGCAGGGAAAAGTAGAGTATCATTCCAGAATTGAGTATAAAAATAAAATATTCATTATTCTGAAGTATTTTCTTTATTAAATAATATTTCTCACCTGAGCAATAGGAATGTCCATCAGTGAATGCTATTGACCACTTTAGAACTTAATCTCTCTTTTAATAGAATTTATATAACATTGCTCAAATTTTTACTGAGTAAGGATCTACAGATTCAAATGAATTATGCTGTACTAAATCTGGGAATTGGGTTTAGTAATGGTCAAAATTAAGATGATCTAATAAGAATATTTTTAAATAAACTGCCCCATGTAAATTAAAAGCTTACAAAGCTAAGAGGAAAAATACTAGTTAGCCTCTCTCCTCCAAAAATTAAAGTACCAGTTAAGTTGTTTCTTATAAAGATTTATTTAAAAACTTTATATAGAAATTCTTTTATATTGTCTGTGATTTCAAATTTTACTTAGGAAGTTAAAGAAACATTTCCTATTGCTTCACTTTTCTAAAGAATTTAAAGGTTTGTCACTGAGAAATATGAATATGAAAAATATCCATTTCCCTGCATTAGCATCTGATTTGATGAGCAAAGACAGAAATGAACAGGTGTAGTGGTCAGGTGACGAATTTGGAGTCCAAAGCCTAAGGATCCAGGAGTTTCCCAGGTGGTGCTGTGGTGAAGAATCCACCTGCTAATTCAGGAGACACAAGAGATGCGGGTGGGATTCCTGGGTCAGGAAGATCCGCTGGAGAAGGAAATGACAACCCACTCCAGTATTCTTGCCTTAAAAATCCCATGGACAGAGGAGCCTGGCGGACTACAGCACAAGGGGTTGCAAAGAGGCAGACACAACTGAGCAACTGAGAAGCCTGAGGATGCACAGATGGAGTACAACAGACTCTTTCTATCTCTATATATTAAACTAGAAGGTAATAAGATGTCAGTGAAAGATGTGTGAAAAATCACGAGGTGCAACCTAAGAGTGGAGGGAAAATGCTGACAGACTGGAAACGGTAAGAAAAGATGGATGGGGCACCGTGACAAGATGAGCTTGCACGGTGGGCTTTTTTAGTGTACAACTTATTTTACGGCCCTGTTAGTAATACAATTGAAATGCTATGACCTGATTATATCCTTGAGTATTCAGATTACATTTATTTTATTAGGAGCAATAAACCAAGCACATTTTTAAAATCCTTTTTGCTTAATTCAATAAAGAATAGAGTTGAATGCACAGGGGGAGAAAATGAGAGCCTATCACTCCGGGGAACTCAGGGCTGCCATGAGGAGAATATCCGAAAGATTAAGTTACAGCATTGGTAATTTATGGCTTCCAGAACTTGAGAAGCCTATTTCATAGCTGCATTTCATCCTTGGGGTTGATGTGTACTTTAAAAACATATTCTGCTAATTACACTTGCTCTCTATGTAATGAAGAATCCATGCATAGAAGCCCATAATGCCTTCCTGGAAGTTACCCTTTGCAATTCATTGAGTTTATGAATAAATTTATTCCTTTTCTGTCTGGTTATGGAACCAATATCCACCCCTCCCCCTCATTTTTCAATACCCAACATATTAACTCCATGGTTCAAAAAGTATGAATTTAGTTTCCACTTGTAAACCAACTGCTGTATTATGCTTATAATATAGATAAATATTAAAGGTATTAAAATAGGAATAAATTAGAGCCAGAAAGTAGCTCGTTTAGCCCAATGATATTTCCAAAGCACCAGAGTCAAGAAATGTGAGATTACAGCACTAGCATTGCAAAATATAAGCACCGCATAAACAGCAATCCATTTATAACTGTTGTTTTACTGCTGTTATTCCTGTAAGGTAAGCTACTATTAGCGTCAGCCTTTCCAGTCTTCTGAATACATTGAGGGCCAGGGAGAAAATAGCCATCTTATTAAAACATTACATCCAAATGCCTTCTTATTTCAAGTTGTAGAAATCTGAGTACACAGTAGTATTCTGGGAACATAGGAGCCATGGGATAATCTTAACTGTGTGGAACAATGTTATTCAATAGTATGTCACTTACAATTTATCTTTTATATTAAAACAGACATGGCCAGATTCTAAAGAAAATGCAAAATGTATAGGAATTTTAGAGATAACACATGACTTCAAAAAATATTTAAGATAGATAACCAACAAAGACCCACTATATAGTACATGGAACTCTGCTCAATATTGTGTAATAACCTAAATGGGGAAAAGAATCTGAGAAAGAATAGATACATGCATATATAGAACTGAATCACTTTGCTGAACACATAAAACGAGCAGAAACATTGTTAATAAACTATACTCCAACATAAAATAAAAAAAAAATTTTTAAGTGATTGGGAAATTTCTTCTGTCAGGTCACTAAGGATGATTTATCTCCCATCCACTTTCAGAAGTGTCCCAGGGCAAAAGTTGGGGGAGCACTGGTCTAAGGGGTTCTTGAGAAATCCAACTAGACAGGAGGTGTTTATCTCAGAACTTTCTGTCATCCAGTCACACCAACAGGAAAATATCACTTATTGGAGACCTTGTACTAGTGACTGTTAGGAATTCAGGCCAAGTTTTCTCTCTGATACTCATATTCCTCAACAGAGAAACAGGGTGACCAGGTTAGGCTTCTAAGTTACCTTTCAACACCAATCCATGATATGCATGGGCAGAGTTAGGGAATGGAAATCTACCAGAAGAGGCACCTCTTCATGCTGCTTGAGGTAGAGATGAAGACATCTGGTCTCAAGTTGGAAGTGGAAGATGAATAGAGATGAGCTATGAACAGAAGTGCATTAGGATGAAGCAGCGCCGTCTATGAGAGTGATAAAGCTGTATTACATGCTTTATCACATTTAATTTCACAACAGTCCTAACTGTAGGTAACATTGTGTCTGGTATGCTCAGAAAGATACTGAGAATCAGAAGTGTAACTTACAACATCTCCTATAATGGATCCCTGGCTTGACCCTTGAGTTTCTATCTTAATCACTCCACCATACTGCATTATTAAAACTCACAAATGTGGAGAAACAGGGATTGAAGCTGCTTTGCCAATGAGGGGCTCAAGATTTTCAAGTGTATTCTACCCTCAGACAAAATAGAAATCTGCTTGCTGCCATGAGTTCAGAGGTCCAACATTCTCTCTCCACTAATTCTTTCAATGAAAAATGGAGGAAGCTTAGAAGAGAGGGAAGAAAGGAGGAAGGAAACCACCCATGATTCCTAAATTTTCTCATGAAGTGCCATTTCTTTAGATCAAATTCTGAATTCCTTAACAAATTAAGATGTTTGATTAGAGGCAGACTGCGTTCTGAGATATTATCAGTCATGTTATCTTTCCTGAGAGCAAATTTTGAAAACTAGGGCACATTTTCCACTGTGTTCTGATTGTAGTGTTCAAGTCTTAACACCCATTACCACTCCTGATTGTGCCTGAAGCAGTGATAGGAAGCACAGGTTTGTGTCTCTGTGATGAGTGAGTCAAGAGTAATCTAAGAATTAGATTCTTTAGGCTGCAAGTGACGGAAATGTCCTTGAGCTGGAACTCATAATTGGGATTTAATTGTTGTAGGAATACAGAGTATCTGGGGATATCCTTAGGAAAAATGAACCAATATCTCATGAATACAGATAACCCAGCAAGTTCTCCATATGCCTCTCTGCTTTATTCATTTATTTCTACTTCATTCTTCTCCCTCAGTGAAGAGCAGATTCCATTGTTTCCTGGTTTACATAAGGCAAACAACCACTGCCAACATTTCTCTAGCTTACGTACATCTCCTCCATACCAAGTCACTAGGATGTATTTAGACAATAGAATCTCTTAGACTCAATTCCATACCATTGGCTACTCTTGAGCCAAGATCATACTGGGAAGCCAGACTGCTATTCTTATAATCCAGTGAGTTATAGACAGGAGGAGATAGTGCTAGAGATGAGGAGAATGCTGACAGCTAGAGACACAACTCAACTGGGGTTCACACTAGGCGTGTCAACATTCTCCAGTGAAATCTGGATACTTCATGAGTCTATCTGTTTGTGTTCTTTCTCCCTCAGAAGACTCCAACAGAAAGATTTTATTACCCAACTGGATAGGCTGAAACACAATTTCCCAAACCATCCCTCAGTTCAGTTCAGTTCAGTTCAGTCGCTCAGTCATGTCCGACTCTTTGTGACCCCATGAACCACAGCATGCCAGGCCTCCCTGTCCATCACCAACTCCCGGAGTTCACTCAGACTCATGTCCATCGAGTCGGTGATGCCATCCAGCCATCTCATCCTCTGTCGTCCCCTTCTCCTCCTGCCCTCAATCCCTCCCAGCATCAGAGTCTTTTCCAGTGAGTCAACTCTTCTCATGAGGTGGCCAAAGTACTGGAGTTTCAGCTTTAGCGTCATTCCTTCCAAAGAACACCCAGGGCTGATCTCCTTTAGAATGGACTGGTTGGATCTCCTTGCAGTCCAAGGGACTCTCAAGAGTCTTCTCCAACACTATCCCTAGAGAGTAATATTCATGTGGCAGTTGTACTGAATTTATTTACATCCTTCTTTTGAGGCTTCCCTGGTGGCTCAGACGGTAAAGCATCTGCCTGAAATGCAGGAGACCCAGGTTTGATTCTGGGGTCGGGAAGATCCCCTGGAGAAGGAAATGGCAATCCACTCCAGCACTCTTGCCTGGAAAATCCCATGGATGGAGGAGCCTGATAGGCTACAGTCCATGGGGTCGCAAACAGTTGGACACGACTGAGCGACTTCACTTTTCCTTTTCCTTTCTACAAAGGCTTTGAGGCAGCATACAAAAAAAAAGAAGAAATATGATTATCTTAATGTGAATATGGCTATAGAACACTAAAAGAATGTACCTACATTTATTCTCAGTTTTGGTGCTTAGTTCAGTTGCTCAGTTCAATTCAGTTCAATCACTCAGTCGTGTCCGACTCTTTGCGACCCCATGAATTGCAGCACGCCAGGCCTCCCTGTCCATCACCATCTCCCGGAGTTCACTCAAACTCACGTCCACTGAGTTGGTGATGCCATCCAGCTGTCTCATCCTCTGTCGTCCCCTTCTCCTCCTGCTCCCAATCCCTCCCAGCATCAGAGTCTTTTCCAATGAGTCAGCTTTTCACATGAGGTGGCCAAAGTATTGGAGTTTCAGCTTCAGCATCAGTCCTTCCAAAGAACACCCAGGACTGTTCTCCTTTAGGATGGACTGGTTGGATCTCCTTGCAGTCCAAGGGACTCTCAAGAGTCTTCTCCAACACCACAGTTCAAAAGCAACAATTCTTTGGTGCTCAGCTTTCTTCACAGTCCAACTTTCACATCCATACGTGACTACTGGAAAAACCATAGCCTTGTCTAGACAGATCTTTGTTGGCAAAGTAATGTCTCTGCTTTTGAATATGCTATCTAGGTTTGGTGCTTAACCTAATATTAAAACCCACATATCCTTAGACTCTAATTAGGTTAGAGACTTAGGTGTGTAACTAAGGAGAAAAGCACACAAACACAGCAATTTGGGACAGTTAATACACTGATTCATCTGTCAGATAACCTTCTATCTCTATGTAATTTGCATAAAGTCAGGAGAAATCTTTCCCATGTTCAGTGAGAAGAAAAGCCCTTGTTCAAACTTCAGAAAAAAATTCTGTCTGCAAAAACTTTAGTCTCATGGTTCAAAGACTATGGAATTCTAAGTACACGTAGTGCCAGAAAGTACCTGGTGCTGCTTATTTTCATTTATTCATTTATTCATTTACTCAACAAATATTTATTGAGCACACCTACTCAGGACCAAGCATCATGATGTAAACAATAGAATGAAAACAGCCTCTGATCTGACAGCACTCACACTTCACTAAAAACAATACAATGTGTCCGATGCTATGATAGATGGAAGCACAGAGAACCAAGAGAGTATGAAAAACAGGCTTGGCCAGGATGACTCAAGGAAGGCCTACTGCAGAGGAGTCTCCATCGAGGTTTAAGAAAAAGAAGCAAAGATTACAAGGAAAGAGTTTTTGGCTGGAGGTATAGCAAGCTCACAGTACCAAGTGTGGTGAGATAACCAGGCAAGAACAAGGGACTATAAATAGATCAACATGGCTAGAATATATGGTTTGAGAGAAGACCCTAACAATCTTGGCAATTCTTTTTCTTAAAAGAAAATTTCATCCCATTAACAAATATAAAATATCCACTACTGTTCTCTATATGTGTTTTTACTGAGAGATTCCACTGTGATTATGTTTACCAAAGACTTGCACATTCTACGTTTCCATCCTCACCCACACTTCCATAGAACTCCAAGACCTTACTTGCAGCTAACGGTCCTGGCTCCCTCTTTCCTGGACTCCATGTAAGTGCTTTATTACTAGTGCCAATAGTGTTCTTATGGACTTGGTCACAGAAACTGATTTCTTTTAACAGCAACTCTCCTTGGAGTTAATCCTCCCTAGGCTCCCACAGCACCTAATGGTTTTGTCTTTAGGATACAACATGATGAATGGTGAGCAATGTGATGATGTAGGAGGACCTTCCAGAATTTCCCCAGAGTATCATATCATCCTGTTAATTCCTCCAGGGTGTGTCTTAATAGTGCTCACAGGCCACCACTACTCTCTCCTCATCAAATGCTTCATCATCCTATAGCTCCTTATAGACTCCATCCCTTCTTAAAATTCTTCCTCAGTTTGAGTTTTGAATCAATACATCACTGGGGGTTTCACTTTAATGAAGTTGAAGACTCTTTAACTCATAAAACACTTCAGTTCATCCAAAAAATTCCATGACTCCAGAATATTCTATATGTCAGTAGCCCAGATTATTCCTACAAAAGTTGTTTATACCTACCCTCTTCAGGCCCCAGGTACATGTCCATCCTTCATGCATTATGCTCAGTAACTGTAGGTATTAAATATATTCACTTCCACATTTTATTTGTTAAAGATAATTCATCTCTCTTTTTTAAAAATAGCATTCTGTCAATTGGGCCCTCTAATCATTAAGATTAATGTTAAGTACCATTTCGACACTGAATTCATATACTTCTAGCTAAAAGGAAAGTAACTTGACATTTTCTTTACCCAGGATAACACGTCACAAAGGACAGTAAAATTTCTATCAGAACTTTTTAAATGCAGAATATGACGCAAGCTTCCCTCTCTTTGCTAATATGGAGACTTCAGCTAAAGTAAAAGGATCCCTTGGAGAGCTATCATATGGACAATCAGGAATTCCATGGGCCTCATAATTGAGGCATATGAGATTTTACAAAGAGAGCTAAGCCATCTCTTTCCCATTTCTGGAGGGAACATATAGAATGATATTAAATCCAGAGAGACTGAGGATAAACCACCTGTATAATAAATGCTGTTAAGTCCTCGTGTTTATGTACCTGAGAAAAAGACATAAAATCTCTATCTCAGGAGTTCTTTCGAGCCAAAAATACTGGCACCATCTATTCAGATTACCATCTACATTCACCTTGGAGACACACTGTTCAGTTAAATTATAGGAGAACTGCATCTCTGTCTTTCCTTTGTTGGGCTTTGGGGTATTGACTAGACCTGGCGGCCATCATACTTCCACTTCCCTCTTTCACTTTCAGCTTCTTCATAATCTACCTACTAAGAAACCCCCCAAGTATAATAGATAGTTTTAGATGTGTCTTGTTCCTAATATATAAAATACCACCGTCATCAAAAACATATTTATCTGCTGTCCATATGCCTTGACGATAACGTCAGAGCTCTCCCCAACTTGATGACTGAGGCAAACTGTCTCAGAGATAGTCAAGCTCTTATTATGTCAGGAAAAAAATACCTGTGGTGAAAAAAATCCTTAAAATATATAATATTTTGAGCTTAAATTGATTCCTCTTTTAATTTTTTTTAAATTCTAGTTAATTACTGAGGGAAATGCTGTATTTTGAACTCTCAAAGTTCAAAACTACCACCTTATCTTATCTTTTTCATCAGGAGTCAACTCATTTTAGCATAATCTGCAAACATGTTGCTCGTTTTTATTTTCAAGGCAAAACTTTCAAACATATACTTAAGGACCATTGATAAGTGTAAAAAATTATCTGATTCAGATATAATGAGCTAACAATATCTTCACTTAGTTAAATAAATATTTACCAAAAAAGAAAATGTAAACTAGACTTATGCTAGATAAAAGTTAAATCATAAGGATAGGAAATAAAAAATAGAAATGAAATACCTATGAGATATACCTGAGGGGGAAAAATGTTGAAGTTTTGAAAGTGACAAAGAACACTTTCCTGGAACATATTTATGAACAAGTTGTAGCCCTTTAGTATTTTCCAAAAGGACAATGAATAAGACTTATCTGACAGAAATTTGGGAGATGGCAAATATCTAGTGCTTATCCTATGCTCTAGAAAGCCCATTTTAAGAAAAGGCATTTTGCTGTTACAAATATCAAGATTCTTCAAATAATTTCTTAGAGTAAAATCTGTAAAATGCTTCCATTAAAAATATCCAAATATTAAAATGCATATGGCTTGCTGTTTTCTTAGTTCTACAAGAAAATGTTCATTATATGCTAATACCAGAAATTGTCCACACTAATTGCAATAACTTCATAGGATTAAGGGAAAGCAAGGAAGACAAATAACATATTTTGACAAGTGTTTGGTGCTTCACCTACAACATTTCATTAGATCCAACAACAAGATAGAATTTATAATTTTCATTTCACAACTGGAAGTATGATAATCAGAGAAGTTAAGTAAGTAGCCAAAAACCCCTTAGCTACTCTAGTAGAGTCTGAAGTTAAGCTCTACAGTTAAATCCATGTAGCATTAAAGCTAATTTCACTGTAAAATACTGACTTTAAGTTTCTTGGGATTTTGCTAAGAGTAATTACAGAAATGTGCAAAGAAAAAGTAACAATAACCACAGTCTAAAAATGTGAACAAAAAATCCTGATGTTTGAGTTACACTGTGATTAAACTGTATACTTGCTTCACATATGTCATTCTATATCTAAAACAATAAAGAAAACTTGACTTTCTATTACTAATTTTTAATGTTTTTTCCCTTGGTTTTCTGGATTCTTGCCATCTAGTTTAAGGTAGAAATATGTATTTATATGGTGTGTGTGTGTGTGTGTATATATCTTTTGTAGTATAAAATATGTATGTTAAGTACATACAAATTGTACTTCAATACAGAAAACTTCTAGGGAATATCTAAGTATTTTTGTGCTACTTTTTTGTTTCATATTATTTTAGAAAGTCATCAAAAGTTAGAAAGTAAACTTTCTGCGTGTTACAGAGATGTCTTTGTATTAAATAATCATTGGAAGCATGTGTGCCTAGTGAGAGATCCCTTGCGTGTAGTTCTACTGCATTGAACAGGACTACTTTTATCAGAAATAATTACTAGGACTTCTGTACCATTTTTGCTCAGATTTTTGATCATCAGGTTAAAAACTGAAAGATCATTTTGGTCCCAAGTTTCTCTTGGCTAATCATATTGTCTTGTACTTCATTACTGAAATATATTCGTTACACTAAAGAATTGTAGGAAGTCCTAAATCAAAAGAAATCATCTCAAAAATGCTATATTTTTTTTTCCTCTATAGAGACTATACCAGTGACATCTAAATGGCCCCCAAAGCACAAAAGATGCATAAGTAATTTTCTCAGAGTTCAGTTAATCAATTTCTGACCATGGGCACTCACTACAAAAAAGCATTTATTCAGACTAAGTTGAATTAAAAACGTAGATTATCCTAAGCTAACAATTATGAGTCATCTATTAGCTATAGAGTTCCAAACTGATTAAAAAAAAAAAAACTTTCAATGAAAAGCCATGCTTGAAGGGGTAAAAACACACCTTCTACTTAATGTTATCTAGAAAAGAAAGTCAAATTTACTTCAGTAATAACTGGGTGTGGCAGTCATATGCTCTGGTGAAAAACAGTAATCTCTAAGTTCTTTGTCCACCTTCTGCAGAATAAATTACAAAACCACCAATGGCACTGATCCTTAAATACTATGCTTGTTATTTTGTTCACAATATATGACATATATATACACATATATATTTAAAGCCGTCATTTGTGAAAAACCTTCAAGAGATCCTTCATCTCTATGAGCTGTAACTAGGTTATGAAATGATGCATCATCAAAGCCATCCTACATTTGACTGCAAAGAACTCACCATGGGGCCAGGCCTGAAGCACAGATTCTGCTGTGTGCAGAGTGGACCTCAGCAAAACCAATACTGCCACGCACAGGCCTAGGAGTCGAGTGGCTACACGGCACCCACAGGCTACGCAAGCGGCACTTGGGGACTTCATGTGGGTGGCGCAGGAGACCAGGCCCAGTGCCCCAGCATCGAAGCCTAGGGAGCTAGTCCAGGACCACATGATTAAGTGCAGGAGGTGACACCCAAGGCCACCTCTGGGAGCGCTCTTCCTGCCGCCACACAGCATCCCCTGGCGTTGAGTGAGTGCAAGGGCGGCAGGGCCTGGCTGCTGCCAGCTGTCTCCATTTCCCAGGTGGTCCACGGCTTCCTTGTGGAGGGCGCAGAGGACAATAAGGAGTCTGCTCCCCATTTGGCCCTCTTGACAAGTGGTCTGGTGGGACTCTACCAGGGCCACATCCCATGGAGTCACCCCTGCAGAATCCCAGGGGACCCTGAATCAGGGACCACCAGGCTCTCTGCTCTCTCCTCACCCCCTGTGCGGGAGCTGTCTAGAATAAGCCCATCTGTGCGGGAGCTGTTGCCCTGAGGGTGAAACAAGTGTGAAGAATGAGTGGAGAAAAGACAGCAGCTAGGCAGATGGCTCCAGTACCCTACTCCCAGCCTCCAGGCCATCTGGGACATCTGTGCCGCCCTCAAGGGACCCTGGACACCGAGGAGCTCCATCAAGTTCTGATGTCTGCAGAGGAAATGGGGGACAGCTCTGAGCAGGACCTTGTCCCAGCTCTGCTGCAGCTTGGACACTGAGCTGAGCTGTGCCCCGAAAAGGACCCCCGCCCCATCCTCAGCCCACCTAGGCTGGCCAGCCTTTAAAGCAGGATCTCTGGGGCTATAATAAATATCTAAGTGTTTGTGAAAAGGAAATTTTAAAAAGAGGAAGAAGAGACAAAAAATAAAAGAAAGGCGGGTAGGGAAGAGTAGAAAAAAGGTACCTAAATTCCAACTCAGTGTCAAAGTCAAGAACCAAACAATTGTTTCTCCTCCTTTGCAGCCAACCATCCAGGTTCAGAGGCATTTCTAATACATGACTTCACTGCATTGGTTAAGAAAATGATCTGATATATAGGAATGAGAGGAAGCAGACTTATCTTTTTTATTTTCTAGCTGCTTTGGTGCTTAAAACCCACACTTAGTGGGTCTGCCAGACACAGATAACCACCTATCTAACATGTCTTCTTTTGTAGTCTTTGAACTTTAGAAACAAGTTCAATGATTTTCTAGAAATGTTCAAAAGCCTTAACAATTTTACAACTTTTTAAAAAACATAAGTCAATCTGAAAAGGCTACAAACTATACAATGTCACCAAAATGACATTCTGAAAAAGGCTAAACTAAGAGGACAACAAAAAGGTCAGTGGTTGCCAGAGGTTAATGGTGGAGGGAAGCATGGATAGGTGGAACACAGGATTTGCAGCAAAAATACCCCGTATGAGACCACAATGATGGATACATCTCCATTATACATTTGTTCTAACCAACAGAATATACAACTGCAAAAGTGAATCAATAATATAATCTATGGACTTTGGGTAATTATAATGAGTCAATGTAGGTTCATCAGTTGTAGCAGATGTTCTGTTCTGGTAGGGAATGTTCATAATAGGGGAAGCTATGCATAGGTGAGGCCAAGAGGTATAAAAGAAATCTCTGTACCTTGCCTTCAATTTTGCTGTAAACCTAAAACTGCTCTTACAAAATACAGTCAATTTTAAAAAATTAAAATAGTAAAACACAATGGATATAGGGTTACACCTCAGATCCAACAATTATCAGCTTTTAATCTTACACCAATTTACTACCCTCTCTAAACACGAGTTTGCTATTTAGAAAGTGGTGTCAAAAGAGTATGTGTTTCAATGATACATTCTTATATAGAAGTAATACTATTAGGCATGAAAAAAGGCTGAGCACAGATAATTGATGCTTTCAAACTGTGGTACTGGAGAAGACTCTTGAGAGTCTCTTGGACAGCAAGGAGATCAAACCAGTCAAACCTAAAAAGCAACTGTGAATATTCATTGGAAGGGCTGATGCTGAAGCGCCAATACTTTGGCTACCTGATGTGAAGAGCCAGCTGTTTGGAAAAGACTCTGATGCTGGGAAAGATTGAAGGCAGGAGGAGAGGGGACAACAGAGGATGGGATGGTTAGAGAGTGTCACTGACTCAATGGACACGAACTTGAGCAAACTCTGGGAAATAGTAGAGGACAGAGAGGTCTGGCGTGCTGCGGTCAATGGGGTTGCAAAGAGTAGGACACCACTGAGTGACATATGAACAGCTATCAGGCATATATAACGCGAGTCCAGGGTCTAGCAGACAGCAGGTGCCCAATAAGTAACGACTGCTGAATTTAAATTTAGTTCTTTCTTAACAATACAATTTATGTGTAAGGGGGGGAGGGGCATAAAAGACAAATCCCAAATATGTATGTTCAGAAACTAAGTCAAGCTGTTTTTAACTTTTTGTGTGTGTGTTTGAATATTGATTCTTCCCCTCTAAGTAGATTATTTCCAATCATATGTAGAGCTATATTTTCAAGTATTTTGTACTTGCCCTGTAAGAAAATATTTTAGATGTTTCAATAAATTTTTAATTTTCGAAATTCTTTTCAATTTTCCTCCTCCTCTATTGTTGAGAACAGAGTTTAATCTTTTCATATATTCCACTTAACTATATTGCGTGGAGGGGAGAGGATTAATTCACTTTTTTTGTACTCATGACCTTTAACACTGATCACATTATTGTCTACACAGATCAAAGGTGAAGTGGGTAAAAGACGAGTTTACACAGAATATTTACCTAAGAACATTTATAAAGATTATTTTATGTTTACATAATTCAGTAATGTTATCTACAAATTTATGTTACCCTTATGGATTCATTGACAAGAAAAATTTAAATAAAAGCACTTATAGTAAGTCAGAAATCTTGAAATCTATGTTTGTTGGTGGAAGATATCCAGGATTTAGGATATTTAGCTATATAAAACTAACTATCAATAGGTATAATCAAAATATACATACACACACATAAATATACAAATCTATCTACATATAAATCATAGTTTATATTCTTGGTATGATGTACAGTTATCAAATGTCTTTAAAACCATATTAGGGGACTTCCCTGATGGTCCAATGGTTAAGAGTCCACCTGCCAATGAAGGGGATGTGGGTTCAATCCCTTGTTTGGGAAGATCCAAATGCCACAGAGCAGCTAGGCTGGTGCACAACAATATTGAGCCCACACACCTAGAACCCATGCTGAGCAATGAGGAGTCACCACAGTGACCAGCTGCTGCATTAAAATGGAAGGTAGCCGCCCTCCCCACACCGCACCCCACCACTACCCACCCCCTGCAACTAGAGAAAGCCCATGTGAGCAATGAAGACCCAGTGCAGCCAAATATAAATTTAAACTATATATATATATATACACACACACACACACAGACTTTGTTCAGGCAGAACTTTAGACACTCTAGTATTATAAGGGAAATGTAGCAAAAATAGTAGTATATTACTTCCTTAGTAACATAAACAGCATTTTGTTAGACTTAAAATCTGAACATAAGGAGTAGTCCACATTAGGAACAAATCAGTCATTCATGTACAAAATTCATACTCCAAGTCCTCTTCTCAAAATCATATGGATTTGGTTAAATAATAACCAAAGTAGATTCATCAAGATATTAACTTATTTATCCTATAGCATTATTCATTCTGAGCAGCACAGAATTCTACATCTAACACTATTAAGTATGATAGATTATGCACTCTTTATTAGAAAGTAAAAATCATTTAATATTTCAACTATGAGATGATGTGGTACAGTCATTTAAATTTTTTCCCATAATGCCAAACTGCTTGCTTCCATTATTGAATCTAAAGGAGCCAATGGAAAAAAAATAAAAATATAATACCCTCAAGTCATGAGAAATCATGGGAAAAGTTACTTTGAAAAAGAAAAAAATAAGCATTTCTTGACACACAGCAAAAAGTTTTCCTCAACAAATAATTAAAAACTGAAACCATGAGAAGTGCTTACACTTATTTTTCTTTACTAACAACTAGATATAATGTTTGTATAGTTAGAGGGGGTAGAGCAGTAAGTATTAGAGGGGGTTCTAGATCCTTATCAAAACGAGTAAAGTTGGGACTTCCCTTTCCATCTGAAGTGGGACAAACCGCTTTTGGTGGTTAAGAATCTACCTTGCAATGTGGGTGACATGGGTTCAATCCCTGTTTGGGGAACTGGGATCCCATGTGTCGTGGGGCAACTGGGCCCTCCTGCCACAACTAGAGCACCCTGTGCTGCAACTAAGATCCGACAGAAGTCAAATTAAAAAAAAAAAATGAGTATAGTATGGTCAATGCAGATACTGAGATTTATTTGAAGGTTAATATTTAACTGTCACAGAAATATTGGTAATAAGCCTGATATTCTATAGCCAAATTTATCTGAGTCCAGTTTGCCTTTTAGGCTCAGATTCTGACAGTACATCAAGTGAATGTAAAATCCTGTAGACTTGTCTTAACTAGTTTAGTTCATAAACCTAACATGTAAAGCAGAATTCTAATTTGCTAAGGCATGATGAAAAATATGAAGGTAATACAGACTAGTAAATTCTTAATCTCCATTCTCTGAGTCAAAGAGTCATTTGGTAGGTGCTTGGCCTCAGAACAGGATTTATATTAATTGAATTTTATTGGCCTCAAGCTATTCCCTCATAGAAGCTTCTCCCACTGGAATGTTAAAAATCTTTTGGATAAGGCTTTCTATATCCACCTCCCCAGTAGGGATGGTCTTTTTAATTTGGCCTTGATAATAGGTTAATCGCCACTGCCTATGTCTCTTAATTTTTGTTTATGCCTGCCCTTAGAAAACTTAAAAAGAAAATGTGAAATATACTATTTCTTTTAGTTATTCAGTCTATTCTTACCAGCCCAAAATCTGATCTTTTTATGGCATGAGACAGATTTTTTATTTTTTTGCCCAACTAATATCCATTCAGTTCTTTCCCCCCAGCAGAGCAGCCATGCTGTTTGGGTAGGAATATGGAAGGGGCAGACAGAGATTACTCCACCTGAGTTCAGGGTCAACCCTAGAGTTTCCAAAACAATCAGGATACTCCCAAAACCTCTGCCATATTGATTGGTGCAGATAACCCATCCCAAAAGCCATGATCAAAATGTCTCATTCCTATCAACCTAATTTATAAAAAAGCATGTGAACAAGCTCAAACAAATGAAAAATGAAGCATGGTGTGCTAGTAACCTTTGCGAAAGATGATGTCTTGTTCCACTCAGAAAACTACACATTCTCTTTCTGGAAAGTGTAACGTGAGATACTAAGGCTGGGGTCATTTTACTATCACATAGAGAACCAGGCTTGGATGACTTTGCTCATCCTGCAAAGGCAGAACCCAAAGGCAGGAATTGCTCTAAGGTAATATCACTGATATGCTTAATCAAATCATATTTGATTAAGACAAATATACAAAGACAAACTGTGGAAGATTTAAAATCTGTCCACTAAGTGTCAGATACATCTTCCTTTAAAATCTAAAATTAACTCCTTTCACTTTAACTGAACCTAGTAACTCACCTGTAACAATTAGTGTGGCAGAGTAACCATAACTTCCAAGACTAGGCCAGAGACGACACTGCAGCATCTTCTTGTTCTCTCTCTCGTTCTTTCTCTCCCTCCTCCACTCTTCCCCTCTCTCCCATCCTCTCCCTGTTTCTTGGGGAAGACAGCTGCCATGCCAAGGGGACACCCAAAGTGGCCTATAGAATGGCCCACATGGTATGGAACTGGGACCTCCTGCTCAGAGCCAGGAAGAAGCCAATGCCTTTTCCCAACCATGACATGAGTGAGCTAATGAGGAAGGGGATTCTCCAAGCTTAGGCATGTATTGAAATAATGGAAGCCCTAGCTAACATTTTGGCTGCCATCTCATGAGAAACTGAGCTAGAATCACCCAGGAAAGTCATTCCATAATCCCTGAACCACAGAAACTATGGGGGGTGGGGAGGGAAGTTTATTGTCTTAATCTGCTAAATTTTGGCATAATTTGTTCAATATTAGAAGAATAATATGCGATCCAACCTCTGGAATGCCTAATCTACACAGCTAATAATTCCTCTTTATGTTATTACTTTGAATTCCTTTGTTATTACCTTTTTTATTATTAAATAATGAGTCCTAAATTGCTACAAGGTAATATGTATTTTTACTGTGATCTATGACATAGTAATATAATAATATTTTAGTTTAATTCTAAAAGAAAATTGTTATTTCCAAATTCTTGGGCAAAGAGAGGGTACGGCTAAGTACGGCTAAGTCACTTCAGTTGTGTCCGACTCTGTGCGACCCCACAGACAGCAGCCCACCAGGCTCCCCCATCCCTGGGATTCTCCAGGCAAGAACACTGGAGTGGGTTGCCATTTCCTTCTCCAATGCATGAGAGTGAAAAGTGAAAGTGAAGTTGCTCAGTCGTGTCCGACTCTTAGCGACCCCATGGACTGCAGCCTACCAGGCTCCTTCGCCTGTGGGGTTTTCCAGGCAAGAGTACTGGAGTGGGGTGCCATTGCCTTCTCCAAAAAAGAGGGTAGAAAGGAAGAACTTTCTTGGTAGTAAACAAAGTACTGGAAGGAGTAGGAAGGAAGTATCATTTTTTATAATCAGGAGTCAGCAGAGGAAAGCGCTCCCAGGCAAAGTAGCTAAAGAAGTAAAGATGTCCACCATCTAAAACTGACTTTTGATCTCTCTTTACAAATCTGGTATACTGATTTCCTGCCACCTTCAGGCTATTGGTTCTAAGTCTGAGGCCTTAGGTGCCTCAGCTTCCGGTCATCATCAGATGAGTCCTGATGCTGGGAAAGGTTGAGGATGCGAAGAGAAGGGGCAACAGAGGATGAGATCCTTGAATGGCATCACTGACTCAATGGACATGAATTTTAGCAAACTCAGGGAGATACAGAAGCACAGGGAAGCCTGGAGTGCTGCAGTCCATGGGGTCACAAAGAGTCTGATGTGACTTCATGACTGAACAACAACACATGAGATGTTAGGTCCATGCAAACTCAAATCATGCCAAGAATGTTTGGCAAAGAGTTCAAGGTGCTATCATTCTGGCAACAAGAGAAAAGAATGCCAATCTGCAAAGAAAGAATCAAGTTAGATGAATACCAGAAAACCATGTTGGGTAAGAAAGAGAAACATGACTGAATTAATATCTAAAAATGAGTAGAGACCAAGCAAACTGATGTTCAGTAAGACTTAAAGACTTAAAATAGGTTATGGAAAACTCAGTTATTAGGATTAATAAAAGCCAAAGTATAAGTCACTTGGAGAATAAAACAGAAAACTGCAATGTGACCAAGGAATCCAATGATTCAGACACACAGAGACAGAAGTGGCTCTAAGCTAAGCCAACAGGTATGCGCTGACTGGGTCAACCTGTCAAAATAAAACAGAGCAAAGATGGAGACAAGAAGAAGCAATTATTTTAGTGACACTTGCCGTGAAATTACACTGACATTTGCATACTTTTATTGACTCTCCTAAAATGTATGATACATGTACAAATATGTCCATAATAGAATCTCAAATGATACTGTCAACTTTCACGTTTCCGAAGGTTCCTGTTGTTCATAGAACTCACTGTTTTTCTTTCTCTGATTTAGGAAGAAAAATAGTTAACATTTACTTCAATATTATATTTCATGCTATGAACTAGGGGGGAAAAAAGCACTGTTTTGTTTAATTGACACGAAATTAATCTAGACTGAACATTACTATGGTTCCTTTTAAAGGTGGGGGGATCTGGGATCAGAATTCACGATTGTAATAATCGAGTCAGAATTCAAACACGTCCATGTGCCTTCCAAGATGTCATCACTTTCTCTATTTACTAACAGATAAAACTGTTTCAGAGACTAATCATAATTTTACCCAATGCCTTTTTTTAGAAAATAAAGTTCTAGTTGAAATGAAGCATTATTACACATTATTACAGTGTTTGTCTTTATGTTTTGGGGATTTTGTTATTTTTTTTTTTCCCTTGGCTGTGCCGGGTCTTTCTTGAGGAGCATAGCCTTCCCTAGTTGTGGCATGTGGGCTTAGTGCTCCAGGGCACATGGGATCTTAGTTCTCCCACCAGAGACTGAAAATGGCATTGGAAGGTGGATTCTTTACCACTTTACAAATCAGGAAAGGAGTACATCAAAGCTATATATTGTCACCCTAATTATTTAACTTATATGCAGAGTACATCATGAGAAAGGCTGGGCTGGATGAAGCACAAGCTGGAATCAAGACTGCTGGGAGAAATACCAATAACCTCAGACACGCAGATGACATCACCCTTATGGCAGAAAGTGAAGAGGAACTAAAAAGCCTCTTGATGAAAGTGAAAGAGGAGAGTGAAAAAGTTGGCTTAAAACTCAACGTTCAGAAAACGAAGATCATGGCATCCAGTCCCATCACTTCATGGGAAATAGATGGGGAAACAGTGGAAACGGTGTCAGACTTTATTTTTGGGGGTTCCAAAATCACTGCAGATGGTGACTGAAGCCATGAAATTAAAAGATGCTTACTCCTTGGAAGAAAAGTTATGACCAACCTAGACAGCACACTAAAAAGCAGAGACACGACTTTGCCAACAAAGGTTTGTCACGTCAAAGCTATGGTTTTTCCAGTAGTTATGCAGGATGTGAGAGCTGGACTATAAAGAAAGCTGAAGAATTGATGCTTTTGAACTGTGGTGTTGGTGGAGACTCTTGAGAGTCCCTTGGACTGCAAGGAGATACAACCAGTCCATCCTAAAGGAAATCAGTCCTGAATATTCACTGGAAAGACTGATGCTGAAGCTCCAATACTTTGGTCACCGGATGTGAAGAAGTGACTCATTGAAAAACACCCTGATCTGGGGAAGGACTGAAGAGGGAGGAGAATGAGATGACTGAGGATGAGATGGTTGGATGGCATCACTGACTCGATGGACATAAGTTTGAGCAAGCCCTGGGAGTTGGTGATGGACAGAGAAGCCTGGCGTACTGCAGTCCATGGGATTGCAAAGAATCGGACACGACTGAGCAACTGGACTGAACTGAACCAGGGAAGTATTTTTATAGTAATAGTGAGGCAGAATCCACAGTTTCCATACAACCTGGGTAGCTACTTTTCTTTACTTTTTTGCTTACCCATAATAGTGCTTTTACATAGAGCACCTTATCAATTCATATGCGGACTACTGCCATTCCGCTTCAGTTTTCTAATCCTTCACTTTATGCATGCATTGATTTAAGGAGTAATTACTGAGTATTTGTTATAAAAAGGTATGTTTCTGCCTCCACCTATTATAAGACATTTGATTATGTCACCTTTGTTTAAGCAGAAATATACCAAGTGCCCATACTTTAATAGTCAGGATCTATATATATGTAGCATAAATATGTGTGTATATATATGTATATAATTTCTAAACTAGAAGAGTTCTTGCAATAAGCCTGTATTAAAATTAAGGCTTTATAAATGAGAGTTTACTTCTAGATTACAAAAATGACCTTACCTGAGATTAGGACAACAATGCAATAAAAAATTCAAGTGTTAAGTAATATCTTTTTTTCTGTAACTTCAATCAATATACTGGAATCAATTTGACTGCAATTTCTAGTAATAAATTTGTTGGAGACCTACATATGGCTGTATTAACCAAAAGCAAAATAATAAAAATATTTTCTGTTCTTTGATGCAGACACAAAATTTATCAGTGCTAAAGGACAAATATATTTGAATAAACAGATTCATTTTCAGCATCTAACAATTTTCTTTTTCCCCTACTCTGTTTGATTTTTAATTTGTATTTTATGTCCATCATATAAAAGATGGTTTTCCTGTTGCTCTTTTTTATTAAAGGTCTGTAGTGGTGGAGCACACATTTCACATTCAGTGCAATGCATTCATAAACAGAATTTACATATTCTAAAATTAACATAAATTTTGCTGCTATTTATGCATCCTATCTGGTCATACTCAAGATCAGGTAATGGGCTGTTTGTTTGTGTTGCAAATAGGAATAACTCAAGTTATTCATACATCTCAACTGCAAATCTATCACTTTGATATTTTTACACTTTTTATGTATTTTGTGTCTTAGCAATATATATCAACTAGGCACATTGAGACAGAAGGTTAAATGTTTGGCTTAATGACTTAAAACTCCAGGGAAAGGGTTTTCAATAATTTTTGTTGAGGGATGCAGTATTTACTGCTACATCCTGTAGGAGCCTAACTCTTATTTCCTACAGAGTAGAACTAACCATCTCCATTTCTGCAGCAATTTTTAACAAGCCTTCAAGCTGCTGCTGCCGCTAAATCACTTCAGTCGTGTCCGAGTCTGTGCGACCCCATAGACGGCAGCCCAACAATCTCCACCATCCCTGGGATTCTCCAGGCAAGAATACTGGAGTGGGTTGCCATTTCCTTCTCCAACGCATGAAAGTAGGCTACCCCACAATTTCTCTGGTTTCCTGCTCCCTCCTCTCCCATTAAATACTGATAAAATCCTATTTGGATCTCTTGGCTAAACAATCCCAAAGGTCAGGAGAAGCCTGGCCCATTTCCACTTTTGGAGGCCCGATTTATATTAAAGAAAAAAAAAAGAAATGATAAAACAGAGTTATAAAAATGGTGGTATACCTAAAATGTTTATATTTTAGAAATTATGATTTGTCTTGGGCATATACACAGATTCAGTAAAATTTAATTAGGCTATCCAAGATATTTGCAGGATTTATAAAAATTAATTAATTAAAATATTTAAGACAGTGGGTTCAGCAAAAGGACACAGAACTAAACTTCCATTATGGAGATGTTGGCCTCAGAGTATTTCTGGGTCTTCAGATATACATGAATTAGTACATAATGCTACTATTCTAAATTCAAGGCCTTTCATGTTTATGAGGCCTGAATGAAATGACCCTTTTGTCCTAGCTGCATCAAGTTTTAAACCAATCTGATGTTCAACAGAGGAACAATGAAGGATCCTGTGCTGGGTATACTATTCTTTTCTATTTCTTAGTTCTGACTTCCTACCATATACAAAATATCTTGTTTTTATTACAATCCTCCTTAAATTCTTTGGTCAAGAGAGCATGATTTTATAAGTTTAAAACAGCATATAAAATTATAAAGAATAAAATATCTTAGCAGTTATTAAAAATACTCTCTACAAATTGAATTTTACTTCCTAGTCACACACAGATTCACTTAGTGACAATTAAACTTAATTACCTCAATCCTCTTCTAACTGCAAAAGACATTACTATTATCATTACTACTATTAATATTATTATAGCTAAATTCACTGAATGCCTCACTATGTGCCAGGCACTGTAATAAGGCTTTGATTTGCAGCATCTTACTTGATTTGTGTAAATATTATTTACCTCATTTTTATAGACATAATATCAGTTACATACTTAGCGACTCTGAAACCTACAACAGGTTAATAATTTTAACCACAGCCTCATGGAAAATAAGAGTTGCATACCCTGGAATGAATCACTCCTGTTACCTAATGTAGACTTGGCCTCCTCAATCTCAGTTGAAATGTAAACAATAAATTATTTTATTATTAAAAATATAAATATCAAATCTAAAAATCTAGGCATAAAAATATCAAATGAAAAGAAGATTAAAATTTGGCATAAACATTAAGAACATAAGTTCTGAGTATTACAGCCCACTCATCAGCTCATCCTTTTTCAGATCTTGCCTCATCAGTACAGACATATCATCCTATGTTAGCCAGCCAGGGAACCAAAATTGTGGCCATCCATCAGACTGCTTCATTGCTTCCTGCAAAGTGTTGAGGGAGGAGATCACAGGTAGCTGAGTAGGTGGACAAAGCTTTGTTATGTCATGCAGTCTCTAAAGTATGTGATGGACCCAGTACTATGGAGGAGTAGTCGTCTTTTTTAAAAATGTTCTTTTGTGCAGACGTTCCAAAAGACATATGGGCTGGTAGGATCACAGATGGTAGGACTTATGTTACTTTTTCAAATAAGCAAGATGTCAACAAAAGAAGGAGCTTAGAGTCAGCTGGTGGACTTTAGGATTACAAAAAAAAAAAAAAAATGACCATGATATACCAATGGGAGAACTCAAGAAAAGAGAAGACTTTGACTTTTACCTGGTAGCATCAGAGCATAGTCATGCCAAGTGCCCATTAGGTAGAAGAACCTTAATATGCAGATCTAGAATGGATTCCTCAAGATCAAGCACTATCGTTGTCAAGAAGTATTATTTTGCCTAAGTATCCATTTTCAACCCATGGATACTTTCAATAACTGCTGCTTTTATAAATACATGCATGTGTGCTATGTGAGCTAAGTCGCTTCAATCATGTCCAACTCTTTGTGACCCCATGGATGATAGGCCACCAGGTTCCTCTGTCCATGGGATCCTCCAGGCAAGAAAACTGGAGTGGGTGGCCACGCCCTCCTCCGGGGATCTTCTCAACCCACGGATTGAACCGACAGTGTCATGTCTCCTGCACCAGCAAGTGGGTTTTTACCACTGAGCCACCTGGTGGTCTAAATGTCCTTAATTGGAATTGTTAGTTCATTTATTCCAAGTCCTCATCCATCTCAGTACTGGGCTTCTTATCACCATTATTTATTTTAGTTCATATTACAATTATAGTAAGAATCCTTTCTTAATTTTACATCAAATGTATTAAATATTGTTTAATCTGCCATTGTTGTTCAGTTGCTAAGTTGTGTTGGACTCTTTTTCCACCCCACTGAACTGCACGCCAGGCTTCCCTATCCTTCATTAACTCCCAGAGTTTGCTCAAACTCATATCCATTGAGTCAGTAATGCCATCCAACCCCTTCTCCTCTTGCCCCCAAACTTTCCTAGCATCAGAGTCTTTTCCAATGCTACTAAGCCGCTTCAGTCGTGTCCGACTCTGTGCGACCCCGTGGACTGTAGCCCACCAGGCTCCTCTGTCCCTGGGATTCTCCAGGCAAGAACACTGGAGTGAGTTGCTATTTTCTTCTCCAATGCATGAAAGTGAAAAGTGAAAGTGAAGTCGCTCAGTCGTGTCTGACTCTTAGCGACCTCATGGACTGCAGCCCACCAGGCTCCTCCGTCCATGGGATTCTCCAGGCACGAATACTGGAGTGGGTTGCCATTTCCTTCTCCATTTTTCCAATGTGTTGGCTCTTTGTATCTACTGTGGGGCTATATTAAACCAGCTATTTCAGATTTATTGATGATATAGCCCTCAACTGGGACCAGAAAATCTGGTCCTAGCCTTGCTTTTGACACATTATGGTTAGGTGACCCTGTGTGGGTCTCTGAGCCTTGTTTATCACCTTTGTAAATGAGAGGACAGGAGTATGTGACAACTAAAGAGGAGGAAAGAAAAGATCTTTGTTTCAGCTCTAATTGTACATGATATAAGAAATTATCACTCTCTCCTAGAAAAGTATCTCCAGGAAAAGAAAAAAAAAAATCCTAATGCCCATTTCATTTACATTCCTAACTAACCTATGGAAAAACTATCTAGTGAAGTTGGGGCCACTGGGCCTATCAATTTGAGAGACAAATTGAGGATACTGTGAAAAAGATGCCATCTGCAACAGCCCAGTGTTAATGTGAAAGTTTAGTGTTTAAAAAAACAAAACAAGCTCTCTGATTTTTATGGGTTCATAATCATCTCAATGATTTCTGAGTAAATTTTGAATTGATCACCTACAAGAGTTGAAGCACTGAACATAAAAACCTATTCAACAACCATGTGGCATGGTGTGAAACTAAAAATATGTGTTTCTCTTCTCAGTAAAGGATCCATTTTTATTTTCCATCTGCAAGAATGGAATACAGCAGCCATCTCAAACTGATGAATTTGAAGCAAATACAGAGGCCTACTTAGCAGGCATGCAGCCACAAGATAAGGAATGAATGATTCTAGAAATATGGCATTGTTCCCATTAAAATTTGGAGGTTTGTTCATTTCTATGCATGCCATAGACATTTAATGTCTTCCTTTCTCATTGAAGGGAAAACTGAATAGCATTTATTAATGAAGTGGCCGGCAGCAAACCTGAGCTTTCCAAAACACAATGTAGAAATTGCTATTTGAAAGTGAGCAATGTGAAATTCAAACTTAATCTCACAGCTAGACATCATTTGGCTTATTACATGTAAGAACTTTTATAAATATGCCAGTCTTCCACTAAGTTTTTAATTGACAGATTTACTTTCTGCACCTTCAGAAAGAGCCTCCTCTTTCTCTCTCACCCAGGTTCCATTAAATATTACTTGGAATATTACTCTCAAAGTTGAAAATATTTGCTGAAACAAAGGATAATTTATTCTGGAATAATTTATTTAGGGAAAAATGTTGTCTGCAAGGAAAATCACCATAAAAGACTAGGATGTAGAAGACCAAGACTGATGAGGGGGAATAATTTATTTAGGGAAAAATGTTGTCTGCAAGGAAAATCATCATAAAAGACTAGGATGTAGAAGACCAAGACTGATGAGGGAATTAAATCCACAAAAAAAGAGAAGAGGTGATCTGAGTGGTAGCACTGCTCTCCACCTGGTCTCTGGTCTGAACTTTTCTGACGGAAACTTTTGTCAAAAGCCAGGCAAAGAAAACAGGAAAAAATACAGAACTGAACCTAAAGATATTAAAAGTCCAAGAAAGCATAGCTTTGTTGTCTCTAGAGCAGAAAAGGCCACAATTGGGGAAAGGAGTCTCATTTAAGAGTCAACTCTCACAACACTAAAACATGGACAAGAGCATCAATCTTAGAAACCAACAGGAGAATGAGAGGATTGCCTAATGGGGAGCAATGCTAGTCTACAACCAGAAAGGAGGCTGCACGAACATCCCGGAGCATGCTGGACTCAAGAGGGTTGCTTTCCTAACCATAGGCATGGTTAGTAAGGTGGAAGGGGAAAGTATCGGTTGGCCAGAAAGGCCATTCAGTTTTTCCCAAATGAACATTTTGGCCAACCCAACACATTTTTTAATATCTACTTGAAAATCAGTTTACAGTTCCTATGATACATGACCCTAAATTCTCCAATAGTCATTTTTCTGAACATTCTTCCCATCTGGGGAGACTTTGTAATCCAACTAAATCCTTTTCTACAATATTTAAATAGCATGTTATCAGCTACATGCAAGTACCTAGTCCATCCCATACTATAGACATTGCTTCCTATGTGAAAAATTTCAGCATGACCCCAGTTTTAGCCCAGTACCATCTTTTACTTAAAGGCCACACTAAGATCTCCTGGGATAATAGATAACCAGTGGTATGCCACTGCTTACATTTATTCTTGTACACTCCACTGTGGCTTAAAATGAGTCCCATGAACTCAGTGATCCGGAGGTTCACTCAGGTCTCAAAGTAATTACCATCCTATAATCGAAATCTACTTTCAAAGTAGATGAAAAATATGTGACAACTAAGATGGTTCATTTTATCAACTTCTAATTACCTGATATATTCACTCTTACTGGAAATGATTTTTACTCATTATTGATGAACGCACTCTCAACTTTATATACAACACAACACCACCCAAGACCTTGCCTGCTCTTATTTAATAGTTAAACCTCTCATTGTCTTCTAATCCATTCTTATCCAACCTTTGGTAAAAAGCAATAGCTTACATTTACGGAGCACCAATCATGAATCCAGATCAATTGCCAGAGCATTATTCTTCCTCACAGAAATCTAGTAAGACCTGTTTATATGTTTCTGTAAGTTTAGGTATGAGGCAACTGCTTTACAGAGGTTCAAATAACCTATCCAAGTTCATATAGCTATTAAGTCAGGGAATCTGTATTCAGAGTGATGTTTGGCTTAAAAACTTGTCTTTTCCTTGTATTATCACACTGCTTCTTAGTTTAATTTGTCCTTCCACAAAGAGAAATTGTAATGTAAACCACTAAAAAGAGATTTAGTCTTGGCCTGGGTGGGCTACTAGCTCTTCTTGCTTTCTGAAAACATTTGTTCATATCTTATTGCCTCTACATCCTGGTTCTTTTCCTCCATGTCTTGTGTACAGCTTCCTAATTCTGTCCTTCCTCATATGTCCTTCCTGCATGAAACATTATCACAGGCATGCAAGTACTTGCTGCCCAAACTATGCAAATCAGTTACATCAACTTGTTTTCTCCTTGCATCGCTACTTAAAATTGAGAACTTCAGTTAGCAGAATCCAGGGACAAATAGATGCCAGAGAATCCCACTTTCTTTATCTTTTTAACTTGTGTAGCCAAGGACAGATATGATTCTTTCAGGCTTAAAGCAAAGAAAGCCTCTGGTACATCTTTCACAATTTATAGGAAACCTAATTAAGCAGGAAATGATTGTGATGCCTCATGTGTACATAATGTATCATTTTGAGAATTCCTTCAGACAATCATTTCATGTGACCATAACAATGATTATAAGAGGTAGACAAAAACAGGGTTCAACTGAGGTTGGAAGATTTTCTCAAGGTCACACAGCAAAATTAATTAATATTAAAATACTTTTATCCCATCCCAGTTGAGTAATTATTTAACTGGAAATATTTAGCTATCTCCACTGAAAATAATTTTTAAAAATACTTATATACCGAGAATTTAAAATGTTTAATGTTAAATATTAAAAGGATAGAAAGCAGTATACATTATGAACTTTTTCATAACAGTAGGTTTTCTTAAACCCTGGGTGGCAGGAGGGAGTCACTGATGGACTTTTAGAACTTCATGAAGTTCAGGAAATTATATACAAAATTTTGCAAATTCTACATTTTGTTAAGGAAAAGTTTGACAGTTCTTATCAATTTTCAAAGCTATGACCAAGAAACTTTAAGAACCACAGATTTAGAGCTAAAAATGTAGTTAAAACAGAATAATTAAACCTCTAAGATGAGTTGATTGTCATATAACTTCAATTATTCAAAAAATAATGGCAAAATTAATTTTTTTCTAAAGATCTCATATGTTTTCAAAATCACATAATCTCAAAACAGTATTTTTTTGGAGTAAATGCTCCTCAGACTGTTTCAAGCCTTTCATTAATTTTCAGAATTCTGAAACAGTTGACTTTGACACTTTCTAGTGCTCTTGTTGCTTTTATGAAGTTTTTTTTTTTTTTTTTTCAGAAATCTTTACTTCACTATTCCAGAGGTGCACCCCCAGCTGTGTATTGGTATGATCTGACCTGGAACACTGTGTAAAAGCCTAAGTGCTTTTTTGAAAATGAAAGGATCTCAATCTCAGTGGCAAACAATCAAGGAAGGTGAAGATTACCACTGCCTGAGACTTCAATACTGGTTGGGGAAAGTAAGTAACCAGCAAAAAAATTAATTCTAGGGGAATGAGATAGTTGTAGTGGGCTTTGATAAGCTCCCAAATAAACTGATAAACTTCCCAGGGGCAGAGGTTAGAAAAGTTACATGGAAGTTTAAAAGGGACTGGAAAAGTTCCCACTTATATATCTATTGCTAGTTAAATCTGAGACTCGCACAAGCAAGAAGTGAAAGCTGGGGAAGACTTGTAAACTGAACTTTGAACATATGCCCCACCCCACACATAGAACCCCTCAGCAACAACTGGAAAGCCATTGGCTCAAAATGTCTATGTATAACCTCTAACCAATCACTGGCTGACCTTTAAACTATGCTAGTATAAAGAATCCACCTGCAAGATGGGAGACCCAGGTTCAATCCCTGGGTCAGGAAGATCCCCTGGAGAAGGAACTGGCAACCCGCTTCAGTATTCTTGCCTGGAGAATCCCATGGACAGAGAAGCCTGGTGGACCATGGGGTCCCAAAGAGTCAGATATGACTGAGCAACTGCATGATGTGATATGACGGGAAAGATTGAGGACAGGAGGGAAAGGGTGCAACAGAAGATGGACAGTATCATCGACTCAATGGACATGAGTTTGAGCAAACCCCAGAAAATAGCGAAGGACAGGGAAGCCTAGCTTGCTTTAGTCACTGGGGTCACAGAGTCGGACACAACTTAGCCACTGAACAACAACAAAGCTATCCTAGGAAGGAAGCAATAGCTAAGAAGCCAGTCAAGAATAAAAAGGATGAGCTGAGATATCAGTGGCCATAGAATCCATGAAAGACATCTACAGAATTTTGTCCAATCAAGTCATTAAATAATTGAACAAAAAGCACCAGCAGCAACTACCAACCCTGAGTAAGAGATCAGAATCCATCGGTGCTACAATATATCATTCAAAATATCCACATTTCAAACAAAACTTACAACAAGCAAGCAAGGAAGTGCCATCTACACACAGGGACTTCTCTGGTGGTCCAGTGGCTAAGATTCTGCAGCTTAAATGCACGAGGCATGGGTTTGATCCCTGGTCAGGGAACTAGATCTCATATGCACAACCAAACAACCCACACACCACAAGGAAGATGGAAGATCCCGTGTGCTGCAACTAAGACCCAGCGCAGCCAAATAAGTATTTTTTTTAATGCTTAAAAAAAAAAAAAGAGTCTATAGAGACTGACTCATTGCAAAGGAATATAACTTCTACAAAAGCATTTCTGTGAGTTATCCAGGACTGAAGATGCTGCAACAGAGTCTTAGTTGTTCCTACAGGAAGGAAAATGTCAGCGTTTCAGAGTGACTCGGGTGCCCTATATTCTAAAGTAGTCTAACTCTTCCATTTGGGCACTGGTCCGTATACTTTAAATACCAGAAACACCCATCTTTCTGTATTTAACCCACTGGCTATCATTTCAATCACCCAGTCGCAGCAGCTGTCTGTTCCACTTGCAACTCTTGCTGTGATCATCTCCAGAGAGGATGGGCATAAAAATGGGATATGCAGGGCTGCCGTTGTAATCTGGCACTGGAGTTTTTGCCCTTCCCAATGCATCACACTGTAACTGATTAGGTGGAAAGGCACCAAAGAGCATTTGGGCAGGAAGAGAAATGCCTTGTTATCTCGAGGAGTCCATACTTCAGTGGGTCTGGTAGATTTCCTCGGGTCCTAGAGCCCGCATTTCCCTCTGTAGCTGGCAACAGAAAAAGTTACTGCTCCACATGGTGTCTTTTTAAAATAAAGTCAAGTAAGCAAGAAAATAGCTTCTGAAGAAAATGGTAGTAAGGGAAGAGGCATAAAACTTCCGCAATTTTAGTATGTTCCCATTGCTGCTGCTATAAATTGCAGCACTGAGACGGTGTGGTTTGAAAGAGACCCCGCCAGCAGTTTATCATTTTGCTTTTGCACTTCCACCTAATAAAGTCAAATTGAGCATCCTGAGATTTAAATTCTATATGATTGTGACTGTTTTAAGCAACTTGACTGTGAAGGCAAAACACAGCAGCAGCATGGCTATATCCACCTACGTATACGCTTAGCGTGAACACGTTTTCCTCTAGGTTTCTATGCAATGTGGAAGCACGCTCCTTCCATAAGAGCATCTGAGGCTGTTAAAACCCACAGGAGAACTACTCTCTGGAGATACAAGACCCATGAAAACCAAGGGAGTGAAGACAGGAAAAGATGACTGTAGAGTAGCAGGACCAGAAAAGAGGTGAGGAAGGAATTTCTGTCTTGGGAGGAGCCACACTGCAAAGACTTCAATATAGAAAAGCTTCAATAAAGAGATCACTGGGAAATGTAAGCTGAATCTGATCATGTGGGAAATCAGTTAGGGGCAAGCTTCTCTCACTGCTGTTTAGGAAGCAGAACTGTGTCTTATTGTCAATCTTTTAGACAATCTAGTAAACACAGTTTTTCTGCTCTGTATCATAAAGAAGCCAGAAATCCAGCTTAGTCTGAAGCCTACCTGGTCCCCAGGCAGGCTTTTGACTTGTACTGAAACTCTAATCTTTCATTCACAGTTCTAATACTGGAAAGCAACCGAGCATTGCATGTTCTTAAAGAACATTTTCCAGTAAAACATAGTGGATTTAGTGCTGCATTTGAAATTTAAACGTATCAGAAGTTGCAAATCAAATAAGGAAGAAGAAAACAAAATATCAATAAGCTTTTATTTTCTATTAACTGTAAAATTCAACTAATTAAAATAACATACACCCAGCCTGGAATGCTCTTCCTTTAGCTTTTCCCATGATTAACTCCTCATCATCCTTTAGGACTCAAATATTAAGGCCACCAACTTCCAGCATCTGGCTTGGGCTATATCCTCTAAAACCTCTTTGTTTTCTTTTAACATATAATCATTTGTTAGTTGTTTATCTGCTCCATTTAAATGGAACCTCAATGAGAACAAGGATTGTGTTTATCACAGACCCTAATAACTAGACAATGCATCATAAATATTTGAAAGAATATTTTTGGATCAGAAAATGGATTATGCAGCTCTTCTACATGGGTCATATTTCTGGTATAGTAACTCTGAGCTTCAACAAACAATATCAGATAAATTTGCATTTTTATTATCTTTTAATATATAAAACACATTTATTCCTCTTTTGTAAATTGACCTGATTTTTTAAGCACTTACAATTTAACCGTTGTTTTAAGATTTTAGAGCACCAAAGATAAATGTCACAGACACTGTCTGGAAGGATCCACAATAACGAACATTCTAGTAGTTATACAGAATTGCATGCAACATCACTGGCCCTTTTACTACTCTGTGCCATTGTATGTGTGCATGTCTGCTAAGTCACTACAGTCATGTCCGACTCTTTGCAATCCTATGGACTGTAAGCCCACCAGGCTCCTCTGTTCTTGGGATTCTCCAGGCAAGAATACTGGAGTGGGCTGCCATGCCCTCCTCCAGGGGATCTTCCAGACCCAGGGATTGAACCCGGGTCTCTTATGTCTCCTGCCTCGGCAGGCAGGTTCTTTACCACTGATTCCACTTGTGCATGCTGATCCCATTTTCTGGAAAGCCATGGTAGCTTTAGTATTAATACCTTGAAATACCTTCTTCATTTTCTGCAACACACTGAATAGTGATGATACATGCTACATTTCAAATACATACACAGGGGAAACAGCAGAGGTTTTCACAACTATCATCTAGAACCACGGTGTGTCACAGTAAAGGAGACACAGAACAAAAATACTGACAAGTTTGCTGAAGCTGTAAGTCTTTGAATTGTTGATGCAACTGCAAACACGGGACGTCTTGAAGATATTAGGCAAACCGATGTTTAGATGACTAGGCTCAGAAATTAGAAGACAGTTGGAAGTGGAAGGTCAGAAATGGTTAGAAACTTCTCTTACCCGGTGAGCTTAACTGAAAGCAATTTATCACTCCAGAAGCACAGAATATCAGACAAGAGTTTCTGTATTAAAAAGTAAATAAAGGTTTAAATCCTAAATGGTTTATATTTTCTTAGTGAGAATAGAGCTGAGGCTAATGCTACCCCATGCTTTAACACTTCAACCATCTTGTGTAAGTACCCTCCAAAGGGCTTAATTCAATCCTGCTTTTTATAAAAAGAGCTAAGAAAATAATAACAACTGATTTCAGTTACAGAATAAAGGTAGAAGTCATTGACAGATGCAAACTTTTATGGATTATAGTTTAGTAGAAAATAGCAATGATGAAAATATCATTTTTTAATCAAACATCCTTAAAAGATTTGTATATTACCAAAATGGCATAAAATAGTGAAGATCATAAATGTAATCTGCCCCATGTGATATACTGTCTACAGGTTAATCACATTTATAAGCACCTGTAATGTATTTTGGAAATAGAGTAGGAGTCCAAACTCTATTCTTCTGTCAACCACTAGCTTGTTGGCAGAGAAACTTTCTACAGCTTATTTCTCGGCTCTAGAATGGGGACGATTTTCTACCTTCCTCATGGGCTGTTTTAAGGATTACAACTACCTCTGAGTGTTTTGAAAATGTATAAAAGGATTATGCATGAATTTCTATGCCACCTTAAACAGCCACCTTCAAATACCTGAGAATAATTATTGTTTCTAATAATAAATCATCCATGTTGTTCATGTACTAACCTATCAGGTCAGATCCCAGTCTCCAGGTCACAATCCCTCATCAGGAAGTCAGGACTCCTGCCTCTCTCCCTTATGTCCTTCAGCCACTAGATGTGGAGTGATCAGTTCAGTTCAGTTGCTCAGTCGTGTCCAACTCTTTGTGACTCCATGAATCGCAGCACTCCAGGCCTCCCTGTCCATCACAAACTCCCGGATTTCACTCAGACTCATGTCCATCGAGTAGGTGATGCCATCCAGCCATCTCATCCTCTGTCGTCCCCTTCTCCTCCTGCCCTCAATCCTTCCCAGCATCAGAGTCTTTTTCAAGGAGTCAACTCTTCGCATGAAGTGACCAAAGTACTGGAGTTTCAGCTTTAGCATCATTCGCTTCAAAGAAATCCCAGGGCTGATCTCCTTCAGAATGGACTGGTTGGATCTCCTTGCAGTCCAAGGGACTCTCAAGAGTCTTCTCCAACACCACAGTTCAAAAGCATCAATTCTTCAGCACTCAGCCTTCTTCACAGTCCACCTCCCACATCCATACATGACCACTGGAAAAACCATAGCCTTGACTAGACAGACCTTTGTTGGCAAAGTAATGTCTCTGCTTTTGAATATGCTATCTAGGTTGGTCATAACTTTCCTTCCAAGGAGTAAGTGTCTTTTAATTTCATGGCTGCAATCACTATGAGCAGTGATTTTGGAGTGATCAAAACCCTCTAAAAATCTAAGTTCCACTCTGACAGCAGACACTGCCTCATTCCTGTCTCTCCTTCATCCCCTTTCTTCCATCATTTAAGTAGCAGCAAAGCCATTCCCTTGGTTGCCCATCTTAGGGGGAATTCTCTCGCACTTCTTATTTCTCTATCTGTAATAGAAAAACTTGTTCAAATGATATTTGTCTCTTGCTGTCCTGTCAATTCCTTGAGGGCAAATGAAGGTCACTTTTTCTTTTTTGTGTTTATATTTTCATTCAAATCCCAAAGAAAAGCAATGCCAAAGAATGCTCAAACTACCTCACAACTGCACTCATCTCACACGCTAGTAAAGTAATGCGCAAAATTCTCCAAGCCAGGCTTCAGCAATATGTGAACTGTGAACTTCCAGATATTCAAGCTGGTTTTAGAAAAGGCAGAGGAAACAGAGATCAGATTACCAACATCCGCCGGATCATCGAAAAAGCAAGAGAGTTCCAGAAAAACATCTATTTCTACTTTATTGACTATGCCAAAGCCTTTGACTGTGTGGATCACAATAAACTGCGGAAGATTCTGAAAGAGCTGGGAATACCAGACCACTTGACCTGCCTCTTGAGAAACCTATATGCTGGTCAGGAAGCAACAGTTAGAACTGGACCTGTAACCACAGACTAGTTCCAAATAGGAAAAGGAGTACGTCAAGGCTGTATATTGTCACCCTGCTTTTTTAACTTATGTGCAGAGTACATCATGAGAAACACTGGGCTGGAAGAAGCACAAGCTGGAATCAAGATTGCTGGGAGAAATATCAATCACCTCAGATATGCAGATGACACCACCCTTATGGCAGAAAGTGAAGAGGAACTCAAAAGCCTCTTGATGAAAGTGAAAGTGGAGAGTGAAAAAGTTGGTTTAAAGCTCAACATTCAGAAAACGAAGATCATGGCATCTGGTCCCATCACTTCATGGGAAATAGATGGGGAAACAGTGTCAGACTTTATTATTTCGGGCTCCAAAATCACTGCAGATGGTGATTGCAGCCATGAAATTAAAAGACGTTTACTCCTTGGAAGGAAAGTTATGACCAACCTAGATAGCATACTAAGAAGCAGAGACATTACTTTGCCAACAAAGGTCCGTCTAGTCAAGGCTATGGTTTTTCCAGTGGTCATGTATGGATGTGAGAGTTGGACTATGAAGAAAGCTGAGTGCCAAAGAATTGATGCTTTTGAACTGTGGTGTTGGAGAAGACTCTTGAGAGTCCCTTGGACTGCAAGGAGGTTCAACCAGTCTATTCTTTAGGAGATCAGCCCTGGGTGTTCATTGGAAGGACTGATGCTAAAGCTGAAACTCCAGTACTTTGGCCACCTCATGTGAAGAGTTGACTCGTTGGAAAAGACCCTGATGCTGGGAGGGATTGGGGGCAGGAGGAGAAGGGGACAACAGAGGATGAGATGGCTGGATGGCATCACCGACTCAAGGGACATGAGTTTGAGTGAACTCCGGGAGTTGGTGATGGACAGGAAGGCCTGGCGTGCTGGGATTCATGGGGTTACAAAGAGTCACACATGACTGAGCAACTGAGCTGAACTGAATGTGTTGACCAGTATATTGTCAACATAGCAGCAGTACATAAAAGTTTATTAAGAAATAAACATTTGGATTTCTCTCTTCTGCAGAGCCCTCCACTACTTAGAATTAAGACAGTGAAGCCTGAGTCTATCCTGCTTAGAAATGGTGTTTTCATTGCTCCCTTACTTAATGCCCATAATAACTGCTTCCATTCTGCACCAACAAACCCCTCAAGTCCATTCTCCATACAGCAGCCAGACTGATCGTCTTAGAGCATAAATTAGAATGTGGCCTTTCCCAGATTCAATTACTCCAATGGTTTTGCACCAGCACTTAGAATTAAATTCAAACTCCCTTTACCGGCCTTGATGATATGATTTCTATTAAGAAGAATGTTCCTGCACATGTCCCCAATCTCACCTGCTCCCTGTTCCCTTTTACTCACTGTACCTCAACCACAGTGATCCCAGAACACACAGCTAATTTTCAGGTTAGGACATTTAGCCAACCATCCTTTCAGCATGAAACGCTCTGCTTCTCAATCTTTATTCGGCTCACTTAGCTCCACAGACACTGCCTCTAAAAGCCTATTAGCATGAGATCCAGAGGAGCCGCCCAAGATACTCTCTATCACCTCTATTTTGTTCTTAACAGTTCTTAAGATTATATGGTACATTCTGAATTATGTGTTTATCCTCTCTCTATTCTCACACTATGTAAATCCCAGGAGGTAAGAAACCTTGCCTATTTCACTTCCCACAATATCCCTAGTGTCTAATACAGTACCTGGCATATAGTAGGTATTCAACGGATGATTTTTGGAGAAGTAATTGAATAAATATGGGTTTTACCTCCACATTCCCACATACTCTTTTAAAGTATGCTTTAGAGTTTTATTCTGAAATATCTCTATTTTATATTCTAAAGACAATCCCAAAGCAGCATCTACAGAAATCACGGTTTAATCATTTTAAAATCTATTCAGTCTAGCATGTGTCAGACATGCGGGTCATGCTCAGTATTTATGGAATTCTACATAAATGAAATACACATAATCATTTATTTTTATATGGCTCAAAGTTATACATTTACACTTATTCAAATGCAAACTCCAGCTTAAGAGTTTATTTTGCTACTAGAGTTCATTTTTCAATGTGTTCTTTTTGGTTAAAAAGATGAATCCTCAGATTAATTTCATAACGGGAAAGTTGGATTCCTAGGTTAACTGTTAAGAATCTGTTCAGTTTATCAGCTTCTGAACCGTGAAAAGAACCTTTGAACATTCGGATCAACTGTGACCTCAGCAATGATTTATAAAGAAACTATAGGATGCTGTTTGATTTGCATGACCTAGTCTTCCCTTCTTCTTTGAGCTTAATTTTTGAGTATGATCAAGAAAATGTTTAATAGTTACCTATCCTTTTTTAAAATTATTTTTTATTGAAGGCTAATTGCTTTACAGAATTTTGCTGTCTTCTGTCAAATCTCAACATGAATCAGCCACAGGTATACATATGTCCCCTCCCTTTTGAACCTGCCTCCCCTCTCTCTCTTCATCCCACCCCTCTAGGTTGATACAGAGTCCCTGTTTGAGTTTCCTGAGCCTTACAGCAAATTCCCGTTGCCTATCTATTTTACATATGGCAATGTAAGTTTCCTTGTTACTCTTTCCATACATCTCACCCTCTCCTGCCCTCTCCCCATGTCCATAAGTCTGTTCTCTATGTCTGTTTCTCCATTGTTGCCCTGTAAATAATTTCTTCAGTATGCTCATGGGTATATATGTATATGTGTCTATTCAGTCACATTTTCTATTGTTGTTATAAACCCCTGCCTCTACATTGAGCTTTTGCAATTCTGAGGAGTTTCCTTTTTTTTCCCTTTTTTCTTTCTTCTTCCCCCCTTTTTTCCTCTCTTTTATAATTTTAATTTTTAACTTTTTTAAACCTATTATATTTTTTCTACATTTCTTTCTTTGCTTGCCTTTCCTACTGTTCTTTTCCCCTTGCAGTTAATCTTTAATGTATATAAATCTTCATCTACCTCTATTTAACTTTGCATACCTATCCTTTATTGAATGAAATCAAATATTGGAATTACTGCATAGGCACATACATACTTTTTCGCCATTGTTCTTGCTTTGTGATTTTGCAGTCTTATTTACTTTCAATACAAGTAAGTCTTGTAACTTATCTTCTCCAGGGGAGCTTCCCAACCCAGGAATCGAACCCATGTCTCCTGCATCTCCTGCACTGGCAGGCAGGCTCTTCACCACTAATGCCACCTGGGAAACCCAATAAAAAAGCTATTTTCTCTTAATGAAAATTCATCTTTTGTCCAGTCTGCTTGAGGCTCTATCAAGCCTAGATACATGTCTGTTAAAAAGCTCCATTGAATCTTTAGAATTCACATTCTATTTTTCTAGAGTTCACATTCAACATAAATGTCAAAAAAGCACACCTATGGCTAACACCCTCTGCCTAATACTTTTTAGACCTGATCACTTCATGCTAAGCCTCACTATACAAATGGGAAGGATCTTGCTAAAGCTGCAAAAGAACATAAACAGATGTCCCCAAAGGATAGGAAATTTTAAGACTATGAATTATGAATAAGATTAGACTTGATTCAACATTTCTAACTTAGAAATGATAAGATTAATAAGCAAGATCACATTGACTCAATGGTAGGCATTTTCAAATCTTTTTAAGCAGAAAACTGAGTCCAATGAGTTTGTTGAGCTAAGAGAAAATAATTCAAAAGTCATTAACTAATATTGACAAGGGACCAGACCCTGGGCAATCAAAACTATTTTATCTATAGGAAAGATTGCTAGATTCTGATACCAAAGGAACAAAAAGATTTTCTTGAAATAGTTTAGGGGTAAAAGATATGTAAAGATTTCAGAACTTTACAGCACAAATATGAAGTGGGCTGATATGAAACTAATAATTAACCTGTGTAGATCCAAGCATCAAGTACATCTGTATTCATTATTGCTTCATGAACATTGAAATCTGTTCCCAGCCTCTGAGGGCTGAGGTAGTGAACAAGAGGCATTCTCACAAAATGACCAGGAAGCAGGAATTATGAGTTCAATGTGATAAGCAATGACATTGAATTTCAGAGATTAAAAAATGTCCACAATTGGCGACCTGTGCAGGAAGAAAGTCCAAAAGGGAGGGGTTATATGTATATGCGTGGCTGATTCATGTTTCTGTACAGTAGAAACAATCTACATTATAAAGCAGATCAGATCAGATCAGATCAGTTGCTCAGTCGTGTCCAACTCTGCAACCCCATGAATTGCAGCACGCCAGGCCTCCCTGTCCATCACCAACTCCCGGAGTTAACTCAGACCCACGTCCATTGAGTCAGTGACGCCATCCAGCCATCTCATCCTCTGTTGTCCCCTTCTCCTCCTGCCCCCAATCCCTCCCAGCATCAGAGTCTTTTCCAATGAGTCAACCCTTCGCGTGAGGTGGCCAAAGTACTGGAGTTTCAGCTTCAGCATCATTCCTTCCAATGAACACCCAGGACTGGTCTCCCTTAGGATGGACTAGTTGGATCTCCTTGCAGTCCAAGGGACTCTCAAGAGTCTTCTCCAACACCACAGTTCAAAAGTGTCAATTCTTCAGCATTCAGCCTTCTTCACAGTCCAACTCTCACATCCATACATGACCACTGGAAAAACCATAGCCTTGACTAGACGGACCTTTGTTGGCAAAGTAATGTTTCTGCTTTTGAATATGCTATCTAGGTTGGTCATAACTTTCCTTCCAAGGAGTAAGCGACTTTTAATTTCATGGCTGCAATCACCATCTGCAGTGATTTTGGAGCCCAAAAAATAAAGTCTGACCCTGTTTCCACTGTTTCCCCATCTATTTCCCATGAAGTGATGGGACCGGATGCCATGATCTTCGTTTTCTGAATGTTGAGCTTTAAACGAACTTTTTCACTCTCCACTTTCACTTTCATCAAGAGGCTTTTGAGTTCCTCTTCACTTTCTGCCATAAGGGCGGTGTCATCTGCATATCTGAGGTTCTTGATATTTCGCCCGGCAATCTTGATTCCAGCTTGTGCTTCTTCCAGTCCAGCGTTTCTCACGATGTACTCTGCATATAAGTTAAATAAACAGGGTGACAATATACAGCCTTGATGAACTCCTTTTCTTATTTGGAACCAGTCTGTTGTTCCATGTCCAGTTCTAACTATTGCTTCCTGACCTGCATACAAATTTCTCAAGAGGCAGATCAGGTGGTCTGGTATTCCCATCTCTTTCAGAATTTTCCACAGTTTATTGTGATCTACACAGTCAAAGGCTTTGGCATAGTCAATAAAGCAGAAATAGATGCTTTTCTGGAATTCTCTTGCTTTTTCGATGATCCAGCAGATGTTGGCAATTTGATCTCTGGTTCCTCTGCCCTTTCTAAAACCAGCTTGAACATCAGGAAGTTCACGGTTCACATATTGCTGAAGCCTGGCTTGCAGAATTTTGAGCATTACTTTACTAGTGTGTGAGATGAGTGCAATTGTGTGATAGTTTGAGCATTCTTTGGCATTGCCTTTCTTTGGGATTGGAATGAAAACTGAACTTTTCCAGTCCTGTGGCCACTGCTGAGTTTTCCAAATTTGCTGGCATATTGAGTGCAGCACTTTCACAGCATCATCTCTCAGGATTTGGAATAGCTCAACTGGAGTTCCATCACCTCCACTAGCTTTGTTCATAGTGATGCTTTCTAAGGCCCACTTGACTTCATATTCCCGGATGTCTGGCTCTAGGTCAGTGATCACACCATCGTAATTATCTGGGTCATGAAGATCTTTTTTGTACAGTTCTTCTGTGTATTCTTGCAGGTCTTCTTAACATCTTCTGCTTCTGTTAGGTCCATACCATTTCTGTCCTTTATCGAGCCCATCTTTGCATGAAATGTTCCTTTGGTATCTCTGATTTTCTTGAAGAGATCCCTAGTTTTTCCCATTCTGTTGTTTTCCTCTATTTCTTTGCATTGATTGCTGAAGAAGGCTTTCTTATCTCTTCTTGCTATTCTTTGGAACTCTGCATTCAGGTGTTTATATCTTTCCTTTCCTCCTTTGCTTTTCACTTCTCTTCTTTTCACAGCTATTTGTAAGGCCTCCGCAGACAGCCATTTTGCTTTTTTCATTTCTTTTCCATGGGGATGGTCTTGATCCAACTATACTGCAAAAAACAATTAATTTTAAAATGCCCACAGTCACACAGTAATGAGAAAAAACAAACCTCTAACTCTGAGGTTTCTTTTCCTTAATATAACATTTGTTCAGATAAGTTGCACTGAAATATAAAGGAACAGTTGCCATCCCAATTTTCCCTACTGGTTAAGACTACAGATTCTGAAGTCAGATGTGTTGCATGCTCAGATGACCACTCATGTCTGACTCTTTGTGACCCCATGGCTGCAGAGCACCAGGCTCCTCTGTCCATGGGATTCTCCAGGCAAGAATACTGCCGGGGTTGCCATATCCTTCTTCAGAGGATCTTCCCAACCCAGAGATCAAACCTGAATCTCTCATGTCTCCTGCACTGGTAGGCACAGGGTGCAGTAATTGGAGGCATGGACTTTGGAGTCTGGCAGCACAAGGGTTAAATTCACACTTAGCTGAGCTACTTTTATCAAGTTACAGAAAATCTCTAAGCCTAAGTCATTTCCTTTGTAAAAGGGTGACAATTATATCACCTCCTTCATGGGATTATTAGGAGGCTAAAATTACTGGAATAAAGAATAGAGCATGGACTTTAATAAGTGGTCAGCATTACTTTTCTTACATATAATCATTCATCTAAAATTAATAACTATAAACAATTAGATATCAGCTTAAAGATCTTATAATAAGCTGATCTAATAAACTTTTATATATATAATTACGTAGACATTTAAAGTGTTGTATGGAATATTTTATGCAACAACATAGCACTTAAAAATAATATGAAGTGTGAAGTATATTATTTTTAAATAAAAGGACTTGAGTTTAAACATTTAAGAGTGGCTTTTCCTCTTTGGTTGGATTATACACAATTATTTATTGTTGCTTTATATTTAAGAATTTATAAGTAATATGATTTACTTATATACCCAGAAAACTTTAAAGTTATAAATGAAGAAATCAAAAGAAAGTATTTGCTTGTCTGCAATCTTTTGATTTGTTTTAAATTACTTCACAGAGCTTTTTAGTGTCAATAGTGCAAAAGTGACCTTAATTCTAGGTCAAATCTTAAAAATAATTCATAATTTCTCAGTTAGTTCAAGCCAAATTCACTATACTTATAAAGATTCTCTCTGGATTCTATTTAGCACTCCATCAGTGACTCCACCGTTAAAGAAACAGGTGCAACATTAATGAGACCAAGGTAGAAAAATCTTCCATGCAGAAATAAAAGTGTTTTGACATTATGAAGTGGATTGGCTGTGTAAAATTACATAGCCATGTAGATTTCAATTCTATTTAAAACATAGGAACACCTTCTTGTCTACTAAGTGCAACAATATGATAGAACTGGGGAGAATAACAGTTAGGTTTTGTTATTTCTGAGACAGAGAGCGAAAAATGAAGAACAAAACTCATCCCCAAACCTGAGCCAGACTTACTACATATAAAAGCGTGTTTTCCACCCCTGGAAATGCACAGCAGATTTGTAAGGACAGTTTAAACACAAATACAAAACTCAGCAAACAAAAAGAATATGCACTTAATGGAAATAAAACATGTTCTATTCAGAACCGGTCCTTATAATCTTCTGGTGTAAACAACCATACGTTACAAGTCTAAATTCACTCTCACCCATGGTCATAATAAGGCAGAAAAGAAAACAATAACCAAAAGGATACTCAAGAAAAACGGGTCATAGATAAGTAAGGAACTCAACCAATTTGGGAGATGCTTTTACAACAGATCCAAATTCTAGACCATGTATCTGTTGCTATTTACCATACAGTCCTTCCAGGGAAACCATTTAAGTATTGAGAAAAGAATAATAATAAAAGAAAACCAAACCCAGCTGATAAACATAATGCCACAAACTGCAAAAAAATAATTGATAAATTCATATTCATTCGTTTATTCATCCTATCATTTTCCCTCATCTTTAATCTCTTTTCACTGTGTTTATTAATAGTTGATGATAGAACAGAAATTGCATGAAATTCTAGTTCTGTCCTCTAAACAAAAATTATATCCCCTCTCTCTTCCAAAACTTCTACAACTTCTTACAACGTGCCCCATACTCTTCCCCCCTCCCCCACCATGACAAAGTTAGTTGGGTAAGGGTCCATTAGAGCTGAGATTGTCCTGAAGCACACTCAGTCTGGAAGATGACTACATCAAAGTGATATCAAACTGATACTCATGAGTTCCATGTGAGAGTAGAAGTGGAGGGAAGGAAATCAAAGCCCTAAACTCAGAAGCTATCCTCTGGTACAGAATTCTATCAACTCACATGGTTTCTTCCTTTATTAAAAGCAACCAAATCTGATGAATGATTTTGCAAGTCCAACCAGTGTTCTCTTCAATTTCTGAAACTGCATTTTTCTCTTTCATTCACTTCACAATCAATAAGGTTGAAAATTGTGATTATTATAATTGGGAAAACATTTCAGAACACTTGGTCCAAAATTACTTCACCTAACTCTCATTTTGAAGATGATAAAACTTCAGTTCAGTTCAGTTGCTCAGTCTTGTCCAACTCTTTGCGACCCCATGAATTGCAGCACGCCAGGCCTCCCTGTCCATCACCAACTCCCAGAGTTCACCCAAACTCAACATCCATTGAGTTAGTGATGCCATCCAGCCATCTCATCCTCTGTTGTCCCCTTCTCCTCCTGCCTCCAATCCCTCCCAGCATCAGAGTCTTTTCCAATGAGTCAACTCTTCGTATGAGGTGGCCAAAGTACTGGAGTTTCAGCTTTAGCATCATTCCTTCCAAAGAACACCCAGGACTGATCTCCTTTAGAATGGACTGGTTGGATCTCCTTGCAGTCCAAGGGACTTTCAAGAGTCTTCTCCAGCACCACAGTTCAAAAGCATCAATTCTTTTGAACGATCAGCTTTCTTTTTTTTTTTTTTTCAGCTTTCTTTTTTTTTTTTTTCCAGCTTTCTTCACAGTCCAACCTTCACATCTGTACACGACCACTGGAAAAACCATAGCCTTTAACTTAGATTATTAAAAAAAAAAATAAAAACCTGTCTACATCTACAATAAGTTGAAGGCCACATATAAGATTTCTTATAGCATTAACACTATGTCTCTTGTCTCAACAATTGGATCCAAAGTTCTCTGAGCTTAGGCTGTTTAAAAAAAACAAAACAAAACAGGCTTATTCAGACCACCAGGCAAGTGGAAGAATATTATTTGAAAAGCAGACACTCAGTAATTCTCGTATAGGTTGAGCAGAATTAATGACTCTCTCCAATAGTTAAATTGTCTCTGTGTTGTATAATACATTCTAAATAAACAAAATTAATATAAATAAGTAAATCAAGGAATTCTAACATGAGTCTTCACAAAAGCAAAGGATTAGTAAAACTACTCAATGTCATCTTTATCTTCAAGTTAGGAAAATAGTGGAAATGTTTTCTAAATAGTAGGAATTTTCAGTGGTCCTTCCTCTCCATAAATACATAGATGAAGTTCTCTGAAAAAAATAAAGTTCCACTGTGCAAGTGCTCAGGGGTATACACACAAACACACAGTTTTACCATCACAAGAGGTAAAAAGATTCAGATACAATCAAGAGCTACCATACGACTCAAATGCAGACTGTTCTAGCCAACATCCCTCGCTACACACAAGATATTCCATATAATGGATTTTTCTAGGAGCTACTTGGAACATCCACTGTGGTCAGACCATAATAAATGAGGATCACCAATTTCATAATATTTCCACTTTTGATTAGAGTTTTGTTGATTTCTATTTGCGTGTTCAGTGTTTTTCAAATAAAAGCAAAGAATAAATGATTTCTGTAAACTCTCCTTGATGAATCTGGCATGACTGAATGCCCCAGTAAGAAAAACTTATTGAGTTGTCTACCTGGAGTCATGATAACCCAGAAAACTAAAGGCGACCTAAACCAGTGTGGAAATGGATATCCACATGGAACAACGCAATGATCACCGGTTCATGAAGAAAAACACACCTGATTCCGTAATAATCATTGCCTCTAAGGGGCTCCATACTCAGTCTTGAATCAATAAACTTCAAGTCTCTACAGATTTTAACTTTTACCAATAAATAAAGGATATAAAAATAAAGATGAGTAGCATGCAAAATTTACTTCTGTTTGCCATCAAAATTAAATTTTGAATATATCAATGAGAATATTCTAAAGTTTGCCTTACAATTACCTGTCCTTTAACACCCCCCCCAAAAAAAAAACAAAAAAAACACATTCCTGTATAACAGAAAGTAATGCTTTTGTAGTTTTTCCCATTGAAATCACTGACTCTCTCCTAAAACTCACTGTTCTTCCTGTCAACTCATTAGCCCAAATCAGAAATCAAAAGTTATCCTAGGTATTACTTTCTCAATCACGTCATCCTTCACCATATCTAAATCACCAATGTTTATCAGATCTATATGTATATAAACTCTGTAGATTGCTTTCCAATCATGCCTCCAGTCTCTATTACTGACTTTATTGTTCTAATCTAGGTCTTCACCTACTTTTCCCAAGATGTATTTCAAGGGTCATCACTCAGTCAAATTCCTGTGAATCTTGCCCTTTTTTTATAAGGTTTTCCTGATTGGTTTACTCCTTTTATAAAATCTTCTAGAAAACCCTTTACCTACAAGATAGAATCAAAACTCCTTAATCTATAAATTCCTCCATTCTTTGACCACTGCCTCAATCACTCATCTCATTCCTTGTGATAACTCTACCATCCCTGAAGATAATCTGTGTGAAGCTTTCTCTGTTTGCTCTCTCCCAATGTCTAGAGTAAGAAGCGATCATCTTGTCCTTTGGGAATCCATAGTGACCCACGGTTCTGGAGACACAACTATTCACAGCTCTTCACTAAGCCTGTCACATATGTTGCAAATGACCGATTATACGTATTCTCTAAGAGAAGAGTGACAAGCACGTTTTGTTTCTGTTGTATGCTAATTTTAATCAATGGTTAGAGGTTGCCTGGAATCAATATTGAGAGAGAACTGTTGAGAAGCTTACTTGACCTGCATTCAAGCTCTGTCTACTATTGGAACCAGAAGGGAGAAGAACTGTCTTTGGACCCGCTGTCTGGCATCTTTGCCCTAGACTGTGAATCCTGGAAGGTAATGAAATGTGTTTTATTTTTTCATTTCAATGCCTGCCACAGTGCCCAGCACAAACATCAAGAACCACACATCCTAATCCATAACACCACATATAAGAATCCATAATCATTCTTTTCTGGTTCTTGAAAGATAAATACTTAAGTACCTGAATATCATCTGCATTACTTGATTAATAAGAGGATATATTACTATGTCATTATGGATAGAATGACAAAGGATCTAGTAAGAGTGACATCTGAGGCATTCCAAACATAATTGTTTTCCTAGTAGCTTTGTAAAATTTTCCTCAGACAATTATATGACCCTTCCCAAGCTCAACTTCCTCATCAGGAACATAGGGATAATGAAATCTGCTTTGCAAGGTTGCCATAGGGATTAGAAATAAAAAGCATCATTACATAGTGGGTCCTCTGTAAATGATAACTATTAGTATGTGCTATTTTGGTTCACAACAATTTCCATGGGGAGAAATACACTTTTCAAACCCAAAGGAGACAACTTTAGTCCCTTTTAAAAGGCATCTTTTCTGCTCAGTTATGTAGTTTGTTTTATTAGTTACATAGAATCAATGAGTATCAATTCTATTTATTACGTCTTTATGTTGCCACTGCCCTAGCCCTGAGCTCATGCTGCACAGCAGCCTCGAGGATGTTTATTATTACTTTTAAGAATCAATGAATAATTGATAACCATGAAACACTCTGCCTTTGTGTTTCACTTATGGATTTTGAAGAGTTAAGGTCTTTAGCTCTTCTCTTTCATATTTCAAATTCTAGCCTTTACTTACCACACCCCAAAGGAATTATAAAAAAGAATAAGGGTTTTGCAGAATCAGTCAATGGATTCTTTGATCTCCTTTGAATTCATATGTTATCAAGAATGTCCTTTTCACAAAGTCTCCATGGGCTGTAGCTGAACAACACATGGATATACGTGTATACATATTAGGGAGTTTAGGGGAGGAGATGCTCACGAGTACAGGCTGGAGTCAAGAACTGACAGTGAGCAGAAGCACACAGCTGAATCTAGTGCAACGCCCTCCAGCCACTGACTGTCCCCTACTAGGTTCCAAATTTCATTTCTCACTTTAATTTGACCCTATTGAGTAGATGTTACTGTCCTCCAATAAGGAAGTAAAAAGTTTCAAAGATTAAGTCAGAAGGGATACAGCATATTATGGAAGAGAAGATGGTGCCAAAAATAATGGGCTTCACAGGTGGTGCTAGTCTTAATGAACCCACCTGCCAATACAGGAGACATGAGAGACATGAGTTCAATCCCTGGGTCAGGAAAATCCCCTGGAGGAGGGCATGGCAACCCACTCTAGTATTCTTGCCTGGATAATCTCATGGACAGAGGAGCCTGGCGAGCTATAGTCCACTGGGTCACAAACAGTTGGACACAACTGAAGTGACCGAGCACAGCACATCACACTATAATTAACAACCACCCTCACCATCACCACCACCAATCGCTATCTTACACATGCTGTGTGCTCTAATAATCCACAGGCTCCTGAATGACAGAGCTGAGACTGAAACCTAGATTCCCCTGGTTTCAAAGCTAATGTTCTCCCTAACAATTTCCTCTGAAAGTAGAGTTGGAACATCTCAATCCCCTCATCATTCAGAGCCTAGCCTTTGTGTCCAAAAATCTCCTATCTTCCCCCAAACGGTACCTTAGCCACTCCAGGGCTTTCTGCCACTGCAGTGGATTGATTCATCTTTTCTATTGGGACAGAGAATGACCTACCTGCCACATTAGAGGAAACACAAGCAAACTTTTGAAGGTGTTCTTCAGTCTATGCAAATTAGTGTAATGATGCCAGACAATCTAACATAGACAGAAACTTAAAATTAATGAAGCCATGGATCCAAAACTTGTATCACAATGGACAATTAACCCAAAATCATTGCCATCGTGAATCATTTCAGAACAAGGAGATGAATCATAGCTTTACAGAAGCATTGCCCTGTCTAGTTAATGAGTGTTTGCAATATTGTTAAAATTTTTATTAGTGTTATCATTAAGCACTTACAGAGCAATCTGCTAGTAGTCTCCTATCCCATCCCCACTTCAACACCGAAACAAATGCTATGGCAGTTCTAATTCTGTTTTTCCAAATTTTAAAAATTAAGAGAATGTTGGCCCAGAGATGATTTGAACTGGCACAACAAATACCTCTTGTCTCTTAGAAAAAAAGCCTAATAGAGATGATAAACAGGGATAAATGACATCAAAATGTTGCCACATGGATGGGCAAGTTATGGGAAGAGCTTTTCTGCCCCATTAAAGATGACCTCAAGAGAAAGAAAGATATACCAGAGACTGCGACTGAGAAATTATGCGCTTACGAGCTAATCAGTAGGAAGTTAAATAACTGTGCTTCTACTAGAAGCAGCTGCTTTGTGATTCAGCAGTCTGAGAATCAATGAGCCTTGTATGGAAATGTTCCATAAACAAAACCAAAAGCCTGTGTTATAAATGTAAACAATGTAATGCAATTTCCCCTAAAATATTGACCACCTTTGCTTCTAGTCCTTTCCATGGTTCTTTTGAAAACCTGAAAATCTTTATTTTTACTAAAAATTAAAAGAGTTTTAATTCTTCCCTTTCATTTTGGAAAAAAATTTAAGTATACTTGCAGGGGAAGATTTAAAAATCTAAAGAAGAATCACATTCTATCAATTCAGTTCAGTCGCATCCGACTCTTTGCAACCCCATGAATCACAGCACACCAGGCCTCCCTGTCCATCACCAACTCCCGGAGTTCACCCAAACCCATGTCCATTGAGTCGATGATGCCATCCAACCATCTCATCCTCTGTCATCCCCTTCTCCTCCTGCCCCCAATCCCTCCCGGCATCAGAGTCTTTCTATAGGTTTCCTTAAATACATGGAGGGTGTTTAGGTCTCTAACAAAACAACAAGAACAAAAAATTTTTTCCTATTTGATAGGTCCTCATGGTCTTAGTGGAAGGGAAAAAATTCATCACTTGATGTAAAAATTTCAGACTTGTTGGTATTATTTCCCCCAAACAAACCCCTCTATGAAACTTGCATGCTGAGATGTTCTCTTAGGGTAAAAACCATACAATAGGATTTAAAGCAAGCTAAAGATCATGTGACAGACACACCGCAGTGACCATGACACTGTCAGTCAGTCATTCCTACAGCCAAATATCTTTTCTTCCTTTACAGAAAAAGTGCAATTTCGTCTGTGTGTTTGCGTGGTGTTGGAAAGAAAGTGAGAGAATTAATCATGAAATAAAATGGAATCCATCTCTAAGTTCCTGCAATACTCACCGCCCTAAAATCAAAGTCAAGTGGAAATTATATTTTGCCATCTTCAATGGTCACAATATGGAATATGATTAGCAAACCCAAGAGGCACTACCATAATACGGATCTCACCAAGCCATGCCAGAATGTCTTAGCACACCAATTACTAAGATATATTTAATGAAAGATTATCTGTAGTATTGAAATTATTTATTAGGTGAGTTGTATGACAAAATTACAGCTTCAAGTGGTTATGTTTCCACTCACTGTCATCATGGATCCAGTTCACACATGGCCAAAGATTTCAGAATAGTGCAATTAGCAAAAGACCCACAGAAATCAGTATTCCTAATATACAGGTCATCTTAAGAAAGGACAAGGGCCTCTGGACCTCAGCTGCTATTTGTGAGGCTCTGGGGAAAAGCACAGAGGGAGGCCAACATAACACATGCCTAGATTTTTAAAACTTACAAGAAAATTAAATACTTAATTCTAACTATTCATATTAGTAATTCTAGTATGCAGTGTCTATACAGGTGCCAGCATATAGCACTGATAAAGAATTGAAATACACATTACATCTAGGCAAGTGTGGTTCAACAGAACTGCCATGATGGAAATGTCCCATAACTGTGTCATCCGTATCCTAGCCACTAGCCATGTGTGCAGAATGAGCACCTGAAATGTGGCTAGTACAACTGAGGAACTAAATGTTAACGGTACTTTATTTCAATAGTCTTCTATAGCTATTGGCTTCCACATCAGGCAGCAAGGTATAGACCTACGAAATGTTCCTCAGATGCCATATGCAATGCCAAAACTGTGCTAATTCATGAGAAACACGCATTAGAATAAGAAGCCAGAATACAGACATTTATATGGGAAACTTTCTTCATTATGCAAGATCTTTCACGTTCATGAAAACAGAGGGAAAGCTGACACTTAAATTGACTTGCCTTTTATCTATTAAAGTGCTTCCATTGCTCCAGTCTTTGAAGCAGGGTCCATCTGTACTGTCAGCAGCAGACCAACTCACATTCACTGTATTTACTTAACTACCTTTTATTTCAAAGGCATGGGGCAAAAGATATGGAGACGATTCACCCTGGCTGGTCAGTGCTGAACGTGAGATGAAATGCTTGGCACAGTAGGCTTCTCTAGGCTAACTGCTTGTGGCAGAGTTGCTTGTATATCCCTCCATAAATGTGAGAGAGACAGAAAAACATAAAGGACCTCTGTAAAATGCAGGGGTTTGGCTGAGAACCCTTTTGTCTAAGACGTACTACAGTGGCCTCACACTAAAAAGCAATTAGAAAATTTAGTTTAATGGTTATATGTTGTATAAAATTAGCTTAAGATAATATTTTCACTTAGAACCAAATGGAAACATGTATCTCACATAAAGTGGCATTATTACCAAAGTAAAATCAGCAAAAGCAGCAGGAAATTACTAATTTCCATTTCCCTTTACCCCACAAACAACGACAGACCCATTATTATAGCTGGTGCTTTCATTATAAATCATTTCCTGTATGCATTTGTGTGTGAAAAAAAGATTGAAAAAGCAAATAACATAAAGTTTTAAGAGATACTAATAATTGGGAGGAATAAACCATCAGTCAAAAAATGTAGGAAGCCAAGAGACTGCAGAATGAGAGCCTTCCCATAACACATGGAAATGACCTTCCACTGGGCTTCAGTCTAGGGCTGCACTCTGCCTCAGTTCAGTGAGCACTAATGTGCTTAGAGGTGGCTTCCTTGGCTTCCTTTGCTAGACATGAATAAAATAAAACTTCCCCATTCTGTCCTTCTGTTATTTTCACATGCATACTTCTCATAGGATGAGGCAGATTGAAACCGATCTGATCTATTGTTGGCAGTCCCTAAAACTGTCTCAACTCAGCCCAGAATGTTCCTGACCTCCACCCAGAGAGAAGTGCAGAGAAAGAGGAGTCAGGACTGTCTTTTGAAAAGAGAAGCTGCCAATGCAATCTTCAGTAAGAAAGTTCTAGAAGAAAGTTCTATGAGGGTCATGCTGACTTGTTTCCAAAAGGCGCTGGTTCTCCTAGGATGCCTCATTATTCTCATGCCAAGTAAAAATTTCCTAACAGGATGGGTAAGACTCTTCACTATATGGTCTCTGCTTGTCTCTACAAGTTCGTCTATCTTCCAGACATACCACTTATTATTTTTTATTCAAACACACCAATTTCTCTACCCAATGCCTTCTAACTGTGATGTTCCTTTGACCTGCTATGAAACAGGCCTTAAGTTAAGACCTTCCTCCAAACTGTACCAGTTTCTCCCATGTGCTCTCAAAGCATGTCAAATTTTGCCCACTGAAGCAGCGATCACTCTCTAAGGTAATCCCATACTTGTTTGCCTCTACCATCTATGTTGTTCTCTTCAGTTACCAAGTACCAGACAGCTTCTTACCTTCCCTAATCTTACAAGGTGGCACCTAGGATACAGATAAGAAAACCTGACCATAGAAAAGTTAAGAAACTTGCCAAAGGTCATGTAACTCATGAATGGCAGTGCTAGAATTTAAACCCAGGCATCTGGATGCAGAGCCTATGATCTTTATCACTGTTCTCTGATGTCACCTAACACAGTTCAGCTCAGTTGTGTCTGACTCTTTGCAACTCCATGGATTGCAGCACGCCAGGCCTCCCTGTCCATCACCAACTCCCAGATTTTCCTCAAACTCATGTCCATCGAGTCAGTGATACCACCCAACCATCTCATCCACTGCTGTCTCCTTCTCCTCCCACCTTCCATCTTTGCAGAATCAGGGTCTTTTCCAATGAGTCAGTTCTTTGCATCAGGTGGCCAAAGTATTGGAGTTTAAGCTTCAGCATCAGTCCTTCCAATGAATATTCAGGACTGATTTCCTTTAGGATGAACTGGTTGGATCTCCTTGCAGTCCAAGGGACTCTCAAGAGTCTTCTCCAACACCACAGTTCAAAAGTATCAATTCTTTGGCGCTCAGCTTTCTGTATAGTCCAACTCTCATATCTATACATGACTACTGGAAAAACCATAGCTTTGACTAGACAGACCTTTGTTGGTCAAGTAATGTTTCTGCTTTTGAATATGCTATCTAGGTTTGTCATAACTTTTCTCCCAAGGAGCAAACGTCTTTTTATTTCATGGCTGCAGTCACCATCTGCAGTGATTTTGGAGCCCCCCCAAAAGTCACTGTTTTCATTGTTTCCTCATCTATTTCCCATGAAGTGATGGGACCAGATGCCATGATCTTTGTTTTCTGAATGTTGAGCTTTAAGCCAACTTTTTCACTCTACTCTTTCATCAGGAGGCTTTTTAGTTCTTCTTCGCTTTCTGCCATAAGGGTGGTGGCATCTGCATATCTGAGGTTATTGATATTTCTCCTGGCAATCTTGATTCTAGCTTGTGCTTCATCCAGCCCAGCATTTCACATGATGTACTCTGCATAGAAGTTAAATAAGCAAGGTAACAATATACCGCCTTGATGTACTCCTTGCCTGAATTGGAACCAGTCTGTTGTTCCATGTCCAGTTCTAACTGCTGCTTCTTGACTTGCATACAGATTTCTCAGCAGGCAGATCAGGTGTCTGCTATTCCCATCTTTTTAAGAATGTTCCACAGTTTGGTGTGATCCACACGGTCAAAGGCTTTGATGAAGTTAATAAAGCGGAAGTAGATATTATTTTGGAACTCTGTTGCTTTTTCAATGATCCAACGGATGTTGGTAATTTGATCTCTGGTTCCTCTGCCTTTTCTAAATCCAGCTTGAACATCTGGAAGTTCACAGGTCATGTACTGTTGAAGCCTGGCTTTGAGAATGTTGAGCATTACCTTGCTAGTGTGTGAGATGAGTGCATTTGCATGGTAGTTTGAACATTCTTTGATATTGCCTTTCTTTGGGATTGGAAAGAAAACTGTCCTTTTCCTTTGCTGTGGAGAACTGACCTAACACAGTAAGTCAGTAAATACTTTGAGAATAAATACATAAAGGAAGGGATAAAATCTCTAAATGAATGATATTTTGATATATTTCTCACATGTTTCAAGTCCCTTTCAGCACTCCAAGGCATGAGCCTTACTCCTTTTCTGATTCAATTTCAAGAATTACAAATGACATAATAACTTAATTTGGGATCATTCAATAACCTTATTCAAATCCTGTGTGAGAATTAACATACTAGCCCTGAGATTGCTATACTTTACAAGGCCTTCTTATAAACACGGCCCCTAACCAACATCTGGAAACTTGATTGGTTGAATTTCCCTACTCTGCTGTAAAACTTTCTTTAAAGGATAAGAACATCTCACTGTGCCTAAATTATGCAAACAATGTGGCTTACTCGGAACACTTACTGTCCTTGTGGAATTTTGGTGTGTGCTAATCAGAGTACCTTTGTAACTATTACCAAAAAGCATTGAGTGCTGAGTCTTTAATGAGCTTTTCTGTAAACCAGACTCACACACTGTCGCAACTCATTGCTGGAGGAATTAAGCGCATCTACCGTGTCTCCACTAGGAGAGGAGTTTTGAAAGTGTGTCGGGTTTTCTCCAGACTGCCCATGAGCCATGAGCTTTGCTTATCTTGCTTTTTATCCTTTCATTATAATATATCTTAGCCATGTGTGCAACTATATGCTGAGTCTTGTGTTTCTTTTTAGCAAATCACCAAACACAGAAGTGATCTTGGGAATCCCCAGTCCAAATCCCTTTGTGAGTGGGGCATGAAGCAGGAGGAAAAATAAACAATGACCAAGGCCTTCAAGTATATTTGCTGCAAAAGCATAACAATTTCACTGGGTTTAATCAAAGCAATTTTCCCACTGGAATAAAAAGAAGTACTGATTTTACTTATTCTTTAGAAGTACTGATTTTAGACATAAAACTCACTATTTTGATATTATTTCAGTCAATATTAGGTATGTGACCTTGTGCAAACAACTGAACATCTCAGAGCTTTGTTTCCTTATCTGTAATATGGGAAAAATAATGCTTATTTCTCAGATTTCTTGGAAGTTTAGTTGGAACAACATAAGTAAATGAGCCTAGGTCTGCACTTAGCATAAATAATCACTCAATAAACATACAATTATCAATTCTAGGATCTGAGGCATTTTTTTTCAAAGCATACCTATGCTGCTGCTAAGTCACTTCAGTCATGTCTGACTCCGTTCAACCCCATAGATGGCAGCCCACCAGGCTCCTCCGTCCTATAAAGGGCACAATAATTCATTTCACCTGTTAAGATATGATGTAATCCTATGTTTAATCAACTGCACACACCACCAACATACACATACTGACTTGTCTTAAAAACAAATATATAAAAAGCACAAATAAATACAGCTTTTTTCCTGCCAGTCCACATAATTACAGTAACCAAAATAACAATCAACAAACCTAGCCGTTTTTGTTGAGGTGCCAGCTACTTGGCTGTCACAAAAAAAGACTTTTAACATTTTATTAATCATAAGACAGCACTAAATTTACTTCCCACCTGACAGTTTTAAACATGCACTCAAATGGTAAGTTAATTAAGTGACAGTGTCCACGTTACTCAGGAAGATGAAGCAATAAATGGTTTCTGTGGTAGATTAAATGCCAGAATAAAATTGAGGGGTCTTTGATAAACCACTGAAGAGGTCACTGGCTCCCCTCTGCTGTCCTGGAAACTGGACATGAACATGAACACCTGCAGATTCAGCATCATTGATGCGATTTTTCAAGGTGTGGGGTATGCAAGTTTGAAAGGTCAAAAATGATCATTTCCAAGCAGGCTGAATGCCCTAAATTTTGGTGATCACTGACTGAAATGAAAAGTCTACAGGACTTTCCTCATCTGACAGATGAGAGAGTTTGGACCAGATGGGTCATTTTTCAGATTAATATAGAATTTGGGACCTTAGATTCTTCAGCAAATAAAGAAGCAGCTAAGCAGTGAGACTCTGTTCTGTCCACACACACCACCTCCCCACCAGCAGCTCCAGTCAGATCTCATTTAAACAACACTACTCAGAAGAGGAAATGAGAAAGAGCGAGAGAGAAATATATCAGACTAAATGATCTTCTATTTGCATCTGTCCAATTTTAAAGTTCTATGAATTAAAAGGTTAGAGATGTCCCTCTTCACTTTGCCCTGATAATTTTTAACACTACAGACACAATATCTTTCTCAAGGAGAAAGCAATCCTTTTTCTTTTTTTAATCCATCCTTAACACAATAGTAATTAGCAAAGGAAGAAAAGAAAACTGATTAAGACAAAGAAGGAAAGATAGAAACATACTGCTGCTGCATTATGCTAGCAGTTATACATACAGTATTTTATTTTTATTTTCCAACAACCCACAACTCCTCCCTAATGTATTCTTTACAAAACTTTGCACAGTGTTCTCACTTTGATTCCAAAGGTGAGTAAACTGTGAGATTGGAAAATTGAAGAAATATGCTGAAGTTCACATAGCAAGTATGGTGTAGATCAGCAATGAATTTAAGGATGCTCTGATTTGACAATCTGCTTTCCTTTGAGTAGAGAGGAGGGACGATGAGGAGGATAGGGAGAAACCTTAGAGCAGCCTTCCTTTACTTGGAAGTACCAATGTCTACAAAGAATATGATGTACATGTACACAATGTACATGTGAAATCATAGAAAAAATTGGAATATTAAAAATATTAGCAGTGATTACCTCTGGGGAGGGGAATGGAAAGAAGAGGCTAATAAGAGGATTTGTACATTGTCGTAGTGTGTTTATGCTGCAATAGCAAAAGACCACAGACTGACTGATTTTTAAACCACATGAATTTAATTCTCACAGTTCTCGTGGCTGCAAAGTCCACGATCAAGACATCAGCAGACACAGTACCTGGTGAGGACTCACTCTTCCTGGTTCTCTGAAATCTTACCTGACAGAAGGGAAGAGGGAGCTCTCTGGGTTCTTCTTTCAGTCAGTTCAGTCATTCAGTCGTGTCCGACTCTTTGCGACCCCATAAATCGCAGCACACCAGGCCTCCCTGTCCATCACCAACTCCCGGAGTTCACTCAAACTCATGTCCATCGAGTCGGTGATGCCATCCAGCCATCTCATCCTCTGTCCTCCCCTTCTCCTCCTGCCCCTAATCCCTCCCAGCATCAAGGTCTTTTCCAATGAGTCAGCTCTTCGCATGAGGTGGCCAAAGTATTGGAGTTTCAGCTTTAGCATCAGTCCTTCCAAAGAACACCCAGGACTGATATCCTTTAGAATGGACTGGTTGGATCTCCTTGCAGTCCAAGGGACTCTCAAAAGTCTTCTCCAACACTACAGTTCAAAAGCATCAATTCTTCCATGCTCAGCTTTCTTCACAGTCAAACTCTCACATCCATACAGGACTGCTGAAAAACCATAGCCTTGACTAGATGGACCTTTGTTAGCAAAGTAATGTCTCTGCTGTTTAATATGCTGTCTAGTTTTGGTCATAACTTTCCTTCCAAGGAGTAAGCGTCTTTTAATTTCATGGCTGCAGTCACCATCTGTGGTGATTTTGGAGCCCCCCAAAATAAAGTCTAACACGGTTTCCACTGTTTCTCCATCTATTTGCCATGAAGTGATGGGACCAGATGCCATGATCTTTGTTTTCTGAATGTTGAGCTTTAAGCCAACTTTTTCACTCTCTTCTCTCACTTTCATCAAGAGGCTTTTTTTTAGTTCCTCTTCACTTTCTGCCATAAGGGTGGTGTCATCTGCATATCTGAGGTGATTGATATTTCTCCCAGCAATCTTGATTCCAGCTTGTACTTCTTCTAGCCCAGCGTTTCTCATGAGGTATTCTGCATATAAGTTAAATAAGCAGGGTGACAATATGCAGCCCTGATGTACTCCTTTTCCTATTTGGAACCAGTCTGTTGTTCCATGTCCAGTTCTAACTGTTGCTTCCTGACATGCATATAGGTTTCTCAAGAGTCCTTCTTCATAAGGTCACTGATCCTACATGTGAGGGCTCCACCCTTATGACCTGTTAAACTCCCAAGGGCCTTATCTCCAAACACTGTTACATAAGGGGTTAGGCTTCCACACATGAATTTTGAAGAGACATAAACATTCAGCCTATGGCATGCATTTTATTCTATATGCTGTCATGTTATTTGAATATTCTGCTTCAATAATGTAATAAGTTACTCCTATAATTTAAGGAATAAAGAGAAAATAAAATATTCTGTTTATAAAAACATACAGTCTCATATCAGTCTGACCAGAGGATTATCAAATAGCTTTGAAAACAAATTTCCTTAACAATAGGTTACAAGGCTTCTATTTTCACATTCAACTTTATTACTAATCTGCTTAGCTAAATCCTGCCCTAAAGTGTTAACAGTGAATGTGGATTATGGATGGATGGAATCCCCTATTTTCATTCAGAAATATTGAGCATCTACAACTCTGCGCTTTCCATATGCTCCACCTACTTCATGGAGGTGTGAACCATTTGGTACTTATGGCAATGGCACCGCACTCCAGTACTCTTGCCTGGAAAGTCCCATGGGCAGAGGAGCCTGGTAGGCTGCAGTCCATGGGGTCGTGAAGAGTCAGACAAAATTGAGTGACTTCACTTTCATGCCTTAGAGAAGGAAATGGCAACCCACTCCAGTGTTCTTGCCTGGAGAATCCCAGGTACGGGGAGCCTGGTAGACTGCCGTCTATGGGGTCGCACAGAGTTGGACATGACTAAAGCAACTTAGCAGCAGCAGCAGGGCACCTATGAACATTTCTGTAATGACAGTTCTGTCAATTCATCTAGGAATTACATCAAAGTGTAGTCTCCTGCCTGCCACAGTACCCTCCAGAAACAAGCATTCCCTCAAAGGGAAATCTTCCAATTCTTAATTACAGTTGGAACTCAAAAAATATGAAGTTTCTCAACATTTAAACAATATGGTTTAAACTAAAAAACAGGATTATCTCACATTGCCATACTAGCAATTCTGAGTATTATATGTATATATAATGAATTATTACATTAAGCAAGATATAATGATATTTTCATTCAGATGTGCTTTTCCATCTAATCTTTACAATAGGCTTGCATTGTTTTATTCATTGAAGAAAATACCATTCATTATTTTGCTAAAATCATTGACTCAGTCAATAACAAAACTGAAACTTAAATCTCATTCCTTAAGCTCAGAATTCTTCACCATATAACACGTTAGGTTTGATTATTTCAGATGGAAGAGAGAAGGAATGAAAAGCCATTAAATTTTTCAAAGCCCCTGAAGTTAAAATCATGATCCATTGATAATTCCTATGATCAAGAAGCTGACCTGATAAAAAAATATGTAATACTCAGATTATCATTGCTTTAACTAATTATAATATTGTACAACTAAAATGAAAATCTGGTATTGGAAGAGAAATTTGTAAATTTTGCCTCCTAGCAAGAAATTCAACTCTGCAAATATAGTGATGGCTGGTAATTATTTTTCCTATCTTACCTGTTTTGATTATAGTACTTAGAAGTAGGTATAGATTTAAATATATTCGTTAATTCCACATTTAGTGATAATCATTATGTTTTATAACAATTGACTTATACAATGGCTTAGCTAAGGATGTCTACATTTACATTCTAAAATTCAAGAAACACAGTATCAGTTCAGAAAAATGACATGTAAATATGAGATCAAATTTCTAAATAATGAAAGAATGCCTAAAAGAAGAAATTGTCTTCTGAGAAAAGTCCTGGAGTGTGCAGAGGGTGTTTACGAACTGCTGCACTTTCTGGTGCTTCACAGAGTATTTCATTTTTAGAGTATAAGCATATCTTACTCCAATAAAAAAATTTGTAAAATTCTTCTCAGGCACTTCATTTTAAATTTGTGTTATTGCTACAAGTGCCCTAGCTCCTTTGGAGAAGGGTGCTGGTCTCTGCATGCTCATGCTAAGTCACTTCAGTCGTGTCCAACTCTTTGAGACCCTATGGACTGTAGCCCACTGGGCTCCTCTGTCCACGGGACTCTGCAGGCAAGAATCCTGGAGTGGGCTGACATTCTCTTCTCCAAAGGATCTTCCCAACCCAGGGACTGAATCCACATCTCTTAAGGCTCCTGCATTGGCAGGTGGGTTCTTAACCATTAGCGCCATCTGTAATGGACTCCTTTTAGGGTTACAATTTCCTTTTCTTTGTATACCTAGTAATTTTGGATTTTGTATCATGGCTTATTTTAATGCAGCTATTAATAATAAAAATTTTATTTGAAAGTAGAAAATCTGAGATAAATGGCCAAAATGCCAGGATAAGGGGTGAAAACCTGAGCAAATCAGAATATGTACTCAGCTTAACTATGGAGCAGATGAAAGGTTTCTACCAATTGAAGCTCTGAAAGTCACATTCTACTTATTAATCAAACTGATCCTGCAAAGAATATAGAGTTAAAAGGGCTCATCTTTGAATCTGCTTCATTCGTTCCTTCTTGCAATACATAACCCCCAACCCAGCACTATCCACCCAGAATTATAGTCACTTACGTCAGTAAGATACACAACTTAATTCAAGGGAACTCTGTATCTGTTTGTTCTGAAAAGAAGTTACCCAAACACACCACAGAGAGAGAACTGAAGGCCAAACTTGACCTTTTTTACAATAGGCAACTCCATCCACAATGAGATAGGAGGTCATGGTTAGCACTGCTCAAGCAATCTCAATGTTCTGAACCAGAGACCAGTGGCAGGTGCAGTCATCAGAAGTGCCCAGTAACAACCCTGCCATGCACCAGAGAACCCAAAGCCAGAGAGATGAGTGATGCACCAGTAAGAAATGCCAACGGGCAGGAATGAGATCGACCTCTGCCAAAGAGGAGTCTTCAATCTGGCACATTCACCTAAAGAACAAACACATGGAAGAAAATAGTGAAAATGTTTAAGTAGATGTGCCAGGAACAGGAAGAGAACCTGAGAACAATGCAAAGTATGGGGTAAGCAATCATCACAATGTGACTGTTCTGCCAACCCAAAGCAGAACTGGAAGACAGAAAAGTCTATGGTGACAGTCAGACAAATGACAAGGAGGAAGTACCAGGGAGGTTCAAACTCAAAGTATAAATCCCTAAAGAAAGATTAAGTAAATAAAATTGGAGGAAGTAAATGTTTCACTGTAAAATAAAACAAACAGTAATAAATCAGGAAACTTTGCCAACTTGTAGAATATCTCCAGGTGGAAACATTCAAAGGTGTCAATGACTGATTCTGTGGTGGCTCAGTCAGTGAAGAATCCGACTGCAATGCAGGAGAGCCAGGTTCGATCCCTGGGTTGGGAAGATCCCCTGGAGAAGGAAATGGCAACCCACTCCAGTATTCTTGCCTCGGAAAATCCCACGGACAGAGGAGCCTAGTGGGATGGCAAAGAGTCAGACACGACTGAGCAACTAAACCATCAGCACCATGATCATAACTGGGAAGGGAAAAGAAGTAAGTCTGCAAGTATGATGATGAGGAAAGAGTTTGGGCATACTGAATGAACAAAAACAGAGTTAGCTCATCAAAATGTTTTTTCTGAATAAAAAATTCTACGTTAGAGCATCATAGCAGGACCTAGGGAGCAGAAAAAGACTTTACTTTTTCCATTCTTTTTTTTTAATTAATTTATTTTAATAGTACTTTTTCCATTCTTGTATCATGTGTCCATTCCTATATCATGTGTTTTCACAATAGCTGGTGTGAGAAATGACAAGCTTGTCTTTTGTTTTTCACAGCAATAAAGAATGATGTATACCAGAATTTAAAAGGGGGGATGCTAAAATAGAGTTGCTTATGCTAAGTCCTCTGTCACCAAAAACAATCTTGTAATAACCAACCTGATTTTTGCCTGGTATAACTTCCTTGCTCTTGCTTCTTTCAGCCTATAAAGTCTTGCATTTTGTACAGCTCCTTGGAACGCCTTTCTATCTGCTAGATGGGATGTTGCTCAATTTGAACCCATGTTTCCTCAAATAAACTCTTAAATTTACTTTTATATACTTTCTGAATTTAAAAAAATGAGTTGTTAATAGTCATATGATGATGATTTATAGACTTCCATCCCTGTCCTCTCACCCACTTCTTTTCTAGGATGCGTATGTTTCCCATAATACCAGGTGTTAAAAGATAAACTGGAGCATGTTAAAACTTTTAAGTGGATACTATTGACCTTAAAAAAACTCAACATTTCTCTATTAAAATGCAAAACAAGGGCTAAATGTCCACCTGAAAATTAAATGATAATCAAACTAAAAATCACCTTAAGTTTAAGTCCCAACTTAATTTAGGACAACATTCAGCAGAGGAAATTCAAAGCTGATAAACAACTTCACACCAAGCTAAAAAAAAAAAAAGAAAGAAAAATTTATATATAAACAAATATAATTAGGTATCCACAGCTCTCAGGGGTCTTTTTTATCTCTAATTCATTGGATAATTAGGCCCCCATTCCATATACTGTGGTACGATCTGTACTCTCCTGGAGCACCTGCAGATTGAGGTGAGGGTGGTGTTCTTTGTTCTCATTACTTCCCTGTATGAACTTCTGCTTTCAATGATCTCTCAGAACTTTTCCATTGTCCCTATTTTTGTGTCTGTCTTCCTCTTTTGGACCCTCTAGAAAGTCCTTCAGTGTAACTTACACTTGGCTACTGTCCCTCCTCTGCATCCATCAAAGTATCACCACTATAAGGCAGGTGCATGCAGTGAACTCGTATCGGTGCTTTTAAAGACATCATAGGGTGACTGGACCAGAGCACAGAATAGTAGCCAACTTGAAAGTCAACAGCAGGCAACAGGGACTATTTCTTGGACAGAGTCAACACAGGATCCTGGCTTAACAGATATACTTCTTACTAAGCCCCAGTATCTTACCATGTTGTAGACCACATTTTTAAAGACACACCCCTTCTCCTTTACACTTCATGGCCTCGTAAGTCTCTGTCTCCTCTTAACAAGAATGGATTCAAAGACATGCTACGTTTTTTGGTTCAGTTCAGTTACTAAGTCATGTCTGACTCTTTGCAACCCCATGGACTGCAGCATGCCAGGCTTCCCTGTCCATCATCAACTCCCGGAGGTTACTCAAATTCATGTTCATCGAGTCGGTTATGCCATCCAACAATCTCATCCTCTGTTATCCCCTTCTCCTCCCACTTTCAATCTTTCCCAGCACCAGGGTCTTTTCTAAGGAGTCAGTTCTTCTCATCAGGTGGCCAAAGCATTGGAGTTTAAGCTTTAGCATCAGTCCTTCCAATGAATATGCAGGACTGATATCCTTTAGGATGGACTGGTTGGATCTCCTTGCAGTCCAAGGGATTCTCAAAGTCTTCTCCAATACCACAAGTTCAAAAGCATCAATTCTTTGGCACTCAGCTTTCTTATAGTCCAACTCTCACATCCATACATGACCACTGGAAAAAACATGGCTTTGACTAGACAGACCTTTGTTGGCAAAGTAATCTCTCTGCTTTTTAGTATGCTGTCTAGGTTGGTCATAGCTTTTCTTCCAAGGAGCAAACATCTTAATTTCATGGCTTCAGTCACCATCTGCAGTGATTTTGAAGCCCAAGAAAATAAAATCTGTCACTGTTTACATTGTTTCCCCATCTGTTTCCCATGAAGTGATGAGACCAGATGCCATGATCTTAGTTTTCTGAATGCTGAGTTTTAAGTCAACTTTTTCACTTTCCTCTTTCATCAAGAGGCTTTTTAGTTCTTCTTCGATTTCTGTCATAAGGGTGGTGGCATCTGCATTTCTGAGGTTATTGATATTTCTTCCAGCAATCTTGATTCCAGCTTGTGCTTCTTCCAGCCTGGCATTTTGCATGATGTACTCTACATATAAGCTAAATAAGCAGGGTGACAATATACAGCCTTGACGTACTCCTTTCCCAATTTGGAACCAGTCTGTTGTTCCACGTCCAGTTCTAACTGTTGCTTCTTGACCTGCATACAGATTTCTCAAGAGGCAGGTCAGGTGCTCTGTTTTTCCCATCTCTTTAAGAATGTTCCACAGTTTGTTGTGATCCACACAGTCAAAGGCTTTGGCATAGTCAATAAAGCAGAAGTAGATGTTTTTCTGGAACTCTCTTGCTTTTTCAATGATCCAACAGATGTTGGCAATTTAATCTCTGTTTTCTCTGTCTTTTCTAAACCCAGCTTGAACATCTGAAAGTTCTTGGTTCACATACTGTTGAAGCCTGACGGAGAATGTTGAGCTAGCATGTGAGATGAATGCAATTGTGTGGTAGTTTGAACATTCTTTGGCATTGCCTTTCTTAGGGATTAGAATGAAACCTGACCTTTTCCAATCCTGTGGCCACTGCTGAGTTTTCCAAATTTGTTGGCATATTGAGTGAAGTACTTTCACAGCATCATCTTTTAGGATTTGAAATAGCTCAACTGGAATTCCATGACTTCCATTAGCTTTCTTCGTAGTGATGCTTCCTCAGGCCCACTTGACTTCACATTCCAGGATGTCTAGCTCTAGGTGGGTGACCACACCATTGTGATTATCTGAGTCAAGAAGATCTTTTTTGTATATTTTTTCTGTGTATTCTTGCCACCTCTTAATAGCTTCTGCTTCTGTTAAGTCCATATCATTTCTGTCCTTTATTGTGCCCATCTTTGCATGAAATGTTCCCTTGATATCTCTAATTTTCTTGAAGAAATCTCTAGTCTTTCCCATTCTATTGTTCTGTTGTTATGGCATATGGGATCTAATTCTCTGACCAGATATTGAACCCAGGCCCCCTGCATTGGACATGCAGTCTTAGCCACCAGACCACCAGGGTTGTCGAAAAATGATGCTACCTTTTTTTATAAAAGAAAATTGTAAACAGTGCTGCGATGAACATTGGGGTACACGTGTCTCTTCCAGGACATAGAAGCAACCTAGATGTCCATCAGCAGATGAATGGACAAGAAAGCTGTGGTACATATACACAATGGAGTATTACTCAGCCATTAAAAAGAATACATTTGAATCAGTTCTAATGAGGTGGATGAAACTGGAGCCGATTATACAGAGTGAAGTAAACCAGAAAGAAAAACACCAATACAGTATACTAACGCATATATATTGAATTTAGAAAGATGGTAACAATAACCCTGTATACGAGACAGCAAAAGAGACATTGATGTATAGAACAGTCTTTTGGACTCTGTGGGAGAGGGAGAGGGTGGGATGATTTGCGAGAATGGCATTGAAATATGTATAATATCATATATGAAACGGGTTGCCAGTCCAGGTTCGATGCACGATACTGGATGCTTGGGGCTGGTGCAATGGGACAACCCAGAGGGATGGTATGGGGAGGGAGGAGGGTTCAGGATGGGGAACACATGTATTCCTGTGGCGGATTCATTTCAATATATGGCAAAACCAATACAATATTGTAAAGTTAAAAAATAAAATAAAATTAAGAATAAAAGAAAATTGAACTTTCAAACCTTTTCCTATTAATGCATAGCTCCCAAATGTACACCTTCACATATACCCACACACGTACTCAGAAAATAAACTTTATGGTGTTTTAATAAAATAGCTGCCTACAACACATCCTTTAGGACTGACTACCAAGGACCAGTCAATCCTAAAGAAATCAATCCTGAATATTCATTGAAGAGACTGATGCTGAGGCTGAAGCTCCAATACTTTGGCCACCTGATGTGAAGAAGTGACTCACTGGAAAATACCCTGATGGTGGGAAAGACTGAAGGCAGCAGGAGAAGGCGACAACAGAGGATGAGATGGTTGGATGGCATCATCAAGTCAATGGACATGAATTTGAGGAAACTCCGGGAGAGGATGAAGAACAGGGAAGCCTGGCGTGCTGCAGTCCGTGGGGTCACAAAGAGTCAGACACAACTGAGCAACTGAACAAGAACAAGCACACACCTCTACTCTTAGTACAAACTAAGATTTTTAAAAAGAGCCTTGAAATTCATTATTTCTCACCTTAGGCCAAACAAAATTCTCAGAGTTCCGTCTATTACCAAGCAGGACTTCTTTTTTAAATAATTGTTAATTTCTGTTTTCTGAGAAGAGCTACTTACAGGGTTAGTTTAGAAAGCCTTTCAGCAGCTGAGAAAATTTTTCTGATCACTGAGTACATAAAAGTGAGAATAACAAGAGTTCTCAAGTTTTTCTTAATTTTTGTGCTTTGAGGAAGCCAAAGAGGTGAAGAGATGGAAAGACAGAAAACAGGATAAGGGAAAAACTGTAAGTAAAATCCCCAAACTGGGGGAAAGTTAGAGATAGGAGATCTAGTTATTGCAAGATTCCATGAATAAATACATAGAATCCTAAAGGAAGAGACTGCATTTGGATGCTACACAAATCAAAGGCCATGTGGGTGCATGATTTCTAGAGAGGTAAAGGGAAGCAGGCAGGGGTCATTTGCAAGGACTTTCGCCTCATTGACTTTTGCTCCCTCCAGGGTCCTTTTTGGCTGATCTGTCATCTATGGTTCAGTAGAAGAGGAGTTTTTTCACTTTCTCCCATTTTGCCTCGTGGCTCTTGGCTCTTCAGGATGGTGTTTAGTTCAGACAACAGCTGGCTACTGTCAGTTTTGTGTAGGGTTATGAAATACAGTACTTCAATGTTTATTCCAGAGGCTTTTTGAAAACATTTGTGTTCAGTTGGCTTCCACCTCTGACTGCCTGGACCTGTGTTTACTCATTATGGGAAAAAAAAGTGGGGGAAGGAAAAGGCAAGAGGCTGTCTGTGACAATAGGAATACCCTTCAAAAGGCAGACTGCCGTGTTTAGGGGAAAGAAATTCAAATAATGGAGAGGCTAATGCAATCTGCGCCCACTCTGTCTGGTGGTCTGGCAGCTGATGAGGATGTCTGAGATCATATCGATTTTTTTCTGAAGCCTGAGTCCCTCTGGTCTGTGCTCAGTTGCTCACTCGCTTTCTGCTCAAGAATTTTCAGTAGTTCTGCTACTGGCCTCCTCTTTGGCTGTTTCTTCCAGGAGGTCGAGATAATATTCCTTTAGAAGTGGTGCTTTAGAAAATCTCTTCCCTTTCCTTTAGTATATACCATTGCTTCTCTAACTATGTGTGTGTGTGTGGTCAGATTAGTCGTGTCCAACCCCAAAAGTGACCCTATGGACTGAAGCTCTCCAGACTCCTCTGTCCATGGGATTCTCCAGGCAAAAATACTGGAATGGGCTGCCGTTCCCTTCTCCAGGGATCTTCCCAACCCAGAGACTAAACCCGCGTCTCCTGCATTGGCAGGCGGATTCTTTACTGCTGTGCCACCTGGGGAGCCCTTCTCTAACTATACATGAAACTTTAATGATAGAAAAAGCTTTAAGATTTTTTTCCAGGCTAGGGATTTTTTGTGATGTTGGGCAGTGGCTCCCAGCCAGCCACATGATCTCAAGGGTAAACAGCTGATGCCTTTACAATCATTCTGTACCCAGACAACCATTCTGTTTTTCATTTTCAGTACAGTTTTCAGTCAACTACATGAGATATTCAACACTTCATTATAAAATAGGCTTTGTGTGAGATGATTTTGCCTGACTGGAGGCTAACAAGTGTTCTGAGCACATTTCATATAGACTAGACTGAACTCTGATGTTCAGTAAGTTAGGTGTATTAAATGCATTTTCCACTTTGGGTATTTTCAAGTTACAAAATTTGAGGAAGATCTGTATAAATACAGAGAACTTCTGGATCCACTTGCTGAGCTTCAGTTTCCACATATTAATTTTTTTTTTTTTTTTTTTTTTTTTTGCCTATAGGTCCTTTTCATCCAGACATAGCAGAAAAGAAGCCATAGAAAAAAGCATATTTTTTTAAGGGCAGAGAAAAAAATTAAAAAATACATTGAGAAGAAGAGAAAGACTGACCACCCTACATGCATATGGTAGGTTTCCAACACACTGAGTCAAGGTTTTCTATGATTTCAAATTGCAATAGCATTAGTACTCAAGAATTCTCAGAACCAGTCCTTTAACAGAAGGGTAATAAAGATGAGAAACTGGGAATGAACTGGCGTTTGACATCAGACAGTCCCAAGTTCAATTCCTAGTTCTGTCGTTTGCTGGCCAAGATTTAAAGAGGTCATCTTGCCTCTCTCTCTCTTCCCCTATAAAATAATATTCACAATGCCCACTTCTTAAAGATGTCATGAAAGCTAAATGGGATAAACTGTATAAGGTTTTAATTCCAGCCACTAAAACATTCAATAAATATTCATTTTCTTACATTAATCAACTGCAATTTCATGAGGATTCCTGACCAAGAAGGTAGTTTCAGAGCTCATTATGTGGACAAATTGAACATCTTTTAAGTGACTAACACTTAAGCTTACCTACAAATTTTATTTCACAATTTACTCCAAGGTGCTTTGCTGTCAAGGAAATACTCAAAATGCACAGATAATCCAGATAAGGTCCTTTAACAGAAGGGTTAGGTATAAAAGGATAAGGTATACCAGATAAGGTATAAAAGGAATCCCAGCATTGATAGAGCCCATCGTGGACTCTCTTATCTCCAGACAAGAAGTATCTGTAAAAGGACCAGAGGGCTGGCACAGCAGTGGGCAAATCTGGGTGGCATGCCGGACAGGATGCCTAGGACTCTGTGCATTTTGCCTTTTATTTTCTCCACTTTTTCTTTGGGCATCCCCCCATGAAAGGAAACGGGTCTCGGGTTTTTCTTTTAATAATTTTCACCAAAAGAAAAAAAAAATGGCATCTGTAGTCAAAGTTACAGAAGAAGCAGAATTGAAAGAAAGAAATTGTTTCCTGGTGTCCTTTCTGTTCTTTGCAGAGGACAGTTTTCCACACCTTGGGACTCAGGGAGAGCTCCGTTGTTCAGCAAATACACACTGCCCTCTGTTGGAAAAGTGGTGCATGTCCACTCTGCTGACAAGACCGACCTAAAGGATTAACTGCAGTGCAAAGGGAAGTTTCCTGTCTGAAATTTACAGGGGCTTAGCCCTACTAATCGGAACAAGAGAAAAGAGATAACAAAAGCATCTTACACAAAGTCTATGCTACAAAGTGTATCCCAGATACAATCCTTTGGGGAGATTTTTTTTTTTTTAAGGAAACAAAAGCAGAATATTTTCTTAAAACCAAAAAGCCTTTCCTTGAAAACATTTTGGTTTGTACCTTTAACCCTTACTGGGTGAGATTGCTGGAAGTGTCTGAGGTAGCTCACTCCATTGCCTCTGAGATTGAAAATAGTCACTTCCTGCTTGCAGTAACACAGAAATGACCTGCTCAGCAGCTGGCTTTTAAGGACTAAAAAACCTCTGATTAAAGAGAGAAACAAAAAACAGTAACATTTATATTTGCCACAACGTTGTCTACTGCTGCCACTCTAATGCCTTAAATATTACAATTTTAAGTCATTGTAAACTCTTGATTCTTATTACTACTCAAGCAAAACTAAATCCACCCAGTTTCAGTTCCCAACTCCAACCTTTTATCAACACCAAGGGGCAAATGGAAACACGTGTTTTTAAATACAAAGAAACAAATGGAAAAACATTTAACCAACTAGTAAAGGAACAATATTAATGCACAGATTAATGAATGAAGACATTTGGTATACAATGCAAGATATAAACATAACAGAATGCACACAGATATTATCCAGATACTCAAAGAAGCGGATGTAGAATCAAGGGAAACACAAAAGAATCTCTCTAGAGAATGGATTTCAGCTGTGTTAAAATCCTTAGCGAGCAATCTGACTGCAGTCATAGACTCAATTTTAAAATAAACTCACAGCATGCTTTTTATTATACTGTATCTGTAATGGTAATGTGGATGTCTTCTCAGTTTGTTCAATTGCTTTGATTCCAGGAAGAGCAAGCCAGATTTCCAAAGCAGAGAACAGCCTTCAACGCATAATGCAAGTGTAGCCACTGAGTTATAGTACCTTTTAGCTATTCCAAACAAAATAAGTCCACATGGACATCTTAGCTAACAACCAGAATTGAGAATTTACATTAAACATCATATATGTGTGTGTGCTCAGTCACTAAGTCCTGTCAGACTCTTTGCAACCCCATGGACTGCAACCCACAAGGGTCCTCTGTCCATGAGATTTCCCAGGCAAGTATACCGGAGTAGGTTGCCATTTTCTTCTCCAGCAGATCTTCCTGACCCAGGGATGGAACCCGCATCTCCTACATTGGCAGGCAGGTTATTTACCACTGAGCCACCAGGGAAGCCACAATATATAGAATCTTATAATTCATCTTATGACCAAATCTGAACAACTTCAAAATTATGTTCCCAAACTTCAGTATTATTTGCAAAGACCACAACAGAAACTCAATAGTATATAGAGGAAAGAGGATAAATGGAGAACATCCTGGCTTCAGCCTCACTGACTGTCAGCCAATGCTAGTTATTCAGAATTCTTAGCCTGTGAACTTGACTCCAGAAATCTCTCCTTTACAGATTAATGTTGGTACTCTTCCATTTATAATTTTGGGGAAGAAGGTCTATAATGTATGCCTCATCACTTTTCAGAAACAGCCCCTTTAGCTAGAATGCTTTAGAAATCTACAACTGTAGCAGTCTTACTCACCAGGTCGTATCTTTTTTTTTCTCCCATGGAGTTTATTAAAACCTCTTGGTTTCCAGCTTCGATAATTCCAAGTTGAACAAAGGTTCTTTGTCGTGGTATAGCATCCTTAGTCCCATGTGAGCGGGCACCGGCAGCGTCTCTTTCCACCAGGGCTCTCTGCAGGTCAGAAACGGGACACCTGAGGAAGAGTCCTCCTGTTTTCCGTATTAACCAATCCAGAGTTTCCTTGTGTTCTGAGTAATTAACCAAGCCAGAGCCAACGCAATACGGCATATGGGCGGGGCCTCTTGCCAGGTGAATCCACTTCAAATAACTACAGTCACTTTTTTTTTATTGTTTTTTATTTTTGGCCACACCCTGCAGGCATGCAGGATCTTAGTTCTCCAACTAGGGATGGAACCTGTGCCCCCTGCATTGGGAGAGCAGAGTCTTAACCACTGGACCGTCAGTGAAGTCCCTGCAGTCTCCCCATTTTTATCCCTGGTCCCAAGTACAGAATGGAACTCGGGGCAGCCCATCAAGGCCCTGCCTCTCTAGGCTTCCACTGACAATTTAAATCCAAAACCGGCTTAGGGTTCAGAGGTCCCTGAGGAAGCTGGGTGCCTTACCATCTCAAAACAGCAGATATCGTTTCTGTTCACTCATGCCTAACAGGCTGGAAGGTTCTCTTTTCCTCTAATAACGCTTTGCCTCAGCCCCAGCTGTAGCTCTCCAGCCTGCAATCCTTTTGTGATGAGGCTCTCAGGCCCATGCCTTTGCTCCCTTGCCTGCACGTGGAGATCAGAAACGCACGGTTTGATTGGATCCTTGCCTCCACTGTGCCTCTTCACTAAGAACTCTATGGCCCACTGTCCCCCACTGAGGCTCTCTGGCTCAGCCGGGCCCATTCTCACAGCACTCATGTGGGCCTTCTGCACAGTTTGACCACAGCCAAGTACTTTTGTAATAGGCACTTCCATATAGTCAATCGCCAAGGTCAGAAGACCATGTGACTGGTTTAAAGCCTCTTGCCCAGGCCACAGCAGTTAAAAGCAAACAACCCAACTATAACACTCCCCCTGGCCTAATAGAAGCCTCCGCAAACTGTCAAGGTCACAACAGCCTGGCTTACCAAAAATCTTTCCAGGGTATATTTTGATTCCCCTTATTTCAAGCCTTTGATTTTTAGTGTTCACCATTCTGGTCCGTGCACCCAGTGCTGGAGTCTCCAAGAGGTCCCCATAAATATCACACCTCTTTCCTTGCTTGGGACTGGTGCAACTCTCCCCGCTGATGATGAAGTCTCCCAGGGCAGGGTCCCTGTTTTATTGACTCTTGGATCTCCAGCGTCCAGCACTATGCCTGGCATTTCAATATTCGTTTATGCCTCACCTTTGAAAAGCAAGCCACAAAAACAAGTGAAATTAAAGGAAAATGGGAATAAGACAATCCGATAGACCTACAGAAACTAGAGCATATAAAAATGGATGACTTCCAAAATGGAATTATTTTCAGCTTCTGATACATGGCTCAAGAAGAAAACGCCTACACGCTTGCTACTCAGTGTGATCAACTGGTATCACCTAGAAGCTGGTAGGTTCAATCTTCTTCAGTATCTAAAAGAAAGAGAGTAGCTGAAAATATTGAGAAAACAATACTAATACTACTTTGGTGTGTCCCCACAAATATACGACATAAAATAATGAGAGGTGAACAAGTGCAAAAGTGAAAGAGAAATATGGGGAAGCAGAGAGAGAGAGGAAGAGAGACTCAGCAGGAACCAGGGCTCAATACTGCAGGATTCTGTATTGTGCCCTAAAGAGTTTGGACTCCATCCAGAGGACAAGAGATGTGTTTGTTATTGCTGAGTACAGTCAGCCACTCAGAAACTCCTCTCCCATAAATTAATGGAGCTGGATTTTGTGTTCTCTGTGTAAAATCATATAATTTATTTCTAAATCAGGGCACTTTTAAAAGTGAAAGACAGCAGTGTTAAGGTTATTCCATGACGACAAGTAACAACCTGAACTGTCTTTAGCAAACCGGGACTTAGTGGTGCTTTCAAAGCCCCAGTCCCTTGATGGTCTGACCTCTTTTCTGTTGACCAGTCCTATCTCTATACCACACTGCCCAGGAGCCCACATTCTGCTTAGCACAGTGAAGTAGTGAGAGTCAGTCTAAAGTGTTATTCAAACAATTTTCTTTCATTTCATAATTCCTTGGATGCATATTATAAGTCCATAAAATTCAACAGCCCATAAAAATAGACAGCTTGATTTCATAACACTCTCTTTTTACTACAACTGCTCAGTATTAACCACCACCCCCCTTCACTTTCATTCCATAAAAGTTTGAGTGTTCTTTAAAGCAAATTTAATGAATGGATTTGTTTTAAGAATTTGGGGAAATATGAAGATACCTGGGAATAACAAAATAAACAAAGGGAAATTATCTCTCTATAAGTGTTATTTGCAGGTTGAGGTTGTTCTGTCTTGATTCATCATTAAAAAATATTTTTCTCCTCACTTTTTTTATATCCACTGAAGCTAGAGGCTAAGACCAGTAGCATGAACCCCTAGGATCAGATATGAGTGGGACTTTAAAAAATTAATTTAATATTGGTGACTTGAAAAATGAATTTCAAATAATAATTGAATTTTATTACATGTAAATAATAAACACATTGTAGGACTTTCTACAAATACTTTTTCAATTGGTTGTGGAAAAATTCTCCCAAAGCAGTGTCCCATGATGTAGCAACAACTAAAATGAAGATATGAACTGTATGAAGTGCATGAATAATGCATATGAAATACAAAGTACAAAAGTATAATGTAAATGGTATATTTATAGAGACAGGCAAGAAATAACAATGGTGAGATTTTGGATAATTTTTATTTCTCTCTCTTAATTTCAGTCTGTTAAAAAATTACCTAATCAGCAGAGAATTCTTTTTCTTTTGAGAAGCCGGGACTTCTCAAAGTTTAATATGCTTATAAATCAACTACTGATCTTTTTAAAATGCAGAATCTGATTTACTAGTTTGCAGGGGATCTGGGACTCTGCATTTCTAAAAAGAACCCAGGTGATGCCAGTGTCACCAATTCAAGGATCCCACTTAGGGTTATAATGCTTGCCAATCAGGAGGCGTGGGTTCAGTCCCTGCGTTAGGAAGATCCCCTGAACTAGGAAATGGCAACCAGCTCCAGTATTCTTGCCTGGGAAATACCATGGACGGAGGAGCCTGGTGGGCTAGAGGTCCATGGAGTTACAGAGTCAGACATGAGTTAGCAGCTAAAAAACAACAACAACTTTAGGGTTAAGGGCATAGAACTCTAGCTCTCCAATGTGGCTGTACCCCAAAATCATTTGGAGAGTTTTTTAAAACACACATCTGTGGGTCCCACTACCAGAGGTTTCAATTTAATTAGTCTGGGCTGGGTCTCAGGATTTTTAAAACTCCTCAGGTGATACTAATGTGCTTCCAATTTGGAGAAGCGCTGACACAGAAGTTTGGGTCCCAAAAGGTCTGCTCATATTTTTATACAGAAAGCATACATTTTGTAGGCGATTCTCACATAATTTTGATGCTCTTTACAATGGTAAGACATTAGCCTTTGTAGTACAGACCTAAAGATTGCATGTTTCTCCCACAGTGATCGATTTTGATTTCTCCAGAAATAGGAAAGCAACATCAACATTCACAGCTGTGGGTTGAAAATGGCTCTTTTGGAGTAAAGTCTGTGAGTTACTGGGTTTGATTGGATGCTGAACTCACTGCATGAAAGGACTGCGGTGTCAAAGAAGACATGTGCTTCACAGATAGGAAAAGTCCTTTCTATATTTCTTATTTAATATTCCACTTCTATTCATCTTGGAGTCAGGAGTCAGCAAATGTTATTTCTTTTACTAACTGTGCTTCTGACCTTGGGAAGCCACTTAATCTTTCTGTGGATCATATAGGAAATGAAACAGTCTAACAGTGCGACAGTCCTCGTGCTCAGTCACGTTCTACTCTTTGTGACCTTAGGGACTGTAGCCCGCCAGGCTCCTATGTCCATGGAACTGTCCAGGCAAGCATACCAGAGTGGGGTGCCATTTCCTACCCCAGGGGACCTTTCCGATTCAGGACTTGAACCTGCATCTCTTGTGTCTCCTGCGTTGGCAGGCAGATTCTGTAAGGTTGTGACCAAATCGTCCCTCAAGTGGTCCCCACCTCCCTTTCAAGTCTCAAGATTTAAGTTTCTCCCCTTCTTTTCCACCTCGCCTTTTCCCACTCTCCATTATCTTTATCCATGTCCTCAACATCGTCATCCTCTCAAAATCTCTCCTGTGGAGCAGTTATTTTCAAACGTTAGTATATATCCAAAGAACCAGTATGGCTTATTGGAATGCAGGTTCTGAGCCTCATCCCCTGCATGTGTGGTACGTTAAGTGTGGAGTAGGGCCTGAGAATTGACATGTCTAAGTTCCCAGGTGATGATGATAATGATGGTGTTGGTGATCCAGCCCACAGTTTGCAAACTACTGCTCAATGCATTCACAAAAGCAAAATTAGAATACTATACTAGCATGGCATGCGGGAGAAAAATGGGCACTTAACTCCAAAAGCACACTCCCTAAGGGATATTAAGGAGTTTTTACATGTGTGTTTTTAGAAAACTCTGCCTGACCTACCTTGTAGATCAATGCACTTGGAGGAAAACGTCATTGCTTTCCATTCCTGGCATGCAATATGGTACCAACTGTAAGAAGAGAGTACAAGGTCAGCTCCTTTATGCCAAATAAAAACAGTCTGAAAAGAAGCACCATTCCCCTCAGTTTGATGAACTAACTTACCAGGCTTGAGCTGGGAAAAGCATAAACAATCAAGCTAACATACAGACAAAATCAATCCAAGAGCAGTGCAGGTTAACTTAAAGGACACCTTCTCAGACCATTTAGTCATAAATTTCTTCCAGAAAATGAGAAATGATATCTAAGTTCTGATGCCTTTCTCCTTGCTGTGTATTTTTTCAGAACATCTGGATACCAGTTACCTGACTCTAAAGCTTTCTTAGTGAGAATATTGGGGTGAAATTTTTCCTCTCTAAATTCTACCTTTTTCCACTTGGAGTAAAAAGACAGGGGAAACTACTTATTATTGTCGTTCAATTGCCCAGTCGTGTCTGACTCTTTGCAACCCCCTGGACTGCAGCATGCCACACCTCCCTGTCCTTCACCATCTCCCGAAGTTTGCCCAAGTTCATGTCCATTGCATCCGTGATGGTAAATGCATTATCTCAATTTCCTTCCTGACACCCCTTATTGAGAGGAAATTTGAACTACCAATAAGTCCACCCTTCCTGTATACAACCATTCCTTTGTATTGATCCGCAGAACAGAAGATATTCACAAACAATGCACACAGCTGCATACGTAAAATTTACACAGATAAGTACATGAGATGAAAACATGCATACACCTGCGTGTTCATGTACATATCATCCTCCTAAAAAGTTCTTTGAGTGTTGGAAAAACAATAGCCAAGTGTCTTGCTTCTATTTGCTGTAGCAGATAGAGATGACCAAGTGTCTTTTGCATATTTAAAGGCTTCCCAGGAATACGTGGGACATATGAGGTCACACTGATGGTGCTGATCAGCATCAATCTGACAACTGCTGCTTGGTTTGTGTAGAAACTCCTTCCATGCCATGCTTGGTATTCTCCAAACATATTTAAGATCAATATTATTAATATTTCTCATTAGGCCACTGTAATTGACAGTTTTCTTTCATAGAAAATTATTTTGAAATAGCATGAAATCCTCAAAATGGTTTAGATGAAAGAGGAATGAGGTAGTGCGGAAATGGCTTGGGTCTTTTTATTACTATTATTTTTAAAAGGAGGATATTAAAATGTTCACCCTGAAGCTTTATCAAATGTTTTGGAGATTCTTTGTACCTCTGTTCAATAGTTATAAATGTGAGGACTCCATGCTGCTTCCACCATGGGCATTTTTTCAGCAACTTTATATGAAGAAGAGGGAGTTCTGAGTTCCGTTGTCATGGTAACCCTATATTCAGGTTGAAAAGCTTTATTGAATGTTTTGGGTATTTCTCCATCACAGCCTTCATTTAATAGATTTTGATGTTCAAATGTTTAAATATACTATTTCATCTCTGCTAGGGTTGTTTGGCTTTTAATATATCTATATGCATGTATATTGTTTAAATGGTTAGGTACTAGAGGAAAGAAATATGCTAACTATGATTTTTCTTTCTCTTCCTCTATCCCTGTTGGTACCCAAGAATTTTCACTTGTGAAAAGCAAAGATGTACAGATAGAATCTCAGATATAGAAAACACTGATGTCCTCTTATTTGGATCTCAAAACAGGACCATGATGTGTTTCTGAAAAGACCATAATGTTTCCTGCTTTGTTTCACATTTGAAAGGATGGAGGTGCTACTAAGGCAAGGGGCAATAGAGGTCAGAGGGGATAGACAAATGAAGCGGGAAAAATCACAGGGTATCCAAATGGTAATCCCAACCATTTGTCCTTTTGACAAAGACTATTTGTTGTCACTTCTCATTTCTAGAAACACTTTTCTAGAAAATACATGAGTCCTTTCAAGGATGAATGAGAGTCTCAAGGTAAACAGGACTTCATTGTTAAATATGTTGGGATGACACTAGATCAGATAAAGGATTTAATATGCTTCTGTGCATTGTGATGTCTTTAGGGGTCAAATAGTGGTCCTCAAATATTTTGACCAGGAACCTTGGGGAGTGGGAGTGTGGGGGACACCTACAGAACACGCTCTAGGAAACACTGCTTTCTAATATATTTCTCAAAGGTTTCTTCTGTTCCCAGTGTGAGCAGAAGATAAAAGATTCGTGGGTCGGTCAGTAAAGTAACACTTAAGTCACATCTTGCCCTACCGCATAACTGCAGAATATGATGGAAGAGACAGATTTACTCAAAACAAGGTCAGAGATCATGTGAGGAAAAGGATAGACACCTTGACAATAGGCTCTCCATCTACTAGCTAATCACCTCTACACACGTACCCTCAAGAAACTGAAAGCCAAAAGCCTCCAAGGGACACTCTGGAAAGGGTAGGAGAGGTGGGGTAGATCATACCCTGAAATTCGGACATGAGAATTATCCTTTGGAAATGAGCTCATTAATTAGAGGGCAGGACACACATGAGACTGAACTTTGAAGGTATCCCTCCTATGAACGCTGCTGTTTTCCCTGATCACTTATCTTAATCTGTGATTTAAACCTTTTATTATCCAGTACAGTAGCTACAGGAGCCTAGAGGATAATTTTCAATCAAATATAATTTTCTTTGAAAATTTTGGATAAAAAAAAATAGTTATTTGGGCAGATGATTACATCTTTTGGACTATGATTGACGGAAATAATATTTTTATTGGAGTGCAAAACAATTAGAAATCATTGCCTGCATCATTAACATACAGTGCTTTGGCCTTCTCATTCTGTATTAAAACACCCTAATAACAAGTCTATTATGATGATAATGAGTATTATTTAATACTTAACACATCCAACCCTACATTAGATGTTCTCTGCCCAGCAGGGTAATTTCGTAAATACAATTTCAAATAAAAAACATAAACAGAGGTGTCGATGGTTTATATCCGAGAAAACAACTAGCAATTTTATTTACATCATCATCTGTTAGTGATCAGGAGTTATTCTTCCTGATTTTGTCTTCCAGCTCCCAGCCATCTTCCTCACTGCTGCATGACATGCCTCAAGGAATGAGAGGGAAAGCTGCTGAAGGAAGAAGCAGAAAAGATGCTGTCTGTCTGATAGGGTCTATTTCATCTGACAACACTATGGATTTGTTAAGGGAAAAAGGATCTCACAGTAACAGAACCCATTCCACAACTGAACTGTTTGTTGCTGGATGCTTCAGTGTCTAAAAATCTGCCTGAATAAATTATCAGACTCTTCCCTTCAAGGGCCCAGTTTTTCCAAAGTTGATTAGTCCACTCTGAAGAGTATATGCACTCAGTACCACCTTCTCCAGTCTCTTTGCCCCACTGACTCAACACAGCGAGTTGAGCATGGCAACTGCAGGGGTTCATAGTCCTGCCCAAGCCAGATCCCCTTTCCCAGGCAGCAAACTCATCCCCCAGCAGTATTTGTCCTTCTGTGACTGGTCTATTTCACTTCAGATACAGTTCTCCAGGTTCATCCATGTTGTCACATATAGTGGGATTTCCTTTTCTTTTCTCAAAGAGTAAATAATATTCCATTGTGTGAATACAACATATTTTCTGTATCCATTAATCTATGGATGGACATCTAGCTTGTTTTCATGTCTTGACTACTGTGAATAATGCTGCAATTAATATGATTGTACTAATATCTCTTCAAAACCTGATTTCAATTCTTTAGGATAAATTCCTAGATGTGGATTACTGGATTGTATGGTAGTTACATTTTTTTTGTTTGTTTAAAACTACATTTTTATTTTTTGTACTTTAATTTCAGAACACAATCCCTGATAGCTTAGTTGGAAAAGAATCTGCCTGCAATTCAGGAGACCACAGTTAGATTTCCGGGTCAGAAAGATCCCTGGATAAGGGATAGGCTACCCATTCCAGAAATCTTGGGCTTCCCTTGTGGCTCAGCTGGTAAAGAATCCACCTGCAATGTGGGAGACCTGGGTTCTATCCCTGGGTTGGGAAGATCCCCTGGAGAAGGGAAAGGCTACCCACTCCAGTATTCTGGCCTGGAGAATTCCATGGACTGTATATTCCATGGGGTTGCAAAGAGTCAGACACAACTGAGCAATTTTCACTTCACACCACAATGCACAGTATTTAAACCCAATATCAAATGTAGGAATCAATAGGACTTGAGGTCCTTGTATCCACGTTAGACAGAAAGATGGAGAAATAAAACCACTAGACATCAGCAGAGGGAACCAGGGGGCCAGGACCACACAGGTGCTGCCAGGGGCAAGTGAGGACACTATGTGGAGGGACAAGTCTGTAAGGAGAATATCCTAAACTCCTTCTTCCTGTGATGGGCACCCTCATCCGCCTCAAGGGGTGGGGTCAGGGATCTTATCAGGAACAGCAGCACTTGATTTCTACCGTAGTTTCTCATAGACATGTAAGTCCAGACTCATAGTTAGCATGGGGGCTCTGAGATAGAATTGGTGTTTATAGCTCTTACTTACTGAGCCCTTTCTGGGGCTTTGTGGCAGGTACATTACCTATATAGCTCTTTTAATTCTCACAACCTTGAAGTTGTGAGACTACCAGTGTTACAAAGGAGGAAACTGTGGCTTAAGTTAGTTAATCCTAGACCACAAAGTAAAGGATGAAAGACAATAAGAAATAACAGGGAGTAGGAAATAAAATTCTAACCACAAGACTTTCTAGAAATTTCTATTTAAAGATTCTGAAAATTAAGCAGTTTATTCAACTTGTGTCTGATTGATTGCTTTGCATTTAGAAATATGTTCTTTCCTTTTACTACTGACTTCTTGGACTCTAATAACCATGATTCATTCTGAGAATTATTTCAGAATCATTCCCACATATATCTGACACCCAATATCCTCTGTCTTCCTCCCTACCCAGTAAAACTCTCTTATAAGCCACATAAGCTTCCTCTTTTTTATATAAAACAGCTGTCCACCCATCAACAATCTTTACTGGGGACAGAGCAGAGTACTTGACACTCTAGCAGATTTTACAGCTACTCAAATATGATGAATTCAAATAACAATTTTATCCAGAAACATGGACTGAAATACCAAGTCTGTTCAAAAACAGAGGAAAAGGAAAAGAGTATTCAACTTTTCTCTGTAGATTTTTTTCATAGAACCTAATTTATGAACTTATAATTGACTAGTGAGCATCATGCTTTAATTATGATTTTGAAAAGGCCTTAGCAGTAGACTAGCTCTGACAGCCTGTGACATGGTGTGGGCTTAAGAGAATAGGTATTTATACAGGCAGTGTCAATCACCCAGTGCATGTCATTTCAACTGCCTGTCCCAATCAGGACCAGCATCCAAGAGCACAGCAATTAGAATGAGGAGATGAAAAGCACCGGGGACATTATGATGGAAGTCAATGGCAGAGGAACCCAAAGAGATGGCACAAAATGTCACCTTCACGCAGACACTATTTTAATACTGATAAGGCAAACTGCAGTCCTTTAAAATGGGACCACATAACTCATTGAAATGGAGAAGGAAGAACTAATTTAATGAAATCAAAAGGCTCACATATCTCCCAAGGAAATGAGGGATTCAACTCTAGATTCCACTGTCATACATGACAATAACCTCTAAACCAAGAATTTAACTGCTCAGTATGATATGTGTGCCACTATTTGATCTTATAAGAACCACTGGACACTGAAGATAGAAAATCACAACCCATTAGTATATTCACCAAACTCATTAATTAAATTAATGGGTGTCCTTTTTGGGTCAGCATTTAGTGAAAAGAGGAATGAAGAACAGGGTCATAGATGAAAAAACATTATATTTAGGGTCAGAAGGTATAAATTCACACATTGATTCAATTTATTTTAGCTTTGAAAACTTAAACAAGATTCCAAACCTCAGTTCTTTTATCATAAAGTGTGACAATAACACAGAGCCATTGTGCAATTTACTTGATGCAAGGCATGTGTAAACTATGAAAAGAGAAGTAATACAGAGAATCAACATTACTAAAAACTATTAATTATCTATTGCTATGTAACAAATTAGTTTAAAATCTAGCAGCTACAAACAGCAAACATTTCTTATCTCACACTTTCTAGGGGTCAGGAATCTGGGAGTGGCTTCATTGAAAGGCTTTGGCTCAGGGACCCTCAAGGAGGCTGCAGTCAAGGCATTAACCAGGGTCTGCTCAAGGCTCAACTATGGCAGGATCTGTTTCCAAGCTCATTCATGTGGAAGCTGGCAGAAGATCCACTTCCACACTCACTCATGTGCTATTTGCAGGCCTCAGAAGACTTGTTTTCATATTCATTTACATGGGCCTTCCTCCAGGGCTGCCTCACTAACATGAATAGCAATTAGGTTCTCCCAGGATGAGGTACCCAAGAGAAAGCAAGAAAGAATGCCCGAGGGAAAACCACAATCTTTTTTATAATCTAATTTCAGAAGGAGCTTCCCATCATCTTGGCTGCATACTTTTGTTACAGGCAAGTCATTCAGTCCAGCCTACACTCAAGACAGATTACGCAAGTGTGTGGATGCCAGGAAGTAGACCGTTGGGGCCATCTCAGAGGCTGTTTACTATAAAAACTATTCCTCAACTATAGAGATTTGGCTGAGCCTCACAGTCAATTCAGCCAAGGAGTAGCTGAAAGCAAAAACAACTATAGCGTTTTAGGTTCTTTCCGTGATTTTGACTCTACTTGAGATGCGTAACTCATTCAGTTGTTTTGTCTATACATATTCACTCTGTGTTAAGCAACAAAAGTTTTTAAAGCTCACATATGGTCTTCTTTTACCAGTCTTTGAAATGTAGGCAGCTGTCTATTTATAAACTACTTTCCAAAGTCTAAGGGTTAATTATCCATTTCACAGAGTACCAATGACTAAGCTTGTCAATCTGCTGCAAGGCTTTACATTTTTCTTCACTTTCTCCTTCCCTAGGCTAAACTATAATTTGCATTCAAAAAGTAAGCAGCAAAGTAAGTGGTTTAAATTCTGAGCCGCTACCTCTGTCAGCTTATCCACAGAAGCTCTCTTCATGACCCAACCTGTGATTGGCAACCAGAAAAAAATTTACACTCACCTGTTCAGGGAAGAGGCTAATCAGCTAGGCTAGTACCTACAGTGTCTCCTTACAAAATGCCTGGCTGAAAAGTTGAGCTTTAACTGTAGTATACTATGAGTTGAGAAAATTAAAAACAATCATCCAACTCAACTTAATTTTACAAAAAGGAAAACTGAGGCACCAAGAATACAACTAAGTACAAATGCTAGAAATGAAAAATATGACACAGAAATTTTAAAAATTCACTCAGTAGACTTCAGAGAAGACTGGAAATCTTAAGAGAAGGGCTCAGTGGACATTAATACATTTCAACAGAAATTATATAAATTAAAAAATAAAGTGACAAACAATGGGAAAATAAACACCACATCTGAGAGCAGGAAAGCAATATCTAATGCTCTAGACTCATGCTTAGGTATTATAGTCCCCAAAGAAGAAGAGAAAGAGAATAAAACAGAAGAACTATCTGAAGAGATAATGGCTGAGAAATTCCAAAATTGTCAAAAAAATCAAAACTACAGGACAAATATGTCATGAACCCCAAGCAGCATAAATAAGCTACAACTAAAATCATACACAATCATGTCTTAGCCAAAATGCTAAAATCAAAAATAAAGAGGAAAACTTAAAGCTAAAATGGACATAGACATACTCTGTAGAAAATGGCAACAATAAACTATAAACAAGGTGAAAAGACAGCCCTCAGAATGGAAGAAAGTAATAGCAAATGAAACAACTGACAAAAGATTAATTTCCAAAATATACAAGCATCTCATACAACTCAATACCAGAAAAATAAACAACCCAATCAAAAAGTGGGAAAAAGACCTAACAAGCATTTCTCCAAGGAAAACATACAGATGGCTAACAAACACATGAAAAGATGCTCAATATCACTAATTATTAGAGAAATGTAAATCAAAACTATAATGAGATATCACCTCACACCCATCAGAATAGTTAGTGATAGTTCAGTCACTTAGTCATGTCCAATTCTTTGCGACCCCTGCAGCATGCCAGGCTTCCCTGTCCATTACCGACTCCCAGAGCTTGCTCAAACTCATGTCCATCGAGTCAGTGATGCCATCCAATCATCTCATCCTCTGTCTTCTGTCCCATCAGAATGGCCATCATCAAAAAGTCTGCAAGGAATAAATGCTGGAGAGGGTGTGGAGAAAAGGGAAACTTCTTGCACTGTTGGTGAGAATGTAAGTTGATACAGCCACTATGGAAGACAGTATGGAGATTCCTTTAAAAAGTAGGAATAAAACCACCATATGACCCAGGATTCCCACTTCCAGGCATATACCCTGAGGAAACCAAAATTGAAAAAGACACATGTATTCCAATGTTCATTACAGCACTATTTAAAAGAGTTAGAACATGGAAGCAATCTAGATGTCCATCGACAAATGAATGGATAAAGCAGCTGTGGTACATATACACAATGGAATATTACTTAGGCATAAAAAGGAACACATTTGAGTCAGTTCTGAGAAAGTAGATGAATCTTGAGCCTACTATACACAGTGAAGTAAGTCAGAAAGAGAAAGATAAGTATTATATACTAACACATATATATGGAATCTAGAAAGATGATACTGAAGAATTTATTTGTGGGGCAGCAATGGAGAAACAGTCATAGAGAACAGACCTATGGACACAGGGAAAGGGAAGGAGAGACTGAGACATATGGAGAAAGTAATATGTAAATTTATATTACCATATGTAAAATAGATAGCCAATGGGAATATGCTGCATGTTTCAGGGAACTCAAACAGGGGCTCTGCACCAACCTAGGTGGGGTGGGATGGGGAGGGAAATGGGAGGGAGGTTCAAGACGGAGGGACATATGTATACCTATGGCTGATTCATACTGAGGTTTGACAGAAAACAACAAAATTCTGTAAAGCAATTATCCATCAATTAAAAAAAAAAAAGAATCATGGCTGATGTATCACAAGCAATTGAAGACAAAGACAATGAAAGAACAAACTTAAAGAACAGAAAGAAAAAACTAACCAAGTGTAATTCCACAATGGCTAAAATATCTTTCAAAGTTAAGGCAAAAAATAAAGAATATTTTTCCAGAGACAAAAATGGAGATAATACATCACTAGTAGACCTGCAGGACAAAAAGTGATGAAAGAATTTATTCAGGTTGCAGGGAAAAAATGCCAGATGAAAGCCCAGATTCACAGGAGAGAAAAAAAGTCACTCCATACACCTCATGTGCATATGCTTTGATTGGATTACATTTTTAAATATATATTTTTGATGTAATATCTTTCTATTGCAACCCAGATGGAAGATGTATAAACACCTTTTCAGGCAAATATTCACTATTTGTCTTCACACTTTGCAATCAATATATAATTTGCAAATCTCTGCATTTTATGTTTTCCATCACAGCATATTTCCCGTATCAATTCAATTCTCTACAAAGCCTGTAATTCCCCACATGCTTTCTCTGTTTCTTCCATTGACTCCTAGTCAGCTGCTTGACCACTGCTCCAACACTCTTCCAAGTTACCCTGAAAGTGTGAGAAAGGACCAGAGAGTGCAAAGGAGATTCATGCCAACAAACCATAAAAGGACTGCTATCTCCACCAAAGGGCATACCCCCTAACCTAGGAAAATAGAAATTTCATAGGGAAAAACTTGTCCTTCTCAGTATAGAAACCCTAGAAGTTACTGCACTTGAAGTTGTTCAGTGGTTGCTTCAACAATGAGGTAAAAAAATTAAACACATGTTTTCCTATCTGTTTGCTTGTTTTTTTTTTTTTTTCCCCTTTACAGCATATATCTGTTGCTTTAATAATGTCTTTGACATTCAAACCTTCCAGTTTGACTTTCATATCATGCTTATTCTCTAGGCTAAAAAGAGTAGTAAAATAATATCGGGCCTATGGAAATAAATATGGAAATTTATTTGTGAAAAATGTCTAGAATTTAGATGGACAAATTCTATAACAAGGTGCTGTTGTTTGTATTAAAACAAATTTTGAGCAGGATTCAGAAATTTCAACTTGGTATCATAGTTCAGTTAACACATTTTTAAAACTCCCTTTTAAAAATTCTCTATGTATAGTCCATCATACCCAGAATTTCTTAAGGAAATCTTCTCAAAGGGGTCTAACTTACCCAGACTGAGCACAGAAAATTTTATCACATTCACCAAAGTCCTAGGCAGATAGTTAAATGCTTGACAGGTTTTTAACAGGGGAATTATAAGAAAAAAAAATCAAAACTTTTAATAACTAAAATCACATGTTGTAATGGGACATTCTGGAGAAGGGAATGGCAACCCACTCCAGTATTCTCGCCTGGAGAATTCCATGGACAGAGGATCCTGGCAGGCTATGGTCCATGGGGTCACAAAGAGTCAGACACAGCTGAGCAACTAACACTTGCCCTTGCACAAGGGGAAGTTAACACTTTACTGGAGAGTTAATACACAGCATATATAACCGTGGTTGGTGTATTAAAATTCCCCAACTCTCTGCTTAATCCTTAAGGATGAGATTCACACGTTATTTCCCATGTGTTACTCTTCCAAAGTAGGTGGCAGATACTCCTCTACATCAATTTTAGGTCTGATCATGCAACTTTCTTTGGCCTGGAATGTGGGCAGCCATGATGCATGCCATATCCAAAGAGGCTCCAAGTGGACTTGCTTTTGCGCATCTGTGTGGTCTCCCTAGGCCATGAGAACAATTACAAAACAGTCCAGACGGAAACTACACTGTCATCACCGTAGATTCAAGAATGAGAAGATATATAAAATAGACACAATTAAGACCAAATGAGATTGCAGCCAATCTGCAGACTTGGCAACAAAAAAAAATGAATATTTACTGTTTTAAGTCACTGAAATGTAGAGACTTTGAGTTACCACAACAAAGTGATTTAATATTGTGTGTATGTTTACATACATACTTCCTCATGTAAAGTCTATTAATACTGAGAGAATTATCATTCTCTCCCTATGAAACCGGAGAAGGCAATGGCAGCCCACTCCAGTACTCTTGCCTGGAAAATCCCATGGATGGAGGAGCCTGGTGGGCTGCAGTCCATGGGGTCGCTAAGAGTCAGACACGACTGAGTGACTTACCTTTCACTTTTCACTTTCATGCATTGGAGAAGGAAATGGCAACCCACTCCAGTGTTCTTGCCTGGAGAATCCCAGGGGCAGGGAAGCCTGGTGGGCTGCCGTCTATGGGGTCGCACAGAGTCGGACACGACTGAAGCAACAGCAGCAGCAGCAGCCCTATGAAACTAGTTCACATTTAAATATCAGGAAGCAAAGGCTCGATAGCACATTCCATAACTGAAATCTATTCTTAATTGTAACTAATTTAGGAAGTCCCCTATGCTTTTCATAAACTTTGTAAAATTCCAGGCAGTGCTGCTCAGGGTACCTCTCTGCGTGTTTCTCTAACTTTACATTCATTTGTTGCTCTGAATGTTCTATGAAGTATTTCTGAGTATTTTTGAATAAACATATTCCTGCTTTTGTATTGTTACATGAAAGCCTCTTGAAAACATGTCTCACAAACTTCTTATTAAACTGTTCATTCTTGTTTTAAAAATAAATTATTTTACTTCTTCCTGTTTAATATTGCTTAAGTAGTATAACAGACTTTTCATCAAGGCACTGGGCTTCCCCAAAGGCTCAGATAGAAAAGAATCTTCCTGCAATGCAGGAGACCTGGGTTTGATGCCTGGGTTGGGAAGATTCCCCTGAAGAAGGGAATGGTAACTCACTCCAGTATTCTTGCCTGGAGAATCCCATGGACAGAGGAGACTGGTGGGCTACAGCCCATAGGGTCACAAAGGGCTGGATACAACTGAGTGACTAATACTATGTCACTTAGTATCCCTTGACACCAAATTTTGAGCCAGATAGCTTCATAGCTCATATTTCTATCTGGAAAACAAAGTGGGAAAATACTCAACATATCAAGTGGGAATATCATTGCCTTCATGTTTTTGTTAATTTCTGTCCCTGTGACTTAGATGCATAGATCCTTGCTCCATTTCTCCCAGGGACATGAGACGCCCTGAAACTTCATAGTTCTCCATACAGAGGGTTCTATACCACAGAGCCACACTCAGACCAGTAATCAGTTTGCCTGAATTGATGAGAACTACACACAACCAAATATCAGATCTATGTTAGTGGAAGTGTTTATAAGTACATGAATCAGGTGAGTCATCAATAGTATCTATCTTTCCTTTTGTCTTAGATTTCTCTTTATTCCTTTGTGGTGATTTGTGGTTTAGTCACTAAGTTGTGTCTGACTCTTTGCGACCCCATGGACTATATAGCCCACAGCTCCTCTGTCCGTGGGATTCTCCAGGCAAGAATACTGGAGTGGGTAGCCATTTTCTTCTCCAGGGGTTCTTCCTGACCCAGAGATCAAACCTGGATCTCCTGCATTGCAGGCAGTCTCTTGGATTGCAAGCATATTCTTTACCGACTGCGCCACCAGGGAAGCCACTCCTTTGAGGCAAAGAATATTTAGAAGCCTTTTCAAAAAGGCTGAACGTTTTAAAGAATGAGAATTTCATTCAATGTTGTCATAAAATTTTTTCAAGAAAAGAAAAAATAATAAGGTTTCACCATTGGAAGTAGTTTACCTAGCAGAATGACTATTTGACAAATCATGTAGTCAACCAGCCCAATTATGAATCACCAAGTGTGTGCACTGGCACCTCAAGTATCTGGCAGAGTGGCTGCCTTTTTAAAATTCATGACATCATACTCTGGTGCTTTGAGTTTGGCTCAACACGAGAAACCTCCTTCTTTGGATGAATTAATTGGAATATTGGCTCTATGGGAAAAATAATCCCTCCAAATCTCTTTATGAGGAAATTACTATCTCAGATATAATTTTCAATTCCCTAAAGGAAATAATAACTCTTGACAGAGAAACTAAAATGCTTCCCCAAATTCGTTAAAACTAGTTCAATAGTTGGCTTCGTTATATTAAGCACTACAATGAAAAGAATTTTCATTGTCACAGATCATCTATGAACCAATGCACACCAATGAGTATTGAGAAGTATTAGAGAAGTTCATAATTTTAAATGTATATTTCATTCATTTGGGTTGGGAAAAAAGCTTATTTTAAAAAATAGAAAAATAATAAAAGAGCCTTTCAACTTTATTTATCTAAGAGGTATAGTATTATGGTGCCGGGAAATTTCCCATATCCTATACATTTGTTCACTATCAACAATTATAATATCACATATCACAGAGCTCTTTCCTTGTTCCATCCATTTGACCTACATACATCTCTATTTATGAGGTGAAGGTTAACAACATCACTCCCACAAGTAGAGCAGCTCAACTTACTTTTTCTACATTTTCACCACTCTTGCCTCAAATTTGTCCCAGGGTTGGGAGTAGGGGAAGGAAATGCTTGCAATTTGTGCTCACTATATACTAAACCTATAATATGTTAGCCCATTACAAAAAAAAAAAAAACAAGCACTTTGTTCTGTCTTTCAGAGGAAGTATAATTTTTCACATGAAAAGTAAATACTCCACTTCAAAATGTTGAATAAAAATGTCCTTAAAAAATTCTTGCTGGTTAAATTTAGACTGCTAAACAAAGTCCAATCTAAGAATATTCTTTGGCTCTATGCCCATAGCATTTTCATTTGATTGTAAATTGGACATATTTTCATTCAGTTTAGAATCTTGCGACTCAGTAAATTTTTCCCCCTTAAGAGGCTCAACAGGCTCTGATTAGCATAGAGGCACCAGAGTTAACTCCCCAACTTTTGAGGATACTTGTATCATTTCCAGTCAATGATGCACCACCATCCTTGCCCTTTCTACCTAGAGCACTTTCTAAGCATAACTGTGACTAGAAAGGATAATGTTTCTTTTTTTAATAAATCAATCTTACTGAGGTATGGTTTGCACACAGAAAAATATGCCCAGAATCAATGCTTAAGTGAATTTTGCCAAAATATAAGTTTAGTTCAGTTCAGTCACTCAGTCATGTCTGATTCTGTGCAACCCCATGGACTACAGCATGCCAGGCTACCCTATCCATCACCAGCTCCTGGAGTCTGCTCAAACTCATGTCCACCGAATCGGTGATGCCATCCAACAATCTCATCCCCTATCATCCCCTTCTCCTCCCACCTTCAATCTTCCCTAGCATCAGGGTCTTTTCCAATGAGTCAGTTCTTTGAATCAGGTGGCCAAACTATTGGAGTTTCAACTTCAGCATCAGTCCTTCCAATGAATATTCAGGACTGATTTCCTTTAGGATTGACTGGTTGGATCTTCTTGCAGTCCAAGGGACTCTCAAGAGTCTTCTCCAACACCACAGTTCAAAAGCATCAAATTCTTTGGCGCTCAGCCTTCTTTATAGTTCAGCTCTCACATCCATACATGACTACTGGAAAAACCATAGCTTTGACTAGACAGACCTTTGTCAGCAAAGTGATGTTTCTGCTCTTTAATATGCTGTTGAGGTTGGTCATAGCTTTCCTTCCAAGGAGCAAGCGTCTTTTCATTTCACGTCTGTAGTCACCATCTGCAGTAATTTGGGAGCCCCTCAAAATAAAGTCTGTTACTGTTTCCCCATCTACTTCCCAAGAAGTAATGGGACCAGATGCCATGATCTTAGTTTTCTGAAAGTTGAGTTTTAAGCAAGTGTTTTCACTCTCCTCTTTCACGTTCATCAAGAGGCTCTTTAGTTCTTCTTCACTTTCTGCCATAAGGGTGGTGTCATCTGCATATCTGAGGTTATTGATATTTCTCCCAGCAATCTTGATTTCAGCTTGTGCTTCATTCAGCCCAGCATTTCGCATGATGTACTCTGCATATAAGTTAAATAAGCAGGGTGACAATACACAGCTTTGATGTACTCCTTTCCTGATTTGGAACCAGTCTGTTACTCCATGTACAGTTCAAACTGTTGCTTCTTGACCTGCGTACAGATTTCTCAGGAGACAGGTCAGGTGGTCTGCTATTCCCATCTCTTTAAGAAATGTCCATAGTTTGTTGTGATACACACAATCAAAGGCTTTGACAAAGTATTTTGACAAAATATAATCATAATTAAAATAATAGAACTTTTCTAGCACCCGCCCAAAGTTTTCTTGTACCACTCTATGTCAATATTCTTCATACTAGTCATCTAGAACAAATGAGCTTATTTACAAGACAGAAATAGAGTCACAGATGTAGAAAGCAAATTTATGGTTACCAGGGGAAAGGTGTATGGGGGAGGAATAAATTTGGGAGATTGGGATTGACATATTCATACTACTATATGTAAATAGTTGTTCTGGACATGGAACAACAGACTGGTTCCAAATCGGGAAAGGAGTACATCAAGGCTATATATTGTCACCCTGCTTATTTAACTTCTATGCAGAGTACATCATGCAAAATGCCAGACTGGATGAAGCGCAAGCTGCAATCAAGATTGCTGGGAGAAATATCAATAACCTCAGAAACGCAGTTCACACCACCCTTATGGCAGAAAGCAAAGAAGAACTAAAGAGACTCTTGATGAAAGCGAAAGAGGAGAGTGAAAAAGTTGACTTAAAACTCAACATTCAGAAAACTAAGATCATGGCATCTGGTGCCATTGCTTCATGGCACAGAGATAGGGAAACAATGGAAACAGTGGCAGACTCTACTTTTTTGGGCTCCAAAATTACTGCAGATGGTGACTGCAGCCAGGAAATGAAAAGACGCTTGCTCCTTGGAAGAAAAGCTATGACAAACCTAGACAGCATATTAAAAAGCAGAGACATTACTTGACCAACAAAGGTCTGTCTAGTCAAAGCTATGGTTTTTCCAGCAGTCATGTATAGATGTGAGAGTTGGACTATAAAGAAAGCTGAGCACTGAAGAATTGATGCTTTTGCACTGTAGTGGGTGAAGACTCTTGAGAGTCCCTTGGACTGAAAGGAGATCCAACCAGCCAATCCTAAAGGAAATCAGTCCTGAACATTCATTCGAAGGAATGTATCTGAAGCTGAAACTCCAATAGTTTGGCCACCTGATGCGAAGAAGTGACTCATTGGAAAAGACCCTGAGGCTGGAAAAGATTAAAGGTGGGAGGAGAAAGTGACAAGAGAGGATGAGATGGTTGGATGGCATCACCAAGGCAACAGACCTGAGTTTGAGTAAGCTCTGGGAGTTGGTGACGGACAGGGAAACTGGCGTGCTGCAGTCCATGGGGTCACAAAGAGTCAGACGTGACTGAGCAACTGAACTGAACTGATATATGTAATAGATAACTAATAAGAACCTGCTGCATAGCACAAGAACTCTATTCAGTGTTCTCTAATGATCCATACCAGATAAGAATCTAAAAAGGAATAAATATATGTACATGTACAATTGATTCACTTTGCTGTAGAGCAGAAACTAATACAACTTTGTAAATCAACTATATTCCAATGAAAATTTATTTAGAAATAAAAAATAAAAGTTATTGATCTGCCTTGTATAGACAAGGATATGTACAATATGCCTTCTGTTTACATGACTTCTTTCATTTAGCATAAAGCCTGTGAGATTCATCCATGGTGTTGGATATATCAGTGGTCTGTTTTTTTTGATTGCCAAGTAGCATCACACTGTTTGGATATATAACAATTTTTTACCTACTCATCTTGGATGAACATTTGGGGTGTTTCTAGTTTGGGACTATTATTAATATGTTAGTCTTTGTGTGGATATATATTTTCATTTTTCTTGGATTCGTATTTTCTAAACTTTATCTCTGAGTATTTTATGTTTTAATGCTATGGTAGACGGCGCTGTTTTTCTAGTTGTTCATCACCAGTATACAGAAATCCAATTAAATTTTTTATGACTGTCTTGTGATATTTGTAAATTCAGTTATTCTAGCAGCCTTTTGGTTAATTTCTTAGGACTTTCTACGTAAAGAATTATATCATCTGTGAAGAGGCACAGTTTACTCCTTCTTTCCAATCATTATGCCTTTATATTTTTCTTCCATCGTTGCACAAGCTAGGACTTCCATTACAATGTTTAACAAATCGTAAGAATAGAAGTCCTTGTCTTATTCTCAATATTAGGGAAAGAACCTTCAATGGTTTATCATTAAGCATGATACCAGTTGTAGATTTCCGTGGATGTTGTTTATTTGGTTGAGGAATTTCCCTTTTATTTCCTAGGTGGTAACTGTTGCATTTTATCAAATGCTTTTCCTACACCTATTAAGATTATTATATAAATTTAGGAAATCAATCCTGAATATTCCTTGAAAGGACTGTTGCTGAAACTGAAGCTCCAATACTTTGGCCATCTGATGCAAAGAACTGACTCACTGTAAAAGACCCTGATGCCAGGGAAGATTGAAGGCAAAAGGAGAAACGGGGCAGGTGCAGAGGATGAGATGGTTAGATAGGATTACCCCAACTCAAAGGACATGAATTTGAGCAAACTCTGTGAGAGAATGGAGGATAAGGGAGCCTGGCATGCTACAGTCCATGGGGTCACAGTCAGATGACTTAGCAACTGAACAATAACAACTGATTTTTACTGTTGTTAAAAACATTAATCCAATTGCTTCCATTGATTATCATTATGTGTGTGTGCTTGGTGTGAGTGCTCAGTTGTTTCCGACTCTTTGCGACCCCATGAACTGTAGCCCGCCAGGCTCCTCTGTCCATGGGGATTCTCCAGGCAAGAATACTGGAGTGGGTTGCCATGCCCTCCTCCAGGGGATCTTCACAATCCAGGGATCAAACCCAGGTCTCCTGCACTGCAGGTGGATTCTTTACTGTCTGAGCCACCAGAGAAGCCCAATTATCATTATACATCATATTGAAGTCTTGCTGGGAAAAAAATCACTTAGTCATGATGTTTTCTCCTTCTTATACATTAGATGATTCAACCTGGTAATATTCTGTTAAGGATTTTTGCATCTATATCATAGCCAGGGCTGCAGCAACATTTTTGCAATTATAAAGTACAAGAGATTTTCAGAGATATTCATTCCAACATTATTAAACTTTGAAACCAAGGCCAACAACTGTCTACCTCTGGAATGTTTTTTAAAACAAAATTAAATTCCTGTTTGTATAAGCCAGAACATTTGGGATTCCTCTCACTAGCAGTTAAAAGCTTCCCTATCTGATTTAAATGCAATGTGGGGAATGGCATATTTTACAACTACTCAAGAACATAGGGGAATTTCACTTCAACATTTTTTGCATTATATTTTTACAATTGTATTGACTTCAGATATATAACATAGTGATTTGATATTTTTATATGTTATGAATAAACAGTAATTATAGCAGTAGTGCTTCATCAATTGTCTTATTTTATTTTCGCATCAATTTACCTCATAAAAGGGGTACTTCTATTCTTATTTCACAGAAAGTGAAACTGAAACTCATAGAAAGTAAGTCATTTGCACCTTATCAGCCAGTTTTTAAGGCTTAACACTAGATTTTGAACCTACTTTTTTGTAAACTGAAGTATAGTTGATTTACAATGTTGTGATAATATCTGCTGTACAGCAAAGTGATTCAGTTATATGCATGTTATTTTTTAATATTCTTTTCCATCATGGTGTATCATAGGATAACAAATACACTTCTCTGTGCTATACAGTAGAACGTTGTTATTTATCCACGCAATATATAATAGCTTACATCTGCTAACTCCCACACCCCACTTCATTCCTCCCCCAAACCTTCCCCCCTTGGCAACCGCAAGTCTGTTCCGTGTGCCCATGAGTCTGTTTCTGTTCCATATACAGGTTCATCTCTGTCATATTTTAGATTCCACACTAAATGAGATCGTTTGGTATATGTCTTTCTCTTTTTGACTTACTTCACTTAGTATGATAATCTCTCGTTGTATCCATGTTGCTGCAAATGGCAATATTTCATTATTTTTTATGGCAGAGTAGTATTTCATTGGGCCTACATTTATCTAACTAGAAAGTCCATGCTCTTAACCATGGCATCTCTAAGATTAAAAGACATTTCTTGAACATTTTGTCAAATATCTTGGAATTCATACTTGGAATTCCATGGTCCACCTATTTGCACATCGTATTCTAGAAAGGTATGAAATTTTGACCAATGGAAGACCTAGTACTGAACAGTGAGAGCATAAGAACAGCCTGGCAGTTCCAAAGAGGAGTATTCAATGGTAGTCAAGGAAGTCAAGTCGAGATCTTATTCTTTTTATGCCTCATTTATAAACAGATAGCAAAGGGCGGCATACAAAACTGGAAAATAAAAACTATGGTGTGGTATCTTGAGCCTTCTGGAAGGGCATTACTAACACAAAATAATTTTAAAGCTTCTATCAAGTTTCTGATAATATTCTCGCTCAGAAACAAGTATAAATATAACATCTGTTGACTTTTTGCTATACAATATTTTCAAAACTTTAAAGGACACTAAATTGCTATTGAATTCCAAGAAGGGAAAATATAGCTCTCAAAAATAACTAGGGCTGTAGTGTTTCGGGGCAGAATTTTGTCAAGTTGAAACACTCAGACTTACTGTGATTACATAAATACCAAAACTAGAAATAAGAATGAATTTGAAAAAAAGCTTAAAGAACAAAACCAAGTTTAACTGAAACATTAGAAATATGAAAAAAAAGTGACACCTGCAGACTTGGAAAGAATGTTTAACAGGAATAAATAAACCTTCACTTGGAAAGAATGTTTACCAGGAAGAAATAAACTTTCACATGGACCTCAATTTTTTCAAGAAGTCTAAATACACTTATTGACATTTCTCAAGATGCAGTCATGTAGCAAACCTGTTTAAACTGATAAAACAGAGCCCAGGGTTTTGTACACAATCAGAAAAAGAGACAAGTGCATCCTCCAATTAATTGGCAGAGCCTGCTTCAATACTGATTAGGTCTCCCGCACAGTGAGACGTGAAGGAAAAAAAAAAAAAAAAAACCCTCCTGGTGACCAAATACTAGAAAATGAAAATGAAGTGAAGCAGGAAATTTAGAGAGATTGTTTTGTAGCTTATAAAACTACAGTTCAGAAACATTTTAAAAGTGTGTTGTCTCTAGCCAGTATTCTATGCTTTAAAATAAAAAGAAATGAGCTTTAACTGTTACTTTATTATATGTGACAAAAACTTACATTTTAGAAAGTACTTTCAGAGACATTATCGCATTTGACTTTTGTAACCATCAGTGAAGTGAAAAGTATGATTACCATTGGACAGATGAGGAAACTAAAGTCAGGTAAGAAAACAAAAGTATGAAATTACTTGTTCTTCAGTTCAGTTCAGTTGCTCAGTTGTGTCTGACTATTTACAACCCCATGGACTGCAGCACACCAGGCTTCCCTGTCCATCACCAACTCCCAGAGCACCCCATGGACTGCAGCACACCAGGCTTCCCTGTCCATCACCAATTCCCAGAGCCTACTCAAACTCACATCCATCGCGTCGGTGACACCATCCAACCATTTCATCTTCTGTTGTCCCCTTCTCCTCCCTCCCTCAATATTTTCCAGTGTTAGGGTCTTTTCCAATGAGTCGGTTCTTTGCATCAGGTGGCCAAAGTATTGAAGTTTCAGCTTCAGCATCATTCCTTCCAATGAATATTCAGGACTGATTTCCTTTAGGATTTACTGGTTTCATCTCCTTGCAGTCGAAGGGAATCTCAAGAGTCTTCTCCAGCATCATAGTTAAAAAGCATCAATTCTTCAATGCTCAGCTTTTTTTATAGCCCAACTCTCACATCCATAAATGACTACTGGAAAAAACATAGCTTTGACTAGACAGACCTTTGTTGGTCAAGTAACATCTCTGCTTTTTAATATACTGTCTAGTTTGGTCATAACTTTTTTCCCAAGGAGCAAGCATCTTTTAATTTCATCATGGCAGTTACCATCTGCCGTGATTTTGGAGCCCAAAAAACTAAAGTCTGTCACTGATTCCATTGTTTCTCCATCTATTTGCCATGAAGTGATGGGACAGGATGCCATGATCTTAGTTTTCTGAATGTTGAGTTCTAAGCCAACTTTTTCACTCTCCTCTTTCACTTTCATCAAGAGGCTCTTTACTTCTTCTTTACTTTCTGCCATAAGGGTCGTATCATCTGTGTTTCTGAAGTTATTGATATTTCTCCTGGAAATCTTGATTGCATCTTGTGCTTCATCCAGCCCAGCATTTCACATGATGTACTCTGCATAGAAGTTAAATAAGCAGGGTGACAATATTCAGCCTTGATGTACTCCTTTCTCAATTTGGAACCAGTCTGTTGTTTCATGTCCATTTCTAACTGTTGCTTCTTGACCTGCGTACAGATTTCTCAGGAGGCAGCTAAGGTAGTCTGGTATTCACATCTCTTTAAGAATGTGCCACTGTTTATTGTGATCCACACAATCAAAGGCTTTGGCATAGTCATTAAAGCAGAAGTAGAGTTTTTCTGGAACTCTCTTGCTTTTTCAATGATCCAACAGATGTTGGCGATTTGATCTCTGCTTCCTCTGCCTTTTCTAAATCCAGCTTGAACATCTGGAAGTTCATGGTTCACGTACTGTTGAAGCCTGACTTGGAGAATGTTGAGCATTACTTTGCTAGTGTGTGAGATGAGTGCAATTGTGCAGTAGTTTGAACACTCTTTGGCATTGCCTTTCTTTGGGATTGGAATGAAAATGGAACTTTTCCAGTCCTGTGGCCACTGCTGAGTTTTCCAAACTGGCTGGCATATTGAGTGTAGCACTTTAGGAGCACCATCTTTTAGGATTTGAAATAGCTCAACTGGAATTCCATCACCTCCACTAGCTTTGTTTGTAGTGATGCTTCCTAAGGCCTACTTGACGTAACATTCCAGGATATCTGGCTCTAGGTGAGTGATCACACCATCGTGGTTATCTGGGTCATGAAGATCTTTTTTGTATAGTTCTTCTGTGTATTCTAGTCACCTTGTCTTAATATCTTCTGCTTCTATTAGGTCCCTACCATTTCTATCCTTTATCATGCTCATCTTTGCATGAAATGTTCTCTTGGTATCTCTAATTTTCTTGAAGAGCTCTCTAGTCTTTCCCAGTCTATTGTTTTCCTCTATTTCTTTGCACTGATCACTGAGGAAGGCTTTCTTATCTTGTCTTGCTATTCTTTGGAACTCTGCATTCAAATGGACATCTTTCCTTTTCTCCTTTGCCTTTAGCTTCTCTTCTTTTCTCAGCTATTTGTAAGGCCTCCTCAGACAACCATTTTGTCTTTTTCCATTTCTTTTTCTTGGGGATGGTCTCAATCACTGCCTTCTGTACAATGTCATCAACCTCCATCCACAGTTCTTCAGGCATTCTGTCCATCAGATCTAATCCCTTGAATCTATTTATCACTTCCACTGTATAATCATAAGGAATTTGATTTAGGTCATACCTGAATGGTCTAGTGGTTTCCCTACTTTCTTAAATTTAATTATAAATTTGGCAATAAGGAGTTCATCATCTGAGCCACAGTTAGCTCCGAGACTTGTTTTTGCTGACTGTATAGAGCTTTTCCATCTTTGGCTGCAAAGAATATAATCGATCTGATTTCAGTATTGACCATCTGGTGATGTCCATCTGTAGAGTTTTCTCTTGTGTTTTTGGAAGAGGGTTTTTGCTATGACTAGTGCATTCTCTTGGCAAAACTCTGTTAGCCTTTGACCTGCTTTGTTTTGTACTCCAAGGCCAAATTTGCCTGTTAGTACAGAGAACTCTCGACTTCCTACTTTTACATTCCAGCCCCCTATATTGAAGAGGACATCTTTTTTGAGCATTAGTTCTAGAAGGTTTTGCAGGTCTTCATAGAACCATTTGACTTCAGCTTCTTGTTCTTATGCTGTGACAAAGAGTCGGATGTGACTGACCAAGTGCACACACACACATGCTGAAACAATAGCCACAAAAACAGAAAGACTACCATTTACTGACTATACACCAAATGGCAGGAATTATCGTAAGCATTTTAAATAATCTAATTTAATCCTAATCAGAATTTTACAAGACACATATTATATAATTGGCCCCACATTATATGTGAGGAATATTGAGAATGAAACAGCTCAAATAACTTGTCCAAAATCACAAAGCTCTTAAGTTAAAGACTGACAATTCAAGTTCCATAGCTGTTGAAATGTGAACCCTATGCATTAAAAAAATGGGTCTATTATATTATTCTTGGTTAAATTAATGACTTCCTTACTTCACTATGTTAAAATTATGTAACTGTGCATTTACAAATACTTTATTTATATATATTACACATGGATTTATATAAAACAAGTATGATAATACTTGTATACATCTTTATTTTTTTTAAGTTTTATTTAATGTCTAGTCGGGGTCAAAAGTAAATAGATGAAGTGATATTTTTCACTTTTACCATTCAAGGCCATTTGTCATTTATTAGATAAACTTATGCAAATAAGCTGAAGCAAAGATATGCTTAAATTGTACAAGCTCTGAACTTCACACCATGGAACCAGGCTAAACAAGTTCAATTCTATTCTAAAAAGTTTGATAAATAATAAACTATTTGTTGAATAAAAAGAAGTCTAAAAAAATAGTACAACTTGCTTTTGATCATTGCTGCGTCACTAATAATATCAATGTATTAGTTTGATGTATTAGTTTTCAGTTTGTTTCAACGTTTATGAAATATCTACGTCAAACTAAACATTATGCTACAAATATTAACAAGATATAACCTTTGTCCTTGAAGAGTGAGGGTCAAGTATATGTGATATGCATAAATGGACAATTCCAGATCAACTAGATAAATACAAAATGGAGATGTCAAGGTGCTTTAATAGCTTGGAGGAAAGTGACAAAATAAGCAATCGAAGAAAGAATGCCTTGCTGGAGACAATGCTTGATTCAAACATTTAAAGGACAAGCAGAAGTGAGCCAGTAAAGATGGGAAACCAAAGCATTGGTCACAACCCGAACACCTTTCATGTCCTTCATTCCATAACACTAAGCTTGTATGTGCACTGAAGAGAAGAAACAAACCCATATCCCTTAGAAAGTCAATTCAGTTTAGAAAACAAGTTAGATTTCCAATATGCTTATTCATTCACGTATATTCACCTTAAATTGAGCCTACTCTTTTTCTATGTTATTTACTCTGTTTTGAATGTTTTTGCCCTCAATACGCTCTTAATAGGCTATCACTCAATTTTTTTTTCTTTAATTATATTGAGAACAAAAAGTTATTTGTAGGCAAAAGGGAAAAAAATAAAGAAAAAATATTGTACAGGATACTAGAAAGTATAAATATTTGTTGTTCAGTCCCTAAGTCGTGTCTGACTCTTTGCAACAGCATATACTGCAACATGTCAGGCTTCCTTGTCCTTCACTATCTCCCTGAGTTTGCTCAGAGTCATGTCCACGGAGTCACTGATGCTACCTAACCATCTCATCTTCTGCTGCCCTCTTTCCCTTTTGCCTTCACTCTTTCCCAGCATCAGGATCTTTTTCAATGAGTTGGCTCTTCATATCTGGTGGCAAAAGTATTGGAGCTTCAGCTCCAGCATCAGTCTTCCAATGAATATTCACAGTTGATTTCTTTTTCAGATCAACTGGGCTTCCCTGGTGGCTCAGAAGTTAAAGCGTCTGCCTGCAATGCAGGAGACCCAGGTTTGATCCCTGGTTTGGGAAGATCCCCTGGAGAAGGAAATGGCAACCCACTCCAATGCTCTTGCCTGGAGAATCCCATGGATGGTGGAGCCTGGTAGGCTACAGTCCATGGGGTTGCAGAGAGTCGGACACGACTGAGCGACTTCACTTTCACTTTCAGATTGACTGGTTTGATCTTGCAGTCCAAGGAACTCTCAAGTCTTCTTCAGCACCACAATTTGAAAGCATCAATTCATCATCACTCGGCCTTCTTTATGGTCTGACTCTCACATCCATACATGACTACTAGAAAAACCATAACTTTGACTATATGGACCTTTGTCAGTAAAGTAATGTCTTTGCTTCTTAATATGCTGTCTCAATTCCCTGAGGCTTTCTGGTAGGCACTGATAATAAACATCTGACTCCAGGGTGTCATCATGGATGAACCAAATTTTAGTACTTTATTTTGTTGAAATTTTAACTTCCTATGTAAATGAAGAGTTGCTTATCTCTGCTTAGTAAATTGGCATAAACAAGTAAATATTAAGCACCACAGAGGGAAGTTCTTTGAATTATTTAATTCCCAATTGAGAGTAGCTCACATCTAAAATCCATTGTTCTCATATAGTAACAGTACCTGTCCTCTTAGCTGTTTTTTAAAAATCTCTTGATAATTTCTTTTATTTGAAATATATGTTCTATTTTTCAAAATCTCTGTGTACCTAACATGATCAGAAAGTTGAAACAATTTTTTTTTAATCTTAGCAATGACTCTTGATCTATCTTTTACCATTTCTGTCTGCTGAATTAGGAAACTCATAACTTGGGCAGTCTTGGAATTGAGACTTGGCTTTGAGGAAGAAGGTACTTTCTAGATTTAGTGACCTTGTATTTCTAAATTGAGGGGGCTGTCCTGACTACACATTTACTTCCCAATTGCACCTGTAAGTAAATTAATACATGATGATTCATCCATTTTGACTTGGGATTCTGAATCTGAAGATTCCCATAATGAGGAAGAGCACAGATTTTTAAACGGGGCTACATGGGTTCTGATTCCAGCTCCACCACTTACTATGTGATCTTAGGCAAATTATTATCTTCTCTTAGCTTATGCTTTTGAACTGTGGTGCTGGAGAAGGCTCTTGATACTCTCTTGGACAACAAGCAGATAAAACCAGTCAATCCTAAGGGAAATCAACCCTGAAAATTCATTGGAAGGGCTGTTACTGAAGCTGAAGCTCCAATACTTTGCCACCAATATGAAGAGCCGACTAATTGGAAAAGACCCTGATGCTGGGAAAGATTGAGGGCAGGAGGAGAAGCGGACAATAGACAATGAGATGGTTGGATGGCATCACTGACTCAATGGACAGGAGTTTGAGCAAACTCTGGGAGGTACTGAAGGACAGGGAGGCCTGCAGTCCATGGGATTGCAAAGAGTTGAACACGACTGAGCAACTGAACAACAAGCTGAAAAATGCGACTGTTAAGAGTATCTTTATGATGAGGTTGTTATGAAGTGCAAATGAGTAAATACATGTGATCAAAACAGTGGCAGACACAGAGTAAGCACTACGTGCATATTTTGTATTATTGTTATACGTGGAAAATAAAAACCAGGTAAAAACAATACAGCAACAACAGTAGCCAAACTCACCAGTGACTGCACCTTTGACTAGAGAAAATTCATGATATTTGTCTCCAAGATGAGATTTGTCTTCAAGATGGGATTTGAGGTTAGGATGCTTCAAATAATCCCATTATTCAAGAGGACAGTTATTCATAAGCCCCTGCCACCAGGGAGACTCAAAAATCTAGTAAAGAAAAGAATTCCAGACCCACAATGGCTCCCCAAGTGTAATCTTTTGGGCAATTCAGACACTTCCTAAGTAGGAAAAATAACTTTAGTAAATACGTCTTTATCAGTCACTTAGTCTTCCTCCTCCTTGTCTTTAATCTTACCAGTTTCTTGTCTTAATATCTTAATTACTTCTTTTCAAGACTTCTGTGTCCTTAACTATCCAGCTAAATTATATCCTCAGCTATGCTACCCTTCCTTTCCCACTCTAATATTTGTTTAAACACTGTACATGTTCCACATAATTTGTTGTCTGGTTTTGTACTCTAGCACAGTTCTGTTGTGTCCGTGAATAAATCCTTGAGTTTCTATACCTCCTGAGATTGAGCATATAGTTGGTTTTCAAAAATCTACTTCATTAATGAAATTACAACACATTCACAGATGTTTCCATTTCAATGAGAAACCCAACACATCTTACATATCGGACTAATACTTATAGGAAATAATATTCCCTGACTCAAAAATGAAAGTATGTATGTTTATGGCTGAGTCACTTTGCTGGCCACCTGAAACTATCACAACATTGTTAATCAGCTATACTCCAATACAAAAATAAAAATTTAAACAAAAATAAAAACAGTTCAACTGTCTCCAAATTTAAGAGAGTCAAAGAAAAAACAATCTGAGTTGACTCCCTTGATATATCTTGACCTAAAACTGAGGATGGATGGGGAAACGTAATAACACAATTTGATTATCTGGCACCATTTTGAATAAAAACATTGAAATCAAATATTGGGACTGATTTTGTTAAGTCACCCAAAGGCAAATTAATTTGACCATTTAAATCCCAACTGTGCGGTATGTCCTGAATATGATTCAAATATCATTTCCAATTGAATCATTTTTCTATTTTATGCTAATTCATCTTTGAATGTCAGCAAATAAAAAGAAAAAATGTAAAACTTTACAATGTTTAGGGTAAGAAAGAAAGTGCTGTAATAGCTGTATTATCTATTACTGATCATCCTCTGTACAGGTTTGGCATACATTCTGAAAATTCTTAACTTTTAGCAGCATATTGCATCCAGAAATGCATATCTCATAGGCTCCATTATGCCACATAAACTTTTTCAATGTAAATATATTATTAATAATTTTATGATTTCAGCTAAACTCCTGATTCTTATTTGTTTTCCTGATGTGTTTTTCCTCCTTAATTACCTGTTTCAGACATTTTTGTGTATCTGTCTTTCCCTATGTTCCCTTGAGGCCTCATAATTAGAGTTTGCTGTACCAAACAGGAAACCAAGAAAATCTTGCTTGATTTCAGGTTTTTGTAAAATTCGGAAACTTGGAACTGGTTTATCAAAGTTTTCTTGAGGTAGACAAACCTTTCAGCAAGTTTTACGTATCTGGGATGAATTCAAAGTCAGATTGAGCCAATTAATTTTTGGCAGGGAAAATTGTAACATATGATAGCTGGGTTTGTGCTGCTGCTGCTGCTGCTGCTGCTGCTGCTAAGTCATTTCAGTCGTGTCCAACTCTGTGCGACCCCATAGTCGGCAGCCCACCAGGCTCCCCTGTCCCTAGGATTCTCCAGGCAAGAATACTGGAGTGGGTTGCCATTTCCTTCTCCAATGCATGAAAGTGAAAAGTGAAAGTGAAGTCGTTCAGTCGTGTCCGGCTCCTAGTGACCCCATGGACTGCAGCCTGCCAGCTTCCTCCATCCATGGGATTTTCCAGGCAAGAATACTGGAGTGGGCTGCCATTGCCTTCTCTGGCATTTGTGCTAAATGGCTTTATATAAAGATGGGTGACTTTGGAAGGATCTGGCTTTGATCCATCCAAAGAGCCATTTGTTGGCTCTTTCCATTTATAAGCATGAAGTGTGAGTCAAATCTTGTCGAATTCTGTCCTCTCGGATCTCTTGCAGGAAAATTTGTCTCCTATCATTTAATTTCCCAGAACAATTCTTTATTCAATACTAAACATTTTCCTCTGTGTTTATACTGAAACTTATGTTTCTTTAAAAAGCATAAGTGGCATATACAAGGACAGGTCACAAAAAGGAATAAGCCCCAAACTACATGTGCCATGAAGGCAGGGATTTCTGCTCTATTTACAGTTTCTAAAACAGTCTCTACTATGTAGTTGAACATTGAACATTTGTTGAATAAACAAATAAGAATTCATTCCTCCAAAGACCACCATAGCAGTAGAATGAAGATGAAGAGAGACTCCCTGCTATTTCCTCAAACTCATTAAGCGTTTTGTTACTTATTTATATTTCTTCCCTCAAATATTCAATTTACCAAATAAATGACAAGATTACTCAAAGAAGTCTATGCCCTCGCCTTCTGTCATTGTCGTTCAGTTGCTAAGTCATGTCTGAATCTTTGTGACCCCGTGGACTGCAGCACACCAGGCTTCCCTGTCCTTCACTATGTCCCAGAGTTTGCTCAAACCCGTGTCCATTGAGTCGATGATGCTGTCCAACCATTTTATCCCCCTATACCCTTTTATGCTTTTGCTTAAATATAACAATAGTGATACTCGTGGGCACACAACAGCAGAAGCTGTTTTGGAGTAATTAATTGGTTCTCATTATAGAAAATAATTACAAACACTTATAATACTTTTTTTTTGTCTCTTTCATAATACTGAAAGGAACTAAAAAACTCATAGGTTATACAGGAGGAATTTAAGTTCAGGAGATGACATGGTTACCCAAATCATACAACTGAGAGGGGAAAAACAGGTATGTGGCTAGGTCACTTGGTTTTAGGCAAAGTGTTATTTTCACTGTACTAAGGGTGAAATTTTTCTTTTCATCACTTTCTTCCCTGCATACAAAATATACTTCAGGATATCTGGCTTTATTTTAACCCAAAATTAGAATTGGAGGAACCAAGATCTCAGATTTACAGTATCTTTTCAGGGTTCCCATGCATGTGCTTTGCAATGTCCACAGCTTAACAATACCTCTTGAAATCAACTCAAAAAAGGATGCTAGGTCTTCACTGTGGGAATGTAAGTTATCATAGCTGGTCCCTGTTCCTACCAGCCTCTGTTCTGATACAGTCTCCCTCCTCCATATTTAACTCACTTTGTTCTGTAAGTCCTTCACCCAAGTATAAAGTATGTCAAAATAATGCAATTTGATGCCATTCTATTGACCAGACAGCCAATACTACTCAGTAAGCAATGATACACTTCTATTTTGGTTCCTAGGTTAAGGCCTCACAAACAGAACATGAGAGGAAAATAAAGCTAGTCACTGGAACCGGAAAAAACTCAGAGAAATCAATTTTGTGAAATCATAAAATTAAGAATTCTCCATAGCTACCAGTATTTCCTCTGTAGTCTAAAAAGTCAGATTACTGGACCTCACCTACCACCTCAGTTTACTAGAATCTCTACATACACTCACTAAATTATTCACCATGGTTTTATAGAGCAAATACTTAGACAATGTGTTTGCTCAATCTGTGAAGCTCTATATTTTTATTCATCAAAGTTTTAATAATCATCAAATGTGTACTTGCACAATATGTATATTATCCTAGGTGCTGGGCATACAACTGAGAACAAGACTGGCTCTGGCTGTGTGCTGTAGAGCTTGGATTTTTATTTTTTCTGCACCATTCTCTTTCTCCTCTCCTTCTGGGGACCATAATTTTTGGTATGTTAAAGCCACTTAATATTGTTCACATATCTATAAGGTTCTATTTATTTTACCTCAATCTTTTTTTTATCTCTGTTCTTCACACTGCTAATTTCTATTAATCCATCTTCAAATATAGTCTTTTTCTTGTCACCTTCAATGAGCAGTTTCTGTATATTATAGTTATTGTATGTTTAAGCTCCTTTTTTTAATTTAGTTTCTATTCCTCTGCTGAGATTCTTCATCATTTTATTCATTATACATATATCTTCCTTCATGTCCTTAAAAATACTTAAAATAGCTGCTTTTAAATCCTTTTCAGCTAACTGTAACATCTGGGTTATTGCAAGAGCAATTTATATTTACTGCATTTTTTTCTTGATTATGGGTCACATTTTTCTACTTCTTCATACGAATTGTGTTCATATACTGGATATTATGGATAATACACTATACAAACTAGGCACTGTTATGTTACTAAGATGAGAGAATTTTTTCTTCTAGAACCAGATAATTTGGCTGGATTTAAACTCCAAATTTCTCCCCTTGCAGAGATCACATTCTCTGAAACTTCTGCACAGTTCTCTCAACTTCCAGATGAAATGCTGTTGTTGTGTTTTATTTATTTTTATTTTTTGCTGGGCCCCATATGGTTTTCTCGAAGCATGCCAGCCAGTTCAGCACGCAGCTAAAGATTTGAGTGGATTTTATAAGCAGGTTTGAGACCTGAATTACTTTGTGTTTTTTCCTTTCAGGATTTCTTCCTAACCTTGTGGCTTTTTTTTTTTTTTTCTTTCTTAGATCCACACTGTTCTCTGATGCCTCAGGCCAGTAAGACAGTGGCTTTCTGCCTTCATAGCCTTTGGGAGATTTGGACACGTACCGAAAAAAATAAATAAATAAAGAGCTTCAAAATAGCAAATCTCACCTGTTAAACTTCATCTTTCAAGCATAACATCCTCTGCAATTTTTTACCTACTTTTGGTCATTATCTGCTGCCTTCAGGTTGCCTGGTAGATAGATAGACAGACAGATAGATAGATAAATGTTGTTTAGTCATTAAGTCATGTCCAGCTCTTTGTAACCCCACAGACTGTAGCCTGCCAGACTCCTTTGTCCATGAGATTTCCCAGGCAAGAATACTGCAGTGGGTAGCCATTTCTTTCACCAGGGGATCTTCCCAACCCAGGGATCAAACCTGGGTGTCCTGCATTGGCAGGCAGATCCTTTACTGCTGAGCCAACAGGGAAGCCCAGACACAGACACACGTATTATAGATTTTGTAATTTTTATCTGTGAGAAAAAGTTTCTAACCAAATTAGTCTACCATTATGTAAAGCAGTAATCACAAAAATCCACCACCAATACATTTGTTCAAATGTGTAATAAGCCATTTATAAATATTTACATAGGCACCGTTTGAGATTTTCAAGAAGAAATAAGAAAAATAACACCGTGTCTGAGTCTCAGGACAGCTCAGAAGATGGAATTTGAGTCTCAGAAGGTTGCTAATAACTTGGGAGGCATACATTTCACAGAAGGAAATTTTCCAGGCAAAGGAGGAAAAGAGAAAAAGCTTTCTTCTATTAAGATTCTGTTATCTGTCAGTGGTAAAGAAGTTCCACAATAGATGAGCCTTGATCTTCAGACAGCACCTGAGTCTCCTGATTCTGTCTTCTGTGCGCTGAGTCATTTCAGTTGTGTCCAACTCTTTGCGGCTTCATGGACATAACCTCTGCGGGTTCCTCTGTCCATGGGATTCTCCAGGCAAGAATACTGAGTGGGTTGCCATTTCTTCTCCAGGGATTGAACCTGAGTCTCTAATGTCTCCTGCATTGGCAGGCGGGTTCTTTACCACTAGCGCCACCTGGGAAACCATTCTGTCCATAATATAACACAATAAATGTGGGGCTGAACAAACCTTTGAAGAAAATCCCAGCTGTATCCTCAGGGTACTAATCAACAGACTCTCCTTGAAGGTCAAGTGTATTTATGCTAAAATGATAATGTCAGTGTTAATCCAAGTCACAATCACTTGGAGATGGAAAACACACACACACACACACACACACACACACACTCAAAAACTCAGACCTGCACAGGGACATTTTCTCTCAATGAGTGAGTGAGTGAGTGAAGTCACTCAGTCGTGTCCAACTTTTTGCGATCCCATGGACTATAGCTTACCATGCTCTTCCATCCATGGGATTCTCCAGGCAAGAGGACTGGAGTGGGTTGCCATTTCCGGATGGTATTTGTTTCTCATCAGTAGCAGCATAACTCCTTGCCATAAATGAAAGAATAATCCAGTATTCTCATTAGAAAGAGGTTATTTGTCAATAATTTCCTCAAGATGATATATGGAATAATAAAATACTGGACATTTGAGCCGTCAAGGAAGAGTTTTTGTTTTAGATAGACTGTTAACAAAACAATCAGTTTTAACATCAGGAAAAGATTTCCTTCTATTTCTGTAGAGAAAAATAACTTCTCCCTTGCTGTTAAATATACTTAATTGAAGAGATCCACATTGTACTGCTAATACAGTGGCATATCACTTGAACTTTTGACTAAGTGTCATTCTTATAACATTATTATAGAATCCTAGCTCATCATGAGAACAGAGGTGCTAATCAAGAGGAATTACTCAGTAATTATATTTTTATTTAGAATTTTAAACGTGAGCATTGCTATTTTGGGAAACACCCCAAGCATAATTTTTTTTCCACGTATTTATCTGAAGTGGCTCAATTAACTCTTTGTTATCTGGGCAAACCTAGTTGTTTTGCCCCTCTTGTAGCACTGTTGGCTGGATAGAAATGTTATAGAACCCAAGTTTAATCATCACGTGTACACGCACATTCTATTGGTTCTGTTTCTCTGGAGAATGCTGACTAACAAAGGAAAATGTATTATTTACTTGTTTGTTTGTTTATTATAAGGGTTAGGTTCATGTGATTATGGAGGCTGACAAGTCCCAAGATCTGCAGTTAGTAAGGCATTCTGGAGACCTATGAGAACTGATGATGTCATTGTGGTCCTAGTCCAGTGGCCTGAGAAATAGGAAGGCCAAAGGTACAGCTCTTGAGAGTCCTTTGGACAACAAGGAGATTAAAATAGTCAATCCTAAAGGAAATCAACTCTGAATATTCACTGAAAGGACTGATGCTGAAGCTGAAGCTCCAGTACTTTGGCCACTGAGTTTGAGCAAACTCAAGGAGATAGTGAAGGATCAGGAAGCCTGGCATGCTGCAGTTCATTGGGCTGCAAAGAGTCAGACATGACTTAGCCACTAAACAATAATAAAGATACAGCACTAGTCCAAAAGTCAGCAGGCTTAAGATCTAAGAAGAGCCAATGCTTCACTCCAAGTCCAAAATGGGAAAGAAGTGATATCTCACCTTGAAGACAGTCAGGCAGAAGGAATTCCCTTTTACTCACTGTAGGGTTAGCCTTTTCATTGTATTCTGTCCTTCAGCTGATTGGAAGGAGCCCGCCCACACTTGGAAGGGCAATCTGCTTCATTTGGTCTACTGATTCAAATGTTAATCTTATTCAGAAACACCCTCACAGAAGACATACCCAGAATAATATTTGATCAAATGTCTGGGTGCCTTGTGGTGAAAGTGACATGGGCTAAATTATGTTAGAAATTTCTTTCCATTTTACATAGTCTCAAAAAGAACACGAGATTCAGTTTTAACTCTAATAACCAGAAAAGTAAGTAATAATTCATGACGATCTGTTTTTCTCAAGTGTAAAAATTAAGCATAGTTTATGTCTGATGTATACGATTTATGCTTCTTTGTTGCAAAGATGATACACTGTTGCTCCTTTTTGACATGTATCATTCCTATCTGTCAACTACCAAAATGAAAACAATCTTCAAAAAGCTGCAGGGAAACATATTTTGGAGATGCACAGGTGATATTAACAAACATTATCATGAAAATGTCATAGCTCTGAACAGAGGTGTTTTCAACAAAAGCTTTTTTACACATGTCACTTTTATTATATGTCAACTGAGATGCAATAATCATGGTCAAACTGGTTAGTTAAAAACAACTCCGAATACCAATCAGAACACCTGGGTTTGACTTCCAGTCTGAACATTTAACTAGCTATATAAGCATGGGTATGGTATGTAATTTCTCTGGTCCTCAGTTTGTGGAGCAATCAAATGATAAAAAATGGAAAGTCTACAAACTGTTTGATAGCTCCTTGAATTATAGTCTTCCCTCAAATCAGTTCAGCAAACATCTGTTGATTGCCTATGAACCAGAGGTTGAAACTCTGTGCTAGGCACCTGGGGGATACAAAGATTAATAATTCATAATTTCTTCACCTCAAGGGGTTCACCATCTAGAGGGAAAAAGAAAAATGAATCTACAACTACCTTTAATGCAAGAAGGACGGTGGTAAATATTTTAACCAAGTTTCTAAGCAAAAGCCAAAAAATGACAGAAGCTAAAATAATTAATTTCAGTCCAGGTACTGGAAGACTGGCATTTTATGTGAGCAGGAATTCAATTTATTATATGCAACCCATAAACTTTACTTTTGCTTCAGCGCTTAGAATGAAATGAAATGTTAGTTATATAATATAACTTAAGCATAACGCTGAGCTGATCTTGATGGAAATAGAGAATGTTGTAGAAAGAATGCTACACGGCACCAAAATGCATTTCCTTCTGCTAGTCACACAGCCAGTAGGCATGGATGGATGTGAGAGTTGGACCATAAAGAAAGCTGAGTGCCAAAAAATTGATGCTTTTGAACTGAAGTGTTGGAGAAGACTCTTGAGAGTTCCTTGGATTGCAAGGAGATCCAACCAGTCCATCCTAAAGGAACTCAGTCCTGAGTGTTCATTGGAAGGACTGATGCTGAAACTCCAATACTTTGGCCACCTGATGCAAAGAACTGACTCACTGGAAAAGACCCTGAAGTTGGGCAAGATTGAAGGCAGGAGGGGAAGAGGACGACAGAGGATGAGATGGTTGGGTGGCATCACTGAATCTATGGTCATGAGTTTGAGTAAGCTCCAGGAGTTGGTAATGGACAGGGAAGCCTGGTGTGCTGCAGTCCATGGGGTCACAAACAGTTGGACATGACTGAGTGACTTAACTGAACTGAACTGGTCACACAGCCAGTCTACACTTCTTAGCTTTCTGCTTTAATAGGAATGGCTGGGAAACTGCATTATACATCATGGAATATCACTATCGCTAACTCGCTTCAGTCGTGTCTGACTCTGTGCGACCCCATAGACGGCAGCCCACCAGGCTCCCCCATCCCTGGGATTCTCCAGCCAAGAACACTGGAGTGGGTTGCCATTTCCTTCTCCAATGCATGAAAGTGAAAAGTGAAAGTGAAGTCGCTCAGTCGTGTCCGACTCTTCACAACCCCATGGACTGCAGCCTACCAGGCTCCTCCGTCCATGGGGTTTTCCAGGCAAGAGTACTGGAGTGGGGTGCCATCACCTTCTCTGACCATGGAATATAGGCAAAGAGAAATCCCCCCTTTCCAGGTCCACTTTCTTTCTTCTTCTGTTAGCCAGATTCCAGGAATACATTGGTGACGCTGGTGCCATAGGGAAGTGTGTAGCCACTGGAAGAAGAATTCCTGAGTGATTGTTTGAACAAGAGCCTTTTTCTTGGCAACATACATTAAACTATGACATGAAGGTGAAGTAAACTTTAAATCACTGCAATTTTTGTACTATTTAAACCTTTAGCCTACTTAGGCTAACAGAGAAATCAGTACCTTGACATGTAATAATTTCATAATGAAATTTAGATTATGTGGTGTTTGTTTAGTAATAGGATGGTTAAAGGAATGAAATTCATTTCAGAGACAAGAAACACAGCAGCCTACATTATCACTGGCAAAATACTAACAGAAACTTAAACTAGGAAAATTGAAAGAATAAAAGAGAGAAACAGAGAGACTCATATTCATAATCAGAGATTTTAACCCTCTTCTCTCAGTAATTGAAAAAAACAAATAGAAAAAAATCCAAATAATATAAAGTATCTAAACACATTCAACCAACCAGATGTAACTGAGATTTATAAAACACTGCGTTCAAAAAATCTAAAGAATATATATTGTTTTCAAGCAAACAAAAATGTTCCCAAGACCATATTGGGGCCATAGAAAAGTCCCCCAAAAAATTTCCAAAAAAATTAAAAGCATCCAGAATACATTTTCCAATCATACTAATTCAATTATAAGCCCAAACAATAAAATATCTAACTGTTTAGACATTAAGCAATACCTTTCTAAATATTCATAGGTGAAGAATAAAGTATAAAGGAAGTTAGAAAATATTTCAATCTGAAATGTAATGAAAATAAAATGTATCCAAATTTAGGGAGTATGGCTAAAATCATTAGAGGAAAGTTTATGCCTTTAAATGCTTGTATTAGAAGTGAGAAGAGTTAAAGATTAATCATCTAAACTTATATCTCAAGCAGAAAAAGAAGGGCAACACTGACAACAAAGAAAAAAGGAAAGAAGGTGAAAAATAGATAGTAACAGGATCACACAAGTTGGTCCTCTGAAAATGATTAATAAAACTAGTAAACCCTAAGAAAGGATAATCAAGGTAAAGGCAGAGAAAATACAAACTATCAATATGAGGAATAAAGATTAGAGATTATACACACTGAACCTTAAAAGGAAAATAAAAGGATAATATGGCCAACTTTATGACACTATATGGAAGAATTCAGATAAAAAGGAAGCATCTCCTTGAAAGATTAAACTTACCAAAACTGATACAATAACAAATAAAAATTATGAACAGTCATTACATGTGCTTTTAAAAAACAAAAGCTGGACTTCCCTGGTGGCTCAGTGGTAAAGAATCCACCTGCCAATGCAGGAGATGGGTTGGATGCCTGAACCGGGACAATCCCACATGCCACAGAGCAACTAAGCCCCAGCCCACAGCTACTGAGCCTGGGAACGTCAGCTCCTGAGCCCACGTGCATGTACTGAGGCCCTGGCGCTCTACAGCCCATGCCCCACCAGAAGGGAAGCCACTGCAATGAGAAGCCTGTGCCCCAGAACTGAGAATAGCCCCTCCTTACCACAACCAGAGAAAACCCGTGCAGCAGTGAAGACCCAGCCAGGCAAAAATACAAAATATATACATAATTTTTTTATATAAATAAAAAACAAAGAGTTGGTTAGAAACTTATCATAAGAGAATCTCCATGTCCAGGTGGCTTTATTGGTGAGTGCTATCAAATATTTTAAGAACTACTAACCTTACTTACGTAAGGCATAAGTACCTTTTCAGGCAATACTGAGGGAAGAAATATTTTCCAAATCATTTTATGAGACCAGTATAACCTCAATATCAAACCTAACAAAAACATCAAAATAACAAAAAAAGCATAGACCACCATCCCATATGAATACAAACATAGAAATTGTCACCAAAATATTAGGAGTATGGGTCCAGCATTATAGAAAAAGGCTAATACATTATCTCCAAGTTAATTAGGATTCTTCAGATAAACAAGACCAATAGTAAAATAGTGTGTGTGTGTGTGTGTGTGTACAGAAATATATATTTAAGATTTATTAAATAGTAAAAGAAACTGTTCTTAAAAATGCATTGATTTCAAGAAGAATTTATAATGAAAATTATAATAGAACTGAAGAAAACCTAAATCACTAAATATCTCTCTTGCAGGAAGTACCATATAATAAAGGGGAAACACATAGCATTAAATGCACACAATAGGAAAGAAGAGAAGCCGAACATTAATAAGCTAAGCATCCTACTCAGGTAGGTAGAAGTCAGCAGGATCCATACAAGTGAAACACTGGATATTTATGAACAAATAACAACCAATGAGAAAGTGTTATATCTAAAATTACTATTCAAAATAGCAAAAAAAAAATAAAACACACACAATCAAAAATACTACAAAAGTACACAATAATTGAAGGACAAAAGGAAAGGGAATTTGCCTTACCATATATCAAGTAAAACATATAGTATTTAAATATACACAAGGTATATTGAAATGTAAGCACCCAATGCGCCCTTTTTCAGACAGCTGTCTAGTTTGGTGAGCTGAGCAATGAAAATTTAAGCTCAAATATTTTATTACCCCTCCAAAAGTCACTCCTGAACCCCAATGAACTAAATGGCTTTCTATGTTCATCTCTACATTCTACTTTCATCTCTAGACTTTTGAATATCTGAGTTTATGTGTTTACTTTCTCCATCTGTCCATGAGCTCTTTAAAAGGAGAGACTGTGTCATATTCCCCAGCATATAAATTCAGTGTCTACCACTGTAACTCCATTATGAAAAGTATTCAGTAAGCTGTTCATGCGTTGAGGATGTTATAGCTTGTAGACGTTACAAATTCTGATGAAAAGAACAATGGTCTAGGAGTTAGAGAAGCTGTGTTCTAGTCCCAAATCCATCATTAAATACCTGGGTGATTTTAAGATGTTATGTCTGAGTTCCAGCAACTTTATTCATAATGCGGAAGTGACAGTCCTTGACTTACCAACTTCAAGTGATACTTAAATACCAAATAAAAAGACAACTGAGATCTTATAAAACATTATCTAGATATGATAGATTATAACAACTGAACAGTTTCCATCAGTTTGTAAGTTACCTGGCCCAAAATTAGGAAACATAGGCAATACTCCCAAAGTCCTAGCTACACACTTTTCTCAACTGCATTTGAGAAACAGATTGCATTTTCCATGGAATATTTCATATATATGTATCCCATCCCACATTCTCTTACAATGTAATGTTAACATGCCTTCATGGAGAGGTGCCCTTGAATTTGGGACGTTATAACTGTATTAACCAAAAGTATGTCACAGAAATGACCTTGCATAACTTCCACAGGCCATAAAAGTCAGTATGTCTCTCAAGAGACTTGCTCTCGAAATCCAGCCTCCTTGGTTTCAGGAAGGTGAAGCCACATGGTCAGTCTACATAGCCTTTCAGCCAAAAGCCAATATGAGCTACTGGGCGTGTGAGCAAATGGGCTTTGAGATGATGTCAGGCCCAGCCTTCAAATATTCCATCTGAGATAGAACACGTGGACAAAGATATCCCCATGGGGCCCTATCTGAAATCCCAACCCTCAGGAACCAAGAGAGATGATATATATATTTTTTAAGCTATTCAGTTTTAGGGTTGTTAAACAATTGATCACTAATATAACTTGATTTTCACAAATGTTTCTAAACATACCCTAACAGCAGCTTCTGCTTCCTCTCCTATGAACGGGGGCAATAGCTTTAACAGGACTCACAAGGCAGAGCTGACAGGTTTCAACAGAGAAGATACCTAAGATAGGAACAGTAATTTCTAAAGAATGCTTGCCATCAGAGTTTCTGACTTGGGTGGAAATGGGGCAGAGAAGGAAAAGTTAATGAGAAACTAACTTAGAAAATACCAAGCTGATAAAATACATCTTCATGCCAGCCTTCCCATGGCAACTTTTTGTTCAAACACAGGCATGAAATATTTAGAATTGCTCAAACTCCACTTGGAAGGCTTTTATCCCTGCAAAAGAGTTTGTAGCCAGAAGCTGCCTGCTGGCACTGCACGCAGGACTGCCCCATTTGCTCACTATCGGATTTACCCTTTGAATGACTGGCACACTCCAACCCATTTCCAAAGGCTCCTTTGCCTTCATGACTGACACTTCCCAGGAAAGAGGGGTTGTAATTGCCTCTTCTTTAGGAACTGAAGGCTGTTGGAGGGTTCTTGCTTTGGAGTGCCAGAGACCTTCCACTCTGCAAGCATCACAGACTCCGTGGAAGGAACATTTCAACTCAGCAGGAGACACAAAGACAAGGGAAATAAAGAAATTTGCAGGGCTGTTGTATTTCTGTCCAGTCTCCCAGTGTTGTCATCTCATTTTTGCCCAGTTACAGGGACTTCTTTAAAACCTGTCACCATAGATTTTATGACACATTTATTTTTTAAAAAATCCCAAGTATGTTCTTGTCCCACCTACATCCCCCTCAGAGAATATCAAGAATGGAAAACCAGGGATGACACATTTGGCCCAAGCACAGTCTCTGCTGCTGAAAGAAAACCATGTTATTTCTCCTTTCCAAGGGAGACAAGGGACTATGTGACATGTTCAGAAATGGTCGGAGTCAAAGAGGTTTCAACCCAGGTGCCTTCCTCAGATGAGTCAAAAATGTCCCTAAGAGTCAGGAAAACTGGTGATTCTGTTTGATGAGAGTGCAGATTTTCATAGACAAAAAGCATTTTATATGTAAATTGGCTTGATCTTGTCCTAAGAAGGATGGACAATATTATAGATCAAAGATTCCCACACTTTCTGTAAGAAATTTTATTATTACTTTATGATTAGTATGAGATATATATTCTGAGATGATGAGTTGTATAATTCCATTAAAAAACCTACCACTTTGATATTTTTTGTAGACCAGTGTCCTATTATCATGACATAAATATATGGTGTATATTAGGCATTTTGAAACATTGAGGATAGGTTGTAGATACCTATTATGACCTCTATAAAACTGAAAATTTCAGGTAAAGAACAATCAATTTAGAAAAGTCCTGGGAAATGTTATAAGAAACAAGATGTCAGGTTCTACCCTGGACCTACCAAATAGAGTCTACATTTCAACTAGATGCCCTGATGGCATGATCATTTCCATGTTCTTTTTTTTTTTTTTAATTTTTATTGGAGTATAGTTGTTTTACAAAGTTGTATTAGTTTCTGTGGTACACATAGTAAATTAGCTATATGCATACATATTAATGAAGGCGGGAAGAAAAGGGGACAAAAGAGGATGAGATGGTTGGATGGCACCACTGACTCAATGGACATGAGTTTGAGTAAGCTCCAGGAGTTGGTGATGGACAGGGAAGCCTGGCATGCTGCAGTCCATGGGGTCACAAAGAGTTGGACACGATTGAGTGACTGAACTGAACAGATGCATATTAATATAGCCTCTCTCTTTTCGATTCTCATTTAGGTCACCACAGTGCACCGAGTAGAGTTCCCTGTGCTATATAGTAATGTTTGAGGGGGGTTTCTCAACAGCAGTATAACTGGCATTTTTGCCAGATATTTCTTTGTACTGGGGAAGCGGAGGGCTATCCTGTACATTATAAGGTGTTTATAGAAGGCCAGCATCCCTGGCCTCTACCCACAATATACCAGTAGCTACCCTCTCATCCCTCCCCATTTCCATCCCTTATCTCTCTATACCCACCCCTGTCACCTTCTTGACCACAAAATGTATCTCCGGACAATGCCAAGTATCACCTTCAGGGGTGACAAGTCAATCTCGATTGAGAGCCACTGATCTATAATGAAACAATTTTGTCCTCAGTTATATGTTGTCCACATTATTCACTGTAGTTTTAGAATGGTAATTTTATGTCTTCAGTTCTTGATTATAAATGACACATTTCTCTGCATCTTTTGTACTGGCTACCATAGCGGTTGCCTGCAGCAGTAGCTATCCTTATACAGGTCCCTCCTCTCTTATCCCAGGCACTCTTGACCTTTGAGATCATCCCCCAGCTAAACGACCTGCATAAAAGGCTTGTGTTTCAAGTTCTGCTTTCAAGTAAACCCAAGCATAGCCACTCCTATAAAATCTAGAATTTAGGTCCTATAGTCAATAAATGTGTCAACTGCTACATATAAAGCAAAATATCATTCACTGTAAAGAATTCAAGTTCACTGAAGGCAGTGGTAGCATATTTCATATCTCTGTCTCTCCATTAACCATGAAAATGACTACCATGTGAGTTTCTCAATAAATAATTATTAGCTAAATTAATATAAAAAAGTTTTAACTTTATCTCATTCTCCTTAAATAATACCTTTCCTGCCACTGCTACTTCAATTTTATAAGCCAGTAGTTTGGAAAGAACAATGTTTAAAGTCCTTTCTTTGAAATAAGATAGTTAATTACTTCCTTGTCATTAGATGTGAAACAGCAAGCAAAAGCATGAGAAATTTCTAAGTTGGGCACATGAAGGAAATTTTTTCTGGGTTTTCCCAAGCCATAATTTTCACCACTTTTTCTTTTCAAGAAGAGAGATTGAAGGGGGACTTATTTCTGAATTAATTTTCATCTGAATTAATTTTCTAGGTGTGATAATACAGCTGTTCCCTAGTGTTTCTGGAATTCATCTTGAGATTTTTCTTGCTGTTTTTGGCTTCCATGTCACAATTATCCTTCTGCTTTAATTATTAGAACTCTTATAATGGAAAGAAGCAAAACCCTTAATATTCGGGCTTTATGGTATTCACATGGTTAATATTAAGAAAGGGACCCCAAGGAAAGCAGGTGCAATGACATTTGTTTAAATTCTAAAAAGATGCATTGCACATAAAATACACAGAAATCATATAATAACCATAAGCCGGTGATCTTAACTTACTGAGCAACAGAAGTCTGACAAATATTTTCTTACATTTTGCTTATTACAGCTCTCTCATAAGGAATTTCAATTAACTAATAGAGATAAACACTTGAAAAAGGAGTTTCAAAATGTCATTTCTATTGTTGGTTAACTCTGTTCTTTGGGTAGGCGTTCCCTGGTGGCTCAGAGGATAAAGCATCTGCCTGCCATGCGGGAGACCCGGGTTTGATCTCTGGGTTGGGAAGATCCCCTGGAGAAGGAAATGGCAACCCACTCCAGTATTCTTGCCTGGAGAATCCCATGGACAGAGGAGCCTGGCGGGCTACAGTCCACGGGATCGCAAAGAGTCGGACACGACTGAGCGAGTTCACTTCACTTCACTTCACTTAGGTTACTTTACAATATTTGTTTGAGGAGAGGGTTCCTAGGAGAGGTATTTTTCATTTGTTACCTATATTCTAGCTACCAATGTCATGTTGGTACAAGATGGCGAGGCAGCTGACAAACATTGATTCTATTTAAAATGATGGTTTCAGCCATTTCCCTCACTGCATTTTATCCACAGAAGCATTCTGTCACAGCTGTCAAGGTTCCCCTACCTTAGCAAGAAGCCAGTCACAGTGGTTTGTACAAACTGACTTTAAGCTCCAGCTCAGTGGGGCTGTATCTCAGGAAAGGTTCTTGGGAGATATAAGGTTAAACTGCTGGATAACTACCATGTGACAGTGTTCAATATTGTTACTAACATCCCAAGGACCAAAAAGAGCCAGGAAAGCAAGAAGGCAAAATGTGCCAACAATGGAAGATCAGGTCCAGACCAAGAAGCATGAGGCCTCAGAAGGAATGCAAATGTGGATAATTGGGCAAAAAGGATTCGCACAAGAAGCAGATTCAGGTAACTCTCAATAAACGGAGTTGTTTGTACGTGCACTCAGTAATGCATATCCATAATCTAGTTATAGGGCTTCCCGTGTGGTGTTGCTGTGCTTAGTTGCTCAGTCATGTCCGACTCTTTGTGACCCCATGGGCTGTAGCCACCAGGCTCCTCTGTCCATGGGGATTCCCCAGGCAAGAATACTGGAGTGGGTTGCCATGCCCTCCTCCAGAGATCTTCCCAACCCAAGGATTGAACCCAGGTCTCCTGCACTGCAGGCAGATTCTTTACTGTCTGAGCCACCAGTTACTACTGGTAAAAACCCACCCGCTGATGCAGGAAATGTGAGAGATGTAGGTTTGATCTCTGGGTCAGGAAGATCCCCTGGAGGAGGATCCAGTATTCTTGCCTGAAGAATCTCATGAACAGAGGGACCTGGCAGGTGTCACAGAGAGTAGGACACAACTGAAGTGACATAGCATGCATGCAGGCAATCTAGTTATAGGTTAAAAGGGATATCTCACCATTCCCTACCCTGATTAAAATTCATAAAAATATAACAAGACCCACATATGGAGTTTTTAATAGAGACAAGTATATTCACCCCCAAAGGACTTTCATTTCTTAACATTAAAATTATATCTCTTAATTTTTTGGTTGGTTATATTAGGGTAAGTATATTCTAATATTCTCTCCTTTCTGCTATAACTAACATGAAATTTCTGTGCTTAAGATGATATAAGTTTATTCTGTGTTCCCATCAAAACTTATAGCCATTCAGGGAAAGAGAAAAGGAGTTCATGATTATGTGCCAGTCTTCACATTTCTTTTTAATTTGACTAACACACTAAAGCTCAAAGTTTGGGAAACATACTCCTTTAGAAAATGTTACATGTATGAAGTTTTTGAAGCTGCAACTTTAATTCTATTCATAAATGGTGATTCAGCGGTAAAGAATCTGCCTGCAATACAAGAGACACGGAGATGCAGGTTCAGTTCCTGGGTTGGGAAGATCCCCTGGAGGAGGAAACTGCAACCCACTCCAATATTCTTACCTGGAAAATCCCATGGACAGAAGAGCCTGGTGGGCTACAGTCCATGGGGTTACAAAAGAGTCAGACACAACAGAGCAACGAAACAACAGACAAAAACGAGTCAACTGAATCCTATACCTTCACACAACACCTTCCAGGCCTTTCCTTCTATTTTCTTTCCAGACTAGTTATTGAACTTTCTCTATAGACAAAAGAAGTCCACAGGTCAAGGGATAGGAAAGACTACAAAACTGTGACAAGGAACCAATCCATTGCTTTGGGCATTTCGACCTGGAATCTCTATTATTTGTACATGTTAATGAACTTTCCTGAATCAGAAAATAAGCATCCTGCTGAAGAATTCAATGAAGACGTGAACTTATTAAGCAACAGAGGTCTGAAGAGCAAGTAAAATGGCAAGAATAATGAGAAAGCAGTGGGAAGAAAAAGAACATATGACTGAGTAATACTCCATTGTGTATATGTACCACAGCTTTCTTATCCATTCATCTGCTGATGGGCATCTAGGTTGCTTCCATGTTCTGGCTATTATAAACAGTGCTGCGATGAACATTGGGGTACACGTGTCTCTTTCCCTTCTGGTTTCCTCAGTGTGTATGCCCAGTAGTGGGATTGCTGGATCATAAGGCAGTTCTATTTCCAGCTTTTTAAGGAATCTCCACACTGTTCGCCATAGTGGCTGTACTAGTTTGCATTCCCACCAACAGTGTAAGAGGGTTCCCTTTTCTCCACACCCTCTCCAGCATTTATTGCTTGTAGACTTTTGGATTGCAGCCATTCTGACTGGCGTGAAATGGTACCTCATAGTGGTTTTGATTTGCATTTCTCTGATAATGAGTGATGTTGAGCATCTTTTCATGTATTTGTTAGCCATCTGTGTGTCTTCTTTGGGGAAATGTCTATTTAGTTCTTTGGCCCATTTTTTGATTGGGTCATTTATTTTTCTGGAATTGAGCTGATACACAATGGAGTATTACTCAGCCATTAAAAAGAATACATTTGAACCAGTACTAATGAGGTGGATGAAACTGGAGCCTATTATACAGAGTGAAGTAAGCCAGAAAGAAAAACACCAATACAGTATACTAACGCATATATATGGAATTTAGAAAGGTGGTAACAATAACCCTGTATACGAGACAGCAAAAGAGACACTGATGTACAGAACAGTCTTTTGGACTCTGTGGGAGAGGGAGAGGGTGGGATGATATGGGAGAATGCCATTGAAATACATATGATATCATATATGAAACAAGTCGCCAGTCCAGGTTCGATGCACGATACTAGATGCTTGGGGAGGGAGGATGGTTCAGGATGGGGAACACATGTATACCTGTGGCGGATTCATTTCGATATTTGGCAAAACCAATACAATATTGTAAAGTTTAAAAATAAAATAAAATTTAAAAAAAAAAAGAACATATGAGAATGGTCCTGCTTGAATCAATAGATTCTCAGCTTACGTACTTATTCCTTTCAGCTCTAACTAACACATCCAAAATAGATGCAGATTAAATGGAAAAGTCTCTCCACAATGTGCCTACTTTCTTTTCATGGAACTGCCAGCCTAAATTAAAGCCTATTGTAGTAAGGATACCTGAATCGAGGTACTAAACCCCGAAGTGTGAAAGTGAATGGGTCTGTGCATTAGCAGCCAACATTGCTCTCCTTCCCCTGTCATTTTTTTTCCTGTAAATCAACTCTACTACTTAATAGAAAAAAAAGTTTATATATATATATATATATATATATGTGTGTGTGTGTGTGTGTGTGTGTGTGTGTGTGTGTATGGTATTTTATATATATATATACACACACACACACATGTCCATTTCTTTGCAACCCCATGGACTATAGCCTGCCAAGCTCCTCTGTCCATGGAATTTTCCAGGCAAGAATATTGGAGTGGGTTGTCATTTCCTTCTCCAGGAGATCTTCCTGACCCAGAAATGGAACTGGCATCTCCTGCATTGGCAAGTGGATTCTTTACCACTGTACCACCTGGAAAGCCCTCTATATATGCTTTATTATTATTCTATGTATATGGCATTATCACTGGGTGCTATATGTTTCTATGCTCATCACAAGATACTAACATAATTGGACCACCAAACGGGGCTTGAGGGAAACTGGAAAGGTATTATCTTCATTTTAAACATAAAGGAAAAAAATCTTAGACATGTTGTTTCAATTTGAAACTATCGGCCTAACACAGCAAAGATTAATTATTTCAGGAAATTTACAGTAGTGCTGCATTTGGATCACTTAGCTAAAAGAGGTCATGGTAACACCCCACGCTGTGTGCAGCACTGGAAGTGACGTGCCCACACGAGGCACCAGATCTTTACTGTTATCATCTGAATGTGCTCTCTCACCTGCTCCCACTTTCTTTCCCATTTGGAGGCCCACTCAACCCAAATAATGAACTATAATAACACACAGAAGGCCCCGTTAACTGTAACATTCATAAGGACATCAGCAAGAATGAAAATGCCTAAGGTAATACTCTGGAGAGAGAACAATATGCATGGTTACTCTTGTTAGTTTTAGAACAATAATATGTAACAAATTATAAATTGAATAAAATATAGTTTTTACATTGACTTCTGTATTAGGAACTGCTTCAGTTGCTGGAATGGAGTAACCAAAATGACACTTGCCTAAAGAAGAGAATAGTTTACTGTCTCTCACTAAAATGTAGGTGGGCGGACTTCCATCCTGCTGCTCTGCCATCCTCAACATCTGGCTCCATCTTGTGCTCCAGCAAGGGTGCTCCAGATCCCACGATCACATGCCCACTCTAGTCTGGGAGAAGTGAGACGCCTGCCCTTCAGATACAACAGGGAACCTGCACATAGCACTTTCAATAATAACCCACTGGCCAGACCTTAGTCACATGGTCATGTAAACCTTCCAAGAAGGCTGAGAAATGCAGTCTTTAATCAGGTTCCTCTGTGCCCAGCTAATACCTTATGACTAACATTCAGAAAACGAAGATCATGGCCTCCGGTCCCATCACTTCATGGGAAATAGATGGGGAAACAGTGGAAACAGTGGAAACAGTGTCAGACTTTATTTTTCTGGGCTCCAAAATCACTGCAGATGGTGACTGCAGCCATGAAATTAAAAGACGCTTACTCCTTGGAAGGAAAGTTATGACCAACCCAGATAGCATATTCAAAAGCAGAGACATTACTTTGCCAACAAAGGTTCATCTAGTCAAGGCTATGGTTTTTCCTGTGGTCATGTATGGATGTGAGAGTTGGACTGTGAAGAAGGCTGAGCGCTGAAGAATTGATGCTTTTGAACTGTGGTGTTGGAGAAGACTTTTGAGAGTCCCTTGGACTTCAAGGAGATCCAACCAGTCCATTCTAAAGGAGATCAGCCCTGGGATTTCTTTGGAAGGAATGATGCTAAAGCTGAAACTCCAGTACTTTGGCCACCTCATGCAAAGGGTTGACTCACTGGAAAATACTCTGATGTTGTGAGGGATTGGGGGCAGGAGGAGAAGGGGAGGACAGAGGATGAGATGGCTGGATGGCATCACTGACTCAATGGACATGAGTCTGAGTGAACTCTAGGAGTTGCTGATGGACAGGGAGGCCTGGCGTGCTGCGATTCATGGGGTTGCAAAGAGTCGGACACGACTGAGCAACTGATCTGATCTGAAGAATGTTCTGCTGAAACTGAAAAAATAAAAAGTGATGAAGATCCTTAGCAGGTGTTGCTAAAGGAATTGGTTTCTTGTTTGATCCAATTGTATTTCTGTTGTACCTTTGGTTTAAAGTTGGGCATTAAAATGTCACATCCTAATATTTCATTTTATGGTTGCATAAGAAACCCTTTCATTGTTAGCAAATACCCAAAATTCAGTCTTTAAATTGTTATCTGTGTCTTTATGCAGGGTTATATGGGAATGTCCTCTACATGTATTTGCTATATTTTCTGTTTTGCTATATTTTCTGTTTCAATTTTCAGTTCTCTGAGAACTTCTGATATCCTTCAGGAGCAGGAAATGTTAGTAGCTTATCATAGAATGCAATATACATCTTAGATCTGACCCGAAAAGACTCATCTCTTGCACAAAAATCACAGGGGTTTTAATACTACTATCAACCAGTCACTCTGGATGCAGTTGTCAAATATTCGAACTCTCTCAGTTCAGTTCAGATCAGTCGCTCAGTCGTGTCCGACTCTGCAACCCCATGAATCGCAGCACGCCAGGCCTCCCTGTCCATCACCAACTCCTGGAGTTCACTCAAACTCATGTCCATCGAGTCGGTGATGCCATCCAGCCATCTCATCCTCTGTCCTCCCCTTCTCCTCCTGCCCCCAATCCCTCCCAGCATCAGGGTTTTTTCCAATGAGTCAACTCTTCGCATGAAGTGGCCAAAGTACTGGAGTTTCAGCTTTAGCATCATTCCTTCCAATGAACACCCAGGACTGGTCTCCCTTAGGATGGACTGGTTAGATCTCCTTGAAGTCCAAGGGACTCTCAAGAGTCTTCTCCAACACCACAATTCAAAAGCATCAATTCTTCCACACTCAGCTTTCTTCACAGCCCAACTCTTACATCCATACATGACCACTGGAAAAATCATAGCCTTGACTAGACGGACCATTGTTGGCAAAGTAATGTCTCTGCTTTTGAACATGCTATCTAGGTTGGTCATAACTTTCCTTCCAAGGAGTAAGCGTCTTTTAATTTCATGGCTGCAGTCACCATCTGCAGTGATTTTGGAGCCCCAAAAATAAAATCTGACACTGTTTACACTGTTTCCCCATCTATTTCCCATGAAGTGATGGGACCAGATGCCATAATCTTCGTTTTCTGAATGTTGAGCTTTAGGCCAACTTTTTCACTCTCCTCTTTCACTTTCATCAAGAGGCTTTTTAGTTCGTCTTCACTTTCTGCCATAAGGGTGGTGTCATCTGCATATCTGCTGCTGCTAAGTCACTTCAGTTGTGTCCGACTCTGTGTGACCCCATAGACGGCAGCCCACCAGGCTCCCCCATCCCTGGGATTCACCAGGCAAGAACACTGGAGTGGGTTGCCATTTCCTTCTCCATATCTGCATACCTGAGATATTGATATTTCTCCCAGCAATCTTGATTCTAGCTTGTGCTTCTTCCAGTCCAGCATTTTTCATGATGTACTCTGCATAGAAGTTAAATAAGCAGGGTAACAATATACAGCCTTGACGTACTCCTTTTCCTATTTGGAACCAGTCTGTTGTTCCATGTCCACTTCTAACTGTTGCTTCCTGAACTGCATATAGGTTTCTCAAGAGGCAGGTCAGGTGGTCCGGTATTCCCATCTCTTTCAGAATTTTCCACAGTTTGTTGTGATTCACACAGTCAAAGGCTTTGGCATAGGCAATAAAGCAGAAATAGATGTTTTTCTGGAACTCTCTTGCTGTTTCAATGATCCAGCGGATGTTGGCAATTTGATCTCTGGTTCCTGTGCCTTTTCTAAAACCAGCTTGAACATCTGGAAGTTCATGGTTCACATGTTGCTGAAGCCTGGCTTGGAGAATTTTGAGCATTACTTTACTAGCGTGTGAGATGAGTCCAACTCTCTAGTGTATAATAAAAGTACTATTTATAAATTATACCACGGGCTATGTTGTAGTTTACTCGCTAAGTCGTGTCCGACTTTGCTGTGACCCCATGGACTATTGTAGTCCACCAGGCTCCTCTGTCCATGGATTTCCCAGGCAAGAATACGAGTGGGTCACCATTTCTTTCTTAGGGGATCTTCCTGACCCAGGGATCAAACCTATGTCTCCTACATTGAAAAATGGATTCTTTACCACTGAGCCACCTGAGAAGCCCATCACAAGCTATAGAAAGAAAGAAGAGGAAGCAAGACTGGGATTTAAAGGACTAGAACTCTAATTTTACTCTGCTCTGAACAATCTAAGTCACCAAAACAACTCACTTAACTTCCCTGCAAACCAGTTCTGTCATCAAACAGAAATATATTAGATGTTCTTCCTGCCTTGTAGAGCTATTATGAACCTAGATACATTTTACTCACTGAGTTACTTGAGAGAATACTTACCATAAAGAAGGAAAACAGCTTGCCATTGTTGTTATTGGCACCAAAAAAATGGTAGGGTTTGGACACTCCATAGTCACTCATGCCAACAGGTCAGAAAACAAGTGAAGTTAAAATATGCTCAGAAGAATATTCATTCTCTGTTTTACTTTATTTTTAGAGCAGTTTTAGGTTCACAATAAAACTGAGTGGATAATATCTTGTATACCACATACAGGGCTTCCTTGGTGGCTCGGACAGTAAGATTCTGCCTGCAATGCAGGAGACACAGGGTCGATCCCTGGGTTGGGAAGATCCCTTAGAAAAGGGAATGGCTACCCACTCCGGTATTCTTGCCTGGAGAATTCCATGGATGGAGGCGCCTGGCGGGCTACAGTCCATTGGGTCACAAAGAGTCAGACATGACTAAGCAACTAACACTTCACTTCATACCATATATCACTTGCCCACACCTCCTCCACCTCCAGCCGTGAGATGCACAACCTCCCCCACCATCAACATTTCATAGCAGAGTGGTATGTTCATTACAATTGATAAGCCTACATTGATACATCATTATCACTGACAGCACAAAGTGTACATTAGAGTTCATTCTTGGTGTTGTACAGTCTGTGTGTTTTTAGACAAATGCATAATGGCATGAATCTACCATTAGAGTATCAAACAGAATAGTTTTACTGCCCTAAAAATCCTCTGTGCTCAGCCAATTCATCTCTCCCTTCCTCATAACCCCTGGCAACCATTGATCCTCTTACAGTCACCATAGTCTTGCCTTTTCAAAGCTTTTTTATAGTTGGAATTATATAATATGTAGCCTTTTCACTGTCTTCTTTCACTAAGCAACATGCCATTTTTTCCCTTCATATCTCTTCCTGCCTGGATAGCTTATTTCTTTTTAACATTGAGTAATATTTCACTGAATGAATATAACAGTTTATTCAGTTCATTTATCCAGTGAAAGGCTGATTCCAAGTTTTGGCAGTTATGAATTAAGCTGCTATAAACATCTGGGTACAGATGTGGTTTTTGTGGACATATTTTCAACTCATTTGAGCAAATACCAAGGAGTGAGAATATTGGATCATAGAGTAAGAATATGTTTACTTTCGTAAGAAACTGCCAAACTGCCTTCCAAAGTGACTGCTGTGTTGTTCTGTCGTGTCCGACTCTTTGCGACCCCATGGTCTGCAGCACACCAGGCTTCCCTGTCCTTCACCATCTCCCGGAACTTGCTCAAACTCACGTCCATCAAGTCAGTGATGCCATCCAACCATCTTGTCCTCTGTCATCCCCTTCTCCTCCTGCCTTCAATCTTTGCCAGCATCAGGGGCTTTTCCAATAAGTCAGTTCTTGGCATCAGGTAGCCAAAGTACTGGAGCTTCAGCTTCAGTATCAGTCCTTCTGATGAATATTCAGGACTGATTTCCTTTAGGATTGACTGGTTTCATCTCCTTGCAGTCCAAGGGACTCTCAAGAGTCTTCTCCAACACCACAATTCAAAAGGATCAATTCTTTGGTGCTCAGCCTTCTTTATAGTCCAACTCTGACATCCATACATGACTACTGGAAAAACCATAGCTTTGACTACACGGACCTCTGTTGGTCAAGTAATGTCTCTGCTTTTTAATATGCTGTCTAGGTTGGTCACAGCTTTTATTCCAAGGAGCAAGCGTCTTTTAACTTCCTGGCTGCAGTCACCATCTGCAGTGACTTTGGAGCCCAAGAAAATTAAGTCTGTCAACTGTTTCCATTGTTTCCCCATCAATATGCCATAAAGAGATGGGACCAGATGCCATGATCTTAGTTTCTTGAATGTTGAATTTTAAGCCAGTTTTTTTTCACTCTCTCACCTTTATCAAAAGGCTCTTTAGTTCCTCTTTCCTTTCTGCCATAAGGGTGGTGTCATCTGCATATCTGAGGTTATTGTTACTTCTTCCGGCAATCTTCATTTTGGCTTGTGCTTCTTCCAGCCTGGCATTTAGCATGACGTACTGTACATTTGGTATTCTCACTAGCAGTGAAAGAGAGTTCTTGTTGCTCCACATGTTCGCCAGTAGTTGGTGTTGTCATTGTTTTGGATTTTGCTATTCGAATAGGTGTGTAGTGGTTTCTTATTATCATTTCAATTTGCAGTTTCCTGAGGCATAAGGTATTGAGCAGCTTCTCATTTGCTTATTTATCATCTATATATCTCTTTTGTTGAGGTTTCTGTTTAGAACCTTTGCCCATTTCTTAATCAAGAGATTTATTTTCTTATTGTAGACATTTAAGTGTTCTTTGAATAGTTTGGAAAACTGCTCTTTACCAGATATGACTTTTCCAAATATTTTCTCCCAGTCTGTGGCTGTCTTATTAATGTCTTGAAAGTATCTTTTATATAACAGAAGTTTTCAATTATAATGAAGTTCAAATTTTTATTCTTTCATGGATTATGCCTTTGGTGTTCTATCCAAAAATCATCAATAAAACCAAAGTAATCTAGATTTTTACCATTGTTATTTTCCAGGAGTTTTATACGATTGCATTTTACATTCAGATCTATGATCCATTTTGAGCTAATTTTTGTGAAGGGTGTAAACTCTGTCTAGACTCACTGTGTGTGTGTGGATGTGTGTGGATGTGCGTGGATGAACCCATTTCAGTTCAGTTCAGTCGCTCAGTCGTGTCCGACTCTTTGTGACTCCATGAATCACAGCAGGCCAACAAAGCCAAATGGAAGCGGTGCATTATGGGGATGGAATGAGGCATGGACCTTCCATGCCCTCTTCAATGTACACCAGCCTTTCAGCACCTCAATGTGTCCAATCCAGAAGTTCGTTCTACACTTTTTTTTACTCTTTTTAAATTGTCCGTCTTTCCTTACCCAATCCCAACAGAATGTAGGTTTTATGTGTTAGTTGCTCAGTCATGTCCAATTCCCAGTGACTCCATGAACGATAGCTTGCCAGGCTCCTCTGTCGGTGGAATTCTCCAGGCAAGAACACTGGAGTGGGTTGTCATTCCCTTCTCCGGGGGATCTTCCAACCCAGGGACTGAACTCAAGTCTCTTGCACTGCAGGCAGATTCTTTACACTCTGAGCTACCAGGGAAGCCCAAGCTTTAGGAGGGTAAGGATTTTTGCCTGTTTTGTTCAGTGCTGTATCCTTTCTGCCTGTGACATATTTTTAAAACTATTTTAATTAGTTTTAAACCTATAAAAACAGCAATAGGAGATAATAGGAAGGTCAGGTTCAGTGCATCAATGCAACACTTAGAGCTATTTCTTAGACCATGATCAGGGTAGACTATCATTGGAGGCAAGAGGAAGTACTACAGAAAGAAGTTAAAATATTGGTTTAAGACTGTAAAACAAGGATAAGAAAAAGAAAGCATAAAGAAGAAAACCTACTAAAACCCAGAAACATCACATGTGTGATGTGTTTTATTATTCCCAGCAACGCTGTGAAGTGAATATTCTTATTTTAGTCAGAGAACAACTTTGGCTAAACACATTAGGTAACTGTCCAATACCCTACAGTTAGTAGGATTTCAATTCTCGTAATAGTTATTTGACTCCAGACTTGATTTATTCTGAAAGCCAAAGAAGTAGAAAAGAAAGAGAAAGGAGCTAGGAAGCGCTCCTTTCATAAACAGTGAGATTATGGGAACTCCGTGCCTGCGGGCTAAGTTGATTCAGTCATGTCCAACTCTTTTCAACGCTATAGACTGTAGCCCGCCAGGCTCCTCTGTCCATGGGGTTCTCCAGACAAGAATACTGGAGTGGGATGCCATGCTCTCCTCCAGGGCGTCTTGCTGACTTTAGAATCAAACCTGCATCTCTTACATCACCTGCATTGGCAGGCATGTTCTTTACCACTAGTGCCACCTAGGAAGTCCATAAAGGAAAAATAAAGGTAGGAGAGAAGAGGCTACTCCATTAACATAGATAAAGAACAAAGTAAAGGGCTTCAACAAACACAGCAGTTAAGCAAAACCACAAGAAACAGAAAAAAAGGACCAGCGGTTTAAGAGGCAGAAAAAGACGAAATGAGGAAAGACCAAAAGGGGGAAATTTAACCTCAAAAGGCATGAGTTCAACATCCTTGAAATAAGCACACAGGACAGTAACTTCAGGACATGGAAGATCAAAGTAATGCCTTAGGAATTAAAGACCATGTTTTAGAAAAAGGAAAAGGGAAAAAAATTGATATATTACTAGAAACGCAGGTAGGATTTAAACAGGTACGTGTAGATTATTTCATGAAAAGGCCTATACAACAATGCCTGTCAAATGAGAGGGCCCATTCTCCACCACACAAAGCTTTGGGTATTAGGTCAGCGTGGCAATGACCTTCTTCTCCAGGTGTGGACATCGCTTCTGGATCCCTGTGGTCCTTACAGTTTTGCTTCTGGCAGTGACTCACTGGAGAAAGAACAGACTGAAGTAAAACAGACCTAGTTTTAATCCTGATCTATTGTTTCTTTAACTTGAGTGTTTTCAGGCAAGTCTCAGAGTCCTTAAGCTGTAAAAACACACTTCTTGCAGATTCTACTACAATTAAATGAGATAGTGTATGCTGTTTAGTCATGTGCTCAATAAACAGTAACAACTACTATTAACAGCCTCATGTCGGGACTATTAGGTGGGTAAAAACATAATTGGAGTTTCAGACCGTGAATTTTAAATCATTATAACTAGGATCAAACACATCTTTATTAAGCAAAATAGGAACCATTACAATCAACACATTTTTGCTAATGAGAAATAAGTTTGATTATTCCTGTAGAGTAAAAATCCATGCTTAGGGATTCTATTGTTAGGTAGGTAGAATAGGGAAAAGGAGTCCAAAATGGCGGTGGCTAAAAGACAAGGAAGGTCCGAGGACCAGAGTGAAGACTTCAGGCAGAACAAACAGAACAAACAGCACTCCTGGCTAAGCCCAATTTGCATAGGGCAGGCCCAGGTGGAGGAAAAAACATATAAAAGGAGGAGCCAAAGCGCTTTCTCTCGGATTCTCTCTCCCGCGTGCATACGCGCGCCCGCGCACTCTCTCTCTGTCTCTGTCTCTCTCTCTCTCCTGCTGTCTTCTAAATAAAATAGAGCTGTAACACTGATTTGCCTAAGAGCTGTAGCACGGTTTGCCCAAGACGCGAGAGCTGTGAAGCGCCGAGGGCTTTAATGTCCGTCGCTCCAAATCTTTGTTGTGATGAGACAAAGAACCAAGGAACATACACTCGCGTGACACTATGAACTCTTGGAAAGCATTTTCTGCCTCCAGCTGGTTTTCCTGCAAACAGCTGTCAAGATGCTTGAAGAAGGGGTAGTCAGTTGGCTAGAGGTCAGGTGAATATGGTGGATGAGGCAAAACTTCTTAGCCGAATGCGTTCAATTTTTGAAGCATTGGTTGTAGGACGTAAAGTCAGATGTTGTCGTGGAGAAGAATTGGGCCCTTTCTGTTGACTGATGGCAGCTGCAGGCACTGCAGTTTTTGGTGCATCGTACCAATTTGCTGAACATAATTCTCAGATATAATGGGTTTGCCAGAATTCAGAAAATTGTAGTGGATCAGATGGGCAGCAGACCACTAAACCGTGTGTGACCATGATCTTTTTTTTTTTTTTTTCCTTTGGTGCAAGTTGCCTTTGGGAAGAGCTTTGGAGCTTCTTCTTGGTCCAACCACTGAGTTGGTTGTCATATAAAATCCACATTATGTCACACATCACAATTGGATAGAGAAATTGTTTGTTGTTGCATAGAATAAAAAAAGACACTTCACAACAACAATTTTTTTTTACTTTCGGTCAGCTCATGAGGCACCCATTTATCAAGCTTTTTCACCTTTCCAATTTGCTTCAAATGCTGCATGACCATAGAATGGTCAACATTGAGTTCTTCAGCAACTTCTCATGTAGTTGTAAGAGGATCGGTTTTGACGATGGTTCTTAATTTGTCGTTGTCAACTTCTGATAGTTGGCCCCTGTGCTCCTTATCTTCAAGGCTCTCATCTCTTTTGCAAAACTTCTTGAACCATCACTGCACTGTACATTTGTCAGCAGTTCCTGGGCCAAATGCATTGCTGATGTAGTGAGTTGTCTTCACTGCTTTGTGACCCATTTTGAACTCAAATAAGAAAATCGCTTGAATTTGCTCTTTGTCTGACATCATTTCCCTAGTCTAAAATAAATATACACAGCAAGTAATATCATTAGCAAAAAAAACATTAAGCGATAAATGTGCATCAAAATGATGTACAACATAACTGCATCTATTTAAGAATGTATTCCAGTATCAAATAGCAAAGTTCAACAACGCAAAACCGCAATTACTTTTGCACCAACCTAATACAAGGACTTAATTCTTCAAATAAAGAACCAGAGGGGAGAGATTGCTGTGTTTGAGGTTTGTTAAATTGTGAAATGAAAGGATCGTAGGAGACATGGACCTACAAATCACATGAGCCTGGTCATTCAGAATATCCAAAAGTCCCTCTGCAAAAGTGGAATAGATTTTGAATAGGTCTGACTGTTCTTAAAAAGTAAAAGTGAACACTGTATTTAAATGGAAACTTGGACACTACTTGCCCCACCCTTGCACTACATCAAGCCTATTCTAACAATAGACAGAGCACACTGATTACAAATCAAAGCTTCTATTAGAAAATCCGAGATTTTCCCTGAAGCTCTGCTTAACTACATGAAGGATTGCAAATATATTTTCCCAGTAACTCAAGCAGTTCACTGACATTTACAGTCTGAACTTTCTCATTTCCTCTTGGTCTTTGGGGGAGTAGAGATGCATAGAAACATGCTGTTTGGTTTAAAATTTTGGCAGTGAGGTGGTAGACACTGATCTTACTCCCTTTCTTGGATTTTTTTCTGCTAAGTTTATTCATAGCCCTGTGAGAGCTCAGTGAATAAACAGACTAAATTCTCTCCTTTGCCACCCATTCTAAGAAGTCCCTTGTTCTAAGGCAGGAACATTAACTCTTCCAAGCTTCCAGGAGATAGTCTAAGGGAACTAAGATGTTAAATTGTTGTTGTTCTTAGTCGCTAAGTCCTGTCTTTTCCGACCCTTTGGATGTAACCTGCCAGGCTCCTCTGTCTATGGGATTTCCCGGGCAAGAATTCTGGAGTGGCTTGCCATTTCCTTCTCCAGAGGATCTTCCTGATTCAGAGGTCAAACCTACATCTCCTGAGTTGGCAGATGGATTCTTTACTTCTGAGCCAGTGGAGAAGCCCAAGATGTTAAATAGAGGGAGAAAAAAATGGTTGTGAAACTCCCTGCTTACTTTGAAAGGCAGTTTTCTTGTAAATATCTCTTTTAAAAGAAGCCATCTTAATTTTTTTATTACCACCCCTGTAATCTCATCATGCATTTCTGACTAATCCACAGTCTTCAGGATTTTTTGGATTTTGAATTTTACCTTATCTAACCACTGTACAGATACCTTCTAGACTGATCTTCAAAACATGGAATTATTGTCATATATCTTCTCTTTGCCCATGTAAATTGCTCCAAGTGGCCTAAAACATCTTTCAAAGATTGGTTCCAATTTACCTTTGTGTGTTCAACTTCCCCAACACTCTACGCAAGTCCTCAATCATTGTCTTGAATAAGCTGGTAGGAACACAGTGCAAGCAAAGGAGATCACTTCTTTCCCATCTCTCCACCATTAATTAATACACTGCCAACAGTTCTTTCTTTACTCTTGTTGAAAAGCTCAGGCAAGTCTCATAGCTCACCAGTCATCTGTGGATAATAAAGGATCCTCTAGTTTCCTTCAATCTTAAGAACAATGGTACTTTTGTAATTAAAAATGGCATCCACTGTGATAATCAAAACTTCCATCCAGCCCCTCCATTCAACCTAAAGCTTCTCTCTTCTCTTTCCAGGCCATGTGGGTTTCAGGTTCAGAACCTACAGTGAGGAAAGGGCACTGTGGACCATTCTGTTCTATCTACTCCCATCTAAGGAGCCATGGCTTCTTACAACCCTGGGGTTGAGAGAGTAGGTAAGGGGTTCACAGAAGAGAGCTCAATTCAGTCTTGCATGGGTGATATTGATCAGGCTCCCTTTGAAGGTGATGAAAGGAAATATTTGATGAAAGGGAAATATTCTTTCCCTTGCATGGGCTCTACAGCTTTGGGGGAGAAGCCATGATGGAGTAAGGCCTTCTCTTGCTGGCTATCTAAGAACCCAACCCTCTTTCTTTGGGATTCAGGCAGTTCACCCCATCGAGAATCGGTATTACAGTCTTCTGCTCTATCACACAGTCCTCTTAGGCAAGTCCTTCTTAAAATAACCCCTGGCCATCCTATCTACATACTTAGCCCACGGAAATCTCACACATATTACCCACTCACAGGCAGCACACGTCCTGCTGGCATCCAAAGCAGCCTCTTTATGCTAGCTCTGCTCCCTCAAGCTGAAATCACAGGAGTCATACATCAGATAAATCACGTGCCTCCTTGAAGCACCTCTAATTTACCTGTATCTGAAAAAGATCATTACCACTTTCCTCTCTGATAGAGTCACTGTGAGAAATGGAATGCGCAAAATTCTCCAAGCCAGGCTTCAGCAATACGTGAATTGTGAACTTCCAGTTGTTCAAGCTGGTTTTAGAAAAGGCAGAGGAACCAGAGACCAAATTGCCAACATCCGCTGGATCATCGAAACAGCAAGAGAGTTCCAGAAAAACATCTATTTCTGCTTTATTGACTATGCCAAAGCCTTTGACTATGTGGATCACAATAAACTGTGGAAAATTCTTCAAGAGATGGGAATACCAGAACACCTGATCTGCCTCTTGAGAAACCTGTATGCAGGTCAGGAAGCAACAGTTAGAACTGGACATGGAACAACAGACTGGTTCCAAATCGGGAAAGGAATGCATCAAGGCTGTATATGGTCACCCTGCTTATTTAATTTCTATGTAGAATACATCATGAGAAACGCTGGACTGGAAGAAGCACAAGCTGGAATCAAGATTGCTGGGAGAAATATCAATAACCTCAGATATGCAGATGACACCACCCTTATGGCAGAAAGTGAAAAGGAACTCAAAAGCCTCTTGATGAAAGTGAAAGTGGAGAGTGAAAAAGTTGGCTTAAAGCTCAACATTCAGAAAACGAAGATCATGGCATCCGGTCCCATCACTTCATGGGAAATAGATGGGGAAACAGTGGAAACAGTGTCAGACTTTCTTTTTTGGGCTCCAAAATCACTGCAGATGGTGACTGCAGCCATGAAATTAAAAGACGCTTACTCCTTGGAAGAAAAGTTATGACCAACCTAGATAGCATATTCAAAAGCAGAGACATTACTTTGCCAACAAAGGTTCATCTAGTCAAGGCTATGGTTTTTCCTGTGGTCATGTATGGATGTGAGAGTTGGACTGTGAAGAAGGCTGAGTGCTGAAGAATTGACACTTTTGAACTGTGGTGCTGGAGAAGACTCTTGAGAGTCCCTTGGACTGCAAGGAGATCCAACCAGTCCATTCTGAAGGAGATCAGCTCTGGGATTTCTTTGGAGGGAATGATGCTAAAGCTGAAACTCCAGTACTTTGGCCTTCATGCGAAGAGTTGACTCATTGGAAAAGACTCTGATGCTGGGAGGGATTGGGGGCAGGAAGGGAATGACAGAGGATGAGATGGCTGGGTGGCATCACGGACTCTCTGGACGTGAGTCTGAGTGAACTTTGGGAACTGGTGATGGACAGGGAGGCCTGGCGTGCTGTGATTCATGGGGTCACAAAGAGTCAGACACGACTGAGCGACTAAACTGAACTGAACTGACTGAGAAATGGAAAGCTCAAAGACAATCACAGTGGAGAAAACTCTCTCGTGCCCGAATATTTATTTTCTCCAGTTCTCTGGTCATACCCTTTGATAAGTGGTTGCTGCCAAAATAGCTTTCTTAATTTCTTTGCACTTCCTGTATATGTCCATGGCAACTCCACTTAGAATGTTGGTGACTTAGTCCCTATTGAAAATTCCAGGTCTTTTGGTCTCAACCAAAGAGATCGAAGAGTCCTGTTTGAACATCCTGCTCTACTAGGCCACCTGTAGGTTGCTCAGCACATTCACTATTTTCCTTTCTTCTTTTCTTTGCTTATTTTGTCATCAACCTAAGTTCTTTAAACCATGTCCTATCTTTAAAGATAGATCTCAAAGGGACTTTTCAGACCACATTCTCTCTCTACTCACAAATTGAGGAGACCTGTTTTTTAGAAACTCTTACACCCTTTCTACAGTATTCACACTCTATCTCATAGTCCAATCATTTCTAGGAGTCTATCAACTTATAAAATTATTTTATCTTTTTATGAATCATAAGCTTCTTGAAGGAAATAATTGTTTATTCACACTTATCTTTGTAAACCTTGCAGTTCACCAATCCATGTACTCAAAAACTTCTTTTTTTAGTTTCTTAAAAGTTCAGCTACTGTAAGACCTAACATTCGGCCCCAAACTTCACTCCTAGAGAAATGACTACAGATGTCTGCACAAAGAGCTGCACATGAGTGTTCAGAGAAACACCTTTATTAATAGTCAAGAACTGAAAACAACCCAACTGCTCATCAGCTTGTGAATGGATAACCAAAGTGTAGCATACCCATGCAATGAAATGCAATTCAACAATAAAAAGAACTAAAGCACCGACATACGCTACAACACAAACGAACCTCACAAATGTTATGTTGAGTAAGGAAAGTCAGATCCATAAAAGATGATGCGCTGTATGATTCCATTTATATTAAATGCTCAGAAAAACCAAACCTATAGAGATATAAACTAGACTAGCTATTGTCTGGACTGGGGTGGGAATGGGGAGTAACTGTAAATGGGCATGAGGGATCTTACAGGAGTGATAAAAATGTTACATAACTCAGTAAATTTGCTAAAAATCATTGAATTGTACACTAAAAATGAGTGAATTTTATGATATGTAAATTATGCCTCAATAAAAGTTTTCAGAAACCTGCTTGCTCAGTGGAATTCAGGTTTTTTTCCTTTGATGTCAGCTTCTTGTAGGTGTTAATACTGCTGAAGCCTTGAACAGTTCAAAATAGGAGAGAACAGGCCCTCTGGGTCTATGCTTTGTTCACAGAGTCATAAACAAACATATTGCTTCCATATCAAAAGCCAGGATTCTTGAAATTTCATGCGAGGTCAGACCACAGTGAGATTAAGTGCAGCTCTAATGCACTGATGGTTTTCTTGCAGTTGAAAAGAGCTGATGGGCTCCCCAAGTGTCTAGCTTAATAATAAAAAGTGACTTGGGTATTGAGCATCTAAATTTCCTCATAACTTGACAATCTCATCTTTGTGGGATTTTAAATTCTAAATTGTATCATTGTAGCCAAGCAGTTTATAAATCAATAGGCTTCATGAGTGTAAAATGACAAACGTGGGATTAATGTTTCCCTCTGGATATTTAAAATAAAATCATGCTTTAATAATTGTCTATATTTTAGCCAACAGTAAAGATATATATGTACATATATATATATTCAGTTCAGTTCAGTCACTCAGTCATGTTCTACTCTTTGCAACCCTATAGACTGCAGCATGCCAGGCTTCCCTGTCCAACACCAATTCCTGGAGCTTACTGAAACTCATGACCATCAAGTCAGTGATGCCATCCAACCATCTCATCCTCTGTCATTCCCTTCTCCTCCCACCTTAAATCTTTCCCAGCATCAGGGTCTTTTCTAGTGAGTCAGTTCTTTGTAGCAGGTGGCCAAAGTATGGGAGCTTCAGCTTCAGCATCAGTCCTTCCAATGAATATTCAGGGCTGATTTCCTTTAGGATAGACTAGTTGGATCTCCTTGCAGTTCAAGGGACTCTCAAGGGTCTTCTTGAGAAGGATATTCTACTCTCAAGGGTATTCTTCTAATACCACAGTTCAAAAGCATCAATTCTTTGGCACTCAGCCTTCTTTATAGTCCAACTCTCACATCCATACACGACTATTGGAAAAACCATAGCTTTGACTAGACAGACCTTTGTTGATCAAGTAATGTCTCTGCTTTTTAGTATGCTGTCTAGGTTGATCATAGCTTTATATGTATATATGGGCTTCCCAGGAGGCACTAGTGGTAAAGAACCCTCTGACCAATGGAGGAGACATGAGAGATGCAGGCTGGTTGGATCCCTGGGTCAGGAAGACTCCCTGTAGTAGGAAATGGTAACCCACTCCAGTATTCTTGCCTAGAGAATCCCATAGACAGAGGAACCTGTTGGCTACAGTTTATAAGGTTACAGAGTTGGAAACGACTGAAGCGCACACAAAGATATGCATATATGTGTGTGTGTGTGTGTGTGTATATATATATATATATATATATATGTATGTATAATGTAAAAGAATAGACACAATTCATTCCTTACTAGAGATCTTGAAATTCCACTCAAGACTTGGAATTTTTTAACACACATAATATTTCTAATTATTTTAATTTATATTTTAAAACAATTTTGTCTGTTTCCATTGTTAGGCTATCATCTAAAGGAATCCATCTAAATGAATTTGAGTAAATTGTAATTTGGTCCTCAAAGAATTTTCTCTCAGCATCTATTCATGAGCTCAGATTCCATGGTAGAGGTTGTACTTCAAAATTCCCAGCACTTAAATCATTTGTGTAATAATAACAACCCTACAATAAAAATATTCAAATGTATTTATGCAAACAAATAATTGACTTGTTTATTGTAACAGCTACAAATATTGTCTGTTGAGTAGTAACAAGATAATTAACATAATAATAAAATGTATCAAAATCCTCAACTATCTACAGCCTTATCAATTTATGACCAGTTATACAAAGACTGGGCTTCCCCTGGTGGCTCAGCGGTAAAGAATCTGCCTGTTGTGCAGAAGCTGTAGGAGATACAAGCTCGATCTCTGGGAAGCTCTCAATCCCTCAATAAGATGCCCTGGAGAAGAACATGGCAACACACTCCAGTATTCTTGCCTGGAGAATCCCATGGACAGAGAAGTCTGGCAGGATACAGTTCATATGGTCAACAAGAGTGGGACAGGACTGAAAGGACTTAGCATGCACTCATACAAAGATCACAGTAACTGGCAGGTTTAGGTTTAGAGGGTTTTGCACGTCTAGAAGGCATCAGGATTTAGGCTCAGAGTCAGTCAATACCAGAAATGAACAGGAATGCATGTCAAAAATATTTAACAGGAAGTAATCTTCCTATTTAGCTATGCTAAGGACAAGGAAACAGCAGCCAACAGCCAGTCCACCCTGGCATCAACTCAGTTTGGCAATTATTTACTGTCAAATGTGTCCCTGGGACTGCACTAAGCATGTGACGGAATAGCCCCTGTCTGATTTTACACGGCACCGCACAGTGCTGTGGCTGGAATACAGTAGTGGTAGTGGGGGCATCTGTGCAGAAGGGGATGGAAGAGTTCCCCAGGCAAAGAAAGCCCAAGGCAGCAAGTAGCTTGGGGCATTCAAAGGACTTAAACTAAAACTCTGCTAGAGAAAATAGGAAGGGAGTGAGTCAAACAAGTTAGATGGAAGAGATAGGGGCAGAATGTGAAGAGTTCCAGAAGAATTTAGATCGTATTCTAAGTCAAGGAATGACACATTATGACTTATATTCTGAAAACATTGTTTGGCTGAGTTGAGAATTAATATATATTTAAAGTTAAAATTGACAATTTTTAAATGATAAATTAGATACTATAGATGAAAAAGAGGAAAGATTAGAACCCCTTGGATCCTTTTTAACAATTTTTGTGCATTTCACACCTCTTTTTTGTGTGTACTTCTGCTTCCAACAGCCAGTACTTCTGACTTTGGGGGAAGTGTTGATCTCCAGCTATTGGTACCAACTTGACTTACAGGCATAGAAAGCTTAGATCCTGGGAATGCACATGCTGCTGAGAGAGTATTTAACCAATGATTAACAAGCCAAGGAGTATGAAAGCTCCAACTCCCTTCGTAAGGTCAAGACAACCCTGAGACTTAAATTACAGACCTGAGCTTTCTTGAGAGATTCTATGGAATTTTGCCTGACATTTCATTCCTGCTAGGTGTCTTTTCCTATCATCCTTGAATCCCCAACTTCTTTACTCCCTTCCCCCGTGAGCCCTTTCTAATAAGTCATTTGCAAGGACTCTTGAGATATGCTTCTAGGCCACCTAACCCGAGACAAGGAGTCAATGACTCATATGTTGATGACTTGAGCAACTTCACGGATGAGCGGGAGGGGAAACAGACAGTGATCAATGGTAGTGTTTGAGACAACCAACCATGTAACCTTGTCATGTAAACTCCCTTGCTCCAACCTGCTTTTGACTGCCCTCTTACACCTTCAATTCCCTGCCTCTCTCTCCTCAGTCCTATACATCTGACAAAACTAACCCTAGACCAATCCTGCATGCATGTGTGCTCAGTTGTTCAGTTCTGTCCGACTCTTTGAAACCCCATGGACTGTAGCCCCCCACGCTCCTCTGTCCATGAAATTTCCCAGGCAAGAATCCCAGAGTGGGTTGCTATTTCCTCCTCCAGGGGATCTTCCCAACCCAGGGATCAAACTCACGTCTTCTCTGACTTCTGCATTGGCAGGCGGATTCTTTACCACTGAGTCACCTGGGAGACCTAGATAAATTCTACTCTATTATTCACAGCAGCACCTGCACAGGTCATTCCAACTGAAGGCAAATGCATGCCTATGCCAACAGGTTTTGGTTTACGACCACCGATTTCAAGCAAGTCTTTCCCAAAGTCAAGAAATGCTACTACCATTCCATGTTCCATTATTTATCCCAAGGTCTTAGAAGACCATTTCACATCTACTCCTCTCTTCTCAAATCTCTTAATACTTTCTTCTGCACCCACATCCTAATGACGTTTGGCTTCCTATTTCACCAAGAAAGCACAGCTAGTGAAAAGAGAACTCTCTCAAGGCTCTATCTCAAGACCTTTGCAATTGCTATTCTTTTCTCTGACTCTTTGCTCAGCCATCTGCATATATTATTCCTCGCCTTCTTTATGTCTCTAATGTCATCACATCCAGGAGACTTTTCCCTGATCACCCTGCCGTATCCCCTGTTATGCTTTTTTATTTTGAACTACAGCACTTATCACCATTTGGCACATTATGTAATTCTTTTTATATTTCCTATTTTTCTTCTCCTTCCTCTATGAGTTTTATGATTGTTTTTGTTTTGTTTTGTTTTTACTGCTCTGTCTTCAGCACCTAGAACACAGTCTGACATAAAGTGAGTTCCCAGGCATGATTCACAGAAAAATGAATGAATAGGAAAAATACCCAAGTCTCCAACCAAATAAGCAGGTCAAATGTGCAACTATATGGCAGTTGGGCATTCTTATTATTCAAGTACATTATGCGTATTTTTGCAAATATTTTGAGTTTGAGTATTTTATCATTAACTCAGCATTCTGATTAGATAAATTGTGTGTGTGTGTGTGTGTGTGTGTGTGTGTGTGTGTGTGCACCCGCTAAGCTGCTTCAATCATGTCTGGCTCTTTATGACTCTATGGACTGTAGCCCACCAGGCTCCTATGTCCATGGGATTCTCCAGGCAGGAATACTAGACTGGGTTGCCATGCCCTCCTCCAGGGAATCTTCCCAACCCGGGGATCAAACCTGCATCTCTTATGTCTCCTGCATTGGCAGGTGGGTTCTTTACCACTAGCACCACCAATTATACTGGATATTTAAATTTCTAGAATATTTATCCAAATTTTATTGAATGAAACAATTATGTAGTGAGTCATCAATTACTGAATATTGGCTCACAAAATTTGTAATAAGAAACTCCAGGTTTTCTATCAACAACTTTTTAGCCAAATGCATCAGTTCAGTTCAGTTCAGTTCAGTTGCTCAGTCATGTCTAACTCTTTGTGACTCCATGGACTGCAGCACACCAGGCCTCCCTGTCCATCACCAACTCCTGGAGCTTACTCAAACTCATGTCCATTGAGTTGGTGATGCCATCCAACCATCTCATCCTCTGTCGACCCCTTCTCCTCCCGCCTTCAATCTTTCCCAGCATCTGGGTCTTTTCTAATGAGTCAGCTCTTCATAGCAGGTGGCCAAAGTATCATTTTGAAAAACTGGAGGCATTTCCAGATAAGGAAGATAAGCATAATCTGTTTAGTACCAAATATGACTTCTATGATTACAAAGCAACATTATTTTTCAGATCTATATAAGACAACCGAGGGTAACCCATATGGCTTATTTGCTACATTTTGGTTCTCTAACATTCAGCATTAAAGAGTTCCTCACCCTTTAAACATTTGTACACAGAGATATGTGTAGGGACACACCCCTGAACCTGGTATTAATTCTGTTTGGCAGGATAACAGAGGAAAGAAAAGCTCAAATTATTAGCACAGTCACACAAAACACTTGCAGCATTTGGCTGTCCTTAAAGATTCAGATTCCTGTGTGGAATATTGCCCTTTATTGATTTTTTGGAAAAGTATTGTGGAGAACAGATAAATGATTTCCCATACCAGCCTCAGCTTGCCTCAATGAATCATCAATCCAAAAACACAAATGGGAAGAACCAGTCCATTTAAAACAGACTGACTTTCTCCAGATCTGGGACATTTATTTCAAAGGTGGAGCAACTGCAGAGGTATCAGGGCTTTGGCCAATAGATCCCGAAGCCAATCAATAGAAGAACTGAGTGGGAACAGAGTCCAGTAGTTTTTCTACACTCCAGGATTTTTCAGTCATATTCTCCAAGTCTGAGAGTTTTCCGTCGTGAAAAATTTTCTCTTGAGGATGTTAAGTTTTATTTTAACAGCATCTTTACAAATTATACATTTATAATAACTACAAAAATGCTTTGTTTTCATAACCAGAAAAATTAAACAACATCTAAGCAATTGACAGATGTCACACAATTGGGCAACATTACAGGACATCACTCAATCCTCTACATTTACTTACAAGGTGACCAGTACGTGTTTTTAATCGTTCCATGCTGTGAGTCTTGTTCCTCTAACCCCAGCTCACATTTTCCATGCACAGAGCCTTTCCTATTGCCTCTCTTTAGCAGATACACTGGGCAGGGTCTTGGCATATAAGCTCCCAAAAGGATATCGTGAAGGGAACTAAAGCCCAGTGGCACCTCTGTAAAATCCTTGCCACTCAGCTCAATCAGCATTATATTCTTCCTACCATGTGCAAAGAACTTCCTGAGGTACCGCAAAACTTATGATGACCATGACTAACAAGTTCTCTGACATGAATGAAGGCATCTACAGCCTAGAAGGGGAAACAGACAAAAAGAGCTCTATTATGACACTGGCTACAATATGTTTTGTAATTGGAATTGCAGCTCAGACATTATAAATTGATTATCTAGTTAATATATAGGAGAAGGCAATGGCACCCCACTCCAGTACTCTTGCCTGGAAAATCCCATGGACGGAGGAGCCTGTTAGGCTGTAATCCATGGGGTCGCTAAGAGTCGGACACAACTGAGTGACTTCACTTTCACTTTTCACTTTCATGCATTGGAGAAGGAAATGGCAGCCCACTCCAGTGTTCTTGCCTGGAGAATCCCAGGGACGGGGGAGCCTGGTGGGCTGCCATCTATGGGGTCTCACAGAGTCAGACATGACTGAAGTGACTTAGCATGTAGCAATAACATCAGAAGCTGAAGCTCCAATACTTTGGCCATCCGATGCAAAAAGTTGACTCATTGGAAAAGACTCTGACGCTGGGAAAGATTGACAGCAGGAGGAGAAGGGGGTGACAGAGGATCAGATGATTGGGTGGCATGATCAACTCAAAGGACATGAGTTTGAGTAAACTCTGGGAGATAGTGAAGGACAGGGAAGCCTGACATGCTGCAGTTTGTGGGGTAGCAAAGAGTCAGACACAACTGAGCAACTGAACAACAATGATATCAGATACCTATAATAGAGAAGATTTCAAATAGTTACATCTTAATATTCTACATTAAGAAGTTATTTTCCCAAAGGCAACCATGTCTGGAACATATTAGGTAGACACTGAACAATGATTTGTTTAATGAATGAATAACTGAATATGAAACAGCATTTGGGATTATAACTCCAAACCTGGAAGTAGATTTTAACTTTAAGGAGAATTTTAACTTTAAGTTAACTTTAAACTTAACTTTAAAGTTAAATTAAATCTTTAACTTTAAGGATAACGAATAGATAGCTTTAATCAGTTCTAGGTTCTAGGTTTCAGGGATTAACTAGATACAGAGCACAAGTTGATTACATCTCAGAGGAAAATGTGTTTGACCTTCAGTCAGTTTAGCTTGTGCAAAACACTAGCGAATTCTAAGTATTTCTTCCTGGTTTCCTGGAAATACCTGTTATCCGAGAGACCTACAAGAGCTGTCTTCCCTCTGAAATGTTGCAGGATACAGCCCAGGCTGAGCCTGCTGTTCTTCTAACAAGATCACTGCGGCTTTGTAACAAGGCAGTGTGCTCACACAGGGAAGGGAGTGAAGTGTCAGGGCAAGACTGCAGGAATGATGTGTGTAGAACCACATGAGTTCTCAGCTAAATCTCACTCCTTTTTGTCTCTATGACCATTTTTTATTGATCTTCTATTTTTATTGAAGTACAGTTGATTTACGATGTTATATGAATTACTGCTATACAGCAAAGTGATTCAGTTATACATATATATGAAATTCAGATACACAAATATGTATAACTGAATATACGTACATATATATATACTTTTATATACATATTCTTTTCCATCTATGGCTTACCAAGATGCAAGCTTTCATATATAGAACAGATAAACAAGATCTACTGTACAACACAGAGAACTATATTCAATAAAGTTTGTTCCTTATTGTTGTTCTTACTGAAGACTCACCACGATTAAAACAAAGCTTGAGTAATAACCAAACAGGAATTGGGAGTTCACCCTTAATGTACTCCATTAAGAAAATATAAACTCTTAACCTAAGGAGTAAGTTAGCAAGTGAGGTTAGTAATTGGAAAAAAATATCAGTTAAAAATTCAACACCCTCTTTGTTTTTATACTGTGTTTTTCAAATTTGTATAAGACATTTATCACTAAACTTTTACATTTAATGAATACCATTATATAGATAAAAGTAATTTCATACATCAAGAATGCAATAATGAAGAGTTACATTTCAAACACGACTTTGAATTTACCTGAGGTAAATCCATTATTTTATCCTCCAATTACTACATAATTGACTTTTTAGCCGTGGTATAATTGATATCCACATAAAAGACTTTCCATTAACCAATTCTGGAAATAAAGCTACTGTAATATGTCTATACAGAATCTGATTTTTCTTACTTAAAGGCCTTTTCAGCTGCAAAAATGCCTTTGCTTTCAAAGCACCTCTGTTTCATGAACTGTGACCAAGTGAAATGTTTCGATGTGAACGTTCTCCTGGTTAACTTTTGCCTGATACTGGCTTCAGTGATTATCCTGCTGAAAAACCACATCAAATGTTTGCATTTGAGAAATCACTTCCCCCACCTCTGCCTCCACAGATTCTAGGAGAGAGTGGGAAGAATTTGCAGCAGAGAACTGAAGGATAGAGTAGGCCTCACTGAGAATACTCAGGATATTATCAGTAGAAATAGAAAATTGCTTTTGAACATTATTACAGACTTCCTACAGATTCTTGAATCATCAGGAACACAAACTAAGGGGGCGATCAATTGTGATTATGTTTCTGGTGATCATTGCCAGTTTGAAATAAGTACTTTCACATTTATTTTTAAATAATTGAGAACTGAGTTTATTTTTAAATGTTGGCAAAGGTAGCTTACAATCAACCCACACAGTCCAGTCTCAATGAATCTTAATCAAGCTCTAATCTCAAGACAGAGCGGGCTTTCCAAGTCTTTTGGTGACTACTTCAAAAGTCAGTGTCCTAAAGAAAGGCAGGCATGGAGGTGAATAAAGGATCTGTATGCTATAGTGGTGGCATCTGACTTTAAAATAAGGATAATTTCTTACGAGCAACCAGAGCAGAGTACAGAGGCTGGTGAGCTTTGAACCAACATTACAAAGCAAGGGTAGATATCTTCCTGCCCTGGTGTGGCGTGGATGTCACCAGGAGAGATATGCAAGCTGTTTTCTAAGTTCCCACTGAAAAGATAGATACCTGGATCTCCTATCCTAAGCAGGAGCTCAAAATGAAAAGGAAAACAACTTCAGCCTCATATTAAATTTGAGTTATGGTGCTACAGAGAAGCTGATATTTCCAGGAAGAGTTATAACTGCAGCAAAAAGGGCCATTTGCTTCCAACTTTGAAAGAATGACGGCCCACCAGGGTCTCGGTACAGCCCACCTACCTGCAGCTCTCAGCTTTTCACACAAAATAGCAGCTTCTTGCCTGTCTGCTATTGGCCAAAAAAAAAAAAGTGCAGTCTTGAAGAGGTTTCTTGGTGTAACATTAGCAGTTAATCAGATAATTGCTGAACCTCTTGCCAATAGCCTGCAGCCATTTGCTGTACTGAATAATAAGTGGATTATTAATTTCTTCATCCTGGCCCTGAGCCCCAGCTCCTATTCCCTCTGCTGCCTCCTGCCTCCCCGCTGTGTCAGCAACCCCACTCACAAGCTTATGCTTTCTATCCTTCACATAAACCAAGATGTAAATTGTTGCTTGTAGACCCCATAGGTAAATCCTTCCAGCACTTAGAATGCAGAGATTGTATTTTTATATTATATTTTTCTTATAATAAATATTAAAATATATTATATTTTATATAATATATAATAATATTTTATATAAAATATAAATATATTAAAATATAATACTCATATTTTTCTCAAGAAAGCCTACTTTCAACTGCTCCCAGGTTATCAGAACCAGACCACAAGGGAAGAGGGCAGTGATGCTGTTCATTTCTACAAAAATCACGTTTGTTTGGCATAAAACAGACAGTCTGATGCTTGTTGAGTCTTTGCCACAGGGAGTTGGATTTGTCTATCCTTGAGCACCTTAATTGAACACCCATTAATTGCAAGCAATGCCATAGATACTTCAGAAGAAGCAAAGACATAGGTTCTGTGTATTCCAGGTAATCCTGTCCTACAGAGGGCAGAGGTCCCTACATAATAAGTAAATATAAGCAACAATGAGAGATGCCGAAGAGAAATAAAAAACTATGCTACAAGAAACTCTAAGAAAAGAGAACTGACCTGCTGAGACACTCAGAAAAAACATTCTGCAGAAGAGGGTTGTATTTGAGAAGCCTGGGCATGGGCTGGGATTGGGAGATGAGAAAGATACCCTAGGAAGAGAGAAGAACTGGCATAAACCTAAAGCTTCTCCAGGTTCACTCACTCATTGGGTTCATTGTGTATATCAGGCACTCTGCTGGTCTCTGGAGATACGGATCAATAAGACACAGTCACACCCTCAGGCAGGAGACAGACAAGTAAACAAATTACTAAAAGGTGATGTGAAATAGGACAAAAAAATAGATTCAAAGTGGGGAATTTTTTTTTTTAACTGGAGCATGGGGAAGAAGAGATTATAATGGAAAAAGCTATTAGTGCCAGAGTAAAGAGTCACCAAAGCTATAGAATAATGAACCAGTGACTCAGGAGCTAAATGTGGAATTGGAGATTTAAAAAAAGGCAGGGTAGAGTCATGAAATATTTCACAGGGAGAATCACTGGGAGGGGAGGGGGAAGGAAAAGAAAACAAAAGCACTCTAAGTTATCTCTGAAATTTCCTCAACACAGCTTTCATAAAATTAAACCCTAAACTATGCTCTTTAAAAATATTAGGATTCAATTAAGGCTGTCCAAATTTAGCAAAAAGGGATCAGGAAGATATAGACTAATTCTAATATGAAAAATGATACCAGGAATCAAGCAATTAACTCACAGACATGTAGAGCTAGAAAATAGCCTAGAAATCACTTAAACTACCTTCCTTATATTGCAGCTGAGGCTATAAACTCAAGAGAGGGTGAATGGCTTTTCCAGGGTCATACATTTAAGAAAGCTGACACTAGACCTAGAAGGGCTTTTTCTGAGTTCTGATTCAGAGCCAACTAAAGCCAGGGTTCTATTGTGCAATTTACGTTTGCACTGTGGTGGCAACCAAGACTTCTACACCAAAAACGATGCTCTGGTTTCCACGGCTGTCATCCTAACAAGCCAGCATCAATCCATCTCATCTCCTTTCCTTGAGCCCTAACCCACTTCACAAGACTACTGGAATGCTGTTTCTGAACATTCATCTGATCACACATTTTCCTTCAGAAAGCCCTGTTCAGTTCAGTTCAGTTGCTCAGTCGTGTCCGACTCTTTGCGACCCCATGAATCGCAGCACGCCAGGCCTCCCTGTCCATCACCAACTCCCGGAGTTCACTCAGACTCACGTCCATCGAGTCAGTGATGCCATCCAGCCATCTCATCCTCTGTCGTCCCCTTCTCCTCCTGCCCCCAATCCCTCCCAGGATCAGAAGGCCTGAGTAGTCCTTATTTTAGAAATGGCTTGGCCAACGCCTAACACTAGCGACTGCACCCCCTTGCAGCACTCTTTTTCACTGTACCAGCACCTCCCACCTTCATGACTCCTGATCCAGCCAGTCAGTGTAACAAACATCCCAGGACATGCCTGTATGCCCTGGCTGACACTGTTCCCTCCGCTTGGATGGCCTTTCACAAATAAGAAACAAATGGGTGCAATCAAGTATTAACAGGTGCCCTGAGAAAGAGCTGGACAGAATAGGCAGGACACAAAAGAGGGAGCAATTTCTTCCATTTGTCATGGTCAGGAAAGGTTTCATATAAACTTGTTCCTTTGAGCCGAGTCTTAATGATGAGTAGGTGTTTCGCAGACAGATAAAACCCTAAGTCTTAGGGTTTCAAGCTGCTTTTGCACTGCAAATGCCACCGTGGTTGTGACAGACATTCTGTAGCTTGAAAAACCACAAACATTTACCAGCTGCCCCTTAGCAGAAAATGTCTGCCTATTTCTTTCTTGGCTATGAGCCCTTGTAGGTCACAGAAAAATTCTTTTTTTACAGTCTTGTTCTTAGTACTTAGCATTTAATTGATACTCAGCAACTGTTAGTTGAATAAATGAATGAGAAAAGGTAACTATGTTACACATTTTCTAGGAAAGAAGGCAAGGAGACAAATGAAAAAAATTAGAGAAAGGCTCTTCAATAGAGCTTATATTTAAAAAAATTATATTAGCCTGGTCAGTTTTTTGATTAATATGGAACCATCTCAATTATCCACAATAGTTCCTTCTGCCCCTGACTCTGTATAGTTGAGGTTTTGCTTCTCAGGGCTGACACTGAATACTTTAAGATTTTTTTGACATGGACCAGTTTTTAAAAGTCTTGATTTGAATTTGTTACAATATTGCTTCTGTTTTATGTTTTGGATTTTGGCTGTGGGGCATGTGGATCTTAGCTCCCTGACCCACACCCTCTGTATCAGAAGGCAAAGTCTTAACCATTGGACCAGGGAAGTCCTGACATTGTGTGCTTATAGAAGGACTCTAGTGTGATGGTTCAGTGAAGATGAGAAAGAAAAGTTCCCAAATATGACAAACTTTCTGAATCCATTTTGACAGCCAGCAGTGAGTACGAAGAGTCTAAATCTCTTCAGGATCAAGGACTCAGGGGAAGTCACCCACATCACAGGTGACACAAGCAACCTACATACCTGTTCATTTGTCAGAAAGCCCCTAATGCAGTGGTGACCACTGTATAGCCTGGAGCACGAATTTATCACAAGGAAATTGGTTCCTAAATGTAAAATTCAATACATCAAATTCCACCAGGCAGACCAGAGAGAGAGACAGAAAGTAGATTTAATATTGCATTTGGCCATCAGAGCTCCTATACATTCACCATTATTTACCCAAAAGCCTGCAGGGAAGCAGAAGTGACAAGTAAAACTTTATTCCCCTGATGAATTTTTCAGGGCCACTCTTAATATTGGAGCTTTCAAGATGAGAAATGATTATATTTGACTGGTCCTCAAAGAATCTCATCACAGAACAGGCCCACGTCTAGGGGCAAGACACAAATGGACGGGACTTTCAACTTGGACTCCAGACATTCAGTCACCAAAATGTATTGGAGCAGAGGTTGGAGATAGGTATTCCCAGAAATAAAAGAAAATACAGAGCCTAGACCTTGCTCTTGGGTAACCCATAGGGGAAATGGATTAAGAAGAGAGATACAGGGAAAATTACTCAGCCTAAGAATGACGGTAAATGGAAAAGAGTGGAAGGACTCTTATTATCAGAGCTCTGGAGAGGAGGCAGAGTTATTAAGAAAATATTCTCCATGAAGGAGGCAAAGTTTAAAGGGTCTAAAATGGTGTGGCTTGGCAGAGAAGGATGCTAGAAGGCAACTGCAAACTGAGGTGCCTGGTCTGAAATCCATGGCAGGGAGTAACGAGAGATGGAAGCAGTGAGATGTGGGCATTAAGAGATTATGCATATGAGATTAACTCCAGCAGGCCTGGAAACATGTGATGAGAAGCACAGGTTTCATAATAAGAATATCTTACGGTTAGAGCAGTGTGGCTTTGCAAATCATGTTCGCGTGCATTATTTCCTCCCAGTAACCTAATTTCTGTAGATTGAAATCCTCTATTATCCTTCATCCTCTCTGCTTCACCTCATCTTCAACATATCACCCATCTAACCTCTAAACATACGCTGAAATGAAACTTCTTCTGGGGAAGATTTCCTTGACTCCCAGACTGGATCTGATCTCCATTTTCACTTCAATTATTCTCAGAACACCCTGTGAAATTTCTAAGGAAGGTAACCTAGAGATGGTATGGTTGTGCCATTCCCCAAACTTTTCAGGAACTCAAGCCCGCTCTGGTCTTTCACTCCAAGACCCAAAGAAGTTACCCATATTCTCATGATCCAAGATGCAGCTGTGACCAATACTACATTCCAATCAGCAGAAACAGAGGAGGGACAAAAACAAGGGACAAAGGATATCCAGCAGGTGCTCCTGGGGATGGCTGCTGGAAAGTGCCCCATGATATTTTCACATTTATCCTATTCATCAGAACTTAGTTACATGACCTCCTTCATTGAAAAAAAAAAAAAAGGTTGGTAGCAATGGGTGGACCTAGAGATGGTCATACTAAGTGAAGTAAGCCAGACAGAGAATGACAAATATGTGATATCACTTACATGTAGAATCTGAAAAAAAGGTTTAATGATACAAATGAATTTATATACAAAACAGAAATAGACCCACAGACATAGAAAACCAAATTATGGTTACCAAAGTGGAAATAGAAAAGGGAGGGATAAATTAGAAGCTTGGGATTAATGTATACACACTACTATATATAAAACACATAACCGACAAGGACCTTCTGCGTAGTACAGGGAACTATACTCAATATTTCATAACAACGTATAAGGGAAAAGAAAGAATCTGAAAAAAATAGATATATGTATGTACAACTAAATCACCTATTGTACACCTGCAACTAACACATTATAAATCAACTACACTTCGATTTAAAAAAAAAAAAACACACCATATTGACAGCTACAAATTCTGCTACTCTGGAATATAAGGAAAAAAATATTAGAGGACAACTGGCTGTCTCTTGTTGTTGTTGCTCAGTCACTAAGTCGTGTCCAACTCTTTGCAACCCCGTGGACTGCAGCATACCAGGCTTCCCTGGCCTTCACTATCTCCTGGAGTTTGCTCAAACTCATGACCATTGAGTCAGTGATGCCATCCAACCATCAAACCATCTCATCCTTTTTCATCCCCTTTTCCTCCTGCCCTCAATTTTTCCCAGCACCAGGGTCTTTTCCAATGAGTTAGCTTTTCATATTAGGTGGACCAAGTATTGGAGCTTCAGCTTCAACATCAGTCCTTCCAATGAATATTCAAGGTTGATTTCCTTTAGGACTGACTGCTTTGATCTCCTTGCTGTCCAAGGGACCTTCAAGAGTCTTCTCCAACGCCACAGTTTGAAGTCATCAATTCTTCAGCACTAAGCCTTCTTTATGATCCAACTCTCATATTCATAAGTGACTATTGGAAAAACCATAGCTTTGACTATACGGACCTTTGTCAGCAAAGTGATGTCTCTGCTTTATAATACACTGTCTAGGTTTGTTATAGCTTTTCTTCTAAGGAGAAAGCATCTTAATTTCATGGCTGCAGTCACCATCTGCAGTGATTTTGGAGCTCAAGAAAATAAAGTCTGTCACTGTTTCCACTTTTTTCCCATCTATTTGCCATGTAGTGATGGGACTGGATGTTATGATCTTAGTTTTTTGAATGCTGAATTTTAAGCCAGCTTTTTCACTCTCCTCTTTCATCTTCGTCAAGAGGCTCTTTAACTCCTCTTTGCTTTCTGCCATAAGGGTGGTGTCATCTGGCAATCTTGATATTTCTCCTGGCAATCTTTATTCCAGCTTGTGCTTCATACAACCTAGCATTTTGCATGATATACTCAGCATAGAAGTTAAATAAGTCAGATGAAAATATACAGCCTTGACATACTCCTTTCCCAATTTGGAACCAGTTCATTTTTCCATGTCTGGTTCTAAGTGTTGCTTCTTGTCCTGCATACATATTTCTCAGGAGACAGGTAAGGTGGCATGGTATTCCCATCTCTTTAAGAATGTTTAAGTTTCTTGTGATCCAAACAGTCAAAGGCTTTAGCATAGTCAATGAAACAGAACCAAATGCTTTTCTGGAATTCTCATGCTTTCTTCATGATCCAACAAATGTTGGAAATTTGATCTCTGGGTCCTCTGCCTCTTTGAAACCCATTTTGTACATCTGGAATTTCTTGGTTCACACACTGAGGAAGCCTAGCTTGAATGATTTTGAATATAACCTTGCTTGTGTGTGAAATGACTGCAATTGTATAGTAGTTTGAACATTCTTTATCACTGTCCTTTTCCAGTCCTGTGACCACTGCTGAGTTTTCCAAATTCGCTGATACTGAGCAGCACTTTATTGAGTGCAGCACTTTAAAAGCATTACATTTTACGAGTTTAAATAGCTCAGCTAGAATTCCATCATCTCCATAGCTTTGTTCATTGTAATGCTTCCTAAGGCCCACTTGAGTTCACACTCCAGAATGTCTTCCTCTAGGTAAGTGACTACACCACTGTCGTTATCCAGGCCATGAAGACCTCTTTATATAGTTCTGTGTATTCTTGCCACCACTTCTTATTATCTTCTGCTTCTGTTAGATCCTTATGGTTTCTGTCTTTATTGTGCCCATCCTTGCATGAAATGTTCCCTTTATATCTCCAATTTTCTTGGAGAGATTTCTGGTCTTTCCCATTCTATTGTTTTCCTCTATTTCTTTGCATTGTTCACTTACAAAGCCTTTCTTATCTCTCCTTGCTATTCTCTGGACTCTGCATTCAGTTGGGTGTATCTTTCCCTTTCTCCTTTGATTTTTGATTCCCTTCTTTTCTCAGCTATTTGTAAGGCCTCCTCAGAGCCACTCTGCCTTCTTGCATTTCTTTTCGGGAGGGTGGTTTAGACACAGCTTCTGAAGTGCTAGCCTTCCTGGAGAACACAGCTTTCTACCATGACAGGCTCCGTACTTCTGTTTGGCATTGGTGCACAGTGAGTCAAAATTTTGCCAACAAACCTGGGGCTCGCCTGGGATCTGCTCATGGGCAGGAGGTTCTGCAGGGCCCCTTGGCTTGATCCAGTGCTTGGGGGTTTCTCCCCTCACCAGGCTCCTCTGGGAGAGTGGAGGTTTGGAGGATTTCTCCGAGGCTAGCAGTCTCTTACACAAGTCCAACACTTGACAGTGAAATTAACTGTTTGTAAGTCTATATTTCTAGATTATTTTTTGGTCTGTTAGCTTCACTGGATAATGCACAGTGTCAGAGCAAGAACTGAACCTACTTTGCTCACCAAGTTATCCTCAACACTTGGCATGTTGCCTGGTGCTAGATACAAGATACAGATAGCTGTCAAAAAAAAAAAAAGATGGTTGAATGAACGTTGAAGACAGTAGGTTTAAAATGTGCCAACTGCATAGAAAAACAATACTGAAAATCTGTTCTTCAGGTTGTGTGAGAGGTACTGGATATAAAAAGATGAATAAAATAAGGTCATCTTGTGGTGGGGAAAGAAAAGCTTTCACTTCTAGTGTTGGCCTTCAGATACAACATTGTTTCTTCAAATGATACATGATTGATCAGGCTTAGGGGGCTTCCCTGATAGCTCAGTTAGTAAAGAACCTGCCTGCAGAACAGGAGACCCTGGTTTGATTCCTGGGTTGGGAAGATCTGCTGGAGAAGGGATAGGCTACCCACTCCAGTATTCTTGGGCTTTTCTTGTGGCACAGATGGTAAAGAATCCACCTACAATGTGGGAGACCTAGTTTAAAGTATGACCATCCCAATAATTTCTATATTAGAACAAGAGAAATTGCCATATAAGAAAGGAATGCTTTTCTGAGATTGGGAAATAATAGTGAGGGTCTAGATTAGGGAGATGAGATGAACTCCTAGAATCCTTAAAGTCACACAAACAAAATCGGAAGTTAAGTGGTCCCATTGTCATTCAGTTTCTCAGTGGAGTCTGATTCATTGAGACCCCATGGACTGCAGCACACCAGGCTTCCCTGTCATTCACTGTCTCCCAGAGTTTGCTCAAACTCACGTTCATTGATTTGGTGATATCATCAAACCACCTCATCCTCTGTCGCCCCCTTCAGTTCAGTTCAGTTCAGTCACTCAGTCGTGTCTGACTCTTTGCAACCCCATGAATCGCAGTACTCCAGGCCTCCCTGTCCATCACCAACTCCCGGAGTTCACTGAGACTCATGTCCATCGAGTCAGTGATGCCATCCAGCCATCTCATCCTCTGTCCTCCCCTTCTCCTCCTGCCCCCAATCCCTCCCAGCATCAGAGTCTTTTCCGATGAGTCAACTCTTCACATGAGGTGGCCAAAGTACTGGAGTTTCAGCTTTAGCATCATTCCTTCCAAAGAAATCCCAGGGCTGATCTCCTTCAGAATGGACTGGTTGGATCTCCCTTCAATCCAAGGGACTCTCAAGAGTCTTCTCCAACACCACAGTTCAAAAGCATCAATTCTTCGGTGCTCAGCCTTCTTCACAGTCCAACTCTCACATCGCCCCCTTTAGAGCACATCAAATCTGATGTCTCCCAAAGTTGAGTGAGCATGAGAATCACCTGGGGAAAATTTTAAATCACCCCTCACCCTCTGAACCCTAAGGCCTAATGAATCATTATCTTTAAACATGAGGCTGAGTAAGATTTTTCCCAAGATGTCCAAGTTACTCTTGTTCATAGTTATGCAATAATAGTTCACTACACCTTTTACACTTCAATTTCATACTTAAACTCACGATTTTCATTGGAAAAGACCCTGATGCTGGGAAAGATTGAAGGCAGGAGGAAAAGGGGATGACAAAGGATGAGATGGTTGGATGACATCACTGACTCAATGGACATGAGTTTGAGCAAACTCCAGAAGATGGTAAAGGACAGGGAAGCCTGGTGTGCTGCAGTCCATGGGGTTGCAAAGCGTCAGACATGACCAAGAGATTGAACAATGACAAATATGTCATGGCTTGCTTCATGGCAAGCATCCGAAATGGAGCGCCTAAGTGCTTAGTCCTGTCTGACTCTTCGCAACCCTAAGGACTGTACCTAGCCAGTCTCCTCTGTTCATGGGATTTTCCAGGCAAGAATACTGGAGTGGGTTACCATTTCCTCTTCCAGGGGAAAATGGCAAGGGAATCCACTAATTCCTCTTTATTCAGAATCCTAGAGGAAATTCAGTGTATCAGTGGGGCATTGTAGCTAAAATGGATGGATACAGGCCTTGGTACTATATTCAGCTATTGGACATGGATCCTTGGGAAAACTTTATAAGTTTTCCAAGATTCATTTTTTCTCATCTTCTCATCTGTAAAATGAGAATCATCAAAGTATAAGCTCAGTAGGTTTTGTTTTGTTTGTAGTAATGAAATATGTAAGCTGTTAGAACAAATTATTATTTCTTACAGTTTTTTTAGGACAATGATACCCACTGTAAAATGTTTTTATAACAGTGAACAGAGAAATAGTCTAAAAGATTTGCAAAACCCTCATAACTCATAAGAAACTTACATAAACAATTTGAAAAATAGAAGGAATTATTATTATCCAAATGGGGAAACACACATTTGACTTATTTTGATCCTTGTATACTTGTGGTCATAGTTGTTGTTTAGACTCAAAGTCATGTCTGACTCTTTGCAACCCCATCAACTACAGCCTGCAAGCTCCTCTGTCCATGGTATTTCGCAGGTAGGAATACTGGAGTGGGTAGCCACTTCCTTTTTCAGAGGATCTTCCTGACCCAGAGATCAAACCTGCATCTCCTGCATTGCAGGTAGATTCTTTACTGCTGGGCCACCAGGGGAGCCATGTTTATCTGGACTTTTCACCAAATTACAAAAACCTTTTTTCTTCACTAATTTGCCCATGGAAAAGTGACAATTTCTGAAAGTTAGACAGTGCAATTATTTCTTGTCAAGATATTATAAGATTACACTGGCAAACTCTGTGATTTAGAGGTCTCTATTTATAATGAATTCAGAATTTTTAGATACAAAACTGACTATTCCTGCTTTATTTTCTGTTTCCAGCTGTCAGTCAAAGATGGGCCAGTAACAATGACCACTTTTTTCTTTTCTTAATCCTCATGGACCTTAGAACAAGAATGTAAGAGGACAGATTATACCCTGCAAGCTGAGGAGTATCTATTATTTTTGGTGAACAGAACCAAAGACAATTTTGAAACATTGTTGGGGGTGCTAGTGGTAAAGAACCCGCCTGCCAATGCAGGAGACATAAGAGATGCAGGTTCGATCCCTCGGTCGGGAAGGTCCCCTGGAGGAAGAAATGGCAACCCATTCCATTATTCTTGCCTGAAGAATCCCATGGACAGAGGAGCCTGGCAGGGTACAGTCTATCAGGTCTTAAAGAGTTGGACATGACTGAAGCGACTTAGCATACAAATGAAATAAAAGAAATGAAAGAACAGGGCTTCAAAATACTACCTGTCAGACGAAAGAAAACAGTAGAGGGTGTTTTCCACAACTTCCACAGCAGCGCATTGCACCAGGAAAGGGTGGAGAGAGGATACTACAGGAAGATTAAATAGTATCTCGAACAGTGATATCCCCAGAGATCTTAGGCTTTTTTTTTTTTTTTTCCAGGCCTAAAAATTGGCAGAATTTCGAGTAAATCACAAAAGCAATTGTCATCGAGCACATTCGCAGCTGCTCAAACAACTATTTTAAGGCGAGGGAAGCTGGCAGGCAGAGGGAGTCAGGATAAAATGAATCAGGATGGAGAATATAAAACAGGGTGAAAAAAGGAAGGGCTGCGGCTTCTAAGGTAATTCGGCCTCTGTGTTTGCATTTATAGAGAAAATGGTTGATGGGATTGTCGTAAAGTATGTTTTAACCATTTTAATGCATGACAGTGTTGCTGTTGAGACTATGGGGAAGAAAACCATAGATCAGTTTCCAAGACAGACTCCAGGTTTAACTCCCTCACAATTTCTCCGATGGCTCAGAGTTGAAATATTTGTACAGGGATGCCTAAATAACTAACAACCTCTAAGCCTTAAAAAAAAAAATCAGAATTAAATATGATGACAGTAGGAGCAATTGAAAAGGCTGCACAGAGACTCTTTACTGAGTGTTCATTCACAACACTGTTCTGAGACGGTCATCATAGACAGAGGATAGTGAAGTAAGTCTCCCCACTGTTGTGATGGACATCATTTGTGTCATAAACATTTGGCAAAGCAGAAGTTAGTCATTTCATCATGACACTAATTCACCTATCCAGATGGGATTACACACCATGGGATGCTGTTAGCAGCTAACTTATCTCTAAATATTACAAGCAAGATGTTTCGCTGTCTCTTGATGTTTACTAACCTTTCGTGGCTTTCATTTCTAACATAAATTCCTATTAAAATTGGTAGCTGAGTTTGGGCTTATTTTAGTTTCTTTTAAAGTTAAAAACATTCTTCAAGGACATTTATACTATAGTTGGCTTTACAACAAGGGAAATAATGTGGTTAACGGCTAACACTACAGCCTGATCAGCATTTTAATGTGTGAACCAAAGCAAGGCCAAAATAGTACATCATTCAACTGCAGTATGTCTTAACTCCTTCTATAGTCATCTATCCTGTATCTTCTGAAAATCCACCTTGGGCCAGTCACTGGCAGAGATATTGAATGAAAAAGCCTTGGTCACTCTCATCATGTCACTTAGTCTATTTAAACAAATAATTAAATAGGAGCCTGTGTTTGTCTTAACACAAGAGTAACTTTTAGTGAGAAATAGCTGACATTCAATAAACTGCACATATTTAAAGTATATCATTTGATAAGTTTTGACATATGTATACATTAATGAAAACATCACCACACCTAAAACCCATATACATAACCCTCCCCAAGGTCTTCTTGTATTGTACACCTTTGTAATCTTTCCCTCCTGACCCTCCCCACATGCCTCCTTCCCTGGTATCCATCAATCTGGTCTCTACCGATCTGGTCTCTGTCACAAGCTTGCGTTGTCTAGAGTTTTGTGTAAATGAGGTCACACAGTGTATTTTCTTACTTATGTAGCCTCTTTTGCTCAGCATTATTATTTTAAGAATTATTCATTATGTGCGTACATACTCTGTCCTTTGCATTGTTAAGTAGTACTCCATTGTCTGAATATATCACAATTTGTTCTTATATTTGTCTATGATAGATATTTAAATTGTTTCCATTTGCAGCCATTAAAAATAAAGCTTCAGTAACAAAGCCTGGCATTTCATTATATCTGGGCTGTAAGTGAATGTGAGGAGAAAAGAAATTCAGATGAGAGATGGTTGTACTTTGGGATAAGCCTTGCACTCGGATAAGAGGTTTGAGGGTTTTGTTCGTTAACATTCTCCTTGTTGTTGGCAGTTACAGGAATAAGCAGATCTAAAGATGGAAAGAGGGGTTAATTGATACTCTAGGAAGCCCTTCCAGAGGTCCAATTTCAGCAAAACTATGTATATGCTACACAAGCTTTGGAATCAGGCTTCTGATACTTGGGGGAAAATAAATGTTTGTCCTTGGATATTTGCTGCTCTCCGGAGTTCACAGCACCCATCAGCTTGGTCTGGGACCATGTCACCAGAAACCTGGGACCATGGCTCATACATATCCGCACCTTCAGCCTCCAATACAGTATCTGTCTTACAGGTTCACTGAGAAAATATTAGTGGAAGAAAGGAAAAGAGGGTGGGAAGGAAGAAAGGGTCAAGGGAAAGGGTAAATAAATAATGGATAAAGTGATAAAAGTTGAGACATACAAAACGAATATATTCATCTAAAGGATTAAGTTTGGCTGGAAGCATTGATAAAATAAGACAGATGGTATAAATACTTGTATAACACTGAAAAAAATTAACGATGATTTCTGTGTTTAGAAATAAGAGGAAAACCCCTGGGCAAGGTGGCCTCTTTTGCTGAAGTAAAACTTTGTTCACACTTCTATCAGCACTTTTCTCTCTTCTCTTTGAAGTAAATAAAATACCTTAATAGAATCTCACTATGCAATGAGCTTAGAAATGTCAGGTTCTGATGTATTATATCCTCAGTTCATAGCACAGGGCCTGTTGATATTCAACAGCAGTGCACAGTAAGCTAATTAGTACAGATAACAAGGATTCAATCTTCAATATGCTAGCAGAAGCCATTTAAAGGTCACTGATCTTCCTCTCTTTCCTTAAAGCAAGCAAGACCCTGTGACAGCACTTCTCCCTATACTTCTCACATTTCCCATGTTTGTTCATAATGTTCTCTCTGTCTGAAATTCCCTTCCAAACCTCCATACATATCTTCATTAGAAATCTCAACCATCTTATTAAAACCCACTGAGAAGCAAGTTTGAAACTCTAGTATGATTGACAGAAGATCTCTTTCTCTATCCACCCACACTATTTTATTTTCTTCCTCCTCTGGTGCTTATCCCTTTGTACCTTATATACTATTATTAGTTGTGTATTTGTTTTATCTCTTTTGTTAGACTATAATATTCTTAAGAAAAGAGATCAGTCTTACTCATCTCTATACTCTCTGTGTATGTGTATGTGCTAGTCGCTCAGTTGTGTCCGATTCTTTGTGACCCCATGGACTGTAGCCTGCTAGGCTCCTCTATCTGGGATTGTCTAGACGAGAATACTGGAGTGGGCTGTCATGCCCTACTCCAGGGGATCTTCCCAACCTAGGGATCAAACCCAGGTTTCCCACCTTGCTGGCAGATTCTTTACTGTTTGAGCTACCCAGGAATCAAAATGACTTGTAAATAGTAGCAGTCTAAGAAATACTTGCTGGATGAATACATAGGTCAATGAATAAAAGAAGTCGAACTTTCTAATGTTTACAATACATGAATGGCTAGAAGGAACACACTTTCCCATATATCTCACCCATTGTTTCTACTGTAATGTGAGAAACATTAGAAATGCCATTTCAACATAACAGTTTATAAGTCATGAACTCTTTGGTTGTAATGAATTTATGCAAGTAATCAACTGGTTCCTTTAGAGGATCCTGAAAGAATAAACATGGGAAAGGATGCAAGGCAGAGAAGTCTAGTATATCTATAAAGACAAACAATGGGAATCTCTGGCATATGTATACGCATATGTATATATACTTAAGTCCTGAAATTCGAATTTTATGGGATAATCAGAAAAAGAGCATGAAAGGAAAACAGTTAAAAGAATAATGCTAAAAGTAACACATACGTATGTCTAGCTTCAGCATGACATAAGCAAAAATCTGGACTCAACTTTATAATTTTGCATATTTGGTACAGTGGGGTACATGCATCCCTATATTTTTATTTTGGAATAAAAATGGATACAAATTTCTGCTTTTAGATATGATGAAGTAATTTACTCCAATGAGGACAACTAGAAAAGGCAGGTAAAGAGCAAGAATTATGGTATTACACCATAAAATGCAAAAACAAGAAAGAATAGGAAAATAACATCTCTAAGACCAAAACCTTTGAGACTGAATAAATTCTAAGCCTTCAGAGGTGAACTGAAGTTCTGAAGCTGCCTCTTCTTGGGTCCATTTACCAATCCCAGGCGTGGCCTAAGGGTCTGAAATCTATACTTTGTCCTGACCACAGCCACTACAAAAGGACCAAGAGACCCTAGCAATTTGGTGACTGCACAGGCCTGGAATGGCAACATTGGAGACTTCAGGTGTCTCAAACACACTTCCCGTCTTCCCTTTAAACTTGTGTCAAATTGTGAAACTACACATAACTCGAGATTAAAGAACTCAGTTGAAAATCCCTGAGAAGCAGAACAGAAATTTCTTTTTCAACATAGTGCAGTATCTGATTAGATTAAAGTTATGGCTGTCTCCCTCCCTACTCTCCTGCCTGGCAAAAGAAAAGACAAATCATCTCTGGTGAGAAAGAGCATCATCTGGTACCTCTACAGATTTTACAGTTTCCAATATGCAATCAAAAAATTACAAGGGACATGAAAGATAGGAATATACAATCAGTAACTAAAAGGAAGTACAAGCAAAGATCAGAAGCCAACCCACAGATAATCCACAGAGAGAAATTAACGATTTCAAAATGGTTATGATTAATTTGTTAAAAATAGTAAAAAAAAAAAAAAAAAAAGATACGTAGAATAAATTAAAGGAAAAAAGGATTTCAAAAGAGAATTAATTTTTTAAAATACCCAAGCAGGCACTCTAGAACTGAAAAATATACTAACTGAAATTAAGAATTCAAGGAATGTGTCTAAGAGCATACTGAGAGAAATAGACAAGAGGTATGAACTGAAAGGTTAATGGAAATGTGTAACTGAAGCTTAGATAGAAAAGAAAGAAAATTTCAGAAAATATAAATGATATCATTGGAGTCCTAGAAGGAGAGGAGTGAGAGGACATAGAAATAAAGAGATTATATGAACAAATAATGGCCCAGAATTTTCCAAAATTGATAAAAAAGAAAAAACTCCAACACACAAACTCAAGAAACTCAGTACAGCTTAAGCAGAATTTTTTAAAGTGCATCTAGGCGCATCAGACTCAAACTACTAAAACCCAGAACAAACAGAAAATTTTTATGACACCAGACCTTTGTTATCTTGAAAGGAATAACAATAAATCTGGCAACCAACTTCTCAAAGGAAATAGTATAATCCAAAAAACAGCAAAATCAACATCTCTATAACACAAAAAGGAAATTACTGCCAAGCTAGAATTCTATGCCTAGCAAAATAACCTTTCAAAATTTATACTGAAACAAATACATTATCAAAGAAAAATACTGAGAGAATTCATCACTGGTAGACTTGACATATAAGAAATACTAAAAGGAGTTTTTGAGGTAGAATAAAAATGATACCAAACGGAAACATGGAAGTAAAAGCAATTAAGATGATGGAAAAGCTAAATGTGTATACATATATAAATTAATGTTCAACATAAAATAATAGTACCAATGTTTAAATTAAAAAATAGGTGAAATTAAAACACATTTAAAAACTAACTATACTGGTAATGTCATTAAACACATTTGAAAAATAGAGGGCAAATGGAACCAAGGGTGGTAAGTTTCCACTATTATCAGGGCATTGGAAAGAAATAATATACATTGGACTTTGCATGCATGCATGCTAGGACACTTCAGAACTATCCCAGTCTTTGTGACCCCATGAACGATAGCCCAAAAGTTCCTCTGTCCATGGGATTCTCCAGGCAAGAATGTTAGAGTGGGTTGCCATGCCCTCCTCCAGAGGATCTTCCCAACCCAGGGATCAAACCCATGTCTCTTGAGTCTCCTGCATTGGCAGGCAGATTCTTTACCACTAGCACCACCCATGAAGCCCCGCACTGCTGCTGCTGCTAAGTCGCTTCAGTGATGTCCGACTCTGTGTGACCCCATAGACGGCCTCCCACCAGGCTCCCCCGTACCTGGGATTCTCCAGGCAAGAACACTGGAGTGGGTTGCCATTTCCTTCTCCAATGCATGAAAGTGAAAAGTGAAAGTGAAGTCGCTCAGTCATGTCAGACCCTCAGCGACCCCATGGACTGCAGCCTTCCAGGCTCCTCCATCCATGGGATTTTCCAGGCAGGAGTACTGGAGCAGGGTGCCATCGCCTTCTCCAAGCCCTGCACTAGACAGTAACAAGTCAAAAATACTTTTAGTAATCTCTAAGGTAACTGCCTTTCTTTGGGATTGGAATGAAAACTGACCCTTTCCAGCCCTGTGGCCTCTGCTGAGTTTTCCAAATTTGCTGGCATATTGAGTGCCGCACTTTCACAGCATCATCTTTCAGGATTTGAAATAGCTCAACTGGAGCTGAGCACCAAAAAACTGATGTTTTTGAACTGTGGTGTTGGAGAAGACTCTTGAGACTCCCTTGGACTGCAAGGAGATCCAACCAGTCCGTTCTAAAGGGGATCAGTCCTGGGTGTTCTTTGGAAGGAATGATGCTAAAGCTGAAACTCCAGTACTTTGGCCACCTCATGTGAAGAGTTGACTCATTGGAAAAGACTCTGATGCTGGGAGGGATTGGGGGCAGGAGGAGAAGGGGATGACAGAGGATGAGATGGCTGGATGGCATCACTGACTTGATGGACAAGAGTTTGAGTGAACGCCAGGAGTTGGTGATGGACAGGGAGGCCTGGCATGCTGCGATTCATAAGGTCGCAAAGAGTCGGACACGACTGAGCAACTGAACTGAACTGAACTGACTGAAGGTAACTACTTCAAAACTATACTGATAATGACATTAAACACAAAAGATCATATACTTAAAATAAAACTATTATCGTCATATTGGATTTAAAAAATAGCCTCCATAATAGAGGCACACTTAAATAATAGGACACAGAAAGGTTGAGAGTAAAAGTACAGAAAAAAATGTGCCATGAAAACATTAACCAAAATAAAGCTAACATGACAACACCAATTTTAAACAAGGTATATCTGAAGGCAAGAAACATTATTAGAAATTTTAAAGTATTTTTTAAAGGATATGTGGGTCAATCATAAAAAAAATAGCATAGTCCTAGATATGTATGCACCCAACAATAGAATTTTAAATATTTTTTTAATTCACAAAGTATAAAAAATAAACACATAAATCCAAATCATATTAGCAGATCTTAAAACATTTCTCCCAACAGGTGTTAAGAGAAATAAACAAAATATCCAAAATACGGGTGAACAGATAAACACGTTGGGTACAACTATTAAATGTAGTACTACTCAGCAGTAAAAAATTAACTATTGATACACAAGGCAAAATGAATGAACAGCAAAATTATTATACTAACTGAAAGAAGGTAGACAAAAATGAGTATATACTATATAATTTCATTTCTATAAAATTCTAGAAAATGCAAATAATCTATAGTAAAAGAAGCAGACAGGTGACTACCTGGGAACAAGAAGAGGAAGGGAGAAAAGATGGCAAGTAGAAAAAAGAGCTCTGGCAATGGTTTCATGAATTTATAAATATATCAAAAGTTATGAAATGGTATGGACCTAACAGAAGCAGAAGATATTAAGAAGAGATGGCAAGAATACACAGAAGAACTGTACAAAAAAATCTTCACGACCCAGATAATCTCGATGGTGTGATCACTGACCTAGAGCCAGACATCCTGGAATGTGAAGTCAAGTGGGCCTTAGAAAGCATCACTATGAACAAAGCTAGTGGAGGTGATGGAATTCCAGTTGATCTGTTCCAAATCCTGAAAGATGATGCTGTGAAAGTGCTGCACTCAATATGCCAGCAAATTTGGACAACTCAGCAGTGGCCACAGGACTGGAAAAGGTCAGTTTTCATTCCAATCCCAAAGAAAGGCAATGCCAAAGAATGCTCAAACTACCACACAATTGCACTCATCTCACACGCTAGTCAAGTAATGCTCAAAATTCTCCAAGCCAGGCTTCAGCAATATGTGAACCGTGAACTTCCTGATGTTCAAGCTAGTTTTAGAAACGGCAGAGGAACCAGAGATCAAATTGCCAACATCTGCTGGATCATCAAAAAAGCAAGAGAGTTCCAGAAAAAACATCTATTTCTGCTTTATTGACTATGCCAAAGCCTTTGACTGTGTGGATCACAATAAACTGTGGAAAATTCTGAAAGAGATAGGAATACCAGACCACCTGATCTGCCTCTTGAGAAATTTGTATGCAGGTCAGGAAGCAACAGTTAGAACTGGACATGGAACAACAGACTGGTTCCAATAGGAAAAGGAGTTCGTCAAAGCTGTATATTGTCACCCTGTTTATTTAACTTATATGCAGAGTACATCATGAGAAACGCTGGACTGGAAGAAACACAAGCTGGAATCCAGATTTCCGGGAGAAATATCAATAACCTCAGATATGCAGATGACACCACCCTTATGGCAGAAAGTGAAGAGGAACTCAAAAGCCTCTTGATGAAAGTGAGAGTGGAGAGTGAAAAAGTTGGCTTAAAGTTCAACATTCAGAAAACGAAGATCAGGGCATCCGGTCCCACCACTTCATGGGAAATAGATGGGGAAACAGTGGAAACAGTGTCAGACTTTATTTTTCTAGGCTCCAAAATCACTACAGATGGTGACTGCAGCCATGAAATTAAAACACTTACTCCTTGGAAGGAAAGTTATGACCAACCTAGATAGCATATTCAAAAGCAGAGAAATTACTTTGCCAACAAAGGTTCGTCTAGTCAAGGCTATGGTTTTTCCTGTGGTCACGTATGGATGTGAGAGTTGGACTGTGAAGAAGGCTGAGCGCCAAAGAATTGATGCTTTTGAACTGTGGTGTTGGAGAAGACTCTTGAGAGTCCCTTGGACTGCAAGGAGATCCAACCAGTCCATTCTGAAGGAGATCAGCCCTGGGATTTCTTTGGAAAGAATGATGCTAAAGCTGAAACTCCAGTATTTTGGCCACCTCATGCGAAGAGTTGACTCATTGGAAAAGACTCTGATGCTGGGAGGGATTGGGGGCAGGAGAAGGGGATGACAGAGGATGAGATGGCTGGACGGCATCGCTGACTCAATAGACGTGAGTCTGAGTGAACTCCGGGAGTTGATGATGGACAGGGAGGCCTGGCGTGCTGCAATTCATGGGGTCACAAAGAGTCGGACACAACTGAGCGACTGATCTGATCTGATCTGATGAAATTGTACACTTTAAATATGTATACTTTACATTGTCATATGTCAATTATACCTCAATGAAATTATTTTAAAAATCACACAGTTAACACATGTACCCAAATATCATATAGAAACAGAGAGAAGACTTTGCATAGAACAACAGGAGAATTCACATCCCATTCAAGTTCCCGTGGAATATTTACCATATCAACCACAAAGAAGCCTTATAGAAAGCCTCAACAATGCTCAAAGAGTTAATTACTCAATATATTCTCTGATCACAGTGAAATTAGTTAAACTAACATAATGACAACTATAAAACCCTAATTCCTTGAAACTTAGACAATATTTCTCTATACAATGGGTCAAAGAATAAATAACAATAGAAATTAGAAAATATTTTGAATTGAATAATAATGAAGATGGAACAGATCAATATTTGGGAGAATGCACTAAAGTAGTGTTTAAAGGAAAACATATAGCTTTAAAATCGGTATAGTAGGAAATAAGAGAGTCTAAAACATAATCTAAGAATATATCAGACGTAAATAAAGTACAAGAAATAAGAGGAAGGGCAAAAGGAAATGAATAGGAAATATCAGTACAATAGAGATCATCAACAAAATTAAAAGATAAATATTTTAAAGATTTTTTAAAAATTGGTAAGCCTCTAGCAAGATTGACTGAAAAGAGAAAAAAAAATGATTTTCTGATTAAAAATAAAGAAAATACACAAAATCAGAAAAAAAAAATGCCATGAAAATCAAATTGCCAAGTCTCAATATTGCATGAATACAGGCAAGTGAGTTTCCTGTTTTTAATTAAATTTATCTCTAATACAGTTAACTTTACATTTAAATTATAATTTTCTTAATATATGGTAACAATTCTCTTTTAAGATGCCTCTTTACGTCTTTGGATTTTTTGTCAACTGAGATATTTTAAAATATGTATGAATGTCTAAAATTAAATAATTTCTAAACATAGCTATATGATGCATGTAATATACAGATAACTATTATGAAATTTACAGTTATTTAAATTATGTTAATTTAATGTTATTATCCAATAATCCTTCTTTTAAAACTTTGATAACACTATCCTAGAACAACAACAACAAAGGCAAGAGCTATGATTAATGTTATGTGGGAACCTTGCTCAAGGTAATAAATACACTGTCCTGGGCTTCTCTGGTGGCTCAGTGCTCAAGACTCTGCCTGCCAATGCAGGGGGCATGGTTCAATCCCTGTCCAGGAATATCCCACATGCTGCAGAACAACTAAGCCCATGCACCACCACTATGGAGCCTGTGCTCCAGAGCCTGAGAACCACAGCTACTGAAGCCTGAGCGCCTTGTGCTCAGCAAGAAGAGAAGCCACCACCATAAGTCCACGCGTCTCAACTAGAGTAGTCCTGGCTCGAGGCAACTAGAGAAAAGCTCACACAGCCTCGAAGACCCAGCACAGCCAAAACATAAACACACAAATAAAAACTATAAAAAGAAACAAATACATTCCCATGAATTTCTTTAAAAAATAAAAAATTACATAGGGATCTGCTTATTTCCATGGTTTTACTTGCTATATAATCATAGTCTAGACAGTAGTTTCCTGAGGTCATGACTATATATACCCCATATCAGAAAGTTGTTAAAACCTACATTTTCTTTGGACTTGTCCATAGCTAAACTTTTCATCTTAATATAAACATCCAGTAGGTAATGCAAAGTCTCTGATAAATTATGAGAGCTGAGAAACAAACGCTAGGCTACATAAGAGAGGCTGTGAAAGAAAGTGAAAATGAAAGTCCCGCAGTCATGTCTGACTCTTTCGGACCCCATGACTATAGCCCGCCAGGCTCTCTGTCCACGGGATTCTCTAGGCAAGGATGCTGGAGTGGGTAGCCTTTCTCTTCTCCAGGAGGTCTTCCTAACCTGTGGATTGAACCCAGGTCTCCCACATTGCAGGTGGATTCTTTACCATCCAAGCCACCAGGGAAGCCCAAGAGAGGCAGAGTATCTCTAATAAATGGCCAATGAAGATTGAAAGCTTTCTGTTTACTACAACGATTTTAAGTAAATCCTTAGTCTCTCAGGTCAATGGTGTGAAGATGAAAGAGAATTCAACTCAAATTCTCACTGAAAAAATATTTTACATGCAGGCCTTATATGATATTAAAATGCACTTCATGCCTGAAACCTCTTTTATATAAACACGGATGCAAGAACGGAAGCAATTCCAGAGAAAAGCACAATAACAACTGTAAGAACAGCATTATATTCTACCACTAGTTTCTATGGCAGAAATTCATACCAACTGCTGTTATCTAACTGATTTTTCATATTCACTATCCAATGATGATATTCACATCATTTTACATATATATATGTTGCATATACATATATATGTTGCTTAGTTGCTAAACATCATATACATGTTTAATATATATATATAGTTGTTTATACATATATATGTTATTGCTTGGTTGCTAAGTCATGTTCAACTCTGCAAACCCATGGAATGTAGTTTACCAGGCTCATTTGTCCATTAGATTCTCCAGACAATACTCCAGACAATACTGGAGTGGGTTGCCATTTCCTTCTCCAGGGAATCTTCCTGACCCAGGGATCAAACCCAGGTCTCCTGCATTGTAGGCTGACTTTTAACCACTGAGACACCTGGGAAGCCACATATATATGTGCATATAGATAGATAGATAGAATTGTAATTATTTTTATGAAAATGTTTAAATGAGTTTCATTATCCTACTTATCTCCCTTTTTATCTCCAAAACTATATAAATCAATGCTAATTTTACTGTGCACAAAGATCACTATTTTAGATGGTGTTTATATCAATGATATAAAGAAGGCAGAGTACCAAAGAATTGATGCCTTTGAATTGTGGTGCTAGAGAAGACTCCTGAGAGTCCCTTAGATAGCAAGGAAAGCAAACCAGTCAATCTTAAGGGAAATAAACCTTGTATACTAGTTGGAAATCAACCCTGAATACTCGTTGCAAGGACTGATGCTGAAGCTGAAACTCCAGTATTTTGGTCATCTGATGGGAACAGCTGACTCACTGGAAAAGTCCCTGATGCTGAGAAAAGATTGAGGGCAGAAGCAGAAGAGGGCGTCAGAGGATGAGACGGCTGGATGGCATCACTGATGCAATGGACATGAACTTGGACAAACTTTGGAAGATTGTGAGGGTCAGGGAGGCCTGGCATGCTGCAAGCAGTCCATGGGGCTGCAAAGAGTCAGACAAGACTGGGCAACTGAACAACAATATCAGTGATCATGTGACCTCTCATGAGAAATGTGTGGTGGAAAAGGACAGAAAATCCCATGAAAACAGTTCCTTTGAGTTTTAATTAGTAAATGCATTTTTACTTTCATAATATTAATATTACCCTCACATATTTTAGTTAAAACCTATTGCTACTTAAAAATACTTCATAATTTTTATAATTTACCATGTTGAAAAGAGGAAAACAGTATTAGTTATAGCTTTATCTTTCTTTCATTGAACTCCTTATGAAAAAATAATCTCTATATTTATAGAATTTTTCACTTAGGAAATTCAAACTATTTAACAACTATTATATTCTCTGATAGCTCAGCTGGTAAAGAATCCATCTGCAATGAAGGCGACCCCGGTTTGATTCTTGGGCTGGGAAGATCCCCTGGAGAAGGGATAGGCTACCCACTCCAGTATTCTTGGGCTTCCCTTGTGGCTCAGCTGGCAAAAAATCTGCCTGCAATATGGGAGACCTGGGTTCAATTCCTGGGTTGGGAAGACCCCCTGAAGAAGGGAAAGGCTACCCACTCCAGTATTCTGGCCTTGAGAATTCCATGGACTGTATAGTCCATAGACTCGCAAAGAGTCAGACACGACTGAGTGACTTTCACTTTCATATCAAGATTATGGCAGAGGGATAAAAATTTGATTATTTAACTTGCAAACTCCCCAAATCACAAGATAATCTTGTCAATCACTCAATTTAGGATTGAAAACCTTCCATAGCACCCTTTTCAAGTTTTGAAAAGGTTTTGATAAAAGAACCCTAAATAGTGGAATTAGCACTAGAAAAGTAGCACATCACAATATACTATTAATGCATTTTCTTATTATAATCTTGTTATGGTTTTCATACATATGCATTACTGGCTGCCCTTGATACCAAATGAATTTATTCCATCTTCTTCATTATAGCCCTTAAAATATTTGAGCACAGCTATTACTGTCCCCCTGATTGTCTCCCCATTATTAGGTTTTCCCCATAACAACTCATTTGACACAGTTTGGGTTTTCTCTCCATTCTGCTCAATCATCGCCATTCATCTCCAGCTTTCATAAGCTGCAATTTCTACTATAGCACTCAGTACTCCCAGTTGCACTGATTAGTGCTGAGAGAGCAGGACTCATGGCTCTTCCTCTGGGTACCAGGGCAATAGAAGGGTGTTCATCTTCCTGGAGTTTTAATTGCATCCTTTACTGACACTGAGTTGAGCTGAGCAAATCCCATGATGTTTTTAATTTATTTTCATGAAGTCCTATCTCCTCTCTGTAATTACATCACTATATTCTTAAGTATAAGTACAGGGCTTCCCTGGTGGCTCAGAGGTTAAAGCATCTGCGTACAAGGTGGGAGACCTGGGTTCGATCCCTGGGTCAGGAAGATCCCCTGGAGAGGAAATGGTAACCCACTCCAGTATTCTTGCCTGGAGAATCCCATGGACGGAGAATCCCATGGACGGAGAAGCCTGGTAGGCTACAGTCCACGGGGTCACAAAGAGTCGGACATGACTGAGCAACTTCACTTCACTTCACAGGATTCTAGACTTATCCCAGATATTTATTTAACATGGATATACTTATTACTCAAGAACAACCAGCTTATGACAGAAAAAAAAAAACTGAAAACTGACACACTCCTTCTCCATTACATATGGTGATCACACCATTCTCTTCTTCACAGATAAAATGGAAAAACAGTAGAACACATCTAACTATCGGACACAGATCTTTCATTCCAGGAGAAAATGGAGAGAGGGAATGTGTTGTTTGCATTCTTTTTCTTCTTGCTTAATTTACCAAACAAATATCAATTCTCTGCTTCGTTTTACCTGTAGAGGCACAGTTGGAACAAGAATTCTAATTTAAGGGAATGAACCTGTCAATAGAATTGTTTCTTGATCAACCACCATTAATTCAGCCATTGTAGAGCAATGGACCAGGCACTGTGTTACATCTTGCTTTGCTTTAGCTGAGAGCACACAACCCAAATTTTCCATCAATTACACTGAGTGTAATAATTGCTTTTGTTTGTATTCTTTTTGTCACATCTCATTTTTCAACTTTTCTAATAAAACACTGAAGAAAAGCATAGAACACTACTACAAATGGGATCTTTTAGTTATACCATTTTATTAATAGCACTTAACTTTGGCTGTTAAACTATTAACATATAATTAAAAAGCTGCAATATTGCATTAGCAGAGTAAATGCATTCCAGTGAATAATGATAAACCATTCACAATTTACTAAGAGCTCAATTTAGCCCAAATTATATTGTTAACAATATGCCTGGTTTACTCACATGAAATTTAAAAAACCATCCACAAGAATTAACATAAAACACCTTATGCCACTTATGTACACTATAACTCATTGGTGGAATGGGCAAATGAAATTAACAAAGTTAACATTTAAGCCAGTCTCTTCAGAACAGCTATCAGAGTACCAGCCTTATAAAATGCATGCCCATCTCTTTTCTTTTATTTGTATGTCTCCATTTGTATTCAGGTTGTATTTATAGTGATGAAGTAAAATATGTCATATTGACCCTGTCTAAGGATAGATGGTGTTTTATAGACTCAATGGTGCATCCATAAAATTAAGAGTCTGACCATATTATTATAAGTAGTTGTTTTAGAGTGGGAAAGAGCTCTAGCGAACCTTTTGCTTTTTACAGAAATCTCTCTACAGCATTTTAGAAAATAATCATAAGAAATACTATCTATGTTTTTAATAAATGCCACTTTACATCCATGAACATCCATAAGGATTTACGAGGTGGGTACTGAGAAAGAGGGCTTCCCTGGTAGCTCAGCTGGTATAGGATCTGCCTATAATGCAGGAGACTCCAGTTCAATTTCTGGGTCAGGAAGATCTGCTGGAGAAGGGATAGGCTACCCACTCCAGTATTCTTGGGCTTCCCTGGTGGCTCAGCTGGTGGCTCAGCTGGTAAAGAATCCACCTGTAATGTGGGAGACCTGGGTTCAATCCCTGGGTTGGGAAGATTCCCTGGAGAAGGGAGTGGCTACCTACTCCAGTATTCTGGCCTGGAGAGTTCCATGGACTGTATAGTCCATGGTTTTGCAAAGAGTCAGACACGACTGAGCAACTTTCACTTTACTAAGAAAGACAGAGTAACTTTCCCATCATCTCCCAGCTAGTAAGGGGCAGACAGAGCCAGGAAGAGCATTCAGACCCTCTGGTGGCAGGTTTCCTGTGTTTATCCATTACACTTGACAGCCTTTCCACCTCTGTGGTTAGGCACAGCCTTTTAGTAACTGCTTAAGCAATTCTGAAGAAGGGACGCTCATTTTCTCTCTAGGCAACCCATAGTATTTTGGACATCTCCAGTTTAAGAAGTCCTCCCTTATATTGAATCTGTGTAACTGATACACCTCTTTGTCCTGACTTAATTCCTTGGAACAGCACAAAATAAGCCATATCAGTCCATAAAAGACATTCATGTTTATGAAGAAGGCAGTCACATTTCCTCCAAACCTCCTTTATTTCTAAGTGAAATACTTCTAAGTTCCTTCAACTTTTTTCATACAACATAGTCTTCAGAAAACACTGATTGCTCTTCCATCACTACAACTGTTTGCCAACAACCGTTTAAGTGGGGGCATCAAAACTGAAGAGCAATATTATAGGTATGAGCTGACCTTGAGATTGTCCTTGGACTCTGCCCTTCCTTGTCCTGAGTGGTAGACCAGAGGTCTTAGCATTTCTGATGGAATGTTGATTCTTCTGAAATTTTGAAGGCAAACCAGCAGTTCCATGGCACACGTACTCTAACGAGGATATGACATGTATTTTATAGGACACTTCAATTAAATTAGATAATGAAGATAAAATGGGTGGCTCAAATTATAGGACATGCACTTCAAGACAAGTGTTTAGTAGTAAGCTGCTTCCATAATGCATCAGCCTAGCTGGCTGATTAGTCTTCCTACATCAGTGATTGTCATTTTAGATCTGGGGACATGAGATGTTCAGACCAACTCTTTAATGGATGCCAACAGTCAACTGTAGTATGGAACGTACCAGGTACCAAGGCATATTTCTGTCCCATCCTGACCTTGAAATCAAGAAAATTCTCTGGATTACTGAGTCATTCTTCTCAAGCTCAAGCTTTGATAATTTATTGTTTTAATCTTAATATAAATGATAGACTATGTATTTATCTTCAGCGAATATTATCTTTCAGATTAGCTGTTAACCTCTGAATACTTGTTTGGTTATCCAGGACATTAGCTTTTCCTCTCAGAGCAGTGTTAGCCTCAGATTTCATAAGCATACTACCTTTATAATTTTCAAGCATGATAGAAAGGGAGGAAGAGGGACCAACCTGGCTATGCCCCTAAGGCAGCAGCTGAACCCCGGGAAGTCGCTCCAGGGAGGAGCAGCATCAAAAGGGAAAAGAGAAAGTGCAGCAGTGCCCGTACAGGATTCAGAGATCTATATCTATCGGATACCCAACACCCTATTATGCCACTATAGAGTCTATCAGCCCAGCCTATACTCTGACTCTGGCATCTGTAAAGAAATCAGATTTCAAGTCAGAAATCTGAAGCAGCAGCCCAGAAGAATATACAAGTCTCATCAAGACAACTTTATTGAAAGGTTTATCATGCTCTCAAAGAATGGATATAATAATGGCCCTGGTTAGTAACTATTTACTATGACCCAGTCCCTTTTATGTGACTTCTTAATACTCCCAACAATCTTCTAAAGCAGATATTATTACTATGGTTATTTTACAGAGAAGCAGCTAAGCTACTTGCCTAGGATCCCATAGATGGAAAGAGCATTCTCGGGATCTATAACCAGCAGTCTGTCTTCAGAATCTGTAATCTAGGACATCCACCAGACTGCTAGTGTTGTTGTCATTCAGTTGCTCAGTCGTGTCTGACTCTTTGCAACCCCATGGACTGCCTCTCGCCAGGCTTCTCTTTCTTTCACCATCTCCCAGAATTTGCTCAAACTCCTGTCCATTGAGTCAGTGATGTTATCCAACCATCTCATCCTCTGTCCCCCTCTTCTCCTCCTGCCCTCATTCTTTCCCAGCATCAGGGTCTTTTCCAAAGAATTGGCTCTTCCTATCAGGTGGCCAAAGTATTGGAGCTTAAGCTTCAGCGTCAGTCCTTCCAATGAATATTCAGGGTTGCTGTCCTTCAGGATTGATTAGTTTGATCTCCTTGCTGTCCAAGGGACTCTCAAGATTTTTCTCCAGCATTAAAATTTGAAAGTATCAATCTTTTGGCTCTCAGCCTTCTTTATGGTCCATCTCTCACATCTGCACATGACTACTGGCAAAATCATAGCTTTGACTATACAGATTTTTGTTGGCAAAGTGATGTCTCTGCTTTTTAATATGCTGTCTAGGTTTGTCATAGCTTTCCTTTCAAGGAACAAGCATCTTTTAATTTCATGGCTGCAGTCACTGTCTGTTAGTCCATCTTTTAATACAAGAGGCAATTTCTAGCCTCCATACTTTTCATAACAATTACAATCACAGTTTTATTCTGATTTATTTTTGCAGTCTAATTTTCTTCAACTCTGTGACCTAGGAAGCCCATTACCATCTTGAGTCTCTGAATATTTCTTCCTTATCATGTTTAATACCTTGCATTTTTATTTACTGAATCCAACCTAGTTCATTAATCAATGAGCTAAGTATATATCATGTTCTCGGCATTATGCTAACAGCTTGGATAGCATTTCTAAATGGGAACACTATTTTGATTTGTTAACAAAGATCCTAATTATACATCCAATAGGGAGGATAACATATCTAAAGAAAGTTGTTCTCAATGAATTATGAAATTATACATGTGGTCTCTACTTAGAAAAGCCTAACTCATATATATATATATATATAGTCGTATGTTTAAAGTCACTCTTTCCATATATAGAAATCAAATGGATCAAGAAAAGTTCAGGTTTCCTGCGAAGAAACTCTCCAGTAATTATCTCTGAAACAATTCCTTATAATTTAAAGCACATGGCAGAGGTTCTGCAAAGGGAAAGAACAAATCCAAACAAGTGAATCCTGCAATAGTTTTGTTGATTTGGTAACACAGCTCCATCCCAATCCCCTCAACCACCAAGCCAAAAAAAAAAAAAAAAAAAACCAAGATTATACAGGAAACTTTGCCCAGCAAACACTTTAAAAAAGAACTGTCTCATGCAGACCATGCCCCACTGTCACTCGCGGTGGCTGGTTCCACTATACTTCAGGGATGTTACTCTTGAATCAAATTTTCCCTAATCGCCAAAACTTCTATTCTTCCATCTCAAATGCATGAGGTTATTGTCAGCCAGAGAATCATCCAGAGCCTCATACGGCTGCCTAATGCTCCCCAGGCTCTTGTGATGCAGCTGCAAGAGAGAGAGCTGAAAGCCCAACCCAGGGCTCAGATTGCCTTGCCTGCTCTCTGCCAGTGCCAGAGCAGCCCTGGCACCCATGGGTGCTCCTGGAGAAATTCCCCAGAAAACAACAACAACAACAAAATAACCACCCTGCTATCCCTGCCCATTTTCCATAGGGCTGCATTAATTTCAAGGTTTACAGAGATGTATGCACAGAGAGAAGGGGAGGTAGAATGGTATTAAGGAGAGGAGTTGACATCAGTCAACTTTTAGCTTCACCCCACAGTGGTCATAGCCGAGTGATGACCCATACCCTCCATGACCAAATGTGTAAATCACAATTTGAACTTGCCCTCTTTCTAGGCTGAAGGGGTGGTGTTCCTGCTCAGTGTTGAGATGGCTCCCCCATTGCCTGGGTTTGGTTGGGGTCCTCTATTCCTTCTTCTACCTCTGACTTAGCTGGAGGTCCAGCTCAGATTCCAAAGAGATAGAAAGGTCCTTCTTGAAGCATAAACATAATTCCATATTAACCCATTACCAGTTTTCCAATGCATATTACTGAGATATGGCTGGTTTCTACACTTGCTCAGAAAAAAAGAAAAGGCAAACAATTACTGCCCCGCTTCATCAGTGAAATTTTCATTCATCATATATTTTAGCCAAGATGACTTTCTACATGGAAGAGGAATCAAGTAATCACAAATGTTTATACGAGTATCTACTAAGTGCCAGACATGTAAGTGAAAGCTTTCCATGCAATGCCTTGGTCAACCCTATAATCAGCCAGTGAGATAAGTGCTTTCATGAGTCTCATGTTTTCAATAAAGTAACACACTCAGAGATGATAAGGATTTTCCTTGAGGTCACCCAGTTGCTAAGTGAACAGACCAGAATTTGAACTAGACCTCAGTAATGGCAGAGCCATATAACTTGAAATAAAAATGTCCTCAATTTCCGACTTAATGGGGTAAATCCTTATCTAATTTAAGTACAAATTGAATAGGCTTTCAAATGATAACTTTTAACATACTTTTTACTTATACATAGCATAGAAAGAAACTATATAGGGTACAAAAAGGATTCCTAGGACTACATTTTAGGATATATTTTTCCTTTGGCAATTTCTCAAACCTAACTTGCTTCAATGATATATTACACCCTGTTCATTATCTACAAAGAGCATAAATAGTTAGAAAAATGTTTTTGAGCCCTACCCAAAGCAAGTATGACCTTGTTTGTCAACCAGAAATCTTTGTCTGGACTTTGAATACTGATTTGGAAACAAGTTTTTGAAAGAATTAGCTCAAAGCAGCAGGTCTGTAGTTCATATGACATGAGATGATCAATGACCACATTAGCTGCTAATCTAAGGCATAAAACATGCATGAGGCATTAGCATGGAAATCTAACACGTTCCCACCCCAGGTGGCACTGGATTTCTAATCTGTTGTCCCATCTAATAGGAATAAACTTAAATAGCTTATTTAGAACTTCATTTACAATGTTAATAATTAGGGTGATTTACTCAAAAGGCAAGGGAAGTAGAGGAAGAGGAAGGGAGACAGCTGGGTAGGGGTTGACAGGAGAAAATGAAAACAAAAGTCAATTTGAAAGAGTTAAACTTAACATCTTAGGATAATTTCACCGCAAAAGATATCTGTGACGGTGGGGGCGGGGGCGGGGGGGGGTGGCGGCGAGAATCAGGGTTAGAAAAAAAGCTTGACCTCAAGAAGTTGAGTCTTTGTTGAAGACCAACAAATAAATCCTGTTATTTGTTATAGGATGTGAGGCAAGTTGCTAATCTTCCGAACAAAGGTTCCTACATTTTGAAAATGGGAATGATAAAACCCATTCAAAGAAACTGTATACAGTCTGACACTCAGCCCTCCATGTTTCTTTATGTATCATTGATGTGATCCAGCTCCAGGCTTCAGGTGACATCCTTAAGTTTTTAAAGGCCCAGAGCAAGAACCCAAATGGAAAACCATATACTTAAATATTTAAAATTTATAAAACAGTTAACAAAATTTAAATATTTTCTATCTTCTTATCTGGGCTTCCCAGGTGGCATTAGTGATAGAGAATCCACCTGCCAATTCAGGAGACATGAGACATGGGTTCAATCCCTGGGTCGGAAAGATCCCCTGGAGGAGGAAGTGGTAACCGACTCAAGTATTCTTGCCCGGAGAATCCCATGGACAGAGGAGCCTGGCAGGCTACAGTCCACAGGGTCACAAAGGGTAGGACACGACTGAAGTGACTTGGCACACTCATACAGACACACATTCCTCTTACCTAAACAAAAGCACCATAATTCTCAGACCCCTAGGAGTTCTGTGCTGAGCCATGGCACATGGGGAGAGCCAACTCTTCCTCCTTCACTCCCACCCTGGCTCTGTCCTACATGCGAGGCTACTTGCATGCATGTGGATGTTCCAATCCTCACATCCAAATTCCACCTCCACTCCCTGCCCTGACAAACAGCCACCTAAGACCATCTTTCAAGCCCATTGGTGTGCCCACCAACAGCTTGGTTATTCCTCCCTCAAGAGAAAATTCTAGGAATGAGGCCCATGTGGGCCCTGGAAGCAGGCTCAATACTACCTAGGCTGGAAAGTTCGGGGTCCCAAATATCCAAAGATCTGTCCAGAAGTGGGGGAGGGAGGCTCCAAGTGGCCATGGAGGACACACGGCACATGGAGAAAGGTGGGAAGAACCAGTGGAGAGCTAAAGAAGAGGAAGCCGATACACAGAGCCTGTGCAGGGGTCCCTTTCCCCTAGCTCAGTAAAGCCTATTTATTCAGTAGAGTGAATTTATCTCCTCCTCAGTCCAGTTGCCATCCTGAAGGGCAGGGTGTTAAATTTGCTGCAAGGGAGCTGGATAGTACCCTTAAAGTGGCCCCAGAGCAGACCGTCCTTCTGCGATAGAAAATGTGGCCATTATTATTAACACTGGTAATTTCACCTTCTGAATCACATCAGTTTTGATAATTAGCAGATTCCACCTTCTAAACAATTAGCTAGACTGGTAAATAAGCAAGAGACAGGACAAGCTAATTAACCTTTGATTTACTTCCCAGGAATCTACAGAGAATGTTGTTTTATACTTAATGTACTTTAGGGATTTTGTTTTCACAGAAAGAATTGTTCTAAGGGGTTTTTATGCCCACCCTTATGATATAAAAGCGCAGTCTGCCTCACATGTCTAATCATCCTTGGCACCCTTAGTATTGCTAAAAGGTTTTCTGGGCACGGAGTGAATTTCTGCAAGCTGTATAAAGGCCAGAAGAATGCTCACTTTAGAGGGCGGTAAATCGAGGGTACAGCCTGTTAGCCATTCCTGCTGCTGCCCTAACAGAAAGGAAAGGGGCTCCTCATAGCTGCCCCAGGCAGACTAAGGCTCTACATAATAGAGCTCTACAGAAATACACTCAGGGAAGTGGCAGCACCTCTGGTTAGGAGTACATTACTCCACGAATTGGTCCTTGCCCGCTTCTCCATTCCGACTCACCCATCATTTCTCGTCAGCCTCTCAAGGGCTTTCCACCTCCAAGGTTCTCAAATCGCATTGTAATTGCCCTGAGAGTTTTTTTAAAAAATGGCTCCAGAGACTCTAGTTAATTGGTGCAGCCTGGGCAAGGGGAGTTTTACGAGCTCCCCAGGCGCCTCTAAAGTGCAGCCACGTTTGAGCGTCAGCACTCCACTGCGGCAGCGCGGGTCTGCTTGCTCTTTCCTGAACACACCCAGCGTGCTCACTCACAGCTGTGCCTTCTTCGTTTCCTTCAGTGTCCCACTCCCACCTGGAAAACTTCTCGTTCTACAATATTCAATCAGAAGAAGCTCTACCGGAAACAGTCAGGTCTCCCCATTTGGAGATGGCAGATCACCTCATATAATAGAGCTAACAGAGACCAGGTAATTTATGATCCCAACCAACACACTGTTGAATGTAAACGAGAACACTACTAATAATTATGCTGGGTGACAGGTGTCAACTAGGACTACCCCAGGCAAACTGGAACGTCAGACCCTTCTGATGATAGCTCCTACGATATCAATCAGGAATCACAAACTTGTCTTCTTGTCTTCCACTCTTGTGTGAAAGTCATTAAGGCAGGGACAGCCCTTCCTCATCTCTCTAACCTCAGTACCCAACACACGTTAACTGTTGAGTTGATGTTTCTTTAAGAAGTCCTCTGTTTTTTTTTTCCATTGCACTTTATCTGTTATCTTTATTAATAAGTTAACTTTTTTACTCCAGTGGAGAACTCAATGCTATTCATCTTATGAATATTAAAACAGTAATTGATTAATAAACATGTTCCCTATGCTAAGTCTATTCTCCACCCAATATCACCACCATTTGAAGACATCATATTAAAACTACACTTTTATGTCTATCAACAGATGATTGAACAAAGAAGTGGTATTCCATTACACAAGGCAATACTACTCAGCTATAAAAAAAAATAATGAAATGTTGCCATTTGCAGCAACATGAATAGACTGTGAGAGCACTATGCTAAGAAGTCAGAGAAAGACGAACACTGTATGGTATCGCATGCAGAATTAACAAACTAATGAATGTAACAAAAAAGCAGCAGAGCACAGATACAGAGAACAAACCAGTAGTTACCAGTGGGGAGAAGGAAGGGACAGGCAATATGCAGGACAAGGGATTACAAGGTACAAACCATAAGGTATAAAATAAGTCACAAGGATATACAGTACAACACGGGGAATATAACCAATATTTAATAATAACTATAAATGGAATGTAACCTTTAAAAATTGTGAATCACTCTACTGTACACCTGTAACGTATAATAATATTATGCATTATACTTCATTTTTTAAAGCAACACTTTTAAATTTTTAACATTAAATTTTAAATACCATTAAAAATTTTAAATTGGATACAATAAAAATTAAATCAACAACTTATTTTCCTTATGAAACTCTCTGTGGAAGACACACTGGAAATATATCCCTTCCTTCTTGGAAACTTGCAAATGACTTACTAATGAAAAATATGAAAATTCTGAATCTTGTACAATATGCTTCTAGATTTTGTTTTTCACAGTGAGAGAGACTGGAAGAAATGGATTTGCATATACTTCTTCAATTAAAGGGACTTTCAGATTGCTTTTTAAAACTCAAACTTATATAACCTCAAATACAGTGATAATTTAGTTGTTACTGGACAGAGAATTATCAGACAATGAGAATTGAAGTCCTCTATTTTATAATGATTAAATGCATGGACTGTGTTATCAAAGAAACTAAAACGTGAAAGTGAAAGTCGCTCAGCCGTGTCCGACTCTGCAACTCCATGGACTATACAGTCCATGAAATTCTCCAGGCCAGAATACTGGAGTGGGTAGCCTTTCCCTTCTCTAGGGAATCTTCCCAACCCAGGGCTCAAATCCAGGTCTCCCACATTGCAGGTGGACTCTTTACCAGCTGAGCCACAAGAGAAGCCCAAGAATATGGAGTGGATAGCCTATCCCTTCTCCAGGGGATCTCCCCCACCCAGGAATCAAACCAGAGTCTCCTGCATTGCAGGCGGAGTCTTTGGGCTCAAATTCCAGCTCTGCCACTTATTATTAGCTGTGTGACTGGACCATTTCTTGTGATTTAGTGACTTCATCTCTCAAATGTAGATAATAGTGGAATGAATGTACTTAATAGGCCTGTTTAAAAGCTTAAATGAGTTGATATATGCAAAGTGTTTAGAGGATAGTACTTAAATTTCTGAAGCACTGTATGAATCTTTCTTATTATTTGTAAAAAGAATGGATAAACCAATTGAATAAAAGTTTTCCCATGGAACTCCTCTAAATGACCATGCCCACAGTGAATGCTCATCATAACATACACTGATGAGTCACTATGTTTCAGGCACCATCACATGCTTTGCATACATTATTCCACTTACCCTTCATCACAACTCCTAGCAGGAAAGTATGTTATCTATTACACCAAGCTTACAGATAAGGAAAGTAAAGCTCAAAAATGAAGAAGATATCCACGGTCACCAGGTTTTATCTTTCTATAAGAAAAAAGGCAACTAAAATCTATTCGCACTGTGAGCTTCCTGTGAGTCCTTTGAGAAATAAAAGGACTTGTCTGAAGTCTCTGTAATCACACAATGTACCCACTGTTTGAGGAAATGGAGAGTGAAAAGGCAATTGCCCTGAAAGATGTGCTTTTGAAGGATCTCATGTTTGTTGCTTTTTGAAGTGCTTTAACAATTCATGAACTAACATTATCAAGAAGGTAATATGTACAAGGCAGTATTAGGGGTACCTAGCTTACACCCCAAATTATAAAATCTTCCTCTTACTCCCAAAGAGTTCAAAATCTAGTTGAGAACATGGAGAAAACATTGAATAACACTATAGGATTTAAATAGCAGTGGTGGTACTAATGGTAAAGAACCCACCTGCCAACACAGGGGACGTAAGAGACATGGGTTCGATCTCTGGATCAGGAAGATTCCCTGGAGGAGGGCATTGCAACCCATTCCAATATTCTTGCCTGGAGAATCCCATGGACAGAGAAGCCTGGTGGGCTACAGTTCATAGGGTTGCACAGAGTCACATGCATGCACACACATGTAAGGGAGAGTCTCAAAGCAACACCATTAATTCCCCAGGAAATGGTGCAGTTGGTACCTGCCACAGAAGGTCAGGAAAGAAAGGACTTCTGAAGAAAAGAGACTGAGAGGACATGAGAGTTGTGTCTTTAAACGTCACTTGAACAGTCTTTCACCGACACCCATCAATGGTCCCTCTCCAGCACACCGGAATTGTGGAGACAAGAAAGTTGTCTAGAGTGGTGCACTCAAGATGCTGAATGTCCTAAAAGGGAATAAGACCTGTGAACAGAGAACCCAAGCGTCATGTGAATCGTTATGGCAGAGAAGCTATTCTCTGTCTGATATACTCTGGAGCCCAGAGAAGGTCATTTACTCAAACTAGACTGGTCAAAGCTGATGGGAGCAAGATGGTAGAAGCGTTTCTAGAAAAGAGATTGCCCAAGTTGAGTCTTAAAGAATCAAGAAGAGTTACCAAGGGGGAGAAAAGGAAGAACAGGCTTCAAGAGCAGTACAAATGTATGGGAAAGGGAGGGAGTAGGTGTTCAATTAAAAGATATAAAGACTGAGGAATTCCAAAGAAAGAGAATCAAAATCGTAAGAGATGAAGGATGGGAAAACTGGGATCATATTAGGGAGACAAAATCCTCTGAAAGGAAATACTTAGAAGCCTGGAAAGGAAAATGATTTTTTTTTTTTTTTTTTTTGCTGTTGTTGTTTATATTGTTCAAGAGAATTCCAGATAATAAAGATATTGCATATTTATTAATGAACTTCTGAAACAAAGGCATATAGCATGTTATGGTGGTTTAGCCGCTAAGTTGTGTCCGACTTGCTTCTGTATGGACTATAGCCTGCCGGGTTCCTCTGTCCACAGGACTTCCCAGGCAAGAGTGCCAGAGCAGATCACCATTTCATTCTCCAGGGGATCTTCCTGACCCAGTGATAGAACCTGCGGCTCCTGCAGCTGCAGGTGGATGCTTTACCACTGAGCCAGCAGGCAAGCCCCAGAGCATGCTCTACACTGCTTGAATGTACATGGAAACCCAAGAAGCATTGAAAATGTTTGCTCTGTGAAAAATATATATGCCCGTGCACACATGAACACAAAAACATCTGACAAAGTACAATCTTATCCTAGTTCAACTTCATAAGTGGTCTCAAAATCAACAGTTGTTTTTGTTTGTTGTTAAAAGCTGTCAGCGCAGTCTTCCTCTTAGTCTCTGCCCCTGATAGGAGCAAGCTGACATAGCCCCTGGAGAAATGCGGAGGGCATAAAAGGATAAAAAAACAATACCTCCTGTTGACCCTGAACTAAGCTTATAAAGTACTTGCCAGAAGGGAGATCTAGACAGCATTTATCTGTCTGGTTTCATTAAAAAGTGCACATAGCCTACTACTAGAGAGGAAAAACTATGCCCATAAGAAGTCATAAAATTTGACAGTAAATATCATGAAAAAAAACTAGTTATAAATGTATATGTATGTGCATATACATATAGTATATATAAAGATATATAATATATACTTTAACCTTCCCATTCTCTATGAATGAAATAACTGATCACAAGGCAGGGGAGCAGAGTGACTAAGTATACATCCCCCGAAGTTAGACTGCCTGGCCTTCCAGTCTGGCTCCTCAATATACCAGCTGAATAAACATTTTCCCTATGATTGTAAGCAACTTAACCTCTCCAAGCCTCAGCAACTTCTCCATCTATAAAATCAAAATAATAATAGAACCCACCACATGTGATTAAATAGTGATCCTCTTATGATTTAATCCTCTTATGAGGATTAAATGATATAATTCATACAAAAGTGCTTAGCATATTGGCTGACATATCGTAAGAACTGAAGAGTAGTCCCAGAACTATTCAACTTAAACTGGAAATTATTCTGAAACATAGAAAGTAGGAAACATTTTGAAATCATTAAAGTGATTAGATGGGACTGACTAGCCTTTTTGAGACCAGCTGTAAATTCACTCATGTAAGATTAAATTCACTCACGTAAGAGAAACTTCTTTTGTAAAGGACCATCCAGTGCTTAAAACAGAGGATTGTTTTTCATATTGCTCTCCATATATTCCTGTCACTTTGACTTGCCTCATTTATATAAATGTGCCTTAAAAAAAAAAAATACCCTGAATCTAATCACTCCTGGGGTCTGAAAAACCATCACAAAGGAAATGGTTACTTCTATAAATTGTTTATAAAATGCAGGATCCTAGCTGACAGACTTGCTGGCAAGTAAGACAATGATACAGCCACAGGCTTGGATAAAATGCCTAGGGTCAAGAAGTTTAACAGTACAGAATTAATCTTAAAAAATGCAATTAAGTTGCAATTTATTTTTTAAAACTCCAATCTTTTTCCTTGGAATTATCCATCACCAAGCTCACCCTCTCACCCATCCTCCACTCTCCCTTCATTTATACCTTACTCCCAGGGAATCATTTTAGGAAGGGAGCTTCACCAACATTCTGAATCACTTGTAATGCATAATGCATATACAAGGAGAAAAGGACATATCTAAAACCTGAGTATAAAAGCAGCCAGTCCAGATTTGTAATATTTGGAGCTAGATTGTAAATGGTGGAAATTTCAAAGTGGGAGAAAACCCTCGTGATCAGACTCAAGAAATATTTTAAACCACCAGAAACTTTGATGTGAAACCTTTGTGTTTTGCACATTACAAATGTAAAATATGGCTCTTTCAATCAGGAGAAGTACAGGTATTGGGTAATAGAGTCAAAGAAACTCACATTTTCCTGTCCTGGAAAAAGGGAATTATTCTTCCATTGTGCAAATCCACCTACTCGGAAGCATATGATTAAGACAGTAAGGAGCTCAGGTCTTCAGGCACAAAGTGGAAAAAATAAATCTAAAACTTAAGGTGAATTATCATTCTTTTAAGCTGTGATTAAGTTTAAAAATAAAACCATCAATGGCTTTTGTTCTATGTTGAAACCAGAAGTCTACTTTCCCCCCTACTGTCTTCACTTTTGCCTTCAAATAAAATCTTGCAGATCTAAAAGTCTCTTTTGTGGCTTAGGTTTATTAAACCTTGATATGATTCCTCCAGGGTTGAAGATCCTTGTGCTAAACTACTTACCAAGGGTTTACAAATTGAAATGGTTCTCAAGGGAATTTTTTTCTGCCCAGTTAGTTCTGTTACTGCTGCTTCTGAAGTCAGAATTATTGAGATAAAACTGATTAGAAAACCAAGCCTCTCTAACTCCCAGTACCAAATGGGTCAGAGAAGCAGGGAGCAGAGTGCTTGGAGCTCTCCCACTTTTCTATTATTAAAAGACTTCCCCCCTGGTAAGTGACAGCTGTATTAGCTCAATACCAGGTTTCAAAAAGCAATGCCTCAACACATCTATCTCTGTTGCCACACACAACACTCAGAGCACAGATTCTTGATCAAATTCTGGGTTAAACTGGTGAATGCCACGCCACTTATTGATTCAACTGCAAAGTGACTTCTACGGACTCCACCTGGCATCATGGCAGCTATACAATTTATCAAGAGAGTTAAAAAATAAAGACACTGAAGGAAATAAATAAAACCCTAATGCTCTCTTCTGAGCCTCAAGTTTTATAATGCCTGAAAACTCCTGAATACCAACGCAACCTTAGATTTCTTTCCTAGGTCAGTGATATAGCAACTAAGGTCAGTGATATAGTCACTGACTTATAATTCTTCCCACTTTTTCCGAATCATGGAAAGCATAACATTTTATATAAGAAACTCCCACTTTCAAGAGGGCCATCATCTCAAAGTTGTACATTAGCTGACTAAAACTCAGAACATATTTCCCACGGAAACTATACCTGTTGACTTCGGAAGCGAGTCCACATATTATTATACCCATATTGTATCAGTTGGAGAAGGCAATGGCACCCCACTCCAGTACTCTTGCCTGGAAAATCCCACAGACGGAGGAGCCTGGTAGACTGCAGTCCATGGGGTCACTAAGAGTCGGACATAACTGAGCGACTTCACTTTCACATTTCACTTCCATGCATTGGAGAAGGAAATGGCAACCCACTCCAGTGTTCTTGCCTGGAGAATCCCAGGGACGGGGGAGCTTGGTGGGCTGCCGTTTATGGGGTCGCATAAAGTCGGATATGACTGAAGCGACTTAGCAGCAGCAGCATATTGTATCAATAAGAAAACCTTGTATCTAACCTCCATAACAGATGGCTGAACCACCAGTGTTTAAATGACTTTACTGGTGCACTCATGGCTCCTAAGGCAGGCCATTTCTTTTGTTGGACATCTCTCTTGGTACATGAGCTAAAAACTACTCACATTCAGCTACAGTCTCCCTGCCACCTGGCAGATCCTCCTATCACGACTCAGGGAGCCATCTGCTAGTTTCATCTCCACTTCTCCACTGTACACGTGCCCCATTCCTTGAATCACTTCTCCTGACAGGGATTCCGGCGCCCATGCCCCTGAATATGCTCTGTCTCATTTCGAATGCCATTTCTGTAATGTGATGTGCACAGCTGGAGAGAACTGGATGTGTGGCTAGCACAATAGGGTACTGATTACCACAGCCCAGACAGTGGGGTTTTATTTTGTTGTACTGAATATGACGTCACTGAAGGACACAAACAGCTGGTGTGTGTGTGTGTGTGTGTGTGTGTGTGTGTGCATGCTCAGTCATGTCTGACTCTTTGTGACCCCATGGACTATAGGCTGCCAGGCTTCTCTGTCCATGGAATTTTCCAGGCAAGAACACTGGAAAGTGTTGCCATTTCCTCCCCCAGGAGATCTTCCCAACCCAAGGATTGAACCAGCATCTCTTGAGTTTCTTGTATTAGCAGGTGGATTATTTACTAGGACCACTTGGGAAGTCCAAACAGCTGTTCATGGGCCTTTTTTAGGTTGCCTCATTGTATGCCATGTGTGGCAGAGTGCCTAAGTGAGGGAAACTTTTTTTTTTTAAAACCAGAGGGCTGAGAACAGAAAATACCAGCCACTTTTATATCTAGAAATAAAACCAGCAAATAACCTCAAAATAAGTCCTTAATTTCCAGAAGAATAGTTTGGATGGCCTTGGGAATAAAATCGTAAGGCAAATTTTTGTCCAGCATCATGGAAAATCTTTGTCTCTATAGCTTGGCCAAATCTGTTTCTCCCAACATCCCCTGCTGCTCCAAGCTCTGGTGTGGAGCAGGAAAAGAGCAAGTTGCCTAAAAAGTGTGTGTGTGTGTGTGTGTGTGTGTGTGTGTGGAGGGGGGCACCTTCTGAGAGAGAAAGGACCCAGTGGTAGGAAAAAGTAACCAAGCTCCTGAAATTGAGAAGGAAATGGCAACCCACTCCAGTATCCTTGCCTGGAAAATTCCATGGACAGAGAAACCTGGAGGGCTACAGTCCATGGCGTCACCAAGAGTCAGCCACGTCTGAGCACACCAGCATGGAACTACCGAGCAATATGAAAAGACGGCTGCTTTCTCCTTGCAGTCAAAGGAGGAAAACAGAACTGGAAGTTCTCAAAACTTGGGACCCCGTGCTCCCCACTCCAACCCCAGGGACACACCCTTAGGCTCTAAAGAGGAGATTGTGGATAAACCCAGGAAGCTGTCAGCTTAGAGGCCCCAGTCAGTTGTCATGGAAATCCCTTGCATGAGAACCAAGAGGCCCAATAGCAATAGAATAGGATCCTCATCTCTTTTTAAAAATTTTTATTGGATTACAGTTGCTTTGCAATGTTGCATTAATTTCTACAGTACAGCAACATGAATCAGCCGTACCTATATACTCGCCCTCTTTTTCAGATTTCCTTCCCATTTAGGTCACCACAGAGCACTGAGTAGGATTCCCTGACCTATTCATAGGTTCACATTAGGTATCTATCTTATATTTTATACATAGTATCAATAGTGTGTATATGTCAATCCCAATCTGTTAATTCACCTCAACCTCCCCTTACCCACTTGGTGTTCATACGTTTGTTCTCTCTGTCTGTATCTCTATTTCTGGTTTGCAAATAAGATCATCTATACCTTTAAGAACGACTAACTGGCTATTATAAACAGTGCTGCGATGAACATTGGGGTACACGTGTCTCTTCCAATTCTGGTTTCCTCAGTGTGTATGCCCAGCAGTGGGATTGCTGGATCATAAAGCAGTTCTATTTCCAGTTTTTTAAGGAATCTCCAGACTGTTCTCCACAGTGGCTGTACTAGTTTGCATTCCCACCAACAGTGTAAGAGGGTTCCCTTTTCTCCACACCCTCTCCAGCATTTATTGCTTGTAGACTTTTGGATCGCAGCCATTCTGACTGGCGTGAAATGGTACCTCATAGTGGTTTTGATTTGCATTTCTCTGATAATGAGTGATGTTGAGCATCTTTTCATGTGTTTGTTAGCCATCTGTATGTCTTCTTTGGAGAAATGTCTACTTAGTTCTTTGGCCCATTTTTTGATTGGGTCATTTATTTTTCTGGAGTTGAGCTGTAGGAGTTGCTTGTATATTTTTGAGATTAGTTGTTTGTCAGTTGCTTCATTTGCTATTATTTTCTCCCATTCTGAAGGCTGTCTTTTCACCTTGCTGATAGTTTCCTTTGATGTGCAGAAGGTTTTAAGGTTAATTAGGTCCCATTTGTTTATTTTTGCTTTTATTTCCAATATTCTGGGAGGTGGGTCATAGAGGATCCTGCTGTGATGTATGTCAGAGAGTGTTTTGCCTATGTTCTCCTCTAGGAGTTTTATAGTTTCTGGTCTTATGTTTAGATCTTTAATCCAATCAGAGCAGAAAAAGAAATAAAAGGAATCCAAATTGGAAAAGAAGAAGTAAAACTCTCACTATTTGCAGATGACATGATCCTCTACATAGAAAACCCTAAAGACTTCACCAGAAAATTACTAGAACTAATCAATGACTATAGTAAAGTTGCAGGATATAAAATCAACACACAGAAATCCCTTGCATTCCTATACACTAATAATGAGAAAACAGAAAGAGAAATTAAGGAAACAATTCCATTCACCATTGCAACAGAAAGAATAAAATACTTAGGAATATATCTACCTAAAGAAACTAAAGACCTATATATAGAAAACTATAAAACACTGGTGAAAGAAATCAAAGAGGACACTAATAGATGGAGAAATATACCATGTTCATGGATTGGAAGAATCAATATAGTGAAAATGAGTATACTACCCAAAGCAATTTATAGATTCAATGCAATCCCTTTCAAGCTACCAACAGTATTCTTCACAGAGCTAGAACAAATAATTTCACAATTTGTATGGAAATACAAAAAACCTCGAATAGCCAAAGCAATCTTGAGAAAGAAGAATGGAACTGGAGGAATCAACCTACCTGACTTCAGGCTCTACTACAAAGCCACAGTTATCAAGACAGTATGGTACTGGCACAAAGACAGAAATATAGATCAATGGAACAAAATAGAAAGCCCAGAGATAAATCCACGCACATATGGACACCTTATCTTTGACAAAGGAGGCAAGAATATACATGGATTAAAGACAATCTCTTTAACAAGTGGTGCTGGGAAATCTGGTCAACCACTTGTAAAAGAATGAAACTAGAACACTTTCTAACACCATACACAAAAATAAACTCAAAACGGATTCATTTCCATATATGGCAAAACCAACACAATATTGTAAAGTTAAAAAAAAAAAAAAAAAGAATGACTAACTGGAGCAGAAGATTTAACCATTGCAACATCACTGATACCACCACCAGTAACAATTCCTCCTCAAAGGAGCTTAGCCCTTTACTCTTTAACTTAGAGTTAAGAGCTGGAGTAAGGTCAGGCAAATCTATGGGACCTAGCTCTGCAATTTCCCAGCTGTGTGACCATAAACTTTTCTTTGCTGTCTTATTTTCCCATCTGGATGGTGAAATATGGGCTTCCCTGATAGCTCAGTTGATAAAGAATCCGCCTGCAATGCAGGAGACCCCGGTTTGATTCCTGGGTCGGGAACATCTGCTGGAGAAGGGATAGGCTACACACTTCAGTATTTTGGGGTTTCCCTTCTGGCTCAGCTGGTAAAGAATACACCTGCAATGAGGGAGACCTGGGTTCACTCCCTAGGTTGGGAAGATCCCCTAGAGAAGGGAAAGGCTACCCACTCCAGTATTCTGGCTTGGAGAATTCCACGGACGGTATAGTCCATGGAGTCGCAGAGTCGGACACGGCTGAGCGACTTTCACTTTCACTTTCTTTGGTAACACAGCCCATGCATTTAATCATTATAAAATAGAGGACTTCTTAAAGAAACATCAATTCAACAGTTAAAGTGTGTTGGGTACTGAGGTTAGAGAGATGAGGAAGGGCTGTCCCTGCCTTAATGACTTTCACACAAGAGTGGAAGACAAGAAGACAAGTTTGTGATTCCTGATTGATATCGTGGGAGCTATAACCAGAAGGGTCTGACGTTCCAGTTTGCCTGGGGTAGTCCTAGTTGACACCTGTCACCCAGCATAATTATTAGTGGTGTTCTCGTTTACATTCAACAGCGTGTTGGTTGGGATCATAAACTACATGGTCTCTGTTAGCTCTATTAAAGGGATATATGAGGTGATCTGCCATCTCCAAATGGGGAGACCTGACTGTTTCCGGTAGAGCTTCTTCTGATTGAGTATCGTAGAATGAGAAGTTTTCCAGGTGGGAGTGGGACACTGAAGGAAACGAAGAAGGCACAGCTGTGAGTGAGCACGCTGGGTGTGTTCAGGAAAGAGCAAGCAGACCCGCGCTGCCGCAGTGGAGTGCTGACGCTCAAACGTGGCTGCACTTTAGAGGCGCCTGGGGAGCTCGTAAAACTCCCCTTGCCCAGGCTGCACCAATTAACTAGAGTCTCTGGAGCCATTTTTTAAAAAAACTCTCAGGGCAATTACAATGCGATTTGAGAACCTTAGAGGTGGAAAGCCCTTGAGAGGCCGATGAGAAATGATGGGTGAGTCAGAATGGGGAACCGGCAGAGGACCAATTCGTGGAGTAATGTACTCCTAACCAGAGGTGCTGCCGCTTGTCCCTGAGTGTCTGTAGAGTCTTAGTCTGCCTGGGCAGCTAGGAGGAGCCCCTTTCCTTTCTGTTAGGGCAGCAGCAGGAATGGCTAACAGGCTTGGTTAGCAGCTTGTACCCTCAATTTACCGCCCTCTAAAGTGAGCATTACAGAGAAGGCAATGGCACCCCACTCCAGTACTCTTGCCTGGAAAATCCCATGGACAGAGGAGCCTGGTAGGCCGCAGTCCATGCGGTCTCTAAGAGTCGGACACGACTGAGCTACTTCACTTTCACTTTTCACTTTCATGCATTGGAGAAGGACATGGCAAGCCACTCCAGTGTTCTTGCCTGGAGAATCCCAGGGACAGGGGAGCCTGGTGGGCTTCCGTCTATGGGGTTGCACAGAGGCAGACACTACTGAAGCGACTTAGCAGCAGTAGCAGCAAAGTGAGCATTATGACCTTTATACAGCTTGCAGAAATTCACTCCCTGCCCAGAAAACCTTTTAATACTTTCACTTTTCATGGTGAAATAATAACATCACTTATCTCTTTAAACTGCTACAAAAATTTGGAGAAAATAATAGGTTCACAGATTTAAAATATTCTTTAGAATCTGACAAAAAACATACAATTTAGCTTTTGTATATCTTTTATACATTTTTATTAGGCAATATACTTGGTGATGCTAGTGGTAAAGAACCCGCCTATCAATGTAGGAGATGCAAGAGACACAGGTTCAGCCCTTGAGTCAGGAAGATTCCCTGGAGAAGGAAATGGCAAACCACTCTGATATTCTTGCCTGGGAAATCCCATGGACAAAGGAGCCTAGTGGCGGCAGTCCATGGGGTTGCAAAGAGTCGGAAACGGCTGAACAGCAACAATATTACATATAGAGAAAAGGACACTTAAATGCACAGCTGAAATAAATTATTTTAAAGCAAAGACTACTACTCAGATTCTTAACTCTTTTTTTTTTAATTTTTCCTTCTTTTTAGAATTTCTCGTTTTTTTAAATCATCTCCAACTCTGCTAAATTTTTTAAGCTTTCCTTTTATTTCCTTGAATCTACTAAGTCAAGTTATTTTTAAATCTTTAATAATTCTATATAGTCTCATTTTTATCAACTTGTGTCTCAGTGTTCCAGGAAATTTTTATATCATGTAATGGACATTGTATTCCTAGAAATAATTTTAAGCCTCCAATGATACTATCTTCTTACAGAAAGGATTTATTTTGTTGCTTAAGTCAGGCACCCTGAGGAACCAGAAATCACCTGTAAGGATTGAGCTTTTCTGAACCACAAATCTGACTCTAAGCTTTCCAGTCTTCCTTACTGCTCAGTGTGGCCCTTTAGGGTCCAAACTTAAAGTACAAAGCGAGGTTTTCTGACAGACCCTAGACTCCAACTTCTGTCCTCTTAGCCTTGTGAGTCTGTCAAGCCAGGCTTCAAAGTATGTGAACCATGAACTTCCAGATGTTCAAGCTGGATTTAAAAAGGCAGAGGAATCAGAGATTAAATTGCCAACATCTGCTGGATCATCGAAAAATCAAGAGAGTTCCAGAAAAACATCTACTTCTGCTTTATTTTTTTTTTTTAGCAGGCATGTATTTTTATTTTATTTTTAAACTTTACATAATTGTATTAGTTTTACCAAATATCAAAATGAATCCTCCACAGGCATACATGTGTTCCCCATCCTGAACCCTCCTCCCTCCTCCCTCCCCACACCATCCCTCTGGGTCGTCCCAGTGCACCAGCCCCAAGCATCCAGTATCGTGCATCGAACCTGGACTGGCAACTCGTTTCTTACATGATATTCTACATGTTTCAATGTCACTCTCCCAAATCTTCCCACCCTCTCCCTCTCCCACAGAGTCAAAGGGAACCGTCTTACACTGTTGGTGGGAATGCAAACTAGTACAGCCACTATGGAGAACAGTGTGGAGATTCCTTTAAAAACTGGAAATAGAACTACCTTATGATCCAGCAATCCCACTGCTGGGCATACACACTGAGGAAACCAGAAGGGAAAGAGACACGTGTACCCCAATGTTCATCGCAGCACTGTTTATAATAGCCAGGACATGGAAGCAACCTAGATGTCCATCAGCAGACAAATGGATAAGAAAGCTATGGTACATATACACAATGGAGTATTACTCAGCCATTAAAAAGAATACATTTGAATCAGTTCTAATGAGGTGGATGAAACTGGAGCCTATTATACAGAGTGAAGTAAGCCAGAAGGAAAAACATAAATACAGTATACTAACGCATATATATGGAATTTAGAAAGATGGTAACAATAACCTGGTGTACGAGATAGCAAAAGAGACACTGATGTATAGAACAGTCTTACTTCTGCTTTATTAATTACACCAAAGCCTTTGACTGTGAGATCACAAAAAAATGTGGAAAATTCTTAAAGAGATGGGAATATCAGACCACCTGATCTGCCTTTTGAGAAATCTGTATGCAGGTCAGGAAGCAACAGTTAGAACTATACGTGGAACAACAGACTGATTCCAAATCAGGAAAGGAGTACATCAAGGCTGTATATTAGCAACCTGCTTATTTAACTTATATGCAGAGTACATCAAGAGAAACACTGGACTGGATGAAGCACAAGCTGGAATCCAGATTGCCGGGAGAAATATCAATAACCTCAGATATGCAGATGACACCACCCTTATGGCAGAAAGCGAAGAACTAAAAAGCCTCCTGATGAAAGAGGAGAGTGAAAAAGTTGGCTTAAAACTCAACATTCAGAAAACTAAGATCATGGCATCTGGTCCCATCACTTCATGGCAAATAGACAGGGAAACGATGGAAACAGTGACAGACTTTATTTTTTTGGGCTCCAAAATCACTGCAGATGGTGATTGCAGCCATGAAATTAAAAGACGCTTACTCCTTGGGAGAAAAGTTATGACCAATCTAGACAGTATATTAAAGAGCAGAGACATTACTTTGCCAACAAATGTGCATCTAGTCAAAGCTATGGTTTTTCCAGTGGTCATGTGTGGATGTGAGAGTTGAACTATAAAGAAAGCTGAGTGCCAAAGAATTGATGCTTTTGAACTGTGGTGTTGGAGAAGACTCTTGAGAGTCCCTTAGACTGCAAGGAGATCCAACCAGTCTATCCTAAAGGAGATCAGTCCTGGGTGTTCATTGGAAGGACTGATGTTGAAGCTGAAACTCCAATACTTTGGCCACCTGATACAAAGAATGGGCTCATTGGAAAAGACCCTGATGCTGGGAAAGATTGAAGGCAGGAAGAGAAAGGGACGACAGAGGATGAGATGGTTGGATGGCATCACCGACTCAATGGACATGAGTTTGAGTAAATTCCGGGAGCTGGCAATGGACAGGGCGGCCTGGAGTGCTGCAGTCCATGGGGTCGCAAAAAGTCAGACATGACTAAGTGACTGAACTGACTGATTTTGATCATCTCTTCAATAATCTGCAAATGTAAAGCAACCTTAATGCTGCCCTCATCTCTCTGAATATTTGTCTTCACCCAGTTCTTGGCTCCACGATCCTTCAACATATTTGTACCCTCAAGTACAGAATGTTGTCCAGTTATTCCTATTATTTTTGTTGATAATGTTGGTTAGAATTACCTCACATGCTATTACCAGAAGTGCAGGTTTCTCCCTTATTTGTATTTTTTAATTACTCACCATAAGTTGACCCAGTTACTGAACAGAACTACTGCTTTATGTCCACCTCTCCTACAATACTTATCAGTTGCAAACTAGTATTGTAATGATTTTTTAAAATATTTATATTTCTCTCTCTGCCTTTATTAGATTTTGAAGCTCTTCTAGGACAGAATCCATAATCATGTCTGATTCAACTATGGATTACCTCCATATCCTGCATCTTATTCACATTAACCTTGCAGGAACTGTTAAGTGAATGAATAAACCCAGATGCTTCTTGTTTGCATAAACTGGACACTTCTGAAATAGACCCTCTAAATTATCCTAAACTATATAATGAGAAATCTCAGCAGAAATAAGAAGTAGGCTATAATCCCAAATATCAATTGTGATTTGCATTAACAAGTTCCTCCAGAACTTGTATGATAGCAATTGCATACCTGCAGAAACAAACATGAGTATTAGGACATAAAAAATGAAAGCTTGGATACCCCAGGCTGCAGTTTCAATATTGATCTGCATATTTCATTCAGTATTAGCACATGTGACTCAAATTGTGTAGCTGTCACTCTCATTAAAATTCATACACTCCCTCTGGAATTCACGTCAGCCATCTGGCCAAATACTGGCTTCTTACATTTGAAACTCAATTGCACTGAAGTCACTGAATCTCTCAATCAATTACAAAGGATCTGAGCTCTTAGAGTTTACATTGATTGGCCACCATTTTCCTAATGGAGTCATAGCCTCTGTAATTACCTATTTGACAGGAGAGGTGCCTGCTTTCTGGAGGCTATATATCCTAGCTCTTCATTTACCTAAAATGTTAGTTGGCAGCCCTCATAAGAGCATCAGCTAGAAAATGTGATTAGAGTTAATGTAAGTGTAACAGAATGACATTCTCATCTCATCTCCACTTACTGCATATGGTTGCCACATATTATCCTTTCACGTGCATTGCACTTTTAAAGTAACTTCAATGTACGTTTTTATGTTATAATTCATTAAGAGCCAAAATTTATGCATTTGCAAATACCTTCCTATGTATAGTCATACTCAAAAAGTGCTATTTAATTTGAAAAGCTAACATCTCTTTTCCAAATAAAGAAAACTTTCTGACTGTCAGAACATGAAGTGTATTTAACAGGCACCAGGTCAGGGGAGCCTGGTGGGCTGCCGTCTATGGGGTTGCACAGAGTCGGACACGACTGAAGTGACTTAGCAGCAGCAGCAGCAGGAAAATAACTAAGGCCCCCTTCCTAAATATACTGCAAGAATTTTTTAAAAAATAGCTGTTAGATTCAGACACAATTCAGATTAAACCACAGATTATCTGCATGACATAAGTTAAATTTTTTAATCTTTCAAAGGCTGTATTTTCATTTATAACACTGAGAGATTAATACTATTTTATTTTAATAATTATTATATTGTTATAATAGTTTATTATAATAGCTTTGTAGAGTTGAAATAACAAAAATAGAGCTCCCTCACACCTAGAAAATTGAATATTTGTATGAGTCAGGTTTTGCTCAAATAAAGAAGCTATAACTATCTTGAAATCTCAGTGGTTTATGACAGCAAATGTTTGCCTCTTACTCAGAAATCTTCATGTTATCTGTGGCTCTGCTGAGTCCGGTCCCATCACTTCATGGGAAATAGATGGGGAAACAGTGGAAACAGTGTCAGACTTTATTTTTTTGGGCTCCAAAATCACTGCAGATGGTGATTGCAGCCATGAAATTAAAAGACGCTTTCTCCTTGGAAGGAAAGTTATGACCAACCTAGATAGCATATGCAAAAGCAGAGACATTACTTTGCCAACAAAGGTCCGTCTAGTCAAAGCTATGGTTTTTCCTGTGGTCATGTATGGATGTGAGAGTTGGACTGTGAAGAAGGTTGAGCACCAAAGAATTGATGTTTTTGAACTGTGGTGTTGGAGAAGACTCTTGAGAGTCCCTTGGACTGCAAGGAGATCCAACCAGTCCATTCTAAAGGAGATCAGCCCTGGGATTTCTTTGGAAGGAATGATGCTAAAGCTGAAACTCCTGTACTTTGGCCACCTCATGCGAAGAGTTGACTCATTGGAAAAGACTCTGATGCTGGGAGGGATTGGGGGCAGAAGGAGAAGGGGACGACAGAGGATGAGATGGCTGGATGGCATCGCTGACTCGATGGACGTGAGTATGAGTGAACTCCAGGAGTTGGTGATGGACAGGGAGGCCTGGCGTGCTGCGATTCATGGGGTCGCAAAGAGTCGGACATGACTGAGTGACTGAACTGAACTGAACTGCACTGAGTCAGTTTGAGCCCACTTGTCCAGTTCAACTGCACTCGGCTCCTACATGTAGCAGTTTGGGTTCAGATTTGCTCCGTAAGTCTTTCTTTCTGGGGTTCGGGACAAACGAACATCTCTGGCATGCTCTTCTCATTGTGGATAGCAGAAGTATGAGAAAGCTGGAGGGTATTTGCTCACACCTCACACACTATTACTTCTACATACTTGTTATTGCTCATAGTGAGCCACGTGGGCAACCCCAAAGTCAGTGTGGCAAGGAAGTGTGTTCTGTCTACAGGGAATTCATCCCGAGGCGGAAAAAAAGGAACAACTATGAGTGAACGCTCACTACCACACAATTCAGTTCATGGTACAGTAAGTCTGCTATATACGAACCTTCAAGGTACAAACTTTCAAAGATGGGAACATGTGTTCCATCGAAGTCAGGCATGAGAGAAACTGCAGCTCGCCCCCTGTCTCCTACTGCTGACAGTCCTTCAGCTCTACCATCTCCCACCTCCCCCCGCTCCTCCAGTCAGTAACTTTTCTTGCCTGTTCACTCAATGCCAGACCCTGTTGTACTGTACTACGCTACTGTAGTTTTCAAGGTACTCTACTGTAAGATTTAAAATTCTTTATTTTTTGTGTATTTTTAATTATTTTTTGTGTGAAAAGTATTATAAACCTATTACAGTGCAGTACTACATAGCCAGTTGTGCTAGTTGGGTGCCTAGGTTAACTTTGTTGGACTTACAAAGTGAACTTATGAATACTCAGGGAATGGAGTTCATTGGTATGTAGGGGACTAACTGTGGTATCAATAATTAGCTATTGTAGGACATTGTGTTGGTTCTATCTCTGAAAACATCCTGAGATCTGACCAAGGAAGTAATTGAGAGGATGTCACTGGAGGCAATCTGAGGCTCCTCTCCTCCTTCCCTGTCCTGGGAATATACATTCTGCCCATCATTCCATGAATGCTAAGTCGCTTCAGTTGTGTCCAACTCTGTGTGACCCTATGGACCCCAGGCTCCTCTGTCCATGGGATTCTCCAGGCAAGAATACTGGAATGGGTCGTTGTGCCCTCCTCCAGAGGGTCTTCCCAACCCAGGAATAGAACCCACATCTCTTACGTCTACCTTCATTGGCAGGCGGATTCTTTACCACTAACACCACCTGGGAAGCTCATCATTGTCTAGCCAGAGCCATCACAGGGATGCAACCTCCAGGGAATGAATCCTGTTAAGGCCTCTCTAGAAACTTCTGAGATTCTGGTGAGCAGGTTCAGAGATCTATCTGTCTTGAGGCTGCCCAAGACAAACCTCATGCATAAGTTTCCTTGCTTATTAGAACCATCACCTACCAATTTGAATGGTATGCCCCTTTCTTTAATTTCTCCTTGCCCTCTGGGTACAGGGGCCAGTTTCAGATTTTACCCAGGGGATGCCCAAGAGTGTGAACCAACAAGATTTCATAGCAAATTATAAAGACATTTTCCTAGTTACCTCCAAGACATCAACCCTTCTTCAGAGAAAGCTTTTATTAGATGATTGAAGTGCCTCATCTTAAGTTACTATGGTTACTATGGTTATTCATGCAACAGGCAGTTACTGAAGAAAGCAGTGTTATACTACTTGATACTTCCCCTGGTACTCCTTAAAAAGTAAAATGTATACACATTTTATTTTTACATTGTACCCATAATAAAAGATGTGCGTGCATGCTAAGTCACTTCAGTCATATCCAACTCTGTGCAACCCTATGGACTGCTAGGCTCCTCTGTCCATGGGATTCTCCAGGTAAGAATACTGGAGTGGGTTGCCATGCTAACCTCCAAGGGATCTTCCCGACCTAGGGATTGAACCTGTTTGTGTCTCTTATGTCTACCTGCCTTGGCAGGAGGGTTCTTTACCACTAGCGCCCCCTGGGAAACCTATAATTAAAGGTACATGAATAAATATTAACAAAAACAGTATATATAGTACTTGGCTCCACTTGCTATTTGTAAACCACAACAATCCTATTAATTTAGGAAGCAAAATAATGCTTCCTAAAATATAACTAAGGCCTTCTTCACAAATTTAGGAGTCAAAAGTCTTTAGCCATTGGTCATCCCTGCCTCTCTGCTCAGGAGCTGCCCTCCAACATTTTATAGTCTCTGGCCCAGTGTTCTGAATTGAACTTAACTTTTATCCCTCCCTCACTTCTATTCAAACTTTTACTTCTAGTTAAAATACAGTTATCATTAGTTTTAATACCCTTCTGAAAATTACCTTTTGGCCAACTCTTCTAGTCTCTTTAAGACTAGAAGACTCTAGCGCTTTTTCTCCGCAGTTTAAATTATTTGCTCTATCCAGATATCTAAGTTCTTGAGACTTTTCTCTCCCCCTGATCTTTTGAGGCACTCTGTACTGCCTAACTAGTGATATGTCTGTGACGGCTTGGTTTTTCTACCCTCCTATCTAACTACACCAAGAGTAAAGAATCAGGGGGCCCTGTTAGAATGCTGCCTACCACATCAGTTTAGAAAAATCATTTACAGAGCAGAGATAATGTAGCAAAATGTGGTTTTCCCCCCAAAGAACTACATATTTATAATTTTTCAATTGGAAAGGACCTTAATGTTTATCCAGACCAACCCCCTACCCAATGCAGGTGCTTTTCTATAGATCACAGTTCATCTGGTCTCTGCTTCAACATTTATACTGATAAGAAGACTCACTTGTTTATGAATAAGGACATTTAGATTTTAAAACTTTGTACTTAATTTTAAAAATGCTACCGAATCTTTATTTCTGTAACTTATAGAGGTCTTCCCTCTAGAAAATTTTTGAATAAAAAATAATGTTTTAACATGAAAGATTTTTAAACTTTACTATCAACCACCATTCTTTCCCCAAAGAGGGATAATCTAGGTGCACTCCACTTCAGACTAAATATTCTAGTTTTCATATGATGTCATTCCCACATCTTTTACCATCTTGGTCACCCACCTGAATTTACTCCCTCTTATTAAAAAAAAAAAAATCTTAAAAACATGGCTCTTACACCTTGACCAAGTATATTATATTAGGAATAGTAATTCAGTGTATAAATCAGAGTAGTTCATCATTAAATTTGTAAATGTAATGTACAATACAAGAAAGCTAAAGAAAATAAATCATGTGACTTCTTCAATAGATTAAAAAACTTATTTGATAACTTTTGCCTTTTCTATAAATATATGAGACATACAATAGAATAGCAGTAGAGGGAACGTCACTCAGCCGTGTCTGACTCTGTGACCTCATGGATTGTAGCCCACCAGTTCCTTTGTCCATGGGATTTTCCAGGCAAGAATACTGGAGTGGGTTGTCATTCCCTTCTCCAGGGCATTTAACTTATCTTTAATTGTTAAGGAATCTCTTTGCCTAAAACAACACCAACTCAGTGATAAAATATTATCTACATTATTTAGAAATTATTTTTTTATAAAATGAAGAATACATATCCCACCATTTACTTTTAAAACAATTTTAAATCAAGTATAAAATAAATATGTTATTATTCTATGGTGTTACTTGAAGAGTTCTGGGAAATTCAGTAAGGATGAAAACTAATATTATCAAGTTTTGGAAAGTTAAAAAATAATTATTTTTAAATTATTATAACAGATCTAAAATTATTCTGAAACTTTAAAGTTTTGAGATAATAAGAAATATATGAATGGAAAATAATTACACCAAAAAATTATGCTCAGTTCATTAGTTTAATGAGAAATTAAATAAATTTTTTTAAAAAAGAAGAAAAGAAAAAGGAATGTATAACCCATAGTTTAGGATACAGATAAAGAGGTAGACAGAAACATGTAGATAAGTGTGCTTATTTTAGAAAAGGAAAAGTAAATGCTGCCGTCAGGTCTGTTATTTAGTCATTAAATTGTGCCTGACTTTTGTTACCCCATGGACTATAGCCCGCCAGGCTCCTCTGTCCCTGGGATTCTCCAGGCAAGAATACTGGGGTGGGTTGCCATTTCCTTCTCCAATCAGGTCTAATCTAGTAAATTTATAGAGTTAATGGAATTCAGTTAAAATCTGATCAAGACTTTTGTCTATGTGTGTGAGAAATTTAGCCATATGATTCTGAAATTTATTTATAAACAAGGAAAATATCACATAATACCTAAAAATAACATCAACAGTGTGTAGGGGGAAAGGAAGGACTATCTTAGCAGGTAATAGAATGTGTTACATAGAAACAAACAAGAAAACTCCATGTCACTACTTCTGAAATGGATATATTCTACAGTGGATTAGAGGAGAGAAAGATTAGAATTGGCCCAGATACATATAAGAACATTCTCTATTATAATTACACTTTTAAAAATAAGCTGAAAATGATTATTTTAAATATGAACTGAAATTTTGGAATAGCAATATGAAAAAGAACAAAGTAATCCATATCTTTATCTGAAAAATGAAGTATCTCATACGGAATAAAAAATTTAAATATAAAAAAGTCAAATCGTGGTAAAATTAGCATAATCCAATGTGCTTTATCAGATATCAGAAGAGATGATCATTTTTTTTTGCATTACAACAGAAGAAATTGTGAAAGGAATAACTAATAAGCTGCTCCCCCCCAAAATAAAAAGAAATTACACTCAAGAAGATGTTCTAGAAACACTAACCATGTAAATAAATATTGAAAACAAACATACATGTGAAAACAGGATATTGTTAAGTAACTTATTTTATTTTAATATTTTTAGAAGAGTATGCATGAATTTTCTGGACTTCCTAGTGGCTCAGACTGTAAAGCATCTGCCTAAAATGTAGGAGACCTGGGTTTGATCCCTGGATAGGGAAGATCCCCTGGAGAAGGGTGGAGAAGCCTGGCAGGCTACAGTCCATGGGATCATAAAGAGTTGGACTCGACTGAGCGACTTCACTTTCATTTTCATGTATGAATTTATAAATGAAGATCATTAAGACTAGGAAAATTTATTGGCAATGTTTATGGTAAAATTTTATAACTTTTGAACATCGTATATACTCATCGTAAGTACAAGCACTACCTTAAATAATCTGATTAATAACACGAATGAGGTTTATCTACAGGAAATTAACAAATAGTTTTATCTTCCTGAGTCCTAATGTCACATTAATAAAATGGAGTTACTTCCTATCATTGTGAAGATTCCATGTGACAACATAATTAAAGAGATTTGGCTCATAATCATTATTGTAATTACAGAAATTATAGTATTTATCTTTCAAACAGTTCCTTAAAATTGTGAAACTACTATTTTTATCCTATCTCAAAAAGTTGTGACAATGATAATCATCCAAATACTATCTAAGGAGATTAATGATAGGTGACCATAAGTCTTTCACTTTGTACCTTGCCTTCTACTCACAAACCTTCAAATTTCCGAAAATCAAATTTCCCCCTAAAAAATTCAGAAATTTAGCAGTTATAGAAGTTCCTAAGTTTGCACAAAGGGTCAAAAAGTCACCCCCTCTATGGAAAGGTCTGATTTTTTCATTCACTCCCTAGTTGCTTCCTCGGAAATGAATAAAGATCATATGTGTCAGCTACATTAATGGGTGACAATAATTATGACCAAAAACATAAGAGATAAACTGAATCTAACCTGAGAGAAGTATAAAGTTGCAGGATATAAAATCAATATATAGAAATCTACTGCATTCCTATATTAATAACCAACTGTCAGAAAGAGAAGTTGAGAAAGCAGTCCCATTTGCAATTTTATCAAAAAGAATAAAGTAACTAAGAAAAAATTTAACCAAAGAGGTAAAAGATCTGTACTCAGAAAAATATAAGACAAAGATTAAAGAAATAAATGAAAACACAAATTAATGGAAAGATATACCATGCTCATGAGGCAGAAGAATTAACATTGTTAAAATGTCCATACTACCTAAAGCAAAAGCATACAGATTCAATGCAATTTCTATCAAAATACCAATGGAATTTTTCACAAAACTAGAACAAATGATCCTAAAATTTGTGCAAAACCCAAAAGACCCCCAAAGAGCCAAAGAAATCTTAAAAAAAGAAGGTGGGAGGTATGATGCTCCTTGACCTCAGACTATATGGCAAAGTTACAGTAATCAAAACAGCATGACTTTGGCACAAAATAGACCACAAATCAACGGAATAGAATAGAGAGCCCAGACATAAACATATGCTTATATGGTCAATTAATTTATAGTAAAGCAGCCAAGAACATACAGGGGGAAAATGACAGTCTCTTCAACAAATGGTGTTGGGAAAACCAAACAGTTACATGCCAAAGAATAAAAGGGAACCTTTTTCTTGTACCATATACAAAAATAAACTCAGAACAGATTTAAGAAGTAAATGTAATATCTGAAACCATACAACTCCTGAAAGAAAATTTAGGCACTACGCTCTGTGACATCAGCCTTAGCAATACTTTATGGTTCTGTCCCCTCAGGCAAAGGCAACAAATACAAAAATAAGCAAGTGAGACAACATCAAACTAAAGATCTTTTGCACAGTAAAGGAAACTAGCAAAAACAAAAAGGCAACCTACTGAATGAGAGAAGATATTTGCAAACCATATATCTATTAAAGTGTTACTGTCCAAAACATAAAAAGAATACACATAACTCAATATCAAAAAAACAAACAACTCAATTCAACCCAATTCAAAAATGAACAGAGGACATGAATGGACATTTTTCCAAGGGAGACATACAGATGGCCAACAGACACATGTAAAGCTGCTCAATATAACTAATAATCAGGGAAACACAAATTAAAACTACCATGAGATATCACCTCATACTGATGCTTAGGCTGAAGCTCCAATACTTCGGCCACCTCACGCGAAGAGCCAACTCATTGAAAAAGACTCTGATGCTGGGAAAGATCGAAAGCAGGAGGAGAAGGGGATGACAGAGGATGAGATTGTTGGATGGTATCACCGACACAATGGACATGGGTTTGAGCAAGCTCCAGGAGATGGTGAAGGACAGGGAAGCCTGGTGTACTGCAGTCCATGGGGTCACAAAGAGTCACAAACGACATGACTGAGTGACTGAACAATAACAACAACCCCTATGAAGATACTTCAAAAAACTTAAAATTGAACTACCATACAATCCAGCAATGTGACTGTTGGTTATTTATCCTAGGAAAGCAAAAACATTAATTGGGAAAGATTCTGCAACCCTATGTTCATCACATCACATAATAGTCAGGATAAGGAAGCAACCTAAGTGTCCATAGATAGATGAATGAATAAAGAAGATGTGGTAAAAACATGCAATGGAGCCATAAAAAGAAATGAAATCTTACTATCTGCTACAAAATGGATGGACCTGGAGGTATTATATTAAGTGAAAGAAATCAGACAGAGAAGGACAAATGCCATGTGATTTCACTTATTTGTGGGATCTAAAAAAACAAAACAAACAATGAATAGAACAAAACAGAAACTGATAGACAAAGGAACAAAATGTTGGTCATTAAGGGAGTAAGGGGTGGTTCAGTTCAGCTCAGTTCAGTCGCTCAGTCGTGTCTAACTCTTTGCGACCCCATGAATCACAGCACGCCAGGCCTCCCTGTCCATCACCAACTCCCGGAGTTTACTTAAACTCGAGTCGGTGATGCCATCCAGCCATCTCGTCCTCTGTCATCCCCTTCTCCTCCTGCCCCCAATCCCTCCCAGCATCAGAGTCTTTTCCGATGAGTCAACTCTTCGCATGAAGTGGCCAAAGTATTGGAGTTTCAGCTTCAGCATCAGTCCTTCCAAAGAACACCCAGGACTGATCTCCTTTAGGATGGACTGGTTGGATCTCCTTGCAGTCCAAGGGACTCTCAAGAATCTTCTTCAACACCACAGTTCAAAAGCATCAATTCTTCTGTGCTCAGCTTTCTTCACAGTCCAACTCTCACATCCATACATGACCACTGGAAAAACCATAGCCTTAACTACACAGACCTTTGTTGGCAAAGTAATGTCTCTGCTTTTCAATATGCTATCTAGGTTGGTTATAACTCTCCTTCCAAGGAGTAAGTGTCTTTTAATTTCATGGCTGCAATCACCATCTGCAGTGATTTTGGAGCCCCCAAAAATAAAGTCTGACACTGTTTCCACTGTTTCCCCATCTATTTCCCATGAAGTGATGGGACCGGATGCCATGATCTTCGTTGTCTGAATGTTGAGCTTTAAGCCAACTTTTTCACTCTCCTCTTTCATTTTCATCAAGAGGCTTTTGAGTTCCTCTTCACTTTCTGCCATAAGGGTGGTGTCATCTGCATATCTGAGGTTATTGATATTTCTCCCGGCAATCTTGATTCCAGCTTGTGCTTCTTCCAGTCCAGGGTTTCTCATGATGTACTCTGCATAGAAGTTAAATAAGCCAGGTGACAATATACAGGCTTGACATACTTGACATACTCCTTTTCCTATTTGGAACCAGTCTGTTGTTCCATGTCCAGTTCTAACTGTTGCTTCCTGACCTGCATATAGGTTTCTCAAGAGGCAGGTCAGGTGGTCTGGTATTCCCATCTCTTTCAGAATTTCCCACAGTTTATTGTGATCCACACAGTCAAAGGCTTTGGCATCAGCAATAAAGCAGAAATAGATGTTTTTCTGGAACTCTCTTGCTTTTTCGATGATCCAGTGGATGTTGGCAATTTGATCTCTGGTTCCTCTGCCTTTTCTGAAACCAGTTTGAACATCTGGAAGTTCATGGTTCACGTATTGCTGAAGCCTGACTTGGAGAATTTTGAGCATTACTTTAGGGAGTTTGGCAAAACAGGTGAAGGGAATTAAGAGGCACAAACTCTGCTGCTGCCACTGCTAAATCGCTTCAGTCGTGTCCACCTCTGTGCGACCCCATAGACAGCAGCCCACCAGGCTCCCCCATCCCCAGGATTCTCCAAGCAAGAACACTGGAGTGGGTTGCCATTTCCTTCTCCAATGCATGAAAGTGAAAAGTCATAGTGAAGTCGTTCAGTCGTGTCCGACTCTTAGCTCTAATTACAAAATAAATAAGTCACAGATATGTAATGTTCAGCATAGGAAATATAATCAATAATATTGCAATAACTTTGTACAATGACAGATGGTTTCTAAACTTATCATGATGCTTATAATATTAATAATATATATGGATGCTGAAGGACTATGTTGTACACCTGAAATTAATACAATATTGTTTGTCAACTATTCTTCAATTTAAAAATTAAAAAAATGTCTGCTTTAATCTAAGATAGTTCCTTGTGGGTATAGCAATAAGAAAAAGAAAAATCATATCTATCCTTGGAATTGAGATGGAATGTTTTCTTAAGTTTTTTCAAGTGTCAAATGTTTCTTTAATAATAACTATGTATTTTGAATCATATAACAAACAGAAGGCAAAAGTTATTCATAGAGCTGGGGCATTAGAAGCAAGATTAAGAAACTTCTTGGGGAAAAATGCATGTAGAAAATGTTCAGGTACAGGTTACTGACAACTCTGATAGGCTGATGAGATACACAGTACACCCCACTTCTAAAACCCTGAGGACATCATATAGGACTACACAGCTGAGGATTCCATAGCTGAAGTCCACTACATGGCTATAGCAGTTTGGGGACATTTTGTGTCTTGTGACAGCCTTAGGTAGGCTGTGCTTCAGCTTTACCTGTATGTGTATAAAAGGCGAGCATATTTGAGTCCAATTTCTCTCGAGAGTAAGCAGGACTAAGGCTCCATGGGCGGTTGAACTAAAAACAAGTATGTGGTGTCCTTTGGCACACGAATAATTAATATTAACACATTATAAACATAAGAATAATTTCTACTCTTATATAGTTCTGTCAGCCTCTCAGCTACCCCTGGGGAAGAGAGTATTTGACCTGGAACATTGAAGAAGATAAGGTTTCAACAGTTTAATTTGCAAGGGGATAGGAACATCCAGGATAGGTTTGTGCAAACAGAAATAGCCTCAGGGGACTAGTGTGTAGTGTGGGAAGGGGAATGGGAGATGAGGCTAGAATGAGCATTGAACAAAAGGATTTCAGTGAGCAATGGAGAGTTATCAAAAGTTTTTCAGCAAAGTGATAACATAAAACCAGACTTTATTACCTACTCGTAAAGCAACGTGAATGAACAGGGTAAAAACAGGAGGAAAATGAATGCAGCTTGTTTTTCAGTAGCTGTAGAGGGTATTTCATAATGTTTACATTAAGCATGTTGTATATTTCAAATATTTTGTTAAGATTATCAGTCAAGTTTTCCTAATCCTTTTCTTGAATCCAACTGAGACCTATGAGATTTAGAATCAAACTGAAATATGTCTTCACCACTTAGAGGCTGTATGGGTGTGTGCTCAGCCACTCAGTCATGTCTGCCTCTTTTGAGACCCCATGGACTGTGTGTAGTCACCAAGGTCCTCTGTCCATGGGACTTTTCCAGGCAGGAATACCGGAATGGGTTGCCATTAGTAAATGCAACTGGAGTAAATTGCCTCCAGTACAGACTCTATAAACTCAAGCAAGTTATTTAACGTTTCTGGGCCTTGATGAACACATCTAGATGTCAGAGGCAGTAATACTTACCTCATCAGGTTATAAAGACACAGTGAGTTAACACTTATAAAGGCCTAACAGAATGCCTGGCATTTGGTAAGTATTTGATAAATAGTAGTTAGTGCTATTAATGGAGCTTCCCAGGTGATGCTAGTGGTAAAGAAACCACCTGCCAGTGCAGGAGACATAAGATACATGGGTTCAATCCCATCAGAAAGATACCCTGGAGGAGGGCATGGCAACCAATTCCAGTATTCTTGCCTGGAGAACCCCATGGACAAAGGAGCCTGGTGGGCTACTGTCCATAGGGTCACACAAAGTCCGATATGACTGGAGTGACTTACCAGGGAGGCAGGCAGTGTTATTAATAAATGAGACAATTGTTAGTCGCCCAGTCATGTCTGACTCTTTGTGACTGCATGGACAGTAGCCTCCATCCATGCAATTCACTAGGCAAGAATACTGGAGTGGGTTGCTATTCCCTTCACCAGGGGATCTTCCTGACCCAGAGATTGAACCGGGTCTCCCACATCACAGGCAGGTTCTTTACCATCTGAGAAACCAGGGAAGCCCAATAAATGAGAGATAGATGCCAATTAAATTCAGTTTTAATCATTTTGGCCCAGATTTACAATTTATCACCATCTCTGCATCTTTGGAGCCTGCCTCTTAAAGATCTTTTCCCACATTAGCATGAATTCATTAACAAAAAAAAAAACAAATTGGGCACAATTTTTCTAGCAGATATATATCTGTCTATACTATATTACTTCATCTTATCCACAAAAATATCAGAATGTCCTTTGTCAAATGCTTTGCAAATTAGAAATGCACCAGATTGTATAGTGGAGCTATATGTAAGTTTATTCTGCATTTTCCAAGCCTTCTGTAAATGTGCTATCATATTTTCATAATTTAAAAAAATGTAGCAGATGGGTGTATTATTTAGACATCAGAAATAAAATTAATTTCTATAGTGCGACATGTTCTAATGAACTCTCAGTGATGTCTAAAGATCAGTGCTTTCTCTTTTAAGTCTTCCCAAATTGTTTAATACTGCAAGAATTTTAACAGAAATCAGTTAAAATCCATCACTCTGTATTTCTACTATCTGTATTTCCCAGAGCAGAGCTACATTTATAGTCTATACAATACTCTAACTCAGGAATCTGTAGTAATTGTTTCTGTGCTAAATATAGAGACAACTGTGGAAACCTTAAAGGGATTAGGTTAACTCATCATTAAAATAGGTGTACTGAAAGAGTTAACTTCAGCAGGCCTGGAATTGGTCTGATCTGTTTTTCTGAAATACCTGCATGGTACTGACATCTGGTCAAGGCATGAAGTGTAGTTTTTAATAGCATTGTTCTGGAGCAAATTTGGGGGTTATCTCTACCAGTCCATTAGCCTAGTTTATTAATTAGAGCAAGATTGATGGTTTGCAAGCAATTTCAGCAAAACTCCCAGAGGACTCTGCCATTGGGTCTGGTCATACAGCAATAATGTACCAACATACCCAACCGGGTAAGAGCCTCACTTGAGAAGCCATCTTGGGCTTTCTGGTTCTGAGGCTTTCCACACACATATGTGACTTGTTCCTGATCTGAGAGGGAAGACACATCTGATATGGCCCAGCAGAGGAAGGGCAACGGAGCTGACTTCTGGCTTCTTCAAACCCTTCTCTGTGAAGGAGCCTCTGGCTGCCCAAAACATCTTTACTGCTATTCTGCCACAACATCCTGTTGCTCCTGTGTGTCCTTTTCTGAAAATAAACTGTAGGTTCAGAAGCATTATCATTTGGGGTCTTGTGAATTCACCCTTTGCACCATAGGCAAAATAAATTGCCCCATCATTTTTAGTTGCAAAGTTTGATATGCTTATATTTTTATTTCTGAAGTAATTCCATTTCTATTGCACGAGCTCATGGGTTATGATATATATTTATTGGAATCAAGCATATAAAAGAATAAACATAAGATAAGACTTTATATTGATCAGCCCTCATCTGAACTGCAGCCCACTGCAATGGTGAGTTTGGAAGCAAGTGATCTCACTTATATGTAGGTTATTAAACTGAGAATAGTCAAGATCAGTGATCTAAGGGGAAATCCTTAAAGGAGAGTGGTCTGTGACAATAGAAGAGGGTGGCAAAAAATGAACACAAAATTCTCCAACATAGAGTGTGGCAGTTCAAGTTCTGGACCTACTATCCATACTTTTTATATGGCCTCAGGCCAAACCATTCTGAGAATCTGACACGATCTGAGCAGAGGGCTTATATTTTGCTCAACTTCATAGGAAACACTCAATTCCAGTTAGCAATTTCAATTCCTGTATTAGGAATTACAAATATTACTTTATTTTCTTCATGGCACATATTACTACTTGAAATCATCTTGATTTACTATGTTTTTTCCCATCAGAATGGAAGCTCTTTGACACCGGAGAACTTCTGTATCACGCTTATCAATGTATGCCTAGTGTCCAAAGCTTAATACATCATAGATGATAAAAAAATTTTCATTTATTAAGTGTTAACCATACTCAATGGACGTGAGTCTGAGTGAACTCCGGGAGTTGGTGATCGACAGAGAGGCCTGGCATGCTGCGATTCATGGGGTCACAAAGAGTTGGACACAACTGAGCGACTGAACTGAACTGAACCATACTCTAGGCATTGTTATAAGCATTTCTTTAAATACATGCCACATCCTATGATGCAGCTACAATCTCATATATTACAGATGAGGAAAGCAAGGCACAGAGAGGTTAAGTAAACTACTCAAGGCCACACAGGTAATAAATGGCAGAACCATTTGAGTACAGATAGCCTGTCTTCAGAATCCAGGCTCTTGGAAACTCCTCAAAAATAAACAGCTAAATATGCAGATCATCTCAGAAAATCACTTATGAATCATTGCTAGATAGTTCTGTGTTTTAGTGAAGATTTTATTTTTACCTTTCATCTAAGCTTTTCTCTTAAAGTATTAGAAATTCAAACATAAAACCCTAAATTCTACCAAGGCAAGAACCTCCTTTCTAAAGGAAAGTGGATCAAGAATCCCTCCTATCTTCAGATGCATTGTAGCAGTTCCAATGTCACCTCGGAGAGGAATCTATTTGTGTCACACAAACAGAAGCAGGTGGCCCGATGCAGGTGTTGTCATGTTTGTGGAACTTTAATGAGGATGTGAGAGTTTGCTGGGAAAGAGAATAGCAAAAAGGAGGTGTTTCTTTCCCTCCATCTCCAGCTTATCTTTGGGAGAAAAGGGACACATCAAAGCACTTGTGTGATGGAAACAAACAAGGAACTGCTTCTTCTAAGTTAAAAATTTCCATAATTGTGAGGGCCCCTACTGGAAGTGGAGAGCAGAGGCTGGGATGGGAAATACAAGATGTAAAGTGTTGATTCTAGACAGAGGCCCAGAACACCCCAAGAAGACTTGCATTTGTTTCTCACTCTATTGAACAGGCTTATCTTGCTCGGAGAAAATGGCATGTCTCTGTAAACTATTTTTCTAGTTCAATTCAATTTGAAATTTGAAATATAACTATTAAAAAAAACTACAAATCATCCTTAACCCTACAGTATAGGTCATACTAGACCTATAATTGATTTTCTACTTCTCAAATTCTTACACCAAAAGGCAAATTCATATAGAGTTAAGGAAAGGGCTAAGAATATTTGTATCACAAATAAGAGTCTCTGGGAACAAAGTAAAGTGGGTTCTCCTCACTTTTGGGTGACTTTTTTAATATACTTTTGTTGTTGCTGTAAATAGATAAGAACGAAACTATCATCAATGTCTATTTATCATCAATGTCTTCAGAAAGAAAAGGAGAGGAAACACCAAGTACCTATGACTCTGTGAGTTTCTCCATATATTACTCCAAAATAAGCATGGAAAATAAAATATTTAACACTAAAATTAAAGACACATTTAGGCCCGCAAATTAGATATGTAGTACAGTGCACAGGAAATGGAATGGAAACTCAAAATGATAAACAGGGCTGAAGCCAAGAGCCTCCTGGGCTGCAGGTCTGCAAGCAGACAGAAGTAACTATACATTTAATTCCTGCACTGCCGCACAGTAACAGGGGAAAACAGTACTTTTCATTACACAAAATGGACATAGAATCACTAACTGAATTGAGGACTGGTACAAGCTTACCTCTGAAGAAGAAGGCTGAATAAAAGTTCCAAGTGCTTCTAGAACTAAGTGTGGTTGAAAACCACTGTGTTAAAACACATACGCACACACACACATGAACAGATATGAAGAATAACAGAGCCAAGTTGCTTTCTAGTCCAGGGGCCTGCATCTTCCTTAAGAAAGATGAAAATTAAAACCCAGTAGAAGCCTGGGCCATTAATATGAGGCTAGGGGAGCTGAAAACTAGGTGGATACAAATGTCTATCTGCTAGATAGTAAAGAAAATGTTTAAGAAATGCTCATAACATGTAGAAAGATTACCACAAACAATAATAAATGAGATAAATTTAGCCCCAAGAAAATGGAAATAATGGAAAACTCTCAGAAAAACTTTGACATAAAATAGGTTTAATGTCTTCAAACAAAGAATACTGTATACAAAAATTACAAAAATTGTAAGCTAAAGATAGGCAGATATTAAGCAAGTTTAGAGAGATATGAAAATTAAACCATTAGAAGTCCCACTATTAATATTGCTATTGCTAAGTCACTTCAGTCGTGTCCGATTCTGTGCGACCCCATAGACGGCAGCCCACCAGGCTCCCCCGTTCTTGGGATCCTCCAGGCAAGAACACTGGAGTGGGTTGCTGTTTCCTTCTCCAATGCATGAAAACGAAAAGTGAAAGTGAAGTCGCTCAGTCGTGTTCGACTTAGCAACCCCATGGACTGCAGCCTACCAGGCTCCTCCATCCATGGGATTTTCCAGGCAAGAGTACTGGAGTGGGGTGCCATTGCCTTCTCCGCACTATTAATATGGGTATTTCTAAAACATAATAAGGGAAAGAAATTCTAGATACTATATATGAAGAAGTTTATCACTTCAAGGTAGACTGAAAAGTTTAGTACATATATTTTGAACCCAAAAGCAAATATTAAAATAATAATTAAAACTGATAAGCCAAACGAATAGATAAAATGAAACTATTTTGGATTAAATATTCAGTTAATCTGAAGAAGACAGTGCAAAAAGAACCAAAGAGAAATAAGAACCAAATAATAGGTGAGACAAAGAGAAAATAAATAGTCAGTTGGTAGACTTACAAATTGACATTAAATGTAAACTGTATATTGATGGACATTTAAGTTGCCTAAATCTATTCTTTAACAGAGAAATAGATAAAGAATATGTGGCATATACATACGATGGAATATTTGCAGCAACATGAATAGACCTAGAGATTGTCATACTAAGTGAAGCAAGTCAGACAGAGAAAGATAAATATCATATGATGTTGCTTATATGTGGAATATAAAAAAAAAGGTACAAATGAACTTATTTACAAATCAGAAATAGAGTCACAGATGCAAAGAACAAACTTCTGGTTACCAGGGTGAAAAAGAGAGGAGGGGTAAGTTGGGGGACTGGGATTGACGTATTTGTTGTTGCTGTTGTTCAGCTGCTAAAGCACGTCCGACTCTTTGTGACTGCATGGGCTGCAGCACACCAGCTTCCCTGTCCCTCACCATCTCCTGGAGTCTGTTCAGATTCATATCCATTGAGTCAGTGATGCTTTTCTTATCTACCACTACCACTCCTTTCTCCTTTTCCCTTCAGTCTTTCTCAACATCAGGGTCTTGACATATACCCACTATTATATACAAAACAGATACTTAATAAGGACCTACTGTATAGCACAGAGAATACGACTCAGTATTCTGCAAGAACCTATATGGGGAAAGAATGTAAAAAAGAGTGGGTATATGTATAACTGATTCACTTTGTTGTACACCTGAAACTAACACAACATTGGAAATCAACTATACTCCAATAAAAATGTTTTTTTTTAATGTATATGGTGTATACACCTCAAGTAAGGCAGATACTGTAAGACTGAATAGAAAAACAAGACCAAGATAGATGTCAACAAGAAGAATGCAAGCAATAAGAATCTTAAAGTAATTGTACTGTGGAAGAAGCCATTCAAACTAGAGTATACAATGTATAATAACATTTAGATAAAATTCTGAAAACTACAAGCTAATCTATAGTGAGAGTAAATCACAGTTGCCAGGGTAGAGGGCAGGAAAATCCAGGAAGGGACGATTCCAGAAGTGCACAAGGGAATTCTGAGATGTTATATATGTTCACTTTATAAGGATTTCAGAGATGTATGCAAATTGTGCATTATAAATAGATGCTGCTGCTGCTGTTAAGTTGCTTCAGTCGTGTTCGACTCTGTGCAACCCCATAGACGGCAGCCCACCAGGCTCCTCCATCCCCGGGATTCTCCAGCAAGAACACTGGAGTGGGTTGCCATTTCCTTCTCCAATGCATGAAAGTGAAAAGTGAAAGTGAAGTCGCTCAGTCATGTCCTACTCTTTGCGACCCCATGGACTGCAGCCTACCAGGCTCCTCCGTCCATGGGATTTTCCAGGCAAGAGTACTGGAGTGGGGTGCCACTGCCTTCTCCAATAAACAGATGCAGTTATCTTTATGCATTTTGCCTCAATGAAATTGTTAGTCAATGAAAGAATGAATGAACTGGCAGAGCACTATTTCTGTTAGATAAAACAAAATTAAAGGAAAATGCATTAATAGCATTAATGCAATAATCTAGAGTAATATGGGGGCTTCCCAGGTGGCTCAGAGGTAATGAATCTTCCTGCCAATGCAGGAGACATGGGAGACATAAGTTTGATCCCTGCATCGGGAAGATCCACTGGAGAAGGAAATGGCAATCCACTCCAGTATTCTTGCCCGGAAAATTCCATGTACCCTGGTGGGCAATATGGGGTCTCAAAAGAGTGGGCATGACTGAGCGACTAAACAACAATAACATATACAACAGACAATCTTTGACAGCAACAGCAAGATGTGGGACCCAGAAACCGGCCAACCAGAGAGAAAGGAAAGAGATTCCCAGAATGATGGTGAAGAGAAGTCTGGGAGGACTATAAAACACCAGGTCTTGTAGAAATCAAAGCAAGAGGGCCAAAGAATCCAGAAATATTACCAAAAGAAAAAGAAATGGGAATCTAATCATGCAGCTGTGAGCAATACTAACACAATAGTAATTATGAAAGTGAAAAATCTGTATTCAGTTTTGTATGATCAAAACTGTAAACAATTCAGCTGTCCAAAAAAAGGGGGATATTGATAAATTTTGGCATATTCAGAGAATAAAATGCTATCCAGAAATCAGCAGATTAAACCAGAGATATGTGTATTGACATGGTTAAATTTCACTTACATGAAATTGATACAAGTTGAACTATGTTACTATTTATGGAAATACCACTTTAAATAAAAACAATGCCATTCTCTGTTTGTGTTTACATACATATTAGTTAAAAAGTAAATAATATGCTAATCCTAAACTCCCAATCTTTCTCTCCCCACCCCACTCTCATTGGGAACCACAAGTCTCTTCTCTATGTCCCTGAGTCTGTTTCTGGTTCATAGATGAATCACTTTGCTGTACAGCAGAAACTAACACAAGATTGTAAATCAACTACACATCAATAAAAAGAATTTTTAAGTAAATGATATGGATTGTATATTCACACAATTTATGATGGTGGTTGAACAGAAAGAAAAAAGGAAGGAAAGAGGAGAGTAATATGATTTATATAACAGGAATATAGGGGAATTTAATCTATCTGTAGTTACTTATTATTTTTTTAATGATCTGAAATCAATATTACTAATAATATGCTCATCTAAAGATGCTTGCTCCTGGAAAGGAAAGCTATGACAAACCTAGACAGTGTATTAAAAATCAAAGACACCACTTTGCTGACAAAGGTCCATAAAGTCAAAGTTATAGTTTTTCCAGTAGTCATGTATGGATGTGAGAGTTGGACCACAAAAAAAAAAACTGAGGGCCAAAGAATTGATGCCTTTGAATTGTGGTGCTAGAGAAGATTCTTGAGAGTTCCCTGGACTGCAAGGAGATCAAACTAGTCAATCCTAAGGGAAATCAACTTGAATATTCATTGGAAGGACTGATGCTCAAGCTGAAGCTCCAATATTTTGGCCACCTGATGCACAAAGCCAACTCATTGGGAAAGACCCTGATAACTGGGAATGACAACAAAGGCAAAAGGAGGAGAAGGTGGCAGAAAATGAAATGAACTGACTCAACAGCCATGAATGTGATCAAACTCTGGGAGATGGTGACGGACAGGGGAGCCTGGCATGCTGTCCATGAGATCGCAAAGAGTCGGACAGAACTGAGCGATGGAACAACAGCAACAACTTGGGTAGTGAGTACTTGGTGCTTGATCCAGTGTCCTTTCACGTTCTGTTATTCTCTCAATCCAAAACAAAGATTTCAAAAAGCAATTTGCCTATCCATCTCCTGGATAGCCACAGAGGCCACGTCTTTAGGAAAGAACTCAGGAGAAAATGTGGTCTATCATTTTGTGATTAAGCAATTTCGACCAGCCTTTTCTATTTCAGAACTTTCTAAAGTCTCATAATGACAAGTGCAGTAAAGATCATTGCTGGCTATTAACAGATCAGCCTTCTACAGGATGTGGATGCTAAGTCACTTCAGTCACGTCCAACTCTTTATGACCCTATAGACTGTAACCACCAAGCTCCTCTGTTCATGCAATTTTCCAGGCAAGAGTATTGGAGTGGGTTGCCAGTACTCCTCCTTCAGGGGATCTGCCTGACCCAGAGATCAAACCCACGTCTCTTATGTCTCCTGTATTGGTAAGTGGCTTTTTTACCACTGCAGCACCACCTGGGAAGCCCTTCTATAGAGCTTATCCTCCCATAAGCAACACTGCTCTGCAACCATCAGACCAAGAAAGTGACAATAATAACAAACCTTTCTATACATTTACCAAGAACTTGCAAGGTCAACTTTTACTGGTTTGTTTAATGGAGGTGTTAGGTGCTTTCACATATATTGTCTCATATGACCCTTCAGAGCCCTATAGCGTAATATAGTAGAGAAAACAGAGGCTTTAAAATAGGTAAACTTGAACCTGAAATTTTGTTCTGTCCTTTACAAACCATGTGACCTCGAAGTTACAAAATATCTCTAAATCAATTTTCTCATGTGTAAAATGGGGAGAAATTGCTTACCTTACAAGTTAAGGTAAAGGTCAAATAAGATGACATCTAAAAACTGTCTAACATGGACCCGAGATAGACTTCAGTGAACGTTACCACCTCCGTTTTATAGTCGAAGGGATGGAAGTCCTGAGGAGCTCAGGGATGTGATGCTGGTCACAAAAATGATAGAATCAAAGAGGCGTGGCAGTGAAGAGCCTGTACTCTGGAGCCAGGCTGGCAGGGCTCTAATCCCAGCTACGTGACCTCAGGCAAGTTGATTAACTCTCTGTGCCTTAGTTTCCACATACATAACACAAGAACAATAAGGGAAACTCTTTCATATGCTTGTTATTAATGTTATATAAATAAGTACTTCAAACAGTCTGGCATAGAATAAGTACTGCATAATTTAATTAATAAGAAGTAACAAATAAGTTAACTCAATATATGGAAATTCATACTCCATGGAAGGAGGCATAGCTTCTCCTTACGTGGAATCCCAGCTGCCGTCCAGCAGGGATGATGGCATGCAGACACTATGTCTTGGGGGGTGTGTGGCGGCGGGAGGTTGCGGTTTGTGTCTTTTTTTGTCAAAGTTTAGGGGGAAAGTGGTGCCTGAAAGAGAGGGAAGTAAAGATAAAGGTGAAGTTTGTTATCAACATTGTTAATTCTTACTGTCTCATGGGTGATGCAATTTTCATCTCTGCTGTATTTTTTTTCCAAGTTGCAACTAAGCCCATCAGCAAGTTTAAAAGAGCTAGATCTTGAGATTAAACTATGATAATAGGCTCATATGTTTGCATCAAAATATGGACAAGTCTCTGTCCCTTTGTACCACGTCCTTTTCTCCCTTTCACCAGCAGCCATGAGGACTAGCTGGCACCACTTCCCCATTATCATCCTCCTGAAGGGCATGCAGAACTCACTTAATTGCTTCACACTACAGTACACTGCTATTCAGAGCCAGTCTGTTTCTTTCCATTGTAACAGCATGGAAATAAATAAGCAATTTTCATACATTAGGAAACATAAGCATGCCAGAGTCTAATTCATACTTATGTGATTAATAAACCAGAGCACTTAGATGAAATACACTATACCACACAAACACTATCCCATTAGAGTGGTCATTTGGGGGTAAGATATCACCCACAGTTGGCCCAGTCAAGAGCCCCTGTATGGAAACACATGGAACTTCCTTAGGGCGAAAAATCTCCTTCGGGGTGAAAAATGAAGGGTAAGAAATGGAGAGCCAACTTCCTTGATTTTGTAAGTGGTATTGGCTTTGTGTGAGCTATGAGCAGGCTGCATGACTCTGAGCAAATATATTTTCTGTGCCTTGTTTATTAATGGACAGAAAAGCTAGCCTGAAAATGAAATTGATTTTATTCACTTAGGATTTTATACTTCATTGCACAACCACAACCCAGCAAATTCTTCATTAAGAGAGATAATTACTTTAATGAAGATTAAATATAATTTAAAATTCACATTTATCTTTATCTACCTAGTGCAGGTCAGAATGAGCCTAAAATGGCTAGAGAACTGGGAAGAAATAGATTTCTCTAAAAAGTCTCCATCTGTTTATGCAGAGATGGGTCTGATCTGACCGCCAGCCTGCCTTTCTTCCTCTTTGTCCTCTTCCTCTCATTTCATCCATTCATGTCTCCCACGTCAAGCCCAAATGAAACCTTCTGCTTTTGAATAATCCTAACTTTAGGATGTTTGGCAGAGGCAACAGGACAGCAGCAATTTATACCCAGGATGCGCAATGATCTTTGAACAATTGTATCCATGATGGGCATGTGGGGGAGAAAGATCAAAGAAGTAGTAGGTTGATTTTAGAAATATCCTCCCTCCTTGAGACACAGAGTGTCTACTCCACCTGCCAAAGACAGGAAGCCAAGGATATATTAAGTGGATTAGTATTACTCATCATTTTGTGTGGTATTATCATTATTCCTCATTAATGGCACTGATGAAGCTGAAAGAGGAGAGTGAAAAAGCTGGCATAAAACTCAACACTCAAAAAGCTAAGATCATGGCATCCAGTCCCATCACTTCATGGAAAATAGATGGGGAAACAACAGCAACAGTGAGAGACTTTATTTTCTTGGGCTCCAAAATCACTGTGGATGGTGACTGCAGTCATGAAATTAAAAGACACTTGCTCCTTGGAAGAAAAGCTATGACCAACTTAGACAGTGAATGAAAAAGCAGAGACATCACTTTGCCAACAAAGGTCCATCTAGTCAAAGCTATGTGTTTTCCAGTAGTCACGTATGGATGTGAGAGTTGGACCATAAAGAAGGCCAAATGCCGAAGAATTGGTGCTTTCAAACTCTGGTGCTGGAGAAGACTCTTGAGACTCCCTTGGACTGCAAGGAGATCAGTGAATCCTAAAGGAAATCAACTCTGAATATTCATTGGAAGGACTGATGCTGAGGCTGAATCTCTAATACTTTGGCCACCTGATGTGAAGAGCCGACTCACTGGAAAAGATCCTGATGCTGGGAAAGATAGAAGGCAGGAGGAGAAGAGGACAACAGAGGATGAGATAGTTGGATGGCATCACCGACTCAATGGACATGAATTTGGGCAAACTCCAAGAGATGGCAAAGGACAGAGAAGTCTGGCATGCTGCAGTCCATGGGGTCGCAAAGAGTCGGACATGCCTGATCGATTGAACAATGAAATGGCATTTGAGCACTGTTGTGGAAAGAGCTCAGGAAACAGAAAAACGAAAGCTTGACTTCTATTTTCTCCTCTAAGTAAATGGGTGACCTTAAAAACATTTATTAACATGTCAGAATCTGGCTCCTCATGTGAGATAGAATTAATAATGCCAATATTGAGTTCAGAGGTTTATAGCAGCTGGCATTTAGTATAAATGTACATTAAATGTATACTCATAAATGTAATATACTTCCATGCTGAATCATGAGTTGCCATGTAAAAGCTCCAAAACACCATAGCAATGGCCCAATTATCCACAGGCCATGGCAACATTTGATCCTGAAGAAGTGACCAGTGAGTTTTGCCTCCTTTGCTGAAGGAGGGGCAAATGGAAGTATGGCCTCATCAGACCCTCTAGCACAGATAGGCATGGGACTGTTTCCACACTCCATTTTAAGGGAAGAAAACTAAGTCCGGCTTAGTGAGAAGGTACAACTCATTCCCAGAGGGTATATTCCAAATAATAGCTCTCATTTACTGAATACCAAGGAGATGTGACATATTATAAACAGTACCTTATTTAATTAACAGACTATCTAATTTATCACTTAAATCAGGACACTTTCAGAGTGAAAGGGGATGCTACACTTCCATCAAGACAACAGGTGTCATCTTGGATAGTCAAGATTGGCAAGATGGTCTTGGATGGGCAAACTGCATGGTTCCCCCCTGTTTAATTCATGAAATCACTCATGAATGAGATATGAAACAATCCCTGTTCTACAGGAGGAAACTATGATTCAGAGAGGTTAAAGGAAATGAGCCCAACGACCTTCAAACTAGTGAGTGGCAGACTCAGGGTTGAACCTCAGTGTGTAAGACACAAAAGGTTCTTTCCTCTAACCTACTTCCCTTCTTGGAACTCATCAGTCATGATATCACCTGCCAAACAAGAGCATTAATTTTGTTTTGATAGCCTGCCTTGAGCGAGTAACACATTTCAAGCTCTGGGTTATGATTTTCAAATGCTATCAAGAAATAGGGAGGAAAAGGGTGAAGTAAAAGCCAAATGAGGCCAGTAAAGGCATCACATGCTAGCGAATATCTGGCTCTTTCTAAGGACTCAGTGCTGCCTGAATACTACAAGCCTGTATTAATGCTTATTCGTATGTGGAGAATGACAGTCAATAGGGCCAGGCCTCAACAAGCATCTTTCCCCATGTGCTGGTCTGTATTCTCATGCACCCAATAAACTCCCACATCTAGGTCAATTCAGTGCTGATTTTCAGTGATCTGCAATCTCAAATAAATCTTCTTTACTTCTATAACATGCTGGGAGCTATTCTTTTCTCGAGAGCTTAATAGACGTAAGAAGGTTGAGAGATGATCAACATTCAGTCCGCTCCATGATGTTTCAGTGGGTGAACTCGAAGGGGACCACACACTTTCATCCTTTAGCCCACCTGCCAATTACTGTTTGAGTTTTCCTAGTCTCTTTACACAACAGGAATGGGGCCAGCTGGGCCTCCATCAAAAGCGAGGCACACTGGCAGAGACAAGAGAGTTTATATTCTGGTAAAGAAGCAACAGCTCAAATCGGTCATAGATTCCAAGCATCCTTAGTCACCACTCCCTAATGAAAAACCATCTTCAGAGACCAAGTGTGTCCCTGAGCAGATATTTCAGTGATCCTGTAAAAGATCCCACTGGGGACATAAGCCAAAATTCAACCCTGTGTTTCTGACAGTGTGTGGTCTTAATATCGAAATTACTCAAACACTCTAAGCTTCAGATTTCTCAACTATAAAATGTTGCTTCTCCAGCTTTTCCCATAGAGCCTATTAAAACACATTCCTGGTGCCTGAGCTCAGAGATTCTGATTTACTAGGTCTGGTAAAGAGCCAGAAGACTTGCATGTCTTGTAAGTTTCCAAGTCATGATAATGATCATGCTGTCCATGGAGCATACTCTGAATAGTCCCAAACTGTCCCAGTAACTTCAATGTCACAATTTGAGTAAAGATCTGAAACGATGGCAGGATGCTTAGCAGAGCTGCTGACTCAGAGCACCTCTCAATTAACATGTATTCTTTGAAAAGAAGAACAAAAGTCCAAGTGTATTAGTACGAAGAAAAGTTGGGGACGTTCAGTCATTTCTAATATGCCAGGTACAAGACTTAATTACATTTCAATCCCCCTTGTTATAACGCATTCTCCATAGCAATTAAAATGGGGTCCCAGTCTCAAATTGTGAATACACCGAAAGGCCTCCCGCTTCTCTTTAATCACAGAATACAATTTTTTGCTCACAATGTCCATGAGTTCTTCTTAGGCTCAGCTGCATCACCATTGCATGGAAACCCCATTTAAAATCATCTTGACTACTACTTAAAAAATAAAACATAAATCTTCCCCCTTAGGGCACAGTTTTCAGGAAACAGACGAAATGATATTTACTTTGCTGCAACCAGGAATCCCCTCTTACACCAACTGGCAGTCCTCGGATCAGCTGGAGCCCTTCAGTTTATCCTTGTCTGACTCAGCTCTGTCGTCAGTGAACTCTCCCTGGCTCCCGCCCCGCCTCGTCCCCCACCCTCCCTCCCTTCCCCTCCGTTCACTTCGGTTTTCTCTCTTCACGACATTATTTAATCTCTCAGTTGCAGCTTCTTAGGATTAGCTACAGCATCTATTAATAGTTTTACTTCTGTTTACAGTTACAAGGGGAGAAAAATGGCTCATTCCTTTGCTTCAGTCTTGAAGATAGGTCTTCTGGCTGCAGGAGGAGGATGCGCAGGCCCCGTGAATAACCTATTTCCACAATCATTCCACTGTAAAGATGTTAATGTGCCTCTGTGCAGAATGGATCCATTTAATAAGCAGAACAAGTTGGATATAAACTCTTTAATTGCTTTCAGCACACCGATTATCTTTCTATGTCACCTATTGTATAATGCAAAAATGTTAACAAAAGCACTTACTGGAGACATTATTGAGAGTTAAAAAACAAAGAGCCATCAGTTGTCACTAAATATGCCTTTCATGTTCCCAAATGAAATGCATTCGCGTACTCAAGAAATAGGATGGGAACGTGCAGGCCTGCCATTGTCAGACGCAAACATCTTCATTAGATTTTGATCCAGCTGCTGCAAGATCTATAAAAAGAGCTATCAAAGCTGGCAACTCATTATTGGTTATTTCAGGAAAACTTCAAAAAACCATCCCCAAACCTGCACTGATCTTTTCAGACAACCTCCCTGGTCAGACAGTTGGTTTGAAAAGAGCAGGCATTAAAAACCTCTGCCAAGCCTGGCCCTAGAAATGGTACCTCAAAGGATGCAGTGGCTGGGACTGTTAGACAGGCCAAGCTCACAGAACCAACCTGTGTTCCCAGACACGTGAGCTGAAAAATCTCTGCCTCTCAACCCCACCCCCAAACCTCCTGTTGTGACCTAACAGCATCTCCTTAAGAGTAAATAAGCAAAAGGAGCCAAACTTGGATCTTTATAGAGCAAAACCAAAAGATTAATACGTTTGATGTCTCATAGCACCCTTTCTCTGCTGCAATAAATCTTCCTCTGCATATTGGCAGTCAGCTCATTTCTAGTATGTCATTTTCCACAGACACTGGATTTTTTTTCTGGCTGTTTTAAAAAAAGAAAGAGAGTAGTCAAACAAGCAAGGAGGGAAGAGCAGAAGAAAAAAAAAAAAAACAGGAGGGGGAAAAGGGAAAGAGCAAGAGTCTGGATTCCAGGGATGATGTATAGAGGAGGTTACAAGAAACAAACCAGAACTGTCAAAAGTACCTACAATTCTAACTGAATTCTGTTGAAACAGAAGAGATACTGCAAAAACCTGAATAGCATGCATATGAATCACAGGCGCTAGCATCTTGACTTAGAGACCTCTTCAGTCAAGCTCAAGTCGCAGGAAGCTTTTGACAGATACCAAACAAGTGACAGATAACAACTGTCAGGGACGTCACTGTCTTTCACACAGGCCCTCTCCCTGCAAGGTCTATACATCTCCTATTTATGACAAAGAGAAGTGCAAATCATGACCGCTATCATTCAACCTCAGTCAACAACAAGGGCATAACACGTGGACCACTAAATCTGCTTTAAAGACTTTTAGCTCTGTCTTTAACTCATGCACTACATTACCTACTTTATAGTCAAAAGTAAACTGAATGCTCAGAATATTAAAGTAACATCACATTCATTATTTGAATTAGGTACTAGTGCTCATTGGGGCGAATCAATTCATTATTTTTATATTGTTATTAAAACTATTACCCAAATCTAAATGTTCTTGAGACCCACAACATACTTTCCTTCATAGAACACCTCTGCACATGTGCTAAGTCGCTGCTGCTGCTGCTGCTGCTGCTAAGGTGCTCAGTCGTGTCCAACTCTGTGGGACCCCAGAGACGGCAGCCCACCAGGCTCCGCTGTCCCTGGGATTCTCCAGGCAAGACCACTGGAGTGGGTTGCCATTTCATTTCATGAAATGTGAAAGTGAAAGGGAAGTCGCTCAGTCGTGTCTCTAACTCTTTGTTACCCCATGGACTGTAGCATGAAAGTGAAAAGTGAAAGGGAAGTCACTCAGTCGTGTCTCTAACTCTTTGTTACCCCATGGACCATAGCCTTCCAGGCTCCTCTGTCCATGGGATTATCCAGGCAAGCATATTGGAATGGGTTGCCATGACCTCCTCCAGGGGATCTTCCTGACCCAGGGATCAAACCTGCATCTCTCATGTCTCCTGCCTTGGCAGACAGGTTCTTTACCACTAGCACCACCTGGGAAGCCCATAGAACACCCTTTATTCCTTCAAATCATGACCTTTTCAGCGTTCACTTCTGCAGCACACATACTAAAATCAGAACATTATAGAGAAGACAAGCATGGCCCCAGTGCAAGGATGACATGAAAATCTGTGACACACTCCCTATTTTTAAAACTTAAAAAATAATAACGTTTATAAATTTAAAGTAAAAAATTTAAGAGTGACCTTTTCTGCAGAGCTGTAGCTATCAGCTTCCCTCCTGCCAATGGTCTTAGTCAACAGTCACATGGATAAGAGAAACAGAAGCTGAGGCCCACGCTTCCTCCAACCAGAGTGGGAATTGGAGCTGGGAACCTACTGCAGCAGCATGATCTGTCTAGAACATGAATCTGTTCACAAGGCTCCTCTGTGTAACACCATTCAGCGATTTCCTACTGCCCTTCAGATAAAATCACATTCCTGCTGTGTGCCTACAGGCAAGTTATTAAACCTCTCTCTGGCTCAATTTCCTCTTTTATAAAATGGTGATAATAATCGTGAGGAAAATGTAAGTGAAGCACTTAGCACAAAGCTAATCAACATTCAACATTATTATTATTGAAGGTATCTCACCAGTCCTGTTTCTTCTCTGTTCTCCTGGACTCTATCTTGCAGCCACACTCAGCAATGAGTTCCTCACTTTTCTATGATCTTTCTTGTCTTTATGTTTTGGCTTGTGATTTTTTTTTTTTTTCCTGTTTTTAACACTCTCTTCCTCCTCCTGGCCTTTGGTCAGTTTCTCTCCTATTAATACATAAACTGTTAGCTCAAATGCACATTATCAAGGTTTGCTTCCCCCAATTGCAATTCCTCTACTGTAAGATGCATCATACATTACTATAATCTTCTTAACTGAAATGTCCATAAAGGATCCAAGATTAGATACGGCTTGCTCATAACTGTATTTCTCAGTAGCAAGTACAGGTACTCAGGGTAGACTGGATTATAACACAACCGAGAAAGAAATCTTAGCAGATTACAGGGACAAAAGATTAGTCTTTGTGTGTGTGTGTGTTTGAGTGTGTGGTGAAGGAAAGTGCAATGTTTATAGAAAGGTGCCAAACAAGGAGTCTGGCACAGCTAGTGCTCAAAAAGCCCAAACTCCCAGATGGGTTGCAGCAAAGCCTTTTTCTTTAAGATTAGTCCTTGATCACACAGGACTTCCCTATGGCTCAGCTGATAAAGAATCTGCCTGCAATGTAGGAGACCTGGATCTAATCCCTGGGTTGGGAAGATCCCCTGGAGAAGGGAAAGGCTACCCACTCCAGTATTCTGGCCTAGAGAATTCCATGGACTATATAGTCCATGGGATCGCAAAGAGTCAGACACAACTGAGTGACTTTCACACTTGATTCTACTACAGTAATCATAGGATGTCTCCACAGTGTTTTCATGCCAAGTCTCAGGCTGATGGTTGCCCCAGGTCCTAAAACATTGCTTATCTTATGGTAGAAAGAAAGGAAACTTGGTAACTTTTCATTGCCTCTTATAAAACTTCCATTCAGAAGTGGGACATATAATTTCTCTTCACATTTTATTGGCTCAGGCAAGTTACATGGCAAAACCTGATGTCAATCTGATGGGAAATCCCTATGCAGAAAGGTTGCTACAGACAGGGAAACTACAATATTTAGTGACTTGTAGTAGATACAACAGTGTGTTGAAAAGCAGAGACATCACTCTGCCAACAAAGGTCCATATATTCAAGGTTATGGTCTTCCCAGAGGACACATACAGCTCTAAGAACTGGACCGTAAAGAAGGCAGAGCACCAAAGAATTGATGCCTTCGAACTGTGGTGCTGGAGAAGACTCCTGAGAGTCCCTTGGACAGTGAGGAGATCAAATCAGCCAGTCTCAAAGGAAATCAATCCTGAATACTCATTGGAAGGACTGATGCTGAAGCTGAAGCTCCAGCATTCTGGTCACCTGATATGAACAGCTGACTCACTGGAAAAATCTCTGATGCTGGAGAACATTGAGGGCACAAGGAGAAGAGGGCGACAGAGGATGAGACGGTTGGAGGGCATCACCAATGCAATGGACATGAACGTGGGCAAACTCAGGGAGATGGTGAGGGACAGGGAGGCCTGGCATGCCACAATCCGTAAGGTGCAAAAAGTTGGATTCAACTGGGCAACTGAACAACACCTACTACAACAGATACAATAGATTGCAAAGAAATAATAAAATATTTCTTTGCTGCAAGTTGACAAACATAAACCCCACACCAATTAACATCTGGCCAGAAAGTTCGCTGTTATTCAAAGAGATATCCATTTTGGGAGTCCAGTTTATTTATTTATTTATTTATTTTTGTCTCTCTACCTTTTTTTTTTTTTTTAGCAGTTTATTTATTTATTTATTTTAAATTTTATTTTATTTTTAAACTTTACATAATTGTATTAGTTTTGCCAAATACCAAAATGAATCCACCACAGGTATACATGTGTTCCCCATCCTGAACCCTCCTCCCTCCTCCCTCCCCTACCATCCCTCTGGGTCGTCCCAGTGCACTAGCCCCAAGCATCCAGTATCGTGCATCGAACCTGGACTGGCATCTCGTTTCATACATGATATTTTACATGTTTCAATGCTATTCTCCCAAATCTTCCCACCCTCTTCCTCTCCCTCAGAGTCCATAAGACTGTTCTATACATCACTGGAATTTAAAAAAAAATTTTTTGGAATAGAGTTGATTTACAATGTGTTAGTTTCGGGTACACAGTAAAGTGATTCAGTTTTATATATACATATATTCTTTTAGATCCTTTTCTCATATAGGTTATCACAGAATATTGAGTACATTTTAGAAATTTTTGACATCTTTCACAAAATCATGTTTTCTGCCATAGGCATTAGCTGCATGTCTGTGTGGTTCCAGTCTCACAAACCATACCAGTATGTACACCACCTGTCAGTAAAGAATAACAATTAAGCTCAACAACAACAAAATCTCCATTAGTTTGCTTACTTATGCCATGCAATATGAATGTGGACATGTGAGGTTATAGCCAGTCTCACAGAAATATATAAATTTTCTTGTATAGCAAAAAGGGAACCTTCAAAATCACTTTCTTTGATCTCTCAGAAGAGACCCAGAAAAACCAAGTGACTTACCAAGTGCAAAGAGCTAAACAGTAGCAGAGTTGGACAAAAATGTGAGTCATTTTTTTGTGAATCACCAATTTTAAAGCAAGCGCTCTCTTTCAATTATAGTACAGCCTTCCCATAAGGAATGTCACCAAATGTGAATGACTAGCAGAGATCACCGTTTAAGAAATGAGGAAACTGAGACCCATGGAGGTGAAATGACTTTCTCAAAGTTATCCACAGGATAGTTCTGTTTTGCTTAACCGCAAGAAATCTTAAGGAAACATCAGTTCTTTCACCATCTAGGATAAATGCTCTTCACTGAAGGCTCAAAGAAATATATGTTGAATTGAACTGATCTGAAAGTGAACTGAATTGCGTTGAAAGGACACAAAATTTAGAGATGCATTTTTTTCCCCCATTACACAGCCTTTGTCTCCACGTCCTCTGGAATTTTAGACTTGTCAATCCATCAAGTTATACACCAGCAACTATGACTTGGTTAGTTTCTCCTCTATAATATCCTTCCTTGTTCACTGCTTCTTCTACATTTATAACTGCCATCCTCCTTTGAACAGAAACAAATTAATATCTAGAAATCTTGTCATCTCATGACATTTATAGAACAACATAGGATCTAGAAAGCAAAATCACCAATGATAAGGGCCTCTGAAAGACCATTAGACAAAGAATTTAATTCCCTCTGAGCTAAGAGGTCAGCTAAAAAAGTGACATAACCCAGATGCTCCTAAGCCACAGGAACAAATGCCATTAAGTTGCTGTCTCCTGACAACCGAGTGATATGTACAAGGAATCAGAATTAAATTTGGAGAGAGAATACAGATTCCAGCTTGGCTCCAGGGATGAAGGATATTAGATAAGAAAGAAACAATAGTGCTGTCAAGTCTAATTGTTTAAAACATAAAACTCTTTCCATATGTCTTGAGATGAATAGAGTTGCACAGTATTGGGATGCTCTAAGAAACTATACAAAGAAAGTGTATACCATTTGGGTTGAAAATCTTGACTCTGCTTTCTTTTTCTTTTTATGACCCAGCTGGGCACATAGGCATTTGAAAATAACTATTGAAAAAGCATATTATGAAGCCTTTACACTATATCATGGATTTGACTAAGTATGAGAAATGGATGGACTTTGTGGTCAGAGATCATTTGATTCCAATCCTGAAAATACTCTCTCTCGTTGTTTGATGTACTTTCTCACCTGTAAATAGAGATTATATTCTTATGGCATAAGGATGTGCTAAGGACTAAATAAGAAAATAGATATAAAGTGATTACCACTTAGAAGGCAGGGCTTCCCTGGTGGCTCAGACAGTAAAAATCGACCCTAACACTGGGAAAGGCTGACGGCAAGAGGAGAAAAGGGCGGCAAGGATGAGATGGTTAGACAGCGTCACTGACTCAATGGACATGAATCTGAGCAGACTCCAGGAGATAGTGAAGGATAGGAAAGCCTGGCACGCACAGTCCATGGGGTCGCAAAGAGCCAGACCCAACTTAGTGACTGAACAACAACAGCAACACTGAGCAGGCGTTCATTACAGTGTCCCTGCAGAGGTAGTCATCCACAGGGAAGCTCCATAGAAGTCTGTGATGAGATGAGATAAAGTTGTCACTCATTAACAATAAACTGAGAGATGCCTGCCTTTCATCCCTTTAATTAATTAAAATAGATTTACTTAGAACTACTAATAGTCAAAACTCGGCAGTAGGTATTATAAATGTTACAAAGTCTTATTACACAGAATCTACAAAACTAAGGCATTTATTGAAGCCTGTAGGCATCAGTTATGACATTAAGTAATCAAGATTATTGGGGCTTTTAAGTAATTTTCTCTATGGGATGTATGTGTTCCATTTAAAAAATTAATAACAAAATACTCAGACTCAAGCTAGAATAAGTAGGTTTTGTTTCATACCAGATTGTTTGGAAATTATTTGTTTCCAACTAATTTTATGATATGGGTATATCTATATCTTCAGATCCACTTCTTGTTATCATGGCAGAAAGAGCACTGGGCTGGGTTTGAGCCCTGCCTTCCCGTATCCTAATGGGTATAAGAATTGCCATTGTGCTTCTTTATGGCACCTCGATTTCCTCTTTGTAAAATCAGATTTCATAAATAATTTCTAAAATCATTGGTATATATAAAAGTTTCATGGAGATAGATACTACCATATAAAATGCCATTTCACATAATACACCAAGGCATCAATGAAAGGAAGGTTCTCAGAAGGTTTTCAAACTGCTGTTTACTTCAGTATCTGCTGGAGCAAATCCAGAGATGGATTTGAGGGGATTTGAGGGTAATACCAGACCTCTTCTCCTTTGGCCTCTTGGGGCTACCATAAGCACAGGAGTGAGCATAGGCCAGATGGACCCACAGCTGGAGGGGGTTTAATTGACCGTATGATGCCATACCTATGGCCCCAGTTAAAACCCTTGAGCCCCATCTCAAGAGTAACAAGGACAGGAAAAATAAACACTTCAGTAAGATTTTATGAAGAGCCACTGCCCAATGTTACAGTATTTTTGACTGTCATCCCCCAATTCCCCCTTAACTCATCACTAAAATCACCTAAATTCCACTGAAAACAACTCAAACCATTGCTAACACCAGTACCAGGTGAGGGAGGTTAGTGAAATTTGCATCATCGGGGGTCTTATCTTCTTTATGACTTTCTTTCTACCACTGCAAAAGCATTACATAAGCCCTGCATATTTTACATTTCTAAATATTTCCAAATTCCTGGCGTGTGTATTTTAATGTCTTATGTATTATTTTTTAAGGACCAGTATCCAAATACATCAAAAATCATTTTTCACATAGCTCTTATAACAAAACTTGAAAATATATATATATTATTTTCCTGTGCCATAACCACTGAAGTCTAATGCATAAATTTGCCTTTGATAGAATGAAAGATACAGAAGATAAAGAAAGAAATATATTTTCCATCATAAAAATTTTAACTTGGAGAAGAAAAAGGGCAATTACATAAACAAGTCAATTCAGCCTCAGGGAATGTGTAACTTGCAGAGCTTTCAGGTTGAAACCCAGATGGAAAGGGAGAAGAAAGATATATAAAATCTTTCTGCATAATTCATCCCAATTCTGTGTGAATATTAAGCCTCTCTGTGATTAATATTAGGTTCTTGTTTTATTAACCATCATTGACCTCTTTAAAAAATGATCCCCCCAACACCTACTGACACGGAATATCTGAGCTGTGGGGATGGCTTCACGTGTATTTAAACATAGAATTTAAAAGCTACACACGTGATTCTGATACAGGCTGTATTCGTGTGTATCACTGGTTCCCTGGTCCTCTCAGGAGAAACACTTTTCTTGGGTATTTTCAGATGGTTTTTCTTCAGTTCCCTTAGTGATACGTCACACATTTGTAATGCAGTTAGACTCTTTTGTCATAGATTTCTTTCCACGCGAGGATCCTCTGACCTCCTAAATGACTGTCTCAGATTTAAGAAATACATACATTAAGGCTCATTCTCTGGGCTGTAAAGTTCAATGGGCTTTTGAAAAACACGCAGGATCTTGTGTCCATCATCACAGTGTTGTGCGGGATAGTTTCGGCTGGACTTAGAATACTGTGCTCTCGCATGATGTCATCACTTTAGTGAATGCATTGTCCTCCTCATGCCTGCTTTGCTCAATCTAATTACCATTAGTCCTAGAGCAAATACCAAGCATTAACTCTGAAGTTGATTTTAACCAAACACTTGTATGGGCCTTTCTCTGGGCATGTAACACTCCAACTTGTCCTTTAGTGTGCGGTGTAATGGGATGCTGCTCTCCAGGAAAAACCTCAAATAAAGCATCTGAGCTTGAGATTTAAGGAAGAACTGAAACTCAGTTCACAATCATGGTGCCTAGTAAATAGCAAACAAAACAAAAATGTTAAAAAGATAGCAGCTAGGGCTCCATTTGAAAGATTTTTTTCTTCAGTTTAATATATATTTCTATGCTATTGTTGCTTATTCCTGAGGAAATTCACAGATAATAGATTTTAAAATATGTTCAAGAGAAATTTAGGTTCATAAACTTGTAACCAATACACTTGCTTTGATGATGAAAATTATCATCAAACCTTCTGATGGTGTGTTTTCCCCAAATATGGGTCACAAATGGTAAATTAGTTGGCCTTAACATTAGATTTCCCAGATTTATTATATCAGCAGAATTAGAGACATTATGAAGGTCCCTCATTTTCCTTTTAAGTACAGATGCCTAACACACTAATCAAGGAACTCATCACCTTGCATTGGGGAGAGAGAATAGGCAGAAATCAATATGAATACTTAAAGGTAATAACTTTTGGGAGAAAAACTTAGTCTCACAGCAAAGTCCTGAATCCAAACAGAGAAGAATGTATATCTCGGAGGAAAATATACTTTATCCATCACTCCGGAATCACTAGTATATGAGGTTTGGAAATGCTGAGTTTCTTTTCTTTGAGTTAGGAAAAACATCTATTTTATTAAACCATGATCTCCCAGAAGTAAATTTTTCTAAATCTACATTGTCCTATGAAGGTTAATCTCTCCCACTCAGCCATGTACCTTGCAAAGTTAAGCCTAGGACAGAGCATTCTTTGAAGAGAAGATAAAGGCTGGAAATATCAAGAGAGATTATTCAACTGAGAAGAGAAAATCAGTAAATCTTTTATAACGTGAATTCTGCTTTGACAAATTCTTGAAAGAGCCATTTGTACCTCTTCATTTAGACTCTCCACTGATTAATGGAAATGAAACATACTTCTCGCCCCTCCCACCAGCGCTGCTCTAGAGGCGCCGAGAAGAGTTAACAAAGGACAGAGGGGCCTTCTCGTTCTTTGTCCACAATAACTGAGCATCTTGGGCTGGAAGAAAAGGGAATGTTGATCTCCTGGGCTTGTTTAGCTTTGCTTTTTTAATTGCTAAATGCCAGCCTGGGAATTCTGCCTAAAATGGTAATAAGTTGCATTTACACTACACCTTTCATCCAGAAAGCACAGGCTGCCCTCGCTTCTGAAACACAGCCATCCTGGAGCTGAAAAGCAGTAACTGTTTTCATGTTGAACATTTACTCAGTGCCATGATTATACAAGGTGGAAGAAATTGTTTGATACAGAACCAAAATATTGCCGTGACAAAGACTGTGGGCTACGGGTTTTGAAAATATACTAGATGCAGTCTGTCTTGTGCTTCCCTCTGCAAACTGTATATTTACAGACCCATTCCGAATCTTGAGAGCCTGAAGATGGCCACCTTTGTGCTCCCCAGGTTGGGTTCAACATAGGTTGCAAAAAAGTCAGGAAGGATGAACTGATATTCAGGCATTTCTTTTAAGAAAATCTGATATTTAGAATGGACACCAAGAAAAATGATAGTGAGAAAGAATTCCATCATTTTATCTCTTCTAAAGACATTTCTGTCTCTGAAAGAGCAGGTAAGGGAAAACAGGATGGTTTAGACTCAGTCAGGAACTCCTGAACATGTACATGATAGCTGATTCCTCTTCTGCTGGCCCAAGAGACAGACATCTGACCCTGGACTAAAAACTTCCCAGCTCAATTTCTGAGTCTTGCTCATTGCTATTATCCCCAGGACCCAGACAGTACCTGGAGATAACAGATCTTCAATAAATGCTTGTTAAATAAGCGAAAAATTGGTTTTCTTGCTCTGCAAACATGTGGACCAAGGCTTGTGAATTTTCAGCTAATGCTTGAGTAGCAATCTGCTTTTACTTGAACAGCAAGAGAAGAAAAAAAAAAAATAATGATGATGATGATGCAGGTAATAAGAAAGTCTGAAGGACTGATTTGAGAGACATTAAAAATAATGTTCATGTATCCTCCAAATACCAGATCTCTCTCAGTTGACTGCAGTCAATAATCAAGTTTTATTACAGCCCCCCACAGGAAAAGAACTGAAGACTTATGAGTCATTTACATCTGTACCTACAATGAGGTTATACTGTCCTTTCTGGAGAACAGACTTTGAAAGTGGAGTAGAAAAAGGGAAATGGGTTACCAAATACCATCCAGTCCAAGGGCTTAGGAGTCTTGATTTCAGCCCTTGCCCACATTGGATGAAGGAGTGAAACTTCTAAACCCCCTCATTCTTTCTAGGTCTCAGCTTCCTCACCTGTAAAATGAGAGGCATGGATCAAATTGACCTTGGTGATCTCAACAAGAGCCCATGGATCAGCCATTTTGTCTTCTATGGCCCTAGAATCCAAATGTGGAATCTAGATTAACATTATTCACCTCTCTTTTCCTTAAGTAGCTTTGGCATCACACAGGCACACACACCTCAGTAAATGAACATCTACATGTTCTCTTGCTTGAGAGCTTTGGAAAACCCCATCTGATCTAGAGAGATGACTGTATGTGTGTTAGTCGCTCAATTGTGTCTGACTCCTTGCAACCCCATGGACTGTAGCCCAAAAAGCTCCTCTGGCCATGGAATTCTCCAGGCAAGAATACTGGAGTGTGTTGTCATGCCCTTCTCCAGGGGATCTTTCCAACCCAGGGATCGGATAACTAGTCTAGACTAAATGTCCTGAAATAAAGACCAGCATATTCAGCTTTCCCTTTTTATAGTTTATGTAAGTGAGTCTTAGAGAGGTTACGTGACTAGCCAAAGTTGTCCAGCCAGCATGAGAAAAAAATCTTACTTAAATTCAGGATCCTTAAACCTCCGGGATCCTGGCTAAAGTTTCCCATGCAATTTCTCTGTGTATCTTTACAGCTGAGTAAGTTTTAAAACCATTTATTGAGTTGAGTAAAGCCTTTATTTTTTTCCTTCAGTAAAATGTCCCAATTTTAGTGGGGACACCAAAAGTACTACAGGGAAGATATATATATATATATATTTTTACTTTAATGAGCAAAGTAATACCTTCTGAAACTCATTAAAAACTGTCTACACTACCAGCACCAGCATCATTATGGATGTAAAGCATTCAAAGCCTGGAATTGTGCTGTTACCCCATAAAATACATTATTTGAGCCAATCCTGACAAATATTGGTATCACTTTATTCAAGCATGGCTTTCAACTTCCAGAGAGTTAATAAATTGGATTCTAACAGTCTTCAGAGAATATGCAATAAGATAAAAACATCTTCCAAAAATTTACAGTATATCTTAGGATGAGTTGAAACATCAGCTACCATAGCAAATGCATTTACAGGATTTTTAGAGTAGCACATTTCATCATAAACGGCTCTGTGATTCAGTATGGCATTAATAATGGAAAGAACAACCTTTAAAATAAAGTAAATGCATTTGCAACAGTTACCGAGGTGATATCTGTCTCCAAAAACCCAGTTACCAACTTGCAAGTTGATATGATATATTCCTTAGCCTATCCTGTCAGGAAAGATTTATCTTTTGTGTTAAACTTCAGGCTGAAAAATTTAAATAAAACTTGATGTCTCCGTGGCAAACTGCCTTCCTCCATTTCCTTTACCTTTTTAATTTCTATTATTACCGATTTTAAGAATTGTTCTTTGACCCCATGCAATATTTCAAAAGGTGGTTTAGATGCCAGACGACTGCCAAAAACAAAGCTGTAAATAAGCTGTGCCTCTGCATGTAAACATTTACATTTCAAGGCATTAATCAAAAAGGACATAAATCACGAATGCATTTTGCCTTCACACAAATGAAAGTTACAACCATGTGTCCAATGTATTTTAGTTTTATTACTTTTCTTTACAGCTACTGTCTCAAACTGTTTCAGAGGCCATGAGTTCCTCTGAATTTTCTTGCTTAGTTCCCAGTAAGTCTCTCTTTCTTCCTCCATGCTCCCAAGGCACTGTTCCATGAATATGTGTTGAGTACATTGAAATGCTCAAAGATGGAAAAGAGAATCTCTTTTTTCATTTTCTCTTTCCCTTTATCCTCCCTTTTTTTTTTCATTTCCCCTCCTTTCTGGCCTCCCTCTCCTTCCTCCCATCTCTCCTCTCCTCCACCTCCCTCTATCTCTCATCTTCCAGCTTCTTATTCCATGAACACCATCTTTCTTTCCTTCTCAACATACGTGAGTGAGCAGTCAGGAAGGCCTGAAGGGAAGAAGGTGTGGAGCATCCATGACCCTCTCATCCAAAACTAGATTAACAACATATAAAGGATCTCACAGTGATTCTAACAGAACTCCTAGAAGGGAAAAAAATATTTTTCCTTATTAATATAGTTACCAACCAATAAATTCTGACTGTATCAAGATGAATCCCACATTGGCCAACAAAAGCAAACAAAATACAGTTGAATAGACTTAACCCTGTTGCTTTCCACACACCGCTCATTAGCAGGAAAGGGTGAACACCAGAAGGATCCTTTGGGCGCTGTGCTGAAATAATTTTATAAATGTCACCGTCATGTTTTTAATACATCACCAAGATGAGGCACTTACAAAGCAACATTTCCCAGATCTCATCAGAATGAAGACAGAAGCCTAAAATTCCAGAAGACTACTAAAAAGACACACTTCAATGCCATGCCATATTTTAAAAGAAGATAAAAAGCTATTTTTTCGAAAGGCTAATAAAGAAAATTTTAAAAGAAATTGATAAATAAAAATATATACCATTTCCATCCTACTGCTAATAATATTCAAATTATAAAACTAAAGTCTATCCTTTTCATGCTCTTTCCTTAGATGCAATGATATGCTTCACCTGTCTGTCAAGCAGATGAGAAAAGCAATGTCTAATAGCCCTCCAGGTCAGCTCAGCATCTAAGAACTGAACACACCAGAAGTGTCAGGGGTCTGTTTTTTGTTTATTTGTTGGCTCGTTCTTCTTCCCCAAGACATGCCGCATGGGGTGGGAGGGAGGGGAGGAGGGGGTGAATTTTCCACAAGAACTTCTCTCATGAATAGGATGTTAAAAACATCTGAACAGGGAAAAGCAAAGCAGTGTTTTGATGTGGAATCTTGCAGCAGCTTGCACCAAATACATGTGGCAAATAAAAGATTCAGTGGTTTTTCTCCTATTCAACCCACTCTTTTTGAACAACAAAAAAAAACATTAAAAAATCATTATCATCATAAACACCAATACTTATGAAGTCCCCTATGATGAAAACTCCCTTCTCATTCATTCTAAATTCTAAATCTAAATTCTAAATTCTAAAATCATGACACACAGGTGCTCTGAGGCCTGACTTCATCTGCCTCACCCACGTACCCCTTGTTCCACCGCAGCAACTTCCCAAACAGCATGGGATTTCCACAGTCAGTGCCCTTTATTGAAAAAGCCTGTCTTCACTTCCCCATTTGCCTGAAACCTACACAATCATCTACATTCAGGTCACACCTAACATCTTTTGAAGAGTTGTTCTTGATTTTAAAACCTAAGTTACTATCACTATTCAGATTGTTAAGGGCACATTTTGGCCCTAACTAAGAACGTACTAGAGCCTCTGGTGCCTCACCAGGTAAAGAATCTGCCTGTAATGTGGGAGATCAGGGTTCAATCCCTAAATCAGGGAGATCCCCTGGAGAAGGGAATGGTAACCCACTCCAGTATTCTTGCCTGGGAAAATTCTACGGACAGAGAAGCCTGGCAGATTACTCTTCATTGGACGCAAAGCGTCAGCCACAACTGAACAACTAACATTTTCACAAGAACTTACTGTTGCATTTTTCAGCATTGTCCTTAGGAAATGGAAGGTGGCATTAAGATTCTCCTTTCAGTTCAGTTCAGTTGCTCATCGTTTCCAACTCTTTGCAACCCCATGAACTGCAGCACACCAGTCCTCCCTGTCCATCACCAACTCCCGGACTTCACTCAAACTCATGTCCATCAAGTTGGTGATGCTATCCAGCCATCTCATCCTCTGTCGTCCCCTTCTCCTCCTGCCCCCAATCCCTCCCAGCATCAGGGTCTTTTCCAATGAGTCAACTCTTCGCACGAGGTGGTCAAAATACTGGAATTTCAGCTTTAGCATCATTCCTTCCAAAGAAATCCCAGGGCTGATCTCCTTCAGAATGGACTGGTTGGATCTCCTTGCAGTTCAAGGGACTCTCCAGAGTCTTCTCCAACACCACAGTTCAAAAGCATCAATTCTTCAACGCTCAGCTTTCTTTACAGTCCAAGTCTCACATCCGTACATGACCACTGGAAAAACCATAGCCTTGACTAGATGGATCTTTGTTGGCAAAGTAATATCTCTGCTTTTCAATATGCTATCTAGATTGGTCATAACTTTCCTTCCAAGTAGTAAATGTCTTTTAATTTCATGGCTGCGATCACCAACTGCAGTGATTTTGGAGCCCCCAAAAATAAAGTCTGACACTGTTTCCACTGTTTCCCCATCTATTTCCCATGCAGCGATGGGACCAGATGCCATGATCTTAGTTTTCTGAATGTTGAGTTTTAAGCCAACTTTTTCACTCTCCTCTTTCATTTTCATCAAGAGGCTTTTTTTAGCTCCTCTTCACTTTCTGCCATAAGGGTGGTGTCATCTGCATATCTGAGGTTATTGATATTTCTCCCGGCAATCTTGATTCCAGCTTGTGCTTCTTCCAGCCCAGCGTTTCTCATGATGTACTCTGCATAGAAGTTAAATAAGCAGGGTGACAATATACAGCCTTGACATATTCCTTTTCTTATTTGGAAGCAGTCTGTTGTTCCATGTCCAGTTCTAACTGTTGCTTCCTGACCTGCATATATGTTTCTCAAGAGGCAGGTCAGGTGGTCTGGTATTCCCATCTCAGGGGCGGTGGCTGCGTGGGCGCAGGAGGTCTGAGAGGAGCTACTCCATGTTCAAGGTCATGAGGGGTGGCGGTGAGGAAATACCCCTCATCCAAGGTAAGGAGCAGTGGCTGCACTTTTCTGGAGCAGCCTAGAAGAGATGCCCCACGTCCAAGGTAAGAGAAACCCAAGTAAGACAGTAGGTGTTGGGAGAGGGCATCAGAGGGCAGACACACTGAAACCATAATCACAGAAAACTAGCCAATCTGATCACACTGACCACAGCCTTGTCTAACTCAGTGAAACTAAGCCACGCCTGTGGGGCCACCCAAGACAGACAGGTCATGGTGGAAAGGTCTGACACAATGTGGTCCACTGGAGAAAAGAATGGCAAACCACTTCAGTATTCTTTCCTTGAGAACCCCATTAACAGTATGAAAAGGCAAAATGATAGGATACTGAAAGGGGAACTCCCCGGATTGGTAGGTGCGCAATATGCTACTGAAGATCAGTGGAGAAATAACTCCAGAAAGAATGAAGGGATGGAGCCAAAGCAAAAACAATACCCAGTTGTGGATGCAACTGGTGATAGAAGCAAGGTCTGATGCTGTAAAAGGCAATATTGCATAGGAACCTGGAATGTCAGGTCCGTGAATCAAGGCAAAATGGAAGTGGTCAAACAAGAGATGGCAAGAGTGAATGTTGACATTCTAGGAATCAGCAAACTAAAATGGACGGGAATGGGTGAATTTAACTCAGATGACCATTGTATCTACTACTGCGGGCAGGAATCCCTTAGAAGAAATGGAGTAGCCATCATGGTCAACAAAAGAGTCCAAAATGCAGTACTTGGATGCAATCTCAAAAATGACAGAATGATCTCTGTTCGTTTCCAAGGCAAACCATTCAATATCACGGTAATCCAAGCCTATGCCCCAACCAGTAACGCTGAAGAAGCTGAAGTTGAACGGTTCTATGAAGACCTACAAGACCTTTTAGAACTAACACCCAAAAAAGATGTCCTTTTCATTATAGGGGACTGGAATGCAAAAGTAGGAAGTCAAGAAACACCTGGGGTAACATGCAAATTTGGCCTTGGAATAAGGAATGAAGCAGGGCAAAGGCTAATAAAGTTTTGCCAAGAGAACGCACTGGTCATAACAAACACCCTCTTCCAACAACACAAGACTCTACACATGGACATGACCAGATGGTCAACACTGAAATCAGACTGATTATATTCTTTGCAGCCAAAGATGGAGAAGCTCTATACACTTAGCAAAAACAAGACCAGGAGCTGACTGTGGCTCAGATCAAGAACTCCTTATTGCCAAATTCAGACTTAAATTGAAGAAAGTGGAGAAAAGCACTAGACCATTCAGGTATGACCTAAATCAAATCCCTTATGATTATACAGTGGAAGTGAGAAATAGATTTAAGGGACTAGATCTGATACACAGAGTGCCTGATGAACTTTAGACGGAGGTTCGTGACATTGTACAGGAGACAGGGATCAAGACCATCCCCATGGAAAGAAATGCAGAAAAGCAAAATGGCTGTCTGAGGAGGCCTTACAAATAGCTGTGAAAAGAAGAGAAGCAAAAAGCAAAGGAGAAAAGGAAAGACATAAGCATCTGAATGCAGAATTCCAAAGAATAGCAAGAAGACATAAGAAAGCCTTCCTCAGTGATCAATGCAAAGAAATAGAGGAAAACAACAGAATGGGAAAGACTAGAGACCTCTTCAAGAAAATTAGAGATATCAAGGGAAGATTCATGCAAAGATGGGTTTGACAAAGGACAGAAATGGTATGGATCTAACAGAAGCAGAAGATATTAAGAAGAGATGGCAAGAATACACAGAACTTACAAAAAACATCTTCATGACCCAGATAATCACGATGGTGTGATCACTCACCTAGAGCCGGACATCCTGGAATGTGAAGTCAAGTGGGCCTTAGAAAGCATCACTACGAACAAAGCTAGTGGAGGTGATGAAATTTCAGTTGAGCTATTTCAAATCCTGAAAGATGATGCTGTGAAAGTGCTGCACTCAATATGCCAGCAAATTTGGAAAACTCAGCAGTGGCCACAGGACTGGGAAATAGATGGGGAAACAGTGGAAACAGTGTCAGACTTTATTTTGGGGGGCTCCAAAATCACTGCAGATGGTGATTGCAGCCATGAAAGTAAAAGAGGCTTACTCCTTGGAAGAAAAGTTATGACAATCTAGATAGCATTTTCAAAAGCAGGGACCTTACTTTGCCAACAAAGGTCCATCTAGTCAAGGCTATTGTTTTTCCAGTGGTCATGTATGGATGTGAGAGTTGGACTGTGAAGAAAGCTGAGCACTGAAGAATTGATGCTTTTGCACTGTGGTGTTGGAGAAGACTCTTGAGAGTCCCTTGGACTGCAAGGAGATCCATCCAGTCCATTCTGAAGGAGATCAGCCCTGGGATTTCTTTGGAAGGAATGATGCTAAAGCTGAAACGCCAGTACTTTGGCCACCTCGTGCAAAGACTTGACTCATTGGAAAAGACTCTGATGCTGGGAGGGATTGAGGGCAGGAGGAGAAGGGGATGACAGAGGATGAGATGGCTGGATGGCATCGCTGACTCTATGGACGTGAATCTGAGTGAACTCCAGGAGATGGTGATGGACAGGGAGGTTTGCCATGCTGCGATTCATGGGGTCGCAAAGAGTTGGACACGACTGAGTGACTGAACTGAATTGAAAGAATGCTCAAACTACTGCACAATTGCACTCATCTCACATGCTAGTAAAGTAATGCTCAAAATTTTCCAAGCCAGGCTTCAGCAATACGTGCACCGCAAGCTTCCAGATATTCAAGCTGGTTTTCGAAAAGGCAGAGGAACCAGAGATCAAATTGTCAACATCGGCTGGATCATGGAAAAAGCAAGAGAGTTCCAGAAAAACATCTATTTCTGCTTTATTGACTATGCCAAAGCCTTTGACTGTGTGGATCACAATCAACTGTGGACCATTCTGAAAGAGATGGGAAGAGTCTCCTTTAAGGAGCTTCAAACACCTGGGGGTAGAAAATTCACCAAAGAAAACCACACAAGGCTGTACTTAATGGTACAATGCAGAGTGTAAGAAGAGTGCAGAGTAAAAAGAAATAGTAAGTTTTGAACCCAGGAGTGCACAGCATGTTCAGTAAGAGTCATTTGATGTCCCAAGGGTACCAACGATGCATCATCAAGACTGTGGTTCCTTGAGGGTCACTTAAATTTGAAAGCCTTTTCTACAAATAAGATAAACTCTGCTACAGAAAAACAAGTGAATAAGTACGTCTAAGTAAAAATTGAGTCTTTGACTACTTTATGCCTTCATGTGACATCTTTGGGGAAAAATAACAGAAATAACAACAAGCAAACAGCCTTAACGATGAAGTTTACTGTTAAAAGTGTTTCTAAAACTAAGAGAATTCACTGTGGAACTGGAAAATACCATGATGCTTTAGCGATCAATTAATACTCCTCAGCACTTCATCAATCCTAGTTATTCAAGATTTAACCAGGAGTAATGGGAATAAATTAGGAAGAAAAATTTAAGCTGAATATCAGGAAAATTTCCTTAATCATTAAATCAATTAGACAATAGAATTTAAAATTGGATATTTAATGTGAAAGATGGAACCAGAAAAGAGAAAATACATATCAAGAATAAATGAGAAATCATAGTTTTAAAAGGTTCTGCATTATCACTAGCCCATCCTTCTGTGTTTGGAAAGAATGATGCTTTGGGTTCCTATTCAGATTACTATATATTCTACATATTTTGAAAATGCAGAATATACACTTACTAAATTAAAGAAGTTACATTTCTCCAAGGCCAGCAGATTCTGTTTTAGAAATCTTACTAAATCCCAGAAAATGTGGACATTCTTTTTGACTATCTATTGAGAAGACCAGAAAGCCAGAGACTACTCTTTGCATACTGTTCTGGAATATAATCTTGTAAAAATAGTCAAAAGACATCATGTAAGCTATCACTATATTCCAATTCTGGACTGTATACAGTGAAGTCCAACAGAACTGGAAAGTGATGAAGAGCAGAAAATTTACTTCCAACAAAATAGGGGAAGAGACACCCTGACCAACCCTCCCAACTGAAAAATAATTAAAATACTGACTAAAATAAGCTATTAAGAATATGTTTCTAAAAATGCACTGATGAGTTAGTAAGTTATGCTCAGAGGTCAAAACACTAGGCAAATTAGGAAGTGAGGTGAAATAGAACTCTGAGCACATATGCTGCAAGTGAACTTGAACTTCAGTTTTATACCATGAAAGGCAGAGAGATAATGGAATAATAATAGAAGACTGCACTTGACCTTAGTGTAAAGGCAAACCAGAAAATAAACCTAGTTCAAGAGGATGCAAGAATAATTATTCATCTTAAACTTGATACTGACTGAAAGGGAGATTTCCCTCAGAGTTTACAAACATAAACTAATCCTCATGAAGTTTTGCAGCTTCACTTTACATTACCTGAGTGACATTAAAAAAATAAAATAAACAAACAAACCAAGACCTTATTTTAAAGTGATTCTGGGCTAACAGTGTCCTCTGGCAACTGACAGAGTCAAATGTAAATTTTCTTTGAAATAGCATGCCCCAAATGTGTTCTCAAAGAATGCCTACTGATGAAGTTCTGGTGGGGCGGCGGGGGGTGGGGGCGGGCAGGGGGGAGCGGTGTGGAAATGGTACTAAAATTAAAAAAAAAAAAAGGACTTGGGCAAGACACCTTGAATAGCTTCCAGAAGAAATGATCGTCAGCAAATTCAGACCAGCAAAATCTTCAGCTACTGAAGTTATCAGAGATAAAATATAAATGTATTTGATGTACTTTTAAAAAGAGATTAAAAATATGAAGAGAAAGCATATTTTAAAACAGTAGATATCCAGAAATGAAAAATATGATCATTCCTATTAAAAATTCAATGAATAGATTTCACTTTTATGGTAGCCAGCCTCTGAAATGACCACACATAATCCCTACTGATATTCACACCCCTGTATGATACACTCCTACAATGCACCAGAAGTGGTCTCTGTGACCAACAGAATATGGCACAAGAGATGGTATGCACTTCTGAGATTAGGTTTTTGTTTGTTTGTTTGTTTTGAGATTAGGTTTTAAAAGATGTTGTACCAGATCTGCAGCATTTAAGGCCACAGGAACACAACCCCCTGCAGGGAGGTCTCAGGAAAGAATGCTGGTCAAGGTCAGTAATAGCAGAGCTAAGGACATCTCAGCACCCCAGAACTCAGGAGTAAGTACTCCTGTTAAGATAGATGACAAAATTTGTATCACAAAACATTGTCCTGGCCAAGTATTCATGACTATGTTTTCTGTGTAGTTTATAAGCTCATAAGGAAAATAAACCAGAGTTCATTAAAAAAAAAAAAAAAAAAAGATGCTGTGTGCTGCGTATGGTCCTCACACATCATTATCATCACCATCCTCATGACCTCATCACACGAGCAGGAGCCAACCACCATGCAATGAGGAGGCCTCCTACCAATATCCCCACGAGGAAGCCTGGAAGTAGGTCCTCCCGCACTTTCACATGACTGCCTGGCTAGCCTGCAGGTTGAACACAGTTTCATGAGAGACCCTGAGCCAAATCAGAGCTAAACAGCTTCTGGACCCCTGATGCTCAGAAACTCTGAGAGATAATGACTTGTTATTTTATACTGCCAAATCTTAGAGTAACTGTTTACATAGAAATGGAGAACTAATGGACAACTTAGACATAACTGAAAACAGAAAGAGTTAGAACACAGAGGAAAAAAATTCAGAATACTGGACATAAAGACAGATATTGAAAATCGGAAAGATAAGAAACATTGAGGATAGATCGAGATGGTTTAATAAATATCTAATTCAAATTTCAGAGGAAAAGAGAGAGAATATACTAAAAACAAATATGGCTATACTTTTTAAGAATGGATAAAATCATCAAACCACAGACTCAGGAAGATCAACAAATCCTAAGCAGAATAAACAACAAGAAAACCATTCCTAGATATATTAAGATTTAATTGAAAAGCACCAAAGACAATAAATCTTATAAACAGATAAAGAATAGAGGCAGTTTACTATTGAACAAGGAAGAGATGAAACCCGACAGCGATAGTGACACCAGACAACAGGAAACTTCCAAAAGAAGAAGTGCCGGCAGAGGGAGAGTGATTCCAAATGAAAATTCTGAGATTCAAGAGGGAGTGATGGACAAAGGCTGAAACAAATACGTGGGTAATCCAAACACAGAGCATATAAAACAAAAGTAATGAAGGTCAGTGTGGCTAGGGGAAAAAATACAAATGGCACTAATATGTGTGGCAGCAAAAGCACAGAAACCACAAGAGATGATGAGGGAGGCTGGCGATGGAGGTGACGTGTGGAACGGTCTTAATATTATTGGGGGAAAGGCAGAAATACTGAGCTACTTTAGCCTTTGAGAAGTAATCATAGTGATGTTTATAAGATAGCAACTAAATGTAAAGAAATACGGCGAAAGAATACAGCGCAAAAGAGTCAGACACAACTTCCCTGTGGCTCAGATGGTAAAGAATCCGCCTGCAGTGTGGGAGACCTGGTTTCAGTCCTTGGTGTGGGGAGATCCCCTGGAGAAGCGAAAGGCTACCCACTGCAGTATTCGTGCCTGGAGAATCCCCATGGACAGAGAAGCCTGGTGGGGTACAGTCCATGGGGTTGCAAAGACTTGGACAGAGCTGAGCGACTAATCACATCACATAAGCAAACAGCATTTATACCAATAGTGTGCAGACGGCAAAAAGGAATGGGAAGAAAACTAATCAGTCCTGAAGGAGTCAAGAAGAGGGAGAAAAAGAAACATTAATGAGACCGTCATCAAATAAATTGCTAGAAAAAATATTCAATCAGTAATTACAATAAATGTAATAGATTCAATATTCTAGTTAGCAAAGCTGTTAGACAGATTGTCACCTGGTTGTAGCTGTTGCTGAGACATATAAACAACATGTATGCTCCAAAAAGAATGAAAGTAAAAAGATATGAAATTAAACCAAAACAAGGTTGGTATACCCATACTGATATCAGACAAAGGAGACACTGAACAAAAGACATTACTACAGATAAAAAACATGTAGCCACATAATGATAAAAGTTTCGGTTGACCAAGAAAATATAACAATTCTAAATGTGTATACATTGATAAAATAACCCTGTTGCTTCTGCTGCTAAGTCGCTTCAGTCTTGTCTGACTCTGTGCGACCCCATAGACGGCAGCCCACCAGGCTCCGCCATCCCTGGGCTTCTCCAGGCAAGAACACTGAAGTGGGCTGCCATTTCCTTCTCCAATGCATGAAAGTGAAAGGATTACAAAAATACACAAATCCTGCATCCGAGTGACAAATTTTAATATAAACAACCTGAGTAATTTTGTCAAGTAGACAAAAATAAGTAGGAATATAACAGTTTTGAAAAATAGAATTGTTTGATCACTGGATATACACAGAAAACTGCAAAATACATATTCTTTTCAAGCATGTACAGAAAATTTACCAAATATGAACCCATACCTGGCCAGTAAGTAAATTTTAGCAAATTTCAAATGTTGAAATCAAAGATCACATTCTCTGGTAACCCTTTCAGTTAGAAATGAATAACAAAAATATTACTAGAAAAATCTAAAGTTTAGGGAATATAGGAAATACATTTATTTACAACTCCTGGGTCAAAGAAGAAATTAGTGAAATCAAATAACATTCACAACTGAATGGTAAAAAAATACTATGCACCAAAATTTATGGGGTACTAAGAAAGAAAGATATGCATTTAAATTCTTATACTAAAAAAGAAGAAAGCCTAACAATAAATAACTCAAGTATCAAACCTAAGATATTAGGAGGAAAACAGAAACAAAAAAATAGAAAATAATAAAGATAGAAGCAGGAATAATGAAATAAAAAACAACAAATTGAAACACTGTTAACTGAGAAGATTAATACAATACCCCAACTTCTGAAAATCATAGCAAAAAAGAGAAAGAATGAACAAATAAGCCACATTATTAATCAATAAATATGAAACTACTTAATGCCAATAAATAAGAAAGTTTGATGAGATAGAGAAATTCTGAGAAAATAAAGCATACCAACTAAATGAGAAGAAATAATTTTAAAAAAATTAATAGCCATTAAGCAATAACTGAAACAGTACTTAAAAGTCTTACCAAAAAGAAAATATGAGCACTAAAGGATTTGCCCATGAGTTATACATAATAATCAAGGAATTCCAATCACTTTAAAAAACTCCAAGTAGGTAAAAGAAATATTCTCTAACTCAATTTACGAAGCTAATATAACTTTGATACTAAAATCTGACAAGAACCATAGAGGACAGTAAAATTATAAATGAGTGTCATTTTTGCACCTAATATCAACAAACAAAATCCATCAGTGCATCAATGATACATTTTAACCAACTTGGATTTATCTCAGAAATGTTTATGCTATTTTAACATTAGAAAATAAATTAGTAATATAATTCACTATATTAAAAGTTTAAGGTGATAAATCATTATCTTCATAGATAAAGAAAATACATTCAATATAACTCAATATCAATTCATAACTGAACTATGAATACTGACAAAATACTGACAGTTAACATCATCTTAAATGGTAAAATGTTGAAAGTTTTGCTTTGAAGACCAGAAAGATTGTCTGCTATGACTGCTTCTATTTATCACAGTCTCCAAAGCCTAGACAGTAAATTATGGCAAATAAAGATATAAGAATTTGAAGGGGAAACAGACTGTTATTTTCATAATGAAAACAGAAAAATAATGAGCATAGCAAGTTTGCTGAACTCAGGATCAATGCACCAAAATAAATTGCATTTATTTGATCTATTAGAAGACTCAAAATGTAGTTTTAAAAAGATACCACTTTGGTAATATAAAAATATATATAGAATAAATTTTGACTAACTCTTAACAAAGGATATTCAAGATCTTCCTGAAGAACATTATAAAACTTTGTTGAAAGATAATAAAGACTAAAAATGAAGGAGTAGATTGTCTTCATTGATTTAAACATTCAATATTTAAAATGTCAATTCTCCTGAAATTAAACTATAAATCCAAAGTAGTTCTAAGAAAATGCCACTTTTTTGGTGAAAACTTCATGCTAAAATTTATATGCAAAAGCAAAGAAAAACTCCCAAAGAGGCATAACGGATATCAAAACTGATACAAACTACAGAATAAAAACAGTATGGGATTAGCATATGCAGAAACAAAGTGATCAGTGGAAAAGAGCAGTTCAAAAACAGATCCACACATATTCACTTACTTGATTTTTGGTGTCGCAAAATGTAGATTACCAGAGAAGTAACAGCCTTTTCAGAGTCACTGAGACAAGTAGACAAGCATATGAAAAAAAAAAAAAAAAACAACTATCTTGGCCTCACCATGTGCTCAAAAATCTGAACAGACTTAAATACAAAAGGCTAGATGACTATTCCTTTGGAAACAAAATACAGGAGAATATTTTTTAGACTAGTGTTAGAAACAAAGTTACAAACAAGGATTATAAGGCAAACTATAAGGGAAAAATTTATAAGCTTGAATATTTTAAATCAAAAACATCTGTTCTCCAAAAGACACCATTTTTAAAAGTTAAAAGAAAAACAGGCCAACAAATTATGAATGGAAGAAGACGTTTCCAACATAAACTTCCCTGGTGGCTCAGACGGTAATGCATCTGCCTACAATGTGGGAGACCCGGGTTCGATCCCTGTGTGGGGAAGATCCCCTAGAGAAGGAAATGACAACCCACTTCAGTATTCTTGCCTGGAAAATCCCACGGACAGAGGAGCCTGGTAGGCTATATAGTCCATGGGGTCACAAAGAGTCGGACACGACTGAGCTACTTCACATTAATACCCCTAATATATAAAGGATTCCTTAAACAAGCAAATTAAAACTTTAGGCAAAACATTAAAAACATGTATATCACAGAAAAGGAAACAAAAATGGTCAGTAAATATATTTTAATACTTTAATGTCATACAATTGTGGAAAAACAAATCAATATCAATAAGAATGATAACTGATGTTCATCAGACTGGGAAAACTGATAAATCAAGGGTTTGCAAGCATCTGGGAGCAAGGAAACATTTATATGCTACTGTTTAAAATATCAGTTGATAAGTAACACCTTAGCTACTAACTAGGTATTATCTCAGAGAAGGCGATGGCACCCCACTCCAGTACTCTTGCCTGGAAAATCCCATGGATGGAGGAGCCTGGTGAGCCGCAGTCCGTGGGGTCGCTAAGAGTCGGACACGACTGATCGACTTCACTTTCACTTTTCTCTTTCATGTACTGGAGAAGGAAATGGCAACCCACTCCAGTGTTCTTGCCTGGAGAATCCCAGGGACGGGGAGCCTGGTGGGCTGCCGTCTATGGGGTCACACAGAGTCAGACACGACTGAAGTGACTTAGCACCAGCAGTAGCAGCAGGTATTATCTAGGTGATGAAGCAAGAAGGATGCAAATTTGATGGGCATGTACCTCAGAGAAACTTTTGCCCATAAACTCCAAGGGTCATGAACAAGAATCCATTGTGGCACTGTGAGAAATATCAAACCACGGAACAGAAACTAAATGCCCATCCACTCACATGAATAAATAGTCACATAGTCTACACAGTGAAAACTACGTAATTACTGCATGGATGAAGCTTAAGAACATGCTGTTGAGCAAAAAAATTGTAATAATAAAATTACTAAAATACATCTCCCATAATCAATTTGCTTTTGACTCTTTGCGACTCTATGGATTGTAGCTGGCCAGGCTCCTCTGTCTGTGGAATTCTCCAGGCAAGAATACCGGAATGGGTTGTCATTTCCTTCTATAGGGGATTTTCCCAACCCAGGAATCAAGCCTGCATCCTCTCTCTTAAGTCTCCTGCATTGGCAGGCGGGTTCTTTACCACTGGCACCACCTGGAAAGCCCTTTACATTAAAAAAGCAATATATTTTAAGATTACAAGTACACATATTTGAACTGATTATTAAAGGCAAGAGAAAGTTAAAACAAAATTTGGAATAGCCATATACATAAAGGGGGCATGAGACAAATGATAAATAAGTGATAAAATAAGTGATAAGTGATAAATAAGTGATAGTGATAAGATAAATAAGTGATGGGAGGCACTCAGGAAACCTCAAAAGTAATGCTAATATTCCTTTTCTTAAACCATGTAACTGGTATAGAGGTGTTCATTATGTGCCTACCTTTTTTATCTCACATACATTTTAAAATGTTTTTGTATCAACTTAATACTTGGCCTTGGAGTACGGAATGAAGCAGGGCAAAGACTAATAGAGTTTTGCCAAGAAAATGCACTGGTCATAACAAACACTCTCTTCCAACAACATAAGAGAAGACTCTATACATGGACATCACCAGACGGTCAACACCGAAATCAGATTGATTATATTCTTTGCAGCCAAAGATGGAGAAGCTCTATACAGTCAGCAAAAACAAGACCAGGAGCTGACTGTGGCTCAGATCATGAACTCCTTATTGCCAAATTCAGACTTAAATTGAAGAAAGTGGAGAAAAGCACTAGACCATTCAGGTATGACCTAAATCAAATCCCTTATGATTATACAGTGGAAGTGAGAAATAGATTTAAGGGACTAGATCTGATACACAGAGTGCCTGATGAACTTTAGACGGAGGTTCGTGACATTGTACAGGAGACAGGGATCAAGACCATCCCCATGGAAAAGAAATGCAAAAAAGCAAAATGGCTGTCTGGGGAGGCCTTACAAATAGCTGTGAAAAGAAGAGAAGCGAAAACCAAAGGAGAAAAGGAAAGATATAAGCATCCGAATGCAGAGTTCCAAAAAATAGCAAGAAGAGATAAGAAAGCCTTCTTTAGCAATCAATGCAAAGAAATAGAGGAAAACAACAGAATGGGAAAGACTAGAGATCTCTTCAAGAAAATTAGAGATACCAAGGGAACATTTCATGCAAAGATGGGCTCGATAAAGGACAGAAATGGTATGGACCTAACAGAAGCAGACGATATTAAGAAGAGGTGGCAAGAATACACAGAAGAACTGTACAAAAAAAGATCTTCATGACCTAGATAATCACGATGGTGTGATCACTGACCTAGAGCCAGACATCCTGGAATGTGAAGTCAAGTGGGCCTTAGGAAGCATCACTACGAACAAAGCTAGTGGAGGTGATGGAATTCCAGTTGAGCTATTTCAAATCCTGAAAGATGATGCTGTGAAAGTGCTGCACTCAATATGCCAGCAAATTTGGAAAACTCAGCAGTGGCCACAGGACTGGAAAAGGTCAGTTTTCATTCCCATCCCAAAGAAAGGCAATGCCAAAGATTGCTCAAACTACCACACAATTGCACTCATCTCACACGCTAGTAAAGTAATGCTCAAAATTCTCCAAGCCAGGCTTCAGCAGTATGTGAACCGTGAACTTCCTGATGTTCAAGCTGGTTTTAGAAAAGGCAGAGGAACCAGAGATCAAATTGCCAACATCTGCTGGAACATGGAAAAAGCAAGAGAGTTCCAGAGAAACATCTATTTCTGCTTTATGGACTATGCCAAAGCCTTTGACCGTGTGGATCACAATAAACTGTGGAAAATTCTTCAAGAGATGGGAATACCAGACCACCTGATCTGCCTCTTGAGAAATTTGTATGCAGGTCAGGAAGCAACAGTTAGAACTGGACATGGAACAATAGACTGGTTCCAAATAGGAAAAGAAGTATGTCAAGGCTGTATATTGTCACCCTGCTTATTTATCTTCTATGCAGAGTACATCATGAGAAACACTGGACTGGAAGAAGCACAAGCTGGAATCCAGAGTGCCAGGAGAAATATCAATAATCTCAGATATGCAAATGACACCACCCTTATGGCAGAAAGTGAAGAGGAACTAAAAAGCCTCTTGATGAAAGTGAAAGTGAAGAGTGAAAATGTTGGCTTAAAGCTCAACATTCAGAAAACAAAGATCATGGTATCCGGTCCCATCACTTCATGGGAAATAGATGGGGAAACAGTGGAAACAGTGTTAGACTTTATTTTGGGGGGCTCCAAAATCACTGCAGATGGTGACTGCAGCCATGAAATTAAAAGATGCTTACTCCTTGGAAGAAAAGTTATGACCAACCTAGATAGCATATGCAAAAGCAGAGACATTACTTTGCCAACAAAGGTCCGTCTAGTCAAGGCTATGGTTTTTCCAGTGGTCATGTATGGATGTGAGAGTTGGACTGTGAAGAAGGCTGAGTGCTGAAGAATTGATGCTTTTGAACTGTGGTGTTGGAGAAGACTCTTGAGAGTCCCTTGGACTGCAAGGAGATCCAACCAGTCCATTCTGAAGGAGATCAGTCCTGGGTGTTCTTTGGAAGGAATGATGCTGAAGCAGAAATTCCAGTACTTTGGCCACCTCATGCGAAGAGTTGACTCATTGGAAAAGACTCTGATGCTGGGAGGGATTGGGGGCAGGAGGAGAAGGGGACGACAGAGGATGAGATGGTTGGATGGCATCACTGACTCGATGGACGTGAGTCTGGGTGAATCTGGGAGTTGGTGATGGACAGGGAGGCCTGGCATGCTGCGATTCATGGGGTCGCAAAGAGTCGGACATGACTGAGGGGCTGAACTGAACTGAACTGAATACTTTTAAAAAACATATTAAAATGAAACACATAATTTGTCTCTCAAAACCAGCCCTCTACCTAGTTTGGTGAACAAACCCACCAAAAGCTGTAATAGTAAAAACTGTGAAATGATTTTTAGATTTTTTAGAAGAGTTCAGTGAAAGTATTATGGTAATACTTGTGTTAGTGGAGAAGCTGGAGAAGCAAACATTCTAGAGACTGGGAATGGTCTTCACCCTTCAGGAGTACAGGTTGGACAATTTTCGTGTGCCATGACAACAGATACAAAAATAAAGTCCCTGCTGAATATTAGCCACAGTAAAGGCGTGGCTAGTGAACCAGATGTTTAGCTCTATCTCAGGTGTGTGTTCAAAATGTCATCAATTCTGGTTGTTTTTTTTAATGAGATATAAAGATAAGCTCAGGAACTGTTAACAGGGTGCTGTGGCTGGGAGCACTCTCAGAGCATGAAGACCCTCAAAGCAGAGATCTGAAAGTCAAATGGGAAAGGGATTCCTCATACCCCGGGAATCTATTCACCACTATGGGGCCCCATTAAGTGGAAGAAAGCACCCTTCAGTGGCGAGAGGTCTGCAGCCAGGTGCAGTCCAAAACCCAGTTTCATCCTGCGGCCTGAAGAGCACATTTCAGGTAGGCTGCTTAACTCCAGACACTAGAACACTCTCAAATGACTTCCTGTGGTATTTTTTAGTCTTCAATTCCTCCTTTGCATTATTTGACCAATGTCAAAAAAGGACCAAAGTAATGCATCTCAAAATGCAGATCTGCATGGCCTTTTTTGGAGTGGGTGCCTTATACATCCCTCCATGTTGCTGCACTTCCTGAAAATTAAGCAAGGGCACGTCTGCAAGGTCATGGGTGCTGGCAGTGAGACAGGTTCCTCAATATTGTATTCACACCTGGGTAATTCTCTGCAGTCATAATGGGTCTAAAAGCTGATGCTGGCTTGAAGGTGTCTGATCAGTGAGAAATAAATAAAATGATGCCCAAATTGCTAAGGTCACAGAGTCCAGAAATGACAGGGCTCTTGCCTACACACCCCAACTTCCTGTTGGTTTTTCAGAAGAGGCTTCCACCCAAATGATGATTAGAGGAACAATTCTAGCTCCTCTCCTCTAAAGTGTGGTAGATACAACTGAGTTCAATTACATCATAACTTCTCAAGAAGTGACACTTCGGAAGATGAATGTTTAATTTTGCTCTGTCAGCTGTTGCTAGGTGGTCTTAGGTTGTTAGGGGAATCCTTTCCATGTTGAATGCTACAGTTGATGGTTCTGTAGCTGAGAGGAAAATGGGACTGAAAATAGCTCATGCTCTCCTTGCAGAACCCCTGCCCTGGTGCATGATCACCTACACCTAGATGGAGGTACAACTTTTCCTCCCAGCAGCTTCCCTGTGCTGACCACGCCTTCCACTTGCAGGGCTGTAACCACCCAGAAGAGGCTCCTCTCTCCAATTCACACAGATGCTCCTGAAAGCCAGGTGTGGTGCTCTTCATGTTGGTTAGGGTGACACAGTGAATAAAGCACCTGCTTGGGAGTCTTTGAAACTTCAACTGAATCCCATGAGCCACCTATACCATCATCTGACCTTGAGAAACTTCAGTACAGCTCTGAGCTAGTTTCTTCCCTTTTAAACAGGGATAATATTGTAAAACTTGCAAGACTGACATGAAGACTAAGTTAAATAGCATGTAAGTATATAATAGATGTTTAGGAAATTTAACATTCCCTTTCTTTTCAGACTCTTTCTGCTTTTGTATTACAGTAATGAACATTTGTATAGTAAGCTTACTATGTGCTGACTTTTCTTCATTCTACCTTGGATCTTTTTTTTTTTATTTTATTCAAGTATGCTGCTGCTGCTAAGTCACTTCAGTTGTGTCCAACTCTGTGCAACCCCAGAGATGGCAGCCCACCAGGCTCCCCCGTCCCTGGGATTCTCCAGGGAAGAACACTGGAGTGGGTTGCCATTTCCTTCTCTAATGCATGAAAGTGAAAAGTGAAAGTGAAGTCGCTCAGTCGTGTCCGATTCTTAGCGACCTCATGGACTGCAGCCTACCAGGCTCCTCCGTCCATGGGATTTTCCAGACACTACTCTATATAAAATAGATAACCAACAGGGACCTACCATATAGCACAGGAAACTATATTCAATATTTTGTAATAACCTATAAAGGAAAAGAACCTTAAAAGAATATACATGTATAAAATATATGTATGTATATCTATAGTCTCAGGTATATGTATGTGTATATATACATATATCTGAAACTAACAAGACATTTTAAATCAACTATATTTCAATAATGGAGAAGGCAATGGCACCCCACTCCAGTACTCTTGCCTGGAAAATCCCATGGACAGAGGAGCCTGGTAGGCTGCAGTCCATGGGGTTGCTAAGAGTCAGACACGACTGAAGTGACTTAGCAGCAGCAGCAGCAGTGTGTACATGCTAATCCCAAATTCCTAATTTATGCATACTCCCTTTTGCTCTTTCCTCTTCAGTACCATAAGTTTGTTTTCTATGTCTGTGGGTCTATTTCTGTAGATACCCCCCCCAAAAAAAAAAACTACAGCCAATATCACTGATAAACATAGTAAAACATTCTTAACAAAATACTAGCAAACTGAATCCAACAATATATTAAAAAGATCATACACCACGATCAAATGGATTTATTCCAGGGATGCAAGGATTTTTTAGTATCTGCAAATCAGTCATGTGATATACCACATTAACAAATTGAAGAATAAAAATCTTATGATCATGTCTATAGAAGCAGAAAAAGTTTTCAATAAAATTCAACACCCATTTATGATAAAAAGTCTCCAGAATGTAGAACACATCTCAACATAATAAAGATCATATGTGACAAACCCACAGCCAACATCATACTCAACAGTGAAAAAAGCTGAAAGTATTTCTGCTAAGGCCAGGAATCAGACAGGTATGCCCACTCTCACCACTTTTATTCAACATAGTTTTGGAAGTCCTTGCCATGGCAATCAGAGAAGAAAAAGAAATAAAAGGAACCCAAATGGGAAAAGAAGTAAAACGGTCACTGTTTGAAGATGACGCAATACTAGACATAGAAACCCTAAAGGTGTTGACTATTTACACACCTATCTCACCTAATGGTCCTGAAGCACAGGACAAATGGAGACAAAGAGATATATGTTGATGGTTTACCTAGAATACGACCAAAGTCTGGGTCATCTGATTGTAAATCTCAGGACTGTCCTGTTGCTTCAGGCTGGAGTTACTAAAATTGTGATACCACATGACAAGAAGACACAAGAGGAGCTATGTTGCTATAATCATCACATGAACCTAGAAATAAAACCACTCACCATGTGATTTGCAGTTTGGAAGTTCTCCAGTCTCCATGGACGGAGGATGAGACCAGATATGCCACGTTCTCCACCGAGTTCACTCCGTGCCTCGTAAAGAGAAAGATGTAAATCATGCAACCGAGGCCTCAGGGCGTGACAACATCGTTAGAGTGTCAGAGAATAGAAAATTGGTTTTCAGATCTCTTTATATATTCAAAAAGCATTTATTGAGGATCTATTATGTCTTCAAGATAATTCTAACTTTCAGGATATAGCACAGAATTCAGCAGGCAAAATAGCCGCTCTCAAGGACCTGACATTCTAGTGGGAATAATCAACAATAGAAACAGTGACAAATAAATACACATCAGGAGGGAATGAATTCGATTAATAAAAATAAAGCAGAAAAGGGGGGGAATATAACAGAATAGAGTGAGGCAGGGCAACAGACTGATATAGTTGACATCACTGATAAATGAACATTGATATTGTTTCCAAAAAGTACTGCTTTGTTCCCTTCTAAAGAAAAATAGCAACAAAATAAAACAAACAAACAAAAAAGCTCAGAAGTGGGGACCCTGCCTTTACTTTCATAATTCCCCTTGCTTCTTTTACCCTTTTCCCCTGTGAAATCTATCAGCACAGGACTCAGAGGCTCCCAAAAAATGAGGCTTCCTTCCCAACCTCCTCTTCATCTGAACTCTCCCTCTGGGCCAGCAGTTCTCAGCCTCTGATATAATAGGAACAAGAGCACAGCTCTCTTTGAATGTGAAAATCTTTGGGGATGTTGCAAAATTTGTCTTATACTCAACTTATCAAGAACACATTAGACATACCTTTAAGCACATCTAGAAACTTAAGCAGTAGCAATGCATAAACAGTACTGCAATCAAGTCAGAAAAATCAATAGAAAAGTACTTGGCCACTTTAATTTGTTTTCCTGCCCCAGAAGGATAGCTTTGATGAAGCAGGAGTCTCCATTGAGATTTCTGAGTATGAAGTTAGATAATACAGCAGAGATTACTGACTCAACTCACCCATCATATAAGTGAGGATCTGGGGTCAAGAGAGTTTAGTAAGAATAGTTGCTCATACTCAGTTCAGTTCAGTTCAGTCGCTCAGTCATGTCCGACTCTTTGCGACCGCATGAACTGCAGTACGCCAGGCCTCCCTATCCATCACCAACTCCCGGAGTTCACTCAGACTCATGTCCATTGAGTCGGTGATGCCATCCAGCCATCTCATCCTCTGTCGTCCCCTTTTCCTCCTGCCCCCAAGCCCTCCCAGCATCAGAGTCTTTTCCAATGAGTCAACTCTTCGCATGAGGTGGCCAAAGTACTGGAGTTTCAGCTTTAGCATCATTCCTTCCAAAGAACACCCAGGACTGATCTCCTTTAGGATGAACTGGTTGTATCTCCACGCAGTCCAAGGGACTCTCAAGAGTCTTCTCCAACACCACAGTTCAAAGCATCAATTAATCGACACTCATCTTTCTTCACAGTCCAACTCTCACATCCATACATGACCACTGGAAAAACCATAGCCTTGACTAGACGGAATTTTGTTGGCAAAATAATGTCTCTGCTTTTGAATATGCTATCTAGATTGACCATAACTTTCCTTCCAAGGAGTAAGCGTCTTTTAATTTCATGGCTGCAATCAACATCTGCCGTGATTTTGGAGCCTCAAAAAAGAAAGTTTGACACCGTTTCTACTGTTTCCCCATCTATTTCCCATGAAGTGATGGGACCAGATGCCATGATCTTCGTTTTCTGAATGCTGAGCTTTAAGCCAACGTTTTCACACTCCTCTTTCACTTTCATCAAGAGGCTTTTTAGTTCCTCTTCACTTTCTGCCATAAGGGTGGTGCCATCTGCATATTTCTCCTGGCAATCTTGATTCCAGCTTGTGCTTCTTCCAGCCCAGCATTTCTCATGATGTACTCTGCATATAAGTTAAATAAGCAGAGTGACAATATACAGCCTTGACATACTCTTTTTCCTATTTGGAACCAGTCTGTTGTTCTATGTTCAGTTCTAACTGTTGCTTCCTGATCTGCATATAGGTTTCTCAAGAGGCAGGTCAGGTGGTCTGCTATTCCCATCTCTTGAAGAATTTTCCACAGTTTATTGTGATCCACACAGTCAAAATCTTTGGCATAGTCAATAAAGCAGAAATAGATGTTTTTCTGGAACTCTCTTGCTTTTTCCATGATACAGAGGATGTTGGCAATATGATCTCTGGTTCCTCTGCCTTTTCTAAAATCTCTGTTCGTTTCCAAGGCAAACCATTCAATACCACAGTAATCCAAGTCTATGCCCCAACCAGTAATGCTGAAGAAGCTGAAGTTGAACAGTTCTATGAAAACCTACAAGACCTTTTAGAATTAACCCCCCAAAAAGATGTCCTTTTCATTATAGGGGACTGGAACACAAAAGTAGCAAGTGAAGAAACACCTGGAGTAACAGGCAAATTTGGCCTCAGAGTAGAGAATGAAGCAGGGCAAAGACTAATAGAGTTTTGCCAAGAGAATGCACTGGTCATAGCAAACACCCTTTTCCAACAACACAAGAGAAGACTCTACACATGGACATCACAAGATGGTCAACACCGAAATCAGATTGATTATATTCTTTGCAGCCAAAGATGGAGAAGCTCTACACATCAGCAAAAACAAGACCAGGAGCTGACTGTGGCTCAGATCATGAACTCCTTATTGCCAAATTCAGACTTAAATTGAAGAAAGTAGGGAAAACCACTAGACCATTCGAGTATGACCTAAATCAAATCCCTTATGATTATACAGTGGAAGTAAGAAATAGATTTAAGGGACTAGATCTGATAGACAGAGTGCCTGATGAACTATGGATGGAGATTGCTCATACTATTGGAGGCCTATGTGCCTGGAAGTCTGCTAAGCTTTATTCCCTGTATTAATCAAAGTTCTCCAGAGAAATAAAACCATAGAAAATATATGTGTATGCTGTTGTTGCTAAGTCACTTCAGTCGTGTCCGACTCTGTGCGACCCCATAGACGGCAGCCCGCCAGGCTCCCCCGTCCCTGGGATTCTCCAGGCAAGAACACTGGAGTGGGTTGCCATTTAAAACCATAGAAAATATGTGTGTATATGAATATATATTTTGTGTGCATGCTCAGTTGCTCAGTAATGTCTGACTCTTTGCAACCCCGTGGACTGTAGCCAACCAGATTTCTCTGTCCGTGGAATTTTTCCTGGCAAGAATACTGGAGTGGGTTGCCATTTCCTTCTCCAGGGGATCTTCCTGAACTGGTGTGTCCTACATTGACAGGTGGATTTCTTACCACTGAGCCACCTGGGAAACGTACATATAAGAGAGAGACAGAGAGAGGCACAGAGTAAGAGAAGAGGCTTTAAGGAAATGACACCTAAGGAATTACTAAGACTGAAACCTACAGGACAGGCTGGCAAACTGGAATTCAGGTGAATTGATGTTATAGTTTTGAGTCTAAAATCTACATGCTGGAAAGGAAAGCAGAATTTCTATGTTGCAGTCTGAAGGCGGAATTGCTTTTGCTTCAGAAAATCTCAGTCTTTGCTTTTGAGATCCTCACCTGATTAGAGGAGGCCCAGTCACATTATGAAGAGTAATTTGCTTTACTCAAAGAACATGAACCTAAAGAGTATCTTCTCAGCAACATGGAAACTAGCATTTGAACAAATGACTGCCTTCTCCAGGGGATCTTCCCAACCCAGGGCTTGAACCCGGGTCTCCCGCATTGTAGAAAGACGCTTTACTGTCTGAGCCACCAGGGAAGTCCACTGGGCACCATAGCCTTTTCAAATCGGCACATGATATAACCATCGTTTTTCTTTTATCTTACTATGAAACTAACATTAGTATTGCCTACATTTTATAAAGGAGAAAATTGAGGGTTCAGAGATCTCAGGGGACACGTCTAGGTTACAGCACTAGGAAGCATCCATGTGGAACAGCCTAAAACAGAACCCGAATTTTCAACCATCAGCTCTCTGGCTCTGGGTCTCTCAGCATAGAGGTGATTGCTGTGTCCATCCGACTGTTAATTCTCATCTGATAAAAGTCATCAGGGACACTCCTCATTAACTAACTGCTGCAAGAAGACCACACATGAAGAAGAACCATTTGGCACCTTATCAGCCAAATGAAAAGATAAAGCTATTATAGGATTTGAGGAGAGAATGCAAGGCAAGTAAAAATGAAGTAATTCTGATAGGCTCAGGACCAAGCAGGACTATGTATAAATGATTAACCTAAGGCCTGGATTCCAGATTGGATTCAGGGTTCTATTTCCTTACATACTACAAAGTTCAAATAAATATAGAGAGCTATGTCTTTAAAAAGCACATCTGAAGCTCTGCACTTGGTTTAGAAAACAGACCATTTCTCTGTTTCAAAATGACTCCTTGGATCTTTCAGGAGAGAATAAGATATTCTGTTCTTACGGATGATTCCTCATCATTCTGCTTTATTTTTAATTCACGGTCTGCACAAGTCCACAATCCCAGGTACCAGCTCAGTGTAGAATTGGTCGGTCACTAAGTCGTGTCCAACTCTTCGTGACCCCATGGACTGCAGCATGCCAGGGATGTCTGACTCTTTGCAACCCTAAGGACTACAGCACACCAGGCTTCCCTGTCATCCACTATCTCCCAGAGTTTGCTCAAACTCATGTCCATCCAGTTGATGCAGAATAGACAAAGCTAAATAAGACGTTCTAGGATCCCAGTGAGGAGGAAATACACATCTGCCAAGTAATTACACTGCAGCATGATGAGTGCAAGGACAGAGGGCGAGACAGGAACCCAGAGACATTACAGGAAAGATGGCTTTGATCGAAACAGATGAATCAGAAGAATGAGCATGTCACCAGGTGAGGAACAAGAAAGACAGATTATGTCCAAACAACTACAAGGTTGTATGATACATGGGAGGATGGAGAACGAAAGTGCTAAGAGCTCAACTAACTCTACCTGACTGACTCCCTCCAAGTGTATTGTGCTCTTGCGGCCCCTGGACATTGCCTATCCTATTTCCTCTTCTGCAAAGTCCTCTCCATCCCACCCCAGTCACTACCCTCCCACCGCTGGCCTAGTGACCACAGTTTACCCTTCCGGTCTCAGCTGAAATATGTCCTTGGGGAAGCCTTATTACTTTCACAAATAATGAGAACAGAAATAACAACAATAATAATCATGAAAATTTACTGACCAATTTCTACATGCCAGGCATTTACCAACGAATCTACCCACATCATCTCATGTAATAATCACAAGAATCCACAAGATAACGGTCATGCATTTTATGGAGGCCACGCAAAATTAGATGAGTAATTTTTTCATGTTTTGTTAGCTCAAAAGTGGCAAAACCAGGATTTGAACTCATTGAGCCAGATTCTGAAGACAACCCGGTATCTTAAGTATGAAGCCTGGCTGTAGCCTTTCCTGCCTCATGCAAGTACAGTCAACCATACCCTCTTTGGGACCAACTCTGAATCTTTATGCATCTGTGTTATAGCACTAATCTCAGGCTTGTGATCACTTTAATGGGCCCTATGGCTCCATGACATCATGAGGTCTTAAGAGTGGTATTAACTTGTTATCTATCCCTAGTGCCAACAACTGCTACAGATACACAGTAGAAATTCAGTAAATGTTTGTGAATGAATGAATGGATGGATGGATGGACAGAAGAATAAAACATCTGTGGAAGACCCACTCTGTGAAACTCCACATAGGTCACTGCCAGGTATGTTGTCAGAGAATGAACTATGAAGGTTCATGTCACACGTAGGAAATAGGCATTCATGGAGGCCAGGGGAAGAATTGGGCAAAAGAGTGGACAAAGTACAGAGCAAAGGCTGTAGCATCACTCTGCTGTTGAGAGGTGGTCCAGGCAGCCACTGCCAATTCCTATGAAAAATCCCCCCAGGCAGGAGATGGTCAGGGCTTTCTGACAATGGCTGCCTCTTTGCTAATATCCCCTCAACACACACACACACACACACACACACACACACACACACAGGAATATCCTGGCATCTCTTTTTGTCTCCAGTCAGTTGCCCTCGCAAAATCTAATCCCCACTCACATATCTGCATTTTTAACCCAACTCCTTACAACCAGGCATTCCAAATTCCTGTAAAGAAACCAATAGAAACGAACAGCAAAAGAGGTTTACTGCTCCTGCAGTGTTCTCCCCCAGCACCTTTAGGCTCTAGGTTACAGTTACAGGCGCTGCGTCTTTCTGCTGTTCTTCTCCTGCTTTAATTTAGAGCTCAGGGTTCTGATTGCATTAACGGTCAGGGCTCTTTGGAACAGCCCTTGCTCAGCAATATGCATCTGTCCCTTGCAGGGACACTGTATCCCCATACACCATGTCCTCTCCTGAGCTATCTATTGTTTCACATTTTATCCTCTGCACAAAAATTGGCCTTCAGTTCACAGACCTCATTTTGCAGCATCTGTTGCATTGATAACTAGGAAACTCAGTTCAGACAAGGGCCATTCACCAAACGCTGTCCTCATGCAGTAAATAATCAGGTAGCAAGGAGTTATCTTTGCAAATTTCATTTTCTTGATATCAAGTCCCAAATAGAGAGAATGTCTATGAAAATACATCTCATCTATGTATGGTAACATAATGACATTACTTCATTGAAATATACTCTATTTATTCTATGATATAAAAAGTTAAAGTACATTTAATAAAACTAGCAGAATATGACAATCAGCTTGAAACATGGGTGAAATTTTGCCTTTCTCTAGGTGACCAGACATTTTGTAAGGACAAGAAGAAAAGTCTCTTCAAGTCCCAATTTGTTTCTATCCAGAGAGTGCCATGTAATAAACAGAAAATAGCACTGAAATCAGATGCATCTGAGGTTACATCCCAGGTCTGCCATTTAGCATTAATGTGACCTTTGAGCAAATGACTCCAGCTCTCTGAGCTCAGTTTCCTCACTTGTAAAATAAGGATACACTGGCGTAGTGGTAAAGAATCGATCTGCCAATACAGGAGAGGAGGGAGATGTGGGTTCAATCCCTGGGCCAGGAAGATCCCTTGAAGGAGGAAATGGCAACCTGCCCCAATCTTCTTGCCTGGAAAATCCCATGGACAGAGGAGTCTGGTGGGCTACCCATCCATCTGGTTGCAAACAGTTGGACACAACTGAGTACACACACATGCACGCACTATCCTACAGGCTTGTGGAGGAAGAAACGTAATATGGCATTCAAAGCACCTAACAGCATTCCTGGCATAACGAGGTGTTCAATAAATGGAAATCCCCTTGCATAGGAGATAGCATGTAGAAAAGACCCCAAGGACCAGGCATTGTTGCTCTTCCTCAGCCATTCTGCCTGCTGTCCCGCTCTCTGCTCCTACCCTCCCCTCTCCCAACAAGCCTGGTAGCATGAGAGGTTGGCTTAGCAGTAGAACCATTACCCTCTTCCTTCTCCTATTAGTGTATCAACATTTCAACTCAGAAACAGATTTTACCACAAATGAAGGTTCATTTTGGCACACACCTAGGTTTAGAATTTACTAACAACCTCTGGCCACTGAAGCAGTCAGTAGACACCGTAGTTATATTGAAACATTTAAAATATTTTTTTTTTTTAAATCTTCCAATTTTATTTTATTTTTAAACTTTACATAATTGTATTAGTTTTGCCAAATATCAAAATGAATCCGCCACAGGTATACATGTGTTCCCCATCCTGAACCCTCCTCCCTCCTCCCTCCCCATACCATCCCTCTGGGCCGTCCCAGTGCACCAGCCCCAAGCATCCAGCATCATGCATCGAACCTGGACTGGCAACTCGTTTCCTACATGATATTTTACATGTTTCATTGCCATTCTCCCAAATCTAACCTTTTTGATAGTATTAAGGAATATAAGGAAACAATTTGAGCTATTTTTAAAATCCTTTTTAATGGCAAGGATTGTGTTCTTTGAAGTCCTGCTTTGTTCCCAAATTAAACTATATGGGTTATGGTATTACAAGTTTTATTTCCCTCCACTTGACTATCAGATTTTTAAGACCAGGGCTTTGGCTTTATCTTATTCTCATCTCTTAGCACCTAGCATACTGCTGCATATGCTTCAAGCCCTTTAATAACAGTTTTTCCTCTTAACTTGATTCACTTTCACATTGACCATCAAACCAAACATGACCTTAACTACAGTTTGGGTTAATCGATTTCCTATTCCTTTCTCAAACAGGTGATAGATGTATTCTTAAATAAATAAGGAGATGAAAAGGTGCTATGCCAAATGAATCCTAGTCTCTTGGCCCAGGAGTATGTTTCAACATCCTCAGAGAACTTGTAGAAATGGCTGAATCATTGTCAGTGCACCTGAGAAACCCCAGAGGAAAAGAGCTCCTGGAAAATTGGATACAGGCAAGTGTCATTTGGATTTCTAAAAAGAGGAAGAATGCGTATTCATGAACTAGAGAGCACTGAGCTTGACATCTATTCAGGGCAAGATTCTAGAACATTTTTTTTTCTAAACAATGGCTTTTGAGCACTTAGAAAAAGAAGTGGTAAACTCAGCGTGAGCTTACTAAGAATAGTCCTGTCACACTAACCTCATTTTCTAGTGACAGAGTTACTACACTGGGAGATCAGAGAAATAGAGTAGAAATAGTGTCGCTGGATTTCAGAAAAGCTTTTGACAAGTTGTCTCCTGATACCCTTAAGGGCAAGATGCAGGAAAAGAAGCCTCAATGATATTACAGTTGTACCAATGTATCGAATGTTAGTATCCAAAAGGAAATAGTGATTCATCATAAGTTCAACAAACAATGCAATTAACAATGTTTTCCTGACCTATGTCAAGGGCTAGTGATTCAAGTGTACAGACAGAGAACAGAGGAAATCAGACTTGGCAGCAGCAACCTTCAAATGCTCCATTTGTGTGATTTGACTTTCAAAAGTATCATGTAAACCTGAGATTATGTCAGACAAATAAAATGTCTAAAATGAGTGAGGCAATGAATACCTCTGTTCTTGTCTATGTAGACTGTATTCCTTCATACACTAAGAAAAACTCTGGGTTGTATCCTAAAAAGGGTGATCAGGATGATGAAAAGACATCAATAAAATCATATTGAGAAAGAATGCAATATTAAAAAAAGAAAACTCACAACTACCTCAATGCATTCCAAAAAGTAGAAGTAGAACAGAGCAGGAATTCCCAATGGGCTACCTAAAAAGATGTTGAGTTTTCTATAAATGGAGCTGCTTAGGTGTGAACTGGAACACAAGTACCAAGTGGTTGGAACCCATAACTTGCAATCTTAGAGTTTTGGTTTAAAAACACACACACACACACACAAACTTTGTAATCTCCCAAAGCAAAGATTCTACAATCTGCTTGGTTATTTATCCCATGATTTAACTATAAGCTACCGTATTTTTTCAACTTATTTTAAATCAATAAAACATTAAAACTATTTTAAAGTACAGAGAAAACTGAACCAACACCCATATACCTACTACCTAAGTTTATCTGACTTGAATATTTTGTCATTTGCTTCATTTTTAATAAATAAATGATTATACATATAGTTGTGCTTTCTTCTTCCCCACCCAGAGAGAGCATCATCTTAAAGATGGTGTGCACTATGTGTACTATGGCTACTACATTTTATTTACATGCCATGTGTACATATAATAATAATAATAAATAAATAAATAGTCTTGTTGTAAGGAAACAATATGAAGGAATCCAGTTTAGCAGAAGAGGTGGAAAATTTTCACAAAAGACATAATGCTCAGTGTTGAATAAAGGGTATGAATTATCCAGGCTTTCCAGGAAGAGGAGGGTGTTCCAGATAGAGGAAACAGCAGTCTTGCTCTCACAGAAACAAGAAAAGAGTTGGAAATTTTAAAAAACTGCAAATAAGTTTATATATTGCTTTAAATAAGTGGTAAGTTGGAAGTGTGAAAAAGTGAAAATTGAGAAATCAACAAGGACCTGATTATGAAAGCCTTTATGGCAGAGAAGGACAGTTAAGCATATTCATAAGGGGAAAATATATGCATGTTAGATAAATCTTGTCATGATGTGCTTAGAATGGGGTGGAGGGTAAGTACAGTGGTCTGAGAGCCAGGTTGGCAAATATTGAAAAAAATCCAATAAAGAGATGATGTATAGGATTAGAGAATGTTCTAATTTCATTCTTTTACATGTAGCTATCCAGTTTTCCAAGCATCACTTATTGCAGAGATTCTTTTACCCCTTCTATATTCTTGACTCCTTTGTCATAAACTAATTGACCATAGGTACATGGGTTTATTTCTGAACTTTCTATCCTCTTCCGTTGATCTATATGTTTGTTTTTGTGCCAGTACCATATGGTTTTGATAACTGTAGCTCTGTAGTATAGGCTTCCCTGGTGGCTCAGACAGTAAAGATTCTGCTGGCAATGCAGGAGATCCAGGTTCAATACCTGGGTTGGGAAGATCCCCTGGAGAAGGGAATGGCTCCCCACTCCAGTATTCTTGCCTGGAGAATTCCATGGACAGAGAAGCCTGGTGGGCTATAGTCCATGCAGTTGCAAAGAGTCAGACACTTTCATTTTCACTTTTCACTGAAGTCAGGAAGCCTGATTCCTCCAGCTTGTTTTTCTTTCTCAAAATTGCTTTGGCTATTCGGGGTCTTTTGTGTTTTCATAAAATTTTAAAGTTTTTGTTCTAATTCTGTGGGAAATGCCATTGATAATTTGATAGGAATTGCATTGAATCTGTAGATGTCTTGGGTAGTCATGTTGACAGTATTAATTCTTCTAATCCAAGAACACAGTGTATCTCTCCATCTGTTTGTGTCATCTTTTATTTCTTTCATCAATGTATTATAGTTTGTGGTGTACAGGTCTTTTCTCTCCTTAGGTGGTGTACAGGTGGTGTACAGGTCTTTTCTCTCCTTAGGTAGGTTTATACCTAGGTATTTTATTCTTTTTAATGCAATAGTAAATGGGATTGTTTCCTTAATTTCTCTTTCAGATCTTTTATCAGTAGTGTATAGAAATGCATATCAAAGAAAACCATGAATAAAACAAAAAAAATCTTACAAAATGAGAGAAAATATTTGCAAATGATGTAACTGACAATGGATTAATCTCCAAAATATACAAACAGCTCATACAACTCAATATCAAAAAAACAAACAACCCAATCAAAATAGGCTGAAGATCTAAATAGACATTTCTCCAAAGAAGCATTCAGACATTCAAAAGGCACAAGAAAATATGCCAAACATCATTATTAGAGAAATGCAAATCAAAACTACCTCACACCAGTCAGAATGGCTGACATCAAAAAGCCTACAAATAATATTAATAAATGCTGGAGGGGGTGTGGAGAAAAAGGAACCCTTCTACACTGTTGGTGGGAGTGTCAGATACTACAATCACTATGGAAAACAGCGTGGAAGCTCCCTAAAAAACTAAAAATAGAGCTACCATATTATTCTTCAATCCCACTCCTGGGTATGTATCCAGAGAAAACCATACTTCAAAAAGATACATGCACCCCAATGTTCATAGCAGCACTATTTACAATGGCCAAGACATGGATGCAACTTAAGTGTCCATCAATAGATGAATGGATAAAGAAGATGTGGTATATATATATGTATATATATACATGCAATGGAATATTACTCAGCTATAAAAGTGAATGAAATACGGCCATTTATAGTACCATGGATGGACCTGGAGATTATCATATTAACTGATATCAGTTAAGTTGGAGAAGACTCTTGAGAGTCCCTTGGACTGCAAGGAGATCCAACCAGTCCATTCTGAAGGAGATCAGCCCTGGGATTTCTTTGGAAGGAATGATGCTAAAGCTGAAACTGGAGTACTTTGGCCACCTCATGCAAAGAGTTGACTCACTGGAAAAGAGTCTGATGCTGGGAGGGACTGGGGGCAGGAGGAGAAGGGGATGACAGAGGATGAGATGGCTGGATGGCATCACTGACTCAATGGACATGAGTCTGAGTGAACTCCAGGAGTTGGTGATGGACAGGGAGGCCTGGCGTGCTGCGATTCATGGGGTCGCAAAGAGTCGGACACGACTGAGTGACTGATCTGATCTGATCTGATGATATAATATGATATCATATTAAGAGACAGTTAATATATAATATGATATTATATCAATAGAGAAAGACAAATATCATATGATATCACATATATGTGGAATTTAAAAACATGATACAAATGAACTTATTTACAAAACAGAAATAGACTTATAGACACAGAGAACAAACTTATTACCAAGGAGAAGGCAGGGGAGGCATAAATTAGGTGTTTGGGATTAAAACACACACACTACCATATATAAATAACCAACAAGGTTACTGTTAAGGTAACCAACAAGGACCTACTATATAACATAGGGAACTATACTTGATATTTTATAATAACCTATAATGGAAAGTAATATTAAGAAGAACATATATATATATGTATCTATAATTGAAACACTTTCTGTACATCTGAAACTATCACAACATTGTAAATCAATGCTATTTCAACAAAAAAATTTTAGAAAAGATGATGGAACTTAAATCAGAATGAAGTGAACAGAGTAAGAATATCTTTTATACTGCTGTATGTGCAAAGATATATTTTTAAGAATGATGAGAGATATTTAAAGAACTTAGTGACCCATTAGATTTGTAATTATATTTCAGGGAACAATTCATGACATGACATATCTGAATCATTGTAATAGTATATTGGATTATTAATAACATTATTAAATAAAATACATAGCATAATGTTTACAAAGTTATGAAAACTCTTGTATTAGCATTGTACAATGGACAATTTCTTTTTGGGGGGTGGGGGGGTGCGGTAAGCAAGAAAAGAACTTCAGCAAGAGATCGACACGTACGTTTGCTGACAAAACTGAAGTATATACTGAGTTACAGAGCAAATTCACTGAAAACAACAAAGAAAAACCTGTTCTTGTAAAGGCTATTCTGTCACCCCCTAAAAAGTGTTTCAACTCTGAAATACCACACAACCGGTTAAAAAATGACGGGGTATCCTAACTACCATGGGAGGCGCTGGGCTGGGCCTGGTGGGCACTGCTGGAGTCAGCAGGGCCGGCGGGCAGCCCCTGCTTCACGCAGGCGGCTGCTGGCTCCCTGTTGCAGCCCTGGATGGAGAGATCATAGACCACCTCCTTCACTTTCTTCACATCGTACTTCAGGCCCTCGTAGCGCTTCCTCAGGGAATCATTTTTGAGGTTGAGGAGGCACAAGCCGGAATCCAGCTGGTTTGATGAAGGTGGAAATGTGCAGGGGCCGGGAGTAGTCTCCGGCGGTCACTCTGTTGATGGACAACCTCAACAGTTCACTAGCGAGAATGAGAACCCCCGAGAGATAATCATCCACATCCAGGTGAAATCCCTTCTCCCGATCAGGCTCAGTGCCAAGGATCTCGGTAACTGCTTCTCGGTTCACTATGGTTTCGGTCTCCAAGTACACACCAAATGCTGCCAAGAAGACCAGGCACTGCAGCACAAACCTTCAGTTCTCATGAAACCTGTAATGCTATTCCGCAGGAAACTTGGTCTTCAAAGACGTTGCTGCTGCTGCTGCTGCTAAGTCGCTTCAGTCGTGTCTGACTCTGTGCGACTCCATAGACAGCAGCCCACCAGGCTCCGCCGTCCCTGGGATTCTCCAGGCAAGAACACTGGAGTGGGTGCTATTGCCTTCTCCAGTGCATGAAAGTGAAGTCGCTTAGTCGTGTCCAACTCTTCGCGACCCCATGGATTGCAGCCTACCAGGCTCCTCCGCCCATGGGATTTTCCAGGCAAGAGTACTGGAGTGGGTTGCCATTGCCTTCTCCTCAAAGACATTAGATGTGTTTTTACTGTACCAAAATGTTCTCGAGCTTTCAAACGCCTCGGGAATGTCCTGAAACCCGGCACCCTGCTGGACCCCTTGCAATAGAGTTAAAATCTCTCGAGCTGTTTGTTCTAGACTCTGTACAACTTTTCGGATTTCCTCTCAGATGTCTTGCAGCCAAAAAGCCCTGCAGCCCACTAAGATCTCACTCACGGACTTGCTACCAGCCTCACGACCGTCCGCCAGGGCTGCAAGGGTGGCCGGCAGAGTGCACTCCGGAGACAACCCGCGCAGTCAGTCGCAACGCCCCGCCGCCACCGCCACTGCCCATGGACAACTTTTGAGTTTTGTTTTTTAAGATGCCCATTTAATTTTCAAACTGTTGTTGTTGTTCAGTTGCTAAGTTGTGTCCGACTCTTGCGACCCTCCATTTTACTTGAGTTAGATGGACGGCATCATCGACTCAATGGACACGAGTTTGAGCACACTCTGGAACATAGAGAAGGACAGGGAAGCCTGGCGAGCTGCAGTCCATGGGGTTGCCAGAGTTGGACCCGACTTAGCAACTGAACAACAGCAAATCATTTTACTTATAATGTAAAACTATAATTTAAAAAGTGGGACATGACCAAAGCAACTCAGAAGGAAGGCATATAATTAAAACACTGATCAATTTAGTTCAGCTCTTGCCTAGTTTATTTCATTTCTTCCATTTGCCTTCACTCCCATGGAGAAGAGGGTGTGGGGCAAGAAGATATGAATTCTACTCATGTTGCATAGGGATAAGAATGGACTCTCGGCTGCTTCATCATCTCCAAGAAACAGAATGGCGCTTCAAAATATTGAGTACTAGGACACAAAGATTCTCACATTCACAAACAAAACTAGATTTCTAGGAAGACTCATTTGATTAATTTGGACTATTGGGCCTATTTTGTTTTCAAAAGAATCAGGTTGTTTTTGTTAATGATGTTTTGCATTGTGTAACTCTAATGTAATTAATTCTTTGTCTTCTACCTTTAAACCATTTAAATGTGTGTGGACAGGGAAAGTATATGTAAGTAACAGTTTTTTAAAATGGAAGCTGTTGCGCTTTTTCAGTACAGTTTAGAGACAAAGAAAAGAATAGGAGATCTTAGATGACTTAATTATCAAGAGGTATCAATTACGTAAATAAGCCTGATAGTAAAGAAAGCATCTTTTCCTTACAAAGTTGTTACTGAGCCTGAAGCAGTGGTTATTAAACCTGAGCATGTATCAGAACCATCCAGAGGGCTTATTGCAAAACAGACAAAAGACCCTCCCTAGAGTTTTTTATTTAGTACGCGTGGGATGGAGCCTCAGAGTTTCTTTCTGACAAGTTCTCAGGTGATATGATGCTATAATTCAAGGACCACACTTTGAAAAGCGCTGCTGTAGGGAGACTTCCCTGACCCCTGACACTGGGTACATTGGTCCTTTATGAGCCTGTCTGATTATCCCTCCCCGAGGACCATTACCCTGAAATCTGATGACTAACAAACACATCGAGCTCCTTTATCAGACCTTGAGCTACCGGAAACAAGTGCATATCTAATTTAGTAGTGCATCCCCCAGGGACAGCACAGGGCCCGAATGACAGAGACTTGTAGATAGTTCATAATTTAGTGTTGAATTATACTTGATTTATCATCAAATAAATGAAAACATAAGTTTTGAGGATGAAACAGAATGTCTGTGTATGTGTGTGTATTTGTAACTTGAAATACTCAGAACCATGATAAGGAAAATGCTGAGTATTCAGGGGAAAAAAAAGAATATTATAGAGGCAAGATATATCCAACCAAAGGAAAAATAAGAAATTAGACTTTGAAATTCACTTTAGCTACCATAGTGTGTGATGGGAATAAAATAATTTGGAAATATCACAGTAATATGTGTATAAATGTTTTGAACTTTTTCAGACATACTCTATGGCCCATAATACTCCATCCTGTGTAGCTAGTAAAACTGAGAATCACCCCAATTTACCTGGGTATAGCCAAGGGCACACCAGATATTAAAGAGATCACCCACATCCTAAACAGAAAAAGAGAATTATACGAAAAAAATGGAAAAGACCTAGTAGGTCACTCAGTTCTAGTCTCTGGAGTAGTGAAAGATTAAATAAAGTAACAGAAAAAAATTATGGAAATATACTAAAGAAAATGTAAGACTCTCTGATCCTTTAATTTTTAGTGCCTCATGAAGTTCAAGGGTTTATTGTCAACTCATTGCTTAAACCCCTATTCATCAGAAGAAAAATATTCCCTATGGTCTGCATTAGAAATGGAAATAAGGAAGGCAATGTAAAAAGTTGATTTTTGTGGTATTAAATGACTCACTTTTTCCTGTGTTCATGAATTTCTGGTTTGTAACTGTACTTATCCAAAATATTAAAATGACCTTCAGGCCAACCCCTTTACTTAAGAGTAAAAGGGGAAGGGAAAATTACTAGAAGTTGACCATTACAGAAATTACTTGTGAGGCATTTTTCTTTGATAGCTGCAGTTTCACTCATATTATCATCCTTTTCTGTTGACAAGTTTCCAAGATTTTAATCTTGGATTGGAAATGTTACCCTATCAGAAAGGACTTATATTGTCAGAAGCAGCGCTGTCTTGGAATACAGAATCATATATGAGAGCGCTTGCTGTATTGAAAAATATACCATTGCTAGGAAAGGCATTTAAATGTTTAGTCTGCCTGCTTATAAATCACTTTCAATGTGCTCAAGTTCTTAGACAACATATTGAAAGCTTTTTTATTTCTTTTATTATAGCAGTGTCATTTGCATTGCTGAACTTGGGGTTATGTTGGCAATTCCAGATAAACCCTTGCTCAGAGGGTTTACAACTGCAATTAAATTTCACCCTGGCTTGGAATTCGAAAGTAAAATTTTTGTGAGCTTTTTTTTTTAACTTAAAGTATATCTGATGTTTTTAAGACATGATCAGATTGACAATTTGGGTTTACAAAGGGAAAACAAGTGGCTTAAAGCACAGAAGACTAACAAAGGCATTAGGAGACCACGTGTTTACCTAAATTCACAGATTTGCTTGGTTGTTTTAGAAGAACATAATCATGGTATTAAAATTTTTTTTCTATTAACTTGATTTGGAGACTGCTGCTGCTTTTTTTTTTAATTGAAAAATGTTTTAATTGTATGGACAGCTTTTCCACTCCCTCTTAGTCAAAATATTTAAAATTCATTTAGACATCTCTTTAATCTTGGGCACACACACTGAATGAGTGCTTTCCCTTTCGCTGTCTTCTTACACGAAGCTAATACTGCCATCCTGTCTTCTGCCTACCACCTGGAGTTGTCCTGGGGATGAAATAAGTCTCAATGAGCTCAGAGTTGTTTGAGAAAGAGAGAAGTTAGGGTATGCTGACAGGAAGCCTTTGGTTTGAGAATGAAACTGAGTTAGAAATATGAGACAATGAAGCATTTCTGAGAAGGAAAATTTGAAGGAGATTTGGAATAACAAGAAAAGAAATGACTCCCATGTTTACTGGGTTTGAAAAAACAATCCTCAGCTTCTGGGTTCAAGAGTGGGAGTAGTTCGGCTCAAGGCTGGCTAAGGGAAGGGGTTCTCTTCAGGCTTTCCAGGACTTATCCTTCTATTCTCTCTGGTGGTGCTGATGCTGGTGCTGAGTCGTGTCCAATTCTCTGTGACCCCATGGTCTGTAGCCCGCTGAACTCCTCTGTCCATGGGATTTCCCAGGCAAGGGTACTGGAGTGGGTAGCCATTTCTTACTCCAGGGGATCTTCCCGACTCAGGGATCAAACTTGTGTCTCCTGAATCTCCTGCACTGGCAGGCAGATTCTTTACAACTGTGCTACCTGAGAATCCCCCAACTTGCTCTACCTTTGTGAACAAAACAGAAGTAAAGACAACACAGGTTTACCGGCTTTGAAGTGAAATAAATCAGTAGTAATAAATCTAAATATGATTCTGACTCTGTAGTGGAGGAGAGAAAAACATCTGGCATAAAGGGAGGTGTCTCTGCATAAAGGAGAAGGAATGTTCCTCCTCAGGACTCATTCCTCTGTGTTTTGGCTCTTACAGAAATACAGCAATAATCAGATTGGTTAAAACTGCAACTCAATGCCACAGTAAAGATTTGAGGAGTAATGAGGACCTGGCTTCCCTGGTGGCTCAGTGCTAAAGAATCCACTTGCCAATGCAGGAGATGTGGGTCTGATCCCTCGGTCAGGAAGATTCTCCTGGAGAAGGAAAAGGCAACCCACTCTAGTATTCTTGCCTTCAAAACCCCATGGACAGAGGAGCCTGGCAGGCAAAAGTCCATGAGGTCCCAAAAGAGTCAGATACGACTTAGCAACTAAACAACAAGGTCCTCCAATACTAGGCCATGTATGCGCAGGCCCATGAAAACTACAAGGTAACCCAAGAATCCCAGTGGACGTGGAGATCACTTGGGCGGATTGAGAGGTTCCCAGTAACTCTCTCCAAGAGTACAGATGCCAACATTAGATGGCAGTTGCAGGAGGAGGAGACACAATCTACCCCACTTATAGGTCTAGCCCACGTTCTTACACAGACCTCCACTGTGGTCTGATTTACAGGCTGAAATGATTACTGTAGAGGCAGCATGCATCACTGGGAGTCTGCTGTAGAAAATCATGAGAGCCTATGTAAGGGAGTTGGGGCAGAAGTGAAAAGGAGATATAATCTGAGGCATATTTAGGGGAAACAATTGACAAGAACTGATTTCCAACTAGATGTGAGATGAGGGTGAGAGATACAAGAAAATAAAGGAAAACTAAGATGTTAAAATATCAGGAAAATCAATTAATGCAAATAGACAAAATAAGGCTACACAGGTGAAGCATGGTTCATTTCACAGTGTGAGACACCATCACTGGGGAAAACAAGGCTGGAAGAGAATGGGAGGTGACTTATACAGAGTTCACAGAAAAAGCATGACAATGAAATGAACACAGTGTCGTAACATTACTGTGAATACACATACCCAGATTCTCTCTTAGATAACCCCATTCCTCTGTACATGCTAGGAAACTGACTACGGACCAAATAAATGAGCTGCGCCAGTACTGAGTGGGAAGAGCAATTAAAACAATTTAAAGAAAGATGGGAGGACCTTTAAGTCCAGAAGGTCTAACTTGACTTCTGAGAAACCCAACAGCCTCTACCATCAATGTGCCCACATCCAGCCAAGTAGAAAAGAAGAAACATGCCATGCTGCATCTTAAAAATGGCAATTTACTCTTCAGAAGCTCCAGGAAAGAACCAGTACATGAAAAAAGCGTCCCATTATTAACACAGTTGTCTAGTTTAATGACTGCACAGTGTTATCCCTACACAAAGAAGAAAAGACAGGACAAGAAGCAGAATTGGATGGAGAGAAGAGTTTAGTTTGGAGCATTCTAATTATGTAACACTGCCCATTAGGTGAGTGAAAGCACAGAAGGAAGCTCAGGAGAGTGAAGAGGTCTGAGGACAAAGTAACCTTTCTCCTGCTCACATTGAGAATTGGAACGAATCATAAGTGTAATTTTGATATGTTACACATTTAGGAAAATCTCTGTCTCCTACTCTGTCTTACCAAAAGCCAAAGTTGACTTCTTCTACCTGTGAGAATAAAAAGTGCAATAAGCAGCCAGGTGAAAATTCCACCCTGCCACAGTAAGAAGCCAAAGATAAAAGCAGCTTGAAAAGGAACAAGGAGCTTCCGTATCTAGCAGATTCTCAGACGAGACGCACTGAGGAACTCTTCTACTGAAAAGAGCAAAGAATGCTGAGCAAATATAAATAATATGTATCAATGAGCTAGCAGACAATTAAGAAATTCTCAGGGGCCAGTGGTTAAGTAAAAGAGGAAATCCAGGTAAGCAGATACCTGAAGCCAGCCTTCACTCTGAGGGTAAGAGAAAGGGTATAGAGGTGGGTGTTCTGTTGTTATTCTATATATTCCGCACTTATTTTGTAAATATGCATTCATGTTTCCACTGCTGAATGTGTCACATCAGTTACCCTGTTTCTCTGATGTGTTCTGTGCCCTGAGAAAGCTGGTCTTTAGGGACTGCATCAAACCCACGCCACCCCTCTAGCTCCCAGCTGAGTCTGGCCATGACCACAGATAGCAAATGACGGGAGCAGGGTATATACTCTCCCGGATCTTTCCCTCCCAGGGAGCCAAGGTTAGCCATGTTCCTTTACCAAAGGAACTCCAACAGAACATAACTCCTATTGGCTACTCAACTTCGAAGAGAGTTCCCTGTGGCCCCTACAGGCCTGGGTGTGGCAGTTCAGTTCAGTCACTTAATGTGTCCAGACCTTTGTGACCACATAGACATCATCACGCCAGGCTTCCCTGTCCATCACCAACTCCCGGAGCCTACTCAAACTCATGTCCATTGATTCAGTGATGCCTCCAAACATCTCATCCTTTGTCAGCCCCTTCTCCTCCCGCCTTCAATCTTTCCCAGCATCAGGGTCTTTTCCAGTGAGTCAGTTCTTCGCATCAGGTGGCCAAAGTATTGGAGTTTCAGTTTCTGCATCAATCCTTCCAATGAATATTCAGGACTGATTTCCTTTAGGATGGACTGATTGGATCTCCTTGCACTCCAAGGGACTCTCAAGAGTCTTCTCCAACACCACAGTTCAAACGCATCAGTTCTTCAGCACTCAGGTTTCTTTATAGTCCAAATCTCACATCCACACATGACTACTGGAAAAACCATAGCTTTGACTAGATGGACCTTTGTTGACAAAGTAATGTCTCTGCCTTTTCATATGCTGTCTAGGCTGATCATAGCTTGCCTTCCAAGGAGCAAGCATCTTTTAATTTCACGGCTGCAGTCATCATCTGCAGTGACTTTGGAGCCCAAAAAATAAAGTCTGTCACTGTTTCCATTGTTTTGCGACCTATTTGTCATGAAGTGATTGGACTGGATGTCATGATCTTAGTGTTCTGAATGTTGAGTTTTAAGCCAACTTTTTCACTCTCCTCTTTCACTTTCATCAAGAAACTCTTTAGTTTTTCTTCACTTTCTGCCATAAGGGTTGTGTCATCTGTGTTTCTGAGGTTATTGATATTTCTCCTGGCAATCTTGATTTCAGCTTGTGCTTCATCCAGCCTGGCATTTCTCATGAAGTACTCTGCATAGAAGTTAAATCAGCAGGGTGACACTATGCAGCCCTGACACACTCTTTTCCCGATTTGGAACCAGTCTGTTGTTCCATGTCTAGTTGCAACTGTTGTTTCTGGACCTGCATACAGATTTCTCAGGAGGCAGGTCAGGTGGTCTGGTATTCCCATCTCTTTAAGAATTTTCCACAGTTTGTTGTAATCCACACAGTCAAAGGCTTTGGCATAGTCAATAAAGCAGAAATAGATGTTTTTCTGGAATTTTCTTGTTTTTTCAATGATCCAGCAGATGTTGGCAATTTGATCACTGGTTCCTCTGCCTTTACTAAACCCAGTTTGGACATCTGGAAGTTCTTGGTTCATATACCGTTGAAGCCTGGCTTGGAGAATTTTGAGCATTACTTTGCTAGCATGTGAGATGAGTGCAATTGTGCGGTAGTTTAAACATTCTTTGGCATTGCCTTTCTTTGGGATTGGAATGAAAACTGACTTTTTCCTGTCCGGTGGCCACTGCTGAGTCTTCCAAATTTGCTGGCATATTGAGTGCAGCCCTTTCACAGCATCATCTTTTAGGGTTTGAAATAGCTCAACTGAATTCCATCCCCTCTACTAGCTTTGTTTGTAGTGATGCTTCCCAAGACCCACTTGACTTCACATTCCAGGATGTCTGGCTGTAGGTGAGTGATCATACCATTGTGGTTATCTGGGTCATGAAGATCTTTCTTGTATAGTTCTTCTGTGTATTCTTGCCACCTCTTCTTAATATCTCTGCTTCTGGTAGGGACATACCACTTCTATCCTATATTGTGCACATCTTTGCATGAAATGTTCCCTTGGTATCTCTAATTTTCTTGATGAGATCTCTAGTCTTTCTCATTCTATTTTTTCCTCTATTTCTTTGCATTGATCACTGAGGAAGGCTTTCTTATCTCTCCTTGCTATTCTTTGGAACTCTGCATTCAAATGGGTATATCTTTCCTTTTCTCCTTTGCCTTTTGCTTCTCTTCTTTTCTCAGCTATTTGTAAGGCGTCCTCAGACAACCATTTTTCCTTTTTGCATTTTTTTTTCCCTTGGGGATTGTCTTGATAACTGCCTCCTGTACAATGTCACGAACCTCTGTCCATAGGTCATCAGGCACTCTGTCTACCATATCTAATCCCTTGAATCTATTTGTCACTTCCACTGTATAATCGTAAGGGATTTAATTTAGGTCATACGTGAATAGTCTGGTGGTTTTCCCTACTTTCTTCAATTTAATTTTGATTTTGGCAACAAGGAGTTCATGATCTGAGCCACAGTCAGCTCCCAGTGTTTTCTGCTGACTGTATAGAGTTTCTCCAACTTTGGCTACAAAGAATATAATCAATCTGATTTTGGTATTGACCATCTAGTGATGTCCATGTGTAGAATCTTTTCTTGTGTTGTTGGAAGAGGGTGTTTGCTATGACCTGTGGGTTCTCTTGGCAAAACTCTCTTAGCCTTTGCCCTGCTTCATTTTGTACCCCAAAGCCGAATTTGCCTGTTACTCCTCTTGACTTCCTACTCTTCCATTCCAGTAATGGTTTAAGGATGTGGTAGTCCCGGGGAATGTCAGCACCCTTTATTGTTATTCTCTTAACCCTGCTCACACCTTTGTAAATAGTCTCACATTAACCATCATTAGTTACCCTACTTGATTAGTTACCTAATGCAAGAGGGTAAGCCCCTTGCAGGCCCCCGATCAATATAGCTATACAGTAGTTAGAGGAGAAATTGTTTATAGAAAGATAAAGAAGACAAAGGAAACAAACGTATGAGGGAAAGGTGGTGTGTACTAAGTCGCTTAGTGGTGTCTGACTCTTTCTGACCCTATGGACTGTAGCCCACTGGGCTCCTCTGTCCATGGGATTCTCCAGATGAGAATACTGGAGTGGGTTACCATGCCCTTCTCCAGGAGATACCCCAGTCCAGGATAGAACCTATGTCTCTTTTGTCTCCTGCATTGGCAAGCAGATTCTTCACCACTAGTGCCACCTGGGAAGCCCATGGGGAAAAGTGGGAGAAAGGATAAATTGAGAGACTGCGAATGACGTATGCAAATTACCATACATAAAATAACTAATAAGGACCTACTGTACAGCACAGGGAACTCTACTCAATGCTCTGTAATGACCTATGTGAGAAAAGAATCTAAAGAGTAGATATATGTATATGTATAACTGAGTCACTTTGCTGTACAGCAAAAATGGACATAACATTGTAAATCAACTAATGGCCAATAAAAATTAATTTTGAAGGAAAGAAGAGTGGTTAAAAGAGGCAAATACTATAGAGATTGTATACCTTTAAGGCTAAGAAGGAAAGAACAGACATGACAATAAACAGGCAACCAGTGACCTTTATTAGTAGGGAAAGCCTGTGCATAACAGTGGGGTTAGAAGAAGCATCTAGGGGATTAGCGACTGGGACAACAGACTCAATATAAGGAGATATTTCTCTGGAGAAGTTTGGCATTAAAGGAAGCAATTTTCTAGTGTTTTGAGATGGTAAAGCCAGCACACACACACACACATTTTCAGTTTAGGGTTTGATAGAGAAAGAGATCAAGCCAGAGAAGAGATTGCAAATTGAAGTGTCAAAAAGAATAACTGATAGATGCTGCTGCTGCTGCTGCTGCTGCTGCTAAGTCACTTCAGTCATGTCCGACTCTGTGCGACCCCATAGACGGCAACCCACCAGGCTCCCCCGTCCCTGGGATTCTCCACGCAAGAACACTGGAGTGGGTTGCCATTTCTTTCTCCAATGCATGAAAGCGAAAAGTGAAAGTGAAGTCACTCAGTCAAGTCCGACTCTTAGCAACCCCATGGACTGTAGGCCATCAGGCTCCTCCATCCATGGGATTTTCCAGGCAAGAGTACTGGAGTGGGGTGCCATTGCTTTCTCCAAACTGATAGATGAGGGGTCTGCAAGGTAGCAGGAAGAGATAGAATCAAGATAATGAAGTAAGAACCTTTCTCTTCTGAAAAGAAGTTGAAAAAATAAAGGTAAAAGAAGATCAGGACAACTCTGGACTTGAGATCGGTGGACATTTCGAGCATTCATTCTTGTCTGTTTTTCTTCCCTTCTACAACAGGAGCAACAAGGTTTCCCTTGGAAGCAGGGAGGTGTGAAGGGTGAGGCTGGAGGCTGGATAAAACTGGTAAATTTTGGAATAAACTGTGGGCATTGGAAGAGGTGTGTTTTACTTTAAGTAAATCATCTCTTTTTGTTCACAGTAGCTAACCCACCACCAATGGGGGTGAGCAGGGGACAGCCACTCAAGTGTCCAACAAACAAGTTTCCTTAGCTTTCTGGATGGCAATCATATGAATTTCTGTTGGCTTCTATGGCTGTGATGCTCTAAAGGTAACCCAAGTTCATATAAATCTGACACAAGGATTACAAATATTCATCAGGCATCCCAACAAAGGAAATGCAGCAGGCGCAAAAGCGAGAGAATAAGTGAGAGCAACCGGAGGGGGAAAAACCTAGCAACCAGCAAACAACACCATCCAAATTCATCCTATGCAGTCACTGGCGCTTTAACAGGGAAGCAAAGAAAAGCAGGTTTGATGAGGCTTTGTGTCTTAATAAAACATCTTTGAGGATTGAGGAAACAACATATACAGAGCGTTCTGTGTTCCTTCATCATCAAAGGCACAGGATTAATGGATGCGGCTCTTCTTTCTCATGTATGACAATGTATTTTTCATTCTTTACTTTACTCTGAGACTGGATAAGAACAGCTCCATCCGGTTGCCCTGCCAACCCTTCTCAAGTAAGAGGAGAGTTCAGACTCCACTTTGTGTTTGACTGTTATATCCCTCCTATTGAAGCTGACCTGAATAGAAAAGCTACCCACTAATGGCGTAAATGTCAACACTGTAAACAAGCTTTAGAAATGAGAAACAGCCATGATAATCAAGCTATCTAAATGCAAGTGCTGTAAGCTTCAAAAGTTGTGGCTAATAATTTCTGTAAGTAAATCTCATTTTAATGTGCCTGTGTGTGTGTGTGTGCAAAGTCGATTCAGTCATGTCTGACTCTTTGCGACCCCATGGACTGTAGCCCACCAGGCCCACCAGGCTCCTCTGTCCATGGGATTCTCCAGGCAAGAATACTGGAGTGAGTTGCCATGCCCCTCTCTAGGGGCTCTTCCTGACCCAGGGATTGAATCCCTGTCTCTTACATCTCCTGCATTAGCAGGAGGGTGAGCAGGAGGGTTCTTTCCCACTAGCACCACCTGGGAAGCGCCTTTAATGTGCCCACTGTATGGCAAATACACTGCATGAAAACTCCATCACCAAAGTGGGGAAAGGCAGAGAGTGAGGTGGCAAAGCTTCAGGCCTGCATTCTCTCTGCCTGACTCCACCCAACTAAAACAGTGGGTTTTTTACATGTTACAAATAGAATCTTCAGGTAAGAATGCATTTGAGCAAAGGACTTTACATCTGAGAATTTTGAAAATCACTGCACCAAAGGAACACACAATGGAAGGGAATCCTTCCACAAATCCTTCCTTAAACTAAATACTTGTTTTCATTTCTTGTGCAGACATTTATTGAGCATCTTCCGTGCACAAGAGTATGATCTTTTCACTATGATGGGCACAAAGAAGTTAAAAATACAGGAGAGAAGGAAGAGGGAAAAAATGGAAATTAACGGATAGGAGTGCCATTCTTGAGAAGGATGAGTGTGATCTTGAGCACAAGAAAAGGGACTAGCGTCAGCTGCAGGAGGAAAGCCTTGTCCACAATGAAACAAAAGACACAAACGGCTTTGTGGTATGGGGGTGGGGAGAGTAAATAGAGAGGGGAGGGAACTCAGAATATGAGAGGAGTCCTGCCTGGTGGCTGTGATCTCCTTTATAAATTGTTCTCCATTCATCCCACATTCATCAACTACCTACCCTGTGCCAGACATTGTGCTCAGTGATGATGGACATGGGCAGCGTCCCTTGGGAACTTGCAATTCAGCTGAAACAGTGAAACCAGCAGATTCAAGGCTACAATTCAGACAGCCAGCGAGAAAACCCATAAGGCATGGCAAAGAAAATAGGCACTGTGTGGATACAGAGGAGATCATTTTGGACCTAGCTAACCAGAAAAATGAGGATGATGAGGTGTTGAACAGATGGAGGTGGTGTGAGGTGATAACAGGAGTATTCTGTTTAATAACATAGTGATGATCTTTGTATATCACAGACCATCATAGCCTATGCATCTTAAAAGACGGTACATATGTCTTTCAGATACGTTTCATTTAATTGTCACAATAATCTCGCAAACCATGTACTACTGTCACCACTTAACAGATGGGGGTGGGAAATCTATAGGAAGGAGAATAACTTACTCAAAGACATTTCCTTGATAAAGGGCAAAGCCAGGATTTTAATCTAGGTCTGTCTGAGTCCAAAGTTCATGTTCCATCCTCAGCACCAGACTGCCTCTTCATTGATCTTTTTTTTCATCATTTTTTTCCTGCCTCACTTTCCCTGAATCTTTCAACTCACCTGCACTCAGTTGATGAGTAATCAAAATTCTTTTAAAGAATAATTACATACTTCTAAGTAATGTTTACCACAGTAGCAAATGTGTACTGAGAGAATATATACTCTCTTTTAAACTTTGACAGGTTTCCATTTATCAGAACCAGAGATAACCAATTCAAACTGAAAAGGTCACTCTAGAGCCTCATTCCCACCAGAGATATCATGTGGCTTCAAGAAACTTCAAGGTATCCATGCGTTACTCATCTGAGGATCTTCAGAACTTAAACCAGAGCCTAATGCAAAGGAACAATCTAATTAATGCTAATTGAGAGGAAATGGATGAATAATCAAATATTCCCTTTGCTTTGTGCTGAAGAATTGATGCTTTTGAACTATGGTGTTGGAGAAGACTCTTGAGAGTCCCTTGGACTGCAAGGAGATCAAACCAGGCAATCCAAAATGAAATCAACCCTGAATATTCACTGGAAGAACTGAAGCTGAAGCTCCAATACTTTGGCCACCTGATGCGAAGAACTGATTCATTGGAAAAGACCCTGATGCTGGGAAAGATTGAAAGCAGGAGGAAAAGGCAGCGACAGAGGATGAGATGGCTGGATGGCATCACCGACTCAATGGACATGACTTTGAGTCAACTCTGGGAGATAGTGAAGGACAGGGAAGCCTGACATGCTACAGTCCATGGGGTCGAAAGAGTTGAACATGACTTAGCAACTGAACTTTGTTTTCAGTGAATGGGCTGATTAAATTAGGCAGAAGAAGCTGTTCTATATGGCAAACTCTCCACATGTCAAACCCATCAACCAATAATGAGACTGCACCATGTGCTAGGATGTGCTCTCTTGCTCAGTTGGGTCCGACTCTTTGTGATCCCATGGACTGTAGCCCACCAGGCTCCTCCGTCCATGGGATTTTCCCAGCAAGAATCCTGGAATCTATTGTCATCTCCTCCTCCAGGGGGTCTTCCTCACCAAGACCTCTTGGATTCAAGAGACCTGAATCCAAGCCTCTTGTGTCTCCTACAGTAGCAGGCAGATTCTTCACCACTGTAGCACCTGGGAAGCCCCAGTTGCCATGATATTGGTGGTGGTTATTTGTTTTTCTGCATACTGACTTGTTTATATTTCAACACCCACCTTTTCCATTTCCATTCAATTGTTATTTATTTAATTCTAATGACCACCTATGAAATAAGGTACATTATCCTCATTTTGCAGCTGAGAAAACAACAAAGGCTCAGAAATATTAATAGTTTTATGATCTCCATCAATTCACTCAGCTAATAAGGGCTGGAGACTGGATTTCACTGTGGAATGTTTTTGAGTCCCAGTTTGCAAAGGACAACTTATGAAGAAGTCTTAGAAGAAAGCTATTCCAAAAACTCACTGATCTCTTCTGCCCGAGAAAAAGTTCTATACTCGCAGGACCAGCCTTGCACTTGGTTTTGCCCAAGAGGCATTAAGAGAAAATTCTGTCACAGAGATAGTCTCTGCAAATGAAATTGGAAGATCCAGGAAACCGGAGAAAATAAAATACCCAGATTTAATTTTCTACAAATACATCTATCATTAATCTTTTAAATGGATTTTATAAGAACTTTATTACACATAATTCTAGTCCTGAAATCTCAGATTTACAGAGGCTAAAATTTCCATAAAATATAAAATGTGAATAATTTAGATTACATCCTACTGTACAATAAATACACACCCCAGACAGGAAAAGATCTATAACCTCATTTTCTTCCTGACATCCACCGAGCAGCTTTTCCTGGCAAAAAGTTTGCTGACTCAAGCAGTTCAGCCAGAATCCTAACAAAGAAAAGGGTAGTTCTCTTTGGCTAAAATGCCTTTCTTACCAAACACAGTTTAGAGAGGTGCCTCTAGAGTAATGGCTGCCCAGTTTTAAATTCTATTTCTGCCATTTACAATCTGTGTGATGTGACCTTGGACAATTTAGGAAAACTCTCTGTGTCTGTCCTCCTCCAGGGCTAGGACTATTATGAGGCTTAAATGAAAATAATGCATATAACCTAATTAACTTATTTCTAGGCACAGAGCAGGCATCCAGTAAACGCCATCAGCATTATGTATTATGTGTACACATGTGTGCTGTGCTGTGCTAAGTGTCTTCAGTCCTGTCTGACTCTTTGCCACCCCATGGACTGTAGCCCACCAGGATCCTCTGTCCATGGATTCTCCAGGCAAGAATACCGGAGTGGGTTTCCCTGCCCTCCTCCAGGGGATCTTCTCAACTGAGGGACTGAATCCACTTCTCCTGCATTGCAGGCAGATTCTTTATCACTGATCCACCAAGAAAGTCCCCTTACAACCCATCTAAACTTCTCTGTCCAGTATTCTGTTCTTCATTTCACATTCTTTCTTGATGAAAAAATAAATGAATTTTCACTAAGGTATTAACAGACATTAACAACCTAATTTTAACCCTCCTGGGATAGCAAGAATAATAACTAACATGGTCTTGTACTTAAGACGTGCTGTGTAGGTAGCTACGTATACAAGAATGAAGTTAGAACACTTCCTAATGCCATACACAAAGATAAACTCAAAATGGGTTAAAGACCTAAATGTAACACCAGAAACTATAAAATTCTTTGAGGAAAACATAGGCAAAACACTTAATAACATAAATGAAAGCAAGATCCTCTATGACCCACCTCCTAGAGTAATGGAAATAAAAACAAACAAGTGGGACCTAATGAAACTTAAAAGATTTTGCACAGCAAAGGAAACTACAAACAGGTGAAAAGACAACCCTCAGAATGGGAGAAAATAATCGCAAAGGAAACAACTGACAAAGAACCAATTTCCAAAATATACAAGCAACTCATACAACTCAATACCAGAAAAACAAACAACTCGATCAAAAAGTAGGAAAAAGACCTAAACAGACATTTCTTCAAAGAAGGGATACAGATGACTAACAAACGCATGAAAAGATGCTCAACATCGCTCATTATTAGAGAAATGCAAATCAAAACTACAATGAGATACCACCTTACACCCATCAGAATGGCCATCAACAAAAAGTCTACAAACAATAAATGCTGGAGAGGGTACGGAGAAAAGGGAACCTACTTGCACTGATGGTGGGAATGTAAATTGATATAGCCACTATGGAAGACGGTATAGAAATTCCTTAAAAAACTAGGAATAAAATCACCATATGACCCAGAAATCCCACTGCTACGCATATACCCTGAGGAAACCAAAATTTAAAAAGACACATATACCCCAATGTTCATTGCAGTGCTATTTACAATAGCTAGAACATGGAAGCAACCTAGATGTCCATCGACAGATGAATGGATAAAGAAGCTGTGGTACATACACACAATGGAGTATTGTCCTATGCTAAGTCGCTTCAGTTGTGTCTGACTCTGTGCAACCCTATAGACTGCGGCCTGCCAGGCTCCTCTGTCCACAGGATTATCCAGGCAAGAATACTGGTGTGGGTTGCCATGCCCTTCTCCAGGAAATCTTCCCAACCGAGGGATTGAACACGCATCTCTTGTGTCTCCTGCATTGGCAGGCAGGTTCTTTACCACTAGCACCACTGGGAAGCCCACAATGGAATATTAGTCAGCCATAAAAAGGAATGCATTCGAGTCAGTTCTAATGAGGTGGACGAACCTATACAGAGTGAAGTAAGTCAGAAAGAGAAATATAAATATCATATACAGATGCATATATATGGAATCAAGAAAGATGGTACTGATGAATTTATTTGCAGGGCAGCAATGGAGACACAGACATAGAGAAGAGACTTTGACACACGGAGACAGGAGGAGAGGGTGATCCGCATGGAGAGAGCAATATGAGTAATTTACAATGCCATACGTAAGATAGACAGCCAATGTGGATTTGCTGTATGACTCAGGGAACTCAAACAGGGGCTCTGTGACAATCTAGCAGGGTGGGATGGGGAGGGAGATGGGAGGGAGGTTTGGGAGGGAGGGGACATGGGTGTACCTATAGCTGATTCTTGTTGATGTTTGACGGAAAACCACAAAATTCTGTGAAGCAATTATTCTTCAATTAAAAATAAATAAATGCTTTTAATGTGCTGTGTACTTTGTGAATTTGCATATTCACAAAGCTTATTATTTGTGATTTCAGTTCTCACCAAACCATTTTACAGATGATGAAACTAAGGTTACTTAACTGACTGCAATTCACAGCATTTGCAATTGGCTGTCCAGAAGTGGTCCAGGACTGCCTGACTCCAAAAGCCAAACTTAAAGAGCATTTCACTCTTAATTGTTGAGGCCCCAGTCAAAGTGTGGAGAGGGGCTGGTGTTGTTAAGAAGGGGAGAAAGGAAAGAGGGATGATTTCTTGGTCCATGTTACAGTCTACACAGTCAACAGTTTGGGAAGTTTTAAAAGTTAAGGTTTTATTATGACTAATATTCAAGTTTCCACTTGGTTATTTCCTTTCCATTCTCAAATATTAACTCAAGCATTAAGCTCCCCAAATATGCATTTTTAAGGATAAGCCCACTCCTGAAGACTGGGAGAAGAGTCAAAACCACCAAGAACCTCTGACAATTTAAAAGGCTTATCCAGTGGCTTTAAGAGAGCCATATGTCCCTGTAATGGTGGGAAGATGTTGGAAGAATATTGCATGGTGTGTGAGTGGTCAGTTGCTCAGTTGTGTCCAAGTCTTTGAGGCCACTTGGATTGTAGCCTGCCAAGTTCCTCTATCCATGGAATTCTCCAGGCAAGAATACTGGAGTGGATTTCCGTTTGCTATTCCAGGGGATCTTCCTGACCCAGGGTTCAAACCCATGTCTCCTGCATCTCCTGAATTGGCAGGCGGATTCTTTACCATGTTGAATGATGGCATCACATGAAATTTATCAGATTTGTTATAATTTTTATAGTGGATTCATTGCCTATATGAAATAAGAAGACAAGGCAATCTCTTGACAAAAATACACAGAAAGGGATTCCAACCTTAAAGTTGCTGTGCAAACTGTGCCCCTCCCCAAAGAACATGATAACGATGATGTCTGCAGGATTATGTCAGTGAGCAAGACATAATTCTGGGGCTGTTTGAGGCAACTGGATTCAGTTGATGATCCTTAGAGGTTAATTGCACAATGTATGTTACCGACGTGGGATAAATCTACAAGGATATTTCAATAGGGGACAGATTTTTGTATTACAAATTTGGATCTGAGATCAAGGAACAAAAGCAACCCTGAATTTGTAAAAAGCTAAGAATCTTCTCCTCACTCTACAAGCATCTGCACCTTAAATTTAGTCTTCACTTCATCTGCCACCATCTCACAGGGTGACTGAGATAATCAAAGGGGATAATGTATCTGAGGGTGCTCTGAAACACCGCACAAATGTGAGGAATCACCGTCATCTTTATTACAGTAGATATTCAAGACTTTTCCCAGCTAACGACCTTCAGAAGTCAGAGAAGAATGCCTGGGGGAAAAAATACAGAGTTTTATTAATTCATTTAGGCTTTGTGCCAATTGAATCTAACTCTAGAACTATTTCCTGTAATTATGATTTAGTAGTGCCAGAAACAAATATAGCTATCAAGTTCAACCACTTGCCTGGAGAACAAATTAGTTCATAAAACGTGGAGGATTTTATCTCCAAATTGAAAATTTGGCCTAAGTCAGTAACAGACACTAAGTCACTTGATTTTGTTCTCAGTAGGGTAAATTTGGCTAGGTGGTATTTTCAAGGGGAAAAAAAGTATCCACTAAAAGTTAATGTAATTAGAAGAAAAATATATTCCCATGTAATGTTCAAAAAGGGGTCCATTCATGATATTAGTATTTTGATCCATTTTTTTAAAGACTATAATTCTATCTGGTCAGTGGGATCAATGAAGGTGGCTACAGCAATGAAATTAAAAGATGCTTGCTCCTTGGAAGGAAAGCTATGACAAAACTAGACAGTGTATTAAAAAGGAGAGACATCGCTTTGCCGACCAAGGTCCGTAGAGTCAAAGCTATGGTTTTTCCAGTAGTCATGTAAGGATGTGAGAGTTAGACCATAAGGAAGGCTGAGCACTGAAGAACTGATGCTTTTGAATTTTGGCGCTGGAGAAGACTCTTGAGAGTCCCTTGGACAGCAAGGAGATCAAACCAGTCAATCCTAAGGGAGTGAGTGAAAGTCACTCAGTCGTGTCTGACTTTTTGTGACCCCATGGACTATACAGTCCATGGAATTCTCCAGGCCAGAATACTGGAATGGGTAGCCTTTCCCTTCCCCAGGGGATCTTCCCAACCCAGGGACTGAACCCAGGTCTCCCACATTGCAGGCAGATTCTTTACCAGCTTAGCCACAGGGGAAGCCTAAGGGAAATCAGCCCTAAATATTCATTAGAAGGACTGACCGAAGCTCCAAGACTTTGGTCACCTGATGCAAAGAGCCAACTTGTGGGAAAAGACCCTGATGCTGGGAAAGATTGAAAGCAAAAGGAGAAGAGGGTGACAGAAGATGAGATGGTTAGATAGCATCACCAACTCAATGGACATGAATTTGAGCAAATTCCCAGAGATAGTGAAGGACAGGGAAGCCTGGCGTGATGCAGTCTATGGGGTCACAAAGAGTCAGACATGACTTAGCAACTCAACAACATCAATTATTCCAATAACTTTAGTAAGCAAAAGTATCACTATGTTTTATATCCATGCATTTTATTTTTTAGCCCAGAGCAGGACCAGGGATTCTCCATTGTTAATAAGAATCTCAAGTACTTTTGATGTAGGAGGTCCCCAGAATCACTGCTGGAGATCAGAGGTATGCAAACTCAAACTAGTCTCCTATTTAGACCAGGGCAAGGGAGGCAGCAGAAATGAGTAAAGCAAGCTCAACAGGGATCGTGGTAACAGAGGATGCTTTTTCTCTTCTATGGGATGCAGTAGGTACTTGGCATAAGTCACTTTTCCCCCCAAAGAAATAAATACGCAGTTTCCAGGTGTTTCAGTATTTTAAGAGATGTCAAAGCTGTATTTGTGTGTAAAATATTCTGATTTTCAAATGTTCGCTCAACATTTAGAATACTATATAGATGAAACAATGCACTGACAGGCTACACTTAATCAGTGAAAGGCTATTCTAGAACCTCTATTCTAGGCTAGAACTACTTGCAGGTTACAGAGTATGGGCCTTTGCCATGAATGAATGAATGGTATGCCAACTCTTTAGGACTGCTGCCCTTACCTTGCAGCTGAAGCAAAGTGCTATCCTATCTCCTAAAGAAATTAAAAATGACCACCCCATTGTTTTCAGTGGTGGGAACTGTCCCATAAAACAGCAGTACACTTGCTCATTGCGCGCACGTCCTCCCCTCAACAGTAACATTTTATTTTGTTTCTGGACTGTTGTCTACCTATCTTTCACGGTGCAGCTCATTGCATTTTTAAAAGATGTTTTTTCCAGGAGCTAATTGAGCTTTATCTATGTGAGTGGGCTAGAATCTGTCACTGACAGCCTGCAGAAGGCCATTTCTTCAATTGCTTGGAAGAACTAAAGAGTCAAACATGACAAACTGCAGCCCGGAATACCTGGCAGCCAGCCCATTAGAGCTGCTGTGGTAAGATGCAGTAATAAATTACTTAGAGAACACAGACTCACTTTATTTCCATCATGAAAGTCGCCACCCTAAAACCAAAAGAAAAGATTTTATTTTATTTTTTTTCTATCATGGTTTGTCAGGGCCTTTTGGAAACAGAATGCATTATTTATTTTCTACAAAACATAATTGCTGGCAAAACCACTCTAGACTATGGAAACAGCTTTCTTTTGTTTCTTGTATGATTTCTTGAGAAACAAACCTTCGGCTTTCTTTATACCCCTTATGTTCTGCCAAGGAGCAACTGTTAACACAGTAGCAACTGTAGCGAATAAAAAATCAAACTGTGCATTTCTTTCCAATCCTGTTTTATAAACTGAATCCTATTGCCTCCAGGTTCCTTCCAACCTACCAGACAATTAACTTTTTCCTAAGGGGTGAAGCAAAAGTACCCCTTTTACCAGGATGTTATCAACCACTGACTTAAAGGATTAAGAATAAACTGCAAAAGGTGTCTGCCAGTATCCTGGGGATTTGCTCTGTTTAGTTTGGATCAAATCCTCCCATGGGCAAAGCAGGCCATATAGGAGTCTCGATTTGAAATGGATGGGTTTCTCCCTAGATAGATAATTTTCTGAACTGACTGCTTTTTCTGTCTTGATCCCAGTTCTAATGTTTATTTCTGATCATATAGCATGTTACAACCTCAGATTTTGGTGTTCACCTTTGTGCAGTACTGGGTGTTGATACAGCCTTGCCACCACTGAATCACTGTGGTCAGGGAAAGATTCTCTGCCTGGCCAGCCTGGGTTGGAGGAGTCTTTTGAAGGACCATGTGCAGTGGGGAAGCAGCGATGCCCCAAATGAGAAGCAGGTTGTTTCTGCCGGTTGATAGCCGGTAGAATGTAGCCATGAAGAGCATCAGTTTGGTCGTGGTTTAGTTGCTCAGTCGTGTCCGACTCCTGTGACCCCGTGGACTGTAGCCCTTCAGGCTCCTCTGTCCATTGGATTCTCCAGGAAAGAATACTGAAGTGGGTTGCCACGTCCTCCTCCAGAGGATCTTCCCACTCCAGGGATCACACTTGCGTCACTTTTGTCTCCTGCATTGGCAAGCAGGTTCTTTACCACTAGCACCACCAGGGAAGCCAATGCTCTTGAACAATGGAAGCCTCATAGGAGTAAGTGGGCAGATTCCCAAGAGATCTTTGGCACAGATACGAATACTTATTTGGAGGTAAGATTTCTTGTAACAAGTGCAGCCTCAGTATTATTTGCTAGAACGCTGTAAATATTATCAAACTGACAGAGACAGGTGGGCTATCAGAGGACTTGAAGCATCTTCTTTAGCTTTTCCTCACTAGTCATTCATTTGGTGTAGTCTTCCAAGAAGATCATCCTGACAGTGAAGGAAGCAGCTGTCCAGCCACCAACTCCCAGGGATGGGAGGTGAAGAATCTTCAGGAGTTCCTGTGCTCGCTCACTTAGCCCGCTGACTGAGCCCCAAGGAGTCATGCCATTTGTATCCACAACCCAGGACAAGGACACACTGAAGTTACCATTTAGTAAGTTCAGTCTCTGTGCTCTGAGCTGCTCTGCATTGAGACAGGGATAGAAAGAAGAAGGAAATGAGAAAACTTAATTCTGGTACTTACATTTTTTGACAGTCTCAAAGTTCAGAAGAAGTGCCCTTTCTCACAGGCTTACATCACATACAAGCCTCTTCCAAGGACTTTTGCTGCAGCTTTGAGAGAGAGATCTCGTGCAGCTCAGCCTCCTCTCTAGGCAAGGTTGCTGCTGCTGCTGCTAAATCGCTTCAGTTGTGTCTGACTCTGTGCGACCCCATAGTCAGCAGCCCACCAGGCTCCCCCATCGCTGGGATTCTCCAGGCAAGAATACTCACCTACATTTCCAATAAAAAAGAGTCCTTCACTCTTTGCCACCTGGCTCACCTTTTTAGGGTCACTTAGTCATCCCTCTGCTGAGAAATACCTACTTTTCTGTGCTGTGAGTCTGCAGGTAAACTGGCAGCTACAAGAATACAACCAGAACTGAATATTCTTGTCGTGTTCCTCTAGACAGTTCACTCTGTTCATGGTGTTTCCTATCATCCTCCGTTTTCAATTTTTCCTAAACAAGTTCCTCTACATGCTGTTACCCTATCTCTCTGGTTGATTCAATCTCTTCTTCAGAAAATATTTATTTTGTACTTTTTTTATTCTCATGCTAGGCAGCAAGAATAAACAATATATTATTTAATTCAACCAACATGTATATGCCAGGCACAGTTTCCATATCCTAGCAATCTCTCAGCCTGATAGGGAAACTAAGCAAACCAGAATATATATATATAATAGAGAGAGGCAAATGATGCTATCCTGAGCACAGTGCGCTTGGGAAACACAAACGGAAGTGGGACTCCAAAAAGTGGACGGACACAACTTAGCGGCTAAACAACAGCAACATGGCACTCACTCTCTTGAGAGCTGAGGAACACAAGAAAGAAGAGTTGCAACGACGATGGACATATCCATGGTAGCATGTACGGGAGCACCACTGAGCCATGTAAGTGTCAGTGGGGGAAAAGGCCGAAAGTTTGGGCATCCTCTTCCGTTTTTCTGAAACATCTACCTCCACCAATTTGCTGTCAGGTGTCTACTATTTCCTCCAGTCTCAATTCATAGAACCACAAAAAACATCCTCAAATGCCAGTGAAGAACAAACAGCTCCCTCTTCATTCTGCTCGTCAGTGATAAATAATTTTTGCCATGTTGTATAGCAATCCAGATGCTGGTCTCTCTCCCCAACTTCTCTGCAGGACCCTGTGAGCAGGGTCTGTACCTCTCTCCTTTCTGTACTCCAAACACCAACCCCAGTTCTTTGAATGTAACAGAGGCTTCCGAGCAGTTAGTTTGTGGGTTAGACTGTGTCTCACTGCACCATGCACATTTCTTTAGCCTAGGCTGCCACTGTATAAACACTATGCCCATGAAATGAACAGTCAGCATTCACTGGTGAGAACTATTGAATACTCTGCTGCAGGTAGGGAGCTAGAAGCTGAGAATACAAAGACGAACTTCACTGTCTCTCCTCACGAGAGAGAGAGCCGTCTATGATTCCTAGAAAAGGTGATACCTGCCAAGAGGAAGAAGAGGAAAAGACGAGTCTAGATCTATGCCTCTCAAAGTGTGGGCTGAAAATCAGCAGCAAGAGCACCACTGGGGAATTTGTTACAAATGCAGAAGGTCAAACCTCACTTGAGACCTACAAAATCAGACGCTGCAATGTGACCAGGCCCCCAGGCACGCGACAGGCACGACAACCAGGCACACTGTTGTTGCCGTTTAGTCGCTAAGTCATGTCTGACTCCTTCACGACCCCATGGACCATAGCCCGCCAGCCTCCTCTGTCCATGGGATTTTCAAGGCAAGAATATTGGCGGGGGTTGCCATTTCCTTCTCCAATGCCATAAGCACATTACAGCTTGACAAACATTGATGGAGGCAGTGAGACAGCGTGGGAAACAGCAAGAAAGGATGCTCACACGTGGCTTTTCAGTTGGGCCCCATAAGTTGTTCCACACAGCTGGAGAAAGAGCGCAAATTTGGGAGTGGGTAAAACAGACTGGAAAGGTAGGGATGGGCAGATCTTGAGGCGCTACCTGTCATCCTGGGAGTGTGAATTTTGTCATGTACATGAAGGCTATGAGGGTTAATGGAGAATGGTATGCAGGAGAGCAACATGGTCACACATGTTGTAGAAAGATCACTTGGAGGGCTGAGGGGACAGGGCTGGGAAGGGGGAGTCTACAGGTAAAGATTAATTCAGAAACTGTTTCAAAAGTTGAATTATGACCCAGCAATCCCACTGCTGGGCATACACACTGAGGAAACCAGAAGGGAAAGAGACACGTGTACCCCAATGTTCATCGCAGCACTGTTTATAATAGCCAGGACATGGAAGCAACCTAGATGCCCATTAGCAGATGAATGGATAAAGAAAGCTGTGGTACATATACACAATGGAGTATTACTCAGCCATTAAAAAGAATACATTTGAATCAGTTCTAATGAGGTGGATGAAACTGGAGCCTATTATACAGAGTGAAGTAAGCCAGAAAGAAAAACACCAATACAGTATACTATCGCATATATATGGAATTTAGAAAGATGGTAACAATAACCCTGTATACAAGATGGCAAAAGAGACACTGATGTATGGAACAATCTTATGGACTCTGTGGGAGAGGGAGAGGGTGGGGAGATTTGGGAAAATGGCATTGAAACATGTAAAATATCATGTATGAAACGAGTCGCCAGTCCAGGTTTGATGCACGATACTGGATGCTTGGGGCTGGTGCACTGGGATGACCCAGAGGGAGGGTATGGGGAGGGAGGAGGGTTCAGGATGGGGAACACAGGTATACCTATGGCGGATTCATTTTGATATTTGGCAAAACTAATACAATATTGTAAAGTTTAAAAATAAAATAAAATTTTTAAAAAAAGTTGAATTAACACAATTGCATTTGTGGTGGTGGGGGAGGCATTTCAAAAAGAAGAAAAGCTTCAGTGTATAATTAAGAGAGTAGAAGTTTTTTACATTCATGTTCGATTATTCTTTAGATTTAAACATTTTAATTTTATAGCCCTTATTGAGATCGTTACTATGATGAGGAACTGTATTTAATTGTTGGGTAACAAAAATAGAGAAGCCACAACCCCAGTCAGGAAAGTTTATGCTCTTAGAGGGGAAGGCAGACAAAAAAATCATTAGCAGACCATCTATTAGATGTGAACAGAAACTGTAGAATCACAGAGGTGGGCAAGAATTACTAAATCCTGACCAAGCCAATAGGAGAAAGCTTCACAGAGGAGGTTACATATGGGCAACTGAATAAAACACAATAATGAAGGCAATATAAGATCATGGCTCAGAGCATGAGTTCTGGAGCCAGACTGTTTAGGTTTCAATAAACCATCTACAGGTACTTGCTTAGGCTAAATAAACCATCTATACAGACCAGCCCTACACAATCTTATTGTTATTATTGTTGTTCAATCACTAAGTCATGTCTGATTCTTTTTGACCCCATGGACTGCAGCACACCAGGCTTCCTTTTCCTTCACTGTCTCCCAGAGTTTGCTCAAATTCATGTCCATTGAGACAGTGATGCTATCTAACCATCTCACCCTCTGCCACCCTCTTCTCCTTTTGCCTTCAATCTTTCCCAGCATCAAGGTCTTTTTCAACAAATCAGCTCATTCCAGCAAGTGGCCAAAAATATTGAAACTTCAGCTTCAGCATCAGTCCTTCCAATGAATATTCAGGGTTGCATACTGTCTTCTAAGTGAAGTGAAGTCACTCAGTCGTGTCCGACTCTTTGCGACCCCATGGACTGTAGCCCACCAGGCTTCTCTGTCCATGGGATTTTCCAGGCAAGAGGACTGGAGTGGGTTGCCATTTCCTTCTCCAGGGGATCTTCCTTCTGCAAAGTATTTAATCTTTGTTTCATCTTTATAGTGGGGATGATAATAAGCAGCCCATCTTACAGGGTTGTCCCAAAGACTAAATAAGACATGTCAGGTTTATAACACAGTGCCCAGAATCTGGTAAGCACTCAAAAAAAATGATGCCTTTTATGACTACAATATACGAGCTGAATCTTGAATAAGACAGTGTTTTCTAGAGAGAGAAAAGCTGAATATAATTTCTGGTAGAGAGTGTGCACAGGCAGGGGAAGATGCTGAAACAAGAAATTTGGGAAATATGGCACAAAGCCTGGAATGAGACTCTCAGAAGCTTCCATTTTCCCTTGAGGATCCTGGGTATAGATGCAAAAGAGTAATGTGATGGTGTTCATGTGTTCAGTTCAGTTCAGTTCAGTCGCTCAGTCGTGTCCGACTCTTTGCGACCCCATGAATTGCAGCACGCCAGGCCTCCCTGTCCATCGAGTCAGTTCATGTGTTAGGAAGCATAAAAGATGTAATAAAACAAGAAGAGCCTGGAAACACGGTGAACTATTCAGAGTGTCCAGCAGCAAATGTGACAAGAGATGATGGTCAAATTAATGTTAGTGATGAGCAGGGGTGTGGCCGGAATCAAGAGTCAGCTCCGAATTTGAACTCCTGGGTTTCAGTGAGCAATTAAGTAACAGGATGGCTCTGAGTGTCTGTGTGGGATGAAAAGAACAATGGTGAAACATCTCATCACGTGTCAAAGCCAGGCTTAGAAGGCAGCTACAAATAGCAAAAAAAAAAATAGCAGAGATTAGAAACATCGAAGTTTGTTTCTGTCGCAAGCGTAGTCCACAGCTAGGCAATTTGTGACTGACAAGACACCCAACAGTGGGGACCAAGGCTCCTTCAATCTGTTGATCCCATGTAAGGACCCTCTTCCCAAAGTCACCCCATGATTCAAATTGCTGCACCAGCTCTAGCTTCAACCACTATCTCCTCATTCCAGTCATTAAGAAAAAAGAAATGAATGAAAAAGGAAAAATGCTTTCAATGACATTTATTTAAAGGAGGGTCTCAGAAGCTGTCACGTGACCCTTTCACTAGCATCATATTAGAAAGAATAAGCAAGGGAGGCAAATCAGTAGATTTACTTGGAGTGCCGAGCTAATAGCTAGAGATTCTATCACTGTGCTATGCTGGAAGGATACAGAAGATCCTGGGGAAAAAAGAAGCAATCTCTGCCATAACCAGACAAGGAATAGGGCAGGGAAGCAAGCTCAACTGAGGGCAAAATAAAAATTGAGATGAAGGTATCTATGGGGACAGTTAATGAAAAGCACCAAGGAGGTAGTTGGTGACATGTCTCTAGAGATTAGGAGAGCGGTGTGAAGACATAGATAAGAAGCTTACATGCCTTTGCTCCCGCTTCCAGCTGTTGTGAAATAAACCTCTGAGGTACCAAAAGTAGCCGATTTATTCCATCCATAGAGGAATTTGTTGGCATGACAATAAACCCAAAGCAGAAATTATTATATTATGATGGTCAACAACACACAGTAATTCACATGGTTTACAGATAAGAATCTTCTCCCAGGACTGCTCCATAGCTCTGCTATTGATGCCTATGGGCTGGTCATATTTTTCCCATGTTGGACTTTGGAGCTGACGTTTGCTTCTTGAGTTTGAGGCTACGATCATTTGAAATCCCTTATAGCAACTTCTTTAAAACAAACTTCATATCCCAGTGCTTATGCTGTGTCAGGAACAACATTTATTTTCATGGCTCTAAAATGACAGAATTTGAGAGACAGAATTCCTAGATTTCATGATACCTGGAAAGAATGAGTATCCTCTCCCTGTCTCCACGTGTGACACCCTCAGATCAAAGGTCAGTCAATACTGTCCCCAATTTGACCTTGTATTCCTAAGGGACTCCTCATATATTTCTGTGAACAACTCATATGGTGAAAGGCCTGAAAATCAAGTACACATGGGATAGTTTGAGAAATCTTGAGAAGGCAGGAAGCTGAGCAGGATTTTAAGATTCCAATATCAGAAACATGGGCAAGAAACACACTTATCTATAAAATGGAACCAAAAGGAAGAAGTTCTGAGGAAGTAGACTGAGCCTAAAGGTAGACAGCCTAACATTTGAAAATAACTTACTGAAAAAAATTTCTTTAGTAAAGTGAGAGAATAGGAGGGCATGCCTGATGTAGGAAAGAGTACACAGCAACAATAAAACACTGGAGGCATTTCCATTCAAATCAGAAACTAAACAATGATGCTTATTGTTGACACTTTGACATTATTCTGTAAATTCTAGAGACTGAAATACAACAATAAAAGAAATAAGGTGCATAATCACTGGAAAGGAAATGACAAAAAAATTAATTACTTGCCGATGGTACAATTTATAGTTTTACCCAGAAATCTCAAGCAAATCAACTGAAAAGCTATTTGCACAAATAACATTTTAGGAGGATAGCCAAGTAGGAAAAAATGTAGACTACCAACAGCTTGCCTATATAGCAGTAGTGATGAATTAGAATATGTAGTGGGAAAGGATCCCATTAGTAATGGAATGACAAATATCAATTTCTTGTAATACACCTCACAGTTTGCTGTTCTAAACGCAGGGGCACAGAAGCAGAGTGAGCAGAATCCATCTGATTCCCAAGCTCTCATTATCATGATGAGCACCAGACCTAGGCTGAGCTGGGCCCCAGGAGAAAGCCCTGGCCCCACAGCACGTCACTTATTTATGTGGGGGAGGAGGGGCAGAGGGAAATACCAACCATCTTTGCAATGTGTGCTAAGTCACTTCAGCTGGTGTCATGCTCTCCTCCAGGCGATCCTCCCAACCCAGGGAGCAAAGTCTCATCTCTTAAGTCTCCTGCATTGGCAGGCGTGTTCTTTACCACTATCGCCACCTGGGAAGCCCTTAATGTGAGTTAACTGTGTTTTGAGAAAGAGCCTTCTTATAAAAAGTAGCGTTGAGGCACCCCGAGCTCAGCCTACTGTCTGGATCAGTCAGAGATGTTGCTGTCCTACAGCCAAGCCTGCACAGACCTCTGTTAGCTCACAGCGAAGCTACCAAACAGGGGGATGCCACTGCCTCCGAGGCCACACAGGAGACAAAACTTTTGTCCCTCCTTACAAGTAAATAGCAATGTCTCCAATAAGGAGAAGAAAAAAAATTCTCTGAAGTATTATAGATTTTGGTAATATTTTCATTCTATTTACTCATCCATTCACTGAGAAAAAAATATTTTGAGGCTGTACTCTGCTGGCCACTGTCACAGTGCTAGATAGCTAATGGAGAAGTCTTGGGGAGCTTGAGGTTCAGTGGGAAAGAGCGTTAATGTACAAGTAAGCAAAGAAATAAACTTTCTAATTAAAATTATGATAAACATTAGAAATCAAATAGAGGGCAGTACTAAAGAATAATCCGGACAATGGGACAGGGAGGTGGGCTACTTTAGACACTGGGACTTGATGCATTAGAAAGAGTCTATCACTAAAGAGCCAGAAAAACAGTATCTTAAGAAGAAGAGGTATCATGAGGTTTTCAAAGAACAGGGGGCAGGAAGGCCGATTTCATTAGAGATCAGTGGGCAAGAAGAATAGTGTGTGAGACGAAAATGGAGAAATAAATGAGTGTGGCTTTGCAGACACTAAGTCGTGTCCCACCCTTTCGAGTCCATGGACTGTAGCCCTCCAGGCACCTCTGTCCGTGGAATTTTCCAGACAAGAATACTGGAGAGGGATGGCATTTCCTTCTCCAGGGGATCTTCCCAAGCCAAGGATCAAACTTGCATCTCCTGCACTTGTAGCTGGATTCTTTACATCTGAGCCCATGTGGCCTAGGAGGCCATATTAAACAAGTTGGATTTTATTTTATGTGCAGTGGGAAGTCATTGGTGGTTAATACACAGAAGAGTCAGATTACCAGGTTTTTGGTTTTAAAAAATTACTTTGGCTTAGCAGGCACAATGGATCAGAGACCATTAAGGAGGGCAGGATTAGAATACAAGAGAAAAATGATTATGGCCTAAAATAAAGCGCCAGCGATGGAGCTAGAAAGATGAGAATAAATGCACGCAATATCCCAGAAATAGAATCAAAAGGAATTCTTTGGGATTATATGTGCAAGGTGAAAGAGGAAAAGAAATCAAGACTTCCAGTCTTCTGGATTGAACAACACAGGTCTTGGTGAAGTGGCAAGGAGAAGACAAGGAAGCGTTTAGGAGAAGAAAGCCCCAGAGTTTACTTTTGAACATCATAACTTTAAGGAGGCTGTGAGATGTCCAGGAGGAGCTGTCAAGTAGGCAGTCAGTTAGAAGAGCCTGAACTCCAAGAAGAGGTTTAAGCTCAAGACACAAGTGAGGCTGTCAGCATAGCATATTTAGCCAGCAAGAGAATATAACTGCCTTGGAGAATGGTTCTAAACTGAGTCATGCTCTTTGCCACATCTGTGTAGCAGCACATCTATGTATTTTATTTACTTAATACTTTTTCTAGAAATCAACCAAAACATTCACTTAAATGCACACTTTAATCTCTTTGAAAGCTGTAATACCTGTAAAATCTCTTGTTTAATATGATAGTTACATTCCAGTTGAACATGCATCTAAAATTAACTTTAATTATAGAAGGAGAATGCATAATTCAGGAAATATTTACTGAAGAAGAAGAAATGTTGAGAGGAGGTACTAGAGAACCTAGGAGGTTCTCTTATACTTGAATATTTAGAGTTGTGGTCCAGGGGAAAGAAATTTGCAAAACATGTGCAAAGATTGAGCATCCAGAGATGAGGGGGGTACATCAGAAGAGTGGAGTGTAATGTGTTACCTAGAGCCCCCTTTAGGACTAGAGGACTTACTCCTTCCACTCAGGAAATTGTCATCATCTGGAGAGAACTACCTTCTCAGGGGTTACACCTCCTCCTCAGGGGGCAGACATATCTCATGATAGTCATATCCAGTGGTTACCCAGAGGTTCTAAAGACTACGCCCATCAGCTCAATTTGAGACAACTCTAAAGGCTTTTAGAACTCTCACAAGGTTGGCCGGAGTATTTGTGATGTCCAATATTTTCCACTCCATGCTGTTTCCTTCTCTTATTCACAGATAACAATTCCAAGAGCACTCCCTAATCAATTTCCTGCACGCTGATCTCAGTCTCAAAGTCATCTTCCTGGTAAATGCATCCTTCATCTTGTGATACCTCAGAAGGTAATAAAAAAGCATGCTTCAAGGAAAAATAGAAGGATATTGAAAAGTCAAGTAAGAAGTTATAACCTCATTTTTGTGGGAAGTCTCAATAATTGCAAAGTATACATTTTTACCAAATTAAATGTGGGTATTGTTTGTTGTTGTTCAGTCACTAAGTCATCTCCTACTTTTTTGTGACCTCATGAAGTACAGCACACCAGACTCCCCTGAGCTTCACTATCTCTCAGAGTTTGCTCAAATTCATATCCATTGAGTTGGTGATGCTATACAACCATCTCATCCTTTGCCTCCCCCTTCTCCTTTTGCCATCAGTCTTTCTCAGCTTCCAGATCTTTTCCAATGAGTCAGCTCTTTGCATCAGGTGGCCAAAATATTGGAGCTTCAACTTCACAGTCTTTCTCAGCATCCAGATCTTTTCCAATGAGTCAGCTCTTTTCATCAGGTGGCCAAAATATTGGAGCTTCAACTTCAGCATCAGTCCTTCCAATGAATATTCAGAGTTGATTTCCTTTAGGATTGACTGGTTTGATCTCCTTGAAGTCCAAGGGACTCTCAAGAGTCTTCTCCAACACCACAATTTAAAGGCATCAATTGTTTTACATTCAACTTTCTTTATGGTCCAACTCTCACATCCAAACATGACTACTTAAAAACCATAGCCTTGACTAGATGGTAATGTCAGCAAGGTAATGTCTCTGTTTTTTAATATACTGTCTAGGTTTGCCATAGCTTTTCTTCCAAGGAGCAAGCATCTTTAATTTCATGACTGCAGCCACCATCTGCAGTGATTTTGAAGCCCAAGAAAAGAAAATCTGTCATTGTTTCCAGTTTTTCTCCTTCTATTTGCCATGATGGGACTGGATGCCATGATCTTGTTTGTTTAGTTTTAAGCCAGCTTTTTCACTCTTCTCTTTCGCTGTCAAGAGTCTCTTTAGTTCCTCTCTTTTGCCATTAAAGTGGTATCACCTGCACATCTAAGGTTGTTATTTCTCCCAAAAATCTTCATTTCAGCTTATGATTCATCCAGCCTGGCATTTTGCATGATGTACTCTGCATAGAAGTTAAATAAGCAGGATAACAATATACAGACTTGATGTGTTTCTTTCCCAGTTTTGAACCAGTCTGTTGTTTCATGTCCAGTTCTAACTGCTGCTTCTTGACCTGCATACAGGATTCTCAGGAGACAGATAAGGTGGTCTGGTAGTCTCATCTCTTTAAGAATTTTCCACAGTTTGTTGTGATCCACATGGTCAAAGGCTTTAACATAGTACATGAAGCAGAAGTAGATGTTTTTCTGGATTCCCTTGTTTTCTCTATGATCCAACGGTATTGTTTGGAAGAGGAAAAATGAATTTCAGATCCAACAGGAAGTAAAGTGAGAAACATTTTTTGAAAACCTTTGAAAAGGAAAAAAGAGATCTTCATGCCTCTAGTGTACTTAGTCGCTCAGTCATGTCCAACTCTTTGCGATCCCATGGACTGTAACCTGCCAGGCTTCTCTGTCCATGGGGATTCTCCAGGCAAGAATACTGGAGTGGTTTGCCATGTCCTCCTCCAGGGGATCTTCCTTACCCAGGGATTGAACCCAGGTCTCCCACATTACAGGCAGACTCTTTACTGTCTGAGCCACCAGGGAAGCCCTATAATTAATATAGATTCATGCCTCTAGAATCTATATTAAAATGCACTGAAAAGTATAGTAAGTCATACAGAATGGGGCTGATAACTAAATAAAACAGATTAAGATAAACAGAAAGCTCAAAATGGATCCAATATACATATAAATACATAAGGATAAGTAAGAGTCATTCAGGAAAATGTGTGTGAGAGAGAGAGTTTTCCAGCAACAGAATTTATGTTTGTAAGACCCCAGAAGTTTGAGAGAGGAAAAGAGTTCAACAAAAAATTTATTATACCTAGCACCAAAGCAAAGGAGGCCATGGCATGAGATAGCACCAAAGCAAAGGAGGCCACTGCATGAGATAAAACAAAAGGGATAGTCATATCAAGAGCCTACTAAATCAGACCAAAGATTTTGGATTTTCTCCTAAAAGCAATGGGAAACCATCTAAGGCTGTGGTGGCCCACAGGTTAGCCACTAACACCAAGAGCCAAGCTTGTATTTCAAATACTGCTAGTTTGAATAGAGAGATGCTGCAAGTATAAAACACACACCAAATATTTTGAAAAACTTTTATATAAAAAGTATGTAAGGACTTTCTTAGTGGTATCAGTTCAGTTCAGTCGTTCAGTCGTGTCTGACTCTTCGCGACCCCGTGAATCGCAGCACGCCAGGCCTCCCTGTCCATCACCAACTCCTGGAGTTCATTCAGACTCACGTCCATCGAGTCAGTGATGACATCCAGCCATCTCATCCTCTGTCGTCCCCTTCTCCTCCTGCCCCCAATCCCTCCCAGCATCAGAGTCTTTTCCAATGAGTCAGCTCTTTGCATGAGGTGGCCAAAGTACTGGAGTTTCAGCTTTAGCATCATTCCTTCCAAAGAAATCCCAGGGCTGATCTCCTTCAGAATGGACTGGTTGGATCTCCTTGCAGTCCAAGGGACTCTCAACAGTCTTATCCAACACCACAGTTCAAATGCATCAATTCTTCAGCACTCAGCCTTCTTCACAGTCCAACTCTCACATCCCTACATGACCACTGGAAAAACCATAGCCTTGACTAGACGGACCTTTGTTGGCAAAGTAATGTCTCTGCTTTTGAATATGCTATCTAGGTTGGTCATAACTTTTCTTCCAAGGAGTAAGCATCTTTTAATTTCATGGTTGCAGTCACCATCTGCAGTGATTTTGGAGCCCAAAAAATAAAGTCTGACACTGTTTCCACTGTTTCCCCATCTATTTCCCATGAAGTGATGGGACCAGATGCCATGATCTTCGTTTTCTGAATGTTGAGCTTTAAGCCAACTTCTTAGTGGTATAGTGGATAAGAATCCCCGTGACAATGCAGGGGCCACAGGTTCCATCCCTGATCTGGAAGATTCCACATGCCTCAGCCAACCCCACCACAACTTTGGAGCCTGCACTCTGCAGCTCCCAAGTCGCAACTGCTGAGCCTGTGTGCTGCAACTCCTGAATCCTGCTCATCTAGAGCCCATGCTCCATAACAAGAGAAACCATTGCCATGAGTAGCCTGTGCACTGCAACAAAGAGTAGCCCCCGCTCACTGCAACTAGAGAAAGCCCAAGTGCAGCAATGAAGACCCAGTGCAACTATAAATAAATAATAAATGATTTAAATACTTCATCAATAATTTTTGTGTTGATTATGCTTTAAAATCATAATATTTCACTATATGGGCTAAGTATAACATATTCTTAAAATTCATTTCACCTAGTTTTTACTTTTTTTAGTTTGGGCTTCCCAGGTGGCTCAGGGGTAAAGAATCAGCCTGCCAATGCAGCAGACACAGGAGATGTGGGTTGGATCCCTGGGTCGGGAGATCCCCTCGAGAAGGGAATGGCAACCCACTCCAGTATTCTTGCCTGGAAAATCCCATGGACAGAGGGGACTGGCAGGCTACAATCCAGGTCACAAAGAGTCAGACATGACTGAGCATGCAAGAGACAGTAATAATGTGGCTGCTAAACATTTTTAAATTACTCACATGGCTCACATTTATGGATCATATTATACGTCTGTGGGACAGGGTTGACATCAGAGCTTCGAGCCTAGACAGGAAATGATGGACTTTGCTTCATCATGAGATCCCTCTGGCCTCAGTGTGTCATCATCCAGGCTCCTCCCAGCCATCTGTGCGCGCTGAGTTCCTGACCGGCACTGCCTCCTTCCCATCCTCTTCCCATCCCTGTGCAGCACCTCCTCCCTTCACTTTATCCTCCTGGGAAAGGTCTTATCCTAGTACAACATATACCAGGCCATTTGCTAAGGATTTCAGGTGTTGTCGTTGCTGTTTGATTGTAGAATGGAAGACTGTATCCCTTCAGGAAAGAAAGGCAAGTATGGGGAAGCACTGAAGACAGATACACGATGTAGCTCTTGGCATCCCCTCACGCTGCTGCGCGCCCCCTCCCTACCCAGAAGCCCATGAGTGCACAGTCATTTCCCCATGGTGGGCACTACCTCCCCGGCCCCAAAGTTCAACCATCCCCTACAGGCTGGCCAATACCAAATCAGTTCTTCCCTCATCAGCATCTTGCTTCTCCACTTCACTGCTCACAGCTCCCAAGGGACTCCAGAAATGTCTTGAGAGAGGAGATCTGAGGCCTGTGTGTGGAAAGGCCCCTCCTCCTCCTAGGGCATTTCAAGCAGTTAATTCAGGGAGTTCAAGAGTAACTTTAACCTGACCTTTACCAACTCTGGCCATAGCCTTTCCTTGTAAATCAAAGCTTTGGTGGGGTTTCAGGGGTGGGGGTGTTTGGCACCTTCTGGCAGTGGTCATGGAGGGTCTCAGTTAACCTTCTTGTGGATATCAGATAAGATTTAATCTCTCCCGGATGATTAAGTGGTTGTACAGTAAGCTCAAGTTTGGAAAAGTCAATGTATATGAAAACACAGAAACTGATGCCCTAGAAGGCATTTGATAATTGCTGTTGAATCTGAACCTGCACTGCCTTCAAGGGCCCATTGCTGTTAAAGAGCTTTGATCATAACTAATGGGCTAGCGGCTGGAGGGAAGACCGCATAGCAAAGGATCTTCAAAGCGAGGCAAGAGGCCAGGGCTGCTCTTTTCTAGTTGGGGGTGGCAAACTGAAAAGCCTACCAGAACCAGGCAGGACATATAAAAGAATGAAGCAGCCAACCCTGGGAATGGAAAGCACACCCCCAGTGTTTGTGAAACCCTACAATTCAATCCACAAGTCTTCTCAGTTTTTAAAGCATTTGGATGCAGAGATCAGTTTTATATGAAATACTAGAGTGGGTAGCCTTTCCCTTCTCCAGGGGATCTTCCAAATCCAGGGATCAAACCCAGGTTTCCCACATTGCAGGTGGATTCTTTACCAACTGAGCTACAAGGGAAGCCCAAGAATACCAGAGTGGGTAGCCTACCCCTTCTCCAGGGGATCTTCCCGACCCAGGAATCAAACTGGGGTCTCCTGTATTGCAGGTGGATTCTTTACCAACTGAGCTATGAGGAAAGCCCTTTATATGAAATTACACACTTTTTAAGTTAGCAATGAATCCACTAAATACACATACACACCAACACGTACATACACACACATTTATACACACACACCTCTATGCAGAAACAATGAAATTCACCTAAGGACTCCTATCTAGAGCTAACCAGTCTTTTGCTTACCTGGCCAGGTAGTATGACTTAGCTTTGGATCAGTGATTTCTAACTTGTGGTCTTTAAATCTTTGACTGCTATTGTGTTTGTGTGTTATATTTGTTGAAAAGTGAAAGTGTTAATCGCTCAGTTGTGTCTGACTCTTTGCAAACCCATGGATTATAGCCCACCAGGCTCTTCTGTCCATGGAATTCTCCAGGCAAGAATACTGCAGTGGGTAGCCACTCCCTTCTTCAGGAGATCTTCCCAACCCACGGATCAAACCTCAGTCTCCTGCACTGTAGGCAGATTCTTTGCCCTCTGAGCCACTAACAAAGCCCTCGTTGAAAAGAATTAGCCATGAAATATGTTAGCATCAGTGTGACTTTTGATATCAGAACTAAAAAGGCAAGTCAAGGCTGTTAGCAAGAGCAAGAGGACTTCAAGCATAGATGATAAAAGACAGAGAAACAAGGACAGTGTTAGAAATATGCCTGGTAAGAAATAAGAAGTACTAGACAGATAAGGAAATTAACCTATAAATATGTTTTGCTTCAAGTCGGGTTTGGCATTTATTTTTATGTAAATAGTTATCTCTATTGAGATCAACACACTGGGGCTGGCTTATTTGCATATGACACAAACAAGCCCAAAGACTTATTTAAAAAAAAAAAAAAATGCAACTTGCCACCTTGATGGTTCATCCAAAGGGCTCTTCTGATTGAACTCCTGTGTGTGCCTTCTAGGAAAGAGAGCAGAGAGTGGCCCCGGCCTCGCATACCAAGACCTAACTTCTTCCTGAGCAGTTAAACAAGGAGGTGGCAGAGCGGAGGGCAACAGTGTGGTGTCCTGAGGAGCCCAGAGCCACACGAACAGAGCCCAAGCCTTCTGCTTTGTTTTTCCCTTGTGCTTCACTTCATGGTGATCCTTTTGGCCATGGGTATTATTAGTCATTCAATATTACTCTTATTGGCTATTAATCCCAACCCTTCAGCTGGATACTGAAAATAGGTCTTAACCAGCTTCACCAACATGTGCTTGCTGTTAATTTACCTGCCTGTGAATCTGCAAGTGATCATACCAGCATAAGAGGATCCACCCACCAGGTGCCAGGATGTACTAGATGCTGGACAGCTGGAGACCCAAAAATAACAAGGACACTCCCTTGTCTGAAAGAGCTCACATCCTAGTGGCAGAGCATCCATGTAAATGTGCAAGAGAGATCCCCATCTCCCACCTCATTCTTCCCACAGTTGCCGTGTCCCTCCCATTAGAACATTCCATGACGCCAAGCCTGGCATCAGTTACATGTTTGTAATTTTCAAGCCCCGAAACTAGAAAGATAGTTAATTTAGGAATGTACCTCCCTACAGTGCCCCAGGAGATTGAGATTCCATAAGGGTACCAAAAAGAATCCATATTTAAAATGAAAATCCCCTGAAGGGTTTCTTATGATCACTCAGGCTAAAGCATCCTGATTCCTACCCCTCATTTTGCTCCCCATCCCCAAAGCTCTGACTATTTCTGCTGGTTATTGAACTACCAGCCTCAGGGCCTGAAAATCATACCCACGGCCCTGACACAAAGCTCTGTCCACAAAGACTGTTCAAAGCCATGGAATGCTCTGGCTCTTTCATAATTGTAATAGATATTGAAATGAAACACATTCTATTCTCTCCACAGGGAGAGTTTTTCCTTTTTTCCCCTGCAGCTCAAAGACTCCTCATGGTACCCTGGTAGCATAATAATTTGCCTCTCTCTACAAACTCCTTTGTTTTTGTCCTATTTCAATAAAAATTATTGACACAAACTTTACAGTGAATGGCTCTGATATAACTGATTGTTCTCCTGTTGAGTAATAATACTCATAAAAAAAATGGAAGGCACAAGAAGAATCAGAGTGGGCAGAAATTGGAATCGTAGAGGGAAACTGTTTAGCATTTATAACTTCCATAAACTTAACCTTGTATTTGTGTCAGCTACTTTATAGTTTTCCAATTTACTTTTTAATTGAGTCCTTTTTTTTAGCTACGTTTGGAAGATATAACTCTAAGCCGTCCTTCAAAACCACACCACTTTAGTTCAGTTCAATTGATTGTTCCTTGTATTTATTATTCTTGTGCCCAACATACATCACTTACCATTTGGCCAAGTGCAAATGCAATTTACCATGCATCAAGCCACTTACACGGCAGACCTGCTTTAGTTAATATTTTATTTGGAGTGATCTCTTCCATGTTTGCTGTTATCCCTAATCACGGCCACCTACCATATTGTTTAAGTTATAAGGACAGAAAGAATGACCCACGTGAACTGATTTACTTGCAGACGGTACAGTCTAACTATGGGATATGAGCTTGTGGTTAAACGCACATAAATGTGAGTTAATTGAACTGACCTTGGTCCCAGATGCTGCAAGAATTCTGCAGAAATGTGAAAACTGCCCTTTCTGGCTTCCTTTTCAGTATAGCTTATTGGAACTGTCCTGGAGTTGAAAAATCGAATTCAGGCTCTGCTACCCACATAGTCTGTGACCGTAGGCTCTAGTCTCTGACTTTTCTGTCTATTGCCTGAGCCTGGAACACCCAACAACTGCTTCCTAAAGAGAAGTTTCACTGTCATCTGCCAGAAAGGTGAATCCAGAGAAACTGATCACTCCACAAGGAGGGGGATTGAGTGGAGTAGAAAGGGAGACATATGGAGCCAAGAATAGGGAGTCTTTAAAATCCAGGAAAGGGCAACAAGAAACCAGAGGTAGGAGCAGGAAAGCAGGAGGTGACTCCATCCAGCCACACAGGTCCTTAGCTCTCTTTAGAGAGAATAGATATCTATGATTCTGGGTATCATATTTGCCAGTCTCGGTGCATTCAGAAAACTGGATCAAAGTTACACAGGATGGCATTTTCATTAAGTGTTTAGCTGGGTGCCGAGGATGCCTTGATGAACACGGCAGACACATATCCTGCCCTCTCTGAGCGCAGAGTCAGAGACATTTTAATGTAAAGGGAAGGACTATGGAGACACAGGGTGTCACCACTGTGGTTAGTGTTGTTGAAATGAGATCAGTCCTGACTTCTCCTACTAGAAAAGACTAAATTATTTTGAGGTTTTTAAGTAAATGTTACTAAAATAGATTTTACCACTGGGAAGGTAGCACCTTATAGTTTTCAGGGACTTTAATTCAAGTATTCATTCAGCTCCTAGTTTTAATTCTAACCCACACATTCAGAACATATGACCATTCAGTCAGCTTCTCAATCTTAAATTCTATGGAAATTATAGAAATATATTTAAAACATATACAATTATCTGAAGACAGCTCTGATTAGTTTATACTGGTAAAGTCCCATTTGAGTAAGTGAGTGAAATTGCTCAATCGTGTCTGATTCTTTGCGACCCCATGGACTGTAATCAGGCTGTTCTGTCCATGGAATTCTCCAGGCAAGAATACTGGAGTGGGTTACCATGCCCTCCTCCAGGGAACCTTCCCAATCCAGGGGTCGAACCCAGGCCTCCTGCATTGCAAGCAGATTCTTTACCATTTGAACTACCCAGGAAGCCCTACTTATGCTTTCTTCCTATATGCTCACAACTCTTTCCACTTGTATCTATTTTAGAGATTATCTGATTGTATTGATTATTCCTACTAGCTCTTGGAGAACAATTATGTCTCAATTGTTTTTGTGTCACTGGCACCAGATGCAGTTACCAAGCACCCACCATGTGACAGGCACTGTGGAAACCACTAGAAAAAATAGAGGCAAAGAGAGGAGTCTTTTTCATAGCTCGTAATCCAGTGGACAGACATATTTGCAAACAAATAATTGCAATAATGTATTATGGGTTGTGTGCTGGTGTGCTGCAGTCCATGGGCTCGCGGAGAGTTGGACTCAACTTAGTGACTGAACAATTATGGGTTGCATCATTTTGCATGGTTTAGGTGGCAAGTAACAGAAAAGTCAACTCAAACTGACTTTAATAAAAGGAAATTTCCCTGCCCTTTCCATCTTTACTTCCCTTTCCAACTCCTTCTTCTCTCACATTCCTTTCACTTCTCACACTGGGGAAGAGATGCTGACATCCGAAACAGATGGCTGAGAAGAAGGTGTGGCATGGAAGTGGCAGAGGAAATATATGACTGGAGTGCTTGGAAATTGAGTAAATAAGTTAATTGGTAGAGCAAATAAGTAAATATATTGAGGACAACAGAAGTCACTGTCTGAGAAGGTATTGTACGAACATGGAAAAGAGGAGACTAGAAAGAATCTTGAAGTATTAGGCTGGGGTTTTAAGCCTCAGTGTGAACTTAGAGGGTTTTTAATGTATATATTCAGATAAATTGCCTGGAAAACTTCATGAACAGAGGATCCTGGTGGGCTACAGTCCATGGCATCTCAAACAGTCAGATATGACAGGGTGACTAAGTATACATTAAACACATTCAGATAAATATGGAAATAGTGGCTGATGTCAATGTGTGTAAATGTGTATGCAGATATATACATGTATACCTTAATGCTATCCTCTGAGAGTGTCTAGATGTAGGGGTCACTAGTAGCAATGATCACACTGAACCCCTAGGTGGTTTCTAAATGACATCCTCTACTATAGCCTGGTCATGGGGAAATATCAGGCAGATCCAAATAAGAGTCAATATAAAATGAAAGGTCTATATTCTTTAAGACTGTTAAGGATGTGGGACACGGGAAAAGACTGACTGAAGAACAGTTTCAAATTGGAGGAAACTGATGAGATGTAACAACTAAATGCAAACATGCTCTTGGATAGAATCTTGGACCAGAAAATAACAAGAAGCATTCCTAGGACCCTTGATGTAGGCTAAAGTAGAACTTAATAAGTGCCTCTGAGTTGCTATTTAAAGATTCAAAACAACGAGACTATTGCCTCCACTGCTTTTAGCACTCGCAAAAGTCTAGTTAGTTACAAAGCTTTCATTTTTCCTCAGATATTTTGCTGCCTTCATAGCGATGAATACTCATTAAAGAAAATTTAATTGACACATCTGATTTTAAAAAGATTTCTCAGTGAACATTATCCCCAAGGTTCACTGCTAATGACAATAAAATGAAGTTACATTTATATTAACACTCAAACCACAATGGCTTAGCACCTCTACCAACTACACGGCAACTCAAAGCACACACAAAGCCACCTTTACTCCTGAGTCTGTGCTCACCTAGCTCCAGTTCTTCATCAAGCGTCCAGGCTCGGTCCCTGGACATCTGCTGCAGCACACAGGACACCCAGGAGCTCTGGGGGGCTGTGTGGGTCCCGCTGCTGTTGTCGTTTAGTTGCCAAGTCGTGTCCGACTCTTTTGTGACCCCATGGACTGTAGCCCGCCAGGCTCCTCTGTCCATGGAAGTTTCCAGGCAAGAATACTGGAGTGGGTTGCCATTTCCTTCTCCAGGGGATCTTCCTGACCCAGGATCAAACCCATGTCTCCCTGTCTCCTACACTGGCAGGCAGGTTCTTTACCCCTGAGCCACGAGGGAAGCCTCTAAGTCTCAAACCCAGGTCTGGGAGAGAACTCTCCCTTGATTCTCTACAGCATTACTGAGACCAGTCTTGAATTTCTTTAAAAGTATTGGAAGTTTAAGCATAAGAAGGAAATAACATTATACCTAGTAATGTATTCGTGCTGCTAGATGTGATACTCCAGGAGCCCATGGGCCCCACACATATGCTTGATGTATCCCCTAAAGAATCATGCTGCTGACCTCCCAGCCTGCTTCCAGAAGGCTGACTTTTCCTTATGCTCACTGCTATGTGCTCCATACATTCCAACAACTCAGAATCCAGGTCCAGCTGCCCAAAGAGAAACAGGATTTTCCCTCCCTCCAATCTTTGGCCTGACTTCTCAATTTTCTTTTCTGTCTCTGGATCAGTCTTTTCCTAAATAGTAGGACTTGCTGTGAGCCTTAAGTCATAGAATTAACCTATGGCCCCAACAGAGTAGTTGCAAAATACTATGCTCTGAAATACTCATCAATTCCAGGTTAACATAACTGAAATAATATGGAGGACATTGTTAAGGACTGAATTGTATCCACTCCCACCTCAAATATTCATATGTTGAAGTCCTGTGCCACAGTATCTCAGAATGTGGCAATATTTTCAAGAAAGAGCCTTTTAAAAAAAGTTTTTATTTTTATTTTTGGCTGCACTAGGTCTTTGTTGCTGGACATGGACTTTCTCTCAGTGTGGAGAGTGGGGGCTACTTTCTCATGCAGTGCACGGGCCTCGCATTGTGGCGGCTTCCCTTGCTGTGGCGCACAGGCTCTAGGGCACGTGGGCTTCAGTAGCTGCTGCTCATGGGCTCCAGAGTGCAAGCTCAGTCGTTGTGGTACACGGGCTTAGTTGCCTCACAGCCAGTGGGATCTTTCCAGACTGGGGATCAAATTAGTGTCCCCTAACTGCATTGGCAGGCAGATTCTCAACCACTGGACCACCAGGGAAGCCTGAGAGGAAGAGTCTTTAAAGAATCAATTAAGTTGAGTCATTAGGGCAGATCGTCACCCAATACCACTGATGTCCTTACAAGAAGAAATTTGGATACAGACACACACACACAGAGAGAGAAACGGTGGAAAGGCAAAGAGAGGAGACAGCCATCAACAAGCCAAGAACAGATTCTTCCCTCAAGGTCTTCAGAAGGAACCAACCCTCCTAACACCTAGATCTTAGCCTGTAGCCTCCAGAATTGTGAGAAAATACATTTTTGTTGTTTGGGGCACCCCGTTTATGGTACTTTGTTAGAGCAGTCCTAGCAAACAAATACAGATGCCAAGTTTGAATTGTGTCAAACCAAGTCCAGTTTCTTTTTGGTCTTCCTCCCATTGGTAGATAGAAGATAAAACTTTGAGTCTTCATAATTTCACAGGTTTTGCCAATGACTACTAAAAGAAAAATGATATTTTCCACAAAAAATAGTTCATAGGCACAAAACATTCTAAATGCAAAACTTATATATAGAAAAAAATCATTTTCCTAATCATTCCCCACCTCCCTGAAAAAAAATAAAAGCCAGCAGAATCTCCAAAATAGGTTGCTGGCTCAACTATAAATAGCCATTTATGTTTACAGACAAAATACTAAGCTTCTCAGTGTAAAAAAATCTACCTCATGATTTTCCCCAAGTACCTTTATAAATGTGTAAAACATAACAAAGGAATGATATGCCCCAAAGAAGAATTCAAATCTCCACCTTTCAACAAAGAGAAAAACAGCTTAGAACTTCAAAATACCAACTATGCTCACATTTGACCCACCAGGAAAGAGCTGGAGCTGATTCATGTCACTGCTTCTTATTCCATGGTGTGTGAGTTGTATCCAAACTACTGATGAATGAAATAAATGGAATGACATGGAAAAGGAGAGTGTTTATTTTATTCTCTTCTAAGAGACTGCCCATGATCAGAGCACAGATTTCCTGAGAACCAGCTTACTTCTCTCCATTCAGGCTCATCCTTTTACCTCCTGTCTTCCCCCTTGTCTGTTTGCATCGCTTCTGCTTACTGAGTCCCCTACCTCTTTCCCATTCCTTTCCTCCAACTTTATCACAGCCTTTCCTTCCCTGTTTCTGTCTGGATGACCTGCCTCTGTTTGGAGTTGGAATGCTCTGTTTCTTGGATTCAAAATGACAGAAAAGTCATCAGTATCTACAGCAGTAGTGCTCACAGTGTGGTCTATGAACCAGCGGTGGCATACGAGGTCATTTTGGGGAGTCCACAAATAAATTTTTAAATTTAATAGCTTTTTAAATCTAAATGTACATTAGAAAAAAATAGAACTGGCACATCAAATCTTTACATTCTAACATAAATGAGCAGATGGAGGAAGAATTCAGATGCTGAAGAGAGTTTTCCAGGTGACCTTGAAATCAAACCACATTAGATTTTATAAACCTAAGTGCTTTCTCTGACACATTTAACCACTGAAATAGTGCAGGTCTCCTTCCATAAAGTCTCAGCACCATGCAATTCTCCTTTACAGCACTTAGCCCAATTACAGCCCATTCTTTGTGTAACTGTTTGTCAAGTGGCCATCTTTACTACCAGACTCTTCACTCTGAAAATGGTCCCATGACTGCTTGCCTCCTATTGTATCCTTAGCTCTTGCACATTCTCTCATATATAAGCTTTCTTTGGGAGTTTGTAGAATAAATGCATGAAGAAATAAATGAACAAGTAAAGCTGACCCTAATTAGATGATAGACACATCACCATCCTAAGATTTCTGAGCAAAAGAAGGAAACCATAATCAATTAAAACATTAGAAGAATTGATGCCTTCAAACTGTGGTGCTGGAGAAGACTCTTGAGAGTCCCTTGGACAGAAAGAGATAAAATCAGTCAATCCTAAAGAAAATCAACCCTGAATATTCATTGGAAGGACTGATGCTGAAGTTCCAATACTTTGGCCACCTGAGGCAAAGTGCTAAAAGACCCTGATGCTGAGAAAAATTGAAGGCAGGAGGAGAAGGGGACAGCAGACGATGAGATGGTTAGATGGCATCACTGACTCAATGGACATGAGTTTGAGCAAACTCCAGGAGATGGTGAAAGACAAGGAAGTCTGGCATGCTGCAGTCCATAGGGTTGCAAAGATTTGGACACAACTGAGCAACTGAACAAATAATCTATGAATTAATGATATACCCATTACCTTCCTATGAAGATTTCTGAGCTGAAGAAGGAAACCATAACCTAAGAACTGGGCCCATCAAAAGATAAATGGATCAAGTGCATAATGCATGGAAAAGAACAATGGGCTCAGAACTGCAAGACCACAGTCTGAGCCATAACCCTGTCAATAACTAGCTTGTTGAGTGACCTCTTGTCATCTCTTGAGTCATTCCACCTCCTGTGATCTTATTTCCTCCTGTGCAGCATGAACAGATATTCTCTAAGACATGCCACTATTTGGGTGCTATGCAGTCAAGTCAAAATAGTTCAAGAAAAGGTTCCTTAAAGCTACACCTTTCTTTTCCTCTTTCTGTGTATGTGTGTTCAATGACTATTATTTAGGACTAAAACTTCCATCACACAATGTTATTATGAGTGGAGAAGATGTCAAACATCTGGTTCACCAAACAGACAAACCAAAAAACCCAAAGTCCAGTGGGTTCTCCTGGCAGTAATAAAAATGGAGCGGCCACTGTGGAAAACAGTTTGACCTTTCCGCACAAAATTAAACATAGAATAATTAGCATATGACCCAGAACTTGGGTCATATGACCCATATGACATTCTACTCCTAGGTATATACCCAAAAGAATTGAAAGTCGGTATTCAAACAAAAACTTCAACATGAATGTTCAAAGTAGCATTATTCACAACTGACAGATGAGAAAGCAATCCAAATAATGAATGGATAGACTAAATGTGGTTATGTCCATACAATGGCATATTATTCAGTGATAAAAAGGAATAAAGTACTGATACATGCTAACACATGGATGGATGAGCCTCAGAAACAGTGAAAACAGCCATACACACAAGATCACATGTTGTGTGATTCCAGTTAGATAGGATATCCAGAATAGCTAAATCCACAGAGATAGAAAGCAGATTAGCAATCTTCTACCCATGACAGTAACCTTCTGAGCTTTAAGATATGGCCCTTGATATCATTACAGCCACCAAAATCTAAAAATATTCAAATCTACTACTACTAACATTTATCATGTACTTATATGCATGAGTTTAGAAAACCTGTCCAGGGCTGAATAATTTCTGTCAACTCTCCTCCACAAATTACAAGTGTTATGTTCTGTGAATGTGGCTAGTATTGATATAAAACTGTCTCAGAAACCCCTTACTTTCTTCACAAACACAATATATAACTCATTCAAAACTCCATATTGGCCCCATATTCCTCTCTTTAGACACGCAAGGGCTGTGCATGTCAAGCTCTATAGATGTACATGTAGTTTAAACACTCCAAACTTAGAAAAGCTATGCCTCTGACTGTGAAAAGAGTTTTGCTTAAAAATAGCAGTGTACTATTTTTAAGAGCTTTCTCCCATTCTCCTTTCCTTTGACATTGCCACACAGTCCCAGGAGCAGAGTGGCCGTGAGTTCCACATTCCAAGAAACTACACTGGTGTGCGGGGACAGGCATCCCCCATTAGGCTCACCACCAGCTTACCCAGCACACCTGCCCAGGACCTTCCGGACCAATAGCAAAGGCAAGCTTCACACTTCATAGAAATTGAAGACAAATCCTTGTTCGAACTGTTTTCTAAATGCTCAGTCAAATGGTTCATTTGATCAGCTTGTGATGCCTTTGTAAACAGTATCTAGGTTTTGCCACATGACATATAAAGCCACAATGTGGTGCTAAAAGAACAGTTCACGATACACCTGTTAAAGAATAGCACCTGTATTTCACTCCATCCATATGTCTCCTTTATCACATCCCCCTCCTTGCTTTCTTTTTTCCAACAACCAAAGTCATGTAGGTTCATGTCAGAAAATTTGAAGAAAACAGAAACAAAGAAAAAAGAAAAATCACCCAGAGCCCCACAGTCTAAATGAATCACTATTAACATTTCAACCATTAATTTCTAATCTATGTCTAATGATTTAGCAAAGTTTTGATCTCCATTTTCCATTTTACTATCTTCCTCTGCAATTGAGGTTGGTCTTTTGGGTAATAAATCGGAACTGTTTTTATATAAGACACTAGAGTTTATGCTACATGCTCAATAAAATATTTTTGGAATAGTACAAGCCCCTTAGAGAAAAAACAGCCTCTGTTTCATAATCACCTCTTTGCAAGTCCCAACTTATATGTCACCTCCACTGAGAAACCTTTCTAACTCTCCAGATCAGGTTAAGCCCCCATTTATGTGCTCCCATAACATCCTTTGTTTTTCTCTCATAGCATCTATCACACTTAACCATCTGGAGCATTTCAGCTATTTTCCCCTACTAGAGACAAGGTACTCAGAAGGATGTCACCAAGTCTGTCTTATTCTTCTCTGATTCTCCAACAGTTAAGAGAGTGTTTTTATGTAAAAGAGATTTAGCTAATAGTTAACAGATGGGTGGATGGATGAACCAATGAATCAATGAACCAAGGAACAAACCTTCTAGGGATGTAATCCTGGACCAAGACTGACTGAAGAGATGACACTTGCGTGGACTGTAATTGCATGAATAAGAGCTGAGTTTATACTGGGATGAGTTTATACCTCTTTGGTCCTCCTTCTCAGACACCAGGACTCTGAGGAAAGATCTCTGTTTCGTATGGAGACTCTGCCCAGGGAACTTACCTGCTGTAATCCATGAAGCAGTGGGACTTCGGTTCTGAACAAGACGGAGTCACAGGGACTGAATTTACCTTTCTACTTGAAACAACTACAAGAAAAAAAAGATGAAGTATGATTTTCAGACATTGGGCAGGCAGCATAAGATAGTGATTCCTGAGATAAGAAAACAGGTACCGTGAGCCCTATGAATGCCCCACCTTATTGCCTCCAGAGTTTCCAGGCTACAACTCAGGAAAGAACAACCTAAGAGGCACTGATGTTCTCCCTGAGTTTCTTCGTTCACAACCTACAGAGTTGCCCAAGTGAAATTAAAAATTGGCTCCTGCACATGAAGAACAAGAAAAAAACAAAGAAAGAGGCAGACCAGTTCTGATTGGTAGATCGCACTTTTAATAAGCAAAAGAATTTACATATGACGCTTGTCTTGGGAGGCTGCAAGTGAGTAGACATCCACACAGCTCTCCAAAATCTTAACAGTTTACACAGAGGCTTTACATCCGCAGTCTAGATGGTCTCAACAACACAGGGCTCTCCCGAGGCTGCTCCTTGAAGTGACTCCAGTTCAGAAGCAGTGCATGGACCACATACTCCAGGGGCAAGTCTCCAAATGCCTGGTCCAGCTGGCAGATCAAGAGGCAGTCAGGTCCTCTCGATGACCTCTTCCAATAGAGTGAAGGGGATGACTCATTAATCTTGAAAAGTCATGACAGCCAGTGATCACACGGCAGAATACCAGAGAAGGAGAGGGATGCAGAGAGAACTCCAGAGATCTGCAGAGGGTCCCCCCTCAAGTCTTTAGCTGAGTCCATGTAAGTGAAAAAATTACCTGAGGATATGGGAAGAATCCCCTGGAGAAGGGAACGGCTACCCACTCCAGTATTCTTGCCTGGAGAATCCCCATGGACAGAGGAGCCTGGCGGGCTACAGTTCAGGGGGTCACAAAGAGTCAGACATGAATTAGCAGCTACCACACACACATGTGGGAAGAATCACCTAGAGGGATCAGAAGGAACAATTCAGAGTGCTCACACAGGACTCCTGTCCTCAAGGGTCAAGGTGGAAAATCATCGTAATTCACAGGGAGTGGGTAGAATATTAAAGGGTAGTGACCAAAAAAGGGCCCTAGTCCACAGTGTATTCTGGCCCCACCAGGCTCAACCCATTCAAGTAACGTGACTGTGTACTATAATAAAGCTCCATAGTATTTATAAGAATACAAAAACATCCAGCACCCAACAAGAGAAAATTCACAGTAGGTAACATCCAATAAATGATGATTAGGCTTGTAAAGAAGCAGGAATAGAGGAGGAGAAAACAGCATTGGGAGAGATAGTATCCAAGGGAGGAAACAACATGAAATCATGACAGACCATCTAACACCACCATTAGAGAGAAAATACGGCATTAAACACTAGAGCAAACGTTCAGATTTGTAAACTTTCTCCACCGTTTCCTAGATAAATCTAACACAAAAACTTACTTTTATAACCACTGGTTCTTCTTATGTTTACTTATGCTCTTCCAAGGATTGAAAGAATTCAGATGTGTGTACATAGAGAATGCTTAAATAAAGGCAACAGGAGGTTTTCTATTTCAGATGATCAAGCCATCAGCACATCTAACACCCCTCGAGAAAACAAAAACGAATAACTCCCACTACACAGAAAGAAGAGACTGGTATTTTGAAAGAATGGCTACAGTCTAACCAGTATTTGCCTCCAAAGCTTCCGCCCATCAGTCCTGAATTTTGGACTTTTTTTTTCTTTGCTAGCAGCTTTCATAACATGATTCAAAGAGGATGGATTTTTCATCAGTTAAGTGACATATCATGTTGCCCTAACGTGTCATAAATTTCCAGGATTTCTCAATATCTTGTCATGATGAACCCAAATTTAGCAATATTATCAGCCTGTGTCTCTACATATCAAGATACTTAATGTTTGTGCCAATAACTGAAATTTATCGTTTCTTGAATTTAATGGACTCAGTGCCATTGCTTCTTTCAGATTGTTTCAGCAAGACTAAACTTTTTGAAGTCAATAAACCATTTCCTGTCTTGAAAATAAACTTCAACCATTCTCTCTCAGGTTGTCTCCATGGCCAAATTATTGTTCTTCACCTCTTGCAATGTGCGTTTTGGAAAAGGACTATACTTTGGATTTTACTCACTGAGGCCTAACTGAGTCTCTGAAATGGTCCAAAGTGTGACAAAATAATTACTAAAGCTATGACTCTAAAAATAAGGACACAGTGACAAAAATACTCTTTGGCTAAATGAAAGATGCCATACAAATATGCAGTGTCTATTAATGTATCACTCTTCTGAGGGACAGACAGTCAAAGAAAATCATGCCTTTGACACTTGTCTGCTACCCAGCTCAGCTGAAGAGTCTTTGACAGCACCAGTGGAACAAGGGCTGCAACATATTGGAGGAAGGGATGATCAGGAAAGCTTGACATCAAAGGGCAGATCAACAAAGGAGGGAGTAGACCAAAAGCATGAGGAGTTATGGGAATGGGAACCATACACACCACAAATTACAGCATCGGTAGAGAGAACGAGGGAACACATCAAAGTGTCAGGCACAACTCTCTTTTGTGAATTCCCAGTGGCTCTGAAGACCCTCATGGCCAACAGAGTCAATAAGAAGGGCAGGGTACATGGCTTCTGCTATGGTCCTAGCTATGGGTTAGGACCTTGCGTGAGAGAGTAGTCTTGACCATCACTCTGACAACATGTGGGCTGATGATACCTAACTAGGAACACCATAACATGACTGAGGACATTTAAAAGATGGATTTTCACAGAGGCGGGATGAAGACAGAAATAAATCCTAACATCTGATGAATCACAATGGGACTAAAGAAACCCAAATTTATGCGTGTCTGTGTACACACACACAAACCCCTCAGTCCACTAAGACAGAAAGCCCTCAAGTTGAAGACTTACTGCTTGATAAAACTGACTTTCTTGTAAGATTTTCTAAAGTCTTCTGAGGAAAGAAAGTATCCTGAGTCAGAGGAGTTCTTATTTTGAAACTTATATGTGCCAATATGCTTCTATCTCAAGAAATGATGAAGCTATATGACCCCTTCCTCTGACTTTAAGACACATTGAATGAAATTCAGTGGAGACAGGAGACCAAAAAAAAAGCAACAAAAGTAAGAAATGAGAGATTATTTCTCACATCTTACCATGTCTCCCTCACTAAACTCTAAGCTCCAAATGGCAGAGACAATGTTTGTTCTGCTGAATACTGAATATATAGTGCCTAACACAATGCCTGATGCACAGTAGGTATTCGGTGAATCCTTATTAAATAAATAAGGATGTAATGTTACATAGAACAGGAGGACATGATAAAAACCTCAGTCCTTCAAGGTAGAAATTATACTGGAGGTTGAATTAGTTAGAATTAGTTTGGCTCTGAGTAAAACAGAAATCCAAAATCCGAGTGGCTTAAACAAGATAGAATTTTATTTCACATCCACATCTTTAGGGATGTCTGGGTGAACACAATGTTAGGGCAGGTATCCTGTTTCCACAAAGTGTGCAGGGACCACTGCCACCCCATCCTCTGCTAGCCACTAGGTCTGGCCCTTCTCCTCAAGGTCCAATATGTTTAATGTTAGAGTTCCTGCCACTACATCTTCATTCCATACAGAGGCAGAAGGATAGAAGGGAGGAAGGAACAAAAATAGCACATTACTTGAGAACCTAAACCATGCTTTCAATTACACTGATTAATCAAAGCTTACTCACACATAACTACAAAGGGAGACTGGGATATTCAGCCTTTTAGCCAGAAAGCAGTATTCCAGTTTAAAATCTTTTATGAAAAAAAAAAAAAAGAGAGAGGGATAATAGACACAGGGCATTTTCCACTATAATTTGAGTATTAATTAAAATCTTCTCCAGAAAGAAAGGAGAGCAAATAGAAATTCCTGGGTCAGGAAGATCCCCTGGAGAAAGAAATGGCAACCCACTGCAGTCTTCTTGCCTGGAGAACTCCATGGACAGAGGAGTCTGGCAGACTACAGTGCATGGGGTTGCAAAGCTTTGGAATGACTGGGCATCTGAGCATACACAAGGCTCATTACTCCTTTGTTTCTTCTTTGTTTCTTCTAATATTTCTCCTTTGTTTCTTCCAGTATTCCAAGAAGCAAATTCTCTTGAAATATACTTAAGGACTGAAAAAATAACTAACCAATTGACAGACCTCTCAGCTAACAAAAGATGGAAGAAAAGGAGTAGATTTTTCCCTCTTTGTTCCATTTTTTTAAAAATCTCAGCAAGGACTGCTTGAGCTCAGGAAATCAGCCATCTCCATGTTTTTCCTCCCAGTGATGCTGGGATCTGTCAGATTGGTGGGAGTTTGAACTAGACTATTCTTTGACCCTGCCAGTCCTTGCCTATCACCAACCTCTTCCAAATGATGCAACTTGCCTACAGCTCAAGATGTTTTTTCGCTGCCTCCAGAGGGGAAAAATGATAATTCCAGCTCACAATAAGGTGGGCATTCTTGAATGCTACATTTACTACTGACCAATAATAGACCAAACCAATCATTGTAGTAAAAACAAAACTGGCCCAGAAATCCTAACAGGTCCCTACCACCATTTGTTTGTTTCTTTATTCGTTTTTCCACACATGATTTTAGCTGATGGTATCCAGCTGAATATTTCTTAGAAAACAAAACCACTACAAAGAAAAAACATTGAGGCTATATTTTAAGTCTGAAAATTTTAATAAATATCTGAGAGCAATTTGAAATGTGAAGTCCTGAATCAAAGAGAACTGAAAGGATTTTTTGAAAAATAAAAAAGGTTGGTCAGCAATACCATCTTTGAATTTTCCTGGTGATACTTGGTGACCAGGACAGGAAGAGCAAAATTTTAAGTGATGTTCTTCAAACTCCTCATCCTCATCCTCAATCTAGTTACAAGGGGAAAACAGACATTCTAGTGGCCAATCAAATGTCTCCCCTCAACTCCCACTATGTGCGCATGCCAAGTCTCATCAGTCATGTCCAACTCTTTGCCACCCTATGGACTGTAAGCTGACAGGTTTCTCCGTCCATGGGATTCTTCAGGCGAGAATACTGGAATGGATTGCCATTTCCTACTCCAGGGGATCTTCCCAATCCAGGGATTAAAGCTGAGTCTCTTGCATCTCCTGCCTTGGAAAGCTGGATTTTTACCACTAACACCACTCCGCTATAAAGATTATAAAACCATAAGAGATTGACAAAGCTCTCTGCTCTACATTAAAGGTCAAAACTTGCTATCCTAAACACTAGGGTGTTTGGGTGGAATGGCAGGAATGATGGACTTCCTAATTTGAGAATATGTACACTCACAGGGTCAGGATGGGGAGCAGGGTCTTAAAAGATGAATCCCATCCAAGGATAGTATTCAATGTACTTAGCAAGTGGCATCACACAGGCAACAGCCTATTAGAAATTGCACTGGCCAAAGCACCAACTCTGGGACCAAGAAGCTGTCCGATGAGCCAGGCATTAACTCTTTAGCTCCTTTTTTTCAATACAGCAAACTTTGTGCATGTTCAGTTATGTCTGATGGCTTGCAACCCATGCTCTCTAGCTCCTCTGTCCATGGAATTCTCCAGGCAAGAATACTGGAGTGGGTAGCCATTCTCTTCTCCAGGGATCTTCCCAATCCAGGGAATAAACCTGGATCTCCTGCATTGCAGGCAGATTCTTCACTGTCTGAGCCACTCTAACTTTAATCATGTCCTTTTCTGATTATACCCTGGTCTCCTCTGGATGGATAAATTAGATTGGAATATGCTCTAATGTCTTCAACCTGCACATTTAAATCAGTGTCACTTTAATTTTCACTTGTGAATGTGTGTGAATAAGATTATAAAATTATTAAGAGGGGAAAAAACATAACAGAAAGACAGGCTTATGGGTGATACCAATCACAATGACCAAGAGATACTGTCTTAATTATTTTAAGAAAAAGCAGATTCCCTTCAATAGACTTCTATATTCTATATATTCTATTACATAGTAATTCTTCCTCTTTTTTCTTTTGTAGATTTTCATTTTTAATAAAAGTCTTATTTGAAAATTTCAGAAAGGATTACAACTAAAGAAATATAGTTTTTACTTCCTATAATTAATGAGTCTAACATTGTGTCTCTGGCTTGTTCTCTCATTCCTCATGTTATTCTTTCTTCTTCATCTTACATGTCTCTTTTATCTGAATCTGTTTCCTATTAATCACTTGTTTTTTCTTAAGATGAAGTTCACATAACATAAAATTCACCATCTTAATGATTTTAAACTGTACAATTCAGTGGCGTTTACTGTACTCATGATGTGTGTGCATCTCTATCTAATTTCAAAATGTTTCGATCATTCCAAAAAGAAATCTTATACCCATGAAGCAGTCACTACCCACTTCCCTCTCCCTACTCCCAGACCTTATAAACCACTAACTTGCTTTCTACCTCTACAGATTTGCCCATTCTGGACATTTCATATCAATGAAATGATACAAGGAATGGCCTTTTATGTCTGGCTTCTTTCATTGGACATAATGTTTGGAGATGCACCCATCTATCAGTACTTTTCTGTGGCTGAATAATATTCCACTGTATGGATATACCACATTTGTTTATCCACTGCCTGGTTGCTGGACATTTGTGATGCTGGGGCTGGGAGTCTGTAAACCAGCTTCCAGAACTCCCCACCACAATCTGTGAAACTCCACCAAAAAGGGGCACTAGAAGAAGACTGAAAATCTGGAGGAAAAAAAGAAAGAAACTCGTTCATTCCTGTTTCCTTTTGATTTCCTGTTTCTTCCCAGCACCATCCTACCAACACCTTTGAACCTCAGAAGCAGTATATTTTTTGTACCAGGAGAAGCTAAATTCAATTGAATCCAGTTTGTGGGGCTTTTTTTTTTTTTTTTAATGCTTGCAGACTAGTCCTATCAAATTTTCTGGAAGACAAAAGGACGCTCTGTCTCTCCTCACTCCTCAAAGGTGTGGGTCCCAGCCCAAGAAAGTTCCTCCTCTAAATTTCTCAGTTTTAGTAATTCCAAGATTTTCCTTCATTTCCCAACCCAAGAACTGATAGATTCTTGCTAGTGCTCCTTTCTGTGATATCTTGTTTTATTGAAGTATGTATGTACATATATTTGTGTGGGTGTTAGTTGCTCAGTCATGTCCAACTCTTTGCAACCGCATGGACTGTGGCCCTCCAGGCTCCACTGTCCATGGGATTTTCCATGCAACAACACTGGAGTGGGTTGCCATACCTTTCTCCAGGAGATCTTCCCAACCTAGGGATTGAACTTAGATGTCCTGTATTGCAGGCAGATTCTTTACCGTCTGAGCCACGAGGGAAGCCATATATATATATATATTTATACATGCATACAGCCCTGTATATATTCATATATATTTATGGATTCACATATGAATTCATATAGAGAGAGAGATTCACATATATATATGGATTCATATATATTTTTTCATATTCTTTTCCATTATAGATTATTTCAAGATACTTATATAGCTCCCTGTGCTCTAAGATCTTATTGTTTATTTCATGTACAGTGGTGTGTATCTGTTAATCCCCAATTCTCAACTTGTCTCTCTCCCTCTTCTCCCTTTGGCAACCATAAATCTGCTTTCTATGTCTGTAAGTCTATTTATGTTTTGTAAATAAGTTCATTCATATCACCTTTGCAGATTCCACAAGTAAGTGACACGATATTTACCTTTCTCTGTCAGACTTGTTTCACTTTGTATGATAAGCTCGAGGCCCCTCAATGCTGCTGCCAGTGGCATTATTTCCTTCTTTTTTGTGAGTCACTAATATCCCAGTGTGTATATCCACCACATCTTCTTTATCCGTTCATCTGTTGATTTATTTATTTAGGCTGATTCCATGTCTTGGCTATCATAAATAGTGTTGCAATCAACACTGGAGTGCATGTGTCTTTTCAAATTAGAGTTTTCATCTTTTCTGGATATATGTCCAGGAGTGGGATTCCTGGATTACACGATTCCTGGATCAAAAACTCTAGTTTTAGTTTTTGAAGGAAACTCTATACTGTTTTCCATAGTGTTTGTACCAGAGCACATTCCCAGCAACAGTGTAGCAGGGTTCCCTTTTCTCCACACCCTCTCCAGTATTTAGGATGCCATTCTTATCAGTGTGAGGTGATACCGCATCATAGTTTTGATTTGCATGCCTCTAATAATTGGCAACACTGCGCATCTTTTCATGTGCCTGTTGGTCATCTGTATGCTTTCTTTGGAGACATAGTTTATTTAGGAAATTGGGTTTCCTTCTGTGCTATCTTAGTGCTCTTTGTTTGCTTTTTCAATTTTCTAATACTCTCTAACAATTGTTTACATTTAATTCTCGCTATTAAAATAATGGGAGTGGCTCTGTCTCCTGACTGGACCCTGATGGATACAGTTCCCCAGCTAATTGCCTACTGGCCCTATTTCTCTCCAATAGGAATGGAAGTTCTCAAAATTGCTGCTGAGAAGCTGGTTTTCCTCAGTGGGAAGCCAGCAGCCACTGTGTATTAATACATTGAGAAATCTAATCTCATGCATTCTCCTAACCCTTGTGTAAACTGGTGTGACTAAAATCTTCAGGAAAAGACATCTGAAGAATAGCAAATTGAAAAAGACATAGAGTAGATTAGTGTTATCCTGGCATGGAGGTGGGAGCAGGGATTGACTGCAAACAGGCATAGAGGGATGTTTTGGGAGTAGAGTGTGTTTTAACACTGGATTGTGATGATGGGTCCATAAATTTACTAAAAATCATTGGACTGTTCACTTCAATGGATGAATTTCAGATATAAATTAAAGCCCAATAAAGCTATTTTTATCATCAGTCTTTTAAAACTAACATAAAGGATCTTTGTGATCAAGGTCTATCATTGAGTGAGAGGGTCATTTAGACCAGGATGCTCACTCATGAAAGACCTCAAATTTAGATTTCCACAGTTATCTTCAAATCAAATCTGACATATAGTCACAGAAATGCACTGAGAAAATTCGAAGGACATGTTCATTCCCAACATTAATTATTAAAATATAACCACAGTTTTGTAACTGTAGGTCTCTCCTTATCTGAGCTATCTTCAACATCTCATAAATACATATTAATGGCATGGGATTGCTCTCTTTGCTATCTGAGCTGAATTCTAAGGTGTTCCAAGTCAAAGACATACGAGGGAGGCTACAAGAGTTAACACTTACTAAGCATCTACTATGGAACATGGACAAAATTCTTTGCTTTACATCATCATTTAAGCTTATTTTACAATAGCAACACCTATGTGATGGGCTTCCCTGGTGGCTCAGACGGTAAACAATCTGCCTTCAGTGCAGGAGACCTGGGTTCAGTCCCTGGATTGGAAAAATCCCTTTGAGAAGGGAATGGAGACCCACTCCTGTATTCTTGTCTGGAGAACTCCATAGACAGAGGAGCCAAGTGGGCTACAGCCCATGGAGTCGCAAAGAGTCAGACACGACTGAGCAACCAACACTTTTCATGTGATGGGCATTCCAATGCAAACATTTATACAGAAGAAAACTGAAGCACTTAAAAGTGAAATAACGTGCATAAGATGATGTACTCAGTAAGTAGGCAATGCAGTTTTTTGCACATGAAATGACCTTTTCATGAAAACCTTGGTGCCTCTTTCAGTGAGGCATTTCTGAGGGCTAAGAGAGACCTGGACCTTTAAATGAGCAAGAATACTAGTTAAATCAACTTAAAAAGCACATTATTGTTTAAGATTGTATGAAATATGAAGTTCAAAGTCTTTAAGAAGGTCTCAAATTGTCGGTGACCCACAATGTATTTAACATAATATTGAAGGTAGGTATTTCCCCTTAGTTTCTTTAGGTTCTTTTTTTGTAATGCTATATAGATAGATAGATAGATATGCTATATATATATATATATATATATATATATATATTTAATTTTCACAATGTTGAGTTGGTTTCTGCCATACAACAATGAGAATCAGTCACAATTACACATATATGCCCTCCCTCTGAAGCCTCCCTCCCTTCTCCCCATCCCATCCCTCAAGAGAAAAACTAGTGTATTAGCACATAGATACAGAATCTAGAAAAATGGTATTGACGAGCCTATTTGCAGGGAAGGAATGGAAACACAGATGCAGATAATGAACTTGTGGACACAGTGGTGGAGGGAGGGCGTGGGACAAATGCAGAAAGGAGTATCAACATATATACATGATCATACAGAAAACGGAGAGTTGGCAAGAAGTCTTTAGGTTCTTTTCATTCAAATGCTTGGCAAAACTTTACATCATGTTGTTTTATAGTGTTCTGTGCTGACAAGTGTATTCTGAGAAAATACATTTCTTTTATTCCAAACCTATAAAAGCAACACTGTGCATGTTTGTCTTTGGTAGTCCCTGTGGTTGTGACTATGTATTTGAAGTTGCTGCTCTCCCGGGGTTGCCTAAGCCAAGATGATCAACTTCAAAAATACATCTGAAGACAAAATGCATCTTTTCAATTGAGAAAAACAACAGAAAGTATAAACAGTATATTTTAAAAACACACAATTTTTTTTTAATTATTAAGGGAATTTTTCAGAGTTTGTTTTGTCTTTTTTTTTCTTTTCTTTGCATTGAAATGAACGCTGCCATATTTTAAAAGAGAAATAAAATAAAATAAAAACTGCTTGTTTTTATTTTATTTTCTACTTGTGGTTCAAGTCCAGCCATGACAGAATTTTCAACAGAAATTTGAATATAGATCCCTAATCCCAATACTTTACAGATATCATGAATATTTTTTAACATTTTACCACAGAAAAATGATATTATCTTAGGATAGATAGTCCATAATTTGATTTAAAATGTTAAAATGAAATCCCCATCTGTGGCTAAAGGCTAACCGCCATATCCACTTGGTGCTTTGATTCTCGAAAAGGTCACTGTGACAGAATTGCCATGGCCTACAAAAGTTCACATTATCCACCTTGGGTGAGGGACATCACGATGCAATAGTTGGTGAGGCTCAACTAAGGCTATTTCCACTAAAAAAATAAATAACTTTTTTAATGAAAATACTGTCAAAGGTTACCTCAGAGAAGTTGGCTAAGGAGTTGAAGAGACAGACAAAGGAATTTTTACTTTTCATATTCTATTATTCTGTGCTTAAACTTTAATGAGATTGCTAAAACTTTTATTTTATCGTGGGCATGCACCACTTTGTTAATGAAAGAAGTAATTACTTTTAAAAAGGATTATTTCCAAAGAAGAAACAAAAAATGACTCAGGAAGAATCACATAATTTTTAAAGAAATTTTTCATTACAAGATGGATAATGCAACCCCAGGAGACATATGCTCCCTGGGATAAAATTGCAATTATCAATAAAAGCAAAAGAAGAAGCAGTTTTAATGCCTAGAGGAAAAAAATACAGAGTATGTGGCCTGTGGCTTTTAAGTAAATTGGTGAAATTACAAGTACACACAATAAGATGAGGAGCCTGTGTCAGAGTATAAGCAAACCCACAGCTTCCATCTACAAAAGAATCTTGCTATGGAAAATAAATAAATCAAAGGAGTGGAAAAAGTGTGTTTGATGACTAAATTGATTTACACTCTGATACAAATTGGTCTCAATAGTTCGGGCACCAGAGACCTCACTCTGAGTAGCTCTGGAACCTACAAACAAAGAAATGGAAAAAAAAAGGTTTAGATTGTGAGTCAGCTGGGGCTCAATGGAGGACACAGAAATCACTCTAGACATTTTAAGTAGGAAAAGGACTTAATACAGGAATTCTGTGCACACAGACATGTTGGAAGGCTAGAAGCATAGGTGTAAAGTCAAAGAGGCACCACTTAGTTGAAGAACCTCCACCATAGCTCCAATCCAGAGATCAGGAAGCTTTCCTCACTGCCACTACCACCTCTGCTTCTTCACATTCATGGAGCTGGTGGCTAGACAGAGGACTGCTGAGCCTGGTCAGTGCAGTGACCTCAAGGCCCCAGTGAGCTTGCTTGACAGCTAAAGTGAAAGAAAGAAAGAAAGTCAAGTTGCTCAATCATGTACCACTCTTTGCAATCCCATGGACTGTAGCCCACCAGGCTTCTCTGTCCATGGGATTTTCCAGGCAAGAGTACTGGAGTGGGTTGCCATTTCCTTCTCCAGGGGATCTTCCTGACCCAGGGATGGAACCCAGGTCTCCTGCATTGCAGGCAGACGCTTTACCCTCTGAGCCACCAGGGAAGCAAAGTGACCTCCATCTCTCTTCTGCCTCCCAAATCTCATACCAATGTACCTAAATGAAACAATCTGTCTTGCAACCTTCCCTGGCTTCAAGGAAGCCTGGCAAAAGTAATCATTAGCTTTTCAGTCCCTGAAGAATAAGAATATTTGTAGAAGAATGTAGGAAGAGAAGGCAATGATAACTGACTATACCTAACCTGGTAAGAGATATTTTGTAAAAATGAGTCTTCAAACACATGAAGGGCATTATCGCAGAAGAAAAACTAGACTTATTCTGAGTGCAGCTGAGAGCAGGCTAGAACACTTAATCTGCCCTGGTGTATCTTCCTAAATGGGCGTTCTCTGGAATCCACATCTTTGGGTTGGGACAACTTCTGCTCTGAATATGTTCATTCTGGGGCCCAGGCTGAAGGGGCAATGGCTATCCAGGGAATGATCAGCTCATAGAGATCAAGACAAACTACACAAGCAGCTCACAACACATCTACCAACATTCCTTTGTCAAAAGCAAGTCACATGACCAAGTTCAATACCAGTGGAAAGTATTCTCCACCCACAATGGAATACCACTGAAATATTACACAGCAGAGGGACGTACTGTTGCAGGGAAGTCAAGAATTGGGGCCAATTATCCAATCTACAACAATTTCCAAAGTCTTTTCTAATGCTACTGCTTTGCATTCTGTAATTCAATGACAGAGATTCATGAAAATATGTGAACTACTTCAACTCTCCAGTTGCCCACTTTCTTGCCCTCAAAAGACCACAAATAATTAATGTCAAACTGATCCTTTTCTTAACCCTTTGTATCTCAAGGGGAGAGTTTTCTGTCTCTAACCAAGACCCATTTTCAATCTCTCCTCTAAATTTCAACCCCCAATCTCAGAGACTTTGATTCATCCCTATTTCCTCTTCTCCTCTCCTAAATCTTCACCCTGGCTCCTTACCCAACACACATCAAGCATTTGGCCTATGATATTAAAAATAAAACCTCTCTCATGGTCTTATATCTCCGCTTGCACTCTGCAGCACTTTCTGAAATCTGGCCCAAACTACTCACACAAGGAACAAAGACATATTCACCAAGTCTGCCATTTATTGTTGGAGGCTTGTGGTGAGGCACAAGAAATAGCATTCCTGTTCCCTGCCTGAGTTCCACATCACATGAGAAAGATGAAGCTAATGTTGAAGAAATGTGGCTTAGTTGTGAGAGCCAGAACCACCTATCGACTTCTCACGCCCTCAACACCAGCCAACGTGAGGACAGTTTGAGTCTGCAAGGAACACACACTTCACCCAAGTTTCTGGCTTAGTGTTAACAGGTAAAAGAGGAAGGAGAAATGTACAAACCCCATCCTACTTCTTGATTAGTTCTGTTAATGGAGATAAGTGGACCAATAGCAACAACCTAAGACCCAAGAAAAAGATGCAGAAATAGTTGTAAAGTGTCTGGGTAAATTGTCCTTCATGGAGACTAGAGGACTGGAACAGAACCCTCTGAGAGCTACTTTACAGGTCTTTAATTTCATTGAGTTCTCTGGGATATTTACAGTATTGTTCCTTCTGGAATAAAGCTTTTATCCACTTAACTTCTCAGAAACCCTCATTTCTAGGTTTTCCTCTTAATACTCTGAGCCGTTCTATTTGATCTCTTTAACGGGAGTGATCATGGGGATACTTCCTGTTTTCCAATTCTGCAATGTCCCTTGGAAATCCCATCCACTCCTGTAACTTTCACTGTCACTCATATGCTACAGACCCATATAACTGGGTATTTATCTGCCTACCAGACATTTCACCTCAAGGATGACCATCTATATCTCAAATACAAATGTCAGAGCAAATCTGTCATCTTTTCCCAAAGCAAGCTTTCTCTTCTATTGTCTCTGGCTTTGTGAGTGGTACTAACATTCACCCAGCATCTAGGTCAAAAACTTTTAACATCCTGACTCCTCTCTCTTTTCTCCCCATCTGCCCTCTCTACCACATTAGCAGGTCCAATGAATTTCATTTCCTAAATATCTTTCAAGTCAGCCCCCCTCCCTCAGCCTCCATTTCTACTAGCCCGTGCCTTGGTTGGAACCCTCGTATCCATTCAAACGTAATTTACTGTAATAGTTCCTCAACTATTACACCCAATTTCAACTTCCTTAAGGTGGACCTCTTTTGCTTGAGGTTGTTTGTTCTCTTTTATTTTTATTTTCTTTTTTCCCAGTCTAACAATAATTACCTCTTCCTTTGTTAGCAGCATGACAATTTTGCTAAATGAATATAAGGTGCCAGCATGTTTTCTTTTAAAAAATTATTTTAAATCCATGATGTATGTGTGATGTATATGGCAGATCCCCGACAGTGGAAATATTTGAGTAACCAGAACTGTCTATTGTTTAATAATGGTGGTGAATAGAAATGATACAGGATATGTTAAGGGTGAGAGAACTTTTTTAGTTCCAACTTTTTTAGGCCCAATAAAGGATTTCATAATAAAAATTAAATACATCAAACCAGATGATCAATGATTCTCTACCTTCTTCTTCTTTGTCACTAGTAATGATTTAATATCCTCGGGGCTCAACTGTGCCATTTCTGTGGGTTTTGTTTCAAGCAGACATGGTTCCTTTGAGTAGAACTGTATCTGTTACAATATCCAAGTTAGTGAAACCCACTCCATAAACTTGTGCTATACAAATCTGTGCTTTCATCTCTGTAACGCCCCCTGAAACACTTTTCTATCAAAGTAACATTTACCCTAGATGTGTTGAAACCCACCAAACATAAAGTACTCACTTTAGTCTGTCACACACTGCTTCCTCCACCTTATATACTAGAAGGAAGTCCTTTGGTTTGAAAGCTTTTCCAGTGTTTGAGAAAATAAATCACTTTCAAGTTCCGGGTGAATATTTTCAAAAGCATTTTACAAAGGGTTTTAATGACACCACTGTCTCTCTTCCCCCAGCCTCAGCTCAAACCTGATTCTGAGCTCTTTAAATTCAATACCAAGCTTAGATTTTTAGACTGTAAGAGCAGAAAGAATTTTCATTTCCATCTCAATCCCACCTACTCACTTTACAGCCGAAGAGACAGAGACCAGGAAAGAGCAAAACAGTTGCTCAGGGTCTTGATGTGGTTGACATGACTGAGATTTATTTCCCTAATAGTCTCAGGATTTTGAACAGCAGGGGTTTCTCTGACCCTCGGACTCTGGCACCTGTCTCGCCTGATGCCCTGGCTTCTGGCGCTATCTCAGCTGCCACTCATGATCACCCATAAAAGGCCACCTGTGGCCTCTTTTCCTTAAATCTGAAGAGCTCTCTTCAAGCCTTTCTCAGAGAAAGGAGCCGTTGTGGGTGAGGCTGGGGAATTTCTGCTAAGGCTGAGCAGTGAGCCACTGTTTCTGGTGGCTTATACCCCTTATTAGAAAGAACAACCTGGTGTAAATAGATGTTGCCAAAGCCAGTGGCTCAGAGAGGCAGCTGGTATCCAACTTGAAATATAAGTGACACTCTGGTGGCCTAATGTAACTGGGAGGAAGGGGGGTGTCGGGGGGGATGGAAGATGATAGCATCATAATTTTCTCTTCCAAAAACACAAAAATAAAATGATTAATCCCCCCATTCCTTTTTGGAAACCCCCCTCCGCCCCGTACACACACAACAATAACCACTACCTGTCAAGACTGTATATTATCACCCTGCTTATTTAACTTCTATGCAGAGTACATCATGAGAAACGCTGGGCTGGAAGAAACACAGTCTGGAATCAAGATTGCCGGGAGAAATATCAATCACCTCAGATATGCAGATGATACCACCCTTATGGCAGAAAATGAAGAGGAACTAAAAAGCCTCTTGATAAAAGTGAAAGTGGAGAGTGAAAAAGTTGGCTTAAAGCTCAACATTCAGAAAACGAAGATCTTGGCATCCAGTCCCATCACTTCATGGGAAATAGATGGGGAAACAGTGGAAACTGTCAGACTTTATTTTTCTGGGCTCCAAAATCACTACAGATGGTGACTGCAGCCATGAAATTAAAAGATGCTTACTCCTTGGAAGGAAAGTTATGACCAACCTACATAGCATATTCAAAAGCAGACACAATACTTTGGCAAAAAAGGTCCATCTAGTCAAGGTTATGGTTTTTCCTGTGGTCATGTATGGATGTGAGAGTTGGACTATGAAGAAGGCTGAGTGCTAAAGAATTGATGCTTTTGAACTGTGGTGTTGGAAAAGACTCTTGAGAGTCCCTTGGACTGCAAGGAGATCCAACTGGTCCATTCTGAAGGAGATCAGCCCTGGGATTTCTTTGGAAGGAATGATGCTAAAGCTGAAACTCCAGTACTTTAGCCACCTCATGTGAAGAGTTGACTCATTGGAAAAGACTCTGATGGTGGGAGGGATTAGGGGCAGGAGGAAAAGGGGACGACAGAGGATGAGATGGCTGGATGGCATCACTGACTCGATGGACGTGAGTCTGGGTGAACTCCGGGAGTTGGTGATAGACAGGGAGGCCTGGCGTGCTGTGATTCATGGGGTCGCAAAGAGTCGGACACGACTGAGCAACTGAACTGAACTGATTCTAGCCAGCTATCATTTTGAGATTTTGCTATACATTTACATCTATTAATCTGGGGACATGGGACAAAGACATAGTGTGATTTCCTCTGAGTATTTGAATATTCCTACTTTTTCTAGAGTCATCATCTTTACTTTGTATCCTAAACTATAAGGAATATACATGAAATGCTGAGATTGCAAGAGTTAGCCTTCTTCTTGCAGCAAACAAGAAGTGCAAGTATTCATTTTCCAATTCTTTTTTCAGTCACCCAAGAAGACCAAGCAAAGTATAGAGCCCAGCTCAAAGAATCTATAAAGAAGAATGCTATACTATTACACCATGAAATGTGAAATGAGGTATACCTGGAGGCAATGATGCCCCCATCACTGGAAATAATCAAGTAGGGAGTGAACAAATAGTTGATCAAACCTTTGTTAAAAGGGGTTGTTAGCATCCAGCCGAGGGTTGGAAGAGACGGTGTTTCAGTTGCCTTCGAACGCTAAACTCCTTAGGCCCAGTTGTGGTTATGTGCTGAGAGCAGTCGGAGCACTGATTGGAAAGTAGACTATGGATGAAAATGGATCAAGTGTAGGACAAGCCTTCATGGAAGCTGGTAGGGTGGATTCCAAGGAGACACCAGCTCTACAAATCAAAACATCAAGGCAATAAGTCCTTGCTTTAGTCAGTATTTATCTTTCAGGTTAATCTGCCTGGAGGTTGAACAAAAAAAAAAAGAATTAAGTGCTCCTGGCTGTCTTCTCCATATACATAATCAATTAAGCAATGCAGGTTAGATTGGTGTCTGGCTGCATAAAAATTGACTATCGGGGCTGTTCTTTTTCAAAGAACATCCAAAAGGCAAAACGGACTAAAGAGCTTGTAAAAAGTCAGTATCTTCTTTCTGAGAATCGAGTACAATTGTAGTCAAGGCGAACAATTGTCACTGAACTCGGCAGCAGCCAATGGAGAGAGCCTACTTGTGTTTGTGAACTGACTAGTTAATACTGTTGCAAAGTATCATTGATCCTAGACAGTGTGAATGGGAACTAGGTTGCATACTTTTACTTCTTTTTCCTTTCCCATCACAAACCAATAGTTTGGGAATAAATGGACATCATTGTTTTGTAGGTAGATACTCCATGTTATTTGAAAAGTATCCCTCTCACTAAACAACTTCCTTCTTTCACAGAGAAAACCTGGCAGATGAAACTGGTTTCAGAATCAAGGCCTGTGATCCAAGAGAAGGTCATCTAATATAACAAGGGCCAAAAATATTCATGTAGGCCAGGAACAGGAGTCATGCATTTGTAAATAGCAGGGGATATTTTATCATTGACATGGTTCAGAATTGCTAATGCATGGTGATAATCAAGCAGATGAACTTTTTGTCAGCTTTTTGATAGATTATCCTTCTCATAGAGACAAATGATTGTTTCATGGCCACACTAGGTCTTCCCCCACCCATGATAAGACACCATTTGTGAGCATCTTCCAGCCCATCTCCCTCATAATATCTCTCTAACATACCTCCTTTTAAAGGAATATCCCATATCTGCCTGCTGGTCCTCATAGTCTCTTACTTTGCTAACTGGTATAATGAACAAAAAGATTTGAGAAGTGGAAGAAGCCAAAGATAAGCCAGGGGATTTTTTTTCTTTAATTGAAAAGAGATACACAGTTTAGTTCAGTTGCTCAGTCGTGTCCAACTCTTTATGACCCCATGGACTGCAGCACGCCAGGCTTCCCTGTCCATCACCAACTCCCGGAGCCTACTTAAACTCATGTCCATTGAGTTGGTGATGCCATTCAACAATCTCATCTTCTCTCATCCCCTTCTCCTCCCATCTTCAATCTTTCCCAGCATCAGGGTCTTTTCCAACGAGTCAGTTCTTCTTATCAGGTGGCCAAAGTATTGGAGTTTAAGCTTTAGCATCAGTCCTTCCAATGAATATTAAGGACTGATTTCCTTTAGGATGGACTGGTTGGGTCTCCTTGCTGTCCAAGGGACTCTCAAGAGTCTCTCCAACACCACAGTTCAAAAGCATCAATTCTACTACACTCAGCTTTCTTTATAGTTCAACTCTCAGATGCATATATGACTACTGGAAAAACCATAGCTTTGACTAGATGGATCTTTGTTAACAAAGTAATGTCTCTGCTTTTTAATATGCTGTCATATTAAAATATGCTGTCATAGGTTGGTCATAACTTTTCTTCCAAGAAGCAAGCGTCTTTGAATTTCAAGGCTGCAGTCACCATCTGCAGTGATTTTGGAGGCCCCCAAAATAAAGTCTCTCACTGTTTCCACTGTTTCCTCATCTATTTGCTGTGAAGTGATGGGACCAGATGCCATGATCTTAGTGTTTTGAATGTTAAATTTTAAGCCAAATTTTTTACTCTTCTCTTTTGCCCTCATCAAGAGGCTCTTTAGTTCTTCTTCACTTACTGCCATATGGGTGGTATCATCTGCATACCTGAGGCTGTTGATATATCTCCAGGCAATCTTGATTCCAGCTTTTGCTTTATTCAGTCCAGCATTTCTCATGATGTACTGTACATATAAGTTAAATAAGCAGGGTGACAATATACAGTCTTGACATACTCCTTTCCCAATTTGGAACACAGGGGATACACAGGGAAGCAGAAAGAAAAGAGATACACACAGGAACAGAAGGGAAATAGGTGGTCCAAAATGTTCAGTGGGTAATATTACCCCTGTGCCAGCCCCTCCATGACTATAATTGCCACAGTGGGATGAAGGATGTATCCAGGACTCAAGAGTCAAGAATCTCTTGAGCTAAGCTTCAAGGAGGGATAAGAATTGGAATTGAGAAAAGTTTGGAGGTAACAGCACAGCAGCCATTAAGCTTACCCAAGACTGGGGAAATAGCAAAGGGAAGAAAGAGATTACAAATGAACAACTGGGCCTTGCTTGGTCAGTCGAACTGCAGGCAGATTATTTTCTCACAGAACTGTAATGGTCATAACACTATGACCATTTGTCTTCTTTGTCACCTTTCACCTGGGGTGTTTAACATGGTTAAAAACTCTTAGAACAGAGGCACCTTTTTAGCGTCACTGAGTCATTCCCTATTCCATATGGAGAAAATTAGGCACAGAGGCTCAAATAACTTACTTGAGGCCACAGTGCAGCTATAGAATGCAGCCACAAATAATGCCCGGGCTTCACAAATCCCTTTTCACCACCCCCATCACCAAGCCCTTTCTTTCTTTCCTTCCTCTCTTAACATCAATTTCCAAAGTCAACCACGTCCAGTCTACAACTAGTAAAACACCACATCTCCATGAATTACTCTCCCAGAAAGATCAAAATGTTATGAACATCCCTGACACCAGGGTAAGAATTCATGGGTTGGAATAGGGCCAGAGGACAACAAACCTGCCAGAGAAACACTGGGCATGGCTTCTCTGTTCCTAACACTTTTCCTTTTCTCTTCTTGCCAAACTTCTCCAGTCAACTCATCTGCAGACTCTTTATGGCAAAACTAATGAAAATAGACTACCTTGGGGGATGGGCCAACACTTAACCCTGAAGGTATCAGGAAAAGGTGTGTGATGAAGATGCTGAGATACAAACACACGTGTTGACCCATACATAGACACACAGACACACCCAGAGAGCCTTTGCTATTTATTTGTACCTCAGTAATGGGAAAACTATCTCCTTTATGTTCTGCCCTGGGTATTCTTCATTCCTGCCCAAGCCAGTTTTCAATTGCTTTGGAAACAAGCTACAGAAATTTCAGGTGTCGAAAGCCTGATTGGAATTATTGGATTTCTTGTTACTTCCAGCCCCAGAGTCAGACTACCACAGGACAAAGACGGGGGTGACAATGTCCCTTCACATCCTCACTGCCCTGTCTTTGCTGATTTCTCTGCGTGTGACTCGCCCTCTCACTACCAATATGGGGAGGAACTGTCCAGGGCAACTGACGTCCTCTGCAAGCAGGTTCCTCCTGTCTAACCGTTAGTGATGGTCTCATTTCTATTCCCTTCTCCTTGTTTCTAAAGGAAAGCAATGATTTTTCTCTTTGTTTCTCTGCCCTCCACCCGCTCACATCACATCTCTCTGCACTGGCCAGGTAATCAGTACACATCTGAAAAGTGCGTTTTGACAAAGAAGTAACTCTAAACTCTCAAGGTGACAAAGGAGGATGAGGTCCACATTCCTAAACAGAGCAGATCCCTGGCTCTTGTTTATTCCTCCAACCTTACCCAGTGCTGATCCCTGGGATGAAAGCCAAACCAAACTGCTTATGCTTCTCAAGAAGCACCCTGTGCTTTCTCATCTCCGGGTGTTCTATCACACAAGCACCAGATCTGCCTTGAGTACCTTTTCCCACATCATCTCCCTGCTGATGCCCTACTCATTCCCCAAGAGCCAGCTCTGTGGCCTCCACTGGGAATGCTTCCCAAAACCACCCACAAAGTATTCATCATCCACTCTTATATCACCATATTGAAATTTTCTATATCATTTTCCTTACTATGTCATGTACTCCCAACTATGTTTTTTCTTGTTTTTATCATACCCAGAAACCTACTACAGAAAGACATACATAATAGGCTTTTGTGAAATGTGGATGAATGAGTGAATGTGAGTCTATCTACCCTTTGGATCCAAATGACATTTAAAAATTACTTTAGAACTTTCTGATGAGACCTAGAAGCCCAGAGACTTGGCATCATCATTATTGAAGGCACGTAGGCTATCTGACTCCATGCAGAGAAAATTAAAATAACAAAACCAAAGATCTTATCCATTAGGAAATGTGTATAGTGCCAATGCTCTGATATTAATCTTGCTCACTCCTAATTTCTTCAGATCCCTCACATCAGAGAAGTTAAGATCTTCCTTTGCCTTATCTCTGAATAAATTAAATTTCTGATTAGAGCCAAAAGATGGTTTTACATCAAGCAGGTTTTAAAAATGAGAAAAATTCTTGCAGGAGTCATTTCAGAACTGACTCCTCATCTGCGACAGGACAGTATGTGACTGACCTTTACATTCAATAAAAGATCCAGAGCCCAGACTTATTTTTCTTCTCAGGGTGCTGGGGTGAGAGTTCTGGGAGCCTTACCAAATGTCCCATCTATAAAATCTAGGATAAATTTTTTTTTAAGTGTGTCATTTTCTACCACTTTAGCCATTAAATTATTACACATTAAGAACTGATCTTTTTGGCTCTAGGACTTAACCAGTTCCTGCATACTTTTGTAATCAGATCATTTAGATGGATCAGGGAAGATTGAAAAGATGTAGAAGAGATAAAAATAGCTTCACTTCTGGGATAACAGTAGTCCGAAGGCGAGTCACAGGGTTGACATATTAAGAATAGCTCTTCTCCCAAGTTCTGAGCTAAAGTGATGCTTTCCAACTATGGAACAAGAAAAGACCATAGAAAGGTATCTTCAAGGAAACAGACTTCCTAGTGGCACTGCCAAAAACAACTTCTTTTTGCCTTGGTTCTCCAGGGCTAGACAAAAAAACCCTCCCCTGATCCTGAGGGCTTGTCGATATCCAAAGATCAAAAACAGCTTGCCTGTGGATCAGTCTGGAGTGTGGTCAAGTAGCCAAGGTCATCAGCAAGTCTCAAAAAGTATTTTATTTATTTTGATAAAGGGCATCAAATCTTTTTTGGAAAGATCATAATAAGCAAATATTGGTCAGTGATGTCGTTAACCCAATATTCATGTCATTAACACAAAGTCAAACAACAGGCTTCCACAGACAACTGAGAGGTCTGAGCAAATGGTCAATGAAATGGTGTAACCTTAATGAAAAAGACAAGACGCAAGAATGGAATACAAAGATTAAAAAAGCCCTTCGTAGGCAATCAGAGGGCTTAGGTATTTGGACAGTTGTTCACACCAATACATAAGGCAACGTAGGGAAGAAAAAGCACAAACGAGGGAAAAAATGACACTCAATAAAACAGCAAGAAATAAAGCAGAGAAATTTCACATTTAAACACTAAGTGTGACTCTAATAAGCCTTCATATACTACTAGAGACCTATGGACCAAGATTTTACCAGATTCTAACAAGGGAAATCAGTGGTTTAAAAGTCATGCCTTGAGGTAGGCCTAAGTAAACTAAGTTTTTTTCTAAGTAACTATTTAGAAAATCTGCTTAGAGTTCATTCTTTGTGTCAATGTATTGTTCAATTAACCCTTTTGTGTCTATGATGCTGCTGCTGCTAAGTCACGTCAGTTGTGTCTGACTCTGTGTGACCCCATAGACGGCAGCCCACCAGGCTCCCAGGCAAGAACACTGGAGTGGGTTGCCATTTCCTTCTCCAATGCATGAACATGAAAAGTGAAAGTGAAGTCGCTCAGTCGTGTCCAACTCAGCGACCCCTTGGACTATAGCCTACCAGGCTCCTCCATCCATGGAAGTTTCCAGGCAAGAGTACTGGAGTGGGTCGCCAGTGCCTATAGTCCCAAGTTAAAGGATGTTATTCAGCTGTGAAAACAGAAACATTTAAAAAAAAAAAAAAATCCAACCAAATCTATTTGAGCCTGGTTTTGGCACCTTGGCAGCAATAATGGAGACAAGGATTTTGGTTAACAGTTACACTAGTAAATTTCTTATGTCTGAACTCAAATCAGGGTTCCTCAACCTCGGGGCTTTTGAAATTTTGAACTGGACTTCCCTATGCATTTTAGGATATTTAGAGTATCTCTGACCAATAGCACACATGCGTGTGCACACACACACAAACACACACTCACCCAAAAATGTCTTGGAGGTGGGGAAGGGGGAAGAGGGCAGTCAGAAGTGGGAGAGGGAGGCGGGCAGGAGACAAAATTGTCCCTGATTGCGGAACACTTAGACTAAATCTAAATTGAGCATTGCGTAACATGTAACGGTGATAATTGCTGCTCCAAATGACGATCATGGGGCATTTCAAGTTTAAATTCTTGGGCTTATTAAACTCTTCAGATGAAATTTCTTAAACGGTCCTTGATTTTTGCAAATATCATTACATATTTGCATGCAGGCAGTTAATTAAAGTCAATTTTAAATTATCAATGTTGAACGAAAACCCCCAAATTTCCCTGCCACAAAATGAAAGTATGTGCGGATGCAAGTGAAAGAAGGGCGTGACTTTCATCTGTTTGTGTGTTCTTTAAAAAATAAATAAATATATATATATATGCACATTCAGAAAAAAAAAATTCTGTTCACTTTTTAGGGCACATTACAATCTACCCTTGTGACTGTGACAAACGCTTCCTTCACTGTTGGAAATAATTCAGACAGGCAAAGGAAGAAATGGGGCCAGCACTCTTGCTAGCACTTTGAATCTATGTAAAGTTGGATTTAATCATTTATTGATTCATACAGGTTTCCCACATACTTCCCAGAGCAATTTCAATAGGGAGGAAAAAAAAGAAAAATACCAAAACTACTGTCCTAATGGCAGTATCATTTGCAGTGATCAACTACAGTCATATGGTTTTGATGAAAAATGCCTTGTAGAGAAGAATTCCTGCAAGAAGACAGAATACCAGTAGTTACCTTTTGACATTCAGGAAAAAGAAATTGTGATTACAGTTTCCTAAATGGCCAAGTTTGTGGAGGATTATCCATTCACAGTCCCTCCAGGGTTACTCTGCCACTATCCCTTTTTCAGTTTTTGAAGGACATCTGAGTCTAAATGACTTCCAAGTTCATTTTAGCATCACTATCCTGAGACCTAGGTGGTCACATAGGTGAGGCTGTTTGTGTCTTGCATGACATGAGGAAGTGACAATGTTTTATGATATTGAAGCCTGGGACCTCCAAGGACCCTTTAATTTGAATGTCCTTGTCCACATGACCTCTGAGGTAGCCACACATTTTTCACTGACCAACATATAAACCCTGAATTCTTCATTCTGCAACCTGAGGTTGATGGTGCACCAGAGTATTTGGAAATGGCATTTGTAATTGGTCTCCTTGGCATTTGACTGCCTTCCTTCCCAACTGCTTTTTGACTACTTGTCTTGCCCAAGTTACTCTTTGCCTTATAAGACCCTCAGGAAGAACCTTGACCATACTCTAGTCATAGATGCTAACCTTTCTACTAACCACTGAGTGAACCTACAAATCTTTATCTTCCCTTTACGAACAATAAAAAGTCAGGAATCTGCTGTCAATAACAAAATATCCAGAGGTACACAGTCTAGATCGATTCAAAATTCTAAATCTTAAATCATCTGATTTTTACTATATTTTATGGACGATGGTATTTTCCAAAGCTAGCAGCAATATTTTTCATCCCACATACACTTTATTTTTTAATTGGAGTATAATTGCTTTACAATGTTGTGTTAGTTTTTCCTGGACAACACGTGAATCAGCTATATGTATACATAGATCCCATTTCTCTTGAGCCTCGCTCCTACCATTGACCCCCACATCCCAATACTCCAGGCCATCGCGGAGCACTAAGCTGAGCCCCCTGTGCTGTATAACAGCTTCCCACTAGCTAGCTATTTCACACATGGTAGTGTATATATATTGGAAAAGGCAATGGCAACCCACTCCAGTGTTCTTGCCTGGAGAATCCCAGGAATGGGGAAGCCTGGTGGGCTGCCATCTATGGGGTCACACAGAGTCAGACACGACTGAAGCGACTTAGCAAGTGTATATATGTCAATGCTGCTCTCTCAAATATGACCCAGCAATCCCACTACTGGGCATACACCCTGAGAAAACCACATGCTCTTTTAAAACACTGCTACTTCCTCCACCAAGGTAAAGTCTGCGCCCTCACCTCTCAAACCTGGGCAGGCCCTTGTGAGTGCCTCACCAAGAGAGTATAATGAAATAGACACTTTGTGATTTTCAAGGCTATGTCACAGCCTTTCTGCCTGTCTTTTTAGGATACTCACTCTTGGGAGCACCAAGCTATGAAGAAGCCCAAACAGTCTATGGAAAAGGTTCTGTGGAGAGAAACTATGGACCCTGGTCCACAGCACTGACAGAACTTCCAGCTGACTACCAACACCAGCTGACCATACAGGTGACTGAGCCATCTTGAAAGTAAATACTTCATTCCCCCAGTAAACCTATGGTGATGGTTGGTGATTTAGTCACTAAGTTGTATCTGACTCTTGCTACCCCATGGACTGTAGCCTGCCAGGTTCCTCTGTCCATAGAATTTCCCAGGCAAGAATATTAGAGTGGGTTGCCATTTCCTCTTCCCAACTCAGGGATTGAACCCAGGTCTCCTGCATTGCAGGAAGATTCTTAACCACTGAGCCACCAGGGATGCTCAGCAATAAACCTATGCATGTGTGTATGGTTGCTTCAGTCATGTCCAACTCGTTGGGATACTATAGACTGCAGCACACCAGGCTCCTCTGTCCACGGAGAGTCTCCAGACAAGAAAACTAGAGTGGGTTGCCATGCCCTCCTCCAGAGGATCTTCCTGACCCAAGGATCAAACCCAGGTCTCCTGCATTGCAAGCAGATTCTTTACCACCTGAGCCACCATAGAAGCCCCTGCTGCTGCTGCTGCTGCTAAGTCACTTCAGTCGTGTCCGACTCTGTGCGACCCCAGAGACAGCAGCCCACCATGCTTCCCCATCCCTGGGATTCTCCAGGCAAGAACACTGGAGTGGGTTGCCATTTCCTTCTCCAAACATGAAAGAGAAAAGTGAAAGTGAAAGTGACGTCGCTCAGTCGTGTCCGACTCTAGCGACCCCATGGACTGCAGCCCACCAGGCTCCTCCGTCCATGGGATTTTCCAGGCAAAAGTACTGGAGTGGGGTGCCATTGCCTTCTCCGGATAGAAGCCCCAGTAAACCTATAATTGACATGATATAGAGGAGGGACAAGCCTGAGAAGAGACCATTTAAGCTCTACCCAAATTGCAGATCTATGAGCAAAATAAATGATTTAGTGACTTTAAGCAAAAGTGAAAAGTCAAGTCACTCTGTCATGTCTGACTCTTTGGGATACCATGTGCTGTAGCCTGCCAGGCTCCTCTGTCCATGGAATTCTCCAGAGTGAATACTAGACTGGGTTGCCATTTCCTACTCCAGGAGATCTTCCCCACCCAGGGATCAAACCTGGGTCTCCTGCACTATAGACAGATTCTTTACCATCTGAGCCATCAGGGAAGCCCATTTAAGTGGCATTAGGCCACTAAATTTGGGGGGTAGTTATGCAGCAAAGGATAACTAATATATACCTTATTATGTCAAGAATTAGCATATATGTTTTAGACAGAATGAATTTCAGGAATTTATCCAGACAAAATTCTTGGACAAGTGCTTAGGTAAATATTTTAAAACAATGTTTATTATAAGCCTGTTTATTTTAGAGAAAAATGTTTAATCTAAATATCTAACAATTTAAACTGTCAATATACGGCACATTGTGTGATACTGGAGCATTATCTGAAAAGATGACATTTGAAGTATATTGAGATAAAATTTTTTCAAGGATGACCATACAGCAGGGGTTTCTGTTTCATTCTATTGAGTGTAATTGACATACAATATTATATTACTTTCAGGTGTACAACATAATGATTCAAGATTTGTATACAGTGTGAAATGTTCACAATAAGTCTAGTCACCCTCTGTCACTGTACAGTTTTCTTTTTCCTTGTGGTGAGAACTTTTCAAATTTATTTCCATACAACTTTCAAAATTACAATCAATATTATTGACTATAGTCACCACGCTGCACATTACATTCCCATGACATTTTTTGTTCTAACTCAAAGTTTGTATCTCTTGATCCCCTTCACCCATTTTTGCCTACCCCCCAATAATCCTCCCCTCTGACAACTACTAATCTGCTCTCTGTATCTCTGAGTTTTGCATTTTCATTTATTTTGCTTTTTTTAGATTCCACATGTAAGGAAAGTTATACAGTATTTGTCTTTCTGTCTGACTTATTTCACTTAGCACAACACTCTCAAGTTCTATCCATGTTGCTACCAAGAATGGCAAGATGTTATTATTTCTATGGCTGAGTGGTGTTTCACTGCATATATATACACCACATCTTCTTTATCTTCTTTACCTATTCATCCACTGACGGACACTTCAGTTGTTTCCACCTCTTTGCTATTGTAAATAATACTGCAATGAACACAGGGGTGCACACATCTTTCCAAATTAGTGCCTTCACTGTTGGATGGATAGACATTTATTAATGCTGTATCTTCTTATTGGATTGACAACGTAATCAATATAGTATGCTCATCTTTGTCTTTTAATAAACTCTTTGTTTTAAAGACTTTTGTCAGACTTCTCTGGTGCTCCAGTAGTTAAGAATCTGCTTGCCAATACAGGGACACAGGCTTGATCCCTAGTCCAGGAAGATCCCACATGCTGTGGGGCAGCCAAGCCCACGTGTCACAACGACTGAAGCCAGTGCACTCGAGAGCCTGTGTTCTGCAACAGGAGAAGTCACAGCAATGAGAAGCCCACGCACCGCAACTAGAGCGGCCTCCACTTGCCACAATTTGAAAAAGTACAGTAAAAATTAAATAAATAATTTTAAACATAATAAAGTCTATTTTTTCTGTTTTAAGTATAGCTACCCCAGCTTTCATTTGGTTTTCATTTGCAAGAAACATCATTTCCCATTCCTTTACTTTCAGGCTGTGTGTGTCCTAACATCTGAAGTGAATCTCTTACAGGCAACATATAGATGGGCTTCGTGTTTTTATCTATTCAGCCACTCTATGTTTTTTGGTAGAATTTAGTCTGGTTACATTTAGAAACACTGATAGGTATATACTTACCAGGGCTTCCCAGGTGGTGCTAGTGGTAAAGAACCCACCTGCAAATGCAGGAGACGAAAGAGATGTGGGTTCGATCCCTGGGTGGGAAATACCCCTTGGAGGAGGAAATTGCAACCCACTGCTGAAGTGACTTAGCAGCAGCAGCAGCAGCAGTACTCTTGCCTTGAGAATCCCATGGATAGAGGAGCTTAGCAGGCTACAGTCCATGGGGTCGCAGAGAGTCAGACATGACTGAAGCAACTTATCACACACATACACATACTTATTACCAACCTGTTAATTGTTTTCTGGCTGTTTTGTAGTTCCTCTTTGTTCCTTTCCTCTTTTTTTGCTCTCTTCACTTGTAATCTGATTACTTTCTACAGTGTCTGCTAGATTCCTTTCTCCTTATTTTTTGTGTACCTACTATAGGTTTTTGCCTTGTGGCTACCATGAGGCTCATATGTAATAGCCTATAGCCTTTTAACTTAATATCAAATTAAGCACATTTTAACTTAATAGCAAGTTCTAACACATAAGTTTGAACACATTCTAAAATTTTCATTTCATTCCCACTGCCCCAGGTTTTATGTTTTTGATGTTCCATTTTATATCTTTTACTTTGAATATACCTTAACTAATGATAGTTACAATTCTTTTTTGCTATTTTTGTCTTTAAACCTCCTTACTAGCTTTAATGATATTTATCTACAACCTTTAACATACATTTACCTTTATCAGTGAGATAATCATATCCATAGGTTTTCTTGTTACAAATTAGTGCCCTTTCTTTTCAGCTTAAAGTAGACTCTTTAACATTGCCTGGAAGGCTGGTTCACTGGTAATGAGCTGCTTTAGCTTTTGCTTGTCTGAAGAGCTCTTTATCTCTCCTTCAGTTCTGGATGGTAGCCTTGAGGGAGAGAGTGTTCTTGGTTGGACTGTTTTTTTTTTCCTTTAAGCTTTCTGAATATATCATTCATTCTCTTCTGACCTGCAGAGCTTCTGTTGAGAACTCTGCTTATGTCTTATGGGAGTTCCTTTGTACATAATAAGTTGTATTTCTCTTGCTGCTTTTAAGATTCTTTTACTTTTGACAGCTTAGTTTTAATTACTCTTAGTCTAAGTCTCTTTGGGTTTATCTTGCTTTGAACTCTTTGGGCTTGTTGGATCTAGACATCTATTTCCTTCCCCAGGTTAGGGATGTCTCAGCCATTACTTCTTCATGTAAGTTTTCTGCCTGTTTCTCTCTCTCTTCTCCTTCTGGGACCCCTATAATGTGAATGTTATTCCACTACATGTCCCATGAAGGTATCTTCACTCTTTAAAATTCTTTTTTCTATTTGCTTCTCTGTTTGAGTTCCACTGCCTTGTCTTCCAGATCACTAATTCTTTCTTCTGCTTTATTTAGTCTGCTGTTGAATTCCTCTAGTTTTCCATTCAGTTATTGGATTCTTCAGCTTTGTGATTTTGTTTTGGACATTCTTATATTTTCTGTCTTCTTGTTAAAATTTTCACTGTATTCATCCATTATTCTCCTGAGTTTGGTGACCATCTTTATGAACATTACTTTATGAACTCTTTATCAGGTAAATTACAAATATCTATCTCATCAAGGTCGTTCTGGAGTTTACCTTGTTCTTTTGTTTGGAACACATTCCTGTCTCCCCATTTTGCTTGAGTCTCTGTGTTTGTTTCTATATATCAAGCGAAGTAGCTATCCCTCCCAGTCTTGAAGGCGTAGCCATAGACAGAAGATGAACCTTATCGTTTAACTTTGCCCTAACTCTGGTTGTCATGTGAAACTTTGTGATTCTCTAAACAGCCTGATTTATCCCTGATAGGTCCCAGTTGCTGGTGTTGTGCCAATATCTATGAGCATTGCAGAGGGAGGTATCCTCAGTCAACAGGGAGTTTCAGGCTCATCAGAAGCTAGACCCTCAGGCAGCAGCTGTTAAGGTATGCAAATATATACTGCCCTGTGGGACCACAATTGTTAAACCCTGCTTTTCTCCCATCCAAGAGTATGGAGGTGTCCCTTAGTGACAGCTACAAATAATCAGAGCTCCAGTTCAGTGTGTGAGCTACATTCTGGGAAGTACCAGGGAGCTACAGCAAAAGGCCAAGGGTGAGGGCAGAGATGCTGTCCCTATTTGACATTCCCTGAGAGTACTTCTGTATCCTCTAAAAGTAGGATAATCATAAGTGTGTCCCTCAGGCCGAGGTCCCAGGAAGAGTTCTCAGACCTTTTTCACAAGGAGACTGGGGGAATTGAAGTCCCAGGATGAATACTCAGACCTTTTTCACAAGGAGACTGGGGGAATTGAGTCTGCTTTCTGCAGTTCCCTGAGGATAGTAACAAATTTCTAACAACTGCCCCTCCAAATTTCAGACCCATGGAGCCCAGAAATGCAATCCTCTCGACCTTCAGACCAAGGCCTTTGTACCCCTCTTTGCTGGGACAGGGAGTGGCACAGGGTGGGGCACACCCACCAAGCCAGCAGGTTAAAGGGAAAGTGCAAAAACAGTGCTTACTAGTGACAATGCCAGCAAAGTAGAGAGCAAATGCAAAATACCATACTCTCTAGTGCCTCTGTCCCCAGAGAGTCCCAACAGACTCCTGGCCCTCAGGCAGATGCTTTAAGATTTGCAAATAAGTCTCTTTCCCATATAGTCTGGGCGCCTTTCAAATTGCTGCTTTTGCACTTGGTCCTGGGTTAAGTGAGTCTGTGTTTGAGCCCTTAAAGAGCAGAATCTCTCCATTCCCTACAAACCTGTGGTTCTGAACAGTAAGCCCTATTGGTTTTCCAAGCCAGACGTTTGGCATGAGGGAGGTCATTTCTCCAATGCAAGTCCCAAGAGTCGGGGCTTGATGCGGGGTCCAGAACCCTCACTCCTCAGGGGGCTCCTCCCTACTTGTGATTTGTAGGTTGCCACGTTGGGGGTCAGGTTTTTGATAAGACTGTGCCACCGCCTTTCCTATGCAGCTCACCTCATGGTGACTCTTTATTCTTTGTTGTAAAGGAGCTGTTCAGCTAGCGTTTAGGTCTTTTTCAGAGGGAATCGATCTATATTAGCTGTAGAGTTGCTGTGTCCATTGAAGATGAATTCAGGACTGTCCTACATCACTGTCTTGAACTGCTAGTCCCTAAACAGTAGTTTTTAAAACAGTATGCACATAATGATTCAACTTTTGTAATGTGACTGTGTGTACACTTATATATTTAATATATGGGGAAAATTGTTAAGATCTATACTCCAAAATACACTTAAAGTTTACCTCTGTATGAGGGCGAAGGAGTGATTTTATTTTTTTCCTGCTCATTTGCATATTCTAAATTTTCTTATTAAATGCAGAATGCTGAAATAACATTTAAAGACTTTAAGGAAAATAAAGGATTTCTCTTTATAATTTTAGTGTAAGAAAAAGGATCATATCAGGCCATTTCTGCTTATTGTTGTGTTACCAGGAAAAGGATCAAAAACAAATTTCTCTTCTTTCCAAAGTAGCAACTGGCAGGCTAGGGGCACGAATGCCAACAGAGACATTTTTCTGTTGTTGAAAGGTTAGGAGCTGGCAGCAAGAGCAGCAGCAATAACCCTGGCACCTCGTGTGATTCTTAAAATCGTCTGTCATCACGGGGAGAGTGAGTCAAGCGACCATTCCATGTGGAGGGAAATGTTAATTCCTTATGTCTGAAGGGCAAGTTTGGACAGAGCCTTAGATGGTCAAAGAGAAGAAACTGGGTCCCCAAAGAGGACAACTTTGCGAACCCAATCTAAAACATTTAAATCCAGCTCTCAGGTTTTCTCAATCACGTGCACACATTCCGCCTTGTTGAAAAGCCCTTGTTTCCTTTTCTTCTGATGTCAAATAGTGCAGTGAAAACTGTGTCATGCCTTTCCCTGGATAGACTAAGGGTCTGTAGTGGTAATGCATCAGTGCATAAGGACTTGGAAGAGTGCTTAAGATGTGTGCAGGTGAGGTTGGGGCTACAGGAATGTCCTATTACCAGCCACTTGAACTTGAACCTGAAACTTTAAACTCATGCTCTTCAAGGGAAAACAAAAAAACTGCATTATTTAAATGGCTGCATCATATAAACGGTTCTCATGGAAGTGGCAGCTCATTCACTTTGGAATGAAAGGAAAAAGCTGCTGCAATAGCATTCCTCTATCCTCTCCCCTTCTGCTCCTCCAAGAGAGATTCCTTATTAGTTATTTGTGGTAGAATACAGAACGTTTTCATTTTCCTGCTTCTACATAGGCTGCAGTTTAGCTCAAACCATCTGACCTGGGGTTGCAGCCCATCCTTGGGGACTTGGCACAAAAGATTTATAAATAAAATTGGTCTAAGTACCTCATATGGGTCACAATGAAAGGGGAAGCCTGAATGTTTAAACAAAATGCATTACCTGTGGTAGGCTGCCTGCCTGAGTGATTATCATAGAAGAAGGCTCAACAAGAAGCCTGAAGAAGCTAACCCAGGTTTTCCCAAACACAAGTGGGAGTCCAGGGTTTCTAATTTGGAGGGGTAGGATAGGAGAGAAGATCAGAGAATGGCACTGTGACTTGCTTATTGAGTCTAAAGTAGCCTAAGTAGTTACGAAGTACTGGGCAAGCAATACACAAATTTCACAAGGAAGCTTTGAATACTGCAGACTTGGGGTTTTACTCTTGTTCTACTTGCTGATATGCAATTATATGCTAAATATTTCATTCTTATCCTGGGTGATGTGTCAACTTGATTGGGAACACTGAGTGCCCAGACGTTTGGTGAAATATCATCCTGGGTGTGTCTGTGAGAATCTTTCTGAATGAGATTAACATCACTTGACAGATTAAAGCAGATTGCCCTCCCTAAAGCTGGTGGGCCTCATCCAATCAACTGAAGATGTGAACAGAACAAAAAGTCTGTAAAAGAAGGAATTCCTCCTTCCTGACTACCTTGAGCTGGGACATTTTCTTGCCTTCAGACCCAAATTTATACTACTGGCTCACAGGGCTGTAGACCAGACCAGACTATGTATATTTATTTCACTGGAGAATCCTAATACAACCTGCTTTTTCATCCATAATTTGGTGTTAATGCTTATCTGGTTAAGACCTCTGCAAATGAAATCAGTGAAATGTGTCCCATCAGCTCTGGTGTACAGTTGGCACACAATACATGTTGGCTCTCCCCCTAACTTATACTTGCCTGTGAGAAGATTTGCTTGCTCCCCTTTTTAGTAAATCAGTTCCCTAAGATTATGCTGAGGTCATTGGGTATGTATCACAGTCCACAGACACAGGTGTGTAATAAACATTTTATTTCCTTTATAGCAATTTGACTCAGACCCCAGGCACACATAGCACAAGACTAAAGGCATATTCTCAGTACAGAGATTTTCTCTCCTCTCTGGGGAGGAATTGAGGATATTTTGTGTCACTCAGAAAACAGGAAAAGGTAACAATCTCTAGTTACAGTTGACACTCACACTGGCCAAGTTGTTCCCTGAGGTCCAAAGACAGCTGTTTCCTTGTCATGCACAGCTCCCTGGAATCAAGGTGGAGACTCCCTGGTGCCCAGGGCTCCAGCAGCCAAGTCACCTTACCCTACCCTGCGCAGCATCCCTAATTCTGAGGACTCCTCAGGTGCTGCCACCCCAAAGGGGCCCCTGATACGAAACTACTCATATCCATATCATATTTCACCTGATTTGAGAAAACTTGAGAAATGTAAAATGTATGGATCTACAATTTAGCTAAATAAAGGACATCAGATCACTTAAAGCAGGGCAAGAGGAGTGATTCCTATTATCTCATGTTTTTGGTAAAACCAGTTCTTGGAGCCAACTAACAACAAACATTGGGAGTGGGCATAAATCATACTCCCTTTTGGAGGTTGAGTGTTTTGTAATTGTATCCTTCACAGAGCAATGTTATGGAGAATATATTTCATAGTTTTGAACTCTGTACTACTTTGAACTTTATACCATTTTGTGCATCTAAAAAATCAGAGGCATGCTAATGCAGATAAATGTTAGCTATGCTGAAAGCACAAAGATGGAAACTGATAGAAACAACTTATTTTAAAACTAAATCTTTAAAATATTGAGAGAAAAACAAGGAGAATATAGGATCAGATATCACCAATGATGTTTCTATATTTTAAAGGAAAATACTTGAGGAATACCAGATAGTAAAACCCACTTGGTGAGCAAGCTAGCAAATTCAAATCAATTTGACACCAAAGACTGGCAAACTTCGGCAAAATTTCAGATGACACAAACCTGGCCAAGAAGATGGGTGACAGAATCAAAGTTCAAAACTACCTTCTCAATATGAAACAAGCTTCTAAAAGTAAAAATACATATATAATTTTCAGTGTGGATCACAATAAACTGTGGGAAATTCTGAAAGAGATGGGAATACCAGACCACCTGACCTGCCTCTTCAGAAACCTATATGCAGGTCAGGAAGCAACAGTTAGAACTGGACATGGAACAACAGACTGGTTCCAAATAGGAAAAGGAGTCCATCAAGGCTGTATATTGTCACCCTGCTTATTCAACTTCTATGCAGAGTACATCATGAGAAACGCTGGGCTGGAAGAAGCACAAGCTGGAATCAAAATTGCTGGGAGAAATATCAATCACCTCAGATATGCAGACAACACCACCCTTATGGCAGAAAGTGAAGAGGAACTAAAAAGCCTCTTGTTGAAAGTGAAAGAGGAGAGTGAAAAAGTTGGCTTAAAGCTCAACATTCAGAAAACGAAGATCATGGCATCTGGTCCATCACTTCATGGCAAATAGATGGGGAAACAGTGGGAATAGCGGCTGACTACTTTTTTGGGCTCCAAAATCAATGCAGATGGTGATTGCAGCCATGAAATTAAAAGACGCTTACTCCTTGGAAGGAAAGTTATGACCAACCTAGAGAGCATATTCAAAAGCAGAGACATTACTTTGTCAACAAAGGTCCATCTAGTCAAGGCTATGGTTTTTCCAGTGGTCATGTATGGAGGTGAGAATTGGACTATAAAGAGGGCTGAGCACCGAAGAATTGATGTTTTTGAACTGTGGTGTTGGAGAAGACTCTTGAGAGTCCCTTGGACTACAAGGAGATCCAACCAGTCCTAAAGGAAATTGGTCCTGGGTGTTCATTGGAAGGACTGATGTTAAAGCTGAAATTCCAGTATTTTGGCCACCTGATGCGAAGAGCTGACTCATTTGAAAAGACCCTGATATTGCAAGAGATTGAAGGCAGGAGGAGAAGGGAAAGATAGAGGATAAGATGGCTGGATGGCTGGATGGCATCACCGACTCAATGGACATGAGTTTGGGTAAACTCCAGGAACTGGTGATGGACAGGGAGGCCTGGCGTGCTTCCATTCATGGGGTCGCGAAGAGTCAGGCACAACTGAGCGACTGAACTGAAATGAAACCAAATTAAGGTTTAAAAGAATTAACTGCTCCTGTATACTGTGCTATTGGCCTGTTTAAACAAAAATTAAAAAGAGATTTGGATTCATAAGGATAACATGAAGCAATTTAGTCAGTTTAAACATTACTTACATTAAATATTAAATATTACCTTCAAGACATGTGGTGTATGAATCATGGAATCATCGGTAGCAGAAATCACTAAGGATATACCAGTCACATCTCACCGGAAGCGACGTGTCTGGTCCTCAACACCGTATTATAAGAACAGCATAGACCAGTAGGCAGCCACTGTGGCAAGAACTGCTTAGTGGCTGACCCAAGACTGCTGTGGGTATAAGCCAACATTTTCTTCAGTCCTTGTCTCAACCCAGCCAAGAGTCAAACGTCCTTTGAGAAGAGGACTCACTGAGCTGAGATCTTGTCACTAACCCTTTGGTGGGCCAGAGCAGTGACAAGTCTCCAAAATCTCCTCCGACTCCTGTAGTCAAAAGTGCACACATCTCGATTTATCATACTACCAAGACACCTTACATTATAGAGATTACATTTCAAAAGGAGACTGGAGAAAACGATGCTGAGAAATAAAAAGCTGATGTTAAAAATATAATGAGAATCATTTAAGTTAATAGAAAATGAAGACTTAGAGATTAGCTATTTGTACCTCCCTATAATGAGCAGAATGACTTTGAGAAATGGTGAGACAGCCCAAACTCTGTTGTTGCATGTTCGGTCATATCTTTGACCAAAAGCCATGAGTAGGAGGGGAATCTTAAGCAACTAAGGTTCTCCCTCAAAACAGACACTATAAGGCTGGCCCACTAATAACCCCATGGGAAATAATTTATTCTAAAGGAAGAGTCAAGAGACACAAAGACAGTAGGCCAGAAACCTAGGTGAAAGGCAATTCTGAAGAAAGCACTGTGCCACCAGTTACCATGCAACTCAGCGTAGGCCCCATGGGTTCAGTCCCATATCTTAGTAGAGAAACCCGCAACAATGTATTAAAAAGTAAAAGAACATCTTCTGGCTAAGATGACATTGTAAACTTAAGTCAGTCTCCCCTCTCCACCGTGCTTTCCTCCAAATGGGTAGCAGTGATAGATGACATTTAAAAAAAAAAAATTTTAAATATGCAGTCATGTCTTTGTAGAGGAAAAAAGTAAACTAGAACACATAGCAATAAGTGAGCTCAAGTTCCAGATGCGCTAGGCTCTGGGCCTGAGGTCTGTTGGAAGCTGACGGGAGTCTGAATGAAAGCTTCTCTCCTCCACACATCACATAGGACCTACCCTAGTTTCTCAGCTGTGGTGGGGACTCCCTTGTCATGAAAAGAGACTAAAGAGGTTTCACTGAGCCATATACTCTGCTGAGTTGGGCTATGTTCTAGGGAACAAAGCTGCATGGCCAAGACGGGCTTGAGAAGATGAGGCAGACATAGTCTCAAGTCATGGTCTAGGCCAACCCACCTCCTGCCTCACTGGCTGCTGTGTGAATAAAGGAGTTAACATAGCAGGTCCGAGGCTGCCAGCTTTAGAAGGGCCTCCTTGCAAGGTAGGCCCTGGACTAGCTTCTCGGGATGTGGCACCCGAAGCATTCCCTGATACGGCAGGTGCCCTGTACCTAAACTGTTTGTACAAACAACGCGATTTATGGTTAACATCTGCTTTCCTTCTGGGAGTCTGGAACTTGGGTACACGCTAAGCAGAAGACGCCTCAATCAGCTTCCAATAAAGTCCAGAAATCCAATTATCTAGTAGACAATCCTGGGCAGAAAATATTCTACACATATTCTACATTTTTTGCTTCTGAAAAAAAAAAAAAGAATTTGGTATGTCTCCTCAGGGGAGGGAAAGAGTGTAAGGAAGCCTGTGCATAGCTTTCTCCAGAATCTGTGTATTTTCCCTCAGTGATCCTGTCATACATTCTTCCACTGTAATAGACCTTAGCGATGAATCCACCTATATGCTGATTTCCATGAATCCTCCTAAAGTAGCCCCAAATGTGTGTGGCCTCGAGGATCCCCCAAAACAGTGCTGGCCATGGGATTCACTCCAACTCACCGAAATACGGCTACAGTCTTATTTTGGGAAAGAAAGAAGGGCTGGGGATGATGAAATGCTGGTGCCTGGGTGACTGTGGAGTTACTCAGAGTACAAAAGAGCAGCTGAATCGTTACCTGCAGTGAATCGCTCTCTGCTGTGAGAGGTAAACGTTACCTATGGAATTTGAAAATAGATACAAGAGAAGAAGACTAGACTCCTGGGATACCCTGGCTTCTTTTGGCCCCGCCAGCTGAAATGAAGACAAGAGAGAGGCCTGGTGAAGTCTGTTCGTGACTGGTGTGAGGCACCTGGTGTGAGAGAAAAGGGATCAATGTTCCCAAAGGTGGTCTTTGAATGAATCAGAGGTGATAAAAACAGCTGGAAAGGTGTTCATTCCTTCAGGCAGAAAGAAAAATAAAGCGGGGGTGGGGGGGGGGAGATACACCAGGAGCCTTTTCTGCAGCTGAGCTCCAGGACCACCCCTCACCCTTCACTCCAGCTGAGGTCTCTCTGTAGCTGTCACTTTAACCCTGTAAATGCCGAATTTACTGCTGGGGCTTTGAGCAAAACATGCAATGATTAAAAAAATTTTTTCAATGGTTTTGTGGCTATTTCATTCACATATGATTATAACATGCTTATAATTTTCATGAATACTAGAGAAAGATCACAATAATCAGGGGAATGTGCAAAGAAAAATTATTAGTTGTGTACAACTCTTCGATGCTTTTGCCATAAGTAGGAATACTGAAATTTAAACTCTGAACGTTGAAAACAGCAAATCTCCATAACCAATGACCTGTGTTATGATTTTTCCTTATTGGCACCTCTTTTTACAAAAGGGAGACACGTGAAAAAAGAGAAAATCTTCAGATGGAAATAAACTTTTTTTTTTAAGTTTTAAAAAGCAGTTTTTAATTTGCTAACAAGCTCCTGTTGAAATCAAATGCCTGACCCTTAAAGACTGATGATTTTTCTGCACAAGTGCATATTTTAGAGTGGGTCGATCTGGACTCCAGGCAAGGGATAAAGGCCTTAGGAAACCCTCGTTACTTGGGCTTTGAGACCAGTTGTCTGGCCCTGCAGTGTCTGGGGTTTGCAACTGCAGAAGAAAATTAGTTGCTGACATTTCTTGAATTTGAATTCAAGATCCTAATTGCCTAGATATGGCTTTACATCTGAATCTTATACTGTCCACAATGCACTCTGGTAACCTTAGTACTAGCTGCGCTGAACAGAATTCAGATGAGATCCCTCCACTCAATGAATAGGACTCAGACTCTGGAACTGCTGTAGCTTTAGAACACCCCTGAGAGGGGCTATCAACTGTAAAATCATCACGGAGGCTATCTGGCCTGCCGACATAGAGGGATTTGTTCTCTAATGGGACCATCTGAAGTTGAGCTGATTGGCTCTATACTGTTGTTACAGGAACTAACTGCATCCATTAACTTGTGATTCCTGCCAAAAGCTACAAGCTACAGGAGGCACATCGCTTGAGGAAGCCACCAAGCTTCTGAAAAAGTGAAAAGAAAGTCACTCAGTTGTGTCCAACTCTTTGCAACCCCATGGACTATACACAGTCCATGGAATTCTCCAGGCTAGTATACTGGAATGGGTAGCCTTTGCTTTCTCCAGGGGATCTTCCCAACCCAGGGATCGAACCCAGGTCTTCCACATTGCAGGCAGATTCTTTACCAGCTGAGCCACCAGGGAAGCCCATCAAGCTTCTAAGACAGTTCTTTACAACTAATGGGATTTAACTGGCTAAATCTAGGACTTTAGGGTGTAATTGAGGTCAATACCACAGGTTGGTCCCTGCATCTTGAAGTCCTAATGATAGTAACTGCTGTAAGATGCTTTGCATAAAGGCGAAGAGGGTGGACTTATACAGAAAAGACCTAATTTAGCAGGGCTGAGGTTGGGACAGGTTTCCCCCACTATCCAAAAGTAGGCCATTTCTATAAGACCCTACATAAGCCAAATGGCATGAAGCTAAGAAGCAATTACCTTAGGACGCATCTTGCTGGCGGAAGCACAGAATAAATTGAGATGAAGCACAGATGGTCACACAGTTTAAAGCTACGGCGGCTTGATGCTGAGATTCTGTGTGTAGGTCCCAGGGACAGAGCTTGACTGGGTGCTTCACTGCTCATGGTACACTTTGCCTCCCTACCGGCTCACTGCAAAGCAAATGCTGAACGCTATTTTTGCTTTTTGCCTCTTTTTGGTAAAAGTGAAAGTCCTCTTCAGATTTCTTCTGGTTAGCAGAAACAGGTACAAATATATCTTTATTTTATAAAAAGCAAAGTGGTGTCAGGCAAACTTTCAAAAAGCAAAAGATACCTGTATCTCTTGAAGGGCCTGCTTGCAAGGTAGGGCCTGAGCTGGCATCTAGTAACTTGGCACTCAAAACAGTTCCCTGACTGATAAGGAAGTCTCACTGTGCCTAGACTGTTCATACAAACAGTCTAATTTATACTGAACCCCTACTTTTCTTCTGGGAGTCTGAAATACCAGCCTCCAAAAACCTTGGGCATTACACCAGATTAAATGGCAGCCCCCCAAAAATTCATGTCCAAGTCCTAATTCCTGGAACGTGTAAAGATGATTTATTTGGAAAAAGGGTCTTTGCAGATGGAACTAAGCTAAGTACCTAGGATGAGATCATTCTAGATTTAAGGCAAGCCCAATGGCAGCTGGTATTGTAAGAGAAGGGCGGAAAGATTTGAAACAGAGAGAGTGAAGAAGCCCACCCGAAGGTGGAGACAAGAGACTGGAGTGATATATCAACAAGCTGAGAAACACTGACATTTGCTGGCGGCCATCAGAAGCTAGGAGAGGGTACAGGATGGCTTCTCAGAGCCCCATGAGGATCTAACCCGGCCAACACCTTGACTTCAGATTTCTGACCTTCATAACTGTGAGAGAATACATTTCTGCTCTTTTAAGCCATCAAGTTGTGGTAACTTACGGCAGTCATAGGAAACAGATACAGCACCAAGTCTCTAATGGGCTTCCCTGGACAGAAATACCACATCTTTCTGCATTTTTTTTTTTTTTTACTGTTAGAGAAAGAAACATGTTAGGTAGGTCTCTTCACAAAAGAGAGGGTACAAGGAAGCCTGTATGGGCTTTTCTCCTATCTTCACCCGTGTCTTTGTCCTGCCCTGACCCTGTCTTGTACCCTTTGGTTATAACAAACCTTATCCCAGAACGCAACTATATGCGGAGCCCCATGAGACCTTTTAACAAATTGCTGAATGGGTGGCTGGGTCTTGAGGACATACAAAACAGACTGAATTTGTAACATCCTCACTATCTCAATACAACACAAGACTCTAGGTCATTAGTATAAGCCCTAATGGTGAGTAGGAGACCTCTGGGCTACCCAACGGGGGAAACCATAAAAATCTCTATTCAGGGTAAAGTTAGTACAGAGAGAAAGAGAAAATACCAACTCAAGGGAATCCAACAGATAAATGTCCCCAACACATGAGAAAAATAATGCTGGGAGCTGTCTTGTATCCTCTAGTAACAATACAAAACTTACAAATACAAATCAAAACAATACAAAACAGTAATTTGAGAAACTGTAAATACCACTGGGGAAAAAATGACCTACAAACTCATGACACGCGGCCGAAAGTAGACTTCCAATAGCAATAGGCTATTAACTCCCTTTCCTTCCCTACCAAATGAGAGTAATGGAGCAATTACAAAATAATTTTAAAATAAGATTTTGCATTCTTATATAAAAATACATTAAATATAATCAAGAATAAATCCATTAAGAACAAGACATGATACAACAAAAACAGGCAGAAGTGAAACAGTGTATACATTCTAAAACTCCAAAATGCTAAATGAAATATTAAGAGTTACTGGAATTTTAAAATTCAGGTGAAATAAATGCCAGATGCCAGAGACAATTTAAAGAGAGAACAGTGAACTGGAAGAGACTATACAAAGGAAATTAACTGAAATTCTTCACAGTAAAATAAAGATAATAAAAATATGAGTGAGAAGACAAGACATGTAGGGTAGGTGGAAAGGGTCTGACATGAATCTACATCTATTGAATGAGAGCTTAAGAAGAAAAGTACAGAGAGGATGGCAGAGAAACAATATTGAGAAGTTAGAAGTCAGAGCTGAGAGATAAATTCGCATTAACACAAACAGTAAGTTGAGAAAACTGTAAACACCAATGAAATAAATACGACCCATAAGCTAATGACATTTGGACCGAAAGTAGATTTCTAATCAGTGTCAATAGATAGCAAAGGACATCTATAGAGAAAATAACTAACAGCCAAGAATTCTGTATCCAGTAAAACTAGTATTCAAAAAGTTAAATATTATATATACAAATAAAAAGGGAACCTATAGTCTCTCGTTTACAGACTAAGAAAGGAATTACTTGGGAAAAAAAAGGAAAAAAACAGAGTGCAGAGAGAAAGAGGAAGACAAAAAAAAAATACGGCACACATAGAAATTAATAAAATACATCATTAAAATTAGACTACTAAAAATGGTAAATTTTTGTGTAAAAATAAAAGAACACTAAAGCTCTAAAGAATAACAAAGGATAAATAGGAAGTTATTCAATCAGTATGTAAAGTATGCTGTAGTTCTGGTATTATTAAGTAGCAAAAGAGTAACACTAAATGACTTTATATCTTTACAGAAAAATTCATAGTTAACTGTGTGTATTAAACATTTCAGAAAAACATGCCATAAGAATATATGCCATGTATACAATAAAAATGCACGTTTAATACAAATAAATTCATTGTGCATTAAATAATATAATAATATATAAATATAATTTAATGCATATATGTAAATACTATGTATTGAATACATAAATGTATGTCTATATATAAGTATGTATATATAATTTAATACATACATAATACAATCCATCACTTCAAATGCAGCAAAGAAAACCAAAAATAAAAAAGAGAAAATATTATTAATTCCAACAAAGCAGAAAGGTAGAATAAATCGATAAAAATATTTACTTAAAAGACTACATACAAGAAGAATATAATAGATAGAACACTAAATATATCAGCAACATCAAAAATAAATGAAAATTTAAAAAATAAATACATAAATGAAAATAAACTCATCAGTTAAAAATAGAGACCCTTGGATGAATGAGATTAGAAATGATAATAGAATAGAATTTAAGGAGGAAAATGCATTGATATTTACCAAGCAAAACACTATATAATAATACTTTGTTAAGAAGACATAAAATTATGAAATAATATACAAAAGAGCCTAAATACATAGCACAATAAATGACAAAATTACAAGAAAATGGTAAATCAATCATAATAGCAGGAGATTTTAATATACTACTATGCAAACTGAAATAATATGCAGAACTAATGTACCAAGTAAAACATTTTTTAAAGTATAATTCTAAGAGCAATACACAAACTTATTCTAAGAGTAGAACACAAAACTCTACATCCAGTAATTACTGTATTCAATGGTAAAGAATCCACCTGCCAATGCAAGAGATGCAGGTCCGATCCCTGGGTGGGAAAGATCCCCTGGAGAAGGAAATGGCAACCAACTCCAGTATTTTTGCCTGGGAAATCCCATGGACAGAGGAGCCTGGTGGGCTACAGTTCATGGGGTCACAAAAGAATCGGACACAACTTAGTGGCTAAACAACAAATAGTTCTTAAGGAAATTCTCAATAAACATTAAAGAATCGGTATTTTACTATGTTCTCTATCCACAGGACAATTTTTAAAGTTATTTCTTAAAATAACTGATACCTGTTTGTGATTTTTAAAGCATACTTCTAAACAACTTACTGGTAAAGGCTGTAATTCCCTAACATTTAAGATTAGATGATAATTCAAGTACAACATATCAAGTAGCTAGCTTTAAATTTGTAGTCAAATTAATTGTTTACAAAATAAAAGATTAAGCTCTATTTTTTTTTATTTTTTATTTTTGGGTCACACTGCATGGTGTACAGGCTCTTGGTTACCCAATCAGGGATAGAACCCATGCCCCTTGCATTGGGAGTGTAGAGTACCACTGGACTGCTAGGGAAGTCCTTCAATTAACTTAATATTAAATTCAAGAAACTAAAAAAGGAATAACAAAATAAAGCCAAAGAACACATTCTGTGAAAATACTAATAAATTTATCACCAAGAAAAGCAGAAAACAACAACAAAAAGTATATAGGTAACATAAATCAGTAATATTGAAACCGAAAAAATCATACAGAGTATAGATCTTTTTAAAGCACCTGATATAAATACTACAAACAACTTCCTCTCAAATTCTCTAGAAAAAAAATATAAATTACAAAAATTGACTCAGGAAGAAACTGAAAAGCTGAATAATAGCATTCTAATTATTGAATCAAGAGTCAAAAATAACCCCTCTCTCAATAGGTTCAAATAGTTTTGCAGATAAGTATAACCAGAGTTTTATGTTACAGATTATCTCTATCCCTTTACAAGCTATTTCAGAAAATAATAAAACAGAAAACGTTTCCCAAACTATTTTTATTAGGCAAAATAACCTTGGGACCAAAACCAGACAAGAATAGCACAAGCGTATACAAAGCTTACTTAGGAGAACAATGTAAATTTTTACTTATGCAAAAATCTTAAATATTAACAAACCAATGGTGTTTGGGGTTGAACTGTGTCTTTGCAAAAAGATAAGCTGAACTCCTAATTCCAGTGTCTAAGAATGTTACCTTACTTGGAAATAAGGTTGTTTGTAGATACAATTAGCTACTATGAGGTCATACTGGAATAGGATGAGTCCTTAATCCAATGAAACTAGTATTCATTTAAGAACACGATGTAAAGACAGGAGGAGAAAACACCATGTGATGATGGAGACAGAGACTGCAGTTAGGTAGCTGCAAGCCAAGGAATGCTAAGATTTGCCAGCAACCCCAGAAGCTAAGAGAAAGCCATGAGACCAATGCTCCTCTCAGTTCAGTTCAGTCACTCAGTTGTGTCCAACTCTTTGCGACCCCTTGAATCGCAGCACGCCAGGCCTCCCTGTCCATTACCAACTCCCAGAGTTTACTCAAACTCATGTCCATCGAGTCGGTGATACCATCCAGCCATCTCATCCTCTGTCGTCCCCTTTTCCTCCTGCCCCCAATCCCTCCCAGCATCAGAGTCTTTTCCAATGAGTCAGCTCTTCTCATGAGGTGGCCAAAGTACTGGAGTTTCAGCTTTAGCATCAGTCCTTCCAAAGAACACCCAGGACTGATCTCCTTTAGAATGGACTGGTTGGATCTGCTTGCAGTCCAAAGGACTCTCAAGAGTCTTCTCCAACACCACAGTTCAAAAGCATCAATTCTTCAGTGCTCAGCTTTCTTCACAGTCCAACTCTCACATCCATACGTGACCACCGGAGCCTTCCAAAAAACATGACATTGACAACACCTAGACTTCAGACTTCTAGCCTCCAAAGCTATTAAGACAATACATTTCTATTGTTTTAAGGCACCTAGTTTGTGGAACTTTGTTACTTCAACCCTAGAAAACATACAAATTTCAAAGTAGAAAAAGAACTGAATCAATCTGGGTGATAGGAATACAGAACTGATACAGATTATAACTTTTCTGTACTTTTGAGATTATTCATATTTAAAAAGAAATCAGCTCTCAAGATAACCCATATGAATGAGAGCACCAGGCAGCAGGGTTTGGAGGAGCAAACGAAAGGATCCTATTCCTACTTGTCATGACAGTAACAATCCAGAAAACAGTCATCTAAGCCATGAGCCAGACTTAGAAGGTGTAAAATGAGAGAAGCAGAGGGCCTGATTCAAAGGGATTAACTGGCAGAGGCACATACATCAAGTCCCCATTGCCACCATGTGCTGCAAAACAACCAACCACAAATCACAGCGGTATAAAACAGCACTTAGTTCAAGTGTCTAGTGGGTTGACTGAGTAGTTCTGCTGGTCTGGACCAGATGGCTGATTTTAGCCATGCTCACTTAAAGCAATCTGCATTCTAGAATCTTGAGTGATCCGCAAGAATGGACCTCAGCTTTGATGGATTGGCTTTGTTCCATACAATCTCTAATCCTCCAAGAGACTAGCCTGAATACGTTGCCTTGGCAAAGGCAAAGGAGCAAGAGAAGAAACAAAAACATTCAAGTTATCTCGCAATTCCCATTGGCCAAAGCAAGACACACAGTCAGCCCCAGAGCAGAGTGGGAAGAGCCTACAGTGCTACAGAGCAAAGGCCAGGGAGGTCATTAACCAAGGGCATCAATGGATTCAATCCACCATGATAGCTCCCGTGATACTAACATCAGTCAAGCACAAGAGGAAAGGAGAAAAACTGAACACAGGTAGTAAACTGAGAAAATTGCCAATATCACCCAGAGACCCCCTCAGGAACTTCCTGAATAAGTTTGAGGACACATAGTGACAAGATTCCCACAGAAGCATCAGCAGAAGCACAGAAATACTGAGCTTCATTGTTGCAGCCCTACTTCTTGCATCCTGTCTGGGTGACTGAAAACAGCAGCAACACTTCTTAGTTCTCCAAAAAGTGGAGGCCCAAATATCTCCCCACTTCCTGGCATTAAGTCAGAGTATTCACCGAAGTTACCCAAAAAAATTAAGCATCTGCACCAATGACCAACATCAATGCTTCCAGCCTATGGCAGATGTAGAGTCAGAGAAAGTTTAAACACATTCATCTAGTTCTTTTCTTCCCCTTTTGGCCACTTCTACAATTCTTTTGCTAGGTTTTAAGAAAACACAGCCGGAGAAGGCAATGGCAACCCACTCCAGTACTCTTGCCTGGAAAATCCCAGGGACAGAGGAGCCTAGTGGGCTGCTGTCTGTGAGGTCGCACAGAGTCGGACACGACTGAAGCGACTTAGCAGCAGCAGCAGCAAGAAAACACAGCACGTGGGGAAAGCCCATTACAAGACACTCCAGTGAAAAGTCTGCCTGGCAATTTGTTTTTTAAAAAAAAGTAATATCAAACTCAGGGGGCCAACAAGCCAAGCCTTGTTTACACTCCCACAAGGGGATATCAGTTCAGTTCAGTTCAGTCACTCAGTCGTGTCTGACTCTTTGCGACACCATGAATCGCAGCACACCAGGCCTCCCTGTCCATCACCATCTACCAGAGTTCACTCAGACTCACATCCATCGAGTCCGTGATGCCATCCACCCGTCTCATCCTCTGTCGTCCCCTTCTCCTCCTGCCCCCAATCCCTCCCAGCATCAGAGTCTTTTCCAATGAGTCAACTCTTTGCATGAGGTGGCCAAAGTACTGGAGTTTCAGCTTCAGCATCATTCCCTCCAAAGAACACCCAGGGCTGATCTCCTTTAGGATGGACTGGTTGGATCTGCTTGCAGTCCAAGGGACTCCCCAGAGTCTTCTCCAACACCACAGTTCAAAAGCATCAATTCTTCAGTGCTCAGCTTTCTTCACAGTCCAACTCTTGCATCCATATATGACTACTGGAAAAACCATAGCTTTGACTAGAAGAAACTTTGTTGGCAAAGTAATGTCTCTGCTTTTGAATATGCTATCTAGGTTGGTCATAACTTTCCTTCCAAGGAGTAAGTGTCTTTTAATTTCATGGCTGCAGTCACCATCTGCAGTGATTTTGGAGCCCCAAGAAATAAAGTCTGACACTGTTTCCACTGTTTCCCCATCTATTTCCCATGAAGTGATAGGACCAGATGCCATGGGGATATGGATGACAATTATTATTTTAACTAAGGATAATATTCAGAAATAGCTCACCCTGTCTCTTAAGAAATTCCTCTTGAGAAATTTTTCCACCCAACAGGTCCCTCCCTCTTTTACAGGAAAAGAATTCTGGCTCCTTGCTTTCAGATACATAATTTGGCCTTCTGGAATTCTGGTGAGAGATAGAGCTGACTGGTTTGTAGAGGCAGAATAACTCAGACAATTTTAGTTATGAAATTTCCCAGGGAAGCATAGAGATAGGAATCCTACATGAATTACTTACTGAAAACTTATTTGCTGCATTTGGTGTTTGGTGGGAATGGCGTAGAGAAACAAAAACAATAGATACCTTTTATTGATAAAATAGAACTCCCATCTAAAGACTGAGACCAGCCTAGACCCCCATTCTTATACCTTTGTCCACATATACCCTAACTCTTAGAAGTGACTGACTTGTTCTGTACCGTATTTATTCTATTTATTCTATACTACATGTGTGGACTTCCTAGTGAAACATATCACATCAATCAATCTTTATTTTGTAAGTTAGACTCTCCAATGCATAAAATAAAAATTTCCCTTCCCTGTCTCTCCATTTTATACTTCCATAAAAATTGGTAAGAGTTAGTGACAACCAACAATATTTATCAAGCAACTAGTTCTGCCTTCATTGATCAATTGAGATTAAAATAATGTGGTAAGTAAATCTCTATGATGCAGTTCATTTCTAGCTCCTCCATGATGGCTAATCTCTATTACATTACAGACTCTTGAGGAGATGCAGTCACTTTGATCCATCTGATGGAATAAAAGATCCACTTATTCATACAGGTTGACCTGCTTTGCAAACAGTATCCATAATAAAGCGTATTTTGGGGGGATTAATATACATAACGGAGAAGGCAATGGCACCCCACTCCAGTATTCTTGCCTGGAAAATCCATGGAGGAGCCTGGTAGGCTGCAGTCCAAGGGGTTGCAAAGAGTCGGACACGACTGAGAGACTTGACTTTCACTTTTCACTTTCATGCATTGGAGAAGGAAATGGCAACCCACTCCAGTGTTCTTGCCTGAAGAATCCCAGGGACAGGGGAGCCTGGTGGGCTGCCGTCTATGGGGTCTCACAGAGTCGGACACAACTGAAGCGACTTAGCAGCAGCAATACACATAAGGGGCTTTCCTAGGTGGCTCAGTGGTAAAGAATTCACCTGCCACTGCAAGGGATGTGGGTTCTATCGCTGGGACAGGAAGATCCCCTGGAGAAGGAAATGACAGTGCACTCCCATATTCCTGCCTGGCAAGTCCCATGGACAGAGGATCCTGGCAGGCTACAGTCCATGGGGTCACAAAAGACTTGGATATGACTTAGTGACTAAAACAACAGCAGTAATTTATGGAAAGCAAGCAAATCTTGTGTACAGCTTAATTGATTTTTACACATGTGCCCACATGTATAGAGCATAAAAATTGTTCAGCATCTCAGAAACCATCCTGACAACCACCTCTATTAATATTCCCCAAGAGCAAATACTGTTCTGCCCTCTATCATGGTATATTAGTTTCACCTAATTTGACATCTTTTATATAGCATTCATATCTCTACTTAACATATTCAATCTTTCCTCTATCTTCTTGAGCATATGGAATACGGTTATAATAACTGTTTTCATTTTTGTCTACTAATTCTATCATCTGTGTCATTTCTCAATCAGTTTCAACTGATTGATTTTTCTTCTCATTATGGGTTATATTTTCCTACTTCTTTGCATGCCGGATAATTTTTCATTAGATGCCTGATAATTGTGAATATATTCTTTGCAGTAGAAGATGAAGAAACTCTATTCAGTAAACAAAAACAAGACCTGGAGCTGACTGTGGCTCTGATCACAAACATGTTATTGCAAAATTCAGACATAACTCGAAGAAAGTAGGCAAAACAACTAGACCATTCAGGTATGACCTAAATCAAATCACTTACGATTAAACAGTAGAAGTGACAAATAGATTCAAGGGATTAGATCTGATAGAGTGCCTGAAGAATTATGGACAGAAGTTCGTGACATTATACAGGAGGCAGTGATCAAGATCATCCCCGAGGAAAAAAAATGCAAAAAGGCAAAATGGTTATTTAAGGAGGCCTTACAAATAGCTGAGAAAAGAAGAGAAGCTAAAGGCAAAGGAGAAAAGGAAAGATATACCCATCTGAATGCAGAGTTCCAAAGAATAGCAAGGAGAGAAAAGAAAGCCTTCCCCAGTGATCAATAAAAAGAAATAGAGTAAAACAATAGAATAGAAAAGACTTGAGATCTCTTCAAGAAAATTAGAGATACCAAGGAAACATCTTATGCAAAGATGGGCTCGATAAAGGACAGAAATGGTATGGACCTAACAGAAGCAGAAGATATTAAGAAGAGGTGGCAAGAATACAAAGAAGAACTGTACAAGAAAGATCTTCATGACCCAGATAACCAGATGGTGTGATCACTCACCTAGAGCCAGGCATCCTCGAGTGTGAAGTCAAGTGGGCCTTAGGAAGCATCACTACAAACAAAGCTAGTGGAGGGGATGGAATGCCAACTGAGCTATTTCAAATCCTGAATGATAATGCTGTGAAAGTGCTGCACTCAATATGTCAGTAAATTTGAAAAACTCAGCAGTGGCCACGGGACTGGAAAAGGTCAGTTTTCATTCCAATACCAAAGAAAGGCAATGCCAAAGAATGTTCAAACTACCTCACAATTGCACTTATCTCACATGCTAGCAAAGTAATGCTCAAACTTCTCCAAGCCAGGCTTCAGCAGTATGTGAACTGAGAACTACCAGATGTTCAAGCTGGATTTAGAAAAAGCAGAGGAACCAGAGATCAAATTGCCAACATCTGCTGGATCATTGAAAGAGCAAGAGAGTTCCAGAAAAACATCTATTTTTGCTTTATTGACTACGCCGAAGCCTTTGTGTGGATCATCACAAACTGTGGAAAATTCAAGAGATGAGAATATCAGACTACCTTTCCTGCCTCCTGAGAAATCTGCATGCAGGTGAAGAAGCAACAGTTAGAACTGGACATGGAACAACACACTGGTTTCAAACCAGGAAAGGAGTACGTCAAGGCTGCATACTGTCACCCTGCTTAATTAACTTCTATGCAGAGTACGTAATGCGAAACGCTGGGCTGGAAGAAGCACAAGCTGGAATCAAGATTGCCAGGAGAAATATCAGTAACCTCAGATATGCAGATGACCCCACCCTTATGGCAGAAAGTGAGGAGGAACTAAAGAGCCTCTTGATGAAGGTGAAAGAGGAGAGTGAAAAAGTTGGCTTAAAACTCAACATTCAAAAAACTAAGATCATGGCATCTGGTCCCATCACTTCATGGCAAATAGATGGGGAAACAGTGAAAACAGTGACAGACTATTTTTTTGGACTCCAAAATCACTGCAGATGGTGCCTGCAGCCATGAAATTAAAAGACTCTTTTTCCTTTGGAAACAAACCTATGATCAACCTAGACAGCATATTAAAAAGCAGAGATACTACTTTGCCAACAAAGGCCCATCTAGTCAAAGCTATGGCTTTTCCAGTAGTCATGTATGGATATGAGAGTTGGACCATAAAGAAAGCTGAGTGACAACGAATTAATGCTTTTGAACTGTGCTGTTGGAGGAGACTCTTGAGAGTCCCTTGGACTACAAGGAGATGAAACCAGTCAATCCTAAAGGAAATCAGTCCTGAATATTAACTGGAAGGACTGATGCTGAAGTTGAAGCTCCAACACTTTGGCCATGTGATGCAAAGACCTGACTGGGAAAGATCATGATGCTGGGAAAGATTGAAGGCAGGAAGAAAAGGGGACAACAGAGGATGTGATAGTTGGATGGCATCACCGAATCAACAGACATGAGTTTGAGCAAGCTCCAGGAGTTGGTGATGGACCGGGAAGCCTGGCATCCTGCAGTCCATGGGATCGCAAGGAGTTGGAAACGACTGAGTGACTCAACTGAATTGTGAACTTTACCTTGCTGGGTGCTGGATATTTTTGTTCAATGCCTGGATCGGGAAGATCCCCTGGAGGAGGGCAAGGCCAACACTCCGGTATTCTTGCCTAGATAAACCCCATGGACAGAGGAGCTACAGTCTGGCGGGCTGTACAGTTGCTGTCATGGCCTGGCAGGCTACAGTCCATGGGGTTGCAAAGAGTCAAGACATGACTGAGCAACTAAGCACAGCACAGAGCACTGTTTAATCTGGGGCTAGTTTTTCTCAACTCTTGAGTTCTGTGTCTGTACTCTATGCAATCAATGCCCTGTAAATTATGAGATTTTTTACATTCTTGGGTGGTGTTCACAGGAACTATTCCCACTAACACTTGTTAGGTGGTTTTTTCCTTACGTACAAGCACTAATTAGTACTCAGCTACAGACTCAATGGAGACTCTGAAAATCTATGGATTTCTTTCTCAGCCCAGCCCTCTACTTCTCATACTCCACCTGAGAACTCACACCACCTTGATGGCGCAGATTCTCAGCTCCATATGCTCTTCTAGAGACACTACTGGGCTTCACCTGCAGTTCTTGCTCCCAGCGCTGCATCCCAGGGCTTCCTGTGGGGGCTTAGCCTCACCTCCTTTCTTTCCCACCTCTCACAGATCACTGTCCTTTGCTGCTTGCTGCATAACATCTTGAAAACCATTGTTTCCTATGTTTTGTCTGGATTTTAGCTGTTTCAGAAAGGAGAGTAAATCTAGCCAGTTACTCCCTCTTAGCCAGGTGTAAGAGCTTGTTTTGTCTATTATCGAGCTTCATTCTATAGGCAATCATGTTGCACATTCTCTTCAGCGTCTGACTTCACTGACTCAGCATTGTGCCTGACCCATCCATGTTGCTGCATGTATCAGTAGTTTCTTTTCTCTTTATAAAACTTCATTTTGTTCTCTAGTATTTCTACCAAGAATATTTTAAAATTGGTATTGAAATTGATGCCCCCACCCCCCCCACAGATGACTCAAGTGGTTAAAGAGTCCACCTGCAAAGCAGGAGATGCAGGAGACGTGGACTCGATCCCTGGGTCGGGAAGATCCCCTGGAGAGGGAAATGGCAACCCACTCCAGTATTCTTGCCTGGGAAAGCATGTGGACAGAGGAGCCTGGTGGGCTACAGTCCATAGGGTCAAAAAGAGTCAGGTAAGACTGGGCACACACGCATTCATTCCAGGGCTTGTTTTAAGTATGTTGACTAACATACTTAGCCTTGGTGTTAAGAAATCATGGATGTGAACTCTAGGTTTGACATTGAATAGCTATGTTCCCTTGAACATGTCACTTGGCTTCCCCAAAGTTGTGGGCCCAAAATTAATGATTTAGTTCAAGTGTTTACAAAGTGCTCTAAAATATAAAGTTATTTAATTTAGAATCATAGAGCACATAGAATCAATGTTTCCTAGTGTTTTCTTTACAACAAAGTGATAATTCGGTATCTACCAAAACAATTGCAATTCTCATAGAATGCTTCACTGAGTGGGAAGTGGAAATAAGTACTTTCCAAATATACACTAGGAAACTCTTTAAGGAATACTGATTCCATGGAGTAGCTCAGATATTACTACTCGGTTATCACACATGGTTAAGAGACTTAATTTGACCATGGTGATAAAATCAGGGTAAAAAAGAGTATGCTGTATTATGAATACCTTTCAAAATCAGAAGCACATTGAGTAGGAACAACAGATTGATTTTCAGTGATGATTGGGCATCAAAGGGCACCAAAAATAAAATTTATGCATTTTCCTATTTGCATATAACTTCTCTTATATTAATGAGATAAGAAATTCCATTTTTAAAGAGATGTGCTATGATAATATGGTTATAATGACATTGAGCTCAGTAACGATGAATACACTGCAGGAATCTATTCTGAAAATATAAATTCATTTTCTCTCGAGGCTTTTGAATTTTTCTTTTTTCCCTTAATTTAAGTGCCTGAACATTAATTATTCCAATATCAAATCACATGCTTTCATTAGTTTGAGGACAAACTACTCCCAAACAAAACAAGTGTTTTAAGAGAATTTCTGATTCACTATATCTGATCAAAGTAAATATAGTATGTCTTAGCTTCTCTTGTCAGTGAGGACCCCTCAGAATTTTCAAAGGCATTGGTCTTCTAAAAGAAACATACTGCTCATCTAACACTGTCAGCTTTTCCAACTGGTAGCCAAGGTGGATGAACCATAGTTTTTGTTTTGTTTTGTTTTTAGAGATATGGCTAATTTGGAAAAGTGGAGTTACACTGCTTCTGCCACCTGTTAGTTATGTGTCGCTGGGAAAGTTACTCAACCTCTGAGTTCGTTTTCCATTTGAAACAGCAGTAGCCTTTTCTACTAACATAAAATTCTGTATATAAGGCCTTTTGTACCGCACCTACCACATAGAGCTCAATATTAGCTGTGCTTGTTATTATTAGTCAACTCGCTTGGCACCTCCATGGTCCTCCTTTCAAGGCTGTTCCCCCAACTACTGTAGCCAAGAAGGGGATCTCACTGATCCCCAGGTAACGCCAGCTGCTCACCCTTATGTACAACACACGCTGAAAGGCTACTCACAATGGCAGTCTTCCTTTGAACAAAATATTCCTGGTTCTGAATTTTGCATATTTCTGTGGGGTTTCTTCTGTAACCTATTTGCCCTGGTTTGTTTACTTCCTTGAGTGTTCTAACACTATATAAATTTGTAAAGCAGATTCTGAAATCCAGCGGCCTGAGTTTGATCAACATCTACCAACGGACCATCATCCACCCGTGGGACTTGGACAAGTTAGCTACTTAACTTTTCTAACCCTGTTTTCCCATCTGTAAAATGGGGATAATATAAGCACCATGTTAGGCTAATGTGAAGACTAAGATCTTGCAGACAGTGGAGACTTAGCATGAAGACAGCACTCAAGAAGCATTCATTAAATAGTATCTTCTGTTAATAGTTACAATAGAAGACCCTATTTAATAATAATCACAAAGAGAATTGGTCTATTATGTACTGCTAATGACTGAGCAACTGAAAAGTACACCCACGCACACACACACACAACAGGTAAATCTTCAAGGCAGCAGAAATACAAGTCCAGTAACCGAGATAGTGTGCTCCCTGTTACATCTCACCACTCAGAACATCCTGATCCTCTTGGTTGTATGAAGACCATCCCCTTCTACTAATGATAACTTCTGTTAGGTCGGTATGGATACTGTATTTATATACATAGATATACCTATCCCTGTGTATCTAAAGATCTACACAGTGGTGGAGATGGGAAACTTGTAACAGGTCAATGAGATGAGCAGAGTCTGTCCTGAAATGGTGGCTGTTCCTATAAAATGTTAACTCTGTCTAACCTAAAACTGTTAGGTCCTCTGTCTAACCTAACTCTGTTCAACTGGGGATGAACTTAAGGCCAGCTTTTCTTTGGAGAGGTATCGAAAACATTGAAAAACTCTTCCCCACCGCCAGCTTTGACATTAATAAATGAAACCAACTCAGAAAAATTCCTTTCACCCTACTTGGGTTCTTCTGCTGAGGTTCCATCCCCAGAGGCTTCCTAGAAAGGTAGGAACTGCTTTGGTATTTTAAAATTAGCTTTGTCAGAGGGCGATGAGTAAACTCCCCTGGTGGCCTCTGGTCCTGGTGCCCCATTAATCTTTGTGCTTATCCATAACATAGATCCATTACTCTCTTCCAGAATAATTAGATGAGCATCATTGGCCTTAGTTTTTAAAAGAGATCCAGAGCAGCCTGAAGGGTGACTGTGATGGTTCATCCTTGCCCACTGACCCTGTGTGGTTCAAGCTTTGGGGAAGCAGGATGACAGGGGCATCTTCTCTTCAGATTAGCTTTCCTTCCCAGTGGCCCCCATCACTCACTCTCCTTTTATGTAAATGGACTTGTGGGTGGGAGACAGTAAACTCAAAGCCTAGAGGGAGATGGGCAGTTGCCTTGCCTTCTGGACTCTGGCAGAGAGCTTGCACTTGCCGAGGGCTCTCTGCATCATCACCCAGATGCCACCCACCTCCTCCACCTTTAGTACGTTTAAAGCCCTTATGAAAGAACTAATTGTATGCAGGAAGCAGAATTTCTCTTTCTTTTTCAAGAAATCTCTTTGAAGACTCTGCTGTGCTTGGGTTGGGTGCCAAACACGGGTCTGGGTGAACGGCCCTCTCACTGGCTTTGCCATCTCACTACCCCTCACTGTCATCCTGTCATCAAACTAGTCTTAAACTGAGCCAGACTTCTACTCTCTCCCTCTCAGCCGTATTCCCCTACACCACATGGAGCTAAGGGATGCATGTGTTTATATTTTTTTAAGAATTTTAAACTTTATTAAAAATAAGTTATTTGAATATTGGATTTCTTGTTTTGCACAGACATTGGCAAGGTAATAAGACAAAGGCAGGCCGAATTGATAAAACCATTTCCTAAAGCCAGTCTAGTAGCAAGAGATAGATAGGAGCATTTCCAAGAATTTCCTGGATATACAGGTGAAAGATGGGTGTTGTCTCATATAAAAAGAGGGGACAAGTAAGATGGCATATGGAGAATAAAAGAGGAAAACTCATTACTCAGTCATTCACCTTAATTCTGTGGTTTCTGAACATAAGTTGGTCTGTTTGGGAAAGAACCCATTTGTTTGACCATTTTCCTCCAGGCCACCCACACATTTTATCTTCCACTCAACTCCCCCTAAATGGCCAGAGACATACTTAACACTCATGGCAATTGAAAGAAATGACAGGTTAGCTGTTTGGGGAAAAGAACTTAGAAAAATTGTCCCAAAGTTACAAAAACATTCGTACCCTCTGACCCAGAAATCTAACTCAGGGAATGTACTCAAATGAAAGGAGAACTATATGTAAAAGGCTTCTTTTGTAATATTTGTAACAGCATAATTAAAAGGACAAATACACAATGGAAGAAACCAAACTATGTTCTGGTTTATGAAATCAATTGGCTATTATACGGCTTTTGGAAACAGTCATTAAGGGCCAATAATAATGCAGACAGTGTTCAATGCAATATTTACAAACAAGTTTGTATCCACACTCTGATTATAATGACTTAAGAACCACACCTACACATGATCAAGTATCAGGAAAAACTATGGAAAGTGAAAATGGAAACCTTTTCATGAGTGGAGAGGGAAAATGACAGATTGCTCTTTCCAAAAGAAAGGAAGCTACTTATCTCTAAATGCAGTTACCAATGAACAACATTTAAAAGGAGCCATCGCAAGAGCTCTTCTTTGAAGAGGGAAAAAGGAAATATTTGGGGAAGTATGAAGCAAAGACTTTATACTTTTGAGTTTACTGTGGAGCTGCAGAGAAGGATAAACACTCTTGAGAAAGGGCCAGCCAAAGGGTGGCGGGAACCACAGTGGTCCTCCTGAGGGCTGCTGCCTGCCTGGTTCAGTGAGAGGGGAGTTCATCTCAATGTCCACCAAGTGTCTGAGCACCAAGAACATTCCAACCAAAGAGACAAGAGCACCCTGCGTCTTGAGGGATTGTCCCAGGATGCACTTGGTCCCAAACATGAAAAGACATTCAAAGAAGCATCTGGATCATGAGGAGATCAGAGAAGCTGTCCAATAGGGTGGAGGAAGCACAGAAAGGCAGGGATAACTAAACTGAGTTTTCCTTTGCAAAAAAAAAAAAACAGTGCAGAGGATCCAGGATTGCAGACTGCGAAGAACATAAAAGAGAGTGAAAGAGAGCCAGGGGGAGCTATCCTGTGACTGACCTTCCCAGGAGAGGATCAAATTGAGGAAGCGCAGAATTCACAACAGACTCTGCCCTAACCTCCAAGCTCATGTTCCTCACGTCGCCTATCTCTGCAGTCCATGCCTGTATACACGCTGCCATATGTCTGATTCTTTTAGCAGAAACAAGAGCTGTGGCCTAGATAGGTAGCAATCAGAGGTGCAAAGGTGGTTAACTAGATACCTATCGACATCATTTCCTCGTGTTTAAAGAAGAAGAAACTGAGGCACAGAAAGGGAAATTGCCCTGTGAGGAAGGAAACCACTTCTCACTAAAGCTGACTGGCCAGGTCTGAGGAGCACAGCCCAATAGCCACGAGTCTCCAGCAGGGGACTAGGGACAATGTGATAGATTCCAGCAGTCTGGCTAGGTTTCCTGATTTCACTGCCGTGTTTTACTTTAGGGAGGAAACAGAAAAGGGCTCATTTCCTTATCGAGAGTTCCAAATATAAAGGGACTGTGGAGATCTCTGTCCTCTCCCTTTCCTTACATGTTCATTGTAGCTTCACAGTACCCAAGAGCCTCCTAGATCTTTGATGCTGGGAGGAAAGCCAGAGTGCAGCAGATGGGAACAAGGGAAAGCACGGAGGCCGGGGACACAGAGTTGAAAAGGACTGGGCCCTCCGGATGATGGAAACCAGGTAAGCCCCTGTCACCCAGTGCCCAGGAGTAGAGGCAAGAAAGGACCAAGGTTCTGAATTTCAGGGAGACTCCAACCTCAAGCCTTCTCTCAGGGAAATGGAACAGGTAGAGCAAGCAGGAGAAGCAGAGCTCTATCCAGAGCAGTCAGGGGACAGCCTCAGAATAGTCAGTGGGCAATTTCTCTCCTTCAGCAACCCTGGATGTACCACTGCAGACGCAAAATCACCAGTGGTGAGATCAGCATGGGAAATCCCAAACTGCAATGCCTCTTACAGAAAAGCCACTCCCCAAAATGAAATTTTTTAAATTTCGGTTCTTAGAGATCCTGAGGGTAAAAATAAGATAACGATAGCCAAGCCACTCGGTGCTGACAAGAATTCAGGACCAGGCTAGAAAGGAGAAGAGTCCTAGGCTTCAGAAAGCTTTTCTTTTCCTCACAGAAGTCTTGTGGTTCACCCTCAACCTGTCTCTCAAGAATGGGGCTGTGCCTGTCTTGTATATGCATCTGTAAATCAAGAGAAGGGAAAACTTGAACAGATATAGAAAAGACGGTAGCAACTGACTTAACTTTGAAGACACCGTGGTGGTCATCATCTGATTTCCCAGCATCAATGTGCCCACCACAGATTTCTGGACCGATAATGACAACTGAAAGCTATTAAATAAGAGGCAACCAGAGGACCACCATGACCTGATGATGTGCCAAAGAGATCCAAGGCCAGGACCCCCAATTCTCTCATCCCTGGTGAGAATCATTGTCTTAGCAGGACCTGCAGTCCTCTGTTCTCCAACCTAGAGCCCTTCTGGAGCACGAAACACGAGGTAAGGCAGGGCTTAGCTATGTAGGATACCATTTTGGAGTGTCACAAAACAGAGGGCACCATCAAGGTCAAGAGCAAAGGTCAAGAGCAAGGTCAAGACGAGTAGAACAGCTCCATCCAAGAGACCAGTTCCTGGGACAGTCTTAAGGAAGTGTCCCTACTATGGGCTTGACCCAAGTCTGAATAGCTGGGGGAGCTCTGAGACCAAGGGTGGATTGTCAAAACCAGCCCTTCCAGTCCCCACAACACCCCCACCAATATCCAACAGCCGCACCAGTCATGCCAGGATTGAAATATCTCCATTCAGACCACCTACTGCCCTCACCAAAGGTGGAAAGAGCAGACCATCCTGTAGAGACGCAAACCCCCAATGAGGTCATCTCTTGTAGAAACCACAATCACTTTCTCCATCCCCACAGTTGAGGGGCCCACTCACTTGGTGGGTGAGACAGAAAGGCGCCAGGTGCAAGGCGGACTCTTCACACAGACCCCCGGACCCCATGGTGGAGCAAGCAGGGGAAGTCCATCAGCAGGAGGCTCCAGTGAGGAGGTGCCTCCAATGTCTAGGCCATTAAGAACCAGTCTGTTCAACTTCAGGGCCAGTAGATTCACAACCTGGGTCTGGAATCCCAGAGGCCTGTGATTTTGTTTATAATCACAGATTGTGCACCCCAAGAGCAAACATCCCATAAATGGATTGGAACTGTCTCTGGGGACTTGGTTTCTGTCTTTGTACCTTGAGGAGACAGGATGATAACAGCAAATAGAAAAAGAGGTATCCATGGGTATCCAGGCAAGATGCAGCATTGTTTTCTTCCCAGCATCCTCTCATGCCATCTCTGGTATATATTGCAGTCACCACACAGAGCACATTGTTGAACAAGTGAAATTCACACTAAGTTGACTCTGATTTCAATATCCCCTGCAAGATGAGAGAAACCAGATCCTAGGAGAGAGGGCAAAGACTTGGAGGGGAGTGGGGGGCACAACCTGGAGCATTTTAAAGCAGAACAGAATATAGGTTCAAAAATAACTAAGATCTAGGCACAGGAGTGGAGAAGGAAATGGCAACCCACTCCAGTATTTTTTTTTTTTTTAATGATAAAGTCCCCTTTTATTTTTTTATTTTATTTTTTTTTAGTTTAAATTTATTTATTTTAATTGGAGGCTAATTACTTTACATTATTGTATTGGTTTTGTCATACCTCAACATGAATCCGCCACGGGTGTACACGTGTTCCCCATCCTGAACCCCCTCCCACCTCCCTCCCCGTACCATCCCTCTGGTTCATCCTAATGCATCAGCCCCGAGCATCCTGTATCCTGCATCAAACCTGGACTGGCAATTCCTTTCTTATATGATATTATACATGTTTCAATGCCATTCTCCCAAATCATCCCACCCTCTCCCTCTCCCACAGAATCCAAAAGACTGTTTAGTATTTTTGCCTGGAGAATCCCGTGGACAGAGAAGCCTGGTGGGCTGCTGTCCATGGGTCGCACAGAGTCAGACATGACTGAAGTGACTTAGCATGCATGCTTGCATTGGAGAAGGAAATGGCAACCCACTCCAGTATTCTTGCTTGGAGAATCCCAGGGACGGGGAGCCTGATGGGCTGCCGTCTATGGGGTCGCACAGAGTCGGACACGACTGAAGCAACTTAGCAGCAGCAACAGCAGGCACAGGAGACTTCAGGGCCCAAGAAAACCATCCAATTAGTTGGACCCATTCGCAAACCCTTTTGGCTTTGAGGGCCCTGAACAAATTCCTCTGATTTCTCTTCCTACCAGGCCCAGCTCCACAGAACAGGGCATATCTGAAGTTGGGTTCATATAAATATCTCAGAGAGCCTCTAAAGTGGAAAGAACCCACAGGAATGCTTCTTGGGTCTTAGTCTCAGGAATGACTGCACTGATCCTTAGACACAGTAATGATCACATTTCCCTCTTTCAAGTGGGAAAATTTAATACTTAGAGCTAAGCTCATGGCTCCCTTCTACCAAAAATATAATGAGGTAGTAGCAGTCCTTGGCTTTGAGATACTAGGATCTTCCTTTTCCCTTTTGGCACAGTTCTTTACCTTTTTTTTTTTTTTTAATTTCCCATATCTCATTCTATTAGATTATCTCATTTCTGTGTGACATTTTAAATTCTTTTTTGGAACAAGGTGATGTTTTGCTTTGTTTTTAAATAAGTCATTAAGCCCAATGTGCAGTGTGGAAGCACCTGGAAAAGGGTGGTGGCCATGCACCATCTTTGTTCCAGTGATGTGGGGCCCACTGTCTGCTCTGTACAAGAGCCTCCTGTTTCTGTTAGCTATGGCTGAGATAACTTGCCCTATTTCCCTCACAAACTAAATCCCTAATTCTCTCAAGTCTATTTCCAACCTCTAGCAGAGGTTAGCCAAGAAGACGGTCAGATACGTGATGGACCTTGAAGAGTTCTGGGTAGCTGAGGGGCAGTGACTACAGAAGGACATGTGGAAGTTAGCCTAGGGTGGAAAGAAAGAGCATTCCTGAGAAAGGTTAGAGGGCCCAAAGATTAGGAGTCACCGTATGGTTAAGCATGGACTCAAAGTTTATGGAAAGAGGAATGATGGGACAAGAGCTAAGCAAGGATAGCTGTGTAGTAGTCACATCATAAAGTCACCTCTGTGCTAAGAGGTTCAGACTTTTTCTCTTATAAGCCATAGGGAGCCAGGGAAGGATGTGAGGCAAAGAAATGCCTGAATCACATTTGCACTTAGGAAAATGACGTGGACAGGGTGCGAATGACTGACGATTTGGAGTGGGGGCTGGAATCCAAGTCATCTGGGCAAGACTTAGTAAAGGCCTAAATTAAGGCAGTGGGAGGCTGAGTAAATTCCAGAGGTGTCTGTGACACCCAATTGGCAAAACTTGATAACCACAGCGAAGCAGAGGTATCGATCTGACTCTCGGAACAGACTCAGGTCACTCCAACTTCAGGGACGTGTTAAGATGGTGCTGTCACTCAGAATAGGCAGTGGGACGTGTCGAGCAGAGGGTGAATGGCTCCGGATACTGAATGCAGATGGGCTGGGCAAGGTGTCCAGGATACGTTTGTGGAGAATGATAATAGGACAGGATTTCAAGCACTGAGAGGAGGGTAACACATGCACTGAAGCTCAGAAGAAATACCATTCTACAAAGAGTGAGGACAAGGGTGGCAGATGGACATTAACAAGGACTGACTCCCTGTGTCCATGTTCTTTCTGCTTATCTGTATTTCCTGATCTCTCCAGAATGACGTTCTACTCTTCTTATAAAAGAAAACACAACTTTGCATTTTAAAGTGAAGTCACTCAGTCGTGTCCAACTCTTTGCGACCCCATGGACTGTAGCCCACCAGGCTCCTCTGTCCATGGGATTCTCCAGGCAAGAATACCAGAGTGGGTTGCCGTTTATTCATGCTCATGTTTCTCTTCAAATAGAATCTTCAGCCTTTTAAAGACAAAAAAGAAAAAAAGAAAGAAATGTCATACCCCAATCTAAAGAAACAGACTTGAAGACACAGAGCACACTGTGGAAACCATCACTGTTGTGTCTAAAGCAATGCAGAAAGGGCGTACAGGGTGAAGAGAAAGCTATGAATGGATCTGCAGGCCACAGGAGGGACTGGGCAGGAGGGAAACCCTGAGAGCAAGTCTGAAAGAAAGCAGTGCCCCAGAAGCCAGTGTTCTACGAAAGCTCTGATACTGTAGCTTCTAAGTTCTTCATGGAGGGACAGTCTCTTATTCATATATGAACTCCATCCCACTGGCAGTCTGCCATCTCCCAGACAGAAATCTACAGAGTAATGGCTCAATGTGAAAGTGAAGTCGCTCAGTCGTGTCCTACTCTTTGTGACCCCATGGACTGTGGCCTACCAGGCTCTTCTGTCCGTGGGACTTTCCAGGCAAGAATACTGGAGTGGGGTGCCATTTCTTTCTCCAGGAGATCTTCCCAACCCAGGGATTGAACCCAGGTCTCCCGCATCGTAGGCAGAATTTTGTAGACGCTTTACCATCTGAGCCACTAGGGAAGATCGTTATGGTTGGCCCAATAAGCACTTACAAATAAATGTGATCTTAATTCCCTCTTTGCCTCTATTATTTGAACTCCTGTGGAATACACTCTCTGGGACATTTTCTCTTAGAATATAATTAGAAAGGGTTTGCAGAGCTTGTAAAAAGAGAAGGAAAACTCCTCACTCACTTAGAACACTTATTCTCCCTGAGAGAGACCGTTTCATAAAGCTTAAGACAAACCCCATCTCAGGTTTGCAACTGAGGTGGTCAAATACTAGAGCAGCAATACCAAGCTCCAAAGAGTTGAAGAAGCCAGCATCACTTTCCTTGCACAAGTGGCCATAAACAGAGAAGGGCCATGTATCTGATCATTAATATTGACAACCCCTCAGCAGCAGCCCTGAAATTGATCCCAGGTGCAGCTGATTATACGGAAGTATAAAAATTTTATTCAGGTATGAAAATTACATAAATATCTCATCCACTTATGAAGGAGGCACGAAGAGAACATGAAAAAAAAATAAAAGATTCTTGGGCTTCTTATATTTATCTTTTCACTCATAAAATAGACTTATTGTTGCAATTAAAATAGACTCATTGTTGCAATGTTGATGCAATAAACATTTTAAAATGGGAAAACACACCAGCTGGAGGAGGGTCACTGCACATGAGTTAAGTCTAAACTCCCGGGAGGCACAAGTGAATGGGAAGAGCATCTGAACTGGGACACACAAGAATGCAGCTCAAAGGAAGAGAGAGAAGATGGAGAAAATAAGTCAAAGATCTTTCTTTCCTAACTCCAGGAGGTTCTTCACGGGCATGTTCAGCAGTGCCTCAGAACACCAAAGTCTTCTCCCTAGGACACTTTCCCAACAGGTAAAAGGGAACCTCACCCCCATCCTGAACATGGGAAATGAACTTTTTTTTTTTTTTTCAACTGAAGGAAACCACAGAATCCTCAGGATCCACCAATGAAGACAGAGAATCTTACGGAAGCCCTGGTGAACGTCACAATGGAATGGGTTTTGAGAACCGCCCCCCGCCAAGTTATTCCCGTGGAGACTGCTAAACTCACACAGCAAGCAAACAATCATTCTGGTTAGAGGCAGACCATTACCAGCTAATTGTCCGAAAGTCAAGAACACACCAGCTCTAGGGACAAGTGGACCCTCACATGAGGAGACTTCCCAGAAGCCATTCATATCACTACCCACAGAGCTTCACCAAGATGAAGAGCCCTGGAAAAAGGATGCTACAAGATAAGCCGAGCCACAAGCCAAAAACAGGGAGTTAAGATATCTTCAGGCCAGAGGGCTGGATCAAGCTTCCTGCGAAAAGAGTGATGTAGGGAGATCTTGGCATTTGCAGTGGGATGGATGGGGGCTGTGTCTGCCCTTCATGCCCAGCGCAGTTCTGTCACCTAAGCAGAAACTAAGGTTCTACTGCTGCTTCCTTAAAGCCAGTCATGACCAGGAACCACCTGGGAAGCAAACATGGAAATAAATCATCCTCTAAGGCTCTCCTTCTTCAAAGGAGAAAACCAAGACTCATTGTTGATAGGAAGACAAATCCCTGAAAACTCAAACAACGGAGTAGAGAACCCAAGATGTGGCTTCTCTGTGACAGTGAAAATACTCTGGAGGACCTAGCCAGGGGTGTGGGTGGCACTGTGAATCTCACTGGCAGGCTCTGGCAGCTCCATGTTTCCTGATCAAAACCTAGGTTTTAACAGGGGATAATTACAGAGGACAGATGGATATGAGGCACTTGCCTTAAGAGTCCATGGGATCACTATTCTCTTGGAAGAAAGGGCTTCACTGAAGACTCCGGTCTGTGAGTGGATGCCTACGAGGATCCCAGGGTAAGTGTTAAGTGAGGGCAGGCAAGAGGAAGGATGAAATTATGACAGATAATGGGGAACCCAAGGATACAGGGTCAGTATGCTTAGAAGCGTTCTGCAATTGACAGAGAAGGGAGAAGTCAGGGATAGGGAGGTGATCTTGTGGCCAGAATGAAGAATATTGAAGGGCTCCTGTTGAGACCTGCTTTGGCATGAGTTGGGGTAGCCAGGCTCCCAGGGCAGAGACTCCCATAGTAGAAGGTCAAAGACAGGGATGGAGTTGGGGTAGCCAGGCTCCCAGGGCAGAGACTCCCATAGTAGAAGGTCAAAGACAGGGATCAGAAGAGAAAGCCCCCACCTCCCCAACAAACTCTGAAATTCTAAAGCATTTAGATCACTGGATCTAAATGCTGGATCACTTATCCTAAGTGAAATAATTCATGGCATAAGAGGCACTCACAAAATAAGAACAGTTTCATGGGTGCATGAAGAAATCAAATACTTCCTAGTCTCTACCTTGGAAACTTAGAGAAAGGGAGACGGTGCTGAGGCTCTCTAGGGAGTTGAGCATATACCCAGAATCCAAACCCAGAAGAGAAGAGGAATTCATCTTTCTGACCACTATTGCTCCTTAGGTTACAGCCTCTGAAAATCCTTTCTAGCTATATTCCAGGGGGAGAAGACCCAGTCCATATTAGGAGTTTAGGAGTCAACCGGGGCCACATGATGAAGGGTGATGTGGTCTCCAACATAGCAGGTCACTCTGTGAGGAGACAACCACAGACTTGCCTCCCCGGAAAAAGGAAAGTTCCCACCACAAGCTTCCTTAAAGCCAAAGAGCCCCACAAGGAAGAGGAAGACATCGAGATAGGAGCACTTGTGAAAACCCAGCTCTGGCCCTGCCAGGCTGCCTTAGACAGTGATCTCCACCCTGCAGGCTTGGCTGCCACTACGAAGTGCCCTCTTGGTTCCTAGTGAGTCAAGGCTTTGCCTTCTCTGTAAACCACTCCATGAATGGACAGATGGGATGAGCCAGAAAGACCATCAAGATGAGGAGAACAGGAGACCCTGGAGTGACCATGGTGAGCAAGTTGGGGTAGGGCAAGGCTAATACCAGGCTTCCCAAGGATAGTGTTCCAGGCTCCCAGGGCAGAGACTCCCATAATAGAAGGCTAAAGATGGGGATATGAGAAAGCCCCCATCTCCCCAACAAGCTCTAGTTCTAAGGCATGGGCTGGATCACTTATCCTAAGTGAAATTATGAAACATGGTGCCCATTGCCTAAGAGGCATTCACAAAATAAAGAACAGTTTCATGGGTGCATGAAGAAATTAAATACTTCCTAGTCTCTACCTTGGAAACTTAGAGAGAGGGAGAAGGCACCGAGGCTCTCTAGGGAGTTGAGCATATACCCAGAATCCAAACCCAGAAGAGAAGAAGAATTCATCTTTCTGACTGCTACTGCTCCCCAGGTTATGGCCTCTGCAAATCCTTTCTAGCTATACTCCAGGAGGAGAAGACCCAGTCCACATTAGGAGTTTAGGAGTCAGCTGAGGCCACATGATGACGGGTGGGTGGGGTGGCCTACAACACATCAGGTCACTTTGTGAGGCGATAACCACAGACTTGCCTTCCTGGAAAGAGGAAGGTTCCCACCACAAACTTCCTTAAAGCCAGTGAGCCCCACAAGGAAGAGGAAGACATTGAGATAGAAGCGCTTATGAAAACCCAGCTCTGGCCCTGCCAGGCTGCCTTAGACAGTGATCCCCACCCTGCAAGGCTGCCACTAATGGCTTTCTCCACATGGAAGGCATTTCTGGGGCCCTCTTGGTTCCTAGTGAGTCAGGGCTTTGCCTGCTCTGTAATCCACTCCGTGAATGGACAGATGGGATGAGCCAGAAAGAAAGACCATCAAGGTCAAGATCAGGAGAGCAGGAGGCCCTGGAGTGACCATGGTGAGTGCTGGTTCTCTTGGTATGAGTCTCTCCAGGGTAACTCAGTGGGTGGGGAGAAGGGGATTCCGTCAGAGGATGGACACCTGGCTTTCTGGCCTCCTGCTCCAGGGGCCACAGAACAATAAAACTGCCCCCACATCAAATAGGCAGGCCAACCGCACTAAGACTAAAATGCCTCCATATCCAGACCACAGCACACCTCTCTAAAGAGGAGGTAAAGGACGCGGAGCTCAGAGCACTGTGTGGAGAAGCACATTTCCTCAAGACTTCAGGTACCCCTCCACTCGCTCTTGCAGAAAGTAAGAGCTGAGGACCTCAAGGGCATCAGGTAACCCTCCACAAGGCTCCATGGGTTATGGGTTTCCCAGGCTTTATTTAAAGTCCTAGCAGTCAGAAGCTCCACTGGGGCTTTCTAAATCCAGGTTAGTTATTAGTACAGATGGCCGCCCTGCCATCTTAGTGGCAGCTAAGTCTCTTCCCACGTCATGAATACCAGGTAGGGCTCACATATGACTCTGGACAATACACTCAGATCAATCTAATAAGGAATCATTTCACAATCAGATCATACATGGGTCTCTGCAGTGCTTTTGCTATTTCTTACTTTTATTGGTACAAGAGAAATGGGATGAGGTTATCAGCAGAAAGAAGACGAGCAATGGGTAGGTTGGGTAGAGCTCAACTTCAGGGGTGTTGATGCCCTTTTTAAGTTGTTCTCACTGACTTTTAGAAAATGGTCAGAAAAAAAAGGTGTCACATGAAAGCATAAAGTCAGCTCCTTCTCCCCTTATTGATCGACACACTTTCATGTCCTCAAGTTTGGGGAATCCCACAGTCATGAGAAACCCAGAACTGGAAGATACCAAGTGAGGAACAGAGTGACCAGATGAGTCTCCTGAGTTTACTTAAGTGAAGATATTTTCCTGGCAAGGAGGGGAGGGAACGATCATCTGGATTGTACACTCCCTGGAGGAGAGAAGGAAGGTCAGTGTGGACATTTCCATGTCATCACTTTTTAGCACCATGACTGGTAAACATGAAATGCTGACTCTGTTCTATTAAACAACTCACACTGGTCCTTGCCTTTTTTAGGAACCCACTGAGACAACCAACACCATCTCAGCTCTCCAGGGAGTACAGAATGTAGGCAGAACTCAAGGCCAGAAGGGAAGGGAATTGGCTGTGCTGACCACTACTGCTCCTTGGGTTACGGCCTCTGCAAATCCTTTCTAGCTATATTCCAAGAGGAGAAGACCCAGTCCACGTTAGGAGTCAGCTGAGGAAACATGATGAAGAGCAGTGCAGCCTACAAAACATCACTGTGTGAGGAGGCAACCACAGACTTGCCTTCCCAGAAAGAGGAAGGCTCCTACCACAAACTTCCTTAAAGTCAGTGAGCCCCACAGGGAAGAGGAAGACATCAAGGCAGGAGTGCTCATGAAAACCCAGCTCTGGCTCTGCCAGGCTGCCTTAGACAGTGATCCCCACCCTGCAGGCTGCCACTAATGGCTTTCTCCACATGAAAGGCACTTCTGGGGCCCTCTTGGTTCCTAGTGAGTCAGGGCTTTGCCTGCTCTGTAATCCACTCCGTGCATGGACAGATGGAATGAGCCAGAAAGAAGGATCATCAAGATCAGGACCAGGAGGGCAGGAGGCCAGTGCCCTGGAGTGACCACGGGGAGTGCTGGTCCCCTTGGTATGAGTTTCCCCAGGGTAGCTCAGTGGGTGGGAGGAGGGGACTCCATCTGAGGATGGACACCTGGCTTTCTGGCCTCCTGCTGCAAGGGGCCACAGAATAAAACTGCCCCTGCATCAACCAGGCAGGCCAATTGCACTAAGACTGAAATTCCTCCATATCGAGGCCACAATACTCCTCAGTCAGAAGAAAATGAAAAAAAAACCTGGAGTCCGGATCTTGGAGTGTCCTCTCCTTTTCCAAGGCCAGAGGCACCACCTCCGGTCCCAGTACAGTGAGAAATGAAGGTGGAGAGTTAAGAGGAGAGGATTCCAGTAGAAAGAGGCTGCATTAGTGATGACGCACCCGCCACCCCATGTCCGAAAGCACCTGGAACAGAGGCAGCCTCTGAGAAGAAGGTGCCAGAGGGCTCCCCTCCCCGGCTGAGACTCCCGGCTCCCTGACGGGGCTGCAGTCCAACCAGGGTAAAGGTTTGGCTGACTGAATTCAACCCAAAGATCTCTATGGGTACCTTCTGAGAGGTGGATCTGAGCACCATGAGCATTCAACATGACTTTGATGATATTTCTGTGTGAATTGTGAAAGAAAAAAAATCACTGCTGATGATCTGAAACAAAATCCCCAGATTTGTCCAAATCACAGGCTTGCATCTGGAGGAGGAGGGGAGGGAGAGGAGCAATGAAGAGAAGGGAGAAAGCAAACAGAAGGGATGACAAGCAAGTGCCCAGCAGCTCCATGGACTCCTCCAGGAAGGAAGACAGGCCAGCCCAGTTCAAATTGGTTGGAAACTCTTGTCTTCCCAGGGTTGTGTGACAGAGCCCTCAGCTAATGCTCCCAAGCAGAATAGAAAGAGGATCAAAGGACCCCTTCAGGAAGGATGAGGAAGTGAGGTTCTGGGCTTCTCTTTATATACAATGGGAAATTTCCTCTGGCACAGGAAACCAAATAGTAGTGAATGAACGAATGAATAATGCTTCTTTCCCAAACTCAAGGCCTGGTATGACTGAAGAAAAGGAAGTAGACCCCTTGTACAACAGTTAAGCAGAACCAGGGTAAAGAACATTTCCGAAGAAGACGTACATGGTCCCTCCTAGAAAACCCCTTCTCAGCCAGCTCTCAGGCTGAGGTTAACCAGGGAGGCTCATGTTAAGATCGGACAAAATCTCCCCAGCAGTAAGGAGTGCCAGAAAAAGCATATCATCCTAGAATAGCCCTTTCTCAGGTAATCCTCCTCCATGTGGTCTCCAAAACACCCACCTATTTAACAGAGACTCCTATTTCTGTGGATGCAGACCAGGACATAGATTTGACCTCAGCAACAGAAACTAAAGACAACTTGAGAGTTCCCTGGAAGTGCCAGTTGTGGCAATACATATTACCCATCCCGGATATTTCTCAACCTTTTGTACCCTAGGTATCAAAAACAGTCGTTCCAATTGTATCACCTATGAGAGGAGAAACTGGAAAACATTGTCTTAACTTTGGCCCCACAACAGAGTTTGGCCCCTACTGACAAGTTAATAAGAAGGGAAGAATTAAGAGTCAGTTGTTAGTATGGGAGTCAAACTAGTACATAAATCCTGCTGTCTTCTTAAAGCTGAAACCTGACTTAGGGTAGTTATTTGTGTGCCAAAAACCTTTAGTATTTGAGAGGTCAAAAGCCTGATGGAGGGGGAAAAAACAATCATGCCATCCTTCTTTCATTAAACCCCATTTCTTCTGAACATCTGTGACCTGAAAAAGAGCAGGGGGGGTCCAGAGATTCAACGTTGAATACAAGGCCAGCCCAGAATTGGCCTCTAAGATTGAGCAGTCGCCCACTTTAGACATTTTTTTTTTTCCTATTCCAGGCCCTCAAGACTACTAAAATGTCTTCTTCCCAAGGAGCTGCTGCATCCTCACCTCCTAGGCTAGGTTGCAATCAAAAACACACTAAGAAAATACCACAGCCAAGCCCTTCTTCCCTGCCTCTTCCCTTATTTGGTAGCTGTCTTCCTCTAAGACACCAGGCTACACTACAACTAAGACAGAGGCAGAGGGACCAGCTAACACATGGGATCCAGGCAGCCCCTGTCCTGGAATCCCTTTAGTCCCAGCCTACAAATGCAGGCTTACTTGTCAGTCAAGCCAGGATTGGAGGAGCTGCTGGACGCTCTATCTATAACGGGGTGCCACTTTCTCCTTCTGCCCTGAGCAAGTATGATGGTGGAAGGGATTTATTTCCTCCCTGAGAAGAACAAGAAAACAGCTTCTAGTTCATTATTTGAGGAGGGCATGTGTCAGGGCTGGAGCTGTTCTACAAAAGGTTGAACAGCCAAATAAGAGGGTCATGGGAAGGAACTCGGGCAAGACAGGTAACCACCACCAGGGACTCCGGGGGTGATTTCTGCATTAGGCTGTTTGTCTTCTATTTCAAGATCTGAATGGCTAAACCCTTGCCAGCATGGAGCATATCTTACGCATCAGCTCCCAGTCGAGTCCTGGAAGTATTGGCATAAATGTGCTTATGTCAGGAAGGACAGACCATTGAAAGCGGCTCATCACAGGACTGTTGGGCCCAAAAGGACACAGTCAATCTCATGTCTGTGAACAGAAGCAGTTTTCAGTGAAAGGGCTACAGAGAGGTTTCTGACTCTTGCAGCCTTGGTAGGAAATGGATTCCACTCACAAATCCAAGGGCTTGGCCTCGGAAGAAAAAAGATGAACCAATTATTGTAATAGCGTCATTGTCCTGGGAAGGCGGGCAGGTAAAGAGGCCATTCACTTGGAATAATTCCTAACCTCTGAAACAGTTGCCCCATTAACACCCCAATCTCTTCAGATTCCCAGTGAGTGATGTTCCCTGACACCTGACTGGGTGTGTTATTATTCCTCCCTGGAGGAATCAAGCTTTCCAGGGCAACCGGTCCCTGCTTAAAACCTATTTGTGTTTGAGTGGTGAGTAGACATCCCTTCCCGGACAGCGGGATGTGATGGGGAAGAGAAGAGTTGGGGATGTAAGAATACGACCCACCCGAAGGAGGAGGACAGAAAAGGGCACCTGAGGAAAAGGAATTCCAGGCACTTTTCCAGGAAGACACATTTCTTCTCAGTCTCTTGGACAGCAATCAGTCACACAATCAGCTTTTTTTCGTCATCATGCTTTTAGCATGTATAGGGAAACAGAAATCTGCCGGAGAGCAAAAACAATCATGGCCCTGGAAGAGACCTCTCTAATCCACACATCTTTGTAACAGTGAACACTGTTTATGAAACGCCACGTTTGGCCTACAAGGATCCTATTCAGACCCCCTGACAGGCCTCTGCTCTAAGCCCTGTGATCCCAATCCTGTTTCCTGTCACTGCCCCTTGCTCTCCTCAGATCTCCCCCACCCCCACACCTCTTTATGGGGATAGCTTTATCTTGCTGCTGAAGCCAAATAAGATTCCCGTCCCCTCCATTTCCTTTGCAAGCCAAATTCTTTCTGGCGTTAGGTCCAGCAGAGGCCTGTTCCTCTGCCCAGACCAACTCAGACTATCCAAGTCCATACTCAGTCTTCCCTCCTCTGTTTTCCCCGAGCACCAAATTCAGCACTCAGCTTGAGAAGCCTAACTCCCCCCTTTTCCTCCATTGAGGAAGGTCCACCCACATCAAGGAGCTGGGATTAAGACAAAAATGGGGTATCTTCACCCTTTTCTCAGCCTGCTTATGTAACATTATGCTCTGAACCTTCTCAGACGTCCTGACAGGTACTGAACCCACCGCTGCCCTAAAGCATGAGATTCGGAAAAGACGACCCTTCCCGGGATGCACTGAGATGGGTGGTACCCATGGCCCCCCTTCACGCACAGTAGACATGCTCAATGTCTGTAGTAGCGCCTTCCACGTTAGACACATAGCTAAATCACAGTGGATCCCCAACAATAACCTCACTCCAACAGGGGCATGTGAAACCCTAACTAGTGAATAAAGTCCCAAGGTGTACTCCAGCTGGTCATGGAAATTGGCATGCTCAAAACAAAGGCTGGCTTTTGCCACTACATATTCTTGGAAACCGCTCTTCCTTTACACAAGCTTGTGTTTATCATACGGTTTTATTAAATAAGTCATTCAGTGAGTGCTGGGTGGGTTGGGGGTAGGGTGGGGGGAGTTGGGCAAATGCTTTTTCATCCAGCATCCTTTAGACCACTGGTTTCCAAAACTGTGCTGACAGGAACTAGAACAAGTTAGTCCACAGTTAACTATTGCATTACTGGCGTCCCTCCAACAAAATAAAAATAAGCCATTCCAATTTCATTGACTAGGAAAAAAGTCTGTTAAAGTTTCTAATCAAGAGTGTCAACCAAAGGATGATGCTGTTCAGCTGTGAGATTATTTTTGTAAAGTTCCTCAAAACCATGCCACTACATCTCTAGCCAACTTTTAAGCACTTCCCCAAACAGATCCACACTCTACCTTTGCTCTAGGACAGTTTTTAGGCTACAACTTTGCTATTTGCCCTTTTATCCTGTAGGGCACAAGTAAGCGTGTCCTAGAGGCTGCAGCTGTGGAGTTCTAAGCACTATAGTTTTATTCCACCCCCACCCCCAGACAACAGATGTAGCCTTTTTTCATCTGATCTGACTTCAATAATGTGCTTGGATTTTTCAAAATAAATTATTAGAGTGCTCTCAAGCTCACTGAGTCAAAGAAACGACCAGAGGTGTGTCTAGGCTTAACAGGGTGATTTCGGCTGGCCATGGTCTCCACAGCAGTAAAGCTGCACAGGTTCCCTGGCAGGCAGGTCAGCAGCAGCAGAGCGACTGACCTCCCTCGGCAGCATGATCACCATTACTTCCAACACAGCAGCAGTGATTTTGCATCCTAGTGATCATCCTGAAAGTGTAAAGCAGATCTACTCTCAGAGGGCCTGGAAAGCAACTTTGACATAACCAGACTTGTCCCCCTTTTGAAACAAAAATGAAATTTCACATCTGAGGTTATACTATGCTGTAAAGAGCAAGAACAAAGTATATACTGTACATGAGCCACTGTGTCCACCCTAAACAGCTTTTTCATGAAGAAAGGGGTTCAGTTCAGTTCAGTCGCTCAGTCATGTCCGACTCTTTGTGACCCCATGGACTGCAGCATGCCAGGCTTCCCTGTCCTCCACCAATTCCCAGAGCTTGCTCAAACTCATATCCATTGAGTCAGTGATGCCATCCAACCATCTCATCCTCTATCGTCCCCTTCTCCTTCTGCTTTCAACCTTTCCCAGCATCAGGGTCTTTTCCAATGAGTCAGTTCGTCACATCAGGTGGCCAGAGTATTGGAGTTTCAGAAAGGGGTAGGAAATCTCAAATCAAGACTTTGACTATAGCAAAGACAGCTCAAGAGGAGACCCAGTCATACCAAGCCTCCCACATACTCTCACAAACATGTACCTGCTACATGTGTATTTCCTTAGCAGCAGTAGCTGTGAATTACCTCCTAGACTTATTAAAATATACCCTTTTGCCCTAGACATAAAAGAAAGGAATAAAATACAAATAGAGCAATTAAATCCCATCCCTTCTGCAACTCTGTTTAAAATGCACATAAAGATAATTAGAAAAAAAATCACTTGGGAAAAGCAATCCCCAAAAGGTCAGCTGCAGGGTAATATTCATATAGCTACTATTTAACACCAATGTAAGGTTAGGGAAAATATCCAAATCTCATATTAAACTCAATCAATTCCTTTCTCTCCACCTGTAAAGGGAGTACAGTAAATAGGAACAAGTTCACCTTAATACAGGCAGAGCAAGTTTTAAAAATCCTGCGCCAATCTGTGTTTGTAGACGAATAGCATATAATACCCCCGTGGAATCACTCTGCAGGTCTCTTCATCAAAAACCATACAGCACTACCTTTTAAAGTTCCTATTTTTCTGCTGATAACAAGTTTTACCAAGTCATGACAGCTATCATTTTTATTCTGACCTTGAGTTCACTAGGAGGCCAAGAATGAAGGCCAGAAAAATATCATGTGGGAAAGATGGACCATCTAAATAACATGATATATGATTGCCTCTTCGTATAACTGGAGGATAAAAAGCCTGATCTTACGCCTGTCCACCCCCGTTTACTTTCTCCCTGTTCTATTTAGTAACATGCTTTTCAGAAAGTACTAGAAAGGGTGAGTCTTTTTCCCTCTCATCCACATACGCACACACACACACACACACACAGGGCACATGATATATATAGGCCCCTATCCAAGGACATGTGACCTCCACAAAAATACAGCCCCACTCACAATGTTCAACTTCCAAAAACTAAAATTCCTGCCCCGATTTAGGACGACTCTTTGAGAAGACAATATCTCCTAATCCAGAGTCAAGAGTGGAATCAACTTTAAAAAAGGACAGAGAGGATTAGGATGAATCCTGAATTAGGATGTGGTAGAGATACTAAAAGGGAATACAGAGGAGCAACAAAAACTATGCTCAGTCTCAGAAATAAGACTCAGCCAGCAGCAGCCGGGTGGTGTGCCTAATAAGGGAGGCCAGGGGTTGGGGACCAGACCATCCATGAGAAGCAAACACAATACAGGAATTCCCCAGCAGAAGGCAACAGGCAGAGACACAGCCATACAAGAGGCCTGGCAGCCATCGGCAGGTGAGGGGGCAGAACACTGCATCATGGGAGACTGGCAGCCTGGGCAAGCATCCTGCAGCAGGCAGGGCCCACCTGGCAGCCGGAGGAGGACGCTCTTCATTGAGGACGGAGGCCCAGGGTCAAGACACCCACCCTCCAAGAGTGTGGGGTGATCCTAGCACATCGTATGGCAGTGGGGAACATGAAGGAGCCACAAGGATAAAGGGAAAAGACAGTGACCTGTTATTGGGAATGTGGATACAAACATGGGGTCATGGGAGGAGGACAACAAGCCGCCTGCCATGGGCTGAAGCTAACTTGAGGTTGAACTATTAACCTTAAATTCCAAAAACTGAGTACCTCCAGGCTTAATCCTCAAAGCTGAGGGACAAGGAAGGGGGTACGAAAATAATGACTGCATAATTAACAGCACTGTCCACTGAAAATGCCCAGAGCATAAGAATAACTAGAATCACCCCCCTTCCATTTGCCCCCATACTCCTCTTCAATCTGGATAAGCAACAAATATTTATTGAAGGTGCACTGTGTACCAGATACCATGCAGGTTGGTTATTCAATCCTGAACAAGACCTAAACCCTACGTTCATGGTGCAGGTGGCCTTGCGGGAGAGGAGGCGGGGAGTTGACTCCTCTGTTCCTGCCTCTGATGTGGGCTTCCTAACGCTGGCCCCCATTATTGTTCCCATTGCTTGAGAGGTGGGACTGTTTTGGCCTGATGACGCTTTAGGAAGGAGGGAAAGCAATCTATGCCAGACGCTAACCTTGACTCCTTGTCTTGAATAACACCTTTGAGAGGTTAAGGCAACAAACACACAGCAAAGGCAGGCTTCACCTAGTCTTGGTTATCACTGTCTGGGGCAGCTCCTGCCCTGCCAGGATGAAGCATGTCCTAACTGGTCTCCTAGGTAGAAGCTGAGCATGGACTGTTAAGGGACAGCTGGGGAAAAACCGGTTGCTACATCAAGACTCAGGAGGCACAAAAGTCTGGCAAGCCTGTCCAGGACTGGGGCAAGAATACAAGGTAACAGGCAATAACCATCATTCTCATAAAGATGGCTTCAAGCCAAGAGGCAAGAAGAGCTCAAAAGGATGAGCTTTTTAGAGGCAAAGCCAAGTGGAGGCTGCAGCCACGGTCACAGCAGCTGGCCTCTCTCCCCTTGTGGAATATCCTTCATCCTCAAAGTTCTAAACCAACTGCAGTAAGGCCTCTGAGCAAAGAGCCCTTCTCAGCATTACCTGCCTCCTTATCAATAGCTCAGTTGCAAAATGGCCATCTCTGGGCATATTAGGGGCTTGTGTGATCAGTCTGGTCCTCCAGGAGGGAGACGGAGTTTGGGGCTGAAAAACACATTTCACATATTCTGCTCCCAACTTGGCTGTTGGAATTTCAGAGAAGGACAGAGCTGAACACCAGGAGTAAACTGTGTGGTCTTTAGCTGGAATCCCAGACCAGCATTGCTACAAGAGGGAGCATGTGAGCCAGGAATGGGACTGGGGGAAAACCGACAACTTTCTCCCCGACCCCCTGCAGATGTCTGCAAAAGAAAATCAAAACACCGTCCCAATCCACCAAAACTCTTTTCTGTGATGGTACATGGATGTGTAGTGTAACTTAAAAGGTAATTATTTAGTGTTTCCTTGGATCTTTATTCGTAAGTTTAAAAAGGCAAGTATCAACCCAAAATAAGATTTTGAAATTCTTTTTATTTATAAAGTGTACTTTTCTGTTCTTTGCAGTTTTTTTTTTTTTAACCAATACCAATACTTTCTAAATGATCCTATTTAATTTGATGACACTGATTTACAGTTCGTCATTGTTTTCAGGTAATGGTTCCAAGTGTCTCTTGTTTTCCTGTTTGTCATCTGCCAGGGTCCCTTTTGGCCAAAATGTACTTTGGGCCACGGAAAGGAGTTCATTAGCCAGTAAAAACTGTTCTCTATAAATATGTTCAAACCCCTCCCAATCCATTTTATGTTTCTGGTTTCCTTAACTCAGAGATGAAAATGTTTCTGAAGGTTAAAATTGTGAAAACTGAAGCTGTGTTAGGACACCAACCAGTTTCCTATGCTGACATGCCCCAGGAATTCTCTGCCACCTCAGGTTCAATTCAAAATCTGAAGTGAAGGAATGCCACACGCAAGCAAGTCTTCTTCTCTCTGCTCTTCCCAAACAGAAAGTGGGCCCTTTCTCTGCAACATGTGGCACCTCAGTCCACAAAACCATGGGGCTTAGTTTCAGGGCATTCATAAAAAACTAAAGGTTATTCCTAACAAAGACTGCATGAAATCGTTTCATAATTCACAGCACTATCGGTTCATCTCTGCCTCAGGGCCTCTGCTATTTGCTTCCACGATATGGAATGGCCAGCACCCTGGGGTCACCCACTGACCAAATCCCATCTTGAGCTTCTAGACCTAATTTAAGACTTAGCTTCTCCCCTCCAATTCTCTTGGTCTTCATCAACCAGCTGTTTCCCTCTGGCCTTCACCCCTAAAGATGCTCAAGTATATCTCTTGCAGTAGGTACTATCCCGTGACATAGCAGTAAGTGCAGAAAAGAGCAAGAAGTATAGTGAGAAACGTTGAGGGAGAAGGTATCAGAGCCCTGATAATAGAGGCAGCACAGTGCAGCTGAGTCCCTGTGGTTTAGGGAAAAATAGACCTGTGTGGACTAAATCCCCGCTCTGACACTTACTAGCTACGCAACCTTAGGCAGATTACTTTCCCTCACGGAGCCTCAGTTTCTCATTCCAAAACTTCATGTAGTTTTCACCAGGCAAAAAAATGGTTTAGGTGACAGCAACTTTCCTGAGCACTGGAGCTACAAAGATGAGTAAGATAAAGCCTCAATCTTGTAAGAGCTCACATTCTGTAGGTAAGTCATTTGCAAAAGCTTTAGGGTCTTGGAGGAAAATAGTTCAGGAGCATTTGAGAACAGTCAACTGGAGGAAAAATTGGAGTCTGAATTAATTCCAGAATTGCAGGCATGTGTTAAAGGCTGGAAAAGAGTGCTGGTAGGAAGAATGGAAATGGAGGAAGATTTGAGAGCTATTCCAAGTGGAATAAAATGATAGGTCTCGGGTCATTTTGGACTTGAGAGGCAATAGATGAATCTTGATTCAAACTTCTAGTCTGGGGGACAAGTATAGGCACTGATAGAAAGGGGATAACTGGGAGGAAAGAGCTGTTTTGGGTAGTGGGAGAGATCAATCTCCACACAGATTCTTCAAGTATGTGCCTCACGGGCAACGAACGCCAATCTCAAAGCCCAACAGCTTCTTCTTCACAGCACCATCGAACCCTCTTCCTCTTTATACCCTCTTGCTTTTATCTGTGGAAGGTTCAGGGGTGACTTGAACAATCAAGTAGCTCTGCCAGACCTGAGCAAACCATCTCCACCCATGTCTCTCACAAGAGACACACTCCCCCATGCATTTTTATTGACCCTACTTGATATTTTAAAGTTAAAATGACTTTAGCCTAGAATAGCCCATGTTCCTCTTGACCGTTTCTCCAAGACTATAAGCACCCAACTGTTCTCTGAAGCTACCCAGGCAAAGCAAGGCAGCTTGGTCTGTTACAGTTGAAGGGTGGTGCTTCCACATTCTGAGCCCAGTAACTGCCACCCAGAGCCCAGCAGAACCTACCTTCTGCGGAACCCCCAACCCCCACCCCAGACACTGAGCATACTCAGTATAAATTAGGATGACATTTCTCTAAATAGTCCCTAATTTATATATAGCAAACAAATTTAAAGCATGCATTTCCTTTGAACCAACAACTCTAGACATTCAGACTAAGGAAATCATCAGAAGTGCACATGAGCACACGGCTACAGAGATAACTATTGAGAAATCCCTTTAGTTGGCAAAATAAAGAGAGTAAAAATGCAGGGACAGCTTGAATGCAAAACAGTAAGGGAGTATTTCAATAAATTGCCACGTATCTGCATAACAGAATATTATAAAGACATTTAAAATGTTTTAAAGGCATTTTAGTGGCATAGGAAAATATTTGAAATACATTTTAATTGAAAAAAGAAAACAACTATATATAATTTTGTTCTCAATTTTGTAACACACACACACATAGGTATCCATATATCACATACATACACGCACACACACAAAGAAAAAACTTTAGAATATGTAGCTATTATACCCAGGTGGATTACAGATGACTTTTATTTTCTTCTTTGTACTTTTCTGTATATTCCAATTACCTTTAAAATCTTTCTGTAATCAGGTCAAAAATTATCAAAATAAAGGGAAATGGGCCATAAATACTCGGAGGGGAAAAATACTGTGATGATGATAAACATGCATGGAACATCGTTTGCTTCTGTCCCATAGGAGATATCCATCTCTTGCCTGAGATACCTGAGAGCTCGGATTTCAGAGCTTTCTTTAAGTCTCAGAGCTTTCTCTCAATAAATCTATTCTTCCATGTCTAAGCAACGAAAGACCACAAAAACAGATATTTGGATACAATCATTTCTCTTTCCTTTATGCTCATTAAACTAACTTCTGCCAAAAGTTAATGATTGGATCCCTCAAGTTTCTTATTCTTTGGTTTAATTAGGGCTTACATAGCAATAGACTGGAAAAAATTCTCTTCTCATTGACCTACTTTGCTTTTGAGGTCTGGCATAGCTTCAACAATTATTTGAAAGGAAATATACATAACATATCCCACCAAATGTAGAAAACTGTAGCCAATCCCATCATTTATACATGTCTCATTAATACCACTTGCAATAAATCCCCTAAAGTCTCTAACAAAAGCTGTTATTGTCTGTAGGAGGTGAGAATAGGGAAATGTGATAGGAGAGAGTTCCCTTTCCAGCAAGGATGTTGGGGTAGGGATTTATATTGCTAGCAAGAGTATATGTTGGCCAAGTCTTGTTGTTTCTTATGTAACAAATCTGCATACCGCCACGTGCTTCTCTCCCCTGCTACACAGCTTACACACGGTCAGGGAATGACTCTCTGAAATACCTTCTGGCAGACTCATCTCTCTTTCACACCTTACATTTGTATAGCAAGTCATGATTCACCAAAGACTTTCATGTAAAGGACCTTATGGGATTGTTAAAAGCAGTCTAGAAAGCAGAGTTCAGAGAAGGCAATGGCACCCCACTCCAGTACTCCTGCCTGGAAACTCCCATGGACAGAGGAGCCTGGTAGGCTGCAGTCCATAGGGTCGCGAAGAGTCGGACACGACTGAGCGACTTCACTTTCACTTTTCACTTTCATGCATTGGAGAAGGAAATGGCAACCCACTCCAGTGTTCTTGCCTGGAGAATCCCAGGGACGGGGAGCCTGGTGGGCTGCCGTCTATGGGGTTGCACAGAGTCGGACACGACTGAAGTGACTTAGCAGCAGCAGCAGAAAGCAGAGTTAGAGATGAAGAAAAAATTCAGAGAGATTAAATTACATGTCCAGATACTCTTGCTAGCAAGGGGTGGCCCTGGGATGAACAAGTTTTCTAAGGTATGATTCAGAGTTATATCAATAACTTTAATAATTCCATAATTCTAGTTTAATATTGAGTTTTAAAACATTTTTGCCATCCATAGGCATGTAACCAGTTTTACACGATCTCTCAATAATGATGCATGTAGCTGCTGTACGTCATCATTTCAAGCTCATTTTAATGAACATTATCCTTGGATGATGATGGAACAGAGGGCACCATCCAGGACAAAGTCAGCCAGGACACATTCAACCCACTAAAGGCCTCTGGGTAGGATGTCCTTCATTAACCAGAACTGTCGGTAACTAGAGGGCTTGACACTCCTGTCTCCTGACACCATGTCTCCTCTCCCAATCCTTGGCTCTTTTTCCCAAGTCTGACTCTGGCATACCCCATAGTAGATATGACCTCCAAAGAATTACCTGTCTTGTAAGACTGCTATTTGTTGATGTGTATTAATCTCCCCCTTCTCCACTCACACATACACACAAAGACATACCCTAGACTACAATTGCCCTGAGATACTATGTCATATTCATCTTACTGTATCACCCCAATTGCCAGCAGGTGCCTGTTTTTTTGCTGCATTAAATTGATCAGTATATTTTTAAATTAATTACTTGAGTGTCTATAGAAAGTACAGCTATGCAATTATAGTCATATATTTTATGATCCACTTTTCCCCCACCTGTGACTACTCTCATTTTTCTTGCACCACCAATCCTTTCATTCATTTTAATAGCTTTCACCAAATGACATTCTATTTTATTTTATGGGACAGTCATCATGAGGTCTTAAGTTGTTTCAACCCAAGACTCCAAGATTTGAATTAGTCTGGGAAAAGTTTGGGAAATCACTATTAATTTATTCTGTGGTTCTCATTTAACTTTTCTAGGCAGAACATTCTCTCATTTTTAAAATATGCACTCACTTCTAAATGAGGATAAGAATTTCATTTTCTTAGATCAACTAGCCCAATATTTTTTGCTGCTAGACTCAATTTAAAGTAGAAAAATTGGATGAAGACCCAATTGCATTATTTATCATAGTCACATGAGCTAGGTTATAAAATATGGTTTACCATGTTCTTCAAACCATGTTTTCAAGATTTTTTAAAATAGCTTGACAATATTTAATTTTGTTAGTAAAATAAATTGTCTAGATTATTTGTTTCTTGACATGTAGACAGATCTGATAGCTAAGGTGTCTTAGAAAGTGACTATTACACATATATACACATGACTATGTATAAAATAGATAATCAGTAAGGACCTACTGTATAGCACAGAGAACTATACTCAGTATCTTGCAATAACCTAGAAGGGAAAAGAATCTGAAATAGAATACATATACATATGTGTATAACTGAATCACTTTGCTGTATACCTGAAACTAACACAACATTATAAAATAAAATAAAATAAATTTTAAGTAAATATTACATTTAAAGTTGTGATACAGGACTAGGGAAACATAATCTCTTTGATATAGGGCCCCACATTTTAGACCTTGCCCTATAGGACTAGTTGAGAAAATCTTCAAGAAAGCTAGCTAATATGTATATATTCCCCCAGCCCCACCAACACTCCCCCTTCTTCAGATAGAGTGAAATTCCTTTGTAAAACATAGGAAGGCATTAAATGCAAACTTTTAAATGTTTTGCCTATAATTTTCATTAATTACTGTCTCCAAGACAAAGGGCTGCTAAGAAAATTAAAACATAAAAGCGTGCTTTTTTTTGCCTTGTATTTATTGAGCAAGAAAAAGAAATGGAACAGTAAGAGATACACTAAGGAAAAGTTCCCTGTTTATAATAAAGATATTATTTCCAATGTGATTCTTTGTTCCTTGTGGGCCAGCCCTTACCCTGAACACAGGATAAGCACAGTCTCCATCTGGTCCCATAACTTCATGACAAATAGATGGGGAAACAGTGGAAACAGTGTCAGACTTTTTTTGGGCTCCAAAATCACTGCAGATGGTGACTGCAGCCATGAAATTAAAAGACGCTTACTCCTTGGAAGGAAAGTCATGACCAACCTAGATAGCACATTGAAATGCAGAGACATTACTTTGCCAACAAAGGTCTGGCTAGTCAAGGCTATGGTTTTTCCAGTGGTCATGTATGGATGTGAGAGTTGGACTGTGAAGAAGGCTGAGCGCCAAAGAATTGATGCTTTTGAACTGTGGTGTTGGAGAAGACTCTTGAGAGTCCCTTGGACTGCAAGGAGATCCAACCAGTCCATTCTGAAGGAGATCAGCCCTGGGATTTCTTTGGAAGGACTGATGCTAAAGCTGAAACTCCAGTACTTTGGCCACCTCATGCAAAGAGTTGACTCACTGGAAAAGACTCTGATGCTGGGAGGGATTGGGGGCAGGATGAGAAGGGGACAACAGAGGATGAGATGGCTGGATGGCATCACTGACTCGATGGATGTGAGCCTGAGTGAACTCTGGGAGTTGGTGATGGACAGGGAGGCCTAGCGTGCTGCAGTTCATGGGGTCGCAAAGAGTTGGACACAACTGAGTGACTGAACTGAACTGAACACTCCCTTAAACATTCTGGGCTTTTCACCAATAGTCCTCCATATTAGATCTGCTTTGCCACAGCCCTTCTTTTAAAACAGCTAAATTCACTTGAGATTTGGTAAGAAAATCATGCCCTACTGAGACAATTAAGTTTACAATTTCTAAAAATAAAATGAAGAAAGAATAAATGTGTTGGTAATAGAAAAGGGAGTGATTTGGAGTATACATTTTCAAAGATTCTTGTTTGAAAGTCATAAAGTCTGATTATATTCTGATTTTCACTTACAGTCCAAATCAGAAGTTTCATATAAATGAAATAAATACTGAGTTATACAATTAAAGGCATTATATAATTAACAGCTCTTAAGAAATTATAAATATATGCTGCTGCTGCTAAGTCACTTCAGTCGTGTCTGACTCTGTGCGACCCCATAGACAGCAGCCTACCAGGCTCCCACATCCCTGGGATTCTCTAGGCAAGAACACTGGAGTGGGTTGCTATTTCCTTCACCAATGCATGAAAGTGAAAAGTAAAACGGAAGTCGCTCAGTCGTGTCCAACTCCTAGCGACCCCACGGACTGCAGCCTACCAGGCTCCTCCGTCCATGGGACTTTCCAGGCAAGAGTACTGGAGTGGGGTGCCATTGCCTTCTCCTAAATATAAGCTAACCTTTCCCAAAACTATGCGTGTCTTCCCCAAAATCCCAGATATCAAGCCCTTCTTATGAGCAGTGCACTTTTACCTCTTTACAATTGCAGCACCCAACTCTTAAACATCCCTGTCCAGTTTTCCTCCTAGCCAGGTAACATAAAATCCCACAACTGATATCACATATTTGTCCCTGAGGAAAATAACCACATCACATGTTATCTCAAATTTGTATACCACCTTGGGATCTGCCTTTTTATCAGAATGTCCAAGATTCTCTTTTGTTTACCCAATGACAACTTCTCCCTAGGTTCAAGATACTTTCTGACTCTGCAGAAGAACCTGCCTCCTTCCTCAGCATCCACTTGCCAGTTTCTGCTTTCATTTGTCAGTAATACTGTCTTTTGCTCAGAATTCCTTGAAAGCTCCTTGGGAAGACAATATACACAGAGCCCAGACAAGCTCCTTTGTTTCCCTGCAGATGATGAAGTAGCACATGTGGCCTGAGAACCCAAAAACTCTGGATACAGATCACAGTCATATTAGTATAGGCAAATGGAATAGCTTTTCTGAAACTCGGTGTTTCCATCTGTATAATGGGACTCCCGATAAGTACATCACAGTGCTTCTTCAGGGATTCAATGAGATTGTACCTGTAAAGACATCAGTACACTGCCTGGCACCTCCTAAATGTGCCCTCTTAACTCTTCTTTTGCCCTCATTAAATTTTTAATTAAATATCACTATTTCTTCTGACTATAGACTCCAGGAGTTAAGTCACTTGTGCTTCTTATAACTCTGGAAATTTCTTGGGATAAACTCTTTTGAGTCTTCTGTAACTTCATCTCATTCATCCCTATCATTATAAATCTATTCTAATTTCTGGTTAAAATATAATCTTATTCACCCACTGCTAGACAAACTACAAGAAACAGCAAAGAAACACAATCATGGTTTCTGAGTTTTAAATACACTATTTTTTTCTTTTGCAAAACTTTGGTCAAGTGCAAACATTTCAAACTTGAATTCAGCACTTTTCCCAAGCAAGGCAATCAGTATATACCAATACCAATTTGGCATGCCCTTGTACAATGTGATATTCAACATAAAACTGGGTTATAAGAAGCAAGGAATCAGAAACTGCTAAAGGAGAGGAGGGTAAAAAAAATCTAATGGAGTTCAGGACCAAAATTGAGCTGTCCAAATCTATTGTTTATATGTGGGCTTAATTTTACCAGAACTGCTTGCTCAGCTTAACATAAATCCAGGCGCAGGGGGGTGGGATGGAAGGAGGAGCCACTTCCACAAGAAGAAATATGAACTGGAATCTATAGATACAGCAAGAAAAAAAGTTCAGCTCTCACCTGAACTTTCAACTCTCACCTGTCTACATTTGCAAAATCATTTCACATATGTTCTTTCTGATTCATGGTTTCTACTTTGTGACAAGTTTTCAGACAGAGACCAAAAAAATAAAAGCTCTCTTTTCCCAGAAGACAGCAAACAATTTGCTCTTCATATTGAGCCAAGAGATGACAACTAACTCACAGATGTTTCCAAAGATGAGATACTGCTGGGTTTGCAAGTCTGCTCCTTGAACACGGGCCCTCTTAGGTTGGGTGGGATCGACATATTCAGAGTTCTCACCAAAGAAATCAAGGAGAATGCAGATTATTTCTGGCATATGCTGTTTATCAGTCTACTTTAGATCTTTGAGATCTGAGTTCAAGGAATACAAAGCTGACTCAGTGAGGCAGGGCATTCAAAAAAGATGCTAAATATTACCTTCACCCCATCCCGCTCTGGGAGACTTGGGTTAGATCCCTGGGCTGGGAAGATCCCCTGGAGAAGGGAATGGCTACCCACTCCAGTATTCTGGCCTAGAGAATTCCATGGACTACACAGTCCATGGGGGGGTCTCAAAGAGTCAGACATGACTTAGCAACTTTCACTTCCCATTTCACCCTTAACCTACTTCATTTTAGCGTTCAAACAGGAAATGAAGGGAAAAGGAGAAGAAAAGTTGTGTTGTTCAGTGGCTAAGTCATGTCCAACTCTGTGACCCCATGGATTGTAGCATGCCAGGCCTCCCTGTCCATCACCAACTCCTGGAGCTGACTCAAACCCATGTCCATCAAGTTGGTGATGCCATCCAACCATCCCATCCTCTGTCACTCCCTTCTCCTGCCTTCAATCTTTCCCAGCATCAAGATCTTTTCCAATGGGTCAGGTCTTTGCTTCAGGTGGCCAAAGTATTGGAGCTTCAGCTTCAGCATCAGTCCTTCCAACGAAAATTCAGGGTTAATTTCCTTCAGGATTGACTGGTTTGATCTCCCTGCTGTCCAAAGGACTCTCAATAGTCTTCTCCAGAACCATTCAGCACCACAGTTCAAAAGCATCAATTCTTCAGCACTCAGTCTTCTTTATGGTCCAACTCTCACATCCATACATGACGACTAGAAAGATCACAGCTTTGAATATATGCACCTTTGTCAGCAAAGTGGTGTCTTTGTTTTTTAATACACTGTCTAGGTATGTCGTGATCACTCACCTAGAGCCAGACATCCTGGAATGTGAAGTCAAGTGGGCCTTAGGAAGCATCACTATGAACAAAGCTAGTGGAGGGGATGGAATTCCAGTTGAGCTATTTCAAATCCTAAAAGATGATGTTGTGAAAGTGCTGCACTCAATATTCCAGCAAATCTGGAAAACTCAGCAATGGCCACAGGACTGGAAAAGGTCAGTTTTCATTCCAATCCCAAAGAAAGGCAATGCCAAAGAATGCTCAAACTACCACACAATTGTACTCATCTCACACGCTAGTAAAGTAATGCTCAAAATTCTCCAAGCTAGGCTTCAGCAATACGTGAATGGTGAACTTCCAGATGTTCAAGCTGGTTTTAGAAAAGGCAGAGGAACCAGAGATCAAATTGCCAACATCCGCTGGATCATCGAAAAAGCAAGAGAGTTCCTGAAAAATATCTATTTCTGCTTCATTGACTATGCCAAAGCCTTTGACTGTGTGGATCACAAGAAACTGCGGAAAATTCTGAAAGAGATGGGAATACCAGACCACCTGACCTGCCTCTTGAGAAATCTGTATGCAGGTCAGGAAGCAACAGTTAGAACTGGACATGGAACAACAGACTGGTTCCAAATAGGAAAAGGAGTATGTCAAGGCTGTATATTGTCACCCTGCTTATTTAACTTATATGCAGAGTACATCATGAGAAATGCTGGGCTGGATGAAGCACAAGCTGGAATCAAGATTGCCGGGAGAAATATCAATAACCTCAGATATGCAGATGACACCACCCTTATGGCAGAAAATGAAGAACTAAATAGCCTCTTGATGAAAGTGACAGAGAGTGAAAAAGTTGGTTTAAAGCTCAACATTCAGAAAACTAAGATCATGACATCCAGTCCCATCACTTCATGGCAAATAGATGGGGAAACCGTGGAAACAGTGTCAGACTTTCTTTTTGGGGCTCCAAAATCACTGCAGATGGTGACTGCAGCCATGAAATTCAAAGATGCTTACTCCTTAGAAGGAAAATACCTAGACAGCATATTCAAAAGCAGAGACATTACTTTGCCAACAAAGGTCTGTCTAGTCAAGGCTATGGTTTTTCCAGTGGTCATGTATGGATGTGAGAGTTGGACTATAAAGAAAGCTGAGTGCCAAAGAATTGATGCTTTTGAACTGTGGTATTGGAGAAGACTTGAGAGTCCCTTGGACTGCAAGGAGGTTCAACCAGTCCATCCTAAAGGAAATCAGTCCTGAGTGTTCATCGGAAAGACGATGTTGAAGCTGAAACTCCAATACTTTGACCACCTGATGTGAAGAGCTGACTCATTTGAAAAGACCCTGATGCTGGGAAAGTTTGAGGGCAGGAGGAGAAGGGGACGACAGAGGATGATATGGTTGGATGACATCACTGACTCAATGGACATGAGTTTGGGTGGACTCCAGGAGCTGGTGATGGACAGGGAGGCCTGGCGTGCTGTGGTCCATGGGGTCACAAAGAGTCAGATAGGACTGAGCGACTGAACTGAACTGAACTAGGTTTGTCATAGCTTTCCTTCCAAGAAGCAAGAATCTTCTAATTTCATGGTGATTTTCGAGCCCAAGAAGAGAAAATCTGTCACTGCTTCCACATTTTCCCCATCTATTTGCCATCAAGTGATGGGACCAAATGCCACGATCTTAGTCTTTTTAAATGTTGAGTTTTAAGCCATTCTACGGTGAGCTTCCTTGGGCTTGATGACATAGTCTCAGACTATAAAAGGCTGCCTCAGATACAGACAAATTTTCCTGGTCAACACCAGTAGAATTCCCAGTTGAAAGGATAAGCAGATTATTGCTTCCCAGAGTAACTATTTCCTTAGAATGCTTTAAGGAAATGTTCTCTGGGCCTGTGACCTCTGCTTGCTTATGATTTCCGCTATCAGTTTGGGTTCTGCTCTGTTGAGTTATAGAGAACAAGTGTGTTTCTTCCACCATAGCTCTTTAAAGTCTTAAAGTCTCCTCTTAGATTTATTTTGTTCTTTATTAAACAGGCCATCTTCATTCCTTGTATCCAATCCATTCAAAAAACAACACGAACTTGTATAACTATAAAAATGTGGCATTGATATCTTGAGTAGCACCGAGGAAATCTATCTGTAGGGGACAGACAGCCCTAATCTTTTCTTCTCTATAAATACTGTTTTCCAGTGAAGCTGAAACGTAGAGTCATTTGTAGATGTCTAACAAGTAAACAAATGCTAGAAATATTTCCAGAAGAATCAACTTTCATGGCATTAAGCTTTATCCCCACTGGCAGATCTCCCAAAAGAAAACTTCCTGTCCTTATTTGACATCTACCTCTCCAGAATACGAAGCTACTCTTTCAGTTAGATAAGTCAGTAGGTTGGTAATCATGAATTGAATTTCTAAGTGGGATCTACAAAGGAATTCAGTGCAGTGAGAAGGCCTATATCTATCAGAGATGAACTTAACCACAGAGCTATACACTCAGTACAACTGTTGCAAATTAATGAGTTCCTATCAAAAATGATAAATTTTATTGAGCAGCATCATAGATTCTGAAGCCAGATGTGCAATGTATTCATGAGATAACAGAAGATGAATGCTTTCTGCATATATCACCCTGAATTTGGTTCTTTGTGAAATACCGAACAATTTTTCCCTTTACTTTTGAGTTTATCAAAGCCAAAATACCTAATCCATTCTCAAGGTGAAGAAACAGATTTTGAGTTATTATTCACTGAATACTTTTTTCTTTTTTTACAAATGCCCAGGCTTTTATTTCCCTATTCCCACAGTCAAGATAGTCTGTAGCCTTACCTAAACTATAAAGGATAAAATAGAGATTTCAGATAACAACACATAGCTACTGAAAAAAAGTAGAGAGAGGGCTTGCTTCTTGAAAACAATTTGGTGTGTTCATTTTCCACAAAGTTCTCATCAGATGTCATCAAATTCAACACACTGTACAGATGGGAAAGACTGACTATTGAAACAATTAACTATTGTGAGTCATTTCCTCAATCTGCTTTTGTTTTAGCCAATATGTCATATGGTGACAGACACTGTTAAATTTCACAAGCTCTACTGTCTTCGTGGAAATGGCATAATGCAATTGACACAACTCAGCTTGATAAATCTGCCAAACTGATAACGGGGCCTCTTCACTCCTACTTCTCAATGCCAAAATCTAAAGATACGATACAGAACCTATTCAAAATGAAGAGAATAACGTTCATTTTACTCTCTATGAATAGTCCCACTTGATCACCTACTGGCTGTTAGTAGTCTGATTCCTTTGAGTTGACATTAAGATGAGTAGGGTAAAATTTTCATTAATTCAGTCCCCACTATCTCAGAAAAATGCTATCACGGAGCCTGAGTTTTCCTGAAGTCTGCCATTTGCTTCATCTTGGTCTGAAAGTGTACTATTTATTTTTAAGTTACTACTTTAGAGGACCCTAGGTTACCACTTCCCACTTTAGATTACTGTTATTTTTTTTAATTTTATTTTTAAACTTCACAATATTGTATTGGTTCTGCCATATATCAAAATGAATCCACCACAGGCATACATGTGTTCCCCATCCTGAACCCTCCTCCCTCCTCTCTCCCCATACCATCCCTCTGGGTCGTCCCAGTGCACCAGCCCCAAGCATCCAGTATCGTGCATCGAATCTGGACTGGCGACTCATTTCATATATGATATTATACATATTTCAATGCCATTCTCCCAATAATCCCACCCTCTCCCTCTCCCACAGAGTCCAAAAGACTGTTCTATACATCAGTGTCTCTTTTGCTGTCTCGTATACAGGGTTATTGTTACCATCTTTCTAAATTCCATATATATGTGTTAGTATACTGTATTGGTGTTTTTCTTTCTGGCTTTTAGATTATCAAAAGCCACTTGCCCTAATCGAACGGAAATATTTTCTACTCTTGAATATGTGACTTTACTATTCCATTACATCCTGTCATTTGCATGGCTAAAAAACAGGGGGTGAAGGAGCATGGTGTTGTCCCAGTCCATCTTATTTCAACCAATGAAAGATTCCTAGGCAGACTCTCTTGCACAAGCTTCTAACTCACTAACCATTCCTTTATCACTCCTTCATCTATGGCAAAGTAGCTCACCATCTTCTACAAGTCAGCTCTGACTGGTTCTAGAGGAAGTACAGTGAGTCCTCAGAAACTCAGTAAGCCAGAAGTCAGGCCACAGACCACTTATTAAGGCTGAAGACATGTTAGCAGGTCTGAGCCAGCTGCAGAGCCAGCTCCAAGAAAATGAGCCATTACTCAAAAGGAATGACCAGTCAACTAACATTTGATAAGGGAGACAAAAATAGGCAATGGGGAAAGGATAGTCTCATCAATAAATGACGTTGGGAAAGCTGAATAGCCACAAAAAGTAAACACGCTTGCTCCTTGGAAGAAAAGCTATGACAAACCTAGACAGCATATTAAAAACAGAGACATCACTTACCAACAAAGGTCCGTATAGTTAAAGCTATGACTTCTCCAGTAAGTAGTCATGTACAGATGGTGAGAGTTGGACCATAAAGAAGATCTGAGCACCAAAGAATTGATGCTTTTGAACTGTGGTGTTGAAGACTCTTGAGAGTCCCTTGGACTGCAAGGAGATCAGACCAGTCAATCCTAAAGGAAATCAACCCTGAATATTCATTGAAAGGACTAATGCTGAAGCTGAAGCTCCAATACTTTGGCCACCTGATGTGAAGAACTGACTCATTTGAAAAGACCCTGATGCTGGGAAACACTGAGGGCAGGAGGAGAAGTGGGTGACAAGGGTGAGATGGTTGGATAGCAACACCGATTCAATGGACAGGAGTTTGAGCAAACTGTGGTAGATAGTGAAGGACAGGGAAGCCTGGTGTGCTGCAGTCCATGAGGCTGCAAAGAGTGAGACACAACTTAGCAACTAAACAACATATAAAAAACTCACACTCAATAACAACAACAACAACAACAACAAAAAGAACAATTCAACTAAAACATAGGAAGAGCTGAATAAACATTTTTCCAAAGAAGACATCCAAATGGCCCACAAGTACACAAAAAGATGTTCAACATCACTAATCATCAGAGAAATGCAGATCAAAACCACAATGAGATAAGACCTCACACCTATTAGAATGCTTCTTATCAAAAAGGCAAGTGATATCAAGTGTTGACAAGGATGTAGAGAAAAGGGAACACTTGTGTACTTTTGGTGGGGATGTAAATTGGTGCTGCCACTATGGAAGACAGGAGGGATGCTTCTCAAAAAATGTAAAATATAACTACCCTATGATCCACTTCTGAGTATGTATCAAAAGGAAATGAAAATAGGGTATTAAAAAGACATCTGCACTTCCATGTTTATGGCAGCGCTATTCACAATAGTGAAGATGTGGGAACAACCTGAGTTTGTTTCTGTTGTCGTAAGTTCATAGCAGTGGGTATGAAAATGCGATATATATGTACGATGGAGTATTATTTGTCCATCAGAAAGGGAACTCCTACCATTTGTGACAACATGAATGGGCCTTGAGGGCATTATGCTAAGTGAGATATGTCAGACAGTGAAAGATAAGTACTGTATAATGTGACTTATACGTGGAATCTAAAAAAAAGTTTAACTTGTAGAAACAGAGTAGAACAGTGCATACCAGGGATGGCAGGGGGCAGGGGGCTGGAGGGGAGAAATAGGGAGATAAATGTTGTCCAACCGGTACAAACTTAAAGTTAAAGACGAATAAGTTCTGAGGCTGTAACGCACAACATTGTCACTAGGGTTAATAATACTGTGTTATATACTTGAAAGTTGGTAAGAGAGTACATCTCAAATGTTCTCACCACAAAAAAAAAAAAAAGAAAAAAAGACACGGAATTATGAGACATAATGAAAATACCAGCTACTAGCCAAGGCTATGGCAGAAATCATATTGCAACATATAAGGGTATCAAATCAACGTTTCACACCTTAAACTTACGCAGTGTTATGTGTAATGTCAATCCTATCTCAGGTAGGCTGGATAAAATAGACAAAAGGAGTGACCATTCCAGAAAGGACAAAGGCAGCAAACGATACATTAGGTAGAACAGAGCAGATGCTACGCAGGAAGGAATCAACATTTGGGATTTGAAAGTGAGCAGAAAGACTGCCCAAACCTGGCAAGCTGGTCTCACTTCAAATCCAGCCTCAAACGCACCCTGGACTTGCGGCAGTCATACTACATCTCTCTGGTACATTTACCCTCCGTTGTCACAGATGACTTTTTATACCTCACCTCTTTTACAACCTCTCCAGCACCTCCTTGCCTGTCCGTTCTGATGACCTTGCTTCTTCCTTGTTTAAAAATATTGAAGTGAGCAGAAGAAAACCTCCATGGATTTCTACCACTGTACCTACATACCTGTCAACATCTGCATGGATGTAAGCTCAGTTTATTTTCTGTGAACATATCTCCATTCGCCTATCTAAAGCCAATCCCTCCACCTTTCGTCTTCTCAAAGGTATGGATCCTACAATTCACCTACCCTCTTCTATTCATCAAACTCTCCTTTCTACTGGGTCTTTTCCCTTCCCATACAAATATGATCGTAATTCTCCCATCTTAAGGTATACACATATATACATACCTATATATGCATATATCTGTCTATCTGTATATGTGGAGCAGGGAGGGAGGGAAAGAGAGAGACACACCAAGGAATCCTCAGAGATCACCTAGGCCAGTGGTTCTCAAATCTGAGTCAACATTAGAATCCCCTGGGGGAGCTTTCACAAGAATCCCAGTGTCATGTCTCTGGCTTCTCCAGAGACTCTGACTTACTTGTCTGGGGTATGACCTGGGCATCAGTATTTTGTGCATTTCCTGGGATTCTAATGTGCATCCAAAGTTGAGAAGCACTGATTTAACCTGGATTTATCATTAAATGAATTCATGAAAGTCAAGAGAGGTGAAGCAGCCCAGGCAAGTCCAGAGAATCATTACCGGTAGAGCCAAGACAAAACTCTAGCCAAGCTGGTTCCCTGTCCACTGCTCTTCTGACAATGCCAGCCAATACATGATACACACAAGTGCAATCTTTGGCAAAGAACTATAAATGCCACCGTAAGTAATGAACTCTCGCTAATTGTTCATCTCCACAGAGGAAGCTGGCCTTTTAGTCTTCAGTCACAACAGGAGAGCTTAAAACTAGGATGCTGAGAAGATGAGTGTAATGGGGAATGTGAAGAAACGCCTGCCATGGTACCCACGCCAGATGTTTCAGAAGTTTTGGGGATGGTGAGGAACCCAGGGGAGGGTGCCAAGGAGCAGTATGAGGTGTGGTGTGATAAATGGACCTGTCTTTTTCCCATTACAGGAACATAGCAAGTTTCAAGAAACAAATCAGAAACCAAGAATGATTAATTGTGCGGTCTACAATGAGTCCTGTTGTGTTTGTCTATGAATTCCTCTGCTCTGCAGATCAGGCACTCCAGGGGCAGAGAAACACCTGGCTATGAGGAGCCTTCTGAATTTCCTGCTAACCCAGGCCAGAAAAGGTGAGGAAGGGTGTTCTTTACAGGTGAACAGTACAGGGAATCAAATCTGGTGAGAAAAATGATATGGTGGGATGAGAACGAACACATCAACCAAGCTGCTGTCATAGCTCTGGCTTTCTTTTCTCCTTTTCTAGACCTGTGTAGCATCAGTGAGAAACAAAATACTGTATGGAAATCACAACTTCAATCTTATGTATCCCCTCCACTGATTCAGCTGACCTGGCAATCCCCTTATCACTCTCCATAAGGAAGTTTCAGCAAAGCATCAGCCATGGAAAGCAGAGCAGTTGAGCTCATAAGTTTCTGGGTCCAAACCCAGATTTTACTACCCATATAACACTGCACAAGTGACCTAAAGATTCTGCGTTTCTCCATCTTCTCCACCTATAAAATAAGGCTAATAATACCTTCCTTGGGATTCTTGTGATGAGTTATGAGACAAGGATGTAAAGTGCCTAAAAAAAAATCAATAAAAGGTAGCCATCGCTGTTCAACAACATGGCAAGGAAGATTTCTTGCTATTTCTCCTTGTAGTGTTACAAGCTTTTTAACAACACTTTTTGCATACCAAGTGAATATGTCAATTATCCCCAGTTGTTGCCCCTTCCTGAGAACTGATGAAATACACTAATATTTAGTTAGTTCATTTTATTGAATTGTAGAGGCAGCATGACTTGGTAGAAAGTTTTAGATTCAAGTATCAGCTCTGTTGCTTCCTAATTGTGAGTCTTGGAAAAGTTGCTTAATCTCTTTATGTCTCACTGGTTTTTTAAAAACGGGGGAAAGAAAACATTTCATTTTCAAGGTTGTTATGAGAATTAAATGAGATAATGCAAACATTTAGTACAAAATAGGTATTTCAGTTCAGTTCAGTTCAGTCGCTCAGTCGTGTCCGACTCCCCACAACCCCATGAATCGCAGCACGCCAGGCCTCCCTGTCCATCACCAACTCCTGGAGTTCACTCAGACTCACATCCATCAACTCAGTGATGCCATCCAGCCATCTCATCCTCTGTCGTCCCCTTCTCCTCCTGCCCCCAATCCCTCCCAGCATCAGAGTCTTTTCCAATGAGTGAACTCTTCGCATGAGGTGGCCTAAGTACTGGAGTTTCAGCTTTAGCATCAGTCCTTCCAAAGAAATCCCAGGGCTGATCTCCTTCAGAATGGACTGGTTGGATCTCCTTGCAGCCCAAGGGACTCTCAAGAGTCTTCTCCAACACCACAGTTCAAAAACATCAATTCTTCGGCGCTCAGCCTTCTTCACAGTCCAACTCTCACATCCATACATGACCACAGGAAAAACCATAGCCTTGACTAGACGAACCTTTGTTGGCAAAGTAATGTCTCTGCTTTTCAATATGCTATCTAGGTTTAGTAATGGATAATTGACAAGATAGCACATACAGCCTTTATGGTAATAAAACTGCTCTCCATGTGTCATGGTCTCTGATTGTTTTCACTAATTCACCACAGCATTTCTCCAAGTTAGTTTGAATTTGTATTTTTCATATGGTTTAATTCCACGTAAAGCCAGATAACAAGCAACTATCTCAGAATGGTTCTTGCAGAGATTATTATCTAAAACAGATTGATGGAGACATAGCTCTTTTAAAAGATATTCAGGGGAAAAAAAATTTAACCTCTTTTAGTCAACCTCAAACCCTTAGAGAGTAGAAGAAGCTTTTACATTTATCTTCTCTATGGGCAAACAATTGGGTTTAGATTAATTGAAACAAGGAGAAAAAACAAAGAACACAGATTTATGTAAAACAGAGTACGTCTATGATGAATGTTTCCAAATATGCAGTAAGAAAATTGGTACATTAAATATCTCTAGCCTGTCTGGTTTCTAAAAAGCCAAGGCAGTTAAATGAGGCTGATTTATTTCCTAAAGTGGTCATTTGGATTATGTTACCAATAATGGAACATCAGTATCTCTAGAAGCAAAGGACTCAAAATACATAAAGACATTTTTATGGTCTGCCAAGCCTATTTCCAAAGTACTCTAAATCTGATAGTGCCTTAGGCTGGGTTCCCTGGAAGTAGACACTGGGACAAAGATTCATGGGAAACAGTTTATTAAGGAAGTGCTCCCAGAAAAAGAGCTGGTAAGGGAGAGAGGAGCAGGACAGAGCAGAGAAAGACAAGCAAGGAGGGCTTTTCCCCTGGAGAGTAGCCTAGGCCTGATGCTGCAGAGCACTCTGGAGGGTCAGTGAGACCTCAGAGTGGTCCCACCTTAAAGGAAACTGGAGCCTTCCTCTGGCTACACCCATCAGCCACTGGCCAGGGCCATCCTGGGAGATGAGACATAACCTCCCAGACACATTCTGCTCTCTAGGGCAATCCACCAAGAAGAGTCATAGGTTCTGGCCCAAAGATGCTGGGGAAAAGATACCCAGAAACAAGAAAAGGTAACCTTCCCTGGAAGAGGGAAGGGATGAGAGAAAAAGTCAAAAATAGTTAGCTTTTCTCTCAATTTTTCTAAAGCAATTTTTCTCTGTCATCAATGTTATGAACACCAAACAGGAAGGTTGAGATATATACATTGCCTCTTATAAGTAGTGTCGTATCAATTTGACCTAGATAGGTAAACTAAGCGGGAAACAAGCGTTAGTGTGTTCTGATCAAAAAAATAATTGTATTGTACACTTGGTTAATTCAACACGTGCACACAGGTTGCTTAATATGAATGAGAGAATTGCCACTATTTAGTTATGCTTGTGAGACAGCAAAAATTTACAAGTATAATAGCAATTCCTTATATTAATATCCTATACACACACTTTTAAGACCACCCATATGGTTTTTGTAAATCTTTTTGCCAATGTTATTTTGCTTTGATTCCATTTATTAAAATGTAATTTCATGCCTGTTGAAACTAAAAGTAATAAAATTGAGTGTGGATTCTCTATGTTGTTTTAATTTCATTTTTCCAGTTACTCATTTTTATGTTGCTTGATGATATTGTCAACCCACGACAGCCTGGAAAATGTTAACAAACTTGGTCGAGCACCACAGCTAGTTTGAGCACCACTGCTTGACCCCAGGCTACAGAACTGAGAGGAAAAGGGGAGGAAGAGCCACACCCACGTTTATAATAACGATACCATGATCAAAACAGCTCTGTCTGAAACATGGTAACACACTGAGACAGGATATGAAGTCAGCTTCATAAATTATGAACCCTAAATCCAGATTGCATTTGTTCTGCAATGATTTGAACAAGTTTTTCCTGAAGATTGAAACTAAAAGCAAAGATACCGAAGTAGGGGTGCCATCTTGTGGCAAGAGCCACCAACACCAGGCCCAGCTGTGCCATCCTCCTCCTCACCCCCAAAGCACGCCTTTGCTCCCCTCGGAGCCTGAGAGTCTTTTTCAGAACCCCAACACTTCTCCTTTGAAACACAGGACTCCAGAATAAGAACAAAGCCCCTGCCTGCCCCCATTTTTCTTCCCAGCAGAGCTGTGTGTGGTGAGCTAGGTTTTGAGTCAGCTTCTTTAGTCATAGGACATAAGGATGCCACCTGCTCAGGGTGGTTCAGACGGTAAAGCGTCTGCCCGCAATGCGGGAGACCCGGGTTCGATCCCTGGGTGGGGAAGATCCTCTGGAGAAGGAAATGGCACCCCACTCCAGTACTCTTGCCTGGAAAATCCCATGGGCGGAGGAGCCTGGTAGGCTACACAGTCCATAGGGTCGCAAAGAGTCGGACACGACTGAGTGACTTCACACACACATCACACACACAGGGCTGGAGCAAAACACTTTTGCCCTGGGCCCCGCACCCTGCTGTTTTTTCCCATTTTAATCTGTCACAGAAAGCTGAGGAAGTAGGCAGACACCTGGGGCCCAGCCCAGGATTGGCTTCACCATTTGCAACAGATAGGAGGCATGTGATCAGGGCTTTTAAGTCAAGTGCTGCCACCAACAGAACTGTTTCCAGGAAATGATGGCTGAGAGGGATTTAGGAAGTCATCTGTCACCTGCTTTCAAGCAACACCGCACAAATCGGCTAGACCTAAAAATGGCAATCCCATTTCAATGCCTTTTTTTCAACCATCCCCTGAGACTTAATTTAACATATAAAAACCATCTACATGCAGAAATATGTCCTTATAGTGAACATGCCGTCTCAACCTCTGCTGTTTGTATGCATAGGCAGTGGACACGAAAAGGAAAATATATAGAGGTGATCGCCTCTTCTTATACTTTTTCCTGGATTTCTAATTTTTCTAGTTTTATAGTTTTTTTAGTTTTTAGTCATAATTTAAGACCATTTACAGAATATCCTTATAAGATGTTGAGTTGTGAAGGACAGGAATACAACTCAAATACCCTGGGAATAGAGAGGAAAAAGAAAAGGAAATGAGTTGACTTATACTTGACTTCTATGTGGGCTTCAGGCATGGCTGAATCCAGGGGCTTATATAATCCCACTGGGTATCTGTCTTTCTAGCTCTCAGCTACACTCCCTTTTATATGAGCCTTTAGTTTGAAGACAGGCTATCTCCATATGGCACGGCTAATGACAATCTGCACTGGAGGATTCACATCTCCATCACCAGCACCTTGAGCTCAAAAAGCACAGAAGAGTCTTCTATGGTTACTCGAGCAGAGCAGTCTCAGGAAAAACTACCCTCACCTCACTTGTGATATGTCAGCCCCCAGCACCACAATAGAACCATGCAGAGTGGAGGACAGATGGTTCAGGAAGAAAATGATCTATAATTTGACATAGGATACTGAGCAATTTCTATTACATGCCTGGATTAGTCTAAGAATCATCTCATGTTACTGCATTCTTGGCCCCAGTCTCTACATCCAAGGACCAAGTTTGTTGATGGTAATACACAGATCTCCAATCTAAGCAGCAACATGACAAACACATGTTAAGACCTTGCCTAAATTCTCTCAAGAAAAGCAGGAATGAGATAAGCCAAAATATCCCATCTATTGGTAGTACAGGGTACAATCCAAAAAAAAAGCCAAGCCTTTGACTGTTTTTATTTCCTGTGGAGATAATTAATACCTTAAAGTAATTAATTACCCACTCTTTCCTTCATAACCTTTGCATTCTCTCTGTGTGTATGTGTGTGTGCTCAGTTGTGTCCAGTTCTTTGTGACCCCATGAACTGTAGCCCACCAGGCTCCTCTATCCAGGGAATTTTCTAGGCAAGAATACTGAAGTGGCTTACCATTTCCTATTCCAGAGGATCTTCCCAACCCAGGGATCAAACCCATGTCTCCTGCATTTCTTGAATTGGCAGGTGAATTCTTTACTACTGCACCACTTAGGAAGCCCCTTCTGACTATTTTTATCACATCCTCCATAATTTAGCTCATATATAGCAGAGATGGGGAAAAAAAGCAAATTTTCATATTTTATGGGGAAAATAATCTGTATAAAACAATAACAAGACAAAAAGATCCCAGAATAAATTTTCCTCTAGCCCTAGATCTGCTCTCATCTTACCGAATACCTTTAAACAAGTAATTTAGCCTTTCTGGTTTAAAAAAAAAAGAAAAGGAAAAGACAAGAAACATCTATGGGCAAAATTCTTTCTGTACCAGGATGTCAAAAGATTTTTGCTGTTGCTGTTGTTATTCTTATTGTATTGTAAAATGTCTCAAAGCTGAGTACCCAAAAATGTCTCACATTTTGAAGAAGGTATTCAGCCATCAGGATCAACTATCCTTCTAGGACTTTCTGTGATGCCCTGGGACAGACCCAACCACCACCACCACCTCATTACAGGGCTGCAGGAGGAGGTAAGCGTACCCAGTGGATAGCATGGGCTGGTGGTGAAGCATCAAGAAATGTTTCCCAAGATCCCATCCCACCCTCACTCTCTGCTCCCTCCGAGGGTGCAGAGGAGCAAATTCTTAATTTCACACGCAGGAGCCCAGGGGCTGGGGGAGGAGCACGGCAGGAGCCCTAGGTCCACCCTGGCCAAGTATGTACAGTCCATTAACAGAAAGAGTTGCTACGAAACTCACAGCCCTTTGCTGTCTTGCAGTGGTGACTAGGGAAATTATTAGGACAATAATGATTCCCCATATTAAACCACCTGCAGACACACTTGTACATGTGCCCTTGTCTGCAACTATTTTTAAAAGTCTGAAAAGGAGTATGACAAGTGAATCCCAAAAGGACACAGATGGCCCCCCACAGGGGCTCCCTGGTGACAGCTGCTGCTGCTGCTAAGTCGCGTCAGTCGTGTCTGACTCTGTGTGACCCCATAGACGGCAGCCCACCAGGCTCCCCTATCCCTGGGATTCTCCAGGCAAGAACACTGGAGTGGGTTGCCATTTCTTTTTCCAATGCATGAAAGTGAAAAGTGAAAGTGAAGTTGCTCAGTCGTGTCCGACTCTCAGCGACCCCGTGGACTGTAGCCTACCAGGCTCCTCCATCCATGGGATTCTCCAGGCAAGAGTACTGGAGTGGGGTGCCATTGCCTTCGAGTCCCTTAAACTCTTAAACCCCAATGATCACCATGACAACAGTATCAGACAGAACTGGGTGGGCCACCTGAGCCAGAGTCCCCTGGGACCAGGATCCCTTCCACTGGCATCTCAGCAGCTACCTGAAGGGAGTTCTGCTTCCCTACCCTTCCTCTCTGTCCCTGAGCAGTGAGTGAGCCAGCACCACAGAGACGGGCCAGGCCTCCCTCCCCTTCCCGAACAGCCAGGATCACAGCCCAGGCCTGGGCTGAGAGCAGAGGAAGATGAGCTGGATACTGAGATCACGAACAGGGCTGGAGGCTGCAGGACAAGAGACGGAAGAGTCGGCGTGATGGAGGTGAGCGTGGCACCCGGAGCAGCAGGCAGGACTGAAGCCCGGGTGAAGAAGCTGGACCCCAAGTGGAGTCAGAGCCTGGGAAAGAAATCTCTGAAGTAATCTTCATGGTGGGACCTGCAGTCTGGCATCTTTCATGGCTGGTGACAATCCTCTTTATATAGAGAGACAGTAAAGAAAGGAGACTGGTCCCTGGCCCAGCATGCCAGGCGTTAATACTAGCTAGCTGTGTGTTCTTGGGCAAGTTGCCCAACCTCTCTGAGCCACGGGTTCTTCATCTTAGAATGGAGACTATAATAGTACCGAACCCAGAGGACTGCTATGAGAATTTAATAAGTTCAACTACTTAGAACCATTACTGGCACCCAGGAAGACTACATTAGTACCAACTAGTATCTCTTACCCAGAGTGCTTCCTCTCATAACTAAAAGAAAATGATGATTTCCAGAATAGATTCTATTAACAATGACAAACTTCTCAAATAAATAGAATACAGGTAGGTCTCTGCAGCAGAAGAAACTCAAATCACTGAAGGACTGAATTACTATTTTGCTATATTCCCACTTTATTAAATGGGCTTCTCTGATGGCTCAGACAGTAAAGAATTTGCCTGCAAAGAAGGATACCTGGGTTCAATCTCTGGGTCAGGAAGACCCCCTGGTGAAGGAAATGGCTACCCAGTCCAGTATTCTTACCTGGAGAATTCCATGGACAGAGGAGCCTGGCAGGCTATATAGTCCATGGGGTCCCAAAGAATCAGACACAACTGAACGCTAACACCAAGTATTGTATTGAATACATAGTTTGGTCTGACCTATTCCAGGATAAACTAGTAAAACCTTAGTTCGGATTAGAAAATATTTTTAAATATTTTAAGATTCTGTAAGATAGAAAATAATGGACTATCTATATTATCTAGTCTTTTATCACAAAAAAAGAATGTCTTTCTCTTAGCATTTGAGCAAATGAACAGAACTAAATCCAGAGGACAACTCTTCTCTACTATAGCACTCTCCACTCAGCAGCCAGAATCATCTTTCAAAACATGAGTTAGGTCTTTCATCTCCCTGCACACTGCAGTCCAAACTCCCTCCAATCATGTGCCAGGCCTCACCCTATCTTGCCAAGACACCTCTCCAGCTTTCCCACCCTGGCCTCCCAACCCCTAACTACACTGGCCCTATCCTTTAAGCCTGCCAAGCTCTTTCCCGTCTCAGGCTATTATACAAGTCATTCCCTTTGCCAGAACACTTTTCTCCATGGCCTACTCCTTCCCCTCATTCAGGACATGACTCACAGCCCTTTGCTGTCTTGCAGTGGTGACTAGGGAAATTATTAGGACAATAATGATTCCCCATATTAAACCACCTGCAGAGAGAGAGAGATGCCACCTCTCAGAGAGCCTTGCAGGGTCACCTTTTTAAAAACAGCTACCCCATTTCTCCCATCACTGTAGCCCTGACTTTATAGCACTTACCCAGCAACTCTCTCACTTTGTTCCTGCCCCCCCTTATATAAACTCCCACCAGAGTAGAACTTGGCATATCTTATCTACTGCCAATGTCCAGTGCCCAGAAAAACACCTGGCACAGAGAAGGGAATACAGAAACTTTTATCAAAGGAAGAGAAGAAAGAATGATAAGGAACTCTCCTTCTAAGATAGCCCATTTCATCCCTCAACTGAAAACTGACCAATTTTTCATTCATTGTACCCTAGTGCTCTTTGTTCTGAAGCAAAATATGGAACACATGTACCATTTGAAACGATAAATATTTGTTGGATGGACAGATGGATTTTGGTCTTAGTCTGTGTATACCAGAACTCTTACACACTGTTAAATCACTTTTAAATAAATAAGCATTCAGAAAAAAGTACAGTTCTTTTCATTCTTTTGCTCTCCATCTGTCTTCTCTTTGTGTCATCGTTTGTCAATTAAAAGACACATTTCAGGTGATCAATGAATATTTTCTTGGCTAGAAGTCTCCTATCAATGTCAGTCCTGAGAAAAACATGCCTGAATATTTTCTATGTATGGAAAACTGTTACCATGATGCCTTCTCCCCACAGGTCTATAATATATTTCATTTGTATCAAGTAAGCTTTCTAATTTCATCTCCCAAACAGTAAAATCGCACACCTTCTGCACAGTATCCAATCATCGTCCTTGGCAGTTCCAAAAAACAGTCCTTACTTCAACCCCTTTCTTCTTTGTCAGATAAGATGGTCTACCCTCCTCCAAACCAGCGCCCTCCCACCCTTACGCACAGCTCCCATCCTCTGGCCCTTTCCTTGTCTCAGCTGTCATTTTTCTTTGAAGCACATCGAAAATGCCAGGTCCTCACCTTCTCTAACAGGTCCCACCCACTTCAGAGGTGGCATCAGCAACATCCAGAGTGATCAGAGCTCTGCAGCTCAGCTTCATCCATCAAAAGCCTATCCGCACATCCCAGCTCTGTGGGCTGATTTGCAGTCATTTGGTTTTACAAGAAAACTAACCATGTAGAGTATCTGAGGTGAGATGAAAGAAAAAAGAAAAATGGCTGCAGACTTAGTCCTGAAGTCTAATCAGGAGAGGCAAGGAGCTCCCGCCAAGAGGATTCGACATTGCCCAATGACTTTCCCGTGGACAGGGCTGCAAAGAGTTGGACACAACTGAGCGACAAAACAGTGACTTTTTAGGTGGAGGACACTGCTCAAGGTTGACACTCCTTACCCAAGAGAGTCAACAGTAGCTCGGAACTCACAGTTGTTCTGGAACTGTGGCCCCTGCCCTGCGTTTTCTGCACATGTGTGTGTCAACACACACACGCGCACGCACACACACACACGCACATATCTTGCTCACTTTATAGCAAGCCCTCTAGCCCTTAGCCTAATATCTGGTCCATCATAGCAATGTCCAACATCTTTCATCTAATGACCCTGTGTTAAACATTCTACCCAAAAAAAGATCTTTTTGAACCCTTCCAGCCACACTATAACTATTGTTTTCTCCATTTTATAGAAGAGGATTTTTTCACAGGTTTATCTCTTCTTATCTATTTCTCTTATTTAGTCAGCATTCAGAAAGAAGCTGTTATTGACCATATTTTTTTTAGCAAGGAAACTAAGAAATGAAAAAATTGAATAACTGAATAATCAAGGCCACCATTTGGTAAGTGCTGTAGGCTGGATTCAAAACCAGGATTCTCTAACTCTGACACCCATGCTTTCTCTTTGATAAGCTGCTGCCTGCTTCTGCTTCCCCCAAGTAGCCTGCCATAAAAAATCTAAGCTTGATCATACAGCTTAATGATCAAGAATACATTTTAACAAAAAGAGAAGTAGAGGTACACAAATAGCTGGGATGAGTTAGCTGCTACAGTTGAATTTTAACTGTGAGCTTCTGCAAGCCAGCTAGAGCAAAAATCATCAATACTGGCCTGGTCCTCTGAGTGAGCCAGCATACAAAAGCTGCATTGGGTTGCTAATTTTCTGTATCTGGCAGATTCAGTTTTTAGATACCTAAGAATACATGTGCAATGCCCTGTGTCGATGTATTAGAAGGGATGCATTTTTTTTTTTCAAAATAAGTCTTTTAAACTTTCTTCTTTCTTTCATCTGTTTCTCTTTTTTAATATATATCTTTCTGAGATATCATATACTATTAATGAAAAATATATTATAGTTTTAATTTTTTATATTGACTCCATGGAGGTTTGCTTTGCTTTAGAAAAAGTATCATAATTAATTTCTGCTTATATGTGAAGTGGCTACTACAACCTGTAAATTTCATTCATGTGAGCACAGTGTTATTATACTCTTAATTTCTGAAAGCCACAGAAATAGTTGGACCTTGTATACATGTAAACAAAGGTTTAAATTATGTACCAATGAGATGCTAAATCAGCTATGTATATTCAAATGGAAGTTGGCCTGGCTGCATATACTAAAGGCACTCAGTACTCTGCAAGAGTTATTGGAATCCATATCTTAAGAAGGGATGCATTTTAGAGTTGTCAGAGGGCTTCCCAGGTGCTGCTAGGGGTAAAGAACCTGACTGCCAGGGCAGGTAGATGTAAGAAATGTGGGTTCGATCCCTGGGTTGGGAAGATCCCCCAGAGCAGGGCATGGCAACCCACTCCAGTGTTCATGCCTGGAGAATCCCATGGACAGAGGAGCTTGGTGAGCTCTAGTCCATAGGGTCACAAAGAGTCAGACACGACTGAAACGACTTAGCACACACAAAGTCGGCAGAACTAATGTACATGTAGAAAATAGGGGTGATTTACAAGGATTTGGATGCTGCCCTTGTGCAGAGCCCAACATGTGGAACAGTGGAGACAGAAAGAGATCATAACAGAGGGAAATGAAGGGAAAAGAACAAGCATTAGCTAGGGCATTCTGCCACCGCCTCCCATCCACACGGCAGCCCTGTGAAACAGGGATCAACAGTCCCCATTCTACTCCTGACAGCACTAAGAGCCAAAACAGAACTAGAGGAATACGACTTGAAACTAGATCTGCAGCCCCATTTCCAGAGTGAAAAGATGGGTGTCTTGATCCAGTCCCAGCCCTTGCTGATTCTGTGACCTGGGGCAAGTCACAGAAGTTTTCTCTTGACACCTGACTCACCATCTATCACTGGGTAAAAGGACTCACTGGGTTGGTGGGAGAGTGGAAATGAAACGATGGGAAGAAAAGCTAGTTGGAAAAGAATTAAAGGACTTCATAAATTTGAGCCTCGCTACTTCCGATTCAACTTGCACAGCTTAGCTCAAGTCCTTTGTACAGGGACACTCTCCCTAACCTTCTTGGCAAGTCTGCAACCCCACAGTCTACCTTATCCTGTGCATTCCTTAGGAGAGTCCCAGTTTGACATTTATGCACTTACTAGCTGATCTGCCTGCCTCTCCAGCCAGTAGCTCCAGGAAAGTAAAACCAACCTGGTTTTGCCCAGCATTATTTTAGCCACCATGGCCGGTGCTTAATAGGCACATAATAAATACATGCGCATTAAGTCCATTAATATATTAGCATTAAAGTAAAAGCATACATTTATATAATCCTAAAGATACAATTGGGCTTCCCAGGTGGCGCTAGTGATAAAGACCCACCTGCCAACACAGGAGAAGACATAAGAGACCTGGGTTCAATCCCTGGGTCAGGAAGATTCCCTGGAGAAAGGCATGGCAACCCACTCCAGTATTCTTGCCTGGAGAATCCCATGGACAGAGGAGCCTGGCGGGCTACAATCCATTTGGGAGGCAAAGAGTCAGACATGACTAAAGTGACTTAGCATGCTTGCACAAAGATACAGTTATAATTTAGAAAATTTGTAATTTCATAGAAATTATAAAAAGAAAAATCAAGGCCCTATTTACTTACTAGAAGCCACACTTCTAACCATCACTACCATCCAGAATCTCAAGGTTAATAAAGGGAAAAAATACCTTCTGTGTGGAAAATGACTGTCATAAAGTCCATACACTTGGCTCCTGAGGAGAGGTGGATCCACCCCCAAGCCATCATTCTGACAAGCGGACATAAAAGAAGGCAGGGGGTGACAGCGGCAGGGGGACACCCGACAGCTGGTGAAATGACAGCCGACGGCAGCAGCAGGAGGCAGCGCGGCGTGCGGGCGGGCTCTCCAGCAAAGCGGCCCAGAGGTGCTTAACATGGGGACCACCAGCCCGCACACCCCCACAGCCCCCTCAAGTCGCCCGATCACCACACTGGGAGATGGCCGATGTCCAGGGGAGGACACTGAGCCTTCAGGGAAGGGAAAGGAGCCCTGAGACACTCAGTGTAGAAAGAAAGTGGCTCAGTCAGAGATCCCAGCAACACCCGTGTCTGCTAGGGTGTGTGGGAACAGTGTTTCAGCTGTAAATAAACTTCCCAGAAATGGATGTATGTGTCATCTTATGACTGCTTTGCAGAACTGAGGTGCTGGTGGTGCATGCTTTTCCTCAGGCATAGGGTAGGACCAATTATTTGTGTTTGCACCTCCTTTCTCTGATGTCTTTGCACTTTTTACTAAGGCCTTACAAGTGATTCCCCCAAAACAAACCTCAGAGCATCACAATATTTTCTTATATAAGGGACCTAAGTAAGGACAGAATTCAGTCCTCTTCTTGCCAGCTGGGAAAGCATGGAGTCTAATTTCAATCTACAATGCAGTGGGCGAGGGGGTAGAGGGGAGAGCAGAGAAGACAGGATGAAAAAGATGAAACTACAATCATTTGCAGATTTAAACAGAGAAAAGCTTTTAACTGGTACAAGGCATGAAAGTCTGAGTAAAAGCCAAGCTGAAAGAGAGGTTTGCTCTCTCGGTTCAAACTCATGCATCCATTCACTTAGGCATCCATTCACTTAGGCAGCTTACTAGCCGTGTGTGTGCCTATGGGTGTGGGTATATGATTTAATTTATATGTGTGTGTATGTGTGTGTGTGCGCACGCTCAGTCATGTCCGACTCTGCAATCTCATGGACTGTAGTTTACAAGGCTCCTCTGTCTATGGGATTCACCAGGCAAGAATACAGGAGTGGGTAGCCATTCCCTTCTCCAGGGGATCTTCCCAACCCAGGGATTGAACCTGGGTCTCCTGCATTGCAGGCAGGTTCTTTACTGTGTGAGCCACCAGGGAAGCCCCACTATTAGTATCTACTATTTAGTAGTATGATTATTGCATTATTATATGCACCTGTTCTGTGCTGTGCACTAAGCTCTGAATAACAGTGAGGGCAAGGAAGAAGACAAATGATAAACAGACAAAATCAATTACTGTAGCTTCAGATAAGGGAGAACATAGAAAATGGTAGTGAGGGGGTTACCTTTGCCAGTCTCTCTGAGGAGTTAATATTTAAAATGAGACGTTAACTGGTCCAAGATTAGGATGAAACTTGCTACCGGCGCAAAAAAATAAATAAAAACAGAAAGTGCAGTGACCAAAGAACAGAACGGATGGGACAGGGCATGTTCTAAGAACACTTAGCAGACTTAATATGACTGCAACTGGGTATGCCAAAAGGAGAACAAAGACCAAAAAGGCTGGAAAGTAAGCGAAGGAGAACAGAAAGGCAATCTGAAGCTAGAGACTCCATACCCAATACAGATGCACCCCAATTAAATCATATACCCACACCCATAGGCACATACCTAAGAGAATGAGCTGGGCCCTTGTTCAGTCTAGCTCACTCTCCCTCTTTCTCTCTCTCCTCATTTTATATATCTATGGATACCCATAATACAGGACTACACCCGGGAGTAATCATCCTATTCACCTAAGTATCCCAAATAAATAAATAAATCATGCATTCCTAAAGGCAAATAGATGCTTATAACTGATTTGTGAATACCATATTAAATTCTGGTAAGAAGAAGAGGTTCAGGGAAAAGAACCAACAAAAATCCAGCCCTTTCCATGCATCAAGCACTGTTTCAGACACTCAACAGGCATGTTAAATCTTTTCATTCTCACAGCAGCTATATGAACAAGCTATTAAATCTCTCCATTTCGCAGGAAAAGATACTGGGCTTACTATCAGAGATGTTAAGTAACTGGCCCAAGGTGACCCAGTTAATGGTAAGACTTAGATTTGAACCTAGATCTCTCTGGCTCCACCAGGAATTCCAGCTATGACTACTCACTCAGTTTTAAGCACTTCACCTGACAGATTTCATTGAATTCGATCCCATTTCCCTTTGACATTTTTAAAATAATTTTATTTATTTACTCTTCGTTGCTGTCCAGGCTTTCCCTAGTTGCGGCAAGCAGGCTTCTCATTGCGGCGGCTTCTCTTCTTGTGGAGTGCGGGCTCTAGGGCTCTCGGGCTTCAGTAGCTGTGGCTCACAGGCTCCAGAGCACAGGTTTAACAGTTGTGGTGTACAGACTTAGCTGCTATGAGGCATGTGAGATCTTCCCGGACCAGGGATCAAACCTGTGCCTCCTGCACTGGCAGGCAGATTCTCTACCACTGAGCCACCAGAGAAGACCCTCCTTTTGACATCTGACATTGGACCTTCCTTATGACCAGGGGCATAGCTACCAAGAGCCAAGAGATGGGCAGACCCAGTGGAGAAAGGCTGATGCTAAATTCATTTGCTATAAATAAAAGACGCCATGAAGAAGATCTGTATGAGCTACTCTACTAGGGACTTCTTTAAAAATAAGTGTTTTACTATGAAAAGAGAAGTTTAGACTCTTGAGCATCCTGCAAATAGAAAACTAATTTGCCTTATCAATTTTTGTCCACTGTGCTTGATCCTTGGGATAATCTGTGAGGCACTGTATCAGTCTCACTTATATTGTAGTCTTTTATCATATGGATGCAAGATATATTTCTTGCTGTCAAAACTAATCATCAAAGCATACAAGAAAACCAAAGCAACCTTATTTACTTCCTCAGAGATCAGAGCAAATGTCCTACTGGTATTTTTTTTTTAAGACTAAGTTGAATTTTTTTGGCTGCACATCAAAGCACTTAAATTAAGAACAATATATCTTCATTTCAAATGTCGGTTGATATCCCTTAAATGTTTGCTTTAAAAAAATGAATTCAAGTTTAAAGCTGGCAATAATTGGCACTGTATTATTAACAATTTAAATCAAAGTTTAATGCTTTTGACATCACAAAGACATGGATCCCACGTTATAATAACGTTTGGCAAATGAATAGTAAACTAAACATAAGCTTCCAAGATAGTTAATCCTGAAAGGTACGACACAGACGAGAGTAGTTAAATATAGCAATTATTGATATATGCTCTCATTCCAATACAGGGGAGGGATAGAGGTTGTTTAATTTTAATAATGTCCCCAGAGGTTGACTTTGCTCATAACATTTATAAAATATTGAAAGACAAGAAATGGTACAGATGTGAATTCAACCTTTTTTTTTTTTTTTTTGGTCAAGTTGCCCTTGAAAGCAGCTGCCATAAATCTTGGATGAAGGCAAATAAGGCTGATGATTTTGATCTTCAATTCATTCTTTTCTATCCTTCAAAAGGTAAATGATCCTGATGGAATTAGAGCTGAGCAGAATGGCTTTCTTCTGTGATATGCATAGCCAATGATGCGCGCTGCCATCATTAGCAACGTGGAGCCAGTTGCCTCTGCGGCTGTGCCTGTGCACTCGGGCTTGAAGGCGCTTTTGAGAGAGACGCTTAAACATCAAGCTCAGAAGCTTTCCATTTCCCCTCCCCTTTCCCCTTCCTCTGACTTCTCCCTTCTGTGTCGTCTCAGCAGAAAGCCAAAGTGTGAGCTGAATGTTTGAGAATCGAGCACAGAACGCGGCCTCCCATTCCTGGGTTGGTATTTGAAAAAGTCTCAGCCGAGGATGTTTTGAGTGGTTTGTTTTTGTTTTTTTTTTTCAGTCTGACTCTGAAAAAAAGCACGACCAAAGTTGTAGGAGAAATTGGATTTAAGGCAGTTCACAGCTTCCCTTACGGAAAATACCAGGGTCTCTCCCACTGAAACATGTAAATCAGATGAATCCTTTTCCATCCCTATGGTAAAACAATGTCATTTTCCTAAGTCCCACTCAGCTATACAGAAGACAGCGTAGCCTATCATTACAGATGACAATAAATGTATTTGTGTGGGTTTGCAACTCTGCTTCAGACCACAAGGCAAACCCAGTTAAAACAGCCACAGAGAGAATCATCTATCTTCATAAATTCACTTGCAAAGAGAAATTCATCATGTTTACTGTCTTTAAGAAAGGAGCAAGTCTTATAATAAAATGTTCTCTGGTCCAGATTCTTTGTATTTATAGGGTCTTTTTCCTTCTGCCTTTCACAGAGCGTGGCACATTCTAACTGCAGGCTGTACCCTCATTAACATAACATAATAAATAAGTTATGTGTCTTGAAATGAAGAAAGTGCTTGGAGAGGAGGAGGAAAGGGCGACCAGTCCCTGGTAAGTGATTTCCTAGAAAAGCTTCCAGCATGAGAAATTGCAGAGCTGAGCATTTTGAACCAAACTGCAAAAAAAGACAAAGGGCCTTTGTTAAGATAAACCCCACCCTTTCCTCCTGCCACACTCTCAAATCACAGAGAATTGTTGTGGAAATGTGTTCATTCACTCAACAAACACTGAGCACTACTATGTGCCAGGCCTTACTCAGATAAGAATATAAAAATACCTGTGGCGATTCATTTCGATATTTGGCAAAACTAATACAATATTGTAAAGTTTAAAAATAAAATAAAATTTAAAAAAATAAAATAAATAAATAAATAAATAAAATAGAAAAAAAAAAGAATATAAAAATAGTGAAACGGCTCAAGAGCAGTGTTGTTTGCTTGCTATACTTTGAAACATTGTTGCTATTGTCTACAGCACCCCCATCCCCTGGCATAACAGGAAACTGATCACTTTTCTAAGAGAAACTTCCCAGAACCGGGTTTTAGGCTCATTGGTGCTGTTTTTCTCCCTCCTTTCCTGGGTCATAGAAAAGTGAGAGCCAATGTAATAAGCCCAGCGAGGAGCCACAGAAGTTCAAGGGCTGGAAGAATGTCTCTGAGCCACAGTGATCTTTGAGCACTTTTATGGCCTGTTTGTCAGAAGATTTCTGGGGTGTCTGTGAGCTTTGTCCTTTAAATCATGTAATCCCTCCTGCTCATGGGCTAGGAAATTTATATCACATTCATTTTATTACCTAGCTTTAAATGATGTTCTAGGAGGAGTATTTCTGAACCCAGTTTCTTTCATTTCTTTTTGGTGTCACAGATTTCAAATGAGAAAAAGGCTATATTCTGGAAATTAGTGGGACAGAGTAAGCCCTCTGAAGTCCAACTGCCTGGATTTTGAATTCTGTTTCTATCTTTTATTAGCTCTGAGACCTTGGGGAAGTTATTTAACCTATGATAGCTCACTTTTTTAACCTGTAAATTGCAGTTCCAATCCCTACCTCACAGACTTATGATGAGGATTCAAGAAGATAAAACATTTGGATGAATGCCTAGCACATATAGCTCACAATAAGCAAAAACTGTAATTACAGACTGTTAAATTTAAATCTGGGGTCTTCCCAGGTGGTGCGAGTGGTAAAGAACCTGCCTCCCAGTGCAGGAGACATAAGAAACTCAGATTCAGCCCCTGAGTTGGGAAGATCCCCTGGCGGAGGGCATGGCAACTCGGTGGCCTATGGCCCATAGGATCGCAAAGAGTGGACACGACAGGAGCAGCTTAAGACAGCACAGCACAAATTTAAATTTAGTTCCCAACAGGAAAAACAGTTGGACTCTTTGAAACCATTGAGGAAAACAAATAAAGGAATACTAGGAGCAAGGAACAGATTAAGAACAACTTTGGCAAATAAATTTCATTTCAATGTATGATAGGGCTAGAAACTGGAGGATCTGAAGAGCCTATGAATATGGTACCTAGAGTGCCCCAAGTGGTTTGCTGTGGTCTCTGACAACATCTAGAATACTTCTGAGAACAAAAGGAAGTACTGATTAATTAGGGCTAAACAACAAGCATAAAGCAGGTAAGTCCAGTCACTCCTGGAAGAAAAACCAGCCCAGATGGTCATCCTATCTATAATACCCTTTCGATGACAAGGCAATGAGCTTGGGTGGTTAGACTGACTCCTGTCTAGTTAAACAATCATACCCCGAAGGAGAGGATCTGCAGAATTCCCTAGGGCTCTGCCCGCCCTGCTGTCTCTTCACCACTTTTATCAATGACCTGGATAAAGATACAGACAGCATATTAATCAAGTTTACAGATAGCATGGACTGGGACAGAATAGCTAATATAAGAGATGTCAGAACTCAGGTCCGAAATGATCTTTAAGCTGGAACATTAAAGCAAAGCCAAATCAATAAAATTGTAAAGAAATGAATGCCAAGTCCTACTTTTAGATTCAAAACAATCAATTGCACAAATGGGATGCAGAAAAGGTTTGCAACCCTCTGTATGAATGTTTAAAAATGTGTGCAGGTTTTGATTGACCGCAAGCTTAATATGAACATTTAAAAGGCGGCTAGGATAGAGTATATTTGCCGTGCCTTTTCCCAGAGAGTTGTAATAGATCTAATAGAGTAAAAAAATAAATAAGCAAAACTTATAGTCATAATATAAGGTGACTGGTGAAGGGATCCTTGCATTGAGGAGATGGGACCAGATGACCCTCTTGGTCTCTTCCTATATTAAACTGCTCTGAATTTTAGGACTAGGAGCTTCCCAAAAGGCAGAGCCTAGCTTATGTAAATACTTAATTGTTTGAACAATAAGTGGTTGGATTTTAAAAAGCAAATAGTGAAGGGCTGAACATAAATCTATAGTCTCCCATCTTTCCTAAAGGATATTTCTGCCATCACCATTAGAAAAAGTCTTCTTCATAAAAAGAAAAATGTTAGAGGGGACTTTAGCCGACTTCTGCTTAAAATGTCCCCTGAACCTGATATAATTCAATCTAAGTGTTCTTCTCAATGGAATCAAAAGTTCAATTCTCTCACAAATTACAAACGAATGTAACTATTTCCCCTCTACAGAGAATCTCTTTTACCAAGTGAACCAACACTTGGTATTAGGAAAGCTAATGTTTCGGTTGTATTGCTTTTTAGAATTTAAAGCACCGATGACCAAACATCCACACTTCCCTTGGAATATCGAGACAGGGTCACACAGACACTTCCCCAGTGAGTTAGTTATTGTAGTTGTAAAAACCAAACCCTCTGCAGCCTACAGTAACACTGATTTAAGGCCCCATTCTCTGAGCGCACAATATAAATCCTTCCAGCCAAATGTCCACTGATCTGGAACTAGAATCCACAAGACAATCATCTTCAAAGAATCTTATAGTGAAACTAATGTAATGCAATAAATTTAAAAGACCAGCTTGCTTTTCCCTTCTTCTGCCACAGTGGGAAAAAAACAACTGCAAAAAGACATGAACCGATAATATTGCAAAATGGAGCCAGATCAGTAATATGTGTATTTTTAAAGTTCCATAATTTGGATATTGAATTTCATGTTTTTTTCTTCCCCAGCTGTTTTTCAAGAACGTTGTAAAATTGAACAAGTGGCTAAGACCCCCATATCCATGCTCCTACTGTGTATGGTACAATATTGATATCGAATAATATCAACTACCCATCAGAATGCAATTTCTTGGGTTTAGCTACCATTCAGCACTGTTAAACTCTGCAAATGCCTTACTGACAAATGACTGATCTGAATCCAGTTGCTTAATTTTAACTGAGCATCAGCGCAGTCCTTTTTCTATTTAATCTTTATTTCCTTTCTTTCTCTTTCTTTTCTTTTACTTTTTAAAATTCTGGCCAAAAATAAAGAGAAGTGCTTTAATCCTTTACTTACCTTTAAGTAAAATGTTCGGTTATCTCAGGCAAACAATAAGTCATAAAGTAGACACAGTGATTCAGGCAGTAATCTATGGGCACATAGATCATCCTGCAAGGGTCCATTAATCATCACGCTTAAAGACAGGGCAAGTGGCATGACATCTTTTCAATTGTGTCTGTTGCAACTCAGCGACATTAAAGTATTTTTAATCTGGACCATTTGCGCAAACAGTATTTTAATCTAGAAACATTTCAAACTACACCCTGCACAAAATAAAAGCAGCACCAGAAAAGAACTATTCCTGCATACAAAAATTTTTAATAGTTAAGAAATCGATAGGAATCATTTCCAAAATGATTCAATCCTGAAAATAAAAATGCTCCATGACAAAACCCAAGGTCAGCTACCATCAAGCAATAGGATCTTGACCAAGTTACTTAACCTTTCCAGCTCTCAATCCACTTATCCATTAAAGGTGAATAACTGGGTCAACCCCATGACGTGCTGGTAAGGAGTACTAGTTATACATGCAAAGTCCCCAGTAACTTGCATCGTGTGTACTAGACATTAAAATTCGTCCCAGTTATTGTTGCAGTTTTTATCTTAGACGCTCCTTGTGCTTTTGATATGCTTACAGGGGCTTCCGATTCAGCAACGGAGACTATAAACAAGGACAGCTGAGGACGCCAGAAGCTCCTTCATAGATGCAAGCGTGACTCTAGGATAACAGCCCCCACCCCTCTCACTAACGTTCTCTTGTCTTTTCACAGTGGCATCTAAGACTGAATGCCAGCACCTGGTACTTGCTACAAAGTCTTCTAGTAAATAAAACGTTACTTCTCCCCCACAGAAAATTTGGGAGCCCTTGATTCACTCTATGCCAAACAGGTTGTTGGTTGCAAACATAAACATATTGGGAATCATGTAGCTCCAGGATATCAATAGGTGACGAACCCCTTTGTATGGAGGGATCCTATAACTGTGTAGACACAGCCTACTGTAAACATTCTAGGAAAGATAATGAGATTCCTTTAAATAGTTCTTTTTATGTTGCAAAATACTTCTTCATTGCTTCCATTGTCACCTTAAATTATAGCATTGTAATTTTTAAAGCTAGTGAATTCATAAGAGAGTTTTACTACCATTCTGGCTAGAATCCCAGGTTTGGGGACAATCCCCAATTCTTTGGTATAATCAGAAGGCTTTTGTGGCTCCTAATTATATGGAACAATATTTGTATCCTCTAAATCTGACTTGGAACAAGTCTAGGTGATCCAAGGCTGAAAACTGGCCAGTCATTTATTTGTTGAAGCGCAAGTCACAGCATTAAAAAAAAAATTTTTTTTATTGAAGGATAGCTGATGTACAATTTTATACCAATCTCTGTTGTACAGCAAAGTGACTCAGTTATGCACATATATACATTCTTTTTCTTATATTCTTTTCCATTATGGCTTATCCTAAGAGACTGGGTATAACTCCCTGTGCTATACAGTAGGAATTTGTTGTTTATCCATTCTAAACGTAATAGTTTGCATCTACCAACTCCAAATTCCTAGCCCATCCCTCTCCCTCCCCCTCACACTCCTTGGCAACCACAAGTCTGAGCTCAATGCCTGAGTGTCATTTCTGTTTTGTAGGTAGGTTTATTTGTGCCATATTTTAGATTCCACATACAAGTGGTATCATATGGTCTTTGTCTTTCTCTTTCTGATTTATTTCGCTTAATATGATAATTTCTAGTTTCATCCATGTTGTTGCAAATGGCATCATTTCATTCATTTTTATGGCTGAGTAGTATTTCATTGTATATATGTACCATGTCTTCCTTATCCATTCATCTGTTGATGGACATGTTTTGGCTACTGTGAATAGTACTGCTGTGAACATAGGTGTTGTATGTATCTTTTTGATAGTTTTGTCCAGGTATATACCCAGGAGTGGGATTGATGGATCATATGGTAATTCTATTTTACTTTTCTGAGGAACCTCCATTTTGTTTTCCACAGTGGCTGCACCAACTTACCTTCCCACCAACAGTGTAGGAAGGTTCCCTTTTCTCCACACCGTCTCCAGCATTTGTTATTTGTAGAATTTTCGATGATGGCCACTCTGACTGGTGTTAGGTGATACCTAATTATAGTTTTGACTTGCCTTTCTCTAATAACGAGTGTTGTCGATCATCTTTTGCCGTGCCCGCTGATCATATGTATGCCTTCTTTCTTAATAGAAACATCTATTAAGGTCTTCTGCCCATTTTTAATTGGGTTGTTTGTTTTTTGTTGTTGAGTGGCATGAGCTGCTTGTATATTTTGGAGATTAAGCTCCTCCCAGTTGCATCATTTGCAAATATTTTCTCCCGTTCTGTAGGTTGTTTTTTTGTTTGTTTGTTTTCTTTTGTTGTTGTTTGTTGTTTACAGTTTCCTTTGCTGTGTAAGCCCTCTCATTTTTAAGTCTCAAAGCCTAGAAGAGATGGAAAGCACAGCCATACCCTGACTTTGGAGGACTCTAGGGTGACAAGCACTTAGTCATAGATTAAGAGAAGACTTTGCAGATACTGAGAATAGTCACTACTGGGAGAAGTGAGAACTGCTGGGTAGGACTAAAGAGAGCAAAGCTTGCAGTTTGGGGGTAAAAAGATGGGTGGATTCTAAAAAGAGTATCCAATAGAAAGGTGAAATGAAATACTGTTACAACATGGTTAGCACAATCCTTAACAACGAATAACTACTCAATAAACAGCAGTGATGATGATCTTGATGCTGATACTCTGCCTAACAGACTGTCATGTGCCAAAGGCTTCCATGTATAAAAACTACTTTTGACTTATTTCTATGTGTCCAATATCTACTTCAGTGGCTAGGAGACAGAAAAGGCTCAATTATCGTTTGTTGAGTTGAACTGACCAGAAATGAACATAGAATTGCCACTGATAAGGAATTTAAAAAAAGGGAAAGGTCAGAGGAATAAAAAGCAAAGAGCTCATGGTTGAAATCTAGGTGTATAAAAACAAAGTGGAAAAGGTAAACATCAGGCCATAGTTGAGGAATCTTCTAGGAAAACACTGCCCACCAGGTAACTAAACATTCCCTCTGCTGAGCTCCACAGACCACACTCACCCGAAATCAACATGAAATAAATGATTGTTTCAAAACATGGACCTCTTTGCATTTCAAAGTCTAAAATAAATTTTTGCAAGTAGGATGAGTCTTAGTATTATAGCTAAATAGAAATTTTTAAAAGGGAAGGCAGGTGGGCATTCAAGAATGTACAACAGAGTCTGTTTCCCTGAGGCTGGCAATTGTAACTGACAAGCAAGGGAAGAAAGGGTGCCCTGCCTTAATCAATTCTGAATAACACTTCCCATTATTAACAAAAATGACAATCACTTATATGTCTCTAGGGTTGACTATGTCCCAAGCCATGTGTATATCTCAGCAACCCAATGAGGCAGATGTTATATTACCATCTTAACTTACACTTACTCCTTGGAAGGAAAGTTATGACCAACCTAGACAGCATATTAAAAAGCAGAGACATTACTTTGCCAACAAAGGTCCATCTAGTCAAGGCTATGGTTTTTCCAGTGGTCATGTATGGATGTGAGAATTGGACTATAAGGAAAGCTGAGAGCCAAAGAATTGATGCTTTTGGGAGAAGACTCTTGAGAGTCCCTTGGACTGCAAGGAGATCCAGCCAGTCCATCCTAAAGGAGATCAGTCCTGGGTGTTCATTGGAAGGACTGATGTTGAAGCTGAAACTCCAGTACTTTGGCCACCTGATTCGAAGAGCTGATTCATTTGAAGAGACCCTGATGCTGGAAAAGATTAAAGGCAGGAGGAGAAGGGGACAACAGAGGATGAGATGGTTGGATGGCATCACTGACTCAATGGACAGGAGTTTGGATAAACTCTGGGAGTTGGGGATGGACAAGGAGGCCTGGCGTGCTGTGGTTCATGGGGTTGCAAAGAGTCAGACACGACTGAGCAACTGAACTGAACTGAGTGAGGAAACTGAAGCTTAGGTTAAGTAATTTCTCACAGAACTAGGGAGAAGAGTCATGTTTTGACTCAAGTTTGCCTAACCTGAGAGTGAATCTTAGTCATTCCCACAAACCAGCCAACTGTGATTATTCTGTACCACAATGTACTCGGAGATGCTACTCTACCCTAATTCTCCCACTGTTTCATAGGCATTGCATTTGACCGTAGGTTTTTAACTTGGGACTAAGGACTCCAAGAAGGAATTGTTTCAGAGAATATGTGAATTCTCTAAAATCAAAAATGAGATGGCATGAATTTTTTGTTAAGTGCATATTTCTGGGGAGAGGAAGGTTTACTGTGACAGCAGTTCTCAAGAGGGCTTATGGCCCAAAAATACGTTAGGAATGACTGCATTAAACTATGCATTCAATACAGGAGGCTCAGTCTCTATTACTCTGTTATGATAATGTCTCTCTGGAAATTAGTAAGGTTACATAAACACTAAGCAGGTATGGATGATGAATCTGAATAAATTTAAGTCTATTACCATTATCCTCGTAATCTTGAATTTAAAAGGACAGATGAACATGAGAAAAAGAAAGAACAAAGTGGTAAATGTTTTTCAAAGAAAAAGAGATACTATTCAAGAAAAACCAGCTTTGTTAACTATTCTTAAAATATTGTGACTATTCTAGAGAAGAGAACAGTCTCACTTGTCCATTTCAACGCATTTTCCCATGTACGCAAAGAACTGTTTGCATGTGTGTGTGTGTGCTCATTCACTCAGTCATATCTGACTCTTTGCCACCCTTTGGACTGTAGAACACCAGGCTCCCGTATCCATGGGATTTTTTCAGACAAGAATACTAGAGTAGGTTGCCATTTCCTACTCTATGGGATTTTCCCAATCCAGCAATTAAACCCACGTCTCTTGCATCTCCTACATTGCAGGATTCTTTACATGCTGAGCCATCAGGGAAGCCCAGAGAACTGTTTAACTACCAAGCAAATACAAAGACTGGAAGTGCTCTGGTGCTGCACCAATAGAATCCCAGCTCTCAGCACAGAACCTAAAAGGATCCAGCTCACAATAGCTGGTAGATAGAGTAGCAGACCCATCCCAGAGACCTGCCCAGGGTTTCTACTGATGCTATGGAGTGTGAGCAGTAGGGAGCTGTGGTCAGTAAGGGCAACAATCCTTTTTAACACCTGCTTTCTCCCCGGTGAGATTCAACTACCCCACCCAATTGCCCATCTCTCTCTCTCTCTCCAAAAGTTACCAGGTATAGGTAACCAGAGACATTTTTTTCTCCCTGGACTTTTTGTCATGTAGATGTAATACTTTTCACTGGTACTTCCTTGCTGGTGCTTTTCAACTTTCAATTTTCCTTTGGTAAAAGTATTTCTGCACTCACAAACACACACACACACAACTAGAAATCACACAAATACAGATACAGACCTAAACACGTGTATACCACAGCACAACCTGTATACCATGTTAGTGATCAGGGAATAAGTTCTGTGGCTTAAACTGCTTGTCTAATTCAGCTTCTCAATGGTACCCTGTCTCTCACTTGCTTTAACACATTTGCCTCTACAGAAAAATTATTTTCCTTTAAGGATATCAAGAGTTTTCTCCAGAGGCATGTAGTCAGCTGTCTTTTTTTTTTTTTTTTTCCTTTAAGGAAAAAAAAAGGCTAGGCATAAGCATTTTAGTTATTATTTTATTTGGGATCAAAAGTTGTTGGGTTTTCTTCCCCACTGAAAAAATAAGATAAAGTGATTTGGCCTTTCCAATCTTATACCAACCTTGAGGTCCTGAGTTCAACCTCTCTCCAAAAAGAAAAATGTCAGGGCTGAAATGCACCCAATTTCACCTAATTTTCTGTGCCTCTATCTTCAAGAAGATGGACTGAGATGGCTCACCACACAGAATGGCCACAACTTACTTGAGAAAATAAAAACTGCAAGCCTGCGGGTTAAGAAACTGTACCATTCTGGGGCAGGTTCTAGGCCCTCTGCACAATTCTCATTTTACAGCTTACCCAGACCAGTTGTGTAATTACACAGAGCACTCTTTCTATTGGCAAGATCCATTGATCCTTAAGTGTACATTTCCTGGCATCCCGTAAATAAGGACAGTGTGTAAGCAGTGTTTTCTGCTCCTGGAACAGTAAAGGACTAATTAGTTGCATTTGCAGATTAATGACTTTCAACTAGAAAGGGTGAATGCAAAAGGATAAGCCACAGCCACAGTGACAGAAGGCAAATACAAGTATTTATAAGGGCAGGAGGAGGGGGTGGGGGCCAGGAAGGGCCATCGATTGCTTCTGGCCTCTGTACCGTGGACACATTCCAATGAGGGCGGGTATTCCAGCAGCCTAAGAGGTTTCCGCAAAGGCAAGGCATGAAAGGCATCAGGTACAAGGATGGCCGTGAGGGGAGGCAGAGAAAAGAATTCTCTGCAGAAAGAGTCACGGGGAGCAAGGAACCTCTCCCTCCTCTCACCCCAGCCAGCCTTTGCCGTCTCTTTGTCAGAGCAGCTTTCACTTTCAACTTGCTCTCCTGCCCTGTCTCTCACCCTCATCTATATAAAGGTTGACTTGATAGTCTGCGAGGAAAATTCCCAGCAAGAATTAAAAAATAATGTTTAAATTCTCTGTTTATTCCCATTTCCTGAAATAACATTATGCCTCTGAGTTTGTCTCATTATTTTTAATCCCACATAAGTGCAAAGGTACAATTTTATTCCTAGACATATTAGGTTAGTCAAAGCAGAGGTCTTTACTTCACTCATAAAGTAAAAAGAAGGTGTGAAGCTGGGGATAGACAGCAGGATAGAGATCACTGGTTCCAGACTTTGGGATTTCATTAACTAGAAATATTTTAAATAAAAGTGGGGAGATGCTGTAGGATTTGAGATTTTCTATAACCCCAAGTAATCCACTGAAAACAATTTTCATTAACCATAATACCTATTATATAAAAGAAAAGGTGTTTTAAAACTAAATAAGAAAAGATAGTCTCAGAAATGAGAAAGATTTTTATCTTAAATGCATCTAGTTTGATGAAAAACATACTACCATCTCATGATACTTCTCATTTCTCCAACTAGGATAAGCTTTCTGACCAGAGGCTAGTCTACTGGTGTTGAGCTCTCATTAAACTATGAGCCAGGATTACCAGTCTGGTAATGTAAATATCACTTCTCTGGGCCAGCCTTTTCTGATCCAAACCCCATCTCCATGCCTGGGGTTATGATCCTTGTAAATTCTCACTGTAATGTACTTTTCTTGCATTTACACCTTTAAAAATTGCAATAAACATATTTTTATTTGCTGTTTATTCCTTCTTTGTCGGTCCATACTCTGCCCCCAGGGCCTACTTTTCTTACCTATAATATGCAATAGTAAATTTTCTTTAAAAACTAGGTAAGACTAAAATCTCATACTAGCTTCTACTCCACCATTTACAGTCAGGTGACCTTTGGTAAATAATTTAATCAAGCTGTTTTTTTCCTCCTCAAGCTGGTTTTGGGGATCAAATCAGATGACATATGTTAAAGAGCTATGTCAGCTATAAAATTCTATGTAGCTGCCATTTACCAAAAGGAAGAATGGATGAACAAGAGTCTTCTCTTTCTTCAAGTTATATTTCTCCATCTAAACAAATTTGTTAATTGCCTTTCACATAAGTCTCATCAGCCCTACATTCCAGTCCACAGGAATGATTCCATCAGGATGATTATACATGAAATAAGCTCCACTCAGTGAAGACTTTACTCCTTGCCACTTAATAAACATTCCTGAGCATTTGCAATTTGCTAAGCACTTTTATCGGAGAAGGCAATGGCACCCCACTCCAGTACTCTTGCCTGGAAAATCCCATGGACAGAGGAGCCTGGTAGGCTGCAGTCCGTGGGTCGCTAATAGTCGGACACGACTGAGCAACTTCACTTTCACTTTTCACTTTCATGCATTGGAGAAGGAAATGGCAACCCACTCCAGTGTTCTTGCTTGGAGAATCCCAGGGATGAGGGAGCCTGCTGGGCTGCTGTCTATGGGGTCGCACAGAGTCGGATACGACTGAAGCAACTTAGCAGCAGCAGTAGCAGCAGCAAGCACTTTTATGGGGCTTCCTTGATGGCTCAGAAGTAAAGAATTCGCCTCTAGTGCAGGAGACTCAGGAGACCCAGGTTCGATACCTGGATTGGGAAGATCCCCTGGAGGAAGGCAGGGCAACCCACTCCAGCATTCTTGCCTGGAGAACCCCAAGGACAGAGGAGCCTAATGGGCTACAGTCCATGGGGTTCCAAAGAGTCGGACACGACAGAAGCGACTGAGCACACAAGGCACTTTTATACAATATCACTCACTTTAAATTATTCCAAAGAAGATAACTCAGCTATGTATTTTTTTAATTGGGGGGAAATTGTTTTACAGTGTTGTGTTGGTTTCTGTCATACAACAGCACAAAACAGTCATAATTATACATATATCATCTCCCTCTTGAGCCTCTCTCCTCTTCCTCCATCCCACCCCTCTAGGTCATCACAGAGCACCAGGCTGGGCTCCCTGTGTCATATAAACTTTCATTAAAAGAGAATATCATCCCATTCTTCAATCTGCACTTGATTGTCTTTCTGGTGTAGATATCTTGATCCTTCTAATCAAATCATTTCTCCTTGTTTTATAACATTCCTCCCAGCATTGGTATTCTTCAGAAAGACTTATTTTTTTCCTAAACTGATGCTGTATATGAAAATTAAAGACTTGAAGCTCTTCAAGTTCAATCCAACAACTGTTGACTGCTATAAAAGAAAAACTGCACTGAATCAGTTAAACAGGTAAGTAAAGACTTTATTCAAAACTGTTACAATAGGAGAAACTCCTTTTAAAAACCAGGCGGGAGGGATTTTTAAAGCTGGGGTGAGTTAATGGAAGAATGCTGGAGAACTTCAGCTTGGAAGAGTGGTCAATGGGACGAGGCCATCTGTGCTTAATTGTCCTCAGAAGTGTTAGATTCCTACCCCCACCACACCACTCAGACGCTGGGAGATAAGGGCTCTAACTTTCTTGATGATTACATTTCAAAGGGGTGGTTCCCAGTTCCTTAAGAAAGACATTCTAAAGATAATGATATTTTCTTTTCTTCCCCAAATACAATTTTAAGCCAATGTATCTGTTTGGCAGTGATATAGCATTACTCCAGGGTCTTTTCCATCCTACCCAAATCCCTCTGCCCCTCTTACTAATCTTCATCCTTGTGAAATGTTTGCCCACCAATATTCCATCAAATTTGTGAGTAGCGTACTGTTTTAAGTGTCAGCTTTCTTTGGTGTTTTTATTTCTGTCACTTGCAAATCCAGTTCGTCCAGGTCTCAGAATTACTTGAGTCCTGTCTTTCACCACAGCACTCTTTGCTGCACTTTAAATGCCCCTCATCTCCCTTTTATTACATTTAATCACATGGTAAATTTAAAAGATGAGTCCAGATAAAGAAGGCTCATTAACTTTAATGGGTCACTTTTTATATTTGGGTGAAAGGCCTTAAACCCTTGTAAATTAGGCTGGGATTTATAAACCATGACAAACGTGATGACAAATACTGATTTCCTAGTAAATTCCTTCAACACACTATATCCCCATGCATGATGAATTGGTAGTGTTCCTTTCCGTTATTATTTACACAAATGACTTTGACACTGTCTCGATACATGGGCAATATACTTAAACCCATGACAGATCTCACAGATGAAGATAGAGCCATATATTTCCTTTATTTGACTTCTACGAAAATCAAAAGGAGAAAAGCACAACAAAACCTGACTATAATACATATATGCACGCAGGCACAGAGAATTAAAAACAGACTTTCTACCCTGTTTAAAAAAATAAAAGCAGATCAATTTGAGACGAATTCCGAGTTTCCCACATAACTGCTCAAAGTACCGACACTAAATGGTTCTATTTCCCAAATTATACCCCTGTGGTAAGATTCCTCTTCAAGAAAACTATAGAGATCAATCAGCTACAGCCATCACCCCTTAATCCCGCTGTTAGACTTTAAGAATTTTCTGCCACCAGTGAGTTATTGCTTGACAAGTGTTTAAATATAATACATTATGAAATTTAAATAAGAAATTATTTACACAGGAATATAAAAAAAAAGCATATTACCAATTATATAGTTCCCTGAACACCTAATCATGCAGCCAAGTGGAAAACCCTTCAGGAAATCTGTCCTCTACCATTTCCCCATAATGAAGGGCGCCTCAAAAAATACTCATTGAATCTCTGCAGCCACATTTCAAGCACCTAATCTCACCCTGCAGCGCACTCTGCCACTTTTTGTCATCCAAACAAAACGCAAGTAAATGATGGAGAAGCTGAGCTTAAACCCTTTAAATATTTACTGGCGAAGTCTACTCTTAGTAATACATGCTGTAGTGTTAGACTCAATTTCATCCTCGAGTGGCTGGCAGACAATTTGGGCAGGCTTACTGAGAAGTGGAGGCTCTTTCCTTGCTTTACCTTTGAGGAGAAGCCATCCCCTTATCGTAAGTGAATTAGTTCAAGAACTTTCCCCGCCTGTCCACTGTATCAGCAAATCAGTCAGGCCTGATGAATTGACGGCCCACTTAACCCAGCTCTGTTAGCTAATGGGAGAGAAGGCACAGGAGGCTGCCTCTGTGGAACTGGGGTCCCCCCCCTCCCCAGGCCCTGAGTCCCAGTCAGGCAGCGTCCCCTCATTTCCCAAAGGGAAGTTGGTGCAATTTGCTGGACAGAAAACCAACTTGATTAAGGTGTCATTTCTTTCACATCAGGGGTCTGAGCCTCTGTGAACAGGAGACATGCTTCTTAACCATGCCTGAGGCTGCCTTTAAAAACAGAACCATTTCCCAGGTCAGGTGGGTCAGAGGCAGAGGCCTCCGACTGCAGGTGGTGGCGGAAGCCTTCTCCCTTGCTGGGCTTTTATTGAAAGTCAGAAGGAATTTAAAGTCCCCGGGAAATGTGATTCTCATTCTTACAAAGTGAGATAAATCCAATAAATCACAGTAACATGAAAATGTATCAAGAATATAAAATTAAAGAAAAATAAAATCCCATCTATATTTTTAATCTGTGTAGTATGTGTAGATATAATTATGTGTGTGCATTTTTTATATATTTATATGTACAGCTTCCCTGGTGACTCACTCTGTAAAGAATCTGCCTGCAATGCAGGAGACCTGGGTTCGATCCCTGGGTTGGGAAGATCCCCTGCAGGAGGGCATGGCTACCCACTAGTATTCTTGACTAGAGAATCCCCTTGGACAGAGGAGCCTAGCAGGCTACGTGCCATGGGGTCACAAAGAGTCAGACATGACTGAGCAACTAAACACAAGAGTGAGTGAGTGAGTGTGTGTGTATGTGTGTGTGTGTGTGTGTATCTGTCTATACAAAGAAAAACTCCAAATGGATCTGGTTTCAACTATTATCAGTTGTTATCTTGAGGCATAGGATTCAGAAAATAAAGAGAATACCAGGAATTGGCTATGAATTTTGCACCATTAGAATTTTTACAGCAAGCATAACGGTCATCATCATTTTTGAGTGTAAATAAAGAAATAATTTGCCCCTGTTTACTTAATAGATTATCACACTGGCCAATTTAAGCCTTACGGCTCAGTGCTAAACTGCAGATGGGAAAGGCAGAACCTAATCTCCTTCTCGACTTACAGCCAACAGATAATCTGACCAGAGTAGTTACAGAACAGATTGTAGACCTTCCCAGGAGCCGCCACGTGGGATTTTTGAGATCTCATTCTGAATCTTTTCATGAATGTTCTGATATCATTACAGACCCAGCTCTGCATGCTTTATGGCTAATGAATTAAATGCATTTAGAGCTTGATCTTATCCCTCTTTTTCAAAGCATGTTTTCTCAAACACATCCCATGCTTTACATGGTATTAGCCTCTTCACAGCTTTGTGAAAAAAATATTTAAATAGTATTGTGTTGAGATTTTGTTTAAGGTGTATAAGAAAAGCAGGTTAAATTCCCTAGTTCCAATTCTTCTCCCAACACACAACCACTCTAGATATCAGAAAGACCTGCCGGTTGCTTTTCTGAAAGAAGAGGAAGGCCCATCATTCCATAATTACTCTCTTGCACAGACTGGCACAATATCAGAGCTCACACAACAGAGTACATAAAAGACCAGGGTATAACATCTCTGCTGCTGTAAATTGAAATAATAAACTTTGGCAAACTCGAAGGACAGCAGATTCAATTTGACCATCCTCTCAAAGCAGACTGAGAACAACAGAGGGAAGCTGACTAAATAGGATTAGAATCTATTTTATTTGATTATTACATCATTGGATGAGGCAAGATGTAATGCAGTTCCCCCAAATTGTTAATTCAGCATTCACAAAATAATGGTAGAAATCAAATTTTATATTCCACATTCAAAATCACTGATTTTCAAGCTGAAAGAGAATTTTCTAACTTCATTTAGCTTCAAGAACTCTTTCTTGAAGCAAACAGTAGGGCCAAAGTCCAATGTATAAAACAGGAAAGGAAAGCTTGCTCTCTTCTATGGGAGAGCAAGGGCTGTAAAATTATGCCTACTTTTCCCACTTTTCAGACCCTCTGCAAGAGCCTTTGGAGAATTCCCAGGTCTACTGCAGAGCACCATTTAGAAAATGATCAATCCAGGCCATCGCCTTCATTTAAAACATGCAAATGTTAACTCTTAAGACAGACGGGTCATGGTGGAGAGGGCTGACAGAACGTGGTCCACTGGAGAAGGGAATGGCAAACCACTTCAATATTCTTGCCTGAGAACCCCATGAACAGTATGAAAAGGCAAAATGATAGGATACTGAAAGAGGAACTCCCCAGGTCAGTAGGTGTCCAATATGCTACTGGAGATCAGTGGAGAAATAACTCCAGAAAGAATGAAGGGATGGAGCCAAAGCAAAAACAATACCCAGTTGTGGATGTGACTGGTGATAGAAGCAAGGTCCGATGCTGTAAAGAGCAATATTGCATAGGAACCTGGAATGTCAGGTCCATGAATCAAGGCAAATTGGAAGTGGTCAAACAAGAGATGGCAAGAGTGAATGTCGACATTCTAGGAATCAGCGAACTGAAATGGACTGGAATGGGTGAATTTAACTCATATGACCATTATATCTACTACTGTGGGCAGGAATCCCTCAGAAGAAATGGAGTAGCCATCATGGTCAACAGAAGAGTTCGAAATGCAGTACTTGGATACAATCTCAAAAACGACAGAATGATCTCTGTACATTTCCAACGCAAACCATTCAATATCACAGTAATCCAAGTCTATGCCCCAACCAGTAATGCTGAAGAAGCTGAAAGTGAATGGTTCTATGAAGACCTACAAGACCTTTTAGAACTAACACCCAAAAAAGATGTCCTTTTCATTATAGGGGACTGGAATGCAAAAGCAGGAAGTCAGAAACACCTGGAGTAACAGGCAAATTTGGCCTTGGAACATGGAATGAAGCAGGGCAAAGACTAATAGAGTTTTGCCAGGAAAATGCACTGGTCATAGCAAACACCCTCTTCCAACAACACAAGAGAAGACTCTACACATGGACATCACCAGATGGTCAACACCGAAATCAGATTGATTACATTCTTTGCAGCCAAAGATGGAGAAGCTCTGTACAGGCAGCAAAAACAAGACCGGGAGCTGACTGTGGCTCAGATCATGAACTCCTTATTGCCAAATTCAGACTGAAATTCAAGAAAGTAGGGAAAACCACTAGACCGTTCAGGTATGACCTAAATCAAATCCCTTATGATTATACAGTGGAAGTAAGAAATAGATTTAAGGGACTAGATCTGATAGATAGAGTGCCTGATGAACTATGGACTGAGGTTCGTGACATTGTACAGGAGACAGGGATCAAGACCATCCCCAAGAAAAAGAAATGCAAAAAAGCAAAATGGCTGTCTGGGGAGGGCTTACAAATAGCTGTGAAAAGAAGAGAAGCCAAAAGCAAAGGAGAAAAGGAAAGATATAAACATCTGAATGCAGAGTTCTAAAGAATAGCAAGAAGAGATAAGAAAGCCTTCCTCAGTGATCAATGCAAAGAAATAGAGGAAAACAACAGAATGGGAAAGACTAGAGATCTCTTCAAGAAAATTAGAGATACCAAGGGAACATTTCATGCAAAGATGGGCTCCATAAAGGACAGAAATGGTATGGACCTAACAGAAGCAGAAGATATTAAGAAGAGGTGGCAAGAATACACAGAAGAATTGTACAAAAAGATCTTCACGACCCAGATAATCACAATGGTGTGATCCCTGACCTAGAGCCAGACATCCTGGAATGTGAAGTCAAGTGGGCCTTAGAAAGCATCACTACGAACAAAGCTAGTGGAGGTGATGGAATTCCAGTGGAGCTATTCCAACTCCTGAAAGATGATGCTGTGAAAGTGCTGCACTCAATATGCCAGCAAATTTGGAAAACTAAGCAGTGGCCACAGGACTGGAAAAGGTCAGTTTTTATTCTAATCCCAAAGAAAGGCAATGCCAAAGAATGCTCAAACTACCACACAATTGCACTCATCTCACACGCTAGTAAAGTAATGCTCAAAATTCTCCAAGCCAGGCTTCAGCAATATGTGAACCGTGAACTTCCTGATGTTCAAGCTGGTTTTAGAAAAGGCATAGGAACCAGAGATCAAATTGCCAACATCCGCTAGATCATCGAAAAAGTAAGAGAGTTCCAGAAAAACATCTATTTCTGCTTTATTGACTATGCCAAAGCCTTTGACTGTGTGGATCACAATAAACTGTGGAAAATTCTGAAAGAGATGGGAATACCAGACCACCTGACCTGCCTCTTGAGAAATTTGTATGCAGGTCAGGAAGCAACAACAATTAGAACTGGACATGGAACAACAGACTGGTTCCAAATAGGAAAAGGAGGACATCAAGGCTGTATATTGTCACCCTCCTTATTTAACTTATATGCAGAGTACATCATGAGAAACGCTGGGCTGGAAGAAGCACAAGCTGGAATCAAGATTGCCGGGAGAAATATCAATAACCTCAGATATGCAGATGACACCATCCTTATGGCAGAAAGTGAAGAGGAACTAAAAAGCCTCTTGATAAAAGTGAAGAGGAGAGTGAAAAAGTTGGCTTAAAACTCAACATTCAGAAAACGAAGATCATGGCATCTGGTCCCATCACTTCATGGGAAATAGATGGGGAAACAGTGGAAACAGTGTCAGACTTTATTTTTCTGGGCTCCAAAATCACTGCAGATGGTGACTGCAGCCATGAAATTAAAAGACACTTACTCCTTGGAAGAAAAGTTATGACCAATCTAGATAGCATATTCAAAAGCAGAGACATTACTTTGCCAACAAAGGTCCGCCTAGTCAAGGCTATGGTTTTTCCTGTGGTCATGTATGGATGTGAGAGTTGGACTGTGAAGAAGGCTGAGCGCCAAAGAATTGATGCTTTTGAACTGTGGTGTTGGAGAAGACTCTTGAGAGTCCCTTGGACTGCAAGGAGATCCAACCCGTCCATTCTGAAGGAGATCAGCCCTGGGATTTCTTTGGAAGGACTGATGCTAAAGCTGAAACTCCAGTACTTTGGCCACCTCATGTGAAGAGTTGACTCATTGGAAAAGACTCTGATGCTGGTAGGGGTTGGGGGACGACAGAGGATGAGATGGCTGGATGGCATCACTGACTCGATGGACGTGAGTCTGAATGAACTCTGGGAGATGGTGATGGACAGGGAGGCCTGGCGTGCTGTGATTCATGGGGTTGGGGGGAGTCGGACACGACTGAGCGACTGAACTGAACTGAACTGAACTGAAGATTTCTAGCTAATGATAAATTTAGGGAAGGGGGAAGCAAGGGAAACCACATTGAGACAGAGATGCCTATTTGGGGATCAATAGTAGATACATCCTGTAAGGGGATTAAGTGATACTTGTTAACTTTGACCCTTTGTTACATGCCAAAAATAGCACTAAGCACTTCATGAGCAAGCAGTCACACAACTGATTTTTATCGGCTCCCCATGAGGCAGATATTATTACTATGAACACTAAACAAACGAACATATTTAGGCTCAGCAAAGTTAAATGACCAGAGGTTAGGCTCACACAACTCAGAAATGGCAGAGCTAATTCAAACCCGGGCAACCCATCTCACATGGCTTTGTGTCTACCACTGTGTCCCTCTAACTGTGCTGTCCTCCTCCCTCTCCAGCACCACTCATTTTTTTAATTTTTTTTTTTGGTCCCATTACTTTACCCCTAAATAGTAGGAAGGCACATGTTACTGGTTTCACCACACACTATGCACATAACTACATACATCTACTATTAGAACTAATATCCTACTCGATACGTCTGTAAAGACTGCCAAGGCTACAGTCCCTATTTTAATCAATCCAGCCAACAAAGACTACCTCTATTAAGAGTAAGATCCTCAGATCCAAAGAAATGACCAAATGAGACAGAACAGCACACATTCCGAAAGATAAGATAAAAGTCAAAGTGGGCTTGAAAACCAGAATACACATCTCCTAAGAGCCAAAAAGAAAAAAAAAAAAAAAGGTGGAGCATTTGGGACAAAACCAGACCTGAATAAATACAAGATGGAACGAGATAGCCAAGGACCAAGTCACAAGTAATTCTGGCAGGAATCAGAGTAGACAAATTGAATGTGAGTCAGCAATGAAGTACTGTCATCGGGAATGTGAGGAAAATGATTACAGAATGCCCTGAAAGGAGTGTGATCCCCAAGGACTCCAAAATAAACCTCCCAATGTCCCATTCATCACCTCACACCTTAGATCCATCCTGTGTCTAGTATTGGCCATGATACTTTTTAAATAATGGAAAGAAAAGGATAAAGGCCAAAAAAGGCAGAATTGACTAAAAAGAAGAAAAAGGTTTTTTGGAGGAAGATTAAAAGACATCGAATTATTTAACCTACATGAGATGGTATTAAGAGTACCATAAAAAGGGGTGTGGGGAGTTCACAACTGTATAAAATACCCCTACATAAGAATGCTGAGCCCCTGCTCTCTGTTTACATTACAGAAATCATTCATTGGTTCACTGAACAAGCATTTATCAAGAACCTACCGTGTTCTAGGGACACAAACATGGAAAATGTGTCTAATTTGTGCCATGGAAGGAATTCACAATCCAGTGGAGAGCTAGAGATGTAAACAAATAATTATCATTTCAGTGGGACAGATGATCACAGAGACATATGCAGGACACGGGGGCACAAAGCTGGGAGTGGTAAAAACGCCAGTGCAGTGAGGCTGGGGCCAGGGGTGGCAACTGAGCAGAGTCTTGAAGAAAGAGGAGGAGATTTTTCAGAATTCAAGGAAGGGAAGAACACTCTGGGCACAGGGAAGAATATGTGCAAAGGCACAAAATTGGGAACTCATGGAGAACATTTATGGGATTTCAACTAGTGCACCAAAGCTGGAGATTGGTATATAGGAGAAGAAGAGCAGAAAATAAGCCAAAGGCATCAACTGGGGCAAGATAATAGAGATGAATCTATGTCAGTCGGGTTTACATCTAGCTGGTTACAACATCCTGCTACAAAACCAAAATACCTCGTTGCAATGGGAACAGGCTCCCTGGTTGCCATCCTCCACTCTAGATCTAACTTCCCTGCACTAGGACTTTCAGAGCTCCTCACAGCTCAAGGGTAGTTGTGGGAAAACAGTCATGTATCTTTTTGAAGCCTTGAGAATACAACAAGAAATATCGTTAAAAATAAGCAGAGTATGTGGGCTGATTAGCTGAGGTCAGTGAGTCCTGCATGATCAATGGGAACGCAAGAGGTGCGGACTTAGGAGCGCCAAGTCAGCACAAATTAGACTGCTTCTTGTGCATGCGCTGATTGTTTCTCTGATGTTCCTGCGGGGATCTTTGCTCCCAGTCATCTGGAACCCTTGGTACAGAAAATAACATGGACGTTCAAAGAAAAACATTAACTGGGGATGTTACTAGGAACATGGGAAACTTATGTTATCTAAAAAACCAGACACTTTCTGCATACCAATAGCTCAATAAAAGCCATGTGGAATTGATCAGCAGGGCTCTTGATCCTAGAGGTCTTGAGTCCTCCGGTCCCATTTTTAAAAACTTTAATTCTGTCTCTAGTTCCTTTTTTCCAAACTGCATCGAGCACTTTCAATCCTTACCTGCTGCACTGGCCACAGCAGGTAGTGACTGGAGCTGAGACCTCTCCTTTCCAGTTCTTAGACCAGTGTCCACTTGGATGCCATCATGGTTGTTTACAGTGTTCAATACCATCCTCGCTAACATTTTGGGAGTTTCTCCTTAGGTGAAGGGGAACTGCTGAAGAGTTTCAAACAAAGATATCACATGATCAGAATGACATAAAAAGTTTTTGAAGGATCCTTGATTGCAAAGTAACCAGAAAAGAGTGAAGCTTCTCTCCATGGAGAGATCTAAGAAGACACACAGTTTTCTGGTTTGGAAGGATAAGACATTTCAATGCTGGTCATCCTGTGTATGGACGACTTGGGGGAGCTGACTGAAGAGTTTGCACTTCATTTGTGAGACCATTCCATTGTCAAACACTGTGAAAATGCTCTATGGTTAAGTTTTCCTCTCACCTGTTTAAAGGAGATGAGAAGTGTGGAAGAGATGGCCGGGGACTGGGCTCTTTGAGTGACAACCTCTATCTCATAACTTTGTGGTTATTGTTCAGTTGCTAAGCTGTGCCTGACTCTTTGAGACCCATGGACTGCAGCATGCCAGGCTTCCCTGTTCTTCACTATCTCCTGCAGTTTGCTCAAACTCATGTCCATTGAGTCAATGATGCCATCCAACCATCTCATCCTCTGTTGTCCCCTTCTCCTCCTGCCTTCAATCTTTCCCAGAATCATGGTCTTTTCCAATGAGTCGGCTCTTTGCATCAGGTAGCCAAAGTACTGGAGCTTCAGTTTCAGTCCTTCCAATGAATATTCAGAACTGATTTCCTTTAGGATTGACTGGTTTGATCTTCTTGCAGTCCAAGGGATTCTCAAGAGTCTTCTCCAAAACCACAGTTCAAAAGCATCAATTCTTTAGTGCTCAGCCTTCTTTATGCTCCAACTCTCACATCCATACATGACTACTGGTAAAACCATAGCTTTGACTAGTGGACTTTTGTTGGCAAAGTAATGTCTCTGCTTTTTAATATGCTGTCTAGATTTGTCATAGCTTTTCTTCCAACGAGCAAGCATCTTTTAATTTCATGGCTGCAGTCACCATCCACAGTGATTTTGGAGCCCAAGAAAAGAAAACCTGTCACTGCTTCCACTTTTTCTCCTTCTATTTGCCATAAAGTGATGGAAGCATGATTTTAGTTTTGGGTTTTTTTTAATGTTGAGTTTTAAGCCAGCTTTTTCACTCTCTTCTTTCACCCTCCTCCAGAGGCTCTTTAGTTCCTTTTCACTTTCTGCCATTAGAGTGGTATCATGTGTATATCTGAGATTGTTGACGTTTCTCCCAGCAATCTTGATTCCAGCTGGTGATTCATCCAGCCCAATTTCCACATGATATATTCCGCATAGAAGTTAAATAAGCAGGGTGATAATATACAGCCTTGATATACTCCTTTCCCAATTTGGAACCAGTCTGTTATTCCATGTCCACTTCTAACTGTTGCTTCTGACCTGCATACAGATTTCTCAGAAGACAGGTAAGTGGTCTGATATTCCTATCACTTTAAGAATTTTCCATAGTTTGTTGTGATACACACAGTCAAAGGCTTTAGCATAGTCAATAAGCTGGAGCCGTAAGCATCGCTTTATGTTGAAATTCTTCTCACGCTGCTGTGGCAGGTAACCCCTGACAGCAAGTAACCCCAGGCTGGGGCCTCTCCTCCCACGGTGCTCCACACCGTTGCCCTCTCCTCACCAGGGACAGCAGGCAGGCTGAAGCATGGGACCAACTTAACATTCAGGAGTCATGAGGGCAAGTGGGCAGGAGCTGCCAAGGAGGAAGAGAGCACTCCAAGGTCATGCAGCAAACCAGGTAACTGAGGAGGATCGGAATCCACACTTGAGCTTTGAATCTTACCACTTAAGCTCTTTCCAAACGTACTGTTAGTCACTCAGTCGTTCACCTAAATCCAATCATCTCCAAATGATATTGTAAAAAAAATGTTAAAACTCAGCTTTTTCTTTGGAAAAAGAAAAAAAAATTGTATTTCTTGGTCAATCATGTAACCCTAGCCCTGAATTTTCCCCTGCTCATTTTTCTCATCTTTAAATTACCTGCTGATCTACTACTGTGCAAGCATTTTCCTCTTCATTTACTGAAGCTACCACTTTCTTTTTTTTTTCTCTTAATGCTCACCTAATTAACAGTCAAGAAGTTCTGCATACAAAATCTCCATGCTTTAACATTTTCCTTGTGATTAGAAGTTTAAAGAAAGAGCTGTTGAGGTTCAAAAAAAAAAATTCTTCCAAGAATTTTATCTGCTCAAACATCACACTATCCATTCTGAACAAGGACAGTGCAAGTAGCAGCCTCTAAAATCCCCAGAGATTGGGAGACCTCTGCTCCCTAAGATGATCACTGGATGTTTCGGAAGTCGGCTCCTTTAAGGCCCCATTGTGGCCAGACAAGCTTGACCGCAGGTAACACACTAGAACCATTCAGAAAAAGCCTATTCAACTAATCTCTTTTTAATTGTGCTATCCTCAAGAGTTTTTCAAAAGCCATGCTTTCAAACTTTTATCAACTCACCAAACAATCATTTGTTGAGCACCTACAAGATGCTAGACACTGAACTAGGTTCGAGAATACCATGGCGAGCAGAAGATGTAGCCTTTTACCTCAGTGAGTTTACCATCTATAACAGCAGCTCCTAACCCTGGTTGCATATTGAAATCATCCAGGGAGTTCTGACAATTACCAGTGCCCAGCCAACCCCAGACGAATAAAATCAAAACCTCCTGAGGCGAGGAATAGTTTTTAAACGTCCCCAAGTGACTCCAAAGTGTAACCAAAGTTGAGAACTAGACATATCAGTCAAATAATCATACAAATCATACAAATTATAGCATGCTGCAGGCCATGGGGTCCCAAAGAGTCAGACACGACTGAGCGACTGAACTGAATCATACAAACAGATGTAAAATTATAATATTAATAAGGGGCATTAAGAATTAGTCACACTTTGAGAAGGCTTTCATGCCACTCATTTATACATGCAGCCAAGATTTGCTGAGCCCCTGCTGCTTGTCAGAAACTACAAATGTAATAGAACTATGGGCCATAACCTGAAGACACTGGATGACACTGGTCATCCAGCCATCCTTAGCAATAATGAGTCAGAAGAGAATACTGAGCACTAGGAGATTTCTCGTCATCCCCACCTGCTCCAGCAAGTGAACCCATGTGATTCACACCAGGCAGGAACGCTGACCTCTGGGCGCAAGTAAAACTGAGAGCCTGTCCCTCCTAAATGCTGGCAGGAGATCTGAGCAAGGCCACGTGATGAAATTCAGTGCTTAGGGGACCGACTGGAGTAGAGGAAAGTGGTTCGATAATTTGGACTGACAAGGGATGTCCAGGAGGAGGAAACAGGAAACCTGATCTATTAGGTCTGTTAGCTGATTTAAAAAGGAAAATAAATTCGGTAAGGCTCTAAGCAAGATTGTCTTGGATTTGCTAACGGATATGTGTAGAATCCTTATATAATGAACTGCTTTAAATAAACAAACAGCATTCTGGCTTTACAAAAGCTTCTGGATACTGGAGAGGTTATTAAAATAAGAGAGGTGGTGATTTAGCCCCACCATTGCCGCCAGACACCCCTCCCATATTTGAATGCCTTCTTGCTCCTACTTATTTGAAAGATGGTCCTTCAAGAGAATGCAGGTTTTTTCTTGTTTCATTTTGTGGTGTTTTTCATTGTATCAGATAGAACTACACCCTAAAAAGCACTTATTTATTTGTTATATTCTTTTTTTTCATCCTTAACGTCTTTAGGTTGTAAACCTGACTTCATACAAGTCACTACAGCAACCATCAAACTGTCACAAAGCTGATAACGTTCGATACCAAGGATCAGGGATACATGGATATATACTTATCTTCAATGAGAAATGATTTTTTAAAATCCTTAGCCATCCATTTTTAATTCCAATATGATGATAGCATATTTGTTCTTTTAAAACATGTACTCACATGTACTCACAAACATGTACTCACTGTAGGAAGCAAATGGGCTGAGAATTCTCCACGTTTCCTATGATTCCAAGGAGAGAGTTGCTAAGACTATACTTGATTCCAAAGGGGAAGAGAGCTCCATTTTTAATAAGTACAGAAGATGTGGATTTAATGTAAATAGCACACAATATCCATACTGTGAACTCACCAACTTTGTTCTGATACCACATCCTTTGTCTGTCCCATGAAGGATTAGGCTTTAAGTCCGATTTTCTGAGGAATGGAACAAAAATGGAACCCAGAAGCTCTGCAGGAACATAGTGTTAGGAAAGACCCCCCCATTCACATAAATCCTCTCTTATTATAAAACATAATAAATAAATGTGGAAACGGGGTGGGGGAAGAAATAGAATCTGCAAGGTTATTACCCGGAGCTCATGCCATCACATTCTATACTAAAGGTAGAACCTTTGACACAGAGCTTCCTAGGAATTAGCCAAGGGCATAAGATGATGCTTGGCTGTTTCCTCAGGCTGTTGAAGCCCTATCTGCTGTACTGAAGAGCTTGAAGAATTCTCCTGCCACGTCACTTAAAATGTCTCTACCATCACAAACTCAAAGCTCAGTCTTGTCATCTGGAAACCATCCAGCCCAATGCTATCCTTTATAACATGTATTCCCCTGGACCCTGAACCAAATTAAGATTACGTACATTTCATGTGGGGTAGTTAACATTCACCACAAACACCAAGCCAATTTCCCAATTCTTCTGTTATAATATGGCTCTACCTGATGAGTTTAAGGTTGTAACAAAAAGTATTTGTTCCTCAGGCCATCTTCTGTAAAGCAATATCTGACCAACATATATGGAATTTTTTTAAAACACAAGGTCTGGTTAGGATTTCAAAAAGGATTGTCTCTCCAAAGTAGTAATAAATGACGATAAAGCAAATCATTTTAATAGGACAAACTAGAGCTATTAAACTAAACACAACAAAAGTCAAACTGCAAAATACTATATGTAGTATAAAAATTTTCTCAATTCTTCCTTCCTTTTATTTTTTTTCCTGAGGACATGCTTTTTATAACTTAGTCGTGTGTGACCATGTCACCTAAACTTAAATCTGAAGTTTTCCTTCCTTTGTAGGTATCACAACTACATTCAAAATACAAGATCAAAATTTCTAAGATCAATGTTTTTCAAAGGACCAAGAGCCCACTACTCAGCCCAAGTGCCCACCACCGTTGAAAAAACAAGTCAATGAACTGAGGTTGGGTTAGTTTAGGAAATGATGCCTGAAAAAACACACACGGCATTTCCTGTTCCCCACTGTCTTAATAATTTGCTTGCAAGAAAACAAACTAAAACAAACCAAAAACTTTTAGTGGGCTTACGTAAGCAAACCGCTACATAACAAATTCTGACTCAGTGATACTTTTGTAAATTCAGACTAAAATTCAGACAAAATAGTGTGCATTCAGACAGTTTTAATTAAATTTAAAAACAAAGATAGAGTTGGACTTTTATGGAAGTTCAGAGACAAACATGCCAAGTCTATTTATCTAAAGATATATTTGAAAAGTCTTGAAACTAAAAGAATCAAAATAAATTCAGTCAGCATTTCTCAAGCAGGAAAGGTACGCATCACAGAAGTGATAACCCTCATCTCTTGGGATCACTGAGAATGCTCTCTTCTTCAAGTAAATTCCACTTTGCCAAACCCTAGGAGGGTCTTATACAACAACAGCAACCTGTCCTAAAGTGATTTTTTCCCTGAGACAGCTACTTTAGAAAGATGCTATAACACGGACAGTCAGGAAGGGAAATAGCTGAGTATAGATGAGGAAGCATAAATTTCCCTTGTTAGAATCAAGGTCAAGATATCTGAATAACTTAAGACAATAATCAACATATGTTACATATCTGAGCACACTGTTGCTTTGTGAAATAATAATTTTTAAAAGGGAAAATAAATATGCTTAGAATTTTGCACAAGAAATTTAGAGTGAGCAAAAGCCAAAAATAATAATAATTTCTGCATGTTATGCATTTTGTCCTGCATGCTAGGTATCTTCTGCTTGCCTCCCCAGGTTACCATTCACCCTTTTCCAACCTGCTTAGTGACCTGGAGGCTAATCCACATAGACTGCATCAGTAAGCTCCCTTCATCTCTGGTTTCCAGCTGAAGGAGGTCAATGGAAGTTAAGGTCAAGTGATCAGGGGAGAAGGAGAGTGGAGGCTGGAAGCTGGCAGGGAAGGACATGAAATACCAATACTAACGTGAATTGGGACCAAATTAAAAGATCGAATGAGCTGAGAAAGATAGAAACATCAAATCAGAAGGAGGAATTAAATACGACGCAGAGAGCCTAAAGGAAGCAATTAAGTAAAGGATGAGAAACCCAGGAGGTGGGCTTCGCTTCCTCAGCAAACAGAAGAACTGCTTAGCCCGTGTTGCACCATGGGTGGGGCTCTGCATGGGGATTTGCAGGCCTGAATGCCAACTGATAATGATACTCTCTAAAGGAGCTGGTTGAGGTGTCTTCATTTTCAAACGAAGGGTTTATCAGCCTCCAAGAGCTGCCTGAGATACAGCCCAACAAGCCTTGTTACAGGCCATAGTTGAAGTATTTCTCATTCCCTATTTTCAGGTACAAAGAGAGAGCCAGAATAAATGGTTCATGAGCCCACTGCAATGCCACACTTCAAGTATTTCATTTCCATTCAATCTGTTTAGAAAAGAGATGGAGTCAGCAGGTAATTATGTCCAGAAATATATAAATGTTTTAGTATGACTGGAAATATAAATCTGCACTATACTCCCTGATTTCTTCCAACCACCCCAACCATTCTCATTATTCAAAAGCACTCACCAAATCCTACTTCATGAAGGAAACCATCTAGTGCCAAAGACTATTACATATTCCCAGCATACTCCCCCAAACTTGAATGATAAGCAATTGTGTTCCCCCGGATGTGCATATGAAGCCTAGCAAAGAAGAACATAAAATAACAGGAAGAACAGGAAGAAAACAAACCCAAAGCTAAAATTATCAGTGGAACTGATTAGCATATGTATAAGAGACACTTGTACAGATGTGAGATGCTTTCTTTAGAATGTAAGTTCTCAGAGCTGTGATTCTTAATCAATTTTGGAGTTGTGACATCTTATCATCATTTATTTGCCTTTTATGATCATCACTAACCTCCTCCCAAAGTGTATTTTTAAATGAGAGCGAATAATTTTTATTCTCAAGCATTTGCTTTTGTTTTTACTCTCCTTGAGAATCACCCTAGAGGCTCACGCTGGCCCATACGGTTAGCAATGGGTAAGAATTTCATGGGTTCTGCCCTTTGCCTTTTTCCTTTTTTTATTGTGGTACTATAAAATAGCCACTGCCACAGCAATGAGTGTGGACAGAAGGAAGAAAGCTGAAATGCGAGCTATTTCTACAAGAAATCTTCAAAGTCCAGACAGGATCAAAATCTGGATGGGACATTTTGAAATAGACCCAAAAGCGGAGAGGATGAACACTGACATGCCTTCTCCACATACACTTCTATACCATTCTATTTAGGCAAATGTTGTGAATCCTGAAAATCAGTCTCCATGAAGGTTACTTCAGTGATTCACTTCATTGCAGACTCGATCATGCTAAACTGTTTTCATGGACCTTACTGATTATTTGAGACAACAGAGGATAAGATGGTTGGATGGCATCACCAATTCAATGGACATGAGTTTGAGCAAGCTCTGGGAGTTGGTGATGGACAGGGAAGCCTGGCGTGCTGCAGCCCATGGGGTCACAAAGACTCAGACATGACTGAGAGACTGAATTGACTAATTGATTACTTGAGTGAATGTGGCCCAATACATAACTTTTGGTTTTGCAAGTTACTTAAAGTATAGTTTAATTTTTCCTGTAAGAGTTTATTAGAAGCTCTCTGTAGGGACTGAAATGTAAGACATGATGCTAAGTGCACCTCTTTTGGGCAAGGCAGGTCATCCTAAACATGTTCCTTAGAATCTGAGTTGGAAGAGTCCTTTACTGTTGCGTCCAGAAATGTAATGTGAGACTACATATACACCCTGTTCTTTCTAATGACTTTCAAATGCTCATTAATCTTCGGGACCCTTTTGCCAGGTGTGGAGCTACCAGATGTTAATTACACTTACCAAACAAAAGTGCTGAGAGAAGAAATGTTGAGTCCTAGATTCTAAAACAAGCCAAAATACTTGTAGCCTGAAGGTTTCTATCTGCTCTCAACAGTGATTCTTTCTCTCAGTAGTAGGCTGATGGGTCTCCAAAGGAGCCTGGCAAAACTTTATTAGGGAATAAAGTCCCTGTGGGATGGTGTCAGCACACAACAATGATGAAACCCAACTGTAAGGTCTACCTTAGAGCTAAAGAAGGGACACAGGATGGTTGTCAATATCATAACTCAAAGACTGAAAAACACTTGCCTTGTGTGTTACCAGAACAAGGGATCTGTTAGACCCATTTAGGGGGAGAAAAGGCCTTTTGAACCGCCTAGTTGTTTGCACAACCAAGGGTTCCTCTGGTGGCTCAGGCAGTAAAAAAAATCTGCCCGCAATTCAGGAGACCTGGGTTTGATCCCTGGGCAGGGAAGATCCCCTGAAGTAGGAAATGGCTACACACAGCAGTATTCCTGCCTGGAGAATTTCAAGGGCAGAGGAGTCTGGTGGGCTACAGAATATGGGGTCACTAAGAGCTGGACACAACTGAGAGACTAATACTTTCACTTTTCTTCATGTGCACAACCAGGTCAGGTTGTTGACTTTGTAATTCCAGAGAGACAAAGATTAGTTTTACTTTTTATCTGCAAAGTGATAATACGCAACCAACACTTCTGCTCCTCCCTTCAGGAAAAAAAAAAAAATCTTGAAATTCCTTAAAAATAAACTTTGTGTTTTAGTCAGAGCAAAATGCAAAGACAGATAAATCATTATAATATCACTGAGGAGCAAGTGCTTAAATTTCATTTAAAGGAAATGTCGTCACTGTCTATCACGTTTCCTGTTGAAGGCTACATCAGTGTCATCAGAATGATGCCACCAAAAGAAAGAGCATAGAAAAGGGTGGGCCCAAAAAGACAGGGAAGGAAGCTCAAAGCAGATATAATGAAAAAGGGAATAACCTTACAGCTAAATAGTTTACTTTTCAAAGGCAGTACAAGGGCAAAATGCTTTGTGCAAAGAGAAAATTAGTTTCCAAAGTGTATGCATTCTACAAAGAGCCAAGTTAATTATTCAAAGCAGAAGCCCATGAATTCCCACAATTTAGTCATTCTATTCTGACACATTCAGGCCCAGCGAGCTGCTTCTTATCACTAAGACTTTGATAATTGGCTTAGACATATCAAATAAACTTTCTGGAGAATTCAGTCGTAAGCAGGTATGACATCCTAATAGGGGTTTTATTAGGCCTTTCTCTGCACAGTAATGTATTAGCAATCACTGTGACATTTTCTGCTCTGGGGGGTTTGGGCCTTGCTCGTTTTTTACACTTGCTAGAAAATAAATTTATTCACGGTAGAGATCTAATCCAATACACTACTCTGTTTACCCTGGTGTCTAAAGGAACAGGCCTCTCAGAATTAATGAAAAGTGACATATACATCATAGAAGAAAATGCACCGTCTTCAGCCAGGCATAACTGAATAGCAAGAATCCCTTCTGATTCCACAAACTTGGGAATATACTCAGTACAGCTTCGCTGTCCCTTTCCCTGATCATACCTTTGCCTCTCATTCCACCTAGGGGGAGAAAAATTATAACCAGTAGCATGTGAAAATTAAATTTCTCCCAGTTTAGTAACAACTGTAGTTTAAAAAAAGATCTTCCCTGAGAAGACGTCTATTGGATATTATCTAATTCATTGCAATTTGTTCTTTTGCATTTAATACTCCTGTTAACAAAAAAAAAAATTTTTTTTCTGAAGTCTTACTGCTGTATATTTACATATGCAGTAAATATGAGAGTGGAGTTATCATTTGGGTGAAGCTCACTGTGGATGAAAATGGAGCATATCTACCAGCAAAGATGAACAGGGCAGAATGGATGACAACATCAAGTATCTTTCTACCTTCTTTCATTCTCTTCCTTTCTGTAAGAACGTCACTAATGAAAGGCACGTAAAGCCCCATCAAGTATTAGTAACTTGGTCAGAGAGAAGAATATGGTAAGATAATATGAAGGTACTTCTATCAATCACATAAAAAGGAGCAACAGCAGAAGCCATCTTTGTGAAATCCCTACAGTTTCATGCTAGATATTCTACCATCAGCTCCCCACTTTCCACTTTAATGAAGACAAAGGTAATATGGACCAATATTCAGGAATTCTAAGTGATCGCTGGCTTTCTTTCTCCTTCCTTATCTAAACTCTTTTTGGCCTGATATATGTTCTAATTCAGAAACACTGGCAAGGTCTACTATCCCCTCAAAAACATCTCCTCTATCTGCAGGCTGATGCCTGAAATTTCCTCGTTCAACCTTTAATATCATGCTTTGTTCAACTGAAGTATTTCTCTGAAGTTTGTTAAAATTTGATCAGTTATTTATGTCTGTATGCAGACTACCCAGGATACTTCCTATCCCAAGATCCTGATTCAGTAGGCTTAGAGTAGGACCAAAGAAGTTATATTTCACATGAACTTTCTAGATGATTCTGATGTACAGTAACGGTTGAGAACCACTGCCTTGGTGTGAATGAGTTATGAAGCTCTTGTGAGAATAGGCATTGAGGAAAGAAAGTGAATGGAATTTAACTGATGACTTGTGAAACATCAGGAATCATGCCAGGTAATAAATACAAGCTATCTCATTTCATTTTTACCTCCTCTATGAAAAGACTTTTATTAATCCCATTTTACAAGTGAGAAAACAAGCTCAGAAAAATTTAATAATCAGCCAATGATTACATGGCTAAGAAGACTAGCATTCGAATCCATACATCTAATAATAGGAGCAATGGTTATATAACATTCATAGTCTTTCAGAGATGAAAGAAATGGTGATGATGCCATCTTGCTGAACATATACTCTGAGTCTGGCAGTTTATTAGACATTTTCCATATATGGCCTTACTAAATTCTTGCAACTACACTTTGAGATAATCAATATTAATTTACTATTTTATATGAAGAGACTAAATCTTACAGAAGTAATATAACTCATCCAATTATACATACTTGTACTATGTAAGTAGAGAAGCTAAGCTTCAAATCCAGATTCCATACTCATTCCCACAGACACCACCGTGAGAGTCCTTAGTAACTGAGGGGTGAAAACAGTATTTGTGGCAGGCAGAATAATTTCCCTTCAAAGATGCCTGTGTACCTCGTCTTTAGTACCTGTGAATATGTTAGATTCCACGGCAAAGGAAAGTTGGGATTGTAGGTGAAATATGACCCTGCCATCCCACTCCTGGGCATATTTATCTGGAGAAAAACATGGTCTGAAAGGATACATGCACCCTAATGTTCAGTGCAGCACTATTTACAGTAGCAAAGACAAGGAAGCAACTTAACTTTCCATCAACAGAGGAACGCATAAAGAAGATGTGGTCCCTCTATACAATGGAATATTACTCAGCCATCAAAAAGAATGAAACAACGCCATTTGCAGCAACATGGATGGATCTAGAGATTGTCATACTGATTGAAGTAAATCAGAGAAGTAGAGACATCATATGACATCCCTTATATGTGGAATCTAAAAAGATATGATACAAACGAACTTATTTATAAAACAGACTTAGAGAATGAACTTATGCTTGTCAGGGAGAAGAATGGGGTGAAGGGATAGTTAAGGAATTTGGGATGGACAGGTACACGCTGCTATATTTAAGTGGATAACTAACAAGGACCTTTTGTATAGGACAGGGAACTCTGCTTAATGTTATATGGCAGCCTGAATTGGAGGGGAGTTTGGGGGAGAATGGATACATGTTTATGAATGGCTGAGTCCCTTTGATGTCCACCTGAAATTATCACAACATTGTTAACTGGCTATAATCCAAGACAAAATTTAAAAAAAAAAATTTTTTTAAGATTTCAGGTGGAATTAAGGTGGCTAATCAATTGACTTTGAGACAGAAGATTATCCTGGATCATCTGTGTGGGCCCAATACATCACAAAGTTCTTTAATAGGAAAGGGAAGCAGAAGAGAGAAAACCAGAGAGACGATGGCAGCATGGGATTGGGGGCAGGAGGAGAAGGGGACGACAGAGGATGAGATGGCTAGATGGCATCACTGACTTGATGGACGTGAGTCTCAGTGAACTCTGGGAGTTGGTGATGGATAGGGAGGCCTGGCGTGCTGCGATTCATGGGGTCGCAAAGAGTCGGGACATGACTGAGCGACTGATCTGATCTGATCTGATCTGAGAGGAACTCTGCCTGATTAGGTTGGCTTTGAAGATGGCCTGGAGCCAAGGATTACAGTCTACAGAAGCAAGAAAAGACAAGGAAATCCATTCTCCTCCAGAGCCTTCAAAAGGAATGCAACCCTGCCCAAACCTTGATTTTACTCTGGTGAGACTCATTTCAGATTTCTGACTTGCAGAACTATAAGATAATATGTTTGTGATATTTTAAGCCACGAAGTTTGTGATAATTTATTATGTCAGCAATAGAAAACTACTACAGAATATCTCCAAGGTACAAAGAGAATGGAGGCTTGCTCCACAACTGTGATAAAGAGTTTGCCCTGCCAAACTTAATCGAGGGACTGATACACACATCATGGTTGACCATGATTTGTCGCAGACACCGTCAGTTACCCACTGAATAGCCATTCCTTTCCTTCTTGCTTTACAGAACCTCAGTTCCGGTTGGATCTCAGGCAGTTAGGTGCTTCAGGAGAGATGGCCACTCCTAAGGCTCAGTAGATGCCTTGATTAATCTTAGTCAATTGTGTTAGCTCTAATCCTCTTAGAGTAAATGGTTTAGAAGAACTATAATATAATCCTGGACCTGAGGAAGGAGGGAAAGTCTGAAGAGGAACTTTTGAGAAAGTTTTCCTATTATTCAAAATGTCCATGAGAAAAGATTCCTTTTTCTTTCTGGCCTTTGGATACTGTTCTGTGCTTGAAGCTGCTGTAGAAAGCTGGCACAAATTAGCAGAAAAGCTTGAAAATGGAAGTCAACACATTGTGAGTGGAAGAGTAGAAAAATGTAAAGAATCTGACCTTTGATTATATCTTTGAGTCAGTGTATTAGTCAACCCTGGAGTCTGCCTAATTCTAAACTCTTTTTGTGAGATAATAAGTGGTTTATGACTTAAGTCAGTTGAGTTGGAATTCTCTATTACTTACAAAAATAAACATCACAAAAGGTACAATGGGAAGTATATCAGTCATCAGTCTTGGTGCAACTTTTATGGTGTGTGGCTTGGTCCCCTTCCCTGTCCTGGCTAACTGTGACTCCAAGCTAGTCCCAGTGGACAGGAACATTACAGCTGATCTCCTCAAAAGATGGTGTATCTTTTGATGATGTTAAGTTAAGTGTAGTCGCTCAGTCGTCTCCAACTCTTTGCGACTCCATGGACTGTAGGCCATCAGGATCCTCTGTCTATGGGATTCTCCTGGCAAGAATACTGGAGGGGGTTGACATTTCCTTCTCCAGGGGATCTTCCTGACCCAGGGATCGAAGCTAGGTCTTCCGCATCACAGACAGATGCTTTACCCTCTGAGCCACCAGGGAAGCCCCTTGATGAGGTTAGGACTATTTAACTCTTGGGTTAAAGCTTCTTTTCTAAGATTTCACACCCTGGAGGATGTGGATTCATTTAGTAATTGTGGAAGTAAAACTTCATTATAGTTGATATCTATCAGAGGTAAGACAGCCAAGGTACCAAGAACAGTCAACTCTCACGCAACTTTCTATTGGGTGCTGAGGTTACATGTGCTCAAGCATTAATGGCAATGAAACAGTCATATCTCTTCATCCACTGGTCTTGGGCACTAACCTCCAATATGAAATTCCCTGATAAATTCCACAGGAGTCCTTTGGCTTGGGCACAGGGGCCGAAAAGGAATTTCAAAAGTTGAACCCCACTTCCAACCTTCCCACTTGGGAAAAAAAAAAAAAAAGAGTTCAGTGTTCCCAGGTACAACAAGGGAGAGAAGAGAGGTGAATACTGGGTAGCCTGGCCTTCTCCCAGCAAGAGGCAGCCTTGCCATCTTGCCACACAGGAGATGAGAACAGGATAGAGTCACACCCATGGGGATAACCTTTTAATGTAGAGAGACCCACTGGCCTCATCAGTGTCATGAAGCCTAAACAATAAGGGTAGCGACTCCTCTTCCAAAGGAAGGGACAAGCAAAGCAGAGAAGAGAGAGAAGAGAATTAAAAAGTTCCTCATCAGAAGGCCTCAGTATCTAGTTTTTGATCATCTAAGGCTTTTGTATGATAAGGTGCTCAACACTGTTGTCGTTGTTTTGTTGCTCAGTTGTGTCCAACTCTTTGTGACCCCACGGACGTCAGCATGCCAGGCTTCCCTGTCCTTCACAATCTCCCAGTTTGCTCAGGCTCACGTCCATTGAGTCGGTGATGCCATCCAACCCTCTCAACCCCTGTCGTCCCCTTCTCCTCCTCCCTTCAATCTCTCCTAGCATGAGGGTCTTTTCCACTGAGTTGGCTCTTCACATCAGGTGGCCAAAGTATTGGAGCGTCAGCCTCAGCATCAGTCCCTCCAATGAATATTCAGGGTTGATTTCCTTTAGGATTGGCTGGCTTGATCTCCTTACTATCCAAGGGACTCTTAGGAGTCTTCTCCAACACCACAGTTCAAAAGCATCAGTTTCCCGGTGCTCAGTCTTCTTTACGGTCCAACACTTACATCCATGCATGACTACTGAAAAAACCATAGCTTTGACTATACAGACCTTTGTTGGCAAAGTAAAGTCTCTGCTTTTCAATACGCTGTCTAGGTTTGTCATAGCTTTTCTTCCAAGGAGCAAGCATCTTTTAATTTCATGGCTTCAGTCACCATCTGCAGTGATTTTGGAGCCCGGAAAAAAAATTTTGTCACTGTTTCCATTGTTTCCCCATCTATTTTTCATGACGTGATGGGACTGGATGCCATGATCTTCATTTTTTGAATGTTGAGTTTCAAACCAGCTCAATATTGTACTACTCTGAAGACAATACAAGTGTCATTTATAACTGATTTTCACTTCACCTTGTCACTTGGGCCTTCTCTTACGAACTATTATATTTACAAGCATTTATTTCCCATGGCTCTCCTAAAAAGTGAAAAATCAAAATCACAATTAAGTCCAGACAGCATGCAAAATAATAATGCAATTTAAAAGCCTTACTAGAGCACTACCTCATTATACACAGATGGTATCTTTGTGGTGGTTAGCACACTCACAGGAAGAAACAACAGGCCTTATTGATTTTTTTTGAAAACTTCACTTTGGGAGATTTGGTGAGAATTTTTTGTCCTCCACAAATTCTGGGGTCCCAGAGTTCACCAGTGTGCAGTGTGAGCTCTATCATAAACCACTAAAGAGGCCAAGAAGACTTTATGCTACAATAGATAACCAGGCTCCTCCTTCAGGTCTCATCAGCCATGTCTGGTGCTTTTACCAACACCTGTGAAACTTATTTTCCATTTCTACTTTTCTTTTCATTACAGTCTTTCTATAGGGGAATGACTATGATGAACAGTCACCACTGTGGCATGCAAGTTTTTCCTCAGTATTTTTCTAACTTACCTTTGCAGAGTTAGATCGTCTTCCTGAAGACTCTGCTTTAGTTAAGTCTTTTTTTTCTCATCTCTAAGCTTTTCTCACCTTATTCTTTGTAATGCCTAGCATATTACTGCTGATTTTTCTCGGTCCCTCATTCAGCTGCCTTGTCCACTGAACTAGGAGGTCTAAGGGAACCTCACACACATATGGAAGTTGGTACTACTGTGGGCAGGGGGGTCTTGGGCTCCAGTAGCTCACCCTCCAGCAGGCTTCTTTATATGGTGGTCTCAGGAATGTGACCCATGATGATGAAAAGCAGAAGCTATCAGGGCTCTTATGGCCTAGACTCTTGAAGTCACATGTTTTTACTCCCAGTGTACTCTACTAGTTAAAGCAAATAAGCAATGCCAACCCAGTTTCAAGGTACAGAGAAATAGACTTCGAGATGAGTGGATCAGTAAAGCCATATAACAAAGTGAATGTATACCAGGAAGGGGGAAATTATGGCCATTAAAAAATACTTCACACAAGAGAGACAGCAGCTATCAGATTGCACTGATACTGAATCCATGGCATCCTGGACAAAGGCTCCTTAGAATGCTTCCGCCTAGAGACAGGACGGGATCCAGGGTCCAATGTAGATGTGGATATCAAGAAGCAAGCAGATCATTACAAAGCTGCCTTACCATCACTGAGCATATTCTAGTGCACTTTAAAAGGACAAAACCACATGACATACTACTCCTGATGGAAAGTCAGGGAGATGGTTAAACAGAGAGCTCCACCATGCTGGCAGTAAGTGAAGGCTGAGTTCCTGAGTCTGGTCATCTGCTTTTTTACACCATCAAACTCAACTGTCAATATGCCAAGACTTGATTAGTATCCTGGAGTCTGGACCATGCTAATCAAACCCAGGCAAATAAGACCATGCTAATCAAAGGAATAGCTCTTGTGCAAGGAAGATTGCCATAATTTGCAAAGATAGAGACTGTTAGAGTTTGGTTGCTTGAGTTCCTACTGTAAAGCAACACAAAGATCCAACATGGATTCAAAAAAATAACTTAGCAAGAATAGGATCCTTGTCAGGGAGACATGTCAGAATGAAAAAATGATGGGCTGGGTTCCAAGTATCCTTGCCAACTAGTAGTTCTGGGACCTCTCTCTTTACAGAAGTGTTACTCTCCCAGTTACTCTCAGTTTGTTCATCTGTAAAATGAGCACAGTTATGCTTACCTGGAAGAGTTGCTGTAAGAATTAGAAAGCATAGTAGTGTACAATAAACATTAATTATTAAAAATAATTATAAAGTGCTAAACGCTGTTGTGAGACATCATTAAACACACACTTCACTTCAGATGACACCAAGATCTAAGTGCTGGGTCAGACACTGAACACACCCTGTCCCTTGGACTCATAAGATACTGTTAGCACGTGTAGTGAAATACAGGCCGATATACAGAACATTGCATGAGTGCCACCTCCTCTGTCAAACCTTCCCAAACATCTCCTATGTTTCCATCCTCATATCACTACATATTTATTTGTAAAGGGCTTGGAAGCAGAGGGATAAACACACTAGAAATAAAAATCAGTCTCATGATGTCCCATGACCTGGATAGAACGTATTCACCAAGGTGTGAGAAACAGTTCAGCTCATCTCCCAAGATCAAGATGTCACTAATGAGGCTTTATTGTATAAAACCATAATGACAGTCTCAATAACAACCACACTGGAGGTATTTTGCCCATCTTAACACTGTGCTGCGCTCAGTCGCTTTAGTCATGTCCAACTCTTTGCGACCTATGGACTGTAGCCCTCCAGGCTCCTCTGTCCATGGGATTCTCCAGGCAAAAATCCTGAAGTGGGTTGCCATGCCCTCCTCCAGGGATCTTCCTGATCCAGGAATCAAACTCATATCTCCAGCATCTCCTGCATTGCAGGCAGTTTCTTTACCCACTGAGCCACCTAGGAAGCCCATTTGCACACTAAGACCCCCTAAACCTTGTTCCCATTAGCTCATGGTATCAGACTGTGGAGAAGCAAACCCACAGATCTGTCTCCTGACTATTCATATGGCATGTAACTGCATCTTAACACTAACACATTGCAATTAAATGTTGAGATTAATTTCCCACCATGATTCCCAAGGAGAATCGATGCTGTGTTGAATAAAATGACAGTATAAAGCTAGAGCGAGGTGGGAAAATGCATAATTTTCTTTAAAATAGAAAAATAATAGTATTTCAACCATAGTTCCTTAATTTCCCCCCTTTTTTCCCAAAATAATTAATATATTATTCCTTCTTTTATTCTCTTTTAACAGTACCTCTCACTCATGATCTTGCTGAAATAACAGACCATGCCAATCATTTTGATGATCACTTTGGCTGTTATTCTTCCCACTAGTGAGCAGAAATAATCAGTCTTTTTCAGTTTAGATTCATCCACTCAAATAAGACACCTTCAACAGGGAGAAGGCATTCATATTTCCACATCTCACTTTCAGGAAAACTTCCATAATACTCAAAACATTGATCAAAAATGAGCCCTAATCTGAGACATACTAGGGACCAGGAAATTTCCCTGGGCAAAGGAGATTAGCCAAGATCAGGTAACCCCAAGATTCAGGTAAAACTCTGCTGCTGCTGCTGCTAAGTTGCTTCAGTCGTGTCCGACTCTGTGCGACCCCATAGACAGCAGCCCAGCAGGCTCCCTCGTCCCTAGGATTCTCCAGGCAAGAACACTGGAGTGGGTTGCCATTTCCTTCTCCAATGCATGAAAGTGAAAAGAGAAAGTGAAGTCCCTCAGTCATGTCCGACTATTAGCGACCCCATGGACTGCAGCCTACCAGGCTCCTCTGTCCATGGGATTTTCCAGGCAAGAGTACTGGAGTGGGGTGCCATTGCCTTCTCCCCAGGTAAAACTCAGCAGCTAGCAATCCAGACCACAGAATCAAAAATGAAGGAATTTTCACTCTTCAACATTCCTAATATTAGATACAGTTGATCCCTGAACAAATGAGGGTTAGGGGCACCAACCCTCCACAATCAAAAATCTGCCTATAATTTATAGTCTACCCTCTATATCTGGAACGCCTCTGCATTTCTGTATCAACCAACAAACTTCAGATTGTTTAGTACTATTGAAAATCCATATATAATTTATAGCCTGGCCCTCCATAACTGAGTTTCCTCTCTACCTATGGATCTGTATCACAGATTCATTCAATCTCGGATGGTGCAGTAATGCAGTATTCACTGTAGAAAAAAAATCTACATATAAGTAGATCTGTGCAGTTCACGCCATGCTATTCAAGGGTCCACTGAACTTGTCTACTTACAAGTACGTGTCTTACTTACACTGTACTTGTTCAAGGGTCCACTGAACTGCTTAGTTTGCTCAGGCTGCCAGGACAAAATACTACAGATTAGGTGACTCAATTATATGACTCAAATTATATTTTCTCACCTTTCTGGAAGCTGGAAGTCCAAGATCAGGGTACCACAAATGTCAGGTTCTGGTGAGAGCTCCCTCGCTGGTGGGCAGATGATCATCTTCTTGCTGTGTCCTCACTTCATGCTGTGAAAAATATTTAAATAAGTAATGGATGAGTAATTCAAGGCATGAACAAAGGCATGAAGGATAACAGAACAACAAACAAACAATTCTGTTAAAGTGGCATATAGGTCCTTTAAAGGGGAATGTGAAAGGTATGACTGGAAGGCTAAGCTGGGACTAGATGGAAAAGAACTTGAAAATCAGGTTAAGCACTTTAATTTTATCCTATAGGTTATGGTTACATAAAGAAGGTTTTTGATCAGACAAGAACCATGGTTAATGCTGCTGCTGCTACTAAGTCTCATCAGTCGTGTCGGACTCTGTGCAACCCCATAGACGGTAGCCCACCAGGCTCCCCCGTCCCTGGGATTCTCCAGGCAAGAACTCCGGAGTGGTTTGCCATTCCCTTCTCCAATGCATGAAAGTGAAGTCGCTCAGTCGTGTCCAACTCTTAGCGACCCCATGGACTGCAGCCTACCAGGCTCCTCCATCCATGGGAGTTTTCAGGCAAGAGTACTGGAGTGGGTTGCCATTTCCCTCTCCCTGGTTAATGCTACACTTTAGAAAAGTATCATGGAGAATGACTTTGCAAGGTAGTGATCAGAGGAAGGGAAATTGGTTAGGACATCACTGCAGGGGTCCAGTAAAGTCTTTGAGTTCAATCTTTACAGAGCTGTTACTATCTAAGATGAATAGGGCAGATTCGTTCTCTCTTTGGCAAATGAGGGAAAGGAGCCTCGAATGTCCCAAGTCTCTGCAGATTAAGAGACTACATAATGATCTCAGGGCTGGTAGATTGTAGAGTAAGTAACTAACATTCCAGATTTCTAACTCCAAGTCAGATCTCATTATTTAAACAAACATTTTCTAAGTCAAGAATAAAATGGATAATTTCCATATGGTTTCCTTCCTCCTGGAGGGCAATCTTTATTCTTCTCCAAAAAACCCAGAAGTTTTTTAAAAAATAAATCTACCTGGTTTTTCAAGTAGAAAAGGAAAGTTGAACTAAATTCTACATTGGTGGAAATCTACAGGAAGCATATCATAACGGTTAAGAGCATGGGTACCAGTAAGCAGCTGGGTCTAAATCCTGGCTCTGCCAAGTATTATTAGTGTGGCTCCCAAAGCCCCACTTTCCTTATCCATAAAATGTGAATGTATTAGAACATATCATGAGATAGCCATGAAAAGTGCCAGCTGCATAGCAAATATTCAGTAACCACAACCGTGGATACTCTTAAATACATCAAATAAGAAAAAATTTCAGTTGTTTAAGCTGAAAATTTGTTGATGGAGTTCATGCTGGTCTCTAGAATCAAACGTGGTCTCCCAGTTGGAAGAATAAGTCACCTGTCGCCAGGCAGAGGGAACGAGGTTTACTTTAAACAATGAAAAAGGAAAGTTTACTCTGCACATTTTTGTTTAATTTCAAACACTCCATCAGAGAGACAAAGAACATTCTATCTATCCAAAAAAAAAAAAAAAGATCATGTATTATACCTCCTAGAAGGTCAAGTTTGTAGTTTCAATCTTTCAATGGTATATGTGTATGCTAATTTACAAAGGTAAATTCTGTCGATTAAAATGAAATGATTTTGCTTGGCAGTGAAGTGCAGGATGACAAATATCAAATCTCAGTAGCTACACTTCCAGCTGTTTTGCAAACAGAGATAAAAGATAATCCCTGACTAAATAGCATCACTTTCCAGATAAAAATCAACTCTGAAGAGCACTGCATTGAATAGGGGAAGCCAGGTTTACTCTAAAAATATCCAATAATTGGGGCTGAATAACATTTATTAGGAGAACTTGTGCACACTGTTGAAACTGACAAGAGTGTTGCTTTTTGGCACAGCATGGTACAAATATCAGTAATTAAGGAAAAACTTAAAGTGCATCTGCAATGAGAATGCTTAGTCTGGCAAATCTCTCTGCAAGTAGATTTACCACGCTTCATTATTTGTATCCAACCAAAGACACATAAAACAATTTAAATGTCATGTGGTATCACATCACTTCATAAAGCTTCAAGATTTCTAAGCTCTACCACCATTCATGGAATTACCAATATCATTACTAACACTTTCCCCACCACCATCGACATCCTCACTTCTGCTCTATTAGAAGTGAGGCCAACTCACTCCCTTCACCTCTTCAACTTTCATTGCGTCTTCTCCCACCACAAGCATCATCAGATCTACCACAAATGCTGCCAGCTCTACCACCACCATCATCATCCCCATCTATCTCCATAAGTCCTTTACCAACACTATCCACCAGCTATCACCACCAGCGCCTCATTGTCACTGGCTGTAGCACACTTGTCATCACACACAGCACTCATAGTCATCACCATAGTTCTTCATGGACCTCTGGTTTATCAAATGCTACAGACCCACGTGGTTTCCCTTTCCTCCATCCAAACTGCCAAACTGAGTGCTAATATAGCAAATTATTCATATAGCAATTCATCCATTTGTATGCATATGATGAGCCCAAACTCAGTTTCTGCTGAACTGCTCACAATTTAGGGTAGAGAATAGATGTGCAAACAACCGGAGGAGCCAAGATGGCAGAGGAGTAGGACGGGGAGAACACTTTCTCCCCCACAAATTCATCAAAAGAGCATTTAAACGTCGAATAAATTCCACAAAACAATTTCTGAATGCCGGCAGAAGACATCAGGCACCCAGAAAAGCAACCCAACTCTTCGAAAGGAGAGAGAAGAAATACAGCTCCACCCACCAGAACACCAACACAAGCTTCCCTAACCAGGAAACCTTGACAAGCCACCTGTACAAACCCACACACAGTGAGGAAAAGCCACAATAAAGAGAACTCCACAAACTGCCAGATACAGAAAGGACACCCCAAAATCAGCAATTTAAACAAGATGAAGAGACAGAGGAATACCCAGCAGATAAAGGAACAGGATAAATGCCCACCAAACCAAACAAAAGAGGAAGAGATAGGGAATCTACCTGATAAAGAATTCCAAACAATGATAGTGAAATTGATCCAAAATCTTGAAGTTAAAATGGAATCACAGATAAATAGCCTGGAGACAAGGATTGAGAAGATGCAAGAAAGGTTTAACAAGGACCTAGAAGAAATAAAAAAGAGTCAATATATAATGAATAATGCAATAAATGTAATTAAAAACACTCTGGAGGCAACAAATAGTAGAATAACAGAGGCAGAAGATAGGATTAGTGAATTAGAAGATAGAATGGTAGAAATAAATGAATCAGAGAGGATAAAAGAAAAACAAATTAAAAGAAATGAGGACAATCTCAGAGACCTCCAGGACAATATTAAACGCTACAACATTCGAATCATAGGGGTTCCAGAAGAAGAAGACAAAAAGAAAGACCATGAAAAAATACTTGAAGAGATAATAGTTGAAAACTTCCCTAAAATGGGGAAGGAAATAATCACCCAAGTCCAAGAAACCCAGAGAGTCCCAAACAGGATAAACTCAAGGCGAAACACCCCAAGACACATATTAATCAAATTAACAAAGATCAAACACAAAGAACAAATATTAAAAGCAGCAAGAGAAAAACAACAAATAACACACAAGGGAATTCCTATAAGGATAACAGCTGATCTTTCAATAGAAACTCTTCAAGCCAGGAGGGAATGGCAAGACATACTTAAAATGATGAAAGAAAATAACCTACAGCCCAGATTATTGTACCCAGCAAGGATTTCATTCAAGTATGAAGGAGAAATCAAAAGCTTTTAAGACAAGCAAAAGCTGAGAGAATTCTGCACCACCAAACCAGCTCTCCAACAAATACTAAAGGATATTCTCTAGACAGGAAACACAAAAATGGTGTATAAATTCGAACCCAAAACAATAAAGTAAATGGCAACGGGATCATACTTATCAGTAAGTACCTTAAACATAAATGGGTTGAATGCCCCAACCAAAAGACAAAGACTGGCTGAATGGATACAAAAACAAGACCCCTACATATGTTGTCTACAAGAGACCCACCTCAAAACAGGGGACACATACAGACTGAAAGTGAAGGGCTGGAAAAAGATTTTCCATGCAAATAGGGACCAAAAGAAAGCAGGAGTAGCAATACTCATATCAGATAAAATAGACTTTAAAACAAAGGCTGTGAAAAGAGACAAAGAAGATCACTACATAATGATCAAAGGATCAATCCAAGAAGAAGATATAACAATTATAAATATATACGCACCCAACATGGGAGCACCGCAGTATGTAAGACAAATGCTAACAAGTATGAAAGGAGAAATTAACAATAACACAATAATAGTGGGAGACTTTAATACCCCCCTTACACCTATGGATAGATCAACTAAACAGAAAATTAACAAGAAAACACAAACTTTAAATGATACAATAGACCAGTTAGACCTAATTGATATCTATAGGACATTTCATTCCAAAACAATGAATTTCACCTTTTTCTCAAGCGCACATGGAACCTTCTCCAGGATAGATCACATCCTGGGCCATAAAGCTAGCCTTGGTAAATTCAAAAAAATAGAAATCATTCCAAGCATCTTTTCTGACCACAATGCAGTAAGATTAGATCTCAATTATAGGAGAAAAACTATTAAAAATTCCAACATATGGAGGCTGAACAACACGCTGCTGAATAACCAACAAATCACAGAACAAATCAAAAAAGAAATCAAAATTTGCATAGAAACGAATGAAAATGAAAACACAACAACCCAAAACCTGTGGGACACGGTAAAAGCAGTCCTAAGGGGAAAGTTCATAGCAATACAGGCACACCTCAAGAAACAAGAAAAAAGTCAAATAAATAACCTAACTCTACACCTAAAGCAACTAGAAAAGGAAGAAATGAAGAACCCCAGGGTTAGTAGAAGGAAAGAAATCTTAAAAATTAGAGCAGAAATAAATGCAAAAGAAACAAAAGAGACCATAGCAAAAATCAACAAAACCAAAAGCTGGTTCTTTGAAAGGATAAATAAAATTGACAGACCATTAGCCAGACTCATCAAGAAACAAAGGGAGAAAAATCAAATCAATAAAATTAGGAACGAAAATGGAGAGATCACAACAGACAACACAGAAATACAAAGGATCATAAGAGACTACTATCAACAATTATATGCCAATAAAATGGACAACGTGGAAGAAATGGACAAATTCTTAGAAAAGTACAACTTTCCAAAACTCGACCAGGGAGAAATAGAAAATCTTAACAAACCCATCACAAGCACGGAAATTGAAACTGTAATCAAAAATCTTCCAGCAAACAAAAGCCCAGGTCCAGACGGCTTCACAGCTGAATTCTACCAAAAATTTAGAGAAGAGCTAACACCTATCCTGCTCAAACTCTTCCAGAAAATTGCAGAGGAAGGTAAACTTCCAAACTCATTCTATGAGGCCACCATCACCCTAATACCAAAACCTGACAAAGATCCCACAAAAAAAGAAAACTACAGACCAATATCACTGATGAACATAGATGCAAAAATCCTTAACAAAATTCTAGCAATCAGAATCCAACAACACATTAAAAAGATCATACACCATGACCAAGTGGGCTTTATCCCAGGGACGCAAGGATTCTTCAATATCCGCAAATCAATCAATGTAATACACCACATTAACAAATTGAAAAATAAAAACTATATGATTATCTCAATAGATGCAGAGAAAGCCTTTGACAAAATTCAACACCCATCTATGATAAAAACTCTCCAGAAAGCAGAAATAGAAGGAACATACCTCAACATAATAAAAGCTATATAGACAAACCCACAGCAAACATTATCCTCAATGGTGAAAAATTGAAAGCATTTCCTCTAAAGTCAGGAACAAGACAAGGGTGCCCACTTTCACCATTACTATTCAACATAGTTTTGGAAGTTTTGGCCACAGCAATCAGAGCAGAAAAAGAAATAAAAGGAATCCAAATTGGAAAAGAAGAAGTAAAACTCTCACTATTTGCAGATGACATGATCCTCTACATAGAAAACCCTAAAGACTCCACCAGAAAATTACTAGAACTAATCAATGACTATAGCAAAGTTTCAGGATATAAAATCAACACACAGAAATCCCTTGCATTCCTATACACTAATAATGAGAAAACAGAAAGAGAAATTAAGGAAACAATTCCATTCACCATTGCAATGGAAAGAATAAAATATTTAGGAATATATCTATCTAAAGAAACTAAAGACCTATATATAGAAAACTATAAAACACTGGTGAAAGAAATCAAAGAGGACACTAATAGATGGAGAAATATACCATGTTCATGGATTGGAAGAATCAATATAGTGAAAATGAGTATACTACCCAAAGCAATTTATAGATTCAATACAATCCCTATCAAGCTACCAACAGTATTCTTCACAGAGCTAGAACAAATAATTTCACAATTTGTATGGAAATACAAAAAACCTTGAATAGCCAAAGTGATCTTGAGAAAGAAGAATGGAACTGGAGGAATCAACCTACCTGACTTCAGGCTCTACTACAAAGCCACAGTTATCAAGACAGTATGGTACTGGCACAAAGACAGAAATACAGATCAATGGAACAAAATGGAAAGCCCAGAGATAAATCCACGCACATATGGACACCTTATCTTTGACAAAGGAGGCAAGAATATACAATGGATTAAAGACAATCTCTTTAACAAGTGGTGCTGGGAAATCTGGTCAACCACTTGTAAAAGAATGAAACTAGAACACTTTCTAACACCATACACAAAAATAAACTCAAAATGGATTAAAGATCTAAACATAAGACCAGAAACTATAAAACTCCTAGAGGAGAACATAGGCAAAACACTCTCTGACATACATCACAGCAGGATCCTCTATGACCCACCTCCCAGAATATTGGAAATAAAAGCAAAAATAAACAAATGGGACCTAATTAAACTTAAAAGCTTCTGCACATCAAAGGAAACTATCAGCAAGGTGAAAAGACAGCCTTCAGAATGGGAGAAAATAATAGCAAATGAAGCAATGGACAAACAACTAATCTCAAAAATATACAAGCAACTCCTACAGCTCAACTCCAGAAAAATAAATGACCCAATCAAAAAATGGGCCAAAGAACTAAATAGACATTTCTCCAAAGAAGACATACAGATGGCTAACAAACACATGAAAAGATGCTCAACATCACTCATTATCAGAGAAATGCAAATCAAGACCACTATGAGGTACCATTTCACACCAGTCAGAATGGCTGCAATCCAAAAGTCTACAAATAATAAATGCTGGAGAGGGTGTGGAGAAAAGGGAACCCTCTTACACTGTTGGTGGGAATGCAAACCAGTACAGCCACTATGGAGAACAGTGTGGAGATTCCTTAAAAAACTGGAAATAGAACTGCCTTATGATCCAGCAATCCCACTGCTGGGCATACACACTGAGGAAACCAGAAGGGAAAGAGACACGTGTACCCCAATGTTCATCGCAGCACTGTTTATAATAGCCAGGACATGGAAGCAACCTAGATGTCCATCAGCAGATGAATGGATAAAGAAAGCAGTGGTACATATACACAATGGAGTATTACTCAGCCATTAAAAAGAATTCATTTAAATCAGTTCTAATGAGGTGGATGAAACTGGAGCCTATTATACAGAGTGAAGTAAGCCAGAAAGAAAAACACCAATACAGTATACTAACGCATATATATGGAATTTAGAAAGATGGTAACAATAACCCTGTGTACGAGACAGCAAAAGAGACACTGATGTATAGAACGGTCTTATGGACTCTGTGGGAGAGGGAGAGGGTGGGAAGATTTGGGAGAAAGGCATTGAAACATGTAAAATATCATGTATGAAACGAGATGCCAGTCCAGGTTCGATGCACGATACTGGATGCTTGGGGCTAGTGCACTGGGACGACCCAGAGGGATGGTATGGGGAGGGAGGAGGGAGGAGGGTTCAGGATGGGGAACACATGTATACCTGTGGTGGATTCATTTTGATATTTGGCAAAACTAATACAATTATGTAAAGTTTAAAAATAAAATTAAATTAAAAAAAGAAAGAAAGAAAGAAAAGAAAAAAAAATAGATGTGCAAACAAGCAGACCATTTCTGTTTTTGTTTTTTATCTAGCCACTTTACCACTGCCATTTCAATGGCATGGATTATTTTTAACATGGCCACCACATATTGGATGGCCATTTCTCATCTGATCCCACACCCTCACTTTACAACACATTCCTAACAGTGGAATTCAGCAAGAGTATGTTACTTGGGTATAGGATAAAACAAAATAGTTTACACATTCAATCTTAAAGGAAATCAACCATGAATATTCATTGAAGGGACTGATGTTGAGGCTGAAGCTCCAATACTTTGGCCACCTGATGCAAAGAACTGACTCACTGGAAAAGACCCTGATGCTGGGAAAGACTGAAGGCAGGAGGAAAGGGGGATGACAGAGGATGAGATGGCTGGATGGCATTACCAACTCTATGGACATGAGTTTCAGCAAACTATGGGAGATGATGAAGGACAGGGAAGCCTAGCATGCTGCTGTCCATGGGGTTGCAAAGAGCTGGACAAGACTTGGCAACTGAACCACAACAATAATTGTAATAAAAGCAGTAAGCTTACTGATAAAAGCATACTTCAATCAAAGGAGCCACATCAAAGTTACAGTGTCAAGAAATATATAGGATCAGAGATTATATTAAAATGCCCACTTTGAAAAACCTTCAATTACATGTATATTAAAATGCCCACTTTGAAAAACCATCAACATACATGTATAGTTGACAATAACATGTGCTAAATATTATGGTACCAATAATGTATTTTGTAAGAATTATATTTTCTGATGACAAAGAACACAAACTAATGTATAAAATTTTTTCATGTCATTTAGAAGTTCCCCAAGTCCAATTTGTTCATGTGAAAAAATTTGATCAGCTATTCCTCAGGTGAATCCCCATACTCATACATTACAGCCAAAAATACTTTCACTTAATGAATTAACAAGAAGTCAAGATGTTGCATTGTTAAAAAAAAATAAAAAGTATCTGATGGGAAGCAGATAGGAGGCTTAAGAAAATGGGGAAAAATCTTTGGTTGATGCTAAAGAACAATTATACTGGATATCTTTCAGCTTTCTATGCATGCTAAGAAGGATCCAACTCTTTGCAACCCCGTGGACTGTAGCCCGCCAGGCTCCTCTGTCCATGGGATTTTCCAGGCAAGAATACTGGAGTGGATTCCATTTCTTCTCCAGAGGAGGGCTTCCCTGGTGGCTCAAATGGTAAAGAATCCACCTGCAATGCAGGATATCCAGGTTCCATCCCTGGGTCGGGAAGATCTCCTGGAGAAGGGAATGGCAACCCACTCCACTATTCTTGCCTAGGAAATCTTACGTACAGGGGAGTCTGGTGGGCTACAGCCCATGGGGTTGCAAAGAGTCAGACACGACTGAGTGACTGACACCTTCACACTTTCTTTTCACTTTCTCCAGGGGCTCTTCCCCAACCCAGGGATCGAACCCATATAAGTCTCCTGCATTGGCAGGCGGATTCTTCACCGCTCAGCCATTAGGGAGCTGAGCGGCAACTATTTCCCATGATTGCTAGCATCTGCCTGCCTCGATTCTTCTAAACCGGCCCATTCATCTAAAGTAACCACTCTGCTAGGGTTCCTGAATCCCAGCCATCTGGGATGAAATCTAACTCCTGATAGCAGTCTGATTGAAACAGCAGTGAAAAGGAGATGTGACACTTACGCCGCTCTTCTAAATACCTTGAAAAGAGGTCATCATCCAAAACTGGCAGACAGGTAAAACAGCTCAGCGGTCTGCTTGAAACTAGCCTTTAGGGAGAGTCAGACAAGGTATTTTTTTCCCAGATGCATCTATCTTCCAGGCTTCCCTGGTGGCTCAGTGGTAAAGGATCCACTTGAAATGCAGGAGATGACGATTAGATCCATGGGTCATGAAGATCCCTGGGTCATGGAGGAGGAAATGGCAATCCACCCCAGTATTCTTGCCTGGAAAATTCCATGGATAGTGGAGCCTGGTGGGGTACAGTCCAAGCAGTCGCAAAAGAGTCAGACATGACTGAGAGACTACACAACTACAAGTCTCTCTCTCCACTTCCAGCTCCACCACCTGATCTTGAATTTATAGAAGACAGATAAAGGGAAACTGAACAATACATTCTAGTTTGTTTACTTCAAGCTATGGGGTAGAAGGCAGAGGTTCTGGGTGGGGTTCTGCGAGCACACAGAACAGTATGTAATTAGACTATCTTTCAGACCAATTATCTTAAGAATCTAGGCAGAGCACAAAAGAGGAGGAAGACTCCATAATACTAACAGTATCTTACATTTTATAGTACTATTGCTCCCAAAATGTTTTATATCCTCATTCTATTGTTGTTCAGTCTCTCAGTGAGGTCCGACTCTTTGCAACCCCATGGACTGCAGCACGCCAGGCTTCCCTGTCCTTCCCATCTCCCAGAGTTTGCTCAGGCTCACATCCATTGAGTCGGTGATGCCATCCAGCCAACTCATCCTCTGCCAACCCCTTCTCCTCCTGCCCTCAATTTTCCCCAGCATCAGGGTCTTTTCTAATGAGTCAACTTTTCCTATCAGGTGGCCAAATTATTGGAGTTTTGTATCCTTCATGTTATCTGACTTAGATATTGCCTAATTAGGAAATCAGACCCTAACAATCTGATCAGAGAATGCAAACCTAAGAAGATAAAGCGAACACTGAAAATAGCTGTATTATAAAAAGTAAATAACATTTGCAGAGTAGGTATACTGGGCTATCTCATCTAATGCAACTGTTCCAATTCTTGTTTAAAAACCGACTATAAAGCAATTTTCTTTTAATCAAAATGTATTTTTTCATTAACTTCCATTACCAAGCCAAAGATACGTTCCCCATAGGCAATATTTTAGCCCTAAGTCTAAATAAAAATAACATTTAACAATGCAACAAACCCCTCTAAAGTCAATTATCTAAAGTAAAAGCTATAGTTTTCTGACCAAACAATAATCACACTCAAAGTAATACAGAGAAAGCAAATAAAGTCTCCAGAACAACATTACCTTAAGGATAGACCCACTTAGAGGCAAAGTCACTAACAGAGGCTTCCATGTGAGGCAGCCTGTGATGTCATTGATTTATAGTAAGAAGTATTTACACTCTTTCTTTCTCCCAGTCCTGGGAGGAAGAGTTCTTAAAAACCTCAGAATTTCTGTTGGAGGAGGTCATTGAGAGGACATGACCTCTCCTTGACCTCTGAATTGGCCCAGGGCAACTGGAGGCTCATCAACCCCCTCACCCTATCCCCTGTCCATGGCATGTACATACTGCACACCATTCCCGCGGTTGGAACTGTTTTCAAGCATGCAGCCTTTGAGAGAGACCCATGTTGTTGAGATGGTTGGCCCAGCATATATGAATGAACGGTTAAGTCTTCTACATAAACTTTTAAGATTCTGGACAGCTGGTGCAGAGATCTAACCCTCTTACAACAGTGGAAGACAGCTTCGTTTGTAAATTTCCTTGCTTATTCCAATCTCCACCTACCAGTCTGGCCAGTTCTTCTCTCCTTATGGACTAACAGTGTCCTAAGTGATAAGACCATTAGAGGCGAAAAGGAAAATCCTTTTCATCATTCATAACAAGTCCCTTTCAACCACAACTGAGTTTACTAGTTTAAAAAAAAAAAAAAAGTGACTTTCAGAAAGCACAATTCCAAGAGAAGCAATCAGGTGAGTGGGGGGAGGGGTGAATAAGGGGGTGGAGTTCCACCCCCCGAGCTCCTCCTACCCCTCACCTGTATGTGGGACACAGTTTGAAGGACCCTGGGGAGGTTACACTCAAAACCTTCCAACATTTGATGTATGGCACTTCATTCCTGGTTACATTCCTTTAAGTTAAATAACACTTCTTTCCCTTAGAGTCATCATCCTCTTCTTTTTTGGGGGGGCGGGGGGGGCAGGTGGGGATGGAGGGAGAGTTGGTGATGGTCCTTCCCTGAAGCACATGGAATAGACATTGAAGGGTCAATTCGATTAACAAGCGCCCAAATGAATTCAATTATACAAATAACTGACATCTCTAAATGTCATCTCAAGTGGCCATAGGCAGATCAGAACTTTCTTCTGAACAGGAAATAGGCTTTAAAAGGTTAACTTGTTATACCTTAGCAGCTGTGTAATCTACATCAGAATTACCAAAGATGCTCATTTTAAAATGTACATACTTATCCCCACCCTAGACCTTCTCAACCTGTATCCTAGAAATTGTTCTGGAAATCTGAAACTGAACATCAGCTCCCAGGGTCACGTGAACACTAGAAAACCACTGTGCTTAGTCGTGTGGTCATGTCCAACTCTTTGTGACCTCATGGACACTAGCCCACCAGGCTCGTTTGTCCATGGGATTCTCCAGACAAGAATACTGGAATGGGTTGCCATGCCCTTCTACAAAGGACCTTCCCAACATAGGATAGAACCCAGGTCTCCTGCATTGCAGGTGGACTCTACCAGCTGAGCTACCAGAGAAGCCCTGAAAACCACTGCTTGCTGTGAATAAGGTTATCAAACCTTCGCCTCAGCCGAGAAAGGAGAAGGGCACTAGCTTAGCCTCACTATCCTATTCTGTGTATATTGTGTGCCCTGAGTGCCCCAGAGTTCTTCATTCTTTGCCATGATAGAGCCCTGCATGCAAAGTCACTTCAGTCGTGTCTGACTCTTTAAGACCCTATGGACTGTAGCCCGCCAGGCTCCTCTGTCCATGGGATTCCCAAGGCAAGAATACTGGAGTAGGTAGCCATTTCCCTTCTCCAGGATATCTTCCCGACCCAGGGATCAAACCTCTGTCTCCTGGGTCTCCTGCACTGGCAGGCAGATTCTTTACTGCTGAACCACCGAAGTCCATGACAGAGCCCTACAAGGGTGCAATCACATATCCTCCAGCTGTAGGGGGGCTGTACAGTTCAGAAAGCGTGTTTTCATTAACTTTCTTTTTAAACCTTCACAGCAGTCCTATAAGCATTATTTTTATACCAATTTTCTATGTTTAAAAAAAAAAACAGATTTTCAGAGAAATTAAGTATCCTTCTCAAGGTTATACAGAACTGAGATTCAAACCGTATCTTTTGATGCTAATTCTCATGTTCTGAGTCTGGCTTGTATCACTTGAAAAGTTTAATAGCCCTTAAAAGGGGAAAAAAGAAAAAGAGGGTAAATGGGACTTTGAGTGAAATCTCAAATAATCAAAAGATGAGAGCACAAAACGGGATTAAAAAATTCTTATGTTGGACATTTACAATTCAAAGTAAATTGCCCTGACTCTTCATAGCACAGTCAGATTGTAATACCACAAAAACACTTGACTCTAATCAAAGGCCAACAGAACACTGGTTGTTCTCAGCCATTTGATTTTACGCTAAGCTCTAAGGATCTTTTCTCAGCCTAATGCGGAATTTTATATTTCGGCTGTGGACAAAGCACAGTAACACAGGCTATATTTTGGCTTAGAAAAATATAATCTTTTTAATCTAATTTTTATTAAACAAAACTCTAAGTCTGCACAGGCCGAGGGAATAGTATAATGATCCCACATGCATCCATCTCCCAGCTTCATCAATTATCAAGATTCCACCATTCTTAGGGAAAAATATAGTCTTAAAAAAACCTTTTAAATCATACCACAATGTATAAATTCAGAATTCCCCACTGCAAATCTCAAAATATTTCCTAAATAAAGAAGTGAATATGTATATTAACAAATAAATTTACATACACACATATATACACAATTTTAGGGGAATAAATTGTTTTCCTCGTGGGGATGCATACAAAAGGCCTGCTTACAGCTCAAAAATGTGTATGTTTTCACAATCTGTTTGATGGCAGGCACTAATGGTCAGGAAAAATAAAATTTGGTCCTTACAGTCTGTCCTGTCTTTAAGCAAAATGTGTGCCATTTACTTGGGAGCTATATAACAGATGTGAATTTAAAAGGAAGAGACCAGTTATAAAGCACCAGGGGGAAGCTGTGCAGATGTCCCTGTTTTTAATGCGTTACTGTGCGGGGTCCAATTTATCTCACTGCAAGTGATCTAGGACTTCATGAAACAGCTCCAAATTATAGATCGCCAACACCCTTTAAAGGTCTTACGTTACAAAAATAAAAAGCATTCTTAAACCTGGCTATTAAGGCACAGAGGGTAGTGTCCTGGACGCATTAAATCTGATAAACAAGATGGAAGGAGGGGAATGCTTGGGGGACTTCCAAGCAAGGCGATATAATACAAAGGCACATGTGGACAGGCTTCAAGCCCCTAATGGGAAGGCAATTTCTAAGAGCTCCCTGTGGAAAAGAGCATTAAACAGTTCATCACATCAGAAGCCTGAAACAGTGTCATTATCATGAGGATGAAGTATTCTTTTTGCTTTCCTAAAGATGCAGTTTTCAATAGGTCCGCTGCTGCTGCTAAGTCGGTTCAGTCGTGTCCAACTCTGTGCGACCCCGTAGACAGCAGCTCACCAGACTCCCCCTTCCCTGGGATTCTCCAGGCAAGAACACCAGAGTGGGTTGCCATTTCCTTCTCCAAATAGGTCCGCTAACTATTGCATATTAACTTCCGGTTTTGTGTCAGGCACTCTATTAGATCCATATATAATATGAAGATAATCTCACTTAATTTACAGAACCTTTGCAATCAGTATTGCTAATGGACTTCAGAGAAGAGGAAGCTGAGATTTTGGTACAAGGAACTTGAGATACAAAGCAGCTGATTCGGGATCTGTGCTTGGGTCTTTCTGATTTCCAAAGTTGTTTTCTCTCATAAACAATAGGTGTCAGTGACCTTGATATAATCCTTTTCAGGACAACCTAGCGGTATGTATCTCCTTGCTGAAGCGATTTCTTTTCTAGAAATTTAGCCTGAGGGAATAACTGACTAGTTTCCAAAGCAGTATATACAGAGATTTACTGTCGTGTTGTTTACAATATAAAAAATTGGCAACCACTAGTGTCCACTGAGACTGAAAAAATTAATTTTGATAAATCCATATACTGTAATGGTAAATATACCTGTTTCAAAGATTCAAAATGAGTTATATATTGATATATAACCTCTCTTTACTTTGAGGTGGGAAAAACAAACCATAGAAGATTACTGGAATTATGCACGTGTGTGTATGTGTGTGTAAGTGTGTAGGTGTTAGAAAGATACACAACAAACTTATCAGTGGTTTCAGCATCTCTGAATTACTTAAAATTTTGAACTATACTATCAGATGAGGATAAAATGTTTCCATTTGAAATACTAAGTCCCTAGTTTTTTCTTCTCAAAAGTCAAACTCCTGGTGCAATCCTGTCAAGATTTTGGACAGTGTCAACAGGACTATTTTGTGAGAAAGGAAGGGGTTGTTTTTATTCAAATGTTGTCTAATTTGCCAAGCCTTCCCTGACCACTAGCGGCAGAAACATGCTCCCTCTCTGGGCTCCCAGGACATCCTGAATATGTTCTTTATTATACCAGTTAGTTAGCTCACTGCTTACAACAGTTGCGTTGTAACACGTACATCTGCCACCCTCAGTTGACTCTGAGACCCTCAAAAATAGAAGCTGCATTTCTTTTATCTGGCACGTGACATATCTATTTAACCTGTTTGATGAATGAATAAGTAATAGAGGAAGGGGATGAGGGAGGGAAGGAAAAAGGAAGGATGTTTAACTTCAAAAATCTAATGGTGCATTCAAAGCCCACACCATTAAACCATAGTAGCCCTTCACAAATTAATTCATCAAAGCCTGGGCTGAAGGTACTGCTGTCGAGAGAAAGCCCTGGGTCATGAAAAGAACATGGGCTTTGGGGTTGGACAACAAATGTAAATCCTGGGTTTTCTAGTTAGAAATTTCGTGAGAAAGTCTTTATCACTTAGGCTTAGATTCACCACCTGTAAAACAGGTGCGATAATACTGACTTCATGTTTGCTGTGAGGACAAAATTAGATAAAATATGCACAAGGCCAACACAAAGTAGACAGTCAATGAACATTTGCTGTCCTCAGTATTACAAAGCCTAAGTGAAAAGTATTTGTGCTAAGTGTGGCTCATTAGAGCACAAGAGTATACAATTAAGAATTGTTTTTAAGCTGCTGATACTCACTTCAGATTCAAGACTGATCAGTTTCTGGAACAGAGATACCCTCAAACCGTCCAGCTGGTCAGATGGATCTCCCAGGTAATCTGTTTTGGGATATCCACTAGACCACTTTGAATCTTGGTCAAGGAAGTTGAAGTCTTTGGTGATCTCTTGGTTTCATGTAATCAAAGACATTCTCTGACTTACAAAAAGAAAAGCTATCAAAGACTTGGTTATATTGTTAGTGAGTATAGAACCTTGAATAATGTTTCTTGAGGTGGGAGGGGAAGGAAATTGATAATATGTATCAATGTATTGAATATGTATTACCCTTTGATTCAACAATTGTTCATCTGAGTTTATCCTATAAAATCACCTGCAAAAATGTGCAATTCTACAATGTGGAACACTTTGCAAGCGTGAAAAATCAGCAATGACTCAAATCCATAGGGAAATGGCTAAATAAACTATGATATATTCCTCCAGTGGTGTATATTCCAGCTATTAGAATGAAACTGATCTATGTATACATCCATGATAAAAATCTGCCAGATGTATAAGTGAAAAAAAGCAAACTGCAGGACAATATAAGCCAAATTCTGTTAAAAACAGTAGTTTTTATATACCTAGGAAAATGTATTCAGAATTTCTCTGTCAGGGTAATACGAGCAAACTTTCACTTTCTACTTATATAAAATACCTTATCATTTATAATCACTTATAAATGAGCATGCATTATTGTGATAATTCAAGCACAAAAAGTGTTACATTTTAAAATCCAAGTTACTAATGGGAAGGAAGGTAAAATATAGGACAAAATTTGACTTTGTTAGTCTTACTCTATCCTGTTTGATGATTCTAGTCCCCACTTGAGGCTTCCCAGGCGGCTTACTGGTCAAGAATCTGCCTGCCAATGCCGGAGATGTGGGTTCCATCCCTGGGTCAGGAAGATCTCCTGGAGGAGGAAATGGCAACCCACTCCAGTACTCTAGCCTGTGAAATCCCATGGACAGAGGAGCCTGGAGGGCTACCTGGGCTCACAGAGTCAGACACGACTGAGCAACTAAGCGTGCATGCAATATACAATGCACTCTGACCACTAGCCAGAGAAATCACTGTCCCCTGTAACTCTATTAGCTAACCTGACAGGTCTGACTGATGGTAAATGGGACAGAGAATATCTAGAATGGTTTTTTTCTCTTTTTCCAAAATGAACAAAAGCCTAATAGACAACCTGGCTGTGAAATATGTAATTAGAAAAAGTATTGCCCCTTGGTTAAAGAAGTGACCTCCAATGGGCGATAATTCCTCTAGATTGAACATTTTGTTACAATTGTCCACAGAAACTTAAAGAGGTTATTTCCTTGATCTGCCGGGCATTCATTCTCTACTATAAGCATCACACAGTGTAATGTATATACCCTACATGTAGAAGATTAATAGCATTTCTCTAGTGCTTTCCCCCTGAACTTCTCAATATAAGTGGAAATGGTTTAATCTGAATCACTTTTGAGCACCAGCATTCAAGCACTCCTAGCTGTTCTTTCTGCTCACTTCCTTTACTGTTACACATTCTTCCTTTAAAATAAAATCATCTATATTCACTTAAACTAAAAAAATACAAACAAAAAATTTTCCCTATCCACAATTTTGTAAAGATTGAAGAAATGAACAAAATTCAGGGTTGGTGAGTAAACAGTCAGACACAGTTGTGGGGGTGTAAATTAGTACACTTTTTCCAGGTGATAGTTTGGCCATGTGTATCAAAATGGGGAGTGTGAATCCCTCTGACCTAGACAACTCACAAAGAAGTGAAAAGATGTATACTTAGTGAAAAATGAGATATAACCTGTTCTATCATTAGCAAAGAACAGGTTTAAAAACCAGAATATTTAGACAACAGGACATTAGTTCTGAGATATTTAACAGATTAAACTATACTATAGTACGGACTTCCTTCATGGTCCAGTGGTCAAGAATCTACCTCCCAATGCAGGGACATGGGTTTGATTCCCGGTTGGGGAACTGAGATCCCACATGAAACAGGGCAAGCCAGCATGCCACAACAAAAGATCCCACATCCTACAACTAAGAGATCCCACACAACCAAATAAATTAAAAAATTTAAATTACATTATAGTAAATCCACTTGCCAGTGCAGGAGATACAAAAGACATAGGTTTGATCCCTGGGTTGAGAAGATCCCCTGGACTAGGAAGTAGCAACCACTCCACTATTCTTGCCTGGAAAATTCCATGGACAGAGCAGCCTGGTGGGCTACAGTTCACAGGACTGCAAAGAGTCAGACATGACTGAGCAACTGAGCACACACAGTAGATGAAATAGTGACCCCTCCAAAAAAAAAAATTCATGAATATCAGAAACCTCAGAATGTAACCTAATTTGGAGATAGAGTATTTACAGATATAATTAAAAGTCTCAAGATGAGACTAAACCCTGGGTTTAGGGTGAACTGTAAATCTAAGCTGACATCCTTATAGAAAAAGGAGAAGTGCTATGGCATGAGGGCTTAGTTTAAAGAAATACTATGTAGATTCCAATGTATTGACATGGAAAGATATCTGTGAACACATTGTTGGACACAATAAAACAGGTCTTCAAGCTTATTGGTATCTTATAATTTATCCCAAAGACAGATCCTTGCAAGGATGTTTACCAAAATGCTATGCCTAGTTATTTCTAGATAGCATGATTTGAGTTGATTTCTTCTTGATGTTTTTTGTATTTGGGATTTTTTATAGTAAGTGTGATTTTTTTTTAATTTATCTATTTTCACCAATAGTAATAATAATAATAACAAATATCCCCCTCAAATTACACCATAGCAAAATTTCCTTCTTTACCCTCAATGTGCCTATGATAAGTCTTGACGCTTCCATTCCCATTTTAAAGAATATGGAGGGTCAGGGAGATAAACCAACATCACTAAGGATTTAGAGCAGAATTTTAAAATTAAGCCCAGGATTTACCAAAACTGAAGGTGTCATTGTCAGCTGTTACCTTAGACATTTCTTTCTCACTTTAAGAGGTTTGATCCCCACTCACATATCACCAAGAGACTGACCTTGAGGAGTAGGACAGGAACACCTCAAGACCAGAGTTTTCTCCTTGTATATCAAGAGGGTCATGCTTTAGTTCAGTGACGTTGAAGTTGTGCTACAGGAAGGAATGAGATTCAAGAGAGATTCTCATCCTTCTAACCTCCCCGTCCTCCAGTCACACCTCTGGAAGGCAGGGGAAACATCCAAAGAAGGTTTAACATCCAATGAGTGAAAGAAATCACTCTAACATAGGGAGCAAATGCATGACACACTTGGTCCCACTCTCAGATCTGTGACAGCCATTACTAATCAATGGCATTATTTCAGACTGTGCTTGCTCAGTCATGTCCAATTGTTTGTGACCCTATGGACTGTAGCCCACCAGGCTCCTCTGTCCATGGGGATTCTTCAGGCAAGAATGCTGGAGGAGGTTGCCAGTCCCTTCTCCAGGGGATCTTCCCAACCCAGGGATCAGATCAAACCCAGGTCTCCCGCAGTACAGGCAGATTCTTTACCAACTGAGCCACCAGAGAAGCCTGAGAACGGAGACTAGATGACAATCCCTACACAGTTGACTCTCCAGATGAAATCTATTCACCATGCTATATCCTATTCTGAAACAAATTCTGATCAAAGACAAAAGGAAGAGTTTGTTGGCAAAACAGCAAAGTAAAAGTGAGCAAAATCTTGGAAAAAGAATGATAATAATTATACATTTTATTTAGCATCTACTAGATAGCATATTAAAAAGCAGAGACATTACTTTGCCAACAAAGATCTATCTAGTCAAGGCTATGGTTTTTCCAGTGGTCATGTATGGATGTGAGAGTTGGACTGTGAAGAAAGCTGAGCACCGAAGAATTGATGCTTTTGAACTGTGGTGTTGGAGAAGACTCTTAAGAGTCCCTTGGACTGCAAGGAGATCCAACCAGTCTATCCTAAAGGAGGATCGGTCCTGGTGTTCTTTGGAAGGACTGATGCTGAAGCTGAAACTCCAATACTTTGGCTACCTCATGCGAAGAGTTGACTCATTGGTAAAGACCCTGAAGCTGGGAAGGATTGGGGGCAGGAGGAGAAGGGGACGACAGAGGATGAGATGGCTGGATGGCATCACCGACTCGATGGACATGAGTTTGAGTGAACTCCTGGAGTTGGTGATGGACAGGGAGGCCTGGCGTGCTGCGGTTCATGGGGTCGCAAAGAGTTGAACATGACTGAGCGACTGAACTGAAGTACCTACTACATGCCAGCTCTGGTGCTATAAAGGACGCTAAAACATTCTCTGTCCTTGAGGAGTTTACAGGAAGAGACAGAGATTATGACAGTAGATGTTAGAAAGACCAAAAAAACAAGATACACAAGATTCTGTTAAGGGCTCCTTCTCCTTGGCTAGAACGACATCCATCCAAAGGTTCATTCAGAGCCTAGACTTCCCAGAGCTACAACACAGAGGCTGCTCCAGTCAACATACAGACTTTATTCTTTGCTGAAACCATAAAACACAAGAAATTTAGGGAATCCTTCATCACAAGAAAAAATGATAAGTATACATGGTGATGGATGTTAACTGGACTTTTTGTGTGATCATTTTGCAACATAAACAAATATGAAATCATTATGCTATACAGCTAAAACTAATATAATGGTATATACAAATTATATCTATGTAAAAATATACTTGAAAATTAAAAAGAAATGCAGGGAATCCAAAAGTGCTAACTCTCTACTGATTATAGAAATACTCACTGCTATCATTTGTTGAGCAAGTGTCAACCACGTTTTATACACCACCTCCACTCTTCACAACAACTTGGCAAGGCAGATATTACTATTTTCATTTTACTCATGAGGAAAATAAAGTTCTGAGAGGTGAAGTAACATGATCAGGAAATAGCCTTTAAGGAGTGGAAATGAGATTCCAACTCAGGTCTTTCTGAGTCCATTTGCCACACCATGCCACGCCATACCCTGATGAGGGTAAAAACATATATGAGCTTGTAAGAACAGGTACACTCACATCTATCTATCTACCTACCTATCTAATCTGGTATATACATGGTCATGTACCCAGCAAACACCAACACCCACACAGCTACTGAGGAGAACAACTGCATTTCTACAAATTACCAGGATGCCATTAACACTGCAGAGGTATAAACTTGGGGGGAAAAGTGGCTTCTGATCATAGGAAATGCTCTCTAAAGATTGGATTCAATGGACTCAAATCAAGAAACTTCCCATTATACAGCTTCTCTGGCACTTATATAGCTACCAAGAACCTAATTGTACTATTTGAAGGCTTCCCTAGTGGCTCAGACAGTAAAGCGTCTGCCTGCAGTGCGGGAGACCTGGGTTCGATCCCTGGGTTGGGAAGATCCCCTGCAGAAGGAAATGGCACCCCACTCCAGTACTCTTGCCTGGAAAATTCCAGGGACTGAGGAGCCTGGTAGGCTGCAGTCCATGGGGTCTCAAAGAGTCGGACATGACTGAGCAACTTCACTACTTTCACTACTTCTACGGAAAGCAAGCAGGCGGTGTGTGGAATCACATCAGCAGAACAGCAGCAGGAATATTTCCACTCCGTTGGTATGGTTTTGCCTCTGCCTTCTTCAAACCTATTGTGGGGCAGAAGGCCTGGAAATCAAAGCTGGAATGACAGAAAGGAAACAAAGGGAATGGAACGGACCTGCCAGACTTTGGAGGATAGTGAAATGAGGGGCAAAGTCTCACCTCATCAGCCTAGAGGTCTTCAATAGAAAAAAAAGAAAAGTCTAAGGAAACGAAACCAGTTTGATTTAAAGGTACTGCAAAATGATTTTTTTTTTAATTAAAATCTTTGCATCAAATAAGAGCTTTCTTCACATAACAAATGCCTCAGATTAATCACCGAAAATTAAAGCACACAGTTCTTGTATTTCGGTTGTTTTTTCTCATATTGCCAACATGTTCCAGCATTCAAGTCAAAGCCAAAGATTAAACGTCCTTATATTTTTGTTGTGATTTTACTGCCAAATGCAAACATCCAAGTGTAAGTAAGTCATTACTCTCCCGCTGTTGTGGTCTGATTAATTCTCACAATATTAGCCAGCAATTCATTTTATCCCTTGGCGTCACAAGTCCAGTTGAAGGAGATAAGTGGCTGATAAAAGATCTCTGAGAACAGTTATAAATGATTCACTTTAAAAGAATAATAAAGCAACCACTGGAAAGCGCAGCTGAGTAAACCCTCCATACATTGCACAAAACTAATTTAGTTTAAAAAACTTCAGCAAATTATAGTCAATAATCTTCACTGTCACCCTGCTGCTCACAAAACTTTTGAGAAGAAACTTAATGCTGAAATGCAAATATTTAATTAGATTTTAATGGTGAGGTTTATTTTTCCTAAATCTGGTCATCTGTCTCAATTATGTTCTCCATTTTTTACAGTTAACCAGGAATTGTCATCCCCATGGGCTTTGGGGAATGTTTTCTCTTTCCTAATTCCTGTTTAGCATTAGCTTTTTCACAAGTGTAGTTCTTGTAGAAAGGGTTTCCGTTTGTTCTCTTTTGGAAAAGAGAAACGTCGAGGAAAAAGAAAATACATAATTTTCTCAGTTCAGTTCAGTCACTCAGTCATGTCCGACTCTTTGCAACCCTGTGAATCGCAGCACGCCAGGCCTCCCTGTCCATCACCAACTCCCGGAGTTCACTCAGACTCACGTCCATCGAGTCAGTGATGACATCCAGCCATCTCATCCTCTGTCGTCCCCTTCTCATCCTGCCCCCAATCCCTCCCAGCATCAGAGTCTTTTCCAATGAGTCAACTCTTCACATGAGGTGGCCAAAGTACTGGAGTTTCAGCTTTAGCATCATTCCTTCCAAAGAAATCCCAGGGCTGATCTCCTTCAGAATGGACTGGTTGGATCTCCTTGCAGTCCAAGGGACTCTCAATGCTCTAAGCAATGCTTTTAAAGCTAACTGTCCTTCTGTCCTAATAACTGAGGCTCATCAGTAGCTAAACAATTACTTGTCTTTTCCTACCTCACCACAAAGGGCAATTCATATGAGTTTTTATTTATTTAAAATCTAATTAAAGCAGTTCTGTGTATACCCGGAAAGTTTTAAACCTATATGTCTTCCAAACGTATTCTGTAGTTTAGATTTTTACATTAATTTATAGAAATTAGTTAAATGTGGCTGCTCACACCCCTTTCAACAAAACTAATACGACAATCGGCCATAAAATTCTTCAGAACTGCTACCGGGTGAAAAAAAAGAAGAGTTTCTCTTCTTTTTCCCGATCATCAAGCTATGCAAGTACCCTGCTTCAGACTCACCCTTTTACGCTGGGCTTTGTGATGCTGAGGCTACTCTGAGCCGCCTTTCTGTCCTTTTCGAGATGTTAGACTCCGCCACCAGGGGGCGCTAGGGAGACTGGCGGTCTGGAGAAGGAAGAAGGGCCTTGCTCATCCTCTCAGCTTCCAGTCCCTCTGAGTATCTTCCCAGCAATGCTTCTTCACCAGCACCAGCAGGTGACTGCAGTTTGCCGTTTTTATTAATACAGCATTGGCAGAAGCAGCCTCGTCTCACCAGTCTCACCAGTCTGAGACACCAGCACCGGCAGATGGTGCACTCCTCCAAAGTGTGGGGGTGCGGCGCCGTTCCAGCCCCAAGGGTCGGTCCTCCAATCCTCTCCGCTTGATCAAGCCACTCTCATGCCTTGGTTCCCCCGGTGGCTGGTCACTGCTTTCTCGGTTGCTATCTTTGTGATATCTTAATATTCACTTTTTACATCTCCAGTTAATACCTTTCATACAATTGTTAGTAATGAATTCTGCAAATTAGTTGGGGGTACTTTCAGCCTCCTGAAGGGTCCTGACTGTCGTTGTTTAGTCAGTAAGTCACCTCCGACTCTTTTGAGACCCCTTGAACTGTAGCTTGCCAGGCACCTCTGTCCATGGGTTTTCCAAGCAAGAACACTGGAGTGGGTTGCCTTTTCCTTCTCCAGGAGATCTGCCCAACCTAGGGATCAAACCTACGTCTCCTGCACTGGCAGGAGGATTCTTTTAACACTGAACCATCAGGGAAGCCCTACCCTGACTAATACAACTTGTTTGTTTATTTTTAAATCAGATAGACCCAGGTTGAAATCCCAGCCTTCTACCACTTACTAGCTGTGTGCCCTTGGCAAATTGCTCAAGATATCTGATTTCCTTTTGCCTTTGTACAAAAAGGGTTTACTATCCTATCAGGATTAATGAGATAATCCATATCAAGTGATATAAAATAATACTTTAAAAAATTGATTCCTTTACCCTCCACCTTCTATAGGTTCAAATTCTCCCATTTACAACAGATAGGAGTTTTGCTCTTTCCCTACAGAGAGTAAATTCATTCTTTATCCTACCTGACAACTTATATTGTGCCAATTGTAGTTCTAAAATCACTTGTTACCTTTTTCATGATGTCTTAATTCCAGGTGCAGTCATCACAATAATTCTGTCGATCCTGTCAATATCTTTTTATGTTAACCATACTCTTTTCCATGGCTTCCTGGCAGCCTATCTTCTGTTTGAGTTATTTTGCTGATGTTCATGACATTTCTTTTTAAGACATTCCCACATCTCTTACTGTCTCTCCATGTGGTCTCTGGAGAGGTCTTCCCTCTCCCCTCCTCTCCCTCCCACTCAGCCTCGCCTTCACAACTGACTCCCCACATCCCTTCCCTTGCTTCCTGGAAATTTCATATGTCGGTAAAATATTTCCACATTAGGCCACATGTGTCTTTTATAAACATGAAATTCCTCTCTGTCCATTCACTTTTCCTTTGTGAAAGTTTCAGAATATGGCTCATCATGGGCCCGTGATAAATATCCACTGAGTGAAAAAAAAAAAAATGTAATCTCCATTTATCCCAATCATCAGTCTTTTATGTTCCACCCTTTCCAAATGCCTTGGCTTTTACCTTTTGAAAGCAGCTATTTCCTCACTCTGAGCAGAGAAGACTAAACTTGGATCTTTCTTACTGTCTACATTAAGATTATAATACAAAAACAAAATTTCCAAGACACAAAGAGATGTAAGGTATTGAAAGATCTAAAGCAGTGTTGTTGTGTATAATCTATGTTTGCTTAAAAAACACTCTACCTTCAATTTTTTTGTATGATCTAATGTTTAAATAAGGCACTTAGGCATAGTTTCTACATGGACAGCCCAAACTGGTTACTGACACTTACTCCTTGGAAGGAAAGTTATGACCAACCTAGATAGCATATTCAAAAGCAGAGACATTACTTTGCCAACAAAGGTTCGTCTAGTCAAGGCTATGGTTTCTCCTGTGGTCATGTATGGATGTGAGAGTTGGACTGTGAAGAAAGCCAAACGCCAAAGTATTGATGCTTTTGAACTGTGGTGTTGGAGAAGACTCCTGAGAGTCCCTTGGACTGCAAGGAGATCCAACCAGTCCATTCTGAAGGAGATCAGCCCTGGGATTTCTTTGGAAGGAATGATGCTAAAGCTGAAACTCCAATACTTTGGCCACCTCATGCGAAGAGTTGACTCATTGGAAAAGACTCTGATGCTGGGAGGGATTGGGGGCAGGAGGAGAAGGGGACGACAGAGGATGAGATGGCTGGATGGCATCACTGACTCGATGGACGTGAGTCTGAGTGAACTCCGGGAGTTGGTGATGGACAGGGAGGCCTGGCGTGCTGCGATTCATGGGATCACAAAGAGTCGGACACGACTGAGCAACTGATCTGATCTGATCTGATGGAATGATAGCTTCTGTACCTGAGTGCGTGGGAGTATATATATAAAATATTTACAACCTACATGGCTGGGATGGGGTAAGAGGGTGGGAAGGAGACTCAAGAGGGAGGAGGCATATGTATTCTATGGCTGATTCACGTCGCTGTATGGCAGAAACCAACACAGTATTATAAAGCAATTATCCTCTGATGGAAAAAAAAATTCTATAAGTTGCACTCATTTTCTAAAAAATGTATTTATTATTTTCTTATATCTACTTTATTATCAGCAAGGTTGTAAGACAGGCAGGCACTGTTACAAATGGACCTTCTTTTCATATGAATTTTTTTTTAATTGATCAGTGTGACTCATGTATTTCTGTTTGGTTAGCTCATACTGTAAACTGTTTCACAGTTTAATATTTATACTTCAACATTGCTACTAAAATGTTACTGCATCTTTGGCTCCTAGAGTTGTACTCACAGTTTCACTTCTTAAAATAGAATCCTCATATTGTTTGTTTTTTTCAACAGAACTCTGTTTTTAACCTCCAGTGAGGAATTCCTGAGACACCTGATGAATTAGGTGTTGACCTTAATTGTTTCAAGACTCGAATGAGACAACAGAAACCATCTGTGTGGCGTCCCTCCTTCACCACCATTTTACAGGAGACTGAACCAAGGCCTAGAGAGCAGGTACAAACTGGCCAGATTCCGAAGCAGAGAGAGTAGAGCCAGGAAGAAGTTACATCCTCTGAATCTCAAACCAGTACTCTTTCTCTTAATTTTTATCTTGTTACTTCTTGGAAACCCCTAGACTGCTTTCAAATCTTGACTATCTAAAGGGAATAATTTCATTATTTTTCATCTCTGTTCATTCCATTTTGATGCATAATTCTTCTATTTTTCTTTCAATATCATGATATATACATAAAAATTTGAATGTGCCCATGATTCTTTTTGCACCCACTGCCCTACCACTACTTACTCTCAGTTCTTAACTGACAGGCAACCCAGGGAAAAGAAGAATTCAGTTCAGTTCAGTTCAGTACTCAGTCGTGTCCAATTCTTTGCAAACCCATAGACTGCAGCACACCAGGCTTCACTGTCCATCACCAACTCCCGGAGCTTACTCAAACTCATGTCCATCGAGTCGGTGATGCCATCCAACCATCTCATCCTCTGTCGTCCCCTTCTCCTCCCACCCTCAATCTTTCCTTTTCCAACAAGTCAGTTCTTCGCATCAGGTGGCCAGAGTACTGGAGTTTCAGCTTCAGCATCAATCCTTCCAATGAATATTCAAAACTGATTTCCTTTAGGATTGACCGGTTGGATCTTCTTGCTGTCCAAGGCACTCTCAAGAGTCTTCTCCAACACCACAGTTCAAAAGCATCAATTCTTTGGCACTCAACTTTGTTTATAGTCCAACGGTAACATCCATACATGACTACTGGAAAAACCATAGCTATGACTAGATGGACCTTTGTCGGCAATAATACTTCTGTTTTTTAACATGTTGTCTAGCTTGGTCATAGTTTCTCTTCCAAGAAGAAAGCATCTTTTAATTTCATGGCTACAGTCACCATGTGCAGTGATTTTGGAGCCCCCAAAAATATGGATTCTCACTGTTTCCAATGTTTCCCCATCTATTGGCCATGAAGTGATGGGACCAGATGCCATGATCTTAGTTTTTTGAATGTTAAGTTTTAAGGCAGATTTTTTACTATCCTCTTTCACTTTCATCAAGAGGCTCTTTAGTTCTTCTTCACTTTCTGCCATAAGGGTGGTGTCATCTGCATATGTGAGGCTATTGAGATTTCTCCCCACAATCTTGATTCCAGCTTCTGCTTCATCCAGCCTACATTTCACACAATGTACTCTGCAATAAGTTAAATAAGCAGGGTGACAATATACAGCCTTGACGTATGCCTTTCCCAATTTGGAACCAGTCTATTGTTCCAGGTCCAGTTCTAACTATTGCTTCTTGACTTGCATAAAAACAAGACCCGGAGCTGACTGTGGCTCAGATCATGAACTCCTTATTGCCAAATTCAGACTGAAATTGAAGACAGTAGGGAAAACCACTAGACCATTCAGGTATGACCTAAATCAAATCCCTTATGATTATACAGTGGAAGTGAGAAATAGATTTAAAGGACTAGATCTGATAGACAGAGTGCCTGATGAATTATGGACAGAGGTTCATGACATTGTACAGGAGACAGGGATCAAGACCATCCCCATGGAAAAGAAATGCAAAAAAGCAAAATGGCTGTCTGGGGAGGGCTTACAAATAGCTGTGAAAAGAAGAGAAGCGAAAAGCAAAGGAGAAAAGGAAAGATATAAGCATCTGAATGCAAGTTTCAAAGAATAGCAAGGAGAGATTAAAAAAAAAAGCCTTCCTCAGTGATCAATGCAAAGAAATAGAGGAAAACAACAGAATGGGAAAGACTAGAGACCTCTTCAAGAAAATTAGAGATACCAAGGGAACATTTCATGCAAAGATGGGCTCAATAAAGGACAGAAATTGTACGGACCTAACAGAAGCAGAAGATATTAAGAAGAGGTGGCAAGAATACGTAGAAGAACTGTACAAAAAGGTCTTCACAACCCAGATAATCACGATGGTGTAATCACTCACCTAGAGCCAGACATCCTGGAATGTGAAGTCAAGTGGGCCTTAGAAAGCATCACTACGAATAAAGCTAGTGGAGGTGATAGAATTCCAGTTGAGCTATTTCAAATCCTGAAAGATGATGCTGTGAAAGTGTAGCACTCAATATGCCAGCAAATTTGGAAAACTCAGCAGTGGCCACAGGACTGGAAAAGGTCAGTTTTCATTCCAAACCCAAAGAAAGGCAATGCCAAAGAATGCTCAAACTACCGCACAATTGCACTCATCTCACATGCTAGTAAAGTAATGCTCAAAATTCTCCAAGCCAGGCTTCAGCAATACGTGAACCATGAACTTCCTGATGTTCAAACTGGTTTTAGAAAAGGCATAGGAACCAGAGATCAAATTGCCAACATCCGCTGGATCATCGAAAAAGCAAGAGAGTTCCAGAAAAACATCTATTTCTGCTTTTTTGACTATGCCAAAGCCTTTGACTGTGTGGATCACAATAAACTGTGGAAAATTCTGAAAGAGATGGGAATACCAGACCACCTGACCTGCCTCTTGAGAAACCTATATGCAGGTCAGGAAGCAACAGTTAGAACTGGACATGGAACAACAGACTGGTTCCAAATAGGACAAGGAGTACATCAAGGCTGTATATTGTCACCCTGCTTATTTAACTTATATGCAGAGTACATGATGAGAAACACTGGACTGGAAGAAACACAAGCTGGAATCAAGATTGCTGGGAGAAATATCACTAACCTCAGATATGCAGATGACACCACCCTTATGGCAGAAAGTGAAGAGGAACTAAAAAGCCTCTTGATGAAAGTGAAAGTGGAGAGTGAAAAAAATTGTCTTAAAGCTCAACATTCAGAAAACGAAGATCATGGCATCTGGTCCCATCACTTCATGGCAAATAGATGGGGAAACAGTGGAAACAGTGTCAGACTTTATTTTTCTGGGCTCCAAAATCACTGCAGATGGTGACTGCAGCCATGAAATTAAAAGACACTTACTCCTTAGAAGGAAAGTTATGACCAACCTAGATAGCATATTCAAAAGCAGAGACATTACTTTGCCAACAAAGGTCTGTCTAGTCAGGGCTATGGTTTTTCCAGTGGTCATGCATGGATGTGAGAGTTGGACTGTGAAGAAATCTGAGTGCCAAAGAATTGATGCCTTTGAACTGTGGTGTTGGAGAAGACTCCTGAGAGTCCCTTGCACTGCAAGGAGATCCATCCAGTCCATCCTAAAGGAGATCAGTCGTGGGTGTGCTTTGGAAGGAATGATGCTAAAGCTGAAACTCCAGTACTTTGGCCACCTCATGTGAAGAGTTGACTCATTGGAAAAGACTCTGATGCTGGGAGGGGTTGGGTGCAGGAGGAGAAGGGGACGACAGAGGATGAGATGGCTGGATGGCATCACCAACTCAATGGATATGAGTTTGAGTGAACTCCAGGAGTTGGTGATAGACAGGGAGGCCTGGCGTGCTGTGATTCATGGGGTCACAAAGAGTCGGACATGACTGAGCGACTGAACTGAACTGACTGATAGTTGATTGACAGTTTTCTATTAATTTCAGGCACACAACATAGTGATTCAGTATTTTTTTATAGATTATACTCCATTTAAAGTTATTATAAGCACTTCTCTGGTAATCCAATGTTTAAGAATCTGCCTGCCAACACATGGGACATGAGTTTGATCCCTGATCTGAGAAGATCCCACACGCCACGGGGCAGTTAAACCCATGCGCCACAACTACTGAGCCTAATACTTTCCAGCCCGTGCTCTGCAGCAACAGAAGCCACTGCAGTGAGAAGTCAGCACAGCACAAGTGGAGAGGAGCCCCCACTTGCTGCAGCCAGAGAAAGCCCGCATGAAGCAATGAAGAGCCAGTGCAGCCAAAAGTAAATTTTAAAAAATAAAGTTACTATAAAACATGGGCTATGTTCCCAGTGCTGTGTTCACAGGTACAAAGAACAGCTAGTGGTGACCAGCAGGGAAAGGGGTAGAGGGAAAGACAAAACGGGAGACGAGGATTAAGAAGTACAAAGTACTAGATATAAAATAAATCATCACAATAGAGAGCAATCATCAATTTTTGCTCTCTATTGTGATTCATCCCCTGCGCTTGAGTTTCTTACATGAAGATTCTTATAATCAACAGATTCTTATATGAAGGTGCTCTCCTCAGGGAAAGAGCTCAACAACACAGAAAATAGGAGGAAGTGAATTAATGTTTACTTAGTGTCTGCTTATGCCTTGGACCCAGTGTGAACTGTTATCCCATTTAATTGCACAAAAACTCTTTAAGGTAAGGTGAGTGTCTGTTTTGACAGTTGGTGCAACTGAAGCTTCACTTAAGTGTGAGATGAAGAAACAGGCTCAGGTTCACAAGGTTAGTAACGCTGTGAACCGAAGAATCAAACCTGGATCGATTTGACAACAAAATCCAAGTTCTTCTTGCTAAATCACCTTCTATAAAATAGGAAAACAGTGAAAGTTTTCTGTACAATAGCCTATCCTATATATCCTTATTCTTTTGCTATCTTCTGCCTAGAAATAATTTGATATAAAGTATCATTTTGCCTTTAGGGGGAAATGCTAAATACAGAAAGTATTGCACCATTACCTAGTAAATTGTTTTTTTACATACCATAGTTTATCATCTGCAGATACTGTCAGGGCCTGATGTTTGAGTCATTATGCTTATGGGATTTAATTTTTAATGATGCAAAAATTATGCACAATATACCATCATTTCTCTCCCAAACCCAGAATCTGATAGCTAATAATTGCTCCTTACTTAGTGTGTTAACACTCCATGATATTAATTAGAATGCAACTGGAATCAGAAAAGTAACTCTGGAAATGGCCTTTATGAATTCTGTGCTCATTTTCTCCCAATAACCTCAAGATTAAAGTTGTTGGATACACGCATCAACAATTTTTTTCCGTGACAGAGTCTTCTGCAAACAAGATATAAGGTCTGAAAAAGCTAGTTGGTGACCTTTCCACTTCATGCAAGTGCAAAGAACCTCTGCAGTTGTATTAGTTAGAGGAATACTGCCGCTGCTGCTGCTGCTAAGTCGCTTCAGTCGTGTCCGACTCTGTGCGGCCCCATAGACGGCAGCCCACCAGCACACCCCCCCCGTCCCTGGGATTCTCTAGGCAAGAACACTGGAGTGGGTTGCCATGCCCTTCTCCAGGGGATCCTCTGACCCAGGGATTGAACCCATGTCTCTTACATCTCCTGCATTGGCAGGCAGGTGATGGCCAAGAAAATACACCCACTCAAAACCCATACCTCCCTCTTCTAGATTACCTCTGGGTTCCAGAGACCCTAAATCCTCTACCCAAATTTCCACCAAACTTCTACTGGGACCAGAATGATTTCTTCCCCAGATCTGTTCTCCAAAGCATAGACTGCACTCCCAGGATGTACAGCCCTAGCACTGAGGGGTGAATAGAGAGAGGGTAACGGTTTGTGTAGCCTGTGGCTGGTGCTTGGACATTTAGCCTGGCAGTACCCGTGAGTGCTTCTGGGGCCTCTTACGATGCAGGGAGATGTGAGCAGGGGAAGAGAAATGGGTGGGCTTCAGTTTAGGAACTAGGACTGCTCTTCCTGTGCTCACACATCAGGGTGGAGCCCAAGAAGTCTAGACATGAACCTGGTCTTCCATGACATAATAAAAAAGGCATATTTATAAAGTTGGATTATAGAACATATTTGATAGTTTCTTGGTTTGATTTACAATTTAAAATATTTAGACATGTAATATCTAGGCTTTTATTTGTACCCATGTTCTGAGCCTCACAAATATTTGGGAAATCCTGCCAGACACAGAAGGGCTTCCTTGGTGGCTTTAGTAGGTAAAGAACCAGCATGCCAATGCAGGAGACATAAGAGATGTGGGTTTGATCCCCGGGTCAGAAAGATCTCCTAGAGGAGGAAATGGCAACCCACTCCAGTATTCTTGCCTGGAGAATCCCATGGACAGAGGAGCCTGATGGGCTACAGTCCATGGAGTCACAAAGAGCTAAGCATGACTGAAATGACCTTAGCATGCCAGGCAAGAGAGAGGGATAAAAATAGACGGGGAAAATGTATTCCTTCTTAGCTCATCATTGCTTTTTCGGTACATAAATCTTCAAAGAAATAACTTCCATTCCTTCAATGTCTCTATAAAATGAATCATTTCCAAAAGGTGAAGATGATTTCCTTTGCTGACTACACTTCAGTATTTGCTTAGAGCAAGTAAATGCTAACTTACACACCCCACATCTACCATGGAGTGTGGGGAGAGGGCTTGATAAAGCTCACAGAAGAGCTCCCCAAAGCTCTTTGTGTAGCCACAGGCTCTGTCATGTTCCATACTAGGACCGTAGCACATTGGTGCTGCAGAAATAGATTCCGAGAAAAACAGCTATAGTAACCACGGAAGTCCATGGTGTCATGGATGTCCAGCTGAACATAAAAGTGAAACTACAACTCGGAAATCGTGTTTCCAAGGTTTATTTTCAAGGGTGCATTTTTGAGTAATTTTGAGAGGCAATTTGAAGGTGGCAAAGTCCATGAATTTTCAAGTCAGATTTAGAATTGAAGCTAGGGTCTGAGTCATTAGGACCATACTCATATACAACAACCTTTCTGAACCTCACTTTCTTCAGCCGTAAAATAATATTCAGTACAACCTGGTGCATCAAGTAAACATACAGGTCAAGTAAGAAAATGGGTAATTTGCCTCCTGGAATCTCTGGCAGACAGAAAATGCACGACTAATGTTGGCTTTCATGTTGGTTTTCATTTCTTCTTTTCGGAGGCTGAGTCTGATTTTACTTGGATTCTCTCCCCATCTTTGGCAAATAAATTGACTTTAATTCCTCAACCTCCAACTAGTACCTGGTGCTTGAATATCTCTGGTCGTCCAACCTCCTTTGAGTTTCATCACTTTTTCCTGATTCCCTCTCTGTGTTTCATATCCACCCTCCCAAAAAGAATGACCAAAGCAAAGGTATGAGAATAAAGAATGGGAAGACAATTACACATCCTTTATCACCGCCATGTTCTAACTGCCATCGAGAGTTCTTTTACTTTTAATTTAATTGTATTTTGTTAGGCCAAAAACATTTTGTACTGGGGTATAGCCGATTAACAATGTTGTGATGGTTGCAGGTGAACCATGAAGGGACTCAGCCGGACATGCTGCCAGGAGTTCTTGATAATTGTTTAGATCAGCACTGTCTAAAAGATCTCTGCCTACAAATCTGGTATACATGTTTGCAAACTCACACATGACAAGAACTCTACAAATTTTATTCTTCCAATAACCAAGATAATTTGCGTTAACAACTACAACTAAGATCATGGCATCTGGTCCCATCACTCCATGGCAAATAGATGGGGAAACAGTGGAAACAGTGTCAGACTTTATTTTTCTGGGCTCCAAAATCACTGGAGATGGTGATTTCAGCCATGAAATTAAAAGATGCTTACTCCTTGTAAGGAAAGTTATGACCAACCTAGATAGCATATTCAAAAGCAGAGACATTACTTTGCCATCAAAGGTCCGTCTAGTCAAGGCTATGGTTTTTCCAGTGGTCATGTATGGATGTGAGAGTTGGACTGTGAAGAAAGCTGAGTGCCGAAGAATTGATGCTTTTGAACTGTGGTGTTAAGACTGTTGAGAGTCCCTTGGACTGCAAGGAGATCCAACCAGTCCATCCTAAAGGAGTTCCGTCCTAGGTATTCATTAGAAGGACTGATGCTGAAGCTGAAACTCCAATACTTTGGCCACCTCATGAGAAGAGTTGACTCATTGGAAAAGACCCTGATGCTGGGAGGGATTGGGGGCAGGAGGAGAAGGGGACGACAGAGGAGGAGATGGCTGGATGGCATCACCAACTCCATGGACATGAGTTTGGGTGAACTCTGGGAGTTGGTGATGGACAGGGAGGCCCAGCGTGCTGGGATTCATGGGGTCACAAAGAGTCGGACACGACTGAGCGACTGAACTGAACTGAACTGAGGAGGCATTCAATTCTACAATGCGCATCCTACAATACAATTCTACAATGCATATCCCTACAATGGAGAATCATTTTCACAACTGATGAAGAGAGAGGTGGGGGAGTTGGTCATTTACCATAATGACTTTTTCATGATAAGCAGCCAGCATTTGTGATTATTTCCAAAGGCAGTGAGCAGGTTCAAAGTCTTACATTAGTGGACTTTAATTAGGAGTCGAGTTTGCATACATTTTAAATGTTAATCACTGTTCAGCAAGCCAGTAAACTGAGATAGGTCGCCAACAACCTACTCTCTCCAGAAAGAATACATCTTTTCCTTTTTTGTTGAGATGTAAAGTACCATGGGGCAGGGGCACAAAATCCTATTTCTCAAAAGAAAATGGCAAACGACAAGCAGAGTTCAGAATGATGACTCAGAATCCTGGGACTTGAAAATCTCACTGCTCTTAGCTGAATTCTTATAACATTCCACCCTACCCCCCAAAATGTGGAACAACACATATTGTCTATAAACTCCATTGATTGTTAAGACTCTTTGGGAAGCTCTGAACCTAACGTGAGGCACAGAGGCAAATGCAGAAGGAGAGTTGAAAATTCCTGACCTAAAATTAGTCTGAACTGGATCTGAGCAGTTCCTCTGAATAGGGAACTCTCAATCTGATCCATGACCCAATTTCACTTCCAGAGAAAATGAGAAAACCAAAGACAGATGCCACAAAATGGATAAAATTGCCTGTTGTTACACAATTATGTTTATCTTATTTTTCTGGTATTAAATGTCCTTTATTTTATAAAATAACTTCTTAGCTAATCATGTGTTGTTTGTTTTTAAACAAGCCCTTGCTTGGTAACATTTAAAAGTTGGTGAGTCTCCTAAATTTAGGAAAAACACAACTCCCAGGTAGATGGATGAAATTCTCAAATCTGGGGAAAGCTGAGGCAGGAAACTGTGCCATATAGGTCTGCAAAAGACCAGCGCCCTGGCCCTGACTCTGTTGTTTTGTGATCTTTCTTTTCTGCCCAACACGATGTTTAAAAGTCAATATTTCTCCATTTCCTGTCTCTCCTTTTAATGAGAAAGGACAAACTCTTGAAAACAAAAATGTACGCAAGGTTCTTGAGACAGAAATTATTTCCTCAAAGTGCTTTAATCATGCTGTTGAAAACCACTTCCTCCAGTAGCCTAATCACATAAATCAGAGTAAAAGGTTAAAGACAAAGTTCAATTGTGCCAGACTGCCTGCAATGGTTTCTCAGAAATGGATTACATCCTATTAAAAGGCAAAGTCATTCTGCTACCATTGGTATGCTTAGATGGTCTCTGGCTTGTATTACAGTAACTTCACATCCAGATCACGAGCATGGATGTTTGGTTTGAAGGGTTCTTGTTTAATTTCTTATCCACACTTGACTTAAATCTAGACAATGGGCAGAACTTCCATGAAGTTCAAGACTTCCAAACCACCAGAACCAGGTGGCAGCAGCCAGGTTTCATAAGAGGATAAGGATAGTAATACAATCTAATTCCATTACTTCTGCCTTGATAAACTCATAAATACTATCTAAAGCAGTATCATTCCATTATTATTCAGGGTTCCCATACATTGGACTTCCCAGGTGGCCCTAGTGGTATAGAATCTACTTGCCAAGAGATGGACTGTAAGAGATGCCGGTTCAATTTCTGGGTCAGGAAGATCCCCTGGAAAAGGGGGATGGCAACCCACTCCAGTATTCTTACCTGGAGAATTCCATAGACAGAGAAGCCTGGTGGGCTACAATCTATGGGATTGCAAAGAGTCAGACACAACTGAGCATCTGAGAACTCCCAGATGCTAAGCATTATGAATAGTTTCTCAGAAACATGATTTGTTTACTGAATAAATATAGTAAGTTAATTATGGAGTGTATTACAGTGAGATTTTTGATGCAAACTTAGAGTTACCTAATTCTCCTGAGCCTGACTTTTTTCATCTATAAAATATATGTTTGGCCTGAATAGACACTTTTATCTCTGATCATTAAGCAATTATTTTGTGCCAAGTACCATGCATGGTACATCACAAATATCATCTCATTTAATGCCTACAATAACTCTATGAGTTGAGTACTGTTATTAGCCCCCCACATTTTTCCAAGTCCTTTACATGATTTCACTCCATTCTTCACCAAACAAAATAGACTGAAGCTGCTTCAGGTAAATACAATTGCTCTTTCCCCAAAGCTCATCTACTGCTTTGATGTGTTAAACAGTTTTGTTTCACTGGTTTTAGTTCTATTTTTGTGTTCCTCTTTGGTTAATTGATTGGTTTACCTTTCAGTGGCATTGCAATTTGCATCTCAGCTCCTTACAATTATAAGAGGAAAATTAGCTAGCACTTATTAAGCACCAATCAAATGGCACATGCTTTCTAAATATTTTCTCTTATCCTAACAACCCATTGCCCAATTTTACAAATAAGGATAGTCTGAGATGCTAAATAGACTGCCCAAGACCACACAGCAAGTCTCTCCCCACCCCCCACCCTCATAAGTATAGCTGACTTATAACAATTCAAGTATACAGCAAAGTGATTCAGTTACATATGTTTTTTCAGATTCTTTTTTATTATAGGTTATTACAAGATATTGAATATAGTTCCCTGTGCTATATAGTAGGTCCTTGTTGTTTATCTACTTTATACATAGTAGTGTGTATCTGTTAATCCCAAATTCCCAGTTTACTCTTCCCCTCTTCTGTCCCGTGTGTGTGTGTGTGTGTGTGTGTGTGTGTGTGCGTGCGTGCATGCACTCGCTCAGTCATGTCTGACTCTGCGACCCCATGGACTGTAACCCACTAGGCTCCTTTTGTCCATAGAATTTTTCAGGCAAGAATACTGGAGTGGGTTTTCATTTTTCCTCCTCCAGGGGATCTTCCCAATCCAGGGATCAAACCCAAGTCTCTTGCATCTCCTGCATTGGCAGGCAGGTTCTTTACCACTGTCGCCACCTGGGAAGCCCTTTGTCCCCTTTGGTAACCATAACTCTGTTTTCTCTGTCTGTGTAGGCTCTCTTTCTCTCTCTCTTTGGACTGGTTTACCTTTCTTTCCCACTAAGCCCTACCTCTTATGACACAGCTCTTTGAGAAAACACGTTGACTTCTGCATCCTTTCTTTCCATACAAGGATCACTCATTTCAAGAAAAGAAACCAGAAATTAGTTTACACAGATATTGAAGCTGTTTGGAATTGGTAAGTTCATACATATTTAGAAAGGAAAGACAGCTAGTGTTTTCTTTCTCAGTTCCTTAGGTTGTTTATGACCAATGATCTGCTATTCAGCAAAAGGAAGACACCAGGGCAGCTGCTATTCTGTGAACAGCAAAACTAAGTTATCAAAATATGTTTTTAAAATCTTCTCATTTAATCTGAATTGAAAAATGAGAAGTGTGTCTACAAAAACTTGCAGTTAATGACTGATGCATCACACTTGTGATTTTAAACAATGATTTCTTTTATTCTTTGTGGCTTTGAGCAAAGAGCTTCTTCATCTATGTTACACTTCAAATGGTACCCAAAATTCCAGCTAATTTATTACATTTTTATTACAAATCAGGACATGGAGTGAAAACTTTATTAATCAATTCATCTATTTGTCTAAGATTAGTTGTATAAATTCAAATCTGAATATGTTTCATATAGCTTAGATTTCCCACCTACACCAGACCCTACTACCAGAGCTTCCTTATCTATTACGTGTCATGATTCCTTTTATATCCCTCAGTCTCCTCTGTGACTAACGAGCCACCAATTCTTCAGGCTCTGAGTATCCTTTCCACATCAGAATCTTTACTTGTTTTCCTAAGGCATATTTTATTGTCCCCATTCTGGAGAAAAAGCCCAAAAAGCAGAATTTCTTTAATTTTCTCCAAGCTCTCCCACTCAACAGGCAATGAATATTCACAAGCCATATGATTCAGCAATCCTACTGCTGGTTAGGAAATGAAAGGAAATGAAGACAGAATCTGGAAGAGATTATCTGCACTCCCACATTCACTGCAGAATTACTCACAACAGCCAAGATATGGAAACAACCTGAGTGGCCGCCAATAGATGAAACAATAAAAAAGATGTGGTGTATGTAAGCAATCATTATACAGCCATGAGAAAGAAGGAAATCCTGCTGTTTGAGACGACATGGATGGAACTTGAGGGCATTATGCATGAAATAAGCCAGACAGAGAAAGATGAATACTACATGGTATCGCTTATATGAGGAATCTAAATAAATAGTCAAACTCATAGAAAGCAAAGTAGAAAAGTGGTCGCCAGGGGCTGGGGAGTGGGGAAAATAGGGAGAGATTGGTAAAACTGTACAAATTTTCAGCTATAAGAGGAATAAGATTTGAGGAACTAATGGATAACATGGTGATTATAGTTAATAACACTATTGTATCATTGAAATTTGTTGAAAGTAAGACTTAAATGTACATGAGGAGATGACTGTGTTAATTAGCTAGATGGGAAAAAAATCTTTCACAATGTTTATCACATCACGTGATATATACTTTAAGTATCTTACATTTTATTAGTTGATTATACCTCAAGAAAGCTGAGCAAATACCTGCTATATGTGAACCACCACATGAATAGTTACAAATGATGTTAAGATTTTTACAAGATAAAATGTTGCACTCAAGGAACTTAGCATCTACCAGTCAATCCGACTAAACAAACTGGTTTCTAACTGACATAGAGTTCTCCTACAGAGAGAAAATTAAGCACATTATGCTAAGAAGGAAGTCTTCCTTTTACAAAAAGATTCACTGAACATTTCCTCATGTACAATATGAGCAGATGTGCACACAGCTTTTGGGAGAACATATTTGTTACTTTCACAACATTGGAAAAAGTTGAGTAGTGTTTTTCTGTTTTCCAACAGTAAGAGTTGATATTATGACATAAATTCTTGAATGTTATTTGTTTTTAGGCAAAAAAGTGGCCTTGAAAACAGACAAGTCATTTATTGTAAACTTTTGTTAAATAGTATTGAGAATGATAACCACTTTTCCTTTTCCCAAAGCCTCTCTCTTTTTAATAAGCTTTTGAAATATGTGTTAAAATGTGTATTTTTATAGACTATCAATTTAATGTGACCATTTCCATATAAGCTGTAAAAACTACAAAACTGTTATCACAATCAATACAATATCAAGAAACAAAAATGAGATCTAATTATACTTTACTGTAGTCGTATATCCCCTTAATAACATTCATAAGTTATCAGTCACATAATTAAATGCCAGAGGTGTTATCAAAAATACATTTTAAGGCCTAATTAACTGATAATAATTATGGTTCAATGCTAAGTCTCCATGATAATTAGTGAGACATTAGCAGGGAAAGTCTGCTAGTCTGAAAATTATGAAGCTATTCCTCACCTGTTGCCGCATGGATGGAGTTCTGCCTGCAAAGAAATGGCCTCAGCTTCTCAGGTTGGATTCAGAAAGAAAAAAATGTGACTTTATATGTTGCTGGAATAAAATATCATTCATTGCTCAGGGATTCTTTTTCTAATTTTTAAATTTTAATTGTGGTAAAATAATATAAAATCTACCATCTTTATTTGTAAATGTACAGTTCAGTAGTGCGGAGCATATTCACATTGCTGTGCAACCAATCTCCTGAACTCTTTCACCTCGCAAACTGAAACTAGACTCATTAAACAATTTTGCATTCTTGCCCGCCCTCAACCTCTGGCAAACTGTTTTACTCTATGAGTTTGACTACTCTGGGTAGTCTATAGATCCCTCGTTCAAGCGAGATCATCCAGTATCTGTCTTTTGTGACTAGTTTATTTCACTTAGCATAATGTCCTCAAGGTTCATCCATGTTATATTTCAGAATTTTCTTCCTTTTCAAGGTTGAATAGTACTCTACTGTATGTGTACACCACATCGTGTTTATTCATTCTTCTGTGGATAGACACTGAGTTGGTTCCGCCTTTGGCTACTGTGAATAGTGTTGCAACGAACATGGCTGTACACCTGGACTCTGAGTTGATATAAAGAGACACATTTTCTGGTCCAAAAATCTGACCCTAACTTCAACCTCCAGTTGCCCCCGTTGCATTAGCAACGCATCCCCCTGTGACTGATGAACCAACCTTTTGAGAGTGGTATACTTCCTCTTAGGAGGAAAGTCGGAAAAAATTCTAATATTTATTGTGCCAGTATGTGTTAGTCTCTATGAAAGGTGCTTTTACTTTCTATTCCTAATAAACCTTTGAAGTAGATATTAATCTCTCCATTTTGCACATGAGGACCCTGAGGTTAAGAGCTTAACAAATTGCCCCAATTTCAAAGCAGTAACAGGAAAAACAATTTTTTCCTCTGTCCTCCTATGTAATTGTATTGGGGCCTACAAATAAAACTAACAAAAGCTTGATTAACAGAAGAAAAGACATATGATTTTTATTAATACTTGTATACACAGGGGTTCCCAGAAAAGAAGTGAAACTCAAAGAAGAGGTTAGTCTGTGGGGCTTGTATAACATTTTAACAAAAGAAAGGCAGTTTAGGCTTCAAGGGATATTAATGTTGGGGAAGTTACTCGGAAATATATGAGGGAACTATTGAAAAATAAGGGTTATTTTCATATAGTCTGTTTATGCACACCTATCTCAGTTTCCATCTCTAATAATAAGAGAGCCCTTCTCTTCCTGGTAATAATAAGAAGGGAAAACTTTCACAAAGGGACACTCACAAAACTTTCACAAAGACATTAATTGGCTTTTAACCAATTAAGAGAGGGCAGAGAACTCTTCCTGCATCTGTTGATTCTCACAGTTGCTTTCAACTCAAAATAACCCTCAATATAAATGCCAAAGTGGTATGTTTAGGGGTGGCAACTCTGATCCCCTTCAGTAGTAAACAATGAAGTGATGTTAAAATCCAAGTCTTTGGGGCTCTATATCCCGTGTACTTTCCCCACTACATAGATTAATTAATACGAACAACTCTTCCCGTTTGCAGTCATAGAAACAAAGTATACCATTTGAGGGGGGGTCATTCTCCCTATCAGAGATTTCTTCATTTTATCTGCTCTGCCATTCCCATCCACTCAGTCACCTGCTGCTATGAGTCTAGCCTTATACTAGATCCCAGTAGCCCTGGGACTTCTTTGGAGGGAATGATGCTAAAGCTGAAACTCCAGTACTTTGGCCACCTCACACGAAGAGTTGACTCATTGGAAAAGACTCTGATGCTGGGAGGGATTGGGGGCAGGAGGAAAAGGGGACGACGGAGGATGAGAGGGCTGGATGGCATCACTGACTCAATGGATGTGAGTCTGAGTGAACTCTGGGAGTTGGTGATGGACAGGGAGGCCTGGTGTGCTGCAATTCATGGGGTCGCAAAGAGTTGGACACAACTGAGCGACTGAACTGAACTGATACCTATAAGAAGCTCACAGCCTAGCTGGGAGGAAGTACTAAAGAATCTCAAGGGAGTATGTCACCACAGACACATGAGAGTATCTCAGACTCACACCCATCAAGTCGGTGATGCCACCCGGCCATCTCATCCTCTGTCGTCCCCTTCTCCTCCTGCCCCCAATCCCTCCCAGCATCAGAGTCTTTTCCAATGAGTCAACTCTTCGCGTGAGGTGGCCAAAGTACTGAAGTTTCAGCTTTAGCATCATTCCTTCCAAAGAAATCCCAGGGCTGATCTCCTTTAGAATGGACTGGTTGGATCTCCTTGCAGTCCAAGTTAGGGGACCTGAATTATGATCCAGTTCATGTATCCTCTGCTGGACACTTCACCTCTCCATCTCTAAATGAATCTGGACTGAAATTCCTTTAGACCCTAAATTCCTGACACGTCATTGCAGACATACAAATGGGTGTATATTACATGTGGCTGAAAGCAACTTTCTTAAGCCCTCAATGTCTTTGTGTCCTCATTTGAAAATGGAAGGTTGAATACATGTCTTGCAAGATCTGGAGGAAATTAAAAGCAGTACTTCCAAAAGACAGTCAGGAATATACTCTTTGGTACAATAAATGGTAGCTAGAATCACAATAGATCTGCAGGTAGATTTATCAAATCAACAACTTTGCAGGGTCAAGGTAGTGATCTAACAATGTGCTTCAGGTGAGATTTGGAAACTTTTGTTTCCCCTGGAAACAAAATAACCCTATTAAATATAATTTGGTTCTTTTTCCTTTTGTGGGAATTAATGATCCCTCTTCAAATGCCATGTTCCATCTTTAAGGAAAGCATCCAAAGATTTCAGAGAATCCCCATGGGTAGGAGGGGTGACATAGTATGAGTTCTGTGATTCCTCAAACCCAGTTGGTAATCAGATCACGGATTCCTAGTCCAGCTCTCAGAAGGACTCTGATTCAGTAGGTGAATCTGTGGTAGGTAGCCTTCCAAGCATACCTGGACCTTCACCCCCTTTGACATCTGGCTTCCACCGCATGCCAGGGTCCAGCCATACTTTCAAGAGTAGTTTTCTGAGTAATTCCACTTCTGGGTATACATCCCAAAAGAAATGATATCAGTCCCTCAAACAGGTGAACATCCATGTTCACAGCAGGTTTATTCACAATAGCCAAAAGGGGGAAGCAAATCAAGTGTCTCTCAACAGAGGAACGAATGAACAAAATGTGGTCAATACATACCATAGAGTATTATTCAGCCTTAATAAAGGAAGGACCACACTCTGGTGGTCCTGGGGTTAAGAATCTGCCTGTCCAGAGAGTAACATGGAAACTTACATTACCATGTGTAAAATAGACAGCCAATGGGAACTTGCTGTGTGACTCAGGGAACTCAAATTGGGGCTCAGTAACAACCTACAGGGGTGGGATGGGATGGGATGGGAGGTAGGAGGCAGGTTCAAGAGGGAGGGGACATGTGTATACCTATGGCTGACTCACGGTGATGCTTGACAGAAACCAACACAATTCTACAAAGCAATTATCCTTTGATTAAAAAAATAAATTTAAAATTTTTAAAAAAAGAGTCTGCCTGTCAGTGCAGGAACACGGGTTGGATCCCTGGTCTGGGAAGATCCCACATGTCGAGGAGCATCTAAGCTCCTGTGCCACAACTATGGAAGCCCTCACGCCTAGAGTCTGTGCTCCTCAACGAGAGAAGCCACTGCAAGGAGAAGCCCACACACAGCGACAAACCCACCACAGCCAAACCAAAATAGACAAATAAGCTTTAGAAAAAAAGAAAGGACATTGTGCTATGCATTATAATGTGGATGAAACTTAAGGACATTATGCAAAGTGAAATAAGCCAGTCCCAGAAGGACAAATATTGCATAGTTACACTCAGACAAGGTATCTAGACCAGTCAAACTCAGAGGAACAGAAGGTATAAGGTTGATGGTAGATGCCTGAGGCTGGGAGGAGAAACAATGAAGAGTCACTGTTGAACGGGTATGGAGTTTCAGGTGGGGAAGGTGAAACATCCTGGAGTGGAATGGCGGTGGCAGCTGTACAACAGTGTGAATGCACTTAATGCCACAAACTGTACACCTGAAAAGTGGTTAAGATGATACACTTTATTCATTTTTAAAATTTTTCTTTTTTAATGTGGATCATTTAAAAATCTTTATTGAATTTGTTACAATGTTGCTTCCGTTTTATGGGTTTTTTCTTATTTTGGCTGTGAGGCATGTGGAATCTTAGCCCCCCAACAAGGGATGGAACCCACATCCCCTGCATCAGAAGGCGAAGTCTCAACCTCTGGACTGCCGGTGAAGTCCCAAGATGGTAAATTTTATGTTCTATCTCATTTCAGTTCAGTCATTCATTTGTGTCTGACTCTTTTCAATTCCATGGACTGCAGCATGCCAGGCGTCCCTGTCTTTCACCATCTCCAGAGAGTGCTCAGACTCATGTCCATCGAGTCAGTGATGCCATCCAACCATCTTGTCCTCTGTTGTCCCCTTCTTCTCCTGCCTTCAATCTTTCCCAGCATCAGGGTCTTTTCCAATGAGTCCGTTTTCTTTGCATCAGGTAGCCAAAGTATTGGAGCTTCAGCTTCAGCATCAGTCCTTCCAGTGAATATTCAGGACTAATTTCCCTTAGGATTGACTGGTTTAATCTCCTTGCAGTCCAAGTGACTCTCAAGAGTCTTCTCCAACACCACAGTTCAAAACCATCAATTCTTCATCATTCAGCTTTCTTTACGGCTCAACTCTCACAACCATTCTATTTACTACAAAATAAATAAATAAATAAACTAGAGTGGTAGGGGAAAAAATGGTTTCTGGCTAGGGGAAGGGAGAGACTTATTCTGAGGATCCCATAAACTAGGTTGCCTTCTAAGCGCTGGGGAAATGGTTACTTTTCTCAAAAAACACATGTACCTTCTAGAGAGAGACGAACTGGACTATTTGAATGAATCAGACCGACAGTGAAAAAACTCCTCCTCCATAGCAGCCTGTGGAGTCAGAAAAGGGAGCCATCAACTCCTCCAGAGAAGGCTAGACACACTTTATTTACGTGTTGATTTTTGGCTTTGTTGGGTCTTTGCTGCGGCGTGGATTTTTTCTCTAGTTGTGGCAAGTGGGTGTGTGCATGCTCAGTTGTCTCCAACTCTTTGCAACCCAGTGAGGGAAGCTGAAGTCATCTCAGGAATATAGCACAGATGCTGATTCTCTTCCGAAGGTCTGACTCTGCTCTTATTCGCCTCCTGCCCAGTGCTTTCAGAACCAACACTGCGTCCTCCCCTGCTCCAGCCGCTACCCCATCTTCTCTGCTTCCAGGTGCTTCATCTCCTGTCCTGACATCCTAGTTTGAACTTCATGAGCACCAGCTGACTGACACTTTACAGAGGACTGAGAAATTCTTCGTCAGTCAGAGGTTAGGTCTTTTAGGAAAGTCTTCGCTTATACCTATATTCTGTGGCTCTTTTTTGTCTTGCTTTGCTTTTTTAATATCATCCACTTAATCTACTGTAGAAATATATAAAAGCAGATAATAAAAGAGAAACATATCTCCTCCAGCTGTGCTAATTTTGGTCATCCTGTACATTACATCTTTTGTAATGTTGAGTAACTTGTCATGTGCCTATCGATCATTTGTATATCTTCTTTCGATAAATGTCTATTCAGTTTCTTAGTTCATATGATAGCTTGATTATTTGCTGTTGTGGTATATTTTTGTTGAGCATTACAGGTTTTGTATTTATCTTATAGCTGGATGTTTATACTTTTTGGTCACCTCCATCCTGTATTTCCTCACACCAATTCTCTGCCTCTGGTAACCACAAGCATGATGCGTGATTTTTGTTTGCTGTGAGTTTATTCTGGTTTTGGATTTCACAAATAAATGTGATCATACAATAAAAAAAAAAAGAAAAAGAAAAATCACCTATAGAAGGTTGGATGGCATCACTGACTCAATGGACATGAGTTGGAGCAAACTCCGAGAGATAGTGAAGGACAGGGAAGCCTGGCAGGCTGCAGTCCATGGGGTTGCAGAGAGTTGGACATGACTAAGCAACTGAACAACAGCAATAATCCCATCATCTACCTCCAGAAATACTACCTTAGTTTGCGTGGCCAGCTTCACTGTGTTTTATCTTGGGTGATGGCACCTTTAGATGTTTGTGAAATGAGATCCCAACATTCACCATCCCGCATACACATGCGCAGTTCTCAGCCTCAGGTTTTCTAAAAGGCAGGATCCCTAGAGGGGCAAAAAGCAGAGTCAACTGCTACAGGGGCCAGGAGCCTGAAATTGAGGACAAGGCAAGAAAAAAATGCCATTTCCTGCAGCCCCTATGCTTCAAAGCCCACTGCCCTCCCCACCTCTTATATCCATCCCTCCAAACACAATGCTCTGAAATCCCAGCCCTTTGGACTACACCCACCCTGCCAGGAATTGGGCACTGTGCCATCCCAGCAGACGGGCTGGAGAATAGGTAGTCAATGTTGATTTCCTGGGACAAATAGGAGCATCAAGTGTGGATGCTGAAAACAGGATTCCTAGGTGAGAATTTATCCTTCAACGCTCAAATCAAGACAGACACAGTCAGAATTCTAGCTGAGGGAAAAATTCATTCTGACCCAAGAGGAATAGCTGTCAAGTCTAGGGGAAAAAAAAAACACATCTGTTGAGAGGGGAGGGCAACAGTGAGGCCAGGGGGCTCTCCGGTGGGTTCCCCTTGCATTCTGCAGAATCCATCTTCAAGCCAAAGCAAGCTTGCTCGGCCCAGGCGGCATCTGGTTAAGCAGCCATTAGAATGCAGAGCTGCACACGCAGGCTCTCCAGATACATAGAGTCCATAACATTTGGGCTGCAGCCTTAACTCATTATTTGCTATGAAAGTTTATGCAGTTACAAAATTAAATGAGAAAAGCACATTAGGAAGGGTTTGAAACCTACTTAACTCATGCTTGACAACAGCAAAAGAGCACAGCGTAGCTATCAGCTTAGCAGTTCTCCTTCCCAATTTAAATCATGGCCAGACCTTCTGGGAAGCTCCAAGCAAACAGGAGCCTCTCACACATGCTAGGTCCGCCCCCAATGGCCCGGGACCACTCCCCGCATCACAGAGGTAAGCTGGCCCTGTCTGTAGCAATGCCTCTTACAGGATGTTGCTGGGGCCTCTGCTCCTGTGCCCACTTTGCAAAAGTCTCAAACTGCTGTCTACAGGCTCCATGGGGTCATTTTAAACAGGGTCTGGAAATTCCCATTCAGCCACAGATTAGGCCTTTCTTTTTTTTTTTTTTTTTAATTTAATTTTATTTTAAACTTTACATAATTGCATTAGTTTTGCCAAATATCAAAATGAATCTGCCACAGGTATACATGTGTTCCCCATCCTGAACCCTCCTCCCTCCTCCCTCCCCATACCATCCCTCTGGGTCGTCCCAGTGCACTAGCCCCAAGCATCCAGTATCGTGTATCGAACCTGGACTGGCAACTCGTTTCTTACATGATATTTTACATGTTTCAATGTCATTCTCCCAAATCTTCCCACCCTCTCCCTCTCCCACAGAGTCCATTAGACTGTTCTATACATCAGATTAGGCCTTTCAATAAAACCTTTTCCTTTACTAAATCCTGGGTCAGCAAATTATGGCCCCCAGGGCAAATCCAGCCTCCTATCTGTTTTTTCCTCCTATCTTTTTACTGGACTACAATTGCTTTATGATATTGTTAGTTTCTGCTGTACAGCAAAGTAAATCATCCATAGGGAGGGGATATGGCTGGACCTGCCTCTCACCCCAACCCCCAGCCCAGCCTTCTAGGTTATCACTGAGCACCGAGCTGAGCTTCCTGTACTTTACGGCACTATTTCTACACATGGTACTATATATATGTCAACCTATATAGCTACATTCTAATACACACACTCTCTGGGGTTACTTTTACTTTTCTAAAATAAACCAGAAATTTTAAAATAACAATAACAGACAAAAGTCAAATGGAAACCCCATCCTTTATTTCTTCAATTCAGTTCAGTTCAGTCGCTCAGTCATGTCTGACTCTTTGCAACTCCATGAATTGCAGCACGCCAGGCCTCCCTGTCCATCACCAACTCTCAGAGTTTACCCAAATTCATGTCCATTGAGTCGGTGACGCCATCCAGCCATCTCATCCTCTGTCGTCCCCTTCTCCTCCTGCCTCCAGTCCCTCCCAGCATCAGGGTCTTTTCCAATGAGTCAACTCTTCGCATGAGGTGGCGAAAGCCAGATTGTAGAGTTATCTCAGTTCAGTTCAGTCCCTCAGTCATGTCCGACTCTTTGAGACTCCATGAATTGCAGCACGCCAGGCCTCCCTGTCCATCACCAACTCCGGGAGTTCACTCAAACTCATGTCCATCGAGTCGGTGATGCCATCCAGCCATCTCATCCTCTGTCGTCCCCTTCTCCTCCTGCCCCCAGTCCCTCCCAGCTTCAGAGTCTTTTCCAATGGGTCAACCCTACTAATAGATAAAGTCATTGAAGCTGAGGAAGTAATAAGGTAGCGTTTATTGAGCAACTATTACATGAAGTAGTACAACAAGCAATATTACAGGCATTTTGAGAAGTTAGTTCCAGCAGCACAATAAAGGCTAGTTTGGAGGCAGACAGATCAGCCAAGAGGTTACTATTAATATAATCATCAGGGCAATGGTAGCAGGACAAGAAAGGAGGGGAGACTCAAGTCCTCTGGTCAAACAAGAAAATGCAAAACCTGGGAATAAGAGAAACTGGCAAAAAAAAGAAATAAAAAAGACAAAGATATTTCCAGACTGAAGGAGTCAGAGAAGGTGAGGCTTTTTATCCAAGAGTCAGTGAGGACAGAGGAGGTGAGGGCACAAGATGGAGAGAGAACAGATGCTACTGAGAAAACCCAGACTTGTACAGTTTGAGAAGCTGCTGGAACCTTCATGTGGACCCAGGGGTGAGGGGGATGAAAATTCAAGTGTGAATCTCACTAGCTAGTGATGTAGACTCAGGAGTCATTAGTATAGACGGGGAAAGAACATGGAGGATGACCTTGTTTCAAGAGTCGATGGAGGCACAGGAACCAACTGAGCACAGTGAGAGAAAGGGCAAGAAAAGAACCGGGAAAGCCTGGTGCCAAGGCAGGAAGAGGAGCAGAGGGTCTCCTGGGGCCACAGCACTAACGAGACCAAGATCAAGTCTGATCAATACTTCTGAGACACTCCGCCCGAAACCAGGCCAGGAGAGCAAAAGCCATACTGCAGAGCTGGAAGCCAGCAGACTGAAGAAGTGGAGTCCAGCCTGGAAGAGAGGCAGCAGGGAATTAATGGAATAGCCATTGGAGACATGAAGGTCTTAACTGGCCAACTTCGAGCTTTTTCCTCCACTGATTTCGCTGTTTTTGATTTTGACGTGCTCGAGTACTTGGGTCTTATCGTCTTATTTCTGCATTCACTCTCCTTCCTGACACTTGAGTTTGCCTAATCTGGTCTCCAGGTAACTGCACACCATAGAATTCAACTGCATTAAGGATTAAATAGGATTTTTGTGAGCAAGCCTCAGCACAACTATTTGTAATAACGACTATAAAGGAAGCTCAACTATTCAGGATGCGGTCTGCCTCAGCTTCTGTTCATAGAGGCTTAATTTATGTCTTTTCTGTGCCTTATGCCCTAGAGAAGGAAAGGGATTTCATTTAAAAGACTGTGTGCAAGCAAAAATAGTTTTTAATTTCCTGGTAAATTAACCTATAAGTATAATCATATCTTGGATTTCTCTTTCTCTCTTTCTCACACACACACACAGTAGACATTAAAGAAAGTTACATGAGTTGTTCTGGCTCTGGGATCATCATTATAAGTCTTAATAATATGGTTTTCAAAACATTTTTGTGTTGGCTCTGTAGCCAATCTTAACTGTAAAGATGATAAGCAGTTACTGCTATATTACAAATAAAACTTAACACCTGTCTCTGTCTAACCTGCTGCAGTTTATTATTATTGTTGTTGTTATAAGAAAAGGAAAAAGCAACCCTATAGGTATAACCCTTCACAGAAGAAAAATATCATGCTGGCAACTCATTATTTCAGGTTGTTATTATGTTAGATGATAGCTTCAAGGTATAAGGCACACTTCTACAATGATCACATTAAGGCAGAACCTCATTAATAATAGATGAGCTCTGATTATATCCATTCCTGATGTTAGTTTAATAACCTGTGGCATTTTTGCAACAAAAAATAATCATTTGAACCTTTTTTGCTTTTTTAAAAAAGTTATCCTTGCCATCTCTTGGTCCCAAGCTGTAGAAAACAGGCTGCTTTTGAATCAAGGAATAGTCTCTGATAGGAGTCTGTCTAGTGCCTTTTACTAGTAACAATTGACATTTCAAAGAATAGTAAGAATAATAGACTGAATTTCTGGCCTTTTAGAGACGTAGGGAGAAAGGACTTGATCATTTTTCATTGTTGTGTGTCATGATTTGAGTTTTTTAATAGAACACATCAGCTTCTGCATTTACACCAGGCTCAAATGCCTTGTATTTCCTACCAGCACATTTGATCCAGTACAGCTATGATATGGAAGGCTTGAACAGATATTCTGTATAAAGTACCTAGCTTGTTATTTGACATTATCAGAAACTTTATTGTTGTTTTTCCCAGTTTTTGTTCAGTTCATCACCTCTTACACATAAAAGCCTCATGCGTTGGGCTTAATAACGGCCTCTCATGAAAAGATCTCCATATACAGCAAAAAGAACTTTGCAGAGATGAATAAGAATCTTGAGATGGGAGATTGTGCTGGATTATTCAGTTATATCTGTAATTACAAGGGTCCTTACAGGATGTGCCTTGAAAGTGAAGGAAGGATTTACTTCACTTAGTATGGTAATCTCTAGGTCCATCCATGTGGCTGTAAATGGCATTGGTTCATTCTTTTTTATGAAGGAGTAAAGAACCCAGCTGCCAATGCAGGAGACATAAGAGATGCGGATTTGATATCTGGGTCAGGAAGATCCCCTGGAGGGGGGCATGCCACCTACTCCAGTATTCTTGCCTGGAGAATCCCATGGACAGAGGAGCCTGGCAGGCTACAATCTATAGGATCATAAAGAGTTGGACACAACCGAAGCAACTTAGCACACATACACGCAATATTTCATTATATATATAGCAGACAAAGACAAATGTCATATCACTTATATGTGGAATCTAAAAAAAAAATGATACAAGTGTAGTAGAGTCACAGACTTTGAAAACAAACTTATGATTAGCAAAGGGAAAGGTGAGGGAAGGGATAAATTAGGAGTTGGGAATTAACATATACATTCCTCAATGGCTCAAGAAGTAAAGAATCTGCCTGCAATGCAGGAGAAATAGGAGACACAAATTCAATCCCTGGTTCAGGAAGATCCCTGGAGACAAAGAAATGGCAACCCACTTCAGTATTCTTACCTGGAAAATCTCATGGACGGAGAAGCCTGGCAAGCTACAGTCGGTAGGGTCACAAAGGGTCGGACACAAGTGAGCAACTGAGTATGCATGCATATATAAATAGATAGTCAACAAGGACCTACTGTACAGCACAGGGAACTCTACTCAATATTCTCTAATGACCTATATGGGAAATGAATCTGAAAAAGAATGGATTCATAATATATGTATAACTGAATCACTTTGCTGTATACCTGAAACTAACACAATACTGTAAATCAACTCTAATACAAATTAAAGATTAAATTAAAAAATAGAATAAGTAAAAAAAAAAAAACTTTATTACTTAAAAAAAAAAGTGAGAGGAGGAGCCACAAAGCAAGGAATTTGGGCAGGCACCAGAAGCTGAGAAAGGCAAAGAAACGAATTCCACCTTCACAGCCCTAAAAGAGCCAGCCCTGCCCACATCCCGATTTCAGACCCATAAGATTCACTGCAGATTCCTGACTTCCAAAACTGCAAGAGAATACATTTGCGTTGTTTAAGCCACTAAGTATGCAGTAATTTGTTACAGTAGCAATTGGAAAGTAATACACACCACATCTGCTTTCCTTTCAAAAGAACAAGAGAGAAGGGTAGATTTCAAGGAGCAGAGGAAAAGGAAATAGGGATTCAATAGATATTATTATAATCCCTGTGATCTTGAACAAAAGAAGATGTGCTTTAGTAAATCATAATTTTCCTATTGAAATATAATGGATTGGGAGGGGAGTTTGGGAGAGAATAGATACATGTATAAGTAGGAATAAGTCCCTTCAGCTGTGCACCTGAAACTATCACAATGTTGTTTGTTAATCAGCTCTACTCTGATATAAACAAAAAGTTAAGAAAAAAAAGAATACTGATTTGTGACACAGGGAACTCTGTTCAATATTCTGCGATAAGTCATAATGAAAAAGTATATATACACACACACACACATGAATCGCTTTTTATACAGGAGAAAATAACACAACATTGTAAATCAAACAAACTTAAATAAAACACATTTTTAAAAAAAAGAAATAAAATGCTTGCCTATATAGAAAGTTGAAAGGTTCAGGACAAAGAAAGAAAAATAAACAGCCGTTTCGAATATTCTATTTTTTCCTCCTAGTCTCTTTTGTACATGTATTTTTATATACCTGAGCTTATACTATCAGGGTATTGGAAATAACCGTGGAAAACAGGTCTTTGTTGCCCATTTTTGTAGATAAGGAAACTGAGGACCAGAGACATGAAAGTCATTTTGCCCAGTCATTCTGCTCATGAAGAACAGAGCCTGGATTACAACCCAGATCTCTCTTAACAGCAAACAAAGTTAGGAGATGGAGATAAAACTATGGAGGGTAAGGTCCATCCATTCTGACAGAGGCTAAATTCCACTCTTACTCAAGGAAGTCCCAAGTTTCCTGAAAGTTTGAGAATGAGGTGCTGATGTGACTCTCCAGTAGCATCATCTCCCTTTATCCTAAACTGACTCTCCTAACAGGCTAATGAGACCAGGAAGACATTAGGTAGTTGTAATTGATATTGAGAATGAGATGCATAAATTAAAATCCCCTATCAAACCAGCATCTAAACTGCTCTATCCATAGAGCTGAAGGGAGATTTTTTTTTTAAAGTTTTGCATCTTGGAATCCTCCAGAAAAAAAAGGCTTTCACATCCATAGATTCTGTTCATTGTGCTATCAATAACTACACGACTCTATTTTCTTCCACTTACGTGTATTTGCTTTGTCTTTTCAAAGAAAACTTAGAAAAGGAGAAAGAAAATGAAGAAAGGGAGGGAAGCAGAGGAAGGAGGGGAGGGAGGAAGGAAAAGAGACAGACAAAGAAAGTCAAGCTCTTTGCAATGTGAAAAGCTGATTAACATGTTCTCACAATTTTACATTTTGGTTGCATCCATAGGCTCATTTTAAAAAAATTATTATTCACTAAACATTTCTGTTTGTGTCAAACAATTGGGAATTGCTTGCATTGAACAGTTTAATGTCTCATGCAGTCAGTGATGTAGAGAAATTAATGTAAATGAAAATAAATTGGGTATTATGCCCAGTAGGAAAGCACCTCAGCCTGTATCCCTCATCTAATTCACTGCCTGAGCCAGGGTGCAGAACCTCTAAAGCAGTGTAATTTCCTCATTCGAAAGGTGCAAAATACAGCCTCCACTAATGGTCAATTTGAAAGATGTTTCATCTGGGGAGAGTGTCCACACCTCAGGAAGTACTGGGGAAACTGCTGTCCTCTATATGGGTTCTGGCTGGGACATTCATCCTGAAGGCAATTTGAAGAAAGAGACAATAGGCAATAAAGCTAAATCATTCCAGAGACATCAGAGGGCTGTCCTCCGCACCTGGGCGGTGGAGCTGGGCTGCAGCCCAGGCTTTTCTATCTACTCAGAGTACAATTCCCCCTCCTTCAAGGTCAATCCCCCTCATAAAGGGGAAAGGGAAATGGGATTGGAACTGAGATGAGATCTCCGACCCCCTTTGCACAGGAAGTCTGCAGCCACTGTGCTGCTCACATTTCTGTCTTTATGCATGTACCTATTCTTCCTAGACCGGGGGCCTGACTGCTCCAGGTCATCTGACTACCTGGTTACTATGCATGAGGATTCACTGTTGCTTACGTTAGGACCCAAGAAGATGACGATGGTGGTGATGATGACATTATGACAAGGATAGAAGCTAGACTTGGTTTATCACTTACCATGCACCAGTTTAAAAGCCATATATATATATTTTTTTCTTATTTAATACTCCAATCAATCCTAGGAGGCAGGCACTATCGCCATCGCCACCCTCTACATGAAAAAGCTGAGACAGAGAGGCTAAATAACTTACCTGACACAGCAGCAGCTGGTAAGCGGAGGAACTAGAAACCTAGCTGGCTGTCTCCAGTCTTCAGCCAGTAACTCTTCTGCCTCTTTTCCATTTATAGTTGTTAACCCTCACAGCAACCCCTAGGACAGATAACGTTATCTGTGGTTTATAGATGAGGAAACTTGGCTCCGCCCAACTCACTCAGCTTCTCACATTTATTTATAATTCCATAGGGCACTGGTTTGCAAACATTTTTCTTCTGCTGAAGTCTTCCAAGAAGGGGAAATGTATCGGAGGCTCAAAGCCAAACAAAATTTTTCAGTTTGGAGTGAGCAGTCACTCTTCACATTCCCACTTGCAGCAGGGGAACAAAATCATCTTTGTTCCTTACATACTACTTATCATAATTCCCAATCATCTGATATCATTGTCTGATACTTATTCATTGTCTATCCACATAACTAGTCTGTAAGTTCTATGAGGTCAGGAACTTAGTATAGCTTACTCATCTAGCAATGCTCTAGACATAAAGTAAGCTATCAGCAGCTATTTGTTGAAATGTGCAAGTTACTAATACTTTTCCCTTAATGCCATTATGGAGCAAATCAAGATATAACAGAACTTCCAAAAACTAGAGAGTGGAGGGAAATGTTAAATGAGGTTCTCAATTGATTGAGATTTTAGTTCACTTCTATTGCTATAAATCACTTTGCAGGGCATGATTGCCACTGAGGGCTTCCTGGGTGGCTCAGATGGTAAAGGTGAAGAATGCACCTGCCAATGCAGGAGACATAGGTTCAATCACTGAGTCAGGAAGATCCCCTGGAGAAGTAAATGGCCTCCCACTCCAGTATTCTTACCTGGAGAATTCCATGGACAGAGAAGCCTGGTGGGCTGCAGTCCATGGGGTTGCAAAATTCAGACACGATTGAGCACACATGCATGCATGCTGCCACTGTGGGGAAGGAACGGTGACTTAGGCCATAGACACGGGCTCCAGCCACTCAGCACAACGGTGCAGGAGAAGGGATGAGAGGATAAACCCAACAAGCGTCTTGGGAGATCAGCAACCACACTGATGCACAGAGAGGCTATCTTCTTTAATTCTGAAAAGTGTTCCAGAGCATACTGGTAAATTCCCAAGAGAAACTGAAGTAGCATTTTCTGAAACATGTCGATGTTTCAAAGGTTTATATCAGGAAGGTCTGCTAAAAAAATTAAAGAAATCATGAAGGTAATGTCAGTAAATTTGGCTGGATCAAGTAAATACATAAAGTAGTCACAAATAAGGGAGAAGGCAATGGCACCCCACTCTAGTACTCTTGCCTGGAAAATCCCATGGATGGAGGAGCCTGGCAGGCTGCAGTCCATGGGGGTCGCTGAGGGTCGGACACGACTGAGCGACTTTACTTTCACTTTTCACTTTCATGCATTGGAGAAGGAAATGGCAAACCACTCCAGTGTTCTTGCCTGGGGAATCCCAGGGACGGGGGAGCCTGGTGGGCTGCCGTCTATGGGGTCACGCAGAGTCAGACATGACTTAAGTGACTTAGCATTTTAGCAAGTAGGACAAACACTATCAAAAGGTCACCCAAATTAACAGGAAAAACTCTCAGTAGACAATTCTGCAATGGGATTAAACACAGTTCTCTAGAGAATTCTAGTGAAACTAATTCTCCATTAAATGACTAATAAATATAAAGCCGTTTAATTTCACTGGAAAGTAGAAGAATTGTGACTTTAAAAAAATCAGGCAATGCCAATTTTTGAAAGTTAGATTTACTGAAGTATAATTTACATATAGTAAAATTCATCCTTTTCAAGATTATAGTTCAGTGAGTTTTGACAAATATACACAGTCATGAAACCATGATCAAAATCAAATGACAGAACATTTACATCATCCCTAAAAAGTTCCCTTGGACCCCTTTCCTGTCAACCCCTTCCCTTATCTTCAGACACTGATCTAATTTTTTCCTTATAGTTCTTTGTTTTCATTTAATTTACATCATATAAATAGAATAATGAAGTTAAGTAGCCTTTAGAGCCTGGTTTAATGTCTTTTTTAGTCTGTCAAATCAGTAAAGATGTAACAGGTAATATTAATGTTCGTGAGTGTGCTCCAACATAGCTCAGTTTCGTTCAGCTCAGTCGCTCAGTCGTATCGGACTCTTTGAGACCCCGTGAATCGCAGCACGCCAGGCCTCCATGTCCATCACCAACTCCTGGAGTTCGCTCAGACTCATGTCCATCGAGTCAGTGATGCCACCCAGCCATCTCATCCTCTGTCATGTCGGACACGACTGAGCGACTGAAACTGAATAGCATTAAGATATACAGTGGGATTTACCCAATCCTAGGAATTTCCTTGCCAAAGGTTCTGAATAGTGACTGGCTAACTTCTATGAAAGCACCTTAAGAATGAACAAGGGATAAGGGCAAATACTATGTGATTTCACTTGTATGAGGTGCCTAGAGTTAGTCAAATTCAAAGATATACAAAGTAGAATCATGGTTTCCAAGGGCTGCAAGTGTGGTGGGGGTGATGTGGAATTACTTCATTCTTTAATGGGTAAAGAATTTCAGTTTTGCATGATGAAGAGAATTCTGGAGATGGATGATGGTAATGGTTGTACAGTATAAATATACTTAATACCCTGGAACTGCACACTCAAAAATAGTAAAAATGAAAAGTTTTATGTTATGTGTATTTTACCATAATTTTTAAAAGGGAATGAAATGATCAAACAGGTGAGTTATGGTCATATCTTATAGGCCTTGGAGTTGAATTTCAGTATCTTCTCTTTTGAGTGTTAAGTGCTTGTGTTTAAATCAACTTACAAAAAAAAAGAATTATTATTCTGTTGCAAACGATCTAGTGTCAGACACCACAGTGACATACAGATGAAACTGTCAACATTTGGGCTCAAGAAGCAACTAGTGTCCCACCATCACGTGGCTTAAGCTGTCTCTCCTGCGTAAGTGGACACAACTGGAGACAATTTAAACTGCACTCCCAGAGAGAGAAAACCCCTGATACCCAGCCACCTCACACATTTACAGCTGGGAGGTGACCGAGATCACCCAGCCTCGTTGCTCTGAACACGAGGCACAACCTTGCCAGTGTGAAAAAACATTCTTTTCTCTACATGCATCCTCTGGGAAGTTTGCAATTCAGCATTGGCGCTAACCAGTACAACTTCTGGCTCTCTCTGCCAGGCCAGCTCATTACTGGACCACCCGAGAGAAAGTTGCTGGAGGCATCCAGAGAGAAACTGGCTTGTCTCTCCTCATCATCTTACAGCCAAGTGCCTAGAGGGAGCTTCACTGTGGTCCCCAAGTTCTAACTGAAAACATTGATTGTGTTTCAAAAAAAAATCAGTAGGACAGAGGAAAGAATTTCATTGGTAGCTAAAGTAGCATGTCCAGGGGCTGGAAAAAGCACTGGTGGAGTTAGGGCTAGTAAAGGATGAAGGAAGGAGTGTGCACGCCCGATAAAGTTTTTAAGCCACACAGAACTGCAGCTGGGCTTTGGTTATCTTTGCATGGGTAACAGTGTGGCATACAGCTCTTGATTACATTTTCTTTGATTTCTTTATGCCATGCAATCCCTGTATATCTTATAATTGAACTCTAAAAACTCCACGCAGACACTCTGCCAAGTATACAAGAGCAGCCATAGATAAGCCCTACAAAAACTCTGTCTAACATTGATGACTAAGAGAAAAGTATTTCACTGACTTCTTAAGAATCCTCATAGAATTAAGGTTCCTTATAGAATTAATGTAATCATCTGGTGGTGGATTAGCATTTTCTAAATAAAGGAGCAAGTCCCCGCAGGGACGCAAGACGTGAGGTAGTGATGAATTAGTGTTTCATTTAGGCTTTGCAGTGAGTGAGAAGCTTAACATACCTGTTCTTAGTGTGCTTGTGCATTATTATTGTGATATGGTAACAGTGTTTTGAGAATTATTAATTGCAGGATATTGTGGGAACCTATGTATACCAGCTCCTCTAATCCTTAAAACATTATCAGGTCAGTATCACTCCTAGTTCATAAATGAAGAAATCAAACTCAACATGTTTAATAACTTGTCCAGGATCACATTGTTAAGAAATACCAGATCTGTGACTCAAACTCACATTTCTCTGACCCAGAAAACTCAGTGTTAATCATCATGGTTCAGCAAGCCTATGTCTTTGTTGGATTGATGAAGTCTTGAGGGGCATGCCACTCTTTGACTACTTCTCTCAACAGGCGTGTAGACAAAGCTGGATGCTGGGAATGTATAAATTTTATCCTTCAGGCAGAACAGATGCCCAAACTTGAAGTTCCGTAACATCCACTGACCACGACAGGCTGTCTCATCAGAAGAGGAAATGGAAACTTTACTAAGAAGTGAGTTCCCCTGTTTTCAACCTTGGCTTTTGAAGCCTTCTTCAAAGGACTATTGTTTGAATTGCATCAGCTTTAAGCAGGGATTAGCATATCTGGGTTCAAATTCAAATTCCACCACTGGTTAACTTGGCCAAGTTGCATAATTCCCTGAGTCCCGGTTTTCTTATACACAAAATGGATATCACACTGATGTAAAAGTTAAGCTCCTTTCTAACATTTGCCACTTAAATAAGCATGTCTGTATGGTTTCAGTTTTTATTTCTCTAATCACTAATTTCTCTAAGAACTATATCTTCTTTGGCAAATCGTCTGTCAAAAGTTTTTACACATTTTTTTAAAACTTGGGTTGTTAGTTGTCTTAGCATTAATTCTTCAGAATTTTTTTTTTAAATAAATTCTGGATACTTACCAAGAGTAGGTGAGAACACAGAACATCTGGAACTCTCATGCATTGCTGGTAAGAATGCAAAATGGTAGAACCACTTTGGAAAACTGCTGGGCAATTTCTAGAAAAGTTAAATATGTACCTACAATATGACTCAGCCTTACCACAAAGAGGGTTTTACCCAAGAGAAATGAAAATGTGTGTCCAGTGATTTGTGTGTGAGTTTTCATAGCACCCTTATCGGTAACAGGTTCAAACTAAAAACAGCCCAAATGTCCATAAGCAAGTAAATGGATAAACAAACTGTGGCATAGCCATACGATGGAACATTATCAAAAAGGAAAGAAGTACTGATACCTGCTTACAATATGCCAAAGCTCAAAACAATTATGCTGAGTGAAAGAAATCAGACAAGAAAGAGTATGTGTTGCATGATCCTGTGCATGCTAAGTCACTTCAGTCGTGTCCAACTCTGCAACTCTAAGGACCATAGCCTGCCAGGCTCCTCTGTCCATGTGATTTTCCAGGCAAGAATACTGGAGTGGATTGCCATTTCCTTCTCCAGGGGATCTTCCCGACCTGTGTTTCTTATGTATCCTGCATTAGTAGGCATGTTCTTGACCACTAGCACCACCTGGGAAGCCCTATATGATCCCACATAAAGGATCTACATATTGCAATTCTACAAAGTGCAAATTAATCTATAGTGACTGAGGCAAATCAGTGGTTGCCTTGGGCCAGGTAAAAAGCATGGGGGTGGGGGTTGGAGGGAAGGAACACAAAGAAAAAAGGAAATGTTCAAGGATGATGGATATATTCATTATTTTCCTCATGGTGATAGTTTCCTTGATAGATAAAATGTATCAATTTGTGCTCTCTAAATATGTGTAGTTTCAGATCAGATCAGATCAGTCGCTCAGTCGTGTCCGACTCTTTGCGACCCCATGAATCGCAGCACGCCAGGCCTCCCCGTCCATCACCAACTCCCGGAGTTACTAGTCCCTTATCCTAGGAATTGCCCCTGATACAGAGGAGGAGCCCTCTGTAGTCATACCTGGACCACGTGACCCTGCCTTCCTGGCCAGAGTTTGTACATCCGATGGCAGGTCACTAAAGATGAGAATTACAGACATCAGTATTCTAGAAAAAAGATCCATAATTTCCTGCTTCTTAGGTCTCTGACATTGTCTGGCTCCAACCCATCCCAAGATAGATTGTCTTAACTTCAGATTTCAGAACCTGAGTGTCCTGTCAATAAATTCCTTCTATGGCAACAGGTGTATGTTATCTTCCACCCTCGGAAAGAAATGAATTTGACACTTAACTCATTGCACTGATATTTCTTGGACTTCCCTGGTGGCTCAGATGGTAAAGAATCTGCCTGCAATGCAGGAGACCCAGGTTCAATTCCTTGGCCACAAAGATCCCCTGGAGAAGGGAATGGCTACCGACTCCAGAATTCTTGCCTGGAGACTTCCATGGACAGAGGAGCCTAGCAGACTACAGTCCATGGGCTCACAAAGAGTCGGACACAACTGAGTAACTAACACTTCCACTAATATTTCTTATGCTTTCTATCACAAACGGCCACATCCCTATTTTAAAAACAGAGCATTCAGAAAATGATGATTAGACTTGAAGCAGTTGATCAAATGCATAGTTCGATATATGATCAATGATTGTAATAATGTAACTCTAGATATGGGAAGATACAACAAAAGGAAATACTTCCCTGGACCATAACTAGAAGACAGGTATCCAGAGATCTTTGACTGTTAAGACCTAGTCCAGTAATAGCACACTGAGTGCCCTAACAACAAAAACCTCTTCATAACTGGGAACAAGCCTTCCCAGCAATGTTGGACAAAATGGTCATGAAGTGCCCCCCAAAGTATGGTCGGATTTATGACTACAAGGGGGCCATATCAATTACAAATTGGCACTTACCAAGAGTATTGCCAACGACTGAACAACAAAGGCATTTGCCGTCTGTCTGTATGGAGATTGAACCCCATTCTGCTATAGCTGTTCAATAACCCCTGAGGGCATTCAGGGTGGAATGAGGCACTCTGTGCTCCAGATAGTTGGATGATTTTAGGAATTTTAAGAGGAGGTGGCAAGAATACCCAGAAGAATTATACCAAAAAGATCTTCATGAAGCAACTGACAAAGAATTAATCTCAAAAAACATACAAGCAACTCCTGCAGCTCAATTCCAGAAAAATAAACGACCCAATCAAAAAACTGGCTAAAGAACTAAACAGACATTTCTCCAAAGAAGACATACAGATGGCTAACAAACACATGAAAAGATGCTCAACATCACTCATTATCAAAGAAATGCAAATCAAAACCACAATGAGGTACCATCTCACACCAGTCAGAATGGCTGCTATCAAAAAGTCTACAAACAATAAATGCTGGAGAGGGTGCGGAGAAAAGTCAACTCTTACAGTGTTGGTGGGAATGCAAACTAGTACAGCCACTATGGAGAACAGTGTGGAGATTCCTTAAAAAACTGGGAATAGAACTCCCATATGACCCTGCAATCCCACTGCTGGGCATACACACTGAGGAAACCAGAATTGAAAGAGACACATGTACCCCAGTGTTCATCACAGCATTGTTTACAATAGCCAGGACATGGAAGCAACCTAAATGTCCATCAGCAGATGAATGGATAAGAAAGCAGTGGTACATATACACAATGGAGTATTACTCAGCTATTAAAAAGAATGCATTTGAATCAGTTCTAATGAGGTGGATGAAACTGGAGCCTATTATACAGAGTGAAGTAAGTCAGAAAGAAAAACACCAATACAGTATATTAATACATATATACATGGAATTTAGAAAGATGGTAACGATGACCCTATATGCGAGACAGCAAAAGAGACACAGATATAAAGAACAGACTTTTGGACTCTGTGAGAGAAGGCGAGGGTGGGGTGATTTGAGAGACACATGTATATTACCATATGTGTAATAGATCACCAGTTCAGGTTCAATGCATGAAACAGGGTGCTCAGGGCTGGTACACTGGGATGACCCAGAGGGGTGGGATAGGGAAGGAGGTGGGAGGAGGGTTCAGGATGGGGAACCCATGTCCACCCATGGCTTATTCATGTCAATGTATGGCAAAAACCACTACAATATTGTAATTAGCCTCCAATTAAAATAAATAAATTAATTTTTTGAAAGGATTAATCATGATGGTGTGATCACTCATCTAGAGCCAGACATCCTGGAATACAAAGTCAAGTGGGCCTTAGAAAGCATCACTACAAACAAAGCTAGTGTAGGGGATGGAATTACAGTTGAGCCATTTCAAATCCTAAAAGATGATACTGTGAAAGTGCTGCACTCAATATGCCAGCAAATTTGGAAAACTTAGCAGTGGTCACAGGACTGGAAAATGTCCGTTTTCATTCCAGTGTCAAAGAAAGGCATTGCCAAAGAATGCTCAAACTACTGCACAATTGCACTCATCTCACATGCTAGCTAAGTAATGCTCAAAATTCTCCAAGCCAGACTTCCACAGTATGTGAAACGTGAACTTCCAGATGTTCAAGCTGGATTTAGAAAAGGCAGAGGAACCAGAGATCAAATTGCCAACATCTGCTGGATCATGGAAAAAGCAAGAGAGTTCCAGAAAAACATCTATTTCTGCTTTCTTGACTATGCCAAAGCCTTTGACTGTGTGGATCACAATAAACTGTGGAACATTCTGAAAGAGATGGGAATACCAGACCACCTGACCTGCCTCTTGAGAAACCTGTATGCAGGTCAGGAAGCAACAGTTAGAACTGGACACGGAACAACAGACTGGTTCCAAATAGGGAAAGGAGTACATCAAGGCTGTATATTGTCACCCTGCTTATTTAACTTATATGCAGAGTACATCATGAGAAATGCTGGACTGGAAGAAACACAAGCTGGAATCAAGATTGCCAGGAGAAATATGAATAACCTCAGATATGCAGATGACACCACCCTTTTGGCAGAAAGCAAAGAGCTAAGGAGCTTCTTGATGAGGTGAAAGAAGAGAGTGAAAATTTTGGCTTAAAACTCAGCATTCAGAAAACTAAGATCATGGCATCTGGTCCCATCACTTCATGGCAAATAGATGGGGAAACAGTGGAAATAGAGATTTTGTTTTCTTGGGCTCCAAAATCACTGCAGATGGTGGCTACAGCCATGAAATTAAAAGACGTTTGCTCCTTGGAAGAAAAGTTATGACCAACCTAGACAGCATATTAAACAGCAGAGACATTACTTTGCTAACAAAGGTCCACCTAGTCAAACCTATGGTTTTTGCAGTGGTCATGTATGGATGTGAGAGTTGGATCATAAAGAAAGCTGAGCGCCGAAGAATTGATAAAAAAAAGAAGAAAAAAAATAAATAAAAACAGAGCATTCAGCTGGCTCTGTGAGTGCTTCTGGAGAAGGCAATGGCATCCCACTCCAGTACTCTTCCTGGAAAATCCCATGGATGGAGGAGCCTGGTAGGCTACAGTCCATGGGGTTGTGAAGAGTCAGACACAACTGAGTGACTTCACTTTCACTTTTCACTTTCATGCATTGGAGAAGGAAATGGCAACCCACTCCAGTGTTCTTGCCTGGAGAATCCCAGGGACGGGGGAGCCTGGTGAGCTGCCGTCTATGGGGTCGCACAGAGTCGGACACGACTGAAGTGACTTAGCAGCAGCAGCAGTGAGTGCTTCATCCATCCCTTCATTTAACACGCTTTGGCACAAGTGATGGCATGCTGTAGGCCGGGCACTGTGGCAGACATTTTCATATCTGAATCAAATCCTACAACTGCCTTTGCAGCCATCTGATGCTCGCAGTTGAGAAAGCTCAGGTTCAGAGCAGTTCACTTACTTGCTTAAAGTAGGAGTCCCTAATAGGGATTGAGTCCTACATACTAGGATTTGAGCCCAGTCCTGACTAGCTTCAGCACCACACTTTTTCATTATCCATGCTCTGTTCCCTGGCAGTAGTAAGACCCAACATGAACTCAGCTCGAAGTGACTAGCCAAGCCACTGTAGTGGGCGGCTTCAGGAGCCGGGCATCCCAAAATGTTTCCTGGATGCTCTCAAGGCCAACAACAGCCATCTCAGGAGTTTGTCCGTACAAGACTTAGTGTCCTGGGAAGAGATAAATTATCTGTTCTTGAGGGCAAGGACAACCAGAGGATCTTTTTCCCCAGTGTTGATGTCTGTTGCTTTGTAATGAATCTGACTCCTCAATGACAAACAAGTAGCAAAATCCTAAAAATAAAAACGGTTAACCACAAGAACAGGAAATGCCCAACCAATGCCACTCTTGGCCACAAATCAAAGATAATGGGGCTGTAATAGTCTTCCTGTGAACTCACTGGCACTCTGACCACTTATGAAAAGCTGAGGATTGAAGCTGCATTTTTACATGGTTTCTGGAAATACCTCTAATAATTTCAGTGACACAGGCTTGGGTTAAAGCCAGAGACCTCATGATACTTTCTTTTCCTCAGGGAAGTAAGTCTACTAGAGCAGAGGGAGATTTCATCTTCAACTTAGAGATCTCAGTTCTTGAATTTAAAAATATAATAAAAGGGGAAATTCCACAGATTTTCACTTTATGTATTCTTTCTCATAATCAGCCTGCAGAAATACAAAAACTGCCTAGAACTCAAGTGCACTGGAAATCATCACAGTGTCATTTGTAAGAGGAAAAGTGGAAGCAAGCGTTTAATCATCTGGTAATGATATAATGTTACATCCCAACTTTATTCTATTTAAAAAAAATTTTAATAATTTGGTAATGTTAACAAACTATACCCATATAATGGGCTTCTTAGGTGGTATTAGTGGTAAAGAATCCGCATGCCAATGCAGGACACGGGAGACGCAGTTTTGATCCCTGGGTCAGAAAGATCCCCTGGAGTAGGAAGTGACAACCCACTCTACTATTCTTTCCTGCAGAATCCCATGGACAGAGGAGCCCTGTGGGCTACAGTCCATGGGGCCTCTAAGAGTCAGACATGACTAAGCAACTGTGCAGACATTCATGTGATAAAAACTACATACACATCAAACATATTTCAAATACTAATTTAATAATATAGACTAATCTTTATGATTTGTTAAATGGTAAAAATAGGGTACAAAAATAGGTATGAAACTGATCCTAAAATGTATGTGGTATGTGTTAGGCATGTGTGTCAGGAAAAGGATGTATCAAAATATTAACAGCAGTGATATCTGAATATGGGTAAAATACTTTCCCTCTTACTTTTATATCTTACCCATTATTGAAATACATTACACTAAATGAAATATGGTATCTCAGCAGACTGGATCCTGGAACATAAAAGGGATACAAATGGAAAAAACATGGAATCTGAATCAAGTCTGTTGCGTACTTCATAAATAGTAAGATATCAAAAGTGGTACCAATTAAAAAATCACATTGTTGTATCTTTATTACTTGTGAGAGGTGTAGCAAGTCATTTGTTATTATTTTAACTCCAAAATTATCACTGGTTTATCTTTTGCTCCTTAACAACTTTAGAGCAGATTCAAGATAATCCTTCTAATAGCCTTATATTCACACTCAGTCACTCCCAATATGGTTTCTTAAGTGGAGAAGAAAGACGTGCACGAACAGTCGGGGCTCTGGAAACTACACACAACTGGGTGTGTCCACATCACATGCGTCAACAGCAACAGCCTGTGCACACCTGCACACAGAGGGAAGGTGACAACCACTGACACGAAGACTTGGCAACTGCTGTGTGCTGTGCTGTGCTCAATCGTGTCCAACTCTTTGTGGCTGCATGGACTGTAGCCCACCAGGATCCTCTGTCCATAGGATTATTCCAGCAAGAATACTGGAGTCAGCTGCAATTCCCTTCTCCAGGGAAATCTTCCTGACCCAGGGATAGAACCAGAGTCTCTCAAGTCTCCTGCATTGTCAGGTGGGTTCTTTACCACTGAGCCACCTGGGAAACCCTAGCAACAGCTATGTGTTCTGAATTCAGAGCCCAAGAATCTGTTTAAATATTTAACCAGACATAGGATGTTGACTTGAAAGGTATATGCAACTTGACATCTGTAAAGCTATCTCTTGGGCTTATGGTCACAATCATTTAAAACAATGCTTTTCAAAATTTCTTTTTAAAATTATGAAATGCTTTTTGAAATCAACCTTATATTTTATTTGTACAAAAATTCTTCCTGAGTGCCTACTGTGTGCCAGGAAGCACTGTACCACTGTAATTAATAAAATAGATGAGATCCCTACACACAAGAAATTAACTGTGGAGACAAACAAAAAGTCAGGCAAACACTAAATAAAGAATTATAAAGGGTACAAAGTATCATGAAATAAATGAACAGGCCCAAGATGAGTGGGGACCCACTTTGGTAGAAAGCTCAGGGAAAGATTCTCTGAGGCAGTTACATTGAAGGTGAGACCTTAAGAATTGGAAGAAGACAGCCATACAAAGAACATAGTCACTAAATCATGTTCAACTCATAGCAACCCCATGGTAGCTAAGCCCGCCAGGCTCTTCTGTTATTGGGATTTCACAGACAAGAATACTGGAGTAGGTTGCCATTTTCTTTTCCAGGGAATCCTCCCAACCCAGGGATCAAACCCACTTCCCCTGCATCGGCAGGCAGATTCTTTATCACTAAGCCAACAGGGAAGTCCAAACAAAGAGACGGTGCATGAGAAAAACAAAGGCTGGAAAATAAAAATGTGTACTTATGCCAACTTGCCAACCCGTGTGATTTCTCTCTAGTGATGCTTAACAGCCCAGATACAGGATACAGAAGGCATATTTTGAATTGAGGCAGAATTGGGAATTGCCAGTGAGTGTCCTAAAAGGTCTACAAGGTGACAGAAACGGAGGAGAAATATGCAAATCTTAACATTCTGTAAGCAATCAGACCGATTCAATATTTACCTATGCAGAATCTTTTTTAACGCTTCTATGCCATCCTTCTCAGAGATCTGAATGTTTCTGGTTCATCATAGCGACACAGAGGCACTCAGAACTGTCGAGCAGATTTCACTAAAACCCGGAGGTGTCTGGAATAAAAGTGAAAGTTCACGTCGTCAAGTTTATATCATTTCTTAGAAGACAGCCGTCTTCTATATATCAACAAACGGAGCCTAAGGCAGCACTTTCTTCACTACTTTTCTGTGATTCCGTCCCCCGACTAAAGGAATATTGCAGAGTCTGTGATAACTTGGCATGTCTCGCATATGATCCACCATTAACATAAATCAAGGTTTCGTGTTTGTAATTTATGTTTCAGCACTTAGAGAATACCTTGCTAGTTATTTTAAATAGATAAATCAAATCAAAATTTTGTTAATAAAATATTAGAAATGTCATAAGACCTCTGATTTATTTAAAGATGTCTAACATTTCTTGATCTCCATTTATTTCAAGGTTCAGGAAGAAAAATGGTTAGCTGGATCATCCTGCTCTTATTTTTATTCCTTCATTTAGGAGATTACATCTCAGCTCCAAAACCATTTTTAATAATAAGATATGCAATTTTTAACTGTTGATAATTTTTAAAGAATAAACACGATTAAGATTAATTCATGCTGTCTCAGATATACTCAAATAATGGATTAGTCTGTATAGCATATTTGATTCATGTCTGATAGTTAAGATTCTTTTCATTTTAGCTTCATCCATATAAACAGACATTTACTCCTTAATTTGCTTAAAAGTCAAAACTACTTATGCAATAGAAGGAAATGAATGTAGACCAATCATTGCTAGGTAACACATACAGGGAATGCCTAGGATATGGCAAATTAACACTATAAAACAGAAAGCAAATGGTGTCCATGGATTGCAGAAAGATCCTTTTCAAATGTAGAGTGTCAGGAGATAAGAATAAAATATATCTTTAAAAAAGTAAAGAGAGCAGCAGAAAATTTTTGGAGGTGATGGTAGGTTTAAGGCACAGATCATAGTGATGGTTTCACAAGTATATACTCATTTCCAGACTCATCAAGTTATATACATTAAATGTGTATAGCTTCTTGTATGTCAATACCTCAATAGTGGTTTGAAGAGCAAACAAAATAATTAAATAAATGGAAGACACTTAAAGGAAAAGACAAAATTCAGATAAGTACAGAGAGGAGGAATGGAAGGAATACTTTCCTTTTCTAGCAAAGAATTAAATTCACACCAGGTCTCAAGTCCAAAACTGACTCTCCATTTTAGGTGTGGCCTTATTTATATTTTCCCTCTGGGAGCCTCAGGGGTGAAAGATTAGTCATTGACTTTGGAAGTGATTAACAACATTCTTAATTTGCTACTTGACTCATTTTTGTCCTCCCTGCATTGGTGAACATATATATTTTAGATGCTTATGAGCATTCAAGGAAAACAGCATGATGGAGTTGGTCACTGATTTTACAGTTTTAGAGTGGTCACAAAAGGATTCGTAGCTGGCATCGTACTGGAAGAACTTAACAGTGATTTGTCTAGTATTTCCCAAATAATAATAAGTTACAATGTTGAACATCAAAGTAACATTTAGTGTAAAAATGAGAAATAATTCATAATAGAAAGGCTTAAAAATGCAAAAGAAAGGTAATAGTTCTTAAGGTCATTCCTACTCCAGTGTTGACTAAACAAAGCATCATGACTGGGGGGAAAACTTAACTAGGTTCACAACTAAGTAGCCAGGTGATCTAAGAGAAAGTCAAGAGCTTCACTTACAAGGAAAGAGAAAGAACCGGTAGGATTTCTTAGGTTCTCCTTTAGCTATAAAGTTCTAAGGTTGATCCTTAGCCATGATACTGTTGCCTTCCATTGAGTACAGAATCTTATACATTAGTTCCTGACTTTTGAGTATGCTTAACTAATTACTGGCTGCTGCTGTTCAATCGCTCAGTCGTGTCCGACTCTTTGCGACCCCATGGACTGCAGCACACTAGGCTCCTCTGTCCATGGGATTCTCCAGGAAAGAATACTGGAGTAGGTTGCATTCCCTTCTCCAGAGGATCTTCCTGACCCGGGGATCAAACCTGGGTCTCCCGCATTGCAGGCAGATTTTTTATCGGTTGAGCCACCAGGGAAGCCCAATTATTGGCTAGCCTTGTAAAATACTATACCTACTAGATTAGGTCTTGCTACTCTTAGAAATACTAGGTCATAATATTGAAAGAAACTTTTTTAAAGATCTTTTTTAATGTGGACCACTTTTAAAGTCTTTTTTCAATTTGTTACAATATTGTTTCTGTTTTATGTTTTGGTTTTTTGGCTGTGAGGCATGTGGGATCCTAACTCTCCTGCATTGGAAGGCGAAGTCTTAACCACTGGATTGCCAGGGAAGTCCCTGAAAGAGATCTTTTAAATTAGTTATTTGTATAAGCTACAGCCTGAAGCAACATCCTCCTTTCAATTTCATTTCTATTCCTTACATGACTTATTCAAAACCAAAAGAAGTCAGACACTGGTCTTTTGTCTCATTTATGGGAGTTCAGTATTCAATTGCATACACATTATTCATATTCACACAACGTCCTGCACATATATTATCTATATACTTGCTGCACACACGTTATAGGATTATCAAAAGAGTAATAAGAGTCATATGATCAAAGAACAAACGAGGCAAATAGTTCAGTTTGCCCCAGTGGCAATTAAAAAAAACCTCTAAATATCAGAAGGCTTAAATACGAAAAAGAAAAAACTGCTTACTATGGCCAAAGATGCATACCTGGGGACAATTATGAAAAAAACAGAAGAGTAACGAGGATTCTTGGTAACACGTAATACACACCAAAACCGTTTCTTAAGATACATAAAGAGGAAAAATGTTTAACACTTTAAGTTTAAACTGGGAAAAGACCAAGTTGCTGAATATAATTTTAAACAGAGATATATAGGATGAGACAATCTAATGTTGAGTCTTTTGATTTTTTTTTCCATTTTCAGAGTTCCAATTTCTGACTCCTTCCAGTGAGGTTGCCAATACCAGCCAATGGTAATAAAGAAAACAAATGAGCACCCAGAAGCTGAAAGAATGAGGAAAGTTATAGTTCAAAGTTAAAATACAAAGTCGCCATTCCGTAACCTGTCCTATAAGATAAAGACAATTCAGATACTTGAATTTAGTCCCCAAAGAAAAGTCACCCTGTTAAATAAAATGCTTCACAGTCCTCCTCTCTCTGAAGCTATTGTCATGAGCTTTCCCACCCCTGTTCCCATTAACACTGGCACACATGTGAAAAATGTAACAGCACTTGAACCTCGCCGTTTCAGTTGCGGGTAATCCAGCAGAGAAGGCTGCAGTGGGAACGCGTGTCTTCTTGCCCAGGAATGCTGGGTTTCACCCATGGAGTATGAGTGTGCACAGTGTGAAGATGAAGTGGGTTGGAACAGTCAGGCAAACCGGTATGTTTAAGATCTGACTGCCTCGTGACCTGAAGGGAAAGCCACATACGTGCCGTGGGTTGCTGGGACCAGAGAGAAAGGAGAATTGCTTTTCTTCTCCCAATTCCTGGACATCTCTTTGCTTTGTTTTGTGGGACAGTAGGTATCACGTGGCCCTGAAGAGCTGCCTCAAAGCCCACATCTAAACTACTATTGCGAGATAGGGATGTGCCGCACTCCCCTGCTCTAGCCATGGTTTCCTCATTGCACCCAGGGATTCAGGATAATGGAACTAGACTCGTAAGAACTTACTACTTTATGATGACATTCAACATTCATACTCTAAAGGAAAGAAAATTTGTTTAAACCACCCAAGCTCAGAGTATAGAAGCAGAAAAACAGGTGTGTGTCTCAGGCCTTGTCTAACCTGCAAAGGCATCATTACGATGGCCTTGCCCAATCTCCTTGAACTTAACCTGTGAATGGAACATTCATTGTCAAACACTGAACCACCCTTTGTCATTTCTTAGTTGGATAGGTGCGTGCTCAGTCGTGTCTGATTCTGTGACCCCATGGACTGTAGCCCTCCAGGCTTGTCTGTCCATGGGATTTCCCAGGCCAGAAGACTGGAACAGGTGGCCATTGCCTTCTCCAGGGGATCTTCGCAACCCAGGGATCAAACTTGTGTCTCTTGCACTGCAGGCGGATTCTTCACCACTGAGCCATCTCTCAATTATTCCTCTTTCAAATCCAGGTTTTTCTTGGGCTTCTAACAACTTTCAAAACTATTTCAGGTAACTCCTAGTTTTCTACCAAGGTTGAAGGGGCTAAAATGAAATTAGTTAATGTTAACACTGGATCCAATACCCAGGGCAGAATAAGCTAAGATTAGCAGGGCTCTAGTTCCCCGCATGCGACACAAAAGGTGCATTTCACTCCAACAAACTGCCTGTACAAGAGGCTTTCTAACAGAACGAGATAGAAAAGAAGCTTACGATCCGACAAAATGTTCTGAGAAGTATGCTGTTTGACCTCAAATTGAAAAGGACCTTATTTGCAAAGTAGTCTTTCTTAAAGATTGAGTCAGTCTTATTAGTCTTTCCTTTAGTCAACATCTAAATACCAGTTCAAACCAGTATACTGTCAGCCCTCCAAATCTGCAGGCTCCCCATTTGTGGATTTTAGCAACCACTGATGGAAAATATTTGAAAAAACATTTTTTTCCAGGTAATTCCAAGAAATAAAACTTAAATTTGCCATGGCTGGAAACTATTTATATAGCATTGACATTGCATTAGGTATGACAAGTAATCTAGAGAAAACTTATGTATGAAAAGTGTATGAGAGGGTATGCATAGGTTTATGCAAATACTGCAAAGAGATCCAACCAGTCCATTCTGAAGGAGATCAGCCCTGGGACTTCTTTGGAAGGAATGATGCTAAAGCTCAAACTCCAGTACTTTGGCCACCTCATGCGAAGAGTTGACTCATTGGAAAAGACTCTAATGCTGGGAGGGATTGGGGGCAGGAGGAGAAGGGGACGACAGAGGATGAGATGGCTGGATGGCATCACTGACTCGATGGACGTGAGTCTGAGTGAACTCCGGGAGTTGGTTATGGACAGGGAGGCCTGGCGTGCTGCGATTCATGGGGTCGCAAAGAGTCGGACACGACTGAGCGACTGAACTGAACTGAACTGATGCCTTTTTATATAAGGGACTAGAACATTCATGGGTGCTGATATCTGTGGGGAGGCCTGGAACCAATAACTTTTGGATACCAAGAGACTTCGGTAGTAGAGAAACAAATTAAATGAACCATAAGAACATCTCAACCTCAGAATGTGGGACACTCTATACAACTTCTCATATGGTTTTTCCAATAAATTGATACCATTAAAAAAATATGTGTATACTATTTAGAATGAATAAAAATTTTAAAGATGTAATAACCAGTTGCAACTTGTAGACCATATTTGGCTCCTAATTTACACAAATCAAACATTAAAAGTCACTTGTGATAACCAGGGAAGTTTAAACTAGACTGAGTATTAGATGACATTAGGGAAAGTCTTTATCAGTTATAAATCTATCCTGAAGTATTTACAAGGGAAATGATAGGCTTACAAGTGAAATTTTCTTTAATGTTCTCAAGAAAAAAGTGGGGGAGTAGATTAAACAAGATGGGCAAAATGTTGATTACTGTTGAAGCTGGTGATTGGTAGATGCAGGTCCTTTCTGATCTCTTATGAATGTTTCACAATTTTCATGACAAAAAAGGTTTTAAAAGCCAATGCATTATCACTGATCTAAAAAGGCACTTAGGTATCATTACAACATAATTTAGTGCAGTACAAAATGGAAATAATCTAAATGCTCTATAGGAGAAAAAAAAAAGTTTAATCTATGATAAACCAATCTGATGAAAATTAGGCAGCCATTAAGATGACAATACAGAAGCAAGCAACAAAGAAAATGGTTATGGAATTATTATTTTTAGAATAAGGACTACATCCACATTACAATCACAACTCTTTCAAATATGTGTGAATATAAACAAAGAATAGACAAGTGTAAAAGAAAAACAAAATATCAAGTTGATATGTCATAAAGTGATGAAATGTTTTTCTTTTTGGTGATATAATATTGTTTCTGAAACAAAAAACTGACACTAACAAAGAACAAAAAACCTGATATGGAGCTGCATATGCGGAAGTGTAACCTGAGGCAGAGGAGACAGCGCTGGCTTTGGAGTTAGACAATACGGACAATTATCTGAGAATCAGTTTTCTCATCTCTAAAACTGATATAAAATAACTGCCCTTTACTAAATCCCAGGTGGCGCCAGTGATAATGAATCCACCTGCCAATGCAGGAGAAACAGGAGATGTGGGTTCAATCCCTGGGTCAGGAAGATCCCCTGGAGAAGGGCATCGCAACCCACTCCAGTATTCTTGCCTGGAGAATCCCATGGACAGAGGAGCCTGGCAGGGGTTATAGCCCAGGAGGTTGCAAAGAGGTGGACGTCATGTGAGCACGCATGCGCGCGCGCACACACACACACACACACACACCCCTTTCCTTTAAGGATGCTACAAGGATTAGGGATGTAAGGAAGTATCTACCATAATACCTGGCATGTAGTAAACATGCTGTAAACAATATTTACTACTATTGTTTAGTAAACATTCTGTAAATAATACTTACTACTATTGTCATAATAAAAATATGCCAGAGTTTTTGACATTTGGGGGAGAGGTCTGTAAACAAACAGGAGAAAGGGACGGGGGCTGAGGATGCATGGCCACAGATTTTCATGGTGGCGTGGCTTTTACACAAAAAATGAAGACAGGGACTTGCCTGGCAGTACAGTGATTAACACTCTGCACTTCCACTACCAGGGGTGTGGCTTCAATCCCTGGTTGGAGAGCCAAGATCCTGCATGCCATGAGGTATGACCAAAAAAATCATTAAAAACAATTTCTTTTAATGAAGGTAAGGCAAAATTCAAGGAGGTTTTAAATTTTTATCTGAAAAAAATAATAATAAAATAAAATTTTATCTGGACCAGTTGGAGGTAAGGGTGAGCTGGAGAGGGTCCAAAGCTTGTCTGAGGGGCTAGTGTAATGAGGCAAAGGAGGCCATGAGAGGTAAAAAAAAGTCTACCCTACAGGAAGAACAGGAGAACCATGTAACACCACATTCAAACTACCCTGCAGCTTCTGGCAAAACTGTAGTTCCAGACGAAGGAGAAGGAAAGGAGGGAATGAAGAAAAAGTACCTAGAGGACCCCAAGTCTGAATAAGATGCAAGAAGTGTTTAACTGCCTCTAGATGGGGCTAGAGAAATGGGACTTCTTGGCACTAACAAGCAATCCCTAACTGTGATTATGATGATAGATTAGTGTTTCAGAGCTTAAATGGCCTGGAATTCTTAGAAAAATTGCCTCATCCTATCTCTCCACTCTACAAGATGAGAAAATTACGTCCAGGAAAGAGAAGCCTCAGGAGACAATGGCAAGAGTCTCTGGCAAAGCCATGGCTAGGATGCTGGCTTATGAGCCTGAGACCAGAGCACTTGCTGTACCTCATCATGCCAGTCTCCAGGATGGTGTGTTGCATAACCTCACCAAGTCAATCTTTTTTCCCATATTTATTAAACATACATAGCTTTCCATGTCTTCAACAAACAATAAAATACAAGCACTTATTCTCTTCATTAATATCCTACATGTCAAAAACTTCCTACTAACTTCAGATTATTTTGTTGCATGAAACCAAAGAGAATGTACTGAATGTTTGTTCAGCCAAATTTTCAGCAGCACCTACTAGGTAGCAGGCATATAAGAATGAATGGCACAGACCTTGTCGCCAAGGAGCTGACAATCCAGTGAAGAAGGCAAGCATGCGTGCATAGAAGCATAATCCTGCGGGGACATGTTGCTATGCTCAATGTGCTGTGGAAACAAAGAAAGCGGAGGTCATTAGACCTGAGAAGGGAGAGAAGGAAAAGAAAACTTCATTGAAGGTGTTGCTGGAGGAGGCCCTGAGCATGAATGAATGAAGTCGAAAGGCAGGGACAAGAGACTTCCCTGGGGATCCAGTAGCTAAGACTCAACTCCAAGTGCAGGGGGCTTGGGTTCGATCCCTGGTCGGAGAACTAGATTCCACATGCCTTGACTAAAGATCACACATGCTACAACTAAGACCCGGAGCTGCCAAATAAGTAATTTTTTTAAAAAAGCGAGGACAAAGAAGGTGGCCTGGCACAGTACCTTTATGAAAGGGGATAAGGACCAAAACTGTGAAAATGACCAGAAAATACAGTAAGCGTATACAGGAGTCAGAGTTGGGTGGGACTTGTAGTGAGAAAAATCAGTCAGGCAAACTGGCAGCAAAGTCAGGACCAAAGTAAAAGCCAACCTCTTTTTAAGTTGCAAGGAAATATAAAAGAAAGGGAGAGAGAAGAACGTATTTCTTGTCTCTGAGCCCTAAGTATAATCAGGTGATTCAAAGTGAGTCATGGCCAGCTGAAGTATAAGAAGAATCCAAGAACAGATTTAATTCTGATCTTGGACAGATTTCAGCAGCTGCCACCAAACCTACATCTCAGGGTGTGAGTCCTTGGGTGTGCAGACAGATTTTGGCTTCCTGGCAAAAACTTCTTTATTCTCTTTTTTTTCCTGAAATCTGGCCCCTTTTCTTCTGGCTTCCCTCCACCCTCACCTTTACTCTCCCCCTTGAGATCCATTGCGGTATTTAGAATAGAAATTCCAACTGAGAAATATTTGGTCTCTCCTCTGTGGACCTGTATGGCTTTCAGCAAATGATGCTTCAATACAATCCAGTGTTGACAGCCCTCAATAGGCAGACTCTCCTTCTCGAAAGAACAACATCAATGGGCATCAAATTATAGAGACATACGATTATAAGGGGGAACTTTCAATATAGCCTATAATCCAAAGTCTACTCCAAGGAAAATTTTATGAGAGTTGCAAAATACAGTGCAAGCCACACAGGAAGGTGAAGCAAAGGTTCCTGGGGAAATGGACCACTTAGAAGCACAAAAGAGCAGAAAACCAACACTGCTAAAGGCGTACTTCCTTTGTGCTGGCACCACCATGGGCACTTTACACTTATTATTTAATACCCTATTTTAAAATACACTTATTATAGGAGGAAGGAAACAAAAGACACTTCTTTTCTTGTTTCATTCAATTTTATTCTTTCAAGTATCTCTCAATAGTTTATCACATTTTATCATTTCTACTAAAGATGAATTTGGAGATGATGAGAACAAGGAGGTTTCTAGTACTAGAATCAGACAAAACCTATTTCTTCAAACCTATGTATGTATATTCTTTGCAAGAGTTCCCCCAGTTTTCAGATGACAGAGCATTTAAGGATACATACTGACATGAACTTTGGCCACCTCATGCGAAGAGTTGACTCATTGGAAAAGACTCTGATGCTGGGAGGGATTGGGGGCAGGAGAAGGGGACGCAGAGGATGAGATGGCTGGATGGCATCACTGACTCGATGGACGTGAGTCTGAGTGAATTTCGGGAGTTGGTGATGGACAGGGAGGCCTGGTGTGCTGCAATTCATGGGGTCACAAAGAGTCGGACACGACTGAGCGACTGAACTGACTGACTGACTGACATGAACATTAATATTTCTTAAAATACATCGTGGGCAAAAGGATTGCTAAATATTCTGCGGGTTTTGCCTTGTACTAACACATCTTTCTGTTCAAAATGAGTACATTTTCTGAAACCAGCTCCTGAGATGGGAATGAACCTAGAGAGAAGTCAAGAAAGCTTTACGAGGACTTAGCTTTCCTACCTGGCAGACTCTGTCTCGAGATTGCCCAGCAACCCTGACCACAGATTTGCATTCTTCTCTGCTGCATGCTTGTCTGGACCTATTAGACTATTAAAATATTAATAGGGTCTTGGTATCTGTCATTATTAATTTTAGAGAGTAACAAGGACATGCTGAGCCATAGTATTGATAGATTTGTAGAATATGTTAATCGGAACACTCATTACTCAGCTGTTAGCATTTTTTTCAGATGGTTTTTCTCCACTAGTCATTTTTGATATTTAACAATTTGTCATATCCAACTATCCACACTTGTTCCCTAGAAATCTATTTATATATGTATTTTGTAATGTCTTGATAGCAACAATTTATTAAACAATTGTTGTGCCCCATCATAGAAGGAAAGAAAGTCTTCTGAAAAATACCTGGAGAATTTAGCTAAGAAATGAGTAGATTTTGAAATGTGGCATAAAAATAATATGTTTCTGCTCTTGAAATGAGAAAGCTGAAGCATAAAGCTAAATTAGTTCCTAAGAATTAACAAGCATGAAGATCTAATCTTTTCTATTCAATAACTGTTGAAATGTACCAAGCTTAGATTTGGGATGTGCACTTAACAAAGAGAAACTCAAGTGTCTCTCCTGGTCAGAGTAAACAACTCAAATATAATTGAAAAACTAAATAAGAAGTCATTTTTTGTTACCTACAGTACAAATTATCTCTGCAAGTAATGATTCTTCTCCTTTTTTTGTGGGTGAATGCCACCATAACCCTATGTCTCTCCAGTCTTTTTATTCTCCTCAACCTATTTCCACCATCATTTCTAAAAGATTAGTACTTTATCTGCCTCCAAAAGGGATGGTGGTAGCAAAACGTATAAGCCACAGTCTTAGTCAGAAAGACTCATGCTTTATTCTCAATTACATATAGCACAACAACATCAAAACACCCAGGATGGATCCAAGCTCACACCATACTTCAGACAGCTATGTTACTTACTGCAGTAACCTGGCTCTCCAGGACCATGGCTCTGATGAAAGGGTGAGGAGCACAGGTGGAACCAGAGAAGAATTTGCCTGGTTGCAATATCACCATCACTATTTACAAAATACCCCTTGATGTGGCTTCAAGCAGAAACAGAAAGGTTTTCAATTCAGAGGATGAAATAGCCTCAGTTGGGCTTTGTCTAAGGTTGTCTCTATCACACATCAGGTAGTGATATGTCTCTTTTTTGACATGGCCAAACTTATTAAATGACAAGTTAAAAGAACAACAGAATGCTTTGTCTGCTTAAATGCAAAACAAACAACAAACTGTGGAAGGAGGTGTTTTCCATCTTCAATACTGTACAGTTCATGTTTAAACTGACAACCCAGGTCTCTTCTCATGACCCTGAAGAAGCTCACAGTTTTTCAGTCGTAAAATGTAAATCTCAGCCCACCTCCCCAAAGCACTGAATAATGAATTATGAGAAGGAAAACATTATATAGACTGGGATGTTCTGAAAATAGGGTGTTAAAATCAACCCATGATTCTCCACAAACTCCTTTTTACTTTCTACTCCTATCATTAGACATCTGAAAACTTAGTTCTTGCTCCATCCTCCACATGCAGAATATAACTGAAAACTCTTGGGTGAGTGAGGCTCCTGAATGGGTTCATTTATCATTCTGAAATCAGTGATCAGTCCATATTACTGCAAGGGTGCAAAGTGTGATGGACAAGGCAAGAGAATGTTGGCACCATAAATATCCTGAAGCTGTGGCTTTCCCATTTCATTCCTGACACGTGCACTTTCTCTTTCACCAGAGTCAAAAGTGGGTGTGGCAGGAATGAGTGAGGGTGGGTACGGGTGTATGTGAAAGAAGGGATGAAGAATACTGTTGTCAAGGGCCCCACTTCATTGACATTTGCTCCATTGAGGACTGAACTACTCACACCCTTCATGCCAGCCTTGTTGGCCACACAATGGCTGTCTTTGTCTCAGCCTTAGTGACTTTGCCACAGTGATACAATTGGATGATGCTACGATCTGGGGTACACCAGGTTCATGTGGGGATGCCCTAACCCCTAAAGTGCTGGTATTTGGAGATGGGGCCTTTGACAAGTAAACAGGTTTAGATGAAGTCATGAGGGTAGGACCCTCAGAATGGGATTAGTGTCATTATAAAAAGAGACACTGGAAAGCCCACCCTTTCTCTCCCTGTAGGTGTTTAGAGAAGAGGTCGAGTGAGCACATGTGAACATGGCCACGGTCTGCAAGCCAAGAAAGGAGACCTCACCAGAAGCCAACCATGCCAACACCCTTACCAGACTTATAGCCTCTGGAGTTGTAAAAGAGTTCATTTCTGTGTCCATTTTATCACAGCCCAAGCCGACTAAACCAGGTGAAGAGACAGAGACATTTTGGAAAGAGTGATTTCCATAAAAAATGGTTGTTCTAAATGCAACAATGATTTCATCTCTTTTATACTCATATTTTATGAAATTTCATTGAAATAGACATCTCTTGGCCAGTGCCCAGGGCTCTCACCCTGAGAACAACAATCAAAAGTATAAGAACTGAGGAACAAGAGGCTGAATACAGCCCTTCTCAAATGATGGGGCAGTTGATGCCATTTCCTACATTCAGTGTCTAGTCAAATTGCAGCAGGTATGACCAAATACAGGCTTCCTAGGTGGCGCTAGTGGTAAAGAACCCATGTACCAATGCGAGAGACCTAAGAGATAATGGGTTCAATTCTTGGGGAAGATTCCCTGGAGGAAGGCATGTCAACCCACTTCAGTATATTAGCCTGGAGAATCCCTTGGACAGAGGAGCCTGGCAGTCTACAGTCCACGGGGTTGCATTCAGACACGACTGAAGCAACTTAGCATGCATGCACACATGACCAAAGGCGCTTCCTGATCCTCCCACTAGAGAGCCACCCCTCAGGCTAACTGTAGGCTGAAGAGCCCTCTCTTTACAGCAGTAACTAACACACATTGCAAATCAACTAAGCCATGTCTGACTCTTTGCAACCCTATGAACTGTAGCATTCCAGGCTCCCTTGTCCTTCACTATCTCCCTATACTTCATTTAAAAAAAAAATTTTTTTTTAAGGAGAAGAAAACTGCTAAATTCTCCTATACCAACTAGGTTTGTTCAGTTTTCTGACTTCTACAAATCTAAAGCTTTCTCTTTGACTCCTTATGGTTCTGTTACATTAAGACTCCTGCAAGGCCAAGAGAGACCTGGGTTCACCAGGTCTAGAGCTCGGTTTACTAGCTGCCAAGGGTCACAACTGCAGAAGTTCTCAGAGACAAGTAAGTTTCTAATAAACTTGATTTTCACTTGCTTAAAAATAAAAACCCGAATAAAATGTCAACACCGTGCTGGCAAGTCCAGAGATGGAAATGAAAGCTCTGCCTATCACCGCAAGCTTTATTTTTTTTTTTAATAAAACTGATTTGGATCAATTTGAGATAACTGCTGGGAGATGCCAGGTTTTATTTTAGCTATATCATTTGTTTTTGTTTCTGATCTGGGCACTGAGAGGAACGCTGCCAGTGTTTTTCCAGTAGCACAATACAGTTCTAGAAGAGTTAAAATAAGAAACCCTACCTGCTTAATCTGCCAGAAAACACAGGAGAGGAGCAATCAGCCCTGGGAAGAGGTGCTCTGAATGAGGTATGCCTGGCTGCTTTAGGCCATGCTGTCTGTCAGTCTTTCAAAATTCAAGTCATTACCAGATGCTGATCTACTATAATATTGTGATATTTTATCTGATTACACTTACCTGATTGTGCCTTATCTGCTATTTGCCTTCCCATTCTTCCATGTATATTAAATGCAGGTGCTTTTATTATTCTGAGAGCTAGAAAGTGTTGACTGCTCTGAATATAAATGGGGATATTATATCATTAACTTGCTCCAAAAGCAGGGCCATTGACTGTGTAAATCACACGCAAGGCACCTAGTGGAGACACAATAAACCATAATGTCTTGAGAAAGAAAGCAACGGAATGGATAAGGAGATAAAAATTTAAGGCATTGTTAAAGAAGGGTAATCTTCGAAATCCTATTTGATTCTTTCAAACTAGCATTTGTTGATAATACCACCTTTACATTAGAAACTTTTTTAACTTTATAAAAAAAGCTTTGGGGGGAGGCAGCATCATATGGAATGCTGTCACTAATAGGATTGCATAGGAACACAATCACTAACCTTCTACAGCCTGTCTAGGTTAGAAGAGTGTTTCAGAAGGGCTAATCTTTCAGCGATGTCTACCCTGCTTTGGCAAATACAGTCTTACCCAACCCGGGTGTACAGCTTAAACAAGACGAATAAATGACCAAATGCGCTCAGCATTTCCAGATGTTGAAAGGTGAATAGTTTAGAATCTGGTTGCAAATTTCAAAGGAAGTAATCAGCAGCGAATTAAGGCAGAACTGTGACCACGTGTGGCTGCCCAACCATCTGGGGTTACATGCTCTGCTTAGTTGCCACTAGGTTGGCCTCACTGAAAGTTAATCCACAGCTATTTAAGTGGAAAGTTTCAGGAAAATCTATTTTCAGAGCAAATATGTGAGAGTTTCAGTGAGCCACTGCCCTCTGTTGGATGGAATATCCGATGGCCTGTTCATTTATCAGAGTGTCAGATGCCTCCACCGTGAAACAGCTGGGAACCAGGCCTTGTAAAGGAACACGGGCGGCACAGTGCCCGAAGCAGGGTGGCCGGAGTCATCACCTGACTCTCAGGGCTGAATGTGTGAGACAGAAAAGAGCCTGTCGTGAGGCCAGCTGGGAACAGGAAGTAAGCTCCTCCGCTGTGTCATCAAGGAGGATGTGCTTTCCTCCCAAATTCCGCGTGAGCCAACAAAGCCTAGAATGTGAGTGCTATTTCTGTCTCTGCCAACCCTCAACCTTCCCCCACACCTCCCCAGCTGTTACTTATAAACGCATGCCTGCATGCAGGCTAAGTCACCTGAGACGTGTCCAACTCTTTGCAACCCTATGGATTGTAACCCACCGGGTTCCTCTTTCCATGGGATTTTCCAGGCAAGAGTACTGGAATGGGTTGTCATGCCCTCCTCCAGGGAATCTTCTCGACCCATGGATCAAACCCTGGATCTGGAGAATATCACTGAGTCTCCTGCAGCTCCTGTATTACAGGCAAATTACTGCTGAGCCACTGGGAAAGCCCTTATAAATATGTAGAACAGTCTGTTTTCTCTTAACTGAACAATAATATGTTTAAAACACCTCTATTATTTTTTACTTTCATACCCGATTTCATTATTTAAAAAATGAGACAATAATGAAATCATTATAATAATCTTTATAAATAAACAAACTTTTTCAAGCCCCTCCCTAATGGACCACCTACTTCAGCCATCATTTTTTTGCTTATTATTTTTTATTGGAATATAATTGCTTTAGAAACTAACACAACATTGTAAAATACCTCTTTAGGTCAAGGTTGCTCTTTAATTAGAGAATCCTCTATTCTTCTTAAATGATAATGCTTGAAAGCAAAGCACAAATATGGAGGACAGTCTGATCTTTTCAATGATCCCATATTTACACATTTTTTCTCTGGAAAGACATTGTAATAGGTTTCTTGTAACATGATGTTGGGGCTGAGGGTGGGCCACCGCAAAATATGCTACAATGGCATATTAATTATTTGAATTGAAGTTGCTTGAGAAGCAGTGAACCCAAGAAGAAAATTCTGAGCCTCTTCTGTCTCCCTGAAAAGCAGAAAATAAATCTCTCATGTGAAAAGTGCACTCCCAGGGACTTCCCTGGTGGCCTGGTGGTTAAGAATCCACCTTCTGAGGCAGGGGACATGGGTTCAATCCCTGCTCGGGGAACTAAGGTCCCATGTGCCACATGGCAACTAAGCCTATGTGCTACAACTAGAGCGCTTGCATGCCGCAATGAAAATCCAGCACAGCCAAAAAAAAAAAGTGCATTTCCTGCATCTGAAAGTAAGACGGCTTTACAGTGGAGACAGAGAATTACAGCCAAGAAGCCTCCTGTTACTTTTTTTGTTTACTACGCCAAACCCAAACTCTGTTTAGATTCTTTACAAATTACACATGCCAAATCTAAGTTTCTTTATCCTGTAAATTCCTCACTGTTTCTTTGACAGCTCATACAACTCAATATCAAAAAAAAAAAATCAAAAAATGGGGCCTTCGCAGCCTTCGGACAGCTCGCTTCGCGCAGCCCGCCGCCCGCCGCGCCCGGCCCGACCTCGCCCCGGCCTCGGTCCGCTGAACTCGCCCCCTCCCCACCCGCAGACATGTCCGAGGCCAAGAACGGCCCCGAGTACGCTTCCTTTTTCGCGGTCATGGGTGCCTCAGCCGCCACGGTCTTCAGCGCCCGGGGCGCCGCCTACGGTACAGCCAAGAGCGGCAAGGGCATCGCAGCCATGTCTGTCATGCGGCCAGAGATGATCATGAAGTCCATCATCCCGGTGGTCATGGCGGGGATCATCGCCAGCTATGGTCTGGTGGTGGCAGTCCTCATCGCCAGCTCCCTGAATGACGGCATCAGTCTCTACAGGAGTTTCCTTCAGCTGGGCGCGGGCCTGAGCGTGGGCCTGAGCGGGCTGGCGGCGGGCTTCGCCATCGGCATTGTCGGGGACGCAGGCGTGCGTGGCACCGCCCAGCAGCGGCGGCTCTTCGTGGGCATGATCCTCATCCTCATCTTCGCCGAGGTGCTCGGCCTCTACGGTCTCATCGTCGCCCTTATCCTCTCCACAAAGTAGCCCTGCGGGCCGCCAGCCACAGAATACAATTGACGTCAAGACCACCCCCTTCTCATTCCACAACGAACAGCCTGACACACGCACGGGGCAGCCGCCCGCCAGTAGTCGGTCTTGTAAATGCGCAGTGTCCCAGTGCCCACCGTCTGTTGCCCCAGCCTCGCCCCTGCCCGCCCCGCCCCGTGCTGTGGACATCTGGGCCCACCAGACCCCACCCCGGCCCTGACCAGTGAGGACGCCAGCCTCCGGCCGCCCCCGCCCATCTGCCCTAGAGTGCTCTGTGTATAAGGATGAATTAGAGTTGTCATTTTCTCTTCACTGGATGTTTATTTATAAAGATTTGACCTGTTCATACGTCTGTGGAGCAGCTCTCCGTCTCCCAACTCTATAGTAACCTTAGGTAGACTGTTGTTGCGTGGTGCGGTTACCGTTTACCCTGAGACCCGTTGGACGGAACCACCTCTTGCAGCCCTGGTTGCCCCGGGCCGCGGGCCAGTGTGCCGGCCCGTGGGCCCTGGTGCCGCTCCGTGTCCAATAAAGCTCTCAGATGTGACCAGAAAAAAAAAAGGGGGGGGGGGGGGCAGAGGAACTAAATAGACATTTCTACAAAGAAGACATACAGATGGCCAACAGGCACCTGCAAGGTGCTCAGCATCAGGAATTATTAGAGAAATGCGAATCAAAACCATAATGAAACATCACTTCCCACAGGTCAGAACGGCCATCATCAAAAATCTACAAGTAATAAAGGGAGGGTGTGAAGAAAAGGGAACCCTCCTGTTCTGGTGAAGGGAATGTAAATTGGAGCTGCTACTATGGAAAACAGTACAGAGGTTCCTTAAAAAATTGGAAATAGACTTGTCATGTGATCCAGTGATCCCACTCCTGGGCACTAATTCAAAAAGATACATGCACCTCAATGCTCACAGCAGCACTACACACAATAACCAAGACACGGAAGCAACCTAAGTGTCCATCAATGAATAGATAAAGAAGATGAGGTATATTTATAAAATGTAATATTACTCAGCCATACAAAAGAATGAAATATTGTCACTGGCAGTAACATGGATAGACCTGGAGAATATCATACCAAGTGAAGTAAATCAGACAGAAAAAGACAAATATTATACAGCATCACTTACATATGGAATATAAAAAGATAATACAAATGAATTTATTTATAAAACAGAATAGACTCACAGACATAGAAAACAAACTTAAAGTTACCAAAAGGGAAAGGGAGTAGGGAAGGATAAATGAGAAGTGTGGATTAAAAGATACACACTGCTGCTGCTGCTAAGTCGCTTCAGTCATGTCCAACTCTGTGCAACCCCATAGATGGCAGCCCACCAGGCTCCCCTGTCCCTGGGATTCTCCAGGCAAGAACACTGGAGTGGGTTGCCATTTCCTCCTCCAATGCATGAAAGTGAAAAGTGAAAGTGAAGTTGCTCAGTTGTGTCTGACTCTTCACAACCCCATGGACTGCAGCCTGCCAGGCTCCTCCATCCCTGGGATTTTCCAGGCAAGAGTACTGGAGTGGGGTGCCATTGTCTTCTCCGAGATACACACTATTTATACATAAAAAAGGTAAGCAACAAAGATTCATCATGTAGAACAGGGAAGTATATGCAATATCTTGTAATAACCTATGATAGATACTAATCTGACAAAATATATGTAACTGAATCACTTTTCTGTGTGCCTGAAACTAACACAACATTATAAATCAACTATATGTCAATTAAAAAAAATATATATATATATATATAGTTTCTTTGTTGTCACTTCTTAGGTCTCATTTCTATAAGACCTCTGTGGGCATGAGTTAAAATTTATTCCTCCTATGAATCTGTCTTGTGTCAATTTTATTATTAGTCCAGCCAGAAGAACTCAAGGGGCAGAAGAGCAAATTTCCCTTTCCTTGACATTGAATAAATTTCATTTATTTGTTTATATATAAAAGAAAGTTTAACTGGATTTATTTTAGACAGTTTAGAAGGTCCATTCTTAAAAATTGTGAAAATTAGTGAAAAGGTGAAATAAGTATCCTAAACATAGGAGCTAAAATTATAAAGCTTTTACAAGAGAGTATTGGAGAATATGTTCATGACTCATGAGTCAAGATTTCTTAGTTCATATAAAGCAATAACCATAAAAGAAGACAAAAACAGACTTCATCAAAATTAAAAACTTTTGCTCATCAAAAGACACCATTAAGAAAATGAATAGGCAATCCATAGACTTGGAGGAAACAGTGGCAAAACGTATATTTGACAAAGGATTATTATCCAGGGTGTACAAAGAACTGTGGCACTTCAATAGTAGAAGACAACCAATTAAAAATGGGCAAAAGATTTGAAGGATCAAAAGTATATATGCCTGAATGGCCAATAAGCACATGAGAGAAATGCTCAGCATCGCTTGTTATCCAAAAATGCAAATTAAAACCACGAGGAGACAAGACTACACACCCACCAGAGGGGCTATAGTCAAAGAAACGGACCCCAGTCGTCAGTGGAAGTGGGATGGGGCACCTGAAGCAACGCTGTCCGTGGAAGGGTCACTGACGCAACTGCATGGGAACCAGTTGGCCAGTTTCTTCTAAAACGAAGCGTACGTGCCCCCTGTGACCAGCACTTCCACTGAGGTATTTATCCAGTATAAATGAAGATATTGACACGTTCACAAAAAATACTCGTGAAGTTTACAGTGGCTTTACTCATATAGCCAACACCTGGAAAGGCTCACAGAGCCCATCAACAGAAAAACAGATGCTTACATGGTGGTAAGCAACGAAACTAGCAACACGAAGGAACAGATGACTGACACAGGAAAGAATGTGGATGACTCTCACGAATATTACGCACAGTGAAAGAAGTCTTGCACACCAAAGCGTATACACCATATGATCTCATTGACATGATGCCATAATATACAAAACTAATCGACAGTGGAAAAAACTCAGAGCAGGGGTTACCACTGGGCCTTGGAGGAAAGATTCCCTAAAAATAGGAGTGAGAGAACTTTCTGTGTTCTGTGTCTTGATAGCTTCTATGTGTACATATGTTTGTCAAAATGCAATGAACACACTCTTAAGATGGTGCATTTCATTGTAGATTTTAAATGCTAATATTAATAATATGCCTCTAAAGTATTTAGGGGAAGTATACTGATGTCTTTGATTTACTTTGAAGTAATCACAAATAATAAGATGGGTTAATGCATTGATAACTATGTAATAAAGCAAGACCAGTAATGCTAATAGTAGAATCTAGGAGCTGGATATGTGGGTGTCCCACAGCAAAATTCTTACAATGTTGCTACTTGCTTGAAAATTTTCACATCAAAATGCTAGAAAACATGAAAAAAATAAATATGAACTACAATACACACAACAGTAACTTATTTGGTCATTTATTATGTTTTAAATTATAATTATAGAAAAAGGCTTATTTGTTCAGGTCTTAAGACACATGCTGGCAAAGTAATGCTCAAAATTCTCCAAGCTAGGCTTCTACAGTACGTGAACCATGAACTTCCAGATGTTCAAGCTGGATTTAGAAAAGGCAGAGGAACCAGAGATCAAATTACCAACATCTGTTGGATCATTGAAAAAGCAAGGAAGTTTCAGAAAAACATCTACTTCTGCTTTATTGACTACACCAAAGCTTTTGACTGTGTGAATCACAACAAACTATGAAAAATTCTTCAAGAGATGGGAATACCAGACCACCTGACCTGCCTCCTGACAAATCTGTATGCAGGTCAAGAAGCAACAGTTACAACTGGACATGGAACAACAGATGGGTTCCAAATCAGGAAAGGAGTACATCAAAGCTGTATATTGTCACCCTGCTTATTTAACTTATATGTAGAGTACATCATGCGAAATGCCAGGCTGCATGAAGCACAAGCTGAAATCAAGACTGCCGGGAGAAATATCAATAACCTCAGATACGCAGATGACACCACCCTCATGGCAGAAAGTGAAGAAGAACTAAAGTGTCTCTTGGTGAAAGTGACAGAGGAGAGTGAAAAAGTTGGCTTAAAACTCAACATTCAGAAAACTAAGATCATGGCATCCAGTCCCATCACTTCATGGCAAATTAATGGGGAACAATGGAAACTGTGAGAGATTTTATTTTCTTGGGCTCCAAAATCACTGCAGATGGTGACTGCAGCCATAAAAATAAAAGATGCTTGCTCCTTGGAAGAAAAGCTATGACCAACCTAGACAGCAATTAAGAAGCAGAGACATTACTTTGCCTATAAGTTTCGTCTAGTAGAAGTTATGATTTTTCCAGTAGTCATGTATGGATGTGAGAGTTGGACTATAAAGAAAGCTGAGCACCAAAGAATTGATGCCTTTGAACTGTGGTGCTGGAGAAGATTCTTGAGAGTCCCTTGAAGTGCATGGAGATCTAGTCAGTCAATCCGAAAGGAAATCAGTCCTGAATATTCATTGGAAGGACTGATGCTGAAGCTGAAACTTCAATACTTCGGCCACCTGATGTGAAGAACTGACTCCTTGGAAAAGACCCTGACCCTGGGAAAGATTGAAAGCAGGAGAAGAAGGGGACGACAGAGGATGAGATGGTTGGGTGGCATTACTGACTCGATGGACATGAGTCTGAGCAAACTCTGGGAGTTGGTGATGGACAGGGAAGCCTGGCTTGCTGCAGTCCATGGGTCGCAAAGAGTAGGACACGACTGAGCAACTGAACTAAACTAAAGACACACACAAACAAGCTTAACTTTATTAAGCTCCATAAAGCAGGGGACTTTGCCTGTTTAACTGATTAGAAGTACCTAGTCTGGCTGGCATATGAAAGAAAGAAAGTGAAAGTGTTAGTGGCTTAGTTGTGTCCAACTCTTTGCAGCCCCATGGACGGTAGCCCACCAGACTCCTCTGTCCATCAGATTCTCCAGGCAAGAATACTGGAGTGGGGATCCATTTCCTCTTCAGGTGATCTTCCCGACCCAGGGATCAAACCTTGGTCTCCTACATTGCAGGCGGATTCTTTACCATCAGAGCCACCAGGGAAGTCCTCAGTCTAACATATTGTAGGTGCTAAATAAATATTTGTGAATGGACTTTTTCACATATAATTGTTTTTTTAAAAAAATTACTTATTTGGCTGAACTGGTTCTTAGTTATGGCACGTGATTCTTCGATCTTGGCCACAGCATGTGGGATCTAGTTCCCTGACTAGGGATCAAACCTGGGCCCCACGCATTGAGGGCATGGAGTCTTAGCTACTGGATCACGGGAAGTCCCTTACACATAATTCTTAATCAGACTATTTCACTTTTAGAAAGTGAAATGTGATCAAAGCAATTCAAGTGTCTTCTAAAACCCAGCCCATGATCAGATGTATTCCTAAACTCAGTTTAGAGGGTTCTAACACTGGTTAATATTAGTTGCCTAACTAAATTGATTTTTAAATGATGGAAGAGAATAAAATACAAAGAATTTCAAGAGTTCATGTAGTTCACCAATCTAAAACTGAATTTGGCATCAGAATTAACTGAGAGTTTTATAAAAATTATAGTTTTCAAAGCTACAATTTGGAGATTCAGATTCAATAGTTAAGTAGTTTTTTAAGTCCTCATGTGATTTTAGAGCATATGTAGGCTTGCCAATCAATTATCTTGTTCATTTCAACTACTTCAAATATATCTTTCAAAATGATCGCAAGAGAAGTAACTTTTATTTGGCTGCTTCCACATCAGCTAGTTAAGAATCTGCTTGCAACGCAGGAGACCCTGTTTTGATTCCTGGGTTGGGAAGAGCCCCTGGAGAAGGGAACTGCAGTATTCTGGCCTGGAGAATTCCATGGACTGCATAGTCCATGGGGGCGCAAAGAGTTGGACACGACTGAATGATTTTCACTTTCATTTTCGTACATACTAGTCACTGTGTTCTGTTATCTCATTATGATCACATAGCGACCCCTCCAGGTGAATATTATTAACTCCACTTTACAGTTTGGAAGATTGAGACTAGGCGAAGATCCATCTCAGGGTCATTGGAAAAGACACTGATGCTGGGAAAGATTGATGGCAAAAGGAGAAAAGGGTGGCAGAGGATGAGATGGTTGGGTGGTATCACCAACTTAACAGACATGAATCTGATCAAACTCCAGGAGATTGTAAAGGACAGGGAAGCCTGGCGTGCTGAACCCCTTGGGGTTGCAAAGAGTCAGACATGACTTAGCGACTGAACAACAATAACAACAATGTTAAGTAACTTTGTCTTAGTTCATTAAAGCTATCCATAGAGGGGACTTCCCTGGTGGCTCAGCAGTAAACAATCTCCCACCAATGCAGGAAACAACATGTAATCCCTGGGTCAGGAAGATGTCCTGGAGAAGGAAATGACAACCCACTCCTGGAAAATCCCATGGACAGAGGAGCCTGCAGGCTAGAGTCCATGGAGTTGTAAGAGAGTCAGACACAACTTAGTGACTAAACAACAACCAACTATAGAGGACACAGGATTTGAAGCCAGATGTGTCTACAAAGCTGTCCACTAGAGCAAATTTTTCATGAAAGATAAGGGTAAAAGTTAAAGCTTCTCATCTGGCATTAGTAACTGCGATGCTGTGCAGCAAGTTCTTAATTTATTACTTAAATGCCCATTGGTATAATCTTGGCCTCTGTCTTGTTTCAGTATCAATGGAAAAGAGCAGCCGATGTGATCCTTTATATATAGCTTCCAGAAGATCTTTGGAGGGAGTAAGGGAGGGAGGGAGAGTTCTAGATTTGTATTCTTCACTTCTTTCTAAACCTAGATAGCTCCACTTTAGATCCTCAGAGTTCTCCAAGTAATGTCCCAAATTAAATCTTGCTTTTTCCTCTGTCTCATGCACAAAAACAATAGTCTTTAGCTCTTCACCATTTGAACATATCTTAGGCAAACTCTCATCTGCCTTACTGCTAGAATAAGAAATTCTTGGCCAAGGTCTAAAGTAAATTGCTATTAATACCTCCTTCCTGGGTTGTTGAAGTGACTGGGCTTTAGTTCTCTCTCTCTGATGCTGTTTCTAGGTTACAAAAAATTTTACATATATTAACTAATTTAAACTAACAATTCTTTGAGGTTAATACTATTATTATGCCTCCATCTTATAGATGAGCACAACTGAAGCCCAGAGAATTTTGATGCCAGAGGTGCTACAGCCAGGATTAGAACCAAGAAGGCTGACATCAGAGCAGAATTAATGTTTAGTTTTATTCTGAGAAAACTACCCAATACCTGAGGGCCTTTTTTGGAATATATTTTACTACTCTAAGAAGAGGTGATAAACTCATGACTCACTACCCATTTCTGAGTCTTTGACAGACTTCATTAGTAGATGGTGGCCTCCAGGTGGGTTCTCAGAATCCTTTGTAGAGCTCAGAGCAGACCTTACTGTCATTTGGAGTTGATATGTGAGAAACATACTACACGTCAAACATAAAACAGTGTGTGCGTGGGTGTTCAGTTGCTCGGTCATATCCGACACTTGGCGACACCACGGACTGCAGCTCACCAGGCTCCTCTGTCCATGGGATTTCCCAGGGAAGAATACTGGAGTGGGTTGCCATTTTCTCCTCCAGGGGATCTTCCCGACCCAGGGATTGAGCCTACATCTCCTGCATTGACAGGCGGATTCTTTACCCCTAAGCCACCTGGGAAGTCCCACATAAAATAGACCACTGACTAAAAATAGAGATGTATCTACAGCTACCAATTGTCTGCCCTTACTTTTCCCATTAAATGAAAATGCCCATTTGGCTCTCTCTTCATGCACCATCTATGATCAGTCACTTCTAGGCTGTTGGAACATAACTTGAAAATGTAAAATGCCTCTATCAATGATTAATGATGCTCTTACCCATTGCGTGCAGCCACTCAAGTGAGGAGATACAGCTTCGCCTGACATTCACAGAAGGGCACCAACGGCGTTTAGGAACAAACAGGGGCACAGTAGTTGATGGTTCGTGGGTGCTGCAATTTCCCGGGATGGTATCCAATAATCAGACAAACCTCCTGTCAAGGCACTTTGTCTAATTTCTCAGCTTCAAGCTCCCTCATACATTTTAATCTATTCACATCCTTGGAGCCACAAAAACGCTTGTATGGTGTGTGAAAGAGTCTCTGTTCCAGAATTAACTTTGTCACTCTATAACTGGAGGTAGTCAAGATCCCTATCCTAAAACAATGTCCCACTGGGGATGTGCAAAAGTCCAGTTATCAGCCATTCATAGTGGAAAACCACAGGACAAAGAAAAGAGTCTGGCTTTGGCATCAGAAAAATGAAACCTGGCTCTATTTTCCTGGGTTGCTGTGGGCATGGCATCTAAGAAGTGGGGAGAACTATCACTCCCCACTGTTTTCATGATGGAAGACAATGTATATAAAGCACTTTGCACAGTGCCTGACACACAGGTAACTCATTAACATTATTATTATTATCACCATTACGTTTATTGCTAGAATTGCCATTTCCCTGGGTTCTCTCTTCATATATTACCCACACTCAGAGCAGTGACATTTGAAGTCCACACTGTCTATGTTTGATGGGGTTTTTCTTTCCTCTTTGGGGCCCAGGCAGCAATGATGGCATGAATCCCTTCAGCAGGAAGGACACTTCAAAAGAGGGAGTGGGCTGGCAGGAAGGCACCTGGCCTGTTTCACAGCTGTGTCTAAGGCCATCCATCCCTAAGAGTTAACATTCCCCATTCAGCAATTTTGTCCTTGCCAAGTGCCCTATTGAAACAAAAATCTTAAAAAAAAAGTCTGTCCAAAAGTAAAAAGGCAGTAAGAAGCAATGCAATGAGGCAAATGCTGTATATGAAGGTTATTTAAAATGTGACATAATTTTTTACACTATGTTTCAAACTTCTAACCACCCTGCCTGCTTATACCTGCCAAAAGCCTGAGATAATAGCAGATGGCACCTTAGGGACCACTTCCAGGCGTCTCCTGCCTTCTCTTTCCTCATTTGCAGAGATGTATAAAGGATTACATGGGTCCACATCTCACTTGAAAGTTCAAATCATATTCACTTGCTTTTAGATCATCCCTTTGTTCATTTATAGAGCCAGGGAATGTTTCCAGGTTCCAAACAGGGAAACAGGGGCGATTAGGCAACATACCTATCAAACAACTACAACTTTATAGTCCCTGCAGCATAGTTACTAGAGAAACACAGCAAGGGCAGGAAATGTCTTTAGCTATCAAGGTTATACTTTTATACAAGGTAATTGACATATAGATAAATAGATAGATAATCTCAAAGAGCCTGCATAACCCAGTCTCATAAAATACACCAAAAATAAAACCACTAGGCCACACAAATATTTTATTAGCAGGTTTTCACAGCTCTGATGAGGTTTTCACTGATAACATCTATACTTTCTCAGCTCAAGACATCAGAGACAAATTCAACAGTCATGGCAAATTTCCATTATAGCAAGTTAAAGAGTAGAGTTTCTAGAAGCATCACAGGGTGTCTCCCACGGAAATTACAAAATACCTCCACACACCAATGCTCAATTGCCGACCTGTTAGTCTTTGCTGGTCTGTAAAAATCTCTGGGACTCACTGAAATCCAAGGGTCTGAATTAGAAAACCCATAGAGCATTCTTAAAAGTCAAGAGACGTTGAGTGGCTATTTGCTTACAGCCTAACTCATCCATCTAGAGATTGATCTCTGCCAAATTCTCCTTGATTCTGTTACTCTGTTATTTATGAGGACTGTGGCATCATGTTTCAGGAATTACCAACCAGTCAGCACTGATGGGTATGTATTTTTCTTGCTCACTCAGTGGCAAAACACATATATAATGAATTCTTGGGAACTTTATCTCTTTCAGGGAAAGTCAGAATAACTGCTGACTCAATGATCTGCCACACAACATATTCCTGGATAAAAGGGAGGTTCTCCCCCCCCCACCATTTTTTACTGAAATATTTCAAAACTTCAGCATTTCCAACAAGAACAGAGAAGTACCAAAGACTAGTAAAACAAAGTATGTTCCATGACTGAGAAATTGTTTATGAATATTTTTATACCATTTTAAATTTGTTCTCAATGGAAAGATAGCAACAGATTAATTGCCCACATGTCCATTTGATAAAAAAAAATTTTTTTAAACAAACTTATTTTACTTTTATGGCTGCAGATAGGAGTTATTAACCATCTGCCTTTGCATTATTTAAACATTATACAAGTAAACATTTTTTACAACCAGAAAACAGTTGTTCATAGAATTGTACATTTATTCCCCAATAATTCTTCTTTGCTACTTTAATAAGGGCTTAAAGTTAGCATCATGTCAACTCTTTTTAAAATTCATTACCTATAATACTAAGAAAAACAGATGACAATACAATTATTTCATCGCAGATAAAGAAGGCTTAAAAGAGATTGTTTTAAAAAAATTTATTAGCAGTACAAGGAATTCCCTGGCAGTCCAGTGATTAGGACTCTGTGCTTTTACTACCAAGGTCCTGGGTTCAATCCCTGGTCAAGGAACTAAGACCCCATAAGTTGTGCAGCACACACACACACACAAACACACACAAACACTAGCAGTATCAATTACCTCCTCTTGAGAAAACAGTTAAGAGGGGGAAATGACCATCTAAATTATAACTCACACTGTTAAAGGAAATGAGGGTGACCAGATGACAGTTGCACTAAGACTCTTAGATAGGCAAGTATTCTACTGCATACTAACAAAATATGGCTAAACAAATTAACATTTTACTTCTCTGCTTCTACGAAACACAGAAATGAGTACACCTGCAGAATCAGACAATATGTCATATGGAAAGACCATTCTTTGATCTCAGACTTCTAGTTTCAGAATTCTGAGAAAATACATTTCTGTTGTTTAAGCTCCCCAATCTGTGGTATTTGTTATGGCTGCTGTATAGCAAACTATTACAGAAAAGCTATTAATATCTTCGTGATCTATGTGGTGTGTACTGAAATAGCATTAATAATCATTTTAATAGTTTTATTAAAATTTATTCCAAACGTTAAAAAAAAAAAAACAGTTCTTTGCTATATAAGACAAGGAAATAGAGGAAAATAGGAGTAAAGAGAGGTCGAGAGATAAGGCTTAAGATCTCCTGAAGGTAATATGATAAATCCAGATTTATTAAGATTACAGAAACACTCTGCGACTTCCCCGGTGGTCCAGTGGCTAAGACTACATGCTGTCGAAATCTGGCCAGGGAACTATGTCCACCTGCCACAGCTAAAAGATACCACATGCTGCAACTTAAAAAAAAAAAAAAAAAGGGTGGGAATGCAAACTAGTACAGCCACTATGGAGAACAGTGTGGAGATTCCTTAAAAAACTGGAAATAGAACTGCCTTATGATCCAGCAACCCCACTGCTGGGCATACACACTGAGGAAACCAGAAGGGAAAGAGACACGTGTACCCCAATGTTCATCGCAGCACTGTTTATAATAGCCAAGACATGGAAGCAACCTAGATGTCCATCAGCAGATGAATGGATAAGAAAGCTGTGGTACATATACACAATGGAGTATTACTCAGCCATTAAAAAGAATACATTTGAATCAGTTCTAATGAGGTGGATGAAACTGGAGCCTATTATACAGAGTGAAGTAAGCCAGAAGGAAAAACATAAATACAGTATTCTAACGCATATATATGGAATTTAGAAAGATGGTAACAATAACCCGGTGTACGAGACAGCAAAAGAGACACTGATGTATAGAACAGTCTTATGGACTCTGTGGGAGAGGGAGAGGGTGGGAAGATTTGGGAGAATGGCAATGAAACATGTAAAATATCATGTAGGAAACGAGTTGCCAGTCCAGGTTCAATGCATGATGCTGGATGCTTGGGGCTGGTGCACTGAGACGGCCCAGAGGGATGGTATGGGGAGGGAGGAGGGAGGAGGGTTCGGGATGGGGAACACATGTATACCTGTGGCGGATTCATTTTGATATTTGGCAAAACTAATACAATTATGTAAAGTTTAAAAATAAAATAAAATTGGAAAAAAAAAAAAAAAACCATGAGCTTCAGCTAAGACCTAGAACATCCAAAAAAAAAAAAAAAAGTATTTACATATATATATGTATATTTATTTAAATATCACTTTTTTAATAAAAATAGGAAACACCCTAAGGAACAGAAGTCAGAATAAACTAGCCAAAGACAAATCTACACTGAAGACAAACTCTGAACGAGAGACAAGAAAGCGACATGGAAGCTCTGTAGAAGCGCAAGGCCTCCCCAGTCACTCCGCTGAGACTGAACAGGGGATGCAGGTAAGGAAACTACCCAGGCCGAGGGAAAAACCACCAGCACGTGAGATAACGGTGCTCAGCACTGACATGGAGCTGAGAGCGGTGCCTGTGCACAAAAGCCAGACTGGAAAACCTCCTGACCCACAGGGCACCTGACTAAGTACACAGAGAGGGCTTTTCTTCAGCAAGGGGGACTAATTACCCCTACAATAAGCATGTTCCACTTGGGCTTAACAAATCTGAAAAGCAAGAATGGAAAGGATCAAACTGTCTACAATAACTTAACTATGTCCCAGGAAAAAGGCTAAAGACCATTTTACATGAATGAAAATATCCAGCACCCAACAAAGTAAAAGTCATATTGTCTGGTATTCAATTAAAAAATTGCCAAGCCTGTACAGAAACTAGAAAATATGACCTATCATCAGGAGAAAATTTTATCAATTGAAACTAACCAAGAACTGACACAGAAAAAGGAGACAAGTGCTTTTAAAAAGTTATTGTGACTATTTTCTGTATGTTCAAAATAATAAGCAAAGATATGAAAAATATTTAAAAGATGAAAATTAAAATTAAATTCAAAATTATAATGTATAATATGATAAATATATTAGACGGGATTAACAGCAGGTTAGAAAGTACAGAAAAAAGATTGGTGAATTTGAAAGACAGAAAAGAGAATTTTAAAAACTGAATGGAAAAAAAAATAAATAAATAAAAATAAAAACTCAATGGAGCAGCAGTGAGCTATGATAAAAAATTTAAAGTATACCACATATGTGTAAGGAAGTCCCCAAAAGAAAAAAAGGGAAATAAAAACATTATTTGAAGTAATAATGGTAATAATAAATAATAATTATTTTGAAAAATAAATAAGAATTGTTTGAAGTAATAATGGTTGAAAATTTTCCCGATGTGATGAAAATAATAAACTCACAAATCCAAGAACAATAATGACTCTAAGCACAAGAAACATGAAGAAAACTACACAAAACCACATTGTAATCAAATTGCTCAAAATTAGTAATAAGGAAAACAGTAAAAAGCACTCAGAAAAAGACATATTATACAGAGGGATAATAAGGACAAGAGATATCTCACTGGAAACAAGCAAATGAGACCACAATGAAGCAACATCTTTCAAATACTAAAAAAGACAGACAATAACAGGTATTGAAGGAAACTGGAACCCTGATATATTGCTAGTAGTAAAGTCAAATGGTCTAGCCATTTGGAAAAAAGTTTGTGAATTCCTTGAAAAGTTAAACATAGAGTTACTATATGATATAGTAATTCTACTCTTAGGTATATAGCCAAGGAAAATGAAATGAAAACATTTGTCCACACAAAAACTTGTACATGAATATTCATAGAAGCATTATTCACAATAGCTTAAAAAATTGGAAATAACCCAATAATGAAACAACGAATGAATGAATAGACAAAATGTGATATGCTAACACAATGGGAAACGATTTAGCCATAAAAACCAAACAAGTATGGCATCTGCTACAATATGGATGGATCTTGAAAACAAGCCAGGTACAAAAAGTCACCTGTTGTCAGATTCTATCGAGAGGAAATGTCCAGAATAGGCAAATTCTACACAGAAGAGTTTATTAATGTTTGCCAGGGGTTTGGAGAAGCTGGGCATGGAGAGACTGCTAATAGGTAAAAAGTTTCTTTGGAAGGGGTGATGAAAATATTCTAGAACTACCTGGTGTTGGTACATGGGCTTCCCTGGGGGCTCAACAGTAAAGAATCCACCTGCCAATACAAGAGACACGGGTTCAATCCCTGGGTTGGGACGATCCCCTGGAGAAGGAAATGACAACCCACTCCAATATTCTTGCCTGGGAAATATCATGGACAGAGGAGCCTTGTGGGCTACAGTCCATGGGGTCACAAAAGATTTGAACACAACAACTAAATTAAAACAACAACATGAATGCATAGGTCTGTAAAAACCCTAAACTGTACATTTTAAAACAGTAAACTTTATGGTATGTGAATTACATATCAACAAAACTGTCAAAATAAAGAAATATAGAAATATATTATCAGATCAGTCGCTCAGTCATGTCCGACTCTTTGGGACCCCATGAATCGTAGCACGCCAGGCCTCCCTGTCCATCACCAACTCCCAGAGTTCACTGAGACTCACGTCCATCGAGTCAGTGATGCCATCCAACCATCTCATCCTCTGTCTTCCCCTTCTCCTCCTGCCCCCAATCCCTCCCAGCATCAGAGTATTTTCCAACGAGTTAACTCTTTGCATCATGTGGCCAAAGAATTGGAGTTTCAGCTTTAGCATCATTCCTTCCAAAGAAATCCCAGGGCTGATCTCCTTCAGAATGGACTGCTTGGATCTCCTTGCAGTCCAAGGGACTCTCAAGAGTCTTCTCCAACACCACAGTTCAAAAGCATCAATTCTCCGGCTCTCAGCCTTCTTCACAGTCCAACTCTCACATCCATACATGACCACAGGAAAAACCACAGCCTTGACTAGACGAACCTTTGTTGGCAAAGTAATGTCTCTGCTTTTAAGCTGAGAGATAGGGTCACATATGATATGCTATGTACAAATACTGTTTATAAAAAATAAACTATGAAGAAATTTCAAAAAATAAATAAAAGGCAGAGATTGCAACATTGGATAAAAAATTAAGACCCAACCATATGCAGCCTACAAGAAGCACAATTTAAAGACAGAAGTAGATTAAAAGGTAGGATAAGATACACCATGGGCTTCCCTGGTAGCTCAGCTGGTAAAGAATCCACCTGCAATGAGGAGATACAAGGGACATGGGTTTGATTCCTGGGTTGGGAAAAACCTCTGGAGTGGGAAATGGAAACCCAATCTAGTATTCTTGACACTTTATTACTATACATTAACATTAAGCCCAATTTGTGGTAATTTGTTATGTGGCAATATAAAACTAATATGTCCTCTCCTGATAAGTAAAAAATACAGACAGAAAATCAGTAAGGACATGGAAGATTTGAACAACACTATTAACCCTGATCTAGTTGACACTTATATAACACCCTACCAGACAACAGCAAAATATGCATTCTTTTTCAGTGATTAAGGAATACTTGCCAACATAGACCCTATTTTAGGCCATATTACAAATCTCAATAAATTTAAAAGGAGACAAGTCATACAAAATATGTCCTATGACCAAGTAGAATTAAGTTAAAAATCAGTAACAGAAAGATTTCAAAAATCTCCTAATATTAGGATCCTAAGTAACATTTGAGCTTCCCTGGTGCCTCAGTGGTAAAGAATCCACCTGCTATGCAGGAGATGCCAGAGACTTGGGTTCTGTTTCTGAATAGGCAAGATCCCCTGGAGAAGGGCATGGCAACCCACTCCAGTATTCTTGCCTGGAGAATCCCTTGGACAGAGGAGCCTGGTGGGCTACAGTCCATGGGGTCACACAGAGTCAGACACGGCTGAAGTGACTTAGCACACACACATGCAAGAAATATGTATCTATTAATCAGTAATCCATGAGTCAAAGAAAAAAAATAAAAGGAAATCATCCTATAAAAAATATTACAAACTTCCATAAAGATTGAGCAATTAGAGTATTACAAAGTTTTAGGTAAATGAACAACCAAATGTAGACTTAATTATTGTATTTAAATATTTTAACATGCAACTCCTATAGAAGATAATGAGCTTCTATCACAGGTGTAGAAACAGGATTGTTATACTAGCAAGTATTTTTCCTATAGGCTGACAAAAAGAAGCTGTCTCTTAGCCTGATGGCAATGAAAGACAGAAGATAAATCATTGCTTGCGCAAACCAATTTATTTAGTCACTTTGGACTGCTGTTATTTATGACTTGTCAGCACATGCTGTTAGTTCAATTAAATACAAAAATCTTAAATTCTCTTTTTTCCCCACTCCCATCTCTTTTAAAAAAGACACAACATTAAAACATTAAAAGAACACTTTAAATGTATTGTGTTTCTATTATTTTACTCAGGCATTGTTTATTAAACATCCTGCAACAAAGGAAAAACTTAGTCTTTGCTTTGACTAGTTAAATTTAAACATTTACAGGGTCTGGATATGGAAACATAATTTGGAAGCTCTCCTTTGAGGATAATACAAAAACAAAAATTTAAAACAAGGCCCTCAGAGAAAGTGTACATTGCAACATGCACTGAATTGCCAGGAAGCTAGAGAAAGCAAACTCATAGCTATTAAAAAGCTGGATTTCTTGACTTGATATATTTCAGATAGATTATAATATTCATACTTGTTACATACAAAGTATACGATATTTTACTTTGACCATACCACAGAGTTCTCATCATTTAACTACAATCAAACACTTTTTAAAAATCTTACTTATATCAAATACCAGACACACGGGGGCACACGTTGCCATGGAAAAGCATGATGTTTAGAGAATCTGTCAAGAGAGTAATATCAAGCACTGTATATTAAATATATGCACCGCCTACCCTGGCCAAGCATAAAAGCCTGTTATTCCTAGTTACATTCCTCACTGAGTTGATACCTTTAAAGAAAAAAACACAGGCCACTAGTTTGGGGCTAATTTCAGTTTTCAGTGAAACCATGTCTCAAGCTTCAAATGACATTATGGGGCCATCCACCAAGGAATATACAAGTCCATTTTCTTTATTCTGTTGTTTCAGTGAACAGAAATTATATATATTCTGACAAACTTAGAGAGTTTGACAGAAACTAGAGCTCAAAGCAGATATGAGATAACATAATAGGGTGTTTTCAAATAGTTGCCTAAAGACAATGCCTCATTTATCCAGTAAATCAAGAAAAGATAGCATCACCTATTCAATGGACAATAATTTAAGCAAACTCCAGAAGACAGTGAAGGACAGGGGAGCCTGGCTGCCCGATACATATGAAGCTGCCCAATACATAAACATGTATTCTCTTTACACACAAAATTCTGCTTTTTACACATTTTTACAACAAAAATTTGCGACCACCACCACATGAACTTCACTTCTTACAGACTCAGATTCATCATTAGAAACATCAGCTTTCACACCATAGTGTGATACTAAGGGCAAACAAAACCTCCTGAGTGAGACCATTTGCCCTGCACTAAACGGTCTCCAAGGACCACATAACCAGAGCTCTTTCACTTCTTTCATTGTGAGCTGTCATTTCTCCTACTGGACGTGCTTTCTCCGTAATTCCTTAGTGCTCCCTCCCTCCCCTCCAATATTTTCTGGGCTTTAGGAATCAGCAACCACACTCTACATACAATTCTACGATACTGACACTTTATCATTTCTCGATTATATGTACTACATCTTTTTTCTTTTTTTACTGAAGCGTTGTTGTTGTCGTTTAGTTGCTAAGTTGTGTCCAACTCTTTGACCCCATGGGCTGCAGCATGCCAGGCGCGCCTGTCCTTCACTATCTTCTGGAGTTGGTGCAAATTCATGTCCATTGAATCAGTGATGCCATCTAACCATCTCATCCTCTGCTACCCACTTCTCCTTTTGCCTTCAATCTTTCTTCAGCATCAGGGTCTTTCCCAGTGAGTCAGCTCCTTGTACTAGGTGGCCAAAATATTGGAGCTTCAACTTCTGCATCAGTCCTTCCAGTGAATATTCAGGATTGATGTATTTCTTGAAGTATAGCTGCTTAACAATGTTGTGCTAGTTTCTGCTGTACAACAAAGTGACTCAGCTCTGTGTGCACACATACCCCACCCCCATCCACTCCTGTAGGTCATCACAGAGCACCAAGCTGAGCTCCCTGAGATATACAGGAGCTTCCCACTAGCTGGTTTACACATGGTAGTGTATATACATCAATCCCTATCTCCCAATTTATCCCATCCCCACACAGGCCCATAGGTCTGTTCTCTACATCTGCGTCTCTATTCCTGCCCTGCAAATAGGTTCATCTGCATCATTGTTCTAGATTCCACATATATGTTCTAATATATATTTGCTTTCTCTGGCTTCATTTTGTATGATAATCTATAGGTCCATCTACATCTCTACAAGTGACCCAATTTTGTTCCTTTTAATGACTGAGTAATATTCCATTGAATATATGTATTGATACCACATCTTCTTTATCCTTTCCTCTGTTAATGGACATTTAGGTTGCTTCCAGTCCTGGCTATTGTAAATAGTGCTGCAATGAACACTGGGGTGCATGTTTTCTCAAATTACGGTTTTCTCAGGCTATATACCTTAGAGGGACTGCTAGGTCATTTGGTTTTTTAAGGAACCTCCTTACTGTTCTTCATATCAATTTACATTCCCACCAACAGTACAAGAAGGTTCTCTCTCTTTTTTTTTTTAATTTTACTTAACTTTACAATATTGTATTGGTTTTCTTTCTTAAGGATATCAACTCTGTGGCTTCCATTTATCCAAATGCTCTTTTTCCTCCAGACTGCTTGCCTTTTATCCTTTTACTCCTGATGCAAATGGTTCCCAAATTATGACGGTTGGACTTTGGATTTTTCAACTTTTATGATGATGTAAAAGCAATATATGCATTCAGTAGGCCTATATTTGAATTTTGATCTCCCAGGCTAGTGGTGTGTGGGATGACACTCTTGCATAATGCTGGGCAGTGGTGGGGAGCTACAGCTCCCAGTCAGTAACACGATCATAAGGATAAACAACCAATACCTTTACAACCATTTCATACCCAGCCAGCCATTCTGTTTTCCACCCTCAGTACAGTATTCAGGATTCCATAAGATATTCAACACTTGGTTGTAAAACAGGCTTTATATGAGATTGATGTTGCCCAACCGTAAACCAGTCTAAGTGTTCCGAGCATGTTTAAGTAGGCGAGGTTAAACTCTGATGCTCAGTAGGTTAGGTATATTATTAATAAGTGAACTTTCAGCTTACAATATATTCAGATTATAATGGGTTTATTAGGATGTAACCTCATCGTAAGTCAAGGACACTCTGTACTCTTGACAATACAGAGAATCTTGTGTGTGTGTGTGTGTGTTATTAATTTGATCAACAAACAATGATTTTGAATGTTGGAGAACAAGGCAAAACACCCACTAGACTACATCTAGTCTGTGAGATTCCTCTCTATACTTTTCTCTTTTGTTCAAGTTATCTGCAATAAAGTTCTAATGCTGCAGATGAGAAATTAAGAAACAGAGCTTTAAAAAAAAAATAAACCTTTGAACTTAAAAGCATCCAGTGTTCATATACTTTTGATAATTTAAACTGAAAATGTGGGAAAGGACAGGAGGAAGGTAATTAAAATTTAAGTGACCTATGTACTGAAATGATTGTGAGGAATGGGCTCAAATACTTTAATCTTTTCTTATAATGGAAAAACATTAATCCAAAAGTATAGTTTTTTGAAAATCATCTCAAAAAAATAGACATTGAATGTGCTGCTATTTTGAATTACATTTTCAATATCCCATCAAGTGTGATTCTCTATGATTATAAAATTCTCAAGTACCTAAAGAAAATCAGTTTTCTAAACATATTTTTTTTCCTTTTCTTTTTAAAATTTTTGTTAATATGGTGCATAGGATCTTTGTTCCCTGACTAGTGATCAAACCCACCCTTGCTACAATGGAAGCTCAGAGTCTTAACTGCTAGACTGGCAGGGAAGTCCCTAAACAAAGTTTTGACATGAATTTTCTTTTAACATATAGGTTGAGAATACAGCAAAGGATTTTAAAAACTGTCTGAAATGATCATCAGTTAAGGAAGAAATGTAGAGCAGGGGAAATTACAACAGAGCAAAGGAAAGAGTTAACATTAATAGGAAGGTGGCAGAAAAAGGAAGAGAGGACAGAAAAGTATATTAAAACATTGGTCAGGAGGAGCTGGTAGAAAACAAACCCACAAACCAAGCTAATGTGGGTAGCTGTAGCCCATGGTCTCCTAACAATCTTTTAGATTCATAAATTCTAAATATAAAGTTCCTTCTTTTACCAAAACTATTTCCTGGTAATAGCAAATAAAAACAAATAATTTCAAAGTAATTCACAATAAAATGTGCTTAAGATCGACAACTCATGATATTTACATACTTTGAGGAAAAGGTACAATTTAAAAGTTTCTGAATTCCAAATCAATGCATCTAATAATATTTCATTTTGGAGATTAAAAAAGAAAAACTACCAGTGAATTATTTATCCTTCACTAAAGACTAGCAGGCTTTTTATTTTTAAAAAATCAATTAACTTAATATATAAGTGGAAATATGAAAACAAAGTTCTTAAAGTTGTCACATGTTGGTGTAAACAAGTCCCTAACTGGAAGGCAATGATTTTATTTACTCAACACAGAAAACAACAAGTATTTATATAAGACTGACTTTTATCAGAGGTTAAAATTCACACCAAGTTCTGACAAAAGAGTCTAAAGATTAGGTAGAAAAAAAGATATGTGAAGGTATATTTAAAAGAGAATAGTGAACTGTATGAACATATTTTTTTTTTTAAAAAGGAATACTATTTGTCCTACACAGTTTCATAAATGTATGCCATTAACAGTTATCATCTATGGTTACTTTTCATGTAACAACAGCAGCCGTTTGATTAGCCAGTGTGCAGCAAAAATTCTTCTGCAGGCTTAAGAATGAATAAGAATTCCATTCATGCACTTAAATGTTAATAAAAAAAGAACTATAAAAGATGAAACTCGATAAAAAATACAGTATTTTAAACTTTAAATCTGTTTGTAAATAAGATAAACATAATAAACATTTTTTCTCTTTATATTGCATATTTGATGCAGACATGTATATGAAGAGTTATATAATTGTGAATGAGCCAAGACAATTAGATTTTAATTTGATATTTTAAGTGTTCTTGATATAGTAGTCTCTTCTTGCATGTTTACTAATAGGAAAATTCCACGAGTAAGCTATTACACAGATATTTAATACCAAAACAGTTGTGCTGTAGCAATCAACCACATCAAGCTATGTTTTAAACTAAAAGAGAGAAAAATTTTATACAGTAATGGTAATGGATACTTTCTGAATCTCTTTTCAGGCTGAGTTATTTTGGTTTTTGTGATGTTATAATAGGTTGATAAACATATACAGTATCACCAATTTTCCATTAATATAGTGGTTTTAAATATCATACTAAAAACAGAATCTTATTTTACAACCTAAAGTGAAGAGGAACTAAAAAGCCTCTTGATGAAAGTGAAAGAGGAGAGTGAAAAAGTTGGCTTAAAGCTCAACATTCAGAAAATGAAGATCATGGCATCCAGTCCCATCACTTCATGGGAAATAGATGGAGAAACAGTGGAAACAGTGTCAGACTTTATTTTGGGGGGCCCCAAAATCACTGCAGATGGTGACTGCAGCCATGAAATTAAAAGACGCTTACTCCTTGGAAGGAAAGTTATGACCAACCTAGATAGCATATTCAAAAGCAGAGACATTACTTTGCCAACAAAGGTCCATCTAGTCAAGGCTATGGTTTTTCCTGTGGTCATGTATGGATGTGAGAGTTGGACTGTGAAGAAGGCTGAGCGCCGAAGAATTGATGCTTTTGAACTGTGGTGTTGGAGAAGACTCTTGAGAGTCCCTTGGACTGCAAGGAGATCCAAGCAGTCCATTCTGAAGGAGATCAGCCCTGGGATTTCTTTGGAAGGAATGATGCTAAAACTGAAACTCCAATTACTTTGGCCACGTCATGCAAAGAGTTGACTCATTGGAAAAGACTCTGATGCTGGGAGGGATTGGGGGCAGGAGGAGAAGGGGACGACAGAGGATGAGATGGCTGGAGGGCATCGCTTACTCGATGGATGTGAGTCTGAGTGAACCCCGGGAGTTAGTGATGGACAGGGAGGCCTGGTGTGCTGCAATTCATGGGGTGGCAAAGAGTCGGACACGACTGAGTGACTGAACTGAAACCAAATGTATTTAGAGTGGGGAAAAATCAGTTGCTAAAACTTATAGGTGTCTTAGACTCTGAGAAAATATGTGCCAGGCAGAGATGCTATACAGAAGAGTAATGAATAAATATTTATTCAAAGAATGAAAAAAAATTATCTTTTAGAAGCAACACAGTGACTTCAATTCTCTTCCCCCTAAATTTCACATTAGAATATTGGTTCTCTTAATCTATAATGTCATATCTTTATTTTTATACAAATGATTTTCAATCTTAAGAGGGTAAAAAAATCTTTCAACTGATAATTACTACTCTAAGAATATATCTAGTAAAGCTAATTCCCTTGCTATTAAGGGGCAGTGCAAATACGTTTTACATTCTAGCTAACAACTGCTTCTACCAAACAAGATAACAAATAAGCTGTGGTTTTAAAGTAAAAAATAACTTTGTCAAAATTAACAAGATAATTTTAAGAATACTTTTGAAATAAATCAGTATGATATTGTACATATATATCAGCTCTCCTTGATATATAGTACTTTGTCATTTGTATTTGTACATAATGAAGACTGCCTACATATCTTAAAACAAAAACACAGGAGTATCCTGGGAAGATAATGGTGACAAAAGCAGAAATTTTTGCATCTCTACATAAAACCAGGCAGAGCAATGAAAAGGAAAACGAAAACCCATGGACGACATCTAAAACAAGACTAAGTAGAGGTATGACACAACCTCAAAATGTAAGCAAGTAGAACAAACCACTAACAAGTCTTAAGACATTCATAATATCAGCACTTCAGAAGGAGAAAATAAAGGGAAGCCAGGAGACGCCCCAAATAAGGTGATGTCAGGTGAGACAACTTGAGACAGCAAATGAAGGTGGGAGGGGTTTTGCCTCTAATAACAGCAGGTGAGTTTGAGGACAATAATGTCTCAAAGGAGCAGTTAGATCCTAAGCACTCCGGAAAGGAACCAGCCAGGGCTCCCTTCTAGGAGCCTGCGTGTTCAGTCGCTTATTCGTATCAGATTCTGTGACCCTATGGACTACGACCCTATGGACTGTAGCCCACCAGACTCCTCTTTCCATGGGGGTTCCCAGGAGCAAATATTGGAGTGGATTACATTTCCTCTTCCAGGGGATCTTTGCCACCCAGGGATCAAGCCTGTGTCTCCTGCGTCTCCTGCAGTGGCAGGCAGATTTTTTTTTTTTTTTAACCACTGAGCCATCTGGGAAGCCCCCTTCTAGGAGAGAGGTCCACTCAAAAGAATCACTTGGTTGTAGAATCAAAAGTGATCAGGACAGAGAAAATCAACAGATGGAAAGAGAAGTTCAAGAAAATGTGTAAGAGAGGGGAACAGATCTAGGAACTCTCTGAAAGCAAGGCACCATAATTTTGAACATCATTAGAGAACCAAAATACACAACAGAATATGAAGATAGAAAAGCTAATCTGAACTAGGTTTCTTGTGAAAGTTCAGAAAAATAAGTCTCACTATGACAAATATATCTAGGTCAAATCTATGCTATAATGTTATAAATAAAACAGAGAGATAAAGATTAAGGAACAGAATAACCCCTCCAGATAATAAAAGTATACCAGAAAGACCCACGGAACGTATCAAAACTATTACCTTGTATTGTAAAATGAGATTATAGTCATTAAGAAAAGTATATTAATACAAGCCATAAAAGAAAATATGAATCAGAATTAGGTATGAGGGGGCAGAATTCAGGGAAGAATTAAAAGGAAAAATATCACTCCAGAAATGAAAATGATAATAGAATAAATATAGGCATGAATAAACATATAATGCCTAAGAGAAACAGGTGAAAAGGGAAAAAATTTTAATTCAAAATGAGGATTAAAAAAAAGTTAGGAAGTGACATATATTGAAGATAAACAAAGACAAATGACAAATAACAGGAAATCCAGAAGAAAACCAAAAGCAAGAGAACAAATACTACAATAATTTAAGCAAATATCTGTAAAATTAAAAAGAATGTGAAATTACATGATGAAAGAATACACAGCATATTTGAAACTATAGCATAATAACTAACACCAACACATACTCTACCAAAAATGACTGGAGTGAAAGGAGGAAGAAAAAACACATGATGATTGATATAAGCCAGCCTCAGGTATCACTTGGAGAAGGCAATGGCACCCCACTCCAGTACTCTTGCCTGGAGAATTCCGTGGCCGGAGGAGCCTGGTAGGCTGCAGTCTGTGGGGTCGCTGAGGGTTGGACACGACTGAGCGACTTCACTGTCACTTTTCACTTTCATGCATTGGAGGAGGAAATGGCAACCCACTCCAGTGTTCTTGCCTGGAGAATCCCAGGGACGGGGGAGCCTGGTGGGCTGCCGTCTATGGGGTCACACAGAGTCGGACATGACTGAAGTGACTTAGCAGCAGCAGCAGCAGCAGCAGTTATCACTGATTATAAACTGCCCTCACCCTTGTCTACTTTCTTTCACACTTTTCCACCTGTAATCAATTAACCTAAACTCGCACTTAGCAAAAACAAAAAAAAGACTTAAGAGTTGAAAAAAAACAAAGACAAATTAAAAATGCAAGTAATATCTGTTTAAAAGGACACTAAACACCACATTTGCAATTGCTCGCTCATGAAAGTCCACCGAAATGACAAGGAAATTTTGAAATCTGAAGCACAAATAAGTGAGTGGAATTGACCTTGTGGATGAAGAAGGTTGCAACCTAAAGGCCTGTAGAAAACTAAGAAGCAACTTGATTCTAAGCAGAAACCCAAGTAATGCTTGGTAATGAAGATCCCAGTTTCCTCCGAAGACAGTGCAGAGGGGAAAACATGAGAGTTGGTCTCACAAATAGGCAACCATTCATTCATCAATGCCACAGAAGACTGGCAAAGCACATGAGACTCCACACTCAGGCATACCAAGCAGAGCGAAGGGCAGGGTGAACCTATGGAAACTGGAGGATTCATGGAAAAGCCAAATCCCACCAATTAACGAGCCTCCTCGGTAAACAGGGCTTCCAATCAGTTTTTTAGTGTCTAACTTAGGAAAGCAGTTAAACACCAGCACAAGTTTAAGAAAATTTGAAAAACCATCAGATAGACAGCAAAACAAACAAGAAAAATGTTTAAATTGAAGGAACTAGAAGGCAAAAAGCAGAAGAAAACTTGAAAACAACAATTAAAATTAACATCCTCAGAGAGGTAAAATGTTACATCCATGAAGCCATAAAGCACAAAGCCAAGACAAGGGCCAAGCAAGACTAGACAGATTTAGCCATTAAAGAAAAACAGTAAAGTCTCTTTAGACTCAGGCAGCTTATTACTTACACAGTGAAAAACAGTAGTCAAAGGTGCCAAGCCGCCATGGCCCTTGGGTAGACTAAAAACGTTAGTCACTCAGTCGTGTCCGACTCTTTGTGACTCCGTGGACTGTACCCTACCAGGCTCCTCTGTCCATGGAATTCTCCAGGCCACAATACTGGAGTGGGTTGCCATTCCCTCCTCCAGGTAGGCTAACACCAAAGTAAAAGAAAGAAAACGGGCAGGACACTGCAGCTGAGGCACCAACGTCAGGCTGTCCCTACGCAAGCTTATAGCCTACAGCTGTGCCCTAAGTGGGGCAGGATAGCCTCAGGTCTCTAAGAAGCCAGGGAGGCAGATGCGAAAACTGCCTCAAGACATCCGTCCACAAAACAGAGGGCTTCCCTCAAGAAAAGGCAAATAAGGAGATGTTCTTGTGATGGCTCCCCACGAGACGGTCCAACCACACTCCAGGAGGATCACACGCAGACCACTGAGCCAAGACTTAGGCCAGGAGGTTCAAGCCCGGACTGCACGGCCCACCAGGATACAGGCAAGTTCATCAGGACACCAGGGCGGAACCATGGCTCCACAGACACAACATACCACTACTTTTAAAAGGGAATATTCAGAGAATCAAAAAAAAAAAAAATCTTTCAGATGTTAAAAATGATAGGAGAAAAAATGTAATCAATGGAAGAACTGGAAAAGAATATTGACAAAATATATGAAAAAGCAGAAGATGGAAAAGAGACAGTGAGAAATAAGAATTTAAAAATTAGGCCACATCTTTGGAGAAGGCAATGGCACCCCACTCCAGTACTCTTGCCTGGAAAATCCCAGGGACGGAGGAGCCTGGTGGTCTGCAGTCCATGGCGTCGCTAAGAGTCAGACACAACTGAGCAACTTCACTTTCACTTTGCACTTTCATGCATTGGAAGAGGAAATGGCAACCCACTCCAGTGTTCTTGCCTGGAGAATTCCAGGGACGGCGGAGCCTGGTGGGCTGCCGTCTATGGGGTCGCACAGAGTCGGACACGACTGAAGCGACTTAGCAGGAGCAGCAGCAGCCACATCTTGGGAGCTTCCTCAGTGGCTCAGCAGTAAAGAATCTGCCAGCAATACAGAAGACTTGCAGGAGACGTGGGTTCCATCCCTGGGCTAAGAAGATCCCCTGGAGGAGGAAATGGCAACTCATTCCAGTGTTCTTGCCGGGAAAATCCCATGGACAGAGGAGCCTGGCAGGCTAAGGCTCACGGGGTTACAAACAGCTGGATGTGACTGAAACGACTGAGCACATATGCCCATCTTAACAAAAAGAGTTCTAGAAATAGAGATTAGAAAAAGTTAGAGGGAAGGAGCTTATCCAAGAAATGGTATTAAAAAACTTCCCAGAACTGAATGATATGAATTTCTCCTTTAAAGAGTCTATTAATGATCAACTTGAGAATGAAAAAAGATCCATCCTATAATACATTATCAAGAAATTTCAGAATATTGGGAATAAAGAGAAGACCCTAAGAGCTTTCAAATCAAGCAGGACACACATTAAGTATCAAGACTAAAAATTATAAATGACTTCTCAATAGCTCGGATGGTAAAGAATCTGCCTGTGATGCAGGAGACCTGGGTTCAATCCCTGGGTAAGGAAGATTCCCTGGAGAAGGCTAACCACTCCAGTATCCCTGCCTGGGAAATCCCATGGACAGAGGAACCTGGTGGGCTACAGTCCATGGGGTTGCAGAGTCAGACACGACTGACACTTCACTTTCTCAGTAGTTTCAGTGGAAGCTGCTGCTGCTGCTAAGTCGCTTCAGTCGTGTCCGACTGTGTGACCCCACTGACGGCAGCCCACCAGACTCCCCCATCCCTGGGATTCTCCAGGCACGAACACTGGAGTGGGTGGCCATTGCCTTTCAATAGAAGCTAAAAGAGGGCTTCTCTGGTGGCTCAGCAGTAAAGAATCTGCCTGCAATGTAAGAGATGCGGGTTCTATCTCTGGGTCAGAAAGATCCCTTGGAGAAGAAAATGACAACCCACTCCAGTATTTTCGCCTGGAAAATTCTGTGGACTGAGGAGCCTGGCAGGCTACAGTCCATGGGTTGAAGTTAAAAGGCACCAGGCAATGCTGTAAAACTGAAAGGGACAATGATTGCCAGCCTAATGCCAATGCTCACATAATGTTTCATTTGAGGATATGGATAGAACTGAGACATGCTGAGTCACACCAACGAATCAGAACAATTGATCATTTAAGCAGTTTTTCACAGGAAGCAGTTGGAAGAGGTACATCACCAAAATGAGGGAATAAACTAAAGAAGAAAAACAGGATTCAGGAAATGGGATATCAGCATGAGAGAGGTGAAGACCAACCGATCCAGAGTATCGTAGGACAGGGAGTCCCAGGAGGAATGTCTTTAAAGGAAAAAAGATTATATGATATGTTTGAACCTACCAACAAAGTTAAGCTCCTGGAGGGTAGTCAGGGTATAATTTAAAAGCTACTATAGACAACACTAAGCAAATAAAAGAATAAGGTCATTACAAAAGAATTCCCAAAAGCCAAAAACAAAAATTGGAACAATAAAGGAAATCTAATGACAGGTACCACACAACCCAGCTGTGAATAATATTTACAGAGTCTAAATAGTATAAATACTGAATGCTAATTTAACCAAAACCAGCATGTATTAAGTTGTCCAAAACGTCCATTGGGGATTTTCCATGTTACAGAAAAAACTCAAAAGCACTTTTTGGCTAACCCAATAACTGCACTGTACTGTGAGGATGAGAGAGGAAGCTACATTTTTAGGGAAGAGAGAGAAGCAATATAGCTTAATTTTCATATTCCAAAATAGATCAATAAATAAAACCTAAGATGGAAATATTAAGGAATGGCAAAAAATCATTTTACTTAGAAATACAAAGATAATCTATAAGAAGGCTAAAAGATTTCAAAGTGGTTACCTCTCAGTAGCAAGAGTTGGTACAAAAAGAATAGGGGAGTACTGTTTTTTGTTATAAGCCTTGGGAAAAAATTGTTTTGATTTAAAACTATCTACATATTATTTTGAAATACAATAAAGCAGTGAGTTAAAGATAGCAACCTAAGTTTATAAGCCAAAGTGAAAAATTCTAGACAGTATACTTACCAAGTGACCCTGACAATAAAGCCTAGGTAAAAGGAAAAAAAAAAAACTTGATTATTATTCATATCTAGCAACTATATGGGACCGTTTAGTTTGTTTCATTTTGAAAAGGGGAAAGAAAAGGGGAAGGGAAGCCCTAAGAAATACTTGAACTCAAAATACTTGGTGCTGTGATGTGCTAAGTCGCTTCAGTCGTGTCCAACTCTTTGAGACCCTATGGACCATAGCCTGCCAGGCTTCTCTGTCCACAGAATTCTCCAGACAAGAACCCTGGAGTGGGTTGCTGTGTCCTCCTCCAGGGGATCTTCCTGATCCAGGGATTGAACCTATGTCTCCAAAGTCTCCTGCATTGGCAGGCAAGCTCTTTACCACTAGAGCCACCTGGGAAGCAAAAATACTTGGTAACTTTTACAAATTTTATGGTATTTTCCATTGTAATCAGGATATTATAGCAGAAAGGAAAGTGAAATTGCTGTCATGTCCAACTCTTTGTTACCCCATAGACTACAGCCTAACCAGGCTCCTCCGTCTATGGATTTTCCAGGCAAGGGTACTGTAGTGGGTTGCCATTTCCTTCTCCAGGGGAATCTTCCCGACCCAGGACCCGGGTCTCCAACATTGCAGGCAGACACTTCATCATCTGAGCCACCTGGGAAGCCCAGTTATAGTAGAAAGGAATCTTACGTAACAGTGAATGATTCATCTCTCCTGTTAATAGGTACTCATCCCAAGTTACACAACTGGTTGGGACAGGATCAGAACCCTGTTTTTAACTCTCATACCTTTTTCATTTTATCACAAATAAATGACAAAATAATGACTAAATATAATTTTTAAATAATTAAATATCAAGGAAACCGAGTCTCTCAGCACTTTTTTTGATTTAAAAAGGGAGTCTACTTGAAGATAAAAATACATAAAAATATCTATTAGTTTTAAGGTAAAGCATGTTGGTCTTTTAAACAATTAAACAGATACAACAAAAGGAAAGTATCTATAACCAAACTCTTTTCCTACTTGTTATGACATAAAACTGGTAGTTTTTAAAACCTTCAAGCCGCCATCTATATTTTGCCTAAATTGTGGGTTAACTCCTGTGTTATCTATCTTGAAATGGCATTGAAAAAATGTGTTTTATTGCAATTTGTATTACTGTCCAAATGATTCTTTTACTCAGATAGCTAATCATGCCCTAGGATCTAATGATTTGCTGAAAGTAGGTTTTGACAAAAAGATTTATAAGGAAAAGATATACTTCCCGATAGTTTTAAGGAATTGATGGTGTTCAACAAAAGGATTTGGGCGGCTTAGGTGATTTCTCATAATTAGTAAATTACACTGGTCATCCAGTGATAGGTTATCAGGATATATCTTGAGCATGAGGATTAGTAGGAACATCAAAAAGTGGGCCAAGGCTTACTCAAAGGACCCCTTATACCAGATACCATCAATCATTCAAGATTTAGGTAAAGTTCCTAGTCAAATATCAGTATTACCTGACTTTGGATGAAAAATTAGACTGCCATTTTTTTTCCCTCTTAGTCACTAATTAAACACGAACTAAATTTTTTTTTTACATTGGCAAAATAGAAGATTAGGCATAAAATGAAACAGCATTCATATGTTTATTAATCAGTCTATTCCATGCTAAAATCTACACAACATTCCTACACCATAACAGTTTAAGACTCTGAACAAGACTAAACACCTTAGAGGTAGTCACTAAATACCTGTGAGCTGATGATTAAATGACAGCAGCAGATCAATATATGGTATTTTCTCATTACTTAGGCATTTCTAAAATAACCTTATTCCTATTCTCTAAAGCCACTCATTTGCAAAAACCTCTCATGTCTTTTAACATTACAAAAAAAAAAAAGGTTGATTTTCCAAAGTAGTAATCTAAGTAGCCTAATTTGTTCAACTCATTCTTCCTCACATACACCCACTCTAGTCAAATGTACTCTAAAGCATTCTGCACAGTGAATACAGCAGGCACACAATGCTTCATGAAGGTGGTGACTTTAATCAGCTACAAAGCACTCAGACCTCTTTCTCCTCCTCTATGTTGGATCACACAAATGTCATCTACTGCATCTCATAATTAGTAAGTAGCAATAAAGTTTATTCTGCACTACTTTGTTACCATTTTAACTTTTAGTGTAAGTGGAAATAGAAACTGATTTTTTTCATCTTGAAGCAGTAACTACGAGAACTATTTAAATCATACCCATGTTTCTCAGCCTAAGAGAAGCATTTCAAATGATACAGGCCTCTGCGCTTCATTACAAAGATTCAGCAAGAAGAAAGAAATGACAGGATTATTTAAAGGCATGTTCAGGAACAACAAAAATGAATTTGTAACTGCTACTCCATCGTTTCATATATATTATTTCCATAAGTGAAAAAGAAAGTGAGTCACTCAGTCGTGTCTGACTGTGACCCCATGGACTATACAATCCATGGAATCCTCTGGGCCAGAATACTGGAATGGGTAGCCTTTCCCTTCTCCAGTGGATCTTCCCAACCCATGGATCAAACCCAGGTTTTTCACATTGCAGGCAGATTCTTTATCAGCTGAATCACAAGGGAAGTCCAAGAATACTGGAGTGGGTAGCCTATCCCTTCTCCAGCGGATCTTCCTGACCCAGGAATCGAACTCGGGTCTCCAGCATTGTAGGCAGATTACCAACTGAGCTATCAGGGAAGCCCAAGTACTATTTTCATAAGAGATCCTCTAAAATTTATATATAATTAAGCCAGCTTTTATCCCTCTAAGTTCTTTTGTGTATAAGGAAAATCCTCCCACAACACTAACAGAACATGCCTTATAAATATACTATATTTGTTAGCAAATATAAAAACAACAGTTTCAGATTTATATTTTACAAAAAAAAATTTATTTTAAGTTAAGAGTCTCTACCTAAATTTATTCTGGTATCAAACAGCTACAATTAGTGATGGGACAAAAAGCATTCATAATTGTGGCAGCATGTTAATCTATTTACAAAAACTATACAAAATTAGATTAATTATTACATCCACTTATCAAAACTTCCTGAAATTAAATTCATTTTTGGAAATCTATCAAAAGTCCTCAGATCTAGAATGATAGTCTTAATGATTTTTAATTCATGGAATTATAGCACATAAGATTTTCAAGCAAAAACATCAGATGAAAGCCTGTACAATAAAATAGTCTCCTTCTCCTAACTGCCTGGAATGTAAATGAAAATGTGTGCCCTTTTTACAGAAGGAAAAAAACTGAACTAAGAGTTCGACAGTATCAAATACTTGTTAGAATGGTTTGCTGGAATTAAAGTTGGACAATTAATTCGACGTTGTTAAAAAATGCTTTAAACTAAGTCCTTATTTTTACTTTTTTATAAAAAAGCTTTGCTCAGCCACTTTGGATCTCTGCCTTGTAACAAAAATGTTGTTCAGTTTTTACTAAGTCCATACCCATAAAAGGCATCTTCAAAATGGCACATATTTTAAAAGTGCATATAAACATAACTCAACTTAAATTGTAAATATACCTAGGAGCAATAATTTAATATTCTATTGCAAAATATAGATAGCCTGAAGGCAACATGCTTGGTCAATCTATCATAAACTTTTTGGTTTGATGCCAAAATATTTCAAAATAAAGGAAAAAAATACCATGACTCTTTTTAGCTAATGGCTTTTCAGATATTAATTTTCAGATATACTAAATACTCATCTAACAAAGTATCTAGAGTACCCAAGGATATGTGTCATGAATTCAAAAAACAACTACATAATACAAAAGTAACAACAATAACATGTATTTTAGACCTAAGATGAGTTTATCTAGTAAGAGTTATATGAGAAATATCAGGTAAGACCCCCAGATAAACTTTAGATACAAAATGATATAGTGTGGCATTGTTCAAACACATCCAATATTCAGACACAATTTAAATAAACTAGGCTGGCTTTTTTATATCACCAGCTTTCATCAGGGCTTTAATAGCTCTGGCCCTCATTTCAAGTTCAAGCAGCTCCAGCTGCTGTGCTGAAGGCTGAACATCTTCCGGCGGAGGAACAGTCAGGGTGGCGGCTTTGGGCTCCTTTGGACTGGACTCTGCAAGTCCCAGAATCTCGTTCACGCTTTTCTCAATGTCTTTCTCCAGGTCATCTATCTGACCAGCTTCACTCTGGACTGTATTTTCTGGGACCTCAGGAGCAGCTGCTTCTTCATTACAGGGGCCTTCTATGTCGCTGTCATAAGCGTCTGCATTTATACTGAGTACATCGCTATCTTCCCCTTTGCCTGTAACACACACAAAAAGGGACAGAATCATGTGACCTAAAGGCTCTGATCAAAATTTCCCTTCTATTTATCATGTAAGGGCTGCTTTGACCTCCCCCACCTCCCACATTAGAGTCCCAAATTCCATAAGCGTCATCCCAAACCCTTTTCCCCTGACTCCTCAACCTTTTTTTTTTACCTGAAGAACCTTAATTTTCTGACCAGGGATCAAATTCAGGCCCTGGCACTGAAAGCACTGAGTCCTAACCTCTGGACTGCCAGGGAATTCCGCCATCAACTTTGAAAACATCTAATTTAATGTAAATCTTAATTATTTTTCATCCCAATTTATTAGAACACGGAAGCACTGGGAAATGTATACCATCATATGGATGTCCCTGACCAACTTTCCAAATTAAAATGTTGTACCACTTTAGACCACAGTGAAGCCTTGACATTACAAAATGTTGACACCCTTTGGACAGAATACTGCTTATTACTGAGGCAAAATTCCACTTAAAAAGAAGTTTAAAGTACTCTGCCTTATAAACTATAAAAACAGAAAACTATCCACCAGTAAGCTGGACACCATGTGCACTGCAGTTATTCCAAAGCCTTTCATATGCTTTTTCAAACACTTTGTTCTAAATCAATAAATTCAAGGAGAATGCCTAAGGCTACTTTCTAAGATAGAATAACTTTCATCAATAGGATTTTAATTAATGAAGTTAGTAAGCCATAATTTTTTAAAAATGCATTTGTTATAAGGCTTCAGTAACTGATGCTAAGAACGTGCATATAAACACGGATTGTAGCCCTCAACCACTATGGTCTTGGACCATTACTGAAGTCCACAAGTTAGTTACAACTTTGAGTGCTCCTCTATACCTCCAAGTTATTTATTTTAAATTCCTGATATGTCTTTTAAAAAGAAGGTAATGATCCCCCAATTGTTAGCTTTGTTAATTTTCCTGTGGTAGGGAAAACATTTATAAAACATAGACTGACAGATGGAAAATTCTGATAATATAACATATAAAAATTCTACTCCACGGATTTTAAAGTAAATTATTTACTCACCTTAACTGATTCTCCTACATCCTAATTATTCAAAAACTACTCCCATTCCAAAATTAAAGTAGAAAATGAGCTAACAAACTATGTGTCCACAAATAGAACTTGTAAAAAATAAGTTCCAATTTTTATCATCTAATGCAAAAGAATATTTTATATCTCTCCAGAGCAAAAAATATTTCCAAATAGCTACAGAAAAAAATGAATATAGCCTTTTGTATAAATAAATAATGCTTTACATCTAAGTATTCTAATGTGAGACAGAACAAATTGAAGAAAAAAAGTGCTGCTAAGTTGTTCATAGTCTCAAAGTTAATTTTCATGCCTAACAGGCTTTACTCTAGAATTCTAAATCTGTAGTCACTGATTCTGAGTGAAGATTTTAAAATATAAGCTTTTAGAAAAATGTGATTGTTTTTTCAGGCTAGAAGTTGCTGCCTGATAATGAATGAAGAGCAGAATGTAATGGATGACTGGGGAGAAAGGGAGAGTCTCAAAGTTGGAATACCTGAATTCTAACCTTTACTCTGCTTTTAATCATATAATTTGGGGAAAATCCCTTACTTTCTCAGAGGTTCTCTCCTGTAAAAATTAAGGTAGATTGTCTTAGGATGTCCCAAAAGCCTAATTTTACATAGAAAGCTGTATATAAAAAAATATATAAAATGGCAATATTTTAAACTGTTTTCCTTTTTTCTCCCCCTAAGATTCAGGTATCACTTATATTTCACTTAATATATGTCAGCTGGATAATAATCCAAAAGAATTTCCTACTAGCCAATGAAAGTAGCCAATGAAAAATAAGTAACAAGTCAGTAAATCCTGCTCTACTAAAATTTTTTGACCAAAAACTCTTTATTGGCAACAGTTTTCTAGTGAAAAGAAGTACATTTACAAAGTTCAGGCGTTATAATTGAAGTTCACATATTACCTTAGGGATCAATGTATAACTAATCAACAACTATGGAATCTCTTATACGTTAAGTCACAAATGTTGAAGCAGCTGCATTTTTATGAAATTAGTTTGCTTTGAATCTAAATAAATGAATGAGTGAAACTTAGATATTTTCATTAAATAAGTGGAGAATCTATTTTAGTAGATCCTGTAGATGTTTACATAGCAAATCATCAGCCTATATTTGCTCTCAAAAAAGACTACAGGGATATATGTGAGTATGTAAAAGTATTTGTAAGTGAAGGTATATTATGTTCATCCTTTTTTGCTCCTCTTTCAAGCACTTCTGAAATGGCTAAGATCTACTGAGCTATATACTCTCACTTAATTCAGATCACTCTTCAAGCCTATTTATATAAGCTACTCAAAAAGCAGCCACAGCTAAAGAGCTCCTCTGCCATAAACTTACGATCCCCAGAAGGAGGAAATGGCAACCCACTCCAGTCTTCTCGCCTGGGAAATCCCACGGACAGAGGAGCCTTAGTGGGCTATAGTCCATAGGGTTGCAAAAGAGACACGACTTAATGGACTAAACAAGTTCATACAGTTATCAGCACTAGAGATATCAGCACTAGAGATTCAGGATCAAAATGTTTATACACATGCTCCCAATGTTTCAAAGGAGAAAAGTCTTGATGAAAAACTTTTTTCATTTATATTTTCTATGGGTTTGTTTCAAATGTTTTGAGAGAGCAGAGGTGGAACTTGCTTTACTTTTTTTTTTAATCAGAAACAGTAGTATACATAGTACTGGAAGAAGAAACAATCCTCTGTGAATTTGCTCTTCTCTGTTTACATTTAAAATGACTGAAATCCAAGTGACTGAGCTCTCTGTAGCACAGCATAGGTAAAAGCATCCTAAGTTCCATCTGCCCATCACACCTGCATGTAGAGGCCAAAGCTTTGTAGGATCTGTATCTGAAATAATTCAGCATAAGTGCTTCACTTCACAAATGTGAAAACAAGATAAGTGACTTGTAAAATGTAACCTGACAAACTATTTAAACATTTAAGATCATACTTTGTTATTTCACTAGTTCTTAATTTTCTTCATTCTACTGACTCATTTTTAAAACATAGTTTGCAAACATAAGAATACATTTTCAAAGATAATTTACTCTTATCCTCAATATCAGATAATTGTAGGGTCTTTTGTTACCAATTATGACCCTCCAATCAGAAGGGGTAAAACTTGTACACTCTTTCTAAAACAGTAACCTTAACCTGCTGCTGCTGCTGCTGCTAAGTCACTTCAGTCGTGTCCGACTCTGACCAATCCCATAGACAGCAGCCCACCAGGCTCCACTGTCCCTGGGATTCTCCAGGCAAGAAGGCTGGAGTGGGTTGCCGTTTCCTTCTCCAACGCATGAAAGTGAAAAGTGAAAGTGAAGTCGCTCAGTCATGTCCGACCCTCAGCGATCCCATGGACTGCAGCCTACCAGGCTCCTCCGTCCATGGGATTTTCCAGGCAAGAGTACTAGAGTGGGGTGCCATTGCCTTTTCCGAACCTTAACCTAACATGCCTTATATAAGTCCTCAAAATATCAGTGCAGTCATGGTTCTGTCCTTCTGCACCCCAACTCTGCATATGTGAAAGTAAGTGTGAGTGTGCATGCGCACACATGCACATCTGTGCACAAGTGTGTTCAGGGGAGTGAGTAAATTTTAAGAGAATTCTACAAAGGAGCATTTTCAAGCTTTTACACAGGCTTAGGAGTCTGACAGTAACAAAACAATCTCAGGGAAATTATTTGTACTCCTCTAAGAGAAATAAAAATAGTTTCAGTGTATTCATGATGCTCAAGTAAGATCACTGAAATCCACCAAGAAAAATAAAAGACATAGGGGTTTGAGGTAAAATAATACAAATATAATTTAAGATATTAAGAATTCATACTATTAACTGTTAAAAACATTACTAAAAAAATGGCTGGGGGAAGAGAGCAAGCATAAAATTAGACCAAGTACTGAAGTCATAAAGCAGCAAAATTAAGTTACATGGTACATATATACAACATAATACTGCTCAGTCATAACAAAGAATGAAACAACATTACTTGCAGCAACATGGATAACACCCAAAAAAGATGTCCTTTTCATTACAGGGGACTGGAATGCAAAAGTAGGAAGTCAAGAAACACCTGGAGTAACAGGCAAATTTGGCCTTGGAGTGCAATACGAAGAAGGGAAAAGGCTAATAAGAGTTTTGCCAAGAGAACGCACTGGTCATAGCAAACACCCTCTTCCAACAACACAACAGAAGACTCTACACATGGACATCACCAGATGGTCAACACCGAAATCAGATTGATTGTATTCTTTGCAGCCAAAGATGGAGAAGCTCTATACAGTCAGCAAAAACAAGACCAGGAGCTGACTATGGCACAGACCATGAACTCCTTATTGCCAAATTCAGACTTAAATTGAAAAAAGTAGGGAAAACCATTAGACCATTCAGGTATGACCTAAATCAAATCCCTTACAATTATACAGTGGAAGTGACCAATAGATTCAACGGATTAGATCTGATAGACACAGTGCCTGAAGAACTATGGACGAAGATTCATGACATTGTACAGGAGACAGGGATCAAGACCATCCCCAAGGAAAAGAAATGCAAAAAGGCAAAATGGCTGTCTGAGGAGGCCTTACAAATAGCTGTGAACAGAAAAGAAGCAAAAGGCAAAGGAAAAAGAAAAGATATAAGCATGTGAATGCAGAGTTCCAAAGAATAGCAAGGAGAGAAATAGCAAGAAGAAAGCCTTCCTTAGTGATCAGTGCAAAGAAATAGAGGAAAACAATAGAATGGAAAAGTCTAGAGATCTCTTCAACAAAATTAGAGATACCAAGGGAAAATTTCATACAAAGATGGGCACAAAAAGGACAGAAATAATATGGACCTAACAGAAGTAGAAGATATTAAGAGGAGGTGGCGAGAATATACAGAAGAACTATACAAAAAAGAATTTCACAACCCAGATAATCATGATGGTGATCATCAACCTAGAGCCAGACATCCTGGAATGCGAAGTCAAGTGGGCCTTAGAAAGCATCACTACGAACAAAGCTAGTGGAGGTGATGGAATTCCAGTTGAGCTATTTCAAATCCTAAAAGATGATGCTGTGAAAGTGCTGCAGTCAATATGCCAGCAAATTTGGAAAACTCAGCAGTGGCCACAGGACTGGAAAAGATCAGTTTTCATTCCAATCCCAAAGAAAGGCAATGCCAAAAACTGCTCAAACTACCGCACAATTGCACTCATCTCACACACTAGTAAAGTAATGCTCAAAATTATCCAAGCCAGGTTTCAACAGTATGTGAACCATGAACTTCCAGATGTTCAAGCTGCATTTAGAAAAGGCTGAGGAACCAGAGATCAAATTGCCAACATCTGTTGGATCATCAAAAAAGCAAGAGACTTTCAGAAAAACATCTACTTCTGCTTTATTGACTACACCAAAGGCTTTGACTGTGTGGACCACAACAAACTCTGGAAAATTCTTCAAGAGATGGGAATATCAGACCACCTAACCTGCCTCTTGAGAAATCTGTATGCAGGTCAGGAAGCAACAGTTAGAACTGGACATGGAACAATATAGACTGGTTCCAAATCGCAAAGGAGGACATCAAGGCTGTATATTGTCACGCTGCTTATTTAACTTCTATGCAGAATACATCATGAGAAATGCTGGGCTGGAGGAAGCACAAGCTGGAATCAAGACTGCTGGGAGAAATATCAATAACCTCAGATATGCAGAGGACACCACCCTTATGGCAGAAAGTGAGAAAGCCTCTTGATGAAATGAAAGAAGAGAGTGAAAAAGTTGGCTTAAAACTCAACATTCAGAAAATGAAGATCATGGCATCTGGTCCCATCACTTCATGGCAAATAGATGGGGAAACAGTGGAAACAGTGACAGACTATTTTGGGGGGCTCCAAAATCACTGCAGATGGTGACTGCAGCCATGAAATTAAAAGATGCTTGCTCCTTGGAAGAAAAGTTATGACCAACCTAGATAGCATATTAAAAAGCAGAGACATTACTTTACCAACAAAGGTCCATCTAGTCAAAGTAGTCAAATATGGATGGACTATAAAGAAAGCTGGACTATAGTTGGACTATAAAGAAAGCTGCATGCCAAAGAATTGATGCTTTTGAACTGTGGTGCTGGAGAAGACTCTTGAGAGTCCCTTGGACTGCAAGGAGATCCAACCAGTCCATCCTAAAGGAAATCAGTCCTGAATATTCATTGATGCTGAAGCTGAAGCTCCAATACTTTGGCCACCTGATGTGAAGAACTGAATCATTTGAAAAGACCCTGATGCTGGGAAAGACTGAAGGCAGAAGGAGAAGGGGATGAGAGAGGATGAGATGGTTGGATGGAATCACAAACTAATGGACATGAAAATGAGTAAACTTCAGGAGTTGGTGATGGACAGGGAGGCTTGATGTGCTGCAGTCCGTGGGGTCGCAGAGTCAGACATGACTGAGTGACTGAACTGAACTGACTGGATGGACCTTAGAGATTATCATACTAAAGTGAAGTAAGTCAGAAAGAGAAAGATAAATATCACATGGTATCACTCATGTGTGGAATCTAATTTTTAAGAAAAGATACAAATGAACTGACTTGTATGTATGATGTATGGAAAAAGACTTCCATACATCAAAACAAGCAGATGGTTACCAAAGGGAAAACTTGTAGGGGAGAGATAAATGAGGAGCTTGGAATGAACACACATACACTACCATATATAAGGCAAATAACCAACAAGGACCTACTGTATAGCAGAGGAAACTCTACTCAACATTCACGGATTAAAACAAAACAAAACAAAAAATTCATGGATAACCTAAATGAAAACAAATATAAAAAAGAATGAACATATGTAAATACATATATGCATAACTGAGTCCATTTGCTGTACACCTGAAACTAAAACAACTATAAATCCACTACACTCCAATAAAATTAAATTTTTTTAAAAAATAAAACAAAGTAACTTTAAAATATACACAAAGAGGGACTTCCCTGGTGGTCCAGGGGCTAAAACCCCTCATTCTCAATGCAGGGAACTAGGTTCGATCCCTGGTCAGGGAACTAGATCCTGCGTTCTGCAACTAAGACACAGCATGGTCAAATAAATAAAAACTGAGACTTGGTGCAGCCAAATAAATAAAAATACTTAAAAACATATATATATATATAAAATAAAAATACTTTATATAAAAATTAAAATACTTTAAATATATATATACAAAGAAACAAGAGACATTACAGAATTAACTACATTAATTCTGCTCCTTTATATAATCTAGTAACATAGGTGGCCCCTAAAATACTAAATACCATTTAGAGAATTTTAGAGAAAAGCAATATAATTGAAGAAATGAACCAAATAACCTAAGGGAAAGGACAAAAGAGTTTAAGAACTTGGCTAAGCAAAAGTTATAGGAAGACAAAGAGTTAAAATATTGATATTTTTCAAGGAAAAAGCAATAAAGAGTTCAAGGACTTATTGAGTATTCATCTCTTATGGTTAATCCCCTAGCCAACTACTCACAAATATAAATTCTATTCCATTTTCTTCTGATCTGTGTATGTTCAACTTTTCTTTTGTTTTCCTGCTATCTTCTTTGCTACCAACTTAATTCATACTCTAGTCAAACTCTGTACCAACTCTTTGTGACCCCGTGGACTATACAGTCCATGGAATTCTGTAGGCCAGGAAACTGGAGTGGGTAGCCTTTCCTTCTCCAGGGGAGCTTCCCAACCCAGGGATCGAACCCAGGTCTCCCACATTGCAGGTGGATTCTTTACTAACTGAGCTATCAGGGAAGCCTTCGATGGACATGAGTTTAAGCAAACTCTGGGAGATAGTGAAGCATGGGGAAGCCTGGTGTGCTGCAGTCCATAGGGTCACAAAGAATCAGGCAGGACTTTGCAATTAAACAACAATAACAACACAAACATGGGATAAAACCATAAAGGGAAAAATATTTGGCAACTAAATAAAACACCTACCACTCTTTAAATATTTTACTGACAAGGAGAAAAATTACAACTATGAAAAACCCAATCACTTTAAAATTTAAAATTTCAGTATTTTAAAAAGGGAACATACTACATAATACAAAAGGTAAAATACAATACTTCTATTTTTATTATCATCTATAACAATTCTCAATGCTTGAGAGCTACAGAGATCCCCTAAGCTAGATAAATGAAAATATTTTGTTTTAGATTGCTTTCTGTTATAATAAAAGTTTTAATTACCCAGTGAAAGTAAACAAACATAGAAGAGTTTTTAAACATTTTGAGTAATAAAAATTAAAAAGGACTTTTAAATTATGCTGCTGCTAAGTCACTTCAGTCGTGTTCGACTCTTTGCGACCCCATGAATCACAGCATGCCAGGCCTCCCTGTCCATCACCAACTCCCGGAGTTTACTCAGACTCATGTCCATCGAGTCAGTGATGCCATCCAGCCATCTCATCCTCTGTCGTCCCCTTCTCCCCTTGCCCCCAATCCCTCCCAGCATCAGAGTCTTTTCCAATGAGTCAACTCTTCGCATGAGGTGGCCAAAGTACTGGAGTTTCAGCTTTAGCATCATTCCTTCCAAAGAAATCCCAGGGCTGATCTCCTTTAGAATGGACTGGTTGGATCTCCTTGCAGTCCAAGGGACTCTCAGGAGCCTTCTCCAACACCACAGCTCAAAAGCATCAATTCTTGAGCGCTCAGCTTTCTTCACAGTCCAACTCTCACATCCATACATGACCACAGGAAAAACCATAGCCTTGACTAGACAGACCTTTGTTGGCAAAATAATGTCTCTGCTTTTGAATATATTATCTAGGTTGGTCATAACTTTTCTTCCAAGGAGTAAGTGTCTTTTAATTTCATGGCTGCAGTCACCATCTGCAGTGATTTTGGAGCCCCCCAAAATAAAGTCTGACACTGTTTCCACTGTTTCCCCATCTATTACCCATGAAGTGATGGGACTGGATGCCATGATCTTCATTTTCTGAATGTTGAGCTTTAAGCCAACTTTTTCACTCTCCACTTTCACTTTCATCAAGAGGCTTTTTAGTTCTTCTTCACTTTCTGCCATAAGGGTGGTGTCATCTGCGTATCTGAGGTTATTGATATTTCTCCTGGCAATCTTGATTCCAGCTTGTGCTTCTTCCAGATCAGCGTTTCTCATGATGTACTCTGCATAGAAGTTAAATAAGCAGGGTGACAATATACAGCCTTGACGTACTCCTTGTCCTATTTGGAACCAGTCTGTTGTTCCATGTCCAGTTCTAACTGTTGCTTCCTGACCTGCATATAGGTTTCTTAAGAGGCAGGTCAGGTGGTCTGGGATTCCCATCTCTCTCAGAATTTTCCAGAGTTTGTTGTGATCCACACAGTCAAAGGCTTTGGCACAGTCAATAAAGCAGAAATAGATGTTTTTCTGGAACTCTTGCTTTTTCAATGATCCAGCGGATGTTGGCAATTTGATCTCTGGTTCCTATGCCTTTTCTAAAACCAGCTTGATCATCTGGAAGTTCATGGTTCATGTATTGCTGAAGCCTGGCTTGCAGAATTTTGAGCATTACTTTACTAGGCTGTGAGATGAGAGCAATTGTGCGGTAGTTTGAGCATTCTTTGGCATTGCCTTTCTTTGGGATTGGAATGAAAACTGACCTTTTCCGGTCCTGTGGCCACTGCTGAGTTTTCCAAATTTGCTGGCATACTGAGTGCAGCACTTTCACAGCATCATCTTTCAGGATTTGAAATAACTCAACTGGAATTCCATCACCTCCACTAGCTTTGTTCATAGTGATGCTTTCTAAGGCCCACTTGACTTCACATTCCAGGATGTCTGGCTCTAGGTGAGTGATCACCCCATCATGATTATCTGGGTCGTGAAGATCTTTTTTGTACAGTTCTTCTATGTATTCTTGCCACCTCTTCTTAATATCTTCTGCTTCTGTTAGGTCCATACCATTTCTGTCCTTTATCGAGCCCATCTTTGTGTGAAATGTTCCCTTGGTATCTCTAATTTTCTTGAAGAGATCTCTAGTCTTTCCCATTCTGTTGTTTTCCTCTATTTCTTTGCATTGATCGCTGAGGAAGGCTTTCTTATTTCTTCTTGCTATTCTTTGGAACTCTGCATTCAGATGTTTATATGTTTCCTTTTCTCCTTTGCTTTATACCTTGATCAGATCAGATCAGTCGCTCACTAGTGTCCAACTCTTTGCAACCCCATGAATCGCAGCACGCCAGGCCTCCCTGTCCATCACCAACTCCCAGAGTTCACTCAGACTCATGTCCATCGAGTCAGTGATGCCATCCAGCCATCTCATCCTCTGTCGTCCCCTTCTCCTCTTGCCCCCAATCCCTCCCAGCATCAGAGTCTTTTCCAATGAGTCAACTCTTCGCATGAGGTGGCCAAAGTACTGGGGTTTCAGCTTTAGCATCATTCCTTCCAAAGAAATCCCAGGGCTGATCTCCTTTAGAATGGACTGGTTGGATCTCCTTGCAGTCCAAGGGACTCTCAGGAGTCTTCTCCAACACCACAGTTCAAAAGCATCAATTCTTCGGTGCTCAGCCTTCTTCACAGTCCAACTCTCACATCCATACATGACCACAGGAAAAACCATAGCCTTGACTAGACGAACCTTTGTTGGCAAAGTAATGTCTCTGCTTTTGAATATGCTATCTAGGTTGGTCGTAACTTTCCTTCCAAGGAGTAAGCGTCTTTTAATTTCATGGCTGCAGTTACCATCTGCAGTGATTTTGGCGCCCAGAAAAATAAAGTCTGACACTGTTTCCACTGTTTCCCCATCTATTTCCCATGAAGTGATGGGGCCGGATGCCATGATCTTCATTTTCTGAATGTTGAGCTTTAAGCCAACTTTTTCACTCTCCACTTTCACTTTCATCAAGAGGGTTTGTAGTTCCTCTTCACTTTCTGCCATAAGGGTGGTGTCATCTGCATATCTGAGGTTACTGATATTAGTGTTTCTCATGATGTACTCTGCATATAAGTTAAATAAACAGGGTAGGTTCAAGAAATCAAGCACATTCTTAATAGCCATTGTGGAGAACAGATTCCAAAGGCTACAATGTGCTCACAAAAAATGGAAGAACTATATACTGTGTGCCTTAAGGACACAACATTGCTTCTAAATATTCCTGTTAAAAAAACTGAACATGAATGTGATTCAAGACTATTTCTAATTACCTATTTACAGAAAAACAATGTTAAATGAAACACTGAGATGCAATCAGCAAATTCAAATGGAGAAACTCTAACTCCCGATTCTTCAAGAAATAAACTGCAGAGAGAGGGAGAAAAGGGGGAGCATACAGATTAAAAAGAGGCGGAATATTACCCAATTGCAATGTAGAGACCTTATTTGGATACTGATTCTTACGTAGTTTGTGTACCTATGTCTGATTCATGTTGATGTTTGGCAGAAACCAACAAAATTCTGTAAAGCAATTATCCTTCAATTAAAAAATAAATAAAATTTTAAAAGAATAAGGATAAATATAACTTCAAATTATTAAAAAATTTAAAATTAAAAATACTGTAAGACAATCAGAGAAATTTGAACTGTGGCTATCTCAAGATTAAAATTACATTATTACTGTTCTGTAACCCCTAATGAAATAATGGAAAAAGACAATACTAAATAGCTACTAAAACCATTAATGGAGCTTTCCTGGTAGCTCAGCTGGTTAAGAACCTGCCTGCAATGCATGAGACCTCGGTTCAATCCCTGGGTTGGGAAGACACTTGGAGGAGGGCATGGCAATTCACTCCAGTATTCTTGCCTGGAGAATCCCCATGGACAGAGGAGCCTGGCAGGCTACAGTCCACAGGGCTGCAAAGAGTCAGACACGACTGAGTGACTAAGTACAGCACAAAACCATTAATGCAAGGCTGATAACACCTGACCCAACAGGTAGATCTTAATATCACAATATCCACCAATGAACAACTAGGTTAAATTTGAACACTTTCTGAATATTATCTGATATTTAAGAAATGCTACTTTTTAAGGTATTCTGATTATGTTTAAAAACTGAGCTCTTATCTTTAAGAGATACACTTATTAAAATATTTACAAATAAACTGAAAAAATACAGGATTTGCTTTAAAATAATATAGCAGGTAGGAAGCAGGTAGGAATATGGATGAAAAGAGATTGTACGCTGCAGATAAATTACTGAAGATGCAGCTGAGTATATGGGAGTTAAAATTCCCACTTTATTTTTTATTTATGCTTGAAAATTTCTAAAAAAAGGTTTTTAAGTTAATTCTTATTTAGGAACCAAATATCAGGTTTTAGAATATATGTGTTTATTTTTTTTTTCAGTCACTAAGTCATGTGTGTGTGTATATATATATCGGAGAAGAAAATGAGAGTACTGAAATCCAATATTCCTATCAAGCAGAGTTGGTTATTAGAAGGGTTAAACTATTTTACTTTGTTTTCTCTTTTAATAAGTTTTTCTCATCTGATTTTAAGTTATTCATTTTAGTGGTTATGCCATTTAGAACAACACATTTTACCAGCTTTCCCTCTAGAATCTTAACTCTCCAAGGCCTCTGGCATTATCAATCTGCTGGAATCTCATTAGTAACAAAGCTGATGATATATTGGACAGCAGTGCTGTGCCTCCACGGATTTCCTTCTTTTCTTAGACTACAGATAACTTTGGTTTTAAAAATTTTTAAGTTATAAAGAAACATTTTAAATATATTCTAACTGTAGAAAGTCAGCTTGATAACTTTTAACATTTTTAGTGAGCTTCAGCCTTTTCAAGAAGCCAAAATGTTTCTTTCTGAAAAAGAAACAAAACTGTTCTTTTACTATGTTAAGAATAATTTTTTCAGAGAAGCTTTCATCCTTCTCTTAGCAAAACCAACAGACTTTCATGCAGTGTTTTAAACTACTGAATTAAGTTTAACTGCATCATGTTAACCATGATATTCAAAATTAATCAATTATTTTCATAAAGAAGAAAATACAAACAATTTAGTACAGAAAAACTGTCTAGTATTCTACCAAACCCCTTGAACTGTCCATTGAACTTCTGGATAAGTGACTGTCTAATAGCCTGTAAACCTAACTTTTAAGAACCACAAATCCAGTCTTCAAGAAAGAAAGGACATACATATACTTACAGTTGATTCACCCTGTTGTGCAGCAAACACCAACACAACATTGTAAAGCAATTATCCTCCAATTAAAAATAAATTAAAAAAACAATAGAACCACAATCCAGAGATTACTCCAAGAATCAATAAATATCCATTCAGTATCTATCCCATATGAGCTGTAAAGGCCACAGAAGCAGGCTTTACAAAATGCCACAGGTAGTGTGTGTGTGGTAGGATTTAAGACACAAGTTTTGCCTTCATGGTGCCTATATATGCTTAAAATATGAATATCACACTTTAAAGTGATAAATTGTGCAATATGAAGTACAACAGAATTTCAGAGTACATAAGGCAGTGGGGAAAAGCCAGGGAGATCTTACAGACATTTATTATGAAGTAGGTCTTAAAACCTAACAAGTGATATGGACAGGGGAGGAACTCCAAGTGTGAGGGACAGGGTGGACAAAGATATAAAGTATTAGATCTAAACTCAGTACATGCTGAGTCTAACAGAATAAAATGCACATGGGGGACTACAGAAACGGGCAGTATTCAAAAAATTATTGCCTCTGAAGACATCATCAATCCAGGACAAAATGCACAATAGGGACCTCCTGCCAGCCTTTTACAACGGATCAGATAGTGGTTATTTTGGGGTTGCACTGGAGTATAACAACAGGCTAATGGAAAAGATGCCTATCTTTCCTCTAGTAATCTAAAAGTAAGTAGAAAGAACATATTTTTAAATATGATTCATTATTTCTCCTACCATTTGATTAAATAGACTTCTAATAGAATAAAAGTTTGATCTCAAAATCTAGGAAGAAATTATGGAAACATACAAAAGGGTTAAAAATGAAGACAGAATAGCATATTTCCAAGCCCTGATGCTAAAACTCAGGCAACTGTTCACCCCCAAAATTTGTTGGAACTTACTAATTTTAAAGGGCATCACACTCAAATATTCTCTGCTAGTAACATCTCAGTGCTTTACAAGCTGCCTATCCAAGGAAGGTATACTCAAACTCATCATCTATTCACAATCTGCTGTTTGCACAACACTGCTTTAGTATGTTTAAATTGTTTAGTTTGTTAAAGTTTAGAAAGAGATACTAAAAACTTGATTCTAATTTTAGATAACATAAAGTTATCTTTTACATGTGCTTCCCTGGTGGCTCATCTGGTAAAGAATCTGCCTGCAACGCTGGGAGACCTGGATTCAATCCCTGGGTTGGGAAGATCCCCTGGAGAAGGGAAAAGCTAGTATTCTGGCTTGGAGAATTCCATGGACTGTATAGTCCACAGGGTCTCAAAGAGTCAGACACAACTAAGCAAAATATTGATTCTAATTTTAGATAATGTAAAGGCATCTATTATATATATAGTCATGTAGAAAGCAGCCAATCATTATCAGTATGGCAAAAAAATGGTAGTGTATTTCATAAAATAAAAAAAAAAAAGAAATCCTACTCTAAAACTAAAAACACTTTCATTAAAGAAGTACAAAAAATAACAAACCTGTCAGTTTCACCCTTATTCTTTCCATAAAGTAAGTAGTGAGAGTATTTGGGAAAATAACTCTGGTACTGAAGGTGGAAAATGTAGTACAAAGTGCCCTGTATGTTTTCAGAATGGGTGGAGAAAAGGTATAATCTCATGGGGAAGGATAGTTAAAGAGTTTAAAAAGATGCTAAAGAATAAACTTTATCCAAACATTAATTATCCAAATGAGGAAATATCCAAAGCAATACAAGCTACAGAAGAATTTCCACTCTTCCCATTGCCTGAAAAAGTTTCCTGGAGGAGGCTCAGAAAAGCAGGGGAAAGTAGAGCTGAGGTTTCTGCAGAGAAGAACTCTCTAAAATACGGGATTCCAGCCCACATTTAAAAAATTTTTAAGGGGAACAAGATGGCGGAGGAGTAGGTGGACGTGGAGTACATCTCTCTTCAGGGATACATCAGGAATACACCTTCAGACACAGAAGTGCATGAAGAACACCAGCTGAGAATGGACAGGAGTACCTGACCAGTGGAAAAGAATATATAGAACCACACAAAACTCAGTAGGACAAAGGACCTAGGGGGAAAAACAGGAGTGTTAGTAGGACTGGACCTGCCCTCGCCTGGTGGGGGAACTGAAGCAGGGGTCCTATCCACACATCGGGACAATTGTCTGAGTTAGAGGAGAAACATTTAAGGCTGAGACTGAAACAGCTGACCTGTGGCAGCCTAAATGGAATGAAAATCAGAAAGTCCTTGCCACAGCCATACATATCCTGGACAGGGACACAGGTCCCCTGGAAGGTGCAGGGGCTGGCAGCTGGAGTTTAGAGACTGCGGAGCAATCCCAGGGCGAGGGCTGCAGCTGACTGGGCAGAGACGGACAGAGGGGATGTGAGGGAGGAGTCTGTGGTGGGAAATGACTGTGGAGGTAAGCCAGGCAGCCATGGAAGCAAGGCGATACTGCTGAGCCATCACCAAAGGCTCTCCCGCCCCACACACCAGCATCGGCAGCTGAAGGAGAAAAGGGCTGGCCCATCAAACACCTGAGGCACTGAACTACAGTGTAGGACCCCACCTAGGGTGCCCCTTTAAGTGTCTGATGCACCGTTCTACAGAACAGGACCTCAGCCGGGGGGTGTCCCTCTATGTGCCTGACACACCAAACAACAGAGAAGGACTCCAGGCAAGGGAGCCCTCTGAGTGCCTGAACGGGTGGAGCAATGGAAAAAGACTGGCCAAAGAGGCCTTCTGATCACCAGCTACAAAAGGCTTGAAAAAACTCTGATAGGGCCATAACTCCTGCGGTAGATGCAGTCCATGTCCCTGCACACTTGGCATGGCCAGGGTCCCCATAAGCCAAGCAGCTGCGCCACCTTCACGCTCAACTCTCATTGGGACAGATCTGTCACAGGCCAAAAAAGTTTTGCATCTATGTGCACAGGGTCACTTCGGTCATGTCCAACACTTTGCGACCCTGTCGACTGTGGCCTGCCAGGCTTCTCTGTCGGGGGGTTCTCCAGGCAAGAATACTGGAGTGTATTGGCCAATACTGGTTGCCATATCCTTCAAGAGCACTATTTTTCCTGCTGCCCTAGCCCACAACTCCTGAGTACCTGCTGCTGCCAGAACCCCTGTGACCCAAGCAGCTACATCACCTCCACACCTGGCCCTCACAGAAGCAAACCCAAGTCCTCCAGGGCAGCCTCAGGAGCAAACCCCAGTGGACAACCCACATGCAGAGGTGGAAATAAAACCACAATTGAAACCCAGGGGCAATGTGTCTAAGGAAGAAGACCCAAAACCTTCCCACCAGCTGTATAAGCTGCAGATTAAATCCACATGATCAACTAGGCAGACTCTCTATGAAATATATAAAAGGACATTGAGAACTCCCACAAAAGAAAACGCGCTAGTTCTGTTAGCTGTGGACACTGGAGGCAAGAACACACAAGAGTAGGACCAGATTAGAATCTGAGCTGCCCCACAGCAGGTCCAGAGATAGCATAGTGTTGGAGGGCATCCTAGGGAGGTGAGGTGGCCTGTGACTCCCAGCGAGGGAAAGGACTCTGACAGCAGTGACTCAAGACAAACATTTATTATTGTTTTGACGTGTTCTATAGATTCTTCTGTATTTTTTTCTTTTATTTTTCCCCCTCTGTTGCAACTGTTGATTTTATTGGCACTATGAAATCTAATTAAGCCTTTGATCTTTTTTTTCCCCTCACATTTTTTATAGTTCTAATAAACCTCTTCCTCTATGTTGGCCTTTTGCAGTTCTGTGGAGGTTTTTTCTTTTCTTTTCTGTTTTTTAATTTTAATTTTTTAAACCTATTTTTTTCTATATTTATTCCTTTGTTTGCTTTTCCTACTGTTCTTTTCCCATTGCAGTTAATCTTTAATGTATATAAATCTTCTTTATCTACCTCTATTTAACTCTGCATATCTATTCTTTCTTTCCTTCCTTTCCTCACAACATATTTGTTAGTTTTATTTTCATTGCTCTATTCTCCAATCAGCACCTTGCTTTAGTTTTGTTTTCCAATTTGTGTTTTAGTTTTGTTCTTTTTTAAATTTATTTTAATTGGAGGCTAATTACAATATTGTAGCAGTTTTTGCCATACATTGACATGAATCAGCCATGGGTATACATGTGCCCCTGTCCTGAGCGCCCTGTCTCATGCATCAAACCTGGACTGGTGATCTATTTCACATATGATATTATACATGTTTCAATGCCATTCTCCCAAATCATCCCACCCTCTCCCTCTCCCACAGAGTCCAAAAGACTGTTCTAAACATCTGTGTCTCTTTTGCTGTCTCACATACAGGGTTATCATTACCATCTTTCTAAATTCCATAAAAGGCAGAGGAACCAGAGATGAAATTGCCAACATCCGCTGGATCATCAAAAAAGCAAGAGAGTTCCTGAAAAACATCTATTTCTGCTTTATTGACTATGCCAAAGCCTTTGACTGTGTGGATCACAATAAACTGTGGAAAATTCTGAAAGAGATGGGAATACCAGACCACCTGATCTGCCTCTTGAGAAATTTGTATGCAGGTCAGGAAGCAACAGTTAGAACTGGACATGGAACAACAGACTGGTTCCAAATAGGAAAAGGAGTTCATCAAGGCTGTATATTGTCACCCTGTTTATTTAACTTATATGCAGAGTACATCATGAGAAACACTGGACTGGAAGAAACACAAATTGGAATCAAGATTGCCAGGAGAAATATCAAGAACCTCAGAAATGCAGATGACACCACCCTTATGGCAGAAAGTGAAGAGGAACTAAAAAGCCTCTTGATGAAAGTGAAAGTGGAGAGTGAAAAAGTTGGCTTAAAGCTCAACATTCAGAAAACGAAGATCATGGCATCCGGTCCCACCACTTCATGGGAAATAGATGGGGAAACAGTGGAAACAGTGTCAGTCTTTATTTTGGGGGCTCCAAAATCGCTGCAGATGGTGACTGCAGCCATGAAATTAAAAGACACTCCTTGGAAGAAAAGTTATGACCAACCTAGATAGCATATTCAAAAGCAGAGACATTACTTTGCCAACAAAGGTTTGTGTAGTCAAGGCTATGGTTTTTCCTGTGGTCATGTATGGATGTGAGAGTTGGACTGTGAAGAAGGCTGAGCGCTGAAGAATTGATGCTTTTGAACTGTGGTGTTGGAGAAGACTCTTGAGAGTCCCTTGGACTGCAAGGAGATCCAACCAGTCCATTCTGAAGATCAGCCCTGGGATTTCTTTGGAAGGAATGATGCTAAAGCTGAAACTCCAGTACTTTGGCCACCTCATGCGAAGAGTTGACTCATTGGAAAAGACTCTGATGCTGGGAGGGATTGGGGGCAGGAGGAGAAGGAGATGACAGAGGATGAGATGGCTGGATGGCATCACTGACTCGATGGACATGAGTCTGTGTGAACTGTGGGAGTTGGTGATGGACAGGGAGGCCTGGCGTGCTGTGATTCATGGGGTTGCAAAGAGTCGGACACGACTGAGCAACTGATCTGATCTGATGTGTTAGTATACTGTATTGGTGTTTTTCTTTTTGGCTTACTTCACTCTGTATAATAGGCTCCAGTTTCATCTACCTCATTAGAACTGATTCAAATGTATTCTTTTTAATGGCTGAGTAATACTCCACTGTGTATATGTACCATAGCTTTCTTATCCATTCGTCTGCTGATGGACACCTAGGTTGCTTCCATGCCCTGGCTATCATAAATAGTGCTGCGATGAACATTGGGGTACATGTGTCTCTTTCAATTTTGGTTTCCTTGTGTGTATGCCCAGCAGTGGGATTGCTGGGTCATAAGGCAGATCTATTTCCAGTTTTTTAAGGAATCTCCACACTGTTCTCCATAGTGGATGTTCTAGTCTGCATTCCCACCAACAGTGTAACAGGCTTCCTTTTCTCCACACCCTCTCCAGCATTTTATTGCTTGTAGACTTTTGGATAGCAGCCATTCTGACTGGCGTGAGATGGTACCTCATTGTGGTTTTGATTTGCATTTCTCTGATAATGAGTGATGTTGAGCATCTTTTCATGTGTTTGTTAGCCATCTGTATGTCTTCTTTGGAGAAACGTCTGTTTAGTTCTTTGGCCCATTTTTTGATTGGGTCGTTTATTTTTCTGGCATTGAGCTGTGTGAGCTGCTTGTATATTTTTGAGATCAATTCTTTGTCAGTTGCTTCTTTTGCTATTATTTTCTCCCATTCTGAAGGCTGTCTTTTCACCTTACTTATAGTTTCCTTCATTGTGCAAAAGCTTTTAAGTTTAATTAGGTCCCACTTGTTTATTTTTGCTTTTATTTCCATTACTCTGGGAGGTGGGTCAAAGAGGACCCTCCTGTGGTTTATGTCAAAGAGTGTTTTGCCTATGTTCTCCTCTAGGAGTTTTATAGTTTCTGGTCTTACGCTTAGATCTTTAATCCATTTTGAGTTTATTTTTGTGTATGGTGTTAGAAAGTGTTCTAGTGTCATTCTTTTACAAGTGGTTGACCAGTTTTGCCAGCACCACTTGTTAAAGAGATTGTCTTTTCTTCATTGTATATTCTTGTCTTCTTTGTCGAAGATAAAGTGTCCATAGGTGCGTAGATTTATCTCTGGGCTTTCTATTTTGTTCCATTGATCAATATTTCTGTCTTTGTGCCAGTACCATACTGTCTTGATGACTGCAGCTTTGTAGTAGAGCCTGAAGTCAGGTAGGTTGATTCCTCCAGTTCCATTCTTCTTTCTCAAGATTGCTTTGGCTATTCGAGGTTTTTTGTATTTCCATACAAATTGTGAAATTATTTCTTCTAGTTCTCTGAAAAAAAATCACGTTGGTAGCTTGATAGGGACTGCATTGAATCTATAGATTGCTTTGGGTAGTATACTCATTTTCACTATATTGATTCTACCGCTCCATGAACATAGTATATTTCTCCATATATTTGTGTCATTTTTGATTTCTTTCATCAGTGTTTTCTATATATAGGTCTTCTGTTTCTTTGGTAGATTTATTCCTAAGTATTTTATTCTTTTCATTGCAATCATGAATGGAATTGTTTCCTTAATTTCTCTTTCTGTTTTCTCATTGTTAGTGTATAGGAATACAAGGGACTTCTGTGTGTTAATTTTATATCCTGCAACTTTACTATATTCATTGATTAGCTCTAATAATTTTCTGGTGGTGTCTTTAGGGTTTTCTATGTATAGGATCATGTCATCTGCAAACAGGGAGAGTTTTACTTCTTTTCATTCTGGATACCTTTTATTTCTTTTTCTGCTCTGATTGCTGTGGCTAAAACTTCCAAAACTATGTTGAAGAGTAGTGGTGAGAGTGGGCACCCTTGTTTTCTTCCTGACTTTAGGGGAAAGGCTTTCAATTTTTCACCATTAAGGATAATGTTTGCTGGGGGTTTATCATATATGGCTTTTATTATGTTGAGGTACATCCCTTCTATGCCTGCTTTCTGGGGGGTTTATCATAAATGGATGTTGAATTTTGTCAAAGGCTTTATCTGCATCTATTGAGATAACCATATGATTTTTATCTTTCAATTTGTTCATGTGGTGAACACATTGATTGACTTGCAAATATTGAAGAATCCTTGCATCCCTGGGATAAAGCCCACTTGGTCATAATGTATGATCTTTTTAATATGTTGTTAGATTCTGTTTGCTAGAATTTTGTTGAGGATTTTCGCATCTATGTTCATCAGTGATACTGGACTATAGTTTTCTTTTTCTGTGGCATCTTTGTCTGGTTCTGGTATTAGGGTGATGGTGGCCTCATAGAATGAGTTTGGCAGTTTACTTTCCTCTACAATTTTCCGGAAGAGTTTGAGTAAGATAGGTGTTAGCTCTTCTCTAAATTTTTGGTGGAATTCACCTATGAAGCCATCTAGTCCTGGGCTTTTGTTTGTTGGAAGATTTTTGATAACAGTTTTGATCTCTGTGCTTGTGATGGGACTATTCACATTTTCTCTTTCTTCTTCAGTTTTGGAAGGTTATACTTTTCTAAGAATTTGTCCATTTCTTCCAAGTTGTCCATTTTATTGTCATACAGTTGCTGATAGTAGTCTCTTATGATCCTTTGTATTTCTGTGTTGTCTGTTGTGATTTCTCCATTTTCATTTCCAATTTTGTTGACTTGATTCTTCTCCCTTTTTTTCCTGATGAGTCTGGCTAAAGGTTTGTCAATTTTATCTTCTCAAAGAAACAGCTTTTAGTTTTGTTGATTTTTGCTATAGTCTCCTTTGTTTTTATTTCTGCCCTAATTTTTATTTCTTTCTTTCCACTAACCCTGGGGTTCTTCATTTATCCTTTCTCTGGTTGCTTTAGGTTTAAAGTGAGGTTATTTATTTGATTTTTCTCTTGCTTCTTGAGGTAAGCTTGTATTGCTATGAACCTTCCCCCTAGCACTGCTTTTTACTGAATCCCATAGGTTTGGGGTTGTAGTGTTTTCATTTTGTTTCTATGCATATTTTCATTTCTTTTTTGATTTCTTCTGTGATTTGCTGGTTATTGAGAAGTGTGCTGTTTAGCCTCCATATGTTTGTATTTTTAATACTTTTCTTCCTGTAGTTGGCATCTAATCTTACCAGATTTTGATCAGAAAAGATGCTTAAAATCATTTCAATTTTTTTGAATTTACCAAGGCTAGATTTATGGCCATGGATGGGATCTATCCTGGAGAATGTCCGTGTACCCTTGATAAAATGGTGAAATTCATTGTTTTGGGGTGAAATGTCCTATAGATATCAATTAGGTCTAACTTGTCCATTGTATCAATTAAAGTTTGTATTTCCTTGCTAATTTTCCATTTAGTCGATCTATCCATAGGTGTGAGTGGAGTATTAAAGTCTCTCAATATAATTGTGTTACTGTTAATTTCCCTTTTCATACTTGTTACCATTTGCCTTACATATTGTGGTGCTATGTTGGGTGCATATATATTTATAATTGCTATATCTTCTTGGATTGATCCTTTGATCATTATGTAGTGTCCTTCTTTGTCTCTTTTCTCGGTCTTTATTTCAAAGTCTGTCTTATCTGATATGAGTATTGCTACTTCTTTTGGTCTCCATTTGCATGAAATATCTTTTTCCAGCCCTTCACTTTCAGTCTGTATGTGTCCCTTGTTTTGAGGTGGGTCTCTTCTAGACAGTATAATAGGGATCTTGTTTTTGTATCCACTCAGCCAGTCTTTTCTTTTGGTTGAGGCATTCAACTCATTTACATTTAAGATAACTATTGATAAGTATGATCCCGCTGCCATTTACTTTGTTGTTTTGGGAAACCTTTTATGCGTTTCCTGTCTAGAGAAGATCCTTTAGCATTTGTTGAAGAGCTGGTTTGGTGGTGCTAAATTCTCTCAGCTTTTGCTTGTCTGTAAAGCTTTTGATTTTTCCTTCACATCTGAATGAGATCCTTGCAGGGTATAGTAATCTGGGTTGTAGGTTTTTCTGTTTCATCACTTTGAGTATGTCCTGCCATTCTCTTCTGGCCTGAAGAGTTTCTATTGAAAGATCAGCTGTTACCTTTATGGGAATCCCCTTGTGTATTATTTGTTGCTTTTCCCTTGCTGCTTTTAATATTTGCTCTGTGTTTGACCTTCATTAATTTGATTAATATGTGTCTTGGGGTGTTTCGCCTTGGGTTTATCCTGTTTGGGACTCTCTGGGTTTCTTGGACTTGGGTGGCTATTTCCTTCCCCATTTTAGGGAAGTTTTCAACTGTTACACCCTCAAGTATCTTCTCTCGCCCTTTCTGTCTTCTTCTTCTGGGACTCCTATGATTCGAATGTTGGGGTGTTTAACATCGTCCCAGAGGTATCTGAGGTTGTCCTCATTTAATTCTTTTTTCTTTTCCCCTCTCTGCTTCATTTCTTTCCAACATTTTATCTTCCACCTCACTTATCCTGTCTTCTGCCTCAGTTATTCTACTGTTGGTTCCCTCCAGAGAGTTTTTGATCTGAGTTATTGCATTATTCATTATATATTGACCCTTTTTTATTTCTTCTAGATCCTTGTTAAACATTTCTTGCATCTTCTCAATCCTTGTCTCTAGTCTATTTATCTGTAACTCCATTTTGTTTTCAACATTTTGGATCATCCTTACTATCATTATTCTGAATTCTTTTCCAGGTAGACTCCTTATCTCCTCCTCTTGTTTGGTTTGGTGGGCATTTATTATGTTCCTTTACCTGCTGAACATTTCTGTGCCTTTTCATTTTGTTTAGATTGCTGTGTTTGGGGTGACCTTTTTGTAGGCTGGAAATTTGTGGTTTCTCTTTATTGTGGAGGTTGCTCTTTGTGGGTGGGGTTCGACGAGTGGCTTGTCAAGGTTTCCTGGTTAGGGAAGCTTGTGTCTGTGTTCTGGTGGGTGGAGCTGGATCTCTTCTCTCTGGAGTGCAATGAAGTGTCCAGTAGTGAGTTTTGGGGTGTCTATGGGTTTGGCATGGCTTTGGGCAGCCTGTATTTTAATGCTCAGGGCTGTGTTCCTGCATTGCTGGAGAATTAGCATGGTATGTCTTGCTCTGGAACTTATTGGCTCTTGGGTGGAGCTTGGTTTCAGTATACGTATGGAGGCTTTTAGATGAGCTCTTATTGATTAATGTTCCCTGGAGTCAGGAGTTTTCTGATGTTCTAAAGTTTTGGATTTAAGCCTCCTGCCTCTCGCTTTCAGTCTTATTCTTATAGTAGCCTCAAGACGTCTCCCCACCTATATACAACAGAGATGATAAAACATCTAGGTCAATGGTGAAAAGATTCTCCACAGTGAGGGACACCTAGAGAGGTTAACAAAGTTACATGGAGAAGAGAAGAGTGAAGAGGGAGATAGAGGTGACCAGAGGACAAGACAGAGAGTCAAAAGGGGAGAGAGCAATCTAGCCAGTTATCAGCTCCCTAAGTGTCCTCCGCAGCCCAGAACACCCACAGAGATTCACAGAATTAAGTAGAGAAGGGGGAAGGAAGAGATAGAGGTAACCTGGGGGAGAAAAGGGAGAGTCAAAAGGGGAGAGAGCAAAGCCAGTCATCACTGCTGCTGCTGCTGCTGCTAAGTCACATCAGTCGTGTCTGACTCTGTGCGACCCCGTAGACGGAAGCCCACCAGGTTCCTCCGTCCCTGGGATTCTCCAGGCAAGAACACTGGAATGTGTTGCCATTTCCTTCTCCAATACATGAAAGTCAAAAGTGAAAGTGAAGTCGCTCAGTTGTGTCCGACTCTTAGCGACCAACCCACCAGGCTCCTCCATCCATGGGATTCTCCAGGCAAGAGTACTGGAGTGGGGTGCCATTGTCTTCTCCGCCAGTCATCACACCCCTAAGTAAAAATGGGAACTGAAGACTAGATTTTTAAAGGTACAAAATTGATAACAAACACCAAAAAGCAAAGATTAAAAATCTAGAGTAGAGTTTAGACTCTCAAAAATACAATATTAAAAATACAAAACAAAATAAATCACAAAATTATAAAAAATATATATATGAAATTTCCTTTAAAAACAGGGTCTTTTTTTCAAGGTAAATAGTAGTTTATAAAAATGAAAGTTAAAGGAGTAATAAAGAAGTTGAAATTTTTTTAAATTAAAAAATGATAATAGTAAAAATATATCTAGAAATTTCTCTGGAGCTGTTGAGGGCAGTGTGGGGTCAGTTCACTTTCTTCCAGCTTACACTTCTTCTCAAGGTCTATTTGCCCCTTCCAATGCTTACTCAGTGCTAACTACAGGATTTTAATCTGTTGCATCTGTCACAGAGCAGTTCCCTCTTGTTTATTCTGGCTTCCTCTGTTTGCTAGTCTCTTCAGTGTCTAGTTTCTGCCCTGACACAAGGGGGCAACGACGGTAACTTATTTAGGTTAACTTGTTCAGTTGTGTTGTGGGGAGGGAGGAACAATGCAAACAAATATCACTGGCATGTATGGGGAGTGCTCACAGTGTATGGACCATACTGGGTTTGCTCCAGCTCAAGGCGGTGTGTGCTTTCCTGGTCTACACTGCTCAGGTTCCGGGCTGTTCTGCAGGGGTACTGTCCAAAGTGGGCCCTGTGTTTTGTGCACTTCCCAGGTCTAAGATGCTCAGGTTCAGGTTCTCGGGTACTCCACTAAGACACAGACTCAGTTGGGCATGCATTTTGTGCCCTTCCCAGGTCCAAGCAGCTCAGGCGACCAGGTGCTTGGCGAGTGCACTGTCCCAGGTGGGCTGTGCATCTTAATCACCTCCCTGATCCCAGCCGCTCAGTTTCCCGAGTGGACTGTAAGAGCTCCATCAGGTATGCCATGTATGTCCTCCTCTTGGGAGCTGATCTCTGGCTGTGACGCTCCTGGCAGATGTCAACCATCCAGGATCCCAGGAACACTTGGCTAGCAACTGGGAGCTGGCTCACACTTTGGTGGAGGAAGCCCATTTCTGGGGCTGAGATTGCCCCTTGCCTTCCGGCTCTGGCTGTCACACACCTGCCTCTCTGCCTCCGGCAGGGGGAGGGGCTTGAGTGCAGCAGGCTACCTCTTCTTTGGTATTCACTCAATCCTTTGTTCTGTGAGTGGGCCAGGCTGGGCCTTAGTTAGAGCTTTTCGTGGCAAAGTTCGGTTTGTTTTTTCCTCTCTCTGGCTATCCCACAGTTTGGGTTGCTATCCCATGTTAGCTCCCTCAGATTGTCCCCAAGGGATTCAGGCCCAGTCCTCACCCTAAGCATGCAACCCTTGCTTCCCTGTCCGGCCCCCGCTTGCTGGTGGTGGACCGAAGTGTCTGGGCTACTTCTCTGCTGGAAGTCGCGATTAGGCATGTATTCTGTAGGCTTGTTTGTTTGTTTTTTCCTCCCAGTTATGTTGGCCTCTGAGATTCTAAAACTCCCCACATACCCACTAGTGAGAGGATTTTCTAGTGTTTGGAAACTTCTCCTCCTTCACGACTCCCTCTCAAGGACAGGTCTCCATCCTTAATTCTTGTCTCTCTTTTTGTCTTTTATATTTTGTCCTACCTCATTTTGAAGAGAATGGGCTGCCTTGCTGGGTGCCTAGTGTCCTCCACCAGCAATCAGAAGTTGTTTTGTGGAAGTTGCTCAGCATTCAAATGATCTTTTGATGAATTTGTGCAGGAGAAAGTGGTCTCCCCATCCTATTCCTCAGCCATCTTAGGACCATCCATTAGTTTTATTCTTAACTGGTAGATATAATTTTTGGTTTCCTTTGTTTGCCAGGTGAATCTACTGTACTTTATTTTTGTTGGACTGTTTTGATTTTGCTTATGGGTGTGTATATATATATATTCAGTTACACTTTTTATAGTTGTTATAAACCTCTGCCTCTAGGTTGGGCTTTTATAGTTCTGTGGAGTTTTCCTTTTTTTTCTCTCTCTCTTCTTTTCTCTTTTTTATAATTTTAAGTTTTAATTTTTTTAATGCTATTATATTTCTTCTACATTTTTTCCTTTGTTTGCCTTTCCTACTGTTCTTTTCCCCTTGCAGTTAATCTTTAATGTACATAAATCTTCTTTATCTACTAACTTTGCTTATCTATTCTTTCTTTCTTTTCTTTCCTCTCAACATATTTGTTAGTTTTGCTTTCACTGTTCTACTCTCCACTTGGCACCTTGCTTTAGTTTTGTTTTCCAGTTTGTGCTTTAGTTTGGTTCTTTACTGGTAAATATAATTTTTGATTTCCTTTGTTTGCTGGGTCAATCTATTGTACTTTATTTTGTTGGACTATTTTGACTTTGCTTATGGGTATATATGTATATGTGTATATTCCATTATTTTAATTATTATTTGCCTGATTTTGTAACTGCCATTTGTCTGGAGGTCATCTTTGGTTTCTTGTTTTTGGGTATTTGTTTCATTCTCACTTAATGCCATAACAAACCACTTGTGGAATCTTCGTTCCTGACCAGAGATCAAGCTCTGAGCCTTTGGAGTGACAGCACTGACTCCAAGACCCTATACTACCAGAGAACTAAACCTAGGGAATATCAAATAGTGAGAACTCACACAACGGAAACCACCTGAATACAAGATCCAACCACCCAACCACCAGTAGCCCCTGTGCAGGACACCTCAATTAAACAACAAACAAAACAAAAATAAAAAACCCAATCATCAGCAGACAGGATTACCACTTCACTCAGCCTTGCCCAACAGAGGAAAAACAACCAACCAACCAAAAAACTCAGCAAAAATCTCAGCCTATATGAAGCTTACACAAACCACTGGACCAACCAGAGTAGGACAGAAACCAAAAGGAAGAAAGAATTCTACCTTGAAGCCTGGGAAAAGGAGACCTCAAACACAATTAAAAAAATAATGAAAAGGCAGAGAAATACTACCCAAATGAAGGAACAAACTTGAAACACAGAAATTCAAACAAATGAAGAGAAAATAGGCAAACTAACTGAAAAAGAATTCAGAATAATGATAGTAAAGATGATCAAACACCTTGAAAACAAAATAGAGAAAATGCAAGAATCAATTAACAAAGACCTAGAAGAATTAAAGAATAAACATACAAACAATACAATTACTGAAATTAAAAATACTCTAAAAGGAATCAGTAGCAGAAGTGGAAGAATGAATCACTGAGCTGGAAGATAAAATGGTGAAAATAACTTCTGAAGAGAAGAATAAAGTACAGGAATGAAAAGAACTGAAGATAGCCACAGAGACCTAAGGACAATATCAAAAGCACCAACATTTGAATTCTAGGGGTCCCAGAAAGAGAAAAAGAAAGGGTATGAGAAAATTTTTGAAGAGGTTATAGTTGAAAATTTCCCAAACATGGAAATGGAAATAGTCAATCAGGTCCAAGAGGCACAAAGAGCCCCATACAGGATAAACCCAAGGAGAAACACACTAAGACACATACTAATCAAACTAGCAAAGACTAAACACAAAGAAAGAATATTAAAAGTAGCAAGGGAAAAGCAACAAGTAACATACAAGGGGAATCCCATATGTTTAACAGTTGATCTTTCAGCAGAAACTCTGCCGGCCAGAAGGGAACGGCAGAATATATTTAAAGCACTGAAAGTGTAAAATCTACAACCAAGATTACTATACCCAGCAAGGATCTCATTCAAAATTGATGGAGAAATAAAATGCTTTTCAAACAAGCAAAAGTTAAGAGAATTCAGTACTACCAAAGCAGCTTTACAACAAATGTTAAAGGGACTTATATAGTCAAGAAATACAAGAGAAGAAAAAGATCTACAAAATCAACCTCCCAAAATTAAGAAAATGGTAATAGGAACATATATATCAATAATTACTTTAAATGTGAATGGATTAAATGCTCCAACCAAAAGACACAGGCTGGCTGAATGGATACAAAAACAAGACCCATATACATGCTCTCTACAAGAAACAAACTTCAGACCTAAAGACACATACGGAATGAAAGTGAGAGGATGGAAAAATATACTCCATGCAAATGGGAAGCAAAAGAAAGCTGACAAAATAGACAGCTTTTGTCCTCATATCAGGCAAAATAGACCTTAAAATAAAGAAGATTACAAGAGATAAGGAAGGACACTACATAATGATCAAGGGATCAATCCAAGAGGAAGACATAACAATTGTAAATATCTGTACACCCAACATAGGAGCACCTCAATATTTAAAACAATTACTAATAGACATAAAAGGAGAAATGGACAGATCATCAAAACAGAAAATAAGGAAACACAAGTCTTAAATAATACATTAGATGAAATGGATCTCATTCATAACTTCAGGATATTCCATACAAATGCAGAAGAATACACCTTCTTCTCAAGTGCACATGGAACATTCTCCAGGATAGACCACATCTTGGGTCACAAATCAAACCTCAGTAAATTTAAGAATATTGAAATCGTATCAAGCATCCTCTCCGACCACAAAGCTATGAGACTAGATATCAATTACAAGAAAAAAAACTGTAAGAAACACAAACACATGGAGATTAAACAACACCTTTCTAAATAACCAACAGGTTACTGAAGAAATCAAAAGGGAAATCAAAAATTTTCTAGAAACAAATGACAATGAAAACATGACAACTCAAAACCTGTGGGATGCAGCAAAAGCAGTCCTAAGAGGGAAATTTATAGCAATACAATCCTACCCCAAGAAACAAAACAAAAGAAAACACATCAAATAGACAACCTAACTTTACACCTAAAACAACTGGGAAAAGAAAAAATAAACAAACAAAAAATCCCAAAATTAATAGAAGGAAAGAAATCATAAAGATCTGAGCAGAAATAAATGAAAAAGAAATGAAAGAAACAATAGTAAAGATTAATAAAACAGAAATCTTGTTCTTTGAAAAGAAAAAAAAATTGACATACCTTTAGCCAGATTCATCAAGAAAAAAAGACAGAAGAATCAAATCAACAAAATAAGAAATGAAAAAGCAGAGGTTACAACAGACAATGCAGAAATACAAAGGATTATAAGAGACTATTATGAACAACTATATGGCAATAAAATGGATAACCTGGAAGAAATGGACAGATTCTTAGAAAAGTATAATCTTCCAAGACTGAAACAAGAAGAAATAGAAATTATGAACAACCCAATTACAAGCACTGAAATAGAAGCTGTGTCAAAAATTTCCTAAAAAACAAAAGCCCAGGACCGGCAGCTTCACAGGTGAATGCTATCAAACATTTAGAGAAGAGCTAATGCCTATCATCCTAAAACTCTTTCCAAAATCTGCAGAGGAAAGAACACCTCCAAACTCATTCTACAAGACCACCATCACCCTGATACCAAAACCAGACAGAGACAATACAAAAAAAGAAAACTACAGGCCAATATCACTGATGAACACCGATGCGAAAATCCTCAACAAAATTTCAGCAAACAGAATCCAGCAACACATCAAAAAGTTCATACACCATGACCAAGTTGGGTTTATTCCAGGGATGCCAGTATTCTTCAATATATGCAAATCAATCAATGTGATACACCATATTAACAAATTGAAAGATAAAAACCACATAACCATCTCAATAGATGCATAAAAAGCCTCTGACAAAATTCAGCACCCATTCATGATTAAAACTTTTCAAAAAATGGGCATAGAAGGAACCTACCTCAACACAGCAAAGACCAAAGATGATAAGCCTACAGCAAACATTATTCTCAATGGTGAAAAACTGAAAGCATTCCCTCTAAGATCAGGAACAAGGCAAAGGTGTCCACTTTTACCACTATTATTCAACATAGTTTTGGAAGTCCTAGCTACAGCAATCAGAGAAGAAAAAGAAATAAAAGGAATCCAGATCAGAAAAGAAGTAGTAAAGCTCTCACTGTTTGCAGATGACAAGATACTGTACACAGAAAACCCTAAAGATTTTCTGTGGGTTTTTGTGATACCCACACAAAAAATTTTGTGATAATTAATTAAATTTTTTTTAATTTACACAAAATTACTAGAGCTAATCAGTGAATTTAGGAAAGTCACAGGATACAAAGTCAATACACAGAAATCACTTGCATTTCTCTATACTAACAATGAAAAAAGCAGAAAGAAATTAAGGAATCAATCCCATTCACCACTGCAACAAAAAGAATTAAATATCTAGGAATATACTTATCTAAGGAGACAAAAGAACTGTACACAGATCATTATAAGACGCTAATGAAAGAAATCAAAGACAACATAAACAGATGGAGAGATATTCTGTGTTTCTGGGTGTAGGAAGAATCAATATTGTGAAAATGACTATACTACCAAACACAATCTGCAGATTCAATGCAACCCCTATCAAATTACCAATGGCATTTTTCACAGAACTAGAAAAAAAAATTTTACAATTCATATGGAAAACACAAAAGACCCTGAATAAACAAAGTAGTCTTGAGAAAGAATGGAGCTGGAGGAATCAACCTTGCTGATTTCAGATTATACTACAAAGCTACAGTCATCAAGAGAGTATGATACTGGCACTAAAACAGAAATATAGACCAATGGAACAAGACAGAAAGCCCAGAAATAAACCCATTCACGTATGGGTACCTTATTTTTGACAAAAAAGGCAAGAATATACAATGGAGCCAAGACAGTCTCTTCAAAAGTGGTGCTGGGAAAACTGGACAGCTACATGTAAAAGAATGAAGTTAGAATACTTCCTAACAGCATACACAAAGATAAACTCAAAATGGATTAAAGAGCTAAATGTAAGACCAGAAACTATAAAACTCTTAGAGGAAAACACAGGTAGAATACTCAGTGACATAAATCAAAGCAAGATCCTCTATGACCCACCTTCTAGAGTAATGGAAATAAAAACAAAAGTAAGCAACTGGGACCTGATTAAACTTAAAAGCTTCTGCACAGCAAAGGAACCTATAAGCAAGATGAAAAGACAACCCTCAGAATGGGAGACAATAACAGCAAATTAAGCAACTGACAAAGGATTAATTTCCAAAATATACAAGCAGCTCATACAACTCAATACTAGAAAAACAAACAACCCAATCAAATAGTGGGAAAAAGACTTAAACAAACATTTCTGCAAAGAAGACATACAGATGGCTAACAAACACATGAAAAGATACTCAACATTGCTCATTATTAAAGAAATGCAAATCAAAACTACAATGAGATATCACCTCACACCAGTCAGAATGGCCATCATCAAAAAGTCTACAAACAATAAATGCTGGAGAAGGTGTGGAGAAAAGGAAACGCTCTTGCACTGTTGGTGGGAATGTAAACTGATACAGCCAAATGGAAGAACGTATGGAGATTCCTCAAAAAACTAGAAAGAAAATGACCATATGACCCAGCAATCCCACTCCTAGGCATACACCCTGAGGAAACCAAAACTGAAAAAGACACATGTATCCCAATGTTCACTGAAGCACTATTTACGATAGCTAGAACATGGAAGCAACCTAGATGTCCATTGACGGATGGATAAAGAAGTTGTGGTACATATACACAATGGAATATTACTCAGCCATTAAAGGAACGTATTTGAGTCAGTTCTAATGAGGTGGATGAACCTATTATACAGAGTGCAGTCAGTCAGAAAGAGAAAGATAAATATCATATACTAATGCACATATATGGAATCTAGAAAAATGGTACTGAAGAATTTATTTCCAGGGCAGCAATGGAGAAACAGAAACAGAGAACAGAGAACAGACTTATGCATGTGGGGAGAGGGGAGGAGAGGGTGAGACGTATGGAGAGAGCAACATGGAAACTTACATTACCATATGTGAAATAGACAACCAACGGAAATTTGCTGTATGGCTCAGGAAACTCAAGCAGGGACTCTGCATCAACCTAGAGGGGTGGGATGGGAAGGGAAATGGGAGGGAGGTTCAAAGGGGAGGGGATATATGTATACCTATGGCTGATTCATGTTGAGGTTTGACAGAAAACAACAAAATTCTGTAAAGCAATTATCCTTCAATAAAATAAATAAATTAATTTTTAAAAATACAGGTAAGCCAATTTAAAAAAAAGGACAAAAAAGAAAAAAAAAAGAACCTCTATGAAGACCACATATTTTAAAAAGGGCACATGATCAATGCTTAATATAAAAGGCTGATATGAATCTATACAAGTAATATAAACAAATCTAAAGGCTAAGGGAAATGAACCAAAATTTAACTCAGTTTTGTTAAAACCAGAAAGAAAAACACGCTTATAAGCAACTCACTCTTTGGGGTAGGTGGTAGAATATCAAAGGACAAATATAACTAACATTCTATTTCACTTTTATTTTCTTTTTAAGAACTTGTACACACTGGACAGGGTAGAACAGAAAGAAGGAATTCTTTTAATCAGCTATCATCCACTTATTCAAAAGAATATGAGTATCCACTATATACAATCAGTGAAAGAATTCTAAGATATAATCCTTTACCTTGCTACTGCTGCTAAGTCGCTTCAGTCGTGTCTGACTCTGTGTGACCCCATAGATGGCAGCCCACCAGGCTCCCCTGTCCCTGGGATTCTCCAGGCAAGAGTACTAGAGTGGGTTGCCACTGCCTTCTCCAAATCCTTTACCTTACAGTATCTAAATTTAGGTATCCATAAATGTTTATTGAATTGGGCGATGTTATAACAGAAGTAAATAAAATAGGGAGTAGTGGTATCAATGAGGTGATAATCAATTCTACAGTAAGGGGAATGAGGAAAAAAAGTGAGGCAAGCATAAATAGGTTAAGAAAGGCCTCATCAATCTGGAGATGTCTGAGCTTAAAGACAGCCTGGTGGCTCAGTGGTAAATAATCTGCCTGCAATGCAGGAGATGCAGGTTTGATCCCAGGGTCAGCAAGATTCCCTGGAGAAGAAAATGGCAACCCACTCCAGTATTCTTACCTGGGAAATCTTATGGACAGAGGAGCCTGGCAGCCTAGTCAATGAGGTCACAAAAGAGTCAGACACAAGTTAGCAACCAAACAACAATCTTAAAGAACAAGTAGTTTGACCTAAATAAGAGCATACCATGGGTGTGAACAAGCATAAATCTCAGATTTGAACAAACTTCAAGACAGATATTAAAACTTCTAGTCACAGTGATAGATTTCCAGTCCTACTGTGAGATATGCAGGAACTAAACACATGACACAGCAACAGAGTTCTGGCTTTCAAAAGGTGACTTCTCTAAGACTACAGTACAGTAAGTTTGACTTCAATTCCCAGTAAATCCATAGATTAAGAGATTTATGAACTATGAAAAAGGTAGTGCTAATTAGTTTAGACAGACCAGGTAGCATCTGATCAGGGATCTAAATGCTCTGTGGAGACTGACATGGTTCTCTTGGGGAGGAGCGCACAGTTATAAGAAATAGCAAAAGCAAGTCCTTGACTTAAGAGTGCTTAGAGTGGAGGGGAAAATCAAGATGAAGGAAGAGAGGGAGTTAGGGGGAAGGTGACAGGTCACATCACGTGGCACTGTCCCTACCACACCATACCATATGGTACCAGCCACCAGAGAGAAGGAAGGAATTGAGATTTTATCTTGAGATGGAAAGATTTTGGAAGACTTTGAGAAGAAGAGTGACATGACCATTCTTACAGTTTAAAACAATCATGCAGACTGCTGTGTGGAAAAAAAGACTATAGGAATGCATAGACAGCAAGAGAGGGATCAGGATACTCTAAGAATCAGCACCAGAATAATGGCTAAGAAGAGGTGTTTGGATTGGCTGGATTCTGAATATTCTGAAAGCAAAGTTGACAGGTTTTGCTGATAGAAAAAAAAGGACTCATCAAGAATGAGTTCAGGATTTTCCTAGTGGTCCAGGGTTTAGAACTCTGAGCTGTATTAAAAAAAGAACTCTGAGCTTCCACCGCAGGGGACATGGGTTCTATTCCTGGTTGGGAAAAGAAGATCCCTCAGGCCATTTGGTGCAGCCACAAAAAAATATGAGTTCAACGTTTGTGTTTTATTTGTTTGCTGCTCTGCAAGCAAACAAGGGGTGGAGGGCAAGGTAAGGATCTAGAATTTATTATGGGACATATTAATGTTTAAGATGCATATTCAACATCGAGTAAGTAAGCTGGATATACAAATGTTGGAAAGAGTTCTGAATTGAAGAAATAAATTCGTAGATGCCAGTACTAAAACTATGTAAGATCACTAGCTGGGACTGTAGAAAAAAGTACCAAGACACTCAGCCTTCAGAAGTCAAGTAGAGGGGAGTATAATGCCAAGGTGACTAAGAACAAAGACAGTGTCAGGGAACGAGAAATAATCAAAGGTGTCACACACGGCTGGTAGGTCAAGATGAGGACCCTGCAGTGACCAGAGAAATAGCTGCTGGCAAGGATTCACTAGAGAGTAGGACCCTGATGAAGAGAGTTAACAACTACAAGTCCCAGAAGGGAATGTGGCCACTATACAAATAGAGGGGCTGGTTCCAGCAACATAAAGAGTTCAAGCACTTTAATGGGAAGAAAGGGGAATACGTAAGTTCAGGTACAAACAGATATGCAAATTTAATTTACACATCTGTTTTCCTTGACTAGTTAAGTTCTTGTGAAGCCAGGCCACACTGTATTCATCTTTCTATCCCTGGTTCCCAGTACAAAACAACAATTTGTTTGTAGAAAGAAGGGATCGGCCTTAAAATTTGAAGACATGCCATTCAGGGAAATACTGAATTCACTGTCTATAACCCAAAGGACACAGAAGGACCAAGTGGATAGAAGTTACATAAAGGCAGACTATGATCCGACACAGTGACACTTTTACCCATTAGAGACAGCCAGGATGATACTAAGGGGATGCAGCAGAAAACATTAATGACATTAATAATGGTAGAAATTTTATAACAGTGGCTGATATTTATGGAACAGTTACTTTGTACAAAGCATTTCATTTCTCTAAAGCACTTCACAAGTATTAGTCCATTTCATCCTTATGCCAACGTAGTGGAATAGGCATTCATTTATTATCTGCATTTCACCAATGAGGAAACTGAGGAAAAGAGAATTGAAGTAACTTGCCCCAGTTTATACAACTTAAATGGCAGAACCAACATTCAAACCCAAGTACATTTTGAAAATCTATGCATTTAAACCTTTCGTACTGCCTCTCAGATCTTAACAAAATCAGAATGACCACAAAACCTTCACAGATTAGAATGCTGGTTCAGACAAACATATCTTCTAGATCCCTTAAACCCACCTAAATAAATATAATATGAGGGAGACAAAGACCCAAAAAGTATTTATTAAATGTGGATAGAAATTCAGAGGATAAAAAACAAGCCATAGACTGTGAGAAAATATTTACAAAACACATTTGATAAAAGACTGGTATCCAAAATATATAAAGAACTCTTAAAACTCAACTATCAAAAAACAAAGGACCAAATTTTTGAATGGGCAAAAGATGTGAAGAGACAAGTTACCAAAGAAGAGATACAGATGGCAAAGAAGCACATGAAAAGATGCTCAACATCACAGACCATTACAGCGGGCACTGCAAAGTAAAACTAGACACCCATCAGAAAGGCCAAAATCCAAAACAACGCTGCTGCTGCTGCTGCTGCTGCTAAGTCACTTCAGTCGTGCCTGACTCTGTGCGACCCCATAGACGGCAGCCCACCAGGCTCCACCGTCCCTGGGATTCTCCAGGCAAGAACACTGGAGTGGGCTGCCATTTCCTTCTCCAATGCATGAAAGTGGTAAGTGAAAGTGAAGTCACTCAGACGCAACCCCATGGACTGCAGCCCACCAGGCTCCTCCGTCCATGGGATTTTCCAGGCAAGAGCACTGGAGTGGGTATCCAAAACACTGGCAGGCACCAAGTGCCAGCAACGATGTGAAACATCGGGAACTCTCATTCATGGGAATGTGAAATGGTACAGAGCTTTGAAAGACAGTGTGGCTGTTTCTTAGAAGACTAAATATGGCATTGACCCAGAGTTGAATACTTATGTCCACACAAAAACCTGCATACAAATGAATGTAACAGCGTTAGTCACAACTGCCAAATTTGGAAGCAAGATGTCCTTCAGTAGGTGAAAGGATAAGCAAACTGCAGTACATTCATACAATGGAAGATTATTCAGCAGTAAAAGAAATGTTATCAAATCATAAAAAGACACAGAAGAATCTCAAATGTGTACTGCTAAGTGAAAAAAGCCAATCTGCAAAAACTACGTATTATATGAGCTCAGCTGAATGACATTACAGAAAAGACAAAACTACAGAGACAGTAAAAAGGTGGGTGGTTGCCAGGAGTCTAGGGGGAGAGAGAAAAAAGGAATGAACAGGTAAAACTATACTGTATGATACTATCATGGTGGATACCTTATTGTAAGTTACCAAAACTCACAGCAGGTACAGCACAAAGAATGAACCCTAATGTAAACTATGGACTTTAGTTAGTGATAATGTATTAATATTGTGCATCAAGTGTAACAAATTTACCACACTAATGCAAGATAATATGGGAAACCGGAAGAACTGGTAAGTGGGTATACAGGAGCTCTGTAGTTTCCACTCGATTTTTTTTATAAATCTAAAGATATTCAAAAAAATTTTTAAGTATTACCTTTCAAAAACAAAGTTTGTTAACTACAAGCTTATTATGTATCAACTATATGACACAGCAACCAAAACCGCTAATTACATCACAGGCTATGGATGCTAGGTACATAAAAGTTCAGGACCTGCTGACAAGCCTAGTATTTACTATCTTCCCTTTGGGAGGACAGCTTTCATATAAGGAGTTACTTTTTCCAATGAACTGGATGAGAACATAATGATTGAAAAGCACAGAGGATCCAAAGGGGATTCAAACATCTGAGGAGGTTTGGCGTATGTGAACTCCGAAGCAGCTGGAGAGACATACTTCCTCACAGGGTGTCTGGGATACTATCAAACGCATCACAAGATATAATGCTTAAAATGAGATATAATGCTTTACAATTTAAAGAAACATGGAAACAAACATTTCTCTCAAAATACTGAATCCAAGTCTTCATAATTTCATTCTCAGTAAAACACACACAGAGCATGACACATCCCCAAACCTTCTCAGTTTACTTTAAAAAAAAGAAAAGAAATACAGAAAAGTCTCATATTTAAATTCAACAGGGGGCCTTCACAAGGTACAGGAAGAGTATGGGCTAATTTGCCATATAAAATGTAATTTTCACCCTTTCATTTAACTACTACTCACAGAAAGAGACAAATTAAAAAGCAGGGAGGATCATGTTTGGTGTCACTGCTGGTAATAACTTGTGAAAAAGCTCAAAGGAACGAGAAAAGAGATGTAAATTCTTAAGCCACACTGATGGTTATACCACAATCTCTTCTTACTTCACCAATCACTGAATTGGATATCATTTCCCCAGAACAATTTTGTTTTAAATCTTTAAAGAAGTTAACTCGTGTTGAGAAGCCACACTCTGTGAATACGTATTTGTTAGAGCCAGTCAAGGGGATAATCAAGGGCTAGGAGGAAAGGAATTAGACTCCAACTTTGAAAACAAACCAGCAGTCCAAGTGTACACACGCTTTCTGCTTTCAACTCCCCAACAGGCTTGGAACACTTTCTTTTCAGTCTCCCCTCAGCTCTCTAACAGGCCTGCCTGCAACTGTGGTCTTCAAATGAAGAGGGTGTGCAGAGTTCATTTGCCAAACCAGGGGTCTCTTCACATAAAGCTTCTGGCCTATAAATGCTACTTAACTGACTGATGATCTCCATTCTCTCTTCCTTTACTAAGCAATAGAAGTCTGATGACACTTTTCTCATTGTCTTTTCAGTTTTTTATAACTTGTACTTATTCCTCCATGGTTGTGAAGTTCTTTTCAGCTAAAATCAACCCCTTTGTTAAGTGCAAATTCATTTCTTCATTCTTTTTTATTCTAGTTCCCCTCCGTAACTACCTTCGCTTACACTAGAGCAGTATTACCTCAGAACAACAATAACAACAAAAGCAGTAAGAATAAAAATTAGCTGAGTTTTTCTATTTACTCTCACCTTAAGGATTCAAATAGTCTCATACAGTTTTTTTGTTTAGTATCTTTGCTAAACAATGGAAAAATCTCATATCACATTTAATTTTTTAGAATAAATGAACACTTATGGTCACCATCAATCCTTAATAACAGTCTGAAAGAGTTATCTCTCAACTTCATTGTTTACATAAACCTATCAGTGAAAACATTTTTAAGTACCTGTCCCACTACAGACACACAAAATTTATTTTTGCTTATAAATTAATACATAATTAACATGAACTACTATAATTACTATATTTAACTGAAAAATTTTAAAGGAAGAAATTTAAATATATTCATAAAAATACATAAAAACTACATAATAGTTTTCACGTATTTATTCACTTTAAAATTTCGAGTATTTTCATTTTATATTCTCAGGGAGTGTGTATAATTATACTTTGTTGACCAGCAGTCTGAAAGGCTGAAAGTATCTAAATTTCATCACATGGGTTAACCACTGCGAACAATTTTTCCCTATTAAATTCTACTCTTCAAATTCCTGAAGCTCTCAACAAGGTAAATTCTTAAAGCTATCATTCACTAACTCCTGAATTAGAAGGCCAAAATAATTGCGTGAGGCAACTACATTAATTAAAAAAAAAAAGGAACAAGACTTGCGTCTAATCATAATAAAAGTCTGTGTGCATTTTTTTGTGTGTTTGCATGTCTTTCTCTAATAGATAAGAGTAATAATTTCATTAATAAGAGTAATAATTTCATTCTCAGTAAAACACACACAGAGCATGACACATCCCAAAACCTTCTCAGTTTACTTTAAAAAAAAGAAAAGAAATACAGAAAAGTCTCATATTTAAATTCAACAGGGGGCCTTCACAAGGTACAGGAAGAGTATGGGCTAATTGTAATGGAGAGAGAGACGATTGTATATCTCATTATTCTTATATTAAACAATTTAATAAAACAGTTATTAACACTCTTCACAAGTGCCAACACTGCACTAGGCACTGGTCTTTAGAAAATCTGATGGAAAGGAACTTCAAGATTAAGGTCAAACATCCAAATGTTTAAACACTACTTGAATCTTCTCTACAGCAGCACCACCAAGTGGCCATTTGTGTAACTTGTGTGAAAACACTTTCAGCAATATGGATGTATCAGAAAGCAGAATGCATTTTCTGATACATCTGACTATTTGAAATAAACAAATTGAACCAACCGTATCTAATAACAACCTTATCTACTAGCCCTACTTTTATTCTCTATTAGAACAAACCTAATCAGTCTTCTACATAGCAGCCTTTCCAATATTTTAAAGGAACTACTATAAATCTCAATTCTTCTCTTCATCCTAAATATACAATTTTAACTTAGCTATTTAATCATGTAGAGTTAAAAAAAAATTCTTATAAACAACTCCCAAGAAGGAACACAAACATAAGAGCTTAATTCTTGAAGTTACAAAGGAGAATAATTTGCAAAATTACACATACTCCAGTTATAAACTTTAAAGCAACAATTTAAATTGCTTTAATATTACTGAATATCTTAAAATTTATTTATTTATAGATAAATATATGAGAGTTCATTAATATTAGCAAGGATTTGTTTTATATTTTAAAAATATTTTCAATGTATTAAATAACTTTGACACAGAAACCGAGAACAGACTCGTGGACACAGCAGGAAAAGGTGAAGTTGGGGTGATTAGAGAGAGCAGCACTGAACCATACACATTGCCATATGTAAAACACACAGCTAGTGGGGAGCTCAACCTGGTGCTCTGTGACAACCTGGGGTGGGGCGGCGGCGGGGGGAGAGGGGAGCAGGGTGTGGGTCGGAGGTTCAGGAGTCAAGAGCGAGGGGATATATGTATACTTGTGCCTGATTCATGCTGTTATATGGCAGAAACCAACACAACACTGTAAAGCAATTATCCCCCAATTTTAAAAAGGCAAAAAAAGAAACTGTAAAGCACATAAACTGAAAAATAAATATCTTTTGACAAATAGCAGTTGCATTTTTTTAACTGTAGCACAAATGACCAATTTAGAAAATTTATATAAACCATGCTTCTACCCTTTTGCTAAAAATGATTTACAACACTAATCCTAATGCTATTTTACTACAGTATCAATCAACTGGATTATATTTACATTTAAATGTTTTCTCAGTGAGGGCAGAAGATAGTGTAGAGTCTGATACTCATCTTCAGCACAGCCAGTTTCATAAATGAATTTCCTATCAACAAGATAAATAATACCAGTACTAGACAAAGAAATGCCAATTTCAATTTACCTAATTCATAGTTACTGTTTCTCAATATTGACTATTTCAGAAGCTGAAAAAACTGAAAAGATAATTTAAATAACTTGCCAATATCATATACTATTAATAGAGCATAATAATAAGATTTATTTTATCCTGAAAGAGCAAAGAGAAAATTCAACGCTGCTTTATATTTTGGTCTACTGAACAGTTACTTTAATACTAAGTAAGCTTCAGTGAGTTTTCTTAAATGGTCAAGCCATTAAATAAAATGACAATGCATTCACAAGGAGAATTATGTTCTGTTTTTATTAACCAACTGTGAGCAAAAATAGAAAGTTAGAGATAACAATAAATCAATTTTTAAAATCTGCATATTAAAAATAGACAGTATTAGTCCATTTAGAAAAAAGGCAATCTTTACTGAGCCTACCAGCATTTCTGTTTCCTGGGGTACCTCAACTTCTTGGGTAACTCCCTGCAAGTTACTTACCCTCTGGTTCGAATTTCAGTTTTTACTAACATTCGTCAGTAAGGTGTTACACATAATTGAATCTTCTAAATAATTTCTAATATACAACATTATGCAACAAAATTTAAAATTTTAACCATTTCATAGGCATTTGTCTAAACGACTTACTTTCCTGTTTTCCAAAAGGAGCTGAGAAGTAACCATTTCCTCTACATTCAATCACAGGATGCACAGGAACAGTACTGCACATGGTACTGCTGTGCTTGGATCTCCTGTCTCCTCACTCCTGCCGGCTGTCACTTACCGATGACTGTGTTCCTGACGTTTCTGATGCTGAAGTGAGAACCTAAGAGTGTCTATCAAGGCTCCTGAGCATTAAAAACTGGGCTTTGTGGTATCCGGCTACTGAGTTATTTTTCTCTCCTTCTTTGCCTCCATCGCTAATTTTCAAATGACTGAAGTTACCATTAAAAAAAAAAAAAAGAGTCACAGCAAAATAGGCTGTTAGCACCAGGAAGGAAATTCTGAAGAGAGCTCCAGGTGCTGGAACAAGGGAGCAGAAAAACCCTTAGAGCACGGCACTAGCTAATTTGTACAATGGGGTCTCCATTCCTTTTTCCCAGGGAACGAGAATCAACCTGCCCATTCTGAACTTTTCCATCCCTTATATGGCATTCTTCTCTACACAGATAATCTAGTAACAGTCTCTACACAACCTGCTGATTAAATGCAAAAACAGAAACAAAGGTAGAAACAACAGCAGTGTTGTCAAAACACACAAGGTACAAGAGTTAAATGATTATGACACATTATATGAAAATAATGTGTGCTTAGCATGTATTTATACATGACAAATATAAAACTATGAATCTGAGTTAATGCCTGTGGGAATGCTAAAAAGAAGCAAGAATATACTGAGAAGAAATAAGAATACAAAGATATAATTTTGTCTGGCTATTGAAGAAGTTAACACAACAGGACTTCTGAAAAGCACTGGAATTCTCAAAATCATCAGAAATATATATAAATGCCAGAGAACATAAGTTAGAATTATAGAAAACTTAAGATTTTGTTCTCTCTACATACAAACTGCAAGAATCACATAATTAACCAACTTGTTTTCCCCTTTCTTAATTAAGTGTTGGTAATACAGGCCATAGCTTAAAAGAAGAAATTCTGCCTGAATAAACTGATGACCTGCATCTCTCTCTACCAAGGAAGTTCTAATGACTCAAAGTTTTAGAGAAACTATTCTAAGCCATCAAAGATTAGCTGCCTATGAAATAAACAAGATAACCCTTTTGGCCGCAACAGACTCTCATGGCTCTGAAGTAATTTTATCAGGAAAATGGAAAAATATATGAGGCAGTCTTTGAGGAACTAATAAAAACTTATTTTTACATTCAATTTTCTCTACCAGGCATGAGGAAAAAGCAAACAAACAAAAAGACATCTAATAGATTAGCCCTACTGAGCTACCTACTGAGTTATTTATTTGTTGAATAAATAATAACAAATACCATTTTACTTGGGTTACAAAAGTTACTGATTTGTAGAAAACAATACATAAGGAAGAAAGTAAACAACAACAAAACATCAAGCAAAAAAAAAAAGAGAGAGAGAAAAATAATCCTATAAAATTTTTTCCTCCACATAAAACCCACAGTTATCCAGTCAATATATCTACAGTATCCTGCAGCTAAGAGTATATAATAGATGATTGAATTAAAACTTTTCAAAATGATACCTTGGTGGTGGCGTTTGTAACCATATATTACTAAGGCAGAACTACTCCAATACCTGAAGGAGTCATGAAATAAAGGATGTATTCCTGACTCTTGACCTCAGACCAAATAAATTATTTTCTTTCCCTATTTATAAAACGAGGGAAAACTCGAAGACTATGAAAATTTATTATTGGTAAAATGCTTATAATTTTCAGGCAAATGTTTCAGAAAAAGTCAAGTATGTGATCCATACCTTGTTTTAATTCCAAACCTTCAGGTTGCTTGTTCTCTCTCAGAGATGAAGTAGAATCTACACAGCTGTCTTGTCTGAGGAATGAAAGTAAACAAGAACAAGTTTTTAAACAATATTCAAGGTCCTAGAATTAAGTTATACACTTGAAAAGACACAATGAATCCTTCTCAGTCCCCAGGGTACCATTCAGTACACTCTGGAGACAGAAACATGTATACAAGTGTCAGAAGTAGCGGCTACAAACTACTAGAATTTAAGTAGTACACTTCTTTGTAAAATCAAAGAGCAAACCTGGAAAGAATACCAAGGTAATTTTTCCTCCTTTCCAATACTCTGCAGGGTAGCTAATGGGAGAAATCCTAACTCACAGAAGAATCCAGTAATTTTTCAAGTTCAACTGTTAAATTTAATGGGCACTTTGGCATTCAAATCATTTTACAGTCATCTAATTTCATACCTCAAATGTTTTGATGTTTACAGATGTGGGAAATACATATTTTATTTGTAATATACATATATAATCAAAGTAAATAGATTACGTTTAAGATGCCACTAAAAGTTCTTGATCACTATGTTCTGCAAAAGAGCTCAACTATTTCTTTTTCTTAGAGAGCACTGTGCCATCTTTATACTGATGTTACAAATACTTTTCAGAAAGTCAAGAAATTAACTATTATGAATACTCAAAATGACTTTTTTCTTTAAAATATGTGTCTATCACCTTCTGAGAATTTTTATACACACTCTAAGACTAACTAAAAACATCTAGGAAAGTTACCTATTCACAAAACTTTATATTCACTTAATAATAAATTCCTCAAATAACTGAAGGATAAAGATGAAATTATTTCTTTGAGAAGTTTACAATTTTCTTTCCAGCCAACACATTTGGCTCTTTTAAGTTTGTTTTGTTTGAAATTTTACTAATACAAGTACAAACTCAAATAGAGATTATAAAAATATTTTAATTTGGTGTTAATTGTGACATGTTAGAGATTTAATATTGAGATATCTCAATTTTTTTTAATTTCTTTTAGTCTAATGTCAATTTTATTCTTTCACCAGAATGACTAGCAGATCCCAAAGAAATCAACAAGACTCCCTGGCAGTTTAGCGACAGATTAAATGCCAATACACTACATTAAAAGCTTTGCAAAAATAAAGTTAAAATATGCCACCTTAAGTCTTATGTCAAATTAAATTTCATCTACTGGTGAAGAAAGCCGAGCACCGAAGAACTGATGCTTTTGAACTGTGGTGTTGGAGAAGACTCTTGAGAGTCCCTTGGACTGCAAGGAGATCCAACCAGTCCATTCTGAAGGAGATCAGCCCTAGGATTTCTTTGGAAGGAATGATGCTAAAGCTGAAACTCCAGTACTTTGGCCACCTCATGCGAAGAGTTGATTCATTGGAAAAGACTCTGATGCTGGGAGGGATTGGGGGCAGGAGGAAAAGGTGATGACAGATGATGAGATGGCTGGATGGCATCACTGACTCGATGGATGTGAGCTTGAGTGAACTCTGGGAGTTGGTGATGGACAGGGAGGCCTGGCCTGCTGTGATTCATGGGGTTGCAAAGAGTCGGACACGACTGAGCAACTGGATTGAACTGAACTGGGAACCTTATTTCTAAGTATATTCCTTTAGAGAAAATGTTTGTTTGCTCTTAAACTTGAATGGCATTTATTTCTCTTCTAAACACATACACCTAATTTTTTAAAAATGACTTTAACAAAAACATAAAGTAACATCACCATTAAAAGGATCTTAGGTAAACACAAGACCTTAATAGACAGAACATGACTCACGTAGCTAGAGAAGCTACCCCAGGCCCAAGGTCAGGGGCGGCGGCCGAGAGGAGCTACCACACGCCTGAGGTCAGGGGTAGCGGCCGAGAGGAGCAACCCCAAGTCCAAGAAGTGGCGGCTGCGCAGGCGCTGGAGGGCCAAGAGAAGCTACTCCACGTTCAAGGTCAGGAGGGGCAGCCAGTGAGGAGATATCCCTCATCCAAGGATAGGAGCAGCGGCTGCGCTTTGCTGGAGCAGCCGTGAAGAGATATCCCATGTCCAAGGTAAGAGAAACCCAAGTAAGACGGTAGGTGTTGCAAGAGGGCATCAGAGGGCAGACACACTGAAACCATACTCACAGAAAACTAGCCAATCTGATCACGCTGACCACAGCCTTGTCTAACTCAATGAAACTAAGCCATGCCGTATGGGGCCACTCAAGATGGGCGGGTCATGGTGGAGAGGTCTGACAGAATGTGGTCCACTGGAGAAGGGAATGGCAAACCACTTCAGTATTCTTGCCTTGAGAACCCCATGAACAGTATGAAAAGGCAAAATGATAGGATACTGAAAGAGGAACTCCCCAGGTCAGTAGGTGCCCGATGTGCTACTTGAGATCATTGGAGAAATAACTCCAGAAAGAATGAAGGGATGGAGCCAAAGCAAAAACTATACCCAGTTGTGGATGTGACTGGTGATAGAAGCAAGTCCGATGCTGTGAGCAATATTGCATAGGGACCTGGAATGTTAGGTCCATGAATCAAGGCAAATTGGAAGCGGTCAAAATTACAGCTGAGAATATATAATCTGTATCATGAGGAATCATCAGACAAAGCCAAAGTGGGAATGAGTACTATTCTATTAAAAGTGGGGAGGGAAGTTAAAGTCAATGTTATAAAATACAAAGTTGGCTGTGGAAACATTCCAGGTTAAAGGAAGCTAAAGAGTAGTGACAATTAAATGTTACAACTGATGTGAGGCTCCTCAACTAAAGTGGAAAAACATTATAAAGCATATTATTGAGTCAAGAGACAAATGGAAATACTGATGGCAGATTCGACAAAACTATTTTATCAATGTTAAATTTACTAAAGCTGAATTTACTAAAGTTAACAATGTATTGTGGTTATATGAAAAAGAATATCACTATTCTTAGGAAAAAATGCAATGTAGTACTTAGAGGTAAAATGTTATGATGTATGTTACTCAGCTTTAAATGTTTCAGAAGGAAATACACAAGTATATAAACAGAGTATGTGCAATGGGATAAAATATTAATAACAGATAAATCTAGGTAAAGCATACATGTATACTTCTTATATTATTATCCTTATTCCTGAAACATTTTAATAACTCTTAAGTTTTTCCAAGTAACAATTAATAAAGCAATGAAATTATTTTATGAATTATTTTAATTTCATTTTTTATTTTCTCTGTGAAAGCTCCTTGAATCACCTCCAGATAAAACTAGAACCCTCTATAAAGACTATCTGCTGTCATAAACAATTTCTTTTACTGCCTGAAGTGAACTTTTATAATGTTCTTTTTTTCTTGAGTTGGATTTGATCTGGCTGTTGAAGAAAAGTCACCAAAAAAAACACAAAACTGCAGACAGTAGAGGCAGCACACCGCCTTGTGGCTGAAAAATGAAAAGCTAAAGGCTTTTACATCAGTATCACCCGAAGCTGAAAACACATATTTACAACTAAAACTCCCATATACATTCAGAGTTCTGTAATACAATTTAAAGATTTTCACTAAAGAATATAAAAGGCAAGATAGAAACAAAATAGGAAATGTCTTAAAGTATAAGAAAATTTTGTGTTCATACATCTTATTTCCAGCTTTAGGAAAATAAAAAATGTCACCCCCAGATGATAAAACATATAAGTATCAGAGGTAGGAAAACTAGAGGAATTCCAATGTATATTTAAATGATATTTAAATATTTCTATCAAACACTTTAAAACCATGTCAGAATTTTCTAATGACTGGAGAGAGAAGAGGTAAAGGAGGGAGGGAAGGAACACATGGTTGGCGTGAGTTTAAGAATCTCACAATGCTTCTTGTACTCTTTTCCATAAAGAAAAAAGAAAGGAAGTTTTAATTCTCCCACTTCTCTTCTACCATCTGCAGTGCTCCTTAAAACAGCTTAATTTACAGTCTTGGCCCCGAATTATAAGGGAGCCCTATGTCTATACTTGGGATTTAAGTTCTCAAACCAACATCAGTCCACCTTTCTTTCTTTTACCTCCAATACAGTTCTAGGCAGGATTCTTTCTTGTAACTCGAATGAGTTTGCTTTTAAATCAGAGTAATACACTGGGGAGATCTGCACAACTTAACCAAAAAGAACCACACATGTTAATTACTAAGGTTTATATTTCTAAAAGAAAAAAAATCAATTTCCTGTCCAAAAGAAAAATATTGGGAAGAGACCTCAACAGAAGGATAAACAAAGAGAATTGGATCAGGATTCTTCCCGTTCTGGCAAAAATCAACTATCAATCAGGCAAACTAGCCTAGCAATAGGTATAACCCTTGGTTCTTTCCACTCTCCTAGGAGTAAAATATAGAGGCTGAAAGAAGCCAGTCTACCAACTTATGAGTTCTGTACTATTAAAAATGAGACACAGGCAGAAACTAGAGTATCCAAAACAATTTTGAAAAAGAGTAACAAAGTTTAAGGATGCACACTATCACATTCAAGACTAAAAGGCTACAGTAACTAGGACAGTAATGGTATTAGAGAAAGGATAAACACCTAGATTAACAAAACAGAAGAGAGTCCAGAAACAGACCTAACACATATATATATGGTCAATAGTTGAAAATAACATAAATGTATACCATAGCTCTAAGTCAGAAGTCTGGGCGGGGTCTCACTGCACTAAAATCAAAGTCCCTACAAACTGCCTTCCTTTCTGGAGGCTCTAGGGGAGAATTCATTCCCTGCTCATTTGGGCTGTCAGTTCCCTGATATGCTAGGACCAAAGTCCCTGCTGCCTTGCTGGTTGCCAGCTCCCTGTCAAGGTCCTCTCATGGCACATCTCTTTGACCTACTCTTCTTTCCCTTTAAATTATTCAATGTGAAGAGAACTGAGATAATCTGCATAATTCAGAATAATCTCCCCACCTCAAAAGTCCTTAACCTTAACCAAATCTGCAAAATCCCTTTTGTCAGTATACAAAAGTAAGACATTCTCAGGTTCTAGAGACCACAGAGTCATTTTTCTGCCTACTATATGGCCTCAGCTGGAGAAAGGATAACAAACTATCATACATCCACACAGTGGAATACCAACTACTCATCCAGGAAAAGGAAGGGACTACTGATACACACAGCAACATAAACAGATCTCACTTGCATTATGCTGAGTAAAAGAAGCCAGGCTCAAAAGGCTATATACTGTACTGATCTATATGACATTCTGGAAAAAGAAATAGTATAAGGACAAAAATCAGATCAGTGGTTGTCAAGGGCTGGAGACAGGAGAACGAGTGGACTACGAAGAGCCATGGGAGAAATTCTGAGTGTGATGGAAGGGGTCTTATTGTGGCTGCGATGGTAGATAAATTTGTCCAAACCCACATAACTATATAATCTTTTTATAAAAATGAATTTTGTTCTAAATTACACTTTTAATATTTTTCAAATTGGGGTACTGCCAAGTCTTAGAACAAGTTCACAAAAATGAAATCACATAGTGCTCAAATGTAACCCTCGAACACCATGGAATGCAGCAAAACTATTTTTCTCAAAGGGCTTTTTCCAAACAGCAAATTAATCCATACCTCTAACGTTTCCCTCAGCAAGCTCATTACTCAAGATAGCAAAATTCAACCCTTGTTGCCATTTCCATTTCCCAAATAATGTAATTCTAAAAATCAGTTACCATATTCCAGTTTCTCTGATCCATGATTCTTTAAGAATTTGTTCTATAAATTGCCTCTCTACAATTATAAGTTTTTGTAAATAAGGCAATTCTCTAAGTGGGGGGCTCTATTCTATACAAAAGTGACTAAAGGAAACAGAGGTTCTCCTCTTTCTTCTATCCCTATACACCTGCTTTCAAGCCTTTCCAGTTTTAAGTTGAATGAGATCACTTTGTAAGTGCTTTATCTAAAGGGGTACAAGTAGGATATGCAAACATTCTACTAACGTTAAACTTGGAGTCCTATCCAAGTTTTAAGTTGCAATATTGTCAATGATTAGTGGCATTTTCTGTGAAGGTTTTCTGAAAAATTTATCCTATTATTTTGATAGCCTGCCTAAGGATCACAGCCTAATAGCAACTTAAAAGGACATAAGGACATAATTAGGGTACAGGTAATCAATGCTCTTTAGAATACATACTGAGTTTAAAATAACTGAGCATAATGATGGGTGTAAAGAAAACAAAAACCTGAACTGTACAAATAAATAAATAACTGAGCATAGAGTAATGGCAATCTAACAAATTGATTATATTTGTGGGTAAAAAAAAAATCCTTCTATGCTTTAAAATATGTATACAATAGTTTCTCTTAAACTATTTTTTTAATAAATGAAAAAGTTAGAAACTTGTTAAGTAATAAATTGTTTTTTAAAAAGGCAGTAACAGTAAAAAATAATCATTAAAAATAACGATGAGTTATTTTGCTTTCTTTAGGGTTTCATAAAAAGAATCTGGGGAAGGGAATCCCCAATACTCATCAATGTAAAGCGGAATTTTAAGAATAGTGATTGTTACAAATTCAAAGTTAAAATTCTAGAGCAAATACAGCAACATTTTTCACTGCTTCTCAACAAGTACTATTCTAAGCACTTTACAATTTTTTTCTGATTTAATCATCATCACAATCATATGAGTAGGTACTGATGTTACTTCTATATGTCCAAACAAAGTAATTCAGGCCCAGAAAGGTTAAGTAACTTGCCAAAAGTCAGAGATACAGTAAGCTGTGGAGGTCTGCTGTTAAAAATGCAGGTTTAGTTTAACTCGAGAACCTTCATTTTTTACATTTATGCAGACTTTCTTCTACGTAAAGATATAGTTCTCCAAGTGGTAATACTAAAAATTTTAAGTAGTCATTATCTATATTTCAAAGTACCAAGTCAGTTTGCATTCAAAATTTGACCCCAAGCCTCACAGGAAAATACTTATTTCTACTGGCAAAACTAAGATATGCTATTAAACCAAGATGGAATTATTATTTTACAGTGGAAATTCTCAATGAAAAGACAGACAAGAGCAATAACAACTGGTAACCAAGAATAAATCCCTAATGAATCAAAGATTTCAATATTTTAAAAAACCATAAAGTACCAGAAGAAAGTATGAAAAATACTTTTTATAATTTCAGAACGGAGAAGGCCTTTTCTAAATATAAAACCCGAAAACCATAAAAGCTTGATAAAATCAGACTATATAAACCTGAAATACTTATACATGTGCAAAAACAAATAAATAAAAGCTATAATCAAAGTAAAGCAACAGCAAAAAAAAAAAATTGCAACCCATATCAGAAACAATGGACTATTAAAAAAGACCAAAACCCTCTACCCACATACACACAAAAGGTAAAAAAAATGACAAAGAGCTCAGAGGAAAAGGAAGTTCAAACAGCTCTGTAACATACAGAAAGACAGTCAATTTCACTCACAGTAAGAGATAGCTTCATTGGTAAAGAATCAGCCTGCAATGCAGGAGACCTGGGTTCAATTCCTGGGTCAGGAAGATCCCCTGGAGAAGGGACAGGCTACCCACTCCAGTATTCTTGGACTTCCCTTGTGGCTCAGCTGGTAAAGAATCTGCCCGCAATGTGGGACACTGGTGTTCGATCCCTGGGTTGGGAAAAGCCCCTGGAGAAGGGAAAGGTTACCCACTCCAGTATTTTGGCCTGGAGAATTCCATGGACTGTATAGTCCATGGGGTCATTAAGAGTCGGACACAACTGAGTGACTTTCACTTCACTTCTCACTTCACTTTATGAGATTATAGATTAAAATTCCCAGTGCAGAGTTGGTGGTATATTGGTGAGAATTTTACCTAACAGATGAACAACCATCAAAATGTCAGATAATATCGTATTAGCTAAAGTATATGAAAACATATACTCCACATTTGTAGGGACAGGTAGAAATCAGTTTAAACTCTGTGAAAGTCAATTATGGCAGTTACCTCTTAAAGTTTCAAATGCCCAAACATCTAATCCAACAATTAATTTACAGGTATTTATATAATCACTGAAAAACATGATTACCTACGTACAGATATATTCATACCATATGAAGTAACAAAAGACAGTAAACATTTAAATGTCCACTGACAAACTTTTGCTATATCCAACGATGGAATAGTACACAGATACATGTATGTATACATGTATATATGTATATACGTGTATGTATACATACACACACACACATACGTACAGGAAGCCTTATATGCACTAAGTAAAACAAAATCCAAGAAAAGACATACTATTAAATGGAAAAGATTTAATGAAAAAAGGTACAGAGCAATTTGCACAGTATGCTACAATTTATGTGAGAAGAAAAAATATATATACACTTATACATTTGTAAATGTGCAGAACATCTTGGGGAGGATATACAAGAAACTGGTTTATTGTGGCTGCCTATAGGAAGGCATTCAGAATGGGAAACAGGAAAAAGACTGAGACTAATTTTCACTGAATACTTTTAAAAATTATACTATGTACATGTGCATGTATTTACCATTCGAATAAACAAGCTGTTAAATTACAGACACAAGACACATGGCTATGTGGGAAAACGTCCTTATTCTCTGAAATTTCAAACATAAACATTTAGAATCAATTTACTTTACAGTACTTCAAGAAAACAGATGAAACAAATATGAAAAGTGGTAATAATTGTTATATCTAGGCAATAGTTATTCATTATACTAGTCTCTCTACTTTTCTAGATAGATGACACTTTTCATAATAAAAGAGTAAAAATAATCTAATACAGTGAAATCACTTTTTTCTAACTCAGGTGGTATCACTTTACTGGAAAAGAAAAAATTTACACAGGGAAACACTTAAAAGTTATATATATAATTTAAGCATCTTAAATGCATCTTCATTCACCGATCTTTGGAAAGAATCCACAGAAAAGAGTTCAGGCTCATCCTACTCACATAAGCCATTGTCTACATCTCTACTTTTGGCTTAGTTAAAACAGAAAACTCTGAATGCAGAAAAGATAACCCTTTATATATATATATACACACATACACACAATGCCACTCAAACTTTTACTGCTGTTATCCCACAGCTAACAACAACTGTACTTTGAGTTTTTCCAAAGCATTCAATGTGATCAACTGATCTTTTCATACTGCTATTTCGTCAGTTTTTATATTTAACCATATTATAAAATTACAGTAATTGTATTGGAAATAAATACGAGTGACCCTTGGTAAGTAAAACCTTCAAATGGTGGGAAAAGTGCACTGGCATAAAGAACAGGAATTAACAAACCAGTTTAGTGCACTGAACGTAAGTGGATTTATTTTTCAAGTGAATGGAAAAGACAATTAACACAAACAATTAGGTAAGTGATTAAGAAAATCTTAAATTTTTTAAAAAAGTGATAAGGAAAAGAGCAGAGAATAGAAAACTACTTGCTTACATCTAATCCAGTGCTTGAGCAGCAAGATGAGGCACTAAAATGACTGATGAAAAAACAACAGATATAGTTTAAAAATTAGGTTTCTGTAACACAAAGAATACAATTTTTTTGTGTGTAGACAGTTACAAAATCAGAAATGCTTCCAAAGACCCTCAAAATTCCCCAATGGAAAACACAGTTACAATTCAAGCTTATCTAAGACCTCTGAGAAGCTCAGGCCTTCCTATTCCAAGGAATATATATAAAGATTTCAGAGAGGTGTCCATCTGCTAAATATTTAAAAAGAACTGGGTCAAGATTTGCTTCAAAGTTATCAAGTTGGCAGAAGTTGAAAGGAGGAGGTTTCCAATAATATGGGAGGGAACATACTGAATAATAAGTATTCAAGGTAGAGTTAAATAAACAAATAGTTAAACAAGCATTACAAAACAACTTCATACATTCCAGAGTGGGTTATGTGAGTTTGATGAATCACAGGTCAATTTCTGAAGGTATTATTCCTAATAAGGCTTGGTCTTGGGTTTACTTGATGCCTTTTTTGTATCCATTGATAAAAATGCTCACTTAATCACATACTGTAGATTCATGCTGCCCATTAATTCAATGTTCCAAAGCGCTGTGGGCTTCCTTGGTGGCTCAGACAGTAAAGAATCTGCCTGCAATGTGGGAGACCTGGGTTCGATCTCTGGGTTGGGAAGATCCCCTGGAGAAAGGAAAGACTACACACTCCAGTATTCTGGCCTGGAGAATTCCATGGACTGTATAGTCCATGGGGTAACAAAGAGCTGGACATGACTGAGCCACTTTCACTTTCAGAGCACCATAAACTTTATTCAAATACTTTATCCCATTGAAGCTTAATAACAGTTTATGAAGCAATAGTCTTTTATTCCCAGTAAGTTCAGTTTTATTGACACTTATTGAGAGTCAGTATTTGGCTGAGTACGCCTGCCCCTTGGAAAGTTACTCATACATACATATTCAAGGAATATAAGTGACTTGAATTGGAACAAATTGAACTCTGAGTACTCTAATGACAGTGAGCTGAACCCACAAGACAGCTATACTTCATCAAAAAGGGCATGGATGCTTTCCCCTTACCAAAAACAGAAGAGAAATGAATGTTTTTTTTTAATTCAACCAACAAACAGCATCAGAGTTCTACCACATATCACTACAGGTCCACAATACAAGAGTGGTCATAAACACAATCCTAGTTGTTGTTCAAATTATATGTATAATGGAAAATCTCCTACCCTATCCCTGGTAGCTCAGACAGTAAAGCGTCTGCCTACAATGCAGGAGACCAGGGTTCGATCCCTGGGTCGGGAAGATCCGCTGGAGAAGGCAATGGCAACCCACTCCAGTATTCATGCCTGGAAAATCCCATGGGCCAAGGAGCCTGGTAAGCTACAGTCCATGGGGTGGCAAGGAGTCGGACACGACTGAGCGACTTCATTTCATTTTCAAGACCTGTTTAGAGGAGTATCCTATTTTTTCAAAAAGTTAAGTATCCAGAATTAGAATTCAGTAGCTGAAGTTTAGAATATGCCCATCCTCTGCTAAGCAGCAGTGACTAGAGTTCCAGAACACTCCTCGCAAATCTGCTCTGCAGTATACCTTAAGTTTGAGAAGCTGGGTTTTTAAACTTCTCTGCCTTTCAGAACTGGGATAGCATCTCAACACTGCTTATTACCCATAGAGAAATACAGCTTCATTTCCACTGACATTTCCCTCAATATCATTCACTGAAAGCGTATTAATTTAAAATTCATAAAAGTATTTATGAGAACAATACTAGAACATTGCTAAGATTTCCCTAAAGTGCTTGTATTTTTATTTTTATGTGAAATCACAATCAGCAGCAGCAGAAGCAGAGCTACAATAAAGCTTCTTTTCCAAATGAAGACAGCACTCTGCGTGCAGGCATATTATCTTATTTACTTAAAACAGATGTTCTTGGTAAGCAACTTACAATTGGTAGCATGTGCAACTCTTGTCACAATATCTAAGTTTTAAAACACTGCAAAATTATACATGCTAAGGTTTTACACCATCTCAATACGACATAAAATTGCCCACTTATTCACCTAAGGTGAACAAAAGTGACAATCTCAACCCTCACCTTTCTAAAAATGAAGATATTTAGAAACTATGACTGTCCTATCTTCAGAGTTACTACATCTCATTTCTATTAAAATTGTTATAAGTTAACACTCACTAATTTCAAGTTTTAAAGTAGTGCACTGTCAAAAATTTCTTATAACTACTATTTGTTATACTTTTGAAAGCAAAAAAGAACTATTATAAAAAAAAAAAAGAAAGAGAACTATTGTAAACTATGTATGAGTAAGCAATCAAAATCTCAAAAAGCAGCAGAAATCAAGAGAGTTTGGGGGAAAAAAACATGTATTTGAAAGCTGACCTTAGAATATAACAAACATACAAAGCTGTTTGTTTTATAAACATATGAATCATATAAAACTGAAAATCTCATTTTAAATTTTTTTAAATTGTGCAAAAACATCTGTGTATACTGAATTTTCAAACTTTAATGGTTTATGAGAAAATTCACATAAAGCATATTAAATACCATATATATATATATATACACCTCATACTTAAAGTTGTCATTTTACAGCTTCTTAGACAATCCTAAGAATCCTTAATACTATCTCCTTTGCCATAAGCATGATAACAAAAGCACATAAGTTACTCATTAAAAGAAAATACCAAAATTTCCATGCGCTTTTAATAATAAAGACTGCTTTATCCAGATCTATTTAAAGTTCTTTGTGTTCATCAAAACAGGGATAAAGAGGTAAAGGTATGTGTCCCAGGTGATAAGACCCTGAAAAACTGACAGAACTGGTTCCAAGGCAAACCTTTGGCCTTTATGCATTTTCCCTTGAGCCAGAGCTTGCTTTTCTAGACATTCTGTACTTTAAACTTACAGGCAAATGTAGTACTATGTGGCACAGTGAAACATACACATGCCACACAAAAAGAGAGTACCTACGTTCAGCTCTAAGTTTTTTTTTTTTGCTCCCCTCAGGCAAAGCTGATCTGACTTTTGAGCAATTCAAAAATCCAAATTTTGGTTAACTATCACCTGATTTTTAAATGCTGGAAACCATTTGAAACTTTAAATATTTAAATTTTGAGTAAACTATCTCTATGACTATAGGCAACAATCTGTAACTCTGGCTTTATGTCAAATACCTTGCATTGGTTTTCTATTGCCTCTGTTACAAATTACAGAGGCAATAGTGGCTTAACACAACATACCTTACATTACTTATAGTTCTGGAGGTCAGAAATCCCAAGTGAGTCTTGGGACACTACCATCAAGGTAGTGCTGCATTTCTTCTGGAGGTTCCAAGGGAGAATTCATCTCCTTGTCTTTTCCAGGTTAAGATTACCTGCATTCTTTAGCTTTTGGCTCCTTCCTCCATCTTCAAAGTACGTCACTCCAATCTCTGGGCCTCCATCATCCCATCTTTTTAGCTGCCTTTGACCAGTTAATTACTTTCTACCACTCATGTTGCGTGTGTGTGGCTTTTTGTTTTTTCCTAGTCTTACTGCATTTGCTTGAACCTTCAAGAAATGTTGAAAACGAATGGTCTTGTCTGATTCCTCATTTTAGTTCACCAAGTGGTTAAGTCTAATCAAATGGTCATTACTGTATCTGAATAGTTTTATATATCTTTTTTACCTATAGCTTATATTAGAAATGACTGCTGGGTATTATCAAAGGCATTTTTAGCATCTACTTATCTGAACTTTTCTCCTTTAATTTACTGAAATGAATTACACTAAAAGACTTTCTAATTAAGTCTTCTATAAATTCCTAGAGTAAATCGTATTCACTAATATACTGCTGGATTCTATATGCTAATGTTGTACTTAGAATTTTTGCATCTATATTCACAAGTGAGAAGGCCTATAATCCGCCCACATTTTTCTTGACACTATGTATGAAATTTGCAATATTAAAACTATGGAGAAGTCATAAAGTAAACTGAAGATCTTTTCATCTTTTTCTAGGGCTCGGACTAATTTAAATAGCATAGGTGTAATCTATTTGAAATTAATAACATTATTGAACATTTTATTAGATATAAACACGTTACAAGTATTGAGTCTTGTAAATAATGCTGTGGATTCATCTTGTCTTTTTCAACAGATCTCTATTCACCTTTCTAATTTCTTGGTTGTTAATCTCTTCAGGTTTTCCACTTTAGGGAGAAGTTAATTTGGTTAATGTGTATTTTGATAGAATATCCATTTGCAAGCTTCAAATTTGTTTATACAATGCTGCATGCAGTTTCTATTCTTTCAAACTCATAAAATGCATGACTCTCTTCCTTCCTCACTAATCTCGATTTTAACTGCTCTCCACTTATTTCCTTAATCAGATCTAAGAAGAATTCATCTTATTTTCTTGCCTTTACAAAAATCAAGTTTATAAATTTATTTATCCTTTTATTTTCTATGTCTTTAGTTTTAATGTTTACCTCTGTTATTCTACTTTCTTTTGGTTTGTTATTTTTTAAGTTCCTTTAAGATGTGAACTAAGTTCCTGGACTATTCATTAAGCTTTTATCTATCTACATCTTCTCTTTAAACTCAGCTTTCAGACGTCCCTGCTGGTCTATTGATTTAAGAATCCACCTTGCAATGCAGGGGGTGTAGGTTCAATCCCTGATCTGAGAACTAAAATGCCACATGTCGCAGGGCAACTAAGCAGGTGTGCCACAACCAGAGTAGCCCACGCACCTGCAGCTTCTGATCCCACATGCCCTAGAGCCCGTGTGCCACCAGAGAAGTCTGTGCCCCAATCAGAGAAAGCCCGCGTGACGCAGCGAAGACTCAGCACAGCCAAAACCAAAACAAAAAACAACAAACCCAGAGTAAACAAAAAGAAAACTCAACTTTGTAATATTAACAATCAAACATAACACATGAATTCCACTGGATTCTGGATCAAAATCAACCAGGTAATTAATTAAAAAAATAAATATGCTATAAATTTATTTTAGCAATTGGGCAAATTTTATATGAACAATGTATTAAATGATATTATTTGAAATACTGATTATTTCTGATGATTGGCCTTATTTTTAAGAAGTGCACACTGAATTGTTTAGGCATGAAATGTTATGACATCTGCAACTTAGTTTTTAATAGGTTATGAACTGAACTATTTCCTCACAAAAAATTCGTGTGTGAAACCCTAACTCTAGTAGCTGAGAATGTGACCATTTTAGAAATAGAGCCTTTAAAAAGCTAATTTAAGTTAAAGTAAGTCCAATAACCTTAGATATGCAGATACCACCAACCTTATAGCAGAAAGCAAAGAAAAACTAAAGAGCCTCTTGATGAAAGTGAAAGAGGAGAGTGAAAAAGCTGGCTTAAAACTCAATACTCAAAAAATGAAGATCATGGCATCTGGTCTCATCACTTCATTGCAAATAGATGGGGAAACAATGGAAACAGTGACAGACTTTATTTTCTTGGGCTCCAAAATCACTGCAGATGGTGATTGCAGCCATGAAATTAAAAGATACTCGCTCCTTGGAAGAAATGTTATGACAAACCTAGACTGCATATTAAAAAGCAGAGACATCACTTTGCCAACAAAGGTCCGTCTGGTGAAAGCTAATGGTTTTTCCAGTAGTCACGTATACATATGAGAGCTGAACCATAAAGAAAGCTTGAGTACTGAAGAATTGATGCTTTTGAACTATGGTGTTGGAGAAGACTCTTGAGAGTCCCTGGGACTGCAACGAGATAAAACCAGTCAATCCTAAAGGAAATTAGTCCTGAATATTCATTGGAAGGACTAATGCTAAAGCTGAGAGTCCAATACTTTGGCCACCTGATGCAAAGAACTTACTGCTTGGAAAAGACCCTGATGCTGGGAAAGACTGAAAGCAGGAGAAGAAGGGGATGACAGAGGAAGAGATGGTTGGATGACATCACCAACTCAACGGACATGAGGTTGAGCAAGCTCCAGGAGTTGGTGATGGACAGGAAAGCCTGGCCTGTTGCAGTCCATGGGATTGGAAAGAGTCAGACACGACTGAGGGACTGAACTGAATGGACTGAAGGCCATAATGGTGGGCCCTAACCCAGTGTGACTGGTGACCTTAGAAGGGGAGAATAGCACACAGGGAGAGACAACAGGGAAACACACAAGGGAAGTCAATCAAGTGAAAAGGCAGCAAGAGGGTGGCCATATGCAAGTCAAGGGGAGAGGCTTCAGAGAAAAGAACCCTGTCAGTTCCCTGATCTTGGACTTTCATCCTCCAGAACAGTGAGAAAATAAGTTTCTGCTGTTTAACCCAGCCAGTCTATGGTACTCTGTTCTGGCAGCTCTAGCAACCTAATACAAATGGTTCCTGGGGAAAAGGGATAAATATAAGGAGAAAGAGAAAGTAAAACTGGAAAGATCTTACTGTTGCTGAATCTAGGTAGAAAGTATATGGATCTTTAGCATATCATTCTTTCAATTTTACATAAGTTTAAAGTTCTCCAAAATATGTTTGAAGTTTTCCAAAATAAAAAGTTCAGGGGAAAAATTTCACCAGGAAATTCACACATGTACACACATATAATACTTATAAGTTTGTATTTGTCTGCTAGAGCTGTCATAACAAAACACCAAGACTGGCTGGCTTAAGCAATAAAAATGTATTTCTCACAGTTCTGCAAGGTGGAAGTTGAAGATCAAGGTGTCTGCAGGGTTGGTTTCCTCTGAGGCCTCTCCTTGACTTGCAGACAGCTTTAACATGGCTCTGCTCTGTGTGTGCCCAGCCCTGGTGTCTCTCAGTGCACTCAAATTTCCTTTTCTTGTAAGGACACCAATCAGACTGGACTGACTTAATAACTTCTTTGGGCTTCCCAGGTGGCTCAGTGGTAAAGAATTTACCTGCCAAGCAGGAGACACAGGTTCAGTCCTTGGGTGGGGAAGATCCCCTGGAGAAGGAAACCCATTCCCATATTCTTGTCTGGAGAATCCCATGGACAGAGGAGCCTGGTGAGCTATATAGTCCATGGGGTTGGAAAAGAATGAGAGATGACTCAGTGACTAAACAACAAACAAATCACCTGTTTAAAGACCTTATTCCAAATGAGATTATGTTCTGAAGTGCTAAGGGTTAGGGACTTCCTTGTATGAATTTTGGAGGGACACAATTCAGCTCATAACCAGATTGTTATCCTTCTCCTTACAGTCTTATGTCTTTAAATAAAGAATGTTAATTCTATCATTTCTTCAATTTTTTTCTAGCTATTTATTTCTCTTTCCAGGATGTCTAGTATGTTCAAGATAGGTCTAAAACTGTCTTCCAGCTGACCATGTATAAGCAGGTAACCAAGTTTACATAAGGATTTACACTTTCTGTGTGTGGTTTCTCTCTGCTTTTCTGTATTTATTTATTCAATTTAATTTCTTAGCACAATGATGTAGCCTCCAGTCATGGCTAATCTCTTTATCAATTTGTCTCCTAAATTTAGGAATTCAGAATTGAGTTCCTGAAACTACATCTGTGTTCTAACTCTACTTCTTTGAGAGTTATCGTTAGTTTGCTAAAGTTTCCTTTCCTACTGCCTATTAATCATGTGTTCCACAGAAGCTACCTGTTCAATGTATTCAGCCTTATTTTCCTCTCCCAAATTGCTGAATTCCTTGAAGGTTCTTGCCTACTCATAACTGTTCCCTCAGCATCCAGACCAGTCAGACTACTGTTATCTATTAGAGTAAAAAACCAGCAGGTAATAAAAAACATGAAAAATTTCAGCACCAAGTACCAAACATGTTAACTAACTTAATAGTCTGCTGAAGCCCTGGAATTAAGCTTATATGAGCGTGCCCACCAGGTTCAGTTCAACTCAACAGAAATTAACAGGACTGAACTGACCTCTGAGCACAGAGCAAGCGGCAAGTTGTCATGTCAGCAATGTGGGCTAAGGCCAACATTCTCCCACGTTATTTCCCTGTCCTACCTTCACTGTTTCACAGTGCAGTGTATTGCCCTATTCATAACTAGTAACGAAACGGTAAAAATTTCTTAAAAATAACAAACAAGTTACATTAGTGTTGCTCAGCCATGTCTGACTCTTTGTGACCACATGCATCATGGCCCGCCAGCCTCCTCTGTTCATGGAATTCTCCAGGCAAGAATACTAAAGCAGATTGCCATTTCCTACTCTAGGGGATCTTCCTGACCCAGGGATTAAACCTGCATCTCCTGCACTGGTAGGTGGATTCTTTACCACTCCACTACCATTTATCCCAATAATCCTATTGGGGCCAAGTATTACCCATATTTTACAAATGTACAAAGTGATTTTAGAGAAGGTTAAGTGTTTTAAAGCCAGGTCCATTTACATGAACACTTATAGTCTCTTAATAACTAACATTCCTTCTACTTCCACATTCATTTGTGTGATCTCAGGCACGTAAATCTTTCTAGGCCTTATCTGTCCATCTGTAAAATGATGATACTAATACCACCTAACTCACAAGGCTAGTATACAAACCCAATGAGTGAATGAAGCAAGTAAAGTGATTAGAACAGGGTCTGGCATACAGTGCTCTTAATATTATTATTTATTTGGCATCCTGTAGCTACAAATTGGAGAAGGAAATGGCAACCCACTCCAGTGTTCTTGCCTGGAGAATCCCAGGGATGGGGGAGCCTGGTGGGCTGCTGTCTATGGGGTCGCACAGAGTCGGACACGACTGAAGTGACTTAGCAGCAGCAGCTTACAAATATGATTTTTTTTAAAGCCTATATACTCAAATAACTCAGAAGAATTTCAATGATCTGACACTTATCAGGTCTACAAGTGGCTACAATGACAATTTTGAGTAATATTTCTGATTGCTTAACCTACTCACTGCAGCATTTAAAAGCTAACATGACCCGTCTCATGGTAACATTGTCTCATGGTAACAGTGTAAAACTCGGTTCTCCACAACAGTCACTTTGAATCTAATCACCTTTTTTTTTTTTCATTAGAAAAGTTCAGAAGTCAAATACTGTACTTTGTTGTAATTTTTAAAAAAGAAACAAATTTCTAATCTAATTAGATATCCATTAAACAGTTCTAACAGTAGAAAAGTAGCAGTAGTGTTCAGGTGTGAACAAAAAAGGACTTAACCTTGAAAACATTGGATAACTTCAAAAATTGGATAAACACATTTAAACAAAGGCAAAACAAAAGTAATCAAGCAAAAGCTGATGCTCTGTAAAAAGCATCAAGAAAGAAGATGATTAATTTAGATTATTTAAGAAACTAAAATGTAAAACTAAAAGTGACAGGCTTAAACTATCTAAACCAGACAAGTATATATATAAGCAATTTAAAGCTACATATTTTGAAGAAAGGAGAAGGAAATGCCACCCCACTCCAGTACTCTTGCCTAGAAAATCCCATGGACAGAGGAGCCTGGTAGGCTACAGTCCACGGGGTCACAAAGAGTCGGACACGACCGAGCAACTTCACTTTCACTTTCACCCTGGCTGAGATCTTCCCTGTAGCTCAGATGGTAAAGAATCTGCCTGCAATGCAGGAGACCTGGGTTCGATCCCTGGATCAGGAAGATCCTCTGGAGAAGGGACTGGCAATCCACTCCAGTATTCTTGCCTGGAGAATCGCAGGGATAGAGAAGCCTGAGGGGCTACAGTTCGTGGGGTCACAAAGAGTCGAACACGACTAAGCAACTAACCCACCCACCCACATTTTGAAGAAAAGTCAGTAGCAAGACTGTAGAAATGTGTACACTTTATACTTTGTGGGAAAGTGTAAATCATCCTATGACATTCCAAGGCAAGATGAATGTGATGACCAAAAATCTACTGATTATGAGGCAGCCAAGATACAATGATTTCTTCAGTGCTTCAGTATAAGTAGGTTAGCTGATGCTCTCTATAGTTATAATATGAAATTAAATTGTTGTCTTCCAGTGATACTTACCCAATAGCACTGTATTAGAAATAAAAATATACTCAGGTTTCAGGTTAAATATGTGCTACTGATTTATGTTACTATCTCTGGTTATGTTTTTATTTGGGCTACTGCCTATAGCCAAACTGCAAACAGAGATGCAAGTCAGTCTTTGGTGATGACCAAAAACAAAGTATTTTAGTCAAAAATCAGAACACATGATAAAATTAGTGGGTGAAAGTTTAATGAGCCCATGGCAGAGCAGAATAGCCTAGAAAATTAGCATGTCACTTCATTAGTTGGCATTCCAAAACTTCAGCTATATTCCATCATCACAATAATCAAATTAAATGTACCTATATCAAACAAAGAACTGACTCATTGGGAAAGACCCTGATGCTGGGCAAGATTGAAGGCAGGAGAAGAAGGGGACGACAGAGGATGAGATGGTTGGATGGCATCACTGACTTGATGGACATGAGTTTGAGCAAGCTTCGGGAGTTGGTGATGGACAGGGAAACCTGGCGTGCTGCAGTCCATGGGGTCGCAAAGAGTTGACCACCACTGAGTAACTGAACTGACTGAACAGACATCAAATGAACCAGCTGACTATCTGATCCATGAAAAGAAGCTATTATTACCAAACATCAAGAGGTATGTAGAAGAATTCAGTGAGATAAAGTCTTCTATACTACTAACATGTTTGTTACAGTAAGTACTTAATAAACAGTGGGTATCAGTAGTAGTATACATATTCAAATTCCAAATGAGAGATGTGATTCTGCTTCAGTGTGGGCACTGTTATAGTCCTATTACTGAGTAGTAGTTTAATAAAATTATCTTAATCCTGAAAGCAATTAATTCTATCCTCACATCAAAAGGACCAATCACTACAAGTAAAAAAAATCAATCTAACATTGTTGAATCTCTTTATATAACTATAGCATAGAAAAACAATCACATTCTTGAGGTAAGAAATCACCAGAGATAACAAAGGAATTCTGAAATTACAATGAATGCTTTTAACTTACTGATTAACTACATCAGACACCATCTTAGAGCCATCATCTGCTTCTTCTTCCATTTCAGAGTCCATACCATTGTCACCTTGTGAATGACATTAAAAAAAAAAAAATTGAAAACACGCTTATAAGACAAAAAGTCAGAGCAACTTATCATTATACAGAAAGTTTCATCTATAAAGGGACAGATTAAGAAACCTGACAGTTGTTCAAAGATGACAGTTTTAATTCTTATATTTAAAATGCCTTTTTAGGTATCTGTCCTATTTATCTATTCTATAAATGCATAAAATGTATAGAAATGAGAATGTGTGTGTGTGTGCATATATATATATATATATACTTACAGACTATACACACATGTACACATCTTTTACCAGTTACAGATTTCATTAAACCATTTTACACTTTAAAAAGATGTTATCTCTAGAAATTGAAAGTCTCCATTTTTTTGTTCCTTCTCTTGTAACGCTGATAGTAAAATCCTTGTAGAGTCAAAAAAAAAAAAAAAACAGCTTAAAAATTCAAAATTCTACAGGTACTGTATTGCAAAGAAGAGTCTTACTTTAGGCAGACAGACAAATGTCAGGAATTTGCAAGAAATTATTCTAACTCTGTATTTGGCTCTTATTAGAGCAGAAATGGTATTCAATGGATAGTTTGAAGCAGTGAGAAAGCAAAAAACTCAAAAATATCTTAAGAGAAGTCTTTGCCTTCTTTAATAATTTTTCTTCCTCTATAATTTTTTATAGAATTTTGGATAAACTTTTTTCTTTTTCACACAAATTTAAATGTTCTTACCTACATAACTGATTTGGAAAAACCACACATACATCAAAAAGTCCATTCCTGAGATGCTATTCTACGATATAAACTATAATTTTCTATAAAGAGAAGTAAAAATATTAATTAATGACTAAGAATAAAGCTGAAGTCAAGTAAAAATACCTCATGATTTATGCTAAATATAGTATTAACTACCTATACTAAGTTACCAGAAGGTAGAAATATGCATTCTTACCCTCAAGAATCTTCAAAATTTTTTTTTCAGACAGGAGCTCTAGCTGTTCCTGGCAAAGTCTTTTAATTTCTTCTATTGAACAGTTCTAAAGAAAATGATATTTTAAACAGTGCATTTATATAATACAGCACCAAAGTAAACTAGAAAATAGCAAGCATTTAAAAAAAAAGTCTTGCTTAGCAAAGTTGTGCAGTCAAACAAATGAAGTCACATAAATCTTTTTTATGGGATAAAATCTGAAGACCTGCCAGTTAACATGCAAACATTATAATTTATAGTTTTAATTGGAATATATAAAGTCATGTTAACTATGAAAGAACAAACTAAAGAGTGAGCCAGGTGCCCAGATATTGTTAATAGTAGCCTATTTCAGTTCAGTTCAGTCGCTCAGTCGTGTCCGACTCTTTGCGACCCCATAAGCCACAGCATGCCAGGCCTCCCTGTCCATCACCAACTCCCGGAGTTAACCCAAACCCATGTCCATTGAGTCGGTGATGTCATCCAACAATCTCATCCTTTGTCGTCCCCTTCTCCTCCTGCCCTCAATCTTTCCTAGCATCAGGGTCTTTTCAAATGAGTCGGCTCTTCACATCAGGTGGCCAAAGTATTGGAGTTTCAGCTTCAGTATCAGTCCTTCCAATGAATATTCAGGACTGATTTCCTTTAGGATGGACTGGATGGATCTCCTTGCAGTCCAAGGGACTCTCAAGAGTCTTCTCCTATTTATGTTAGGTGAATACCACTAAAGGCTTAAATATTCTAGCCCTGGCTCCATTCATCTTAGATATATATGCTGTTGGGTTTAACTTGCCCAAGTCTTTTTTCCATATCAGTAAAATTACAACACCACATACGTTTCTGAGTAATTTTTAGAAATAAACATCCAAAAATATTTAAGAATTTAATGAAATACAGGCTATTACCAACTATCATTGCATACTGTGGTCTTCCCTGATGACTCAGTTGGTAAAGAGTCTGCCTGCAACATGGAAGACCCAGGGTTCAATCCCTGGATCAGTAAGATCCCCTGGAGAAGGAAATGGCAACCCACTCCAGTATTCTTGCCTGGAGAATTCCATGGAGAGAGGAGCCTGATGGGCTACAGTCCATGGGGTCACAAAGAGTCTGACATGAGAGTGACTAACACTTTCACTTTCTTTCTTTATTACATACTGTTACACAGCAGTATACTCCTTAAAGCAAAAGAATCAGTGTATATCTAATCTAGTTACTTAAATTGCCAATATTTAATAGAATTATTCCCAGAAGGTCAAAAAATTCCTTACCTAAATATAGTAAAGTGTCCCATTTCTTTCTGGCAAATTTTTCAATACACAAAGCCATTATGGTTCTGCAAAATCCCTGTATCTTTTTGAAGTAGCTTAGTTGAAAACATACAATTATAATTTCCATTAAGTAAAATGACTGCTACAAAGAAAGTTTTTGTATATTTCTATATAGTGGAGAACCTGGTAATCTATGTCATGAAGTACCTTTAACACATCAGGAAGCATCTTCTGTAACTTCTTCTCTCCTATGATACAGAAACACTGCCGAAGCATTTCTTTTTTGTCTGATATATAGAAACTAACTGGTTTTAATGCCACAGTCAGGTCTAATCCACCTTCTTCAAGGTCACTGTGCTCTGCCAAAAATAACTCTTTCTCCAGAGGTGGCAAAAGATATTTGGCCTCCTAAAATTAAAAGACATAAAGAACCATTAAACAATAAAAATATGTCTATAACATCATACATCATTTAATAAAATCTTTATTAAACATCTTCAAATTCTTTGGTTGCATAAATCAGTTATTTAAAACCATAGAAAAGACTATTTAATTGCTCAGTATTCTTTGACATTACTCTCCAGGCTGTAATTATCAGCAAATTGATAAAAAGTGAAGAGTATCTTACGACACACAAATGAAAATATACTCAATATTGAATAGTTTTCTATAATTTCAGACTTCTGAAGAATATAATACTCCTCCAGTAGACCATTCACCCAAGAATTTTATGTATGTGTGGTCATTCTTAATTCTTAAAAAGAAACAGGATAGCAGCAAAATGTTACAAATCACATACATAATAAAGTACCACTGCTTACCAGAGCTACTGTCATTTTTAAAACTGTTAAATATCCAATCATATTCAAAGCAGGCAAGTAATTTAAGACAATTCAATCAACTTTGCCTCCTATTTTCCAAATCTATCCAGTCTCTCAAGTCTACTGCCAGAATGCTGAGCCAAGGCAACATCCTTTTTGCCTAGACTACCTCCAGGTGGCATGAGTGGTAAAGAATCTGCCTGCCGAGAGATGCAGGTTCTATCCCTGGATGAAGAAGATTCCCCTGGAGTAGGAAATGGCAAACCACTCCCGTATTCTTGCCTGGAGAAACCTATGCACAGAGGAGCCTGGTGGGTTACAGTCCATGGCCACAAAGAGTCAGACAGGACTGAGTGACTGAGTTCACACACACTGGACTCTACATCTAATCAAAGGTTTCGCCAATCTGTTTTGTATACTGTCACCAAAATGGATTTTATAAAATGCATACATAATCATCCTCTCTATTTGTAAGACTTCCCAATGAAGCACTTCTCATAAAAGTACAGTTTAGTTCTGTATGCAAATGCTTACACAATCCTTATTACTGGTCTTCTCATAATAATAGAGTACTAAAAACATACAAACTATTTAAGATAAGAATGGTGATATCCAAAAATGAAGTCAAATGATGCTTGCTCCTTAGAAGAAAAGCTATGACAAACCTAGACAGCATATTAAAAAGCAGAGACATCACTTTGTCCACAAAGGTCCGTCTAGTCAAAGCTATGGTTTTTCCAGTAGTCACGTATGCATGTGAGAGCTGGACCATAAAGAAAGCTGAGCAATGAAGAATTGATGCTTTTGAGCTACGGTGTTGGAGAAGACTCTGTAGAGTTCCTTGGATTGCAAGGAGATCCAACCAGTCAATCCTGAAGGAAATCAGTCCCAAATATTCATTTGAAGGACTGATGCTGAAGCTGAAACTCCAATACTTTGGCCACTTGAAGTGAAGAACTGACTCACTGGAAAAGACCCTGACGCTGGGAAAAATTGAAGGCAGGAGGAGAAGGGGATGACAGAGGATGAGACAGTTGGATGGCATCACCGACTTGATGGACATGAGTTTGAGCAAGCTCTGGGAGTTGGTGATGGAAAGGTAAGCCTAGCATGCTGCAGTCCATGGGGTCACAAAGAGTCAGACACAACTGAGTGATTGAACTGAACTGATCCACAACTAAATCTAGAAGGAATACAAAAACTGAATATATTTATAACTATCTAAGAAAGTGGGGGAGAAAAAAAGGTGAGAGGCGTTAAGGAAAAACACACTACCCCTAGAAAAATCCACCAGACCCAAACAGCTGTATGGTCCAACAGTCAAGTACAACCTTGAGAGAAAGATATAAACTACTCTGGAATACATGAAAAAAAAAAAAGTTAAGTTTTCCCAACTCAATCCATAGCCCAATACTAAAACAAAACAGGGTAACTACAAAAATAAAAACCATAATCTGATTTAACTTAACATAAACACAAACGTATTTAATAAAAATACTGAATTATATAGTCAAGTACAACAACCAAATCAACAAATCAAATAGGATTTATCTCAAAAATCAAGGACAATTTATCAATAAAATTACATCAGATTAAAGAAAGAAAACTGTATGACCCCTCAACAGAATGCCCCAAAGGTATATGATAAAACTCCACAAAATCTCAGAAAAACCAGAAATTAAAAATTTCCTTAACTTGATCAGATATCTTTCAGAACCTATGACAAATAGATTTACTGGTATAAAATTAAAACTGTTTCTACTACAAAAAGGAATGGGAAAAGAATGCCTGCTATGAATGCCTGCGTTCAACACTACACTAAAAGATTGAAAAAAAAAAAGAAAAAAGCCTTAGATAATGAAAAATAACAAAAAATAAGAAATATCAAGGCTGACGAGTTAATGAAGGGGCTGAGTATCAAACAATTAATGAGGAAGCATAAAGAAAGCCTTCCATTTCCCATCATTTGTGTTGTATATATTTAAAGCATACAGTCCTGCAACTGATTTTTATGTGTGTTTTTATTTTTTTCCTGCATCTGTTTTATAACGTGAGCAAACTTTTTTTTTAACAGCAGATTTTGTCAGTTTGAAGGTGCATAAACAGGGGTTTTATTTGTTTTTTTTTTAACTTATTTTAATTGGAAGCTAATTACTTCACAACATTGTGGTTTTTGCCATACATTCACATGAATCAGCCATGGGTGTACATGTGTCCCCATCCTGATCCTCCCTCCCACCTCCCTCCCCATCCCATCCCTCAGGGTCATCCCAGTGCACCAGCCCTGAACACCCTGCATCATGCATGGAACCTGGACTGGCGATCTATTTCATATATGATAATATACACGTTTCAATGCTATTCTCTCAAATCATCCCACCCTCGCCTTCTCCCACAGAGTCCAACAGTCTGTTCTTTACATCTGTGTCTCTTTTGCTGTCTCGCATATAGGGTCATCGTTACCATCTTTCTAAATTCCATAAATACGTGTTAATATACTGTATTGGTGTTTCTCTTTCTGACTTACTTCGCTCTGTATAATAGGCTCCAGTTTCATCCACTTCATTAGAACTGATTCAAATGCATTCCTTTTAATAGCTGAGTAATATTCCGTTGTGTACACATACCACAGTAAAGAGGGCTTTTATAATCAGATATTGGATTCCAATGTAGGTGTTATTAACAAACTGGTAACTACCGGTAAACTTCCTTAATCTCTTTGATCCTCAATTTTCTCATCTTGTATAAAGTAGATGAAGAGAAGTAAAGCGGGGCTTGCAAGGGCACTGAAGGCTGGTTCCTGACCCATACTTTTCAGGGAGACTAAGGTGTGGAAGGAGCTAAAGGCAATCATCAGACGATCAGCAAACCCAGAAATTTTAAGTTCAAGTCGTGGGAGTGTGGGGTTCAAGGGAACTTAGGAACGTGAACTTCAGACACTGGATCCCTAGGACCGCAGCCCTAACAGGAGCGACAGCAGGCTCCGCATCCCGCAGTCATATTCTGCTCTTCGCCCGCTTTCTGAAACCGCGGCCGCTTCGAGAAGCGACGAGAAAGACGCGCACGCACCTGCTGCAGGGAGCCGGAGACGCTAGAAGATGAGTCAGTGCTTCTCCGCTTCCGACGCTCACCGCGCTCCACGCTGCTGCCACCCCAGCAACTGCCGCCGCTCCCACCGCCGGTGACACTTCCACTCACGCTAGTGTTCCCGCAGCAGGTGACGCTCCCGCAACCGCTTGCGCTCCCGCAGCCACTGGTGCTTCCACTGCCACTGCCGCCTACGGCGGGGACCAAGTCCGGCGCCGCGAGGGCCGCCGCCGCCTCCTGACCGCTTCGTTTGCGCCGCTTCTCCCTGGAAGACTTCTTCCCCGTCATGATCCCACTCCAGCAACCATCCGGTGAAAGACGCCGTTTTCTGATAGACCAAAAGCCTCCCGCAGCGGCGAGCTGCAGGAGCTGGCGTCGCAGCTTGACGTCACTTCCGGTCGCGCCGCAAACGTCAAAAGTCGTTTCTGGAGGTAGGGTGGGGGCCAATCAAGCTGCCTCCGCCTACTGCAGAGGTTGGCTGTAGAGTTTGTGGGCGGGTGAGCAGTGTGGGAGGATTTTTGTTGTATGTTTCCATATACAAAGAACCATAGATGGAGCGTTACAATAGCTTTTTGCCTTGTTGATACTGTTTTTCAATCTTTGTCCGTATACAGTACACAGTAAGCTGAAGGTATATTGTTTGATCTTCCGATTTCATTTGTCTTTCAATTTTTGTTTGACTCAACAACAGTGAAGCAAATTTAGGAGAAACTCATTATCATCATCACATGGACAATTTTTTTAAATGTGTTTTAGAAGTTGTACAAGAGCAGTTTCTTGCTGCTTTATTTTTACCCTAACACTACTTTCTAGGCATGATTCCTTTTCACTTCTGAAGGCACTTGGCGCTTTTATTTATCCTTTCTCTATTTAATAGTCAAATACTGGCGTCTTGGTTATTGACCGTCTGGCACATGTCAGAAAAATACCACCGTAAATAACTTAAGAAAAAAATTACATCATTTTGTACCCCCCCAAAAAAATTGTTCAAAAGTTATCGGCACGTTATTTTTCTTCTTTTATGTAATCGAGTTTGTTTGAAAAAGAAGGGCTGAGGCAATTTAAATGTCACCTGAAATCTTTTTAAAAGTAAGTTCTAACATATAAGATTCGTTTTAACTTGGATTCTCAGCTTACAATGTTGAATACTGTTCCACTGATTAGAACGCTGTTTCCTCATCATTGATAGTCTGATGTTGTTTAACCATTTATCTACGAAAATAAGTATATCGACCTTTTAAATGTAAATTAGTTCTTTATGTTGAGCAAAGGGGAGCAGGAATAAAATACTGTTGGCGTATCAGTGCTTCTACCTTTTCTCTCTCCCTTCTTTCCTCATAAACTGCTGTTTCATACTAGTTCTTGGCTTTTTGAAAGGGAGGGAAGCGAGAACAGTTTAGGAGTGAAGGTGACCAGTAAGAGAATCTCAGGCCATTTTTAAAAGGAATTTGAGGCAAGAAGTGTAAAAGAAAAAGAGAAGTGTGTGAGGGCAGCAGTGAAGAGCGAATCTGGGTAGCGCCTCTGGAGATTGTATATTTCTTGCATAGAGTGCATGAGGGACAAGAAAGGGACAAGTGAGTTTTTGAAAATAGATTATGGATCATAGTTTTATGACTGTTAACTTTGAAGGCTGCCCTGTAGGATTTTGGATCTAAACACAAACCTGGTTTTAAAATCAGAGATCAAGGGCTTCCGTGGTGGCACAATGGATAAAAATCTGCCTGACACTGCAGGGGAAACAGATTTGATCCCTGTTCCGGATACATGCCACGGAGCAACTAAGATACAACTACTGAAGCCTGAGCATCCTAGAGCCTGCTTGCCACAGGTAGTGAGCCTGCATGCTCTGGAGCCTGTGCTCCGCCAACTAGAGAAGTCACCACAGTGAGAATACTGTGCCTAAGTAAAGAGTACCCCTCTCTGATGGCAACTAGAGAAAGTCCAAGCAAAGCAATGAAAACCCAGCATAACCAAAAATAAATAAATAAAATATTACTCCATGAGCTATCACCTCACATCAGCCAGAATGACCATCATCAGAAAATCCACAAACAATAAATGGTGGAGAGGATGTGAAGAGAAGGGACCCCTCCTACACTAATGGTGGGAATGTAAACTGTTACAGCTTCTATGGAGAACAGGATGGAGGTTACTTACAACACTAAAAATAGAGCTACCATATAACCCTACAATCCCACTCCTGGGCATGATCCGAAAGAATACATGCACCCCAGTGTTCCCTGCAGCACTGTTTAGAATAACCAAGACATGGAAGCAACCTAAATATCCATCAACAGAGGAATGGATAAAGAAGATGTGGTACACATATACAATGGAATATTACTCAACCATTAAAAAGAATGAAATAATGCCATTTGCAACAAAATGGACCTAGAAATTGTCCTACTGAGTGAAGTAACTCAGAGAAGGAGAAATATCATAGGGCATCCCTTATATGTGGAATCTAAAAAGAAATGATACAAATGAACTTACTTACAAAACAGAAACAGACTCACAGAGAACAAACTTATGGTTGCCAGAAGGAAGGATAGGGGGAAAGGATAGTTAGGGAGTTTGGATAGACATTGCACACTGCTGTATTTAAAACAGATAACTGACAAAGACCTATAACCCATAAAACTCTGCTCAGTGTTGTGTGACGTCCTGGGAGTTGGGGGAAAATGGTTATATATATGGGCTTCTCCAGAGGCTCACCAGTTAAAGAATCTGCCTGCAATGCAGGAAATATAGGAGATGTGGGTTTGATCCCTGGGTCAGGAAGATCCCCTGGAGGAGGGCATGGCAATCCATTCCAGTGTTCTTACCTGGAGAATCCCATGAACTGAGGAGCCTGCCAGGCTACAGTCTATGAAGTCACAAAGAGTCAGACACAACTGAAGCGACTGAGCACACATGCCCACATGGATACATGTGTATGTATGGCTGAGTCCCTTTGCTGTTCACCTGAAACTCTCACAACATTGTTAATCGGCTATGGTGGTGGCCTTGCTATCACCTGTTCTTGGGTGTTGTCCCCTCCTTTTTGACCCCCAGGGAGATTTTCTGTGCATGTGTGAAGTCTCCCTGCCCCAAAGGTGGGAAATGTATGATCTCTTGATCTTTTACTCAAACAGGATTTAGCCCTTCTCTGTTCCTGCCTTGACTGTTATCTCAAAATGTCTTCAAGAGGCAAAATCTGGCTATTTACCCTGTTTCTGTTGTTGTTTCTACTTCAAAGTGCAAGCAGGAGGCTCATTGTAAATATCTAACCTCACCTGCCCCCTTCCTCAGGAAATGTAAACAAGAAGCTAGTTGTGAATATCTAGCCTGGAGCCCATCTATCTCCTGCCTCACGATGGAATTGCCTATGTTGTAGGTCAAAACTGATTGTATGTTGGCATTTTCATATGGTTCAACCCAATATTAAAGAAGTTAAGAGGCCCAGCACTAAATATTGTTGTGAACCTAAAGCTCTGTGAGCAAACTCAGGACTGTTTTTCTGCCCGAAGACAAATACATGGTAGGGTGGACAGAGTGGGATTTATATGCCTTTTTGTAACTACTCTTCAGCAACTCAGTAAGCATGAATCACAGTGGTTGTCTAGGGATAGGATGTGTTAGTGCCGGGGGCAATCAGTACTTCTCTGAAATTTTATAGATTCACTAGGTGAGAAATTTTCTCTATCTTATGTGTGCTTGGTTGCTCAGTCATGTCTGACTCCCTGTGGCCCCATGGACTGTAGCCCACCGAGCTCCTTTGTCCATGAAATTTTCCACGCAAGAATACTGGAGAGCAGGTTTGCATTTCCTCCTCCAGGGAATCATCCCGATCCAGGGATCAAACCCGCTTCTCTTGCATCTCCTGAATTGGCAGGCGGGTTCTTTACCACTAGCACCACCTGGGAAGCCTGTCTTTCATCTGCCAGGTAGCTCAGACATTAAAGAATCCGTGTTTCCATTCTGAATCCTGCTAAGATTAGCAGCTTCTTCCTTTGTAATCTACTGTTTTCCCTACGAGCAACCAAAACTCACTACTGCAGGCTCTTGCTCAGTATCTTCTTCAAAATATTGTTAGTTCTCATAAACAAAAGCCAAGTATTACATATCTTTGTAGTCTCAACATATAATACAGTATCTGACACATGCTAGAGACTCCATGCTTGTTAAACTCTGTATTGAGAAGTGGTGGATCCACACAGAGCTTCTTTCTGTATCACCACTGTAGTAAATTGCATTCATGGCGCCAGGTCTTCACCTCTCTGTAGTTATGCTTTTTCCATGTAATTTGATAGTGTCCTTCTTCCACAACTAGAGACATAATTCCTGCAGAGTGGAATCAGCTATATGACTTACTTAAGCTAAGGGGATGTTAAGCAGATGGGCACCAGAATCTCAACAAAAGCTTGGGCCATTAGGATGGTCCATGCATGTACTTCCACCATCACCTGAAAGTTATATACTCAGACTAGCCCATTGGTCCCAGGAGAAAGATGAGACAAACAGAGCTCAGCTGTTCCAGCTAAGTTGTCAAGTCCAGACTAGGGCAGAGTCATGAATGAGCCTACCCAGGATCAGCCAAACCCCAAACTCCTGGCTAAATTAATGCTGGTAATTTTTGTAATTGTTTTCTGTGCAGTATTACTGTGGGTATAGTTAACCTGTATGCATACTTTCTTCTTGTTCAGTCACTCAGTTGTGTCTGACTCTTTATGACCTCATGGACTGCAGCATGCCAGGCTTCCCTGTCCTTCACTATCTCCTGGAGTTTGCTCAGACTCAAGTCCATTGAGTCAGTGATGGCATCCAACCATCTCACCTTCTTTCTAGACATCCCCTTTCCTTGTGTGAGGTTGACAAAAAAGTTAGTTTGTGTTTTTCCATAAGATGTTGCAGAAAAAGCCGAACGAAATGTTGGGTCAATCACAATATTTTTCTGATAGTTATTAGAAGAGACTTCAAAGCTGATTTGATAGCAAATGAGTCACTATTCAGTGCCACAGCTGTAGAATGGATAGTTGTGGGGGTTAAAAAAATTTTTTTTGGCCATGCTGTGTGGAATGCAGAATCTTAGCTCTCCAACCACTAAACCCATGTCCCCTGCAGGGGAAGCACAGAGTCTCAACCACTGCACTGCCACTTATTTTTATATTCTAACAGATATACCTCTGTATTTCATGGTGAGGTTCTGTAGTATTATAAAGAAGTGTAAGGATACTTGTGTTTAGAGTTCCAACTAACTGCTTTTATGAAAATATCATCAGGACAACACCCCCCACCCCCCACCACCACCTACGTGGGCACATTCTCTCCCTATAGCAATAAAACCTAATATTTTTCTTTACCTTTTGAATATTCTTTGTATATAGCAGTCACTTTCATTGTTAGGAAGATAGTAGGCTTGCTTGGTTATCTTTGAAAGGAATGCTGGGTAAACACATTATATATAGCAGATATTTTACTAGGCTTTTACACAAATACCTTATTATTCTATTCTATGAAATCTCAATGTAGAGATGTGTAAACTGGGACTTAGTTTAAGCAACTTGCCCTAACTTATTAGTAAGTGGTGGAAAAGTCATTGAACTATATGGATTTTTAACTCCAAAGCCAGCACTCTTGCTATATTACACTGCATCTTGGTTGCTTTTACTACTGAAAATTTAAATGATGTAGATGTGAGCAAATATTTCTTGAATTTATTAGTCCCTTTGAAGACACAAGAATGAAAGAAATGTGGCTTGAGGGCTTCAGGCCACCTTTTTCAGTATCAACCTGTATCTATGTATCAGTGTTACATACCACATAACATATCAATGTTACATGTTACCAACCATCACAGTAGCTGTTATGATCAGGCAAAGTGGCTACTCCAAATTGAGATTTTTCTCCATATTGATATCCAGTTTTGTCAATTTATTAAATATGTTTTGTTACTACTGACTTGTCAAATAAAGGTTTACTTGATCTTTTTCAATATCTTCACCTGTAAAAGTAAGATTACTAGCAGTACTTTCCCCATGGGAATAAAGATCTTAGGAACTAGCATAAGGTAATTGCTTGATGAATGCTGTTCAGTTTACTTAAATTTGTCTGTTCTCTGCAACACTGCTTAACTGGTTGGTTTTAAATTCAGTTGCAAACCAATGAGTAAACATTGCTATATCACATGCCTTAAATGTAGAATGATATATTATCTCTATCAGAGCATATCTAATGAAAATATCATTGCCATCTGATTATTACTGATTGTAATGTGTCCAGGAAACCCAAGGGCAAGTTTTAAGTCCCAGGACTTCATCTTAGGCCTAGGACCAATATCAGCCTGCCAACTTTACAGAAGGATGCTGTAAACTTTCTCCTCTAAAACTTCCATTACCTGCTTTATTCTGAAGGCTAGTTTCCTCGGTGACACGCACCAGAGTGGTTTACTTATTGCCCTCAAAGTCAAGATCATGCCTTTCTTAGTATCCCTGGAAAGCAAGCATCCTAAACTTAAACATTAAACAAATAAAATCTGATAACCATTTTGTTTTTCCAAAGGGAAAAATAAAATATTTAAGAACAGGAAAACTTAAAAAAAAAAGAATATTCCCCCATTTTTGTTGAGATGGTAACTAGAATGGTAATGGTACCATTTTTATTCTCTGAACCTGCCTTAGTTAAGGGAAGCAAACATCATTAAGGAAACAGTCATGATGCTATCAAGTAAAAAAAAAAAAACAAAAAACACACACACACACACAAACAAAAAGCAGGTACTCATTACCTCTCAATATTCTTGCCACAATAGTGTAATTTCAGTCTAACCAAGCCTTTGGATTTAGCTTTCCATCTACAGGAAACAGGTGTAGCAAGCAAATTCGAAGAGGGCCACCCAGAGATTGCTTTCCCTGGTATTCATAGCTTTGTGTAATCCACTCTTCTTTGAGTAACTTAATTCCAACTAATAGAGTATCTTGTTGTTGAGGGGATGTCATGTCTGTCTCTTAAATTATAAAGATTCTCGTTGGTCCTGCTAGCAATCTCTCAACAACCAGTTGAGCAGCACTGCAAAGAACAAACATGAACTGGCCATGTCAGGGAGGTCCACAACGCAAAAAGTTGATGGCAGCCTCTGGCCAACAGCCAGCTAGGAATTGAAGTCCTTAATTAAAAAGAACTGAACACTGTGCAAGTGAGCTTAAAACATACATCTTTCCTCAGTCCAGCCTTCAGATGAAACCCCAGCCGTGGTGGGCTCCTTGACTGAAGTCTCATGTGAAATAAAGCAGCAGAGGAACTAGCTAAGTTGTGGCAGGATTCTTCACTCACAGAAAATTTGAGATAACAAATGTGTGTTATTTTAAGCCACTCAGTACTGGAGTAATTTGTTAATAAGGAATAGAGGGTTATAAGATTTTTTTTTTAAACAAATTGCGATTTCCCTCGTGGTCCAGTGGCTAAGCTTCTGAGTTCCCAGTGCAGGGGGCCCGGGTAGGATCTCACAAGCCACAACTAAGACTCAGTGCAGTCAAATAAATATATCCTTTTTAAATAACATTTTTTACTAATATAAAACAGGTGTACGTCACATTCTGGACTGGCCAACACACTTTAAAGTTAATTATATAAAAAAGAAGAGGAAGAAAAAAAAAAAAGGAGGGCTTCCCGGGTGGTCCAGTGGTTAACAATTTGCCTTGCAAAACAAGGGACACTGGCTAGATCCCCGGTCCTGGAAGATCCCACATGCTGTGAGGCAACTAAGCCCATGAGCCGCAATTAATGAGCCCGTGAGCTGCGACTACTGAAGCCCACACATCTAGGAGCCTGTGCTCTGCAAGAAGGCCTCACACTGCAACTGGAAAGTAGGCCCGGCTCGCCTGTGTCAGCAACAAAGACCCACCACAGACAATAAATAAATCTTTAAAAAAAATAAAGAGATATGCTGTTGTAGACTGAGACCAAAGAGCTATATAACCAAATAACTAAATACAATACATAAACCTTGATTATTTATTAATAGATTAGAGCCTTTAGAACAAAAATTTAAAAAACATCCTTAGGACAATGAGGAAATTTGAATATGCACCAGATATTAGATATTATGAGATTATTAATTTTAAACATGTAGTATTAATAAGAATATTCTTTGCAATGTTTTTATTCTTAGAAGATGCCTAATGAAGTATTCAGTTGATAAGTGTTCTTTGTAACTTATTTTTTAAAATAATTTCAAAAGAAAGTATTATCAAGAGAAAAAGCAAATATGGAAAACGTTAACTGCAGAAATCAGTTGGCAAGTCCGAGTGTTCACTGTACTTCAACTTTTCATTAAAAAATTGAAACACGTGGAAAAAATGTGAAAGTGTTCAAAACTGTATCTACAATGACAACTACACTATGTGTTATAGACTGAATGCGCCCCCTCAAGATATGTGAAACAATCCCCTATGTGATGGTATTTGGAGGTGGCACTTTTGGGAGGTCATTTGATCTGGAAAGTGGAGGATGCATGAATTAGGAGTCTCAGAGAGCTCCCTCCTCCTTCAGCCATGCAAGGACACAGGAAGAAGACAACATCCAAGAGCCAGGAAGATGTCTTGCCAAACTCCAAGTATGCCAGCACCTTTATCTTGGACCACTGAGTCTCTAGAACTGTGACAAGTCACCACATCTATGGTATTTTTGTTGTAGCCGTCCAGACAGATACTGTGTATAGTTTTCTATAGAAGAATGCATTAGAAATTAGAATTATAAATTATTTTAAAAATGACTGAACGTATTTCCTACTCTCAGGTGCAGGTGGATAATTTCTATCTTAAAACCTCTAAGAAGAATGATTATGTCACAATCCTCTATACAGTTTATCATTTTTTCACAAGATAACCATAAGACAGTGATAACTGTTAAGGAAGCTACAACCCAGTCTTTTCTTCAGAATTATCTTTGTGAAGAATGTTTTTAGCTATGCCTCTTCAATCATTTAAGATTACAAGATACATAAAAAATTTTTTTGTATTGTTTATAAATTCAGCTAGTCGTGAAGTCATAATAACATACCTATTTATTTTTTTGGCTGCACCATGCGGCATGTGGAATCTTAGTTCCCCTAGATCAAACCCAGTCCCCCTGCAGTGGAAGCATGGAGTCCTAACCACTGGACCAAATGTTAGGGAATTTCCTAACATGTTCTTTTAAAAAAGGTAATGTGAGAATATCCTGCATGCTACAACTAAGATCTAGTGCAGCTAAATAAATAAATGGCAAGAGTCACTTAGTATCAAGTACAAGTTGAACCATGGTCTTGTTTGATTTTGTTATGATTGGACCCAAATTCCGTTAAATTCAAAGTTCTATTTTATGATATTAAGGTATAAGAATTCAATTTAAAAAAAACTACTGTCAAAATCTCTCCTTCCTATAGGAAATTTAGCTGAGTTTTCTTCATCCCCAATTTCTCTTTTTTCTTGTGTTGATTCAGTATTTTGAACTTCATTCTCAGCTGGAAAAGCTACAGATCCTTTTAGTGCAAGATAAGGTTTTATAGCCAGATTCAGTGGCAGGCCATGGTTTAAGAAATTATGTTTGGAACCTGCATTCTGTAAAGAAAAGGTTGATTTGTGTTTTAACTGTTCTATTGGGAATGGAACTATAATACAATTGTGTAATATTCTTATTGATCAATTTAAATATGCCCTGCACTGTTTTTACCCTTTAAGAAATACTTTAGATACAAGATTTTCAGGGAATAAAAACTTTTTGAATGAGAGAGATTTCCCAGAATGGAAGAACAAACAACCTGGTATGTATGAAATTTGTTTAATTGTTCTAATGCATACTGTAACTTTTTTTCACGTGCTTCTGCTTATAAAAGTATCAACTTTACTTTCAAAGGATTCATAAAGATCATTCAAATTTCCATTGAAATAAAGGACAAGTCGCATTATCACTTAAAAAAAAAATTAAAAAAAATAAATAAATAAATGAAATTTTAAAAAATCTAATGCTAGAGGCACTGTAATAGTTATAAATTAGAGGCAAAGATAACTTAGATCTTTTGCAGGCAACTACTTCTAATGCAATATGAAGGACATTAACCACAAGACTTTTATCACTGGAAGTGATTTGACAACATTTATCAAAGTTTAAAAAATGTGCACTGTCTTGACCCACCCACCACTGTATCCAAGTATACAATGTATCCTAAGGAATTTGCAGGAACTTTGTATTGTCATAGCATTGCTTAATAGTTGGAAATTGGAAACAATGTTAGATAATAGGAAATGGGCACATGGATATAAAATAATATTTATTAAGATGGAAATATGTGTACTAAATGTCAAGTTAAAAAATCAGGTTATTGAACAATGTGTATCATACAATCCTTTTTAAAAAAATAAAACATGTTTACATACCAACTGATATGGCACAAGATGTTAAATAAGAATGGTTTTTCTCCAGGTAGTGGAATTATAGGCAATTATTATTTGATGTGTGAATGTGTATTTTTCTGTTTAGAAAAAAATAAGGGAATCATGGGAAAAAGTAATTTAGTAATCTATTCTTAACCAAAACTCTACATCCTACAATTATACAAAGGTGCCTAGTATTTCAAAATATTGCAGATAAACTGTACTTAAAATTGCATGTTAAACAAGATATGTTAAAAACAAAGCACTGTATTGTAAACGAACCAGGCTGACCCAGGTTATACTCTTAATGTATACTCTTAATGTCATTTAACCTGGACTTAACCCCTTAAATCCCAATTAAGCAAAAAGCAAAGCATGGGTTACTAACGGAACCAGCAAACAATATTTAAACTCTGGGTACACACCAGAAAATGGCAATTTAATACTTAGCAAAATATATGTCCCTTCAATTTACATTTTACCCATTCTGATATTCCAGAAGTTTTTCCTTGAATTAATCTAGATAATCAAAATGGTTTCCTTCCTTATTTGAGGAAAAATTGTTCTTCTTAGACTACAATGTGGCATTAAGCCAGGAAATTCATGGTTCTATATACCATAAATGTTGACAATAAAGCTCATTATTTTAGATTAGGAATAGTCAAACTTCTCTCAAGAAATTGAAGTCCTCTTAAACAATAAATTAGTAATTAACGGATTGGTTCCTGCTTGCTGTTAGTTGCAAGGATGTTCACAGACAAACTTGTGATATGCTCCTCTCCCCCACTCATTCTCTAGGAAGTATAGAACGGTATGTACTTTTCCCTTTTTCCAATCATGATTCATCCTACCATCTTTACTTCTGAAAACAGAGATAACATCATCCTACACTTAAGGAGATTTGGGGATTAAATATCGAAGTACTGGTCCCAACACAGTACTAGGACCATGTTTAGGGGCTCAAAAATACTAATTTCCAATGACAGTCTCTGGACTTGCAAATAACAGTTTGATGTACTCTTGCTTGCACAACTGTCTGATAATATTCAACACATTCCAAACTCCCTCTGATATATAGAAATAACCAAAAATAAACAATCAGATTATTTTTGAAACTGGAATAATGAAGTTATCCCAAATAGTGAAGGGGAAAAGAAACTGGATCATGAACTTGTAGTCAATTTGGGGCTTCATATGACTGAATTGATACCTAACAAATTTGCTTTCAAATACCTAACAAATTAGTAACTTGCTCTCAATCATCTAAAAATAAGCCATTAAACAAACTTTCTATTTACAAAGGACTTAAATGAAGAAATTATTTTACATCTCAATATATGGAATAATTTGTAACAAACTTAATTTTAATTCTAAAGCATTTGTCCTAAAACAAGACTTTGAAATCATTCAGTGCTGTTGAATCAAGCAATGAAAATGAGTAGAGTGGAAATTAAATAAAAGACAACCACCAACAAATAACAATCTGGTGTATACAAGTATAATAGCAAAAGCAGATTACATAAATAAAAGCCCTTTTCTTCTAGGTGGCTAATGTAAAGGAATTCTGCCACTGTAGTTGTGTTGTTGGTGGTCATAGCTCATTCTTAATTTATCTCTAAAGCTCTTAAAAACCTGCCCGCATTACACAGGAAAATTTCACAGTTCATCAGTGCAAAAATTTTATTTCCCCTCTCCCCACTACCCCACTTTACAGGATCTGAAATTTTACTTAATCCACAGCATTTGTTTCATCATCTGTTATCAGTCATGTGAAATGTGAAAGAAAAAAACACTCATCAATTTAAAATCTCAGTCCCCTAACCCACTGTTACAGTAAATTTAGGATAAGTCTACAGCATTCACTTACTTTAGCTGGCTCTGATACTGAGGCATACTTTTTTATTTGAGAATCAACACCTAAAGACTTGGCTAATTGTACAGCATTGGAATCATCACTGATAAGTGTCCCAAGAGCCACAAGAAGTCTAAAAGTGGCTTCGAGGTCTTGTACAACTTCTAAGACTGTGCTAATTACTGACAAGCACTGAGCTTTCCCTTCAATGTTATGGTCTTTATGAAAACACACAGAATAGTTCAGGGTCAACGTAGCCAGAGCAATGTGAATGTTCTTATTGCTCCCTGATTTCAGTTCTATTGCATGGGACAACAGTGATTCCCTCTGGGACATCATGAGCTTTTGTCCTGCCTGGCCAACAAAACAATTGCAAAAAGTCCTCAGAGCAAGCAGCTGGTTTGCTGGCTTTCCTCTGGGGTTCAGAAGACTGACGAGATGGCTGCTGAACCGAGTCCCTTCTTTTTCGTTGCAGAAGTTCTCATTCACACTGGGATGTTTAATTGACAGCCGAAGAATGTCAAGGGCAGGAAAGACAATATCTGTGAAAAAGAGAAATTTATTTTTAAAAAATTAAACATGTTAAAAATCATTTGCCTGCTTTACAAATGTGTAATTTCTAAATATTGTGTTAACTGATTTTTCATATTTATAGAGGCTGTAATTATTGCTGTAAGATCACATCTGTTTTAAAATATAGTAACTCTCCTGGGTTATTAAGATAGCTTGACATACAATGAATATTCAATAAATGCTTGTGGAAAAAAATAGGATTGGGAACTTGCTTTTAAAAAAATCCTAAAACAAGACCAAAGAATTGAGGAGGGAAAGTTCTTTTTAAAAGAATTCTAGTTGACAAATGCTAATAGGATGTTTATATATGTTGGTGGAGAGATATACAGTTAAGGGACTAGATAGACACCAAGTGAATGAAAGCTCTTTTCATACTGTTGAGAGCATACTGAGCGTTGAAGAATTGATGCTTTAAAACTACGGTGTTGGAGAAGACTTTTGAGAGTCCTTTGGACTGTAAGGAGATCAAATCAGTCAATCCTAAAGGAAAGTGAAAGTCACTCAGTTGTGTCTGACTCTTTGCGACCTCATGGACTATGCAGCCCATGGAATTCCCCAGGCCAGAGTACTGCAGTATTCTCTTCACTCCCTTCTCCAGGGGATCTTCCCAACCCATGGATTGAACCCAGGTCTCCCACATTGCAGGCGGATTCTTTTATCAGCTGAGCCACCACTGGAAGTTGCTGATGCTGAAGCTGAAGCTCCAAAACTTTGGCCACCTGATGTGAAGAGCTGACTCACTGGAGAAGACCCTGATGCTGGGAAATATTGAAGGCAGGAGAAGGGGAAGACAGAGGATGAGATGGCCGAATGGCACCACTGACTCAATGGACCTGAGTTTGAGCAAACTCTGGGAGACCTGGTGAAGGACAGGGAAACCTAGCCTGCTGCAGTCGATGGGGTTGCAGAGTAGGACACAACTGAGCAACTGAACAAGAACGAATGCTCCAAATAATCTTATTATCACTGAAAGTGAGGACAGCAGAAATTATGGGCCCTGTGATATAAAGGTAGTATGCAACGTCATTTACAAAGGACATTCACCTGATAAAAACTACTGAACCAGAATCTAATTATGTCTAACATGAAAAACAAGAGACAGACGGACACATTAAGTGATCAGTCAAATTCAAAACATGGGGAATTCTGCAAGAAAAATGATTTTTTTCCTCCAATAAATCAATCATGAAAAAACAATAGGAAAGAGGGTACTTCTGGAATAAAAAAGAATTAAGTAAATTAAATAAGAGGAAAAATACTTGGAGCAAATGTTTGTAGCCTATGGTTAACAGGTCACAAAGAGTTTCATGGATGACTCGCAGGGGATTCACAAATGCTCTGGAAGAGTGTATAAAATGGTCCATGTATGGGGATCATCACACTACCTTCCCATTCTCATAAGGTATGTGACCAGAGAAGATTATGGACTAAAGTGGTACAGTGAATCCTGTGAAGTTTTTCTCAATGCAAATTTCAACTACCACCTTAACTTTTATGTAATCTAAAAACACCAGTAGTATGGATAGGAATAAAAAGATACACTCTCTGTTTCCTGGTTACAGTTTTAGAAGTAATTTTTGTACCTTCAGGCCAGTTAACAGCTTTCCATAAAATCTGAAGTTGCTGGGCTGTGGGTTTTTCTGAAGAATTATTACATATTAGAGACAGTATCTTTTCAAGAAGTACCAAGTCATCTTCAGTTAACTTCTTCTCTTCAGATGCAGTTCCATTAAGTTCCTTTAGTTTAGCTAGAACCAAATCCAAACCATCAGTATTCTCTAACTGTAATTAGCCACATATAATATACATAAATGCCAACGTTTTCAATAAGAATATGCTACCACACACCATGGGGAGATAAGATTTTTCACAGCAATTATCAAAGACCATAAAATAAGGCCTGTGAGTATTTTTAAGCTAAGTACAGTATACAAAAAGAAAGGTTACTGTGATAATTTGTTATCCTCTAAGATCTTCGAAGCTTTTTGAGTAAGTTTTTAGGTATACTGTATTTGTTATCATTTTAAATGCTTTTCAGAGCAGTATTAGATAGCACATACAAGTCAATCCCCTACTTTCTCACTGAGAAAATTTATAACTTTTAGCCAACTTACATCAACTTCTATGACGCCAATGATATAGTCAAAAGGCTGTGTGCATGCATGCTAAGCTGCTTCAGTTGTGTCTGACTCTTTGCGACACTACAGATAGTAGCCTGCCAGACTCCTCTGTCCATGGGATTCTCCAGGCAAGAAACCTGGAGTGGATTGCCATGCCCTCCTCCAGAGATGTTCCCAACCCAGGAATTGAACCCATGTCTCCTGCATCTCCTGCATTGGCAGGAGAGTTCTTTACCACTGGCACCACCTGAGAAGCCCAGTCAAAAGCTAAATGTGTATTTATATTTAATTCACTGACTGAGCTCCATCTGTACATTTGACATCAAATTATTTAAACACGTTTAATGGAAATGTTGCCTTTCCCACCATATTCACATTTCATGAAACAATGTCTTTCAAACTCTTCACATGCAACTTCAATATCAGCATCCTTGTCATCATTAATGTTACTTTGAGTCATCTGACATTATTTTGTCAAAAATCTTTATCTCAAAGAATAAACAAGTTAAAATTTCAAAATTTTTACCATTTGTAACTGGAAACTTGGATCTGTTTCATTATTCTTTGGCATTAAAAGCTGTTTAACAGAGTATTAAAACAAATCTTATTTAGGGAATGCAAAAAGTAAGAGGTCTTTTAGATCTCTACAAGAGTTTAAAAATGACAAGTTGCCTAAAAGTGTGTATGCACTTCTTTATTGTTGAAAAAAAAAAGGAATTAAGACCTATGATTTTTATAAAGATGTTATGAAAAATAATGACAAAAAATAAAACAAAGCAAAACAAAAGCCCCCCAGAACGGTAACACCACTGTCATATATTTAGATATGTATGTTATCTCAATAGACTTTCACCATAATCTTTGTGGCAAACAGAGTTAGTAATACTCTTAGTCAAAAGCAAAGAAAAAGAAAAACTTAGTCATTTTGTTTGGAGGAAAATAAATTAACAGAAAAAGTAATCAAAACCAACTGAGCAGTTTCAGATTTACAGACAAGATCTTTGTTTTTTAAATGCTTTGCTGATTTGTTTTCATTATTTTTTTTCTGAAAACAGTAAGAATTTAGGGGATAGGATTGATATTTTCCCCTTTAATATTTTTTCTCAGTAAAGTCATCAAAAAGTATTTACTTAGATTTGTATAAGGTTTCTTATAAAGTGTTAATGTCCATTATCAGATTGTATATCTTTAGTTGACTCAGTTGTGTAATACCAAAATACAAATCTCTATCATGTAAGCACCTGGTTCCCAGCATATGCTTAGGAGAGAAACAGCCTTGCGAGAGCATCTCAGAATCTGTGGATATGTAAGAAAAGTATTTAATTAAAACACACTTACCTAAATGTTGTGTGAAAGTCACTCAGTCCTGTCTGACTCTTTGCAACCCCATGGACTATACAGCCCATGGAATTTTCCAGGCCAGAATACTGGAGTGGGTAGCCTTTCCCTTCTCCAGGGGATCTTCACAACCCAATTGAACCCAGGTCTCCCTCATTGCAGGCGAACTCTTTAGATTTCTGGAGTGGGTAGCCTATGCCTTCCTTCCCCAAAGGATCTTTCTGACCCAGGAATTGAACGGGGCTCTCCTGCATTGCAGGCAGATTCTTTGCCAACTGAGCTATCAGGGTATATGAATGCATATATATGGAATCTAGAGAGATGGTACTAATGGACCCACTTGCAGGGCAGCAATGGAGACACAGTGGGGGAAGAAGAGGGGAGGATGAATAGAGAGAGTAGCGTTGAAACATACACATTATGATACGGGAAACAGATGGCCGCTGGGAATTTGCTGTATGATGCAGTGAGCTCAAACCTGGGTCTCTGTGACAGCCCAGAGGGGTGGGATGGGGAGGAAGGTGGGAAGGAGGTTCAAGAGGGAGGGGTCATATGTATGCCTATGGCTGATTCATGTGGATGTATGGCAGAAACCAACACAATATTGTAAAGCAGTTATCTTCCAATTAAAAATAAATAAATTAAAAAAAATAAACTTACCTAATATTTGTGTAGGGTTTGCTTGGTCAAAAGTGACAGCCTCTTTTTTAGGAAAATAAATATTCACTGTCTTAGATGCAGCTGATTGGTAGGCACTGTTTCCTGTTTACAGAATAGAAGGTGAAAATCATTCAGAGTGGCCAAAAAAAAGATTTTTCTGACTTTTGTCATCAAAATTATGATATATAACTATTCAGTGCATGCAATAAAATAACAACCAACTTCAGAAAAAAAAACAGAAAGGAAACAAATCTCTAAGATTTTATATACTACATATATTTGTTCATATAATAAATTTTAGTTTTGGGAAAGGGAGCTTAAATGAAAAACAAAGCCTTTCCATTTCATATTTTCTACTTCTCTCATATTTTTAAGATTCAATCTAAATTAGAAGTTTTTAAAAGATCAAAGAATACAGAACAATTATGAAACTGTCCAGTTCCTCCTTCTCTAGGCATACTGCTCTCTCTCTTCTCATTCCAAATGATGTAGTAGGCACTGTCATTTTCTCTAATCATTTTCATAAATCCCTCCCAGTTGTAAGTTCCTGAAGGGAATATGTATTTACTTCTTAAATATCCATTATAGTAACACTAACTCTGTATCTGATGATAAACAAAACATAGCCACCAGATGAAAACTCAGTAAATAAAGTTAAATGAAGCTAATTCAACTAAAATATAATTTAAATCTAATTTATGTCTTACTTTCATTTAAAATCTTAATTTATACAATGTTTTTGTTCTGATGCAAAATTAAGGTATTGTGCAAAAATGTGAATAAAACATTTTGATCTTCTGAGTGTATTAGAAGTAGAACGGGGGAAGGTAGATAAATGAAGAATGAGTTAAGTGCACAAAATTAATTCTAATTGCTTCCAAAGATAAAATATTTACTGACATGATCAAAAACACTGCTTGTACTCCTGGTTGTTAAGAGTCTCGATGTGGTTGCTGCTGCTGCTGCTGCTGCTAAGTCACTTCAGTCGTGTCCGACTCTGTGTGACACCACAGATGGCAGCCTACCAAGCTCCCCGTCCCTGGGATTCTCCAGGCAAGAACACTGGAGTGGGTTGCCATTTCCTTCTCCAATGCATGGGAGTGAAAAGTGAAAGTGAAGTCGCTCAGTCGTGTCCAACTCTTAGTGACCCCACGTACTGCAGCCTACTAGGCTCCTCCGTCCATGGGATTTTCCAGGCAAGAGTATTGGAGTGGGGTGCCATTGCCTTCTCCACTAGATGTGGTAAGGAAATTGCAAATCAAATATCATCCAAACAATTGAGTACAATGAAAAGTTCTCTGGAGGAAAAGTACAGGATGCATTGAGAACCTATGACAGAGTAGAGAATCTAGCAAGAGGCATATATGTGTGCCCAGGAAGTTTCACTAAGGTCATTTAGGAAATACTATTTCAGTTCAGTTCAGTCCCTCAGTCGTGTCCGACTCTTTGCGACCCCATGAATCGCAGCACGCCAGGCCTCCCTGTCCATCACAAATTCCCGGAGTTCACTCAGACTCATGTCCATCGAGTCAGTGATGCCATCCAGCCATCTCATCCTCTGTCATCCCCTTCTCCTCCTGCCCCCAATCCCTCCCAGCATCAGAGTCTTTTCCAATGAGTCAGCTCTTCGCATGAGGTGGCCAAAGTACTGGAGTTTCTGCTTCAGCATCATTCCCTCTAAAGAAATCCCAGGGCTGATCTCCTTCAGAATGGACTGGTTGGATCTCCTTGCAGTCCAAGGGACTCTCAAGAGTCTTCTCCAACACCACAGTTCAAAAGCATCAATTCTCCGGCGCTCAACCTTCTTCACATCCATACATGACCACAGGAAAAACCATAGCCTTGACTAGACGGACCTTTGTTGGCAAAGTAATGTCTCTGCTTTTGAATATGCTATCTAGATTGGTCATAACTTTCCTTCCAAGGAGTAAGCGTCTTTTAATTTCATGGCTGCAGTCACCATCTGCACTGATTTTGGAGCCCCCAAAAATAAAGTCTGACACTGTTTCCACTGTTTCCCCATCTATTTGCCATGAAGTGATGTGAATGTTGAGCTTTAAGCCAACTTTTTCACTCTCCACTTTCACTTTCATCAAGAGGCTTTTTAGTTCCTCTTCACTTTCTGCCATAAGGGTGTCACCTGCATATCTGAGGTGATTGATATTTCTCCCAGCAATCTTGATTCCAGCTTGTGTTTCTTCCAGTCCAGCATTTCTCATGATGTACTCTGTATATAAGTTAAATAAGCAGGGTGACAATATACAACCTTGACGTATTCCTTTTCCTATTTGGAACCAGTCTGTTGTTCCATGTCCAGTTCTAACCGTTGCTTCCTTACCTGCATACAGATTTCTCAAGAGGCAGATCAGGTGGTCTGGGATTCCCATCTCTTTCAGAATTGTCCACAGTTTATTGTGATCCACACAGTCAAAGGCTTTGGTATAGTCAATGAAGCAGAAAGAGGTTTTTCTGGAACTCTCTTGCTATTTCCATGATCCAACAGATATTGGCAATTTGATCTCTGGTTCCTCTGCCTTTTCTAAAACCAGCTTGAACATCAGGAAGTTCACGGTTCACATATTGGTGAAGCCTGGCTTGCAGAATTTTGAGCATTACTTTACCAGCGTGTGAGATGAGTGCAATTGTACGGTAGTTTGAGCATTCTTTGGCATTGCCTTTCTTTGGGATTGGGAAAACTGACCTTTTCCAGTCCTGTGGCCACTGATGAGTTTTCCAAATTTGCTGGCATATTGAGTGCAGCACTTTCACAGCATCATCTTTCAGGATTTGGAATAGCTCAACTGGAATTCCATCACCTCCACGAGCTTTGTTTGTAGTGATGCTTTCTAAGGCCCACTTAACTTCACATTCCAGGATGTCTGGCTCTAGGTCAGTGATCACACCATCGTGATTATCTGGGTCGTGAAGATCTTTTTTGTACAGTTCTTCTGTGTATTCTTGCCATCTCTTCTTAATATCTTCTGCTTCTGTTAGGTCCACACCATTTCTGTCCTTTATTGAGCCCATCTTTGCATGAAATGTTCCCTTGGTATCTCTAATTTTCTTGAAGAGATCTCTAGTCTTTCCCATTCTGTTGTTTTCCTCTACTTCTTTGCATTGATCGCTGAGGAAGGCTTTCTTATCTCTTCTTGCCATTCTTTGGAACTCTGCATTCAGATGCTTATATCTTTCCTTTTCTCCTTTGCTTTTTGCTTCTCTTCTTTCCATAGCTATTTGTACGGCCTCCCCAGACAGCCATTTTGATTTTTGCAGTGGCCAGGAGGAGCTACCCAACGCCCCCACGCCTGAGGCCAGGGGCGGCAGCCGGGAGGACTAACCCCACCTCCAAGGAGCGGTGGCTGAGCAGGTTCAAGAGCGCCTAGAGAAGCTATCCCACGTTGAAGGTCAGGAAGGGAGGCAGTGAGGAGATACCCCTCGTCCAAAGAAATACTATTTAGGAAATACTATATAGGAAAATTAAATAAAAAGAAAAAGGAGGGGAAAAGCCAAACAACAATTAGTGGTCTAAATAGCAATGCAAAAGGTACAAATATTCCAAAGGAGAACAACATGTACCAAACTCTTGAGGTAGAAAACAGCATGCCACGCTCAAGACACTGAAGCAGGTCAGCATGGCAGAAAAGAGGCAGAAAGGAATGTGATGCAAGGCAAGAGAAAACAGTCAATGGGGAGCTATTACAGTGCTTTAATCATGGGAGGGGCATAAACAGAGGACCACTGTGAGACCAATTCAGGCGCCAGTATTTCATTAGTCTAGGTGAGAGATGACAATGGCTTAGGTAAAGGTTCAGCACCTTTATTCAGCATATAAAAACTGTTAAAAGACTTTAATTTCTGAAAAATGGGAGGAAATATTGTGAACTTTAAGACTCTTTTGTAGTATAACGGGTACAACTAACATTACTAAGCATTTATTCTGTAGAAAATTATTTATATAAATTTTGTAATTTTAAACTCTTAACTCTAGAAAGTAGATATAATTTTGCAAATGAGAAAAAGACAGGCACAGAAACAAAATGACTTGCTCAAGGTAAAACACATAAAAAGTAGTGGAACTGAGACTTCAATCAAAGCATTCTCACTCCAGAGTCCTTAATCTTAATTAATCACTAAGTTAAACTTCAATACTGCCAGCCAATGTTACTTTTGCAATGAAAAAATAGCTTACAAAATCATATTCCAACTTAGTTCTCGAGTGGTGGGTTTATGAATTTTGTAGTATGCTTAATAACATGTCACATATATTCTCTATATTTCTCATATAAAATAATAAACAGGTAGAGAATGATACAGAATGAATAAACAAGGTCCTACTGAATGAATAGCACAGGGAACTGTATTCAATACAAAAGAATTATATTCAATAATTCCACTAGGGTGATAGAATATGAAAAAGAACATAAATTGATATATAACTGAATCACTTTGCTATACAGCAGAAGTTATACAACACTGTAAATCAACTATACTTCAATAAAATAAATTTTAAAAAATAATACATAGGGAAATATATATGCCAAGAGATCTCTCAAACTTTCAAGAGGTGAACCATAAACTCAGTTCTGGATTTTACTGGCAGCCAATACAGAGGGAAAAAGCATGCCTGCATGTATTCAACAATGATGAACAAGTAAGATTCGTTGGGGTCTATGCTAGATACTAAGAATAAAAAAAAAAAAACCTTGCTCCAGGGAAAGCCAAATATTCCAGGCCTAAATGGTAAAAGCAAATTCTTTTCTGAGTCCTCTCAATGTGTAATATAGTAAATAACATTCTAAACACATTATGTAAGAATGAAGGGTAAGACACGGGAACAAACTAAGACTTTGTAAGGATAGTGAGGAAACCAGCCTTAACACAGAACAGCACTTTTCCATCCTGGTTGCATATGAGAAAATTATAAAACTATCCTTGCTAAGACCTCAACCCAGAGCAACGTTAGATCAAGTGAGCATCACTGAGGATGAGGCTGAAGGACTTTGTCTAAGCTACCCAGATGATTCCAGCATGCAGTAATGACACAATTCTGAGAACACTCAAAAAGTCAGGTCACGAGACAGCAAAAGAGACACTGATGTATAGAACAGTCTTATGGGCTCTGTGGGAGAGGGAGAGGGTGGGAAGATTTGGGAGAATGGCAATGAAACATGTAAAATATCATGTAGGAAACGAGTTGCCAGTCCAGGTTCGATGCACGATGCTGGATGCTTGGGGCTGGTGCACTGGGACGGCCCAGGGGGATGGTGTGGGGAGGGAGGAGGGAGGAGGGTTCGGGATGGGGAGCACATGTATACCTGTGGCGGATTCATTTTGATATTTGGCAAAACTAATACAATTATGTAAAGTTTAAAAATAAAATAAAATTAGAAAAAAATAAATAAATAAATAAAGTAAAAAAAAAAAAAAAAGTCAGGTCAAAAGTTTGGTCTTGATTTACTGTATAAAATGTTTTCCAGCAAGAAAAAGATGACAATTTTCTTAAACTTTTATTACATAAAAGTTCTAATGAATTTTAAAAATCTAAAAACAAGAAAAGGAAGTGAAAAGTGTGTACCTGTAAATGGATCAACTCCAGCCATGGTAGTTCCCATACTTGCAGAGCCCGGTACATACCGACCACCACCTAAAATGCAATAATACTCATAGTAAGCACAGGGTAATGGCAAATTATACTAAAGTTCAAACTGCTCCTTCTTTACACAGAATGACTTATTTTCATTATTAGTTACGTTTTCAGAATGACATCTTAATAAATGGGCTTAATAAATGGGTAGTAAATTTATTACAGCAAAATGCTTAGAACAGTGTCAGCCAATAAACTTAGCCAGGGAAGTTATCCTCAAGTAATTACATGCCTTATATACTATAATTATAGAAGTTTAATGAATTACAAAGGCTATTAGACTGGCGAGAAAGTCACAAGTTTCCACTATGAAAGGTGGACACTATTCTATTGAAATACAGACACAGGATTAGCTGGCATATAAGACAAATGGAAAAGAAACTAGGTGAGAGTCAGAGATACTATGATAATAGCCCAGTGTCACATTTGAGAATACTTGCAGCTGCTTTACTGACAATGGAAAGAAAGAAACAGGAAAAACAAGTATAGAGAATCAGCAGAATTTGGAGATGTTCAGAGTCCTTTTTTAGGACTTCCCACAAATTAGCTTTTGTGGGAAGAAGGAAGATGAGCTACTTATTATTCTAGCCCCTCTGATTTTAACGTTCAAGAGTTGGTATAACCAGTGCAACAGAAACAGAAAAAGCAAACAAAGCTACAAAGGTGAATGGGATTCATTAAAATAATGAAGAACACAGAGTAAGTGGATTTGCTGAGTTTTCAGGATATGCTGGCTAGCAAGCTAAGTATATTATATGCAGGAATTCATTTAAATATTAATTAGGTATCATTGTTATTCATAAAAATTTAGAAAAGGAAGGCTGAATAATTTGCCCAAGGCATTATGAGGCAGAATGTAGTCCTACAGTGTGCCAAATGTGGTTTTCAGACCAATTTGAATGAGAGTCACTGGTTCAATATGCAGATTCCCAGGGCCTGCCCATAAATGCTTAGTGGTACTCCAAATTAGCTTCATTTTAAAAACCAACGGGGAGCTTTTAAAACTACCTAAACAGCAAACCACATCCAAGACCACTTAATCAGGGTCTTCCCTGGTGGTCCAGTGGTTAAGAATTCATCCTGCAAGGGAGGGGATATCGATTTGATCCCTGGTCCAGGAAGATGCCATGGAGCAACTAAGCCCGTGTGCCACAACTACTGGGTCTGTCTTCTAGAGCCTGGGAGCTGCTGCAACTACGAGCCCATGTGCCACAATCACTGGAGCCCCGCACACCCTAGAGCCCAGTGTGATCTGCAACAGGAGAAGCCACTGCAATGAGAAGCCTGCGCACAGCAACTAGAGAGGAGCCCCCACAGCCCTGCAATTAGAAAAAGCTGATGGACAGTAATGAAGACCCAGCACAGTCAAAAATAAACAAACAAAAAGACCACTTAATCAGAATTCCTGGCTAAGGGGTCAGACTACAATAAGTATTTTTAACCTCCTCACCAATGTAGTGTATCAGAATTTTTGTGGGTGGGACCTTGCAATAACTAACTTAAACAAGCATTCCATAAATAAGGAAAAAAAAAGAATTAAGATTGACCTTAAGTTGTAAGTAAGATGCAGAAATCTTCTGACCCCAGGGCTATTGGTAAAACTGGAGGGACGATATCAACAATAATAAGAGCTAACATATATTGAGAGTTTAAATATTATTAATATATTCCAGGCATTTTGCTAAACACTTTGTATGTACTACAGGATTTTTTATAACATCTCAACATGGAAATATTGTTATCTATCTTTTGATAACTGTGGTTCAGTTAACCTATTACTTTAGAATTTTCCTGGACTTTTAGTATGCTATCTTGCATATCTCCATAATCAGTGAATCTTCTGAGTTATTGATATTGTGCAACAGTGAGACATGCTTCGGTTACGATGGCCCCAGTTGTTCTCTTGACTTTGTTGGTACTGTTTGAAGCTTGGTATAATAGTCTTTCTGTTCCAAAAAGAGGTGCTAATGAGATTCAGGAACTCTGTTGTTCTAAGTTTCAGGGCATCACTGTGCCCGAGTATGCCGACAGAGAAAGTGATCATCTGATCTACTCTTCAGATCTTTACTACCTTTTCAGGGTCACCAAAGACTTGCTTAATAGCCATCATGCTATCACAACATTTAGCTTGATAGTTGGTTTCTGTAGTACACTGGTACACTGCACAGGGTGGAGCTATTTGCATCTAGGCCACCAATGCATTCTCAGGAGAAGGGAAGCCTACTGAGAGCAGTTCACAGCTTCAGGATATGACCCAAGGTTGCATGTTGGTCCCTTCTATGGTTTAGATAGGACCATACGGTATCACTTTTAGAGCTCACAGTACTAAGTCTGCAGAACCAATAGATACCATAAATGCTATGAATCTCTTCCCAAATTTGGTACATTGTCCAGGAACTCTGGCTGAAGATCCAACAACAGCATCATAAAATACATCAAATGCTATTCTGAAAACAGAGATTTCTTCAGTTGCATTAAAGTCCAATTTTTTTCCAGTAGTGTTGATGCTGAGGCATGCATACCTTTGGTAAATAAAGTCACTTTGAAGAGCTACACCAACACTTCCAGGGCTTCATGAAGGCCATTAATAACTTAGATTAGGAAGACTAATCCTGGGTAGCAGGGTGGACTGTCTCCTTCCATGCTAAAGGCAAAATGTGCCTGGCCAAACTTCTTGACTGCACTGCTCCATCCAACATCCAGGACTCACATGGCTCCTTCTTTGCTCATGATCAGTAGCATCTCGCCAGTGACAGCACTCATGCTGTGTCTTGGGTGGTGGATTCCCCTATTATCTAATTTCACAGATAAAAAAAATAGGCTCAGATAGGTTAAGTAACTTGCCAACTTCTCACAAGTGGTAGAGCCAGATTTTGAACCAAGATCTGTCTGACTCTAAAATCTAGGCTTTTAATGACGCTACTCTCCTTTTAGGAAGGACCACTGGAGTAAATGATGAATTTTAATAATATGTTTTTAAAAGTCAGGAGGGAAAGCTAGAAAAGTACTCAAGGAAAAAGAAAAAAAGGAAGTTAAAAAGGAGATTCATAAAAATTGGAAATACCGATAAGGGAATTACCAGTTATTGGATAATATCTTCAAAATGTTAAGCTACAGAATGCAAAATATTACACATTTTAGGAAGAAAGACATATTGCTCAAAACTGTTTCCCACCTGTAAAAGGATCCGCTGCAGGAAGGGTGTTAGAAGATCCTGATGAAGAGCCTGGAACGTACCGACCGCCACCTGTACATGTAGACAAAGGAAAATCTGAAGCACGTCAAAATTCTGACTTTCATAAATAGCACACTGCTTACATCAGAAGACTCCAAGTGTGGAGAAAAAAGAGCAAGGCAACAAAAGACAGAATAAGAGGAGTTATCTTAAGAGGGGTTATCATCAGAAGTCTTACAGTTGGTCAGTAAAAAACTAAAATTTCAGCGATTCTCTAAGTTTTGTTTTTGTTAACTTTAATACTTTTTATTATATCTTAGTTTCTGCACTTAAGTAGTAAAATGACTAGGAATTCAAATATAAAAAGATAAATTGCAGTTGGTCTCTGACCTAAATAATATACCACACAATCAGTTTCTGTTCCTATACAAATTCACTAGAATTCCTGCTGTTGTTGCTATCAAAACCACAGGCAGTAAATGTTAATCTTTTAGAGAACCTCCAGGTTCATTAACTCATGTGTCAAATAGTACATTCAGTGTGGAGATCCAGCAGGGAACAAGATTGCTTGTATCCACTGAAGCTTACAACCTACTGGAGAAGAAAATTACAAAGGGGATGAGTGCTACAAAGGAAACAGATTTCCCATTTATTTCTTTACAAATGTGTGGTGTGTGTGAGTAGGCTTTGTTAGTATCTCTAAGGAAATAATTGGAGGCATCTACCAAAGATATATCTGAGGATGCTGGTAAGGGTTTCGGAAGAGTAAAAAAGGGGAGACTGTTAGATTTCCAGATACAGACAGCTGCTTTAACATCTGTCCTCTATCTATCCCACAAGACAGCTTATACAATACAGTACTCTTTTGTACTGTAGGCTGATACTCCAACCAGAAATATCCAGATATAAGCTTTGTTTTCCCTTTTTCTGTCAAGTCTATCTGCGAGGGTTCCATTATTTATAGTTCTGTAGTGATTCAGTCTGATACCTCTGTTTAAATCAACATGCAGCTGAGATTAGCTCTATGATGTGAATGAACAATAGAATTTTGAACTAGAAGTAGAGAAGATGATTTAGGAGTGTCTGTGAGGGAAGAAGGAAAAAAAAAAAAAAAAAAGATCTGAGACAAGAACAGAATGTGCAATGCTTGTAAAAAGGAAGAACACCAGCACATGAAAGATGGGGTCAGAAATGACAGGAACCCGTTTAATAATAAAACGTCAATTTCAAAATTTTATTTAGAGCTGGCCCTGTATTTAAGAAAAGAGGGAGAATTGTATTTCCTCCCATACCATAGCCTTGGTTTCCGGGACCTAGAACTCAGGCTAACACTTCTAGAATTAAACTCCACTCAAGGACTCAAGACTAATACTACTGGGGTTATAATACTCCTGGCATGAAAACCTAATCCCATTTATAACACTTTAAACACTGTATACTATGTAATAAACAAGTGACTTAAAATGAACATGACAAATACAAATAACACATGAACTAAAATTACCCACAGTTCAGTTCTAGACTTGATGCATAACTAACCAGTTTAGCCCCATGTGAAACAGAATTTCTATTTAATAAATTTCACCAAAATAACATGAAAACAGTAACATGAAGAAACTTACAAGTTTCTTTGCATTTCAAATGGCTGAATTAGTTTCTTAATTTTATTTAGTTTACAGTGTGGCTATATTTTTGAAAGAGAACAATTTACAATTATTTCTATAAATACAAAACTACTATATAATTTGAAGCTCAAAAATATAAATCTGCTGTAGATCTTATTTTTAATTTTTTTATTTAAATAGTTAATCATAATAGGTGTTTAAATACACACACACACACACACAAAAGATAATCAACTCTGATGGGAGTATTAATATATAAGACTTAATACAAACCCTAACTTACCTGTAAAAGGATCTGAAAAACTGGTGTTTCCGAGTCCCAACATTTGACCTTTTGTGTTATCAATAATAAATTTAGCCACCTGATCCAAAAACATAGGATTCAAATCATTCTTCTGTAAGAAGTTGTATGCAGCTAACCAGGGATCATCAGTGATATTATATGGTAATTTATATGATGGTCCACCTTCATTGACATCAATTGAGAAAACATAATCAAATTCCTTAAATGGGAATATAAAAAGGAGATAAATGATTACTGTCTGTTCATATATATTAAAGGTATATATAACACAGAGTTATTTTAATAATGATAGTGTTAAACTTTCTCCAAAGCACAATGTTAAAACTTCTACTAGGCAGATAATGATTAACAGCAACCATCTGCATGTGCTTTAAGAATGGTAGTTCTCTGGGGTAGACTTAGGGGATGGATTATGACAACACATTAACTATAAAACCAAAGATTGGTTGGCAATTAGCTGATCTGAAGGCCAAAAGTATTAGCTGTTGCAAACATGTTCATAAAACACATGCCGGCATTTTAAGCACAGCCTTGCAGGGTCCCTCATGGCCTGTCAAGTTAAATGCAGCTAGGCATGAAGCATGAGAGGAAGGGTAGCACAGAAGTGCCAAACCCAAAACGGTCGGGAATAGCTTATGCATCTAACTACCAAAAGGCAAATCATGGCCAGGGCATCCATCACAAAAGGAGCTCTCTCTGCATGCAAAGATACTTAAAAACAAACAAACAAAAAAAAACTACTCAAAGACTGAGAATCTCCCCACTGAAATGTATTTTTAAATGTCAAAATACCAAAGAAAATTTTATTAGCATGGGGAAAGGGAAACAAAACCATTAATTTGTCAAATGCTTTAAGATAATAGTAATTAGAAAGCAGAAGTTGACATACTTTCCCTTCATATAAAACTTTTCCAGACGTTTGCTGACTAGCACCAGAGGAGCCAACAACATCACCAATTTTTATCCACCTCCTTTCATTAATACTCCACTGGTAGGCTTCAACTTTCTCTCCATCTCTGATTAGACGAGTCTGTCCTTCTCTAGTACCTTAAAATAAAAATTGTGTGAGTCAGAGAAAGGCAGAGTAAAATTTACAAACATTTAGATTTAAAAATTTTTAATGTTAAAGTTTATACCTAAAATATTAAATATTTTAAAACATAATTCTACTAGAAAATGGCCAAAAAGAAAATAAGGCTTCAAAGGAAACTCTATTAAATAAAGGATGATTAAAAAGATGTGATTCTACTAAAAAAGTAGCTGGCTAATCAAAAATAAAATGAGTTTTATTAATAAATGTCTTCTGACAATACTTCATTTCAGTAAATGATTCTCCATTCTTCTAGCTGATCAGGCCAAAAAGAGTAGAAGAGTGATTCCTTTATCTCAACTCTAATCCTACAGCAAATTCCATCAGCTCTATCATTAAAATATAGCTAGAACAACTAACTCTTCTCACCATCTCCAATGCTACCTATTGGTACAAGCCACCAGTATTTCTTAGTTGGACTGATTCAATGGCCTTCTAATATAGGCCCTGGAACCCCCTAGAGTCTAAATACACTGGCTGCTTATTGTGCTTATTATATTCTCTACACAGATGTTGGCAAGATTTGCTTCCGACCCTCCTTAGGAACTTTACCTGAAAGTCACATTCTCAGAAGGCCTTCAGTGGCAGAGGCACCTAGCTGTCCTCTAGAAATTCCTGCTCCTATTACAATGGAGTCCCGAGACTACATACTGAGTAATGGTCAGTGGAATCTGGGTGGGTGTGATATCAGTTCAGTTGCTCAGTTGTGTCGGACTCTTTGCGACTCCATGGACTGCAGCAAGCCAGGCTTCCCTTTCCATCACCAACTCTTCAAGCCCACTCAACTCATGTCCATTGAGTTGGTGATGCCATCCAACCATCTCATCCTCTGTCCTCCCCTTCTCCTCCCACCTTCAATCTTTCCCAACATCAGGGTCTTTTCCAATGGGTCAGTTCTTCGTATCAGGTGGTCAAAGTATTGGAGTTTCAGCTTTAGGGTCTGATATATGCTGGTTCCAAACCTAGTCCATCATTTTCTACCCTCCCCTCTTATACTATCTAGTGATTGAATGTCTATAACCAAGGGGACCCTGCAAGCACCTGCTGAAGATGGTGATTTAAGCTCGAGCACCTGAATAACTCAGAGGAGTACATATTCCAGGACACCCTGTCATCAACTGAACTCTAAATGTACAACAAATAAACCTTCTCTTGTGTTAAGCCACTGAGATTTTAGGATTTATCTGTTATAGCAACTAGTGCTATCCTAAGTAGTAAACATTTCCTGACCACTGAATTTATAACTCTTGTTTTGATTTTTATTAAAACTCAACTCCTGCTTTACTTTTCCCGTAGAATTTATCATTATCTGACATACTTGTATATCTACTTACTTTTATATTATCTGCCTCCTCCTGTAGAGTATAAATTTGTGAGAAAAGAATCTGTATTGTGTAGAGTTTAGAACAATGCCAGGTACACAGTAAGTACCTAGTAAATATTTACTGAATGTGTATATATGTATGGACAAAAAGATCACATTTTTGCAAAGAACTATAAGAATATTAAAAACATGAAATGATATGAACGTATTCAAACTCTGGTTTCAGAAATCCAAAGAAATTTTTTTATGTGGGTTGTATCAGTTGATTTACTGAATTTGAAATTAAAAATGAGAAGAATAAAAAATATATTTACTTCATGGAAAACAGTAAGTGATCTCTTTGTTATTGTTGTTTAGTCATTAAGCCGTGTCTGAGTCTTTTGCAACCTCATGGACAGTAGCCCACCAGGCTCCTCTGTCCATAGGATTTCCGAGGCAAAAGTACTGGAGTAGATTGCCATTTCCTTCTCTAGGGGATCTTCAGGACCCAGAGATTGAACCTGCGTCTCCTGCATTGGCAGGCAGATTCTTTACCACTGAGCCACCAGGGAAGCCCAATAGATCCATTACATATTGAATAAGTAATAGTTTAATGAAAAATTAGTTTTAGAAATTTAGTAAGAAGACTGGCGTTGGGCGTTGTTGTATGTTTTCGTAAATCTCTTTACCGTCTCTCTTAATGGAAGACAGCTGGATTATCATACCTGACCCTGCATTTAACCTTTGTAATTTGTTATTCGGTTGCAGTATATCAAGAAAATCCCACGTCACACGGATAATACAGTTGAAAAGAGAGGACTGGTCTAACAGCCTTTTCAGAAAAATGTGGATATTCTACATGGGCAGATCCTAAAAGGTTAAAACTTTAGAATCTAAAATCATATCAATGAACTTGTCATGCTCTATTATACTAAAATCCATTGGTCCATCAAACTCTGAACAGTTCTTTTACTCATTTATGATTGTTAGACCACAAACTGGTCATCTGGAAAACACTGATTAAATCACTGATCTATACAGATCTTCCATATGATTACACATTTTATTATTCAATATTAAAAAGTCTCATTTGTTAATATTACCACTGATGTTACAAGTCTTTCAAAATTTCAATTTTCAGTTGGAAGTTTGAATCTTATCTTTGGCAACAAATACTATCAATCGTTTTCCTTAGAGTGACATGCTCATTTCATTCATTTTCAAAAAAAAGGCCTGCCAAATATCTAAGTCTGAATAACTACAGCTGTTCTTCGAAATAAAAGTGGCATTCCATGAAAAAAGGGCAAGTTCAGCCTGCAACTCCAATGACTGCAGAAGTACTTAACCCGGAGGCATGTGGTGCTCTGGTATACTGTAGGTGTTCTTTACATCTTGTCATCCAGAACGTTAAAGACATGTACTAAAGGGCCAAAATGCAGTTTTTAATGCTTTTTCAGGAACATTCTTAAGAGCAGATGCATTTTTTCTTAAAAACAATAACTGCATGCCAGTGAAGAACACCATGACCACCTGAACAGTCTGGTGCCACTGCCTTGATCTGTGTACTAAGGAGCCAGCAGTTTTACCCACCACTGCTTTTATACCATGTTGTTAACACAGTGTTAAAAGTCAAATAACATTTTTGTATTACAAAACTAGTTATGACCATATGGATATCCTGAAAGGATCTCAGAACCCCCAGGGATTCATGGATCAAGGGATCACGGATCCATCCAACATAAAGTTTCATTTGAGACAACCACTGTCCTGATTTTAAGCTCAAATGACGCCTAACTCATTAAGCAGACATTCCATTATTTAAACTCATTTTTAGTCTATACAGCCTCTCAGAGAATCAAGTCAACCAAAAGTTATTAAATGATTGACTTCTGAACACCTACCGTATACATGAACTAAGTATTAAAAAAAAAAAAAAGATTCCTGTTTATGGGGAACTTAGCTCAAAGTCTTTAAAATGATGAGGCAGAGGCAAAAAGAACATGGGTTTCTCATTGTGATTATGCATAATAAAAATTCTCAGAAATTGGTGTCTGGCAATGAAAATAATACTCAATGACTTAACAAAACAATCTTTTTTCTGTCACTGATTATTCCAAAAGGCAAACATGGTAACGTTTTTTACTACTAGATACATTGAAATATTTACCAGGTTCATTCAGATGTTCCCTCCCAGGAAGTTGTTCAGCATTAATGTCCCCTAAGTCACCAGTTTTGGAATCAATGGTTGCTTGAGAGAGTTCTCTTTCAAAAGCCTTGATTTCCTCAGCACTTGCTGTCCGATCCTCTGATTCTGTAAACACTCTAATAATACCATCACTGTAATGAAACAGAAACTGATTTTAAGTCATTACCACAATATATTAACATTATCACACTTAAAAGATCCAAAGCAAAAATAATCTGTATATGTGAATATGAAAAATGTTACTACATATTTATTGCTGAATATAGAACGATGCTGATTTCAGCACACTACTCTCTACTTTCCAAAGCAACAGAAAGGATGGAAAAAGACTTTTTAAGAAAAAAGTTACTGGCAAAGAACAAAGAGATATATATTTAACACAATTTTCAATTCCAAATTAAATATTTACCATCACAAAAATCTACAGGTATAGTATACACTTTCAAAGTTAGTAGTACACATGTATTACGGTATACAAAAGAGTGGTGAACTGTTTCACTTACAAAGGGCTCAAATGCCCAACATAAGGCTTAGAAAATACTAGATGCTCAATATCCATTCATTAGAAACACATGGAGCCTGTCCTTGCTATTCCATTAATTAGCAATGTTACCCAACAAAACAAAACAAAACAAAAAAACAGCTTCACCTCTGGACTAGATGGCAGGCCCAATTTCTATTCTTGGGAAAATGACTTGGTTTCCATAATTTCTCTTTTCAAAATTTTGTGGTGAGAGAGGCAAGTTACCCACTTTCAACTGTATTAATCTCACTCAGCTCTATAGTGAACTTTCTTACTTAACCTTCTACTAACAGCAAATGTTATCACTTTATTTATTTTTCTTCAATTTTAAATAAGTTTAGGGTGAAAATAACTAAACCGACATATCAACCCTGACCCAGCCAAGGAGTAACACACACGTGCTTTAGTAGATCCCGTTCTCTTACGGCTGTCACTCTCTTTTTCCTCTTGCCTTCAATGCCAGAGTACCCTGTGATCCTTTCCTTCATCCATTTCTTCAAAAAAGTCTTTGTCTCCTCTTACTACCGTTTTCTATCATTTTCTATCAAAATGTGATGTCGAAAAGGTCACTACTAACATCTTTCAAAGCAAATCCAAAAGCTTTTCTAACTTTTCATTCCTTAACCCCTCATGTACTTACTGACACTGATCACAATTGGCCTCCAAAATCTCTTTTTTCCAAGTTTGAATTTCAACACCTGGATTGTTTTTTCTTTTTTCGGCTACTAGCTTTTCTTTCTCTATCCACAGTGTAGCATAAATTCAGCCTTTAGTACTGCTCCTTCCCTTCTGTTTCTTCGTTCAGATGCCCTATCCCTGGTCTCTGGAAGTCTGGTGCTAATCTTGATCTGCGGTCCCAGCTGTTACACTGGGATCCAGTCCAACTGCCTGAGTGTGACTTAACAGCACAGATCCCAGGAGGTTATCACCTTTCTCACCAGACCAGTTCTCGCACTTCTCCATTTTTATTAATGTGGACTTCTACTCATTCAAACTTTGAAACTTTATCCTTTTTTTTCATCCCCTTTCTGATCATTTTCCCTCTGCATTATCTCATTTTTTGGTCTTCTATCTATTAATACTGTGGGGGTAATAATATTTCATAACTTTACATCCCACCCCTACAGTTGCTTTTTAATTTGGTTTCCTGTCCATTGTCACCACTAGTTAAATCTAACCTACATATTTAATGATTCCTAAGTTCTGTTCACCACTTCTTACTCAAGAGCTATAACCCTTTAACCCCAAGCACTGAATCTAACAAACGCCGGGCATTCCAGGCTCTTCACGATTAAGCCCCACCCTACCAGCTTACCACTGTCATCCACTACTCCCCAGAACTGGTCCTCCACCATTTGCCTTCGTCTCCCACACACGTCACTCCTGGTCCCATGCCACACTTTACTTGTACTTCTATTTTTGATAGAAACTTTCTTTGCTGTTTTTATTCATTATCTTTCAAAACCCAATTCAAATTTCTTCTCCAAAAGGTTTGCCCACACCAATTTGTAATTTCTCTCATTTCAAGTTTCAACTGTACAACCTGTAATACAATACTAATGCAATATATATCATGTATCACTAATGCAAAAGCTGTTATACCTAGTACTGTTTTGTTTAGTGACACAAATATACCTGTGATCTCCCCAGTTCACCTGAAATTCTATGGCTTATCTCTGTGCTCCCTACCTAAGGCCTAGACACATATCATTGATTGATTGACTAGAATGTGAATACCTCGCACCAACCACAATGTCACCATTGTCCAGCACACAGCAGCACCATATAGACTGAGCTGGAAGTCGGATTGTTTGAGCACATTCCCCATGTTTCCAGATTCTCAGAGATCTGTCTTCTGCTGTTGTCACAAAATCTAAAATTAATGAATATGGGAAAAATTAGCCTGAATAAATAAAATTCAGTATTTATATATACTACCTTTCTAAATAGGCATCAGATCAGATCAGATCAGGTCACTTACTGATATTTAAACCCCAAAGTACTTATAAATTATAGTTCTAAATTTTATGTATATGTCACTTATACCATATACAACTTCAAAAAATTACATTTTTGTATGTTCACATCTTACTATACTTTACACCAATAAATTGTATGAAATCTTTCTTCAGATGCCCAAGAACCTTTTACAACACAACCATCAAGTCTGAATGAATATAAAGATGATCATAACAGTTTTCTCCTTAGGAAAAATATATTTACAAAATAAAGTTACTAAATTATTCAAGTTACAGTTAGTAAACTGAAAACTGATTTAAACCATTAGCACTCTGCACCACCTCCCCAACCTCAAGATGGGACAGAACAACACTCAACACAGAATTTTAAATATGTAGTATAAGACAATCTTACCTTTACAATTTGGAAAGACAGATATGCTATAAATATAATTTGTATGACCATAAAATACTTCAAGACACTCGCCAGTGATTTGCCACCTTCTAATACTAGCATCATTTGCACAGGAGAGAAATTCTGTTTCACTCAAAATTGCCAAGCCTCTTACACAGTCTTCATGCCCTGTATTAAAATATATATATAAATCAATAAGAATGGATCATTTGGTTGATGGCTCTATGTATTTTAATTTACTAACACTATTAAACATACCAGTGAATATTAAAAACTGATTTTCAAGTTAGAGAAATACATTTTTTTCCCCTTAGAAAAGCCTGGTAGCCAAAACTGGTAGTGTAGTTTTGGCAGTATTTTTTAATCACCAGTCTTAGGAAGTTATTTTATATTTATCATATCTTCTCTACATTATTTCTTAAAACACTCTAGAAATGGGATTTTGATCCATACAATTTTTTTTTTAAAGGAAATCCTTTATTTATTTGTTGGCTGTGTGGCATGCGGGGCCTTAGTTCCCAACCAGGAATCAGACCTGATCACCTGTGGTAGAAGTGTGAAGTCTTAACCACTGGACTGACAGGGAAGTTCCCCCATGATTTTTACTTGAGAATTCATTTCAACTTTTTTTTCCCAGTAACAAGAGTTATTATTCATAACATACATAATACTCAAATATAACACATGAATAACAAAGTAAATAGCTCCTCAATTTCTCACTACATAATACTAAGATTAGTATTTATAAAGCACCAAGAAAACAAAAACCAGGATTACAAAAAAGATTTCAATTATTTAAGAGTTTGAAATAAAATCTATCATAGGATAAACTTTATTCAAATGTGAAATAGGTTGAGAGAGATTAATTTATCTAAAACCACACAATTAGTGGCAGAGCTAAAGCAAGAATTCAAGTTTCCTGCCTCTTATTTCCTACCTCTTTTGATTCAAATAACAACTTCTCTTACTCTTTTGATTCAACCAAAACATATAAAGCTAAACATTGTTGCTTTACCAAGGGAAATATTTCTTAATTTATATAAATGAAGGCATTAAAATGATAAAATAAAAATTAAGCACTTGATTTTTTTAAAAGGGCAAGAATTTACTGAATTAAAACTTGTTATTGTATAGCTAGATTATATATACGTGTATGTATTTATTCCTCTCAAAGGACATTAAATGTTTTTAAAAACGTAATAAGATTCAATTTTTTCAATATTAATTGAGGCACTGTAGATGTCGCTACAATGTTTTTTAAAAGGACAAAACATTTTCAGAAGTTTGTAATCTAATAAAGGAGATCAGACATCTAAACCTTTCCCATGCTCAGTATTTGCTGATTTAGATTACCTATAACAGATTAATAAAACTTGACACATATAGTGTATGTATGGAAGCAGAAACAGAGGGATGTTCTGACTCATTGTCCATTTTCCACCTACAGATAGTTTTTTTATCTGCACAAGGGACTTCTTGCAGTATTATCCAAGATGTTGATCAACTTTAAGGAATAAATAGAAGCAAGGAAAAACAAACAAAAATCGCATCAAAAATTTAAGTGCCACACAAATAAATCATCAGTACTAATATTAGACAGCCAATTCCTCATTTTAGGAGTTATTTAATAGCTGAGGTTTTACAAGACTACCCACCTGAAAGTACAACATAAACAAAGCCTGAAAATTCTTATTATTAAACAATGTATTTCAATATTAATAAAAGCATGAGTGAGGTTGTCCACACATATGAAGGTAACTCAATTGACCCACACTTAGTAAGACTTATGCTTGGAAGTTTCAGGCTAAATCGTTCAAATGACAACCAAAACATAACTGAGTACCAAAAATTACATAAATAACGTACATAGAAGCACATAGCCATATTATAGCTTATGAAGTAGCTATTTATTAGCCCATATCTGGTTGTCTTATGACAGATCTCAGCACAGCTTTTAAAAAGATATGACATATTAACTGTCAGAAAATTTATACTCACCCAAATTAAACGGCTGAAATACACTGATGTTTTTCAAGTATCACTTTAAAACTTCTAAATTAAAAAAAAAAAATCACCTGTGCAAATATGAAGCAATGAGATTACAAAAGCTGTCTACTGTGATCTTACCAGAAAAAGTCCTCTCGCATCTTCCAGCTTTCCACAGTTTAATAGTCTTGTCTGCTGATCCAGTTAGCATTAAGCCCTGTTCAGGTAATATCTTTACTGCCCAAACTGCAGCTGTATGACCCTGTGAGGAAAATGGGTATTAAGTTGCCACAGAATCATCATATTTAATTATTTTATCAAATACTTGCACAGAACTACTGTACCTGTAAGGTCATCATGCATTTGTCATTCAGCCAGACTTTAGCAGTTGTGTCCCATGAGCCACTAAGTAATGTCCCAAACTTGCCAGATGAAAGACTACAAACTAAAGGAGAAAAAGGTTAACTAACATATTTGCATAGAGAAAAATGCTCAATCTTGCCAGTTACTAAAACACTACAATTTTAAGTTCACTTTATGAAGTGAGGGTATTTAGCTAATTAAGGCTTAACTCAATGGAAATACAGAAAAGTACAGATTCTAGGGCCAAGCTCCCTGGATCCAAGTCCAAACCATTCCATTTAGGAGCTATCTGACCATAGGGATATTATTTAACATCAGATTCCTCATCTGTAAAAGGAGAGAGCAGGATTAAGTGGGTTGCACAATCCCTTCCAGTTCTAAGAAACTATACAGAAAAATAATGCAAAAGATTTTGGAACACTACATAGTTATTTAGGGTCACACTAGTCAACATGACAAAAAAACTATAGATTCAAGCTAAGTGTTCAACAGTAATGAGATGGCTAATTAAATGCTTTACCTTGATGTAAAACTGTACAAGCTAAAAATTATAAATATGAAAAATTATCTAAAAACATGGAAACAAAAAAGTCAAGAGTTCTGATTTAAAATGGCAGACTGTCGGCAGTAATGCTATAAATGGTCTTAATTTACAAGGACAAAGAAGACAAAATTATATAACTGACTTAGCAAAAAGGAAGAGGTTACACCGAAAGAGATTAGAAGCAGAGTAACTGGCCCCACAAAACTATGGATACTAAATGGTATCCACTAGGTTCCACAGAGGATAGGGCTAAGCAGAGAACCTAAGAAATGAGAACAGTGATTCAAAGCCTGCACACAATGCAGTGAAACACCAGAACTCTCCTCTCAGCCTACAGTGTCAGGAAAGCACATCCTCACCCATTGCAGGAAGGAGATAGGAGGTTTATCCTCTGGAGGAACTGCAGCTGAGTTTCTAGACTCAGGTCATCAGGCATAATAAATGGCTGGAATAAGGAGCCCCAAGAAACACAGAATAAGCAGAAAGTCTCCATCCTAAAATGTGGTACCTATACCTGCTCCCACAAAACCAGCAGTCAGGCATATATCGATCTCCATTCACCTAGGCAAGAGGCAGGAGCATTCTCAGAGGACTGAATAATGTTCAAGAACTCCAGATGCAGACATTTGAAAGGATTTCCATCTAAAATGTCAGGCCATCAGCTCAACCTCTAACAAAGACCACCAATCACCAAGCTCCATCCACTTGAAAAAGAAAAACCACAACAAAGAAACAGAAAAATAAGGGGGGAAAGGGCTTGAGATATCCATAAGAAACAAATCCAATTTCAGAAATCAGAAGAAAAATCTTCAATCTGATATTATTTGCAAACAGGTATTATATAAAAAAAGAACTAATGAGAGACCAAGAAAAATAAATGCTAAAAATAGAAGAACCAAACTAAAAAACCAGGGGGAAAAATCTGAGAATTGGACCCAAACGGCAAAGATATAGAAAACAGGAAAGGATAGTTAAGAAAGTTAGAAAACAATTTTAGAATGTCAAACATCTAAGTAACAGAGATTCCATTAAGAAGTAACTGGGGAAAGAGGAGAAATTGGGGCAGAAAACAAAGAAACAGTATAAGAAAGATTCCCTCAAAGTGAAGGTCAAGATATCCAGACTGAATGAACCTACAGAAGTATCCAGTGAAAGGCACTTTAAGAAACAGAGACAGAGATGCACTGTGGTATTTCATAACATTAGAAATAGAGAAGATCCCAAAAGTTTGGGAAGGGACCAGAAGTGTCCCATAGAAAAGACAGGGGAAATGCATCAAATTTCTAAATAACACCATACACTAAAAGACAATAGAGCAATGCCTTCAAAATTCTGAAGTTAAATGGATTTAACACAGGATTCTACATCTAGCCAAATTAACAGTCAAATATAAGACTAGAATAAAGCTATTTTCCAATATGCAAATACAAAATATATTTAACCCCCATGTTACAGCTTTCTTAGGAAGCTGCAACAGCTGTATTATACTAAAGAGTAAGCTAAGAATGATGTAAACAAGGGATCTAGGAAATAGGGAAATCTGGAGATGACATTAACCCAGGGAGTATGAATGCAACAGGTGACTAAAAGGTACCAAGAGGGAGGTTTCCAGGAAGCACATGGAACATGTAAAGATTTAATGTGCATGGTAGCCATTAGTGATATTCATAAAATATTGTCTGCTCTTTACCTTCTAAGCAAATTATAAGACTGAACTGCTTCAGTTCCTTTGGCCTCAGGCATGTTACATGACTTGTTCTGGCACTGAAAAATTGAGCAGCAATCATGTTATTTCCAGGTGGAAGCTTTAAAAACAGGAGCTAAATTAGGCCATGCTCCTCCCCATTGCTCCAGCATCTGTGAAAGCACATGCTGCACTGGAGCCTGTCATCTGGATACCTGCTGCACTGGAGCTATAAGAAGCAAAGCAAGCTGACTGCATTAAGCCACTGTGACCCTAGAGCTGTCTGTTACCACAGTATCACCTAGCCTACTTCACTGAGTCAGAATTAGCAGCAAAAGTGAGGCACCACTAAAGCAAGTACCTGAAATATATGGGATTAGTTTAACAGACAGGTGATGAGGAGATTGCTAACACAGAGAGGAGACCAATGATCCTTATTACATAGTAAGGAACATTTGGTAAAGCTGCCACTGGCATTAACTCAGGACACAATAAATTTGTTTTCTAAGGAAAAGAGGCTGGAAAATGGGACTCCTGCGTTAGGAGTCATTTACTATTGGATGCATCTGGCTAGGTAGTAAAAGAAAGGAATGAGATCAAGAACTGGCTGGCTCCTAAGCAGGAATGAAGAGTCCAAACCTAGGGATTTGCAGAGCTGAAAGAGCCAACTGCTTCTCAAGCCCAGATGAAAAATATAAACCCTAGAAGTCCTTTCAGCACCAAAGGACAAGTGACATCCAGCTACATAACAGGTACAACTCAGAAACACAGCCATCCGTCCTGCACAGTGCCAAACTTCCAAATGGATGTAAAGTATGTTCAAAGCAAAGAAAATTAAGGTTGTTGCCATGAAAATAAACGCTTTCAACTGGGAAAATAGCTCAGGGAAAAGAACCTAAAGGCTTAGCTTTTCCAGTTAACTCATGTCCTTGGAAGGAAAGTTATGACCAACCTAGATAGCATATTAAAAAGCAGAGATATTACTTTGCCAACAAAGGTCCGTCTAGTCAAGGCTATGGTTTTCCCTGTGGTCATGTGTGGATTTGAGAGTTGGACTGTGAAGAAAGCTGAGCGCCAAAGAATTGCTGCTTTTGAACTGTGGTGTTGGAGAAGACTCTTGAGAGTCCCTTGGACTGCAAGGAGATCCAACCAGTCCATCCTAAAGGAGATCAGTCCTGGGTGTTCTTTGGAAGGACTGATGCTAAAGCTGAAACTCCAACACTTTGGCCACCTCATGCAAAGAGTTGACTCATTGGAAAAGACTCTGATGCTGGGAGGGATTGGGGGCAGGAGGAGAAGGGGACGACAGAGGATGACATGGCTGGATGGCATCACCGACTCAATGGACATGAGTCTGAGTGAACTCCGGGAGTTGGTGATGGACAGGGAGGCCTGGCGTGCTGCGATTCATGGGGTCGCAAAGAGTCAGATACGACTGAGTGATGAACTGAGCCGAACTGAATGTAACTGGAAAGTGTTATACATATGTTGACGAAAAAACAGGACGACTCTACCATTTAGAACACAAAATTTGGGCTAGAAAGCTGACAAAAAAACAACATGACATAAGGATGTCAATCATTAATTTCTTCATCTTCAACTCACTGATGTGGTATTTTTCAAATTAAAAAAGTTAGAAAGAAATGACACTGGCCCCAAATCATCAAGCAACTTAACAAAATAATAAAAGATAACCTATGATAAACTAGAAATAAAGCAAGCAGAAAAAATACCCTTAAATATGAAGCAATATTTTTACTGCACAGGTTTCTATGAGAAACACCTTTACAAAATCAAGATACATATGATTACATAAAATAAACCTTTGCATTACAAAAACAGGAAAACAAGAATATAGCTCTCAGGGGGACAAAATGCCAACGAGCCTTCCATATTTAAAAAAATGCCCCCCTCCATAATGAGAGATGCAAATTACCCCATACTAAAACATCATTTTGGCAACAATCTAAAAATCTGACAACATATTTGACTGGTAAGGGAAGAAGGGATTCAAATATTGCTGCCGGAAATGCAATAAAGGTTATGACACCAAATTAGGGGGTTTGGCAATAATTAATAAAATTACATATGCATTTACCCTTTGATCCAGAATTGGATATCATACCTAAATTACACTCACACACACATAAAAACCCAACCAAAAGACATTTGTACGAGCAAAAGATTGGAAACTTAGATATCCATCAATAGGAGACCAGTTGAATAAGCTAAAATAGCTTTAGTATAGCTACACAATGAAATATAATGCCACTGTAAAAATGAACGAAGATTTCTATATACAGCAATAAAGTATTCCAGGACAGTATTATCAAGTAAAAATAGCCAGGGTAGAAAACTAAATACAGTATGTTACCTTCTATCTAAGAAAGGGGTAACATAGATATGCTATTTTTTTTTGTTTTTTTCCAGAAAGAACAGAGCTATTAATAAAAAACTAGTCACTTACAGGGAGGGGATATATATATATATATATATATATATAAAATTATGACTGATTCAAATTGCAGAATGGCAGAAACTGACACAACACTGTAAAGCAATTTTCCTCCAATTAACAAAAATTAAAATTTCACATGAAAATAGAATAATACAAAAATTACTTATAAGAAAAGGACGGTGTGAGAAAGCAACACAGACTTCTCTGAACTCACAGCTTTTTCTTTGTAAACTGTATGTTTAATTACAAAACAAAATTAATTAAAAAAAACAGCTTTTTCTTTGTAAACTGTATGTTTAATTACAAAACAAAATTAATTAAAAAAAAAATCCTGGACCACAACTCAAATCGAGGTTTCTAAATACTATCTCCCACTAAAAGAAAAACATAAGGTTCTTGGCAAAATTGTTGACTTCAGGTCTAGAACATTCTATAGTACCTAAAGTAAGGGCTTACCAAGAAGCCACAGGGGTGTGGAAAAAAGGGAACGTTCTTGCACTGTTGGTGGGAATAAAAATTGATACAGCCACTATGGAAGATAGTATGGAGATTCCTTAAAAAACTAGGAATAAAACGACCATATGACCCAGCAATCCCACTCCTAGGCATATACACTGAAAAAGACACATGTATCCCATTGTTCGCTGCAGCACTATTTACAATAGCTAGAACATGGAAGGAACCTAGATGTCCATCGACAGATGAATGGATAAGGAAGTTGTATATGTACATATATATGATGGAATATTACTCAGCCATAAAAAGGAATGCATTTGAGACAGTTCTGATGCAGTAGATGAACCTAGAATCTATTATACAGAGTGAAGTGAGTCAGAGAGAGAGAGATAAATATTGTATTCTAACGCACATATAAGGAATCTAGAAAAATGGTACTGAAGAATTTATTTACAGGGCAACAATGGAGAAACAGACATAGAGAATAGACTTATCGACATGGGGAGAGGGGAGGAGAGGGTGAGACGTATGGAAAGAGTAACATGGAAACTTACACTACCATACGTAAAATAGATAGCCAACGGGAATTTGCTGTTTGACTCAGGAAACTCAAACAGGGCCTCCGTATCAACCTAGAGGGGTGGGATGGGGAGAGAGATGGGAGGGAGGTTCAAAAGTGAGGGGATATATGTATACCTATGGCTGATTCATGTTGAGGTTTGACAGAAAACAACAAATTCTTTTAAACAATTATCCTTCAATAAAAAAAAAAAAAAAAGAAGACGCCATAGGAACCAATTGTTTAAAGAAGCTTTCAATTGGGACAGTTTGAGAATCAAAAAAGAAAACAAGATGTTAGGGAATCAACTCATTCTGAAACTATCAAAAGAGGTGGGGGAGGGCAGAAGGCAAGCATTTACCTGTCTTTTCTGGGTAAGTGTGCCACAGGGTAAACAAACAGTAGATGTGGTAGTTTCTTAACTAAACATGCTAGGTATTAAATCCAGAAATAATGGCAGAATTAGAGTAAATTTTTTTTTTGAGGGGTCAACAAGCTATGGCCTGTGGGCCACCTGTTTTTGTACGGTGCACAAACTAATAATAGTTTTTATATTTTTAAGTGGGTGAGAGGAAAATAAGGCACTTCTTGACATATGAAAATTATATGACATTCATATTTCAGTGTCTATAAATAAAGGTTTACTGAAACACAGACATGTTCACTCATTTATTTACTGTCAATGGCTGCTTCTCCACGCAACAGCAGAGGTGAGCAGTTATGAAAGTGACTGCATGGCCTGCAAATCCTAAAATATTTACTATCTTGCCCTGTACAGACAAAGTTTACCAAACCCTATTATAGTGCTATACATTGAACTATTTACAAATGAAATAGTATATTGGAAATTTCCTTTAAAATAATGTTGTGGAAGCGGCAGAAGATGAAACCAAATAGGCCATATGTTGATAATCCTTAAACCTATGCAAATACATGGGTGGAAGAGAGCATTATAGTATTTCTCTTAAAATACGTTGTCTCTACTTTTATATACATTTGAGGATGTCCTTTAAAAAAAGTTCTAAAAAAATCTGTATCACTCTGTATTGCAGATTTCCCATACCTACACACAAAGCATTTTGCAAACTCCTTAAAGGAATTCAGTTTAGAATGCTTATGGGCCATACTATTTGTTTACAGATATCCCAAACTATTCCAGACACAACAAAAACAAAAAGTACACATACTGTATTGATTAACTGTATCATTTTATAACCAAGAGCTGTTAAGCAATCACAAGTCCAGGAATATAACAGAATCAGAAATATATACAAATCACAGAAAACATTATTCAAAAGTATTAAATACTCTCATATAATGATATCAGATCCCCTACATACATTCCTTCTGAGACTTAATTTGCTGCATAAATACGGAAATAACAGTCCAAAGATAAAGGAAGTGCTCTCAGTTTTCCGGAGTAAATGAATTCCTTACAAAATTTTGGTTGAAAAACCAAAATTACAAAGCTTATAAAACTATAATCTCTCCCTTTTATAACTGAAATCTTTGCTTTTTACGTATATAAGTATGTCAGCCCTTACTGATGACAGTAAGTCTATAACAGAGAATTTATAGAACAATGATGATTCAAAAGGTTTTCTGTATCAAGCCACAGTGATAGGTAATAATAATAATAATAATAAAACCAGGGAAAGCTGATGTAAGAATTTTATCTTCAAAAAGATGACACTTATTCAAACAGAAAAATGCCAAAGTGTTACACTCACCAGTGTTTTTGTGACCTTTTAGTACATAAAGTGGTGCTGGACTCTCAAGTGAAAAAACGCAAATATTGTGGTCATTTCCTCCAGTGGCGATTAGTCCATGAGGGTACACGTCACTTGAAGGTATGATGCATACACAAGAGACAAAATTGGAGTGGCCACTCATACAGTGCATTTCTGTAAAGCCCCTGTTAGGACTGGAAAGACATGACAGTTAATAAGATATACACTGGTCCCCTTATTTTATTTCTACTTATCAGCCGTTGTTACCCTAAGAAATTTCTAGTGAAGTGAAACATTCATGCAACTGGGATAATGGAATCTACTATCTATAAGCCTAAAACTACTGAGGACCTTTTCGTACTATGAAACATTAACTTAGTATTCATTAGTATAGATACTAATACTAAGTAGCTAGACTATCAATCACACTCAATATGTGAACTAAAGGGACTAATACAGGGACATATAAATGACTGCTCTAGGGACACAGGATATTAATAACTGCCTGGGGATTAGAATAATTACCAAACTGTTATACATATCATTTACTTGGCATCACTGCCTTACATAACAAGACAAACAACAGATATATATATATATATATACACACACCACGTGGAAGGCAATAAATTAGCTGCTGAGGGGAATTAAAGAATTATATTTCTGACTCAAACTAAATCAAGGAGTTTGTGGTTCAGCTAAAGGAGATAACACAAGTGTACATAAAGAGGGAAGAGTCCTAGATAAATATTGCACACACACTCATTCATTCCTTTTCCAAACACCATTATAACAATACATATTGTTTTGTATAATGCATATTCTGTTTCTATCTATGTTTATTTTAAGAAAGGTATTAAATCCCCACGGTCAGAGAGAATAAGAAAAAAAAAAAAGAACAATTATAACACTGAATACGGAAAACTGACAGAAATGTAGTAACAGCCTTAGGATACGTGAATAAAATGAGTTCTAAACAGGAACAGGGAAAGTAAGAGGCCCAATTTACCAATGAACCTCCAAAAGGCTCAAGAATGAGCACCATTACGTATCTCTAGGAAATGGGGACAAAAAAAGGGAGGAACTAGAATTAGGAAAGCTAGTTGAAAGTCTTCAGAGTCAGAAGTGGAATCATTTCAAAAAATCTTCAAAGGAAGGTATTTGGTAGTACCTATTTTTTTTTTCCTCCAAATCTTTTCTTTTTTTTAAATTTTATTTTAAATTAGAGGATAATTACCTTATGATGATATTGTGATGTTTCTGCCATACATCAACATGAATTGGCCATAGGTATACACATGTAAAATTTTAACTTGTCTATTTTGGTGCAGTTTTTTAAAAATGTGGTTTCAGAAACCATTTTATCAATAAGTCCAAAGAAATGTAAAAGATAAGACATCTTAAAAAGTCTATATTATATAAAGTACTAAATCTACCTAAATGTGCCCCTAGGCACTCTCTAGTATCAATGTTTGTGTGTAGTGTTCTGTGAAGCTCTTAATGGCAGAGTCCAGACTTGGTTTTTCTTTTCATCTTCCTAAATTTGCAGCACAGTGTTCTACATGATAATCATTAAGTACTTCTTGAATCAGTGGGGGGGAAAAAATGCATACAGCATCAAGAAAAACAAACAAACAAACAAACTGCCCCTTGTACCCAGCAAAAGTCAGAAGTTTTTTCTTCAGAAAAGTCTTTGGCTGGAAGGAGAGGGCGGTAACACAGGCACAGTTGAGCCTTGGGGTATGGGTGGTGCATGGGTGAAAAATCCACCTGTGATGCAGAGGCCCTGGGTCAGGAAGATCCCCTGGGCCCTCGCAGTCCAGTACTTTTCCCTGGAGAATCCCATGGACAGAAGAGCCTGAAGGACTATGATCCATAGGGTCACAGAGTCGACACAACTGAACACGCACACACCCTAATACTAAGCGCAGGATAAGAATTACTAGACATTTGGGCTAATATAGTGACCAAAACAAACAGGGAGAGGAAACAACCAATTTAGAGGAAACAGACCACTTAGGGAGAAAATAACTTAAAAATAAAAAATCAGCATTAGCATCCTTAGAGATATAAGATATTGCAACCATGAAACAAAAACATAATTTCACAAAAAGTCAAGGCAATTTTTGAGAAAGTATAGTAGAGAGAGAGAAAAAAAAGAGATACACAGAGAGAAATAAAAAAGCAATTTAAAAACAAGTTCAATATATGAATAAAAAGTTCCACAAAAGAAGACAGATAAAATGGAGACAATAAAACTAAAGAATTTAAGAAAACGTTCCAGAACATATGGACATGAGTTTTCACATTCAAAGAGGCCACATTTAATGAACCTGAAAAATGAATGAATGTAGACTGCCTTCCAGAGAGAAAAAAAAATAGGTCAAGAATCACAATGACTTCAGACTTACTGTAACACAATGAATACAATGGAATAATGGCTTCAAAATTCCGAAGAAAAATTATTTGGAAATTACAATGCTACAAACTTTTAAATTATTATTCAGGTAGCTAGGCAGGCTAAAATCATTTTCCAAATGTAGGTCTTAATACACTATCACTGTGCTGTATTTCAGGAAGCTCCTGGAGGATGTATTCTAATAAGGTGTCAAGGAAGAAAACCAAGAAAGTTTAAGGATAACTGATAGAAGAAATTCAACGCAAGAGTCCAAAAATGGCGTAAGAGGACAGTGAAGGAAGATCCCAGGACTAGTTGTGCACCAGATCAAGTGAGAAAGTGAAACTGTAAAACAACCAGTGTCTAGAGGTCTTGAAAGGAGATTTAGGTGATTAGTAAACAATATAAAGTTGAATTAGTGATGCATTCATAGAAAGTTAAAAACAAAAAACAAGATAATTATTAACTACAAGGAAATCATAAAATTGTTGAGGAAAAGCTACCATAGTTTATTCCACACCTCAGGTGTAGACAGATTCTGTACAGTCACAAAATACTGATTTAGTCTAAATTAAACTATAAGGGTCGAGGCATAGAAAGGATGCCTATTTGAGGTAGATTGGCAGAAAGCAGAAAAGAGAGCTATATTTTCATATTCCCTGATAAGAACTAACAGAAAACACTAAAACAGAGAACTAAAAAAATGTTTAAAGAAATAGCAGTACAGCACTTTATATAAAAATATGGAAGAAAAATTAAAAAATAAGCCATTAAAAGAGATGAAAATTTTGCCTCCAAGAAAAGGGAATAGTGGGTTGGAGGGCAGAAAGTAATGGCTCTAATTTCTAAATAAACTCCACTTGACTAAGGACCCAAGTGCTGAGTAAACATGAGGGAGAAGTTACTCCAGCCTTGGCATGGTCAGGGAATATTTAATGAATGAGGCTGAATCTGAAGTTGGAGTCTTTCAAACACGGATAGTTTTCAAAAGGCAAAGCAATCACTGGTGATAGACTTGGGAAATCCAGTTTACTGTGAGGTGGGCTTCTAGAGGCTTGGAGCCATCTGCAATAACGGCATGTTGACTGGTTCAGGTCAATGTACAACCAAAAAATAAAGTCTCCAATCTGAAGCACCTTCAGAAGGCCTGGAGGCTTTCTGGGTTTTCAGAGGGTCCTTGTGAAAGATAAGGTATCAGATTTAGTCCACACTAGAACTATTTTGGGAGAAGGCAATGGCACCCCACTCCAGTACTCTTGCCTAGAAAATCCCACGGACGGAGGAGCCTGGTAGGCTGCAGTCCATGGGGTCGCGAAGAGTCGGACACAACTGAGTGACTTCACTTTCACTTTTCACTTTCATGCATCGGAGAAGGAAATGGCAACCCGCTCCAGTGTTCTTGTCTGGAGAATCCCAGGGAGGGTGGAGCCTCATGGGCTGCTGTCTATGGGGTCGCACCGAGTCGGACACAATTGAAGAGACTTAGCAGCAGAACTATTTTGCCTCCTTGAAACTTAATTTCCCCTTCATTACCAATCCATCCCTACATTACCCTAATCCAGAACCCTATCAACAATGGACATGAGAAAACGAAAATGTGTACTCTTTGGCTCCGAACATTTTACTGCACTTTACTAATTTCAGTAATATACCATGAAATAAATAGAAACTGTCAGGATGTCAGCCTTGAGGAGACTTTTCATGACACTAAAGGTATGGCTGAGACACTAGTTCGGCTGCCTGAAGAGTGACTATGAGATGCTCTACTATAGTTCTACAGTTCTCTTGGAACTGAGAGGAAAACCACCTTATCACACCAATCCCACTATTGAGCCCTGTGCCTGGAAATAATCAGTGTTAGTCGAAAACCACATGTCTAAAAACAAAAACAAAAGTCTAAAAAACAAAACCAAAAGACAACATGAATTGAGTGAGAAAAACTAGTTATTAAAGAGAAGATCATTTCAGCTCAAAGTTCCTCATGTTTTTGTGATCCAGTGATTTAAGCTCTTGGCAATCTAGCACAGTCCTATAAAACATGTGAAAGTTTAAGGATTCAGCTATCCAACAGATTTCAACGATTACAACAAGCATTCTTCAACGACTCCTTACTGTGGCATTCATAACCTACTGGGCATGTGCTTCTACTGAATTCAACGTTAAATGCAGTTTAGTCAGTAATTGGTACTCAAATACACAAGAAGTTACATATCAGTGTTACCAAGTGGTTTGGCATATCATAAATCTCGAAGTTAGAGAAGACCTGATCCAGTTCAATATAGGAGTTTGCTCTATAAATCCCTAATTTTTCTTGGCTGCATGACTGCAAAAGCCTATAAACAGATCTCTTTCCACATTTATCCCTTTGCAATTCATTCTCCACATGAAGCTAGCAGAAACTTCTCCACAGGTAAATCAAATCATGCTGCTCCCTGCTGAAACTCTTTGGGGGCTTCTACCTAATAGCTCCTTTAATTAGCCCTCTTCTGGGCACGTCCTGGCTTCTGCCTAAGACCTACCTGCACTTCACAGCTCATTCCCTCCTGCACACAGGGACTTTTCTTCTATTTGGTCCAGAGCTGTGTCTGCTTTTCCTACTGCCTACAATACTCTTCCAATTGACTCACTTCCGTTCCTCATTCCCTTGACTACCTCCAGCTCAGTGCCTTTTAAGAAGAAATAAAAACCCAATACACCTTTCTCAGAGAAGCCTCCTTCTTTAACATCTCTCTCCACTCAACTCTCTATTTGTTTTCTTCACAGTACACATGCCAAAGTGTAATTATTTATTTGGTTGTTTTCTTCATCCATCTTCCCTCCTAGACTGTAGCTAAGATCCATAAACACAGGAAACTAGTCTTATTCTTCTTCTTCAGGATCACAAACAAAAAGGAGGCTCTCAATAAATAGTGATCATCTGAATTTATGGATGAAAATGTATGGTTTCATTGAGTGAAATCTCTGATGTGAGAATTACTACATAAACTCACTCACCTCAATTTTTCCCTTTCTAAAAAGAAATCTGCCTTCTAGGTCTTAAATTTCCTGTTTTGTTCAGTTCACTCAGTCGTGTCCAACTCTTTGCGACCCCATGGACCAGAGCACGCCAGGCTTCCCTGTCCATCACCAACTCTTGAAGCCTACTCAAACTCATGTCCATTGAGTCAGTGATGCCATCCAACCATCTGATTCTCTGTCGTCCACTTCTCCTCCCATCTTCAATTTTTCCCATCAGGGTCTTTTCAAATGAGTCAGTTCTTTGCATAAGGTGGCCAAAGTATTGGAGTTTTAGTTTCAACATCCATCCTTCCAATGAATATTCAGGGCTGATTTCTTTTAGGATGGACTGGTTGGATCTCCTTGTAGCCCCAGGGACTCTCAAGAGTCTTCTCCAACACCACAGCTCAAAAGCATCAATTCTTCGGCACTCAGCTTTCTTTATAGTCCAATACTCTCACGTGAAAACCCACAGCTTTGACTAGACGAACCTTTGTTGGCAAAGTAATGTCTCTGTTTTTTAATATGCTGTCTAGGTTGGTCATAACTTTTCTCCCAAGGAGTAAGCATCTTTTAATTTCATGGCTGCAGTCACCATTTGCAGTGGTCTTGGAGCCCCCCAAAATAAAATCTCTCGCTGTTTCCGTTGTTTCCCCATCTATTTGCCATGAAGTGATGGGATCAGATGCCATGATCTTAGTTTTCTGAATGCTGAGCTTTAAGCCAACTTTTTCACTCTCTTTCACTTTCATCAAGAGGCTCGTCAGTTCTTCTTTGCTTTCTGCCATAAGTGTGTCATCTGAATAATGGAGGTTATTGATACTTCTGGCAATCTTGATTCCAGTTTGTGCTTCATCCAGCCTGGAGTTTCGCACGATGTACTACACGGCATATAAGTTAAATAAGCAGGGTGACAAAATACAGCCTTGCGGTACTCTTTTCCCAATTTGGAACCAGTCTGTTGTTCCATGTCCAGTTCTAACTGTTGCTTCCTGACCTGCATACAGATTTCTCAGGAGGCAGGTCAGGTGGGCTGGTATTCCCATCTCTTTCAGAATTTTCCAGTTTGTTGTGATCCACACAGCCAAAGGCTTTGGCATAGTCAATAAAGCAGAAGTAGATGTTTTTCTGGAACTCTCTTGCTTTTTCTGCGATCCAACAAATGTTGGCCATTTCAAAATCCAGCTTGAACATCTGGAAGTTCACTATCCACGTACTGTTGAAGCATTTCCTGTTACAACCAGCTAAATCAGGGCTAATCCCTTGAACCTGATTAATCTCTTGAAAATCTTTTGAAGGCAATGGGTTTTCTCTCAAGAAAACACCCTCTCCCCACGTCCATAAAACAGTTGAGGAGTTTCCTCCCCTCCACTCAAGTCCATCACCTAACTCGGACTAAGAAACTCTGCGTTGGATAACGTGGAGAGGAGCCAAGGCAACTTCCTGCAATGCAATTTTTGAGAACCTTAGTTCTCAAATTTGAGGGAAGACTACAGAGCAAATTCTTAGTAAAGAAGAGGATTTACTTCAATCACATGCCAGATGCCTTCACACTACCTCATTAATGAGGGTTCACCTGGCATCAAAAAATTTTCAAATCGAACACACGGCAAAATCATCGTTCACAAACTGAAGCCACAAAAAATAAAAGGATCGTCCAAGGTCACTCACTTTTTCAGTGGTCAAGTTAGGACAAGAAAGTAGGTCTCTATTTCCCTAACCTAGCACTCTTTCCACATAAATCTCACAGGTTTCTTACACGGCGTACCCAGAGAGCCAGTTATCTCAGAACTGGGAGGGAGCGCGGATCGCAGGGAAGGCCAGGAAGAGAGGGAAGGGGCACTCTCTTCCTGGACTCCGCAGGAAGCCTGCAGCACAACTGGGGGCTAACGGGACTCGGGGCGCTCACCTGTTTGGGACCCAGAGGCGGGTGGTGCGATCTCGGGACACGGACACAAAAGCCCCCGGTGGATAGAGGCAGCATACCAGGCCCCTCACGTCCAGCTCGTGGCCCGAGAGCGAGCAGCTCAGCCGGTATCTGCAGGAGCCGCTCGCCATGGCCCTGGTGGGTCCGGCGCCCGGGGCCGGGGCACCGCGCGAGCTCGGTCAGTCGGCGAGGCCCGGCGGGCGGCTGGAGAGCGCCTGCAAGTGAGGGACGCCGGGCCCGGAAGAACCCAAGGGCCGGTGCGGAAGGGCGGCAGGGAAGGGGCGCGCCGAGCGGGCCGAGTGACACAGCAACCCTGACATGCACACCGGAATTCATCATCGGCCTCAGCCCGCCATGACGCAGAGTGTGTGCGTCCTGACTGCTGAGGCCGAGACGGAGACGACTGTCGCTTGGACCGCCAGCTGAGGAACAGATACCACCGCCGGCCTCTTCGTCTGGCCGCCCGAATCTGGTTCCTTTCCGAGCCCGAGTCCTCTCCGAGCCCTAGCTGAGCTTTTTATTTTGATACCGGATGTGGTCCGAACTACAAATCCCAGAATGCCATGCGTCAGCGGGGCGTGAGTCCAGGAGCGCCAAATCCGGGTGTTTTAAATCTTGGTCCGCCCGGCTGATTTGAGTTTTAAATGTTGGTCCGCCTGGCTAATTGAGTTCGCTTCGCGTGTTGTCTTGGGAGCAATCTTATTCCGATTTCCCCAACACTGCGTTGTCTCATGAGGTGTTGTTTTTTTTTTGTTTGTGTTTTAATGTAAGACGAGAGAGCTTGGGACTCAACTGGAAACAATCACTTGCCTTAAATTCTGTGAATACTAAACCGGGTTCTTGGTATTTTAGAGAATGTTTTGTTTTTTTAAGATTTTCTCTCAAACTGTCACAGCTCTATACAAATGGCAAATGTTGGGTCTCCCTTATGTCTGAAAACACCGACGGAAAAGGCATGTCAGTAGATTCTCTATGAGACCATATGAAATAGTTGGACATGAGAAGTTGAAGGTTTTTCTTTCTAGCGTTTCTGCTGGGGCTCTGTAGTAAAAAAGATTAAGACCGGAAAAACGTTTTTGTTGTTACATGTATTATATATATGATCAAAGAGAAATTCAGAAACGAATAGTTCGGTGACTAGATTTTGGGCTTATACAGCATCTTAACAAAGGAACAATAAGTTTCTACACAAGTGATAAAAGGACTAAGTCTTTAGAGGCAGCATTATGGCAAGGCAATTAGATGGGAAACAGTAAAGGCTAATCAGTTAATTTTTTTTTTTTTTTTAGATTCCTCTGGTGCAGTCTCCAGGCTGATAAAGGTCTCCAATGATTAACTTTTGCCCTTCTGTTTAAGAGGCAAGGAAGGGCGACTTTGAAATTTTATGTTCTCCTTGGACTTCCCTGGTGGCTCAGAGGGTAAAGCATCTGTCTACAATGGAAGGTAGACCCAGGTTCGAGCCCTGGGTTGGGAAGATCCCCTGGAGAAGGAAAAGGCGATATTTACTCTAGAACTATTGCCTGGAAAATCCCATGGACAGAGGAGCCTTGTAGGCTACAGTCTATGGGGTCGCAAAGAGTCGGACACGACTGAGCGACTTCACTTTCACTTTACGCAAATAGCGGAATGGAGAGCTTTTCTTGTATCTTACATCTTTTAAATTGCCTTCCACTCAAAATAAGCCTTTTACCAATGTGGCATACTTTGGGATGGCAAATTCTACTTCCCTTTACTGCTGCTAAGTCTATTCAGTCGTGTCCGACTCTGTGTCCCAGGCTCCCCCGTCCCTGGGATTCTCCAGGCAAGAACACTGGAGTGGGTTGCCATTTCCTTCTCCAATGCATGAAAGTGAAAAGTGAAGGTGAAGTCGCTCAGTCGTGTCCGACTCTTCGCGACCCCATGCACTGCAGCCCACCGGGCTCCTCTGTCCATGGGATTTTCCAGGCAAGAGTACTGGAGTGGGGTGCCATTGCCTTCTCCGACTTCCCTTTTCTGCAGTGACCCTAAAGACAACAAATGACTACTACAAATATGTTGATCTCAAGTGGAGTAATTACACGAAAATGTTTTACAGACTTTGAGAACTCAGTCACAGAACAGTATTTCATTTTGTATTGCACTGATTTAACCTACTTGAAAGCAGGCTGCTGCTGCTGCTGCTAAGTCGCTTCAGTCGTGTCCGACTCTGTGCGACCCCATAGACGGCAGCCCACCAGGCTCCCCCGTCCCTGGGATTCTCCAGGCAAGAACACTGGAGTGGGTTGCCATTTCCTTCTCCTTGAAAGCAGGTATACAACAGTAAACTGGACATAAAGAATATATGCAAGATGGAAACAATGTGAAAATGTTAAAAGTTATATATATATATATATATATTTATGCACACACACACATATATATATAATTAGAGCTCCCATCACATTTAAGCTGACTATAGGAAAACTGGGAAAACAAACTTAAAGTTCCCTTTATTAGAGAAGTAGGATTTGAGATGACGGAGTCTCATTTTTAATTAAAAACATTGATATTAAAATAATTCTTTTAAGCCAATTCGCTGTAAATTCAGTCCTCACAGAATCACTCTGAAAGGAAGCCTAAAGGTATAAAGCCTTCAATGAAGTGAGAACATTATGCTTCCAGAATCGCATCGGGACTTAATGCTGTATCTTATGTGTTGTGTTCCTTCCTTCTAATGAAAAGAAAACTACCGCTAATTAGAAGTAAAAAGACTACCACGAATGCTGCCTACCACGGAACAACTTGAAATAATTCTCATTAAAAAGTTTGACGTAGTACAAGTGACGTTACACAGCGATATAATAAAAGTCGCTGGAGTGAGTTCACCTCAGGTACACAATCAGAGAGATTATTCTGATTATAAAGAAAACGAGTTTCCAAATAAAATATTCATTTCTAGCCAAAATGCCGTTTCCTGTCTCTTCCAGAAAAGCTCTGAGGTATCGAGGGTACGAGTAGTCCGGTCGTCAAATATCGCGAGAACATTTCACTCTCGCTTCTCTCAGCTGAGGCCGAAGATTGGCCAATCAGATGGAGGTACCCCGCCCCCTGTTGCCGGGCGACGGAAAGGCTCGCGGCTACCAGTGATTAGGCTTTGAGGGCCTAGGAAAGGTGCACGTAGGTGAACCTGGCTTTTCCTGTTAGGGAGCGGGTTCGCGGGGCCGACCGGTGGGCTACGCGGTGGTGGAGGGCTCGCAAGAAGTTCGAGTGCCCCTGGGTGGTGCGACCGCGCTCGTTTCGCACCCCTCAGCGCCGGCTGAGGTGAGAAATCCCCGGTCCCAACTTTCTCCTTGCCTCCCTTACTGGTTATCTTAGCTTGGGCGATGCTGATGCACTTCAAACAAAATAAACCCGGCTCTTTGGAGTTCTCCAGCCCGACGCCGACCTAAGGAAGGCCCATTTTTAGTCCTGCAGAACATGAGAAGAGATTTTCTCACACAGTCCCCTAAGCAGACCTGCCAGGGGACCAGAGGGAACGACCCGAGCGCCTCAGAAAATTAACTGGGCTGAATTTTGCTCGAAGTAATAATAGCTGTCTGTCTGTTGGTCATAGCACAAGGGACTTAGCAACTTTCCGCTTCTTCAAATACATTAAAACGGTTGGTTTGGGGAGGATAATGATTGTGATAATAATTAGGAGCCAGGTATTTAAGTATCTGAAATCGTTACAAAGACTGCAAGCTGGAGCTCTCGCCATGCTATAGTAAGAAAACACGCCCTGAGGGTGTACGGCTGGTAACTGTCGGAGCTCCGTTAGTTTCCCTAATCTTTCTGGAACCTCTCTAGTTGTGTGAATAACCCCTTAGATTATGCGAATATTTGAAAGACTAACCCCGAAATTAGTGGCATGTTTGTTACTAGTGCTTCTCCCTTGTATTTTACCCCATGGAACTGATCAAATGTTAACTAAAATTTTTCCCCCGCTGTAATAAAACAGTGGCAAAGAAAATCAGGTGGAATTCTATGTATTGTCCATTTTCTTAAAGTTTTCAGGAAAGCTAGAGTAACCCCAACTATTTTTCCTGAATAAAGGAAGGTTTATTGTCTTAACTTTCTCTGAGAGGAAACCGTTTTTTTCCCCCTTGCCACTGCCTTAGTTCCAACACCAGGGATGGAACTGGCGGCCCCTGTAGTGGAAACACAGAGAGTTAACCACTGGACTGCCAGGGAAGTCCCTGGGAGAAACTGTCTGGACTATAGACCTTGTCTGCCTTTGAAAAAGTCATTTTATAAAACTTACTTTTCCATTTGAAATAATAGTAATAATTCTGTTACTTTGTCCGAAGAGTTCAAAATGGCCAGAAAATAGAACCACGGAGCTAGTTGGAATGGGAAGATTCTAAGTCTGCTGTGAACATATTAAATGTAAGGTAATAATGGGATATCTGAATAGAAATCCACCTTCCCCCCCAATAGTTGAAAACCCAGAATTGATGTCCAGTTTTAAGGACAGAACTGGAGATACTGATTTATCAGTCATCAGCCTAGTTAGAGTTATATGAAAACAAAATATTACAGAGAGGAGAGAAACAATTCCAGGATTGATCATGAATAATGCCAAGGAAACCCAGAGAAGAAGTACTGGGCAGGGGCTATAGAAATTGAGAAGCCGTTTTGGTTCAAGAAGTGATTTATTTTCTTTTTGATAATTTAGTAAATGTTTGTAGCTGGTTTTTTTAGCTGGCAATGCCTTCATGTGGGAGGAAATTCAGAAGGTACAAAATAAAACAAAGGTTTTGCCTGGCACTGAGATTAATGCTGGGGATATAAAGATGAATAAGATCCAGCTCTTGCCTTCAAGGTGGAAAAGTATTTAAGCAGATTGGTGTGATAGGTCCTGGGATAGATACGTATACAGATGCGTAGTAGCAGTTCAGACAGACCTGTAAATTCAAATAGAAGAAGGTAGGGTGGTTATGAACTGGTGGTTGATGGATTCCTAGGGAGAACAACAGGCAAGATGTGTGTTATGCAAGGGACTAGTCAGGAGGCCAATATAATAATCGACTTGAGTCCATGAGGCTCTAAACAGTATAATAGCAATGGAGAGGAAGTTATATTTTAAACATTTAGAAATAAAAGTAGGATTATGTGATTAACCATGGGAAATGAGGGAGAGGGGGAAATCAAGGACTAAATTTCTGGCTTGTGTGATTAGGAGGTACACCAGGAGGAAGAGTAAATTCAGGAGAGATGACAGTGAGTTTACATTTTCATTTATTTTGAAATGTTGACACTATATTGAAGTGAAAATGGCAAGTAATTATTTGGATATAAACACCTCAGAGGGAGTGTGAGGAGTCAGGACTGGAGATCCAGTATTGTGAGTCATCAGCTTATTAATTGCTCAAACCCTGAGTATAGATGAGGTGGATCAATGAGAGGGTAGAGAGGAAAAAGAAAAATAGACTGGTTCATATCTTGAGAAATACTACAATAGAGGCAGGTAGAATAAAATGAAGGAGACTGAAAGAGGAGAAACAGAAGAGGGGAGTATCACAGAGATGGTTGCAATATTTTAGAATTTGCCTGTGTAGAAAAAGAATATATAGGACAGAATTAAAGGTGGTTTCAGAATCAAGAAATTAGTTTTTAGGGTTAGGAAAGAATGGAACATGACACCAGACTCAAAGAAAGGAGAAAGTTTAAAGACATAGTCAATCAGTTCAGTTGCTCAAAGAGCCCAACTCTTTGTGATCCCATGGACTGCAGCACGCCAGTTTCCCCTGTCCATCACCAACTCTTGGAGCTTGCTCAAACTCAAGTCCATTGAGTCGGTGATGCCATCCAACCATCTCTTCCTCTGTTGTCCCCTTCTCAGGAGCTGGATAATGCTCCGAAGGAGCTTGGGGCAGGGGTTAGGGAGAAGGAGTTTGGCAAGGAGAGGGAAGCTAATGTCCCAGAGGTGTGGGATTAAGAGGATAAATCAGAATAGAGAATGATCTTGAATGAGAGAAGTCATGGCTATTGAGATTGGAAGGCAGCATTGATATAGGTAAGTTGATTTGCTCCAAATATGATGGATTTCACATCTTAATTTTCTTAATTATGAAATTGAGTTATCTGCTGAAAGAGGCAGGAGTAGAAAAGTTGTTAAGAATCGGAATCATCAAGGACAGTAGCTTATCAAGGATAAATAAAATAATTTCAGAGATATGAAGATCCATCTAAACTTGGTGACTATGACTTTGCAGTGCTCCATTATATACAGCTGTGAGATTTCCATCAGCGGTGTTCAGCAGTCCAGGTTGAATGTAGAGAATAGTTTCTGATTTGTGAAATGGGTTGAAGAAGTGTTCAAGGATGCAAATTAGTTGATGGTGCTCATGAAACAGTAATTTAATGTTGAGAAGGAAAGGAATTCTTGAAAATGACCATCATGGTCACTAATGTCTTCTTCAATGGGGATTTCTATGGACATTTCAGTGTTCATCTTACTTGAATTCCCAGAAGAAAATGTCATGGCTGACCATTCTTGCCTTCTCTTGGCATCTCTGACACACTCCTGGCTTTTCTGTTAGCTTTCTGAGTTTTTGTTTTCCGTCTCTTATACAAGCTTTCCCTCTTCTGTGCAACCTGTATATATTTACATTCCTCAGGCCAGAGTCTTGGGTACTCTTTTTCTCCATATTCCTTCTCTAGTTCAGAATCTTTAAAACTTTTGAACATTACCCATAATAGGACATATATCTTACGTTATAGACCCATGTACACATATGTGTAAATTTACACAAATATAACAGAAACAAATATTTAATGAAACAGTACCCTTTCTATGTGCAGTGAAACCTCTTATATCTTCTGTTCTATTTCATATTTAACCCATATTGGTCATAACCCTCTAAATTGTTTTTATAAGATACTAATAGATTATGACCATAATTTTAAAATGCTATTTTAAATAGTCAAAATTTTAAATGATATTTTATTCTGCTGAGTACAAGAGAGGGCTGATAAACTAGGAGAGAATGAATGAAGGCAATAGTTTAAGGGGAGGTGTTCAGTTCAGTTGCTCAGTCGTGTCTGACTCTTTGCGACCCCATGAACTGCAGCACGCCAGGCCTCCCTGTCCATTACCAACTGCTGGAGTCTAACCAAACCCATGTCCATTGAGTCGGTGATGCCACCCAACCATCTCATCCTCTGTCGTCCCCTTCTCTTCCTGCCCTCATCTTTCCCAGCATCAGGGTCTTTTGTGAGAATAAAGGTGAGAAAAAGGTAGAAGGAGAGGAAATTAAGGCCAGAGAATAAAGTATTTCATTAAGATATTTGAGATGAAGCAATTCCAGATGATGATAAGCTCCAGCTCTGGCCATGGCCAGGAATTAGAATTGAAATGGTTGCTGAAATTTGGGTCATGGAACTGTGAAGCAAGAATGTTACATAGTGAATCCAATATCCATATGGAAATCATCCAGGTTGTTGGTGGTACTTGAATGGAGAAACTGAATAAGATATACAAGACTTTAGTAAATATGGGGGAGAGATTAGGTGGCTCCTATATAAAAGCAACCAGGAAAGATCCAAGGCAATGTAGTTGCATTACTTGGTTCTTAACGGAAGAGAATCCTGTTGTTTATTACTTTTTTTAAACTTTGAAGGATGATGTTTGCCAATTACACTGTGGAGCAAGGAGAGTGCCATGTATTCATTCTTTGCCTTGGACAAGAAACTAAGATAGCCTTCACTACCAAAAGTTTTTTCAGAAGACAGGATCCTATTAAGTTGACGAGTACAAGGAAGTATTTATAACAGGGTTGAGAATATAAGGGAATTTACTATAGACTAGAAAGCACAGATAAAAATAGTCAGAGAAGAAAGATACTGGTTTTGCAAGGAGAGAGAAAACTTAACTAGAGTATGAGTGAGAGCCCAGGAGAGAAAGGTAAGTAGAGGGACTTGCGTTTTGATAAGATAATAGGGAAATGAGGAGGGCATGTTATAATAAATGATTCCATGGTTCTGAATGGAACAGTTCTGTCAAAACTGAACAAAATTAAAGCAGGCTTAACCTTGTACATAGTGGTACCTACAATAGCAATTTGCAAGAAAAGTCACAGTGGATTAAATGTTTGAAAGGATATGTGGTTCACTCCTGTCTTGCTATAGGAGGTATCAAAGGAGAATTAAATTATTCTTGTTTCCAAGCAGTGGTTAAACTGCGCAAATAATGGCCAGTAATCACAAACCTTCAGCAGTTCGCCCTGTTTCTCGAGGTGGGATTGGATTGACAGGAAGGCCTCCTTCTGGAATACGACCCCCATCAGGAAATATTCGAGTGGCAACTGGTGTAAGTTTAAAACAAATTGTTGAACTATTATTTGTATATCCTGGTAGAATTTGAAAAGCCTGTCTATAATAAATAGAGATTCTTTGTTTTTCTTTATGCTATAAGCATACTATTATATGTCTGGTGTTTTTTTTTTTAAACATCTAGAAGTATAAAGAGCTTCCCTGGTAGCTCAGTTGGTAAAGAATCTGCCTGCAATGCAGAAGACCCTGGTTCGATTCCTGGGTTGGGAAGATCCACTGGAGAAGGGATAGGCTACCCCCTCCAGTATTCTTGGGATTCCCTGGTAGATCAGCTGGTAAAGAACCCACCTGCAATATGGGAGACCTGGGTTCAACCCCTGGGTTGGGAAGATCCCCTGGAGAAGGGAAAGACTACCCACTCCAGTATTCTGGCCTGGAGAATACCATAGACTGTATAGTCCATGGTGTTGTAAAGAGTTAGACACGATTGTATCAATGTTAAGAGACGATGCGTACTCATACTCATACTCATACTGAAATTTATTTTAAAGCTACACCAATTTAGGGGCATACCGTATTGGTGCCAAAACCAAGTGAAATGGAATAGACCAGAAATGGAATTAGGCAAGTAAGAATTTAATTAGTGATGAAGGTTGCATTTCAAATTAGTAGGAAAGCATGGAATATTCGGTACTGCTGAATAATTGGTAAACCATTTGTTTTAATAAACCAGTTTCCTCCCTCACACAGAATCCTAGATATTTTCAAAATTTTATACTAAAAAATGAAATTTAAATGTATTAGCAGAAAATGTAGACAAGTATATTGTATAAACTCACGATCTCCCGAAGTTTGCTCAAGTTCATGTCCATTGACTGGTGATACCATCCAGCTACCTCCTCTTCTCCCTCTGCCCTCACTCTTACTCAGCATCAGACATTTTTCAATTAGTTGGTCTTTCGCATCAGATGACCAAAATATTGGAGCTTCAGCTTCACCATTAGTCCTGTTGTTAAATAAGGACAAATATATGGACATTTTGTTCCTTTACGGATTGGAAGTGGTATAAATATGTCTAACACATAGGATACATTTTAAAGAAAAATATTACTTATCATTAATTTTAGATATTTTATTTACTATTTTAAACATTTTAAAATGTAAGGAAAATTTTACATATTATATAGAATATTAGTTTTATTTTTGATATTCTTTTTATAGTGTTAATATTAAAGGCACAGTATTTCTCTATTTTATTGAAACTGAATCTTGTCATTTAGATGCCACCTGGAACAGCAAGACCAGGCTCTCGTGGTGGTCCCATAGGGACAGGAGGAGTTCTGTCTTCTCAAATCAAAGTTGCTGATCGTCCTGTAACACAGCAAGGTTTGAGTGGGATGAAAACTGGTATGAAAGGTAACTATTTTAAGAAGATGAACATATTTTGTATAAGAAGTATTATAGTATATCAGTGCTACGTCACTTCAGTCATGTCTGACTCTGCAACCACATGGACTGTAGCCCGCCAGGTTCTTCTGTCCATGGGATTTTCCAGGCAAGAGTACTGGAGTGGCTTGCCCTTCCCTTCTCCAGGGAATCTTCCTGACCCTAGATGTTAGAGATGGAACCCTCATTTCTTAACATCCTGTGTTGGCAGACAGGTTCTTTACCACTAGCGCCACCTGGGAGCTATTACAGTGTATTGCTAAATCAGAATTACGCAGTGAAAGAGGCTGTTTTACTCAGTTCTTACTCCTTGATTCAACAATTTTGAGGGTTAAGTAAGAGAATGAATGTGAGAATTCATTGTGAACTAGGGAGTTATATACATGTATTAGCTATTTTAGTCATTTTTCTGGTGAACTTTCCTATAACTTAAAAATGGAAGTATAGTTGATTTACAGTATTATGTTAGTTTCAGGTGTACAGAACAGTGATTCAGTTATATATACATATACATGTATATATTTCTTTTCAAATTATTTTCCCTTTTGGTTATTATAAAATATTGAGTATAGTTTTCTATGCTATAGAGTAAGTAGGTCCTTATTGGTACTATAATTTCTTTGAAGAAATTTGAAATAATTTGAAGGAAAACTCAGAAATGAAAATTAGATTTCTAGTACTATATGGAAATATTCTGAAATAGTTTTTCTTGGTTTCCATATCAAATGACTATGGTAGGTATTTGTATATTTATGAGAAGTGAGACCAGAAGTGTTACTTTTGGTAATAATTTTTATTCCGTTATGATGCTTAAGTAAGGAAGTGGGGCTAACATATAGATTTTATACTACATCTCTCCTTATGTCTCTATGTGTTTAGAAATGCATAATAATAATAACACTATATGTTTTGATTCAAAAAGTTGGTCTATTATATATATATATAAATCTAAACATAGGGAACTGTTTCATATTGAGTTTTTAAATTTTCTGTATATGTTCAAATTACTTATCAGGGATGAACATACTAGTACAAAATTAATTATAAGATGATATACCGACTTCTATAATATAATATATCCTACCTTTCAGCAAATTTAATTTTCTTACTTATGATACAACTTATTTCACTAAATATTGAAAACCAGTTGGTTATTGGACTTCCCTGGTGGTTCAGTAGTTAAGACTCTGCACTTCTGATGCAGGGGCCACAGTATTTGATCCCTGGTTGAATAGGATCCCATGTGCCATGCAGGGTGGCCAAAGGATGAAAAAAAATCAGCTGTTTAGAAATGCTTGCTTAATAATTATCAATGCTGTGGAGGAAAATGACTCAAAATTTTGTAGTTATTTAGTCTTTAAAACTGTATTCACAGAATCGTTTATGTGTTTACTATTTCTTATTTAAAAACCTTAAGGGCAGAAACCTTAAGGGTGCAATTCTAAGAGAACTCATCAAATTTTATTACTGTATTAATTTCTCCTTTAAAACAGAACCAGTATTATTAATTATTTAATAATTAAATATTATTTAATTATTTAAGATTAAATAAGATTCTTATTTAAAAAGAACCAGTATTGTTTAAATAATAACCGGTATTATTTAATATTTAATACTTAAATATTAAGTATTAAGTATTATTTCGGAGAAGGCAATGGCACCCCACTCCAGTACTCTTGCCTGGAAAATCCCATGGACGGAGGAGCCTGGTAGGCTGCGGTCCATGGGGTCATGAAGAGTGAGACACTTACTGAGCAACTTCACTTTCACTTTTCACTTTCCTGCATTGAGAAGGAAGTGGCAACCCACTCCAGTGTTCTTGCCTGGAGAATCCCAGGGATGGCAGAGCCTGGTGGGCTGCCATCTACGGGGTCGCACAGAGTTGGACATGACTGAAGCGACTTAGCAGCAGCAGCAGCAAATATTATTTAATAATTTAAGTATTATTTAAGAAAAGAGTCATTTTCTACAAATATAGTTCAAAACCTTATATGAAAAGTTCTGTTACCAGCATGTACCACTATCTGCTGTGACTTTTGCTGTTACCTGTTCCAGTGCCTCATTTCCCATTCTAGTGAGACATTCTCTCCCTCTTCTCAGCATGGATTTCAGTCAATATTTCCTAGGCTTTTCTCTCATGCCATGCAGGGCACTTCACCTCTCTCAAGGTTTGGGACATTTAACCTATGGATGCTTTTTTAGTCCTACTGAAATGAAATGTAAGATTGTGTTCCTAAAAAGTCTCTGACAAATTATATAAAATCATAATCTCTTGCCTACATTGAGAAATTTATAGTCTAAACCTATGCTGTCCATTGTGATAGCCAATAGCTGATTGTATTTTAATATAAATTATTTGTATTTTTACAAATACGAATATTTGTGATTATTTAAATTAATTAAAATTAGTTAAAATAAAAGTATTTTACCAGTTCAGTTGCTTAGTTGTGTCTGACTCTTTGCGACCCCATGAACCGCAGCACGCCAGGCCTCCCTGTCCATCACCAACTCCCAGAGTTCACCCAAACCCATGTCCGTTGTGTCGGTGATGCCATCCAACCATCTCATCCTCTCTTGTCCCCTTCTCATCCTGCCCTAAATCTTTCCCAGCATCAGGGTCTTTTCAAATGAGTCAGCTGTCTGCATCAAGTGGTCTAAGTATTGGAGTTTCAGCTTCAATATCAGTCCCTCCAATGAACACCCAGGACTGATCTCCTTTAGGATGGACTAGTTGGATCTCCTTGCAGTCTAAGGGACTCTCAAGAGTCTTCTCCAACACCGCAGTACAAAAGCATCAATTCTTCGGCACTCAGCTTTCTTTATAGTCCAAGTCTCATATCCATACAAGACTACTGGAAAAATCGTAGCTTTCACCAGATGGACGTTTGTTGACAAAGTAATGTCTCTGCTTTTTAATATGCTGTCTAGGTTGGTCATAACTTTCCTTCCAAGGAGCAAGCGTCTTTGAATTTCATGGCTGAAATCACCATCCACAGTGATTTTGGAGCCCAAAAAAGAAAGTCAGCCACTGTTTCCACTGTTACCCCATCTATTTGCTCTGAAGTGATGGGACCAGATGCCATGATCTTAGTTTTCTGAACGTTGAGTTTTAAGCCAACTTTTTCATTCTCTTCTTTCACTTTCATCAAGAGGCTCTTTAGTTCTTCACTTTCTGCCATAAGGGTGGTGTCATCTGCATATCTGAGGTTATTGATATTTCTCCCGGCAATCTTGATTCCAGCTTGTGCTTCATCCAGTCCAGCATTTCTCATGATGTATTCTGCATATAAGTTAAATAAGCAGGGTGACAATATACAGCCTTGACGTACTCCTTTTCCCGATTTGGAACCAGTCTGTTGTTCCACGTCCAGTTCTAACTGTTGCTTCCTGACCTGTATACAGATTTCTGAAGAGGCAGGTCAGGTGGTCTGGTATTCCCATCTCTTTCAGAATTTTCCAGAGTTTATTGTGATTCACCCAGTCAAAGGCTTTGGCATAGTCAATAAAGCAGAAATAGAGGTTTTTCTGGAACTCTCTTGCTTTTTCCATGATCAGCGGATGTTGGCAATTTGATCTCTGGTTCCTCTGCCTTCTCTAAAACCAGCTTGAACATCTGGAAGTTCACGGTTCACATATTGCTGAAACTGGGCTTGGAGAATTTTGAGCATTACTTTACTAGCGTGTGAGATGAGTGCAATTGTGCGGTAATTCTTTGGCATTGCCTTTCTTTGGGATTGGAATGAAAACTGACCTTTTCCAGTCCCATGGCCACTGCTGAGTTTTCCAAATTTGCTGACATATTGAGTGCAGCACTTTCACAGCATCATCTTTTAGAATTTGAAATAGCTCAACTGGAATTCCATCTTCTCCACTAGCTTTGTTCATAGTGATGCTTCCTAAGGCCCACCTGACTTCACATTCCAGGATGTCCAGCTCTAGGTGAGTGTGAGTGATCACACCTTCATGATTATCTGGGTCATAAAGATCTTTTTTGTACAGTTCTGTGTATTCTTGCCACCTCTTCTTAGGTCCATACCGTTTCTGTCCCTTATTAAGCCCATCTTTGCATGAAATGTTCCCTTGGTATCTCTCATTTTCTTGAAGAGATCTCTAATCTTTCCTATTCTATTGTTTTCCTCTATTTCTTTGCATTGATCGCTGAGGAAGGCTTTCTTATTTCTTCTTGCTATTCTTTGGAACTCTGCATTCAGATGCTTATATCTTTCCTTTTCTCTTTGCTTCTCTTCTTTTCACATACCACCAGCCATGTTTCACATGGTCAGTATTCCCATGTAGCTACTTTATTGGACAATGCTGCTATAGAATATTTCCATCGTTGCACAACATTCTCTTGGTTAGTCCTGTTCTAGACCCCGTTAGTCCCAGTTTCCATTCAGTCACCCTAACCAGTAGAGTCCAGTGTTTTTGTTGGTTGTTTTTGAATCCACTCTAACAGCCCAACGTCTAGTCCCATCTTTGTCATCTTAATTCAGGCTTCCATTACGTCATGATGCTAAGATATTAGTTCTCTTTTCTATTTCATTGCTTCTTTCAGATTTTTAGACTTACTGGGACATTTGTAAGAGCTATTAGAAAATTGCTGAGTGTAATTCTGATCGTGCTTTGGATTTGCTAATGTGGTGACATTTTCAAACTGAACACTAATACCTAAAAATTTTTTTTAGGTCCCCAGAGGCAAATTTTAGACAAATCTTACTATCTTGGACTTCTTCGGTATGTTATATACTTTTTTTTTTTCCTATGAATGATCGTGAAGTTTTAACTGTAGTACTTACTGAGATAATTAGATATGTTAATTCTTAAGATTATTTTGTATTTTGACATAATTTATGGTTAATTTGGCTCTAAATAGATGTCGTCACAAATGGTGGTGGTATAGTTAGGCTGAGATTTTAAATTTTATGTATTAGAATATATGTGAGCTATATATTTCCAGTTCACTGTTTTTCATCTAATGAGAAGAATATTTTATGCTTCTTTCACTAAGTATTCTGAAATTATTCATAGATATGTGTGTGAATGATAAAATGTATATGCATGTCTGCTAAATTGCTTTAGTCATGTGTGACTCTGCAATCCCTTGGACTGTATGTAGCCCACCAGGCTCCTCTGTCCGTGGGACTCTCCTGGTGAGAATACTGGAGTGGGTTGCCATTTCCTTCTCCATAAAATACATATACTTATTTATAATAATTACTGCAGAGTTTTACATAAGTATATATTTAGTCAGTTGCTATAACTGTGGCCTATTTAATTCGTAAGTTTGTTATATATCTCTTAAGTATGCAGCTCTAAATTAAGAACTCTTTTCTCTCTCTACCTACTTTTTTCTCTGCTCAGATGCCCTGCTAGCCTATCTCCATTTTTCCATTTTACTGTATTTTCTGGTTGGTTCATCCTCTGTGTCTTCTTTCCCTCTTACTTGCATTCTATTTAATGCATCCTTCTATTGTATCCTGAAATCTCTATTTTCTTTCTTTTAGTCCTTCTTAATTCTTTTGCTGTTCAGTTACTTGAATCCTTTTGATCCTCAAATTCTTAGAAGTTAGTAAGAGAAGGGAAGGTTTTCTCCCATCTGTCCTCAAAGCTGACATCAGTAAGAATGAGAGTGAGGCCATTGGTTTTGATATCTAGTCACTTTTTAATCAAAAGAAGGAAAGGTGATAGAGCCATTTCTCACCATCACATTGCCTCTCTTCTCCAAGATTTGTGCTTCTGTACTAAAAATTACAATTACCTACTTATGTCAAGTGAGTGAAGAACAGTGGTTCTCAACTGGCAGTGATTTTGCCCCCTCAAGGAATATTTGGCAATTTTTAGACTCATTTTTTGTTGTCATAACTGGATTTGGGTGGTGTGTCGTTGGCATCCACGCCAGAGAGACGGTTAAGCATCTTACAGTGCACAGACAGTATTGTTTTAAGTATTATTCAAAGACCTAAAATGTCCATAGTGCTGCTCTTGAAAAACTCTATTCTAGAGGGTAGCAAGAACTGTGAGAGTGACAGGCATTTACTTCTGTCTATAGATTGTGCCAGTTTGTCCAGGTTCCCATTATAATACTGTTTCATCTTTTTTAATGAGTAGAGAACTTTTATCAATTTCTCAGTTGGAGTATACCACTGTAATCAAATAAGCTGCTTAAATTGTTTTTCTTTTTGTAGTGAAATTTCACAAAACCATTTATATTGTTGTTACACATTTATGAAAAATTTATTTTGTTTAACTAGAGAGACTGTTTTCTGAATTGGAAGCATTACTAATTTCTTTATTTCTTTCCATTAGAAGTAAAATAAGTGAACTCACAACAGAAATCAATAAACTTCAGAAAGAAATAGAAATGTACAATCAAGAGAATTCAGTGTATTTGTCATATGAAAAGAGGTGAGTAATTTTGCAGTTAAAGTATGCAAGGTATATTTTTATTATGAGTAACATTTGATATAATATGTTTCAGAATTTTAGTACTAAATTTGTAGTTAAACATAATATTCATAATGCTCATCTGCCTATTTATGTATTTATGAATGTATTTTATATTTACAGAGCTGAGACTTTAGCTGTTGAAATAAAAGAGTTTCAAGGACAACTAGCAGACTACAACATGGTATTTGGTCTTTTCTGAGAGAATTTCTTTTGAATATTTTCATTGCTTTTTACCACTTTAGAAAATGCTGTAACATGTTAATGTTAAATACCAAATAATGCATGAATACATACATAGTGAGAAAGATTGAAACCATAGCAAGTGTAAGGATTAAAGTATATATTTGCTTTCTCCCTACTTTCCCTCCCAAGAAATATTTTGCCTTTACAGATTAATACGTATTCTTCCAGCCTTTAAAAGAAAAACACTTAAAATTATAGAACATGCATACTTTTTTCCCCTAACAATTTTAAAATAATATTTTTTGGAGTAGATAAAATGTATTGAGTACTAGCAATGTCACTGCTTTAAAAATACTTTTATCTTTCTACAGAGTGTTGTCATCATGATGTTTTAAAAATTTACTTAGTACCAAACTTGCCTTTATCCTTCCATTTCATTCAAAATACAGTGTTTGTCTTCTGTCACAATAAGGCATCTAATATAATCACAGTTTTGCTTCCTAATGTGGACTTCCAGAAGAAGCTTCCTAGTGTGGATTTCCAGAAGAAATGATCTTGTTTTCAGTGTTGATTACTGGCTCAGTCTTTGGAGTAGTCTTGGCCCCATGAAAATTTCTAATGTTTCAGAATTTTATTTCTTCCTGCTCTGTGGGTACTTTAGGCAGCAGTGGTCTCTGAACTTACTGAAAACTTGTATCTCGCTTCTCCAATTTAAAAAGAGTGATATACAAAGTAAGAAACATGGCTCTATAATGATTAGGTACATTATAATAAACCTACTTGATGTTGTTATATTGTACTGATAAACAGAATTTCTGACTATATTAATAGTATATTTTCACACTATAATCCATACTGTTCTGTGCAACTTTTTTAGTAAATAATCTTCTAAATATGAGAAAAATAATTTTTTATAAAATACAAAAAGACAGATGAAAGGGATTTTTAGTTACATGAGAATAAATTATGCAAGTTACTTAATATAAAAATATTAATAGTATGTAAAATATGCTGTTTGTAGGTTTTTCTCTAATACAGAGAAAGCACTTAGTTAGCCAGTTATCTAACACAGAATAAGGTGTCAGTAAATATTAGATCTTATTAGCATTATTATCCAAAAAGTTAAGGTCATGGCATCTGGTCCCATCACTTCATGGGAAATAGATGGAGAAGCAATGGAAATAGTGACAGACTTTATTTTTTGGGGCTCCAAAATCACTGCAGATGGTGACTGCAGCCATGAAATTAAAAGACACCTGCTCCTTGGAAGAAAAGCTATGACCAACCTAGACAGTGTATTACAAAGCAGAGACATAACCTTGCCGACAAAGGTCCTTGTAGTCAAAGCTGTGGTTTTTCCAGTAGTCTTGTATGGATGTGAGAGTTGGAGCATAAAGAAGGTGGAGCACTGAAGAACTGATGCTTTTGAACTGTGGTGTTGGAGAAGACTCTTGAGAGTCCCTTGGATAGCAAGGAGATGAAACCAGTCAATTCTAAAGGAAATGAACTCTGAATATTCATTGGAAGGACTGATGCTAAAGCTGAAGCTCCAATACTTGGGCCAGCTGATGCAAAGACTGACTCATTGGAAAAGACCCTGATGCTGGGATAGATTGAAGGCAGGAGGAGAAAGGGATGACAGGATGAGATGGTTGCATGGCATCACCGACTCAATATACCTGAGGTGGAGCAAACTGTGGAAGATGGTAAATGCCAGGGAATCCTGGCATTCTGCAGTCCATGGTGTTGCAAAGAGTCAGACACAACTGAACAATAACAATAACAAGAGCACTTATCCATATCACAATTGAAAATGTTATATATAGTAATATATATTACATTAGGAAAGTTTAGTCTCTTAGAGTCAATTACATCCAGGTAGTTTGCTTTTAGTAGCCTTCCTGTTCAAATTCTGCTTGGACAACTTGCTAAATTTTCGTATCTGCAAAATGTAGATAATAATATCTACTTCATAGTGTACTTGTGATAATTAAGTGAAACAATACATATAATAGGCTCAAAACAAGGTTTGGCACAAGGTAAGTAGATAAATATATTTGCTGTTGCTGTCGCTGCCTAACTTTTTTTTTGCCTGACTTTTTGAAGTAGGCTTCTGTTTGAAGTGTTCTGTTTGTGCCTTGCCCTGTAGATTTTTTTTTCAATTTAATTTTTTTATAATTTTTAAAAGATTAAATCATTTAACATTTTCAGTGGTGTAAATTTGTAAATCCATTAACATTTCTTCCCCCTGGGGAAAAAAAGGAGAAAGATCTTCCCCCAAATTTTGTCTTCTCAACATCCTTCTTTATAAGCTTAGACATCTCTTCAGAGAAGGCAAAGCTCTTTGAGGTGCTGTCTGCAGGAAGAATAGTTCTTTACTGCTTACTTTTCCTTCCTAAAAATGTAGTTTGTTGATTGCCCTAATGCATAGAATGTGCTTATTTAAGTAGCTCAATATTTGTTTTGTCTTGGAAGTAGTAATACTTAAATAACTACTTATTTGTAAGATTGAATACCTGTATTATGGATTATAGAATTTATGAAGACTAATAGAATTTTCTTTTTGCACTTTTGTTTTTAGTTGGCAGATAAACTTAATACCAATACTGAAATGGAAGAAGTAATGAATGATTACAACATGGTAAGAAAATTTATAAGCAGTTGATCTACATAGCCTCTAAAATAAAGCATTTATATCTGGAAGTAACTTGATAAAACCTTATGTACCATGAAGATAGGTATTACTCTGATCCTAAATACTACTGTTATATTTGAGTTCCCTTAGTTGCTCTTTTAAAATTTCTTCCTGTTGGTTGACTCTCTCAAGTGGATGCTGTAGTGTCTTTCTACAAGGCTGTGTTCGAACTGGTCTCTCATTCAGTATTAGTTAGGGAGTCCCATGCATATATCCTTGTATATAAATTAGTTTGCAATCCTTCTGGTTTAATATTTGTGCACATGGAGCTGAGTACTCAGTGAAGAGTTGTATTAGAAAAGGAGAAAATGAATAATGGCCATATGATGCCAGACATAACAGTACTTTTGATTACTAAATGAGAAATTGTATTCAGTGTTCTTAATGAGTATTTGGTAGAAAATAATAAAATTATAATAGCTTAATTGATTATAAATATTTGGAAGAAAATAAATAAAATTTATATAGTTTATTGTTTATTTATACAAAGACTATAAAAGTATAGGATTTATAAAATGACTCTTCTAAATTTTGGGGCTTCCCTGGTAGCTCAGCTGGTAAAGAACCCGCCGGCGATGTGGGAGAACTGGGTTCGATCCCTGGGTTGGGAAGATCCCCTGGAGGAGGGCATGGCAATCCACTCCAGTATTCTTCCCTGGCGAGTCCCCATGGACAGAGTAGCCTGGTGGGCTACAGTCCATGGGATCGCAGAGTTGGACACGACTGAGCAAATAAGTACAAAAGCAATAATAATGTAGTGAAGTTCTTAACTTCTTAACTTTAAAACACAGGAGAATTCTCAATTTAAAAACTGTATTTTTAATGCCAAATATAAACAGTGAAAACTTTGTGTTTAGTTATGAGAAAGAAAGTAAAAGTGAAGTCGCTCAGTTGTGTCCGACTCTTTGCCACCCCATAGACTGTAGCGTACTAGGCTCCTCTGTCCATGGGGTTTTCCAGGCAATAGTACTGGAGTGGACTGCCATTTCCTTCTCCAGGGGGTCTTCCCAACCCAGGGCTTGAACCTGGGTCTCCTGCATTGTAGACAGACGCTTTATCCAAAGTCTAGACTGACTATGTGCAGGTTGAGTCAAATAGGAGTACTCAGGTAAAATCCTGAATGATTTAAGAATAAAACTTGCATTGGGTCTAGATTTGACATATTATACTAATCAACTATTGAACACATAATGAAATCTTGAAATTCTGTTTACATAAGTAAAGTTTACATTAGATTACTTAACAGGTCAGTAAACAATGAATATTTTTGGTGTGAGATTATAATGCCTGTGAAAAAGAGTGTTTCTTTGTATTTGGTGTTGGTAGTGGTTTGTTAAATAAAGCATATGCATTTTTTAAAACTTTGCCTGTGGCATTAGGATTATTTTTATAATCTCTAATTGATTCATAATCAGAATGAGCTTTAAAGAGATAGTTTGGCTTAATGGTAATTTTTTATCACTAACTTTTCAGTTAACTCTTTTTTCAGCTTAAAGCTCAAAATGATCGAGAAACACAAAGTATGGATATTATATTCACCGAAAGACAAGCGTGAGTACAATCCATTTAGAAATCAAACAGATTTATAAGTGACCTGTATAGGTAGTTTAACTTCTGAACCATTTATTTCTTTATAGTTTTGTTCATTGTTTTTCCCTGTTGCATTTTTAAATTTTAAAATGTTGAATATTTGCAATATAGACTACATTGTTAATGTATCTGTTGTCTTCATTTAGATAAAATTTCTACCTCTCTGAGTTTTAAATCTAAGGTGGATAAGAACATCTCTAGCATTTGCAATTTTAACTTGAACTTCTTAACTAATTCAAATTATGAGATTTAAGCCCCAGTCTAATGAAATGCACTTTATTATTCCATGGGCTATTTATATTATTTTATTATTCACTTACTAATTGATAATTAATTGTTATATTAGTAATCTACTTTATAGATGTAGGTTGTATGTGCATCTTTATATATATAACCTGATTAAAGACCAAATACCAGGTAACTTTTGTTTTTAAATCTTTTTTTTTTCAATAATTTTATTTATTTTTGGCTGTCCTGAGTCTTTGTTGCTGTGTGGACATTTGTCCAGTTGCAGCAAATGAGGGGTGCTCCCTAGTTGTGCTTCTCATGTGGTGGCTTCTCTTATTGGGGAACACAGGCTCTATGGCATGCAGGCTTCAGTAGTTGTGGCACTTGGGCTCAGTAATTGTTGCTCTTAGGTTCTAGAGCACAGGCTCAATAGTTGTGGTGCGTGGGCTTATTTGCTCTATGGCATGTGGGATCTTCGCAAATCAGAGATTGAACCCAGGTCTCCTGCATTGGCAGGCAGATTCTTTACTACTGAGCCACCCAGGAAGCTCCCAAGTAACTTTGACTTTGATGATAAGGTAAATGTGGCAGTGACAGTAATGCCTACAAAGATAGTGGAAGTTATAGTGACCTTAGTCCATTTGGGCCACTGTAACAAAATATCATAGACTTGGTAACTTATAAACAACAGGAATGTACTGCTCAGGGTTCTGAAGGCTGGGATGTCCAAGATCAAGGCAGCAGTATAGTCCTGTTATGGTGAAGGCCCTCTTACTGGTTCATACCTTCTTGTGATATCATCACATGGTAGACAGAGCTAGGAAGCTCTTTGGAATCTCTTATAAGGGGTACTTACTAATCCCATTCATGAGGACTATACCCTCATGACCTAATCACCTCCCAACCTTTACACCATTACCTTTGGTTCAACATATGAATCTTGGAGGGACACAAATATCCAGACATTATCAGTAGTTAACATAATTATTCTTTATTGACTTTTTGACTTTAAGTATTGTCTAAAGCAGCGCAAACAGAAGATGAGCTATTTTGTACAAACACTGTACACATTTTGTTCCATAAACTTATCAATATTAATTTCCTTGAGAGCAAGGATAATAATTAACCCAAATAACCAAAATTCTATAACATCAAAAATACTGTCATATTACCTCCACATGTACAGTAAATACTTGATGAAAAATAGGATGTTAAAATATAAGGATGAATTATTTGAAAGGTAAAGGAAGGTAATTTTCTTTTCATTAAAAACAAAGAAATCTCTTTCCCCTGTCTATCATTTGCTGCTCCTATAAAGTGCTATCTTAAATTACAAATATACTGGAAGTCTCTTCCCTTTTACAAAGAAAATCCCATATTCGTGGTAACCAGACACATACTTGAAAACTTTCTTTTTGTTGCTCTGGTTTTAGACCAGTTAACAAATATTCATGATTTACTACATATAAAATACTTTCTTAGGTATCTAAAAAATAAGATATAATAAACTATAACCCACTGAGAACCTTATATAGTTTAGAACATTTCAGTTCAGTTCAGTCACTCAGTCATGTCCGACTCTTTGCAACCCCATGGACTGCAGCACACTGGACCTCCCTGTCTATCACCAACTCCCGGAGCTTGCTCAAACTCATGTCCATCAAGTTGGTGATGCCATCCAACCCTCTCATGCTCTGTCGTCTCCTTCTCCTCCTGCCTTTAATCTTTCCCAGCATCAGGGTCTTTTCCAGTGAGTCAGTTCTTCACATCAGGTGGCCAAAGTATTGAAGCTTCAACTCCAAGAAAGCATTAGAACATTTAGTCCTCATTTATTTTTTCATTTATCTACAAACCTATGTAATGCACCTGTCAGATTTGTAAATGTTATATGTATGTGTTTTATAGATATTTTATCCAAAAAGATAACTCACAGATTATGAATTTAATGATGATGTAGGTTTCTATGTCTATTTGGTTCATTGATTAAGGAAAATGTTCTTAAAATATGGTACTTTGTCCTGAAAATGTTAGCAGTTTCAAAACTTAATATCTATTGTAACTAAGGCTGAGTGAGATAGGGTCCCCTGACCCTTTAAGAGGAATTTTAAATTAAAGACAAATTATTTTTGTAAAGTTTATTTTTATATGTACCAGGAGGATAGATTTATTTCATGTGTTCAATCAGATGGCCAACATTTTAATAATGCAAGAATTTACCTTATGTTATCCTATACATTTAAAGGGAGCAGGAAATGCCATACTTTGAGAAAGCAGGTATAAAAAAACCTGTTTTCTTTCTCTTCTCTTTTAGTACCACCATTTACTGTGGCATGAGACCATATGTTTTATTATGGAACACCTACTTATGAAGTGGTTATAGTATATAGACTCAATATGTTACTATGGTATCTGGCTTTAATTCAGTTTCACACACCTACTTGACCTGATTTTCTTCCATTTCTAATGTCTATACTTTTCTGGTTTGGTATTAGCCAAAATCATTTATCCCTTAAAAATATACATAATTATAATTTTAAACCCATTTATTTTTCTTTGTTTAATCAGTTATCTATTGAATACCCAATATTTAATTATGAGTCTTTTGAATATAAGAGATTTGATGTAGTCTTTGATATTTTTCATAGTTATATTTCATTTTTACTATATTTATAAAATATGAACATTTGCCTCTTTAATTAGGAAATGATATTTGGTAAAATGATAGGTTAGTAGAAAAAAATGCCTTATGTTTATATAGTTATCTCACTCTTATAATTGAGATTTAAAATTATAACATTTATATAATTTATGTTATCTATTAGGAAATACTACACATAAAGCATTTGTATCCTTTATTGAAAACATGTTCCTATAAATACAAGCAAATATGCATTACAAATGATTCAGTTATTTTATTTCACAGAGTGTATCATCCTAAACAATTTTTATTTTCCTCAGTACACATTTGAACTGAATTTACTATTTATATAACCTTAAAAATGACTATTGTTAGAAAATAATGTACATCTACATTATTTTTAGTCTCTTTTTTCTAAGGAACTATCAGTTATACACAGTTTAGAAACTTTACGTTACAGAGAAATTTGAACATACACAAAAATAAAATAACATACTCCTAAGCACCCATCTCCATCAACTTTTATCCAGCCCTGCTCCATGTACACCACTGGATGCTGTTCTCTTGTATAATGAAGAAACTCTAAAACACCATATTATTTAATCCGTAAATATATTTGTGTTTTAGAAATTTTTTTCTAATATATATAGGTAGTGTATATTGAATTGTTCCACATATGAAAAGTAAAAATGATGGATTTTTTTTTTACAGTTTTTAGTGCCACTATTTACATTAACTTGTTAAAATTATAATTATAGCCAATTGATGATAAAGAATTAGCAAATAATTCACTTTAGACTTTTCTTGTAATAGTTTCAAAGCCAGTGTTCTTTGGACCATTATTGTGCTATGACCTGTTAGTAGCCATGCATCAAAGAAAAGGTTTTGTTGTCAAGAAATTTGGCAAATTCTTAATATTATGCTCTTGAAGAGTAGAAAGCAGTTTAGCTTAGTAAAGTCTTGGGTAGCAAAGTCCTTTCTTACCATAAGTCCTATAGTAAAGAAGCTTGTTTGACTTTGTTTAAACCCTGTATTTTCTCGTAATTCTATAATAGTTTCCACCTGCAATGCGGGAGACCTGGGATCAGTCCCTGGGTTGGGAAGATCCCCTGGAGAAGGAACATCTACCCAGTCCGGTATTTTGGCCTGGAGAATTCCTTGGACAGCATAGTCCATGGGTTGCAAAGGGTTGGACACAACTGAGCGACTTTCACTTTGACCATGTACCTTTTAATCCTCCATCCTGTAAATCCTGTAATGTCTCTCCGGAAGTTAATGTTATAGAAAACAAGTTTGGAAACATGGCTGGCTCTGCCTACAGCATCCCAAAGAACTAACCATAGGCTAACTGAAGATTCCTTAGCTCCAGAACAGAATCATTTGAATAAAAATGTCCCCCAAAGGAGCAGAATAGGTATTTTTTAAAACAAGATGCATAGATAATTTCCACTTTGGAAGTTACTATATTATTCAGTTGTGACATTAATTTTGATGACAGTCTTTCTTCATAACTGAAATCGAGAGATTGTGCCTGACGTTATGCCTGTGCTTTAAATTGCTGCTAAATTTTCAGAAATTTGTTGTGCCAATTCAGGAAGCATTTAAAAAGATTTAAAAAGCATTTTCCAATTTCATGAATTCATTCTATGGGCATAAAATCAATCTTAGTGTGTTGTCAGTTTAAACTATCTCTGTTTTTCACTTCAACTCATGATAAAACTCCAAAAGTTTTATTTCTTTACTGATTCCAATCAGTAAAACTTTAATAGGTGTTACATCAAATATCTGGCTAATACGAAAATCTGTTCACTTTAATTAAAGAATAATGTAGATTTGTTTCCTACTATTATTTTGGGTCTCATATATACTGCTGAGAATAGTAATGCTAGTATTTTAACTGTTAGGTATCAAGGAGTGGCAGTTACTGTATTTGGACCTACTTGCACAAAGCCAATGAGAAGAGTGTAATTTTATGATATTTATGTGTTGCAATTAATATGATGGTCTACTGGCCATAGTTCAGTATATCATTGATCAAAATTTCCATGTGTAAAATGTGAGTGAGCTGGTAACATTTTTTTAAAAATCAAATATTGAAAGAAATTAATTTTCTTCACGTAATTCGTGAGTATCTATATATTTGTCTTCAATAAACCCATCATCATCTACCACAAATGAATGTAGTTGATCAAATATTACTGTAGTTTCTTCAGAGTTTGTGTCTGGTATCTGTGAAGGAGAACTTGGATTTCCAGTAAAACTATCTTCATAGGTTTCTGCTTCATGCTCTTCCAGACGATGATGATTATAACTAAGCAGAAAATTATACCATACTGGACATTTGATAGCAATTGAAATGAGTAGTGAAGTCATCACTACAGCGACAACAACACCGACAAGAAAAGCCCAGCTTTTTCCATGAGATTCATGTTCTTAAATGGAATAACGAGAAAGAAAGGGTAGGAGAGGAATTTTGTTAAATTGACAAAAATAAAATAATCATAATTACATGTCCTAATAACTCCCCAATATTGGTATTAGAAATAAATATCCATAATCTATAAGCAAAAGTTACTAAAACTGCAGTAAATAAAGATATTTCATATTGTGGTGCAAGAATACCTTTTTTCAAAATAACTACCTATCTTTGCATTGTTTATCCATTCGCTCAGAAACATTATTGATTTATACCTGTTAAGTATTGTGACTTAACTAGTTAATACCAAGGCTCAGAGAAGTAAAATAATTTGCATAATGGCATTTGACTAATAACTAGCAGAGCCTACTTAAGAAACCCAATATTTTGTTAATCATTTCTTGAGTGGAGGAATTGTTCTTTTACACTGTTTCAAGAAATTTAAAATGCAGAAAAATGAGAACTATCTCAGTTTATTTAGTATGCTATCCTCAGCAATATTAATATTCAAAACAAATTACCTGAATTTCTTGTCAAGTTGTTCAAAGAGTTATTAAATGTTGAATTGCTAATGGACTGAAAAGGAATGTGAAGGTCTTCAGTTATAGATGAAGGAAATTTTGAGTAGCATTCAGCCTTGTAAGGTACTGTTTTGATATTGTAGCACTTCAGGATATCTGGATAGCTACACATGGTGATGCTCTCATTTTCTAGTAAAATAGAAAAAAATAAGATTTATTATGGAAAATAAGATTATTATGGTTAATAAATTATTATGGTTAACAACATCTTATAATTTTTTATCTGGAACTTTTTTGACATATCTATCTGTGATTAAAGGTGTAAGAAAGAAGCTAATTATATTTGTCTAGCAACAAAATGTGGAGAAGGCAATGGCCACCCACTTCAGTACTCTTGCCTGGAAAATCCCATGGACGGAGGAGCCTGGTAGGCTGCAGTCCATGGGGTCCCAAAGAGTCAGACAACTGAGCGACTTCACTTTCACTTTTCACTTTCATTTTTCACTTTCATACATGGTAGAAGGAAATGGCAACCCACTCCAGTGTTCTTGCCTGGAGAATCCCAGGGACGGGGGAGCCTGGTGGGCTGCCATCTATGGGGTCACACAGAGTTGGACATGACTGAAGTGACTTAGCAGCAGCGGCAGCAGCAGCAACAACAAAATGAAGAAAGATGCCTATTTCTGTTTATTAAGTTATTTTATAAATACAGTTTAAGTTTAGTTCTTGTGTATTGTTCAGTTTGTCTGTGTTAGTAAAGTAAAGATGTTATGATTTAGATTGTGGTAAACATCTGGACCATGGTATATAGTTTAGAAAATAGGGTACCTACTTCCACCTACTCTCTGACAGGATATCCTTAGAAAAGAAGTACTTTTAAAAATGACAATAGTTAGGACATGGAAACAACCTAGATGTCCATTGGCAGATGAATGGATAAAGAAATTGTGAGATATATATCTATATATATATATAGATATATAGATATATATAATGGAATATTACTCAGCCATAAAAAGGAATGCATTTGAGTCAGTTCTAGTGAGGTGGATGAACCTAGAGCTTATTATACAGAGTGAAGTAAGTCAGAAAGAGGAAAATAAATTTCGCATATTAACGCATATATACAGAATGTAGAAAAATGGTATTTTCAGGGTAGGAATAGAGACGTAGACATAGAGAACAGACTTTAGACATAGCAGGGGAAGGAGAGTGTGGGACAAATCGAGAGAGTGGCACTGACATATATTCACCACCATGTGTAAAATAGATAGCCAGTGGGAAGCTGCTATATGGGCACAGGGAGCTCAACCTGGTGCTCTGTGACAGCCTAGAGGGGTGGGATGGAATGGGGGTAGGGGGAGGTTCAGGAGGGAGGGGACGTATGTGTATTTGTGGATGATTCACCCTGTTGTATGGCAGAAGCCAACACAATATTGTAAAGCAATTATCCTCCAATTAAAAATAAATTTTTAAAAAACAGTAAAAGAAAATTAGTCTTATGTGTTGAAAGTGCAAACAGTATACAGAGTGACAGTTTCATCTTACATATGTAGAACATTCAAGCTTCTTCTCTTATTTCTTTTTTTCTCGAGAGGCAGAGGGAGAGCTTGTATTCAGCAACTGCTTTTCAGTGTTTTCTCCTGTTTCCATTAAACAGGAATAGTTTCCTTTGCTTTAAGACATGAAATGAGAAACACTTCTAGGGTGGCACAAGCCAAAATCAATCATTTTGGTTTTGACTAATTTAAATTATAAATGCTTACCTAGTGTCACATTCGATGTCTTCAACCAGTTTTGCAAATTCAGTAGACTACAGGAACAGTTCCATGGATTTCCATACAAAATTATGAATTCCAGATGAAACAGTTGTGGTACATCAAAATAGCTTATCAAATTGCCGTGCAAATTCAATAGTATCAGGTTTTTAAGAGGCAAAAATGTTTTAGGATTCAGTTGAACTATTTTGTTTTGGCAGAGATATAACTTTTTCAGTTTATGTAATCCTGTAAAGGCACTCTGTTGAATTGTGTGGATGGAATTTCTACAGATATTTAAAATTTCTAGATTGGACAGATTACTGAAACTATTATTAAATAGGTTAGTGACTTTGTTCTCAACCAAATAGAGCTCACTGAGTAAAAAATATGTCTGTAGAACTCTTGTGTCTGTAATATTTAGAGTAATTTGATTATAACTGAGGTCAAGTATAGTAACATTTTTACTGATATTTGCTGGAATCAAAGAATAATTCTTTGCAGTAGAATTACATTTGACTTCCTAAAAAAGAGAAAATTTGAAATGCATTAGTAAGGAAAAATATTGACAAAATTTCCCAAATTTTCATATCTAGGCATTTAGACATAGGAAGGAAATTCTTTTAGGAAAAAAGTTTACTATCTAATCCTTTGATGTTAAAATATGTAAAAAGGTAAAGCAAATACTCCTTTTTAAAATTGGGATGGAGTGTTGAAGATTAAGGAAATTTTGAAGTCATACAGATATCTTCCAACAGTTAGTAAATAATTATTATTGAAAGAATATTGATATATTACCATTTATATATGTGGAAATAAATGGTAAATAATTCTGTTAATTTATTTAGTATTTTAGTATGCAAGATGGATGTTTATAATGAGAAAATAATGTAAAAATATGTAATTTTAAAAAATCAGAGCTACCAACATTATATCTAAGATTATTAAATAATTAAAAAACAACATTTGGTATCTAACTCTATAGGGTTAACAGCTCAAACTTTGGTGTTTTAAAGGAAAATATCTTGTAATAGAAATTGAGCCATGTGTTAAATAAAGTCAGCCGACAAGAAGTGTGTCGCCTATGTGGATATAGATCCAAAGAAATAGTTCTTGTTTCAACTGTTTTTGCAGTTGAAATGTCCCCTAATAGTAATAATAATAATAATAATCATAATGTAACAACAATAATTTCCCTCATAAATATGTTTTTTACAAAAGTTTTCTACATTTTAAAGTGTTTTTATGTCTTAACTAATCTCTGATCTTATAGTGAAATTTTATGTATTTCTTGCTTTTAAAGAACTTAGTTTTTTATAAAAAGAAGACTGCTTTTGTCCACTTACAATCTGGCTCAGAGATCACATGTTTTGAATATACCCTACTAACTAAAGAGTTCATTTTGATAGTTTGATTTTTTTTTTGGTTATATTGCCTTCAATATTTTACTGTTTAAATTTACCCAAAATATACCTTTGAAAATATTTTCACTGCTTTAATTGTAAAAACTTACTGTTTTAGAAGTCTGGCTTTTGTCTGATAATAATAGCATGGAGAGCAGCCAAAACAAGATTGTGATGCTCATGGTTTTCATACTGCTAACCTGATAGAAAAGAGAGTGTTTACATCTTGTTAGGAGACTAGAACATTAGTCTTTTGAGGACATTTTGATTTCCTTTTTACTCCTTTTAAGTCTTTTTTTCTTAAAATATGTAAAATAGGAAACAAGTAAAGATCCCTTCACCCTCCCTGCACTCTGATCTTAGAAACTGAAATGCTCCTGGGGAGAATGAAAGACAGTAATTTTCAGGATATCTTTTTAGTTCCTAGATCTATTGAAAGGAACTTTAAAACAATTGAGGTGGTTGTACATTTAAAAATTTTTATATATATATGCACAAAAGAAAGTCTAGAAGGATATATATACTTATGTATGTATATATTAATACATCTTTAAATATATACTCATATTGCTACTTCTTCACTTTTCGACTTTAGGCATTATCTATTGATATTATCCTTTGACTTAACATTTTGGAAGATGAGAGTCCTCAGCTTGCTTTCCAATAGCTCACTACCTTCATCTTCAGTGCATCAAATATATATCTACTGTCTCTTCACTTTCCTTATCTTCAATGCATCAAATATATATCCAGTGTCTCTTCACTGTCCAAACATAGTCAATTGTCATTTTGGTTGGACGACGGAAGCGACTTAGCAGCAGCAGCAGCAGTTTATATAACTCAGTTTATACTTCAAGAATGTATAAAACTGTCAAAGACTGAGCCCTGTTAACAGGATTATTATTCTGTTCCTGCATACTTTTTTATCTAGTTACTTGTGTTTGTTTTCTTTTCCTGTGCTTAGGGTTTTTTCACCCTTTAATTTATACACAAACACTCTTAGCAAGTCTCTCAATAGTTTACGTATATTAGATATTTTAATCTATTTCATTTGCTTGAAAAAGTCTCTCCTAGATCCTGCTGCCATGCTCTGATATGGATAAGCTGATCATTAGGCTCTCTATGGAACTATTGACCTCCACTCTCCTTCCATCCTCATTGTAGAGATTCTCTTTTGCCCTTGTTACTGGATTCCTGTTTTCTAGAATGCCTTGTTTTGGATTACTGCCTTTTTCCCATGGAGTTTCCTTCCTGAAAAGGTCCTTAAGAGGAAATACTTTTTAGACCTTGAAAGATATTTTGGCTAGAAATTTTAAGTAGGATTTCTTAGAATTCTAAGTAGGAAATGATTTTCCCTCAAATGGTTGATGGCATTGCCCCGTTGTCTTCGGATTTCTAGTACAGTCATCCCTTGGTATCTGCAGGGGATTGGTTTCTAGAAGCCCCTGCAGATACCAAATCTGTAGATGTTCGAGTTCCTTATATAAAATGGTGTAATGTAATGAATATACATTACAAAGGGCCTGATTTTGTATTCACAGGTTTTACTTCTGTGGATTCAACCAACCATGACTGTCTTACTGTTAAGAAATGAGATGCTATGCCATTCTAATTCTTTATCCTTTTACGTAACTTGCCAGTTCTTAACCCCAAAGCTTTTTTTCTGAAGTATGTTGCTGAACAATATTATAGAAGTTAGAGGTATATTGTATAGTGATTCAGAATTTTTAAAGACTATACTGCACTGATAGTTATTATTAAAATATTGGCTGTATTCTCTGTGCTGTACAATATAGCGTTAATGTGGCTATTCTGAAATTTCATGATCCTTTGTGAGAGTCTATTTTGTGAAAGTCTATGTAATAGGTACTTGGTGGGTGGTTTCAATCGGAAAACAGTGGGAATCTTTCTGAATTATTTCATTGATGATATTGATAATTTTACCTCCCTTTCTAGAACTCCTTTAATTCTAAAAGGAATTGGATCTCCTTGTATGATTTTCTAATCTTTTATGTGTACTTGTCTGCATTTCATCTCTGTGTGTTTTTGCTCTGCTTTCTGAAACTTTATCTTCAAACTCTTCTATTAAAGTTTACTTTTTCCTGTTATCTTCTTAATTCTCAGAGCTATTTTTAATTCTCTGAAAATTTCTTTTGTAGTATTCTGGCATATGAATATATTTTCTTATTTCTTCTTGTTGTATCCCTTGTTTGTTTGTTTTTTTTCCCCTTGAAAAGCCTTTGTGTCTTCAGGTCACGTTTTCCAGTTTCTTTTAATAAGTATCCTTTATATTAGAGGATTTCTTTTAAACTTCCCATATCTGTTAATATTTGGTTTCAGTTGAGTTCAGTAACTCAGTCGTGTCTGACTCTTTGTGACCCATGAATTGCAGCATGCCAGGCCTCCCTGTCCATCACCAACTCCCAGAGTTCACACAGACTCACGTCCATCAAGTTGGTGATGCCATCCAGCCATCTCATCCTCTGTCATCCCCTTTTCCTCCTGCCCCTGATCCCTCCCAGCATCAGTCTTTTCCAATGAGTCAACTCTTCTCATGAGGTGGCCAAAGTATTGGAGTTTTAGCTTTAGCATCAGTCCTTTCAGAGAACACCCAGGACTGATCTCCTTTAGGATGGACTGGCTGGATCTCCTTGCAGTCCAAGGGACTCTCAAGAGTCTTCTCCAACACCACAATTCAAAAGCATCAATTCTTCGGCACTCAGCTTTCTTCACAGTCCAACTTTCACATCCATACACGACCACTGGAAAAACCATAGCCTTGACTAGACGGACCTTTGTTAGCAAAGTAATGTCTCTGCTTTTGAATATGCTATCTAGGTTGGTCATAACTTTCCTTCCAAGGAGTAAGCGTCTTTTAATTTCATGGCTGCAGTCACCATCTGCAGTGATTTTGGAGCCCAGAAAAATAAAGTCTGACACTGTTTCCCCATCTATTTCCCATGAAGTGGTGGGACCGGATGCCATGATCTTCGTTTTCTGAATGTTGAGCTTTAAGCCAACTTTTCCACTTTCCTCTTTCACTTTCATCAAGAAGCTTTTTAGTTCCTCTTCACTTTCTGCCATAAGGGTGATGTCATCTTCATATCTGAGGTTATTGATATTTCTCCTGGCAATCTTGATTCCAGCTTGTGCTTCTTCCAGCCCAGCGTTTCTCATGATGTACTCTGCATATAACTTCAATAAGCAGGTGACAATATACAGCCTTGATGTACTCCTTTTCCTATTTGGAACCAGTCTGTTGTTCCATGTCCAGTTCTAACTGTTGCTTCCTGACCTGCATATAGGTTTCTCAAGAGGCAGGTCAGGTAGTCTGGTATTCCCATCTCTTTCAGAATTTTCCACAATTTATTGTGATCCACACAGTCAAAGGCTTTGGCATAGTCAATAAAGCAGAAATAGAGGTTTCTGTGGAACTCTCTTGCTTTTTCTATGATCCAGTGGATGTTGGCAATTTGATTTCTGGTTCCTCTGCCTAATACTTGGTTTAGGACTTACATATATGAATGGAAAATGAAAAAACTGATTGGAAACTGCATTTGTGTGGTTCTTTTTTTTTTTTTTTTTAATATTTTCTTGATGTGTGGACCATTTTAAAAGTCTTATTGGATTTGTTACAGTATTGCTCCTGTTTTATGTTTTGGTTCTTTGGCCCCCTGACCAGGGATTGAACACTGTGCCCCCTGGAGAATTCCCAGCTCTTACACAACTTTAGACTTTACTATACAGTGACCTTAATAGGCTTTTTCTTGGGGAATCCCTAACGTCATTATCTTTAGATTGTTCCTTTTGGGCTGCTTAGATTCTTCAAAATGACTTTTCTGATCTACTGCCTGAAAAGGTGACACAAAGTGGCCAGCATTCTGAGAGGTGACTGGTGAAAAAGTTGGGTTTAGCTCAGTAATTAGTATTTAATGTTATTTTCCCCGCTTTTGACATAACATCCCTGCAGTCACTTGTGCCCAGATTCCATTAGTTTTATTCTCCCCAGAGTAAAAAAAAAAAAACACCTCATTTTTCTGCTTAGGTAGGAGGGGAACTTTACCTGACTGGGCAGTGTCCGGGAGAAAGACTTTGAGCTGTTTCAGCCTCTCCTTTTCTACTTCCAGAATACCTGGTGCTGCCAATCTCTGAGCCATCTAGGGGTTCTGCAGTATAAAACAAGTAGCTTCTCAGCTTTCCCCACTGCTGGCTTCAGAAAATTTTGGTTTCCTAGTCAGTTTCCACTTAACTTTTAGCTTTCTAGTTTCTAGATTTTATTTCTGTTTCCTCTTCTATTCATTTTGTCATTATAAGTTTCTGTACTTCATATTACCTTTTATTTTCATTTTATTAGGTTTTTGAACAGGAGTTAATGTTAGTGGGTACATTCAACATGCCCTAACTAGAAATTGTCATTTATTTCAGTAATTCTTCTCACTAAATACTTTCCATTTAGTCATTTTATTCATGACCTTAATGTTTCTTATTTTTATCTGTTTTCTTAAAATCAGTGTTAGAAGCTGCTGCATAAAGCAACTATACGCCAATAAAAATTAATTTTAAAATTATCTATTAGTTAATTTGAAAAAGAAACTGCTGCAAATGAGCTGTTTGAAAGGATATGAATATGTTATTATCATCCTTAGTGATTTTTAAAAATTTAGTCTTTTGAACCTTCTTATAGCACTTACTATAATTAGTTGCTTATGATTTTTTAGGGCAGTTTATTCCTTCAGAACAGGGAGTAAGAAACTACTCAGTTAACAAGATTCATTTCAAGTTACTAAAGTGTGTTGCCGTGTTAGCAATGAGGAATTTATTGTTATGTCAATACTGGTCTATTCTAATTAACTTCCTCATTGCCTTCAATTTGATGATCTGTTTATGTTTATTCCCTTTCCAATTTCTTTCTTTCCACGGCTAAGTTAAAATTGTAAAGGAAAGCCACTGTTCTCCTAGATTTTGCAATTTGAATGTAGATCATAATAGCATCCCTTTTAGAGCCAGAAATGATTTCAAGCTATCACTTATGCCAGACCACTGCCCACAAAAGGGGATTCCTGAATCATGTATAAAAGGTTAAGTACCCATGTTTAGTGATCTCTTGGAGTAAGTGTGCAACCTCCAATGGTTGTTTTGGTATTTCTCAATGGTGTAGTGAAATTCTTAGTGATGTTTTTGTAGGATGCCCATGTGAGTAATATAGAGGTAAGGGAGAAGTTCCGGGTTTTTTTTTTTAAGAGATAAATAGGATAATGATGAATAAAGGAAGCAGATAACCTATAAAGAAAAGGGTTGACATGAAATAGAAGCAGCTAGAAGAGGTAATGGAGGTCAGGTAGGATTGTGAGACTGTGGAAATGGAGACTGAGGATTGTCATGTATTTATTATGTTTATCAGCTACTTTATACTATCATGCTAAAGTGGATAAAATCATAAGGGTTAGAAAAGGAATCTTTTACCATGTTTCATCTCACCTCTTTCCGAGCCAAACCTAGACATTTTGATTAGACTGTAAGGTGCTAATTAAAATCACCAAGTGAACCATTTCCCATTTACTCTTAATTTGCAAGCACCACTATAATGATGCATATTATTAAGTGTGTCAGATTAACTTGGCTCTGAATTTTAATTTATTTGACACTGAACTCCATTTACGTAAGTTCTCCTTTCCAGGGGGTTATTCACATAGCAAGGTGATATTTTGCAAAGTTGTGAGCACTGGTTAAACATCATGAGTCCTGTATTCAATTACCCATATCTTGTCTGTTTACAAGCTTAAGCAATTCTTTATGTAATAAAAAATCCCATAAAACACACAAAAAAAAAAAAAAAGAAAAGGAATCTTTTTAAATTTATATTTGATAAATTTTAGAGTTAGAAAAGACATATACTCAGAGCTTAAGGTAGATTTTGTTCAAGAAAACAGTCAACAAATCTAAAGCATTAGTAGGTCTAAAGCTATGAAATGCATTGATTGAGCCACACGGGCCATGGGGCTTTTCTTTTATTTGTACATCTTTTGAGAGGGAAAAGACTGATAAAGGGAGTTGGTGTTGACTGTCACAACACTACACAGACAAATCCTTAGACAGAAACATTTGCCAACAAATCCTTAAACAGACACAGTGGCTATCTTGAAGAAATCAAATTGATGAAATAAATAGCTGATAGCAGAAATTATTCTTGAGTCAGTTTACCCTGTTTAAAAAGTTGATTTAAAAGGAAACAGTTATTATTGCCTTTTTCTCCCTTTAGATTTTTTTCTCAATTTGAAATTTATTTTGAAATGATATTTTGGTTTGAGTTAAGTGATTAAAAAATAGAGAACAAATGGAATATCAGGTTTTTAAAAAATTGTTTTACAAGATTAAATATTCTTTTATATAGCCTATTCCCTAATTATAGGAAAAGAGACTTACACAAAAGGAAATGGTAGATATTGAGAAAGAAACAATGTTCTTCTTAGCACAGTTTCAGGTGTGAATTTCTGAGTTTTTGGTCATGTACTTTATATGGCTGTTATATACTGTGAAATAAAAAGATACCACTGTTATTTTGGCTTGGTTAAATAAAGTGTGTATACTGTAATACAGTTTTTCCATTAAATATTTTAGATATTTATACCAGAGTTTAATGTATTTATAGTAAGGTATTAAGAACTTTTCTCTTATAATTTCATAGAACTAACTTTCTTTTTATTTTTTTCAAATTTAAAAAGTTTTATAATGGAAAATTTCAAGGAAAAAACCTCTCAGGAAAAGAATCATCACCCAGTTTTAACAATTATCACCTATAATCCAGTCTTTTTTCATGTTACAAATTTGTTTTTAGGTTAATGTCACTTCCGATTGCTCTGTGATTAATATATTTCAAAATTAAAAGATCTTATAAGCTTGATTGGCTAAATGAAATCTTCCTCCCCCCAAATTACTTTGCTTTACGTTATTACTCTATTTGGAAAAGGTGTTTTGGCCATGTCCAGGTTTGTATTTCTAAGATAGCTGTCATGAAAACACAATTATATTTTCTGCTCTTTCATCACTTATTAAAGACAAAGATTTTTATATAGACTTAAGTGTAAATATGATTTTAAAAAATTCAACAACAATCACCAAACCTATAAATATATAGGATCTTACCTTTCCTTTTTTCTTTTGTCTCTGAGACTGGTGTGTAAGGAATCTGCTGTCTTTCTTCTACACCATTAAAAAAAAAAGTTATGTCATGTGATTTGTTTCACTTTGTCTTAACCTTTGTACTCACTGAACAGGTGAAAAAAAAAACAAACTAGACTTCCTTAGCAAAAGATTGACTCGAAGAATAATTTCTTAAAGTCATCTTTGACTTTTTTAGTATAACAAGTAAGGTGGCTTTAGCTTAATCTTTGTGTTTCTTAATTTCTCTTAAGAAATTTAAATATTAACAAATTTACCTTGTCCGTTAAAGTATGTAATATTAAAAATGCATAATTTGAAAGATGCATTGCTAAAGTGATTTAAATGTTAGTCCTAAAGGTATTTTATATTTTGAAAGACTCAAGTTGAAAAGATCCCACTAAGTTTTGTATTCCGGTGAGTTTCACCTTTGTTGTTTACTCATTTTATAACACCATCATTGGTGGTTTTACTGCCAAGTTATAACAGGAGCAGACTGCTCAAAGCATCAGAAGACCCGCCCCTTGGCCATCGTGTGGCCCTCAAAGAATCAGTTACCTTCCTTGTGCTTCCTTGTGTAACTTCTGTGTAAAATGGAATACTTTTCCATTTTACATCTAATTGTAGTAGATAGATCAGGTAAAAACATAGTTAAAATTCATTGTTGGTAATAAATAATCATGGGGTTCAGAATGAGTTAGTTCTAACAGATTTAACTCAGTATCCCTAATCTGTGAAACAAAGAGATTGAAGTAGATGTTGTTTTATGTTTGAAATATCTATGAGTGCATATACCCATGTAAATTGTAGCAGCAGCAGACACATTTATTATGCTATAGTAATTGAGGTTCAAAGTGAAGACTTTACTTCTGTTTAACAACGAGACAAAAATAAATAGAAATTCCTTGGTGGGTTTAATTTTCTTCATCTGTTACTGTTTTGGGAACTTCATTTAATACCAGTTAACTTTTGATTCCTTTTATCTGAAGCATATAGAGTTTCCAAGAAAACAACTCTCTGAATATGGTTTGCCACATTTTCCATATTTATGGAGCAATACTTTGGGAAAAATAACAATTCTGATTCAACCCTTTGCTTAAATTCGTAACCTTTTTGAGCTGCAAAAGTACTTAGTAGTTCTTATATTCCTGTACAGTTTTTTAATGTTAAAAAGTTAGGTACACTTTAAAAGAAAATAGCCTATTACAGTAGAAAAATAGAAAATTGCTGATTGGTAACCTTCTTATGAAAATTAAATTGTCCCAATTGGCATAAAATCTCTGGGAATCTATCAGTACCCAAACGTCTAAGCCCTTTATGGGCCTTTGATTTATTAATGATATAATTTCTAATTTGTAACCATTTTAAATAGTTTTAAAAAGAGATGTCATCATTTGGTTTGTTCTTTTCTTTTGAAAATAGAAAAAAAAAATAAATAGAAATTCCAGGTTGTCTGTTTCGTTATATTTATCTTTTATTTGGTTATTATGAGATTCTGTCTATAGGAAAATTTCTGAGTTTAGATTATTTTATTATGGTAGTAGGGTATGAGAGTGTAAAGTGTGTGGAGGATAGATATTTGGATCTGTGAGACTTACCTAGTGATTGTGAAAACTGTTAAAGTTGATATCTGTATTTGAAAGAGATTGAATAGAATAATTATATTTTAAACTTAAAGTAGAAATTTGTGATATTGAAACAGAATTTAATTTTCAAGCAAGATTCAAGATTCAAATTCAAAATTTCTTTTTATATGTAATCTTGAAGTATTTAGATGATAACTATCATCCTACCTCTATTTTTTTCAGAATTTTTCTCTACCCTTTGTATAATTGATCTTGCATAGGTAGTAAGTGCACATCACTGGTACTTTTTGTGATTATTTGATAAAGATGGTTATTGTTTGTAATTAATATCATACTGCTGCTGCTGCTGCTGAGTCGCTTCAGTCGTGTCCGACTCTGTGCGACCCCTGAGACGGCAGCCCACCAGACTCCCTGTCCCTGGGATTCTCCAGGCAAGAACACTGGAGTGGGTACTACTTATATAATTAGACTTGTAATGTTCCTATTATATTCTCAAGGAAATTAGCTAATTATTTTACAGTGCTAAAGAACAGTTGATAATTTAGAAATATCAATTTTAATTAAAGCAGTAAAGAAGTTAAAGAAAATATATTAATTTAAAGCTATGAACTTTAAAATCAGATTGGACTGTTGATTTTCTTACTCTGCAGTGTAATCAGAGCTGTGTTACTTTAAATGATTTGGTAAACCGTACAAGATTTCCAAGATATCAAAGAATTCTATAGCAAAAAGATACTTGAAAACCACTGTTTTAAAATTTAACTTTCTTGTTAATCTTGAGGATATGATAAGAAGTACAAATGCATTCTGATCTATATAAGACTTTAAGGATTTTCTGTGATAAACTTTGTATTTTCTTACAAGAAAGTAAAATGGAGAATAAGAAAATAGAAGGATTTGAGGATGAGAAGAGATGGATGCTAAAAAAGTCTGTGTTGATGGGGCAAATTTCTGTGTTCAGGTAGCTCGGTGATAAAGAGTCTGCCTGTAGTACAGGGGAGACGGGTTCAATCCTTGGGTTGAGAAGATCCCCTGAGGAAGAAAATGGCAATCCTGGTATTCTTGTCTGGGAAATCCCTTGGACAGAGGAGTCTGTCAGGCTGCAGTCCATGGCATTGCAAAAGAGTCAGACACAACTATGCAACTGAACACCAGCATAAGGAGTTATCACAAACTGCGGTTGAATAACTTATAAGTATCCTATGTACTTGAGACTGAGTAAAGTTAATTGATTTTCTCTTCATTATAGTAAGAGGAATATTGCATACTTTTGATTTCAGGAAGGAAAAACAAATTAGAAGTGTAGAAGAAGAAATTGAACAGGAAAAACAAGCAGCAGAGGGTATTATCAAAAATATGTCTCCTGAAAAACAAGTCAAGTATATAGAAATGAAAACCACAAATGAGAAATTATTACAGGTAATACTAGCTACTACTCTATGCTGGACTACAGCAATCTTACTACTGAAAATATGTTCTGAAAGTGGGCAGGATTGGCATCCCCTGAGAGCTTGACTAGACCTACTGATCAGAGTCTTCATTTTAACAAGATGATTCATACAAACCTTTAAATTTTGAAAAAACTCATCTAGAAAACTTTGTTTTCTTATGTTGTACAGTGACATAACTTTTACTATATTATTCAGTTCTGTGCATCATTCATTTTTGCAGGTCATAAAGATATCAATACATGAAGCGCTTATTTTTTAATGAGCTTTTAATGAAAACATTAAAAGGCCATATACAACAGAGCCATATGGATATTTACTTTCTTTCCTTTTCTTTCTTCCTAATAAACACCTTTTACTTGCTGTGTCCTCAGTTTGAACAGCTGTTGTCCCCTAATATGGTAAGCAATTTGAATGACTGCTGAGGGGTATTGAGACTGCTCTCAGCATTCAGTCATAATGGTGACTCAGGTTTGCAAGGTATTATTGCCCTTTCATGCCCAGATTTTCTTTAAGCAAGCAATTAAAAGAGAATTAGTCCCCACAAATATCAATGAATGTAGTTTTAGTTTCTCAGATAATTCTTTATTGACAATTTAATATAATTTTTTATTTCAGACACAATTTATGAAACATGATAAAACATTGATGAAAGAGTGTTATAAAAATGCTGAAATACTATCAAAATATAGCTAATATTGCACAGGGGTTTTTGAATGGGTCTAGTTGGCCCTTGAACAACTTGGATGTTAGGAACAGCAACCCCTGTGCAGTTTAAAACCTGTGTATAACTTATAGTTTGCCCTCAGTGTCTGAGGTTTCGCATCCACAGATTCAACCACCTTTGGACTGAGTAGTACATATTTCTTGAAAAAAAATCTGTATGTCATTGCACCCATGCAGTTCAAACCTGTTATGTTCAAGAGTCAATGGTAAACAGTTGAAGGGTCTTATCCCTAAGAGTGTGCTATGTAAATTGCTATAGGTCTTAGCCTTAAGAGAAAATGGTCAAAAAATATGGAAACATGGTTAAAAAGTCAAATAAAAATTATAGCTTTAAACAGTAACATCATTAATTTAAAGTCTTCTGATATTTGATATTCTCCAAACACAGTGATGATTCACTGAAAAGTTCTGGCTCCCTTTTAACAATTCATGAAGTATTTAAAAGGTAGATCATGGTAAGATTTTTAATAATGATGAAATAAATTGGCAAAATAGAAATAATGTTAATAAATTCTAGTCAAATTATAAGATATGGGTTGAAAATGTTTACAAAAGTTACTTCAACACATATATTTGAAATGTTGATAAATAAATTATTCTTATGTAATTTGCATATATATTTGCTTTTTTCCCTTCTTCTTAGGAATTAGATACACTTCAGCAACAGCTAGATTCACTGAATATGAAAAAAGAGAGCTTGGAATCTGTAAGTATAAAAAATAGTAAAAAAATAGATTCAGTGGGCATGGAAGCCCACTCCAGTGTTTTTGCCTGGAGAACCCATGGACAGAGGAGGCTGGCAGGCTGCAGTCCAAAGGGTCTCAAAAAGTCGGGACGTGACTGAAGCGACTTGGCACATCATGGCAGATTCAGTTATTGAGTACCTACCTGTACAAAAATCAGGGTGCCTGCTGAGGCACACAAAATCTAATGGTAATTTTAAAACATGTGAACAAGAGACTAAAAACAAATGAAAAAGGGGAGGTCAGTTCGTTAAAGATGTAAAAGCTCGCATTTGCTTTATTATTTATGTAAAGCGTTTTGAGGGCTTCCCTGGTGGCTCAGAGGTTAAAGCGTCTGCCTGGAATGCAGGAGACCTGGGTTCGATCCCTGGGTCGGGAAGATTCCCCCGGAGAAGGAAATGGCAACCTACTCCAGTACTCTTGCCTGGAGAATCCCATGGATGGAGGAGCCTGGTAGGCTACAGTCCATGGGGTCGCAAAGAGTCAGACACGACTGAGCGAAAAGCATTTTAAAATTCACAAAACATATTTGTTATAAAATATTAAATAAGATGAATGTAAAGATGCCTGTTTCTTTTCTCTCTTTCTAGACAGTTGCTCTTACATTTGCTGAGTGCTTATTATGTGCTTTTTTGAGCTCTTCATATGTGTCACCAGCATTGTTATTTTACCTTCACAACAGTCCTCTAATCCTATCTTTGTTTTACTGTTGACAAAAACCTCAAGTCGAATGTACAGTGGATATACTGTATGCAGCTTTTGTTTTTTTTTAATATAACATTCTCTCTCAAATGTCTGTTCATGTCAACTCTTAAGATATCTCCCTCATTATTTGAAATTACTGCACTATACTACATTGCATGATTATATATAGCACAGCCTTGTAGATGACTAGGCTTTTCATAGTTTTTTTTAAGATTATGAAACAATGTTGTAGTAAAAATATACATTTTTGCTGAGTTACTATGAGTGTATCTTAAGATAAATTTCCCACATTGGGTAAAAAGTTACAAACTTCTAAAATGTTGTGACATTGCCAAATTGCCTTCCGAAAAGCTTGTTTCATTTTATACTCCTAATCCCAATGTATGAAAGTGTGCATTTCCCCATATATTCATTAATAGCATGCATTATCAATCCATCGTTTGCCTCCTTTGTCAAAAATAAGGTATCCATAGGTGCATGGGTTTATTTCTGGGCTCTCTTGTTCCATTGGTCTATGTTTCTGTTTTTGTGCCAGTATCATACTGTCTTGATGACTGTAGGTTTGTAGTATAATCTGAAGTCAGGAAGGTTGATTCCTCCAGCTCCATTCTTCTTTCTCAAGACTGCTTTGGCCATTTGGGGTTGTGTTTCCATATGAAATGTGAAATTTTTTGTTCTAGTTCTGTAAAGATGCCATTGGTAATTTGATAGGGATTGCATTGAATCTGTAGACTGCATTTGGTAGTATAGTCATTTTCACAATATTGATTCTTCCTACCCAGGAACATGGAATATCTCTCCACCTGTTTATGTTGTCTTTGATTTCTTTCACCAGTGTCTTATAATTTTCTATATACAGTTATATAGGTTTATTCCTAGATATTTTATATGTTTTTGTTGCAGTAATGAATTCCTTAATTTTTATTTCTGATTTTTCATTGTTAGTATACAGGAATGCAAGTGATTTCTGTGTATTGATTTTGTATCCTGTGACTTTGCTAAATTCACTGGTTAGCTCTAGTAATTTTCTGATAGTATCTTTAGGGTTTTCTATGTATAGTATAATGTCATCTGCAAAAAGGGAGAGCTTTACTTCTTTCTGATCTGGATTCCTTGTATTTCTTTTTTGAAATAAATTTTTTATGTCACTCTTTTTGGCATTAGTACATATATGCCTAAAACTACATGAATGTAAAGAAATGTTACAATATTCTCAAATGAAGAAAATGTAAATCCCAACTCTGTTTAACCTTAGCTGGATTCCTTTGTGGGTTTTTTGGTAGGAGGGTGGACTTGTTCTTTAAAACAACATTATGTCAAATATCAGTCAACAGATATTTAATATCTGCTGTATGCTCACTACTGTGCTAAGTATTATTGATTCAGTTCACAGGTGTGTGAAAAAAATCAGGTGAAGGATCAACATGAGCTTGAGTCTTCAGGAATGGTTTTATCAAGATGAAATTTGAACATGTCTATAAGTGGTTAAGTAAAATGGAAGGGGAAGATACTGTGAAGAGGGATATCTCAAAATGTCTGCATTTTTTTCTGCTGATGTTTTATTATCATGACTTTTCACCTGAAGCTAATATATTGTTGGTACAAAAGTAATTGTGGCTTTGAATTGTTGAAATTTGCCATTTGATATTGGAGAAGGAAATTGGCAACCCACTCCAGTGTTCTTGCCTGGAGAATCCCAGGGACTGGGGAGCCTGGTGGGCTGCCATCTTACGGGGTTGCACAGAGTCAGACATGACTGACGTGACTTAGCAGCAGCAGCAGCCATTTGATATTGTAATACATTCTTAAATAAATATGGTTCTGTTATACATCATTTTAATGCATATTTCTCACTTCATGTTTTCTTGCTAGTGACTTATTACTTGCTATTTATTTATATTTATTTTAGAATATAGAAATGATGTTAGACAAAAAGCAAATTGGAGCAATTTTTTTTATTTGAGGATTTTTTTTTATTCGACTTCAAAATGGGTCATAAAGCAGCAGACACAACTCACAACATGAGCACTGCATTTGGCCCAGGAATTGCTAACAGACATACAGCGCAGTGGTGTTTCAAGAAGTTTTGCAAAGAAGATGAGAGCCTTGACGATGAGGAGTGCAGTGGCCAGCCATCGGAAATTGACAAAAACCAATTGAGATCTATCATCATAGCTGATCCTCTTACATCTACACAAGAAATTGCCTAAGAACTCAGCATCAACCATTCTACAGTCATTCAGCATTTGAAGCAAATTGGAAAGGTGAAAAAGCTCGATAGATGGGTGCCTTGTGAACTGACCGAAAAGCAAAAAAATCATCATCCTGAAGTGTTGTCTTCTCTTATTCTATGGAACAACAATGAACTATGTCTCAATTGGATTGTGACATGCAATGAAAAGTGAGTTTTATGTGACAACTGGTGACAACCAGTTCAGTGATGGGACTGAGAAGAAGCTTCAAAGCACTTCCCCAAACCAACTTATACCGTAAAAAGGTCTTAGTCACTGTTTGGTGGTCTGCAGCCCATCTGATCCTCTACAGCTTTCTGAATCCAGAAAGAATTCAACAGAAAGGGCCCAATTCTTTGCCACGATAATGCCCGACCCCATGTTACACAAGCAATGCTTCAAAAGTTGAAAAATTTGGGTTATGTAGTTTTGCGTCATGCACCATATTCACCTGACCTTTCACCAACCAATTACCAGTTCTTCAAGCATTTCAACAACTTTTTGCAGGGAAGTGCTTCCACAATCAGCAGGAGGCAGAAAATGCTTTCCAAGAGCTAGTCGAATCCTGAAGCACGGATTTTTATGCTACAGGAATAAACAAACATTTCTTGTTAGCAAAAATGTGTTGTTGCTATTTTCATTAATAAAGATGTGTTTGAGCTTAGTTATAATGATTTAAAATTCATGGTCCAAAACCACAGTTACTTTTGTACCAACCTAATACTTACACTGTGTATATAACCCTTTGCCTGTGGACTTTCAGACATTTCCTCTTGTTCACTTTTTCCCTTTTTTATTATTTTTTCTCTTTTGCTTTCAAAAAGGAGGAGCTCTTCCCTCTTAAAAATCTTATTAATGCTGTGGGCCTGCTTTCAGATATCAGCATTAACTTTTATTTTTGTTAACTTAGAAAAATTCTTTAGATCTCAGATAATCAATTTTCACATCTGTAAAACAGAATTAATGGTACTGTCTTACAGAGTTGCTTTGAGTGTTAAAAGAATATGAAGTATAAAGTCTATACTTTATATATAAGTACATATACTTATAAAGTATATATGTATAAGGTATATAAAGAATTTGAAGTATAGTGCCTGCCACAGAATACATGCTCAATAAATAGTAGCTTCAAATGTCATTTTCATCATAATCACCACTAACACCCCTAGCTCTTTTTATTTTCTTTTGAAATTATGCTATGCCTTATTTTCTCTTTGTGAACAGTAGAACAGTGGGGAATACATGGTAATTTTACTACTCATTTCTACTGGTTTCCTAGTGCTGCTGTAATAAAGTTTTACAAACTGAGTGACATAAAACAACAGAGGAAATATTCTAATACTTCTGGAGGCTAAAGGTCTTAAAGTATCAGCAGAGACTTGTTTCCTCTGGAACACTAGGTAGAATCCTTCCTTGCCTATTCTTAGCTTCTGGTACTGGCTGTCAGTCCTTGGTATTTGCTCCTTAACTTGTATCTGTATCACTCTGTTCGCCGGTGTCATCAAATGGCATTCTCATGTATCTCTGTGTGTGTGTGTATGTATGTATCTCTGTTTTTATCCTCATGTATCTCTGTTTTTATCTTTTCCAATAAAGACAGTAGTTATACTGGATTAAGATTCACCTTAATGAGCTCAAGATATCAGAACTTAATTAAATCTGCACAGACTGCATTTCAAATTAGGTCACGTTCACAGGTGCTGGAGATTAGGACTTCAATGTATATTTTGGGGGGATATAATTCAACCCATAACATTGTAGGAAAGCATATATATGATCTATTTAGGGGAAAATATCTTCCTTCTAGAGATCAGTTCTTTGGCCTTTGGATTAGGTTTTGTGGTTCAAGTTATACATAGATCATTTTGTTTTCTTTATTATCTTCCCTCTGGTAGAGATGTCTGTATCTTTGTTTAGGTCTTATATTTAGAAACTAAAATAAACTAAAGCTACCACCTTCTTGTGAATCTTAGACTGAATCGCTTACAAACGTATATAGGGATTTATTTTTATTCTTCAGTGTTTAGAATTTGTAGCGTTCTTGAGTATTATACATATTTGATATCTCTATTTAAAAAAGCTCGTAGTTTAAATTTGTCCTTAGTTATAAACTGGAAACTATTTGAATAGTTTTTGATAAAATACTAAAATTATTTTTTTAATTCTCTTTAGGAAATCGCACACTCCCAGGTAAAACAGGAGGCTGTATTGTTACATGAAAAACTTTATGAGTTGGAGTCCCATCGAGATCAGATGATTGCAGAAGACAAAAATATGGGATCTCCAATGGAAGAAAGAGAGAGATTACTCAAGCAGGTAGGAAAAACAAACATACTTATTTTAAAATGTCAGGATTTGGTAAATGTATACATTTGTTTTATTTAAGGCATATGCATTGAACAGAAAGCCAATAAGCTTGTTTAAAAAACAAAAGGGTGAAAAGCAAACTCCACCTAAATTAATATGAACTGCTTGACCAAGAAAATCCAGATAAAAGTCATTTCTCACATAAAAACTTTTTATTTTTTTTACTTAAATTCTAATTTTGTATGGTCTTCATGCATATTTGATCATTTTTTAATGTTTTGGTTCCTTACAAGAAAAACCCTTCTTATTGGTCAGTAAATAATTAGACAATCTTACGGAAAATGTATTCCATTATTTGCTTTAGGCCTCATATTTGGAAAGTTAAGTGCCCCAAGGCTGATGACTTTGTGTGGTTATTTCTATCAGTGCCTGGATGAAAGTGAATGGATTTAAAATGTCCTGTGAGATCACAGTATGTCAGCATGTTGTATCACATGTGTTCAGTAGTTTTCTCACTGCGCCAAGGCTGGCTTTAATTTAGCCTATTATTTATCCTGAGACACCCTAAAACACCCTAAACATACAGCCCTTAGGAGCCTATATATTTGGGAAACAGCTCTAGTGAATAACCTGTAAATGGGACTCCTTTGTGGTCTGAGATTGAATCCAATGGGTTTGTAAGAACAGTAAGGATCACCTCAGGCTTCCCAGGTGGCATTAGTGGAAAAGAACTGGCCTGCCAGTGTAGGAGACACAAGAGGCGCAGGTTCAATCCCTGGGTTGGGAAGATTCCCTGGAAGAAGGCATGGCAACCCTCTCCATATTCTTGCTTGGAGAATCCCATGGACAGGGGAGCTTGGTGGGCTAAGTACATAGGGTCACAAAGAGTCAGACTCAAATGAAGCAACTTAGCACACACAGGAGCTATTTAGGTATTAGAATCATTCCATAAAGGTATTATAATCTAGAATCTCTGAAACTCCTTGGAAAGAGATCATTGAAGGGGACTAAAGAGTGATCCTGGGATAGAATTGCTAAATAAAATATAGAAGATTAAGTTAAATTTGAATTTCAGATAAGCAATGAATAATCTTTCAGAATAAATATATACATAAAGATAATAGATCAGATCAGATTAGTCGCTCAGTCGTGTCCGACTCTTTGCGACCCCATGAATCGCAGCACGCCAGGCCTCCCTGTCCATCACCAACTCCCAGAGTTCACTCAGACTCATGTCCATCGAGTCAGTGATGCCATCCAGCCATCTCATCCTCTGTCGTCCCCTTCTCCTCTTGCCCCCAATCCCTCCCAGCATCAGAGTCTTTTCCAATGAGTCAACTCTTCGCATGAGGTGGCCAAAGTACTGGAGTTTCAGCTTTAGCATCATTCCTTCCAAAGAAATCCCAGGGCTGATCTCCTTCAGAATGGACTGGTTGGATCTCCTTGCAGTCCAAGGGACTCTCCAGAGTCTTCTCCAACACCACAGTTCAAAAGCATCAATTCTTCAGCGCTCAGCCTTCTTCACAGTCCGACTCTCACATCCGTACATGACCACAGGAAAAACCATAGCCTTGACTAGACAAACCTTTGTTGGCAAAGTAATGTCTCTGCTTTTGAATATGCTGTCTAGGTTGGCTGTAACTTTCCTTCCAAGGAGTAAGCGTCTTTTAATTTCATGGCTGCAGTCACCATCTGTAGTGATTTTGGAGCCCAGAAAAATAAAGTCTGACACTGTTTCCACTGTTTCCCCATCTATTTCCCATGAAGTGGTGGGACCGGATGCCATGATCTTCATTTTCTGAATGTTGAGCTTTAAGCCAACTTTTTCACTCTCCTCTTTCACTTTCATCAAGAGGCTTTTGAGTTCCTCTTCACTTTCTGCCATAAGGGTGGTGTCATCAGCATATGTGAGGTTATTGATATTTCTCCCGGCAATCTGGATTCCAGCCTGTGTTTCTTCCAGTCCAGCGTTTCTCATGATGTACTCTGCGTATAAGTTAAATAAACAGGGTGACAATATACAGCCTTGACATACCACAAAAGTTACTCATTGTTTTTCTGAAATTGAAATGTAATGGGGATTGCTAAATCTGGCAACTCTACTTTGTGTGTAGGTTGGGAGTAGGTAACAGGGGGAGCAGGGGTAGGGAGACAGTCTCAAACATCCTAGATATTTATTTAAACTGATTCAGTCCTGAAAATGTGTTAATCTCATTGTGCTTTGTTGGATATATCAGTCACCACTCTTTCTTTGAGGAGGAAAGAAAAATGTGTGACTAGTTCCCCAGTGATGTTCCTTTTAACTTAAAAGGTTGAATTTTAAGAAATAAGTTAAAAGAAAGAGACTAGATTTGACATTTTAGTACATGCCTTTAGAAGGAAAATCTCTTTAAGATGGCCTAACAATGAACAGTTCTTTAAATTCTGTTTTCTCTTTGTACATTTATAGGTTAAAGAAGATAATCAGGAAATAGCCAGCATGGAGCGACAGTAAGTACATTTACATTAGGACATTTTACATTCATTTCTCATCTTTTAAATTGTGTAAGTGTATAAGAGATGCATATTGTTAGTCCTTTTTTTCAGTGGTTCATAGTGACAATGCAGCTTTCAGTTTTATTTATAGCTTTAAATAATTCTTTGAATGTTTAGTTAGGAGCCATTATGTAGTATAATTACTTTTTTAAAACAGCCTTATTGTGATGTAATACATACTATACAATTCACATATTTAAAGTGTACAACTTAGAGGTTTTTAGTATATTCACAGAATTGTGTAACCACCACCTCAGTCAATTTTCAAACACTTCAGTCACCCCACTAACAACCCACATCCCATCATATCTCTCATCCCCAATTCCCAGCCCTGGGCAACCACTCTGCTTTATGTCTCTATAGGTTAGCCTGTTCTGGACATTTCATATAAATGAAAGCATACAATGTATAGTCCTATGTGGCTGGATTCTTACACTTAGCATAATGTTTCCCTTATGGTTGGGGACACTGAGTGTACCAGTGCAAGTGCATGGGACCTTTTGAAGGAGGTCACCATTATCTTCATTACCTCCACCATAGTTTGGCCTCAGGTCAAATAACATGGAGGAAACACAGCCCTGCCCTTCAACAGAAAATTGGATTAACGATTTACTGAACATGGCCCCACCATCAGAATAAGACCCAGTTTCCCCCTCAGTCTCTCCCATAAGCTTCCATAAACTTCTTATCCTTCTCCATCAGAGGGCAGAAAACCACAATCACAGAAAACTATCCAATCTGAACACCACACCCTTGTCTAACTTAATGAAACTATGAGCCATGCCATGTAGGGCCACCTAGAATGGATGGGTCATGGTGGAGAGTTCTGACAAAATGTGGTCCACTGGAGAAGGGAATGGCAAACCCTTCAGTGAACCTTGAGAACCTCATGAATAGTATGAAAAGGCAAAAAGATAAGACACTGAAAGATGAACCCCCCCAGGTTGGTAGGTGCCCAGTATGCTACTAGAGATCAGTGGAGAAATAACTCCAGAAAGAATGGAGAGATGGAGACAAAGCAAAAACAACACCCAGTTGTGGATGTAAAGTGATGGAGGTAAAGTCTGATGCCATAAAGAGCAATATTGCATAAGAACCTAGAATGTTAGGTCCATCAATCAAGGCAAATTGGAAGTGGTCAAATAGGAGATGGCAAGAGTGAACATCGACATTTTAGGAATCAGCGAACTAAAATGGACTGAAATGGGTGAATTTGACTCAGATGACCATTATATGTACTACTGTGGGCAAGAATTTCTTAGAAGAAATGGAGTAGCCATCATAGTCAACAAAAGAGTTTGAAATGTAGTACTTGGATATAATCTCAAAAACGACAGAATAATCTCTGTTCGTTTCCAAGGCAAACCATTCGGTATCACAGTAATCCAAGTCTATGCCCTGACCAATATTGCTGAAGAAGCTGAAGTTGAATGGTTATGAAGACCTACAAGACCTTCTAGCACTCACACCCAAAAAAGATGTCCTTTTCATTATAGGGGACTGGAATGCAAAAGTAGGCAGTCAGGAAATACCTTGAGTAACAGGCAGATTTCGGCTTGGAGTACACAGTGAAGCAGGGCAAAGGCTAATAGAATTTTGCCAAGAGAATGCACTGGTCATAGCAAATACCCTCCTCCAACAGAAGGGAAGACTCTACACATGGACGTCACCAGATGGTCAATACCGAAATCAGATTGATTATATTCTTTGCAGCCAAAGATAGAGAAGCTCTATGCAGTCAGCAAAAACAAGAGGAGTTGACTGTGGCTCAGAGCATGAACTCTTTAAGCCAAATTCAGACTTAAATTGAAGAAAGTAGGGAAAACCACTAGACCATTCAGGTATGACCTAAATCAAATCCCTTATGATTATACAGTGGCAGTGACAAATAGATTCAAGGTATTAGATCTGATAGACAGAATGCCTGAAGAACTATGGATGGAGGTTCTTGACGTTGTACAGCAGGCAGTGATCAAGACCATCCCCAAGAAAAAGAAATGGAAAAAGGCAAAATGGTTGTCTGAGGAGGCCTTACAAATAGCTATGAAAAGAAGAGAAGCGAAAGGCAAAGGAGAAAAGATATACCCATTTGAATGCAGACTTCCAAAGAATTGCAAAGAGAGATAAGAAAGCCTTCCTCAATGATCAGTGCAAAGAAATAGAGGAAAACAATAGAATGGGAAAGACTAGAGATCTCTTCAAGAAAATTAGAGATACCAAGGGAACATTTCATGCAAAGATGGGCACAATAAAGGACAGAAATGGTATGGACCTAACATAAGCAGAAGATATTAAGAAGAGGTGGCAAGAATACACAGAAGAACTATACAAGAAAGATCTTCATGACCCAGATAATCATGATGGTGTGATCACTCATCTAGAGCCAGACATCCTGGAATGCCAAGTCAAGTGGGTCTTAGGAAGCATCACTAAGAACAAAGCTAGTGGAGGTGATGGAATTCCAGTTGAGCTGTTTTCAAATCCTAAAAGATGAAGCTGTGAAAGTGCTGCACTCAATATGCCAGCAAATTTGGAAAACTCAGCAGTGGCCACAGGACTGGAAAAGGTCAGTTTTCCTTCCAATCCCAAAGAAAGGCAATGCCAAAGAATGCTCAAAGTACCACACAGTTGCCCTCATCTCACACGCTAGCAAAGTAATGCTCAAAATTCTCCAAGCCAGGCTTCAACAGTATGTGAACCATGAACTTCCAGATGTTCAAGCTTGTTTTCAAAAAGGCAGAGAGGAACCAGAGACCAAGTGGCCAACATTTGTTGGATTGTGGAAAAAGCAAGAGAGTTCCAGAAAAACATCTATTTCGGTTTTACTGACAATGTCAAAGCCTTTGATTGTGTGGATCACAATAAACTGTGGAAAATTCTTCAAGAGGTGAGAATGCCAGACCACCTGACCTGCCTCCTGAGAAATCTGTATTCAGGACAAGAGGCAACAGTTAGAACTGGACATGGAACAACAGACTGGTTCCAAATCAGGAAAGGAGTACATCAAGGCTGTATATTGTCAGCCTGCTTATTTAACTTATATGCAGAATACATCATGAGAAATGTTGGGCTTGATGAAGCATAAGCTGGAATCAAGATTGCCGGGAGAAATATCAATAACCTCAGATATGCAGATGACACCACCCTTAGAGCCTCATGAGGAAAGTGAAATAGGAGAGTGAAAAAGTTGGCTTAAAGCCCATCATTCAGAAACTAAGATCATGGCATCTGGTCCCATGGCAAATAGATGGAGAAACAGTAGAAACAGTGACAGACTTTATTTTTTGGGGCTCCAAAATCACTGCAGATGGTGACTGCAGCCATGAAATTAAAAGACAGTTACGACCAACCTAGAAAGGAAGAAAAAGAAAGACAGTGATGTCACTCTGTAGTGTCCGACTCTGCAACCCCGTGGACTGTAGCCTACCAGGCTCCTCCGTCCATGGATTCTCCAGGCAAGAATACTGGAGTGGGTTGCCATTTCCTTCTCCAGGGGATCTTCCCAACCCAGGGATCGAACTCACGTCTCCCACACTGCAGGCAGATGCTTTACCTTCTGAGCCACCAAGAGAGCCCTATGACCAATCTAGACAGCATATAAAAAGCAGAGACATTACTTTGCTAACAAAGGTCAGTCTAGTCAAAGCTATGGTTTTTCCAGTAGTCATGTATGGATGTGAGAGTTGGATTATAAAGAAAGCTGAGCAGCAAAGAATTGTTGCTTTTGAACAGTGGTGTTGGAGAAGACTCTTGAGAGTCCCTTGGACAGCAAGGAGATCCAACCAGTCCATCTTAAAGGAAATCAGTCTGGAATATTCATTGGAAGGACTGAAACTGAAGCTGAAACTCCCAGTACTTTGGCCACCTTATGTGAAGAACTGACTCATTTGAAAAGACCCTGATACTGAGAAAGATTGAGGGTGGGAAGAGAAGGGATTGACAGCGGATGAGATGGGTTGGATGGCATCACCGACTCAATGGACATGAGTTTGGGTAAACTCTGGGAGTTGGTGATGGACAGGGAGGCCTGGTGTGCTGTAGTCCATGGGGTCACAAAGAATCAGACATGACTGAGTGACTGGACTGAACTGAATGTTTCCAAGGTTCATCTATGTTGTAGCATGTATCAGTATTTCATTTCTTTTTATTGCCAAATAATATCCCATTGCATGGATAGACCGTATTTATTTATCCATTCATTAATTGATAGACATTTGGATTTTTTCTGTTTTTTGGCTATAATGGATTATGCTGGTATGAAGATTCATGTACAAATTTTTGTGTGGACATATATTTTTGCTTCTCTTGTATATTTACCAAGACTGGAATTTACCTGGGAGTGCTGATTCACACAATAACTCTATATTTAACTTTTTTGAGGAGGTTCCAGACTATTTTCCAACGCTGCTAAACCATTTTACATTTTCACCAGCAGTGACTAAGTATTCCAGTTTCTCCATGACTTTATCAACACTTGTTAATTACCTTTTTTTTATTATAACCATTATAGTGTGTGTGAAGTGGTATCTCATTGATTTGCATTTTCCTGATGACTAATGAATGATGTTGAACCTTTTTTCATGCACTTATTCGTCATATGTATATATTCTTTGGAAAAATACTGTTCACATTCTTTGCCCATTTTTTTCCATTCAGTTTTATAAATTTTATTCGTGTTTTGGCTGTGTTGGGTCTTCCTTACAGTGCATGGGCTCTTTGTTGCTATATGCTGGCTTTCTCTAGTTGTGGAGAGGGAGCCAGTCTTTAGGTGCAGCACGTGGGCTTCTCCTTACAGTGACTTCTCTTGCTGTGGAGCACAGTCTCTAGGGTGTGGAAGCTCAGTAGTTGTGGCTCATGGACTTAGTTGCCCCATGGCGTGTGGGATCTTAGTTCCCAGACTGGGGATTGAACCCATGTCCCCAGCACTGGCAGGTAAATTCTTAACCACTGGGCCACCAGGGAAGTCCTCCCAATTTTAAATTGAATTATTAATGTATTTTTGACTGTGCCACGCAGGATCTTAGTTCCCTGACCAAGGATTGAACTGGAGTCCCTTCCATTGAAAGTGCAGAGTCTTAACCACTGGACTGTCAAAGAAGTCCATTTATTGTCTTATTACTGAATTGTAAGAGTTCTTTATATATGCTAAATAGATTCTCTCATTAGGTAAATGACTTGCAAAATTTTTCTTCCATTATGTGGATATTCTTTTTACTTTATGGTGTTCGTTGAAACACAGAAATTTTAAATTTTGATGATATCTGGTTTGTTTTCTTCTGTTGCTTGTGCTTTTGGTGTCAAGAAACCAGTGCCTAATTCAAGTTCACAAAGACTTATGCTTATGTTTTACTTTTATTTAACTGTTTTATAGTGCAGTTCTTATGTTTAGATCTGTGATCCATTAACTTATGTGAATGGTATGAGGTAGGAGTCCAATTGTATTCTTTTCCTTGTGCATTTCCAGCTGTCCCAGTACCATTTGTTGAAATATTCTTTCAACAAATGTTGTTTAATGTTCTTCCTCTGTTAAACTGTTTTGGTACCTTTGTCAAAAATCAGTGTATATAGATACAGTCCTTTTTCTAGACTCAAAACAATTCTATTCCATGGCTATATGTGTCTTTTCTTATTCCAGTACCATACTGTCTTGATTACTATTTGTTGTTATTATTCAGTCACTAATCATGTCCAACTCTTTACAACCCCGTGGGCTGTAGCATGCCAGGCTCCCTGTCCTTCATTATCTCCTGGAATTTGCTCAAATTCATGTCCATTGAGTCGGGGATACTATATAACCATCTCATCCTCTGCTTCCTTTTTTCTCCTTATGCCTTCAATCTTTCTCAGCATCAGGGCCTTTTCCAGTGAGTCTGCTCTTCACATCAGGTGGCCGGAGTATTGGAGTTTCAGGTTCAGCATAATTTCTCCCAAAGAATATTCAGGATTGATTTCCCTTAGGGTTGACTGGTTGAATCTCCTTGCAGTCCGAGGGACCCCCAAGAGTCTTCTCTAGCACCAAATTCAAAAACATCAGTTCTTTGGTGCTCAACCTTTTTACCTTTTTTATGGTCCATGGTCCAACTCACATTTGTACTACTGGAAAAATCATAGCTTTGATTATATGAACCTTTGTCAGCGAAGTGACATCTCTGCTTTTTAATGTGCTGTCTAGGTTTGTCGCAGCTTTCCTTCCAAGGAGTAAGCGTCTTTAAATTCTATGGCTGCAGTCACTGTCTGCAGTGATTTTGGAGCCCAGGGAAAGAAAATCTGACATTGCTTCCATTTTTTCCCCTTCTATTTGTCATAAAGTGATGGGAGCAGATGCTATGATCTTGGTTTTTTTCTAATGATTACTATAATTTTGTAATAAGTACAACTGCTTTTGTGAAAATTTTAACCCATATAATCTGGTCTCAATGGTAAATTTTCTGTTATTTTCCAACTTTTAAGACAAACTTTCTAACTTAGTTTAGCTAAAGATTTTTTTATTTTCTTAATATGACAAGTAAAGTTCAAAAGAACTTTGGGGAAGTGTCTGCTGTTGAAGTCAGGCAAGCTGACATTCTCGGAATACACTTGTACTTTAAAGATGAATCACGAAAAAATATTTTTCTCTCAAAATTGATAGTTCTGTTCTCAGAATAAAGCATATTTTTATCAATATTATTTCTGCAGATTAGAAAAGATTAAAGATTTTGTAATATCATCACTAAATGTTTTTATTGAATAGCAAAATCATCTGTCATAGATTAAATAATATTTTCAACAGGTTAACAGATATAAAAGAAAAAATAAATCAATTTAATGAAGAAATTAGACAACTTGACATGGATTTAGAAGAACACCAAGGTAATTTTTTTATATTTTTATGATATATAATAATAGACTAAAAAATAGATACATAGCAATATTTATATAGTACTAGGGTCTCAGGGACTCTTTGCCTGGGGTTTATTATTTAATTCTTTGTGATATCACTAAGTTTAATTGCTAAAATACTAAACTACTACAATACTAAATATAGTTAGTATTGAATTAAAGCCAACTAAAAGCTGTATGTAACTTAAAATAGTTGTATAGAAAAGGGAACTCTCTAACACTGTTGGTGGGAATGCAAACTAGTACAGCCACTATGGAGAACAGTGTGGAGATGCCTTAAAAAACTGGAAATAGAACTGCCTTATGATCCAGCAATCCCACTGCTGGGCATACACACTGAGGAAACCAGAAGGGAAAGAGACATGTGTACCCCAATGTTCACTGCGGCACTGTTTATAATAGCCAGGATATGGAAGCAACCTAGATGCCCATCAGCAGATGAATGGATAAGAAAGCAGTGGTACATATACACAATGGAGTATTACTCAGCCATTAAAAAGAATACATTTGAATCAGTTCTAGTGATGGATGAAACTGGAACCTATTATACAGAGTGAAGTAAGCCAGAAAGAAAAACACCAGTACAGTATACTAACGCATATATATGGAATTTAGAAAGATGGTAACAATAACCCTGTGTACGAGACAGCAAAAGAGACACTGATGTATAGATCAGTCTTATGGACTCTGTGGGAGAGGGAGAGGGTGGGGAGATTTGGGAGAATGGCATTGAAACATGTATAATATCATGTATGAAACGAGTCGCCAGTCCAGGTTTGATGCACGATACTGGATGCTTGGGGCTGGTGCACTGGGACGACCCAGAGGGAGGGTATGGGGAGGGAGGAGGGAGGAGGGTTCAGGATGGGGAACACAGGTATACCTGTGGCGGATTCATTTCGATATTTGGCAAAACTAATACAATATTGTAAAGTTTAAAAATAAAATAAAATTTAAAAAAAAAAGAAAAACATAAAAAAAAGAAAAAAAAATAAGAATTTATTTTGTTTTGCCAAGAAGTTCTTTTTTAATCAAGTAAAATGGGTTAAAGTTGCTCACAGATTTCTAAGTTATACTTCTTTTCATGGGCAATGTGGTAGAGTTGCAGAGGAGTGAGGATCAAGTCATAAATGTCACAAAAGGTCAGGAAGTTATTCCCCAGAGGGCCCAGTAATGAGGTAGCAAATATTGATTATCGAGTTCCCTGTCACCTTCCCCTAGCAGTGGCATTTGAAGAGCCAAGGAAGAACCAGAGCTCTGGGGGTGGAAACGCTGTGGTGTGGATGTGGGAGCTGCAGTGTGTGTGTGTTTGGGGGAGACTTTGGGTGTTACAGATTTCTAACCAGCTTCTCTCTAATAAAGGGTTACTATGGCACTTTAATCACATATTAACTGCAAACCAGTTAGTATGTTAATTGGATTATCAACACTTGACTATATATTCTTAAAGTTAGGTATGGTATTGTAAATAATATACCTAGTATAGCAGAACAGATTAAGAAGAAGTGGCAAAAATACACAGAACAACTATACAAAAAAGGTCTTAATGACCTGGATAAACATGATGATGTGGTCACTCACCTAGAACCAGACATCCTGGAGTGTGAAGTCAAGTGGGCCTTCAAAAGCATTACTATTAAAGTTACTGGAAGTGATGGAATTCCAGTTGAGCTATTTAAAATCCTAAAAGATGTTACTGTTAAAGTGAAAGTGAAAGTCGCTCAGTCATGTCTGACTCTTTGCAACCCCATGGACTACACAGTCCATGGACTTCTTCAGGCCAGAATACTGGAGTGGGTAGCCTTTCCCTTCTCCAGGGGATCTTCCCAACCCAGGGATCGAACCCAGGTCTCCCGCACTGCAGGCGGATTCTTTACCAGCTGAGCCATAAGGGAAGCCCGTTACTGTTAAAGTGCTGCACTAAATATGTCAGCAAATTTGGAAAACTCAGAAGTGGCCACAGGACTGGAAAAGGTCAGTTTTCATTCCAGTCCCAAAGAAGGGCAGTGCCAAAGAATGTTAAACTATACAATTAAGCATACAGTTAGGGCTTCCCTGATAACTCAGTTGGTAAAGAATCCTCTTGCAGTGCAGGAGACCCCAGTTGGATTCCTGGGGTCGGGAAGATCCACTGGAGAAGGGATAGGCTACCCACTCCAGTATTCTTGGGCTTTCCTTGTGTCTCAGCCAGTAAAGAATCCGCCTGCATTGTGGGAGACCTGGGTTTGATCCCTGGGGTTGAAAAGATCCCCTGGAGAAGGGAAAGGCTGCCCACTCCAGATTTCTGGTCCGGAGAATTCCATGGGCTGTATATGTATAGTCCATGGAGTCGCAAAAAGTCAGACACGATTGAGTGACTTCACTTTGACTTTCACATTTTGTGCTCATTTCACGTGCTAGCAAGGTTATGCTCAAACCTTCAAGGTAGACTTCAGTAGTACATGAACTGAGCCTCCAGATGTACAAGCTGGGTTTAGAAAAAGCAGAGGAACCAGAGATCAAATGGCCAACATTGTTTGGATCATAGAAAAAGGGAGGGAATTCCAGAAAAGCATCTACTTCTGCTTTATTGACTATGCTAAAGCCTTTGACACTGTGGATCACAACAAATTGTGGAAAATTCTTCTTTTGCAAAGAGCAGAAAAAATCTTGATGCTGAGAAAGTAAGAGGAGAAAGAGGGGATGCAAGGATGCTCCTTCATCCTTTGGAGGAGCAAAACATGAGACGGTTAGATAGCATCACTGACTCAATGGACATGAATCTGAGCAAACTCCTCCTCCTGCCATGCTGCAGTTCATGGCGTCTCAGAGTCGGACAGGACTTAGCGACTTTACAACAACAATAATGGCTGAAGAAACGTAGCAGGGGAAAAGGGTGTACTTTTGCTAAATTTTTTATTTCAATTTTAATGCAGTCTGTTAGTTTTATTTGTACTTCTTCTTGACTTATGAGTAATAGTGTTAGCTACTATTGATTACTTATCTGGACTGGTTAGTTTGTGATCTTTACAGAAACCCTTTGAAGCCTCGTTAACCTCTTTTATACTTGTTGAAGCTCAGAGAAGTTACTCATATTTTCACAACTAATCACAGGTAGAGTCTAGATATAAACCAAGTTCTCTTTGACCCCAAAGTCTTAGTTTTATTGCCCAAACCTGATCTTGGCTTTCTGATATGACGTGCTATATTTGTGAAATGAAAATATTCTTTTGAAATGCTTACAGTCCTACTTACATGTGGCTACATGGCTTCCCTGGTGGCTCAAAGGTGAAAGCGTGTGCCTGCAGTGTGGGAGACCCGGGTCCTATCCCTGGATTGGGAAGATCCCCTGGAGAAGGCAATGGCAACCCACTCCAGTATTCTTGCCTGGAGAATCCCATGGATGGAGGAGCCTGGTAGGTTACAGTCCACAGGGTCACAAAGAGTCAGACACGACTGAGTGACTTCACTTTCATTTTCTCATGTCAATGGGATCTCTAAAAACAGACAGACTTTAAGCCCTGATTATTAGGAAAGTAAACTTATCTAAGCTTTCATTTTCTCATTTGCAAAATAAATATAATGGTCCTACCTCACTAAGATTTATGAATATTAAATGGTACACATGGTAAGGTAGGTTCATTAAGGTCATGTTATTTTCTTTATTAAATTATTTTATTGCTTTTAATTTATATAGATCTAGTATTGCAGATTTCTGAGAAATCTGAAAATGTTCTTGATTTCAGATACTTTATAGGATACATTTTAAATAATATTCCACATTCTAAATTTAAATTTATTAATTGCTAGTTCTAAAAGTTCCTCTGTTCTTCTTCAGGGGATCTTCCCAACCCACAGATTGAACCAGGTCTCCTGCATTGCAAGCAGACTCTTATACCATCTGAACCACCAGGGAATCCCAGTTCTAAAATAAATAGAATGCTTTAAATTGTAGCTTCCTTTCTCCTTTTCGTTTTTGAACATTCTTTTTCAAAAATTCTTTGTCCTTTCTTCCTGTGCTATGGCTTGCACTATCCAGTTCACCAACCAGGGATCGAACCTGTTCCCCTTGCGGTGGAAGCACAGAGCCCTAACCACTGGACCACCAGGGAATTCCCTGTCCTTTTTGATTAATGTAGAAAGATGCAATCTATAATAGTTACGAAAAAAAAGTAGCAAAAAAGTATATATACATATGCTTTTTAATTTTGTACACACATACACACACATGTCTGGGTGTGTGCTCATTTGCTCAGTCATGTCCAACTCTTTGCAACCTCGCGGACTATAGTCAGCCAGGCTTCTTTTTCCATGGAATTTTCCAGGCAAGAATCCTGGAGTTGGTTGCCATTTCCTACTATAGGAGATCTTCCTGACCCAGGGATGAAACCTGTGTTTCTGATGTCTCCTAAATTGGCAGGTGGACTCTTTACCACTGTGCCACCTGGGAAGCCCATATTTATATATGTAAATATAAGAATATATGTGATATATAAGTATTATGTGTTCATATATATCTCTCAATGGATTAGTTTTCTGTTCTTCTACTACCCTATGATCATCCTGAATATTGTGAACAGCATAGGGATTTTTCTTAGTTAAGGATCTCATTATTTCTTGCCTGAACTACTGCACTAGTCTACTAACTGGTCTCCCCACCTCCATTCTTGCTCCCTCTCAGATTCATCCACCACAGTATGCCGACTGACTTATGTGAAATGCGATTTTCTGTCATTCTCCTACTTAACAGTGGTTCTCAATGACCTACAAGATAAAATTTAAGAATCTTTGTATGGCATTCTAGTTCTTCCATAATCTGGCCTGTTCATCGTCAATCTCTTTTTCTATCCCTCGTCATCTCTATGCTTACATTCTAATAATAACAGTAATCTATTATACCAGTGGTACCTCACACCTCACCCCCTTTACCATATATCAAAGGATTGTTTCACGTTCAATCCTTTGTTCCTATTATTTATTCCCTTATCTTCAATGTTCTTTTCCCTGTTATTTATCTCCCTAACTTCTCATCTTTTAAGATCTAGCTCACGTATCCTTTCATGTCCAACATAATTAACCCTGACTTTCCTCCCTGACCTATTTCTGGGCTGGGCTAAGTGAATGACCCCCTCTGTTATCAGAGCAGATGGCTGGCATAAACGCATTGACCACAAGACTACCACTTTCTACTTAGATGTTTGTCTTTCTCTTAGGCTGTGTGTCCTCCAGGACAGGGACTGTGTCTTGTTTCCTCTTTCATCAACACAGTGCCTGGGAAAATAAGCATTCAATAAATCTTTATGGAATGAATCAAACAGGCCTTATTTTATTTAAATATTTTAAAATGATTATTAATTTTTGGCCACACCTTGCAGCTTGTAGGATTTTACTTGCCCAACCAAGGATTGAACCCCAGCCTGCCACAGTGAGAGCACAGAGTCCTAACCACTGGACCATGAGGGAATTTCCAGTCCTGTATTTTAGAAGGGAAAGATCTGTAGAGTCAATTAAAGGTGATAATTGGCCTCTAGTCACTTCTTTGGGCCCTGCAGTTCTCTTTTAAGAAGTTAATCTTTTTTTCCTTCTGCGCTGGGTCTTCGTTACTGTGTGTGGGCTCTATGTAATTGCAGCAAGTGGGGGCCACTCTCTTGTTGTGGCATGGGCCTTCTCATTGCAGTGGCTTTTCTTTTTGTGGGGTGTGGCTCTGGGCCACTCTCTCGTTGTGGCATGGGCCTTCTCATTGCGGTGGCTTTTCTTTTTGTGGGGTGTGAGCTCTGGGCCACTCTCTCATTGTGGCATGGGTCTTCTCATTGCGGTGGCTTTTCTTTTTGTGGGGTGTGAGCTCTGGGCCACTCTCTCGTTGTGGCATGGGCCTTCTCATTGCGGTGGCTTTTCTTTTTGTGGGGTGTGAGCTCTGGGCCACTCTCTCATTGTGGCATGGGTCTTCTCATTGCGGTGGCTTTTCTTCTTGTGGGGTGTGGCTCTGGGTACGAGAGTTTATGTAGTTGTGATGCACAGGCTCAGTTGCTCTGCAGCATATGGCATCTTCCCAGATCAGGGATCGAACCTATGTCCCCTGCTTTGGCAGGTAGATTTTTAACCACTGGACCACCAGGGAAGTCTGGCCCTCTAGTTTTTAAGATATACAAATATACTCTTATATGCAGAGAGAGCTTGATGAATTAGCAACAGTTTTATTACCTTCTAGAGGATTCCTACCTTCGCAGTATATGATTTTCAATAAAGAGGTGGATTCTTTATTTTTCCAATAAAGAGGTGGATTCTATGTGTGCATTCTCAGGAGTCCCTTGACTTAAGATTGTGGATAATCTGCTTCTTAAAATGTGGAGGATTATCAGGTTGACTCTCTGGTCCATACTTATCTCTACCCCTGGCTTCATTCCTTCTGACCCATTTTATTAATTTCTTAGATGTTACCTGGTTTCTTCCATGTATGGCATCTGTGTATAATCCAGCTTGGCTACCTTTTGCCTTGTAGGGGTTCTGGTTAAGATAGGGTTTAAACCATAAATGTGTTTGTTCATGTCTGACCTTGTTAGTACTCCTCCAACCTTTTGATTTTCAAATAAACTTTTAAAAGTTTTGCATAATTTATTCTAAATTTAAAGGCATCTTTTGATATTGGTTTAGGTATAGTTACGTTCTCTGCTAGGTATTAATGGTGGTACTGTAATCCAACAGCTTCATTAAATTCATCATATTTAGGCATTTTTTAAGTCCTTAAAGTTATAATTTGCTAAAAGTTACATTGCCAGACTGTTTGAGACCCTATGGACTGTAGCCCACCAGGCTTCTCTGTCCATGGGATTTTCCAGGCAAGTATACTGGAGTGGGTTGCCATGCCCTCCTCCAGGGGATCTTTATTATTATTGTTTCCTTTCCTATATTCCTCATTGCCAGGAGTTTGACCTTTAAAAATTCTTTTTACTGTCATTTTAGAGGAGTTTGGGGGTGGGGTGGGGCGAGGTGCACACTCAACCTTTATAGAAAAATTACAAGTTATAAATTTATCCAGAATTTCTGAAGAGTTTAATCATCTTGAATGTTTTTCATTTTACTGGTTTGTGGGTGTGTATGTTTTGCCTCAAATGACCATTCTCATGTGTTTTCATTAACTGTGCAATTATCGACCAGCATCTATAAGGATACCTACCCCTTCCTGCTTTTTAAAATTTTTCCTTAAACTAGTTCAAGTTATTTTAAAGACTCCAAATAACTTATTTTTTAACTGTATACTTTTTAAATACAAATCTGGTATATACTATCATAGGGAAAATTCAAGCAGTACCAAAGTGTATAAAGTAAAAAGGCATCTCCTTTCTCCTCATACTCATCCTTCATTGCTTTTCTCCTCATACTTGTACTTCAGAGGTAATCATTGTTTACAGCATAGCCTTTTAGACTTTTTTTCTATACATAGCACACATATATAATTGTATATATATATATATATATTTTATATATGTGTATATTTAATTAAGTGATACACTATAAAGTTCTTCTGAGCTTGAGGTTTTTAACTTTGTACTTACAAAAACTATTAGCTGTGGTCATGTTGATATGGTTTTTAAGTAACATTAGCTATATCCACATTGACATTTGTTGTTGTTTAGTTGCTAAGTCATGTTCAGCTGTTTGCAACCCCGTGGTCTATGGCCCACCAGGCTCCTCTGTCCCTGGGATTTTCCAAGCAAAAGTACTAGAATGGGTTGTCATTTCCTTCTTCAGGCGATCTTCCCAACTCAGGGATTTAACCCAGGTCTCCTGCACTGGCCGGAGGATTCTTTACCACTGAGCCTCCAAGGAAGCCTCTACATTGATTGACATTAGGTTGTTTCTAATTTTTCACTACCAAGAATAATGCTGCAGTAAATAACCTTGAAAATTTCCCCTTGATACATACATGTTTGTTAATTTGTTTATTTCTGTAGGCTAAATTTCTAGAAGTGAAATTTTGAATAGAATGTTATTTATGTATACAATTTTTATTATTTTTTAAAATTTCTTTCCAGAAAAGGTTGTACCATTTTATACAACTACAGTTCAGTTCAGTTCAGTCGCTTAGTCATGTCCGACTCTTTGTGACCCCGTGAATCGCAGCACGCCAGGCCTCCCTATCCATCACCAACTCCCGGAGTTCACTCAGACTCATGTCCATAGAGTCAGTGTGTAAAAGTGTTTCCTCACCAGTGCTAGTTATTAGTTTTTGTCAGTCAAGATAATACAGAGCTCTCTGACAATTCAGTGTTTTCCAAGGCCTGAATCTGTGTTACTATGATGATCCACAAGGTGGGGCTAATTTTCTGGACATCTACATACTCAGACTGGGCTTAAGGAACGCAGTTTACAAAGTACAGTCACATATCTCCCCAAGAAGGATTTTTGGACATCATCACTAACTATAAATTATTCCTTCAATTTGAGAGTATGGTATTTTCCCAGAGATTGATGAAACAAACTATCATGTGGTTATTAATACAATATATCACAGACATCTAAATATCTAACAGCTCTAATGTGATAAATATATGTCATCATAAAAGGCTATAGGATCATAAGATTACTGTCTTAAGTTTCAAATGAATTCATTTCAGTTTATTCCATGATTTATATATTGCTTTCAAGAACAGTAAAAAAGACAACCATTAAATGTTTAGTGAGTGCCAAAAAAAAGAATAGTAAAAACATAGAATACAACCCTTTGGTTTGTCTGTAGGTTACTTCTTCCTACTCATAGTTCCACGGCCCAGGTTAGAAGCTTTTATTCTCTGATTTTGTCAGATAAAATAGAATTTATGAAGACAGAATAGTTTTGTTTTAGAGCACAGGTTCTACAACCAGAATGCCAGGATTCAAATCTGGGCTGTTCTGTTTTACTGGCTGATCTTAGCCATGCTACTTGACCTTTCTGTACCTTTGTTTCTTCGTCTTTAAAGGGAGATAATAATAGTACCTACCTTCCTCTTAGGGTTACTGTGAGGATTAAATGAACAGTTGTGTGAGTGTGTATGTGTATGACTCAGAATAGCATGCAGTTTTAAAATTGTGCATAAATGTTAGTTATTGGTTGTTAGTATTAATGCTATTAATTTATAAACTGAAACTTGAATAACTGTCATGGAGATTTTCTGAAAACATATTTGGAAAGAATTTTCCCCTTAGTATTTTCTCTGGAACATACAGGATAACATCTTCAGCTTACCATCTGGTATCTGAGATTTCAAATGACATCTTTATGCTGCTATTCTTTAGTTTCTCAATAAACATTCAGTGGAGAATGAGTCATTTCTTGGTGTTCAATTTGGAGACTGGTTAAACTATTCATTAGTATAGTGGTGTTATCTTCAGACCAGGCACATTAGCATCATCTGAAACTTGTTAGAAATGAAACTTCTTGGATTCTACCCCAAACCTACTGAAGATGAAACCTTGAGAATACAGTTTAGCAGTTTGTTTCAACAAACCCTCCTGATGATTCTGATGCATGCTAAGGTTTGATAACCACTGCTTTAGGAAATAATTAAGAACTTAACATTGTATTTAGTATACATGCCAAGGATTACTCATTAGACCATATGATTTTGTTGACATTACTCTGTTGAAGAAACTTTTTTAAATGGTACTTTCTCTTTTCTTTAGAAAAGGTGAGACTTTAGGCAATAATTTAACTTTTACATATTTAGAGGATTTTTATTGTATATATTTTAAATGCCTCTAGTAGATAGAATTACCAGACTTGTCTGCATAGCTGTAAAGAAACTTTCTTGGCAAAATTTAAAACATTTTGTAGAGAATGTATGATTGATAAATTGGGTGAAGCTTGAAAGTGAAAGAAGAGAGTGAAAAAGTTGGCTTAAAGTTCAGTACTCAGAAAACTAAGATCATGGCATCCAGTCCCATCACTTGATGGCAAATAGATGGAGAAACAGTGGAAACAGTGACAGACTTTATTTTTTGGGGGCTCCAAAATCACTGCAGATGGTGACTGCATCCATGAAATTAAAAAAGACGCTTACTCCTTGGAAGGAAAGTTATGACCAACCCAGACAGCATGTTAAAAAGCAGAGACGTTACTTTGTCAACAAAGGTCTGTCTAGACAAGGCTATGGTTTTTTCCAGTAGTCATGTATGGATGTGAGAGTTGGACTATAAAAAAAAGCTGAGTACTGAAGAATTGATGCTTTTGAACTGTGGTGTTGGAGAAGACTCTTGAGAGTCCCTTGGACTGCAAGGAGATCCAGCCAGTCCATCCTAAAGGAAATCAGTCCTGCCTGAATGTTCATTGGAAAGACAGATGCTGAACCTGAAACTCAGTACTTTGGCCACCTGATGTGAAAAGCTGACTCATTTGAAAAGACCCTAATGCTGGGAAAGATGGAAGGTGGGAGTAGAAGGGACGAAAGAGGATGAGATGGTTGGATGGCATCACTGAGTCAATGGACATGAGTTTGAGTAAACTCCGGGAGTTGGTGATGGAGAGGGAGGACTGGCGTGCTGCAGTCCATGGGGTCGCAAAGAGTTGACACGACTGAGTGACTGAACTGAACTGAACTGAAGCCAAAAGTTAGTTGAGAACATTAAACTTATATGTACTCATTTTAACCTACCAGTTTAGTAGTATTTGATATATTAGTTTCTTACTACTATAGTGATACACAAAAAGGTAAGAGATGATATAAAAAGTTGAAATTTAATAGGACTACAAAACTAATTAAAATTGAAGTAGGAGTTGGGGAGAAGGAAGTGCTATAGCTTACTAAAATATGAGAAAATGTTAAAGGGGATTTAGATAACAGCTCAATGTGAATTCATGTGATATAGCCTCCAGAACAGCTGGAATCCTAATCCTTTTGCATTAACAAAAGATGAATATGTAGACTATGAGAAGTGATAGTCTGTTTGGAATCCTGTTTTTGGCATCATACTTTAAAAGGAATAAAGGATTGGAATTCACTAAGAGTACAATGAACAGATGTTAAGGGGGCTGAAACCATGCCAAATAAGGAACACTTGATGGTACTGAATATCAATAGTACTGGGAGGTTTACCTTGCCTCAGAAGGATCCCAAGTGCTAGAAAGGAAAAAGTCCTTCCAGCAAAAGTCCTTCGGGGTTAATTTTTGCCCCTCGGCATTAATTTTATTTGCTCTCTGCTGCTTTTTCTCCTCTAAAATCAGTAAGTCTGCTGACTTGGGGGCCTTGTGGCCAGGGAGTCACTAGCACGTACCTTGTACACTGGAGAGAAGATTGGGGTAGCTGCGTATTCTGGAAAATGGTGATCAGATCACATCAAATACTCAGAGTTTGAAAGTAGCTGTGAAATAACCCTCATTTTATGAGCGTGTCCTTTCCATCTCCTTGGTCTCTTCATTAGACCCTTTTGCTGGCCTGCTTTTTTTACACCTCCAGTGTGACAGCCAATTAGCTTCCCTCGTCTATGATCTTGTTGTCTTCTATAATAAGAAACCTAAGGGCAGATACCTTTTTCCTGAGGTAAAACAAGCCCTGTGTTTTACCCTACTTTAGGATGTCTATACATTGCCTCTCATGGAACGCTCAGATATTAATCCACCAACTGAGAAATTACAAAATAGAGGAGTTCACTAGGGATCTGATCTCTTTTCTTTTTAGCCGCAATGATATGGGGGAGGAGGTTTTCTGAAACTTGGGAATCTGCTAAGATATAGGGGTCTGTCTTACCTAATGCAGCTGACTAGCTGTATAGCTGGAGACATTGACCAGATATATCTTTCAGCTCCATGTTTTGGTAACTTGGAGCATGGGATTGAGTGGAGTAGCAGATAGGAATCTCCCAGGTTCCTGACTTGCATGATTATGATGGTGAAGGGCTTTCAAACATAGTAGCGAATACAGAGGGGTACAGACTTTGAGGGAGAAGACTGATGCATTTAACTATGGAATGGCTCAGGAGTAAAGAATCTGCCTGCCAATGCAGGAGCCACAGGAGACGTGGGTTCAGTCCCTGAGTTGGAAAGGTCCCCTGGAGAAGGGCATCACACTCCAGTACTCTTGCTTGGAGAATCCCATGGACAGAGGAGCCTGGCGGGCTACAGTCCATAGCGTCGCAAAGAGTTGGACGTGACTGAAGTGACTAGCATGCATGCATACATGCTGTGTGTTAGGATGTCCTAAAACGTATCCACAAAAATATATCTAATAAATAATTGGATAAAACAATCTGAAAATTAGGAAAAAGACAAAGAGTTCTTCAACCACAAGAATGAGTGGGATTTCCATAGATATAATGTAGCATTCAGTTCAGTTCAGTTGCTCAGTCATGTCCAACTCTTTGCAACCCCATGGACTGCCCCATGCCAGGCCTCCCTGTCTAACACCAACTCCTGGGGTTTACCCAAACTCATGTCCATTGAGTCAGTGATGCCATCCACCCATCTCATCCTCTGTTATCCCCTTCTCTACTTGCACTCAATCTTTCCCAGCATCAGGGTCTTTTCAAATGAGTCAGCTCTTCACATCAGGTGGCCAAAGTATTGGAGTTTCAGCTTTAGTATCAATGTTTCCAATGAATATCAGGACTAATCTCCTTTAGGATGGACTGGTTGGATTTCCTTGCAGTCCAAAGGACTCTCAAGAGTCTTCTCCAACATCACAATTCAAAAGCATCAATTCTTTGGCTCTCAGCTTTCATTATAGTCCAACTCTCACATCCATACATGACTACTGGAAAAACCATAGCCTTGACCAAATGGACCTTTGTTGGCAAAGTAATGTCTCTGCTTTTTAATATGCTGTCTAGGTTGGTCGTAACTTTTCTTCCAAGGAGCAAGTGTCTTTTAATTTCATGGCTGCAGTCACCATCTGCAGTGATTTTGGAGCCCCCAAAAATAAAGTCTGTCACTGTTTCCACTGTTTCTCTGTCTATTTGCCATGAAGTGATGGGGCCAGATGCCATGATGTTAGTTTTCTGAATGTTGAGTTTTAAGCCAACTTTTTCACTCTCCTCTTTCACTTTCATCAAGAGGCTCTTTAGTTCTTCTTCACTTTCTGCCATAAGGGTGGTGTCATCTGCATATCTGAGGTTATTGATACTTCTCCCGGCAGTCTTGATTCCAGCTTGTGCTTCTTCCAGTCCAACATTTCTCATGATGTACTCTGCATATAAGTTAAATAAGCAGAGTGACAATATACAGCTTTGACGTACTCCTTTCCCGATTTGGAACCAGTCTGTTGTTCCATGTCTAGTTCTAACTGTTGCTTTTTGACCTGCATACAGATTTTTCAGGAGGCAGGTCAGGTGGTCTGGTATTCCCATCTCTTTCAGAATTTTCCACAGTTTGTTGTAAACCACATAGTCAAAGGCTTAGACATTGCCAATAAAGCAGAAATAGATGTTTTTCTGGAACTTTTGCTTTTTCAACGATCCAACGGATGATGGCCATTTGATCTCTGGTTCCTCTGCCTTTTCTAAAACAAGCTTGAACATCTGGAAGTTCACAGTTCATGTACTGTTGAAGCCTGCTTTGGAGAATTTTGAGTATTTGCTGGCGTGTGAAATTAGGGCAGCTGTGGTACTTTGAGTGTTCTTTGGCATTGCCTTTCTTTGGAATTGGAATGAAAACTGACCTTTTCCAGTCCTGTGGCCATTCTGAGATTTCCAAATTTGCTGGCATACTGAGTGCAGCACTTTCACAGCATCATCTTTTAGGATTTGAAACAGCTCAACTGGAATTCCATCACCTCCACTAGCTTTGTTCTTAGTGATGCTTCCTAAGACCCACTTGACTTGGCATTCCAGGATGTCTGGCTCTAGATGAGTGATCACACCATCATGATTATCTGGGTCGTGAAGATCTTTTCTGTATAGTTCTTAATTCTTGCCACCTCTTCTTAATATCTTCTGCTTATGTTAGGTCCATACCATTTCTGTCCTTTATTGTGCCCATCTTTGCACAATATGTTCCTTTGGTATCTAATTTTCTTGAGATCTCTAGTCTTTCCCATTCTATTGTTTTCCTCTATTTCTTTGCAATGATCACTGAAGAAGGCTTTCTTATCTCTCCTTGAGATTCTTTGGAAGTCTGCATTCAAATGGGTTTATCTTTCCTTTTCTCCTATGTCTGTCACTTTGCTTCTTAAGCGAAAGGCAAAGGAGAAAAGGAAAGAATGTAACATTAGAAGTCAACTAAGAGAATAATCTGGAATTTAAATGAAGAAAGGGAAATCTGTGACGAGAAGACAGAGAAGGAAAGATCTGAAAGTCAGAAAAACCAGAAAAGCCGCCTCTGCAAGCAGCAAAACACATGAGGAGGAAAGAATTGGAAGAAGGAAGGATGTATCAGTAGTATCGAATATTGCAGAGTGAAATAACTCAAAACTGCCCCTTGGATTTGATAATTAAGGAATCATGATCTTTCTGTGAACAACGTCACTGAAATGGCAGGAGGGTAAGCCTGATTATGTGTCTTGAGGTCTAATAGCAAGATGAGTCGCTCAGTCGTGTCCGACTCTTTGTGACCCCTTGGACTGTAGCCTATCAGGCTCCTCCGTCCATGGGATTTTCCAGACAAGAGTGCTGGAGTGGATTGCCATTTCCTTCTCCAGGGGATCTTACCAACCCAGGAATTGAACCCGGGTCTCCCGCATCGCGGGCAGATGCTTTACCTCTGAGCCACCAGGGAAGCCTGATGAGAAACAAACAAGCAAGATAAGAAACTGAAAACATCCTGTGTAGAAAATTCTCTTAAGTTTAGAAGAGGACAGATAAAATGGTTATTAAATTCCTGTAAAGCCTACGATACAGGCCTTCTTTTTTAATCCCTTAATGCCTGACAGTCTCCCAAGAGGACTTCTGACACAGCCACACAAGGACTAAGAGTTTCTTAGAAACCTAGGCCATGACCGATTTAGCAAATACTAACTTTTCTGCTACTTCACACATGTTATTTAACATTTGCGTGCATATCAGCTTCCTATGAGGATATTCCAGATCATGTATGCTATAAGAAGTTCATATTCTCTGTTTGTTTTTCATCCAAAAAACTAATGCTACAAATAACTGAATGGTAACATCATTATAAGACTAATCTTAATGCATCTACAATGTATTTTTTTAAAAATTTAATCATACACAAACTTTATTATTACAAGTTAAAAAAAAGATCCCTCCTGTTCCCCTTATCAAACTAATCATGCTGCATCAGTATGCTGAGACCATTGTTGTTCATCTGAACTGAGTAGTAGTTCACTAATGTTAATGCATTCAAAACCTTAGTCAGATTGAACCAAATGTTTCCCGTTGGTTCTGAGTATTCCCTGACTGGGAATTCATGACCTTTGGGTATTTACTATCCTTATTCAGTTGCTTTCAGCTTTTTACTATGAGTACTATTGTGGGCTTCTCTGCTAGCTAAGATGCCAAAGAATCTGCCTGCAATACAGGACACCTGGTTCAATCCCTGGGTCAGGAAGATCCCCTGGAGAAGGGAAAACTACCTATCTACTCTAGTATTCTTGCCTGGAGAATTCATGGGCAGAGAAGCCTGGCAGGCTACAGTCCATGGGGTCACAAAGATTCAGACACGAGCAAGTGAGTAGCGCACGCACACGCGCGCACGCACACACACACACACACACACTGTTGTGGGGGCCTTGGCAAGTTTGTTTTTTTTTTTTTTTCTGTGTAAGGGCTATCCTTAATGAATTTGGAAAAACTGTTTTCAGACCTGAAAGCAGAAAAGCTGTCTGCCGACTTGGGTCTCTGACTTTGCCATCACCTTTATAGATGGGCAGCTCACTTCCTACCCAAGCAAGTATACAAGTGGAAATTTATCAGTGCCATGTAATTAGGGGCTCTACTCTATCTACTTCACTCCCTAGCGTTATTGCTCTTTTAGTTGGCACCTGGCAAAACGGTATACTTAATAGGAGGCTACATAGAACACAGGCTGACCAGTCGGTTTTTAGCCTCTAGTCTTTAACTGTTGATTCCCCCATTCTCTTCGAATCCTTCTTCTGAAAGTCGTTCTAAATGTCAGCTTCTTACCAGGAGCCCCCTTAGAAATCTCTTATTCTCTCCATCTTTGCTGGGCATCATCTTAGTAAAATTCCTTAGCTTTTCCAGAATGCTGAGAACCAAATGACTTTAATGAAGAAACTGAAGATTGGAGCAAGCACAAATCTATTCTATTTTCTCTACCTGGGATCCTGGGAGCACAGGACTGCAGCCATCTTACTAGTTGAGGAAAATGGCCCTGGGCCTCCAAATCTCAATTTTTGTTATACTAAAAATCCTGTTTTTCTAAAATAATCATGATCTAGTTTTACTAATGATCCCTTCATGCAGCTATAAAGTGTCAAATTTTGTCCTTGTGTTTGGGTCTTGGATTTTTGCCCTTTTAATCATGTGTTTCACATATATTAAATACAACTTGTCTAGAATTACTTCAAGCAACTTCTTCCTCGACTTACTTTTTTCTTTCTTTAAGTAACTAATACGACAATGTCCTCAGTTGCCCAAGACAGAAACCTGGGAGTGATACTTGAGTTCTCCATCTCCAACCCTCACCACAATCAATTCACTCTAGCTCTTAAATGTCTCAAAAAAAAAAAAAAAAAATCTCTACCTTATATCCTAATTGCCACTGGTCAGTCTTCATATGTCAACTGGGTCATTGTGACAACCTCCTAACTGGTCTTACTGTCTCCAATCTTTTATTCTCCTGATCAGAAATATTTTTCAGAAATGCAAATTGATAATTTTATTCCTCTTCTTAAAATTCTTCAATAGTCTTACCATTGTCCTTAGGAGAAAATCCAAACGTTTATAACATATTCCATGTAAGGTCTCTCATAACCTACCTCATCTTTTTTTTTTTTAATGGGAGTATAATTGCTTTACAATTTGTATTAGTTTCTCCTGTACAACAGTGTGAATCAGCTGTAAGTATACAAATATCCCCTCCCTCTTGAGCCTCCCTCTCAACCTCCCCCATGCCACCCCTCTTGGTCATCATAGAGCACCGAGCTGAGCTCTCCCCATACTATGCAGCAGTTTCCCAATGGATATCTGTTTTACACATGGTGGTATATATATGTCAATGCTACTCTCTTAATTCATCCCACCCTCTCCTATCTCATTTTTGTACCACTTTTTCTCTTCATATTCTCTTTCAGTTCTTTGTGCTACCATATTCATCCTCACTTTCAAATTTCAGTACTTATAATGCTTTGATTTTGAACTTCTTCTATAATTTGACCCAGTAACTGCTATTCATCCTTTCTTTATAATGCACACATGTTAAATATTACTTCTTTAGAGAAAAATTTCCTGAATCCCCAAACTAGATTGTCTTTGCTGTGTACTGCTGTAATATCCTTTACTTTCATCTAATAGCACTTCAGTTCAGTTCAGTTCAGTTGCTCAGTTGTGTCCGACTCTTCGCAGCCCCATGAACCGCAGCCAGGCCTCCTTGTCCATCACCAACTCCCGGAGTTTACCCAAACTCATGTCCATCGAGTCAGTGATTCCATCCAGCCATCTCATCCTCTGTCATCCCCTTCTCCTCCTGTCCCCAATCCCTCCCAGCATCAGAGTCTTTTCCAGTGAGTCAACTTTTCGCATGAGGTGGCCAAAGTACTGGAGTTTCAGCTTTAGCATCATTCCTTCCAAAGAAATCCCAGGGCTGATCTCCTATAGAATGGACTGGTTGGATCTCCTTGCAGTCCAAGGGACTCTCCAGAGTCTTCTCCAACACCACAGTTCAAAAGTATCAATTCTTCGGCACTCAGCCTTCTTCACAGTCCAACTCTCACATCCATAAATTGTTAAATCCTTAGACTTTAAGTTCTGTGAGGACACTAACCCTGCTATTTTGTTTGCTGTTGTGAGCTATTCAGAGATGAGATGAACTTCTGTGGGAGTGTATATTTCCCATCACCAGTGTGTTCATGTGTAGGTTGAAATTGGAACTAAAATAGAGAACCTTTGGAGACCTTTTCAGTTCTTTCCACTAAGGAGATTGTTTTTTACCAAGTTGTCAAGCATATAAATATATAACTTTTAAAATAAAATCAATTTAAATGAATCTCACCTAATTGAACATTAATATTAAACTCTGAATATGTAATGACTAATAGCATATAGAGAACCTAAGAGATATTTCTAATTTTGAGTACTGTAACTGGAGTTTTTAATTAATGTTATTTTCTTTTATTGCTTGTAGGTGAAATGAATCAGAAGTACAAGGAGCTAAAAAAGAGGGAGGAAAATATGGACAGTAAGTGATAATCTTAGAGATGTGAAAATATATTCTCAGATAGTTGTTCATTTATACTAAATCAGAGATCTCACTTTGGGAAGATACAGTGACTAATAATAAGTGCAGAAGTGTGGACATTCAAAGCATTTGACTTGAAGTATTACTAAATATCTAACGTAGTTTAGGGATGGGTAGAGAATTAGAGAAAGATTTTGTACATGTGTATACGTGTGTACAATTGTATGTTAGGGATACAAAAGCTAGTATTTACGTTTATAGTCTGTATAGAGAGTCTATAGACCACTCGTTGATTGAACATTGGATGTTCTCTTTTACATGCTTTACCCTTAATATCTTTCACCTTTTTAACGCTTTTCATAATACCTAACTCGTTATATATTAGCCCTCATCTCTGATTTTGTTTCTTGGTTCTGTCACTAACTGAAACTTCTGTTGTGGCTTCTCATTCACTTTTTTTTTTTTAATCTGAATTTTAACTTTGTAAATAGATGGTGACTTTAAGTTATGTTGTACATTCAAAAGTTTATAAAAATTTACTATATTAATGATTACTAGTCTCTTTTAAATTATCATTTTTCTAGAATTTGACATTTTTGTAAGTCTGATGTCAGTTGTTACCTTCATAGAAGCATGTTATAAATCAGTAACGGCCAACTCTGGTTTAGCAATATCCCAAGACTACTTTCGGAGAAGGCAGTGGCACCCCACTCCAGTACTCTTGCCTGGAAAATCCCATGGATGGAGGAGGCTGGTAGGCTGCAGTCCATGGGGTCGCAAAGAGTCGGACACAACTGAGCGACTTCACTTTCACTTCTCACTTTCATGCATTGGAGAAGGAAATGGCAACCCACTCAAGTGTTCTTGCCTGGAGAATCCCAGGGATGGGGGAGCCTGGTGGGCTGCCATCTATGGGGTTGCACAGAATCGGACACGACTGAAGTGACTTAGCAGCAGCAGCAGCAGTAGCAGCAAGACTACTTTAAAAATTTCAACAAGTACCAAAAACTACCTCAAAATTAATTTGTTGTTTCATGCAAATAGTAAAATTATTTTAAGTTAATTTTTGGAAGATCCATAGAAATATTTTAAGAATGTTAATAAGAGCAAATTATATACTAATTTTATATTAGAGAAGAAAAAGAATGATGTCTTAGAATATTTATTTATAATCTGAATAAATCACTAAACTTATTCAATTGAGACTATTTTGACATTACAAGGAAAATGCTCAATTTTCAGGTAAAAAAGGTATAGTAGTATTTTCAGAAGTAAAGTTAGTGGCCAATTACACATGTTAATAATTGTAGCTGTATCAATGAGATACTAGTGTAAAACCATAGGAATTTTTCTCATCTCCATCTTATCAGCTGTTGCTTCTGAGCCTGCATTTATAAATATTTAGTGTATTTGTATTAAGATCATAATAGTTAAACTTTAAAAGATTGAAAGTATGTAGAAATGTTCTTATTGAGTAATTTAATTACCCTTGGGTTAAAAAATTAAAGTGATAGTTAAAAATTTGCTTTGAACTTCTAAAAAGTATTCCTCAGACCTACAAATCAGAGCTTATATAGTGTTTAGTTATACCAACAGTAGCCTTTCATCATATTTTTCAATCGACAGCTTTTATTGAGACTTTTGAGGACACTAAGAACCAGGAACTGGAAAGGAAGGCACAGATAGAAGCCAGCATTGTTTCGCTTTTGGAGCACAGCAGTCGAGTAAGTGCCATGTGCCAGTCTTACTGTCCTCATTATTTTTACTGTGGTTACCTTAAAAATACAGCTCAAAAACCGCAAATGTTCACTATTACATAAGAGCACAGGATACCTAATGAATATCTTGATTCCTCAAAAAATGTTTATTGAGCAGCTACTATTGTGTGGTACCATAGGAGAAAAAATACCTGATCTCTTTTCAATATTCTAAGTGTTTTTAAAATCCAATTAGTTCCTATAATAGCATTGTTGAATCTTTCTACAGTGAAATAAAGCAAATATAAAAGAAACAATTCTGAATTTTAATTTAACCTCTCCTTACTGAGAAATCTGACTTTGAATATCATGTTTTCTTTTATAAAATATATATATGTAATGAATGATATATTTCAAAACATCCAGTCCTTTAGCAGCATTTTTAAGAGTTTTATTGGAAAGTTAAATTAATGGAATTTTTTCCACTTTTATGTCTCTGCAAATACAGAATATAAATCGTATGAAACAGATATCCTCTATCACCAATCAAGAGCTGAAAATGATGCAGGATGATCTCAATTTTAAATCTACTGAAATGCAGAAATCACAGAGTACGGCTAGGAATCTGACTTCAGGTGAGAAAACTGTAGATTTTAATGTCCTTTTTTTCTGTAACAAATTGGAACTTTAAAAATCTGTTATTCTCCTTAATTTTTTTTAAAGACTGTGGATATAATTTATGATTGCCTATTGCTGCAGTCATTCATAGGCTCAGAATTTTGTGTGACTTTCATATCCACTTCATAGTAATTCATTGGCATATTCTCATTCATTTAACATTTATTGAATATTTGCTCTGTGCCTTTGCTATAATTTGGGTATACAGAAATTTTTAGGACTTGAAATGGCTCAGCTGGAATTCCTTCACCTCTACTAGCTTTGTTTGACTTCACACTCCAGGATGTCTGGCTCTAGGTGAGGGATAAGACCATCATGCTTATCTAGGTGAGCAAATTTGGAAAACTCAGCAGTGGCCTCAGGACTGGAAAAGGTCACTTTTCATTCCAATCCCAAAGAAGGGCAATGCCAAAAATATGTTCAAACTACTGCACAATTGCATTAATTCCCATGCCAGCAAGGTAATGCTTAAAATCCTTCAAGCTAGGCTTCAATAGTATGTGAACCGAGAACTTCCAGATGTTCAAGCTGGATTTAGAAAAGGCAGAGGAAGCAGAGATCAAATTGCCAACATCCGTTGGTTCAAATGCAGGAGACCCCAATTTGATTCCTGTCTCAGGAAGATCCCTGAAGAAGGAATAGGCTACCCACTCCATATGCATGGCCTTTTCTGGTCGCTCAGACGGTATAGCATCCACCTGCAATGTAGGAGACCTGGGTTCAATCTCTGGGTTGGGAAGATCCCCTAGAGGAGGGCATGGCAATCCATTCCAGTATTCTTGCCTGGAGAAGCCCCATGGACAGAGGAGCCTGGTGAGCTATGGTCCATGGAGTCACAAAGAGTCAGACACAACTGAATGACTAAGCACAGCACAACACAGAAAAACCAGGAGAATTCCAGAAAAACATCTACTTCAGCTTTATTGACTATGCTAAAGCCTTTGACTGTGTGGATCACAACAAAGTATGAAATATTCTAAAAGAAATGGGAATACCAGACTACCTTACCTGCCTCCTGAGAAACCTGTCTGTAGGTCAAGAAGCAATAGTTAGAACTGGACATGGAGCAGCAGACTGGTTCTAAATTGGGAAGGAAGTACGTCAAGGCTGTATATTGTCACACTGCTTATTTAACAGTTATGCAGAGTATATCATGCAAAATGCCAGGCTGGATGAAGCACAAGCTGGAATCAAGATTGCCGGGAGAAATATCAATAATCTCAGATAGGCAGATGACACCACTCTAATGACAGAAAGCTAAGGGGAACTAAAGAACCTCTTGTTGAAAGTAAAAGAGGAGAGGGAAAAAGCTGGCTTAACACTCAACATTCAAAAAATGAAGATCATGGCATCTGGTCCCATCACTTCATGTCAAATAGATGGGGAAACAATGAAAACAGTGATAGACTTTATTTTCTTGGGCTCTAAAATCACTGTGGATGGCAACTGCAATCAGGAGATTAAAAGACACGTGCTCCTTGGAAGAAAAGCTGTTGACTAACCCAGACAGAGTGTTAAAAAGCAGAGACTACTTTGCCAACTAAGGTCCATCTAGTCAAAGCTATCGCTTTTCCAGTAGTCATGTATGGATGTGAGAGCTGGACAGTAAAAAAGGCAGAGTGCCAAAGAATCAATGCCTTTGAACTGTAGTGCTGGAGAAGACTCTTATGAGTCCCTTGGACAACAAGGAGATCAAATCAGTCAATCCTGAAGGAAATCAACCCTCAGTATTCACTGGAAGGACTGATGTTGAAGCTGAAGCTACAATTCTTTGGCCACCTGATGCGAAGACCCAACTTATTGGCAAATATCCTGATGCTGGGGTCGAAAGCAGGAGGAAAAGGGGATGACAGAGGATGAGATGGTTGGATGGTATCACCAACTCAATGGACATGAGTTTGAGCAAATTCCGGGAAGTAGTGAAGGACAGGGAAGTCTGGAATGCTGCAGTCCATGGGGTTGCAAAGAGTCAGACCCAACTGAGCAACTGAACAACAACAATTTTTTTTTTAATCCAGTCTATTTCTTCAAGAAATTTTTCAATCTGGTAGAATGAGAAATAATTGAAATATAATGAAACAGTACTATGATATAAGCATAAAGAGCAGTGGAGGTACACAGGGCTCATATCCCCCTGGTCTTGGGTAATTAGGAGAGGTCCTGCAGGTGGCACTATTTTAATTATAATTAGTTTCAGTTATTATGACTACCATGAGATTAGAGCAGCACTGTCTGAAAGAAATGTAATGCTAGCCACAAATATAATTTAAATTTCCTAGTAGCCACATTAAAAAAGTAAAAAAGAGGTGACTTTTAATAATATATTTTGTTTAACCCAGTGTAAAAAGCACATAAAATTTACCATCCTGTCTGTAAGTATACAGTATAGTAAATATCTGTACATTGTTATGTGACAGATATCTAGAACATATTCATCTTGCAAAAGTGGTATTTATACGCATTGAACAGCAGCTCCCCATTTTCTCCTCCTCCTGTGCCCCAGCTAACCATAGTCTACTTTCTGTTTGACTGTGTTACAAGTGGTAACATGCATATTTGACTTTGTGTTACTGGTTTAGTTCATTTGTCATGGTTCTCAGAGTTCATCTGTGTTGTGACATGTGGCAGGATTTCCTTTTTTTGAAGGCTGAAAAATATTCTGTGCTGTCGTAACTACCACATTTTCATTATTCATTCATTTGTTGACATTTAGGTTGTTTCTACCTGAAGGCTATTGTGAATCATACTTCAATGAACATGAGTATACAAATATCTCTTCACAATCGTCTTTCAGCTGTTTTGGATGTATACAACTATGAATATTTTTACACCTTTATTTTCTTTTTTTCATAAGCTGAAGTATTTTATGTTTAATTATTTCATCTAAGAAACTTCTATGTTGTGTTTTAGGCCATAGTTTAAAATTTTTCATTATCTAAGGTCAGTATTAATTCAACAAGTTTTTGCCTCCTTTAAGCTATCTTTATATAAGAAACATACATTTTTTAAAGAGTAAATATCAGAACTAGCAAATGAGTTCAGTAATTATAACTTTGTGTTCCTTTCATATTTTTATATTTTGTATTTACGTTTCTTTTAAAAGCCTAGTTAATAAAAAAAATGAGAACTAGTTTCAGTGGAGATAAAAATCCAGTTTATTACTGATAAGGATTTTACTGAAAATTTCCCTTTTAAAGCTTGAATTATCTGACCCCTACAATTTATTTCATTTTCTGTGCTCACTTTTTTTAAAAAACTTTTTATTTTGTATTGGGGTATAGCCAGTTAACAATGTTGTGATAGTTTCAGGTGAACAGAGAAGGAACTCAGCCATACAGATACGTGTATCCATTCTCCCCAAACTCCCCTCCCATCCAGGAGGGAGCAGAGTTCCATGTACTATACAGTAGGTCCTTGTTGGTTATCCATTCTAAATATTAATATAGCAGTATTGTACTCAGATGTTTTCAAGTGCTATTTTAACCCGTGCATATACATTGTTTTTTTTATTGTTCCTTAACGTCATCCCCAATAAGAAACTTCTATCTGGAGATCACCATAAGAGGTTTAGAATATTATGATTCAGCTTTCAGAGATAATGAATTTTACATCCCCTTTTTGTGAACTGCCTTCCTTTGGCCCTTGAAGTTATAATTGGAACTCACCTAATTTTCTTGGTGTACTCTATGTTTCTTAATGGGGCAAATCACTCCCAAGGGGGAAAATTACTTCTTGGGAGGAAGGTAAAAAAAAATTTTAGACACTAATTATAATGGTTTGTGGCCCTCCAAAGGGTCATTGTACATAAACAGATATACATCTGTAATATAAAAACTTCATGGGAGGTGACTAGGAAAACAGTAGTCTACAAACGGCTCCTTTGGGGGACAACAATGAAAAAAAAAAGATAAAGAAGCACTGATAAACTGCATGAGTGAAGAGGCAAGGAACCTGTCAGCAATAGTTTTTATTTATATTTTTGGAAAGGAAACGCCAGAGAATAAACAAATGCTCTGATGGCAGAATATTTCAGGAACATTTCCCCAGGTCAAAGTGGCTCCTTCTGAGATTTTGCTACTATGTACACACTGCTTGGTAAACTTTTCAACTTCATAGCATATCAGAAGGAACTAGTCTGCATCCTCTTCCTGTCTCTTCTCTTGGAGAAGGTTTTAGCTTTTCATGGGGACCTGCTGTTAAAGGAAGATAAACTTTATACCAACCAACCATTTTCTCCCTTTCTCTAGGAAAAGCAGTATATGTAGTTTTTAAGTGTATTTCCCTAATATATCTTTAAATTAAACTTGTAGTTAGATTTATATAGCTTTTTACTGAACAGTCAAAATATACAAACTAAGTACATTTCCTATTTGGAACATTGGAACACCATAAGCCTCAGTGACTTTGATTCAGTGCTTTGATTCTCATCTTAACTATTTCCAACCCTAGTAGAAATGTTAATCCAACAAAACGAAAGCCCTCTCAACAACACTTAAGTCCATGTGTATCTTATAAAATAACAAATGTCAATATTATTGAGCCTTTAGATTCTTTAAAGGGACAGAGGAAATGTTCACATTTAATTATACCAACTTAGGACAAATGTGGTTGATAACAACCTTCTTTCTTAAATCAATGTCTTCTGAAGCCTTTTTTTTTTTTTTTTTACTGTTTGATATTTAATATCCTGTGTGATTTTGTCGTAATAATAAGCTATGAGTCACTCAATTCTTGAACATATTTTTATTATGATGTCACCTTCCAGGTATATTTTAATCTTTCTGATTTTTTAGGTAGTAGAGAAAGGTTTAATAGCAGCTTTGTATTTAATTTTTTATTAGGGAATCTGGATCAGATCAGATCAGATCAGTCGCTCAATCGTGTCTGACTCTTTGCGACCCCATGAATCGCAGCACGCCAGGCCTCCCTGTCCATCACCAACTCCCGGAGTTCACTCAGACTCACGTCCGTTGAGTCAGTGATGCCATCCAGCCATCTCATCCTCTGTCGTCCCCTTCTCCTCCTGCCCCCAATCCCTCCCAGTATCAGAGTCTTTTCCAATGAGTCAGCTCTTCGCATGAGGTGGCCAAAGTACTGGACTTTCAGCTTCAGCATCATTCCTTCCAAAGAAATCCCAGGGCTGATCTCCTTCAGAATGGACTGGTTGGATCTCCTTGCAGTCCAAGGGACTCCCAAGAGTCTTCTCCAACACCACAGTTCAAAAGCATCAATTCTTCGGTGCTCAGCCTTCTTCACAGTCCAACTCTCACATCCATACATGACCACAGGAAAAACCATAGCCTTGACTAGACGGATGTTTGTTGGCAAAGTAATGTCTCTGAATCTGTATAGATAATAATAATTAATTCCAAGTAAATTTTGATAAATCTTACATGAAAAAACCAACTTACTTACCCATTGCCTGCCCTGTATAAGAGAGACATCCTGGTAAGAAGTGCCAGAAATCTGTGTATAAATGCCAACCAGATACTTACCTGGCTGCTGAAATGTATATGCATAGAGTAGACTTCATGTTACCTAAGGGAAAAGCAGAATTTGAAAGAACTGAATGCAGAGATTTCCAATGCTATGTACTCCAAAGGAGAAAAGTTTAGAGTTTTATTAATTTTGGCAAAGTTAATTGTTCATTTATAATATAAATCAACACTCTTCAAAGGAACAGAATATGGAGTCTCTAACATCATTTAAAATGTCCATTATACCATAAAAATTTAATAATGTAAAGAAAGAAGAAAATATAAGTCAAGAGAAAAATTAGTCACTATATACTGAACCTGAGATAATCCAGATATTAAAATGAAAAGGACTTTAAGACTTATAAGCATATTTAAGGGCCTGAGGGAAATAAAATCATAATAAATGAACAGGTAGAGAATCCCACAAAGAAATGAAAATAACAAAAAAAGAACCAACTGAAAATTCTAGAGTTGAAAATACAACTAAAATGAAAAAAATCACTGATCGTAACAGAAGATAGAAGACAATTGGGAAAAAGAATCAGTGAACTTTTTGAAAAGATAAATAAATAGAAATTAACTAACCTGAAGAAGAAAAAAAAAAGAGTAGAGCCTTCATGATCTGTGGGACAATTTCAAGCAGTCTAACTTACATGTAATTGGAGTCCCAAAAAGAAAAGAGGGACAGAGGATGGGAGAGAAAAGATAGTTGGAAAATGGCTGAAATTTTTCTGAATTTGATGAAAAAAATTGTACAGACCTAGGTCAAGAAGCAACAGTTAGAACTGGACATGGAACAACAGACTGGTTCCAAATAGGAAAAGGAGTACATCAAGGCTGTATATTGTCACCCTGCTTATTTAACTTATATGCAGAGTACATCATGTGAAATGCTGGACTGGATGAGGCACAAGCTGAAATCAAGATTGCCGGGAGAGGTATCAATAACCTCAGATATGCAGATGACACCACCCTTATGGCAGAAAGTGAAGAAGAACTAAAGAGCCTCTTGATGAAAGTGACAGCGGAGAGTGAAAAAGTTGGCTTAAAACTCAACATTCAGAAAACTAAGATCATGGCATCTGGTCCCATCACTTCATGGCAAATAGATGGGGAAACAGTGGAAACAGTGGATGACTTTATTTTGGGGGGCTCCAAAATCACCGCAGATGGTTTTTGCAGCCATGAAATTAAAAGACACTTACTCCTTGGAAGGAAATTTATGACCAACCGAGACAGCAAATTAAAAAGCAGAGACATTACTTTGTCAACAAAGGTCCATCTAGTCAAAGTATGGTTTTTCCAGTAGTCATGTATGGATGTGAGAGTTGGACTGTGAAGAAAGCTGAGCATGGAAGAATTGATGCTTTTGAACTGTGGTGTTGGAGAAGACTCTTGAGAGTCCCTTGGACCGCAAGGAGATCCAACCAGTCAATGCTAAAGGAGAATAGTCCTGGGTGTTCATTGGAAGGACTGATGTTAAAGCTGAAAATCCAATACTTTGGCCACCTAATGCAAAGAGCTGACTCATTTGAAAAGACCCTGATGCTGGGAAAGATTGAGGGCAGGAGGAGAAGGGGACAACAGAGGATGAGATGGTTGGATGGCATCACTGACTCAATGGACATGAGTTTGGGTAAACTCCGGGAGTTGGTGATAGACAGGGAGGCCTGGTGTGCTGTGCTTCATGGGGCTGCAAAGAGTTGGACATGACTGACCAACTGAACTGAACTGAAGAAGCCCTTCAAACCCCAAACAGGTTAATATAAAAACTGCTCACCTAAGCACATCATCATGACTGCTGAAATGCAACAATAAACAGTAAACAATAAAAGGAGCCAGAGAAAAATAATATGTATATACAGGGAATGATACATCCCAGTCATTATGAGTTTTGTATTTTACTCTGAAATATGTTACTTTTAATATAAAAATCTTCTGTCCCTAAATATTATTTTAGCAAGATGTTGTGTTCGGCTTTTGATATTCTGAAATAATCCCAAGGAAAGGCAGTGCCAAAGAATGTTCAAACTACTGCACAATTGCATTCATTTCACATGCTAGCAAAGTAATGCTCAAAATCGTACAAGCTAGGCTTCAACAGTGCATGAACCAAGAATTACCAGATGTACAAGCTGGATTTAGAAAAGGCAGAGGAGCCAGAGATCAAATTGCTAATATCTGTTGAGTCATAGAAAAAGCAAGAGAATTATAGAAAAACATCTACTTCTACTTCATTCCCTATGCTAAAGCCTTTGTGTGGATCACAACAAACTGGAAAATTCTTCAAGAAATGGGAATACCAGACCACCTTGCCTACTTCCTGAGAAACTATGCAGGTCAAGAGGCAGTATTTAGAACTAGACATGGAACAACTGACTGATTCCAAATTGGGAAAGGAGTATGTCAAGACTGTATATTGTCATCCTGCTTATTTAACTTCTGTGCGGAGTACATCATGTGAAATGCCGGGCTGGATGAAGGACAAACTGGAATCAAGATTGCCGGGAGAAATATCAGTAACATCAAATATGCAGATGACACCACCCTTATGCAGAAAGTGAAGAGGAACTAAAGAGCCTCTTGATGAAGGTGAAAGAGGGGAGGGGAAAAGCTGGCTTAAAACTCAACATTCTAGAAACAAAGATCATGCCATTCAGTCTCATCACTTCATGTCAGATAGATGGGGAAACAATGGAAACAGTGACAGAATCACTGCAGATGGTGACTCTAGCCATGAAATTAAACTTGCTCCTTGGAAGAAAAGCTATGACAAACCTATACTATAGTGTATTAAAAAGCAGAGACATTACTGACAAAGGTCCATCTAGTCAAAGCTATGGTTTTTCCAGTAGTCATGTATGAATGTAAGAGTTGGATCATAAAGAAGGTTGAGTGCCGAAGGATTGATGCTTTTGAGTTGTGGTGTTGGAGAAGACTCTTAAGAGTCCCTTGGCCTGCAAGGAGATGAAACCAGTAAAGGAAATCAGTCCTGAATATTCATTGGAATCACTGATGCTGAAGGTGAAGCTCCAATTCTTTGGCCACTTGATGTGAAGAGCTGACTCAATGGAAAAGACCCTGATGCTGGGAAAGATTGAAGGCAGGAGAAGGGGACAACAGAGGACAAGATGGTTGGATGGCATCATTGACTCAATGGACATGAGTTTGGGTAAACTCCGGGAGTTGGTGATGGACAGGGAAGTCTGGCATACTATCAGTCCACGGGGCTGCAAAGAGTCGGACATGACTGAGCAACTGAACAACAACAGCTCTGAAATACCACTATATTTTTGGGTGGAGGGTATTCATATTCCTACTTGAAAACAGAGGAAAGGTGAACATAAACTATTCTATGAAACTGTATCACTGTATGCCTCTACAAATAAGTGACTACAGTATGTAGCAGATTATTCCCATGCCAGTCTCTGGCAATACAGGAGAGAGGAAACTGGCTAAGGGAGGTTTGAATTCAGATTTCTTCATCTTGATATACAGGACATACATTTCAGTTCCATTTTAGTATCTGTTTTTGACTTAGCTGAAATAAAATTTCCAGAACAATGTATGATGCCTGGGGAAAGAAGCCTGAAGTAGCAAATTGGTCAGGTATTACTGTTCTTCTTTCCTTAGCTCACTGTAGCTCATAGAGGCGTTTTGGGTCATAAAGTCATATTTGTTATCTTAAAAATGAATATTTCATAAAGATGATGATATCACTCAGCACCAAAGCTTGACTGGTTGTTGACCTTGGGCAGTTACCTTTCTAAGCTTCTTGTTGTTATTCAGTAGCTAACTCATGTCTGACTCTGCATCCCAATGGACTGTAGCATGCCAGGCTCCCCTGTCCTCCAATATCTCCAGGAATTTGCTCAAATTCATGTCCATTGATGGTGATGCTGTCTAATCATCTCATCCTCTACCTCCCCTTTCTCCTTTTACCTTCAGTAGTTTCCTTATATAGTAACATTTACCCCTTCCACCCTATCTCAGGGCTGTTATGAAAAGTAAATCAGATATAAAGCAAGGTACGTTCCAGGTTCTCAGTAATATTGGTTTCCTTCTTTTCCCTTTAAAAAAGAGACTTTTAAAGCCAGCGTCACAAAGTTAAGTCTCTGAAATAGAGAAAGTAGGTATTATTAATATTTAATCCTACCAGAATAGAATTTTTTAGAATACTATTTTCTGGTTATAAATGTAATTCATAGTCATTATAGAGGATTTAGGAGAGATATAAGCAAGCATAAATAAAAATTAAAAATATAACCCTACTATCAGAAGTTTATTACTATTAAAATTTTGGTATTCTTTTAGTCTTTTTTCTGTATTTTATCACATCTTGGGGGAAAAAAACGTTTCCCAAGTATTCTCTGCCCAGCTATTCCTCTCTTTCAAAGGTTTCACAGCCAAATTTCTTAAAATCATCTCACTCTTGGTTCCATTTCTTTCTATAAAAAAAATCTATTCTCAGGAGGTATATACCTAGGTTCTGCTGTTCAGTAAATGCAACACATATTTTGCTATCTTAAAAAAAAAATCTCTGATATTCTGCACTACAGTCCACTCCTTTATTCTTGAAATGTTTTTTCCCCATTACTTCTGATTTTTCTTTTATTTCTTTGGTCACTTCTTATTCTATATGGATCCTTCATGTTAATTTAGTCTTTAAAAATTTGGTATTTTTGTAAGTGCAGTCATGAATCCTTTTCTCTTGATGATTTCAACCACTCCTATAGCTTCAGGTGCCATGTCTGTGCTGATGGTTTTAGAAACTGTATCTTCTGACCTCACATTTTTCTCTGGGCTTTCAACCCATATTTCTCTATATGGGCATATTTACTTATCTTTACTTGGATGTTTTTGAGGTTTCTCAAACTGAACAAATCCTAAATCGCTTTCAATGTATCATCTCTCCCTCCTACAGACAAAAATTTTATCTCTTTCTGCCTACCCTCCCATACACTCATTTATTCAATTTGGAAGTGGGATTCTGCACTGACTTCTTTCACTCAACCACTGTATTTGGTCGATTGCCTGTTTGTTAATCCCAAATCCCTCATGTTTCTTAGTCCCTCCAGATCTCTCCTGCTTTGTTTCCACAAGTATTTTTATCTGGCAGGAGACCCCTGGGTCCTGGGTCGGGAAGATCCTCTGGAGAAGGGTTAGGCTATCTACTCCAATATTCTTGGGTTTCCTTTGTGGCTCAGCTGATAAAGAATCCACCTGCAATGCAGGAGACCTGGGTTCGATCCCTGGGTTGGGAAGATCCTCTGGAGAAGGGAAAGGCTACCCACTCCGGTATTCTGGCCTGGAGAATTCCATGGACTGTATAGCCTATGGGGTTGCAAAGAGTCGGCCACGACTGAGTGACTTTCACTTTCACTAATTGTATATTTTATCAAATATATGTATAGCATTCTTCCACTGAACTGTAAGTTCTTTGTTCATTGCTGTATCCTCCATGCCTTTCTATTTGCCTGGCACATGAAAAAAAAATTCTCAGCAGTGTAAGATTTCTTGCCTAGATCACTGAATCAACTGGTCTTCTTAAACATAGTTATGCTGTTTCAATTCACTGTCCATGGGGCAACCAGAGTGAACTTTCTAAAATTTAAGCATGTCACTCTCTGATTTGAAACTCATTGATGACTTGCCATGGCCCTTAGCATAAAGTCCCAGTTCCCTATCTTGACTTAAGCCCTTCATGAACTTATCCTTCAACTTTTCCATTTTATCTCTTACCACCACCCATTTCAAACTGTGGGTTCCAGGCATACCAAACTTCTGTTATTTGCTCAGAAATACTGTGGTGTCTCACCTCTAGACATTTTTGCACATGGTGATTATTTTCTCTGGAAACTCACTTTTTCCTTTGTGTGGCTGATTCTTAATGCTTAAGGCAACAGTTAAAAGGCATAGCTTTAGAGAATTCTTTTGACCAATATCCTTTATCTTTTCATAGTAGAAGATATCCTGTATCCTGTAATCTTTTCATAGTAGTTATCCAGTTTACTATAAATGCTTCTTTAATTTTCTGATTTAACCTCTAGAATATAGCTTCTTGAGTGAAAAGTGTCTCTGTTGATTTCCATCAGCACCTGGTACATAGTAGATGCTCAGTACTTTTGAAAGAAAGAAACACACACACCACACACCCATACACACACACAAATGTGCAGTCATCGTTATTCATGGATTCTGTATTTGTAAATTTGCTTTCTCACTAAAATTAATTTGTATTTCTGTATTTCGAATTCATATTTGCAGTACTTTCATGGTCATTTGTGAACACATGCAGAGGTAAAAAATTTGAATGCTCAAGTTCTCAGTGGAGGTTGACTAAGGCAACACTATGCCTCTTGGTTTAGTTCACATACTTACAAGCATTCTTTTCATGGTACATGATTTAATTTCACTTTTTAAAACCACATTTTTATGTATTTTTGTTCGTGCTTTTCCCATTGAAAATGGCCTCCAAGTATAGTGCTGAAGTGTTGACAAGTGTTTCTAAGCAGAAGGCTGTGATATGCCTTACAGTGAAAATATGTCTGTTAGAATAAGCTTTGTAGAGGCATAGTTCATGGTTGGCCTTTAGTTCAGTCTTAACAACTTAATAATATATATTAAATAAAGTATATTTGAAGAGAAATATACATAAAGCAAAGTTATATATTAGTTTCTTAATAAAAATATTGTCAGAGGCTCACAGAAACTAACTCTATATTTCCCATAGGGGTTAAATGCTTGCTAACTCAGTGTGTACAGTGATTTTACAGAATATAACTACCACATATAATGAGAACTGACTGTATATGTAATTATAAAATTTTGCTCATAATGTTTCATAACTTACTTTTTTTCCCACATAACTGTGTATGTATGTCATGCACATACTAAAAATAATGAATATTTATCTTATATGTTAATTATGAAGTAATAAAAAGAACTATATGTGTTCTTGTATGTTTATATGAGTATGGAGACAAATGTGATTAATACATATCAGGTTATGTTGGTTACCTAGAGGGTGAGTAATTTTTTAAAAACTTATGTTGTCTTAATGGTTACAATGAACATGTTTCTGGTGCAGACACTCTTGTAAACCATGATGTTTAGTGATTTAATTTCCTTTTGTGAAAGAACTAAAGTTTCAACTAAGTATGGCCTTTGAATTTTCCTACATTTCAGACAGTCAGAGGCTACAGTTGGATCTACAAAAAATGGAGCTTCTGGAAAGTAAAATGACTGAGGAACAACAGTCTCTAAAAAATAAAATTAAGCAAATGATAACTGATCTAGAGACATATAATGATTTGGCAGCTTTAAAATCATCAGGTGAAGAAAAGAAAAAGGTAAATGGTAACAATGCTATGAAATTGTAATTCAAATTGTTTTTCTTGATTAAATTTAATAATATATGTGTTTTTAAAACTTCGTAAGTTTATTTTCAGTTGATTACTTGATATATAAGGAAAAAATAAAGATGTTTATATACAAAGTAGGAATTTAGAGTGAATTTCAAAACAAAAGACAAAAAGTGAAAAGCAAGGGATAGAGTACTTTAACAAATATAATAATTGTGTCCTCAGTCATTACTGACTCTTTGAGACCCCTTGGATTATAGACCAGCAGGCTCCTCTGTCTATGGAATTTTGTAGGTAAGAATACTGGAGCAGGTTGCCATTTCCTACTCCAGGGGATCTTCCCAACCCAGAGATCAAAGTTGCATCTCTTTCATCTCCTGCATTGGCAGGCAGGTTCTTTACCACTTCATTACCTGGGAAGCCCTTCAACAAATATAAACTGTGTTAAATGCAAATTTGATTATGATATTTCTCTACTTAAGACTTCTCAGTGGCTTTTCTTTGCCATTTACATTAATTTAAAGTAAACCTGGTGGAGTACAAACACATAAGTCAGCCCTAATAAGTTATTATTTATATTGTTAATATTAATTTGGCTTATTATAGACTTCCCCAGTGACGCAGCAGTTAGAGAATCCACCGGCCAGGATCCACCAGACTCAGGTTTGATCCCTGGGTTGGAAAGATCCCCTGGAGAAGGAAATGGAAACCCACTCCAGTATTCTTGCCTGGAAATCCCATGGACAGAAAAGCCTTATGGGCAACAGTTTATGGGTTGCAAGAGCGAACACAACTTAGAGACTAAACAACAACAACACAATTTAGCTTATTATAGTTAGAAGGATATTTTTACAAACAGGTTTTCTAGCCTTGGTAGGATTTTATTAGAATATTATTGAAATTATTTAAGTCAAATGCTATTTTAATTGATTTACTAGATACCTGCTAAAGCCTTTAATTTACTTCCATTTGGATCTATGTAGAAATTACATCAGGAGAAAACAGTATTATCAACTCGCAGAAATGCCTTTAAAAAAATAATGGAGAAACTAAACACAGAATGGGAGACACTAAAAACACAACTGCAAGAAAACGAGACACATTCTCAGGTAAAAAAGAAAAAAAAAGATTGAAATTCATTTCTATTTTTAGATTATCTGGCATGTTCTCTTAATCTGTATTTTCACCCGCAAAGCAACCCATTCCTTTTTTTTAATCTGCTTTGTTTACCTACCAGATTTTCTGGCTTTGAAGATAGCTAGATTGTATACAGTCTCCACTCAGAATGAGTTTACTCCTGCCTTCTCTAAACCTATATCGAAGGCCAGCTCTAGGCTTGGCACTATTCTGGGAACAGTCATTATGATAATAGCTTTTAAAAATATCAAAAGTAAAGTGTTTTTAATTCAGAAACATTGCTAATACATCAATGCCACAGATAATGAAAATGAGCCATAATGACTAGTATCCCACCACCCAGAAGAGATGATTTTATGCATATGTGGATAGATATTTGTAGTCTATATGTATGTGGTATGAATATATTCACTTTATACATACACATAAGTATACATTATTTCTGTATATTTATAGAAATGGTACTATATTGTACCTATTATTTGGAAACTTGTTTTTCATCATTAACTATACTTTCCCTTGTCAGTAGATTTTTTTTTTTTTTAAATACGATTCTATATAATATTTATATGGATACAGCAAATTGCCGGAGAAGGCAATGGCACCCCACTCCAGTACTTTTTCCTGGAAAATCCCATGGACGGAGGAGCCTGGTGGGCTGCAGTCCTTGGGGTTGCTAGAATCGGACACGACTGAGCAACTTCACTTTCATTTTTCACTTTCATGCATTGGAGAAGGAAATGGCAACCCACTCCAGTGTTCTTGCCTGGAGAATCCCAAGGACAGGGGAGCCTGGTAGGCTGCTCTCTCTGGGGTTGCACAGAGTCGGACACGACTGAAGCGACTTAGCAGCAGCATAGCAAATTGTTAGACATTTTGGTTATTTCTCATTTTAAAACTGTTCAAATAATGCTATGAAGAGCAGTCCTATTCTTGAAGTTCTTTATTTACATTTATGATGATTTACTCAGGATGCAAAGGCAAACCCCTTTTCCATATCACTCATCCTACTGATAATTACCTAAACAAGGTCTGAGGTCTTCTAGATTGAAGGGCAGAAGCCTTGTCTCTGTCACTCACTTTCTCCCCAGCACTGTGTTAGTGGTTGGCATATGATAAGTGTTCAATAAGTATTTTTTGGTGGATTAAATGAAGCATGCGTGTCATATACAAAATCAGTTATTATGGTCTGATAAAGGTTGGTCATTCTCACATCAAATTAGCCTATGTTAACAATTTGCAGCTATGATTTATTAATGCTAAATGCATTAAGTTTTTTCTTCACGTGGTGTCATGATCATGAAAGACAGTCATCATTAACATTTTGGTATAATATCTTTGTAAACTTTTTTCCTTTGCAGTTCAGTTCAGTTCAGTTGCTCAGTGTCCGACTCTGCAACCCCATGAATCGTAGCACACCAGGCCTCCCTGTCCATCACCAACTCCTGGAGTTTACCTTTGTAGTTATACACCCTTAATTATATTGTTCTTATAAATAATGAAATCATTCTATGCATACAGTCTTTAAGCATTTATTTGCTTACTTAAATGTTTTCAAGCTCTTTTTTTGATATTTTTAGGATGTCAGCTATTTCATTGTATGTATGTACCTTTTAAAAAAAGATAAACCTTATTTTCTTCATAAAATGGATGGACTCTCATCAGAGTTTGCCAAAAACTTAGAAGTCACTAATTTACATGTTTCAAATTTATTAGTCAATTACTCTGTCTCTGCTTCATAATATACAATCCTATTTATAGACTTGTAAATAGCAAATTTATCCTAGTCTGTTTAGAGTTGGAATGGATACTGGAGAAGAAAACCTAAGAAAAAGTTAATGAGGCCATTGTCTTATGGTTCATAGGAAAGAGCATTGATAATTCATATGGATTTTCAGCCCTCTTCTTTCACTGAATAGATGATTTAAAGAGAAAAACATTTAACAAACAGTTTCTTAGAGCCAGTCCGTGGCTACCTTGTTTATTCCCACATTAAGTGATTATCTTATTCTTAACCCCATTTACAGGAATTTGTAACATAAATCACAGTTTACAATGCTTCTCTGTATTATGGTTTGCCTTTTATGAATCCCAGTTGTTTGAATCAAATCCTGGCCTCCCTATTTTTTGAAGTTATTTTCTTGAAAACTGGCTTTGACATCTATAAATAACATGGCATAACAGACATTTTTTGAGTGGTTATTTATTTGATATCATTTAAACATATTTATATTGGAACAAACTGCAAAGCTCCTAGAAGAAAACATAGGGAAAAAGCTCCTTGACGTTAGTCTTGGCAAGTTTTTATTATAACACCAAAAAGCACAAGCAACCAAGGCAAAAATAAATAAATGGTCCCCATCAGACTAAAAAGATTCTTCACAGCAAATGAAACAATCAAGAAAATGGAAAAGCAGTTTACAGTTTGGGAGAAAATATAAAGAACTCATGATAGACTTTTAAAATAAGTTGTAGGGAAAAAAAAGATGTGTGCTTCTTGACATCCTTGGAGGTTTAAAGGCAAGGTTTAAATATATCACTGAAATAAATAAATGTATAGAAGGAATTTGACCATATGACATAGAGTTGCTTTTATACCAATATTCATGTAGCACTTAAGAGGTTTGCTACATAATAAGAAGCCCACCCCTTTGTATGAAACAAAGGGAAAATTTGGTACTTGACTTTGCAAAAGGTTATTTGAGATTTATTGTCAAAAAGTGCTGACTACTTCCTTAAGTCCATCTGAACTTCAAGGTTCTATCAGGGGAAGCTGGATCTGATTTCGTAGCATTAACTCACAGCACATACAGTTCATATAATTAGTTATGACTCATCCTAATATCTAGATTTATCTTTGGAGGAAACAATGGGATAGATGCTACACTGATACTGAACTTATGCCCTGAGAATAATTTTAACTTGAGTTTAGGAAGAAATATGAATGCTGTTTCAATTATCAGATTTTTTTTAATGATTATTACTTCTTGGAAATATCCAGGCAGAACATTATTTTAATGTTTCATTTTTCAGACTTTGCTTAGGAAAAAAACTATGTGCATCTTAAAAAGACCATAACCCAGAGTTACAAGGTTAATTAAATCAGAAAAACAATTTAATTCTATAACAGTAAAATTGTCTTTGGAGGAAGCAACCATCAATATAATATCCACATTAGCTTCCTGTTGATGCAGAAATTATTGTAAGAATGCCAGCTTTTTACCAGCCCTCTTATAATCTTTACACTGCAGCTCTGCTCTTATCACAGCTTGTGAAATTAGACAGGAAATTTAGCCCTGGAAATAAGGAAGTTTCTCCTATATAGCTCAACCTTTGACAGTGTTAGAATATGTAGTACTTTCATGGCATTAGACCTTCAGATTTCAAGGAGAGATTCTTATCATGTCCCATTCTTCTTTTTAAACTTCTTTTAGGAAAGGGAAATATCATAAATTGTCTTTCAGTTGGTATGTTCATTGGTATAATAAATATGTTCCAATTAAAGTAAACAGAGTAAACTTGTTGAATTCAACATCCTATTTAGTATTATATTTACTGTTGTTTAACTTTTTCTAATTTCTTTTTTGTCTGTCGTGGCTTTCTCTCAGTAAAATGCGGGAGTTGAAAAGATTTAAAATTGAGGGTTTTTTTCTTATATCTCAAAGGAGTATATAATTGTTTTGAATATGGGCACTGGTGAACATTTTTCTTTTGTGTTTTTAGCTTACAAATTTGGAGAGGAAGTGGCAACACCATGAGCAAAATAATTTTGTGATGAAAGAATGTATCCTTTAAAAAACTGCAAGTGAACTTGACTGAGGGATTTTTTTCTCTAGGAATTTCTTTAAAGACTGAAATAATATTCAGTTCAACATCAGATACCTAATATGTACAAAATACTGGCTAAACTATGTGGGAAATGAATAAGACTTAGTTTCCATTCTACAATTGTGTGTGTGTGTGTGTGTGTATTAAAGTAACTAATAGAAAGCAGACCATACAAAGCCATAGTGTGGCATAGTGACTAAGTACTCATTTTAGAGTCAGGAAATCTAATTTTAAATATTGACTCTACTATGTATAGGTTATGGACTTTGAACAGTTTACTTAACTGTTCAAACTGCAATTTTATCATCTCAAATACAGCTAATATTTCCTTCTCATAGACTTGTTGGGAGAATTATATATAACCATATATATGTATATGTGTGTATGTATGGTCATTTTTATTTATAATGCTGTACCTTAGATATCTGGGAAGCAAAGGGAGGGATAACCAAGTGTACACATGAGAAATTTGACCTTCAATCTCATCTACCAAGATACTACTTATGTCCCATCTTATTTCTATCAAGATAGTACTTACGTTCAGTCTTTTTGCTCATCTTTTTGTGTAATCATAGATGGAAGCAGCTACTGACAACAGGTATTGTGAGTGTAAGAAACGTTTCCCCAAATGTTGTCTCCTGGCCCCTTCTTTGACCTATTCAAGAGCAACTCTGATTAGAGAACTAGATTCTAACTCATTGGTTGCATAGGCTCTCTAGGATGCTACTGAACATCCTCTCAGGGCAGCGTGGACCCAGCTTCCCTCCAGATGAGATGCTAAAGGCTCTATTCCCAGTGGTTGTGCAGTTTATTTTAAAAGCAGATTTGTATTCACAATATGTTAAAGTCCAGAACTCTGGTTTTATCTGACATAAAGTAGATGATTTTGAAGCAGAGTGACGTCTAGAAACTTGCCTGAAATTCTGTGTGGTACTCTAAAGGATGTGGTTCTTCTGAACATTGAAGTGTTCTATCACCAGATAGAGATGAATAACGTATTAACTCTAAAAATGTTTATATAGCATAGGTCAACTTTTTTGAAACAAGTTTGGCCTGGCCTTTTAGGGTTAGACCTTTTAGGTTTAGGTTTGATGCTTAATCTGTTAAAATACTGTTTGTTTTTTAAAAACTATTCTAATTGTGCTTTTTTGTGCCATCTTCAGTTTTCAGTAAGAAAAATACTAGTGTAATTTGGGTCTTTTCTGCATCACAGAATTAGATTAATATTTGTATTGATATTGTTCCCTCTTAACTCATGTAATTAGTCATAGCAACCAAGAGTCAAGAGAGTGATTACCGGCCGATTATGAAGAATGTGTCCAAGCAGATTGCAGAGTATAATAAAAACATCGTGGATGTTCTGCATAGCATGAGCAGAAACTGAGTCTGAACCAACTGCAAGTCTCTATAGAAATGTTCTCTTGCTGCTAAACCTTGTACACGCCATTAAAAAATTGCTTACCCTTGACGAGTTTTACCTAAAAATTTTTGAAAGTTATAATTTCATGGCCTCTTTGAAGAATGATGCTTTAAATAGTATAATAGTTTAATAAATATCTTATGTATTAAAAAAGTATCATCTCCTTTTATATTTAGATTTCTTTTGTGTAGGTGATAAAAATGTCTCAAAGAACCAGGAGATAAAACAAACAAAAAGTGGCTATTGTTATTCATTTAGTTGGTATAATCCATCTGTGGCAGCAAATGCTATCATCTTTTCATATGTCAAGCCTAGGAGGCATGCTTGGAGTATGATTCTGATTTAGCATTTATCAACCTTGCCAATTTTTGCTTCTAGAAATAAATAATAAGAATAGAAGGGAGGTATTTAGTTTTGAGTTTTACTTCTCAAGCAGGATATATTTGATGTTTTAAGGCATATGAAATCACAGGTAAATACGTAACATTTTTTATATGTCAGTTATTCCTTTGTGAAATTAAGACATTCTTTATTGGGGATTAATATTTTTACTCTTTGCATTAAAAAAATTCTTACATGTATTTGCTAGGAAAAGCATGAAATTTAAAATAAATGTTATATTTACAGTGGACTCTTTTGGACTATGGCTGCTGCTGTTCATTTTTATTCTGGAGTATGCATTCACTCTTTAGTACTACAGGAGGACTTAAGTAGATTAATTTATAAGCATTGCCAACACATTTGAAAGGAAAAGGTGGAAGAGGTAGAAATGTATCATGTCAATCTGGGGAGACATTATGGAACTGAAGATGTATCCTCTTTTTTGGGAAGAATGAGTCACTTTTCCCAGAATAAGGTATTCTTTAAAACTATCCTTCCTTTGCTCTGATCTTGCATTCCTCAAGTTATTCTACTTCTCAGTTTTCATGAAACACAAGCATATTAGTTTCTTTTTTAAAAGGCTTTATTGAGATACAGTTTACATATGGTGAAAGTTCCCATGCATGTTCCTTACCTGAAGTAAATATTTATCATTAAATTATTCAATTTTAGTTCTGTGTGAGTTTAGGTAGAAGGGTGAAGCTTGTTGAATTTGATTAACTCGGGATTACTAGTATGGCTGAAGATTCTGCACACTGATACATACATTAAGGTGGCATTCATAAAATATGTTCCTTAGATCCTGAGTTCTTCAGGTTTCTAATAGGTGTTATACCATCAAAGGATTCATAGTCAAAGGAATTTGGGAAGCATTATTTTATTTTTTATTTTTTTAATTTTATTTTTAAACTTTACAATATTGTATTAGTTTTGCCAAATATCAAAATGAATCCGCTACAGGTATACCTGTGTTCCCCATCCTGAACCCTCCTCCCTCCTCTCTCCCCATACCCTCCCTCTGGGTCATCCCAGTGCACCAGCCCCAAGCATCCAGTATCGTGCATTGAACCTGGACTGGCGACTCGTTTCATACCTGATATTATACATGTTTCAATGCCATTCTCCCAAATCTCCCCACCCTCTCCCTCTCCCACAGAGTCCATAAGACTGATCTATACATCAGTGTCTCTTTTGCTGTCTCGTACACAGGGTTATTGTTACCATCTTTCTAAATTCCATATATATGTGTTAGTATACTGTATTGGTGTTTTTCTTTCTGGCTTACTTCACTCTGTATAATAGGTTCCAGTTTCATCCATCTCATTAGAACTGATTCAAATGTATTCTTTTTAATGGCTGAGTAATACTCCATTGTGTATATGTACCACTGCTTTCTTATCCATTCATCTGCTGATGGGCATCTAGGTTGCTTCCATGTCCTGGCTATTATAAACAGTGCTGCGATGAACATTGGGGTACACGTGTCTCTTTCCCTTCTGGTTTCCTCAGTGTGTATGCCCAGCAGTGGGATTGCTGGATCATAAGGCAGTTCTATTTCCAGTTTTTTAAGGCATCTCCACACTGTTCTCCATAGTGGCTGTACTAGTTTGCATTCCCACCAACAGTGTAAGAGAGTTCCCTTTTCTCCACACCCTCTCCAGCATTTATTGCTTGTAGACTTTTGGATCGCAGCCATTCTGACTGGTGTGAAATGGTACCTCATAGTGGTTTTGATTTGCATTTCTCTGATAATGAGTGATGTTGAGCATCTTTTCATGTGTTTGTTAGCCATCTGTAGGGAAGCATTATTTTAAACAAAGGTAAATTATTCTCTTCTTGTCTGCTCAGAACCCTTAATATGTTAATGTGCAATAAGTTCAAGAAGAATATATACTATTAATATTACAGTTTTTTCTGAGTAGTGGGATTGTGGGTCTTTTCATCTTCACTGAACTTTCTGGTACTTTCTCAAAATTATCTGTGATGTACATATAATAGTTAGACATGCAATAAAAATTCAAATTAAAAACATATATACAGTTAATACTTTAACTTGTAGGAAGGACATATGATAATTGAGACAGCTCTGCTGTAATCATTGAGCTAGAACTTAACCAGTCTTTACTCAGAAAGAAAATAGGAGGAAAATTGCCTCGTCATTATATATGTGTGTTTGTATTATAACATTGTGAAGTTTGGCAGAAAAAGATTGGAAATTTCTTGAAAAAAGCAAAATTCCCAACTTCCATTCTAAATTATTCATATATGATATTTGGGGAACATAATTAAGCAGGATTTCTTTAAACTAAAATGTGTTATCTGAGGGAAATTCTTACTAATGTCTCTTCCTTCCTCTCAGAGCTTTTCAACAAATCCAACAAGAATATTCTCTCTGCTAGGATAGACCTGGAGGCTACTATCTGCTTAAACCGGCTCTTCCTCAGGCAGTCACATTGCTCAGTGAGTTTCATTCCTGTTAAAATAACACCTTGTGAGTTGTATGGAAAGAAGCTGCAGACTGAACAAACATGCTGAATAGTCTCACTAATGAAGATCAACATCGGAAAGTTAGCAAAATCTTTGTTTTTCCCACCATTATCTTTATCAGTAAATAAACATGAGTTCTTTATACTCTTTCACTAATGGGAGTCCCTGGTTTGGACCGTATTCTGGTTTCATGTTACAGCGTAAAATTCAGGCAGGGTAAGAGAATTAGAGCGTGGAGTCAGGCTGTTCACACTGGAGATGAAAGATCAGTTAAGAGAAGCTCCAGGGGTTCTTGCTGCCCAATTTCTCTGTAGTTGTTTCCTTTAGCTATATGATTCCAGCATGAACAACCTTAATAAATAAGAACATTTATACTTGAAGTAAGAAGAAATTGACAGACTACTAGGGAACTGTGGTGATCTAATTTAAAATTAATGTATCTTTCATTTTTATCTACCTTTTAAAATAAAAGCAGGTTGTGTCTTTAAATCGCAGATTTACAGTTTGAGAACTGAGATTGAGCATCTTTAAAAAGATAGCTTTTAATACAAAGGTAGAAAATTTAGGAACGACAGATAAAATGAAGAAAATTACTTCTGATCACATTAGTCTTTTAAGATGTGCGTCTATATACATGTCATACATACCTATTTTTCATTATATATTTATATATTTTTTTTAAATTAAGATCATACTGTTCTTAAACTTTTGCTGTTTATAGTTTTGCAAACATTTATTCATGTCATTATATACTCTTGTACAACAACATGTTAAATTGCTGTATATTATTTTATTTATAGGAATACTTTCTGAAAACAAACACCATGTATTGAATGAGGTTAGTGGGGTGTGGTTAGGCGTAAGCTTTGAATTATGTAACTGAGTTTGAACCACAGCTCCACTGCTAACTTTTCATATGACCTAGGGAAGTTACTTAGTCTCTGAATTTCATTTCTTCGTCTATAAAATGGAATAATAGTGCTTAACTCACAGGATTGGCTCAAAGAGTCAAAAGCAAGAGTCCAAGGCCTTTTGACACAAATTGCCCTCAGGAACATGACACGAATAGCAGTGTGCAGGAATGCTTGCTTGCCTGCACTCTCACCATCATTGGCATTATCCACACTGACCGTGCACTACATATATTTGTTTTAGTTGTTTTAAGTAAACCAAACTGCCTTCATCACTATAACTAAAAATTTTCTTGTGTTTTAATTAGGAACACAGTGCAGAATGTGTTTTCATGCTAAAAAATATAATTTAAAAAATTCTATTAAAATACTTACTATAACTTTGTAATAACAAAAGGTTAATTCAAGCTGAGCACCGAAGAATTGATGCTTTTGAACTGTGGTGTTGGAGAAGATTCTTGAGAGTCCCTTGGACTGCAAGGAGATACAACCAGTCCATTCTGAAGGAGATCAGCCCTGGGATTTCTTTGGAAGGAATGATGCTAAAGCTGAAACTCCAGTACTTTGGCCACCTCATGCAAAGAGCTGACTCATTGGAAAAGACTCTGATGCTGGGAGGGATTGGGGGCAGGAGGAGAAAGGGACGACAGAGGATGAGATGGCTGGGTGGCATCACCGACTCGATGGACGTGAGTTTGAGTGAACTCCGGGAGATGGTGATGGACAGGGAGGCCTGGCGTGCTGCGATTCATGGGGTCGCAAAGAGTCGGACACGACTGAGCAACTGAACTGAACTGAACTGAACTGAATTCTTACTGCTTATTTTTAGTAGATAATAGATTATATTTTGCTGCCTCAGTATCTTTCCTCATAACATATTGTAATGAATTACTGCTCTGAAACTAACTGTATAATCTCAAGGGACATAGGAATAACGTGTGTATAAATAGCCTAGTTGATAAATAGGCTGTTCTGCTTGGTCAACTTTATTCTCCTTCAAGTCAAGAGTGGTTACGCATAAAGAGAAGTTGTGTCATAGGAGGGAAAATAACACCCACTGGAGAGTCCAGTGTAGAAGAGAGTTTGGAGGAAGCATGAGTCAGAGAATTGAGTGGTCTTCTACCTAAAAGAGGCTTAAATAACACTAGGTAAGCATTTCACAAGAAAAAATATAAAAACTAAAATGAGATTTTCAAAATTACTGTTTTATTTCAAAATCTTTTTGTAAAACAGTATTTTTACCATGGTAACAACATAGTGGCACCATGAAAGAAAGCAAACTTAATTGATTAGAATTGTATTTGGTATAGATCAAGAAAGAACTACGACTAGCCAAACTGAAATATTAGCTCATTTCTGTGTTGTCACTTTCAACAGATAAATTCACCCTACTAAAGGAAGTCTTGATTAACGTGAAGGTGAAACTGTTTGAAAGGCAACTATGCTCGCCACTACACCACCAGTGCTGAAGGTGAAAGTATTTGATGTAGTCCATAAGCTCAACCTGAATTTTTTTATCAAAGTAAACTGTAGTTCATTTTTAAAAGCCTCTCTCAGTGTTTAAATAGCTTCTTGTTAAAATGAACTTTCCCTCAGTTTACTGCAGTGGGGGAGGGCCACCTTAGAGGCCAACCAGCACCACCCCACCCCCCCCAGCCAAGGACAAAGCAGGGGCTTTGTGTCTCAGGAGTAGGGGAAATGGTTAAGAAGCAGAGGAAGAGAAAATTGCTTTTCCAGCCTCTCTAACTTCCCATGTAGCCTACAGAGAAAAGCAAGCATCCCTTGGGAGGAAATAACAAAAGTGCCAAACAGTAGATGGATGGATGAAGCCTAAATCTCTGCAGTGTACTAGAGCTCTTGGCTTTAAATGTCACAAAAGCCCCGTGCCTTGCTCATGGTGGTTATCAGAAGGCCAAATGGACATTTACTGCCAGTTGGCCCTACCTTCCTGGAGACATCTAGCCTTGAACGTGTTCCTTGGCTCAGTTCCTCTTCCTGCTAGAAATATTTCAGAGTCAGAGAAGGGGCTCTGGTGAAGCTGTGAAAGTCCAATTGCCTTCTTTCCTTTTTCTGTGGCACAATAGAGATAGCCAGTTAGACCATGAGAAGTATCCATAAGAGACCCTAAGAGACAGCTAATTGAAAGAAATACAGATAATAGGAGGCAAGCAAACTTCTTACAAAACCTCTCACCACTGTATTATCTCCAAGATCCCCCTACTTCAGCCAAAAAAAAAGATAAAACTCCTCCATAAAATAAACATTCAAAATTTCTGTGATCCAGTATCTTTTTCTTGACCACAGATTAGATTTCCAGGACAAGTTTTCCTTACCACATACTCTGATTTGTCAGACTGTTTATTTCTAAGAAACTTCATGACCTCAGTGTGCACTGCCATCCCCCTCCCTAAACAGTAACCTCAACAAGCCATATCTCTTACTTATCTTCAGTAAGTATTAAAGTATGACCTGATGAAAAGAATTTTTTGAAGAGTATGTTGGATTGATTGTCTGAAATTCCATACCAAGCTAATGTTTTGACATAGTGTGGTCACAGCCTCAGAAATGTAAACAGAAAGGACATTTCCAAATGAAGACTCGAAAGGAGATTTAGCACGAACACATTGCACCTCAGTGAGGAAAACTCACTGGAATTTCAACCACCATGAGCGTCAGACCCCTCATCCTATCTTGTAATAATCCGACTTTATCCCTACTTTAAAAGGACGTGGGACTTTGAGTTTGAAGAAGCACCTATGCATCTCTCTCATGAGAATATGTCTTAGAAGCATAGTTTCTAAGTCTTTCTTTTCTTGAAGAAGGCCTCTCTCTTCCTAAGACTAGTTCCTATACTGCTGCCTTCTACTACTTCCTTCTGAATCTTCCTTAATTTTCTGTGTTTCATCCCCTTCTTCCTATGGCTTTAGCCTTTCCTCCATTGGATTTCATCCTGTCAATACAGAAACACATTGATCTTCCTCCCATTCTTTTCACATTCAGAACTCTTATCCAACATCTCATCCTCTGTCATTCCCTTCTCCTTCTGCCTTCAGTCTTTCCCAGCACCAGGGTCTTTTCTAAGGAATTGGCTCTTTGCATCAGGCGGCCAAAGTATTGGAGCTTCAGTTTCAGCAGTCTTGCCAGTGAATATTCAGGATTGATTCCCTTTAGGATTAACTGGTTTGATCTCCTTGAAATCAAAGAGACTCTCAAGAGTCTTCTCCAACACCACAGCTCAAAAGCATCAATTCTTTGGTGCTCTGCCTTCTTTATGGTCCAACTCTCACTCATACATGAGTGAGAGTGAGTGAAGTCACTCAGTCGTGTCCGACTCTTTGTGACCCCATAGACTGTAGCCTACCAGGCTCCTCTGTCCATGGGATTTTCCAGGCAATAGTACTGGAGTGGATTGCCATTTCCTTCCATACATCCATACATGGCTACTGGAAAAACTAGCTTTGACTAGATGGACCTTTGTTGGCAAAGTAATGTTTCTGCTTTTTAATACTTTGTCTAGGTTTGTCGATAACTTTTCTTCCATGGAGCAAGGGTCTTTTAATTTCATGGCTGCAATCACCATCTGTGGTGATTTTAGAGCCCAAGAAAATAAAGTTTGTCACTGTTTCCATTGTTTTCCCATCTGTTTGCCATGGAGTGATGGGATCAGATGCCATGATCTTAGTTTTTTGAAAACTAAGATTTGATATATATTTTACACCTAAAGAAAATCTCAATTCAGACTGGCCAAATTTCAAATGCTTAATAGCGCATGTGGATAGTGGCTACAAACTGCACAGCATAGATTTAGAATTTAGAACTTTTTATTTTGATTATAGGAAGGGGATGAGTCACAGGAGGAAGCCAAATGGCAGTTTTATAAAATAGAGGAAGACTGTCCCATAAGGCAAAAAAAAAAATTCCTATGTGAGATTATAATCTAAAGTAGGATTTTTTGCACTTCCTTTGACTGCTCTGAAATTATTCTTGTTAGGGAGTTTGGGATGGACATGTATACACTGCTGTGTTTAAAATGGGTGATCAACAGGACCTGCTGTAGCGTGCATGAAGCTCTGCTCAGTGTTGTGTGCCAGCCTGGACAGAAGGGGAGTTTGGGGAAGATTGGGTGCGTGTGTATGCATGGCTGAGTCCCTTTGCTGCTCACCTGAAACCATCACAGCTTGTTAATTGGCTAGACCCCAATATAAAATCTGAAAAAGAAATAAATAAATTACTCTTACAGATACATTTCATTGAAACTTAACCTCAATTGGTCAAATGAAGAAAAAATACACATAGTAGTTAAACATATTTATATATTTTCATCTAAATGGAGCCTCTGAAAGAATCGGTCAGGCCAGATCTTCTGTAACTTCAGTAATTGATAATAGCAGAAGGTTTGTGAATTATACTTACTTTTAATAACTCTAGTATTGAAAAACAGTTTGCAGCCTATATTCTATGGTATAAATATTTTATATGATGCCAGTGTCAATAATATTTTCCTCATTTATCTGTGTATCATCTAGATAGTAAACTCTAATTGCCAGAGTTGAAAAGCTTTGAATTACAGAGCTATTCTAAGAAAACCTCTAAACTGAGACCTTCTTTGGAAAAAATATCAATGTAAGGGAAGCTTTTTCTAGTCTCTCATCCAATGCCCCAATTTCTCCCATCAAAGAGCAGTATATCTAAAAGTCTATTTGACTAGTATACCTTTTATTTAAAATAATATTTATACTCAATAGGGATTTACTTTAACAACATGATTTTTTGACACCTAGCAAATTATCGAATATTGTTATTTAACAGTGTTTAAAATAGGCTGGGTCACACAAATGAGGTAACATTGCAGTCGGCTACCTGTTGAGCTCCGCGTGAAGCTCTCCTTGGCCCCTTCCCAGCCACACTCTGGCTCCCCAGGCCTTCCTCTCAGCCTCACAGATCTCTGGCACTAGTATCAGCAGAGGAAGGAGCAAGGATGAAGGCGAGTAGATTAAAACAATGGGGAAGGGAAGAAGACAGAGTAGGCAAAGTACCTTGTGACCTTAAAATAACGAGCCAGTTTTCCTGTGTGTCTGGTGAACTGTCTTTAAAGACAATTCCAAAAAAGAAACTATAAAAAATGTTTAGAATAAAAGCAACATCCTTCAGCTAAGAGCTTGCCCTACCAAGTTTGCTATTTTGAAGCTCAGCTCACATCTGAATTTAACTGAAAAGCAGGTTTCAGTACATTCAGAAGGTGAGGAATGGGGATAAGGTAAGGATTAGTCTTACTGTTTGAAAATCATTGTTTATAACTCATATTACCATCTTTTGAAATGATAAAAGAAGTAGTGGTCCCCCTGCTCCCATCTGTTATATAATCAGATCTTCTTGGTTGAGATGGAAATAAATTTCCAATTTTGTTTATTCCACATAAACTCTGCTATGTGCCTGTAGACTTCAAAATTTTTCAGTTTTTTACATTGAAACAACATAGTGAAGGAGCAAAGAGTGAAAACATCAAATGGCTATGGTACACAGAATTTAAATGTTCACATCCTAATCCCTAGAAGCCGTGAGTTACTTGTTACCTTACTTGGCAAAAGAAACAATGCAATTGTGAGTAAGGATTGAGATGGGAAGATTATTCTGGATTATCTGGGTGAACTCAGTGAAATCACAAACTTCTCTTGAAAAAGGAGGCAAGAAGGTCCAAGCCAGAGAAATAAAACATGAGATTTAGAAGCAATTGATGTTCTTTGAAGATGGAGGAAGGAGCTGTGAGCCAAGAAATGCAGGCAGCCTCTAGAATCTGGGAAAGGAAAGGAAATAGAATCTCCCCAGGGCCTCCAGAAGGATTTTAGCCTAGACCCCTCAGACTTCTGACTTCCAGAACTGTAAGATAATAAATTTATGTTGCCTTAGGCCACTAATTTTGTGGTAATTTATTACAACCATCATTTATGCAGCATATGCCACAACCCCCTGCAATTACTTTCTTTCCAATTATAGTTTCCATCCTCATATTTATTTGTCATAATTTCATTGCCAGTAACAGGAACTGCTAATGGTATAAAGTCCATCATATGAGGAAAGCAAAACATATCTGTACATATAAAGACAACCATACCAGAAGGTAAGGCTGTCTGTTTCTGTTTATCACATTCATTCAACTAATAATTGAATAAAGAAGTGACCAAGACCAATAAAATTCCTCCCCAGACTGAACTTAAATCCTAATGGAAGAGTAAGCAGTGCAAGTTCATATGATGGTAACTTTTCTTGGTAAATGTCAATACTGACTGATACCGGAAAATTAAACCAAGTGTCTTTTTGTAAACCCACTGCCAAATTCATGAAACCTTTATTACCATAAAATATGTTTTTCCTGAGGCATTCATGTAAAACTTCCAGGGGTTCTTCAGGACCTGACATCTCATTTATTTCATACCAGCTTTCTCAAATTTTATGGGATAATAATCACTTTCTAAAGTGATTAAAGGTACTCAAGTGAATATTATGGGCTTCCCTGGTAGCTCAGCTGGTAAAGAATCTGCTTGCAATGCAGGAGATCCTGGTTCGATTCCTGGCTCAGGAAGATACCCTGGAGAAGGATACTCCAACATTTGGGGGCTTCCCTGGTGTCTCAGACAGTAAAGAATCTACCTGCAATGCGGGAGACTTGGGTTTGATCCCTGGGTTGTGAAGATTCCCAGGAAGAGGGCATGGCAACCCACTCTAGTATTCTGGCCTGGAGAATCCCATGGGCAGAGAAGCCTGCTGGGTTACAGCCCATGGGGTCACAGAGTTGGACATGACTGAGTGACTAAGCTCAAGTGAATGTTATAGCTTCTGTCCCTATGATCCACCTTGAGCCTAAACGCCATATTCTGACCAGCATCCCAGAATAACCCAGGACTTTTAAGACTGACATGGGCTCTCCAAAATGTCTGTATGAGAGGGTCTATTTTGTCACTGAAACTGTGGCTGAGACTTTTATTAAAGCTGTATTTCACTGGCAAGCACACTGTTCATTTGGGGAATAGTAATATAGATTCAGGGTAGAATTCAAAAGTTTCCTCTAAGATACTCATTGGCACTGCCACTACAAGGCAGATAACTAAGAGAGTTGAAGATCTAGTCACTGCCATGGGCAACTTGGGAGACGGTCTGGTCCAGATGAAGGGAAGGTTGAGCTAACCAAGTTCTGTTTATGTGCTGCCATTGTATTCCTTGGGAGTAGAGCAACTCCCAACAAAATACAGAAGTATAATTTTCATATCTCTGTAACTGAAGAAATTAACCAATAACTGTCTCAAGTGACTATGAAAATGCAAGTGTTGTCCAACTCTTTGTGACCCCATGGACTGTAGCCTGCCAGGCTCCCCTGTCCATGGACTTCTCCAGGCAAGAATACTGGAGTAGGTAGCCATTCCCTTCTCCAGGGGATCTTCACAATCCAGGGATTGAACCTGGGTCTCTGGCATTGCAGGCAGATTTTTTACCATCTGAGCCAGTAGGGAAGTGACTCTAAATGATATTTAATGAAACTGCACAGGTATTTCATATTATCTATGTTTTTTCCCAACAAAATCAAACTCCAAGTATGAAGTAAGTTTATATGTAAAAACATTTAAAATAGAGACATCCTTCATTTCTTTCCCTTACCCCTTATATTCAACAGCAACTTCTAAAATTTTATCTCCAAAATATCACCTGTTTAGTCTATTTGCATTTTTAAATTATAATCCTAGTTCAAGCCACCATCATGTTTCACTTGGACCTTAAGTGATCTCTTGCTTCTCTATAATCCATTCTTTAAGCACAGCTATGGTAATAATACTTTTGATTTCATTGAAAAAATTAAAAATCAGTAAATATTAAATCAAAGAATTTTAACAACAAATACCAGTGTACCCACCACCAGGAATTAGTAAGTTATTAATATTTTATCTTTACAGATACGAATGACATTACAAATATGATAGAAATAGATATAATATGTATGGTGATGTTTTCTTTGTTTCTTTCTTCAGCCCTGTAGCCCAAAATCATTATCTTAAATTTAGTGCTTATCCTTCAAGGCTGTTTTTATACTCTTACTCCATATAAGTGTGTATAAACAAAATATAGAATTGTTTTGTGTGCTTAAGAAATCTACATAAATGCTATCATTCCACACCTTTTTCCAATCAAACATTACTTTTTAAAAAGCTATCCATGTTGATTCTTACAAATCTTATTTATTCATTTTAAGTGCTGTTTACTTTATTCCAGTGTATGAAAAAACCACAACCTACTCTTTACTCTTTTGCTACCGACTGGTGTTCAGGTTGCTCTGTACTTTTCTCTATTATAATGCCCCAGCTAACACTCTGCCATGTGACACTTTATGCTCATGCTTACGACTTTAATTGACTAGGTATAGAATTGCTAGACTATAGGTTATCACATTTTCAGTTAGTTCTTTCTAAAGTGGTTGTGCTCATTTACAGTCCCACCAAGTCATCTCCTGGACTTGGTATTTTCAGACTTTAAATATTTTCAGATTGTTGTTTTAGTGGGATTTCCATGATAACTAGTGAGATCAAGTATCTTTTCACACAACTATTAGACATTAATTTTTCTTCTGCAAATTATCTGTTCATGTTCATTGTCTACTACTGTTTTGAATCCAAATTATTTACATCACATAGTTTATTTACATCTATCTATCTATCTATATATTTCCCTAAAAACTTCTCTCAGGACATGCCTTATCTTTTCACTTTGTATAAGATGTTATTTGTCATTCAGAAATTTTATTTGAGGTAATAAGTTTAAAATACAAATTAGATCATAATCTTCCCCTCTGCTTAAAACCTCTAGTGACCTCCCTCTGCTAAACATTTTGCCTGGACACACAAATCAGTTTTTCAGGATCTTGGGGAAGCCTTTTCTGATCATTCAATTGAACTCCACCCCCAACACTCTACTTATATTAGCCTGCTTTATTCTCTTAACAGCACTTACAATTTTATCTCTTTATGATATATTCTTAAGTATTTAATTCTCTGCCACCCCTACACCAACCCACCTAGAATTTGAGCTCCATAACAGAAGGGACTTTGTGTTTTTAATTGTGGTACACACCTGTGCTTTGAACAATGCTAGTAGGCACTTGGGTTTTTATTAAGAAAATGAAACAATGACCTTACTATAATTCTGTATAATTTGCAGTATAGATTGGTATATAAAAGAATGTGGACCCATTCATTCTCAATAATGCCTAGAATAATGCTTTGTATATGATATTTTTTTATAAATGGATTGTTTTTGACATTATAAAATTCTGAATTTAAAAATGTGTGCTCAAAAAATGGTACCAGTGAACCTATTTGCCGGGAAGGAATGGAGACACAGACATAGAGAATGGACTTGTGGACACAGTGGGGAAGGAAAGGGTGGGGCAAATTGAGAAAGTAGCATTGACGCATATGCACTACCACGTATAAAATAGATAGCCAGGGGAGGGCTACCGTATAGCGCAGGGAGACCAGCCTGGCGTGCTGTAACAACCCTAAGGGGCAGGATGATGGGGGCTGGGAGGAGGCTCAAGAGGGAGGGGATAAATATATGTATATATAGGTATAGTTATGACTGATTTGTGATGTTGTACGGCAGAAACCACACAACACTGTAAAGCAATTATCCTCCAACTAAAAAATGTTTAAAGGGGTAAAAAAAAACTTATGCTCAGTGTTAGTATATATTAAAAAAGTGTTGTATAGTGAAGAAAACTAGGTAAGCCACACTTATAGGACTTTTCTTGTTAGGGTTTCCTTCTTTCGAGATATACTGCATATCATAGAAGCCCTACAACCAGACTTAGATCAACTAAGAAGATTGGGTTATTACTATAACAGCCTTTCCAGGAGAAGAAAGGGTTACAACATTGGGTTGGCCAAAAAGTGCATTTGAATTTTTCCATACCATCTTACGGAATAATCCAGATGAACTTTTTGGTCAATCCAATATAAAGGATATTTGTTTCAGAACAATGGGGAACACATATAGAATAGGAGTTAAGAGCATGAGTTCTGGAGGTAGACAAATCTGGGTTTTAATCCTGGGTCTGCCACTTGTTAGGGTAACCCAGGACCAACAACCTTCTCTAATTCTCAGTTTTAGCAACTGCAAAATAAGGGAAACAATGTCTTCCTTATAGAATATATTAATAGATGAACTGCACAGTCAAGCATCTGCACAGTGCCTGCCATGAAAGTGCTCAATAAATAGTAACAGCTAATATTGTTAAATGGAAGTTATTATATATTCTCACATGTTATATAATGGAAATAAAGAGATTTTTAACTTTTAATGACATTATAAGACTGCAGTCTTGTTATAATGTACTAGGGAATACTTTTTCACTGGAAGAACAAATTGCCTTAGATGCTTTACTTCCTATCTTGACTTCTAGTTTTCAATGATGAATTATTATAGATTTGTGCAAATTTCAAATATTATTGACTAAACTTTTTATTCTAAAAAGTATTTTCATTACTTTGTAGTTACATATGTGTAAATATATGTAACATTTTAGATAGTGCATCAGTTCAGTCCAGTCGCTCAGTCGTGTCCAACTCTTTGTGAACCCATGGACTGCAGCATGCAAGGCTTCCCTGTCCATCACCAACTCCCAGAGCTTACTCAAACTCATGTCCATCGAGTCAGTGATGCCATCCAACCATCTCATCTTCTGCCTTCCCCTTCTCCTCCCGCCTTCAATCTTTCCCAGCATCAGGGTCTTTTCTAATGAGTCAGTTCTTCGCATCAGGTGACTTCAAAGTATTGGAGTTTCAGCTTCAGTATCAGTGAGTATTCAGGACTGATTTCCTTTAGGATGGATGGGCTGGATCTCCTTGCAGTCCAGAGGACTCTCAAGAGTCTTCTCCAATACTACAGTTTAAAAGCATCAATTCTTTAGTGCTCAGGTTTCTTTATAGTCCATCTCTCACATCAATACATGACTACTGGAAAAACCATAGCTTTGACTAGACAGACCTTTGTTGGCAAAGTAATGTCTCTGCTTTTGAATATGTATTTATGTATATCTTATTCAATTTTCCACAACCTCAAAAAGATAGGAATTTCCATTCCCATTTTACAAAGAAATATTACATAAAGTCCAAGATCTCAGAGCATGTCATAGATTTTCAGTGAGCTTACAGGAAGTAAATAAGAGAATGAATAATTTAAGCACAAGTCATGCATGGAAAACAAATAGTTTATTATACATTGCTAATGTAGAAATCGCTTCCCCAGTGGCTCAGTGGTAAAGAGTCCACCTGCAATGCAGGAGACTTGCAGGAAACACAGGTTCAGTCCCTGGGTTGGGAAGATCCCCTGGAGAAGAAAATGACAGCCCATTCCCAGGTATTATTACCTGGGAAATCCCATGGATGAGGAACCTGGAGGGTTACAGTCCATGGGATCACAAAAGAGTCGGACAAGACTTAGTGACTAAGGAGCATAACAAAGGATGGAAATACATAATGAATTTCTTGTTCATACAGAAAGTTCAATTATAGTTTAATTTTCACTGAAATATTCGGGTAAGTTCTCAGTGATAGGATGAGAATTGAGTTGGGCTTCAAAGTGTGAGTAGAGATAAATGGACATGGGGACAAAAATATTTCAGGTGGACGCAACTAGAGGCAGTCACTTAAGCAGGCAGGAACATGGTTGTCAAGTGGATTGAAGCACTTTACTAGAAGCCTTTCAACTCTATCTAAAAAAAAAAAAAAAAGACAATACATACAAACTGCAGTATATGTTGGACTAATTTTATGGCTCAAAGCTATTATTTAACTTTCTACAATATAACAACAAACATGGGAACATCAGATAAATCATTAAGTCAAAAATGTAAAAGCAAGGAGACTTTGATACAGATAAGTTGCTAAAATTTTCTAGCATGGCACACATAGTGAGTGGCAGACCTGGGGTATGAACAGATGTTTCTGGTTTCTGAGTTCTACCTATGTGATTTGATTCCTCATTTACAAGTGGGGAACTGAAGTCTGGAGAGGTTACGTTACATAAAATTTATTAGTGTTAATTTAGTGGAGTTTTTCTTTCTGATTTCTCTAAAAGTACAGATAGAATAACAGAATATAAAATATGAAAGTGAAAGTGAAGTCGCTCAGTTGTGTCCGACTCTTAGCGACCCCATAGATTGTAGCCTACCAGGCTCCTCTGTCTATGGGATTTTCCAAGCAATAGTACTGGACTGGATTGCCATTTCCTTCTCCAGGAGATCTTCCCGGCCCAGGGATCGAACCCAGGTCTCCTGCATTGTAGACAGACGCTTTACCGTCTGAGCCACCAGGGAAGTCTATAAAATATGAATAGAGCACAATTAATAAGCTCTGTCATACAGAAAAGAACTAATCAATGATTATAGTAAAGTTGCAGGATATAAAATCAACATACAGAAATCCCTTGCATTCCTATACACTAATAATGAGAAAACAGAAAGAGAAATTAAGGAAACAATTCCGTTCACCATTGCAACGGGAAGAATAAAATACTTAGGAATATATCTACCTAAAGAAACTAAAGACCTATACATAGGAAACTATAAAACACTGGTGAAAGAAATCAAAGAGGACACTAATAGATGGAGAAATATACCATGTTCATGGATTGGAAGAATCAATATAGTGAAAATGAGTATACTACCCAAAGCAATGTATAGATTCAGTGCAATCCCTATCAAGCTACCAACGGTATTCTTCACAGAGCTAGAACAAATAATTTCACAATTTGTATGGAAATACAAAAAACCTCGAATAGCCAAAGCGATCTTGAGAAAGAAGAATGGAACTGGAGGAATCAACCTACCTGACTTCAGGCTCTACTACAAAGCCACAGTCATCAAGACAGTATGGTACTGGCACAAAGACAGAAATATAGCTCAATGGAACAAAATAGAAAGCCTAGAGATAAATCCACACACATATGGACACCTTATATTTGACAAAGGAGGCAAGAATATACAATGGATTAAAGACAATCTCTTTAACAAGTGGTGCTGGGAAATCTGGTCAACCACTTGTAAAAGAATGAAACTAGAACACTTTCTAACACCATACACAAAAATAAACTCAAAATGGATTAAAGATCTAAACGTAAGACCAGAAACTATAAAACTCCTAGAGCAGAATACAGGCAAAACACTCTCTGACATACATCATAGCAGGATCCTCTATGATCCACCTCCCAGAATATTGGAAATAAAAGCAAAAATAAACAAATGGGAACTAATTAAACTTAAAAGCTTCTGCACATCAAAGGAAACTATTAGCAAGGTGAAAAGACAGCCTTCAGAATGGGAGAAAATAATAGTAAATGAAGCAACTGACAAACAACTAATCTCAAAAATATACAAGCAACTCCTACAGTTCAACTCCAGAAAAATAAATGACCCAATCAAAAAATGGGCCAAAGAACTAAATAGACATTTCTCCAAAGAAGACATACAGATGGCTAACAAACACTTGAAAAGATGCTCAACATCACTCATTATCAGAGAAATGCAAATCAAAACCACTATGAGGTACCATTTCACGCCAGTCAGAATGGCTGCGATCCAAAAATCTACAAGCAATAAATGCTGGAGAGGGTGTGGAGAAAAGGGAACCCTCTTACACTGTTGGTGGGAATGCAAACTAGTACAGACGCTATGGAGAACAGTGTGGAGATGCCTTAAAAAACTGGAAATAGAACTGCCTTATGATCCAGCAATCCCACTGCTGGGCATACACACTGAGGAAACCAGAAGGGAAAGAAACACGTGTACCCCAATGTTCATCACAGCACTGTTTATAATAGCCAAGACATGGAAGCAACCTAGATGCCCATCAGCAGATGAATGGATAAGAAAGCAGTGGTACATATACACAATGGAGTATTACTCAGCCATTAAAAAGAATACATTTGAATCAGTTCTAATGAGGTGGATGAAACTGGAGCCTATTATACAGAGTGAAGTAAGCCAGAAAGAAAAACACCAATACAGTATACTAACGCATATATATGGAATTTAGAAAGATGGTAACAATAACCCTGTGTACGAGACAGCAAAAGAGACACTGATGTATAGATCAGTCTTATGGACTCTGTTGGAGAGGGAGAGGGTGGGAAGATTTGGGAGAATGGCATTGAAACATGTATAATATCATGTATGAAACGAGTTGCCAGTCCAGGTTCGATGCACGATACTGGATGCTTGGGGCTTGTGCACTGGGACGACCCAGAGGAATGGTATGGGGAGGGAGAAGGGAGGAGGGTTCAGGATGGGGAACACAGGTATACCTGTGGCAGATTCATCTCGATATTTGGCAAAACTAATACAATATTGTAAAGTTTAAAAATAAAAAAAAAAAAAGAAAAGGAGTCAAAAGCAGAGGAGCAAATTAGGAAGATAATTCTGTTTGATTCGCATTAAATTTGAGTTGTTGCTAGATAAACTTTGAATGTCCAGGGCACCCTTCTTTAAAAAGTTCTCCAAATTATAGGAAGAACCACTTGGGGTTTTTATACTTGTACAACTGTTTGTATATATGTTTGTTTATTCTAATCCCAAAGATTCTCCTTACCCTCCAGTTATGCAACCAAGTCGTGAATTTCCCGTTTGACAGTTAGGTATTAGGTGTGTGCATTTCCTTGGCTTAATAGTTTAAACTACCCTCTAACCATTACTCTCTTTGAAGATTTAGACTTAAAAGAAGAGATACAGTATTTCTTAGTCACTCCCACCCTGTAAGATATGCCTGCTTGTACCTTCACTCCTTTCTCTTCAGTTCAGTGGAAACCTGATGAAGACCAGACCTAGAGCTTATCCAAACCTAGAGCTGATAAAGAAAGACAATGTTACTGTGAAAGAATATTATATATCCTACCCCTAACTTTTTGCAGGGATAGAGTAAGAATCTTTCACCCTTCACAGGAACATTCCACCCACTTAATTTGACTTAATGTTATATATCTAAAAAACTATAAAATCGGATCTGTATAGTCCTTTAAAAAGTTGACAAATTTCTCAGTAAAATATACATAAATATTTTCCAGAATGTTCTCATCTTACACACAACAATAATGCAAGAAACAAGAAAATTAAAGTGGTAAGAAATTAAGATAGTAGTCTCATTACCTAAGTTTCTAAGGGTGTTGAGAAAGCAAGCTAATAAGAATACTTCAGTTATTTTGCTTCAGATTTCATCTTCATGTTATCTTTTGTCATTAGCTCACTTGGCCATGAATTAATCAGGCCCTTTTCCTGTTGGTCTGCAGGAAAGAGGTCTTATAGTTTAAGTTTTTACCTTTTGGACCAGTTTCCTTTTTAGCTAAATTTCATCTTTCTATCATATTTTTAAAGTAAGTGTGCAAATTTCGTATATAATTTTTTCTTACTTATTATATACCTACTATGCAGAGAACTCATGTTTCCTCATGGCAATTACTAAGGAAATTTTCAAAATGCTATCTAACATCTATTAGTGTGCTTCCTATTAATAGGAGCCCTTTGATAAATTTATCAAGATTCAGTCGCTTAGCGGTAGCATTTCTGTGCCTGCTGTATTAGGTAACTCTAGCCCAACAAGTTTTCCAGCTTCTGAAATTTTGTGGTTTCTGCCTTCTCTCCCATTTTCTTTGGCAGGTTGGCTTTACATCCTTAAAGAATTCATTGACTCTATTTTAATGATGTTGAGAGGGAGAAGTAGTTACTGCATGTGACTATCTCACTGTCTGAAAACTAGAAGTTCAATTTCAATTCTATTTGCCTTGTCTGTTTTGAGGAGAATGAGGTTATCCAACATTTGTTGTTTCTAAAAGAGGCAATCAAGGCATAAGCCACACTTGAGTAAACCATTACATTTGGGAATAAATGAAAACAGAAGTATACTTGAATTATTTATGATAGTTCCTTTTTCTTGTGATCACTTAAAATTATGTGCACAGTTCTTATATTAATTATTTCATCTTTTAATCACTAAGATACATTATTTCAAGCTTCATACAAATGGCTATTAATTTCCCTTCTGAAGCTTTAACAACATTAATAGTAATATTTATTTTGTACATACCCCATCTCAGGCACCTTGCTAAGTATTGTATATACATTATCATAGAGTCTTTATAACAACCTCATAAAGTGAGTACTTTCAAACTGCTATTATAGATAAAGAAGCAGAGCTTAAATATCCAGTGTAACATGCTAGTAAATGGTGGGCTTAGGCCTTTATGCTTCTTTTCCTGTTTTTGAGGTTTGTTCTCTTAACAAAATGCTATACTATACTGGGGAGGACCTTACCTGTTCAACTTAGAGACAGTCTAGTTTGATTATATCCTCCATAGCATGAATTGTGTATGGGTCTGTAGGTATTATTAATATGTATCTGCATTTTTAATTAAATGTATATACATGATTAAGTGAATTTCTTTTTATTAAATAAACTTTTCCTGCTTATAGACTTTCTGTCCTTTAAGCCAGGTTAAAGTCTTGACAAATAACATCAATTAATACTATTAACTTAATTTGGTGCTAGAATGCCAATTTCAGAAGTCATTTCAAATATGGACTTTCCAGTGTCAAGCAATTTATAGCACAGACAGCCTCTGTGTCTCTGCCTTTTATAGAATATTTTGCCAAATGCAAGAGAAAAAAACTCTCCTTACTGAAAAAAATGGTTTCTATTTTGAGTTGTTTTGTTAAATTCCTCTTTACAAGTTTTTTTTGTTTGTTTCTGTATCTAACAAGAAGGACTATGATTGCTATCTCAGTGATTGGGTGTGGCTGAAGAGAAGATACACAATCTAAGGTTAATTTGTTCTCTTTCTCCATCTCTTTGCCACTTCACTGAAGTGGTTAAGAGAAAGCTTTAAAGACAAAGGGAAAATTTATTATAAAGGCCCCTGGGGGGAATAGCTTACCGGGCTATGAGTTTAGAATGTTCCGGGAACAGTGAGGAGGCCATTGTGCCTAAGTGCAGAGGCCATGGGGAGGCTCCGATAAAGCTGGAGAGGTTGGCAGGATGGCTCCTGCAGGGCAGTGCAGGCCACGCCAAGAGTTCACAATACACAGCTGATGAGTAGCCATGAGTCACAACATGCAGAGCCCTTCATGGGGCCAATGCCAGGCACAAGCAAGTATCTCATAACCCCCCATGTCATAACCCTTACTATAACCCTCGAGGAGGCAAAAGCAGAGATTCGGGCCTGAACCTCTAGCAGTTTTGCAGGCAGTTTTAGAAGTCAAAGAATTACTGCTCAGTTATTTTACAGTGAGATGCCTGTATTCCTGACTGACCTGGTGGGGGGTAAATTCAGTTTCATGTATGGACACATACATGTTGTCATTATAAATATTATGTGCAAAAAAACAGGCTCTTCAGAAACCTTCTCCTGGACACTTCACCCATAAGCGCTAACAGCATGGAATTGAATAAACTTCTGCTTATGTAGGAACTAGTTAAACTACCTTTATTTGATTTTCTAAGATAGCAAAATATAAAGTTCTCCAAACTGAAATGTCTCCTAAATAGAGTTTAAAGGCTTTGTAAATTTCATGTTTCAACTCTATGCTGCGAAGTCACTTTAGTCGTGTCCGACTCTGTGCGACCCCATAGACGGCAGCCCACTAGGCTCCCCCATCCCTGGGATTCTCCAGGCAAGAACACTGGAGTGGGTTGCCATTTCCTTCTCCAATGCATGAAAGGGAAAAGTGAAACTGAAGTTGCTCAGTTGTCTCCGACTCTTAGCGACCCCATGGACTGCAGCCCACCAGGCTCCTCTGTCCATGGGATTTTCCAGGCAAGAGTACTGGAGTGGGTTGCCATTCAACTCTATAAATCTTTGTAAAAATAGCTGCTGGAGATACGTTTGCATTATTCATAGTATAAGAGAAAGATGGGCAGACAGTTTTCTACAAGGAACCATGGTAGATTTATTTCATGCACTGGAGAAGGAAATGGCAACCCACTCCAGTGTTCTTGCCTGGAGAATCCCAGGGATGGCGGAGCTTGGTGGGCTGCCATCTATGGGGTCGCACAGAGTCAGACACAACTGAAGCGACTTAGCAGCAGCAGCAGCAGAGTCAATTCAGTTTTCTCTATAGTTGTCACAGGTGGTGGTGGTTGTTTTGAAACCTGTAAAAAGTGTGAATTATATCTGATGATAATGATTATGATAAGAGCTGTCATCATCTTCAGCCATTATGCTGGATGCTTTACACAAATTAAATGTTATTTCAAAAGAGAGTGCCCTTCCACCTTCACCCATTTAACATATGAGGAAACTAAACTTCAAAGAACTGAGTTAGCCAGGGTAAAATAGCCAGTTGTGTGGGATCTGTGTAATTCTTAAGTTGGCAATTCTGAAGCCCTGTACTTCTTGCTTTTCCACCAGCTTCTTAAAAGCTGGTTTCTATAGTGTATATCTGGACTGAATCAGAGACAATTTGGTAACTACTATCAACCATCTAAGGACATTTGCAATGGTTTTGTTTTGAATGGTCAAGTTGTTCTCTAAAATGTGAGCCCTTCTGTATTCATTTACCAAAATTTCATTTAGTTATCTGTGAGTGAAGCCCTGTGCTAAATATTAGACATACAAGGATGACTAAGACCTGGTCCTTGCTGCTGAAGAATTCATAGCCTAGAAGGCAAACAAGAATTATAAACCAGAGCGACAGTACTCTGTTAGAGTCATTGCAAAGAGCCCTCTTCCTGCCTCTCGGAGTCCTGTCTTTCACACTCCTCTACTCACTCTTCTTCCTCCATCGACTCCTTATGGTCCAGGCTGCTCTGCATGTCAGGTTAGCTCTTCAGTCCCCGTGGCAATACTCAGATTCCTCTCATGAATTTCATACCACTGTATCCACTCATAGCAAACTAAGCATCTATTTGGACTTGGCTATCAAGGGATTGGGGGCAGGAGGAGAAGGGGACGACAGAGGATGAGATCGCTGGATGGCATCACTGACTCGATGCACATGAGTTTGGGTGAACTCCGGGAGTTGGTGATGGACAGGGAGGCCTGGCGTGCTGTGATTCATGGGGTCGGACACGACTGAGTGACTGAATTGAACTGAACTAATCCCATGCCCAATCCAAGCCAATGTATCTATAATAGAATTTCATATTGAATTTTTTGTATTTCCCCACAGAAGAGCTTCATGCCCTGTGGCCCTTTCATAGTGAGTTCTACCATGTCCATTCATCATACAAAGCAGCAACCTTGGATTTATCCTACTCTCCTCCCTCTGTGTGAACACCGGTCATTAAAATTAATATTTCTATCACTGTAACACTTGTCATTCTTTCTACCTCTGATGTGATTATAGCCTTAATTAAGACTTATGATCTTTAAATAACATATTACAATAGTTATCTATCATGAGTTTTCCCGACTTTAATCTCTACAAATGTAACATGTCTATTGGTCTCAGAGTGATCCTCCTAAAATGAAAAGGTCACTTAATCATGATATTCTTTGATTTAAAACCTTTTCTTTCCCATTGTTATAGACCTTACTGCTGCTGCTGCTGCTAAGTCGCTTCAATCGTGTCCGACTCTGTGTGACCCCATAGACAGCAGCCCACCAGGCTCCCCCGTCCCTGGGATTCTCCAGGCAAGAACACTGGAGTGGGTTGCCATTTCCTTCTCCAATGCATGAAAGTGAAAAGTGAAAGTGAAGTCGCTCAGTCGTGTCCAACTCTTCGAGACCCCATGGACTGCAGCCTACCAGGCTCCTCCGTCCATGGGATTTTCCAGGCAAGAGTACTGGAGTGGGGTGCCATTGCCTTCTCTGATAGACCTTACTAGGATATTTTAAGCCTGGACCCAGTTTGTTTAATGCACAGTCTCAGGCTAAGCCCTTTCTCACACTTATTTCAGCCTTGCTCATTACATTTACCGTAATGCAGTGAGAAAGGCAATGCCAAAGAATGTTCAAACTACCATACAATTGTGCTCATTTCACATGCTAGCAAGGTAATGCTCAAAATCCTTCAAGCTAGGCTTCAACAGTGCATGAACCGAGAATTACCAGATGTACAAGCTGGATTTAGAAAAGGCAGAGGAGCCAGAGATCAAATTGCCAACATAAGTTGGATCATAAAAAAAAGCAAGAGAATTCCAGAAAAATGTCTACTTCTGCTTCATTGACTACGCTAAAGCCTTTGACTGGGTGGATCACAACAAACTGTGTAAAATCTTCTTAAAGAGATGGGAATACCATGTCACGTTACCTGCCTCATGAGAAACCTGTATGCAGGTAAAGAAGCAACGGTTAGGACTGGACTTAGAACAACAGACTGGTTCCAAATTGGGAAAGGAGTATGTCAAGGCTATATATTGTCACCCTGCATATTTAACTTATATGCACATTATATCATGTGAAATGCCCAGGTGGATGAAGCTCAAGCTGGAATCATGATTTCAGGGAGAAATATCAGCAACCTCAGATATGCAGATGACACCACCCTTATGGCAGAAAGCTGAGTATGAATAAAGAGCCTCTTGATGAAAGTGAAAGAGGAGAGTAAAAAAAAGCTGACTTAAAACTCAACATTCAAAAAATTAAGATCATGGCATCTGGTCCCATCACTTCATGGCAAATAGATGGGGAAAAAATGGAAACAATGACAGACTTTATTTTCTTGGGCTCCAAAATCACTGCAGATGGTGACTGCAGCCATAAAATTAAAAGACACTTGCTCCTTGGAAGAAAAGCTATGACAAACTTAGACAGCATATTAAGAAGCAGAGATACAACTTTGCCAACAAAGATCTCTATGATCAAAGCAGTGGTTTTTCCATTAGTCATATATGGATGTGAGTGTTGGACCATAAAGAAGGCTGAGCGTTGAAGAATTGATGCTTTTGAAATGTGGTGCTGGAAAAGACTCTTGAGAGTGCCTGGGACTGCAAGGAGATCAAATCAGTCAATCCTAAAGGAAAACAACCCTGAATATTCATGGGAAGGACTGACGTGAAGCTGAAGCTCTAATACTTGGGCCACCTGATGTGAAGAGTTGACTCATTGGAAAAGACCCTGATGCTGGGAAAGATTGAGGGCAAGAGGAGAAAGAGGCAACAGAGGATGAGATGATTGGATGGCATCATCGACTCAGTGACATGAGCCTGAGCGAACTCCAGAAGATAGTGAAAGACAGGGAAACCTGGTGGCTATAGTCCATGGGGTCGCAAAGAGTTGGACATGACTTAGCAACTGAACAACACCAACATGGTATACTATTTCATATCTTCGTGTTTGGCTCAGGCTACTGGCCCATTTGTCAGAATCGCCTGTTTTGCCCTCCTCCCTGCCACTGTTATGGTTCACCTGGTAAACACTTCAGGTTTCAGTACATAATTCAAGATTTCCTTCTATATGGCCCTTTTGGGGTAGAGCTATGGGTAAATAAGTAACTGTGAAGACCAGAGAATAAGTCTGCTGTGATCATTTCAAAAGTTACCACATTATTAAAGAAGACTTCAGAACAAGTTGCAGAGTCGGACGTGACTGAAGCGACTTCGCAGCAGCAGCAGAACAAGAAATATTATCAGAGATAAAGATAGATATTAATGAAAGATAAGTGAGTCAATTTACAAAGACACATAACAATCTTAAATATGAATGAAACTAACAACCTTTAAAATATATGAAGAAAAATTGATGGAATTGAAAGCATGAATACAAATCCATAATTATAGTTGGAACCTTTAACCCTCTGCTTTCAGAAACTAGTGTAACAGGTAGAAAATAAATGAGTGGGGATGGAGAGGACCTAAACAACATTATGAACCAACTGGACCTAAGTGTAGTTTTTGGAACACCCCAGCCACCAGTAGAATACATATTCTTTTCAAGTGCACATTAAAAGAGCTGAGGCCCTGCCTAAGGGGCTTGTAGTCTATCCAGAAAGATGCCACGTGTGCCAAGGAAATATCAGGAGAAGAAAAAAAAGGCATGAGAATTAGTGCCTTGAGGGCTAAAGGATCCCAAACAGACTAGGACAACTTTTACTGCCAGTACCACCCTTCAGTATTTAACCACACAATGTCTAATTTTTATTTAACTTTTCCTGTTTTGAGGCATTGTCACTATGCTGGGATTATGTAATTGTGAGCTTCAAAAGCAGAGACCACATCGTCTATATCTGTGTCTCTTCCTACAACAATTAGCACAGCGCTTGCCATTTAGATGCTAAAAAAAAAGATTTAGAGTAAATGGGGTTCCGAGAGGGTCAGGTATTTTCCATGGCCATCAACTCTGCTCCAGACCAAAGTGGGTGTTGCCACTTTAACTGTGGTGTCTGGGCTGAAGACCAAGACTGAATTGTTGATGACCGTTCCTTTTCTGCTAGCCACTGCTAGGTACAGTGGGTTCACAAAGAGAGTTCAGAAAAGTCCTTGAGAAGCCTGATGTGATGGCTGTGGTGCTTCAGTGCCCACAGCCCTGCAAAAGGCAGAATGCCAGGGCTGCACTGCGGGAAGCTGACAGTCCACTCTGCTCACCTCCCACAGGCTGAAGTTCACCTGCATTCTGTTGCGTATTTGCCAGTGGATGTCTTAAGGTGCATCCTACTGCCCTGGGTCAACTGTCTCAAGGATTTTCCCCCAATTGTATTCATTTGTGCATATAGATTCATTAGTTCTTTAAAGCTGAAAGTATAGAAAATTATAAAGAAAATAAAGATCAGGTTTTCAATAATCCAGAAATAGTAACTTTTAACATTTTGCTGTGTATTTTATATATGTGTGTGTATATATAAATGTATGATAGATAAATATACATGTATAGAGAGTGTATGCATGTGTGTAAATTTCATGCTGTCTGAACTGTTTTTTTCTCCCAAATACACCGTGAAAGTGAAAGTGAAAGTTGCTCAGTTGTGTTCCACTCTCTGCAACCCCATGGACTATACAGTCCATGGAATTCTCCAGGCCAGAATACTAGAGTGGGTAGCCTTTCCCTTCTCCAGGGGATCTTCCCAACACAGGGATCAAAACCAAGAATCAAACCCAGGTCTCCCGCATTGCAGGCAGATTCTTTACCAGCTGATCCATAAGGGAAGCCCATAATATACCATAAGCATCCTTTAATGTTTCCATGTCAGTATGCTTCCATCACAACATTTTGACATTTGCCTGGTATTTCATTGCTTACCATAATTTATATTAAAAAATCCATTTTTTTGGCTGCTTAGAATACTTCCAGGTTTTGATATTTTTTAACAGTTTATTTGTGGCTGCACTGGGTCTTCATTACTGTGTATGGACATTCTCTATTGAGTGTGGGATATTCTCTAGTTGTGTGCGGGCTTCTCATTGCGGTGGCTTCTCTTGCTGCCGAGCGTGGGCTCTAGAGCGCAGGCTCAGTAGTTGTGGTACACAGGCTTAGTTGTTTCGCAGAATGTGGAATCTTCCCGGACCAGAGATCGAACCCGTGTCCCCTGCATTGGCATTGCAGTTTCTTAACCACTAGACCACCAAGGAAGCCTCAGATTTTTATTATTATCAACAATACTTCAGACATAAATGTTGGGGCACAAATTTGCTTTGGGCTTGCATTATATTGTAAGAGTGGACCTTTTGGGCCAGAGAATATGCATCTAAGACTTTCGCTACATATTTGTGATAGTGGCCTCTAGACATGCAGTACTAACACAGTAGGAACATTGTGTAAGTTATTTCCCATACCTCATCACATTTTTAATTTATCCATTGCTAGTTTTGTTAATCCATCTCAAAGACTTTTACTGTTTTCTGTAGATGTTTTTTCACATATTAAGTATAAAAAGGAGAGGTGAGAAAATGAAACATCAGCCAAGTGCCTCATTTCTTTGCTTATTTTCCTTGCTTGTGTATTAGTTTGGTTTTCTCTCTTGTTCTGCTATAACCGTGTCTAGAAAACTCACACATAGCCAGCTTGACCAGTGAGGAAGTCCCTTTCCCTTCCCTAGAGCATGGCAGTGGGGTGCCCACAGACTCTGATATTATTTCCTGCTATTTTGGAAGCACAGTGATAAATGTCTACATTTGGGATTCCCTGGTGGCTCAGTGGTAAAGAAGCTGCCTGCCAATGCAGGAGACATTGGTTTGATCCCTGATCTGGGAAGATCGCACATGCTGTGGATCAACTAAGCCCAGGCACCACAACTACTGAACCTGTGTTCTAGAGTGCAGGAGCCACAACGACTGAAGCCCAGCTTCCCTGGAGCCTGTGCTCTGCAGTAAGAAAAGCCACCCCACTGAGGAGGCAGTGCACAGCAACTAGAGGGTAGCCATTGCTCTCCACAACTAGAGAAAAGCCCGCATGACAAGGAAGACCCGCAACAGCCAAAAATAAATAAATAAAAAATTTAAATGTCTGCATTTATCAGTGTCATCAAACTTTTCCATTACCTGTCAAGTTTCAAATTCTTTCCTAAGGCCTGATTTCTTTCCTAAACACCTGGGTTGGTGTTTGTGACGTTGGCTACATTTCTCTTTATCTACTTTTTTGCACATTGTGGTCTACAGATGAACTGTGAGAAAGAGAGCCATATATGAAACTTTGCAAAAAAATTGGAAACCAAGAGACCAGGATTCTAATACTCCCTTTGCTAGTACTCTAATACTCCCTCTGCTACCCACAGGTGCTGAGGTTACTTAGCCTTTGTTGGATCTTGCTTCCTCATTGCAGATAACTCTATATTGCAGTCCAGGGGTGGTGTGGTGGTTGCGGATGGAGAAGAAACTTATAGAAAGCCCTTATTAAATATGTACTTGTGGCAGATACTATGTATATGTTACCTCATGAATTAGACATTATTTGCTTCCATTTTAAAGATGAGGAATCTGAGATTCAGAGATATGAGTTAAATTTGCAATCTAGGGTTGCCTGACTCCAAAGACTTTTCAAGGTATGAGTATATAAACAATGATGGGAGTCTTTTCATTCATGTGTTAGTTCATTACTTAATGAACTATTCAAGACCTACTATGACTTACCAGGCACTGTGCTCAGATCTAGGAATTCAGTGGGGAATCAATTAGGTATGTTTCCTGCCTCATGAAGGTATCAGTCAGCTGAGGGGAAAAGAGACATTAAAAAGAAGACACAAGTACATGATTACCAATTGTGATTAGTACTGTGAAAAAAAAGGAGAGGATGGTGGGAAGGAATAACAGGGGAGACCTGATTCAGATTGAACAGGTCAGGGAAGACCTTTCTGAACTGAGACCCAGAAGATAACTAGGTATTAATCAGGCCAGAATGAGAAGAGCATTTCAACATTTCTGGGTGGGTGGAACTGCTGAAGGATAGAGAGCTGACCCAGCTGGTCCCCAGCAAGGCTCCTCAGGGTATGGAGATACCCCGATGATGGCCACAGCCAGCTTTCAAGAGAAGGGTTGTGGCCATGTCCAAGTATGTGGTATTTCCTTAATACGTTATGTATTGGGGAAAGTCCTGTCCAGACATGGAAATGGCCTCTCCCTTCCCTTGGAAATTCTGGCATGCCATCCAGTTTTGCAACTTCCCAACCTGTTGCCAATCAGCTTTGCTGACCTATTGGCCCCACACTTGGTAGTGAAGCTCATACTCTTGTTCCTCAATTGGTTCGCCATGTTCTAAGACCAGTAAGGCAGAAAACTGGGTCAGAGCATGTCTGGGAACTTTTGTTCACAAGTTATCTTCACTTTATACCTGGAATTTACACACCAAAGGTTCAGACATCCCAGAGAAAAGTTGCTTCACATTTTAACTAGCTGTATAATCATAGACTCAAGAAACCCAGCTTGCTTATTATATGGGATCAATATTCTGGACAACAGAGAAAAGGATTACATGCAATAATATTTCTGTATCCTGGAAGATGAAATTAAACTACATAGTTCCTTTGCATAATGAAAAAATAAACTGAGTGACATTTCTGGATTATAGAGAGAAGAGTGAAAATGAGTCACCCATTCCAGATAATGGAGGAAAGAACATGACTGGCAGCGCTAGGTAAGAGGAGGTCCTTCTAGATGATGGGGAAGGATGAAGCTGATCAGAGGCAGGCAGCCCAGGTAAGGACACAAGCAACACCTTCAGCCCTCAAGAACCAGCAAACAGGAAGGAGCAAGAGCAGTGACAGCTTCCTTGTGTGCCCATCAAGCACAAACAGGGGAAGCTTTGCCTGGGGGGGAAGGTGCGCTGGGATCTGTTTGTTTCCAAGGCCTTCCTTCCACTGCTGCTCCATATGGCTTTGGGCCAGTGGGCCTCACAAAGTCTCAGATACCATGTGCTTAAATCACTTTTGTGACCCTCCCACCCCTTAAGTTTTCACAGTGACAAAGATACAGTTAGCATCTCTGAACTGCTCAGATGAAAGGACCTAGGAATCAGCGTCAGAGAAGGCAATGGCACCCCACTCCAGTACTTTTGCCTAGAAAATCCCATGGACGGAGGAGCCTGGTAGGCTGCAGTCCCTGGGGTCGCTAGGAGTCGGACACGACTGAGCAACTTCACTTTCACTTTTCACTTTCATGCAATGGAGAAGGAAATGGCAACCCACTCCAGTGTTCTTGCCTGGAGAATCCCAGGGACGGGGAGCCTGATGGGCTGCCGTCTATGGGGTCGCACAGAGTCGGACACGACTAAAGTGATGCAGCAGCAGCAGCAGGAATCAGCATGGAGATGCTGAGTGGGACAGTTTAGTCATTGAGACTATGAGGTGTTACCATCAGAAGGGGAATTAGTCATATCCAGTCTAAATCCTTCACTTACATAGTTGAGGAAACCGAGGCCTACAGATGGGGAAGTGAATGGTCCAAGGCCTCACAGGCAGATCATGGCAGACCTGGGATTAGTACCCAGAATCCCTGACTCCTAGACTGCTTTGTTAGGATGCCAGACTTGAAGCCATCTCAGAGAAGTAGAGACTAGCCTTCTGGAGGAAGCTTTTAGAGACGGAATGGAAGGAAGAAAGGAAATGAATATGTTAACACAATTAACAAAAGTCTCCTATGAATTAGACCCAGTGCCGGATGTTTCTATGTATTTTCAAACATTTAATCCTCTCAAAAATTCCCCTTGATGGAGATATTATTGCTATTTTACAGCTATTTTACAGCTACTGAAACTGACTCAAAGTTTCAGTAACTTGTCTCAGGTTACACATGGCTGAGCCAGTGTTTGAACCCAGGTCTATTGAAAACACAGCCTGAGCTTCTCTACCTTAGCTGCCTGGAAACATCAATCGATTCTCAAGATCATCACTGAGGTGATAAAACCCAAGACAGAAATCAGGCAAGACTAGCAGCATCTGCCGTTTCCTGTGGTGAGTAGGAAAAAGAGCAGAGACCTCTTTCCTAGGGCATAAAGGCAAGGTGATGACTAAGGTATGGGCTTTCCGTGCTAATTTCAGAATTAGTATTTTTGTGATATTGTCATCTGCATAAATTTAGGGTCTCTGAACTTATTGTAGATATGGTTATCCTAGTGGTTATTTTCTTTTTGGTCTATGTACTCCCTCTGCTCTTATAAATAATATTTTTATCCCCACCTAAATCTTAAACTATTTATCCCCACCTAAAACTTACACTATTTGGTTTTTACACAGGTTATTTTAAAAATCTTGTGTATAATTTGTTTCTGAAAGTAAGTTGGCCAGTAACCATGAAATCCCTCCTAGTTATTACTGAAATCCTTCTCTGCCAGTTCTTTAAGAAATTAGATCATCTCCAGATGAGTTGTTAATAAAAAAATAAATGCGGTAGCCAGTAGCATAGATATCTTCGGGCTCTTGGCCAAAAAAGAAGCCATCTGTGTAAAAGAAAACAGGCTAACAATTTTGGACTCTGGTCTCTGTGGCCACATTGAGCATTGACCTCACTGTTAATTAACCCATATTAATTGTTTTGGGCGGGGGGTTGTGTTCTCTCAGCACGAAAACGTCTTTTCCCCATTCAAACCACGTGGGGTTAAAACAAAAAAACAAAAGCCAAAACTGCTCCCCACACCCAAAGCCCCTTCTGTCAGGGCTCCCAAGTAGACCCGTGAGAGCTGTTAGAGGGCTGAGAAGGGCCGGTCATCAGCACATACCATACATAGGTGGAGGGCTTGTTATTCTCAGTTTCCCGCCTCAGAGAGGATACCCCTATTGTTTCTGAAAGTGCTGACCAGGACCCACACTTCCAACTAAAATTCCTCTACCCCTGCAGCAGCAGCAGCAGCAGCAGCCATAGATAAGTGTTTTGATGAATTGCAAGATGGACAGGTCTTACCATGCCCCCAGCCCTGCTGATACCAAACGCCTTTAAGATACAGCCTTTCCCATCCTAATCTACAAAGGAAACAGGAAAAAGGAACTTAAAACTCCCTGTGCTCAGACAGAAATTAGACTGGGACTGCCCGCTTCTGTGCTGTTCCTTCTTGCCTCTGACTTGTAAACAAGACCTAGGAGGACAGGCGAATGGAAAGTCACAAACCTCTGGGTGTTTGAAAGGATCCTTGGGACCTCATGCATGTCCGCGGAAACTGGATGGAGAGATTTGGGGAAGCATGGATTCTTTAGCCGGCTTAGTTCTCTGCGGAGTCAGCTTGCTCCTTTCTGGTAAGGTTTGGCTTTATTATTATTATTATTTTTTTTTTAAGTTTTTTTTAACCGTGACTCTGGGCTCTCTCACCAACGCTTATTGCTGGTGAACAAGGGGCAGCTGTGTCACGGACTGTTTCTCTGTGAATCTCCATTCAGTAAATGGAAGGATTCACCTGGAAAGTCCTTGTGGTGTGAACTGATTTTTCTAGTTTCCCTTCTGGATTATTGCCCCCTGTGTCACCACAGATGCTGTGGGGACTGACCAGGTCACTTTATTTGAAGAGACATATTTACTGTGGGACATTATTTTACTGCTCCTCATTCTAGCTTGTTTCCTTATTCGATACAAAAAAAGAAGAAACCTGGTTTTACCTGCTTCAGAGGAAATCTTCAGTCACTGAAAAAAAGTCAAATTTATGCTGAGAGTGATGGGGACCCACTTAAGGCACTGTACAGAGTGTCATTTTAAAAATGAGAACAAAAATGCTTTTCTATAAAGGTTTCATATTTGCATCCTATTTTATTCAAAGTGGTCAAATGCTAGGCTTTTTGGGGTTTTTTTACTATAGATGGGGTCAGGGAGAGAAGGGTTATATAATTTGTGTTTTATTTCAAAAACTATTTGGCATATAGTGATTTGTAGTCTTCACTGGCCCAGTGAAATGAAAGTTTAGGCAATTACCCAGATCACTGGCCTCAGGAGTGTATTGAAACCTATTGTGGGTTTAAGGAATGATTGGCCTGAGTATAGACTTAAGGTGTTTGGTGCTCAGATTCTCTAGATGGCGGCGTGGCTCCCACTTCACTTACCCTGTGGGATACCTATGAAAGTGCTGTCAAATCACGAAATACAGATCACAGTGTAATGGCCATCAATCTCTCCCCTTCAGTTTGAAAGCATTAGAATTATTATAATGAAAATAGAATTGATATAGGAAATGAATTTGGGAAATTTTACTGAACTTAATGATGTGGACTATGTTAGGTATACTTGGATCAAATTCTACTAAGTATCTGCTATACTATTTTATATTTTTCATGTTTCCAATATTATTAACTATTCAGAAATTAATCCAATAATATAACAGAATTGTATGGAAAGTAGTTTATAGCTCTTCAGTTTGTTGTCAGTAATCAATATATTGATATAGTAATATTTTAAGACTGAGTAACACAAACTGCTGGGAAATGAAAGATTATCTGAGATAGTTTCAGTATTTATGTAGAAAGTGTTTATATTCATGTGGAAATAATGTTGATTTCTCCAACAATATGCATGTTTAAGCCAAATAATTGTCATAATTCCATTCTCAATTTGCTTTTTTTCTGTGTGACATCTATCAGTGACCTTGAAATCTGGAACTGCTTCTTTATCAGGGATTATAGTAATGCAAAGACCAGGGGTATATAGTGGCTCTGAAATACTTCTTTAGGTTAACTACTATACATACACACACACACAAAGACACACACACTCTCTGTTTTAATTTTTTTCCCCCCATAGTGATTATGTTATGGCACTTTGCAATATAGACTTAGAAAACCTGTTGTAAAATCAAACAAAGCAGAAATTAACACAACATTGTAAAGCAACTATACCCCAGTTTTGTTTTAAAGTACTTTTAAACAAACACATATGCAAAAAAATTATGTGGCAAAACAGTTGCTCTGTGTCTAAACCTTAGGTTTCTTGAAAGTACAGTGCTAACTTCAGCAGGCTGAGACTCAAGGAGAGGGGTTCCATGCTCTTGTTGAAAATGAAGGTTAACACCAGTAACGTGGGTTTCTGGAGTAGATCTGCTGTGCTAAATCCTAACTTACATTTTCCATCTAAGCCTCCATGAATATGAACACTGAAGGCTTGAGAGTTGCAACAGCAAGAATCCAGTATGATTATGTCTACAGGCATAGGATCCCATTCTTCCATCCAAACTCCACTGGTGGACTACAGTAATGGAGCAAGGGGCTCATGACTTACAGACTTCTCTCTCTAGTTCAGTGAGTTGTTCCTCATTCCCTACTTCTGAACAGATAGAACTAAAAGAATGTCACATTTGCCTCAGTGAAGGTGACTCTGGGTGGTAGATGCTAATGCATAAGAGGATGTATGTAATTTTTAGAAGACTTTTATCAAATCCACCTAGATTCTGGTAGATTTCCCTCCCAATGGAGGATCATGGCCAATACCAGCTTACAAACAAGTTCTCAGAAACATACTAGATTTCCCCTTCTCTCCCATTCTCACCAAACCAGGCTGCTCTCTGTAAAGCATTGGATAGAAAGAACAGCAATAAAACAAATCACTCTCTCTGCTTTATCATAATATGTCCTCTGTGATCAACATGATCCAATGGAAAGTCTCTATAGCATGTCGTCTTGCCTCTTTCCTGTCTCATTTGACATTCTGAGTAACAACCTGGGTTCAGAGATAGTGAGTATCTTTTCTGGAGTGGCGGAGGAGATTCAGTTCTAAGGTCAGGGAAGTGGTCACAGATGGAACCTCTTGATTGGGGTTGGTCTTAGAAGGCTAGTAGCAAGCCTGAGTAATCAAGGGTGGAGGTGTGGAAGCTAGGATCAGAGACACACCTGGAAATTATTCTCAGAGGGAGGTGCTTTGCCCTCTCCCCAGATTCTCTCCTAATCACTGTCTTTGGGAGTTCTGAGCCTCTCCCTTTCAGTCCTACCCTGTGAGAACTTCCTTCGAGAGTTTGGTTCTTTTAAAACATCTCTCCTGGAGAGAAGGACTTGTCCAGTTCATCTCGGAAGACTATACTATATATTCTCGAGGGATTCAGATGGGTGAGCTCCAGGTTTTTCTGACATTATCAATTCATCTCCTGGAACTTTATTCCTAAAAAAATGTGTGTGATTGTGTCACCAATTCATTCCCTATAGATGGTTTGTTGGTTAGAGCACAGAATCACAACTCAGATTTGTCTAAGCTGAAACAAAGCCAGAAGATACCACTTCAAAATAGATAAATGTCAAGTTACGCATTCAGTTCAGTTCAGTGGTTCAGTCGTGTCCAACTCTTCGCGACCCCATGAATCACAGCACACCAGGCCTCCCTGTCCATCACCAACTCCCGGAGTTCACTGAGACTCACGTCCATTGAGTCAGTGATGCCATCCAAGCCATCTCATCCTCTGTCGTCCCCTTCTCCTCCTTCCCCCAATCCCTCCCAGCATCAGAGTCTTTTCCAATGAGTCAACTCTTCGCATGAGGTGGCCAAAGTACTGGAGTTTGCATTGGGGTTCAATAAATAGATTATGTTCAGTGTCAAAGAGATCTGGTGTGTTGAGAGCTCTATGGGTGACATCTAAGTTTTGGTGATACACAAAATTTACAGGAGCCAACACGTCCTTTACTTGCTAAAATGGTAATACGTGTCTGTGAACTGTTTGCTTAGTAAAAATATAAGATCTGACTTAGAGATGGCAATTGCTTCAATCTACTGCTCAAAGCATACCCATTAAACACTGGTGACACTAAGAAATTTGACAGCAAACAGAGTAGACAGGCAGAAGGAAAAGTGCTTTAGACACTTTGTCATATGAGCACATATAGTCAGGAGAGAAGAGATGAAGGAGCTGTATTTTCATGGGTTTCCATTTAGATGACACCATAGATTGATGCTGTATTTCTCCAGGTCTGGGATGCAGGGGCTGAGGGACCTGCACAAAAGATAGTTTGACTTTATTGATAGAAACTTTCTAAAAGCCGGATCACCGTCCCCCTGAGGAGTGAGTTCCCACTCTGAGGAGGGATCAGGTTGGATGATGGATAGATTTTAGGAATGTGAAAAGAGGATCCTTTTCATTTCACTATCAGTGGCTTCTCATTGATCACTTAGGAGGTAGATAAGGGTTCCGAAGAGCCACCAAGATCTTTGCCCACTGAAATCAAACTGGGTGTGTTTTCTGAATGTGGACCCAGCTACACTCACTTTACACTAAATTGTAACTCAATCAACTTGGCATAGGAGAAGAAAAAGCACATGCCCTTGGGCTGTGATGACTTTTTGAAGCCACTGCTCTGAGACTGAGGTGGAGCTCATCAAGAAGGCAGGAGAAGGAATCTGGAGTATGGATTGTGAGGTTACACACCTGGTTGTTGTTGTTTAGTCACTAAGTCATGCCCAACTCTCTTGTGACCCCATGGACTGTAGTCTACCAGGCTCCTCTGTCCATGAGATTTCCCAGGCAAGAACACTGCAGTGGGTTGCCATTTCCTTCTCCAGGGGATATTCCTAGCCCAGAGATCAAGCCCAGGTCTCCTGCATTAGCAGGCAGTTTATTTACTACTGAGCCAACAGGGACTCTCTTACACACCTGGAGTTAAGCTCAAATTGGGTGACCATGGACCAGTTATTTGACTGCTCTAATACACAGTTTTCTCATCTTTTACAGTTGAGAATACTTTTGACCCCTAGAGTCATTATAAACATCAAGTGTGATAATGCATATGCATTAGTCAGCCAGTAAGAACTGTCTTAGCAAGTGAAGCTAGTATAATTGAAAGAGAATTGTTGCTCTGAGGACCGCTGTGCTTGTTTAAGAGCGGTCTAATCTTTTCCAGGTGGAGGGGGGTCACTTACTACTCATAGAAGCAGTCTCCTTCTAAAAACCCCTCAACATTAGCTGGTTCCTCAAATTTCGTACCGGTCTCTCCCAGTACGAAGCCAGAACACGGCCTGTTTTCTGGTGCTTTCTCTCACCTATCCCATTCATGGCTGTTCCACTTCAGCCACGTCCTTCTCCACGAATGATGTATATTTTCCTCTTGGCTCTTGTTCATGCTGTTCTATCCATTTGGAAAAGACATCCTCTATGCTTGCTCTGCAAACAAAATTCAACTCAGTTTGCCTAGGCCAATTCTTCATGATGTTCTTCTCCTAATTCTGAGTTCCCTTACCACACAGGCTGTGTCTTTGAACTCTGGGCACGTGGATTTAGCCCAGTTAACCTCTAACATCTTTGTTAGAGGTATTGTTTCTTTACTATTCTCCGTAGTGCTTGGAGTTTAATATGCCACAGTAAGAAACTTTTGGTATGCCACAGCAGACCTGAAAAAAAGAGAGAAAGCGTTTGTTGTTATACGAAGGGTTTTTAAACATTGAAATAATAATAACAGTAATAATCAATTTCATATATGTATTGAAAGTAGTAATCACTCATATCTTAAAACGTTGGCTTATGTTAAATATCTGATGTAAATAAGGTCAAAAGAAAGTCCCTTTCTTCTCTCAGGTGTGAAACATGAAAGGTATACTCATGAAAGTGGGTTTAACAAGAGCTTTACCTAATACTATGTATTGTATGATTGCTGAATATTACTTTAAAGATATGCATAGTTTTTATTTAATAGATATTTATTGAGTTATTGCCTGCCCATATTCATTCATTCACTCAACTATCATTTCAGTCAGTGAAGACACATTGAGGACTTACTTTGTACCAAGTATTGTATTGGATACCAGGAATGCAGAAAAAAGGATGAATCATTTTTTTTCCCCTTGCTAAACTCACTTTTTGGTAGGAAAGATAAATATAGGAGAATAAATTATAAGATGCTATGATAAATACTATAATTATTGTTGTTTTTCAGTAAAGTCATATCTGACTCTTTGCAACCCCATGAACTGCAGCATGCCAGGCTTCCGTGTCCTTCACTATCTCCTGAAGTTTGCCCATACTCACGTCCATTGAGTCGGTGATGCCATCCAACCATCTCATCCTCTGTCACCCCCTTCTCCTCCTGCCCTCAATCTTCCCCAGCATCAGGGGTATATAAAAATCTAGCTTTTCAAGAGCTGTAAAAATACTTATTGGATTCAGTAATTTAAAAAATGCAATTCTAAAATCCAAATTAAACATAAGTGACTAAAAACATATAATGCTAACTTCATTGCTAAATTTATATGAATATAATTTAATATTGAAAATAATCTGTAGGTTAGATTTTCCTCACTTTCCCAGAACTCCTAAATAATAATGAATATTGCCCCATATTATGGCTGATGTAGTTATGAGTTACTCATGGCCAAATGATTTTAAAACAAAGTAGATAAAAAGGAAAAGGGAAGAAAGAATTTCCCATCAGAAGGAGCACAGAGTGTGAAACAGCAGGGCAAGCTCAGGGAAGTTGAGTAAGGCTAGAATGTAGGGAGGAGGTGGTGAATTAAGGTTGGGTTCAGGTCAGGAAGGGCCTCATTGGCCATATTAAGTCATCTGTACCTCTTTTCTGTACATGTGGAAATTTAGTGTGGTGTTTGTTCTAGTGTATCTGATTTACGTCTTGGAAAATTCACTCTGGTAAGAGTGTGGAGCATGTATTGACACGGCAGAGATTTAGGCCTGGACCAGTTTGGCTTCTCAATTCTCCAGGCAGGAAGGCCCGGATGAAGAGGGGAATTGAAAGTGTTTAGGCGGTGAAACTGTAGGGACTGGTGATAGGTTATTTATTGGAGGTTGTGGGAAGAGAAGGTGGTGAATAAACATTGCTCCAGGCTTCTGGTTTGGGTGATGGTGCTGCCATTCACTGTGCTGGGAAACATGACAGAAGGAACCTGGTTGATGACAGGCTGGCAAGAAACAAACAATTATTTTGCACGTGTTGATTTTGAGTTTCCATGTTAATGGTGGATATTTAGCAAAACTGGGCTATCTGGGTCTGAAACTCAGAAGAGAACTGGGCAAGGGACTGAGACAGAGGAATCTTTGTGTATAGTAAGTAAGGTCCTGGACATGGACACATACTGAGATTTAAGTGAAGAGAAGAGAAGAGAAGGAGGAGATAGCCTAGGGTTCCGTGAAGAAGCAGTCAAGGAGCTGGCAGGAGAGGCCAACCCAGACAGATTCCTTTCCTGGGATTTCAGAGAATTGGCGTTGCTGTGGCCAAGAAGGAGAGAGTTTAAAGAAGGGGACGATAAGATGGGGCAGCAGGGTGACAGCATCCGCGCTTGGCCTGGGGGCACCAGACTGCAGGTGTGTTGTTTCACAGAGAGCCAGCTGCACTGACAGCACAGCTGAGCCGGAGCTGGGAGGGATGGCGGAGGGTCAGCTGGCATCTCTCCCAGCCTTCAGGAAGGGGAACGTCTAAAGTTGCCTCCCTTAGTTCTGGAATTTTAAACTGATAACCCAATTCCCACCAGTCTAGTCAGACCATTCCTTAATTCTCGTCACATGTGCAGAATGCTTTTTTAGATCAAGACTTGCCTGCTTTCCTCTACATCCCTCCCCCGTTGCCTCCTTTTGTCACTCCGGGACTCTGACCACCCTTCTCCCTTGTTCCTTCCCAAAGGCCACAGGGACAGGTGTGGTCACATGAACCTGCCAGACGGGCAGAGTCCTGACCCTTTTTAACAAAGCTGTTGATTAGTGGGAGTGCGTTCCCACTGCCTAGAGGTGCCATGTCTAACATGGTAGGCACACTTAACAGACAGAGGGAGAAAAAACCTAAAGATGAGCCACGGGAGCCCATCAGGCAGCCAGCAGAGGGACACGTGGGCGGCTGCTGTTTGTTCCCTGCTGGTCACAGCCCCCTGCCCAGGACTTGACCAGTGAGGTGTGTGTAGCAGGCACACCCATCTCAGCAGATCTGTCAGCTTTCCCGCTTTTGTTAGAGGGTGATATCATGCTTCCTGGGGGGAGCACTAGAAGACAATGCCCGGCCACTTTCCTCCAGATACAATAGGCGGAGTCAGGAAGGCAGTATTGACATTGCTGGGGCCGGGGAGGCACTCGCTGCTCCACGGCCGTCAGATGGTGAACCAGCTTAACCTTGGCACATGGAGCCTGGGTTGTGCAAGGCGTCTGGCTCCAGAGCCAAAGGGGACTCCACCCCAGGGACAGAAGTCCTGTAGACATCTGGGAATCTGAGATGGCCCTCGAATTCCCATCCCCTTGTCAAAAAAACAACCGTAAAACAACAACAGGACCAGGAATAACAAAAATGACTACCATAGGCTGAATGTCATCATGTGCCAAGAGTTTAATATGACTTTTAATATCTTACAATAATCTCATACAATTGGTATTATTATTTGTTTGTTTAATATAGATGGTGAAACTGAGGCTCACAAAATGTTAGTGACTTCACTAAGGTTAAACTATTGTGGACATTCATTATCTGGGACTGCCCAGCATTCCTGTTTTTCAAAAGCCACCAAGCGTTCCCTCCAGTGATGGGACTGCCAATCACTGATCCGTGTACTGTCAGTCTGATGACAGTGGTTGGTTCAGATGGAGGATGTATGACCCAATAGGGCCACATGGACTGTCCTCTGGGAATTTTTGAGCAAGATGTTCTCTTTCTTCAGTGAGGACACTCTTCACTTGGAGCCATCAGCTTCCTTGGGTGCTTCAAGGAAGCTAGTCTTTGGTAGAACAGAATGAGGGCAGGAACAGAACACAGCCCAGACAGGCAGTCCAGAATTATCTGAGCTCTAGATCAGAGGCCTATCCCAGCCCCTTCCAGTTATGTGAGCCAGCTACATTTCTTTTCTTGTGCTATTTTGAGTTGTTCTCTGTCTCTCGAAAATGAGTAGTCCTGAGTGACCACATGATCTCAGTAGGATTGATGGAGGCAAGAGTTAAACTCAGAATGACCTGAACCCAAACTCTGGGCTTTTTAAAACACTTCACTGTGCTGTCTTCCAACTAGTGTTTCATGGTCACCTCAAGCTGGTTCACAGAAAATGAGACTCATAACAGTACTGCTTACAGTACTTATTCACATGCTTTGTGGTCAGTCATGTCCAACTCTTTGTGACCCCATGGACTGTAGTCTGCCAGGCTCCTCTGTCCACGGGGCTTTCTAGGCAAGAATACTGGAGTGGGTTGCAATTTCCTCCTCCAGGGGATCTTCCTGACCCATGGATCAAACCCATGTCTCTTGCATCTCCTGCATTGATGAGTGGGTTCTTTGCCACTAGCGCCACTTATTCAGTATCAGTATCAGTTCAGTTGCTCAGTCATGTCTGACTCTTTGTGACCCCATGGACTGCAGCATGCCAGCCTCCTTGTCTATCACCAACTCCCAGAGTTTACTAAAACTCATGTCCACTGAGTTGGTGATGCCATCCAACCATTTCATCCTCTGTCATTCCCTTCTCCTCCCACCTTCAATCTTTCTTAGCATCAGGGTCTTTTCAAATGAGTGAGCTCTTCGCATCACGTGGCCAAAATACTGGAGTTTCAGCTTTAGTATCAGTCCTTCCAATGAATATTCAGGACTGATTCCCTTTAGGATGGACTGCTTGGATCTCCTTGCAGTCCAAGGGACTCTCAAGAGTCTTCTCCAACACCACAGTTCAAAAGCATCAATTCTCCAGCGCTCAGCTTTCTTTATAGTCCAACTCTCACATCCATACGTGACTACTGGAAAAACCATAGCCTTAACTAGACGGACCTTTGTTGGCAAAGTAATGTCTCTGCTTTTTAATATGCTGTCTAGGTTGGTCATAACTTTTCTTCCAAGGAGTAAGTGTCTTTTAATTTCTGCAATCACCATCTGCAATGATTTTGGAGCCCAGAAGAATAAAGTTAGCCACTGTTTCCACTAGTTCTCCTTCTATTTGCCATGAAGTGATGGGACTGAATGCCATGATCTTAGTTTTCTAAATGTTGAACTTTAAGCCAACTTTTTCACTCTCTTCTCTCACTTTCATCAAGAGGCTCTTTAGTTCTTCTTCACTTTCTGCCATAAGGGTGGTGTCATCTGCATATCTGAGGTTATTGATATCTCTCCCTGCAATCTTGATTCCAGCTTGTGCTTCATCCAGTCCAGCATTTCTCATGATGTTCTCTGCATGTAAGTTAAATAAGCAGGGTGACAATATACAGCCTTGATGTACTCCTTTTCCTATTTGGAACCAGTCTGTTGTTCCATGTCCAGTTCTAACTGTTGCTTCCTGACTTGCATACAGATTTCTCAAGAGGCAGGTCAGGTGGTCTGGTATTCCCATCTCTTTCAGAATTTTCCAGAGTTGATTGTGATAAATTCACATAGTTCAAGGGGAAGATTTTAAAAGATACTACTTTAAATATACACTGTATGGTGTGGGTATATAACGAGCACTCAGTAAAAATCTGATGTTCTTTTTGACTTATAAACAAAGCTAGAGGCACTTATGTCACTTAATGTCCATCTTTTCAAAGCACATCTCTATCCATGAGGGTAGGCAATTCATTCTATGCCAGATGGAGCTCCCCACCTTTCCTTGAGGTAACTCCCTGTTGTTGAGTTACTACCCCACTGCCTCCTTTTGTCCTAAGCCTGGCCTTGTCTCAGAACAAGGGGAGAAATCCTTAGAGCTGTGTGTTCTTGGGCTCTGGCTAAAAATCTGGAGTGTCAGGTAGGGAGTTCCTTCTATGGCCCTACCAGCTGGCAAGGTGGTGCTCCCCATTTTTTCTCCCGCCAGCCCCCAATTTCCTCTTTTCTCACTTTTCTCCTAACTGAAAAGTGTCTCTAGGATGCTTTGCTCTAGATTGTTCCCACCTCATTTATCCCAAACCTATGAATTCCTCGTTCTTGAAAATCTTACGTGGCATTGTCAATTCCCAGTGCAGTGTGCCTCACTTCAGACTAAGCTCATTCCTGGTAGATGATTTGGGAAGTGATCCCAGGGAGCAAGAATGAGGGGCTAGGGGAATGGAAGCGTACAAGCATGTACTGTCATGTTGGCCACTGACTCAAAAGCCTGGTGAAGTGAAACGTTAGTTGCTCAGTCGAGTCTGACACTTTGCAACCCTGTGGGCTGCATGTAGTCCACCAGGCTTCTCTGTCCATGGAATTCTCCAGGCAAGAATACTGGAGTGGGTAGCCATGCCCTCCTCCAGGGCATCTTCCTGACCAAGGGATTGAACCTGGGTCTCCTGCATTGCAGGTGGATTCTTTACCATCTGAGCCCCCAGAGAAGCCCCAAATGCTGGTGCTCCACACCTTCTAAGGAGCCTCATGAAATGTAGCTCTGGGCCTTCATACTTTGCTTTCCTTCCCTTTGTTCCAGGCTCATGTAGACGCAAGAAGCTGATAAGTTACTGGGGTCCTGCGCTGTTGTGCCAGAAAGTCCCAGGGGAGGAAGTGTGAGATCCTCCCACAGGCTCTGAGTGAGCTACTTTGAGGTTCCATCTGCTCAAAGCTGATGGAGGCCTGCTCAGAAGTGATTGCAGAAGCATTGGAGCTAAAGTGGGAATGGGAAAGATTTGCATTGGTCTCCAAGAGGTGTTGGATACAGGCACCCTTGCGTTTGTCCCTGACATAGAACTTAGAATATTAAATCGCAATTTACAGTGTACTTGATGGTTTTCCCACTAGGCTACGGGCTGAATGACACATTAGCATTCTCTGCACCAAATATAGTATCCTGGCTGCAAGAAAAATGCTTTAATAACAGTTTTGCATCGGATTCAGTGTTCTGACCAGTGCTTCCCCAAGTGTCCTAGATACACTATTTCTGGCCTGAAAGATGATTTTATGTGATGCAATTTAAACAGAGCATTTTTAATTATGAAATTAATATGTGTATATAGGTATATGTGTGTATAGATGTTGTGTAGTTGCTAAGTTGTGTATGACTCTTTGTGACTCTATGGACTGTAGCTTCTTCTGTCTGTGGAATTTCTTAGGCAAGAATACTGGAGTGGGTTGCCATTTCCTTCTCCAGGAGACCTTCCCGACCCAGGTTGAACCCAAGTCTCCTGCTTGGCAGGTGGATTCTTTACCACTGAGCCACCTGTAAAGTCCATATGTGTGTATATATCATAACAATCATGTACTTTCATGAGTATTTTGGCATTATATGAGGCTAAGAAAAAAAAGATGAATTAACTTAAAGAGAATGGTTAATAGAATAATTATTATACAAGTCTCATGTAGACTCAGCAAAAATCATGAAAATACTGTCTAAATTAATGCAATTTGAGAGACACTGCTCTAAAAGAATGAAGTAACCAATACTTTTTTAGAACTCTATGTGTGTGTTCAGATTAAAAATGGAAAAGTAATTTGGGCACATAAATAATACTAATGGATTAAGCAGAAGGGAGTCTCTTGGTGATCAACCTGTCTCAGAGGACTGACTTAGACTCTATTCTTGCTCCTCTTAGGAAACCTGGAAAGGGGACATTTATTAATAAATTACAGTTAAGACCTAGTTTACCCCTTGGGCACCCTGAGCATTCCTCAAAAAAGGCCCAGCAGTCAGCATGCGAAGTAGTGGGCAGTGGCCAAAGTGGAGGAACAAGTAGGTCAGTTATATGCATTCATTCAAGCAAACATTTAGTGAGCCCTTTCTGTGTGTGGGGAATCTGCTGGTCATTCAAGTTACAAACATGGTTAAGAGAGGGATCTGACCTCAGGTGGCTTTTAGTCTGGCAGGTGAGAAGCTCTGCTCTGTTAGAGGCAGATGGTGCACGTAGGGAGTATCGAGGCTGGAGGGAGTTATTCTGGAAGAAAACATGGGTCTCACCAAGAGGGTGACGTTTGAGAAGGATGAGCAGGATTGTGCCTTGTGGAAAATCAGGAGTGGAAGTGAGGAAGAAAGGTGTTCTAGGCCGAGGAAGAAGCATGAAAAATGAGGGATAAAAAGTTTAAGAAATGTTTGTGCAATGGTTCTATTTGGCTACCCTGTAGGGTACAAAGACCGAAGCTGGGGAGGTGGACTGGGGAGAAGGTAACTGGGCTTGAGGTTGGCTGAGTGGGCAGGGTCAGAGTCAGTTATGGGAGTTGTCAGGATATGGGATGAAGCCCTGTGAGGGGGTGACATTGCCAAAAAGAGGAGAAAGGGTTTGTTTCGGGAACACCTATGTCAAGGGGTGATGTGGGTGGAGGAAGAGGAAGCTGAAGGCAACAAGCCAAAGGAGGAGGGAGTTTCTCATCTACATCAAAATGTACAAAGGCAGGAGCCAGGATCACGAGAGAGACTGGAGAATTTGGCAGTTAGGTATTGCTGCTAAGCATTTCTAGTGGATGGGCAGGGCCTGGGTTGAAGAGTAAGCGGGAGGTAAGGAAATGGAGTAAGCAAGCCTAGATTCCTCTCTGGGAGATGTCCCATGTCACGGCAGCTTCCTGTTTCTGTGTGCTTTTCTGTAAAGTTGATTCTAGGCTGATCTAGTAGAAGGGTGAGGTGCCCTCTGCCATTGTTGGCTCAGGGTGCTAGGAGGATATGCCAAGGTTTGAAGGAAAGAGAGAAAACCTCTTCCATCACAGGTATTCTCCCCTTCCCATGGATGTTGTCTCAAATTGCCTGAATTAGATAATTATTTTAATTTCAAAAATGTTTGGTAATGGAGGTACACAGGGGAGCCACACACCACTACCTGGAATGAGGAATATTAGAACCGACAAAGACTCAAAAGATTATCTAATCCAGGGTTATTGAATTGTTTTCTCACACAATACTAATTCCAGGAGAATTGTCGAATTCCACCCCCCCCCCTTTTTTTTAGTGTAACGTGGAGCTAATGTTTGATACCTTAAGTAATACTGTTTTGATTGAACCTGCTCCTTTTACAGATACTGAGGCCCCGGGAGTTTAGCACTTTGCACAAGCTTACTCAGCTCATTAGAGGCCATTTCTTCACTTTAGCAGGGAGTGTGGAAAGCAATATAAATTAGATGTATTGTTTGGTCAGACTGCCTGGGCTTCCATTCCAGTTTTACCATAGAATTGGTTAGCTATCGCTGTGTAACAAACTACTCCCAAAACCTGTTGACTAAACCAACATTTATCATTCCTCACATGTCTTTGTGCGATTTGCGGTTCACCTGATGTGTGCTGAGTACCGCTCGGAGGTTCTGCTTCAGATTGCAGCAGCTGCTGCAGCTCTGCCTCTTGCTGTAGGTGTGCCAGTTGTCTGGGTGACCTGCTCACATGTATCTCATCCTTCTTGGATCAGCCCGGGGGGTGTTGTTCTAATGGTGATGTTAGAAACACAAGAGCACTAAGTAGAAACAAATGAACAAGTGAGTCTTCTCAAGGCTTAGGCTGTGAACTAGCACACTGTCATTCCCTAAGTCAAGGTCTGGGAACTACGTTCTGCCCATGGTGTGGCCAAAGCAAGGGAATGATGCAAAAGGGAGCTGAAGATTGGGGGTCAACAATTCAATCTACTACAGCTACTACTAGCTTTGCACTGTGGTGCAAGTTACTTGTTTTCATCTGAAAAACAAGCATCATAAAAAAAAAAATGAAAAGCATCATAATAGTACTTACCTTTTGGGGCTTGGGGAGGGGGAATTAAATGAATTTGTTCATGTAAACCATTAAGACCAGCACTTAAACTTAGAAAACACTAAGTAAATACTAAGATTGCCACTAATTTTATCCACCTACCCATCACCATCCATGCATGATGGAGGATATTTGGGGTCTTTGCCACCAGAGTGGCTATGGAAGGTTTCGGGTTGACTTGATGAACTAGCTCAGCATCGGCCATTTCCCACCAGCAGAAGGGCTCAGAGGAGAGATCTTCTGAAAATCCTCCAAACCATTCATTTATAAAGTCCTCTCTTTGTCTTCTAAGTGATTATATGGCCTCTGGCAGCTTGGGCTGGCTTGGTGCTGCCCTGTTTTCCCAGCCTCCGCACCACATGCCCCTCCCCCGCAGTGTATCTCTCACACCCAGAGTCAGCAGAGATTTTCACACAAACCATCTGCCAGGAGGTGTGGAACTGGAGCCAGAAACACGTAACAGCTGCAGAAGCTCAGCTGTATTCCAAGGCCTGTCGTAATCTCACAGCAGTCCTGGACACAGCCCTGACCACTGACTGGCTCTAGAGTACACAAGCCTCAGCAGAGTGTGATTCCAATGTGAGTAATACATGAATTCTGCCAGCTCCTTCTGGAATCAAACAAAAAACTGGTTTCTTTTTTTTTTTTTTTTTTTTTGCCATTTGGGGGAAAATCATTCATTGCATCACTGTCTTCCCATTAAGTCTGGGAGAGCCAGTGACTCAAGCTAACTTCTGCTAGAGGCTCTCTTCCTCTCCTCGAGGCTGCTTCCTGATGAAACTCATGGTTTAGGACCCCCCACCAAGCCCACCTTTCACCTTGACAGGTGGTATTATGTGCCACATGAATCTAGACTGTGCAGTAGTGGGGTAACTGTGTGACCGTAGGCAAGTCATTTCACCTTCCTGTAGAATGGGGATAATAGTATTACCACACCAAAGAGTTGTGAGGATTATATGATACAGGTAGGTCAAATGCTTAGCCAAGTGCGTGTTCATAAAAAATGCTCAATAAATATTAGCTATCATTATTCCTTCTGTCTCCCTATGCCACTAGCTATTACTCCTAGGAGCACTCTTGTCTCCAAGATATTGTATAAATGTCACTCTGTTCTATTCCATCCCACTTTGTCTTATCTCCTTCCTTCCTAATCCATTCTAGTCTTTAGTATTATTTGAGCTCTTACTCTGTGCTTAACACTGGTCCAGCAAGTATAAAGATGAATGAAACAAAGTCTGTGTTGCTATGGAGGTTGCTGTTGGGATGTTTAAGTTGCAGATGGTCGTACAGTAGGTTCTTCTTACTCATGGTAGCTGTATTCTGTAAACCACCAAAACTGAGTTAGATTTCTGCAAGTCCAAATGTTTTTGTGACCTGATCAATGCATAACCCAGTTTTGCATTTGTGTGTATTGTTTTTGCCAACAAAAATTGTAAAAATGTGAAAAAGTGGCACCAAATAAACCATCCAGCGGACACTGGTTTTCTGTTTGAGAGCCCAGTAGAACAATGCCTTGTTTCACCTCAGTCGGGAACAGATGTGTCTGATGACTCAGGGTTTTCCCTGCTCTGCCTGTGTGTTCAGGTGACTGGGAAGGCAACATGAGTATCAATTTTGAGGTTATAAATAAATTATAGGCAAATTCATAAATATAGAATCAACTAATGATGTGTGCGTGCATACTTGGTCATATCCAACTCTTTGCAACCCATGGACTGTAGCCTGCCAGGCTCCTCTGTCCACGAGATTCTTCAGGCAAGCATACTGGAGTGGGTTGCCATTTCCTCTTGCAGGGGATCTTTCCCGCCCAGGGATTGAACCCATGTCTCTTGGATCTCCTGAATTGGCAGGCAGATTCTTTACACTGAGCCACCTGGGAAGCCCAACTAATGATGAGGATAGACTGTTCATACACGAATGCATAAATGACGCAAACTGCACTAAAGTTTCCATAGACGCACAGGGGAAGCACGGGAGAGACAGCAACGGATTCCTTCTGGGGCAATTGGGGTCCTTTGGCTGGAATCAGACTTTCAAACGCAAGAGGGCATTTCTTTCTTCTTCTTTTTTTTTTTTTTTGAGATGAGCAAATTTAATTTTTTGAATTGTTGTATAATTGCTTTATAATGTTGTGTTAGTTTCTGCTGTACAACAAAGTGAATCAGCTACATTTATCCCCTCCCTTTTGAGTCTCCCTCCCACCACTGCCCACCCCCTATCCCACTAGGTCATCGCAGAGCACCGAGAGGGCATTTCTGACAGCAGGCAGTAGAGATGGAAGCATGTGGCTGGGTACAGCCAAATCGGTCAGATTAGGGCTTGTGGGTAGCAGGATTTCTGTGTACTGTGTAGCCCAGATGTGACTGGATAGCTTGCAGCAGGCCTCTTCTCACCCACATCCAGTTAGAAGCAAGACTCAGCACTCTGAGATGCCAAACAAGGTAAAACGATCCAACTCTGTGGCATCAGCAAGTAACAAAGCGCTTTCGCTGGGTCAGAGGAGAAGATGATCTGTGTTGTCCAGTGTGTAAAATAATAAATTCAGGAGTTGACAACTCCCCTTTCCTCTGGCTAAATTCCTCTCAAGCTCCAAGCCTCCTTGTTTCTCCTCCCTGCCTCCCACAGCCTCTACTCTTCCAGGCAATTCCACTTTGCATACGTCACTCTGCAATACAACAGCCAGCCTGGGGATCCAGCCCTTCTCCTCTGGAATCTTAGCGGAGATCCTGTATTGTTCCTCAAGTTTGGCTTTCAGGAATTTCCTCTTCCCTCCATTCCTCACTCCATGGGGATTATTCAAGTATTTGTCCAGTGAAATATTTCCTCCATATTTTGGCATAAGTACAAGGTCCCAGGTGAGTTACCACTTCCCATCACTGCCTCTACCGGTCATTCCTGACAGATAAGTCATGGTAGACATACATTTTTTTCAGGTTGATATAAATCTTTTTTTCCCCAGTTTTATTGTGATATTGACATTCAACATTGTATAGAGGTTTCTGCAGTTTTTAAAGAGCCCAGTCCAGGCCCTAACCACAGTAGATATTCAATAAATGAATAGGTTTCTGCTAATCTGATTTGGGGGAAAGTTACATTTTTGTCATATTTTCTTCTACAAAACAGATACATAATTTTAACTACTATAATTTTCTTATGTATTTCTCAGCAAGATTTTGTAATTTTCATCACATTCAGTTCTAAACATTTCTTCCTAACAATTCTCATCAAAAGATGTTGCTTTCTAGAATCTTTACAAGAGCAGCTATAACTGATTCACTTTGCTGTACAGCAGAAACTAAAACAACATCGTAAATTAACTATAGTCAAATAAAAATTGGAAAAAAATGGAGTCAGCATATACTGGCCCACCCTGAGTTTGAGGACTATATAGAACTATTTGTGAAAATGCCTGTAAATGATACCTACAATAAATACAACATAGCATTAGGGGGAAAAAATATTGTTTTAAAAAAATTAACAAAATAATTATGATTTTTTTTTTTTTTTGGCCATGCCCTATGGCCAGGGATTGAACCCATGCCCCTGTACTGGGAGCATGGAGTCTTCACCACTGGACTGCCAGGGAAGTCCCAATAATTATGAATTTTATCATGAAGAATGAGCAGGAGCTGTAGTTGAGAAAGTTCTAGGGGTAAAAAAGGAGAGTAATGTCTTTGAAATAGCTCTATTAGATCTTAAGGCAGAGCATCATAGTGTAGTAACAGTGGGGTACAGTCCAAGAATATGAACACATAAATCAACAGACTGGACTGGCCAGAACAAAATCTGAATTTATATAAAATTTTAATATCTTATAAAGGACACAAATCAGTAGGAAGAGGAATAATAGTTCTGGGAAAATTAGTTTGGAAAAAAAGACTTGTTTAAAAAAATCCCATCTGTTACTATATACCAAAGTAAATTCCAAATGGATTAAAGAGCAAATGGGTTAAAAAAAAATCAAGCAATCAAAAGAAGATGGAAGTGAATATTTATTGATTTATTATATGGAAAGGGCCTTTTTAAGTTTAAAAACAATAGGAGAAACCACAAAATCAATACCTTTAGGCACATGAATATGTAATCTGTTAGTCCAACAATAAGCATAATTAAAAGGGAAAGAACAAAAGAAAAATGCTTGCAACAAGTATGGCATATAACAGATTAAAGTATTTCCATAAAATAAGCTCATTGAAACTGATAGAAAAAATCAAAACATCAGTAGAAAAAAGAGAGGAACAAATAATTCACAAAAGGAGGAAATACAAATGGCTAATAAACATGTGAGAAAGTCCATTCTCTAAATAACAATGAATCAAAATAAAGATACTAGTTTTCTATATCAAATTAGCAAAGACTAAAAAAAAAAAAATGAGAATACAATTCCATGGCTGGAGTTGGTTAAATATTCACTCTCAGACACTATAGCTTTTTAGATAGAAATGGACACTGTAAAGAAAAATGTTATGATAAGACTAAGTAAAAAGTCAGGATATGAAATTGCATTTGGTTTTTACCAAAGGAAAAACTATGTATATTGGTTTTTGCAGTTTCTCCTTATATATGTTGTGGGAAAAAAGAAATGATGTAAATCAAAATGTTAACAAGACTAACAGTGTTCTTTTTTAACCATTTCTCCCTTCTCATTATGTATAGATAGGCTTGATCTGGTGTTTGAAAAAGGATTTCATAATGAGGAGATATATTTTAAAGTAATTTATAATCTGAATGGACTAAAAGGATCACTAAATATATTATTTTTGTGGTTTTAGAGATACTCTTTGATTCTTATTATAATATTAAATTATTACCACCTAACAGGATAAAGATAAATGTAAAAATACCCATATTTATCAAGACCAGTATCTATTATGAGTGCATAAAATGTTCATAACCATAAAGATATTAATTAATGCCAAGTTATTACAGAAGAGGGATTCTAGAAACATTTTTATTGGAACATGCAGATGGCTTATTGAAATAAGGCCAAGAAAGATAATGAGAAATGTTTCTTTCACAATATTCAGTTGATTTTTCAGTCTGAGAATGAAAAACTACTATACAGAATAAAGTTCTGTGTAGTTATTCCAAATTATGGCATTTGGTTTAGCTTCCTTCAAAATGTATATTTTTCTGATCAGAAAAATAATTCATGTTCCTATGGAAAAATTTGGATACACAGGAAAACATTTAAAAAATCCAGCCACCAGAGTTAAATAGACATACTTCTTAATGATATAAGACATATATTATCTCTTGATCTCTCTGTGTATATATATGTATGTGAATATGTGCGTTTGTATATACACACAGAGACAGACAGGTTTGATTGTTTGGTTTTAACATCTGTTAATTATCATCTTTAAACATAAACCCAGTTGTGCAAGCTCCCTTCTGTCATGGGAACTGGAAGAGAAAAATAAAGGTCTCAACCACAGGGTCATTGAACATAAGGCAGAAGAGACCTTGTGGAAAGTGAAGTCACCCAGCTCATCCAAGCCTTCTGACGCTGCCACATTACAATCAAGTAATGTGTGAAACAGATAGGTTCCTCTTATCCCTGGACCTCCTCGCCTCACTTGGACTTAACCCTGAGGAGGGAGTGAGGATTCAAGGAAGTGTGAGGGATGAGGGCTTAAGTATCAGAAAAGGGTTTAGAGTGTCATATACACACTCTTTCTAAGCTATTATTTGCTAATAAAGAAGAGTCATGGCTCACTTTTGTCGTTGTTGTTTAGTCACTAAGTTGTGTCTGACTTGTCTTGAGGGTCGCAAAATAACTGGAAATGTCCAAGAATGCCTGGTGTCAGGGGCATCTTTCAGCAGGGTGTGACTTCCAGCTCTGTGTCTTTAGCTGCTCCACCACCACCATCCTTATCAACCTTGGGAGCCACAGTCAGCTGAGACTGACTGAGGTGAGGGCTGCAGCCCACCACTGCCCTCTGCAATCTTGCACGGTGGCTTCTGTTATGCTAGTGGCCATGTGACACGTCCAAACTTGAGAATTCAGTTCATGGATGCTGTTTAGTATTTGTATGCAAACTAGTTACGGGAGTATGCCTGCTGCTGCTACTGCTGCTAAGTCGTGTCCGACTCTGTGCGACCCCATAGACAGCAGCCCCCCAACTTCACCCAGAGTAATTCTTTATTTCATGTATTATCTTCTATATGATATTACATTTGTTAAAATTCTGTCTTGGCTTAAACAAAACCACGTTAGAGAACCACTGACACAGTTGTAGGATTTGCTCTGGCAGAGACCCGGAGCTGGGAGTGATAGACAGGTATCCTGTATGAGGAATTATTGGCGAAGCAGGTAGTGGTTCAGAGTAGTTTTTGAAACTGAATGAAGTATGAGCTGTGGAAAGCTGGTTTGTCTTTTCTATTTGCTGTAGACTGGAAACCAGAAAGTCAGGCCTGTATGTAGAGGTTGGTAAGGTGTTGACTGGAGGTTTGAGAGACTCTTCTAGGAGTAAAGGAGCTGTGTCTTAAGTCATGATCTTTATACCACTGATTTTTGTCAGTGTTATGGTGAAGTTTGTTTGCTAGAGTGCAGAGTTTTAGGTGGATGAAGTGTTACTGTATGGATATTAATATTATGTATACTTAAATTGAGAGTTAGCATCATGTTATTTGTTCTGAGATTTACTGCCTGTAAACCTGGCGTTGGATAGGTGCTTGGGGAAACTTGAATGTGTGGCTAATTTCCTTCTTAGTTGACCATTGGAATGTTGCTCCCTTTCAAGTGTTAAAAGTTTGAAATTTGCTACACTGGCCTCAGCAATGAAATTTTAATTTCAAGTATGTACAATAGAGCAAACATTCTGGCTTCCTTTAAATACATTTCTACATTCTACAATCTAAGAGCTAAATCTATTTAACATAATTTTCAATTCCTTTAGGAGCCAAAATGAAGAGAATCAAAAATTCTGTTTGAAACCCAGGGCTTTCGGAGATTAGTCCCATTTTAAAATTCTGAATCCAGGGATTTTTTACTTCAGTTTGTAGAACACATGGTATATCTATCTTGTTTTCCAGGGATGACTTTAGACCATATGTGTGTGTCATTCTTTGATGCAGTCAGATTTCCTCATTAAAGAAACCATAGATTGAAATTTAATGGCCCCTACTGGAAGTCAAGTCCATTTGAAGAGCTAACAAATTAAAGAGGACGGAAGCTTTAGCAATGCAGCCCAGAATGCCAGCACTTGGATGGAACCAAGTCCCAACTTTCCAGGAACAAATTAGGCTAACTGAGCTCATCTCTGGGCTTCCCAGGTGGCGTTAGTGGTAAAGAACCTGCCTGCCAATGCAGGAGATGTAAAAGACGGGTTCTATCCCTGGGTCGGGAAGATCCCCTGGAGGAGGTCATGGCAACCCACTCCAGTATTCTTGCCTGGAGAATTCCGTGGACAGAGGAGCCTGGCAGGTATGGTCGCAAAGAGTCAGACACAACTGAAGTGACTTAGCACACACACACACACACAAGTTCATCTCTTGACCATGTTTGTGTTGCTTCTTTGGGGTATTATGACATGGAAAAAGGGACAAAAGGGACATGAAATACATTTCAAAAAGGACCCTTGTCCCACTCCACTGTTACTGTGCTGGCTCGTCTTCATTAGCTCACTCTCTGGACCTGAAAATGATACTAAAAACGTTAGCTTTTTCCTGTCGTCAGCTCTGCAGGCAAGATTGTCACCACAGGAAGGTATAGCTGTGACTACTCTGTAGGGGAGCAAACCCCATTTTTCTTTCCATTAGTCTCACAACTTCAGAGAATCATAAATCATCACCGTTTATCGACTGCTCCATTTCCCACACACATTATTCATAAAATTCACAAGAGATTTTATATAGTGTGTACTTTTTTCCGTCCTCAGTGAAAGGCTTAGAGGTATCATCGCCTCCACTTTACAGATGACCAACCTGAGACACAGGAGGCCACGTGCTTTGTGTATTGTCCTCTATTACATAAGTAGCACTGGCAGATCTGGGATTCACACCCAGGGTGGCTTGATCCCCTAGCCTCTGACCACACACTGCATCACTCTGTTGCTCAGCCATGCTAAGCTCCCCAGCCTCCCACTGCACTGTGAGCTATTCCTGAGATAGATATAGCCCTGCACAGGGCACCTGGAAGCATGGAAGACACTTCTGACACCTCACTATGATGAAAGACACCACTGTAAATCCAAGGCTTAATGTGTAGAGCCCAAGTCACTGGCTTTCCTTTCAAAAAATTCAATTTTTAAAACGTTTATCTTTTAATTTAGTGTGTACAATGTAACCGCCATCCAGAGGTAGCCAGCATTAACATTTTCTAGATAAGACTGGATTTCATATCTCTCCCTGAGGAATCCAAATGCCCTCCCCCAGGTTTCCCCTGGAATTCCCAGTGCACTTACATCCCCATGGTTACCTCCTACACTGAGCTCTGGCTTTGATTTTGATTTAAAGCATAGCACACCCTGGCTCACTTCTGCACTTGTGGTCTCTGTTGAACTTGGTGTCAACCCTGGCATGTAGCTCAGCATTTTACTTCAATTAAAAATAAAAATGGCAACAATTTTCCGGCATAGAGACAGACAAACAGGTACAGACAGACACATAGACACAATCACAGAGACATGAAGACAGATAATGCACTTGTGAGTAAACTGCACTTGACTCCTGAGTTGAGACAATGATGGGGTTTGTACTATGGCAATGCAAACCACTCTGCCACAAGTATCAGACAAGCCAATCTGTTAAAGTCCTTTAGCTGCCTGCTCTTGTAAATTTTACCCACACCACAGACCAGCTGTTGGAATTTTCATTTTTCTGTTTTTAAGTTGATTAATATTCTTACTTAGTTTTATTTTTTCTTTCTCCCTGAATTTCTTAAGTCTTATTAGTCCTTTTTACAAATGTTTCCTGAGTATAGTTCTTGACTTTTTAAAATACTCATTTAACAAGAAAAGCTGTTAAAACTATAAGTTTGTCTCCAAATTAATCTTTGGACTCGCTGTAGCAGTTTTGAAAGTTAGATTCTTATTTTTTATTTTCTACAAATCATATCTCTTTAGTTATGATTTTTTTGAGAGTTAATAATTATTTAGAAGACTCTAAGATGGCTCATCAGGCAAAGAATCTGCCTGCAATGCAGGAGACATAGGATATGCGGGTTCGATTCTTGGTCCAGAAAGACCCCCTGGAGGAGGAAATGGCAACCCACTCCAGTATTCTTCTCTGGGAGAATCTATAGATAGAGGAGCCTGGTGGGCTGCAGTCCATGGGGTCACAAAGAGTTGGACACGACTTAGTGACTAAGCAAGGAAGGAAGATTTTTAGGGGATTGGTTTCTCTCTCTTTTTTTGTTCAATGATATGCTGTTACACTTGATTTATTGTGTGTGGTGCGGGACTGTTTTGTTGTGATTGGGGATTCTTGCAAAGGCAGTTTCCTTCTGTTGGACTTAGCTGAGTGTGTCTGGGTATGTCTGGGATAGCATGTGTTACAGCAGGGCTGATAGCTTCCTGTGTTGCACTGCTTCGTCGTTCATTGTTAGGACAATGAACTAACTCTGTGCTATTTGTTAAATAGCTGCTGCTTGGGCTTCCTAATTTCCCCTTGACCTGCTGCCTGGTTGTCTAGATCCCTCCTTCAAGACGTCTAGACCTCCCAACAATGAAGCAACTAAAGGGTTCATGTCTGGCCCATCAGCGTCCCTCAGAACCTTTTCTGGTGCTTAAATCAGTGTCCACTGGCCCAGGTTGCAAATATTTTGAATATCACCTCTGAGCCATGGCAAGATTAAGTTAAGCAGGTTCAACTCAAACTGCTTGGTCTAAAAGATCTACAAAAATATAAAACAGTACAGGTGATTTCGGGCTTCCCAGGTGGCCCAGTGGATAAAGAACCTGCCTGCAATGAGGAGATGTTGGAGATATGGGTTCGATTCCTGGGTCGGGAAGACCTCCTGGTGGAGGGCACAGAAATCCACTCTAGTGTTCTTGCCCGGAGAGTCCGATGGACAGAGGTGCCTAGCGGCCTACGTTCCATGGGGTTGCAGAGTCAGACACGACTGAGCAACTCAGCGCAGCACAGCGCCTGAAGGACACATCTGTAATTACATATATGTCTAATTATTACTAAATGGTATTTTGATTTTTAGTCAACTTCATGAGAGAGGTAGGATGCTATTCGGAGAAGGCAATGGCACCCCACTCCAGTACTCTTGCCTGGAAAATCCCATGGATGGAGGAGCCTGGTATGCTGCAGTCCGTGGGGTCACTAGAGTCAGACACGACTGAGCGACTTCACTTTCACTTTTCAGTTTCATGCATTGGAGAAGGAAATGGCAACCCACTCCAGTGTTCTTGCCTGGAGAATCCCAGGGACGGGGGAGCCTGGTGGGCTGCTGTGTATGGGGTCGCACAGAGTCAGACATGACTGAAGCAACTTAGCAGCAGGAGCAGCAGCAGGATGGTATTATCTCCCCAGAACTATTGTGATTTCTTCACGTTCTTCTTGCTTTTACCAGTTGTATTTTCTTTACTTGATTCTATATGGTTTAGAGCACTATGATACATAACCACTATTCTTTCATTATGGAATTTACTTTCCATAAAGATACATGATAGATTTTGTCCCATCCCATGCCTTCTGTCTTGAATTCCACTTGTCTAAAACTAGTATTTGTAATCTTTTTTTCTTCTTTCGTCATTCTTTTTTTAATTTCTTGATAAGTTGTTGCCTATATCTTTGTTTTCAAGATTTTAAGCATCATCTTTGAAGGTTTCATTTTTTTCTGGGAATATTTGTCATTCTGTAGGTGACTTTTTAATTTTTTTTAAGTTTTTTTTTTGATGTGAACCACTGTTTTTTATTAAATTTTTTTTTTTTAATTTTATTTTTGGCTGTGCTGGGTCTGATGTTCTCTAGATGCAGTGAGCGGGACTCCTCTCTAGTTGTGGTACACGGGCTTCTCATTGCAATAGGTTCTCTTGTTCCACAGCACAGGCTCTCGGCACACGGGCTTTGTCGCTGCCGTGCATGGGCTCAGGACTTGCAGCTCGAGGACTCTCGAGCACGGGCTTAGTAGCTGTGGCACTTGGGCTTAGTTGGCCTGAGGCATGTGGGATCTTCCCAGACCAGGCATTGAACCTGTGTCTGCTGCATTGCAAGGCCGATTCTTAACCACTGGACCCCCAGAGGCGCCCCTCTGCAGGTGATTTTAGGCATTTATCTTTCGATCACAAATAATATATTTAATCTTAACTTCTGATATGCTATTTTATACTTTGATTTTTTTTCTAATGTAAAAATTTTTCCTGCTGTTTCCTTTTAGTCTTATTTTTTCCTGTCTTTACTTGGCCTACATTTTGTTTACATTTATCTTCTCTAGTCATTTTTGTTGTATACATCCTGTTTCTTATTTTGTTAGTGGTTACCCTTATGTTTTTCAAAAAACACTCTTTAACCTATGCCTCTCTGTTTATAATAATAAATAGTGAAACCATATTTTGAACTCCAGTGTATCAGCAAAGAGCTTAGCACATACTAACTTTCCCCCCTCCTTCCTGTTCCCTTCTAAGTCTGGGCTGCTTTAATATGGAATTGAAGATCCCAGTTACTTTTTACAGCATATATTTTTAATTTTAAGAGGAATTTTTGACATTAAAAATATTTTAGTATTGAAAATCCATTTGTTCAGCCCAACTCATCGACCTTTGTGATTACTGGGTGCTGCCAATAGGTAGCCTGACTATCTTGGTTAGCTCTGTATTTGCAGTTCTTCACTTTTTCCCCATGGCTTTAGCGGGAAGCTGAGAGAGGCTACATCAAAGGTGCTAGTCGGCTGTCATTTTAAAGCTGATATCTGACTTCATTATTAAGATATACATTTCCATTTCAGGATGTTGTTAATTAAATATCACCTCATCTTTGCTGTATCTTAAATTCCTTTGTTTTCTTCAATTCAAGAAACAAGCATAGTGGGTTTGAATCTTCAGCTGCCACAGTCTGTACATTTGAGCTTTACTTTTTGAATTGTGCAGCATAATAGAAGACAAATTCCTAGTACCGCTGAGATTTGAGCTGAATCTTGGAAGAGACTGGACCTGAACAGATAAATGTATGTGGGGAAGGGCATCCTCAGTGGAAAAAAATGATGTCATCAATGGCCAGGAAAGGAAAGCCTGTGGAGCGTTTGGGGCTAAAGAGACAAGGGCACTAAGATTGTGCAGTTCAAGTGAGTGACAATGAAGGTGTGAAAAGGAGTTGAATGTGAGAGATAAGACAGAACTAGGAGGGGCAGAATATGGTGATTGGATACAAACAGTGATGGGGAGATGGTTGTTGACAATAACTCAGAGTTTTCAAGCATCTGTAATTAGAAAGGTAGAGGTTTAAGAGATAAGAAGAGAGAGAAGGCGAAGAGAGGAGAAGATGCTGAGTTCATTCTAGATGTATCACAGTTGAGACGCCTACAGAGGTGAGCAGGAGGCCTTACTATAATAAGTTTAATAGCGGGGAAGAGGTTGGAACTAGAGATCTAGGTTTGGAACAGATGATAACTGAAGCCCTAGGAGTTGGTGAGATCCCTGTGAAAACGGAAATGGAGTCTTCCGTAGCATGGGTCAGGCTATAATCTCTGGGCTGAGGCCATGGCCACTTGCTGAGTTTTGGCAAGGAGGATGAATGGGAGATTAGATTTAACAGAACACTGCTCTTTAAGATGTGCAGACTTAGATTTTTCTACTAAGGTACTAAGGCAAATGGATATGCAGTCAAGGAGCACACATGAGGGACCTACTGTGCTAACCTCTCTGTCAGGGAAAAGGAAGTCGTGAGTTCTAACGCTGTCCCGGATGTTTAAGATCTCATTTAGTCATCACCGTTGTTTTGTCTAAGTCAGTTTCCTCATCTGTGATATGAGATATAAATGACTAATTCATAGTCATTGTGAAAATGAAGTAACACAATGGATTTAAAGTATCTGAAAGGTGGTAAGTAGTTAATAAACTATAGTTCTGATATTACAACTAATCATTTTAGGAATTGTCTGTACATAATTGACACACTGCAGTTGAGAAACAGGTAGCAAATACTTGATAGCAGTGATTTGGAAACTGTGCCCCTTCAAGAAATAGCAGTGCTAGGGAGGTGCCCAAGTGTCTGCTTCAAGAGTCAAGAAGTAGGTACCAAGCTGGAATCCTGTCTCCCGCCAAAACGCACAAAGCCTTGCTCACCCGATTTAGTTCTCAGACATCAGCACAAAATTTCATTTACATAAAGGGAATGGCTGAAACATGAGTGGTGCTTGAAACAAGTGTAGGCCTGAAGGCAGAGGGGAAGGGCTGGTTCTTGGACCTAAATCGAGCAGTGGCAGAAGAAGGCTCCCCACCGAGCTGCAGTCTGTAGGTGGCTCAGTGAGGAGGGACCATCTTCCCCTTCTACCCTCCTGTCTTCTGGAGCCCCTAGTGGCTGAACCCAATGGGACACAGGTAGCCCCCATGACCCTAGAGCTGAGTGGAGGGGGTTGGAGAGCAGCTGGCGAAGGGCGCAAAAACCAAACCCTGTCCTGTCCAGAGAAAGTGAGACCCTGTGATACTTTACATTCTGTGTTAAATTTGACGTGAAAATGGATCCAGCCCGTGCCCAGGGTATCCAACTCAAACACGCAATGAATTTGCCTCTTAGCTGTCATGTTTTTGAACTGCTTTCCTTCAAGTAACGGGCTCTGTCTCCTTGCTGCCAGAAGAGTCTAAGTAGATCTTAGGTTGTCTTCTTGGGAAGAAAAAGGAGGAGCTGTTTTCCTGAGTGATAAACTCCCAGGCAGCTGCTGTATGTAGGATCAGGGCCCATCACATCGCCATGCCTACTCGGTACCTCACCTATGCAGTCCCTGGGATACAGTCCCTGCCCTGGGCTACCTGGAAGGTTCCCCAGGGTGTGTGAGAACTTGGGTCAAGCCTTGGAGCCTAAGCAAGTGTTCACCAGGTGACGTGGGAATAAAAGAATCATCGAAGGAAGTCTCATGCAAAGATTCCAAGGGTGATTCCTTGAGAAGAGCTCCCGACAGGTTTGGAAAGATGTCACTGTCGCTGGCATAAATGTAGGGCCTGGCAGAGGCCCAAGAAAGTGACACTGACTATGATACTCAGGGTTGTCAGGAAGCCCCTCTTAACAAAGACACATAGATTAGTACCTCTTGAGATGTTCAGGCTTGCAGTTTAAGAGGGGAAAAACTGACATAAATTTTATCTTTGGAATTCTACCTGACAAATGCATCTATAGTTTGGAAGTATGCAATAAAATTTTTTTTTGATGGAGAAGAGGGAAGATGACCACACAAGCTGATTCCCAAATAGGAGACTTCCAATCACAGGAATAACTCAGGTAACGTCCAAAGGCCAGTGAATTCGAGAACTGTAATAAAGGAATTTCTAAACTAAATTAAATGAGGCTAGAGGGTCCCTGAGCCCTCTTTAACTACTGAGTTAAGGTTGTGACCCCATCAATGAGCCTATGGGGGCTGATACTTCAGAATGCAGAGCTACTGTCCTGCTTTAAAGTGAAACCAAGTATAGGAACTGTACTTTTAATGGACTGTACATTCACTTTCACATACTCACTTTTAAAGATGAGGGGGAAAATGTCAGGGAGGATTCTCTGGTCCAGGGACACAATGGGGAGGCTTTTGGGTAGGTCAGTGGTCTTCCTGAGGGTCAGCTGGCAGACGCCCATGGAGCAACAGTTTGTGTCCATCCCTGAGTAGCACCCTGATCTCTCCAGGGCTCCCTCCACACCAGCAAGCTGGTTGTGGAACTGCTTTTCCAGAGTCATTTGCATGGGCAGAGATTTGGTTTCCTCTTAAGGTCATTCCTATAAGAAAGGGGACAAGAATCAAAGGATTTTGAAAGGAAACACAGGGAATCTTCCTTAGCTCATGATCGGCCTGTTTCCTGCTCATGTGGGTTTGAAGTGTGCGGGAGGGTGGTCACACAGCAGGGAACAAAGCCATTAGCTGTTCGTCATTCTGTGGGTAACTTAGCTCCAAGATGACTTAAAATTAAAAAAAAAAAAATCCCTTCCTCTGGGGCTAACACAGACTACTATAGTTTCGTACAGATTCACTTGAACACACTGGCTTCGTGCCATGCTAATACTAATAATCCTTTACACAAAAGTCAATGATTTAGATGTTATTTTCCCATTTTACAGATGATGGAAATGAAACAGAACTTCAAGACCAAAAGTCTTAACAACTCCACTATCTTGTTGATGGTGCCCTGCAATTAGCAATTCACAAAATTGTCACCTTGGTTTACGATGTACCTCTTTGACTATATATAAAATAAATAGCTAATAAGAACCTACTGTATAACACAGAGAACTTGACTCAATATTCTTTAATGACTTACATGGGAAAAGAATCCAAAGTTGATATACATATATGTATAACACATATGAATATAGAGGAGTCTAGGTAATTCAGTCAGTAAACAATTTGCCTGCAATGCAGGAGATGGAGAAGGAAATGGCAACCCACTAAAGTATTTTTGCCTGGAGGATCCCATGGACAGAGGAGCCTGGCAGGCTACAGCCATGGGGTCACAGGAGTTGGACATGACTTAGCTGACTAAACCACCACCATACATGTGCTGCTGCTGCTGCTAAGTTGCTTCAGTCGTGTCTGACTCTGTGCGACCCCATAGATGGAAGCCCACCAGGCTCCCCCGTCCCTGGGATTCTCCAGGCAAGAACACTGGAGTGGGTCGCCATTTCCTTCTCCAATGCATGAAAGTGAAAAGTGAAAGTGAAGTCGCTCAGTCATGTCCGACCCTCAGCGACCCCATGGACTGCAGCCTACCAGGCTCCTCCATCCATGGGATTTTCCAGGCAAGAGTACTGGAGTGGGGTGCCATTGCCTTCTCCGTATATATGTATATATAATCATATATAGATATATGTATATGCTTCACTTTTCTATACATTTGAAGCCAACACAACACTGTAAATAAACTATACTACAATAAAAACTAATTTTTAAAAACTCAGTAAACAAAGATCTTTTCAAGAAAATTTATAGCAAAACTTAATCAAAGGAGCATTCTTGGACTTAAAATTCCAAAAAGAAAAAAAAAGATGTACTACTTTTAATTACTATTGAATTCTTCAAATTCAACTTAAATATATTAAAAATACACACATTCTGTCAAACAGAGTGCTTAGTGCTAGGAACTGGAGAGAAACAAAACAGAAGTCTTTTCTTCTGTGAGCTCACTGTCTAAGTAAGGAGAAGTGTGTCAGTAATTAAGTAGAACACTGCCATTGGATTGGTTAGTTATGTGTGTTTTTGTTCTAAATAAAAATCTTTAAAATGACAAAAGAAATGCAATGCTAAATAAGTAAGACAATAAGTGGACATCTGCTTTCCTCCTCACCCCACCCCTGACCCCTAAGCCTGGCAATTTCATCAGTCAGAAGTACCACTGTTACCAGCTTGGTGTATGATTTCTAGGATTTTCTCAATATTTGTGCAAAAATGTTCTGCATCTTGTTTTCTTCACTTAATAAATCAAGGATATAATTCCATGCAAACTTACAGTCTTCAACCAAATGAATGAATCATCATTTATTTACCCATGTTCCTGTGCATAATCTTTGTGTTTCCAGTTGAGACTGCAGGAAATATCTCCTATCTACATATTTGTTCTGGTAATTAAGAAGGTTTATCATAATTTTAAAATTATTATTTATTTATTTTTTAATTTTATTTTTAAACTTTACAATATTGTATTGGTTTTGCCAAATAATTTAAAAATTAACATACAGTTAATTTTGGTGTGTGTGCAGCTTTATGAGGTTTTTTTCTAATATTTATTTGTCTGGCTGCCCCAGGTCTTAGTTGTGGCACTCACGATCTTTTTAGTTGTGGTAGGTAAACTCTTCCCTTGTAGCTCAGAAGGTAAAGAATCTGCCTGCAAAGCAGGAAACCTGGGTTTGATCCCTGGGTTGAGAAGATCGAGGGCATGGCATCCCACTCCAGTATTCTTGCCTGGAGAATCCCCCTGGACAGAGGAGCCTGCTGGGCTACGTACAGTCCATGGGGTTGCAAAGAGTCGGACACGACTGAGAGACTAAACACATGCAAACTCTTAGTTGTGGCATGTGAAATCCAGTTCTCTGACCAGGAATTGAACCAGGGCCCCCTGCACAGGGAGCTCAGCATCTTAGCCACTGGACTACCAGGCAAGTTCCAGCTTTATGAGTTTTAATGCATATATAGGTTCCTGCAACTGCTGGCACATTAGAATACAGAGAAAGCAATTCCTGCACCCCCTGAAAGAGTTTCTGTGCCACTTCTTTGTGGTCATAACTGTCCCACTCCTAATCCCTGGCAATCACTCATCTGCTCTCTATCTTTATAGGCTCACCTGTCCCAGAAGGTTATATAAATGCATCCATACAGTGTGTAACCTTTTTATATTGGTCTCTATTGCTCAGCATAATGCCATATTGTTGCAAGTATTAATAGTTTATCCCTTTTTATCACTGAGTATTATTTTCATTGTTTGGATGTACCACAGCTGTTCATGCTTTTGTCTATTGGAGGACATTTGGGTTTCTCAGTTTGGGGTGATTATGAATAAATGGAGCTGCTAGGACTTCCCTTGTGGCTCAGCTGGTAAAAATCCACCTGCAATGTGGGAGACCTGGGTTCGATCCCTGGGTCGGGAAGATCCCCTGGAGAAGGGAAAGGCTACCCACTCCAGTATTCTGGCCTGGAGAATTCCATGGACTACAGTCCATGGGGTCGCAAAGTGTCGGACACAACTGAATGACTTTCACTTCACTTTACTTCATAACGGAGAAGGCAGTGGCACCCTACTCCAGTACTCTTGCCTGGAAAAACATTCACTGCATGAACATCAGTTTTCTGTAGGCTAAATATGTAGTAGTGGGATTGCTGGGTGATGTAGTAAATGTATACTTAACTTAACTTGATATTATCAGGATTTGTTTGTTTGTTTGGGGGCTCTTTTTTTTTTTTTTTTAGCCTTTCTAATAGGTGTGTAGTGGTATCTCACATTGTTTTGTTTGGCATTTGCCTGGTAGATAATGATATTGACCATCTTTCTGGGTACTTATTTGCCATCCACATATCTTCTATGGTGAAGTGTTTCAGATCTTTTGCCCATTAAAAATATTGAATTGTTTTGAGAGCAGTTGTTTTGCTCTTAAGTTTTGAGTGTTTTAAAATATATTTTGGGTGTAAGTTGTTTGTCATATATGTGATTTGCAGATATTTTCTCCCAATCTGTAGTTTGTATTTTAATATTAATAGTGTCTTTCACAAATCAGAGTTTGAAATGTTGGTTAAGTCAGATTTATCAATTTTTTCTTCATAGATCATACTTGTGGTGTCCTAGCTAACAGCTCACCTCCTAGATCCAACATCATGAAGATTTTTCTTTCATATCCCAAAAGTTTTATATCTTTCCACTTTCATTTAATTTTTGTATAAGGTAGGAGGTTTTAGTTTAGGTCTTTGTTTCATATGGATGTCCAATTGTTCCAATACTACCATTGAAAAAACTAAACCTTCTTCACTGAATTGTTAGGAGATAGATTTTTTATATCAACTGGTGTAATATGAGTATAATTTAATTGTTAAAAGAGTGACTTTTAAAATCAGTCTGCCTAAATTTGAATCTCCGTTCTACCATTGATCACCTGTGTGACAATGATATATATTTAACTTCTTTTTGTCTTAGTCTCCTTTTCTGTAAAATAAAGATAATCATAGTACATACTCCATAAGATTCTATGAGGATTAAGTTACTACATATTGGTGTTGTTTGGTCACTGAGTCATGTGCTACTCTTTGCGACCCCATGGACTTTAGCCCACCGGGTCCTCCGTCTTGCCAGGCAAGAGTACTGGAGTTGCCGTTTCCTTTCCAGTATTCCACGTTACACACATGGAATAAGTGACATATAATAAGTGATGAATTAGGGTTGGCTTTCATGTAACTTTATAGGTATTGCAAGCACGTCCCTCCCATAAGTGCATTCCCAAGGAAATGTAAAATATTGTGACCATTTGTTCCCTAGAGTTGGCAATTTGTGTTTCTTCCTCTGTGAATTGCTACTGATTTATTGACTTTTTCACTTGGTCTTTCACCCTCCAGTAGATTAGTCTGAACTTTACCTCAGGGTGATCTCAGGATCCCACAGAGAAGCAGGAAGCAGCTAGTCTAGGGGAAAAGCAGATCGAAAGCCTCTGTTCGTGTCTGTCACATTTGCTAATGTTCCACTGACCAAGCCTAGTCTCACGGCCAAGCTGAGAGTCAAAAGGTAGAGAAGTTAGATTCACTTCTCAATGGAAAGAAATAGAAATTATTATGACCATTATTTTTCAATCTACTGTAGTTGGCTGATAATTTTATATAAGTTTTTGACATTTTCTATATTGAAATCTTAGTGTTTTCCTTTATGGATTTGCATATAGTAGTGACTTTGGATGACCAGACTGTAAGCTTCTTAAAGGCAGAAACCATATTTTGTTCTTTTCTTCACCTACTGAAAGCCCAGCTCATAGTACTTATTAAGTAAATTCTTATTGAATAAATTCACTCACCAAAAGCCAGCCCCACTTATTCATTTATTTATCCGTGTAGTCCTCCATCAGTGCTTATTGAATAGCTTGTTTATATCAGGGTACTTGCTAATTGTTAGAGATACAATGGTGGACAATAGGCAAAGCAGACTTTTCTCATGGTGCTTAGAGTGAAGCATCATGACTGGTAATGCAACTTAGATATGGGTTCAGATTCTATCTTTCTACTTCTGTGTCACTGGGCATGTTACAGAAAATCTGAGGATTTTTTTTTTAACCTATAGAATGGAATGTAAATGCCTTCCTTCATGAATTCAAGTGCACAAAGTTTGTAAGGCACCTGGCACAGTATCTGTTACATGGTCTGTAATAAACAAAGTTTGATTTCTTCCCAACATGTTATCATCTGAAGCCTGCTGAGAATGCTAGCCCCCTTTCTTTGTCAGTCTCTTCTTAGAAATGGTCATGATTCTGAACTTCTTCCATTATAGACTCATTTCTTTGCTTTGCTCTTCTGATAGTTCTCAGTGGGTCATCACTTTAAGCTATTCTTGATTATTCTCTTTATTATGCAAGCAAATCAACCCAAATTGCCTTCTTTATTGGAACCTGGAGAACAGGACACTTAGGAGTTAAAGAGTTTGTTGAATTCTGTCTTGGACGATAGAAATAGTTGGTTGTGGGAGTGGGTCTGCACGTTTGTGCACATCTTTTGGCAGCAGAAGGGAAGAAGGGAACTTGGCAGGTGATTGAAGCAGAGGAAGAGCCCAGAAAGGGAAGGTGTCCTGGCTCCAAAGATGGATTCCTCTCACGCCAGATAAATTTTCTAGCAGTGGATAAATATGATTCAATTACAGAGCATCCCTCCCTCAGGGTGAAATAATAGAAAAGAGTATAAAGCAGCACTGTAAGTTTTGGGGGAAGTTGTGGTGGGCAAACCTTATTCTGGTAATTCCCACTCTCTGTCCTGTGCCCTTCCCAGCATTTTGGTTGCCTCTCCTTGGTGTCTTTCCTCCTCTAGCCCAGTTTCTACTAAGTTTCACAATTCTTGAGGTACCATCCTGTCAAATTCATAAATATTCCAAATTCCCTCACATTAAAGATTTGTCCTTTTACCCCACTACCCTAGGGTGACAGAAAGGGCCCTGGAGAGAAATTCGTACTTGAGGGCTGGCTTTGCCATTAGCCTTTGAATGACTACCAATCTGTCTGTTTTCCAAGGGTCTCAGTTTACCCTTTATAACATGCGAGGCTTGCACCAGGCAATCTCTAAAGTCTTTTCCAGTTTAAACAATCCTAGGTTTGATGGTGCCATGCCTCCTGCAGCCCCAACTTTCAGAATGGAGTTTGCATGTAAGTGTGTGTTTTGTGAAGTTTCACTGTGTGGACGCTCTGTCTATTCCCTGTATAAAATAAAGACTTGCTTACAAACTGGTGCAAATTCTAATGGTCTAACTAGAATTTGTGATATTTATCCTGAATGGAAAATTCCTGGTGTTCACAGGTGGGGAGAGATGCCATTTCCTCCAGCAGGCAGACAAGGATCCTCTCTGTCTGGGAGGCAAGGGTGGGAAACCGCCATGCTCTTTGGCAAAACTCCTGAGTGAAAACAGTTTGTTGTTAGACACAGCCTACGCATATCAAGGATGTCCTTGTCTAACTCCCAACTATGCAGTTAAAAAGCTAGCAACTTCCTTTGGTTATGTCCAGCCTTGTGCATTTTGGTATCTTCTCATTAATTGCCCAGTATCTTCTTGGAAGGAGCCATGAGGATGAAGTTATTGCTCAGACTTACTACATACATGAAAGGATACTGGAAACAAAGAAAAAAGATTAATGTATTGGAAACTGCCTGGGAACTGGATTTCTTCAGGAGACACAAAAAGGCAGAGAAGATGCTAAAAATACTTTAACATAGAGTTGCTACATAGAAATGGTGCCAGAAGGTCTTGGAATTCAGGATAAAGAAATGAATGTCTGCTTTAGGGCTTCCCTGGTGGCTCAGATGGTGAAGAATCTGCCTGCAATGCGGGAGACTTGGGTTCGATGCTTGGGTCAGGAAGATACCCTGGAGAAGGGAATGGCAACCCACTACAGTATTCTTGCCTGAAGAATCCCATGGACAGAGAAGTTTGACAGGCTACAGTCCACGGGGTCGCAAAGGGTTGGACACAACTGAGCCACTAACACTTTCACTTTCACTTAGGATAGATTTAAGAAAGAATATTCTAGTGGTGAGTCCTATTAAACATGTATCCATTCTTCAGAATCCTGCTCAGTGGTTTCCCTTTGGGGGAAAACTTTCCTGACTGGTTTCTTGTATTTTTTTTGCTTTGTCCTGGTAATTCCAACTCTCCATCAGGCCAAATGTCACTTCCTCAGGGAGCCTTAGCTGATTTATAAACCATTCCTCCACACCAGCCAAGTTTGGCTAAGTTCACTATTATGCTATCCCAGAGTATAATAATATAATTCTCTCTCATGTACCTGTCATGGTTCCAGTGTTACATTTATTTATGTGATTGGTTTGCATGTCTGTCTTCCACATTTGTCTATTTACATATGAGTTAAGATCAGATCTGTTTTAGTAATTATTGTGTCCTAGGGTCAAGTGCAGTACCTTAGCACTTGGGAAGTACTCAGTAAATTAGTAAATGGATGAATAGATATATAAATAACTTAGAGTATTTTTTTAAAGCTGAAGAAAAGTATTCTTTTCTGGACACCCTTAAAAATACCTAAACTAAAATCCAAACAATTCCACCAACTAATCCTGGATAGCTTTGGGGTTCTCTTTGCTTCTTTGGTTCATTGCCAGGGCCTTGAACTTTGGGCCAAGACCTTTTCATTCATTGCCAATTGCCCGATTTCAAAAATACTTTGGCTAAGTTAGTGCTCCTTGCCATTTTAAATATTTAGAATTTTAATATATCTGCTGCTTGGAAGGAGTTACAAAGGTGAGGCAACCAAGGAGACTCTGGAAAAAATTGAAGCATAGTCAATACCACACTTCCAAGAAAACATATGGACAGTTGTTCTGCAGACATGGTATCCTATTCCAAACACATGTCAGTGAGACTCCACCCAAAACCACAATTCTGAGGTAAGAAGAAGCACAAGGGAATAGCCTCACTATGCAATAATTTAATGTTCTTTTGCTCTTAGCTGGCAAGTGCTTCAAAGACACGGGAACTGCATTAATCAACAATCGACTCTGCTGTGATGAACTTGTATGTGGGACAGCAGACTATTTGGAGTCAGTACCTTGTGAGGCGGGGAAATGTATTTTCATTGATATTCATGTTTAACCTTTTCATTTTCTTCATCTGTAATGTGATGACCTTTGAGGTTTTATACATTTTATTTAAGAAAGTTCTTTTTTTTCCCAAATGAAAACTTATGTGGAGCTCAAATGTAAAACAGACAAAAGTTGAGCTGATCAGTGAGCGTATACATATGTGGGAGTGCCTGGAATGCACTCTCTTGATTTCACCTCCACCTCTCTCAGAAAGTTCTGGAATACCTTCCTTAGAAAATGAGAAATAACAACTCCTTGAAATACAGTTTTAAAAGCATGACTTTGTCACTCTTTTCTAATTCAGTATAGTTCTTCGATATGGGTGTAGATTTAAGTCCATAATCCTTTCTATGAATGTTTTTAAAGAAAGATTATTTTCCATGTCTTTGATAGTGGGTCATTATTCGAAGTGTCATCCTAAATTAGAAATCAATCTCAGAAAAGAATCAAGGTTATCCTGAAGCAAAAGGGAAGCTTTGTTGTTCGCAAGCTTTACAAACCAGAAACACTTAAGAAGCTACAGTTGGGTGACTAGTAAGTGAGCTGGACAGTCCTTGCAGGCCAGCCACAAGTTTTGGATGATTTGCTGTCGTCCAAGCTTCTCATTAGGGGCTTTGCTGCTGCTGCTGCTGCTAAGTCGCTTCAGTCGTGTCCGACTCTGTGTGACCCCATAGACAGAAGCCCACCAGGCTCCCCGTCCCTGGATTCTCCAGGCAAGAACACTGGAGTGGGTTGCCATTTCCTTCTCCAATGCATGAAAGAGAAAAGGGAAAGTGAAGTCGCTCAGTCATCTCCGACCTTTATCGACCCCATGGACTGCAGCCCACCAGGCTCCTCCATCCATGGGATTTTCCAGGCAAGAGTACTGGAGTGGGGTGCCATTGCCTTCTCCATAGGGGCTTTTCTAGGGAGGACCTTAGCAGAATCAGAAGTCCTTATATGGGTTTTATTTTGTGGGTTTCCTAAGAAAGACTTATGAAAACCAGTTACGTTTTGACTGCCTGCTGCTGCTGCTAAGTCACTTCAGTCCGACTCTGTGTGACCCCATACACGGCAGCCCACCAGGCTCCCCCATCCCTGGGATTCTCCAGGCAAGAACACTGGAGTGGGTTGCCATTTCCTTCTCCAATGCATGAACGTGAAAAGTGACAGTAAAGTTGCTCAGTTGTGTCCAACTCTTAGCGACCGCATGGACTCTAGCCCACCAGGCTCCTCCATCCATGGGATTTTCCAGGCAAGAGTACTGGAGTGGGGTGCCATTGACTGCCTAGATCCATTTTATTTTTGTTCCCTGTCAGCCACACCTGGTCCATTTTCTAAGTTCTTTCTTAGGGTATTTCTCTTATTTTTATTTGTCCTTAAGTGATTCTATTTTATTTTTGCAAAAGCAATACTGAATACACGAAAATCTATATGCAGAAACTAAATTTAAGCAGCATTTTGTGTTTACCACAATGAAATTTAGTGAGAAAATTTTACTGCAGAAGGTTAAAGGCGTTCAGTACAACACACAGAACATATAATGAACAGAACAACATTCTAAGATACTGCTGGGCTTCAACTGTGATGAACAATATTTGTTAACTCAGCAGGCACCCAGTTATGGCAGCAAGTATTTCCTTACAAACATGACACACTTTTATGCAAATATTGAAAAGTATTTGCAAAATCTTTGCTGAGGGAAAATAGTGTCAATCCCCAAAACATGTAAGATGTATGAAATTCCATACACACCTTACTTATTAGCAGACTCTTAGCCTTGATTTTTTTTTGTTTGTTTTTAAATTATTTATTTTTATTTTGGCTGTGCCAGGTCTCAGTTGTAGCATGAGGGATCTTCAATCTTTGTTGTTTCAGAATGAGAATGAGGAGTCTTTTTTTTTTTGGCAGCATGTGGGTTCTAGTTCCCTGACCAAGGATCAAAGTTGGGCGCCCTGCATTGGGAGCACAGAGTCTTAGCCACTGACCCACCAGGGAAGTCTCTTAGCCTTGCTATTAGTAGAGTAAGTTGAACTAATTAATGAATTTGATCAGACGACTTCAGGCTGAGATTGTGGTGAAACCACCCAAAGCCAGGCTCCAAGCGGACTTGGAGAGGATAGTTTGTGGTAGAAGAAAAGGTGTTGGTGTGGGTACGAACATCCGTGTGAGCCCGGGGGGCTCTGTCTGTTGGCGGTTATTCTCAGGAAAGTACCAGTGGCAGTAGATTCTTGATGGCACCAGTCATGCAGTGGCAGTTACACCTTTCATGGGGCCAGTGGCAGAACCCTTTCAAGAGGCCGCAGGCTGCAACTGTACTTGTGGCAGTGGGGCCTCAGCTTCTCTTTTCTCTTTGAAAGTGAAGTTTGGCCACTCTCCTTCTCCCTTTACTTAAATTTTATTTTAATCAATTTTTTTTTTCAGTGCTATAGAATGACATCACATTTCCTCTCACCAGTCCGAAGTTGAGAAGGAAAGAAAATGCATTATTTGGATGTAATTCAAAAAGATTTGGCTGTGTGTAGGAATAAATGATGAGAGACATATATATTTCTCTGGTTCTTGATTCCCTTCCAGATGCACCATTTTTAGGGACAAGAAAAAACATTTACATTTTTACATTTATTTTTTGGCATGTAGGTAATGTTCAAATGGTTCAAAAGTCAGTCTGCATTAAGTGTACAGTGAAAAGTTTTCTTTGCATCATTGTCCCCCAGTGACCGCATTTTCCCCAATGGGTCACCCTTATTTTTAGCTTCATGAATCACCTTCCTGAAATTCTCTAGATCTATACAAACAAGAAAAAATATAGGTTCTTATTTTAAGAAAGACAGATGATTTTTAAAATTCATTCCAGCAACCTGGTAAGTACTTCTTCCCATATCTAAAGCTCATATACACATTTCTTCTGCTATTTTATGGTAAATGGCAGTACAAAGGACAGAGAATCACAGGTGGAAGAGAGCTTCCTGTAACTGACATGCTGAAGAAGGGTAGCAATGTATAGTCAAATCCAGACTCTCAGTGTATACAATTTCCCTTTCTTTCCCTTTCTGAAAGTAATGGGAGAGAGCCGGGAGGAGCAAAAGGAAAAAGAAACTAGACCCATACCTAGAAACGATTTGCAGATGCAGTGTGGTTGTCTTTTCAAATCAGCTGCCTTTTCTATTATTTCCTAAAGTCATTAAATAAACCATGGCCCGTGCTGACCCAGTTTGGTGAGTTCAGAGCAGAGCCCTTGATTTTGGCAAAGCATTCAACTGGCCCTAGAAATGAGCCAGGATCTCATTGGAGCTGAAAGAATTACTGTGCTTCTTTCCTCCTGAGGACTCTCTCTGGGAGCAAATCTGGAATGAGTGAGTGTGGGAGAAGAGGTGGCACTTGCTGGGAGCAGGGCTATGTGTGCGTGTGGAAGGGCAGCTGTTCCCTGGTGTTATTTTGGAGGCTGCAATTCCCCTCCTAGGTTTGCTAGCTCATCCTCTCTTGTGATACTTTTCTTATCCTAACCTCTGTTCCCTCTCTTGAAATCTTAAACCAATGAGGCTAGAAGCAAGATAGATGCTTGAGGGTCAGGCTTGGACAATCCATTCTAGTCAAGTTTTCTACCCTCAGTGTGTTGAGTTAACCTTACAAGAAAAAAATTACAGCACCAACTCCTACTTACGTTAAGACTTGACTTTGAAATTCTTCCTAGAGAGTCAGATTAAAATGTATCTCCTAGTAGAATCATCCTTAAAACATCACTGCATATATCAAACGTTGGCAAACTCCATTGAAAATTATATGAGGACTTCATGGCAGGCACAGAACTTGGCATGAGTAGGTCTTGTAGATGAATAGCTACTCCAAATCCTCAGCAATGATTGACCACCTTTCTATGGTATTTTGTAAAAACATAACATCTACTTCCCCACCCCCATGAGCTCAGTAATTATCAAAAGGGTCTTTTTCCTTTTTTTCAAAACAGTCTTTTAAATGTGGGCAAGGAGTCCGTTTAGACTCAGAAGAGCACTTTCAATAATTTTTAAAAAAAAAATGAAACATGGTTGATTTACAGCATTGTGTTAATTTTGCCATATAGCAAAATGATCCAGTTATACATCTATATGTTCTTTTTCATTTCTTTCCCATTATGGTTTATCATGAAGTGCTGAGTATAGTTCCCTGTGCTGTACCATAGGACCTTGTTGTGTATCCATCCTATGTGTGTTAGCTTGCGTCTGCTAACCGCAGTGTCCCACTTCATCCCTCCCCTGCCCCTCTCCCCCTTGGCAACCACAAGTCTGTTCCCTACATCTGTGAGTCTGTTTCTATTTCAGAGATAGCTTCATTTGTGTTGTATTATAGATTCCACCTATAAGTGGTATTATGTGGTATTTGTCTTTCTGGTTTACTTCGCTTAGGATGATAATCTCTAGGTCCACTGCTGTTGCTATAAATGGCAGTATTTCATTGTTATGGTTAATTAATAGTCCATGGTGTGTGTGTGTGTGTGTGTATATATATATATCATATCTTCTTTATCCATTCATCTGTCAATGGACATTTAGATTATTTCCATGTCTTGGCTATTATAAATAGAAGAAAACTTTCCTTTTTAACCTAATTTTTCTGAAAGTGGGAACCAAGTGAATTGGTGAGATTGAATAAGTCAGATCAGGTATAAAATTTGTCCATCTGTCCATTCATCCATTTATCCAACAGATGCTCATTAAGTCTTATCATCTAGGAAAAGAGAGACCAAGTAAAATAATCCCAGATTTTGGTAATCTTTATGAAGGAAACAAATAGAAGGCTGTACTGTGGGTAGTGGGATGAGAGTGTGTAGATAGTATAGATAAGATAGGTAAAGAAGACCTCCAAGAGATAGGCATTAAGTTCAGACCCCAAAGGATGAGGAAAGTTAGCCTTGTAGAGAGTGAAAAAAGCATTCCAGGCACAGCGGTCACCACGTCCAAAGGCTTTGGGGTACAAAAGGCCGCAGTACAGCTAAGGAATTGAAAGACCAGTGAGAATTTGAATTCCAGCTCTGACCTGGAATAAGCTACTCAATCTTTTGCACCCTCATTTCTTTATATTTGAAAATGAGGTAGTAGGCACATACCTCCTGGGGTTGTTGGGAGAATTTGATGACTATTAAATGAGATAACACATAACCTACTTGAATCCCTTTCCATCTACACAAAGATCTCTGGGACTCCACTAGACCCTTGTAAGCTGATGTGTTTGACCTGTCTAGTCTCCTGATCATTTTATATAGACTTGAGAATCAATCATCACTGGAGCCAAAAAACATCCTCCATCCCTGGTGTTTCCACATTCACCAAGAAGAGAGACTAGGCAAGATTCCATTGGCTTATCTTAGAAACTTTGGAAATGAGAATAGAAAGGGAGAGGGAAAGAGGAAGAAGGAGAGCAAGAAAGTAAAATGAGAGGGTTTTCTTTTTGTGAATGCGCGTTATCACTATTTTGAAAGTCAGGTAGAATTTTGTTTTTACATTTGGGGAGATTTGAGGTTTGGGATGAGGTGTTCAGAAAACAGAATAAAGAGAAATGAAATAATCATCATTGAGTACCCCATATATTACAGACACCGTTCTTGGAAGTTTATGTACTTTATTTCATTTAATCTTTACAAGAATCCTGCAAGACAGGTCTTTGTCATCGTTCAGTCAGTCAGTCGTGTCTGAATCTTTGTGACCCCATGGACGGCAGCACGCCAGGCTTCCCTGTCCTTCCATCTCTTGGAGCTTGCTCAAACTCATGTCCATCGAGTCAGTGATGCCATCCAACCATCTTGTTGTCCTCTGCCATCCCTTTCTTCTCCTGCTTTCAATCTTTCCCAGCATCAGGTCTTTTCTAATGAGTTGGCTCTTTACATCAGGTAGCCAAAATATTGGAGTTTCAGCTTTAACTTCCAATGAATATTCAGGACTGATTTCCTTTAGGATTGACTGGTGTGATCTTTTTGCTGTCAAAGGGACTCTCAAGAGTCTTCTCCAATACCACAGTTCAAAAGCATCAATTCTTTGGCACTCAGCCTTCTTTATGGTCCAGCCCACATCCATACATGACTACTGGAAAAACCATAGTTTTGACTATACAGACCTTTGTTGGCAAAGTGGTATCTCTGCTTCTTAATACACTGTCTACATTTGTCAAAGATGAGGCTCAGGGGGAAATGCAAAGTTCACTCCATTCCCCTTCACCTTGTAGAATTTATTATGGAATCAGACAATACCTTGCTAATGATGAGAGTCTATAAAGTTAGCATATGGTGTATGTAATTGACATACTTCTTTAGAATACTTTACTGCTGGGATGTGTGCCAAGTCTCTTCAGTCATGTCTGACTCTTTGCAACCCTATAGACTGCAGCCCTCCTGTGGACTGTCTGTCCATGGGATTCTCCAGGCAAGAAAACTGGAGTGGGTTGCCATGCCCTCCTCCAGTGGATCTTCCCACTGGTTTTCTCAAGGATTTAACCATTGTCTCTTACGTCTCCTGCATTGGCAAGCAGGTTCTTCACCACTAGCCCACCTGGGAAGCCCCAGTTATTGGGATAGAACCACAGTATCACTAATTGATTAATAATTATCATAAATAGCATAAATAGTAATTATTAATGATAGTTGATAATAAAAATGATAAAGCCATTATCCTGAATCTGTCTCAACACTTACTGAATATTTAACTATGTCTCAGGCACTGCAGTGGTAAAGATACCTTGTGCACAGCTTGTTTGGGGAATGGAGAATGAGTAACAGTCCATTACAGTGCGGTGGGGTAAGAGTGGTTAGCAGGGTCTAGGTGACAAGGAGTTTTGATGCCATAAGAGTTTCAGATTTCGTCCAATGGAAGATAAGCATATGGTCAGAGTAGAATTTTAGAAAGACTGTTCACACAGTTATTCTTAGACAAAGCTTTGTGAAACCACCTTATCCTGTGGGGCCATGTTAATAACCTTCCTTATACATTATGTTCCCTCCTTCCTTTTAGCAACAGTGGACGGTGCCATGGACCTGATCCTGATCAATTCCCTACCTCTTGTATCTGATGCTGAGACATCCCTCACTTGCATTGCCTCTGGATGGCGTCCCCATGAGCCCATCACCATCGGAAGGGACTTTGAAGCCTTAATGAACCAGCACCAGGATCCACTGGAAGTGACTCAAGACGCGACCAGAGAATGGGCTAAAAAAGTTGTTTGGAAGAGAGAAAAGGCTAGTAAAATCAATGGTGCTTATTTCTGTGAAGGGCGAGTTCGAGGACAGGCAATAAGGATACGGACCATGAAGATGCGCCAACAAGGTAACATGCCTCTTAGTTGTGAGCAGATGAGGTCTACTGAGACACACACCTGCCTCTTGTCTTGGCAGCTGCTCACTCAGGCTGGGCACGAGCCCTCTGAGTGTGGAGTTTGAAGACCTTGTCTGCCTCTTTCCAAGAGTTACTGTCTCTAGTGTACAGAGCATTAGTGATAAGAGCTAATCCAGTCCAGCTCCCTCATATACACTCCTTTCACTAGACATTGTGCCTAGCTCATGAAATGAAATGAAAATACACATCACATGTTCTACTGAGGACTCCATGGTCCTCACGGAGACCTGGACATGTTACATGTATATAATATGATTCATATCAATGAAGACAGCTGTCCACTGCCAGCTCAGTTTAATTGGTTACTTGGTGTATTAGTTATCTATTGACACAGTAATTATGTGTAACACACAGCTGAAATCACAGTGGCATACTACAATCAACAGTCCAAGGTTGTGTGTTTAAGTCAGCTGGCTTGATGCAGTGGCTCTGCTGGTCTTGATTGGGTGGCTTTCTCAAGTGTATGGATGTTGGCTGGCTGTAGGTTTATCAGGCTGGCGTTGCTTGGGCTTCCTTGGCTCTGTTCCAGTTGACTGTTAATCTGTTAACAAGCTAACCTAGGTATATTCTCACGGAGACGGCAGGGTACAAGACAGCAAGTGGAAACATACAGGGTTTCTTGAAACCTAGCCTCAGTACTGTATGCCCTCACTTTTGTCTCATTTTATTATCCAAAGCAAGTCAAAGAGTCGAGCTAAAGTCCAGATGGGGGGCACTACACAGTTAAACAGCCAAGAGTTTGGTTACAAGGGGGGATGAAGAATTGGGACCCTTTTTATAGGCTGCCATTCTTGTTAAATAGTGGTTTAATTTTAGCAGTTGAGACGGAGGATGTCGAGAGCCTTCTTATGGCTGATCCACGTTGATGTTTGACAGAAACCAACCAAAATGCTGTAGAGCAATTATCCTTCAATTGAAAATAAATAAATTTGATTATATAAAAAAGGAAGAGTGTTACTCCTTGCTATGCCTCACAAAGCAGTGATGTGGTGGAAGTGGGGCAACCAGAGAAAAATGGAAGTGAGTACAAGTTGTATCTTTGGGCCAGTCCACCAAACTCATGGCAGTTGGAGGAGATGTCATTGTAAACATCGTTTAATGACTCTGTTCTGCCCTAAGGCAGCAAGATTTTAAGATCAAAGTGATAAAACCATTATTCATCAAAAATGAGGGAAAAGGCTTTCTTAGCAAAACCCTAACATTCACCTTTAAGTGACACCAGGCGAGTGGGAAAAATGCACAACAGAAATTCCCAGGAATGCAGCCCTCCAGTGAGGGAAGAGAGGTTGAACAAAGGGATGTGAGGTGTGCCAAAGCTATCATGGCTGAAGTCGACTGTTATTTTTCAAATGTGGCATCTGGGATTTGACTTGTATTAAGAGTTATGTCCTTCTGCGGATGTGTCCACATTCTGAACAAAGATGATCTGAGATTTGTGCCCCAGTGGCCTCACAGCAATGAAATGTGAAATGCCTTTTCTGGGCTGTCTTGGAAATGTATAAATAGGAAACCATAGAGCGTATTAAACCAAAACATTGGGAGTCTAAAAACAATTATAATGATCCCTCCAAAGTGAGAGTCCAGGTCAGCACTGGTAAGGATAGTTTAAATTCAGTTAAATGAGGCTAAGGCAGGCATAGATAGTGACAAACAGTGGGGAGAAAGTGGTTTTTTAGACTCACATTCACCTGAGTTTAATTATTTTTCTACTACTTACCAGTTGTATGACCTTAGCGAGTTATTCAACTTCTATTGGTCTCATTTTTAATCATCTGTGAAATGGGTATATCTTCAAAAGTGTCTTGGGTTTTAAATAAGAATAAGATGGTACATGCGAGAAGCCAGCTCCCATGAGTGTAAGATTCGATTTACATAGTAGCTATGTTCCTGAAAGCCCGTGTAAAGTGAGATATTGCAGAACGATTTACATAATAATAACAATAGCCATTTGTAAGTGGTGGGAAAGGGATTTGATGCCAAGCAGTCTGGCTTCAGAGCCTGTACTGTACTACCCTTTCCATATCACTCTCACTTAAGGTTAACAGCCCTCCCCCAGTCTGAGCACTTGTTTTGTAAAGTAGGACAACTCTAATGGAAACCCCAAAAAGCAACCTAGAGCACAGAGACATGGGGGTGAAGGTCAGCCAGACATGGGTTTGAGCCTAGCTCTGCAAGTGCTGGTATAACCCAGCGCAAGTTACTTAACTGAAATCGTAGTTTGTTCATTTGAAAAATAAATGGAGATAGAGACTTTACCACATACGTTTGAGGATCAAATGAAACCACTAGCATTATCTGGCTTACATTAGATGTTCAATAATTATCATTATTTAGTGCCTTGGAATGAGCAATAATTTAGTGGAACTGTTACTTTTCCCATTCAATTATGGAAGATTTTAATATCAGCTGTCGACATAATTGTGGAGGTTTAGACAAAATAGAAAAATAGGTAGTATGTTCTCTCCTGTATTTGAATAACATCATATCAGGCTGTTGAACTGATTTTCTTTGACCATCCAATGGCTGAAATATGTTGCAAGGAAAGTGATATCTTTTATGGTGAGTCAAGAAAACCTCCAACACTATGTCTTCATGACACTATTAATTCACTACTAAAACTTCTTGGGAACTCAGGAGCGCCTGCCTAGGGACACAGGAGGATAGGATAAACACAACTATATTCCTGCTTGCTGCTGACTCGTGTATCTGGGGAGGAAGTGGAAAATCCATTTGAGATGTGGCAAAACACGGCTTAAATTGGCTCACGTAGTCCAAATAGCCGAATGGCAGAAGGATTTTTTTTGTTTGTTCTATCAATGGCATCATCTGAAAAAGTCAAAAGCAGTTTGTTCAAACCTCCCTGAAAATTGCATTTGCGGGTAGGGAAGTATAAATGAAGTTTGAAACACTTTCACATCTAAAAATCTGTTTCAGAGTGTTCTATCAGAGGACAGCTATGTTATTTTTCTTCCTATTTTCATTTGAGAAATAGCTTTAAGAACTTGCAGTTTCCCAAACATGATTTATGAAGTTGACAGATTTGCCATTTGTATCTGAATAACTCAAATGAACATGTTAAAAATAGAAAAGAAAATAGAAAAATTGGAAATCAGATTCTTTTATGTATTCTTTCCACAAGTATCCTTAAGCCTCTATTTGAGCCACACATGGGAGGCTCATTGATGTTAACATTTCTTAAATACTATGTGCCTAACATCTCCCTAGCAACTTTTTATACACATTGCTGTGTAATTGAATCATTAGCAGATGCATATCTGATGAGAACCATTATGATTTTCTATTAATAGATAAGCATTGTAACTTAGAAGCATTTACATACCTGGTTCCCTTTATTAGACCTGGGAAGATGTACCGTGGCCAGATCCCAGAACCAAGGCCCTAACCACCACCCTGCACTGCCTTCCAAAACCACCATGAGCCTGCCCTCCTGGAATGCCCAGTCCAGTAGGAGAGATACACTTTGCGTGAGGCTGTAATTGGGAAGGGCAGAGCATGTGGGAAGACAGTACTAGGGCAGTTAACCTGGATTCCTGGATGTGAGAGTTGGACTGTGAAGAAAGCTGAGCGCCGAAGAATTGATGCTTTTAAACTGTGGTGTTGGAGAAGACTCTTGAGAGTCCCTTGGACGGCAAGGAGATCCAACCAGTTCTTCCTAAAGGCGATCATTGGAAGGACTGATGTTGAAGCTGAAACTCCAGTACTTCCAATGTACACTCAAAGGAGTCCTGGGTGTTCATTGGAAGGACTGATGTTGAAGCTGAAACTCCAGTACTTTGGCCACCTGATGCGAAGAGCTGACTCATTTGAAAAGACACTGATGCTGGGAAAGATTGAGGGCAGGAGGAGAAGGGGACGACAGAGCATGAGATGGTTGGATGGCATCACTGACTCAATGGACATGGGTTTGGGTAGACTCCGGGAGTTGGTGATGGACAGGGAGGCCTGGCATGCTGTGGTTCATGGGGTTGCAAAGAGTCAGACATGACTGAGTAACTGAACTGAACTGAACTGAACTGAACTGAACCTGGATTCTAGGATTCTGGAAGGCCCTTGGAAAAAGTGATGTCTCAATGGAGACTGCTGAATAAGTAGGACTTGGTGAAACACAGGGAAAGGGAAGAGAAGGGAAGAAGTGGATGTGAGTGATCACGTGGTCTGTTTGTAGCACTGAGCACAGTTCTGAATGGCTGGAAGGGAGAAGTAAGGACATGCGCCTAGGGGAGGATGATTCTGAAGGGCTGATGTCTGGAACAAGGCTGGAGGTCTTAAGTGTGTGTCTCAACTTTCACACTTACTCATGGTCAGGAGGCCTTCAAGAAGGGGCTTAGTCACCCTTAACTCCACCACCCACATGATAGACGTGGATATCTTGTCTTCATAGGGCTGTTAGGTAATTACTCAAAATAATAATGGACATAAAATGAAAGATGTTTCCCATAGATGAAAAATAATTGAGCTAAGTTTCAGTTGTCTCCTTCAATTTAATGATAAATAAACACTAAGAGTAATAATGTCATTTTACTACCTTATAGTTTCTTCTCCACTCCTTAAGAAATAAGTGAATTATATTCTTGGGTAAGGTCTTTGAGTTAATTAACCAATCCAAATGGTCCCGAGCAAGTCATCTTCTAATGTAGGCATCAGTAATTTCATTTTAAAAATAAAATGTTGGGCACTTCCTTGAAGTTCAGTGGTTAAGACTCCACATTGCTAACGCAGGGGGTGCAGGTTTGATCCCTGGTCAAGGAACTAAGATCCCACATGTCATGCAATGTGATCCAAAGATAAAGAATAAATAAATACTTCTTTAAAAAAAAAAAAAAAAGTCCTAGGAGAGGCCTCTGGAACCGAACTACCTGCTTCAAATCCTGGCTGTCCCGTGAACTTGCTGTGTAATCTTGAAGAGAATTCTTAACCTCTCTGTACCTTGATTTCCTCATTTATAAAATTAGGATAATTGTAGTACCTATCTCCTGGAGATATTATGAAAATTAAATATGTGCAAGGTTCTTAGAACAATGCCTGGTTCATAGGAGCTTATTGTTTTCATGATCCAGTCAAGTCACATGATTATCCGACTATGTGTAAAGTTTGAGCCAGATTCTGGTGTCATCAGGAAGCCCAAGTTGCAAGGTTGGCTTGTGGATGCCCCTCATTAGTCCTCAGCAAAGATCCGTCAGCCTAGAGCCATGAAGGCAGAAGGTGGCAGGCTGCGCGGCAGGAGAACACTGCCGTGTGACTGTGTTCAGATCCTCACAAAACAGGGAGCTTAAAAGGCACAAAGTCTGAAATAATAAAGAACCACAGAACGGGCAGAAAGAACAACCACACTGGAGTTGAGCCGAAGGGGGAATCTCGGTTCCCTTTCAGAATACAATGCTGAGTGAGAAGTCCCACGGTTAGCTAAACAATCTTCACACAAAGGAGCAGAAAATATAAACAAACCACAGAGAAAGGAACAACAGCATGAAATGGTCACAAAAATTCTCACAGGAACTGAAGGGCATGTCGCAGAGAGTACGAGACACTTGGGTGAGGTTGCGAAATGAAGCTTCTAGTCAGGAGACAGGGAGCCCTGGAAAGTGGCCCCTGGGGTCCCCTGTCTGCCTTCCCCAGCACTCGTGGCCACACCGCACATGTCAGCACAGCAGCGTGGCCTTCATTTATGTTTGGGAAGGATCCTGACCTCTTCTAAGCACCCAGGGCTTTGACATACATCATTTAATGTTCATGTTTGTTGTTGTTTAGTCGCTGTTTAGTCTCTTCGTCATGTCTGACTCTTTTGCAACCCCATGAACTGTAGCCCTCCAGGCTCCTCTGTTCATGGAATTTTCCAGACTAGAATACTGGAGTGGGTAGCCATTTCCTCCTCCAGGGGATCTTCCCAACCTAGGGATTGAACCCACATCTGCTGCATTGGCAGGCAGACTTTACCACTACGCCACCTTGGAAGCCCTTTAATGTTCCTAACAACTGTTTAAGGCAAATACTTGTACTTCCAAATTACAGATGAGGAAGCTGAGGTGTTCAGAGGTGAAGTAACGGGGTCAAAGAGGTTCAGAAATTGGCAGAGGGTGACCTTAAGCCCAGGACTGTCTCGTTCCAGTGCTCACAGTGCTCTTTGATCTATACCATTCTCCCTCTGGGTCCACATTCATCACCATCTGCCCCACAGCATCTCTGTGGGAGTCTTGCAGAGTGCCATGCCTGGGTTGGCAGGTACTAAGGAAAGCAAGAAGATGTACCTAAAGCCCAGGTGCTTTTGAGCATAGTGCAGAGGCATCGTGTGCCTTCACAGGGTAGCTCTCTAAGCTAACATGAAAATCCCCTGACTCCTGCCAAGTCCCGGATCTCATCCTCTGATTCAAGTTTCAGTTGTTCCTGGAGAAGCTATGTAACCTCATTTTCTCATTTGGCTTTTTTCTCTCTCTTTTAATAGCTTCCTTTCTACCAGCTACTTTAACTATGACTGTGGACAGGGGAGATAATGTGAACATATCTTTCAAAAAGGTATTGATTAAAGAAGAAGACGCAGTGATTTACAAAAATGGTGAGTCCATATGTTTTGTTTCATTCCCGCACTGTTGTGTAAGGCATCAGACAGCCAAGCAATATTGGGTCATTATCTCATGCCAGTCTGGGGGGGCAGATGTTTGAAGTCAAGCTGCTCAGTGAAAATGTTAGTTGCTCAGTCCTGTCCGACTCTTTGCAACCCCATGGACTATAGCCCACGAGGCTCCTCTGTCCGTGGAATTCTGTAGGCAAGAATACTGGAGTGAGTAGCTATTCCCTTCTCCAGGGGATCTTCCTGACCCAGGGATCAATCCCTGTTCTCCTGCACTGAAGGCAGATTCTTTACTGTCTGAGCCACCAAGAAGCTCAAACAAATTCTATGATAGAAGCTGTCTTAGGTAACACGTTTGGTTACTTAAGTAAATTAAGTAAAATGGAAATTTACATACATATGTGAAATGTACCTACAGTGTATTGGGTTAGCCAAAAAGTTCATCTTTTCCATAAGATGTTATGGGAATATGCAACATGAACTATGAATGTTCAACAAAATTCCATCATGATGGAATCTTGGGGTCTCCGATTCTGCCATGTGATATGTGACACTGTTTGATTGCAAGGCTAAGGGAAAGGGCAGAGTGCACCTGGAACGCCAGTTGGTGGTGATTCTGGGGTCTAACTGTGCAATGCAAATCTGTCTGTGTCCAACTACTATTTGGCAGCATCTGGTGGCAATTGTCTCATGCAGCTGAGATATTGATGGGGACTAGTCTAAGCTCTGTGGATAGGTGAGGCTTACAGATGGGAGTAGTAATTCTAGGTGTCTCTTAATTGATTGGTTGGCAAGGTTACCTGACATTTCCCCAGGTTTGCCTAGTTGCCTCTCCCGGCGGAAGATAAGAACGTTAGGCTACCCTCATCTTCATGTGTTCAGTGGTGGACCTCAGAGACTAACCTGTCTACTCCAACACCATCCCTTTCTCGAGTTTTGGGAGAGCATTCAATAGCAACCTTTTCATTCTTCTCCCACATCTGATATGCTTGAGCACATTTTCTATATCAGGTCAGGGAAAGCTGATCAAGTGGAGGGGCCAGACAAGGGAACAGGAGTGTGTGAGGGTGACCCATGGCTCTTCACTCTTCTCCCTTACAGGTTCCTTCATCCACTCGGTGCCCCGGCACGAAGTCCCTGACATTTTGGAAGTGCAAGTGCCTCACGCTCAGCCCCAGGATGCTGGCGTGTACTCGGCCAGGTACATAGGAGGAAACCTCTTCACCTCAGCCTTCACCAGGCTCATAGTCCGGAGTAAGTGACGGTGTAGCTGTTACAATTTTGAGTTGTGAGTAACCAAAACTGACTCTGGATACTTAAGCAAAAACTGGGATGACTTGGAAGTATACTAAAGACTCTTAAAAACTGATTTAAAGGCTGACAAGCAAGTTCCAGAAAATATCTTCCAGGGAAGATCTGCAGCTCAGCACTGCAGTGTGGGAGGGTGCTACCATTACCCTAACTTAGCTTCAGTGATGTTTCACTTACTTCTAAGTGTTAAACTCTCAGGATAAAGAGTCAGATTGGTCTAAATATTTGTCAGGTGTCTACCTGCCTAGACCAAGGAGTTATAGATGGGGGTGGAGCCGCATATTACAGCGAGGGCACTAGGGCCTCACACTTGAATAGCAGCAGTTTCCTCAGACAAAATGGGAATCCCTCTGAGCTGGACAGTCCCCCCAAAAGGTGTCTGCTACTGGGAGAAGAGTTAGGCCTTCTGGGTTAGTCTGCTGCTGCTACTGCTAAGTCGTGTCAGTTGTGTCTGACTCTGTGCGACCCCACAGACGGCAGCCCACCAGGCTCCCCGTCCCTGGGATTCTCCAGGCAAGAACACTGGAGTGGGTTGCCATTTCCTTCTCCAATGCATGAAACTGAAAAGTGAAAGTGAAGTTGCTCCGTCGTGTCCGACTCTTCGTGACCCCATGGCCTGCAGCCCACCAGGCTCCTCTATCCATGGGATTTTCCAAGCAAGAGTACTGGAGTGGGGTGCTATTGCTTTCTCCGAGTTAAAACACTAAGTCCCCCGTAAATCACACACTTTTGAGATCATTTAACTCCAAAATGTGTTTTCTGTTTTCAGGTTTGAAAAATGAGAGTATTAGAACTAGTGAAAATGTTTTCCCCCTATTATAGCTATCAAGGTAGAAAGTAACTATCACCAGTCATTTTTACCAAAAATTGATCTATAGAAAGCAAAAAACTTGCCCTGAGTTTTCCCCAGTTGTGTTAGGTGTTCATGATATGAAATGTTCAGGCCTTCGGGTCTAAGTATTCTGACAGGGATGCCCTGTCATTCCTCTAATGATCAGCACCCTAATTCATGAAAGTACTTGTTTTGCTTTGCATTATATTCATGCATTCATTCATTCAACAAATCTGTGTGGATTATAAGTCTCTGCCAAGCATTATGTTGGTGTTGAGAATACAAAGATAATAAGATGACTGACTGTCCCTCAGGTAATTCTCAAGCAGAGCAGGTACATACATAAATAGATAAACAGGTATTGCAGTATGACAATAGACCTATGAAAAGTGTGGGTCATCTAGTTTGGGCAAATAAAATCCCCTTTCATTCATCTCCTTTCTTTGAGAATCTGAATGGCAAGGACACAATTTGCATTCACTTCATTAAGATGGGCTCTCCAGCTTGATATTGAAACTCCAACTAAAAATCTTAATTTATCTACTTAAATGATTGTAATATATAGTGGAACTATATATAACTTTGTTCTATATTTTCCAAGTCTCATGTAAATGTGTTATCATACTTTTATAACTTAAAAAAAATTTTTTTAATAAAAAGATGGTCTCTCCAATGTGATATAGCACCATGTTCCATGCTCAGAATCAGGGATAAATTGGCAAATTTCATAACAATATCAGAAACATCAGATATTGATACATGGTAAAAGGTTTAAAGCTTTTTTTTCTTTAACATCAGAGCAAATAAGATTTAGCATAGTTTAGAATTTAAAATTCTCCTGAACTTTTAAGATAAAAGACTTCGAACACATTTTGATCTCCAACTTGTCTCCTTTTTAGATTGTCAGAAGCACATTTATTTTCTTTTGCTCTCATTTCAGTAAAACTGTTGGAAAAGCACTGCTAATACCTAAAATCATTCTAACAAAGTTTGAGCTGGGTCACAACCATCCCATTTAAAAGTACTTTTAAAAGTACTTTTCCCTACTTGGAGCTTCCCTGGTGGCTCAGACAATAAAGAATCTGCCTGCAATGTAGGAGACCTGGGTTCAATCCCTGGGTTGAGAAGATCCCCTGGAGAAGGAAATGGCAACTCACTCCAGAATTCTTGCCTGGAGAATTCCATGGACAGAGGAACCTGGCGGACTACAGTCCCTGGAACCTCAGAGTCTGACACGACTGAATGACTAACACTTTCCCTGCTTGACCTCTTTTATGTTTACTAAGAAATGAGGTACAGTTGAAGGCACTTGTCCATTTCTCATAACTAGAATATCTTTTCAGGTAAATTTGAACCCTAGGAATCAGTTCAGTTCAGTTGCTCAGTCATGTCCAACTCTTTGCGACCCCATGGACTGCCGCACGCCAGGCCTCCCTGTCCATTACCAACTCCTGGAGTTTATTCAAACTCATGTTCATTGAGTCGGTGATGCCATTCAACCATCTCATCCTCTGTCGTCCCATTCTTCTCTTGACTTCAATCTTTCCCAGCATCAGGGTCTTTTCAAATGAGTCAGCTCTTCACATCAGGGGGCCAAAGTATTGGAGTTTCGGCTTCACCATCAGTCCTTCCAATGAACATTCAGGACTGATTTCCTTTAAGGTGGACTGGTTGGATCTCCTTGCAGTCCAAGGAGCTCTCAAGAGTCTTCTCCAACACCACAGTTCAAAAGCATCAATTCTTTGACATTTAGCTTTCTTTATAGTCCAACTCTCACATCCATACATGACCACTGGAAAAACCATAGCCTTGGCTAGATGGACCTTTGTTAGCAAAGTAATGTCTCTGCTTTTTAATATGCTGTCTAGGTTGGTCATAACTTTCCTTCCAAGGACTAAGCGTCTTTTAATTTCATGGCTGCAGTCACCATCTACAGTGATTTTGGAGCCCCCAAAAATAAAGTCTGTCACTGTTTCCACCGTTTCTCTATTTGCCATGAATTGATGGGACTGGATCTTTGTTTTCTGAATGTTGAGCTTAAAACCAACTTTTTCACTCTCCTCTTTCACTTTCATCAAGAGGCTCTTTAGTTCTTCACCTTCTGCCATAAGTGTGGTATTCTGTCATAAAGACTGAGTATTAAAAATCAAACTGGTTATACTTACAGGGTTTCTTTTCAGCATAAATTCTCTCCATGGCAGTGTAGCAGATTCACTTTGCTGTACAGTGGAGACTAACACAACCCTGTAAAGCAACTGTACTCCAATATAGTTTTGTTTTGTTTTGTTTTTTTAAGATTTTTTGAAAACATTAAGATTGTAAGATTTATCTTTGGATGCCATGGATCTATAGTCTCCTAAAACACAAAACCTTTTTATATTTTGAAGAAAATCACAGAGGCCTAACTGCATACTTGGAGAAGGAAATGGCAACCCACTCCAGTATGCTTGCCTGGGAAATCCCATGAACAGAGGAGCCTGACAGGCTACAGTCCATGGGGTCGCAAGAGTCGGACACGACTGAGTGACTAAAAGACAACGAATTGCGTACTTGTTGCTTATCAAGGAACTCTTTTCCTGCCTTCATCCCTGGGAGATCACCCCATTTATCTCCTCAAGCTTAATCCTTTTCTCTTTCCCAGGATTAAGAGTGAAACTGTGACAGGTCTACAGATTGGTACATAGGTTACTGTAACAGGAGACCCACTTTTATCCCAGGGTTCTGTCAGCATTAGTTTTCAGCGTCTGAAGATAATCCGGGGTCTGGCTTTTAAGAAATCACTGATTGTGTAGGATTTTCCCCTTTATACATGAAGGCATGTAAACACTAGCTTTGAGACATTTTGTAGCTTTATCTGTTAGGTGGTTGCCTGTCAGACTGGGTCTGTGTTGACAGTCTTACTGATTATTCTAGAGAAAATACTGATAACCAGGAGTTCTTGCCAAAAATATTATAAGCCGTTGGCACAGGTCCACGTTTACCACTGTGAGACTCATATTCAGGGACAAAGACATTAGTTCCTTTCAGAAGAAAAATTAAACTAAATTCCTGACCACAAAAGGTCACCCCACCCCACTCCCCCTGACTTTTCCTTATGTTAGAAGGTATCCTTGGGTCTAATTAACAATCTCAGATCGCCAGGCACTGAAGTGGAGGAGCCAGGAAATACGAATCTGGGAAGCCTCTTACCATTCTTGTGCTTTCAGCCTTGGATCTTGCTTCATTTCTTCTGTGCTTTCTACCTGAAAAATATATAAGTGCTACTAGCTCCTGCTTCCCCTTTTAGCTTGGCTCCCTTCTCCACATTCTTCATCTTTTAAAAATTTTTATTTAATATTGAAGTATGGCTGATTTACAATGTTGTGTTAGTTTCATATGTACAGTAAAGTTATACATATACATATATCTATTCTTTTTCAGATTCTTTGCCCATTTAGGTTTTTCTCCACATTCTTTAAACTTCTGCTGCTGCTAAGTCACTTCAGTCATGTCTGACTCTGTGCCACCCCATAGACGGCAGCCCACCAGGCTCCTCCGTCCATGGGATTCTTTAAACTAGATGTTCCCAAACTTTGGCATGCCTCAGAATTATCTAAAACACCTGTGAAGCATAGGGTACTAAGCTACCTCCAGAGTTTCTCATCCAGTAAGTCATGGATAGGAGTCTGGGGTTTGCATTTCTAACAGATTCCCAGATAATTGGAGATGCTACTCATCAGGGGTCACACTTGAAAACCACTGCTCTTGTCTCTAACTGTACCTGCAGCTCCTCAAGCATACCATGTTTTCCTCCCAGTCTAGCCTTTGCTTAGAACACACTCTCCAGCATTATCTTCTTTGTCACTTAGGAGGTCGTACAGAGTCAACTCACATACTACCTCTTCTGGGAAGCCTTCCTTTATGCCCTATTCCAGCCCTAATGCAGATTAGGTAGTTCTCACACTGCTATATTTAAGATGAATAACCGACAAGGATCTACTGTATATATAGCACAAGGAGCACTGCTCAATGTTATGCGGCAGCCTGTATGGGAGGGGAGTTTGAGAGAGAACGGGTACATGTATGTGTATGGCTGGGTCCTTTTGTTGACCACCTGGAATTATCACAACATTGTTGATCAGCTATACTCCAATATAAAATGAAAAGTTAAAAAAATAATTGGGTACCTCTGTCTTTGTCTTTATCATGTTCCGTTACATGTCTGTTTCCCGCATTGGACTCTTAGCTTTTTGAGAACAGAGGTTGTGTTTTATTTATCTTCATTCACCAGCGTCCACTCATGTGACTAACATGTCGCAGGTGCTCAGTAGAGCTTTGAGGAATGAACGTGCTCCACTCACCAGAGTTTTGTTTTCCTTAACCAAAGGATGTGAAGCTCAGAAGTGGGGACCTGAATGTAACCGCATCTGCACTGCTTGTATGAACAATGGGATCTGCCATGAAGATACTGGGGAATGCATTTGCCCTCCTGGGTTTATGGGGAGAACATGTGAGAAGGGTAAGTCAAGAGTGCTTGATGAGTACCTTGTGGATTTAAAATCCATCATTGCTGGATCCAAATTTTAGATCTGGACACAGTTGGGATGGAAGCTAAATGGCCTCTGTGACACCATATGGTACCTTTGTGTAAATTCAGAAAAGGCTCTTTATTGTCAACCACTGGAAAGTTGTGAAAGTCACTCAGTCGTGTCTGACTCTTCGCGACCCCATGGACTGTACAGTCCATGGGATTTTCCAGGCCAGAATACTAGAGTGGGTAGCTGTTCCCTTCTCCAGGGGAATCTTCTCAACCCAGGGATTGAACCCAGGTTTCCTGCATCACAGGTGGATTCTTTACCAGCTGAGCCACCAGGGGAAAGTTGTGACAGGTGTACAAATCTGTGACGTCATTGATGTGAACACCGTTTCATCAGTTTGTGCAATGCACGACCTGCATGACTGGGAGTAGTGGCTCCTATGTCCTGTCCAAAAGGCAGTTTCATTATCTGTAAGGTGGACCATGAGGGTTCTTTACCCTGACCATTCCATGGCTCAGACTGGAATATTTTCCATGTTCAGTGGTCTAGGAGAGACCCTTGAAAAGAAGAATCATGCCTTTCAAAGGGTTGGGTATTTGCCTCTGAATCATCTTTTTCTCTCCCATAGCATGTGAACCGCACACATTTGGCAGAACTTGTAAAGAAAGGTGTAGTGAACCAGAGGGATGCAAGTCCTTCGTGTTCTGTCTCCCAGACCCCTATGGGTGTTCCTGTGCCACAGGCTGGAAGGGTCTGCAGTGCAATGAAGGTATGGGCCAGTCACACCCTGAAGAAACAAGGTTCTAGCAGGTATACCGAGGATTCCCAGCTTCCCAGACATCGGTGTGTAGGACATACCTGGACTACTCAGTCAGCTGTCTATGCTGAGCTATAGGGTTTTGAATCAAAGATACTTTCATCCGAAGTTAAATATGCTTTTGTATTAAGACTCTGGACCACTTAGAAAGTGCTGCTGATACACATCACCTGGGGATCTTTTTAGAACACAGATTCTGTTCTATAGGTCTGGACTGGAGACTGAGGGTCTGCATTTCTAACAAGCTCCCAGATGATGCTGTTGGGTTTCAGACCACATTTTGGGCTGGAAAGGCATAGATTTACTTTTTTCACTACATCATAAATATCAGTACTTTTATGTCAGATACAGACAAGATTTGGGATTTGAAAATTGAGGAAGTTAAGATCTTATCTTCTGTGGATACTAGTAGCTTCACCTACTCGAAGCTCAGAGGTGTACGTTTCTCATCTACTTTCCAGTAGGCTTTTCATATTGACTATCACACGGTAACTTAACGTGAACGCATGTGTGCTCAGTCACGTCCAACTCTTTGAGACCCTGTGGACTGTAACCCACAAGGCTCCTCTGTCCATGGGATTCTCCAGGCAAGAATACTGGACTGGGTTGCCATTTCCTCCTCCAGGGGATCTTCCTGATCCAGGGATAGAACCCACGTCTCCTGCATCTCCTGCACTGCAGGCAGATTCTTTACCACTGAGCCAAATAGGGAGCCCGACTTAACGTGAATCTGTAGGCAAATATGCTAGACCCTCCCTAACAAATGCTAATGTGGTGAGTTAGCCAGAGCTCAAAGACGTTTCAGTATTTGCTCCCCAAAGTCAGTTTTTTCCACATCTGGCACTGCTGGAAGATGGACTACGTGGCACTATTCCATTTCTCCTTGTGTTGATTGTATCCTAAACATTGTGAAATTTACAGTGAGGAGACTCTGCAGTGCAGTATATTCCTCTCAGGAGTGTTTATTTTGTTTGTTATGTCCTGTAAGGCAATCAACTTGGGGTGACTCAAACTGCAAACTCTGACTCCCAGGCATCAGCTCAGACTCAGTTCATTCCTTTTACCTTTAGCTGGGCTGTGTTGAGCTTGCACTTAAAGATGTGTGGTTCTGGGAGCAGCCAAAAATTTGGGACTTCCTCCCTCTGGTTCTTCCTTTCTAAATTTTCCCTCCCAATTTTAAGTGGCTGCAGTTGCCCTGACTCTGTCCTCTAAGACTTCTCTACCAGTAAGACTTCAGGTTTTCTCTGGAGTTCTAACATCCCCACATAGTGTCAGCTGTGCTGACCATGGGACTAAAAGCTGGGGAGCACACCATTCCCATCTTCCAAGTTTTAATTCCCCTCAGAGCCTTCCTGGTCCTTCCCATCCTCCCTCCCACCTCATCACTCATCAATGCTTTCAGGTGGCCTGGTAAGTGCTTATTCAACTTGCCTGGAATCAGAATTTCTCTAACCTTTAATTTCTTGGTAATACAGATATATCACTTACTACCTTTTATAACCGGTAAGGTTGATAGCTTGGAGAGAAAAATAAAACTAGCCACTTACAGCCTGAATCTTCATCCTTCCCCCATATTAACACTAGTTGTTGATGCCTTTGTTGACAGCATGCCAGCCTGGTTATTATGGACCAGACTGTAAGCTCAGGTGCAGTTGCACCAATGGGGAGAAGTGTGATCGGTTCCAAGGATGCCTCTGCTCTCCAGGACGCCAAGGGCTCCAGTGTGAGAAAGAAGGTAAAGCAAGGTAACACTGTAATCAGGGCCGAGTTCAGCACATCTGAACCCAGCTTTGCTGGCATCATTCTTGCCCCACGAGCCCAAGAGTCTTAAACTCCTTCTGTTTCCAAGCAGAAGTAGGGAAGAATAGATCCTCTGTTCTAAAGGACCACTTTCTGAACCTTCTTTATGGACTCTCACATTGGCCTTTCCCATAGAGAATGAACCTCGTGCTCTTTGTAGCACAGTAAGTGATAACCAGCCACCGAGAGCTCTGTCTGCCTCTTTGACGGTCTTTTCTAGGACCAGACTTTTCCCTGGATATGCACAGCAGTGAAAGAATTACTTTGAAGAATTACAAAATTAGATTTTTTTTGGCTGGCTTTCTTCATTTACCATACTGTTTTTGAGGTTTATCTATATTGTAGCACATATCAGTATGCTTCTCATTCCTTTTTATTGCCCTACCATCTGTTCTCATTAAAAAATCTTGTCTGAACATAGCCATGCCCCTTTGTTTACCATAGATCATGTGAGGCTGCTCTTACAACGGGGTTGAGTAGTTACCACCCAGAACATATGGCCTGCCAAGTTGAAAATATGTATTATCTAGTCCTTTAAGGAAAGTCTGCTAACCCCTGTCCTAGAATATACTTTTTAAAATCAAAAGAAGCATATTTTTAAAATTTAAAAATAATAAACATATATTACATTTTCAGTCAAACAAATATAAATAACATATGTCCAGTGAAATCTGCACTCAGAGTAGTAAGACATTTGTAGTCTTTTCTCTGTGAGTTTTAAATATCAGAACAAGTATGGAGAGAAATACCAACTGTTTTCTCAAAGGCCTTAGCTGGTCAGCTTTATACTTTCCCTTCTACCCCAGGATTTGGACTTTGCTACAGGGTAGGAATCTGGGAGGGTGTAGAGAGGGGAGGAAAGGCTATGGGGCTGTCAGAGGATGGACTGAAAGTGGGCATCAAACAAGCTTAATGATTTGCCTTTTCTGTTCCACTTCTTCCTTTCTGTACTAAGGCCGGTGTTGCAAAAAAAAAGTGAGACTCTCAAACTTAGACCCAGATTCTGGGCTTTCAAGGGGCAGACCCCTTTCCCCACACCCTCTACCTGTTCCTCTAACCTCCATCCAATCGCAGAAAACTGCAAGGGGACAGAGAAGAAAAGGCATGGATTGAAAGTGTTAGAGCACTTCCAACAATTCCAACACCAGTACCTAAGTGTGCTAAACAGTTTGGCAAATTTTCTCATTATAGTCTCCCCAGCTCTGCAGATGTATCAAAGAATACCTTTGTGGCTATTAGACCTTTTCTTCTCCTGCTCTGTACACTTCACTTGTTTCAATCTAGGCTTGAGAGATAGGATAATAATATATAATATCAATATTGATGCATTTACCCTGACCCCCACCTCCTCTCAACACTGCTATGGAGCAGCTTGTAAATGACTGCTGTTCTTTTTTTCTGGAAAGGACTCAGCCACTTTTCCAATGTTTTAAGTGCATGTCCATCTCCTACATTATTTACCGAGTGTTGGACCGTTTTCAGTTGTGTCCTACATGTGGTCCAAAACTCTCTAAGACCCCATAGTTCAGGATAAAATTGTTAAATTTCAGGATTATTCATTCTCTACTCTGCAGATATTAGTAAGGAATCCTGATGCCTTTATTGATATCAGAGGCATTTATTTTCCTTTCCATGTTGGCAGCAGCATTTTTTATTTGGCTACTGATGAGAAATTGATTAGGGGAATTTTATTCCACTTCACTTCTTGGATGTAAATGTGAATATAATTAATCATCAGCCAGTTGCAGTCTTCCCAATCAATGAGACATCTCTCAGATGTCAAAACTAATGATCACATTGTTGATCAGAGAATCAGGGGCTTGCAGAGTGGAAGAAGAACTGGCTTTGGTTTTTGTTTTTGTAAAAATAAATTCCCTTAAAAAGCAAGAGAGGGACTGGACAGTCAGATCTGCAGAGATGTGGTGATGATGACCATTTCAGCATTGAGACCGTATCCCCTAGGACCCTGAGAAAGTACATCATTATGGCAAAGAGTGTGAATTCTGGTTCTGGTAACCATTTTAATGGGAATGGAGAGCAACTACCCCCCAAAATTTATTATGTAATGATAAAACAATAAAATACTTGCCAATTTCTTGCCCAGTACATGACTTGCTAGATGGTAACTACTTTCATATTTTCTGCTTATGCTGTGTTAAAGATTAGGTTTCACAGTGTTGTTTCCTTCATTCAGGTGTGCCAAGGATGACTCCAAAGATAGAGGATTTGCCAGATCATATAGAAGTGAACAGTGGTAAATTCAACCCCATCTGCAAAGCATCTGGCTGGCCCCGACCTGCTAATGAAGAAATGACCCTGGTGAAGCCAGATGGGACAGTGCTACGTGTAAGACTTATTCTCTCTCTCTCTTTTTTTTTTTTGGTAGAACAAATTATAGCTTTTTTAAAAGTTGAAACATAGTTGATTTATAGTGTTGTGTTATTTTCAGGTATATAGCAAAGTAATTCAGTTCTATTTTTCAAGATTATTTTCCAGTAAAAGTTACTACACGATATTGAATACAGGTCCCTCTCTTATAGACTAAATCCTTTTTTTAATGTAGTGGTTTGTATCTGCCAATCCCGAACTCCTAATTTATGCCCCACTAGCCCTCTCCCTTTCCGCAGTGGTAACCGTGCCTGTTTTCTATACTATAAGTCTGTTCTCTATACTATACATTTGTTCTCTATACTATACGTCTGTTCTCTATACTATATGTCTGTTCTCTATACTATACGTCTGTTCTCTATACTGTGAGTCTGTTCTCTGTACTGTACGTCTGTTCTCTGTACTGTATGTCTGTTCTCTGTACTGTGAGTCTGTTCTCTATACTATACGTCTGTTCTCTATACTGTGAGTCTGTTCTCTGTACTGTACGTCTGTTCTCTGTACTGTGAGTCTGTTCTCTATACTGTGAGTCTGTTCTCTATACTGTGAGTCTGTTCTCTGTACTGTACGTCTGTTCTCTGTACTGTAAGTCTGTTCCCTGTACTGTAAGTCTGTTCTCTGTACTGTGAGTCTGTTCTCTATACTGTGAGTCTGTTCTCTATACTGTGAGTCTGTTCTCTGTACTGTAAGTCTGTTCTCTGTGTCTGTGAGTCTGTTTCTGTTTTGTAAATAAGACCATTTGAGTCATATTTTAGATTCCATGTGTAACTGATTTCATATGATATCTGTCTTTTTCTGTCTGATTTGCTTCACTTAGTATGATAATAAGTCCATCCATGTTGCGGCAAATGGCATCATTTTTATTCTGTTTTATGGCTGAGTAGTATTCTATCATGTATATGTATGTGTGTGTGTGTATCGCATCTCAGACAAGACTGGGTATTCATATCTGGCACTTACCACTGGTTAGGGTGCTACCACATCGTTTTGCTTTGCTTGAAAGAAATAAGGACTAAGCTACTTTCCCACATGTTTCCCTTCCCTCTCCCAACAGTGCCAAATGCAGCAGAGACAGGTACCACCTCAAATGTCTCTGTGTCACAAGTGGTCTGCAGGAAATTGATTTATTTTGTTATCTAAAGACTTGGAACTAGTTATTTTATTTTTCTCTCAAAGATGACCAAAAATCAACTTGACCAGAAGGTAGATCCAAGTGATGTCTTAGGGGCAGAATATGCAGAATATTCACACATCAGATGTTCCTGATTCCACTTTAACAATCCACTAGGTGTAGTAGGCAATGGCACCCCACTCCAGTACTCCTGCCTGGAAAATCCCATGGGTGGAGGAGCCTGGTGGGCTGCAGTCCATGGGGTCACTAAGAGTCGGACACGACTGAGCGACTTCACTTTCACTTTTCCCTTTCATGCATTGGAGAAGGAATGGTAACCCACTCCAGTGTTCTTGCCTGGAGAATTCCAGGGATGGGGGAGCCTGGTGGGCTGCCGTCTATAGGTCGCACAGGGTCGGACATGACTGAAGTGACTTAGCAGCAGCAGCAGGTATAGTAGGAGCCGACTGACAGCTTCCAAAATCTTGCTGGCCTTTCCTAGTCACAGCTACCTTCTGGTGAGAGCTGACCACACTACACACGTCTCACTTAACATTAGTTAGTTATTTTGCAGAAGTGGAAACTGGTTGGGTGAAGCTAAATAAATAAAGAAAGTGAGAATCACTCAGTCGTGTCCAGCTCTTTGTGACCCCATGGTGGTAGCCCACCAGGCTCCTCTGTGCATGAAATCCTCCAGGCAAGAATGCTGGAGTGGGTTACCATTCCCGTCTCCAGGGGATTGTCCTAAGCCTGGAATCGAACCTGCACTGCAGGCAGATTCTTTATAGTGTCTGAGCCACCAGGGAAGCCCAAGCAATTGGCCAGAATTGGCAGAGCTGGGATGTGAGCTCGGGCCCATGTGTTTTCAGAGCCTTGACTTTTTCCAGAATACCATACTCAGCCAGCCTCTCAAACACATCAGAAGCCATTTTGTCATTTCACCCAGCCATCACTGCATTGGACCATAAAAGAACAAATGTTACCAGAAGCAGTTTAGAAGGAATTAGACTTTTTGCTTGGAAGTGTTTATCCCATACTCCCAAACACACAACTACAACAGCAGGATCTGCGAGGGCATCAATCCAACATAAACTTGCAGGGTTACTACAATAGCTTTGGAAATAAGCCAACGCTTATACAAGCTTTGGACTGATCTTCTTAATCTCTCCTAGAAAACTTCTTATTTAACAATGAGATGGGGTCAGTGTTATGAACCTTTGTGTTTATACCTCTGTAGAAGCTTCTGTTTTATTTTTTGTATTTGACCTTTCCAGCCAAAAGACTTTAACCACACGGGTCATCTCTCCGTGGCTACCTTCACCATCAACCGGATCCTACCCCCTGACTCAGGAGTCTGGGTCTGCAGTGTGAACACAGTGTCTGGGATGGTGGAAAAGCCTTTCAACATTTCTGTTAAAGGTAAGCTCTATTTTCCAGGGGAAGAGATTGTATGCTTGATGGTTCTGCATTTATGTATTGCTGGGTGCCGCCTTTAGATAGAAATGCCCTCTGACCACTAAAATGCCTTTTGGATGTTCTCCAGGATACTAAGCCTTAAGCAAAAAAATTATGTGCATTGAAATGGAAAGGAGGGATTAAGTTTATGACCTTTGGAATTACAGAGCCCTGGGTTTGATTTTTATGGCTGACAGCTAGTAAACTTGGGTGTGGCTTTGAGCAAATGAATTTGACCTCTCTGTTCAGTTCAGTTCAGTAGCTCAGTTGTGTCCAACTCTATGCGACCCTGGGGACTGCAGCACGCCAGGCTCCCTGTCCATTGCCAATTTCCAGAGGTTACTCAAACTCATGTCCATTGAGGCAGTGATGCCATCCAACCATCTCATCTTCTGTTGTCCCCTTCTTCTCCTCCAATGCTCAATCCTTCCAGCATCAGGGTCTTTTCAAATGAGTCAAGTCTTCCCATCAGGTGGCCAAAGTGTTAAGAGTTTCAGCTTCAGGATCAGTCCTTCCAATGAATATTCAGGACTGATTCCCTTTAGGATGGACTGCTTGGATCTCCTTGCAGTCCAAGGGACTCTCAAGAGTCTTCTCCAACACCACAGTTCAAAAGCATCAATTCTTTGGCGCTCAGCTTTCTTTATAGTCCAATTTTCACATCCATCCATGACCACTGGGAAAACCATAGCTTTGACTATTCGGACCTTTGTTAGCAAAGTAATGTCTCTGCTTTTTAATATGCTGTCTAGGTTGGTCATAACTTTTCTTCCAAGGAGTGAGCATCTTTTAATTTCATGGCTGCAGTTACCAGCTGCAGTGATTTTGGAGCCCCCCAAAATAAAGTCTGCCACTGTTTCCACTGTTTCCCCATCTATTTGCCATGCAGTGATGGGACCAGATGCCATGATCTTAGTTTTCTGAACGTTGAGTTTTAAGCCAACTTTTTCACTCTCCTTTTTCACTTTCATCAAGAGGCTCTTCAGTTCTTTACTTTCTGCTATAAGTGTGGTGTCATCTGCATATCTGAGGTTATTGATATTTCTCCTGGCAATCTTGATTCCAGCTTGTGCTTCATCCAGTCCGGCATTTCTCATGATGTACTCTGATGCTACTGCTGCTGCTAAGTCACTTCAGTCGTGTCTGACTCTGTGTGACCTCATAGACGGCAGCCCACCAGGCTCCTCTGTCCTTGGTATTTTCCAGGCAAGAGTACTGGAGTGGGTTGCCATTGCCTTCTCCAGATGTATTCTGCATATAAGTTAAATAAGTAGGGTGACAATATACAGCCTTGATGTACTCCTTTCCCTATTTGGAACCAGTCTGTTGTCCCATGTCCAGTTCTGACTGTTGCTTCTTGACCTGTATACAGATTTCTCAAGAGGCAGGTCAGGTGGTCTGGTATTCCCATCTCTTGAAGAATTTTCCACAGTTTGTTGTGAACCACATAGTCAAAGGCTTTGGCATAGTCAATAAAGCAGAAGTAGATGTTGTTCTGGAAAGAGCTCAACTGGAATTCCATCACCTCCACTATCTTTGTTTGTAGTGATGCTTCCTAAAGCCCACTTGACTTCACCTTCTAGGATGTCTGGCTCTAGGTGACCTGTCTGAACCTTTCTTTATTTGTAAATAAAGCTCAGCTTATCTACCACTCAGGGTGATTGTGAGATTGTTAAGTAGTGGAATTGCATCTGGCACAAGTCTGGTAGTTATTTTCTTTTTGTAGAAAGTTTAACTTTGTCATTGTCTTGACTTCTGATTTACTACAGAGAAGTTAAAGAATCTTAATTTGCAGACTACTCACTTAATATGAAGCCTGGGTGAACATGAATGATTTTCTTATATATTCAGAGTTCTGACTATTCTTCCTACTATGAAATAGTATTTCAAAATTTGGAATTATTCCAAGTGGATCTGTGTACATTTGAGGCTTGAGGGGAAGGAATAGAGTGGAAGTAACTCCAAGTTCCCTTGGTTGTTGTACAGAGAGGTAATACAAATTTTAAATTTGAAAGTTACAGCACCTAATAACTCTGTGGTATGTATTCTAGAAAGGCATTGGACTAAATGCTTCATTCATCTTATTATTTTTAAAATATTCATGGTATTTATTTTTTGGCTTCACCAGGTCTTAGTTGTGGCAGGCAGGATCTTTAGTTGTGGCGTGTGGGATCTAGCTCCCTAACCAAGGATTCATCCCAGGCCCCTTGCTTTAGGAGTGCAGAGTCTTAGGCACTGAACCACCAGGAAGTCCTATCTTACTTCATTTTTATAAAGACCAGGCACAATAGTATTGTTATCCCGTCTTGATCAGTCCGGAACTAGGTTCAGAGGTTTAGGTGACTTGCCTAAGGTAGCCCATCTCGTGAACAGCCAGTCTCAGTTTGGAACCTGGTCCAACCCAGCATCATCATTTCTAGATCATTTTGCTTTCTCAGTCTCTCCTGTTACAGATAAGGAAGCAAGATAACTGAAGTTGTTGTGTATGTAACCTACTTCACTACTTGATTAGGAATCTTTGGGTGATCCTAGAGGTAATTTCTGTCAATGAAAGTAAATACCCAGAACATAATCTTGTTTTAAGAAAAGGTCAGTAACAATAGTAACATAAATAGAGCCTCATAGAGTTAGATTCTCTGCCCTGAGAACCCACAGAAACAACCTCAGAATCTTTAATATTTTTTTTTGATTACTGGAAAAGCCTGGATCTATTTTATTCAGTAAAACATTAACACAATCAAAATAATTTCTTACGTCATATTTGTTCTTGGAAGAAAGGAAATGATATGCAGACAAGACAAATTATGTTATTTTTGGAATATTTGCTGTCCATGGAAAGTAAATAATAAGTAAAAAAACAAACCATGTTGCTAAGATTCAGAAGAGTCACTGATTCTAATTTTTATTTTTTAAATAAGACATAGCACGCAACATCAGTCCATTGAAATATCTCTTGTTCTAAGTCACTGATGCCTCTTCACTGTCATATTGACTGGTATCCTCAAAATGGAAAATTGCAAGTAGGTAAATTGAGCAGTGTCTTTAATCATAATATTAAAAAAGATACAGAGATACAGATTTCCTTCAGTGTTTGTAGGGAATTGGTTCTAGGACCTCTTTGGATACCAAACTCCACGGATGCTCAAGTCCCTTTTATAAAATGGTGTTGTATTTGTGTACAACCTACGCACATCCTCCTGTATACTTTAAATCATCTCTAGATTACTTAAACAATAGCCACCCCCCCATCTGTGGTTTCACTTTCCACGGTTTCAGTTACCCATGGTCAAATGAAGCTCAAAACACTAAATGGAAAATTCCAGAAATAAACAATATGTAATTTTTAAATTGTGTACTATTCTGAGTAGCGTGATGAAATCTCACACTGTTCCACTCCATCCTGCCTGGGATGTGGGTCTTCCCTTCATCCCATGTATACCACTCATTAGTCACTTAGACATCTACGTTATCGTTTCCTCTGTCATGGTATCAAAATGCTCATGTTCAAGTAACCTTTATTGTATTTAACAATGTGATGCTAGCAGTTTGAATATTCCCTTACTTTGCCTAACTTATAAGTTAAACTTTACCTCTGGTATGTGTGTATGGGAGAAAAAAATGGTGTATGTAGAATTTGGTACTGTCTGCAGTTTCAGACATCCACTGGGGTCTTGGAAAGTATCCCCTGCAGATAAGGTGGATTATTGTAACACCATATACAATGTAAATGCTATGTAAATTGTTGTTAACTATAATATAAATATTTTGTAAATAGTTGCTGGCACATGGAAAATTTCAAGTTTTGCCTTGTAGAACTTTCTGGAGGTTTTTTTTTCCTTTCTGAATATTGATCTGCCCTTGGTTGAATCTGCAGATGCAGAACCTGTATATAGAAGGTTGACTATACTAGACTTTCCTCCCAGAATACAAACTAGAGCAACCACTTTGGAAAATTGGCAATATATGCTAAAACTAAGCATACACTTGCCCTGTGATGACATTCTACAGCTAAGTTTATGCTCAAAAGACTGCATTTGTTAAACAGTGTTCAAGAATGTTCTGAGGAGTTTTATTCCTAATAGTCCAAATATCCATCAGCATTAGAAAGAATAAGTAGAGTGTGTTATATTCATATGTAATAGGTTTCTAGGGCTGTGGTAGCAGAGTACTCTAGACTGAGCGGCTTAAACAACAGAAATTAATTTTCTCAGTGTTCTGGAGGCTAGGTGATCAGCGTAATCTTACGTTGATCTGAGATCAAGGTGTTAGCAGAGTTACTTTCTTCTGAGGCTTTGCTTCTTGGCTTGTAGATAGCTATATTCTCCCTGTATCTACTCAGGGTCTTCCCTGTGTGTGTGTGTGTGTGTGTGGTAATTTGATCTTCTTATGAGGGCCTCCCTGGTAGCTCAGATGGTAAAGAATCCGCCAGCAACTCAGGAGACCAGGATTCAATGCCTGGGTCGGGAAGAGCCCCTGGAGAAGGGTATGGCTACCCACTCCAGTATTCATGCCTGGAGAATTCCATGGACAGAGAAGCCTAACTGGTTATAGTACATGAGGTCATGAAGAGTCAGACACGACTGAGTAACACGCTAATGAGGACAGCCGTCATACGGGATTAGTGATGACTATAGCCCTCACTGTAACTGAATTGCCTCTTTAAAGACCCCCATCTCCAAATACTGCAATGCTCCCCTCATACAGCAAGGGTGATGTGCAGGGCTGGCTTCATGGGCTTATGACCTGTCCACACAGGGCCCTACACTTGGTTTAAGTTTCTGCTGTCTTCAACTTGAAATTTTACCTTTGAATTTCATAAGTGAAGTCCAGTGACACCATGGAGCTTGTGCATGAGTAGAAGAGACCGATTCACAGTCTGTCTCCTTTCTTGGCCACCCCATTCCCCCATACATGTTCTCCATGCCCCAGGAGTCTAATGGACCTCTTAACTCACGGGAGTTCAGTAAGACTCAAAGCAAGTTGAATAAGTTGAGCTACTTCTATAATTGAGTAAACAGGATACTGACAGCCTGTCAAGACATCCTTTCCCTTCAAACCAGAACTTGCTTCATATGGTAAACATACTGTATATCTGTTTATTTACCATGCCCCTTATGGGGGCTAAGAACCATTGAAATATCTAAGAATGTTTTCTCTCATCCAGAACCAATTTTTACCTTGTTGGGGGTACTATTTCAGTCCCATTGAGAATACCTGGTCTTTGAGGTGGGGAGGTTGTTCTGGATTATATAGATGTGTTCAGTTCCTTAGTCATGACCGACTCTTCGTGACCTCATGGACTGTAGCCTGCCAGACTCCTCTGTCCATGGGATTCTCCAGGCAAGAATACAGGAGTGGGTAGCCATTCCCTTCTCCAGGGGATCTTCCTGACCCAGCAATCAAACCCGGGGCTTCTGCATTGCAGGCAGATTCTTTACCATTTGAGCCACCTGATTATCAAATGGTAAAGAATCTTTAAAGACTGTCAGAAAGAGGTATCACAACAGAAGAAAGGTCAGAGAGACATGAGTTTGTTGTCTTTGAAGATGGATAAAGGGACCATGAGTCAAGGAATACAGGTGTTTTTTAAGAAGCTGAAAAGAAGAAAACAAATTATCCCCTACAGCCTCTAGAAAGGAACACAGCCCTGTTAACACGTTGATCTTAGCCCAGTGAGACTAACTACTGACCCCCAAAGACCTCTGATTTCTGACCTCCAGAGCTGTAAGATAATAAATTTATGTTGCTGTAAGCAGAGAGAGACAGACAGACAGACATAGCCTGGTGGTCTAGTAGGATGATTGATATTAAATAATCACACAAAGAATAATGAATTCTGAAAATTGCAGTGAAGGAGAAGATCTGTGGAAGTGTGTGGCATGTGAGACTAAAAAAGGTTCAGGGATAGACACTGTGAGGAAGTCACATCAGAGCTGAGAGTTGAATGATGAGTAAGCGATAACTGCAGAATTGTGGGGGGTCTGGTGCATTCCTTGCAGGAGAATAGTATCAGCCAAGAATCTGAGACAGAAAGGAGCCTGGTGCATTGTTAGGTGAATGAACTGAAAGGTCACTGGGACTGGAGAGTGTTGGATGAGAGGATGAGGGAGCTAAAGAGGCGGCAGGGGTGCTATTGTGCAAGGCCTGGCAGGTCATGGTATGAATTTCAGATTTTATTCAAAATGTAATGGGAACACATGGAAAACTCTTGATCAGAGGAGTGCTCATTCTTTAAGAAAGTACTCTGTGGGTGGCAGGGGGGAGGGGTGAGAGCAAAGCCAGGAGATCACAGAGCGGGTAAGTGCGTTGAATCTGATCAGAGAACTCAAAGCCGGCTTTGTCAGGAATGTGAAGGCACTCACCCACTACCCCTATCTCAGAACAGCGGTAAAAATCCAAAGTGTAAGGACTGATCTGATTCTTGACATTTTATTTAGTTCTTCCAAAGCCCTTGAATGCCCCAAAGGTGATCGACACTGGACACAACTTTGCTGTCATCAACATCAGCTCTGAGCCTTACTTTGGGGATGGACCAATCAAATCCAAGAAGCTTCTGTACAAACCTGTTAATCACTATGAGGCTTGGCGGCATATTCAAGGTAAGATTTGGCAGCGAAATGCTCCAGCGAGAGATGGGACACCAGGAAAAGAAATTTGTCCCCAAATGTAGAAATCCTGTCTCTCAATCTCAACCCTCTACCCCAAGGTAGGGGCTGTGGCAGAGGATTCTACTTTGGAGTATTCAGGAGAGAGTGGCGGGGTGATGGCTCCTCTGAGTTGTGGGTCTACCTTTCTGAAAGTCATGGTGTAAAATGGGGCACAGAACCAGCCTGTGTCAGGAGTCACTATCTTCATCAATGCTTCCTGTCCAGGTTCCTCTGTATCTCCAGTCCCATTTTGACTCTGTCTTGCTTGGTCATGGTAAAGGACACGTGTTTATGCTATGAATACAGTAACAGGGAAGTCCAGGGCCCACTGGAAAGGCAGGGACTTAATCTGCTTACATCTGAGGGGTGATTGTTGCTACTGTTGTTGTTCAGTCGCCAAGCTGTGCCCAACCCCTCATGACCCCATGGACTGTAGCACACCAGGCTTCCCTGTCCCTCACCATCTCCCAGAGTTTGCTCAAGTTCATGTCCATTGAATCAGGGATGCCATCCAACCATCTCATCTTCTGTCAACCCTCGTCTTCTTCTGCCTTCACTCTTTCCCACCATCAAGGGTCTTTTCCAATGAGTCAGCTGTTGCTACTGAACCACGTTTTCTTTTTTTTTTTTTTTCTTATTTGAGTTTGCCCTGTCTGCATTCTCCTAACTCACAGAAATTTGGGAAGGAATTTGGGCTGTGGCTGACTGAACTGGGGTAGGGGGAGGTGGGGCTACAGGCCCATCCCCAACTTTTTGAAAGCAAAAGCCCCAAATGTAATAAAATGTCAAACGTTCATGAAAACAGTTAAATTTATTTAAGTTAAATTTACTTTGAAACAAATTACAGTCCTGCTTATTGCATGATGATGTAATAGCATTTTTTTTTTTTAAAGCTGAGCACCATCTATTGATCCAGCTGCTTAAATTGTGCCATCTTATCGTGAGACATGCCACAGTCACACTTGTAGGGAACATACACACCTCCATCAATACTCTAGTCTCACTATGCCCATGAATTCCTAAAAGGGCCCTCTACCCGTGACTGCAATGAAGGAGACACCGAGACACTAGTTCCATCCCTGGGTCTGGAAGATCCCCTGGAGATGGAAATGGCAACCCACTCCAGTGTTCTTGCCTGGGAAATCCCATGGGCAGAGGCACCTCACAGGCTACAGTCCAAAGGGTCGCAGAGAGTCAGACACAACTGAGCGACTAAGCGCATATAATCAAGGAAGTTACCAAAAAAGAAAACGAAGGTTTGGGGCTTAAAAACACTAGCTGACCTGAGTACGTTGAATAAAATCATGGTGGTATTACGGAGCTCTTCACATTCTTTTGAACACTCATCCAAAATTCAGAATCCCAGGAGCATAAGTCTAATTTGCTGGATTGTTGTTTCTATTGACAATGGCTAGGTCTTTTGAAAAAGCAGCTTAAAAAAAAAAGGATATTGATAATGCATTGTCTCTTTATGGACATCCACAAAGAGGTTTTCTAAAAACCCTTGAACACAGTCCAGTATTTTTCCTTACTGACTTTATCATGTGTAAGGCAAAAATCTACCTTTGCAATACTCATGCAAATAGCTCAGAAGAAAAGAAGCATATGTCATTTGTTTCTGGGAGGTATTTTCAAATACTTCAGAACCCTTTATTTATTATGACATGACTATTACAAATTTGTTGTCTGATTAGTGTAAGCAAACCCTCAAAGAGTCTTTTCTCTTGATAGCTTGATTGAAATCACTGTTTGCATTTGAAGGCAGTTATTTTCTATTATTCTAATTGAGTTTTTCCCCCTAAATCTGATTGGTATTCCCTATAGTTGAAGATGTGCCTGATTTTACTCTACAAATGAAAATACAGAAACACTAGAGCAGAAATGTATGAATGGCACAGAGATACTTACATGAAAAAGCCTTGTTTTCTTTATAGTAGGAACACTGAGACCCTGAAGATGGAATCTCCCCTCTGTTCTACCCAGACATTGTATTTTTAAAAACCAAGCATTAGTTCCCATCACAATAACAGCATTCCAGTTTGAAGAATGTAAAAGATTGCCAACTTAAGTTTCCTGGACTTTCCCTCTTCTCAGTGACAAATGAGATTGTTACCCTCAACTATTTGGAGCCTCGGACGGAATACGAGCTCTGCGTGCAGCTGGTCCGGCGTGGAGAGGGCGGAGAAGGCCATCCTGGCCCTGTGAGGAGATTCACAACAGCTTCCATCGGTCAGCTGAAGCAAACAGGCATTTATTCAGGAGCTGGGTGGGTGGGGGAGGAAGGGGAAAGAGGAAGGAAGACCAGGAAGGGTGGTGGTAGGTGAGCGGGTGGGTGGGAAGGGTGGTGGAAGGGGTTTGCTTTTGAATGGGTGGGAAAGTGACAGGAAGACTAGAGACTTGGAGTCAAGCCAGCCCTTTATTTGGGCTGCTCTCCTGGTCTGTCTCCCTGGGGAAGGGGGCTGGAGTGATCCACGGGGACAGAGAAGGAAGCAGATGAGCCTTCAGGAAGGCAGGGACATCCCTGAGGACTTGGGATTTACTTTGTAGCAACTGTGCTCAGTCTTGGCTCCTGAGTTTTTCCACCAGCTTCCTGTTTCCATCCTAAGGGCCCAGGCCAGGCTCTTGCTGCATACATACTCCAGAAATATAAAGTAATTTCTAGCTTTTCAAAGTCATTCACGCACATGGTAAAAATATCGAATAGATTGAAAGGCTTTTACCTAAAGAACGGCAGTCCTATGCTCTATCCCTCCATTTCCCCATCCTATTTCCTTTATCTCCTTGAGCCATATGATATACACCACCCTGTTTCTCTCATGGCATGGCATGCAGGGTCTTAGATCCCCTTACTTCCTGGACTAGGGATCGAACCCATGCCTCCTGCAGTGGAAGTGCAGAGTCTTAACCACTGGACTGCCAGGGAAGTCTCTACCTCTATGTTTCTAAATCAGTGGTTCTCAAACAGTATTTTCCATCAGAATCATCTGCCCGGCTTATTAAAATAAATTTCTGGGCCTCGCCTCCAGGGTCTCAGATTCAGAAGGTTTGGAGTGGGAACAGGGCTCAAGAATCTGCATTTCTAATAAGTTCCCCAGTGATGTATGATGCTCTGGTCTTAAGTTTACACATTCCAAGTGTAGCACTATTTCTTGATGGATCAATATCAGTCAATAGCTATCAGTCTTCTATTGTGTACACTGAGGAGCCTTTGAATTTGTGAAATTTCCTTGATGCTAACCTGAACTCCAGCTTTCTGCTACCCAGGTCCCCTCCTCTGAAATGTCTGAGTGAGTCCTTTTAAAGTTCTCTTAGTGTTGCAGTGTGCCTTGTGTATAAGCATTCTGTTACTATCTCTTGGTCAGTGCTTTACAGTTTCAGGTTCACATTTATTTAATTCTTAGAATTGTCATCTTTCCCATTTTATAGATTGAAAAGTAGAGTCCCAGAGTGGTTAATAACTTGGCTATGGTGATGTATCAGATTCCTCATCATCATACTAGATCTTCAGACTTGATCCCTTTCTGTTTCTCCAGTTATTATTACTATTTTTTAACCTGGAGCCCAAAGACACCAAATCCTTCCCCGATTGATGAGTTTTCCTAGTTTTTGTCCATTTACTAAAGGCAGAAGGCTATCAGATGCTTTAGTGAGAAACTAGGAGAAACGTCCAGCTCTTCTGCAAAGGCTGTGCGTTCCTCACACACTCTTCCTTCCACATCTCCCTCCCAGTGTTCATCTGACCAGCAGCATCCTTAATGAACCAAATGAAACTCGGGAGCTACTCTGATGCTTGTAGAAGCATTGTACAAGTAAGAAATGGCTTCCTGGGAACCCACCAGGTAGTAACACCAAAAGTAACACTGGCAAGGACTTCCCTGGCAGTCCAGTGCTTGAGACTTTGCCTTCCAATGCAGGGCTGTGTGTTCCATCTCTGGTCAGGGAGGTAAGATCCCACTTGCCTTGTAGTCAAGAAACCAAAACATAAAACAGAAGCAAGATTATAACAAATTCAATAAAGACTTTAAAAACGGCCCACATTAAAAAAAAATAAGATCTTAAAAAGAAAATAACCCTGGAAACTACATATGACTTAGAGGATAAAAGGAACCTCCATGACTATGATGCTAGGGGCCCCTGAAATGTCATCAGGTTGCTGCTACAAAGAAGAGACATTAAAACAAAACAGAGATGGTATCTTTTTTGGTTGATGGTTGTAACTTATTCTGTCCTAGGCCAGTGCTGATGAATCAAAAGGGGAAGGGCATAATCTGACTCAGATGGAAAGTATTTATGGAACAGAACATAAAACACTTAACAGCCCCACAGTGTGCTGTCTTCAGCTCTCAGAATATGTTCCAGCCAGGATGTATTCAGAGGGCTCTTGGAATATTTCAAAGTAGTTCTCAGGGGTGGGTGGGAAGGGAATTCTTAAAGGTTCATCTTTTCCCATCATTTGAATTTTGCTGATGTTTGTTTTTAAATTCATTTGGCAGTTGCACTTTGTATAAGTGTGTTGACTGAGTGGCAAAGGCCGGGAAGGCCAGGAGGGGAGGGGACAGGACACACTCTGAACACACGGCAGAAAGAGGGCAGGTAGGGAGGGGTGAAGGGTAAGCCGTGCTCTCAAAGGGAGGGGAAAGACAAAATGACCGTTTATGGGGCTGCTCCCCTGTACACGGCACAGGCTTAGAAGGTTTGCAGGTTTGCTGTAGACCATCAGCCCTCTTTCCCTCTGTTGTGTCGTTATAAGCCTGCCTGACCGTTCCAGGTGGCTTATTTTGGAACTTTAGAGAAGAGCAAAAGGAGGTGACGTCACCTCTCGCAATTTGCAAAGGCTATGGAGAAAAGACCAACGAGACCTGCAGCATGGTGCCAAGCAGGTGGCAGACCTGATTGCTGGTTCTCCCTCGTCCATGGGTGGTCAAAGCTGTTAGCGAGAGTCCCTCTCCTGAGGAGTGGAAATCGACACTTCTGTCACCTCTAACCAAGTTTCGCAGCCTTCTTACTTTATTTTTTATTTTTATTTTTTCATTTTATTGGAGTATAGTTGATTTACAGTGTTGTGTTCAGGTGTACAGCAAAGTGATTGTTATATATACATTCGTTTGTTTCCACCTCTTTGTATTATTATTTTTTAAATTATAACCCTCTAAAGAGCTTCTTAGACAGTTTTGTCCTTAAGACACCATCTCTGTTTTGTTTTAATGTCTCTTCTGCCATGAATTTTAATACCATAAATCTGTTTATATATTGTGGTCCTTCGTAAACCATTGTAATTATCTAAAATTTTCTCATACCCCGTGGACCAATTTTTGCCCCGTTAGGAGCAGTAATGTCCCCACTGAAAATGCATGAGGAGAGGATCTCCTATTCTATGTTTTGAAAATACTGTATATCTGGAGTTTAAAATATCAGTGTGCTGTTACTAGTTGAAAACTTGCAGATTCCTTCTCTGTCCATTGACACAAGATAAGATAGGAAGGGAGGGAGAAAATGTTGATGGAACCCAAATACCTTCCAAGCATTTTCATCTCCATTATCTCATTTCTCCTCCTGAATCTGGAAGGCGAATGTTTTTATTTCATGCTACATAAATTTTCCTAAGGTCACAGAACTAAAGGGGTATGCTTCTGCCTCTTTGATTTCACAACTCATGTTGTTTCCATTCAGTTACCTCTCTGGTGGCTCAGGTTCTCGGGGGTAATTATGGCCACACAGCCTGTGGTCAGAGCCAAACCTTGATGTGATCAGAGCCTGGCCCTGCCATCACTGTGTTGTCATATGTGAAATTGTCCCTGCTAAGGGGATGTAACCCTGAAATTGCTTTAAAACATACTGTTCAAAATGGGAACAGAAACACTGAATGCTCACCTGCAACCCCACAACCTTGGCAAATCCAGTGTTTCCAATTTTTTTAGTTTCCTTCCTCTTTCACCAATGGTAGACATAACTTTTTCCGAGTGGAAATTAGAATACTTCTCATGTGTTACAAGTTTTGGAGGGGCTTCTGTACTTTTCACAATAATCCTTTAATCCCTTGGATGGCTATATCATAATTTATTAAAGCATTTCCCTACTTTGAGCACTTAGGTTTCTTATGATTGTTTGTTATTATAAATAATGTTGTAAAGGACATCTTCATGTCCCTAGCCTTTTTGCTTCCTTTGAGTTATTTCTTCAGGATAAATCCCTGGTAGTCAGATTATACAAAGTATATGATCATTTCTAAGGCTCTTGAAAAATATTCCCAAGTTGTCCTTCAGAGGGGTTGTATTTTTGTCTTACAGTTACTCAAACTACACACTAATGTTTTAAAGCTTTGCTATTTTGGTAGGGGTAAAAAGTATTTCATGGCTGCTAGTGGCTGTTTCTGGAGAAGGCAATGGCACCCCACTCCAGTACTCTTGCCTGGAAAATCCCCTGGATGGAGGGGCCTGGTGGGCTGCAGTCCATGGGGTTGCTAGGAGTCGGACACGACTGAGCGACTTCACTTTCCCTTTTCACTTATATGCATTGGAGAAGGAAACGGCAACCCGCTCCAGTGTTCTTGCCTGGAGAATCCCAGGGACGGGGGAGCCTGGTGGGCTGCCGTCTATGGGGTCGCACAGAGTCGGACACGACTGAAGCGACTTAGCAGCAGCAGCAGCGGCGGCGGCTGTTTCTTTGCTAGCTTGTATATTATTCTAGAAGCCAAGGTTGTCCTTTGGGGCTGTTGTTAGCTTCACTTCATATAAAAACGATGATCCTTCTGGTTTCTCCTAGGTCTTCCTCCTCCAAGAGGTCTCAGTCTCCTACCAAAAAGTCAGACCACTCTAAATTTGACCTGGCAACCAATATTCCCAAGCTCAGAAGATGACTTTTATGTTGAAGTCGAGAGGAGATCTGTGCAAATGAATAGTGATCAGCAGAATATTAAAGTGCCAGGCAACTTGACTTCAGTGCTGCTTAACAACTTACACCCCAGGGAGCAGTACATAGTCCGAGCCAGAGTCAACACCAAGGCCCAGGGGGAATGGAGCGAAGATCTCATCGCTTGGACCCTTAGCGACAGTAAGTAACTTATGCTGCCCCAGCCTTGCCTGAATGATGCTTGGTGGCCGCCACTTAGATTTAGCTCCCATCACTTCAAGTCTGCTTCTTAGAAACCATGACAGGTAGGTAGTTGTAAGTGGAGGCCAGTGAGTGCCCTCCACCCAACACCTCAAATCATTTTAGTGACCCGCAATATATATGGATGCTCCATATGTTTGGACTAACAATAATTCAGGCAGACCTGTCCTACGATTTACCTTTCCTGTTTTTAAAAAAGTTTGTTTATTTTCAGCTCTCCTGGGTCTTCGTGGCTATGCACAGGCTTTCTCTAGTTTCATTGAGCAGGGGCTACCCTCTAGCTGCGGGGTGTGGGCTTCTCATTGTGATGGCTTCTCGTTGCAGAGCGGGGTCTCTCATGGCTCGCCAGCTTCGGTAGTTGTGGCACACAGGCCTAGTTGCTCCACGGCATGTGGCATCTTCCCAGACCAGCGACTGAACCCGTGTCCCCTGCACTGGCATGAGGATTCTTAACCTCTGGACCACTAGGGATCCCTACCTTTCCTTTCAGTGGAGTTATTTATTAAGCAGATGGTGATTCATTACCGATAGATGTCTCCTAATCTTAAAAGCCAGGGAACTTTGCTTGAAAATCTGCAAAACAGATAATCCTTAGCATTACGGTATATATTTGAGAGCAATAAAACAACTTTTCTTTCAAACTGCTCTTCGGGCTCTTCTCAATTCAGATTGTCCATTAAAAATTAGTTGGAACTTCTAGGGTTCCTTTGTAGTCTTGAAAGCTTTTTCATCAGGAACCAGAAAGTTCTATTTGATTCCCTGCCATAGAACTGTCTGTGCATTTCAGAGTCCTTGGAAAGACCAGGTGTTTCTGGGTCACACCAACTATCACTAACACTGGGATCCTGTGGTCTCTTGTCAACTGCCAGAGTCTGAGTTTCTCTTCTGTAGCTGAGCCTCCACTTCCCCAGTAACAGGTGTACAAACTGGCTCTGGGTTTCTCCAACCAGTCTCTTCTTGTATCAATAAAATGTGGAAGTCTCAACCATTTTGTCAGTGTTTAGGCATGTCTTCTTCATCTTTAAAAAAGTTCTGTGACAGAAGTTATAGGCCAGTACAGAGAATAATACATAAAAATCTACATTTCTACAACCCAGAATTAACAACTGTTAACATCTTGCCATCTTTGCTTTCAGCCTTTTTTGTGAAAGTAATTCCACAATACAGATATATCAAAATCCTCTTTGATCATCATCCCTACTCTAATTCTCTCCCTGTCTCCCCAGAGACAACCAAAATTCTGTTTGTTAAACCAAGATTATGTTTGTTATATATCTTTCCATTCAATATTGTATAATTTTAATACATTAAGTGTACCTGTAAGTGTGCAGATGCATGCATACGCTTCATCTTGCTTTTGGTATATGTCTACTAAGTGCTTAACATATTTTCTAACAAGTGCTTAACAAGGATAGTTCCTATGGGCTGGTGGCTAACTGCAAACTAATAGGAATCCTTATTTCTTCTACTTGAATCTATTTCTTAAAAGCTGTGTGACCATGGCCAAATCACTTATTGTCTCCAGGCCTCAATACTAACAGTAAGATTGTTATGTGGAGTCAATGAGTTACAATACGAAAGGGCCTATGTAAATGTCAGCTCTCATAATCTTTGTTTTCCTCAGCATCAAGAAGAGTAAAATAGCAGTTTGTGGAGTAACAATTTCCAGGGTCTTAATTCAGTGTAAGGATGGCAAATATGTGATTTGTGTGTTGCCAGTTTCCCATATGTGGCCATGTTGTCAAGTCTGTGTTGAGTCCACCACAAACTGACTGGAGTTACCATCAGAGATAACATTGAGTAGCCATTCATGGTTTATGGGCTGACATTCATTCTCTCTTAAAAGCATAATAGTCAAAGAGATGGTAATGCATCGTAAGAAAAATATGTTTTTGTTTTTTTAATTTCTAGTTGTCCCTCCTCAACCAGAAAACATCAAGATTTTCAACATCACAGACTCTTCGGCTGTGATCTCTTGGACAATCCTGGATGGCTATTCTATTTCTGCTATTATCATCCGTTACAAGGTTCAGGGCAAGAATGAAGACCAGCACATTGATGTGAAGATCAAGAATGCCACCATCACCCAGTATCAGCTCAAGGGCCTTGAGCCCCAAACAGTTTACCAGGTGGACATCTTTGCAGAGAACAATATAGGCTCAAGCAATCCAACTTCTTCTCATGAACTGACGACTCTTTCTGAATCTCAAGGTTGGTAGAGTAGACAGGTATTTGCATATTATTATTTCTGGGGAGTACCAGAAAAGCCCCACTGTTTTAAGATATTTACTCCATATTCACATCTTGTGATACAATAGGCTTGTCCTTAATAGGCATCACCATCTCTAAAGAGGTCCTTAAGATGAAAATGCGCCTTGGAGGGATACCCTGTTGATCCATTTTCTATTATTAAGCCTTAAAGGAACTTAGCCCATCAGCAGTCCCCATCTAGCAGTTGAGGGTCTGAGGAATCTGAATGTGATTCTGTGGAAAAAGAAGACTAAGGACCCAGCTTAGTGGAGGAAGGCCTGTGCAGTGGTTCAGTGGGAGGCTCCAGGAACCATACTCCATTCTTTCTCAAAATGAACTCTTCTTTTAACTTGGGTGATGCTATGCTATTCTGACTTGTCTTTTACTTTTTAGATCCAGGTTAGGATGGCTCTATGTCCATCACTAACCCCTACCTCAGAGAGAATAAGCTCTTTGAGACAGAGATCCTTCAGTGCCAAGCACAGGAGGCCAGTGTTTGTGCTTTTTTTAAATTGAAATACAGTTGATGTGCAATATTATGTTAGTTTTGAGGGCACTATGTAGTGATTTGACATTTGCATATATTATGAATGATCACCACAGCAAGGCTAGTAATTATCTGTCTCCAAACAAAGTTATTACAGTATTATTAGCCATATTCTATATGCTGTATATTATATCCCTATGGCTTCTTTATTTCATAACTGGAAGGCTGTACCTCTTAATCCTCTCCAGTGTTTGTGGCTGGTAAAACCTGTTGAATGTAATTAGTGAACAAGGACACCACAGGTGGGAAGGGTTGAAGCTTCTGGGAGACTTCCCTTTGAGGTTAGTCTGAAATTGCATGTCCTCACCCTCTGCACTGTACAGCTTGTTCAAGGGAATGTAGCTAGAGGGACTTGAGAAGGAATTGGTGATTTTTGCAAATTTATAATTCAGACCAGCCTATTTTTACAGAGAGTATCATAGCACTAAAAACTTCTTGGTTCTTTTGAGGGCTACCTAGGGCTTAAGAAATAAAATTCAACAAGCTCTGTTTTCATTGCTGATTCTTTGGAATATGTTTGAAATATCCAAGGAATGTTGAGTCTGTAAATTACAGAGAATCGTAGTTTTCAGATGACAATCTTACTAAATGCATCATTTCTATAATTACTTGTGTTTTCATAGAACACATGCAGGCCCTAAATCCAAGCTACAAATAAAATACAAAGAGAAAAATTTAAAAACAAGATGTAACAAAACCAAAAACCCCTCACCATCCCATTTCAGACATCTCTTTATGCACACATGTGTGGAGATAGTGGGAAAGATAGCTAATCAAAAGAATAATTGTTGGATGAGATCATGCTGTACATGCTGCTTTTCATAAAAATACATTGAATTTAATTGTATTTTAATTTAAGCAAGGGAAAGAAGTGGAAGAGTTAAACCATAGTCTTTAATAGTCCATTTTGACCTGAGCCCTAAATTCAATAGTTTTTCTCTTTTCTCTATTCTTTCCTTCCTTCTTTGCTTCTCCCATTGGTATCCTCAGGTTGTTTTCAGCTCTTTAAAAGAACCCAAAGAAAAACCCAAATCAAAATATCTTACAGAGTCTGTGCTCTTAGCGTCATAGAGCTTGCAAGATTTTCTAGGTGGGGAAATTATTGTTCAGGGAAGTTTAGTTACTTTCCCAAAGTGATAGATATAGTTAGTCAGTCTCACTATTATGAGATAATATTCATCTGCTTGGGCCTGTACTTGGAAGTGAAAGTTGAACAAAGGGCAACAATTATTGATTAGCATCAGTTCAGTTCAGTCACTCAGTTGTGTCCAACTCTTTGTGACTCTGTGGACTGCAACACGCCAGGGCTCCCTGTCCATCACCAACTCCTGGAGCTTGGTCAAACTCACATCCAGCAAGTCGGTGATGCCATCCAACCATCTCATCCTCTGTCATCCTCTTCTCCTCCTCAATCTTTCCCAGCATCAGGGTCTTTTCCAATGAGTCAATTCTTCACATCTGGTGGCCAAAGTATTGGAGTTTCAGCTTCAGCATCAGTCCTTCCAATGAATATTCAGGACTGATTTCCTTTAGGATCGACAGGTTGGATCTCCTTGCAGTCCAAGGGACTCTCAAGAGTCTTCTCCAACACCACAGTTCAAAAGCATCAATTCTTTGGCACTTAGCAGCTTTGGTGATTAGCATGTTGACTTGTAAAAAGCCCTTTTGCACATTCCTTTGAACTTTTAACAGCCTGTGAGTCAGACTTGCCTCCAGTGAGTTCCAGACAATAACGGAGTAGCACTAGGTCACCTAGCAATTAGGTGGCAGGACTCAGGCTGCCATGATGTTCACATTACACTGTGACTTCTGCAAATGGTCGTGGCCTATCTCCCCATCTAGACTAACCTGCTGCTTCTCCTGCCTTCTGCTCAGCACCAGCAGACCTCGGAGGCAGGAAGATGCTGCTCATCGCCATCCTCGGCTCAGCGGGAATGACCTGCCTGACGGTGCTGTTGGCCTTTCTGATCATGCTGCAGCTGAAGAGGGCAAACGTCCAAAGGAGAATGGCCCAAGCCTTCCAAAATGTGGTAGTGTCTCATCTTCCAAGCAGTATTTTAAAGATATGGGTCAGAAAATTTACTTGTAAAGGAAGTATTTCCCTTAGGCAAGTTTCATCTTTTCTTTGTCTTCCATTATGAAATGGGAGATAACTAGCATGACTATATAAGTTCTTGTCCAATTCAGAACAATTCTGAGAGTGAAAAGGTTACTCTTAATAATTAAGCAGAAAACTAAGCCTAAAGCAGGATTACTGCCCCATCAAAAAGAGAATAGAGTCATCCTAGTGATAAGTCACCAGTGAGAGTAATCTTGCAATATAAACAACTGACCATTATTGTCAGTTGAAGGGCATGAGGGGAACCGTACCTCAGAGTGATAAGTCATGAATGTTGATACTAGATCAGTTTTCTTCACTTTTTTTTTAATTTCCAGTTTCCATTTTGTACTTCTAATAGTATCTCCCATATATATATGAATTATATCTACATGTGGATCACCATCCCTGTGTACCCTTCAGTCTGCAGTCAGAGTTCATGGCACTCGGCCTACTTTTTTCTTTCATTTAGTAATTTTGACCAGTTGCAAGGGTTTACAAAGTCGTACTTTACTGACAGGCACCCCGTTTGAATCCTTGAGATAGTATAGCCTGAACATTTCTCTGTGATTTCGAGCTCTGTAAAATTAATCTGTACCCAACTTTACTGATTCTATATATGAAGCACTGAATACAGTTACGTATTCCAAATGAGGTAAATCTTCCTGATACGAGTCCCTGAGATGCCCTTCAGGCTGTCACTAGAGAGGAAGGTCCAGCGGGGGGTTAGACAGTGCTGGAGCTCATCATGGTACGGATGCTTTGTCCTGATACTGCCAGCAGTCACTGAAACTCAGGAGAAAAGGAGACACTATCTTGGGCTTGAGAGATTCTGAGCTTTAAGACAAGTGGGAGAGAGTGAGTAAGAGCCAAGGAGACCAAGATGAAGCTAGGAAAAAAGCTCTCACAGAGGCATGTCCTGTGACTTCTCCAAATAGATCTCTGAGTTCTTTACCAAACCAGAACTGAATAGCTGCTCATTTCACAGCAGGGTAGACCCTCAAGTGTGAGTAACTCAAGTGTGTGTTGTGACATACATGCTATTATCCTCCCCTCCCTCATCCCTGCAGGCATAACTAATCGATTGTAGCATGCTTTCCCACTGAGGCCTAGGATCATAGGCATGCAGCTCTTTTGGCTGCCACTTCATCCAAGTGGGCCTATTGCTGCTGCTGCTAAGTCACCTCAGTCGTGTCCGACTCTGCATGACCCCATAGACGGCAGCCCACCAGGCTGCCCCGTCCCTGGGATTCTCCAGGCAAGAACACTGGAGTGGGTTGCCATTTCCTTCTCCAATGCATGAAAGTGAAAAGTGAAAGTGAAGTCTCTCAGTCGTGCCCAACTCTTAGCGACCCCATGGACTGCAGCCTACCAGGCTCCTCCGTCCATGGGATACCTATTAGATGAACCCTATTTCCATCTTCATTCTAGAATTGGGTATACTGTTTCTTTTTTTCACCTAGTGTGGGTACAAACCAGAAGGTATTATATACCTTAAAAATTATGAAAAATCCTGACACAAAACCATTATTTTTGTAGAGGGAAGAACCAGCTGTGCAGTTCAACTCAGGAACTCTTGCCCTGAACAGGAAGGCCAAAAACAACCCAGATCCTACCATTTATCCAGTGCTTGACTGGAATGACATCAAATTTCAAGATGTGATTGGGGAGGGTAATTTTGGCCAGGTTCTTAAGGCTCGCATCAAGAAGGATGGGTTACGGATGGACGCTGCCATCAAGAGGATGAAAGGTCAGTGCATGCCCCCATCAAGTCAGCATTTTACTAGGGTGGGGGGACAGTTTGACTTCCTGTTGAATCTTTCCTCTAAGGTCTCATATTCTTTTAAACAAAACATTGGCATGATGTTAGATGGAGCTGTCCTGTGCAGCTGAAGGTGATATTTCCTTTGAGGGTCAGGATGTAAACTTGAAGGCATGAGCTGTTTAGACGCCACTGTCTGGATTCACTGGGATGTGAGAACACAGACTCTCTGCCACACCCTGCTGACTTTCAAGAAGCGTTACAGTTTCTCTTAATGCAGTGGTTCTCAGCATTGATCACGCGTCCAAATCGCCTGGGAGACTTGTTAAAAAACAGACTCTTCAGCTCCACCCTATGGTTTCTGATTAAGCAAATCTGGCCCAGGGCCAGAGGGCTTGCATTTCTAATTAGTTCCCATGGGATGCTGAGTCTCAGAATTTGGAGACCATGCTTGGCAAATCACTATCTTCGTGCATTATCTACATCAGCTTTCCTGGAAATAGTTAGAAATGCATCTACTTGAGTTTTTCCTCCTTGCGGTTCTAATCTATTCAAATTTCTGGGGGTGATGCAGGGAAAAATTGGGGTCCCTAAACTTGCTCAGGGGCTCTTCTATACACTCAGGCTTAGAAACCATTGATCTATAGTCACAAAACTAGATCTTTTCCAGTTGTGTTCAAGACTGCTTAGGGCGCCCTCATTGAATAAGATCTTCCGAGAAAGCAGATTGACGTGTCCCCTGGCAGTACTAGCTGTCTTCTGTTGCGTGTGAAATGGCAGTTTACAGATAACTTGATTCTGAAGCTGCACTGTTGTTTTTACAGCACACAGGCTTGGCAAGTGATGTATTAGAGCCAGCAATATAATTGCCGCTTTTATTGGGCAGCTCCATAATAAGGACTTGCTAAGGCTGCTGATGGGTTTTCCTTCTTCTTGACTGCAACATTAAGCCTAAGATGACAATTAACCCTAAATCTTATTAAGCCATCACTGCTTTCTGCATTGCTAGAAAACACATGTCAGGAAATGAACAAAACAAAATAAACACAGTATTATTTATGCTCAGAGACAGTAATGTTTCAAAACACACACACAGACACACACCCAGACAAACCCTACTAGAATCCAGAAATTCCTTTTCCTTTTCCAACTTTAGTCACAGGAGTTTTAGGAAGCAGTAAAAACGGTGAGAGGAGAGGGTGTAGAACTTTGTAGCATCAGTTTTTAATGCTGATTGGGATCTGACCTGAGCTGATTGTCCATCTCATGTCCATGTAAAGAGCTAGAATAACTTAACAGGGCACCAGGGCAGAAAGTTTTGCAGGAAAAGTCATGTATGCTAAGAGGGCACTTACTGATGTGAACCAACAACCTATTACAAGGAGCTTTGCTTCTAAAATGTTCCTGAGGCATTGACCCTTAGGCTCCTGTGGTATAAACAGGGTACTAGACTTGGAATTGTTACTTGTCAGCCTCATGGGTCCCCTTAGCCCATATGAAACCTTCCCATAATTTTCAAGCATGGTCAGGCATGCATATGGCTACCAGCTCTCTATCACTCTTTCCCCCAATGTTATTTCTTCAAAAAGCAATCATAGCATACTGTCACCAACTCAAGGCTGACCAACCAGTTGCACATCAGCCAAAGAGTTTTCTCTTCAGCCTGACTGGTGATTCTGCCTCTGATCAAAGTGCTTATGGAGAGACAGAATGACAGGAACAGAAAGAAACGCAACTGTTTCCTGACTACGAAGCAACTTCTTTAAAAGTGTCATTGAAATTTAAATTTTTTCAGCAAGTCTGGCTTATGTGGGCTTCCCTAGTGACTCAGTTGGTAAAGAATCCACCTGAAATGCAGGAGACCTAGGTTTGATCCCTTCATCAGCAAGATCCCCTGGAGAAGGAAATGGCAACCCACTCCAGTATTCTTGCCTGGAAAATCCCATGGACACAGAAGCCTGGTGGGTTATAGTCCATGGCGTCGCAAAGAGTTGAACACAACTGAGCACAGTATTCTATTCTGGTTTATGTAAAAAGCAAAGTAAAATTATTATAATAAAGTAAGATGTGTTCACTACTGGCAATGTTTCACTAGAATTTTGGTGTTATTCCTTGGCGTATTTGTCTCTGGAAAGCCAGGGTCTGAGAATGGACACAGCTCCATCTCAACCAGACCATTTCTCTGGATATCTGAGGGCTTCAGCAGTGGTTCTCAAACAGAGGTGATTTGGTTTCCAGGGGGGACACTTGGTGATCTGGGTACATTTTTGGTTGGGCTCCTGGTAACTAGTGGGTCAGGTCAGGGGGGCAGCTAAACATCCTCCTTGCCACAGGACAGCCCCCAACCACAAGAAGCATTGGCCCAAAATGTGGACAGCCAAGCCCCTGTGATAGAGCCACCTCTTTGATTTCGCTAACGTTTTCCAGACCCAATGACAGCTAAGTGTACTTGAAGGTGATGGGGATCAGGGGGTACAGTTGTTTCTGATGAGGCATCACAGAAAGGGGTCACAACTCTTGACTTTCTTCCCAGAATACGCTTCCAAAGATGACCACAGGGACTTTGCTGGGGAACTGGAGGTTCTTTGTAAACTTGGACACCACCCAAACATCATCAATCTCTTGGGAGCGTGTGAACATCGTGGTAAGATGCTCTTTTCCTGTTTCTCCTGCCAGATTTTTTTAAAATAAGAAAGAAAATCAGGCACATTCCATATTGAAGTTAGGAAAGATAAGTCATCTAAGATTGCTACCTACTTTTTAAGTTGCAATTTCAGTCTGAATGTCTGGCCCCATGAATAGACTGTGCTGAGATGTGGAATGTTTTTGAAGGTGGGTCCCAAGGGTGAGTCTTTTGGCTTCTGATACAGTTCAATTAGTAATGCCCAAAGATACCCACAGCTCCTACATGCTCCCATCTTTGCTAATCCAGAGATTTTCTCAGTCACTACTAGGTGGATGAAGGCTGCACTCTGTACCAGGAAAAGTGAAGTATGTTGGTTCTTCTTAGTTGACTTTTCATTCTCCCTCCAAACCCAAGTAACCAATACTCCAAATGTTAAATCTGTGAATGCCAATCATCTACTGTAATGGGAAAGGACTGGTGATACTTAGGTTAAACAAATAATAATAAGCCTATATCTAATAGTACTTTGTTTTTATCCAAAACAATTCCCTGTACAATTACATTGAAGCTTTCTTTACAACTATCCTATGTCACACATACCCTTAAGTTCAAATTATATTATTAATTCAAATGTTTATTGAGTATTTCCTATTGTAATGTGTGGAGTTAGCTGTGAATGAGTAGGTAATAAGAAACCTATGGATTTACCTCTGCATGCTACCTGGGTTTGCAGCTCTAAATCCATGCTTACTCTTAATTTCTCATGGAAAAATTTACTCCAACGCAAAAGCTCCACATGGTAATTATTTGCAAACTTTACAACCTCTTGTTGACTTTGCAGCACAAATACCAACAATGGAAAAGAGACTACTTCCTTTTCCTCAATTTATTAAACTAAAAATACTGGTACTTCAAACAATATATCATTCTGTGATCCAATAAGGGTGTAATTCTAAAAGCCAGATAATGTCTCTTAGGTTAAATAATGAAGTAATGACACTTATTTTTGAGCAATTTCCTGAGAACAGTAATCAGCATGGGACAGCAGTAAATGAATGTTTAAAAAAAAAAAACTTAGAGTGACAGAATATATGTCTTTTAAAAGTTTCCTCTATTGTCACATAGTTGGTTGATTGTTCAGTAAAGTGAGAAAATACCTTCATACCAGAATTGAGGTATATCTTTCCTTATAGTACAGCAGGATTCAGTGCTAGAAGCTTGCTTTTTTTTTTCTTTTTTGAGAATCCTCACTTTCTTAGGATATCTTTGAAGTTTAAATTCATTTGACATAAAAAGTATATACCAAATAATTCACTTTTAAAAAATAGTAAAAGAGAGCACTATACTTTCATTGGCTCCAAAGATGAATAATTGTTATCAAAGCAGATTTCATCTCATTCAAAAAAGAAAAGGGAGGAAACTATTTAGAATAAAACTAAGACAATGAACCATACTTTCCTCTAGGAAAAATTTTATTTTTTTCCTAAAAGGTTGACATTTCTGGTTTCTGTAAGCAAAATTGCAATCCCTGACACTAGATTTTGCTGACCAGTGATGCACTCAACAATCTAATGACTTAGTCTGGATTTTAGGAAGGAGCAGAAGTCAGGAGAGAGAGAAAGTTTCCTAGTCCGGGTCCTTCTGCTTTGGGTATTTAATCATTTGTTTGTTTTAAAAAAATAACCCCAGGAGAAGCTGGATTCATACTGGAATAACATGTCTGGCTCATATTAGGTTCTCAGTCAATACAGAATAAAAACTAAAAGGTGCTGTGGACTAGCTCTCCTCGGTCATCTGGAGCAGATGCTTTGGTTTCATTCTACCCGTGTTCCCCAGTGGGTGAAGCGCTCAGGGAGCCTGCTGTTCGGTAGGAGTGGAGAGGGGAAGCCCGAGTGCAGGCATGGCCCCCTTTTGCAGGAATGATGTCACTTGTTCTCCTCCTGTCCCCAGCATTACCCATATCGGTACCACTAGATGTGTTATTTTAAGATAAAATGGAATTTTATAAGCAGTCCCCGAGGACCAAAGCACATCTCAGAAATCTCACCGGGGTTTAGGGCTACTGATAGACTGATGCTTCCTCCCTTGCCCCACAGGCTACCTGTACCTGGCCATTGAGTACGCCCCCCATGGCAACCTCCTGGACTTCCTGCGAAAGAGCCGAGTGCTAGAGACGGACCCCGCGTTTGCCATCGCCAACAGCACTGCCTCCACACTGTCCTCCCAGCAGCTTCTCCATTTTGCAGCAGATGTGGCCCGGGGTATGGACTACCTGAGCCAAAAACAGGTTTGTTCTGGGAACCTTGCTTTGAGCATCTTTCTTCCAAAATTTTCTCTGATATCAGTTTAGATTTTTTTTTCCCCAGTTCACCTCTCTTCCTTAATTCCTTCTTAAACTCTCCCTAATTTTATTCTGTTTGTTAATATTCTATCTCTTTATATAGAAGTTCATGTTCCATGCTAATGGTGTGTTTATCTAGTGAATCTCATCATATGTATTTGGATGAGGTGCTTTCACTAGTATTAGCTTCAAGTAACTCCATATAACACACAAAGCAGAGGCCTTTCATGGTCATTGGAATATTGCATGATCTGGTGCTTCCTCCTGAAATGCTCCTCCAAAGACCTGTGGGTCGTTTGGCAGAATCCACTCACTGAGCATTTAGAAGAGGAACTAAAGGAAACTGGATTCTGGTAGCTTTTTAAAAACACTTTTTCATACTGTCCTCTAGATTTCCCAAAGCTCCTGCTCTTTGTGCAAACAAAATGAAGTGAAAAAGCAAATATGATGCTGAAAATATATGACTTTTTTTTTTTTTTAATTTCAGTTTATTCACAGGGACCTAGCTGCCAGGAACATTTTAGTTGGTGAAAACTATGTAGCCAAGATAGCCGATTTTGGATTATCCCGAGGTCAAGAAGTATATGTGAAAAAGACGATGGTAAGTTCAGATGTTGATGAGACCCTTTCAGGGGCACCCTTCCCTGTCCTTAGGTTGCTTCTCTTAGAATTCCATCCTTCTGTGCTGCTGGAGGCCCCTGACCATTTCTGCCATTTCATAAGGCCTCAGCCCAGCAAATGTCCATTCTCAGTTTTGATACCTAAATTGTCTGGAAGGTCTGTATTTACCAGTGAAGAAGGCTCTGTCACACGTGGTGAAGTTGTTGAACGTGCAAGCCTCGTGCTGGAGGGGCTGGGGTCCGTATCCAGCACAGACCCCCAAGTCTGGTCTCGTTCAGCATCTTCTGGGGAGCTCCCACAGTCCCCTTTTACACAGCAAATATAGGATGAGGGGAAAAAGACGTTTAACCTACTTTCTAAAACATTCAGGAAGTGAATCAACGAGGTTTCCTAAGTCACAAGGATGCTCTAGAAAGAAACTCATGAGTTGTAAATGCTCGTATAAGAGTTCCCTCTTTTCTGAATGTTCTCTGCTCATTCGTCAGTTCAGTCACTCAGTCATGTCCGACTCTTTGCAACCCCATGGATGGAAGCACACCAGGCCTCCCTGTCTGTCACCAACTCCTTGAGTTGGTGATGCCATCCAACCATCTCATCCTCTGTCATCCCCTTCTCCTCCTGCCTTCAATCTTTCCCAGCATCAGGGTCTTTTCAAATGAGTCAGTTCTTCGCAGCAGGTGGCCAAAATATTGGAGTTTCAGCTTCAGCATCAGTCCTTCCAATGAATATTCAGGACTGATTCCTTTAGGATGAACTGGTTGTATCTCTTTGCAGTCCAAGGGACCCTCAAAAGTCTTCTCCAACACCACAGTTCAAAAGCATCAGTTTTTCGGTGCTCAGCTTTCTTTATAGTCCAACTCTCACATCCATATATGACCACAGGAAAAACCATAGCTTGCTCATTCTTCAAGCCCCCATCAAATACACTTTCACCTAATGATATCTAGCCTCCCAAGTAGCCAAATTTTACCTTCAAATAAAAGATCCCAGGGGAGCCTCACAGTGTTAGCAGAGAGAAGCTGGACTTGTTATGCTCTTGTTGCCCACCTGGAATCATAAAGCCCTGGAAATGCCACATCCCTGGACATTAGCTGGGCTTTCAACATGCCACCACCCTCTGCTTTCCCTGCAGTTGGGCAGTGCAGGGTGTTGGGGCTGACGCACCCTATAGTCATTGCACGTGTTGGGTAGGTCTCTCTGATGGCATGGCTCTCCCAGCACTACTTGGGCTCAGCTTTCTTGGGATGACTCCAGTTCTTGTAACATATAGAGAGAGTCTTTGTACTTTTGTAGATATCAAATTGCCTCCTAGCAAGGCTCAAGCTTCTGTATTTATCCTCAAGCCTAGGTTTCCTTTCTTTTAAATATACTTATTTAATTACTGACAAGATAACACAGAAACAATATTCAAGAATGGTTTCAAGAGGAAATGATCCACAGTTCACAACCTTGACACAATTTATTTTTACTCTTTTCCTTCCACAAGCATACAGTCTTTTCCATAGTTATGATCACAGTGAACTTAATCGTTTTGGAACTTTCCACTCCCTTTTTTGATGAGGGTTTGAAGTGGGCGTCCTTTGGTTCTTAGAGAGTAGCATGCCCCTGGTCCTTGATACTTACTGACATCAGCACCTCAGGAAGTCTCCCGTGACTCCCTGAAGGTTGGCTGCCAGGCAACAGTTTTTTCCCTAAACTTTTCAGATTCGCCCCTCTCAAAGCAGACCTTTCTCTGGAAAGTGGCTGGGCTGGTCTTACAGAAGCAGGACCCACCACTCATCCATCTGCTCCAGCTCTCCCCATTCCTCCTGGGCCACATGGGACCCTCTTATTTCCACTACAGAATCTCTCGCCTTCCTTCACTCTGGGGTTGGGATGCCGTGAAGAGGGAGTGCCACACGCATGCTAAGTCACTTTAAGTATTAGTATTAGTCGCTCAGTCGTGTCCGACTTTTTGCGACCCCATGGACTATAGTCCAGCAGGCTCCTCTGTCCATGGGATTCTCTAGGCAAAAATAGGAGTGGGTTGCCATTTCCTCCTCGAGGGGACCTTCCCAACTGTACATAGAGACTTCATTAATGTGCATTAGAGGATACCCCAGGTTAACTGTCATAGAAAACTGTCTCTTGAGCCTTTAAATTCTATACCAATTCTACACCTCCAGTTGGCCAACTGTTTGTTTCTTTAGCCGTGTCTAACTCTTTGTGACCCTATGGATTGTGGCCTGCCAGGCTCCTCTGTCCATGGGGTTTTCCAGGCAAGAATACTGGAGTGAGTTGCCATTTCCTACTCCAGGGGATATTCCTAACCCAAGGATTGAACCTGTGTCTCTTATGGCTCCTGCATTGGCAGGTGGGTTTGTTACTACTAGTGCCTCCTGGGAAGCCCTGTGGTGATGAGAAGAGGTTAACACAGTTTAGCTCCATAATCCTACTCATTTAATTTGGTTACTTGCCTCAGTACCCCAAGGCTAAGGTTGGTTTGCTTGACATTTCATAAAGGTCAGGGATTTCTGTATCTTATGGGGTTAGGGGAAATGCTTAGAGGGGCGGAGCACTGGTTAGGGCTCTAGTGTATCTCCCAGTGGAAGGGCAAAGCGTTCAGTAGCAGCATGGAGTCTGGGGAGGAAAAGGACTTGGTGAAGGTAGGGGAAGGAAAGAGAAGGGATTGGAGAGAAGCAAGCTCCCAGCAAGAAGGGTGCAACGTAGCACATTACCAACAGAGGGCAGAGTGGCTACTCTCTGGCTTACTACGGAAGTCAGAGATTGTCGATTCCTAGATTGTCTGGGAAACTTTTAAAAAGACAGATGCCAAGTCCTACCACTTAGATATTTTGATTCAGTTATTGTAGAGAGAGCATCCTGCATTAGTTTTTTACTTCTCCCAGGGCGATTCTAGTACTGGAAGTGTTGCAAAATAATGTACTTAAGTGATTTGGGGTTTTACTACCATTGATTAATCTATTGATCCCCTCAGCGTGGATTTATTTATTACTACAATGTTTCAGCTTGTTCTGGGCTTGGGGATAATATTAAGACACAGTGTTCTCCCTCAAAGAGCTCAGAGACACTTAACAATCAACTGTAATGGTGGAGAAGGCTGAGAAGGAGGAAAGTGCAGGTCCCTCGGGAGCTCAGAGGAAGCACAGTGAAGCTTTCCAGTAACTGTGACACAGATACTGGAGACCTGAGGATGAAGTGCAGGACCTGGTGGATGCAGTGTATATATAAGAACCGAGAGGCAGAGGAAAGCACCAAACTTTGGGGAATTAAGAAAGTCAGTTATGAAAAAAAGAAAGTCAATATGACTAGGGGGTGATGCAAAAAAGAGGAAGAGTTAAAACTCAAGGCTGGAGGAGGAAGTGGGGATAAGGTCTTGAAAGCTTTGGATGCCAGCTTTTGGAGATTCAGCTAAGGACTGGGGATGTTGTAACAAGAGTGATAGTACAGAATTTTAAGGACAGGAACCACATGTTTGGGTTCGCCATTTAGAGTGAGTGTGGTGCAGAGAACAGGTCATTAGGGAGTGGAATCAGAGGCGGGGAGATGAGCGGAGAGGTGGTTGTCAGCAGGCAGGAGGAGATGGTGGTGGCCTGAACCGAGGTGACAGCAGCAGGGACAGACAGATGTGGGCAGATCAGAGCGGTCACACAAAGAATGGAAAAGCGTGCATGGAAATGAACAACTAGGAGATACGGGGTCAGAGGCCAGCAAGCAGGAGTACATGAGAGCAGGGACCAAACAGGAAATGCAGACAGCTCTTCCCATCCCCCAGTGTGAAGGAGAAGAGAGTGACAGGTGGCAGGTGGAGGCGAGGACATAGAAGGGAGCAGATGTTGAAGAGAACACAGCATGTAGACGTGAGGAACGTCCCTGGTCTGCATTGGTAGAAGTCATCACCACATAGCTGACTCACATGCACTCTCTGCCCTTTCGCCTGAAGTGCTCTTTCCTCCCCCATCCACCTGGTGGTACCTACACATCTTCTAGAACTGAACTCGTGTGTCTCCTCCCCTGGAAACCCTTCCAGCCTCTCCTCCAGGCATTTGGTCTCCTCCCACCACCTCAGGCTTTCCCACATTATAGCCTAATCCTCAGTTCCTATGCCCATCTCTCTTTTCAAACCTCTGAGCACCTCTGACAGCCACGAAGTGAATAATTGTATGACCACTGAAAGGACACACACATACACACACACATCATTTTTCTTTACATGAAACTGTGGTAGTAACCCCTTGAGGTAAGTGGAGCTTACATAATTTGCAGGACTTTGAACTTAAAAAAACAGACTTGTGGGTGGGACATGCAAAAATATCCCGACTCTGCCATGCCTTCTGTCTGGGGACCTCCCTGAGAACTGGGGTGAGCCCCCCCAGCTTCAGGCCACCGATGAGCCTTGGGAAGGGGCCCCTGTTGAGCCTAAGCAGCCTCTTACATTGTATTCTCCAGGGAAGACTCCCCGTGCGCTGGATGGCGATCGAGTCACTAAATTACAGTGTGTATACGACCAACAGCGACGTGTGAGTAAGCCTCTCACTGCTGAGGGATTTTTTTTTTTTTTTTGACCCAGAAAAATATCCATTTGACAAAGGTTTTGAAGAGAAGCAGGAATATTGCATCCCTCTGTGGAATAAAGCTAATCACTAAGCCCAGGAAATAAATTAACAGACTGAACGAAGCCACAGAGGAAATGATTTCCCCTGATGGCAGGCTTTGGGTTTATTTCTGCACGTCGGGGAGTGACTTCAAGTGGTTAATTCTTTATTTCCTTAAGAGTCAGGGGCATCCTGGCCTTCCTGTGACTCCGTTGCCCAGACTGTCTTCGGCACAAGGACCTAGATCCGAGGAGGTGGCCCAGAGTAGCTGCTGGGGGTCGGAAGTGTCAGGGACAGAAGGCAGTCACACATGCTAAGTCACTTCAGTCGTGTCCGACTCTGTGCAACCCGACGGACTGTGGCCCACTTGGCTGCTCTGTCCATGGGATTCTCCAGGCAAGAGTACGGGAGTGGATTGCCATGCCCTGCTCCAGGGGATCTTCCCGACCCAGGGATTGAACTCACAACTTTTATGTCTCCTGCACTGGCAGTCAGGTTCTTTACCACCAGTGCTACCTGGGAAGCCCCACAGAAGGCAGTCAGTAGGGCCCATCTCCGTTTGCAGCCTGCGTGACGAGTCTCAGGCTGGTGGCAGGGGAGGAAGTTTTGGGATTGAGACCTGAGCCCTCTTGCCCACATTCCCTATTTTCAGGAGGAAGAACAGGCCCAGAGGGTTGGGTTGACTCATTTGGGGGTGGGGTGGGGGGAGAGTTGTTATGCCTGGGGATGGGGGGAGGTTGGGCGGTGACTGTGTTCTCTCTGTGTGCCTTCATGTCATCTCTGCGTAACTTTGAGGCAGAGATGGGTGTCCTCACTTTTGGAAGAATACAGTCAGAGGCCTCAGCAGTTCCAGTCACTTGTCCCATGTCACACAGAGATGAGATCGGATGCAAATCTGTCTGGCCTAGAACCCCCTGCTTTCTGTAGTGTCAGCCTGCATTCTCTACCTAAAGCAAGTGGGGGCTTTGCCAGTGTTCCCCTGTTACAATCCTTCCATTGGCCGAAGGGGAGATAAACACACGCTCTGTGTAAGACCCAATCCTAGGAAAAAGACATGGAACTTGCCCTCTTCTGACCTAGAGTCAGTTGCCCCAGCTTTGCGGGCAGAACACTGACTGGCCAACGCGTGCGATGATTACTGTTTTCTCTTTCATCCCTTCTGCAGATGGTCCTATGGTGTGTTACTGTGGGAGATTGTGAGCTTAGGTGAGTATCCTTGTCCACCTACCAGGTGAAGCTCTGCACAAACGGAGTGGGCCCCCCCCGTGCTCCTTCACCATCTCCTTTCATGGGTAACATTAGGATTCGGTGCTGACAGATGCCACTTGGGAAAAGAACCTTGCAGGTTTCCTGCATGAGTGTGTTTATCCCCATGGCTCTCTTTGTGAAAGCCCAGTGTCTAAAGTCACATTTAACACTGATGACCTGGTGGCCAAGAACTTCATTCTAAGTTGTCTCCACGTGTGCAGAGATGTCATAAAGCTGTTATAAGTTTTCTTCTGCAACTTTAAGACAGTATATTGTACTGCTACGACAAGTCACATTTTCAAAGGCCATTTATTTTTAAATTGTATTAAAGTATAGTTGATTTAAAGTTAATTTCTGCTGTACAAAGGTGACTCAGTTTTATGTATGTGTGTACATAATTTTCCATATTCGTTTCCATTATGGTTTGTCACAAGATATTAAATATAGTTCCCAGTGCTATACAGCAGAACCTGTTGTTTATCCATCCTATATGTAATCGTTTGTTTCTGCTGATTCCGAGTTTCCATTTCTTCTCTCCCCCATCACTTTTCCCCCTTGGCAATCACAAGTCTGTCCTCTGTGAGTCTGCTTCTGTTTTGTAGATAAGTTCATTTGTCATATTTTAGGTTGCACGTGAGTAATACGGCAGTTGTCTTTCTCTTTTTGACTTATTTCACTTAGTAGGATAATCTCTAAGCCCATCCATAGTGTCACAAATGGCATTATTTCATTCTTTTTGATGGCTGAGTAATATTCCTGTGTGTGTGTGTATACCACATCTTTTATCCATAAATGGACATTTAGATTGTTTCTATGACTTGGCTATTGTAAACAGTGCTGCTATGAACAAAGGGATGCATGTATCTTTTTGAATTACACTTTTGTCTGGATATATGTCAAAAGCCATTTAATACCATGTGAAAATGTATATGCCAAAAAGCAGAACATTTTCACATAAGCCATAATTTCAGTTTTATAAATATCACACATAAAAAAAAAACTGGAAAGACTATACAGGATTTTTTCAAAGTAGTTTTTTCATTATTTTTGTACTTTCCACAATAAAAATATATTGCTTTTATAGTTAACATTGGGATGGTAACTATGATAGATAAAATAGGAATTGCATTATGTAAATACAGACTTCAATTGGGAAAAAGATCCATGTCATTGGTACACTGGTACCATGGCAAGAGACATGCTGCGTGTAGACAGACTTGGGGACGAGCAAGGGCCAGAAGGAAGCAGTGGCCGCACGGGAGCACGGTCTGAGCCAAGTCCAGCTGTGACGTGCAGTGGGTTTGCCCCAGAGGATGACGACTCTGGGTGCTTATCGTTGCTTGACTCACGCCCCTCTTCCAGTCCCTTGGCTGTAGAGCCCCAGGGCAGGAGACAGTGCCTTCTGCATCCAAGGGGGGCTCAGGGCGCACCGTTTCCTGTCTTCCAGGCGGCACCCCTTACTGTGGGATGACGTGTGCAGAACTCTACGAGAAGCTGCCCCAGGGCTACAGACTGGAGAAGCCGCTAAACTGTGACGACGAGGTGTAAGTCAGGCCTCCCTCAGGGCCATTCTGTCCTAAGCTCCCCTCTGTATGTTTCCTGAACTGACTGTAATGAAGCAGCTATCTGATATATACAAATATGTATGTATGTGTACACACACAAATCCCAGTCAGAAACAAGAGTCTATGTGTCTAGGGGGACATTTCCCTCAGAAAACTCAAGCCAGATTTTTGAGTTCAAGATTTCAGAACCTTGAAACTAAGACTGTTAGGCAATGGGCAGGAAATAGAGAGTTTTCCAGGCATAGAAATTCAGGTGGAATTTAAAGTGGTGATTCTTGGCTGAATCTTAAGGTTGAAATGAGAAGGGGAAACAAATACAGAAAAGATTTGTATGAATAATTTATGAATTTAATTATAATCTATGAATACATGTATTCATAAATTCATGAAATTATCCATGAATAAATGTATGAAACCTTGAGACTAACTTTGACGGTAGAGATTTCAGGGCAGTTACACTAAAGAAGATAAGCTTTTCTTTATAAAAGCTTGCTTCTAAAGGGCTTATTTTCCAGGAATATATATTCTTATTCCTGGAAAGAATGCTTCTCTAATGATATTGCCATTCCCAGAACCAGCTGATGTCGTTGCTGCCTAAATGACATAATATGAAGAGTGCAAGGCTCTAGGCTGAACAAGGAATTGATTGTCCAAACCAAGCCACTTCTTAGAGTGGATGAGGGTACTATTATGCTCTGGTACAAGAAATATAAACCTAGACCATCGTGGGAAAACCTGAATGCACTCAAGCCATCACTGGACCAAGTCCCTGAAACCCACCTTTAAGGAGTGATGTTTTCACTGCTTTAACTCACTTAGGAAACTTCTGTTAAAGGATAAAGTCTTCTAGAATCTCTACCACCCCAGGCTGATAGCTGAGAGCCTTCTGTGCACTATGGTTGCCAGTGAGAAACCAGCCTGTTAAGCATGTGGAATCTTGAGCCCCGCTCTCGGACATGACTCTGTAAATCTGGAGTGGGTCCCAGGAATCCACGTTTTAACAATACAGGTAGTTCTGGCCACACTGGAGAAAGACCTTAGACTAGCACTTCGTAAACTGTGTTTGTGGAATGTGTGAGACATAAATAAATAACACAAGGGGAAAGAGTTCTGTGATCAGTTGTGTTTGGGAAGCTTCTATGTTAAACCTGGTTTAAAAGGTTGTTGGTTTTTACTAGAATGACTTCACGATTTCACAAAGTCAGTCACTAAGAGGGAGGTGCGATAGGTAGCATTTTGCAAATTTATTTGCGCACAGAGCCAGCTTTTAGAAATGAAACACTGACACTGAGAGATGTAATACTCTGAGGGAAAGCCTACCCTAGACACACAACTCAGTTCTTCCCAGATGATCAGGATAGCTGAGACCAAGATCTCTTGGGAATGGTACCCAAAGTAGGCACTAGATCCACTGGGAGAAGAAAGGAGACGTGGCTGGGGAGGCGGGAGGCCTTCTAGAACCTTCCTAGCTGTAGTACTTCTGTCCTCTGCTGGCTAAGCGAGATGACCATGCATTGTGTGGCTACATTCTCTTTTATTCCAAACCCTGCACCTGGCTGTGCCCAGGACTAAAGCACAGTTGGACACTAAACACTCTGTTTTCAAAGGTATGATCTCATGAGACAGTGCTGGCGGGAGAAGCCTTATGAAAGGCCCTCATTTGCCCAGATCCTGGTGTCCTTAAACAGGATGTTAGAAGAACGAAAGGTGAGTATGGAACTCAAGGCGTGGGTTCTTTCATTGGAGTTCCTCATGTGTCCATTGTGGTTAATAGTGGATACAGGTCAGCAGGTTCTTTTGAACCAACCTGAGGTGCTACAGGGCCGTAAAAGATGCAGACTCAACTTTGAGAAAGTTACAGTTTTGGAGGAAACCAGATTCCTATATAAGATATAGTCAGACACTGTAGAACAACATACAGAACTGGCTTGTCTGAGCTAGACGGAATCTTAAATCTGTCATACAGCCTGACCCTTTCATTCTAGAGATGAAGGAGCATACTTAGAAAGGAGAAGTGACTTGCCCAGGGACAAACGGGAGAGCGACAAGAATGCGGGCTTCAGGTTACCACGGGGAGGGTCAGGAATTCTGTAAAAACTTGTAGTGGATAGTTAATTGGCTACACAGATCTGAGGTTTCAAAAGGTAAATCTAGGTTAGGGAATTTGGAAGTCATGGAAGATGCTCAAAGTCATCAAAACCCAGTTGGCAATGAAAGCAGAGATGTGGGTGAGGTCACACAGCTGGAGATGTGAAGATGAGCAGCAGAGGAAGGGGTCTGGGAGGATGTGGTGCATGTCAGCAAGGACCAGTGAGAGACCATGGGCTAGAGAAGCCAGGAGGCTGAAAAAAGTGAGAGGAAGAAATCTTACTTGCAGAAGTCAAGGGATGCTCTTCAGGAAGAAAGTGGTTAGATACAACAGAGGGAATGAGGAGAGAGAAATATCCCCCATCCCCAGTATTGGTATTTTGGGGCTTTTGGAGGAGGGCATGGCAACCCACTCCAGTATTCTTGCCTGGACCATCCCCTGGACAGAGGAGCCAGATGGGCAGCAGTCCATAGGGTCGCGCAAAGTTGGACACAACTGAAGTGACTTAGCAGCAGCAGCAGGTGGTGCCAAAGAATCCACCTGCCTATAACATAGGAGCTGCAGGAGAGGCGGGTTCAGTCCCTGGGTGGGGATTCCATCCCTGGGTGAGGAAAACTCCCCTCAAGTAGGAACTGGCAACCCACTCCAGTATTCTTGCCTGGAAAATCCCATGGTCAGAGGAGCCTGGTGGGCTACAGTCCACGGAGTCACAAAGAGTCAGACATGACTGAGCGCACAGCATCTGTATTTGAGCTGAGACAAGCTAAGGAAGCTGGGGTATGACTGTAACTGCTCCCAGCGGAGGCAGGACTGAGCCGGCTCGTGTCTGAACTACTCTTGTTCTCCTAGACCTATGTGAACACCACACTTTACGAGAAGTTCACCTACGCGGGGATCGACTGTTCTGCAGAAGAAGCAGCCTAGGACCGACCACTTTCATCTGTATATTCTGTTTCCCCTTCACCGGCGTGAGAGACCCTTCATACCTTGATGCTCAGCGAGCAAGCCTCTGCCAAGAGAGGTGACAGAAAATGGACATGTATATAGATTGTCGCTTGCCTGGGACTTTGACTGTAAGACCCCTGTGTGAATCTGTAGCACCTTCTGACTAGGACTGTATATACTATTTTGAGTAAGAATGTGCTGGAATCAGAATGCCTGTGGTTTCATATACAATAATATATTTTTCTAAAAACATGGACTTTATGGGAAGGTGTGAGAGTACAATTACTGTAATGCATAACTCATTGTCCTAGATTTTTTTTTTTATATTTACCTATATATTGGAAGCTCTAAGATGTTTCACTGTGTAGAAGAAAATACTATTAGTAAACCTGTTGGCACAGGTGAGAAAAAGGAGGGGAAAGGTATGAGTTCTAACAGGACATGGATTTAGGTTTCTTAAATGTTAACCTAAGTGATGTAAAGAGCTTTTTCTATCTCTAAATATTCCCACTCACCTGTATAAGCCATCCTGATTCCTTTGTTAATTTGACAACTTTTTCATGTGTTTCCAGAGCCAACAAATCAGTCCTAAACGTAGACACTAAAAAGCCAACTTAAATCTCATTCCTTAGAAGCCTAAGAACATTAAGAAGTGTTAGTTTGATAAGCTAATAGGTTTTAGTTTCTCAGATAACATCGATGTGTTTGTTAAGAAATTAAAACAGGAAGCTTGTAGTTAATTTGGGAGACATGTGACATGTATCATAGCAGATTAACATCCCTACCTGTCTTGCACATTGTAAAAAGTTCTAGTTTTGATCAGGTGTGAGTTTACCATTTATATTGTAGGCACATGCTATACTGAGATCATATAGTAAGTGAATAAATGTCTTGCCTACCCACTTTTTGTCTAGGAATGTGTCTCATAAGTATTACCAACCGTCTCTATTATACTTTCAAGAAAACACTTTATCATCCTCTAATGTGTTGGCAATATGTAGACAGCAGTTGGTGAGTATATTCAACCAGATGTATCAGAAGCTCACAAGATTAGAAACATCTCCCAGAAATATTCTACTGTTTTCCTGTACCTCTGGTTCCAGTAGGAACGGAGGGCTTAAACCTGGAATCTCTTAACTGTGTTGCAGTGTCCTATGTACTGTGTAATGTTCCATATTCCTGCCGTCTGCTCAACTTCATGCATCAGAAACAGTGACCAGGAAACCGCATTTGTCCAGAAGCTCTTCACCCACAGCAGGATAGGCAAAGTAACACTGCTCCCGCGCCATTTATTCTTCAGCAGAGCAGGGGCTGGAACGAAGAGCCACTGAAAGCAGGTCCAAATACGTCACAGTCCTTTTCACCCAAATCTTGTGAAGATGCTCCTGACAACTCTCGGTTTGTATGTGCATGGAACGAAACAAGAACGGGGATGAATGTATCTCTGAAAAATGTAGATAATGTCTTCAAATTTTGCATGTGGCTTTGGAATACACAATAACAGCTACCTTCTCTAACAGCTTGACCTTCTTGATTATATATATTTAAAATAAATTTACATCATTACGAATTTACTTCACGTCAAGTACAAGAGATGACTATGAAAGGGCAGCATCAAGAAAAAGGAATTCAGTGATACTAAAATTTACTTGTAAATTCAAAATACTGAAGCAGTCGGCCTAAGGTGTGTTACGGATTGACACAGCATCACAATCAACTGTCAGAAGGCCACGGATTCACTACTGGCACAGCAGCCATCCGACTGACATCTCTGTGACTCATCCATGCTGTTGACAAAGAAACCTTTGTAGCTCTGTAGCATGTTAACCGAATTAATACTAAAGATTCATACTTACTCAAAGGTCAGCAAACTGAATGAACTTGGGTCGTTTCCACAGGCCAGTTTGCATATCATCAAAAAGCAATTAAGAAGGGAAGAACCAACTCCTTTAAGGAACTAGATAATTCCAGAATTGGGAATATAGATTAGATTTCAGTGTACCAGAAGATCCACAGGATACTGCCTTAAAAAAAAGATCAGTGAGTGGTTGACAGGAACCAAAATCAAGCAAGAGTACACCAGTTAGAATGAAAACACCTTACATGATAGCACAGTGACCAAACTGTATTATGTTAACAGCACACTGAAAATTTTACATTCACATCCATGTATTTTGTGAAGAAAATCTCTACATCTATTTATATATAGGTGATCTAAAGAAAACTGTTATGATTTTGTTAGGAAAAGATGTTTCTGACTCCTAGCAGTATAATGGTTCCAGGTATTTAAAGAGGAAAAGAAATTTTGAGTAATCTGAAAAATGAACTTTGTGAAAGTCCTGGACTCATTACTTCAACTTTAAAGCATCTTCCATGGTCATTTGCACACGGCCTATGAAGATTAGTCAAAATCCAAACAACCTAATTCCTTCCCCACCCCTCCCCAGACACAACTTTAGAAACTGCTGTGGAAATCCAACCTTTAAAATGTAATACATAAACCTTGGCAGTGTGTTTCTTTCTCCTCTTCTCTGAAAGTGTGGGGGAACCTCATGTTATTATAGATCGAACTCTACTGCCAGCAGTGGAGGCCAAGGAGTCAGGGAAGCAGTGCAGAGGTTTAAGATATTCTTGGGCCAGGTGGTTACTTCTTTCCTTTCAGGTCGTCGTTTACCTTCCAGAGGACCAGTTCCATGCAGGCAGTTGCATTTTCACTGGAACTGTGACCTCCAAATAGAATAGGACAAAAAATAAAATGTTAGACATAGACAACTCCCTGTGAAGTCGCCCACGGATGGTCTCAAAACGGTCTTGAGTTTATAACAGAATCAACGCTGGCCACTTATCAATATATCACTATTTCACACCTAGAACCACCACTGGTTGCTTTAGAAATGTTTTACATAGATCTAATGGCAACCCACTCCAGTGTTCTTGCCTGGAGAATCCCAGGGACGGCGGAGCCTGGTGGGCTGCCGTCTATGGGGTCACACAGAGTCAGACATGACTGAAGCGGCTTAGCAGCAGCAGATGAACAAACATCTCCCTTTTTCTGAATACCCTGCCCTCAGTCACATGGTCACTGTGTTCCTATGATGGCATAGCACATCAGTACCTTCTCCATGAACCTCTTTTCCAGGGATATGCAACAGGAAAGTGACGGACACCGGTGGATGACAGATCTAACAAGAAGCCAGAAAGAGAGATTCTAGAAAAAATATACCTCCTAGACAGAGAGTGACCTTAGATATGAGATGACATGGGTTTAAAAAGCAGATGAAATCTGCCCAAAATACCAAGCCTACAAAATAATAAGTGAGGTCTGAGATTGAGAAAAATCATATGGGCTACACTTGTAAAATGGTGTATTATTTTTGGTTTCCTTGCATTACTCTGAGAGAACTGTGGTGGTCTTTAACTTTGCTTTATATAGGGCATTTTTTGTTGTAAGATGAAATATTTTTGTGTCCATGCTCCCAGGTTGTTTTAAGCAGAACACATTATGAATTTCAGAATAGCATTTTTGGGGCATTTGAGATATGAATATTTTAAAGCAGATAATATAAAGATCCTGTGTAAGATGGTTTGGTGAGTGTCTAATAGACATAGAATGAAAGAATAAATACCACAAGATAAAATCTGGATTCTTGTACAATAAATGACATGATCAGAGGAGCATCTGTAGAAACAATAGCATTATAACATTTTAACATTCAGAAATTAACTTCCTTTTCTATATTGTGCAACAGAGGGGCCTATATGGGTCTGCACGAAATGTACAGAGTAACTAACCTCCATTCCAAGTCAGACACATACCGCGTGCTTATGGCAATGCGACTCGCAGGATAGCTGGTGGCTGTACTTGTTGCATTTGGTGAGCCTGTTTAATGTTGGGCCTTTACATCAAAAATACCAAATGTAAAAAAAGTTCTGAGAGCAAGATCTACCAATCCATTACAAAGCAGGTGCACGCATGATGAATCTGTTGCATTTAAGTTATACTTCCTTTTACAAAAAGCTCACTATTTACCTTGGGTGAGATAATCTGCGTGAGTGCTCAGTCACTTCAGTCTCGTCTGACTCTTTGCGACCCTGTGGACTGTAGCCTGCCAGGCTCCGCTGTCCATGGGATTCTCCAGGCAAGAATACTGGAGTGGGTTGCCATTTCCCCTCCTCCAGGGGATCTTCCCAACCTGGGGATGGAACTCACGACTCTTTACGTCTCCTGCATTTGGCAGGTGGGTTCTTTACCACTAGCGCCACTGAGATACCTTGGACCCAATCAATTTTAGATTCTTATTAGGTGTAATGAAAATCACATATGAAAAGAGGTACAGAGCAGCATTTAGGATGGAATTAGATCTCTGCACCAACAAAAGTTTTATGTATGAATTCCAAGGTCACCAGTCTGCCCCAACTGCTGTTTTGAGGCCTGTGGAACATCTAGGACTATGCCAGGTAGTGGGCATGGAACACATTTCACTAAAACAGATACTTCGGGATTCTCTACCCTAGGAGAAAACCCACAGGGAAGTATTTCAAACAGGGGACCTTTACCATGACCCTCATGATGTATTCACTCCCCTCAGACTCAGGAGCTTGATATTTATCATGAACAAGCAGGCTCTTACCTTCATCCTGAATGACTCTCTGCAGGTAGTCAGCCACTAAACCCTTCAGGGATCTTCTGTGAGGCAAGCCTAGCGGATGAGGGAACAGAACTGTCGTGTCCACAACTGAAGTATGAATTAACTGTCAAATGAAAGAGAAAACCTCTTTAGAAATTCTTCCCAAAGAATAAGAAAACTGATGCAGCAGCAGGAACTGAAGCAGCAGAAACAACACTGCAAAACCAAGGAACATGAGCAGTGACACCAGCTCAGTCACTAAGCACTAGCTGGCTTATCTCACTACAAACTGCAGACTAACCCAGCACGGTCGATATTTCACTGTCCCCTTTTTACAGCCAGAGACACTGAGGCTTGGAGAGGTTAAAGTTGCCTCAGCCAAGTTAGTACATTAGAAAGAAATCCAATCTCAGAGCCTGACTGCTGAGTCTACTTTCCTCCCAAGAGATCCCACTAGGAGTCAGCATGAGCTCAGAGGGATTCCGATAATTACTGGCTGGGAGGCAGCAGCCAGGGGTGAGTCAGGCTCCTCTCACCTTGGGACTCAACGGAGGGGGGCACACCTCACTCCAGTGCAAGTCCCATTTCAGTGGTTTATTTTGTCTCTCTCTGGGGAGGGAGCATGGAAAAGGACTAGTCCCATCAAGGTTCAAATTCCCTGTGCTTTCACATGGAAGAAGGGAGTCAAGTTTACAATAGGATGGATATGGGGGAGGGGGAACAGACCACAGAGTCCAGACAGTCAGGTACCATTTGCATTCCTCATTCGAAGAGCTGTAATTTAAAGAGGCGTAAAAGAAGGTTAGCCTCAGGACAAGTCATTTAAAGACTGATCAAGAAGAAAAAGGCTGGAAATTTAATGTTTAACACCTATGATGCCCTGTCCAGAAACACTATAGATTCTCACTTAATGTATCGGTCACCTCTTAGACACTGTACCTGGCTGCAAAGGATGGAGCAAAACTATAAGGTAGTTGTGGAAACAAAAAAAAGAGACATCTATGAGTAATCTGGAAGGAAAAAACAGACTGATTACAAGGAATAAAGAAACACTGAAATTTTCTAGTCTTGGAGGCAGATGAAATAACAGTTCCTAGAAAATGAGAAGCAGGAAAGTCACAGTGAGAAACTGTTTGAGAGGTGCTGTCTCTGAGGTGACAGAGGGACATGTCTGTGAAGACCTTTCCAACAGAAAGCTTATATCCCACGTCTCTGCCCACACTTGGGTGGGGTGTGGTGGGAGGACATTCCGGCTCCTCCATCACGTGCACACAACAGTGCTGTGGGAAGCGACTATACTATGGTGCCAGCTTTGCAGAGAAAGAGGGGGCATTCACTCAGGAGAATTAAAGAAGCCTGCTTGTATTCTGGCACTAAAGAAGAACTAACCCTTCTCTGCGTGAAGGTTAGGTCCTGGGGTGGCTGAAACAGTCACGGTCCCCAGCGTTGCAGAGCTTCATTGTGCAATGTGGTGGCCACGAGCCGCGTGCAACTATTGCAGTTAAGAAACTGAAAAAATCATTTTCTCAATCAGACATTTGATATCTCTGATGTCCAATATCCCCTGAAGGAGGACATGGCAACCCACTCCAGTATTCTAGCCTGGAGAACCCCATGGACAGGAGCCTGGCGGGCTACAGTCCGTAGGTTGCAAAGAATCGGACACAACTGATATCCCCCATCTTGGATAGTTAAAATAATGGAAAGTTGTATCGCAGGGCACTGTTCTAGGCCAGGGAAAGCCACCAACCCTTTCTTCAAGTCCCAAATTATAGATAGCTTAGGCGTGCAGCCCTCACCACCTCTGTTACTCAACAGCAACTACTCAACAATGCCCTTGTAGTGTGAAAGCACAACAGAAAATGTATCAGTGAATGGGTGTGACGGTTCTGTTCCAATAAAAATGTTTGCAAAAACAGGTGGCTGGCATGAGCCATAGAGTGCGAACTCCTAGAACATGGAGCAAAAAACAGACCATTTTAATCCAGAGGTATATTAAAGGGGAGATCTTCAGCTCTATCATGCCAAGTAAAATGAGCTTATCTTTGATGTTAAGCCTACCTATAAGGCCTACCTGACTTAACATGAAAAAGCATTTTCCAGGATGTAACTATAACAACTTGTTAGATCAACTCAGTCTTATCTATTTGGATATTAATCAAAGATCATGTCAAAACAAACAATGATTTTGGCTTTATCACAGTTGATGGACTTTCTGATCTTGATTAGCCAAATGACTTGGGCTCTCTTACACTGCTTTTGGTTTACCATAGTTGGACAGTGTCATTAGCACAGACAGTGATTCTTGTCTTCCTTGTCAAAAAAGGGGAAATCGAGCATGAGTGATGACACACCGATAATGACTACCAGGCTAACATCAGGTTTGTAAGAAGGTGAGCCTGTAACTCCTTACCTTAAGCGCATAGAGACTGTGTTCAAAGCTATGTCCAATTAGTATAGTGTCAGCACTGAAGAGGTGCAGTAAGATGGCTTGCACATCACGGACTGAGGTCTTCATGTTCTTCAAGTCGTCTTCAGCTACACCAGAAAACCTGCCCCAATAAGATGCACAATGCATGTAAGTAAAGAATGCAGCTCAGTAGATTTCATCAGTTACAGTTAGACTACATTACTGACTCAATAAGACAAACATTTGCTGATCAGAACAAAGATCTTATTGTATGACTGTCAACTACCCCTTTATTAGGTTATATTGGTATAACTTGGCAAAATTTATACTTTGGATCAATCATGTAAGGCTAGAGGAGACATTATTACAAGCTGATAAAGCTCCTTTGTGAACTCTCATCTTTGTATAATCTCGGTCTTGTCAATTACAATTTAGTAAAGTTAGCCTATCTACGTTAAGACAAAGCTAAAGATGAAACATGGGGAAAAGCAAATGGAGCCCTAAGCAGAGTCTAGACAACTTAAGTTTGAACTATGCTATGTTTCTGCCATTTACTTATTATATTTGACTTTCAACAAGTTACTTAACCTTCTGGTTTCAGTTTTCTCATCTGTAAAGTAGGATTAACTACCAATCTTAATGGCTTAGGATGAATTGAGAGACTGGCATTGCCATATATACACTACTACTATGTGTATTGCTTCCCTGGTGGCACAGACGGTAAAGCGTCTGCCTGCAATGTGGGAGACCCAGGTTCAATCCCTGGGTTGGGAAGATCCCCTGGAGAAGGAAATGGCACCCCACTCCAGTACTCTTGCCTGGAAAATCCCATGGACTGAGGAGCCTGGTAGGCTACAGTCCATGGGGTCACAAAGAGTCGGACACAACTGAGTGACTTCACTTTCACTTTTCAACGGCTTAGGAGAATCTAGTGAAAATGTATGCATACAGTGAAAACTACATGCATAAACCTGACTATCCTCATGGTTTTCATGAAGCACATACTAAATAAGTGTTCTGAAACATGGCTATTGCTGTGCCTTAGTGCAGATTAGGAGAAAAGAAAAATACTGCAAAGGTATTTTCAGCTTAAGCTATATGTTAATATTATTGTCTCCTATAAGGAAAAAAAGACAGCTGGCTCCATTATCTGGCTTAATTAAGGAATGTGATTCATAGTCAAATATTTGGATTAAGAGGAAATGATCATGGATAGAGTACTTGGATTTGTTTTAAAGCAGTTATTAAAAAATGTCATCCATTGAATCCTTTTGACCTTTTAAGATTTGAAAGTTCTTTTGTTTTTAATGCAAGCCCTTCAATTCTCATTTTGCTGCTGTGACTATCAGTAATTACCAAAACATTTCCTGACTTGTTCCAAAAAGGAGCTAGAAAAGATTACATTAAATCCACGAAAGAACAAGAACCAATAAGAGTACAATAAATATAGTATGATTTTTTTTGCCAATTATAACTCAATAAAGTTTAAAAAAAGTAAAATAGATGGGGCTATTAGGATATGGCCAAAATGAGTAGGAAAAAAACAGCAAATGAGGTAAGGAGAAAGATTAGTAACAAAATGCATTTTCTGGTAACAGGAACTTTTATTGAGTTTTTATGTATACAAACATTTTTATGAATGTGAGGGAATTTGCTAGAGTGCTTGTTAGCAGAATTCTCTGTAATTATTCTCAAAGCTTATCACAACTTTTAATTCACTCCCATTTTGCCTTGTTGTGCTCCAAAATTATGGACATACACACACAAATTGTGTAATATATGTACTATATACTATATAGTGTGTATAATATATATATGGGCTTCCCCAGGCTCAGCGGTAAAGAATCTATGTGTATGTGTATAAAGTCATATTTGTTCACATACATGTATACATGTGTGCATTTATTTACATATACATATACAAATGTGTACACACAAACGCTGTGTTGTGCTGTGCTTAGTTGCTCGGTTGTGTCTGACTCTTTGTGACCCCATGAGTGTAGCCCACCAGGCTCCTCTGTCCGTGGGATTGTCCAGTAAGGAATACTGGAGTGGGTTGCCATGCCCTCCTGCAGGGGATCTTCCCAACCCAGAGATCGACCCAGGTTTCCCGCATTGCAGGTGGATTCTTTACCGTCTGAGCCACCAGGAAAGCCCAAGAATACTGGAGTGGGTACACACACACATACAAGACATACTTAAGTACCATTGGAAAATTCGTTATTTAAAGAAAACTGAATAAATACAATCATATCAGTAATTAACACTTCTAAATTTTCATTCTAGAATAAGATCAGTGTCTTCTATTTTATATTTAAATACATATATGTGTTATGTCATATGGCTTGTATGCCTTTAGAAAATTCAATTCAGTTAATCAATGATATTATTGGGTGTTTTATATGAGGTTTTTAAAAATTAAAGGCATATCTTATACTATCTCAAGTTACCCTTGAGTTTGGATCAGAAACATGCCATACTTTAGTAATAATAAAATAGAATTTGCACTGAACCAGTGTTCTGCATGCTGTATAAAAGCTGTGTATACTCAGCGACATGTCTACAGGATTACAGAAATTTTCACCTAATGGGAAGAGCATAGCATGATATTTTCAGAAGAAACCTATTAATGGTTGAAAGAATAAATGAATGAATGGTTTATTCAATATTTTTGCCTCTCTCTCTAGCCTTCTACCGACCGCTCCAACATGTAAACACCATGAGGGTATAAGCCCATATCTCTTATTTAAAGAGTTACCCAGGGCTTAATACAGTGCCTGCATAATTTTAGCAAGGAATTCAACAGAACATGAATAACTTTGAATAAATAAATTAAAATAGTGTAGCTCATGCTCTAAAGTTGACTCCAGTAAAGGTACCTAGGCTAAAACTTAAACTACATGTTGAATGTTCTATAATTTGAAAAATAAACCCCTTGTATAATGCATACCTAGTGTTATAGTCAATGACCTCTTCATCTGGTTTCACAAATGTGTCATAGACCACCTGGAGGCTGGGATCCACCACTGTTACTCGAGTAGGTTCCAAGCCTTTGGCTGTATAGCACTATAAAGGCAGAGATATTAAATTTATACACCACACTGAGTAAACCCACTTTAACATCTTAGATATAATAAAGGAATATTTCTAACTAAAATACACAATTTCATCCTGTCGTTCAGTTTTGCCAACAAAAGCCAGTGAGTGGATCTGACAGTCATATCAAAGATGTTCCAAGTTTTAATTTTTTTCCCTCAATGTTAGTAATATTTCTGCTAATAAAATAATTTCATTTTCTTGGCTTAGGCTTTACCAGTATTTTCATTAGAGATCAATGCTATCCAATAGAAACCTCTGTGAAGATGAAATGTTCTATTTCTGTCCTGCCCAATAGGGTAGCCACCGGCCACAAGGGGCTACTGAGTATTTGAAATATGGCTAGAATGACTGAAGAACTGAATTTTCAACTTAATTACATTTTTACTGAAGTTAACATTGTTGTATAACATTATGTAAACTTCACGTATACAACATTGTACGTTGACTTCTGTATACACTACAGTGCACTTCAGCACCGAAATGTTGTTTTCACCTTCACCAGACAGTTGAGCCCCTTACCCGTCTTACCCTCCCCTGCTTTCCCTCTGGTAGCGGCTACTCTGTTCACTACATCTATGTGTTTGTTTGCTAGTGGATGTCATACTGGACAACACAGTTATAAACCTCGTTGAGTGCGGAAAAAAAAATCCAAACTATGGTTACATAAACCTGGCACCACAGAGGACAACATGGTAATGAAATCTGATTTCTAAGCCAGAAGCAGCTTTAACTGTCTCCGATTAAAAACCTAAGTTTGAAACTGTATGTTGCTCTTCTATAATTATAGTCCACAAATCTGCTCCCCAAATATGCCACAAGGAATAAACATTTTATGTTTTGTTAAAGATGACTGTCCACATGATGTCTGACACATACAAAGCACTCTGTCATATATCAGTGTATCGGATTCTCACCATCACTGGGGGATTATCATTAACCTCATAATTGACAGATCAGATCATCCAGGACTTGCCTGATAAGCCGTGGAGCTTCCCAGCTCTCAGATTCCAAGTTCTGCTTTCCCCCTACTATTTAGTACTGATTCTCATATAAAAGAAGATAAATCCCTATAAATATTTTACTGTCTCTATAAACAACAGTTTGTTAAAAATTAAAGCTTTTATAATGGTTTGGGGCGGGGAAGGCGATGGCACCCCACTCCAGTACTCTTGCCTGGAAAATCCCATGGATGGAGGAGCCCGGTGGGCTGCAGTCCATGGGGTCGCAAAGAGTCAGACACAACTGAGTGACTTCACTTTCACTTTTCACTTTCCTGCACCGGAGAAGGAAATGGCAACCCACTCCAGTGTTCTTGCCTGGAGAATCCCAGGGACGGGGGAGCCTGGTGGGCTGCTGTCTATGGGGTTGCACAGAATCGGACACAACTGAAGCGACTTAGCAGCAGCAATGGTTTGGGGGATAACAGCAGTGTTAATAACACTTTCCACCCATGTAATTTCAGCAATGTAATGAGTAGAACAAGCAGTGATTATGTATAAAAAGAATCAATAGGTAATAGAAAAAGGATCATAGGCCAACTCCTGGCTCCATCGCTAAGTGCAGAAAGTGAAGTCGCTCAGCCGAGTCGGACTCTTTGCGACCCCATGGACTGTAGCCTGCCAGGGTCCTCCGTCCACAGGATTTTCCAGGCAAGGGTGCCAGCGTGGGTTGCCATTGCCTTCTCCAGGGGATCTTTAAGACCCAGGGATCAAACCCGGGTCTCCCGTACAACCAGCAGATGCTTTCCCATCTGAGCCACCGGGGAAGCCCTAGTGCCTAGCCCTAAGTGCTGGGACCCAGCCAAGTCACTTAATTCTTTTTCAGCTACAGTTGCTTCACCCAAAACATGTGAACAGCATTGCAGAGCTATGTGGGACTGAGAGAGAAAGCCTGGGAAAGTTCCTTACACACATATACGTGAGGTAAAACGTACAACCAACGTACCACCTCACAGCTCACAGCAAACACACGGGGATTCCTGTCGAGGGCTGGGAACTTGACCAATGTCTTCACAAAGCCCCCTAGGTTTTCTTTTTTGTTATGAACATGATGCTGAAACAAACATTGCCAAGTAAGTTACCGTGTATTTTGGCAAGAGGAATTAAGCTCATAAAAATTTCACCACCTGAAAATCAGTGAATTAATAATAGACCAAATGTTCATCGATCCTCTAGGTCTGTGCAGCAGACAGCGACTCTGGTTCTGACACAAATAGAATTCTGGGCAGCAAGCCCTACCTTGGCGACCTGACACCCGGGGGATCCAAGAACACCTTTGCAACAGCTGTACTGCCTTCCTAAGCCACCAAGGACTGCAAACCACACAAAAAAGAAAGATCAAATGAGCAAGCTTGACAAGGCAGAGTGGCTAACTCCCAGAGCATCTTACCCTCAAAGAGCATTAAGACTTTACCATGCAAGTGATCTAAGGTCTAAAACTCTGTATAGTTATTTTGTATAGTTACTTTTCTAGCTTTTATGTAACAAACAGGAAAAACTGACTCCAGGAAGCAGAATTCTCGGGGGTTGCATTTTTTTGTTTTTTTGTTTTTTTTGGCTGCACTGGGTCTTAGGTGTGGCACGTGGGATCTTCAATGCATCACGTGGGATCTTTTCCACAGGGCGCATGGATATCTAGTTGTGACACACGGGCTAAGTAGTTGTGGTGCCTGGGCTTAGGTCTCTGAGCAGGATCAAACCCCAGTCCGCTGCATTGTAAGGCAGATTCTTTACCACTGGGCCAACAGGGAAGTTGCCAGGGGTTGGATTCTGAAGGTGAGTTATAACTGCGCATGTCCTGAATGCCTTCCTCCCCTTCTTCCCTTCGCTCCCCTATCATTTGTCCTAATCTTCAGCTCCTTGCCTAGTGTCCCTTCTTTACCCTGCTTAACTCTACCTCAGCCATCCTCTCTAAATTCTACTCTCTTTCTCTCTTTGCTGGAACCCTGTGGTGGCTCCAACCACCAGCCTCTCCCTTTCTGTATCTGAGTTGTTGATCTGACCCAAGAAACATCACCCAGTTACACGGCCTGAGACCATAACACAGATGCTGTCCCCAACCCTGGCAGGACCTCCAAAATCCCAACATTCTCTTCTTCCACTCCTTTGGCCAGACACTTTGCACATTCTCACAGCAACAATGCCAAGCCTTCATCTCTCTCCTTTTTCTCTCTCTCCAATCTTCCATATCACCTGTACCCTTATCCACCCAAGCCCTTCTTCCCTCTGGCCCAAGGAAATGTTCCCCCAACTGTTTCCTATAACCCCCTCTGCCTACAGTGATTTCTGTACCAGTTTTTCTATAAAATGCGGTTAGATTAAATGTGCTTCTTCAAGCACATTCTCATTACATTACTTTCCTCAAATGCTTCATTTGTACATTACTAATCAAGTGCAATTTTGACATCTCACAGCTTTATCTTACCTTCTCCCGAGATGAGAAAGAGAGCCAAGAACCAGTGTTAACAGAGCACGGCCTGTAAGCCAGGATGTGGGCACATCAGCTCACTAAACTGCCACGCAAAGCTCTTTCTATGAATGTGGAAACAAAAGCTCAGAGAGCTTCAGAAGCCTGCCCAAGGTCTCAGAGAAAGTAAGTGATAAAACAGACCCAAATCTCAGGTCCACCAGCTCCGAAGGCCCCTCCTGTTCGTGACGTCGTGTGCTCTGTGATCCCCTCCTGTTCGTGACGTCGTGTGCTCTAGTGATCCCATCCTGTTCATGACGTCGTGTGCCCTAGGGATCCCCTCCTGTTCATGACGTCGTGTGCTCTATGATCCCCTCCTGTTCATGACGTCGTGTGCTCTATGATCCCCTCCTGTTCATGACGTCGTGTGCTCTATGATCCCCTCCTGTTCATGACGTCGTGTGCTCTATGATCCCCTCCTGTTCATGACGTCGTGTGCTCTATGATCCCCTCCTGTTCATGACGTCGTGTGCTCTATGATCCCCTCCTGTTCATGATGTCGTGTGCTCTAGGGATCCCCTCCTGTTCATGACGTCGTGTGCTCTATGATCCCCTCCTGTTCATGACGTCCTGTGCTCTATGATCCCCTCCTGTTCATGACGTCGTGTGCTCTATGATCCCCTCCTGTTCATGACGTCGTGTGCTCTAGGGATCCCCTCCTGTTCATGACGTCGTGTGCTCTAGGGATCCCCTCCTGTTCATGACGTCGTGTGCTCTATGATCCCCTCCTGTTCATGACGTCGTGTGCTCTATGATCCCCTCCTGTTCATGACGTCGTGTGCTCTATGATCCCCTCCTGTTCATGACGTCGTGTGCTCTAGGGATCCCCTCCTGTTCATGACGTCGTGTGCTCTAGGGATCCCCTCCTGTTCATGACGTCGTGTGCTCTAGGGATCCCCTCCTGTTCATGACGTCGTGTGCTCTAGGGATCCCCTCCTGTTCATGACGTCGTGTGCTCTAGGGATCCCCTCCTGTTCATGACGTCGTGTGCTCTGTGATCCCCTCCTGTTCATGACGTCGTGTGCTCTATGATCCCCTCCTGTTCATGACGTCGTGTGCTCTGTGATCCCCTCCTGTTCGTGACGTCGTGTGCTCTGTGATCCCCTCCTGCTCATGACGTCGTGTGCTCTACGATCCCCTCCTGCTCATGACGTCATGTGCTCTATGATCCACCCAGCCGCAGTCTGCTCCTCTTATTCTCTGCAGTGTCTTCCTCTTTTTCCTCCCTTTTGGAATCTACAGTCCCCCCTACCCTCTAAAGCTAATCCCAAACACTCAGGTCAAATTTAAGTTTACTTAATCTTTACTTTGGTATTTAGTCTTTACTTTGTTGTTGGTCAGTTGCTAAGTCATGTTCGACTCTTGCAAACCCACTGTAGCCTGCCAGGCTCCTCTGTCCATGGGATTTCGCAGACAAGAATACCAGAATGGGTTGCCATTTCTTTCTCCAAGGGATCTGCCCAACCCAGGGATCAAACCCTCGTCTCCTACATTGGCAGGTGGATTCTTTACCACTAAGCCAGCTGGGAATCTTCACTATATTATTTGTTCTTATATTTCTTCTGTAATACAATCATACCCACTGTTCCTCTCTACTTCCTCTGCCCTACTTTTATTCATACCACTTATTATGATAATAGCATTTCCACTCGTGTCTATATCTACATAAATGATTCATCTGTTCACCATCATATACACCTACAGCCTGTATTAGGTACCAAGCTAAGTGACAGCCTGACGATGGGGAGAAAACAAGAGGGATGGACCCTCCAAAACCTTGCAGTCTTTCAGGCACAGCAGATAAATTACTAAATCATTACAAAATGCAGTCATGTGCTACCAAAGCCACTGACAGCATGTTGTGATAGAAGAGGGACAACCTATTTATTTTTAACTTTTATTAGAGTACAGTTGCTTTACAGTGTTGGGCTAGCACATCTGCTGTACAGCAAACTGAATCAGTTATATGTATACATATATCCCCTCTTTTTAGATTTCCTTCCCATTTAGGAGGGAGGAACTATTTTAGATCATGGGGTTGGGAAAGAACCTTGAGGAGATCATATTTAAGCAGAGACCTAAGGAATGAGATTTGTGGTGCTGGAGAAGATTTTTGAGAGTCCCTTGGACAGCAAGGAGATCAAACCAGTCAATCCTAAAGGAAGTCAACCCTGAATATTCATTGGAAGGTCTGGTGCTGAAGCTGAAGCTCCAATATTTTGGCCACCTGATGCAAAGAGCTGACCCACTGGGAAAAAACAAAACAAAACTGATGCTGGGAAAGACTGAGGGCAGGAGGAGAAGGGGCAACAGAGGATGAGATGGTTGGAGGGCATCACCGACTCACTGGACATGAGTGTTAACAAGCTCCAGGAGATAGTAAAGGACAGGAAAGCCTGGTGTGCAGCTGTCCATGGGGTCACAAGATTCGGACATGACTTAGCGACTGATCAACAACAAACGATGAGAGGAAACCAGCTGTGCGAAAGGGACAGGAGACAGCAGGTTAGAAGGTACCTTTTGAGGTGGCCAGTGTGGCATGAAGATAACCATGGAAAGGGTACAAGATCTGGCAGCGGGGTAGAGGTCAAATCTGGCAGGGTTGACAAAGTTCCTGAAGAACGTTCATGAAAGCAGAGGAGTGAGGTAAACAGAACTGTGATGTAAAAATTATTCTCGGGGTTGCTGGGTGAGAAATAGACTGGGGAGGGGCGGTGAAGACCGGAAAAGGCATAACAGATGGAGTGAGCCTAGAAGGACGCTGTAGCAGTTTAGGATGGAAGTGAGGGTGGTGTGGTTCTGGCAGGGGCAGCGGGGGTGGGGGGGCAGAAGAGATACTTCTGAGGTAGAGTAAGTGGGATGTGGCCACTCTGAGATGAGAGGGCTCACCAGGGGATTCCCTGGTGGCCCAGTGGTTAGGACTCAGCTGTGGCCCCAGGGTTTAATCCCCAGTCAGAGAACTAAGATCCCACAAGCCACGTGGCACAAAGAAAAACCCCTGCATTCTAAACAGATGGATGGATAAATAAATAAAAATGTTAAAAGAAAGAGTGTGCCAGAGGGAGATGATGATGACCGTGCCCAGGTTTTTTGGTTCGAGTAGGAAAAATCACCATCTGAGGGGGCTGTTCGGAGTTTACTGTGCTGCAGGGGAAAATGGGGGCCAGGCCAGGGAATCAAGTGTGTGTTCCTTCTCTCTCAGGGCGGGGTGGGGCAAGGAATTGAAGCTATTAGCAACAAAATTACTCTAATGCTGGCCTGTGAGAAGTGGGTAAAGTCAACAGGTAACTGCCTGATATGTATGGTAAGCTCAGGTGTGACTCTTTGTGACCCTATGGACTATAGCCTACCAGGTTCCTCTGTCCATGGGACTCTCCAAGCAAGAATGCTGGAGTGGGTTGCCATTTCCCCTCCTCCAAGGGATCTTCCCAACCCACGGATGGAACCCAAGTCTTTTATGCCTCCTTCATTGGCAGGAGGATTCTTTACTGCTAGCGCCACCTGGCAAGCCCCAGCAGCTTGAATTGAGGTCCTAAAAGGGCAGAAGAGTAGTCACAGACATGCCTCTTGAGCCAGCAAGCTCCAGCTAAGTTAAGAAGTGATGCTCAGAAGTGGGTGTGTACAATGGAAACTTCATAATCAACAGTTTCTCTCTACCAGGTTGTATTTAAAAATACATATTGAAATGAATATCCCACCTTTCTACTGATTTGGCACCGGCTCAGCTTGTCAAATAAATGAAACAGAACCAGATACTCACCTTTATGACTCAACACTCGGCCAAAATGGTAGTGACATTCCTCTGTCCTGCTGTGTCTGCCTGTAGAAGTCACACCGTAGATCTTCCCACATCGACAGCAGGTCTTCCTAGAAGCTAGAACAGGAGAATTGTTCCTGAAGAGATGGCAGGAAAAACGAGGACCTGAGTGCAGGGCCTTGCCTCTGCATTCCTGATCCTGGCATGAGCGCAGACTCAGCGTGATCACGAAGTACCAGGGAAAGAACAGGACTGTGTGAAGGAGTGCTTACAGCTGAGCCATCTCCTGCATCAGGAATGACATGGCTCAGAAGAGGCCTTCTCCTGACTCCAGAGTCAACCCTCCACCAGGCAGTTGTGGTTGCAGCACCACAACCTGACTGTCACCAGCTTGAATTGTCATCTACTCTAGTACATAGTTGGAGAAGGGAATGGCTTCCTACTCCAGTATTCCTGCCTGGGAATTCCATGGGGCTATAGTCCATGGGGTCGCACAGTCGGACATGACTGAGCGAATTTCACTTTCACTAGTACACAGTAACTCCTGAATTAGGACCCGTGCTTTCCTTTTAGACACAGAGATCTGTTTGTTTAAGTCACTGAGAGTATATCTGGGCTTTTTCACTAGACCCATTTCTGTCTTAATTTTCTTGCTCATGTTTGTGTGACGTGTGGGACCTTAGATCCCCAAGCAGGGCTCAAACCCGAACACCCAGCACTGGACGGCCACGGAAGTCCCTGGACCCATTTATGAATACTTGTTTTTCATTAATGACCCTCAAGCTGGCTCTGATGGCGATGATGATGGTGACAACTCTTATGTCAGTGCCTTTTATGAGATTATGAAGCAAGCACTGTGCCAAGCAGCTCAGCTGCACAGTTTTAACGGACTCTCATGAACCCGACGGGGGTAGCGACCATCATCTCATTATTCAGAGGCTGGGAGGGTCACTTGTGACTGATTCAACATCCCGGCCCAGATCTGCCCGACGTCCTCCTTCAGAGTCCAGGTTCTTAACCGTTAAGTGTACTGCCTTCCAATGAGAGGATTTAAAGAGAAGGTAAAACAAATAGTGAAAATAATCCCAAGACACAAGTTCCAAAGACATAAAAGATGAAGATAAATATCTTCTAACCAATGAAAAATATTTATATAAGTGCATTTCAAACTCTGATGGACCTAAGATTTGACAGTTGTGTTAATATTAAATACTCCCTTGCTCTCTCTTTTTTGCAAGGAGAGGAAATAGGTATAAATACATTAAGTATGGAGAAAATATTTGGAGAAAATATAAAATAATAAGAGTAATTGTAAGTCTTTTTATAAGAATTCCTAGCGAAAGGGTACGAAGTATACAGAATACAGCACTGCCTACATATGTACAGGGATACATATGAAGCAGAAGCGTCAGTCAGACTCCTTGGGTTCAAATCCTGGTTCTCCCACTTACTTTCTGAGTGAACTCTGGTAAATAATTTGACCTCCCTAACCCTTAGTTTCCTCACTGGTATAAAGGGAGGTGGTAATAGCACTTACCTGAAAATGGTTACTAAGAAGACTTAGTAAAATTGATTAGGTACATAAAGCACTTAGAGACTCAGAACAAAATGAAACAGAAAAGGGAAATCAAACGAAAGGCAGTTATGTTTCTACCTGCAGTTTAAAGATGCTGGCCACAATTCTTGTGTTCATCGGAAAATATCAGAACACTGGGACTCTTATGGCTCCAGTCTCAGTACACAGAAAGGGTAATTTTCAGATCCATATACTTACGATCATTTACACGAGTTTTTGTCATGCCTGGGTTTAAAAGAATACTCCCTGGTTTTTCAGGGTTGGGCTGGGGGTAGTTATTTTCTCGTAACTGTTCTTCAGTTAGAAGGTAGTCTTTAAGATGTCTGTAGAGCATAATTCCTGTGAGTCCTAAGAGAAAAAGAAAAGCCATTCAATACAATTTAAATAGCATTTTTTTCCTTTTTTTAAGAGATGGTAAGGTTAGAGTCTGTCAACCCTTTTGGATATGAAATAGCAGAATTCTGATTAACTTAAGTAAGATGATAGCCTCAAAGAGTCCACGTCTTTGTATCCTTTAACAACAACAACAAATCAATATTGTTCCCTGGACCACGTGATGTCCTAAGCTTTGGGAAGCAGATGGTAAAGTAAGAATTACATCAGTAATAGCTGGTGCATATTAAATACACCAAAACCCATTCTAAGGACACTGATTTAAACTTTACACTAGAGACTTCCTTGGTTGGTCCTGTGCTTAAGACTCTGCACTCTCGGTACAGTGGGTGTGGATTCAATCCCTGGTAGGCGAGACTAGGATCCTGCACGCCTGCCACGAGGCACAGCCAAAAAATGAAAAAAATTAAAAAATGTGGAATCTAAATAAATAAAAATAAACTTTATAGTAACCCAGAATAGCATGTGAACTGACTTCATTTCTACAGATGAGTTAAATGAGGTTCAGAAAAGTCACGATACGTGACCGAGTCACACAGCACAGTTGGCACACCTAGGTTTTCTGGCTTGAAATCTTAACAATTCTTAATATTTACTCAGATAAGAATAGTACAAAAGCTTATAAGCAGGAGATAGTGGGGAAAATGATGACTCTCACAAGGGCAAAAGAGTTCAAGTTCAAAAAGAATCTCTTTCCAACATCAGTAACCCAGTCCCAGATGCCCTCACTCTAATGAACTTTCAAGGTTACTCTATTTCTAAAAACTCTAGCAGAATTTACTAGACACTCTTTAGCAAACTCTTTTAAAAGTTGCTTTAAATCCTTTTGTTATGAAAAGGACTGGGAGATTCTAAAAGCATCAACATTGTTTCAATCCTTACATAGGAGACATTTTTTTAAAGAGAAGCACAGCCATCTGTTTTAATAAAAACACAACCAAATTCAAATATTTTCTCTACCTTCTTTCTTATTCTAAATTCAGATTTTGAAACTGTATTCAGACCTACTGATCGGAATCTGCATTTTTAAGAAGATTTCCAGGTATTCCAATGCAGGTACAATTTGAAAATTTAAGCAGCACTACTTACTAACTAGACATACATTAACTACAAAAAAAAAAAAAAAAAAGTTGAGAATTCAACCCAAATATTATTTAAAAGTCCACTTTTTCATCCCCAATTTATACTAATTTTTAAAAAGGATATACATGTACAAAGTATGCAGTTGATCCTTCATAATAATTTAAAAGCTGTAGTAAACCAAATTTACTTTCCCTTTAAAGTCACAATTACAAAGGCGTATCATTATCACAGTAAGCTTACCATTTTTCGTTTCATTCTTTTTCAATCCAGTTGTCTTATTATCGTTATTGCTTCCAGACATATCTAAAACACACAGGATCTTTTCTCCTGAGATGATGAATTACTTTTGTCTACTTCATAAAAACATACAGAACATAAAAATGTCTCTAGTGTAGTAAGATATTTCTTTTCATTTTAAAACATCCAACCAGCCTGTGAGAACAAACATCTTCAGAATCAATTCCAAACTGGGAAAAAGTTAAATCTACTCAACTACTAAAAAGGTCAGGGTATCACATTTGCTAAAATGAATACATTTTGACTCCTGGATAGAGTATGTTTAAATTTGAGCCATTTGAGTAACCAAATGTGTTGGCTGATCTGTATTATAGATTCCATATAAGGGAATGGGTTTTACATCATCATTTACCACAACTGTAACAGCTTGCAAACCATCTCTATTTTCATTGGGAATATTTATACTATGTATTTAGACCTGCATGTTTTATTTCTGTGTGCTATATTTAACATGAGAAAAAGGGAGAAAAGCTAGAATGCCATGAAAATATTAATCTAAGATCTTGTATTTTAATACATGTATTTATGTCTACTTAAAGTACGGTACATTAAAAAAATGCCATAAGGAAATGGTCACTGATGAACAGTTTTTATATTCTTGAGAATGGAATAGCTTTTCAAAGCATGACACAAAACCCAGAAGCCAGAAAGAAGGGATTGACTACATTGTGAAAATAACTTCTATATTATAAAAAAAAAAAAACTTTATAAATAAGGCTGACACACAAGTGCCAAACTGAAGACAGTATCTGCAGCATATTAAAAGAGCACACGGAAAAGGCTGTCCCGAATGCACAGAACAATTTAAAAAGTGGACGTGGGGGCAGAAGGATGCAAAGAGCAAATTTATAAAAAGAGAAATAAAGGTCTTCAACTTCACAGTAATTAAAAATACTAAGATAACTGTTTTTTTGTTTTTTTGTTTTTTTTTTTACTATATCTTCACACTTTTTGAAACAGGATAAATGAGAAAGTTTGGCAAGATGTAAGGAAAACCATATACTTCATTATTGGTAGGGAAATTAAATGGGCAAACCCTTTCTGGGGTGGTTAACAATATTTACCAATTTTAAACATGCAGACAGACCTTTTCTGCTAGCACAAGCTCAGGTTTAAATAAGGTCACATATATTTATCACAGAGTTTATACTCGAAAAATGTGAGCAATCTAACTATCCAAAAGTGTTTGGTTGATCCATATTACAGATTCCATATAACGGAATATTTACAATATAGGTTCTATACAATGTAGAGTTTCATACAGTCCATAGAAAGTACGATATAGATCTAAGTATGAACATGGATTCCAGATTAGCTGACTAAAGACTTTTATGATACCTAAGTAAGAAAAGTGAGACATACTATACATAAAATGATTGTATTCATTAATATTATACACATCTCTGTAGTCATGTAAAGAAGGGTAGGTATGAGAGATCTGGACGACAGCTGTCTTTGTTTTGTTTTGTTTTAAAAAAGATGCTTTTCTGTATTATTTGAACTCATTGCCATGTATTCTCAATGGGTATCATACTGTTTCCAAAGGAGTAAAACTGGCTCTTGAGGAATGAGAAAAATCTTAGATATCACAATGGTATGTGGCTCTCCAAAACTCCTTAACTGACAAAACATTATCACTCAGTACTTAATTTTACTGCGGGAGGTAGAAAAAATAGGTTTATTAGGCAGACAATAATGATTTTTTAAAGGTTCAGAACTACTCTTCCACATGGAGGTGAGTTATTTTTATATTCAGAAATCAAATATAAATATATCAGTGAGGTTACATTTACACAGCTAATTTCAAATCTAACTGGTTATTTTCAACAACAAAAAATGCCACCTGCACATTTTACTCCAGAGAATATTTAAAACATACACTTCACTGAATATCTAAAAACAACCCTGCTAATGAAGAAAACACGTTCAGTGTTAGGTGTTAATCACAAGTGTTTATCTTACTATTTAATTGAAAAGAAATTACCTTGGTCTCTCAGCTTCTTAAGAGTATTTATTGCTATGTTCACATACATATTTTGACTGCTACAGTGTTCATAAATGACTTTTTCTTCTGTTTTAGCCTAAATCACAAAGTGAATAACAAAATGAAAATATTAAATCCAAACTCTATGAAGAATAAATGTCATCTGCAACACATGAATAAATATGACAAAATACTTGTCTTACTCAAGGGATGGAGGGAAATGGTGCCACAAATAAAAACAATTTATTTTACATTTTTGTGTTTATATTTTTTGAGAAGAAACAACACTAAATTTAATCCCATGAAGCTAATTCAAGAGCCAGGCACTTATCTTCATAAATTAAAGACCACTGTATTTTTGTAGAGTGTGCATGGTGCAAAGCTTCCTCAATGTCATGAACTCATCTGATTCTCAATGAACAGAGAATCTACTGTAACAGAGACACATACTGTTATAGTGTTCTCATTTAAAAGGCAAGGAAACTAATGCTCAAAGTGACTAAATAACTTGCATAAGATCACACAGCAAAGGAAAGACATGGTCCTCTTTTCATTATCTTTCTTCTATTAGTTACTTTCATAAACCCCTTAATTACTATTTTTATACCATAACTCAATATGACAGGTCAGTAAGAAGGGATGAAGTAAAAGAACCAAGTTCGTGTTAGTTGCTCAGTCATGTCCGACTCTTTGCGACTCCATGGACTGCAGCCCAGCAGGCTCTTCTGTCCATGAGATTTTGCAGGCAAGGATACTGGAGTGGGTTGCCATTTCCTTCTCCAGGGGATATTCCCAACCCAGGGATCGAACCCAGGTCTCCTGCACTGCAGGCAGATCCTGTACCGACTGAGCTACAAGGGAAGCCCCAAAAATTGTATATTATATTAATAATTTACTGTGTACCTAGTATGTACAGGTTTGGTGTAAATTTGTTAAATGTTTTCTCCTTTAATCTTCATTGTGATTCTACAAGGATCACCAATTTATATGAGGAAATGGAGGCTCAAGAAAAGTCAGTGTCTTGCCGACTACTGCAGAGCTGTACATTGAATCTACGTGTGCCCAGGGGCCTCGGAAAGGAGCCTCCTCACTACAAGAAATCATCACAGAGAGACCACGATGGGGGTTTGGAGAGAGTACCTAAAGCCAGGACAGAGATGCTGAAACCGACAAAGCTGGAAGAAAAGGGGTAACGTTTCTCTTAGAGAGGCTCTTCTTTGGTTTCTCTTTGCCATTATTCTTTAACGTACACAGAATCCTAGAGGTGACAGACGTTTGCAATGGCAAGACAAGAACCTTCACAAACTGTCCCACACAAACAATAAAAAATACTGGTGAAATAACTAATCCAACCATTTCAAAACTCTGAAAATTAGATAAAGCCAAATGAAAAAAAAAAAAACAAAACCCAAAAGTTGTCTAAGAGACACTTTGAACCTCAGTAAGACAGCGTGGGCTCCACCATTTTATCTTCAGGCTGTTCCCACTCCCTTTTCTCCCCAGCTTAGTGGCATCATAGCTGCAAAAAAAAAAAAAAAAAAAGGGAGCCTGGTAGCCAACAGAAAGGACAGACCTCTTTCAGAGCTACATTAAAAGCATCATCCCTAGAGCACAGTCAATATTTTGTATGAACAACCAGCTCTCTGGAAAAATCTCTATTCTCAGGGGGCAGTCAGTATTTGATTTGACACAGAACTCAACTTATTAGAGGAAAAATTAAAAACCTATCCCTCCCGAGTTCAATGTTCAAACTACACACAATTGCAGTCACTTTACATGCTGCTGCTGCTGCTAAGTCGCTTCAGTCGTGTCTGACTCTGTGCAACCCCATAGACGACCTCCCACCAGGCGCCCCCGTCCCTGGGATTCTCTAGGCAAGAACACTGGAGTGGGTTGCCATTTCCTTCTCCAATGCATGAAAGTGAAAAGTGAAAGCGAAGTCACTCAGTTGTGTCCGACTCTTAGCGACCCCATGGATTGCAGCCTACCAGGCTCCTCTGTCCATGGGATTTTCCAGGCAAGAGTACTGGAGTGGGGTGCCATTGCCTTCTCCGATTTTATATGCTAACAAGGTAATAACGCTCAAAATCCTTCAAGCTAGGCGTCAACAGTACACAAAACAAGAACCCCCAGATTCAGAAAAGGCAGAGGAACTAGAGATCAAACTGCCAATGTCTGTTGGGTCATAGAAAAACCAAGGGAATTCCAGAAAGGCATCTACTTCGCTTCACTGACTATGCTAAAGCGTTTGACTGTCTGGATCACAACAGACTGGAAAATTCTGAAAGAGATGAGAATATCAGACCACCTTACCTGCCTCCTGAAAAACCTGTATGCAGGTCAAGAAGCAATAGTTAGAACTGGACATGGAACAACAGACTGGTTCAAAATTGGGAAAGGAGCATATATATTGTCACCCTGGTTATTTAACTTACGTGCAGAGTACATCGTGCAAAATGCTGGACTGGGTGAAGTTCAAACTAGAATCAAGATTGCTGGGAGAAATATCAATAACGTCAGATAGGCAGATGACACCACCCTCATGGCAGAAAGTGAAGAGGCACTAAAGAGTCTCTTGATGAAAGTGAAAGAGGAGAGTGAAAAAGCTAGCTTAAAACTCAGCATCCAAAAAATTAAGATCATGGCATCCAGTTCCATCACTTCATGGCAAATAGACAGGGAAACAATGAAAACAGTGAAAGACTTTATTTCCTTGGGCTCCAAAATCACTGCGGATGGTGACTGCAGTCATGAAATTGAAAGACGCTTGCTCCCTGGAAGAAAAACTATGGCCAATCCAGACAGCCTTTTAAAAGGCAGAGACATCACTTTGTCGACAAAGGTCCGTATGGTCAAAACTATAGTTTTTCATGTACGAATGTGAGAGCTGGACCATAAAAAAGGCTGAGAGTCGAAGAACTGATACTTTCGAACTGTGGTGTTAGAGAAGACTCTTGAAAGTCCCTTGGACTGCATGGAGATCAAACCAGTTAATCCTAAGGGAAATTAACCCTGAACATTCACTGGAATGACTCTTAACTGAAGCAGAAGCTCCAATTCTTTGGCTACCTGATGCAAAAATCCGACTCACTGGAAAAGACCCTGATGCTGGGAAAGACTGAAGGCAAGAAGAGAGTGGGGCGACAGAGTATGAAACGGTTGGATGGCATCATCAACTGAATGGATGTGAGTTTGAACAAACTCAGTGAGATAGTGAAGGACAAGGAAGCCTGGCATGCTGCAGTCCATAGGGTCACAAAGAATCGGACACAACTGAGTGAGTGAACAGCAACAATCCCCTGGAGTATTCTCAAAACAGTAGCACCTGGGTGGTAACATGGCAGGTACCTAAGGCTAGGATTTCAGTTGGGTAAACAAGAACCTGACCAGAAATGTAAAAGGAAATCTTGGGGAAACTAGAGGACCACGAGAGACTTTGAAAAGCTCTGACATATTTCTAGGGCATAAAAGGTGACCCAAGAAAGATTTGGAAAAGAGAAGTTCCCATGAACTCATTCACAGCTGGGCTTGAAACCCTGCACAAAATGGAAGTAAAAGCTAAGACTGTCTTATAAACAAGTTTGAAGGCATGCCTTCTCACAAAGATCCCCTAGGCATTTAAGAAACTTTTCTAAGTCACTGGCTGATAACTAAATTGTGTTGATACAGGGTGAATCCTAAAATTAAAAATGAAGTGAAAGTCACTCAGTCGTGTCTGACTCTTTGTGACCCCATGGACTACACAGTCCACAGAATTCTCCAGGCCAGAATACTGGAGTGGGTAGCCTATCCTTCTCCAGCAGACCTTCCTGACCCAGGAATCGAACTGGGGTCTACTGTACTGTAGGCAGATTCTTTACCAACTGAGCTATCAGGGAAGTCCAGATTAAAAATAAAAGAATTTTTAAAATGCCACCAGAGAACTTAGTATCCATACACTGGTAACAATATAGAATCTACAGGATTATATCAGAAAAGACAGTAAACAAGTAACAAGCAACAAGAAAAAAATTAACAAAAACCTAGCAAAAAATAAATATCTATCTGATGTTAGATCTATTCCAATACATTATTTAACTGTATAGTTTTCTACAAAAAGTCATGACACATGTAAAGAAGCAGGAAAATATCACAAACAGGGGGGCAAAAAAGCAGCCAAGAGAAAATGTTCTTGAGAAAGCCCAAATTTTGGACTTATAGACACAGACTTTTGGTCTTTTAAAGAAAAAAACAATAAAGGACAGAAATGGTAGAGGCCTAGTAGAAGCTGAAGAGAACAAGAAGAGATGGAAAGAATACACAGAACGGTACAAAAAAAATCTTAATGAACTGGATAACCATGATGGGATGGTCAGTCACCCAGAGCCAGACATTCTGGAGTGGGAAGTGAGGTGGGCCTTAGGAAGCTCCACTGTCCATAACGCAGGTGGATGCAAAGGAATTTCAGTAGAGCTATTCAAAACCCTAAAAGATGATGTTATCGAAATGCTACACTCAATATGTCAGGAAATCTGGAAGACCCAGAAGTGGCCACAGGACTGAAACCCTGGCCATAGGAAAAGGTCAATCCTCATCCCAATTTCCAAGAAGGGCAGTACTAAAGAATGTTCAAAATCAGATCAGATCAGTTGCTCAGTCATGTCCAACTCTTTGCGACCCCATGAATCGCAGCACACCAGGCCTCCCTGTCCATCACCAACTCCCAGAGTTCACTCAGACTCACGTCCATCGAGTCAGTGATGCCATTCAGCCATGTCATCCTCTGTCGTCCCCTTCTCCTCCTGCCCCCAATCCCTCCCAGCATCAGAGTCTTTTCCAATGAGTCAACTCTTCGCATGAGGTGGCCAAAGTACTGGAGTTTCAGCTTTAGCATCAGTCTTTCCAAAGAAATCCCAGGGCTAATCTCGTTCAGAATGGACTGGTTGGATCTCCTTGCAGTCCAAGGGACTCTCAAGAGTCTTCTCCAACCAGTGGACAATTCCACTCATCTCCTCATGCTTAAAATCTTGCATGCTAAGCTTCAGCATTATGCAAACCAAGAACTTCCAGACATCCAAGCAGGGTTTAGAAAAGGCAGAGGAACCAGAGATCAAATTGTCAACACTCACTGGATCATATAGAACGCTAGGGAGTTTCAGAAAAACATCTACCTCTGTTTCACCGACTATGATAAAGCCTTTGACTGTGTGGATCATAACAAACTGTGGAAATCTCTTACAGAGATGGGAATATCAGACCATCTTACCTGTCTTCTGAGATACTTGTATGTAGGTCAAGAAGCAACAGTCAGAACCCTGTATGGAACAACTGACTGGTTCAGGATTAAGAAGTACGACAGGGCTGTCTGTTGTCACTCTATTTAACCTATATGCTGAGCACATCATGAGAAATTCCGGGCTGGATGAGTTACAAGCTGGAATCAAGATTGCTGGGAGAAACATCAACAACCTCAGATATGCAGATGATATCACCCTAATGGCAGAAAGTGAAGAGGAACTGAAGAGCCTCTTGATGAGGGTGAAGGAGGAGAGTGAAAGAGCTGGCTGAAAACTGAATATTAAAAAATACTAAGATCATGGCATTAAGCCCCATCAGTTCATGGCAAATAGAAGGGGAAAATGTGGAAGTAGTGACAGATTTCCTCTTCTTGGGCTTCCAAATCACTGTGAATGGTGACTGTGGCCATGAAATCAGAAGATGATTGCTTCTTGGCAGGAAAGCTATGACAAACCTATAGACAGTGTGTTGAAAAGCAGAGAAATTACTCTGCTGACAAAGGTCTGTATGACAAGGGCTATGGTCTTCCCAGTGGTCACATATGGTTATGAGAGCTGGACTGTAAAGAAGGCAGAGCATCAAAGAATTGATGCCTTCAAACTGCAGCGCTGGAGAAGACTCCTATGAGTCCCTTGGACAGTGAGGCGATCAAACCAGTCAATCTTAAAGGAAATCAACCCTGAACATTCATTGGAAGGACTGATGCTGAAGCTGAAACTCCAGTATTTTGGTCACCTGATGCTAACAGGCAATTCATTGGAAAAGTCTCTGATGGTGGGAAAGATTGAGGGCAGAAGGAGAAGATGGCATCAGAGGATGAGATGGCTGGATGGCATCACCAATGCAATGGACATGAATTTGGGCCAATTCTGGGATATGGTCAGGGACAGGGAAGCCTGGCGTGCTATGGTCCATGGGGTCACAAAGAACTGGACACAACTGAGAAACTGAGCAACAAAAGACACATACTTTAAATCAGCTATTGTAAATATGTTTAAAAACTAATGGAACAATGTCTAGAGAATTAAAAGAAAGTGTGAAAGTGATGTTTCATCAAATAGACAGTACCAATAAAGAGAAATAGAAAAATAATCAAAGTTCTGGTGTTAAAAGGTGCAAAAATTACACAAACAAGTCACTGTAGGGGTTCAACTACAGATGTAAGCTAGCAGAATAAACAGTGACCCTAAAGACAAATCACTAGATTATTCAGTTTGTGGATAAGAAAAAAGAACAAAGAAAAATTAACAGCACGTCAGATGTCTGTGGGACACCATCAAAGAGACCTATATACACATAATGTGAGTTGCACAGAAAAAGAAAGGAGCAGAAAATACTAAAGAAATAATTGTCTTAAACTTCCTGAATATTATGTAAAATATTAATCCATACATCCATGATGCTCAACAAACTGCAAATAGAATTTACAGAGAGTTACACCTAGACATGCCAGTCAAACTGACCAAAGTCAAAGACAAAAAGAAAATCCTGAAAGTATTAACAGAAAAGTGGCATCATGTTTAAAGAATCCTTGTGAAATGACACCTCTTAAGTGTTGAAAGAAAAAAATTATTAACCAAGAATTCTATATCCAGCTAAACTCTGCTTTACAATGAAGAGGATATTAAGACATTCACAGATAATCCCAGGTGTCACTAGTGGTAAAGAAGCCATCTGCCAATGCAGGACATGTAAGAGACATGGGCTCGATCCCTGGGTCGAGAAGATCCCCTGAAGGGGGACAAGGCAATCCACTTGAGTATTCTTTCCTGGAGAATCCCATGGACAGAGGAGCCTGGTGGGCTACAGCCCATAGGGTCGCAAAGAACTGCACAAAACCAAAGTGAATTAGTACGCATAGATAAACTCTGACGGAATCTGTCACTAGCAGATCTATCTTGCAAGAAATGCTAAAGGGATTCTTTAAGTCTGAAAAGGACAGTAAAAGGTAATTTGAATCCACATGAATAAATGAAGACCACTGGTAAATGTAATTCCACGGGAAAATATACAAAAGAATAAATGTTTTTGTAATATCTAAGAGATGATAAAATAAAGCAAGAATTATAAAATTGAATTATAGGTTTATAATATATGATGCAATATATGACAGTAGTGGTAAAAAGGAATGACAGAAAGGGAGATTTACAAGAGCAATTTTCTGAATACTACTGAAATTAATTAGTTTTAATTTGAACTAGATTGTCAGAAATTAAAATGGTAACTGTAATCCTTACTATAAACAGTAAGAACACAATTCAAAAGATATAATCAAAGAAATGACCTGGGCAATTAACAGTAAACTAGAAAATATTTAACACAAAAGAAAGCAACAATTGTAGAGGAAATAAAAAGAAAAATCACACAGTAAAATCCTATTTTATTAGTTATTAGTCACTGAATTAAATGTAAATAGATTAAATACTCCATTTACATTTGGAAGAATGGGGAAAAATATGAGTCAACTATATGCTGTTTACAAGACACACACTAAACTCAAAGACCAAAGAGGCTGAAAGCAAAAGGAAGCTAACTGAGATACTCTGTAAGCATTAATTCAAAGATATTTGGAGCAGCTACACCAACATCAGACAATATAATCTTTAAAACAGAAGTTGTTACTAGAGACAAAGAAATACATTTTATAATGGTAAGAGGATCAATCCATTGGGAAGACAAAATGATTATAAACATACATGCATCTTATATCAAAACACCAAAATGCACAAAGCAAAACTGACAGAATCAAGTAAACAATAACTCAACAATCAACTGGAAACTTCAATACCACACTTTCAATAATCGATACAAGTCAGAAAACCAAGAAAAAGTGCAATACTTCAACTATGAAGTGATTATACCTCATAGTCATCTATGGAATACTCCACAGGCAAGAAAATACATATACTTCTAAAAAAGTGCATATACTTTTCAAGTACACATATTATATTTTTTAGGGCAGATCATAAAACATTTTCGTAGAGCAGTTACGTCATAAAACAATCCTCAGTAAATTTAAAAGGACTAATGCCATACAAAGAATGTTCTCCAACCACAACGGTACTATATTACAGACAGCAGAATATTTAAGAAATTCATAAATAAGTGTAAATTAAATTACACATTCCTAAATAACAAACAGATGAAAGAAGAAATAAAAAGGAAAAAATTCTGAGATGAATGAAAATGGAAACACAACATACAACTTATAGGATGCACCTAAAATAATGCTTAGAGTAAAAATAATATTGTAAATGGTTATATTTAAAGATTTCAAATCAGCTACTTTGCCTTCCACCTTAAGAAACTAGAATTTTAATGGGAAACTAAACCCAAAGAAAGCAAAAGGAATCAAATAATAAACACCAGAGTGGAAGTAAAATAAAGAATTAAAGGAGTGGGAGGTAGGAGGGAAGTTCAAGAGACAGGGGACATATATGTACCTATTGATTCAAGTTGATGTATGGCAGAAGCCAACACAATATTATAAGCAACCATCATTCAATTAAAAATAAACTTTAAAAAATAATTAAAAATAGAGACAATCAACAAAACTAAAAGTTGAATTCTTTGAAAAGATCAACCAAATTGATAAAACTTTAGCTAGACTGACCAAAAATGAGAAGACTCAAATTATTAAAATCAATAATGAAAGAAGACATCACTATAGCACTTGCAGAAATAAAGAGTCATAAAGGAATACTATAAACAACTCTATGGCAATATATTAGAAAATTTAAATGAAACTGAGAAAGGGCATGTACAAAAACCCAACAGCTACTATTGTACTTAATGAAGAAAAATGGAAAGCTTTCCCCCCTTACATGAGGAACTTTAAAAAAGATTAAAACACATGGGAATCAACTCAACAAAGGCACTTCAAGACTTGTACTCTGAAAAAATACAAAAACTGTTGAATTAAAGACGATCTAAATAAATGTAAAGGCATTTCATGTTCATGGTTCTAAGACTGAATATTGTTAATGGTTGTTGCTAAGTCACTTCAGTCGTGCCCGACTCTGTGCGACCCCATAGACGGCAGCCCACCAGGCTCCCCCGTCCCTGGGATTCTCCAGGCAAGAACACTAGAGTGGGTTGCCATTTCCTTCTCCGATGCATGAAAGTGAAAAGTGAAAGTGAAGTCACTTAATCGTGTCCAACTCTTCGTGACCGCATGGACTTCAGCCTACCAGGCTCCTCTGTCCATGAGATTTTCCAGGCAAGAGTACTGGAGTGGGGTGCCATCGCCTTCTCCATTGTTAATGGTAATATTCCACAAATTGATCTACTGATTCAAAACAACCTCTATCAAAATCCTAACTCAATATTTTTGAGAAATATCAGCTGATCCTAAAAGTTACATGGATAGGCCAGGGACCAAAATGGTGTTGAAAAAGAACAACAAATTTAAAGACCTCACACTTTCAATTTCAATACTTACTACAAAGCTACAGTAATCAAAACTGTATAGTGCTAACATAACAACAGAAATAGAGATCAATGGAATGGAATCATAGAAAAAAATTTATGGTCAGTTCCACTACGTTTCAACAGAAGTGATAAGAAAATTAATTGAGGGAAAAAACAATCTTTTGAATAAGTGATGCTATGAAACTGGACATCCACACTCAAAAGAGTGAAGTTGGACCTTTACCTCACACATCATGCAAAAATCAATTCTAAACAATCATACACTTAAGTATAAAACTACAACTCTCAACCTCTTAGGAAAAAAAAAATTTACTTTGTGACTTAGTTATCTTATATAGGATACTAAGACCACAAGAAAAATAAATTCGAATACATCATGGTGAAAAACTTTGTGCTGCAATTGATAACATCAAGAAAGTGAGAAGAAAACCCACAGACAGAACTTCTGCTAATGTTTATCAAAGAGATCTGTATCCAGAATATGTAAAGCGGGCTTCCCTGGTAGCTCAGCTGGTAAAGAATCTATCTGCAATGCAGGAGACTTGGATTCGATCCCTGGGTTGGGAAGATCCCCTGGAGACAGGAACGGCTACCCACTCCAGTATTCTGACCTGGAGAATTCCATGGACTGTATAGTCAGTGGGGTCGCAAACAGTCGGACATGACTGAGCGACTTTCACTTCACTATCAGTTATAAAGGCCTTTTTCGTATTGATCTGAAATCTGCCTCTTCCTGCATTCACCCATGGTGTGTTTTTTAACGTTGCCTTCTTTTCTATTTGTCTTCTGGTTGTGCTGAGTCTTCACTGCTGCATGACTGTTCCTTAGCTGCAGTGGCAGGGGCTACTCTATCATTGTGGTGGCTTCTCTTGTTGCAGGGCTCAGGCTCTAGAGCACAGGCTCAGTAGTTGTGGCACAGGCTTAGTTGCTCTGAGGCATGCGGGATCTTTCTGGATTAGAGGCTGAACTCATGTCTCCTGCATTTGCAGGGGTATTCTTTACCACTGGGCCACCAGAGAAGCCCCCTTACGGTGTCTAGAGGGAGGGGGCATATGTATACCTATAGCTGATTCATGTTGATGTATGGCAGAAACCATCACAATATTGTAAAGTAACTATCCTCTGATTAAAAATAAAATTTAATTAAAATAAATAAATAAAAATAACCTCCAGAGTCATCTGAATTTGCCCCAGAGAAGAGCAGCACAAAGCCCACGTCTAGTGCTCAGACATGTGTTTAACAGTGTTTTAAATAGAGATTTTAAAATAGAAAGTATCAAAAGATTAGAAATCTGTAAATTCTGAACTTGAATTTCCAAACTGCAATAATCAGATGGAGCTGAGAAGAGTCTGCTTGCCTTTAGATGGGACTCACTCTATCTAGAACGGGCTTCCCCAGTGGCTCAGTCGTGAAGAATCCGCCTGCCAAGAGACGTGGGTTCAGTCCCTTGGTCTGGAAGATGCCCTCAAGAAGGAAAAAACAACCCACTCCAGTATTCTTGCCTGGGAAATCCTATGGACAGAGGAACCTGGTGGGCTATAGTCCATGGGTAATAAGAGTCAGATGCGACTGAGTGACTAAATAACAGCAACGGCTCTATCTAGTAAGATAGAGTCCTCACTTCTCCACACTGGATTTTTTTTAAAGTGCATGGGATAGTAACTACAGCTAGTGTGGAGAAGTGAGGACTGATTTAACTTATATGCAGAGTGCATCATGTGAAATGCCAGGCTGGATGAAGCACAAGCTGAAATCAAGATTGCTGGGAGAAATATCAACAATCTCAGATATGCAGATGACACCACCCTTATGGCAGAAAGTGAAGAACTAAAAAGCCTCTTGATGAAAGTGAAAGAGGAGAGTTAAAAAGCTAGCTTAAAAGTCAACATTCAAAAAACAAAGATCATGGCATCTGGTCCCATCATTTCATGGCAAATAGATGGAGAAACAATGGAAACAGTGATAGACTTTATCTTCTTGGGCTCTAAAATCACTGCAGATGGTGACTGAGGTCATGAAATTAAAAGACACGTGCTCCATGGAAGAAAAGCTTTGACTAACCTAGACAGTATATTTAAAAGCAGAGACATTACTTTGCTGACAAAGGTCTGTAAAGTGAAAGCTATGGTTTTTCCAGTGGTCATGTATGGATGTGAGAGTTGGACCATAAAGAAAGCTGAGCGCTAAAGAATTGATGCTTTTGAACTGTGGTGTTGGAGAAGACTCTTGAGAGTCCCTTGGACTGCAAGGAAATCCAGCCAGTTAATCCTAAAAGAAATCAGTCCTGAATAGTCATTGGAAGGACTGATGCTGAAGCTGAAACTCCAATACTTTGGCCACCTGATGTGAAAAGAACTGACTCATTGGAAAAGACCCTGATGCTAGGAAAGACTGAAGGCAGGAGAAGGGGGCGACAGAGAATGAGATGGTTGGATGGCATCACTGACTCTGTGGAAGTGAGTTTGAGGAAACTCTGGGAGTTGGTGATGGACAGGGAAGCCTGGCATGCTGCAGTCATGTCCACAAAAAGTTGGACATGACTGAGCAACTGAAGTGAACTGACTGAACTACAAACACAGGTGCTGCAAGAAGCCAGGCATGGCTTATAAATGCGCACAGCAGGTGTATGTAATAGGGAGTGGTGACGACTGTGGCTCACCAGATGGTATATAAAGTCAGGAGACACAACTGAGATTAATATACTACTGGCCTAGATAGGAATTCACGGATGAAGACAGTTTTTAATCAATAAAAGTTACCAGAGTACTTTTTACAACGCTCCCAGGTGGCACTAGTGGTAAAGAACCTGCCTGCAACGCAGGAGACTTAAGGGACGCAGGTACAATCCCTGGGTTGGGAAGAGCCCCTGGGGGAGGAGGGCAACGCACTCCAGTCTTGCCTGGAGAAGCCCATGGACAGAGAAGCCTGGCGGGCTATAGTCCATGGGATTGCAAGGGGTCAGACATGACTGAAGTGACTTAGCACGCACACAAGACCAGAGAAGCCATTCAAGACAGAGGGAAAACCCAGGCCCACAGCCTGGCTTCAATACCTGTGGCGGATTCATTTTGATATTTGGCAAAACTAATACTATTATGTAAAGTTTAAAAATAAAATAAAATTAAAAAAAAAAAAGCAGTGGAGATAGACTTAATAAATTTCTTTGGTAATTATGCCCTACGAGTTCATTCAGTATAATTGTGTGTGTGTGTGTGTTTTCAGATATATTATGTAGTACTGACCTTCTTAAATGCCTCATCCTCTGTTTTATAAACTTTCAAATACTTCTCAAAGAAGAGGTTGACATAACACCGTCTTACTTCATCAGGGACTTTGGGTGCGGATTCTGATGCTCTTAAAGCCTGCTTCCGATGGCCACCTCGTATTTCACCATCCTGACAAATATAAAATCACTGATTAGAGGAAAAAAGAATACGTGTGTTTTCTGTTTAACATTCCAATCATGTGTCTAGGGGTAAAGGTATCTTAGGTGAGCTTTATGTCAAAATTAAATTTGAAAATTATTCCAAGTTTTAAACTCATTAAAAGTAGAATAAAGGCAAGGTATAAATCATCTATACTCACAAAAGAGGAAATGGGATGGCTGCCTATACATCCACCATTTTTATTTAAACTTTTTATTTTGTAATGGAGTAGAGCCGATTATGGAGAATGTCAACCCACTCTGGTATTTTTGCCTGCGAAATCCTGTGGACAGAGGAGTCTGGCAGGCTACAGTCCATGGGGTCGCAAAGAGTCAGGCATTGACTGAACAGAGCCGATTAACAATGTGAGAGTTTCAGGTGTGTCCACCATTATTAAGGCTGATCTGATTACCCATCTCTCTGCTGCTTCCGCATCCAGATGAGGTCCTCAGATCAGCATCTGAGGTGGAAGGGGGGTAGTTTATCATTCTTAAAACAAATATATATATCCTAATGACTTTCAGTTACCATTGCATTGAGAAAAATGTTTGGACTTAAAATTTATGAAAGATCCATGCATATTCAATATTGAAATGACCACAACTAGGGGCTTCCCTGGTGGCTCAGTGGTAAAGAACACACTTGCAGTGCAAGAGACACGGGTTCGATCCCTGATCCAGGAAGATCCCACGTGCTGTGGAGCAACTAAGCCTAGGCACCACAACTGTTAAGCCCGAGCTCTAGAGCCCACATGCCACAACTCCTGAAGCCCTCGCACCTGGAGCCCAAGTTCTGCAACAAGAGGAACCACTACAATGAAAAGCCTGCCCACCGCAGTTAGAGAGAAGCTCCTGCTCACCGCAACTGGAGAAGAGCTCATGCAGCAACAAAGCCCCAGCCCGGACAAAAATAAATAAATAAAAATTCAAATGATCCCAGCCAGAAACGAGGTGAGCATTCCTTCTGAAGGACTTTAAGAGACTGTGGGAATTCGAGGATGAGTTAAACTACCTCACTTTTAGGGAGGGGGAAAGCCTTAAAACTTGACAGTTCCCTGACAAGGAATACTTGGTAAAAAAAGAAAAAAAAAATCACTGCCACAAGTAAGGGAAAAATGACTAAAGATGTAAGGCTGTACTATCTTATTACTTGTGGGCATTATTTTCTGAAGGTCTGTCTCTCTCTGTCCCATACCCCGGTCTCTCTCACATACTTATATACACCCCTCACTTCCTGTGCCTTGAAAGGCATATTCCAATGTCCATCTCTGCTCTGAAAAAAATCTGAGATGGCTTAAATTAATCATAGCTATAGACGTAAGGTGCTTCCGAGGTGGCTCCGTGGTAAAGAATCCACCTGCCAAAACTTGGGGGGTTTGATCCCTGGGTTGGGAGGATCCCCTGGAGCAGGAAATGGCAACCCACTCTGGCATTCTTGCCTGGGAAATCCCATGGACAGAGGAGCCTGAAGGACTACGGTCTATAGTGTCACAAAGAGTCAGACATGTCTGAGCAACTGAGCACGCATACAGGTCTGAAAAATACATGCCTAACATTTCCAAGGATGCATGTGTGCACGTTCAGTTTCTCGGTCGTGTACGACTCTTTGCAATCCCATGGAATGTAGCCTGCCAGGAAAACCAAATTAACTGAAAGTGACAAATAGGCATAAATAACTCTATTTAAGGGTCACCAAAAAGGTTGAAATTTCTCTTCAGGAGGTTTGGCATTTATCTGAATTAGAGATTTTCAAGAGAGAAGAATACAGCCACCCTCTAAGGGGATCAATATGTGGGCAGGATTAGACAGTTATTAGAGATAAAGCTCTGGTCCTCAGACTGAGTTTATAGTACCTTAACAGGAAAAGAAGCAATAGTTTTCACAGGAATGTGTGATCTGTTTGGCTTTGCAACTGGATTTTCCTTTGAAGGAACTACATCCTCATGAAGGCTGCTTGATGTACATGAATTTTCTAAGAGGTTCAAAACGAATGGGAGAAAAAGGAAAATGTATATTTTAATGTCATTAGTTTCAGATGATTTGAGTTTATTTTATCAACTCAGAATTTCACAATGTTTTGCTTATAGGCTTGAGATATTAATATATATTCTTCCCTTGAAGAAAAAAAAAATGCAAACACAAAAGGATTCCAAGTGACCAACTCCAGGATAACCTAGAAGAGCAAATTTAATTTATAAAGCAACTTCCCTCATGTAAGAATGCATGCAAAATGACTATTTATTGCCTAACATATAAACATCATGCTAATCATATTATTTCATGTAAAGCTTTATGTGATATAATTGGTAATATATGGACTTTATAGAAAATGTTTTTTAAAATAAAGTAAAATTTCATTTATTAAATAATTGGCTAAACAAAGCTTTTCTCATACCTCCTAAGGCTTTCCTCTGGCTCTGAGAGGCTGGACATACAAAGGTATTTTTCTTCTGTTCTGAAGTGGCAGGATCAAAAGCCTGCCCGTCCTTAACGGCAGTCATCATGTGCACTACTTGTTGTTGGGTCTGAAAGATCCCAGTGCGACTAATTAGTAACAAGATTATCCCCCGAACAGACTAGTCATCTGTTTTCAGGTTGATACCAATAAACATCAACATAATACAAAAGAAAACTGATTTTAAAAATTGATAAGATGGATAATTTCAAGTTCCTCTTCGCACAAAAGCTCTTTGGAAATGCCTACATTTATGATACTACATGGGCTTCCCAGGTGGCTCAGTGGTAAAGAACCCGGTCTGCCAATGCAGGAGACCCAGGTTCGATCCTTGGGTTAGGAAGATCTCCTGGAGAAGGGAATGGCAACCCACTCCAGTGTTCTTGCCTGGAGAATGCCATGGACAGAGAAGCCTGGACAGAGTGCTGGGGTTGCAAAGAGCTGGACATGACTAAGCGAACATGCATGAATAATACTATATGTGCTCTAATACACACATAACTGGAGTATACCCCGAAATAAATTGAAATAATAAAACTGAACAACTATTTAAGCATATAAGAAATTTTTCTTGAAATAAGAAAGAAAATATAATCTTATAAGAAAAAGATACTTTGTCTGCAGGTTTAAGTGTTAATAAGACATTCTACTCAAGTTACTGGAATTCAAACTTAAGAAGAGAATCCTCTAGGTAGCCAGGCAAACGCATCAGGTGACCCACGCTGGGAGTGATAGCAAAGTAGCATCAGACTCCTCCACAGCAATGTTCATTACTAGAAGGGAACATATCACAAAATGTTCAGCTTCACCAGTAATCAAAGAAATGTAATACAAAATAAGGAAACAAAATCTCACTCAGATTTACAGGTTTAAAAAAAAAACAATATCCACTTTCTGTAAGGTTTGTGGGGAGGGAACTCTGAACACTGTAGGACTGTAAACTGTCACAACCCTTCCAGAAGGCAAAACAGCAAAATATTTTTTAAACGATAAATTTATCTTTTGTCCAGTTACTTCCATGTGTAAGAATTTACTTTTTAAAAAAGTCACTGATGAAACCAACAATCATTTAAATTAAGAATTTGGAAGGATACTATATAGCACAGTAAAATGAAAACTATAAATATCACAACATTTGCAATGAACAGGAAACAAGATTAGCCTCTAGCAAAACTTTTTTCATAAGACAGAAGGGGAGTGAAACTAGTTTAGTAAATATCTATAATATCTGGCTCTGGGATAGGCAGGCATTCACTACTTCCAGTTCATGGACATGGAAATGAAGCACAAAGAAATTAAATATTTGTTCAAGGACACTCAACTCTTCTGAGAACTGGAATTTGAGCTGTTATCTGCGACTTAGAAGCATAAATTCTTTTTATGACATGCAAAAGATTCTACTGTGAGTATATACCAAGTACAAGTAATACAGAGATGAGTGCAGAGAAAGTTTGCGTTAAATAACATTTTTACATCTCATAAAAGAACTTAAACATTTATAATATAAATTTATAAGAGGTTCAAATTACTTTTGAAAACAGTCAAGTCCCTTTACTCACTCTAGTTAGATTCGATAAGAGTCTGGCAAACAAGGGGTTAGAGAATACCAAACCACTGCTCCTACTACAGGCATCTCACAACAGCTGCATAAGTCAATACATAACCTTGCGATGTGTGTGTTTCTGTTTAAAAATACTTCATTTAGTAGACTGCTGATTAATATTGAATTTGTGGGCAATAGCACTAATAACTCATGCCTGAACAAAGTTGTTTTAACACACATTTTCTCTGTCAGGCACAGTGCAATCTTCTTGCTCCAAGGAACAGAGGACAGGACTCCACCTGGAGACCATTTTAAATAACAAAATCACCAACAAAGCACACAAAAATGCAGAAAACATGGCACTAAATAGACTCAGATAAGATTAACAGTATGACCACTGGACAAGAAGGCCGTGGTGCAGTGTTTAGTCTTAGCTGGGAATGTGTATGTCAGGGAATTCAATTTTTTTTTTTTTTGCCACTGTGTGTGTCTACCCGCCACCGCTGCCAAGTCGCTTCAGTCGTGTCTGACTCTGTGCGACCCCACGGACTGCAGCCTACCAGGTTTCTCCATCCATGGGATTCTCCAGGCAAGAACACTGGAGTGGGTTACCATATCCTTCTCCAGTGTGTATCTACAGAGGACCACAGAAGCATCAGTATTGATTTTAAAGATACAAATTCATTTTACTGAATAGATGAATCTGCAAAAACAGAATCTGAAAATAATGAGGATTGACCATATTAATTCGTAGTTCAAAGGTTATACAAAAACAATATACCTGCTTTTAATGAAAATGTTAGATAATGGGGAAAAAAGGAAGGTTTTGAAAAACTCTTACAAGTAGGCAATGTATTTGTTGACTGCCCGCTTGTGCCCCCTAGTGGATAAAAGGTAACAAGTACTAGAATACACTTGAGCTTGAAATGACAATGTAACTTCATATTAAGTGCAGGGAGAAAGGCAGAGGGAGGGAGGGAGGGAGGGATGGGGGACAGAAAGAGAAACAAAATGACTCACCTCAACCTTGGCAGTGTGTGCAATTCTCCTTTTTGGTCCAGAAATGTTTTGGTAATACAGCATATCTAATTCCATTTGCTTTCCTGAAGCCTAGTGGGAAAACGATAAGAGTTATCCAATTTCAGTGTAGTAAAAGCAAATTTATTATGTTTCCTGAAGAGCCACAGAAATCCAAAATGCAAAACACTGGGCAAATTATTAAAAAATAACTCACAAAAAATAACTTATTTTGAATAATTTGACATGCACAGATATTCCTATAAAAGATTCCTTTGACAAATCAGCTATCAGTTACTGTACATAATACCATGGCCTCTGGAAACTGTCAAGCTTGCAAGATGTAATGGCTGGCCACTTACCAAGGTTTAGCCTTGTCATTCTAATACATTATTAATTATAATATTATAAATATATTTCATTATTATTTTTATTAAATAAATGTTATTTAAATTAAAATTTTATTTTTATTATAGTATCTTAATTTTAATATTAGAAATATATAATAGATGGTACATATATTTTATAAAGTTTAGAATATAGAGAATATGTATTTAAGGGAAACGCTTTTAGATTTAGGAAAAGGATTAAAAAAATAAAAGTGACCAACCTGTTTAGCATTCTCTCCCTCATGATCTTGGCTTTGTGTGAACTCACTGAAAATTCGAAGACATTCCTTCGTAGTGTCAGAGTCAGAGGGAGTGTCATTTCCAGTATATTCCTTATCTAAACCAAATTCAACTAACCTGCTGTCTTCAAAAATAGTCAAGTCTTGACTATCGTCTGGTGCTGTCAGAACTTTGTCTTTCAAGTGATCGTCTGAATAAGAGAATTGGAGTTGGCTTGGTGAAGATAGCCATTCGGTCTCTTCTTTTTGAGTATCATCAGTTTTTACATGTCTTGTCCTCTTTGGATACCTTTCACTATGACTTCCTGTCTGGATTTCTTTGTGCCTGGGAGGGGCATAAGATATATTTTCTCCTGAAATGCAAACATGCATCTTCTCACCACCAAAGCTTCCCATCTTAGAAATGTGGTTTTGATCACCACACGTATTTATCTTAGTTTTAGCATCTAGTGAGGTTTTCATGAGTGATCTTGATGGTTCTAGCTTGTTACTGTCATCTTCTCTGTGTGCGGTTAGTTGGGTTTCACCTGTTTTTTCCTCTTCTATGCCACTGATCTGAAGATTTCTTTCCTCCGGAGGCACTACCTGTATCCTTTCCTCCATATTCTGATATTTAAAGCCTCTAAAGCGTTTAGATTTCCTAGAAACAGGAATGATTGGAGGTACATCCATTACAAGGTCATCTTCATCAGAATCTTGAAGATTTATTTTAATTCTTATGGGTGAAACATAAGGTCTTTGACTCTCCAGGGACTTGTGGCAATTTTTACCCACCGATTTTTTCCAGAAGGGCTGACTGTCAGTCTCACCCTGCCTTCCTTTAGATGCTCCAAGCAGTGCTACGGAGTAATTGAGCAAGGGATCATATTCAAGGTCAGTTGCTGGACATGTGTGGTCCATCATGTACTTTGTAGGCTGACTCTCTTTGTTTTTTGATGGTTCATTCCACTTTTCTTGTGGGAGCAGGCTGTTTTCAGGAAAACCTTGTTTCACATTTGTGTCACTCAAGGAGACCATGGGACTTTGCGATAGCTCTTCAAGCGCTAATGTAAACTTGGGGAGCATCTTCTGCTTTTCTTCAACTTCAGTCTTGACTGACTTGATTTCTTTGTCGATTCTTTCCAATTGTTCCATAGTTGTGCCTAGAGTTGTTAATGTGAGATAAGTTTATCTTTAAACATCACTCAAGATGAAGTGCAGACTCCAAAATATCCTGGACAAAGAGCTTCCTATCACAGGGACAGTAACTTTCCCAAACCCAGCCTTAAACACAGGGAGGGGCTGACGAACAGGTCAGTTCTTGGAATGAGAAGGACAATGAAAATCACTGATTAAGTCTTTCAAATTCTAGCTCATTCCTATGACTGATTAAAATATTCACGTCTTATTACCAGCGTAGCTACACATCTGTGTGACAGGTCATGCCTATACATATTAAACTGTGTCAAATGTGACATGGTTTAGATATATATTATTTACCTTATTATTTACTAGGCAGTGACAATTTGGCAACAGTTCAAAGAGCTAAATGCTGCTTACACGGAATTGTACATAATCTCTCAAAAATACATTTCCACTGTCGTAAAAGAAAGTTTTTTTAAAGCATGAGTCTTCTTTTAAAAATTCAGTGGTTCTCAACATTCTCACTAAGGTCCTAAGGTCCCTTCTGTTCTACAGAATGCCTCAAACACAAAAGGAAGCCAAATACACCGTTCCACAACCAACCATTAAAAAAATGTAAAAAAAAAAAAAAAATTAACAAGTAAAACTCGAAAGCAGCTGGATCCATACTCCTGAGGAAACCCAGAACAGTGCCAAGAGATAAGGCTGCCAGCCATGGCCCTTCACAATACCTGGCAGGTCCTTCCTGACTTTTTAAATAAGGAAATTACCATCTCTTCCCTCTTTCCAAGATACACTTTCCAATGTCAATTACGGCATAATTTACACACTTCTCCCCTCTCAAAAACAAGAGATTTCAGATATGAGATGTTGTCCAAATTATACTTTTCAAACCTCTTCATTTATTTTAGATAACTTACACCTTTTGATAACACACACATGCTTCCTCTTTACACAATGAGGTTTCCTTTGGCTCACTAGCCTTTCACTTTACCATTCATTCTCTATTAAGAAATTAACTCTGTTAAAAGCCAAAGCAAAGTGTGTGACAAAGGTGTGGGGCATTTTGATGGAGAAGGAAAAAGGTGAAGAGCAGGCATAAGCATGAGAATTAACCTACGAATCAAAAGTAACTGGTTCTGATTTTTCTTGAAAGAAACTTGGAAGGGGAAGTAAACTCTGGGTAACCAGCCAGAACTGCATTTTGGCATAAGCTGGGTTTTATTTTGTTGCCATGATTCAGGAAAGGATGTTTAAGCCGCGCATTGGGGTGCTATGGGGGCTGGGTTGGAGGGGAGACATAATATTATTTCCCTTCATGTCAGAAGTTTAAAATGATTTTGCTCCACCAGAAGCTAGACTTGGAGGGCAAATTTTGAAGTCAGAGGCGGAGTTACAACCTTTCCTCAGGCTAGAGGCGATTGGGAAGAACTTCTGATTTGTAACTACACCGTGCCACAAGCCGGTTTCCACCCCACCCACCACCTTTTACCAGAGCTCAGGAAACTCCTTAAGTCCACACTGGGGATGGGTGGCAAAGAGCGAGGATAAAACCACACAGTACTGTGCACTTGCACCTTGCAACCAGCAAACCAGGATCCCGCGTATGAGGAGCAGGAAACTACACGCCTGCCCACCCGCTCCTCGCCCCGCCTCCCAGCCACGTGACCTTTGCCCCGCCCCTTAGCCGCAGCAGTGGGCGGGGCCACCCTCGAAGGGCTGGGCGCTCAAGGTGAGCGCTAGGTTAGCCGGGCAGAGTTTCTCTCCGGATGGCCAGCCCAGTCTACCATCTTCCCAAATGTCCCTGGATGTAACTCCCTCCCGGCTTCAGGAACTGTGTGGACACTCAAAAGGCTCTCAGGAAGGCACCCTCAAACAGGATCTCCATGGCACCCTCACTACTCGGTATATCTCGAGCTCCAACATACTTTAGGTGGGAGGGACAAGTAAGAGGGATTGAGGACTAGTTCTTAATTCTCCTGATCCTAGAGTGCGATGCTGGAAAATCTTACTCATGCAGATTCTAACTTCTTGGTTCCTCGTCCCAAGGCAAAGTCCTTGTTTCCCAGAACAGCCGCTCTATAGGAATTGCCCTTAAGTAGCTACATGGTGGTAAACAGCCCTCTTGGAGGGCTGGGGAAGAGGCAGGTTAAGAGCATCAGAGGGAAACGCAGGGGTGTTTCAGAATAGGGGGAGAAACAAGTTTAAAAGAAACTGGTATTACTATGTCCTTTAAGAGGAAACAAACAGATCAGAGGTCCAGACAACCTGTTTAGAATTCCAGGTTTAATAGTGGCTTGGAGGGTCAGCAGGGGGCAAATGAGAAGACACGTGCCCTCCCAACACACACACACACACATCAATCAGTCTGGGCTCTGTGATCCACTCCTGACTTCTAGACTAGGGGAGAGGGGAGAGGAAAGAGACATCAGTAAGGACTATCAGACATTCTTCAGGCCCACTGCCCCAGTACCTTGGCTGCATTTTAAAATGATACCTACAAAGGTATCCACAAGTTATGTCAATGATGAGAAACCAATTTTGGGGGTGGGGGGCGGCGGGGGGCATTTTAGCCATGAAAAGTGAAATTCACTCAGTCGTGTTAGACTCTTTGCAACCCCATGAACTGTAACACACCAGACTCCTGTATCCATGGAATTTCCCAGGTAAGAATACTGGAGTGGGTTGCCATTCCCTTCTCCCAGAGATCTTCCCCGACCCAGGGATGGAATCCAGGTCTCCTGCATCGCAGGCAGATTCTTTACCACAGTAAATTTACCATACTATTTTAGCCATAGTAATGCTATATTGATTCACTTTCTCAAGCTGCAGTACTTTAGAACTGAAGACAAAAGTAACCCTTACACCTATTTCCAATCAAGAAACCTCCCGGGTTCTTCCAAGGATTAGTGAAAGGAGAAGGCAGGAACGGTTGGTTCCCCAAACCCACTTGACCTTCTTCCCACGAGCCCTTTCTCACCCATTAATTCACCGTGGCTCCTCTGTAGCCCGAGCACCTCCAAGCTGCTGCAACTACCTTCCTTACTCAATTCCCACCGCATTTCCTGGTGCCTGAACTGGCAGTACAAATTCTGGCACCGACCCCCGGGGCTGTCAAGAGGGCACGGAAAACGGCAAAAGTAACCCACGGAGCGTAGCATGGACTTCTGCTCGAGGTTCACCTCACCTGGCTCCGAAAACGCGCCTGCACTGTTGCGGTGACAGTACCGGGAAAAGGCGAACCCCCCAGCCCACTGCTACTTCTGCCTTATATAGTCTGCGGCTACTCGGAGGCGGCGTCTTGTAGCTTTTCCAGCCAATGGGCAGGCTGGAGCTGATGTCAGGGGAGAAAATGGGGAGAGAAGGAGGATTCTGAGAATGGATGGTAGGGTAGTGGCAGGTGAGTGTAGTGTGTGTGTGCATCTATCTTCTACAGGGAAGGAGGTTCATAGAGACCTAACCTACATTTAGGGAAAACAATCTCCCAAGAGCTGAAAGGACATTTGGGTTAAGGAATCCCCTGCCTTGTGGATGCCTGCCTTGCCTCTAAACACCCTTTGACTTGTTACAAGTTTGACTGTTAACCTTCATGGATCAGGGAGAGAACTTCAGTGTCAAAGCGCATCTAAACTTTGCCTCTTAGACAAGGTATGCAATTTACCCAAGTTCTCATTTTTTGGTCTGTCTAATAAACTTGTCTTGCACAGGGTGGTAGAATTCTGTGTGATATAATGTGTCAAAGTGCGTAGCATAAAGTAGGTGAGAATTTAGGAGGACAATGACACTGCCCCAGTTCTTTCCCTCCCCATCATCCACACATATCCACAAAGGATCTGATTACATGTTTCTAAAATCCTTCCAGTTGAAACACTCCTAAAAGGGAAACAGTATCCCGATTCCATTGGTCTTCTCTGTAAACTGAAATACTCCTAGGATAGATAGTTTCATAAGTCATTGATTACATAAATTAGTCTTTGAAATGCTTTCCCCTCCCCCAATACCACATACCAAGCATGGGTGCTTGATGGGGAGAGAGAAGGTAGGGGCCTCTAGCCCTAAAATATTCAGGACCCATAAATCCCCCTCTAGGAAATTAGATGCTGGAATCCCTCCTTCCTTTCTCTTCTTCTGGAAAACAATGATATCGCAAATGGTTATGGATACTTTAAAAGTGGAAAAAATATTTTCCCCTAAATCTTACTGTCCCATGAGAGCACCCTGATGACTTTGAAACAATTGAAGAATGCCAGGAGTCTCTAATACTAGTTTTGTCTCTTGATACGGCACACCTGTTTTGCCAGTAAACAGCAATGGGTGTGTTCTTTTTGCTTTGATGGTGGGGAGGGGCATAGAAGTGGTTGCCCCGAAATTCCCTAAAATGCCCACAGGTAAGGTAAAAAAATGACATACTTGTATTTTAAAAAGAGCCAGCCTAGAATGAATATTTTGCATAAGTCACTTAACAGGATCATTTTTTACTTGATGAACTTTTTCACACCTTATTTCCTTATATTTTTTCCCTTAAATACTTTTTATAGCTGAGAGAATTTTATTGAATATGCCCTCCTTTGAAGACACTGGAAAATTTGGTCTCGGCAGAGTTTCCAAATTATAAATGAGCATCACGAAGGTATTTTTTATGACAAAAATATTACAGTTGTCTAATCATCTGTGGGTTCCTCGCTGGGCTCCTCACTCTGAATCATGTCTGACTCCTCATTCTCCTCTGAGGCTGTGGAAGTCATGTCTGTCATCCTAGATTTTGACCTTGTGTCTGACTTCTTTAATTCTGAAGAAGTGGTGCCCCAAAATGTGCTGCTCTCAGCACTCTTAGAAAACGATGTGTCTGATACGCCTTCTGATGGATGAAAGTAAGATAGGGTGGCCAGCTCTGGGTTGACGGAGTATTCACCAGTCTGACATGCTTGTTTATATCTGAAAACAGAAACATACATCAAGAACTGTTTTTGTGTGTGTTTGCAGCTTGACTTAGAAAAGCATCTTAAAATAATATATGAATTCTGTCCAATATATTGTCTATTTATTATTACACTAGATAAATGAAAAATGTTAGACTCTACACAGATGTGCTATTTAGAACAGAGTTCATAACACCTTTTGTCTCAAGGCTATGGAAAAAGAATGCATTAGCTTCTCTATCACCTTCCCAATTGACAAGGGTTGTTTCTCTAGATGATTATTTAAAATATTGAGGACAAGTTCAAGTGTGATACTCCTTGAGAGACAGCTCCATGGTCCTCTCCAAAGAGAGGCAAAGGAGCCAAACTGAATACCTTGTAAACTTGGGAGTCGTGTTTGCCCAGCCCTCTACTGAGGAAAGGAGAGTGGGAGTGTCCTGTCCTGTGTTTTAAAGGCTGTGAGGTCTGCAGACTTACTTCATCATCTTCATTTTGTACAGCATGGCACTGCAGATTGCCAACAGGACGACAAAAAGGAAGAGGGTCATCAGTGAGATGCCCAGCATTAATTTTAACTTGGCTTCCTGTATTCTTGCCGTGTTGTCTTCCCATGTAGTATTCACATCAGAGTCTGAGAGGAAAGAAAGAAAATGCAGTGGGAAAGAGTAACTGTGTTCAGCAAGTTTTTCTGGCAGAATAAGGATCACAATGCAACTGGAGAGACGCCTTTGCCACCCAGAGTCTTCACTGCACTCTCCCCTCTACCTTCATGCAATGCCAAGGAGAAGGCTATCGGCCACTTCCTATGGACAAAGACTCTCAACTTTTTTTTTTTAACCTTTTCCCTTCACAGCAATCTTGGAGGAGCGGACCCTCACTCCATTTTCCAGGATCACAGAAGTTTATGGATTTGCCCTTGGCACATAGCTAGTAAGTGGCAAAATCTGGTATCAAATCCGGGTGACCAGATGTTAAAACATGTATCAGTCTTCCTCCTTGTATAATTAAAAACCAATCCAAGACTTGGAAGAGATTACTATTAAAAACGTGATGAAATTACACACATGGGATTAGTCCTTCAGGAGAGAAATATTCATTTCTCCTGTTGGCAGGAGTTGATTTTTATTTTAAGTTAAAAGGATGATGTACTACAGTGCTTCCTCCACAAGGCTTAAGAACTGAATTTGTCTTTTTATTACTGTGATCAAATCTAGTGTGTTTGATGTTAAAGAAATGGAAACTTAGCTAACTTTCTAAACATATGATTAAAATCATGTCTGGATCCAGAAACATCAAAAGTCTTTTTACTGAAGAATAAATATATATATTTACTGCCAAATCTTATATCTTCCTGAATATATGTCTGACTTAATAGGCATGTAATGGTGACTTTAAATGATCATGTTGCTATTTGTCCCTTCTCCCCCAACATCTTTTCACTCAAAAGTTCCAATGATTTTTCATGATTTTTTTTCAGGTAATGATGTTTTGGTAATAAGCAATGACAAATTCCCATGTGTATACTCTCTTATATTAAAAAAATTAAAATTGTCCATGCGCAATCCTAGGCCAAGGGGAGAGAAATGTATACAGTTGTGAATGACTGATATCTTGACTTTGAGGCAGATTATTTTGGAAATAAATTATATTAAAATGGGCTGTGCTCCTGAATTAAAAGGGCTTTTGTAAAGAGGTGTGCTTATAGTACATTTGTTTATCAAGGTGATGGTCAAAACTAAAGAAGGGTTTGAAATTCCTAACCATTGGAAATTATAGAAAAGCTAATTACAAGTTGGGACAGGTTTTTCCCAGCGCCCCCCCCACCCCAAGCCACAGTTTCTTCATCTGTAAAATGGAGATAATACCAGCTTTCATGGAATTGCTGTGAGGATTGACACAATGACATATGTAAAGTGTGGTAGGTGCTCAACACGCAATAGAAAATCCATCATGCTCACTTTCATTACTCAAAAAGACAAAACATTTCCAGAACATTGTCATTACTGGTTGTCACTTTTCTAAATAAAGAAGACTGACACCATTTTCTTGACTCACTGAAAGGCAAGTGGCATTAAGTGTCAAATAACCCAGCACAGAATTATGGTGGTAGGCCCTACATGTATTACCAGATGCTATTTCTTTTTCAGTGTATTTACATAGGACAGAGGTTTGGGGAAAATTAATATGATGCCTTGTTATGAAATTTTCCATCAAAGTCAGGAGTTCTTTTATTCATATAAATAAAATCAAGCCATTAATGAAAACTACATCCGGCAGCAGGAATTCTCTCGTTTGTTGGTGGTGGGAATGCAAAATGGTACAGCCGCTTTGGAAGGCAGTTTGGTGGTCTCTTACAAATCTGAACATAGTCTTACCCCATGATTCAGCAGTCACAATCCTTGGTATTTACCTGAATGAGTTGAAAACTTGTGACCACACAAAAACCTACGCATGAATGTTTATAGCAGCTTTATTCATTATTGCCAAAACTTGGAAACAGTCCAGATGTCCTGCAATAGGTGAATGGATAAACATACCAGTACATCCATATACTGGAATATTATTCAGTGATGAGAAGTAGTAAACTGTCAAGTCACAAAAAGACACGGAAGAAACCTAAATGCAGAGTACTAAGCCAAAGAAGCCACTCTGAAAAGAATACATGTATGTTTCCAACTATTTGACCTTTTGGAAAAGGCAAAGCTATAGAGACAACAGAAAGATCAGGGTTGGGGAAGGGAAAGATGGCTAAGTAGATCACAGAAAATTTTTAGGGCACTGAAGCTACTCTGTATGGTTGTAACGGTGGACACAAGATATTCGTGAAAACCTGTAGCATTGTGCAACTCAAAGAATGAACTCTAATGTAAACTGTGAAGCTTAGTTAATAACAATGTATCAATATTGGCTCATCAATTATTAAAAAAAAATGCACCACACCACTGGAAGATGTTAATAATAAGGAAAACTAAGTGGGTGGAATATATGAGAACTCTTTACTTTCCACTCGATTTTTCTGTAGCCTAGAACTGCTCTAAACAAGTCTTTCAACTAAAAAAAACTGCATCCTATGTATTGTTCATTTGCCTACAACTCTATTTAGTTTACTGTTTCTATTTACTTCCAGGAATAGAAGTTACACAACAGGAAGATGGAAATATCTGCAATGTGGTCATGGAGAACACTGTTTAGAAACCATGCCTCTCCTAAAACTGTAAATGTCCTCTCTAGTGTAACATCAGTCACCATACTACTCTCTTACAAATACCACACCTTACTGAGGAAAACAGTATCACCATCTAGACACTAAAATGTGTGTGAGTATTTATGTATCCATTTCATTGAAGTATTTTGCTCTTACTTGGAATTGGGTGAAAAAATTGATCTCGTTGGTTGTCCTCACTGGTGGTTGCATTTATAGCTGTTAAAACAATAAATTGGTGTTATGGTAAACAAAATTCACTTACTAAAATTATTGTGTGTGTAGATGTGTGTGTATACTATATACAGTTCATTCTCATTTTTCATGGTAGTCATTAAGTCATGTAAGCACTGAATTAAATGAATACTGAACCATCATCATTCCTAAGGGAAGTACAGCATTAGGTTCTTATGAGCCTCTGGTCATATAACCTTGTTTTTGACCCAGTAACCTTGTTTTATGTATGTTTCTGTTTAGAGACACTTTATTTAGTATATATGGCTGATTGATTATACTTCCCTGGTGGCTCAGGAGGTAAAGAATCCACCTGCAATGAGGGAGACCCAGATTCCATTCCTGGGTTGGGAAGATCTTCTGGAGAAGGGAATGGAAACCCACTCTAGTATTCTTGCCTGGGAAATCCCATGGACAGAGGAGCCTGGTGGGCTACAGTCTGATTCATTAACACTGAGCTCACAATCAATAGCATTATAACTCACACCTGTATGAAGCTTATATAATACACACATTTTTCTTCCTGAGGTACATAACAGCCTTCTCCTATTTAGGAACCAAATAGCATTGTAATACTACACTTGGAGGGCATTTAAAATAGCAAAATTGCCAGCAGAAAGCACAAAAATGCAAAACACCTTACACTAAACAGACCACAAAAAAAGATATTTTGTTTACAGCAAGACAGCTGGGGAAAAAAGGCCTTTGTTATACTTTAGCTGGGAACAAGAGCTTCAGGCAATTAAATTTATTTTTGCTACTCTGTGTGTGTCCATCAATGACTGTGAAAGTTCTGAAAGTATTGATTTGGAGAGTTCCAAAGAAATTTTAAATGTAGGTAAATTCACAAATACAGAATCTGCAAATGAGGATCCATCAAATATGGCATATAATTCACATAATGCATGCATATGTGTGATACATGAATTATATTTATGCATGTATGCATTCATTGATAATATACATGTTATGTGTATACATGCATACATATAAATGCTATGCATGTGATTTATAAATGAATGCATGTACATTTATGGTTTACATATTACTTTTGTGCATGCATATATTTTGATATCTACTTTGCATTCACTCATGCATCCCCGTGTCCTTATACACATACTGCTCCAAATACAAAGAGGGATACTATTGAGCAAGAGCCTTATTTAAAATTTTTAATCATAAATAAATTAAATGGCTAGATTGTAACATCTGTAGGAGAAAGAAACTTTTGGTGAGAGGATCAGAAGACGTGTGACACTTGATCAACTTTCTGGGTCTGTGTTGTATTTGCTATTCACGTGATGATGGCAGCAAAATGTTGACATATTAATTCTTAGTATTAGAAAAATTTACACTGATCTTGGCTTTCTTACAGAAGACTTTAGAAAACCAAAACATTTTCCCAGCTACCTAAGTACTATGAGTTTACCTTTAGCTAACATTGTCCAAAATGCAGGCTCATTTGGACTCTGGGTTCCTTCTGTTTAAAAAACAAAATAGAACAGGATAACAAAATAAGGTAATTTGACTTTAGTAAAATTGTGATAGAATGTTCATTTTTTAATGTTAGTCTAGTCATGTAACAGTTACACCTTGAGTTCCTGCCATGTGCCAGACCCTGTGGGTGGCATTAAAGTTACAGAAATGAACGAGATACAGGTCTTATGTTTAAGGAACACACTCTTACTTTGAGAGGCAGACAGACAAGAATCACTGTTCATCACATTGCAGGAGAATGAGGGCTTTCGTAGCAACGCACAGGTGGTATGCACAGAAGGATCTAATTCACTTTCAAAAGCCGGAAACACTTCGCGAGGGAGGTCATGCTCTCACAAAGGCTCAGAGGACTAGGAATTGTTTGCCAGATAAACTATGTGAGAGAGAGGTCCTTCCACGGTGAGCAAACGCAGGTGTTCTGAGCAGGTTCAGGTAGTCTGGTGTGGAGAATATGGGTGGGGAATGCGACCAGAAACAAGACTGGCAAGTTCTTCAATGGTCAGATCATTTCAGACTTGAATGCCTGGCTAAGAATTTAGAATATGACCCCAAACCTAGCAGTAAGTTACTGATGGTATTTAAGAAGGGGGATACCAGGATGATAAGATTTCTATTTTTAAATATTACTCTAATATGGTTATTCAAGAAAGTGAATAACCATATTAAAGGAGTCATGAGAAATATACTTGGATTGTATGAACTGGAGAATATAGGGTTTCATGTAATGACAGTTCACTGTCTTCAATTAGACCACTGCTCTTTCAAGACCTTAGAGAAAAGCCATCCTGAGTTGTTATGATTTCACAAGTATGTTATAAGAAACAGTACTGTCAGAAAAGTAAAATGATAATTTTGATTTTGTAAACTCTAGCTCTGAACTCTCCACTAATATTCTTAGGAAATGCTAAAAATCAACTCTAAGCAGAGTTAAGTTTATTTACCAAGTATGTGATTGTTAAAATTATTACTATAACTTTTAAAATTATATTAAAATGTATTAAATATATTTATATAAATGTATATTTATACACATGTGATATTTTATATAAATATATATTTAATATAAACATAACTGTAATACATTTTACTACAATCAGGTTGTATTTTGAAAAGAGTTCATTTCCTATCCTTTGTCAGGTAAATCTGAAAATTGATTCCTAGATTTTTACCATTTAAAAGATTTTAGAGTGATTTTAAATTGTAGCAGTATGAATTCTTTAAGTACGTTATCACTTTACGAAATATTCAGAGTAATGAAAGTTAAATTTTTAAGTCATATAATGACATGCTCCAGGTCTGACTACAATGTTGTAAGTTTAATACTGTGAGTAGTTTCTCCAAAAGGTTCTTTACTTTCTTCATGGCTGACTATTTCAGGAGGTGCCGTTGTGGTTGTTTCATTGAAGAGTTTATCTAGGAAAAGGCATAATGGATTATCGGCATATAAAAATATTGACTCAACATTTGTAATTAGGTATTTTTTAAGCTAAAAAATAGAACAAAGGAAAGGAGAGAGAAAACCAACAATAACAACAACAACAAAACCAGAGAGAACGCTGTTGACATTTTCCTGAGATACCTTAAAGGAGGGGAAAGAAGCAGCCACTGAAGAATGATGTTTGTACAATAAGAGGTTGCCTGAGGTGGGATTGATGTGCCTATAATTTGTGAGAGAGGAGAAACTGGGAGTGTGGGGCTACACGCTTCCTCTGGCACTAAGGAAGCTCTGTTGGGTGAGGTACACGGGCTTCACGTGGTTTCCGGCACAGGCTCTGAAGTCATACTATCCACCTAGGACAACTTGGTTGCTGGTTCAGTGTGATGACATGAAAGAGGCAGGTAGCAGCTGTGTCCTGGTAAGCTGGAAACATATGCATGCTAACCACTCACATCAGTTTGGGCAATTAAAATTTGGGGTTACAGCTCAAGGATTTCCAGGCCTGATTTAGGCTATATCTCAGTCTATAATGCGTCCATCTGGAGGTATGTAAGAGTCAATTTGGGAGAAGTTGTGACTGGAAAGCTTCCCTGGTAGCTTAGCTGGTAAATAATCTGCCTGTAATGCAGGAGACTCTGGTTCGATTCCTGGGTCAGGAAGATGCCCTGGAGAAGGCAAAGGATACCCACTCCAGTATTCTGACATGGAGAATTCCATGGACTGTATGGTCCATGGGGTCACAAAGAGTCAGACATGACTGAGTGACTTTCACTTTTACTTTTCACTTTGTGACTGGAGGACCATTTATTTTTCTCCCTATGAAGTTGGCAATTTCAGTTAACTTTGCTTCAGACAGGAAAGGATGCAGTGTCGTATGAATTACAGGCAATCCCACTCTAGGGAGATTTCTACTGAGCCTACAGACAACATTATTATAGGTAACTTGTTGGAAAGAAAGGATGGGAAAAAATAATCCATTACCAGAGCTGACATGGACTCAGGCAGGGCTGGAATGACTGGGATGTAATCCTTAAATACTGCTTTGCAACCCCCATTTGATTTGAGAGAAACACGTCTGGATTGCCTCACTACTGCCTGTCCTCATCATTTTAGGGACTAGAAGAATAATTAGTCAAAATTATTCTGGAGATTTCCATCTCCTTGGGGAGCTTGCTTCTCCAGAATGTCCCCACCACTCAACAAGTCTCTGTTAGAGCCCCAGTGAAAATGGCAAAAATTTCTTATCCCAATCCAACTTTGACAATCCTCTGGGGTCCTGAATTGTGGGAAGAGAAGTTATGGTTTTGAAATCTCTTCCATGGGTCCTGTGGTCATCGATAATCCATCTCCTAAAGGGAATTTTAGGTACCTGGCCTGTTGAAGAAACAGTTCAAGATGTTGTCTGCTGTATGCAAACAAAATTCCCATAAGAGATCTGTCTAAATTAACGTGTGCCCTCGAAATGTCCCTATGTCATATTTATGTTTCAAGTTTTGGAATTGCTCAAAATGTTCCATTATTGTCAAGAAGTTTTATTAATTATTAGGCATTGCTATGTCTGGTTTTTCCTATTAAATATTGTCATAGTCAGAAACATTCTCTCTTGCCCTATTTACTTTCATCCTCTTTTCCTTGTCTTCTTGGGTTTCATAGATATGAGCTATTGATGCTTTAAGGTGAGGGATGTGGTATATATACTTTAGAGACTTGCAATGGCCTCCAAAGTGACATGTTGGCAACACTTCCTCATTTCCTCTATCAGTAGTTATACTCGGTATAAAGATGCAAAAAAGAGATAATATTTGAAGCTGAAAGCACAAAGTAGAAAGAAGTAAAAATGTGGGTTTAAGAAAAAAACAATCTTCTGGAGTCCTAAATTTATTTATTTTCTTTTCCTTTCCACTCAAACCAAAAATATGAGGCTAAGAAAGGTAAAAAAACATTCTTGCCTTCTGAATTTACCAGTGCAATGGCTATGGTGGAGTCTCCTTATTTTACGAATTAAGACTCCCTGATGCTATTAGCTCCACTAAGACCTTTTTCCTACCCAATAGTCCGCAGTGCTATTTTGAAATCTTGCTTTAAGTGTTTTTCCTATTTGCAGTGCTGCCTTTCAGTACTTACAGTTCCTCAGAGAAAAATTCAGATCAGTTGTTGCTCTCACGGATATTTCAGACTGTGTGCCATTTGGATTTTGTGTTGTGAAGACATCTGAAAACATAAGATCAAAACTTTTCAGCAGCTAGGTAAGTCAGTAAGTAAGTAGGTCTTGTTCCTAGGTAAGCCTTGTTCCTTTTACATTTTTTCCTCATCTGAATTTTTTCCTAAAACATATACATTAATTCTAAAAAAAAGATAATAAAGTATTTGAGACATTCTTCAGCTACAAAATAACAAGTGGGGCAAGGGTCAAAAACAAAATTCATGGGGGAAAAAACCAAACTAGTATCCTTATGCTAAATGATTCTTTCTGAAAAGAAACTATTAAAGAATTACAAAAAATATATACAAGTGCATAATGGGTGCTGAAGGAGGTTTGTAGATGTGTAATATCGTTACTGTTTGTATTATCATTGTTACATTTTAGCCAAGAAGCATTCACTTGCCCTTGAACCTTCTGCTAGACTGTAATAGTTCTGCTTTAAAAGCACATATTTCAATAACAATCACAATCTCCCAAATGGATTCACATTTACATATGCACATAATGAATCCTGCTCTTAAAGAGTTGCCAGTGAGGCTGGTTGTAATTTAAAACTAATGGATGTATCTATTCAATCAGAGTCAAAGTAAAATGGATCAAGATGCCATACTGAACCTACATACACAGATTTCCTCTTTCCAGAATCTCATGAAATGACAGAAAATTTTACACACATGAATGTGTATACGTGTAGTATATACATATACATTCATTTCCCCAACACACAGACACACACACACAGTCATTAATTTTGAAAAATTTCTGAGGTAGATCTATGGAGAAATAGAAGAAAATCATAGGTCAATATTTAATGCTATGAGTTATTAGAGTATAAAAACTAAAACATTGTGGATCTTTGCAGGGAAAGACAGATCAAAGAAACAATGAAAAGGTATTAATAACAATTGACCCAATTTCAAACAGAATTTAGATTATATGAAATGTGAGTTTCATATCAGTAGGGAATTAGTGTTAGACAACTGGCAATCCTCCTAGAAAAACGTAAAGTTTTATGACTATTTTATACCATATACAAAAGTAATTGAATTTAAGACCTAAGAGTTTTAATAAAAATATGAAGTTATTAAAAAAATTGGAAAATAATTTAATATCTTGGATTGGATAAGGCCTACCAAAACAAGATACAATATGAAGAAGTTGTATAGAATAAATTGTATAGAATAAATCAATAAAGAAATTGATTAATCAAGAATTGATCTTATAAAATTTAAAATTTTCTCTGTGATTAGAATACTTAAACAGGTTTAAAGGTGAGTGACAGCCTGGGAGAAAATACTTGTTACTTTTACCATAGAGAAAAGATTGAATATACTAAATATAAAAAAGAGCCCTTACAAATAAATAAAAATACAATCTAATAGAAAAAATGGGCCAAGGATATGAACAGGTAAATCATAAAAGTAGAAATAAAAATGCCCAGTAAATATAAAGAAACATTCTCAGCTTCACAAGTAATCAGAGTGCAAATTGAAACAGTAATGAAAATTCTCACTTATTCACAAAACGTGATTAACATTATTCAGTATGTGTGACATTGTGGAGCATTCTTGATAGATGTGTTTTAGAGTACAATTTGGTGTTACCTATCAATATTTTAAAAGATTTATCCTTGATTCAGAAATTTCAGTACTTGGTATCTATCCAAAGAGAGATACACTCAAGTGTACGTGAGAACAATATACAAGAGAAAAAAACTGCATATAATCTAATTCTTTAATAAGACAGTGGATTAATTATGGAAAATCATTTCATGGAATACTATATATCCATTAAAAATAATGAGGTATACATGAAAAAAATCTCCAGAGTTCTTAAATGAGAAAAAGCATGTCATAATACAATTCTTTAGTATAGTCCCATTTATGTTATGAGTGTGTGTGTGTGTGTGTGTAAGAAAGATTTTTTAATCAAAGTAATCATCAGGCTCTTGGTTTACTTAATCTCTGAGAATTAAAAATAGAGAAACATCCTGAAAAGGGAACAACTGCATCATTTTGCAGTCGATACATAGTACACATAGCCTGGGTTGGATAGATTAGACACTGTTCCTGACACTGCTTCTTTGTAGCTATGAAACCTGGCCATCAGGGATTTTTTTCACCTACAAAAGAGGATAGTGATTCCTCAAAGAAAGAATAGAAATACAATTTATGTACTAATTATAGTTTTCAAAGTACATGAATATATGTATATGTGTATATCTTCATTGTATTTCTATTTTTTCTTTGGCTAATATTATTAAAACTTCCAGTATAGTTAGATTTAATCTTAATTATTTTTAATTTTTAACACGAGTTTTTTATGAACTTTTCACATTTTAAAATGGTGGACCTTATAAGGACATGGAAAGCTTGTATGAAGAAAGGTGAATAAATTGAAGTTTAGCAGATCTTCCAAACATCTCAAAGTCATCTTGTTATGGGTTGAATTTTGTTTGCCCCAAAAAGCTATGTTGAAGTCTTCACCTTCAGCACTGCAGAATGTGACCTAATTTGAAAATTGAGTCATTGACAATTTAACTAGTTAAGATGAAATCGCATGGGAGTAGGTGAGCTCCTAAACAAAAACAGTGTCCTTATTGAGAAGAGGGAAATTTGGACATGGAGACACAGGAAGAACTTGTGAAGACCGAGGCAGAGACTGGAGTTCTGCTGCTCCAAGCCAAGGAGTTCCTGGGGCTACCAGAAGCTGGGAGGTGCAAGGGAAGATAGTCTTCTAGAGTCTGGGCCACGTCCGCGGCTTGTTAGGAACTGGGCGGCACAGCAGGACATGAGTGGCAGGTGAGTGAGCAAGCAAGACTTCATCTGTATTTGCAGCCGCTCCCCATGGCTCACATTACTGCCTGAGCTCTGCCTCTTATCAGATCAGAGGAGGCATAATAAACGTAATGGGCTTGAATCATTCAGAAACCATCCCTCCACCACACCATCCATGGAAATATTGTCTTCCACGAAACTGGTCCCTAGTGCCAAAAACATTTGGGACCACTGCCCTAGAGGCTTTGAAGAGAGTACGGTGTGACCAAAACTTTGATTTTGGATCTCTGGCTTCTGTGAGAATTGTGAGAGAATAAATTTCTTTTGCTTTGAGTCCCCTAGTTTGTGGTACTTTATTTCAAGAAGCTCTAGGAAACTGACACACATCTCCAAATAAATTTTGCTTATCCCACCACAGAATTCATTCAGTTGTTACTAATGTGAATACATAACCATGCTGCTAGGATAAATCCTATATTAATTATAGACAGTTACCAAACCTTATTAAACTTCATAATATCTCATGGAAAAAGTTGAAGAAAAGAAGAATTCCATTTCATACACCAAGACGTCTATAAGGTAAATTAAAATTTAAATAGGAAATAAAATGATTATAGAAATTTTAGAACTTATAAACCAAATCAGTCTAATCATCTTTTGCATGTGTATTGCCATTAACTTGGAAAACTTACACTGTTTTACATCTTTATAATGATCGCCAGTTTTCTCAGGAGTATGCTCCTTATTTTCTTCTTCCATTGTATGGGGCTGTTCAGGCACGGGCTGTTCAGGCATGGGATGTTCAGGCACGGGATGTTCAGGCACGGGATGTTCAGCCACAGGATGTTCAGGCACAGGCTGCTCAGGCACAGGCTGCTCAGGTATGGGCGTCATCTCATGCTCTGGAAAAAAGCATGACCAGAGGTCAGAAATGTGTTGATTTCTTTCCCAATTTTTTTAAACTGCACTTTCTTCACAAAGGATAGGAGACAGAGATTTAAAATCTAAGTTATATCATATTTCCAACAATGCACTTTATATCACCCTAGAGAAAATTGCCATGGACTGTTGCAGAGGGTAGGAAGAAAAGTGGGCCCTCCTATAGTATCGGTGGGAATGTAAATTGATACAGCCACCATGGAGAACAGAATGGAAGTTCTTCAAAAAACTAAAAACAGAGTTGCCATATGATCCAGCAATCCCACTCCTGGGTATATACCAAGATGCAACTTTTCATTCAAAAAGCTCCATGGACCCTATGCTCATAGCAGCACTACTTACAATAGCCAAGACATGGAAACAGCCTAGATGTGCTTTGAGAGATGAATAAAGAAGATGTGGTATGCATACACATACAATGAAATACCAATTAGCCATAAAAAAGGATGAAATAATGCCATTTGCAGCAACATGGATGAACCTAGAGATTATAATATTAAGTGAAGTAAGGCAGAAAGAACAAGACAAATACCGTATGATATCACTTGTCTGTGGAATCTAAAATACGACACAAATGAACACATCCATGAAACAGACACAGAGAACAGATTTGTGGTTGCCAAGGGGGAGGGGGTGGAGAGGGAAGGACTGGGAGTTTCAGATTAGCAGATGCGAACTATTATATACAGGATGGAAAAACAACAAGCTCCCACTGTATAGCACAGGGAACAATATTCAACATCCCACGATAAACCATAATGGAAAAGAATATGAAAAAGAATACATACGCATAACCCAGTCACTTTGCTGTTGAGCAGAAATTAACACAACATTGTAAATCAATTATACTTCAATTAAATTTTTAAAAAATTGCCATGGACCAGTTTTCTAGGATAATGGGTCAAGTTTCTTATCTGCTATTTGAGTGAAAGTTTGAAATGATTACTCACCTTCATAAGGGGGATCTATACCACTAATCTCTGGGGTGAAAACCCCAGATAAAAAAATAAACAATATAAAATTCATTGGGAAAACAACGTGATTTATCCAGTGATCTACTGTGTCTCAGAGTTTCCCTTCTGTTGCCCAGCAGGTCCTATAACTAGCGAGGACATTATGATGTCACTGCCAGATGGAGGTCAGAATGCTGGAGAAGAATTTCCAAAAGCTCTGTGACTCAGTCTCATGACCTTATCTTAGGTCATGTGACGGTTTTTAGGATCTTTTTTTTTTTATTATAAGATTTATAAGATTATTATAAGATTACAAGAGGTATGCTCTCATGAAATAATGTAAATCATCGGTCCCTGGATTTTAAAGAACCATTAATATTGTTGATAGTAAGACAACAACAGACCTTTTTGGTTTTCAGAGCTTTTACAATACTGTATGTTCTTTTGAATAATCATACAACATTTGTTAAAAAAAACTAATAAGATGCCAAGATTCAATCCTAATGCTCTGCTAACTCTGGTTCTTGGGCTATCTTAACTATAATTCTTTAGGAGGGAGTTATTTTGAAACATTTTTTGGGGGGATTTTAAGACCTATGTTATTTATGAAATATATTTGTTTTGTTAAAAACACTTTTAAAAATGAAACCCATCTTTTACCTCACATACAGACTGAGAAAATTATCTATCAATCAGAAGAATATTTAGGCTTAGATAATATTAACGTATTTCTCTTATAATAAATAATAAGCAATAATGGCAAGAAATCAAATGGACAATACCACCAATATTGCTCTTCATATTAAAGGATCAACTAACATCCCCTCCCTCAATTCTAACTATTACTGATGGATAGCCTCTCAGCTCTGGAGAATATCCACAACTAAAAAGACACAAGCATCAGGAGAAAAGGGGCTTGAGTTTAAAAAGGCTTGAAAGTTTTTTCAGTATAATGAAGGCTCACAAATGAGGTTCAGCCAGTGTGATCTCAACGGGGTATATATGAGGAACAAAAGAGTGAATTCGTTAGGAGTCTAAATTGTTTAAGAGAGTGAGGGGAAGCAGAGAGGAATCATCCTAAAGGAAAAGATTGTCAGGTTCAGTCTCGGTGAACCAAAGCGAAACGGTTCTGTGTGTAGCGCTCTTTCTTTAAGCCCTCCAGCCCGTTCTTCCGTGGGTGTAGGGAGGTGGAAAAGGGATGAGAGTGAAGAGCTGTCAGGCAATTAGTTAAGATGAAGTCACTAAAGCAGTGTGGGTCCCTCATACAGCATGATTGGTACTGTTATTTATTTATTTTTTAAAGGGGTGGGGTGGGGAATGGTGGTAGTTTTCTGGTAACCCAGTGGTTAGGACTCTGGGCTTCCATTGCTGGGGACACAGGCTCAATGCCAGGTCAGGAGACTAAGATCCTGCATGCCACTGGCATAACCCCAAAATAATAATAGAAAATTTTAAAAAGGGAGAGATGAACACAGAAACAGACATGCACACATACAGAGAATGCAATGTGAAGATGAAGGCAGAGACGGGGATGATGCAGCAAAAATGAAGGAACACCAAAGACTGCCAGGAAACCACCAAAAGCTAGGACAGAGAAGGAACCAACCCTACTAACACCTTGGTCTCAGACATCTAGACCCAAGAACTGTGAGTTCAAAAGAACATACAGTATTGTAAATGCTTCAAAAACCAAAAAGGTCTTGTCTCTTCTTACCATCAATGATATTAATGGTTCTTTAAAATCCAAGGATCAATCATTCTCATTATTTCATGAAAACATATCTCAACAAATCTGTTGTTGTTTAAGCAACTCAGTTTGTGGCACTTCATTACGGCAGCTCTAGCAAATTAATACCAGATAAACTCTGAGTTCTTGGGACAAGATTATGGAAACAGTGAATTTGTCCTCACTGGATATCATCATTTTAGGCCACAGTTAGCCTTTCCAATATTCTATTACTCAATTAGAGTAGAGACTTCTCTTTTTAAAAAAGTGTATATTTATTTTTTATCTATTAAACTATATTTTAAGTCTTTGAAGAATGCCCTAAGGAGGATCCATTGCTAATACCAAAGATGCCATTAGATATACTTTCTAACCTATGATTTTACTTTGTTTTTTGTCTCTTGATCATGTCTGCATTGTAAGTCCCTCTTCCACTTCTGTGTCTTCTCCCACAGGAACACTGGGCCAGGACAAAAGAGGAATATATTTGGGTCACCACTCCATCCCTTCCTACCTATGTGATCATGAGCAAATCATCTCTCCAACCCTGAATTTGATTCTCTGGAAAATGAGTAAATTATATATCACATCAGGTAGATAATCAAGTCATTTACTGGGTTGAATGTATTTCCTGAATTTATTTACTTCATAAAGAATTTATTTAATTTCTCTACAGGTAATTTTTCTTCACGCCTAAAAGGATTAGTACTGGTGAGATTTTCATATATACAGCTTTTTAAGAGGCACAACAAACAAGGAAATATAAATAGAACAAGTAATGAAGTAAAAGACACGCAAACATTAAGAAATGAGACAATCTTGTAAAATGAAAGCAGTTGTATTTTAAAGAATGTCAACTGAGTCACCCTAATCTTCGAGAGAATCCATTAAACGCAGATAGTTCCACAAGGCACACCTTACTTGTTGCAATCCATGAACTGAAGCCTCCAACCTTGCTTAAATTATTAATTTTGAATATTATTTTCCTTAAATCTGAATAGCAAGCTTACACACAACATCAAATAAATGATTGGTTATATCACTGTAATTTTGGAAACCCAGGAACAATGAACTGTGCTTTATCAGAACGGTCAGAGAACTGAGGTTCTCTTTAACAGGCTTTCTCAAACTAAACAGAAGTTATCACTTCAGGATTATTAATTTCCAAAGAACCAAGATCTTTCAAAATACAAGAAAGTTCTTTTGAACAGAATGTAATCTCTTTCCTCTCTTTGTGGGACTGTCAAGAATTATAGGGCCTTCTGGGTTAAGTGAGAACCTTGATTGCCAACGTGTGCTTTCGTGAATCATTTTGAGTATCTGAGCTTTTTTTTTTTCCAAGTCCAAATCCTTTTTATTTACATTCTTTTATTTTACTTTATTTTGTATTAAGCTAAAGTGTTTTTTTAGCTTCTAGATAAATAGAAACATTGAAGTAAGAGTATTTTACTAACATGGTGACTCTTGTAGTAAAAGAGAACTATTGATGTTCAAACCTTGAGTTAAAAACCAGATTTTTCATTCACAGCTTAAAGGAAGAGGAAGATTACATGGGATCTGGCCAGGCTGAGGATGTTCAATGAGGTTGCTATTCAAAAACTGCCACTTAACCCAAGTCTTAGGAGGTTGCTAATTACTAGCTATCCAAAGAGTCAGAATAACCGGATGGATGCATTAGGACAGAGAGATAAGAACATTGAAGTTGCTAAGTAAAGAGCAGAAAAACTGTTTTATGGTGGAGTCTGGAAGTTTAACATTTCAAAGCTGATCAGAATTGTGTAATAATGAGGTCCAAAGGGCCTGGCATCAGATCGCTAAATTGGATTAGAAGGGAAGAACAACACTGGCTCTGGGATTGTAAATTAAGTAAAATGAGAGACCATGATGCCCTGTCTGTGTGTCCAAAGATGCTCCCTAGGACATGTAAGACTTGGCAATGAGAGGAATTGTGGGAAATTGGTGCCCTGGTTTTCCATGAATGAGGGGGAGTGTTGTTGTTTAGTTGCTAAGTTGACTCTTTTGCGACCCCATGGACTGTATCCCAACAGGCTCCTCTATCCATGGGAGTTCCCAGGCAAGAATCCTGGCCTAGGTTGCCATTTCCTTCTCCAGGGGATCTTCCCGACCCAGGGACTGAACCCACATCTCCTGCACCGGCAGGTGGATTCCTTACCACTGAGTCACCCGGGAAGCCCAGAGATGATAGTGGTGGGTGGGTGGGTGGAGAGTTGAATGGCTAAATGGTGGAAACCTAGGAGGGTAGATGGGTTTTGAGCAGAAAAGTCAAGATATTGAAACAGCAAGAATCTAACCACATCTCAAGGCACTGATATACACTTGGGTACATGAGATGTAGCAGAAGGTGTTCTAGAAAGTTGCAAGGAAGAGCCACACCTCGGTGAGACGTTTTACTCATGCTGAATCCAGATGCTCCATTTATAATTTAACATTATAATATAAGCATTCTCATACACTTAATTTTAATGTCTGTATAACATCCAATTCAGTGAATATTCATTACTGTTTTGGGTCATTTACCTTATTCTTAGTTAGGTTTCCAATTTTGCTTATTATATACAATAAAGTAATGAGCATATTTATGGCTAAAATTTTTTCAGCATTTATACTGATTTCATTTAGGATAGTTTCCTAAAAAAAGAATTTCTACCTTAAAGCTTATGAACATTTTCCAGGCTCTTGATTTTCACTGTTCCACACTCATCTTGGATTTTCTCAGCCCCAGCTAAGAAAGCAACCATTGCCTCTAAGAATTCCTGGTTCCTTTTAGCAGAGAATAGTATCCACATGCCAAGATCCAGATGCTAGATGGGTTCATTGAATCAGAACACCACTGGGGTCAGGTCCTGCTGGTGAACAGAGACAGGAATGCAGTGTGTGGTGCAAAAGTGTACCTCTGTGCATAATATATGCATGTGTGTGTGTGTGTGTGTGTGCGTGCACGTGCATGTGCTAAGTCACTTCAGTTGTATCTGACTCTTTGCCATGCTTTGGACTGCATTACAGGTCCAAAAGGCCCTATTGGAGTGAAAAGAGGTAATCTCAGACACTAATATGTCAGCAAGCCTAGCTCTTCTAACAACTGGCTTTCAGTGAGCTGGGAGCTGGATCCCCAATTCAGTGAGAGGGCACGACAAGTATGTGCGTGCATGCTGAGTCGCTTCAGTCGTGTCCAACTGTTTGTGACCATATGGACTGTAGCCCGCCAGGCTCCTCTGTCCATGGGATTCTCCTGGCAAGAATACTGGAATGGTAAGAATACTGGAATGGTAAGAATACTGTGCCCTCTTCCAAGGGATCTTCCCTGCCCAGGGATCAAACCCAAGTCTCTTATGTCTCCTGCATTGGCAGGGGTTCTTTACCACTAGCGACACCCAGGAAGCCCCATATATGTGTATATACACACACATATTTACATCTAGGTTTATTTCTATAGCTATCTATATCAAAAACATGGGTTCAAATAGTTACCTTTGATTTTAGACAAACCAGTTTACATATTTATAACCCCCTTCTTTGATGGTGAGAAACCTCACTTCCACTGTGCTTAATGGAGTATATTTACTTGTTTGATTAACCACCCCTGTCCCCAGCATACTGTAGAACCAGCCTTCCATTGCTGCTGCTCTCTCTCCCTGCAGAGATGCCCTTTGCAACCGCCTCAGGCTCTGACACCCTCTGCCAGGCTGCCCTCTCAGATAGATGACCTCCTCACCCCATGGGCCTCTGCCACCTCATGGTAGGCAGCCTTCCTACACAGATGCCTGCTTCATTTCACCTGGACTCCAGTAATCCGCGCCAGGCCACCCCTTTCCCACCCTCCTGACCCTGATTCAGTTCCAACATTCTGCACTAACCATTCCTTTCCCTACTTGGAGGCCCTTCTCATTCCTGCTTGAGCTCTGACACCCCACCCTGGGCCACATGGCTCTTTCCACCCAACCCTGGCACAGATCCTACTGTGAGTGACCCTACCTAAGGCTTTGGGATAGGGATTTTCAGGACGATAAAGGGGGAGGTGACAATGCAGTCACTTTCGAATTTAGTGGGCTCGGAAACATTCAGAACTTCTGAACAGTGTGGTCTCGTTCTTTCTTCTCAGTGATCACCCTTGCCCCAAATCCTGCTCTAATACCTTTCTCTCCCAGCTCATATCTTCTCATTCAACTCAAAGTGACGATCCACATTCACATCTTCTAAAGGGAAACATACACAAGCAGAAGCCCAAAGACACCAGAATGAGTGAAACTTAGAGGTCTCTAAACACACACTGAAGTTAAATGTCGTTTTTTTGAGTAGGGATAAACTAATGTAAATAAGAAATGACATTTAACTTCAATGTATGTTTAGAGGCCTCTAAGTTTTACTCATTCTGGTGTCTTTGGTCTTACACTTAAATCTATAGTGTAAGCTTCCCTGGTAGCTCAACTGGTAAAGAATCTGCCTGTAATGCAGGAGACCCTGGTTTGATTCCTGGGTCAGGAAGATCCTCTGGAGGAGGGATAGACTACCCACTCTGGTATTCCTGGGCTTCTCTGGTGGCTCAGCTGGTAAAGAATACGCCTGCAATGAGGGACACGTGGGTTTGATCCCTGGGTTGGGAAGATCCCCTGGAGAAGGGAACGGCTACCTACCCTTGTATTCTGGCTTAGAGAATTCTATGGACTGTATAGCCCGTGGGGTCGCAGAGTCGACACAACTGAGCGACTTTCACTCACTATGGTGTAAAGTGTAGATTAGCAAATATTCTATAAAGACCAAATGGTAAATATTTAGGTGCGTTTACTATACCTGTACTACAGGTGCTATTTAGTGCTATAAGGCAAGAAAACGAAATAGAAGATGTAATGATTGGAAGAGAAGAAACAAAATTATTATTATTTACAGATGGCATGATGGTCTTTTACTCAGAAAATTTAAAAGTCTATTAAGCATTAGAACTGGGCTTCCCTGGTGGCTCAGATGGTAAAGAATCTGCCTACAGTGCTGGAGACCTGGGTTCGATCCCTGGGTCGGGAAGATCCCCTGGAGAAGAGAATGGCAACCCACTCCTGTATTCTTGCCTGGAGAATCCCATGGACAGAGGAGCCTGGTGGGCTACAGTCCATGGGGTCACAAAGAGTTGGACACAACTCAGTGACTTTCCCTCTCACTTTTCCAGACTCAGACGCTGGCTAGCACGCAGACTATCTTTGGTGCTGCCTGCCTCCTACCTGAGACCACCTAGGAGTGGGGGTGGGTGGCAGAGGAGGCTTCTTAGCCAAAGGGGAGGCTTGAGGGTTCTAGTTCTCAGTCCACAGATCAGGACTGGACTAGTGGCAGAGAAAGGAGAGAAGGGAGGATGATCTCTCACCTCTAGGGGTGGACACAGCAGTTCTGTCTTCAGGTCACTCAGAGGCGGTGGCAGCTGCTGGAGTGGGCTGTGTGCTTGTTCCCCTAGGCTGTCCGGGAGCGCAGGCTCCCTGCCCTCCCTCTTACAGATGGCCAGGCAAGCAGGATCACAGGGCAAGTGACCAGACGTTGAGGAGTTGTGCTGCCCAAGCAATCAAGTGTCTCTAGGCGGTCAGGACTTGCCAGGAAAACCCGCCACCACCAGCACCAAAGCAACTCACAAAAACAACTCATGGCTATGTCACCTGCCTGACATCCCAAGGTCATCAGTCAGCGTGCGACTGCAGGTGTAGATGCTTTCACTACTTTAGGGAAACCCAGAGGACGGGCTTGTATTCCGAGATCTGCTCTTTCTATTCTTTTGCTGTTGAAATGTCCTTTCTTCTATGAAATAAAGGTGAGGAGATATGGCAATGACATTATCCATAGATCACTCTCTGTTGTTTAATTTTAAACTTCCAAACACCTGAGGATAAGTGCAAGGGCTGTTGGGCTTTCTTTTTAACTCACGAGAAGCCTGTGAGAAGCCTGTCTTGGGGCCTCACTAAAGAGAGTCTGGGTCCTGCTGTGGGGGTGGGCTGTCAGGCAAGGTGGTCTGGGGAATGGGGAGAGGGGCACAGGTCTGGGGTTTAGAGAAAGCAGCCTGGCTTCAGCTTGTGAGAAGTGGGAGGGGAGAGGGGATCTGGAGGCAGGGAGAGTCGTTGCCTAGCTCCCTGAGGATGGGGAGCCTGGGGACAGGCAGAGGCTGTGCCAGTGGGGGCAGGGGGACCTCTGTGGCTCCAAGGTTAATTTTCTCATAAGAGTTTGGGGGAATCTTTCCCGGAAGATTGAACTGCATTGTTGAATCTTACCTGCGATTTCATCTTTCCACAATCTCATTAAAATAAGTCTGCCTGGACTTGCCTGGTCCAGTGGCTAACCTCTGTACTCTCAATGCAGAGAGCCTGTGTTGGATCCCTGGTCAGGGGGCTAGATCCCACATGCCACAATTAGGGTCTGGCACAGCCCAATGAATAAATAGATTAATACATTTTTATTTTAAATTCTGCCCTTTAGGACCATCCTTCTACAAATGGTAAAGAAAAGGGTTCAATTTATTTTCCAATTTTTCTGAATAAAAACTTTTTTCTTTTCTGCTCGCCCGGCTACCTAGTCTGTTTTGGCAAGCTTTCCATGGGAAGTATCTTCTTTCTCCATTCCACGTTCACGGATCAGCTGTGTTTGAACTCTAATAGTTAATGTCCAGTTAATGCCCTGTCATACTGAACACTGGTGTTATCCTCACAATCTCAGGAAACTCATGCTAAGGTTGGAAATGTGTTAAAAACTCTTCCTGGAAGTGTGAAACGAGGCTTGCCTTTTGGATGAGTTGTCTTTAATTTCCATGGTTTAGTAGTTGCTGAATCTAATGATTTACTATTAAAAAAAATTGCTCCCACTATCCACTCCTCTCATGACAAATGCTTCTTCTGTGTTTGGTAGTTGAATCATTTCATGGGTAATATCCATGGAGCCCTAGGAACAGGAGGGTGAAAGTCATTCATCACAGCATCCGGCCTTCACACACAGGCCAGCATTGAGTGAGTGCTCAGCCGTGTCTGACTCTTTGTGATTCCACGGACTGTAGCCTGCCAAGCTCCTCTATCCCTGGGATTCTCTGGCAAAAAACTAGAGTGGTTTGCTGTTTCCTTCTCCAGGGGATCTTCCTGACCCAGAGGTTGAATCTGAATCTCTTGTAGTGCAGGCAGATTCTTTACCGCTGAACCACTGGGGAAGCGCTGGCCAGCCTTATATCCTGACATGTTAAAGATCTCTGGCTAGAACCAGAAACTGGTAAACATTTATGGTGCCTCAGAGGAAACGGCAGAAGTCAAGTGGATGGCATGGACGTTGCTTCTCTGTTTCCTATGCATTTCTAAATTAGCCCAGGGAACACATGCATACCTAATTCCCCAAGCCACTCCTTGTTCTAGCCTCTCGGTTACATATGTCTAATGTAACCACATATTTTATGTTGTGGCTGATGAATTAATGCATTAATGTTTTTCACAGAGAAGAAAAATTAGCAAAAATTAACTGTGATAGGTTCTCAAATTTCTTAATGTCTAAGTTCATCTTCTCCTTTGGGTGTTTCTATTTATCAATTCTTTAAAAAGTCTGCTTGTTTTCCTCTAAGGATGAGTGAAATGCATGCTTTCTCCCCACCGCCCCATTTCACAGCAGGGATCAGAACCTACAAGTTTCTTTCTGTTTCCTCTTTTGGCTGTGCTGGGTCCCCGTTGCTGTGTGCAGGCTTTCCCTAGTTGCAGCGAGCAGGGGCTACTCTCCAGTTGCGGGGCTTGAGCTTCGTAATGCAGCGACGTCTCTTGTTGTGGAGCACAGGCTCTAGAGTGCCTGGGCTTCAGTAGCTGCCACACGTGGGCTCAGGGTAGCGGCTCCCAGGCTCTAGGGCATAGGCTCGATAGTTGTAGCACTTGGGCCTAGTTGTACCTTGACATTTGGGATCTTCCCAGACCAGGGATTGAACCCATGTCTCCTATATGGAATCAACCCCATGTCCCAGCAGATTCTTAACCACTGGACCACCAGGGAAGTTCTTGAAGTTTCTTATGTACTATTTCAGTTGATCACAGGAACACCCTACCCCACACTGGGTGATTCCTTCTGGATTTGTGTCTCCTGCCTCCTCAGGGACTCACGTTTTGGCTTCCAGTCTTGGCCTCACACCCCTCAACACTCTGTGGACTAGTTGTTCTGACCTTCTGGTGTCCCTGTTAGGTCTGTTGTCTGACCTGATCTCTGGCTAAGGGTCTACTTTGTCATTGTGAATGAATACCCTGGGACTGGAAAGACTTTCTGACCTCAGACAGACTGGTCATAGACTCACTACTGCAATCACATTAACAAATGACCAGGAAAGAAACTGAAGGCTGAACTGCAGAACTACACGGACCCGGGATCTACAGAGAAGACAATTTGAGGAGAGCCTGATGCCTTGTGGGTGGGGGTGACCTCTGTGGTTCAGAGTGGGGCCTCTAGAAACACCTGTGTGACATCACTTTCTTGCTTGTAATCGCAGGCAGATTACTTAGGTAATTTTGACTTTAAAATGGGGATAAACATAGATAACCAACCTCATGGGGTTGTTTAACTGAGATTATTCACCTAAAAGGCTTAGGGCGTGCTTAGACACTTAAATATATACTTTTGGTGTTAGTATTATCAACTTAATATTATCATTATTATACCTTGCTTTTAATTAATATCTCTCTGATAGCAGATCTTAATTAGGCACTTGTCTGCCATGTGAATTCATTCACCATTCATTTATTCATCAAAGGTCTAATGAGTGTCTCCTTTGTGTCACACACTCAATAAACAAAATAGAGATCCCTGAAGGCATGGAATTTATATTCAGCTGGAGGAGACAGACACTACACAATAAACCTAACAAATAAATTATATAAAAAAGGGCTTCCCTGATGGCTCAAGTGGTAAAAAATCCGCCTGCAATGCAAGAGACACAGGAGACGCAGGTTCAATCCCTGGATAAATAAATTATATCACCCAGATTATATGGGGAAAATAAAATTAAAGCAGAGAAAGGGGGGCTGTGAGTCCTCTGGGTAGATGTGACCAGCAGAGATCAATGAGAAGGTGACATTCAAGCAAAGACTTGAGGGGGAAGGAGTTAGACATGAGGCTGTCTGGGCAGATCATCCAGGCAGGGGGATGGCCAGTGTGGAGGCTCTAAGTGTGAGTGTACCCGGCATGGGTGAGGCCAGCAAGAAACAGAGGGAGCTGAGGCTTTTAATCTGAGATTTTGAGCAAAGAAAGAATTCTGTTCTCATCCACAGACCAGGTAGGGATCCCTCATGTCCAGCCAATGTTAACTTCTCCCACCAAACTTCATCCTGTCTAAATGACCTCGCATTTTTACCAAGGTTTTTGCCTTAACCACAGACTTTGTGTGGACCAGATGTTTCCCTTGTACCTTCACGTGATTATACTTCTGATTAAGACAAGCCCAAGTGAAATACTTACCCTTCAGATAAACAACTCACAATATATGACTTTTCTAAATGTTGCTGCCTCTTATGCAAGTCAGCGTCTTGTTGTTCGGTCACTAAATAGTGTCTGATTCTTTGTAACCCCATGGATTGCAGCCCACCAGGCTCTTCTGTCCTCCACTATCTCTTGAAGCATGTAGTTCTTAGCAATAGTAAATACATCATTGTTGAGATCTTATATGCATGGCTATGGAGAAACAGTTATCCATAATATTGTGTGCTCAGTCACTAAGTCTTGTCCAACTCTTTGCCACCTCATGGACTATAGCCCATCAGGTTTCTCTGTCCATGGGATTTCCCAGCAAGAATACTGGAATGAGTTGGCATTTCCTCCTCCAGGGGATCTTCCTGACCCAGAGATTGAACCCATGTCTCCTGCATTGCAGGCAGACTCTTTACCACTGTGCCACCTACTGCTGCTGCTGCTGCTAAGTTGCTTCAGTTGTGTCCTACTCTGTGCAACCTCATAGACGGCAGCCCACCAGGCTCCCCCATCCCTGGGATTCTCTAGGCAAGAATACTGGAGTGAGTTGCCATTTCCTTCTCCAATGCATGAAAGTGAAAAGTCAAAGTGAAGTCGCTCAGTCGTGTCCGACTCTTAGCGACCCTATGGACTGCAGCCTACCAGGCTCCTCCGTCCATGGGACTTTCCAGGCAAGAGTACTGGAGTGGGGTGCCATTGCCTTCTCCACTGTGCCACCTGAGAAGCCCCATAATACTATCTCTGGGTTAATAAACATAGGATTCTTTTGATACCTTCCCCCTCTATGTTCTATATATTTCTTTCTTAAAATTTTTAACTTGAAGGGTAATTGCTTTACAGAATTTTATGTTCTATTTATTTCTTGAAAATGGTTAGTCTTATCCTCTGCTGATTTGGTAATAGGTGAGGTCATGTCTCAATTATATGATACAATTTCCTCTGGAGCAGATATTCAACTTAATTTAGTATGCAGTAGTACATTTTACAAGCTCATTTCCTCATTTAGATCTTAATTTATTAAGTACTGAGAATTTTTGTTTGTTTTTTGTCTTCATGAAACCCAGTTAGTTGATGATGCTGCATTAAAACAAGAGCTTTCCATTAAAAATAATGTGTTCTGTTAATATCTACTTAATAATGAACTAAAAGTCAGATGAAATATGTAATTGTTACAGATGACACTACAATTACTTCCCAATGACAGTTCTTTATCATTTTGGTTAATGTAGCAATGAAGTCTGCTTAGAAGCAGAGTTGAAATTTAAGAATTTAGGATATTGAAAGAGTGGATAGATTTAATGGTCAGCTTAGCTTCCTTGGGAAGTAAGCTTCTTATGGGAGTATCAATTTTTGCTGTTGTTGGATGGAAAGACTAAAGGCATCTGGTTTGAATTTCTTGTCTTTAAGACAGTTTTCCATTTATTATCATGAATACAGTATAGGTTTCTAGAGAGAATCTAATAATACAGCAAATATTCAATGTGTTTGGGGATACATTTGAAAATTAAAATAGTGGTTTCCTCAGTGGTCCCCCTAGACACAGTGGAGCAGGGGCTGTGACCTGAAATGCCTTCGGGGAGTGGCAAGAAATGTATGTGAGTGAAGCATCCCAGTGTCAGAGGACGATGGTAACTGACAAGCAGCCATGTCTGGGCAGCAACAGGGAGTGGTGCGGGCGGCAGTAAACTGGAGAGACAACCTCATCTAAATGGGCCAGCCACTTCTCAGCCAATTCTTGCCACAAGAAAACAAAAGCCTAGTGTTGCCAGATCTTCTGATTTAGTTGGAGAAGCCAGAAATTCTGATTTTCAGATCAAGTTTTCCCATTTTTAAATGTTGGCAGCTAGCTAAACACAACAACAACAATCTATGTAGATTCAACAAATCATGCCTGCAGGACAAATCCAGTTCACAGCCTGCCTCTTGGTCACATCATGGTACACATTTCAGACAGTGAACCCGAGAAGCAGAGGAAGACTTCATACGTGTGATCACGTTCCAGAAGTCTCATTCCTCTCTGCTCTGTGTCTAGAAATCACAGCTTTTGTAAGACATAGTATTATATTGTTGCTATCAGAACAGGGGCTGTTACTGGAGTCATGTACAATTATTACATAGTGACTGCAAATGTACTAATAATATATAAGTATACAAAATGTATGACTTCCCTGGTAGCTCAGCGGGTAAAGAATCCAACTGCAGTGCAGGATACCTGGGTTTGATCCCTGGGTTGGGAAGATCCCCTGGAGGCGGGCACGGCAATCCACTTCAGTATGCTTGCCTGGAGAATCCCCATGGACAGAACAGCCTGGCAGGCTGCAGTCCATGGGGTCACAAAGAGTCAGACACAACTGAATATAGCACATAGCACATACAGAATTTATACACTTCTGCTTTTCTAAATATGTTTGTATTTTAATCTTGTTGTTGTTCAGTCGCTAAGTCATATCTGACTCTTTGTGACCCTATGGATGCAGCACGCCAGGCCTCCGTGTCCCTCACCATCTCCTGGAGTTCGCCCAAGTTCATGTCCATTGGATTCACGAGGGACATAATGGACGTTTAATCTTACATTATTATCCCCCCAAATTATAAGCTACATAGGAACAAATCTATAAGTCCAGTTGTAGTTTAGAATTCTGAGGGACAGATATACTACCCAATGTCACACAAATAAGGTAGGGGCAAGCCTGAGATTCTACTTCAGGTTTATTTACTCTGACTGATGAGTTTTTTCTACAATATAGACTTCTTATCTTTGTATTCCAGGTCATGACCAAACTTAATACTGAATCCTACTGCAAGAAAAAAGCAGTACAACATTAATCAGTTGAGAAGCTACACAAGACACCCTCCTGGGAAAACTTGTCATAGAACGAAGGAACTTCTGCTACAATGCAAATATGTGCATGGGTTCGAAAATAAATTCTGAATTAGGTTTTTGTAAAATTAACCTTGCTTTTCATTTATTGTTCCAAGATCATTGCAAGATGAAGAATGTATTTGTTAAAGAAATAAGTCAAACACAGAAAAAAGACAAATTAGATGATGGCTGTGTGTCTTTTATTTGGGACATTTGAATTCTTAAACTCACGAAGAACTGATTTCATAAATATCCTTTAGTTTTATCTTCCATTTTTAATTGTTTTTTATTGTTAGTTTGCTCTTGTAACCAAAGCCTTAATCACAAATGGAACTAAAATTATGCTAAATCTCTTTTCTTGATGCTATTAGAAAAGACACTGAAAACTTTGAAATTAGAACACTCAAAGCTAGTAAAACTGCTTAATTGTCAGATTAGAAATGGACTCTTCCCTCTAACAGTTACAGAAATCCTTATTTATTCTTTGAAAAAGTCTTGTCCAGAATTAACAACTCCGAGAGGGAATAGCTTGTTATAAAATATTCTTGTTGAAGTATTTTTAAAGCAGAGGAAAAAAAACCATTATTTCCCAAACATGCTTTGTTTGGCTAATTCTAGGAGAGAATCACCTATTTCATCAAGAATCACCTATTTTATTAAGAAGTAAAAGGACCAAAGGACAACAGTATTATCCAACTGACACATCAGACTCCTTTCAGTGATTTTGCCTTTGGACGCATTTCTTGTACTTTTCCTATGATATTTCTTTTATTCACAGTGTGATACCCATGGGATGTGGAAGTGATATAAGGGTAGAGACCATAGGAAGTGATGCTTCCAGCAATGACCAGAATGACATCATCACCACAAATGAGGAGAGAAATTATCCATGTCCCCTAGTGCTTCGCCAATGAAAAAGGGAATTGAAACATCTCAGTGTAATCTTACAAAGAATGCTAACAGTAGGACATTCAAGAAGATCGGTCAAAATGGTGTTGCAGAATATAAATAAGGATTTAGTATGAGCAAATATAATAGAAAATTTATAAACGTATACAATCAAATCAGGAGTTAGCAAAGACACAGCACAGTATGGAGAAAGCATGCAGCAACTTCTTACATGTTCACTGCTGGTTATATCTATGACGCACAGTGGCATAGACAGCTTTGGGAAGGCTTCAGACTGAAGTATAGAAATGTTAGCAATGGCACAACACGACTTCCAAGAGAATTCAGCCAATGGGAGATGATAAACAAGGAAGGCTTCCAATACTTCCAATTGAGAGGCTTCCAATACTTAGTGGACGTGCAAACAAAGCTCTCATTTAGTATGTTTTTACCTATGTTTTACTTTTTAGAGTTTTTGGATCTTTCTTAATGTGGGACACTAGAAAAGGTGAGCTGAAACTCAGAGACAATATAATAGTTAACGCCAGTTGAATGGAAAGGTTTCACATGGAATATGATCTGGGGGTTACACCAGAGGATGCTGCAGGATTTCTGTGCCCAAAGACTGTTGAGAGGAGAATGGGTTTTTCACCTGGAAAAACCTACCAAAAACCTTCCAAACTGATATGGTTTGGAAGGTTGTAGAAGGAATAGCTAAAACAAAACAAAACCTCTCAAAGTCATTTCCACTTATCCGGGCCCTCAGAAATGAGCAAACACCCCAGGAAGAGAAAATGAACAGTTTCAGAAGCAGAAACTGACCCCAGATGAGTATTTCTCAATCTATTTTTTTCACTATCATCTTCCTAAAGAGCCCTTTTAGACATTCTATTCCTAATCATTCCCCATCCCCATGAAATTTTAATACTAAATACATACTTTATATCTGTGCACATACTGTAGCTCCTTGGGAGGGCCATGACTCAGTGTAATATCTAAGATTTCCTCCCCACCTAAATCAGTTTTTGCACTCTTGGGCAATCACCTTTCATGAAAATACATGCTCTCTAAAATAAACCATCAGTCTGAATGGGAGGTCACTGGGGATCTGCAGAAAAAAGTTATATACATTTTATCTATGGCTCCAGGGACCACAGCAAATTCTCAGTATCCAGCATACTCATGCATTATCTGCAGAAGGAAACTTTTAGCTTCTCCTTCCCCCTGTGACACAGGAAGAGATGAATTCTTTGTCACTGCAACAACTTCTAACTGCAATGGCTGTAATCTTTTGGAACTTCTGGACTTCTTTGGAACATTAAGAAAGGAAAGTAGTCTCACACTGTATATGAATATTGAATTTCAGAGGTTTATGATGAATTATGGAACTTAATGAATGCATCAGGCAGATGACACCTCAACCCACTAATCAAGCTTAGTATTTATCATGAAAAGAGATAACTGAACATTACATGCTTCCTAGTGTGATGCAGAAGGAAAGAAACACCACCACTTATGTAGTGTTCTGGCTAAAAATGTTTAACAGAATCTAATAATGAGGAAACAATCAGAAAAAAATTCTAGATTGTGGGACATTCTGGAGTTCAAAGCAGCTTGAACTCTTTAATAATGTCAGTGCCATGAAAAACCCACATACTTGCACACACACACACACACAGACCCCAAACATACATAAAAGAAGGACTCTAAACCATTAACTAAAGAGACTGACAACTGTGGGAATACGGATGTCACTGTAATCTTTTCCTTTTGAAGTTCCCACTTTGACATTTCTCAAAAAAAAAAAAAAAATCATAGATGCATGTATTACTCAACTTTAAAATAATAGGGGGAAATGAGGGGAGCCAGCCAGGTCAGAAGGAAGAAGCCAGGTGTCAACTGCAGATCCAGAAAGCAGGAGATGCCTGAAGGGCCACAGAAGCTCAGATCTGCATTTGCCAGAAGTTCTCAGGATGTAGTCAAGCCAAAGACATAAAGAATCGCCTATAGTGATTTTCTTCACAATTTGCCAAACAAAGTTCTGTAGGAATAGGAACCATCTATAATCAAAAAATAAGAGTGGCTTGCCAGCACTTTTCCTAGAAGTGCAGTGATCAATATAACCATGAGGAAATTGTTCCAAGAAGTTAAAAAAAAAAAAATCCAGATTTTTTTTTTAATTGAGTGGAAATTTCATATGCACAGTTAATAGAAAATAAACTTCGAAAGAACTCATAACAAAAGTCTTCAGAGTCCAGCATCCTACTTGATTAGGCATTAATTGAAATGTCAGATTTTTCAAGCAAAACTCCTGTGGTTTTCCATGGTGCCAAGCTTCAGAGTTCCTTCCAGGACCTGGCTCTGAGCTGTCACTTCTCCGTCCCACTGCTCAACACTCCCATGTGGCACTTACTGCATAGCGCATAGGTCAGGAAGACGGGCTCATTCGTCTGTTCTCTGGATCCTTTAAAGCAGAAATGATGCTGAGAAAATCTCTATCTTGTCCTCTCAAAGTTACTTAGGAAGCCAACAAAACCAAACCAAAAAATGGTATGTTTGTTCTTGATCAGAACACAATATGAAGAGAGGTAGCAGCATTTGAATTCCATGAGACGGCATTACGGCATTTGACAAAATACAGAACAAGGGTTGGTTTGCTGGTTTAGGTCAACACAGAATGCCACAGTGCCCAGAGAGTCAGTCCTTTCTTAGTTTGGACCAAAGAAAGGTTTCATGCCTTTCCAGGCTCTTGTGGCAGCCCCAGATGGCTTTTACATGTCACATGTAATGAGACAAAGTCAGAGTTGTTAAGTTATTCTTTAATCAGTATTACATTAAAATTCACTAATACATTCTCAGCTACTTCCCTCCACCAACTGCTATTTTGTCAAATTCAAATGATCACCGGAAGTATCATCACCCCCTACTTACAGACTCTTGGGACCACCACAGTTTTGCGAATGAATCAGTGAAGGCAACATTACTTTAGCGAAAAGTCAGGTAGCTTTCAAAAGGCAGGATGCAGCACAGAATGAGTCTGTCTGCTGGGATCCAAACATTGGCAAGGATGGAAGAAGGAACACGGCTCCAGCTTGCCTGTTACCTTGGCAACCATGGCAGGAGCATCACCCGGGCAGAAATTAACTTTGTTTTGTAATGTCAAACGTAATGGGCGGAGGAGGTGGGGAGTGCGGAGGAACAGGAAGAAAACATCGACTGGATCTAGAAGCTCAGAGGGCCGGTTGGGAAGATACCAAGTCAATGGGCTGGGTGTCTGAGCTACAGGCATCAAATTACCCATTGTACTTTTTTCTTCCCCCAACTGAAATCTCAGTATTAACGTAGAGACAGCCACCACACCCTTTAATAACGAACAAACACTGCACTAATCTGGCTCAGTGCTTCTGCTGATCATTCTTGGTCATTTATAACTTCCTTTATTTCTCTCTTCGGAGAAACAGGAAAAAAAAAAAATCTTGACCGGAAGAGACAAGGAATGGCGTGGTTTTTAAAAAAAGATACTCTGTTCAGGGTGAACTGGTAACTAGCCAGCCTTAGGCTGGAGACCAGTCTCTTCCCTGCAGTGAAAGTGTGCAGACCCTGTTTGGGGCAGAGAAAAGCCGCCGCGCGGAATGGTCCCTGGTAAAACTGCTTATGGGGGAAAACCGCGCGGATGCTGTGAGCCGGGGGGCGTCAGACCTCCCAGCCGAGACCACAGCATCAAGGGCCGAAGTCTGCCAAGACGGCACAAGAAGGCTTGTTAGAGAAAAACTGGTTGTGCATCCAGAGTTCCAAAATTCACTGGGTACTTAGAACACACGTTACAGAAAAGGCAGCCGGCTGAGGAGACAGGTAAGTAAGTAGGAATAAGGACCTTGGGCGCAAAACCTGAATTTCAGCAAAGCTTAGGTGTCAGGTCACAGGCAGAACCGCACAGCTGGGCTGTGCGTGTTAAGTGCAGGGGCATCCTTTCTCCAGGATGGGCGAGGGGTGGTCCTTCCCTCCCGGCGGGTCCACAGGTCAGGCTAGCAGCACTCAGAGGGTTGGGAGCACACGAGGTGAGCAGGGAACCACTCTCCAGAGTCACCGCTGGTCTCCAGCTCGGCCTGTTCCTGGCAGTAGGCGCGCCTCTCCAGCCTGGGAAGTCTCCCTCCTGCCCGCCTGGCCGCCAGGAGGAAAACAGCTTTCCTCTTTCTTCCGGAGGGTAAGATGGGGCCGTTAGTGACACATCCTGCTCGTCATCTCTTTCTGGAAGGCAGGGGGAGAAGGATGGTTAGGAGTAACTTATAGGCAGAGCAATGACTTGTTGAAGGATTCTGAAAATGCCCTGGCAACCTCTGGAGCCTTTAAACAGGAGGGTACAATCATGACCCTAGAATAAGGTTCAGCATACAGATGTGTGCCTGTTGACTGGGGCTTTTGTTTCTTCCTTTTTTTTTTTTTTTTTAATACATCAGAGCATTGTTTAAAAAACTTAGGCAACTTGCCAAAAATCCAGGTTGCACTGTGTTTCAGGAAAAACTGCAAGATTTAGAGCCACTGGATAGCTGGAGTCAAGAATGGCTCTGTCCTCTGTAGATGGAAAATATTCTCTCCAGTTTGCCCCAGTCTCCACCACTCCCAGCTCTCTGCCCATCAGGAGTCTAAGTATCATTTACTGATTGATATGGTTAATTGCATTTTTCTCAGAGGGGAACACAATTTCTCTTTCCCTAAGATTCGATCAAAGGTAGAAAAACAAAAGCTAGCTTCAGTGCAAACAATTCAAGAAAAGTGGGAGGAAGGACATTTCTTAATAGAAATGAGGAACAGCCCAGTGTGTCTGATGGGCAACCATATCCAGCTCGCCTTTCACCACCCTCACCAGCTGCCTGGTTCTTTCGGGCATTTACAGATCTCAAACGTGCCATCGGTTCTCTTTCTCGGGGCCTCTGCACAGGCGAGACTCTTGCCTGTGGCCTGCTCCTAGGAGGCCCTGTCCTCCTTACTTGGCTAATTGCCATTCACGTTCCCAATTCCAGCAAGCCTTCCTGCCTGGGAAGGCTTCCTGCCCCACCCACTGGGGATTTGCCACAACTCCTGCCTTTGCCCACCTGGAGTCTTGCATGCAAGGAGCCGGTTTGTACATCGTGTGTGTGCGTGCACGCGTGGACGGTGGGCGTGTCTGTCTGCTCTACTCAACTGTGAGCTCCAAAGTGTCAGGAAGAAGAAATCCTCACGGAACCCCTCATATCTAGCCACATGTCTGGCACAGGGCAACAGCTCTTCTTTCATCCCCAAGAATGGCCTGGATTGCAGGCTGGGAAGGCGCCTTGTACCTTGTGGCATTTAGGACACATTTCATGTCATTTTAATTTGTCGAAGGAGCTGCTTCCAAGTTCCACCTGCATAGAGCTGATGCAGCTGCTACCTCTCTTGTGCAGTCCTACCCCAGATCACCCTCCAGCCAACACTCCCTTCCCCATAGGGAACATCTGAGGAAGTAGGGCTTCCCTGGTGGCTCAGATGGTAAATAATCTGCCTGCAATGCAGGAGACCGAGGTTTGATCCCTAAGAAGACCTTGCAAACAGGCATGCCAGTTGCTCAGAAACTCTATCAGAAAACCATAGCAGTGTGTTGGTTAAAGAAATAACCTAAATAAAGAAATTTACCTAGCAGATCTAGGTAAATACTTTCGCACTCGTAATACTAAATAAGGCAATTACTTCAAGATACATATACTGAAAAATTAAGTGGCCATTTAGTTATGCTCAGTACTATGGGCCGGGTACCTGGGAGATGAGGTCACTCTTCTCAAGGAAGTATACAGTTTATTGGGGAGAAAAAGATATAAAATACAACGATATAAACGTAACTCTTTAGAGGAGGGGATGATGCACAGTAGAACCCAGTCCGCCCACATTTAGATCTCACCCTGTCCTCACTGGGCTTCCCTGATGGCTCAGTGGTGAAGAAGCTGCCTTCCAATGCAGGAGTCTCAGGTTCCATCCCTCGGTTGGGAAGATCCCTGGAGAAGGAAATGGCAACCCACTCCAGTATTCTTGCCTGGGAAATCCCATGGACAGAGGAGCCTGGTAGGCAGCAGTCCATGGGTTTGCAAAGAGTTGGGCACAACTCAGTAACTGAGTACACGGTCTGTCTTCACCACCTCCGTATGTGACCTCCCTGCGCCTTTGGGTTTTAGCTCAAGTGGCCCTTTTCTAGGGTTACCTTCCCAAACCTCCTCTTCAGCTGTTTCATGGCACCCTTCTTCACAACTGGAAAGTTTATTATCTGCTGCATTCCTGCTTCCTGGATTCATCCCTTGTAAGATCTCATAAGATCCATGGAGAAAGGGGCTGTGCCTGCTATCTGTTTCCCCAATGCCTGGCAAGTGATGATGGAGAAAGGTTTGTCTAATCCAGCAGTGAATGGGCCCACAGGGTCCTCATCTGCGAGATGGACCCGTGATGCCTACTTGAGGTGAGTGGGAAGCTTGAAAGTATTGATATGCATGGACTCAGTACACGTTCACACAAAGAGTCGGACACGACTAAGTGACTGAGCATGCTTGTTGGAGGGAAGCCCGGCCGAAGCAGAGCCTGCAAGTGTGCTTCTGTGGCTGGAGCAGAGGGGCTGGGGCAGGATGGGGGCACAGGACTGGGGAGACAGGTAGCCACACAATAAGGTGTGAATAAGGACCCCGGCACTTGGTGTGGGGGATGGAGATGATGACAACCTTAAAAGGGATTTGCTGTTCCTCTGTTAAGCTTCCAGAGGTTCTTGTGTTTTTGGTTAACTTTTTAAGACAGAGAAAATGAGGTGGGGATGCAAAGTGTGTGTGTGTGTGTGTGTGTGTGTGTGTGTCTATGTATGAAAGAAAAAGACAGAGAGGAAGTAAAGGAGAGATCATGGCATCAAGACAATTTTGGTTTTATAACTAATTCTTGTAATTATTTGCAGCGGGTCAGTGTTACAGAAAGAAAAGATGATTTGGGTGTTTATATCATTGTCTCTGGGTAAAACTTTGACCAAAGAGAAATCCGGGCCTCCGAGCTGAAGTGATGTGCTCAGGGTGAATGGGTAAGGTGAACCGGCGGGCTGAACGGGTAAAGATGAAGGGTAACTGCAGAGCCTCAATGGGAACGGTTACTTCCGTCAAGTGAAGGCCTGCTGTCCGCCAGGCTCGGTTTCCCTCATGGCTCCACAGGCGTCACTTCGTGTAACCCTAACTCTGATTCTGTAAAGGAAGATTTGCCATCCCCACTGGCCTGATCAGGAAACCGGCTCAAAAACGGAGAATGACTTATCAAAGTCACACAGAAAGTGGCAGCGGTGAGATTTAAACTCAGGTCTAAAAAAAAAATAAAAAAATAAACTCAGGTCTATCTGGGGGCAAAAGCCGGCTCTTTCCACTACACCGTGTGATCATGGTTTAAAGTCTCTGAAACAGTCTTATGACTATGCATTTGGATGCCAGTGACTTATTAATTAAAATATATTAATTACAGGTGGTTGCAATCATTCCTGACTGTTCAAAATGCCAAAGAGATATTTTTTTCTTTACCCAGACTGATGCCACTTTGAATTTCAAGTACAGTGGGTAAATACTAAAACAATTATGTCACTAAATACTAAACACTTATGCCACAGTTATGGACACTAGAAATATGGAAGGCTTTTGAAGAGTTTGAGAGGATATGGAACTTCAGCAAAGGCAGAGTGAGTCTGTGAAAAGCCAGAACCAGTGCTTTCCTCACCACACCATGCAGCCTCACACACAAGAGAGAGACTGTTTACAAGGAACCTTCTTAACATTCTTACAGGGAATGAAAGGTTGAACTAGATCTGAAACTTGAGGAAGGCTCAGTTGGATCCATCCTTCAAAAGCCTATAAGCTGAATGGATAAGGAAGTTGTGATATATATACACAAGGGAATATGACTCAGCTATAAAAAATGAATGCATTTGAGTCAGTTCTAATGAGGTGGATGAGCCTAGAGCCTATTATACAGAGTGAAGTGAGTCAGAAAGAGAAAGACAAATACCATATATTAACACATAATATGTGGAATCTAGAAAGATGGTAACAACGATCCTATGTGCAGGGCAGCAAAGGAGACAGAGACGTAGAGGACTCAGTGGGAGAAGGAGAGGGTGGGATGACTTGAGAGAATAGCATTGAAACATGTACATTACCATATGTAAAACAGGTAACCAGTGCAAGTTTAATGTATGTATCTAGCAGGGCACCCAAAGCCTGTGCTCTCTGACAACCTGGAGGGATAGGGTGGGGAGGGGGGTGGCCGATTCATGTTGATGTATGGAAAAAACCGTCACAATATTGGAAAGTAATTATCCTCCAATTAAATAAATAAATAAAAATTTTAAAGCCTACAGGCTTTCACTACTGTATTCTAGTGACTCCCCACTGGGTGGCGCCAATGGGCCGGCTTTAAAAAAAAAAAACAAACAAACCTGGTTCTGAGAAAAAAAACCTCAAACTAAAAAAACGCAGCTAATACTGGGTTCCATGGGTTTCCTCTCCATCAGAGCCCTCCTGCAGGCATCCAGCAGGGCCAAACACATGCTTTCTTACAGGGAAAGTGGCCTGAACGACAACTATGCAGTTTGCTCTTTGGGGATGAATTTGCTATTGCAGGAGTTACCTGAACCCACAATGTCATATTCAGTCCACTATAGAACTCCAATCTGGAGGAGGGCATGGCAACCCACTCCAGTATTCTTGCCTGTAGAATCTCCTGGACAGAGGAGCCTGGCAGGCTACAGTCCATGGCATCGCAAAAAGTCAGACACAACTGAAGCGAGAGCATGCCCGTTCGCAAAGAGCAAGTGCTTAAGAGGTTTCTGCAAAGGTGGTGCGAATTTTCTGAGAAATGTTCCTGAAGTCTGTATTTGGCTTGTATACAAAGACTTCTCAAGCACCTGGATTTTAAGAAATCCACACTCCAGTATTCTCGCCTGGAGAATCCCATTGACGGAGGAGCCTGGCGGGCTACAGTCCATGGGGTTGCAAAGAGTCGTACACGGTTGAGTGACTAAGCAACAAATTCTTAAGAAAAAGGTCAGGATTTGGTTGTGCTCCTTCCGTGCCACTGCTTTACATGAGGCAGTAATTGATTCTGTAAAGAACCCCATTCCCTACTCTCAGCAGAACAAATTCCACTCTGCAGCCTGGCAAACAAAGCTCTTCCTAGCCCCACCCACCAACCCTGCCCACCTCCGGTTGAAGCCCCGCCCACTCACCACACCTGCCAGGCAAACTAGAATCTTCCTCGGTCTCCAACAGCCCATTCTATAAGGCTTCTAGTAGCTTCTCACCGACTGTTTCTTCTATCTAAGAAATGCCTTCGGCCCTTCTATGCCTGGCAAACTTTGACATCCTTCAAGATCAACCATCAAAATACTCTGATTTAGGCACTTGGAAGACAAAGGACGGGGAATGATTACAACTAATAATTAAGAATCAAATTCCAGTTTCCAATACTGTATAGGCTATGTTAAACAATTGAAGGTGAATGGATAAACTCTTAACACAAAGGTGTGTTTGTGTGTGTATGTGTGTGTGTATTTATGTTGTGATTATATATATATAGTTATAAAGTTGTAAAAGTGTTAGTTGCTCAGGCGTGTCCGACTCTTTGCAACCCCATGGACTGTAGCCTGCCAGGCTCCTCTGTCCAAGGGGTTCTCCAAGCAAGAATACTGGAGTGGGTTACCATGCACTCCTCCAGGGGATCTTCCCCACCCAGGGATTAAACCTGTGTCTCCTTACATCTCCTGCATTGGCAGGGGGTTCTTTATCACTAGAGCCACCTGGGAAGCCCAATAGTATATATGGTTTGATCCAATTATTTTAGGAAAAAATATAAATTATGAGTCCAGCATGATAAGTTCATCTCTGGGTGAATGAAATAATATATGTTTTCTATTCCTGGTATTTGCCTTTTACATATTCTCTAGATTTTTTTAATACACATGAAATTTTCCCTAAAAAACAAGCTCTAGTCATTCAAATAATAAAAAGAAGTAGGCAAAATCTCCAAATTGAAATATTTAGTTCTGGAAATAAAGTTAAAATGATGTTACCTAGTCTTTGTGAGAAAAGGTGATGATGGATGAAACCAGCATATCTTTTGCCCAAGAAACTCTACCACTTCTGTTCTGATCTACACATTTTAAAATTAGAGATCTTTGCCAGCCTTTGAAAGAGGTTTTTTTTGTTTTTGTTTTTAATATACATGGAACAAACTTGCATAAATTCTAGGCATCAAAGCTTATTCTTATCTCTCAGTGTAGCCATTTTTAGAACCGGCCATGGAGGGAATAAACGGTCCAAAGAAATAAAATGATTTATTCCAGGTCACACAAATGACTTCTTACCTGACCGAGACTATGAAGAAACCAACTGACTTAAGCTTACTACACCCTATACACCATCATACATTTTAGGAATTGAATTTTCACATGGAATAAAGAAATGTGATATTTGCTAAGTGTCAGTCATCATGCTAGCATAGCCATATGAATAAGTTAATATTAGGAATTATAAAAACAAGTTCCAAAAAACAGTGACAAAAATCACAGAATCACAGACTGCTGTTCAACACCTTCATTCCAGAGATGTGAAGAGCACTTGAGAGGGAGGAAGTGACTTGCTGAAGGTCGAAGGCTGATAGTGGCAGCCCCAGGACTCCTGACCTGTGGACTCTGCACTCCGAGTTGATCTCAGAGAGGCAATTTGTGCAAACAAGGATTTCTCAGTCACCTCAGCATGCTTCAGGTAAAATTCCTCTAGCATTGTTGACTCTCCTTCATCTAAACCTGAAACCTAAACGTCTCTCACAGCATTCACACCGGTTCCCAGCTACAGCATCTACCATTGGCCTGGACTCCCAGCTACTCAGCCGTCGCTCTCCAGCTCCCCTTCTCTACTGTTAAATCCAGGGCAATGCCCACATATATGTTTTCCTTTGCTCTCTCTTCCCAAAGCACTTTCCTCCCAACTCCAGCCTCCTTCAAGGCTCTTGATCAGTGTTCCTCCTCAGGGACACCCTTCCCATCTCATCCCCGTGAAGTCTCAGGAGCTCCTCTTTTGGTTTCCCTTCGTGCCCAGAGCATCTCTCACGTTGTTCTATGATAGTTTATTATTTCCTGGTTCCGGCAAGACTTTGTTCTTGAAGAGATGAACCATGCCTTATTCCTGTTTGGACCCTGGTGCACAAGACCTGGCACATAGTAGGTGCTTTAAAAATACTCATTAATTAGACTAAAATCCAATGAAGAGGAACAATTATTAGGTCTTAAAGTCCCTGTGAAATGAGAGCTGGAAAGAGATACAAACTGAATACCTTACTATGGGGGGTGCACTTATGTTTATTATGAGTGCACGTCTGACTCTTCGGAACCTCATGGACTTGTCGTGCACTAGGCTCCTCTGTCCATGGAATTTACTTCTTGTTTAAAACTCTGTGAAGTAGGCAATGCTTTTTCTAATTTATAGATGAGGAAACAGAGGCTCAGAGGATTGAAGTAACTTGCCCAAGTTCCCATAGCTAGCAAGTAGGAAGGATAAAGGTTTGAGTCCAGATTTGGTTGACTCAGAAACAAAAATAATTAAACAAACAAATTCTGTTTCCATTACTCTACTGGGAGGGGAAATAAAAGGAGTGAGGTTCTTTGTTTTTCTAGTGTTTTAACATATGTTAGACCATAAAGAAGGCTGAGAGTCGAAGAATTGATGCTTTTGAACTGTGGTGCTGGGGAAGACTCTTGAGAGTCCTTTTTACAGCAAGGAGATCAAAGCGGTCAATCCTAAAGGAAATCAACCCTGAATATTCATTGGAAGGACTGATGGTGAAGCTGAAGCTCCAGCAGTTTCGCCACCTGATGTGAAGAGTCGACTCATTGGAAAAGACCCCGATGCTGGGAAAGATTGAGGGCAGGAGAAGGGGGTGACAAAGGATGAGATGGTTGGATCACATCACTGACTCAGTAGACATGAGTTTGAGTAAACTCCAGGAGATAGTGGAGGACAGGGAAGCCTGGAGTGCTGCAGTCCATGGGGTCACAGTTGGACACAATTGAGCGACTGAACAACAATAAAACACATATTCGCTTTAGAAGTCCTGCAGCAACAGCATTTTAAAGCCAATTTCTTGTTTTCAATTCACCAATTTTCTGCTAATTCTGAGAAACAAGAAGGACAAAGGGGGAGGAAGAAATATTGGAAATAAAGTCATGATTGAGGAAGAACAGGACACAAAGAGATGAAGGAAAGGTGGGTGTGGAAGGCGTAGCAGTGTGGTAAGAATGAGAAGACTGTGCCCAAAGCTTGGTGAAAAAGCCCTTTGTGTAAGCGGGCCCCTCCCCACACCAGCCACCACTATAATGAGGTAGTCTGAAGTACACAGAATATCGTTAGATGTGGCACTGACAGAAGTAAATGACTTCTCAGCTCACAGAGCGCAGGCACACACACATACACACATGTGTGCGCACACGCATACGGCTCTTTCCTTCTCTGATAATGGAGCTTCACCAACACATGTGAAAGGCAATATGTCAAGGTTATAGTCGCAGAAAAGGCAAAAGAGAAATGGCGACTCCACCCCAAAGGGCCCGGGGTTGGGGTGGGGAAGCGCTCCTTCTCTAAAATGCTTCCTTGAGTCCAATCAGCGGCACAGTCTTAGGACCCCAGTTCCTCGAAGCCCCCTAACCTGGAGCATGGCCGTGCCTCGGCTTTCATCAGTGTCCTCTCAGATAAAGACAGATTTGGGATAGTGGGTGTGAACTGCAGCGTGAAATACAGAGACCACATTTCTGGACAGGCTGGGGGGACAGGATGTGAGTAAAACACTATAACTGAGAAGACTTTTTCATTCCTGACAGCAGTTAGCAGCCCCCTCCACCCTGGGCCGGGGCAGTAGCCAGGTTGGAAAGATGACTTTTTGTGGGCCCTCCACCCTACAAATGCCATTTCTTAAGGACTTCAAAACCTCCAAGTTGTATCCATATTATCCCCTTCTTTCTTTTGCTGTTGGCTATTTCTCCCTCCCTTAACAAGTGTGTGGGTTGAAAATGGTGACCATCTCAAAAATTTCATTTCTTAAGGGTCTGCTAACCACGGCCCCCCCATCCCCACCCCCCCATCCATTCCAGACACCAGAATCACCCCTAATCCACCCGTCCCTCAGGGTCCTCAGTTCAGTCGCTCAGTCGTGTCTGACTCTTTGCGACCCCATGAACTGCAGCACGCCAGGCCTCCCTCCTGTCAATACCCATTTCCCTCCGGCCATGTTTCTTCAGTGGAGGTCGAGCAGGTATTTTGCTATTTCCTCATCTCAGTATCTAACCACTGGGAGCAAAGCAAGTCCCTTGGGAACTGGCAGTTTTCCTGGAGAAGCAGAGAGGAAAAGAACCAAAAGGAAAGCTAGCTGGCATCAGCAAGGATTCTGTGATGGTCAGCTAAAACGCACGGGGCAACATGGGATAATAACATGGGGTGATTTCTGAGTGTGGATAGGGACAAGGGCTCAACGAGGACTCTTACAGCATTATGATGCTGTGAGAAGGGTGCCACACTGGTGTCAGAACAACTACAGGGGTAGACTTCCCTGGTGGTTCAGTGGTAAAGAATTCGCCTGCAATCCAGGAGACCGGAGTTCAATCCCTGGGTTGGGAAGATCTCCTGGAGAAGGACATGGCAACCCACTCCAGTATTCTTGCCTGAAGAATCCCATGGACGGAGGAGCCTGGTGGGCTACAGTCCATGGGGTCACAAAGAGTCCAACACAACCGAGTGACTAACGTTTTCAACTTTCACTTTCCATTTCTCATCTCACACGCTAGCAAAGTAATGCTCAAAATTCTCCAAGCCAGGCTTCAACAGTACACGAACCGTGAACTTCCAGATGTTCAAGCTGGATTTAGAAAAGGCAGAGGAACCAGAGATCAAATTGCCAACATCCATTGAATCATCAAAAAAGCATGAGAGTTCTAGAAAAACATCGACTGCTTTATTGACTACACCAAAGCCTTTGACTGTGTGGATCACAACAAACTATGAAAAAATTTTAAAGAGATGGGAATACCAGACCACCTTACCTGCATCTTGAGAAATCTGTATTCAGGTCAAGAAGCAACAGTTAGAACTGGACATGGAACAACAGACTGGTTCCAAATCGGGAAAGGAGTACGTCAAGGCTGTATATTGTCACCCTGCTTATTTAACTTCTATGCAAAGTACATCATGCAAAATGCCAGGCTGGATGAAGCACAAGCTGGAATCAAGATTGCAGGGAGAAAAATCACTAACCTCAGATACGCAGATGACACCACCCTTATGGCAGAAAGTGAAGAAGAACTAAAGAGCCTCTTGATGAAAGTGAAAGAGGGAGTGAAAAAGTTGGTTTAAAACTCAACATTCAGAAAACTAAGATCATGGCATCCAGTCCCATCACTTCATGGCAAATAGATGGAGAAACAATGGAAACAGTGAGACACTTTATTTTTGGGGGCTCCAAAATCACTGCAGATGGTGACCACAGCCATAAAATTAAAAGACATTTGCTCCTTGGAAGAAAAGCTATGACCAATTTAGATAGCATATTAAAAAGCAGAGATAGTTTACCTATAAAGGTCCGTATAGTCAAAGCTATGGTTTTTCCAGTAGTCATGTATGGATGTGAGAGTTGAACCATAAGGAAAGCTGAGTGCCAAAGAATTGATGCTTTTGAACCGTGGTGTTGGAGAAGACTCTTGAGAGTCCCTTGGACTGCAAGGAGATCCAACCAGTCCATCCTAAAGGAAATCAGTCCTGAGTGTTCATTGGGAGGACTGATGCTGAAGCTGAAACTCCAATACTCTGGCCACCTGATGTGAAGAACTGACTCATTGGAAAAGACCCTGATGCTGGGAAAGATTGAAAGTCAGAGGAGACGGGGCTGACAGAGGATGAGATGGTTGGATGGCATCACCAACTCTATGGACATGAGTTTGAATAAGCTCCCGGAGTTGGTGATGGACCGGGAAGCCTGGTATGCTGCAGTCCATGCGGTCACAAAGAGTTGGACACTACTGAGCGACTGAACTGAACTGAACTGAACTGATTTCTCTTCATCCCCTACCAGATAGTCTCAGCAAGTTCAAGTGACTGCAGAATTTCAGGACCTGCCCCCCTCCTCTCTCCAGCCTGGCACACACCTTGCTTCTGTTTGTTTCTGCAAGAAGAGCCCTATTTCCTGAGTCAGTCACCTGTTCTTCCGTTCAAGCCCTGCCTAAGTGTCTCCACATGGGAGACAGAGCTTTTAGGGAAAGGGAACAGGACTCTAAGGGCTGAGGGAAGAGAGAAGGAGGATTGGGCGGGCCCCAGAGCTGGCTTCTAACAAGGTGCTCTGGCAGCCACCACTCCCTCAGACAGTACTCCCTCAGCTCAGAAGGGCAGTGTTTCATTTCAAGGAGGAACCCAGGAAAATATCAGGCTGCAGTGAAATCCCTGGAACGAGAGAGAGGAGGAGAAAATAAAAGCAAACAAGAAAATACAAAACACCCTCAGCCACTCTCTGGCCTGTCCCTGTGGGGACAGCTGGTCTTCAGAAGGTGGAAACAAGGGCACGGGCAGCTCCACCTCCAGACACAGGGCGGCTGCGCAGCTCAGGACCAGAGCCACCCGGCCCTCCCTGCCAGAGGGTTTCTCCTCTTGGTTTCTAGAATCCAAATAGCATGTATGGCAGGAAATGACAATGACCTTGACAGTTCTGGGGGGCTCCGTAAAAAGCCTCTGTTCTGCCCAAGGTGCAGGACCGAACCGCTGAGGATGACTTGGCCTTCGCTGCAACAGGGCCTCTCAGTGCGCTCGCCAGTGCGACCTATTGGGTCTCCCGGGTGAAGTGGACCACTCAGAGCGGTTCCCGAGATCTGGGTCTGCAGGAGGTCCGAGCACTGGGAGCCGCCCACGAGTCCCTGTGGCCCCGCCCCCTGGGCTAAGCGCACTTTCTTCTGCGCTGAGGGCCTTGAGGCCCTGAGGATGCACCGCCTCCCAGTGGTCCTGTGGGCGGGATTTCTGGGCCGGAAGTTTCTCTCCTTTAGGGCAAACTTACCACAGAGTAAAGAGCAAGGTGCCTTGGGCCAGACTCAAGCTCCGGGCTTGGACACTTCTTAAAAGCTATTTTTCCCCCTTTTTTTTCTTCTTTGAACTTTTTATTTTGTATAGGGGTATAGCCTATTAAAAATGTTGTGAAAGTGTCAGGTGAACACGAAGGGACTCAGCTATACATCAATTCATTCTCCTCCAGACTCCCCTCCCATCCAGGCTGTCATATATCATTGAGCAGAGTTCTGTGTGGTATACAGTATGTCCTTGTTGGTTATTCATTGTAAATATAGCAGTGTGTACATGTTTATCCCAAATATAGCAGTGTGTACATGTTTATCCCAAACTCCCTAACTATCCCTTTCTACCAGCAACCCTAAGTTTGTTCTCTAAGTCTGTGAGTGTCTTTCTGTTTTGTAAGTTCATCTGCATCGTTTCCTTTTGGATTCCACACATAAGGGACGTCATATGATACTTCTCCTTCTCTCTTATTTCACTCAGTATGACGCTGTCTAGGTCCATCCATGTTTCTACAAGTGGCATTAACTCATTCTTTTTAACGGCTGAGTAATATTCCACTGTATTCTTAGTGTCACTGTGTCTGTAAAGATGAAGAAAGAATACCAGGGGGAAACTGACACCAGTCACCTTAAATGATTTTTGGAACAAGGCTTTATACATATTAAAAAGTTGATGCATGAATGAATGAAGTATCGCCAGATCACAAAATATGGCATGAGCAAGATAAGCAGTAGTCTCTGAGCCTTAACTGATCCACAAAAGTGTATTGTGTTGCTGAAGAGTAGCGTCCACACTTTTGGCCCTTCTCTCTTTGAGCCATATTGTGCTCAATGCTTTGCACTTATTACTGCATTCAGTCCTTACAGCAGTCTTCTGGAGTGAGTGATTTTATCCTCATTTGACAGATGGCAGAGCTGGCTACAGGTTATGTACCTTGGTAGAAGTCACATAGTTCATTAGGGTAGCCAGGGTTGAAACTCGAAAATCTGTCTTCCTAACTAGTCCACCTTAGCGCAAAGCATTGTTCTGAACAGATCTTCACTCATATCTGTATGTGCTTTCTGCTGAGTCTTTGAGACGGTCGCCATAGAAAACCAGCGGTGGCCATGGAGGGGAGGGGGTTGGGAACCAGGTCATGAAGGGCACCCCCACCAGTGGGGTGGAGGGGCTGCAGACTTTCCTTGCTAGCATCCTCAAGTCTGAAGTCCTGTAAGGCAGACAGGGCAGCCAGACTACAAACACCTAAAAAAAATTCTCCCAACTTTAGGTATACATGTGAGCCAACCATCACACAAGAATTTAAAATGTTCTTTCTGCATTCTTTTCAGAATGTGGATGGCAAATAAACCAAAAGAAATAAAAATAGAAACATGGCAGGCCAGACCTTCCTACATAGGAAAGAACAACATTTATTTGATTAATTCTGTTCCTCAACAGCAGTCGACATCACTAGCACACAGGGCGGTCCCCCTGGGGGTGTGTGTGTGTGTGTGTGTGTGTGTGAATATGTACACATATATGCACGACCCCAAGTACATGCATACATATGTATGCACAGATAAACACACAGACCTGCCACCCACAGAGAATATTTATTCATACTCATATGAGAATCAAACTGCTATTCTGTCCCCTAATCCTGCAAACATTAAAAGTAAGCCACTTTACGTAAACACATTCAGTCTCTTGATTTACACTAGTTCTTAGAAGGGCAGAGCTGCACATTTTTGAAGCTCTCTCCTTTAACCACAGGAGATGGGTTACAGAGACCAGGCTGGCTGCCTCATCGTGTATCGTGAAAGAAAGACCATTAATCAAAAATGCTTGGTCATCAGGACTTCCCTGATGGTCTAAGAATCCACCTGGCAGTGCAGGTGACGTGGGTTCGATTCCCTGATCGGGAAACTAAGATCCCACACGCTGCTGAGTAACTGAGCCCATGAGACTTCAAATACTGAAGCCCTAGTACATACTCTGGAGCCTGTGCGCCACATCTAGAGAGTAGGCATGCTTCAAGAAAAATCCCACATGATGCAACTAAGACCCATCGAAGTCAAATCAATAGATTTTTTTTTTGTTTAAAAAGATTCTTGCAACAGGAGATAGATTGAACTCAACTCCTCTGAAACAAAGGCAGGAAAATTTAAAAACAGAAACAAAAAGCTTCATCATCACTGCATTTCTCAAGACCTTTTCAGCAGACCCCTGTAGGCCGCCATGCTTTTTACCATTCTGACTCACTCTGCAGATCTGCTGACATGCCCTCCCCTCCTCCCCCAATCCTTCTGGCTGCAGCACTGTTACTTAGCACTTGACCATGACAGAGCGTGCATGCAAGCTAAGTCGCTTCAGTTGTGGCCCATTCTTTGTGACCCCATGGACCATAGCCTGTCAGGCTCCTCTGTCCAAGGGATTCTCCAGGCAAGAATGCTGGTGTGGGTTGCCATGTCCTCCTCTAGAGGATCTTCTTCTTGATATAGGGATTGAACCTGTATCTTGTAACATATCCTGCATTGGCGGGGGGGTTCTTTACCAGTAGTGCCACCTGGGAAGCCCCTGACAGTGCATGGATCCAGATTAATTTCTGCTCAAAGTGATCCTACCTATAACCCAACAAGGCGCAGTCTCAGTCTCTCTGGCGGTTGGCTGCTCCTTTGTCTTCCTTCCCATCTCTGCCTGCCTCACCTCCTCCACAGCCCAGTATGAGGTCCACACAGCTATAAGGGTTCTGATTCCCTGCCTCCGACACTCTGTGTGGGTCAGCACAACTGGATTCGTTTACAGCGGATGCTCCTTAAGCCCCTTGTTTTGACATGAGCTGAGGGTGACTGAGAGTTCCAGAAAAACATCTACTTCTGCTTTATTGACTATGCCAAAGCCTTTGACTGTGTGAATCACAACAAATTGTGGAAAATTCTTAAAGAGATGGGAATACCAGACCACCTTACCTGCATCCTGAGAAATCTGTATGCAGGTCAAGAAGCAATAGTTAGAACCAGACATGGAACAACAGACTGGTTCCAAATCAGGAAAGGAGTATGACAAGGCTGTATATTGTCACCATGCTTATTTAACTTATATGCAGAGTACATCATGCAAAATACCAAGCTGGATGAAGCACAAGCTGGAATCAAGATTGCAGGGAGAAATATCACTAACCTCAGATACGCAGATGACACCACCCTTATGGCAGAAAGTTAAGAAGAATTAAAGAGCCTCTTGATGAAAATGAAAGAGGATTGTGAAAAAGTTGGCTTAAAACTTAACATTCAAAAAACTAAGATCATGGCATCCAATCTCATCACTCCATGGCAAACAGATGGGGAAACAATGGAAACATTGACAGACTTTATTTTCTTGGGCTCTAAAATCACTGCAGATGGTGACTTCAGCCATGAAATTAAAAGATGCTTGTTCCTTGGAAGAAAAGCTATGACCAACCTAGACAGCATATTAAAAAGCATAGACATTACTTTGCTGATAAAGGTTGGTCTGGTCTAAGCTGTGATTTCCAGTAGTCATGTATGGATGTGAGAGTTGGACCATAAAGAAAGCTAAGCACTGAAAAATTGATGCTTTTAAACTGTGGTGTTGGAGAGGACTCTTGAGAGTCCCTTGGACTGCAAGGAGATCAAGCCAGTCAATCCCAAAGGAAATCAGTCATGAATATTCATTGGAAGGACTGATGATGAAGCTGAAGTTCCAATATTTTGGCCACCCGATACAAAGAACTGACTCATTGGAAAAGACCCTGATGCTGGGAAAGATTGACGGCAGGAGAAGGGGATGACTGAGGATGAGATGGTTGGATGGTATCACTGACTTGATGGATGTGAGTTTGAGCAAGCTCCAGGAGTTGGTGATGGACAGGGAAGCCGGGTGTGCTGCCGTCCATGGCGTCACAAAGAGTCAGACATGACTGAGCGACTGAACTGAACTGAACTGAGGGCGAATGAATGCACACACGCCCTCCGAGGGATGGAACAGATTTTAGTGTGGCCCAGTACCCTCCTGTTGGGTTGCCAGCTCTTTGAGGACTGTATATGGGAGGGCAGGTAAGGAATTCTCCCCCGTTTGCTCCTGTCACTGGCCTTTTCATGTGGATGGGGTGGAGAGGGAAAAGTACAGAGGTAAAGCATTCCCAGTGTGGGTTAGGCTGCAGACTCAGACTTTTATTCATCCTGTGAAATGAGAGAAGTTTAATGGATCTAGCTCTTGATGACATTCAAAAATTCCTGAAGAAGCATGATTTGTCATTCTGGGTGTGACCTGAACTTCAAGGGCATGGGTCCCTGGAGGAAGAATGTACCTCCCCAGGAGAAAACAAAGGACTCCATAGAAGAGGGTCAGCCTGGCTGAATTCAGCACAGGACACAGCTTGTCATCACATAATTAGACCTCTATCGTGTGTCTGATGAAAACATACAGAGACTTTTCTTCCTCAGTTGGCCTGTAATTGAGGACGTTTATAGTTTCTTAGCAATCTCATTCTTTCAGTGGACACAAAGTATTATGTTGATAGGGTAAATAAACATGAAACAAACTGAATTTTCATTTTAATAAAATAAGGCCTATTGCTAGGAATTTACCAATTGAAACATGTTCTCAAGCTCCCCAAAAGAGAAAAGTAGCCTTCCCAGAGTTTAGGGCCTGATCACCATTCCCACTTTGTAACTTTCATCTGTATGATGGTAGGGGGGTCATGGTGCTTCCCCTGTGGAGAACTGAATTTGAGGAAGGTTACATGGATTACATGGTTAATACCTGGCAGAGTGCCCAAGGTTATATGGTTAATACCTGACAGAGCAAGAATTTGAACCAGGATCTGTCATCTGCATCTTGTCCACAGCCCTTGAAATCCTATTTTTGCAGCCCTTGAAATCCTATTTTTGCAGCCCTTGGCCCAAATTGAAGCCCACCTATTTTGTTTCCAGGTGGTGCTAGTGGTAAAGAATGTGCCTGCCAATGCAGGGGGCATAAGAGATGGACATAAGAGATAAGTTCGATCTCTGGGTCAGGAAGATCCCCTGGAGGAGGGCATGGCAACCCACTCCAGTATTCTTGACTGGACAATCCCATGGACAGAGGAGCCTGGTGGGCTACAGTTCAGACAGTTGCAAAGAGTCGGACACACCTGAAGCGACTTAGCATGGCACATAGCACATAAGCTAAGAATAGTTTTTAAACAGTTGAAAAAAATCACAAGAAGAATATTTCCTGATGCATAAACATGACATTTAAAAGGTGAAATTGGAACCCAGTCACACCTTTTGTTTCTGTGTCATCTCAGGTTGCTTTCCCACGTTGAGTAGTTGTGATAGAGACCATTTATGTCCCTACAAGCCAAAACACTCAATATCTGGATCTTTTCAGAAAAAGTTTGCCGGCACTGTTCTGCACCCTACTGGTACCTCCAGCAGTGGGACTCTATGGTTTTAAAGTCCAAGTGATTATAAATGGTCCTCTTTCCAAAATTAAACCTAGCTATAAAAAGTCCAATATCTCTATCTTGAGAAACAGTAATGCTACATGAGGAAGAAAACACATGTGAAATAAAAACGGAACAAACTCTATGTTCCTGCCTCCCTGATAGCTAAACTTTGATGACTTTTAGAGTACATCGCTTTCCCGACAAACATCCCTATAGTCAGTGCTATGGTTTTTGCAGTAGCTGTGTATGGATGTGAGAGTTCGACCATAAGGAAGGCTGAGCATCAAAGAATTGATGCTTTCGAATTGTAGTGCTGGAGAAGACTCTTGAGAGTCCCTTGGACAGCAGGGAGATCAAACCAGTCAATCCTAAAAGAAATCAACTCTGATTATTCACTGGAAGGACTGATGCTGAAGCTCCAATACTTTGGCCACCTGACGTGAAGAGCCGACTCACTGGGAAAGACTCTGATGCTGGGAAAGATTGAGGGCAGGAGGAGAAGGGGACGACAGAGGATGAGATGGTTGGATGGCATCATGAACTCAATGGACATGAGTTTGAGCAAACTCCAGGAGATAGTGAAGGAGGGGGCCTGGTGTGCTGCAGTCCATGGAGTTGCAAAGAGTCGGACATTACAGAGCAACTGAATAACAAGAGTACAAGAGGAGGCAAAGACTTTTTTTCTTATTCTTGGATTCCCAATTAATGAACCATGAAAACAAGATGAATTTTACATAAAGAGAATGTACTTTATAGGACTAAAGTAATTTTTACTCGTTAGGGCTCCTTCACTTGTTCTTTAATGTTTTATTATGAAGGTGCAATTCTAGACCTTTTTAGCAACAGAGGTCATTGTTCTCAGTATAAGAGGGAAATCACCCAATGTATTAAAAGGTGGTGGCCACACTCCTTCAGCTAAGGAGAAATGAAAGGAGATACTGTCTTCCTTTGCATACTCTTTGTTCTCCTTTCTGACCTCTATTGCACATTCTAAAGACCTGGCTCACATGTGAAACAGAATTTAAAACCATACCTATCGCAATGAAGAGTTCTGGAGATGGGTGATGGTGATGGTTGCACAACAATGTGGGCTACTTAAAGCCCATGAACTGTATACTTGAAGACAGTTACAATGCTTAACTTTATGTTATCTGTATTTTAACAGAATTTAAGGGCTTCCCTGGTGGCTCAGCTGGAGAAGGAAATGGCAACCCACTCCAGTATTCTTGTCTGGAAGATCCAAGGCCCAGGGGAGCCTGGTGGGCTGCCATCTATGGGGTTGCACAGAGTTGGACATGACTGAAGTGACTCAGCAGCAGCAGCAGCAGCTGGTGGCTCAGCAGTAAAGAATCTGCTTGCTAAGCAGGAGACTCAGGTTCAGTCCTCGGGGCAAAAGATCCTCTGAAAGAGGAAATGGCAACCCACTCCAGTATTCTTTCCAGGATAATCCCATGGACAGAGGAGACTGGCGGTCCATGGAGTTGCAAAGAGTTGGATATGACTGAGTGACTAAAACAACAACACACCATAATTTAAAGTAAAACCAACCAAACAATAACAACAAAAGACCCCAAAGGTATCGGTTTGGGGAAAAAACAATTTCAAAAGCTTTGAGGAAGATTTTTATATATAATTCCATTAATGGGTTTCCCTGGTGGCTCAGTCGGTAAAGAATCTGCCTGCTCTGCTGGAGACCCAGGTTTGATTCCTGAGTTGAGAAGATCCCCTGAGTTGAGAAGGGAATGGCAACCCACAGCAGTATTCCTACCTAGAGAATTCCATGGACAGAGGAGCCTTGTGGGCTGTATAGTCCAGGGAGTCACAAAGAGTCAGACACAACTGAGTGACTAATACACACACCATTAGGAAAATGGAAAATAAAAATTTCAGGGAAGGGCTTTTGAAAGAGCTGAAGCTTTTTCAGAGGAAAAAAAAAGACCATCAGTGTGTCTTTGTGTGTGTGCTTGGGCACGTGTGCATGTGTGCACTTATGTGTATGTGTGTGCTTTCAAGAAAATATTCATGTCAAAAGATGATCATGAATAATTATTAGGAAAAGGCAAATCAAAACAAGTAGAGGTGCCACTTGACACCAGTCATAATGGCCATCATTAAAATGTCTACAAATAACAAATGCTGGAGACGGTATGGAGAAAAGGGAAGCCTTCTGCATTGTTGGTGGGGATATAAACTGTTGCAGCCACTATGGAAAAAAATACAATGGTTCCCCTAAAAAACAAAAACAGGACTTCCTTGTTGGTACAGTGGATAAGAATCCACTGGCCAATGCAGGGGACACGAGTTCAATCCCTAGTCTGGGCAGATCCCCAAAGCTGCATAACAACTAAGCCCACGAGCCAAAACTACTGAGCCTGCGCACCATACCTACTGAAGCCTGAGCGCCTAGAGCCTGTGCTCTGCAACAAGAGAAACCACCACAATGAGAGGCCTATGTACCGCAACTAGGGAAAGCCTGCATGCAGACGTGAAGACCCAGTGCAACCAAAAGAAAAAAAAATAGGCTGCTAGCAACCCAACTCTTGGGGGCATACACACGGAGAAAACTATGATTTGAACGGATATAGGTACGCTGGTATTCATAGCAGCATTATTTACAATTGTGAAGACATGGAAGCAAACTAAGTGTTCATCAGCAGATAAAGGAATAAAGAAGCTGTGGCACATATATAATGGATACCTCTCAGCCATAAAAATGAATGAAGTAATGCCACGCACAGCAACATGGATGGATCTACAGATCATCACACTAAGTGACGTAAGCTAGACAGAGAAAGACAAATACCATATGATACCACCTATGTGTGGGATCTAGAATATGACACCAATGAACCTGTTTATGAAACAGAAACAGACTCACAAATATAGAAAAGAAAACTATGGTTCCCAAAGGGAAAGAGGGGGAGGGATAAATTAGGAGTTTGGGATTGGCAGATACAAATTACTATATATAAAATCGATAAAGAACAAGATCCTACTGTATGGCACAGGGAATTGTATTTTCCCGGTGGTAAAAAAAGAATATATATAAATATTTAAATAACTGAATCCTTTTGCTGTATACCAGAAACTAACACAACAGTGTAAATCATCTTTTATTTTATCAATATAAAATCATTTATTTTATCAATAAAAGATAAATTAAAATAAATAAAATAAATAAATAAAATAAAAAAGATAAATTAAAAAGAGAACACAAATTATGTCCAATTAATTATATTCCCTCTGTTACTACCAGCAATATTGTAAATTAAAGTGTTTACAAGAGTCCTTCTATATAGAATAATCTCAATCTGTCAATGCAAAATACCAAGTGCCTTTGCACAGCAACAGAAATCAAAGTAAGTGCTAACTATGTCTGGAAACCTCTTAGAACTCTAACATCTTTCACCAATTACACCAAAGGGAAAAAACAACATCCAGTGAACACCTATTAGGATTCCTCTGTAGCATCTATTGGAGGAGGGCATGGCAACCTCCTCCAGTATTCTTGCCTGGAAAATTCCATGGATAGAGGAGCCTGGTGGGCTATAGTCTGTCTGTACAGAAGTTGTTGTGACTGCCTGGGAAAGAGTGAGCACCAAAAAAAAAAAAAAGCAAACCACAACAGAAACCTTATCCTAAAAGTGGAATTGAGATCTAAGCAGAAGTGCCAACCTAATAAAAAGACTTCCTCTTCAATCATTAGGTCGTAAAACTAAAACCAGCCCATATTAGATGTGGGCAAACATCGTAGTTGACTTCTGTCCATTTGCCAATGTTTTTCAGAGATGAATACGCTAAAGTCCCTTGAGTGTGTGCTGGGAGTGCTGGGGGACTGTGTGCCAGTTCCCCGAGCAGAGCGGGTGCATGCTGAGGTTTCTGAAGGCTCCACTGTTTGGAATGAGCATATATAACCCAACAACAACAGCTGCTCATGGCCGGGGCCTGGCCGCGATGGAGTCAACCAGCTAAACGACAACTGGAGATGACACTGGTCGTTGTCGGGTGAAGCCAGCAACAAAGGAACAGATGAGCTCTGTGTCCTCGGGGCCTGCAGCAATGCAGTCAGGGCAGAGCCGCCGTGGCGATGGAGCTCGGGGCGGCATGGTGTGACGCTGACACCGACTCAATCAAATGCCCACTGTCTTGTCTGCTTCAGACAAACCCTGTACACACCCTCCCAACACACACACACACACACACGCATGCGACATACACATGCAGACTGATGTTTTGCTTCCTGTGCTTGGAGGCACTGGGTTTTTGAGATAAGCGCATGCTCAGTTGCACAGTCGTGTCTGACTCTTTGCCACCCCGTGGACTGTAGTTCTCCAGGCTCCTCTGTCATGGGATTCTCCAGGCAAGATACTGGAGTGGGTTGCCATGCCCTCCTCCAGGGGATATTCCCGACCCAGAGATCAAACCTGCATCTCCTGCATTGATAGGCAGATTCTTTACCACTGTGCCACCTTGGAAGCTCTAAAAATGCTGTAAGTACAGACACTGTAGATGCATTGCAGGTTGATGGGCCCCCTCCTGCCCACTGCAGGCTCTATATAAGGCAGGTGTGCAAATGGCACCCCTAGAAATAGTTAGGTCTGTCGATATAAAAATACATAAAATAAAAGACAAGAACTGTTCTAATCAGTTGCCACCTTTTAAAATCCTGGCAAGTTCACATAAAATGTTAGGGCTCCAGTTTCCTTTGATTTGAAGACCCAGGCTCCCTCCTCCCTCCAGGAAACCATTAACTTGCATTGCAAGGCTACTCCTCCCAAAACTTGCTTTTTCCCACTACCTGCTTACTAACTCACATTTGCTACCTGCCTGGCCTCTGTAGGGTCTGAGTTCAGGTCACCTATAGACACTCATTCAAATCTAGGGTGGCCCTAGTGGTAAAGAACCCACCTGCAATGCAGGAGACATAAGAGACTTGGGTTCGATCCCTGGGTTGGGAAGCTCCCCTGGAGGAAGAAATGGCAACCCACTCCAGTATTCTTGCCTGAAGGATCCCATGGGCAGAGAAGCCTGGTGGGCTGCTGTCCACAGGGTCGCAAAGAGTTGGACATGACTGCAGCAACACAGCACAACATATGCGTAGATCTTCAACCTCCGGGGGTGAGGGTGGTATCTTTTGAGCTGCCCCAGGCTCAGCCCAGCTCTTCACACACTGTCATCTCGTTTGAGTCGTCCACTGATGCATGTTCCATGGGCTCAGAGAGCTGACATGGACATGACCTCACAGCTGGATGCTGTTGGGAGACGGACAGAAGCTTGGGAATCATTCATCTGCTTTAGATCCTCAGGACCCATTTGAGTTAGTAAGTCCTTCAGCAAAGTCCACCTCACATGGATTTCCTTAGGAGAGACTGTGTCTGGGGTTGGGAGTCAGACTGCATGTGTTCAAGCCCCGCCTCCACAGATCTGTGTGACCCTGGACAAGCTGTTTCACCTCCCTGTCTGACGTTCTTTCTCTCTCAAGTGGAGATGAAAACAGGATTTATCTCAGAGGTCTGTGTGCAGATTAAATGAAGTAATACATAAACATATCTCCTACAGCACCTTTACTCAAAATATTTCCTTGTTATTATATCCTTGGAAGCTGAACATACCAAATTTTAAAAGTACATAGTTATTACAGGCCATTTACAGCATTCTTCTAAGCTGAAATACTTTCATAGGTTGTTGTCCAGTTGCCAAGTCATGTCCAACTCTTTGCAACCCCCACGGACTTGCATAAGACATAGACATAAATCACTACCATAAATCTCTGTTTGAAATAATTATACTCTTAGAAAGATATGAAGTAGAAGGAAAGGCAGTGACAATCTATGCCACTCTGGATCCACAAGCTGCCAGAACTGGAAGGAAAGCTAAGCCTTCCCTAATCCAGTGGATTTAACAACTTATTTTAGCAGCAGAAACCATTTCTTTGAATGCAGTCTTACACCAAAGCCATGAACGAGAGCAATGTGGCAGCTTTGGCTGAAGGGGAGGTGAGGTCCCAGAACTGGGCTCTGGCTTCACCCAGCATGTTCTCAGAAGCTGTTGCTAAGGACCCCTGATCTTGGCTAAGCACTCTCCTTTGACAGTGGGAAAGATTAAGACCATTCATATCTCTCCAAGGATAAGAAGGTTCATGTCAAGGACTAAGACCGAACTGTTGCTGTATCCCCAGCATCCAACCATGTACCTGGAGCTCAGGACCCTAGCAGCTCTAAGACTTGTGTGATGGGGGCTCTAACACAGGGGAGGTGCCAGGCTGCAAAAGTCTGAGGGGATGGGCTTCTAGGGTATGGTGATGACTGTTGTCATTATGGGAGAGAAAAATGCCATTACAGTCTAGATATGGTCCTGGGTATGGGGTTGATTCTTGGGGAAGTGATGGGGTGAGGATAAGGAAGCCTGAATTAAGCAAACAAAAATATCGCTATTAGGGCTGGATACCATCTAAAAACTGGAGAAGGAAATGGCAACCCACTCCAGTACTCTTGCCTGGAAAATTCCATGGATGGAGGAGGCTGGCAGGCTATAGTCCATGGGGTCGCAAAGAGTCAGATACAACTGGGCGACTTCACTTTTACTTTCACCATCTAAAAATATCAAGATGAATGAGCCACTTTTCACCCCAGGCATTCTGTTGAATTCCAATTCTGCCCAGAAATTTGGGAAAGGATAATTAGTTTAGTTTCAAAGTGTGGTGCCCAGACCACTTACATCAGAACTACCAGGGAGCCTACTGCAAGTGCAAATTCATGAGCCCCACACCAGAATTATTCAATTAGAATCTCCAGTAGTAGAATCCATACATTTACATTCTCCACGAGCTTCCCAGATGTTCTTGTGCAGAAAAAAGTTTGAGAAGCACCATATTTCATCTCTCCGGGGCTCAACCATGATGTCACCAGGAGCCATCTGGAGAGCTTTACTTTGCTTGGGCCCTACCCTTAGAGATTCTGATTTAATAGGTCTGGAGTGGGACCTGAGAACTGAGATGCTTTCCAAAATCTCCCCCAGTGTTGTAGGGCAGAATGGTTTACATTCATTCATAACTCGCTGCCAGAGGGGAAGGGGAGTCTCCAATTTCATGAATTACTTCTATTATAACCAAATGAAAATGCAGATATTCTAATTGGCCCTTAGAGATAAGCTGCTACTTTTCCTTTCGGTTTGTCTCTAGCCACCTAGGCAGTAGAAAGACGAAAGTTTTCAGCAAAGCCTTGTCAAAAGCCTTTTGTGAATACTGAAGTTGCTTTCTAAATGGGTTGGATGCCCAAGAACCTACTGTATACAGCACAGGGAACTTGGCTCAATATTATGTAACAGCCTAAATGGGAAAAGAATTTGAAAAAGGATCCGTGTATATGTATAACTGAATCACTTTGCTGTACACCTGGAATTATCACAAATTATTAATCAAGTATAATCCAATATAAAATAAAAAAATGTGTTGGATACATTTACAAAGCATACTTTAAAATAAAGTTGATTGAGGTATACTTGGTTTTTAACAAAATGCTTCTATTTAAATGCAGTTTGGGCTTCCCTGGTGATTCAGTGGTAAAAAATCTGCCTGCCAGTGTAGGAGACATGGGTTCCATCCCTGATCTGGGAAGATCCCACATGCTGCAGGGCAACTAAGCCCGCGTGCCACAACTCTTGAGCCAGTGCTCTAGAGCCTGGGTGCCATAAACTACTGCATGCTGCAGCTACTGAAGCCCGGGCACTCTAGAGCCTGGGCTCTGCAACAAGATAAGCCACTGCAATGAGAGGCTCGTGCACTGCAACCAGAGTAGCCCCTGCTGGCCACAACTAGAGAAAGGCCCAAGCAGAAGTGAAGACCCAGCACAGGCAAAAATAAACAAAAACAAAAAAAAAACATTAAAAAATAAATAAATGCACAGTTTGATGAGCTTTGAGGGATATATGCTCCCAGGTAACCACCACAATTGAGATACATAATATTTCTACCACGTCTGAGAAAATTCCCTCTTTACTCCTTTGCAGTCAATCCCCTACCCCTACCCTTTGCCCAGGCAACCACTGATCTGCTTTCTGACATAGTGGATTAGTTTAGACTGTTCTAGAATTTGATATAAATGGGATCAAACTGTATGAACTTTCTATATCTGATTTCTTTTGCTCAGCACTATGTTTTTAAGAATTATCCATAGCATGAATTATACTGTTCATGTTTCTTCTCTGTTTCAAAAGTAAGTGCACAGGCCTTCTGGGTACCACTTCCAGAGAAAAAAGCTGGTTTCTGGAATGAAGTGAAAGGGAAGTGAGAAAGTAAGACAATTGGCTAGATGGCCTTCTTCAAAGAACTTGACCAGCAAGGCGAGAAGGAAGTGACCAAACTGAGGTAAGGGGAGTTTTCACCGAGGCAGGTGATTTCTGCAGGAAGGAGCATGCTGGGGAGATGGCAGAGCTGAGCTTAGGATGTGGCAAGTAAGAGAAGAAAGGGAAGCAAATATAGGGGCCAAAGACAAACATCACCAGTTTAAAAAATGTTGGTCTCTGCGGTGGTCTAAAAAAATGTCTAAAAATTCTCAGGTCCTCCTCTTTGAGAGAGAGAGAGAGAGAGAGAGAGCTTAGTTCCCTTCCCCTTCAGAGCTGGCCGGACTTGGTGACTCACTGCTGACGAGTGAAAGCGGTGGAGGGTGGCTGGTCACTTCTGACGCTAGTCCTTGGAGATGCTGTGGCTTTCGTTGTGGTTACCCTCTTTGGGGTCAGTGGGCTCTGGGAGCAGCTGGCGGGGACCTAACATGGTGAAGACTGAAGAGCCCTCTTCTCTGAGGGAGACTCGCAGGATGAGCAGGACACAGGACATGTGGAGCCGAGGGACTCGCATGTACTTATGGCCTGGAGCTGAGGGGACATGGCTCATTCAAGGAACTCTAGGAAGTTCTCTTTGGGAGCCGTCTGCATCTCTCTTTCTTCATCCAGATCTACCAGTATGCATTTATTCTAAATTACTGGTCCAGTTCCACTCAGATTCACAACATCATAGGAATCTCATGAAATTCATAGTGATTACTACCATGTTCCAGTACGACATTATGGCTTAACTGGCCTTGCTGATGGCCTGGATAGCTGACCTTTATCTACAAAATTACTTCATGGTAAGGACTTCCCTGGCAGTCCAGTGGTTAGGACTCTGAGCTTCTACTGAAGGGGGTCCAGGTTCCATCCCTGGTCGGGGAACTAAGACACCACATGCCACAGGGTGAGGCCAAAAAAAAAAATATTAATTCAAGGTGGGAGGTGTCCCGAGGACCACACAGGGACCACACAAGTCCCTAGGGTAAGAACAGTATATAACCTTATCCTCATGCTTTTATTGTGGTCAGACAGGTGAGTGGTGAGAGAAGATATATTGCTAGATTTCAATAAGTAAAACCTTCCTGCATTCAAATCCCAAGCAAATTCATTTGACAAAGAATCTACTCTTGTCTGCTGGGAAATTTGAACTAGTCTAGACCACACATAGCAGACAAAAATTTGGCAGACTTATATTGAATATATGGGCATCAAGCCACAGTGACTATTCACACACTTTCATACAAATGCTCATGAAGATGAATTAATTTCTGCTGTGACTGACATTCTGCAGCAATTTCCAAAAATGCAGACACAGTAAAGTATAATTACTATTTGTAATTAATTTGTAATTTATGAGCCTTCCTGAGGAAATAAGCAGCTCCCTGAGATGGAGATTCTGACACGAGACCTAGAGAGAAACAGTGAGCAGATGGTTTTGAGTTCTATCCAGTCTTCATTGCAAGCTGGGGGAGAAGTAAGTGTCCAGTAAAGAGAAGCAGACCATAGTATATGTTCTAAGAACTAAACGGCAATGCCTCATTGAGGCAGCATGGGGACAGTTTTGAACACATCTGGCATTCACTGGCGATTGGACAGGGTATTAATATTGTAGAAAGTAATGCTTGAGGGTAGACTCTCTTAATTAGTAGTGTCCAAAAGAAAGTGGCACCCCACTCCAGTACTCTTGTCTGGAAGATCCCATGGACAGAGGAGCCTGGTGGGCTGCAGTCCATGGGGTGGCTGAGAGTCGGACACGACTGAGCGACTTCACTTTCACTTTTCACTTTCATTCCTTGGAGAGGGAAATGGCAACCCACTCCAGTGTTCTTGCCTGGAGAGTCCCAGGGATGGGGGAGCCTGGTGGGCTGCCTTCTTTGGGGTCGCACAGAGTCGGACACGACTGAAGTGACTTAGCAGCAGCAGCAGCAGCAACAGGAGCAAAAGAACGTTCCATGATGATGGAGATGCTCACTATCCAACACAATACCCACTAGACATGATATGTGGCTTCTGAGCACTTGAAATGTGGCTAGGAAGATTAAGAAACTAATTTTAATTTTTATTTAATTAATTTAAATGTAAATAGCCGCAAGTGGCCAGTGGCTAGTGTATTGGGCAGTGCAATTCTAATTAATGTGGGTTGAAAGATATGATTCTTTAAAACCATGAGCTCCTTAAAGAATGGAGATGTGTCTTTGACGGTCACTCTGGCACTCAGCACAGTCTCTGACATATAGTAGGTTTTCAATAAATGCTTATTAACAGACCCTCAGCAGCCCGAAGAGGACTGGCTTTGTAATACAAAAGGTGACTGTAGAATTTCCCAAAGGGTATTTCAAAGCCTTAGATCCACAAAGTACTCTGGAGAGAAAGAATTCCCTGGTCACATATATCTGTATGTTCTATATCTTGCTTGGGGGATTAGGATCCATATTAGGGTATTAATGAAACCAGAATAGTTTTATTATTTCACTGTTTCCCATAGTTATTGGACCATGCAACCCCCCTTTTCACATAATACCTCTGACATCTCTTAGAACTAGTAGATTCTGGGAGAAATACTTTGGAGGATGTCAAAATAATGACAGGATAGGAGGAAGACTTCCAGTGAATTCCTTGAAAAGCAGTAGCCCCAATTTCTAGTACATGGTCAGAAGGTAATAAATACCTACTGAATGGTCTGGAAATGATGGGCTTCCCAGGTGGGGCAGTAGTAAAGGATCCACCCATGCAGGAGACGTGAGTTTGATCCCTGGGTCAGGAAGATCCCCTGGAGAAGGAAATGGCAACCCACTCGAGTATTCTTGCCTGGGAAATCCCATGCACAGTTGAGCCTGGCAGGCTATAGTCCATGGGCTCACAAAGAGTCAGACAACTGAGCATGCATGTGCACTAGAAATGACTCTCTTCCAATTAAAATCAGAAGTTATCTATAAACCATTCCCACTCAGCAAAGGTAAAGAAAGAAGGCAGAGTGTGGCTGGGAGGTCTTGGTATTCTTCACCTGACTATATTGGGTGTACCTGCCGAACTAGAAGATGATCTGACATATGAATTAGACAGAAGTATGTAATAGCAAATTAGAACAGAAATAATATGAGTTATTAATATATGCTAATGCTTCAAGATTCTGTACTTAAAAAATTTAAAGCAGGCAGCTAATTGTTGAATGATTAGAATATCAACCCATTTACAAAGGAATGATCAATCCAGAGATACAGATGGTGTGAACAAGGATGAAACATGGGTCCTGGATCATCGAAAAAGCAAGAGAGTTCCAGAAAAACATCTATTTCTGCTTTATTGACTATGCCAAAGACTTTGACTGTGTGGATCACAATAAACTGTGGAAAATTCTGAAAGTGGTGGGAATACCAGACCACCTGACCTGCCTCCTGAGAAATCTATATGCAGGTCAGGAAGCAACAGAACTGGACATGGAACAACAGACTGGTTCCAAACAGGAAAAGGAGTACATCAAGGCTGTATATTGTCACCATGCTTATTTAACTTATATGCAGAGTACATCATGAGAAACACTGGGCTGGATGAAGCACAAGCTGGAATCAAGATTGGTGGGAGAAATATCAATAACCTCAGATATGCAGATGACACCACCCTTACGGCAGAAAGTGAAGACCTAAAGAGCCTCTTGATGAAAGTGAAAGAGGAGAGTGAAAAAGTTGGCTTAAAGCTCAACATTCAGAAAACTAAGATCATGGCATCCGGTCCCATTACTTCAAATAGATGGAGTAATAGATGGCAAAATAGATGGAGAGTAATTTATGGCAAATAGATGGAGAAACAGTGGAAACAGTGGCAGACTTTATTTTCTTGGGCTCCTAAATCACTGCAGATGGTGACTGCAGCCATGAAATAAAAAGACGTTTACTCCTTGGAAGAAAAGTTATGACCAACCTAGACAGCATATTAAAAAGCAGAGACATTACTTTACCAACAAACGTCTGTCTAGTCAAGGCTATGGTTTTTCCAGTAGTCATGTATGGATGTGAGAGTTGGACTATAAAGAAAGCTGAGTGGTGAAGAATTGATGCTTTTGAACTGTGGTGTTGGAGAAGACTCTTGAGAGTCCCTTGGACTGCAAGGAGATCCAACCAGTCCATCCTAAAGGAAATCAGTACTGACTGTTCATTGGAAGGACTGATGTTCAACCTGAAACTCTAATACTTTGGCCACCTGATGTGAAGAACTGACTCACTGGAAAAGACCCTGATGCTGGGAAAGATTGAAGGCAGGAGGAGAAGGGGATGACTGAAGATGAGATGGTTGAATGGCATCACCGACTCAATGGACATGAGTTTGAGTGAACTCTGGGAGTTGGTGATGGACAGGGAGGTTTGGCATGCTGCAGTCCACGGGGTCCCAAAGAGTCAGACATGACTGAGCGACTGAACTGAACTGAGAGACAGGAAAAGAAAAAGGTCCTCTCTGAGAAGAAAAATGTGCACAAAAGACAAAACAAGAACCTGATTGAGACCAGGTTAGTCACTTACGGTCTTGAGTTTTGCTAATGCCTTAGTAAGAAAGGATTGGAATTAACTCTAGATCCACAACATAGTTTCAGCTAAAATTTGTTTGTAGTTATTGTAAATACATACACTTATGATTACATTTACTAATCTATATATAGACCAGTCCACAGTATGGATTAATCTCTTTGCAACAAATCTCTTCTGAAACTTGAACTTAGAAACAAAAATCTCTTAGATCTAGTTAAGCAGAGGAATTTGGATGGGAGAAATTCCAATCAAAACCATCAGTCATGCATGGTACCCTCTGCAGTGAGGTGCCCAGACAAAGCCTGTCCCTGCAGGGCTGAACACGTTACATGTGGGTGATCTGTAGATTTCATCATGTGCTCTAGATCTTCTCACTTAGAAAAGGGGCTTTAACGTGAAAAGTGTATGCCTACTCTAAACATGGGGCTTCCCAGGTGGCACTAGTGGTCAAGAACCTGCCTGCCAATACAGGAGCCTGGGTATGATCCCTGGGTTGAGATGATCCCCTGGAGGAGGGCATGGCAAACAACTCAAGTATTCTTGCCTGGAGAATCCCATGGACAGAGGAGTCTGGTGGGCTATAGTCCATGGGTCACAAAGAGTCGGACAAGACTGAAGTGACTAAGCACGCAGGCACTATAAAGATACCACCTCAGTGTTCACAAAGACGGCTGAATTCCCCACTCCAGGAGGGACCACCCCATATCCTGGGAAATTGTTTAGTCCACGTGACTGTGCACACCCCCCTCCAACTGCATCCAGAAAGGGCAAGTACCACCACTGGCCACTCCTCTCAGCGTCACTGTTGCCTGCAGACCACCTTGCCTCTCTGAATGTCTCCATCACCGCGTGTCTGAGAAGGGGGTGCAGGGGGCAGGACCAGAGACAGAGCTCACTCAGAGCCCTTGGCCCTGGGTCCACAGCCTGCTTGTCATGTTCACCTTTGGTCTTTGTTGGTCAGGCTTTTTAAAGCATAATGTTTGATTTTTCTGCTTATTATAAAAGTGATACATGCTTGTGATAGAAAACTTGAAAAGTTCAATAGGCATGTATTTGACATATTTCCTTTCTCATCTATGATTAGATGACTCTACTTGCCACCCTAGTAGATATACATATGATTAGAGTGATTTTCCAATACAGTTTTGAATTTTGATTTTATTACTTAATATTATGTGCTGAGATTTTCCCATGGGCATCGTATTCAACTCTAATTGATTATATTATAGGCCCTGAAATAAAGCAAACCATATCTCACCCTGACCCAGTTAAAAAACAAAAACAAAACAAAAAACCCCAAACCAACTATTTTTCATCCCATAAACCAGAAGCAAAAGCTTACTGGACATCAGCAAAGGATGAATAAACGGGACTAACAAAGACATATGGCAGGTTTTGCCCCATTGAGCCCACTAACTCGGCACAATGCAGTTCATTGAAAATAATCCCACATTCCTGTGCTATTTTTCAAATTGACACTTTAGAACATGTCTGCCAAAGCTCCTAAAATGGTCTCTGGCAGGCTCTTCCACTCAGCTGTGGGCATTTGGGTTGCCCTGAACAACCACCCCTAGCTGATGCCATGCTGGACACACAGACACGCACATGCCATCTAAACTGATAAAGTCCCACAAATGCAATTCTCCAGCTACTCTCCATGCCAGGTATACCCGCTCTGCTGGCATGCTAGGCTTTAATTCATGAAAGAAAGAAAGTGAAGTCGCTCAGTCGTGTCTGACTCTTTGCGACCCCATGGACTGTAGCCTACCAGGCTCCTCCACCCATGGAATTTTCCAGGCAAGAGTACTGGAGTGGGTTGCCATTTCCTTCTCCAGGGGATCTTCCTGATTCGAGGATTGAGCCCGGGTCTCCGGCATTGCAGGCAGACACGTTACCATCTGAGCCACCAGGGAAGTCTTAACTCACGAAGACTTCATTAGGCAAAAAGGAAAGGTCACGTTGGACCAGAGACAATAAGGCTGGAGACACACTGTGTCGAAGATGATACTCTCCGTAAGTCATGCTGGGGGGACTCTTGGTATGATTGCATTCACATACAGACAACAGCCCCAGAGACATTAAATGCCTTGCTCAGCATCAGACAACGACTGCGGCAATATTATCGTGGAAGCATGCTTGTCAAGGCCAAACGGCCAGACTCGCTGGCTCAGGCTCTTTCTTCTCCAATGCCTGTGTCCATGCTGGGACCATTTGGCTGGAAGTGAGAGAACCCGCCTGACAAGAAGCAACCCTCAGGCCTCTGCACAGATGATGCTGCCAAACAAAAGGCCCTTTCAGAAGCCTCACAATGGCTCTTCCTTGCTAGCTGTTTGAGGTAGTGGCTCTGGCGCATGTGAGAGGCTCTGCTTCTTTTCACAGTCCTGACCTGATCTTGCCATTTCAGGCCAGCCTTGGCTACTGCACCCACCAAGGGTCCCCCAGGCGTGCATGGGCATGCCCTGGCCACCTCTTAGGGGAACACAAGGTCATCGCGTGTCTGGGCTGAGATGAGGCGTGCTGGGTCTGTATGAGACAAGGCTTTCCAAGTCTTTGGTCTGCAAACTGCTGTTCTTCCATCTGGTCCTAAAGCACCCATTTTTCAAGCAGTGTTGGTGGCTGAAGCCTAAAATCACTTGGTGCATGAATCTCAATCGTCAGCCAAGAGTCACTGCCTACAAACTGGGAGAGTTGGGGAAGCTTGGGGGTGATAAGATGGCAGTAAGGAGAGTAATGACGGATGGAGAGGAACATGGGTTGGATGTTGAGAAATCGCCCACCACGCGTGTTTGAAGTAAAGATAACGAGTATAGGAAGCAGATGGAATAACACATGTCAAGAGTGTAGCGAAACATGTGGAACTCAAGAAATGGAGCTATTGTTTATTTCTTGAAAATGCATGTGTGCCAGGCACATAGTGGCAACTGAATGATGGGGTGTCACACGGTGAAGTGGGAGGGCTGAGGAGTGAGAAGGGACGAGGCTGAGTCACTTTTTTCCCCTGAGGCCCTCCTGTATGAGGACCTTCATTTACTTCCCATCTCCCTCTCTAAGTCTTCTTTCTTCCTCACCCCATCAGCAGTGGTGGGGGCGGGCTTGGGGCAGGGTGGAGGCAAGGAGAGAACACTCAAAATCGAGAAACACATCACCAAGGAACAGTGTTGCCCCCAGTTCGTTCCTTGGGTCACGACGTCCATGAGATGTTAATGAGTAATAACAGAAAATTTCCAGGACTTCCCTGGTGGTCCAGTGGTTAAGAATCTGCCTTGCAATGCAAGGGACGTGGATTCAATCCCTGGTCTGGGAACTAAGATCGCACATGCCGTGGAGCAACTGAGCCCACACGCCACAGCTACTGAGCCCTAGCGCCCTGGAGCATACCACGACTAGAGAGTCCTGTGCGCCACAACGAAAGATCCCCCATGACACACAGCGAAGATCCTCAGTGCTCCAACTAAGGCCTGATGCAGCCAAATAAATAAATATTAGGGAAAAAAAAATTTCAGCAGCCAAATGCAATTAAATTGGGAGTGGGGATGGTGCTACAGAAAACCGAACCAGTTTCTTCACTGGATGAGTTCGCAAGGCCTTTGCTCTGTAAATCTTGGGTCTTCAAAGGGTGGGGGTGATACAGCATTTTGGAAACTCATTTGATCAAGAAAAGAAAATCCATTTTTCACTGATCAGTTCTTGGGATCAACATCCTGAGGAATATTCTTGGCCAAAACAGATCCTTAGATTTTTCTTCTTGGCTTGACTTTCCCACCTCACTGAGCTAGCCACCCCCATCCTCGAGGAGAAGAAGAGATGATGTGCTAACAAGAGAAATTTCCTAATTTGAGAGTAATTGTCATCTAGAGTCTTGCCCCCCTCAGAGGAGCACTGAGATCACCTGCGGGCAAAATGAACCGAGTGTTTATCAGGGGCACAGAATCAGAATCTGCACTGTGGTGAGATGCCCAGTTGATTCATATGCACATTGTATTTGAGAGGGAGGAACTTCCCTGGGATTCCAGTGGCTACGACCCTTGAGCTCCCAGTGCAGGGGACCCGGGTTTGATCCCTGCTCAGGGAACTAGATCCCACATGCTACAGCTGAGACTTTGCGTGCTGCAACTAAAGATTCCATGTGCAGCAACTAAGACCCAGCACAGCCAGATAAATACATGGCTAGCTATTTTTCAAAAGTTTGCAGTGGAGACCTGGGGTGCTTGGTCCTGGGCACTATCCTCAATGATTCTGTTTTGGTGTATCTGGGGTGAGGCTTGGGTAAGTCCATTTTAAAATATCACCTCCAAGAAATTCTGATGCAGCCGTGTGTGGACTCCTATTGAGAAACACTGACTTAATGTAAAAGCTCCTATGGCCCATGGACAGAGGAGCCTGGCAGGCTGTTGTCCATAAGGTTACACAGAGTCAGGCACAACTGAAGCGACTTGGCACGCATGCAGACTCATGGCCCAAGTGTTCTCAGGCGCTCAGTCATGTCTGACGCTTTGCAGCCCCATGGCTTGTAGCCCTCCAGGCTCCTCCATCCATGGGATTTCCCAGGCAAGAATACTGGAGTGGGTTGTCATTTCCTCCTCCAGGGGATCTTCCCGACCCAGGGATCAATGCATCTCTTTTGTCTCCTGCATTGGCAGGCAGATTCTTTACCACTAGCCTCACCTGGGAAGCTCTGCTATAAAGTAACAGAACAGCCCTGTGCTAACTCTTGGTTTCGTGGCAGCACCTCTACAAGATACGTGACGGTATAATCATTGTTAGAAATAAGGCAGTGGAGCCCTGGAGAGAGATGGTGAAGGTGCTGGACGAAGGTCACCCAGGGGTGAGCAGGTCATCACGATGAACAAGAACACTCCTGTCTTTCCTGCCTGCCTCGCCAACCTCTCTCCTCCTCCTCCCTCCTCTGTTCTTTATTCACCAGCTTCTGCATGGCTAACAGCCCTCTCTGAGTCTGCTTTTGTCTTTAGTGAAAAGCTAACAAAACACTGTTGCTCCTGGTGCTGGCTAATGACTGCGCCTGATTAGCGCCATTCTGTCAGCTGACTCCCAGGCAGCCCGGCCAGCCAGCAGCCTGCTTATTCAATCAGCGCCTGGCCCATTTGCTAATTACCAGCATCATTTAGGCTCGTTTCCTTGACTGTGAACTTGCTCGAGTTCAAATCATCTTCAGCTGTTGCCTTTACAGGAGAACAGAATCATTTGTCACATCTGTCAATGCTCCAGCCTCCCCTCCCTGCTGGAGACTCAATGAAATCCCGTGTGTCTCCGGTTCCCAGGCTGCTGCTGACCAGCGGGTCCCAACGGGAGCCGTGAGGCAGACCCTGTGCACAGACGGACGTGCTGGCCTTCCTCACTGGGCTGCCAGGGTGACCTCTTCCCTGCTTCTGAATCCCAACTGTATTCCCACTCGGAGGCCTGACAGAGTGGCCTACTGTCCCCTCTCACAGGGATGGAGGGTTTTCCCAGGAGATGGGATTTTTTGTGATAAACCCAGGAGACTGCATCACCGTAGACCTGGCCCACCAGGACACACAGTGCGAGAGCGTTTGACATCCTCCCAGGAGCTATAATTGGGGTCTAGATCAGAGAACTGACTGGGAATTGAGGTTCCATCGTTCTCTGGCAGACCTGATACTAAGGATTCACATCTATCTCTTCAGTGCTCTACACTTCATTTTGCTTTTAATCTCAACTACTAACTCGGTAGGATGAAGCTTTATTTCCAACAGTGGATAAGTGGAGGTCTGCAGGCATGTTCTGAGATGAGGGTGGCACCAGAGAAGGAATGATGGTGTGTAACCCCTTTAAACGGAGGGGCCTCATCCTCCAGGGACTCTTCCTGATTCAAAACCACATTAAGCATCTTCAGTGGCTAAGTCAAAGATCTCTCTTGGAAAATGGCACTTGAAAATAAACTGGTTATTTTCAAACATCTTTTGATATTGATTTCTAACATATTAATAATTCCACAGTGATAAGTGAAAAGACTCTGTATGATTCCAATACTTCTGTTTTTGTTGTTGTTCAGTCACTAAGTTGTGTCTGAATCTTTGCAACCTCATGAACTGCAGCACACTAGGCTTCACTGTCCTTCACTATCTCCTGGATTTGCTCAAACTCATGCCCAGGGAGTCAATGATGCCATCCAACCATCTCATCCTCTGTTGCTCCCTTCTTCTCTTGCCCTCAATCTTTCTCAGCATCAGGGTCTTTTCTAATGTGTTGGCTCTTGGCATCAGGTGACCAAACTGTTGGAGCTTCAGCAACAATCCTTTCAATGAATATTGATTTCCTTTAGGATTGACTGGTTTGCTCTCCTTGCTGTCCAAGTGTCTCTCGAGTCTTCTCCAGGACCACAGTTCGAAAGCATCAATTCTTTGGCGCTTAGACTTCTTTATGGTTCACCTCTCATATCTGGACCTGACTACTGGAAAACCATAGCTTTGATGCTATGGATCTTTGTTGGCAAAATGATGTCTCTACTTTTCAATACCACTAGACTATGAAATTTTTGCACCTTGTTTTATGTACCTGGATATGTTCCAGTGTGTCCTAGATTACAGCCTATGGGAACTTGAGTAGAATTTGTATCCTATTGTTGTGTGAAAATTGTATAAATCTTAATTATGTTGAAGTGGTTCATGGTGCTTTTCAGGTCTACTATAGCCTTCCACTTCACTGTATATTCATTCTATTAATTTTCAAGAGTTTGATATTAAAACTCCAACTAAAAATCTTAATTTATCTACTTAAAAAAATAATTGTAATATTTAGTGGAACTAAATGTAACCTTGTTCTGTATTTTCCAAGTCTCCTGTAAATGTGTTATCATACTATCATAATTTAAAAAATAAAAAAGAGAAAAAAAGCCACATTAAACATCTATTATGTACTTGGCAACATCAACAACATCAACTCAAAGAGTTGACAACCCACGGAAGACGCTGATACAAATACAATGAACTATATCTGTTACAAGGCTACTGAGGAGATCCCCAGGATGGCAAAAGGCCATGTGAGCCGGGGAAGGTAGAATTAGGGTAACTCTGCTTACTATATGCTGGTCACTGGCTTCCCTGGTGGCTCAGAGGTTAAAGCATCTGCCTGGAATGCAGGAGACCTGGGTTCAATCCCCAGGTCAGGAAGATCCCCTGGAAAAGGAAATGGCAACCCACTCCAGTACTCTTGCCTGGAGAATTCCATGGAGGGAGGAGCCTGGTAGGCTATAGTCCATAGGGTCGCAAAGAGTCGGACACGACTGAGCAACTTACCGTTATTGTTACTGTACATTCATTATTTCATTCAATAGCCAATATTTCTTAAGCACCTATCAAGTTTCTTAAGCACCTAACCTGTTTAAATTTTGAAAGTGAAAGTGTAGTCGCTCAGTTGTGTCCAACTCTTTTTGATCACATGGACTGTAGACCGCCAGGCTCCTCCATCCATGGAATTTTCCAGGCAAGAATACTGGAATGGGTTGCCATTTCCTCCTCCAGGGCATCTTCTCAACCCAGGGGTCGAACTGGGGTTTCCCACATTGCAGGCAGATTCTTTACCATCTGAATCAGCAATTCTATTAATATATACCTATTTTTCAAATGAGTAAAATGAGGCTTTGAAAAGCCTTGCTCAAGATTGCAAGTTGGTGAATGAATGGTTCAGGGCTTGAACCCAGAGAGTCTGATCCTTGTCTTTAAGCAGTCTGAGACTGAACCTCCTACCATTGTGGGATGCTGGGCCCTCAACATAACCCGTGCGGGGTAGCTGGCCCACAGCAGACAAAGCAACACAGTGGGCTCTGGGTGCAGAGGAGTGTGGCTGTGCCTGGCGGAAACATGGCAGAAAGAAACACGAGGTGGGGTTTAAGTGTTCTACACTGTGGAATCCCAAGGCACGACATTAGGAATGTCCCACTGGAGGTGTGGGAACTCTGGGACTGCTGATATTCAAAAGGAAACTGGCCGGAGAAGTGCTGCCCTTCTGGCCTCTAGCTGCATTCGATTCTAAAGAATGCACTAGAACAGGAAGCCAAATGCCTGACTCCTTCATAATCCTTTAAGGGCCAAAAAATGAGTGAGATTCATTGTATTTTTTAGACTGCATTTGTCAATTCTCAAAAACTTATCTTTTTTATACAATGAGAACATCTGGGTAACTTGCTTTGCATATCTAGGGTAATTGATATATGCAAATTGAATAAAATGTGTTCATTTGATATGACTGATTTTACTGTCAACATATTAAATCATAAAATTATTAAATATTAAATTAATAATTAATATTAAATTAATAACTGGCAATAGTAGAATTGGAAGTTCATGTTCAAGCACTGTCAATTATTGAAAGTGCTCGTTTCAGTAATAACAATCCACGGTGCAGTATTCTTAATGGATCCTGAACTGTGCTAAGTATCCAGACTGAAAATATATAATGACTGTCTTTAGAAACACCCTCAATATCATTTTCTGTTACTTTGCAGGTTTTGGTTTGTGGGAAATGAATACCTAATTTCAAACAGTTAAGCATTAAAAGCACTTGTTATCAATATGTACAAGCATTGCAATTAATCTCCCTGTAATTAAAATTAACAAAACAGGTAAGAAGGCTACTGTTTCAAGCAGAATTTAAAGAACTATAAACTTCTGGGAAGAAAACTGGTGTTCCTTCTTGCTCACAACCACTGTTAATAATTCCTGGCCAATCCAATCACTCTTTGTTCCCCATGCCCCCAAAGAGGCTCTTCTCTAGAACACTGGGTTGTCCCAGGCCTTTCTGTGACTCAGATTTCAAGCACCTGGCACTGTTGGGTGTTCGAATCCCTGGGGCCCTTCTTCAGTTGTAGAAAATACAGTTGACCCTTGAACAATGTGAGGGTAAGGGGACCCAACCCTTTGTGCTGTTGAAAATCTGAGTCTCGTGTATAGTTAGGCCCTCCATGACCAAGTTTCCTCTGTATCTATGGGTCTGCATCCACAGATTCAACCAACCTTGGATGGTGCAGTAATACAGTATATCAGGTATAGTTAGTGTTAGTTTCTCAGCCGTGTCCAACTCTTTGTGACTCCATGGACTGTAGCCCACCAGGATCCCCTGTCCATGGGATTCTCCAGGCAAGAATACTGGAGTGGGGTGCCATTCCCTTCTCCAGGGGATCTTCCCACCCAGGGATCGATCCCAGGTCTCCCACACTGCAAGCAGATTCTTTAACATCTGAGCCACCAGGAAAGCCTGCGTATAAGTGGACTTTATATGCAGTTTGAACTTGTGTTGTTCAAGGGTCTGCTGTAACTGAGAGTGTTCTGATGCAAAGGAAAGTTTTCTCTACTTGCTTGTTTTTTTTTGGTTTGTTTTATTTCTGGGGAGCAAAGTTCTTGACTTATATTTTTACTTATGACCTCACTCATCTGCTAACTTATTTTTTATATTGCCTGCTTTACAAAATTGTTGTTTCTTGCATTACCATATGTGTAACTGAATGTCTGGTATAATGATGATATATAGTTCTATAAGAGATCAATGATTGTACTAGTGTAACTCTAGATATGGGAAGACACACTATGAGGGGATATTTTCCTGGACCATAAGAGACTAGTAAGACAGGTGGTTCAGAGACTTTGGGGCACTGTTAATGAAACAATAGAAAGGGAAAGACTAGAGCTCTCGTCAGGAAACTTAGAGAAACCAAGTGAACATTGCATGCAAAGATGGGCACAATAAAGAAAAGAAATGGCATGGACCTAACAAAAGCAGAAGATACTAAAAACAGGTGTCAATACACAGAAGAACTGTACAAAAAAGATCTTCATGACTCAAATAACCATGATGGTGTGATCATTCACCTAGAGCCAGACATCCTGGAATGGGAAGTCAAATGGGCCTTAGGAAGCATCAGTATGAACAAAGCTAGTGGAAGGGATGGAATTCCAATTGAGCTATTTTACATCCTAAAAGATGATGCTGTGAAAGTGCTGCACTCAATATGCCAGCAAATTTGGAAAACTCAGCAGTGGCCACAGGACTGGAAAAGGTCAGTTTTCATTCCAATCCCAAAGAAAGGCAATGCCAAAGAATGCTCAAACTATTGCGCAATTGCACTCATCTCACACACCAGCAAAGTAATGCTCAAAATTCTCCAAGCCAGGCTTCCCTACGTGAACCGGGAACTACCAGATGTTCAAGCTGGATTTAGAAAAGGCAGAGGAACCAGAGATCAAATATCTCAGAAAAAATTTACTTTTGCTTTATTGACTATGCCAAAGCCTTTAACTGTGTGGATCACAACAAACTGTGGAAAATTCTTAAAGAGATGGGAATATCAGACCACCTGACCTGCCTCCTGGGAAATCTGTATGCAAGTCAAGAAGTCATAGTTATAACTGAACATGGACCAACGGACTGGTTCCAAATTGGGAAAGGAGTACATCAAGGTTGTATATTGCCTGGAGAATCCCAGGGACAGGGGAGCCTGGTGGGCTGCCATCTATGGGGTCACACAGAGTCAGACACGACTGAAGTGACTTAGCAGCAGCAGCAAGGTTGTATATTGTCACCCTGCTTATTTAGCTTATATGCAGAGTACATCATGAGAAATACTGGGCTGGAAGAAACATAAGCTGGAATCACGATTGCTGGGAGAAATATCAATAACCTCAGATATGTAGATGACACCACCCTTATGGCAGAAAGCAAAGAGGAACTAAAGAGCCTCCTGATGAAACTGAAAGAGGAAGTGAAAAAGCTGGCTTAAAACTCAACATTCAAAAACTAAGATCATGGCATTCAATCCCACCACTTGATGGCAAATAGATGGGGAAACGATGGAAACAGTGACAGACTTTATTTTCTTGGGCTCCAAAATCACTGTGGATGGTGACTGCAGGCATGAAATTAAAAGACGCTTGCTCCTTGGAAGAAAAGCTATGACCAACCTAGACAGCATATTAAAAAGCAGAGATAACTTTGCCGACAAAAGTAAGTCTAGTCAAAGCTATGGTTTTTCCAGTAGTCATGTATGGATGTGAGAGTTGGACTATAAAGAAAGCTGATCATTCAAGAACTGATGCTTTGGAACTGTGGTGTTGGAGAGGACTCTTGAGAGTCCCTTGGACTGCAAGGAGATCCAACCAGTTAATCCTAAAGGAAATCAGTCTTAAATATTCATTGGAAGGACTGATGCTTAAACTAAAACTCCAATAATTTGGCCACCTGAGGTGAAGAATTGACTCATTGGAAAAGACCCTGATACTGAGAAAGATTGAAGGCAGGAGGAGAAGGGGATGACAGAGGATGAGATGGTTGGGTGGCATCACTGACTCAACGGACAGGAGTTTGAGCAAGCTCCTGGAGTTGGTGAAGGACAGGGAGGCCAGGCTTGCTGCAGTCCATGGACTTGCAAAGAGACACAACTGAGTGACTATACTGAACTGAATGAGGCTGAGTTCAATAACAGCACGTGGGGTGGCCTATTGTTGAAATCTTCACCAGACCTGGCAATGAGGGTTCCTAGCACCTGAGCAGGAAATGAACCTGGGCCCTGGCAGTGAAATCACCGAGTCCTAACCGCTGAACTGTCAGGTGTAATTCCCTCTACTTATTAGCTTACACTCAATTCTATCTTACAACGACCTTCATATTTCCATATGTAAAGAAGAAATTAACATTCTCCTCTCTCCAAATGCTGTTTCTGCTCCTTTGGCTCAGAGAAACCCAAACATGGGTGTTGGGAAGAATCTCTTCCTCTAAGAGCACCTTTAGGGAAGGTGTCCCCCTCCACCTGAACACATCAGCTGAACAAAAGTGAACCAAACTCCCCGGAAGCAGACCTATGTTTTGGAGATGAGAGTGCTTGCTCTAGTCTCTTCATTCACCCACCCCTGTCCATTCTGTCCTAGACATTTCCTGAAACTAGCTTTATCAATTCCTTCCAGGCTTTTAACTCCCTTTGCTATTTGCACAGCCTTTTCTGTTTACTCAAAATAGCCTTTCTACAAATGAGCAAAACTCCATCATGATATGTTTTAGCTTCTTTCCACACCACATGTCCAACTGAATTTGGAGACAATTTAGTTCCTTCCAAGAGCTTTCTAGAAAGTGGTTGTGAAAGAAAATGAAGAGAGTGAATGCTTTAGCCAGTGATATAACACAAGACCCAGTAAGTCTTACTTTGTTCCAGAACTCGAATGATGCACAGAAAATATGCTTTCTGCCATGTATTCCAAAGCACAATATTAATAATAGATTTCAAGTTGAGAAACTCTAAAAGTGATGTATAAAACATCTGTTCATTCCCTAATGTCTTCTTTGCCAGATACAGGAACTCTAAACATGCATTAAACATGCCTTCTGGTTTTTGTATTTTGATTCTTTAATATCCGGGGCCTTGCTAAAAATGGAGGGATGGCCCTGATGAGGACTCACCAATTTCTAGAGATAGTAACCAACTCATCCTTGAGCTGTTTACTCACCAGTCAATACAAACTAACCAATCCAGGGCCCACTCCCCAAACCACCTCCTCTACGGCTGATCACACTTAGGGCTAAAATTCCTTTTCTCTCATCACCCTAGGGCCAGGTGAACAGCTTGGGGCAGCCCCTTTGCCCCAGAACCTTCTGAAATGATTCAAATCAGTCCATGTTTAGCCTTGTTACCCTGCCTTGCCCATTCCTTCCCAGGGAAACCACAACAAACGCGCCATGTTTTCCCTCCAACCTGTGTCCTTCCTGTCTGGCTCTCATGCCGTGGTGTGCCCGCTTCTTTGGGGATCTGTGAGTAAAACAAACTATTTTTTTAATGGCATCATCTCTTGATCTGCTGGCCTCACCAGACATAAATTATAACCTATATTTTAAGAACATGTGAGACTTCCCTGGTGGGCCAGTGGTTAAGAATCCACCTGCTAAAGCAGGGGACATAGGTTCAATCCCTACTCCAGGAAGATCCCACATGCTGGGGAGCAGCTGAGTCCATGTTCTAGAGTCCGAGAGCCACAACTAATGAGCCCATGGGCCACAACCCCTGAAGCTCGCATGCCTAGAGCCTGTAGTCTGCAACGTGAGAAGCCCATGCACCAGAATTAGGCAGTAGCCCCCACTTGTCATAGCTAGAGAAAACCCCAGTGCAGCAATGAAGATCCAGCACAGTCAAAAAATTAGATCCATCAATCAATCAATCTTTGAGAAAACAAACAAATAAAATGTACATAAAGAATAAGGAAGACAGGCTAGCAAAAGACTAGCCTGGCCCCTGCACTCTGGCCATTGTTCAAGCGGACTTGGATCAAAGTTAGTTACTCTGTCAGTTATGTTTACCAAAACTGCCACTTTGAACTGTTTTAGAGAAAAAGCATGATTTTTCCATAAAGCACTGTAATTATACTGCTAAGACAGCACTCAATAGAGCTGTTAAAGATAGCTGTGATGAGGGTATCCATAGTATGATACATGTTACAAAAGATGCCGGGTTTTTTAGGGGCCTTGACTTCTAAAGCACAGTTTGAGTCCAGCTGTAAAGATGGCTTATAAAGAAAATAAAAGAACTCCTCATTCGCCTAAACAATAAGAGTAAAGTGTTTTCAACCAAGTGTTCTCAATTCTCACATATTCCATTAAAACTGCATTGCAAGAGGTTCAGTATAAAAAGCCAAGTCCCCACGACACTGTATTCTCATCTTGGGCTCCCCTCTCTTTCTCCCTGGAGTAAAAGCTACTCAAAGACAGCTTAACTTAACTGTGTGTGTCTCGCAGCTGCCACCCAGTAGGTGCTAAATATTTATTCACCAACTGAAGAAATGTTTATTACCTTCTTTGGAAACCTCCGTAGCAGATGACACAGAACTCAAAATGCCCATTTACGGGGTTAAATAAGTAAGAGAGAATTAAAGGTACTCTTGGGACTCCCCTGGTGGTCCAGTGGTTAAGAATACACCTTCTAATGCATGGGATGAGGGTTTGATCCCTGGTCAGGGAACTAAGATGCTGCATCCATGGGCAACTAAGCCTGCATGCTGCAACTAAAACCAGACGTAGCCAAATAAATATTCAAAAAGAAAAAGTTGGTTTTTTTGTTTTTTAAAAAGCTACTCCCTCTGGCCCAAACCATGACAATCTCAGCCCCTGAATGCTGTGCACATCTTGGCATATCCTGACCTTTACCTGACCCCTAAATCCTGCCCAATTCTGCAGTCTTCCAGTTAGCAGCCGGCCATCAGAGCAGGGGCATGGCAGTGTTCTGTGACAAATGGTCAACCTCCTGGGGTGACCTGGGTGTGGCCACTACACGGGGACACTTACCAAGGGCTCCAGCTCCTTGCGATCTATGAGGTTCATCTCTGTGACGAAGTAATAGAAGTGTTTGTAGCAGGTGTTGACGTGGGCCTCGGCACCCATCACAATGACCCGGTCGAAGTGGTGGATGTAGACGTGGACGAAGACCCGGAAGAGGCGGCACAGGATCTTCTTGCAGATCTGCAGGAAGTTCTTTGGGAAGGGAACACCTAGAGAAGGGAAGAGGGAACAAAACCATGATGGGGATGCTCTGGCGGGCCCCGAGCACATGCTTCAGGCGGGAGACCAGCCCAGGACTAGTCTCCTGGGCCAGCCTGCAGATGCGCCCCACGTGGGCAACTGCACTGGACACGGCCTGAAAAGGTGGCCAAAATGGTGTTAAATTCAAACGCCAACGATCAGGAAAAAGAAACAAATGAAGGAAGAGGGTCAGGTTTCCTTCTTTGGTGGTATCTTTTTGGTACACACAGACATGCACAATTAATGATTTTTAGTTTGAAACATGTATTCTTTTTTACTTTTCCCACTTCATAGAGCCCAGGAAAGTTCTTTTTCCTCTTATCTTTAATGTAGGAAAACTGGCAGGAGGAGGGTGATGCTCCAGGGAGACTGGCATTCCTGACACCGAGTATCAGGGAGGGGTGGGGGCTGCAGAAATCCGAAAGCCCCTTCTCATCAAAGGAAGCAGTCAGTGCACAACACAGCCGGTGGTGGCCATGTGAAAGCCCCTTCTCATCAAAGGAAGCAGTCAGTGCACAACTCAGCCGTTGGTGGCCATGTGGGGACAGGGGCCTGGGGCTGCTAGATCTTCTGGTTCTTCAAGATGATTTGGAAATCTGGGGTTCTATGTGAATTATCTGGTTTTCTGTTTTTAAAAATGATATCAACACTTTCCTGGCAATCCAGGGGTTAGGATTCTGAGCTTCCACTGCAGGGGCTGCAGATTCATACCTTGGCCATCCCACATGCCTTGCAGCCAAAGGGAACAATAATAATAATAATCATAGTAAAATGATAGCAATTAACCTGAAGTTAAAAAAATATACCACAGGTCAAGACAAAACATCTTACCAGGGATAACTTGTCCTGAAAACTACCAGTTTGCAAATTCTGATCTAAACTTTTCCTGAGATCCACTGTTTCTGGGGTGTGAAAATGCAACAAAACTTCATGGAAACTTTGCCTGACAGTTACTGTCACCTCCTATCCTTGAGGAAGGTGAGAGTTGGGGGTTGTTGTTCATAACACAGACTGGGTGGGTGGTCAAAGGAATCATGCAGGTTTCCTGTCTGATGACCACCACTCCCAGCTTGGTCAGAGCAACAAATAGCAGCATCCCAAGCCCACTTTCTTTCTCCATCTCAAACACTGCTTAAGCTCTCGTTATTTACACAGTTCTTAGGTAGTGACATCATAGATTCTGAAGTCAGATAGCCTTTAAATTCCTATATTGCTCCTTTTCCAGCTGTATGACTACAGGCAAGTTATTTAACCTCTCTGAGCTTCAGTTTTTCCATAGGTAGGGTGAAAATACCAACTGTTGTAAGGATTAGAAGCGATACCCAGAAAATAGAGCCTTTCTTAAATAGCCAGGAGAGTGTCAACATGTCTAAAATCCTCCTACAGTGCCTAGCACGTGGTAAGAGCTTGCTAAATGGGAATGACAAGCACCACCCCGCAAATCTCTCTGCTTTTTAAAATCTGGACCATCTAGCTGTTGTTATAAGGGAGCCCTTATCAGGAAAAGGTAGACATGACCACCTGCTTTTCAGCAGAATTGTAGAGCGGTGCTCAGGGCATGTCCCTCGTCCCCAGGAAGCCTGGAGTTTTGCTGTCCGTGCCTCTGCTGGGTCCTAACTGCAGCTGTCTGGTGAGAGACATCAGTAATGGGATCGCCTGGGACCCCTGGGTGGGGATGAGAGATGAAACACAGCTGGCAGTTGGCCAAGGCAGGGTCTGCCTCCCCATTACCCGGCACTGATACTGGCTTTTTCTTATAGAACAAAATGGCAACATATCAAATGAACCACAGGGAGAGACTGGGGCACAGCTTGGCAGCTGACTGTCTGGGCAACAGATGCTGGTATTTAGGGGTGGGGTGAGGCAAAGCTGGGACAAGATGGAGGGCAGCCCCTCCCAGAGCTGATGGATGGCTTCCTCTGATGAAAAGGGGCTGGTGAAGACCACTGCTGCCAGGCTCGGGGAGGATCTGGAGCCTTCAAAGAGGCCCGAGGCCTAGAGATGATGGACTCTCCCTTCATCCACGTTCAAGAATATTCCCAACAGAAGGGGAGTCCTTTAACAACACTGAGACAATATCAGGGGTTGACATGGGTTACCTTGGCAACGTGTCTGTGATGTAGGGTTTACTAGTCCTGCATCACCAGTGAATAACACCAACACAGATGAACGTGCTCCAGGCCACTTAGGTAAACAGTGGCAGGGCTGGGATTCGGACCAAGTCAGTCTGATTCTAAAATACAGCTGATCTAGGACTTGCCAAGTGGGTCCAGTGGTTAAGAATCTGCCTTGCAATACAGCGGAATGCAGGTTCAATCCCTGGTCTGGGAAGATCCCACATGCCTCGGAGCAACTAAGCCCATGAACCACAACTAAAGAGTCTGTGTGCCACAATGAAGATCCTGCATGCTGCAACAAAGACCCACGCAACCAAATAAATAAATAAAATCTAACAGATCTGGTTATGTCTGGCATGTGACTCTCTGCCAAGGATGAAAGCACAGCTTAAAGGCTAAATGTAACAAGGCATCTCAAGGTTACTTTTTGGTGGTGCAGATATATAATTTTTTAAAAAGGAAAGGGGTGAGGAGAGAAGGGTGAAAAAATCCACTCCCTCTGGAGCCACAGCTCCGAGGTACTAAGAGGTCAGCTAATACTCTGCTGCCCCGAGAAAGATGCGTTTCCTTGGCCAGTGCCTTAGATCATGGATCTGGGACTGAGAGTAAAAGCCAACATTTACTGAGCGCTGAAGTCTTGGGCTTCCCTGGTGGCTCAGACCATAAAGAGTCTGTGCAATGCAGGCAATGCAGGTTTGATCCCTGGGTTGGGAAGATCCCCTGGAGAAGGAAATGGCAACCCACTCCAGTATTCTTGCCTGGAGAATTCCATGGACAGAGAAGCCCGGCAGGCTACAGTCCATGAGGTCACCAAGAGTTGGACACGACAGAGCGACTAACACTTAACAAGTCCAGGTACTGATATTGTTACCATCTCGCAAATAAGGAAACCGACTTGGAAAATTAAGTGGCTGCCCCAGGTCACAGAGCCAGCGGAGAATGGAGGGCTTTGGATCCAGGATTGTCTATGAGGACCCAGCACCCTGAAATCGGGAGTTGTTGCTCTGGGGTTCTGCACACGCCTCCAGCTCCCAAGCCCTTCCTCCCCAAGTAGCCTGAGCCTCCTCAGGTGCACTTACCTTTCCCTTCACCAGCTGCTAGGGGACATGGCCGGGGGCGGGAGGTTTCAGCTGTGCCAGTTTGTCTTTTTGTTGTTTAGCTGCTAAGTCATGCCCTACTCTTTCGCGACCCCATGGACTGCAGCCCACCAGGTCCCTCTGTCCGTGGGATTTCCCAGGCAAAAATACTAGAGTGGGTTGCCATCTTCTTCGCCAGGGGATCTTCCCAACCTGGGGATCAAACCCGTGTCTCCTGCACTGCAGGCGGACTCTTTACCGCTGAGCCACCAGGAAACCCCAATTCCCACGAAACAGCCACACAAAACTGAACTCTGAGAGAGTCTTGATATGTGTATGTGTGTTGTGATGTATTCCCAGTGAAACCCTGGGCAGTGATATTTCAGTGTTGTGTTTGTCTGTTTAATGTAACTGTGGCTTAGCTCAGTTAAAGTGTTTGCCTGGCCCAGGAGGTAGAGGAGGAGTTTGGCTCTGAACGAGACTCAGGCTCTTTCTTTGGCATCCGTCTACTACAGCTCCATGGCATAGGGACCCTCACTGTTGAGACGATCATTTTTTGACCTCCACTTAGCTCAGTACCTGGGTTGTAGAAGGAGCTCAAAAAATGTTTGCTTGTCTTAAATGAATGCAAGCTGGCAGTAGGAAGAATGAAAGGCTAATGAACCATTTCACATGAACACTGGGCTTGTTACCATGTCAGCCAGAAGCTGAGGAGGCTGTGCAAGGCTCTGGGCAGAGGGCAGCCTGTGTGTTCCATGGGGCACCACTGACTCACTCAGCACTGTACCCAACCACCTCCTTTTGTTCCTTCAGCTTCTCTTAGTACATAAGATACTGGGGACCCTCCACTTTCGTGTTTCCCAAGGTCTGTCTTAAAAAAGACTAATTCTGGGAGATCCTTGGTTAGAAGCTATACTTGACCTTATATTTATTAAAAATGCTTTTTATAAAACTTTGCAATATACCTAACCATAGTAAAGGATCTGAGAATGCCTGTAGTCAAAAGTCCTATTTAACTCTGGAACTTCCTTTTACCTATAATAGCAACTGGTTTAAAAGTCTGTAACCAGACTTCCTAGGTTCCATTTCCGGCTCTATTATCCAGTAACAAGACAGTGACATCCAAACAACTTAGTATGTCTAACCCACAGTTTCCCCATCGTGAAAGAAACAGGGATGTGAATATTATCTGTAGCTCAGGTGGTTGTTGTGAGGATTAAATCCACACACGGAAAAGGCTTTGCTAATACTCTGCAGACAGGAAGCACTCTCGTGAACGGTTAAGTTTTAGTATTGCATGGGCCAAACAGTCTTTGTAACATACTTTTGGATTAAATTCTTCCTGCACATGTATTTTCAGGAGGGCAGTCTTGGTATTAATGCATCATTTTGCAAAGAACTAGAGTAGTAGGCACTCGATTAGGCCCTGGATTATATTCAGCCTTGCATTATTTTCTACATATTTCTCATATTTATGTCTTGTATTACTGTAAGTTCTCTGAACAAAGAGGCTGTCTTATACTTTGATTCTATGTTTTAAAGCACCTGGCACAAGGCTAGATAGGGAATACTCATCAATCAAAACTGAGCCACAAGACAGCAGTGGTCTTATTTAGTCGAGATGTGAATCCATCATCTCCTATTTGGGGGAGGAAAAAAGCCTACAGCAGAAATGATAGCTTTCTCCCAGAGACCTGATCGGGTCCTCACATGGAAGGCTGCACAATGATCTTCTAGGGAGGAGGGCTCTGAGATGAAGAACATTTTGATCTAGCCTAGAGGGTGGGAAGAAAAACTCCACAACGCCTCCTTTCATCATGAAAACCTCCCTTCTTTACCTTTCCATATAGTTGTTTCAGGGGTGGGGGGTGATAGTTAAATTTCAGTCACTGTACTCAATTAGAAAGTTAATACCAGACAATATTAACCAGCAGTCTCAACCGGAATAGACTACATAGATTTGGAGTTAAAGTTTGACTAGTCTTATAATAACCCAGACAAATCTTCCAACAATAATCTTGGACAGGTACACATGGATCATAGCAAACAACCTTTGACCTATAGGTCTCTAAATGATTCGTAAGCATGAACTAATCTCAGTGCCTCCCCTGAGTCTCAGATTCAAGCTGGGAAATGTCAGATTCCTAAAAACTGGCTAGAAATGAGATGCATTCAGATGAGTTCTGCAAAAAGGTGATAGACATCTAGCTGTCTGGGGAAGGACAAGGATGGCCTTGGGGCAAGTGGTGTGGCTTGACCTCTGCAAACAGAATTAGTGAGCCTAACACAGAACCCGGAGAAGGCAATGGCACCCCACTCCAGTACTCTTGTCTGGAAAATCCCATGGATGGAGGAGCCTGGTAGGCTGCAGTCCATGGGGTCGCTACGAGTCAGACATGACTGAGCCACTTCACTTTCACTTTTCACTTTCATGCATTGGAGGAGGAAATGGAAACCTACTCCAGTGTTCTTGCCTGGAGAATCCCAGGGATGGGGGAGCCTGATGGGCTGCAATCTATGGGGTCACACAGAGTCAGACACGACTGAAGCGACTTAGCAGCAGCAGCAACAACACAAAACCAGGCTGAGCTTGGATTCTGAGTCAGCCCAGGCAGGATGCCTGGGTGGAAATCAGAATCCCAAACTGATCACTCACATGTGGTTCCAGCAGGAATTTGCTCAACAACTAGACTCAAAGCAAGACAAGAGTTTGCTGAGTGGTCAGGCCAAGGAGGAGGCTGGCCAGAGAGTTGGCATGAAGGCAGAGGGTGCGGTGAGCCCGCCGGGCTGGGAGCCCCTCTTGAAGGTCTGACTAGGCAGCCTCACATTCTGCTTCTGATGCTGGTGGGGACCTGGTACTCGGCAGGGACCCAGCATCTGACGGAGCCCTACTGAGTTTATGAATGTGTCTAACCACAGAACTTATGATCTCCAAGCCATGTTGAGCTAGAGAGCTAAATCGAGCATGGAATACAATAATTTCTCTGGGGCTCTACTCGGATTTGCCTTTTATCTCTGACTCAGTAAATCTCCTTTCTCCCAAACAAAATTGAATAAAAATTCCAGTAATTTCTGAGCTTTAGTCCATTTTCTTCCTTCCTCATCCCCCCTTTTCCCCTCCCTTTTGCTAAGTCACCAAATGCCCCATTCAATCCATCCTCTTCAGGCACCTCTGGGGGAAAAAAAAAGCAAGTTGTTTAAATGACTTGTGTCTTTTTTCTTTTATCCTATTATGGAAGCTGCAAAAGGAGAGAGTCCCTCAGGGAATGCAGAGATGCTATGATAGGGCCACAGAGGGGAGACTGCGGTCCCAGAGTCAGACAAGACCCAGGTGGCAATTTCTGAGGTAGATGCTACCCATTCTAGCTTTCATGCTTTTTCCACTCTTTTCTTCTGGAGAGAAAGCCAGATGCTTGGAGCTGAGACCCCTGGCCTGTGACAGCGCTTGGTTGAAGCTGGGCGGTGGAGGGTTGGAGAGTCAGGGTTCAAAGGGACACGAGAGAATGTCCCTGTACATCCAAAGTTCCACAAGCAGCTGGCAGATATTCCATCCAGTTGTTAATGCCGCTCCCTTCTTTAGAGTTCAGCTCAAAGCCTTCCCTCATCCCCAGACTCAGGTTCCCTGGCATCTTCCATCTGCTCCTGATACACTCCTGAGCACTGACATTGTTTTTCAGTCGCTCGGTCGTGTCCGACTCTTTGCGACCCCATGGACTGCAGCACGCCAGGCTTCCCTGTCCATCACCATCTTCCAGAGCTTGCTCAAACTCATGTCCATTGAGTCAGTGATGCCGTCCAACCATCTGAGCACGGTTCCCAGATGCTAATTCCACTCTGAGGTGCGTTCATCCTGACTCGTGTCTGCGACCCCCTCCAGACTGTAGGCTCCTGGAGGAGCTTGTCACAGATGGATCCCCTGGGCCCAGTGTGGAGCCTGGAGCGGGTGGGTGTGTGATACATCCTTGCCGGCTGCTGGCTTGAGGGTTGAGCTCTTACGCCATCTGCTTACACCAGAATCAGAGCTCAGAAATGCACGAGGACTGACTGGCTTGAGGTTGAGCGCTATAGTGTGTGATGCAAAGGGGTCTGAATTCAAGTCTGTGTGACTCCAGAGCCTGTTAGGCTCTTTCCACTCTGCCGGGAAAGTGGATGGGATTCTTACGGTTTGTTTCATCTCATGCCAACCCAATTGGCAGAGTCAAAGGAGCCAGATTTGTTAAAAAATGAAGGTGGAAAAGGGCGTATTGGCTCTTACTTCCCCAGAGGCATGTGTCATTCGTGGTTGACTGTTCTGGTTAAGCGTCTGGCTCTGGCGTCAATCTCTGGTTTCAGAGTCCAGCTGTGGAACTTCCCTGCCACTTGCCCAAGGGTGAGTTCGCTAACTCCTAACAGGCTCGGTTTCCTTATCTGTGGAATGAGGATAATCACACCTAGTATTTTGTGAGATTTTGAGGATGAAACAAGAAGCACAGGGCCAGCAGTCTCTCAGAGGCATTCGGCAAAAGGCCACTGATGTTACTACTGCTGTGAAGGTGGCTCTTCCTTGTCAAAGTCCAGGATGGAGGAGGCACAGGAAGCCTCAGGGATAGAGCTCCCTATTCTCCAAAGGACTAGCTCTGCCTGGAAAGCAGATCTGGACCCGAGGTGATCCATGGAAACACCGTGCAAACTGTCCGAGGGGCTTCCACACGACCCAGGATGAAGCCTAATGCATTGGCCAATCCTTGGGGGACCCTGGTGGCTTCCTAGGTGGCACTAGTTAGTAAAGAATTTGCCTTTCAATGCAGGAGACTTAAGAGACCTGGGTTGGATCCCTGGGTCAGGAAGATTCCCTGGAGGTGGAAATGGCAACCCACTCCAGTATTCTTGCCTGGAAAATCCCATGGACAGAGGAGCCTGGGGGCTAAAGTTCACGGGGTCACAGAGCAGACATGACTGAAACGACTTAGAACAGCACACACAGTGGCATGTCAGTTGTTGTCTAGTTGCTAAATCCTGTCAGACTCTTTTGCAACCCCGTGGACTGTGGCCCGCCAAGCTCCTCTCCATGGGATTTCCCAGGCAAGAATACTGGAGTGGGTTGCCGTTTCCTTCTCCAGGGGGTCTTCTTGACCCATGTCTTGAACTGAACCCATGTCTCCTGCAGGCAGGTTCTTGACCACTGAGCCACCAGGGAAGCCCTGCATATCAGTAACAATGACCAGAAGTGCTGCCCTTGCTCCCACCACTGCCTCTCCTGTTGAGAGCATCTATATGCTGTCCTTTGGGTCTCCGGGGGCCAGGACCAGGAGTGCACATGTGAAAATCCCTCTCCAAGTCATAAAAACTACTCATTCTCAATAGCTCATGGATAAAAACAACATCCCACACACGTGGGAAAAGAAAACAAGCCTCTGGCAGCATGGCTGAGAACATACCATTTCCAAAATACTTGCAAAACAAAACGCGATCGGATCACAAGGAGACAAAAAAGGAAGAAAGAAAGAAAAGCAACCCTAACAACATAGACCGATTTCTGAAAAATTCCCCCCAATACGCTATTCTCCTGCCCATTCCATCCATATTCTCCTGCCTCCTGCAGAATTATATATATTTATCTGAAGAAGCCTCCTGATCTTGCTGATGAAAACTCAACTCTGGAAGGCCGATTCCTCTAAGCAGATGTTTTGTGTTATCTCAGTGCGTTCCTCAAGAAAGTGTCTGTACGCTGTGCCAAGGAAAACAATCCCGTGTAGCAAGACTTTGTTCCTCTGCCTGAGAAAAAAAAAAAAGAAAAAATGGCCCCAAACAAGCTGACAGCTGCAAATGGTTAGAAATAAACTGGCTACTACTCTCTTCCCCAACTCCCTCTGCCTGGTCCCAGCCTAGCCTGCCCGACTCCTGCCCTGAGTTACTCTGGTACCTATTATCACAGTGGCTGGAACAGAGAAAGGAAAATAGAAGAGCAAGTGATCATACGTTCTAAACAGATTGTTAATTCTTTCAGACGTGCCATTTGCCAGGCAGAGGAAGTGCTGTTTCAGCCATCCAAAGGTGCCTGCCTGGCACCCGCCCCTCCCCTCCCCCAGCACCACTTCTCTGTTGCTGGAAGATCTTCTTTATCCACATCCCCATCTCTAGACTGGCTGGTGGCTCCGCCCGCTTTGTCTGTGTAGAAGTGGACATAGACCAAGATAGACCCAAGAGGACCTCAGAAAGGCATTCGTTCACTATGGGCTGGCAATAAAAGCCATCAGAGACAAATTCTTACAAGTTCAGACCTGCCAAAAATCAAATGGCCCAAATGAGAGAGTGAACTGAGAACATGATGTTAATGAGCCTCATTAGAACTGGAAAGTTAGACAGAAGCACCAATACTTTGATCATGAGCCCCAGTCAGAAACTGAAAATGACTTATGTTTTCAAAATACAACCTCTCTTTATCCACCAGCAGAATCTCTCTTCCATTACACACAGGACAATGAGTACCCAGTCTTGTCTGATCTATATCTATCTATTAATCTATCTATCTATCGGCTTCCCAGGTGGCACAGTGGTAAAGAACCTGCCTGCCAATGCAGGAGACACAGGTTCAATTCAAGACACAGGTCAGGAAGATCCCCTGGAGAAGGGAATGGCTACTCACTCCAGTATTCTTGCCTAGAAAATGCCATGGACAGAGGAGCCTGGTGGCTACAGTCCATGGGGTTGCGAAGAGTTGGAAACAACTGAGAGACTAGGCATGTACACACACACATACACATGTGCGCGCGCGCACACACACACACACACACACACACACATATACACATACAATGGAATGCTACTCAGCCATTAAAAATGAATGAAATAATGCAGCAGCAACATGATAGACCTAGAGATGATCACACTAAGTGAAGAAAGTCAGACAGAGAAAGACAAACACCATATGATACCACTTATATGTGGAATCTAAAAAATAACACAAATCAACTTTACAAAACAGAAACAGACTCACAGACATAGAAAACAAACTTATAGTTATTAAAGGGGAGAAAGTAGGGGAGGGATAAATTAGGAATATGGGATTATCAGATACACACCACTACATATGTAATAGATACACAACAAGGATTTACTGTATAGCACTGGGATCTATATTCAATATCTTCTAACATCCTATCATGGAAAAGAAGTTGAAGCTGTACATCTGAAACGAACACAACATTGTATATTGATATCGTTATCAACAATAGCTATAGTTAAATTTTTAAAAAACGCAGAGACAACACACACACCCCACACCCACACACATATACACAAAATACCAAATCGTGTCCAAACAGTTTCTAACCTATAAACTTCTCTCCAACCCCACTGCCACTTCCCTGGCTCCAACCACCAACACCTCCTGCCTGGTTTACTGTGGCTCTCCCTTAGCGGGGTTTCCTTCCTCTACTCTTGGAGTGCTCCAGTCTCCACCAGGCAGATGGAGGATCTTCCTCAAACACAACTCTAAGCAGGATGTCTTCTTTCCACACAAAACTCTACAACACCTTCCTACTGCTTCAAGAGAGAAGAATCGTATACAACTTAGCAACTAAAACAAAAAACTGCTACAGGGTAAAATCAGAGCTATTTAACATGGCAGGCAAGACACTCTCTGGTTTTATAAGTCTGCATGTCTCCATTATTACCTCTGGATCCTCCCAACTTGCATCTAATACCCAGCCCTCCAGAGCTAAGATCCATTCCCGCACTTCTGGGCATTGGCACATATTGTAGAGCTGGTAGATGGAAACCCTCCTCCTCAGCTTCCCCTTTTTGTGTGGCTAACTCTCATTTGTCATTCAAGACTCAAGTAAGTTATCACTTTCTTTGGGTTGTTCTCCTCACCTTTAGTTCTAGTTAGGCAAATTATAATACCCTGTACTTTTCCCAGGATTACACTTACCATTGTCTTGTAATTGTCCTTTTTTGGTCTCCCATTAGAATGAAAATTTTGAAATGTCAAGGAATATCACTTCCTGTTCACAGTTATATCCCTGGCATCAAACACACGCCAGAAAACGGGGATTCTCTCAAACTTATGGCTGCCAGCGGGGATGAAAGGGGGTACGGATAGTTAGGGAGTTTGGGATGGACATGTACACACTACTATATTTAAAGTGGATAATCAGCAAGAACCTACTGAATAGCACAGGGAACTTGGCTCAGTGTTACATGGCAGCCTGGATGGGAGAATTCAGGGGAGAATGGATACATGTATATACATGGCTGAGTCTCTTCACTGTTCACCTGAAGCTACCACAGCACTGTTACCTGGTTATACTCCAATATAAAATAAAAAGTCAAAAAAAAGAATATGGGGGTTTTCAGTGAGTGTTTGTTGAGTGAATAAGTGAACAAATGACCACAGAATGTAGAGGTGGAGCTTCGCCTGCTTGGGTTCCCCTTCTTCTCCCATTCCGAGGCAATAGCCTTTGAGTCACATTCTGAAAACCATTGTTCTATGGGAAGATTCCCCAGGGAAATGCTATAAGCCCATGTTTAACCTTGATGTGTCCAAGGCCATAAAGCTGCAGTGAAAATTAATACCTATTTAACTCTCCGCATCTGGCAGACCTCTGATGCATCTTTCTCTTGCTTCTCACTCATACTGGGAAAGAAGAATCTCCTCAAATTGTATTTAATATTTATATTGAAAAGTCTATTTTCATATACATAGAAAACTATCAGGTCATTTTCCAGAGTTACTAAAATTTGAAATAAGCCAGGATTGATTGATAAAATATCCTGAGATACATGATTGAAGCAGGAAGAGGAGAGAGAGAGAAGATAGCAAAAGTAATTCATTCTAGATTTCCCTGGTGGTTCAGTATGAAATCAACCCTGAATACTCATTGGAAGGACTGATGCTGAAGCTGAAGCTCCAATACTTTGGCCACCTGATGCAAAGAACTGACTCGTTGGAAAAGACCCTGATGCTGGAAAAGACTGAGGGCAGGAGAAGAACGGGGTGACAGAGGATGAGATGGTTGGATAGCATCACCGATTCAATGGACGTGATTTTGAGCAAACTCTGGGAGATGCTGAAAGACAGGGAAGCCTGATGTGCTGCAGTCCATGGGGTCGCAAAGAGTCAGACACGACTGAACAACTGAACAACAACAAAACATACATCAAAACATGTATTGGGAAAGAACTATTGGAAATAAATTCCAGCCCCTCCCAGCCCCTGCTAGCCCTAATTCACTCCCTGACCCAGAACCACACCCAGAGAACCATATGCCTCTTTGGGGATTATATGACTGGGCAGGAACAGAGCCTGATCATAAAGTGATAATGGAAACTGAGGTCTTAATCATGTCTGGAGGCCAGAAGAAAACTGGAAACATCATATTCAAACACTGAAAACCTGTCATTTGGAAAACGAAAGGGGGAAGAAAACAGCAAACCAGTCACCCTGGGCCACAAAGCTTACAGGTGTGGGAGAAGAATTCAAGAATTTCTTTCTGACTTCAAAGTCTGTTCTCTTTCCACCACTTTATGCTGTCTCTTTCTGTGGCTGGAGGCAGTCCTTCCTTCTTTAGATCAATGGGAGGACAAATCGTTGTATTGTCAGAGATGTCCAAAAGTGGGATTCATGGTCCAGGGTGGTGGTGAGTTCCCCACGAAGGGAGATGTTCAAGCAGAGGCCATGTGCTAGTGTTAAAGACAGGACCCAGGTAAGAGAAGGTGGTTTCCACCACTGGCTGCATATGACAGTCACCTGCATTTGTTAACAGGACAGATTCCCAGTCCCCTTTCCTACTCTCTGGGTCTCGCAGGCATCTCAGGACTAGCTAATTTTTAAAAGTACCTTTGGAGATTCTAATGCAGGTTTTGGGAATCATTGTGTTGTCCAAATCTGAGATTCTATGACCACAGCAACCGCAGTGTAAGAGAGGGCCAGCTGTGGGATGTCAGTGCTGGTGTTACCAGTGACAACGAAAGCAGCTAAGTGTTTACCCTGGTCCAGAGCTAGTGCATCACCTCACCAACTACCCCACAAGGCAGGCGCCGCCACCGTGCCCATTTCACAGATGAGGAAGACTAAGTTCCCGGTCCACAGTCATACCACAAGGAGGTGAAGGAGCTGGGACCTGAGTCCAGGCAGGCTGGCTGTAGACCTTTACTCCTCATCAGGAGAAGGAACCAAACATGACCCGATTCAAAGCCATCCAGTCCTGGGGAGGTTCTGAATAAAACCCACCAGCAGTTGATCTCCCAAGTCACAAAAATTCCACAGCACAGAACTCACCAACAAGTGAAGTAAGGACTTCCCCGCCGGTCCAATGGTTAAGAATCCACCTTGTGATGCAGGAGGTTCGGGTTTGACTCCTGGTAGGGAACTAAGATCCCACACGCTACAGAGCAACTAAGCCCGTGCGCCACGACTAGAGAGCCTGAATGTCGCCGCTAAGACCCAACATAGTCAATAAATACAAAACTTAACGGCAACAACAAAAAAGTGAGCTAGATTCTCGACCATGAAATGACTATGAGGACTGAAAGTGTCACAAAACTCCCGTGGTATAAAGTGGAGATTTCTTTGGCCTACACGTATTATATTCGGTTTTTAAAATCTGAAGTTTTCCACACGGCACGAATTCACCCCAGTAATTCCCACTGCCATTCCTTCATTCAAAAACAAACCAAAACAAACCACGCTCATTAAAAATGGTTTTATTGAGTCATGGAATGTTCAAACAAAACTACATTAAGTATATTGACACTCAGTTAAAACATTAACCCCAGTGAAACTCCTGATGTGCTAATTCAACCGAGCCCACCCACACCTTTCTGGGAAAAGCTGGGTCACCTGCTCTACCTTGTCCAGATCCTCACCCACCACGTACTCTGGAGGCCACGTACCAGGAGTGCAACTTCAGCGCAGACACTTGCTCAATCACGTATGGTCTATTTCCTCCCTCTGGGTCTCTGCAGTCTTAGCACATGGGATCTATGTATTCTGTGTGCTGAACTCCCTGAGGATTTCCTGGGTAAGCACTCTACTAAATAAGCCTCTTATTAAGGCTGACTCTGGGCAAAATATCTAGAGGAGTGGACGTGGTCTTCTCAGCACCCCAGTACCCCCAGAATAGATGACCACTCTTGTTCTTGCTTCCAGTCCAAGGTCCTTAAGCTCTTCTCGCTTTTTAATGATCCTTTCTCTCAAGGTTCCTAACCCTTTGTGAGACTGGTTAAAAAATCACAGAAAGAGACTTCCCTGTGTTAAAAATCCGCCTGCTAAGGCAGGCGACACAGGTTCGATGCCTAGTCCAGGAAGATTCCACATGCTCTGGGGCAGCTAAGCCTGTGTGCTTAGTCCACACGCATGCGCTAGGACCCACACTCCTCAACAAGAGAAGCTACCACAATAAGAACCCGAGCACCGCAACGAGAGAGGAGCCCCTGCTCACCGAAACTAGAGAGCACCTGTGTACAGCAACGAAGAGAAATGAATGAATAAGACAAATAAAACTTTTAAAAATACATAAATAAAAATCACAGGAAAGAGTTGCAACAGCTTGAATGAAGTCAACCAGTACAGATGTCTGGGGCTTTTCCCTCTGCCTTGCTGTTGCTGCTAAGTCGCTTCAGTCGTATTCGACTCTGTGCGACCCCATAGACGGCAGCCCGCCAGGCCCCTCCGTCCGTGGGATTTTCCAGGCAAGAACACTGGAGTGGGTTGCCATTTCCTTCTCCAATGCATGAAAGTGAAAAGTGAAAGTGAAGTCGCTCAGTTCTGTCCAATTCTTGGCGACCCCATGGACTGCAGCCCACCAGGCTCCTCTGCCCATGGGATTTTCCAGGCAAGAGTACTGGAGTGGGTTGCCATTGCCTTCTCCACTCTGCCTTAAGGAAGCTCAATTCAATCTGGGGTTGGGAAGAGGTGGTGCCAATGTCAATGTTATAAACCCAGAAATCACCTGGGAAGCCAGGACACAACCTCTCACCAGGGTCACAATCAATCAGGGTGAACTTCGGAGAAGCCTGATGAACTTGTGTAGGTTTCAGGCTCCTCAGTGAATATCCACGAGGTGTAGCTGAGATCAGAGTGTCTCAGACTCCTCATGGGAGGGGCTGAGGCACCACTGGGCTAGTGGGAGGAATGAGAGATCTCTTCTCCCATCTATCCATCTATTTCACTTGCCAAAACTGGGCGACTTTTAAGTTTCTTTCCAGATGTAACATTCTATTGTTCTGAGACGCTATTTCCCCGTGAAATAGACGGCTGTTTCCTCTTAGGGTTGCTTCCCCAACCCACGCTGATCCAAAGACTACTAACAGGCTGATACCTCTTCCCCAGAGGCCTGGGACTCTAAGTCTGTCCCTGCTGAGTGACTGGGAAGCTGCCTCATTCTCTGCACATTCTGGCATGAGACAGGTCCTTGACGTCCCTACCAAGTGCCTCTGCAAACCGAGCTGGATGCAGACAGCTGGCGTCTGGGCAGAACAGCCACTTCAAGCAGCAGAACCCAGGCTGGGCCCCTCATGGCACTGCCTGGTTTGTGATGGAATTAAAGATGTTTGCCTTTTAGCTATGGCCCCAGAATGTTCCAGGTCCATGAGAAGATCATGTGAAACTGGTGAGGGTTGGACATAATCTGATAGGAGTTGGTGTTCTCCAGTCTGAAGCCTTGGGGTCAGAAAGCCCTGAGTTCATAGTTTTGATGCCCTTTGTCCCAGCCCCGTGGCCTTGATCCCATGACTTCATCTTTCTGAACCTCAACTTTTTCATAGGTTAATTGGGCAATCTGATAGTTTGGTGGAGTGACTGGCACTCTAAATGTTCTTATTTGTTATTACTGCTCCCACTTTGTATTAATACCACATCAATGTCTGGCCTGCCTTAAAATGTGATGAATAAAACAAGCCAAAAAAAGTTAAGGGACTCAAAGTTACCTAGCTGTGTGGTTGGATACCCACTGCTTAAGATAGCAAATCAAGGGACTTCCCTGGTGGTCCAGTGGTTAAGAATCTGCTTTGCAATGTAGGGGATGCAGGATCGATCTCTGTCAGGGAACTAAGATCCCACATGCTGTGGGGCAACTAAGACTGTGGGCCACAACTACTGAGTCCTTGCACTCTGGAGGGCATGAGCCAAACTGGAGACTCCGAGTGCTGCAATGGAAGATTCTGCATGCCGCAACTAAGACCCAGTGCAGCCAAATAAATAAAAAGACAGCAAATCAATTCTCTATCTACAAGGGCTTCTCTGCTTAAATTCCCAGGCTCCCCATAACACATGGCACAGATTCAAATGCTAGTGCCAGTGCCCTGATTCACTCTTTGCACCTGGAAGCTGGAAAGCCTGTATATTGTTCAGAAGATCAAGGCCAACCATTCCCCAAGTCCCCCACCCTCCTCTGTCCAAGTCCCATGGACAGAAGAACCTGGCCCATTAAGAGTTCCTTCAAGTTGATTCACACGCAGAGCTCCTTGGCTCCTCCCTGAGCTGAGAAAAGACAAGATCAAGAATTCCCTGGACCCTGCCCTCCCAGGACATAATACGAACCTGACATGTGCGAACCTGTAGTGATCTGTGGTTCTCCAGAGTGCCAAAGAGATGAAGGAATATCAGGGGTCACTTTTTTTTTTTTCCAACAAAAATTTCCTTTATTGCTGGGAGATATTTCTTTGGACCAACACCTTCCTATTGTCCACAGAAACAATGGAATCCCAGACATCTCTGAAAACAGTCCTCTCATTTCAATTAATGGCAACTTTATTTTCCGCAGTGGCTCAAATCCTGAATCCAGGCACCATACGCAGGGCCCACTTATAATGTTATTCACTACAAAGCAGAACTGGCAGAAACAGGGTGCTTCCTGCAGTTCCCCAGGGATTTGACATGACCAGTGACCCCCATTACCCACCCCCCAATCCTATTCAGAGCTCCATGACAATATCATGAACTTCCAGAACTTGGTGCCCTGTGGTCTTTATGTGTTAAGCATACTATTAAATGAGTAAAACTTTATTATGCAAGGTCCAGGGGGAGGGGAGAATACATTGATTAATATGATAAGAGGTAACAGTTGAGCAGATGAAACACATATGGAGGGAGAAGAAAGTGCATCAATTTCACCCACCATGTGTCAGGCACCACTCAGGTCCTTTACAGGAAAGCACAGGAAGGAGAAGCAGCAAGAGCCTGGATCCAGAACCCAGCCGGCCCACATTCATATCCACCCACATGTGGGCACGTGGTGCTCTGGAGGTAATTAGAGAACCTCCCCCACAGGACTCCATAAGGATGAAAGAAATTCATATACGCTGGTGCTTTCACTATAGAGCCTGGTGCCTAAGCTTTCTCATTTCATCTCTCCATCTCATTTTGATCTTTATGAGGTGGGTGGAGTCCAAGGTTTACAGTTGGGGAAACTGCAACACAGATAATGTATCTAGGGTCACAGGGGCAGTACGTGGAGGTTTGGGGATTCAAACTCGGACTCCAGTGATTCCAAGTCATTACACAAAAAACAGTGATTGATAGAGGTTGCATGAGAGGAGTGGGATAGCCTTTCAAAGGGGTGGACAGGACAGGCCGTGGAGCCTCTAGAGTCAAGTCCAGGAGGGTGAGCAGGTTGTTTATACGTGGGTGTGGGTGTAGGAGGACACCTCACTGTGGAAGTCGATTATTTTCCTTTTAAATCAGGACAGAGCGCTTCTGTAAAGCTAGTATATACTAGCTGGTACCTTTAATGAGTATCTGGGGTTGTCTGTGTGCCACAACTACTCAAGCCCGAACAACAAGAGAAGCCTGTCCACCACAGCGAGACAAAGCCTGTGTGCAGCAACAAAGACCCACCATAGCCATAAATAAATAAATGTGTGTTTTTTTAAAGAGTACGCTTAAAAAAATAAAGAGTATCTGGGAAATAGGTGCATAAATACATCTCTTGCTCACGTCCTGGCAGATTGAATTCTTGATTTGTTACTTATACTGTGCTAAGTTGCTTCCGTTGTGTCTGACTCTTTGCAACCATACGGGCTGTAGCCTGCCAGGCTCCTCTGTCCATGGGGTTCCCAAGGCAAGAATACTGGAGTGGGTTGCCATTTCCTCCTCCAGGGGATTCTCCTGACCCAGGGATCAAACTTGCGTTTCTTACATCTCCTGCTTTGGCAGGTGGGTTCTTTACCACTAGTGCTACCTACTCTACCCAAAACATAGTGGGCACCCAATAAATGGTTACAATTACTCATACTTTTTACCATATCCTGGCCTGAGCTTAAATTTACATATATCATCCAGTGTGCCCTAAAGTTCGTCCTCATATAGTTAGATATTCCTTAAAATAATTTAAAGGGTGCCAGAGTTAAAGAAAATGTTGTTCACTCCATTCCTTTACAGGAAATTTTCTGATGTATATAAGCATTATAAAGGCTCTGAGAAATTCAACACTAAAGAAACCTGCTATTTTTAATTTAGGGCTTCCTAAACCTAATTGGCCACAGAACCCTTTCCTATATAATAGAAGCTTTGGGGAATATTGAAAATGCTCAATTAAATTTTGACTTGCCTGCAAGCAGGGAATAATTATTCCCACTTCCCAGATGAGAAAATAGAAACTCACCTGGTGGGTGGCAGGACCAGCAACAGAAGCCCAAGCCTGTTTCCAAAATAAGAACACTCAAATTTCCAAAACACCACTCTGGAAAAGCTACCATCCCAGACATTATGGGTTTTTTGCTTTTCATTTCTTAAGTCTGTGTGCTGTGCTGTGCTTAGTCTCTCGGTCCTGTCTGACTCTTTGTGACCCACGAGCTGCAGCCCACCAGGCTCTTCTGTCCATGGGGATTCCCTAAGCAAGAATACTGGAGTGGGTTGCCATGCCCTCCTCCAGGTGACCTTCCCAACTCAGAGCTCGAACCCCAGTCTCCCGCATTGCAGACAGATTCTTTACTGTCTGAGCCACCAGGGAAGCCCAAGAATACTGGAGTGGGTAGCCTATCCCTTCTCCAGGGGATCTTGCAGATCCAGGAGTCAAACCAGGTCTTCCGCATCGCCGACAGATTCTTTACCAGCTAAGCTACCAGGGAAGCCCAAATATTAGAAATCAGTGACTTGGCCAAAACCACAGAGCTGGTTGGGAGTAGAAAAGAGACTAGGTCTAATTTCACTAACTTTTTAAAAACCTATAAAGATAGAAACAAGCTGTATCATTTATCATGGATGTTGACACCCTGCCTGAGCTAAGACATAGACCAGCAGCTGACATGCCGGCACTCAGGGTTAGTTCCAGGAATGGAACAGGGAGATCCTGTTCTTTCAGAGCTTAACAACCCGAGCGATCTCAGTCCATTCATCTTGGCAACTAGCTGCTCACACCTAACTGGACTGATGAAAAAAAAAAAAAACCTGGTCACTTGGCAATAAAATCACTCCCACTGAGACAACTGTTCTGCATTCTTCCATAGGAAAAACCAGTGAAGGCCAACACGCTTTAGGCCAGGAACTCACAGCCACGCTCTCTCCATCAACACCTTCCTCCAGCATTACCCTGGCACATCTGAGTGTGGACGGAAGCTTCCCCCAGGCTTGCCAAGATCCCCCTACTGCAGCCCCCACACTGCCCTGCCTGGCAGCAGCATCTGAAGCAGAGGTGCGTCCTGGCCACATGACACAGCCTGTTCCTGGGTGTGTTCCTTCGTGACACAGCCTGTTCCTTCACTAGGGTGAAGGAGAGAGGCTGAGCCTAGTTCTCAGCCAGCAGCCCCTGCTTCCAGCCCCTCTGTGAGATCGTGTCTCACAAGAAACGAAGGTTGATCAGGCAGCCCTTGTCAAGAGCAAGCAGGATGAGGATCTGTAGACGGCTAAGAATGAAGACAGGCATCTTGCCTAGAAATATGCATCAAGCCAAGATGGTTTGGGGGCTTCCCTGGTGGCTCAGATGGTAAAGAGTCTGCCTGCAATACGGGTGACCTGGGTTTGATCCCTGGGTTGGGAAGATCCCCTGTAGAAGGGAATGGCAATCCACTCCAGTATTCTAGTCTGGAGAATCCCATGGACAAAGGAGCCTGGCAAGCTACAGCCTATAGGGTCGTAAAGAGTCGGACACGACCGAGTGAATTTTACTTTCATTTTCAAGACAATTTAATTACTGTTGAGGAGACTCACGGCAGGGCAGAAAGCAGGACACAAAGAGGAGGAAAAGGGAGAAAATGAGAGTGCACAATATATTTCCCTAAAGGTGTTTTCTAGTAGAGTTTCCTCCATAGGATTTACCACACTCCCCTGACTTATTATATTCACATAACATTTTTAAAAGCAAAGTAGAAGATTCAAAAGAACAGTGACATTTTCTCCCCTGATTCATGTTAACTCAATAAAAAATGTATTCACCACTTCCAGTGTGTCAGGCTCTGTGCTAGGGACTGTAAGACAGTGTCAGTATGGAGTTAATAAGATCAAGGAAGTAGGATGGGACTGACCGTGGTTTTGAAACTGTATCCTGCAGGTGTTACAATGGTGCCTGAGGGGCTGCAAAGGGGTGTGCAGGGGTGACAGGCTGAGAAATAGGGTTCTTTCTGGCTCAGCCGCCCTCTCCTTCGTTCATCCCCTCCCTGCCAAATCAGGCAGCTCTACTTTGATCTGTTCTCTATGTTTCTTGGCAGGAAGAGCTGTTGGGAGACTTCGTTTCCTGATGTTGACAAACCCTTGGGAGGCTGTGAAGGTCCTTTCGGCAGGACCGGTCCAGGAACCTGACTCCTACTAAGCACGCAAAGACAGATGCCGATATTGATGGCCCTAACGGGTTCTGGCAGAGGAGATGCACTTATGGTTCATTGTTTGCTGAGAGCTCTAAGTAAGCTCAAGCTCTGGCTGGCCAGGCCTGCGCCTCAAGCATCTGCTTGTTCCATAGACAGTTTGCTGCGGCAGCTGTCAGGATAGGCCCCAGGCACCTGAAGGTTTGGCTGCTTCTGGTGCCAATCATCTGGGGAAGGGGCCTCTGGGCCTAGAAAGGTTTTCAACCTTGCAAGCTCCCTACACCTAACTGTTGTACAGATGGGCCCAAGACAAACATGGACAGTCTATCCAGCTGCTGCATTTCCTTAGGCACGTGATGGTCATGTGTGGGAGGCAGCACATAGCAGGCGCTGGGGGTCTAAGAATGTACTCAAAGTTCAAGTCCTGGGCCTACTGCTGCCTCATTTGTGATCTGGGGCAGGTGACTTCTCACTTTAAGCCTGTATTTTCTCAACCATAAATCAGGGGGCAGTGACTGTTCCCATCTCATGGGATTGAGGCATTGAATTATCCATATAAAGTGATAACACAGTAACTAAGTACCCGATAGGACTTCCTACACGGCACTAGTGGTAAAGAACCCGCCTGCCAATGGAGACATAAGAGACTCGGATTTGATCCCTGGGTGGGGAAGATCCCCTGGAGGAGGGCATGGCAACCCACTCCAGTATTCTTGCCTAGAGAATCCCAAGGACAGAGGAGTCTGGCAGGCTACACGTTCCATGGGATGCAAAGAATTGGGCATGACTGAAGTGACTTAGCAAGCAAGTACCTGATACTTCTTGGCCATTTTTAGTATTATTATCAATACTAGTGATACCTCTGAGAGGATCGGCTTAACAAAGCCCAAGGAAATGTCCCTTCACCACCAGAACTGGATGGACTGGATCTGGAACCAAAGCTCATCAAAATGAACACAAGAGCAGGCTGAAGCAACTATTGTGCTGATGGCAATTTTCTATTTTCACAAGCACAGCAGAATTTTTTTTTTTTTTTGGATCATAGGATGCATCAATGCAAGAAACTTCTCTCCTTGGAGAAATTCACCAGATGGAAGCTTTCCCAAGGAATTTCAGAATCTACCAATGCAGCACAAATGGGGTCAGGTATAACCCTGTATCAACTGTCATCACATTCTTGACAGCCCTGAAGGCCCAGTCGGCCTGAGTTTCACTGGTATTTCATCAGCTACAGGAATTGCATTTCAGAACACGTTTTGAAGGGAAATGTCATGAGCTTATCTCCCCAGGGGCCAAGGCAGCATCAGATGAATCAGCTCGTCGAGTCTCATCGTCCATCCTTCATCTAAGCACAGTTCCCTCTTCAACTGATCCGCTCCTGGAGGAGTTTGGGGAAAGGGTATGAGCATTCCACCCTCCTAAATCACAAAACTAGGCACACCTGTAATTTCACAGCTGCCTGCAGTTGCCACAGTGATGGAAATGGTTACATTGGCTTCTCTCCGCAACTTGGAAATAGCGACAAAAAGTGGCAGGGCTGCTTCTGGGTACCAAAAATAGAGTTACAAGGCTGTGAAAATGAATCCCTGTGACTGAATGAAATTTGTGGCCTAAAAGTGCACTTGCTAAGAACACTGAAGTTAGATGCCTCCTTTAAACAGAATGAGAGGGGGTAAATGGATGAATAAATCAATGATTGTTTATTTGATATTTATTATTTACAATGATTTATCATGAGTGGAAATCACAATGTCTCAAATATCTTAAACTTGTGGGAATTTTCTATTGAAGAGATTTTATAAATTTAGACATATAAATAATTCTGAAGATTAAAGGTGATGCATCTTAGCAGGCAGAGCATTTTACACCCACCATATTCTCTCCCATCAGAGTCTCCCCCCCCCACCATCCTTCGGAAAAACAGTGAAGTTATGAGGCTGGACATGGGGGTGGGAGGAGGGGTGGGTGGTTAGAGTTCCTGGATCTGAATCCAGCTGTTACTTAACTATTGTGTGATCTTGGCTAAGTCTCTACACCACAGTTTCCTCATCTGTATAATGGGAATGATAATAATGCTACCAAAGTCACAATGCTGCTGTGAGGATTAAATGAGTTAATATTTTTGAAGTATTTATATCTATGTCTATGGCACATATATGTTAGCAGCAGCTATTACCATTAGATTTATCATTATCATTATTTTCATCAGACTCTCCCATTCTTCCTCCTACAGGCTGCCTATCAACAACATTAATAGGAACACTCGAAGCCTCAGATCATTCTCCAGAAGATGATTATAGCATGTGTTTAATCAATGACCATACTAACATTTCAGATTGACTGAAAGTCACCTTGAAAGACAGTGAGTCTGAGAGGCTGGGATAGAAAAAGGTATAGTCAGTGGGGAATACGTGCTTCCCAGGTGGCAGTAGTGGCAAAAAACACAACAACAACAACCGCCTGCCAAGGCAGGAGACGTAAGGGACATAGTTTCGATCCCTGGGCCAGGAAGATCCCCTGGAGGAGGGCATGGCAACCCACTCCAGTATTCTTGCCTGAAAAGTTCCATGGCCAGAGGAGCCGGGGGTTATAGTTCCATGGGGTCACAAAGAGCTGGACACAGCTGAAGCAACTTAGCAAGGGAATACAGTTCGTCTTGTGGCAAGAGGTCCCACAATGTGGTTAATATGTTGAAGAATATGCCCTCTAAGGGCAGTGCTTCTTAACTGGAGGTGATAGTTCACCTCACGGGACATCTGGCAATGGCTGAAGGCATTTTGGGTTGTCATCACTGGGGGAGGCCAGAGATGCTGATAAACACCCTACACTGCCCCAGCAAAAAATGATCCAACTCAAATGTCAATAGTCGCCAGAGAAACCCTGTGCTAAGGCAAATCTTGGGTAGACTGGAAGCTTCCACTTTGATTGGATACAGTGTTAACCTTCAGCTACCCCGAAACTAATCTAGTTTACAAAGCTACCTGATGTAGTTCACAGTGACTTTCGGGGGATGCTACTCCTACAGTGCAGGAGTAATTTATTGCCGAGCACTCCTGGTTCATGCACAGAGAAGACTGAGGAGTGGGCCGGGTCCCCGGGCACCCATGGAGCTTTCGTTTTAGCACTGACCAGTGCTGTTACCTTCAGTACTTTTAGTTCAAGCACCGAAGCATCTGCACATGCTAGTTTGAGCCTTCAGAGTGGTTCTTTTCCAAATTTAACATGTCTAAAGCATGTCCAATGAGCTCCTTTCCTCTCCTTCCAAACATGCTCCTGCCTCAATCTTAACCCATTTCAGTAAATGTCTTGGCTGGCCAGAAACCCAAGCAGCACTCACCACTTCTCCTTCCCTCACCCATCTGCTGCCACCTCTACATAGATCCTTTTAATTTCTTATCTTTTTTGTGTGTGTGATGTGAATCATTTTTAAGTCTTTATTGAATCTGTTACAATACTGCTTCCATTTCATGTTTTGGTTTTTTGGCTGCGAGGTGTGCAGGATCTTACCTCCCTGACCAGGGATCAAACTCACAGCCCCTGCACTGGAAGCTGAAGTCTTAACCACTGGGCCCCCAGGGAAGACCCCTAGACAGATCTTGAGTGCTTCCTCCCCTCTCGACTGCCACAGCCCTTGCCTGACCCCTGTGAATAACTGTCTCCATGGCCTCCTAATTTTCATTTTTGACAATTTCTAATTAATCCTCCATACAATGGTCTGAGTAATCATTTTTAAAATGATAATTAAAGCCTAAGACTCTTGACACCCTTTGATAGCTTACCATTAATGCTTTAAATAAAATTCAAAACCCTGACCGTGGCCTGAAGAAGCCTCCTATAAGGGAGGGGTTCTCAAAGAGTGGTCCCCAGACCAGCAGCATCAGCACCTGGAACTTGTTCAGAAATGCACATTCCCAGGTGCCACTCCAGACCTACTGGATCAGAAACTCTGGGGGTGGGACCCTGAAATCAGAGTTTTAACAAGCTGTCTGGGCAACTGGAGTTTGAGAACCAGTGCTCTATGTGAGGTAGAAGGAAACGGCAACCCACTCCAGTATTCTTGCCTGGGGAGTCCCATGGACAGGGGAGCCTGGTGGGCTGCTGTCCACGGGGTTGCACAGAGTCGGACACGACTGAAGCAACTTAGCATGCATGCATGCATGCTTTGGAGAAGGAAATGGCAACCCACTCCAATATTCTTGCCTGGAGAATCCCAGGGACAGAGGAGCCTGGTGGGCTGCCATCTATGGGGTCACACAGAGTTGGACACAACTGAACAAATTAGCAGCAGCAGCAGCAGCAACTCTATGTGATCGGCTCCTGCCTACCTCTCCCACCTCAACTTGTTTGCTTTACTTCCTGATTACACTCCATCAAGCATCTTGTCAATTCCTTGACAGTGTCAAGACCTTTTCTACTTCAGGTCCTGCTCCTGCTGCCTGGAACACATGTCCCATCCCTCTTTTCATAACTCCTTCTCAGATATTTCCTCTGACCACTCTTTCTAATGAAGTGTTCTGTTTTCACCTTTAATTCTCCGTAGCTAGGATCTGAAGGTTTTCTTCCCAGCACTATCACTGGTTGTTTTTTTACCTTTATTTTCTGGTTTACTTGTTTTTATCTCGTTCCTCCACTCGTCTGAAGCCTCCCAGGGCATGTCTGTATTCGCTTGTTAATGTACACACGATGGACACTGCAGTGCTTGGTACATAGGAGACGATCACTACATTAAGGACTTGCATGCATTATCACCCTTAAGGTCCTTCTAGCAGAGCTGTTGTCACTGTTTAATCATGAAGTCTTGTCCAACTCTTTGCGACCCCATGGACTGCAGCCCATCAGGCTCCTCTGTCCATGGGATTTCCCAGGCAAGAATACTGGAGTGGCTTGCATTTCCTTCTCCAGGGGATCTTCCTGACCTAGGGATTGAACTTGTATCTCCTGCATTGGCAGGTGGATTCTTTACCACTGAGCCACCTGGAAAGCCCTCCAATAGATTACTGGAAAAGGAAATAACATGGCATCTCTCCTCACTCCACTGTTTGAATGAGGCAGACGTGGCTATCTGGTCTCTACAATCTTTCCCCCTTACATCTGGATGTGGCCTCAGAACTGTTCATGACCCTTTACTCTGCTGCTGCTGCTGCTGCTAAGTCACTTCAGTCGTGTCCGACTCTTAGCGACCTCATGGACTGCAGCTTACTAGGGTCCTCCATCCATGGGATTTTCCAGGCAAGAGTACTGGACTGGGGTGCCATTGCCTTCTCTGCCCCTCACTCTAAGCACCCACTAAGGGAAAAAAATCAAAATTGTTATTTGCAGTGGAAGTGGAAGAGAAAAGTGTATCATTTCTCTAAATAATATTTCAAATAATTTAATCACTGGTACTATTTATGTGCCAGACACTGTGATATTTCACAAACATTATCTAAGTCACATGAACACTATATAGAGTAATTATTATTCCCACTTACAGATGCTAAAATTGAGTTGCAAGATAATGTCTTATGCCCAAGTTCCCACAGTAGGTGGGAAAGAGGGGCTTTAACCTCAGGACAGTCTGACTGTGACGCCTGGACTCATCGCTGGACCCTGTCACTGTCGTCGTTTAGTCGCGAGGTCGAGTCCGCCTCTGCGACCCCATGGACTGCAGCCCCCGGGCTCCTTTGTCCATGGAATTCTCCAGGCAAGAAGACTGGAGTGGGAGCATAATATACGGTTCAGGGCATGGTACACCATACAGATCCGAGGGCAAGCACTGCACCCGGGTTAAGATACAGGTGTCCGAGGGAGTCCAGGAGGAGTTCTGAGGCATGAGAGAGGCGAAGGCTCCACTTTGTGGAAAACAAAGAAGCAGGGCAGCAGAGACTCACCCTGTATTCACACCTGCTTCTTTTCCTAGAAGAGGTCTGAACTGGGAGGAAGAGAGCTCTGGGGACATGTGCTCAGTTCACAGCAAGACAAGTAGTTGAGTGTGTTCTATTCAGAGCCGCTGCTGTGATCTGCTCTCATCTCAGCCGGTTCTTTAATAGTGATCTTTTTCAACTCTTGACAGGACACATGCTCTCGAGAAAGCGTATTTGAATACATATATGCTGGGGTATGGTGGGTAGTGCTAATGACTTCTCCTGGGGAAGGGGGCAGGGCTTTTTTAGCTACAATCGAGTCCCAGCTCATCTGACTCATCTCTTCTGGGCCAGTAATCCCTTCATGTAATGAACTACATTATTATTGGAAGCAGGCTGTTCATATGAAAACAGGGATGGCAGAAAAACATTTGGAAACCATAAATTATTAAAGTGTTTTAATAAAAGTAAGTTTATACTAAGTATCCTCTTTGAGTGTAATCCAAAAAAAACAAAGAATTTCTCAGCTGATTTGCATGAAAGAAAAATCTGTCGAGAAGTGGAATTTAAAACCTCGTTCCATGGTAAGTGATGGATGTCACATACAGGATGGAGACTTTCCATCAGGCCCAGGATTCGACTTGGACATATCATATGTTTAGTTAGGCATAAAAGTGATTTCAAATTTAGGAAATGAGTCTCTTAAAAAAAAAAAAAGATTAATTTTACTTAAATTGATTTTGGAAGGAAGTGCTTGAAGCAAATCAGATGGTTCTTCTCCAATACTGTAATCAGAAATGAATGTAGAAATCCCCTATAACTCACAAAATTGAGCTTGAAATGATGCCATATCTCGATGGAAAGAACAAAGAATTCTCAGTGCAGAGAAGAGATAATTTCGTATGATCCAGTGTCTTTCTGTTAGAGTTCCTGAAAGTATTATTCCCAGATGAGCAGAGGTAGCATCCTCTCAAAGGCTGCTCAAAGCCCAACTTTGGGGCCTGGCCAGCACTACTGATCAATCTCTCAGGGCTGGGCTCCGAAATCGGAAATTTTAACGTTTCCCAAAGAATTCTTAATAGAAACCATTTTTGGTAGAATCTGAACAACAGGAAATATTCCCTTATCATATCTGGAGCAGGCAATCCTTGAACATCATCACAGCTTGATGAGCTACATCGGCCAGAACCACATACGGCCTAATGACCCACAGACTATGAGGAGTATCACAGGGTGCAAACAGAGGCATTTAAAACACTTGCATGTTTTACTTTAAGGGAGCAAAATAGTTTAGTGAAACTTCTGGGTTGCAAAAATCCAGCAAAAACTTAAAAACTAGGCAAGGGGAATCTACATCAATGGTCTCCTTTATTTTATCAACAAGGCAATTTAAAAAGCCTCACCAGGACTTCCCTGGTGGCCCAGCGGTTAAGAATGCCTGCCAGTGCAGGGGACACGGGTTCGATCTCTGGTCTGGGAAGATCCCACATGCCATGAAGCAGCTGAGGCCGTGTGCCACATCTACCGAGGCCAAGCACTCTAGAGCCCGTGCTCCACAAGAGAAGCCACCGCCACGCGATGCCCGTGCCTCACAGCAAAGAATAGCTCCCGCTCGCCCAAAACGAGAGATGTGTGCATCAACGAAGACTCAGCACAGCCATGAATCATCAAAAAGAAAGAATAAATAAAAAGCTTCACCAACGCACTACTTTCATAAAAGGCGTTTTTAAAACATTGTTTACTTATGTATTTATTTTTGGCTGTGCTGGGTCTTCATGGCTGCACACGAGCTTTCTCTTGTTGCAGCGAGGAAGGGCTGCTCTCCAGTTACAGTGCGAGGTCTTCTCATTTCAGTGCCTTCTCTTGCTGCAGTGCACCGGCTAAGTTGTTCCGTGACATGAGGGATCTTCCCAGACCAGGGATCCAACCCATGTGATTAGGCAGGTTGCCTTCTTAACCACTGGACCACCAGGGAGGTCCCAGAAAAGGCGTTTTTAACACCAGAAAGGAAATAAGCAGGAAAGGTGGAATCATCAGAATAATGGACAGTCCTTTACATAGAATACATTTAGGACTATGAGGCATTTGATGTGATGTCTTTATTTTCCTCATTCTCCTTTTGTCACAGGAGCAACGATACTGGCAAAGGCATTTGGGAAGCTCTCGGGCAGTGGAGGCACCAGAGTTTCGTAAAGACAAATATCAGTTCTAAGCTCTGCCCCTTGCTGCTGCTGCTGCTAAGTCACTTCAGTCCGGTCCGACTCTGTATGACTCCATAGACGGCAGCCCACCAGGCTCCCGGGTCCCTGGGATTCTCCAGGCAAGAACACTGGAGTGGGTTGCCATTTCCTTCTGCAATGCATGAAAGGGAAAAGTGAAAGTGAAGTCGCTCAGTCGTGTCCAACTCAGCGACCCCATGAACTGCAGCCTATCAGGCTCCTCCGTCCATGGGATTTTCCAGGCAACAGTACTGGAGTGGGGTGCCATTGCCTTCTCTGCTGCCCCTTGCTAGCTGTGTGATTTGGGTGTCACTTGCATGACCAGTTTGTTTTAATCTGTAAATCAAAGATAAACATCACTGTGATCATTACTGACCTAATCAGCCGTCACACGGAAGGGACTCAAAGCTGTCCTCCTTCCTTGGCTTTCTCTCCTTATGGCTTTGCCAGCTACCACGGATTTTGCTGGATGTGAGATAAAAAGACTTGAGATAAAGACTTGCTTGAGATAAAAAGAAGGAAGAAGGGTTGCTTCACTAATTGTTCCCAGCTTTTATGTCCCATTTTTCTTTTTTAGCTTCTCTTGCTTTTGATTCTGATAGAAGTTCACTTTAGACAGATCCTCGGTACTTGACGGTCACCAATGATCTGAAACCGCAGTTCTCTGCCTAGTTTGTCACAAAATGCAAATAACTCCCTGCCAAACATCTTTGAATTGTCTTCTTGCTTTTTTCTGTTATGCCTGCTTAGGAGTAAATTATTTCCCCAAAGCAAATATAGGCTATGTGACTGTAAAATGTGCAGAGATGTGTGTGTGTGTGTGTGTGTGAGAGAGAGAGAGAGAGAGAGAGAAAGAAGTGGAAGGTGAGAAGGAGGGCTGCTATGTTGCATGACTCCAGGATCCCAGTCACGACGTATCCTATATAAATGATGTCCATTGTCAATCACATCCCAAGAGGTTGTGCAAAATGACAGGCCCAGACTGGGGGAGACACACAAATATTGTTCCATCAACAGCTCATACATAGCTCTCCAAAGAATTTAATAGTTTCACAGCTAACACTCTTTGAGTGCTTACCTGTCAAGCATGGTGCTAAGCACTTGATCTGCATTGTCACACTTTATCTCTCATGAGAACTCTACAATTATGATCTCCACTTTCTCTGTGCGGAAACTAAGTCTTAAGTGGTCTCTGGCCCACAATCACCCATCTAGCTAGCTCAATGGCAGAGGAAGACTTGGAGTTTATGTCCATGGAAATCCAGAGCCTAAACTCCAGGCCACTTTACTAAACCGCCTCTCCAGGTAGGAGAAAACAGAGAATGGAGATCTTGCTCTACACTTATAAATCTGAAAAGAGGGTTGCTTTCTCTTCTTTCCTCTTAAAAGGAAGTTGGAATCTAGAAAAATGGTACAGATGAACCTATTTGCAGGACAGGAATAGAGATACAGATGTAGCGAACAGACCCGTTGACACAGTTGGGAGAGAGAGGGTGGAACAATTGGGAGGTTAGCACTGACATATACACACGAGCATAAAATAGCTGATGGGAAGTTGCTGTATAACACAGGGAGCTCAGCTCGGTGCTCTGTGATGACCTAGATGGGTGGGCTGGGGGGCGGGGTGGGAGGGAGGCTCAAGAGGTAGGGGATACATGTATACTTATGGCTGATTCACTTTGTCCTACAGCAGAAACTAATGCAACATGGTAAAGCAATTATCCTCCAATTAAAATTAAAAACAAAAAGAGAGCTCACCAGCTCAGGCTTATGGCTTACCTCTGTGAAACTAGAACACAAAAGCCTTTTGGAATCCCCAAAATAATGATGTCTCTGTTTTCCATGCAAGGGGGCTCCCATTCTTGAGCCTCTTGCAGAATAATTTTTCCTAAAAGGATGACCTCTTTTTCTTTGAGAAGTAATCACTTCTGCCCTGCTGAACTGGACAGAGGGTGGTACCCAATATCCTGTGGTCAAGCCTCCTCCCAGCCATGCTGGTGTGGGTCATTGTGGAAGCGGCTCTCATCTGTCACAGTGCACAGCTCTGCTGAGACTCACTTTATGAGCTACCACCAAGGGCTAATAAAACATGTCAGGAAGTCTCTGGAAGCTGTAAAAACATCTCCAAAGGTCACTGCCGACACTCTGGATTTCAATGACTTATGAAAGGAAAAGAAAACAGAGGCAGAGGCCTAGAGTTCCAAGAGATGCAACGATCAACAGAAGTGGCCCCAAGTGGACTGTAAAGGCCGATACCTCCAAGCTGTACCAGCCACGGAATAAACTCTGGCCAGAAAGCGTGTCAATGAAAAGGTTCAAAGGCCACAAAAGGGCGGTGGGAATGATGACAAGGAAAGGAAGCGTGACATCCCAGGCTTCATCTCATATGAGGGGGCTTTCTTTCTCTTGGTTATTTAGATTCAGAACAGTCACATTTATATTTCCAGCACCTCCAATAGAATCCTTTATAAGGAATGGTACAGGTGGCAGAAAAGTGATGAATTTTAGATTAACCCTTTTTTGGATATGAGTTTCAGTAAACTCCAGGAGTTGGTGATGGATAGGGAGGCCTGGAGTGCTGCAGTCCATGGGGTTGCAAAGAGTCAGACATGACTGAGCGACTGAACTGAACTGAACTAGCATATCAGGCATTTTTCTTAACAAATGGATTTTTTTTAAATTATAAAAGTAAACATTCTTTTAAAGGAAAAACAGTATAAATAAATAAAGGGGAAAGAGTCACGTCACCTTAAGTTTCACGTTTCATGTTTTGGGGGCCATGCTTTGACACTTGGGGTGATTAAGAGTCAGTGGTTTCCCTAGACTAAAAATATAAATAATCATCAAACATTCCATTCACTGCTGATAAACAGGGGCAACCCAGAAGAGACAATCCTATTTTTATCCTGGCTTAGGAAATTTTAGACTTGAAATCTGAACTTGGTTTGGGGGGAAAAGGTCATCTGTGGAATTAGTAAGTCAGGATGTCATCTCGTGGAAGCTCAGCACAGAAAGGCCGCTGGCTGGTTGGTCTGCCCCAGAGCCATTCCCGCTCCGGAATGGCAGCCAGCCCAATCCTGTGCACAGGCTGTGCGTGGCTGTCCTTAATCATTGATGGCGGACTTCAATAGGAAGCGAACGTGAGCCGACTTCCTAAACATTACAACAGCTCAGTGAACTAGTTAATAACCAGAGATACCAAGGGTGGAGCTGATCCTCCCCTTTGGTCTTCCTCTGTCTTCTTTCTCCTCTTCTATCTGCTAAGGCAGGTAACACAGACTCGGAAAAGGAGTCCAGGCCTTCTAGGCAAACTGGGCAACGCTGAACACGGCTCTGCCCTGCCTGCTCCCTAACTTAGGCTGGTCCGCTTACTCGTCTTAGGGGCATCTACACAATGCAGGTAACAATAGGACCAGCTTCCAAGAGCACTTGGAGGATTTTCGTACATATTTAACGTTTAATACTTGATGAGTTTGGAGATAAATATGTTATGAATATACTATAAAACTATCACTATAATTAAGGCCATAAATTTATCCATCACTTCCAAAAATTACCTCCTGCCCCTGCTATTTCTTTTTTCACTTAAAATTGTTTTCCTTTGTGGTAAGATCACTTGGCTTAATATCTACCTTCTTAGCAAAATTTTAAGTATACAATACCGTGTTGTTAACTACAGGGCCTGTGTTGTCTGGAACTTACTTATCATGCATAACTGAAACTTTGGAGGTGGCACCGTGTCTTAAACATAAATGCATATAGTAAATAACACAGTGCTTTGCACATATAGTTGCTCAATAAATGATGACTATTATAATTCAAGATAAGGAAGTCACAATTTGACACTGAGTTTAATTATAGGGAATATTCATATGAAATGGAAATTTTTTTCTTTAAAATAACTATTTTACTGTCTAATTTTCTTACATGATTTCCATGTTTCTTCATGGTATCCCCATATAATAATGATGATGACGATAAACATTTTTTAGGGTTTTTTAATGTATCAGGCACTGAATGAAGCACTTTATGTGCAACATGTCACTAATCTTCACATGCATAGACACTGTTATTATACCCATTTCACAGATGAGGAAATTGCCTAAAGTTACGTAGATTGTAAGTGGCAGAGCCAGGCTTCAAAGCAGGCATTCTGGTGCCAGAGTCTGTACACTTCACTGATACTCTGAGAGAGAAGGCAAAATAATGTGAGTGTATTGTGATAACCTGCGATTCTTCAAAGAGCATGTAGAGAGTTAAAGGAGCTATGCCTTTACAGCTCTCATCAAGAAGCTTGGCAGCCAGTGAGCCATCAATAAATGAGGGATTCACCTCACTGCATTGCAGAACTGGGAGTTCTTTGAGGACTGGTGCCTGGGCACCCAAGGTTGCGGGGAGGGGCCCAAAGAGGCTCAAGCAGAAATTAATTTGGTTAGATTTATTTCATTTCCTGGTATACTCTCCCTATTTTTTTTTTTTCTTCTCCAAAATAGTGAATCATGTTTTCCCTTGATTCAAACCAATGTATCACTGATAGCTGGTTGAAATATGCAATTCTCTCTTTTTTTATTTGTTCAAGGAATATCTATCTTTCTTATACTATTTTTGAGAACTAGCATTCCTTTCTCTCCTTCTCTTTCCCTAGCTTTCCTCCCTGGGAGAACTGCTCTCCCCTCAGTTATTGGGGTTCTGGTGAGTCTGTCAATCTGTTATCCCCCTGACTCCATCCTTACCCACCCCAACCAACACACCTACAGAATCATTATTTGACACTAAGGTCTCTTGTTTTCTGATAAATCCTTTTTCCTGCTCTGGTTTCTCAGAGTCAGTTTCTCTCAACTGAATGATTGTGCAGCCTGTGGCATCTATTTTCCTGACCAGGGATCAAACCCAGGCCCCCACATTGGGAGAGCAGAGTCTTAGCCACTGGACCACCAGGGAGGTCACCAGAGTCAGCTTCTGTTGCTTGCAACTCAAGGGGCCTTCTTGTTCAGTCACTCAGTTGTGTCCGACTCTTTGCAACCCCATGGACTGCAGCACGCCAGTCTTCCCTGTCCTTCACCATCTCCCGGAGCTTGCTCAGATTCATGTCCATTGAGTCAGTGAGGCCCTAACTGACAGCTATCTTGTTTTTTCTACCTTTCTACGCAGGTATCCTTTCTACTTCATGGATGGTTTCCCATACGTCTCCTTGTCTATCTACCACCAAACTTAGCTCCTTCTGCACTGAACGTGGCAGCATTTAATCCATTCTGTGACAAGGACAGCATCACCCCTCTTCTAAGTCCAGCCTTCCTCTTAACTAGCATAGTGTCTCCATGAAATTCAGTTACCTTCAAGCAAATCTGATTTTTTTTTTTTTTGCATAAGATGTTAACGTTAGCATCCTAAGTACCCTAAGACTCACTTATCATCATCTTAGAATGGTAAGGCATGAGGAGAAGTAGCGGCCATCTGCTCTATTCACTTTACATAGAAGGGAAAGAAGGAAGAGAGACTTTTAATGACTTGTGCAAGACCAAACTGCCAGATAGAGGAAAGGTTAGAATGCAGTCTCCCGATACTTGGTAAGGTACAATTGTCATCTCACTGGGCAAAGAATTACTATTTTGGGTCCAATCCAAACAAATTTTCTTTGTGAAGTAGAAAAGGTCTTTGTCCCAGCACAATGATATCTACAAGAGAGTCTCATAATGACATCTAAGAATGGTTCAAAACAGAAGGAAGTTGGGGAAGAAAGGAATGCAGGAAGAAGGATGAGGGGGTGTTAAAGAAAAACGCCTGATAACGATTTCTTCCACCGGGAGGTGTAGGACCCTCCAAAAAGGAGTCATTCCAAGTTGCCTGCCAGCTCACACATTGTGAACTTTTATGTGCAGTGAGCTGTTTTATATTTGAGGGTTCTTCACACACACAAAAATACATATTGCATAATGGGCTTAAAGCAATGAGCCAATAAGAGTTCTTTATGTCAAATTAATATACAAAACTATTTAATTTTCTTTTATATCCATGGACCAAATAATCAGAGTCTCCTAAAACTCCCTGGATGATTAAGTGAAGGATATGGGAAGGGATATAGGATATACACAGGCTTTAGAAATGCTTTGCATAATACATGCATAGTTGTCCAAAATTTTTGTTAGATAACACTACAGAAAAGTCATTGTATGAACACTGAAGTATGAACACTCAGGGCACATGGAGATGATACATATTTTTAAATTTCTATGATCTAAAAATTTGCTCTGTTGCAGATATTTTCCAGACAGAAGTTTGATCACCATAGCATCTAGAGTGTTAATTAGCCTAAAAATGAATGAAATTAGATCTGCACCCTTGACTTCAACCACAAAATTAAATGTACAAGACAGTTGTAATAGACAAAAGGTAGGGTAGATATAACTTTCTGAATTTTTTATCACAGGATCTAACTCAGAGAACTTTTACATTCAGGGCTCTGAGAGATTATGATTTACTGTTAAACACATAAATCAAGGCTGACTGTCAAAGACATGCCTCACATGTCACCAGGCTCCCATGACACTTCCAAAGCAAACAGCACCAACTGACCACAGTGCTCATTTCCACCTAGGCCAGAGTCCCAGGGTCTTCTCAGCACAGAAGAGCAAACAGCTACAGCCAACAGGTAAACACAAAGAATCCCACTGAACCATTTCTCCACTAAACTCTCCTGGTACTCAAGCCTGCTTATTCAATAGCTGGAATTTCCATAGTCCTGTTATTTAGTAAGTTCATTAACTTATTAAATTTATTATGCAGTAAATTTATAATAAATACAATTTACTAACTTTATAATAAATATACTACATTTATAATAAATTTACTAAATTTATAACAAATGAAATTTATAATAAGCCTATATCAGTTACAAATGGTCTTTAAAATGTGCAGAATGCCTGGTGCATTCATTTCCTCTGATTCTCAAGAATATACAGCTGGGTTCTGAAGATCCACAAACACTTCAGTATCTACCTGAGTACTTTCCATAACATCCTACTCAATGCCACCTATTCAACTGAAGTAAGAATATCATCAAATAAAGGAGAGTAATCTTTTTTCACATTTTCCAGCTTAGAGATAGATTTCTTTTCCTCTGTTCAAGACATAGTCCCTGACCTCTTCAATTTCATATCCTTTCTAAAGTGAAAATAAATGCTGGGCTGGGTGAAGCACAAGCTGGAATCAAGATTGCCAGGAGAAATATCAATAAACTCAGATACGCAGATGATACCACCCTTAGGGCAGAAAGTGACGAGGAACTAAAAAGCCTCTTGATGAAAGTGAAAGAGGAGAGTGAAAAGGCTGGCTTAAAACTCAACATTCACATGGGGAGAAGAGGGTGAGATGTATGGAAAGAGTAACATGGAAAATTCAGTCAGACACAACTGAAGAGACTTAGCAGCAGCAGCATCAAAATAGATAGCCAGCCGGAATTTGCTGTATAGCTCAGGAAACTCAAACAGGGGCTCTGTATCAACCTAGAGGGGTGGGCTGGGGAGGAGATGGGAGGGAGGTTCAAACGGGAGGGGATATATGTATACCTGACTTCCCTTGTGGCTCAGACGGTAAAGCGTCTGCCTACAATGCAGGAGACCTGGGTTCGATCCCTGGGTCGGGAAGGTCCTCTAGAGAAGGAAATGGCAATCCACTCCAGTACTCTTGCCTGGAAAATGCCATGGATGGAGGAGCATGGTAGGCTACAGTCCATGGGGTCGCAAAGAGTCGGACAGGACTGAGCGACTTCACTTTACTTCACTTCATGGCTGATTCATGTTGAGGTTGAGAGAAAACAGCAAAATTCTGTAAAGCAATTATCCTTCAGTAAAAGATACATAAATTAAAAAAAAAAAAAAAAGACACGTTGAAGGAAAACACTCAAAGATGAAAAAGAAAACAAACCTCAACATTCAAAAAACTAAGATCATGGCATCCGGTCCCATCACTTCATGGCAAATAGATGGGGAAACAATGGAAACAGTGACAGACTTTATTTTCTTGGGCTCCAAAATCACTGTGGATGGTGACTGCAGGCATGAAATTAAAAGACACTTGCTTCTTGGAAGAAAAGCTATAACCAGCCTAGACAGCATATTAAATAGCAAAGACATTACTTTGTTGACAAAGATCCATCTAGTCAAAGCTATGGCTTTTCCAGTAGTCATGTATGGATGTGAGAGAACTAAAAAGCTGAGCGTCAAAGAATTGATGCTTTTGAACTGTGGTGTTGGAGAAGACTCTTGAGAGTCTCTTGGGCTGCAAGGAGATCAAACCAGTCAATCCAAAAGGAAATCAGTCCTGAATATTCATTGGAAGGTCTGATAGGGAAGCTGAAACTCCAATACTCTAGCCACCTGAGGCGAAGAACTGACACACTAGAAAAGACCCTGAAGCTGGGAAAGACTGAAGGCAGGAGGAAAAGGGGACGACAGAAGATGAGACAGTTGGATGGCATCACCAACTCAATGGACATGAGTTTGGGCAAGCTCCGACAGTTGCTGATGGACAGGGAAGTCTGGCGTGCTGCAGTCCATGGGGTCACAAAGAGTCAGACATGACTGAACGACTGAACTGAACTGAGGCTAGGATAAGATACTATGATTACGAGTTTTAGAGAATTACCCAGTTCCTCTCCCCACAAAAAAGGAGGTAAAGATTGATATTATTAACAATATATCACTTAATTCAAGGCTTTTCTTCCATCGAAACATGGCACAATTAGATGCAATATATACATAGAAAGCAATAATCAAATAAATGAAAGTCAATAAGGCTTTCACTGATTATTATGTAAAGCAATACATTACCAAGGAATAGACTAATAATGCCTCGATATTTTGAGTTTTCACTAATTCTGAGTATTACCTCCCCTCCTTACTCTGATGAGTATAAGTCTGTGAAATTTGACTACATCTCTTTTTTTTTTATTAAAATACATTTTTTAAAAAGTTCATGGAACCCTCAGAAGAAAATAATAATAACGATAATAGTAATAATAGAAGTCCCTCCTGAGAATTGTTTTTATGACCAGATATTTTGTAATTTATAATTGACAGTAATTCTCTCTGAGCAGGTAAGGACTTCCAAAACACATAACAGTTAATAAGATCAACTTGCTCTTTTAAAGCAGATGAGACATTTCCCCCAGAAGGTGCATTTTATACCAGAGTTTCTCGAACTCAGCGCCATCCACATTTAGGGTTGGATAATTGTAGCAATAAGCTGTTGTGTGCATTGTAGAGGGCGCTCAGTAGAATCCATCCACTAAATGCCAGGAACAGTTTCCCAGATGTGACCAGACACTGCTAACTGTCCCCTGGGGTTCAGAATCACTCCCAGATGAGAACTTCTGCTTTAGGCTATTCCTCTATTGCTTACTAACCTCTGCCTTTTTTTGATAGATGATCCAAAGATAAATTTTATGGCACCCCCCCCACCTCAACTTGAAGATTACCCTTCTGGGTTATCTGAGCATAAACTAAAGCAATTTTATATTTAATCACACAGCATCCCTGGGAGGAGTTGATGTGTTATCTTCAATTCATTGTTGAGAAACAGGATCTAAAGTCATACAATGAGACAGGGACATGAAGTGTCTCCTACAATGTATATCCTCCCCACTAATATGGGCAGAGGGATCAGATCATCACCTCACCTATTGCTTTCTCTCCTTGGGGAGGTAAAAATTGCACTGGAGAATTTAATAGCTCAAAACAAGAACTAACAACAGAATCAAGTCCTAGGTAATCTGGGGCAAGTCATCTAAGTTCTTGGGCTTCCCTCGTGGCTAAGATAGTAAAGAATCTTCCTGCAATGCAAGAGACTCAGGTTTGATCCCTGAGTCAGGAAGATCTCCTGGAGAAGGAAATGGCAACCCACTCTAGTATTCTTGCCTGGAGAATCCACGGACAGAGGAGCCTGGCAGGCTACAGTCCATGGGGTCACAAAGAGTTGGACACGTCTGACTATCACACATGGTATCTAAGTTCTTAGAACCTCACTTTTTTCGCTCCTAGATAGTATGAACAAAGATAGTAATTCCTACTTCTCAAGGCTGTTGCCCAGAATTAAAGAAAATAGCCCACATAAAGCATTTAGGACAGACTCTCGTACACAGCTGTTGTGCATAACAAATGCTAGCTCTTTCATTCCGTCTTCATGGGAAATGTCAAATCAAGGCCACCACATGGGCCAGTTTGGAAGCCATGATGGAGACTAGATGAGCTGGGCACAAGGGCACATGTGGGCCTCACCTCCCCATGGATTCAGGTGAACGAGGAAGCTCTACATGTCTGAGAGGCAGAAGACATATTTGAAGCCAAAATACTCACAGCCAAGCCTTTCTACAAATAAATTATTACATGTCACCAAATACTTTGATGGCTTTTAAAATCATTGCGATCTAAATTAAGGAAAAGAGACATCTGTGACTGTTGGGGCAAATGACTCTAAAAGCACATAAAATTTCTCATATTTTCACTTCACCATCCCCATCCCTTGACCCTAGTAGCTTGAACCATATGGAAATTGCTGATATTCGACTATTTTCTATCTGCAAATGGCACTTTCTTAGGAATCAGTCTAAATTTGGGGAGAAGGGGAGACAGTCTCTTTCAAATACCTAAAATGTTAGGTTCTCAAGGAGAGTCAAAGAATTCATTCTTGGTTATGCTTAGAAAATTGTGAAGAAGCCAAGCCCACATGAGATGTACTTCTATTATGGGTGAAATTTCTATTCTTCCCCAACTTCCTTTCATAAACCCAAGAGACTAATTCAAAGAACTTCCAAAACAGTCTTCAGCAAAAGGGGCAGATGCTTATTCCCAAACCCCAGAAGGGCTCTGAATTAATTGGAGGGAGCAGGGAGAACACATCTGAAACTGTTACTAGGCTAGGACATATAAGAGAAGGCAGGACAAGGGACAGCCGTCACACAACACAAAATGGTAGATGGAAATGCAGTTCAGACCATCATGGGTTTAGGGTTAGAGCACCTCCCACCCCCAGCCCACACCCACCAGATTGCCCACAAAGGAGTAGAAAGTAGGATGAAAGTGATGGAAAGTAGGTTTAGAGTTCTAGGGAGATGGCTGAGGGAGGCAAGTCGCTCGATGGCTGTTTCAGAGTATTGGATATGCCAATGGTAACTTGACTGATGTGGCCTGGAGACCCTCCCATTATTACAAGTCTTGAGAACTGTCTGAACTCTTCCACCAGTCAGAAGGACAGAGTGATAGAAACTCAAATCTATATTTCTATTCCATCCTAATCCCTTTCCCAAGCCTCAGATTTCCTCATCTGCCTACAGGTCTTCACCTTGATTTTGATCTCGTATCAGGATCTGAAGTTGAATATGTCCCTAGATGAAATCATGCCCTCTTGCCCGTTCGGCTCCTGTATCATCTATCTTGATTAGTGCTATCACTACTGACTCCATCTCTAAAGATGAAAACTTGCAAATCTAGCTCCAGGTTCTTTTTCATTCTCCCTATTGTTGTTTAGTTGCTAAGTCGTGTCCAGCTCTTTGATACCCCATGGATTGCAGCACATTAGGCTTCCCTGTCTTTCACTATCTCCTGGAGTTTGCTCAAATTCATGTCCATTGAGTTGGTGATGCTATCTAACCATCTCATCCTCTGCTGCCCCTTTTTTCTCCTGCCTTCAATTTTTCCCAGCATCAGGGTCTTTTCCAATAAGTCAGCTATTCATATCAGGTGGCCAAAGTGTTGGAGCTTCAGCTTTAGCATCAGTCCTTCCAGTGAGTATTCAGGGTTGATTTCCTTTAGGATTGACTGGTTTGATCTTGCATTCTAAGGAACCCTCAGGAATCTTCTCCAGTATCACAATTCAAAAGCATAAATTCTCCCCACACATTTAAAAAATTTTGCCTCCATTAAAAAATTCACTCCATCTGAGCTCAGGCTCAGCTGCTCCTCTGGATCCCACAGCCACCATCTTGGATCAGGTATTTTTTTCTCGCCTGGACAACTACAGCTACCTCCTGCCCACCCTCTTGGTTCTTCATATTCCCTCACATCAGCCCCTCTTCCAAACTGCCTTGAGTCCTCACTTCCAAAAATGAGCTTTAAAAACTTTACAATGGTTGGACATTGTCCATAACGCATTTCCTTGGCTTTTAACTAAATGAGAATAATATATAAATGACTGACTTTGTCTCTGGTAGAAAACAAATGAATGTGTGCTGTGTGTGCTCAGTTGCTCAGTCGTGTCCGACTCTTTGCAGCTCCATGGACTGTAGCCCTCCAGGTTCCTCTGCCCATGGGATTCTCCAGGTAAGAACAATGGAGTGGGTTGCCATTTCCTCCTCCAGGGGATCTTCCTGACCCTAGGATTGAACCTGAGTCTCTCATGCCTCCTGCACTGGCAGACAGATTCTTTACCACTAGTGCCACCCGGGAAGCTCTGAATAAATGACTAACACTTATAATAATCATTAATTACATCAAGAGTCCCCAGCCTCCAGTATCTAATGCCTGATGATCTGAGATGAAGCTGATGTAATAATAATAGAAATAAAGTGCACAATAAATATAATGTGCTTGAATCATCCCAAAACCAACCCCAAGCCCTCGTGCCCCCAGCCTATGGAAAAACTACCTTCCATGAAGCTGGTACCTGGTACCAAAAAGGTTGGGGACCACTACATTACATTGTCCATTACAGACACAGATATCCAAAATCTCCCCCCGACCTAACCTTATTCCTGCTGCTCACCCCAAACATTCATTTTCCCAACTGTACAGACTTCTCCTAGCTCCATGAACTCAACAAACCATTTTTCCACTCCCTGAGTTTGCACTTTCTGTTCCCACAGCCCAGAATGCCTGCCTACCCTCCTCTTGCCTTGCTGAAATGACAGACAAATAGTTACTCATCTTTCAAGACTCAGTTCAAAATTCACCTCCTAGATGAACCTTCTCCAAAATCCTCACATGAAATTAGTCATTCCTTTTTCAGAGGAAGACCTTTATGTCTCTGCTATAGTAGCCCCCACACTGTATGATGATGTATCTGCTTGCTGTTCTCTCCATGGCATTGTGAACACTGCAAGAATGGGTGCTGTGTTATTCAGCTTCATCTACCTAGGATCTGGCATGGAGCCTGAGTTTGCAAAAGTCCATGGAAAAGGCAGGCCAGTGGCGTGAGCATAACGATGGTTCTTCTGGTGGCACATTAAACATACTTAAAGGGGGCAGTTCTTCTTATACTCTTTCTATTCCCTCTTTCAGTGTTTCTTTAAGGATATAATAACATGGAATATCTAGCTTAGCCTTCTGGAGACAGGGCAGATGTGTCTGAGACCTAGAAGTCAGACTGTCCCCTTTAGCTGTGGAACAAATTATTTTACCTGCTTTGAGAACTTCTGGAGGTTCTCTTTCTGTTTTGTTGTTGTTGTTAATTGTTTTGGCCATACCCCATGGCATGTGGGATTTTAGTTCCCAACCAGGGTTCAAAACTGTGTCCCCTGCTTAGGAACCATAGAGTCTTAACTCTTAACCATAGAGTCTTAACTGGACCTCCAGAGAAGCCCCTGAGAACTTGTGTTTTTGACCTGTTTGTTACAAGGAATGGAAACCTACCCAAGCTACTTAAGTCAGTGAGGGATTTACCGTGTTACAGCATGGTGCCCAAAGGAAGGTGACGAAGCTCAGGGATGGACCTGTGCCAGTAATTGAAGGGGGGGGGGAGGCTGGGTGCCCTTCTCTCAGGGGCCATGTGGTCTCACTTCTCGGTCTCACTGTATCCCTGGAGTCGTTTTCTTTCTAGACTCCTGTGAGACTTGACTCCATCTTCGTTTGACAAGCACATGAGCCCAAAATGTCCACCTTAGGCTGCCCTCCCTGAGTTTTCAACTCAAGGACTCTGACTAACGGCTTTCCTCAGTGCTATTAAATTAATTAAACAAGGGGCCATTGGACTGAGGTGGTTATAATGACTCAGTAGCCTATGTAAGCAAACCAAAACCTAATCCTGAAATGCCTTAAGGTAAAGAAATCAAAACCTAAGGACGACCAGCCACAAAGAGCCAACAATCTTTCCCAAATAAGGTAACCACCAAGCTAGAGCCAATCAAAGCACCACCTTGCTTTGATTATGCCTCTTATTTCCCTGCCGGCTCCTACTGGGGGAGTGCTTTTAGCCACTTTCAGTTTCGTATGGTCTGACTAGAATGATTTTTGGTCAAATAAACTCTTCCAATTTCTAGTACCTCAGTTTATCTTTTAAGAGCATGAAGTCATGAGAGAGAGCTCTAGCTGGCCCAGCTCTCCTTTTGGGTGGCACACAAGTCACACAGGCTCAGGTCAGGTGTCCTTCCAGCTCCAATCCCCTGTGTCAAGGAGGGACAGGAATCATATGGGCAGATACCCTCTCATCTGGGGCGGTGAATAGGGATGAATGATCTGAGAAGGGTCACAGGCATTACAACCACCTCCAAAGGTAGATATCCCCTACCCCGCTCTTATTCTGCACCTTTCCGTCTCATCGGTCATCTCCGGTACCTCTGTCAGCTCCTTGCTCTATCTTGCTGCCAAATGCTAAATCCTCCTAACACGATAATGAGGAATTAAAACCATTAAAGGAACATCAAAGCAAGGAAAGAAAAACACACTGGTAAGCCAAAAGTTAAAAACACGTGGTGAATTTAGCACTCTATCTCATATCTGATAGCAGATTTTGAAACATAGCAACCGCAATGATTGCTAAACTTTATTCCATCCATTATTCCATGTAACAGATGGACATTATACCAACCCCTCCAATGGCCCAGTACACAATGTATAGATATTTCTGTACCATAAAGAACAGAACACAAAAACTAGAATCAGACAGAGTTCTCTTGCTTAGCATTTGTGACCGAGAGAAAATCATCTAACGTCTGGGGTCAGTATCTCCATCTATAAAATGGATATAATAAAACCTACCTTGCAGGTTTCTTTTGAACATTAATGTTCATGCCTATAAAGTACATCTTCCTATGCTTGATATATGGGCAACAATCAATAAACAGCATTATGTTGAATCATATGATGTTGACATTTTGGTAGGTCAAATTGATATTATATGCTTCCTGTATTGTGGGCTTCCCTGTGGCTCAGATGGTAAAGAATCAGCCTGCAATGCAGGAGACCTGGGTTAGATCACTGGGTCAGGAAGATCCCCTGGAAAAGGGAATGGACTGTTCACTTTTCATAATTATTTTGCACTGGTATGTTTCCAACATTAAACTATGAGCTCCTTGAGAGTGTGGACTCTGCCCATCTTGCTTCCCACATAAGAACTTGCCAGACAGTAGGTGTTGTACCTTCTTTTTCATATGAGTGAATACTGATAATGATGGGGAAGATGATATGGAAGATATAGCTCTTCTGGACTGCCTCTATGTGGGACTATACAGTCCTTTATTCCATTGCCTGGCATACAGTAGGAACATGATAAATGTTTATTAAAGGAATGAATGAGTGAATCAGCAAATGAATTTCAGGTTTAAATATAGAAAGTCCAAAGAGACAATCAATTAAATCTGCTATGAAGCAGAGTATTGGTTGTTGTCATGACAAAACATCGAGTGGTTAGCCTTCATTTTCACCTTTCCAGCAGGCTCTTTGGAATGTGGACACTGTCAGCATTCACTTGGCCTCATGGGCCTCCCAGGCAGTGAGAGAGGCAAAATGCTGAGCCGCAGTCTAACAAACCAGGAAAATTTAGGGCTGCCATGCGTAGCTTCCAGAAGCCTGCTGGCTTTAGTCTGCCCAGAGTCAGCTGACAGTTCACAACTGTGTGATAAGCCATTGTGAATAGAGGACGACCCCTGCGGCATACCCCCCACCCCCCACCGCAGCCGCAGCCAAGGCACTCTGTATCGCTCATGCTATTTAATGCGGTTTTGGTCCAAAGAACATGCTTAGTTGATTCCCTGAACCTCTCATCAAACATTTAATTTTCTCTAGAAGAGAACAATGGAGAAGGCAATGGCACCCCACACCAGTACTCTTGCCTGGCAAATCCCATGGACAGAGGAGCCTGGTAGGCTGCAGTTCATGGGGTCGCTAAGAGTCGGATACGACTGAGCGACTTCCCTTTCACTTTTCACTTTCATCCATTGGAGAAGGAAATGACAACCCACTCCAATGTTCTTGCCTGGAGAATCCCAGGGACGGGGGAGCCTGGTGGGCTGCTGTCTATGGGGTCACACAGAGTCGGACACGACTGAAGTGACTTAGCAGCAGCAGCAGAGGAGAACAAATTAGGAGAATAGTCTGGAAGAAAAACATAAAGATCTGGTATCTGGGCTTAGTGACAATCAAGAGAGTAAGAAAGAGCCTGAACTGATCAAAAAGAAAGAAAGGTAGATAGGGAGGGAGGGAGAAAAGGAAGGAAGGGAAAAGAAAAGAAAACTAGCTACAGTGAAAAAAAAAAAAAAAAGACTTTACCCAGCCATACATCTGCCTTTAAAATGTCAAGTTATGTCTTTGGATTTTAGAACGAAGTAACTTTTAGAAGAGGGGAGTGCTCTTTCTGGTTTGACAACAAATAAAGGAGGGAAAAAAACACAAGATAGAATGTAGTTACTATACATTTGGAAGAAAATCAGTCATTTTCAATTATTTAACTTTCAGGAAATCACAAATACACAGGCATGGGGAGAAGGGAAGAAGGAAAGAATGGTCCAGGTCTGCGAAGACAAGTACACCCACGTTATCTCGACTGTTCTCCAACACGCTTACTGCCTGGCCCGAGCTCTGTGTCGTCTGGCAGATTGGGGAAAGACTAAGTGCCTGGCATTTCACCATCCAAGTTGAGAAAACAGCCTAGAGCATCCGGGAACCCTGCCCAGAGAAGGCAGAGGGCTGCTGCCATTTCTCACGATTCAGGAGCTGGTCTTTTCAGCTCAAGCTACTGTTTACAGAAGCATTACCACAGGTTTATAATGATGGGTTTTGTTTGGTTATAGAGAGGGTCTGAGTCGTCCATCAAAGGAAGACGAAACAACTCCCTGAGAGGTGTGGAGTGACTCTCACACTCCCTGCTCAATGGAATTCCAGCGGTCCCTGGACGCGGGCCAAGCCGGGGCCCCGGGAGGCCTGGGGAGCTCTGAGCTCCTGGAGGGCGGGAAGGCTGCTGTTCTGCCCTGTCTTTCCCTCTTCTTGGAGAAGTGCTGGGGTGGAGGAGCTGAGGAAACCTTCTGCTCCTCCTGGGCCAGCTCTCCCCCTTGGCAGACTTCCTGCCTCTCCAGGTCGCTTTCCTCTCCCTCACAGAGCATGAAACCAGAAGTGATCAAGTGCCCGGCCCAGGAACTGACTTGGCAATGGGAATGTGGGGAAAGGCCTCAGGGACTCAAGACACTGGGATTTGGGGGATGTTTATTTGCTCCCAATATTGCTTGCTCTCAATTTCTTTCCTTGTCTTTTCTCTCATTTTTCGGCTCTGATTTTGAAACATGAGCTCGATATTCTTTGACAACCAGTCATAGTTATCTCTGGCTCCAGGGCTCCAAGCCCTGGTCCTACCTGCCCTGGTTGGTATCATTGCTGAATCCTCCTCACAGACCTCCCAATGTCTACAGGCTGTTTCTTTCTTTCTTTCTTTTAAAAAAAAAAAAAAACCTTTTTATTTTGTATTGGAGTATAGCCAATTAACAATGTTGTGAGAATTTCAGGTGGACAGTAGAGGGACCCAGCCATACATATACTCTAGAGGCTGTTTCTGGGCACTGAGCGTGGGGCCTGAAACGCTAACAGTTCACCAGGGCCCCAGGGCATCCACGCCATCTCTGGTTAGGGTTTACACAGCAGGCTTGGGTCTGAGCTTCTGAGAGAATGTGGTATGCACAGAGTAGGACCTGGTGACCATCTATTACCCCACGAGAGCTGTTCAGAATAATACAGAGGTGACTCAGCCGCTGGCGTTAATACTTGCATCACCTTTGAAACATCCTAGCAGGCTCTAAGTTGATAAGACAGACAAACCACGCTGGGGGTAGAGCAGGGGTGAGCCAAAAGTTATTCTCTTCCTAAGAGAAATCTGCTGATACTACCCAGCATCCATTCATTAGACAGGTAACAGAATAAACAGGAGGCAGAAAGCCTGCCTGAATTCCTAGGAATCTACATTTTACACCCAGATAGGAGATGCATTTGCTATCAACACCTGAGCAAAAGGGGAAATACCCAGCTTTCCCCTCTTTCAGTGTACTTCCTCGTGGACCTGGGACGTTAGGATTCCATTAGCATTAGGTTGCATGAAGCTACACTTCCCAATGTGTTATTATGCATCTTGAAAGAATGTGGGAGCTGTAGCTACAAGACCCACCATCAATCACTGGTCATTAATCCCCACTGAGTGCTCCGCTGTAACCTCACTGTGCTTGCTCTAGCTTACCATCCTGCTGGATGGGCCCACAGACAGGATACTTCCCAGTTCTTCTCCCTCTCCCTGGCCCCACCGGCATCATTGCCAGGTGACACATTTGCTCTGGGGAGCTCTGGGTTTAATGGATTTTTGCAAGCACTCCCCTTCCTTCCTGCTCTAAAGCCCTGGCTTAGCATGAAAGCTATCCAGATCTCTGAGCTCAGGGCACCATACTTGCCTCTCCAAACTCACTATCATGCTGCAAAGAGTGCTCGGCACTGGTCTACCTATGAAGCCCCCTGCATAATCATAACAAGTTAATACTACTATTTACAGAGTGCCTACTATGTGCTAGGCAATGTGCAAGTGTTCTCTGGGCACTGCTGCACTTAACCCTCACATAGCCCTAGCAGAGGGCATGATCTTTCTTCCCACATTATCGTTGAGGAAACAGAGATTCCAGTTATTGACTTCAGTCAGGTCACCTTGCTAGTAAGTGATGGAGGTAGAATTCATCCATTCAACAGATAATATTAAGCTCTTATTATGTGCTATTCTAGAGATCGGGGCTACATTAGCAAACAAAACAGCCTAAAATTCCTTTCTTCCTGGAGCTTATGGGCAAAGCTGTTTGACTGCAGAGCTGGAGTCAGAGGTTAAATTATATGACACCAGTTCAGAGATGGTCACAACCACACAGAAAGATGAGCTTTAAAAGGTTTGATCATAACCATGATGAGATATCCATTAGGATACCATCACACCCATTAAAAGGCTATCATCAAAAACAAGGGGGACGACAAGTATTGGTGAGGATGGAGGGAAATTGGAACCCTTGTGCCCCGCTAGTGGAAATAGAACATGGTGCAGCCACTGTGGAAGAGTGTAGTAGTTCTCAAAAGTTAGACAGAATTATGACATAGTCCAGCAATTCCAAAGGATTAAAAGCAAGGACTTGGACAGATACTTGCACACCAGATGCCCACACGCATGCTCAGTCATGTCCGGCTTTTTGCGACCCCTTGGACTGTAGCTTACTCCTTGGAAGGAAAGTTATGACCAACCTAGATAGCATATTCAAAAGCAGAGACATTACTTTGCCAACAAAGGTCCGTCTAGTCAAGGCTATGGTCTTTCCAGTGGTCATGTAAGGATGTGACAGTTGGACTGTGAAGAAAGCTGAGTGCCAAAGAATTGATGCTTTTGAACTGTGGTGTTGGAGAAGACTCTTGAGAGTCCCTTGGACTGCAAGGAGATCCAATCAGTCCATTCTAAAGGAGATCAGCCCTGGGTGTTCTTTGGAAGGATTGATGCTAAAGCTGAAACTCCAGTACTTTGGCCACCTCATGTGAAGAGCTGACTCATCGGAAAAGACTCTGATGCTGGGAGGGATTGGGGGCAGGAGGAGAAGGGGACGACAGAGGATGAGACGGCTGGATGGCATCACTGACTCGATGGACAATGAGTCTGGGTGAACTCGGGGAGTTGGTGATGGACAGGGAGGCCTGTTGTGCTGCAATTCATGGGGTTGCAAAGAGTCGGACACGACTGAGTGACTGATCTGATCTGATCTGGACTGTAGCCCACCAGGCTTCTCTATCCATGGGACACTCTAGGCAAGAATACTGGAGTAGGTTGCCATGTCTTTCTTCAGGGGAATCTTCCCAATCCAGGGATCAAACCTGCACCTCCTGCCTTGGCTGGTGGATACTTTCACCACTGAGCCACCTGGGAAGCCCATATGAGGTACCTAGAATTGGTCACTTCATAGAGACAGAAAGTAGAATAGGAGAAGTTGCCAGTGGTTGAGGGCAGGGAGGAATGGAAAGTCAGTGTTCAATGAATTAACAGAATTTATGTTTAGGGTGACTAAAAGTTCTGGAAATGGACAGTGGTAACGGTTGAACCACTCTGTGAATGCACAACACAGTGAATGCACTGATTTTTATATGTGTAAGTAGTGAAAATGGTAAATTTTATGTTATTTTACCACAATAAAAGAAACATAATTTTTTACAAAATTTAATCATAAAGGAAATCTGCCCAAGAACAAGAAGTCAGCAGCCAGTTATTAGGGGTTGTCAGGGTCTGGCACATGTGCTTCTTTATTTTGTCATTTGATTTCAAAGTGAACAAACACTTTTACCCCAAGACACTTAGGGAAGAAAGGATGTCAGCTTCCAACAAGGCCTTACCTTTATTCCAATGGGAGTTATTTATCCCTGAATGTATAGGCAGTATAGTGCAAATGTAATAAATACAGCTTGGTAAAAATGACAAGACAGGAATACTAGAACCGGCAAACTCAAGTCATCCAGTTCAAAAGAGTTTCTAGGGACTTCCCTAGCAGTCCAGCAGTTAAAACTCTGCCTTCTAATGCAGGGAGTGTGGGTTTGATCCCTGGTCAGGGAGCTAAAATCCCACACGCACGTGCTCAGTTGCTCCGTCGTGTCCAACTCTTTGTGACCCCATGGACTGTAGCCCACCAGGCTCCTCTGTCCATGGGATTTCCCAGGCAAGAATACTGGAGTGGGTTGCCATGCCCTCCTCCTGGGGATCTTGTCAACCCAGGGATTGAACTCGTGTCTTCTTGCGTCTCCTGCCTCAGCAGGTGGATTCTTTACCACTAGCACCACTTGGAAAGCCCAAGATTCCACACACCTCATGACCAAAGAGCCAAAACGTAAAACAGAAACAATACTGTAAGAAATTCAATACCAACTTTAAAAATGGTCCACATTAAAAAAAAAAAAAAGAAAGAAAGAAAGAAAGGGGTTAGAGGCACCTGGCTAGGCTGTTGCTTAGGAAAGATTTCTGCCTTGAATTTCTGGAAATTCTTTCTTTTTCTAAGAGCACATTTGGTCTTGTGGTAAATGCATATATTGCATCTTTCTGGAAATAAGCACAGGCAATTTGACTACTCGGGGGTTAACACTCTGACCCCAGCTTTGCACCTCCACAGTTCCTTGGTAGGCACATCTAGAAATAACACACAAATGTTTTCAAATTTTCTAAGATGAGCATCACTAATTTGTAACCAGGAAAAAAACAAAACCCATAATAGCTTATTTTAAAGAAAGCCTCTAGCTTGGAGGGCTGCTGTTGCACCAGAGAAATTCAGCTCTTTCTTGGTCCAGAGAAGGTTCAGAGTTTCTAGGAAAGAGCATTTAAGTAGTGAATCAGTGCTCTCTTAATTTTTCTAGCAAAGCGCTTGCAGATTTGAACTAACCTTAAGGGATTACAATGTGGAGACCAGAAGCCAGGGTGAGGCCTTGAATGGGCAGGGGAGCCTAGAGGAACAGGAAAAGCCATTCTCAGAATACACACTGTACCTATTTTTAGACTTTTCAATGGTCTGTGTGGATTTCCTTGCTCATCACCCTGAGCATCTGGCACAGTCTTTTAAAAGTTTGAAGCGATGCCAGTTGCATTAAATGAACCCACAGGAGGGGTCTTGCTCACTCTTGAGGTGTGACAACTGTTAAGTCAGTAAGGACGGAAAAGAAGGGTGAAAAGCCAGAGTACAGGGGCATTTCAGGGCAGTGAAACTATTCTCCTTGCTACAGTAATGCTAGACACACGGCATCATGCACATATCAAAAACCACAGAACCATAGCAGGGTGAACCCCAGCACAAACTATGGACTTTCATGAACAATAACGAATCGATTTTTTAAATTATTTATTTTATTTTAAAATTTTCTTTAAAGTTACTTGGCTGCTCCAGGTCTTAGTTCTACCACTCTTAGTGGTAGCATGTGGGATCTAGTTCCCTGACCAGGGATCAAAACTCAGGACCCCTGCATTGGGAGCAAAGAGTCTCAACCACTGGACACCAGGGAAGTCCCAATAACAGAATAGTTTTGGGTCATCAGTTGTAACAAACGTACCACACTAATGACGAATATTAACAACTGGAGAAATTGTAAGGGGTGGGGAAAAGGGCAGACCAGGACACTCTGTATTAATCTGCTTAATTTTCTGTGAGCCTAAAACGGCTCTAGAAGATAGTCTTATTAACTAAGGGATAAAAGGCTGTATATTGTCACCCTTCTTATTTAACTTGTATGCAGAGTACATCATGAGAAACGCTGGACTGGAAGAAGCACAAGCTGGAATCAAGATTGCCGGGAGAAATATCAATAACCTCAGATATGCAGATGACACCACCCTTATGGCAGAAAGTGAAGAGGAACTAAAAAGCCTCTTGATGAAAGTGAAAGTGGAGAGTGAAAAAGTTGGCTTAAAGCTCAACATTCAGAAAACGAAGACATGGCATCCGGTCCCATCACTTCATGGGAAATAGATGGTGAAACAGTGGAAACAGTGTCAGACTTTATTTTTTGGGGCTCCAAAATCACTGCAGATGGTGACTGCAGCCATGAAATTAAAAGACGCTTACTCATTGGAAGAAAAGTTATGACCAAATTAGATAGCACATTGAAAAGCAGAGACATTACTTTGCCAACAAAAGTCCATCTAGTCAAGGCTATGGTTTTTCCCGTGGTCATGTATGGATGTGAGAGTTGGACTGTGAAGAAAGCTGAGCGCCAAAGAATTGATGCTTTTGAACTGTGGTGTTGAAGACTCTTGAGAGTCCTTTGGACTGCAAGGAGATCCAACCAGTCCATTCTAAAGGGGATCAGTCCTGGGTGTTCTTTGGAAGGAATGATGCTAAAGCTGAAACTCCAGTACTTGGGCCACCTCATGCGAAGAGTTGACTCATTGGAAAAGACTCTGATGCTGGGAGGGATTGGGGGCAGGAGGAGAAGGGGACGACAGAGGATGAGACGGCTGGATGGCATCACTGACTCGATGGACATGAGTCTGGGTGAACTCGGGGAGTTGGTGATGGACAGGGAGGCCTGGTGTGCTATAGTCCATGGGGTCACAAAGAGCTGGACAAGACTTAGAGACTGAACAACGACAACAACAGTAAGAAAAGCAGGAAATCCTCAACCATGAGCGGAATCGTGCCATATCTCTATTGATCCACTCCCCTGAGGCAAACAGCCCAAATCTTAGCCAGAGAGGTGAGGGCACAGCTAGGGGCAAGCGTCTTGTCTTTGAATGTTATGTTTATCTTGAGCTCATTCTCACTACAGAATTGGGGCATTTTTTGTTCTAAACTGATGTAAAATTGTTATCACCTAAGAGAGACAGAAAGAATTTTATCAGGGAACAATGAGAGGCTCACTACACTGAATTCATTTTTTTTAAAGGGGCAGTCAGAGAAAAAGAATAAAGTTACATCTGGATTGAAGCACTAGTTATACCCACTAATGAATGACCCAGTTAGGTACCTGGCTTGACTTGTTTTAAAAGCTTACGCTTGGCTATTTTGAAAATAATGGATTTGAGAGATGGCAAGAGTCAAGTTTGTTGTTCAGCTCCTAAGTCGTGTCTGATTCTTTGAGACCCCAGGAACTGCAGCACACCAGGCTCCTCTGTCCTCTACTATCTCCCGGAATTTGCTTAAATTCATGTCCATTGAGTCAGTGATGCTATCTTACCATCTCATCCTCTGCTACCCTCTTCTTCTTTTGCCTTCAAACTTTCCCAGCATGAGGGTCTTTTCCACTGAGTCAGCTCTTCACATCAGGTGGTCAAAGTATTGGAGTTTCAACTCCAGTCAGTCCTCCCAAAGAATATTAGGGTTGATTTCCTTTAGGATTGATGGGTTTGATTTCCTTGCAATCCAAGGGACTCTCCAAAGTCTTCTCCAACATCAAAATTGGAGTGAAGTGGGAGACTTAAAATTGGAGGGCATGCAGTATTCCAGTTGAGAAATGATTATAGAAATGGCACTGAAAAGAAATAAAGAAACCCAATATACATCAGAAGGTACAAACAGTAGGATTTGAGGATAGAGTGAAAGCAGGAGCAAAGAAAAGGAGGCATCAAGAATTTGTCGAGGTTTCTGAGCAGCTGGGAAGAAGATCTTGGCTGAACTGTGAGCTGGAGAACCCTGCAGGAGAAGCAGGCTTGGCACAGAGAGGAGAGGGGGTCCCCCCTAACTAATCCAAACTTTGGCAAGTTGCTGAAGCGATTTTAGAACAGCCTTCCAAAGAGCTTTGGTTTCTTTGAGGTGTCTCAATGAACAGAAGGCCAATGCTGGAAGCTGAGCTGTATTTTCAGAACTGACACATGTTGCTAGAGTCAAGCTTTCATTTAGCTGGGGAGCCCCAGAGTACACTGTGACACCTCTGCACCCTCCCTCACTCTGTACGTCTGGATCGGGTTCTGATGGAAAAATACATACCATCTCTCTTGCTGCTGCTTCCCAAGGGAAGCCTTGGCTTTTCAAAGCATCAGATGTCAGCCTTCTCTTGTCAACAGACGCCAACTTCTACAGGTACCACTTAATGGCTTCAGAGGACCTCAGCGTGTGACTGGGAAAAACCTTCATCCCTGGCAGCAGGCAGTGAAACTGTTCATTCACTTCCCAGTGTTTAGAGCAGAAACATCTGTCTAAAGCTACAAAATCTTGGTGGATGCAAGTGGCTAGGAGCCCGTGGGGCTCATTCATCTTAACACCAGATTGTTACAGATGTTTGCAGCTGCTGAGGGTCCACTCCAAAACTGGCCTCGTGGCCTCCATTCATCTAGGTCTGGGCAGTGGGATGACACTGAGGAATCCTCACATGAGGCAAGATCCACCTCCTGTCCCAGCAAAACTAACATAGGGATTAGGTTTAAAATGCCCGAATCTTGAACCAAGGGTAGTTTTTCTTGGCTCCAGCTACTGAGGTTATACTCCCTGTGGCCTTGGATTTGGTGACAAAGAGCCAGCTACACATGGTGTGATTTTCAAAGTGCTGCCTCACTACTTAAATCAGCAACATAAGCACGAGATGACTCGGTCACAAGTGTTTTTTTTCCCTCCTCAGTAAGTCAAATGCATGTAGGCCTTCCAAGCAGCTGTTTGTACGAACTGTTGTTCAGAAATTTAAAACTCCTCAACCAAAATGAGGGGAAAAACCTGCAGGAGATCTTCACTGAACAGCCCTCTAATTTGGCTTTTTAAGTCCTTTAGAATGAAGGCATTTTCATAAGACTGCTTTATGTGTGTGTACAATCTGTAAAGACAAAATACCAATTCCTTCTCAAACCTAGGCAAGGAGTGAAATTTTACCGTTTGCTTTCAGAAAAACTATTAAAAATTATGACTTCAGCAACATCAACTTGCTTGGTTTGAAAACTGCTCTAAGGTTATGTAATATGTCAGCGTTAGGAGAAGCTGGATGAATGGCAACATGGACAAGCTACTTACTATGTTTGCAACTCATCTGTAAGTCTAAAATAAGTTCAAATTAGAAAATAAATGTTTAAAATTAGGACTCGGTTCTGTGGTCTCTTTTTGTTTGTCGTTGTTTTGTTTTTGTTCATTCGGCTGTGCTGTGTCTGTTTTGTTGCGTGTGGGATGTCTCTGGTTGCGGCGAGCAGGGCCTACTCTCCAGTTTCAATGTGCAGGCTTCTCGTGGCAGTGGCGTCTTTTGTCGTGGAGCATGGGCTCCAGGGTGTGTGAGCTCAGTAGTTGTGACTCACGGGCTTAGTTGCCCCACAGCACGTGGGATCTTCCCAGACCAGGGATTGAACGCTTGTCCCCTGCATTGGCAGGCAGTTTCTTATCTACTGTACCACCAGGGAAGTCCAGTTCTATGGTCTCTGAATTTTTCCATCCATGACTTTTCTCTAAAAGTGTTCCATCCCATTGATAAATATAGATTTATATATGACCAGCTTTGGATGGATCATGAAAAAAATAAATGAGGTGGGCATGTACATTTTATGTCAGTCTGAAGTTTGCAATAATTGACCCAACATGCTAGCCGAGCACCATCAGCTCACTGTGTTAAGAAAGAACCTCATTTTTCACTTGGAAAAATGGAAACAGTCCTGGCTGATTCAAATGGATTTGGCTTTAGATCTGAAAACCACTGCATCCTCTGGGGACAACCAAACAGATGTGTGTCTGCTTTACTAAAGGGCTGCCTTGCGGAAAAAAATACAATTTCATCACATGTGGTTCTAAATCGCAAGGTGAGTGGATTCTATCACTCATATAGATTTTAATCTTTGGTTTAATGCACTTATTTAGCTAACTCATGATGCAAATATAGGATTAGATTTAGTTTTCACATACTATCACCACTGAGTTATCTATATTTAAACTTGGTTGATGTTTGGACTTGCAATATGTTTTAATCCTCTAATTATATGAAAAAACTGTATTTTGAATTAATACACTATTCTGATTGATAAAACTATTATGTAGAATATACAAGTACTATTGGATTATGAATAATTAACTTTAATAAACTATACTCATAGAGGCATCTCTGATAGCTCAGTTGGTAAAGAAGCCGCCTGGAATGCAGGAGACCCCGGTTTGATCCCTGGCTTGGGAAGGTCCGCTGGAGAAGGGATAGGCTACCTGCTCCAGTATTCCTGGGCTTCCCTTGTGGCTCAGCTGGTAAAAAATCTGCCTGCAATGCAGGAGACACAGGAAACAGTGTCTATGCTCTATAGTCCATGGGGCTGCAAAGAGTGGGACACGACTGAGCGACTTTCACTTTCACTCATAGAAAAACAATCAAGAATTTCTATTAAGCATTAAGATTTCCCTTCATGATCTTGAAAGATCTCAAGACTTACTTTAGGTATGGTTAAGGATCAGTTAATAAAAGGAATTCAGTAAGTGGCATATTAGAGAAAAAAGCTTTTCTTGGACTTGAATAGGAGCAAATTTAGTGAAATGACAATAATAGAGAGGCCTCAGAGAACATCTGATTTAAGTCCCATGTTTGGGTGGCTCAGCGGGTAAAGAATCTGCCTGCAATGCAGGAGACACAGGAAACACGGCTTCAATCCCTAGGTCGGGAAGATCCCCTGGAGGAGGGCCTGACAACCCACTCCAATATTCTTGCCTGGAGAATCCCATGGATAGAGGAGCCTAGTGGGCTACAATCCATGGGCTCATAAAGAGTCGGACATGACTGAGCACATAAACTCATAAATTCCATGTTTGGGGGTTTTAGGTAGCTTAAACAACTAATACTCAGAATTTGGAGTTGGGGTAGGGCACCAGACTCCTTTGACAATCTGATAAAACTATAGCTATTCTACCTAGAAAATGCATTTTTAAACACTTTAATATAATTTGGAGGGCTTTGTGGAAACTGTGGAGTCTCTTTTTTCTTAATTTTTGCAAAACAAAAGACAAACACCACCATAGATCCATAACCGTGTTGACGATTTAATAGGCAAGGGAAAACTAAAGAAATATATTCACTGAATTGTTATCTTTAGTTACATCTGGAGTTTAGGACTGGGGTGGGGTGGAGAGTGAAAAACAATTTTAGTGGGACTTTAGACACTGGTATTAATTAAGTTATTAGTATCAGGATATATTACTTTTGAAACACAAAAGCAGGAAATGAAGGAGGGAAGCAGGGAAGGAGGGGTGAAGGGAGGGAGAGAGACCCTCTTGAAAATGAAATATAAGGTTTGAGTGATTGATTGCAGCTCGTCTGCTCAGAGTCTTCTATTCCAGGCTCCAGGAACCAACAGCTCTTTTCCTTGGGAGTTTACAAAACACCCCTAAGCCTTTAAACTCCTGCTCATGGTCCTCAAGGAGAAAGAAGCCAGTAGTCTGGACTCCAATAGTAAAGAGATGGTGAAGGGTGAATGTGTACTGAGCTCCAGCCAGCACTGTGCATATGATCTCCTGTGCTCTTTGCACTGACCCTCTGGGGTAAGAAAACAGGAAAGTGAACAACAGACACAATTGACCCAGAGCCTGACAACAGTAATAGTCTCATCTATCCTGGGAGGCCTTCATCATACACAGGGGTAACCGTCCCCTCACAGGGACTAGAGGTGTTCTCAGCTCCGTTTCACAAGTGAGGAGTTCAGCTTGCAAAGGACTAGTTGAGAGAGGCAGGAATCATGCAGAGAAAGCTTTTTGCTCACATCCACTGCTCCTCTCAAAACACGCTCTTCCCCCCACAGCAGCTGGAGTGGTTCTTTTAAAAGGCAAGGGAGATTACGTCACATCTCTGCTTAAAACCCTTTGTGTGTATTAGCCGCTTAGTTGTGGCCAATTCTTTGCGACCCCATGGACTGTAGCCCGCCAGGTTCTTCTGTTCATGGGATTCTGCAGGCAAGAATACTGGAGTGGGTTGCCAGGCCCTCCCCCAGGGGATCTTCCCGACCCAGGGATTGAACCCCTGTCTCCTGTGTCTCCTGCATTGCAGGCAGATTCTTTACCACTGAGATACGGGAGAAGCCCCTACAAATGGAAAATGGTGGCGACTAAATATTCAATTCAGCTGACAAATCAAGGGCTGAGCCTACTCTCCAAAGAGATGGCTGGCTGAGCAATTTATACTTAGCTTTCATTACCCAGCATTTCCTGAGTTCATTCATTTAATCTTCTCTGCATTAAAATAAATCAAGTGCCCGCCATTTCACACATAAAGTAAATTCAGTCCAACTCGACTGCTTACTTACAGAGGAGCCTTTTACAACAGAGGTATTTGGTGAGTGTGAAATATGCTGCACGCCTAGCTTGGTGTCATTTCTCTAATTCTGCTGATGTAGTCTGACCCAGGTTACAATTAGGCACCCTGAGAAGTTAAGGATATTGCTAGAATAGAACCAAGGCATCATATCTAAACAAGACAGCTGAAGACAGATTTTTCTCTCTCCATTTTCAGGCTTTTGCAACATGTAGTTTTATATTTTACCAAAAAAAAAAAAAAAAAATTCAGGGGGAGTGATGCATTTCTTAAGCTCTTTGTATGACAGTCCTTGTGAGATCAGCCTCTAATGAATATTAATGGCTTTAAAAAGATTGGATCTGGAAGAAGCAATCCTAGAACAGGTTGAAGCATGTATACCACTAATTCTATTTTGCCTGTAAATTGCAGCTACAGAAACAATTTGTCAAGAAACATTGTACATGATTTTTAAAAATATTAAACGTACTTACAAAATTTTAAACAATGTATCTTGAAAACTAGCTTTCTAAGTCTTGAATCCCTAGATAGAAAAAATATAGAGGTGTATATATATATAGCTCTTGGGTGTTGATAGAGTCAAGAAGACAGCGCTGTTCAATTACCATCTGCAAAGAAGAGTATAAATAAGCCTAATAATATGCAATAAGCATGACATCTGAAAATACGACATGGTTGAGGTTTTGCTTGTGTTCTGTGTAGAGAACCACAGAGAATACAACATAGGAAGTCAGAAAGTCTGGATGCCTTTCAATCCAACAAGTATTACCAGAGCTAACATGTGTCGGGCATCAGCCCTGCCTGTGACTGGGGGGATCAGTCATTTCACTGCTTTGGGCAGTCTCCTCATCTGTAAATTGGGCACAACTCCTACCCTACTGACTTTATATCATAGCTGTGAGAATCACAGGTGAAGGATGAACTGCTCTGCATGACAGATCTTCTAGTTGTTACTATTATCACAAACAAATACAACAATTTCACTTGTTCTGTAGATAAATTTAGCTCCCATGCATAACCTAGTAAGGGCGATAACTTTTTATTCAGTTTATCCAAAACTGAAGTCACTTCATGTTCCAAGCAAGCAACAATTGGTCTGACTATTGCTTAAGGACACTCTCATCTCTATTTATGTCCTGATCTTTGCAGAATATATGAAGTATTTAGTATGCAGATTCAAAGAGAAAAGACAATAAAGTTGGATTTATTATTATCTGATTTCCATTCATCCTTTTAGAAAGCATAACACTTGGGTCATAATAATACTCATCACATGTGTAAGATCTTATTTAATGCCTGTCTTCACCATAAGACTAGGAGGTACACGAATTGTTCACCAGCTCAAACATGATGCCTTCACATGGTAGACACAAGATACATATTTGTTTATTGAATGAATAAGAATCTAACTCAGACTCTGTGCTTATAAAAGGAAAGTATCAAATATTAATGTAGAATTTATAACATGCTACCTACTTTCTAAGTGTCTGCATATAGTAGCTCATTTAATCCTTACAACAAATACATAGAGTAGATACCAGGATTCCTTCCTTATAGGTGAAGAAAGGAAGACCCATAGAAATTAAGGAACTCTCCGAAGGTCCTATAGCTAGTGATAAAACTAGGACATGAATCTAGAAGGCTGGTTCCAGAGTCTATATGCTTCAGTCACTGCACTAACACAGGGTGAATGTCTGTGGATACTGTGTATGTGTCTCAAGGCTCCAGCTTCCTGATACGTGATCTCACCCATAGCGATTCAGCCTCTTGAATCCTCTGAGCCTATGTATGAAGGTCCTATTAGATAAGAGAAGGAAAATAAGAAAAGAACATTTAGAGAGGTTCCTGTGGCTTATTAGAGACACTAAGGCTGGAACTTCCCTGGTGGCCCAGTGGCTCAGACTCCCTGCTCCTAATGCAGGGGGCCCGGGTTTGAACCCTGGTCAATGAACTAGATCCCTCATGCCACAACTAGAGATTTCACATACTGCAACGATGATCAAAGACCTTGAGTGCTGCAACTGAGACCTGGAGCAGCCAACTAAGTAAGTAAACAAAACAAAACAAAAAAAAGACACTAAGACCAAAGACAGTGCATTTAGAAGGAAAATGTTAGACTGATTTAGAGATTCATCCCAAACAATCATGGCTAAGTAAAGCCAGGTTCTAGGGTGTGAGGGACAGGGAAAGAGAACTAATGTGGGCTGAGCTTAAACTGAAGGTCCAGAAAAATACACAGGAACATGTTAAGTCCTGAGTGGGTGCTTTATTCCATCCTTCTCCCATGTTGCTTCATTTCTCATAGATTCTTATGTGAATCAAATCCCACAACTCTAAGTAAGATCAAAAGGTGAATGATTGTTGCCATTGCCAAACCTACAGAAGGAACCACCAAGGGACTAGTCACAAACTGCTTTGGGATCCAAGACTGTGGCTCAGAAGCCTGGGAGCAGAGCAGAGCCTTGGAAGGTCATCATACGGAAACCTACAAAGTCAAATTCTGTTGATGGGCTGAGTATAAAGGTACACTTTGTGTTGGCCACCAAGCAAGGACTGTATCAGACTGGAAAGCCAATTTGTGAACCGATGCGTACATAGGAAGTTCCTACCACTTGCTCCAGACTGGGCCTCCAGGGTTATAACCAGTGCATCCATGACAACCACCCATGTTGATGCCCATAAGAACCAGAACTCGGGAGAGGGCATCTGGGGCCTCCCAGGCCTGCTTTTAGTGCCTTCTCACTACAGCTTCCCTGAGCTTCTGTTTAATAGTGGTAGCGAAAGGGGTTCAGTCGTGTCCTGCTCTTTGCAACCCCATGAACTGTGGCCCGCCAGGCTCCTCTGTCCGTGGGCATTCTCCAGGCAAGAATACTGGAGTGGGTTGCCATTTCCTTCTCCAGGGGTTCTTCCCAACCCGGGGATCGAACCTGCGTCTCCCGCACTGCGTACCGTCTGAGCCACCAGGGAAGCCCAAGCTTCTGCTTAAAAGCCTTGAAATAAATTTTCCCCTCACCACCTCAAATTTATTGTTTGTTGGCTTAATCTACTTCAGGTTAGTTTTTTGTTGTTGTTGTTGTTAAAAAAAAAAATGTCCTATTCAAAGTCACTGGAGACAGATTTGGTTTTAGAGGTCAAGAGTTTTCAGAATTTAGAATGGTAACACAGTACAAAACACCCCCCTCCCCAGCAGGCCCAGGAACCGCATTCTGGAATCAAACACATTAATATCTTCTCAGTGAAACATAAGACTCTTCATACTAAGTTAAATAAATAAAGAATATAAATAGCCTCCTGCCAGATGAAAACACATGTGGTTTTCAGACCTTTTCTGGATTCCAGAATGGAATCAGACCCATATTTATAACCCGAAGTCCTCATACAGTGGGTTTTATAAACCTGGGTGGGTAGAAGATAAAGTTCAATGTGTCCATCAGAAAGCCTGTGGGCTTTTTCATCAGTCCTCTCCTCACTTCATTTCTCTTTCCTCAGTGTCCTCTCCCGCAAGGCAGTCTCAAACTTAATGGATTCCAAGCATACATCTTACCATCTCTTCATCAATCAACCCACAGAGCGCTCAATATGTGGGACCAGGAAAGACACAGCGTGAGTAAGGAAGACACGGAACCCTGACTTGTCCATTAGACGGCAGAGGATAGACGCATCCAGCAGGGGGAAAGGGTGGATCTGTTACTTTTTGAACATTTGTAAAACGTCTGATATTTACACAGTGCTTACTGTAGCAAATGACCGTGCTAACCCCTTAAAGTCTCATTTCATCCTCTCAGTTAACTTTAGCGGGTAGGTGCCATTATCACCCTCGTTTGATCTACAAGGACACAGCAACTCAGTAAGGTTAAGTAACTTGCCTATAAGTGGCAGGACTGGGATTCCAACCTAGATTGTGTGGACACCAGAGCCCACACTCATCATCTATCTAACTTGGTATACATAACACCAGCTACAATGAAGAAGTGAGCTACGCTCAGTCCAACTCTTGGAAACCCCGTGGACTGTAGCCCACCAGGCTCCTCTGTCCATGGAATTCTCCAGGCAAGAATACTGGAGTAGGTAACCATGCCTTCTTCCAGGGGATCTTCCTGACCATGGATCGAACTCAGATCTCCTGCACTGCAGCCAAACTCAAACCCATTTTCTTCAGTTACAAGCTTCACTTAGGAAGGAAAGAAGGGCCCTACGCTTTGTTGTTGTTGTTTTTTGTTTCATTTTCATTTTTGCTTGGAAAGGTTTGTGCATATTGATAGGTGGGGAGGAATCTTGGGGAGAAATACAGCTTTTCAAACCCTCACGGCTGAGATACCACATACATTGGCAAAGCTTGTGTGCAAAGAGATTCAGGCAGATGACCAGGCTGTTGTGAAATGAATCTCTCAGTGGAACATATAATTCCACTCCTCCGGGGGGTTTGTGAAGCTGACTTGAGAACATCAATGCCCTTGTCTGTCACGGACCTCTAGTTCATGTCTAGGCAGCAGCAGCTGCTGCTTCAAAAGAAATCCAGGCTCAGCTGAATTCTGATCTCAGAATAATACATGACACTTTCTGCTCCCAACTTAGAATTCAAGGGGGAAATGAGTTGCTCTGGGATCCCCAAGACTCTCTTCCCCGCCTGTACTATTTCCTCTTCTGCAGCCTCCCACACCTAGAAGGGAGGACTGGCTTCAACCGCAAGAGTCTCCCCTCCCCCAGGGGTGCTCTGGAAGCCAGCTCTTCAAGTTCATTGTAAGCTCAGAGAGGTGGAGGGGAATGGGCAGGGACTCTTGATTTTTCTTGCAGAATCCCATGCCTGTGTAGGCAAGATGGAATTTGCAAGCGCGTGCGGGATTATCCCAGGTGCCAATTTCAACAGAGGGCATCCAAATTTGCCACAGGCAAGGACAGAATGGGTGCTACATGTTCCCCCAAAAGCAAATCTGGGCATTCCAGGGCAGGGAGCACAGACAGCATCCAGGGCTTGATTTCTTGCCCATCTGTGGTGGAGTTCAAGGTCCCTTGTTGCAGCCCACATTGCTGCTTTCTCTTCTTTTTCCTCTACCCTGGATCCAATGCTAAGCCTCTTTGGTACAATCCACAGAGTTTAGGGGTTTCCCTTGTAGGTCAGTTGGTCAAGAATCCACCTACAATGCAGGAGACCCAGGTTCAATTCCTGGGTCCAGAAGATCTCCCAGAGAAGGAGTTGGACATGACTTAGCAACTAAGCCACCAGAGTTTATGTCCCCCAAAAGGAGAAATCTCAGTAACTGATAAGGAACCAACGTGCCAGAGGCCCCAGAGAGCACCTGAGTTATCTCCTAGGAAAAAAGAAAATGCCAGTCAGAGCAAACACATCACCTGCCAGACAATTCCCAGGTGGCCAACGTCAGACAATCCCTCAGGGTGACTGATCTGAAGAGTGGTGTCTACACAGCCAAGCACAATCCATTCATAGGCAGCTGCCTCTCTGTCTTAGCTCCCCGAATGGTGCCTTCATGTCAGTCTGGGGGTCATGTCTTTGCCATTATTAGGTGTGTAAAAGTCACTACTAAAATCTCAGCTTTTCTAACTAAGTTGAGAGATGAATCGAATCCACCTGTTGGCTCTTATCCCCCTACCCTCAAGTTCAAATTTGTAAAAGGAAAGCAAAGAACAATAAAGATTCTGTTCATATTTTTTGCCTTGTGATCTAGTTGAGAGTCTGTGTTCCAGCATTAGGTGAGAAATGAATGCCGCTGGAATTTCAATCTACCTGTCCAAACCTATTTCCTATCATGCCCCTCAGGAACACTCACAGAAGCTTCCCCACCCACTCTTCTGCTTCATTAAGAAAAAAAAGTGAGTCACTCAGTCGTGTCCAACTCTTTGTGACCCCATGGACTGTAGGCTCCTCTGTCCATGGAATTCTCCAGGCAAGAATACTGGAGTAGGCTGCCATTTCCTTCTAGGAACTCCTTCCCATCCAGGGATTGAACCCAGGTCTCCCACATTGCAGGCAGACTTTTTTCTGACTAAGCCACCAGGGAAATCAGCCTTTGTCCTCCCACCTGCATCAGACTGCCCCAAGTGGGCTCTCCAACCTAGCCCACCTGGCCTATTAAGCCGGTTATTACATCTGTGGGCCTGGCCACCCAGCCGGCTCCACCAAGTCATGACCCAACCACCTCCATCTCCAGCTTAGTCCAGCTCAGTAGCTCCATGTCACGCTTTAGGTACAATCCATCCTTTAATAGCAGCCACCGCAAACTGAATGCTTGATCTCTATCCTTCTTAAGGGCTATCCATGCCTTCAGCAGCTATGTACTGGGGGGCTGCCACGGAGTAGGCACCCTGAAAGGGGACGTGGTGATGAAAAGACAATTTCCTTGTGATCAAGGAGCTCATGATCCAGGAGGTCTGTGCCTCTTACCTTTTGACGTGCCCATGAGCCATGTGGGATGTTGTGAAAATGAAGATTCTGTTCCAGCAATCTGATATGGGATGGGGAATAAGATGCTGAATTTTTAACAGTTTCCACCTCATATCAAAGCAAATCATACTTGGGATACAAGATTACAGAAGAGTGAATGGGCAGGCAGAGAAGGTGCCCACGTGGAACCCTCTAACGTGGCCAGTGATACTGTAGCTGAATAGATGGGTTTGGTCCATGTGGGGAAGTGAGAGGGTGGCAGAGGCAAAAGATAAACTAAAAATGTTCAATTTACTGTAGTCCCAAGGCCTGAACAGAAAGCTCTCAAGATGATTTATTGATATGACTTATTGCCAAAGGAAATGATAACCTATCAAAGGTGATGGCTTCAGAGTATATCTAAAATGACTGGATGGGAGGTGCCAGAGCTCTGGACCCTGCCAAGGATTCCTGTGCCCCAAGACTGACACAAATGCAACGCCCTTGAGGCACCACATGGGTTGGGACAACAGGCATCTGGGTGTAGCCAGTATAGATGAAGGACTGGCTAGGCTGGTTTGCGCACTGAGTCAAATCCTGGAAACTCTGTCAGACTCTAAGGTAGGACAGCAAACCTCAAGAATGCCTAAGGCTGGGTTTCCCACCACATGATAGAACAGGACTGCACTCAGATAAAATTAAAGGAAAATTGACACGACATTCCACTGATATTTCATTCACGCTCAAGTATGTGTTGCTGATTCATGCACACTTCAGAAGTTTAAGGAATTCAAAATGGTTTAATCTGTGGGTGACACCAGAAGCCTTCAGGAGACACTCTGGATCCCAGGGCAGAAGGGAAATATGAACAAAGTAACAGCCTGTGTGCTGTGCATCTGCCCAAGGAACACCTTTGCTACACTGACCTCAACTAACAGGTCTTGGTTGAATTTACAACTTCAGGAAAATGATCTAAAAGGAACCACTTGGAAAGCCCAGTTCAAGACAGTGATCAATAAATCAATGAACTACACAGGCCTGTGATGAGATGTGTGATCTTTGGAAATATCCCCTGGGAAGAGGTGATATGTATGACCAGATATAAGTCATTCTGGTCACTGCAGATATCAGCTGAAACCTGGTCTCTGAAGTCCTAAGAATGGAAAATAAGGGGGGAAAACTTGTTTTCTAATATTCTAAGCCTGCTCAGAGCAATTCAGGATGGGATCTAGTATGAGAAAAAAATACATTGTAAAACAATGAAAATAATCATAAAAAATACTCTTGGAAGACAGGACAGGATCCATTATCTCAGTTTTCCGTGGCAGTTGGTTTTTATTTGTCTTTTGTTTAAACAAGTCTGTTTATTGAAAGGATCTGAAAATAGTAATAAGATTTTCGACATTTAACAAATTTTCAAGATGTTAACAACATGAAACATTAGAAATGTACTTCAAAAACCCAAGTTTCCAAGGTCGTTTTCTGTCATGCTTTAGGACTTGGTCTACACCTGCTCTGTTGTCTGAACAAGTGACCTGAGTTTTGAACGCCACTCTCTTTTAGACCTAAAGCTGGGCGTATCACCCCCTCATCCCCATCCTGTGGGAGGCCAGGCGGGCCATCTGCTGTATCTGAGCTCAGCTTGCAGGAGCCCACCTTCCTGCTGTGGCAGTCTGTTAATGGCAGGAGGAGGAAGCTGAGCTGGGCATCACAGTTAGGAATCTGGGGAAAGGAGCATCAGATGGATGCAGGGACTGTTGCACAGATGCAAGGTTAAGCAGTTCAGCAATGGTGCAGGTGGAAGGTTACCCAGTTTCAAGTTCACTATTCAAGGTCACAGGGCTTCCCAGGTGGCACAGTGGTAAAGAATCTGCCTGCCAATGCAGGAGACGCAAGAGATGCGGGTTCAGTCCTGCGTCAGGAAGATCCCCTAGAGTAGGAAATGGCACCCGGCTCCAGTATTCTTGCCTGAAAAATTCCATGGACAGAGAAGCCTGGTGGGCTACAGTCTATGGAGCCACAAAGAGTTGGACATACAGAGTGAACACACACACACATATATTCAAGGTCATGAGTGTGAAGTTTCATGAGCATGAGTGTCTTGTTTTAAATAGTAAGCAATTTTTATTACTCTTTTCCCCCTCTTATTTATTTATTTTAAATTATTTATTTATTTTTGGCTGCGGTAAGCGGGTCTTCGTTGCTGTGTGAGGGCTTTCTCTACGTGCGGTGAGTGCAGGCTACTCTCTGGTTGCAGAGCATGGGCTTCTCATGGCAGTGGCTCCTCTTGTGGAGCGTGGGCCCGGCTGCCCCACGCATGTGGAATCTTCCCAAACCAGGGACTGAAGCCTCGGCTCCTGCACTGGCAGGTGGATTCTTAACCACTGGACCACCAGGGAAGCCTGAGCATGAGTTTTAAGGTTGCTGTTGAAGGAATAAGCACCATCTCCAGGCAAAAGGAGAGATGAGGGTTTTAAGAGTTACTGTCAAACCAGGCTAACAGGGAGGAGGAGGGTGTGTTGAGGGCCAGAAGATTTAAGATGACTACTGAGGCAGCAAAATCAGTGCTTGCAGCTCAGAAGTGAAGACAACAAAGCTCTCCAGAGCCCTTTCGCTGCAACAGAATTCCCTGATGAGCCACAAGAGTGGCATCTGCCTTGCAGGAGCCCCACAGACCTGTTCCTTACACCACCCCACCTGATCAACCTTCCTGGATGTGGGGAGACAGCCTTGCTCCCTGGTTCGCACCATCCTCATCTTCAGCCAGGCACCCCTCCTCCGGGTAGATCACAAGATGTGGTGAACGTGCTGAGACCACAAGACCTTGAGAAGCTGGATCTGAGCCTCCCAGCCTCTTCTCTCCTTCTCAGGCAGCCTCATTTGGTCTGTGACTACTTTCTGTGACTCCCTCCTGACTCCCGAACAACAAGAAGGAAAGCAGACCTCAGGGGAAATGACAGGTGACAAATGTTTAGGGAGCATTTCCAACTGTGTTTTTCGAAGCTTCAAGGTTCTATTTCACAAGTGAGGGAAGCTACTTCATCTTGGAGGAGTGGGGTTGACTCTGAGCCTTCCCCCTACCACTGCAGCCAGTACAGATCTGATTTTACCTCATTTCATTTAAGGTTTCATGCCTTTGGTTGGTTGGTTGGTTGGTTTGAAAAATATAAAAAGGTCTGAAGCCAAAGAAAAACAGTGTGTCTGTATCAACAACATTACCAGACCAGGACCTCCCTGGTGGTACAGTGGATAGGAATCTGCCTGCCAATGCAGGGGGCAGGGGTTCAGCCCCTGGTCCAGGAAGATCCCACGTGCTTTGGAGCAACTAAGCCCATGTACCGCAACTACTGAAGTCTGTGTGCCTGGAATCTGTGCTCTACAACAAGAGAAACCACCTTGACGAGAAGCCCGGGTACCTCAACTAGAGAAAGCCCCAGTGATGAAGACCCAGGGCAACCAAAAATAAGTAAATAATAGAAAAATAACATCACACAGTACTTTCTGTAGTGCAAACAACTAAAAGGTTGAAGCCAAGATAAAAGCCAAGTGGGTCCAGGTGGAATTCAAAGGAGATGGAAAATTCCTACAAGAGGTCATTAGGAAATAGAAAAGCTCATTGGGCCACTTATTTTACCTATTAAGAGAGTGGTTCTGCAGTAGCTGTTTTTAAGTATTTTGTGTGAAAGCAGACATAATGACTCCTGGTTCTTGCCACGATAATGTTAACTTTCTGAACCATCCCCCTCTTCAGAACATTAATCACATGGATTCTTTTCCACAGTTTGTTAAGCTGTAGTCCTGCCTGCCAGGTCAAAAAAAGAAAAAATCCCAAAGATCAGATTTCCTCTGAGACTCTTGAGCCCCAAGAATTTGGCCACTGCTAATTCAGCAGCCGTTCTTTCAACAGGTTTCTCCACTTGTAACTGGCCGGGACTTTGTGCATGGCTAGAGAAACTGACTTACAGGATGAGGGGGAAACTCAACATTTTTTTTAAAGGGAGAATTCTTCATTTTTTTAAATGATTTTTCCACCCTGGAAAGGAAATTATATTCCCAAAAGAGGAGATGCTGGATCACCCTACGATGAAAAAATAAACAAATGCCAGGAATTACATCCAAAGAATCAAAAGTCAAACAAACAACATTATTTCCCTCACTTAATGAGAGATATGTGGTTTTATTTTAGTTGTTAAATCAGACTCCTGATCTCCTTAGAGATCTAAATGATTAAATCACTGTATTTGAAGTGAGATTCCGGAAAGAAAATGGAGACAGGGAAGGGAACAGATTGATCTTCCTGTTTGCTCCTTCTTCAGTCTTCACAGAATTCCAAAGAAGTCCAACCCTATAAAGAGGAAAGAACTCTCTAGAAAAACAAGACCTCCCTTTGGAAGCAGAGCTTGACCTCAAGAGGCAACAGGAGCATGGGGAGAACATGAAGACTATTTGATGTAAATCTTCCTTGCGAACCAAAGTATTACACAGCACAAATGACGGACAGCCTCGCAAGCCCTGGGTCTCCCCTTTCCACCTCCCTCTTCTCTCAGGCCTGCTTTTAAAGTTGTGGGGCTGGTGGAGGTGACTGGGGAGGTGTGAAGCTGGGAATACAGTGATTTTGAAATGCAAATACTCTGGAGGCAGCCCCAGAGGAAGAGAAAAAACATTCTTTTCCAAATGACACCAAGCAGCCTGATGTCAATTTATTTGCTCGTAAAAGGTCAGTAAAGTCATGCTTTTCCCATTAAAAACTGTACACAGCTGATCAACATGAGAGATAAACACAGCTCCATGTACCCAGAGACCCAAAACATGCAAAAAATTCTTCCAAGCTTTCTAGGGTACCAGGCTTATGCTGCACGCACAGAATAGATGAGTTGAGTCTTTAGGTATCACAGTGCAGGGCAGCTTAAAGGGGAGCTAAATCAACTTTTTAGTGCTGGAATAAATGAGCCCTAGCCTGGATAAAAAAAAAAAAGGTAACATTAGGAGCAGTCCAACATCCATTAGGTAATATGCTTCATAAAAGCAAAAGACATCAGGCAATCATCTGCCATTTTCAGAAAAATAATGCTGGGACTGGCACAGCTAAGAGAGAAATTAATTAAAGGGAGGAAGGCAGTCTATTCATAAAAAGGGCACCAGAAAAAGCAGCGTTTTACTCCCAGTCATTTCTATAAAACTGATTTTAATCATTCATCTAGATAGGAGTCCTCCTTCTTTAGCAATTCTATCAGATTTCTTTCTTTCTGTGAACTGATTTCTTTCCCTGTAGAGATAGTGTGTTAGTCGCTTCTCTCGTGTCCAACTCTTTTCAATCCCATGGACTGTAGCCTGCCAGGCTCCTCTGTCCGTGGGATTCTCCAGGCAAGAATACTGGAATGGACTGCCATTCCCTTCTCCAGGTAGAGATAGTAGTAATTGGATTATTGTTTCATGATATATTAGAATAATCATAATAATATTGTAATCATATTAATAATATTGTAATAATCATGATTATTAAAATATAGAACTGGAAAGTTCTATATAGTATTGTCATGTTGGTAAAGCTTTTATTTATTTTTTATTGTTCTTTAAAGATTTTTTATATGTGAACCATTTTTAAAGTCTCCATTGAATCTGGAATGAAGATGCAAAAAGTCTGTCAGAAAAACCAACCTCAGGCCTTCTGCTTTAAAAAAGAGAATTATTCCTCTCACTTCATCATATAGCCAATGATAACAAAAATGAGCCTGTAAAGCCCCATCTCCGCCCTTCCAGTTAATCAAGTCTGAAAAAATTCCTGGAAGCAGAACAACTAACGGAGGTTGCACTATGAATTGTCAAGGACTTTAGAATTCCTGTGATTTACCGGAGAGAATGAGGCTGTTCCGTGCATACTGAAGGTGCACGGGATTCTTAATTTATAGTTTAGGAGTTGCGGGCTGTCCTGCAGCCATAAACCTGCTAAGCTACTGAATCACTGCCAAGGGTCACCTCTAATGCAGCCTGCAGAGGTCAAGCAGCCTTTTCTCTGTGAGTCAGAGTTCGTGACTTACCCAAGGCTCTTTCAGTTGAACACAAAACCACTTGAATGAGCGTCTGCTAAGGCAGGCAATTGGATGGAAGGAAACAAGGACAGGAAATGTGGTCCAGCGTCATGAGAGGATGGCCATGGAACTGGCATGTCAAGGCCCATGGTACTCGTCCACCCTCTCTGAAGATGCACGGCAGCCTCTTGTCTGCTCCCTCCTTCTCCTTCTGCACACGGATGATGAGATAAAAATTCCTATGCTAAGGCAAGTCAAGGAAAATGTAAACATAAAGATGTTTCTCTACCCTCTGGCCATCCCTCTCCCCTTTACCGTGTAATGTGTTTCTGTATTATGCATGGACCAGACCTCCCCAGGTAGAAATACCTGCTCAACCACACAGAGCAACATTCTCCTTCCACCACCAAGATAACACCTTAGGCGATAACCTTCTTCTATAATCTTGTAATGATCCATGACTCACTGCCCACTTTGTACACATAGATCTGGATTGTGCAAACTATCTACGTCATTTAAAGCACAGCCCTCTGGCTCAAGTGGGCTTCCTTGGTGGCTCAGAGGTAAAGAATCCACCTGCCAACGCAGAAGACGTAAGTTCGATCCTTGGGTTGGGAAGATCCCTTGGAGGAGTAACTAGCAACCCACTCCAGTATTCTTAGCTGGGATATCGCATGGACAGAGGAGCCTGGCAGTCTACAGTCCATGGGACCACAAAGCTTAAGTTTAGTTGCTCAGATACAACTGAGCAACTAAAAAACAACCACCTCTATCTTAAAAACCTATATAACTAACTGTGCTTTGACCTCTAACAGGTGGAAGAGTCTTCAGGACTTTCTGAGAAGCTGTTCCTGAGTTATAATCTCCAACTTGATTCCAATAAAATTTTCTATTTCTTTCTTAGATGGGCTGATCAAATTTCTCATTAACGCTGACCTTCTCTGCTTTGGGAACTAGGACTCACGGGGCGGGCTGGGCTCTACCAGGCACTGATGTGGGTCAATGTCTCCGGGAGGACAGAGCTGCCTCAAAAGGCTTTCTTTTTTTTTTTTTTTTCTCAAAAGGCTTTCTGCCTCCCCTGGACTGTTGCCTGAGCCTCTCAACTCTTGTAGCTCAGCTGGTAAAGAATCTGCCTGCAAGGTGGGAGACCAGGCTTCAATCCCTGGGTTGGGAAGATCCCCTGGAGAAGGGAAAGGCTACCCACTCCAGCATTCTGGCCTGGAGAATTCCATGGACTGTATAGTCCATGGGGTCACAAAGAGTCAGACACGACTGAGTGACTTTCACTTTCACTCACCACGCTGACCTACCAAGTGCTTGTCTTTCCTGCGCTCCACTCACTTGGCCTTTCAACACCCTGCTCTTTGCAGCCCTCTCTTCCCTCTACTCCAGTAACACCACTCTCTCCCGATTCCCCTCATAACGCTGACTTCTCCTCACGCTCCTTTATCCACATGCCCCACCCTGGAGTGTGGGGTCCCTCCGGGCTGTGTCCTAGATCTTTGCCCTTTAAGACTCCCTCCCAAAGTGGTCTCAGCCACACTTATGGCTTCAGTGCCCTTCACCTGTTTCACCTCTTTCCTGAGTCCCAGACCTGTATACGCACTTGCCCAGTCCGTATTCCTATTTGGATGTCTCAAAGGCACCTCAAAATCGACTGAGCCAAACTTCCCAGCCCCTCAAAAGTCCTCAGCCAAGGGACTTCCCTGGGGGTCCAGTGGTTAAGGATCTGCCTTGCAGCTGGGGGGACATGGGTTCCATCCCTGCTTGAAGAACTGGATCCTACATGACAACTAGGGGCAGCTAAGCCCTCATGCCTCGATGAAAGATCCCCCATGATGCAGTGAGGATCCGACATGCCGTAACCAAGACCCAATGCAGCCAAATAAACAAATATTAGGGAAAACAAACAACCTCCTCATCCAATATTCTCGGCTCAGTGAATGGCTCCATTTAGTTGCTCAAGCCAGAAACCTAGGAGTTACACCCTACTGTTTCCTGCTTCCTCATAGATTTCATCACCTAGTCTCCCCCTTAAACCTCTGGATTCATAACTCCACACTTGTGTTTAAGGTCTCACCATCTCTTATCTGGTCCACTGCAATGGGCTCTGAGCTGGGCCCTCTGCATCCATTCTGCCCGTCCCTGCTCTGTGGCCAGAGCACCACTTTGAACGCTCGAGTCTTCCCACATCGCTCGGCTGCTTTCAGAGGCTATTTACAAAAGTGGAATGAAACGCAGAGTTCTTCTCAGGACCTCCCTGATTTCTTGCAAGGTCTCCAGGACCCTGCTACCCCTGTGAACTCATCAGGTGTCACTCCTGCCTCACTCACTAGGCAGCCCTCACAGCTGCTTCTTTTCGTTCTCCAGAGATGCCGGACTTCTCTCACCTCAGAGCCTTTGTATGCGCTGCTCTCTCCTCCTACCCACACCATCGCCCTACGTGCCCTTTCCACCTGGTGAGTCCTACTCCTTCCAGTCTCATCTTAAACACCCCCTTCCTCACCCTGATGTTGTGTGTATGTTTGAGAGTATTTGTATTTTATATATCTGGCTGGAGTCCATGGCATTTCCCTCGGCCAAACTTCACACTGACAATGATTAATTTCACTTTTCGTTCATCAAGAACCCCTGCTTGTGCCAGGCACTGTTGTAGACACGGGAATTGCAGCATCGGAAGGGAGACGTTCCTGCACTCAGGGAGTTTTCATCCTTTGTAACATTTCTCTCCCTCCACTATTTGATTTCAGTTCCTCAAGGAGAAGGTCATGCTTGTTTTGCTGGCCACTGTATCCCAGTGTTCAGCACACTAGCATGTTGTCATGGGAATATTCAGTAAACATTTATTTCCTGGCTGTCTGATTGGCCTCCTGAAGTTCCTATTGTACTGGACACATAGTAAGCAGAAGCATGTTGAATTACACAAATTCATTCAGGCAACTGTGTCCTTAGAAAAAGGTAATGTTTCAGATTTAGCATGATGGTTTTCAATGAACCACTTGATTTTTAGTGAGGAATTATTCTCTTATTCCTGCTAACCAACATAAATGAATAAATGAAAAAGACAAACGATTTCAGGATGAAAATAATATTAAGAAAATTGGATGGGATGGTCTGATAAAGACAGACCAAAGGGACCTATGTCATATTATACTGAATGATTAGAAAAGTCTTTGCCAAGGAGGGGGAAATTTAAGCGGAGATCTGAATAACAGGAAGGAGACAGCTATGCAAAAATCCAGGGTGGATGGTTCCGACAAAGAAAGTGCAAAGGCTTGGAGGTAGGAGTAGGGGGAACAACTAGCAGGAAGGGGGCTGTTTGAGAAGCACAGAGAAGGCTCAGATGGCTAGAGTCCAGGGGGCAGGAGGAGGTGGCCAGGGGCTTGCTCACCAAGTGGGCAACAGGCCCAGGCAAGAGTTTAGGACTCTCTTGTGGTTTCAGTGGGGAGATATTGGGGTTTTTAAAGCAGAGAATAAACATGATCTGATTTATGGTTTTTAAGAAAATGACCATCTGCTGTGAGAAGAATAGACTAAATAATTTTGACCCTCTTGGCATTAAGACCTCTTATAAGACCAAAGACTGCTATAGGAAAAAAATAAAATTGTTTTGCTGTTCAAAAACCTGACTTCATTTGGGGTTAGTACCTAATTAAATATGAAATATGTTGAGTTTAGTCTTTTCTGGTGAGTTTTAAGTCCTCGCCACCAGTAAGGGAACAAGTGACCTGTTTCCTTTAGGGGCCAAAACTCTTATCAAATTTATTTATTAACATGAGACCTGTTTTTTTATATTTATTGATCACTGATGAATATAATCCATTTGATGGACATTTAAAAAAAACACGAGTAGGCTCATCTCTGATAAACATCTCCCTTCGACCACTACAAAGTGGGTAACATCGTCACCAGAGCCCTTCTTTCGAAATTCACCGATGCATCTCACGTTTGTGAGCTCATTATTTGTGAGCAGTGAGCTATGCAACAGAACTGAGACTTATTCTTAGGGACGCATCAGCCTGTCTTATATTTGAAACCTCTTCTCTCCAAGGAAAAAAGACGACTTTCTTCTCTCATTATGTCATTTAAAAAATGTATTGAGGTGTTTTGGGCCTGGAGCCTTCTTAAAGCATGGGGTAATGACTTTGCTAAATCCTACCGGAAATGAAAACACATCTAGAAGCTATGGACTAACAGAAGCCACACTGTGTGGGTGCTTAGTCACTCAGTCACGTCCGACTCTTTACAACCCTGTGGACTGTAGCCTGCCAGGCTCCTGTGTCCACGGAATTTTCCAGGCAAGAATTCTGAAGTGGGTTGCCATTCCCCTCTGCATGGGATCTTCCCAACCCAGAGCTTGAACTCAGGTCTCCTGCATTGCAGGTGGATACTTTACTGCCTGAGCCACCAGGGAACGCCAGAAGCCACATTGCTATCTCTTAAATTAAGGAGATAGCATGCTGGACCAGATGAATAGGGGCCCTTGAGAAGAAATAAAATATACCAGCTGGCATTCTCCTTTTTCTTATTTAGAAGCAGCACCGTTAAGATATTGTGATGCAAGCCAGCTTACCTTTTAGAAGCCACATCCACAGACAGCAGTTAACAGTGCACATAGCCAAGGGCACTGAGAATTCTTTTAAGGAAGGGGCTATTCTTAGTCTCTCCGTCTTTTGACACCGCAAAGGAGCAGAGCACTAACCTTAGAAAAAACCTAAGCAGAAGGCTCAGGGCATTAGCGGCTAGAAGGGCACTTGATTCAGAGCCCCGTTTGTGCCAGAATCTAGGAGTCCTCACTTGCAACTGAAAGCCTCCTGGGCCAAGCTTATGGCTTCAGAACTCATGCTGCTGAGCTGATGGCAGGAGGCCCCCTTCAGTGGGAGGAGCCGAGGACCCCTGATGGACCCACGGGGATGAGGCAGGTGCTTGGGGCAAAGTCAGTAGGAGGCAACTCAGGGAGCCCGGGAGGATGGCAGAGTGCTGGGGTAAGAGGGGGACTGGAAGAGGAATTAGGGATTGCCAATGGTCTGCATGGTAGGGGCTGATCAAACAGTGGGAACCCTGTCACTGGTCTGAACACCATCAGCATGACTCTAATACAGCCCAACCAGGCAGCCAAGGTGGAGCACCAGTGTACCGTGACTGGGTACCAGGTAGAGCCCTAGGCAGGAATCCACTTCCCAGTCTTGGAATCTGGGGTATGGGGTTGGCCCAGTAAGTAATACTGGGAGAGTCCACCTTGTCACTAAAGCCTGAGAAGATGGTCAGAGCCTCCTGGTGGGTTTGAGCCTAAGGACAGAGTTAAATGCTCCAGCTGTGGGCATACAGCATTCTGAGGGAGACTCCCCAGGGGTGGGCACAAGGACCAGGCCGACCAGCAGACCACCCCCTAATACAACACTTGGAATAAGTAGATGCTTCATAAATAGTTGTTGGGGTCTTCCCTGGTGGCTCAGATGGTAAAGCACCTGCCCGAAATGCGGGAGACCGGGGTTCGATCCCTGGGTTGGGAAGATCCCCTGGAGAAGGAAATGGCAACCCACTCCAGTACTCTTGCCTGGAAAATTCCATGGACCGAGGAGCCTGGTAGGCTACAGTCCATGGGGTCACAAAGAGTTGGACACGACTGAGCAATTTCACTTTCACTTTCACTTTCTCTGGTGGGCTCAGTGGCCTGCCAACACAGGGGACACGGATTACTCATCCGGGAAGATCCCATGTGCTGTGGATTAACGAAGCCCATGCACTACAACTGCTGAGCCTGTGCTCTAGAGCCCGGGAGCCCTAGAGCCTGTGCTCCGCAACAAGAGAAGCCACCGCAATATTGTAAAGTAATTAGCATCCAATTAAATAAATTTATATAAAACAAAATGCATGTTTCCAGTGTCAAAAAAAAAGAAAGAGAAGCCACCGCAATGGGCAGCCCGAGCGCCGCAACTAGAGCGTAGCCTCTGCTCACCGCTACCAGAGAAAAGCCCGCAGAGCAAGGAAGACCCAGGACAGCCATAAATAAATATATTAATTAAACAGCTGTTTAATTATAACCCCGAAGTTAACTCTGAAGCACAGCTGTTCCAAGGAACCAACCCTCATAGCTCTATTTAATTGGGTCATCTAAAAGGTTCACTTTGATAGCATCCCCTTTTCAAACTGTCCTGGAAAAAGCAGCGCCATTTTACCTGAAACACTTGAGCTCCAAGTCTGGCTGTGTTTCTCCTGGGCTGACAGTGCCCCCCGGGCCTTCCTCAGGCCAGCTGCGGGACAGCATGGCGGAGAGGAGTTACAATGCACGCCTGTGGCACCTGAAGTCACACTGAGCCCAGGCAGCCCCACGAGCCGCCACAGCCTGACAGAGGCAGCCAGACTCACAGCCATTTTAAGAGTCAAAATGTTTCAGGGCTGAAAAAATATTTCCTGGGCCCCAAGGTGTTCACTGTCTGAGGGGCGGCACCGAGGCCATGGATGAAAAGTCTAGCCTGGGCGAGGCGTCCAGAAACCTGCCTCTGCCTGTCGAGGCCTCATGGGCCTCCAGGGTCCTAATTTCTGGAAGCCTCCACCACTGCGATGTGCAGCTTCTCACACTGGAGAAAAATGTACAAGTACTACGCAGAAATACAGTCCTGACAATACTGCTAGTAATCATGTGAGCTGACAGATATCAAATATTTTTGGCCTGCCAAGCCCCACGTATTATCTTCTTAAGTCCTCACAGCAACGTTATGACCTAGGTCTCCTGGTGTTATGAGAAATAGGGTTCATAGCAGAGAAATAGGGTTAACAGACCAAGGAGTCAAAAGGAAAGGCAGTAAAAAGAATCAGAGGGACTTTGCATACTGCTGCTGCTAAGTCACTTCAGTCGTGTCCGACTCTGTGCGACCCCCATAGACGGCAGTCCACCAGGCTCCCCTGTCCCTGGGATTCTCCAGGCAAGAACACTGGAGTGGGTTGCCACTGCATACTGCAGTGAAAGGTAAAAACTCAATTCTATTAGTCTGCTCATTTCCTCGATGTGGAACCATAGGGCACTATAGGTAGCTAGCTGGCATATCCCCATATTCTTTTATTTTTTCTTCCTTTTCTTCCTAACCATTGATATTTTTACCTTGAAAAGACACACACACACACACACAATCAGGCCTTACTATACACATGAAGATTACTGAACCACCTCACGTGTCTCACCCTATTAATGGGAGGTTTGTCCCGCTAGCCACTCTCCCTACATTCAGCAGACCATGAGTCAAATCCACGTATCTAAGACACAGTGAGAAAGGAACAAAGCCCTGACTTGAAATATCTTATTTCATCCAGGCAGGATTTCTTCTGCAAAGGTCTCATGCTTTGGTGTCACGGAGAAGCCAAACTTTCCTTCTTCCAATTTAGCCTTTCACTTTTCTCCTCTCTCATTCAATCTTTGAATACCTTTCTGTCTTTGTGTTTATGCAAAGACATGCATGCACATGCCTAGACTATGTATCTCTCAGAGGCCCCTGGTGTAGGGAAAATCACAGTGCAGTAAGAGAGAATTGTTACAGGCCTTTATAAGCCATGTAACCTGGGCTGAAAAGAGGCAAAAAACAGCTTAGTAAAGTGGTTATAAAGCACCTCACCTACCATGTCCGTAGTCACTCTGTTGTGTCCGACTCTTTGCAACCCCATGGACTGAAGCTAGCCAGGTTCCTCTGTCCATGGGATTTCACAGGCAAGAATAATGGAGTGGGTTGCCATTTCCTTCTCCAGGCGATCTCCAGGGATCAAACCCATGTCTCCTGTGTCTCCTACAATGCAGGCGGATTCTTTACCTGCTGAGCCATCAGGAAAACCCACCTAACCTACTACAGACACTCTGTATATGGTAGACATCATTATTACATCAACTGCATAACATCAAAGCAAGATACAATGTCATCTGCTAGGAAAAGAAGTATGAGATTTGCCTCTGATACCAGCACTAAGAGTACATTTCATTTGGCCTAAAATGTTGTGTAGACCCCACGTGAAAACTAGTTGGTCCACAAAGGGTTGCTCAAATCCGCCTATTGGGGGTTGAAGAAATGTGGTCAAGCTCATCTAAAGCTGATCAATGTCATCTCCATCATAATGTCCTTTGTCATGGCTTTCAATTAATGCTGAATTCAGTGATCTATGTCCATAGAAAGAGCAGGATCCAGATAATCCAAAAGAGCAAATAAGTGTCTAAATCATTCGATTTGTTTTTCATAACAGCTGCTGCGGCTGCTGCTAAGTCGTTTCAGTCACGTCCGACTCTGTGCAACCCCATAGACGGCAGCCCACCAGGCTCCCTGGTCCCTGGGACTCTCCAGGCAAGAACACTGGAGTGGGTTGCCATTGCCTTCTCCAATGCATGAAAGTGAAAAGTGAAAGTGAAGTCGCTCAGTTGTGACCGACTCCTAGTGACCCCATGGACTGAAGCCTACCAGGCTCCTCCGTCCATGGGATTTTCCAGGCAAGAGTACTGGAGTGGGGTGCCATTGCCTTCGTAACAGCTACTTTACTGTATTATTTAGATCTTGGCTAATGTCAGCAATCTATAAGAATGAATATTAGTTGATGGTGAGAGAAACACTCATAACCTCTCTCACCCAGATAGAAAGTTGAATACTGTTGCATAAAATTTTCAAGGTGTGTCCCTGGTGGTGATTTACCACTCTGTATTGTACAGCACATTGTTGTAATTATATCATAAAAATTCCATTTAAATTTTGAAATACTTCCTATGGGGCTTCCCTGGTGATTCAGTGGTTAAGAGTCCCCCTTGCAATGCAGGGGACATTGGTTTGATCCCTGGTTCAGGAAGATCCCACATACAGAGGAGCAACTAAGCCTGTGTGCCACAACGACTGAACCCAAGCTCTAGACCCCACACACCATAACTACCAAAGCCCACGCACCCTAACGCCTGTGCTCCGCAGCAAGACAAGTCACTGCAATGAGAAGCCCATGTGATGAAGCTAGAGTAGCCCCCATTCTCTGCAAGAGAGAAAGCCCTTGCACAGCAAAGAAGACCCAGGACAGCCATAAATAAATAAATAAATACTTCCTATGTACACACCAGGGGCTCCCCAGTGGCTCAGGGTAAATGATCCATCTGTTATACAGGAGACATGGGTTCAATGCCTGGATCAGGAAGATCCCCTGGAGAAGAAAATGGCAACCCACTCCAGCATTCTGGCCTCCCATGGACAGGGGAGTCTGGTGGGCTGCAGTCCATGGGGTCTCAAAAGAGTCCACCACAACCTGGCAACTACACCACCACAACATGGACACACCTAGCACCACCAGTGAACTAATCTCTTCTGAACTAGCGCATTATGCTAGTGTGGACATAGTGTTACGGAGACCAGAGGGCGTATGTTTTTAATTTGATTTTTATTGGAGTATAGTTGATATACAATGTTGTGCTAGTTTCAGGTGTACAGCAAGGTGATTCAGTTATACATACACATATATCCACTCTTTTTTGGATTCTTTTCCCGTATGGGTCATTACAGAGTATTAAGTAGAGTTAGTTACCTATTTGTATGGAGAGAGTGTGTATTTTTTTCAGAGACTAGACTAATTAGCATCTTTCTTTTGGTGGTCCTACTAAAGTCCGTGACAGGGAACCTGCAGGACTCTGAACACTAAGGTGAAAAGTCATCAGGATTGCTGGGTAAATACCACACAGCACATGTCCTGCAGATAAATGGCCCCTAAGAATCTTGTCTAACTGGTTTATACTATCACCATGTCACCAATGTCACCATTTATCATGAGACACTGTGAAACCCTCAATGCAATCTTAATTTATGTTCATTCAACCAAAATCATCAAGTGCCTACAAGGTGCAAAGGACTGGCTTCCTCATTGCTTTATCTATAGCAGCAGCTCTCAAAGAGTCGTATGGATCCCCGGGGCTCCTTTCACAGGTACACAAAGTTCTCCCCTTTCCAACTACATATCCCTGCAAAGCTGGACTTGAACTATAGACTGGAATGCAGAAGCAGATAAGAGAGTCCAGTTGTTTTCTATGAAATCAGACATTAAAGAGATTTACAAAAAGTTAAACAATGCCACTCTTCTTACTAATTTTTTTGGGGGGTTTGAGCAATGCAGCTACTTTTCTTTAAAATGTTATTTACATTAATATGTGATGCATTTGTTATTGTTATTTTTCAATGAATTAAAAAAATTTAAAAAAATCTAAAAATTTTGTTTTAATTTCTAATATGATAACAATTGATAGTTGTTAAAAATTAAAGAATTTTAGGACTCTCAATAATTTTTAAGAGTCTGAAGGAGTTCCAAGACCTAAAAAGTTTGAGGCCACTATTCTATTATACATCTATATTATCTATGGACTATAGCCTGCCAAGCTCTTCCAGTTCATGGAATTCTCCAGGCAAGAATACTGGAGTGGTATACTGGTAACCATGCCCTTCTCCAGGGGACCTTCCTGACCCACGGATTAAACCCAGTTCTCCCGCATTGCAGGCAGATTTTTTTTTATCGTCTGAGCCACCAAGGAAGCCCTATACTGAAATCTTACAGCATCCCAATTCCCTTTGCCAACTTTGTCTTTATAGAACTCATCACTATCTAAAATTATCTCATGTTTGTTATTTATCTGTTTTCTCTGTATGCCAGTCTTTTGCTTATTTGCTCACAGATACATTCCCTACACATGTTTCCCAGACCCCTTTACCCAAGATCATGGACGTCCTGGCAGCCCCGGCAGGGGACTGGAGGAGGACACAGGAGCCCATATTTCTCCCGAGTTCTCCTCGGCCTCCAGCAGGGCGGCATCTTCTCGTTGGTTCCAGTTCTACAGAAAGGGCAATGCTCCCAGCTCGTGCTGAGCAGCCTTGGCTCCCAGGTGCTAGCCATCCCCTCTCCTTGCTTGTTCTGTCCAATCCTAGGGTGTAGGAGCTTACAGTTCTTGTGATTACCTGAGTGCTTCACCACCCCAGTTTGACATTTCAACTCTCCCCACACTTTAGGGAAAGAAATTTATCTCAGTTTCTTCATTTGAGAATAGAGATAAGGATAATGTCAACTGGGGCTGCTTTGAGAATAGAGGGGAAAAAAAAATACACACAGGGAATTCCCTGGTGGTCCAATGGTTAGGATTCAGGGGTTTCACTGCACGAGCCCAAGATGCAATCACTGGTCAGGAAACTAAGATCTCCCAAGTCATGCGTGGAGGCCAAAAGGAAAAAAACAAAAAAAACACATAAAGAAACTCGCATGCTGTTGAGCCCAGAACAGGTAATAAATGTCAACTAATATTATTATTTCTGTACTTTAAACTTTGGAATTAGTACCTGACAAAAAAATGGAATCTACTGATTTCAGCAATGTATTCATGTCTGGATTATTTAACCAGTATTCTAATGGATGTGGAAAATTACTCTTTTTCCAAGGTAACTATTGTGATTATATCACGATCAATAGCTTTTCTCAATTTTTATTTCCGTTGGAAAAGAAACGTACATCAAATACTGCAGGAGAAATTCTCTTATATAATCAAGCATTACAAACTACAATAAATCACTGGTCTTTCCTTTTTATACCACCATGAAAAGAAATAAAGCCCAGATGTATTCATCACTTAGTTCTCTACCAGGAACTCACTAAAAGCCTTATATGCAGTTTGACACTGAATTCTCATAAGCTTATGAAGTGGGTATAATTATTAATATTAATACCCCTTAATACCCCTACTTTTCAGATGAGGAGACAGGCTCAGAGACAGTCAGGGCTTGCCAAAGTCACAAAGCCCATGAGAGGAACAGATTTGAACCTGGACTGATGATGAAACATTACTGTTTTTGGAAAACAAAATAAAGCCATCATAACACAACCCATGTGTTATGACAACTACTGCTCACAGATAATTTCCTAGGGGACATAGTACATATCATTAACATATTTGCTCACAATTCACAGACACAGAAAGACAGATGCCCTCAGTTCAGTTCAGTTACTCAGTCGTGTCTGACTTTTTGTGACCCCATGAAGCACAGCACGCCAGGCCTGTCCATCACCAACTCCTGGAGTCCACCCAAAGCCATGTCCATTGAGTCGGTGATGCCATCCAACCAATCTCATCCTCTGTCGTCCCCTTCTCCTCCTGCCCTCAATCTTTCCCAGAATCAGGGTCTTTTCAAATGAGTCAGGTCTTTGCATCAGGTGGCCAAAATTTTGGAGTTTCAGCTTCAGCATCAGTCCTTCCAATGAATATTCAGGACTGATTTCCTTTAGGATGGACTGGTTGGATCTCTTTGCAGTCCAAGGGACTCTCAAGAGTCTTCTCCAACACCACAGGCTTTTCCTTCCCCATTTTGGGATGGTGAAATGTGAACAGTTCATCTGAAGGCTGAATCAGGTAAATCCCCAATATTCAACAGGTTTCTTCACTCTACTCCTGGAGGCCAGAGTAGGATTCCCTGGCTGGGCTAGGCAACCAAGTGATGTTGAAGGAAATTACCCACAAGTAATTCTTGGTGGTTCTCAGATGCTGAGCTTTCACTGCGGTGCCACACAGGCATTAGGGCTCCTCACTTCAGCTAGCCCAAAAGCCAGACAGGAGCCAGCTACCGTAGGCTGAATCCCAGGCATAGACAACAAAATGAACACTTGACTTGACTACTGGCTAGAGGTGCTCCCTTAATTCATCACTGCCCTCGAGTCCTGGTATCCTGGGCCAGACAATGTAGAAACACTGAAAACCTATTGCTTAATTTGAAGAATGTTTCCTTTTCCTGAGAGAGAACTAAAAACTCCGGTTTGTCTCTCCATGAAGATAAACTTAACTTCCAAAGGATCAATTAGACACATCTCTAAGGATGTATTCACACACTAAAAGGATTCTTTGCCAAGCTTTCTTAAAATGCTAAATGCTCTCTGAGAAATGAAAATATCAGCCAAGTGACAAAAATTCAACTGCCTCGCAATTTTCAGGAATTTTCTATCCTGTAATATGAACTCTATGGCATGAGTCAATTTACACTTCAGTTCAGTTCAGTTCAGTCGCTCAGTCATGTCCGACTCTTTGCAACACCATGAATCGCAGCACGCCAGGCCTCCCTGTCCATCATAGTAGCACTTAGTTCACCATGTGTCTACTTCACGCAGACACATGTAGCTTTACTTCCTGTAAAGCTGGGTGCAGCGGCAGGAAGCAGAAACAAGAAGGTAGGGTTGGCTTTGTGAGGCCTCACATGCTATTCACGTGAACATCTTCTCAAGTTCCTCTGGGGCGCAACCTGGTCTGGCTATCAATGCCAAGCTAAACATCCCACAGACGCTTACCTTTTCTTCCAAAGGACCCATAAGATACAGCAGAAGATGAGGAAAATGTGGGATCAACTCCACAGCCAAATGAGGGTTACTGATTCATTTTACCTTCTCTCTTTTCCTATCTGAATTCACCTGAGAAGTCTGATTCTTCACACTGATACTGTGTGATATTGAGATAACACTGAAAGCCTGCCCAGTCGGTGTCTCTACACTGTGCTAAGTGTTTTACACGCAGCATGTCATTTAATGATCTCAACAGTCCTATGAAGTAGACACTTTCATATGCAATTATGAGGACACAAGCTCAGAGAGTTAAATTTTTCTAATAAAGGTTGATAAGTGGGATTAAAACTCAGGTCTAACAGAGACTAATGCTTTTGTTCCTTTTTGCCACCACCCCCAACTTCCCAAACTGGTTCATCTTCCCAGAGCATCCAGTTTACCAGAAGACTTAAGAGAAAGACATGACTTGTGAGAAGGAGAACAAGGAAAGAATTAGCCTTTAGAATATAAATTTAGCATGAGTTTTTAAAAATGAAACAACAGAAAGTTCTTATATGCAGACGCCTGAATAGACACTGCTGCTGCTGCTAAGTCACTTCAATCATGTCCGACTCTGTGTGACCCCATAGACAGCAGCCCACCAGGCTCCCCCATCCCTGGGATTCTCCAGGCAAGAATACTGGAGTGGCTTGCCATTTCCTTCTCTAGTGCATGAAAGTGAAAAGTGAAAGTGAAGTCGCTCAGTCGTGTCCAACTCTGAGACCCCATGGACTGCAGCTTACCAGGTTCCTCCGTCCATGGGATTTTCCAGGCAAGAGTACTGGAGTGGGGTGCCATCGCCTTCTCCTTCTTCTCTCTATTATGTGATAGACACTACATGTCCTGAAACCTACAAAGGTCTTTTGAAGGAAATGCTTGAGACTCACTCTCCACATATGAGATCTAGGGCTGGACAATAACTTGGGCTCCCTTCAAAATGACACTGAGTAAGGATACCTTCTTCATCTAGAGGGGAGGCGGAGACCTGTGAGGGGGGGCACAGAGAGAAAGACTCTGGTGTCAGGGCCCTGCTGATAGGTATGTACGGCTCAGATAAACAAAAACCTGTGCTCATTAACACTCAGCTGGCTCATCAGTGGTAATCCAGTAAGCTATGGGGATCTTGTCCTCACTTCACGCGGCTTATACAACTGCTCCTTCCAATTCTATCTTTGTTCTGGGTTAGAGTTCTGGTTAGCTGGTTTTTTTCCATCCCATTCCATCTCCAGATACATTTCCCCATCCCTTAAGGCTTGGTGCTGGGACTTTTCTCGTGGTCCAGTGCCCAAGACTCCATGCTCCCAATGCAGGGGACCTGGGTTCAATCCCTGGTTGGATCCCTGGATGTTAGATCCCACATACCGCAACTACAAGTTTGCATGTTACAACTAAAGATCCTGCATGCCACAACGAAGACACAGTGCAGCCAAATAAATAAATTTAAATTAAAAAAAAAAAAAACAGCTTGGTGCTGAGTTGATCTGTGTCTCCAAGCAGCACTGACCTCCGCAAGGCAGTCTTCACTGACTAAGGAGGGATGCCATGTCTACAACCACAAACGCGGAAAAGCAGCAGGTTACTGTCGTTGTTTAGGCGCTAAATCGTGGTCCACTCCTTTGTGACCCCATGGACTGTAGCCCTCCAGGCTGCTTCTGTCCATGAGATTTCCCAGGCAAGAATACTGACGTGGGTTGCCATTTCCTTTTCTAGGGGATCTTCCCAACCCAGGGATTGGACCCACGTCTCCTGCGGTGGCAGGCGGATTCTTTAACATTGAGTCACTAGGAAGCCCCTAAAAGCAGCAGATACCACCACCCCAATTGCAGCCTTTATTTTTCATCTTTGTTTTCCACTAAGTATCACATAGCCCGGAGCCCTTCCCAGCTGATGCTGAGATGTAATGACTTGTCACTTGAGATATCGCTCATTAAAATTACACAGCACAGGTAAGGGAAAACTCAGTGCAGGGGGGACAGCAGGTAATTAGCATTAACTTACAGGGCAACCGCTAGGCCCTCTGGGCTCCCCTCTCTACTCCTTTCCCCCGTGCTGCTGCTTAGCACACTGGTGGTCCTCACCATTTTCCAGAGGTATCTCTTGGGGTTTGTTGAGTGGGGGTGGTTATTTACCATTGTTCTCAAGAACTCAGCCACAGAGTCACTGCCGTGACATGGAGTCCACTTGCTGTAACAAGTGGGAGCAGGGAACTGGGTCCATCCACAAAAGACCATCCATTTGCCCACAGCCAGTGGGGGTGAGGAAGAGTGGAGCTATCTCTGCGTGGTTTCCATGAACAGATGACTGGATGACTGGATAAATAGATGACTGAATAAAATAGGGGAGGTCAAAATCTAGAGAAGGCCAGTTCTCACCAGGAGCAGAACTTTAAGAGTTACCATCAGCAAGGAACAAGTATGATCTGCATCGGATGCAGGGCCCTTTCTGTTTTCACATCCTTCCCTGTAAATGTGGACTTACATCAGGACCCTTCCTAGAGAGGATTTAACATGTGATGCCTCAGGGAGGGCTAAAACAAGAGTGATGCTGTTCCTGGGGTGAGAACACCACAGACACGAGATGTTGGATTATCTGAGAGCATGGGCTATAGAGCTGAGCTGCTTTGGGTTTGAATCCTAGGTCTGTCCATGTGACCCTGGGCAAGTGATTTAATCTTTTTCATCTATGACATGGACCGCATGCTACCTGCCTTATGGGGTCATTTTACAGATTAAATGACATGATGCAGGTAAAGTGTTCAGAAAATTGCAGCTTTGTTATGACGCATTCCCAGTGAGTAAATTCTTAGGGCACCAAAGAGTTTGTGTGTGTTAGTCGCTCAGTCGTGCCCGACTCTTTGCGACCCCATGGACTATAGACCGCCAGGCTCCTCTGTTCATGGAATTCTCCAGGCAAGAATCCTGGAGTGGACTGCCGTTTCCTTCTCCAGAAGATCTTCCCAACCCAGAGATCGAACCCGGGGCTCCTGCATTGCAGGCAGATTCTTTACCATCTGAGTCACCAGGGGTGCCCTGCCAAATAGTTTTTCAGATCCCAAAGCCAAAACATGTTTCCAGAGCCTTAGGAACAACTCGCCAGTTCACAAGGCTAGCTTGGAAGCTCCATTCCTGGTGCTAAAAACCCTTTTCCCTTCCTCTTGAGAGATCAAACCCAGGGCAGCTCACCCAACACTAATTTTAGCAAATGGCTTGTCCCAAACGTGACTAGTTGGCTATCTCCCCACTTTCCCAGCTAACCTACACCCAGTCTCTGCTGAAGTCTGCTGGGTTGAAATGAGCACGGGCAGGTTCTGTACTCCATCTTTTTTCTTTTTTGATTTATTTTTTTGGCCGCACTGGGTCTTTGTTGCTGCACACAGGCTTTCTTCTAGTTGCAGCGAGCGGGGGCTACTCTCTAGCTGAGGTGTTCCAGTGGCTTCTCTTGTTGCTGAGCACAGACTCTTAGGTGCACCGGCTTCAGGAGTTTCAGTGCGTGGGTTCAGCTGCCCTTCAGCATGTGGGATCCTCCTGGCTACGACTACTACTACTGCTACTTACTACTAAGTCACTTCAGTCGTGTCTGACTCTTTGTGACCCCACAGATGGCAGCCCACCAGGCTCCCCATCCCTGGGATTCTCCAGGCAAGAACACTGGAGTGGGTTGCCATTTCCTTCTCCAATGCATGGAAGTGAAAAGTAAAAGGGAAGTCGCTCAGTCGTATCTGACTTTTCACGACCCCATGGACTGCAGCCTACCAGGCTCCTCTGCCCATGGGATTTTCCAGGCAAGAGTACTGGAGTGGGGTGCCATTGCCTTCTCCAGGATCCTCCTGGACCAGGGATCAAACCCATGTCCCCTACATTGGCAGGCAGATTCTCAACCACTGGACCTCCAAGAAGTCCCCAGTACTCAGTCTTTTAAAAACCAAGAAAGATGATCCTTCCCAGTAGCTTTCTCTCTAAAGAGGTAAGTGCTCATCCCTAACAACAGGAGTTGGTCTGACTCCTAAAGAAACGTTGAAATTTCCCAAAGTCCTTGAGGATATTTATGAGCCCCTCCGTATCGGGCTTCCCTGATGGCTCAGATGGTAAAGAATCTGCCTGCAATGCCAGAGACCTGGGTTCAATTCCTGGGTCAGGAAGATCCCCTGGAGAAGGGAATAGCTACCCACTCCATTATTCTTGCCTGGATAATTCCGTGGACAGAGAAGCCTGGTGGCTACAGTCCCATAGGGTCACAAAGAGTTGGATACCACTGAGCAACTAACACTTTCATTTCACTTTCACATGACCCCCACATCACGGAGCAATCCAAGAAAAGGGACAGCTAATTTTTAAAAAATCATGTTGAGTCTCTTACAGTGCATTTTGCTTTTATCTGGGGCTAAAATCACTTGATCAGAAATCAAGTGGGCTCCAAGAGTTTTGGTTGACAGTCATGTAGAAACGTATGCAGAGAGAGAGAGGCAGATGACATACATTTGTTTTTTAGCACCTCTTACGCGAAGAGTCGGACACGGGACACGACTGAGTGACTTCACTTTCACTTTTCATTTTCATGCATTGGAGAAGGAAATGGCAACCCACTCCAGTGTTCTTGCCTGGAGAATCCTAGGGACGGGGGAACCTGGTGGGCTGCCGTCTGTGGGGTCACACAGAGTTGGACACAACTGAAGCGACTTAGCTGCCTCAGCAGCGTGAGGGCCTAGGTGGCGCTAGTGGTGAACAACCTGCCCACTAATGTAGGAGACATAAAAGATAAGGGTTCGATCCCTGGGTTGGGAAGATCTTCTGGAGGAGGGCATGGCAACCCACTCCAGTATTCTTGCCTGGAGAATCCCCATGGACAGAGGAGCCTGGAGGGCTACAGTCCACAGGGTCACACACAGTCGGATGCAACTGAAGTGACTTAGCACTTAGCACGGGGGCTTATGGCTCTGGGGTGGGTGTTTTCACTCACACTGCTTCATTCCTTGCAACAGCCCTGTGAAATGCGAATCTTCACACAGAGGGATGTAAGCTCAGAGGTTACGTGTTTACCAATAGCACACAGCGCATAGTGTTTCCTATAGCCCCTGTAGCGTTTTATAACGGCAGAGCTGGTCTCCGTCTACAAGTCGGTGCTAGTCCTGCCACACTGTAAGTATATTTTGATGACATACACGCTGTCTTACCAGCATTATCTAGGTTTATATCAAAATTTAAAAACCACGAGGGAGACAATAGAAAATAAAAGTTAAAATTTAAAGCCTAGTTCTAAACTCAGTTCCCCAACATCCCATGTTTGAAAAGTTCATCCCTATGGATATTTTTATAGCCTTATGTTTCCTGCCACAATATTTTCAAAGAGGATGAGACTCAGCTGTAGTCTCATGAGAGAGGTTGCCAGAGGGAGGCAGCCAATTCCACAATGCACTTGTCCACAGAGCAAAGTACTCATTTTGGAAGAATGTGCAGATTAATTTGGAGCAACTTGACATTCTAGGCATTATGGAAACTGCTCAAGGACACGAGCTGTCTGCTTCGCTCCTTCTTGGAGCCTAAAATAGGACCCGCTTCTGAACAGGCATTCCACAAACATCTCCTGAGTGAGTGAAGGACCAAACGCTGTAACAGGTAGTCATGGCCCACGAAGCATCTTCCGAAGGCTGTCACCCTCTGCGCAGTCTTGTGACATGGGAACAGATACAGTGTCTGACATACTGCTCAGGCATTTTAGGGGTGATTTTTGAAAGCGGGGGCAAACAAAAACAAAACAAAATAAAACAGAAACATACAAACGAAAAAACCAGAATCATTTCTTTAAAACTTATACCCAAAATCAGGTTTTCTGAAAAATTTTTCCCTCCTAGGTAACCTCCTAAAACCATGATTGAGAAGTCTTTCACCATGTGAAGGAAATCTGCAGAATAACGATTCATGCTATAATATAAATGGTAATGGGTGACAGGAGCAGAGATTTTTGGCCAGACACTCTTGAGCTCAAACCCTAACTTCTAAACGACTGATTAACTGTACAACCTTAAGAAAGCCCCTGGGCTTGTTTCAATGTCAGCTTCCTCATTGCTAAAATGGCATATTTAATTCGTTCAGTTATTATAAGAATTAACAAAGATTAATGTGCCAGGTCTAGTGCTTGATGCTTAGGAAACTCAATATATGCACATTCCCTCCCTTTCCTTGCTCTTTCCTTCTCTGACACCCATTTATTCTAAAACTGTAAAGGTAGGTGAGATTATGTCATTATTTTTTAAATGTTCTTATTCCTCCTGCTCAAAGACATTTTAAAAACATGAGTTGGAGTAGCGCTAAGTTTTCAACTCCCTTTTTTCTAAGTGTCAGATCTGAGATTTAAGTCCCATTATATAACAGAAAAACAGGGAAGCTGGGGGCTAGAACAGAAAAATTATTGTGATTAGCCAGGCAATGGAATTTAAAAAGTGGGTGGCTGTGGCTTTCTATTTTTCTTTCGTTACCTCTAAAAGCGGTTAAAAAAGAGATACAATCAAAGAGGAGGTGGCCCTTGCTTCTGAAAGTACTGCTGTTGTAGGAGCTTTTGCAGGAACATCTGTTGGCTTTTTAACAAAGGAGACTGGGGAGGATCAAGAGAGTGGAGGAAGGAGACTCTGGTTCACAAGGGAGCCACATCTGTTTGGTATTCTCCCAACCGAGAAGGCTTGACTTCTGAAATAGCCCGGGTATCCTAGTTAAATCAGGATACAGAAACAGATGAGAGTTTTTCTTTCAGCGGTAGAGATCAACAGCTGTTTATATCCTTTAATACCTAACTGAGGCTGAAGCCTTCACATCTGTCTGTATTTTTCCGGTTCTGGTTCCTCGAATCACAGTGGGGAGAAGGGAAAGTTTGAACTCCTCCCAATTCCCAGACAAGAAGACAAGAAATATGCCCAGGATTCAAAGCCATAATGCTAAGCAGAACTCCCAAATTTCTCATCCGCCCAGGGTCTGCTGTTGGCTGGAAATTCCTCTTTCACTTTATCCTGACAGACACCTTGATCATTTTCATGATAATGACTCATGGCAGCACCAAGATCAAAAAGAAGGAAAGTAGGCTAGAATCAGGGGGAGGAAGAAGCAGAGGAAATGAATTCTCATAGAGAAAGTGGCTCTAAAAAACAAGTTTTTGCAAAGACAGCAACAGTGTTATTGGAGGGCAAACAGCAGAGGTGAGCAGGATACTAATGAAGACCATCAGGGTGGTGGTGGATGGTGGTGGTTTTTACTAACCCCAATCATTTTAACCCTCTTTATGGATCACAGCCTTGTCTCGTGGCAAAGGGGCTTGCATAATGTAATAAAGCTATGAGCCATGCCATGCAGGGCCAAGATGGACAGGTCATGGTAGAGAGTTCTGACAAAATGTGGTCCGCTGGAAGAGAGAATGGCAAACCATGCCAGTATTCTTGCGGCAAGAACCCCATAAACAGTTTGAAAAGGCAAAAAGATATCACATCAGAAGATAAGCCTCCCCGGTCAGAAGGTGTCCAATATGCTCCTGGGGAAGAGGGAAGGGCAATTAATAATACTAATAGCTCCGAAAGAATGAAGCAGCTGGGCCAAAGCAGAAATCCCGGATGCAAAGAGCCAACTCATTGGGAAAGACCCTGGTGCTGGGAAAGATTAAGGGCAGGAGAAAGGGGCGACAGAGGATGAGATGGTTGGATGGCATTATCAACTCAATGAACAGGAATTTGAGCAAACTCAGGGAGGTACTTAAGGACAGAGGAGCTTGGTGTGCTGCAGTCTATGGCGTTGCAAAGAGTCAGACACAACTTAGCGACTGAACAACCAATGTTTTAATCTTGCAAAAGTTAAACAGAGAAAACTAAACCCCATGGAAGGCAAGGTGCAGGAAATACGCAGGAATGGTGATAATGGGTTTCAGAGACATTTGCTTACTCTGATCACCAGCACCATACCATACACATGCTGGAATTTTATAAGGATTATTTTTCTATCCATCTATCCATCCAACAACTTGTAAAGCACCAAGACTGGACTTGGTGCTCAAATAGTCAACTGAATAAGACATATTCCATAACTTTAAGGGGTTTACGTTCTGAAAGATGACAGTCTTCACAGAGGAGATGGTATAAAGGATGCATGAGAATTCACTAGACAGAGATGTTAGGGGATTTCAAAGGAGAGAATGACATGGATAAAACCAGAGAGATAAGAAACAAACGATTCCTGGGGAAGGGACAGAAAGTATTCTGGGTGGTTACAATAAACAAGAAGAGTGGGAGGAGCTTACTAAAAGTACAGATACTTAGGCCTTACCTAAGAGATTCTGATTTAGTTGTTGAGGGAGAAAACCAAGGAATTTACATTTTGAAAAGAAGACCCAAGTAATTCTGATATATACAAAAGTTTGCCAACTCTAATGTATACAGATGAACATTTCTCGAAAGATGCTAACAGTATTCCATTAAGAAATAAGGTACCAGGTTCAAATTAGGATACACTGAAAGTGAAAGTGTTAGTCGCCCAGTGGTGTCCAACTCTTTGCAACCCCACGGACTGTAGTCCACCAGGCTCCTCTATCCATGGAATTCTCCAGGCAAGAATCCTGGAGTGGGTAGCCATTCCCTTCTCCAGGGGATTTTCCTGACCCAGGGATCAAACCCACATGTCCTGCATTAGCAGGCAGATTCTTTTACTATCTGAGCCACCAGGGAAGCCCCTACATACTACCATATTCTTTTCTTGGAGATTTGAGTTCAGTTCAGTCACTCAGTCGTGTCCGACTTTTTGCAACCCCATGGACCACAGCACACCAGGCCTCCCTGTCCATCACCAACTCCCGGAGTTTACTCAAACTCATGTCCATTGAGTTGGTGATGCCATCCAACCATCTCATCCTCTATCGTCCCCTTCTCCTCCTGCCTTCAATCTTTCCCAGCATCAGGGTCTTTTCAAATGAGTCAGTTCTTTGCATCAGGTGACCAAAGTATTGGAGTTTCAGCTTCAGCATCAGTCCTTCCAATGAATATTCAGGACTGATTTCCTTTAGGATTGACTGGTTTGATTTCTTTGCAGTCCAAGGGACTCTCAAGAGTCTTCTCCAACACCACAGTTCAAAAGCATCAATTCTTCAGCTCTCAGCTTTCTTTATAATCCACCTCTCACATTCATACATGCTGCTGCTGCTGCTGCTAAGTCGCGACAGTCGTGTCCGACTCTGTGCGACCCCATACACGGCAGCCTACCAGGCTCCTCCGTCCATGGGATTTTCCAGGCAAGAGTACTGGAGTGGGTCACCAGTGCCTTCTATATACAACTACTGGAAAAATCATAGCCTTGACTAGACGGACCTTTGTTGGCAAAGTAATGTCTCTGCTTTTTAATATTCTGTCTAGGTTGGTCATAACTTTCCTTCCAAGGAGTAAGCATCTTTTAATTTCATGGCTGCAGTTACCATCTGCAGTGATTTTGGAGCCCCAAAAAATAAAGTCTGTCACTGTTTCCACTGTTTCCCCATCTATTTCCCATGAAGTGATGGGACCAGATGCCATAATCTTAGCTTTCTGAATGTTGAACTTTAAAAAAAGCCAACTTTTTCACTCTCCTCTTTCACTTTCATCAACAGGCTCTTTAGTTCTTCTTCACTTTCTGTCATAAGGGTGGCATCGATTGCCTATCTGAGGTTATTGATACTTCTCCCGGCAATCTTGATTCCAGCTTGTGCTTCACCCAGCCCAGCATTTCTCATGATGTACTCTGCATATAAGTTAAATATGCAGGGTAACAATATACAGCCTTGATGTACTCCTTTTCCTATTTGGAACCAGTCTGTTGTTCCATGTCCAGTTCGTTGCTTACTGACCTGCATACAGATTTCTCAAGAAATTTCTTGGAGATTTAATGCACATTAATATAAAGTCCTTCAGTAAAGAAATCAGTTTCACTAAACATTTCCCAAACTTATTTTTCCATGGGGGGAAAAAAAAAGACAAAACATACGCACCTATTAAGATCTCTCAGAACACTTTCATAGTGTGAAGTCCGTATTGGGAAGAGCTGAAACAGTGGATTCTGATCAAGTGAGCATGCCCCAAGCATAGTGAATGGCTAAAGAAACCATTTAGAAAAAGAAAGCAAAGTCAATTACTCTGAGAGATCCAGCAGCATCCACTGATTTCCTCCAAAATCTAAAATCACCTATGATGTCCTATTTTCCAAGGAGACCGCCAGAAGCTTCCTCGCCCTTAAGTAACACACCAGGCTCCGTGATGTTCTTTCTGGTCAGCAACTTTGTGTGGTAACCACAGCTGCCAGAGAGAACAGCAGTGCCCAGAGTTCAAAGCATCAAAGAACAGAAACAGAAGGGGGAGGACAACGAGGAGGGATCCTTGCCCAGATTTATTTATCTTTATTGCTATCACATGTTCTGCACAGAGCCTTGGCAGTGGCTTGTAATGCTTTCGGAAAAGACAAATTCCTCCCAGCTCCAAAAGAAGCCTCCAACAGTCAATGAAAATGCAAGACGTGAGCCAAAATTGCTACTCCTCCAAGGCACCAGTTATACAGATAGGGGAGTTTCTGAAACCTGCCTTCTTCCTCCTATGCTGGCGAGTCAACCAAGGGGGACTGTGTTATCATGAACCCCACCTCCTGCCCTACAAGAGCCAGCAGAGAGAAAGTGCAAGAGGAAATCAGGCAAGGCAAGGTAACAAGAGGAATCTGAGCAAATTGGTTTGTGTGCTGAATATTTCAAGATGGACGTACTACTCTGGTCAAGTTATATGTTTTATTTTTACATAAGCAATTACTTCCATACACCCCACTTCAACTTCCCATATGCCACATGGGGACACATGCCCCATAAAAGGTGATTTCAGCAATGTGTTTCAAATGCTTATTTTTTTTTCTTAATACCCCAACCTTCTCAGATCTTCTCAATAATATTTTGCAGCAGCATAAGTATTTTTTCAATCATTCTACAAATAGTTTCTCAGTGCCTAAAAGGTTCCAGGGGACCATACTGGGCATCAGAGTTACAACAAGGCAAGGAGTAGAGTGTTCATCTCTACTGACCCAAAGGCCCTAAAACTGAATTGTAAATTCATCCTGCCAGGCAGGCAGACCCAATGATCAGCAGCATAAAGAAATAAAAGACATGGAAAAGGTCTGGTCCTTCCCCTTGAAGAGTTTCATGGCTTTTAGTACAAAGCAGATGAAAGCATTTACATTCCAAGTGTCTGGGTTGGTCTAGTCACTCCACAATGGTCCAGAGTTAATAGAACAGCCAGGAATTAATACCTATGATCAGGGAAGAAGAGAATGCCAGGGTCTTGTTTCTGCAAAATGCCAACTACCTGTTTGTTCAACTCCCAAACAAATCCATGGATTTTCACATTGGGATTTCTCATCCTGAGAGATGACTACCAATCATTGCACTAGAGTTAGTATAACTAACCAGTTAATTAGCTCCAAATTAAAAATTTCACTAGGAACTCTGGGTGGGTTTGGAGTCTAATCCTAAGGAAGTCAATAAGATCAAATTTAATTTTTCATCAAGCCAGTGTTCCCCACTATTGAGGACCACAGAATAATTATAAGTGGTCCACACATGATTCTTTTTCCATAAGGTCCTTAGATACGGAAAAAGAAACTGCAGATACGTGAATGATGGGACCTAGGGAAACAGTGACATGGATGCTATCCAGCATTCAAAGGCAGGCCGCTTCAGAAGAAGCCTCTGCCAACTTTCCAAGCTTGGGTGGGATGTGACAAAATAACCAGGCAGCTGGTCACGGACTTACCCACACACGTTGGAAAGATGTCTTCATTGTTGATCTGGACCTCGATCCAATCCATGAGAAGGTTCATGTACTGGGGGGCCGGCAGGGCAGTCGGCTTCTTGTACTTGAGGTCATCCTGCCACCGGTATTCGTATTTGGGGCCCCCTGACATCACAGGGCAGGTCCGTTCGGTGCAGAACTCACAGATGGTGCCGTAGATGAGGTTGATGCGATTGAAGAAGTCCACCACGTGCACCGCCACCCAGTCATTCTGGTCCTCCCCACTGGGCAGCTGCACGGCTGCCTTCAGGTCCACGCCCGAGTTGAGGGAGGCCTGAGCCCGTTTGTGGAGTTCGAACCTCTGCGTGCCAGGTTCAAATTTCCTCTTTGGCCGGAAGGTCTTGTCCTTGTTGAACACCTGCTTCAAGGCTATGGACATGGTCTGCTCCTTTTCCCCCTTCCTTCGGCAGGAAGTAAAAAGGCAACTGGGACTTTTCAGTGAGAGATGGCAACCCAACAGGGGTTTCCACTGCCAGCCCTCTGGCCCCAGTCTTGTGGTCTGCAGCTCTCAGTCTCTTTTAGATAGCCCTTTCCATCTTCCTCTTGAATGATTTCCAGGGGAACTTCATGTTTCTTCCTAAAGGTAGGAGAGGAAAAGGGTCTCATTAGTGTTCCATTTGTATTTAAGAAATGACAAAGGCTTAGACCCGATTTCCGCCTTGCTTCTGACTGTGTCCACTTACAACCAGGTATAATAATGTAGAAGTCAAGCCAAACCCTTGAGAATCTGTATTGGTGATCAAATCATATAACCCCAGGGGAAAAGGTATCACACCCTTTTTCTTTATGGCCTTAGTCAAATCTCTGACAACTTTTCGCTAAGTGGTCATAGTTTCAATGGGCCACTCCAAGGTGTTAAGGATCAACATGATAGTCAATAACATCCCCATATGCTCCTTTTTAGATTATCTGTCCCACCCTTCACTACCCTTGAGTAAGCATGAGGACACAACCCCCATCCTCTTGGACACACCTGATTGGAGCAAATTTCCCTGGAAACTTGGAATCAGGATCCAGCCTTTGTATTATCCCTGAGAAGTGATGAAAACTGGGTCTGCTTGACACTATTTACAATAGCCAAGACAGGAGAACAAAAGACTGGTTCCAAATCTGGAAAGGAGTTTATCAATATGCAGGGTATATTGTCACCCTGCATATTTAACTTATATGCAGAGTACATCATGTGAAATGCTGGGCTGGATGAAACACAAGCTTGAATCAAGATTGCCAGGAGAAATATCAATAACCTCAGGTACCCAGATAACACCACCCTTATGGCAGAAAGCAAAGAAGAACTAAGAGCCTCTTGATGAAAGTTAAAGAGGAGAGTGAAAAAGCTGGCTTAAAACTCAACATTCAGAAAATTAAGATGATGGCATCCGGTCCCATCACTTCATGGCAAATAGATGGGGAAACAATGGAAACAATGAGAGACTTTATATTCCTGGGCTCCAAAATCACTGCAGATGGTGACTGCAGCCATGAAATTAAAAGACACTTGCTCCTTGGAAGAAAAGCTATGACAAACCTAGACAGCATATTAAAAAGCAGAGACATTACTTTACCAACAAAGGGCCATCTAGTCAAAGCTATGGTTTTCCCAGTAGTCATGTATGGATGTGAGAGTTGGACCATAAAGAAAGCTGAGTGCTGAAGAATTGATGTTTTTGAACTGTGATGTTGGAAAAGACTCTTGAGAGTCCCTTGGACTGCAAGGAGATCCAACCAGTCCATCTTAAAGAAAATCAGTCCTGAATATTCATTGGAAGGACTGATGCTGAAACTCCAATATTTGGTCACCTAACGCAAAGAACTGACTCATTGGAAAAGACCCTGATGCTGGGAAAGATTGAAGGCAGGAGGAGAAGGGGATGACAGAAGATGAGACGGTTGGATGGCATCATCGACTCGATGGGCATGAGTTTGAGCAAGCTCCAGGAGTTGGTGATGGACAGAGAAGCCTGGCATGCTGCCGTCCATGGGGTCGCAAAGAATTGGACATGACTGAGCGACTGAACTGAACTGAAGACCTAAGACATGGAGACAGTGTAACTGTTCATTGACAGATGAATGGATAAAGAAGATGTAGTTATATATATATATATACAATGGAATATTACTCAGCCATAAGAAGAATTAAATAATGCCATCTGCAGCAACATAAATGGACCTGCAGATTACCATACTCAATGAAGTAAGTCAGGCAGAGAGAGACAAATACCATATGCTATCACTTATATGTGGAATCTAAAATCTGACACAAATGAAATTATTTACAAAACAGAAACAGGCTCACAGACATAGAGAGCAGGTGGTTGCCAAGGAGGAGGGTTGGGAGAGGACTGGGGTTTGGGAGTAGCAGATGCAGAGTTGGTGAGGGACAGGGAGGCCTGGCATGCTGCGATTCACGGGGTCGCAAAGAGTCGGACACGACTGAGCAACTGATCTGATCTGATCTGATCTGATGCAAAATATTATATACATGTATAACTGAATCACTTTGCTGTACCCTGGAAACCAACACAGCACTGTAAATCAATGACGCTGTGATAAAGTAAGTTTTAAGAACTGAATTGCATTGAGCCCTTTGGACCATGGGTAGTACAGTTGAGAAACCTGGATTTGTAGAGAGGACAGAGCAGAAGGGAAGGGGTAGAGAAAGAAGAAGGGAAAGAAGTGAAGGAGGGGAGAGGAAGGAAGATCCCAGGACAAGAGATCCCAGAGAAAAAGAGACACAGGGAGAGAACAACAAGAGAAAAAGGGAGAGGCAGTGGGGAGAGAGTAGCTTCTTTTGTTTTTAACTTTTTGTTTTGTATTAAAAATACAACAGTTTTAGGTAAACATCGAAGGCACTCAGCCATACTTCTTGTGTTCTCGATAGTCTTCCGAACTGGTTCCAATTCCTCTTGAAGTCTGGTTGTATCTCCAACCCTTGGGATCAATTTCCCTTAGGAAAAGGGCTGTTTTTCTTTAGGATTGACTGGTTTGATCTCCTTGCTGTCCAAGGGACTCCCAAGAGATCCCTTGGGGCACGTGTATTTTTCTTGAATGAGTCATATAAATATCTCATTTTACTCCAGCCAACTTGGGTGGGTTGTTTCTTTCTAAGAACCCCTGTGACAGTATTTATCACTCCTAAACATGCCACCCTTGACATCTTTAATATCACACCCTAGATAGTGCTTTGAGGCAGAGCTGCCCATAAAACTTTGTGATAATGCAGATGTTCTATATATTTATTGTCCAATATGGTATCCACTAGCCACATGTGTCTACTGAGAACTAAAAAGGTGGCTAGTATGACTCAGAAACTAAATTTTTCATTTTACTTAATTTTAATTAATTTAAAAAAATTGATAATTAAATAATAATCCCAAAAGCCATATGTGGCTAGTGATTGTCATATTGGACATTGCAGCTTTGAAGTCTTCAATGTTCTCTTCTCTGGCACCTCATTTCACCCTTTCAAAATTTTGGTGTGGTTTAAAGTAGATTTCACGGAGAAGGCAATGGCACCCCACTCCAGTACTCTTGCCTGGAAAATCCCATGGACGGAGGAGCCTGGTAGGCTGCAGTCCATGGGGTCGCAGAGCCGGACATGACTGAAGCAACTTAGCAGCAGCAGAGTAGATTTCGAGCAGGTGTAGTAGATTTGTAGTAGATATCATTAACCCTGGGTCTCCAAGACCTGCTTTCCTAGTAGCTCAGACAGTAAAGCAACTGCCTGCAATACAAGAGACCCAGGTTCAAACCCTGGGTTGAGAAGATCCCCTGAAGATGGAAATGGCAACCCACTCCAGTATTCTTGACTGGAGAATTTCATGGACAGACTAAGAGGGGCTGCAAAGAGTCGGACACGACTGAGCGACTAACACACACACAAAGTAACCACAGTATCCAAGAGATAAAAGTAGTTGTAAACAAGGCCCCACATCGAGTAGGGGCATGGTTAGGATTGAGATTCGGTTTTACACTCCCAGCAAATGCTCTTTCCACAAAGTCTTACATTCTAAAAAGTGATCCTCCTCAATCTGTTTCTCCTACTGGTTCATTCATAAAGCCTCTTACCTAGCGCTTCCATGCACATATTCCTCTAAAAACACAAGTACTGACTGGCTGGAAGTGAAGACTGTGTCCTGTGGCCTGAAAACAGAGAGGAGACCATTGATCTGCCCATGGATCACACCCTAGCAAAATTAGCCCACAGCTGTGGCCAGAGCCAGAAGAGCCCATCATGGCATCTGCTGAGATGGACTTGAGGCACGATCCCACTGATCTGCCATTTTCCTCCCAAGCAGGGGTTCCAGTAGGCCACACTCGAACAGGGTTTGGTGATGCATTCAAACTTAAGTTATTCAGGCTAAACAAAAACAGAACCCAAAACCATCTAAGACACCCTGATTCCCTCTCATAGACTCTGGTCTTGGTTCAGAAGCGTTGATATTCAGATTATTCAGTTAAAGGCCTCCTCTGGCAACTGAAGCCTCAGTCTGTTTACTTCCTCCCTCTAAACCCCATCCTCTTCCTATTAGCTTTTCACTGCCAGACCGTGTATCAGTGAGGTGTTTCTTCCCCTCATCACTTGGCCTTGAGTATACACACTCCCCACAAGGAGACCTGTGTGGAAAAGTGGTTCACGTGGCACCCTGCCTTTGGCTGTCTGGGAAATCACATTTCCGGTCACTTCAGAACATCTCGAGGAAGGTTATCAGCACAAAAACTCTGCAAACTCTAGGGAAAGAAAGAGGCAATCTCGTCTGAAGAAAAAAAAAAAAAAAACCAACAACTTCCCAAAGGGTGTATCTGCCTGAAAAGAAACAAGAAAACCAAAGGCCTTCAAAGAGCATTTCCAAAATAAAACCAGGAGCTAGAGGTTGGGAAGATAAAGAGAGGAGGATGGGGGCTTTTATTTCCTCTTAAAAGAGACAATAGTCCTTCTGTATTGCAAATGCTTAATTGCTGACAGTAAAGCAGCAAGAACCCAACAGCCGCCCCCTCACGGCTCCAGTAAATAAGACTTGCTATTCGGTTATTCTGATAATGAGGGGACCATCCATTCCCACGGTCCGCAAAGCAATCTTCTCTCATCACCTCACATGACCCTCGTTGCCATTAATTCGGCTGTTTCCCCATGCCCTGGAGTGTCTGTGCACGGACACCAGCGTGGAAGACTACCTTCGTACCAGGCTGTTGTGGACACCATCCCGTCCCTCTGGTGCCTGTGCTGAGAGCGTGCGAATGTACAGAATAATCATAGCAAATCCTCCATATCACAAAGCCCTCAGTGCATGGTGCTCACTAAGGTTTAAATAAATATTAAACCCTTGTTTGAGGTTGGGGATTTTTCTTCCACAGACAGACCCTCACATAACTAACTTCAAGATGTTAATCTCTTGAACCGGATCAATGTTTATGTAAACCTTTGTATTAATCTCTCAGTTGTGTCTTGACTTTTTGCTACCCGGTGGATGTAGCCCGCCAGGCTCCTCTGTCCATGGGGATTCTCCAGGCAAGAATACTGGAGTGGGTAGCCGGGCCCTCCTTCAGGGGATCTTCCCAATTCAGGGATGGAATCCAGGTCTCCTGCATTACAGGCGTATTCTTTACCACTGAGCCACCAGGGAAGCCCCATTCAAACCTTTAACCTCTTTTTTTTTTTCCTTGCCCCAGTGTTACAGGCTTAACTGAGGGAAAAATCATCTTTGGAGGATTATTTCTCAACCAAGTAATTTAATGTGCTGCTCTTGGCTACCTTTATTAAACTCTACTATGCACCAGATTTTTACAAATATTATTTACATTTTAACCCTCACTTCCATGACAGGAAGCTTCCCAGGTGGTACTAACGGTAAAGAACCCACCAGCCAATGCAGGAGACATGAGAGACACGGATTCGATTCCTGGGCCGGAAAGATCCCCTGGAGGAGGGCATGGAACTCACTCCAGTATTCTTTCCTGGAGAATCCCACGGACAGAGGAGCCTGGTGGGCTACACTCTATAAGGTCACGGAGAGTTGGACATGACTGAAGCAACCTAGCACATGCACACTGCATGATAGATGATTTTACGACCATCTTATATAAAAAGAAACTGAGACTCAACCACATGAAATAATTTTGCAGAAATCACAAAATTAGTAGATGGAAAAGGTTAAATTTTGAATCCAGACCTCTCTGACACTGAAATACATAGGACTTTTTTTTTTTTCCTGAAGTTGTTTTTAAATCTCATGACCATCTTTATGTTTTCAAGGCCCCATTCAGATATAGATTTCCCAGCTCCTCACAACATGACTATAAAGGAAGCTAGAACAGATGGTATTCTTATTGCCATTTTACAGATGAAGAAACTCTGACCTCCTAGTGTTGTTTGAAACATGTTCATCATTCTGACATCATTCAGATGTAAGGTTCCGGTCACACTTTTTTTTTTTTTAATATTTATTTATTTGGCTGTGCCAGGTCTTAGTTGTGGCACGTGCGATCTTTAGCTGTGGCACATGGGATCTAGTTCCCTGACTTGGGATTGAACCCGGGCCCCCTACATTTGGGAGCACAGGGTCTTAGCCACTGGACTACCAGGGAAGTCCTCCAGTCAAACTTTTTTGTCTAAAGTTTTCTGGAACAGGGATAGGTTGGTCAGTGGGCCCCCATGTTTAAAGACAAGGGCACTCCAAGAAAGATAAAAACAAATTCATCATGCCACTGAACGAACAAAGAGGCACCTGTCCGTGTCTTTATCTGAGGGTCAGATGCTCGACTGAGGCAAGTGCCCAAAAAAGTTTTGAAATTAAAAGGCACCAAGAAATCCATCCAACCTAACTTTTAACACAGGGCCCCATCAGGATCCTTACCCACAATGGACACTGTAGGCTTATGAAATGGTTAGAGCAGCATCTCTTGAATGTGAACATGGGATCTTGTCAAAATGCAGCTTCTGGTCCAGTAGGTCTGGGCTGCATCTAAGAATTTATGTTTCTAGCAAGTTCCCGGGTAATGCCAAATCTCTAAGTTCATGGATGACACTTTAGCTAACAAGGTCTGATCTAAGAGGGCTTGTTAGAAATGCAGACTCTCGGGCCTCTCCCCAGACCCAGTAGATCTAAGCCTGCATTTTAACAAAATCTCCGAAGTACATGCTTTGAAGGGTACTGGGTGAGCGAGCTGGGAAAGGGGAGAGAGAACTAATACACTTCCATGTGTTGTTTGGTCAAGAGTTTGCTTCATAAACCCAGTTTTCATTTTTTTCCCACTGAACTCTTCAATTTACTCTTTCAATTATAAACTATACATTATCTTAATATCACATTTCCAGTATTTTTTCACCAAGAGAAATCACACCTATTTTCATAACACATTACAGACATTGTATGTATTTAAACATACTGGGTTTTTGTTTGTTTGCTTTTAAGGCCATTTTACTTAAAGCAACTAGACTCCAGTTAAAAAAACAAATCTCATTTTCAGCTGAGTGTGTGTCTGTTTGAGAAAAAGAATGAGGAGAGACTCAGTGTTTTGAATACAATTGCCTTGACAGATGGTAACAATGACCAGGTCTTTTGATCTGGCTTGACTCAGACAGCACAGCCCCTGGATCCTGGAGGTTCCCTGTGAATACCTTCTCGTAAGTGCCAGATGGGCTGTGGCTCCTCTACTGCTCCCACGGCTGCACGCAGGAAAGCTGCTTCGGCTAAACAATGTGGCACAGGCAACAACACAGCCATTTTTCTCTGTCTTTGTCCGGTCTCCAGAAAGAAAAGATCAAGTCACCAGTTTTGCCCCCTGGCTAAAACCTATAGCAAATTCTGTTATGAATAACACCTACTACAATGCTGGTACTTAATACATGTCTGAAGCCAACTGCTCATGCCACCAATAAACCTTTTCTAGGACGCAGAGCTAATTAAAATCCGGGCCCTGCCTTTGAAAAGTCCACAGTTTGTTGTCTAATTTTAAGGTCAGTTCTTGGGCTTTTGCCTTTTTAGCTACAAAGTTAAATGCCCCCACATGGATTATGATGGGATTCCTGTACAGTATTACTCAGGTCAGGAACGAAAAGGACAATGAAGAGAAAAATGGAAATTCAAATAAACAGCGCAGAATTGACAGGAGCTCAATGTGTTCTCCATATTTTCTGCTAAATAGATCAATACAGCAATAAAATATGTGCGCTATAAAAATATGCAGAGAGCATTCAGCTGGGCAGCAAGAAAATGTTGTCGAGGTAACTAAGCAACACTGGCAAGGAAAGTTCTTATTTTTCTTTTCCTCTTGATGTCTTCTAACTTAATTAGTTGAAAAATCAGAGTCCTGGCCAAGAAGAAGGGAGAAAAGAAACAACTCTCCCATCCACTCCTGAGAGACACATCCTCTTTAGCAATTGGAAGTACAGAGGCTGGGCAGGACAGAAAGCAGAGGGACACAGTGACATTAGCCAGGGGAAGGAAGCTTACTGTCTTCTCTGTAGGATGAAGCACTCCTTCTGTCAGGGCCAGCTGGCAGGGCAATTCACTACAGGAAGGACTTAGGAACATGGGAGCCCCAGAAGGACCTCACATGAGGGAATTTCTGTGCCATCTTCTTTGTGGGGGGCCCCCCAGGAGCTAGGATGATGCCTGGAACAGAGCCAACTTCACTAAGTGTTTGCTGAATGAATGAATAATTGACAGTGAATGAAGAACCCTGCGCATCAAAGTGAAACGACAAAAATGAAACCAAATCAGTTTTTCTCCTTTCATTATTTAGGGATGTGACCTGAAGCTGCAAGTTCACTGCCAGCACACTGAGGTCAGATTTTGCCAACAGCTGGGCTGTTCTGAGGCATCCTCTCCTGAGAGGTCAAGACATGTGTCCATCTTCTCTCTCAAAGGGGCTGCTCCTTTCCCATGAGTTACCTAAAATTGCAGGTCTTTGAAATTAAAGAATGACTCATCTGATTTCTTACCTTTCCACTTTATTTTTTCTCTTTAGGGCTAGAATAGTCCATGGAACCCTCCTTTAACATCTCAAATATTGAATAAAAGTAGATTAGGTTTCTATTTTAGAGAAACGTATGTATGTATGTGTGTGTGTGTGCACGTGTGCATGGGTGCACACACAAATAATTTCTACATCATCTGACCTTCTTAGGCTCCAATAGGAGTGTACCTAAAAATGTGACTCTATTGACCTTTATGGAATGTTTTACTCCTGCCTAGTCATTAGGTGCTATCTTTGCTCACAAAACAGTCCCCAGATTGCAGAGATTCCTGCCTAAGAAGCAATCTTGCTTTTTTTTTTTTAATCCAACTAATCTATCTCCTCATCTTTGAGCCGCCATATTGTTGCATTTTAAACTAGTTGGGAAAAACAGTGCTGCCTCATTTTCATCTTCAAAGGCATGTATGATTTCAGAGCTTTAAAATGCCCAGATTATTTCTGAACACAGATCAATTCAGTACAAACAGGTGCAGCCCCACAGAAGTCTGTCACATGACCAACACTCCCCATTAATTTCTAGCTCTTCGGTGTTCATTCAAGTTGCTTTCTCATTGCTTATTTGCATATTTCCATCACCAGTGTGGGCAGTCTAGCATTAAGAATATAAGCCTTCCAAAGACAAAAACATTGCATGCAAGCTTGTACATTGCAGCGACAGCAACAGCAGTGATAGGTCAATGCTCGGGTTTTACAGCAGAGACCCGTAAGAATCCTCCACTTCACAGCCTCGGAAACATCGCCATTCAGAAGAGGACACTTAGTGGTAGGAAAGACTAAAAAGAATAGAAGGATAGACAGTGGGGATTTATTTGGTGTGGTTTAATTTACCATATGGGCTTCCCAGGTGGTGCTAGTGGTAAAGAAGCAACCTGGCCTGGAGAATCCCACGGACAGAGGAGCCTGGCAGCTACAGTCCGTAAGGTCACGAGAGTTGGACACAGCTGAAGCAACTTGGCTTGCAGATATGCAATTTACCATATACTCACACTGTGCTGAAGAAAAGACAGACTTTTAAAAATATTTTTTCTTAAACAGAATAAAGTTCTCTTAAATAAAGGCCTTCCTGAGCCCAGTAGAGACTGGTTCAGATTCCCAGTAATGAGGGAGATGGCAAATCTTTGGTTCCACCTTGCACAGAGTTGATCCAATCTTATCGTAGTTTCAAAAATAAACAGTGAAAGTAAAATTATTGTAAGATAAATGTGCAGTTGACTCATTTAATATTTATGAAATGCAACCTAATTATTTTAATAATTTTTAAAAGGAAAAAACCTCTCCAAGTTAGCAAGCAACTTGCTCTCTATTCCCAAATCTTTCACCTATAGTTAAAAAAAAAAAAAAATCATGATTTGTTGGGACCCCAATACCTAGGCAGATGGTAGTAGAGAAATGGAGGATGAGGTGGTAAGTACAGATACAGCTAATTTAACAGGTGAAATAAAAAATTACAGCAAGTGAAAAATGTTTTTTTACTTTTCAAAGCGCAGGTTTATACCAGCTGGTACGATGCCAGTGAGAACCTCCATCGGATACTGGGATAAAGGTCATTGTCAATTACCATTTCCTTCTTTCTCTCTGAGACAGGATATGCCAATTCTTTCTTGGAAAAGTCTTGCTTTAAAGGAAAAATGTTCAAATTCAAGGAAGTTGGTTTCTGTAACTATTAACAGACTTACTTACTTTTAGCCACTCTAAGTGGATTTGAGTCTCAGGGTCTGGAAAATTCTTACCCCTGGCACTATGGGAATTTATGTATGACGTCTGGAAGCACTGCAAGAGACCTTTGAAGGTGGCATAGAACACACAGTGGGCTAGAAGACTGGAAATTGGAAAATACATTTCAAATTTTCAAAAGGTTACTATTTTAAGCTGGCAGGGGCAGGGGGGAGGGATGGGTAGAATTGACAGCAATGACAGACAAAATTTGGAGCTAATATAGTCCAGGGCTAAGAACACAGCCATCTGTAAGGTTGTGGGAATTCCACAGGGTATATTTGTTAAATGTTTGGAACACAGAAGGCAGTGCGTAACATGGTTGCTGCTTTTATCATCACCATCCTTTGAATCATAATATGATGTTAAGTCTTTTTACTCCAATTTTATTGAGATATAATTGACATACAGCACTGTGTAAGTTTAAGGTATGCAATGTAATGATTTGACTTATATACATTATTAAATAATTACCACAATAAGTTTAGTGAACATCCATCCCCTCAGATACAAAATAAAAGAAAAATATATATTTCATTGTGATAACAACTCAATATTTACTCTTAATTTTCACATATAACACACAGCTGTGTTAATTATATTTATCAGGTTGTATATTCTATGCTTTATCTTATAACTGAAAGTTTGTACCATTAAAAAAAAATTTTTTTAGAGTATAATTGCTTTACAATGTTGTGTTCCTTTCTGCTGTACAACATGAATCAGCTATAAATAGCCCCTCCCTCTTGAGTCTCCCTCCTGATACAAGTTTTAACAGCAAGTCAGATTCTTGAGAAAGCAAACAGCCAATTAGAATATTACAATGGTTAAAATTCTACTCAATCTCGTTATATAATAGTCAAGTAACTAACATTTATTTTACTATTTATTTAAGTAGAAAATTATGAATTGGGTATTACTATCCCCAGGTTATCCTTAGAGAAACTTGAGACACAGTGAGATTAAAACTTGTCCCAGGTCATGGGAACAGTAGGTAGCCAAGCTGAATCCAAAACTCTTAACCCTAATTAAGAAGACCTAGAGCCCACGCTCTGCAACAAGAGAAGCCATCACAATGAGAAGCTCATGCACCACTAGAGTAGCCCCCACTAGCTGCAATTATTGAAAAGCCATGCGCAGTAACAAAGACCCAGCACAGCCAAAAATAAATGGATAAATAAGTTACTAAATTTAAAAAAAACAATGAAAACGACTGCCTCTTAAACAGTTAAGTAGTTCAACCAAAAAAAAAAAAAAGCCAGAGGAACTTCTGGAGTCATCTAAGGGGGTTATGGAAGACGATGGGGGAAACACGGACCTAGCGCTATGTACACAGTCATGTGCCACCCCCAGGGACACATCTTTCTTGAACTTTTGCAGTGTGCAGTCAGGACCTGGCAATGACTCTGATGGCTATATCTTTGAATAAGGCACCTTTTATGCGCCTCAATTCTGTTTCCTTTAAAAAATAATGATGCTTACCTCTCAAGGTTTTCGTTATTGCTTTGCTGTGAGAATCAAAAGCGATAGCACATGCGGATGCACTTCTTGCATGGAAAATCATTATATTGTTATTGACAGGGTGGGTGCGTGCGTGCTTCAGTCATGTTGGACTCTGTGACCCTATGGACTGTAGCCTGCCAGGCTCCTCTGTTCATGGGATTTCCCAGACAAGAATACTGGAGTGGGTTGCCATGCCCTCCTGCAGAGGATCTACCTGACCCAGGAACTGTATCCATGTCTCCTACGGCTCCTGCACTACAGGCAGATTCTTTACCGCTCGGCCACTGGGGAAGCCCTATTGACACGGTGACTGGTAACAAAGGGAACTACGAATTCCAGCATAACACCAAGAAATGATATGAGTAATGGAAAATGATTCAGTTAAGCTAAGTGGGTTATAAATATTGGGGAATACTGACTCACTATCAAACACTTAGATTAATATTATGTGTTTATGAGTAAGGGGAAAGTGAAAGTGAAATCGCTCAGTTGTGCCCGACTCTTAGCGACCCCATGGACTGCAGCCTACCAGGCTCCTCCGTCTGTGGGATTTTCCAGGCAAGAGTACTGGAGTGGGTGGTCATTGCCTTCTCCAAATGAGTAAGGGGAAGGGGTGGCAATGGGAGGATGAAAGTAAGAAATCAAATACTTCCTTCTGGCTTCATTTGCATGGACTTGTAATTCTCAGACAAAAGGAAATAATATTAATTTAAATGATTTGACAATGAGTCAAGATTCCACAGTATTTATAACCCACTAAATGAGTAAGGGGAAGGGGTGGCAATGAGAGGATGAAAGTAAGAAATCAAATGCTTCCTTCTGGCTTCATTTGCATGGACTTGTAATTCTCAGACAAAAGGAAATAATATTAATTTAAATGATTTGACAATGAGTCAAGATTCCACAGTATTTATAACCCACTTAATATTGTGAAAGAGTTCCAGTATTTTTGCATGTAATAAAATGTAGTACAATATTATTTCATGTATTTTGATAATAACAGGACAAATTACATGTCCCATGCCCTCCCATTAATCTCCCAAACACTTTTTTGGAATGAAATATAAAATTTCTCATTTAAAAATTTTAAATGCTTTTAAGTTTAATACAACACATTAGGATTTAACTCAGCTATGATCTCTGTGTGCTGATAACAGAATAACTTTCTCAACTGATTAGGAAGTTACCCCTCTTATCAAACACAGGGATCCCACTGGAGGATTTAGGCTGCATCCCAAGAAACTCTCAAGAGAGAAAAGACAAACATCCACCAGCGAGCTTTTCAATTCGAGTAGATGAAACTGACTCATTAGAAAAGACCCTGATGCTGGGAAAGATGGAGGGCAGGAGAAGGGGGCAACAGAGGGTGAGATGGTTGCATCAGCAACTCAATGGATATGAGTTTGAGCAAACTCCAGGAGATGGTGAAGGACAGGGAAGCCTGGTGTGCTGCCGTCCATGGGGTCGCAAGGAGTCATTCACGACTCCTTGGGACTGAAAAACAACAGGTGAAACAGATGGACAGGAGCATAACTCCAAGGTTCTCGAGAGGTAAACACTCCATCATTTAAGTGATGCTATTCTCTCTATGTTCTTTTTTTTTTTTTTTTAAACTTTACAATATTGTGTTAGTTTTGCCAAATATTGAAATGAATCTGCCACAGATATACATGTGTTCCCCATCCTGAACCCTCCTCCCTCCTCCCTCCCCATACCTTTGAACACATCCACAACAACTAAAACAGAGGCTTGAAATAAAACCAAATCAAACATGTAATTGTAAACAATGTGGTCCCCTGGAAAACGGGACAGAGCTCTGCCTGCAGAGTCAGAAAGACGTAGGCTTCAGTACAAACTCTGCGCCTTAACTAGTTACTCCCCTGGGCTATACACTATGTCTTTGTACTAACACCAATATCGTCAAAATCACTGCAGATGGTGACTGCAGCCATGAAATTAAAAGATGCTTACTCCTTGGAAGAAAATTTATGGCCAACATAGACAGCATATTAAAAAGCAGAGACATTATTTTGTCCACAAAGGTCCATCTAGTCAAGGCTATGGTTTTTCCAGCAGTCACGTATGGATGTGAGAGTTGGACTGTAAAGAAAGCCAAGTGCCGAAGAATTGATATTTTTGAACTGTGGTGTTGGAGAAGACTTTGAGAGTCCCCTGGACTGCAAGGAGATAGAACCAGTCCATCCTAAAGGAAATCAGTCCTGAATACTCATTGGAAGGACTGATGCTGACGCTGAAACTCCAAAACTTTGGCCACCTGATGTGAAGACCTGACTCATTTGAAAAGACCCTGATGTTGGGGAAGATTGAAGGAGAGAGGAGAAGGGGACGACAGAGGGTGAGATGGCTGGATGGCATCACTGACTCGATGGACATGAGTGTGAGTAAACTCCGGGAGTTGGTGATGGACAGGGAGGCCTGGTGTGCTGCAGACCGTGGGGTCGCAGAGAGTCAGACATGGACTGAGTGACTAAACTGAACTGAATATCACCACGTGTTTGGGAGATAAGTGAGACAGTGTGAGTAAACAGAGACAGATTTCAAATGTTATATTTATTAACCCAGATTTCTCATAGTATCCAGTTCAAATGGCTTCCTGACCAACAGGGGTCCCAAGCATAATCAGGCTGTCCTTTGACATCCTCTCCACAAGACCTGGACTTCAAAATGTATAAAATCTTGGACTCTGAAGGACAGCTTCATGTTCCCATTCCTGGGTTTTATTAGGAAGAATTTTCCCTAAGGAGACAACCGGCCTTTCTCTGTCCTTTTACTAATGTTACCCCAGGGGAAGTGGAGGGATTGACTCCTCTCATTGGTAAATATGAGGAGAATCAACTGGCAGGCTCAGCTGGCTCAGTCTGCCTCCAGAGAGGTGCCTGCCCTCAGGGAGTGTGCTATTTGCTGCTTCAGCTTTTTGAATGGAGGAAGCCCATGTCTCCAGCACTGCCTGGGAAAAGGTGGGTAAACTTAGGGTTTAGATTTAACAAGCAAATTTCACTAACAGACCTAGAGCTATGTCCTCCAGTCTGGCTTCTATAAAGAATAAGGCTGATCTGTTGTTTCTATCAATTTTTTCAGAAACCATTTAGAGAAGACTGGTATTATTTGTTTCAGGGGGGCCTTGGAAAAAGTCAGTTTTCGTTCCAATCCCAAAGAAAGGTAATGCCAAAGAATGCTCAAACTACCACACAATTGCACTCATCTCACACGCTAGTAAAGTAATGCTCAAAATTCTCCAAGCCAGGCTTCATCAATGCATGAACCGTGAACCTCCAGATGTTCAAGCTGGTTTTAGAAAAGGCAGAAGAACCAGAGATCAAATTGCCAACATTCGCTGGATCATCAAAAAAGCAAGAGAGTTCCAGAAAAACATCTATTTCTGCTTTATTGACTATGCCAAAGCCTTTGACTGTGTGGATCACAATAAACTGTGGAAAATTCTTCAAGAGATGGGAATACCAGACCACCTGACCTGCCTCTTGAGAAACCTGTATGCAGGTCAGGAAGCAACAGTTAGAACTGGACATGGAACAACAGACTGGTTCCAAATAGGAAAAGGAGTACGTCAAGGCTGTATATTGTCACCCTGCTTGTTTAACTTATATGCAGAGTACATCATGAGAAACGCTGGGCTGGAAGAAGCACAAGCTGGAATCAAGATAGCCAGGAGAAATATCAGTAACCTCAGATATGCAGATGACACCACCCTTATGGCAGAAAGTGAAGAGGAACTCAAAAGCCTCTTGATGAAAGTGAAAGAAGAGAGTGAAAAAGTTGGCTTAAAGCTCAACATTCAGAAAACGAAGATCATGGCATCCGGTCCCATCACTTCATGGCAAATAGATGGGGAAACAGTGGAAACAGTGTCAGATTTTATTTTTCTAGGCTCCAAAATCACTGCAGATGATGATCGCAGCCATGAAGTTAAAAGATGCTTACTCCTTGAAGGAAAGTTATGACCAACCTAGATGGCATATTAAAAGCAGAGACATTACTTTGTCAACAAAGGTCCATCTAGTCAAGGCTACTGTTTTTCCAGTGGTCATGTATGGATGTGAGAGTTGGACTATAAAGAAAGCTGAGCGCTGAAGAATTAATGCTTTTGAACTGTGGTGTTGGAGAAGACTCTTGAGAGTCCCTTGGACTGCAAGGAGATCCAACCAGTCCATCCTAAAGGAGATCAGTCCTGGGTGTTCATTGGAAGCAATGATGTTGAAGCTGAAACTCTTGGCCAAACAATACTTTGGCCACCTGATACGAAGAGCTGACTCATTTGAAAAGATCCTGATGCTGGAAAGATTGAGGGCAGGAGGAGAAGGGACGACAGAGGATGAGATGGTTGGATGGCATCACCGACTCAATGGACATGGGTTTGGGTGGACTCCAGGAGTTGGTGATGGACAGGGAGGCCTGTTGTGCTGCGGTTCATGGGGTCGCAAAGAGCTGGACACGACTGAGCGACTGAACTGAACTCCTGGAGATGCTAATATCAGGTTTTGCACACAAGCTTGCCTATGTAAACTTAGCTGTTTTCTAGCAGAGCTTTGGTATATTAATCCAAGGATAGCCCTACTTAACACATCATAACTTACTTATCTGCCAAAGCTCTGTGTCTCCATACCAGGCATGCATAGTCTCCTTATGGGTTGACTCAGACAACAGAGACCATCACAGGGAGCATCTCTCCCAGTCACTGTGCCACCACAGGCAGAGAGGGAGGAGCCCTTCATCTGTGAGGTGTCTCTGGACATTCCACAACAGTCAGTGAGCTCAAGGCTTGACAGTCCCAGGTTGCAGGTGGCTACTGTCCAGAAACAGGGTACGGCCAGCCTTGTGACCATAGAATATAAACATGGAATCTAAACCATGATAAGATAAGGTCTCTGAGTCCCCCAGATAAGGCCTCTCCCTTCCCCAGCCTCATAGCCTCAAGTGTCTCTCTGGGTTAACTTCAACCTCTGGCAGGACAGAGACAGAGGTAGAGGAAAGAGAAAGAGGTAGAGAAAAGAGGAAGGAAAAGAGACAGGATGGCTCACCATCTTTGTCCAGTGATACCTGCAGCTTGTACCCAGCTCTCTCACACTCATGCAGTAACCTCACACTGTGTTGCATCTCTGTGCTCACACATCTGGCCCATCTCTCCCCTCTGGAGCCCTGGGATCCCACCCTAGCCTGCATCGCAGCATGAGGACCAGTGCTGACCCAGCACGAACAGGAAGCTGTGTGGCTGAATGGCACATCTAGATCATTTCTAATCAAATGCTGCACAGATAAAACAGTCCCTTCTCCAGCTGAGAGGGCCACACTCCCAGAATCACGAGGAAAGGATGATCAACAAAAGAAACCTTTTCAGAAATCAGAGATACTTCATGCAAAGATCAGCAGCAGCCACTAGACCTGCGGTTCCCCAGGCCAATCTAAACAGCATCCACGTTTTCATTTTCCAGCATCAAGTCAGCTCCTTTGGAAGGATGCCCAGCCTTAAAAGAATGTTTCACAACTCACAGTAGATCTTTGTAGCCATCTTTGCATGATGCTACAGAGGCCTCTAACTCTAACCTCTGTATTTTGTTTAAAAAATAAGTTTAATGCCCAGGAATTGTTTTTCTCCAAAGCACCAGATATGACCCTAATGAGCAGCCATGTTTAAAAACAACTGGATCATGTCAGTGTATGGCAAAACCACTACAATATTGTAAAGTAATTAGCCTCCAATTAAAATAAATAAATTAAAAAAATAAAAATAAAAACAACTGGATTACATGATGATCTTTTATCAAGTTTGTTTCCCTTTTTCTATTTCATAAGTAATGCTCCCAATTCATTTAGTCTATGTTTTCCAGTTTCTCTATCTCTTTTATCATTGTTCTTTCTCAAGTCTTTATCAAGTATAATAGAAAAGCTTTGTCAGTTCAGTTCAGTCGCTCAGTCGTGTCCGACTCTTTGCGACCCCATGAATCGCAGCACACCAGGCCTCCCTGTCCATCACCAACTCCCAGAGTTCACCCAGACTCACATCCATCGAGTCAGTGATGCCATCCAGCCATCTCATCCTCTGTCGTCCCCTTCTCCTCCTGCCCCCAATCCCTCCCAGCATCAGAGTCTTTTCCAATGAGTCAACTCTTGGAATGAGGTGGCCAAAGTACTGGAGTTTCAGCTTTAGCATCATTCCTTCCAAAGAAATCCCAGGGCTGATCTCAGAATGGACTGGTTGGATCTCCTTGCAGTCCAAGGGACTCTCAAGAGTCTTCTCCAACACCACAGTTCAAAAGCATCAATTCTTCGGCACTCAGCCTTCTTCACAGTCCAACTCTCACATCCATACATGACCACAGGAAAAACCATAGCCTTGACTAGACGAACCTTTGTTGGCAAAGTAATGTCTCTGCTTTTGAATACGCTATCTAGGTTGGTCATAACTTTCCTTCCAAGGAGTAAGCGTCTTTTAACTTCATGGCTGAAGTCACCATCTCCAGTGATTTTGGAGCCCCCCAAAATAAAGTCTGACACTGTTTCCACTGTTTCCCCATCTATTTGCCATGAAGTGATGGGACCAGATGCCATGATCTTCGTTTTCTGAATGTTGAGCTTTAAGCCAACTTTTTCACTCTCCACTTTCACTTTCATCAAGAGGCTTTTGAGTTCCTCTTCACTTTCTGCCATAAGGGTGGTGTCATCTGCATATCTGAGGTTATTGATATTTCTCCTGGCAATCTTGATTCCAGCTTGTGCTTCTTCCAGCCCAGCGTTTCTCATGATGTACTCTGCATATAAGTTAAATAAGCAGGATGACAATATACAGCCTTGACGTACTCCTTTTCCTATTTGGAACCTATTTGGAAAAGCTTTGTACACATATATAAATAAATAGTATGTATAATATAATATATATATTAGAAAAGTTATACATTTTTGCTTAGCTAAAAATTTATGACATTTTGGTTCTACTTGCTAGATTTCTAATCTATAGTCACTCAAAACTTTGATATAGTTACATCTATTCTGGCATCTAGTATTACTGAAATAATTTCTTGATTTTAATTAAGCTGTGAGATCCACGAGGGCATGAAGTCTATTCATTTTTGTTTTACAGTTAGAGCTCTAACTTTTAGTATTGTGTCAAACCAAAAAGACACTGAAATATATATTAAATAAATGTATGAATGAAGAAAATAAGTTTAAAAAATATACCTCAAAGGAAAAATAATGGGGAAGAGAGGAGGGAAATCAGCTTGGAGAATTTTTTTTTAATATATGTATATAAGAAGAAAACATATCACATCACCTTCTTTAGTGCAAACTTTACTTCTGTGACATTGGTGCCCACGTCCAGCTTCCACCTCTGCCAGATCCAACCTTCACAGCCCTTCACAGCGAGACATGGCAGCAAGGATCCTGGCCCCTAACCTGTCTCCATATGCCACCCGGAACACCTTAAACCCATTCTCCTCAAGCCAAGATCCTACCATCCATGTACCATGGATATGCTGGGCAGGCCTGGGAGCAAGATCATTGTGGGGAGGGTTTCACAGCAGGAAGAGCCTGAGAAAATCACTTAATTCATCCTCTTAATGTACTCAACACAAAACCAGAAACAAACACACCTAATCCCCAGAAAAATGAGGTGAGGCCCACAATTAGGCCAGATTGGAGCTGAAACAAAGTCTGAACCTTGATGCCAGTACTCTTTCCACTAAGCCACAAACCTCTTAAATGTTTACCCAAACGTGATACCTAGCTGCCCTTCAAAACTGCCCGCAACTTCAGTATAACTTTCAACACTTCAACTGAAGCTATACACATACGTACTGGGGCTTCCCTGGTGGCTCAGTAGTAAAGAATCCACCTGCCAATGCAGAAGATGGGTCACTGCTCCTAGCTTAGCAGTGTGCGTGTATGCTAAGTTGCTTCAGTCGTGTCCGACTCTGCGACCCTATGGACTATAGCCCACCAGGCTCCACTGTCCATTGGATTCTCTAGGCAAAAATACTGGAGTGTGTTGCTATTTTCTTCTCCAGGGGATCTTCCTGACCCTGGGATTGAACTTCTGTCTCTTATGTCTCCTGGGAGGCCTATATATATACATAATCTCTCTATATATATATGTATGTATGTATTGGGGCTTCCCTGGTGGCTCAGAGGTAAAGAATTCACCTGCCAATGAAGAAGACACAGATTTGATCCCTGGGTTGGGAAGATCCCCTGGAGAAGGAAATGGCAACCCACTCCAGTATTCTTGCTTGGAAATCCCATGGAGAGAGGAGCCTGGCAGGCTGTAGTCCCTGGGGTCTCAAAAGAGTCAGACATGACTTAGTGACTAAACAACAAACAACAATATATATATATATACACACATGCATATATTTTATGTATATATCATATATATATATACACATATATAGTATATATTACAATTTTTCTTTAATTCCCCTGTGGTTATTCTTTTTTTTCTTTAAAGCAACATAGTCTTTTTTTCCCCTAAATGATGTCTTATGCAGGACCAAATTATAGAAAAATATAAAAAAGTGATGGAATAAGACAGGAGATGAGAAGAGGTCCACAGTGGGTCTGGCACACAGTAGGCACTCAGTAAGGCAGTGGTTCTTCAAGAGTCTGACCCACCTCGGCCAGTCCTGGGAGTGAGGAACAGCAGGAAATTTCTGGTCAAGTCTGGTGCTCTGACACCTCCCTCCTGCCACTAGGCAGAGGAGCCTTTCAGGAGGGCAACAGCCCAGTTTAGGAGGCTTCTTCAGAGAAGCCAGCTAGAAAGCCTGTGTTGATTGGACATTTATGCCTACTATCTTATGACAGGAAATCAAGCTTTCTCAGGGCAGTTCCAGAAAAACTCATCCTGAGTCCAGAGGTGCTGTTTTAATACCAAAACCTTAATTTTTATTTTCTTATGTAAGCACAATGGGTAGACTTGCCAATAATGTTAAAAACAGAAGACAACCCACCCACCCCCCAAAAAAAAGATCAAAAGAAAAAAAAAATCTTGTAGTTTCTAAACCAACTTGCATGGAAAGAGCGAATCCACAAAAGGGTGATGGGTGTAAATTTTTTCATTCATTTAGGGGAGTGGTTTTTGTTTTTCCTGTTTTATTCTTTGGGTCGGTTTATTTATTTTTCCCACACTATGCTTTAATGACAGATGAGGGTGACACTACTTTTCTCAAAAACAATGAAACAAGGTTGGTGGGAGGCCCTTTAAAATCTCCCAAGGCTGGGGAATTTTCGTCCGGAGAAGTGCGCTGCTCAAGGAAACTGGTGGAAAACAACAGCCTTGTGCCAAACGCCTGTGGTGAGAGCTCGCTTTATTTTTGGTCCAAGCGCGGAGGCCAAGAAGCCACATTCACTGACTTCTTTTTCATTTAAGATTCTACATTCATCAATATGTCTTGTTGAGAAAGCCTCCATTAGAGATTTCCTCTATTTGTTCGAAGAAAAAAGAGGAAAAACAGAAACACAGTCACCACTCCTAGGAAAACAGCAACCACCTACCACTCAGGAGACCAAAGCAGGTGTTTAATACTATCTGAACTGCATTTTATTTTCTTTAAACTACATTTTATTCTTAAGAAAAAAAAAGCCAAAAGCAACTACATGAGTTTAAACAGTTTAAATGACTCAAATTCCTTTTGGAAGAAAATGATATAGGAATCTATAAAAACTCCAATAAGCATAACCACAAACATTTCTCCCACCAATTGTCAGTCAATTAAAAAAAACAAAACAAAACAAAAGCTTTAATATAGCTGACAACTGAAAAACAAATTTCCATAGAAAGAAGACTGGCCCATTAAAAAAGGAAACACATTTAACAGCCACCTCGGCATATCTTAAACGCAGATTTTTACATAACTGATCAAGACAGAAACCGTTTGCAAATATTTATATTTGAAATCACAAGATGGCTGGCCCCACATCCTAGAAGTTGAGGGTGATTATGCAATGAGCTGGGCCTTATTTCCTCTCCTTTAATTTGGCCTAACCCAGAGTGGTTTCTAGAAAAAGACAAAACCTGACAGAGCAGGGCAAGGATGGCCAAGGAGTCCTAATTTATTTCCGTTTGAAAGGTCACTGCACTCAGGTTCTCATTTCTGCAGGGAGTGCAATCCACATGGCTGGGCTCACTGTCCGGATTCAAGCACATGTTTTTCTCATCTAGCAGAATCATCTTGTGAAATGTGAGCCCAACCTGCACAGGCCCCTGGGTGAGAGCCGATGGGGGAGGGGGTGGGGAGGGGGGGTTGTGGGGGGACCGGTCCCGCTGGCAAGTGAAGCCACTCCAGATTGGCTCCTGCAGCACCAGGCTCACACCAGGGCCCAGACAGCAAGGAGGCCCTTGGCCCTGGAGATGCCCAGTTCAAGAAGTTTTCCAAGCTGGCATCACAAGCAAAGACGGAGCTGCTGCCCTGAGAGCTAGCACGCTAAACTGATCTACATTCAAGAAGGGCCTCGGGGCTCGTGGGGGCCACGCAGGGACCTGAAAGTGGAAAGTCGGGACAGAGCATGGGGAATTCCAGTCCCTCCTCCACCCAAGGAGCTAGCCACAAACAGGAACCCCATCAATATGTTCCCTCAGCACCATCAGGGGTCGTGCACTCTCCCCAGCTCTGCAGCCCTGTCCACCTTGCTCACAGGAGGAAGGGATCTTGGTGTGCATTTTCCCTTAGGAAGGGACCTAAGCTGCAGAGAGAGCCTAAGCTTTCCGCTGGGGCACCCGACCTGAGGGTAGCCATATACTTGGAACACTCTTGCTTCGTCTTTATAATAATCTAGGTTTAGGAAGTACTTACGGATAATTTTATAAAACCACCAAAAGTGTGTGGGAAGGAGATAAAGCAATTCTCATTTCCTCCAACCCTATCCAAGTAAACAAGAGGGTACTTTTAAGTAAAGATTCTTTCTAATGAAGAAATAAACCTACACCTCATCCTTCCTCTACCAGAAACTCCTGAGGACAGAGGATTTAGAAGTGATTCAAGTGGTGTTTCCTAGTTCTTATCTGCCCAATCTACCCTCCCCATGAATTGCTTTTTCATCTCTCTCACCAAAGCTGGCTGCAAAAAGCTCACTCAAGCCAGCAAACAAGTAAAGGCAATAACACTTCTCAGTGGCACAACCCACATCAGCATACCCTAGATTAGTAGCCACAATGACGGAATGGCTCGTACCTGCTGGTTAGAAACTTCCTGTCATTTCTGTTGCAAGATGCACAGCTACTTCCGGTTCTGGGACATTTTGGAGGGGCGAGAACAAGAAGACAGGAGGGGAAGAGAGCCTCCTGACAAAATCTGGCAAAGGCTCTTTGAGGATTTACAACCTCTTCCTCTCAGGTAATAGCAAATAGTCCTATCAAGATGAACTTTGAAAGCTGCAGTAACACTTTTGAAAAGAAATCTTATAGTTATACTTGAAACTTGATTTTATTTACTTATACTTGTTTTGGCCATTGAGGTGCAGCTTGCAGGATCTCAGGTCCCTGACCAAGAATTGAACCGGAGCCACGGCAGTGAAAGCCCAGAATCCTAACCACTAGGCCACCAGGGAACTCCCTTTCTTGAACTTGTTAAATATGCACACCTTTTCCTTTAGCTAGGGGGTTCCCTCGTGGTTCAGACGGTAAAAAAGTCTGCCTGCCAGGAGGCAGGAGACCCAGGTTCGATCCCTGGGTCAAGAAGATCCCTTGGAGAAGGGAATGGTTACACACTTCAGTATTCTTTTCTGGAGAATCCCCATGGACAGAGGATCCTGGTGGGCTACAGTCCATGGGGTTGCAAAGAGTTGGACACAACTCAGCGACTAATGCTTTCCTTCAGCAAATCCACCTTTAATAATCTATCAAAAGACAACTCTACAGGGCTATAGTGATAGGCAGACCTCTAAGATGGCCTTCAATGATCTCAGTCTCCTGCTCTCCTCCAGGGGATCTTCCTGACCCAGGGATCAAACCCGTGTCTCATGCTCCTGCATTGGCAGGCAGCTTCTTTACCGCTAGTGCTACCTGGGAAGCCCTCAGGTATCCATGGCACTTGAGTAATCCTCTCTGCCTGAGTGAGGGACCTAGTGATTGACTTCTAGTGAATAGAATACAGCAAAAGGGATGGGGTACGTTTCTGAGATTTTAAAGACTGTGATTTTTGTCGTGCTTACAAATTCTTCCACTCTCTCATCTGTCCATTTTGATCAAGTCAGCTGCCATGCTGTGAGTTCTCCCTCTGAGAGTCAATAGCCGGTGAGGAATGAAGGCCCTCGGGCCAAGAGTCCATCAGCAACTGAATCCAGCCCATAACCACTGAGTCAACTCAGAAGCAGATTCCTCCACCCCGTATCCCCAGCCTGCACCTTGGCTTCAGCCTGGAGAGAGATCTTGAACCGGAGAATTCAGCTAGGCTGTGCTCTGACTCCTGACCCAGAGATACTGAGACATATTACATGTTGTTGTGTTTAAGCCTCTAAGTTTTGGGATGTCTTGTTATGTGGCAAGGGATAAAGAATATCATTTTTAAGCATCATGGTTTACAATCACACCAAAAAAAAAAAAAAATGGAAATAACCCAAAAGTCCATCCTGAGGGAGCTAGTTCAATCAAGAATGACACATCCAGACAAGAAATACTGGGCAGCCCTTAAAATATAATGAGGCAATATATCTGTATTGAAATGGAAAGAAGCCCACAAAAATGAAAAAGCAAGTTGCAAAACCATGTGAGACTTCTAAAACACAGCAGAGGTCTACAATAGATTTTCATTTCTGTAATCTCCAGATAAGCACCTCACACAGTGTTCCCATCTCAGAAAATAACAACTGTAGTTATCTAGTTGCTATAGGCAAACAGACAAACAAAAAAGACAGAAAAGAGAGATCATTCTTGACTCTCCTCTTTTTCTCCAACTGCTCACCTAATCCATCAGTAAATTATACAGTGTAACTTCAAATCACCACATCCCCCACTTCTCACCACCTCCACAGTGACTACTCCCAGCCAAGCCACCATCCCCTCTTTCCTGGGGAGTTACAATGGACCTAATTTGTTACCCTGCTTCCAATTCTGTTCTTCTGCAATGTATTTCCAGACCATAGCCAGAGTGGTGCTTAAAGAATACGGGGACTTCCCTAGTGGGTCCAGTGGTTAAGAATCTGCCTTCCAATGCAGAGGACACAGGTTTGAGCCCTGGTCAAGGAACTAAGATCCCACATGCCACAGGGCACCTAAACCTGCACACTGCAATGACTGAGCCCAGGCACTCTAGAGCCCATGTTCCACAACTAGAGAAGCCTGCACGCTGCAAATAGAAAAGCTCCTGCATGCTGCAACCAGAGAAAGCCCATGTGCCACAACAAAGACCCATAAGCGACTGGGAGCCATGGATACTGTGCTCTGAAATCCATCCCTGCATGTGTGATAAAGTCACGCCCTCCATAAGCTACTCCTGGTCAGTGACTGGGCGGGGCAAGATGACCAAGACAAGCCTATTCTTGGGAGATGAAAAATTCACCTAACAGGGGCCTTTGGCTCAAGGGCTTTTCAACAACTTTGCCAAACTCTCTTAGAGCAGCGTAGAACTCCAGGATGCTTCCCCTCGGCCTCTGCCCTCCCCTCTCTTCACTCAAGTCACAGTCTGACAGCTCTCCCAGGCTCCGACCAGCTCCCTCCCTGTTTCCCTTCCTAGTCAGAGCAGAGCACTCAGAAAGGCCCTGCCCTTGACTGAAGGCTTTGCTGTACCTGACTTGAATATGTCATTTCTGCTAAAGGAGACCCACACCTGCACTTTGCACTGGACGCTTGTCTTGTTCACAGGCGTTGCCTTCATAAATCTCTTGTGTGGCTAGTCCTGCTTTGGTGTCTGCTCCTTGGAGGACTCAGACTGACACCCCATGCGTCAGCATGGCTCTGCATCACTTCACGTGAACCTCGGCTCAAACATCACCTCCTCACAGAGGCTTCCTTTGCTGTCCTAAATATAGCACACCCTACCAACCCAGTCTCTCTCTCTCTCATTAGCCTGCTTTGACTTTCCTCATAACTCCCCCTGACATTACACTTTTATTTATTCTTTGTTTTGTCTTCCTCTTGAGAATGTAAACTGTACAAAGACCTTGTTTTGTTTATTATTGTACCCCAGCACCAGGGGAAGAAGAGGGAGGGACATATTGAGAGAGTAGCATCGAAACATATACATTATCTTATGTAAAACAGATAGCTAATGGGAAGTTATTATATAGCACAGGGAGGTCAACCCAGTACTCTGTGACAAGCTAGAGGGGTGGGATGGGGTAGGTAGTGGGAGGAAGGTTCAAGGGGGAGGGGACATATGGCCAATTCACGTTGTTGTACAGCAGAAACCAACACAACATCGTAAAGCGATTATCCTCTAATTTAAAAAAGAAAAAAAAGGCCCATAATAGGTAGCCAATAAAAAGTTTATAAAGAAATTAATATATTTTAAAACATCATATAAAAATCACCTAGATCTTCTTTCAGTTCCAAACATGCATAAAATATAACCTAATATGATCATCAGAGAAGGCAATGGCACCCCACTCCAGTACTCTTGCCTGGAAAATCCCATGAACGGAGGAGCCTGGTGGGCTGTAGTCCATGGGGTCGCGAAGAATCGGACACGACTGAGCAACTTCACTTTCACTTTTCACTTTCATGCACTGGAGAAGGAAATGGCGACCCACTCCAGTGTTCTTGCCTGGAGAATCCCAGGGACAGCGGAGCCTGGTGGGCTGTCATCTATGGGGCCGCACAGAGTTGGACACAACTGAAGCAACTTAGCAGCAGCAGCAGCAGCAATGCGATCATCTTGAGAATATACCTCACAGACCTATAAAATATAACTTTTTAAAAACACAGGCCACAAATGAAGAGAGAAAGCCCAAAGCAGGAGGCATGAGAGCAAATGCTGCAAAACTAGCTGAATCTGGATTCAGTTGCATAGGTGCCTAGGACTGGGATGTTAATGTTCAGGTGAGGAGAGGTGATGTAGCCTAGACCCAGGCAAGGTAGGGGACTGGAACCAACATAACTACAAACAGTCAAAATTCTTGAAAACCTCCCTCCACATTGAGTGTAGGACTAGACAAACTACTACCACTCCCTAGTCACTCAGAGTATATTCTATCCTAGTCTCAAGGTGAAAAAATTGTATATATCTCATGAAAAAATAAAACATCAAGCCTGTGACCTGTACAAGTGTATGACCCAGATTTACACTGTTTAAATTGTTCAAGAATCCGGAGCTGAAAAATTACCAAAAAAATATAGTTAGGACCAAAATGCCCCGGAGAAATATTTTCATAGCCCAGACTCATATAAGGCTCTCTCAGAATAAACAAGTCCTGATGAATAAACCAGACAAAGAAACAAACCAGTCAGAGAGGCCACGTGCATAGGAAGCAGAAGCATTAGCACCTCAAGAACTGATGGTAATAGAATAATCTGATGGGCCACAAGCAAGAGTAGCCCCTTGCTCACCACAACTAGAGAAAGTCTGCCCAAAGCAATGAAGACCCAGCACAGCAAAAAATTAAAAAAAAAAAAAAAGAATAATCTGATGGAACTATAAACTAAGTATGTTTAAAGGTATTTTTAATGTAAAAGAAGGAATAAAAACTATAATAAAAGAACAAGCCTCTATGAAAAAAGAAATGACAGCTTTGGAAAGAAAAAAAGAACTAAGTAGAAATTTTAAAGTGAAAAATACAGTGTTACATTAAATAATAGATATAGCTAAAAAGAGAATCCGTATCATGGAAGATGGAAAGAAAGTACTCATAATATAGTCAAGAAAGAAAAAAAGAAATAGAAAAATGTAAAAGAGAGGTTACAAGACATGGAGAGTGTGTTGACAAAATAAAATATACTTTTAATTGGAGTTCCAGGAGAAAGATGTAGAAGAGGAAACATTAAAAAGACAATTACTGAGAATTTGACAGAATAAAATGCTACCTGTGATGTTTATTTCAATCATCACAAGTTCCAAGCAGGATTCAAAAGAACCACACACACCCCAGGGCCAAAGAGAAAATCATGAAGCAATCAGATACAAAAAAAGAGGTTACCAACCAAATAATGGCAATTAGATCAGGACCAGAATTTTCATTAATGACACAGAAGCAAGAAGATAATGGAATAACATACTCAAGTGGTAAAAAAAATAAATGTGTCAAACTAATATTCTCTATCTAACTACATTATTGCTCAGAAATGTGGGTGAGGGCTTCCCTGGTGGCTCAGTGGTAAAGAATCTATCAATGCAGAAGACATGAGTTCAAACGTGATCTGAGAAGATCCCACATGCTGCGGAGCAACTAAGCCCATGTACCACAACTACTGAGCCCGTGCTCTAGAGCCCAGGAGCTGCAACCACTGAGCCCATGCGCCCTAGAGCCTGTGCTCTACAGCCCAGGAGCTGCAAACACTGAGCCCACGCACCCTGGAGCCTGTGCTCCACAACAAGAGGAGTCACCACAATGAGCAGCCCACGCACTGCAACTAGAGGAGCCCTCACTCTGCACAGCTAGAGAGAAGTCCACGCAGCAAAGACCCAGCACACTCAAAGATAAATACAATTATTTAAAAATGGGAGTAAAATATAGACATATCTATACAAAGAAAAGAATTCCCAATTCAAGGCTCCCTGAAAGAAAATAGTAAATAAAAATAATATATTTCAATTTAAAGTAAATTAAACACAGAAAAAAGTAAGATAAACAATGATGAGCAAAGACGATAATAGAGATGATAGTCAGTTTGTAAATAACCATGCTGTTTAATTTTTTTTTAAGATTAATGGAGGGGAGACATTATAAATGACTTGGAACTAAAATATTGGATAGCAATAATATGGAAGTATGATTATCTTAAAGTATTTTAATGTCCTTGTGTTGTTTGGTAGAATATCTATTTTGAAGAATTTCTAAAGAGATTTTAGGGGCTTCCCTGGTGGTCCAGTGGTTAAGAATCTGCCTTGCAATGCAGAGGACACTGGTTCTATCCCTGGTTTAGGAAGATCCCACGTACTTTAGGGCAACTAAGCCTGTGCACCACAACTACTGAACCCACATGCAGCAACCACTGAAGCCCGTGAAGCCTAAAGCCCAAGCTCCGCAATGAGAGAAGCCACCACAACGAAAGGCCCACACACCGCAACCAGAGAAGCCCGCACACCGCAACCAGGAGTAGCCTCCACTCTCTGCAATTACAGAAAGCCTGCACACAGCAACGAGGACCCAGTGCAATAAACAAACTTTTCAAAAAAGTTTTTTAAAGCTAAGCATGCACATTATAATTTTAATTATAACTTTAAGGGAAATACGAGTGGAGATGGGAAGAAGAAATGTAATGTATACTTTCCAAAGTAAAAGCAGGGAGGAGAAGGAAAAAAGAACACTCAGATGAGAGGTGAAAAGATAAATAAAATCAGAAAAAAAAAAAATTACCATGGGCAGATATTCATTAAAGGAAATTTAAAGACTATAGTTCAAGTCAAGGAAATTGACAGAGATGTAAGACATCTAAAAGGACCTAGAAGAAGGAATTGAGAGGATACAAGAAGATAAAAGATATAAGATCCCAAACTATAAGAAAGAATGAAGAAGACAGAAAATGGTGAATATTTTCTGAAAATGATAAATCAGTACAAGCATTGACTCTACAGAAGCATAAAAGAAGTAATGCTTTATGAGATTCTAAAAGAAAAGAAATATATACACTTAAAATATATAAAACCACTAACATACAAGCGGGGGCAGGGCAGAAAAGGGAGGATGTTGTTCAGAATAAAGCTATTGATCACTTTAGAATTCGGTGAGTTAAAGTCACAATTACTAGGTTAACCACTAAAGTTTTTAAAGTATAAAAAACTGATAGTTAACCATGATCAGTTTTTTAGACTGATAAAAACCAGTATAATTTTCAGAGTGGTACAGGAAGAAAAAAGTGGAGTGAGACAACAAACTCAATCAACCCAAAAGAAGACAAGAAAGGAGAGAAGAAACCGATCTTGTGGGACAAACAGAGAGCACCAAAGACTTGGGCAGACAGGAATTAAAATATATCAGTAATGATAACAAATGTAAGTCCACTTAATTTTCCACTTAAAATATGGTAACAAATTTAAACACCTTCTGGGGCCGGTAAAGTCATACACATGAGTAAACAGCAGATATAGGAAAACAACAGCTCAAATGAAAGGATAACTGATCCTTCTACAGAGTAGGAGAGACAATAGAGCATAGTGGGGCCTGGGGCAAACCGGTGAGAGAATACCCATCCAAAGAAGGCAGTGCTCATGGACTTCTGCCATGGGAATACTGTCCAGGGTCCTGTGTGTCAACTTGCAAACAAAACTGGGATTTCTGAGTTTTATGAGGAATCTGAGTTTTAAACATAGGCTACCACTTTTCTAAAAAAAAAAAAAAAAAATCACTGGGAAAAAAATCTCCTATCAACTCCATGGATGGAAGAAAGGAGACAAAAATGAAACATGCAAGCAAAGAAAAAGCATGATAAATAAAATGCAGAGGGAAAAAACCCCATTAAACAAAAGGAAAAAAGAGCCACCTCTGGGAGACCTTGCAGCACAAATGGAAGTGACGGCTTCTACTAAATACCCACTGTGATCCACACCCTGTAATTTCCACCCTGTTCAACCTTATCATTTGGCTGAAGAGACCTAACATTAAAGGATGGGAAAAACACTGAATAATCCAAACATAAAGTACATGGAGCACCAGTGGTCACTGAAAACTCCAAATGATGTCTGGTGCTTATTCCATCAGTTCTGCTTACACTAAGTCTCCTGTGGGGCTTACTGGGTACCTGCACTCATCTACCTGTTAATAAAAACAGTGATGTTAAAAAACCCTTGAGCTCCTACCAAGAAGCCCACTCCTGCGACTTCCCTGGTGGTCCAGTGATTAGTACTCCACACTTCCATTACAGGGCATGGGTTCCATCCCTGGTTGGGGAGCTAAGATCCAGCAGGCAGCCTGGCATAGGGGTGGGGTGGGGAGAAGTCCCTTTCCAACGGACCTCAAGGAAAACTTTTCCTGGTCGAGTCAAGCCAGCCTCTCATCTCACTCTCCTTCTAGCCTTGCTGACTCCTTCCATGACAAAAAGGCCCTTTTCTGCCTGACCTTTCAAAAACTTGCAGATCTTACAAATGGAGCACACTCCATAATGCTCTCCCCTCCCAATAGTGCAATAAGCCCCTTTCCTGAAGTGCAATAATCCTTTTGAATAAAGTCTCTCCTTACCAAAAAAAAAAAAAAAAAAATGCCTGAAAGGATAGAGGGGAGGAAGTTGAGAAAAGAAGAATTAAGGATGTTCACCCTATGTGACTCTCAGTCTGTCAACTGAGCCAGTTCCTGGAATGTCACTTCTTCCTCATGACCTGTGCAGTAAGGTCCCAAGTGTTCAGCATGGCTTCCATGGCGGTCAGACTTGGCTCACTGCAGCCCCTGCCTCCACACCTCTGCCCAGGCTACTGCCCCTGCCAGGATGCCCGTAGTCTCCTCTTCCACACTTGAAACCAAGCCGACCCCCAAGTGAAATATTCTCTTAAAGGCTGCTTAAGGTGCCTGATGAAATCCCTGTAGGAGGAATGCACTTCATGGCTATTTTAAAGCTTAGTTGGGATCCCCTGGAGGAGGGCATGGCAACCCACTCCAGTAGTCTTGCCTGGAGAATCCCATGGACAGAGGAGCCTGGTGGGCTATGGTTCACAGGGTCACAAAGAGGTGGACATGACTGAAGCGACTTACCACGCAAGCACGGGCTCTGCAAAAATATGTGTAATGACACAAACATAATTGTGTTCATCATCATTCCAGAAGACATAAGAGTAAATGGATTGGCTTGATGGGGCTGCTCTTGGCAAGGGATGAGCCATGGTTGGGACTGGATTCTATTCCTAAAGGTTCTTGCTTGTAGACACACCTCCTGCCAAAGCTGTCTCATCCACTGGAAAGCAGAGCTACAATGCCTATTGTAGCTAAATACTCTAAGACTTACATTTCTGTACCTAAATACTCTAAGGTTTAAAATTAACAAATGTATAAGTAAATGTTTATAAATATATAATGCTGACTTGATAACTTTCAAATCTTATATTCAAAGATGTGCTCACTCAGTCATATCCAACTGTTTGCAACGCCATGGATTACAGCCCACCAGGCTCCTCTGTCCATTGAATTTTCCAGGCAAGAATACTGAAGCAGGTTGCCATTTCCTCCTCCAGGGGATCTTTGGCAGGCGGATTCTTTACCAACGAACCACCCAGGAAGCCCAATATTCAAAGATACTTTACTCTATATGGTAAATTATTAATACATTGTCTCACTTTTTAAAAACAGGTGAATGAATAACTCCTGGGAAATCAGAGCAATCATGAATTGAATGAGCTACTTATAGTCAACCTCAAAAGCGAAATTATAAGAATGCTTTTCATTTCTTGCAGCAGAAACTACATTTAACGGTGTGGGCACACGTTGACATGCTTGGCATGTGTGTGGGCAGAAGAGGACCGAGGGCCTTGGAAAGTCACGAAGGCCTCATCCCATGCACAGCAGGAGGTGGGGGGCAGGAGGGGCAGGACACAGGGCTGGTGGGACATGAAGAGGTGCTGGGGGCATGGCAGAGGGCCGGTTATGGCTGAAGTGGTCCCTGCTCTGACCGCCACCTCTCATAAAATCATTAATAAAACTAGAGGCCCAGGAAAATGCTGATTTCCACTGGATTTGTTGTAGAAATGGAACAAGGACAAGACTCAGAGTCCAAGTTGGATTTTGAATAAAAGTGAGGAGGCTGCATGATTCAGCAGCAGGGACAGAGAAGGAGAAGGGGGTCAGAGCAGGGGTGAGGGGCAGAGGAGAAGGGGGCCGGAGCAGGGGTGAGGGGCAGAGGAGAAGGGGGCCGGAGCAGGGGTGAGGGGCAGAGGAGAAGGGGGCCGGAGCAGGGGTGAGGGGCAGAGGAGAAGGCGGCTGGAGCAGGGGCCATGTTGAACTCACAGTGTCAGGAACTGGGTTTCAGGTCAAGTTTTCCCTAAGCCTTTGTGGGGCAGAAGAGCCCTCAATGAGACTTGATACCTGCATTTCATGACGGATGTTTTTCTGAAAAAGGGCAACTTGTCAAGATCATCCGGTGCTAAGGACAGGTTGAAAATAGAAGTGACTGGGTGTTCTTCACATGGGCTCCGTCTCAGAGACTCAAGTTAATGAGGAGAGAAGGGGAGGGGGTAAGCCAAGTGCTGTCACAAAAGCCCTGGATCGCACAAGGTCTTCCAGGTTTCCCACGGCCCCTGCTGCCTACCAGGTGGGGGTTGAGGAGGCGATCTCCACGCTTCCAGTTAGAATGGACCAATACCAGACCCAGAATGGAACAAAACAAAAACGTGGGTGGGGCAGGAAACCATAGGAAGTGCGCGTTTCTCCCTGTGCAAATCTGATGGGTGGGAAGCAGAAAACAGAGCAAAGACCATTATTGTGAGCTTATTTTTACTGTAAATAAAAACGTAAAAAACTTGAAAACCATTATCTGTTAGCCTCCAATTTCGAAGTCACTCTAACCCAGGAGTCCCCAACCTTTTTGGCACCAGGGACCAGTTCCATAGAAGACAATCTTCCCACGGACCAAGGCGATGGGGGGATGGTCCGGGGATGATTCAAGCACATTACATTTATTGTGCACTTTATTTCTATTATTATTACATTGTGATATATAATGAAATAATTATACCACCATAATGCAGAAGCAGTGGGAGTCCTAAGCTTGTTCTCCTGAGTGCGGGTGGTGGTAATACAAGTCATAGGGAGAGACTGTAAATACAGATGAAGCTTCGCTCACTTGCCTACCACTCACCTCCTGCTGTGTGGTCTGGTTCCTAACAGGCCACGGACCAGTGCTGCAACCTGGGGACCCCTGCTCTAACCCATCCACATGAAAGAGCCACCCCAAAGTCTCCCCAGGCTTCCCAGATGGCACTAGTGATAAAGAACCCGCCTGCTAATGCAGGAAACGTAAGAGACGTGGGATCAGTCCCTGGGTCAGGAAGATCCCCTGAAGGAAGGCATGGCAACCCAACCCAGTATTCTTGCCTGGAGAATCCCATGGACAGAGGAGCCTGGCAGGCTAAAGTCTATAGAGTCACAAAGAGTTGGACACAACAGTTAGAACCAGACATGGAACAACAGAGTGGCTCCAAATTGGGAAAGGAGTATGTCAAGGCTGTATATTGTCACCCTGCTTATTTAACTTCTATGCAGAGTACATCATGAGAAATGCCAGGCTGGATGAAGCACAAGCTGGAATCAACACTGCCAGGAGAGGGACTTCACTGGTGGTCCAGTGGTTAGGATTCTGAGCTCCCAATGCAGAAGCCCTGAGTTCAATCCCTGGTTGGGGAGCTAGATCCCACATGCTGCAACCAAGGGTTCGCCTGCTGCAACCAAGAGTTCATGTGCCACAACTAGTTCCTGGCACAGCCAAATAAATAAATATTAAAAAAAAAAAAAAAAAGACTGCCAGGAGAAATATCAATAACCTCAGATACACAGATGACACCACCCATATGGAAGAAAGTGAAGAGGAACTAAAGAGCCTCTTGATGAAAGTGAAAGAGGAGAGTGAAAAAGTTGACTTAAAACTCAACTTTCAAAAAACAAAGATCATGGCATCTGGTCCCATCACTTCATGGCAAATAGATGGAGAAACAATGGAAATGGTGACAGGCTTTATTTTCTTGGGCTCCAAAATCACTGCGGATGGTGACTGCAGCCATGAAATTAAAAGATGCTTGCTCCTTGGAATAAAAGCTATGACCAACCTAGACAGCATATTAAAAAGCAGAGACCATTACTTTGCTGACAAAGGTCCATCTAGTCAAAGCTATGATTTTTCCAGTAGTCATGTATGGATGTGAGAGTTGGACTATAAAGAAAGCTGAGTGCTGAAGAATTGATGCTTTTGAATTGTGGTGTTGGAGAAGACTCTTGAGAGTCCCTTGAACTGCAAGGAGATCAAGCCAGTCAATCCCAAAGGAAATCAGTCCTGAATATTCATTGGAAGCTGAAACTCCGATACTTTGACCACCTGATAAGAAGAACTGACTCACTGGAAGACTTGATGCTGGGAAAGATTGAAGGCAGGAGAAGGGGACAACAGAGGATGAGATGGTTGGATGGCATTGCCGACTCAATGGACATGAGTTGGTGATGGACAGGGAAGCCTGGTGTGCTGCAGTCCATGGAGTTGCAAAGAGTTGGACACGACTGAGCAACTGAACTGATTGACTGAAGCAACTTAACGTGCACGTGAAGGCTCCCCTGCAGGAATTCCAGGAGGGTTGTTCTTGCTGCATTTCAGGCCTGCCCATCTCCTGAGTCCTGTCCCTGCCCCGTGGGCTTGATGCCTGCACAAACCAACCCTTTGGCCCCTCTGAACACATCCTCTCACTCTCTCAGAACTCAGGATCCCACACACCTGGGGCTTTGTCTGCAGGCACTCACATCTAGGCATTGGGCTCACCAGGGGACCAGCCAGTAAACTACATCCACACCTTAGTGAGGGGCTAGCCTGGGACTCTGAGACATACAGTGACAGGGACCATATACCTCAGTTCATGAAAACTTAACTCAGCCATTAACAATACAAGAACCACCCTGGCAAATTGACCCTACCACTGAAAGAAATGGAAATACCAGACCACCTGACCTGCCTCTTGAGAAACCTGTATGCAGGTCAGGAAGCAACAGCTAGAACTGGACATGGAACAACAGACTGGTTCCAAATAGGAAAAGGAGTACGTCAAGGCTGTATATTGTCACCCTGCTTATTTAACTTATATGCAGAGTACATCATAAGAAACACTGGGCTGGAAGACGCACAAGCTGGAATCAAGATTGCTGGGAGAAATATCAATAACCTCAGATATGCAGATGACACCACCTTATGGAAGAAAGTGAAGAAGAACTAAAACGTTTCTTGATGAAAGTGAAAGAGGAGAGTGAAAAAGTTAGCTTAAAGCTCAACATTCAGAAAACGAAGATCATGGCATCTGGTCCCATCACTTCATGGCAAATAGATGGGGAAACAGTGGAAACAGAGTCAGATTTTATTTTTCTGGGCTCCAAAATCACTGCAGATGGTGACTGCAGCCATGAAATTAAAAGACGCTTACTCCTTGGAAGAAAAGTTATGACCAACCTAGATAGCATATTCAAAAGCAGAGACAGTACTTTGCCAACAAAGGTCTGTCTAGTCAAGGCTATGGTTTTTCCAGTAGTCATGTATGGATGTGAGAGTTGGACTGTGAAGAAAGCTGAGAGCTGAAGAATTGATGCTTTTGAACTGTAGTGTTGGAGAAGACTCTTGAGAGTCCCTTGGACTGCAAGGAGATCCAACCAGTCCATTCTAAAGGAGATCAGTCCTGGGTGTTCTTTGGAAGGAATGATGCTAAAGCTGAAACTCCAGTACTTTGGCCACCTCATGTGAAGAGTTGACTCACTGGAAAAGACTCTGATGCTGGGAGGGATTGGGGGCAGGAGGAGAAGGGGATGACAGAGGATGAGATGGCTGGATGGCATCACCGACTTGATGGACGTGAGTTTGAGTGAACTCTGGGAGTTGGTGATGGACAGGGAGGCCTGGCGTGCTGTGATTCATGGGGTAGCAAAGAGTTGGACACGACTGAGCGACTGAACTGAACTGAACTGAACTGTTTTTGAACAGACCACTCAGCCAAGCTCCAGCATTTTCCAGATCAGCATTTTCCATTGCCAGGTGGACAATTTCTGTGGGATGTCTCATTGGCATCTGCAGGGGTTAATAGTCAGCCGCCTGTTGCTCTGGCTAAGCCATGAGAAAATCACCATGGGAAAAGAATAAAAGCAAAATATAGCAATACAGCATAACCCAAATAAAAGTACATCGGGTTGATTAGCTGGGGTCGGCATACCCTGCTAAGCTAAGGAAAAATATAGTGTAGACCTTGGAACGCTGGGTCGGCGCAAGTTCAGAACGCTGCTTGGGCACACACTAAGATGTTTTCCCAAGGCATATGCAGATCTATGGCCTCCAGCTAGGTGATAGCACTTGTACAAGAAAATAACAAAGATAGTTTAGTAATCAGTAAAAATTCTATGGTAGATGGACTTTCCTGATTCAGACGGTAAAGAATCTGCCTGCAATGCAGGAGACCTGAGTTCTATCCCTGGGTCAGGAAAATACCCTGGAGAAGGGAATGGCTACCCACTTCAGTATTCTTGCCTGTAAATTTCCATGGACAGAGGAGCCTGGCAGGCTACAGTCCATGCGGTCACAAAGAGTCAGAAACAACAGAGTGACTAACTCTTTACTCTATATTATTAACTACTGTTAGGCACAAAAGTACAAACTCCTTGAGATGTTATTCAAGCCTCTTTACAATAAGAGTCCAAAACCTATATTTAATTTGTCCAATCAGTATTTCTTAAGCACCTGCTAGGTCAGGCTAGGTTTGCTGTGGTGAACAAAACAGAAATAATTCTTAATGGAGCTTATAGTCTGGTAAGGGCAAAGTCACACACATACACACAATACGCAAGGACAAATTGTGCTGTGTGCTAAGAATGACGGAGCAAGTGTTACAAGAGACAATGGTGGGACAAGGGCTAATTCAGACGCCGGTCCCAGAACTCTGGTTTCCAAGTCAATGCTCCATTAAGTATCCTGGAGGCAACGGATAGAAATAATTTCCCGTATCTTGGGTAGTCATGCCCCAAATGAACAGAAGCATAACTGAACCAAGTATAATGGTACTTGGCCAAGCATAATTGGTCAAGTGCCATGGCAGGAGACGTAAAGAGACATGGGTTCAATCCCTGGGTTGGGAAGATCTCTTGGAGGAGGGCATGGCAACCCACTCCAGTATTCTTATCTGGAGAATCCCATGGACAGAGGAGCCTGGTGAGCTACCGACCACAGAGTTGCGAAGAGTCAGACATGACGGAAGCAACGTAGCACGCACGCACGCACGCACGCACCATGGCATCCAAGTATCAGGGTTTCATGTTTGATTATAACTTTCACCCGTCATTCAAGTTCCCACATTCTGATCACAGCCTAGGTTTTACAGTTTTGTGCCAATTCCGCAGCTTTAAAGTAAGCAGCAGAAAGCCATCCAGGCGAGTAGAAGCGGAAAGTCGTGCTTTTAAGAACATAACAGCAATAAGAAAAATACGTAGGACTTGCTCTGTTTAAATCGGAAGGAGAGCCAAGGGAGCCCGAGAGTCCTCAGTGTGGGGAGATAATTCTCCATGTTGTTTCTGCAAGTCTGATTGCCAGACTGTCTTTTCTGGGAAGTTTCCTTTAACAAACAGCGTAGGAAGCAAGAGACAGTATCCTGCTCCAAAGGGCACATTTGATTCCTGATCAGCAGAGTAAAGACAGGGAACAACTCCAACTCCAGCGCAGAGAAGATCTGTCTACACTCCAGGGTAATAAAGATAATGGGACTGTCTGGAAGGGAGGATGGGCAGGTCCTCCTGTAAGATGTTGGGGTGGGGGATGGTGGAGTGTACCTAAGCTCAGTGTTGCTGAGCTGGGAACAGGCCCCTGTGCACAGCACCCACCCGGGCCCACAGCCACAACACCCCCATGGGACTTGAGAGGAAAGGGGGGACTGATGTGAACAGGAAGTTCATGCTGTCTGCTGAACCGTGAGTACCTAAGTTCTTATGATCTGCTAAGTTCCCTCTCTCTCTAGGTTGCTACTTAGGGACTGCTTGACCCTTCTGAGCACGAGTTGGAAGATCTCCTTTCTTGCATTTGCCATGAATAACTCAACTATTTCCACAGGTTCTCCGTGTGCATCTTTCACACTTCGATGCTATACATCTTTTCCCTGCCTTATTATGGTTTTTGCCCAATCATGTTTCTGCCATCTCAAACTTGGTTTACTTATGGCCTTTTAGGCGCACCCTTTTAGTTTTCACTGCTATCTGATAATCTTCACTCCCAATGTCAAATTTCTGAGAAAAATAGTCTATTGTGACAACGTGTCTCTGATGGGATAGAGATTTATTTTCAAACCAGGCAAGCCCATAGGTCTGTTAGTTTGCAGACTGGCTCCCCTTGAGTCAGGTGATGACTATTGATCTGCTGTCTCTCCCCTCATACCTGCCCTCCTACTCTCTGCTCTGTTGCCCCTGGGGCTGGAAGCCTGCAAACGACTTTCCCAAACTCCATTACCAACTGATCTCCTATTATGTTGTAAACATGGGAGGCAGAGGAAGGGGAGCATCACGTGGAACAAAGACAAAATCTTCCTGGAAAGATGTAGCTCTTACAGGGAGGCAGCTGTGGTTAACAGCCTCTAGAGCAGGGTGATTCAGAACTCTAACCATTCCAGCTCGAACTCAGCTCAGCATTTAGCCCAGCCAATATCAGGGTAAGTCACACCTACAGAGGCTTCATGCATTGACTTAATCACACAGGGTGCTCTTTGCATACCCAACAGAACTGCATGACATCATGATGAGAGCACTGAGGGAAGTCTGGCTTCCAGAATGTACACTTCCAGGCTGCCTGTGTCCACTTATCTCATGCCAGGGTTAGGAGAAGGACTGGCCTAGGGTTACAACCATCCCATGGCAGGGACTCAATCATTCCTACTTATTCTGGGGGAAAAAAAAAAAAAAAGGTAACCTACACAGACTAAAAGGCGAACCATGACGTTTCAACTGTCTTGTGGGGGTTTAGATAATTTTGAGTCCCATCTTCCTTTTCAAAAGTCTAGATGCTGCCACCAGATTTTCTCTTCAGCCATTATGGGCGAGTTCTTCAGTTTTTCTCTGCTGTTTCACACTCACATGTATCTTTTTGCCCTGGCACAGCCTTTTGTCAACAGTATTCCCTTTTACTGCTCCTAGTCTGTCCTCCTCCTTCACTTGTGGTTTTCTCCCCTTGTCATTTAAGCTTTCTCAGCTATGCACAGAAATCGAACAGAAGCCTTTTGTGTAGGGGATCCTCTTCCTCCCAAGCAGTTCTGAAAGCAGCAGGTGCCCCAGCAAAGCCTTGGTTTGGACCTTAGACCTACACCAGCAGCTGCTAATCCTGAGTTCTCACTCTTTTTTAAAAAGCAGTAAAATGGACTTACATGAAAACCAAGTGTGTTGGGGTTAACTCTCTTATCTTGAGCTCAAGCCACTCTGGCCTCGAAACTTTCCAAAAGCACCACACTTCTCTCACCATCGGAAGAGAGAGTGACTATGTTGCTGGTACAGACCTCTGCTTATGTTGGAGATGGCTAGGCATGGATTTCCCTAATCAGCAGAAAAATGCAAACTGCGTGTGTGGGTGGGGTGAAGGTTGGGGGGTTTGCAGGATACCAGAGTTGCAAGTAAAAGCACAGATTTCCCTAGCTGGGAACAGGCCCTGGAAAGGGAACCTCCCCACATCAGATAAGGAAAAATGTATTTCATATTGTCAGCCCTTGTTATATTTAGATAATAAAGAATACTTGGGCAGAGGAAAATGATAATAATAGTAATAATACCTGCAACAAATATTCTTTGTACTTTACACTTCTAAAATCTTCATATATATCTGTATATTATTTCATCACAAGAATAAGATCATTATACAGTATGGACAAGATTAACATGTGGTCCATAATTTAAAAACTAAGATATACTATTTATAACTGTTCATCTGAGGCTGTTGCTGCTGTCAAATATATAAAACAGATGCCTTCAGGCTGAGAGATTTGGTGCCAACTCTAAGTAATCCAGAAAGTTAGAAAAACTGAAAATAGAAGTGCATTTATGCTGTTTATCAAGGAAAAGAATGTTTTCTTCTCAAATGATAAAGCTGTGCAAGAGAGCACAGCAACAGGCTCAGAAAAACGATGGCAGCATCCTTTTGTTAGGGGAAGCACACAGACTGAAACCCGCCCACCCTGGCCAGAAACCATAGTAACCATTTGCATGAGTTGTTTTATGACAGGAGGTCCTGGTAAGGAACAGGGAACTAATAAGCCTCCACCAACCAGAAGAGTTCCGGAAAGGTCAAAAGGAGACAACACCTGTCCGACAACCTCCCAGAATCTTTCTCTCTGGCATCCATCTTGGCTGAACAAGGTGTGCACCAGCAGGAAGGACTCTGAGTCAGAATGATTGGCTAAGGACAACCTGGAAACTAATCCCATCACCATAAAACCCGAGACTGCAAGCCATGTGGCAGAGCTGTTCTCCTGGGTTCCCTTACCCTACTGCTCTCCACCCGGGTGCCCTTGCCCAATAAAATCTCTTGCTTTGACAACACATGTGTCTCCTTGGACAATTCATTTCCAAGTGTTAGACAAAAGCCCAGTTTCCGGCCCTGGAATGGGTCCCCCTTCCTACAACATTTACAGGACATTTTAGACCCCACATAATTCTGCTGGAATAAGACATATTTTCTTTCTAAAAATAGTCACTGTCCATCAAGCTGCTTAGTTTTTTGGGGAGGACGACATATCAAGATCAACCATTTTTTTCTTTATGCCAGCTTAGAAAGGTAATTCCTTAAAGATCAAGATAAGCATTTTTATACTTTGTAAGTACCTTTGATTTTGCATTACCATCTTTATAGGCATATGTCCTTGAACTCTTGAGATAGCTAAGCTGAAAACAGCCTTCTCATCGCCTTGCCCACCACTGGCCCAGCTCAAATAGAGAATCCTTGTAGGGAAGAAAAAAAAAAGAGCTTTGCAAAGGAGATAAAGAGTAGAGGAAGAGAAGCCCATGAGGGCAAAGGCAAATTGTAGGCTACTTTCATGTAAAACTGAAAACCTGGTATATGCACATATCTGTCTGCACACATTTGCATGAGGAAGGAGAAAGGTGTGGAACAACTTAGGCCAGTCCAGGGAGGAAATGGGAAAGAAAATTAGGAGAAGTCACAGAGTCGGACACAACTGAGCCACTAAGCATTCACACCAGGTTATAGGTTTTCTAAGTAATCAAGGAGCACTAAAAGCAAAGAAAAACCTTGCATTGCTTTGCTTACAAAATATAAGTCTTCCAACTGGGGCTTCGTATCAGCATCAGCTTGTACAGTCAAGTCATGCAGTCTTTGCATGGATTATTTTACTGCACGGACAATTAGAGGTTAGATTTGCCAAGGAAGCTACTATAGCAAAATCTGGTTTTCTTGCTAGGAGTTAGAAACCTCATTAAAGCAGAAGGACAACTGAAAATTTAAGCTTCATTAGACAATACTAGGAAGCACTTGTCCAAATTTGATGTATTTATGTAACATGGCTTTTTTTTTTTTTTTTCTGATCAGAGCCTCAAATTCTAACTCAATTGGTCAGTTCAGACCTGTCTTCTTATGGCTCTTTGGCTGCAAAATCAGGACATTGTGCATATATCTATATATATATAGTCAGTACAATATCTACTTCTAAACCTTTACAGATATGTTTAAAATTTTAGTTTTACAACCTAAATCTTCAATTAGGTGTGGTGAGCTGTGACTCATCTTCTCAATAAAATAATAGGATTCCGATATATATGGCACATTGCATTTACAATAAGGAAAGCTGTAATTAGGTGTGTTTTTAAGATTTAGCTCTGATTTAATCAAGTCAGCCCAGGTAGTCAGACATATTAGTTTCTGTCAGTACAGGAATCCACATATTTGGAACCGAATCTTTCTCCTGGGGAGGCTACAGCACACCTCTCCGTAAGCGTCTGGAGAACTTTTAAATCATTCTTTAATTAATGCTTTCAGCACCCCTGTGACCTCATTATGCTGTTGTTATTAAGCATTTTATTTTCTTGGTCCCAAGAGTTCCTCATAGCAAATACATGTTTCCCAGCACACATTTATATTTTCTGACAGAAAAGTTGGCTTCTCATGCATGATATAAAGCAAATGTTAATTAGGATGATGGTTAAGATGGCCCAGACTCTTTCCAAACATTTTCATAGCTGGCAGCATTCCACTTTCCTCTTCCTGTAAGCCAAGAAACCTAAGTGGTTATTTTTCTTCTTGGGGTAGAAATATCTAGGTAAAAGCAGTCAAAGAATATTCAGAGTGGCTTAGCCAAAAGATATCCTGAGAAAAGCTCCCTATTTAGGGCTGTCATAGAATGCCATGAGGAGGGCTTCCCTGGTGGTCCAGTGGTTAAGAATCTGCCTGCCAATGCAGGGACATCGGTTCCATCCCTGGCCTGGGAAGATCCCACGTGCCTCGGGGCAACCAAGGCTGTGGGCCACAACTACTGAGCCCGTTGCACCTAGAGCCAGCCGATGCTCCCCAACAAGCAAAGCCACAGCGGTGAGAAGCCTGAACACCACAACTAGAGAGTAGCCTGTGCTGGCGGCAACTAGAGAAACCTGCCCGCAGGAACAAAGACCCAGCACAGTCAAAAATAAATAAATAAATACATCTTTAGAAAAAATATGCCAAGAGGAGGTTCAATGCCTACAACGTTTCTGGAGGTCACAATTAGCCCAGCTATATACTCTTTGACTCACAAGTCACTTCTGGGTAATGTTCCGGAGGAAAAAGTTATAGATGTGCAGACAGTTTGGATGTGAAAGCTTATGAATGTCGGTATCATAGCACTGTTTGCCAATAGTGTCAAATCTTTGAAAAACCTATCTTTCTAAAAATAGATCATAGGATATCCATATGTTGCTATGCTAAGTCACTTCAGTCGTGTCCGACTCTGTGTGACCCCATAGACGGCAGCCACCAGGCTCCCCCGTCCCTGGGATTCTCCAGGCAAGAACACTGGAGTGGGTTGCCATTTCCTTCTCCAATGCATGTAAGTGAAAAGTGAAAGTGAAGTCGCTGAGTCTTGTCCGACTCTTAGCAACCCTATGGACTGCAGCCTACCAGGCTCCTCCATCCATGGGATTTTCCAGGCAAGAGTACTGGAGTGGGATGCCATTGCCTTCTCCAATCCATATGTTAGGTAAATAGAATAGGGAAAATGGCATCCAAAATGGCGGTGGCTAAAAGACAAGGAAGGGAAAAGCCCGTGAAAATAGAACAGAGGAAGGTCAAAGGAAGGTCCGAGGAGAGGACTGAGGACTTCAGATAGAACAGCACTACTGACTAAGCCCAATTTGCATAGGGCAGACCCAGGGAGAAGGAAAAAACATATAAAAAGAGGAGCCAAAAGGCTCTCTCTCTTCTCTCCCCCAACCCCCTGCGCCCCGGGGTGCTCTTATCTTCGAGTCTTTGGATCAACGTGCCCTCATGCCTCGAAGATGGATTTTCCTGCTATCTTCTAAATAAAATAGAGCTGTGACACTGAGCTGTAACATTGATTTGTCTAAGAGCTATAACACGGTCCGTTCGAGACCTGAGAGCTATAACATGGTTCAAGACCCGAGAGCTGTGACACGCAGAGGGAGCTTTAATGTCCATCCCTCCAAATCTTTGTTGTGATTAGACAAAAACCGAAGTGCATACACTTGTGTGACACATACAATGGAATTCTATAAAGGCTTTTTAAAAGCTTTAATATATGAAAAATATATATGACCCCACTCCAGTACTCTTGCCTGGAAAATCCCATGGACAGGGGAGCCTGGTAGGCTCCAGTCCATGGGGCCACTAAGAGTCGGGGCACGACTGAGTGACTTCACTTTCACTTTTCACTTTCATGCATTGGAGAAGGAAATGGCAACCCACTCCAGTGTTCTTGCCTGGAGAATCCCACGGACAGAGGAACCTAGTGGGCTGCCGTCTATGGGGTCGCACAGAGTCAGACACAACTGAAGCGACTTAGCAGCAGCAGCAGCAATATTACACATAAACAAGCAGATAATGAAATAGCATGTCTAGAATTATCTCAATTTCTTAATATACATACATCTATGACTGAAAATAAATCCGAAAGTTAATAATAATTACAGTAGGATAGAGTGATTTTCTGAGAAGGCAATGGCACCCCACTCCAGTACTCTTGCCTGGAAAATCCCATAGACAGAGGAGCCTGGTAGCCTGCAGTCCATGGGGTCGAGAAGAGTCGGACACGATTGAGCGACTTCACTTTCACTTTTCACTTTCATGCATTGGAGAAGGAAATGGTAAGCCACTCCAGTGTTCTTGCCTGGAGAATCCCAGGGACAGGGGAGCCTGGTGGGCTGTCATGGGGTCGCACAGAGTCGGACACGACTGAAGTGACTTAGCAGCAGCAGCAGAGTGATTTTAAATTTCTTTATATTTTCATAATTTTTTTGTAGTTTAACATTTATACTAAATAAATATTACTATTGTAAGTAGAATATAAAACGTTTTCCTCATTTGTTCTCTCATCATACGTATGGAATAAATTACTAATACATATGGAATAAATTAATCACTAGGAGGAAATAGAAATAAATAAAAGTCAGTGAACATAAAGTTAATGTATTATACTATAGATTTAGCCTTCAATTCTTATATTTAAATAAATTTCTCCCAGTAGATTCTCTATGAACTAGCTCCAATTTCTCATAGTTCATCCTTTATCTGAAGCAGTTCAATGATTCTTCGTAAATTCAAATGAAAATCCAAGATGATCAAGGAAATAAAATGTGCAAAGGAAGCTGGCCTTGGCAGCATGCAGAGGGTTGGAAACCATGAATATGAATGGATGGAGCTTTAGGACAACAGGCTAATGGGAGGAGGGAGAAGCTATTCAGATGACAGCTGCCGGGCCCCCTCTCCCAGCTAGTCACTCCCCTGCTGCTGCCCTCTACTCCCAGTCTTGATTCTCAGCCCACAAGTAAGCCGCGGTACATGTAGCCTCCATGGTGTTCTCACACTCCAAGCACAGAGGATAAAAGGCCACTGTGTTGAAAGCTTGTGCTTCACAGAGCAACAACACTGCTAAAAGTGCTTAAGAATACCTTGCTACTTTTCATATCAATCACAGCATTTGCCAAGCTACCCCCCAACCTACTGGGAGGTACAAGGGTGAGCCCTGTTTAATTAGCTTCGGGAATCTTAAGAGCTCTGCTAGACCATTAATTAGACTTGTTGGAAGAAGTGTGTGACGTGTGCGTTGGGGAGGGGAGGGCTGGTTCGGCCACGGTCTTGGGAAACCATTTGCAAGTGCACCTTGGGACAAACTTAATAGAAAGTAGGACGTTAGGAGAATCCACTTCTTGCTAAAGAAAAAAAACTCAAGTTTTTTTTTTTTTTAAACCCTAAGTAGGACCCTAAATTTTTGTTCTGGTACCCAATCTCTTTGAATACAAATACTACTTAATATGCTTAAATTCTTTATTCTCAATGCTAGAAAAATGTCCATCAAGGCCAACCGAATAAAGTGTTATTTGTAGAATCAGGGTCTCATACTCAAATGCTTTTAGCCATTGGATAGATCAAGGACACAAGGTGTCAGGACACAGGCACCGTTTAAAAAGGGCCAGGGACTCCGCTCTAGCAGCAGTGGCTAATGTGGGGAGAAAGACCTAGAAATGCTGGGTATTCAGACTTCCTAAGAATAGCTGGAAATTCAAAATTTTATGTGAAATCTGAGTATTTTTTTTACAGATTGACAACTAAAAAGAAAAACCAATGCTTTCTATGCACAAACAAAACATCTCTAAGGACCAAAATAGGCCTGTGGACTGCCAGCGTGCAACCTCTGATTCCAGAGAACAAGATCTTAAAACAGGATTTTTAAGATGCGTGTTGACTAAATTTCTCTGTATATGCATAAGTGATCAGTCAATGAACAGACTAGAAAAGAATCATGAATTTAAAGTCTAAACTGCTGGAACAGCTTACCCTAATCAAGTTCCTAAATTTCTCTGGGGTCTGTTTTCCTCCTTTTATTAAAATTGGAATAATGTACTAGGGTTTCACAGTTTATGTTTTTTACCCGAGAACTTATGAGAGCAAATGCATTTATTTTTATACCTCAGAGTTACTAACGACTTCTTTCTTTTAGGTATTGGGGGGAAAAAAAAGGATGGCAGTCCAGGGGTTAAGACTGCCTTCCAATGCAGGGGCCTCAAGTTTGATCCCTGGTCAGCAAACTAAGAGCCCGGAGGGGGGGAAATCACATAGAAATGAAGGGATAAGACTGGAGTCCTGTCTCCTCACAATTCAACAATTAAGAACCTTCTCTAAAGAGGCGAGTAAGAAAGCTAGCCTACGAACCCTCTAGGTTCATGAAGCAAGTCATCATGTCAACATATTACTCTTCTAATTGTGCTGGCAAGACAAACTCAGGTCCTCACTGAAAACACATGGAAAGGAAATGTGTCAGGTTAAGACATCTTTATCTGTCTTTAATAACTGGAATATTAATCATATCTAATCCAAAGTGAGTATTAAAATGAGTAACTCAAATACTACCCAATTTAATAAACATCCTCAGCTTCCTAGGACAAACACTTTAATATTTAGAAATTTGCCTTCCACTCATGCCATTTCTTGTTAGAAAGGCGACGTCCGGTCTGTGGGGGAAATGAGTCATGCTGGGCCACCATCCCACCTTCCGAGGGACAAGTTGAACCAGGAAACGATTGGCTCATTGTGTGTGTGTTGGTGTCAGTACAGGAAAACCGTGTAGCCTAATACCGAATGATCTCAACGTGGGGGCTTCAGTTTTTATTAAATATTGTTTGCAACTTGCAGAACCTTGTTGGCTTGGAAAGAATTCTAATTTTGCCATTAAGTTTGCTGTTGAAATGATTTATAACATGATGAATTTTTTCATTGGAAATCAAGCTTTTAAGACAGTCTCATGTTGGATTTCTGCTTTCTTACACCTAACTTAACTTCATCTTGTTCTGAATTGCTGTGGCATGTTGACCTGACCTCAGTATTGTGGAGAACTTCCAATGATTGAAAAATCACCCTTGTAGTGAGTATACCAGAAGTCCAGAAGTGAGGTGCCAGTTTGCTTTAACTGAGTCTGGTTCACTGACTTTAGTTTCTTCCATTCTGTGTCTCAAATTCCCTGCACTGAGAACAAAATTGTGACTACCTATAAGGTATCTCGCAAGGAAAGCCAAGTTCCTTTGCAAAGCTACCTTTTTATGCAATCCAAGTAACAGAAAGTGCAAACAGGTGTCTTACTGAACACAAGACAGTAAAGTCTCTTACTGACACTTTAAAAGAGTCCTCGTTTAAAACTCCAATTACAGCAGTAGGATGTTTTTATTAAAAAGACACTATTACGAAAAGAGGACTCCACGTTGAGCAAAGTAATGTACTTCCAACAAGGGAAAGTGTCAGATAATTGACTACTTTAGGACAGCCTTTTTTTTTTTTTTGATAAAAAGAGATGTTGCCAAACAAAAGGAAATTGTAAAATTGCAATTCAAGTTTTACCTTTAGTCCCTAAGGCTCTCTCAGGAAAAACACACCCTCAACCAAAAGGACAAAGTCTGGCATCTAACCCTGTTTGTCTTCCACTCTTCTGCCACCAGTTCAGCTCTCTCGTTTCTTCCAAACACACACCATCCCTTCCCACCAAGTCAGATCTCTGGTTTCCCGTCATCCTTTGCTAAGCACTGTATTATAATACATATGATTTCTCCTTTCATACTTTGCTACTTGCCATCAGGTCAAATGAGGTAATGAGAGAATGTTCCACTTCAAGCCCCAATCAACCTTTTTATCAGCAGGTCTAACCATATAGGACCCAGACCTATCTCAGTGGAGTTACTGGTCTGTATCTCCTACACAACCCCAAAACAGAAGAATATTTACATATTCTACTTCCACTGTCTCTTTCTCATTCAAGAATATGCTTGTGTGGGAATTTAATTGTCCTCCACTTTTTCCCAAAGTCTAGACAATGGCTTCTTTAACTCATCATGCGACATTCAGCATTTCACCTCTGAATAACTCAAAAACTAGAGTACATCCCACTGGATTAAAGGTAACTATTGAGTATCACTAAAAACAAAAAAAAACCAAGCAGAATAAGCACTCTTCAGCCAACTGAGGACACTGTTGGTGGAAACTCTAGTCCAGAGATGGCCAAACACACACCTCCCCATGTACACAGCCAGGGCAGCCAGCAGCCAATCAGACAGAGGCTCTTTCAGAATCTTCTCTAACTCAGCATCTCCAGACCACCACTCCCAATGGCTCAGACTTGGTTCTCCAGATGAAAAGCCTTGGTCTGGTGGCCATGAAACCTTCAGTCTACCAGAATGCAAAAACTAAATTCTTGTTACAGGTAAGAACATCTTCAGTCTTTCTAAAGAAAACATTACAAGGAGGTAGACACAAATTGTTTTTTAAAATCTTGTACTTAAGCCTAAGCATCGAGATCAGCAACTGGAAAACGTGCTGACAGCCCTTTGTGACAAAGTCCTCTATTATCCTGCTCATCTCTGCTGGTTTCTTAGCAGCCTCCCTCAGAGATCTGATGACTTTTTTTTTTGGAAGGGGGAGGGTCTCAAAGCCATAAGTGTGAGCTGATCACTTATTTCAGAGAATGAGAGGTGTTGACCCCATTGTTTCCTAATCCAAGGAAGTAAGAGCCAGACTCCAGGCATCCAGTTGTTTAAGAATAAAGAGTTAGGGGTGACTAAACAGGAGAGACAAAATGATGTCTATGTGGGGCCTAAGAATCAACAGGAAAAAGGAGGGGAGGGGGTGTGCGGGAGGAGGCTGGGGGTGGGGGGCAGGGGGTAGAACAGATTTCATCTTTTCTTTACAAGGTACCTATATTTTACTAGAGGAAAAACTGACCACAAAATGTCAGACCTACCAACTTTTTATTTCATGTTTTTGTCATTTTCTCCATCTGCTCCAATTCTGAGTCCAAGTGCCCTACAAGGCCCAAACAAGACTAAGTAGCAAGACCTTCAGTGTCTCTCAAATTAGCAAGTTACCATAAATGAAAATGCTAGTGGAGGCAATTCAGGCTCTGCCAGCTCTGGGAGGGGGGTTTCTAGTTTAGAAGGGGCCCAGCCCTCTCTCTCCAGTGGCCCGGACCTTGGTTTAGCATCATGAGAGCTCTCCCATGCTTTGGTCTCTTCCTCCTGATTACTTTGCCCCTGATTTCCATCTCAGCATGGCCAAAAATAGTGACCAGACTCCTCCAAAGTTTGGCTGTCTGGCCGCACCAGAATCACAGCCTAATCATTTAGTGGACTCTCTAATGTGCTGCCCACATCCCCTTAGGGCTGCAGCAGTTATTTCCACGGTGGCAGGTTGTGATGGAGGCTGCCAGCTCTCAGCCTCTTCTTATAAAGCCTCCTGTGATTACCTTGGGCCCATCCTGATGATCCAGGATAATACCCTTTCTCGTTATCTTTAATTTAACCACATGTGCAAAGGCCCTTTTCACATGTAAAGTAACATATTCACTGGCTCTAGAGATTAGAATGTGGATGTTCTTAGCGGACCATTATTTGGCCTGCCACACCCCATCTGCTGCTGCTGCTGCTGCTGCTAAGTCGCTTCAGTCGTGTCCGACTCTGTGCGACCCCAGAGACGGCAGCCCACCAGGCTTCCCAGTTCCTGGGATTCTCCAGGCAAGAACACTGGAGTGGGTTGCCATTGCCTTCTCCAATGCATGAAAGTGAAAAGTGAAAGGGAAGTCGCTCAGTCGTGTCCGACTCCTAGCGACCCCATGGACTGCAGCCTACCAGGCTCCTCCGTCCATGGGATTTTCCAGGCAAGAGTACTGGAGTGGGGTGCCATTGCCTTCTCCACCACACCCCATCAGGCTTTTCCAAATGATGGATGCTCTTCTGATCAGTGATCCCATTTGGCTGCTGGAAAGGCAAAGTGTTAGTTGCTCAGTTGGGTCTGACTCTTTGCAGTCCCATGGGCTGTAGCCCACCAGGCTCCTCTGTCCATGGAATTCTCCAGGCAAGAATACTGGAGTGGGTTGCCATACCCTCCTCCCGGGCATCTTCCCAATCCAGGGATCAAACCCAGGTTCCCACACTGCAGGCAGATTCTTTACCATTTGAGCCACCAGCTGCCTGCAAACATCTGTGTCTGGAGCTGTACCCTCTGGGAGAGGGCAAGAACAAAGAAATGACTTAGCCTGGTGTTTTGGTCCTGAATCAGCTTTGCTTGAAGAGCTGCTCGAGACACTAGGCCCTAGGTATCACTTTCTAGGGAGTCTGGAAAGAACTGCATTCACGTTCTCCCTCCTTGGAGGCTCACAGTTCACAGTGGCATAATCAGAGGTCTTGAGAAGCCCGGAAACAATTTTAACTTGTTTTAACCTCGAGTTTTATCCATTTATTTTTTACATAACACTGCATGAAACACTTTGGGAAAGACGCACTAGATTGTCCTCTTGCCCCTGTCAATGCCATGGAAACAGCTCTACAGGGAGTCTGTCCTTCTCTCCAGCTCCCTTTAGAAACCTCACTCTGGAGCCCTCGGGCTGTGAGAGGCAGTGGAGGAGAGGCTCTTTTCTTGCAGAAGCCCTCAGGTGCTTGTCGGCAAACCTAGAACCTGTCTACTGATTGAACACACAACGCAGGTGATTGGACACATTCTCTAGTTCTGCCTGGAGACTCATTTCCTGGAGAGCTGAGTGGGTTTTTTTTCTTCTTCTTCTTCTTTTGTTTATTTTGTTGTTTTTCTCTTTCCACTGTCCTTGACTTTGGCTCTTAAAACTAAAGGGAAAAAATAAGTATGATATTTTTCTCTTTCTGACTTACTTCACTCTGTATGACAGACTCCTCTCTACAAATGACCCAATTTCATTCCTTTTTATGGCTGAGTAATTAAATATAATAATAATAATAAACCAGTGGTTCTCGAGGCCATCTATATTTAAAAAAAAACAAAAAAAAAAAGGGAAAAAAAGGATCAGGAAATAACATTTCACCAAATATAGTCTTTGCTTTCCTCTCTTACTTGTCAAATCAAAGACTTGGGCAGATGGCCACATGAAAACTAAAACATTTTCTCCTTTTGGCAAATGGGTTGTCATCATGAAAGCAGAGAGAAGGGTGGGCATTGCCTTAGTACTGGTGTATTCTAGGCTGTGGTCCTGGAGCTCTGCTGCCTGGGCTGTTTGAGTCACTGCAATGTTTCTTACGAATCACTGGAAATTTTGAAGGAGGCACAGGAGAATCAGACAGAAACTTGAGACCACTAATTTGATTTTCTCTTAGAATCTTGGAATCTTATTTCAATAGCTCTAATTAAGACACTTTCGTTTAAACTTCACACATTTTATAACCATTGCTACCTTTCAACTGTTACTCACCTGAACAAATCATCTGTCCAAGAGGACTGGGACACATGCCAAGCCCAGACCAGGCTACGTGCCTCCCCCATGTGCCTGAGATCTCTTCTTTTCATCTATCACATTTTCCATCATCACAATAGTAAAAAATTACTGCATGTCTGCTACATGGCAGGCACTGTGCCAGGTCATCCTATTTCATCTTGACCACTGAGTTTTGTAGTTCTCATCCCAAGTCTTGGTGTCAACATAGATTGGCTACAGGCAGGCAGGCAGGGAGGAAGGCAGGCAGGATGTATTTCCAGTTCCCCCAATTTAAAGACACATCAAATAAAATTATTAGCCCGATAAATTTATGAAGCATCTTTTGTACAATACGTACTTTACTAATATCTTTATCTTCCTTTCAGTGGAGTTTCAACATATCTTCTGAAAAGACTAAACACGACAATTTCAAGTGACTTGATGGCAGCAAGAAGCTTTTGTGGTATTGGAAAAAGAAAAGGGAGAAGAAAACCAAACCAAAGTAAGAGGAGCAAAAGGCATTTTACAATATAAAAGCTGTGAGTGTTTCATCTCTCTCTTCTGTTTAAAACAAACAAACAAAAAACACTGGGGTTATAATTCCATCACTGTCACAGCCTATGTTGCCCTCATAAAAGAGTAATTTCATAATCCTCCACTGATATGAAGTTGCACTGATATTTGGGCCTTAGATTTACATATTTTCTAATGTTATCTTCTTTTATTTATTTATACAATTATTTTAATTATTAATCAAACTTTTATTGATAATTTATGTCAATTTGATGATAATAAAGTGGTTTTTATTTTAATTATTTTTAAAATAACTGTTTATTTGGCTGTGCTGGGTCTTGGCTGTGGCATGTGGGCTCTTTGATCTTTGTTGTAGCATGAGGGCGGGGAGGGGTCTTTAGTTTCATTTTATGCCCCATTTAGACCAGTTTTTCACAAAGGCTCTGGCTCCTCATTCCCCTAAACGCTGGCTCCTCAGGATATTCCTAAATGTGATTTTTTAAAAAAAGTACATGGTTGGACTTCCCTGGTGGTCCAGTGGTTAAGAATCGCCAATAAAATAAATAAATAAAAATTTTAAAGTACATAGTCAAATAAACTTGTCATATCATGGTTTAAACAAGCTTAACAGGTGTCTTGCTGTAAGCTTTTAGAGGTTTATAATATGCTAATATACACCATGAGTCTACACTGAACATATAAAGTTTTCTAAATTTCTTGAATCACAAAAAGCTTTTTTCACGGAACTTCTTGCAAAATTAGTGTTTCATGAAACCAACTTAGGGAAGACAGATCTGAGTACTTTCCGCACCTGAAGATGCTGTGCTGATATTACCCCATTTCTAACTGCAGGAGGCTCTGGTCTGACACACAGCCCGTCTCTGCATCAGGATCCCCCAAGCTGACCTGAACTAGCTCACTTGGAGTAGCCCTGAGACGCTCTGGTGCAGAGGCCCTGGCAGGCCCCCGCTCTCGCCCCTTCTCACAGGGCCAGCACTGCTTTTGCCTCCCTCTGCCACAGAAGCCAGAAATGAATTTCAGCCACACCCTGGAATCTGTCTGGTCCCTATGTCTGTCTGGTCCTCCATGTCTGGTCCCTCATGTCCAGTCAAAGCTGGACATAAACAGCTTCCAGCATATAAACTGACTACAGGGAGACAGAAATTGTCTTGCTGTTCAGACAGGAAAAAGGACCCAAGTGCGTTCAACCTATTTTATGAGAAGTCAGGCTTCTGAGAAGTTATGGCTACGATGTTATTAGGTGACAGATTTTCTTCTCCATTTAAGAAAAGAAGGAAGGAAAAACATGGTATACTCAAGACACTTATTTTCACTTAAGTACAGTTTAACAGAAAATCAGGCAGACTTTAGTTTTGTGCAGCTTTTACCAATTATGTAACTTTTTGCAGCCTTGGTTCCTCAAAACTATAAAATGGGATCTTGCCATATTCTTTTGGTGTTAAAGTGAAAGAATGTTTGCAAACTTGGTCATACTATGCTTGATGCATGGTTGACACACAATGCAGTATTAGCTATGGATGGTACTGAAGGATTGTCTTCTCCACGTTAGTCCCCCTGGGAAATAAGGTCCATGGGTTCTTTTTGTTTAAAAAAGCAAATGACAGCATCTTTCCACAAAAATAGATTTCTTGCAAGGAAAACATGCTTTAAAAAAAAAGACACAAATTAATCATTTCTCTTCTTATTTGTATTGCCCTTGGGGAAAAAAAATAAGAATCTTCTATTTCAACAACACCTCTTGTTCTACTTGTCAGAAAATAAATAAGTAACCTTACTAGAAAGCTACCTGTGGGTGACAACTCCAATTATCTTCAAGTGTATTAAAAAAAAAAAACAACTTTATTGGGTCTCTACAATGTGTCCCCGCATGCCAGGCCAATCCCCAAGCCAACTCTAACCAGTGCCAACACATCCTGATGGCTAGACTTTCTCCAAATGGATCAGAAGCATGGCAGAGATGGGCTAGCTGTTCACCAAGGCAGTCCCTCATCTTCCTGGGCACATGGCCAGATTGAATTTCCTGGCAGCCCTCACTCTTAGCTCTGACTATGTGACTAAGTCCCTGCCAATGGGATGTGAATGGAAGTATGTGTGTCCTTTCAAGCCTAAGCCATACAATGCTCCCATGCACATCCCTCCAGCTCTTGCCATTTGCCCCAGCTTGATAAAAATAAGCTTGGAAAACTTGGAAGCCACAAGGGAGATAGCAGAACCACAAGATGGAAAAAGCCTGATGCCTGATCACTTCTTGAGGAAAAAAGCCAACCACAGCGCATGAGTATTTCTCACTCAAGTATACTTTGAAACTATCTTTCCACAAAAATAGATTTCTTGCAAGTTCCAAACTACATATGAGTGAGAAATACTCCAATCAGGTTCGAGCTATTCTGTGTTTTTGGATGTGCTTATTAAGTTAGCCCCCTGGTGGCTCAGAGGTTAAAGTGTCTGCCTCCAATGCAGGAGACCCTGGTTCGATCCCTGGGTTGAGAAGATCCACTGGAGAAGGAAATGGCAACCCACTCCAGTACTCTTGCCTGGAAAATCCCATGGACAGAGGAGCCTGTTAGGCCATAGTCCACGGGGTCACAAAGAGTCAGACACGACTGAGTGACTTCACTTTTTTTATTAAGTTAGCTAGCCTAGGAACCTCCGTGGTGGTCCAGTGGTTAAGAAGCCACCTGCCAATGCAGGGGACACATGTTTGATCCCTGGTCTGGGAAGATTTCACATGCCATGTGGCAACTAAGCTTGTGCACCACAACTGCTGATCCCACACACCTCCTTACTGAACCCCAAGCACCCTAGAGCCCAAGCTCTGCAACCAGAGAAGCCAGCACAATGAGAAGCCCGAGCACTGCCGTTAGACAGTAGCCCCCACTTGCTGTAACCAGAGAAAGCCTTTGTGCAGCAACGAAGACCTAGAGCACAAAAATCCAAAAAGTAATTATTTTAAAAGTAGCTGGTAATCTAGAACTAAGATAACATTGCAGCCTAGCTTCTACTGCAGGTAAACCATCAGAAGTGCCAGAAGTTTAAGAAAAACATTCCTGAAAACCTTGAAATGAAAAATAATCATTTCATTTAAAAATGTTTCTGTAACACAAGAAAAGTTTGTCATTGCTTGACTTTAGTGACAAGAACATCTTGACCCAGCCTGTCAAATACCTATGTTTCATGGTAGTATAGTTTGTGTCAGAGTACAGACCGATACTTCTGACAATTAGACATTTCTGAGACTTTTTAGAAAAACCAAACTGGAGAAAACTGGAGTTGTTAGCTATATACAGGCTTTCATCTATATTTTGTAATTAATAGATTACAATCTCTGTCTTAACTTCAGAACTGTATGATTATAGTAATTATATATTCCATTATGATTTGACTATAGATAGTAATCCATGATTTAAATTGATCGTGAGACACATGGTTTAATTTAAAAAGGCTGAAGCATACAGGGGTATGCATTATTTCTGTGTAGCAGGGGACACTCAGAAATTTAAGCCCCAAGCTAAACCTGGGAAATTCAAGCTTCAATCCCAACCCAGGTCTAATGAAGTAAATTATTTATTTTGTTGTCTGAAGTATAAGGGACCTACCCTAGTTGAGGCCATCCAGTTAAAGATGTAATGCCAAATGAGATTACTTACTGGCTATCAAAACACGACCTTATAATCAAATGGATATCTACAGTGTTTCTGGAACACTGCCTTTGGTGATCACAGGTGTTAGCCTGAACCCAAATACATCATAAACAGCTTTTCTCAAACCATCTTATTCCCTCCATCACCACTGCTTCCACCTTTATCTAGGCCTCCATAACTCTAACCTGGCCTGCTGAAATATCTGCTCTCATCCTAGGCTCTCTGCTTCCATTCTTCCTCCTTCTCCAGACAGCCCCCAGCAAGGAGTCCCCAAAGTGATCTCTTCAAAGCACCAGTCACACGATGCCACACTCTTGCTTAAAATTCTTTCATGTATCTACACTAATCTTAGAATAAAACTGGAAATCTGTCACAGCCTACCATGCCCTATCCAACCCCAACGTATCCTAGGACCAATTACCCGACTCCCTTCACTCCAACACCACCAATCGCCTTTGTGTTTCTTGGATTATTCCAAGCTCTTTCCAATGACAGTTTTTGAACCTACTCTTCTCATTGCCTGAAATGCCCACCCTCCAGATCTTAACACTGTGGATTTTTCCTCATCCTTCAAGTCTCAATTCAGCCATCACCTCTGCAGTTACCCTCTCATCCTATTAATTTCCTTCATAACACCGGTAACACCCTGTATTCTTTCAGTTCAGTTCAGTTCAGTTCAGTCGTTCAGTTGTGTCTGACTCTTTGCGACCCCATGGACTGCAGCACGCCAGGCTTCCCTATCCATCACCAATTCCCAGAGCTTACTCAAACTTATGTTCATTGAGTCAGTGATGCCATCCAACCATCTCATCCTCTGTCTCCCCTTCTCCTACTGCCTTCAATCTTTCCCAGTATCAGGGTCTTTTCAAATGAGTCAGCACTTCTCATCAGGTGGCCAAAGTATTAGAGTTTCCACTTCAGCATCAGTCCTTCCAATGAATATTCAGGACTGATTTCCTTTAGGATTCACTGGTTTGGTCTCCTTGAAGTCCAAGGGACTCTGAAGAGTATTCTCCAACACCACAATTCAAAAGTATCAATTCTTTGGTGCTCAGCTTTCTTTATAGTCCAACTCTAGCATCCATACATGACTACTGGAAAAATGATAGCTTTGACTATATGGACCTTTGTCTGCAAAGTAATGTCTCTGCTTTTTAATATGCTGTTTAGGCTGGTCATAGCTTTTCTTCCAAGGAGCAAGCGTCTTTTAATTTCATGGCTGCAGTCACCATCTGCAATGATTTTGGAGCCTAAGAAAATAAAGTCTGTCACTGTTTCCATTGTTTCCCCATCTGTTTGCCATGAAGTGATGGGACTAGATGCCATGATCTTAGTTTTCTGAATGTTGAGCTTTAAGCCAACTTTTTCAGAATCCTCTTTCACTTTCATCAAGAGGCTCTTTAGTTCTTTGCTTTCTGCCATAAGGGTGGTGTCATCCGTGTATCTGATGTTATTGATATCTCTCCCAGCAATCTTGATTCCAGCTTGTGCTTCATCCAGCCCATTATTTCTCATGATGTATTCTGCATAGAAGTTAAATAAGCAGGGTGACAATATACAGCCTTGACATACTCATTTCCCGATTTGGAACCTGTCTGTTGTTCCATGCCCAGTTCTAACTGTTGCTTCTTGACGTGCATACAGATTTCTCAAGAGGCAGGTGAGGTGGTCTGGTATTCCCATCTCTTTCAGAATTTTCACAGTTTGTTGTGGTCCACACAGTCAAAAGCTTTGGCATAGTCAATAAAGCAAAAGTTGATGTTTTTCTGGAATGCTCTTGCTTTTTCGATGATCCAGTGGATGTTGGCAATTTGATTTCTGGTTCTTCTGCCTTTTCTAAATGCAGCTTGAACATCTGAAAGTTCACAGTTCACATACTGTTGAAGTCTGGCTTGGAGAATTTGAGCATTACTTTGCTAGCGTGTGAGATGAGTGCAATTGTGCAGTAGTTTGAGCATTCTTTGGCATTGCCTTTTCTTTGGGATTGGAAAGAAAACTTTTCCAGTCCTGTGGCCCCTGCTGAGTTTTCCAAATTTGCTGGCATATTGAGTGCATCACTTTCACAGCATCATCTTTTAGGATTTGAAATAGCTGAACTGGAATTCCATCACCTCCACTAGCTTTGTTCGTTGTGATGCTTCCTAAGGCCCACTTGACTTCACATTCCAGGATGTCTGGCTCTAGGTCAGTTGGTTAGTTTTCTGTGATTATGGTTTTCATTCTCTCTGCCCTCTGATGGTTATGGCAGCTTCCTGATGGGAGAGACTGACTGAAGGGGAAACTGGGTCTTGTTCTGATGGGCAGGGCCATGCTCAGTAAATCTTTAATCCAAGAGTCTCTGGCAGAGGCAGGGGCACTGAGTGCAGGGTGTGTGCAGGGGACCTTTTGAAGGAGGTCACCATTATCTTCATTACCTCCACCACAGTTTGGCCTCAGGGCAAACAACAAGGAGGAAACACAGCCCCGCCCATCAACAAACAATTGGATGAAAGATTTACTGAAATTGTATTCTTTACTGTCTGAAAATCTGGACACTCTATGAAGACACCAACTTCTTCACCTCTTTATCTTTTACACTATCTTGTTTCAGGCATCATATCGTCAAAGAAGAATGAATGGATGGATGGATAAAATTATAGGGAACAGATCATTTTAGCACTCATTGTCCCATGGATCTTCCATAAGAAACAGTCTTATCACATTTAGCAGTGAGTATTACTGCCGTCTACCAGTGGGGATGGTTATAGGGTAATGCCAATTTCGTCTCCCTTAAGTGCAGTATTTCTGGAAATACAAAGTATTTCCAGAATAGCATTGAGGCCATCCATGTATGGGTTCTATTCTAATATAAAAAATGTTTGAGTTTACAAAATTAATAGTTTCAAGAGGATGTCTTAACATTTAATTATCTACAATATTTGGGGCACAAGGCTATCTTCCCTTTGAATTTTAAGCTCTCCAACTTACAAAAAATCTTTCTCAGAAGAGACAAAAGTCCCCTCGATGCAGAGTCAAACCACAGGCTGCCTGCTTGAGTTCCCACATCCAGAACTATCGCCCTTAGAGGAGTGTGGCAAAGCAAGCCCACAACTTCATGGAAGTCCAAGACACACTTCACTTCTGCTGATGGCACTGGGTCAATATGACAAAATAGTCTGTATTCCCAGTTCTGGCTAAATAGAAGAGAGTCATGCCTACAAACAATTTCCCCCGAAGTTCCTCTGTATGTATAATAGGAAACACAGAAATGGATCTGGGCAGGGACTCTGGAAATGCCAGGGCAGTTTCTCCACACTGAGTGTCCTGGAAATGCCAACATATGTGACTACACTTTTCCACACTTGGAGCCCTGATGAAGAAAGGCTATCCCAATCCAGAATTCATGAACTCCGTTCCACAGCTCAACAGGAGAAAACTCAACAAGCTGCTGCAGAAAGCCTACCAGAAACTTTGCACTGGCCAGGTAACATCCACCTGCACCGAGGGAGGTTACAAGATTCAGCCTTGGGACTTCCCTGGTGGTCCAGTGGTTAAGAATCCGCCTGACAATGCAGGGGACATGGGTTAGATCCCTGGTCCAGGAAGATTCTACATGCCATGGGGCAACTAAGCCTGTGCATCATAACTACTGAGTCTGTGCTCCAGTTCAAGAGAAGCCATGGCAAGGAGAAACCCGAGTACCGCAACTACAGACTAGCCCTGGCTCGCTGCAACTAAAGAAAGCCCATGCACAGCAACGAAGACCCAGCACAGCCAAAGTTAATTAATTATTAATTTTTGAAAAAAAAAATTCAGCCTTGTAATACATGGTGGTGATGGTGGTGACAGTTACTCCTGTAAGGAAGTTGCTGGGGTCTTTGTCCAGAAAATCCTACTGCACTCTCTTTCAGAAAGACTGCAGGAAAAACTACCCCCAGGACTCAGCACCAAGAAGAGCTTTGCTTTGGGACTTCCGTGGTAGTCTAGCAGTTAAGATTATGAGCTCCTAATGCAGGGAATCGGGGTTTGATCCCTAGTTGGAGAACTAAGATCCCACATGCCATGTGATATGGCCACATACACAAAAAAGAAAAAAAGAAGAGCTTTGCCTCTACTGAGGATTTAGCTTTGCTGCTAGTTTGTTTTATCTCTTGGATACTGTGGTTACTTTGCGTGTGTGTTAGTCACTGAGTCGTGTCCAACTCTTTGCAACCCCACTGACTGTAGCCTGCCAGACTCCTCTGTCCGAGAAATTCTTCAGGCAAGAATACTGGAATGGGTTGTCATTTCCTTCTCCAGGGAATCTTCCTGACCCAGGGTTTGAACTCGGGTCTCCTGCATTGCAGGCAGATGCTTTACCATCTAAGATACTAGGGAAGCAGGGCAGGGTTCCGCCTTGCTTCTAGAAAGCCTAGAGACAGATTTGCAATCTCTCTTCCATAACTACACTAGACATTATGACAAGCACACTTATGTTCAGACTGCACCTGACTTCATCTTGTTTTCTTGCTCTTGTTTTCTCTCAACTCTAATTTCTTTAACTGTTTTTATTCTCCTGTGTTATATATATATTTATGTGTGTATGCTCAGTGGCTCAGTTGCATCTGACTCTTGTAACCCCACAGACCGTAGCATGCCAGGCTCCTGTGTCCATGGGATTTCCCGAGCAAGAATACTGGAGCAGGTTGCCATTTCCTCCTCCAGAGGATCTTCCCAACCCAAGGATGGAATACACATCTCCTGCATTGGCAGGCAGATTCTTTACCACTGAGCTACCTGAGAAACCCATATATATATTTATAAGCTTCTTCAAATCCTTTTGGGAATGAAATACACACACAGTGGATTTTATACCAAACCTTTAGAACCCCTACATCTTGCAAATATACAATTTGGGCTCAGACAGACCTGGGTTTGAAATCTAATCCTGTGGATTTCCAGATACGTGATATCAGGCAAGTCACCTAATACTTCCAAGTTTCCATTTCCTTCTCTTTAAACTGAGGGTAATAACATCTATTAACTATGACCAATCTGCTGCTGCTACTGCTGCTAAGTCGCTTCAGTCCTCTCCGACTCTGTGCGACCCCATAGACGGCAGCCCACCAGGCTCCCCAGTCCCTGGGATTCTCCAGGCAAGAACACTGGAGTGGGTTGCCATTTCCTTCTCCAATGCATGAAAGTGAAAAGTGAAAGTGAAGTCACTCAGTCATGTCCAACTCTTTGCAACTCCATGGACTGCAGCCTACTAGGCTCCTCTGTCCATGGGATTTTCCAGGCAAGAGTACTGGACTGGGGTGCCATTGCCTTCTCCAATGACCAACCTAGACAGCATATTAGAAAGCAGAGACATTACTTTGCCGACAAAGGTCCATATAGTCAAAGCTATGGTTTTTCCAGTAGTCATGTATGGATGTGAGAGTTGAACCATAAAGCAAGCCAAGAACCAAAGAATTGATGCTTTTGAGCTGTGGGGTTGGAGAAGACTCTTAAGAGTCCCTTGGACTGCAAGGAGATCCAATCAGTCAATCCTAAAGGAAATCAGTCCTGAATATTCATTGGAAAGACTGATGCTGAAGCTGAAACTCCAATTCTTTGGCCACCTGATATGAAGAACTGATTCATTGCAAAAGACCGTAATGCTGGGAAAGATTGAAGGCAGGAAGAGAAGGGGACAACAGAGAATGAGATGGTTGGACGGCATCACTGACTTGATGCACATGTCCATGGGGTCGCAAAGAGTCAGACACAACTGAGCAACTGAACTGAACTGAATAACATCTATTAATATATTGTATAGTGGCTATGAGACTTAAAGATAATTTACTTAAAGAGTTGGTACTTAGTACCTACTACATAAACAGTATCTCTACTGTAATTAGTAACTATGCAGACTGTTACCAAAGAATACCAAAGGCAATGTCTGGAAGACATGGGGACACACGAAAACACGGACAACTTCATCTGACTATGGAAGCAGAGACGAGCGATATGTCTACAAGGCAAGGAACACTGAGGATTTCCAGCACTAACCAGAAGCTACAAGAGGCAAGAGTCTTCCCTTGAAGGTTTGGTGGGACCACGGCCCTAATGACACTTTAATTTTGGACTTCTAGACTCCAGAACTATCAGGGAATAAACTTCTATTGTTGTAAGCCACATTGTTCGTGGAAATTTACTACAGCAGTCCTGGGAAACTATCAATACTACATTCTCCAACACTTGTAGCCCCAACTGGCAGAAGTGAAATAACCAAGCCAACTTTCAGTCCCATTGACATCTGCCAAGAACTCACGGATACATATCTGGCATGTTTCATGAGGGGCATATGCTGGAAGATCACAAACGAGGGAAAAGACGAGGGAGAGGCTTTGATTTTAGGCTTAAAGGAATTAATTGCCCTCTCTGACTTTACCCCCAAGTACCACTGTGACCTTGGGCAAGTCACTTTATCCCTCGAACCCCAAGTCTGTCTCTCAGTGCCCTTCCAACCCTAAATTCTAGGATTTAGAGTCTGTACTTCACAGGTTAGCTAGAGGGAGGAGAGTTGTCAGGAAGAAAAAAGCCCCCTCGGCATGGCACCCCATGGCTCTACTAGATTATTCTAGACACCATCCTCAAAACCAGGCATTGCTCAGACACTAAAAGAAAAAAAAAGCCTAAAATTTGGAGCATGTGAATTTTCTGTCAAAGAAAAGTCCACTTAAATTTTTCCATAATAATGCCTTTCTTTGTTCTTTATAAATGTTAGGAAATCTTATGACCACATGCAAACTGACAGGAATTTTAAAAAGACACTACCCTTGTTTCTGCCATGGCAATTCCTTTTAAAATTTTTATCCAAGACAAAAGGACATCTCTGTCTATCTCTCAGTCCATTCTCGTTGATTTTCCAAACCACAGGCATATTTGGATACGGTCTGGGGAGAAATCCACATCTATTCAGTGAGTAAAAGAGAGGGCTATTCTGGAAGGTGACCTCTTCTCATCTGAAATGCTTACCACCACCTCAAAAGTGAAAGCCCCAGTAGTGTTAAAATGAACCGAGTGGAACAAGGATTCGGATGGAAGCTGTTCTGGTGAACCCCAAACTGAGGGTAGGTTTTACCGATGGTGCATGTTAATTTACGTACATACTTATTTCACCAGGTGAAGTGTCTTTTCATCAGGGATCCTTTTCTAAAAGCTCCAAGTCGCCCTGTGGAGGAAGTTACTGTATGCATCATTTGAAGCTGGGCTGTGAAAGAGAGACAGCGGGAAGTCTGTCCACTCAGCCTCCCTAAGGGAGCCCTGGGGAATCCCAAAGGTGATCACCGGAAGCACATGATAGGAGAAGTGACCACATTCGGGGGAGGGGGGAGTCCTGATTTTGGAACCACTCAGCAGTTTCTTCAGCACAAGTTAACACCCAAACTTAAGAAGCATAAAAACGTCACCTGGCAGGCTTCTATTCAACAAATATCGATGTCTTTATTGAAGAAGTACCATGCATACAAAACTGAGTAAGAGATATGTCTTGCCTGGAGGCAAAAATGTATGAGTCAACCAAATAACACAGAACTATGAGATACTACCTGCATGGAGGTATGTTGGTGTTCATGACCTAACCAGCCCCGGGGAATCCCAAAGACAAAGCAATGGAAGGAGGAGGGGATGCTGAATGAATGCTTCGACTGCCATCTACCATTCTGTGAACTTCTCAAATCTCCCCAGCACCTGACTTTGCCCGCCCTGTGTCTCTACACCAGAACTAAAACTACCAAATAACTTCCCTGTCACTGAGAGACACAGCTTCATTATCTTCCCTCAGTCATCCAACAAATAATTACTGAGTACTTAGTACGCGCAGGACGCTGTGAAAGGCCCTGGACCTGTCTGATCCAGGTCTGGTGAGCCATTTTACCCTGGGCTTCATATTCACTAAGGATTTATAATAACACAGATTTAAAAAATCATAGCATATCCAAATGATATCAAATATACAGTCACAGAGATACAAGTTCCAGGCTTAAATTTCAAGGCATATCACAATCTTTATAATCCTGTTATGGTAATTTTCAAAACATACGTGCAAGTCTCCCTACTCCCATGCTATAGATCTGCAAGGAAGTGGTCCAGGTGTCTCTGCATGTCTGTGGGCCCTGCAGGCATTCAAGAATGAGCAGCGGACAAGCCAGCTGTTGGACGTGTGCTCACAGAACTTAGTGTTTGATGGGGAGACAGATATCAAGCAAGGACCTACCACACTGATAGCTGTGGTTACTGCAGGGGAGAGAGACATGATGGGGAGCGGAGCTGGCAAGCCAGCTTTCACTTTATCTGAAGTGTTTAAATGTTTACAATACGAACACATCCACCTATTTCCTGTGGAGTCACTGTAAGTTTCTATATCAGGTACATCATCAAGAGAAGAACAACCAAGAAAGGACCAGGGGAGGGGTGGACCCCAGCGTGGGAGGCAGTGGAAATGGGTGAAACACCAAGTTGTCGCAGCGTCAGGGTTGGTCTGGGCTAAAACAGTTCCACACGACTTTGTGGTGGCCATGGTCTGCACGCCACGTGGAAAGCAGTGCTGGGCATGGATACAACAGGCTTCCCATCTTCGAGCTCCCTACTGGGCTCAATCACCTAGTGACCCCACAAACGCAATGACTAACTTACACGCACTGAGTAACGTAACGTGTGTAGGATCAACATGTTAGGCTCACTCTGGTTCAAAACTTGCCTTTTCCTGGAGCGCTATCAATCTCACCGTACGATGCCAAATGCCCACGAGTGAGTCATGGGTATCTCGTCTAGACCGAGATGTCTCATCTTCACTTTGTCAAATTGTGTCTCATCCATTACCAATAACCATGTCATCCCCATGTAAAATTCACACAGTTCCACTGAAAACAGGACATCCCTGATAATCACCTTTCCCCCGATCTAGAGAAATGAGAGCAGATATCATGGAACGATGCATGCTAAGTCACTTCAGATCTGTCCAACTCTTTGAGACCCCATGGACTGCAGTCCGCCAGGCTCCTCTGTCCATGAGATTCTCCAAACAAGAATACTGGAGTGGGTTGCCATGCCCTCCTCCAGGGGATCTTCCCCACCCAGGAATCAAACATTCATTTCTTATGTCTTCTGCATTGGCAGATGGGTTCTTTACCACTAGCTCCAAACTAGGAAGCCCTATGGAACAATGTTAGCGTGCGAACACATAGCCCACGGTGACAGACTGAGCAGTTGTGACACACAAATTCTGGAATAAAAACATTTCCTTACACTGTCATTCTTTTATACTTTCTCATATTTTGAGATGGAGTCAGATGGCATGGCTTTTACAGAAGAGAGGCATGACCAACACCGATCATCCAATAATGCTTCTGATCATGACAGTTATGTGTGACTATGTGTGTGTACTATTTTGTCTTCGTATGGCAGGTGCCCTCTTCAGAGTGTGCACAGGTGTCAGGGAAGGGTGCACAAGTAAAACCAGCGCAGAGAAACACAATCGAATGCCCCTGCGCATGAGGTGGACAGCTAGCAGAGGAAAAGTTTCCTGCAGAGGCCTTCACGACTGAGTTGGGCTTCTCTGGAGGCTCAGATGGTAAAGACATTGCCTGCAACACGGGAGACCCTGGTTCGATCCCTGGGTCAGGAAGATTCCCTAAAGAAGGAAATGGCAACCCACTCCAGTATTCTTGCCTGGAAAATCCTATGGACAGAGGAGCCTGGCAGGCTACAGTCCATGGGGTTGCAGAGTCGGACACGACTGAGCCACTTCACTTCACTTCTGCTCTAAGAGGTCAGTGGGGCTGGCATGGTATGTAGGCTTGCCAGATAAAATATAGGACACCCAGTTAAACTTAAATTTTAGATAAATAATGAAGGATTTTTAGTACAGGTACATCCCAAATATTGCATGGGTCTTCTGTACTTTTATTTGTTAAATCAGGCAATTCTAATGGTGGAAGAGGTAGACAACATGCCTGTCAATCATCTTTCCTTTCTTGTCATGAATATTGTCAACATCATCAGCACATGAGGAATGAGGTGCATGCTATACCAAAGACCTAGGAATTTCTCCTGTACCCAAAACACTCAGAACATGCTTGCTTCTTCAACCACGGACTCCTTGAGATCATGGACTTATCTTACCCATCCTTCTTCAAGAGCTAGTCCAGTGACTGGCATGTAGTAGATGCTAAAAATACGGTTTTGAATAAATGAGGATAAAATGTGGAATGACAATAAAGGGAAGAAATTTGAGGTAAGGGGGATAAGATGACAAAACTGTCCCTGACGGAAAATACAGGGACCTTCAAGGTGGTGGACGATAGCCAAATTTCCAGCCACCTCCATCATCCACTGGCAGAACCTATTAGTATAGAAGTTCAACTGAACAAACTCTTAGCTTGGTTAGTACAACGAAACTGTCTCAAAGCAGCAGGAACTATGCTAAAGTCCCTGAGTGGGTACAGGTGGAGGGGACACAAAATTGGGAGTTCAGCACTTATACAATTATTTACTTTAAAAAGCCAGAATTAAGGAGGACAAAGCACTGTAAAAGCCCCAAAGAGGAACAAGCAGTTCTGACTGAGACAATTCAAGAAGCTTTAGGAATAAGAAGTAGTATGAGGTATGGAAGGAGGTCTGGCCTTCAGAAGACATTGGCATTTTATAAACATATATTTATTGTTATGCATACATACACACAGAGTTTATAAATGCATAGTTCATACTTCTTAATTATTTTTCTTAATGTTTGTAGCATACATACGTCTAGATTTTTTTTCTGTATATGTATGCATGTGTTTATATTTTACAGACTCTATATACTACCATGTAAACTTGCTTTTAAGCTGTAAAGCTTGCCCATCTAAATAACCAAGTATAATCCCACAGCATAATTTTGAATGCTTGCACAGACATTTTCTACTGATGATTTACTTAACCAAGTACCTACTGCTGAACATTTTAATTGTTTTCAGTTTTTCCTGTGATGAACTTCCTGACAGGTAAGTCCTTAGAGACATTCATCATTATTTCTTAGAGATAAATTTCCAGAGGGAGAATTCTGAGTCAAAGATCATGTACATTTTTAAGGCTTTTGATATATATCACCATTTTGCTCTCAAAGAAGTCTGTGTCAGTTTATAATCCTGTATAAAAGGTCTCATTTTCCCGATTATTTTTCTAAGTTAGTCATCGCACAAAATATCTCTGCAAAATCAGAGTTTATACAGAGAGAACATATAAAGTAACATATGTAGTAGGTTTTCTTCTCAAAATAAATCAGTCCAAAAAGCCAGGATTTTAAGAAATCTCACTTGTCTACAATTAGTCCTTGGTGCAGCCAATTAATTTAGACATGAACATTTTAAGCTAAATTTCCAGTCAAAGTCTGCCATGCTTGAGGAACGGTGGTTGCTCACCATTCTAAAATGACTTTATTAAAAATTAATGCATTTCTTTTTTTTTAAGGTGGTAATTAAAACTCCCCTCCTTTAATGGCATCCCATTTCAGGTTCCTGGAGAAAAAAAATCCACTTTTTTTGGGCATACCAGAAGAAGCCTCAGTTCAGTTCAGTTCAGTCGCTCAGTCGTGTCCGACTCCCTGCAACCCCATGAATCGCAGCACGCCAGGCCTCCCTGTCCATCACCAACTCCCGGAGTTCACCCAGACTCACGTCCATCAAGTCAGTGATGCCATCCAGCCATCTCATCCTCTGTAGTCCCCTTCTCCTCCTGCCCCCAATCCCTCCCAGCATCAGAGTCTTTTCCAATGAGTCAACTCTTCGCATGAGGTGGCCAAAGTACTGGAGCTTCAGCTTTAGCATCATTCTTTCCAAAGAAATCCCAGGGCTGATCTCCTTCAGAATGGACTGGTTGGATCTCCTTGCAGTCCAAGGGACTCGCAAGAGTCTTCTCCAACACCACAGTTCAAAAGCATCAATTCTTCGGCTCTCAGCCTTCTTCACAGTCCAACTCTCACATCCATACATGACCACAGGAGAAACCATAGCCTTGACTAGATGGACCTTTGTTGGCAAAGTAATGTCTCTGCTTTTGAATATGCTATCTAGGTTGTCATAACTTTCCTTCTGGTCAAAGAAAGTGAAAATCATAAATGGTGGACAGCCATCATCACCCCAGGAATATTGGTCCAGGTGTGAATTAGTTTGGCTAAAGTGGGTGATCACCTACTCACATACCTCCTCAAAAACAAATAAGAACAAAAAATCTTTACAGCACACAGAGCTTCTCAGCAAGCAAGAAAATTAAACTAAAGTTTTAAAATACTACTAAACCACATCTAAAAGTTTAGATACTATAAGAGAGAAGTTAATGAGGCAGAAAAATATTCCCCAGTATACAAGCCCCTGGAGGATTTCTAAGAAAGAGATCAGAGGCATACAAAATGCTAGGTGGGGATGGTAAGTGCTGGTTCAGGTTTCACTACAGGAAAGGACAGTTGGAGAGTTCCAACATTTTCTAGTGGCAATACAAAACTAAGTTGGTCTAGTCTTCTATGCGATAAGTGCCATGCTCAATGATCCACTCTGTTTTTCATCTTTCTTGAGACACAAAAAACTCAAATAAAAGAGAAAATATCCAAATATAGAAGTTTAACAAGACTGGAAAAAAACCTCAACCATGTTATGTTCTAGTGGCCTTGCAATCAAATAATCATAGTCATTTGGTCAACGTCTACGATTAACTCCGTGAGAGAAGAGGTTTGGTTATAGGGCCAGGTACAAAAAAATATTTTCTTGGAGGATCATTCTCTCTTATGTAACAGTGTTGGGTAAGCAAGTGTATAGAATCATAGCTTTCAGGGCTTTCCGAAACAGTCTGCATCTGTCCTGTGCTGGCGATTATATCGGACTGGGATGGATCATCCAGCCATCGATGATAACACAATCATAATGCTCTGCTCACTTTTCTCAAAAAAAAAAAAAAAAGACAGCACTTCCAAAGTCAGCGTAGTCACCCCAAATCTAAAAAGCCTCAGAGGCAAAGAAGCTGAAATGCTGAGTATCATAAAATGATTAATGCAAAAACTCCTCCCCACCAAAGATACCCAGGTGTATAAAAGGCACACAAAGGAATACTTCAGACCTAAAACCTCATTGTCAACCTCTGAATCTTGTGGATTTTTCACCTCCATGGGCGAGGGGAAAAAAATGATCACCAAGCCTGATGGGATTCGAAAGTATGTGTGGCTGGCGTGCCTCATGGGTCTGTTCATCACTGGCATCCTCTCTCTGGACTGTAACTCGCTGAATGTTCGCCTGAGGAGAGTCACCTGGCAGAATCTGCAACTTCTGAGCACAATGAGCAATTCATTTCCTATAGAGTGTCTACAAGAAAGAAAAGCTTTCGAGTTGCCCCAAGAGATCCTCTCATACACCCAGCCTCTGCAGAAGAACATCAAGGAGGCCTTCTATGAAATGTCCAAACAGGCCTTCCACATCTTCACTCAAGACACCTTCCAATCCACTTGGGAAGAGAAACACCTGAGACAAGTCCAGATTGGACTTGATCACCAGCTGCAGTACCTGGAGCAATGCTTGGAAGAAGAGGAGGAGGAAAATGAAGACACAAGAGAGAGGGAAGAGCTTCTCTCAGCCGGAGAGGAGACCCTCAGGAAACCCTCAGGAGCTCCGGTCCTCCAGCTGGGCAATCTAGATCTGAGGAGATATTTCAACAGGATAGACAGTTTCCTCAAAGATAAGAAACATAGTCACTGCGCCTGGGAGATTGTCCGAGTGGAAATCAGAAGATGCTTCTACTTCTTTCAGAAACTCACAGCATTGCTCAGGAGGAGATAAGGTATTAATGTATTCTAAGAATTAAAATTCTGTTTCTCCCAAAATCTTGTTTTCCTTCTCATCCTCCTTCATCTTCTTTTTAAGGCTTGTGCCGTGCCATGGCTCCCCTCGACCGGATTATTGGTGGTTTGGGTAACGGTCATTTTTTTCTGATGCCTTGCAGCATCGGCCACATTCACCTCTCTAAACAAGGCGATGCCTACCACCCCCTGGGTGATCAAGAGTCTTGTTAGGAAATCCTGAAGACAGTTTTAGAGGAAGACTTGCCCTCCCATCCTCTATTCTCTGTTCCTCTTTCCTTTTGCTCTTTTGTACTTGCTTTGTTGCTTTTGAACTCCCTCAAACCAATGGCCAGAGGACACGGCTCAGAGAATACTGCAAAATCTAACACCTCAATGGCTTAACTCTCTTGCTGCCAAGATTGTTTATTCTAGGAAAGTTCAGCACATTACAAGAGCCTGTACAAGACCCCATAGAATTAAAACCTTTCCTGTCTCCCTACTCTAAAAAAAAAAATAGAAATTTTGGACCCATTTGCTTCTCAGCCTGGTTTGGTTAAAATGATAGAAACTTTGCGGGTTGGTATTTTATTACTGCAAGACAGTGAAGATCTGTAATGATATTAGATGGTTGAATGAGATGACCATTAAAGTCTCATTCAACTTTTAAGAGCTTATGATTCTAATACAAACAGCATTGGTCATTCCCAATACATATCATGCGATTTTGACACTTAAAAGCATGAAAAATGCTATAGAGAAGTTTAATATCTGTCTTTTTTTTGTTTGTTTTGTAGCTGAAATGAAATACCTATGCTTAGACTACGGAAGAATTTCACACTGGAGTCTTCCCAACTAGAAGGCCACTTTCTGCTTGTTAAATAAACTAATCTTCTTACTAATACACGACACTTTAATATACTTTATCTTTTTCAAAGTTATTTTGTACCTAGATTACCCAGATTATTTACTTAAATTTTCTTGTGTGGTCCTTCATTTGTATTAATTCACCTTCTAGTTGAATTTTCTCTACCTTTCTCTCTCCCTTCTACCCCATTTCAGAATCATCTACCTTCAGGCAAGAATTAACAGAGAGATTGTGGCTACCCAAATGCATCACAGAGAGTATCCAGTTCAACTCCTGGAAGGCCTTTACTTGCTATTTGTTTTCAAAGCATGCTGCTAAAAGGTTTAGACTCAAGATTCATCCATAGTTAAATAGTTGGATAGTTAAACTCCAACATAGTTGTACTGAGAAAGTATTAAAATAAAACTCAGTTCAAAAGTTAGAAGAAATGTTTAAAAGAACAAGAACTAGTTGTGGATCACAGTGTACTGGTTACCAGTAGAAGGATCAGACAATAAAACAAGTTCATATCATCCATTTAGTAACAGTAACTCATCAGTAAGTGTTGTAAATTTTTAAAAAGCATTACAAGCTATAAAGGAATTGGGACATGCAAGCTACAAGGCAGAAAGTATACATTTGATATTTTCCATGAATTTCTCTAATAATGCCTTTGCATGATCACCTTAATGATTCTCCTGGGACCATGTCAGTTACTTTAGCAATTGATGGTTGCAGTCTTGCCAAATGTTTGCAATAATGCAGAAGGAAAGAAAATCAGCACTTCTAGTCAATAGAGCTTGTCTGACTGTACCAGCAGGGGCGGAAGTCACAACGGGATGCTTTTATTCAGAGCACCACTAGTCAGAAAAAGGAGAATATTCTCACTGAAAAATAGGTAAGGACACAAACTGGTAACATCACAAGAAATACTAACAGACAATATGAAAAATGTTTATTCTCATTTGTGATTAGAGAAATGTAAAAGAAGGTAATAAGATACTCCCCTCTTAAAAAAAAAAAAAAGAGAGTTTCCTACAGGACAATATAGCTACCTTAGACCTAGTTATCCTATCTCCAGAAATTTATTCCATGTAAGCAATTGGATAAAATTGTTCAATGTAGCCTTATTTATAATATCCCTCCTCCTTCTGTTTTAATTTTCACCTCTGTATTTTTAATTTTTTCTTCAATGCTGGGGAGGGTCTTCTAATCCTAAAATTAAAGAAGTCGTACAAGCTTATCTTTCCCTGTAATTACCCTATTTTCCTTACTGGAGTAGACTGGGACAGACATTGCCCTTTCACTTTGTTAAGGATGCTTTTAGACACTTCTTGAGCAACCCAGGCACTTCCTGCTTTTCTAGTGCTGCTGCTGCTAAATTTCAAAGGAATCCTTCCGTGGGGATCATTTTCATAATGCAGTATTTGTAAAGTGCCTTCTGGTGCTTCTAAGATTTTGCTTTCTGTCTTCTGTGGGTCCCACTGGTAACATCCAGAAATTACTGGAGAATGTGTTGTGTGTGTCCTCTCTGCCGACTTCGTCTCCTTTGTTCCTCTTTATTAAATGGAAGCTCAAAAGTTCCCACTCTGGTAGGGCAAACTCCTGTAGCTGTGCAGAGCCACAGTGTCTACTTAAAACCTTCCAGTGGGTACAAGGTCACAGGTGTTCATACAGAAGCTTCCTCCCTCCCCTGGCTTGGGGCACAGATCAAAAAGTGAAGGATAAAAAAAAAAAAATAAGAGCCTCCCTGAGCCTTCCTGGGAGAGGCACTGACTGTATGTCAGACAGAAAAAGCTAACAATAGTATATGTAAGGCTATGTGCAGGTATACATTTCAACAGGTGTACAGACACAGTCTCCCCTCACCAGCTAAGCAACTCTGGGAGCACCATCTGGGGACCCTGCCCTCTGAGAGTGGCTACTACGTTTTTGCCCAAATTCTATTCCCCCCACCTCCGAGGCATAGTTGATTTACAATATTATATTAGTTTCAGGTGTAAGTCCTAGGTCTTTAATAATCCTCGGTCACTAAGAATAAGCACCGTGTTTAAGCACACAACTTGATCGGAAAGGCAGAGTTATAACAGGGTCCCTATAACCTCACCGGAGAAGGCAATGGCACCCCACTCCAGTACTCTTGCCTGGAAAATTCCATGGACGGAGGAGCCTGCAATCCCTTGAGTCGCTAAGAGTCAGACATGACTGAGAGACTTCACTTTCTTTCTCTTTTCACTTTCATGCATTGGAGAAGGAAATGGCAACCCACTCCAGTGTTCTTGCCTGGAGAATCCCAGAGATGGGGGAGCCTGGTGGGCTGCCGTCTCTGGGGTCGCACAGAGTCGGACACGACTGAAGCAACTTAGCTTAGCTTTAGCTTATAACCTCACCGGCGCACTCACAGGGGAATTCGGTCCCCAGCTACAGATTCGCAGGGACTGAGAAACGTCTACACAGTCAGTGCTGAGTCCTCCAGGTCTGCTCTTACCAAATGTTGAGGGGGTACCCGGGCTTTAAACTGGAGCTCTGTGCGAAGTCAGGACCCCAGGTTCATTCTGGAGGGAGCCACTTCACTCCTATTTCTAAGCAAAGTCTCGAGGCTTCCTAGGTTATTTCTATATCTCCATTAGTGGCTCGGCGGTATAGAATCCGCCTGCAATGCAGCAGACTCAGGAGACCCGAGTTACAGAAGGGGACCCTTCCCGACATGGGTCGGGAAGATCCTCTGAAGAAGGAAATGACAACCCATTCCAGTGTTCTTGCCTGGGAAATTCCATGGACTACAGTCCACCGGGTCGCAAAAGGGTCGGACACGACTGAGCACAGCACAGTACACACGCTCTCCTTAAGGAGGGCGACTCGCCTGCCCTTCGGCCCTTGGAAACTCAGAGCCTTAGTCTCAGAGCCTTAGATTTAGCTATTTGCCTATCAGATCTGCCCTGATCCCGTCCCACCGCCTTTCAACGGGCCAACCACACGCCTTTAGGCGGAGATTGGAATCCACCGGAACTCACAGGAAAAGGGCACCCGGGATTGGGGCAGCACCTCGCTTCCACTCTCTCCCGCGAGCGGCACCTTCTGGATCTGCGCTCCGCGGCGCGCTAGGGATAAGATCTGAGAAATGCGCCCGGGGCCACAGGCAGCGGAGGAGGCGGGGAAGGAACAACTTTCCCTCCGCCCTCTCACCGCAAGGCCCGGGAGGGGCGGCCCCGCAGGGGTCGGGCTCCTCGCCTTCCCCAGGCAGGCTCCCAGGCGCAATCTGGCCGGGAGGCTGGCGTAGGGGGGCGGGGGAGGAGGACGAGAGGGGCTTCCTTGTCTCCCGAGCCCCGCCAGATGTTAGAAAGGCGAACAATAGGGGAAACGCCGAGAAACAAAAGGCCATTCGCCTCGATCTCCATCGGCTCTGTCGCGTGGTCCCTGCGGGACGGACGTCTGGGAGGGGTCAGGGAGGTGGGTGAGGGGGGATCTTGAGAAGTCTGGGGTGTCGGTCTGGTACTTACTTGCCAGGCGCCGGGGGTCGGCCCTGTACCCTTCCAGAGGGGTCCAAAGGCAGGGAGGAGCAATCAGAGGAAAGTTGAAGGGTTTTCACCTTCTTCCTGAGTGCAGGGAAAGGGAGGGGCTGGATTCCAGATGTTTGACAGTTGTTGGCCCAGGGGTTACGAAGGATTTGTACGCCCTTTACACACCCTCTCCCTTCGCGAAGCATCAGCAGTCCCCGGGGCGACCCGGCCGACGCAGCGGAGTTTCCCCTTCTGAGTCCCGAGCCGAGCCTCCGCCTTCAATACCAAGACGCCCTAAACGTGGTCCCCCTGCCCGGGCGCACTTTGGTAAAAGTTTGTCTTCCCGCCACCCACAGTCCAGCATGCACTCTGCAATCATCTGCGATCCGGGATGGATTCGGGGACAGAGTCGTACCCGCCCCCTCCTCCCCAAGACAAGAACGAGTTCATTGATAGATCTTTAAAAATCAAGGCCCCGGAGCCCGGAGAGGACTCTCGTTCCAACCCGGGAAGGGAGCGGGAGGAGGCTGCCAGAAGCCAAGACGCGGGCAGGGGTCTGAGGCGGATTCCAGCCCCGGAAGCAGGCGGAGGGCGGGCGGGGAAACAGGGTCCGCCGCCTCCCGCCCTCCTGTTGCACTCGCCCCAGGTGTGCCCCGCACCTCTAAACCGCCCGGGCGCGACCCGGGGCGAGCGGCTGCGAGCTGCGCCACCTCCCCTCGCTCGAAGCGAGTTCTCACTCACCGTGGGGTTTTACCTTCAGCCCCGGGGCCCTGTCGGCTCGCCGCGCCGGGGCAGCTGCAGGCGGCGCGAGAGGAAGAGGGTGAGCTCGGGGCAGGAGGGGCGACGCTCGCGGATCCAGTGAGGGGCTCCCGGGCCAGCGCGCGCGGTCTCAGCAAGCGCGCGGGCGAGCGAGCACCGGGCTCCAGCTGCCGCCGCCGCCGCTCCAGAGCAGCCCCCACCGGCACCCGCAGAACGGCTCTCTTTTGCCAGGGCGCGAGCGGAGCGGGGACCCCCTGGCGGCCGCCTTCGGAATGGCAGCTCCCTTGGGAAAAGACGTCAGGTCGCCTTAGGGTCATCGTCCCTCCGGAAAGAGGTGGGGAATGGACCGTCTGAGCGGGGCTCCCAGCCTTGTGGAAAAAACATTGACCCTCTGGCCAGGGCGGGGAGAAAGCTATCAGATCAGAAAGAATGAGTTCTGGATCCACCATGGTCACATCCAAGGCACCTAGAGAGGGGGAAATTGCTTACCTTCTCCAAGATTTTTTGACTTGAAAAATGCTATGGACTGCCGGACAGAGAATAGCAGTCATCATTGGAAAATACTTCAAGATTCTAGCAAATTCACTAGAATAAGCTGAGGGTAATGAAATGAGCATGGACCTTGAATCCCAACCCACAGCCTGCCCCTTTCTCTTTGTGTGATATTGGTCTATCACCTCTAAACCTCAGTATTCTCTGTAAATTGGGAAGAGCAGTGTCTACCTGCAAGGGTGGTACTAAAGGATAAACTAAACATAGAGAGTATTCTTTGTTCATAGTAGGAGTCATGATATATAAGCCTCCTGAGGCAGAAAAAAATAATGTCTTCCATATTTTTTTATTCCTCGTATAATAACATCTTCGTCCACATCGACTGCGAAGTATACCAAATGACTAGGTATTACATTTTCTGATTCTCAGTACACACTTTAAAGAAGTTTAGAAACATATTAAGTAGAAACTAGACTACACAGAGAAACATCTCTCCCCCAAAAGCAGTTTCCACAACTACCAAGTGAGAACCTCTAAACCCACACTCAACCTTTACAATATCAAGTCTGATATTATAAGAAATATTTAATAGTCATGGTCTAATGATATCAACCCTGAATTAAAGGATTCCACTGAATTTTGTGTCATTTGGCAATGCAAAGATATTGAAGACTGTGAATATAAAACTCAAACTCAAGAAGAAAAAATGGTCAGGTACTAAAACCCATCCAACTAAGAAATGTTTCGAGTCACTGTTGACTCATGCAATCTCATTTCTAAGCTGTCTCAAACCTCATTCACTTCTTTAAAGCTCCTTTTGTCCTTTGGCCTCATGGCAATCAACTCTTCTTCCTCATCCAGAGCAATTAGGGTCAAAGTGTCTCTTAATTACTCTAGTTTACCTTCAGTAGTCCTTCTGTTTCACTCCTTTTCCCAAATCGGGAGGAGCCTGCTGCCTGCCCTAGAATTCTCATTACAGAGTTTTTCTGTCCTGTCAAGAAGAGAGGAAAAATAAGTTTTTCTGTCTCAGAAACTAGAGAAGAACATCAAGAGCCAACTTCTGCCCTTGAAGAAAAGGCTCAAGCTCCAGGGCACAGACAGGCAGAGTACGCTTAGGGCAAAGAAAACACTGGATTCTAATCAATAAGCATTCATGGAACTGTCTCTGCCTCTCTGCTTGGGTTTCAGCCTTGCCTCATCCCACTTGCTTCCCTTAGTGGCCCCTTCAATGGGAAGCAACAGTGAAGCTGGTGGGTTTGGGGGGAGACTTCATTATTTCCTGGGCTAACTTTCACCGGTGAGTGGGGTCAGTATGATGAATCACGTCCCATCTTCCTGATCCAGCTTCCCTGCCTGTGAGCTGGTGACTGGAAGAGGATGGCTCAACCTTCAGAATCTGCCCTGAAAGGCCAGCATTTTCAATCCAAGCCCTCCTTGGTCCAGTTTCTTAGTCTATTCAAGCTAGTGAAAGCAAATACTGTAGACTGGGCGGCTGATAAACAGAAATGACTTCTCACAGTTCTAGAGGCTGGGATGTCCAAGAGGAGTGCCCTGGCAGATTTGGTGTTTGACGATGGCCCATTTCCTCACTGACATCTTTTCTCTGTGTTCTCACATGGCAGAAGGGGGCAAGGAAGCTTTCTCAGGCCTCTTTGTTGTTTTTTGTTATTGTTGTTTTTAATAATTTAATTTTTGCTGCACACAGGCTTTCTCTAGTTGTGGCAAGTGGGGGGCTACTTTTCGTTATCGTGCACAAACTTCTTATTTGGTTGTGTCTCTTGTTGCAGAATGCAGGCCTAAGGCTCCAGACTTCAGGAGTTATGGCATATGGGCTCAGCAGTTGCAACTCCCAGGCTCTAGAGCACAGGTTCAGTAGTTGTGGTACATGCTATGAGGCATGTGGAATCTTCCTGGAACAGGAATAGAACCTATGTCTCCTACACTGGCAGGCAGATTCTTATCCACTGAACCACCATGCAAGTCCTCTCAGGCCTCTTTGATAAGGGCAGTAATTCTATTCACAAGGGCCCCTGACTTGTGATCTAGTTCAGTTCAGTCGCTCAGTTGTGTCTGACTCTTTGCGACCCCATGAATCGCAGCATGCCAGGCCTCCCTGTCCATCACCAACTCCCAGAGTTCACCCAGACTCACGTCCATCGAGTCAGTGATGCCATCCAGCCATCTCATCCTCTGTAGTCCCCTTCTCCTCCTGCCCCCAATCCCTCCCAGCATCAGAGTCTCTTCCAATGAGTCAACTCTTCGCATGAGGTGGCCAAAGTACTGGAGTTTCAGCTTTAGCATCATTCCTTCCAAAGAACACCCAGAACTGATCTCCTTTAGAATGGACTGGTTGGACCTCCTTACAGTCCAATGGACTCTCAAGAGTCTTCTCCAATACCACAGTTCAAAAGCATCAATTCTTCAGCTCTCAGCTTTCTTCACAGTCCAACTCTCACATCCATACATGACCACTGGAAAAACCATAGCCTTGACTAGACGGACCTTTGTTGGCAAAGTAATGTCTCTGCTTTTGAATATGCTCTCTAGGTTGGTCATAACTTTCCTTCCAAGGAGTAAGCGTCTTTTAATTTCATGGATGCAGTCACCATCTGCAGTGATTTTGGAGCCCCCCAAAATAAAGTCTGACACTGTTTCCAGTGTTTCCCCATCTATTTGCCATGAAGTGATGGGACCGGATGCCATGATCTTCGTTTTCTGAATGTCGAGCTTTAAGCCAAATTTTTCACTCTCCTCTTTCACTTTCATCAACAGGCTTTTGAGTTCCTCTTCACTTTTGGCCATAAAGGTGGTATCATCTGCATATCTGAGGTTATTGATATTTCTCCCGGCAATCTTGATTCCAGCTTGTGCTTCTTCCAGCCCAGCGTTTCTCATGATATACTCTGCATAGAAGTTAAATAAGCAGGGTGACAATATACAGCCCTGACGTACTCCTTTTCCTATTTGGAACCAGTCTGTTGTTCCATGTCTAGTTCTAACTGTTGCTTCCTGACCTGCATACAGATTTCTCAAGAGGCAGATCAGGTGGTCTGGTATTCTCATCTCTTTCAGAATTTTCCACAGTTTATTGTGAACCACACAGTAAAAGGCTTTGGCATAGTCAAGAAAGCAGAAATAGATGTTTTTCTGGAACTCTCTTACCTTTTCGATGATCCAGCAGAAGTTGGCAATTTGATCTCTGGTTCCTCTGCCTTTTCTAAAACCAGCTTGAACATCTGGAAGTTCACGGTTCACGTATTGCTGAAGACTGGCTTGGAGAATTTTGAGCATTATTTTACCAACGTGTGAGATGAGTGCAATTGTGTGGTAGTTTGAGCATTCTTTGGCATTGCCTTTCTTTGGGATTGGAATGAAAACTGACCTTTTCCGGTCCTGTGGCCACTGCTGAGTTTTCCAAATTTGCTGGTATATTGAGTGCAGCACTTTCACAGCATCATCTTCCAGGATTTGAAATAGCTCAACTGGAATTCCATCACCTCCACTAGCTTTGTTCATAGTGATGCTTCCTAAGGCCCACTTGACTTCACATTCCAGGATGTCTGGCTCTAGGTGAGTGATCACACCATCGAGATTATCTGGGTCATGAAGATCTTTTTTGTACAGTTCTTCTGTATATTCTTGCCACCTCTTCTGAATATCTTCTGCTTCTGTAGGTCCATACCATTTCTGTCCTTTATCAAGCCCATCTTTGCATGAAATGTTCCCTTGGTATCTCTAATTTTCTTGAAGAGATCTCTAGTCTTTCCCATTCTGTTGTTTTCCTCTATTTCTTTGCATTGATCTCTGAGGAAGGCTTTCTTATCTCTTCTTGCTATTCTTTGGAACTCTGCATTCAGATGCTTATATCTTTCCTTTTCTCCTTTGCTTTTCACTTCTCTTCTTTTCACAGCTATTTGTAAGGCCTCCTCAGACAGCCATTTTGCTTTTCTGCATTTCTTTTTCTTGGGGATGGTCTTGATCCCTGTCTCCTGTACAATGTCACGAACCTCCGTCCATAGTTCATCAAGCACTCTATCTATCAGATCTAGGCCCTTAAATCTATTTCTCACTTCCACTGTATAATCATAAGGTATTTGATTTAGGTCATACCTGAATGGTCTAGTGGTTTCACCTACTTTCTTCTATTTAAGTCTGAATTTGGCAATAAAGAGCTCATGATCTGAGCCACAGTCAGCTTCTGGTCTTGTTTTAGCTGACTGTATAGAGCTTCTCTGTCTTTGGCTGTAAAGAATATAATCAATCTGATTTCAGTGTTGACCATCTGGTGATGTCCATGTGTAGAGTCTTCTCTTGTGTTGTTGGAAGAGGGTGTTTGCTATGACCAGTGACTTCTCTTGGCAAAATTCTATTAGCCTTTGCCCTGCTTCATTCTGTACTCCAAGGCCAAATTTGCCTGTTACTCCAGATGTTTCTTGACTTCCTGCTTTTGCATTCCAGTCTCCTATAATGAAAAGGACATCTTTTTGGGGTGTTAGTTCTAAAAGGTCTTGTAGGTCTTCATAGAACCGTTCAGCTTCTTCAGTGTTACTGGTTGGGGCATAGACTTGGATTACTGTGATATTGAATGGTTTGCTTTGGAAACAAACTGAGATCATTCTGTCGTTTTTGAGATTGCATCCAAGTACTGCATTTTAGACTCTTTTGTTGACCATGACGGCTACTCCATTTCTTCTGAGGGATTCCTGTCCACAGTAGTAGATATAATGGTCATCTGAGTTAAATTCACCCATTCCAGTCCATTTTAGTTTGCCGATTATTAGAATGTTGACGTTCACTCTTGCCATCTCTTGTTTGACCACTTCCAATTTGCCTTGATTCATGGACCTAACATTCCAGGTTCCTATGCAATATTGCTCTTTACAGCATCGGACCTTGCTTCTATCACCAGTCACATACACAACTGGGTATTGTTTTTGCTTTGGCTCCATCCTTTTATTCTTTCTGGAGTTATCTCCACTGATCTCCAGTAGCATATTAGGTACCTACCAACCTGGGGAGTTCCTCTTTCAGTATCCTATCATTTTAGCTTTTCATACTGTTCATGGGGCGGTCCAAGGAGCAGTGGCTGTGCTGGTGCAGGAGGGCTGAGAGGAGCTACTCTACATTCAAGGTCAGGAGGGACAGCGGTGAGGAGATACCCCTCGTCCAAGGTAAGAGAAACCCAAGTAAGACGGTAGGTGTTGTGAGAGGGCATCAGAGGGCAGACACACTGAAACCATAATCACAGAAAACTAGTCAATCTAATCACACGGACCACAGCCTTGTCTAACTCATGACATTAAGCCAGCCGTGTGGGGTCACCCAAGACATGCGGATCATGGTGGAGACGTCTGACAGAATGTGGTCCACTGGAGAAGGAAATGGCAAACCACTTCAGTATTCTTGCCTTGAGAACCTTGTGACCTAATCACCTCCTAAAGGCCCCACCTCTCAACACCATCACTTTGTGGGCTGTCATTCAAACGTATGAATTTTGTTTGGAGGCGACACAAGCATTCACTGTAGAGCATCTTGGGCTACATCTCTTCTCCAATCCAGGTTTTATCAGAACCCTTTTTGTACAGAAAACCAATCCCATCATGAATTGAAGTAGCTATTGTTTCCCACTGACTATTTATTATTTCTTATGCATATGTGTCTTAGGTTGTTTGGAAAAGTAAGCTAAATGCAAAGAATGGGGGAGTGGGAAGGATTCAGATACCCAAAGTTCACCCACACTCATTGGATCCTCCCCATCAGACTCGCTCACACTGCTGTCTTCCCCATCTCTGGGAAGGGCTGCTCCAACCTGTCAGTTGCGTAAGGGCCCCGTGGAATCATCTTTGACTTTTCTCCTTTTCTATTCCACCTCTACACTATCTGAAAATCTCACTGATTTTTATCTTCAAGAGATATCCAGAAGCAGATCTCAGCCCACCACCCCCACAGTTGCCAGCATGGTCCAGCCACAGATACAGGCAGCCTGGAATACTGCAATAGCGTGCGAACTGGTTCCTCTGCTTACTGCCCACCCTGTATCTGCTTTCCTGCCCATATGTCACCGGTGTCATTCCTTTAAAATGTGTGTTGCATTTTGTCACTCTGCTACTCAAAAATCCTCCCGGGCCTTCCTGTCTTACTCAGAGTAAACCCAACACAAATCAGCATTCCTTCATCTCTGACTTTGTCTCCTCTTACTTTCCCCATCACAAATTCCGCTCCATCCGCACTGCCCTCTTTGATTCCCCCAAATACCAAGTAAACTTCTACCTCAACACTTGCTGCGCCCTCTGCCAGGAACACTCTTCAAGCAGATACTTAGTGGCTAACTACCTCATTTCCTTCAGCACTTACTCAAAAGTCACTGGAGCCTCCTCTTTCAAGTCTGTTTAAAATTACAATCAACTCCCATTCGCCTCTCCAGTTTCCTCCATTGGATTTGTTGCCATGTGATATACATTATATGTAGTGGTCCGGGCGCGGGTTGGAAAAGAATTTCCAGACATGAGGCAGAATGAGAGGGAAATAAAGTTTATTAGAGTGGGAGACACTGTTAGAACAGCGAGCCAGCTCAAGGGAGAACTGGTGTTGAATAGGGGTCCTTAGTCCACTTGTATACCTAGGTACAAGGAGTGGGATAGGGGTCTTGCAGTTCATTTGCTGCTTGGATGAGGCACATATACTGGGTGGGGGAGAGGGAAGTAAGGTAAATATCTTCTCTCTATGGGGTAGGAGGGGAGACAGGTTATACTGCTCAGGAGGACCTGAAATCTGTTAATAGTTACAACATGGGGGAAGGAAGGACGATAAGGGTATGGTTTTTCTGTTCCTGCATTCCAAGATGCTCCTTGGTTTTACCTGCTCTTTCGCCCTTGGGTCACCACATTCTTCCCTCTCTTTATTTTTACGGCCAGTTCTTTGGCCCCTTTGGATACCCTGCTCGTGTCTAACTATCTACCTATTTCCCTTCTCAGACATTTGGGAACCCAGTCTCAAAGGAAAAGGGGTGATGACCACTCAGGCTTCTTCAGGCTGTACAGGGGCATCGTGAGGCTCTGGGTTCCCTTTGCCTGCTCTCTGCCAGGGTGCGTTTACGATTTACAGAGGGAGATGGGAATTCATGGAATGATAAGGCGACTTGTTTCAGCATTGTCTGGGTGTTGGCCAGGGAATATTCTTATCATACTATCACTTAGAGATTTGTTGTATTCTAGAAGAAACAAACTTAACAAGAAAGTTAAAAGTACGTGGCCCAGAGATGAACAGAAGTGGAAAAGCTTCTGAGGACCTAGCCAGGAGAACCAGGATCAGACATTGGTTCATGTCATTAGTGTTTCTCTAGGTATGAGAAGATGCAAGAATTTGGGCTCATAAAATCTTTACCTGAAAACATCTATCTGAAGGCTGGTTCTTCTGGGTTTTTCCCAGAGCACAGGATGCTTATTTCTGATCTGCATCGTGAACTCCTTTCAGGCGGTGTTGAAGGTCAGCAGCTTGCAGTGGTTATAATGTAATCTTTGTAGAGGCAGCTGGCAAGTGCCAACTTCCAGTCAGCAGGGTCCCTTCATAGCCACATATTTGACCATGCTTTTGGGGCATTTCATGGCCACTGTGTCCTGCGGTGCTGGGAAGAGTCCTTCCCAAATCTAGGGAAGATTCCATTGACAGGCCACTCAGTGTGCTGTTATGGGACCAGGCCTTGCCAGTAGCAAAAATCTCTGGACCATACCTGTTTTACTAGCCTCTTGGTCCATGAAAATATTCCCTCTTGTTGCTTCTTCCCGTATCTAGAGTTACATTATTACAATCATTGATCTCATATGGAACTGCATATCAGCATTTTATCACAGGCTCAGTCACACACTTGGTAACGAAAGAAATAATCTTCTGAAACAAGTGACATAGAAAATAATATAGTTATAGCTAGCAGTTATTAGTAAGATCTTAAGTAAGAATTATAAGTCAAGAACTTTCATTAGGTAGAGCCCAGTATAACCCAGGTCATCTGACTTTATTTGTTAAATGACTCTGCTGCTGCTGCTGCTAAGTCGATTCAGTCGTGTCCGACTCTGTGTGACCCCATAGATGGCAGCCCACCAGGCTCCCCCGTCCCTGGGATTCTCCAGGCAAGAGCACTGGAGTGGGTTGCCATTGCCTTCTCCAGTGCATGAAAATGAAAAGTGAAAGTGAAGTCGCTCAGTTGTGTCCGACTCAGAGACCCCATGGACTGCAGCCCACCAGGCTCCTCCGTCCGTGGGATTTTCCAGGCAAGAGTACTGGAGTGGGGTGCCACCATATAGCCTCATGTTAATCTCCTGATTGTACATCACAGGGCATCTAATCTTTATCTGAAGATTGGTTACTGAGATAAGCTTTAGAAACAAACTTAGAGTGTCCTTTTTAATAACTTAATTAAATATTTTAGTGATATAACATAAGAACAAGGAACTATCTCAGAAGTGAGTCTTAGTAAACACTAGACCTTAATTAATGAAACTAGAAACTCAGTTTAACAATTAACAAAACTTAATACTCAGTGAAACATGATTTTTTTCATTATGAAGGCATTAACCCTGTAGCCAGGGAAGGCTTTAGCCCATCAAATAAAAACGAGGTTTGTCAGGGAGCCGGGAAAAGCCAAGTGGCCATCTTGGATTTCTCCTAGCCCTTGCTCTTTGATTTACAGCTATTGTTCACCCATTTTTAATTCCCCAATTTAGGAGTAGACTGTTGCCATGTTTGTAAGGACATCAGGATAGCAAAAGTCTAACCATGAGGGATTTTTTTTTTTTGTAATTTCTAGGATATCTGTATAAGTGACATCAACCATACAACCTGAGAAGATTCATCACTCCTCCAATAACACTTCCCATGTAATGTAACATGTCAAATGAACTCAGATAGTTTAACATCTCTCTTTGGGATATTTCAGGAGCCCTCTGGAGCATCTCAAAGTTAGCTAGAAGTCAAATGATTTAGGAAGTGTTTTCAATAAATACCAAAAGGGTTTATAACACTCAGTCAGATAGGATCATATAAGTCACTGTGAAACAATAGTTATTCACTTAGCCAAAGTTAACAAAAGATTTCAAAGGTAAACATAGAACAGATCACTTCAGAGGTAAAGAAACTTAAAATCCATTATCAAAGGCAGTTCAACATCACAAGAAAACTTGTATTTATGCACAAAACTCTTCCCTTGGGGTCCACTTTCCATAAAACCTTCTTATCACTTTCTGTACCCATTACTTTGTTCTCCCATCCTGAAACAGCCCCCTGTAAGTCAGACCTACTTCCTTTTTCCTTCGTAAAATATAATTTCATTCCTCATACCTGCTTTACTGAAAACACACATCATACTTTCCTTAAGCAACCAAGAAATGACTTTTATATTAACATTCTATAGATTGATGAACATAAATACCAGTGATAACTTCTTTAAAAAAAATTCTAGAGAACATCTCAGGATGGCATCAAACATTATTCATTAATAGTCCAAAATCTCTAGTTTCTCTATAAGAGGAAATTAGTGTTCAGTAATAGAAGTTTCAGAATCTTATTTTATTTGGAAATTACCTAGCTATTCAATAAACTTCTGTCACTTAGTTTAGCGCAACCCTAGAAACTCAGGTTACCAAAATCTGGAGAGACTGTTTTAGACAGACATTTCTAAATTATAATTATTCTTAATAGAGTTTATCTAAAAGCTTATATCTCATTTACATTTTTTTTTGAAGTTTCTTCATTTGAGGTACTTTCCTTGCTGACAAACTTGTATATAACAATATAACAATACTTAACTTATACTTAACCTAGGCCTTTTCATACTGTTCATGGGGTTCTCAAGGCAAGAATACTGAAGTGGTTCGCCATTCCCTTCTCCAGTGGACCACATTCTGTCAGCCCTCTCCACCATGACCTGTCCGTCTTGGGTGGCCCCACATGACATGGCTTAGTTTCATTGAGTCAGACAAGGCTGTGGTCAGTGTGATCAGATTGGCCTGTTGACTGTGATTGTGGTTTCAGTCTGTCTGCCCTCTGATGCCCTCTCTCAGTGCCTACTATCTTACTTGGTTTTCTCTTACCTTGGACGTGGGATATCTCTTCACGGCTGTTCCAGCAAAGCGCAGCCGCTGCTCCTTACCTTGGACATGAAAGAGGACACTGAAAAAGTTGGCTTAAAGCTCAACATTCAGAAAACGAAGATCATGGCATCTGGTCCCATCACTTCATGGCAAATAGATGGGGAAACAGTGGGAACAGTGGCTGATTTTATTTTTCTGGGCTCCAAAATCACTGTAGATGGTGACTGCAGCCATGAAATTAAAATACACTTACTCCTTGGAAGGAAAGTTATGACCAACCTAGACAGCATATTCAAAAGCAGAGACATTACTTTGTCAACAAAGGTCTGTCTAGTCAAGGCTATGGTTTTTCCAGTGGTCATGTATGGATGTGAGAGTTGGACTATAAAGAAAGCTGAGTGCGGAAGAATTGATGCTTTTGAACTGTGGTATTGGAGAAGACTCTTGAGAGTCCCTTGGACTGCAAGGAGATCCAACCAGTCCATCCTAAAGGAGATCAGTCCTGGATATTCATTGGAAGGGCTGATGTTGAAGCTGAAACTCCAATCCCTTGGCCACCTGATGCAAAGAGCTGACTCACTGGAAAAGACCTTGATGCTGGAAAGATTGAGGGCAGGAGGAGGCAGGGATGACAGAGTATGAGATGGTTGGATGGCATCACTGACTCGATGGACATGGGTTTGGGTGGACTCTGGGACTTAGTGATGGACAGGGCAGCCTGGCATGCTGTGGTTCATGGGTTCGCAAAGAGTCAGACACAACTGAGCAAATGAACTGAACTGAAACCTAGGCACAATGAAAATATTATGCTTAATGTTCATGAAGCTTGCTGCTGCTGCTGCTAAGTAGCTTTAGTCGTGTCCGACTCTGTGCGACCCCATAGACGGCAGCCCACCAGGCTGCCCCGTCCCTGGGATTCTCCAGGCAAGAACACTGGAGTGGGTTGCCATTTCCTTCTCCAATGCATGAAAGTGAAAAGTGAAAGTGAAGTCGCTCAGTCGTGTCCGACTCTTCGCGATCCCATGGACTGCAGCCCACCAGGCTCCTCCATCCATGGGATTTTCCAGGCAGGGGTACTGGAGTGGGGTGCCGGCACAGACATGTCTATATTATATTAGCAAACATTAACACTAGATACATAATATTGAAAATTTCCCAGTTCACGTGAATCTGAAATTTATTTAGGTTAATTTCTCTTGTATTTAGAATTGCTTGATTTGTAAGTGCTTACTTTTCTTTAGGCCAATTAAATTAGAACTCATTTACAACTTCAGTAATATTATTAAAAAATAAAAAAAGACACACACTGAGACATACATAAATCCAGAGAGACAGAAAGAGATCTCATAGTTTTCTGCTTGAGATTTAAAATGTCTTTTTGACACATCCCTTTTTTCTTTTTATTGTGCTTGAAGTTCTAATTTGCCCAAGGCTGAGGTCTCAGGCAAAGTGGGCCGTATATTTCAAGGACATGGAAAGGGTTAACTTCAAGCTTTTCCCTAGGCAGGCCTTTTAAAGAGCTAGTTGTTTGTAATTGCATATGCAAAAGAAACCGGTTTTGCAGTTTCCAAGAAAAAAAAAAAAATTCATTTTAACCAGTTTTCTCCGGAGTCTAAAGAATATCACGGCCATCCTGTGTCAAAAAGTAATCTTTCCTTTCTGGTCATAGTTTTATAGCTAAAATACAGAGCAAATAGTGCTCAAATTGACTCTGATATCAGGGGCAGATCAGCTGATAAAAATCTTGGATTGTCCCTCTGGTGGGAAGTGAGGTCTTTGTCCCATCAGAAAAATCTGAAGGGTTAAGGGAATTTGCAGGAGTGGGGAAAGCTTGGTCTTTCTCCACCCTGAGAAACAGGAGTAGTTAGAAGGGAATTCTTTAGAATGTTAAGAGAGTTTTTGATCCCTCAGGCTTTTGAAAATAGGAGAAAGACCTGAACCAAAGGAACCTCAGAATTCTTTCCTAGAGCTCATGTGGATATGAAACGTCAAGTAAGGGTCGTCTAGGAAGTCTGATGAGAGAGACAGAGGGGGACAGGAGATGGGGGGGGGTGGGCAACAGAAAGACACATGCGGCATGAGTCCCTCAAACCCGGATTCTGACTGAGGGCCATGAAGGACTGACGTAAGGAAATTCTGAGTCCTTTCCCTGCTTTTGGCAAAAGCTAGTGTGCCATTTAGTCATTTTTTGGGTCCCCCAGTTTGTATTGGGACCAGGCCTTTTGCAGGGTCAAAATTGTCCAGTTTCTGAGAAGGTAGCCAAGAGGTGAGTCTGAGAGAGGCTCCTGTGACATATCAGAACCCATCCTTAGCCTATATGCCAAGGAACTGGGGGGTACTGAGAGTCACCGGCTGGCAAAAAGGTGTCCCTTTTTGTCTCAGCGATGTCTCCGTGCAACTAATGGCACAAAAATGGCCAACATTCCCAAAAGCCACGTCTGACAGTGAGAGGTGATCTCTGAGTACCGAGCGGCTAAGGCACCATGTGACCTGGGTAAAGAAAGACAGAGCTAAGGCACCATGTGCCCCAGGCAGAGAAAGAGATTTCTCACCCGGAGCAACCGGGTGAGTCACCATTTGGCAATCCCCTGAAATGCAAAAGGCGCCTTTGGGATGGCTCAGAGGCAACACCTGCTGCTGCTGCTAAGTCACTTCACTCGTGTCCGACTCTGTGCGACCCCATAGACGGCAGCCCACCAGGCTCCCCCGTCCCTGGGATTCTCCAGGCAAGAACCCTGGAGTGCGTTGCCATTTCCTTCTCCAATGCATGGAAGTGAAAAGTGAAAGTGAAATCACTCAGTCGTGTCCGACCCTCAGCGACCCCATGGACTGCAGCCTACTAGGCTCCTCCGTCCATGGGATTCTCCAGGCAATAGTACTGGAGTGGGGTGCCATCGCCTTCTCCGGGATGGCTCAGAGGCAACACCTAGGCTCCTGGAAATCAATCTGGACCAAAAGGGAAAGAAGTGAAAGTGACAGGGAAGAAGGCTGAGGAATCCGCCTTACAATCCTACTGGGGAGGCGGTGGCCAGGGGACAATGACCTCTGTTTTGCTTCAACCACTATGCGCCTGACTCGGTGCACAGATGTTGTCTTGCTGGGGGCAGATGCCCTTGTGGCCTGATCTGTTCTGTGTCTGCCTTATCCTCACACAGGTGTCTTCATGTGGCAGGCGTCCTAATGATTTTTAAGTGCTTGACCTGTGCCCACACAATATTGGTTGGCCTAGTCCTCAGGAGAGAAGAAAAAGGAGAGACCCTCACCCTTTCGGGCAGCAATTACTGGGGCTCAGTGAGCAGTGCAGCCTTTGGAACACACCAGAGGGTAACCCTGGCCAGAGTTCCTCAGTGGCTTCTATAGCACTTACCTGTTCGCACAGGGTCCCTGTGAGAAAGGAGAAGCGAGGAGGTGGGGAAAGAGACCCCAAGTTCCCCATATGGGCCACCAGAAATGTCGTGGTCCGGGTGCAGGTTGGAAAAGAATTTCCAGACGTGAGACAGAATGAGAGGGAAATAAAGTTTATTAGAGTGGGAGACACTGTTAGAACAGTGGGCCAGCTCAAGGGAGAACTGGTGTTGAACAGGGGTCCTTAGTCCACTTGTATACCCAGGGTACAAGAAGTGGGATAGAGGTTTTGCAGTTCATTTGCTGCTTGGATGAGGCACATATACTGGGTGGGGCAGGGGGAGTAAGGTAAATATCTTCTCTCTATGGGGTAGGAGGGGAGACAGGTTATACTGCTCAGGAGGACCTGAAATCTGTTAATAGTTACAACATGGGGGAGTAAGGATGATAAGGGTATGGTTTTTCCATTCCTGCATTCCAAGTCCCTCCTTGGCTTTTTCTGCTCTTTTGTCCTTGGGTCACCACATTATATATACGGCCTGTAAAACTTCCCCAGTGGCTCAGACAGTAAAGAATTTGCCTACAGTGCAGGAGACCTGGGTTTGATCCATGGGCCAGAAAGATCCCATGAGAAGGGAATGGCAACCCACTCCAGTATTCTTGCCCGGAGAATTTCATGGAAAGTGGAGCCTGGCAGGCTACAGTCCATGGGGTTGCAAAGAGTTGGACATGACTGAAGCAACTTAGCACAAAATAGCACATGTCTAATGCCTGTATGAGCGACTTCACTTTCACTTTTCACTTTCATGCATTGGAGAAGGAAATGGCAACCCACTCCAGGGTTCTTGCCTGGAGAATGCCAGGGACGAGGGAGCCTGGTGGGCTGCCATCTATGGGGTCGCACAGAGTCGGACACGACTGAAGCAACTTAGCAGCAGCAGCAATGCCTGTATTCATTCTCTATGGATGCTATAATAAATTACCCAAAACTGAATGGCTTAAAGTAATACAAAATTATTATCTTATGGTTCTGGAGCTTAGATGTCCTACACAAGTTTCACTGGGCTAAAATCAAGATGTCAGCAGGGCTGCATTCCTGTTTTAAATCAATAGGGGAAAATCAGTTTCCGTGTTTTTACTAGCTTCTGGAGGCCACCCACATTCCTTGGCTCATAGCCCCCCTTCTCCATTTTCAAAATCAGCAAGGGTAGGTCAAATCTTTCTCATATTGCATCACTCTGGCCTTTTCTGCTTCCCTCTTCTATTTATGGGAAATTGACATTGAAGCCAACCAGAAAATCCAGGATTATCTCCTTATGTTAAAGTCAGATGATTAGCAATGCTAATTCCATCTGCAACCTAATCCCCTTTGTAGTGCAATATATTCACAGGTTAGGGAGATAAGGATGTGGATGCCTAGAGAAGCAGTTATTTCATCTACAGGCTGCCTAGTTACTCTTCCCACTAGGGTATAACTCCATGAGACAAGGATTTTATCTATTCAGTTTATTGCTCTGTCTCTAGACTAGCTCAATAAAAGTATAGGAAATGTGTAGATACTTGCTATGGACTGAATTTTTGTTCCCTACTCCATGCCCCCTCCCCTGCTGCAATTCACATATTGAAACCCTAATCCCCAATGTGACAGTATTTGAAGATATGGCCTTTGGGAGGTAATTAGTGTTAGATAAGCTGAACGGGCATGGTTGGGGTAGGGGGCGGTGCTTCCCAGGTGGCTCAGTGGGTAAAGAAACCACCAGCCAATGCAGGAAATGAAGGAGATGAGGGTTCGATCACTGGTCAGGAGGATCTCCTGGAGGAGGGCATGGCAACCCCTCCAGTATTCTTGCCTGGAGAATTCCATGGGCAGAGGAGCCTGGTGGACTGCAGTCCATGGGGTTGCAAAGAGTTGGACATGACTGAGCGACTAACACACACACACACACTTGCTAAGTACTTTACATGAAGTATCCCATTTAATTTTCAGAAGATCCCTATGTGGTAGGTACAGGTGAAGACACTATAGACTAGGAAGTTAAATTAACTTGCCTAGGGTCATGCAGCTAGAACATCATGTAGGTGGGTTTTAGACTGGACAGTATGACTTAAGCCCATGGCCTTAACCCTCACACTCCACTGCCCCTATCGCATGGCAATGGGCAAACCTGAATCTTGCCCTCAAGATTCTTCCAATCTAGTAAAAATGATAAGAGAAACACAAGCAATAACACACACTCACAAAGACTATGGAGTGTAGTGCAGGAGAGGCCAGCATGTTTTTGTGGAGCATAGTGATGGGATAGATTAATTCTGGTTGGAGCTGATTATAGGCAACTTTAGGGAGGATGTGGCATTTGGGCTGCACTTAAGATGGTGGACATTGGTGGAGTTGGATGGAAAGGCTGTTTCAGGCAGAAGGAGCCACAGGAGTAAGGATACCCGAAAGGAGAAAAATGCTAATGTGTTCCAGAAACCCAGATTCATCTTGTTGGTATGGGGACTATGCATGCAGTTAGAGGATGAGGGCTGGGATCCCAAAAACTAGGCTAGAGATCAGGGGGATTTAATGATTTTGTTAACAGTTCTTAATGGAGAAAAATGACCTCAAGGAGCTTCCAAAGTAATGTCTGAAGCTGTAACTCAAAAGGCAACAAGCAGTAGAGAAAAATGAACATCTTGTTGAATAAATTGTGTTCAGAAGCTGCTAACTGTTTGCAGGGCAATCCTGGACCTACAAATCCGAGTTCAGGGCACAGCCTCAAATATAGGAGGCTCCAAAGCTTCTAAAAGCGGGCAAATATGGACAGTGAGAACGACTGGCCCCTCCCAACCTTTGCACAAGTATGGTCTCACCACTTCCACTTCACAGATAAACGAACTAAGGCTGGAAGGAGTAAGTGATTCATCCCAGAGGACACAACCACTAAAATTGAGACACTGAATCTGGATCTCATGACCATCAGTGTTCTGTGTGTCCTGATACATAAGTGGAAAAGGCCACAGGGTGTATTAGTCCCAGAGGAGGAGGCTGTCAGCTTTTAGGCTCTTTCACATCCCAGGTTCCTATGGGGTAAATCTGAGGAATTTGGGTGTGGCTACTCATGAATCTCACTTCCAAGCTCTTCTAGGCAGCAGAGAGAAGCCAGAATTATCTGAAAGATGAAGTACAGAGAGACAAGGTTCATAGTAATCAAGAGAATGGGCTTCGAAGTCTGAAAGACTGACGTTAGCTGTGTCTAGTCTCTCTGAGTCAGCTTACTTCGTTTCATAAAATGAGGTAAATGACACACGTAATTGTACGGACTCAATGGAGGGCTTCATGTAACGTGCTTAGCAGAGTACCTGTCATTTTAAGTGCTATCAGGTAAGTGCTCAAAAACCTGTGTCCTCCTCCTTCCAGTCATTCTCAGCCACCCTCACACAGCCCCTCCCCTGGGAGAGTAAGCTGTCCCAGCTCTCAGTGCGTGTTACACTCCACACTGAATCCAGAAGACCCACTGTCCCTTGGGGTGACGTCTCCTGGGATTGGGAACAAAAAGAGAAGGTTTCTGGTGAGGTCGATACAGAATGAATAACGTTCATATTTCTTGTCAAGTCAGTGCAGATTGTTTTTCATCATTTTCAGTTCATGCTTTATACATACATTTCCTGGAAGAGGAAAGTCATGCTGGTCTTCAGTGGTATATGGGAAAAGTCCCAGAAAGATTCTGTGGCCAGACCACTTCATTACAGATTCCTCTGAGAGGGCACCAAAAGAGCAAAGGAATGTCAGAAGGGTATCACCATAGCAACATCATAACAATCAGACTGCAACAGAGTAAAAGTGGAGAGAGCGTGTATGCCTTGTCATTGATGAACATAGGCTCACAGTTACGTTGCCCTGGAGAGCAGTGCTCAGAGTTCAAGGGCTACTCCAGTTCGGTTTGGTGAGAGGTGAGATTTGGTGAAAATTCTGTTCATTTTGGCCGAGTTATTGTGCGCTAAACTGATTACTACAGGTGGCTTGCTAACAAACAGTAGATGTTCTCAGAGTGTCTCCTTTGATCCCAAGCAATGATGATTTGCAAGGCTAAGTGTCTACATAACAAATCAAAAGTAAGGGCTTACCCACTTTGATTTTGTTTACAAAATCCTGACTAGTCACAAGTTTGGAGGGATTGTCTCAGTGCTTTATGGGATCTGTGATACAAGCATTTATGTTAGTGAATTCTGGGTTCTGGAAATAAATGTACATATTTCCCCCTAAGCACTGACATAATGGCAATTCAAAGAAAAGTGTATATGTGTGTGTGTGTGTGTGTGTGTGTGTGTATCAAGCAATTTCAAACCAGGACAAAACTCCATATATCCATGTTGTTTTTAAAGTGACACTGGATGTCCATAGTCATTTCCACTGAAATGATACTCTATGGTACTGTTCAAAGTTCTAGCAGCAGCTAAAAAAAAAAAAAAAAGTGCAATTTAGAATCACAGTGGATAATTACCTGCCTTCAATTCTATAGGCATAGAATGAATATTCTTTCCTAAGTCGTTTATTGAAAGGAGACTGTGAGCCTTCTTTCTGTTTTTAAGATCTGTTTGCACTTTTCATAGAGACCCAATGTTATTCCAGTTCTTCCCTACTAGGCTGGATTTAGGGTTTCTAACATAATTTGAATCTTTAACGGGCGACTCTTCTCATCAGAAGATAAGCCTGTTTTTGCTCGGGCCTGACACAAGCTGAGTGTGGCACACTTGTGGTTGGCCTCAGCACTTGAACAACGGAGAGAAAATCGTCTCACCATTAAACAGATCAACTTAGATATGATCCAAGGAGGGATGGTTGCCAGGAGAACCAACAACTAATGTAGTCTTCTTTAAAGACCCGGTAGTCTAGTTCCCCCAAATCAATTTAAGAGTGAGTCTTGAACACCTCTCTTAAGTGGGAAAATCAGACCATTGTATGCTCATGGATTTGGGAAGTCATGCTCTCAGAGTAGTTCATACAGAAGGGCATAGGAAGATAGAGAAGAGGCTGGTGTGTCATGGATGCTTCGAACTTGCTTACATCCCTTTCCTTCTTCCAAATAGGAACATAACATGGGTATCAAATAGACCTTCTCTTCAAGAGGTGAAAACACTGCCATACCTTTGTGATCAGTGCCTACCCACTGGGTGGCCAATAAGTCAGTCATGAGCCCCTGCCTACCTTGGAGGGCCAACCAAGAAGTTGTGCAGATACAGTTCTCCTTGAATATCTGTGCAAAGAAACAAAAGAAACTACTGTCAGACTCAAGGTGCCGTGGAAGAACTTCTCTCAAGCAACCCCTGCCTTCCCAGCATAAAAAATAAACAAGATTTTCCTTTTCCTATCATAATTAAGGCAAGACACAAAAGCGAGGCCATTACTCACCCTGTTCTACATTAGTCCCCAGCTGTTTCACCTACTCGGGACCTTCTTTCCTCAAGATTCCAATTAGATTTGATATACTGCTCAATATTAATTTCCTCCTAAGAAGCTACATCACCATTTGGAAAGCCCCTTGGGTTGAATAATTATTGAATTTCTGAATGGCCTCCAGCCAACCTCAAATGTGATATTGTTTCATGTCCAATAATATGAAAAAGACTTTGCCCTGGGCATTGAACAGCTGTGATGATGCTTTTCTGAAGAAGTACAGCTCTCTGAAAGGTTTTCAGGGAAGTTTCATTTTAAACTGTCCCTGGGTCTTACGGTCTGCTCAGCAGAGTCCCCATTGGATTATTTCCTTCCTTCCTTCTTTCATTTATTCTCTCCTCCTCCCTCCCATTAGCCCTCTGTCTTCCCTTCCTCCTTTCTTTCTCTCCCTTCCTTCCTTTGTTACTTTGTTTCAGAGAGGATTTATGACAGCTAGGTCCCTCATCAAGATTTCCACCCAGTATTCCAGAAGAAGAAATCTCCTTTTTTATAAAAATAGAATTACACTTCCATTCCCTTTCCATGGCTTTTCGCTTCCCTGGGTTCTTTTTTGTTTGTCTCAGCAGATGCTAAATCAGGTTTTCACTTGAAGTGGTTTCTCATTGCTACTCAAGTTGGGGCAGAGTCTTCACCAGAAACCCAAAAGAAAGCACAAGTGAAGAGCTGGAAGGACATTAGAGTTGATTTGCTTCAGCGTCTAGTACAGCTCCAGAATTTTCCAGGCGATGGAGGGCAGGGGATTCATATTTATTGAGTGCCTGGTATGTGCTAGGGGCTGTGTTGGGCATTTTCACTTCTATTAGCGCCTCTTATCCTCACGATGACCTTGGATGGTAGGTATGCTTCATCCTCATAGTGGCTTTTCCTCTTTTTTCTTTTAGTCAGCCTGCTCTCTAACTCCAGCTTCTTATAATCACCTCCCAAATAAACTCATTGTCCTGGAGTCTTTGTTTTAGGCTCTGATTTGAGGGGAATCCAAACCGAAATCCTTGGGTTCCTGCTGGACTGGAAATGAAAACCGTCTTGCATGCAGATTAGTAAGGGAGAAGGTTATTGTCCTGAGTTCTGCAAGAAAATAGACTAACCCAGAGAGAAACCCTGAAGCAGAGGAAACAATTCCAAGCCAGGAACTCTATTAAGAAAATTTCCCTTAAGTAGAATTTTCTTTGAGAAAATACATGCAAAATGTTCACTCACTGCCACATGCGTGGCAGACAATACATCCAGTCACTGTTCTTCTCTTCTGAATAAATCTTCAATAGAAGTCGCCTGGTCATCCTCACTTATCTGTCAGTCTATTTTTAAAACTTATTTCTTGGGCTGTGCTGGGTCTTCAGCACATTACTGCTCTCAGGTTTTTTTTCTCTAGTTGTGGCAAGCAGGGGCTTCTCGTTGTGGTGGCTTCTCTCGCTGTGGAGCACAGGCTCTACGGTACTGCAGATCAGATCAGATCAGTCGCTCAGTGGGCTTCGGTACTTGCGGCACGGTGGACTCGAGAGCTGCCGCTCCTGGGCTCTAGTGCACAGGCGCGATAGCTGTGGCGCATGCGCTTAGTTGTTCCACTGCCTGCGGGATCCTCCTACCAGAGGATCAAACTCGTGTCTCCTGCATTGGTAAGCAGAGTTTTTACCACTGAGCCACCAAGGAAGAAACCCTGTCCATCAGTCTTAACTGCATCCTGGGGAATTTTCCCCCTGCTGTTCACGCAAGGAACAAGACACAGCCATCCTTCTCTACCTGGAAGGCAGCACAGAGTGTTAGCTGAAGTAAGTTGTGGGCCATAGAGGCAGGTCAGGTTCTAGTCAGCTGGGTGACTAAGTCTCACTGGTTTTGCTGCAGAAACGATCTCCCAGATTCAGCGGCCGAAACCCCTAAGGCTAATGTCTTGCTCACGTGACGTGCTTGGATTTGGTGGATGGGGGTCGGGGAGGTTGTGCTTCCGAGGCTCCCACAGCAAAACTGAGGCTGTGGAGCAGCCACTTTCCAGAATGCTGATGGTCGCTGTGACAGAGTGCAAAAGAGGCAGAGCTCACACTGATTTTGTTCATTCTATCTGAAAGCGACCCATGTCTCTTGCTCAAGGTGAACGCAAAGTACTATCCAACTTTTAGGTAAGAGAAAAGAGAGGTCGAAAAGCAAAACACCTGCAAAAAACGTCTGTTTGGATAGTCTTTCCACCTGAGTTTCAGTGTCTTTGTGGTGTACCATGCTGCTGCTGCTAAGTCGCTTCAGTGGTGTCCGATTCTGTGTGACCTCATAGATGGCAGCCCACCAGGCTCCGCCGTCCCTGGGATTCTCCAGGCAAGAACACTGGAGTGGGTTGCCGTTTCCTTCTCCAGTGCATGAAAGTGAAAAGTGAAAGTGAAGGTGCTCAGTTGTGTCTGACTCTTCATGACCCCATGGACTGCAGCCCACCAGGCTCCTCTGTCCATGGGATTTTCCAGGCAAGAGTACTGTGTACCCTGGGGGTATTCAATTTCTGAGGTTGTTGTGAGGGTTAAATGAGAAATGGCACATAGCCATTATTCCATAAATGTGGCTTATTTGTATGCCTGAAATATAGTATACTGATAAGTCACTTCAGTCGTGTCCGACTCTGTGCGACCCCATAGATGGCAGCCCACCAGGCTGCCCCGTCCCTGGGATTCTCCAGGCAAAAACACGAGTGGGTGAAATATAGTATAAAGGCTTACTATAAACAATAGCAAGCTCTTCAACCTTTTTCTATAAATTGCACTATCTAGTCTTTAAAAATGATTCCTGTGTGCTTTCTCTGAATTTCTCCAAGTTTTGTCTGTTCTGAGATGTGGATTCTAGCACAGTGTTCTCAGTCTAGAAAGGCCCTCCCTACTACTAAGAGATGAGAGAGTACTCTATATTTTTTTTTTTGGAAGGGGAACTATTCGAATATAAAATGATGATCATGATATTTAGTATTTATAGCAAGTATTGTTCTGGTATAGAGATGAAACAGTGCAGAAGTTCATCAGAACAGTATGGGTCTCATTAGAAAGAATGTATTACTATGATGCTCAGAAAACTCAGGCTGGCTATGAAGTTACTAGAACAGTGTGGGCTTCTTTGGCCAAGTGTGTTATTATAATTTCAGTGGAACCATTATCCTGTCAAGAAAACACATGGTAAAACCTGCAGGGGCTCCCTGGGACTTCATGAGAGAGAGTGGATGCTGACTTTCCCTAGGGAAGGCAGAAGCCTGGTGGGGTCTGAGCAAGGGCCTGAGGCATAGCTTGTACCCACAGCTGCCTCCTAGGCCCTCATCAGCCTAGCTTTTGGCTCGGAAAGCTAGCACTTTGAGTATCTAGTCAGGAGACTTTCTCATTTTCCTTGGGTTGATCCCACCCCTCCTCCCCCCTCCCCATCATCTTTTCACATGATGGCAATCAACTCCTAGTTTTATAAGGTGTTCTTTATTCTGGCAGAATTTAGGCCAGGGACTTTCTGTTCAGCAAATGGCTTGGCTCACGTGGACCCTGGGGTTGTTTACGTTTTTTAGGACTTGCTATTGCGAAACCCTAGTTTATTTTACGTACTTGGACTGCTTTTGCCAGAATGAATTCATTTGCTCAAGTTATTTTTAAAATGTACTTTTTCTTAGCTTTTTAGAGACGCTCTAGTCTCTTGTTTGTGTGGGTCTAGGCCAGAAAAAAAACAAAGCAAAACAAAAAAACGCGGTCTATTGATCGAAGCCAGGAAAAATGTCTAGCCAATGTGGATCAAAGGAGGTTCTCAGTTTTGAACAGAAAATTCTCTCCTCCCTGGATGCTGACTTAACACTGAGTGGTGCTAGTCCCAGGGCTGAAATCCTTGATGCTTCCAGAACCAAGAAGGCCCTGCAAATGAGTCTCAGACTGCTCCTGCAGGTATGCTGGAGGAGGCTTTCAGGATAGTCACTGGGAAAAAAATACCTTCTGTTGTCAGTTGGCTCCTCCACAGTCCAGTAGGGAGACCACTGGAGGCTGTAGGGCCACACACACCCACGACCTCGTCTGGGCCAAATGGGCTGATTCACCAGACTACCTTGCAAACAATTTTTTTGTGTGTATGAGTGTGCTTTTATTTCCTTTTTTTAAAAAAAAATGTTTTATTGAAAAATAATTGATTTAGTGTTGCATTAATTTCTGCTGTACAGCAAAGTGATCCATATATTCTTTTTCATGTTCTTTTCCATCATGGTTTATCACAGGGTATTGAATATATTTCCCTGTGCTATACAGTAGGACCCTGTTTATCCATCCTATATATAATCATTTGCATCTGCTAATCCCAAACTCTTGGTCCATCCCTCCCCCTGGGCACCCTCAAGTCTGACCTGTGTCTGTGTCTATTTCTCTTTTGTAGTTGTTTGTGGCATTTTTAGATCCCACATATAAGTGACATTGTAAGGTGCTTGTCTTTCTCTGACTTCTTTCAATTAGTATGATAATCTCTAGGTCCATTCATGTTGCTGCAAATGGCATTATGTCATTTTCTTTTTAATGGATGAGTAGTATTCCATTGAATATGAGCAGCACATCTTTATTCAGGCATCTGTTGGTGGACATTTAGGTTGCTTGCATGTCTTGGCTATTGTGAACAGTACTGCTGTTTACATAGGGCTGCATATAACTTTTTATAGTTTTGTCAGATACATGGCCAGTAGCGGGATTGGAGCATCATATGTCAACTCTATTTTTAGATTTTTAAGGAACCTGCACACTGTTCTGCATTGTGGCTGCACCAGTTCACATTCCCACCGAGTGCTGAAGAGTTCCCTTCTCACCACACTCTCTCCATCATTTGTTATCTGTAGACTTTTTAAAGATGGCGATTCTAACTGGTGAGAGGTAGTACATACCCAGGGGTTTTGATTCCTTGCAAACATTTTATTTCACAACTGGTTTTTAAACATAACTCTTTAGGACCTAGATTCTTACTTTTGGGGGAAATCAGAAACCCCTCTGAGAATCTGATGAAAGCTATGGCTCCACCACTCAGAAAAGTATATGTACATACAAACATTTGTCAGTGGTATCACTGGGATAATATCCAAGAACTCCCAAGGTGGGAATGGGGGCATAAATCCCATTGATTCAGAATTTGGGGAAGCTTCAAAACTGAGATTAATGGTATGTGGATACTATTCATTCTTTTGGAACTTGTTGAGTTCCAGGAACTACACTGGAAGATGGGGACACAGTGGTGCATAAGACAAGGATCCAGCCTTGTGTGTGAAGGCTGCAATTTAATGGAGACAAACCTAGAATAATTGTGATTATAATGAGTTAAGTGTTATGCTGGGCCTGTAAGTATGGAAACCTCTAAGAACTCTGAATGAAGGGTAGTTAATTCAACACGTATTTGATAAACATATTATGTGCTAGACAATTAGGTGTAAGCTAGTGCACGTGGAACAACAGACTGGTTCCAAATAGGAAAAGGAGTTCGTCAAGGCTGTATATTGTCACCCTGCTTATTTAACTTATATGCAGAGTACATCATGAGAAACGCTGGGCTGGAAGGAGCACAAGCTGGAATCAAGATTGCTGGGAGAAATATCAATAACCTCAGGTATGCAGATGACACCACCCTTATGGCAGAAAGTGAAGAGGATCTAAAAAGCCTCTTGAAGAGGGTGAAAGTGGAGAGTGAAAAAGTTGGCTTAAAGCTCAACATTGAGAAAACGAAGATCATGGCATCTGGTCCCATCACTTCATGGCAAATAGATGGGGAAACAGTGGGAACAGTGTCAGAATATTTTTGGGGGCTCCAAAATCACTGGAGATGGTGATTTCAGCCATGAAATTAAAAGATGCTTACTCCTTGGAAGGAAAGTTATGACCAACCTAGATAGCATATTCAAAAGCAGAGACATTACTTTGCCAACAAAGGTCCGTCTAGTCAAGGCTATGGTTTTTCCAGTGGTCATGTATGGATGTGAGAGTTGGACTGTGAAGAAAGCTGAGCGCCGAAGAATTGATGATTTTGAACTGTGGTATTGGAGAAGACTCTTGAGAGTCCCTTGGACTGCAAGGAGATCCAACCAGTCTATCCTAAAGGAGATCAGTCCTGGGTGTTCTTTGGAAGGACTGATGCTAAAGCTGAAACTCCAATACTTTGGCCACCTCATGTGAAGAGCTGACTCTCTAGAAAACACCCTGATTCTGGGAGGGATTGGGGGCAGGAGGAGAAGGGGACAACAGAGGATGAGATGGCTGAATGGCATCACCAACTCGATGGACATGAGTTTGGGTGAACTCCGGGAGTTGGTGATGGACAGCGAGGCCTGGCGTGCTGCGATTCATGGAGTTGCAAAGAGTCGGACACGACTGAGTGACTGAACTGAACTGAACTGAACTGAGTGCACATTGTCCTTGCCTCAAGGAGCTTAAAGTTTGGATGCTCTAAATCCAAAGTTGAGGGAGGGGACTGGAAGAGCAGGATACCAGCCACAAGTAAACCCTGATGGAGAAGTAAGTCCATCGAGGTGAAGGGGGTGAGTATCCCAGGCAGTGAGAGCAGTGATGAGAGCAAGGTGGGTGGGGAAGCACACACAGTCCATCTCTACCTGGGGATGAGTGGTGAGAGCAGAGTGGAGAAGTTTGCTGGGTCGGATCCCACAGGTCCCTGTGCTTCGCCCAAGGATGGTGGGTTTTATACTGTGTCAAAGGTTGTCACTGAGGGTTTTTTTTTCTAAAGTAAGTGAGTAAAGTTAAAGAGGAGATGATATTAGAGAGATTGCTCTGCTTTCTGTGGAAAAATGGATTGGGGTGGTGGAGGGGCGTGGTGCCTAGTAGGTGAAGAGACCAGAGAGGGGACCTGTTGAGTTAGTGTGGGTGAGCGATGATGAAGTCCTAGCAGTGACAATGAAGCTGGAGCAGAGAGATTTGAAAAACAGGGTGAAGCCTCTGGATTGTACCTCTCAGGCTGCGACGGATTCACACTAATAAAACCACCTTGCTACTGAGGTGGTATCCTTCAGAATCATGGCTGCAGAATTGCTGCGGCTTAATAATCAGATGGGGAAACTCTACATTCAGTTGCTTAATGATGCTGATAATGACACTGATACCACTGACAACAGTGGTAACTGAATCTTATTGTTCACTTACTCTGCGCCCGTTACCCTTTCACGTGTTCTGCGTATATCAACCTACTTTTTTTTTTAAAAATGACTTTATGATGTAAGTTCCATTATATCTGTGGAATAGATGAGGATATTGAGATAGCACAGAGAAGTTCAATACCTTGTCCAAGCTCACACAGCCAAGAAGTAGAAAAACAGATTTGAAGTCTCGTTCCAGGACTCACACTCCTATCAAAACTACTCTTTTCCTACAATGACAGATATAGTGTTTTTTCCTGTAAAATTCAGTACGAGCACTAAAGTGGGGATTTTCAATTTGTTCTGAACGTTGTAGCCACAATAAAAACGTTTCCATGCCACTCACATCCTCCAGAAACGTAGTAAGTGAGGTGTTAAGTTGCATCTGACTCATTGCGACCCCGTGGACTGTAGCCCACCGGGCTATTCTGTCCATGGGATTCTCCAGGCAGGAATACTGGAGAGGGGTGCCAGTTCCTCCTCCAAATAAGTGAGGTACACGAAGCAAAATGCTGGGTGTGAATGTTTTGGCAGATTCAGTTTCCAAAAAACAGAAAAGCAGAAAAAACAAACAATGGTGTTTTCGAACAATGAATGCTGTTTTCCTTTAGCCATAAGGGAGTTTTTAAACTTGACAAATCTATTCAGCTTTCAAAGCATTCCACATTCCCCACCCACAAGCAAATGCCAGAAAGTGCCAGTTTGAGCCAATTCTGAGCTCAGGAATGATTTTCTCAATACTAGATCAGATTTCTTCAATGTCCATGCTCCACAAACGGATGCTTACTAATGTTCTAATGAGTCTGATGAAAACTGCTTAGCAACTTATCACGGTACTAATGTAAAAAGGACATTTCAGCAAGAGATGATGTAGTGAGACACAAATGCAGAAACAGAAAATGACAGGGTCTTACTACTTTAAAGGGACTGAAAATCACTGCATTGAGATCTTTGAAATTTTAGAGCTAGGCTGTGCATAGGCTCAGTTTAATGGACTTTCTTGGTGGGGGGAGAATGCTTCCAATTACATAAAGAAAGTAATTTCTTTTGCAGGAACTAATTTTTTTTGGAGAGGACAAAGAAAATAATGTTTAGTAAACTCGTATTCACTGAACTAACTTTTTTGGAAGCATGCCCTTTGACCTGACACCATGCTAGACACAGATACAAAAATGAAAAAGGCATCTATCTTGTCCAGACTTCGCTGCTGCTAAGTCATGTCCGACTCCATGCGACCCCATAGACGGCAGCCCACCAGGCTCCTCCATCCCTGGGATTCTCCAGGCAAGAATACTGGAGTGGGCTGCCATTTCCTTCTCCAGACTTTAGCAGTGGATAAAGAGAAGCAAAGAAATGGTGTAACAGACAAAGCAAAAGAAAATACCAGGAAATTAGAAGTGAGACAGTGAGAAGTGAGGATAGAGGGAGGAACAAAAACTGTGTCTCAAGATTTTGGCCTTAAATTTGGGAGTGATGTGGAGCCATTAAACAGAAGTGATGATCAGATTTGATTTTATAAGGATCATGCTGTTGTCAGTGTGAAGACTGGGTTGCAGTTGGGGAGATCAAAGGCAGGATCAGCTCCAATCTTCATAAAAATCATTCCAAAGCATTCTGCTACCTCCCTGGCTGTTCTCTAATTCACTTCCTCTTGTCCCCAAGACATAAGATTTATAATCTTTAAAATGCTATTTACTTTCCAAGTATTTAGGTTTTCCCAGGTATCTGTTACTGACTTTTATTTCCATTTACTTTGTATGACTTGAATCCTTTTATTGTTATGGAGACTTGCTTTATGGCCCAGAATATGATCATCGTAGTACATGTTCTATGTGCTCTTGGAAAGAATGTGTATTCTACCATTGTTGGGTATTGCTGCATTCTATGTCACGTGCATCAAATTGATAGTTTTTGCTCAAGTCTTCTATATACTTACTGTTTAGATTTTTTTTTTCTGTTAAGTCGTTCATTAAAATTGAGCCTATGCATAATCTAGCTCTAGAATTTGTCTTCTTGTTCTAACATTGAAAGAAGTTTTCAAATCTCCAATTATGATTGCAGATTTGTTAATTTCTCCTTATAGTTTTATCAGCTTTTACTTCAAGAATTTTGAAGCTGTTATGTAAATAAGTATTTAGGATTTTTGTGTCTTCTTGATGAATTGACCCTTTATTTGGCATTATGAAATATTCTTTATCTTTGGTAATATTCTTTGCTGGGAAACCTACTTGGTCTGATATTAATATAGCCACTCCTGCTTTCTTTTGATTAGTGTTAGTATGGTGTATCTTTTTCTACCTTTTTAATCTGTTTGCCCTTTATTTTCAATATATGCTTTTTGTTGGTAGCATATAGTTGGATCTTGTTTTTTCATCCAATCTAGACAATCTCTGCCTTTTAATTGGGGTATTTAGAATATTTATATTTAACTCTTTTCAAAAGATAATTGACTGTTTAAGCAAAAATAATAACAAAGTGTGGAGCTTATACTATATGCAGAAGTAAAACATGAGGCCACAATAGCACAAAGGCAAGAAGAGATAAATGAGTTTTTCATTATAAGCTTCTTAAACTATATGTCAAGAGATCACTTGAATGTAGGTATGTTAAAGATGTACATACTATAACCCTAAAGTAATCATTGAAATCAAAGAGTTGTAAGTAATAAACCAACAAAAGAGATTAAATGCAATCATAAAAAATACTCAATCCAAAAGAAAGCAGAAAAGGAAGAAAAAGAGAACAAAGAAAAAATGGAAACAGCAAGATGATATATTTAACATAAACATATCAACAATCACATTAAATGCAAAAGCTCCAAACACCCTGATTAAAAGGTAATGATTTTCAGATTGTGTAAAAGCAGGTATAAAACCACTCATCAGGTACTGAGCTAAGTAGCTTACACAGTCCCATGAAATCCTCTTTAATAAGCATGATGTTATCATCATGTCTTCATTTCAGATATTTAAAAAATGAGCCTCAGAGAGGTTAAGTAACTTCTCCAAGTAGCACAGCAGGGCACTTCAGAGTGCTAATGAGCATATAATCCTTGCTTCATTCCCTTCCCTCCATTTCAGCAGCACTGAGTACCTGTTTCATGGAGCTGTGCCACATGACAACTTCTGTAACTGCTTGAGATGGAGTCCAGTTTAACCATCTGAGTGACCATGGTCTGTGTATTACATCCACTTACTTACTCTCTAGCTTCCTCGTCTGTAAAATGGAACTAATGCCTGCCTCAGTGTTGTTGTGATGATAGATTCAGAAAGTCCAGTGGGTCGTGTATGTTAAATGGGGGTGGGTAACTGTTGTTGTTACTTTCAGCTGTACCCTGAAGATCACACAAGAAATATCAATTTGTACAATTCCATGTCAATACCAAAACAGTGTTAGAGAAATGTGATGTTCACTATCTTCCTCTTTGACTTGCAACATTACAGAAACAGATCATAGTGGTAACTGTCTCATTTCTAATTTTCAGCATTAAATGAAGTTCAGGTTTCCTCTTTGAGAATTTAGCAATGTAATGATCAGTCTTCTTCTAGAGAAACCTTTCAACTCAACTGTTATATTTATGAATGAATTTTTTTCCTCGGAGTAAAAATGTCATTTGTTTTCTAGATTGAAGGGTTTAGATTTCTTACACTTTCACATTGTATACCTATACTGGCAACCTGGAAGGAATAACTTCAGCTTAGGTTGTATTATTATAATAGTAACTAAGAAAAAAGAATTTGCCCAATCATTATCTTATATCTGCTATTTTAGTATATAAGTTAAAAAATCAGAATGCGATCTTGGGAGTTAATAGACAAAACCAACCGAACAAATGAACAAAAAAAACGACCACATATGATTCCAGCATCATATAGAACCTTTAAATATATTTTCTTTCAAAAGAGAGTATCAGTAAAATAAAAGTTGTTTAGATACATGATGATTGTCAGCTAAGAAGGAAGCCAATCAGTCATTCCATATAGCACTGCTTTTCTGAGCAAATAACTGAAAGAGACAAAATTTCCCACATTTTATTCAAAATTCTCCATCTAGGAGCAAAGACATATAACAATGTGCACACATGCTTTAATAACTTATTTCACTGTACAACTTGCATCCCAAACAATAGTACAATAAATGAGCAAAAGAAAATAATTAGCACTTAAATAATCTAGCAAGTAAATAGCACTGAATACGGGGTTCAATAAGGTGGTATCTGTACACTGTTTCATGACTGAGCCATAGCATCCCTCATCTGGTTGAGTGTGTGTCTAAAAATCAAGATGTCTGCACTTTTCCTATTAGTGATGTGAAAGGCTGGTAGGACCTATGTTGGTTCTGGTTAAATTCGGTGGGCAAGGGTGGAGGGGCTCTACCACTTTTCTCCCTTTCTTATACATATCTTTCCCTTTTATGTTACTTTCACAGTTTAAATAAAAATGTATTTTATGATTGTGTATATTGTCTTGTCAATGCTGTTTTAGCACAGAATTAGGTTAATTGGGTATATTGTAGCTAGCACAATGGTCCAAACACAGGAAGGAAACAAAAGAAATTGACCACTTAGTTCTGCCAAAGTAGCACCTAGTAAAACAGCAGGTCAGTAAAGTTTCTCCTGCTAGTCCTTGTATGATGAAGGCAAAGAGACATGGCAACAACTCCAAGAACACGGGCAGAAATGTAAGGAAGACGATATTATTCTCGTTCTTGAAAAGAAATCTTACTAGTGAGTATTTTTCTATTCCATTTAATAATCTGAGTTATAATGATTACTAAATCAGAGCAAGACTATACAGGAGGAAAACAAGATAAAAATGAGTGACTAGGGAAATCTGAACTTCTTCCAAGTGATTACATTTTCCAAGGGGAAAAAAAAAGGCACAGGAGGTACACATTTCAGTTTGGCTCAAAAATAATGAAAAGTAACTGGAAAAGTTGGCAATAACTATGGAAACATTAAAATCCAATTCTCTGTATTTTCTGTGACAGAGCTCAACAAACAAACAGAAAAAAAACACCCTGACTGTGATTCACCATCATCAGGACTATACACAGTGCCTGACGTTTCTACCCAGACTGAATCCTGAGGAGTATGTCTGCAAAGTAGGATCTTATAACTGATTTCAACAACACGTATGCTTGATCAATATTTTCTTTCTAAAACTCAATCTATGTTCAAGCTACCTTCCTTCTGTGGAGCTGAAAGAATCTAAATGCTCTGGTTTGTAGCTGATTGTAAAAGTAGTTCAGTAACCCCACATACCAAGGAACATCAAGAGATGGAAAGTCAACTAGTCTTATGCCTGTGAAAGCTAACTCAGATATCACTTTGATACTTGTAAACCATGTAAGTTTCAAAAAACAGCAGTTGTGGTCAAGTTTATATCCTACATCTTTAAAAGACAGCAATACTATTTATTATAATTGTAAACATAATAAGTCTGTCTCCGAAGACAGCACATCCAGTAAAAGGTGCATTTATTGTAACCCTGCACGTGACATCCCCTTACAAACTTTTTGTGACAACTGTAGTGTAACTAACTAACTGCCGTTGCTAAGTAGGGCTCTAGAGCATGACTGGAGGGAGTCTCCTTTCCCAACATCACCAACCTACGTTAGCAGCAATTATGATTGTGACGAAACATTCTTAACAGGTTACACATTTAAAACGTCATTAGAACATCTCGTTCTTGGACACTGGTATAGAAAGGTCTTCCAAAGATAAAGGAGTGGAGGCCTGGCTTAATTTTCTCAGCCAGAGCCATTATTATGTTAAGATCGCCCTCTGCTGTTAAATCAAGGTCTATCTTCAGGTTCCGAAGCGATTTAAAGGGCTTTTTCCCCTTCTGCCTACAAATAATGATACAAGAGAAATTATAAGATAGAAGAGGTCCAAAGGGTTCAAAATGAAAGCAATTAATGAAGGTTTTTCTTCCATGGAGGAGTCTGACTTACGTATCATCTTCTATATATTTTATTAGCGTCAAGGCTTTTCTGTGAAGGACGAGCAGAAACTGCGCAAGGAAAGTACTCCTGAGAGACAGACCGGGTTTCAAATGAAAGACCTGCAGGAAAATGAAGCATGCTCATAAATAATTTGCTCCCGTTCTGCTTATCCACAGCATGTTTCTGCTGACAGTGCCTGGCAGGTAACCCACGTTTGAGCAGCTCTCCCTAATGGTCTCCATAGATGGATACATCCTGGTGGACAGGAGGGGATGGACATACTGGAATGGCCTGACAGTTCTGCTTCCTCTTTTAAGAATGGACTCAAAATTGTCCTTCTACCTTAGACTACAGTCATATTTATTTTGTTATTAAAAATCATGATATAGGTTACTTCTGGTTGTGTTACTTAGCTCTGCCCACATCTTCAAATAAAACTGGAGCTCTTAGAGGTTGAACTGTGCTTTCACTATGGTTTTGAGATATTCATATTTTTCTATTTTGAGGGGTGGGGGGTGCATGGGTAGTGGTAGAACAATTTTATTTCTGCTTGGGAAGCATGGAATTACATGACTTTGAATTATCCCTGAACTTTGCAACATGTCACAGATCACACAGACCTGGATCCAAAATTTCTAGTTAACCTCAGGATTATATTATTTCAAAGCTACATCTATGACAACTGTTTCCTGGCCTGATCCCTAGAGTGATATCATAACAAAGTCCCTCTATTTTAAGAAATAAGACCCATATAATCTAAAATTTTCTTTAAAATCTGATCTTTTACAAAGATATGAGACAGTAAGGATGCTATCATCTAAGTAAGTCTTAAAGACATTTTTTGCTTAATTAAGGCAAATATACAACATTTGTACAAAACTTCCCTTCACTAAAAGAAAACATCCTTGGGTTATAAATTAGTGCTTAGAAGTTATTATTTGAACTGGGGGATGCTGCATCTTCAATTGTTAACATACAAACTACTTTCCACAAATAATTCAGCAGAAAAATAATTTTGACACTTTAGAAAAACCAGAGATAAAACTACAAAAGGAGCTAATTCTACAGGCATTGTGGGATATACTGGAACAGAACACATGTCATATCATTCACTCTGACAATCTCAGGTTTAATACTTACCTGATCCAGGAAGGCTTTCACAAGAGTGTCTCTATGTAAGACATCTTGAAAAATATTCCTACGAAGAAAACAGACCAAATGTTGACATGGCTTATACAAAGCTGTTTTCCACAACCTCTCATGCCAGCCAAACTAAATTATTCGAAATGGGATTATAAACATATTTATAAGAATTACATAAATAAATACAATAAAATACAATAAATAGATTTGGAAATACAATAAAATAGATTAATACACTCATTTTAACTCAAGTATACATTTATCTATTACTGGAGTCTGTCAGGCCACAATGTGATTATTTTCTTTTTAATAGTATAAGCAGTCCCAGGAAAGGTATGTACGTATCTATCAATGTATTTTAATACTTCACCTTATAAAGAATATTGAGAGCCTTAGGCAGTTGGTAAATGCAACTACCAATTCCTGTCATCGCAAAAACATAAAACAGCAACAAACATAAATATACGCCACTACTATCAAAAACCCAAACAAAATAAAAGGTTAACTTCATGTACTAATAACTCCTAATAAGCAGTTTTGGAAGAAAAAAAAAGTAAGAGGATGAATGTTAGGAAACATTCAAGTGGGAATAAGGAACACACACAGATGATTATCTCCAATGTCTTGCCCACTGGGTTTGCATCCACAAGTCCATCCTCTGGTGAGTAACATGAATCAGCTACCTAAGAAAACGTTAGCTACATCGGCAATGAGCAGAGTCAAAATTAAGTTCTAATTCACACTTGAGATAATGTTCATCTACCATACAACTTAAGATATTATGCTGCTAAGTCGCTTCAGTTGTGTCCGACTCTGTGTGACCCCAGAGACGGCAGCCCACCAGGCTCCCCTGTCCCTGGGATTCTCCAGGCAAGAACACGAGTGGGTTGCCATTTCCTTCTCCAATGCATGAAAGTGAAAAGTGAAAGTGAAGTCGCTCAGTCGTGTCCAACTCTTCGAGACCCCATGGACTGTAGCCTACCAGGCTCCTCCGTCCATGGGATTTTCCAGGCAAGAGTACTGGAGTGGGGTGCCATTGCCTTCTCCGTAAGATATTATAGGCACTTTAAAAAGACTGTCTATTTTCCAGGTCTCAACCCCTTTTGGTCTTTCTCTTCTTCCTTCCCTCTCCTTGCCTTCTACTTCCCTAAGGAATTTACTGGGATACTAGGCTATACTCAAGTCAGGGGGTAACATAACATTTACTAAGGTAAACAATTTTTAACTAAAAAGAAAGAAAATAGTCGGGATCATCATATACCTGATCGAAGTACCAAGGAAAGAGATGTGTGTGCAGATGTAAATAGCAAAGTACCTAAAACTTCCTAGTTTTAGGGAATGGGTGTTCCCAACTACAGAAGAAGGAAACTCAGAAAACGGGAAAAAAAAATCAGCATTTCACAATTACTGGCTGTTCAACTGGTGGCCAGTGGGAACTGCCAGCACCCACTTTCTGGCTTTGGAGAGAGAAGTTAGCTATTTAAGTCTAGTGTTCTGAACATGTCTGCTTTATAATTTGATTGTCTTGGTCAAAAGGGAATTAGATGAAGCAAAGTGTCATAAAAACAGTATTTTCAGTGACTGATTTTTCATGTTTAGGTAGTGAGTGGAATTATTTTTAAGAGTTAAAATTAAAAATATCTTAAAAATAAGTAATATTGCTTAAACTAAAAAGTAAAATATGTCCATAAAACATAAAAGTTAATAATACGTCAATCTAGAGTCTGAAAATATTATCTTTGGATAATGTTATGTTTAGGAAATTTACTTAACAGCTGAAAACAAATTTTAAAAGTTCATGACATTATTTGTTATGATCAGGAAAACAAGAATAGGTGGCTCATCACAGTTTGTCAAATCAGCGAAGCCAACATAACTGGCTAAAAATGAGTAAGACATATTAAAACCATACATGTATCTCCTCTAAAAAAAAATTCCAGAACTTTAGATAAAGTTCACTAAATTCCCCTCAAAGAGCTCTCCAGCAACCTACCAAAAAACCAGAAACAATGGACAGCCAGGAAAAGCTGGTTCTTAATGAAGCCATCTTTCCGTACCTAGAGACACATGAGACTGGGGATTCCTGGGACATGGTGTTCCTTTGCTATGCTTGTGGGCAACACCTGCTGTCTGACTAGTGGCGCTTCACAAGTCTGTTGCCTCAGCTCAAAATTTTTCTGTAAGACACAGGATAGGGTTGCTTGCTCCAATTTTACTGCTGCCTTATCCACTAAAACCTGGATTATTTACTAGTCAACATTTACTGAGCACATTCTATATGCCGGGTACAGAGAACCATGAGAGTATATGACAATTTATTTTCCTGATTTCAGAACACTAAGTGTTTTACAGTTCAGATTTCTTTTTTTTTCTTAATTGGGTCCACATTCAACATTTTATTATCATTACTTTTTCTGTTAATTTACCGATCATACCTTATGGTAAGAAATGAACACAACACAAGAGAATATAAAAGGATGCTCTATTACTGTACTTTCACAGTTTTGCTGTATTTTATATTTATATGTCAAGGGAAAAAAAAAGATACCATTCCCTCTTTGGTTTAGTTAATAAATAAGCTTCTTAATGACCTTTACACACTAGTCTATAAGCAATGGAAGGACCTGGGTCTGGGGCTGTCTGGTTGGCCACTATTAACCTTAACATCACTGATTCAATGGACATGAACTTGGGTGAACTCCAGGAGATGGTGAAGGACAGGGGAGGCCTGGCGTGCTGCAGTCCATGGGGTGGCAAAGAGTCGGACACGACTTGGCCACTGAACAACAACAAACCTTAGCACCTTGTAACTAGGGGCTCAATGTATATCTGTTAATTAAGTACTTAAGTACTTATTTTTAAGGACTAATCTTATGGCAAACACAATCATACTAAAAAAAATAGACATTTAAGAAAAACAATGCTTGATTCACCACAGATTTCTTCTAGCATAATTAATATGTCTTCCCTTTTAAACACTGAATTGTTTGTTTCTACTCATAAAAGACAGTTTTCTAATGCTGCTTAATGACAACATCAGAAAGCAGGGCACGACGTACAAGTCCGGGGTAAAGCTTTCATCTGTGTAGATGAAGGTATCCTGAGCTACGTCTTCTTCTGAAGTGGCTCGCCAGAACGCTGCCAGCTCTGATCGCATGTATCTACGCTGATTATAAATGTGTTCGTGACAGGGTGGCATCTGCTTGACGGTATTGACGTCCACATCTATGTGTGTGGTGGGGTAGGGCGCGTACATGACTTGCCGGAAGGGAAGCACAAAGCTTCCAGTTGAATCCTGTCAGAATGAAAAGAAAACCGTCTTTTACACTGAAAGATATGAAGATTATCTTTTAATTTAAAAAATTGGCTTTAACTTAGCAAACTCAGCTCTAGAAATTTATCCCAGAAAATGAATCATGGTTGTGTGTCACGTTTGAGTGGCGTGTGTGCTACAGCACTGGATTAAACAGTAAAACACCAGAAACACTCTGAGCGTCCAAAAAGAGAAATACATATTTATTCATTTAAAGAAATGAAAGTCATTTATTGTTTAGCTGCTAAAAATTAAGTTGCCAATGTTTATGTGTTGATACTGAAAGATGTTCATAATATATTATGAAAAAAGGAGCTTAAAACATGAAGAGTATAATCTAATTTTCTGGGCTGGGGGAAGGGAAAGATATGAAAAAATTACAGAGGAAGAAAAAGACCAGAAAGATATATGCCAAATATTAATAGGGGCTAGTCAATGGATTATGAGATTACAAGTGAGTTTTTATATTCTTGGTTATTCACATGTTCTGTTAAGTATCAGTTGAATATGCATTTTTATAGTAAGTATACTTCTTTCCAGGTACAGTCAGTTGGGAAGTCAGTTGCCATATAACAAGTACCTACTGTTATAATATCAAAGTATGCGCTAAAAGGCTATACAATTTAAACTTGCATGGAAAATTCTTAAGAAACATGTTTTCATTAAATTATAGTTTCAAATTCTCTGCTATGCATTTGGTATAGGTTCCTTTAAGGGATAAAATTATACATTAAGTGAGATGATGCTGAGGAAATGAAAGTACTAAGTACCTCATTATGCCTTTGATAGGAGAAGTTCTAATTTTCAGATCTGTACATATCAAATAAAAAATGAGTTTCTCAAGTAGTTTCTGTATTTAAACAATATTATTCTGAGCTCAGAGCAAGCATATTATTGAAAATGTAAAAGCTGAATATAATTTTTACTTGCAACAATTTTTAGTATTTTTTTCTTTCATTTTACTATGCCTACATCCTCAAGAAAGCAATCACTCTGAGAGACTCAGACAATCATTAGGAAATCTACTTCTTCATATCTCTGATGATAATCAAAACATCAATAATAAATTCAATAAAGTGAATAAGGATTCCCCATAATTAATGAAAATAATTGTTAATTTATATTTATCTGTTTTGCTCCTTGAAAAGCAGACTCAAGTAAATAAAGAAAAAGTATAAAATAAATTTTTTCTTATATATACATACACACTGATAAATAGAAGCTGGTCAAATCCTATACAATTTTTCAAGATAGGAAGCAGCTTAACATTTCCTTTTCAGTAAATGAATGTGGTACATAAAACATAAAATGGTAACAAGAATTCAAATCTGTTCAGTAAATAAGAAATAGTCCCATTTTAGTTGTGTACACTGATTCAAGCACATATCAAAAAAAAAAAAAAAAATCCTGAGACCAGATAGGTGTGGGAAACCAAACAGAAACACCAAGAAAGCTATTCTGTGATGTTTTCCTGATACAAACTATAAATTTATAAGATATTCACTCCATCCTCAGACCTGTGAAAAGGAAGTCAAGCTCCTTACCATACAAACACGAGACACGTTAAATGCTAATGTTCAACATATATTTATAAAGAATCTCAAAGATGATTTTAAAAAAGTTTGTGTCACTTGTGATAAATGGAAACTGTACCTTTAGTAGGCCTTGTACAAAGAGCCCTGACTCATATTTAAATGATGATTCTGCTTCACACAATCTGGAGCATTTTCTCTCTGCTGGAGTCAGAAAAAGGCATAATGTTCTTACTATCTGTAAAATGAAAATATTTTAGCATTAAAATATGGATAAAAAGGCCAGTTTGCTTAGGAAAGAGACCTGAATAGAAATTTCAGGTGTTACTTTCAATAAAACCTATTCTGAAAAATAAGTATTTCTCAGTAACCTGGAATAGTCTGTGGGATATAACAGCTGTTGCTTAACCTAAGTATTCTGTGGCCAAATAAGCTTGGAAAATGTTAGTAAAGTTAACTGTATGGTATCACAAAACCATTACCATTTGAATACACACTATGACTCTCTAGGTGACTGATACAATAAGCAGACTTTCTCAAACTTATTTTACCATGGAAACCTTATTCCTAATCTTATATGAGGAAATAATGACCTAATATAATTACTGATTATATATCCACCCAGCAATAATTTGGATGATAAAACTAAATGCAGTTAAATTAGGCAGAATTATATCTTCTATTTAAAAGTTAGAGTTTAGAAACCTATCATTCTGACAAGATTTGGTGATAGATCTATTAGGAAAAAATAAAAAGCCATGTAACTATCTCAGAATTCAGGTTATATTCAGAATTTTTATATTAAAATAGTGGTTTTTAAATTAATGGTGGCAACCTTTTTTTCCTCAAATTAAAAAGATAAAAGAGAAGCTATTAAGCTAAAAGAGGATGGTAGATAAGAAAAATGTTTGCAAAATACAGAATCCCAACCATTGAGGCTTTTTCTCCCCAAGAAGCAACTGGGAAGGTCCTAAGGAATCTGAAAGCTCTGCAGGGCATGAACTGAAAGCTACCTTTTGGGGCAGCAGAAATAATAATAAGCCACTAGATATAATAACAGGTAAGTTAATCTGTCATAAATGGTTATACCAGAAATATAATCTTGGTAAATCAAGGGTTGGGTAAGTCTACAGGGAAGCTTATCACAGAAAAAAAATAATGAAATTATTTGTCAAGCAAATAATCATTCCTAACATACTTCTTGTGTAAAACCTGAAAAATTAGGTTTGCTTAAATTGATAAGATACATATACTTATCTCTTTCTAATTAGTGATCAGTGAAGAAAAGTACAAAATCCCTTAGTTTACTACCTAATGCTTGGAAAGGTTCATGAATTCTTTTTTAACTCATACAGCACTAAAGGAGGTGGTCACAAATGTTGCCATACAACCTCCAATGACCACTTGGTAGCAATAGGTTCCTAAAAGGAAAAGATTTAGAGGGAAAAGCAAGGTAATGAAATCACGATGAATGATGAGATTCCATTTCCAAAAGAACATGGCCATCTTCATATACATTAACGATAACATCAGGAAATAGAAGACAAGTATTTTTAAAAACATCTGATTTTAAAATATTCTCAAAACCATTTATACAATACTGAGACTAGTATTTATAAATTATCATGATGAAATTGATAAATAACTTCCATTTCAGATAGTTTAAACTTATTTTTGCCATAGGGTGTCCCAGTAATTTGGTCAGATTACACTGCCTCCTAAAATTATAAGATCATCTTGACTGCAACCTAACCTTTAAATTACAATCCACATATGTTAGCAGCATTAAAAAATCAGATTTGCTGGATTACAAAATAAATTACCTTATTTACTTTCTCTGCACTGCTACCTACTACAACAGAGCAGCCACAAGTTTGCAGGTGTGAGCTGATAGCGCTGCGAATTGAAAAAGAAAGATTAAAAAAATGTTGACTGTAAAATAATTTCACAAACTAAAAAAAAAAGGCAAGTGAACTTCAAAAAACTCTGAATAGCTTTAAATGATGAACATCAAAGTTCTGATCATAATGCCATCTTTTATTTCTATAGTACTCTGCATTTTCCACCACTTGACTTTCACAGATTCTATCTGAACCTTAAAACAATGCAGTTAGTAAAATATCACAGTTTTACAGTGGAAGAAATTGAGGTACAAAGAGGTTAAAGTGGTTTGTTTAAAGTCAAATGGGGCTAAAAATAACCTCATGAATGGTTGACACTGAGCAGAATCCGGACTAAAGAGCTTCTGATTCAAGCCATGTAAGGCTTTGAGGTTAAACACATATCTTTAAGACCCCATCAGGAACCTAAAGGAGAAGACTTGTAGACATAAAAGCAAGTACTTTATCCTTTCATTCCTCATTTTTTAAAACAAAATTTCATGATAATCTATAATTGTAAAGAAACACTCAAGTAGAAGATGAGCTTATAAATGCAGGCAGAGCTCTTAGGGGACTAATATGCAGGCACTCAATAAACACTGGCCATTGTTATTATCATTTTTCTTAGAATAAATAAACAGACAATGTTAGCTATTTGCTATTATTATGTGCCCATATGTGCCATGCACTGTTTTAAATGCCTAATACGATTCATCTCACTGAATCTTACAACACTCCTATGAAGTAGGTAATATTATCCCATCTTACAGATGAGGAAATGCAGGCATGGAGAGCTCCTGCAGCTTGCTCAGGGTCACACAGCAGTGAGCCAAGAAGCCTGATTTTAGAGCCCACGTTCTAAAATCTACTGTAACAAGGAAAGCATCAGTACAAATACGAAAATTGTCTTTCCTAGGCCTAAATGCGTCCATCTATAACACAACTTAATTAGAAAGGGTTCTTTGTTTCAGCTTTCATGAGAAGAAAAACAAGAAACCAGAACCAGACAAGGCTCTAAGAATTCTTATCTAAACACTATGGGAAACTCAGCTTCTTTAAATATTAAGAAGAGTCACATCAAATGTATCATAGGTAAATAACAAGTAAAGAAGCAACACAAAGCTAAGCAATAATTCAATCATGCATTGCTGACCCTAGAATAATCTAGTTAGGCATTCTCTTATTATTTTCTTCCTTCCCAATCTTGTCACAGGTGAGCATAAAATCTGCATCTGCTTCATCCAGCTTTTATGAAAAGAAACAAAATTCTTACTTGAGAAGAAAGCCTTCATGGCAACTGTCACCAATATCATCATCATTGAGAACTGTGTCAGCTATCTAAAATGCACCAAAAGGAAAAAAAGAATATTCTGGCTGTTAAGAAAACGCTGAAATAACAATTTTAATACATAAGTTTTCTGAAGTCTAGGTTCAATGAGACACAATGCCCTCATTTCTGAGCATCACAAATCCCCATAAAACAATCTGTGTCACCAATATAAACTTGCAGAACAAGTGATGTGAAAGCTGGGGAGACAGGTTAAGTAACCATTTTTACAAGAGCTACTTCCTTTTCTGAGCTGTCACAATCAGGAAACAAATCTTAATTACAAAGTCAGGAAGCTGCTAAATTAGTTACCTGAAGATTTCTCTTCACATCTATAGTGTGCAATTCCTAATGTCCTCAACAAATGGGTGATTAAGGAAATCACACTAGTGAAGATAGGGGAACGTCCACTAGAGCTAGTGATCTGTACACTGCTTTGTTACAAGAAGTACTGCACTGAACACTGATTGACTCTCTAAGGTCTTAAATTATACTTCTAGGAAATACACGAGTGGAGAATTTAACTAAATTTATCATAACTGCTATTACTAACCAAAAGGTCTCTGCTTGGTCATTAAATTCAGAATTTTAAATGTGTTTGTTAAAGTGGCTCATAATTCATATGAATGATATGTATGATAAAAATTTGTACTACTAAAATTAGAACATTACTAATATATGTAGTAGTAATATAACTTAGGGGAATTAATAAACGGTACCATTGCTCCGATTTAAGATGACAACTGAGAACTTACATCTATTTCTTCTGGAACACTGTGCGATTTCATAGATGAAAGCAGTTCCATTACAGGAATGACTTCTCCAGTAAGCATTGGAATAATACTCTGACCCTGCATAAAAAAGTAAAATGAGGTGAAGAAAATCACAAACTATAGGATGAAGTTGGCGATAACAAATCAAAAACTGAAAGCAAAGAATAACACCCTTTAACACATAAATACTTGATAATTTATTCAAACACTGGAGGAGGAAATAACAACCCCTTCCAGTATTCCTGCCTGGAAAACTCCATGGACAGAGGAGCCTGGTGGGCTACAGTCCATGGGGTCGCAAAGAGTCGGATACAACTGAGCAACTGAGCGCACACATTCAAACACAGCCTCAAACAGTGTCTACTCCGAAACCTTTCTATTTCTATAAGATTTATATGCTATTTAAAACTCCTTTTCATTCTTTTTTTTTTTTTATGAAGGTATGAACTAATTGAATCATAGTAATCATTTCACAATAAACAGGTATGTCAGATCAGCACATTATATGCCTTAAACTTTTATACAATGTTATACATGAATTACGTCTCAATAAAGCTGAAAAAATTAAAGAAAAAAAGAAATATCATATCTCAGGTCTCACCTCAGATCTATTGAATCAGAATCTGCGTTTTAACATGATTTCTAGATGGCTGGTAAATTTGAAGGGCACTGATTCATACTGTAGCATGTAATTAGAGATTTAAAACACAACTTCCTTAAATAAGGGTTATTAAGATATAACTATTACATTATTGGGCTTCCTTGGTGGCTCAGATGGTAAAACATCTGCCTGCAACGTGGGCCAGGAATGATTTTCTTTAGTCAGAATGGAATCATTGGTTTATCATTTACACACAATAATTAAATCACCACACCAAATTTAGAAAGAATCTCCTCTGCAATTTTATTGTGAGAAATAATCAAAGGTCATCGATGCATTTTATATTAAAAATGGGGAAAGACAAGCGTAAAAAGGCTTTAAAATTCTCAGTAGAAAACTCAGTAGTAAAGCTTGAGTCAATACTCAATCTCTATATTCATAATAAGGTATAATCTACCCAAATCAAAGTCGTAGCATGTATTTTTAAGAATCAACAAAGACGACAAGTTTCCTTTAGTGTTCTTTCAAGGTAATACTACGACTGCTTACATTTCAAAAATGTAGTTTTAAAATCTGCAGTTTATAGAAGGAAGTTGAAAACTCAATAGAGAACACCGCATGTGTGAAGCGCCTCAAGTATGGGTGGCTCCTGCATGCATTCATGGCCACTGTGACTCCCCAACATGTGTGGCCCATGCTGAAATCACAGACTTTTAAAGAGGCAGATGAAACTGTCATATGTCTATCAATTTTTAGCTAAATATGTTTTTAAAATCACGTATTAAGATCAATCTAAGAACAAAACTTATCCCCTCATTCACATTTCAGGAAATGATTATATTTAAACTGCTGCTGCTACTGCTGCTAAGTCGTTTCAGTCGTGTCCGACTCTGTGCGACCCCATAGAAGGCAGCCCACCAGGCTCCGCCATCCCTGGGATTCTCCAGGCAAGAATACTGGAGTGGGTTACCATTTCCTTCTCCAATGCATGAAAGTGAAAAGTCAAAGTGAAGTCGCTCAGTCGTGTCCGATTCTTAGTGACCTCATGGACTGCAGCCCGCCAGCTCCTCCATCCATGGGATTTTCCAGGCAAGAGTACTGGAGTGGGGTGCCATTGCCTTCTCCAATATTTAAACTCCTTACATTAAATTGAAGAAAGTAGGGAAAACCACTAGACTATTCAGATATGACCTAAATCAAATCCCTTACGATTATACAGTGGAAATAACAAATAGATTCAAGAGATTAGATCTGATAGACAGAGTGTCTGAAGAACTATGGATGGAGGTTCGTGACACTGTACAGGGAGGCAGTGATCAAGACCATCCTCAAGAAAAAGAAATGCAAAAAGGCAAAATGGTTGTCTGACGAGGCCTTACAAATAGCTGAGATAAGAAGAGAAGCAAAAGGCAACGGAGAAAAGGAAAGATATACCCATTTGAATGCAGCATTCCAAGGAATAGCAAGGAGAGATAAGAAGACTTTCCTAAGTGATCAATGCAAAGAAATAGAGGACAACAAGAGAATGGGAAAGACTAGATACCTCTTCAAGAAAATTAGAGATACCAAGGGAACATTTCATGCAAAGATGGCCACAATAAACAGAACAGTATGGACCTAATAGAAGCAGAAGATATTAAGAAGAGGCAAACTGTACAAAAAAGATCTTCATGTTGAAGATCTTTTTAGTTCTTCTGTGTATTCTTGCCATACTGTTCTGTTTATTGTGGCCATCTTTGCATGAAATATTCCCTTGGTATCTCTAATTTTCTTGAAGAGGTATCTAGTCTTTCCCATGGTGATGGAGTTCCAGTTGAGCTATTTCAACTCCTAAAAGATGATGCTGTGAGTGCTGCACTCGATATGCGAGCAACTTTGGAAAACTCAGCAGTGGCCACAGGACTAGAAAAGGTCAGTTTTCATTCCAATCCCAAAGAAATGCAATGCCAAACAATGTTCAAACTATTGCACAATTACGCATCTCACATGCTAGCAAAGCAATGCTCACAACATTCTCCAAGCCAGGCTTCAACAGTACATGAACCGTGAACTGCCAGATGTTCAAGCTGGATTTAGAAAAGGCAGAGGAACCAGAGATCAAATGGCCACCATCCACTGGATCATAGAAAAAGCAAGAGAGTTCCAGAAAAATATCTACTTCTGCTTCACTGACCATGCCAAAGCCTCTGACTGTGTGGATCACAACAAACTGTGGTAAGTCTCAAAGAGACAGGAATATCAGACCACCTGACCTGCCTCCTGAGAAATTTGTATGTGGGTCAAGAAGCAACAGTTAGAACTGTACATGGAACAGCAGACTGGTTCCAACTCAGGAAAGGAGTACATCAAGACTGTATATTGTCACCCTGCTTATTTAACTTATATGCAGAGTACATCATGCAAAATGACGGGCTGGATGAAGCACAAGCTTGAATCAAGACTGCCGGGAGAAATATCAATAACTTCAGATACAGAAATAACACCATCCTTATGGCAGAAAGCGAAGAAGAACTAAAGAACCTCTTGATGAAAGTGAAAGAGAGTGAAAAAGTTGGCTTAAAACTCAACATTCAGAAAACTAAGATCATGGCATCCGGTCCCATCACTTCATGGTAAACAGATGGGGAAACAATGGAAATAGTGACAGACTTTATTTTCTTGGGCTTCCAAATCACTGCAGATGGTGACTGCAGCCATGAAATTAAAAGATGCTTGCTCCTTGGAAGAAAAGTTATGACCAACCTAACAACATATTAAAAAGCAGAGACATCACTTTGCACACAAAGGTTGGTCTAGTCAAAGCTATGGTTTTTCCAGTAGTCATGTACGGAGGTGAGAGTTAGACTATAAAGAAAGCTGAGTGTCAAAGAACTGATGCTTTTGACCTGTGGTGTTGGAGAAGACTCTTGAGAGCTCCTTGGACTGCAAGGAGATCCAACCAGCCCATCCTAAAGGAAATCAGTCCTGAATATTCATTGGAAGGACTGATGTTGAAGCTGAAACTCCAATACTTTGGCCAACTGATATGAAGAGATGACTCACTGGAAAAGATCCTCATGCTGGGAAAGATTGAAGGCAGGAGGAAAAGGGGACGACAGAGGATGAGATGGTTGGATGGCATCACCGACTCGATGGACATGAGTTTGAGCAAGCTCTGGGAGTTAGTGCTGGATGGCATGCTGCAGTCCGTGGGGTCGCAAAGAGTCAGACATGACTGAGCAACTGAACTGAACTCAAACTCCTTACATGCATATTTGAAGTAGAAACTCTGCATTCCTAGGACCAGTCCTTTTCTTCAGTGACTTAACTTAGTTTTCAGAGCCCCATATCATGTTAAGTTGCTTTAGAATTTAAATGTGATGCTGCCTCTGGAAATGGTATCCTAAGGCATAGGCCCCCTTGTATCTCTCAGGATGTTTTATTATTAAAAAAAAATTTGATCCTGTAGTAACCTATGAATACAAAACCTTCACTGTTTTTGCTTTTTAATTTTTTAAATGTCAGTTTATAATTACAACTATCAATACATGGAATTCAAAGACTAATGATTGAAGTTGTGTTAAATTTGCTTCCTTGTAAAACAATTTTACCATATGACAGCTACAAGCAACTAAAACTAGCATGATTCAACTTGTTTTAGACTATATATCATCGTCAAACAGTACTTATTGCTCAAAATAAAGTCACTGCAACCACATGATGTGGGATTTGCAAGAACTCAATTATCAGGCAACTCCTTTTCAGAAAGGATAATTACGGGAGAATACCGTCCCTTTGGGGCTCCCTTGGTAGTTGAGCTGGTAGAGAATCCACCTGCAATGCAGGAGACCCCGGTTCAATTCCTGGGTTGGGATTATGCCCTGGAGAAGGGACAGGCTACCCACTCGAGTCTTCTTGGGCTTCCCTTGTGGCTCAGACGGTAAAAAACTCGCCTGCAATGCGGGAGACCTGGGTTTGATCCCTGGGTTGGGAAGATCTCCTGCAGGAGGGCAAGGCAACCCACTCTCGTGCCTGGAGAATCCCCATGGACAGAGGAGCCTGGCAGGCTACAGTCCATGGGGTCACAAAGAGTGGGACATGACTGAGCAACTAAACACACACCTTCCCTTTCAGTTCAGTCCAGTCGCTCAGTCGTGTCCGACTGTTTTCGACCCCATGGTGTAGGCATATATACTATTTATACACAGCATCTCAGACATTTATCATCATAAGCAAATGGAGATCCTCACTGAAGCTTAACAACAACAAATACTAGATGGCTGACCACAGAAGAGGCTCTAAAATGTCTTGAATTTCTCAGCAGGAAAGCGGTTCCCCTTTAAAAACCTCCTGTTTATTCAAGTATGTGTGTGCTTAGTCACTCAGTCGTGTCCCACTCTTTGTGACCCCATGGACTGTAGCCTGCCAGGCTCCTCTGTCCATGGGGATTCTTTAGGCAAGAATACTGGAGTGGGTTGTCATGCCCTCCTCCAGGGGATCTTCCCAACCCAGGGATCGAACTCAGTTTTCCCACACTGCAGGTGGATTCTTTACTGTCTGAGCCACCAGGGAAGCCCAAGTATAATTTCCTCCTGACACAGAAAGGGGAGGATAACATTTTTAAGAAGAGAGCTTAAAAGAGAAATAAACTGTAACGTTAATAGCTGTTAACTTTATAAGCACAGACTTCTGGTTTGAAAAACCCCCAGAAAACGTAGAATTTTACTGGGTTCTAAATTTCATTATGTTGACATAACTCTACTAGTTCCTCCATAACTAGAAGGTACATCTAGAGGTTGGTGAAAGTCCTGGGCACACTTCTTACTGCCTAGCAAGGAAAGCCGGGCTTCTGTGAGTAAAGGGAAATATTTTCTTGTTAAGTCTTAGACCTTTCTCCGTATATGCTTCCTTCTGACTTTTGTAAATATTATTTACAAAAGTACAAACATATAAATTTTGTAAAGATCATTTTATAGCATTTTGTATTTGCCTTATGTTCCTATATCCTGACAAATTTCTAGAAAAAGCGATTGTTTAAAATACTGTTTGTCTCAGGCATCCCAAAGAGAACCAGAGAGAAGGCTTGTTTACACTGGAGTTTCCAGAGGAGCAATGAGGGTGGCCAGAGGCCCAGAGGCGATGAGAGTAAAAGCAGAGAACGGTTTCTCTGTGGGGGGATCTCCCTTCAGAACATCTCTGCCCTGGGTTGTAAAAAAGGCTTTGTAATGAGTTTCCATGAGGGAAGCCATACCCTTGCAATCATGCTTCTCAAACCCTGGTGCCTGCTCCCTAAGGATGTTCAAAGCCATGGGATAAACATGGCATGTTTTCTTGGAGACTTGATACCACGAGAAGCCAGGATGGTAAGAAGGTAAGGAATACTAGTGGCAAACTGTAATATTAAAACAAATAGATATATCACGGAATAAAATGTAAACGGCATGAGGTTTAAATTGAGAAAGGAGCATTGACATAGACATACACTATCGTGTGTAAAATAGGTAAGTAGTGGGAAGCTGCTGCGTAACACGGGGAGCCTACCCTGGTGCTCTGTGACGACCTAGAAGGGTGCATTGGGGTGGGGATAGGATATATATACATACATATATATAAACTTTTGCCTGATTCATGTTGTTGTTCGGCAGAGACTGCTACAAGACTGTAAATCAATTATCCTCCAATAAAAAAAAATTGCGAGAGTTTTAAAGCTACAAATGAGACTTCAAAGAAATATCATGTCTAGATCTGTGTGTGTACTCCCAGATATGTTAGGGGTACTCACTCTCCTGCTACAACTACTTCTGTAGAAATGCTTAAGAAGCAATACCTTAAAAAAAATAATATACAGCACTTAAAATTTTTACTATGTGCAACTTGTCTAAAACTTATCCTATGCAAATGGAAAAAAGGTAGCAAAATATTAATTTGTAGATTCAGTTCTTATTATCGTTCATTTAACTCTTCAGGTCTAAGATATGGAAGTTTTCATCCAGTTTATTCCATTTATCTCCATGAAGGTTCTGTTTGCGTTCAGGCTCGCTCTGTCAAACTAATAATGTCTGCAGGGAATCCTCTCAACCCAGGGATTGAACCTGGGTCTCCTGCATTGCAGGCAGACTCTTTGCCATCTGAGCCAGCAGGGCAGTTTAACAGAAGCGCCCCTTAGCTTTACGCAGCCCTTAGTGGTGGGTCTGGCCGTGTCCGGGGATGAGAAATCTGCGCCTTACCTGATCTTCCATTCTCTCTGTGCCTTCCAAGACGATTTTCTGGACATTTTCTTGCCTCTCCTGAGCAAGAGAAAATTCATTAAAATTAATAAACCACAACCTTTAGATACTTGTTTATTTTCCACAATACAGTTAAACGGCAGACATCTTCCTGGGTAATTTAGTTTATGGGAAAATACTTTCCACTTTAGGGTCCAAAAAAGAGGGGTGGGTGGGAAGCACCCAACAAATCCATGCTCTCATAGACAATATGAAATAAAATAACACCCTTTTTGTTGGCAGTTAAAAATATAATTTGACAGAAAAACAGTCAGTGTAACTAACACCTGCAAAGTTTCACAAAAGAAACTAATGATTTGTACTTTTCAAACTGGATAAGATCAAGATGAATCTAGGAAATACCGAGCTAGATTTTAAATGATTTTTATAAACGTGAGCATTAAGGAGGTACGCCTGCAAACATACTTTAAAAAAAAAACTCTTTTAAAAGATACTACTTTCCCCTACTATCTGGCAAAAGCCTTACAAAAATCAGTAATGCTTTAGTGGATTTCCATGTTACTATGAAACTAAGCAGAAAGAATGAAATCTGTTCTTCTCATGTGCCAGAATTACAGTATATGGAAATATAAATATCACTATTTATTAAACTATAGGATTTAGGTGATAACAATAATTTCCTCTAGCTCAAGTTACAAAATCGAAAGGAATATTTTCTGAATACCATTTGGTCCAACTTCTTCATTTTAAAAATTTGCGAACTTGGCAAAAAACTTAAAGGGGCCAAAGGTTATACGGGCAAAGGCTTATGAAACATTGTCCTAAGCTGCTTATACTATACACAGTAAGTGAAAGACAGGGTCATGCAATGCAAAAATAAGCTTTCAGAGTCAAATACTTCCAAGACAAATCCAGACTCTGAAGCTTATGTTTCTTAATTTCTCTAAGCTTTGGTTTTCTGTTTACAATGTGGAGCTATCATCTCCTACCTTCCAGGGTTAAAAGACCACAAATACCAGCCTAGATTGATTTGTACCTAATATGGTAGAAGCAGATAATAGCTCCTGTTTGAAGTTAACTGTACATAATTTCTAAAAATTAGATATAAGTGTGTGTGCGTGCCCACTCAGCTGTGTCTGATTCTTTGTGACCTCATGGACTGTAGCCTGAGAGGCTCCTCTGAACATGGAATCTGCCAGGAATACTGGAGTGGGTTGCCATTTCCTTCTCCAGGAGATCCTCCCCAACCAGGATTGAATCCAGTCTCTTGCATTGGCAGGCGGATTCTTACCACTGAGCCACCTGGGAAGCCAGATATAAATGTAGTGGAAGGTAAACTGTCAGTGGCTAGGTTAGCATGCTTAATAAGTTCCAAACCCACTCACCTTATGCATCCATATCCTCCCTTTCCGGATAATGTGAGTTAATCTATCCACACACACTCTGTGAAGTGGGAGGTAGAAGCTCAGCTCTGTCTGGGGAAGTATAATCGATAGTCCATAGGTGCTTCTATCCCCATTCCAGTTTCCGTCGAAGATTAATGAAACAATAATTACTCCTTTCTCAGATAAGACAAAGAACTTCACGTCTATTGCCCCACTCTCTGCATTTCGAAGGATTTCTCCGTTGAGGGTATGGTTGGCAAGAAAAGTTATTTCTCCGTCGCTGAGAAGTAACTGTTCTGTCTTTGGAGCCCAGATGTGCCTTACTCTGGGACCAAGAATATTGTCCCAGTAAGCGAAGGTCGCTGCTAATAAAGGGGATTCACCACTTAAAGCAATCTCTGTCTTGGCAACAGCTGGAGATGGTGGTGGACAGAGGGTCGACATCACTGCATCCCAACTGTCACATTATCTGAAAGCTCCAGGGATATCTGGACAATGACATACAAAACCAGTGATCAAGTTCAGTGATTTTTAAGTCATCCATCAAAAACGCAATTGTTGGTATTGATATCTACATGCGTGCACATACTCAGTCATGTCCGTCTCTTTGTGATCCCATGGACTGCAGCCCACCAGGCTCCTCTGTCCATGGGATTCTCCAGGGAAGAATACTGGAGCGGGTTGCCATTTCCTCCTCCAGGGGATCTTCCCAACCCAGGGATCAAACTCACATCTCCTGCGTTGGTAGGCAGATTCTTTAACATTGAGCCACCTGGGAAGCCCACTGATATATATACACTACTCTGTTTAAAATGGATAACTAATAAGGACCTGCTGTATAACACGGGAAACTCTTCTCAATACTCTGCAATGACCTATCTGGGAAAATAACGTGAAGAGTGGATATATGCATGTGCTGTACAACAGAAACACAACACTGTAAATCAACTATACTTCAATAAAAATTAAAAACAAACAAACAAAAATGTGCACTCTAAGGTGTAAAAATAAAAAATTCTTAAATGATTTAGACATATGTGGTTTTCTCCTCTCCAGTCAAAAAGATGTGAAAGCATGCCTATTTTTTAATAAATATTATAGTATTTATATAAATATTATATAAATACTATAACTATTATATACTAAACCTCACTGTTTCTAAATAGCCAGACTATTTGCAATTCTAATATGATTGGCTATTTGGTTCCTGAACCATAGGAATTAAAGAGAAGCCAATTGGGAAAGGGAGGGCTCACCTAGAGACCATGGCCCCTGCTATGGGCTGAACTGTGTCCTTCCCCACCCCAAATAGATGTTCAAGTCCTAACCCCCTGTGATCTTATTTAGAAATAAGTATAATCAAGTTAGGATGAGGTGATATTGGATCAGGATGGTTCTAATACAATGGCTGATGTCCTGACAAGGAGAGAAAGCTTTGGAGACAAGCAGACAGAAACAGGGCCATGAGAAGATGAAGATAAACTGGAGTGATGTGGCTCCAAGCCAAGGTATGTGTGCTGGTAACTACCAGAAGCTAAACAGAGGCAAAGAGAGAGTCTTTCCTGGAGTATTTAGAGGAGCATGCCTCTGCCAACCACTTATTTTGGGCTTCTAGCTTTCAGAATTGAGACAGGATACATTTTTACATCACCCAGTTTGTGGTACTTTGTTACGGCAGTCCATACCTGGCAGTAGAAAGCCTTAAAAGCTGCTAAGAAGTGGGGGGTGGGAGGGGGGAGAGAAAAGAAAGACAAAAGATTATAAGACCACAACAATCTGGAACCATATGAGAAAATGAGGCAACATGATGCACACGATTATTCTCAACATATTCTTTGGGCATCAAGGGTATTAAAGCCAAATACAGGTGTTTAAAATGAGGTTAAGTATATTTAATATGCTATTTAAGAAATAGGAAATATATTTAATATGCTGTTCAAGAAAGCAGTATGGCATTTTATCATTACAAAGAAGCTTCTATACTAAATGGCTGAAATAAAAAAGCTTTAATTATTTAAAACATGTAGAGGACTAAATGGTTGGATAGGCCCTTTCAATCTACTGGGAAACAGAGAAGAGTGAACTGCCCAAGGTCACTGAGCCGAACTAGAATCCAGGTCTCTTTGACATCTTGCTGCTGCCGCCAAGTCACTTCAGTCATGTCTGACTCTGTGCAACTCCACAGACGGCAGCCCACCAGGCTCCCCTGTCCCTGGGATTTTCCAGGCAAGAACATTGGAGTGGGGTGCCATTGCCTTCTCCAATGCATGAAAGTGAAAAGTGAAAGTGAAGTCGCTCAGTCGTGTCCCACTCTTTGCGACCCCAGGGACTGCAGCCCACCAGGCTCCTCCGTCCATGGGATTTTCCAGGCAAGAGTACTGGAGTGGGGTGCCATTGCCTTCTCCAATGCATGAAAGTGAAAAGTGAAAAGTGAAAGTGATGTTGCTCAGTCTTGTCCAACTCCTTGTGACCCCATGGACTGTAGCCTACCAGGCTCCTCCGTCCATGGGGTTCTCCTGGCAAGAGTACTGGAGTGGGGTGCCATTTTTACATCTAAACCCATTCCAATGAATCACTCTACCACATGAATCTACCAATGAATCCACTCATACCACATTCAATGAGGTATGAATGCAAAATGAATCATTCCTGCCTAATACTAAAATTGAATACCTATGCGTATTCAGTGACAATTTCATTTAGGCAAGTCTAAAATTGTGGAATCTATTCATTATAATGGTAAAGGATAGTAGTTAATAGGTGAGCTATGATACATCTATCTTTGCCTGTATGATTGCTTTAGAAATAACATTTGATCTATAACTAAATTCATGTCAAAGTAAACCATTTTACTTAAAATAAAGAACTTTATCTACACCTTGTCAGGAGAGCTCAGAGACTAAGGAAAAGCAAAAAATAAAATACTCTAATTTTAGAGTGTTGTATGAGCACTTTTATCATGATGTCAAGAATGGATATACAGCGTTTGGCAAAATGCCTTACTGTAAGTATGTGCAGAAATGGTTTAACACAAAGACGGTTCTTGTGTATTTTTTATTTTAGAAATTCATTTAGGAAATATTCACAGTTTTAAATGTGCTGTCTCAATTTAATAGACTTTAGAGACTACACTAAGTATAAGTTGTATAGCTTGCTTAAAATATCCACTGTTGGGACTTCCCTGGTGGTTCAGGGGTTAGGATACCACGCTCCCAATGCAGGGAGTGTGGGTTCAATCCCTGGTCAGCGAACTAAGATCCTGCAGCCCACATGACTCAGTTGGAAAAAAAAAAAAATCCATTGTTACAGATACAAGTTAAATACTTTACAATGACAGAATACAGGAATATAATATGAATAGAAAATGTAATGATGCTAAGATAATTAATAACAGCAAACTTTAGAGGCCAAGGAGATGCATTAAGTAAACACATACCCATATCAGTATACTGTAACATATTCTTTTGTTCTTTCTTTTTGGATAAAAAAGGTGAATAATCATAAAGGTAATATTGCCACTCAAACATTTCAGCATTGTATTGAAAATAAAAGACACTTCTTAAGTGGAATTGAGCCCTGGAACAAAATCTGGTTAGATTATAGCACAACCTTTTACCTAATTGTGAAAACTGTTCTATTATAGGCTACTAACTATGTTCAACGGAGAAGGCAACGGCAACCTACTCCAGTACTCTTGCCTGGAAAATCCCATGGACGGAGGAGCCTGGTGGGCTACAGTCCATGGGGTCGCTAAGAGTCGGACACGATTGAGCGACTTCCCTTTCACTTTTCACTTTCATGCATTGGAGAAGGAAACGGCAACCCACTCCAGTGTTCTTGCCTGGAGAATCCCAGGGATGGGGGAGCCTGGTGGGCTGCCGTCTATGGGGTCGCACAGAGTCAGACTGACGCGACTTGGCAGCAGCAGCAGCAGCAGCAACTATGTTCAATTTTACTGCTAGTATCATCAGAAAGAAAATAAAGGATGAAGATTATGTTGAATTGTTTAACTTTAAATCCTACTAGAAGAAATAACTTCAGAAATTAAAGTCACAGAGAAGTATAGTTAAGAGAGCCGTAAAATGAATGTACTAACAGTTAAAGTCATCATCTTTGGCAAAGAAAATCCATATATACAGAAATGGCTCGAAATCAAGAGTCTTTCATCAATATATCTTTTTACATGTAGTGCTGGCTACACCAGACAGTTATGAAACAAGAGTTTTGAGGTAAGCCAGGATCCAAATTGGGTGACACAGTGGCTTGCCACACTCCTGTAAACAAAGAACAGGGTTCATGAGGGTGTACCCAATATACTTGCTGAAAATAACCCAACACATGCAGACATAAAGATTAATTACCACACGTTACAACTGTTAGCACAGGGGAAGTTTTAAAGTTTTGCTTTTTTTAAACCTCTGCTAAAAATCAGTCATCTCTTCTCTGATTGATATTTAGAAAGTTGGTTGGCCCTTCGGCACCCCACTCCAGTACTCTTGCCTGGAAAATCCCATGGGCAGAGGAGCCTGGTAGGCTGCAGTCTATGGGGTTGCGAAGAGTCAGACACGACTGAGCGACTTCACTTTTACTTTTCAATTTCATGCATTGGAGAAGGAAATGGCAACCCACTCCAGTGTTCTTGCCTGGAGAATCCCAGGGACAGAGGAGCCTGGTGGGCTGCCGTCTATGGGGTCGCACAGAGTTGGACACGACTGAAGCGACTTAGCAGCAGGAGCAGCAGCTGTTGTAAATAAGAACTCAACCATCATTAGACCCACATTTCTCATAACCATGCTTTCTGTTTATTACCTCCCAATCCTAAAAGAGGGGGCTTCCTTGGTCATTCAGACTGTAAAGCATCTGCCTGCAATGCGGGAGACCTGGGTTCAATCCCTGGGGCGGGAAGATGCCCTGGAGAAGGAAATGGCAACCCACTCCAATACCCTTGCCAGGAAAATACCATGGATGGAAGAGCCTAGTAGTCTACAGTCCACGGGGTCACAAAGAGTCGGACATGACTGAGTGACTTCACAATCCTAAGAGAGGGCTTCCCAGATGGTGAGGTGCTAAACAATCTGTCTGGCAATGCAGGAGACTCAAGAGACTTGGGTTCAATCCCTGGGTTGGAAAGACTCCCTGCAGGGAGAAATGGCAACCCACTCCAGTATTCTAGTCTGGTAAATTCCATGGAGAGAGGAGCCTGGCGGGCTATATAGTCCATGGGTCACAGTGTCAGACACAACTGAGTGACGGAACGCGCGCGCACGCACGCACACACACACACACACACACACAGCCCTAAGAGAAGCAGGATCCTAATAAAATAGCCCTACTTCCAAAATAGGACCTGCCCGGACAGATTTTATTGACACTAAACTCCCTGTAATGCCAGATAAAAAAGACTTTGCAACACTTTCCAAGACTCAGAGGTGTAGTTCACCATAGCCCTATCTGACCATCTCTCACAGCTCCAGTTTCTCAAATAGGCAGGCTAACCCACTACTCCCTAGAATTACTTAATTAAAACAGAGCCCAAGGGCAGTCTTGAAAAATAGGAGTCTTTGGTTTTTTCTTTCTCTGAAAATTAATTTGGATTGCTAACAGAGCCAGAAAAAACAAAACAAAACAAAACAAAAAACAAAAAAATGACACTATTTTATTAACTTTATCAGGTGGGGGGAAAAAACCCTTTAGCTCCTATGTAATTGTCCCCTGCTGGCCTAGTGCACAATCCATCACCTACTTCTCTTGTTTTTGTTTCATAGAGTACATTCATCATGATGTTAATTTCCAACCGATTCAGGGCTTTCCTAGACTGACAAGGTGCCAGCAATACTATCTGTGTCACATAACACCATTGTATTTCAAGTATTCTGACTCCAGGCTATTAATTTCCCATACATTACATTCCTGCTTCTGTGACGTTCGAATCGTGTTAAAAGTTTTCCAACGTCTAAGATCATCAGTAAGATATAACAGTATTTTCCAAGCTCTTTGTACCAATTAAAATAACAGATGGATTGACCCCCTTTGCTTTGGATCACAAGATGAGAATAGTCTGAATCGGAATTTATCCATTGGCCACAGTCAGACTGTTTTCACTAAAGCCTAACAATCTCCATTGTTTCGGAAAGGGCCACCTCTCTGGGGCAAGTGCATGACCTCCCAGTCTTCTGAATACAGAAGCCTGGTGGAGATCACCAGGGCCAGTCAGACACTGTGTGGTCAAAGCAGACGCGTTAATCACGGCACTTCTTTCTGAAACTGATGCCATGAGTCAAGTGATGCCCAAATCATAATGGTCACTTCCTTTAAGTCTGTGCAATCTCGGAGAAGAGAAGTAAACAGGTCATGAACCACAGAACGGGAGCAAAACCCAGTCTAGAACTGCTGCATCAAATTCCAGGGCATCAGCAATCCTTAGCAACCTCGAAACCGAGACAATTCTGTAAGCCAGTAGTTTGATCCCAGCCCACCCCATCCCGCTTCTTCCTCTCTCGGACCCCGACTCGGTCCGGAGCAGCCGCGCGCCGCCAGCTCTCTGGCCTTCCCCGGGCCAGGCCTCTTGGTGCCCGAGGCTCCTTCCCCTGGAGCCCGCGGCACAGGGATCCGACGGATCGATCTCTTCGGATCTCACGCCAGGACCTCGGGAATGAGCCAGCTCGGGGACTGCGGGCGGGAAAGCAGAAAAGGAGACGGAACCCTATGCCCCTATCTCTGCGCCCCGGCTGCCGGAAAGTCCGGGGCCCGGATGCAGGCAACTCCACTAGTCGCCGGGCTGGAAAACCCGATGCCCGCTTTCGGTCAGGGGAGAAAGGGGTAAAAAGAAGACCCGCGGAGCCGAGCCCTGGGGAGAGCCTCCGCCGCCGCCCTTGCCCGATCCCCGCAACCGAAGCCCAAACGGCCACCTACACGCCGGCTTCTCACTCACCCACTAGCCACCGCCTGCTGCTTCGCCGTCGCCGCCGCCGCGGGCAAATGGACCGCAACCGCAGCCCCGCCCCCGTAGCTCTGGCCCCGCCCCTGCCCCGCCCCCGTGAGCGTCGCGTTCCCGAACTGGCTTCACGCCACGGTCGTTTCTCGCCTTGTACTCTTCTTCTGTTTAAATTTTTTCCGATCTTTGCTCGTTCACCCTCCGCGAATATAGTGAGAGCAAAGGGAGGAGAGAAAGGGCGGGGAAAACTAAACCACACACTTCCTAAACACCCGTCCTCTCTGGGCCCCGCCCCCGTAAGGAAGGAACCGGGCAGCAGGGATGGTTGACGCATTAAGCGCCATCTTCCACGCGGGCGGAACAAGTTGCAGCAGTAGCATTTCCTCGTGGGACGCCGTAGGTACGTCTTGGCGTTTTCGAAATACGATTACGTAAACGCAGGAGGCCGGCGAGAGGAGGGGCGGAGCCTTCTTGCTTTATCCCCTTTGCTCAAAAACGGGCTCTGTAAAGTTAGTGTAAGGAGTTAGCAGCGAAGATTTTATAGTTTACCCAGTGGGCTGCCGGGCCCCCAGAAAGTAAAGTCGAATTGATGGCTGTGAATTGTTTTGTTTGTGTTTGGCAGGTAGCGGGCGTTCAACAAATACTTGATGAATGAGTGGATTTCTTTTATTTATGACACAATTCAGTGTACTGTAACTTCACCCCAAGTGTCCTTAGGCAATTTCCTTTCCCACAATATATAGTGACCGCAGTTTTGTCTTCTTTACATATAAGCATTTTCTCAGCCATGATTTTCACATCTTTAAAGATCCTATTAGCCAGTTGCACAATGTGAATGAGTGGGGGTGTCACTAACCTTTCAAAATATATTATTTTCTGATGTGTTGTAAGATTTGTTTTTTTTTAACCTCGAGATAAATCAGCCTTTTGGTCTGCACATGTGTATACTCAGGTTATTTGCTGCAGATGAGTAGCACTTAACGTTTTAAATCTTTATAAATATCGAATAGCTTATCTTCATCATTCAGAGGAAGAAATACACAAAATGATTCTCTCATACCTATACTCTTTGCGGAAATAGACCCCTTTGTGTTTTATGCTTATATCAAACACCAGAAAAGCTATCATTTGTCTAGTTCCTACTGTGTCTTTGGTGGTGTGCTTCTCAGCCTACATAAAGAATTACGCCCAATCCTCCTAACATGTTTAGGATATAGATATCGTCATCCTTGTTTTACAGAGGATTTGACTAAGGTTCAGACAGATTACCCAAAACCAGCCGGCCAATGGATTCAGGCCAGTTCTATGCAATTCTAAGCGCCCACTGAGTTCTGAGGATACCAGGCTGATACTGAGTTGATGACAGTCTTTCTCAGATAATACCTAGGGGGGATAATACCAACACTTGCAGTTTAGAGTAAGATTGGGACTCAGAGTAAGTGCTTGAGAGAGGAATACAGTGCCAAGAGCAGTTTTTCCTACTTCAACATTCTGCCTCAGGACAAGATAACTTCCCTTGTCTCCAATTCCTCTTGGAGACTATGGAAATTGTTTCTGGCTTTATGCAACATCAACCCTAGAACAACTATGCTTCCTGTGAGAGATATAATCAAACACCAAGGCCTAAATTCTGCATGGCCATGAGAAATAAGATACATAATGAAAGTGGCTCTGTATGCAGGATGCTTTATAGTTAGTAAATGTGAGTTTTCCCCCTCACATCTAATTGAACAATTTCTGTAGGTATTGTGCAGCAGTAGCTTATATGTCTTTCAGTGAATCAGAACAAAAAAAAAAAAATCCAGTTGCAGGGACAAAACAGTTATGACAGTATTGTGGTTCATGGTATTTGCATGCTCCAAGGTGTAAAGTAGGAAGACAGGTATCCTCACACACATTGATTCTTCAGCAAACCAAAGAGAAAATGGAGTTAAGTATGTAGTGAAAGTGTTAGTTGATAGGTTGGGTCCAACTCTTTGTGACCCCATGGACTATAGCCTGCCAGGCTCCTCTGTCCATGGTATTCTCCAGGCAAGAATACTGCAGTGGGTTACCATGCCCTTCTCCAGTAATGTGATTTGTATTAGCAGCTGGAAAGGATGACTTGGGAGGACTTTAACCCTTAATTCCTCCAAGTTCTGTTAACCCAAATAAACCACCTTAAATATTAATAACTACACTGTTTAAGGGCAAGTAGGTTTTGTTATTGAAACACATCTTCAAGCAAGAGCCCTAGTTCCTCATTTCCAACCAGCATGATAGCCCTAAAATCTTATTTAGAAATGCATGAGCTCACCACCAGTCCACATATAACTAATGAGCAATTATACACAAAGGCCTAGCAACCAAGGGAGCCATGAAGCACCTGGCTAAGAGTTTGGGCTCTGGCATCAGAGCTGGTGTATTGTCTCTGCCTTTGGCTAATTATTAGATTTTCAACAGTACTTCACTTTCTTGCCTCAGTTTCCTCAGCTGCAAAATAGCAAGCAGAGTAAGTTCTCAAAGGGTTCTGTGAGGCTTGCCCAGGATCAAGCAAGCTAAGAATTTAGCGTACTCAAGAGATAGGGACTCTAATCTCAGTAACAGAAGCAATAACAAATGACTCATCAATCTCTTCAACAATGTACATATTTATAATTCCAATAAATAGGCAATCAGAACCCAGGGGACCTTCCTGCTACATCACAAATGTCAGTTATGGTCAGGGAACCTTTCTCCCATCTTCTGTTTATTACTTTATTTCAGAAACGTGTTATGTGCTGCTTCTGGGCTGGAGCTAGGGACTTGTTGACTACCTCCCATTTACCAAGATCACAGCAAATTAGATTCAGCTGTGACTGATGCGGGCACTCCACTGTTGGACATGGATGAGAAATATTGCTGAATAAACCACAGTGAGTTTCATTTCTTTCAAGTAAAAAGATTTTATGTGGTTGCCTTAACCATTGCAGACTTAACAATATGTAGTTTAGGTTACTGTTTGGTGGGAATAGGAGCGAGCCAGCCCCCAAATGAGGTACTTGTGGTTGGAATCTTGATTCCTGGATATATCAAGTTAGTCCTGTGAGTTAGTGTGGATATACACGGTTGAGAAAGCTCTAGTGGGTCCATGTTTGGAGCTCACAGTCTCTAGTTCTAATGATGCTCAATGTAGGCAGTGACCCTGCAGGAGAACATCATTAGGATCCAATATATGTTTCTTTCTGGGTCCTCCGTGGGACTTATCATTCTGTAGGCAAGTCACTAAGCCTCTAGTGGGAGGAATCACACCATTGGCCAGATATTAACCTCCGTTCCGTCCATATTGGTGATCTGAAAACAAGTTGTGAATGATCTAAGGCTCCAGATGAGAGTCTCCGAGGGAAAACTCTCAGTTCACTACAGTCTCATGTAACCCTCAACAAGAAGGGCAGAAAGAAGCAGGACGACAGGCATACCCTTTTCTGTTCTTGGCATGCTGTGCGGCATGTCAGATCCTAGTTCCCTGACCAGGGATTGAACCCATGCCCCCTGCATTTGGAGTGTGGAGTCTTAACCACTGGACCACCAGGGAAGCCCCCCATTTTCTAAATTCTTAGACAAGATCATTAATTAACTTCATATGAAGTTTTAGCTTGAAAAGTTTATCCTACTTTGATGGAATTTAGGTGGAATCAACAGTGCACAGTGGTGGGTCTGGTGCTGCCCTACTTGATGTCTGAGTCGCAGTGGACCAGAAACAGGTGGAAGGCAGCAAGCTCAATGGCAGTGACTCCCTTACTGACCCTGTGCTTTCCAGACCCGCCTCCCTGAGCACATCTGCCCACGGTTACCTCTCTGCTCGCAACTCTCAGCACTTTTGTGTTTATACTTGTACTTTATTGTACTTAATAGAATGTTGCTTTGTAAGTAGGTTCTTCATTTCCTGTGTGTCTTCTGCCTCTTAACTTTATCCCAGGCTATTTGAGACCCAGGGCAGAGTACTTACAGTTTCGTCTTCTGACTCCTTTCTTTGGATTGGCAAATGCCAGATGGATGATTGAACTATTTCACTCCAACTATCATTATCCTTAGACCAGACACCTGTGGTGTACGTGCTTCTTTTGAAAATAGTTTTTGTCTTTATTTAAGAGTCAGGGTTGCTCTGTGTGAGTATCAGGGTCCCTCTCATTTAAAGTGGATGAGGAGCTGTGAAGGAGACCATCCCTTTTTGTCATCCATGCCATCTTTTCTATCTCCCTTCTTCACAGTTTCTTTAACCAAGCAAAAAAATATAAAAGCCCAATTAATGACTCTGGACCAATCTTGGGTCACTTAAAAGAATTTTTTTAAAAGAATAGTATCCTTCTTAAAATAAAATAAATTACAGTTCAGTTCAGTCGCTCAGTTGTGTCAGACTCTTTGAGACCCCATGAATTGCAGCACGCCAGGCCTCCCTGTCCATCACCAACTCCCGGAGTTCACTGAGACTCACGTCTATTGAGTCAGTGATGCCATCCAGCCATCTCATCCTCTGTCGTCCCCTTCTCCTCCTGCCCCCAATCCCTCCCAGCATCAGTCTTTTCCAATGAGTCAACTCTTTGCATGAGGTGGCCAAAGTACTGGAGTTTCAGCTTTAGCATCATTCCTTCCAAAGAAATCCCAGGGCTGATCTCCTTTAGAATGGACTGGTTGGATCTCCTTGAAGTCCAAGGGACTCTCAAGAGTCTTCTCCAACACCATAGTTCAAAAGCATTAATTCTCTGGCGCTCAGCCTTCTTCACAGTCCAACTCTCACATCCATATATGACCACAGGAAAAACCATAGCCTTGACTAGACGGACCTTTGTTGGCAAAGTAATGTCTCTGCTTTTGAATATGCTATCTAGGTTGGTCATAACTTTCCTTCCAAGGAGTAAGCATCTTTTAATTTCATGGCTGCAGTCACCATCTGCAGTGATTTTGGAGCCCCCAAAAATAAAGTCTGACACTGTTTCCACTGTTTCCCCATCTATTTCCCATGAAGTGATCGGACCAGATGCTATGATCTTCGTTTTCTGAATGTTGAGCTTTAAGCCAACTTTTTCACTCTCCACTTTCACTTTCATGAAGAGGCTTTTTAGTTCCCAGGTATACAATATAGTGATTCACAGTTTTTAAAGCTTATAATTCATTTGTAGTTATTATAGGGGCTTCCCAGGTGGCACAGTGGTAAGGAATCTGCCTGCCAATGCAGTAGGTGCAAGACACTCCCTAGGCCTGATAGATCCCTTGGAGGAGGAAATGGCAACCTGCTCCAGTGTTCTTGCCTGGAAAATTCCATGGACAGAGGAGCCTGGTGAGCTACAGTACATGGGGTTGCAAAGAGTCAGACATGACTGAGCATGCACATCACATCATCATAGTTATTATAAAATATTAGCTGCATTCCCCATGTTGTACAATATATCCTTGTGGCTTATTTTATACATCATGGTTTATACCTCATAATCCTCTACGCCTATCTTGCCCCTCCCCTCTTCACTCTCCCCTCCTGGTAACCACTAGTTTGTTCTCTGTATCTGCCTGTCAGGTCACTTAGTTTTAAAATGTTTTAACACCTGGGGAGTTTTGATATCTCCTCCTTCAAAATCATCTTGACCAACTTGGCCCTTTTTCTTCTGTGAACATGAGGACCAACTGGCCTGTGAACTTCCATAAATAACCCTTTTAGATTTTTATTGGTTTTGTGTTGAATTTATAGATCAGCTTCTTGTCTTTCCATTTATGAGCATGGTCTGTTTCTCTACTTAACAACTTCTCTTGTACTCATGAATTAGATTTTATAGTTTTCTCAGAAAAGACACTTTGCATCTTCTGGGAGTTTTTCCCGAGTTATGTTTTAATTAGGTTGCCATTGAAATTATTTCTTCTAAAAATGACATTTTAAATTATTTGTTGCTAGTATTCAGTTACGGAGAAGGGAATGGCACCCCACTCCAGTACTCTTGCCTGGAAAATCCCATGGACGGAGGAGCCTGGTGGGCTGCAGTCCATGGGGTCGAGAAGAGTCGGACATGACTGAGCGACTTCACTTTCACTTTTCACTTTCATGCATTGGAGAAGGAAATGGCAACCCACTCCAGTGTTCTTTCCTGGAGAATCCCAGGAACGGGGGAGCCTGATGGGCTGCTGTCTATGGGGTCGCACCGAGTCAGACACAACTGAAGCGACTTAGCAGTAGCAGCAGCAGTATTCAGTTATACTCGTTTTGTATGTTCATCTTCTTTTTTGACATAAATAATTAAAAGCAACAAAACAAAGAAATAAGCCCCAGACAAGAAGGTACTAATCATTTTACTTTCATGTCCCTTAACTTTCAGCAGCTGCTTATGTTCTTTATAGTGTCCAGGGTCCTTAGAATGGCTCTCAAGGCTCTCCCCAGTCTGCTTCCAGTCGACTTTGCAAGACTTCATTCCTCTTGCCTTTTCCCCTGTTGCTTTCTGACCCACCAGCGTTCACTGCTCTGTAACCATTGGGTTATCTCAGCCTGGAATGCCCTTACCTTCTGGTTGTGTGTAAAGAAATCTTGTTAACTGCAGCCACGTGGTGTCATCTGCAGGACGGAATTAATGTGTCTTGTGCACCGTTAATCTCCACTGTTAATATAAAAGCCAAACTCTCTGTCATTTATACTTTTCACTTTTAGGGCAAATAATGGTCTTATTTAATAATATTGAGGTTAGAATCTTTTGGAGAGGGTTGTGTGTGTGCTCAGTCGCCCAGTTGTGTCTGACTCTTTGTGACCCCGTGGACCTGCCAGGCTCCTCTGTCCATGGGATTCTCCAGGCAAGAATACTGCAGTGGGTTGTCACTTCCTCTTCCAGGGGATCTTGTGACCCAGGGATCGAACCCATGTTTCTTGAGTCTCCCGCATTAGCAGGCGTATTCTTTACCACTGAGCCACCTATGAAGCCTTTGGAAATGGTTGCAGGAACACTATGTAGGGTTTAAAGGTATCGGCTTTTAGACTTGAATTAACTGAGGCTTGAATCCCGGCCCAACCACTTTGTAACCTTGGGTAAGTTATGTAACATCTTTTTTTTTTTGCTTTTGTTTTTCGATAAAGGGTTTCATAAGGAGCTTACAGACTAAGAATAGGAAAAAGAAATTGCCTTATCATTCCACATCACAAAAAAAGCATTTTTTCCTGACATCATAAATTTGGCCCTGTCCCAGGAAACAGCAAACTGGCCAAAGTTAAACAGGCAAGCAGGACTTTCTACAGCTACTGTGACAGGGAAGAGAGACAGAAAACTCCATTGAAATAATAGTTGGAAAAGTTTTTAAGAGCTAAGATCTTTAAGCCCTAAGGGGGAATCTTAGGTTATCTATATTTATTAATTGCCAAAAGAATAAGCTCAAAATTCTCCAAGCCAGGCTTCAGTAATATGTGAACTGTGAACTTCCAGATGTTCAAGCTGGTTTTAGAAAAGGCAGCGGAACCAGAGACCACATTGCCAATATCTGCTAAATCATTGAAAAAGCAAGAGAGTTCCAAAAAACATCTATTTCTGCTTTATTGACTATGCCAAAGTCTTTGACTGTGTGGATCACAACAAACTGTAGAAAATTCTGAAAGAGATGGGAATACCAGACCACCTGACCTGCCTCTTGAGAAACCTGTATGCAGGTCAGGAAGCAACAGTTAGAACTGGATATGGAACAACAGACTGGTTCCAAATAGGAAAAGGAGTACATCAAGGCTATATATTGTCACCCTGCTTATTTAACTTATATGCAGAGAACATCATGAGAAACGCTAGGCTGGATAAAGCACAAGCTGGAGTCAAGATTGGTGGGAGAAATATCACTAACCTCAGATACGCAGATGACACCACCCTTATGACAGAAGGTGAAGAAGAACTAAAGAGCCTCTTGATGAAAGTGAAAGAGGAGAGTGAAAAAGTTAGCTTAAAGCTCAACATTCAGAAAACGAAGATCATGGCATCCGGTCCCACCACTTCATGGGAAATAGATGGGGAAACAATGGCAACAGTGTCAGACTTTATTTTTTTGGGCTCCAAAATCACTGGAGATGGTGATTTCAGCCATGAAATTAAAAGATGCTTACTCCTTGGAAGGAAAGTTATGACCAACCTAGATAGCATATTAAAAAGCAGAGACATTACTTTGTCAACAAAGATTCATCTAGGCAAGGCTATGGTTTTTCCAGTACTCATGTATGGATGTGAGAGTTGGACTATAAAGAAAGCTGAGCATTGAAGAATTGATGCTTTTGAACTGTGGTGTTGGAGAAGACTCTTGAGAGTCCCTTAGACTACAAGAAGATCCAACCAGTCCATCCTAAAGGAAATCAGTCCTGAATGTTCATTGGAAGGACTGATGTTGAAGCTGAAACTCCAGTACTTTGGCCACCTGATGTGAAGAGCTGACTCATTGGGAAAGACCCTGATGCTGGGAAAGATAGAGGGCAGGAGGAGAAGGGGACTACCGAGGATTGAGATGGTTGGATGACAGCACTGACTCAATGGACATGAGTTTGGGTGGACTCCAGGAGTTGGTGGTAGACAGGGAGGCCTGGTGTTCTGCAGTCCATGGGATCGCAAAGAATTGGACATGACTGAATGACTGAACTGAACTCAACTGAAAAGGATAAGCAGTCTTTTCCTTATCTTCACAACAGGAGATAGCTTTATAACCTGGAGCAAGACTGCCTGCATGCTGAAGGTAGGCTCCTTCTCTCTCATGGAGATTGGGAGAGGGGTTGCTCTCTTCCTTGATGCATATATTTCAAAGGTGTGATTCCAGGTCCTCAAGAAAGACATCCCTGGGTTGTAAAACTTGCAAGAGACTTTAAAAAATTTAACATCTCTGTAGGGAAGATAAGGAATTTACCTTGACAAGTTTTCTAAGGTAAAAACTCTAAAGCAGGAGTGATAGGGACTAGAGTCAGAGAGAAGCCAGTCTGAAGTTTAGACAAGCTGAGGTGAACGTGAAGGCCATCTTCCCATCTTGATCAACTCATAACTGCGTTACCACTTTGAGGTAGCGTGAGAGAGACAGAAATTCAGTTATGTTCCCACAAAATAGACTGTTTCTAAGTATAGGGCTGTGTGTCTGTTTGTGACAAAGAGGAGAGAGAGAGAGAGGGAGATTTGGAGAAAGAATGAGATGGAAAGAGAATTATTTTTGAGAAAATGGGACATTTTGAGATAATGAGTTGGATAGCATCCCCTACTCAATGGACATGAGTTTGAGCAAGCTCCAGGAGATGGTGAAGGATAGGGAAGCCCAGCGTGCTGCAGGCCATGGGGTCATAAAGAGTTGGACATGACTGAGCAACTGAACAACAACAAATAAATATACATCAGAATGTTGGTAAATATCAGCAAACCGAAACGAAGGACCATTAAAATGATTAGAATTCTTGAGATCCAGAAAGACTTAAGTAAATTTTCCATTATATGTATTAGATCTTATTAAGTAAGTTACTAAATAAAATATTATGGTTTTGTCAACAGGTATAGGTTTTTCCAATAATGTTTCAAAAAAAATTACAATTTCTTTTTCAGTCTATCTCCTAAAGCAATGATATGCCATCCAATCTTTTTAAAAAAAATTTTTTTTTTTTTTTTAATTTTTTAATTTTTTATTCTTCCAATTTTATTTTATTTTTAAACTTTACATAATTGTATTAGTTTTGCCAAATATCAAAATGAATCCGCCACAGGTATACATGTGTTCCCCATCCCGAACCCTCCTCCCTCCTCCCTCCCCATACCATCCCTCTGGGCCGTCCCAGTGCACCAGCCCCAAGCATCCAGCATCATGCATCGAACCTGGACTGGCAACTCGTTTCCTACATGATATTTTACATGTTTCATTGCCATTCTCCCACATCTTCCCACCCTCTCCCTCTCCCACAGAGTCCATAAGACTGTTCTATACATCAGTGTCTCTTTTGCTGTCTCGTACACCGGGTTATTGTTACCATCTTTCTAAATTCCATATATATGCGTTAGTATACTGTATTTATGTTTTTCCTTCTGGCTTACTTCACTCTGTATAATAGGCTCCAGTTTCATCCACCTCATTAGAACTGATTCAAATGTATTCTTTTTAATGGCTGAGTAATACTCCATTGTGTATATGTACCACAGCTTTCTTATCCATTCATCTGCTGATGGACATCTAGGTTGCTTCCACGTCTTGGCTATTATAAACAGTGCTGCGATGAACATTGGGGTACACGTGTCTCTTTCCCTTCTGGTTTCCTCAGTGTGTATATAAAAAAATTTTTATAGCTTTTTGTTTTAAATTTTTAAAATTCTGGCTGTTCTGGGTCTTTGTTGTGGCATGTGGGCTTTCTGTTGTTGAGGCAATCAGATTCTCTAGTGTGGTGCATGGGTTTAATTACCCCATGGCATATTATGGCTTTGTCAGCAGGTATAGGATTTTTGCAAAAATATTGTTGGAAAAACCTGTACCTGTTGACAAAGCCATATCTCTTAATTGCCCTGTAACATGTGGGATCTTAGTTCCCTGACCAGGGATCGAACCCAAGTTCCTGAGTCCCCTGCATTGGAAGGTGAATTCTTAACCACTGGACCACCAGGGAAGTCCTACCATCCAATCTTAATGTATGCACTGACTATACCACAGAGAAGCAAGTAAATTCAGTGTCATTCTTCCCCTCCCTTCTGTGGAAATGTGTGAAATATTTCAACGTAATATTTAGTTTGACAAAGATGCATTTTCATTGTTAAAGTATACCTATTTTAAGTGATGAGATGGTTAGCATCACTGACTCAATGGACATGAATTTCAGCAAACTCTGGGAGATGAGCCAACTCTCTCGTGGCATGCTGCAGGCCATGGGGTTGCTAAGAGTCGGACAGGACTTAGCCACTGAACAACGACAACAAAATTTTAAGTGATGGTAATTTTTTGTGTGTATGGAGAAGAGTAGGTTGCTTGGGTTGTAAAAGTGGAACCTGACACTAGAGCAAGGATGATGACATTGTCCTTTTTACAGACCTCTCCAGTTTTTTTAATTTAAATTTATTTATTTTAATTGGAAGCTAATTACTTTACAATATTGTGTTGGTTTTGCCATACATCAATGAATCCACCATGGGTGTACACGTGTTCCCCATCCTGAACGCCCCTCCCTCCTCCCTCCCCATACCATCCCTCTGGGTCATCCCAGTGCACCAGCCCCAGCATCCTGTATCCTGCATCGAACCTGGACTGGTGATTCGTTTCTTATATGATATTATACATGTTTCAATGCCATTCTCCCAAATCATCCCGCCCTCTCCCTCTCCCACAGAGTCCAAAAGACTGTTGTATACATCTGTGTCTCAATTGTTCTCTTGCATACAGGGTTATCATTATCGTCTTTCTAAATTCCATATATACGCGTTAGTATACTGTATATATAGCAACACACACACAGATTGTTTTCTTGTTTATTTGTTGTAGGAGATGGTAACAGATTACTAGGTAATAGTACACTGTTTTCTGATGTTTGTTAGTAATGCACTGTATTTAAATTATTTTTAACCTTTGATCCACTTCATCCATTTCTCCCACCTTCCCTCACTCACTACCTCTGGCAACCACATATCTGTTCTTCACATCTACATGAACTTGTTTGTTTTTTCCCATATTTCACATGTAAGAGAAATCATATAGTATTTGTCTCTGTCTTATTGTTCAGTCACTCAGTCGTGTCTGACTCTTTGCGACCCCATGAATCGCAGCACTCCAGGCCTCCCTGTCCATCACCAACTCCCGGAGTCCACCCAAACCCACGTCCATTGAGTTGGTGATGCCATCCAACCGTCTCATCCTCTGTCGTCTGCTTCTCCTCCTGCCTTCAATCTTTCCCAGCATTGGGGTCTTTCCAATGAATCGGCTCTGTCTCATTTCATTTAGTGTAATTCGCTCAAAGACCATCTGTGTGCGTGCGTGCTAAGTTGCTTCAGTCGTGTCCAACTCTTTGCGACCCTATGGGCTGTAGCCCGCTAGGCCCCTCTGTCCGTGGGATTCTCCAGGCAAGAATACTGGAGTGGGTTGCTAGGCCCTCCTCCAGGGGATCTTCTTGACCCAGAGATTGAACCTGCATCTCCCGTGGCTCCTGCATTGCAGGGGGATTCTTTACTGATGAACTGCTAGGGAAGCCCCAAAGTCCATCCATGTTGTTGCAGATGGCAAGATTTCCTCTTTTTTATAGTTAAATTATTTCATTGTGTAGAGCCACAATTTCTTTGCCCATTCATCCACTGATGGACACAGGTTATTTCCATATTTTGGCTATTGTAAACAATACTGCAATGAACATGGGAGTACAGATGTCCTTTAGTATTTTCATTTTCTTGGGATGAATACCTAAAAGTGGAATTAATTGGATCATGTGATGATTCTATTTTGTTTTTTTTTGAGGAACCTCCATACTGTTTTCCATAGTGGCTGCATCAGTCAACATTCCCACCAACAGCATAGAAGGGTACATTTTCTCCATATCCTCACCAACATTTATTTCATGTCCTTTTTGATAACAGCCATTCAAAACAGTTGTGAGGTGGTATCCTACTGTGGTTTTGATTTGCATTTCCTGATGATTAATTACTCTGAGCATCTTTTCATCTACCTGTTGGCCATCTGTTTGTATTATTTGAAAAAATGTTTATTCAGATCTTCTGCACATTTTTTTAAATCAGATTTTTTTTTTGCTGTTGAGTTACATGAGTTCTTTATATATTTTGAATGTTTTAGCCCCTTTTAAGATGTATGATTTACAAATATTTTCTTCCATTCACTGGATTGCCTTTTCTGTTCATGATTTCCTTTGCTATGCAGAGGCTTTTTAATATAATGTGGTTCCACATACTTATTTTTGCTTTTGTTGCTTTTGCTTTTTTGGTGTCTGATTCAAAAAAAATCATCACCAAGACTTGTGTCAAGGAGCTTACCACTTGTGTTTCCTTGTAGGAGTTTTATGGTTTCAGCTCCTGTGATCAAATCTTTAATGCATTTTGAGTTAATGTTTGTGTATGGTATAGGATAGTGGTCAAGTTTCATTCCTTTTCAGTTTTCCCAACACCATTTATTAGAGACTGTTCTTCACCCATTGTGTTTTCTTGGCTCCTTTGTTGTAAATTAAATGACCATACATGTGTGGGTTTAGTTCTGAGCTCTCTGTTCTGTTCAGTTGCTCTGTGTGTCTGTTTTTAGGTCAATATCCTACTATTTTAATTACTAAAGTTTTGTAATACTTTGAAATCAAAGAGCATGATACCTCCAGGTTTGTTCTTCTTTATCCAAATTACTTTGGCTATTCAGGCTTTTTTTGTGACTCCACACACATTTTAAGATTATTTGTTCTGTTTCTTTGAAAAATGCCATCAGAATTTTGATAGGGATTACATTGAATCTGTAACTTGCTTTGGTAGTGTGGACATTGAACAATATTGATTATTCTGAGTAATGAGCACAGAATATCTATCTATTTATGTCTTGAATTTCCTTCATTAATATCTTGTAGTTTTCAGTGTATAGTTTTTTCACTTTTTTGGTTAAATTTATTACTAGATATTTTATTCTTTGTAATGCAATTATAAATGGGATTGTTTTCTTTATTCTCTTTATGATAGTTATTGGTGTATAGAAATGCAGCAGATTTTGTGTATTGATTTAGTATCCTGCAGCTTTACTGAATTTATTAGTTATAATAAATACTAATAAGAGACAAAGCTGACATTACATGATGATAAAGGGCTCAATCCAAGAAGAGGATGTAATATTTTACAAGTTTTATACACTGAACATGGGAGCACCTAAATATTTAAAGCAGATGTTAACAGACTAAAAGGGAGAAATGGCTAGCAACACAATAATAGCAGCGGATGTCCATTCTGAAGGAGATCAGCCCTGGGATTTCTTTGGAAGGAATGATGCTAAAGCTGAAACTCCAGTACTTTGGCCACCTCATGCGAAGAGCTGACTCATTGGAAAAGACTCTGATGCTGGGAGGGATTGGGGGCAGGAAGAGAAGGGGACGACAGAGGATGAGATGGCTGGATGGCATCACCGACTCGATGGACGTGAGTCTGAGTGAACTCCGGGAGTTGGTGATGGACAGGGAGGCCTGGCGTGCTGCGATTCATGGGGTCGCAAAGAGTCGGACACGACTGAGCGACCAATCTGATCTGATCACACCCCATTTACGTCAAGAGATACATCATTGCACAGAAAATCAATAAGGAAACATTAGCCTTAAATGACATGTTAGAACAAATATATACAGAACATTCTGCACCTTTGTGTGCTAACAAGGTGTGAGCTCTTTCCGCATTATCAGCTTCAGGTGAACGTAAGTTTTATCTCCTCACTAGACTAAGCTTTCTGAGAACAGGGGGCTTCTCTGATTCACCTTTGTCTGCCCCTTTGCCTCTAAGCTCAGTGCCTTGCCCAGGTTAGAGTCTCAGTAAATGGTGAATGCAGTTTAACCTAAGAGAATTCCCACCAGGAATGAGGATAAATAAAGAAAATTTCTCCAATCAGTGCATAGATTTGACTTTGGAGAATTTTGCTTAGCTCCGAATATAGTACAGATGATCTTAATAAAGAAAAGCTTAACTTGAAATGTTATTGCATGGTTAGGTGACACAGGCCACTTGCATCAAGATTTCTAGATAAACATTTCACACACGACTAAGTGAAAAGGATGAGAAATTCCCGCATGTTATTTTTAACTGGCAATTGTACCCATGGTGTTAATCATCAGTTTAAACGTTTGTTATGAAAGATAAGAAAGAATTGCCTTTATGAAAGTAATGGAATTTGACAAGTTGTTATCACGAAGGTTAATTTGGACTCTTTGTGAGAGCAAGTAACTGAGTCACAGGCAGTAAGTCTGTTTTTAAAAACATAAAAAGTTATCATGTCATTGTTTTTCATCTTAAAAAATGTAGAGAGATACTCATCTTTTAAGTAGCTTGCCTGGGAAATTACGGAATGTCTTTTTTTTTGCCGTAATTAAGATTTTGCAACTTTTCATGTACATTATAAACATACAGACATGCGCAAATCATTTAATATAGAACAATAAACTCGATAGATGAGAGGTAAGTTATGACTATGAAATCAAGTATTAGTTCTCTCTAGATTTATTTTCCTGCTCAGAAAGACTCATTATTTGCTTGCCCATACTCCATGTGCAGCGACATAAAAGAGAAATAGTGCTCAGACATTGCTCATCACATCTCAGGACTATCACCTGCTTTTACAGTAGTGCTAAAAAAAAGAAGGCAAACGCTGCATGGGAAATCGCGAAAGGATCTAATTCTAAAGCACTTTTTCCTCTAATGAACTATATATAAGTCAGGCGACGTGCATATTTCTTTTCTGAACACAGGGGAAAAAGAAAAGAAAAACAAGTGGCCCTTTTGATGAATCGCAAATACCTAATCCCCTTCTAGTTTTGCTACAGCAAGATCCAATTATCTCCACATTTCCTAACGGTTTTTACAAACTGCTTGTGTATTCAAGTACATGAAAAAAATCCCAGTGAAGAAGAAAAAAAGAACAAAGTAAAGTTGCAGTCCAGATGATTTTTAAATGCCTAAATAATGTCATTGTGGAAAAAACACCATAAAAAGTGCACTTCAAATTCATAGTTGGTCTAGGGCAGCTTGTCTACAGGCCAGCTCAGGCTGCCAAGTGCTTGTTAAAATTAATTATCATACAGCAGCTTCCTCGCTCTAAGTGGAACTCACAGAAAATGTGCTTGGAGTGGAGAAATGCAAATTGGGTGATGAGGTAATTTTATACTCTAGGGACAGATTTTCTTTCTTTTTTTTTTTTTTTTCTCATTTCACGTTAGTTCTTATTAGAAAAGCTTCATTATTATTTATAAAGCAGAACAAGCCCGAAAGCCAATCCATTTCCAACCTCATTGTCACTTTTCTGCATTCCAAACACCACTAAATTCCCAAATGAGTAGGCTAATTCTTTCCTTACAGGGTCATAAAACTTGCTTGGGGATATTACTGACTTAGGTGACAGCACTTTATTCAAAATAAGTCTTATTCTCCAGGAAAAGCTTTCCAAACGCCTTATTTCTAGGTGGCCATAACCCTGGTGGAGGCTAAGTAGGCTTGTCTCCTGTTTGTCACTACTGAATTTTGTTGCTTTGAGCACCTGGGTCCTAGAGTGGTAGGGGCTCCTCGGACGCTTCAGAGTGATGCTTAGAAGACGGTCAGCATTCTACTTGTCATTTTACATGCTTAAGATGCACTCCCGAAAAATGTTACTTTTCAGGTGAATTTGGTCCATTAGAGGATAAATGGTACATTGAATATAGTATGCTTCTATTTTGCAATTAATCTAAACACTGTTACCTAATTATTTTCAATGCAAAAGTGACCAGTGTTTGTTTAGAACCCAACCACAGGGACTTCCCTGGTGGTCCAGTGGCTAAGACTCCAGGCTTCCAAAGCAGGGGGCCTGGGTTCCACCCGTGGTCAGCAACTAAGAGTGTGCATCCTACAAGGAAGGATCCTGCATGCCACAACGAAGACCCAGCACTGTCAAGTAAATAAATGTTTTAAAAAAAGAATCCAAAAACAGCAAAAACATTCATTCTCTTTCCCCTTCCCATTCCTGCATCCTGACAAAAGCCATAGAGCAGTTCTTCTAGTGTGCCGAGTTTAACTCATGTGAGATGAATTTGCCTTGTCTGCAAATTTGTGGCTAGCCTCAGAACCAGGGGCTTGAAGATAAGAGAGTTTCCATCTCAACATAAAAGCTTGCATCCAGATGACGGTGGTAGTGAGTTCCCATCACAGGAAGTGTTCAAAGGTGGGCTCCCTGTGCCAAGGAGGCCATTCAGGTGGGCATTTCCAATCCTGAGCATCAGGGCAATGACCCCTCCCAGGTGCGTTCCCTCTTCCCATCGCTATAGCCCTATTGTGTGTGTTTAGTTGCTCCTCAGTCCTGCCCAACTCTTTGCTCCCCTGTCCATGGAGTTTCCCAGGCAAGAATACTAGAGTGGGTAGACATTTCCTTCTCCAGAGTATCTTCCTGACCCAGAGATCAAACCCGTGTCTCTTGCGTCTCCTGCATCGGCATAAGCACTTACAAAGCAAAATCTCTTTGTAAGTGTAGGACAGGAACAGAAACTTGCTGTTCCTCTCCTGATTCTGGCCAACCCATGCAGAGGAACTGTCTATGAAAGCTGACAAAGAGAAAAACTTCCCGAGGTGATGTGAAATTGTAAGTGAGAAAGCAATAAAATACAGTGGTATAACTTTGTGAATTGTTTCAGTCCAGACTCTGATTTCTGTGTACTATTTTTATTTTAAGGAAGGACTGAGATGACCAGGAAAGCCTAATTTTGTGACATTATTCACTTTTTGATAATTGAGTAGAAAGGATGGAGCATCTCCTTCCTGCCTTCCCATTACATTCCTTTACCCTCAACCCCCATTCAGAAAAATCAGCATAATCAAGGCGGTTCTGGAAAAAAAAAAAAACCATTTGTACAGAAAAAGTTCACTTTTTTTCAGTGGAAGAACTTTTTGTGAAAAAGGTTTAATTTGTATGATACCCAAGACCGAGCAGAAGAAGAAGGCAATGGCAACCCACTCCAGTACTCTTGCCTGGAAAATCCCATGGACGGAGGAGCCTGGTAGGCTGCAGTCCATGGGGTCGCTAAGAGTTGGACACGACTGAGCGACTTCACTTTCACTTTTCACTTTCATGCACTGGAGAAGGAAATGGCAACCCACTTCAGTGTTCTTGCCTGGAGAATCCCAGGGACGGCAGAGCCTGGTGGACTGCCGTCTCTGGGGTCGCACAGAGTCGGACACGACTGAAGCGACTTAGCAGCAGCAGCAACAGCAGCAAGACCGAGCTCCAGTTTTACCTTCTCTGAAGCCTTTCTGGATGAGTTCAGCAGTAGGGCTTTTCTCTCCTGATCTAGAAGTATATTTCCTTCAGTATTGATTTAGCTCTATTGTACACCATTGATAGGTATCTTTTTATCCAGGTGTGTCTTGTCTCCTCTAAGATTGTATTCATGCTCGGCCCTGAGGCAGGGAAGTACAAGTCAAAGATGGAGATTTTACTCCAATATGACTTATACACCATGAGTTCCCTTCCTCCCTCAACCCCCATCAACCAACTCAGACACTGTGTCAGGCACACAGATGCTCATAATTAATTATTGTAGCTGGTTTAAAAGTGTTACTATAGTGCTGAACACAGGGCTTTCTACCTAGCAGGTAAACAGTAATTACATCAAGTATAATTTTATGAATAGATAACACAGTCACCTGTTAAAAAATCAAAATGATCTTAAAACGAATATACTAGGAAATCTAGTTCCCACCTTCATCCTCATTCACTCTATTCTTCCTACCTTGGTAGGAAACCACTTTATTCTATTCCAGTTTTGTGTCTAGCACCTCTTTATGTAAATGCAAGCAAATATAAATATCTGTTCATTTTACCTTCCTTTCTTTGATTAAAACGTCTCCGACTCTGTGGCCAGTTTTATACTTTTTTCATTCGTCCATCTGCCGTCCTTTGTAAGTGTGTAGAGGGCTTCCTTGGGCTTCCCTGGTGACTCAGACGGTAAAGAATCTGCCCACAATGTGGGAGACCTGGCTTCGATCCCTAGGTCAGGAAGATCCCCTGGAGAAGGGAATGGCAACCCACTCCAGTATTCTTGTCTGGAGAATTCCATGGACAGAGGAGCCTGGTGGGCTACAGTCCATGAGGTCGCAGAGAGTCAGACACGACTGAGTGACTAATACCGACACACACACACAAACACACACACACACAGAAGGCTCCCTCATTCTTTTTCTGGGCTACAGAATATTCCATTTTGTGGCTGAATCATAGTTAGAGAACTCCTTCCCTTTAGATGGATATGTGAGTTGCTTCCAGGTTATTGCTATTACAAAGAATTCTGTGATGGATAACCAGTGATAAATATATGTTATTTTCTAAGTGTGTAGGTATACCTTTAAGGCAACCCCCCAGAAATAGACTTGCTAGTATAAATGCACTTATAATTACTGTTGTTACTGAATTTACTTTCATTGGTGTTAAATGATTTTCACTGCCTTCAATAGTGCATGAAGAGTCCATATTTCTTCACAACTTTGCCAACCAAATGTTTAATCAAACTTTTGGATGTTTGCAAATTTGACAGGTGGGAAATTGCAACTTGGTGTAGTATTTTCTTTTTGCACCGCTTTTACTGTGACTGCAGTTGAAATCTTTTCATATATTTAAAGATCATTCATACGTGGCAATTTTTTCTATTGGATTGTTGGTCTGTGTTTTTTATTTCCAGCAATTTACTATATATTATAGAGATAAGCCCTTTGTAGCATGTGTTGAAATCAAATTTCTAGTATTTTATTGTCTTTTGAGTTTGTCACAGAATTTTTTTTTTGGTATTTTTATGTAATGAATCAGCTGATCTTTTTTTTTGTTTTATGACATCTGAATTATGAGTCATAGTTGGAATTGCCTTCCTTTTTCCAAGATCATAAAGTTTTTCCATTTCTTGTAGTTCTTTATGTTTCATGTATAGTCGTTGATTCATTTGCAGTTTATCCACATGTATAGTGTGACGTGGGGATGTAGCTTCATCTTTCCTTCCCAGAAAATCACCCAGTAGTAATCCAGAAATATAGATTGATTATAAACAGCTGTGACCTATTTATACTTAAACCAGTATATTGATTTGTTTAATTCAGAGAAACAACTGATCAGATTAGCAAAGCCAGAAGCAAGCCAAGGAACAAACATATAACCAACAAAAACCAAATCAACAGATTTCTTTGTGTTTCCCCTTAACCTGCATTTGGTCTTCATGAAACGGTTTAAAAAGAGTTCTGTTAAACCTAGTTCCTAACAGTGAGGTGCCGGACACGGTACTAGGCACCACACGAGTCACCTCTGACTTGTTTACCTCTGATCTGTCCAGTTTCATGTCAGGTGCTTTTTATTATCCTCATCATGCCCATGAGAAACTGAGCCTCAGAGAAGTGAAGAAAAATTAACTTCATTTATGCAGAAAAGTAAAGAGAAAGCCATTTAACCTTGTCACATCTTTTGGGCTTTCCACTCTGCTTTTAGGTCAGATTACTTGATTATGATTGCCTCTATTAAAACTGAAGATCTAACCTATGCAGAAATGAAATAAATTTTCTATTAGGAGTGGGTGACCCAAGTGACACTGACTTGAGGGTGAACATAAAAAGTAAAATAATGTTAATACTGACCAGATAACTTATGTTATGCTTTAAGTGCAAAGATGTATGAAAGAAATTATATGTAAAACTCTCATTATATATAATATAACTTTCAGACATTTAAGTTCAAAGAATGGCATTTATTGGAATTTTGTTGTGGAGTTTCTTAACATGAGAAAGACTCAAATTCTCAGCTTTGTGTCTCAGTTTCAGTGTTTTATTTGATTCTTTCTTTGAAAGTTGAATTGTTGATGTATTTCCATGATGCAGAAGGTTATGTTTTACCATAAGCCTAAAAATAAAACTGTATATTTTCACAACTATCTGTTAATCCCCTAAGTCTCTGGGGCACACCTGTTAGGCTGCAGTGGGCCAGGAATGGGGGCATCTGTGGCAGTGAACACACAGGCAGGAGCATCGTGGGGCTGGCTGCTGTATCTGTGATAAGGTGTCTACTGTGACCATGTTGGTCAGGCCAGGAGGTGATGCCCGAACTGGGAGGAGGACTAAGGTCTTAGCCAGGCTGAATGAGAGGGGCATCCAGTGAAAACAAAAATAGGACTTTGAAGTATAGGACACTGCTCACCAAAACAGCAGGCAGATTATTTCCAGTGTTTTAGCAAGTTGAATCTGAGACCAGCATGCTTTAGCAGAGTCTAGCTTATAAATGTGGACACTCTCACTTCTGCTTGAAGCTGCTGTGGGATTGTATGCCTTTAAAATGGAAATTATAATTAGTAGCATTTTTTTTTTTTTTGCAATTTGCTTTTTTCCCCTCTCAAGATATATTTTTGCGATATGTCAGGATAATACGTATTGTTTGGGGATGGAGAGAAGGAAAATAAAAGCAGGAGAATAAAACATACCTGCTGTGGGAGATGGAGGGGAAAGGAAGGCGGAGGGTGGGAGAGGAGCTTTCAGTCTGGGTAAGTGGTTGTTTTAGTCTCTGCACTTTCCTGTATATTTTATATCTTTGGTAAGATGCACATAATATAAAATTTACCATCGTAACCATGAAGTATACAGTTTGGTATTAAGTGTGTCCACGCCGTTGTGCAGCCCATCTCCAGAACTTTTTCATCTTGCAAAACTGAAACTGTGTACCCATTAACCCACAAGTTTCCATTCCCTTCCCAGGCTCCTGGCAACCACCATTCTGCTGTCTGTTTCTATTAATTTTTTTCTTCCAGTTTTATTGAGGCATTATTAATATACAGCACTGTATAGGCTTAACGTGTACAGTGCAATGATGTGATTTACATACATCATGAAGCGATTATCACAGTATGTTTAGTGAGCATCCATCATCTCATTTAGATATAAAATTAAAGAAATGGAAAAGGAGAAACAAATTTTCTTTGTGGTAAGAACTCTTAGGATTTACTTTCTTAATTTTTATATGTAACTGCTAAGTCACTTAAGTCATGTCTGACTCTTTGCGATCCCCTGTCAGGCTCCTCTGTCCATATAGCAGTGTTAATTTATCATGTTGTACATTATATCCCTAGTACTTATTTATCTTATAGCTGGTAGTTTGTATCTTTTGACTGCCTTCATCCAATTCCCCTTCCTCCCACTCCCCTACCTCTGTAACTACAAATCTGATCTCTTTTTCTTTGTTTGTAGGTTTTTTTTTTTTAATTAAAAAAAAAAAATTTCACTGTGGCATGAGGCATGCAGGATCTTAGTTCCCTGACCAGGGATCAAACCCATGCCGCCTGCAGTGAAAGCTCAGAGTCTTACGAATGGACCACCAGGGAAGTCCCTGTTTGTTTTTGAAGTGTGTTTGACTTACAACAGTATGTTCATTACTGTTATACAGCATAGTGATTTTTTCCCAGACATTTCAAAATGATAACTTCAATGTTTAGTTATGCTATATCACAAAGGTATTATTTATTGACGTGATTCCCCACACTTGGTTTATTTTATACTCATGACTCATTTATTTTGCAGCTGGAGGTTTGTACCTCTTAATCATCCTCACCTATTTCCTTCTGGTAACCACCTGTTTGTTCTCTGTATCTCTAGCTTTGTTTCTGTTTTGTTGTGTTTGTTCATTTATTTTTTAGATTCCACATACAATTGAAATCATGCAGCATTTATCTTTTCCTGTCTGACTTATCTCACTTATCTTATCTGACTTATCTCATAATACCCTCTAGGTCCATCCATGTTGTTGCAAACAGCAAGATGTCATTCTTTTTTATGGCTAAGTAGTATTCCATTGTATATGTGTAGTATATCTTCCTTATCCATTCATCTGTTGATAGGCACATAGGTTGCTTCCATATTTTGGCTATTGCAAATAATGATGCAATGAACATTGGGGTGCATATTATCTTTTCTAATTAGTGTTTTTGTTTTCTTTAGATAAATATCCAAGACTAGAATTTCTGGATCATATGGTAGTTTTAATTTTTTGAGGAATCGCCATACATTTTCCATAGTGTCTGCGCCAGTTTATATTCTCACTAATAGTGCAGGACGATTCCCTTTTCTCCAACATTTGTTATTTTTTGTCTTTTTCATAATAGCCATTCTGTCAGGAGTGAGATGGTATCTCACTGAGGTTTTGATTTGCATTTCCTTAGTGATTAGTGATGGTGAGTATCTTTTCATGTACCTGTTGACTATTTTTTAATCTTTGGAAAAATGTCTGTTCAGATTCTCTGCCCATTTTAAAATCAGGTTCTCTCTGTTTTTGATGTTGCATTGTATGATTTCCTTGTATATCTGGGATATTGACCCTTTATCAGAAATATTGTTTGCAGATGTTACTATCTTCTCCATTCATTAAATGGCCTTTTCATTTTGCTAATAGTTTCCTTTGCTGTGCAAAAGCTTTTTAATTTGATGTTGTCCCATTTGTTTATTTTTGCTCTTGTTTCCCTTGCCTGAGGACATATTTCCAAATTTTGCTTTTGTTTCTCTTGCTTGAGGAGACATTTCCAAACAAGATTACTTGACATCTTAGATGTCAAAGAGAGTACTGCCTGTGTTTTCCTCTAGAAGTTTCATGGTTTCGGGTCTTACATTTAAATCTTTAATCCAGTTTGAATTTATTTTTGTGCATGGTATGAGAAAGTGGTCCATACTCATTCATCTGCATGTAGTTATCCAGTTTTCCAACATCATTTATTGAAGATACCTTCTCATTGTATATTCTTGCCTGCCATGTTGTAGACTAATTGCACATATAAGTGTGAATTGTTCCTACCAATCTGTTTGCTCTATATAGCTCATATAAATGGAGAGTCATACAGTACTTGTCTTTTTATAACCGACTTGTTTCACTTAGCATAATGGGTGCAAGGTTCATGCGTGTTGTTGCATGTGTCAGAGTTGCCTTTCTTTTCAAGGCTGAGTAATATTCCGTTGGATGTATAAATCACATTTTGTTTATCCACCCATCCATTGACAGACACTTGGGTTGCTTTAACATTTCGGCTATTACAAAAATGCTCTTAGGAGAAGAGGTGTACTAAATGTCTCTTTGAGGCCTTGCTTTTAATACCAAAAAGTGTAGTTGCTGGATCGTATCGTAATTCTGTTTTCAGTCTTTGTGAGGGAATGCCATACTGTTTCCCACAGTGGCTGCATCATTTTGTATTCCCACATATAGAGCACAACGCTTTCAGTTTCTCCACATCTTCACCAGCATGTCTTCTTTTCTGTTTTGCTTTGTGTTGTTTGAATAGTAGCCATCCTAATGGGCGTGAGGTGATGTCTCACTGTGTTTTTGGTATTTTCCTGATGATCACCTATCTTATTTCAAAACACTCTATGTTGTGATCTAGGGTAAGGGAGATGCGTGGGTCTCAGCCGGTGCTGAAGAAGGGGTGGAAGAGACAAGGGCCCCGTTGGGCAGGGAGAGGGGAGAGAGAAAGGCTGAACTGTTCCATGTCCCCAGCAGATGCAGGGTACAGACGGGAGTACAGAGCCTTTTGGGGGAATAATAGCCCTTTCCCACTGACGGAAATGTACTTGCTCTGGCAGTGGGGAGAGCTAGAGGGGTCCGTGTGCCTTTGTTTGGGTCTTTAACAGACATCACCTAAAGTCAGTGGTGGTACAAGCAAATTTAACACCTGAGTCAGTTCAGTGTCCCACACACATGCTGATGGGTGCTAGAATTTCACACAGATGTCGTCGGTGCTCCCATGCTGCCTGGTTCCCAGGGACGTGCGTCCTTTTGCTCCCCATCCCTTTCTCATCACCTGTGCCCAAAGCCCCACCCATTCGCCGTCAAGAAGAGTGTCACGCTGGTTGAGCCTTTCCTGGTCCTCAATAACCAGGGTAAGCTGAGACAGAGGACTCCAGCGTCCATGCCCCTGCTCTGTCCTGTTGGAACCTGATTACTGAGGAAAGTCATTCCCAGTTGTGGCTGTCTTCTAAGTCCTGCCAGGGCCAGTTATGTGTGTTAGGACAGCACGTCTACGATTTTACAGAAACTGTTGCACACGAATAGAAATATCATTGTACAAGATCAGTATTTCTGATTTTCAGGCTTAGTGATATTCTTTGAGAATGACCAGAAATTGTCATTTATATACAGCTGTGTTCTGTTTAGATAATGCTAGAGAACAGAGAATGACTTGGAAGAACATCAAGATTCATGGCTCTAGGGTCAATATTTACCCCTCTCTAGTCAATGTAATGTTAAAGCCACTAGTACAGCTTACATGAAGGGAGAATCAATTCCTGCCCCCCTCCCTCCATTTTGTTGTTGTTAACAAATAATATAGGAAATCCTGTGTCTTTTGAGTTTATTTTGTGCATTTCTTTTTAAAAGGAAGAATGTAACATATATTCAGAAATATGCATAGTTCATAGGTGCACAGCTCAGTGAATTATCACAAAGTAAACACACCTGTGTAGTCACCACCCGGGTCAAGGAAAAGAATATTACCAGCCTCCACTACCCCAGGAGGGACTTGTGAGCTTGTTCTCGGTCACTAACCCCCTCTCTCCACCTTCTGCATTGACTGCTAACAGGAGGATTAGTTTTGCCTGCTTTGGAATTTTATGTTGCATATATTCTTGAAGCCTTTTTAAATCAAAGCATCTGGAAATGTACCGTTCCTTCTATGATATGCCATCTCAGAGGTAGAATAATTGTTTCTTTGTAGGTACCTCCGTTGGGAAGATGAATAGCTAACTCCATAAATCATCATCAGAAAGATGTATTTGTAATTTACATGAGAAATCAGCATGAAGAATAACATCACAACCTTGTGATCTAACATGTGAACACAAATGGAATTATTAAAAACAAAGATGAATGAACACCAAAATTTTCTATTTGTGAATTAGCTGGTTCTCCTTGCTCTATACTTTCTTGATAGTAAGGTGACTCTAACTTTAGGGACATAGTAGCATCCTTTTGATCATTTACATGTTTTTTCTTTCCACCAACTTTGTTCAAATGAATTTTCCATAACAAAATGTCTTAATATTTAATAGTTTAAAAGAGAAATGACTTCAAAACCAATAATACGGGGCTCTCGTGGTGGTCCAGTGGCTAAGACTCCACAGTGTCATTGCATGGGGCCTGGGTTCAATCCCTGGTTGGGGAACTAGATCCCACATGTCACAACTAAGAGTTCACATACTGCAACTGAAAGATCGCAAATACTGCAATGAAGATTGAAGATCTCAAGAGCTGCAACTACGACTTGGCACAGCCAAATAAATAAATATTTTTTAAAAACCCATATTAAAAACTCTAATATGTAGAGAGGTGTCTATTTGGTGACATACTTCTGAAATGAAGACTGACCCTAATTCCTGGGAACCCATGTGAACATTCTGTTTACTCAATTGCAAGGGAAATTCAGGTGTGAGGTGCAATGAAGAAGGAAAAAGAGTGGCCACATGGAATGTACCAGTCGGGTAGAAGGTATCATTCAGTGTCAGCAGTGCTGAGGCGTGTGTGTGTTGGTGGGAAAGTGCATCTTGGAATTCAGGAATTATAGTAGTGCTGTCTGCTGATGCTGTCAGCAGATGATACTGGCTAGAGGTGGTTTGACATTGGTAGGGTTTTCTCTTAAAATCAAAACAGTGGGAAAAAAAAGTCGAGGTCACTCTAGAAATTTATATTGCTGTCCATCAGCTGCCACTGAGGGTAGAGATGAGTCACCATTTAGATGTAATGGGGACATTTGTATAAAGTGCCATTCCAGGATTTCTGTAGAAACACTCAGCGTGCATGCTCAGTTGCTAAGTCATGTCTGATTCTTTGTGACCCCATGGGCTGTAGCCCACCAGGTTCCTCTGTCCACAGGATTCTCCAGGCAAGAATACTGGAGTGGGTTGCTGTTTCCTCCTCCAGGGGATCTTCCTGACCCAGGGATAGTACATGCACCTCTTGTGGCTCCTTCATTGGCAGGTGGATTCTTTACCACTAGCGCCACCTGGAAAGCCCCATACAAACACCACTTGCCCTCAGACATTTGTCTTGTCTCCCCTGCCTTGCTGCCAGCTTAAGAACCACCCTTGTTTTGAGTCTGTCTTGAGTAAGTTTATGTAAGATGTCTGGGAAGGGAAATGGGCTCCTGGGTTTCTCCCATAGCTTTCTCTTAGTTCATTGGCACAACATAATTTTATGTGTTAGCTAACTGTCACTATTGATAGCACAGATCCTGACCTTGAAGGGAATGAAGTGCAGCATAGACATCTCTTAATTTCCTGGCTGCAGTCTCAGTTTTCTGAGAACAGAAAACTCCCCCCAAGGCCTGTGCGTGCTCGATTAACGTAGAGGGAGTTTTGAAGAACACAGAAGAGGAAGCCACAGGCCCGGTTCGTTGTTTCCCTGCTTCTAAGTTTGAGTACTACCTCTTTTTCCTGAGCTTTGAGGAGAAGTCAGTAGAAATCACTTATTTCAAGCTGTTTCACTTTGACTCTCTTAATAGTTGTCATTTGCTGTACTCTCATAAATATCCGGACTATTACTCTCTTAATGTTTTTCTTTAAATCAGTGTTAGTTTTTGAGATATAACTTGTTTTCAAGGAAGATTTTATTTCACTTCTATAAATACAAAAACATGACACCTCTCATAAATGAAAGTCACATATAAAAATAAAGGCATTTCTTTAAAACCATCTCCCACTTTGGGAAATGGCTTAGAAGAGTGAATTTGGGATTTGTGAATCAAAGGACCTTGGCTTGGTTACTTACAAGTTCTTTGGTTTAGGAAAAATCACTTAACTTCTTTGAGTAGCAGTCTCCTCAAAAGGAAAAAAAAAAAAAAGCAGGGGAAATGATACTAATGCCCACTGCAAGAGTTATGAGGATTAGAAATGACACATAATAACTGGCACATTTTAAGTGTAGGGACCCAGAAGTTGACCACTAGTTTTATAATTATGTCCTTAGTATTAGTCTATGAACATGTTCTTCCTGGCTTTCTTCTGAAACTTTGCCTTCTTTCTTTCTCTAAGCAACATTGGCTAAATCAAGCTACAGAGGAAAACAGGTGACTTATTTTTAAGCCTAAATTCAAGCGAGTATGGCAGATTCAATTCTTCTCCTGTGCAAATGCCTTTTCATAGGCAGTGGTGCCTGGATCACTTTTTGGAAAAGGGTTGTGATCACGGGCTGTGATTGAGTAAGGCTGGCTGTCTGCTCCAAGTGTGGGACGCGAGAGGCTGATACTGCCTATTTGACAGCCCTTAACTCCTGCCTCCTCCACACCAATCCCTCACAGCTTGCCAGAATCTGCATCTTGCAGGATACCTCTATTTCAGCCATAACTGCTTTCTTAAAAGAGGCCCCAAGGTCCCTTCAAATAAATCACACTCATTAAGTCTATTTCCCGTCCTAAAAGTGAAAGTGTTAGTTGCTCAGTTGTGTCTTACTCTTTGCAATTCCATGGATTCTAGGCCACCAGGCTCCTCCGTCATGGGATTCTCCAGGCAAGAATACTGGAGTGTGTTGCCATGCCCTTCTCTATGGGATCTTCCCGACCCAGGGATTGAACCTGGGTCTCCTGCATTGCAGGCAGATTCTTTACTGTCTGAGCCACCAGGGAAGCCCTTCCCTCCTGAGGAGGTCTGCTAGAGCAAAGCCCTCTTGCATTCTTCAGATTCTGTCACCTCTTTCCCAAAAGAACTCACCCTCCAGGCCAGCTGATTCTTCTTGTTGAGAGAGAGAAGAGCTGCTGGTGTAACTGTGATTGTTCTTTCACTTTCCTCACTCTGTGATGTACAGTAAAGATTTAGCAAGTACTTGCAGGGGCTCCTTGCTGGGGTAAAGGGGACGTGTGTGCAGCCTGTGCCCCAGTTAGTGCTGGGGTCTCCTCAGCAGCTTGCCCAGTGGGCTCCTCAAATAGTTTTTGGCAGAGGGCAGCACTATCAGGAGTGACACAGTAGAAAATCATGAGACAAAAAAGACTCCTTAGGACACTTCCGCTTCTGCTAGCTCGCCCTCTGAAATGAACCAGTAAACAAATCATGAAAACAAGAGCAGAATTATTCTTCTGGGATTGAAGGGTTTGTCCTAGTAGGAAAAGAGCACTGGAGAAAGAAGCTTGACGAAGAATACTTAGAAGAACTGAACTTTCAAATGACGTTTGGATGCTGACAGATTCTCAGAGCTGACATAGACATTTCTAATACTTGTCCATTACTATTTAATACGATAGGTTAAGTGTTGCTTCTGGGAGCTTGGACTGTTCACTTCCAAGAAGTGAAAAGATGCTCGTTATTTTGCTGATTACTTCTCTTTAGAATTTTCATTGCTCTTACATCCACAAACTGCTCCCTGGTAATTTTTATTACTAGCAAACCCATAACCTGATTGGCTTTTCCTGAAATAGAGGGTGTTGTGAAGTCACTCAGGATACAGCTATGGTGCTGATGGGATCAATTAATGTGAGTCATAGCCTGAGGGAAGGTGTTTTGTGGAGTGTTACAATGTGACAAAGATGAGTTTAGAAATAATAGCTTGTTTTATGACTACATTTCACGATCTTGTTCACCCAGATATTTGTGACAGTCACTTTCTGGGGGAAATGTAAAGGGTGAGATAGAGGAAGACAAACTGGCAAACTTTATGATTTAGAAGGAATCGATGTTTATCGACGAGCACTTCATCATTTCAGAGGGCTTTAAGAGAAGGCTGCTTTTACAGACAATGAAAAGGGACTGTTAGTTCAGATGGCATCACCCGAAAGCTCTCCACGCCTCCTGCTTACTTCACTTTCCATTTTCTTTTTCTGCTTCTTGTTAGAAATCACAGCACCTCTGTGTGATTGGATTTGAAAATGACCAAAGAAGCTTTGACTAAAGGCCAAGGTTTGGAGAAGGAAATGGCAATCTACTCCAGTATTCTTGCCTGGAGAATCCCATGGACAGAGGAGCCTGGTGGGCTACTGTTGATGGGGTCACAAAGAGTCGGACATGACTGAGTGACTAAGCACTGCACAAAAGCCAAGGTTAAGTTGGTGTGTGAAAATGTGCTATTTTTTTTTAATTGAATTTTGTGGCTGAGCTTTTATAGTTTTGTGGCATTCTTTGGGAATCTGAATTTGATGATTATGTGAAAATTTTCTAATAAGATGAGAGGTTTGAGTAACTCGCTGTTGGAATTTTCTTCCTTAATTTCAGTTTTCATCCACAGTCTTCTTGACTCTAACTCTTCCAAGGGGGCTGCCTTATTTCTGAGGAACACAAAACCTCTGCCTGGATTTAAAGACTGAATGTCTTTGTATCCCCTCTGTCTTCCTCCCCCTCCATCCTCATCAGGCTTTCTATGTCATCTCTCCCAGACTGCATCTTCTCCTCGTCCTGTTTCTTTTCTTCCTTCTCTCTAAACTTTCACTCCATAAATCCATTTCCCAGACCTGACTTTTCTTTTACTCTCTCTGCCTCTCCAAATTCAGCAAGCCTCATTCAGGTCCAGTTCTGCCAAGGGTGTCAGATTATTCCATTCTCTGTAAGTTCTCATTCCTCCGAAGTAGTTTTTAAAGCCGTGCTATTGACTAGAAATGAAACACAGACCCTATATGTAATTTTATACTTTCTGGAAATAACTAAAATGAATTTCAATAATATATCTTATTTAATGTAATATTTCCAAAATATTTTCATTTCTGTCTGTAATTAAGATTATTAATGAGATAGCTTTATTTTTTCCTAAGCCTTACAAATCTGATTTATATTTTATTCTTATAACACATCTCAGTTTGGACTACTACATTTCAGGTGCTCAGTGTGGTGAGTGACTGCTGTATTGAACCAGGCAGGTTAAGAGTTGGTACTAGATTCTACAGGTGGTACTGCTGCTGCTGCTGCTAAGTCGCTTCAGTCGTGTCCGACTCTGTGTGACCCCATAGATGGCAGCCCACCAGGCTCCCCCGTCCCTGGGATTCTTCAGGCAAGAACACTGGAGTGGGGTGCCATTCCCTGCTCCGAGAGGTGGCACTAGTGGTAAAGAACCCATGTGCCTATGCAGGAGTCATAAGAGGTGTGAGTTCGATCCCTGGGTTAGGAAGATCTCCTGGAGGAGGGAATGGCAGCCCACTCCAGTGTTCTTGTCTGAAGAATCCCATGGACAGAGGAGTTGCAAAGAGTCGGATATGACTAAAATGACTTAGCACTCACGCACCACATTCTCCAGCTCTCAAACATGCTCTTTCTTATTTCATATCTTTTCACTTGAACCAAACTGCAAACCAGTCCTTAGAATTGGAGGCTATATTTTATACTTCTTCTGTCTTCATATTTCATTCTTGAGTGGACTGTAAGCTGTTAATAATTGCCTATTGATGGATTGGTAATATCATTGCAAGGAAAGTTATGACTAACCTAGATAGCATATTCAAAAGCAGAGACGTTATTTTTGCCAACAAAGGTCCGTCTAGTCAAGGCTATGGTTTTTCCAGTGGTCATGTATGGATGTGAAAGTTGGACTGTGAAGAAAGCTGAGTGCCGAAGAATTGATGCTTTTGAACTGTGGTGTTGGAGAAGACTCTTGAGAGTCCCTTGGACTGCAAGGAGATCCAACCAGTCCATTCTGAAGGAGATCAGCCCTGGGATTTCTTTGGAAGGAATGATGCTAAAGCTGAAACTCCAGTACTTTGGCCACCTGATGCAAAGAGTTGACTCATTGGAAAAGACTCTGATGCTGGGAGGGATTTGGGGGCAGGAGGAGAAGGGGACAACAGAGGATGAGATGGCTGGATGGCATCACTGACTCTATGGACGTGAGCCTGAGTGAACTCCGGGAGTTGGTGATGGACAGGGAGGCCTGGCGTGCTGTGATTCATGGGGTTGCAAAGAGTCGGACATGACTGAGCAACTGAACTGAACTGAACTGAATATCATTCTTATCTGTGACCCCCATTTAAGTAAAACTTACTTCCACTATAGTGTCCTCATGCTTAAAATTTCCCTCCTCTTTCCTGTACATCTAGTATGATTCAATTACCGTATCACCTCTGTTTTGTTACAGTTGAAACTTAGGGCGTCTGTGTCGAATGGGATTATAAGAAATAGATATGCTTTATTTGCAGTTGCATTGCACTAGAGAGCAGCATTTTCACAGAATACTCATCACTCCAACAACTCAGGCAAAACAGGATTTATAGCTGAAGTCAGTGGAATAGTTGTCCCCATTGTTTTTTCACTTTCCTGGCAGAGACTGGCCAAAGACTCACAAGAGTCTCCGGGTCACAGGACCCAGCCGTGACTCAGAGGCTCTCCCGTTTGGTTCCATAACGGCAAGGATACAGTTTTACAAGCTGAAACCAAATCACTGGCATGGAAATAGCTTGTAAAACTGCAAGGAGGGAAGGTTGTGGGGAAGGGAAGGAAGCCCTAGAGAGGACCAGGGAGCAGATGGGGTCCTGAAGTAGAGGATGCTTCCAGACTCTGACAGGGGTGCTCGGATGGGGGGAAGCGGGAGGAGATGACACCCCTTTTCTGTTCCACAGTCTCATGAACAATGTACAGTTGTGTGTTATTTGTAGCCCTCTCATCAATTTAATTGAAGGCAAAGGTCTCAAAGACAGAATGCTGGAGTTATAACTCTAGAACTGTGCTAATAAGCAGTAAGTCAAAGTCCATGATTTTTCTCATCACATAAAATTGTCGTATTAAAGTTACAAATGTTATCTCCATACAGCCTAATGGTGAGCACATCTTACAATCTTTATTAAGAATCTGTCAGTGGGCTCCTAAATGACCCACTTATTTAACTCTAAAGTCTTGTTTCTGTTTCTTATTGGTAAGATCAATCTTAGTTCCCTGTTTACTTTTTCTCCCCACATGATAGCAAATATATCTGCTACTGAGCAGAATTGCTTAGCTGGGCTTAAGTTTGCATTTTAAAAAATGTTCACATTCCAAACCCTCGGTACCTTCACAGGTGAATAGAATTTTGACAATAAGGTCTTAGTGAAGTGAAAGTCACTCAGCCGTGTCCGACTCTTTGTGACCCATGGACTGTGTAGTCCATGGAATTCTCCAGGCCAGACTACTGGAGTGGGTAGCCGTTCTCTTCTCCAGGGGATCTTCCCAACCCAGGGATATAACCCAGGTCTCCTGCATTGCAGGTAGATTCTTTACCAGCTGAGCCATCAGGGAAGCCCAAGAGGACTGGAGTGGGTAGCCTATCCCTTTTTCAGTGGATCTTCCCAACCCAGGAATTGAACCAGGGTCTCCTGCATTGCAGGCAGATTCTTTACCAGCTGAACTACTAGGGAAGCCCCAAGTGGCTACAAGTAAGCCCCAAGGTCTTAGTATCACACTAATTCCATGGAAGCAAAGGTACAAGTCAGGACGCACATGGCTTCAGATGAAGGGCTTGGGAGCTTGCTGTGACCGAAGTGTGAAAATTCTGTCAAGCTTCTGCTGCTGACTTTTTTCTCTCAGGACAGTGCATGCTGTCCATGGCCTGGCCCACTCTCTGATCCAGAGCACAGGCCTGGACGTGTGCATGCTGACTCTGAGGGGCCTGGAAAACACCCCAGTTTCAAAGCACACATACTGGCCACCTGATGCCTGGCACTCTGAGTCAAGGGCAGCCCTCCTTTCATTCATGTCTTTGTCGATGGCAGTGGACATGCCCACAGGTGAAAGATCTTGCTTCTTTATGCTAGTGTGTGGTGAAGCATAGTGTGCAGATGAGCCTTGTGATGATTATCTTTTCCTGCATTATGTATGCCTTGATTCGATTACTTGAAATGTAATTTTAAGTTTCTTAAAGCGAATAATAAAAAAAAAATAGGATTTGTATTTTGTATGTCTTTGATTGTTAAATTTCATTTTCTAGTAATTTGTTTTTATTGCGTTTTACGAAAGTACTGGTCTTCAGTGGGTCCTTTGTCATAGATATTTGAGAAACACTAGTTTTATTCATTGGAGAAGGCAATGGCACCCCACTCCAGTACTCTTGCCTGGAAAATCCCATGGATGGAGGAGCCTGGAAGGCTGCAGTCCATGGGGTCGCTAGGAGTCGGACACTACTGACCGACTTCACTTTCACTTTTCACTTTCATGCACTGGAGAAGGAAATGGCAACCCACTCCAGTGTTTTTGCCTGGAGAATCCCAGGGACAAGGGACCCCGGTGGGCTGCTGTCTATGGGGTCACACAGAGTCGGACATGACTGAAGCGACTTAGCAGCAGCAGCAGCAGTTTTATTCATTAGCATATAGAGGTGGCATGAGGTTTTTTTTTTGGCCCTGAGAGTAGATTTTGATATGGGCAGGAAAAAGGAACCACAGAGCCCCGGAGACCAGAAGGAATAAAGGAGATAGGATATTGTTTCAGTGAGAAAATGGCACCCTCATTATTTTGCCTGAGGCTTGCTCCTGAATCTATTAGTAGATCTACCATTCTACAAGCTCTTATTGAATGTGTAATGTTTTCTATATTGAAGGCATTGTCCTTGGTGGTGCCTTTTCCTCTTGCTAAAGCTCCAGGTCAGTGGTTCTTGCAAACTTGGTGGCTATACATCAGAATCACATGGGAAGCTTTATAAAAAATGTTAAGTCCCAGGGCTCCATCTGAAAACCCACTGAGTCTACATCTCAGTTGGGTGACATCTCTGAAGCTATATTTTCAAAAGGTGATTTTGGTGCTTGGCTTGGGTGGGTAGCTTTAGCCCTTGGTCATCCATTGAAATGAGGTCAAGTGGAATTAGCAACTACTGGAATATGAAAAATGTAACAAACTCAAAACACATTTATTCAGTATTTTATTCTCTCACCTGGTGGATACAAAGAAGTTGTACTAACCGGGAAAATTAATGCTAATTTCTATAACCAGAACACACACATCTCAATGGCTCAGTATAATAGAACTTTATTTTTTGCTCTTATAGCATCCTGTGCGGACGTTCCTGGTCAGGCTGTTCTCCTGGTCAGTACTTCTTAAAATGGTGAATCAGAAGTGCATGCTTTTTAAACTTGGTACCCAGCCATCCTTACCACATAGCCGCTAGCTTGCTCATGAAGGGGAAAAAGAGGAGAATCATGCCTGAGGGAGTGTTTTTTTTTTTTTGTTTTAAGCCAGGCCTGCAAGTGGCATGGATTCCTTCTGCTCACATTGCCTGTCTAGATGTTGTCATAACAGCTCCATTAAATGAAGGGGAGCAGGGAAATTAGATCTCCGTAAGTATCCAGGCAGCATAGAAGACGTTTTGGTGAATATGTAAGTATTGTCTGTACCACACAAGTATGAAGTGTAGTCTTTGTGAATATTTTAAGCAATTTTTTTTCCTCCAAGATAGTAGGAAATAAGACCACTGAAGAGATCTGGTTTAAACAAATACAAATTTAGTAGTTTCTATGAAGAGACCTACAAAGAGTGTTCTGCTCTTAATTCAACTTTCCAAATAGAGGCATTTATTTGATTTTTTTTTTTTAACTTTATTTTTGGCCTTGCTGAGTCTTTGTTGCTATATGTAGGCTTCTCATTATGAAGGCTTCTCTTGTTGCGGAGCACAGGCTCCAGGGTGTGTGGGTTTCAGTAGTTGAAGCATGTGGCTCAGTAATTGTGGCTCATGGGCTCCAGTGCGTGTGCTCAGTAGCTGTGGCCCACAGGCTTTGCTGCCCCTTGGCGTGGGGGATCTTAGTTCCCTGTGTAGGGATCGAATCCATGTCCCCTGCATTGGCATGTGGATTCTTAACCAGCGGACCGCCAGCGAAGTCCCGAGGCATTTGTTTTTGTATTGTAAATTATAGCATCAGTACCTGTAATAATAGGTGTGTATTGGCCACCTCCTGTGGGGTTTTCCAACGCTGATGTTGCCATTCTACATTCTAGATATTTTGAAGTCAGGTTCTCGTTTGATTTACCTCATACTGTCTTTGATAGAAAAAAGATTTCTTGATATACACAAAGATAAGCAGTACTGTTAGAGAAATCAGGGAGTCTAACTCTGTAAAATCTGATTAAGTCAGATAAGAATAAAATACGCAAACTTGAGCTCATGAATTTGCAGTATCTTTGGGAGATGAGTCATCATACTTGAAATAATAAGTATATCATATTGTAGATGATAAATACTAGTATGAAAGATGGAAGAGCTTACACTCCGAGGATAGCATAGAGAAGACAGAGGTCAGTCAGGCTTGAATGGTCTTGGAAGATTTTACTGACTTTATGATGGCTGGTGACAGTACAGGAACAAGCTAGATCTTAAGTCTCACTTTCCAGGTGATCTCACACGTTATCTTCCCGTCTCCTCAAGGTCTATCGTTTCTCACTGCCGTAACATTCCGTCTCCTATAGTAAGGGCCTCAGGAAAGTTTGGCTGGGGGAGGGTAGGAATGTTTATTTTTATGTTATGTTCCATAATGAACTGTACTGCCAGTATATTCATTTGGATTTGAATATCTTCAATTATGGGGCTTCCCAGGTGGTTCAGTTATAAAAGAATCTGCCTGCCAAACAGGAGACACAGATTTGATCCCTGGGTTTGGAAGATCCCCTGGACCAGGAAATGGCAATCCACTCCACCATTCTTGCCTGAGAAATTCCAGGGACAGAGGAGCCCAGAGGTGGGCAACAGTCCATGGGGTTACAAAGAGTAGGACACGACTTAGTGACTAAACCACCAACTTCAATTATTGTTGTTTTCCAGGTACCCCATATTTTAGAAAGTTTTAGTTAATTTATTATTTATTTGCTTATTTTTTGGCTGTGCTGGGCCTTGTTGCTGTGTGTGGGCTTTCTCTGCTTCGAGTGGGGGCTGCTCTCCAGTTGCAGCGCACTGGCTTCGTGTCTGTGCTGGCTCCTCTTGTGGAACAGAGGCTCTAGAGCGTGGGCTCCCACAGTTGTGGCACTTGGGCTTAGTCGGCCCATGGCACATGTAGTCTTCCTGGACCAGGGATTGAACCCGTGTCCCTGGCATTGGCAGGCAGACTCTAAATCACTGGACTGCCAGGGAAGTCTCACTTCTTATTTTAAGATTAACATGGAATCTCGTGGACCTAGCACCAAAACAGGTGAAGTGGCCAGGACCAGAGTGCCTTGCCTCACAGTACAATGCCCTTGAGTTGATATAAATATTGGTTTTCTGTAAGGCTTCTCTAATATTCGTTTTCTTCAGACTTGTGAAATGTAAGTTCTTACCAGTGCTTTCTCATTTTTTCCTAATTATTCTTGAGTTGTTATTTACTTCGGGGCCAAAAACCTGAATCCTAGCTGCATCTTACTGAAGGGGTCTTTCTTGAGTCCATTTGCTTCCAGCCATTGAAAAGTCTAGAAGGTTAGCCCCTACCAGGGCTGTCGTCTCCTTTACAAATATTGACTGTTAACTGACTCTTTATTTGAGCAGACACCAGGTGTTTGGGTGTTGAAATATGTTCTTTCAGTAAACTTTTTTCCCCGTTAGTCCTCTTGTTTAGTGCCAGATGACCCTGGTCTTTCAATGGCTCTTCCAACATATGTTGTACATACATTGTACTTCTTCCATGAGTTCATCAAGGTTGGTCTCTGGTCACTGCATACATGAGGACACTTGTGAATTCACTTTTCTAGTGTGTTGATTCGGAGAAGGCAATGGCACCCCACTCCAGTACTCTTGCCTGGAAAATCGCATGGATGGAGGAGCTTGGTGGGCTGCAGTCCACGGGGTCGCTAGAGTCGGACACGACTGAGCGACTTCACTTTCACTTTTCACTTTCATGCATTGGAGAAGGAAATGGCAACCCACTCCAGTGTTCTTGCCTGGAGAATCCCAGGGATGGGGGAGCCTGGTGGGCTGCTGTCTATGGGGTCGCACAGAGTCGGACATGACTGAAGCGACTTAGCAGCAGCAGCAGCAGCAGCAGCAGTGTGTTGATTGGTATCTGAGTCTGAAGAGCTGGCACACACAACCCAGTCTTGTCCAGTACAAAGGAGCGTAAAGCTCCATGAAATTAGGTGATTGAAGCAGTCACTTAGCTAGTTAAAAAGTTAGGTGCAGTTAGAACCACCAGGTTATCTCTAAGTCCACATGTAAACATCTTATTGGGTTAAGAAAATTGGCTACTTAAAATTGTTTTCACTTATTAGGATTGTGGATGAGTAATAATTACCCTTCTGAGTAATTACCTTTTGAAGTAATTACACTCCTGGGATGTATCCTTAGGAAATATAATTTGACAGAAAAAAAGTTACACTTACAGCATTGTTCATTGAGCCATTATTCAAAATGGCAACAGTGTCCAAAGAGATGAATGGTTAAATAATTGATGATGCACTCAAATGATCGATTATAATATAATTGTTGAAAAGATAATTGATGACTTTATAGCAACTTGAAATAAAGTCTGTAACATGATGTGAGATTAAAATATCAGGATACAAAGATGTGGGTTTTCCCACCTAGTAAACCAAAATTTCCTAGGAGAGGGAGGGCCCATGGGAAGCAGTCAGACAATGATGAGGTAAAACTTAAGTGAGTCCCTTAAGTGAAGTCGCTCAGTCGTGTCTGACTCTTTGCGACCCCATGGACAGTAGCCAACCAGGCTCCTCCGTCCATGGGATTTTCCAGGCAAGAATACTGGAGTGGGTTGCCATTTAAAATCCCCTATATCTGTGAAGCTTGAAATATGGACAAATGAAAGGCAAGAGAGGCTGGAAAGGTTGCAGTGTTATCCATTCATCAACTTCAATGCATTCACATTGTTGTAGATACCATGAGGAAATAGAGAGATGGTTTTAAAATTGTTCCTCCATGGATACTTGTCTATACAAGGTCACAATTTCTTTGAGAACTCTTTGTTTACTTGGGAGCATTTCAGTTATTAATATATTCAGTTGATATTTGAAATTTCTCAACAAGGTAAAACTTATCTTTTAAAAATGATAGCATTTTCTAGAACACACATGCTGCACAACAGTTACCAAATATTTGAATTTTAATAGTTCTTAGAACTAATTTCTGCCCTTGAATTGAGTTTCGGTTAAAATAGTCTGAATCTGTCTACTCTAGTAGCAAAGCTGAGGCTAAGCGTACCCCAAGGACTCATTATTTTGCCACTAAGCAAGTTGCAGAAATAATATTTATTAAGCTCCTGGGAGCATGTATTAAGAACAAAACAAGTTACTCCAAAGATGTAGTTTTGCAAGAAGCACACCCCGACTTTGGAGGTGGACCGCAAGGTTGTAGCACAGAAGCAAAAGGCCGAAGGGCACTCAATAAATCATATTTCCCATTACCTTCTTTCATACAGAACCTCAGCTAACTCATCCTAGAAAAATAAGACCCTGGTTTTTAATGACATCCAGGGAGGCATATTGTAATCATATTGAGGGATGGCTTTGTGAATGGACAATAAATATGTCTGCATATTGGTGTTACTACATTTGAAAAAGTGTTGCTCAGTTATTGCAAAAGCCTCAAGGATTAAAAATGCCTGTGTTAGGCACTGGCTCTGGGGTGGCAGTTAATTTTTCAGGATCTCTGTGGTCTATGTTCAGGGAAGCAAAACAGCCTCATACCATAAATTGAGCAGTCTGATAATACACACAGATGCTTATTATCTTAATAAAAATAAAGCTACAACTGTTTCTGCACAGGACTCCATAATTAAGTGTAGTTTTATCATCAAATAATGTGTTAAACATCTTCAGAACAGCCTAGAAAACCTAGTAATCTCATTTGCTTATTTAATAAATATTTATTGAAGATAGCTAGCAGGAAGCTGCTGGATAGCACAGGGAGCCTATCCCAGGGCTCTGTGATGACCTAGAGGGATGGGATGTGGCGGGGGGTGGGAGAGAGGTCCAAGAAGGAGGGGATATATGTATACATGAGCTGATTCACTTCATTGTACTGCAGAAACTAACACAACATTGTAAAGCAATTATGTATATATTAAAAAAAACCTACCAAGTATCATATGCATATCATGCTATTAATATACAAAGTACCATCTTAGGTACTTTAAACCTTATGTACCACAAAAAAGGGGTCCTTCCCTCAAACAAACTTGAGGTTGGAGAGGAAACACAGATAACACGAACCAAAGAAGTGTATGATAGAGGACTTCGAGGAGAAGCAGGTGGAGTTATTAGGGATCTTGAGCTTGGCCTTATATGTCAAATGTTCTCCTGGTAAGGACATTCATTCTCTCAACAAATATTAATACTGATTCAATGACATGTGCCAGGCCCTGTGTTGGTAATGAGTGTTTAATGGTGAAGACTGATTTGGTCCATTACTCTTCACACTCACAGTGTGAAGAGGAGCTAGGCCTGAAACAAATGATCAGCAAGTAAAGCCCCCCAAAAGTTATCTCAGCAGTGCTCGGCTGATTCTGAGAGTGAGAACCCACTTCTTGTTGCCAGTGGAGCAGAGACTGCATCAGCTGTTCTCCCTGTAGGCTGGTGGGGAGGTAGGGCTTTTGTGAGATAAATTTTAGTTGGAAAATGATACTTTAAGAGAGCCTCCTGCTGCTGCTGCTGCTAAGTCGCTTCAGTCGTGTCCGACTCTGTGTGACCCATAGGCGGCTGCCCACCAGGCTTACCGTCCCTGGGATTCTCCAGGCAAGAACACTGGAGTGGGTTGCCATTTCCTTCTCCAATGCATGGAAGTGAAAAGTGAAAGTGCAGTCGCTCAGTCGTGTCCGACTCTAGCGACCCTGTGGACTGCAGCCCACCAGGCTCCTCCGTCCATGGGATTTTCTAGGCAAAAGTACTGGAGTGGGGTGCCATTGCCTTCTCCTTAAGAGAGCCTCCTAAGCACTAGCTTTCTGCCAAAAGTGACTATTCAGGCGGTTCTACTGCAGAGAAAAGGGGAGAAAAGGCCCTTCAAGGTTCACCTTTGTTATTACTGTACTTTGATCATTTTATCATCTGAACCTGTCCTTTGTTTGACATTGTGGTTGATTATATAAGTCTGGAAAACATTCCATAATTCTCATTTCTCTAGTATATTATACAGTGTGTTATTGGTCTCTCCCCGTGAATGATAATATGTGAACGTCTATGCCATTATCTATAGTGTCCCATTTAATCCCATTATCTGTAGCATCTCCTTCTTATTATAGCACCACTTCAGGTTCCTGGATGCTGATTTATGGATGCACAGCAAAGAAACTGTATTTAAAAATAATGATCAAAGCCAGGAGCGATACACTTCAGTGCCTCACTTCTCAGAATACCTGAGGCTCTTCCCTTTCAAGATGCTTCATTAGTGGGTATTTATTCCCAATTACACAGCTCACAGCGATAATGTATTAGTTTTTGATCCAAGTAATTTGCTGCAGAAGTTTATCTCATCAAGGAATTTGAGACTATCCCCAATGTAAACTTAAATAGTTAACTCTGGATTTCTGTATTTATGAGTGATGGGATATCATGAATAAGTCAAACCCAGAGAAAATACACAAATGTAACTCTGAATCAGTGATTGTCAAACTGCACCAGTCCTGGGAACCGTTCTGAAGCACCATGTTGTGCATTAGCCTGATGAAAGGGGAGATGCTTTGCTTTAAAATGAGGTTGGAAGCTGGATACACCTACTTCTCTAGGCTGCAGGGAACCTCCAAGGAGCCTCAAGTCTTCTCAGAGTTCTGAAGTCTCCACCACAGACCAGGGGTCCTCAAAGTGTGTGATCCATAGGCTCCCGTGGGCCATAGGCTTCCTCCTGGTGGGCCCTGAAGTGATCATTTTCATAAGCACATGATCCACGTTTCTGTAGATTTTCTTCTTCCCTGTATGATGCTGTGTGTGTGTGTTCAGTCATGTCCGACTCTTTGCGACCCCATGGACTGTAGCCTGCCAGGCTCCTCTGTCCATGGGATTTCTCAGGCGAGAATACTGGAGTGGGTTGTCATTTCCTAGTTCAGGGGATCTTCCTGACCCAGGGATCAAATCTGCATCTCCCGAATTGACAGGTGGATTCTTTACCACTAGTGCCACCGGTATGTGGCTAAAAGCTTAATCATGATCTATCCCAGTTATTATAGGATACAAAAATTTGGTACTGTGTACCCTCTTGATTGTTTTTGCCTTTTTTGTTTTTAAATTAAATTATAAAAAAAACCCCAAAACAAAAGCTGAGTTCTTTTCCTGTTGACAAGTAGAAGCCCAAATTGTAGGTGGGTCTTAGGTCTCTTAGTTTACCCAAATGAGCTGGGAAAATGTTTGAAAAAATGTTTGAAAATCTTCCCCGTAAAAATACATTCAATTTCTTTCCTGTCTACTTTTGGCAGCTAATACTTGTCTATACAAGTAGACAAATGATCATGTTTTCATTCCAGTACATTTTATTTCCTCTGTGGCCACCTTCTGATGGAGGTATGAAAAACCAAAATGTGGATAGCTGGAGGGAAAAGTAGAAATAGTGAAGGGCCCTATTAATGGAAGTAGTGATACGTGAAAGAGCTTTTAGATGCTGAGAATACAACTGTGTAGCAGTTTATTGCTTTGTTTTGTGCAAATTCAAAATCAGCAGGAAGTCACTGCCCAGTTCCTGGCCATGTCCCAGCCTCACTAATCCTACCCTTTGCATAACCTAAGCCTCCTGACTCCCAGAGGCAGGATCAGCTCCCCCCTCATCTTAGAAAGCCATCTTGAATATAGCCAGGAGGGACCTAAGTGGCTGCCACATACTCTGACATCTGCATTACTTTACTCTTCAAATTCTTAACCCGTTTTGTCACTCATCGGAAAAGTGGAGCTTTTCTGTGCGTAGTGATATGAGCCTTCTAGAACGGTTCAGGGCTTCCTTGGTGGTTCAAATGCTAAGGAATCCACCTGTAATGCAAGAGACACGGGTTCTTTCCTTGGGTCTGGAAGATACCCTGGTGGAGGAAATAGCAACTCACTTCAGTACTCTTGCCTAGAGAATCCCAGAGACAGAGGAGCCTGGACTACAGCCCATGGAGTCGCAAGAGTTGGACAGGACTGAGCAACTAACACTTAGAGCGGTTCCGGGACCAGTCATGTCAGCATCAGCTGGGATTTTGTTGGGAAATGTAAAATCTTAAAGTACCCCCCTTAGACTCACTGAATCAAAACCTGCATTTTGGCAAGATTTCCAGGTGACTCCTGTATACATGAATGGTAGAGAAGCACTTGTGCAAATGCATTCCCTTTCTTTCCATCCTAGTGGCTGCCTGTAGCCTTAACCCCCCCGGGTACACACCCGCCTCATGGTGGCTGCCAGTGCACCGCCTGCTTGTTCTTGGGGCTACTTACTCACAGATTGGCCATCACCATATTGGGCTCAGCTCTTTCGGTATTTTGCCGCCTTGTCTCAGATGGTGTTTCCCCTAGTTTGTCTTCAGTTGTCTGCTTTGATGACTTTCAGGAAAGTCATACTACTAATATATCCAACTGGAATCTCTCCCAGTATGTGGAGCTCTGCATTCACCCAGTGCCTGTCCACCCAGTCCACTGTTCCTGAATAATGTTAACCACCTCATTCTCCTACCCAGGAAACATCTTTAAACTAGATATTAACCTGAAGAATTCTTTTAAAAGTGATTCTTTTTCTGGCTTCGCCACACAACTTGCATGATCTTAGTTTCCCAACCAGGATCGAACATGGATCCTCGGAACTTAAAAGCACAGACTTCTAACCACTGGACCACCAGGGAATTCCCTAAAAATGATTTTTTTTGAGATTCTCCAGTGATTAAGTATCACCTAAAAAGGATTAAACAGAGTCCTATATACTGTCTAAAAGAGACTCACTTCAGAGCTAAGACTGTGAGCCCACACAAAGACTGAGAGTGAGGGGATGGAAAAAGATATTAATGAAAACAGAAACAACAAGAAAATGGGGACAGCAACACTCACATCAGACATAAAAGACTTTAAACCAAAGACAGAGACATTATACAATGAAGGGATCGATGCAAAAGAGGATATTGTACCTGTTAGCATATATGCACCCACCATAGGAGCACCTAAATATATAAAGCAAATAGTAACAGACGTAAAAGGAGAAATTGACAATAATACACTAATACTAGGGGCTTTGACACCCCATTTACATCGATGGATACATCATCTAGACAGAAAATAAGAAAGGCAGCAGCGCTTTTAAAAGGCAAAATAGATCAATGGGCCTTAATAGATATCTACAGGGCATTCCATCCCAAAACAGCAGAATATTCATCCTTTTCAAGTGGATATAGAATGTTTTCCATGAGAGATCATGTGGTGGGCCTTTCAACATATTTAAGATGATAGAAATTACGTCAAGTATTTTTTCTGACCACTAGAAACTAGTGGTATAAAACTAGAAATCAGTTACGGAAAGAAAAATGGGAAAAGAAGAAACGTGGAGAATAAATTACATGCTACTGAAAAACCAATGGATCAATGAAGGAATTAAAGAGGAAATCATAATATACCTTAAGACATGTGAAAAATGGAAACACGGCATTCCAAAATCTGTGGGCTGTGGCAAAAGCAGTCTAAGAGGGAAGTTTATAGCAATATAGCCCTTCAAGAAAAATCTTAAATAAACAGCCTGACCCATCACATAAAAAATTAGAAACAAAAGAATAAATGATGCCCAAAGTCAGCAGAAGAGAGGAAATAAGAAGATATAAAAAACAATGGAAAAGATCAATGGAACCAAGAGCTGTTTTTTTAAAAGATTAGAAAAAAATTGATAAACCTTTAGCCAGGATCACCAAGAAGAGAAGAGAGAGGACTCAAATAAAATAAATGAAAGAGGAGAAATAACAAGCAATACTACAGAGTTACAAAAAAGAGAATGCTATGAACAGTTACATGCCAACAAATTGAACAATCTAGAAGAATTGGACAAGTTTCTAGAAACATACAGCCTGCCAAGACTGAATAAGAAATAATCTGTTTTGTAACAAACAGATCATCATGAATTTGCGATTAAAAGTTTCCTAGAAGAGAACATTGGCAGAACATTCTGACATAAATTGTAGCAACATTTTTTGGATCTATCGCCTTAGGCAAAAGAAATATAAGCAAAAATAAACAAATGGGACATAATTATACTTAAAAGCTTTTGCGCAGCAAAGGAAATCATTGAAAAAATGAAAAGACAACCTACTGAATGGAAGGAAATATTTTCAAATGATCTGACCAATAGGGGCTAATGTCCAAAATACATAAACAGTCGATATAATTCAATACTGAAAAAACCCTCAAACAAAGAAACTAATCAAAAAATGGGCAGAAGATCTGAATAGACATTTCTCCAAAGAAAGACAGATGGCCATTAGGCACATGAAAAGAATCTCAACATTGTGAATCATCAGAGAAATACAAATCAAAACAACAATGAGATATCACCTAACACCTATCAGAATGGTATCATCCCAAAGACTATAAATAAAAAATGTTGGCAAGGATGTGGAGAAAAGGAAATTTTATACACTTTGGTAGCAGCCACTGTGGAAAAATAATTTACAAGATAAAATTCCACAGCCACTGTGGAAGACAGTATGGAGGTGCCTCAGAAAACTAAAAATAGAACTCTGACATGTTCCAGCAATTCCTCTCCTGGGTATATGTCTGAAGAAAACAAAAGCACTAATTCAAAAAGATACATGCATGTCAGTGTTTACAGCAGCGTTATTCTCCTTAGCCGAGATACAGAAGAAACTTGTGTCCAGCAGCAGAGTAATGATTAAAGAAGTGATTGTTACACATGCAGTGGAATATTACTCAGCCATAAAAAAGAATGAAAATTTTGCTATTTGCAACCACATGGATTGACTTGGAGGATATTATGCATGGTGAAATAAGTCAGACAGAAAAAGATAAATATTTTATGATATCACTTATATATGAAATCGAAAATAACACAACAAATTTACGAATATAACAAAACAGAAACAGATTCCCAGGTATAGAGGGAAGGGTGAGACAACATACAGGTAGGTGGTTAAGAGGTACAAAGTACTGTATACCACATAAATAAGCTACAAGTACATGTTATACAGCACAGGAAATACAGTCAATATTTTATAAGTTTAAATGTAGTACAATCTAGAAAAATATTAAATCACTGTTTAATTAATTTCACATGTGAAATTAATATATTATAAATCATTTTTACTTCAATTAAAAAACTATTGCTCATAACCAGCAAGAACAAAGAAGCAGTAAAATAGGTTGTTACACTGTTGATGTGAATGTAAACTGTTACAGCCTTTGTGTAAGTTATTAAATGAAAACTGTACATATAAACATAAAAATATTAAAATCATTTGACCTCTTTGCAGTAGAACTTCTTGGAACCCATACTAAAAAAATATCATATATATTGTGCAAAGATGGACAAAGATGTATATATGTTAGTTGAAGTATACTTTTTAATTATGAAAAGTTAGAATAAGCCTAAATGCATGTGAATAGGGGAATAACTAAATAAGTTATGGCCCATTGATGTTTTCAATTACTCTGCAACTTTTATAAAGAATGAATTTATATATATATATAGAGAGAGGAAGATGTACTAGAGATTATAGACATGTTCCTCCTTAGGCATCATTTTATATACTCATGTATATATACATTTTTTTCTCTAAGACATGTAATTTGATTGAAAAAACAAGTCATAGAATAATATTTATAGTGAAATTCAGTTCATTTAAGTTCAGTTCAGTCTCTCGGTCGTGTCCAACTCCTTGCGACCCCATGGATTACAGCATGCCGGGCCTCCCTGTCCATCACTAACTCCCGGAGTTTTTTCAAACTCATGGCCATTGACTCAGTGATGCCATCGAACCATCTCATCCTCTCTCGTCCCCTTCTCCTCCTGCCCTCAATCTTTCCCAGCATCAGGGTCTTTTCAAATGAGTCAGCTCTTCTCATCAGGTGGCCAAAGGACTGGAGTTTCAGCTCCAACATCAGCCCTTCCAGTGAACACCCAGGACTGATCTCCTTTACGATGGACTGGTTGGATCTCCTTGCAGTCCAAAACTCTCAAGAGTCTTCTCCAACACCACAGTTCAAAAGCATCAATTCTTTGGTGCTCAGCTTTCTTTATAGTCCAACTCTCACATACATGACTACTGGAAAAACCTTAGCCTTGACTAGACGAACCTTTGTTGACAAAGTAATGTCTCTGCTTTTGAATATGCTATCTAGGTTGGTCATAACTTTCCTTCCAAGGAGTAAGCATCTTTTAATTTCATGGCTGCAATCACCATCTCCAGTGATTTTTGGAGGCCCCCAAAGTAAAGTCAGCTGCTGTTTCCACTGTTTCCCCATCTGTTTGCCATGAAGTGATGTGACTGGATGCCATGATTTTAGTTTTCTGAATGTTTAGCGTTAAGCCAACTTTTTCACTCTCCTCTTTCACTTTAATCAAGGGGCTCTTTAGTTCTTCTTCACTTTCTGACATAAGGGTGGTGTCATCTGCACATCTGTGGTTATTGGTATTTCTCCCGGCAATCTTGATTCTAGCTTGTGCTTCCTCCAGCTCAGTGTTTCTCATGATGTACTCTGTGTATAAGTTAAATAAGCAGGGTGACAATATATAGCCTTGATGTACTCCTTTTCCTATTTGGAACCAGTCTGTTGTTCCATATCCAGTTCTAAATGTTGCTTCCTGACCTGCATACAGGTTTCTCAAGAGGCAGGTCAGGTGCTCTGGGATTCCCATCTCTTTCAGAATTTTCCACAGTTTGTTGTGATCCACACAGTCAAAGACTTTGGCATAGTCAATAAAGCAGAAATAGATGTTTTTTTGGAACTCTCTTGCTTTTTCAATGATTCAGCAGATGTTGGCAATGTGGTCTCTGGTTCTGCTGCCTTTTCTAAAACCAGCCTGAACATCTGGCAGTTCACGGTTCATGTATTGTTGAAGCCTGGCTTGGAGAATGTTGAGCATTACTTTACTAGCGTGTGAGATGAGTGCAATTGTGCAGTAGTTGCAGCAATCTTTGGTACTGCCTTTCTTAGGGCTTGGAATGAAAACTGACAAAAAGATAGGCAAAAAGAAAGGACACTGAAGAATGAACTCCTCAGGTCAGTGAGTGCCCAATATGCTACTGGAGATCAGTGGAGAAATAACTCCAGAAAGAACGAAGGGATGGAGCCAAACCAAAACAACACCCAGTTGTGAATGTGACTGGTGATAGAAGCAAGGTCTGATGCTGTAAAGAGCAATATTGCATAGGAACCTGGAATGTTAGGTCCATGAATCAAGACAAATTCGAAGTGGTCAAACAGGAGATGGCAAGAGTCAACGCCGACATTCTAGGAATCAGAGAACTAAAATGGACTGGAATAAATGAATTTCACTCAGATGACCATTATATCTACTACTATGGACAGGAATCCCTTAGAAGAAATGGAGTAGCCATCATAGTCAACAAACGAGTCTGAAATGCAGTACTTGGATGCAATCTCAGAAACCACAAAATGATCTTTGTTCATTTCCAAGGCAAACCATTCAATAGCACGGTAATCCAAGTCTATGCCTGACCAGTAACGCTGAAGAAGCTGAAGTTGAATGGTTCTATGAAGACCTACAAGATCATTTAGAACTAACACCCAAAAAAGATGTCTTTTTCATTATAGGGGCCTGGAATGCAAAAGTAGGAAGTCAAGAAACACCTGGAATAACAGGCAAATTTGGCCTTGGAGTACAGAATGAAGCAGGGCAAAGGCTAATAGAATTCTGCCAAGAGAACACACTGGTCATAGCAAACACCCTCTTCCAACAACACAAGAGAAGACTCTACACATGGACATCACCAGATGGTTAACACCGAAATCGGATTGATTATATTCTTTGCAGCCAAAGATGGAGAAGCTGCATACAGTCAACAAAAATAAGACCGGGAGCTTTCTGTGCCTCAGATCATGAACTCTTTAGTGACAAATTCATATTTAAATTGAAGAAAGTAGGGAAAACTACTAGACCATTCAGGTATGACCTAAATCAAATTCCTTATGATTATACAGTGGAAGTGAGAAATAGATTTAAGGGCCTAGATCTGATAGATAGAGTGCCTGATGAACTATGGATGGAGGTTCGTGACATTGTACAGGAGACAGGGATCAAGACCATCTCCAAGAAAAAGAAATGCAAAAAAGCAAAATGGCTGTCTGAGGAGGCCTTACAAATGGCTGTGAAAAGAAGAGAAGTGAAAAGCAAAGGAGAAAAGGAAAGATATACTCATCTGAATGGAGAGTTCCAAAGAATAGCAAGGAGAGATAAGAAAGCCTTCTTCAGTAATCACTGCAAAGAAAGAGAGGAAAACAATAGAATGGGAAATACAAGAGATCTCTTCAAGAAAATGAAAGATACCAAGGGAATATTTCATGCAAAATGGGCTCAATAAAAGAAAGAAATAGTATGGACCTAAGAGAAGCAGAAGATATTAAGAAGAGGTGGCAAGAATATACAGAAGAACTGTACAAAAAAGATCTTCATAACCCAATAATCACAATGGTGTGATCACTCACCTAGAGCCAGACAATCTGGAATGTGAAGTCAAGTGGGCCTTAGGAAGCATCACTATGAACAAAGCTAGTGGAGGTGATGGAATTCCCACTGAGCTATTTCAAATCCTCAAAGATGATGCTGTGAAAGTGCTGCAGTCAATATGCCAGCAACTTTGGAAAACACAGGAGTGGCCACAGGACTGGAAAAGGTCAGTTTTCATTCCAATCTCAAAGAAAGGCAATGCCAAAGAATGCTCAAACTACCGCACAATTGCCTTCGTCTCACACACTAGTAAAGTAATGCTCAAAATTATCCAAACCGGGTTTCAGGAATACATGAACTGTGACCTTCCAGATGCTCAAGCTGATTTTAGAAAAGGCAGAGGAACCCGAGATCACATTGCCAACTCCGCTGGATCATCGAAAAAGCAAGAGAGTTCCAGAAAAACATCTATTTCTGCTTTATTGACTATGCAAAAGTCTTTGACTGTGTGGATCACAACAAACTGTGGAAAATTCTGAAAGAGATGGGGATTCCAGACCACCTGACCTGCCTCTTGAGAAACCTGTATGCAGGTCAGGAAGCAACATTTAGAACTGGATATGGAACAACAGACTGGTCAAATAGGAAAAGATATGTCAAGGCTGTAGATTGTCACCCTGCTTATTTGACTTCTATGCAGAGTACATCATGAGAAAGGCTGGGCTGGGTGAAACACAAGCTAGAATCAAGATTGCCGGGAGAAATATGAATAGCTGCAGATTTGCAGATGACACCACCCTTATGGCAGAAAGTGAAGAAGAACTAAGGAGCCTCGTGATGAAAGTGAAAGAAGATAGTGGAAAAGTTGGCTTAAAGCTCAACATTCAGAAAACTAAGATCATGACATCCGGTCACATCAGTTCATGGCAAATAGATGGGGAAACAGTGGAAACAGTGGCTGACTTTATTTTGGGGGGCTCCAAAATCACTGGAGATGGTGATTGCAGCCATGAAATTAAAAGATGCTTACTCCTTGGAAGGAAAGTTATAACCAACCTAGGCAGCATATTAAGAAGCAGAGACATTACTTTGTCAACAAAGGTTCGTCTAGTCAAGACTATGGTTTTTCCAGTGGTCGTGTATGGATGTGAGAGTTGGACTATAAAGAAAGCTGAGCACCGAAGAATTGATGCTTTTGAACTGTGGTGTTGGAGAAGACTCTTGTGAGTCTCCTTGGACTGCAAGGAGATCAAACCAGTCTATCCTAAAGGAAGTCAGTCCTGGGTGTTCATTGGAAGGCCTGATGTTGAAGCTGAAACTCCAGTCCTTTGGCAACATGATGAGAAGAGCTGACTCATTTGAAAAGACCCTGATGCTGGGAAAGACTGAGGGCTGGAGGAGAAGGAGATTGCAGAGGATGAGATGGCTGGGTGGCATCACCGACTCAATGGACATGGGTTTGGGTGGACTCCGGGAGTTGGTGATAGACAAGGAGGCCTGGCATACTGCGGTTCATGGGGTCGCAAAGTGTCGGACATGACTGAGCGACTGAACTGAACTGAATATATATATATGTATGTATAATTTTATAATGTATATTAGTTTCTCAGTCATGTTCGACTCTTGTGACCCTATGGACTGTAGCCCACCAGACTCCTCTCTCCATGGAATTTTCCTGGCAAAAATAGTGGAGTGGGTTGCCATTCCCTTCTCTAGTGTATCTTCCTGACCCAGGAATTGAACCCAGGTCTCCTGCATTGCAGGCAGAATCTTTACCATTTGAGACACCTATAGAAAGCAATAAAGGGAGAAAATTGCCCATACCAGACCGATGATAATTAGGGTCATGGTTATGATACCAAGGTAATTGTCATGGGAAAGTTCCAAGAGGAAACAGACAAGTTCCTCCTTGAGCCAAATTTTCCTCATCTCAAAGTTCCTCAGGGTGGAGAGATGGTGAGGGGATAAAATACATTTTTTCCTAAGATTTTTCCAACTGAAAATTCCATGTCAGTATCAGTTCAGTTCAGTTCAGTCTCTCAGTCGTGTCCAACTCTTTGCGACCCCATGAATCGCAGCACGCCAGGCCTCCCTGTCCATCACCAACTCCCGGAGTTCACCCAAACTCATGTGCATTGAGTTGGTGATGCCATCCAGCCATCTCATCTTCTGTCGTCCCCTTCTCCTCCTGCCCCCAATCTGTCCCAGCATCAGGGTCTTTTCAAATGAGTCAGCTCTTCGCATGAGATGGCCAATGTATTGGAGTTTCAGCCTCAGCATCAGTCCTTTCAGTGAACACCCAGGACTAGTCTCCTTTACGATGGACTGGTTGTATATCCTTGCAGTACAAGGGACTCGCAAGGGTCTTCTCCAACACCACAGTTCAAAAGCGCTCAGCTTTCCTTATAGTCCAATTCTCACATCCATACATGACCACTGGAAAAACCATAGCCTTGACTAGACAAACCTTTGTTGACAAAGTAATGTCTCTGCTTCTTAATATGCTGTCTAGGTTGGTCATAACTTTCCTCCCAAGGAGTAAGCGTCTTTTAATTTCATGGCTGCAATCACCATCTCCAGTGATTTTGGAGCCCCCAAAAATAAAGTCTGACACTGTTTCCACTGTTTCCCCATCTATTTCCCATGAAGTGATGGGACCAGATGCCATGATCTTCGTTTTCTGAATGTTGAGCTTTAAGCCAACTTTTTCACTCTCCTCTTTCACTTTCATCAAGAGGCTTTTTAGTTCCTCTTCACTTCTGCCATAAGGGTGGTGTCATCTGCATAGCTGAGATTATTGATATTTCTCCCAGCAATCTTTATTCCAGCTTGTGCTTCTTCCAGCCCAGCATTCCTCATGATGTACTCTGCATATAAGTTAAATAAGCAGGGCAACAATATACAGCCTTGACGTACTCCTTTTCCTATTTGGAACCAGTCTGTTGTTCCATATCCAGTTCTAACTGTTGCTTCCTGACTTACATATAATTTTCCCAAGAGGCAGGTCAGGTGGTCTGGTATTCCCATCCCTTTCAGAATTTTCCACAGTTTGTTGTGATCCACACAGTCAAAGGCTTTGGCATAGTCAATAAAGCAGAAATAGATGTTTTTCTGGAACTCTCTTGCTTTTTCAATGAACAGTATGTAAAGGCAAAATGATAGGATACTGAAAGAGGAACTCCCCAGGTCTGTAGGTGCCCAATATGCTACAGGAGATCAGTGGAGAAATAACTCCAGAAAGAATGAAGGGATGGAGCCAAAGCAAAAACAATACCCAGTTGTGGATGTGACTGGTGATAGAAGCAAGGTCCAATGCTGTAAAGAGCATATTGCATAGGAACCTGGAATGTCAGGTCCATGAATCAAGGCAAATTGGAAGTGGTCAAACAAGAGATGGCAAGAGTCAACATCGACATTCTAGGAATCAGCGAACTAAAATGGACTGGAATGAGTAAATTTCACTCAGATGACCATTATATCTACTACTATGGTCAGGAATCCCTTAGAAGAAATGGAGTAGCCATCATGGCCAACAAAAGAGTCGGAAATGCAGTACTTGGATCCAATTCAAAAATGACAGAATGATCTCTGTTCATTTCTAAGGGAAACCATGTCAGTATAGCTGCTTTCAAAATGTTTTCCAATGTGGTAATGTCATTTTGCATTTTCACCATCACTGTATGGGAATTTCAGTAGCCCTTCCTTTTTCGGCATTTGGTATGGTCAGGATTCTTTTTTGTTTTGTTTCTTAATTTTAGTATATAGTGGTATTTCCTTGCAGTTTTGATAAGCATTTTCCTAATTGCCTGATGATGATGAACACATATTTTTATGTGCTAATTTGTCATCTGAAATGAATCAGAGACCTAAAATCAAAGCCTAAAAGTATAAAATTGCTAGAAGTAAATATAAGAATCTTTTTGATCTGTTTGCTTAGCTTTGAGCTGAGCTAATATGCAAAGCTAAGTAAAGATTTCTTGGGATAAAAAACCCCTACAAAGCCATGTAAGAAAAAGTTGTTAGATTGGACTTCATAAGAATTACAGACTTGCTCTGAAATAGAGCATCAAGAAAACAAAAAGATAAGTTATAGACTTAGAGAAAAATACTTGCAAAAATGCTTATCTGATAAGGCTTTGTATTCAGAATGCATGTTGCTAAATCACTTTGATTGTGTCTGACTCTGGGACCCCACTGACCGTGGCCTGCCAGGCTCCTCTGTCCATGGGATTCTCCAGGTAAGAATACTGGAGTGGATTGCTATTTCCTACTCCAGGATATCTTCCCAGTCCAGGGATAGAACCTAGGTCTCCTACATCTCCTGAATTGGCAGGCAGGTTCTTTACCTCTAATACCACCTGGGAAGGCCTTGCATTCAGATTATATAAAGAATTTTCACAACTCAACAAAAAGAACACAACTGAAGAGAAAATGATCTAAAGCTTTGAATAGGCACTTCATCTGCTTCTTTTAATGTTGATGAAAATAAAAGATGAACTGTCCTTTTCCGGGCATTGATTAGTCAGTAGCTGGTGATTAGAATTCCAGTGCCGATGTAGCTACTTTTGCTATACTGTCCTTTTATGATTCTTATTTAAAATTTTTAGTAAGTGATTTGCCTGAGAATGGCTCATTTTTCACTACAAGTATATAATTATCAGAATTAATAAACACTGTGTTTAAAAGTGTAACTGAGTAGACCCATCCTATACGAAGTGTGAGCTAACTTTACCATTCATCCTTTGACAAGGAATTGGTCACCATTCTGTGGACAAGGATGATTAGGTCATCATCTCAGCTCTTTACTTAGATTTCCTCTTCCCCATGTTTAATGAAGTAGGAAATTCATAGTATAAACTCATCATTTCTCCCTTTGTTTTGGAGCAGGAGGTCATACAGTCTAAAACAAAGTGGCTTTGCCATTCATTGGTTAGGCACCTATGTTGAATCAGAGAGAATATTCTAGAGGACTTTGAGTGGGTGAGATTTCTTAACCAACCCAGAATCCAGAGTAGCTTCGATTTGGGTGTGGATTCTCTGGTCTCTTCAGCTTATTCCTGAATCTCAGGGACCACACAGCCTCTGGTATTAAGAGCAGAATTATCCTCAATACCCTCTTTCTTGCATCCTCTCTATTTTTCTCTCCCTATCAGCTCCTTTTCCAACTGTTTGCTCCCTCCTCTAGGTTTTGTGTTCCTCAAATCCAGTTCTGATGAGGCCCCAGACCTATGGGTGAAGGAGAGGAGAGGTATGGGGCTGACTCTGTGGTCTGGCCTCAAGGTGAAGCCAGCCTATCCCTGATATTTTTAGGTTCCAGGCAAAAGTGCAAATGGGGACTCCCCTATAGTCTCATTGTTTGGATTGATAATTAGTCTTCATTTAGTTAAGAATGGTTTTTCCTGTGGTCATGTATGGATGTGAGAGTTGGATGTGAAGAAGGCTGAGTGCCGAAGAATTGATACTTTTGAATTGTGTTGTTGGAGAAGACTCTTGAGAGTCCCTTGGACTGCAAGGAGATCCAACCAGTCCATTCTAAAGGAGATCAGCCCTGGGATTTCTTTGGAAGGAATGATGCTAAAGCTGAAACTCCAGTACTTTGGCCACCTCCTGCGAAGAGTTGACTCATTGGAAAAAACTCTGATGCTGGGAGGGATTGGGGGCAGGAGGAGAAGGGGACGACAGAGGATGAGATGGCTGGATGGTATCACTGACTCGATGGACGTGAGTCTGAGTGAACTCCAGGAGTTGGTGATGGACAGGGGGGCCTGGCATGCTGCGATTCATGGGGTTGCAAAGAGTTGGACATGACTGAGCAACTGATCTGATCTGATGAAGTTGTTGGAATTTTGTCTGACCTTTTCATGGTATGAATTTAATGTGAGTAATTCATTGCTTATTTGGAATGTTTTGATCATAAGTAACTCTCCATTATAAACAAAATTTGTAGTTTCACAGCTGTTAAGTGCGTCATGCTCAACAGATGTTTGTTCACTCCCGTTGTTTTCAGTTTTTGTAAGTATAAGCGGGTGTCTCTTTCAAGAGTTCCAGCTTTCTCTTCGCCTGTTTTCTTCTTGACTTTCATGATCATATATTCTGTTGCTATTCTAGTCTTGTACTCCTTTGCAGTGACTGTGGTAGGCAGAATACTTATCCCGTTAAGACCTCCGTGTCTAAACCTTGGACCCTTTTTCATGGCGGAAAGCTGTGCTGTGAGGAATCAATCTGCATTTTGTTTGGGCGGTACTGGGTCTTTGTTGCTGCGTGGGCTTTTCTCCAGTTGCGGTGAGTAGGGAGTGCTCCGTATCTGCGGTGCACAGGCTTCTTCTTGTGGTGGCTTCTCTAGTGGCGCATGGACTCCAGAGCACGTGGACTCGGTGGTCGTGGCACATGGACTTAGTTCTTCTGTGGCATGTGGGACCTTCCCAGATCAGGGATCAAACCACCATTGTTGAATTTCTGGCCTATAATAAATCTGTATTGTTTTAAATTACTGAACTGTGGTAATTTGTTATAGGAGCAAAGGATCAAACACTCAAACGCAGTTAACTTCATTTGCAGTGTACGAAATTTAGAAACATTTTCATCTAAAATTTAAGTTAAAATAAACGGAAAATTTTGAAAATTTTACTTTTAAAAACCTTTCTAGTAATATTTATTAAGTATTTGATAATACTATCAAAATTTTACAATATAATTAAAAGAAAACAAACTGTAATATAAAAATTTTAAATAAAATTATTTAAAGTTTTGAATTATTTTAGTTTAATTTTTATAAATTTGACCAAATCTTGAGTATTTTCATAATCATAAAAGTTTTTGCACTTCTCATGTTCAGTTTCCACCTAATTGCTAATACTTAAAACTCATTACATCTAAGCCTATGTTTACACAAATTTAAGGCTGCTATAAAATATTCAATATTGCAAAATGTTCTTAAGCAACCATGTTTAATTTTCAAAAACTAATCTAGCTCATAAGTACCTCTGGAACTATGAATTGAAACATGAACAGAAGCAAAAAAGATAGATGCATGACAGTTGGGGAGCTATATTTCATTATGCAGGAATCTGTTGCATTCACTTTATCTGAGAGGAAGGAGTTGACAAGATAATTAATTTGCCTTTTCTCTTACCTAAGTGCTTCTGCCATTCAAACATTCCCTCATCTAAATTGGTGTTTGTATCTGATTTCCACCCACAAAATTCACAGAATTCACTTGTATTTGCCTTTGGTTTTGAAGTCAGAGGGCCAGATACATGGAGAATCATTTCCCTGGGGCTTGAAGGGTGTGAGTTGTGTAAACAGATTTTGTGGTTGTTGGTCATGCTGTGCTGGTGCTGAGCATTGGGTCCCAAGTGACAGAGGCACATGCATGCTCCTGATAAGTTGATTTGTTCATCTGCTATATGCCAGGCTGTGTAAAGCACAGAGCCCACCAGAGTGACACCTCTTGTGGGCTTCAGGGCAATATTGAAATATCTAACACACCACCAGTTCTCTAGACCATGAAGAGCAATCTCCAGCTCATTGTGCTAACGGAGTGTTTTCTTCAGGGTTGAGTTATATTACAAATGGTCCCCACTTAATTCTCTTAGTAACAGAGGTGCTGGGTTCCAGAAAGAGTGAGAGGAGGCATTTAAGGAAACCCATTTCCTCGTACTAGTGAATATGACTCACTTACTGCTTATCTCCAGTATTTTATTACTTGGGCTTTGCCCCATTGACTCCAAATCCTTATGATTGAATTTGTTCCCTGACTTTTATAATACACTCATTCTTTGTTCTCCATAGTTTCTCTCCCCTGCCACACTCTCGTGTGACTGCACACCAGGCATTTGCAGTGGGCCTTGGCATCTCTGCTGTCCTGACTTTCCTCAGGACATCTTCCTGTGCCCTGGGCTGCCCTCATTCCGTGCCAGCCAGCTCTCACCTCACTGCATTCACTTCCTTATTCTGTTGCACTTGTTTTTATTTCATTGAAAAGCAAGGGAGTCCCAAGAAGATCCTGGCAATCTAAGTGTTCGTCTGAGAATTCTTTGCAGTGGTGGAATGAAGGTGGATGTTGTAGGTTTTGAGAGCAGAAGAGAAAGGGAGGTATTGTCCATATGCAAGTGTCCACCTGAGAGCTCTAGTGTAAGCAGTCCAGCAGGGCTGATGACCAGTTTGAACACCAGTGGGCCTAATAATGAGTGCCTATCACTCATTACAGAGAAGGCAATGGCACCCCACTCCAGTACTCTTGCCTGGAAAATCCTATGGGTGGAGGAGCCTGGGAGGCTGCAGTCCATGGGGTCGCTAAGAGTCGGACATGACTGAGCGACTTCACTTTCACTTTCCACTTTCATGCATTGGAGAAGGAAATGGCAACCCACTGCAGTGTTCTTGCCTGGAGAATCCCATGGACGGAGAAGCCTGGTAGGCTGCAGTCCATGGGGTCGCACAGAGTCGGACACAACTGAAATGACTTAGCAGCAACAGCATCACTCATTATGAAGTCATACTCCATTATCTAACATTTATTTCAACAGGAAGTAGTGACATTATAACAAAAATGAGGATTGTTCAGATATTGTAGGACAGATATCAACATGGCTGCAGCTCAGCCATTAGTAAGCATCACTAATGCTAAAGGCCCTCTTGGTACCATCTGTGTGTGCACTCTGAATACTCTGAGCATAAATACCCTTTGCACAGTCAGAGGGATGTTTTATGCTTGTAGAACCTTTTGGGAAGATCAGGCCCAGTAAGCCAAGAAAAGCCTTTCTCTAGCCCAGTGGTACCCGACCTTTTGGGCACCAGGGTCTGGTTTTGTGGAGGGACAATTTTTCCACAGACTGGGGTTGAGGCGATGGTTTCGGGATGATTCAAGTGCATTACATTTATTGTGTACTCTATGTCTATTATTATTATATCAGCTCCACCTTGTATCATCAGGCATTAGGTCTCGAAGGTTGCAGATACCTGCTCTAGAATACTTCTAGGTTCTCTCAGAAGAGCTTGCAGAAGCAGAGGCTTGCCTGCCTGGGAACTCCAGAGCAGGGCAGCAGGCTGACCTGTAACTCTTCACTGCCCACTCTGTATAGGATTTAGGAAAGGCAAGCATGGTACTGTTTTCAGGTATTTGAAGGACCTCCACAAAGGTCCTCCCTCTAACTGCTAATGTTCCCAAGCGATAACTGGCAATCTCAAAAGATAGCATAATATTAATATAAGGCTTTTAAAGAGTGAAAAAGGAACCAGCAAATGAAAACTTCTTCTTTTTTTTTTTGTTAATGAAAGAAAAGTTAAAAAAACAAACAAACAGGAGTTCTGCAATTTGTCAATTCTTTTTTTCTGTTCCTTTTCTTGTCTTGCAAACTTATTAATATAATCATAGCATAAAATCCTAAGACTGCTAAAAACTGCAGTTAAACACATTAAACTGGAGAGAGTGAATAAGATCTACCAAGCCTAGTCACTAGGCTTTTCAACAGTTGAAGATATTTCATCCACCTCTGTAGACTGAGCCCTGAGCCCTGCCCAGGTTTTAACAGTGATCCTTTTAAATATGGTATTCGTTCCCCTGCAAGAAAAGTCTGGCTCAGTGGTTCTCAGCCTTAGTTGCTTATGAAAAACAGGTAAAAAGCCTTCATAAAATACTAGTGCCTAACTCCAGACTTCCCAGGTGCTACAGTGGTAAAGAATCCTCCTGCCAGTGTATGAGACGCAGGAAACCAGGGTTCAACTCCTGGGTCAGGAAGGTCCCCTGGAGAAGGAAATGGCAATAACCTCTAGTATTCGTGCTTGGGAATCCCATGGACAGAGGAATCTGGCAGGCTCCAGTCCATGGAGTCACAGAGTCAGGACCACTGAGCAACTGAGCACGCACAGGGACCTCTAGTGGTCCAGTGGTTGAAAATCTGCTTTGCAATGCAGGGGAAGTGGGTTCTATCCCTTAGGGAGCCAAGATCTGACATGACACAGAGCAGCTAATCTCACTGCTGAGCCTGTGCCCTGCAACTAAGACCCAATGCAGTCAAACAAATAAATAAAAGACTCAGGTTCTGTTCCTGAGTTCCATCCAGGGTTCTATCAGTTCAGTTCGGTTCAGTCACTCAGTTGTGTCTGACTCTTTGCGACCCCATGGACTGCAGCACGCCAGGCCTCCCTGTCCATCACCAACTCCCAGAGTTTACCCAAACTCACATCCATTGAGTCGGTGATGCCATCCAACCATCTCATCCTCTGTCATCCCCTTATCCTTCTGCCCTCAATCTTTCCTAGCATCAGGGTCTTTTCAAATGAGTCAGCTCTTCTCATCAGGTGGCCAAAGTATTGGAGTTTCAGCTTCACCATCAGCCCTTCCAATGAACACCCAGGACTGATCTCCTTTAGAATGGATTGGTTGGATCTCCTTGCAGTCCAAGGGACTCTCAAGAGTCTTCTCCAACACCACAGTTCAAAAGCATCAATTCTTTGGTGCTCAGCTTTCTTTATAGTCCACCTCTCACATCCATACATGACTACTGGAAAAACCATAGCCTTGACTAGGCGGGCCTTTTTTGGCAAAGTAATACCTCTGCTTTTTAATATGCTGTCTAGGTTGGTCATAATTTTTCCTTTTTAAAAAATCAATTTATTTATTTTAATTGGAGGCTAATTACTTTACAATATTGTAGTGGTTTTTGCCAAACATTGACATGACTCAGCCACAGGTGCACATGTGTTCCCCATCCAGGACCCCCCTCCCACCTCCCTCCCCATCCCATCCCCCAGGGTCAAGCTACCAGTGGTATTTTTCAGAGAACTAGAACAAATAATTTCACAGTTTGTATGGAAATACAAAAAACCCCCGAATGGTCATAACTTTTCTTGCAAGGAGTAAGCGACTTTTAATTTCATGGCTGCAGTCACCATCCGCAGTGATTTTGGGTTCCCTCAGTGGCTCTCAATTAAGGGCGACTTTTGCCCTCCTGGGGACATTTGGCAATGTCTGGAGACATTTTTGGTTATCACAACTTGGGAGGGTGCTACTGGCATCTAGTAAGTAGAAGTCAGGACTGCTGCTAAGTATTTTGTAGTGCACAGGACTTCCCAGGTGGCTCAGCGGTAAAGAATCTGCCTCCAGTGCAGGAGACACAAGAGACAAGGGTACAATTCCCAGATTGGGAAGATCCCCTGGAGGAGGAAATGGCAAACCACCCCCGTGTTCTTGCCTGGAAAATTCCATGGATAGAGGAGCCTGGCAGAGTACTGTCCATGGGGTGGCAAAGAGTTTGACACAGCTGAGCGCGTGAGTCACAATGCATAGGACAGCCCTCCACATCTATGATCTGGCCCAAAATGTCAAAAATGCCAAGGTTTAGAAACTCTGATCTATTTCATAAAACAGGGGAGATAGACCTGAGTCAAAATACATCTGTGTTAGGTGAGCGGCTTTCTCTAGGATAGAGACAGGTGAAGTTGAAAGGACTCTTGTAATTTAAGGGTTATGGTTCTGCCTATTTTGTGTGATCCTAGAGTTTCTGCCCATGAAGTATTTTATTTTTCTGAGACAGGAACTTGAGCCATAATTACGGCAAGGCTTGTGGGTGAAAGCATGCAGCTAGTGAATAAACCTAGCTGATGCCTCAGCATCTAAATATTGATATGGCTGTGTTAATTCATTCATCAGGCAGCAGACTAGTCTTGGAGATTTGGAGATTAAGAGAACTTGCCCTCACAGAAGAGACAGATAATAAACAAGTAAATAAAGAAATGGGCTTCCCAGGTGGCGCTGGTGGTTAAGAACCTGCCTGCCAGTGCAGGGCATGTGAGAGTCACGGGTTCAGTCCCTGGGTCAGGGAGATCCCCTGGAGGAGTGCACGGCAATCCACTCTAGTATCTTGCCTGGAGAATCCCATGGACAGAGGAGCCTGGTGGGCTACGGTCCATACAGTCTCACAGAGTCAGACACGACTGAAGCGACTTAGCATGCATGCTGTAATAAGTACCATTAAGAAAAATAAAGTGGCTGCTGCTGCTGCTGCATCACTTCAGTCGTGTCTGACTCTGTGGGGTGAGGGATAATTGTACATTATGGTGGGAAAGTTGTTGTTTTTCAGTTGCTAAGTCGTGTCTGATTCTTTGTGACCCCATGGACTGCAGCATGCCAGGCTTCCCTGTCCTTCACTATCTCCCAGAGTTTGCTGAAACTCATGTCCATTAAGTCTATGATGCCATCCAACCCATCCTCTATCTCCCTCTGCTCATCCTGCACTCAATCTTTCCAAGCCAAAAAAAAAAAAAAAAGGGAAAGAGGACACAGTTTTAATATAATGCTCAAAGAAGAGTTCTCCAAGGATGTGGCATGTGATGGAAGCCATATTGATGGAAAGAAGTAAGCCATGTTGCTGCCTGGGGGAACCTAAACAGAGAGAATAGGAAGGGCAGAAACTCCAGAAGCAGCAAGAAGGGTGTTAAGGACTGAAGTGGAATGATGAAGGAGAATGGTTAGAGGTGAGCCAGAGAGGTGAGCAGGGGCCAACTCACGAGGAGGTATAGTTCGTGTAAAGGAATGCTGAGGGCAGCCATTGGATATTTTGAGCAGGGGCTTGACAGGATCTGAGTTAAATTTTAAAACATCACTCTGGCTACTGTGTAGAGAATTGACGTGGCGGTGGGGGTTGGGAGGGTGTTATAGAGCAAGGGGGAGAACAGTTAGGAGTCTATTGAAACAGAACAGGCAATAGATGTTCCTGACTCAAGCAACTGGGAAAATAGAAATGGTATTTGTTGAGATGGAAAAGAGTAGGTTTGGAACAGGTTTTTTGGTTTGTTTTTGAAATACTTTAACAGTCTTCAGTTTACAAAATGGTTGTGAACATAAGTAACTTATCCCCCTGAACTATTTCTAAGTTGCCAACTTAATGCCCCATCATCACCTTTAAATATTTTGTATACTTTAGTGTCCAGAGTATTTAGTAATCAAAGTATTTAAATATTTATACTTCATGTGTTTGTTTATTATTAGTATTTCTACTAACAAGGATGGTCTCCTAAATAACTGTAAAACCCTCATCAAAATTAGGAAAATAACATTGATATACTTCTACCCTCTGATTCTCAAACCACCTTCAAGTCTTTACAGTTGTCTCAGTAATGCCCAGAAGGATCCAGTTCAGAATCTTGCATTACATTTGGTTCTTATATTTCTTTTGTCTCCTTTAGTCTGTAAGAGTTTCTCAGTCTTTTATTGACTTTAATGACTGTCCCTGTTTTCTGTGCTGCATAAAAAATTAACATAAATTTAGCAGCTTTAAACAGTGCATATTTATTATCTCAGTTTCTGGAAGTCAGGAGTCCAGACAGGACTTAGCTTCAGGTTTCAGCAGGCTGCAGTTTACCTGTGGTCTCATCAGAGGCTTGAATGCGGAAAGGTCTGCTTCATAACTCCTTCAGATTGCTGGAAGGTTGTTGCCAAAGACTACATTAGCTCCTGCAGTTTCTTACCATGTGGGTTTTTTCCAACATGACCACTTCATGGGAGAATCCTCCTTCAAGGACAGAAGCTGAGACTCTGTTGGTGTGATGGAGCCTTATACATACTGTAATGTAATCATGATACGGACATCCCATCAAGCTTTGCTGTATCCTCTTGGTTCTGCCCAAACTCAAGAGATAGGATTGCACAAAGGCATTAACACCAAGAAGCCGAGATTATTGGTATTCATTTTAGGGTCTATCTGGTACAATGACCTTGATGTTTTGAAGGATTACTTCATAGACTACTCCTCAATTTGGGTTTGTTTGATATTCCATCATGTTTATAATCCAGTTGATCTTTTTCCAGAATATTACAGATACGATTTTGAATTGTTCTCATTGTGTCTGGTGGCTCGTGATTTCAGTTTGCCTCTTTATTTATGTTTACTTTGTGGCTCAGCTGGTAAAGAACCCGCCTGTAATGCAGGAGACCTGGGTTCCATCCCTGGGTTGGGAAGATCCCCTGGAGAAGGGAAAGGCTATACACTCCAGTATTCTAGCCTGGAGAATTCCATGGACTGTATAGTCCATGGAGTTGCAAAGAGTTGGACACAACTGGGTGACTTTTTTTTTTTTGGCTTAAATGTGTCCTAGAGCTTCTCCACTATAAAGTTACTCTTTTCCCTTTTGAAATTAATAAGTGTTTTGTGGAGAGTGACTTTAAAACTATTTAACTCTCCCATTTCTCTTCTCACTTAAAATCAATCAATCAACTTATTTAGTATGGACTTAGAGGTTTTGATTAAATTCAATGAGTTATAATCTACTACTATAATTATTTATTTTGATGCTGAAATTTCCCCATATTTAGTCATTGAAAATCCCTTCAGAATGGCTTTTGTCTTCTCATATCTCTGTCATTCTTTGAGTGCTTCCTTACTTTTGGGAACAGTGAGTTTCTGTGACTCATGTACTTTTATTGCCCCAATGCTTGAAATCACCTATTACTCCAAGGAACCCTGGACTAACAGAGAAAGATATAAAACAGCTGAATTCTGCAACCTAGTTGTTCTCATTGATGGTGAAGCGTTGTTCTGAGGCCCTCTGAGTGGTCAGAGTTAGGGAATATTTACCTTTCTAGCTATCTGTCCTCATATGTATATCCGCATTTCCAAATCTGTATTGAAGTCATGACTTTTCACCTATACCTACAATTTCAATCCACTACCACAAAGCATATTCTAGTTTTTTTTGTTTCCCATTACATATTTGTAACTCCTTCCTTCAACAGTGAGAAACTTGGCTCCCATTAGCCTTCTGTATTGTCTGATCAGTTATACTATATGTGACCAATCTCACATTGTTGCTACACTGCCGCAGGAAGATACCCATCTTACCCAACACAGGCTTTGACATCCCTAGCTGGGCTGCTGTTATCCACCTCAACACCCCCCCTCCCAAACTGTGGGCGCCCCCATCAACTTCCGCATGCTTCAGCAATCCAGCCTGAGTCACACCTGATTGTCCTCACTCTGCTTGGGCTCTGACACCTCAAATTAAGTGTTTTAATCAAGCTTTTGTTCCAAGGATCATAAGAGACTACTACAAGCAACTATATGCCAATAAAATGGATAGCCTGCAAGAAATGGACAAATTCTTATAAAGATACAGTCTTCCAAGACTGAGCCAGGAAGAAACAGAAAATATGAACAGACCAAACACAAGTAATGAAACTGAAACTGTGATTAAAAATCCTCCAGCAAACAAAAGTCCAGGACCAGATGGCTTCACAGGTGAATTCTATCAAACACTTAGAGAAGAGTTAGCAGCTATCCTTTGGAAACTCTTTCAAAAATCTGTGGAGGAAGAAACACTGTCAAACTCATTCTATGAGGCCACCATCCTGATACCAAAACCAGACCAGTTTATCACAGCAACAACAAAAAATTACAGGCCAGTATCACTGATAAAGATGAACACAAAAATCCTCAACAAAATACTAGCAAACCGAATCTAACAATACATTAAAAGGATCATAAACCATGATCTAGTGGAATTTATCCCAGGGGTACAAGGATTTTTCAGTATCTGAAAATCAATCAGTGTGATACACCACATCAACAAACTGTAGAATTAAAAAAAAACAACACAACAGGTGGATTCTTTACCAGCTGAGCTACAGGGAAGCCTAAGAATACTGGAGTGGGTAGCCTATCCCTTCTCCAGGGGATCTTCCTGACCCAGGAATTGAACCCGTGATCTCCTGCAGGAGGATTCTTTACCAACTGAGCTATCAGGGAAGCCCAATTGAAGAATGAAAACTATATAATCTCAATAGATGCAGAAAAAGCTTTTGACAAAATTCAACACCCATTTATGATAAAAACTCCCCAGAAAGTGGGCAGAGAGGGAACTTACCTCAGCATAATAAAGACCATATATGATAAACCCACAGTAAACATCATTCTTAATGGTCAAAAATGGTAAGCATTTCCTCTAAGATAAGGAATAAGATGAGATGTCCACTCTCACCACTGTTATTTGACAGTTTTGGAAATCCTAGCCATGGCAGTTGGCAAAGAAAAAAAAAAATAAAAGGAATACGAGTTGGTTAAGAAGTGAAATTGTCACTGTTTGCAGAGGACATCATAAAAAATCTACAAACAATAAATGTTGGAGAGGGTGTGGAGAAAATGTTGATGGGAAGGTAAATTGGTATAGCCATTATGGAGAACAATATGGAGGTTCCTTAAAAATCTAAAAATAGGACTACCATATGATTCAGTAATCCCATTCCTGGGCATATACCTGGAGAAAACCATAATTAAAAGAGACACATGCACCCCAATTTTCATTGCACCACTGTTTACAATAGCCAGGATATAAAAGCAACCTAAATGTCCATCAGCAGAGGAATGGATAAGGAAGATGTGGTGTGCACATACAATGGAATATTACTCAGCCGTAAAAAGGAAAGTAATGCCATTTGCAGCGACACGGATGGACCTAGAGAATGTCATACTGAGTGGAGTAAGTCAGACGCAGAAAGACAAGTTTATGACATCGCTTATCTGTGGAATCTAAGAAAAAGGATACAAATGAACTTATTTACGGAACAGAAGTAGAGTCACAGATGTGGAAAACAAGTTTATGGTTACCAGGGGATGAGGAAAGAGTAGGGATAAATTGGGAGATTGGGATTGACATATATACTCTGCTATATATTAAATAGATAACTAATAGGAACGTGCTGTATAGCACAGGGAGTGCTACTCAATACTCTAATGGCCTATATGGGAAATACTCTTGTAAAAAAAGGGGATATATGTATATGTGTAACTGAATCACTTTGCTGTACACCTGCAACTCACACAACTTTGTGAATCAGCTATACTCCAATAAAAAGGGAAAAGAAAATGAGAAAAGGACACTGCCTGGAGGTGGAGGGAAGTTTTTTTTCTATTAATTGTTACAATTCTCTAACACAAAGTGACAGCTTTTTTCTTTATGAAAGCAGCCACCAATATTATTGTAACATCCCTTGAATATTAAGGGTCAGCTATGTTTATTTGTTGATTAATTGTGTAAATAAAATGTATGCAACAAGAGAAGTCATGACAGACACCTATTTTATGACTCTAAAGAGTTGTGCATTCCAAGGCTCACTTTTGCTCCCTGATGTCATGGTACTAATCCCTCTTAAAAATATCTAGAGATGAGAGCAGAATTTAGGAAAGACAAAGAATCTTTTTCTTAGAGCAGCTGCCTTCCGGAAAGAAAGGATACAAGAAACAATACACTGATGTAAAGTTTGGATTGAAATTCTTTGTTTGTGAATTGGTAATAGCCTTTTTACTAGAAAACCGTGAAACTTTTTAAGAGCGTTAATAATTGGGAATGTTTAAGTCTCCAGAAGTGTAAGGGCTGATACTTGAGGGTGATGAATCCTGAACTCATTGTGGGTTGTGATGCCAATTTCTTCAAGATATACCGCAGCTGACTAAGATAATTTTTTTTTTTTTAACCAAGTAGCCCAGGGGGAAGATATATTTGAGATTCAGGGTGCATCTTTCATTGAAAAGTACAAAACAAAATGAAGAAACAAGGCAAATTTAATTGTCAGCCATTTTTATGATTCTGCTAATCTTTGTAGGCAAGTTTCAACAGCACAAATAGGAGCAAAGCAGGCTCCGCATTTGATTGGATTCAAAGCCCAAAGCCATTTGAGTGGATTCCAGCGCACATTAAAGACGGTTTTGGAAAGGTACTTCCAGTTTTTACAAGATCATTTTCTTTTCGTTTTCCTCCAATATTTCTAACACACACAAATATACTTTTGAAATCAGAAATCCTTTCCCTTTCTTGTCAAAACTGGATAAAAACAGTTCCAGAAACAGAAAGACATTTGGGCTTAGGTCCAGGATGCATCTGGTGGTGTGCCCATTACATACCTCCCGCAACACTGGGACAGGGTACAGGAGCAGCCACAGCTGGAAAACGAAACTGTTTAGACCAGCTGTTCTCTAATCGTGCGTCAGTATCACCTGGAAATTAAGAAATGAAAGTACTCTAGCCTCACCTCAGACCTTCAAAATCAGGAACTCCAGGGAGGGGGGCCAGAAGTCATATCTGGTTTTTAAACCACTGTGTTAGATTAAGCTACAGTTGACAAATGTTGAATTCAGTAGATTGTCTCCACCTCTCCACATTTTCTTTTCAGAATATGAATGGTTTCTGTAACTCTTAACACCGTGAAAAGTAGTGAAAGTGTTAATCACTCAGGTGTGTCTGACTCTGCAACACTGTGAACTGTATAGCCCACCACTCTCCTCTGTCCATGGAATTCTCCAGGCAAGAGTACTGGAGTGGGTTGCCATTCCCTTCCCCAGGGGATCTTCCTGACCCAGGGAAGGAACCTGGGTCTCCTGCACTGCAGGCAGGTTCTTTACTGTCTGAGCCACCAAGGAAGCCCACTTAACACCATGGAGGCTACCAAGTTTTGAAAACATAACTTTTTCTTTTGTGTTTAAACAAATACTTTTCACACCCTTTTCTCATACGTGGCCTGTATGCTGCTTAATACAGGAACTGGTGGGTGGTAATGACAGTAAATACTAGTTCTTCTTGTCTCTCAGATATTGGCCTGCTATTCATTAACCAAAAGAGATGGAGATAAGATACTGGTACTTCTAAATGATCTAATGGTAATTTCAGTGAGTAAATGGATAATTATTCTTTATATAAATTGTACTCTTCAATTCAGTGTTTCAAATATGGCAATTCTAAGAGCTAAGCAAAGCAAATTAAACATAACATATTCTTTATCTTCCTGAACAAACTGATGTCTTTACATCAATAGAATACTTTTAAAATTAGGATTAAACATACATCTCATTTTTTTCTGAAATTCCTATATTTTCCCCTTAAAAGCAAAACTTAAATACCTGTTGTCCTTATTATCCTTTCAGAAATTTTTAGCACTTTCATTTTCACATGTGTGCAAGTATCCACATGAAAACTGGATATCTAGACAGTGTCCTCATGGTCTCCATTATTGTAGGCCCTGCAGCCTTTCACAACCCACATTTCAGATAAATGTCAGTACTGCTGCTATGGCACATATCTATTCTAAGGGAAGACCAGCAGGATATATGAGAATACCCACATTTTGCATATCAACAAATCTAAATTGTGCTAGTGTTTACCTTAGCCTACCTAGCCATGGTTCTCAGTACTAGACCTATGCAAAATCATCTCATGCTCTTGTTTAAAAATTCAGAATCTGTTCATCCCTTCAGATTTTTGATTTAGCGTTTGGGGACTGAAATCTAGAGGAAGAATATAGATCATCGATAAGCATGAAGGTGTGCTTTGTGATCTCGGTGAGGTAGCAGTGAGCAGTGATGTGAAGCAAGATCTTCATTCCCTGCCCAGGAATTGGACCTGGGTAGCTTGGATGAGACCCAGAAATCCTCGTCACCAGACCAGCAAGGGCTAGAGGCTAGAAGCTATTTTCCCTGGAAATTTGCCCCCAGTGAAAAATGTGTTTAACACGGAGGCAGAAACTGTGAATGCAGGTACGACGTTTATTATTAGAGACGTAGCACAACAGCAAGTGGGAGAGCATACGGAGGAATGGTTTGTTTAGTTAAGACAGAAGCAAGGCAGAGATGCAACCCGGAAAGAAAGGGGTGTGCTTCGGCTGCTAAGTCACTTCAGTCGTGTCCGACTCTGTGCGACCCCATAGACGGCAGCCCACCAGGCTTCCCGTCCCTGGGATTCTCCAGGCAAGAACACTGGAGTGGGTTGCCATGTCCTTCTCCAATGCATGAAAGTGAAAAGTGAAAGTGAAGTCAATCAGTCGTGTCCGACTCTAGCGACCCCATGGACTGCAGCCTACCAGGCTCCTCCATCCATGAAATTTTCTAGGCAAAAGTACTGGAGTTGGGTGCCATTGCCTTCTCCGTCTGGCGAGGAGGAGCACAGTAAAGAGGTGGTTAAGTCATTTATACAGGGCAGTTCTTCCGGGTCTTTGTCTTCCTTCAGGCCAATTATGTGGCTTCTTTTTCCACACCTGACCTACCTTTGAACCCTCTGGGTGCTCACATACCCCTCACCCAAGATGGATCTCAAAGTGAAGGCTTCTGGGAGAAGCAGGACTCATTATGGCCTCGTGTTATCCCTTTTGACCCACAAAGAGCCTTTCTATGCGTGTGTAGTATCTCCCTTGTCCCAAAAAAACTGAGAGCAGAGATGCTTTAATTCTTTACTCAATCAGACTTTTGCCTGTCTTTGTCCTAGCCATGACTATTGCCTTGACTATTGCCATGATTATTACCTTAAGGTGTTTACAAGAGACAAACACTGGCTATTACCCTGTTTCTGCTGTTAGTTCCATTTCAGAGGGCAAACGGGAGGCTGATTGTAAATGCCTTAACTTGAGCCCATCTATCTTTTGTCTCAGGAAATGCTAACAGTTTGAAGTATCTAGCCTGAAGCCCACTTCTTCGTGTCCCATGAAATGCAAACAGGCAGCCAGTTGTAAATGTCTAACCTGGAGCTCCTACATCATTTGCAGGTCTTCAGGAGCCAGACACTGAGAAGAACAGTCCGGGGGTCTCCCTTGATTCTGTGCCTATTAACATTCACATTGGTGTAAGAGGATTTGTTGCTAAATGCAGAAACCCTCATTCCTGCCACCATTCAGACATCACCCTGGGTGGTGGTGGGTGGAAGGGTTAGGAGAATCTTGTGAACAGATGGCACTTTTCCAGGATCAGGCTTCTTGAACTGGTTTTGAAACACCCTGAATGAAGGTAGTAATGTCAGGAGCTCGCTCCATGAGATTCTGAGCACAATGAGCCCTCAAAATTCAGCGACCACGTGCATCACCAGTGAGGAAGACAGCGGTCTCTTCTGCACTCTGGCCTTCTTTCATAGGAATCTCTGGGAATATCCAGAGACATGATCATTTGTGTGGACAGTGCTGTTCTCAGGATGGCTAAGGCGAGTGGTCAGGTTTTTCTGGCTGACTCTGGAAACGTGATGTGGGTGATGGGGAGTGGACTGGAAAAGGAGAGTCTGGGCTCTGAGTGGGGACTATCCTAACTTGGAATACATTTGAAGGACTTCTTCTATATCTCAGAAATAATAATGGGACAGCTTGAGGGCCAGGCTAAGTTCTTCATATTATTTTAGCTAGGTCTATTTAAGGCAGAAGATACTTGGGCCTTGAATTTTATGAACCCTGGTATGCATTTTAAAAAAATCTATCTTAGGGGAAGTCATTGTACTGAAGGAGCATCACTCATTGATGTTGTTAGATGGATGTTGTTGGATGTTCACTCAGGACAGTCAAAAACTGCTGGGTACTATATAAAACAGAGCAGTGTTATTTCACTGCAGGAGCCTTTTTCATACCTGAACTCTTGAGGAGGTGTGTGAGTGACTGATACTGCAGTCCCTGGCCCATTGGTGAATTCAGCCATTCAGAAGCCAGCAGTGTTCTGGCTGTGGGTAGTCTGCAGGAATTCTTTATTCCAGCTGGAAAAATTCAATAATTATACTGTGTTCCTGAAGTATTTTATTAACTTCAGTTCAGTTCAGTTCAATCACTCAGTTGTGTCCAACTCTGTGACCCCATGGACTGCAGCACGCCAGGCTTCCCTGTCCATCACCAACTCCTGGAGTTCACTCAAACTCATGTCCATTGAGTCAGTGATGCCATCCAACCATCTCATCCTCTGTTGTCCCCTTCTCCTCCTGCCTTCAGTCTTGCCCAGCATCAGGGTCTTTTCCAATGAGTCAGTTCTTCACGTCAGGTGGCCAAAGTATTGGAGTTTCAGCTTTAGCATCAGTCCTTCCAATGAATACTCAGGACTGATCTCCTTTAGGATTGACTGGTTGGGTCTCCTTGCAGTCCAAAGGACTCTCAAGAATCTTTTCCAACACCACAGTTCAAAAGTATCAGTTTTTCGGCACTCAGCTTTCTTTCCAACTCTCACATCCAACTTTCTTTCCAACTCTCACATCCATACGTGACTACTGGAGAAACCATAGCTTTGACTAGACAGACCTTTGTTGGCAAAGTAATTATTAACATCAGTTGAAACAATTACCTGGGGGTGATGACAAATAACATACTTATAAAATATAAAGAAAAATCCTTGTGCTGTAAGAGAGATCATGAGAAGGACAGAAAGTTTGCATCAGAGTAGAAAGGACCCAAAGCTTTTGACTTTGGGAGAAGGCAGCTCTTTGACACAAATAAGAGCTTCTTTCACGAGAGCCACCATTTTGTCCAGGTGGATTCATTCATTTATTAGGTGGTGTGGATGGTGGTGTTGGGCATCCATAGATGAATCATTGAGTCATCATGGTTTCTTGGAGGTTTCCTGGAGGCCAGGAAGGGATTCTTGTCATGGAATGTGGGATTGCTTCCACTATTATGCACATCAGTGATTTTTAGCTGGTAGAGAGAATGAGTTGATGGGGCCTCAAGGGCATTCTTTTACTTGTTGAAAATGAGTCATTGGCTTTCAAGTAGAGATAACTAAGCACCCAAAAAGTTGTAAATAATAAAATATATCTAAAGTGTGTGTACACCTATGAAGTGCTTAATAGTTTAAATTACAGAAGAAAAATAACAAGCGAGTTATGCCTTTCCCCCCCCTCTCTTGAGGATCTCTCAAACTTTTATCCTTCTTGCTTGAGAACTGTAAAAGTGATCAATCTTAGATTGGGAAATGTTTTCCTAATACAACTAACTATGATATATGGGTATAATAAATTACTGGAATTTATTAAATGATGACTAAGTAAATTCAGGTAGCTGCATGAAAAATCTATGTTTTTTTCATGCAGCTAAATATAAGTAAAAAATAAATAAAATAAATAAATAAAATAAAAAATAATTTGAACATTTAGGTAAATAGTGATTTCACTGAATGCCAATGATGTCTCTGTAATGATAAAGATTAGGAGGGGCCCAGCTTTATGATAATCTTATTGTTTTAAAACTGACATTATTGCAGTATAATTAATATGCAATAAAATGTACCAGTTTTAAAAGTGTTCAGTTCAGTGACCTTTTGCAAATGTACACAGCTGCGTGTCTGCCATCTCAATAAAGACCTTCTCATTATTCCAAGAAGCTGCCTCATGCCTCTGTGTAGTCAGTTCTCTCTACTACCCCTGTCTGTACCCTCAGTCAACTACTGGTCTGCTTTCTGTTACTGTAGATTAGTTTTGCTTTTCTAGAATTTCATCCAGGCTGAATCTTACACTCTCTTTTGTGTCTGGCTTCTTTCTTCAGCATAATAATATTGATGTTCATTTGTTGTTACTTGGATCAGAACTTCATTCCTTTTCACTGCTTGAGTATTATCTGTTGTGTGGGTATGCCATAGTTTGTTTCTATATTATGTTATGGATGGAATTCTGGGTTGTTTCCAGCTTTTGGCTATCATGGATAAAGCTTTCATGACCATTTCTGTGAGACATTGTATGGACATGTGTTTTTATAAATATATGGAGTGGAATTGCTGGCTAAACATTTCTGTTTAAAATTTCTTTATTTATTTTGCTTGCATCTTTTGTGACTTGGTCTATTTTAGCCTCCAATAAATACCTACGTATTTGTAATACAATTATTTGATCAAAGTTATTCTGATAGAAAAGATCCATTGTCTAATTTTCTTTTTAGTTGATGTTTAACTTGCTGGGCTCTGGAAGTAGTCCAGATCCACTGCAATTTCTTTTGTAGTGTTGCCTCTATTTCAGGAAACTGAAAGCATGTCTTAGTTTATAAGGGGAAAAGAAGAAATACTCTCTGTGGTAAAATTTAGAAAGACAAGAACTGGAGACAGAGGGACAGTTGAGTGTCAGAATCATCAGCAAATGAGTTGGGTGGAAAGACTTGGTCGGCAAAAGGATTAAGAAGAGCACAGAGGCAGGAGACTTAAGTCTCTTGAATAAATACCAAAGGGTAAATGCTGAACAGAACAGACTTCATAGTCATGTATATGCAAGACCTTTCCATCTTTCAAATATGGAAAGTGACAAAATACCAACGTGTCACTTTACCCTGGGTTCTTTAGAAATTCTCCGAGATGATAACTTTTAGGAAATAGTACTTTCTCATGAAAAGAAAGCAGACGTAGGGTTTTCTTTCTTTCTTTATGGCTGTGCTGGGTCTTCACTGCTTTGTGCAGGCTTTCTCTAGATGCAGCAATCGGGGGTTGCTCTCTCCCTGTGGTGCGCAGGCTTCTCACTGCGCTGTCCTCTCTGGATGCAGAGCATGGGTTCTAGAGCCTGGGCTTCAGTAGTTGTGGTGCACAGGCTTGGTTGCTCCAGGGTGTATGGGATCGTCCCAGACCAGGGACTGAACCCATGTCCCCTACAACTGGGAGGCAGATTGTTTACCACTGGGCTGCCAGGGAAGTCCCAGTACATTTGTTTCTTAAAAGCACATTATGTTGGATGTTAGAGAATCCTGCCACATCAGAAGGATTGTTCTTTTTTCTACAAAACAGATTTTTTTCTTTCCTTCTCTTAAATCCAGATATAAGGTAGTTCCATCTACTGCTTGAAATCATCTTTTAACATGGTTTTGTAATCAGCATTTGTATGCCTAAAACTCACAGTTACTCATATCAGTTCAAGCAAAAATGTACATGAAAAAAATATAAGGCTGTATCACTAAACTAAGGGTAGGAAGTATGGCCAATTTTCATGGGCACTGGGCCAGGGGGTGGAAAGCCAGTGGGAACTCAGGAGTTCTGTCTCTGACGCTGCCATTCTCTGAATCTTACTCTGTGTCTGTCTCCTTCACTGTGTCTCTATTATAGTGCAGTACGTTCTTTCAGCTCTCATTCTCTGCAAGTCTTCTTCATTCTCTCCTCTATTGGATGGTTTGAACTTCTGATCCATAGCCTCAACTCCTTTTTTTAAAAAAATATTTTTTGATGTGGACCATTTTTAAAGGCTTTATTGAACTTATTACAATATTGTTCTGTTCTGGTTTTTTGGTGGTGAGGCATGTGGAATCTTAACTCCCTGGCCAGGGGTCGAACCTACACCCCCTGGACTGGAAGGCAACATTTTAGCCACTGGACCACCAGTAAACTCCCTCTACTCCTTTTTAATGAGGCTTTCTTTGATACCAATTCTGATTTCAACTCTACATAGTCTTTCAGCTTGTCCTGACAATAATCTATGTGTCTAAGAGTTTAAATTCTCAAGAGATAAAGAGAGAGAATCCCATTGGTAACAGAGAGGCCAATAGGTTAACAGGCATAGAGAAAGCTCTCCATCTTTTGTCCAGTACTATGGCTATGATAGCTCATAGAGTTCTAAGCTGGTCACTTAGCCCTTCCCCTTTAAATAAGGACCAGGAGTGGGGGAACTTAAAGAAAACTTGGGCATGGCTGGCACAACAGAATGATATGTCCAGTATGAATAAGCATCTACTTACTGAAAGTGGTAGAAAACCTGTCATAGTAGGCAGCAGTCATCTAATGCTTCCAGTAGAAAGAAAAGCAGGCAGGCCAGTAGACCAGCAGCATCAAACTATGCACTTAGTCATACTGTAAACTTTGTGGTTATTTTGAAAGAACATTCTTTCCTCAAGTCTAATTAAAATTGGCTAGATTGCCAATGGCCTCCTAACTGATTTGACTTAAAACAGCTACCAATAATGCATATTGGATAAAGCATGAAGAGTAAGCACAGAGGTGAGTCAATTTAAGGAACAGTGTCTCAGAATCTGCATAGTATTGAAGAAAATATCTTCAATTTTGGCCATGTCTGCTACATTGCCATCATCCCATCCAGCATTTTAGGATCCAAGCCATGAACCTGGAGCCTGTATTTTGACTAGTCTAATGTGTCATAATACTTGGATTTAATGGAAGCCAGCTATCAGCTTTGGGTTACTTTGTCTTTAACTCATCAGGGTGTAAATGGGCTTCAAGGTAATTTTTAATCTATATGTAAATTAGCTGTTTCTATAACAGCCGTAGTATGAATTTGAATATTTGCAGACAAAAAGAATTGGATGCAAGCAATATTTTGAAAATAATGTCAAGAAATAGGCTGTACAAATGATACATGGCATTCAGTGAATTTGAATATAGGTTATATTAAGACACTTTCAATGAAATTATTGTCACTGAAAACTTTCTGGGGCCGATAATGCATGAAGTAATGTCTAGAACAGAAGGTGAAAATAAGATTTTATTGGAGGTTGTCAAATGATGCTAAAGGTCATACAGTAAAGAGCTTCCATTTGGCAGATTTTATATAAAATTTGATTGTATTTTACTGAATTCATTTTTTACTTAAATAGTAAAGTGCCTTAAAAAAGTGGTTTTTTGATATGAAAATGACATGCTTTATCTATTATTTAAAGCTAAGTTTGTTAGTCAATAAGCTTGTCTTGTATTTCTCTCTGTAGGCAGATGAAAAAATCATGAAATCTTTATTTTTTTCTTAATTTTGACCAGTGTGAAAGCTGCATTAGTATTTGATCTCCTAAATCTTCTAATCAATTATTTCTTTTTTAAGGAACAGTGTAGCAGGAAAAGGCAGTGGCAACCCACTCCAGTACTCTTGTCTGGACAATCCCATGGACAGAGGAGCCTGGTAGGCTGCAGTCCATGGGGTCGCTGAGAGTTGGACACGACTGAGCGTCTTCACTTTCACTTTTCACTTTTATGGATTGGAAAAAGAAATGGCAACCCACTCCAGTGTTCTTGCCTGGAGAATCCCAGGAACAGGGGAGCCTGGTGGGCTGCCATCTATGGGGTCGCAGAGTCGGACACGACTGAAGCGACTTAGCAGCAGCAGCAGCAGTAGCACAGGGAAATGTTCTGAAGGACGTTAGTGAAAGTTGTTATTTAGTCATTAAGTCGTGTCTTTGTGACCCCCTGGACCATGGCCCACCAGGCTCCTCTCTCCATGGGATTTCCTAGGCAAGAATACTGGAATGGGTTGCCATTTCCTTCTACAGGGGGTCTTCCTGACCCAGGGATTAAACCCAGGTCTCCTGCACTGCAGGCAGATCCTTTACCTCTGAGCCACTGGTAATAAAACTTACAGATGTTCAAAATTCATTTAAAGTTCAATGAGTATCAGTCTCCAAAAAGTACAAGGAACACAATAGAAAGCATGAAAAGTACAGAATGGCTTATTATAACTACTGTTTTCCCTTCTCTAACAATTTAGTTAAATGGAAGGTGGAATATTGTCAGAGGCAGTGTCTATACCAAAGTTAACTAGTAACTTCAGACCACATAACTTGAGCTTTTTTAGTTGCAGCTGGTTTTAATTCAGTATGGTCTGAATTCATTTCCAAAGGGGGATAAATACATTTATTAATAACTAGACCATTCAGGTATGACCTAAATCAAATCCTTTATGATTATACAGTGGAAGTGAGAAATAGATTCAAGGGACTAGATCTGATAGAGTGCCTGGTGAACTATGGATGGAAGTTTGTGACATTGTAGAGGAGACAGGGATCAAGACCATCCCCAAGAAAAAGAAATGCAAAAAAGCAAAATGATTGTCTGAGGAGGCCCTACAAATAGCTGTGAAAAGAAGAGAAGCGAAAAGCAAAGGAGAAAAGGAAAGATATACCCACCTGAATGCAGAGATCCAAAAAATAGCAAGGAAAGATCAGAAAGCCTTCCTCGGTGATCATTGCAAAGAAATAGAGGAAAACAATAGAATAGGAAAGACTAGAGATCTCTTCGGGAAAATGAGAGATACCAAGGGAACATTTCATGCAAAGATGGACTCAATAAAAGACAGAAATGGTATGGACCTAAGAGAAGCAGAAGATATTCAGAAGAGGTGGCAAGAATACACAGAAGAACTGTACAAAAACGATCTTCATGACCCAGACAATCACGATGGTGTGATCACTCACATAGAGCCAGACATCCTGGAATGTGAAGTCAAGTGGGCCTTAGGAAGCATCACTATGAACAAAGCTAGTGGAGGTGATGGAACTCCAGTTGAGCTATTTCAAATCCTAAAAGATGATGCTGTGAAAGTGCTACACTCAAGATGCCAGCAAATTTGGAAAACTCAGCAGTGGCCACAGGACTGGAAAAGATCAGTTTTCATTCCAATCCCAAAGAAAGGCAATGCCAAAGAATGCTCAAACTACCACACAATTGCACTCATTTCACACGCTAGTAAAGTAATGCTCAAAATTCTCCAAGCCAGGCTTCAGCAATATGTGAACCGTGAACTTCAGATGTTCAAGCTGGTTTTAGAAAAGGTAGAGGAACCAGAGACCAAATTGCCAACATCTGCTGGATCATTGAAAAAGCAAGAGAGTTCCAGAAAAACATCTATTTCTGCTTTATTGACTATGCCAAAGCCTTTGACTGTGTGGATCACAATAAACTGTGGAAAATTCTGAAAGAGATGGGAATCCAGACCACCTGACCTGCCTCTTGAGAAATCTGTATGCAGGTCAGGAAGCAACAGTTAGAACTGGACATGGAACAACAGACTGGTTCCAAATAGGAAAAAGAGTACGTCAAGGCTGCATATTGTCACCCTGCTTATTTAACTTCTATGCAGAGTACATCATGAGAAATGCTGGGCTGGAAGAAGCACAAGCTGGAATCAAGATTGCCGGGAGAAATATCAATAACCTCAGATATGCAGATGACACCACCCTTATGGCAGAAAGTGAAGACCTAAAGAGCCTGTTGATGAAAGTGAAAGAAGAGAGTGAAAAAGTTGGCTTAAAGCTCAACATTCAGAAAACTAAGATTGTGGCATCCGGTCCCATCACTTCATGGCAAACAGATGGGGAAACAGTGGCAACAGTGGCTGACTTTATTTTTCTGGGCTCCAAAATCACTGCAGATGGTGACTGCAGCCATGAAATTAAAAGATGATTACTCCTTGGAAGAAAAGTTATGACCAACCTAGACAGCATATTAAAAAGCAGAAGCATTACTTTGCCTACAAAGGTCCATCTAGTGAAGGCTATGGTTTTTCCAGTAGTCATGTATGGATGTGAGAGTTGAACTATAAAGAAAGCTGAGTGCTGAAGAATTGATGCTTTTAAATTGTGTTGTTGGAGAAGACACTTGAGAGTCCCTTTGACTGCAAGGAGATCCAACCAGTATATCCTAGAGGAGATCTGTCCTGAGTGTTCATTGGTAGGATTAATGTTGAAGCTGAAACTCCAATCCTTTGGCCACCTGATGTGAAGAGCTGACTAATTGGAAAAGACCCTGATGCTGGGAGGGATTGAGGGCAGGAGGAGAAGGGGACAACAGAGGATGAGATGGTTGGATGGCATCACCAACTCAATGGACATGAGTTTGAGTGAACTCCAGGAGTTGGTGAGGGACAGGGAGGCCTGGCATGCTGCAGTCCGTGGGGTTGCAAAGAGTCAGACATGACTGAATGACTGAACTGAACTGAATGATTGGAATTATTGTTGTCAGGATTGATTTAGGTCTAAAATCATTGTCATTAAGATCAGTATTAAATGCCCTTAGGATTAAAGAACTCCTGTACCTATCAAGTTACTATTTTGATTGTCCAGAGATGTTAAACACCCTTGTTCTTATAATATCAACTCAAAGGATTTTAAACATTCTTACTTTATTTGTATTTTTATAACCCCCTGGCATTTAACTACCATGCTGGATGATTCTCACTGTGAAGCCACTCTCATGAAATTGTATTCTTGCTGGGAAATGATTTTATTGCATAAGAAAATGAATGTGCAGAGACCAGTGAGCTGTGTCCTCTGATGGACTATAATTTGCAGACTGTGATGTCAAAGCAGATTTGAGATTTGTGACAACAGTTGGGGATTGCACTGCTCTCCATTCTGTGGCAGCAGTGAACCATGCAATCTCATTCCACGTTTTGCACATGTAAGTTTAGTTTACGTAGTCATATATGGAGAGCTTTCATGAACACAGGAAATATTAACGAGGATTAATGTGTTGGCTCTGCATATTTCATTACAGTCCTGTTGGCACTGAAATGTTTTTATCCATTGTCTAGAAGGAGCAATTGTATCCCATTCCATCAAAGGACTGAGAAAGGGGATGTTTACCACTGCCCAAAATTGTTAACTGCTGGGCACAACACAGTAGCTATTATTATTACTGAACCTATTGTCAATGTTTTTTGATGACTTTGCCTTAAAAATAGGATGTGTTTTCTGTTGACTTGTGCACTAGGAAGTTCTCTGTCTTTAACAGTTCAAAACAGTTGGGTGTAAACCAAATTGATTTGGTTACCTTTTGAGGAAAGAGGCATTGCTGCATAGGGATTTTTTTTGTTTGTTTGTTTTGTTTTGTGCTCATAGTTTGGAAGATAGCCTGCTGGTTTTGGAAGCCACATTCTTTCAAGAACCTTTGTGAGCCCGGGTGCCCCAGGAAACAGTAATGCTGATGGAAGGCAGAAATTTGCCCCTGTCCTCCTGTGAACCCTACCCTCTGATGGCCTGCTCTGGGTTATGCTACATTAAATGGCAAAAGGGGCTTTGCTGATGTAGTTCAAGTTAAGATCTTAAGATAGGAAGGTTATCCTCAATTGTTCAGGCAGGTTCAGTGTAATTGAACAAGGCTTTGAAAGTAGAAAACTTTCTGGAAAACTTGCTGGAGTCAGAGAGAGAGATGGCATAAGAAGAAATCTGACCCATTTAAAGCATCAGGAGGACTACTGCTGTTGCTGGAGGAGACCACATGGAGAGCTAGAGAAAGGAAATGGGCAGCTGTTAGGGGCAGAAGCTATCCCCCTTCCTTGTGTCCCCAGGATTACAAAAGAAATGGGAACCTCAGTCCTGCAACTGCAAGAAACTGAATTTGGCCAACAATGTGAATGTGCTTGGGAGCAGATTCTTCCCCAGCACCTTGACTAAGGAGCAACCCTACCAACACATTGATTTTGGTACTGTGAGCCCCTCAGGAGAGGATCCAGCCCAGTCCACCTAGACCTTTGACCTTTAGAAGCTGTAAAAGAATATATTTCCATTGCTTTAGGTCATTAAGTCTGTGATAAATTGTGATTGCCTCAATGGGAGACTAAAACAATGTCCATCACTGAGAGATCCCCAGATACAGGTCTAGTATTTCTGTTGCAGGGAAAAGCCAATTCTGACTCCATGTTGAAACTGTTTCTTTGACTTGCTTTCTGTTACTTTTGTTATTATTGTCATACATAATGGTCTGCTTCAGAGAATCCTGCCCCTCTGCCTGACTGTTAAAGTAATTGCCTTTGTTTAGGACCCTGTCTACCTGTGGAGGGCAGGAAGGAAGAACTTAACACATCCCCTGCCCATGGTTCTAGCCTGTGGTTCTAGGAGATATTTGCAAGATTAATGGCCTTTTTATAATACTTTGTTTCTTCTCCCCCTCCATCTGTGTTCTATAAAAGAACCTGGCACCTAGACCTTGATAAGTTGGTTATTTTGAGACATTAGTCTGCCATCTTGTCTGTTAACTGGGTTCTTCAAGTTGTATTCCTTTCTGCAGCACCTCATCTCTCAGATTTATTGGCCTGTAGTGAGGCAAGCAGAGCAAGCTTGGACTTGGTAACATTTCCACTGGTCAGATTTCATCTATTAATACTTCCCTGGTGATGTGTTCCTTGCCATTTAAATTCAATTCTTGTAACTCCTGGTCCACCCTGTGATTTGGTATAACAACCGTTAGTATCCTGTAACTTCTAGGATACATACAAGATTCTTGTAACACCTGTGATAACCTATAACTTCTTTGATTCACACAAAATGAGTCTACACAGGTAGAAAGTGTAGTTGGGGAAACCACTTATCTAATCCAAGTAACCTGTATCTCTAGAAAATGATGAAGTTACATCAAAATCTATTTTTAAAACATGCTAAGTATCTCTTTCCTACCTTCATACTTTCTGCTGACAGCCTCCCTCCCCCTGAGCAATTGATTTTTAGTGGTATGCAATTTAGATTTAGAAAACTGAAATTTGTCATATGAGACCATAATGTTAGGCTACTTCAAGGTTGTCATTAACAAACTCAAACATTACTTACTCGACAGAGAATTGCCTCTCCTTGGTCCACTCTAGCTCAGAGAGCAAATTAACTCATTTGTTTTCTCAGAAATTTGCTTCTGGAGTTAGATGGGAAGAATATGAGTTTACAGCTGAGTTAACTACAGCTATGAGAGCCCTTTCCATTAATTGCTGGCTCTTGCAGGAAGCGTGTTATAGCCATTACTTCATTTCCTTTGCCAATTTTTGAAAACACCCAGAGGTTTAATAAGTGAAATGTGCCTTTGCATTCTGAAATAAATAAGCAGGACAGCCAATTAAGGATACATGCATATGAATCAAATTTTTCTTCAACATTTGTGCTTGTGGGGAGAAAAATGATGTGGAGGGCATTTGTAAAATTTCCCACAAAATGGGTAGGGTTGGGAGGTTCACTAGATTAAGACTGGCTCCTCATTTCCCACTCCAGTATTCTTGCCTGGAGAATCCCATGGACAAAGGAGCCTGGTGGGCTACAGTCCGTGGGGTCACAGAGTCGGACACGACTGAGCAACTAACACACACACACCCGGCCACACACACTCATTTCCTTAGCTTTGAAGTCACAGAGCTGGGCTTGAATCCCAGTTCCATCATTTACTGACTTTGTGAGGTTGAGTGACTTACTTAGCTTCTCTGATCTTCAGTTTTCTTATCTTTGCTGTGGAGATAATGTCACATACCTTGAATCTTTAAAGTACGTAGCACAGTTCTCCCAAATGACCCTCAGTAGTGGTGCTTTCAATCAAGACAATTCAAAGTTCTTTTCTAGTTCTCTGCACACAGCACGTTCTATGTAAAATTTTAAGCAGATAGAAATCTCAGCTCATTTCTCCCCCTAAGCATAGTTAAAAGTTTTATATACCTCCCCAAAAGAAAAAGGATGACAAAATAAAACAGACAAGAGAGAAGGGATGTACAGAGGAAAGGCGCATGACAAGGACAGGTTATACATGGAAGCTATCCTGTATAAGCTCTCGGAACTTAAATCACTGATGTTTAAATATCACTGACATTTAAATATCACTGTCGTTTGTCCCCTAGAGCCAAATTATTTTGAAAAGTCTTTAAATATATTTTTAAAATCTTTTTTTTCCAGGCACTGTCTATGACATGTTAACATCATATCTTTCAAGTCAAATGTCAGTCTTGAATCTGAAGTTACTTCTTGTGCATCTGAGAATAGAAATTGAACTTCTAATGTGCTGTGTTTATGGTGGTAGCAGGGCATGTCAAGACAGGTCTGAACATAAAAGAAATGATTGTTTCACCTTTTCTGAGAATCTCAGAGAACTGTCTTCTTAAATAGAGTGCTAATCTTTTTCCCATGATAGAAAGTTACATTGTAAAAAAATTCTTCTCTGCTTAGATATCCATCATGCCAGCAGCTATGTGGGAATTTGTTCTTTATCTTAGTGGAGGATGTTATGCTGATCATTTTGGGTAAAGAAGAAAACAAAAACACTGTCTTTTAAACAATAGTTTTTCAGAAAAAAATATTTTTCTCTTTAAAAATAACTTAAAATATGAATCTCAGGTGAGTTTTTCTTTGCTGGCAGAGAGGATATGTTAAACTGTTTGCAATAAATAAAAGACATTCTTTAATATGAGGTGGAAAGCCTTTCCATGTCAGAAGTACTGACTCTAGAGTCAAAAGTCGTAAAAACCCAGAGTGAAATCATTCAGTTGTGTCCGAGTCTTTGCGATCCCATGGACTGTAGCCTGCTAGGTTCCTCTGTCCATGGAGATTCTCCAGGCAAGGATCCTGGAGTGGTTTGCCATGCCCTCATTCAGGGGATCTTCCCAACCCATGGACAGAACCCAGGTCTCCTGCATTGCAGGCAGACTCTTTACTGTCTGAGCCACCAGGGAGCCTTAAAAACCCAGAATTCACCCTCAGTCCCCTATCTCGCTCACCCCACACACTCAGGATCGTTAAGTTCTACGTCTTCTTCCTATCTGTTTAGTCTTTCTCATCTCTGCAACTCCACTTCCTCCATTTCCTCCTGCCTAGACTTTGCAGGTCTTCTAACTGGTTTCCCTGTTTTCAGTATTACCGCTGCCCCTCCTGCCACCACCGCAGTTCACCTCCGTAGTTCTGTTAATGTGATCTATCTGAAACGAATCAGATCAGGTTGCTCGCCTACTTGACTACTGACCAATTTCAATTGCTTAGAGAATGAAGACCAATCTTATTGCTTTGCTGTGTCAGGAGCTCATGGTCTGGCCTTTGGCCATTTCTCTTTTTTTGACCCCATCCTCAAGCCCTGCACCCCACTCCAACTTGCTATTTCCAGCATCTGTCTGACTGTTTCTTTCTCTGTATCTTGGCTCTATCTATTTTGATTAACCCCCCATACCCCGATGTTCCTTATAAACCTGCATCCTCTAGACTGAGCTCAGTACTAACTGAGCTCTGACTCTCCCTGCCCCGCCCACAGAGACCTGACTCCCCCTACTTCAAGTCCCCTCTATATTCTGTAGAGACCTCTGGACACAGTGCCCACCATATGTTTTTACATTTGTTTCAAGTGACCACTTCCCAGTTCTGGGCTTAATCTAATTGAGATTAAAACTGCATCTTATCTGGCAAGGAGTAATGTGCTTGGCATCTAGCATGCACTTATTACATTTGTGGAAAGGAGGAAGGAATGGAAAGATCTGGATGGAACTGTATGCTTGCCAGCTACAAGAAATCTGAGAAGGCATGTAATGTCTCTGAGCTTAGTTTTACTCACCTGTAAAGTGACAGTAATGTTGTCACCCCTTTCATTGAACTTAAAACCCTTCATACATTGCCTGTTAGTCCCAGCTTTAAACACCATCTGCCCCCTGCTTTCCTCTGTGACCTCATTTCAGACCTCTATCTGCTTCCTTCCCAGTTTTTTCAGAGGAATTTACCTTCTGAAAGTTTCCAGAGTATGCCAAGCTGTTTGTCCACCCCGCACAGCCCCCTTGCACACACCACCTTTACTCTTGCTGATTTCTCTGAATGGGAGGTGCTACTCCAGCCTCTGCTGGGTTGTCTGTTTCTCATCAAACAGCACCTCCTCAGAGGGGCCTTGACTCATCCCCTCTCTAGAGTAGGGCTCCCTGTGTATGTCTGCTTATTTGCTTTGCTTTATAGTATTCTTACCGACTCGATGGACATGAGTTTGGGTGAACTCCGGGAGTTGGTGATGGACAGGGAGGCCTGGTGTGCTGCAATTCATGGGGTCGCAAAGAGTCAGACATGACTGAGCAACTGAACTGAACTGAACTGAACTGATAGTATTCTTGTTTTTTTCCTCTTTATATGGTCCTCTGTACTTACCATAAGGTCTTTGTTCACTCTGTTTTTTTTTTTTTTGGTTGTATTTCCTTCCCACTGTAATTTCAACTTGGGGTGGGAGGCAAAGATCATTTGTCCTGTTTGCTATTTCTTTCTGAGGGCCTGACACAGAGCAGGTTCCTCATAAGTACTGATATATGAACCAATCTCCAAGGGTGATTTTCGAAGATTGGTACAGTATGTGAGTCAAGTTTATAAAGCAGAAGCTCTATACAAATGTGAAGCATGGTTGTTATCACAACTGGAACAGACATAGAGGAACCTGGGAACATACCTTTCATTCCCCCGGGAAATGAACATGCAGCTTGACGACCAGTGATTACTCATTTTCCAAGTGTGGATTAGTCCAGCAAGAGAGGGTTCCTCCAGGCCAAGGGCAGATATTTTTTTCTTAACATATTTTCTTCCATAAGTTGACTAGAATATGGGTGATAAAGAGGGCATGCAAGTATTTTTTCTTTCTTTTTAAAAGACACTTAGATATGTCTTAAACTTTAGATTCTCTATACACAAATTTCTTTGCTACTGAAAATTGAAATATGGTCGTGGTTTAGCCACTAAGTTGTATCTGACTCTTGCGACCCTGTGGACTGTAGCCTGCCAGGCTTCTCTGTCCATAGGATTCTCCAGGCAAGAATACTGGAGTGGGTTGCCATTTCCTTCTCCAGGGGATCTTTCCGACCCAGGAATCAAACCCAGGTTTCCTGCGTTGCAGGCAGATTTTTTACTGACTGAGCTATGAGGGAAGCCCAACTGAAAATTGAAATAGCACATCAAAAATTTTATTACAGTTCAGATTTTTGAAAACCAGAGAATGTGGTTCATATGTGCTATTCTAATTATGCTCTGGTCAAGCTACCCATTGTTTTCTTTTCATTCCTTCTACACAAGTTGATTAGCTTCAAATTCTTGATATTGAGTTTCAGCTTCAAGCTTCTAAAACAGGCCGTCCTTGAAACCTGTTGGGCTTCTTTTGGTCGAATCAAAAAGTGGAACTAAAGTATATTCAAGTCATTCAAATCCAAACTACATATATTCTTAATGAGTTACCTGTATTGAGGTAGAAAAGACATCTTAGAACTTACAGGTTATCAAAATTTTAGAATACAGTCTGTCCTAGCGTAGGGTAGCTTTCCCAAGCTGCTGTATAAGCATGCAAAAATTACTAGCAAGAAAGAGTAGTACAAGAAGTACAAGAATAAGGATTATGGCTAAACTGACTCTGTGTCATGATTATTCTTCACGTTAGTATCCTTGGTGAGATCTCTGTGACACAGGCGGCGATGACAGCTACATCAAAATCTTTCCATTCTCGATTCAGTCTCAGCTTCCATGGTTCTCTGTGAAGCAGAGGAAGCTGGTATTCAGTAATGCACCATCCTTTCCACCCTTTCTTTCCGGGCAATTAATAATGTCCTCACCTCTCTTCCTGTAGGGTATGTTTCCACCAAACCCTTGTAAATTCTTTTCTCTGTCCTGTCCACCCTGCTGGGGTGGATAGCCCTCACACTTTCATCTGCTAGTATTAGCATTCATCTGTAGATCTTACCTACAGCAATTTGAGTGACTTTTTATTTCCTCATTCCACTCCCCGCCCCCATTTATGAATTGGAATTCATCTGAAAAAAAAAGAGTTATTTTTTCTCTTCCATTTGCTTGTTTATTCAAGCAGGTATTTATATCAGTACAGATCCATGTATATCAAATTACTTTATTCTGTGGGTCATAATACAATGCTATCGTTATTTTCTTGCTCAAATTGTTTCATTTTTTGGCCATTGTGAGCTCTTTCCGGTCGGCTCCTGTGTCCTTTCCACATCCCCCTGCCCATCCTTCCTGAGCACTTGTTTACCTTTATGAATTAAGAGATGCTCCAGACTCATTCAGTATTTTTCCTGCCTCAGCTTTGGAATCCGCCACTTCTTCAAAGAAACACTCTGGTTTCTTTCATTAGCGAATGGCCTTTAGAAACTAAACTGTGAGTAATGAGTGTGCTCATTGCTACCAGGGTATCATTTGCTTCCTTTTCTCCTTATTTGTAGCTTCTTTTCTGAACATGAGAAACTTGGTCCTTATTATTTACGATGTAGTCACTTATTTTGTTCAACTCTACTAGAAGATAAAGTAGTTTCAGAATTGATAGCTCATATCTCTGGGAAACAAATTTGCTGACTAGAGTACAGTATTAGTTCACAATTTGAAAAACCCATAATACATTTTGTGTTATATCAGTATCTGAATTGTGATCACTGCTATTATATTTTAGCTTTTATTTTTTTTCCAAGGGAGGAAAACTTGCAAAAAGTATTCCCACACAAACTAGAGGGTGCTTCACCTTGTTTATTACATTTCCTCAAAACTTCAAAAATACTCTTTTTATCCAGTAAGTTTGTTTGGAAATGAAGTTTGGAAAGATTGTATTTAATAAATAGTTTAAATAGTTTTTTATGTATGTTCATACTTTACTGTTTTAGAAAGTTTATGTTAGTCCTAATTAAAAAGTTGAGGTTGTCACTTAATTCCTTTAGGTATATTTGTTGTTGGTGGTGGTTTTTTTTTCTTAGTCAGGAATAGCATCCTTCCCAGTATGTGAAGCTGTAAACTTGCGCTAGGGAAGCATGACAACTGTACCCAAGATTCAGGGGCCCAGATGAACAGACTGGGTAACTCGCAGCTCTAACAGAATGAAGGCAGTTTCTCTTGTGGGTGGCAGCGTATGTATCCACTCAAATGTTCCTATGTGCAGGCACACACGTGTGCACTTACAGACATGTGGCCACACGTGTAGTCCAGGCCAGAGGCTTATTTTGCAAATCAGTTTCTCCATCTCTTTAATGGGAGAAATTTGTTTTTAAAATTTGTTCTGTGTTTTGAACATCTACACATTCTGAGGAACCTTTAAATGTGTGTGTACAGTTACCTGAAATATTTTGGAATTCTCCTTTGCCATTGTGTTCATAAACAGCTTACAGGTTACTCAAGGTAATAAGCTACTTCATAGTGATATCTTATATGTTGATAGTAAATGGCATTATCCAGTTTGACCCTTTGCTTTACTTATCATCCTTGGCTCTGAATTAGTTTTGGTTATTTCAAGTATCCTTTTAAAGATACAAAATTTCCACCCCTGACAAAATAAATCTTCAGGGATGTTAAGAATGATGATAATCCCAAAGAGGACTCCCCTGGCCCCAGACTGCCCCTCTCCCCGAACATAAGATTTGAAGCAGTTGCAGCTTTGTTAAAATCACTAGTCATTAAAAGCTCACCCTTTCTCCTTGATACACATTCACTGATGGTTTTGTTTTTCAAAAGGATGCAGTGTGCACATTTTTGTGAGTTGATTGGAGATCCTCTGTTTTTGTTCAGTTTCACATTTAGAGAAATGGGATGCCCCAAAAGAACACCACATGCCTCTAACAGCAAGCCAGTGCCAGGCCACTGTGCATCACCAATGAGCCAGATCAATGTTTCCATCTGATCCGCAGAGACTTGATGACAAGGCTGTGATCCATGGGATGCATACTAGGTCAGAATCAGAAGACCTGGTTAGGAAACTGGTTGTTGATCTAACGAGGGGTGCCTTTCAAAGCACGTGTGCATTATTTGGTACCCAGTTGGTCCTCAGATGTTGATTTACAAATCTGAAATTTAAAAGTAAAAGCTATAAAAGTCAAAACTTACTCTATTTTATATACACAATTTCATAATGGGATAAAAATATGCTATAACAGGTCAGGCTTTTAATAATGCAATACAGTGGATCTCTAAGAGATCTTAATGTAAAAAATGTAAAAAGATGAATGAATCTAGCCTATAATTACTCTGCCAGGTTATGAGGTATAAGGAAGTAATTTTAGAATATTATATAATTGTACTTTAAACCCTAGATTGCGTTAAGTCAGAGGAGTAATTTTTCAGGTCTCCTATGGTAGGGTTAATTTTTTCAATATAGAAATGTTTAATTCATCATGCAAAAATTTGTGTGTATGTTAGACCTCTTTTCCATGCCCCCAGTATTCCTTGCTTCCATCTCCCCATGTTCATCCATAGCATACATGCAGTGCACTTGTGCATGCTTGTTTATACACATGTGCAAGCATGTGGGTACACACACACACACACACACACACACACACACTCAGAATACCTGCAAACTAAACCTAAAGTGTTGGTTGCTCAGTTATGTCTGACTCTTTGCAACCCCATGGACTGTAGCCCACCAGGCTTCTCTGTCCATGGAATTCTCCAGGCAAGAATACTGGAGTGAGTTGCCTTTTCCTTCTCCAGGGGATTTTCCCGACCCAGGGATCAAACTCCGCTCTCCTGCATTGCAGGAGGATTCTTCACCAAGGAAGCCCTAGACTAAAGGCAAGCAGGTATGATTGGTCACCATTTACCTTATGATTTGGATTTTTAAAAAAACCCTCTCTCTTCTATTTTTCTCCTTCTGAGAAAACTAAAGAGAAATGAATTAACATCTTCATATTTACTGGCCTCATGCATTCTCTTTCTTCCCTCGCCTGTAAGCCTCCTAATCTTGCCAAGGTTTTCTACTATCTGCATGTCAGATGCAGATTACAAGCCCCCAGGGGCTGGATTCACACTGGCCTCTTGGCTTTTTTACAAAACCTTACATAGCCTTGTCACTGGCTTGATGTTCAAGCAAATAACGCTAGCATCCTTAGTAAGGCCTTTGCACTGAAAACCGTAGAAATTCAACCACAATGAACATGCTGAGAATAAAATCAGGCACTGCTATAATTATTAGGTCAGAGGCAGTTAAGCGCAATTATTTCTGTACTGAACAAAGACAGGTGGGGATGTGGCTGGCTTTCCCATGAGAGGGCAAAGTGGGTGAGGGCTGGGGATGCTCAGTCGATAAAGCCCACACGTGTCCAACACCCACATGCCGCCTCCTATGTATTTTTCCCATCTATGCTTATTCTTTCTCTTTGTTTTTAAAAGCAGTCCTAAATTGCTTAGCACTTTTTTCTGCTCTTTAAACTCTTTCCTGTGCTTGCAGGCAAGGACAGTAAATTAAGCATATCTAAAGACTAAATGCTCAAAATCACCTTGGATAATTGGCTTAAGGGCTTGGAACATACTTTTCCCTCCATTTCTAATCCTCATGCTACTTCTCCTCTGAGGGTATATCTGTCAATAGTTGATGGAGCTTTCTTGGGTAAGTGAGCTGTTGCTTGGGATGTTATAAATCATATTTGGAATCAAGTTTATTTTCAAGCTGCTTTTAAAGTCTCAGTGCTGCGCTAACCGAATAGAAAATGCTAAATGTTTGAGGGAGCAGCTCGAGCAGTGCTAAAGGCATGAGCTGGACTTCAGGAAACAAATGGAATTTGTACCCTTGCAGAAAAGAACACATCTCTGATCAGAAAAGCATGCAGGTCTGGTAAGGGCCTTCGGAAGGAAACTGCTTGAGTACCTACTGGGTGCTGAGCACGGTGTCCTAAGATTCCCTGATTGTGCCTGACTCCCCTGGCAGATGTTCCATCACCGTTGCACAGGTCAAGCAACCGAGGCTCAGAAATGTGGATAATATCCCCAGTGCACGCGGCCAGCAACTGATAGACTTGAAATTAGAATCGGTTGGACTGTGAAGTGCTTGCCCTTCTTACTCCACACTAAGTCAGACGTAATCTGCGATAGGGTCTTCAGTCAGTGGCATCCTGGTACTTTTCACGTTTGGCTTTGAGAGTAAGGCCAGTGGCCCCTGTCCCCAAACCTAATAGCTCTCTCAGCTCTGCTTCAACCAGTGCAGCTCTGCTTTGATCTATTTTATTTTATTAGTTTTTAATTGAGTATAGTTGATTACACTCTTTCAGGTTTACTGAAAAGTGATTCGTGTATGTGTATATATATATATATATAAAATTTTTTTTCTTTCAAATTCTATTACAGGTTACTATAAAATGTTAACCCACCTGCCAATGCAAGAGGCATAAGAGACATGGGTTCAATCCCTGGGTTGGGAAGATCCCCTGGAGGAGGGCATGGCAACTCACTCCAGTATTCTTGCCTGGAGAATCCCACAGACAGAGGAGCCCTGGTGGGCTACAGTCCATGGGGTTGCAAAAGAGCAGGGCACAACTGAAGTAGATGCAGATTACAAGCTCCTGGGGCTGGATTCACACTGGCCTTAGTACATAAGATGTTAAGTATAGTTCCCTATGCTATACAGTAGGTCCTTGTTGGTTATATAAGTTTATGTAATAGTAGCGTGTATCTGTGAAACCCAAATTCCTAATTTACCCTGCACTCTGCCTTTCGCCTTTGGTCACTGTAAGTTTGTTTTGCATGTCTGTGAGTCTATCTCTGTTCTGTAAATAAGTTCATCTGTATCAGTTTTTTTAACCACATAAAAGCGATATCATATTTGTCTTTCCCTGACTTCGCTTAGTATAATAATCCTGCAGTCCATCCACGTGGCTGCAAATGACATTATTTCGTTCTTTTTACAGCTGAGTGATATTCCATTTTCTATATGTCCCATTTCTTCTTTATCCATTCCTCTGTAAGTAGATGTTTAAGTTATTTCCGTGTCTTCGCTGTTGTGAGTAGTGCTGCTATGAACATATAGGCATATGTGTATGTTTTCAAATTAGTTTTGTCCGGATACATGCCCCGGAGTGGGATTGCTGGATCGTATGGTGGCTCTGGTTTTGTTTTTTAAGAAAACTGCAGACTGTTCTCCACAGTGGCGGCACCAATTTACACTCCCACCAGCAGTGTAGGAGGGTTCCCTTTTCTCCACATCCCCTCAGACTTTTATTTGTTTGGTATAGAGAGCTTTGGCATGACACTTATCAACATTTTTGGTAAAAAAAACTTCTGCTGAAAGAAGTTTAAAGGCCACAGCTGCATGAGAAAAGTAAAAATAAACTTTATAAAATAAAGATAGTGCATGTAAGAATATGTTTGATATGTAAAAAAACTGAGAAGTCTTTTACTTGTTTCTCTCCTTCAAAAGACACGCCCAGAGAACAGTCTGCACTGGCCTAAGTCTAAGTATTGCTGTAGGGAGAGAGCTAAACATGGACTCGAGAGTCCTAGGCTTTCAGTTTTGATCAGACGTGAACCTCCTGTATGCTGATCCTTTCCTCAGTTTTCACATTTATGGACTGGGATGATACCATGAATACTTTTCCTACCAACCTCAGAATCATACTGTCATGATCAAAGGAGACCAAAGATAAGTAGTTTGAAAGAGCAAGAACCTGGCTAAAATATAAGGTGTTTCTTACTACTGCATTTTCTGTTTTTTAGTAATTGATCTGAATATTTTAATCTTTCAGTGGCACAATGTAAGAGTTGAGGGTACTTTAGTATGGGCCGTATGGGGGTGTAAAAGGCATTAAACCATTCTTAAAAGCTCATTCAGAACAATTATTTTAGAGATTATGGTTTATTAAGTTCCTAATATTCACCGTTGAGTTTTAGTTATTCACAGTTTTGGCTTCTGGCATTTTTTAAACTTTCTAGTGAAGATGTGCAATGTGAATCCCTCTGGCTTTTGTCTTTCTTCCAAATTGTCAGGGCAAGTCTGTGCTACATGTGAAAGGATGAAATGACTGGTTTGAGACCAGAACTACCATCTGACGCCATCTGATTAAGGTGAAGAGGACTTGCCTCCTGCATGTCTGTCTGCTTGTCTTTCTTCCTTCTTTCCCCTCCCTTCCCCCTAGTTTTCTTCCCTCCTTTCCAGCAAACATTTATTAGACACCAGCTACGCGTGCTCAGTTGCTTTAGCCGTGTCTGGCTCTTTGTGACCCTGTGGACTGTAGCCCGCCAGGCTCCTTTGTCCATGGGATCCTCCAGGCAAGAATACTGGAGTGGCTTGTCATGCCCTCCCCCAGGGGATCTCCCTGACCCAGGGATCGAACCTGCATCTCTTGCATTGCAGGCGGCTTCTTTACTGCAGATCCACCGGGGAAGCCCAGGTACCAGCTACATGCAACCTGAATAGAAGATAGTGTCTGCTCCAAAGGCATTCAGTCCAGCATCTAAGCAAACACCCACTTCACTGCGGTCAGGACTGTGCGGATCTGCCTTCCCCTTACATGACACCGCTGCAAACAGCTCAAGAGCCTGGAGCACAGGATGTCCTCCGTGCCTGCTGGGATTGGACGGGATTTCTTGGGAAATGCTTAGTTACTAACAGAGTGGGTGATTTCCTCTCCACATTTCTTCACTTCTTTGTTTCTAATTCCCCTTGAACCCACTTGAAACCTACTCACTCTCTCAGGCCTTGTCGGTATACACGGATGTTCCTCTGATAAAATCCTGAGGCCTTTCTTTATTCTGTGTTCCCTTGGTTATCCCAGCTGCAGCTCTCCTTTGACCTCACGAAGACCTCCAGTCTGCAGACCCCTACTCCCTGATCCTCCTTCCCGTTCTTCCTCTGCACCTTCCTGCTGATCCTGCTCTTACCCTTTTACCTCCTTCTCACTCCCTCTCTCTTCCTGTCCTCCCTTTGGGAAATTAGGGACCAGAAGGTTAGATCGGTTATGATAGGAGACCTGGGGAGAATGAGTGGAGATACTTGAGAAGAAAAACAAAATTGAGAACCAATAGTTTAATATTTTAACCGTCTTCTCACTCTTACACTGAATCCTCTTCAGATTTTCTGTAACATTCTCGACTTTGATTTTCAATTATTTTGGCCTAGAGAAGAAGCAAATTATTTCTAAGTACGACCTGTGGGAGCAAGCTCTTTTTGCACACAAGATGGCCATTGATAGAGCTTGTCTGGGTGTGCAGTTAATGTTGCCTGGCACGACCAGACCTGTCTCAGGAGGATGCTGTTTCTTGAAGGTGTTCTGTGTTTCTGCAGTTTTAGGACAGAAGTGCCAACAAGCACTTCTGACAGCAAGGCCAGGTCTGCAGCATACTTCAGTCTAAGGGGTTGTTTGCTATGAATTAAAATGAGAATTAAATTACAGAGAAAGAGTGAAATAAATGAAAATTGCATGAGCCTACTTGATCCAGCTCTGTACTTAATCATATCCACTTTTCCCTGTAGGGCTGTTTTTCTTTCTTGAATGCAGGTGGCAGGCCCATGCTGACTTGGCAGGTCTGGGTCAGGGGGAACAAGTCTTCAGGTCTCAGGGAGGTCTGCTAGCATTCCCTAGAGGTGTACAGAGCACACTGCCTTTGGAACCAGACTGCCCTCGTTCAAATCTAGGTTCCATCACTTCCTGTAGGTGAGCTTGGACAAGTGACTAATCTCTCTAAACCTGTTTTTATTTGAATTTTTAAATTACAAGACTTTACTTATATAATCATTAGTTATAAGACTTGGAAGCACATGGATCACAGAAAAGGTAGGGAAAATTGGGAGTATAGAATGTATGTTTTCACATGGTTGAATGTCTAAACCTCTTTTTAAAAAGTGTTTTGTAAAATGGACAAATAAAATGATCCTTGTCCCAGAGTTGTATGAGCATTAAATGAGATCATGATAGCTCTGTATCTGTTGTACCATGATAATGATAATATCTGGCATTTATTGTAGGTATTAAATTTCCAACAGAAAAATGAGATGTAGGACACTAAAGGAAAGCAAGCTCTTCCTCATTCACCTGAAGTTAGGTGTTTGTCCAGGGAAATTTATATCACTTCTGTTAGTGTTTGTTTTTCTTGAAATATCACCAGATAATCATACTAGCTAAGAGTCAGATGCTGAGATGGCTGTTTTAACTTTAATAACTCATTTGATTCTTCTCCTAATTCTGCAAGGAAGGTGAAAGATAAGACTTTCTTAGCTTTGCAAAGAGAAGACTAGTGAGGCTTAAAAATGTTCGGTTATTTGTCTAAGGATTCTCACCTAGGTCTTTCTGCCACTAAAATCTACATTCACCTCCCACACCATGGTTTTTGATCAGGTAGCTCGTCTTTTCTGAAATCACCTGCCACTTCCAGACTGGCCATAGAAATGTTCCCTTTTCTACCTCCTTAGGCAGTGGCTCAAAATTCAGGCAGTTAATTTATTCCTGTGTCTTCTATGAATTCAGGGATCCATAGCCTTCTGGCTGTTTTCCCGTAGGAAATGCCCTTTGCAGATCTAAAGCAATTCTTTCTCTAAGGTTAGGCTCAGAACCAAGACATATCTTCTTTAGTGATGATGAATACGCTATTTAGTGTCACATGGCTCTCTCCTTTTATGAATTTTTATTTGTGCATTATAAACAGTATAACATTGAATAGCACTTAGTCATATTTTAAATTGAAATAGTAATCATCACCTCATTTATTGAACACTTGCTTGTGCTAAATTGTTTTTAAGCATTATCTCAGTTTATCTCATGAGAACCCTACTAGTTAGGTTCATCTATTATGTTCCCCATTTTACAGGGGAAGAAACTGAGATGTAGTGAGGTTAAGTGACATGCCTAAAACTACAAAGATGGTGGCTCCAGGATTCAAATATTCTCACTCTGGAGCCCAATCTCTTACTCAATGCATCTGCCACCTCCTTCAGTCTTGTGCTCTCAAATGCAATGTGAGGTGGTCCCTAGCATGAATCCTGTAGGACCCAGCACTTAACGAAGGGAGCCTGAATGATTGGTTTGTCAGTGGATGTTTTGAGGAACTATATTGTGGCATTAAGGATGATTCAAAGGCCAATTCTAACCCTCACATGGCTATCTTCCTAGGAGCATATCATACCACATAATCCATAGGAAGTGCTTCGAAGTCCCTCTGGCCTGCAGAATGAGGGATGGGGAGATATTGAATTGTAATTAAAGACAGGGAACAAATCAATGGATGGGTGTCCAGTAGCTTGAATTGATGATACTAAGTTTCCACTATTCCATTTCTGATGGTCATTTGGATCCACTGATCATGTTTAGCTTCATGGCTTTTGGGAGAGAATGTTTCAGTTTCTTCCATGTCTGAAGAGAAATGCATGCAGCTATTTTCTTGAAAAGATGAAGTTGTGCACGAATGAGGAGATCATTAACAAGGAGGTTAAGGAAACAAAGGAAATTGCAATCAATGTAATCTGGTTCTCTGCATGTAAAATCAACATAATCACAGCAGTTGCTTGAGTGTTTACTATATGTCAGGCACAGCTCTAAATACCTTTCATGTATTTTGCTTATGGAAATGGCAGCCCACTCCAGTATCTTGCCTGGGATATGCCTTGGACAGGGGAGCCTGGGGAACTACACTCCCTGGGGTCGCAAAGAGTTGGATATGACTGAGCCACTGACACTTTCACTTCTTTTAATCCTCACAACTCCACAGGGTAGGAATAGTTTTCTTCGGATTATTATAGTTTTATAAATGGTCTCAGAGAGATTAAAAAATGTGTACAAGTTGACACAAGGCCAAGCATTATCAGTTAGTTGGCCTGACACTGGTGAACAAATTCTAACCTCTTACTGTCTCTGGTAGGCTGGAGAAGATGGAGGGTAACTTCTCCTTGTGGGTTTTAATGGGGAGGGGACAGGAAAGTGAACAGAGAGAGAAAGGACTTGCCTAACATGTGGCTTCCCTGATACCAGGCTCAGTTGGTAAAGAATCTGCCTGCAATGCAGGAGACCCCAGTTCGATTCCTGGGTCGGGAAGATCCGCTGGAGGAGGGATAGGCTACCCACTCCAGTATTCTTGGGCTTCCCTTGTGGCTCAGCTGGTAAAGAATCTGCCTGCAATATGGGAGACCTGGGTTTGATCCCTGGGTTGGGAAGATCTCCTGGAGAATCTTAGGCAGTGGGTAGAGAAAGGCTACCCACTCCAGTATTCTGGCCTGGAGAATAGTCTGGACTGTATAGTCCATGGGGTCACAAAGAGTCTGACACTACGGAGTGACTTTCACTTTCACTCTCAACATGTGTTGAACTCCCAGTATCATGAAGGCACTTTGTATACCTAAAACTCCTTAAGATAAGTATTATTTCTTTGCTTTAAGATGAGGAAACCAGACTGCAGATGATAAGCAATTTCCTCAGTATCACTCTGTTGGCAAGTGTGGAACTTGGCTTTGGGTCAGCCTGTCCTCTTCCTTCCACCTTGGAAGGTTTGAATAGGAGATCCGTTTTGTTCCATAAGGTTTCTATGATCCATGGCAATATATAAATTCTATGCTCATTTCCTTTTGATAAATAGCTTATGTCTTGGAACCGTATTTCAGTAAAAAAGTGTATTTGCTGCAAAAAATGGTTTAATAAAATTTGAGCGGTACAGTGAAACCAAAGGTCACCAGCTGGGTCAAGGTTGAAATGTGGTGTTTTTCAGGTTTCTGTATCCTATCCTTAACTCTTTCATCAGCTAGTTATTTGGGGAGGTCATAAAACTACTGTCTCTTCCTGGGGTTTACTTTCTACAATGGAAGAGCTGCATGAGATGGTCTCTATGTCCTTTACAATCGTAGAATTCTGTGATGGTTTCAAGGCCAAACTGCATAGAGTCTGAACTTTGAAAAGCCCTTGAGTGCCCCAGTTCCATCTCCCATACCCAACGCAGGCCCTCACATTGCTTGGATTCTTACCCCAGTCTCTTGGTTTTCTTTAGATTTCCAGTCTTGCTTCCACACTCCCAACAAGTATCTTGTTTGAGACATTCTTGTATTATAGAAGACTAAATAACCCATTAAAAAATGTTGAGCTATCATGAAGCTCTTCACTTACTTGGAGGAGATATGGAACTATCACAAGTATGGAATATAGGACCGCCAGCTCTCATCTCAAACATTTTAGTAATGACCATGTCTTCATCTAAAGCCCAGATCTGACCAGGTCACGTATGTGCTTCCTATCCTTGAATGGCTTTGTCCAAAGGGTCACATCGCAGTTCTTTTCTCCCTCTCTGCTTTGCCTTGTCCCTCGCAGCCAGCACTCCGTGGACACGCTGTGCTCTTCCTCACTTGTGTCTGTGCCATCTGCCCAGCGTGCCTGGCCACCTGGCTTGTTCCTCTTCATCCGAGATGTCTCAGCTCTAGTGCCACCTCCATCAGGCCCCTTCTTTCAGGCTGAGGAGTGGACCTGCCTTGTTCTCCAGGCAATACTACTGCCTCTGTTTATCTTGCAACTACATGTTTTCTTGGTTTCTCCCTCCAAATAACAAGCTCTGTGTCTTCATCATTTGTATTCCCAGTACCTTGCATGGTCTCTGGTGCACAGTACATGCTCAATAAATGTTTGCTGAATAAAGGAATAGATTGACCTTTCACTGATAAGGAAATAGCAGCTTTTAATTGCTAAGACATTCTTCTTTTTAACCACCTGAAAGTTCTTTGTCTCTTGGCCTAAATTTGACCCCTGGAATTATTCAGAATAATTCCTTTTCTTCCACAACAATACAATCTTTTCAGTATTTGAATTTGACTAAACCATCTGTTCTTTAGGCTAAATATCCTTAGTTCTTCCTCCTGAGCTGAATATGATTAGTTCTTTCATATGTCTTCCTGTGCCAGTTTTCACATTTCCTTACCACCCTACCTGGCCTTTCTCTTAACATGAGAGGCCCAAATCAGAACTGAAGATTCCAGGAATTATTCCAAGTGGCAACCGACCCCAGAGGAGCAATCCCCTCTTCTGCCTTGGACCCTAAACTTAAAAGTTACTGAGAAATTGCACAAAGTAGCAACTGACTTTGCCAATGCAATACATATAATAAAACATACATGTAGCAACATGTATTACCATATTTCCAGAGTAATAAAAATGTAACAAAAATACTCCTGGTTACTTACAGTAACCCTGGAGTGGGGGTAAGTACTGGTGTTGTTATCACCCCTTGACAGGTGAGGAAACTCGGAGTGAAGAGACGGTAGTGTTACTTTTTGAAAGACTTGAGTCCTGGACTGACTATGGACTCATATAGAGCAAGTCCCATGTTCTAAAGCACTGATGCCCTGTGGGCTCTCTGTGAGCTTCTCGACTCAGTGCAAAGTGTACTTGTTTCCAAGCTGAGGTACTTAATGTTTATCATGCCCTCAAAGGAATCCTTGACTCCAAAGAAGTTATGAACCATTGTGGTAAATAAAGGTAGACTGACATGGAGCTTGTAGCCAATTCAAACACCAAGTTCATTTTCCTAGGCTGTCTACCACTCTTAAGGGGCTTGCTTGGTAGCTCAGCTGGTAAAGAATCCACCTGCAATGCAGGAGACCCCAGTTCGATCCCTGGGTTGGGAAGATCCCCTGGAGGAGGGAAAGGCTACCCACTCCAGTACTCTTGCCTGGAGAATCCCCATGGACAGAGGAGTCTGGCAGTTCATGGGGTTGCACAGTCAGGCACGACTGAGCGACTCAGCACATAGCATTCTTAGTTTTCTTTCCTTAACTTGTATAACCAGTTTCCTAGGTTTACCTTTAGCATTATTTGCTTATGTCTGCTGAATTTCCTCTTAGCAGTTCCGTCTATCACAGGGCCATTTCTTTTCACTAGCGCACCCCTGTTAACATATTCGATATTTAAAAAGAATGATCTATTGAGCACTGTCTCTTTATCTTTATTGAAATCATTGCTGAAATGAGGGCTGACCCAGGGGAGGGTTAATGGCTATGAAAATCTTTTGCATTTATTTTTCTCCTCAGATTGCTCCCTGGGAGTTCAAGAGTTAGTCTAGATAATCTGTTGTTCTCAACAAGTGGTAGCCTTGCTGTGTCTCTAATTCTAGATTTCCGAGAGTACACTCACCATGCTTTGTACACGAGGCTCTGTCTCAGTGTGGTGTGTTCCACAGGCCCTTCCATCAAAGGCCTGATGATTAACCGAGAGTCGTTTTCTTCTTGTAACTTTTTTAAAAAATTAATTTTTATTGGAGTATAGCTGCTTTACAATGTTGTTTTTTTCCTACTGTCCAGAAAAATGAATCAGTCATACATATACATAACCCCCCTCCCTTTTGGACTCCCGTTCCCATTCAGCACAGTGCACTAAGCCGCGTTCCCTGTTCCATAGAGCAGGGTCTCATTGCTCATCTGTTTATGCATAGCTTCAGCGGTGTCTTCTTGTAACTCTTTGGAAGTATATCCCATCTCCCATGAATCCCCCAGCCATTTCTCAGAAACCAGACTTCTGTGCAGTATCAGGTCACAGAAATGAGATCAGCCCCAATTTTTCCCTTCAAGTTTTCAAGTTATTAAGAAAAAAAAAAAAACCCTACAGAACTCTGTTATTAAGTTTGGAACAGACTCAAGTCTTCCTGTTTATCTTCCAGCAAATTTGCAGTACTGCCTGCATCTGAAGACAGCAGAATATCCTTCAAGTGTACGTATTTTCATTTCTGGAAGAAAAATGACCAATGGCCTTTGCTTTTTCTTCAGTTGCTATACTGCATTTTTTAAAACCTTCTTTGTGATTGGTAATAATCTACACCTTTGCATTATTTTTAATCTTGTAGTTCTTGTACCTATGTTTTGTCATCTCTGATTTTCCTCCTTATTAACAAGTATTATATTCATGATTTTTAGGTTTTATTTTATCTCATTTTTCAAAGTGATCTTTTCCCATCAAAAGGCTAATTGAGTCTGATTCTCCCATTGCATTTCCTCTCCTCTGCCTTTTCTAATAGCATTTGGAACTATTTATTCCCCTCACTTTGATGTGAATTGTGTTGTTTTTGTCACTACTCAGAAAACATGTAAGTGTTGGCTCATGATTGCCTTTAACTTTTAACAACTTTCAGCATCACCCCCACCTTCACAAGCAAGTAAGTACGTAAGTGCTTCCATAGCAATCAACACTTTGCTTATCCTTTTCTAAACTGGGAGACACTGGACTCTTTGGCCTTTATTCTAGACTCTTATGGGGAAGACGTTTTCGATGTTATTGTTTCAAGGCTTACTTTTCAAAAGTTTTCATTATATACTGGGAAAAAGAAACTAGACTTGGGTTTGAGTCTCAACTGGATCACTCACTAGCCTTGTTCCACTGGGCACCTCACTTTTCTTCTTCAGTCCTGCAGGATGGCCCTGCATTTAAACGGAGTAGCAATGCCCGCCGGGCACTGCCCAGGGACTATTGATAGCATCAGTTGAGATGAACGATGTGAAACACTGTTAATTACACAGCCCTCTGTAACACTGGGGCTTCCCTTGTAGCTCAGCTGGTGAGGAATCCACCTGCAATGCAGGAGATCCCAGTTCAATTCCTGGTCTGGGAAGATCCCATGGAGAAGGGAAAGGCTACCCACTCCAGTATTCTGGCCTGAAGAATTCCATGGACTGTATAGTCTATGGGGTCACAAAGAGTCGGACACCACTGAGTGACTTTCACTTTCACTTTCTGTAACATAGCAGGTACTGTCTTTGCAGGCAAAATAATGCTAGGAATTACTGTGGCATACTCTGGTCATTCTCAATCGTGCTTAATATGTCTTGTAATTTCTAAATATGATTATAGGATTTTGAATTCCTGTTTCTCCTCATACGTCTCTGTGCCATTTCTGCTTATCATTCCTTCTTGTTGAAGACTCAGGACCTGGTCCTGACTTTTTTTTCTCAGTTACCTCATCTTTATTTTTATTTAAAAAGAAAAAAATCTTACTGGAGTATTACTGCTTTACAGTGTTGTGTTAGTTTCTGCTGCTGCTGCTGCTAAGTCACTTCAGTCGTGTCCGACTCTCTGTGACCCCATAGACGGCAGCCCACCAGGCTCCCCAGTCCCTGGGATTCTCCAGGCAAGAACACTGGAGTGGGTTGCCATTTCCTTCTCCAATGCATGAAAGTGGAAAGTGAAAGTGAAGTCGCTCAGTCCTGTCTGACCCTCAGCGACCCCTGGACTGCAGCCTACCAGGCTCCTCCGTCCATGGGATTCTCCAGGCAAGAGCACTGGAGTGGGGTGCCGTCGCCTTCTCCGCGTGTTAGTTTCTACCGTACAGCAAAGTGAATTAGCTATACCTCCACACATATACCCCCTCTTTGAATCTCTTTCCTATTTAGGTTACCGCAGAGCACTGAGTAGAGTGCCCTGTGCTGCACAGCAGGTTCTCGTTACTTATCTATTTTATACATAGTGTCAATAGTGTATATATGTCCATCCCATTCTCCCAGTTCATCTCCCCTTTCCCCCCTTGGTATCCATATGTTTGTTCTTAGGTCTGTGTCTCTGTTTCTGCTTTGTAGATAAAATCATCTATACCAGTTTTTTCTGGATTCTACGTATAGGCATTGATATATGATATTTGTTTTTCTCTCTCTGACCCGGTCCCCATTTTAAGTTCATTCATCATTTTGCTACTGAGCCCTGCCCGGGCATCCTTGATAGACAGAATCCTAGATGTGGTCAACAGCATGCCTTGACTTTGATTTTTCATGTTCTTTACAGCCATCCTTTGCCCTGACTCCAGGTGTAGTCTTGTGACTTGCTTTGGCCCATAGAATATGAGCAGATGTGATGGAAGCAGAGCCTTGAAAACTGTGTTGGTGACTGTGCTGCTAATGCCGTGTGAACGTGCCCAGGTTAGCCTGCAGATCCTAGGAGGAGGGAGGGGAGGGTGACATGTGGGCTAGAGTGGAATGTTCCAGTCACCCCGGTTGAGGCCAACCCGTATCAGACAATAACCAGCTGACCCCAGATATGTAAATTCTCTCTGCCAGATCACTAGAGTGATGCCCAGCTGGCCCTCAAGAATGTGAACAAAACATTTATTGTTTTGTGGCCCTGAAGTTTTGAGGCTGCTGCACATTTTAATTATAGCAGTAGAACATGGGTATAGTAGTTGTCATAACCACCTGACTTTAAACCCTGCCTACTCTCAGAGCTTGTGATCCTGAAATGTATCATTATAGGCAAAACTTAGGGCTTCACAGGTAGCACTAGTGGCACAGAACCCACCTGCCAATGTGCATAGACTGAAAGAGACGTGGGTTTGATCCCTGGGTTGAGGAGAGCTTGCAACCCACTCTAGTATTCTTGCCTGGAGAATCCCATGGACAGAGCAGCCTGGTGAGCTATGGTTTATGGGGTCAGAGAGAGTCAGATACAACTGAAGCGACTTAGCACACATGAGGCAAAACTGAAGTTTCATAAATAATAGAGGTCTAGGGAAGGCGTGACTAAAATACTATTAAATATAGTTTTAAATGCACAGGTTCTTCAGCCTCAAGAGCCTTCTCCAGGGGGGCGGGTAACCCATCTCTTGAACCACCTTCATTAGTTAAGGAGAAATGACTTTGGCATTGCAATTTGCTGAAGCAGAGCCTCATATACATTAGGCTGTTCAGAATGTGCCACTTTTAAAAGTTTTCTATGGAGCTTCTTAGTCTGAAATGAATGCATTTTTACTCCTATTTTCCCTCTTTTCAAATGTCAAATTTCTGACTGTTAAAGTTACAAGTCTCAAATCATCTTTCTATATTTTCCCTTAATCTCTCCTTCCTGTCCCCACTCCTTCACTGGATAAAGGTGCTGCCAACTGAAGGAAGAAGGTGGGAAGCTCATAAAGAGAGATAGACATTAATTTTAGGGCTGAACCCCCTGTTTGAGCCAAGTCCCAATTCATGAGCCAAATAGTGGGCAAAGAGACTATAAAACACCAAGCAAGTGTAAGGGCAGAGGGAGCCAGGACTGCAGAGAACACTGCTACACTGCGCTGAGGTTTGGGCCCGCTGTGCTTCTAGGCACGTGCCTAGATGGCTCAGAGCAAAGATTCTGCCTGCCAATGCAGGAATTGCAAGAGACACAGGCTTGATCCCTGGGTTGGGAGGAAACCCTGGAGAAGGAAATGGCAACCCTTTCCAGTATTCTTGCCTGGGAAATCCCATGGAGAGAGGAGCCTTGGTGGGCTACAGTCCATGGGGTTGCAAAAGAGTTGGACATGACTTAGCAACTAAAGGACAAAAATTTCCCCTCTGCCTCGGAGCTGGATGTGACCTTGTGAGTTGCTTTGGCCGATACATTGTTCCTGGAAATGATATGGGTCACTTCTGTGTTGAAGCATCCAATTATTGGTGCTAGACTTTCCAGCTTGCTTCTTCTCTTTGTAATCTGGAAGGCTGAGCCAATGTGCCAAAGACAGCTGTCAGCGAGAGTATTCTGAACTCACAATGGATTTTGAGTGAGGAATGACATTTTGTTGATCTTTTGGGCATTTTTACTACAGCATAACCTGCCCTACCTTGAGTAGAGTGAGTGTTGTGTTTCCCATCTGGATGATTGAATTCACAAAGATTCTTGTGTCATTCAGCATGGGTGTGAGAGGTAGAGAGGGCTTGAGAACAGATCCTAAGTATCCCATTGCCCTGGGGAGGTGTGGGGTAACAAGTGAACCTTGCTCAGTTCTGGAATAAAATGTCTATTTTAGTGGAGAGAGAAATCCAGGTATCCAGAGGGGTCTCAAGGTCATGACAAGGGGATGCAGCTGTCAGTGGCGGCAGGGGCCATGCAGTGTGGGACCAAGTGGGTGGAAGCCTGTATGGAGGTTGACAACACAAAGAACCAGACAGGATTATATGTACATCAATGAATGTCACTGCGTAAGCACAGAGACACTCTCTCGTAGATATCACATTACTGTGTAAACAGTGGGGTTACAGGCAGGCCCAGGGAGAAGACAAAAGGAGGCAGTCCCTAATGTGATTGAATATAAAACAGATACAACTAAGAAATTACTGACATGGTTGAGCTTACTTAGAAGTGCCCAGATTCAATTTTCTATCAGGAAACATGCAGAGCTTGTGATAGAAATTATTTCAGTTGTAAAGAAAAATCTCAGGACTTCCCTGGTGGTCCAGGGGTTGCAAATCCACCTACCAGTGCAGGGGATCTGGGTTCAACCCTGGCCTGCGAACTAAGATTCCACATGCCGCAAAGCCCAGGCACCTCAGCTACTGAGCCCACGCTCGAGCGTCCATGAGCTGCAACTATGACTAAAGGGGGGAAAAAAAAAAAAGAAAGAAATTGTGAAAAAATATTTCATGGTACGAATAAATGACATTAAAAAAATCTCTAATATTTGCAGATCTGAGCTCGTGGGTATGAAAATCAGGCGTGCCTCAAATTTTATAAAAGGACTGAACTAAACAAAACTTTCAAAGAATGGGATTTCATGGTTTTATAGGGGAACACAAAGCCATGTTATTTTACAACATGGTAGTGGTTGCTGCTGAGGAATTATTGTGGTCCCTCACCCTGCCTGGCCTCTTGAGAACCTGGGCCGTTGGACATTGGGCTATACCTACCTAGCTGTCCTGTGTGGTCAGCTTCCGTGGCTTAGGCATTTAGCCCCTGGATTCCTGTGGTGGGTGGGTCAGTAGCCACATGCTGGCTTCCTTAGGGGTAAAACCATGAGATCAGGCCGCTTTGCCAAATGATCAGCCAGCCCGCTGCCTCTTGGTGTTCAGTGGCCCATAGCATTTGGGCTCCAATGTTGGATATATCAGGTTGTTTTGTTGGTTAACACTTCCTGGTTGGTGTAGAGGCCTTGCAAAAAGCATTAAAAAAAATCTATACCTGAGATTAAGATACAAAGGTATAGAACAATGCCATAATTTTTATTATGTTACCCATTTGATAAATATTCAGAAAAATAAAATTAAGTTGCAAATAGTTTTAGCTTAACAGGTTAAAATAATCTTTCAAATGCCAAGAATGTGGCAAAGAAGAAAAATAGCATGCCTGGAGTGAAAAAATCTCAAAAGAAGTTGAAACATGAGAATAAATTGTTTCATTACCATATTATTATATTAAATCTACGTAACACTTCATGGGGACAATTTGTGTGGGTGGATGAGAAAACTAGATGCAGAAAATAACTTAAGTCATGTAACCAGTAAAGTAGGAGACCTGTTTTTTGTTTTGTTTCTAACCATCAGGTCTCAGCTCCTTCTAATTTAGGTCCTTTCTGAATGGATTTCATAGCATCTGGTTATCTGGTTTGGTGGTTTGGAGACTGTCCTTATGCTGTTGGTATTCCTGATGGGGGTGGTGGTGTTCAGTCGCTCAGTCGTGTCTGACTCTTTGCGACCCCATGGACTGCAGCACGCCAGGCTTCTCTGTCTTTCAGTATCTCCTGGGGTTTGCTCAAACTCATGTCCATTGAGTTGGTGATGGCATCCAACATCTGACCTTTGTTGGCCCCTTCTCCTCCCACCTTCAGTCTTTCCCAGCATCAGGGTCTTTTCCAATGAGTCGACTCTTCACTTCAGGTGGCCAAAGTATTGGAGCTTCAGCATCAGTCCTTCCAAGGAGTATTCAGAGTTGATTTCCTTTAGGATTGACTGGTTTGATCTCTTTGCAGTCCAAGGGACTCTCAAGAGTCTTGATAGGTGAGACTGCTTTAGACAGACTCGGACGAACACTATCAGAGTTTTCATTTATTGGTGTTTTTTCTTGGATGGACTGTGGTATGGGGAGGCAGCCTCAGATGCTGCATACACAAAATCCCCACATAAGTTTGCCACGTCAGTGTTTCTTTGTCTTGGCTGTGCATTAGATTCGCCTGGGAAGGTTTTTTAAACCTTTCTGATACCTGGGACCCACTTCAGTCCAGTTAAATTGCAATCCCTGGGGATGGAGCCTGAGCATTTAAAAAGGATCTTTGGTGATTCTCACATGTAGTCAGGCCTAAGAACCACTGGCTTAAGTTAACATTTCAACACACTGAAAATCAGATTCTAACAGGATAAAGCAATTTGCGCAGGTGCTAAGTCAAGCCGCTAAGCAATCTGTGGTATCACAACAAGTAATCAGCTGTAGGAGGTAAAGAAAAGAACTCTAATCAGTCTTTAGGAAGGACTGCTGGGATTGGTACCTCAGTATGTTATTCCGGAACTTGAGAAATGCATGAGCTCTCAGTTTCAGGATTGGCATTGAAATGTCATACCAAGTTCAGATTTTTGAAAGTGAGAAGGGGGAAAATAAATTAGGAAACTCACTGGGGACTGATGCTTTGGAATCTTCTCAAGCTTTCAAGTTTGTGAAGCAGTGTCTGATCAGGAATGGCGTGTCTACATATTCATAGAACCATGATCAAAGAGGAAGCCTTGTGTACCAGGCACATGCTCAGGGCTGGGGACACACCGAAGCCCATCCCTGCCAGAGAGGACTTTTACAGTCTATCTAGAAAGACTGGATATGTATTATGAGTGACCTTAAAGTTAGGGGACGGAATCCTCCAAATACTGCATTTAAAACCCAACTCCTCATTTAAAGTCATATCTTATGCTTAAAAAGGTGTTATATTTAATTATAGTAAGATATCCTAAGGACTTCTCAGGTGATGCTAGTGATAAAGAACCTGCCTGCCAGTGCAGGAGACCTAAGAGATGTGGGTTCCGTCCCTGAGTCAGGAAGATCCCCTGGAAAAGGGAATGGCAACCTACTTCAGTATTCTTGCCTGGAGCATCCCATGGACAGAGGAGCCTGGCAGTTTACAGTCTATAGGGTCCCAAAGAGTTGGACACAACTGAAGTGATTTAGCATGCATGCATGCACAGGACATCCTAAATGTTAAATGAGATTACACATCTCAAATCATATCATATTGTGAAAAAAATTAAATAACATCACCTGTTTCCCTTATCCGTGCTTCTGTTGAATACCAGCTTGTCAGTTTTACCTTTTAAAAAATTTTGAAGTCAAGATGAGTTAAATGTTTTATTAGTTTCAGGTGTACAGCATAATGATTTGATATTTTTATATCAATAGCTTATACTCCATTTAAGGTTATTATAAAAGATTGGTTATTTACCTTTGTAAATGACTCAATTCATCTTCTCTTTATCTTTAGTGTCTTCAGTTTGGGTATTTCTTACCTGGACCATAGGGAGAGTCATACCTGCTTGTAGCTTTTTTGAATTCTAGTCGCTCTCAGGCTAGAGAAACCACCTGCAGGAAAAGGTTTAACACCTAAAGTGTGGTGTGCATACAACACCATGGACTGTACCCCACCAGGCTCCTATGTCCATGGGATTCTCCAGGCAAGAATACTGGAGTGGGTTGCCATGCCCTCCTCCAGGGAGTCTTCCCTGTCCAGGGATTGAACCCGTGTGAACTTAGTTGTGTCCTAAGTCCCCTGCATTGCAGGTGAATTCTTTATCACTGAGCCACCAGGGAAGCCCAAAGTGTGGCACACAGCCTTAATTATTCACGCCTTAACTAGCCACGTTTGCCTCATTTGGCAGCTAAGTTAGAAATGCAGAATCCCCAAGGCTCTACTTCGTACCACGTCAACCAGAACTGCATTTTAACAAGACCCCTAGATAATTGGTGCATGTAATACAGTTTGGGAAGCACTTGTGTGTCAGAGGGCTGTTAAAATCTGTCTTCAGCCTACTTTACTCTCTTTCTCCTTCTAGCCATTGTGTATTCCAGAAATACCAAACATACCTCACAGGGACCATCCTTCTCAATCCTGTCCTCTTTCTCTGGAGCAGTTTCCTTTGTCAAGTGTTCCCTGTCACTTTCTAGAGAGTCAATCCTACCCTCTTCTAATGACTTTCATTGTGTATGGAAGACTCTAGAGTTGAGATTGCTTTTTACCTGTTGATTTCACATGTCAGATGGTTATTACCTAAAAAGCGAGCGTTATATGTTTCTCATCTCAGTGTCTCTGGTTTGTAGTACAGCAGGGCACACGACCCTGAGCATTTCAGATTCATTGTTCAGAATCTGATCTGATAAAAGCTGCAGATGTAATTCTGCTTCAGGTTCTGGGATGGTCAAGCCTGAAGAGAGTCTATTAAGCTGTCTTATTCCTTGTAATAGATTAGTTTTAATTTTCTTCAGTAAAAGCCAGTGGGTATCCATATTTTCCCAGTTTAATAGCTTTCCTCTTTATCCACAGTGCCTTCATTTTGGCCCAACCTTCTGCATTGGGCTTTTAGGTTGTATCTTAGTTTTATAACTTGGAGTTGTAACATAGCTCTGACATCAACGGGAGAGTAGGAAGCAGCTGGTCAAGGGTCATCTGTCCTCGTTGCTCTTTGGAATGGCAGCCCCTGCTCTTTCCTAGCTACACTTGGCCCCTGGAGTCTTTTGCTGGACTGCATATGCTTTGTAAACAGGAGGGAAGGGGACAGGGCACAACCTGTAAAAGACTGACATGGCCATAGGACATGACAAACTGGTTAGAACCAGCTAGGTCCAAGATGGTGGAAGAGTTGACTTGCAGCAGACCCTGAGCCTCATCATACACTGCTTGTGATACACTAGCATGCTAAGTGATACAACCACTGTGTCTTGTTGGTTCCAAGGCCGGCTGTCTAAGACCAAAATGTGGGCAGTAGCCCAATTCCTGAAAATCTTTGCCCCTTCCCTCAATAATAGAAATGATCCTCCCACTCATTAGTCAAAGAAATTAGCCTATACACTTACCATGCCATATTATGAGGCTCTCTCTTTCACCTTCTGAGATGGTCCACATTCTGTCTGAATGTGTTTCTCTCTAAGAAATCCACTTACTGATCATTTCATCTCCAAATTCTTTTGTGAAGAACCTCAAATTCACTGACAAAAGTTTCATCTGCCTAGACCCTCTCCCTCCTGCTTTTTCTAAGATACTCTGCCTGTTGTGTGAATTTTCTTACCTTTTACATCCTCCTTAAACTATCTGAGTTTTCCCAAGGAGAGGGTTGACAGGTTTAGCAATTAAAAGGATACCCAGTTAAATTTGAACTTCAGATAAACTATGAATAATTTAAAATATAAATATGATTAAGATTTTGCATGGGATGTACTTATAGTAAAAAATGATTTGTCATTTATATGAATTTAAATATAACAGATTACTGGTGTTTTTTCCTGCAACTCTTCGAAGGGTTGTTTGGGAATCTTTGAGAAACTCACACCCTTTATCTTCCTGAAGTGAGGAAGTAGAATTGTCACCAATATGAAAGAGAAAGGGAAAAATCTGGGGGAAACAGTCATGTGTTAAGATTTCATGGTGTTATCCAGTTGAAATAACTATACTGAGTGTATATAATGTACTCATTTCCAAGCAAAAGAGAAATCTTCAGTGGTATACAGAAACTTTGGAAATATTTCATAGGTACTTTGCATTTTCAGTGAAGTTGGTTTCAGTAAAGTTGGAAAGCAGCAGAGAGTGTTAGTAAAGGGTGTGTGTTATGGACTGAACCCCCCGCATTCTAATCCTGACTCTGTGTATGCATGCTAAGTCGCTTCAGTCATGTCCAACCCTTTCCAACCTCATGGACTGTAGCCTACCAGGCTCCTCTGTCCATGGGATTTTCTAGGCAAGAGTACTGGAGTGGGTTGCCATGCCCTCCTTCAGGAGATCTGCCCCACCCAGGGATCGAACCAGCATTGCTTACATCTCCTGAGTTGGCAGGAAGGTTCTGTACCACCAGCACCACCTGGGAAGCCCAGTCCTGGCTCCACCACTTACTAACTGTGTAACCTCGGGCAAGGTCATGTCTTCTGGGCCTCAGTTTCCCTTGTCTGTGAATGGAGATAACAATTGTATCTGCCAAACAGGGTTTTTGTTGTTGTTGTTGTTTTTTGAAGATTAAATGAGTTAATCCATTTTCTGTGGCACATGGTAAATACTCAATAAAAGGTTACCTGTCAATATTCCTCCTGCTACTATATGATCTCCCTAGTCGCTGTGCTAAACATGTTTCTGCTGCTACTGCTAAGTCACTTCAGTCGTGTCCAACTCTGTGCGACCCCATAGACTGAAGCCCACCAGGCTCCTCCGTCCCTGGGGTTCTCCAGGCAAGAGTACTGGAGTGGGGTGCCATTGCCTTCTCCGAAGCACGTTTCTAGGAAGACTTTTATATTCAAATACCAGTACCTTTGAGAAGAATAATAGGTAGGAACAGGACTTCAGACACAAGTGTGGTGTGAAGCTTGCCCCAGGTGATTCAGACAAAGTGCCTGTGGTCTTCCCTGGCCCAGCTGACTACCAGTGACTTGAGGGGCTGCATAAAACAAAGTTGCACAGAATGTCTTATACTCTTGAGCTCTGAGTGGATAGACTCTTTTCACATATATCCAGCATCTTTACAAAAATGTAATGTTTTGAAGTGGTTTTTGCTTTCTAAGAAGTATATTGTGCACAGGGTGGAGGAAACAGACTAAATGAGGTACTGTTTTGGTTGTTTTAACCTTATTTTCCAAATAAATTAAGAGAAAGACAGATGCACTTACAAAGAAATATTTTATTAATTTTAAATGCAAGCTCATCTCCCAATTGCCCACTCCAGTGTTCTTGCCTGGAGGATCCCAGGGACGGGGAGCCTGGTGGGCTGCCATCTATGGGGTCACACAGAGTCGGACGCGACTGACGTGACTTAGCAGCAGCAGCAGCAGCATCTCCCAGTTATAGTGTAAAATAGATAGCTAGTGGGAACCTGCTATAAAGCACAGGGAGCTCAGCTTGGTGCTCTGTGATGACCTAGAGGGGTGGGGTGGAGAGTGGGAGGGAGGTCCAAGAAGGAGGGGATGTATGTGTATACGGCTGACTCACTTCACTGTACAGCAGAAACTAACACAACATTGTAAAACAACCGTGTTATTGCTTAGTCGCTAAGTTGTGTCCTATTCTTTTGCAATCCCATGAACTGTAGCCCACCAGGCTGCTGTCCATGGGATTTCACAGGCAAGAATACTGAAGTGGGTTACCATGCCCTCCTCCAGGGGATGTTCATGACCAAGGGATCGAACCCACATCTCCTGCATTAGCAGGTGGATTGTTTAGCCCTGTGCCATATCCACCCACCAATGTGGGAAGATCCCCTGGAGAAGGAATGGCAGCCTGCTCCTGTATTTTTGCCTGGGAAATCCCATGGACAGAGGAACCTAGCGGGCTACAGTCCCTGGGGTCACAAGAGTTGGACATGAGTTAGCAACTGAGCATGCATGCACATACACCAGGAGAGCAACTATACCCTGATAAAAAATAAAAATATAAAACAATGCATGCTAAAATGTGTTCATTTGAAGTATTTTAAAATTAAATTAATATATGCCTTTTATTTAGGATTTTTGAAATTTAAATATATAAGTAGTCCTTGGTAGTTATAGGAGAAAAGTCAGTGAAGATAAATAAAATAGGAAAAAGCCTCAAAGATGAGATGGAGATAAGCCCTGTAGATATTTTATTGTAGGCATGTGATGTTTTGAATAACTAGAATATCTGTACAGTATATGTGTGTGTTAGTTGCTAAGTTGTGTCCGACTCTTTGTGACCCCATGGACCATAACCCTCCAGGTTCCTCTGTCCATGGGATTCTCCAGGCAAGAAGACTGTAGTGAGTTGCCAGTTCTTTCTCCAGGGGTTCTTCCCCACCCAGGGATCGAACCTGGGTCTCCCACATTGCAGTCAGATCCTTTACCATCTGAGCCACCATAAACATGTATCAGTCAGTTCAGTCGTGTCCGACTCTTTGTAACCCCATGAATCGCAGCACGCCAGGCCTCCCTGTCCATCACCAACTCCCGTAGTTCACTCAGACTCATGTCCATCGAGTCGGTCATGCCATCCAGCCATCTCATCCTCTGTTGTCCCCTTCTCCTTCTGCCCCCAATCCCTCCCAGCATCAGATATTTATATAAAACCAGTGAGTTATTTTATATGGTATTTTATTTGATTTTATCACTTCACTAAGTCTTGTAAACATGTTTTTTTTTATAATATAAGTGGTATTAATGCAAAAGATTTGAATAGTCTAAGATAGTCTGAAGAATTCTGAAATGCATAACAATTACATGGGTGAATTTGATTATGATGTTCCAAATGATCTGCTTGATATTTTAGCAAGTAACAAAACCACTAGAATTTTCACAGTATTCAAAATGTCATAATTTTGTAAGGCTAAAATAATTAAAGCAGTTATAATTATTTAATGCTTCTGTTAAATGCTAAGACCCTAACTCATTCACTTGTTTATTTATTCTTTTATTCAGTTGTTCAGTCATTTAAATATCATTGAGGACATTATAGCCACTAGGTCTATTGTTATTTAGTCACTCAGTCATGTCTGATTCTTTGCCATCCCATGGACTGCAGCACACCAGGCTTCCATGGTTTTCACTGTCTCCCAGTTTGCTCAAACTCATATCCATTGAGTTGATGATACCATATAACCATCTCATCCTCTGACACCCCTTTCTCCTCCTCCTCCACTAGGTATGTAGTGGTTAATGAAATGGATATGGTGTATGCCCTCCCAGAGCTTAAAATCTAATTTGACAGTAGGTAATAAAGAAGTATACAAACAAATTAATGTATAATTGAAAAATTTGATAAGTAAATTAGTGTGTTTTGATTACAGATAATCTAGAGATTAGTGATTAGAACAGGCTTAGATATAGTACAGTCAGTAAAGAATCTGCCTGCAGTGCAGGACACCCAGGTTTGATCCCTGGGTTGGGAAGATCCCTTGGAGAAGGAAATGGCAACACACTCCAGTATTCTTGCTGGGAAATTCCATGGACAGAGGAGCCTGGTAGGCTATCGTCCATGGGGTCGCAAGAGTTGGACCTGACTTAGCAACTAAACCACCAGATATAGTACAAAGGTAAGAACTGCTATACTTGTGGCTCAGTGTTCTAATTCTCATCAGAAATCAAGGAGGAAGTTTTATTATATTCCTTTTACAGATGGAGAATGTGAGACTCAGAGAAGTCACATAAACAGGAAATTATGCTGCCATAAAATCTAACCGTGGTGTGAGAGAACATTCTGAAGTGCACGTTTCCATTTTTACTGCTTACCCACTAGGCCGTTCCTGTTAATAGGGCTTTTTGTAATGCCAGAGTAGCCTGGAGTGATCCCTGAAGGTTAAAGTCACCGGATGTGCATAATTAGTAGTGACAGGTTCCATTCAATCTTCCTTTCCCATCTTTTATTTATTAGGGAACAACTCTGAATTGCATTTTAATGAGAGAAAGAACTATTGACTTTTGGACCAATTTTGGAATATTTGGAGCAATGGATACATGAATACATTTTAGCATCTTTACAAACATGAATTTGGGTAGCTGAGATTTGGGGATGAACGGAAGAGCACAGTTCAGGGTCATCAGTGCTACTAGCCCCTGGGTTATGGTGACTGCTATGGAGGACGGATTCCCACGCTTGGACAGTGAGTGGTGCAGCAGACAGAATAAAAATCCTGTGGAAAATAAGAACTCCTCCCCTCTAAAACAGGAATCTAAGATGTGCACTTGAATGGGTGCTCACATCCCATAGGTTTAAAAGCTGGCCTCAGAGCATCTATGATCAGGACTAGAATCTTCCCCAGAAAATGGCCCTGTGTGTGCTTTAACACAGAAGTTTGACTAGGTAATGGAGTCCCAGTGTTTTGCTCTGTATCATGGCACGATCACAGTGTATTTATCTTATGTAATTTCCCATACAGGTATTTCGATTTTTCTTCCATAATTACAAACAAGAAGAAAACTCAATCAATAAGGTGTCTAATTGAATAGTATATCTTGTTGAATCTGGAGGAAACAGAATAATTAGCTGTTGGCTGTAAACCATCTGAATGTTGGAGAATATTTTTCCACCTGGAGAGACCTTGGAAAGGTTGGCTATGGATAACACCAGAAAACTGTGTCCTCCTCCCTTTTATAGTTGAAGAAATTGAGAAGGGGCTGCTGATACTCACTTTGGCCAGAAGCTCCCCCCATGGAGAAGTCCTCTCCATAGAAGAGGGCCACTATCCTGTTGCCATTGTGAGGAACTTCACAACTATTTATTAGCCATCAGACCCACTGCATTGGCTTATATGTGACTGAGATCTTCATCTTAACTCTGAAATGGATAACTAAATCCATAGGGCTTGGGGTGTGTCTTAGATACTCTCTAAACCTTCTTGGGTTTGGGTGAACTCCAGGAGTTGGTGATGGACAGGGAGGCTTGGCATGCCGCGGTTCATGGGGTCGCAAAGAGTCAGACACGACTGAGCGACTGAACTGAACTGAACTGAAACCTTCTTGATAGTCAAGGACAGAGGCAGTGGGATTTTAACTGGAACTGGCCTTGAGACCTGAAAGACCATTTATTGGTACAGTCTGTAAGGCAGTTTAAGCTTAGCTGGTTGAATTCCCTGTGTCACAGTTGAGAAGTTAGATGTTAAAAAAAAAAAAAGCAAATTCCATGTCAGGTCACCTTTAAGTAGATATTATGAAACTTTAAATACAAGTTACTTTTCTTCTAAGTGGGAGGCTGCTGAAGATTGCTAAGGTGACTCCCATTTATAAGGAACCAGAGTAAAAGATCTTGGCAGCTATTGTTCCTGGTAATCAGTTCCTTCTCTCCTATCCTGAAATTACTTCCCAGGTAGTTCATAAACAGGTTTACACTTATTTTATGGCTCTCTGTTTAATAGTACCTCCCCAGTCTGAATTTTGCTCAAGATATTTTACCAACAGGGCTTAATTTATTGGCTCTATTAGATATGGATACCAAGTTAGAGAAGGCTTTGAAGTAAGTGGGTTTTTTTTTTTTTTCCCACTAAGAAGATCTGCTGGATTTTTAAGCTCACATTTGTTATCTTGCATTTGGCAAGAACTAAGTCTATTATTTTCCTTGAGAAAGAATAAAATGTGATACAATTCTAGTACCTCTCCTAGTACCTGGTATATGATAGACACCGAGTGAACAGTCAATGAGCATTTGTTTATTGACAATTTATTTAAAAATTTATTGGTCATTTACTCTGACCAGACACCTTGTCTTATGCATAAAGTCAGTATAATACATCCCCATACTTCTATGGATGAATGACTCTACTGAAGGTCGTTATTATGAAGAAGCATCTATATAAATAATAGAAGTAAGTGGAATAAGATGAATGTTTGATGGCTAAAAATAAAAGTACAGTTAAAACATTAAGGAAGGAAAAATTGCTTGGTCTTAAGGTAATAATGGTAAACTTCATAAAGGAAATTCTCTCTGTGCCCCAACAAGGTATGTCACCAACTTTAGAGTGTAAATGATATCTGTCACCTCAGTGTGCCACTTGGGCTAAAGGAAACATTTAATGTTGGAGTTATCCATGTTTCTGGAGAAGGAAATGGCAACCCACTCCAGTATTCTTGCCTGGAAAATCCCATGGACAGAGAAGCCTGGTGGGCTACAGTCCGCGGGGTCACGAAGAGTTGGATATGACTGAGCAACTTCACTTTATCCATGTTATTTCTTCAACATCATGAAAGGTTGGAAAGATTTGGTGTTTTTAAATCACAGAGCTCATTAGTCTTGAGCCCGAGCTTCAGTGAGTCTGTCCCAGATGCTCACAACAGTGGTTGCTTTCTCTACAGAATAACCTGAGTTGTTAAGAGAGAGGAAAGTGAAGGAGAGGGAGAGAAAAATCTCTTTGTAGTGACTTTTTAGGAGTTCTCTAAATAGACAGCAGCAATAGAACATTATGTAGGACTTGAAAAAATATCCAAATGAAGGTTAAGTAGACAGAGTCAATTACTTCTGATCCAATCTTAAGTGAAATAAAAACAGATCTAAAAATACACACGAGAAGCAATAACTTTGGTAAATACATACAACAGAGTATGTGGTAACAGACTCCTGAGAAATACAGAAATGCATTATAACAATTGCTTTAGGATGGAGAAACCATTTTTTAAAAATTCCAACAATGATCATATTTTAACTGTGAAAACAGAAACTTAATTTTTTTAAATTAATTTTTATTGGAGTAATAGCTTTAAAACTTTACTTTTTAAAGAGAGACTTGACGTTTAGGAGAAAAACCTTGCAGGAAAATGAATCCCCTTTAAGATCATACCAAGGAGGGGGGAGAAGATCTCTTCACTTAGCTTTAGACATTTTGTCGTGAAGGATGGAGAAATGCTTTAGCTCTTTATCTTGCTGCAGTGCTATTTGATATGTGCTCATAATACCGACAATGGCACCCCACTTCAGTACTCTTGCCTGGAAAATCCCACGGATGGAGGAGCCTGGTAGGCTGCAGTCCATGGAGTGCTAGAGTTGGACATGACTGAGCAACTTCACTTTCACTTTTCACTTTCATGCATTGGAGAAGGAAATGGCAACCCACTCCAGTGTTCTTGCCTGGAGAATCCCAGGCATGGGGGAGCCTGGTGGGCTGCTGTCTATGGGGTCGCACAGAGTCGGACACGACTGAAGCGACTTAGCAGCAGCAGCAGCATAATACAGAAGTATTATTTTCTGAAAGCGTTCTGAAACCATGCTAGTCTTAGTGGGTTCAAGGTCACACAGTTCATCCTGGCATACATGGCTCCTTGGAGGCAGGTTAAGGAGACCACACAGAGCTGACTGCTCTTGGACACACCCCATTATTGAGGTTCAGAGAAAGCTCAGTCAACACTGTGATGGCTGATGTCAACTAGCAGAAAAGGTCGCTAGGAACAAACTTCTACTAAAGTATTTACTAGCATTAGAAATCCTCAGAGTTGGAGTCTCTCTTAAGTCAATCAGTAACACTTGTTGGAATCTTGTCTCACCTCTTTCAAAGGATATGGCTGACTCTGTGTTAGGATAAAACAATAGCACCTAAATTCTTTTTTTTCAAGTACTTTTTCTAGAAGAGCATGCGTGCATGTGCTAAGTCTCTTCAGTCATGTCCGACTCTTTATGACCCCATGCAATTAGCCTGCCAGGCTCCTCTGTCCATGGGAATTTCTAGGCAAGAATACTGGAGTGGATTGCCATTTCCTTCTCCAGGGGTCTTCCTGACCCAGGGATTGAACCTGTGTCTCCTTTTTCTCTTCCATTGGCAGGCGGGTTCTTGACCACTAGTGCCACCTGATACCAACAGCTAAAACTTCTCATGAATAGCTTCAACTTACAATGCACAGTAGATTTACAATATAAACTATTTGTATAGTAATGATGATGAGGGCCGGACTAAGTTCTTAGAGAAATGGTATATTTATTAAACTTTCCCTTTGTGATTTCAGATCTAAATTATCCCTTTTATGTTACATGGCATAAAATTTTAGAATCTCAACTTCTTTCTTGCCAGAAGATTCAGAATTCTCTCCTTGAACAGATCTTTGATCTTAATTTTGATCCCTCTGAGACACAGTTATTTAAGGAAGCATTAATCTTGTTGGTCCCAACGAGGCTGACTTGTACTACGATTTCTGTATGTGTTTGTTACATGGCGTAAATAAGCTGTTTTCTTTCTGCCTGTCTTCGTAGCATCCGTGAGTTATGCTCCTGCATCAAGTTGTGTCTCAAGTGGCTTGGGGGCTTGACCAAGGCAGGGGTGAGTGTCATGTCCCCTTTAGGCTCCCTTTCTCTTAGGGGAATCGGCCTTCAGTTTTTGCTCATCCTTCTCACTCTATGTTCCCGACCCTTCTCTTTACATTGGATTCTTTTTGCTGCATGGTCTTCAGATACGACACTCTAGTGTGTCTCTGTGGTTCAAGTAACCACTACCCTGCTGTCCCTGGAGGGGACTTTGGAGGAAATGTCAGCCCAATTTCATTTCTGAAGCAACTGGCATCTCAAATTCTGCCTTCAGTCACCTTAACCCAATTTAAAACTTTCTTGTCCTCACAGCTTTTATAGATCAGCAGCATATGTCTTGCCTAGCCATCAACTCTAATAAGAGCAGACAGACTCGTCTCTCTGAAGGTTCCTGTGGAATCAGCCTGCATCCATGTGTCATCCGACACAGAACCTTGTGTCAGGTTGGGAAAGTGAAATTTATCAGTTTGAAAATAGAGGACATCCTCAGTGGAGTTGCAGTCGTGCCAGAGTTACACTTTCCTCCAGAAGGGAATACACAAACATGGCCGAGCTGGCAGGAGCAGCCTGGGACGTGTTGTTGACTCCCTTAGAGGTCGAGTCTAAGAACCCCTGGGCCATCTGGCACTGACAGCGGAGTCTTGACCACCCATTAGCACGTTTCCTGGGCTGAGCATTGCCCTTTGGCTGAACCCTCTAAACACAGTCTAAAGCTGCTGTTGCTTTAGACCCAAGAGTGTCTTATCACCACTTTTTGTTTTTATTGTAATGGCCTCCTTTGGTTCAGATGCCACAGTGCTATGCCAGAAAGAGAAAAATAAGAAGAATAAGCAAAAATAAATTAAAAAAGCAGGCTGGAGATAATTATGTATAGCATAATCACTATTAGGTAAAAAAAAGGTGCTGTGTTAGAAGGTTGTATCACTTCTCGAGCTGACTCTGAATTAGGATAGAGCAAAAACAATAGCTCTTAAATTCTGTTCTCTAATATGTCCACCGGAAAAACATACCAGCAGTTAATAAGTTCAGCTTGTAATACATAGTGAAAGTGAAAAAGTGTTAGTTGCTCAGTTGTGTCTGATTCTTTGCGGCCCCATGGACTGTAGTTCGCTAGGCTTACCTGTCCGTGGGATTCTCTAGGCAACAATACTGGAGTGGGTTGCCATGCCCTCCTCCAGGGGATCTTCCCGACCTGGAGATCAAACCTGGTTCTCCTGCATTGCAGGCAGATTCTTTACTGTCTTTACTGCAGGCTTCTACTGAGGGAAGCCTATCATATAGGCTTGTTTGAATAATAATAGTGATGATGAGGATAAAGTTATTTACAAGGTTATAAGCTAAACATTTTGCACATAACTACTCCTTCAATAATCTGTTGCCTCTATTTGATATTACGTCAGAAACAAATGGACTTCTCAGGTGGCTCAGATGGTAAAGAATCTGCCTGCAGTGCAGGAGACCTGTTTTTGATCTCTGGGCTGGGAAGATCCCCTGGAGGAGGGCATGGCAACCCACTCCAGTATTCTTGCCTGGAGAATCCCCATGGACAGAGGAGCCTGGTGGGCTACGGTCCATGGGGTCACGGTTGGACACTACTGAGTGACTAAGCAGAGCAGACTCCTTCAATACTCTGAAGAGGCCCGTAAGGAGGGAATTATCCCCATTTTACAGATGACTGAACTGAAGCTTAGAAAAGTGACTTTCTTGAGGTCACTCAGCTAGTCATCGCAGGAAACATAGTTTAATTGCAGGCTTTTTATGTATCAGTTAGTGTCTTATCAGGGAAGCAGAGTAGCTGTAAGTGACATGGAATACATCAGTCACTAAAGGGACTCAATCTGTCTCAATTATGGGAGCTGGTGAAGTCTAAGGAAGGCCCTTGGCCCTGCATCTCCAGTGGTAGGTTTGAAGTCACTGTTGCTAAATCTTGAGAATTTGTTGTAAGGATACAGAGGTTTTTTGTGTTTGTTTGTTTGTTTGTTTGTTTTTTTAAATGGAACTATGGGCCCCAATAAGTGCCTGCACTTAGCAACTGGCAAGGCATCAGGATCCGAGGTGCTAATTAATTCTCTTGTCAGTCTGTTCCTATCTCTTCTTCTCTCTCTTGGCACAGACTTTTGTCTCCATTTCTCTCAGAGATTTACTGCATCTTCTCTTTGCAAAGTGGTCAACAGAATGACTTGGTGCTGTGAATCCTCATAGAGATTCCAGGATGCAGAATCTCAGTGACCTTACCTGGATCAAGGGTCCAATCAACCAGGAAGGAGTAGAGTGAAGACACGGAGGGTCATGGGTGGGCAGCTTCCTCCAAAAGTATGATGTAACTGTGATGGTTCTAGAGCTCTATGAAGAGTGAACTGCAGGAAGTGGTGATGGAAATGGGAGAGCCATGAAGACCCTCTTACATCTACTCATTTCTGTCATTTGGGCCAGTGTAATAGTGCTGGAGGTGGATAGATGTGGTCAGACTTTGGACATTTCTGAAAGTCGACAGGCTTTGCTAATTGTTTCTGAGACAGAGTCCCCTGAAACTGATCAGACACTGGAGTTGAAATCTTACTTTTTTTTGTCTTTTTAAAATAAATTTTATTTTTTTAGAGAAGTTTTAATTTTCAAAGCAAAATTGAGCAGAGTATAGCATTTTCATGTATTCCTTGCTCCCACACGTGTACAGCCTCCCTCACTGTGAACATGCTGTATATGGTGGTACATTTGTTACCAATGATGTTTTTTTGACCCAGTTCATAGCTATGTTAGGATTCACTCTTAGTGTACATGTTTGTACATGTTTGACACGTTTTTTGACATGTATCCACCACTGTAGCATTAAACATAATAATTTCACTGCCCTAAAAATCCTCTGTGCTCTGCCTATTCGTCTTTCCTTCTTGGCGAATACTGATCTTTTAACTGTTTCTATAGTTTTTACCTTTCTAGAAAGTAATATATTTGGAATCAGACAGTGTGAAGTCTTTTCAGATTGGCTTCTTTTACTTAGTAATATGGATTTAGGATTTCTCCATGTCTTTTCATTGCTTGATAGTTCTGAGAGTTTACTTTTTAAGTCAACGTATTTGTTTCCAGGGCTTCCCTGGTGGCTCAGCAATAAAGAATCCGCCTACCAATGCAGGAGACACGTGTTTGATTCCTGGATTGGGAAGATCCCCTGGAGATGGAAATGACAGCTCACTCCAGTGTTCTTGTCTGGAAAGTCCCATGGACAGAGGAGGCTGGCCGGCTACAATCCATGGGGTCACAAAGAGTCAGACACGACTTAGAGATCAAACAACAACACAAAATTTGTTTCCAAGTGGATATAAAAATGAAGACGACCTTGGAAGGATTACATTCTGTCTGGATTTTCATGGTTTTCAGATAATTGTAGAATCACTGTAGAGATATAACCCCATCTCCACTTCTTGAATTCATGAAAACAGAAGAACAGAGATTACAAAATCTTTTAAATTTAATTATATTTTAACCATAACCCTTTATCCAAATTGCATAGATCCTTTTGGAATGTGCTTAGAAAAGAAACTCAATGACTAGAACTCCCATTTGACAGATTGGGTTCATCTTTAGTTTTTCAAATGAATTAGGCTTAAGCTGAATAATTCTCACTATACTTGAGAATAACTACCCTCCCTCCCAGAAGAACATACATTTAAGTTGACAGTCTCTTGGTTCTGAGTCTGCAGATGTCTGTATTTTGAACATACTCTGATGGTACACCTGTGCTGGAATTTTTGCAGACACTGGGAATTTGAGACCAAATGTCAGCTCCAAGTCTGATATTTATTGGCTTCAGTAACTCTTTCCTCATAACCTTCACCCAACCTTTAAATAGTTTGAGATTATTATATTTATCTGAGTGTTAGTAACAAAGTCATGACTCTGTGGTGGAGAACAGTATTTGAGTAACTGTGATGACTTGTTTCAATTCTAGAATATTGTACTTTTGTCATTTTGGGGCTTTCTAAGCCACTAACTCTTCCCCTTAATATATTGTAATAAATATATTTTTGTATTTTATCTTCATTTTTATAATTTCATCGTCTTAAGTGAATTTAAAGTCATTTAACAAAAGGGAAAAGGGTAAAAGACTCTCCTTAGGCTCTAACACATTTAACTTCTAGTACTGAAATACTGTTATGCTGTTCTTATTTTATTGCACCTATTAATATTTATGTATAAATTCCTTTATAATATTTTCCAAGAGACCAAGTTTTAATATTATAGGCAGAACAATGTGACATGTATAATATAGTGAACATCGAGGCAATTTACAATAGTTAGCCTGCAGGTAAGACACTTCTTAGCATAAGATATCAGAAAAAATATATATCTCATCTTACTCCACAGACTTGAAATGGCCGCTATAGCCAAGCAGGTTTGAAAAGAAATGGTAACAAGCTTTATAGGAAAGGGTGGAATAGAATGAATAGAATAATCAGGGGCTGAGGTAGACTACATTGACTTGATGCTTATGGACTGATTTTGGTCAGATGTTCAGTTCAGTTCAGATCAGTCACTCAGTTGTGTCCAGCTCTTTGCGACCCCATGGACTGCCGCACACCAGGCTTCCCTGTCCATCACCAACTCCTGGAGCTTACTCAGTTAAAGCTTTTTATATCTGATCAAAGGGGTACATGTAGACACATTTCAATTAATTGATTTTTTTCTTCTTCTTTCATAAACGTTGAATATGAGTCTTAGGCATATTAAGCAGCTTGTCCAAAGTCATTTAGCAGTGAAGCACTAAAAGAGCTAATGTAAAGAACAAAGCATTACGTCTTAATTCTTGGATTTGCCATTCTGTGCTTGTCCTACTGTAGGCAAAGGACTTATACAAATTTGGCCCATACTAGGTACTAAGGAAACACTTGTTGATTGACTGAAACACTAAACCTCAGTTTTCTCATCTCTAAAATGGGTATAAAGAATTCTACCCATAGAATGGAGAAAGTTTATGATTTACATGAAGATCCCTGAAAAAGTTTATTGAGAAGGCAAAAACTAGAGTCATTTAAGGATTCAGAGATTCTGGCTCCAGAGCTCACTTGTCATATTATTGTAAAACAGAATGTAAAAGCAGAGATGTGTCTCCTTGTGGTTAGTCAGCGTGTGGTTATCAAAGGAGAATATTGAAAGCATCATAAAAATTATGGAGAAGGAAGAGAGGCCACGCAAAGTTAACCTTGGGAAGAACAGAGGGTGACACGGGCTAAGGGTGACAAAATGCAAGGCCACTGTCCCTTCTCTGCACTGGGCATCAGAGGATAATGTCACCCCTTGGCTTTTGAATTCTCTGGTGCTCTGCTTCCATTTCTGCTTTTAACTTGCCCCCTCCCCCCCTCCCCCGCCTCTTTTTTCTAAAGCAAGCCATCATGTCATCCCAGCGAGGCTGTGGGTTCACCGGTCGGTTAGAGTGCTGCCTTTATCTCATCGCCAGCATATGGTCTATGGGGAATAACCCTTCTATTATTTGCACAGCTGTTGAGTAATATTACGTTAAAACATTACATGCACAATTATGTTCAATTATATGAAATGAATCTATTTTACCTAATGCTTATTCTCTAGGGTTTGTGCATCTTTAGTTACAGGAAGTTTAGCACAGAACAGCAGATGGTATAACACCGTGTTTGTCAGCTAATAAATTTAAATGTCATGGCACGCTACTTTTTTTTTTTTTTTTAGCATATATCTCTATATATCTCAGTCAAATGCCTCAGCTCGCTTTTGAAGGAGAAGAACACCTGTCCTGAGCTTCATGTGTTTATACCATCCTTTGGTGTGATGATGGGACCTTGGGGCTGGAGGGTGCATGGCATGAAGCCATGACGTGTTCTCCTTTGGTCTCCGGCTTCCCCCAGGACACCGCCTGTCAGAGGCACGTCTGTGACATTGCTCTGTCCTCCGCTCATCCGTTCTTCCAGCTTCTCATTCTCACCAGATGGTCATGGCTCTGCTGTGGCTGGGCTGGCTGTGTGTGCTGCTTGCAGTGATTCTAGCAAACTCCTCCGTGGTGTCCTGTAGCATTACATATTTACTCTATGCCTTGTGGCTTGAGAAATTTCTCTTCTACTGGCTCAGGTGCAGTGGCACCCCACTCCAGCACTCTTGCCTGGAGAATCCCATGGATGGAGGAGCCTGGTAGGCTGCAGTCCATGGGGTCGCTAGGAATCGGACACGACTTCACTTTCACTTTTCACTTTCACGCATTGGAGAAGGAAATGGCAACCCACTCCAGTGTTCTTGCCTGGAGAATCCTAGGGACGGGGGAGCCTGGTGGGCTGCCGTCTCTGGGGTCGCACAGAATCGGACACGACTGAAGCGACTTAGCAGCAGCAGCACTGCAAAATGGAGGAGGCTCACAAAGGCAAAAGACTGCAAGGTTACAGTTAGTTACATGAAATTTTCTTTTCAAATCAAGAATTATAATTGGAGCTGGGAAGAAGTAAGGATGCTTGTTAAGTAAGGATTAGTTGGGGTCTGAAATGGTTGCATAGTTACAAAGGGAGACCCTATAGTTACAAGGGGAGACAGGATGTTGTTCTAAATACAGCTGGTGATGTCCTTGGGTCAGGTACCGCTCAAAGAAGTTCAAGTTCTCAGTGGTACAGGGATGTGTCAGAGACCAGATCTTTGATTACTGCCTGACTGCAGTCATGTATGCCTGAACTGTGGTCACTCCATTTTAATTTCAATTTGTCATCAGGACTCAAGACTTCATTTCTTTGAGACTAAGTAGTCACTTTCTACCTGGATCTGAAAACTTCTATAAGAACATTATGTTTTTCAAATGATCCTGCTTTCTGCCTTCAGATTTGACAAATTCCCGTTCCTCTCTGACAACATGGACTGCACACTTTCTGAGCTTACGTGGCCTTTGAAGTGCACCAGAGGATGCCAGAGCAGTTCGGGTTTGCGCTGTGGACAGTAATGCCATACCACATGCCAGGCTGTGATAGCTGGTCTGCCTGTGGACAGTAATGCCATGCCACATCGCAGGCTGTGATAGCTGGTCTGCCTGCCTTGAACGCTTATTTCATTCTCTTTTCATCTCTGAGAACTTCTGCTAAGCCCCTGCTTTGTGAGATACACTTTATATGAAGAAGTTCATCCCATTCCCCTCCCCCCCCCTTTATCTACATCACCTGTTCTGATTTATGGTCTGTAAAGCTACTGAGTTTCATTAGCGGTTGGGGGTGAGGGGAGTGGTGAAAGGCAGGACAATGGAATGATGAAGAGACCAGGCCATGGGGGCCCAGGTCTGTTTGACACCTAATTCTGTCATATGTTGGTTTTCTAATGTTAGACGAGTTTTTCCTTTCTGAGCCTCCATTTCCTCATTTGTAAAATGGGAATAATAAATTTTACTTCGGAGAAATCTTGTGGAAATGAAATAAATCATTTCAAGCACTTACCATGGTGCCCGATGGAGAGTAAACACAAAATGAATAGTAGCTATTATTACAGCAGAGCGAAACTAATTGGGGATCCAAATTTACTTACTGAGTGAGCATATGGAGCTAACAATGACAGCTAACATTTATTGAGCATGTGTGTGGCCCTTTCTCTTCTGAGGCTTATCTGCTTCTGTGGAGCTTATGTTCTAGAATTTCTGCAGTTCCCGCAGGTGTTGACTTTAGTGGACTTCTGGTGTGTGAATCCAGCTATGTGGGGATCTGGAAGGAGGAGGAAGCACCAGGTCCGAGTTCAGATGTGGTTCTGCCACGTATTTTTGCTTGGTTTTAACAACTTACTTATCCTTTCTGTTTTGCTTCCTTATTTGCTAGTGGCGAAAATAACAGCTTCCTTGTAGTGAACTGATAAAGGTGAAATGCTTGACCCATGGTAGGGAATCATGCTGCTGCCTCCACCCCCATTCCTTTTTCTTTACTTCCTCACCGTTCCCTACCAAAGCATTGGGCACTCAGTCGTGTCCGACTCTTTGCAACCCCATGGACTGTAGCCCACCAGGCTCCTCTGTCCATGGAATTCTCCAGGCAAGAATACTGGAGTGGGTATCCATTCTCTTCTCCAGGGGATCTTTCTGACTCAGGGTTTGAACTCCCATGTCTTACGTCTCTTTCATTGGGTTCTTTACCACTAGTGCCACAACTGGGAAGCCCTTCTCTACCAAACTGACTTCTAACTTGCTGAAATTTTCCTCAAATAGAGCTGCAGGCTTCTAGACTGTGGAAATTCTTTCAGTTCAGTTGAGTCACTCAGTCGTGTCCGACTCTTTGCGACCCCATGAATCGCAGCATGCCAGGCCTCCCTGTCCATCACCAACTCCTGGAGTTTACTCAAACTCATGTCCATTGAGTCGGTGATGCCATCCAACCATCTCATCCTCTCTTGTCCCCTTCTCTTCCTGCCTTCAATGTTTCCCAGCATCAGGGTCTTTTCCAATGAGTCAGCTCTTTGCATGAGGTGGCCAAAGTATTGGAGTTTCAGCGTCAACATCAGTCCTTCCAATGGACATTCAGGACTGATTTCCTTTAGGATGGACTGGTTGGATCTCCTTGTAGTCCAAGAGACTCTCAAGAGTCTTCTCCAACACCACAGTTCAAAAGCATCAATTTTTTGGTGCTCAGCTTTCTTTATAGTCCAATTCTCATATGCATACATGACCACTGAAAAAACCATAGCCTTCACTAGACGGACCTTTGTTGGCAAAGTAATGTCTCTGCTTTTTAATATGCTGTCTAGGTTGGTCATAACTTTCCTTTCAAAGAGTAAGTGTCTTTTTTTTTTTAAATTTTATTTTATTTTTAAACTTTACAAAATTGTATTAGTTTTGCCAAATATCAAAATGAATCCGCCACAGGTATACATGTGTTCCCCATCCTGAACCCTCCTCCCTCCTCCCTCCCATACCATCCCTCTGGGTCGTCCCAGAAACAGTGGCAGACTTTATTTTGGGGGGCTCCAAAATCAGTGCAGATGGTGACTGCAGCCATGAAATTAAAAGACCCAAAATAAAGTCTGCCACTGTTTCCACTGTTTCTCCATCTATTTGCTATGAAGTGATGGGACCAGATGCTATGATCTTAGTTTTCTGAATGTTGAGCTTTAAGCCAACTTTTTCACTCTCCTCTTTCACTTTCATCAAGGGGCTCTTTAGTTCATCTTCACTTTCTGCCATAAGGGTGGTGTCATCTACATATCTCAGGTTATTGATATTTCTCTCGGCAATCTTGATTCCAGCTTGTGCTTCATCCAGCCAAGCATTTCTCATGATGTTCTCTGCGTATAAGTTAAACTAGCATGGTGACAATATACAGCCTTGACGTACTCCTTTCCAGATTTGGAACCAGTCTGTTGTTCTGTATCCAGTTCTAACTATTGCTTCCTGACCTGCATACAGATTTCTCAAGAGGCAGGTCAGGTGGTCTGGTATTCCCATCTATTTCAGAATTTTCCACAGTTTATTGTGATCCACACAGTCAAAGGCTTTGGCACAGTCAATAAAGCAGAAATAGATGTTTTTCTGGAACTCTCTTGCTTTTTCAATGATCCAGCAGAAATTATTTAGTCTTCAATTAAAGATATTAGTGTTTCTCTAAAACATCAGGTAAACTGAACTTTGTGCTCTGAGAGGGTAGAGATTTGACCTTGATCTTGTATCTTTGTTCAGTGAGTTGAGATTTTTATTTTTTATTATTATTATTTTTTTTAATTTTATTTTATTTTTAAACTTTACAATACTGTATTAGTTTTGCCAAATATCGAAATGAATCCGCCACAGGTATACCTGTGTTCCCCATCCTGAACCCTCTTCCCTCCTCCCTCCCCATACCCTCCCTCTGGGTCGTCCCAGTGCACCAGCCCCAAGCATCCAGTATCGTGCATCGAACCTGGACTGGCGACTTGTTTCATACATGATATTATACATTTTTCAATGCCATTCTCCCAAATCTCCCCACCCTCTCCCTCTCCCACAGAGTCCATAAAGTGCTAGAAAGTGTTAGTTGCTCAGTCATGCCTGACTCCATGTAACCCCATGGACTAGCCCGCCAGGCTCCTCTGTCCATGGAATTCTCCAGGCAAGAATACTGGATTGGGTTGCCATTCCCTTTTCCAGGGGATCTTTCTGACCCAGGGATCAAACCTCGGTCTTCTGCATTTCAGGCAGAATCTATACCATTGAGCCAGGGCCAGATGGGAGTGGTAATGCTTAACTGGGGATTGCCTTCTTTTGTAGATTTGTCTACATCTTCTTATTCTGCTTCCAAGTCCTAGAACATGAATTTCTGTGTGTTTTATCCACATTCTTACCAAATCCTACCAAAGATGACATTATGTTTAATATGGACGAACTAAAAAGAAAAAATAGATAGCCATTGTTGTTTTTTTTTTTTTTTTTTTTTATAAGCCTGAGTAGGCGCAGTCTAGAGATCTGAAGCTTAGGCACTGTGTTGTCAGGGATATGGAATCGTCTGGAAGTCTACTTTGATTTTTACCTCAACCTGAGTACTGCCAAGCACTGGCTTGTGCCAAATGTCTTCTCTGACACCAGCAAGTTATTGATTTTGTGAGTGTCCTTCAACTGGGATATGAAGGTAGATATTTGTGGAGAATTTCAATTCAGGTGGCCTTGCTGTTCGGCCTAGTTCTCTCAGGCTGCCCAGTTTCTGGGACTTCTGGGATCTGGCAAGCATCACTAGCTTGGAGTTGCTTCAGCTGCATAAACTTGCATTTACTAAACAGAAATCTTCAAACTTAATAATTTTGTTGAAGAAAGGCATCTTATTTCTTTTTTCTGGCTGGTGGCTTGGGAGGGTATCCATTTTATTATTGTTCCTCTCAGCCCTTTCATGCTTAATGCTTTTATTGAGAGTTTGAATAATAGTCTCCTCCTCTGTTTCCTTTGGAAAAGGTCATTGTCCACCCTCCCCATGCCCCACCAAGTGTTAGAACTATGACATAACAGTGATAGAGACATTGAGACTTGAATAAACTAAAGGAACTAGAAAGAGAGTGGTTTCATGTTTAGGACATCAGGGGCTCAGTGGAATGATGGAGTTGTCAGGGCAACTGGAAGGACAGGCTGGGTTTGGACAAGGAGGGAGAGGAATCTACTGATGCTGCTGCTGCTGCTGCTGCTAAGTCGCTCCAGTCGTGTCTGACTCTGTGCGACCCCATAGACTGCAGCCCACCAGGCTCCCCCGTCCATGGGATTTTCCAGGCAAGAGTACTGGAGTGGGGTGCCATTGCCTCCTCCGCTACTGATGCTAGCAGAAAGTAAACAGTAGTAGCATGAAAAGTCAGGAGAAAAAGACCCAGACATAGAAAAAAATCTGTCCTCAGTGCTGGGCAGAGTTGTCCAGCCTGTGGCCGGAGGGAGGGGGTGTTATCTTCTTGCTGTTGGATCCTGGAGGGAAAGAATAGGAATGACCCATGAAGTGTAATGTGGGAAGGTCATGATCTGGCCTCAGTAAAGACAGGAAGGAGTCTGAGGAAATTGATTGGAATTTTCCTCTTCATATGGGGCTTGGGTATGAAGGTTTGGTTACTTTTTGAAATAGTTTTTTCATGTTTTAAAAATTCATGCCCAGACATTCCCCTCCTCTGTGCTTATAAATTCCAATGGTGGAGAACAAGAATATTACCTGATTGGAATGGGATAGGACAAAATATTTTCAGAGCCATGAAAGGTTTATGCTTTGATACAGAGATTTCTCTCCTAGAAATTGCTCTTAAAGAAATAATCTGATAAAGGGGTAAAGCTTTATGCACCATGATATTTGTTGCAGCACTGTCTTAGAGAAAATCTGAAAATTGCCCAGAAGTCCAATATTAGAAAAGCATGAAATAAGTTAAGCTCATCAAATCAATGGACTGTTCTGTAACCATTAAGAGTTATAATTGAAGAGTTTGCAGCAATAGTGGAAAAAATTGTTTATAACCTAAAATGAAAGTAAACCTACAAATATCGTGTCAGAGCTATATCCAACTGAGTAGCATTTATTTTCATGGTTAGGCAGAGATTAGAAGAATGAAAATAGAAACTTTGTGAGGGCGATGGGAATGTAGGTGATTTTGTTTTTTATCTTTTCAATGTTCTTTACTACAGTTGCAATGTCTGTGCAACTCTAGAATTTTTTTTTTTTTTTTTTTTGACATGCTAAGGAGGAAGTGGAGGTTGGATACAAGAATAAAGGCTTTTAGTGATTCTTCCTTCCTGTTAAACCCGACCTAATTGAGATTTTGTTAACTCTGTTTAGTAGTTCCTTGTTCTTTTGTTTTGCAAGAGGCTGGGTTACTGAGGGTAATTCCAGAGAGTTAAAAACAAAAATCTCTTGAAAAGTCAAGATAATATTTTTGTTGAAATGCAGTTGCAGCAGAAAGACACTGAATGTGGGTCAAGGAGCAATTTTCCAGTGGAAAAAGTGAAGATTGTTCTTGCAGATGCTGATGAAAATATCAGGTCTGCTGGATGTCAGCTTTCTCTGGGGACAGTATCGTGGATGAGGTTAGAGTTTGACCTTGAATATCCTTGAGAATGCACCGAGATTGGAGGCTAGCTGTGGCTTGATGAAAATTTAGATTCTTGGAGAGATTTTGCAAATTCTGGTTATCCCGGTTATGGGGGGTCATGGTCAAATATATCTCTGAGCTAAAAGAATACAGCAGCTCAAGGGCAAGGCTCGGCCTTAAGAAGCCTAAGAAAGGCTGGTGCCCAGTCCAGCCAGGAAGTGGTGTCAGAAGCAGAAGCAACTGGAAGCAGAGGAGGTGAGGGAAGCTGGCCTGGAGGTCAGCACTGGTCACCTTAAACAGGTGTGAGTGGGGTGGAGTGAGCTGACCCCTGTTCAGGAAGATTCTGGTGTGAACCCAGGCCACTCAGTGTGGGAAAAAGGGAAGCGTGGCAGGTGGGCATGGTGGCGGGGACCGTTGTAGCTATTATATTTTCTGAGGACTCAAAGTAGGCTCTCGGGGCCTTGTATCTGTAATCTGTCCCCGCAGGGTCCCTGCATCCCCTGTACACAGTTGTACGCATGTAAGTACACGTCCATTTAAATGGATCCCTTCCTCTTTCTGTGTTTCAGTGTGTGTGCCTACTAGGGGAACACGGAGGAGGAGTAATTAGAGATCATTTAGTTCAATATCTTCACTTCTCAAAAGAAACCGAAATTTTGTAGGAGAAAACATACAAGTCCTTCCTCTTCCTGTCTTTGGTCTGGGGCAAGTCAGTCCCCAATTCCTTGCCCAGTGGCTGCTTGACTCTGCCAGGCTCTGCTGCCAGCCTGACAGCCTCCAGCAGCGCCTGGCACCTCTAGTTGTGTTTTCTGATTAAAAGCATGGCTTAGGGAAGACTGGCAGAGGTCTGGCGTACTGGGAAGCAGTTTGACTCGGGTTTTGGGTGAGGTTGTGAAGGTCTCTAACACCCCAGGATAAAGCACAATGGAGATATGAGAGCCAGCGGAGTGATCTGGAGAGAAGGGGTGGGAGGAATTGAGGGCCTGGTGAGTGGGGCTGAGGGTGTGTGAAATTCGGGCACCCACGGGAGCATAAAACACTGAAATCCTGATTGCTCAGGTTCAGGGAAAATGGAAATAGTCATAAAAAGCAAGCATCCCTGTCTCATGGTGCAGCAAGATTGTGGTCCAGGCCATGTGGTTTATAATCCTGAAAAATCTCTTCACCAGAGCTCCTAGGGTCTAGGGTTCTGCTGGGGCTCTAGCTGATGTACATGCGTGCGTGCTAAGTTGCTTCAGTTGTGTCTGACTCTTTGCGACCCCATGGAGTGCAGCCTGCCAGGCTCCTCTGTCCATGGGGTTCTCCAGGCAAAAATACTAGAGTGGGTTGCCGTGGATCTTCCTGACTCAGGGATCAAACCTGCATCTCTTATGTCTTCTGCATTGGCAGGCAGGGTCTAGGTGATGTATACTGGTCTCCAAAGTAGGAAACACTTCAGAAATAGGCTCTGATCTCCTTTGTCTCTTTAAAAGAAAACACTTGTTTTCTTATTTTTTCTTCTTTCTTCTTATATCTTTTTTTTTTTTTTTTAAGAAAAATAATTATTTCTTTATTTGGCTGCTTCAGGTCTTTGTTGTGGCATGGGGGATCTTTAGTTGTGGCATCTGAACTCTTAGGTGGGATCTAGTTCCCCAACCAGGGATCAGACCTGGGCCCCCTACATCGGCAGCATGGAGTCTTAGCTACTCCACCACTGGGGTAGTCCCTTCTTCCCTCCTGTGCAAATCCTTAGCACCCATTTGTTCTTCTGATGGAGACAATTTGTTCTTCTGATGGAGACAATCACAGATGGGACCAAGGTCAACTGTAGGTGGGAGGCCAGAGTAGATGCAGGGGAGGGGAGTGGACCTTCTGTGGGAAATGGGGGGGGCAGGAAACAGGCCACATGTGGCTGAGTCTCCATATCCTGAGTTAGGCCACTGAATCCCATCATAGAAAAGTGAGTTGCAGACTTGGTGAGAGCCCCTGAAGCCTGTGCTTTTTCATTTAGGGCAGGACTTGGTTGTCAGCATAGTAGAGTGGCAGCCTTTGGGCAGCCAGTTTCAACAGCAGCAGCAGGAGGAAAGCAGTGTGCATTCAGGAAGCAACAGCTCCTTCTGGAGCTTTGCACAAAGGGCCCTGTGTTCCTGAGAAAGCACGTGGAACAGAGGACCGCTAACTGCATCCATCCCCAGCATCTCAGTGACATCCATCGATTTCAGGAAACGATTTCTAGCATCACTTTCTACCGATTAGCAGAGGCTTGTAGACTAGGCATGAGGGGCTAAAGATGAGGAGTGGGAATTCCACTGGTACCAACGGGATAGGCTGTGAGATGACCCCATCTATGAGGATACGGAAGAGCAGAAGTGAAACATTGAGGGTTGGTCCCACTACCCTCTGTGTTGTGTCTGAACCCCACTCCCCCTTGTGAATGCAACTGGCGTCCTGGCATCGACCAAGAAGTTCTCTCTAACTTGCAGAGCAGCAGACCCATTCCTGGCAGGAGCCAAGCTCTCCAAGGATATAATTCTAATGCACCAGGGGAATGATGTTTATTTTCCCTTCCCACCAGTGGGGAAATGGGGAGAACAGCTTTCAGTCCAGATGGCTAGGACTCTGCTGGAAAGAAGAGACCAATAGCAGAACATAAAGAGCAATACAGACCTTGTTTTCCCCTAGTCCAATCTGACCCATGGACGCTGTGTAGTCTTAACAACAGTAATAGCAACCAGTAATTGTTCTCTTAATCTGTGCAGTGCTTTTTACATATAGCATCTCACCTAATTTCACAGTAGCTTGATAAGGAGGGCATTATTATCCCAGTTTCACACAGGATGAATCAGGACTAGAAATGTCCTGTAAGTTGTTCAAGGTCACACAGGTAATAATTGACAAAGTTGGTATTGGAACCTGGTCAGTCTGACCCAGAGTCCTTGTTCTCTGCCCCAGTGCACGGCCGTGAGTCTCTCAGCCGTTGGTGTCCCTGCCTGTCTTGGCCACAAGGAGAGATGCACAGCAGTGGCTCAGGGACAGTAGGAGCCCCTCTGTGCCCTGGACATGATCACTGCACTTTTAAGGGGCCCCTGAGACACCAGAATGTGTCCCCAGCTTTGCAACTGGGAGGAGAAAAAGCCAAGAAATCCTTCTTAGTTAGGAGCGAGTGAGTCAACCAGCAGCTGCTGATGCTGCTTGTGGGAACAGTCAGGAAGGAATCGTGCAGACCGGGGAAGGACTTTCCGAGGAGAATAGAAGTTTGTCTCAGGTTTGCTGTCTAGAGTTTGTGTTCACTGTAGGAACCAGTTGAAGAGCTGGAGTTTTCCTTAGAAAAGATGGGCTGTTCTATTCCAGTGGCCGTCATGTGAATCGGAAGATGTTCGCCATTATAGATAAGAATTTGGGCAGATGGCCTCCAAGGCCCCTCCTATTATTCCAATTCTATAGTCCAAAGGAATTGAAGGAGGATCTGTCTTATGGCCCATCTCACTGGGCGCTTTGCTAGATTTGTTGCTGGAGTGCCAGGGTGCAGCTGTCCCCAGGGGCTCTGCAGTCACCTGGAGTGCGTGTGGAGAGTGCGTTCACCCGCTTCGCTCCCCACCCTCTGTGATCTTGCTCCTAGCAGTCAAGGCTGAGACTCTTGCCAGTGCAGCCCTGTAGGCCAGAAGTATCCTTGGGCACTCATGCAGACTGTGAGCCGCAGATCAAAGCAGAAGGGCCCTGGAGCGTCTTGCAGCCCTGCTGGGATGCAGGTTCCTGCCCTGGGGCAGAGAAGAGAAACACAGCCTCTGGTGGCATGGCCAGAAAGGTCAGGAAGGAGCAGGTGCATGCAAAGCCCTGTGCGTGCTGGAAAGTAATGGAGGCCGAACGTGGGGTCAGGACATTATTATCCTGGGGTGACATCTGAGATTCTGGGAAGCTCTTTACGGAAATCTTCCTCTCCCCAGACTCCCAGGGGCTGAAAGTAGGTTATGAAGGGGAGAGATGGGGAAAAGGGGGGATGATTCTCCACCCTGAAAAGAGGAGCTGTGGGGGAGGGACTAGACTGCGGGATGACAGCAGCAATCAAGACTTCTTTTTAAAAATTTTTACTTTTTAAAAAATTAATTAAAAAAATTTTAAATTTAAATTTATTTATTTTAATTAGAGGCTAATTACCTTACAATATTGTATTGGTTTTGCCATACATCAACATGAATCCACCACGGGAATTTTCAATTTGTTTTTGGCTGCTCTGGGTCTTCCTTGCTGAGCTGAGGCTTTTCTTTCATTGCGGAAGTGGAGTCTGCTCTTCCTTGCAGTTCTCAGGCTTCACGTTGCCCTGGCTTCTCTTGTTTTGGAGCCTGGGCTCTAGGGCAGGTGGGTTTCAGAAGTTGCGGCATGTGGGCTCTGTAGCTGTGGCTCCCAGGCTTCAAGAGCAGCCTCACTGGTTGTAGCACACGGGCTTAGTTGCTCTGCAGCATGCGGGATCCTCCTGGATCAGGAGTCCAACCCATGTGCCTGGCACTGGCAGGAGAATTCTTATCCACTGCGCCATCAGGGAAGTCCTCAATTGAGACTTCTGAGGACTTATTTTTCTCTCACTATTGCCTCAGCTAGAGGGAGAAGGTAGCAACACTCCAACTTGAAAAAGTTCCCAGAAGTTTGACTAAAGAAGGTAGAATTTATAAAATACTTCACACCTCGGGATTATCTCTGAAATCCTGGCCCTGTAAACTGTGCCTGGGAGATTTTGGCCAACCCTCAAGCATCTCCCAAGGGATTCTCAAGGACCTTGGGCCCAGAGAGCACCTTCAGGTATCTTTGCAGATGGCTCTTTGCCTGCTTTGCTTCTCATTGGAGCCACTCTGAACTTCTGCCAGAGGGACTTTCCTCAAGGCACACCTGCTGAGCACCCACGATGACCTTGTACTGCACACCAAAGCCAGTGTAAAAGCTTGGCCCTGTCAAAAATGTTCGTTTCCTTGGAAAATAAGAATGTCTGGTATAAATGGGGTTTTTTCCCTCTAACAATTATAGTTTTATTTTTTACACATAGTAGAGTCATAATTTTGATTTGTATAGGTATGAACTCTACATGTGATAAAGCATGATTGTGTATTTAAGGGAGCTGATATCTCAGACAGTAAGGAATCTGCCTACAGTGCAGGAGACCTGGGTTCGATTCCTGGGTCAGGAAGACGCCCTGGAGAAGTGAATGGCAACCCACTCCAGTATTCTTGCCTGGAGAATTCCATGGACAGAGAAGCCTGGTAGGCAACAGCCCGTAGGGTTGCAATGAGTCAGACACTTGTGACTCATTCTAACATTAACACACTAACATTCTAACACTTTCACTTTCATTTTATGTATTTAAACAGGCATTTTAGGGAGCTGGAATTTTGGCTCCCAAATGCGTTCACTCCAGTGTATGCCTGTTACTTCCAGCTAAGGAACCCCTCTAGCTTCCGGTTGTGTCCAGCGTTAACCCCTTAGCTGCTCAGATTGGTGGAAGCTTTCCATCTCCTTTCTCTTTTAACTCCCCCCTGTCCTTCAAACTGCACTTCTCTGTTCTTGTTGGCTTTTTCTTTGTTAAGAATATCATCTCTTCCTCTTTTTGCTATTTAAATTATTTTTCCCTCTCTCATTCTACCCAAGGTCTCCCCACCTGGAGAAGCCTGCCCTGAGTACCATCCCTTCCCCCCTTTTTCATCCTAGAGCACTTAACAGTTTTTACCACCCAGTTCAGCCTGACTTTTTTTTTTTTTCCTTTCTGAAAATCCTAATCAGCGTTCTTGTCTCAGTGGCTCAAGGGCATTTCTAACCCAGAGCTCTGAACTTAGTACAGACATGTCATTTTCTTCAAGGTGAGGAAGATCAATTACTCCTACCCACCCTTCAGCCCCTTTATTCATACAGATGTGGGAAGGGAGTGATTTACCTGATTGGTGAGTTTAGAAAGAATAAATCAGGTGCAAGTAGCCTCACTCTCCCTACCCCCAAAACCCTCCTCTCTGCCTTGGGATGCTTCACTGCAGAGAATAGTTTTCTCCACTGTTCTTCCAGGAGCAAGTCTTCTCCACTTCTACTGAGAAGTGTGTGCAAATTGGCCTAATTCTGTGTTTCACTTCCCAGCCTATTGGCTTTCTCACTAAGCCACATCTTTCAGTGTGACCTTTATCAGTAATGAAAGTGATATTTTGAACCTCAATCTGCCAGTTTCATTTTTCAAATTATTTAATGTTCAAATGAGGGAAAACTGTAATATTATTTATTGAAGCTGCATGCTCCGGCGTGTCTGAATCTTTGCAACCCTATGGACTGTAGTCCAGCAGGCTCCTCTGTTCATGGGGTTCCCCAGACAAGAATACTGGAGTGGGTTGCCATTTCCTTCTCCAGGGGATTTTCCTGACCCAGGGATTAAACCCACATCTCTTGTGTCTCCTGCATTGGCAGGCAGATTCTTTACTACTGTATCACCTGGAAGCCCGGTATTATTTCAGATCCTAAAACTAAGTAGTAATGGCTTTGGCCTAGGTGAGTTGAGGCACGAGGCACCCATCACCCAGAGTCCATGGCAGCTGCCCTGTGGCTGCCAGATCTCACTGTGTTTTGAACAGGCTGAATCTCAGGCTGAGACTCCTCCAGTATGAACCCTCAGCTCCCAGCTTGGGTCATCTGGTAATAGGAACTCTTGGTATAACTTGTTTGAATGCTTAAATATCCAGGTCAAAAGAGGCATTTTGGTTTTGGCACTGTGAACACTCAGCTCTTCCTTCTGTTAAAAAGTGATCAAGAGGTTCAGCTACTGGAACCGGAAATGAGCCCAGGTCAGTGGGAGATGCTGGCTTTGTAGTCTACCAGAGCTGAAGACCCAAAGTCCAGTCCATCTCAACCCTGGACCCCTATGTTCAGTTCCAAGTTAGAAACAGAGTGATCAGATTTAGGTTTTACTTGACTATGGATATAGCTTTTAGAGTAAATATGGCCCCAGCTACAGACTTCACTGCCTGTTTTCCTTGTCTCCAGTGTACAGAATTAGGAAGTTCCAAGAGATGTCCAAGAACCCTGTATGTGAGTTCAGGTTTTGTCATTAGATCTATAAGAGATTTAATGGGTTTGAGATTGGAATCACTAACAGAGCAACAGCAGCCCTGTGGAAAGGTTTAAGTTGCACCTGGAGGATTTGGGTATCAGACAGATCGAAGAGCAGTGTTGGCTGCAGGGAGAATGGTTAAGCTTCATGCTGTGGTTGTTCAGTCGCCAAGTTGTGTCTGACTCTTTGCAGCCCCATGGACCACATGCCAGGCCTCCCTGTCCTTTACCACCTCCTGGAGTTCGCCAGGAGTAAGCTTCATACACTCTGGTATTGTAGGCGGTGTACTAGTTTGAATGACCGTGGGTTGGCAGATGACTGAGAAACCCTGGTATGCAAGTGTAGGAAGACTTCTCAGTAGACAGATGGGCCTGTAACTTAGAATCATGAGCATGTTTCTTTCAAGAGATTTCAAGGACAGACTCTGTATGTAGTGTCTGCTTATATGACAGAAGTCCATCTAGTCAAAGCTATGGCTTTTCCAGTAGTCATGTATGGATGTGAGTTGGACCATAAAGAAGACTGAGTGCCGAAGAATTGTTGCTTTCAAATTGTGGTGCTGGAGAAGACTCTTGAGAGTCCCTTGGACTGCAAAGAGATCAAACCAGTCATTTCTAAACGAAATCAGTCGTGAATATTTATTGGAAGGGTTCATGCTAAAGCTGAAGCTCCAATACTTTGGCCACCTGATACAAACAGCTGACTCATTGGAAAAGACTTATACTGGGAAAGATTGAAGGCAAAAGGAGAAGCAGGTAGCAGAGGATGAGACGGTTGGGTAGCATCACCAACTCAATGGACATGAATTTGAACAAACTCTGGGAGATAGTGAAGGACAGGGAAGCCTGGTGTGCTGCAGTCCATAGGGTCACAAAGAGGCGGACACGACTTAGTGACTGAATGACGACATGGACAGACTCTACTTGGGTCCCTCCCGTGGGATTGTGTCTAAAAAGTGAAACGTGTCTTAACTCTCAGAGAAGGTTTTGTGCTTGGTATCTGCACGTGTCCTTTGGGCTCCAGTTGTGCATCCCCAGCCCTGGGCACAGGTGCTAGAGAGGCTGATTCATCCTAGTTTGCCTGGAATATATACCCAGTTTTAGCCCTGAAAGTCTGGCATCCTGGGAAACCTCTCAGCCCTGGGCAAACTAGGATGATTGGTCACTCTCTGGTGTGATGTATAAATGAGTGGTCATCATGTGAGTGGTGAGGGCATGTGAATAAAAACATGACCCCAGTGCAAGTATCATACAAGGAAGAAGCATAAGCTCTAGCCTGAGATAGTCCTGGGTTAGAATTCTCACCCCTGCATAGTGACTGTGTAACCTTCAGTGCCACAAGGTGTACAGAAAGATCTGAGATTGGGCTCTAGTATCAGGTGTTCAATACATGGTAGCTGTTGTACGATTTGATACTTAAAAGTGATGTTTCAAGATGCTTGTGATCAGATGCTCCTCATTCTGAAAGAGATACGCAGATATTTAATGAGGGCTATGAGATCAGGGACCTTTTTGAAGTCTTGATGTTGAGTGTAGTTTTATGATATGAGTCCTTCTAGGTTGTATAGGTTTGGAGGTATCTCTGTATTGCTCTTCATGTCACTGTGAAGAGATTTAGAAGAAGAGGAAAGACAGCAGGGTTCCCTCTCCTCTTCCAAAGCATGTCCTTCATAAGTTCCTGTTTCTTGGGGGCTCATGGCAGCTATCATTTGGTGTGGTATGGATGGAAGGCTAGCAGTCCATGCTGCAGGGGACATAGTTGTATAAACTTGAAGAACCTTGGAGACTGGAGAGGCTTCCTCAGTGGCTTAGTGGTAAAGAACCCACCTGCAATGCAGGAGACACAAGAGTCATGGGTTCAATCCCTGGGTTAGGAAGATCCCCTGGAGGAGGGCATGGCAACCCACTCCAGTGTCTTGCCTGGAAAATCCCATGGACAGAGGAGCCTGGTGAGCTACAGTCCATGGGGTCACAAAGAGTCAGACATGACTGGAGCAATGGAGCGCACACACAGAGTTTATCTAGTTCAACCCTCTATTTTATACTTAAGTTAACTGGATGGGACCCAGAGAGATAAAGTGATTTGTCCAGTGTCATACACTGAGTTAGTGGAGAGCTGGGACCAGAACTGAGGTCTCTTAATAGCTGGTGAATATGTTCTCCACCATATGTATTTCTTCCTCTTGCACCATGACCATATCTTTCTTTATTTTCATTAGGACTTCCCAGGTGGAACTAGTGGTAAAGAAGATGCCTGCCAATGCAGGAGATGCATTCAGATCCTCTGGAGGAGGGCATGGCAACCCACTCCAGTGTTCTTGCCTGGAAAATCCCATGGACAGAGAAGCCTGGCAGGCGACAGTCCATAGGCTCGCAAAGAGTCAGATACAATTGAAGCGACTTAGCTTGCACGCACCATGGCCTTAACCTTCTTCATTTTGATTCTTGTTCATAGCACACTTTTTGACTGGTTTTGAACTTTGTACTAGTTTTCTATTTCTGGGTGACAGGTTACTGCAAACTCAGGGCTTAGAGTGATGCACAGTTGTTGTCTCATGGTTTCTGGAGGCCAGCAGTCTCAGTACGGTTTGGTTAGATCCTCTGCTCAGAGTCTCCCAAGGCTGTAATCAAGATTTAGGATGGGCTATGCTCCTTTCTGGAGCTCAGGATCCTGTTCCGTTTACACGCCTGTCCATAGCTTACTTTCTTGTGGTTGAAGGATTAAGTTCTGTTTCCTTGTGGTTGTCTGCAACTAGAGGCTACTCCCTTGCTGTCTGACCCTCTCATAACACAGTAGCTTACTTCTGCAAGATCAGAAGAAGATTCAGAAAGCACAGTCCCTCTTTTCTAAGGGTGTGGATCTGATTGAGTCAGGCCCATCCAAGATAACCTTCCTTTTGATTAATTCATGGTCAACTGCTTTGCGACCTTGATTACATCTGCAGTATCCCTTCAACCTTGCCAAATAGTATAACCTAATCACAGGAGAGAGATTCCATTACATTCATGATCCATGAGTGTGTCCTGCCCATTCTCAAGGAAAATGGCTTATATAAGGTGTGTACACTGGCGATCTTGAAGGCTGTCTTAGAATTCGGCTGACCACAGGGGTATAGATCAAAGAGATAAAGCCTCTATGGCAATTTGGTCCACACTGTTGAGGGGTGAGGCCTGAGCTGAGTGCTGGAGGATAACACAGAGGTTTCTAGTTTTCCCACTAACTTGCAAGTTATTGAGGACACATTATTCCTCCTTCTTTCAGTCCCTAATGCTTAGCCCAGTGCCTGGTACATCATTAGGTACTAAGTTTCTGTTGTAGAATTAAATATACATACAAAAAGACCAGCATGAGCAACTCGTAGAGATTTGATAAAGAAGTTTGAGTTCTAGAAACTACCATGGGGTCAGGTTCAGGAGAAAGCAAGAAAGAGATTATAAAGCCTCTAAGGCAATTTGGACCACACTATTGTTCATGGGTCAAGAGACTCAGATTTCCAGAACTGATAACTGTTGCCCATAGTATTGCTTTATAAAGCAGCCTGGTTAAAATGTTTCCTGCATCCCTTTGGTGGAAGACCCTAAGGTTTCTACTGCTGATCAGTCGACTGTTTATTTCATGGTCACTGGATTTTCTTGACTCTCAGATGCCTCTGTATCCACTGATGTCCTGAGACATATATATGGATTATTACCCCAAGGACCAAGTGATGCTTTTTTTTAAAAAAAAATCATTTGCAGGACCTTTGAAGGAGAACTGGGATTACAGTTAATATTCTTTAAGCTTAAAATGAGCTTCAATCAAGAGGAAGAAGGAAAATTGCTTGTCAGACCCCACAGCTAAAGGTAAGAAAATGCCTGGAGTCTTTGAAAACTTTAGTTTGAAAGCATTTCTAGTGTTCAGCTCAGCTAAAGGGAAGGGTGCTTTGTCATAGAATACAATGCCAGTTCTAGAAAATAGCAGCCTCTATGGCTTGCTGACACTGGGAACATAGATGTAGGAGGGGAAACAGGTTTGTGAAAAGCTGCCTTATTTGGAAAAAGCCTCAGTTTAAATAACATAAAAAAAGGGCTGTGAGCTTTGTAAGTATAGAAATAAATAGAAACAGATATTCCTTAGCAAACCTACCTAGGGTATGTAAATGGCCAGGATGAGAGGGTTGCATTGTACTGTTTTTTTTTTTTCTATGTAAGTTTGAAAATATCTAATTCTGATGGATATTTAGTTTAACTTTATCCATTGTCCATTTTTTTTCTGTGTCCCCTACTCAAAATTTTCTCTTTTTGAAATTTTCCAGTAAAAAAAACTTGTATAAAAGTAAAGTTGTATCTTGTATGTTATTAAAACTAGCAACAAAACCACATATGGACCCAGTCCCCTCACCCCCAGCAGCGCATCATTTAGGAAACTTCCCGAATGTGTTTTTGTTCTCTGTGTGTATATGTGTGCACCTGTATATATATTTAACGGACAGAGTATCAGTTATTTCTAGAATTTTGTTGGCAGGACCCATCCCATAATAGGGCTCACTCCGACAAACTAAAGGATTATAAAATTTTTCTAGACCTAAAATTATATCTACCCAGTCTAAGAAACATAGCCTATTGAGATGCATTGTTTGTGTGCTCAGACCGGGTCATGTTCAACTCTTTGCAATCCTGTGAACTGTAGCTTGCCAGGCTCCTCTGTCCATGGGATTCTCCTGGCAAGGATGCTGGGGTGGGGAGTAGCTGCTATTTATTCCAGCTTGATTTAAATGGTGGGGAAAAGTGGATTTCCCTTCATATATATGGGGGTCAGAATTTCTGGAAGGCCAGAGTTTTTTCATATAATGTACCTGGAACTTGAATGTGTAAAATGTGATCCTGTGAATTGTTTGTTGAAAATAGAATGAATAGATCCCTCTAGTCCACAAGAATCCATATCTTTAATAAGCATCCCAAAGGTTCTGATGCAGGGGATCTATATTGAGAGAAATGTGACTGGAACATAATTTAGGGGAGCAGAGCCAGTTTTTAAGGAAAGAAAGAAAAGTTCAGGAAGGGTATTTATAAATAGAAAAATAAATAAGCCTTAGGTTCATTGTGAAAATCAATGGTGAAATCTCTGTTGCGTGTGCTGTTGTTTTTAGATTTATGTTCCCCGCCCCCCATAAGTCCAAAGCAAGCGCTCTGAATTTATATTCTCAGGAGTCTTCCTAATACTCAATGAGCTCTAAAGCTTTGCTTCAGTAATGCTCGGCCTTCTTCATTTCCATCTCTGCTGTGCTTTTCACTTATCCTCCTTTTTTGTAGGTCAAAGAGAGCGGACTCTGGGGTTCTGGAAAGGAACTTCCTTCCTTCCTTCCAGCATTCTAAATACTTGACTTGCTTTAGGTTAGGGCAAAACAAGGGTAACAAGTGACATTTGTAGCTTCTGCTAAAGGGCACTTTTTTTTGGGTGAAAGATCGAAAGCTTGCCCAGGGTTCTGAATTTAAAGATTCCTTCCTTTGTCCTTCTGCAGTTCTCGTCAGATCATCTATGTTCCCTCAACATGCACTCTAGAAATCCATGACATTTTCATGTGAAGTGAAATGAAAATCTCCTAAGCCCCTCCATGGCATTTTCTGACAACCATCTTTGAAAAGGAGAAAAGGAATTAATTCTTCAGGGAGGCTAACTGTGTTACCGAGGTATTGACTTCCCCTCCCTCCCCTGGAGGGCTTACCCACCTGATTGACTTCAGTTGACCCACATGGGAGTTTCCCGAACCCCTAGCTGTGGCCCTGACTTTCCTTCTCAACTTCAACCCTACCCTTATATCTGATTGCTGGCCCCACATGTCTTAGCTGGGAACCTCAACAATAATAAAAACACCCTTATTATCTCCCTCTGTGCAAACCAGTCACCCTTCCTTCCCTACTTCTGTTATTCAGTCTAAGCTCCCAGGTAAGAAATATGAAGTCATATTTCACTTCTCATTCTTCCATAATTCTACAGATGGTCACTCACACAGTTCTGTTTCCTTTATAACCTCTTTGATATACACCTTTTTTTTCCCTATTGCACATTCTAACTCAAACTCTTCATATCTCACATTTGAAATATTGCAGGAGGCCCTTAGACCCTTAACATCAATTTCTACTTGTTAATGACTTGTCTGACACACAGCTGCCCAAACCCACATAGGATGAATGGGAAAAGAATCTCTCCTGAGATTTTGATAGATTTAATTCTGGGTTTGCAGTTTCTACACCTTGGGCTCACCAATTTACTGTATCTAACACAGTAAGTATCCACATTTTGGAAAGCTTTCCCTCGGCTGCAGTTAGTTTAGCTGCCAGAGGACGGTAGTGTGCAAGTCTCCCTGTTCCGCACATGACCACTTCATGCAAGCCCACCCATGGTCTCTGCCAACCCCCAGTGGTCCCTCTCCTAGACCAGAGTTGTCAGACCTCTGTTCAGGAAACTGGAGCAAGGTAGGAGAATCTTTAGAATCTCTTGGAAGGCTTGTGAAGGCAGGCCTTGCAAAAATAGCATTCAACCACTGCACACTGGAAAATAAAAGCACATAAAACCTGAAGAAAACTGTATACACTCAGCCCTGTGTAACTCAGATGTTAGTTGGAGTTCCTGTAACTCTTGTGATCTGAATTAACTCGCCTTGCATCTCCCATGCCATAGACAGTGGAAGTCCCTAAACCCCCTTGGAATTTCTGCTACTCATTAAGTGTGTCTTGTCATCCCCTTCTGCGTTTTCATCCCCAAACTCATGCAATTGCCAGTGAGTCTACTAGACTCTGGGAGAAAGTTTTGCTTCATCTTGGTGGATGTTTCAGCTTTCTGTCCTTAAATTGAGTCCCTATCTTCTCCTGGTCCATCTTTTCCTGCCATCGCCTCCCTGCTGAGTTGCCTTCAGAAGCTTCAAGTTCTGCCTTCTATTTTACAATTTTCCTTCCCGCTCTGAGCATTGGTGTCAGCTAACCCTTAGTTCTTAGTTCAAATTGGGGTAGGGGGAGTGGGAGCTGACTTCCTTCCCGAGGACTTAGCAGAGTTTTGTTTTTTCCAAGTCTCTTCTTTCCTTGACATATATTGTCCTGTTAGCTGTTAAGATGAAAACAGTCTCCGTGTTGGTATGTAATATAATGATAGATATCATATGAATATATATATGTGTTCTGAACATTTGAAAGTGAAAGTTGGAGTGGAAGTGTTGGTCACTCAGTTCAGTTCAGTCGCTCAGTCGTGTCCGACTCTTTGCGACCCCATGAATCACAGCATGCCAGGCCTCCCTGTCCATCACCAACTCCCGGAGTTCACCCAGACTCACGTCCATCGAGTCGGTGATGCCATCCAGCCATCTCATCCTCTGTCGTCCCCTTTTCCTCCTCCCCTCAATCCCTCCCAGCATCAGAGTCTTTTCCAATGAGTCAACTCTTCTCATGAGGTGGCCAAAGTACTGGAGTTTCAGCTTTAGCATCAATCCTTCCAAAGAACACCCAGGGCTGATCTCCTTTAGAATGGACTGATTGGATCTCCTTGCAGTCCAAGGGACTCTCAAGAGTCTTCTCCAACACCACAGTTCAAAAGCATCGATTCTTCGGTGTTCAGCTTTCTTCACAGTCCAACTCTCACATCCATACATGACCACAGGAAAAACCATAGCCTTGACTAGACGGACCTTTGTTGGCAAAGTAATGTCTCTGCTTTTCAATATGCTATCTAGGTTGGTCATAACTTTCTTCCAAGGAGTAAGCGTCTTTTAATTTCATGGCTGCAGTCACCATCTGCACTGATTTTGGAGCCCCCCAAAATAAAGTCTGACACTGTTTTCCACTATTTTCCCATCTATTTCCCATGAAGTGATGGGACCAGATGCCATGATCTTCGTTTTCTGAATGTTGAGCTTTAAGCCAACTTTTTCACTCTCCTCTTTCAGTTTCATCAAGAGGCTTTTAAAAAGTTCCTCTTCACTTTCTGCCGTAAGGGTGGTGTCATCTGCATATCTGAGGTTATTAATATTTCTCCCGGAAATCTTGATTCCAGCTTGTGTTTCTTCCAGCCCAGCGTTTCTCATGATGTCCTCTGCATAGTAGTTAAATAAGCAGGGTGACAATATACAGCCTTCACTCAGTTGTATCCAATTCTGCAACCCCATGAACTGTCCATGGGGTTATCCAGGCAAGAATCCCTACTCTGGGGGATCTTCCTGACCCAGGGGTCAAATTCAGGTCTCCTTCATTGCAGGCAGATTCTTTACCATCTGAACCATCAGGGAAGCCCCTGAAAATTTGAGTAAAATCACAAATAGAAAATATTCTCTCACCAGTACCCTCCACAGACACACTAAGGAGATACACCAAAATGCTCTGAGTGGTCAGCTCTGAGTGGTGGGATTATCGATGGTCTTATGTTTGTCCTTCTCCTTTACTGCATGCAATTTTAACGTTTATATGTGTATTACTTTGTAATGTAGAAAGCCAGAAAATATATCTGAAAGATAATAGGGAGAGTGCAAAAAGCTGGCATGCTGTCACAGAAGCCAGGGGAGGGGAGGCCTGGTTCTGGCTTTGCCCTTTGTGACTCGGGGATCACTTCTCCACTCTGAGCTACTGGGGACAGAGACCTGACCCTTATATCTGACAGGTGGTGGTCCTTGTTGATTTTGAAATGGTTGTTTGAGTGCAGGGGTGGGGACAATTCTGATTAGCAAGTGGGTTTGTATATTGTCGCTCACTCACTCAGTCATGTCCGACTCTTTGCCACCGCATTGACTGTAGCCTGCCAGGCTCCTCTGACCATGGGATTTTCCCAGCAAGAATACTGGAATGGGTTGGCATTTCCTCTTCCAGGGGATCTTCCTGACGCAGGAAACCCGCGTCTCCTACATTGGCAGGTGGATTCTTTACCATTGAGCCACCTGGGAAGCCCTGAGTTTATATATAGTCTGCAAGAAATAATTGACTTGTAGAGCAATAAGCCCCTTCAAAGACTTAGTAGTAGAACATCTTTTTCTTTATCTTTCTGGACATGAAAATCATATAGTGTGGTCCCCTGAATAAGAGTGGGTAGGGCAAAATGGCCTCATTGTGAATCTTGGGGTTCATTGTAATTTCTCCTCTGGAAAAGGCACAGTATAACTTCCTATGCTGTAGCTGACATTTAATACTTTCTGTTATTGACGAAGGTGATGCTGTTTATCACTGGGGATCAAGTTAAGTCCATGGGTTTTTTCTTGCAAAACCAGACAAGGCTTTTGAAACCGGCGTCACCCCTCCTCATGTGACTCCTCTTGTGACTAGAGGACCCATTTTCAAGACAGCCAACCAGGACAAGGGCATATTTGTGCTCTTGAGAACACAAGGTTTGAATCTAGACAGACAGGGAATTACATTCCAAGATCAGCTCTTGCTGGCTTGCTACCTTGGGCAAGGGTTCAACCTCTGAAATCTCAGTTTTCTCGTCTATATATGGAGGTAGTGATGCCTACTACATTGATTAGTTGCTGGAATTAAATGGGGCAGCATATGTCCACAAAGGTATTTTCATCTATAAATGTCAGTTCTTTCTCTCGAAGAACTTTAAAGAATGAAGCAGAGATTTTCTACCTGTGCCCTTGGGGTTAAATTTGTGACTTTGGCCCAGCTAACTGGTCCAGTTGATCACTAAGCCATCCAATGTGTCATGTGCATTTCTTACTTGGAGGCATTTTTTGTCTTGATATATTTATATCATATTTACCTGCATCAGGTAAAAATCATTTATTGGACCATTGTCTTCCCACTCTCACACAGAGACAAAGGCTTCCCATATGCCACAGTGTCAACTATGCAAATAGGCCCCTGCTTAGCCAGCATGACACACATCAGGTTGAACAGGACACCCGCAGGGGCTTGGAGAAGGTACCATCAGGAATCAACAAGAGGCATTCTGTATATTTCCAATTTTGGCTTTCCCATCTCCCCTTCCATCTCAAAATTTAGTCCCTAAAGATAGGGACTAAAAAAAGTTGTTAAAGGTATTCCCGCTTTTGACCCTCTTGTAGGTGACAGAGTCCCAGAGTGAGCAGACCTCATTCTCTAAGGCAGAAGCGGAGACCCCAAACGTTGCTGTAACAGTGATGCAGAGATGACCAGCAGGTGGCGCTGCTGCTCCATGTGTGTCTCTTTTGAGGCCCACAAGATGGCTCAGGGAAGAAAGTTGCATTTCAAATGATGGAGAAGCGTTTTAATGATGCCCGCGCAAGCCCGCGCAAGCTAAGAAGAGTAGCCCCTTATTGTGTCAGTCAGAAGTAAGCTCCCCTGGAAGGGGCTTAGCTCATTTGACCTTGGAAACCAAAGGCTTAGCTCCACCAAAAAGAACAGAAATCAGAGGGAGATTTGCAAAGAACATAGCTTTCCATTCCCCCATAGAGAAATAAGGTTAGTGGTCTGGAGACAGCAAGCAAAAAACAGCACAACTAAAGATATTCGCCTTGGGGTAAATGTGGTTGGTAAGAGCCACAAAGCCCGACTACATGCTAATTTGGTTGGTTAACTTATTACATCCTTGAGTATTCTACCCACCTCCCACCCCGCCCCCAGACTGGATGAGGAATTCCCTTGAGCCACAGAGGTTGTTGTATCCGGAGATTAGGTGGCACAGAAAATTACTGCCCTGCATTTGCGCTATTGGAGTGAGGGTGGTGTCAGCATTCCTGTTTTAAGCCCTTATTTTCCAGGGTGTGAGTGTGCGGAGACCTGCAGATTCAGCCCTGGGACGCCACAGAGCAGGACACGTGGGGCAGTGGATAGGCTCAGGCGGACAGGCAGAAGCTCTGGGCAGACGGGCTACTTGTGTTGACTCACTCTCCCTCTTAAAAAACCACCACAGAAGTACGTTAAAAATCCACTGCGGAAATATGTAACGAGTTAGGAAAAAAAATGTTGCAGAAAGATTTTGTCGTGCAAAGATGTAGTACTCGTGCATGACAACGGAACTGACAAAACACACTTCCTAGCTTTTAATGATTATTTGGGCCAGTGGTCTGTAAACTGAGATAGATTTCCAGGAGACTGTAATGGCCCTAGAGGGTGTCTGGGTAATAAATACACATTTTAAAAATTGGGTCGCACACGGCTATGAGCATTAGTCTGGAAGGCCAGCTGGCTGGATTATGTGACAACAAAGCCAAAATGTATATGTATATATATGTGTATATATATATGTCTCATGGAGACTTAAGAGGTATGGGTTTGATTCCTGGGTCAGGAAGATCCCCTGGAGAAGGGCATGGCAACCCACTTCAGTATTTTTGCCTGGAGAATCCCATGGACAGAGGAGCCTGGCGGGCTACGGTCCACGGGGTCACAAATAATTGGACACAACTAAAGCGACTTGTCATGCATATACAGCCTCTCACACTCTGTGTGCTCATGGCCGTCATGAGAGAAGGGAGGTAATACATACTTGCAGAGGTTTTATTATGGTCCAGACTCTGTTCCATGTATTAGTTTACTTATTCTCACAGTGACTCCTGCAGCTATCCCTGTGTAATTGGATTTATTGTTCCCATTTTAGAGATAAGAAAACTGAGGCTTAAGTTTCAGGTGAAGCAACCTTCCTTGAATATTCAGTTGGTGGGTACTTGACATTTAAACTCGGGTTCTTCTGGTCTGAGGCCCATCTTCTTTCCACAGTAATACCTTATGTATCTGCTCCTTAGAAGAGATTTGATTCAGTGGCTTAGTGTCAGTTTCCTCATCTACAGAATAAGGGTAATGTTTTCAGCTTCTCAGGGTAGTTGTGAACACGACTTAGCCCAGTCCCTGACATGCAGAAACCACTCCACACATGCATTTGAGAGAAATGGAGACGAGGCCGTGATGAACCGTGTGCTTTGATTGCAGCTAGGCCTTTCAGCTTTTCAGGGAATTGTGCCACCGAAGTGTTAGTTCCCTCAATTTTCTCAGATTCATGAGGTGCAAGAATAGAGTGCATGCATCGATTTTCCAGCCAATAAGTAGACATAGACCAAGAAAGGGAAAGAGGCATGGAAAATTGCACGTCAATACTCAGAGCAACAAGGTACTGGCAGTAATTGAGTGGAACCAGATGAAGTCACATGTGTGATTACTGGCTGTCCTCAGGGGAACAGGACTGCACTGGTGTTCACAGTCTCTGAATGGACCAGGAGGGATCATGTAGATATGACATCTTCATCTCAAATCAGGAGGGTCTATTCTTCAGTGGACTATTATGCACGTGTGATGAAGTGGTTTCAAGGAACAGAAATGCTGCCAGACACTTTGACAGGAAGTCTACATATGTAGAGGTGGTTCAGCCTTACACAAAGTCCACCAGCCTCTCATGGGTGTCATGATGGCAGGAGGTCCTTCAGGCTCTGGACTGTGGAGGTCCCTGAGATACTTTGGGGAAAGTCTCCAGTTTGGGGGAGTTCTTTGTCCACAAAGCCTCTTTATCCAGAAGGAGGAAGCATTCGGTGGGGAAAGGAGGAAAGCAGAAGATAGATACAAGGAGAGAGAAAAGGGCAGGGCAAGAAAGGGTAAGACTACAGAAGGAGAGCCAAGAGAGAAACGTGTGCTCCAAAGTGGTCACAGAGAGTGAAAGGCGACCCAAAGAAGAAGCTGCGCGGGTCTCAGATTTTTGGCCGGTCTTGGGTGAGAATTTTCTGCACAGCAGTCTCAGACTCACGTGTGCTGCGTGCACACGTACCCAGCCCCTGCGTTCTAGAAAGGGAGATCGCTCACAAAGGAACTCTATGTGCCTGACCATGTGCTGCTGCCTTCATAAGTGAAACGATTCCTACTGCAGTGCATCCTCCATTTCCCCTTATTAAATGTGAGGAAACCGACTCAGCAATAGGTCACATGCAGAGTAAGAGGCAGAGCAAAGGTATAAGCCTGCACTTGCACTTCTGCTCTTCCCAACTACTTGTATGGTCAGTTACTCAGTCGTGTCCAACGCTTTGCAATCCATGGACTGTAGCCCACCAGGCTCCTCTGTCCATGGAATTTCCCAGGCAAAAATACTGGAATTGAGTTGCCATTTCCTTCTCCAGAGGATCTTCCCGACCCAGGGATTGAACCCACGAACCATCGAACCGTTGAACTCTTATATCTCCTGCACTGGTGGGCACATTCTAACTAGCTTAATGACAGGTAATTGTTTTCACTGTGCTGTGAGATGTTGGTGGCAGCACCTTTTTCTGAGATTGGCTATGAGAATAAAAATGGACAAGGTCATTCATACACATGTATATATCCCCAAGGTCATGGTCTTGTCCATAGTAAGTGCTCAAGAAATGTTGCTTTATCTTCACTCCTTCATTAAGCAGTCAGAACGCAGGCAACCCGGTGTCTCTCAGTCAGTTGCCAAGCTGGGCTTGATTCAAACCTTCGCACTTTGGGGGAAAAAGATTTTTGTAGGAGAAAACTTTAATTTTATGAAATAGGCTCTAAGAGACCTGGGAGATTGCTGAGAATCGAGTCCTCGGTTTCATTATATAGAAAAACAACAGAAGCCGCTGGGCAAGGCAGGGTAATCAATTACAGGTGACTGTCATCCAGGAGTCGTATTTATTGGGAAGCAGTCTAGGAGCACAGCAATATTGAAACACAGTGTGAGTTGCGTGTTCCTTAATGGCTCTGGCCCTCTAAATGCAGGCAGATGTGTGGAATATAGGCTTCTTTCAACTACATTATTCCACCTCCTGAGGGAATTTCAATTCGGCTCCACGAGCTCATCTGCATACCATGCAGGTCGTCGCTGGTACAAAGTGTGTCTTCGGAACGGACTGTGGTGAGACTTGGAATAAAGAATCAACTCCTGCTTAATGCAAAGGAAACACCAAAGCTAAGTAGAGGACTGTGCAAATTAACACCATCTGGGTTAATAAGGCCACTGTTGACAGAGTTTAGAATTGCTTCCGCAATTAAAGAGCCCAAGGAAATCTATATGTTTGTGTCTGCATGAGGACACACCAAATAGTAAGGAAGATTCTTGTTTCTCTAAAAATAAAAGCAGCGGGGCTTTACTTCCTACATTTAAAGGGAAGGGGGTGATGCGAGATAACCTGACCCATGCGATGCCCCAGCCAGCATCCCTGGCAGCAGTCTGTTTATGGAGGAGCCAGGTCACAGCACCGCCTTCCCAGGGGATTCAATCAAGCCTTGGCACATTCCTTGGCATAGAAGGAAAGCACTCTTTCTTTCCTCCAGAGTCCTGTGCCTTGCATTGAATAAACACTTGTTATCTTGTACTCCCTGAAGCTGCATTTTACGGAGTAGAAAGTTGAGGCACGGAAAAATCCAGAATCGTGGCCAGTGAGTGGCAGAGTTTGCATCAGATGTGCTTTGCTCCTCTGTCTCCAGGGAAGGTGCACGCAGGCTCTTGGTTGTGGAATCAGGCTTGGTGGCATCCTCTGTTCTGTATTGACTGGTGGCTCTTGCAGGGTGGCCAGCCTGGCCTCTGAGTATAGCATCGGGTGTCACATCACAGACATGCCTGGAACTCTCCTAGACTCCTCTCTCCTTGCTCATAGCAATATATCTATGACAACTCAGTTATTTGAGTTGACTTATTTAACTTTTGAAAATAAAGCAAGCATCAGGTCAGCAACTTGATAAGGAAGTGGAACCATGCTGCTAAAATGCCATCGGGGAATGTCCTTCCTTCACCGGTGAGGTTGGAAGTCGGGGGCTCTTAGGATCATCCTCCCTGGCCCCTTCTGAGTGCGTCAGCCTCAGTTCTTTAATGTCTGCGTTCCTCAGCATCTTCTCCAGTTGCGACGCGTCCTCATAGGGGGCTTACGTTCCAGGAGGCTTTTAGAAACCAGCTGTTTCTGCTTTTCTTTGTGGAGAGAAGTAGAAGAAACTGCAGTTCTTTCCTTGGTGACTCATCTTGATCTGTCTGTTCTGTCTATTCCTTCCTGCCTCACACCAGGAGTTCTGAAGTTGGGCTCCGCCCATGGGCTTCACAGACCCTCAGGAATTACAGGCACATTTGTATTTGTGCATGTTCACATGTTTCTGAAAGGAGTGTCTGTGGCTTTAATCAGATTCTCGGAGAGGTCTCATGACCACCCAGAAAGTTATCTTGCATGGCTCTGTGATTTTCCCTTGAGGGAACAGATAGGGTCTTTTGGGTTTTGGGTCCTTTCTTCCTACTATTTCTCTCCATTTTATATTCTGTATTATATTCGATGTTTAGATTTCTCTAATGCAGTGTAATAAGTATGCTTGTTTGTTGCTGCCAACTTATTAATTTTGGACTCCAAAAATGTGGGAAAGTTTTTGTGGAGAGTAACTTATCTTTTTATCATTTTCCTAAAGTTGAGGTTGTATACTGGTTACCCATGGGTCAACTGTGACCTGCAAACAATGTTTTAAGGATGATTATAATTTTTCTTAATGGGGGCCAATCGTCAAAAATTGAGAACCTTTTCCATTAAAACTGGGCTTCCCCTGGTGGCTCAGTCAGTAAAACATCCACCTGCAATATGGAAGATCTGGGTTCGTTTCGTGTGCTGGGAAGATCCCCTGGAGGTGGGCACGGCAACCCACTCCAGTATTCTTGCTTGGAATAGCAACAATCCATTAAAATTAAGGTTGTTGGCTTTTCGTACATTTGAGGGACCTACCAATGCTAGGTTCATATTCCCACATGAAAACACAAGCCAGCTGAGTTTGCCCTCCAGCTTGCCCATCTCTATCTCTCCCTGCTCTCTCCCTGATGCCAAGGTCACGGGAGTCATTTCTGACAGCAATGTATTTTTTTTTTCTTACAGTAGAGAAATATTTCTCTGTACCTATGGCTTTCTCCTTCATTTCCATGCTTCTTCCTGTAGGCATTTAAACTTAGGTTCCCTGTTCTAAAATGTAGTGATGAGAATATGAGAAGAAAGGTTGAAAAGAATGAATTTCTATGGGAAAAACTTGATTTCCAGCCCAGATCTCCAGCTTCCCTGAATGTTGGCTGCTAACAGCTCACAGACTCCACGTTCTCACTTCTACCACCTTGTTGGGAAAGTTACTGCCCTTCCAGACTAAGTTACCTCCCAACACACACATCCCCCTCAGCCCTCAGCCAATGACTGGTTAACCCAGGATTCAGAGATAACAGGGCCTTGGCTGAGCGGTGTTTGTCCACAGTTCCCTGTGGGGTGAGGCTAATATGAAGCTCCCGCCAAGCTTCAGCTGCTGTCCTGCCCTTGCCATCTTTTGAGGGCACTCTCCTGAGAATTCCTGCTGTAGGCTTCTTCAGGAAATCCAACCTGATGAGGTGCTATCTGTGGAGAGTTGCCCTAGGAGTGATGGTGAACCTGTGATTGACCAGGTGAAGTTTTGTGATGGGAAAAGTGAGAGCCTGAACTGAAACAATACTTTAAGATTCTTGAATTCCTTCTTTACAAGAATAATTCCTCTTCCAGGGATGGCAAATGCATTTTGCCCCTCATCCCAATACTGTTAGATGGATGTTCCCTACTTAGGGTACTTTATTGGAGATTTGACAGGGAGGCTCAAGGGGACAGAGTCAGTCAGTTCAGTTGCTCAGTCATGCCTGATTCTTTGAGACCCTATGGACTACAGCATACCAGGTTTCCCTGTCCGTCACCAACTCCCGGAGCTTGCTCAAACTCATGTCCATTGAGTCGCTGATGCCATCCAACCATCTCATCCTCTGTCATCCCCTTCTGCTCCTGCCTTAAATCTTTCCCAGCGTCAGGGTCTTTTGCAGTGAGTCAGTCCTTCGTGTCAGGTGGCCAAAGTATTGGAGTTTCAGCTTCAGCATGAGTCCTTCCAATGAATATTCAGGACTGATTTCCATTAGGATGGACTTGTTTGATCTTCTTTCAGTCCCAGGGACTCTAAAGAGTCTTCTAAAATACCACAGTTCAAAAGCATCAATTCTTCAACACTCAGCTTTCTTTGTAGTCCAACTCTCACATCCATACATGACTACTGGAAAAACCATAGCTTTGACTAGACAGACCTTTGTAGGCAAAGTAATGTCTCTGCTTTTTAATGCGCTGTCTAGGTTGGTCATAGCTTTTCTTCCAAAGAGCAAGCGTCTTTTAATTTCACGGCTGTGGTTACCATCTGCAGTGATTTTGGAGCCCCCCAAAATAAAGTCTCTCACTATTTCCATTGTTTCCCCATTTTTGCCATGAAGTGATGGGACCAGATGCCATGATCTTCGTTTTCTGAATGTTGAGCTTTAAGCCAACTTTTTCACTCTCCTTTCAGTTTCATTGAGTCTCCTTAGTTCTTCACTTTCTGCCATAAGGGTGGTGTCATCTGCATGTCTGAGGTTATTGATATTTCTCCCAGCAATCTTGATTCCAGCTTGTGCTTCATCCAGCCTGGCATTTCGCATCATGTACTCTGAATGTAAGTTAAATAAGCAGGGTGACAATATACAGCCTTGACATACTCCTTTCCCGATTTGGAACCAGTCTGTTGTTCCATGTCTAGTTCTAACTGTTGCTTCCTGCATACAGATTTCTCAAAAGGCAGGTCAGGTGGTCTGATATTCCCATCTCTTTGAGAATTTTCCATAGTTTGTTGTGATCCATACAATCAAAGGCCTTGGCAAAGTCAATAAAGCAGAAATAGATGTTTTTCTGGAACTCTCTTGCTTTTTTGATGATCCAGCGGATGTTGGCAATTTGATCTCTGGTTCCTCTGCCTTTTCTAAAACCAGCTTGAACATCTGGAAGTTCACAGTTCACGTTCTGTTGAAGCCTGGCTTGGAGAATTTTGAGCATTACTTTACTAGCATGTGAGATGAGTGCAATTGTGCGGTAGTTTGAGCATTCTTTGGCATTGCCTTTCTTTGGGATCGGAATGAAAACTGACCTTTTCCAGTCCTGTGGCCACTGCTGAGTTTTCCAAATTTGCTGGCATCTTGAGTGTAGCACTTTCACAGCATCATCTTTTAGGATTTGAAATAGCTCCACTGGAATTCCATCACCTCCACTAGCTTTGTTCATAGTGGTGCTTCCGAAGGCCCACTTGACTTTGCATTCTGGGATATGTGGCTCTAGGTGAGTGATCACACCATCGTGATTATCTGAAGATTTTTTTTGTATAGTTCTTCTGTGTGTTCTTGACACCTCTTGTTAATATCTTCTGCTTCTGTTAGGTCCACACCATTTCTGTCATTTATTGTGCCCATCTTTGCATGAAATATTCCCCTGGTATCTCTAATTTTCTTGAAGCGATCTCTACTCTTTCCCATTCTATTGTTTTCCTCTATTTGTTTGGGTTGATCTGAAGAAGGCTTTGTTATCTCTCCTTGCTATTCTTTGGAACTCTGCATTCAAATGGGTATATCTTTTCTTTTCTCTTTTGCCTTTAGCTTCTCTTCTTTTCTCAGCCAATTCATAAGCCCTCCTCATGCTACTGGAGAAGGCACTGGCACCCCACTCCAGTGTTCTTGCCTGGAAAATCCCATGGAGGGAGGAGCCTGGTCAGCTGCTGTCTATGGGGTTGCTAAGAGTTGGACATGACTGAAGCGACTTAGCAGTAGTGGCAGCCTCATGCTACACGTGAAAGAAGATAAGGTCTGTTGGAGGTCAGGATGTTGGAGGGGGTGGCTTGCACCATTCCTATCCCACTCTTTTCTTCAGGGCTCAGCCTGGGTGTCCTTCTAGAAGGCCTCCCAGGACCTATGAGCCTTTCTCTGAGCTTCTTCAGCAAATTGTGATGACTATATCGCCACATTTCCCAAATTGCTTTTTAATAGTTATTGAGAAGCAATAGATCTCCATATTTAATTTGTGCAACCTGATAAGTTTCAACAGATGAATAACCTGTAAAACCATCTCCACCATTATGTTTAGCAATATATCCTAATCACTCTGCAGCCTTTCGGCTAAGATCAAGTGTGACAATATACTCACTCCTTCCTTAAATGTCCTTACACTCTTGGCGATCCCTCCTGGCAGTTCCTCCCCACCCCTCTCCTACTCCCGCCCTCCCCAAGCAAACACTGATCTGCTTTCTGTCACTGAAGACCAGATGGATTTTTTGAGAGTTTTATATAAATAAAATCATTTGCTATGGGTTACTGTTGTTTATAATAATTTGGCTTTTTCTTTTAGTTTGAAACCTGTATTTCCCATTTTGAAGTCAGTTTGTCCAGATAAGATTGCCAGCAAGGATCATGTGGCAGGCCAGGGTGTGCTGCCTGGGAGCTTAACTTCTCTGATTCTGTCCCAGAGTTGTTCTAGTCCCTTCTTATGTGTCTCGGGTCTCCCAGTGGAGTATAAGACTTCTGCTCAACATAATTAGTTTGAGGTTCATCAATGTCGTGTGTATTAATGTTTTATTACTTTTTATTGCTGAGTATTCCATTGTATGAATATGTCACAATTTGTTTATCCATTCGCCTGTTAATGACCACTTGTAGTATTTATATTCTAAGTAAAGCTGCTGTGAACATTCATGTACAAATTAGAAGAATGGTAAGGCAATCCATAGATGAGGAGAAGACAGTTGCAATGCATGTATCTGAGAGAGGACTTTTATCCAGACTATGTAAAGACCCCTTTAAAACTCAGTAGTAGGAAAATAAACCAATAAAGAAATGAGAAAAGTATTTGAACATAATAAGATATGAAAATGATAAATAAGTCCATTAAAAAGCATGTGAGAAGATGCTTAGCATCATTGGTCATTAGAGGAAGTTTAAATCAAAGTGAGATATCACTGCACAGTGATTAGAAAACCATTTGTATGTTTCTTAAAAAGTTACACCCACATCTACCATATAATTCAGCTCTGCTACTCATATGTACTCAGACTGAATTTTGATTTCTAATTATTTGACTTTTTCTTTCACTAGAACATAAGTGTAAACACTTTTTAAGATTGGGAACTTTTTTTTTTAATCTTATTTTGTCTTTTTATTTAATGTGTGTATTCCTAGAATCAAGTATCCTGCCTGGAGTCTGGTAGTTACTCATTAAATGTAATCCTGTGAAGCCTATGTTGTCCTGATTGAAAGGTGGGCAATGAATAATATTCCAGAATTTGAGTGTGGCTGGGGAGGATTATCATTTTAAAAAACAAAGGGCATCATATGGTAGCTCTCAATGAACTTCTTTGCAAAGCAGAAACAGAGTCACAGATTAGAGATCAAACATATGGACCCCAAGGCGGGAGGTGGGGGTGGGATGAATTGGGAGATTGGGATTGACATATATACTATTGATACTATGTCTAAAATAGGTAAGTAATGAGAACCTACTGTGTAGGGAACTCTACTTAATGCACTGTGGCAACCTGAATGGGAGGGAAATCCAAAATAGAGAGGCTGTATGTATGCCTATAGCTGATTCATTCTGTGGTACAGTAGAGACTAATACAACACTGTAAAACGACTATACTCCATGATTTCCTTTGCATTTCTAGCAAGAGATTTTCCAGGATCGCCTTGCCATGGCTACAGCCGCTGCTTATGGAGACACTTCCCAAATCATAATAAACACCTGTAGGCTCCTCACCTCCTCGGTGACACTTACCTATCTGCTTTCATAGTTATTAATGTGTATGAGACGGTTAAGTTGTTTAAGGGTAGAATTCAGTTCTGATATATTTTTATGCCCCTCACAGCGTCTCATTTAGCAATTTCTACATACATTTGCTCAACTAAATATGGTGATTGGATGAATTAAATACAGCTTGACATCCTGAACATGCTTTTTTACTCTCAGGAAATATGGGAGCTATATACAAAATAGACAATTATTCTGTCCTTATTTAAGTACTGGTGCTATCTCTAAGACTGGATTTAGAAAGTGTTAAAGCAAAATCCAGAAGTGATTTTCCCTGGTATAAATGTTATTTATGCCTACCACTGAACATGTAGAAAATATGGAAAATGCAGTGTTAGTGGAAAAGTAAATGTTGTGCATGTCTTTTTGGAGGAGAGTCTGGCAACCTACCAGATGTTTTGACATTTGTCTTTGGCTGCTCTGGGTCTTTGTCGTGTGTTGGCTTTCTCTAGTTGCTGTGAGCGGGCTGCCCTTCCTTGCAGTACACGGCCTTCTCATTGTGGTGGCTTCTCCTGTTGCAGAGCATGGGCTGTGGAGTGCTCGGGCTTCAGCAGTTGGGGCTCCTGGGCTCTGGAGCACAGGCTCTATAGTTGTGGCACACGGGCTTAGTTTTTCCTTGTGGCATGTGGAATCATCTCAGACCAGGGATCGAACCTGTGGCCCCTGCATTGTCAGGCTTAGTCTTTATCCCTGGATCACCAGGGAAGTTCCCCCAATTTTTAACTTATTTCAGTTTTTTTTCTGATACGTCTATTTTAAGAAAATTATCCTGGCCTTCCATGCTTTCTCCTGTGTAGTTTTTAGTGGTGATGGGACGTGGTTTTGTATCCACATTTTGTCATTTGACACAAGATTATTATGAAACAATAATGTCTTTGTGTTGTTTCAGAGTCTTTTACATACCATTCTTAATGCCTACATGACTGTTTATCATGAGATGGTACCACAGTTCTCCTCTTGTTAGCCATTTGGTTTCTTTGCTGGGATGGGAGTAACTTATAAATACTCTGCGACAGATATCTTTAGAATAAAGCTTTTCCTATGTATCAGGTTCTTTCCTTATTTATGCATATCATTTAATTGTTCTTTGGAAAGCTTTCCAAAAGGCATGTGCCATTAATTGTACCCCTAGAAATGCATGAGTATTTTAAAGGAAATTTTAATTGCTTTCAGAAATTCACTTGATTCTGAGTCAAGTACTTGGCTGTAAGAAAGGACAGGCCAGGACTGATGGCTGTTTATTCAGTCCCTGACACCAACTACAGAGCATCTTCCTGCTATGTGCGTTTTATTTTCACTATTTGCTTATTAAATAAAGCAGAAGTTTAAATATAGCAGAAGACTAATGATTCTTTGCCACAGTTGATGTTCCATCAGTTACAAGCACTGATGAAGGATCAAAAGAATCTTGCAGTTCTGTGCTCTAATTTTTGCATCAAAGCCTTCATTTGGCATTCAAACATCCTTAATGATATGAAAGTATGGCAAGCAGTATCCTGATTAATTTATTTTCTCTGGTCTACACGTTCTCACTGCTTTCAAATAGCTACCAGAATCTCCTGAAAAGTGAAATTGAAGGGATTTAATGATCATCTTGCAGATAAACAAAACCGCCAAATTTCTAATCTAAGGTTTGCCTTCGTCCAAGTAACAAGGCTTTTCAGCGTTATGGAGAGAGAGGTACAACTCTAATCAGGGTAGAAGAAATGGCAACCATCAATATGGTATGGGCTTTGAATTGTGAATAGGAGAAAAAGGAATAATAAGAAATGTAATAAGAGAAAGTGAATATGAAGCTCTTATCTTTCTTTTTGAGCATACTGTCGGCTCTTACATTTGTGAAGGGATTTATATTTACTTTGTTTTCACTGGAGATACTTATTTTTATCTTTATATTTCTATGTATGTGGGTATGCCTATCTATCTATCTATCCATTTATAAATAGCAGTGCTAGGTATCAAATGATTGCCTCTCTGCTCCAAGTCTGCTGCTGTTTGTGAGTTGTGATTTGGGGTGAACACTGCAGACACTTGACCTTTGAGAGCACGTTCAATATTTTTCAGTCGCTAAGTCATATCCAACTCTTTGTGACTCCATGGACTGCAGCGTGCCAGGCTCCTCTGTCCTCCACCATCTCCAGGAATTTGCTCAAATTCATGTTTACTGAGTTGGTGATAGTATCTAACCATCCTCTCCTCTGCCACCCTCTTCTCCTTTCACCCTCAATCTCTCCCAGCATCAGGGTCTTTTCCAGTGAGTTGGCTCTTTGCATCAAGTGGTCAAAGTATTGGAGCTTCAGCTTCAGCATCAATTCTTCCAATGAATATTCCGCTTTGATTCCTTTAGGATTGACTGGTTTGATCTCCTTGCTGTCCAAGGGACTCTCAAGAATTTTCTCCAGCACCACAGTTTGAAAGCATCACTTTTTCAGTGTTCAGCCTTCTTTATGGTCTAACTCTCACATCTTTGTGTGACTACTATAAAAACCACAGCTTTGTCTATATGGACTTTTGTCGGCAAAGTGATGTGTCTGCTTTTTATGCTGTCTAGATTTGCCATACCTTTCCTTCCAAGGAGCCAAGTGTCTTTTAATTTCATGGCTGCAGTCACAGTCTGCAGTGATTTTGGAGCCCAAGAAAAGACAATCTGTCATGGCTCCCACTTTTTGCCTTTCTATTTGCCATGAAGTAATGGGACCAGATGCCACGATCTTCATTTTCCAATGTTGCTTTACTGTCAGGTTTTGTCAATAGAAGGGGCTAGAGAGACACTGCGGCAGAGCAAAGAACAAAGCTTTTCCTCTGCACTTTTCTCTTCTTCCTTCAGCTGACCATTTGCTTGTGGTGAGTGGGTGGCCCAGTGGCTTTTCATTTCCAGTTAGATTCTCCAGCACTTGGTAGAAATCTTCGTGCAGACCAGTTACAATCTATCGGCACTCCCTTGGGTACCTTCCAGTGGACCAGCTGCACCCCTTGGCACCTCAGTTGAACCTCACCAACACCCCACCACATGACTCCAGCAGCTCAGCTCTGGCCCACCGCACCCCTTGAATTTAAGAATTTTTTGGTATAAATTATTTTTTTCCTGTTCAAATTCCTGATGTGATGTCTTGTTCCTGACTGGACCTTGACTGATTCTGTAACACAGTTACTGAGCTCCTGTTATGTACCAGACTCTATGTTGACAGGGTTCCTGCCCTCAGTGCCCCTACAGTTTCCATGATGAACAAGTCAGGTGTTAGGCTTGGCAGGGAAACCTGTTTTAGGATGAAATGCATGGCGTGGGGTAAATGTGTTTACAAGGAAGTGACACTTCAACCCAAACTAAAAACCAATAGAAAGTGGCCAGACGAACAGGCAGGGGATGCCTGTCCCAGCAAAGGAACTTGACGCTTGTCCTAGACCAGTGTAAGAACTGAATGGCAGTTACAAGACCTACCACTTGGGAAGCACACTGCTGAGGGGCTGGGAGAAGAGGCTGAGATAGACATGGAGGCCGGGTGTCTGGGAGCAACCACAGATGACCACGTTTGAGATTCTAAACTTGACTCAGTAGCCATGAAGGTTGTTGAATCATAATTTTTTAAAAATAAATTTTAAATTTTTTAAAGATTTTTTTATGTGGACCATTTTTTAATGCCTGTATTAAATTGGTTACAATATTGCTGCTGCTTCTTTTTTTGGTTTTTAATATTTTGATTTCTTGGCTGTAAAGTGTGTGGGATCTTAGTTACCCAACCGGGAAACCGACGTGCACCCCTGCATTGGAAGGCGGTCTTAATCTCTGGACTTTATATCAGGGAAGTCCCTGGATCATAATTTAGAGTGGTGGTTTTCAGTTGAAACATGTATGGTACTTAAAATCTGGGCTGACCCCAGACCAATTAAATCAGTCTCTCTAGGAGTCTGGGGTATAAGAGGTATCAGTAAATTTAAAGTTTAAATTTCTTCAAGTGATTTCATAGTACAGGCAAGGCTGAGAGTCAGTGATCTTGAGTAACCAAAAAAAAAAAAAAAAGACGGTAATGAGGATTAAATTACCAATTGAAGGACAAAGCCCATTTGTTGGTGAAAGTTTTCTAGTCTAAAGATTAAAGTAATCTATAATTCTGCTTCATTATGTCAGAGTCATTTAGAATTCCAGAGGCACTGATTTTGGCATTGTTTCTAAATAGAAAGTGGTTACAGGGGGCAAATATTTTTGATGTAAATTTCCTCTGATACTCAAGGCAAGGGTGATATCACTGTGGAATTAGGCAAATATTTAAAATGAAGAAAATTAATGCAGCATGGAATTTGCTAGTGAATTTTGCTTTAGTTTTTTTTTTTTTTAAGTCTTCAGATGGTTAAACAAATATTTACTAAGTGACTGAAAGAGTGAATGAATGACCTCTCTGTGATTTGATTTTAATTAAACAAAAAGAAGCGTATCTGCCACCTCTTGACTAAAATTAATTAAACATCAGTTTCTCATCGGAGAGTAACCTCAAGATAAAACCAGCTCTCAGAGCCATGTTTGACTAACTTAGGAAAATCTATATTTAGCAGGTGGGTGAGGACTACCGGTACCTTTGATTTCGTTTTTTTTCCGGGCACTAAAAACTCAAGTCAGTTTCAAAAGAATCTTAAGCACTTTGTTCGGCTGTATCACCGCTTCTGTTGCTTTCTGACCTGCTGTGCTGACCTCCAAACCACGCTGTTTACCTTACTTGAGAGGCTGAATCAGATGTACCACCTCCAGAGACTACACAGGTTAAAGAAAATAAAAATCATTAGGTTTTGCATTACAGAAGCATTATAGGGAGCGGGGACTGAATTCATAATGTAGCCACTGCCGATCAGCTAATCTCTTTCAGTGGGACACGGTTCTTGTCGTCTGATCATGTGGGCTGACGGTGGACCCACATGTGGCTCTCAACAGAGAAGAAATCAATTGGTTATCAGGGGTAGTCTAGTCAATCCATAAGGTAGCTGAAACATGAAAATTAATGTTATTAAAATTCCCTTTGAATCATATATCCCCTTCGGGGGTACTTATTTTCCTATCTATCTTTTGACCCTCTATTTTAGAAGATGCTGTTGTACATTTTTCTGTAGTACTGGGTTGCGTGCTTGCAAATAAACCTCCATGAGCGTAAACCCCACTGAGATTATAGTACCAAGCTCATTATAGAATACTTCCCTTTTATGCACCTGCCTAGTGAGGAACTAGGGTCAGAGCTGGGCTGTGCAGTTAGTGCTTTTGGAATTACATTGGATAGTGGCTTGGGTTTGTAAGTCATTCCATAAAGAAAACATGTGACTGAATCCATGGTTATTGTAAAATATTATAATATGCTGTAAAGTAAAAGACCACATCATTCCCTGGGGTTTCACTGTACGGTATTTTGTATTCACTCAGCTCCCTCATGCATATTCCAGCTCTAAATTGCTGTGATACAGGAAACTATGTGTAATGGGATCTGAATTAGGAAAAAGTAGCAAACAAATATGTTCTCAGCATTACGTGTGAGTGGTATGTATGATGTATCATAATGTACGAATGGTGCCTGAAGACTCAAGAACAATTCTTAGTGGAACATAAAAGTAAGTGGAGACTGTTATCTTAATGACTGAGAGAATTAGGAAATCTCCTAGTTGCTCAGAGGCTCAATAAGACCCATCATTAGGGTTCCACTGATAATTACAACTATTTATATATTATTGGCTATGCATGCATGCTCAGTTGTGTCCAACTCTTTGTGATCCCATGGACTGTAGCCCACCAGGCTCATCTGTCCATGGAATTTCCCAGGCAAAAATCCTGGGGTGGGTTGCCATTTTCTGTTCCAGGGGATCTTCCTGACCCAGGGATGGAACCCATGTCTCCTGTGTCTCCTGCATTGGCAGGCAAATTCTTTACCGCTGAGCCATCTGTACTGACCTCCATTTTGCTTCTGGAAATACAATGCTGGATTCTTCATTAGTCAACTCATCACTTACATCTCTCATTAATAGTCCTATTGAAAATATTACCCAGCCATAAAGAGGAATGCATTTGAGTCAGTTCTAATGAGGTGGATGAACCTAGAGCCTATAATACAGAGTGAAGTAAATCAGAAAGAGAAAGACAAATATTGTATATTAACACATATATATGAAATCTAGAAAGATGGTGTCCATGATCCTATTTGCAGGGCAGCAAAGGAGACACAGACGTAAGAACAGACTGGGTCACGGTGAGGGAGGGAGAGGATGGGATGACTTGAGAAAGTAGTATTGAAACATATACATCACCAACATGTAAAGTGGCTGCTGCTGCTGCTGCTTACTTGCTTAGTAGTGTCCGACTCTGTGCAACCCTATGGACCGCAGCCCCATCAGGCTCCTCTGTGCATGGGATTCTCCAGGCAAGAGTACTGGAGTGAGTTTCCATGCCCTCCTCCAGGGGATCTTCTGACCCAGGGATCAAACCCAGGTCTCCTGCAATGCAGACAGATTCTTTACTGCTGAGCCACCAGGGAAGCCCATGTAAAGTGGATAGCTGGTGGCAATTTGTTGTATGCTTCAGGGAACCCCAAACCTATGCTCTGAGACAGCCTAGACGGGTGGGATGGGGAGGGAGGTAGGAGGGAGGGGACATGTGTATGCCTTTGGCTAATTCATGTTGATGTATGGCAGAATCCAGTACAATATTGTAAAGCAATTATCCTCCAATGAAAAATAAAATTTTAAAAATAGTCCCAAGGGAGGTAGAGGAAGGAGAATTGGGATGTATAGGCTCTAGCTTTTAGGCTTAGCCATTGAATAACTATGCGGCCTTTGGAAATTCCTTTGCCTTTTGGTAGGAGATAGAGATTTGGAGGGGATTCTAAACTTTTTAGCCAACACAAAGGAATCTTTGCTGGCAGAGCCTCTTGTAGATTCAGCTTCCTTTCCTTGCAGGCACTTTCCCTTCTTTAAAGAAAGAGCCAGATCATTATTTATGATATAACCTTTTCTTTTGCTGGGCAGCTCCAAAGATTTAACAGATTTTATTTACATTGAGCTAAAATCTGTTCATATGTAACATCCATCTCTTGATGCTAGTTCTTTGAAAGGTGGGGTTTGGCACATAGAAAACACATGCAAATGTTAGTCATAATCATGGTGACTATTATTAATAATCCCATGTTACATCACCACCTTTTGGGGGGAAAAAACTCTTTGAAAAGCTAATATAGCGGTAGAAGGAACCAATGTTTGGAGTTAGAAGACTTCAGCATGAATTCTACCTTCTAATGAAATGATTAGAAGGTAGAAGTATAAATTCTACCTTCTAATTATTCATTAGAATTGATTAATCTATTATTTATGAGACTCAATTTTCTTATATCTACCACGAGGAGAATTTCTAGCTCATAAGATATTATCTGTATAATGCTATGATTGACTTTTTATATTTTTTCAGATTTTGTTTTGTTCTATTTTTGTGATGACAATCGTCTCATTCCTTATAAGTCCCTCTCTCCTTCAGTTTCAAGACCCATGAGATGTGTTCTGAAATGGCAGACCCACGGTAGCCCGTGCCCTTCTTTCTGTCTCTTCTCCCCTTCTGCTGCTGCTGCTGCTAAGTCACTTCAGTCGTGTCCGACTCTGTGCGACCCCATAGACGGCAGCCCACTAGGCTCCTCTGTCCCTGGGATTCTCCAGGCAAGAGTACTGGAATGGGTTGCCATTTCCTTCTCCAATGCATGAAAGAGAAAAGTGAAAGTGAAGACGCGCAGTCGTGCCCGACTCTTAGCGACCCCATGGACTGCAGCCCACCAGGCTCCTGCGTCCATGGGATTCTCCAGGCGAGAGTACTGGAGTGGGGTGCCATAGCCTTCTCCGCCCCTTCTGCGAGGACCTATTATACCATGTTGATGTCTGCTTCCACCACTGTCTATGAGCTCACTGAGAGAAGACTTACATCACTGCTTCTTTTCATCAAACTGAATTGGTTTACCTATATGTGCCATGCTGTGCTGTTGCTTCATCTGCGTCCGACTCTTTGCAATGGCCATAGCCCGCCAGGCTCCTCTGTGCATGGGATTCTCCAGACAAGAATACTGGAGTGGGTTGCTGTGCCCTCCTCCGGGGGATCTTCCTGACCTAGGGATCGAACCCACATCTCTTGTGTCTCCTGCACTGGCAGGCGGGTTCTTTACCACTAGTGCCATCCCTGGGAAGCCCTCGTTTACCTATAAGGAGGATTAATGTGAAGATCACATGTTCTATTGCAAGTGAAAATAATTTTGAACAGATGCTGTGTCAGGTGAAATTGAGGCTGAATTGTTGCTATTGGTTCCCTGTTAAAGAAAAAGCACTCTCTTAGCATCTAGAAATACCATGATGTACTGTATTTTACACCTAGAGTTAACATAATATTCAGTGTCAACTATGCTTCAGTAAAAAAGAAAAAGAAAAAAAAAAACCATGATGACATAGTGAAGAGTAGAAGCATGTTATTTTCAGCTGATCTAAGATGGTTTCATAAACTTTCGTGTTTCTGAACCTTACTGATGACTGACTTTGTAAATCACCCATAATTTTACTACTTCTTCCTTTCCATCCTACAGATTATTTCTTTTTTTAAATATAAATTTATTTATTTTAATTGGAGGCTAATTACTTTACAATATTGTATTGGTTTTGCCATACATCATCATGAATCTGCCACGGGTGTACACGTGCTCCCCATCCTGAACCCCTCTCCCTCCACCCTCCCCGTACCATCCTTTTGGGTCATCCCAGTGCACCAGCCTCAAGCATCCAGTATCATGCATTGAACCTGGACTGGTGATTCATTTCATATATGATATTATATATGTTTAAATGGCATTCTCCCAATCATCCCACCCTCTCCCTCTCCCACAGAGTCCAAAAGACTACAGAATATTTCTAAAGGACTAGAGTATTTCCTCTAGAACTGTTTAATTCTGGAATCTCTGTGCAATTTCTTTACTGACAGAATACAGATCTCCTCTAAGTATTTGTAAAAAGGATCTTTTTTGTTGTCATCAAAGTGAGAATCTTTATTTGTTGAAATTCATAATGCAGATTCCTTCAACCCAGTACAACACCATTTCATCTTTTTTTCTTAGTTTCAAAACTAGTGTCTTCTTGGACAAGGATCAGAGCATTTTCCTGTAAAGGGCCAGATAGTAAATATTTTTTAGGCTTTATGGGCCCTAAGTTCTCAGTCACAACTATTCCACTCTGGCGCTGTAGTGCAAAGCTAACTCTAGACTGTGTAAACTGTTGGGCGTGGCTGTATTTCAATCACACTTTACTTACAAAAGTAGGCAACTGGCCAGACTTAGCCATCAGGCAGTAGCTTCCTAAGCCCAATTCAGTACGTGGCTACTTAAAGTGTGCTCTGTAGACCGAGTGTCAGCATCACTTGGGTGGGAGCTTAGTAGAGAGGCAGAATCTTAGACTCCACCGAGACCTACTGTCTGGATTGGAATTTTTCTTTTTAAAGATAGAAGCTGATTTCTCACTTACTTCCCCGAATGTGTTTTGATGAATGTTCTGGGATCTCTGAGTGTTGGTGACTCTCCAGAGAACAAGGAAGAGAATGTGGAGGGTGTCCTGGGGATGTTATGTATTTGTTTTTGGCTACCTGCGGCCTTTCTCTGGCTGTGCGAGTGTGGCTGCTCTCTAGTCGCGGGGTGCGGGCTGCTCACTGTGGTGACTTCGCTTGTTGTGGAGCACAGGCTCCAGCTGCACACGGGCTTCAGCAATTGCAGCACAGGGCTTAGTTGCTCCGCGGAATGTGAAATCTTCCCAGACCAGGGATCGAACTGATGTTCCCTGCATTGGCAGGCGGACTTCTAACCACTGGACCGCCAGGGGAGTCCCTGGATCTGCATTTTAGCAAGAGTTCCAGGTGATACCCAGGCATGCGCGAGTTTGAGAACTGTAGATGAGTAGCACAAAGGAGACATCTGGGAGCATATTGTAGCGTGCCTACTGGGGTGGGCTGCCTTCTCAGAATGCAACTCGCGGGCCTTTTCCAGTCTCTCCTTCCTTTGCCAGTTTTCTTCCCCTGGTACGTTCTCACCCACTAACTGCCTGCTCTGCTTCGGCTGTCAGCTTGCCTCACCACCTCCTCAGCCTAGCAACTGCTCATTCCCCAGCTTCTCTATATCTTCAAGGGGGGGCGTTGGGAACTCATCAGATGGAAAGGGGGTTTCGTTCGCTTGCAGCGTGGCTCACTGTGATTTGGAGGTGTGATTTGTAGATTACCCAGTGCCTCTGCGCCCCTGCCCCCCACCCCCCCTTCTGTGCCCGCCTCTCCTTTCAAGAGTCCATGTAAATGGAAAAGGAAGCTCCAGGAGCTGAGGTGGTTTCCCTTCATGTTGTGGTGCTAAAGAGCCAACACTCATGATGAACACTTCTCAGTCACATAATAATGGTAACAGCAAGAAAAAACCCTAAAGAGTACCAGTGAGCAAAGCAATTGAGCTGTTCCAGCATTTTCTTAAATGGAGCCCGAAGGCCTTAATTATGATGTATGTGTCTTCAGGTAAGACTTTCAAGCAATTTGGAATAGGCAGTTATGTAATTTTCCTGCTGTTCTCTCCACCCCTTTCTCTTTTATCTTTCTTTATTAATATAGACACCAATTGGAATGAAGGGGCCCACACGCAATTTTGCATCGATTCAAGTGGGTGCAAGTTGATTATTCAGCCCAGAAACCTGATTAACACTCTCTCTCCCCTGGACTAGCCCACTTGCTGCATTTGCTTTTCTGGGGTGGAAGATGCCCTCTGCTGGCTCCTGCCATCACACACTTAATACACACAGTGACAGACAACTTATCTACCTGGGGTCTGGTAGCTCTTATATATCAAGTCCTTGATGTGTGTTTGTTGAAAGCATGCCTTTTCTTCCAGGGCAGTACCTGACACCTGGTAACGGACCTTACTGAAATCTGTAATGTCTACCTCTTAATCTTTTTACTGTCTTGAGATACCCTAGCATGGGTCCTAGACAAAAATGCCAAGTAAAAAAAATTGTTTTTAATAATTTATGGTGCCTGCCACTGTACATTCATTTTCTCATTTAATCATCACCATAAGTAGTTACTATTATGATCCTTATTTTAAAGCAAAGGAATCGGAGGCTTTGAGAGGGTAACTTGTCTGAAGTTACAATTAGAAAGTGGAGGAGCTAAGATTTGAATCCAGTGTAACAGAAATGGAAAGCCTCTTAACCACTAATAATACTGTTGGGTTCATGGTAGAAATTTAGGGTGTATGGGGTTTTCCAGTGACTAGCATTTTCAGAAACTTGGAAGTATCAGTTGCAAAGTGAGTTCTGGATATGCACAGGAGGCTATCATGCATGGGTCATCAGGAAAGACATTGAAAGCAGCTCTGACATCCTATTAGTTCTACTGAAGTGGAGCAATGCAAAAATCCCTCCGTTTGTCAGGGGCCCTACTACAGTCAGAAGCGTGGCTCTGGTAAACACATAAATTAGTGGTGGTTCCCCGCAGAGTTAGCAGTAGAGTCCCCGAGGTCACCTTTCACTTTCTCCTTGATAAGAGGTGTTCAGGCTTCTCACCAAAGCCTCTAATGCAAACCCAGGATTGCCAGCTGTGCTTCTTGGTGTAAACAGTGCATTAATGGTGTGAAAAATTGCAACTCACAAGCCCTTCCTTGAGCAACTGCAGTGACAAACAGCTGCTTCTGCTGCCATGGGGGCAGGTCTCCTGGCAGAGTATACAACTGAGAACCGGAGGAGCCTGCTTCACCTCGAATGCACGGAAATTAGCATTCTGTTCAGATTGCTGTGGTCATCAGCCTGAATATTTACTTGGAGCCCTGCTGTTTCAGGCAGTTACCGAGGCCAATAGATCTGGGAGAGAGAGGAGCCAGAACAACATCTCAGCTACTCTGAAAGATCAAACCTGAAAGAGCACACTCTATTTTTCCGTTCCTCTGATTGATAATGACAACACACCATTATTTATGGGTGGATGCCACAGAAGTTACCTTTCTGGATGGTGGGCTGAGAAACGTGAAATCATTTTATGAAATTCAAGTGTTAAACACAAAGGCAAGAAGAATGCACTTCTGGTGAACACTGGATTTGCTCCTGGAAAAATAGAAGGGTCTGGGCAGACAAGGAGAGGAGAAAAAAGTGTGGTGAAGAGACCAGCATGTACACGTAAGCTGACAGCAGGTTCTGTCTTGAATGTCATGTGCAAGCATTGGAGTGGAGGAAGCTACCAGGGTGGTTTAAATCCATTTCAAAACCGGCCGCAATAACTTGCAGCACCCACCTCTCCTGGGAAGACATACCTGTAACTGAGCTAGGGCATTTGTTTCAGTCTGTCGACCTCCCTCAGACAGCATCTAACTTCCCTCATTCTCCTACTCTCCCATTGCTAGCCAACACCCTTCTGTTGACACCTTTTAATTCAGATCCATTCAGTTACCCAATAGATACTTATAGAACCCTGCCACATGTCAGACACTGGGACACAGATGAATAAGATGGGCAGTGCCCTCAATATCTGGTAGGATGAGAGACAAACACAGGCAGGAAAAGGGTGTCATGGATGGATCCTGTGAACTTACTTGTACGGTGTATAGTTGGGAAAGAAGGGAGAAGGGAGCAGGTCCCCTCTGAGAGGGAATAGGATGGAGGCAGAGCAGGAGCTTCCTCAAGCAGGTCTCTGTAGTCCTAGAGATGGTTATGGCTCTGCAGGGAACTTTGCATATTCCTGAGCTAATCTATTGCATCCAGTCTAGAAGGAAATCTTGTTTTCCTTATTTCCAAATCAGTACTGGGTTCCATGCCAGGCACCGTGCTAGGAAGTGTGGATTTGGGAACTTACAGTCTAGTCTGGCGGCAGACATACAATTAATTCCCTGGGGGCTCAGCGGTAAAGAATCTGCCTGCAATTCAGGAGACACAGGTTTGATCCCTGGGTTTGGAAGCTTCCCTGAAGGAGGAAATGGCAACCCACTCCAGTATTCTTGCCTGAGAAATCCCATGAGGAATCCACAGAGCAGCCCAGTGGGTTACAGTCCATGGGGTTGGAAAGAGTTGGATATGGCTGAGCATGCCTGCATGCATGCACAGAAGTCCAGTCCAGAAAAAAATTAGGTGGCCTTCACACATGTTACTGTCTTGAAATATGTCTAGAATTCTTTGCCCCTGACCTCCTCTTCCACTTCATGGGACTAACTAGGACCCTGATTTCATGGTTGCGTCAAGTTGTTACTTGCTCTGCAAGCCATTACTAAGCCCCTGGGAGGGCTGCACTTCCTAGTTGGGTGCAGTCACATGATCTGTCTTGGCTCAGGAGAAGTAGGCAGAGTGACAGGTGATACACAGGCGGACTGGATGCCGCTGTTAGGCTCTCGGTGTTCTCCTTGTTCCCGTGCTTTTAACATTTGATGCCATTGGAGGTGATGACTGTCTTATCACCTGGGTCCCTGTGTTACCATGATTAGCAGAGGCCGTTGGTAAACTGCAGTGGACAGCTAGGGTTAGCAAGGAATAAACTTTTGTTGTTTTAATTCTCTGAGACTTTGGGTTGTTAATTACCACAGCAGAACCCAGGGTGCTTTGTGGCACATTTTTTTGGGAAGGCCACCAAATTCCACTAAATAGGTTAGGTCTCTCATCTGCATGCATGATTGCTCCCTGCACACACTCCTTCATTAAAAAAAAAATCATGCTTTATTATGTGTTCAACAGGTTAGGCTATAAAAGGAGGAGAACCATACTTGTCTTGTTTATTACCATATCTCTAGAGCCTAGCACAATGATTAGCACATATGAAATAAGTACTTTTTGAAAGAATTAATGAATGAATGAGTGAACAAACGAACTGGGGATTGTTGTATGGAATCATAACATTTTTGAAGAGACTCAGCTCTTCATATAAATATGAAACAGCTTAAAGTCCTGGGAGCCTGTCAATAACTTCTAAGCATTTTTCTCCTCCTCCACCTCTATTCTCACCACCAACAAGCTTAAGGTCAAACAATTCTAATTCCAATAGGACAAATTATAGTTCTCAAAGGAATCAGTTTTGCATGATCTGTTTGTTGGGAGCACGGATTTTCCCTTCACCAACCCAGAATTTGCTCCCTAACCTTTGCCTGTGTGGGAGGAAGTGCAGTTTCCCACAGGATGTTGCCCTTGGGCCTCCAGTTAGACCACGAGCCTCTGATGTGCTCAGTAGCTCACAGACTCTGGATCAACACACGTCTCCTGAAAACATCTTTGATGAAGCTGCTCCCCTCCCTGCACAAACACAACAATTAACTAAAGCAGGTAAAATTGTGTCTTGGGAAGATAATGAGGTTTGCTTCCCTGCCTGTATAATTTTGCCTGTGTGTGTCTGGTATCCTGGCTTGGATCTCATCCAGCCCACCCCAGGGGAAACATAGCTGGTATCCTCCACAGCACTTTAATGAAGTGCCCGCCTGTGCTAAGAAAACATCAAAGTTGCTCCAGCTTCAAAACAAGTTAAATTTTGGCAGCTGCAGTTTGGGGGGCAGTATAGGGAACTAATGACAGGAACACAGGAACCCCTACCATTGTGTGTCATGTGTATCCCTGAGCCCTGAGTTTTAGCTCATCTATTTCATATGCTGTCTCTGCATTTAGTCTAGGACATAGGAAACGCTAGTGGTAAAGAACCCTCCTGCCAATGTGGGAGTCACAAGAGATGTGGGTTTGATCCCTGGGTCTACAAGATACCCTGGAGAAGGGCATGGCAACCCACTCCAGTATTCTTGTCTGGAGAATCCTATGGACAGAGAGGAACCTGGCAGGCTACAGTCAATGGGGTTGCAAAGAGCTGGACACGACTGCGGTGACAGCACACAGCACGTGGGAGGCACAGGGGACAGGCAAGCCGTAAGGTCCTTCTACTCTGGCTGGTGGTCCAGAGGCCTGTGTCCTTGAGGAGACTGGGCAGCAAATGCCAAGGCCCCCACCAATCACTTCCAGCCCCTCTCACCTGTTCTTGTCCTGGCATCTCCGCCAGTCACTTCCAGCCCCTCTCACCTGTTCTCGTCCTGGCCTCTAGCTGACTGACAGTCTCTTCTGCCTCAGGTATGAACCTGTTTCCAGCATTCCCTCTGAAACCCGCTGAGCATTCACGCAGAGGGGCATTGGCTGCATGGCTGATGCAAGCATGGCCCATGCTCACTGCCTCCTCTCTTGTTAACGCTTGCTTCCAGTCCATCCATCTTGTTGCTAGTTTTTATTTCCCTGACTCTTTGGCATTGCCTGTGTTCTGCCATCGTAGGACTACTCATCCTTATTTTCCAGCGACAAGGACAGTTTCTTTTGTACAATTAGGGGGAAACAAGTATAAATAGCATGATTTATAGACCAGAGTGCCCAGTGGGGTGGGGGGAAGCTCTGTAACCTCTGTAGTGTTCATTTAGGGATACATGCAGTCACAAAATCAGGAAATGCAGAAGGTAGGTTGTCCATTCAATGTTATTTGTCTTCAAGTTGGAAGGACAATTCTGTTATATTGAAGAACTTACTATGAAGCTGTGTCGGTATGATAGCAAATCCATTTTGGCACATCTGCAGTGGGCAGGTAAGAGCATAATTCTAAGGAAGGATGTCTGTTCAAGCCCTACTAGACCTGTATGTTTCCATAGGTCCTGTGGCCAGAGACAGCGGCTTCATCCTGAACATTATTGGTCGGAAAGGAGCCGGGGCAGGGGCGGGTATATGAAGGAATCAGTGATCATAGGCACTGAGACAGTGCACATAGTGTGCTTAAGAAATCCAAGCCATATGCCTGGTCAATATCCTTTGGTTATATCTCAAATCAGTTTTGAGTTCAGTTGATTGGAGGCTTCTGTTCAGAGTTTATTTGTGGTTCTGAGCCTGATCCCCTTGAACCACTTAGTCAGCAGTTCAGTCTGTTTGTAAGCCAATGGAGAGCAAAGGGCCAGCATGTCTTATTTATCTTCTTTACCCAGTCCTTGGAAGGAAGCTGCACACAGAGGCCCTCTGTGTTTGTTGAAATTACTGAACTACTGAGTGGAGAAGGGTTAATATATGGTGAGCACCTACTGGGCATGCTAGGCACTGATAATACAGTGAGGAATAGAGGCCTCTTTGCCCTCAGGAATCCATATTCAAGTCTTTCCTTGTGAATAATGAATGTAGAAAATGATCTGGACAGTGTAACACTGAATTGCCCGAGTTTGTGATTAATGGCTTGAAGGAGGTTTGTGGTACATTTTGGGCCATCTTTTCTTCTGCACATATTCTTAACCTGCTGAGAGAATGGAGAGATGGGCCTCCAACGTCCACCTGGATATGGCATGGAAACCTGAAACCAACACCTAATTTTCCCTTCTCTTGATCAATAGATGTTGACTCAGAGCAAAGCACTCATTGATCAGGCTGGTCTCTCTTAGAGAAATGCTAATTCCCCTCTTTGGGGTTGATGGCTGGGATCATCTTACAAACACACCATGGGTCATGCCTACAGTCTAAGATGTTGTTCAATAGCTCTCAGATCTAACTCTGTCACCTTAGTGAAAATGAGGCTGTAACAGACGGCACCTGGGAAGTTCTGAGTGGTCCCTCCTCACGCTCCCTCTTAGCATCTGTACATCTCTTTTCCATAGACCTTGTCGTTGCAGAGTGATCATTTACTGCTGTGTCTTCTTCACTTGGCTATGAGCTCCTTGAAGATCCAGACTGTTGTATGTGTCATTGACCCAGAATCACCTGAAGGGGAAGCTCAGAGCCATGATGCTAAGGAGGGAAGCATTCCCTGGCAGAAGCAAGGCAGTTAAAACCTCTGGCTTCCAGAATTGAGACATGTGTACCCCAATGTTCATCGCAGCCCTGTTTACAATAGCTAGGACGTGGAAGCAACCTAGACGTCCACTGGCAGATGAATGGATAAGAAAATTGTGGTACATATACACAATGGAGTATTACTCAGCTATTAAAAAGAACGCATTTGACTCAGTTCTAACGAGGTGGATGAAACTGGAGCCTATTATACAGAGTAAAGTAAGTCAGAAAAAAACACCAATACTGTATATTAATGCGTATATAGGGAATTTAGAAAGATGGTAATGACGACCCTATACACGAGACAGCAAAAGAGACACAGATATGAAGAACAGACTTTTGGATTCTGTGGGAGAAGGCGAGGGTGTTATGATTTGAGAGAATAACATTGAAACACGTATATTACCATATGTGAAATAGATGACCAGTCCAAGTTCGATGCATGAAGCAGGGCACTCAAAGCCGGTACACTGGTACAACCCAGAGGGATGGGATGGGGAGGGAGGTGGGGGGGGGTGGTTCGGGATGGGGGAAACATGTACACACCCATGGCTGATTCATGTCAACATATGGCAAAAACCACCACAATATTGTAAAGTAATTAGCCTCCGGGGTTCCTGGGAAAATCAGACAGGAAGAGAGGCTCATGCAGGGCCGCTCATCGCAGTGGCAGGGGTACCAGTCACGTGGAATATAATGTGAATGGTGTGCCTGGAGCTGCTTCTGTGAACACTTGCCTTCCCCCACCAGTGGTCACTCCTGTGCAAAGGGGCTGCCAGTTCTCCAAGATTAGAGAGAGGATGGGGATTTAGAACCATAGCCTTAGCAGTGTTGGCAGTAACCTGCAGTGTATTGGATGGGTGACTATGCCTCAGGGCTTTGCAGTGGGGATAGACAACAGGAAGAACACAAATCTAGGCATACTTTACCATCACTTAGAGTCATTGTCTTGATATCTTATTTATCTGGTTATCAGCCTTAGGCAGCCAGCCCATGGTAGCTCTTCAACACGTGATGGGGAAGGACTCACTGGATGACCACAGCTCATCCTTCATAATTCCTCTTACACAGTTACACACAGTAAGAATCATCAGTAAGCTAAGAAAACTTAAGGATACATTCAGACATTTCATGCCCACTGATGGACTGGGTTTTCTGCTTTTGCTCTCACATATTCCATTTCCTTGACAAAGGTCCATACAGTCAAAGCTGTGGTTTTTTCAGTAGTCATGTATGGATGTGAGAATTGGACCATAAAAAGGAGGCTGAGTGCAAAAAAACTGTTGCTTTCAAACTGGAGCTGGAGAAGACTCTTACAGATACCCTTGGACAGCAAGATCAAGCCAGTCAATTGTAAAGGAAATCGACCCTGGAAGGGTTGGAAGGACTGATATTGAAGCTGAAGCTCCAACACTTTGGCCACCTGATGCGAAGAGCCAACTCACTGGGAAAGACCCTGATGCTGAGAAAGACTGAAGGCAAGAGGAGAAGGGGGCAACAGAGGAAGAGATGGTTGGATGGCATCACTGACTCAAAAGACATACGTTTGAGTAAACTCAGGGAGATGGTGAAGGACAGGGTAACTGGGTGTGCTGCAGTTCACGGGGTCACAAAGAGTCAGACACGACTTAGTGACTGAACAACAAATCCCATTTTGAACATTTTAAAAAGAACATAAACTTTAGAATCAGATTCTGGCTTTATTACTCGTATGGTCTTGCACAAGTTCTGAGCCACATTTTCCTCATCTGAAAAATGGGGATAATGTTACCTAGCATAGATGCTTGCATGCTAAGTCACTTCAGTGGTGTCACCTCTTGTGACCCTATGGACTGTAGCCCTCCAGGCTGCTCTGTCCATGGAATTCTCCAGGCAAGAATACTGGAGTGGGTGGCCATGCCCTCCTCCAGGAGATCTTCCCAATTCAGGGATCGAACCTGTGTCTCTTATGTCTCCTTCATTGGCAGGCGTAATCTTTACCACTAGTGCCACCCGGGACGCCCAGCATAAGTTGCTTAGTAGTTATTATTATGCTTATTATTATCTGTCCTCAAAACCTACATCTTCGCCTCCTTTGTGTCCAGCACCTCGTTATCCTTTCCCACCGTGTTTGATTTCTCACAGACTTTTGGTATGACTGTGGTATGCCATGAGTTTCTAGTTTTCATCCTGACATTCTGGGTCTGTACTGTCCAGGATGGTAGCCACTAACCAGATGTAGATGGTTAAAATTTGAATTAATTAAATTAAGAGTTAAGCAGTAGGCACACTTCAAGTGCTCAGTGGACACATACAGTTACACGTTGGACAGCTAGCTATGACATATTGCGTTACTGCAGAAAGTTCTGTAGTTCTGTGAAGCCCTGGATACTCTTATCTCTGACATCTGGACTGTCACAGACTGAATCCCCCAGGAAACGGACGTGGTGGTGGAGATTTACATTCAGGAAATTGACTGAGGAGTGGTCTTGGGAACCAATCTGGGAGTGAGGGAAGTAAGATTAAGCAAAGGGAGAGGCTAAACTGTGAAGCAGCCACAGAGGGGGCCTCAGTGTATCTCAGGGAGAGCTCTGAACCTGGGATGGCTCTTCGGAAATACCTGAAATTGAGGCAACCATGCCAAACCTCTGTTCCCCTTCTCCCACAGTCATTGGATACTGGCTGACCCACTCTCCTCCTGAGGAAGGGGCATGTCCTTGGGGAAACAGATTACTTCTTGTAAGGGGGCATCCCAGGGAAGGGACTCAGCTGTGAGCTGTCAGATGCCAACACTGCTAGCAGCTGAGGAATAAGTGTCTCGGTCCCGAAGGAGCAATGGGGTGTCTCAGCAGTGTCCCCTACGTGGCCCCGTTGGAGCTTTGATGCTCTCTCACATTGTAGTCTGCTGATAACTGGATATCTTTGCTCGGGGCTTCTGGCCCATCAACTCCTTTCTGGGGCTGTTCTTATCCAGTGAAACACAACTGATGGGCCATAAATGAGAGCGTTTTTCAGAGATTCAACATTGTTTCCATCTTTCAAATGATGGCACTAATTAAAGCCTAAAGCAAGTGATTTTGGAGCCATATGTGTGTTATCTCTTCAGGTCTTAATCTTCTAACCTTTAAAATGAAAAGAAAAGGTGGAGTGAATAGAGAACAACCATGTAGCTGGGCATCAGCTGTCTTCTGCAGTCCAGTGTGGAGTGCTGAGCACAACAGTTGTCTTTGGGTGATTCTGATGTTAAGTAATAGAAATCAACTCAAGTTAATCTAAGCAAAAGGGAAATTTATGAGAAGGATACTTGTGTATCTCATGAAATCCAAGGGCAACCCAGTTGGAGTCCCATCTGCTGTTATACCAATTATCATGTTAGGTAGAACCACTTTTTCCCCCAATTAGCATACTCACATGTGGGAAGACCTCTGTTAATATTGGACTCTTGGCTACTTCCCACCCCTTCACTTACTCCTCCTTGGGGAAGGGTGACTTATTTAACTGGAGAATATGGAAGAATACATTGGGCATATTTGGCTTACCCTCTTTTGGGGATCTACTGCTTGCTGAGAACATACACTCTGCTCTGCTTCTTCATCCTGTGTGTTTTAAGATGCCTGGAAGGTGCTTTAGGGAAGTGCTGTGGTGTCCAGCACTGTCTGTGACTGGAAGGGTGGTTCTGCCCAACCTGAAGTTGTGAACTGGGAAGCCAACTTGGTCATATACCTAAAGCTGCGGTCGCTAAACTGCATCACAGATAAAGGGGCGTTTTGATTTCAGTCTATATCCCGTGTCTTCTCCTTGATTCAGAACTCAGGCAGGGAAGACGGATCTTTGTATTGGGCCTTTTCCAACTCCATTGCATCTCTCTTCTTTCATTTACTTCAGTTAAGCTTTTTCTGATTTTTTCATGAACATGGGAGATGAATGGTTTCACATTCTTCAGTTCCAAAGCCACTTGCAAAAACTGACTGATAGGCTTGCAATCTCAATTCCAAATTCATGGGATAAGAATATCTGATTGACTTAACTTTGGTCAGATGCTCACCTTTGGTTGAAAAAACTGGGCACAACTGGGTGGAGAAAGTGAGTAGGTAAGCTTCCATATTGCCAGTTCAGTTCAGAAACTCAGTCATATCTGACTCTTTGCAACCCCATGGACTGCAGCACGCCAGGCTTCCCTGCCCATCACCAGCTCCCAGATCTTGCTCAAACTCATGTCCATCGAATTGGTGATGCCATCCCATCATCTCATCCTCTGTCATCCTTTTTTCCTGCCAACAGAGGATGAGATGGTTGGGTGGCAATACAACATTAAAAGCTTACGTATTATAGAAGTGACTTTTCTGGGTGGCAAACTAGCTGTCAGAGAGTGAGTTGTGACTTCCCAAAGCAGTCTTTCACACATTCATGACAAAGGTTAGGTATTTTGAACCAACTAAACGTTTTCATTATATTGATTAAAAAGTGGCTTTTAAGTCAGTTCTTGTCATGGTGGTCTTCGTGCTTCTGTTGCTACGAATCTATATTCTTTTGAAATTGAGCTTTCAGCTCAGAGCTGTTTACATGCTGAACTCTAGATGGAGCCCTGAGAATCATCTAATTAAATAATTTCTTCAATCTGTTCCCCCCCAAAGGTCACATGCTATTGAAGGTTTTGCTGGGCCATTGTGTGCAAAGGAAGAGATAAAAGGGGCAAAGTCAGTATTTCATGGGACACAGGTCAAGCCAACAGGTAGTATGCTGCCAGAAGACAGATTCCCCTTTATTTAGAGTCAGATATCACCAAACTTCATACAAATGGTACCCTTCAATAGCTTGTCAAACCATCAGATAGTCTCTTACTTGAGTTGTGATGCTCCATAGTAAAATATATTATCAAACCAGAGCATCCTGTTTGCTTTTATTTTGGAGTAACTCATATTTTCTGGAAACCCAGAGCCAGCTCACAGTAGTTTTCTTTAATAATCATTAAGGTCATCTGACCTATGTCACACTAAAGGCAGGCTATCGATGATGAGCAACCCTGCTGAGAAATTAATCTTCAATCAACATGTGTATATGTGTCCTCTAGAAGTCACCATTGATATTGTGTGGTTTCTTTTACTGTAGAACCGAGGGGCATGTTACATGTCAAGATGAAATCAATGTGAAATTGATGGGCTGAGAGGAATTTGGTCTTAAGGGCTTTGCAATAGTATAACAATCAAGTTATTCTTTCCCCTGCCTTACTGAACTCTCTTATTTGCAGCAGCAAATTCTCCACCTAAAATTCTATGTTCACTTCCAACATAATTCCTTTTTTTTAAGTGCTCTTAATTTCATCGTTATATTTATTTTTGTTTTATTATAACATTGATATATGCTCACTTTTAAAGTTGGTAAAATAAAAAATGAGAAAGATGAAAAATTACTCATAATCCTACCATTATAACATTTTGGACTGTTCTCTACTAGTTTATTTGAATTTCAAAAATTAAGTTTATTTTATATCTGTAATTTTGTTTCTGCTTTTTTCCTGACTACTATTATAGCAGACATTAATCGTATTGTTATAACTGTCCTTTACACCCAAAATTTTTAGTGACTGCGTGACCATTCTCCTTTTGTTGGATATTTTGTTTGGTTTCAATATTTACAAAAGGTTCTGTAACTTTAGAACTGTATAGTTGATACTACAATTTGTATATTAGATGTACATTTATATATATGTATATATGTATTTTTTTTCCTTCAAATTAATTCCCAGAAGTGGAATTGGAATTACTAGGTCAATGCTTCTTTTTAACATTCTCTTCTTGACTCAGACCCCCAAAGATTTGCTGGATGCTTGAGAAAGATATGCTTTCTTGGTCTGAGATTGTTTGGGGATCTATTAAAACATGTTCTCTTCATTTCAGCAACAATGATTACATCCCCTTTTGCTTTGGATTGTTTTGAGATGCTTTCATTCTCCCTGGCCCCTACCCCCCAACACTCCCCAAAACGCACATGATTCCATCATAGAAAATGGGAAGTTTCTGCTGATCTTGTTTTGGCCAAGAAAGAAATCTGGCTGTTTTGAACACTATAGTTGAAAGTACAGGAGTTCTAAGTGATTTTAAGGTGATTCTTTTTTTCTTCTCTTTGGGCATGCTGTACACATTTGCCGGCGAAGGCAATGGCACCCCACTCCAGTACTCTTGCCTGGAAAATCCCATGGATGGAGGAGCCTGGTAGGCTGCAGTCCGTGGGGTCGCTAAGAGTTGGACACGACTGAGCGACTTCACTTTCACTTTTCACTTTCATGCATTGGAGAAGGAAATGGCAACCCACTCCAGTGTTCTTGCCTGGAGAATCCCAGGGACGGCAGAGCTTGGTGGGCTGCCGTCTATGGGGTCACACAGAGTTGGACACGATTGAAGCGACTTAGCATACACGTTTGCTACTGAAATCAGTGACCTCAAATGCCTGTGGAGTTACTGGGCTGGCCAAAAAATTCGTCTAGGTATTCCCAGGTTATAGAAAAACAGAGAAAACTTTTTGTCCAGCCTGATAAAAACCCTGGGTGGGCCCTCGAGGGACGGAAGAGGTCACGGTGGATTTGGAGTCATGATATCTGGCTCAGGCTCTGCTGTCCTGTCACCTTTGTGTCTGTTTCACTTACTGTGTTTATTTCCTCTCCACGGCCTCATTCAGTCCTTATGGTGACCCCCTGAGCTAGCAATCATCTCTCCCATTATATGGCTGGGAATACTCAGGGTGAGCAGTAACATAACTGCCTAAAGATAGGCTTTAGGAAAATCAGAATTCTGATCCTACACATTTGTCATTCCCATTGTCCCAGGCTGTTCTCGTTATCCATGTTTCCTTGAACAAGTACGTAACCCCTCTGAGTCTTACTCTGTTTAAGATGAAGATAATCGCACATACCCCACAGGGCTTTTGTGACAGTCAGATGAGACAGTTTAAATTGAGTGTGCTACTTAAAGTGGAATATAAGTGTTAGGAATTATGAGCATGCTAATGAAAAAGGTGACTAATGTTGTTGGTTTTTCTTCCCTGCCAGGGGTATTGCTTACTTGCTTGCTCTCTTGATTTTATTTAATTTTATTACTGAACCAAACTTGGGTCCACTTGGTGGTCTGCTGACACCAGATGGTGGTGAAGGAAAGTGCATCATTTATTGCAGGGCGCCAAGCAAGGAGGGCTGCTGCTGCTGCTGCTAAGTCGCGTCAGTCGTGTCCGACTCTGTGCGACCCCATAGACGGCAGCCCGCCAGGCTCCCCCGTCCCTGGGATTCTCCAGGCAAGAACACTGGAGTGGGTTGCCATTTCCTTCTCCAATGCATGAAAGTGTAAAGTGAAAGTGAAGTCGCTGGGTTGTATCTGACTCTTTGCCACCCCATGGACTGCAGCCTACCAGGCTCCTCCATCCATGGGATTCTCCAGGCAAGAGTACTGGAGTGGGTTGCCATTGCCTTCTCTAGCAAGGAGGGAGTCCAGGGCATCTAGTGGTTAAGAGACTGAACTCCCTGAAGGCTTTCAGGGAAACGTTTTATAAAGATAGGGTGAGGGAATGGGGTTGTGGAATGGGTGATCAGCTTGTGGACATTCTTCTGATTGGTTGTTGGTGAGGTAATCGGGGGTCAAAATCATCAACTCTCTGTCTGGGGTCTATGTGCTTGTGGGGAGCATACAGTTAACTTCCTCCATCTGGGGGTGGGGGGTAGGTTTCAGTATCTGTGAAAAAGCTCAAAGAACATGGTTCAGAATATTGTCTGTAGCCCTTGAGGAGGAACTGAAAGTCTCTGACTGTGTATAATGGCTAAACTATGGTTATTTTGTCTTGCTTGACTGTTTTCCTATCAAACTGCACTTCCTCACTTCTCTGATTCAACTTATTCTTTGGCCAAAGTTTTCCTACAGACAAAAGACAAGGATAGGACATGAGGGTAGTCCTGTTCTGGGAAGGTCCCACAGGGCCTTGCTTGGTTACACTTTTATTTTTTAATTGTATACAGTTGATTTAGGCTTCCCTGGCGGCTCAGTGGTAAAGAATCCACCTGCTGATGCAGGAGACCCAGGTTTGATCTCTGAGTCGGGAAGATCCCCTGGAGAAGGGAATGGCACCCCACTCCAGTATTCTTCTCTGGGAAATCCCATGGACAGAGGAACCTGGTGGGCTACAGTCCACGGGGTGCAGAGTTGGACACGACTCAGTGACTAAACAATGACAACAGTAGTTGATTTATAATGTTGTATTAGTTTAAGCTGTATAGCAAAGTGATTCACTTGCACATATATTTATGTATATACATGTGTATATTGTTTTTAAAATTCTTTTCCCTTATAGTTTATTATAGGTTATAATGTTTACTTACATTGGCTCATATAGGCTTCTAAAAATTTTGAGATTTATTTTTTAGTTTCTATTTTATAAGTTTTCATTTTATCTGTTTTCTTTTTAAAATTTTTTTGTCTAGTAAGTTTCAAGGAAATGAGATGCAAAAACAGTTAATAATTAAATGTTAAGGTATGGATTAAAGCAGAGCAAGAGGTTTCAGTTCTTTTAATGTAAGTTTCTCTATCTCATCACTATTGACATTTCTGGGTGGGATAATCCTTTGCTGTGGGAGCCTCGCCTGCATACTATAGGAGGTTTATCAGCATGCCTGGTCTCTGCCCACTAGATGCCATTGGCACCCCCATCCCATCTGTGACAATGACAAGTATCTGCAGATATTGCCAAATGCCCCTTGAGAATAGGGTATGTGTTTGTTCCCATTTAAAAATTACTACTTTAACAGAATGTCTGTCTCAAGAGATGCAAATTTTATTTACTGGGATCTTGGTTTGAATGTTTTTATTCCTTATTATGTCAAAGGTGTAATTTAGGAGGGTTAATTCTGCAAAGGAAACTATCTTTAGCATTTATTACCTTTAGCAGGTTGCCTTCAAGTTTTTGCAGCCTTGTTACTAGATGAACATTATTGTTGTCCTGATCGCCCAGACACTCTTCTCTAACTGCCAATACCAAATCCGAGCGCAAGAAACAAGAAATAAAGAAAAATAAATATCCACACAGTTATAATGAGAAGCTTGTTCTGGAGATAACAGCTCCTGTAAAACTTCCCATTTTTATTACCATTTTTGATCTCAAGAATGGATTTGTATTGTGCTATTTTCAGTTCTTGTTACCATCATTGTCACAACAGGGAATGAGCCAAATTGCAGTGCGGAGGAGAGTCTGTCACATGCGATTGTGTGGGGGCCCTGCCCTGACCTTGTGTTATTCCAGAGCAACAAGGAAGCACAGTCGCTGACCAGTGAGATGGGATCTCTGGAGAGATCGGAGGCCACTGAGGCCTGAGTGGCGTGCAGTTTAGCCCTGGAGGTTCTGTTTAGCAGTGTATATTGCAGCTGCTCCATCTGTCCAGAGTGTAGTATGGCACACAGGTACGTGACATCACTTGAAGGGAATCCTCGTCAAGGGAGAGAGGAGACCAAGAAGAGACCTAATATCCTTAACACCTACAATATGCTATTGGACTAAGAGCTTTTACAAGCGTTTGTTCACATAACCTTTACACCAAATGTATGATGTAAGTATTAGTATATCTAGTTTTTTACTCCAGGAAGTAAAGTAACTTGTCTAAGTTCAGGTAGAGCTTGGAGTTCAGATCATGGATTGAAAATCTCTATTTTTATTAACTCTGAGCACTTAATATTACTGAATTTTCAGATCTTTTCAGCTCATAGGAGGCTCAGTTCTTATTTTCCTGGTTGAGATTCCAAGAGATTTTGTCATTTAAGTTCTTTTTCTGACTCTAGTGTGGAAAATTCTGAAAGAGATGGGAATACCAGACCACCTGATCTGCCTCTTGAGAAATTTGTATGCAGGTCGGGAAGCAACAGTTAGAACTGGACATGGAACAACAGACTGGTTCCAAATAGGAAAAGGAGTATGTCAAGGCTGTATATTGTCACCCTGTTTATTTAACTTATATGCAGAGTACAACATGAGAAATGCTGGACTGGAAGAAACACAAGCTGGAATCAAGATTGCCGGGAGAAATATCAATAACCTCAGATATGCAGATAACACCACCCTTATGGCAGAAAGTGAAGACCTAAAGAGCCTGTTGATGAAAGTAAAAGTGGAGAGGGAAAAAGTTGGCTTAAAGCTCAACATTCAGAAAACGAAGATCATGGCATCTGGTCTCATCACTTCATGGGAAATGGATGGGGAAACAGTGGAAACAGTGTCAGACTTTATTTTTCTGGGCTCCAAGATCACTGCAGATGGTGACTGCAGCCATGAAATTAAAAGACGCTTACTCCTTGGAAGGAAAGTTATGACCAACCAGATAGCATATTCAAAAGCAGAGACATTACTTTGCCAACAAAGGTTCGTCTAGTCAAGGCTATGGTTTTTCCTGTGGTCATGTATGGATGTGAGAGTTGGACTGTGAAGAAGGCTGAGTGCTGAAGAATTGATGCTTTTGAACGGTGGTGTTGGAGAAGACTCTTGAGAGTCCCTTGGACTGTAAGGAGATCCAACCAGTCCATTCTGAAGGAGATCAGCCCTGGGATTTCTTTGGAAGGAATGATGCTAAAGCTGAAACTCCAGTACTGTGGCCACCTCATGCGAAGTGTTGACTCATTGGAAAAGACTCTGATGCTGGGAGGGATTGGGGGCAAGAGGAGAAGGGGACGACAGAGGATGAGATGGCTGGATGGCATCACTGACTCGATGGACGTGAGTCTCAGTGAACTCTGGGAGTTGGTGATGGACAGGGAGGCCTGGCATGCTGTGATTCATGGAGTCGCAAAGAGTCGGACACGACTGAGCGACTGATCTGATCTGATCTGATCTGACTCTAGTTAAAATTACAGTGGGCTTCTCATCCTTCTGACCCAGTGGGCTTGGACCAGAACATCTGGCTACACTGATCTTGCCATTCTCTGAACTTCCCATTCACTTAGTCTGTGCTGTTCATTGTCTAAATCCATCAGGGACTCCTTAGTCCTCTCGTGTGGCTGCTTCTGCAGTGTATGCCCATTTCCCCACAGACTTAAGTTCTTTAAAGGCAGAGGTGATACCTCATACTTGGAAGGCAGTGTAGCATACTGGTTTAGAGCACGGACCCTGAAGGTAGACTGCCTGGGTTCAGATACCATCATTTCCGCTGTATCAGGCAGGGTAGGCTGGAGTGTGCGTCATTAACAGACAACCCTAGACTGTGTGGAGGCTTGATACACCCAGCAAAGGTGTGTTTTTTGCTCATGGTAAGTGGCCCACTGAGGTTGGCAGGAGGCCTGTAAGCATCATAGTCACTTAGAAACGTGGACCAGTGGAGGCTCCATCCCAGTACCTCCTCAGTGATCACCGAGCCAGGGCACAGATAACCTGGCAGATCACACCCTGGCTCACAGAGGTTCTGTGAGCGTGTGTGTGCTAAGTTGCTTCAGTTGTGTCTGACTCTCTGAGATCCTATGGATGTAGCCTGCCAGGCTCCTCTGTCCATGGGATTTCCTGGGCAAGAATATTGGAGTGGGTTGCCATGCCCTCCTCCAGGGGATCTTGCCAGCCCAGGGATCAAACCTGTCTCTCTTACCTCTCCTCCATTGGCGGTTCTTTACTGGTAGGGCCACCTGGGAAGCCCCCATAGAGTTTTAAGCCACATTAAATTCTGTCACTGCTCTGAGTAGATCAGAGGTATTTGCAAACAGCTCAGGTCTTCTGCCGGAGAAGGCAGTGGCACCCCACTCCAGTACTCTTGCCTGGAAAATCCCATGGGTGGAGGAGCCTGGTGGGCTGCCGTCTATGGGGTACACGGTCAGACACAACTGAAGCGATTTAGCAGCAGCAGCAGCAGCAGATCTTCTGTAATTTCTTGCTAGCAGTAAAACTTGAGGCACGTTGTTTAAAATTTTTGTGCCTATTTCCTTTTATTTAAGATGCGGGTAATAGTAGTACTTAGCTCTTGTGAGAATTAAGGGTGACGTATATGTAAAGTGCTCAGTGTGGATGGTGTCCAGCTCATTGCTGATGCGGTACGAGTGTTGGCTGGTGCTCCTTGTAAATACTTAAAGTCAGAGCTACTTGCTTGTTTCTTTTTATTCACATCTCTACCTGGGAATCCGAAATCCTGAAGGTACCAGCATTGGCATGCTTCTGGCATGACATCTTGATAGAGTTACTTTCTGATCTTTCATCTCTTATTCATGTAGGGACAGACATTTCAACTAGTGGTTGTGTGTGCTGTTCTCTTGCCTTATAGCTTAGCTTTCTTCTGAAAAATCGATTTTACTGCAAAGGTTCGGCTATCGCTTTTCCACTGCAGCGCCTACCCCCTCTTTCACAGAAAATGGCATTCTAAACAACGGTTGATAGTTCAGAAGCATAATTACCTTTTGAAAATAAACTTCACCAGAAGGGCCAAATTAAATATCTGCCTAGGTTTGGTTTAGAGATTTTTGTTCTTTTGGTGGCTCAGATGGTAAAGAATCTGCCTAAAATGTAGGAGACCCAGGTTCGATCCTTGGGTCTGGAAGATCCTCTGGAGAAGGGAATGTCAACTCACTCCAGTATTCCTGATTCCATGGACAGTGGAGCCTGGTGGACTACAGTCCATGGCACTGCAGAGTCAGATACAACTGAGCAACAAACACACACATTCTTATTTTCTGGATAGACTCCCCTAAATAACTTATCAGATCCTTAGCACTGTTGGGAAGGAGTTTTTTATTGGCTCAAATTACTGTGCTCAGCACTGCTTTGGGGCCTGGGTGGGGTGGAGTGGGTGGGCGGGGAAGCATAGGATTACCAGCTGCAGAGCCTGACAGAACTTTCAGGCTTTCCATCAGAAATTATTAGCATTAGTTAGGAAAAAGAAAAAATCGAGTTTTAGAAAAGCTGCCTAGAATAATAAAAAACAGGCTCTATTCTAATAGAGAAGAAATGTGGTTTGGCATCAACAAGGGAGTGGATAAGATTCAGTGTAACCAGAAAAATGCAGCTTCCAGCCTCAATCCTGTGATCAAAGCAAATGTGTTCTTCTGAGTGGTTAGTTGCTCAGATATTTGCTTTAGCACACCCACCAGGGGGCCTCAGTGAATTTTTTTTCTCTCTCCAGGAAGGATGGTAAATAGAACTTTGATCCAATGGTGAGTGTCTATTTGCATGATGTCTCCAGCTTTGTCTTTCTAAATCCACAGAGCCTCCTTCCATTCTATTAAGGGCTCCACTAAGCCCACAACGAGCAGGGGTGGCACCTGGTGGTTTGTGCTGACACCCCCTGCCTTGAACTGAGCCTTAACCTGATTCAGCTGCTGGTTTTTTCTATCGCTGATTCTAATTCCTCTGGGATGTTGCCTCCCTCTTCACTTTCCTTTCGGTCATCTTTTGTACCCTTTCCTCTCTCACCATTTCTCTTGATCTCTACTGGTCTAGCTTGCATATCAGATTTTGCTTGAGTGTCATTCAGCTCAGCAGGCTAGGTATTATTTTGTTCTGTTTCTTGATGGAGGAAAATAAGACTAAAGCAAAAGAATGGGCTTCCCAGGGGGTGCTAGATGTAAAGAATCTGCCTGCCAATGCAGTATACACAGAGATATAGGGTTTGATCCCTGGGTTGGGAAGATCTCCTGGAGCAGGAAATGGCAAACCTTCCCAGTATTCTTGCCTGGAAAGTTCCATGGCTAGGGTCTGGTGGGCTACAGTCCATGGGGTTGCAAAGAGTCGGACACCGCTAAGCGCGCGCACGCGCGCACACACACACACACACACACACACAGAAAGAAGGTGCGGGCATCTCAGCGTAGCTTCTGTGCTTGGCGCCCTCCAAGTCCTATGTGTTGGATCTGGGCTGGAAGTTAGGACTCACTAGTGGGTAAGTCACCCACTGACAGACGTTTGACACTGCTGATGACAGCCTTGGAATTACCTGTCTACATATGGCATTTTGATTAACCTAGCAGCCCAATGAAGTGCTTGCCGTTATTATGTCCACTTTACAGTTAGGAAAAAGGAAGCCTGAAGAAGCGGAGGGATTGCCAAGGTCATACAGATTTGACTCTAGAAAGTCAGATTCTGAAGTCTGTCATCAAAATGAACGTTTGTGTCTCCTACAAAGTTCTTATGTTGAAACCTCATCCCTGGTGTGAGGGTATTTGAAGGTGGGGCCCTTGGGAGGTGATTAGATCCTGACAGTAGCGCCCTCGTGAATGGAATTAGTGCCTGTATAAAAGAAACCCGAGAACGTGCTCGTGACCCTTTAGTCGTGTGAGGACTTGGCAAAAAAGATGGCCACATGTGAATCAGGAAGTAGGCTCTTGCTGGACCCCGAGTGTTCAGACATCTTGATCTTGGACTCCCCAGCCTCCAGAACTGTGAGAAATAACTCTCTGTTGCTTAGAAGCTACCCATTTTGTGGCATTTTGTTGTATCAACCCCGTCAGCCTAAGACAGAGCCCAAGCTCTAAACCACCTGGTGATGAGACGTTAGCCTCTTTGGGTCTTAGTGTTTTCCCACGCAACATCATTCAGTTATCCTGAGGTTTCTCAGTCATAGCACTATTGATATTTTGGCCAGGTAATTCTTTGTTATGGCATTTATCTTGTATATTGTTAGACATTTAGCATATTTTTGGCTTGTACCCACCAGATGCCAACAACTCCCCTGCCTCCCTCGCCCAGTTGTGATAAAGAAAAATGTCTCCAGTCTTTGCTGAATGTCCCAGCCAGGGCGAGTTGGTGGGTGGTGTGAAACTGCCCCTGGCTGAGAACCACTGGCCTCAATAATTTCCATGGTACTTTCCAGAATCAACTGTCTATGGTTCCTTGTGTGTTTCTCTGGTTTCCCTTTCTTAGTTCTACTTTTGTGTTCTTGTTTATCCTTCTGTAAGTTAGGGATAATTAAAGTGCCCACCTTCACATATGGTTATTTTGAGGATCAAATGCTGTAACGGTGCTAGGTCTTAAGGACAGTCTTTGGCACATTTAAGTGCTTGATGGGACCATCTGTGTTGTTGTTAAAATCCTTGTCCCTATGAGCAGATGAACCCTATCTCCATTTGTCAGAGACAAGCTCTGTCCCAGCTCACTGTGAGGCGAGAGGAGAGAGGAACACAGCCACTCTGGAGACCTAAAGGAAGCCCTCCTCTGTCCTCTTGGTCTGCAATCCATATGCAGTATTGCAGGCGAGAGGTTCTTGTGGTTTGGGGGAAATAGGAGCAGACTTTAAGTGGAGTCAATTAATTGTAGCAAGTCACTCTCCTTTCAGTCAGATTTAGGTAATGGCTTATCTCACATGACCAACCCTGCTGTTCATCATCTTCACTAAGAAAACCCTCTGCTGCTTTCCATCTGTGAATTCTGAAGAGAGGCTGATAGGTTTCCCTTGTTTAAATATGGCACAGATGTATTTTTAAGAACCCATTCCTCCTGAAGGGAGTGCAATTGACAGACTCGTACCTGAACGCTCACGTGATATACCGATGCACTGTGGAGCTTGGCGTGGCCGTTTTTCAACCCACCCTAGAGCATTTTCTGTTTCTTTCCTTGGTTCTATTTTAGACTCCTACTTTACATACTACCTGCAACTGAGGCCAGAAATTATCTTCCTCAGAGAGAAAACTAAGAATATTTTTCTTCTGCAAAGTTTTAAGATCCTTCTCCCTTCCTCTTCATAACCAGACATATGTAATGTCCCCATTTACCTGAAAGATATTTATAGCTTTTCCTTCTGCTTACCTTTCATACTGCAACCATTGGGTCAGGTATCTCTTTAGCCAAAATCTTTTTGGTTTAGAATGGATACATGTATATGGATGGCTGAGTCTGAGCTTTCCCAGTGGCTCAACAGTAAAGAATCCACCTGCGATGCAGGAGCCACAGGAGATGCAGGTTCGATCCCCAAGTTGGGAAAAATCCCTGGAGGAGGGCATGGCAACACACTCCAGTATTCTTGCTTGGAGAATCCCATGGACAGAGGAGCCTGGCGGGCTGCAATCCATGGGGTCGTAGAGTCAGGCACGATTGAAGTGACTGAGCACACACATGGCTGAATTCCTTTGCTGTCCCCCCAAAACTATCATAGTGTTGCTAATTGGCTTTACTCCAATATAAAAGAAAAAGTTTAAAAAAGAAGGGAAAAAATCTTTTTTGGGGAATGAGGCCTTGTGAGTGGTTGAACTGGGCCAAAAGTCTCCTTTGAAGCCATAGTTTCACTTGCCTGTTGACCTTTTGAGGTGCTGCTTCAGGAAACAGCGTCAGGTACCTTCTACCTTTCTTGCAATATCTCGCCATTGTGTATCCTTTACAGTTTCTGTTCTGTCCTCTGCATTAGTCTCGTTCTTTCCTTCTCACTCTCGTATGAACTTCATTTACCATCCAGAGGAGGAAGAGGCAGAGAAGTGTGTTTCCTACTGCCTTCTGGTCCAGAGGGAACTTGTAGGCAAAGGCACTTCCCACAAAGATTTACTCCACAGACGATCGATTGTTGGATATTGTCATGGAATTGAGTACCTGGTGGTGGTGAACATCACGTGTGCTGGGTTAAACATTAGTAATTTTAAAAAATTAGAGCATTTCTCAGACTTTTGAACATGGTAATATGAATTGTGAATTTTTAAGAAGAAAGATGACAAATTCAAGTTTCTCAAATTTATTGCATATCCCTCCTTTTTATAGCAGAGGATCTTACAGTTTTTGGTGCAACACATTTTGGGAAGCACTGTTATAGGATATTTTACTTGTATTCTAAATACTCCTTGAAATTCTATATTTTTGATATTTTAAAACCAAAATTTTCTTGCTTTTTAATCTAACAGTGGGCCTTCTGATGGCTCGAAAGAACATGAATTTACAAAAACACAAAAAGCATAGCCTAGGTAGGATTCCTTCTTGAAAAGTATTAAAGAACACAATGCTTTGTGTTACTGATGTAATAAATGAGATGAACTTAATGAGGATACACCTGTGGAAAAGATTTTACTTCCTTAATGATGACTTTAAAAAGGCAAGAGCAGCACTGACTCGCTTACCTCTCACTGTGTCTTGTGTAGACACAACTTTCCAGGCACTTTGAGTTAGAAAGTACCATAGTTTCCCTGTACCCACAGTTTGGCTCTCTGTGGTTTTAGTTACCTGTGGCCAACTGCCTTCTAAAGTTATTAAATGGAAAATTCCAGAAATAAACAAGTCATAGGTTTTAAATTGCATGACATCCTGAGCAGCGTGATGAACTGTCCCTCAGTCCTGGTCAGTCCTGCCCAGGACATGAATGATCTTTCTGTCCAGAGCATCCTGCTCATTATTCACTTAGTAGCCATCTCAGTTATCAGATTGACTGTCGTGGTACCATAGTGCTTGTGTTCAGGTAACTCATTTTATTTAATAATGGCCCCAAAGCACACGGGTTTGATCCTTGCCTTGGGAAGATCCCCTGGGGAGGGCATGACAACCCACTCCAGTATTCTTGCCGGGAAGATTCCATGGACAGAGGAGCCTGGTGAGCTACAGTCCATAGGGTCACAAAGAGCTGGACACGACTGAAGTGACTTAGCCCCAGAGTGCCAAGAGTAGTGGTGCTGGCATGAGATGTTCTCTTACTGTGCCTATAAACGAAACCTTACCACTGGCATGTATGTATAGCGAAACAATAGTAGATATAGGGTTCAGTGCTATTTGCAGATGCAAGCATCCATTGAGGATCTTGGAGAGTATCCCCTGTGGAGAAGGAGAGATTATTGTAGTGTCATTTAGGGTAATTAAGACTCATGTATGGATATGAGAGTTGGACTGTGAGGAAAGCTGAGCACCGAAGAATTGATGCTTTTGAACGGTGGTGTTGGAGAAGACTCTTGAGAGTCCCTTGGACTGCAAGGAGATCCAACCAGTCCATTCTGAAGGAGATCAGCCCTGGGATTTCTTTGGAAGGAATGATGCTAAAGCTGAAACTCCAATACTTTGGCCACCCCATGCGAAGTGTTGACTCATTGGAAAAGACTCTGATGCTGGGAGGGATTGGGGGCAGGAGGAGAAGGGGACGACAGAGGATGAGATGACTGGATGGCATCACTGACTAGATGGACGCGAGTCTGAGTGAACTCCAGGAGTTGTTGATGGACAGGGAAGCCTGGCGTGCTGCGATTCATGGGGTCGCAAAGAGTCGGACACGACTGAGCAACTGAACTGAACTGATATATGTATTTTTTATCTGATTTAGGGTAATGTAAACCACAGGTTCAATCTCACATCCAGTTCAGCCTTCTCCCTTCTCTCCAGCAGGCTGGAGTGTGGCTAGGGGACCTCTAATGGGACATGTGGTGTGATTGTTCTTCTTTGCTATCTCCTGTTCGATTATTTCTCTTGTGTATCCTAAGTCTCATAGATTTGGAGTAAGGAGAAAGAAGACTGGAGGAAAAAAAAAGGCAAAAGTCTTTTGCTTTGTCTTATTGCTACTTGCATATGGCTTATTGTAATTTATGCTTTCCACAATGGGTGTCTAAATGCTGGCTCTTTTTGTCTTGGGCATTGATGGATATTCTGCAGGCTGACTGGACCACCCACTGTGTGCACCCAGTAAGGGCAGTGCACTTTCTAACTGATTTCCTATGGCTTCTACTACTGCTGGTGGTCGACCCAAATCTTGGACTGCTGGCCAGAGTACTTAAAAGGTGGCCCATTTATCTTCCAAGGCATCCACTTCGTTCTCAAGAAATTGATGCAGCCTTACTGGGCAATCTGTCTTTGCTATGCCATCAAGGCTTCTCCAGCCTGACTCCTACCTTCAGAATTCTCCAGATGACAGGCAGATCTACTGTGGATGTGAAATTTCAGTGGACACATATCAAAGTCTCATGAAAACTTCTTTATCCCCCTTCATTCAGGTGGCTGCACTGGTTTAGTTCTCCAAGTGTCTGCAGCTCAGCAAACATCTAGATGACCTGAGTAAGGCCAGCCTCCTTTCACACAAGGCTGTCACTCTTTGGACACTTTTTTAGACCTTTCTTTTTTAATTTCTGAGGAGGGAGGCATTCTCTATCCTCTCCAAATAGAGGAGGGGCAAACAATCCATTGCACTTTCACCTCAGGAAAATCTCCTACAAATTCTCTCCTATTGCCTCTTGGAATTTCTTGTTTTCCCTTATTGAGACAATTAGGTAGGTGTTGGGATTAATAATCACTGGGGGCAGTTCTATTATTTTTATTATGATAAAACTAACATTCTTTTTTTAAGGAAGTGATGAGGCATGAATCTTTATTATATAGTTTATTTTGTTACAAGCTTATATAATTTAAATTTCAGAGGTGGTTATATATAATTATCAGCTCATAAAATTCCTGAAATGTTAACAGTTGGCTCTTATGAGCTTGTGAGCTGGCTTCAGCATACCACTGCCAAAGTGATTTTTTAAATTAATTTTTATTGGAATGTAGTTGATTTACAATGTTATATTTCTGCTGTACAGCAAAGTGAGTTGGTTATTAATATACATATATCCACTCTTTTTTTAGATTCTAGCCCCATATAGGTTATTACAGACTATTGAATAGAGTTCCCTGTGCTATACAGTAGGTTTTTATTAGTTATCTATTTTATATAGTGTGTGAAATTAGCATTTTTTCTTCGTGTTAACTTACAGTCTATTGAATTGCAATAGACAACAGGAAAAGACTGATTTAGTTTCTCAATGCAAATATTCTTTATAATATTTTCTTTTGTTTGTATTGATTAATTTCTAAAACAATTTCCATTGTCTGAAAGTCTTTTGTTATTAGAGTTATTGCAATGTGAATACGTGCCTCATTCATATGCTCTTTTCTTGTGCTCTCTTCCCAGGAATGGCACATCTAGGTTAAAGGGCATTAAGGACTCCCCAGCTCTTGCCACATGATGGCTAAAGCATGGAGTAGATGACTGCTAAGTGCTTAGGAGGGAGTTTATTAAACTTTTGAATAACACTACATGTACATGTACAGGAGCTAGAATAGTAAGCACTTAGTGGATTTTATATTTAATTTCAGGAAATGAAATGGTCTAATTAAACAATTCTGGGTAATCATTTTTAATTTTAGCTACCTAGAGCTGTGTCCTCATTGGAAAAGACCCAGATGCTGGGAGGGATTAGGGGCAGGAGGAGAAGGGGGATGACCGAGGTTGAGATGTTTGGATGGCATCACTGACTCAATGAACATGAGTTTGGATAAACTTCGGGAGTTGGTCATGGACAGGGAGGCCTGGTGTGCTGCGATTCATGGGGTCACAAAGAGTCGGACACGACTGAGCGACTGAACTGAACTGAGAGCTGTATCACCACACCAGTTCCGTGACCTGGTTGGGCTGGTTTCCCATGAAGTGTTAGTCTCTTGGTCACGTCCTACTCTTTACCACCCCATGCACTGTAGCCTGCCAGGCTCCTCTGTCCATGGAATTCTCCAGGCCAGAATACTGGAGTGGGTAGCCTTTCCCTTCTCCAGGGGATCTTCCTGACCCAGGGATCAAACCTGGGTCTCCTATACTGCAGGCAGATTCTTTACCTCTGAGCCACCAGGGAAGCCCCTGTTGTTTGCTTGGTCTCAGGTAGTATCATTTTCTGCTGGCTTCTCCACCTGTAAGTCACTCCCTTACGTCTCCCGCCCCCGCCACTCCCCAGCTGTCTCTTTGGGCAACATCAAACTGTTGATTTTAACACATTTAGTTAGCATTTAGCTGGGCCCAGGGAACTCTGGGTTAACTTCTAAAATGTGTTTATGATGCAAAGATATATTTTGTAAGCCTTTCACTCAGGGGAGGAATAAAAAAGTATAGAGGTTTGAGGTTTTAAATAGTCGCCATCCCAGAAAAGCACAGAAACCAGACAAATAAGTAACCCAGGAGTCCAAAGGAACCCAAAGCCCACAGCTCTGTTTCCTCTTGAGCTGGGGGCTAACATTGTTTTGCCTTCACTCAGGCTGGGCTGTCTACTGGGAAAGCAGCACTAATACCTGTCAGGCAGGAACCCCTGAAGTGGACAACACAAGAAGCTCCTTTTATGAAGGCACTGATTTTCAAGTGTTCCAATCTCCTGGAGGTATGTTGTCATTTCTGAAGCGTTCACAACATGCAACGGCAAGAAAGAGAGCCTTTGTTTGCTCTATTTAAGGAGGAAAATTGAGATGCAGCTGGGAGAAGCAGGAAGCATCCAGTCAGCAAGATAGCAAGGAGAATTTATATTACATGGCAGCCTGTGGATGCGTTTGCTTTAGGACAGACACAGTGCTGCCTAAGCAAGGCAGGATGTAAATGATTTTTAAAAAAACAAGTGTTAACCCATGTTTTGACTTGAGGTGGTGCCCTGTGAACCTGGGTATTCAGTAAACGCTCTGAATGAATGGGGGCTCTAGTCCAGAGCTTGCTACAGAGCAAGCCCTCAATACAGTTCTTTGACGGTCTTGCTCGCTATTTTGTAGCATTCCCAACTTGGCATACAAGGAGGATAATAAAGTACATGTGCTGTGCTCACTTGTGTTTGACTCTTTGTGACCCCATGGACTTGTAGCCCGCCAGGCTCCTCTGTCCATGGGATTTCCCAGGCAAGAATACTGGAGTGGTTTGCCATTTCCTACTCCAGGGGGTCTTCCCGACCCAGGGATCAAACCCACATCTTTTGCATCTCCTGTATTGGCAGTTGGATTCTTTACCACCTAAGGAGGCCAATAAAGTACATATTGATAGAAAAGCTTTTCCATTATCCTGACTGCTAGTGCCACTTATAGCAGGATGTAAGGAAAATTCATGGGGTTCCATTATTTCCAGTGAACCACTTCATCCCTGATCATCAGATGTCAATAACATTCAGGAGGCCTTCAGAGCTCTGTGACTTCCTAGTAAAATCCAGCACGCTTTGCCTCAGCTCCGTAGCCTCCTCACCTCTCCTGAAGTGTGTCAGCTCATGTCCTCCTGGAAGCAGACTCCAGGGCAGAGTTGCAAGTGTGAGAGATTTATTGTGGAAGATGTCCACGGGAGATGATGGGAGAATAGGCAGACACAGGCAAGGAAAACCTCAGACCTAGAAACAGTTTTGATATCTGTAGGAAAAGGAGGGGGATGGAAGGAGATTGGTAGGGAGAGCCTCAGACTGTAGGGTGGCCCTGAGATGGTCTTGACAAGGGCAGTGTGGGGACTTAGACAAAGAGAAGTCCTGCAGTTGACAGGAATGGTCTTTTCTCTAGCACTTCCCCCTTGCTTGGTCTGGCTGGGAGGAACCCAGCAAAAGTGTGGTCTTGGGGTGAACACTGCGGTGGGTCACTAAGACGGGGCAGCTGGTGGTTGTGAGTTAAAATAAGGTTCCCTTGAGCAGGGGGATCAGAGCAGCTGGCACCCCATGCTGCCATCCATGACACCATCCACTCCTTTACCAACTGTGAGATGGATTCTGAAAAGAACCCTCTCATTAGAATCCACATTCTATCAGACCTGATCATATTATGCTTTATAGTCCTGTTTGCCTCATACACAGTCAAAAGCCTAGGCTTCAGGAAACCTATTGTTTTTTCTTTGAGGTATAGTACAACAGATGTTTAATGTTATGTGAGTTTCAGGTACATAATATAGTGATTCACAGTTTTTAAAAGTTACATTCCATTTACAGTTATTATAAAATATTGGCTGTACTTCCTGCATTGTACAATATATCCTTGTAGCTTGTTTATTTTTTACATAGTAGTTTGTAACTCTTAATGCTGTGCCCCTATATTAACCCTCCCCTCTTCCGTCTTTCCATAGGTAACCACTAGTTTGCTCTCTATATCTGTGAGTCTGTTTTTTTTTTTCTGTTATATTCTCTATAGTTTGTTTTATTTTTTTAGATTATATGTGTGCATGATATCGTACAGTATTTGTCTTCTCTGTCTTATTTCCCTAAGCATGATACCTTCCAAGTTCATCCATGTTGTAACAAATGGCAAAAATTTCATTCTTTCTTATAGCTGAGTAATGCTCCATTGTGTGTGTAAGCATGCATGTGTATATATCACATCCTCTGTTGTCCACATGTAACACCCATATGGCATTCTTTTTTACTTATTTATTATTATTTTTAAACTTTACATTTTGTCTTGGGGTATAGTCAATTAACAGTATTGTAACAGTTTGAGGTTAACAGAGAAGGAACTCAGCCATACATATTCATGTATCCATTTTCCCTCAAACTCCTCTGGCATCCAGGCTGCCACATAACATTGAGCAGAGTTCCCTGTGCTATACAGTAGGTCTTTGTTGGTTATCTATTTTAAATAGAGCAGTGTGTACATATTCATCTCAAAATCCCTAACTATCCTTTCCCCTCTGACACTGCTGTTCCCTGAATCTCTTTCTGTTTTGTAAGTAAGTTCATCTGTATCATTTCTGTTTGGATTCCACATATAAGGAGTGTCATGCAGTGTTATACATCTGACTGTGTTGGGTCTTAGTTGCAGCCCCCGGGATCTCTTGTTGTGGCATGTGGGCTTTTCTACTTGTGGCGTGTGGGCTCAGTAGTTGTGGCGTGTGGGCTTAGCTGCCCTACCACATATGGGATCTTAGTTTTCTGACCAGGGGTCGAATCTGCGTCTCCTGCATTGCAAGGTGAATTTTTAACCACTGGGCCACCTGGGAGGTTCCCTTGTATGGCATTCTAAATATCTTAATGAGATTCTGACACCACTCCCTGTCCACCCAAACCTTTCCACCTGCTCTCTTGACCTCTCAGTGTCATGAGCAAAACTGCCCATATCCTCAACTCTTTGAAGAATGTTGTCTTCCCCTTATTCTCACGGAACCTGACTTACCCCAAAGACAGTGCTTCCTTCTCAAGTGGTGATTATTTTTTGTCTCATAAGAATATATCCTGGTTATGGAGGAGAGTGGAGTGGACTAACTGCTTACTTATTATTTCTCTCTAAAATACATTCTCCCTCCTTCCTTTCTCAGTGTAGTATCTCCTTTAAAGCAGTGGTTCCCAACCTTTTTAGCACCATGGACTGGTTTCATGGGAGACAGCTTTTCCCGGCTCCCCATGGGGAGCGGCTCTAAATACAGATGAAGCTTCGCTTAGTTACCCACTGCTCACCTCCTGTTGTGCAGCCTGGTTCCTAACAGGTCATGGGCCAGTAGTGATTCATGGCTCAGGAGGTTGGGTACTCCTCCTTTAAAGACACCGTCAAATGATACTCCATACTCACTTCCTTGTTACTATCATGTCTCAATCCAAGGTCACTCTCCTCATTCATAGAAGATTTAGTGCTGTCTTCCTTTTTACCACTACCTCTGTTTTTACCTTTTTTTTTTTTTTTAAACTGGCTGATCTATCCAGTTTTCTGGCTGATCAGGTGGATGAATTATTCCTGGTTCGAGCTAGGGTCAACCTCTCTACTTGGCACTGGATCCTTCCCCTGTCTACTCAGGGACATGACTCTTAAAATTATCTCTTCTGCATTCAAACTGTGCCCACTTACCACTGGATTATTCTTATCAGCTGGTAAATTTCTTATTTTAATTACATAATAAATAATAATAAATAATTATTTTTCATTCTAAAATAAAGCCCCTGTCTTGACTTAACATTTGCCCTAGTTGTCACCCCATCTAATCCTCTCCTTTAAAGCAAAATGCCTCATTTATACCTTGATGTCCTCACGTCTCTGAACGTTTCACATAGTTTTCTATGCCCTTATCTTTTCACCATTTCCTTCACTTAGGTTCAGAATCACCATACTCACTGCTGCCCCCGCTCCTTCACTTTTGGTGGCTTCTCCTCCATTTCCTCTCCCTGGCTTTACTGAGATATAATTGAAAAATAACATTGAGAAAAATAATATTCATCTTAAGTTTAAGGTGTACAACATGATGATGTGATGTACATGTATATTGCAAAATGATTACCACAGTAAGGTTAATGAACACATTCATCACTTTATGCAGTTACCGTTTTTTTGGTGTGTGTGAGTATATTTTAGATCTGCTGTCTTAGCAAAGGGGAAGTGTATGATACAGTATTGTTGACTACATTCATGGTGCTGGGTATTAGATTCCCAGAATTTATTCATCTTATAAATGAAAGTTTGTATTTCCTGACCAAGTTCTCCCAATTTCTTCCACCCTGGAGCTCCTGGCAATTGCCAATCTATTTCTTTGAATTTGACTTTTTTACATTCCACGTATAAGTGAGATCATGCAGTGTTTGCCTTCCTTTGTCTGACTTATTTCATGTAGCATAATGCCCTCAAGATTCATCCATGTTTTTGCAAATGGCAGGATTTTCTCCTTGTTTATAGCTGAATAGTATTCCACTGTGTACATAGTTGGCCCTCTGTGTCACTGGCCTCCACATTCAAATATTCAACCAATCACAGATCTAAATATATATATTTTTAATTCCAGAAAGTTCCAGAATGGAAAACTTGAATTTTCCAGCAAACTATTTGCATAGCATTAACACTGTATTTGTGTTTTTACAGAGCATTTATATGATAAGTAATCTAGAGATGCTTTAAAGCAGGGGTCCCCAGCCTCCAGGCCGCAGACTAGTACCTGCCCTCAGATCGGTGATGGCTTTAAATTAGAAATAAAATACATAATACATAAAAATACATAATACATAAAATACATAGGCATCCTGAAACCATCCCCCTCCCCAGGTCTGTGGGAAAATTGTCTTCCATGAAATTGGTCCCTGGTTGGGGACCACTGTTTTAAAATATACGTGAGGATGTGTACAGGTTATTTGCAAATACTATGCCATTTTATATAAGGGACTTGAGCATTCTCAGATTTTGGTATCTATCAGTTCAGTTCAGTTCAGTTGCTCAGTCATGTCCGACTCTGTCACCCTATGGACTGCAGCACACCGGGCTTCCCTGTCCGTCACCAGCTCCCGGAGCTTGCTCAAACTCATGTCCGTCAAGTCAGTGATGCCATCCAACCATCTCATCCTCTGTCGTCCCTTACGCCTCCCGCCTTCAATCTTTCCCAGCATCAGGGCCTTTTCCAGTGAATCTATGGAAATCCTGAAACCAGTTCCCAACAAATACTGAAGGAATGACTATAAATCCTCCTTCATTTTTTGAACTTTGAATGTTAGCATGCCTTGGGGTTCAGGCCCTCGTATTTCTCTATTTACACCAACCCCTTAGCTGATTTCATGTAGATTCTTCACTGATCACTACATTCCTACATACAGCTGCTTAATGACAGTTCACCAAGTGCATATGAAACTAACCACAGCCAAATAGCACCATTGGTTTTCTTTTATCTTAGCATGTGCATATGTACATGCATATATACACTCCTGCATTCTTTCTTCATTTCAGGTATGGCACATACTCCCCCAGTTGCTAAGACCAGCAGCCATGGGGCATGTTTAATTCCTCTCTCTCCTTCACAAACTATATCCCTTTGCTTTGTCAATAAATCCCATTAGCTCTAGCTCCAGATCATATCCTGAATATGATATCTTTTAGCCATCACCACTAATAGCATCCTGTTAATGCTCACCATCACTTCTCTCCTATGATTGCAATGATTTCCTCAGTGGTTTTTCCTTTCTAATTTTTCCTCACTGCTGCTCATTCTCAACATCATAGACAGATTTTATGGAAATAAGATCACATCGTATGCCTTTGGGGATGGCCATAATCACTCTGGATATTTCAGTTTAATTGATAGAGAAGAGTATTACATTTAATAAAAACTTGCATTGAACTTTCCATTGTTTCTTCCTTTTCATATGTCTGCACCTCTATCTACATACAGTCTCTAAAGCCTGACAGATCTTCCCACCACTATACCGCTCAGCCTTCAGTTCGCCTTGCAGACCTCTGGCAAGAAATAACTCCTCCACGTCTAATATGATTCTCTCAGGCAGAGTTGGTTGTTGGATCATTTGTGTCTCACTATACATGATTTTCACCTCTTCATGGGATTTGCCTCATTCTTTTGTCAACACATTTTATCTATCATTTAACTTCCATTGGGCTGTTGGCTCCTTATATCCCCAGTACTTTGGCCACCTCATGCGAAGAGTTGAATCATTGGAAAAGACTCTGATGCTGGGAGGGATTGGGGGCAGGAGGAGAAGGGGACGACAGAGGATGAGATGGCTGGATGGCATCACTGACTCGATGGACATGAGTTTGGGTGAACTCTGGGAGTTGGTGATGGACAGGGAGACCTGGCGTGCTGCGATTCATGGGGTCACAAAGAGTCGGACACGACTGAGCGACTGAACTGAACTTAACATGGTGTGGCACAGGGGGGAGGTGCCAAGATGGCGGAGGAGTAGGACGGGGAGAACACTTTCTCCCCCACAAATTCATCAAAAGAGCATTTAAACGTTGAGTAAATTCCACAAAACAACTTCTGAATGCCAGCAGAGGACATCAGGCACCCAGAAAAGCAACCCAACTCTTCGAAAGGAGGCAGAAGAAATACAGCTCCACCCACCAGAACACCGACACAAGCTTCCCTAACCAGGAAACCTTGACAAGCCACCTGTACAAACCCACACACAGTGAGGAAACGCCACAATAAAGACAACTCCACAAACTGCCAGAATACATAAAGGACACCCCAAACTCAGCAATTTAAACAAGATGAAGAGACAGAGGAATACTCAGCAGATAAAGGAACAGGATAAATGCCCACCAAACCAAACAAAAGAGGAAGAGATAGGGAATCTACCTGATAAAGAATTCCGAATAATGATAGTGAAATTGATCCAAAATCTTGAAACTAAAACGGAATCACAGATAAATAGCCTGGAGACAAGGACTGAGAAGATGCAAGAAAGGTTTAACAAGGACCTAGAAGAAATGAAAAAGAGTCAATATATAATGAATAATGCAATAAATGAAATTAAAAACACTCTGGAGGCAACAAATAGTAGAATAACAGAGGCAGAAGATAGGATTAGTGAATTAGAAGATAGAATGGTAGAAATAAATGAATCAGAGAGGATAAAAGAAAAACTAATTAAAAGAAATGAGGACAATCTCAGAGACCTCCAGGACAATATTAAACGCTACAACATTCGAATCATAGGGGTTCCAGAAGAAGAAGACAAAAAGAAAGACCATGAGAAAATACTTGAGGAGATAATAGTGGAAAACTTCCCTAAAATGGGGAAGGAAATATACACCCAAGTCCAAGAAACCCAGAGACTCCCAAACAGGAGAAATCCAAGGAGAAACACCCCAAGACACATATTAATCAAATTAACAAAGATCAAACACAAAGAACAAATATTAAAAGCAGCAAGGGAAAAACAACAAATAACACACAAGGGAATTCCCATAAGGATAACAGCTGATCTTTCAATAGAAACTCTTCAAGCCAGGAGGGAATGGCAAGACATACTTAAAATGATGAAAGAAAATAACCTACAGCCCAGATTATTGTACCCAGCAAGGATGTCATTCAAGTATGAAGGAGAAATCAAAAGCTTTTCAGACAAGCAAAAGCTGAGAGAATTCTGCACCACCAAACCAGCTCTCCAACAAATACTAAAGGATATTCTCTAGACAGGAAACACAAAAACAGTGTATAAACTCGAACCCCAAACAATAAAGTAAATGGCAACGGGATCATACTTATCAGTAATTACCTTAAACGTAAATGGGTTGAATGCCCCAACCAAAAGACAAAGACTGGCTGAATGGATACAAAAACAAGACCCCTACATATGTTGTCTACAAGAGACCCACCTCAAAACAGGGGACACATACAGACTGAAAGTGAAGGGCTGGAAAAAGATTTTCCATGCAAATAGGGACCAAAAGAAAGCAGGAGTAGCAATACTCATATCAGATAAAATAGACTTTAAAACAAAGGCTGTGAAAAGAGACAAAGAAGGTCACTACATAATGATCAAAGGATCAATCCAAGAGTGCACTGGGACGACCCAGAGGGATGGTATGGGGAGGGAGGAGGGAGGAGGGTTCAGGATGGGGAACACATGTATACCTGTGGTGGATTCATTTTGATGTTTGGCAAAACTAATACAATTATGTAAAGTTTAAAAATAAAATAAAATTAAAAAAAAAAAAAGAAGAAGATATAACAATTATAAATATATATGCACCCAACACGGGAGCACCACAGTACGTAAGACAAATGCTAACAAGTATGAAAGGAGAAATTAACAATAACACAATAATAGTGGGAGACTTTAATACCCCCCTTACACCTATGGATAGATCAACTAAACAGAAAATTAACAAGGAAACACAAACTTTAAACGATACAATAGACCAGTTAGACCTAATTGATATCTATAGGACATTTCATCCCAAAACAATGAATTTCACGTTTTTCTCAAGCGCACATGGAACCTTCTCCAGGATAGATCACATCCTGGGCCATAAAGCTAGCCTTGGTAAATTCAAAAAAATAGAAATCATCCCAAGCATTTTTTTCTGACCACAATGCAGTAAGATTAGATCTCAATTACAGGAGAAAAACTATTAAAAATTCCAACATATGGAGGCTGAACAACACGCTGCTGAATAACCAACAAATCACAGAAGAAATCAAAAAAGAAATCAAAATTTGCATAGAAACGAATGAAAATGAAAACACAACAACCCAAAACCTGTGGGACACGGTAAAAGCAGTCCTAAGGGGAAAGTTCATAGCAATACAGGCACACCTCAAGAAACAAGAAAAAAGTCAAATAAATAACCTAACTCTACACCTAAAGCAACTAGAAAAGGAAGAAATGAAGAACCCCAGGGTTAGTAGAAGGAAAGAAATCTTAAAAATTAGAGCAGAAATAAATGCAAAAGAAACAAAAGAGACCATAGCAAAAATCAACAAAACCAAAAGCTGGTTCTTGGAAAGGATAAATAAAATTGACAAACCATTAGCCAGACTCATCAAGAAACAAAGGGAGAAAAATCAAATCAACAAAATTAGAAACGAAAATGGAGAGATCACAACAGACAACACAGAAATACAAAGGATCATAAGAGACTACTATCAACAATTATATGCCAATAAAATGGACAATGTGGAAGAAATGGACAAATTCTTAGAAAAGTACAACTTTCCAAAACTCGACCAGGAAGAAATAGAAAATCTTAACAGACCCATCACAAGCATGGAAATTGAAACTGTAATCAAAAATCTTCCAGCAAACAAAAGCCCCGGTCCAGACGGCTTCACAGCTGAATTCTACCAAAAATTTAGAGAAGAGCTAACACCTATCCTGCTCAAACTCTTCCAGAAAATTGCAGAGGAAGGTAAACTTCCAAACTCATTCTATGAGGCCACCATCACCCTAATACCAAAACCTGACAAAGATGCCACAAAAAAAGAAAACTACTGGCCAATATCACTGATGAACATAGATGCAAAAATCCTTAACAAAATTCTAGCAATCAGAATCCAACAACACATTAAAAAGATCATACACCATGATCAAGTGGGCTTTATCCCAGGGATGTAAGGATTCTTCAATATCCGCAAATCAATCAATGTAATACACCACATTAACAAATTGAAAAATAAAAACCATATGATTATCTCAATAGATGCAGAGAAAGCCTTTGACAAAATTCAACATCCGTTTATGATAAAAACTCTCCAGAAAGCAGGAATAGAAGGAACATACCTCAACATAATAAAAGCTATATATGACAAACCCACAGCAAATATTATCCTCAATGGTGAAAAATTGAAAGCATTTCCTCTAAAGTCAGGAACAAGACAAGGGTGCCCACTTTCACCATTACTATTCAACATAGTTTTGGAAGTTTTGGCCACAGCAATCAGAGCAGAAAAAGAAATAAAAGGAATCCAAATTGGAAAAGAAGAAGTAAAACTCTCAGTATTTGCAGATGACATGATCCTCTACATAGAAAACCCTAAAGATTCCACCAGAAAATTACTAGAAATAATCAATGACTATAGTAAAGTTGCAGGATATAAAATCAACACACAGAAATCCCTTGCGTTCCTATACACTAATAATGAGAAAACAGAGAGAGAAATTAAGGAAACAATTCCATTCACCATTGCAACGGAAAGAATAAAATACTTAGGAATATATCTACCTAAAGAAACTAAAGACCTATATATAGAAAACTATAAAACACTGGTGAAAGAAATCAAAGAGGACACTAATAGATGGAGAAATATACCATGTTCATGGATTGGAAGAATCAATGTAGTGAAAATGAGTATACTACCCAAAGCAATTTATAGATTCAACGCAATCCCTATCAAGCTACCAACAGTATTCTTCACAGAGCTAGAACAAATAATTTCACAATTTGTATGGAAATACAAAAAACCTCGAATAGCCAAAGCGATCTTGAGAAAGAAGAATGGAACTGGAGGAATCAACCTACCTGACTTCAGGCTGTACTACAAAGCCACAGTTATCAAGACAGTATGGTACTGGCACAAAGACAGAAATATAGATCAATGGAACAAAACAGAAAGCCCAGAGATAAATCCACCCACATATGGACACCTTATCTTTGACAAAGGAGGCAAGAATATACAATGGATTAAAGACAATCTCTTTAACAAGTGGTGCTGGGAAATCTGGTCAACCACTTGTAAAAGAATGAAACTAGACCAATTTCTAACACCATACACAAAAATAAATTCAAAATGGATTAAAGATCTAAACGTAAGACCAGAAACTATAAAACTCCTAGAGGAGAACATAGGCAAAACACTCTCTGACATACATCACAGCAGGATCCTCTATGACCCACCTCCCAGAATATTGGAAACAAAAGCAAAAATAAACAAATGGGACCTAATTAACCTTAAAAGCTTCTGCACATCAAAGGAAACTATTAGCAAGGTGAAAAGACAGCCTTCAGAATGGGAGAAAATAATAGCAAATGAAGCAACTGACAAACAACTAATCTCAAAAATATACAAGCAACTCCTCCAGCTCAACTCCAGAAAAATAAATGACCCAATCAAAAAATGGGCCAAAGATCTAAATAGACATTTCTCCAAAGAAGACATACAGATGGCTAACAAACACATGAAAAGATGCTCAACATCACTCATTATCAGAGAAATGCAAATCAAAACCACTATGAGGTACCATTTCACACCAGTCAGAATGGCTGCGATCCAAAAGTCTACAAATAATAAATGCTGGAGAGGGTGTGGAGAAAAGGGAACCCTCTTACACTGTTGGTGGGAATGCAAACTAGTACAGCCACTATGGAGAACAGTGTGGAGATTCCTTAAAAAACTGGAAATAGAACTGCCTTATGATCCAGCAATCCCACTGCTGGGCATACACACCGAGGAAACCAGAAGGGAAAGAGACACATGTACCCCAAAGTTCATCGCAGCACTGTTTATAATAGCCAGGACATGGAAGCAACCTAGATGTCCATCAGCAGATGAATGGATAAAGAAAGCAGTGGTACATATACACAATGGAATATTACTCAGCCATTAAAAAGAATACATTTGAATCAGTTCTAATGAGATGGATGAAACGAGCCTATTATACAGAGTGAAGTAAGCCAGAAGGAAAAACATAAATACAGTATACTAACGCATATATATGGAATTTAGAAAGATGGTAACAATAACCTGGTGTACGAGACAGCAAAAGAGACATTGATGTATAGAACAGTCTTATGGACTCTGTGGGAGAGGGAGAGGGTGGGGAGATTTGGGAGGGTGACATTGAAACATGTAGAATATCATGTAAGAAACGAGTTGCCAGTCCAGGTTCGATGCGCGATACTGGATGCTTGGGGCTGGTGCACTGGGACGACCCAGAGGGATGGTGTGGGGAGGGAGGAGGGAGGAGGGTTCAGGATGGGGAACACATGTATGCCTGTGGTGGATTCATTTTGATATTTAGCAAAACTAATACAATTATGTAAAGTTTAAAAATAAAATAAAATTAAAAAAAAATACATGGTGTGGCACAAAATCATAGTAGGATACAGTATGTGTGTGAAGAGTAATTAAGCAATGTGGTGTACAAATTTATGCTTGTGTTGTAGGGAGAATATGATCAGTCAGTATGATGTTGAATCTTTTCCTAAAAAGAAGAAGAAAAACAGTCCATTTAGGACAAGTTACTCAGAGTACCAAAGATTGTTGTCTCTTCATTAATGAAAGGAAAACATACCCATGATGTCTAATCAAAGAGAATGTAACTGGGTTTTCCTTATGAGAAAATCCTAAAGTTAGTCATGTATACCTTGGTTATAAAGAAATAACTAGAACTTTTCCAGCCTTTGAAAATGAAGGATATGAATCTGTTTGCTGACTTTAAACAGATACTTTATTATATTCTGCGGCTCCATGAATAACTTCTGTCTTGGTTTGGGGTAAAAGTAAACCAAAAAGCAAAAACTGTATGTTTGAAACAACCTTTCATTTCAAAATTATTGCTGAACTATAGACTCATTTTCCATTCATTTTCAAAAAAACAATGTCTGCTCTGTGTAGTAAATAGTATTTTAATCTTTTCTGCATAAGTGTGAGTGCTGTGCACACTAAGGGGTAATTCTGTAGGAATAGACTTTTAAATTCAATTCAGCACTTTTATTGAGAATGGAGAAGCTTAAAAATTAAGCCAGCAGGCATCCAAAGCCTGAGAGAACACTACTGGATGCATTCTTAATTAGAGCCAATAAAGTGTGTTTTTAGGGAAAGCTTTCCCACCGAAAGCTCAATGGCAGAACTCAGAAGAAGCAAACAAATTAAATTCTTTATATTAACTGCTTGGCACACTGCTTCTCAATGAGTTATTTAGCCCAACACGATAGTTGACAAAATTTCACTTTCAAAACTTCAAATAACCTGAAGATAAAGTACCAACTACTTGCACATTTTCCCCAAATACACAACAATCCATACTAATTTCAAGTCTTCCTAGGATACTAGAAGAAAAGAGAATGCTGGACTTGATGAGTTGAATGATGGATGAAGCCTCAAGAATGTTAGGTTTTGTTTTCATCACTGATTTTTTTCTTTAAAAAAAAAAACTCAGCATATTTATGTTATGACTTGGAGTATTTGTAGACACACGTATAACCCCCATGCAAATACACAGGTACTGTTCATAGGAGGCATGTGGAGCTTCTGAGAGATGTTGAGTACTGTATTTCAAATATGGTGTGATAAGTAGCATTTTAGTCTTTTTTGAAGATATATGAATGGTGTATACAGCACAGTAAACTGATTACCAGAAGGTTAAATTAATCTGAGAATTTTCCTCAGTTCGCAACTAATACAGCATACATGTACCTAATGAATTAAATGTAAAATCTTATAGACCATTGTGTGATGAATGTTTTACAATATTTTAAGTGTACAAAGTATTCAGAAATAGATTGAATTGACATTCACTAGACTGTCAGTTTCTGAGGGATTGTGCTTTATCTCACCCATACATTGATTCATTCGTTTATTTATCCAATAAATGATTTTTAAAAATCTTATTTCTGGATTCCCAATACCTTGCACAGAGTTTTGCATGTAATAGGTGCTCTCCTGCATTGTTGAATGTATGAATGAATGAACAGTTACTAGTCACTCATTAAGACTTGGGCTTTCATGGTGGCAGAGAGGGTAAAGAATCTGCTTGCAATGCAGGAGACTCATCTTCGATTCATGGGTTGGAAAGATCGGGAATGGCTGCCCACTCCAGTATTCTTGCCTGAAGAATTCCATGGACGGAGGAGCCCAGCATGCTGTTGTCTGTGGAGTCACAAAGAATCGGACACGACTGAGCAACTAGGACTTTTACCTGGACTTCCTTTCCTCTGAAAAAGCTTCCTAAACCTCCTTTAGAAGGAGAATACATGAGAAAATTATTTTACTATGTCTCTGCTCCTAGCATAGTACTTTCTACTTCAGTGACACTAAATAAATACTTGGGAGAAAAACTCAAAACTATAAGAGATGGGAATATTTAGAGAGGAGAAAGCTTAGGTTCAACAGCTAGGAGGTCTTCAAATATTTAGGTCTCCCATTGCATTTGGGAGAAAGATTAGACTTTATATTGTTGAACATGCTTTAATGAGGACCAGCTGTTACTAAACCAAACTTGCATCCACTTGCCCATGTGCAGTAAAGCCAGCCTGCTGTGTTGAAGGAAAGGGCAGCATTTATTGCAAGAGCCAAACAAGGAATCCGGGTAGCTAGTGTTTAAAAAGCCTGAATCTTACTCTGAGTTTTACTTTGTTCCTTTTAAAGTTATTATGCATACCCGACAGGGCTTTTGTGACAATCAAGTGAGACAATTTAAATTGAGTGTGCTATTTAAAGCAGAATATAAGTGTTTGGAATTATAAGTATGCTAATGAAAAAGGTGACTAATGTTGTTCCACCCCCAGGGGATATTGCTTTATTTATTTGTTTAGTTTCATTACTGAACCAAGCTTGGGTCCATTTGCCTGTGGAAGTAAAGCCAATCTACTGACACCAGGGTTGTGGTGAAGGAAAGCATAGCAATTATTGCAGGGGCCAAGCAAGGAGCCCAGAGCAACTATTGCCTCAAAGGCCTGAACTCCTGAAGGTTTCCAGGGAAAAGTTTTTAAAGACAGGGTTAGAGAAGGGGGTTGTGGGGTATGTGATCAGCTCATGGATATTCTTCTGATTGGTTAGTAGTAGGGTAATCGGGAGTTAACATAATCAACCTTCTGGTTTCAACCAGTCTGGGATCTGTGTGCTTGTGGGGAGCATATAGTTGACTTCTTCCATGTGGTGGGTCTTTCAGTATCTGCAAAACAGCTCAAAAGACATGGTTCAGAATATTATCTATATCCCTTGCTGCTAAGTTGCTTCAGTCATGTCTGACTCTGTGTGACCCCATAGACGGCAGCCCACCGGGCTCCCCATCCCTGGGATTCTCCAGGCAAGAGTACTGGAGTGGGATGCCATTTCCTTCTCCAATGCATGAAAGTGAAAAGTGAAAGTGAAGTCGCTCAGTCATGTCAGACTCTTAGCGACCCCATGGACTGTAGCCCACCAGGCTCCTCTGTCCATGGGGATTTTCCAGGCAAGAGTACTGGAGTGGTGTGCCATTGCCTTCTCCTATATCCCTTGAGGAGGAACTAAAGGTTCTTGACTTTGTTTAATGGATACATTATTATTATTGTGTCTTGCTTGACTCTTTCCTTTTCTGAATTTCCTCACATCTCTGATTAAATTTACTCTTTGTAAATCAAAGAAGGCCCTAGAAGGCTAAGCTTTTTCTACAGGCAAGAGGCAGGTGGAACACATAGGGTAGGAGGTCTGTTAGGGGAAGGCCCCATAGAGTCCTGCTTGGTTGCACAATGAATGAGAAGCTCCAGGAGGATTTTAGTTTATGATCTAAGAAGGTCCGGAACTGCTCTGGGATATACCAATTTCTATTTTTTTCTCTTTCTTTTTTATTTTTTAAAATATGAAAGTATGATAACACATTTACAGGAGACTTGGAAAATACAGAACAAAGTTACATATAGTCCCACTATATATTAAAATTATTTTTTTAAAGTAGATAAATTGAGATTTTTAGTTGGAGTGTCAATATCAAACTCTCAAAAATTAATAGAATAAATATACAGAAAAGTAGGAGGATATAGTAGACCTGAAAATCACCAAGAACCAACTCAACATAATTAATATTTATACAATTTTCACACAATAGTAGGATATAGATTTTATTCAGGTTCCTATAGACTGTAAGCCATGAGGCACTGGAACATATCCAGGGCCATAAAACAAAGTGCAAAAATTTCATGATCTAAAAGTATGAAATCCTGCAGTCTGTCCTCTTACCACTTAAAATTATGTTAAAAATCAATATCAAAAGATATTGGAAAATAACCCACGTATTTTCAAGTGCAATGTGACATTTACCAAGAAACATCTTTGACTTGGGGCTTCCCTGGTGGCTCAGCTGGTAAAGAATCTGCCTGTCATGCAGGAGACCTGGGTTCAATCCCTGGGTTGGGAAGATCCCCTGAAGAAGGCAATGGCCTGAAGAATTCCATGGACTGTATAGTCCATTGGAGAAGGCAATGGCACCCCACTCCAGTACTCTTGCCTGGAGAATCCCATGGATGGAGGAGCCTGGTAGGCTGCAGTCCATGGGGTCTCGAAGAGTCAGACAACTGAGCGACTTCACTCTCACTTTTCACTTTCATGCATTGGAGAAGGAAATGGCAACCCATTCCACTGTTCTTGCCTGGAGAATCCCAGGGATGGGGGAGCCTGGTAGGCTGCTGTCTATGGGGTCGCACAGAGTCAGACACGACTGAAGTGACTTAGCACTATAGTCCATGGGATCTTTGATTTAGCCATTGAAAGTCTCAATGAAGTTAGAAGACAAAACACACAGAGGGTGACTGCAGAGAAGAAAGCATTTAAATAAGAAATTAGTATCAAAATGAGAAATTAATATCAAAGATACTTTAAAAATTCCATGTATTTGGAAATTGAATATCCACTTTTAAATGATGGGTGTGGGATACATCAGTTTCTGTTCACTGGAAGAATGTAATAACAGTGGAAAAAATGTGTTGAGCAAGCTGAGGAGAGCATTTCAGCCCCAGATGGATGTTTGAAGTGGACGACTAGCAAGGTTCCTTCTAACACTAGAATTCTTTGATTGAATAAAAGAAGAACAATGTGATCCCCCACTAAGACTCCACTTGAATAAAAGCACCTGATGGTTTAAGGCTGTAAGTCTTCCCATAGCCTTTCTGGAAAAAATTTGTTCTATCTTCACAAAGACTCAGGTAAATGCAAAGCTAGGGAGAAATATTACTTGGAAAAGGCATTAATTTCCCTGGTTTCTTCCAGTACTTTAAGAAAACACTTTTGAGTGTCTTGCTTTAACCAGCTCCACGTAAAGTTTTAGTTCCTACTGCTACAGAAATTTTGTTTGTGAGTGGGAGTGAGGGTTGGTGATGGTCTTAGGGGTTCTTTAAGAGTGCCCCCTTAGATTTTTAAGAGAGAAAGTGGTAAAAATTAGTTTATGTTAGTCTTTCTGGTTCTATGAATGTGTAGTCATATGAGGCTAAGAGCTGTTTTATTTCCTTGATGAAAGAGTTTTCCAGATATGTCTTTTTTTTAGCTCATGCATATTACATGGGCAATAAAAAAAAATAATTAGCTTCTATGTGAATAGAGAACTCAGTCTTTTCAGCATATCAATCTAATTATGTTTTGGAGAATTTCACAGGAGTCTGGGGTTAATTATTAACCAGCAGTGTAGGTCAATGCTTAATGTTTAAACTATTATTAGTTTACAAATAATTATAAGCAAAAAAAAAATGTTTCCTCTGAAAGGCAGTGCTAAAGAGGAAGTAACATTATTATTTATAAAGTTCTATTTAAGCTCAATTTCTATGTTAAATTGCCACTGAAGAATTTAAATCGACTGCATTTGTGTTTATTGCCCAGCATAAAGCATGTAAACAGAATAATAACATGTGCTTCAAAGTAAGTACCTACTAATGTAATAAGTACCTGAAGAAATACCTAATTATTTTTTATGAACTTGCAATGGTACATGTGATATTTCATTATTTTATTGCTTAAGTAATCAATTATTCTTTTATTCTTAAAATGGAGAAAAGGGCCACTGATGCAATTTCAGTGGAGACTGTTCAAAATTCTCACTGAATTATTGATATAATGAAATCAATGAATAAAGTATCATAAAATTAGAGCTGAGGGAGCCAAGAAAAAGCAAATATAAAAGACTCTCCTGGAATTCATCCAAAAGGTAGAAAATTAAGAAAATCCACATTTATGAATGCAATAGGAAGAAAAGAACTGTATGAGGTCCTGTGGTTCTGAATAACACATTGCAGGCAGTTTGTTACATTGCAGATAGCTTCAATAAATATACTGAACACAACGAAATTTTAGTAATCAAAGATACGTATGAACAACAGGAAATTTATTGATAGATATCTCTTGTTTTATCTTTCATTGGATTACACATCACTTATTGTTTTGTTTTTTTTTTCTAATTTTATTTTATTTTTAAACTTTACATAATTGTATTAGTTTTGCCAAATATCAAAATGAATCCACCACAGGTATACATGTGTTCCCCATCCTGAACCCTCCTCCCTCCCCGCACCATCCCCCTGGGCCGTTTTTTTTAAAGTTATATATTTTTGTTTTTATAACAAGTTAAAGATATAGTGAAAAAATTCCACAAGAGATTTGTTTCTAGTTATGGTGGAGTAGCTCATTGGAGATCATTGCTATCACTGAAGACAATGAAAATGCTGAATTAAAAAAAAAAACTATTTAAAGACATGAGAGATCTGTTAGAGTAAGCAGGTCGACAGGGGCCAAGATTGTGGGAAAAGGGTAACTGCAGAGAGGTGAGCTGAACTTCTTCAGTGTCATTAATTGGGGAGGCACTTGCTGATTGTGAGTACAAGGCAAGAGGCTGTAAGAATCCATGGGTTTCCCAGGCAAAGGGGCTGTGTTGCAGGACAAAGTAACCAACAGAGGTTTGGGATCTTATGGGACTGCTGCTGCTGCTAAGTCACTTCAGTTGTGTCCGACTCTGTGTGACCCCATAGACAGCAGCCCACCAGGCTCCCCCGTCCCTGGGATTCTCCAGGCAAGAACACTGGAGCGGGTTGCCATTTCCTTCTCCAATGGAGAGACATAATTGGAGACTTTGGGGGTCAAGATCCAGTGAAAAGGGTGGTATAGAGAACACAAACTGATTTCCTTTTCAAGATACTGGTTGAATTCTGAACAGGCCACAAAACCAAGCAGAAGGTCTGTGAAAAACCAGGCAGGTATTTCATCAGCCTCAAGATACTGATGTGGATAGATTCAGGACCCACCAGGTGCACCAGTCTCAAGTATGAAACCCTGGAGGCTTACACCCAGGAACTGAGGTGAACTGGAGGTAAAGGGAAACTTACCAGGGTGTTGCCCAGTTCTGATTCAGTTCAGCCTCAGAGGAAAGGGTGAACGTTTTCTGAAGGAAATAATATATCGAGACTATATATATTTTACAGGGAATACCTGACGTTCAATAAAATGTTTCTAGGCATGTCAAGATACAAGGCTATAACTTAAAATGTAAGATTTTTAAAAAAAGAGTTTAACAGGTGATTTAGTTATTGGAACTAGCATAATAGCTTTAAAATAACTGTTTAAGTAATACCCCACCAAAATAGAGGGAAATATAAATGAAATACATAAGAACATGGAAGGTTTCACCAGAGTGCTAGAATATACAAAAGAATAAAGTAGAAATTTTAGAATTGAAAAATACAATAACTTAAAAAGTCAGTGAGAGGTATTTTAAACAAAACAGTGCACACAAGAGAAGGTCAGAATAGTCAAAGTAGAATGAAAGAAAACAAACTGAAGCTTAGAAAGAAAAAAGGCAGGAAATACAGGGGGGAAAAGCATGAGACATGTTGTTCTAGTGAAAAAAATTTATGTACGTGAAATAGAAATCCTAGAAGGAGAAGGTGGAAATAATGGGGCAGGAGAATGTTTGAAGGAACATTACAGTTCAGTTTCTCTCAGAAATATAAGCTGAAGAGTTACAATTTGTATTTTCTGTATTCAAGTTTCCCTTAAAATTTAAAAGGACAAATACTTATTACAGCAAAATTTGGTATTTTATGATGTATATACTATTAATATGATACTGAAACTCTTGCCATATTGGCACTTAGCAGAAGAGCTAGAACAGAATGGCAAATGTTTTTAGTTTTTATTTTCTGACTTCAAAATTGTTTAAAAGTTTTCAATATAAAATATATGGCAGAAAATGAAAAACTGTAAGATCCCATTATATGTGTCTGTATGCATTTATATTTTCCCAGTAAGAATATAATCAAATTACACATAGTATTTTGAGTTAAACATATATCGTGGATGTCTAGTTATATAACTATTTCAGATTTAGTAATGGATGCTTAATATTCCATAACTTACATTTTAACAATTTGGGTTGAAAATATTTTTCAAGAAATATTTCTTCTTATGAACAAAAGGCTGTTTCTTCAAGGGAGGTGATCAATATTTCCATCTTAGTGGTGTTGGTTTAGTTGCTAAGTCGAGTCCAACTCTTTGTGACCCCATGGACTGTAGCCCGCCAGGCTCCTCTGTCCATGGGATTTCTCAGACAAGAATACTGGAGTGGGTAGCCGTTTCCTTCTCTAGGGGATGTTCCTGACCCAGGGATCAAACCTGCATCTCCTGCATTGCAGGTGGCCTGCGTTGCGATGGATTCTTTACTGCTGGCCACCAGGGAAGCCCACTATCATCTCACTGGTTCTTTTTGCTTCCTCATAAACGCGATTTGGGGGTAGTTTTCCCTTGGTGGCAATAGCACACTTAGGTTTTCCTCCATTCAAGTATATTTATGGTTTCCTTCTATATACCGGGGACCGTGCTAGACAGTGAAAGTAAGAGTAAACTGCACAGACATATTTGCTGCCTTCAGGGAATTTAGCAGGAGCGTATATGCTGGACATGCTCCAGTGATGTACAGCAAGGTCTAGCAGAAGGAGGGAGTGATGTCAGGAAGGTGTTCCCTAAAGAAGACTCAGAGTATGAGTAAGTTTCCAAGTGAACAGGGACAGGGGAGAGGTCTGTGTACATGAGGAAAGATCATCAGGTTCAACAAAGGCTATTTTCCATAACCTCAAAGCCTCATACAGTAAACTTTCAAAAGGAACAATTATTCTAGAAATTTATAGTGCCAATGTATGTCTGTTTTGTTGCATAGAAAGCTTATTGACTACAGAACCTGGTGAATGGTTTATATGTAATATGGATATAAGTTTCATTTAGATAAATGTATTCATTTTTTTTTCCAGAGAATTTTGGAACACTCATTGATCAAAAGTCACAAGAACATGATGTCCTAAGGCAAAAATTTACTTTAAAGTCTAAGACAATTTGTGAAAATAAAGTTTTCAAATAGCCCCTTCCTTTATTTATTTTTAAAATTTTCTTTATTTTTGGCTGTGCTGGGTCTTCATTGATGTGCGCAGCTTTCTCTAGTTGCAGTAAGAGAGTAGACTAGACTGGACTCCTGTTGCAGCGTGCGGGCTACTGTTTGTTGTGGTACATGGGCTTCTCAAGGCGGTGGCTTCTCGTTGCGGAGCACGGGCTTTGTTTCTCTGAGGTATGTGGGATCTTCGCTGATGAAGGATCGAACTTGTGTTCCCGGCATTGGCAGGCAGATTCCTTATTCACTGCGCCACCAGGGAAGTCCCTATTCCCTTATTTAAACATGCAAAATACCGTAGTCTATGAGGAAAATGAAAATGAGAAATGTTTATGAATCCAGGGTTGTTCTCCGTATCCCATATTCTTGGGCACAGTTTGGAGGGTCGTGCACCTGCCTCTGGGCTGCACACTGTGAGGGCAGCATCACTGAAGCCACACTGGGGCAGCTCCCTGAGAGCTGGAGCAGAGCTACAGTAGAGCTCAAAGCAGCCAGAAGCCACCAGACTGAGACCGAGGTTAATGGCATGATGACGCAATTCACATAACTGAACAATCTCAAGTGTTTTCTTGTTTGTTCTCCAGAGGGGCAATTTGAATAATGAAAATCTTGTATCTGCAGTGGCTTCACTTAGAGGTTGGAGGGATACTAGTATGGTTAACCAGAAGGTCAAACAAGCATCAGTTCAGTTCAGTCACTCAGTCACGTCCGACTCTTTGCGACCCCATGAATCGCAGCACGCCAGGCCTCCCTGTTCATCACCAACTCCCAGAGCTCACTCAGAATCACGTCCATCGAGTCAGTGATGCCATCCAGCCATCTCATCCTCTGTCATCCCCTTCTCCTCCTGCCCCCAATCCCTCCCAGCATCAGAGTCTTTTCCAATGAGTCAACTCTTCGCATGAGGTGGCCAAAGTACTGGAGTTTCAGCTTTAGCATCATTCCTTCCAAAGAAATCCCAGGGCTGATCTCCTTCAGAATGGACTGGTTGGATCTCCTTGCAGTCCAAGGGACTCTCAAGAGTCTTCTCCAACACCACAGTTCAAAAACATCAGTTCTTCAGCACTCAGCTTTCTTCACAGTCCAACTCTCACATCCATACATGACCACAGGAAAAACCATAGCCTTGACTAGACGAACCTTTGTTGGCAAAGTAATGTCTCTGCTTTTCAATATGCTATCTAGGTTGGTCATAACTTTCCTTCCAAGGAGTAAGTGTCTTTTAATTTCATGGCTGCAGTCACCATCTGCAGTGATTTTGGAGCCCAGAAAAATAAAGTCTGACACTGTTTCCACTGTTTCCCCATCTATTTCCCATGAAGTGATGGGACCAGATGCCATGATCTTCATTTTCTGAATGTTGAGTTTTAAGCCAACTTTTTCACTCTCCTCTTTCACCTTCATCAAGAGGCTTTTTAGTTCCTCTTCACTTTCTGCTATAAGGGTGGTATCATCTGCACATCTGAGGTTTTTGATATTTCTCCCAGCAATCTTGATTCCAGCTTGTGCTTCTTCCAGCCCAGCGTTTCTCATGATGTACTCTGCCTAGAAGTTAAATAAGCAGGGTGACAATATACAGCCTTGATGTACTCCTTTCCCGATTTGGAACCAGTATGTTGTTCCATGTCCAGTTCTAACTGTTGCTTCCTGACCTGCATACAGATTTCTCAAGAGGCAGGTCAGGTGGTCTGGTATTCCCATCTCTTTCAGAATTTCCACAGTTTATTGTGATCCATACAGTCAAAGGCTTTGGTATAGTCAATAAAGTGGAAATAGATGTTTTTCTGGAACTTTTCTTGCTTTTTCAATGATCCAGAGGATGTTGGCAATTTGGTCTCTGGTTCCTCTGCCTTTTCTAAAACCAGCTTGAACATCTGGAAGTTCACGGTTCACGTATTGCTGAAGCCTGGCTTGGAGAATTTTGAGCATTACTTTACTAGTGTGTGAGATGAGTGCAATTGTGAGGTAGTTTGAGCATTCTTTGGCATTACCTTTCTTTGGGATTGGAATGAAAACTGACCTTTTCCAGTCCTGTGGCCACTGCTGAATTTCCCAAATTTGCTGGCATATTGAGTGCAGCACTTTCACAGCATCATCTTTCAGGATTTGAAATAGCTCAACTGGAATTCCATCACCTCCACTAGCTTTGTTTGTAGTGATGCTTTCTAAGGCCCACCTGACTTCACATTCCAGGATGTCTGGCTCTAGGTGAGTGATCACACCATCGTGATTATATGGGTCATGAAGATCTTTTTTGTACAGTTCTTCTGTGTATTCTTGCCACCTCTTCTTAATATCTTCTGCTTCTGTTAGGTCCATATCATTTCTGTCCTTTATCGAGCCCATCTTTGCATGAAATGTTCCCTTGGTATCTCTAATTTTCTTGAGGAGATCTCTAGTCTTTCCCATTCTGTCATTTTCCTCTATTTCTTTGTATTGATCACTGAGGAAGGCTTTCTTATCTCTTCTTGCTATTCTTCGGAAGTCTGCATTCAGATGCTTATATCTTTCCTTCTCGCCTTTGCTTTTCGCTTCTCTTCTTTTCACAGCTATTTGTAAGGCCTCCCCAAGACAGCCATTTTGCTTTTTTGCATTTCTTTTCCATGGGGATGGTCTTGATCCCTGTCTCCTGTACAATGTCATGAACCTCCGTCCATAGTTCATCAGGCACTCTATCTATCAGATCTAGGCCCTTAAATCTATTTCTCACTTCCACTGTATCATCATAAGGGATTTGATTTAGGTCATACCTGAATGGTCTAGTGCTTTTCCCTACTTTCTTCAATTTAAGTCTGAATTTGGCAATAAGGAGTTCATGGTCTGAGCCACAGTCAGCTCCTGGTCTTCTTTTTGTTGACTGTATAGAGCTTCTCCATCTTTGGCTGCAAAGAATATAATCAATCTGATTTTGGTGTTGACCATCTGGTGATGTCCATGTGTAGAATCTTCTCTTGTGTTGTTGAAAGAGGGTGTTTGCTATGACCAGTGACTTCTCTTGGCAAAACACTATTAGTCTTTGCCCTGCTTCATTCTGTATTCCAACGCCAAATTTGCCTGTTACTCCAGGTGTTTCTTGACTTCCTACTTTTGCATTCCAGTCCCCTATAATGAAAAGGACATCTTTTTTCGGTGTTAGTTCTAAAAGGTCTTGTAGGTCTTCATAGAACCATTCAGCTTCTGCTTCTTCAGCGTTACTGGTTGGGCCATAGACTTGGATTACTGTGATATTGAATGGTTTGCCTTGGAAACGAACAGAGATCATTCTGTCATTTTTGAGATTGCATCCAAGTACTGCATTTTGAACTCTTTTGTTGACCATGATGGCTACTCCATTTCTTCTGAGGGATTCCTGCCCACAGTAGCAGATATAATGGTCATCTGAGTTAAATTCACCCATTCCAGTCCATTTTAGTTCGCTGATTCCTAGCATGTCGACGTTCACTCTTGCCATCTCTTGTTTGACCACTTCCAATTTGCCTTGATTCATGGACCTGACATTCCAGGTTCCTATGAAATATTTCTCTTTATAGTATCGGACCTTGCTTCTATCACCACTCACATCCACAACTGGGTATTGTTTTTGCTTTGGCTCCATCCCTTCATTCTTTCTGGAGTTATTTCTCCACTGATCTCCAGTAGCATATTGGGCACCTACTGACCTGGGGAGTTCCTCTTTCAGTATCCTATCATTTTGTCTTTTCATACTGTTCATGGGGTTCTCAAGGCAAGAATACTGAAGTGGTTTGCCATTCCCTTCTCCAGTGGACCATATTCTGTCAACCCTCTCCACCATGACCCGCCATCTTGGGTAGCCCCACGGGCATGGCTTAGTTTCATTGAGTTAGACAAGGCTGTGGTCCTAGTGTGATTAGATTGACTAGTTTTCTGTGAGTATGGTTTCAGTGTGTCTGCTCTCTGATGCCCTCTTGCAACACCTACCATCTTACTTGGGTTTGTCTTACCTTGGACGTGGGGTATCTCTTCACGGCTGTTTCAGCAAAGCGCAGCCGCTGCTCCTTACCTTGGAGGAGGGGTATCTCCTCACCGCTGCCCCTTCTGACCTTGAATGTGGAGTAGCTCCTCTAGGCCCTCCTGCGCCTGCGCAGCCGCTGCTCCTTTGGAGGTGGGTTTGCTCCTCCTGGTCACCGCGCCTGGCCTCGGGCGTGTGGTAACTCCTCTCGGCTGCCGTCCCTAACGTTGGACGCGGGGTAGCTCCTCTTGGCCGTTCCTGCGCCGTCGCAGCCTGGGGCTCTCGGCTGCTGCCCCTGACCTCCGACGTGGGGTAACGCCTCTTGGCCGCGGCCTCTCTGGCATCGGGTCCTCTCAGCTTCTGCCCCTGACCTCAGACGTGGGGTAGCTCCTTTCGGCCGCACTTAGCGCGCAGGTCGCAGCCGCCTGTACTCCTGTAAGTCTTGAATGATTCAATTCAGAAAGTGATCACAGTAATGTAATTGCTCCATTACTTTGTATTTTTTTATTTTACGGCAACAAATGCATGAGGGAGCTATGGGTAGAAAGTGACATCAAAAATAAGATAATTCTGCTAGGTAACAAGAGAATTTGTGTACGAGACCTGTCAGATGCATTCTTTGATCATTTATTGATCCCCTGAAGTTAGTGAGACTTTAAATAAAGAGTTCAGCGTGTGTTGACAGTGTGTTTGGTACTTCCTATAAATTAGATAGTAGAGAAGTCTATAGTAAGTTAGTGCTGGGTCTTCATTGTTGTTGCTTCTATGTTTTTAATAGCTAACTAGCTTGGTTATATTTGTTTGTTTTTTTCCTTTAGTTTATTGGTATAGTGAATTATATTGATTGATTTTCAAATGATAAATCAAACTTGCATTCCTGGGACAAATCCCTCTTGGTCATAATTTATTGTCTTTTTTGATGTAACACTAGATCTGTTTTGTTAATGTTTTACTGAATTATTTTTCATTTATGAGGAATATTGGTCTATGGTTTCCTCCTAAGTATGCTTTCAGTGTAATACTAGCTCATAAACTAACTGGGAGGTTTGCTCCTCCTTTTTTCTCCCTGAAGGAGTTTATATGGAATTGATATTATCTCTTCTTACTTTTTTTCTTGAGAAATCAACACTCAATTTTATCAGGCTCAGACCGGGAGTCCCTGGGTCTTGAGGGTCCCTGTATATTTGTCAGTTTTTTCTCCATGTTCTTTTTGGCCTGTTTCCTTGGCCTCGTGAGCTGTTTTTTCTTCCTATAATGGATCTCGGCCTTCTCCTTCCTCTTCTCCTCCAGGGTAGCTGTTTTTGCCTTGTACTTCCAGCAAATCTATACACCTGGCTCCCTCAGCGGTGGTGGTGGTGGGGTACTGAAATGAAGTGATAAAGAAATGAAACCAGGGTGCCTAGGGGAGGGGTGTTGACAGCTTGTCCTACAAGACCTCAGAAATTTCATAATTCAACTTTTCTCAGCAAGCCTAAGCTCGAAAGACACCGCAACTCCCTATAAAGTCTCCCTCCTCCTCCTGGCATATTGTTTCTTCTTTAAATGTTTGACAGACTTTATTAGTGAAGCCATTTGACTTGGAGTTTTTTGTGTTGTAGTTTTTAAGTATGAATTCAATTTCTTTAATACATATAAGCTATTCAGATTATCTTGTTTTTTCTTCAGTGAGCATTAGTAGTTTATGTCTTTAAAGGAATTTACCCATTTCATTTAAATTGTTAACTTTATGCATATTAAGTTATTTGTAGTATTTTCTTATCCTTTAAACATCTGTAGGGGGTCTTTGTTTCCTCTTTTATTTCTAATATCAGTAATCTGTCTTTATTTCTGGCTTGAAGTCTATCAATTTTAGTAATTTTTTTCCCAAAATCTAGCTTTTGGTTTTATTGATTACTATAGTTTTCCCTTTTCAATGCATTAATTTCTACACTATTACTTACTTTTATGTACTTATTCTGGGCTTAATTTTTTGCTATTTTCTAGTTTCTTAAGGGGAAATCTTAAATAAGTGGTTTGAGATCTTCTTTACTAATGGAAGTATTTAATATAAATTTTACTAGAAGCACTGTTTTAACTGCATCTCACAAATTTTTATGTTCCATTTTACCTTTCATTCAATTAAAAATATTCTCTAATTTCCCTTGTAATGTATTTTTGTTAGAAGTGGGTTGTTTAGTTTTCAAATATTTGAAGATTTTCCAGATAGCTTTCTGTTATTGGTTCCTAGTTTAATTCCATTATAGTCAAAGACCCTATTTGTAAGATTTCATTTCTCTAAGGCTTTCAGTTGGTGAAAGTTTCAGGTAAACTTGAAAATAATGTATATTCTGCCATTGTTGCTAGTGTTCTATAAATGTCAGTCAAAATAGTTGATAATTTTGTTCAGGTCTTCTGTATCCTTACTGATTTTCTGTCAGCTTGTTCCATTGATTGCTTGGAAAGGAGCGCTGACGTCTCTAATCAGATATGTGGCATTTTCGTTTTCTCTTCCGTCAGTTTTTGCTCCATGTATTTTGAAGCTCTACTGATAGGCACAGAGAAGTTTAGTTATGTTTTCTCGGAGAATTGATTTTTTTTTATATTATGTGATGTGTCTTTTTATCCCCAGTAATGTTTCTTGTTCCAGGGAACATTGATTGTGATTGTTGCTGTTTCTAGGAGGTTATCAATCTGTTCATTTTCAGATCACAGGTTTCCGTTCACCTTCTGCGGGCAGTGTTCCCAATCGCATTTTGTTGCTGTGCTGCTTGTCCTGTTCTATCCTGTCCTGCATGTGTGCCTCTCAGATGTTCTGTGATCTGACTTGTGGTTGGAACCTTAGGTCTTTTCTTTCGCTTCTTCCCTTCTTTCTTGCTGCTTTGGGTCTCTGTTGCTGTGTGTGGGCTTCTCTAGCTGTGGCCATCGGGGGCTACTCTCTCGGTGCGGTGCTCAGGTTCTTCTCATGGCTGTGGCTGCTCTTGTTGCAGAGCATGGGCTCTGGGTACTCAGGCTTCAGTAGTTGCAGCTCACAGGCTTGGTTGCCCCGTGGCATGTGGACTCTTCCTGGACCAGGGATCGAACATATGTCCCCTGCAATGGGAGGTGGACTCTTAACCACTGCACCACCAGGAAGTCCTTAGGTCAGTTCTTGAAGCCTCAACTCTCATGCTTGTGTCTGTCATGTTCTGTCTTGGGGGTGAGGCTGACACTTATCTTTAGAGTAAGAGTCATCCCATACCTCGCCTGTCAGATTTCCCCCACCTTCTCAACCTACTAGGCCCTTTACCACATTCCTCTGGCCAGAAATAGGATGTTTACATGGACGTTTTGGCTACCTGAATTACTGCTCAACCTCTGTGTGGATTCCTTCCCTAAGTTCTGACTTCCCTCCACAATCCACTGTATTTTATTTCCTTTTCAGGGTCCTCAGGTAGTTGTTTTCTGTATTTTATTAAGTAGTTTTACTTACAATGAGAGGTAATATAAGCTGTAGTGGAGTTTTCCCTACAACGTTGGAAGAGAATTTCTGCTGTCTTTTGAAAAGCATCTGGGGCAGGCTGAATGCTTTATTGTTATGGGACCATTAAGGATGGTGAAGTCTTCCTGACTGGGGGAGGACCCAGAGAAATTATAGTCACATGGGCTGTGGAAAGCCGTAGGGACAAGGGAATATAAAAGATTCAGGCAGAGCTTTGCCTGTAGCTGCTTTTCCTTCTTTTCCTCCCCTTGGTCCAAAGAAATTTACTGACTTTTGCCTGTAAAACTACTGAAAGAAACTGAGCCCATATGTTCACAGAGGATATAAATCTATTCTTCCCAGAAGTCTGTTGTCCAAATTTGAAATTGTTCATTCAATTGCTTTATTGCTCCTGCAAGACCACTCTTAGACCACTCTTTCATTCTTAGGGTGGGAATTGATTTTTCTTCTCTTATTTTGTCATGTGAAAGTACTAAGTATATTACCACCACAGAATTTTCACACATTATTTAAAAACCTCTTCACAATGTGAGAAGGTCTTGCATAGGCTTGTCTGCACCAACGTGTAAAAACCTCCAGCTGCCTCTGAAATTGTGAGGACAAGTTCTGTTCCTCATTAAGTGAACAGATTAATGTCTGAGGAAAGTGAACACTTTCTACAGAAATCCTCCAAAATCTGAAGTTTTCTGTATTTAAAGTGACATCACCCTAACCTTCTACCCGTAATTATAATAATTGTTTACAAAAAAAAAAAATCCTCCTAGACATTTAAAATTAGGTAGGAAGCTAGTGGGAATTTTTTATTTATATAAGTTAGTGCTTTTTGAATAAGGTGGCTCAGTGGTAAAGAATCTGCCTGCCAGTGAAGGAGATATGGATTCAATCCCTGGGTTGGGAATATTCCCTGAAGAATGAAATGATAACCCACTCTAGCCTTCTTGCCTGGGAAATCCCATGAACAGAGGAGCCTGGTGGAATACAGTCCATGGGTCACAAAGAGTCAGACAGGACTCAGCAACTGAACAACAACAAAAATAGTTACACTCGAAACATTGCTTTGTACATATCCTGCATAGATCAAACTTAGGATGACAGTTTACAGGCTGGTTTGGGGATGAAACACTAACTGATCTATACTTTCAGATTTAGCTTTACTATGTTTGAGTTTATATTTTATTTCTTCCTCATCCCCCAACTTCCTTTGATTCTTAACTTTCAAACAGTAGTCTATTCAGTAAAAAGTTTTTTTTTTAGAAGGTAGGCTATTCAAACCTTTTTTTGTTGTTGTTGTTGGTGGTGAAATACATTGAAATATTCAATAAGGAAAACTCAAAAATAAAGTATGATGGCATTTCCATAGCATTATTCATGAAATGGAAGGACTGATTCATTGAAAGGACTGATGTTGAAGCTGAAACTCCAATACTCTGGCCACCTCATGCGAAGAGATGACTCATTTGAAAAGACCTTGTTGCTGGGTAAGATTGAAGGTGGGAGGAGAAGGGGACAACAGAGGATGAGATGGTTGGATGGCATCACTGACTCAATGGCCATGAGTTTGAGTAAACTCTGGGAGTTGGTGATGGACAGGGAGGCCTGGCGTGCTGCAGTCCATGGGGTCACAAAGAGTTGGACATGACTGAGCAACTGAACTGAACTGAGTCATGAAATGGGCTTGTGCAAATATGGTACATACTGGACTCCACAGAAAGAAGAATTAGAAAGTAGGTGGGTCTGCTGTTCTCTCAAAATGGCATGTCTGGGCATAGCTGGCCATGTTCTGAGAATAGAATCTAGGAGGGACCCTTCCCCCCTTGGTGTACATTTTTACAGAGCAAGTGTGATGGCTAGCTTGCCGCTGGAGACAGAGATCGAGATACACTGCCAAATAGTCTGGGCTTTAGAGCTGGTTGTTCATAGGATTTATTGGAGACCTTGGGGGAAGGTGAAGTCATGTCTAGCCTCTCCTTCTACAAGAAAGGCAGGACCTAGGCCCAGCTAGCTGACTCTCAGGCAGCTCGGAGAGAGCTCTAAGGGGGCCTTAGACATTCCTGTGTGTCCTTCCACATATATTTTTAATATACTTTCAAATTTTGGATAATTTTACATTTATAGAAAAGTTTCAAAGATAGCTGCTTTAGACTGAATGTTTGTGACAACTCAACATTTATATGTTAAAACCTAATCCCCAACGTGATGGTGTTTGGAGGCAGAGCCTTTGGGAGGGGGTGAGGTGAACGGGGTCGGGGGTCGCTTCCCGGGTGACACTAGAGGTGAAGAAACTACCTACCAGTGCAGGAGATGGAAGAGGGAATGGGTCTGAACCCTGGGTCAGGAAGATCCCCTGGAAGAGGGCATGGCAACCCACCCCAGTATTCTGCCTGGAGACTCCCGGGGAGAGAGGAGCCTGGAGGGCTACAGTTCACGGGATCACAAAGAGACACGACTAAAGTGACTTAGCAGGCACGCCTGCACGCACACACGAGGTGAATGGGATTCCTGCCCTTGTAAAATAGCTCCCTCTCATCTTCCACCAAGTGAAGATTCAGTGAAGAGAGGACCCACCTATGACTCAGGAAGCAGGCCCTCACTAGACGACGAGTCTCTTAGTACCTTGATCTTAGACTTCTCAGCCTCCAGAACTGTGAAAAATAGAGTTCTGTTATTCAGACTATGGTATTTTTTGTTATAGCAGCCTGAACAGACTAAGACAGCGGTGCAAAGAATTTCTGCACATTCTTCACTCAGTTTTCCCTAATTGTAACGTTGCTATAATATACGGATCAAAACTAAGAAGTTAGTCACTATTTACAGAACTTCAGATTTATTCAGATGTTGGCAGTTTTTCACTGCGGTCCCCCACCTTTCTGGCATTAGGGCTTGGTTTCACAGAAGACAGTTTTTCCACAGACTAGGGCAGGGGTATTTTTTCAGGATGATTCAAGCACATTAAATTAATTGTGCACTGTATTTCTATTATTATCATATCAGCTCCACCTAAGATCATCAGGCCTTAGATCCCAGAGGCTGGAGACCCCTGCACTAGGTCTTGTTTCTATTTTAGGACACCATATTTCATTTCATTTGTATCCCTTGTTTAGATGGAAGGGTGAATATTGTGACTTTCTGTTACTGATAATTTTCTGACCATCATCCTCTGGCTATAGTCATAAGCAAAATTGTATGCTAAAGCAAACCAGTTGTAAAATTCAGTCAGAGAATGTGCAGCATTGACATTTCTCTTTAAAGACTTATCCGGTCCAGGTGCCAGGTCTTGATCAGAATGACTGGAGGTGGTTGCGTGCATGTGTGGTCAGTGGTGTCTGATTGATTGTGATCCTGTGGACTGTAGCCCACCAGGCTCCTCTGTCCATGGAGTTTTCCAGGCAAGAATACTGGAATGAGTTGCCATTTCCTACTCCAGGGCAGCTTCCTGACCCGGGGCTCGAACCTGCGTCTCTTGTGTCTCCTGCATTGGCAGGCAGATTCTTTATCACTGTGCCACCTGGGAAGCCCTTGGAGGTTGGGACTTATTTTTATTCAATCCATTGTACTTAGTACAGTGCCTTGTACACCAGAGACATGCAGACCACATTATACAACTGATGAACAGATGAGTGTCACTGGCTGATGCTTACTCATCCTAACCAAGCCTAATTTGTCAGCATGGCAGCACCACTTTATTTTCATAATTCACATGGTGTCCTGGTGAATCTTTAGTTTCACAACACTATAAATTCTTACAGAAAAGTGGAAATCATGCTTTCCCTACTTAAATATTTTTTTTTAAATGCAAACCCAATAAGTAAAACTATAACAACCCATTATTTGTATATAATACAGATTCTGTTGGATATTACTAGACACCACAACTACCTCCTCTGCCTCTATCCTGTTTTTCCTTTTTTTAAAGAAAAACTAATGTCTTTAGTGAGATTTTTGAGAAGTTCGATATTCAAGGAGATTTACCTGGCCTGTCCACTTAAATGCATGAGGTTTTATTACAGATTTCCACAGAGTCAAGTTATAAATGTGAAGAGGTTAGAGATGAACTAAGCTTGGATGATCTAAAGCAGGCCTGGAATTTCTCTTTCTGATAATTAAGAATATGTATTTATAAAGGGTGTTGCTGACACTGGCCAAAGACATAAACACACACACACACCCTCTCAAAATCAACTGTGCACACACACACACACACACACACACACCCTCTCAAAATCCACTGCTCTGTCAATGCATTTTGAAGAAAGCACCTGTAGTAAGAGTAAAAACAAGACAGTGAACCCATTCAGTTCAGTGCAGTCGCTCTGTCGTGTCCGACTCTTTGCGACCCCATGAATCGCAGCACACCAGGCTTCCCTGTCCATCACCAACTCCCAGATTTCACCCAAACCCATGTCTATCGAGGCGGTGATGCCATCCAACCATCTCATCCTCTGTTGTCCCCCTCTCCTCCTGCCCCCAATTGTGCCCAGCATCAGGGTCTTTTCCAATGAGTCAGCTCTTTGCATCAGGTGGCCAAAGGTTTGGAGTTTCAGCTTCAACATCAGTCCTTCCAATGAACATCCAGGACTTATCTCCTTTAGGATGGACTGGTTGGATCTCCTTGCAGTCCAAGGGACTCTCAAGAGTCTTCTCCAACACCGCAGTTCAAAAGCATCAATTCTTCGGCGCTCAGCTTTCTTCACAGTCCAACTCTCACATCCATACATGACCACTGGAGAAAACATAGCCTTGACTAGACAGACCTTTGTTGACCAAGTAATGTCTCTAAGCCATTAGAAACTGCTTTTGAGCAGAGAAATCACTAGCCATATATAAACCATTTAAATTTAATTCAGCTGAAATAAAGTTAAAATCCAGTTGCTCAGTTGTACTGTCCACATGTCAAGTACTCTAGAGCCACATGGGGCTGGTAGCTACTGGAATGGGCAGCAAGAACGTTTCTGTTATCACAGAGAGTTCTGCTGGCCAGGGCTGCATTCAGAGCTACTTGTCTGACACTTGCCACCATTTGAGAACTAAATGTAAATGATTCTGAAATTAAGTATATCTGGTTGCCTTGGTTGAGTTTAAAAGTTTTACTTTAATTCTGCTTAGGTTCAATCTGAGCAAATAGCCCTCATGAATGTGAACCCTTCTAACCAGTATTTCCAGCTGGAATTGTACCCGTTTTTCCATTTTCCAAAACTGACAGATTTCCAGTGTAGATCTAATATTCCAGAAATAAGTTTCCAACTTTTATGCTCTAGTCTAGTCAATACTGGAGAAGGCAATGGCACCCCACTCCAGTAGTCTTGCCTGGAAAATCCCATGGATGGAGGAGCCTGGTGGGCTGCAGTCCATGGGGTCGCTAAGAGTCAGACATGACTGAGCGACTTCACTTTCATTTTTCACTTTCATGCATTGGGGAAGGAAATGGCAACCCACTCCAGTGTTCTTGCCTGGAGAATCCTAGGGACGGGAAGCCTGGTGGGCTGCCGTCTCTGGGGTCGCACAGAGTCGGACACGACTGAAGCGACTTAGCAGCAGCAGCAGCAGCTAGTCAATACTGTTGCATTCTTCAGGGTTTATTCTAGTTATGTACTGGATGGGCAAGAGTCTGTCACACAGAGTGAAGTAAGTTAGAAAAAAAAAAAAGCAAATGTCATAAATTAACACATGTGTGTGGAATCTAGAAAAATGGTACAGATGAACCTATCTGCAGGACAGGAATAGAGACTCTGGTGTAGAGAATGGACATGGAGACACTGGAAGAAGGGGAAGCGGGATGAATTGGGAGGTTGGGGTTGACATACGTGCACTGCCATGCGTAAAGCAGCTGGTGGGAACCCGCTATACAGCGCAGGAAGCTCAGCTCAGGGCTCTGTGATGACCTACAGGCTGGGATGGGGGGTGGGTGGGAGGGAAACTTAAGATGTAGGGGATACATGTATCGCTCTAGCTGATTCACTTTGTTGTATAGCAGAAACTAATGCAACATTGTAAAGCAACTTTACCCCCCACTGCTCCCCCCAAAAAACTGAAAGCTCTACTTCATGGTTCTTTTTATAACTAAGGTTATTTTTCAAGCCCGGCTCTTTCTTTCATACTGTTCATATTTTGCTGTCATTGCCCTGTGTTTGGCAGGGCATGGAAGTAGTAGGTACAGACTTGCGTGAAAGCATTCCCTGACTCCACCATTTGTACAGAAGAGAGCTACCATCGCTCTAAGACTGTTTTCTTTAGAAAGGCCTTCCTGTGGAGTGGCCTTTGGCAGGCAGCTGGGAACTGGGCTGTTAGAGCATTCCTGATAGTCAACACTTAACTGATAAGGTTGATTTGTGTGCTTAGATTATGCAAATGTGATTTATGCTAAATATGTGTATTCCTTCTTGGAGTCTGGAATATTGGTATGTACAAGGCAGAGAGTGCCTATGTGATTAGCCATCAATATAAACCTTGGGCACAGAGGCTCTTGGGCTTCCCAGGTGGCTCAGTGGTAAAGAATCTGCCTGCCAGTGCAGGAGATGCAGGAGTCATGGGTTTGATCCTTGGGTGGGGAAGATCCCCTGGAGGGAAAAAATGGCAATCCACTCCAGTATTTTTGCCTGGAGAATCGCATGGACAGAGGAGCCTGGTGGGCTGAAATTCATGTGATTGCAGAGAGTTGGATACAGCTGAACGACTGAGCATGCACAGAGGCTCTTAGGGACTTCCTTGGGCAGAAAAATGCCAACATATAATGTGTTTTTGTTCCTGTGGGAATAACATGCTTTGTTTGGTCCCTCATGGGAGGGAGAGAGCCCAAGAAAGCCTGTGTGTGGATTCCTGCAGACTCTGCCTGCCTGTTTCCACCTATGATCCAGCTGTTTATTCTTCCTACTTTCACACAATAAATCTTAGACATGAGTACAACTGTATATGAGTTCCATGTATCCTAGTGAATCTGTGAACAGGAGGTAGTTCTGGGGACTACTGACAGACCATCTTTAACAGAATTTCTGTTTTTGATTTTTAGAAAATGATAAAATGTCTTTCAATGTGGGCTACTAAAAAGTCCCAGTGCTCAAACTGGAACAGATTTAAATTCCATTCAGACTGCAAATATTGTCCTGAGGAGGTTAGAGAAAAATAATGTTTAAACTATATGTCAAGGTACCCAGCACATAGTAGGAATTTAAAAGTTATTACTTTCATTTCTCTTTCTCTCATTCCTCCCACCCTTACGCCATTAGAATGCAGTGTTTTTCAGTGGGTGGACATTATGACACATTTTGTGTTTCCTGTTTTCCTGCTGCTATTTTCTTTGCATACAATATATTTAAAAGTTAGATCATTAACCAGGTTTGTTCTTTTGGCATCTGGTGTTTAAGGCAGTTTGAGTTTTCACTCCATTTTTTTTTCATCACATGTTCCTACCAATTGAATCTCACTTGCTCTTTCTAAAAGGAGAAATATGAAATGCAGAGAGAGGGATCGTTTTATGGTTTCAAAGCCAGCAGGGTCAAGTAGGAGAGCTCATAATTGAAATCTTAAATTTGTGTGGCTTTTCTCTTCTTTGCAAGAAAAAGAGAAGAAAAGAGGCCGTGACCTGAACCAGTAGCACTTTGGCTTGTGGAGAATGGTTGATGAGGCAATTATCAGAGCTCAGATTTCAGGTCTGGGATGTATGGGAAGGCACACAGGCACTGACTGGGGAAGTCATTCAAGAAATTTCCTTGTTCTAACACTGCACCCAGTGTTTAAAGTTTTTAGCTACTTGTTTTCTCATGAGATGCATGGAATAAGCATAGTGTATAAGTTGGGTCATTGACCAACCAGTGATCACAGTATACGTGACAAGGTGAAGACATGCATGGTGATGCTCGCTTCTCAGAAAAGGATATGCTTGTCCCTGATGCGCAGTTACCAGTGACCCATTTTCCTTTCTATCCCTTCTCACTTTCACAAACCTGCCCGTTTTAAACTTGAACCATACCTTCACAGTGTCCCAGTGAATACGAATATCTCCATGTAACAGTCTCTGCTGCTGCTGCTAAGTCGCTTCAGTCGTGTCCGACTCTGTGCAACCCCATAGACGGCAGCCCACCAGGCTCCCCCATCCCTGGGATTCTCCAGGCAAGAACACTGGAGTGGGTTGCCATTTCCTTCTCCAATGCAGGAAAGTGAAAAGTGAAAGTGAAGTCGCTCAGTCCTGTCCGACTCTTAGTGACCCCATGGATTGCAGCCCACCAGGCTCCTTTCTCCATGGGATTTTCCAGGCAAGAGTACTGGAGTGGGGTGCCATTGCCTTCTCTGATAACAGTCCCTAGGCATCTCAAATTTACTGTATGCAAAATGAATTTAATTCAGAGGAGATGTTAACTTTTAGAGCAGGGCTCCTCAGCCTCTGGGCCATGGACACTCTGTGGCCTGTTAGGAATCTGGCCTCACAGCAGGAGATGAGTGGTAGGCAAGTTAGCAAAGCTTCATCTATATTTACAGCTGATCCCCATCACTCGCATTACCACCTAAGCTCAGAAAAACAAGCTCAGGGCTCCCACTTCTGGGATTCTGCATTATCGTGAGCTGTATAATTATTTCATTAAATATCACAGTGTAATAACAATAGAAATAAAGTGCACAGTATATGTAATGTGTTTGAATCAGCCCCAAACCACCCACCCCACCAGCCCCCACCCTGGTCCATGGAAAAATTGTCTTCCATGAAACCAGTCCTTGGTACCAAAGAGCTTGGGGACTGCTGCTTTAGAGAATACCTATTATGCATCACTTGCAATATGAAGGCTACCTACATACGTGATCTTACTTGATGTAGTTCCATACCTGCGATACCATGTCATGTCCTTGTAGGGGAACTAGCCTTGGGTGACAGAAGCCTCAGTTAAGTGTCTGGGGATGTCTCTTCATTAGCCCACTGCCACTTCAGAGGTTGCATGGATTGAAATGGTGCCTGTTGATCATTTCCACCTGTGTAAAGCAGTCCCATGTAGGAACTGGGAGGCCTTTATCTCTGTCTCTCCACCTTTCTCAGACAAATTATAAGTAGCTTGCAGTCTGCAGGAAAATCACCAAGTCTAGCTCTCCATTTCCAGTGTGGCTTCTTTGACGAACGACACAATTATAAAAGGGTCGGAAACACCCCAACTCAGTGTCACAGATTCCCAGCCCAGTAAACACCCAGAGGCCGTTTCTCAAGTCTGAGGCTGTTTATTTGATGCTTTTTGCTCCTTATCTCTTTCTCCTGCTGCTGTTTTCTTTTGGCTCCTGCCTTACCTGTTGATCACACATTGACCTTTCGGATGCCAGACACTTCTAAGCCCTGTAGCTAACTTCAGATGTTATTATCCCTCCTCTGCCTGCAGTGTTGCCAAACGTTCTACTTCAAAAAACATTGGCCAGGAGTATGTGTGGTTATCTACTATTTGCTCACACAGGCAGTACATCCTGTAGTCCATCCACTCTCTCTCAATGTAGACTTCTGTTTTCACACATTGTAATCCACTGGCTCAGAGAAAAGAAGAGGGTTGATGCAGGTGCAGGAGAATTAAAAAAAAAAAAAAAGAAAAACATGGTTGTGTGATTTGATGTGACTCTGAACATGTTAACCATGAAATTAAAATTGTAGGTGTATGGAATCTGTGGAATTTTTACAAACGATGAGTGTTGTGAGATTCTAGTATACTACCCTGCAGTCATCTTTGATGTAGCTGAGGTTAGATTCAGCCAGAGGAGGAGTGGCACAGAATAACAATTGTTGAGCCTCTAACATGGCTCCCTTATTTCTCAGACTGTCCCTGAGAATGGGTAATTGGTGAGAGTGGTTATTCAATCTAAGCCCGTCACCTGAATTGTCTATGAAAATGAGTGTTTATGAGTAGAAAAAGGTGATACCCTAGGGGGGATCAGCTCTTTGTTTGTTTTCTTAACAAGTGCTGTACAAACATTTCTAAATCAGTGGGATATTTTATTTTCCCTCAGATCAAATAGGAATCATTACAAAACAAACACCTTTGGGCACATTCTGGATATCCTCAGAGTAAAAAAGGATGGAGTCTAATATGTGTCCTCTCTTCTTGGAGGGCCCTGAGATCGTACCCCAGAACCCTGGGACTTTGTGGGCCAGACTGGGACTGTATGATTTGGTGGAGAGAGAGCAATTCTCAAGTCAGACGGACTGGGAGTTTGAGTCCCAGTTCTGCTGATGCTGCCTCTTGATCTCTGTAATTTATTTAATTTCCCTGGGCATTTATATTCTCAACTTCAAAAAAAGAAAAAAAAAAGGCAAACAGTATTTATTTTAAGAGCTAGTTGTAAGGAGTAACACCTGGAGTAACAGGCAAATTTGGCCATGGAGTACGGAATGAAGCAGGGCAAAGGCTAATAGAGTTTTGCCAAGAGAACACACTGGTCATAACAAACACTCTCTTCCAACAACACAAGAGAAGACTATGCATGGACATCACCAGATGGTCAACACTGATATCAGATTGATTATATTCTTTGCAGCCAAAGATTGAGAAGCTCTATACAGTAAGCAAAAACAAGACCGGGAGCTGACCGTGGTCAGATCATGAACTCCTTATAGCCAAATTCAGATTTAAATCGAAGAAAGTGGGGAAAACCAGTAGACCATTCAGGTATGACCTTAATCAAATCCCTTATGATTATACAGTGGAAGTGAGAAATAGATTTAAGGGCCTAGATCTGATAAGCGCCTGATGAACTATGGACGGAGGTTCGTGACATTGTACAGGAGACAGGGATCAAGACCATCCCCATGGAAAAGAAATGCAAAGAAGCAAAATGGCTATCTGAGGAGGCCTTACAAATAGCTGTGAAAAGAAGAGAAGTGAAAAGCAAAGGAGAAAAGGAAGGATATACCCATTTGAATGCAGAGTTCCAAAGAATAGCAAGGAGAGATAATAAAGCCTTCCTCAGCGATCAGTGCAAAGAAATAGAGGAAAACAACAGAATGGGAAAGACTAGAGATCTCTTCAAGAAAATTAGAGATACCAAGGGAACATTTCATGCAAAGATGGGTTCGATAAAGGACAGAAATGGTATGGACCTAACAGAAGCAGAAGATATTAAGAAGAGGTGGCAAGAATACACAGAAGAATTGTACAAAAAAGATCTTTGCCACCCAGATAATCAGGATGGTGTGATTACTCACCTAGAGCCAGACATCCTGGAATGTGAAGTCAAGTGGGCCTTAGAAAGCATCACTATGAACAAAGCTAGTGGAGGTGATGGAATTCCAGTTGAGCTGTTCCAAATCCTGAAAGATGATGCTGTGAAAGTGCTGCACTCAATATGCCAGTAAATTTGGAAAACTCAGCAGTGGCCACAGGACTAGAAAAGGTCCGTTTTCATTCCAATCCCAAAGAAAGGTAATGCCAAAGAATGCTCAAACTACCTCACAATTGCACCCATCTCACACACTAGTAAAGTAATGCTCAAAATTCTCCAAGCCAGGCTTCAGCAGTACGTGAACTGTGAATTTCCTGGTGTTCAAGCTGGTTTTAGAAAAGGCAGAGGAACCAGAGACCAAATTGCCAACATCCTCTGGATCATCAAAAAAGCAAGAGAGTTCCAGAAAAACATCTATTTCTGCTTTATTGACTATACCAAAGCCTTTGACTGTGTGGATCACAAGAAACTGTGGAAAATTCTGAAAGAGATGGGAATCCCAGATCACCTGACCTGCCTCTTGAGAAGCCTATATGTAGGTCAGGAAGCAACAGTTAGAAGTGGACATGGAACAACAGACTAGTTCCAGATAGGAAAAGTAGTATGTCAAGGCTGTATATTGTCATCCTGCTTATTTAACTTCTATGCAGAGTACATCATGAGAAATGCTGGGCTGGAAGAAGCACAAGCTGGAATCAAGATTGCCAGGAGAAATATCAATAACCTCAGATATGCAGATGACACCACCCTTATGGCAGAAAGTGAAGAGGAACTCAAAAGCCTCTCGATGAAAGTGAAAGAGGAGAGTGAAAAAGTTGGCTTAAAGCTTAACATTCAGAAAACGAAGATCATGGCATCTGGTTCCATCACTTCATGGAAAATAGATGGGGAAACAGTGGAAACAGTGTCTGACTTTATTGTTTTGGGCTCCAAAATCACTGCAGATGGTGATTGCAGCCATGGAATTAAAAGATACTCCTTGGAAGGAAAGTTATGACCAACCTAGATAGTATATTGAAAAGCAGAGATATTACACTGCCAACAAAGGTCCGTCTAGTCAAGGCTATGTTTTTCCTGTAGTCATGTATGGATGTGAGAGTTGGACTGTGAAGAAAGCTGAGCACTGAAGAATTGATGCTTTTGAACTGTGGTGTTGGAGAAGACTCCTGAGAGTCCCTTGGACTGCAAGGAGATCCAACCAGTCCATCCTAAAGGAGATCTGTCCTGGGTCTCCCATCAGTCCTGGGAAGGACTGATGCTGAAGCCAAAACTCCAGTACTTTGGCCACCTCATGCCAATAGATGACTCATTGGAAAAGACCCTGATGCTGGGAGGGATTGGGGGCAGGAGGAGGGGATGACAGAGGATGAGATGGCTGGATGGCATCACCGACTTGATGGACGTGAGTTTGAGTGAACTCTTGGAGTTGGTGATGGACAGGGAGGCCTGGTGTGCTGTGGTTCATGGGGTCTCAAAGAGTCGGACACGACTGAGCGACTGCACTGAACTGTAAAGAGTAAAGGTGATATGTAGAGGTGTGACTCACAACTGGTATTTAATGGACGTTAGTTTTCTTTCACTTAGCTTCAGTTAAGGTCCCTCCTTCAAGTTACAACAAGAAGAAAAAGCTCGTGTTAATACACACAGGATGATATTTGAGAGTTAGATTTTGACTGTTGCCTTAGGGCTTCTTCCATGTCTGAAGTTTGCTTTAGATAGGATTAGAGAGCCAGCCTAGAGAAGGTAAGAATGAGAGCTGATTAGGTGAGGGATGGGAAGAGAAAGCTTGTCATCAGGGAGAGGGAGTCATGGGGAGCAGTGGAAGTGAAGTCTGGTGTGGGTGTCCTTGTGAGGTATAGTGTGCATGCTAAGTTGCTGCAGTTGTGTCTGACTCTTTGCGACTCCATGGACTACAGCCCACTAGGCTCCTCTGTACATGGGATTCTCCAGGCAAGAATACTGGAGTGACCTTCTCCAGAGGAGCTTCCTGGCCCGTGTACCAAACCGGTGTCTCCTGTGTTTCCTGCATTGGCAGGCGGGTTCTTTACCACTAGCACCACCTGGAAAGCACCTGTGAGGTATAGAGGACAGTGGAAAGTGTCTGGGCTAAAAAGGGAACATTATAGATTGATGTACAAGGCAGGGGATGCTGATTAGATTGTAAATTATAGATTTCCCCAATAAATTTCACTAATTGGGATTATATGTTGAGGGGCTAGACCAGTTGTTTCACAGAATCTCAGAACTTGAACTGAGCTGGAAGGGGATTTATCCTTCTTTTCGGTCCACTTCCCTTGGTTTATGGATGAGGAAATGAGGCTTAGAAAGTTTAAGTAGCTAACCCAGAATCCTGCAGCAAGTTAGTAACAGGATTACAGTTCTGGTGTATTTCCTCTGTAATACATTGCCTACTCCTATAGACTTTCCTTTTATTTCCAGGTCAGGCTGCACACGATTCTATAGTCTCCCTTAGCAACCGGTTACAATGCTCGTGATCCAGAATATAATTCTCAAATGAGAAATTATGTTTTACATGTATTTAAATCTCAGCCACTAAACATACTTTTTGATCTTTTCTAAAGGTCACTCTACCGGCAATAAACCTGACAGCCTTAGATAAATTAGTGGTGTGTTAAATGCAGTAACCCCTTATACATGAGGAATAAATTCATATAGATAAAAAGAAGGAGTTTTGACAAAGAGGAAAATCTGATTTCAAACCCCTTGCCAAACAGGAACCATAATCATCTGATTAGGAGCAGGAACATTAAGATACTTTTCCAGATCTAGATCTAATCCAGTTACCATCACAAAATGTATTCTGGCTAGTGCAGAAAAAGCACACAGGCTGATTAATGCCTTCATGAAGAGTTTTAGAAGATAATTTGAAATTGTAGCAAAGTCAAAGGAAATAACGGAGAAGGCAATGGCACCCCACTCCAGTACTCTTGCCTGGAAAATCCCATGGGCGGAGGAGCCTGGAAGGCTGCAGTCCATGGGGTCGCTGAGGGTCAGACACGACTGAGCGACTTCACTTTCACTTTTCACTTTCATGCATTGGAGAAGGAAATGGCAACCCACTCCAGTGTTCTTGCCTGGAGAATCCCAGGAACGGAGGAGCCTTGTGGGCTGCTGTCTATGGGGTCGCACAGAGTCGGACACGACTGATGTGACTTAGCAGCAGCAGCAAAGGAAATAAAAATACTTTCGTATAAAATCCACAGAGATTTAAAAGTCCTGCCTGTTATAGTTTGAGAAAGCAAACGGGAGGGCAGTCCCTGGAGGGGCTGGAGGTCAATGGGCATACTGATATGATCGCTGCCTTCTAGGGGAGATTACAGAACCCCAGGGAATGTACTCGCAGTAATAAAATCCACAAGCAACTAACGCACAGATTAGATGTCACTTTATTAATTTTTAGTGAAAAAATGTAATTGTCCCAAGGAAGTTTTTTTTTCACTTTCATGTTTTATTTATTAAAAATTTTTTGTTTACCATCTTTAAAAAAATTAATGTATTTAATTGGAGGCTGATTACAATATTGTAGTGGCTTTTGCCATACATTGACACAAATCAGCCATGGGTGTACATGTGTCCCTCATCCTGAACCGCCTCCCACTGCCCTCCCCATCCCATCCCTCAGGGTCATCCCAGTGCACTGGCCTTGAGGGCCCTGTCTCATGCATCGAACCTGGACTGGTGATCTATTTCACATATGGTAATATACATGTTTCCATGCTGTTCTTTCAAATCATTCCACCCTCGCCTTCTCCCACAGAGTCCAAAAGACTGTTCTTTTCATCTGTGTCTCTTTTGCTGTCTCACATATAGGGTCATCATTGCCATCTTTCTAAATTCCATATATATGCATTAATATACTGTATTGGTGTTTTCTTTCTGACTTACTTCATTCTGTATAATAGGCTCCAGTTTCATCCATATCATCAGAACTGATTCAAATGCATTCTTTTTAATAGCTGAGTAATATTTCATTGTGTATATATACCATAGCTTTCTTATCCATTCATCTGCTGATGGACATTTAGGTTGCTTCCATGTCCTAGCTATTGTAAACAGTGCTGCGATAAACATTGGGGTACACGTGTCTCTTTCTTTTTTCTTTTTTTTAATATAAATTTATTTATTTTAATTGGAGGCTAATTACTTTACAATATTGTAGTGGTTTTGCCATACATTGACATGAATCCACCACGGGTGTACATGTGTTCCCCATCCTAAACCCTACTCCCACCTCCCTCCCCATCCCATCCCTTTGGGTCATCCCATTGCTCCAGCCCTGAGCACCCTGTCTCATGCATCGAACATGGACTGGTGATCCATTTCACATATGATAATATACATGTTTCAATGCCATCCTCCCAAATCATCCCACTCTCGCCCACTCCCACAGAGTCCTAAAGACTGTTCTACACATCTGTGTCTCTTTTGCTGTCTCACATACAGGGTTATCATTACCATCTTTCTAAATTCTATATATATGTGTTAGTAAACTGTATTGGTGTTTTTCTTTCTGGCTTACTTCACTCTGTATAATAGGCTCTATTTTCATCCACCTCATTAGAACTGATTCAAATGTATTCTTTTTAATGGCTGAGTAATATTCCATTGTGTATATGTACCACAGCTTTCTTATCCATTCATCTGCTGATGGACATCTAGGTTGCTTCCATGTCCTGGCTATTATAAACAGTGCTGCGATGAACATTGGGGTACATGTATCTCTTTCAATTGTGGTTTCCTCAGTGTGTATACTGAGCAGTGGGATTGCTGGGTCGTTTGGGAGTTCTATTTCCAGTTTTTTAAGGAATCTCCACACTGTTCTCCATAGTGGCTGTACTATTGTGCATTCTCACCACCAGTGTAAGAGGGTTCCCTTTTCTCTGCACCTTCTTCAGTATTTATTGTTTGTAGACTTTATGATAGCAGCCATTCTGCCCAGCACTAGATGGTATGTTATTATGGTTTTGATTTGCATTTCTCTGATAATGAGTGATGTTGAGCATCTTTTCATGTGTTTGTTAGCCCTCTGTATGTCTTCCTCAGAGAAGCGTCTGTTTAGTTCTTTGGCCCATTTTTTGATTGGGTCATTTATTTTTCTGGTATTGAGCTGCATGAGCTGCTTGTATATTTTTGGGATTAATTCTTTGTTAGTGGCTTTGTTTGCTATTATTTTCTCCCATTCTGAAGGCTGTCTTTTCACCTTGCTTATAGTTTCCTTTGTTGTGCAGAAGCTTTTAATTTTAATTAGGTCCCATTTGTTTATTTTTGCTTTTATTTCCAGTATTCTGGGAGGTGGGTCATAGAGGATCCTGCTGTGATGTATGTCGGAGAGTGTTTTGCCTGTGTTCTCCTCTAGGAGTTTTATAGTTTCTGGTCTTACTTTTAGATCTTTAATCCATTTTGAGTTTATTTTTGTGTATGGTGTTAGAAAGTGTTCTAGTTTCATTCTTTTACAAGTGGTTGACCAGTTTTCCCGGGACCACTTGTTAAAGAGATTGTCTTTTTTCCATTGTATATTCTTGCCTCCTTTGTCAAAGATAAGGTGTCCATAGGTGCATGGATTTATCTCTGGGCTTTCTATTTTGTTCCATTGATCTATATTTCTGTCTTTGTGCCAGTGCCTTACTGTCTTGATGACTGTAGCTTTGTAGTAGAGTCTGAAGTCAGGTAGGTTGATTCCTCCATTCCCATTCTTCTTTCTCAAGATTGCTTTGGCTATTCGAGGTTTTTTGTATTTCCATCCAAATTGTGAAGTTATTTGTTCTAGTTCTTTGAAAAATACCATTGGTAGCTTGATAGGGATTGCATTGAGTCTATAGTTTGCTTTGGGTAGTATAATCATTTTCACTATATTGATTCTTCCAATCCATGACCTTGGTATATTTCTCCATTTATTTGTATCATCTTTGATTTCTTTCATCAGTGTTTTATAGTTTTCTATATATAGGTCTTTTGTTTCTTCAGGTAGATTTATTCCTAAGTATTTTGTTCTTTTCGTTGCAATGGTGAATGGAATTGTTTCCTTAATTTCTCATTATTAGTGTGTAGGAATGCAAGGGATTTCTGTGTGTTAATTTTATATCCTGCAACTTTACTATATTCATTGATTAGCTCTAGTAATTTTCTGGTGGTGTCTTTAGGGTTTTCTATGTAGAGGATCATGTCATGTGCAACAGTGAGAGTTTTACTTCTTTTCCAATCTGGATTCCTTTTATTTCTTTTTCTTCTCTGATTGCTGTGGCTAAAACTTCCAAAACGATGTTGAATAGTAGTGGTGAGAGTGGGCACCCTTGTCTTGTTTCTGACTTCATGGGAAATGCTTTCAATTTTTCATCATTGAGGATAATGTTTGATGTCGGTTTATCATATATGGCTTTTATTATGTTGAGGTATGTTCCTTCTATTCCTGCTTTCTGGAGGGTTTTTATCATAAATGGATGTTGGATTTTGTCAAAGGCTTTCTCTGCATCTATTGAGATAATCATATGGTTTTATCTTTCAATTTGTTCATGTGGGGTATCACATTGATTGATTTGTGAATATTGAAGAATCTTTGCATCCCTGGGATAAAGCCCACTTGGTCATGATCTATGATCTTTTTAATATAGTGTTGGATTCTGTTTGCTAGAATTTTGTTGAGGATTTTTGCATCTATGTTCATTGGTGATATTAACCTCTAGTTTTCTTTTTTTTTTTTATAGCATCTTTGGTTTTCATATTAGGGTGATAGTGCCCTCTTAGAATGAGTTTGGCAGTTTACCTTCCTCTGCGATTTTCTGGAAGAGTTTGAGTAGGATAGGTGTTAGCTCTTGTCTAAATTTTTGGTAGAATTCACCTGTGAGGTCATCTGGTCTTGGGCTTTTGTTTGCTGGAAGATTTCTTTTTTTTTTTATTAGCAACATTTTCTTTTCTTTTTTTATTTTATTTTATTTTTAAACTTTACAATATTGTATTAGTTTTGCCAAACATCGAAATGAATCCACCACAGGTATACCCGTGCTCCCCATCCTGAACCCTCCTCCCTCCCCATACCCTCCCTCTGGGTCGTCCCAGTGCACCAGCCCAAAGCATCCAGTATCGTGCATCAAACCAGGACTGGAGACTCATTTCATATATGATATTATACATGTTTCAATGCCATTCTCCCAAATCTTCCCACCCTCTCCCTCTCCCACAGAGTCCATAAGACTGATCTATACATCAGTGTCTCTTTTGCTGTCTCGTACACAGGGTTATTGTTACCATCTTTCTAAATTCCATATATATGTGTTAGTATACTGTATTGATTTCTGATTACAGTTTTGATTTCTGTGCTTGTGGTGGGTCTGTTAAGATTTTCTATTTATTCCTGGTTCAGTTTTGGAAGGTTATACTTTTCTAAGAATTCATCTGTTTTTTCCAAATTGTCAATTTTATTGTCATATAGTTGCTGATAGTCTCTTATGATCCTTTGTATTTCTGTGCTGTCTGTTGTGATGTTTCCATTTTCATTTCCAATTTTGTTGGTTTGATTCTTCTCCCTTTTCCTTTTTTTCTTGATGAGTCTGGCTAATGGTTTGTCTATTTTATTTATCTTCTCAAAGAACCAGCTTTTAGTTTTGTTGATTTTTGCTATAGTCTCCTTTGTTTTTCTTTCATTTATTTCTGCCCTAATTTTTTATTTCTTTCCTTCTACTAACCTTGGGGTTCTTCATTTCTTCTTTTCCTAGTTGCTTTAGGTGTAAAGTTAGGTTATTTATTTTATTTTTCTCGTTTCTTGAGGTAAGCTTGTATTGCTATGAACCTTCCCCTTAGCACTGCTTTTATTGAATCCCATAGGTTTTGGGTTGTTGTGTTTTCATTTTAATTCATTTCTATGAATATTTTGATTTCTTTTTTGATTTCTTCTGTGATTTGTTGGTTATTCAGAAGCATGTTGTTTAGCTTCCATATGTTTGTATTTTTAATAGGTTTTTCCCCTGTAGTTGACATCTAATCTTACCACATTGTGATCAGAAAAGATGCTTGAAATGATTTAAAATTTTTTTAAAATTTACTAAGGCTAGATCTGTGGCCCAGGATGTGATCTATCCTGGAGAATGTTCTGTGTGAACTTGAGAAAAAGGTGAAATTCATTGTTTTGGGGTGAGATTTCCTATAGATATCAATTAGGTCTAACTGGTCCATTGTATCATTTAAAGTTTGTGTTTCCTTGCTAATTTTCTGTTTGGTTGATCTATTCATAGCTGTGAGTGGGGTATAAAAGTCCCACTATTATTGTGTTGCTGTTAATTTCCCCTTTCATACTTCTTAGCATTTGCCTTACATATTGAGGTGCTCCTATGTTGGGTGCATATATGATTGTTATATCTTCTTTTTGGATTGATCCTTTGATTATTATGTAGTGTCCTTCTTTGTCTCTTTTCATGGCCTTTATTTCAAAGTCTATTTTATCTGATATAAGTATTGCTACTCCTGTTTTTTTTGGTCTCCATTTGCATGAAATATCGTTTTCCAGCCCTTCACTTTCAGTCTGTATGTGTCCCTTGTTTTAAGGTGGGAATCTTGTAGACAGCATTTATAGGGATCTTGTTTTTGTATCCATTCAGCCAGCCTTTGTTTTTTGGTTGGGGCATTCAGTGCATTTACATTTAAGGTAATTATTGATAAGTATGATTCTGTTGCCATTTACTTTGTTGTTTTGGGTTCTAGTTTATAAACCTTTTCTGTGTTTCCTGTCTAGAGAAGATCCTTTAGCATTTGTAGAAGAGCTGGTTTGGTGGTGCTGAATTCTCTCAGCTTTTGCTTGTCTGTAAAGCTTTTGATTTCTCCTTCATATTTGAATGAGATCCTTGCTGGGTATAGTAATCTGGGTTGTAGGTTTTTCTCTTTCATCACTTTCAGTATGTCCTGCCATTCCCTTCTGGCTTGAAGAGTTTCTATTGAAAGATCTGCTGTTATCCTTATGGGAATTTCCTTGTGTGTTATTTGTTGCTTTTCCCTTGCTCCTTTTAATTTTGGCTTTTTGTGTTTGATCTTTGTTAATTTGATTAATATGTGTCTTGGGGTGTTTTGCCTTAGGTTTATCCTGTTTGGGACTCTGGGTTTCTTAGACTTGGGTGGCTATTTCCTTCCCCATTTTAGGGAAGCTTTCAACTATTATCTCCTCAAGTATTTTCTCATGCCCTTTCTTTTTGTCTTCTTCTTCTGGGACTCCTATGATTCGAATGGTGGGGTGTTTAACATTGTCCCAGAGGTCTCTGAGGTTGTCCTCATTTCTTTTAATGCTTTTTTCTTTTTTCCTCTCTGCTTCATTTGTTTCCACCATTCTATCTTTCACCTCACTTATCCTGTCTTCTGCCTTAGTTATTCCACTGTTGGTTCCCTCTAGAGTGCTTTTGATCTCAGTTATTGTATTATTCATTATTGATTGACTCTCTTTTTTCTTCTAGGTCCTTGTTAAACATTTCTTGCATCTTCTCAATCCTTGTCTCTAGTCTATTTATCTGTAACTCCATTTTGTTTTCATGATATTGGATCATCTTTACTTTCACTATTTTGAATTTTTTTCAGGTAAACTCCCTAGATCCTCCTCTTTTGTTTGGGTATGTGGGCATTTATCATGCTCCTTTACCTGCTGAATATTTCTCTGCCTTATCATTTTGTTTAGATTGCTGTGTTTGGGGTGACCTTTTTGTCGGCTGGAAGTTTGTGGTTCCTCTTTATTGTGGAGATTGCTCCTTATGGGTGGGGTTGGACTAGTGGCTTGTCAAGGTTTCCTGGTTAGGGAAGCTTGTGTCTGTGTTTTGATGGGTGGTGCTGGATCTCTTCTCTCTGGAGTGCAATGAAGTGCCTAGTTTGAGTTTTGGGGTGTCTATGGTTTTGGTGTGACTCTGGGCAGCCTGTATTTTAATGCTCAGGGATGTGTTCCTGCGTGGCTGGAGAATTAGCATGCTATGTCTTGCTCTGGAACTTGTTCACTCTTGGGTGGAGCTTGGTTTCAGTGTAGGTATGGAGGCTCTTGGATGAGCTCCTGTCAATTAATATTCCCTGGAGTGAGGAGTTTTCTGCTGTTCTCAAGTTTTGGATTTAAGCTTCCTGCCTCTGTCTTTCAGTCTTATTCTTATAGTAGCTTCAAGACTTCTCCACCACAGATGACAAAACATATAGTTTAATGGTGAAAAGATTCTCCACAGTGAGGGACACCCAGAGAGGTTCACAAAGCTACATGGAGAAGAGAAGAGGGAGGAGGGAGACAGAGGTGACCAGGAGAAGAGGGGGAATCAAAAGGGGAGAGAGCAGTCTAGCCAGTAATCAATTCCTTATGTGCTCGCCACAGCCTGGAACACCCAGAGAAGTTCACGGAGTTACACAGAGAAGAGAAGCGGGATGAGGGAGATAGAGGTGACCAGGAGGAGAAGAGGGGGTGTCAACAGGGGAGAGGCCAATATAGCCAGTAATCAGTTCCCTAAGTGTTCTCCACAACCCGAAACACCCAGAGAGATTCACAGAGTTAAATAGGGAAGAGAAGGGGGAGGGAGGAGATAGAGGTGACCTAGTGGAGAAAAGGGAGGGTCAAAAGGGGAGAGAGCAATCAAGCCAGTAATCACACCCCTAAGTAAAAATGGGTACTGAAGATTAGATTCTTAAAGTACAAAATTGAAGACAAATACCAAAAAGCAAAGATTAAAAATCTAGAGTAGAGGTTAGACTCTCAAAAGTACAATACAAAATCAATCATGAAAATTATAAAAAATATATATATGAAATTTGCTTTAAAAATAAGGTCTCTTTTTTTTTTTTGCAAGATAATAGTAGGTTATTGGAGAAGGCAATGGCAACCTACACCAGTACTCTTGCCTGGAGATTCCCATGGGCAGAGGAGCCTGGTAGGCTGCAGTCCATGCGGTCGCTAGGAGTCAGACACGACTGAGTGATTTCACTTTCACTTTTCACTTTCATACATTGGAGAAGGAAATGGCAACCCACTCCAGTGTTCTTGCCTGGAGAATCCCAGGGACGGGGGAGCCTGGTGGGCTGCCGTCTATGGGGTCGCACAGAGTCGGATACGACTGAAGCGACTTAGCAGCAGCAGCAGCAGTAGGTTATAAAAATGAAAATTAAAAGAGTAAAAATAACTTAAAAATTAAAAAAATTAAAATAAAAAAATGATAATAGTAAAAATATATCTAGGAATTTCTCTGGAGCTGTTTAGGGCAGTGTGGGGTCAGTTCAGCTTCAGATAGTTCCTTGTTGCAGCTTATACTGCTTCTCAAGGTCTGTAGGCCCCTTCCAATCCTTAGTCAGTGTTAAGTACAGGATTTTAATCTGTTGCACCTGTCATTTCCAGAGCAGTTTCCTCTTTGTTTATTTTGGCTTCCTCTGTTTGCAAGTCTCTTCATTGTCTAATTTCTGACACAAGGGGGCGAAAGTGGTCACTTATTTAGGCTCACTTGTTCAGTTGTGTTGTGGGGAGGGAGGAACACTGCAAACAAATATCACTGGCGTGTGTGGGACATGCTTACAGTGAATGGAACATATTGGGTTTGCCCCAGCTCATGGCAGCATGTGCTTTCCCGGTCTACACTGCTCAGGCTCCAGGTTGCTCTGCAGGGGTGCTGTCTAAAGTGGGCCCTGTGTTTCGTGCCCTTCCTAGGTCTAAGCTGCTCAGGTTCAGGTTCTCTGGTACTCCGCAAGGGCACAGGGTTGGTTGGGTGTGTGTTTTGTGCCCTTCCCAGGTCGGAGCAGCTCAGGTGACCAGGTGCTTGGCGAGTGCACTGTCCCAGCTGGGCCACGTGTCTTACTCACCTCCCCGGTCGGCTGCTTGGTTTCCCCGGGTGTGCTGCAAGAGCACCGTCTCAGCTGTGCTGTGTGTCTCCTCTGGGGAGCTGATCTCTGGCTGCTACCCTCCTAGCAGATGTCAACCATCCAGGATCCCAGAAAGACTTGGTTAGCAACTGGGAGCCTGCACACAGTTTGATGGAGGATGCCATCTCTGGGGCTGAGATTGCCCTTTGCCTTCTGGCTCTGGCTGTCACCCGCCTGCCTCTCTACCTCTGGCGGTGGGGAGGGGTTGGTCTGCAGCTGGCTAGCTCTCCTTTGGTGTTTGCTCAGTCCTTTGTTCTGTGAGCAGGCCATGCTGTGCCTTAGGTTAGAGCTTTTCATGAGAAAGTTCTCTCTTTCTCCCTCTTTTTTTTCTCTCTCTGGCTATCCCACAGTTTGAGTTGCTATCTCATGTTAGCTCCTTCAGTTCAGTTCAGTTCAGTCGCTCAGTTGTGTCTGACTCTTTGTGACTCCATGAATCGCAACACACCAGGCCTCCCTGTCCATCACCAACTCCTGGAGTTCACCCAAACTCATGTCCATCGAGTTGGTGATGCCATCCAGCCATCTCATCCTCTGTCATCCCCTTCTCCTCCTGCCCCCAATCCCTCCCAGCATCAGAGCTCCCTGATTGTCCTCAGGGCATTCAGGCCCAGTCCTTAGCCTAAGGACCAATGATGCAGTCTGCACCTCCTTGCCCAGCCCCCACTTGCTGGTGGTGGACATGAGCTTCTGGGCTATTTCACTGCTGACAGTTATGGTTAGGCGTGTATTCTGTGGGGTTTTTTTTCCCCTCCCTGTTATATTGCCCTCTGAGGTTCCAAAGCTCCCCACAGACCCACCTGTGAGAGGGTTTCCTACTGTGTGGAGGCTTCTCCTCCTTCACGACTCCCTCCCAAGGATGGGTCTCCGTCCCTAAATCTTTTGTCTCTGTTTTTGTCTTATATTTTTTCCTACCTCCTTTTGAAGAGAATGGGCTGCCTTTCTGGGTGCCTGGTATCCTCCGCCAGTGTTCAGAAGTTGTTCTGTGGAAGTTGCTCAGCATTCAAATGATCTTTTGATGAATTTGTAGGGGAGAAAGTGGTCTCCCTGTCATATTCATCCGCCATCATAGGACTGCCTTCTGTCCCAAGGAAGTTTAAGCTTGCATGGTACATACATGTTCTCAGTGTGGGTTAGTATATGAACTATGTCTAAAAACCACAAAATTACTAAAAAGTGGCTTATAGAGTATACAGTGAAAGCTATTTGCATAATTTTTATAGTCAGTGTCATCAAGCTGTGATTATCTGATGAATCTGTCTCCCTCCTATAGGAGTAGGCTCCATCATGACCTAGTTTCATAGGCAAGAGATCCTTTTTCCTGAGTGGTTATGGAAACAGTATTATAAATTTGTATCTATATACCTAAACATAATAAAAATATGAATCTTATTGTGAATGCTCAAAAGGCAGAACATCTCCTTTATGATTGACATATTCTTTTTTCATCCATTGGTTCAGTATTTAATGAACACGTATGATTTGAGGAACAAAACAGGTAGCAGCCCTACAGAAATTAAGGTCTGAAGATTGAAGATACAAAATTAAATAAGCTATGACCACAGAGGGTAAGCAATATGGTAAAGGAGGTACAAGGTGCTGTGGAGGTGAGTAAGAGGGGCATGTAATCCATACCTGAGATTGGGGAAGTCTTCCTGTAGGAAGTCGTATTTTACTTGTGACTTGGTTGAATTCCTTAGCTAGCTAAGGGGCAGAACATGTCCCAGGGAGGGGCTGGTGTGAGTAAAGATCTAAAAGTAAAAGACAAGATACACTTAAAGAAAAAACAGAGTGAGATATTCTTTGTTCACAAGTGTGGAAAGTTTTTTTTTCCTTTTGAAGATAATGTACATTGTTGGTGAGTGTAAGGGCACATACTCTCATCCAGGGCTCTGTGTGCATATGCGCTCAGTCGTGTCCAACTCTTTGCAGTCCCATGGACTATAGCCTACCAGGCTCCTCCATCCATGGGTTTTTCCAGGCAAGAACACTGGAGTGGGTTGCCATTCTCTTCTTCAGGAGATCTTCTCAACATAGGGATTAAACCCGCAACCCCTGTCTCCTGCATTGGCTGGCTGGTTCTTTACCACTGAGCCTCCTGGGATGCTGGGAAGCCATCCTCCTGGGAAGCCATACAGGGCTCATAGGAGTATAAATTGATGTGTTTTTTAGAAGGTAATTTGGCAATATTATGCCAAAGTTTAAAGGTATGTGTACATTTCATACTGTATTTTTTTGATACTGTAATTTTAGATACTTATTCTATGGATATAATTATAGATGTATAAAAAGATAAAATATCCTAGGTTTTGGTTTTATAAAGAGAAAAATTGGAAACAACAGATAAATGGTTAAATAATCTATATATACTGAAAGATATCCTACACAGCTAATGAAAATATTGTCAAAACATCTAATTTTCTAGACCAGGGGTTGGCAAACTATAGTCAAACTATGACCACAGCATGACACAGTACTACTTTTTTAAGAAACTTTTTATTTCGAAATAACTGTGAATTCACAGGAAGTTGCAAACATAGAATAGAAACATCCTGTGTATCATTCCTGTCATTCCATGGTTACATCTTACATAGCTGTAGTACAGTATCAAACCAGGAAGCTGACATCAGTAAAATGTGTGTGTGAATTTCTGTAATTACAGCCACAGTCCAGGTTATTCCATCATCACAAAGATTTCTCTGTGTTATCCTTTGATCGTTGTACCTACTTCTTCTCCCTTGCCATGTCTAGACCTTGGCAGTTATTAATATGTTTTCCATTTCTGTAGCTTTGTTATTTTGGGAATATTATGTAAATAGAATCATATATTACCTTTTGAAACTAGCTCTTTTTTCTCATTCTGTGTCATGTCCTTGATATGTATCTACATTAGAAATATATCGATAGTTTAGTTCTTTTCAGTGCTGAGTGATCTTCCATGGTAAGGATCCATCAGATCTTATTTAACTGTCTACCTATTGAAGGGGGTGTTATGGTTTCCTTTTTTTTGGCTGTTATATATAAAATTGCTGTAACCTTTTGTGAATAGTGTTTGATGTGGACACAGGTTCTCATTTCTATGGGATAAATAGAAATGTGATTGCTGAGTTGGATGGTAAGTGTATGTTTAGCTTTCTATTTATCTGCCGAGTGGCTATATCGTTTTACAATCCCTTAAACAATGCATAAGGGATGTAGTTGCCCTGCATCCTTGCCAGCATTGGGTACTGTGATTATTTTTTGTTTTAGCTGTTCAAATGGGTCTGTAGTAATATCTAGTTCAGCAAGTTCTTTGTTAGTATATGGTTGGTACTACCACACAGGCTTGATTTCTGTAGCTATAAAGTACATCTTAAAATTCAACAGAGGGATTCCTCCCACTGTAGTTATCTCTGAAAATTGTTTTAGCTCTTCTAGATCCCTTGCCTTTTCATATATATTTTGGAATGATCTTGTCATATTTACAAAAAACTGCTGAGAATATGACAGGAGTTAGGTTAAATGTGTATCAGTTTAGGGAGAATTGAGATCTTTGCTGTGTTGAGTCTTTCATTCCATGAACACAATATGTGTGCTACCTGTTTTTGTAAATGAAGTTTTATTGGAGCACAATCATGACCATTCATTTATATATTGTCAAAGGTTGCTTTCTTGCTATAAAAGTAGAACTGAACAGTGCCAAACACTGTGTGGCCCAGAAAACTTAAAATATTTACTCTCTGAGTCTTTACAGAGAGACTTTTCAACCTTTGGATCCAATCAATGTTTATGCTATATTGGTGAAAAAAGTATAAAATAGTATAAATGGTATCATAACATTTTAACTTTAAATATGTTAATCACACTCATATGTCTACCTATGCATATTAAAATGACTGAAAGACTGTGAAACAAAAATTTTAACCTTGGTTCTTTTAGGACAGTAGTATCATGGGGATTTAACAGTTTTTTGTTGTGTGTGATTTTTTTTTTTGCACCTTCCACTTTCTATTCTAGCTAGTGAAAAATAATGTATCAGGTTAAGGAAGGATTTTGCTTTCCAATCTCTCTTTTACCAGTTTTACAAGACTCTTTTCCTTCCAGGTAAAAAGAGACTTTCAGATTACAACAGATATGACAATCAATTGTTTGTGTTAGGGATACTGAATGATGCTTTAACAATATGCCTTTTCAAAACACAGATGAATTCTCATAGGTTCATAACTTAAGCATACCCTTGGTTGATAAGCACAGATAAGAGAATGCCATAGATATTTGAATATTAATCCTTGGTATTTATTCTTGATAATAATAAAGGAGTGATCCACCCTTGAGGTTTATTTACCAGCAACCCCATGCAAGTGCCACATGCTTAAGCCTGCACACTGAGATGAGCAAATTGGTTATCGCTGAACGACTATTTCAAATTACAGAGACTGGCAAAATGGACATTTGCATGTTTGTTGCTGTAACCCATCTTAGTGATTACTGACAAGCTTCTTCCAGTTCTGATAGGGCATCAACATAGATACAAGACAGATCAAATGGCAAGTCACACCATGAGAGTAACCTGCCATTTGAGAAACTGAAAGTAGGGCATAAAGCCCAGTGATTACAGCTATGCTTCCATCTGGAAAGGGCTCTGACAGGGTCATGAAAGACCAGAGAGGTGTTTGGAACAGACCTAGGTCCTTGACAGGTTAATAACCCACTTCACAGAGTCACAATGTATCTTAAATTGACTGCATTCTGTTCCTAGAATGATTATTTCTTAAACTCTCATCTTGGTTTTCAACCGTACTCTGAATGCTCATTTGTAGGGTGTGAATTAAAATAAATTAACATGATTTTAATATATCTAGGAATTATACACTAATAGTTCTTTGATCCTAACCACTGAAGAAAGTTGGTATGGGAAAAAGACAAAATTCTAAAAGACACTAATCCTGCTGAGAAATAGGCACACGTTTTTTGCAAATGAAGACGTTTATTACATCAAGGCTGCAGATGCTCGGAATGCCTTGTCATCCCTTTGCTTTCAGGTGATGCCCACACAGCACTAAGAACAGCAGAGATCTGTAAATTTTCTAATTAATCGTGATCAATATTGACAACCAGACAGCATTGTTCTGCCTCCAGAGTGGATTCCTGGCTCACGAGGATTCTGTTTGTCTGTCTACAATCCTCATATTAGCTGGGTAAATTGGCTGGTTAAATCTCTGCTTCTATAATATCAGCCTTAAAAAGAGAGGTTTAGGGATTTGCTCAACAGTAGAGAATGAATAAAAAGTGTTCATTCGTTCATCCAATTTTTTTTTTTTTTTAAAGAAAGGTTGATAGTCACTCACTTCTGTTCTTCTCAGTGTATGGGAATTACCATAATGAATAAGGCATGGATCTTTCTCAATAAGAGACTTAGAAATTATGATAAAAACAGGATGTATAATCATGAAAGTGTGTTCTAAGGCAGATATGTCATAAGAAATATATAGAGTCAGTACACTGGGAATTGTAGGATGAAGATATCGCTCCTGTCTGGGGGGAATCTGAAGAAGCTTTCTGAAGGAAGTGGTCTTGACCAGGGACCTGAGGCAAGATGTGGATTAAGGCATAAACCACAGGAAGAGATGCTGAGTAGTTATCTAGAGCAAGCTTAAGAAATGGCAGAAATTAAGGATTCAAGGGTGTTTGTGGGGAACTCAAAGGCAGACATGCATCCAGGTCTTAGGAAGGAATTGGAACTAGAGTTGGGAAACAATTCAGGAACAGAGAGAATTCTTTATCTACTGCTTTGTTCATGTCTCTGAACAAACTTGCTTCCTTTGCTTCTTCATTCACAGAGTGGACTATGGGTACCCCAACTTTTTGACTGAAGAGAATCTTCATGCCCTACATCATGTCAATTTCATGAACTACTGCTAGGAGAGTGAAGTCACACATAAACAGTGTCCTGGGGAAGATTTAGAAGTTCCTGGATAAGAGGGGATGACTTGCATGATGATCAGACATTCCCAAATGGGTAGGTGCTGTACTGTGTATGGGGAATTGTAAAACAGTGCAGTTGGAATACAGATTTAGAAGGGCAGTTAGGGAAGGATAATAACTTTGGGGCATCACTGAGAAGCATAGTGATGTGAAATAAATTATACTCTAGGCAATCAATTTGATAACACTGAGTATGATAAAATTATAGATTTCTTTTTGTCTTATTTTTGTATTCATTGATCTCACTGCATTATATGCACTTCTGTGAGACACCTTAATTTCTTTTGGATACAAGATGAATGATGATGCAATGATTATAAATATTAAAAATGAGTACCAATGTAGGTAATAAAAATTTGACTTAAAATTTGTGTTATCTATTAATTTGTTCTGTAACCATCGCATATCCCCAGACCACTAAAGGTCCAAGTTTTCTACTGTAAAAAAAGGTGTGAGAAAATATGGGCTTCTCTTCTCTTCAGTAAGAATAATTGTACTACTTAAAGCAGATTTCTCTACAACCAGAAATTCTGAGTGATAGAATTATCTTCCTTGAAGAAAGGCACAATGTTGCTGACTTTGTGAATGTGATGTGCTCTCTCTCTTTTTCTTTGAATTTTAGGAATTTTTTTTTTCACTGTTTCTTGTGGCATTTCAAAGCATCCAACTGCTCTGGATTTGAATTCCAGATCTGCTATGTAGAAAATGTTTGATTTAAGCAAATAAACTTATGAGGTTAAATTAGTAATAACACTTCCCTAAAGTTTTGTCAGAGCAAAATTACTCAATAACATGAGTTTGGGAAATCATTTGAAAAAAAAGTGAGGATTCAATTAGAAAAGAAAAGGCTCTTGTGTGACCCTCATCCCACTTGTCCCATGCAGACTGTATTAAAGCCCTTGGATCCTTCCCTCTGAGGTTGGCCTGAACCTCAGAATCTTTCTCCATTCACAGGCAGCTCATAACATCCACTGAAGGTGTCATTCAAGGCCAAAATATTTGCCGTCCCTTGACTGTGATTGTAAATTGTTAGGCTTTTATATCCCAGTGTGAAGATGAAAATTTTTGTCCAGTCTTCTTCTTTTACGTATGACAAAACCGAGGCCCAGGAAGAGTGATTTGGCATAACATCACATGGCCAAGTATGCTACAGCCCAAGACCAGAGTCTTCTTTTGGCAATTTTAATGAAACAATTATCTTTGCTGTTATAGTCCTCCCTGAATGTGATCACTGAGCTTTGGTTTGTTTTTCTAAATACTTGCAATTGGAATTTCTGGGTTTTTTTTTTTTTTTTTTATTTTATGTTTTGTAACAAACTAATGGGACGTAACTACTTGAGCTTACATTTTCTAGATGTAATCTGACCTTCAGTGGACCACTGCTGGCAATACTGGAAGTTAGCAATTAGGTGAAAGCAATTACCTTAGTATTGTGAAATTGGCATTTTAACCTGCTTATGCATAAATGAATGTTTTGTATTTTGGTGGCTTGTCCAAAAAAAAAAAAAAGATAACCCTTAGTGAGCGTTACCTGGTCTGCTTAGGAAGTCTGAGTGCTGCCGCTGTGTTCTGTTACTCTTGTATTACTTTCCTGTTCTGGCCTGTGTGCCGTGATTTCTCAACAGCTGGGGGAGTACCGCCTCAGAATCCTAGAGCCGTAAGGTTTTCTGTGAAGTCACCTGACTGGTCCTTGGAGTCCAGCAAGGTGAACATAGTAAAACAACAGGAAACTTCTAAACTTATTCTGAGTGAACTCAATAAATGCAGATCAGAAATTTATATCTTTCTTTGGTACAGATCTTTGTTTTAGCATATAAACCCCCTTTAAGTGGCGCTCATTGCATTGGGCTGCAATTTTTTGTTCTTCTGTTTATCGTCCCTTGGAAACACTTGAGGACATATATTTATATTCACATATTTATCATCTCTTAGAGCACCCAGTACATCATCGGGGTTTGATAAATGCCCATTGTTTCATACATGCTACAGGAGGTGACTTGAATTCTGATTTGTTATACAGCATTTGTCGGTTATACAGCATAGTGGAAGCCTGCATCCTTTTGTTTTGCCCCTTCAGATGGGCCCACAGCCCCAGCACAGGGACTCGTACAAAGTGACCCATCAGGAAATGTGCATGGAATGAGTAGATGAATAAAAGATGACTTCACACTTTCTTAAGAGTCTATGCACACCTTCATTCTTGTGTTAGCCTATCTTTTCCCAACTTGTATTGATAAATGTAAGACATTTACCCCATATAAACCTGTTCATGCCCTGTTAAATTTCAAAATATTAGTCATGTAGGAGATATAATAGGCAAAGAATCCCAATTATGTCATGGCTTCTCATGCTGGGTCCTTTGTTTACATTGCCAATTAAATTTAACAAGCAGTCTTGAGCATCTCTGTGTGCATGGCACCAGGGATAGGGCAGCTATTTAAAGATTTATCAGGGGAGGAATGACTTGACCAAACACCCACACTTGGTCACCTCTTCAATATGACCAATCCATGCTGACTCCTTGACAATTAGCCTGTTTCCTTTGATGTCTTGGCTTCCGCTTCTGCTGTTCCTCTACCTAGGCAGTGAAGCATCCTGTTGGCTATTCAGTCATATATCCTGGCTTTGAATTCTACCATCTAGTTTTGTGACCTTGGACAAGTTACTTTAGCTCTGACTCTCAGTTTCCCTGTCTGTCAAATGGGCATAATTATTCCCTCAGAGGGTGGTTAGGAGAGGAAAAGAGATAACACACATAAAGTGCTAACCAGAGCACCTGGTGCTCAGTGAATGCCAGTTGTTTTCATTATTAGTGTGGACACACTTTCACGCTCCATCTTCTCATACCTTACCCCGCCTTTAAGGCCTGGCTCCAAGGTTGCTGCCTCTGCAAAGATTTCTCTGATGCCAGCCAAAGTGATCTTTCCCTTTCCAAGTGTCTTTTGTATTAACTCACTTAGCCTTATAGTTACTCCCTCATTACATGGCACTATGCTATTCTCCAATGGCCTGTGGTACACAGGTTAGCACTTGGGTATAAAGAAATTCAGTAGCATCTTGCCTTGTTCATAATTTGCTTATTCCCTGCATTTGTCTTCTATTCAGACAACATCTAAGCAACATGTGTGCAAAGACGCTAAGACAAAACAGGATGTTTAAAAAACACAACTGAAGGGGTAGGGCCATACCTTAATTCTCTCTCTCTCTCTCCAATTTTCTTCTCTTGTTAATTCCTGCTTCCAGTTAGCTTCCTGATTTAAACGAGCCCAGTTTTTCTTTAAAAAGGCTATCACAGTCAGTTTTTTTTAAAATTTTATTTTATTTTTAAACTTTACAGTATTGTATTGGTTTTGCCAAATATCGAAATGAATCCGCCACAGGTATACATGTGTTTTATGAGCATACAACAGTGTGACAATCGCTGGTTTGTGAAGGTTTTCTGTGCCAGATTCACCCGTGTTTGTTAGTCAAAATGCTCAGCGTTCTGTACAGCTGTATGGAATTGGCATTTCTATATTAGCCACATCAAATCAGCTTGGGAGATAGCCAAGTCCAGGGTCTTTATTCATCCATTCAGACAGTTCTAGGAAAATTGCCTCAAAGACTTGTCAGCCAACGGTAGGCTCTGCAGTTCAGAGAGCTGCTTGCGCTGTGTTGGTGGGAGTCTCATTGCCTGCTTAACCCAGAGATTCCTGGCCCTCAGCTCAAGACACTCCAGCAAACTGGGAAAGGAATTATACAAATTCCAGGTGGTAGTTACATTTTGGGATGAGGGGTTGTGTGAGAGAAGGGACATGGGAAGGGGAAGAACCAAAGGAACTTTCCAAAACTATGCTAACACTCTCTCTCTTTAACTTGTTAGTGGTTACTTGGATGTCAGTTGTATTGTTATTTTTTTATACTCTACAATATAACAATTTTACATATACTCAATATATAATTTTTTAACATGGAAAAAGTAAGAACTGTGATCCTGGAAAAGACCGTGATAGCTGGGAAAGATTGAGGGCCAAAGGAGAAGGGGGTGACAGAGGATGAGATGGTTGGATGGCATCATCGACTCAATGGACATGAGTTTGAGCAAACTCCAGGAAATGGTGAAGGAAAGGGAGGCCTGGCATGCTGCAGTCCATGGGGATGCCAAGTGGTGTTGGACACGACTGAGAGACTGAACAACAACGATGAACCTGCTGAGCATTATTTACTCCCTTGGCATCCTACTCCTGAATTCAAAATGCAGAGTCATCCAAGGATTCCAAAACTTAATATGGAAAGGTCATCTGGTGATGCCCACCTGGTTGGCTTAGTTTGCATGACTAAGTCCTAGGGTTCTGTTGCAGGTGGCTCGTGCACTATCCCAAGGGGCAAAGGGAGGTCAGCAGGTAGTCAGGTGGAGTCTGGAATCATCACCCCTTTCAACCACATTTGATTTCTTTTTCACATATTAAGATTCCAGGTTAGAAATGGCTAAAGAGCCAGGAGGGAGGTCATAATGGTTTCTTTTCAAAGGGTGTCTAATGAAATTAGGCTGATGTTTATGGCTTCAAAGGGAGAAGTAGGGTGAATGGGCAAAAATTCTTGAGAGGTAAGATTGAATTGCTACATCTCTGTTTACTTGAGGCAACCCAAGTTCATGGCTTTATGCCTGCTGCCCAAGATAGTTACAAAGAGCACCTTCTTTCTCTAAGTATACCAGTTTGAATGACAAGTTGTAAGGTCAGTCTAGTTATAAGGAATACTTTGACAGTTATATCTAAGATTACAGAGGACTAGTTCCCTAAGTGGAAACAGAAAGTGAAATAAATAATGAGGACCAATTAGGGAGCATTGTTGATCTATTGTTTCAAACTTTTTTTCCTTTAAGCATAATTTTTTTTCTAGTTCTTTAATCATTTCTCCTGAGGCATAGTTGGCAGATTTCTCACCTCTTGGTTTCTCTGCTCTTGCTATGTTTCCATTCCCCAACTCCCCACCCCCCAAGTCTCTGGAAACAAAAATGATAATTCAGTTGGGGTCTACTCAGAGTGGATTGAAGAGGCTTTCAGAATTATAGAATGTTTGTAATAGAATGAAATACAATACCATCAAGCTCATTCCAGTAGGTATAGCAATATGGTGAACTCTTATGTTGCATGTTTACATAAGAATCACTAGAGAATTTGCTGTGCATACATATTTCTAAGCCTGTCCTTAGAGGTTCTTTTCCATATTTAAATTTAGTAGGTTATGTTTATTAAGGAAGGAAAGGGTGGGCCAAATTAGGAGATTCTTATTAGGTGTTTCTGGGATGATACCTGGGAAGCTGAATTTAAACAATATCTCTGGTGTTCTGTCTCTTGGCCATTTTGGAGAATCCTCAGGGGTCCCACTGGTTCCCCAGTTGTGGGCCATGACTCCCAAGGGTGCAAAAGATATGTCATTGTTTTAGTTATTCTAAATGCTGCCTTTTTTTCTTATCAAATATCATTTTTCCTCATTTAGTAGTTGTTAAACCTGCAGGTGCTATTGCAATGGATAAAATACGTGTTTAAGAATTATCTAATTTATAAAGCTATTTGTTTTTATGTTTAAAGTTTGTACTGAGAATACAAACTTCATCATGTATATGTCTGATACCTCACTTTAGTTCATAATTAATTGGGTTCTTATAGTCTAAAAGATGAAAAATGAATTCATTTGACTTTACAGTTAAAGACAGATAAATCCAATCTCACAAACCTAGGTCATGGCCAGTGGTGTCCTGGTAGGTGTCTAATCAACAGCTGTCTGTGGAGGATTGGAGAGAGAAGTGGAGGGTGGCGGGAGGGAGTAAAGAAAGCCCTGATTTGTAAAGTGTAACGATTTCTGTAGTGTAAGTGTTTTCATTATGGCTACCAACCTGACTTTACTCAATGTGGAATTGAGAAAAGAGGCACATGATTGGCTCTTGTTGAGCTAGTGCAAGCTGGCTCCAGCAGACCTCTGGGTCAGCTGAAAATCTAGTTCTCATAGCTAGCTTAGTGGTCTCCTTATTACTCTACAGATAAACCTGGCATGTTAAGAAGCCCTGGTAGCATATTATATATGGAATCAGGGGCTATCATTTTGCATTTGATTTCCAGAGCCACATCAGTGGAAAATCACCCATATCTGAATTCCTGTGGGTTTTCCTACTGCCTCTATTACACCTTGTTCTGACCTTACAGTTGCCAATTTTGGCTCTCCAGAAAGTTTCCACGGGCTTTGCCTTCTTCCTTAGCCTAGTTCTTTTTTGACAATCTAATATATCTTCAGGGTAGCCCCTCAGTAGGATTCCACTTTGGTGAGGGTCAGCTTGCTTAAGTATGACTTTCAGGTTCTATCAGATCTGGTTTCTCAAGGGTCATGAGACAAGCATCATTATCATAGACTCTTAATTTTTATCAGCTCTCCTTAATTCAGTGCGTTCAAAATCATTTTTAAAGAAACAGTAGTCCTTGTTGATGTTCAGAGAGCAAAAGTGTTTCATAGTTGATATGTTTGGATATCAAAGGTTTCATAGTTGGACATGAGTGGGAAATGTAGCATACTGCTTCTTATGGCTATTCCCCTGTCCTCCCATGCTGGAGAATCACAGTCTGTTTTCACAAAGTAATAACTCTGAGCAGTCTTGAAGAGAGAAATTTACTTACTTTGGTCTGATTTTTGTTGCTGTTGTTCAGTCACTAAGTCACGTCTGAATCTTTGCGACCCCATTGGCTGCAGCATGGTCTGATTTAGCTTTTCCAAAATTTATTCAAGCATGTACTTCTTCCTCACTGATCCTGATTTAAATCCCATGGAATATGCTTAGTGAAAAAATGATGTAATAGTTCATAGTAGTATATATCTTACGACATTTCAAAATCCATATTCCATGTTGGATTACTTCTTAGTCCACCATGTCTGAATGATGGCCACCTGGCACCAATTGATTTGCTGATGGGAAAAGAGTGATGTATTCTGAGATCAGTGATTGGCCCAGCTCTTCAGATTTCGGTGGCCAGCCCTGTCTTCCAGAGTCCCTTCTACTCTACTGTTGGATGTCTTACTCTGCGTAAGAAAATGGTCTTCCGTATACAGAACCTTTTTCATTTGGAAGAACTAGCAGACAATATTTCTGTTTTTCTTTACTCACACATACTTGACTAAAACAGGTAGCACAGAATGGGTAGCTATGAGTGAGGATAAGGAAATAGAGTTAGAAAGAAGTAGGATAATAAGGGACCTTGACAGTCAGGCAGAGCAATTTAAATGTGAAACAGGAAATGGAACAGTTACCTTCTTCTGTTTAAGCAGCTCCTTCAAGGGAGAGTAGTAATGCCTTGATTGAATCAGCTCATTTATAATGTATTGAGTTGGCCAAGTGGTTTGCTTGAATTTTTCTGTTGCATTGTATGGAAAAACACCAACGGACCTTTTGGTCAACCCTATATTTATTTCTTTTCCTTAGATAAAGAGTATGGCTTTAAATTTGGGCATCAACACCTCATGTGACCCAGAAGAGACTACTGTTTCTTTAAAAATGATTTAGAAAGCACTGAATTAGGAGAGCTGATAAAAATTAAGAGTCTACGATAATGATAAACCTCTTTTTACACTCTTTGGTAATCCTTGACTTCTTTATCTCTTTCTAAAGTGGTGCCCATTTGCTTGATTCATTGTAACTGTGCCATTTATTACTCAGCCTCAGGTCCCATGACAATAGACATGAATTTCCTCATTGCACAGGGTGATATCCTTGGAGAATCAAACCTACCCAGAAGGAACAATAAGGTGACTAGTATTTTTTTCACGAGTGCTCAATGGGATTATATCCTCGCTTTGAATTTCTCTCTGCTAAGACTTCTTGTCTTTGGGGAATATCTGTTCTGGAATTGGTTAAATCTCTATCTGCAGGGAATAGAAATATTTTGTCACCCATGATTGTTTTGAAGATATTTGCCTGTCCCAAGAGCCAGTGAGAGAAACGTAGGAATCTTTTAATGCTGCCTTCTTCCACTGCCTCAGTCACCAGTATCTGCCTTGAAGAACTGTGTCCTGACAAGAACATCCTAGAGCCTGCCTCCTCTGCCAGCCTGGCCATGTGCAGACTGCCAAACATTTCACCTACTGCCCACTCACTGCTAGCCATATCATTCTAACATTCAGATCTTATCCGGTCAAATATTATTACTTTCTGTGTGTACCTGTTTTTGCAATCTAGTAGGGTCATGGTTGGGATTCCCAGGTGGCTCCATGGTAAAGAATCCACCTGCCAGTGGAGGAGATGCAGGAGATGCGGATTCAACCCCTGGGTCGGGAAGGTCCCCTGGAGTAGGAAATGGCAACCAGCTTTAGTACTCTTGCATGGAAAATCCCATGGACAGAGGAGTCTGGTGGGCTACAGTCCATGAGGTCGCAAAGAGTCAGGTACAATTGAATGAGCACACACACAGGGTCACCATATACTCATCCACTTACATGATTTTCTGGGAATTTACTCTCCCACTCAAACCTGATAGCAGATTTGAAAACTGATTCTTTACAAGAAGCCACTTAATTTGGAGAGGATGTGTTGAAACCGTCTTAATCTTTTTGTTCCCTTGTGACTTAGCTGTGTCTAGGAACTCACAGTGGAACTTAGGAGGAGACCATGGCTGGAGTTCCTAAGTGATTAAAACTGTTGAGTCTGGTACTTCCCAATGACTAGTTGAACTGAACACACAGGTGTACGCAATTCAGTGAACAGGGAACTGGTGTTTTGCATACAGGTGTTTTGCCTAGTTTTAATTATTCCCATGTTTCCCCTGCCTTCTTATCCTTGGTCCTGTATTACAGCTGGTCTTTCCGCCCACAGTGTATTTGCAGGCACCAAGATGGCTCCGTCTAGAAGGTCAGTTCCCAGTAAGAGCTCATGGCCCTCTGTCATTTATACCGTGCCTACTGCTTCCTGTTCATCTCTCTGATACTGTGATTTCTGACGTTGTTATGTGGTGCTCGCCATTTCTTTTGGGCTGTGTGTTTTTTGACCTTTTGGACTCTTGCTTATGAACAATTTCCTGTCTTAAGCTCTTTGCCAAGCATACTCTCTGTTTTATGCAGTCCTCCAAATTCTGGTTGAATGATGCTCAGACTATCCCATACCTCTGTGAAAGCCTCCTAGCTGGGCTGGGCTCCTTAACCTAGGGAGGAGAGAGTTTCAAAATTTTATTTAGCATCTGAAGTCCTTAGTCCTTCACCTGTTGCAGCCCAGGGACAGTGGATGAGGCCACCAAGATACTGTGGTAATGGAGGTCATGTTCTATCTGGTGGTGCTTATGGTGGAGACGAGGTCGGAGCCACTGAGGCGTCATTTGCCCACACACTGGGATGAAACCTCCACCTTCCTCACCCTCATAATGCTATTGATCTTGCTGCTAAAGAAGTCCAAGTGGAACTCTAACAAACTACCAGGCATCTATCTACAAGTTCATTTTCACGTGTAAATTCAGGGTTTTGGGTCCTGTGAACACTCCATTGTTTTCCGGGTTGCAAAAGACATTTTTTTTCAATTGAAGTTTCTGTTTATCAAAATAATTGCAGATTTACATGCTACTGTAGGAAATAGTGATCCCTCTGTTTGTTGGGGATGGAGAACTGAGCAAAATACATGATTCCCCTCCAGTAGCCTGGGAGTATCTCTTTAAGGTGTTGTATGAAGCTCTAACCTGTCTTATGATTGACGTGGTTGCTGGGCTCAAATGGAATTGAAGTGAGCGATGCCCTTATCTAGCTGAAGAGGTAAAAGGCTGGCTTCCCTTTTGTGATCACTTATGTTCTTTTGTTTGATTGCTCTGCTTAACATCTTTAATTCTTCATTTTAGGATAGGGCCATCTGCTGTCATCCTGTATTCTTTTTGGCTTGAAGGATTTTTACAGGCCCCTTTGTGACTGGGTTATAAACAATCACCCGTTTGCCATATGGGGATGTCTGTAGCTCATCTTTGACTTATGGGTGCCAGGTACCAGGGAGGACACATTTGACTTTAAGTGATACCAGCGGCGCTGAGATAGCAAGCCCTTGGGTCCATCTGCAAGCATTTAAATTGCTAATTGGCAGAGGCTGTGCATCACATGATAAAGAACCCAGAAGAAGTTGCAAATATGAGCAGACCCTCATTTAGAAACATCGGATATTCCTCCTCTGACTTCTTTGCGAGGTTCTTTAAATTACAGGGTAATGGGAGAAGTGAGAAGAAGCTAAATTGGGAGTGGGTTGCAAAAGACATTTTTTTTAGTTGAAGTTTCTGTTTATCGAAATAATTGCAGATTTACATGCCATTATAGGAAATAGTGATCCCTTGTATACTTTTCTTTTATTCCTCAGTGATAACATTTTGAAAAATTATAGTATAAAATCACAGCCAAGGTAGTCAAATTTGTTTAAGCCACTGATCTGCAGATTTCCCCAGTTGCACTTGTTATTTGTATGTGTTCTGTTCTCTTTGTCTCTGGGTATTAAATTCTATGCGATTTTGTCACCTGTATAAACTTGTGTCTCCACCACCACAGTCAAGATATTGATCAACTGCAATTACTTCCCCTTGCTCTTTTATGGCCACACTGTCTCCTGTTCCCATTCTCTACCTCCTCTAGTCTCGAACCTTTGGCAGCTACTAATCTGTCTTTCAAGGTTTCCCAGACGGCTCAGTGGGTAAAGAATCCACTTGCAATGTAGGAGGTGTGGAAGACTTGGGTTCGATCCCTAGATTGGGAACATCCCCTGGAGGAGGGCATTGAAACCCACTCCAGTATTCTTGCCTGGAGAATCCTGTGGACAGAGGAGCCTGGTGGGCTACAGCCCAAAGGGTCACCCAGAGTTGGACATGACTGAAGTGACTCAGCATGCACACGATCTTTCATTTCTAAAATTTCGTCAGTTCAAAGCTCTCATACAAATGGAATCATTCATTGTGTAACCTTTCAAAATTGGCCGTTTTTTTTGCTAATTCTCTGGAGATTCATCCAAGTTTCTGTGTGTATCAGTAGTCCATTGCTTTTTATTGCTAACTAATATTCCATAGTATATATATATGCTATAGCTTATTTGAACTTTCATTCTCTGAAAGGACATTTGAGCTGACTCCTGTTTGGGGATATTACAAATGAGGCTGCTAGAAACATTCATGTAGCAGGCTTCTTGTATGGATTTAACTTTTCATTTCCCTAGGACAAATGCTCAGGGGTGATTTTCCTGGGTCATAAGGTAGTTGAATATTTAGTTTTTGAGACACTGTCACACTTCTTGCCCCCTGCCCCGAATGTTTTATCATTTTCCATTCCTGCTGCTTCACTGCTGGCATTTGGGTGTTGTTACTTTTTTTTTTTTTTTTAATTGTAGCCATTCTGACAGATGTGTGATGTGACGTCATTGGGGTTTCAGTTTGTGTTTGTAACAGTTGATAATGTTGAACAACTTCTCATGTGCTTATCTGCCATCTGCATATCTTTTCCACCGAAATGTCACTTCATTTTCTTTGTCTCCTGCACATTGTCTAATTGTATTGTTTTCTGTTGACTTTTGAGAAGTCTTTATTTTGGATACTTTTGTCACATATGTCGTCTGCAAATATTTTCTTTCTATAGCTTGTCACTTCATGTTCAATGTATGGGCTTCTACAGAATAAAAACATTGTTTCATTTTGATGAGGCTCAGTTGATCAATTTGTCCTTTTATAGATCATAATCTTAATGTCAAGTCTGCATAGCCCTATTTCTCAAAGATTTCCTCTGATTTACTCTTTTGTTTTCTGGTTTGTTTCATAGTTTTATATTGACTTGCTAAATCTATGGTCTGTTTTGAGTTAGTTTTTATATAAGATTTAGGTTAAAATTGATCTTTAAGATTTGTTTTTGCCAATGGATATCCAGGTACTCTAGCACTATTTGCTGAAAAAGGTAATTCAGTGTAAAAAGGCTAAATTATATCAGTGTCAGGAAAATGTTATCCCAAGCTACTGTGTTACCCTGTAATATACATGTTCACTGTGAGGTTTTTAAAGACCTGTAAGATCTTATAAAGGAAGATTCTGATTTACTCTGTACTTCATGGAGGGCATTACTTGTGTTTCCAAGTGACTTAAAGCCTGGCCAGGGGTGGCCTAGTAACCATAAGAACATTCCTCTTTCGTCAGAAGATTTAGTAGAATAAGATGTGTGTCTCATTCTAATTCAAGAAGACCAGAAAGACCTTGAGTCCATTGCATGGTCAATAGAACAGGAAAGTACACCTCTAGCTTCAGGGCTTGTGGGCCTGGCCATCCTCCAGGGAACGGGTCTCTGCAGCCTCCATGTCTCAGAGGGGATGGAACGGCATTGTCTACTTGACCAACCAATAGAATGGAACATTCTCTCCAGCATCCTGCTTATGCTCTAGTGTCTCCAGAATGTCGGCAAACTAACTTATCCTAGTTTAAATTTTCCTGGCTCCTCTATTACCTTCAATTCAAAGGTCTTTTCTTCCACTCAGCTGTCACAATAAAGGTTGGCAGGCGTGTGTTTTTCAGCTGTGATACTACAAAAAGTTTCTGTAGCAGTCAAAACACACACTACTACTGGCCATAAATCAAGAAATCCCTTTTCTTGGAAAGGTCTTCATTTCCATGCCCTTTGGACAGCTGCAGTTCAGCAACAAGTGCCAGGGGAGCAGTGAGCCATCGGGGAAATGATACTAGATACAGCTCATAGGGTAGGAATTGCATCTAGTCCTCACTGTCCAGGGGACCTTAGATGGAGCCTCTGACCTCCTTGCACTCTTACCTGCTTTGCTATGCCATTGGGAGGCTCACATTAGACAGTAAGGATGACAGTTGTTGACCACCTCACAGTTTTCCAGATTGAGAATGGCCCTAAAGTATGCAACAGAGGGATCCCCTGACTACTCAAGCCCTAACTGCTGGCTGCCTCCTCCCCACCCTCTCACTGCCCACTGGGCTAATTTAAAAAAAGAAGAATCTAGTTTTGAGAGGATATAGATCAGGAACTGAACACAGTGCATGCTAGCTATATCAGCTCCACTTCATGTCATTAGGCCGTAGATCCCAGAGACTGGGGAACCCCACTGTAGCTGACAGAGCTTGGCTGTGGGCTATGGCATAGACGGCGAACTGTCTACTAGACGGCTGTGCTCCCCTCTGTAGCACACAGTTGTCACTGGGAAGTCCTGGCCACCACTGATTACATCTCCAGAACTTTCTAGCAGCTAGACTTGGCCATGTGGCTGGGTTTAAGTCAAAGGCATATGAGTGAAAGTGATGTATACTACTTAAAAGACCGACCCCAAGAACTCCCCTGATGCTCTATGCTCTTGTTTCCTTCCTGCTGCCTGGAATGGTGGGGATTCCCACAGAGGCTCTAAAAGGAATGAAAGGAAAGCCTCTGTCAGACTCCCTGACATGCCAGAATGTCTACACAGAGGAGGACTGCTCTGCCAGTCAGTTTCTCTCTCTGGGAAACCTTACTTGAGCAAGAAATCCATTTCTAATGGGCTTAATTGCATATTTTTATTTATATTTTTTTGACAGCAGTTAGCCTATCGTGAGTCATGGTTCACTGTCTCATTTTCTATGTGAACATGTTGAGGGACTCCAGACATGTAACACATTGGACTTGGCTCTTATGTTTCCCTTATGATGTGTAAAAATCAAATTACACAGAGCAGTAGTCTCTGGTTGAAACAAATCAATCAGAATAACTTTTTATAATCCAGTCTTTCAAGACTACATTTTTCTAGAGTTGACTTTATTAAGTAAAATGAATGTAACCCATAGAAGTTCAGTTCAATTCAGTCGCTCAATTGTGTCTGACTCTGCAACCCCATGGACCACAGCATGCCAGGCCTCCCTGTCCATCACTAACTCCTGGAGTTTACCCAAACACATGTCCATCGAGTTGGTGATGCCATCCAACCATCTCATCCTCTGTCGTCCTCTTCTCCGCCTGCCCTCAATCTTTCCCAGCATCAGGGTCTTTTCAAATGAGCCAGCTCTTTGCATGAGGCAGCCAAAGTATTGGAGTTTCAGCCTCAGCATCAGTCCTTCCAATGAACGCCCAGGACTGATCTCTTTTAGAATGGACTGGTTGGACCTCCTTGTAGTCCAAGCGACTCTCAAGAGTCTTCTCCAACACTACAGTTCAAAAGCATCAATTCAGCTACCAATTTTTGAGCTATATTTGGTAGAAGGCATTATCTCTCCAGAAGGAGCTTATCTAATCAAATTTTCTAAATGTGGCCCACATTTGGTGCAGTCCCAGAAACTGTAAATGCCTCTGTCTTTACTTTTTATTCTCCCCTGAGTTTGTCAGACATAGTGCCACTTCTGGCCCTTTGGACACATTAGAAATCTTAATTTGGACAAACAAGAACCTAGGGCTGGGAAATGCTAAATACCACATGGGCATTTGAGTGCTGTTGTCTCTTTGTCCTTTGAAGCCAAAGAGATCCAGGCTTGACGCCAGCTTAAACTTCAACAGGTCAGTGAAAACTGACCTAAAGACTCAGCTTCCTCAGCTGAAAGCAGAACTAATAATAGTATCCACCTTCCATGTAGGATGCACAGCATAATGTGTACAGATTGCAGAGATGTTTAAAATGCATCCAGTGAAAGTCAGTTGTTCTGTTTATAAGCATTCTTTGTTAATTGCACCAAAAGCAATTTAAAGCATTTCTGCCTCTTCATTAAAATGAAATGATTTTGCTGTAGTATGTACAGTTATATAACCAGCCATAAAACAATGAGTCTACTAGGAGACTCCTCTCTGACTTGGGACCAGTGGTATATATAATTTTGTGTGTTTGCCTGTGTGTATTTGTGTGTGTGTGAGAGACAATGGAAGTGCACATGGAAGCCGATGGAACAAAGTCTCTGAAATATTAAAAGAAAAACAACTTTCATCCCCGAATGCTAAAGCCAAGTGAATTTTTACTTTTTTAAGAAGCTTCCTTTGTAACTCTCCTGATTTCTTTGTGCAGATGTGAAGACCTTTTGCCTGATATCATATTCCTACTGCCTGAGGAACTTAACATTTCTGTAGTCCACATCTTCTGATCATGAATTTTCTCAGTGTTACATTTGTCTGAAAGTATTTTGGTTTAATTATTGCCTGGTGTAGTTACATCAAACCCTCTACCCTCTGCAGTGGGAGGAGGCCCATCGCTACACTGGGGTGAAATTGCCTTAAGGCACACTGCTACAAATTTTACATAAATCTCTTGTTTCTTTCCCCCTAGAATGTCAGTCCCGTTAGAGCAGGAATGCTCTCAGAACTTAGTGTGGGAACATCTCAGCCACCTTTTCCTCTGCAGCCGCCATCTTGGCCGCCGCCTCCCTGGTTGCAGCTGCAGCCTGGCCCTCCTTTGGCTTCTGTGGTGTTCCTCCAGAGCCTTCATTGTCTGTCGCCGCCACCCATCCCTATCACACCCTTTTGCGTAGAAGGGTGATGCGACAAGGTTCTACTGTCATGTCTGCCCTGGTGACAGTGAAGCAGCCAGCTGCTTGTGGGAGTGAAGATGGAGAAGCAGGAAGTGGGGGTGGGAACAGGACAGACGGTCCAGGGCGCGACCACATCAGGGATGGGCAGGATGAGGAAGCTCAGCAAGCTGTGGCTACCTGGGACTCCTGGAGTCAGAAGATGCCATTTGGAAAGAGGAAATGGAGCTGAGGAAGATGGTGATGGTGATACCACAACCTGGGATGGAGAGATGGATGTGGGGACAGGGAAGGTGGGGGTGGGGACGGGTGTGTGTGTGAATTTAAGAGAATTCATGGCAGGCTGGTTTTGGAAAAAAAAAAAAAAAACAACTTAAAAAATATTAAAGGAGCTGTTTACCAGGCAAGCGAAAGAGCCTCTAGGCTAAGGAGGATGTAAAGAGCATATTAGAAATACTGAGTTGTAGTCTTGGACCTGCTGATAAAGAGGTCTACACATTTATGACCAATTACAGGCTGTGTAACCTCTAAAATCTCATCAAATCATCTGAAATGTGGAAAAAACAAAGATTTGTGATGGTTTATTTTATGTAGTAACTTGACTGAGCCATGGAATACTCAGATATCTGGCTAAACAATTTTTCTGGGTGTCTACAAGGGTGTTTCTGGGAGCGATGAGCATTGAACTGGCGAACTGACTAAAACAGATGACCCTCTCCAATGTGATTGGGCATCACTTCACCTGCTGAGCGCCCACCTAGGAGAGAAAGGTGGGAAGAAAGTTGAATTCTCCCCACCTGCTGCGTGATCTGAGCCTCGGATCTCCTGCCCTGAGTGGGACTCACTCTGTCAGCGCTCCTGCTTCTCAGGGCTTCAGGCTTGGACTGGACTTGAGCCATGAGCCTGCCAGCTCTCTGCCCTTGAACTTCACCATCACTTTTCCTGAGTCTCCAACTAGTGGAGGGCAGGTTGTGTGACTTCTCAGCTTCCATTATCCTATAAGCCAATTCCTTAGATATGCAGGTTGTTTATTTCCTAGAGAACCCTGACTCATATCCCTCCCTTGTATGACAGTTGATGTATCCAGTGCCCTTCCAAGAGCAGAGGGTTCAGTGGTAAAGAATCTGCCTGAAAACTGCAGGAGACGTGAGAGATGTGGCCGATCCCTGGGTCGGGAAGACCCCCTGGAGAAGAAAATGGCAACCCACTCCAGTGTTCTTGCCTAGAAAATCCCGCGGGCAGAGGAGCCTGGCAGGCGACCTACTAGGCTCTCATCTCACCTCAGCTCCATTTCCTCCTTCCAGGTCGTATTTTCTGCCTCCAGGGAGTGAGAGGTATCCATAGCTTGTCCATGGGGTTGCAAAAAGCTGGACATGACTGAGCACGCATGCACAGACTTAGAGCATGCAAACCACATAGTGAGTGCTACTATTATTAGACTCATGAAGTTGGAAATCAAAATAGGATTCACCTGCCTTCCTAATTTAAATAAAGAGGTCTGCACATTCGTGACCTCCATGGCTCTTTTAGGGGTGTATCTGCTCTTTGTGAAGTCCATAATTTAATTCCCTAGATTTTGAGTAGAAGTTCTCATTTGCATGCCAGCCAGACATAGATAAATGCATGTGTAGAAAAGGCTTGAATAGTTTTCAATATATTCTAATTATTCATCTTGGTGATTTTGTTTCATGGAAAATTCCTCAAAGAATTGAGCATCATCATCATTTGTCTAAATCAAGTAAACTCAGAATGTTTGGTAGGCTATTTGTCTGTGCAAATAGAACTACTCTACTGTTACAGAAATAAAAGAATAACTTAGTCCATATTAAGCTGCCTTCCTGTGTCAGATTTCTTTTCCCCCTCGTGTTCAGCTTTTACGCTTTACCAAACTTGAATTTCTAAAGCACACATCCAAGTGTGTCTCATCTCCAACCCTAACCCCCCAGGGGCTCCTCACTGTCAGATGGCTTGGTCTGACATGCCCGCCACCCCTTTCCAGCCTCAACTCTTACATCACCCCTCAGAGACCTTATGTTCTAGAGAAACTGAGACATACTTTATGCCATGTCCCATACTTCCCCAGTGGGAGTGTTTAAATTCTACCCATGCTTGAAGGCTTAGCTAAAATGGCACTTCTGCTTTGCAGCTTTCTTTAATTCCCTTTCACAAAATCCGGGTTATCACAGCGCTTTTATTTCACCTGTCTTGCAGCAGATTGTGCCTGCCTGTTCGTTTGCGTAACTGTTTCCCTCCCTCCCTTCCTTCCTCACTGTGTATACCTACTATGTCTCACATGCTGTGCTACATGCCGAGCCGGCGGCCAGAAATAAAACAGGAAAGATCCATGTTCTTGGGAATGTGGGCAAAGACAGCCAGCCCCTAATCAACCAAAAAGCAAATTTATAATTACAAAAAGAGTTGAGTACTGCCAAGAAAAGCACAGAGCACCATAAGCTAGCATAACAGGAGTGCATTTAGGATTTAAAGCAGGGAGAGAGATTTTGGTCAGGGAGGTGGTGTAGACCTGGTCTAGCATACATGAAGGTACTAACAAAAGACACGAGTAGATGTCATACATTCAGGTGTCCTGATCCCCAGCCTACAGCTAAACAGTTATGCTCTCCTGGAGAACTTATTAAAACACTCACATTTTCTTTGGTGCACATCCATCTACCTAAAGAACAGAACACCTTGATTAGCCCCCCTGTTTAGCTAATTATCCCTTTATCCAAAATTTACTGTTTTTAAACTGTCTGTGGGTTTCCCTTCTCCCTTTCTTCTTTCTCGTATGAATCCTGATACTGTTTTTGCTAAGTGCAAGTAACAATGATTACTAAGTTATTTTTGGTTTCTTCTATGTATAAGTAAATGCCATGTTAATAAATATCCACCTGCCATTTATTTTTTGGCAGAACTACCATTTACTGAGCTTTGTTTATGTACCAGATGTCATGCTAAGAGTTTTGAATATATATCTTATCTAATTTTCACAACAGATCCCTAAGATCAGTTATCATTCTTTTATCCTCAAAATGGAAGCTAAAACACAGAAAGATAAATCAAGAGAGGCCCAATATTTCAATGTTCTATTTGACTCCAAAACCTGGGCTTTTAACTATGATGCCATATCATTCCCAGTGGTACAAGTTTCTTTAAGGGAAGGAAAATATTCATCCATAGTGAGTCCTGACATGCGAGATGAAAAAGCAGGTGGGATAAACACACTTGTTACAATGATATTTTAGAAATACAGGGGCTTATGCTGATTCTCTGAAAACCTGACTCTCAATTTTAAGGTCCCAAATCAGTCCAAATTCAGATACCAGGTTCCCATGATAACTGAAATAGGTCCAGTTCACAAGCAGTAACTCCAGATTTTTTTCAAGAGAACTGTTAGATGACCTTGTAAATATATATATTTTTTCTCTGAACATACTTTTACCAACTAGATTTTAAACTGTTTTTCTGTGTACCCAAATATCTGTCTGCCTTCTCTCCTTTTCTTCCTTCTTGGTTTCATTGCTGTTGTATTTCCTTCCTTTTCCTGTTTCCCTTCTTATCTCCCTCGTCCTTTCATTCCGTCTCTTCTCTGTCCATCCAACTTCTTTTTTCATTTAATACATGAGTCAAGGAGTGACAAAATAGTTGACATTTCCGGAAATTCTAAGGATCCTTGCCTCCCATGAAAATGGTTCTCAATCATTAGTATTCCCATAGCTGGGTTCAGGATCTGGCATATGAGTTATCTTAGTTGGAGAATTTGTGCACCTCTTGTTGAGGGTGATTTGTAACTTTATTTAGAAGGGAGTTTTGTTTTCTAAAAGATGATCAGAGGTACTACTTGCTTCCCACTAGAGAGAATTTCTAAACCTTCTGAAAGCATTCTACCATGAATGAAAAATGAGGCTAGGTGATAAATATGTGGACCTTGAAACCTTAAACACTGAGATGCTCATCTGAGCCCAAACTATTCTGCTGTAAACTTTTACAGCAGAATAACCTGATTAACTTCCAAGGTTTTGACATTTCCTATTATCAGTCAAACCAGAATATCTCTTAAGGAAGAGCCACTTTGCTGTCTTGTTGGTGCTGTGCTTCAAAAAATCAAAATGGTGCAGACTGAAAGTAATCTTAAAAATTTTGTAACATGTGCTTGTGGGTATGTATTCAGATATACATGTGCAGAATGAAACTTAGATGTGACTGCATCAGAAGCAGTCTAATGATTTGGCATCCTTAAAGCAATACTCTTTAAATACCAACATATAGTTAGTAATATAGGAGAACATATTGATAAAAACTATGCCTCTCTTTACATTCAGAATAAGAAATTTATTAAAATACCTGGATAAAATATTTTAAAGCTTTTTGTAGCCATTTCCTCCCATGGTTTTTAGCCATTCATAATTTAATAGTGTTTATTAGTTCATAATTTACTAAGGAGAGAAGTACCTTACATGAATATGACTACAGGTTTGTTACAAATATTGTTTAAAAGTATTTTTTCTTTCCTGCTTGATGTTAGCTAAACATTTCCAATTTTACTCTGGTTCTAGTTGTTTATCTAGCTTTCCGTTGTTTAAACTGGAGCTTTATTGTATGTATTCATTTTTTTTTCTTTTTGTTTGAGAGGTTGTTGTTTTTCTTTTAGTTTTAATTAGCATTAGTTGCTCAGTCATGTCCGACTCTTTGCAACCCCATGGACTGTAGCCTACCAGTCTTCTCTGTCCATGGAATTCTCCAGGCAAGAATATTTGAGTGGGTTGCCATTCCCTTCTAGAGGGAATCTTCCTGATCCAGGAACTGAACCTGGGTTTCCTGCATTGCAGGTAGATTATTTACCATCTGAGTTAGTAAGGGAAGTTTTTATTTTAATTGTAGTTAATTTACAATGTCATGTTGATTTATGCTATACAGCAAAGTGATTCTGTTATACATACTTACGTGTGTGTGTGTGTATATATGTGTGTGTGTGTGTATGTATATATATGTATGTATGTGTGTATATATACACACACACATTCTTTTTTAAAATATTCTTTTCTATTATGGTGTATCACAGGATATTGAGTATAGTTCCTTGTTCTATATGGTAGGACCTTGTTGTTTATTCATCTTGTATGTAATAATTTGCATCTGCTAATCTCAAACTTCCACCCTCCCTTCTGCCACCTACCCTTTCCCTTGGCAACCGTAAGTCTGTTTCTGTGAGTTTCTATTTCTGTTTCATAGACAGGTTCACTTGTGTCATATTTCAGATTCTACATATAAAAGTATATATAGTTCTTTCTCTTTCAGACTTACTTCACTCAGTATGATAATCTCTTGTTGCATCCATGTTGCAGACAATGGCATTATTCCATTCTTTTTTAATAGCTGAGTAGTATTCTGTTGTGCATATGTACCATATCTTTATCCATTCATCTGTCAGTGGACATTTAGGTGGTTTCCATGTCTTGGATATTGTAAATAGTACTGCTGTGAATATAAGGGGCATGCTCTTAATTTTTGAAACTTAGATAAATAACATTTCTAATGTGCTACATCATACTTTTTTCTGTTTCAGATTTTGCTTCAGTTTTTCTTTGACCTTCAACTGACTGCTCTCAGTGCTTATAGCTTGGATCAAGGTGCATGGAATAGAAGATTTTATACTCATAAGTTAATAGCCAACAGTGAACATCTTCCAATCTGTGAGTTTTTCCACTAATTTGAATTAATTTGAACTGGTTTAACATGCGAAGAGTTGACTCATTGGAAAAGACTCTGATGCTGGGAGGGATTGGGGGCAGGAGGAGAAGGGGACGACAGAGGATGAGATGGTTGGATGGCATCACTGACTCGATGAGCGTGAGTCTGAGTGAACTCGGGGAGTTGGTGATGGACAGGGAGGCCTGGCGTGCTGCGATTCATGGGGTCTCGAAGAGTCGGACACAACTGAGTGACTGAACTGAACAGAGAAAAGTTTTCACACTTTTCTTCTTTCACATGGCAAAGAGGTTTTCATGTCTGTAGATTTACAGAAAGTTGAATCTGGCAGGATCTTCAGAGATTATATAACTTTTTAGTTTTGCTGGGGAACAAAAAAAAGAAAATCTAGCTGGGACAGGTGCTGTGAAGCCCCCTAAACTTCCCGAAACAGGTCCCCTGATCTATATGCAGGAGAATGATGGTTCTGCCATGGTCTTTTTGTGTTTCTCCCAGTTTTCAAGCTTCAGTGGCAACCAGGGAGTTTTTAAAGCTTAAGAGCTTTCTGACTGACTCTCTTCTTTAATTCTGATGGAGCACCACCTTGCAGTCTTGGAGCCACTTGTGGGATGAGATATAAATGGAGCTAGCCAAGAATTAGTTAAATACAGTATAAATACTATGGAGAAGTAGAGTGTATAGAAAAGAAGGATTTGTCCTTGTCAGGGGGACTGGGGAAAACCTCCAGGAAGGCACAATTAAGCTGAAACCATCAGGATGTTTAGGAATTGTCCAACCGAGGGAGACAATTGCACTAAGAGCTCTATCATGAGAAACATCCAGTTGTTCTTAGAACATAAGATTTTTGAGACCTTGGACTCTGAGGCTGACTGCCTTAGTGAAATTCTCTCCTTTAATAATTTGTTTCTGTGGGCCAGTCACTGAGGTTCTCTGTTCCTCACCAGTCTTTTCTGTAAAATTAGCATAATAATACTATTGGGGTATTATATTGTTGTCATACTGTTATGAACATTCCATATGAGGCTTGAGTTAAATAATGCATTAAAGCACCTTCGTATAATGCCTAACAGTCAGAATATAACAACTGCTGGCTGTTATTAACCCAGAACTTTGCAAAATATGTTTATAGACATCATATCATTTGATCCAGTGCTTCCATCCTCAGTCCTCAGGACATAGTACCTCTGCTAATGGTACTATCATTCTTTTTGGAGAAAACAAGTAAGCACCATGGTCCCCTAGTAGGGGCCAGGAGTGTCTCAGAGAGAGAAAAGAGGTAGACCCTGGGTCTTAGGGTCCCAGAGAATATGCAGGAATCATCCTGTCTAGACTGGAAGTGCATCAGTACTTAAAATGCAAGTAGTTTCTCAAGAAGAAAGGAAACACATTTAAGGGACTAGGTTACATTAAGGATTTTGACAACATGACATTTATGGTTTAAGTGCCCCTCAGGAATCGCGGCCTCAAACTGTTCAGTAATGATGTAAAATGGGTGAGCAAACAATTCAAGTGTTACTCTAAGATAATCTTAGCGGGAACACAATGCTGTAAACAGTCCTTTCCACATCTCCGTTTTGTGAAGTAGCAGTTCATTGTTGTCCATTTATTCCTTTACAGCTCTAAGTCTTTGACTAAATCTCTCAGTATTTTCTAACAATTTTTGAAAGATTTTCTCAGGAAATCCAACATAAGATGGTGTGGGCTATTACACTAACCGTAAAGGATGTGATTTCTATTGTAAAGAGCATCTTTTTCGATTGCACACATTTAACCTCTTTATGTCTGGTATTGTGGCTCAGGTGAGGAAAAGTATGATGGCGTTCATTGTGACAATTCTACAGCATGGGACGTTGGTAGATGCTTGTATTGCTGATAAAGTATATTATCCATTTGATCACATTTGATTCTCTGAACAGCTTTTCCCAGTTTTTACTTAGTGAAACTGAGACCTTAAGCAAGTTCAGGTAGTGACAGAGTCAGGACTTGAACCCAACTGTTTGGTCTCCAAACAGAGTGCTCTTGTCACTGAATTGATTTTTGCCTTGTTTTCAGAGCTTGCACGTGAATACAAGAGCAAGCATTTTAGAGTTTGTAAGATTAGTAGACTGCAGAAGTGTATCATGGTGGACCCCACTCAACGTAGATTCAGTTCCAAGGAAGTATTAAGACTTCAGAGAAACGCAATATTGCAGTAGCCACTGTCTGACCTACTGATCCACTGGGAAGCAGATGTCGGGGGTACAGAGTTAGAGTCAGCTACATGGCTCTGTTATACTTTTCATCCTGGGGCATTCCTCAGAGGAGAAAGGCCCATGTCCTCTGAAGGTCTTTGGGAGCTTGCAACCCTGTTGCAGCAGACAATTTCCAACCATTTTCTGCTTAAGGCAGCCACTGACAAGTTGCTAATGATTCCCTTAGGGTCCCTCACTTCACTTTAAGGATTATTTCACTAGAATTTGAATCAGGGCATTTTTTTATTTTTTAAAGAAAATTCAGCTTGCTTTTTACCACCTTCCTTTGGGATTAAGTTAAGGAAACTAAAGTCATTATCTGCTTGTGGCTTTGCTGAATCAATGCATTTTACTCACTATAAACCCACATGAAGTAGTTCTTTTTCATGAAAAGATGGCATAGGCAGTTTTGAGCCTTGAGTTCTGAAGAATGCACAGAAAGCTCTCTCACGCTGGTAAATTAGAGCTGGCGACAAGGCATGGTGCAGAGCAGTGGTGGGGCTTCTCCTTTTTCAACGCTTCGAGAGGCAGAGGTACCAAATCTCTTTAAAGTAAAATGATAAAAAGAGGGGCAAGGTTAGGAAGGGATAAATAACACTTGGAAATCACAGCGATGGTATGTTTTTCTTTGAATGTTGTTCTAAATTGTACCTTCTTTCCAGTTGCTTAAGATACCTTGTGTTCAAAAGGAATACAGCTTCAATAATCTTGCTTTTGGGGAGGGGCAAATATAATGGACTGCACACTTGGTTTAGGCTGAGCAGTTATAACTAGAAAAGCTATCATATTTTCTTAAATCTAAGACTTCATTGATTCTCAGATGCACCATATTATGTTAATAGATCACTGAGAGAATAAAATGCTAGCCTTCTGTAGCTTTGACTTGTGTCTTGTCTTTTTGATAGTTTTGATAGTTTTGGGAATTTCTCCTCCTCTTATTTTATTGCTTGGCAATTGGGAGTCACAGTCTTTTGCCTGTGTACCAATAACACAGTTTAATCTACATCTTGGTTTTATCTCCATCCAAAGAACATGTTTGTTGTCTAGTAAGATGTTGACTAAAAAGATACACAGCATGAGAGTTGTGAGTTAAGTTTTATTTGGGGCAGAATGAGGACTCTAGCTGGGGAGACAGCACCTCAAGTAGCTTTGAGGGACTGCTCCAAAGAGGCAGTGGGGGAAGGTCGATATATAAGATTTTGGGGAAGAAGGAGTTCAATGCAGTCAAGCACTTACTTTACAAAAGGTTTTCTGCTAGTCATGAGGAGCTGATGTCACCATGAAGGGATTTAGTTTTTCTAGATATGAGGAGATGCAAGGATAGGGGGTCATGAAATCAGTTCCTGAAAATATCTAAAGACCTAGTCCACCAGTTTCCTTAGAGCACAGAGTGCCTCACTCTCCACCCTGAATTCCCATCAGGCCATACTGAAAGTCAGCAGCCGTAGCACAGGATTCAGTTCCTCAGAGGCAGATGACAGATGCTCTTGTCATTCAGTCACTGGAAAATGCTCTTTGCAAGTGCCAATTTGTAGTTGACGTAAGAAAATGGGGCATTTCAATCATTACTCAGGTGGTAAAGAATCTGCCTGCAGTGCAAGAGACCCAGATTGAATTCCTGGATCAGGAAGATCCCCTGGAGAAGGTAATGGCTACCAACTTCAGGATTCTTGCCTGGAGAATTCCATGAACAGAGGAGCCTGGTGGGCTACAGTCTAGGGATCACAAAGAGTCAGACTCGACTGAGTGACTAGCATTTTCAGTTTAACAAGAAATATTTGCTTCCCAAATAATACCTCATTTCCATGCTATGGCTCACTTCAACAAAATGATTCTGTTTCAACAGTAAACAACTTAGTTTAGTCTTTTTGAAGACAGGCAAGTTAGGCCATTTGATTTGTCATTCCTGCCACTGGCCAACAATGATGATAAAACAATATCCCAAATTTGGAAAAGTTAAAAATGTGGAAAAAAAAAAAAAACCTGTGACTTAGAATTGATGAACTATGAGAGCTCATTGCCTAAACAGCCAAGAGGTGAGAAGACCATCCAGCTATGGGAATTTCAGTTCCATTGACAAGAAAGAATTGAAGCAGTGAGCTGGTAAACAAGAAGACCTTACTACTCCTCTATGCTTGATTAAACTTTACATAGATTTCTTCATGACTTTGGGCCCTGACTTCCTTTTTCTTAGTGCATGTACTATAGAAAATTGCAATTACAAATTCTTTCTCTGATCCTTTGAGATGCGAATTTTGTACAACTTATCAGTGTCTTCTTAAGGACCATCTCTTTGAATTGTAATTCTTGAAAGAGACAGCACCCCTATCTCTGTGTCTCTCTGAGAGGATGGGAGCCTAAATTCTATAGGTGCCAGTTAGCAAACACAGATGGCCTAACTATGTGGACCAATCTCTCTGCCTAGTACTCCAGTATGTTTCCATTAGCTCATCCCAGATCTTAAAAATAACCAGAGTTGTTTCTTCTTGCTCCTCTATGCAGTAGTCTTGAATAAAGGCTGCCTTGTAGATGGTGACTGCAGCCATGAAATTAAAAGATGCTTGCTTCTTGGGGGAAAAGCTATGATCCACCTAGACAGTATATTAAAAGGTAGAGACTTTACTTTGCTGATAAAGATCCATCTAGTCAAAGCTGTGGTTTTTCCAGTAGTCCTGAGAGTTGGACCATAAAGAAAGCTAAGCACTGAAGAATTGATGCTTTTGAACTGTGGTATTGGAGAAGAATCTTGAGTGTCCCTTGGACTGCAAGGAGATCCAACCAGTCAATCCTAAAATAAATCAGTCCTGAATATTCATTGGAAGGACCAGTGCTGAAGTTGAAACTCCAGTACTTTGGCCACCTCATACAAAGAACTGACTCTGATGCTGGGAAAGATTGAAGGCAGGAGGAGAAGGGGATGACAGAGGATGAGATGGCTGGATGGCATCACCGACTTGATGGACATGAGTTTGGGTAAACTCCGGGAGTTGGTGATGGACAGAGAAGCCTGGCATGCTGCAGTCCATGGGGTTGCAAAGAGTCAGACACAACTGAGCAACTCAACAGACGTGAACTATTTAACTGAGCCAGTGCAGTTTTTCTTTTATACTAGAATCCTGGTTCTAAAGAAATGGGCAGCATTAAAAGGATCCTTTATGCATACTTAGAAAGTCATAATTCAAAGTAGAAAGTGCCTTTTCTAAAAAAAATAAAAAAGCACATTTTTTGGTCTCCCACATAGCTTGTATAGTTTGTTTTTTGAGAGCAAAATCCCTGTGATATACTTGCCCCCTGTAATATTCTCTTTCATTTCTTTTTAAATTAAATTTACTTATTTTTAATTGAAGAACAATCACTTTACAGTATTGTGTTGGTTTCTGCCAGACAACAACATGAATCAGCCATAGGTATACATACCTATGTCCCTTCCCTCTTGAACCTCCCTCCTACTCTTCCCTCTCCATCCCATCCCTCTAGGTTGTTACAGAGCCCCAGTTTGAGTTCCCTGAGGCATAAAGCAAATTCCCATTGGCTATCTATTTTGCATATAGTAGTGTATATTTCTATGTTGCTCTCTCCATACATCCCACCCTCTCCTTCCTCCACCCCTGCCCTGTGTCTGTAAGTCTGTTCTCTATGTCTGTGTCTCCATTGCTGCCCTGCAAATAGGTTCGTCAGTACTGTCTTTCTAGATTCCATATATGTGCATTAGTATACTATATTTGTTTTTGTCTTTCTGACTTATTTCACTCTGTATATAGGTTCATCCACCCCATTAGGATTGACTCAAATGCATACCTTTTGATGACTGAGTAATATTCCATTATATTATACCACTTCTTCTTTATCCATTCATCTGTTGATGAACATCTAGGTTGCTTCCATGTCCTAGCTATTGTAAATAATGCTGCAGTAAACATTGGGGTGCATGTGTCTTTTTCAGTTTTCGCTTCCTCAGGGTATATTCGTAGTAGTGGGATTGCTGGGTCACATGGTGATTTTGTTCCTAGTTTTTGAAGGAATCTCCATACTGGCTTCCATAGTGTGTGTATCAATTTACATTCCCACCAATAGTGCAAGAGGATTCCCTCTCCTCTACATCCTCTCCAGCCTTTATTGTTTATAGATTTTTTGGTGATGGCCATTCTGACTGGTGTGAGGTAGTTTCTCATTGTAGTTTTGATTTGCATTTCTCTAATTATGAGTGATGTTGAACATCTTTTCATGTGCTTATTAGCCATCTGTATTTGTAGCCATGAAATTAAAAGATGCTTACTCCTTGGAAGAAAAGTTATGACCAACCTAGATAGCATATTAAAAAGCACAGACATTACTTTGTCAACAAAGGTCCATCTAGTCGAGGCTATCATTTTTCCAGTAGTCTTGTATGGATGTGAGAGTTGGACTATAAAGAAAGCTGAGAGCCAAAGAATTGATGCTTTTGAACTGTGGTGTTGGAGAAGACTCTTGAGAGTCCCTTGGACTGCAAGGAGATCCAACCAGTCCATCCTAGGGGAGATCAGTCCTGGGTGTTCATTGGAAGGACTGATATTGAAGCTCAAACTCCAATCCTTTGGCCACCTGATGTGAAGAACTGACATTTGAAAAGACCCTGATGCTGGTAAAGATTAGAGGGCAGGGGGAGAAGGGGACGACAGAGGATGGGATGGTCAGATGGCATCACCAACTCAATGGAAATGAGTTTGGGTAAACTCCGTGAGTTGATGATGGACAGGGAGGGCTGGCATGCTACAGTTCATGGGGTCACAAAGAGTTGGACATGACTGAGCAACTGAACTGAACTGATGTCTTCTTGGGAGAAATGTCTATTTAGGTCTTTTCCCCACTTTTCGACTGGGCTGTTCTTCTGGTATTTTTTTGCATAAGCTGGATATATATTTTTGAAATTAATCCATTGTCAGTTGTTTCATTAGCTATTATTTTCTCCCATTCTGAGGGTTGTCTTTAACCTTGTTTATAGTTTCATTATCTGTGCAAAAGTCTTTAGGTTTAATTAGGTCCCAATTATTTATTTTTGTTTTTATTTCCATTACTCTAGGAGGTGGGTCATAGAGGCTCTTACTGTAATTTATGTCATAGTGTGTTTTGCCTATGTTTTCCTCTAAGACTTTTATAGTTTCTGGTCTTACAGTTAGGTCTTTAATCCATTTTGAGTTTATCTTTGTATATGGTATTAAGAAGTGTTCTAATTTCACTCTTTTACATGTAGTTATCCGGTTTTCACAGCAGCATTTATTGAAGAGACTATCTTTGCCCCATTGAATATTCTTGCCTCCTTTGTCAAAAATAAGGTATACCCATAGGTGCATGGGTTTATCTCTGGGCTTTCTGTCTTGTTCTAACTGGTCTATATTTTTGTTTTTGTGCCAGTACCATACTGTCTTGATGACTGTAGCTTTGTAGTATAGTCTGAAGTCAGGAATTTTGATTCCTCCAGCTCCATTCTTCTTTCTCAAGATTGCTTTGGCTATTTGTTCCCCTGTAGTATTTTATTACTGGAAATGCTTTAGTGCAAATGTATTGAGAATTAAAATTCATGTTTAGAACTGTTCATCTTCATTTTTTAATCATAGATGTCAAGGGGTGAAAAAATATTCTTTCTGATCCAAATATCTAATTTTTCAGGCTAATATTCCATAGCCCAGAAATACTGCTTCTCTTAAGATCACATAGCTAGTTAATGGTCAACCAAAAACAATCCAGTGTTATTTCCAGTTGACCAATGATTCCCCACACTGAGCTGAACATTAAACACCTGTGGAGTTTGAAAAAATGCTGATGTAGTTTTACAAATCAGGATCAACTGATTCACAATCTCTTGGTTTTGGGTCTAGGCATTTGTGGTTTTTAAAAAGCTCACTGAGTCTTTTCAAAGTGCATCTAAAAAATGCAACCAGGTCTGAAAACTACCAGAATATGTTTTCTCCCTTTAGGTAATATACTAAAACCAAGCAATATACTAATTGCTAGTTTATGTCCTGCACAGAGGAGCAGAGGGTAAGTTTTGAAGACTTTTTAGCATTTCTTTTCAGTCACAAATTCTCATTCTTAAAGCACCCGGTACTTCTTAGTTATTCCATTGCTTTCTTGCCCTGCTGCTGCTGAGTCGCTTCAGTCGTGTCTGACTCTGTGAGACCCCATAGACGGCAGCCCACCAGGCTCCCCCGTCCCTGGGATTCTCCAGGCAAGAACACTGGAGTGGGTTGCCATTTCCTTCTCCAGTGCATGAAAGTGAAAAGTGAAAGTGAAGTCGCTCAGTTGTGTCCAACTCCCAGGGACCCCATGGATTGCAGCTCACCAGGCTCCTCCATCCATGGGATTTTCCAGGCAAGAGTACTGGAGTGGGGTGCCATTGCCTTCTCCATTTCTTGCCCTAGAAGTGTGTAAAGTTTCATGTAGTCAACTGCTTGACTGGTTACGATAGCTCACAGAACCTGGGAAGGTGGCCTTTTTGTGAAAGCAGATAGCACTTAATGTATCTTTGAAGCTGGTCTATTTGCAGATTGGGCTGTTAGGCACACAAGGAAAGAGTTCTCAATGAACATTTTTATAATGTTACAAGTCTACCAGACTGCTGGCTCATAAGTCTGTACAGGTGATAGGATATTTTTTTGCAGATGAGATATACTTCATTAGAATGAGCTCCTAGGAAGAAAGGAATTGTATAAATGCAAATGATTATTTTTATTATACAAATAAATAAGCCTAATACAGTAATAATTGCAATTAAAGAGAAAGCCAGGTCCCAGTGCCCTTAGAGAGCAACATCTTTGTAAGGAAATCTAATGAACCTTTTATAACTATTATTACATGCCTTAACTGCAAGATTCTGAGTAAGAACCAAACTTTTAGGTGGGTGTTGGCTTTTTTTTTTTAAATCCATTAGACATAAATTAAACCAAACCAGGAGATTGAAGTGTTTCCTCCCTCTTCCTCCTACACCACTGTGGGCTTAACCTCAATTTGCTGATGTTGGCAGTATTTGTACAAGCACTGCTATCTTCTAAAGCAAAAGCAATGCTACTGCGATGAGTCAAGGAAAGAATTAGAAACTATATATTTAAAAATCTGTCCTTTTATGAGCAATTTAAATTGGCAGGAAAAACACAATTAAGCAATTTCAAAGGTGTAATTTTATGGAGATTTAAACACCACATCTCTAAACACTTTTTAAGAAAGACATTGGTAATTAAGTTTTTCTATTATTTATAGTTCTAATCTTGGGGAGACAGTGGTGAAGAAAATTGCCAAGAATGTAATTTTTCACAAAGTACAGTTTGAAAATTTCCAGCCTAAAATGTCAAAACAGAAAAAGTGACAGTGCTTAGAGGTTTCAGATGTAGCAAAGAGCAGAGATGTCCTTCTAGCATGGCCCTTAATCGTTAACCAAGGGAGTCCTGCAGACTCCGTGCCTCAGCTGGTGATGGGAAAATGTCTTACCTGGAAGTAAGAGAGAGCTTGCTGGAAATACTATTGAGAGACCAGGAAATTGCCAGATGCCTTTAACCCTTCCATTTTCATACCCTATCTTTATAACCTTCCAATATTAGGTTTCATTTTACAGGTACCTCTGGCAGCATCAAGATCTCTAGTTACCCAGAATACTGGCAACTCCTAGTTTTTGAATCAGTTCCATTGCCCAGCTTTGCCATGTTTTTAATGCCTCAGTGAAAATCTGATTCCATAGTTTTTTTTTTTTTCCCCTGAAGTTGCCCTCTTTATAAGTCTGTGTGACATCAGATTAGAGCTGAAATCTGCCACAGTGAGATTATTCAGAAGAAAAGGGAATCTATAAGTTCAGTTCAGTTGCTCAGTCTTGTCCAACTCTTGGCAACCCCATGGACTGCAGCACGCCAGGCTTCCCTGTCCATCACCAACTCCTGGAGTTTGCTCAAACTCATGTCCATCAAGTTGGTGATGCCATTCAACCATCTCATCCTCTGTCATCCCCTTCTGCTCCTGCCTTCAATCTTTCCCAGCATCAGGGTCTTTTCAAATGAGTCAGTTCTTTGGATCAGGTGGCCAAAGTATTAGAGTTTTTTCAGCTTCAGCATCAGTCCTTACAATGAATATTCAGGACTGATTTCCTTTAGGATTGACTGGTTTGATCTCCTTGCAGTCCAAGGGACTCTCAAGAGTCTTCTCTAACACCACAGTTCAAAATCATCAGTTCTTTAGCACTCAGCTTTCTTTATGGTCCAACTCTCACATCCATAAATGACTACTGGAAAAACCATAGCTTTGACTAGATGGACCTTTGTTAGAAAAGTAATGTCTGCTTTTGAATATGCTATCTAGATTGGTCATAACTTTCCTTCCAAGGAGCAAGCATCTTTTAATTTCATGGTTGCAATCACCATCTGTAGTGATTTTGGAGCCCAAGAAAATAAAGTCGCTCATGGTTTCCGTTGTTTCCCCATCTATTTGCCATGAAGTGATCTGACCGGATACCATGATCTTAGTTTTCTGAATGTTGAGTTTTAAGCCAAGTTTTTCACTCTCCTCTTTCACTTTCATCAAGAGGCTCTTTAGTTCTTCGCTTTCTGCCATAAGGGTGGTGTATCTACATATCTGAGGTTATTAATATTTCTCCTGGCAGTCTTGATTCCAGCTTGTGCTTCATCCAGCCTTGCATTTCACATGATATACTCTGCGTATAAGTTAAATAAGCAGGGTGACAATATACAGCCTTGACGTACTCCTTTTCCTATTGGGAACCAGTCTGTTGTTCCATGTCCAGTTCTAACTGTTGCCTCTTGTAGTTCATACAGATTTTTCAGGAGACAGGTAAGGTGGTCTGGTATTCACATCTGCAGAAGAATTTTCCACAATTTGTTGTGATCCACACAGTCAAAGGCTTTGGCATGGACAGTAAAGCAGAAATAGATGTTTTTCTGGAACTCTTGCTTTTTCCATTATCCAGAGGATGTTGGCAATATGATCTCTGGTTCCTCTGCCTTTTCTAAATCCAACTTGAACATCTGGAAGTTCACGGTTCATGTACTGTTAATGCCTAGCTTGGAGAATTTTGAGCATTACTTTGCTAGTGTGTGAGATGAGTGCAAATGTGGGATAATGAGCATTCTTTGGCATTGCCTTTCTTTGGGATTGGAATGAAAACTGACCTTTTCCAGTCCTGTGTCCACTGCTGAGTTTTTCAGATTTGCTGGCATATTGAGTATAGCACTTTCACAGCATCATCTTTTAGGATTTGAAATAGCTCAACTGGAATTCCATCACCTCCACTAGCTTTGTTCGTAGTGATGCTTCCTACGGCCCATTTGACTTCATATTCCAGGATGTCTGGCTCTAGGTGAGTGATCACTCCATTGTGGTCATCTGGGTCACAAAGATCTTTTTTTGTGTTTCTTCTGTGTATTCTTGCCACTTCTTTTTAATATCTTCTGCTTCCATTAGGTCCCTACCATTTCTGTCCTTTATTGTTCCCATCTTTACATGAAATGTTCCCTTGGTATCACTAATTTTCTTGAAGAAATCTCTGGTCTTTCCCATTCTATTGTTTCCCTCTGTTTCTTTTCATTGAGCAGTGAGGAAGGCTGTCTTATATCTCTGTTTCTTATCTTTTTTATCTCACTGTAGAAGCCACTGGCAAACCACTTCAGTATTCTTGCCTTGAGAAGCCCATGAACAGTATGAAAAGGGACTCTATAAAGGCTACTGTTAATCAGGGAATCTTGGGGCAGCTGGTTGTCATGTCTTTGCTGGCACACCACTGTCCCTGGAACTAGCTGATAAATCTGCTTCCTCATCTCTGCAATGGCCTATCAAATACATGAAGGTTTCTCTCCTGCCCCCCTTTTGGTTTTTCCCAAGTGTTTCTTCTTAAATTTGTGCATTTCTGATTAGACACCAGGCTAGGTATATGTTTATTTCTAACTTTAAATTGAATACAACATCTTGTGAGGACACTTGGTGGATTGTTGGAATTGGGACCCCAAAGTCTGTTTTGCCTTTTTCTTGCGAAGAGAGCTCAGTTTCTGTTAAGGCTGTTTTTAGTTGTGTCCTACTCTTTGAGACTCCATGGACTGCAGCCTGCCAGGCTCCTCTGTCCATGGGATTTCCCAGGCAAGTATACTGGAGTGGGTTGCCATTTCCTTCTCCAGGGGATCTTCCTGACCCAGGGGTTGAACCTGCATCTCCAAGAGCTCTAATTCATTTGAGAATACTTGCTTCAACTTAATCTCTCATTCTGACAGCATAATCTCTGATCTGAAAAGTGCATAGATTTCCTATACTATTCTTCTTGGTATGTTTTTCTGTCTCTCAGACCCTATAACCCACTCAGTCTTCTGTCCACAATTACCTGCCTTTCCTCACCTAGAGTCCTTAAGATGTGTGACATTCTCAATACCAGAAGAAGAACCCAACTGTGGTTGGTGACATGCTAAAATGGCCTTCAATTTTCCCTCCTCCTGGTGTCTATGTGCTATACAGTCCTCTTATTTTGAGTGTGGATATGACTGAATATGATGGGATAGTACTCCTAGGATGAGTTTATGTCATATGGCATGTTGACTTTAAGAAAGGGGGATTGCCTTTTGTGAATATGCCATAATTTGATGACTCCTTTAAAGGGACTGGAAAAAACTAAAAGTGGAGCTACCAAACGGGCTTCCCAGGTGGCGCTAGTGGTAAAGAACCTGCCTGCCAATGCAGGAGACTTAAGAGATGCAGGTTAGATCCCTGGGTCCGGAAGATACCCTGGAGAAGAAATAGCAACCCACTCCATTATTCTTGTCTGGAGAGTTCCGTGGACACAGGAACCTGGCTGTCTATAGTCCATAGGATCACACGGAGTTAGACACGACTTAAGTAACGTAGCACATAGCACATATGGTCTTGAAATCCCACTCCTGGACATACCTCTGAAGGAAACTATAATTCAAAAAGATAGCTGCATCTCAGTGTTTGTTGCAGTACTGTTTACAGTAGTTAAGACAAGGAAGCAATCTAAATGTCCATTGACAGATGAAACAAGTTGCCAATCCAGGTTCGATGCATGATGCTGGATGCTTGGGGCTAGTGCACTGGGATGACCCAGAGGGATGGTATGGGGAGGGAGGAGGGAGGAGGGTTCAGGATGGGGAACACATGTATACCTGTGGCGGATTCATTTTGATATTTGGCAAAACTAATACAATTATGTAAAGTTTAAAAATAAAATAAAATTAAAAAAAATAAATACTGAGATCAGTTAAAAAAAAAAAAGATGTGGTATGACTATTATTCTTCAACCATAAAGAGTGAAATAATGCCATTTGCAGTAACTTGGATAGACCTAGAGATTATCGTAATAAGTGAAGTATGTCAGAGAATGACAGATATCACTTACATGTGGAATCTAAAATTTAAAAAGATACAGATGAACTTATTTAGAAACAGAAGTAGACCCACAAACATAGAAAACAAACTTATGGGTTACCAAAGGGGAAAAACAGGGAGGGATAAATTAGGTTGAGATTAATGTATACACGCTAATATAAATAGAGTAGATAACTAACAAAGACTGATTATGTAGCACAGGAACCAATGGTAGTTCGTAATAATGCATAAGGGAAAAACATGTGAAGAGTGTGTGTGCATAATCACTGTGCTGCACACCTGTAACTAACACAACATTGTGAATCAGCTGTGCTTCAATTTAAATACACTGAATTAGGGAAAAAGGGACTGGGCTCTTCCTGATGTCTGAGGTTTGAAGCAGGAGATGGATTCCATGGGAGAGAGATGGTCTGTTGCTTGGCTTTAAATTAGACAGAGTTGACTCGTAAGGATCTGAGGCCAGTGGCCAGCCAGAAGATGGGAACCCTGGCACACAGCCTCAAGGAACGAATTCTGTCAACAACCAAGTGAGCTCAGAAGTGGATTCTTCTCCCAGAGCTTCTAATAGGAAACTCAACCCATCTCACAACTTGAGTGTGAGACCCTGAATAAAGAAACCTGCTTAGTCAGGAGGGACTTCTGACTTAGAGTGTAATAATAAACAGCTGTTGTTTAAAGCTGCAAAGTCAGTGGTAATTGGTTATGTAACGATAGAAAACTAACACACCAACTCTCACGTGTTCACATAGTATTGTCTTCAGTGGAAACAGCTCCCATCCTGTCACCTTATTGGCAGGTTCTTATCAGCCATGGTGTTTCTTCTGGATTGTTCTTTCTTCCCTCATGTTCTCTCGGAAATGGGTATCGAATGACTGCATTTTGTCAGTGTTCTGGCTAACTCTGGTTCAGTGCTTGCTCTCTTGGACAGGTAAAACATAAACTAAAGTAACACAGTAAATGTAGTTGTTTTTTTTTTTTTTACATAAAACGCAGTAAATGTACTTTGAAAAAGTGTAAATCTTTTCTGAAGCAGAGCAGGATAGAAATAAATAAAAAGGCTAAAAATTAGACCCATCTCTCTACCACGGCTTTCTTGGCATCATCGTGTGATGGTTAACACTTTGGTCTCCTGTATGAACTTGAGAGCGAGGGTCTGTGATCTGTTTATCTTTAAATGCTCAGTATAGGACTCGGTATATATTGGGTGCTCAATAAGCATCTTCTACATTTACCTCAATCGGAAACATTCGCAAATGACAGGATTTACAGCTCGCTGAAATTCACTGAATTTTTCCTCCAAAGTTGAAAAGCAACAAAGAGAACTGTCTTCTTGGAAAAACAGGAAGGGACTGATGTGTGTACTGCAGAGTAAATGTTTTCACAGAATCAGAAAGCAATTTTTCTGAAGCAGGAGGTGTTGGGTGAGCTCTTTCTGGGTGGGAGATAAAGAATAGAAAAAAATCAAAATGAGACACCTTTAGGTTTTGCCATCGAGCAAACGAGACAGGAGGTGATAACACAGAGTTGAGAGCAGCTCTGAAAGTGTGTTTTCTCTCGTCGGGGAAGGGCACTTTTTCTCCTTTGAGAGAGACTAGGTTATACACACAGATGTAGCTGGGGGATTTGTCCATTGTAAAATAGCCAAACTAATATTAAGAGAAGAAAATCCACTCACAGCTGAAAGATGAATGGAACAAAGAGATAGAGACTGAAGTGCTGCAGGCAAGTCCAGGCTGCCCTCCAGGGAACTCAGTACTTTCCTAACTCAGGCTGCCAGTTTCCCAGAGTGTAATCTGGGGACTATCCCACTGCAGCAGACAGTTGTGGAATAACAACAAGCAAAAGCAAAACTGACGTTGCTCTTTGCAGTCTATCTGCTGTGTGCATGTGTGTCAGATCACTGACAGTCTCAGCAGTTGGGAAGACTGAGGCTCACAGGCTAAGTGACCTGCTGAAGGTTGCAGAGCAGATAACTGATATGGAGGACTGAGGCTGGGAGTTTGATGTCAGTCTGTGCTCTTCCAGAACATCAAATTGTCTCTCCAAAGAGGAAGCGGGAATAGAAAAATATTTATGCATTTTGAAATTAACACCCAGACTCCTCAGGGCTATGTGAGAATCAGATGGAAGAGTTATGTTCTTGAAAAAGTCATTTAATTTATCTGAAAAAAAGAATCCTGTAATCCATTCAACTCTAGTAATCTTTGACCGCCTGACTCTAGCAATTTATTGGTACTTAAAATGAGTAATGTGCCAGGCCTGAGACACTATAGGAAATATAGAAATACAGACTCTCTGTGCCTGCATGTCACTTATTTAATAGACATCTGTTAAAAGGCTTCTTTGGGCCAGGCAGGTACTTGGAAATGCTATGTTAGATTCTGGGACAGTCTTCTTCAATCAACTATGCAGAGATTTTTGTCAAAATTTGGCTCATAAATTCCCATCTTTGATGTTGGTTTTACATTAGTGATGTTCCTACAAACAAATCAAAAGATGCTATGTCTTTTATAAGTTTCTTTTTAAAAGCAGGAAATGTTAATGTTAAAAATGTCATGTTTAACTTGAAAGTAAAAATTCTACTTGTGTTTTTTTTTTCAATAGCTATAGATCATAAACCACTGACTACCTCTTTTTATTACAGAGAAGACCAATTGAGGATAATTTTTTTTATTTTATAAAATATTTTGGCAAATGAAAAATGTATAATTTATCTTTAAGGTCTGTTACTTAAAAAAAACCAAACTTTGCCACTACACAATAAATATCTGTATAGAACAAAGTTATGATTACTTACTGTCTCATTACAAAGTATTGCATTGCTTCTATCAATTGATATGATATAATCTTCAAATCCATTTATTGAGGCAGAAATGAAGTGTAAAACAATCCATTGAAAGTGAGCAAATGATTGAAGATGTCACCCACAAGTTCCCTCCTTGTGGTAGAACTTCCAGGATAGTTGGCTTGCTGTAAGTGATAAGCATTTCTCTAAAATAAGGACAAGAAGTCCTTATATATAAATCAAAGTTCTCAAATTTTCTCTCGTTACCTGATATATCAACTTGTACCATTTTATACCAGTACAGTCATCACTGCTTCCCTGACATTGTCCTCCCGCCCTCTTCCCAGATGATTGGAGCTCAATTTGGAGAGCACTGGTTAAAAGGTAGCTCAGCGGTAAAGAACCCGCCTGCAGTGCAGGAGACGCAGGAGACATGGGTTCAATCCCTGGGTCAGGAAGATCCCCTGGAGGAGGAAATGGCAACCCACTCCAGTATTCTTGCCTGGGAAAGTCCATGGACGGGGGGCTTGGCGGGCTGCAGTCCATGGGGTCACAAAAGAGTTGGACACAGCTTAGCAACTGAGCTAATACATACATACATCATAGATTTAAATAATACATGTTGACGGCAGAAAAAGTGAACAACACTTGTATGTGTAGGGAAGAAATTGGCAGAACTTCTAATCCAGCACTTCAAAACAAAGGTATTTGACACAACTGAAATTTTTGTGTTTGAGGTGGTTAGTTGATATGTATATCAGCCTTTAATATTTTTATTTTCATATATCAGTACTTCATAACAATTTTTTATGAAATTCTTATTAATATAAATGAAATAATTTTTAATATATTTTATCTAACCATTTTACTAAACCCTGGTTACTTTTTTATTGGAGTTTAAATTTTCCTGGTATATGGTAAAATAATTAGCAAATTATTTTTCAATTTTTAAGTCAAATGACTCATTTTCTAATCAAAGAGCATTTTCTAGAGCCTTAAGATAAAATGAGTTCTGTAAATGTATTTAGCAATTATAGTGCAATGGTATTACTAAACAGCCTCTCATTATCCATTGCATTTAACTGTCTACTGCTAGGTTCATGGCTTACCACTGATTGCTCTGTTTTTCATCCTCTTTGTCTTGAAGAAATCTGCCTATTTAGCAGGTAAGTTTTAACCTGCATGCATGGGATTTGGTTCCTGGCCCTGTGTAGTTTTGTCCCGGTTATAATTTTTGCATGGTCATTCCATTCCTTCTATTCGTGGCAGTAATAGGGAAAGTGTTGTTTTACTCTGCTCATCTGGTCTTTGTAATTTCATGGTCCAACAACAGGGAATCTGATATCTGTTAAGTGTCGGGAGTCCTCTGGCTGTCTCTTGATGCTAGGATTCTTGCATGTCCGTCATGATGATTCTAGTATCGTTTGACATCTAAGCCATCTGTCTCTTTGCCATTAATCTGACTGCATTTACTCAGGCCAGTGACTAGTGAGTTCAGTCATGAGGTTAAGTTGCTTGTGTCATTTCCTTTGCTTTTCCCTTTTTGGCAAATTCTTTGTCTGCAGTGTCTAGATAGGATGCTCCAGCTGTGAAACTGATGTTTACATATGAAAGTCTATGAAATTTCCTCAGGCAAAATAAAGCAATGGATCTACAATGTCCACTGATGTGCTTTGCATATAAATGTGCAACTGAAGTTACCAGTTTTCTCTGTTGACATTTAGTTGCTAAGTTGTGTCTGACTCTTTGCGACCCCATGGACCGCAGCCCACCAGGCTCCTCTGTCCATGGGATTTCCCAGTCAAGGATACTGAAGTGGGTTGCCATTCCCTTCTCCAGCAGATCTTCCCGACCTCGGCATCTGAGGTGGAGCTGATGTAATAATAATAGAAATAAAGTGCACAATAAGTGTCATGTGCTTGAATCATCCCCAAACCATCCGCTCCCCTCAACCCCACCCCCGGTCTGTGGAAGAATTGTCTTCCATGAAAGTGGTCCCTGGCGCCTGAGAGGCTGGGGACTGCTGCTCTCTAGGACTCTTGGCGTCCAGCACCTGGAAGCACCGGTGAAGCTGTAATCCTAGGTAGGATGTCCCATCGTGAAAGCAATGTTTACAAATGAAAGTCCGTGAAGATTTCCAAGGGCAACGTAAAGTCATGGACCTACTATGTCTGTGCTTGCTTTTGATACAAATGTGCAACCGAAGTTGCTGATTTTATCTGTATGTGTCTGTAAACAAACAAACAAAAAGCTTTAAAAGTCCTTTTTTTCATAAAAAAATATTTTTTTTTCGATGGTCTCTTCATATTTATAGCATCTTTTGTGTCTATGGCCAGATCTCTGTTTCTGTCTCAGTTGTGTACAGGCATGCGCTCTTTTTCTCTCTCCCCCAGAACCTTTAGAAATTACAAGCTGTCATTTCTGTGCGCTTCAGGAATCTCTTCTTGAGTTGTATGTGCCATTGAAAGAGAACTGTATACAAAGATGAAAAGAATTTAGAATCAATCTAATTTCTATTTGGATTGAAAAACAAATATTTCTGAATTCCAAGTGAGTTTTCCTTTTTTGTTTTACAATGCTTGAATAAAAAATATGGGGTAAATTAGGAAGATGGGATTACAGATACAAATTACTTTACATAAAATATATGAGCAATGGAACTACACTAAAATAAGCAATGAAAATGTGTTGAAAATGCTGGTTGAATAGAAAGTATTACTTTTGGTTTCTCCGGAGTTTCATGGCCCTTCATTAAGACCTGAAAAATCTGAAGCACTCTGAGTGCATAAACTTTTCATCTCTCTTGAATGTAATAGAACAATTTTAAAGAAATTCACAAATGAGCTAAATCAGATGTGGAGAAAACCTTTGAGTGGTTAGAAAAAAGTAGGGGGAAAAAACCCTTAGAGTCCAGACCCTATCTTAATGCACAGTCCAATTGGAATAATGTTAGAGAAGATAGTTTCTATGAAATAGGGAGAAATGGCCCTAACTATAACCTCCTTATGTTGGATTTAGGAAAATTTGTTCCCAGATTAAGATAGCTGCCCAAGAATCAGTACCAGGGAAAATGACTTTACTATAGAGAATATTGACCTCCAAATTTTGCTACCTAACCAGGATGTTGATAATATTCCTTTACTTTGTGAGTGTTCATGGTTTTCTGAGCAAATAGGTGGAAATATTTTACCTTTTTGGGAGGGGATTAATAGATTACATTATAAAGGTTCATATTTAAAGGCGTTCCTATTTCGATTGACTTATGGAGTGTTTATTAATAGGACTTCCATACTCCCAGGATAAGATAACTAAAAAATTCCTAGACTACAAAGGAATTTAACTTCTATGCTTTTAAATGTCCTGGCTTTTAAAGAAAGCTCTAGACTCTTGTTGAAGTTGTAACTCGGACAGAAAAACTTAGTTGCAAATTAATGAATATTGTTAGATTATAGTAAGTGATATCCAGCTTGTTTAAAAAAAAAGAACCCACTGGGGAGGTTTAGTATTAAGTCTAATTGAAGAATTGTCTTCTTAGTTTTATTTCAGAGTAAAAAAATGAATATTCTTGACTATGCCATTTATCATACTTTTCTGTCCCCCTTTCTATCAAGTTCTTTCACTTAAATTCTTCAAGTTTCCTAACTATATCATTTCCAAACAATTTCAATGGTTGACAGCAAAATTTTCAGCTCTTGGGTGGACATCTGGCCCCAGACTTCTCTTGTAAAGTTCTTATAGCCATATGCATATATATCCACATTCCATTTTATAGTCAACACAGAAATATAACCACAATAATTAACCAAATAATTAATATATCTTATAGATCCTCAAAGAAATTCACAGGAAAGGGGTTAAAATGGACTTGGAATTATGCAAGCTGTGGTCCAGTTATTTCTCATGAAGCTATGCAGAGATCATTACAAGATCTGTTTAATTCACCAGTTTTGTCCTGTACCATAGTCAAATCAGCAAGGCGATGGATAGCAACTATTTATCATAAACAGCACATTTGTATACCTTCCAGATGCAACTCTCAGGGCGTGTGTGTGTGTAACTAGATCTGTTGTTCAGATGACCCTCCTGTGCTTGCCACATCAAAACATGACCTCTACTTTTGATAAGGCCATTTTACTTTCTCATGTATTCAAAGGCACCCTTCCTCTTCAATTAGTACTAATTTATCTAGAGCCTGATATTAACCAGGATGTATCTGTAACATTGAATATTACTAGTGTATTTGGTTAGGGTTAGGGTTACTTTGTTTCGAAGTTTCCAAACTAGAATGTCTGATCCTCAATTTAAGACTAAGACCCAGATAGCAAATGAATCAGCTTAAGTGTTAGAAACCTAACTTATACTTAACCCGCTACAGTAGCCCAGTAGTCCAACTTAGACCTAACTAGCAACCATGTGTGTTAGTCGCTCAGTCGTGTCTGACTCTCTGTGACCCCATGGACTGTAGCCCACCAGGCTCCTTTGTTCATGGAATTCTCCAGGCAAGAATACTGGAGTGGGTAGCTCTTCCCTTCTCCAGGTCATCTTCCCAACCAGGGATTCAACCTCAGTCTGCTGCATTGCAGGTGGATTCTTTACCATCTGAGCTACCAGGGAAGCCCCTGCCAGCAACAATAGTCCTGAGTAATAGATTTTCTCTGAACTATTTACTAACCAATCACAGCAAAGCTTGTACAATGTCTAAAATATCATGTTGTGCCTGGATAAACACTTGAGGAATACAAAGCCATTATGAATTTAGAGGAAAGACCTCTTGATTATTTAAAGTTAACTGCTGTTAACCATGGAACTTACTCCCTTGATTAGGTCTTGGGCTTCCCAGGCGGTGCTAGTGGTAAAGAACCTGCCTGCCAACGCAGGAGACTTAAGAGACACTAGCTTGATCCCTGGGTTGGAAGATAGCTTGGAGGAGGGCATGGCAACCCACTTCAATATTCTTGCCTGTAGAATCCCATGAACAGAGGAGCCTGGTGGGCTACAGCCCATAGGGTTGCAAAGAGTTGGACACGACTGAAGTGACTTAGCACGCACGCCGACTGAAAAGAAAACTACGCACAAACTGGGTTTCAGTTTTCCTGATGGCTTTTTGGTTGCCCTCACACTTTTTGACGTTCTCCTCTGTCTGACACATAGTTAATTATATGTTACTGTGCAGCCAATATCCTAAGCAGATATTCAGCTGGTGATACAGAATCAAGAAGAAAGTCAAGATTCCCATGGTCAACTCAGTTCTTCTGGAATCTGAAGTAGACTTAAGGGGAGACAGAAATTCAAAGGAAGTGGTATGGACCCAACTTAACTGAACCCATCAACGGGTCACCAGCAGCCCTAACTCCAAGACTGATGCGTTACATTCCTGAAACAGCAGTTTCCTAGAAACCCCTGAAGTAATGAAAATTGCCTCACTCAACAACTCTTATCTACTGCTAATGGATAAACTCTCCTCCTTGGCAGATTTCAGTCAGTTAGGTGTGTTAAAGTGCTGCATTCCACAGACCTTCTGCAATGTTGCTTTTAAAGCATGGCCTTTGCCTTTGTTCAGTGAGATGATCTATACATGTTTTGTCTTCCTCGTATATGAATTAATTTTTGTTGTTCAGCCACGCAGTCATGTCCAACTCTTTGCCACCCCATGGACTGCAGCACACCAGGCTTCCCTGTCCTTCACCATCTCCCAGAGTCTGTTCAAACTCATATCCATTGAGATGGTGATGACATCCAACCATCTAGTCCTCTGTCGCCCCCTTCTCCTGCCCTCAATCTTTTTCAGCATCAGGGTCTTTCCCAGTGAGTCAGCTCTTCGAATCAGGTGGCCAAAGTATTGGAGATTCAGATTCAGCATCAGTCCTTCCAATGAATATTCAGGGTTGATTTCCTTTAGGATTGACTGGTTTGATCTTGCTGTCCAATGGTCTTTCAACCTGTGCTGTTTACTCAGGGATGGGCAACCTGTTATCTAGGGTCAGATAGTAAGTATCTTTAAGCTTGGTTGTATAATTTTTGTTGCAACCACTCAACTCTACTGTTGTAGGCAAAATGACTGTGAGTATGTGTGTGTGTGTGTGTGCGCTCAGTCGCTTAGTCCTGACTCTTTGTGACCCCATGGATCGGAGCCCGCTAGGCTCCTCTGTCCATGGGATTCTCTGGGCAAGAATACTGGAGTGGGTTGCCGTGCCGTCCTCCAGGGGATCTTCCCAACCCAGGGATGGAACTGACATCTCTTATGTCTCCTGTATTGGAGGCAGGTTCTTTACCACTAGCACCACCTGGGAACCCATAGATAATACGAAAGTGAAAAAACAAGAATGTTTTCTTAATTAAACTTTATGAATATTACTTATCTCCATACAGACATATGAACATTTATATCTTGAGATATAATAAAGGCAATTTTTATTTTTTCTTTTCTTTTTATTAGGCTATAACTGACATATAATACTGTATAAGTTTAAGACATAGTGCACAATGACTTGACTTGCCTTTATTGTGAAATGACCCAGTAAGTTTAGTGAACATCCATCATCTCATATAGATTTAAAAAAAAATAGAAAAAAATGTTTGTTTTATTCCTGTTATGAGAACTCTTAGGATCTACTCTCTTATCAATTTTCAAACATGTCACACAGCATTACTAGCTATAGTCAGCATGTTGTACATTGCATCCCTGGTACTTTTTAATCTTGTAACTCGTTACCTTATAACTAGTACTTATTTATCAATTCCCTCTACCCCCACCCTCTGCCTCTGTGATCACAGTCTAATCTCTTTTCCTATAAGTTCGATTTTTGCTTTTTTGTTTGTTTTTTAGATTCCACGTACAACTGAGAGCATATAGTATTTGTCTTCTCTAACTTCTCGTAGCTTAACGCTCTCAGGGTCCAGCCATGTAAATGGCAGGATATCCTTCTCTTTTTTTTGGCCAAATGATATTTTGTTCATTCATCCTTCAATGAACACTTCAGTTGTTTCCATATCCTGGCTATTGTAAATCATGCGGCAATGAACACAGGGGATACATCTTCAACTTTAGGTAGAGTCCCGGAAGTGGAATTCTTGATTGTATAGTAGTTCTCTTTTTCATTTCTGAGAAAATTCCATACTCTTTTCCATAGTGATTGTACCAGTTTACATTCCCATCAACAGTTCACAAGGGTTCCCTTTTTTCCTACATCCTGCTCAATATTGAATATCCCTTTTTGTTTGATGATAGTCATTCTGCTAAACCTCAGGAGGTATCTTGTGGTTTCGATTTGCATTTCCCTTGTGACTGGTGATTTTGAGCCCCTTTTCATGTATCTGTTGGCCATTTGTATATCATCTTTGCAAAAATTTCTGTTCAGGTGTTTTGCTCATTTTCTGACTGGATTATAATGATGATTTTGCTAATGAGTTACATGAATTCTTATGTATTTGGGATATTAAGCTCTTATCAAATAGACAGTTTGCAAATATTTTTTCCCATTCTCTGGATTGTCTTTTAATTTTGTTGATTTATTGTTTTGCTATACAGAAGCTTCCTAGTTTGGTGTAGCCTCACTTGTTTATTTTTGATAGTGTTACTTGGGTTTTAGATGTCTTATCCAAAAAATCATTGCTGAAACCCATGTCAAGGAACTTTCTCCCTAAGTTTCTTTCAAGGAGTTTTATGGTTTTCATGCTTATATTTAAATATTTAATACATTTTTGAGTTAGTTTTTGTGAGTGATGTAAAATAAGGTTCCAGTTTCATTCTTTTTTATGTGAATATCCTATTTCCTTAGTACCATTTATTGAAGAGACTATTTTTTCTCCACTGAGTATTCTTGATTACCTTGTTGAGTATTAGTTGACCTGGGCTCTTGATTCTTTTCCATTTTTGGGGGGAGGGGTCTATGTGTCTGTTTTTATGCCAGTACTATGCTGTCTTTGATTACTATAGTTTTAAAACATAGCATGAAATCCTGATGCCTCCCACTTTGTTTTTTTTTCTCAGCTTTGTTTGTCTATTAGAGGTCTTTTGTGGTTCCTAATGAATTTTAGGATTTTTTTCTACTTCTAAAAAAATGATATTGCAATTTTCATAAGGATTGTATTGAATCTATAGATAGCTTTGGGTAATATGGACGTTTGGGTAATATTTGACATTTTAAGAATATTAACTTTTCCAGTTAGTGAACACAAGCTACCTTTTCATTTATTTGTGTCTTTTTAAAAAATTTCTTTCATTAATGTTATAGCTTTCAGTGTGAAAGTGAAAGTGAAGTCGCTCAGTCGTGTCTGACTCTGTGACCCCGTGGACTGTAGCCTATCAGGCTCCTCCGTCTATGGGATTTTCCAGGCAAGAGTGCTGGAGTGGATTGCCATTTCCTTCTCCGGGGGATCTTCCTGATCCAGGGATCGAACCCGGGTCTCCCACATTGCAGGCAGCTTTACTGTCTGAGCCACCAGGGAAGCCCACCAGGGAAGCTTTCAGTGTAGGTATCTTTAACCTCCTTGGTTAAATTTATTCCTAAGTATTTTATTGTTTTTGATGATATTTTAAATAGGATCATTAAAAAAATTTTTTTTCAGATCATTTTTTGTCCGTGTATAGAAATACTACTGATTTTTGTATGTTAATTATGTATCCTACAACTTTACTGAATTTTTAAATTAGATCTAACAGTTTTCTGAGGAGTCTGTAGGATTTTCTATATATAAAAATTATGTCATCTGCAAATGAAGACAGTTTTACAATTTCAATTCTGAAGTCTTTTATTTCTTTTCTTGTCTGATTACTCTGGTTAGGTCTTCCAGTACCATGTTGAGTAGGAGCAGTGAATGAGCACCCTCCCCTTGCTCCTGGCCTTAGAGGAAAAGCCTTCAACTTTTCGTCATTGAGTATGACGTTAGCTGTGGGCATGTCACATATAGCCTTTATTTTGTTGAGGTACACTTCTTCTATACCTGACGTGTTAAGAGGTTGTTGTTGTTGTTGTTTTAATCATGAATGGATGTTGAATTTTTTCTAAAGCTTCTTCTGTGTCTATTGAGGTGATCGTAAGATTTCTTTCTTTAATTCTATTGATGTGATGTATCACATTGATTGATTTGTGTGTATTGAACCACCCTTGCATCTGAGGGATAAATCCCACTTGATCCTGATAATGTGTTTTAATGTGTTGCTAAATTCAGTTCGCTGGTATTTTATTGAGAATTTTTTCATCAACATTCACCAGGGCTATTGGCCTGTAGTTTTCTTTTCTTGTAGTGTTCCCTCTTTGATTTTTTGAAAGCATTTGCAAAGGATTGGAATTAATTCTTCTTAACTGTTTACTAAAACTCACCAGTGAGGCTACCTGGTCCTGAACTCTGTTCCCTTGGGAGAGTTTCGATCCCTGATTCAGTCTCCTTACTAGTAATTGGCCTGATGGTACTTCTAGTCCTTACTGATTCACTCTTGGTAGGTTGTATGTTTCTAAGAATCTTTCTATTTCTTCTTGGTTGGCCAGTTTTGATAGAGTGTAGCTGTTCTTAGTAGATTCTCGTAATCCTTTGTGTTTCTATCAGTTCAGTTCAGTTCAGTCGCTCAGTCATGTCTGACTCTTGTGTTTCTATAGTATTGTTTAATAATGTTGTTCAAGCCTGCTTGTTTCCTTATTGATTCTTTAGGTGATCTATTTATTATTTAAAATGGGGGTAATAAAGTCCCCAGCCATTTTTGTATTGCTGTTTATTTCTCCTTTCAGCTCTGTTAGCTTTTGCTTTATATATTTCTGTGCTCTGATGTTGGGTGCATAAATGTTTGCAGTTGTTTTATCTTCTTGATGGATTGACCCCTTTATCATTATATAACAAACTTCTTTGTCTCTTTTTACAATATTTAAAGTCTGTTTTGTCCTATATAAGTAGAGTTACCTCTGCTTTTTTTTGCCATTTATTTGAAATATCTTTTCCCACCATTCACTTTCAGCCTATGTGTGTCTCTAAATCTAAAGCAAGTCTGCTTTAGGCTGTGAGTTAGCTTCTCTGCCTGTGAAGAATGGAAGGCGCACTTCAAGGAGCCTTCTGGATGTTCCTATTTAGACTTTCTAGTTGGGAGGAGCCAGACAATACACTCAGCAGTAGGTGGGATTATGAATTAGGTGCCCTGCCTAGGTGGAGCAGAGGAGGTCTTCAAGCCTGGAAAGGCTCTTTGTGATCTTGACTCAAGCCAAGCTGCTCTCCAAGTTCCTGGCTGAGTAGTGCCCCTGGCTTTACTCTTAGATGATGAGTTCTGCCCACTATACTCTCTGCTTGGACATTGCTCGTTAAGTTACTTCTAGGTGTTGTGGCTAACCTTTCTGGTTAGTTAGGGCCAAGGACTACACTTAGCCGTGAACCTGGCTATGACTCAACCCCTCTTTCTGGGCGGGGACAGATCAGGCTCCAGGACTGGAAAGGTTCTTCCTTTAAGGGCCTGAATCAGGAATCCTGCTGCGTTACCTGGTCAGACAGGAAACTAAACTCTTAGCTCTGCACGTGAGCCAAGCTGCTGGTTGGTACTACTATTTCCACACTGCAGGTGGGAAAGTGGTCTGCCAAGATCCAAGTTCTGATTGTTGTAAAGTCCTTCCCCCTTCTTTGTCTCAATCGAATTCCCATTGGTCAAACCCTGCAGATTCTGCAGAGACCCCGGGTGGCCCAGCCTGACTAGAGAAGCTCACAAAGTGACTCACAACACTGGAGGAGCTGCAGGTCCGCCCTTGGCTCTGTTTTCCTCATGAAGAACTGTGTTCTCAAGGGAGACCTCTTGGTGTGGTATTATGTCTACCTGGGGGAGGGGAATGTGGTCATTGTGTGTGTGTGTGTGTGTGCGTGCTCCTGCATGCGCTCTGTCGTGTCCAACCCTTTGAAACCCTATGGACTGTAGCTCACCAGGCTTCTCTGTTCACAGAATTTTCCAGGCAAGGATACTGGAGTGGGTCACCATTTCCTATTCCAGGGGATCTTCCCACCCGAGGGATCGAACCTGTGTTTCTTGTGTCTGCTGCATTTGGCAGGCAGATTCTTTACCATTTACCCCTTGGGACGCCTGTGGTCATTGTGTCGGCAGATCTTTTACTTTTCTAATGTGGTCTGTCTTGGTCTCTGTGGTGGAAGGGATATGCTTCAGCCTTGCTCCTGTGTTGCAGGATTTTCTCAGCCATATATTGTCCAATAGTAGTTGTTACTTATTCTTATGATGCGGAGAGGAAATCAGGAAAGACTTATCTTGGTGATGCCACCTGTTATTTATAGGTAGTAAAATTTGGTTTTTGTATATAGTATTCTGTTATTGAATATTATTCTTTTGATTTATTTTAACCATTTGTTAATGTAAAAACTGTTCTTAGCTCATGGGCTGTACAGAGGCAGGAAAAGGCTGGATTTGGCCTGTGGACTGTCGTTTACCATGTCAACTACTCCAACTGAGTATTTCTGAGTTGTTCTTTGTCACAGTCTGACACGCAGAAAAATACGAGGGAACAAGAGGAACGTAAGGGGAAAATCTCCAAAGTAAGCTGATTGTGTGAAAAGAGGGATTGCCTGCTGGGAAATGTTCACCCTGAGGATATTCTTGGTAAAAAAAATAAGAAATGGCAAGGAAATGAACTGCAAGATGGGTTAGATATTTTTCTCATTTCTCCTTTTATTTTTTTCGTTTGATGGATTTCAAGCTTCACAATGGAAACTGCTATCACCTCCTTATTTCATAAACAGACTGCAAAAGGAGTTAGAAATACCGTTTTGAAGTCATCCAACTCCTCTGGTATACACGCACTGCAGCATATTTATATCTTCCTGATGGCCTTTTCACCTCCCATGCTAATAGTGAATTAAATTTTTGTCTCAAAGAAGCAGAGCAGCGTAAGATTTTCTGAAAAATTGAGACAAACAGTGCTAATGTCAAGCAAGTGATTTCTTCAGAGTGCTTTAGGAAGAGGAAGAAATAAATGAAGGTTGTTGAATAGCTACTATAAACTAAATATTATGTTCGTACGTGTGGAATGCTTGGTATACGTGTTTAGCACAGAGTCAACACTAAATACATTAAACATACTGTATCAGTTATAATTATGACAGTCTTTTTTGATCTTAAAACAGCCATGCAATCGAAATACTATGATGTCTGCCTTGCACTTAGAGAAAATAAGGATTGTGAGAGTAAGTAATTTTTCTCATGTTACATAATTAGTAAGTGGTAGCACTGGCTACGTGGTAGGCTCTCAATAAGTATTTGCTGATTTTTTTTTTTTTTTTTGTGATGAGGACACTTGGCATGAGATTTACCCCCTTAACAAGTTTTAAGTCTAATATACAACATTGGTGACTATGGGGACAGCATTCTACAGCAAATCTCCAAGATTTAATCATCTTGAATAGTAAGCTTTGTAGGCATTAAATAGCAACTTTCAAATGGTGTGTTACTAAATTAGTGAATAAGTAAATCTACTGGATTTGAAGTCAGTTCTGTCTAATGTGAAACTTTCTTCTGCCTGCCACAGTGTATGTAGTCTATCCAGGTGACAATTTTTATGCTAAAGGAGCTCCTTGACGTGCTTCTGGGGTCGTACCTGATGAATCCAAGAAAAGAAATTCATTAGCAACTAAGGGAGAGTGAGCTACTTGACCCAGAATAGTTTGATGCTCTTAAGGGATTAGCAGTGCCATGCACAGAGTTATGATTAGCTAAATAATTGGTGACACTTAACATGGGGCTTTTGCTAAGAGGCAAAAAAAAATAACACTATTTGTTGTTCATATAATTAGATTTTTCACCTCAAGTGAAAAAGTAAATTGAGCACAAAATGCAGTGGACCTGAAGTGGCTGCTGCAAGGTGATGTGGGTCTTCAATTATAGGACTCATCAGATGTAGGACTTCCAACTCACCAGGAGATGCTGCTTTGAATTCAGAAACATTAAAACTTCTGACGCAACAGATTACTGGTCAGTTCTGTAACCACCCTGGCCACCAGGAAATGGGAATCATTTAGACTGCTGCTTCATTAGGATGTGCAATCAAATCCCACTTGAGGTGCCTTGAAATAATCCCGCTGCTCTGCTCTGGGAACTCGTGTCAATCAGTGATCAGGGCTGCCCTTCCTTCCCTGTTCCTCACTCCAGCTTGGCAGCCGTGAACCTTTGCCATCAGAGATTTGCTAATGTATCAGCTCAAAGGCACACGTTTCATGTTTCTCGTGCCCTCTCATTTCCTGCCTCTCAAGATAGTACCTCTCTAAAGGATTCATTTCAGTGTTCCTGGTAATTACCCTACTCCTGAGGCAGTGGCTAGGAGACAGACTTCAATGTCACTGGTCTCTCATTTTCCAAAATAGGATCGCCTATTGCCTTATCTGAGTGTTCTGGAAAATCATATATTTCCTGTGCTATCGATACTGTGACTCAAATTAGGAGGAGTGAAAGATTAGAAGAGAGGACAATTTTGTACTTGGGGAATGAGGTAAGGAGGAGGAGGAGTATTTTGTGTTTCTTTGAAATATAACTTTAATAGCAATCAGTCGTGGGCACAGTTCCCTATAGCATCCAGGTAAAAATGTATTTTCTGATAGAACAGTTTAATTCCAACAGATCAACCATTCCTCTTTCAAGTCTCCTAACTAACTAGAAACTGAAGAGTAAATTTCTTGTTGTTGACATAATGCTCTTCTTCTTTGTATTATTTCTGAATCTTTGTTTTCTGTATTTTCTGGTGTCAGGTTTTGTCTTATGAACATGTGCTCATAGTTTAGTGTCAGCTGCCTCAACACTTTTTGAAAGTGGGGATGTATAAACTATCTCCTGAAAAAGGGTAAATGACTCAGACTGAAAGGATGCGATCTACTGATTCAGAAAAGATACATAAGACCCTTCTCTGCTGCTGCTGGTGCTGCTAAGTCGCTTCAGTCATGTCTGACTCTGTGCGACCCCATAGACGGCAGCCCACCAGGCTCCCCCGTCCCTGGGATTCTCCAGGCAAAAACACTGGAGTGGGTTGCCATTGCCTTCTCCAATGCATGAAAGTGAAAAGTGAAAGTGAAGTCGCTCAGTCGTGTCCAACCCTTAGCGACCCCATGGACTGCAGCCTACCAGGCTCCTCCATCCATGTGGTTTTCCACGAAAGAGTACTTCTCTGGTTCTGATTTAATGTTACTTTTCATGGTCAGCTCTGACTGGTTATTGAATCATGGGCTTATATTTAGTAGCAAATGGATACACCACTATTTGGCTTACATAATTCCGAGTTTTGCTTAGAGCGCTGCCATCTGTAGACATAAACAAAAAGTTTCTCTGTTCAACAGCAAAAAGCCAAAGTAGAAGATCCTGAGCCATTGGCTGAGAAGCCTTGAGGACATTTGTAGAGATGACTTGGTAGAAGAGAGGCCAGTATATTCTGTCCCCCCACCTCCCACCCCCAAGAAGAGAGGGCAGTGAGGGGTCTCCTGGGCTGGGACTGCATTAGGAAAGTGTCCCTATCCTCAAGGGCAGAAAAAGTTACTATGAATGATATTGCTGTAGCTGTTCTATCCTTAAATTGCTGTGCCTATGGGGCCCCCATGGAAGGTGGTTTCTTATGTATTATGAAAGAGCAGGCCTTAGGAGGATGAGAAAAGGGGTTTTCTCCCTCTTTAAATTTAAGACTCTGTTTTTTTCCTTGACTGCACTTCCATTGGTTCTGTCAGTGTTTACTTTTGTTTTGGTTACAAGTTGGGTGAGCATTCTTCTGGATTTGCCTAGGAGAGGTAGAATTTACTACTATCCCAGTATAATTATGACTAGTGTTCCCTTTCACTTTCAAAAGTGTTTCATCTTAGATGATAAATCAGGTATGTCCTCAGTTAGGAGGTAAAAGGATGGGTTTGTAGGTTTTTCTCCCCATGCTACTGCTGCTGCTAAGTCACTTCAGTCGTGTCCAACTCTGGGCAACCCCATAGACGGCAGCCCACCAGGCTCCCCCGTCCCTGGGGTTCTCCAGAGGCATGCTCAGTCGTGTCCGACCCTCAGCGACCCCATGGACTGCAGCCTTCCAGGGTCCTCCGTCCATGGGATTTTCCAGGCAAGAGTACTGGAGTGGGGTGCCATTGCCTTCTCCTTTCTCCTCATAGGAAGAGATAAAAGATAGAGTGCATGTATATGGTGCACTGAGAAGGCAATGGCATCCCACTCCAGTACTCTTGCCTGGAGAATCCCATGGACAGAGGAGGCTGGTAGGCTGCAGTCCATGGGGTCACAAAGAGTCAGACACAACTGAGTGACTTCACTTTGACTTTTCACTTTCATGCATTGGAGAAGGAAATGGCAACCCACTCCAGTGTTCTTGCCTGGAGAACCCCAGGGATGGCAGAGCCTGGTGGCTGCCATCTGTGGGGTCACACAGAGTCGGACACAACTGGAGCGATTTAGCAGCAGCAGCATATGGTGCACTGATCACAGACCAGTATGTTGTCCTGAGCACTGTGGGATGGGGAATGAGGAAGTCAATCTGGAGCCATAACACAGGGTAAAAGCAGGCGGGTCCCTCCCTGGGGACTGAGTCAGGCTGACTGAGGGAGGGGTCGCATGAGGCTAGGCAGTTGAGCAGGGGGCCTGACTGAGGATGTGATGTACCCTGAGCTTCTTTCTTTCTGGGGAGTTTTCCTTTTGATTATTGACTTCCTGGCTTTAGCAGTAAGACATAAAATAACCAAAAATCATATATTATGGCAAGTGGCAGAGATTTAAGAAATCTTAGTTTCCGTAGCCTTTAACCTTGCTTTCACTTTTTGCACATGGATGCCCAGAAGTTCTCTTGAGGTCCTGCTCACATCTTTCATTTCTAAGGGTGGAGTCATCAGATTTTATTCTTTCCCAGGCACACTGTTTCTTTCAACCTGATGACAAATTCCCTCACTCAGTGACAGTGAGTCCTGGGTCTCTGTGGACATTGGTCTTGTTAGGGTCCACTTGCATCTTGGGTACCCAGATGTAGCAAGCCCAATGCCTGTGAGGCCTGATACAGCTCTTCTTCATGGTTTCCCATTTTCATTGCAAAGGATAAGGAATTTACTCCAAGTAGGGTACTCAAAGCAGACATGTGAGAAATGTCACAGACCTCAAGGAGACTGGAGGGTATTGTGTTATCTGCTTGACAGGGAAGATTCAGGACAAGCAGACTTCCAGAATTGAGTATACGTATATTTATTATGATACTCCTACATGCATTTGTTCTTTTCGTGGATTCATCAATTTTTTAATTTAATAATATTGTAGCATTCTTTTTTAAAAAATTATTTATTTGACTGCTTTGATTGAGCCTTAGTCATGGCACACAAGATCTTCCATCTTCGTTGCAACATGCAAACTCTCAGTTAGGGCATGTGGAATCTAGTTTCCTGACCAGGGATCGAACCGGGGGCCCTGCACTGGGAGTGTGGAGTATTAGACACTGAACCGGGGGCCCTGCACTGGGAGTGTGGAGTATTAGACACTGAACCGGGGGCCCTGCACTGGGAGTGTGGAGCATTAGACACTGGACCACCAGGGAAGTCAGGTGTTCATTTATTGTCATTCACTACGTTGGATCTTGGGGACACAGAGTTGAATAGATGCAGTTCTCCTCCTTAAGTAGCACATAGTCAAGAGAAGGGGCCAGAAAAGAAAACCAGGTTTATTGTGTGGTGCAATGTGTCCTGATAGGATTGGCCAGAATGCTATAGAAGCAGAGGAGGGACATATAAATCAGTTTTGAAAAGTCAAGGAGTGCTTCTGAGGATGGCTGTAGTTTTCTGTCAAACCAGCAATCGATGAAATGGAGGTTGTCGTGAGAAGTGGTGCCGGCGAGAGGACGAGAAATAACAGTATTGTGACTGGTCAGTAGATGGGCATAAAGGGAAGTGCTGTCCTTCTAGCAGTGCTCTTTCAGGGAAACAGAATTCTGCGGTTCTGCTGCATTAATATTATACTGTATTATTTAGGTTTTAAAACGGGAGGAGGAAGACTTGTCTTCTGTGCCACAAACAAATCGTATTCAGCATATGATGGCATAGCCATACCTCTACCAACTCTCCTCACCAGTCACCTCAACCTGGTAGCAGTTAGGAGTATGGCGGGCTAGAGTTGTTCTTTTATCTCAAGCAATTACTGCTTGCATTTGGATCCCATCCCCACCCTCCTTCCTTCTTATCCATACTTTTCCAGAACTTTAGATAGAGAAGCTGGCCTCTCCTAGGTCTGTGTCCAGGGAGAGAGTAGCCTAGTGACTTAAAAGTCTGTTGCTCAAATATAGTTTCAATTATTAAGGGAGACATAAAATGTACATCAAAACATACTCCAGGAAAGTATTTTTTTCTATTGTATTCATTAAAGCCTCTAATGGAAGCCTTACCAGATTTCATTGCTGTGTAATTTGTGTTGTATAATCCTAACAAATGACACATGTCAAAGTTAAGCTTCTGGAATATTGTTATGACCCTCTAGTTATGACTCTCAAACTCTGAAAAAAGAGAATCCATAATGCTATTCTGGCCTAGTAAGCTGTGAAAACATGTTTCTCGTGAACATTACCCTGTTCTAAAGACAGATTCATACAAGGAATGACAAGTCCATCTGGCTTAAAGTCATTTGGAAACTTGATAAAGGCAGAGGTTTTCGAACACCCAGGATGAGCTCAAATGTTTAGGATTCAAGGGAGATAGGCAACATCCAGGGTTTAAAATCAATGGAATTGTACAGCAATCAGAATATCTTTAACAATCCAAATCTCCACCTCAAGCAATTCTTAGAGTACGCTTTCTCAGTTTATCTGATTGTGATACTTTGATTAAAAGTAAATTAGGTTATTAGTGAAAACAAAGATCTGATACCTCAGAGGAGTTGGCTGTGTTGCAGAAGGAAGGGAAGGAAGAATACTTTCAGGGAGATTGACCTGGGGAAAGTTGTGTGTCATCAATAACTTAGCTATTACTTGCTGGGAGTCTGAAATCTTTGAATCTTAGAGCATTTTCTTCCCCTCATAAAATCACCAGAGCTCTCTGGTAATGTTGTTTAAATATTGATCATTTCACCCAAGAGGATTGCTTGTTATTTGTGCCTGATTGGGCAATTTTCTAAACTGAAATGACTTAATAATTGCGAATGGAAGAGTTTATTTCAGGTTTCCCCCTTGATTATGACATCTCCTGGGATGGATCATCGAAAAAGCAAGAGCGTTCCAGAAAAACATCTATTTCTGCTTTATTGACTATGCCAAAGCCTTTGACTGTGTGGATCATAATAAACTGTGGAAAATTCTGAAAGAGATGGGAATACCAGACCACCTGACCTACCTCTTGAGAAACCTATATGCAGGTCAGGAAGCAACAGTTAGAATTGGACATGGAACAACAGACTGGTTCCAAATAGGAAAAAGAGTACGTCAAGGCTGTGTATTGTCACCCTGTTTATTTAACTTCTATGCAGAGTGCATCATGAGAAACGCTGGGCTGGAAGAAACACAAGCTAGAATCAAGATTGCCGGGAGAAATATCAATAACCTCAGATATGCAGATGACACCACCCTTATGGCAGAAAGTGAAGAGGAACTAAAAAGCCTCTTGAGGAAAGTGAAACAGTAGAGTAAAAAGTTGGCTTAAAGCTCAACATTTAGAAAACGAAGATCATAGCATCTGGTCCCATTACTTCATGGCAACCAGATGGGGAAACAGTGGAAACAGTGTCAGACTTTTATTTTTCTGGGCTCCAAAATCACTGCAGATGGTGACTGTAGCCATGAAATTAAAAAAGACACTTACTCCATGGAAGGAAAGTTACGACCAACCTAGATAGCATATTCAAAAGCAGAAACATTACTTTGCCAACAAAGGTCCATCTAGTCAAGCCTATGGTTTTTCCAGTGGTCATGAATGGATGTGAAAGTTGGACTGTGAAGAAAGCTGAGCGCTTTTGATGCTTTTGAACGGTGGTGTTGGAGAAGACTCTTGAGAGTCCCTTGGACTGCAGGGAGATCCAACCAGTCCATCCTAGGGGAGATCAGTCCTGGATGTTCATTGGAGGGACTGATGCTGAAGCTGAAAGTCCAGTACTTTGGCCACCTCATGTGAAGAGTTGATTCATTGGAAAAGACTCTGATGCTGGGAGGGATTGGGGGCAAGAGGAGAAGGGGACAACAGAGGATGAGATGGCTGGATGGCATCACTGACTCGATGCACATGAGTTTCAGTGAACTCTGGGAGTTGGTGATAGACAGGGAGGCCTGGTCTGCTGTGGTTCATGGGGTCACAAAGAGTTGCACAGGACTGAGCAATTGAACTGAACTGGGGATGGATGGCTCAAGCATTCTGAAACAGTAGTAATAATCAGGTGAATGTGTTCACTAAGAAAAGGGAGCCTCTTTCCACAGAACTAGCAGCCAATTGTACACTTCTGTTGTTGTTTAGTTGCTAAGTCATATCTGAGTAGCCCACCAGGCTCCTCTGTCCTTTGGGATTTCTCAGGCAAGAATACTGGAGTGGGTTGCCATTTCTTTCTCCAGGGGATCTTCCTAACTCAGAGATCAAACCTGCATCTCCTGCATTGGCAGGCGGATTCTTTACCACTGAGCCACCAATATAATTCTTTTACATGAGGCAAAAAAAGGAAGGCGTTCATTCATGTAACTAACGTTTACTGAAAGCATTTGTTCTGGAGTATGTATTAAAGACAGTGTAGTATAAGCTTGACTAAAGAACACTCGACGTGGAAGAGTATGACAGCCTAGGGGAAAAGCCAGAACTAGACACAGATAGAAGATCCTGCAGTGTGTTAAGTGCCCTAAGAAGGGCCTATAAAGAATGTGGTGGAGCTCAGAGGAAGGAACTGCTCATTTGCCTGAGGCTGTAAAGCATAGCTTTCTTGAGGAGATGGCATCTAACCTTGCCCTGAAGGTAGAAAAGGAGATAGATAGCAGGAGGGGAAGGGTATTCAAGGCATGAGTCAGAAGTCCAGGGAGACAGTGCTGATGGGGTGTGCTGAGTTGTATCACGGTGGTGAAGAGATGGCCAGACCAGAGAAGGCCGGGGAGGACAGGATGGATGCTCCTGCATGCCAGGCTGAGGAGTTTGGTCTTACCCTGTTTGCAGCAAGAGCAATTGCTTCTTTCTTTACATGTAGGCAGTTGATTGAACAGGAAGTGCTCATTAGGGTCCAATCAGGAAAACGCTTAATTCCACCATTGTCCTCTAAATCTGTTCTGTTTCTCTGCTTCAGTTGGGAAGATTTCACAGCTTTCTGTTATAAATGATCAGAACCTCATTAGAAACTCCCATGTGCTGTGAATGAAAAAGTCCCATTCCTCCACCTATGGACATCTTCCCTTGACCACAGCTAAAACCTGACCTAGGTGCAGGAGACGGGGGCGGCGGGGGGAATGGGGAGGGTAGGTATGGTCTCTGAGCTTGGACTGAGAGGAGCCCCTCCTTCAATCTGACTCCTGGGTGGCTGTCTTTCTTCACCCTCGTCTCAGCCATGCTGGTAGTTTTAATCCCCACCCTCTACCCCCATTTCTTACCTTCCCCTTGTCTCCCATTCATGATGCTGTTTTCTGGTTCCTTCATGGTTGGGAAGGAGAGGGAATGGCAGAGAGAGGCAGACATGACTTCTACTTGGCTGGTGTGGTTTGTTTCTTGATTGTTAATGCCCTTGGTCATTACAGACACTGGCCTGCTCTTTCAGGGGATAACTTAGTGGATTTTGGGAAAGCCTTTTGACCTTAACCATGGACAGTTCCCGGGTGTGCATTATACATTCTCTAGCTGACATGGAAAAGACCCTGATGCTGGGAAAGATTGAAGGCAGGAGGAGATGGGGATGACAGAGGATGCAATGGTTGGATGGCATCACTGACTCGAAGGACATGAGTTTGAGCAAGCTCTGGGAGTCGGTGATGGACAGGAAGCCCAGCGTGCTGCAGTGCCGCGTTCATTCGGACGCAACTGAACTAAACTTACTGAGCTGACGTCTTCTGTCTCCTCAGTGCCTACACCAATTACATGACCACATACGGAAGTGGATGCACCCAAGGCTAATGATGACTCTGCCTCTGAGCCCTTCACCTGGACAGGCTCTGGTCAAGGCCCTGGAAAGTGTCCTAGCAGTGTGTTCACAGGGTCATGTGCTTTTGTAAAATGTGGAAGAGGGTGCTGTTTTGACACAAATAGCTGTTGACTTTGTTTTCCCTCTAAAATACTTCTCCTGGTGGCTAGTGAACTGGGAGGGCTTATGGGAACTTGAGGGAACTGACGAAGAGGAAGTTGATTTGAGATTTATTTAGTTAGGGTAGAGAGGGATATATTTGCGTGGTTCAAAAGTCACAAGATTTTGTTCCCCATCCAATGTGAAAAGGCTTCTAGAGATATTCCAGTTGTCACTGTCACAGGAAGCTTCAGGGGCAGAGGTTTAGTAACATTATGTCTGATGGCACCTGGCCACTGAAGCATGTGGCTCATGGAGAAGAAGCAGGATTTGAAACATAGGAGGCTCCGAGGTAGTATGTGAAAAACCCTTCCAGATATTACAGATATGAAAGAAACTGTTCAGAGTTTCCCCAGCTTGATAATCTTAAAAACTCACTTTGCATCAATAAAATAATATTTAAAGCAGAAAGAAACTGTCTCAGCAATACACAGTTTTAAAAAGTCAATTCAATGATACCTGAGGTAAGACTAAGTGATCTTTCAATTCTTCTCTTGTTTCATAGGGAGCAGGTTTTGAAAGTATGCAGCCAAAAAAAATTTTAGGGAAGAAACTATTATGGAAGCATGTCAGATTTTTTTTTTTCATGTCAGATTATTAATGAAAATATTATTTTATGGATTTATGCTGTTGGAGGCATTTGTCCAGCTTTTACAAATTTGTGTTTCATTCAGTTCAGTTCAGTTCAGTCGCTCAGTCGTGTCTGACTCTTTGCGACCCCATGAATTGCAGCACGCCAGGTCTCCCTGTCCATCACCAACTGCCGGAGTTCACTCAAAGTCACGTCCATTGCGTCAGTGATGCCATCCAGCCATCTCATCCTCTGTCGTCCCCTTCTAATTTAAAAAAAAAAATGTTACTTTTTGGCTGCACTGGGCCGTCATTGCTGTGAGGTCTTTTCTCTGGTTGTGGTGAGCAGAGGTTACTTTCTAGTTACAATGCACACACTTGTCATTGTGGTGGCTTCTCTTGTTGCAGAGCGCAGGCTGTAGGGCGCTCGGGCTTCAGTAGTTGTGGCACGTGGGCTCAGTTGTTGCGGCTCCCCGGCTCTGGAGCACAGGCTCAATGGCTGTGGTACGTGGGCTTAGTTGCTCCGAGGCATGTGGGATCTTCCTGTGTCAGGGATCGAATCTATGTCTTCCGCATTGGCAGGCGGATTCTTTACACTGAGTCACCAGGGAAGCCCTCCTTATTTTCTTATTCCAAATAAACCTTTAATTTTGTGGCTGGTTTTATATACGTAAAAGTAGACTCCCCCAAATTCTATATGTATTTCAGCCAGGCCCCACAAAACCTCAAATGTTCCTTTCTGATGGACTTGTCCTTTTTTTTTTTTTTTTTTTTTTAAGCTTTTATTTTCTAGTTTTAACATTTATACTTTCTCACAGAATTTTTTTCAGTTTTATTATTTCTTTTTACTGAAGTGTAGTTAATTTGCTATGTTGTATCCATTTCTGCTATATAGCAGATTGATCCAGTTATACTTATATATACATTATTTTAAAGAATATTCTTTTTCAGTATGGTTTATCCTAGGATATTGATTATATCTCTGTGCTGTACAGTCGGACCTTGTTCATTCATTCAATATGTAATAGTTTGCATCTGCTCATCCCAAACTCCCAATTCATCCCTCCCCACCCCCTTGTCCTTTGGGAACCACCAGTCTTTCGGTTGTGATACCTTTTCAGTTGGGTATCCTCTTCAGCAATCAGCTTTCAAGATGTCTCAGGCTCAGTGATTTTCTGTGTTACTGAGGCCGCAGGAAATATTTGCCTCCCTGTCTTGCCAGACTCAGGAAGGGTGACTTGCTTCAAAGAACTTGTTCTCCCTCAGCTCCGACAGGCAGGCCAGTGAGTGTATGTGCTCAGCTCATCAAACCTCTAGCCTGGGGCACTGAGCAAGCAGGGTGCCCTCTGGCAAGGACTCTCCTAGCCCCCATCCTGTCCCCTACACTCCGTGTTGCTTTTGATGCTCCTTTCACTTACCTCAAGGCAGAGGAGAACAGGGGATGGAAAATGCCTTAGACTCATCCTCCGAGGTCAGTAACTAAATCACCGCAAATAAATCTGCTCTGATTATTCTCCTCAGTGATTCTGTAGCCTTCTTGGATGTGTGTGTTGGATAAATGTACCCAAACCCATTTCACTGTCTTTAATAGGCAAGTCCTATAGGGTGTCTGAGCTTCCCTGATGGCTCAGTGATAAAGAATCTGCCTGCCAGTGCAGGAGACTTGGGTTCATTCCCTGGGTCGGGAAGATAACTTGGAGAAGGAAATGGCAACCCACTCCAATATTCTTGCCTGGGAAATCCCGTGGACAGAGGAGCCTGGTGGGTTGCAAAAGAATTGGACATAACTTAGTGACTAAACAACAAGCATAGTTTGTCTAGCACCTCTTGTTAGAGAATGGGACTGCTGCTGCTGCTGCTAAGTCGTGTCAGTAGTGTCTGACTCTGTGCGACCCCATAGATGGTAGCCCACCAGGCTCCACCATCCCTGGGATTCTCCAGGCAAGAACACTGGAGTGGGTTGCCATTTCCTTCTCCAATGCATGAAAGTGAAAAGTGAAAGAGAAGTCGCTCAGTCATGTCCGACTCTTCGAGACCCCATGGACTGCAGCCTACCAGGGTCCTCCGTCCATGGGATTTTCCAGGCAAGAGAACTGGAGTGGGGTGCCATTGCCTTCTACAGAGAATGGGGCAGTTGTTATCTGTTATCTGCAGCTGAAGGTTCCGAGAGGCAAATTGGGGGATAACAACTTTTTTGGAGTGTGTAGTCCTTCCCTGCACCAAGGCTTTTAACTTTGTAATTAGGAAAAGAATCAAACAAAAGGAATTCCAGGAAGATGATTCAAGCCAGTCAAAGGCCATGAGAATAGAGAGAAAACTGGCTGCCTCTGGGGATCTCTGGGATGTTAAGGCAGCTACAGTAGAGGGTGTATGAGATGAAGTGCAAAGAAAAGGTGTTAGAAAAGGGCCATATTGTGACCTTTTGTGGGATGTTTCATTGTTTCCCCAAAGGATCAATGATGAAATCTAAGGCAGCTCTTTAACCTTTAGTAATTTTCCACATTCATTTTCTTTCTTTTATAGTTCCTTTACCTTTCTCACACCCTAAAGTCTAATTTTGTACCTCCACAAAAATTTCAGGAATCTGCTTTCATCCCTTAGAGTAATTGATTGCCAGAACACACCTCTTTGCCTTCTGAATCTCTTCCTCTCCAATTCGTCACAGTCTTTGACCACTTCTAACAGCAAACCTCTTTCTGTGAAAAGATTTAGTGGCAGAGGAATTAAGAAGCCCTTCATGGTCTTTTTAAAAAAAATACCAAGACCTGAAATCAGAAAACAGGAATTATATTGATTGATTTTTTTTTTTTTCTTATATGGTGCTAGGAATGTCACTCTCCACACTTCAGTTTGTATACTCTTAAATTCAGAACAGTGTCAATATAGATGTTTGTAGATGGTGGGCCAGAGACATGGGTACTTGCGTTCTTTTCCAGATGGTTTACTGGACTGTATTTCATTGGATTCTCACAACAGTAATGAGAAATGTGTTTCCAGTTATTACATATAAAGAAAGAAAAATAAAGATGGAACAAGTGTGGGTTTGATCCCTGATTGGGGAGCTAAGATCCAACATGCCTAGTGCCTGAAAAAAAAAACAAAAACAAGCAAGCAAAACATAAAACAGAAGCAATACTGTAACAAATTCAATAAAGACTTAAAAAATTGTCCACATTAAATTTTTTTTTTTTTTAAAGATAAGGAAATTGGCTAAGGCCACTCTGCTAGTTAGGGGTAAAGTCAGGACCATGATTCTAACTTCCTAATTCACTTTTGTATGTGATGGTCTTTCCCTGAAAAGGCTCTGGACAAAGAAACAGAAGGGAGCAGAGCCAAAGGAGGGAATGGAGGAAGTAGTGTAAGCATAGAGCTGGGCTATAGACTGGCCTGCCCGCTGCTACAGGAAGACTATGGGTAGCTTGAGACTCCAACTGTAAGCTTTGGCCCAAAGGAGTTGTTTGGAGAAGCAACAGAGTGGATCAGTCCCCAGAAATTTCTCCTTAAATGAGACAGTTGGAGATGTCCTCCTGAACAGAGTAGAGGAATACAGCTTTGCAGCAGTTTTACAGTGCTATTTTGTATCTGTCTTTTTTTTTTTTTTTGAGTACTGTTCATTTACAATGTTGTGTTAGTTTCTGTCAGACTCTGTGCGACCCCATAGACTGCAGCCCACCAGGCTCCCCCGTCCCTGGGATTCTCCAGGCAAGAACACTGGAGTGGGTTGCCATTTCCTTCTCCAATGCATGAAAGTGAAAAGTCAAAGTGAAGTCGCTCAGTTGTGTCCGACTCTTTGCGACCCCATGGACTGCAGCCCACCAGGCTCCTCCGTCCATGGGATTTTCCAGGCAAGAGTACTGGAGTGGGGTGCCATTGCCTTCTCCGTTAGTTTCTAGCATACAGCAAAATGATTCAGTTATACATATATCCACTCTTTTTAGATTCTTTTCCCATGTAGGCCAGTATAGAGTATTGAGTAGAGTTCCTTTTGCTATATAGTAGGTCCTTATTATCTATTTTATATATAGTAGTGGGTGTATGTCAGTCCCAATCTCCCAGTTCATCCCTCCCCACCTATTCCTCCCTCATAACGATGTTTGTTTTCTACATCTGTGACTCTGTTTCTGTTTTGTAAATAAATTCATTTGTAGCACTTTTTAGAAAAAGATTCCACATATTGTTGTTGTTCAGTCCCTCAGCTGTGTCCCTCTTTGAGATCCCATGGTCTGCAGCATGCCAGGCTTCCCTGTCCTCCACTATCCCCCAAAGGTTGCTCAAACTCATGTCCATTGAGTCGGTGATAACGTCCAACCATCTAATCCTCTGTTGGCTCCTTCTCCTATTGCCTTCAATCTTTCCCAGCATCAGGGTCTTTTCAAATGAGTTGCTATTTGCATCAGGTGGACAAAGTATTGGAACTTCAACATCCGTCCTTCCAATGAATATTCAGGGTTGATTTCCTTTAGGATTGACTGGTTTGATCTCCTTGCTGTCCAAGGGACTCTCAAGAGTCTTCTCCGGCAGCACAATTCAAAAGCTTCAGTTCTTCAGTGCTCAGCCTTCTTTATGGTACAACTCTCATACCCATACATGACTACTGGAAAGACCATCCTTTCATGATGCAGACTTTTGTCAGAAAAGTGATGTCTCTGTTTTTTAATATGCTGTCTGGGTTTACCATAGCTTTCCTTCCAAGGAGCAAGCATCTGTTAATTTCATGGCTACAGTCACCATCTGCAGTGATTTTGGAGCCCCCCAAAATATAATCCGCATATAAGCAGTTATCATGTGATATTTGTCTTTCTCTGTTTGACTTCACTCAGTATGACAATCTCTGAGTTTGACTCAGTCAAACTTCACATGGATGACAATGGTCCATCCATGTTGGTATTAATGGTATTATTTCATTCATTTTATGGCTGAGTAATATTCCATTGCTCTTTTGCATCTTTAAGTAAATTCCTTTTTTTTTTGATAGTCTTAATATTCTAATTACATAAGATGAATTTTCTTAGAGTCATTAGGCAGAATAGAATGTCCACTATTGAGTGCTGTTAAAGTAAATGACATCTAGTGCGAGATGTTTGCCTTCACTGTTCTTGCCTTACCTCTATGTTGAGTCAAATGAGCTACAGCCAATTATGCTATTTTTTGAGATTGATGGCAGGAGGAGAAGGGGACAACAGAGGATGAGATGGTTGGATGGCATCACCAACTCAATGGACATGAGTCTGAGTGAACTCTGGGAGTTGGTGATGAACAGGGAGGCCTGGCGTGCTGCAGTCACGACTGAGTGACTGAACTGAACTGAACTTTGAGACTAACATTTTAAGATATAACACAGCATAAATGGAGGCTTTATTCTGTCAATTTACTATTTTGATCCCTCTTCAGGATTTTATTTCTTAGTGTATCTATCTAGGTAACTGTCTCAGAGACCATAGAGACTTTGTATCTCACTCAGAGATTGTGTGACTCTTGAGGCCTCTCCACTTATTCTAGTTGGTAATTATTAGAATGCATCTGATATGAGCAGATTTAACAAATTATTTTTGTTAACTTTACACGTAAATTTCTGAAATCCAAAGTTTTCTAGAACTGCACTTTAGCTATTATACAGAAGAGAATAATTTATTTTACATGCTGGGTGAGAATAAAAGCTATTACAATGAGTTTTCAGCATTTACAATATTTTTTTTCATGGAAAATGAATATATCACCAATTTTGTATCATTTTAATAATTTTGGTTGGCATACAATATAGTGTATTGGCTGAAGTACAACAACAGATGTCTGCAAATTTTTAAGTTACTCATTTGTGCGATGAAAGCAATATGCACATACAGATGTCTAGGAGAAGGGAAAGAAGACAGCTTTAGGACACTTATCCAAAGAAGGGCTACCTAGTGAGAATGGCAGCTTAAAAGGAAGTGATTTTGAATCTCTTGACTGTCAAATAGTGAAATAAAACCAACTCATTCCAAACAGGTTTGATTTATTGTGTTGGCCACAAATTTCATTTGGCTTTTTCTGTAACATTTTATGGAAAAACCAGAACAAAATTTGTGGTCAACCCAATAATGTAACAAATATTTTTTGATCACCTAGCATCAGAAAATATCTTTGTGTGAGCACTAAATAGTATGGAGTGGCTCAGTGGAGAGTCCATGAGATAAGAAGTGTGGATAAAGTTCTTGATAGACTTGGGCCTTAATCATATGGGACTTTGAGCCTTTGGACTTTCTTCTAAAGGCAGTGCAGAGCCACTGAAAGCAAGTGAAGGAAGATTAATTCAGAGGCAGGGCATAGAGTAAATTAGAGGAGAGACGGGAGATAGGTACGTTACTAATATATTAGTACACATTAGGTTAATAGTCCACTAGCACAGATCTTTAGGAAAGCAATCTACAAACCAGAACAAAGACAGGAACACTGTGCATTGACAGTGTTGGGTGGTTTCACATATGATATTATACATGTTTCAATGCCATTCTCCCAAATCATCCCACCCTCACCCTCTCCCACAGAGTCCAAAAGACTGTTCTATACATCTGTGTCTCTTTTGCTGTCTCGCATATAGGTGGGAGGGGGGTTCAAGATGGGGAACACATGTACACCCATGGCGGATTCATGTTGATGTATGGCAAAACCAATACAATATTGTAATTAGCCTCCAACTAAAATAAATAAATTTATATTTAAAAAAAAGTGTTGGTGGGAGATACAAGAGATATTTAAAGGTGCAGTTTCTCAAATGTAGCAACTGATTGGTAGCAAATAGAAACATTAAAGATATGTTCAAGTACTTGTAACCAGGGATATACTGATTGCATTATAAAAAATAGAATGTCTATTGATGGATGAATGGGTAAGGAAAATGTGGTCCATATAAATATATGTACACACACAAATATGTACATATAATGGAATAGTTCAGTTCAATTCAGTCACTCAGTCATGTCTGACTGTTTGTGATCCCATGAACTGCAGCACGCCAGACCTCCCTGTCCATCACCAACTCCCGGAGTCCACCCAAACCCATGTCCATTGAATTAGTGATGCCATCCAATCATCTCATCCTCTGTATCCAGTCCTAAAAAGAAGGAAATCTTGCCATTTGCAATGATGTGGATAGACCTTGAAGGCATTATGTTAAGTGGATAAGTCAGAGAAAGACAAATTCTGTCTGATCTCACTTTCATGTGGAATATAAATCAATAAAACAAATGAAAATCCCCAAAACTGAACTCATGGATACTGAGAACAGATTGGCAGTTGCCAGAGGCAGGGGGTAAGTGAAATAAGTGAAAGGAGTTAAAAAGTATAAGCCTGTGATTCTAAAATAAGTCCTAGGGATGTAACATATGGCATGGTGACCATAGTTAATTATATTGTAAATTTGAAAGTTACTAAGAGAGTAGATCTTAAAAAGTCTCATCACAAGAAAAAAAGAACTATGATGACAGATGTTAGCTAGACTTCAGGTCAGTTCAATTGCTCAGTTGTGTCCGACTCTTTTCGACCCCATGGACTGTAGTACGCCAGGCCTCCCTGTCCATCACCAACTCCCAGAGTTTACTCAAACTCATGTACATTGAGTCGGTGATGCCATCCAACCATCTCATCCTCTGTCGTCCCCTTCTCCTCCCATCTTCAATCTTTCCCAGCATTGGAGTCTTTTTAAATGAGTCAGTTCTTTGCATCTAGACTTGCATAAATTTGCAATATATATAAATATCTAATCGTTGTGTTGTATACCTGAAACTAATACAATGCTATGTGTCAATTGTATTTCAGTTAAGAAAACTGAGGTTAACAGAGGAAGCTCTTGGGTAATATGGCAAGTTATAAGGATATTTGGATCTAGTTTCTTATTAAGTGGGTGAAGTGTTATTTGTCTGGGACTTGGTGAAGAAGATGGGGCATTAGTGTATGTATTTGGAAATGTTTGGAGGCATTACATTTATGGTGTGGTGAAAAAGCACTAGACCTAAGAGCTCGGATTAAGTTTATAGACCTTCTGACTTTGAACCCCTAGGCAGTTGACTTCACCTCTCTGAGTCTCTCAGTTTCCTTCTCTATGGCACCCCACCCCAGTACTCTTGCTTGGAAAATCCCATGGACAGACGAGCCTGGTAGGCTGCAGTCCATGGGGTCGCTAAGAGTTGGACACAACTGAGCGACTTCACTTTCACTTTGCACTTTCATGCATTGGAGAAGGAAATGGCAACCCACTCCAGTGTTCTTGCCTGGAGAATCCCAGGGACATGGAAGCCTGGTGGGCTGCCGTCCATGGGGTCGCACAGAGTCGGACACGACTGAAGTGACTTAGCATAGCATAATAAAAGTAGGTTGTTGGGAGTATTAAAGGAATTGCTGTGTTCATTTTAGAAAACTTCTAGTGGCTCAAACAGTAAAGAATCTGCCTGCAATGTGGTAGACCTGGGTTTGATCCCTGGGTCAGGAAGATCCCCTGGAGAAGGGAATGGCTACCCACACCAGTGTTCTTGCCTAGCCTCGTGGGCCCCAGTCCATGGGGTCATAAAGAATTGGACATGACTGAGTGACTAAGACAAAGTATAATTGTATGGAGAGAACTGATGGTGAATTTGTGACAGGAGAACTAATGGGATTGCCAAGACAGTAAGTACAAGGAGATGCAAAAGGATTGTCAGGGAATGCCTGCACTGATGGGTCTGAGGGAGCATCGCTGGTGAAAGAACTGAGAGGGGTTGGCCACAGATGGGAATCACCTTGATGTCATCCAAGTCAAGAGAGTTTCAAGAGTAAGTAGAAGGTCAATGATGCCAAAGGGAATCAAAGATGACTTGGAGGATCCTATTGAAAGGAACCTATCAAATATAATTGAGTAGTCACCAGAGACACTCAGAAAATCAGTTTCAACGAAGGTGTTGCAGCAGAAATCAGACGGATAAATGAATAGGAGGTAAGAGTGCTCTCTGATGAGCTACTTTTGCCATTCACCATAAGCACAGCTCCTTAGTACACACAGGAAGACCAAGATGCTCCTCCTCCTGGGTGTTTAGCCCTCCGTCCTGGTATCTTCAGTCATCCTGTGAGAGGTGCAGGAGAGGCAGTGGGAAGAGCAACAAAACCAAAACTTCATAACCACTCGTCCGGCAAATGAGTATGTGATACTGTTTATTTTGCCTTTACTCTTGTATCTGTAATTACAGGAGTGTTCCATCCACTTCTCCTCATAAATAACCATACAAGAGCCAAGGGCGGATTGTATTAAAATGGTCATTTGTTTCATTCTGATTTGTCACCAAGCTCCTGCTGCTGTGTTCTGTATGGCAATACTTCTTCATATTCTGGATATTAGCCCTTGTAAACTCCCTCAATCATAATAGCCTGGGCTTCCCAGGTGATGCTAGTGGTTTAGAATCTGCCTGATAATGCAGGAGACACAAGAAATGCAGATTCAATCCGTGGGTCAGGAAGATTCCCTGAAAACGGCAACCCACGCCAGTATTCTTGCCTAGAAAATTCTAAGGGCAGGGGAGCCTGGTGGGTTACAGTCCATGGGGTCTAAAGGAGTCGGACGTGACTGAGCACACCATCACCACCAGTATACTTCCCAATCAAATCTGAATACCTTTCAGTCTGTGTGTATGCCTGGCAGCTGTTAGTGATGGGGTGCACGTAGTCCTACGGAATGATCCACTCTGCCTTGCTTAGAATGCTGTGATTCCTCTAATGGGATGAATCCCCTCTATTAAATCACTGTCCTTGGTAAACTCAAAGCAAGAAGTCACCTTCCAGGAAGGAGGAAGAACCCAAACTCTATCCTGAAAGAGGAAAGTAAATTCTAGTTTTTGAAATGTCCATACATGAAGATTTGAAGAATTTCTCCCACTTTCTTACACTGTGATTTTTAACAGCACTTGTTACAAAGTTTTAAAAGTCTGTGTTCTTGTGTTCTGTTCATGATATGTTTTCTATTTTATTTTTGTTTTTTTATTGAAGTATAGTTGATTTACAATGTTGAATTAGTTTCAGGTATACAGCAAAGCGATTGTTACATATATTCTTTTCCAAATTCTTTTCCTTTATAGGTTATTATAAAATATTCAGTATAGTTTCCTTGTTGGTTATATATAGCCATGTGTATATGTTCATGATGTTTTATGAAATATTTAGGATCTATATTTTGGGAACCATGAGAAGTCAAAATTTGCCTTCATGTGAGAAGAAACTTAAATGTCTGTTGAATTTGTCTTTTTCTTTTTATGGATAAATACCAAAGGGAAAATTAGCATGGTAAAATATCTCACATTAAAAACTTCCTTATAATCATAAGCCAACACCCTAACAATGCTTAAAATCTTACATATATTGGTAATCTTTACTATGGTTAGTCTTTTATTGGGACAGAAAAAAAAAGTCCATTTTGTAGCACTAGTCATATGCAGGTGATTTGCAGATGACAGTTAGATATGCCCAATCACATGCCTTATCACTAATTGATTTTATTAGCTCTTAGGCCAGGTAGAGTCTTCCCAGGTGCTCAGTGGTAAAGAATCTGCCTGCCAAGTAGGACATGTGGATTCAATCCCTGGATTGGGAAGGTCCCCTGGAGAAAGAAATGGGAACCCATTGTAGCATTCTTGCCTGGGAAATCTCATGGACAGAGGAGCCTAAATGGGCCATAATATACATGGGGTCACAAAGAGTCAGACAGAACTTAGCTTTTAAAACAACAACAGGGCCAGACAGACGTTGACAGGCTAAAGAGATCAGATGGAGCTACACGGAGGTTGTCTATGATAACCCGTTGTCTATGATAACCCATTTTCTTTGTGTCTCAAGTTTCACCTTTATAGTAGTTAGATGAATTTGTGGCACAGATCAAAATAGAGTGTCTTGCAAAGAATATTAGAGTAGAAGAGGTGACCTAAGGGCTTAAATTCCTGATCTGTCATGAACCACCCATGTGTGTGACCTTGAGCAAATCACTCTACCTCCTCTGGTCTCATTCAGTTTCTTCAACTGTAAAATGAAAGTTTGACTACATCATCTCTGAGGGCCCTTCCAAGTCTGTGATTCTCTGCTTAAGTTTTCTTTCTAGCTGAAAAGATGAAGGATTGAAGGACTGCCTTAGTGCTGAGCGAAAGAACACATGGTTTTATGCATGCCTGTCTCTCTCAAGAATCCACAGTAGGAGATTCAGGGCCTGTCACCTTGACACATTCATGTTTGAGCCGGCTCCCTGGTGCTTTTGTCAGCCGTGGGCTTTTCTTCACAGAAAGTGCCTACAGGCTGCAGCACTCTCATCTCTCAACTATCTGAACATCTTCTGCATTTGTAATCAGTTTTTTTTTTTTTTTTTAAGCCCTGGTTTTCATTAAATGAGTTAAGTCACCTTAAGTGGCCATGAACCGTATGCTTCCCTGTATACCCAGAGATTCCTCAGGTGGCTCCCTTCAGATTGCTTCACTTCATGCATGCCTACTGACTGATCTACTCAATTCTCTTATACTCTTTCCCAGGTCCAAAGAATACTGAAATAAGATGAAGTTCTATACAAAAAAATGGCTTTATTCTTTGCCATCTCATTTAAATTTTCTCTTGTTTCTGGGTTCACGGGACCCTCAGGCTTCCAGACTCCTTCGTCTCAACATTTGTAACCCATGGTAGACTAATAAACTCATCCCTCTGCTAGGTACAGCTGGATCCATGTCCTCTTGGATCTGGTGTTGTGATAGAGACAACCCCAGAGCCCTGGTCCTTTAGCATATTTATTTCTGCTGTAATTGACTCACTCTCTCATGACATCTTGGACTCTATTACAACTGAAAGTATATGAAAAAGGGTCAGATAAAGCAAGGGATTCCTAAATCCTCTTTCCAGATAACCCTGCCTGCACTTTTAGGTGTCTGACTGGTCAATACCCATTGTTCTTACACTCATTCACACTACAAGTTAGTTCCTCTTTCCCAGAAAGGCCACCACCTTTTGCTGTACTCTCTTGTGTCTTTGAAGCCTCTGTTACTACAAGGAGAGCAAGGTACGATAGATAACCTTCAGTGCAAAAAAGATAACTTTCTTCAATCTGGCCATAGATCTCTCAGAAACTCCCCGAAATAAGTCCTTTAAGTCAGTGGTCCCAAACCTTTTTCACACCAGGGACCTGTTTTGTGGAAGGTAGTTTTTCGAAGGAACAGAATGAGGGGATGGTTTCACAATGGTTACACATTTATAGTATCCTTTATTTCTACTGTTATTACATCAGCTCCACCTCAGATCATCTGGCATTAGATCTTGGAGGTTGGGGACCCCTGCTCTAAGTGTTAGAAATATTACGGAAGGTTTTGCTCCCCTGGTGGCTCAGCTGGTAAAGAATCCGCCTGCAATGCAGGAGGCCTGGGTTTGATCCCTGGGTTGGGAAGATCCCCTGGAGAAGGGAAAGGCTACCCACTCCAGTATTCTGGCCTGGAGAATTCCATGGACTGTATAGTCCATGGGATCTCAAAGAGTCAGAAATGACTGAGCGATTTTCACTTTCACTTTGCTTTCTAAGTCATCTTAAGATAAAGGAACTCCCTATTATAGTTACACTCAGGGATTTTTATCTCAGCCTGTATTCACCTCTTGTCTAAGTGCATAGCCTGTCTTTGCAACTGTTGATTTAGAAAGAATAGAAATTTTGCACACATTTGAACAACTGACTTCATTTTGGTTGTAGATTACACGAAAGCCTATCAGGTGTCATATTTGTAGGCTCAGTGGTAAAGAATCCTCCTGCAATGCAGAAGCCACAGGAGATGTGGGTTTGATCCCTGGGTTGGGAAGATCCATTAGAGGAGGGCACAGCAGCCCACTCCAGTACTCTTGCCTGGAGAATCCCATGGACAGAGGAGCCTGGTGGGCTGTAGTCCACGGGGTCACAAAGAGTTGGACATGACTGAAGTGACTTAGCACTCATCGCACAGAAGGCAATATAAAGCTGGACTTTTCCTTTTTTGTCCCTCAAAAGCCTACAATTCTGATTCTCTTTTTTTCTTGGAATCTCCCTTTGTTTAGTTTGGGCTTTGTAGAGCTGAGGTGATGGAACCAGTATCTTTAGAAGGCAGACATGCCTGGTAAATCAGGTCATTTGGTTATAATTTATTTCTGTTTGTAGATTCCTTAGCCTTCATGAAGTCTTTGATTTTTTACAGCTAAGATTGAGTTATTAAGAGAACCACTTGTTCTTTCTTGGGTCAGAATGTTGAAGGGGAATCAATATCACATTCTGTTCTATTAGTTTTGGTAGTGATTATCATCAATTAGTAAGGATTAACTTTAGGAATTAATTCTTATTAATTAATAATTTGTTAAGAATTAATAATTTGTTGCTTGGAGCACATGCTTCTCTCATGGTGTGTGTCAAGAGAGAGAACAGGATTTTTTCTGAAAGGGCAAAATATTATCATGATATTCGCAAAGGGTTCCATGTCCCCCCCTCAAAGTTAAGATTCACTGTTGTAGAATAGTGTGACTCTGGAAAGAAGTTATGGTCTGTGAGATCCAGTAGAACTTTTCCCTCTATCATAGACCATAGAACATATGATTCTAGTTTTACCAAGAATGGTGAAGATTTATGCCAACCATCCTTTGATATCCTGACCTGTTACAATGAAAACTTAACATCTGTCCATTCTAGGGATCAGTAAGGTCCTTAGGTGTGTCACTGAGCTCCAGTGTGTTAGTTGCTTAGTCGTGTCTGACTTGTTGCAGCCCCATGGATTGCAGCATGCCAGGCTCCTCTGTCCATGGATTTCTCCAGGCAAGAATACAGAGTGGGTTGCCGTTTCCTTCTCCAGGGGACCTTCCTAACCCAGGGATTGAACTGGGGTCTCCTGCATTGCAGGCTGAGTCTTTACCATCTGAGCCACCAGGGAAGCCCAGCACTGGGCTCATCTCTGGTTTGTTCTGCTCCCTGGTGGCCAGACGAGTTTTTTTTTTTTTTTTTGACTGTACTGGGTCTTGGTGCTGGTGGGCTTTTCTCTAGTTGCGGCAAGCGGAGGCTCCTCTCTAGTTGCAGTGCATGGGCTCCTCATTGTGGTGGCTTCTCTCATTGTGGAGCATGGGCTCCAGGTGCTCGGGCAGCCGTAATTGTGGCACGTGGGCTCAGCAGTTGCAGCTTCTGAGCTCTAGAGCACAGACTCAGTAGTCGTGGTGCCTGGGCTTAGTTGCTCCGTGGCATGTGGGCTCCTCCAGGGGTCAGGGATCAAACACGTGTCTCCTGCATTGCCAGGTGGATTCTTTACTACTGAACCACCTTTGAGGCAACCAGTAAATACTAAGAAAGCCAGCTATTCATAGGCTGGTGATAGATTTCTTAGGAACCTCCAAAGCGAAGCACACAGGAGGGAAAATTTTTAGTGAAACTTTTATCTTCAAGGGCAACATGAGTCAAGTATTTCTTTATATCTAAGTTAGATTCACAAACAAAGGAGAGAGTTAGTTTACAATTCTCCCCTCTTGGATCTCATTAGCCAAAATAATCACTAACTTATTTGTTAGACCAAGTCTTTTTGGCTGGTCTTTGTGTCTCAGGTCAGGACTTATGGCTGGGAAAGAGAAATAAAATTGCTATTCTAGTGTTAAAACACCAATAGAAAGCAAAAATATTTCTAAATGTATGCTTCACCAGTAGGGTCTCTAATGTCATTTACGATTAAGTTTTCTTAGGTCCAGGGAGAGGAAAGGACCATGTGCAAGTAAAAGAGGTAGCTGATGGGGCAGGCTTATGTCGTTTTCAAATGGATGAATCTTGGCTCCTCGGAAGCCTTTGGACAGTTCTCTGGCAAGGAAAAAAAAAAGATTTATTTATACACTTAACCTCTACAGAAGATTTAGGAATTTATAAACCAACAGAATCACTTCTAGACTCCACCAAACCTTATCCTTTAGGGCCATGGAGAGTTGAAACTTCATAAGCTCGATTAATAAGACTGCCCAACTTAGAAGTTCTTACCTGTCCAGACCCAGTGTGGAGTCTGTCTTCTACATTTATTACTGCTACTAAGACATTGGAGAAGGGCATGGCAACCTATTCCAGTACTCTTGCCTGGAGAATCCCATGGACGGAGGGGCCTGGTGGGCTACAGTCCATGGGGTCAAGAAGAGTCAGACACGCCTGAGCGACTTCTCTTTCACTTTTCACTTTCATGCATTGGAGAAGGAAATGGCAACCCACTCCAGTGTTCTTGCCTGGAGAATCCCAAGGACAGGGAAGCCTGGTGGGCTGCCGTCTATGGGGTCGCACAGAGTCAGACATGCCTGAAGCGACTTAGCATCTGCAGCAGCAGTGACGTGTACTAAACTGAGGCAACTGAACTGGAGTCAGGCTCTTATCTGCTCCTCTTCTGATTCCCTTCAAGACTGGGAACCAGATTTGGACACACTTAGAACTCTGAAGAAAGCAGTCTCATTATATTCAGCACAAAGAAAGGAAAAAAACAAAAGTAGAATTGTATATTCAGCAAAAATGGGTAACAGAAGGCAAAAAAATAAAGGGATGTTTTAATTTTTTAAACTTTTTATTTTGTATTGAGGTATATATAGCTGATTAACAATGTTGTGATAATTTCAGGTGAACAGTAAAGGGACCTAGCCATACATATGCATGTATCATTTCTTCCCCAAACTCATATCCTGTCTACGCTGCCACATAACATTGAGCAGAGTCCCACACTGCATACGGTAGGTCCTTGGTTATCCATTTTAAAATAGCAGTGTGTACATGTCAATCCCAAACTCCCTAACTACCCCTTCATCCCCCATCCTTCAACCCAGCAACTGTAAGTTCATTTTCTAAGTCTGTGAGTCTCTGTTTTGTAAGTAAGTTCATTCGTATCATTTCTTTTTAGATTCCACGTATAAGGGACATCATATGATATTTCTCCTTCTCTGTTTCACTTACTTCACTCACTCTGACACTCTCTAGATCCATCCGTGTTGCTGAAAATCGTGTTGTTTTATTCTTTTTAATGGCTGAGTAACATTCCATTGTATATATATACCACAACTTCTTTATCCATGCCTCTGCCAATGGGCATTTAGGTTACTTCTATCTCTTGGCTGTTGTAAACAGTGCTGCAATGAACATTAGGGCGCATGAATCTTTTAAGGGCTATGTTTTTCTCCAGATACATGCCCAAGACAGGGACTGCAGGATCATATCGTAGCTCTATTTTTAGTCTTTTAAGAGACCTCCATACTTTTCTCCCTCGTGGCTGTACCAATTTACATTCCCACCAACAGTATAGGAGAGCTCCCTTCTCTCCATACCTAAAGGGACATTTTTAGACAAGCAGAATCTGAGAGCATTTATTGTTAGCAGACCTGTACTACAAGAAACATTAAAGGAAGTTCCTTTCACTAAAGGAAAATGGTGTTTTATTCTTTAAGACACATGAAATTGTTTCCTTAATTTCCCTTTCTCATCTTTCATTTTAGTGTATAGAAATGCAGCAAGTTTCGGTATATTAGTTTTGTATCCTAGAACTTTACTACATTCATTGATGAGCTCTTATAGTTTTCTGGTATCATCTTCAGGACCTTCTTTGTATAGTATCATGTCATCTGAGAACAGTGGCAGTTTTATTTCTTCCTTTCCAATTTGGATTCTCTTTTATTTCTTTTTCTCGCCTGATTTTTGTGGCTAGGACTTCCAATACTTTGTTCAAAAAAAGTGGCGAGAGTGGGCGTTGATGCCTTGTTCCTGACCTTAGAATAAATGCTTTCAGCTTTTCACCTTTGAATATGATATTCCCTGTGGGCTTTTCATATATGGCTTTTATTATGTTTAGGTATGTTTTTGCTATGCTCACTTTCTGTAGAGTTTTTTTTTTTTTTTACAAAATTATAAATGGTTGCTTAATTTCATCCAAAAGCTTTTTCTACATCTATTGAGATGATTATGGGGTTTTTATTCAATTTGTTAATGTGGTACATAAAATGGTTTGCAGCTATTGAAAAATCTTGCATCTTTGAGATAAATCCCACTTGATCATGATGTATAATCCTTTTAATACATTATTTGATTCAGTTTGCTGATATTTTGTTGAGAATTTTGGCATCTATGTTCATCGTTGATATTGACCTTTAAATTTCATTTTTTGTGATATCTTTGTTTTCAGTATCAGGGTGATAATGGCCTTGCAGAATGAGTTCAGAAGCACTCCTTCCCCTGCAATTAAAAAAAAAATCTTTGAGAAGGATAGGTGTTAACTTTTCTCTAAATATTTGGTAGAATTCACCTGTGAAGGCATTTGGTTGTGAACTTTTTGTTGTTGGGAAGTTTGTTTTTGTTTTTATTAAACTGATTCAATTTCATTACTAGTAATTGGTCTGTTCGTATTTTCTAATTCTTCCTTGTTCGGTCTTGGGAGATTATACTTTTCTAGGAATTTGTCCACTTTTAGGTTGTCCAGTCACTGGTATATAGTTGTTCTCAGTGGTCTTTGACTGCCCTTTGTATCCCTCTGGTGTTGGCTGTAACCTCTCCTTTTTCGTTTCTGACTTTATTGATTTGGGCTATCGCTCTTTTTTTACTTGATGAGTCTGGCTAAAGGTTTATCAATTTTGTTTATATTTTCAGAGAATCAGCTCTCAGTGTCATTGACCTTTCCTGTGGTTTTTCAAGTCTCTGTTTGGTTCTTTTTCTAGCTGGCAAATATTAGAATTTCCTTCCTTTTACAGGCTGAATGATATTCCATTATGTGTGGGGTGTTACACATATATTACATGTATTATATACACATATATTACGTGTGTGTGTATATATGTATATATACATATATATGTGTGTATATATATACACACACCATATTTTCTTTATCCATTCATCTGTCCATGGACATTTGGGTTTTTTCCATATCTTGGCTATAGTGAATACTGCTGCAATAAAATAGGCAGATACACATTCAAAATCTTAATTTCAGTTCTAGAAATGGTATTACTTGATCATATGGTGTTTTAAGTTTTTGAGGGACCTCAATACTGTTTTCCATAGTAACTGTTTTAATTTATATTCCCACCAATAATGTGCAAGTGTTCCCTTTTCTCAATAGCCTAGGAGCCTTTTTTTCAGTACCTAATGAGTTCCATGATTTTGACCTTCCTGTGTTTCGATCTAGTCAGTGGAACTAACCAGTTACAGGTACTCAGTAAATATGGTTTATCTATGATGAAAGCACAGGGGGTAATTACTGGAAATCTCTATGTGGAAAAATTCATTACCTACTAATGCTCTCCTGAACACTCGTTCTGTTACTGTGTTAAAGAAGTATACAAAACAAATTAATCACTTCTACCACATATTATTTAGAATCTTTAGAGGAAGACAGTATTATAAATACTGACATCTGTTCTTAGATATTATATTACAGGGGCCATTATGTGATGTAAAGGAATCTCTGGAAAGAGACCCAACATAGATTTACAGTGGGCTAGTTACTAACTTATGTGCTAGAGATGTTTGAATAAACTTGTAAACCCTTCACAGATGAGGAAACTGAGGTCCCAAGAAGAGACATCACCTTATGCTCTGTAATAGGGTGATGCAGAGAAATTTTAATCACTTTTCTGTCTGGAATATTTATCTGAAAAAATAATTCCAACTCTGAAATAAACTTGCTAAAATTGCATCTGTAGTTCAGTTCAGTTCAGTCGCTCAGTCGTGTCTGACTCTTTGCTACCCCATGAATTGCAGCACGCCAGGCCTCCCTGTCCATCACCAACTCCTGGAGTTTACCCAAACTCATGTCCATCGAATCAGTGATGCCATCCAGCCACCTCTGTCGTCCCCTTCTCCTCCTGCCCCCAATCCCTCCCAGCATCAGAGTCTCTTCCAATGAGTCAACTCTTCGCATGAGGTAGCCAAAGTATTGGAGTTTCAGCTTCAGCATCAGTCCTTCCAACGAACACCCTGGATGGATCTCCTTTAGGATGGACTGGTTGGATCTCCTTGCAGTCCAAGGGACTTTCAAGAGTCTTCTCCAACACCACAGTTCAAAAGCATCAATTCTTCGGCGCTCAGTTATCTAGGGCTTTTATTCACTTTTTTGTCATTGCAATTAGAGGTCTGTGGAGGTAAGGGAATTATAGATTTGGAAGTTACCTATAGCTATAGCCATTGAGCTAAATTAATAATTCCTTCTAACTTTCATTTGAACTACTCCACTAAACTACACAGAATAACGAGTAAGTAATTTGGCTTCTGATATGTGATCTACTTTCCCCATATACACTTCTTTCTTATTTATTTGGACTATGTGTCTTTCTCCTTTTACTTTCTGTCTTTCTGGCTGTACCTTGGGGCTTACAGGATCTCGGTTCCCCAACCAGGGATTGAGCCTGTGCTTTCAGCAGTGAAAGTGCGGAGTCCTAATCACTGGACTGCCAGGGAATTCCCAAGTACTAGGTTTCTTTTTCATACCCAGTACTGATACAGGCTTGTGGTTGGTTGCTTGTTTTAGTGGTTGCCTCCATGACAAATGGGCTTCACTGGCAGCTCAGTCATCAAGAATCTGCATGCTAATGCAGGAAACATGGGTTTGATCCCTGGATTGGGAAGGTTCCCTGGAAAAGGGAATGGCTACCCCCTCCAGTATTCTTGCCTGGAGAATTCCATGGACAGAGGAGTCTGGCAGGCTACGGTCCGCAGGTTCACAAGAGTCGAATATGACTGAGTGACTAACACTTTCACTTTCCATGACAAATAATGATGGCTTGCCAGTTATTTTAATAATCAATATGTATCAAAAATATGTTAATCTTGATTTTGTTCTTTCATTTTCACAAATAGATAATAAACCATGGTGGTAGTGGTGGTTTATTTGCTCAGTCGTGTCTGACTCTGCTAATCCATGGACTGTAGCCTACCAGGCTCCTCTGTCCATGGGATTCTCCAGGCAAAATTACTGAAGTGGGGTGCCATTTCCTTCTCCAGTGTATCTTCCCAACCCATGGATCAAATCCAGGGTCTCCTGCATTGCAGGCAAATTCTTTACCAACTGAGCCACCAGGGAAGCCCTAATAAATTGTGGTAGAAACATTTTTTGTAGACTATTTAGTTTGCACACAAATTTCAAGTAGAATAACTTGTTGAGTTAAAATATTATACCATTTGATATTTATTTCTTTAGTTCTTAAGAATTATTAAAGTCTACAGCTCACCTAAATCCCCCTTTTTTTTTAAACTGGAGCTCATTATTTTGCAGTGGGATATCTGCTACTTTCTTTTCCTATCCTTTGCATTCAGACCTATGTCACAGGCAGAGCTAGTACTCTTTGCTCCTCTACCTGTGATACTCAGCAAGATGGTCTGAGTCATTGTTCTTCAAAGTCGAACTGTTGGAGAAGAGTGCTGGGGGGTCATGCGGATTACGTATCTCTAGTTACTGTAAAGAATAGTAGGAGGACTAAAATTAACATTTGTTGAGTCTACAGTTATTCTATCACTACACCAAGCGATAAATCAGCTCACTAATCCTCATATCAACTTTGTTATGTATTGTGAACTCATGCTCAGTGGCTTCAGTCATATCCAACTCTGTGATCCCATAGACTGCAGTCTGCCAGGCTCCTCTGTCCATGGGATTATCCCGGTAAGAATACTGGAGTGGGTTGCCATTTCCTCCTCCAGGGGATCTTCCCAATCCAGTGATCAAAGCAGAGTCTCCTGTGGCTTCTGCATTGGCAGGTGAATTCTTTACCCTTGAGCCACCTGGGAAATCCTATATTATATATTATCTTCATTTTATTGAGAAAAACTGAGGGTTGGGAAAGATTTGTCTGGTTCCAAAACTCATTATGTTTCTTTTTTTTTATTTTCTATTGCCTCTAAAATTGTTAGTATCTGCATAAGTAGGTTTGGAAATGAGAAAAAATAAGACTCTGAGATCCCTAAGGCAGGGGATGTGGGGGCGGTGCGGATTTTTAATGGGAGATAAAAGTTACCAATGTCAGTGACTATAAACAATAGTAATAATACATCATAAAAGATAAAATAATGTTAAATAAACTGTATGGAATTCATTAGGGATTAGACATGGTTCTCAAATTTTAATATGAATTAGTCAACTAGTTTGTATGTTTGATCAAATACAAATTGCTGGGGTTGACTTTAGATGTCTTGGATCAGAAACTGTTGGGATGGCTCATTGGTGATGATGGCCTCCATGATCCTATATTTCAAGGACACTGGAATAGAACATAGCTTTGACTATATGGACTTTTGTCATCTAAGTGATGTCTCTGCTTTTTAATACTCTGTCTGGGTTTGTCACAGCTTTTTTCCCAAGGAACAAGCATCTTTTAATTTCATGGCTGCAGTTACCATCCGAAGTGATTTTGGAGCCCAGGAAAATAAAGTCTGTCACTATTTCCACTGTTTCCCCATCTATTTGCCATGAAGTGATGGGACTGCATGCCATGATCTTAGTTTTCTGAATGTTGAGCTTTAAGCCAACTTTTTCACTCTCCTCTTTCACTTTCATCAAGAGGCTCTTTAGTTCTTCACTTTCTGCCATAATGGTATTGTCATCTGCATATCTCTGGTTATTGATGTTTGTCCCAGAAATCTTGATTCCGAGACAAATATCAATTAGGCTTCCCTGGTGGCTCAAAGGTTAAAGCATCTGCCTGCAATGCGGGAGACCCGGGTTCAATCCCTGGGTGGGGAAGATCCCCTGGAGAAGGAAATGGCAACCCACTCCAGTACTGTTGCCTGGAGAATCCCATGGAGGGAAGAGCCTGGTAGGCTACAGTCCATGGGGTCACAAAGAGTCCGACATGACTGAGAGACTTCACTTTCACTTTCTTGATTCCAACTTGAGCTTCATCTGGCTGGCATTTCACATGATGTACTCTGCATAAAAGTTAAATAAGCAGGGTAACAATATACAGGCTTACCATTGGGGGATGGTGGTGTAGTATCAACATATGATAAAATGGAGGCTTTGTCACTCAAATCCTAGATCTTTTTTCCCATTAAAACCATCATAGACTATATAGTACAGTTATGTTGCTAATTTTCCTTTGAAATATAGAGTATTTTAAGCTTTCTTTTTGTCAAAAGTGGTAATATCTTAATGTATTAATACAAATAAAAACCTTTTTGTGGTTGCAAGATTTAGCTTACAAATCATTCAAACTGAAGTGAAAGAATTACCAGGTCATTGTTAATGACTTTATCTATTAAGAATAGATGTATTTTTATAAAGGAAAAGCACTTGTAAATATTTAATCAGTACTACATGTTTGTTCTGCAGAAATAAAATGCTTCTTAGAGATTCTCTATAAATATTTTTTGTTTTTGTGCTCAAATGTATTTTCTTTTGATCTATGGAATGTTCTGTACAAAGCTTATGGTTGTAATGTTCAGCCAGATATTTTTGTTTTTTAAATCTGGACTTAACTGAGTATATTTGACCATGTAAAGTAATGCTTAAAATTCTCCAAGCCAGGCTTCAGCAATATGTGAACCGTGAACTTCTAGATGTTCAAGCTGGTTTCAGAAAAGGCAGAGGAACCAGAGATCAAATTGCCAACATCTGCTGGATCATCAAAAAAGCAAGAGAGTTCCATAAAAACATCTATTTCTGCTTTATTGACTATGCCAAAGCCTTTGACTGTGTGGATCACAATAAACTGGAAAATTCTGAAAGAGATGGGAATATCAGATGACCTGACCAGCCTCTTGAGAAACCTGTATGCAGGTCAGGAAGCAACAGTTAGAACTGGACATGGAACAACAGACTAGTTCCAAATATGAAAAGGAGTATGTCAAGGCTGTATATTGTCACCCTGCTTATTTAACTTCTATGCAGAGTACATCATGAGAAACGCTGGGTGGAAAGAAGCACAGCTGGAATCAAGATTGGTGGGAGAAATATCAATAACCTCAGATATGCAGATGACACCACCCTTATGGCAGAAAGTGAAGAAGAGCTAAAGAGCCTCTTGATGAAAGTGAAAGAGGAGAGTCAAAAAGTTGGCTTAAAGCTCAACATTCAGAAAACGAACATCATGGCATCCAGTCCCATCACTTCATGGCAAATAGATGGGGAAACAGTAGAAATAGTGCCTGAGTTTATTTTTCTGGGTTCCAAAATCACTGCAGATGGTGATTGCAGCCATGAAATTAAAAGACAGCCGTGAAATTAATTTCTTTCCTTGGAAGGAAAGTTATGACCAACCTAGACAGCGTATTAAACAGCAGAGACATTACTTTGCCAACAAAGGTCTGTCTAGTCAAGGCTATGGTTTTTCCAGTGGTCATGTATGGATGTGAGAGTTGGACTGTAAAGAAGGCTGAGAACCGAAGAATTGATGCTTTTGAACTGTGGTGTTGGAGAAGACTCTTGAGAGTCCCTTAGACTGCAAGGAGATCCAACCAGTCCATCCTAGGGGAGATCAGTCCTGGGTGTTCATCGGAATGACTGATGTTGAAGCTGAAACTCCAATCCTTTGGCCACCTGAGGCGAAGAGCTGATTCATTTGAAAAGACCCTGATGCTGGGAAAGATTGAGGGCAGGAGGAGAAGGAGACGACAGAGGATGAGATGGTTGGATGGCATCATCGACTCAATGGACATGGGTTTGGGTGGACTCTGGGAGTTGGTGATGGACAGGGAGGCCTGGCCTGTTGCAGTTTATGGGGTTGCAAAGAGTTGGACACAACTGAGCAACTGAAGTGAAAAATAATATCTTTGCTATTAAAATTTTGATTGCATAAAAAAATGTACTACACAGTAAAGATCACACAACTGGTATTATTAAAGGAGTAAAACAGGGCCACCCCCAAAGCATTCAACTCTCTTGATCAGTGTTAAATTATTTAAGAATGCTGATAGAATTTATGAGGGATTCCATCTCTGGGGTTGCACAGAGTCGGACATGACTGAAGTGACTTAGCAGCAGCAGCAGCAGCCTAAATAATGCTGATGATTTTAAGGATATGCAGAAAACAAGAAAGGAGTCAGAGTAAAGATGTAACTAGGTAATCTTGGTTTTCCAAAAATGAAATGTAGAAGACTCTGGAATATAATTCAATAATGCTGATGGGGCCCCTAGGAAGAAATTTAATAAGATTCTTCATAAAAGTTGTTTTTGACCCACTTAACAGGAAGCATTAATCATGAATACGACTGTGTCAGGAACAAATTAGGTCAGATAGAAGTTCACTTCCTTCTTTCAAAGGACTACATAATTAGCAATTCCAGGGGAGAGTTAGGGTATTTTGGGCATCTTGCATATCCCAAAGCATTTGAATTCAAATCTGTACAACCACAGGCCATTAAAGTTTCAGACATTTTTCCTTCTAGGTTTGCTTAATTCCCTAATCTTCCATCTATCTTCAGTTAGATCAGGGCTTGCAATGTGGAGAAAAGCAGAGTGTTCACAGGGCACATGATCACTGTGGTGTGGCCGGGCTACCTGTCTGTCAAAGCAGACAGAGAAGGGCAAATCACCACATCATTACAAAATCTATAATTTTGATGTTTTGGTAGGAAATGTAAGTGAGGCTTCCCTTAAATTAACTATTTCTATTTCATAGTATTTTTCTCACTGTTATATGCAATGCAGTAATCCCCAGTTTGATTCCTGGGTTGGGAAGATCAGCTGGAAAAGGAATAGGCTACCCCCTCCAGTATTCTTGGGCTTCCAGTGGCTCAGTGGGTAAAGAATCCGCCTGCAGTGGGGGAGACCTGGGTTCGATCCCTGGGTTGGGAAGATCCCCTGGAGAAGGGAAGGACTACCCACTCCAGTATTCTGGCCTGGAGAATTCCACGGACTGGATAGTCCATGCGGTCACAAAGAGTCGAATACGACTGAGCGACTTTCACTTTCACATGCCTCATTATTAACTTTTTTTTTTTTCCTAAAGACTAATAGACATACATGCTGTAAAAAATTAAAGTTCATAGAGGCTTTAGAATTCAGAAAAATATTGAGTCCTCTAGCTCTTCTCTTCAAGAAAACACCACTACTAATAGTTTTGCAGAAAAAAGTGTATTTTCCATATACTCAAATGTATTGAATCGTATATACTCTTTTGTATCTCTTTTTCGTTCAGTAATATGTCTGAGATGTTTCCATCCATATCTACACATATAAAATTCTTATTCTGTATTTGTGATGGTCAGGACCTTAGCCTCCTCTGCCTGAAATTGGCTAGTTCAGCTTGTCATGTGCTCTCTATATAAAATACACATATTGAAACTTGAACACTTAGGACAAAGATATGTGAAATATTCCATTAGTAATTTTTCCATATTGCTTGCCTATTGAAATTATATTTTGGTTGTATTTAATTGAACAAAATGTTTATTAAAGTTAGTTTTAACCATTTTACTTTTAAAAATGGGGCTTAACAGAAAATCCAAAATTATGTATATGACTTACACATGTAGCATACGATATATTACTATTGAAAGTGCTGTTGTGTATCTACAGAAATATAATATATACTATATGTTACAAGGAATACAGAACACTCATATATCCAGGACTGTTTCTTACTCAGATGGTCAGCATTAGTGTGGCTGCAATGACTGTTGAAGGCTATCCATACGGGCTGGTAGGTAGCTGCTGATGTGAACCTCCAAGTACCTCTTACCCCACTGCCCCATCTCTTTGGATCTGAACTTCTCCAAGATTCAGGTCTTAAACATATAATGCCTGGAAAGCAAGGCACTGTGTGGACTCTGACACATCACTATAGCATTTTTCCCTTTAGATTTGTTGGTAGTTAGACTGTTTGGATTATTGTACATTTTGAATATCAACCCTGCCTATACCTACCACCCAGTTTAAGAATAGATTACTAATATTTATAAAGCCCTTTATGTAGCTTTCCCATTAGGTTTTCATTTTATTTCTTCTCTTCTCCTCCCATAGGTTTAGAAATTTTTCTTTATAGTTTTGTTATCAAATTTGCACCTATAAATTACTTAGCAGTGATTTCAAATTTCTATATAAATGCAATTGTAGTGTGAGTATTCTTCTCCAACTTATATTTTTCATTTAATGTGTTTCTGAGATTAATTCATGTTTGAGATATGAATGTAGTTTTCTTCTATTCTGCTGACTAGTGTCCCTCTTGATCAATGCATTGTGTCCATTTTCTTCTCAGCAGATATTTGCAGCTTTTTGTTGTTGTTATTCCGGTAGTGTTGCTGTGGACATTCTTGAACGTATTTCTTCACATGTTCAAGTTTGCCTTGAGTGGGGTTTTTCAACTTTTATTTTTAATCAGGATTCAGCATTATATGGGCTTGGCAGGTGGTACTAGAGGTAAAGAACCCATGGTGCAGTGCAGGAGACATTGGAGACTCAGGTTTGATCCCTGGGTTGGAAAAATCACCTGGAGGAGGGCATGGCAACCCATTCCAATTCTCTTGCCCGGAGAATCCCATGGACAGAGGAGCCTCCAGAGTTGCAGTCCACGGGGTTGCAGAGTCAGACATGACTGAGATGATTTACCACGCCACATGCACAGCATCATATGGGTTTTGTGATGTGCAAGATGTATACACACATGCGATTTATTCCACTCTCCTCTCTAGAGTGTAAGTTCCACCCTATACTCTCCCTAAAGAAAAGAGTTGGTCTGTTGGCAATTCTTGACCCTTTACTGTTCCATATAAATTTCATAGTAGACTTCTTAACTTACATGCAGGTCCTTGTTGGTGTTTTGATGGAAATTGAGTGGTCAAGAGATTAATTAGTGAATAGTTGGTAATAATGCTCTTCAGAAATTTGTCTACTTTTTTTCCCAAATAATTGTTGGCTTTACTTTTTCATCTCCTTTGTTTCATTCATTTCTTCTCCTTTGTTACATTAATTTTTACTTTTCTCCTTTTCTAACATAAGCATTGAAGGCTTAAATGTATCATCAAGGTTTTTGGTGCCTCTTCATAGTTCAGCCACATGATCTTCTTCATTATCTGAGTCATGTACGTTGACCTTCCAACAGCCTGGCTGTTTCAGCAAAGAAACATTCTTAAATGTTCTCCTTATTTAAACATGGATGTCACATGGTACTTTGCCCACCTTTTGTCTTCCTCTTATTACCCAGCTTTCATTTTGAGTAAGAAATATTTGGCAATACTTATAAGCAAGCTATCTTAAACACATATTGTAACATTTTAATACAGTGCTAAAATTCTTTTAAAAAGTCGATGTGTTCTTCAATATCAAAGTGCATTTTTTTAAAAAAAATAACATATTGACTAAAATTGTCAACTTATCTTGGGTCTAGAAGCAGTGTAGGTACATGCAAAAGAGTTTCAAATATTTGGAAGAGTGGAGTGCTTTTGAAAAATCACCATATCTCCAGCACTCTGCTTCGTAGTGGCTAATGGTGAGATAGTTCTTTTTGAAGCTGGAGTTGTTCCAATCTGAATGTTGTCACCATGGAGATAAGCAGAGAGCCTCTCTCCATCTTCTTTAGGACAAATGATCAGGAAACTCATCACTAGGTACTTTGCGGGGACCGCATCTCTTGGTACACAGATATATTTTCTGGGCAGACTGCTGCGAACTCATTTTAAGTGGTTTCAAATTTTGTGTCAATTTAACTGTCAAAATGTGAAAAAAAAAATTAAGTGTGCAAGTTGAGCATTGAGTACATTGAGAATGAGTTTAGTGGGTTTTTTTAAATGCATTTTTTGCTTTTTGGTGTGCAAAAGATGTGTCTTACAAAACAAAAGTACTGGAGGAGCCTGACCTGACCGGTCTGTGTCCATGTCTGTGTCCTGTGTTCACACTGAGGGCCTGAGGTGAGGTCAGCCTCCAGAGCACTTCCTGCCTTCTCTTCTTGCCAAAATTCTCCACTGCCTGGGTTAGGTGGCCATTGATCTGTTGCTTCTGGTTTGTTTAGATGGAACAGATCTGGGCCCCACTCTTCCACAGCACCCCACCCCCAACCCTTGCCTCAGGTCAACTCAGAGCTCAGGGAGTGGGTGAGGCCCATGGGGACTCAGGACCTGCCCTGAGTGCTTTGTCCTGGACTGCTAAATTAAAACTTCTCTAGACACCAAGCAATATGAATATACTTATCCATAGAAGTCTCTCAGACTTTCAGACTACAAGGAAATCAAACCAGTCAATCCTAAAGGAAATCAACCCTGGATATTCATTGGAAGGACTGATGTTGAAGCTGAAGCTCCAGTACTTTGGCCACTTTGGCAAAGAGCCATTGGAAAAGACCAGGATGCTGGGAAAGATTGAGGGCATGAGGAGAAGGGGCTGACAGAGGATGAGATGGTTGGATGGCATCACTGACTCAATGGACATGAGTTTGAACAAACTCTGGGACAGGGGATCCTGGTGTGGTGCAATCCATGGTGATCACAAAGAGTCAGACATGACTTACTGACTGAATGACAAATATCTCTAGAAGAGGATACATTTTTAGAATAATTAAATGTATTTTTGGAAGGTTGGGAAAGTGACTACATTTTTCATCTGCCACTACTAAGTCGCTTCAGTCGTGTCCAACTCTGTGCAACCCCATAGATGGCAGCCCACCAGGCTCCCCCGTCCCTGGGATTCTCCAGGCAAGAACATTGGAGTGGGTTGCCATTTCCTTCTCCAATGCATGAAAGTGAAAAGTAAAAGTGAAGTCACTCAGTCGTGTCCCGACTCTTCACGACCCCATGGACTGCAGCCTACCAGGCTCCTCCGTCCATGGGATTTTTCAGGCAAGAGTACTGGAGTGGGTTGCCATTGCCTTCTCTGATTTTTTTTTTTTTCATCTAGAAAATTTCTATTATTAAATTATTAAATTGTATTACTGTAACTAAAAACGTGTTCCTTGGATGTGCCAATCAAAAAATCAAGTACTAATTCTTGGTTCACCTCAGTGTTTAGAATTCATAGGACAGCCACTCCAGTTGGTCATTTCTCCTTTTTGATTTATAGTTCAGAGTCAGGCACTGGGAGGGCCCTGAAGAAGTGAAGAGTAATTCTTTCTTTGCTGATAGGCAGCTGTGCTGTGGAAGAGGTGACGTTTTTGTTACGTATCTGAAAATAATGGGGCTGAAGATCTTCAGTGGCCTGAGTTTAATTTATATTGGTAGAGTGTGCTCATATCCCCAGGAGGCCAGTGAACACTGTCAAGTCCCAGATGAGCATTTAGCTAAAACAACATTTCAAACAAGTGAACACTGACATTTGCTGTTCCGTTCAATAAGAGTACAGAATTCTCATACAGTTTTTGACATTGTAACCCAGATGTAGACATTATTGCAACCACTTGGTCAAGATGTGAGAATGAGATTGCGTGAGAAAAAAAGGAATCCCAGGTTTTCTGACCTTTTAAGAGTCATGTGGATCTCTGACCTGGAAGCAGAATCAAAAGAAGTATTGTGTTGGCCAAAAAGCTCATTCAGCGTTTCCCCCTGAACAAAATTTTTGTCCAACCCAGTATATCTGTGCCCCTCAGAGAAGCTATCCAAGAGCTTATAGGTACTGGTTGGAATCCTTCTTTGTGGCAGAAGTGGTGATGACCTGAATTTAGCTTTCTCTGTAAAGGGGGAGAGGGAGAACCTAAAACTCATGTCCAGTCTCATGATAGAGTTTGGAAGAGATGGAGAAGGTAGAGGAATTGTTATTTTCTTGCTAGGTCTCTTAAGGACCTACAGATGATCTAGCCCTTTGAACACTGCTCTTCTGAAGACAAAAAGCTTATTCAAAACTTACACTTGTAAAACTTTTAAAAGACATTTATTTATCTTTTGACACTCCCATATTTGATTCACTGCATGTTATCACAAGATAATTAAGTGATGGAATTAAAGATGATATTGTAGTTGGGTACCTGAACAGTCCCCAAGCTTTTTAAAGGTAAGAAAGAGGCTTTAGAGAGTTAAAGCCCTAAGGACCAGCAACTAAGATATTTCTTGCAAATCTTTTTTATTTTTCTATTATGATTGTTCTGATGAGGAGCTGGTGTGAAGCAAACCAAGCTGTGTATCTCAGCAAAACATCTCTTGAAGTTCAGCTAGTAGTTATAATTACTTTCAAAGTTTTCAGGGTGTGGAAATCTAAAATATACTTCCTGTTATAGATGATACGGAAATGGTGGAAGGGTAGAAATTGGACGATAGTGTTAGCCACTATTCTTGACATACTCAAGGCATGGGGATCTTGTGGGGTGTTCTTGTTCAGATTACATGGGGTGGGAGCTAACCCAACCCAGAAATTGACATTTCTCTTGTAAGTGTGAAAGCAATGAAGCACATGCTTTTTAATGAGTTTTGTACCATTTGGGAGGATAATATTAAATGTATGGTATTTAGAAATCTACACAGTTAAGTAGTTCTTTGAATCTATATAGAATTGCTAGGAGATTTCTAGGAACCAGGCAAAATTTTATGGGGTGGTGATTTCTGTTTTCTTGCTACACTATACTTTTCTGCCCTGGACTGTTGATTCTTGAGAGAATGTTTGAGACTCTTATCTAAATTTGAATGGACTAGGGGAAATATTTGTTTTTAAGTTTCAATCTTTTCTTAAGTTTCAGCATGGTAGTAGCCTTTGTCCTGGTGATCAGCAGAAGGGATGTTCCCTGAACATCCCCCACTGAGAGAGAGAGGCAGGAAGACAGGTCGATGCTGCTGCTGCTGCTGCTAAGTAGCTTCAGTCGTGTCCAACTCTGTGCGACCCCATAGACAGCAGCCTGCTAATTCCAGCAATTGAGATAAATAAACAGGGACCCAAATGGGATCTTCTCTAATTGCCCAGGTGTTGAAGTGGAATATGGATTTGCTTTTATACTGAGCTTTCTGTACAGGAAAAGCCTTCTCTGGGCCATTTTGTTATGTGACTGGGGATTTCAGTGGATGTGATTTGGGGATTTCTGAGGTCATCAGCTAGGGAATCCATCTTTTTACAGTTCTTTCATAGCTCTAGAGGTCTGAAGGACAATAGGGTGCTGAGGGTTGTGTGGTAGCTCTTACAGAGAGGGTTCTAGAAACCCAGCTAGAGTTGTGAACCAGTGTTGGGCACTAATGGGAAGACCTTGGATCCCACAGGCTTAGAGTTGGTTAGAATCTCAAATAAATGCATAAATACATTTACATCTTCTTGAATGAAACCAGATTCTTCAGATTCAGCAGCAAAGGGAGAATTTCTGTATCTATAACCAGACTTTGTTTCCTTTCTTGAGGGTGTTTCTTGGGAATTTCTGTTGCCACCATTTTGATGATGGTGTAGATGTATGGTATTGTTTCCCTGTGGACTTTCTTGTCTAAGAGGGAATCTGTCCTTCTATTAATAATTAAGCCAAAGTTGGGATGTTTACATTATTTGTGTAAGAGTTATCTGAAAGTTGGGGAGCAAAAAAAAGAGAAATAAAGAATAACAGGCATCCATGGTTTATAAGAGATGGCTTCTATGGGCACATGCCAGACTACCTGAATTTCAGTAGAGATGGAAGCTTAAGGGAAGGAAAGCCTTCGCCTCCTTAACAGATAATTGATGGCAGTCTCCAGGAGTGACCATGCCTGTGTATAAGATTAGAAAATCACATAGTGATCCACAACTCATATGTACTAATATGAAGTCATTGTTTCAGAGCTGTGTGGCAACTCCCTATATTACTTTTATTTATTTATTTTTAGTTTACTGAACTATAGTTGACTTAAAATATTATTATTAGTTTCAGGTGTGCAACGTAGTGATTTGATATTTTTATAGATTATATATAGAATTATAAAACACCAACTGTTATTTCCTATGTTATATATTCAGTTCAGTTGTTTAGTCACTCAGTTGTATCTGACTCTTTGCAACCCCATGAACCGTAGCATGCCAGGCCTCCCTGTCCATCATCAACTCCTGGAATCCACCCAAACCCATGTCCATTGAGTTGGTGATGCCATCCAACCATCCATGCTCTGTCGTCCCCTTCTCCTCATGCCCTCAATCTTTACCAGCATCAGGGTCTTTTCCAATGAATCAGCTCTTTGCATCAGGTGGCCAAAGGATTGGAGTTTGAGCTTCAACATCAGTCCTTCCAATGAACACCAGGACTGATCTCCCCTAGGATGGACTGGTTGGATGTCCTTGCAGTCCAAGGGACTCTCAAGAGTCTTCTCCAACACCACAGTTCAAAAGCATCAATTCTTCGGTGCTCAGCTTTCTTCACAGTCCAACCCTGTTTGTAAGTAAGCATCTTTTAATACATCCTGATAACTTATTTGTTTCATGACTGGTAGTTTGCATCTCTTATTCCTCTTTACCTATGTCACTCATCGACACCCACCGCCCTGCCCACCCCCACCAGATACCACCAGTTTGTTCTCTGTATCTTTGAGTTTGTTTTTGTTTTGTTGTGTTTGTTCATTTGTTTTTTAGATTCCACATATCAGTGAAAACATACAGTATTTGTCTTTCTCTGTCTGACTTATTTCACTAACTATAATATCCTCTGTCCATGTTCTGCAATGAGCAATATTTCATTCTTTTTTATGGTTGAGTACTAGTCCATTGTACATGTGTACCACATCTTCTTTATCCATTGGTCTATGACTAGGCCCTTAGGATGCTTCCATTACCTTGGCTCTTGTAAATAATACTGCCATGAACATTGGAGTACATATATCTTTTCTAACAGTGTTCTTATTTTCTTGGGATAAATAACCAAGAGTGAAATTGGTAAGTTATATGGTAGTTCTATTTTTAATTTCTTATGGAACCTCCATGCTGTTTTCCCTAGTTGGCTGTACCAATTTACATTCCCACCCAAAAGTGTACGAGTGCTCCATGCTCCCTTTTCTCTGCATCCTCATCAACAGTTGCTAATATTTTTGTCTTTTTGATAGCCATCTGACAAGTCTGAGGTGATATCTTATTGTGGATTTGATTTATATTTCCTGGCTCCTGAGTTTTAAAAGTAAGAAGTTGTAGTGCTTTGTGATATTTACAAAAATGTCAGATTATCTTAATACCCAAAAGGGTAGAATACTGTAGCCTCTTAGGGAGAATATATTTGGGACTCTAGAATGGCCCAAAGTAAGGAAAGAAAAGAAGACAAGGCTTCAGAATTAAAGGGTCTAGATGCATCTCCACATATGGCTATGAACATGCTTATGACCAGATCAAGAGACTCTGGTGATGGGCCATCTGGAAAATAGACATCATTATTGTGAAATAAGGACATTTTTGTGAATTTGGTGTTTTCTTTCTTCTGAGTCTTATCTGGGCACAAACTTTGAGGTTGCTAGGCTTCTGGGTAATGTTTAAGGAATGTTCTGGCTTTTAAAGTTACATGTTAGCAATAAATGGGTTATCCCAATGGGGGAAAAAATGTATTTCCAGGATACGGGTTGGGTTTTCCTCCTAGCGATAGGAAAGCAGTGTAGAAGAAAGGAAACAATACTTAATAAATCATGACAAGAAAAGATCTTGCCCAGATAGTCTGTGTTGACATCTTTGTTTTCCCCCGTGGGACACATTGTAGTGGAAAATAGCGTGTAGGTGAAGCCACTGTCGCCTGCCCTACTGTCTTTTGTATTTGTAACCGTATGTTTGCGTGTCAGACACTCAGTTTCACTGTGGACATTTAAGAAATTGATGTATATCTAAGGAAAAATGACAGCTATAGTGGAAAGGCTAGAATTCATATCAGGTGAAAATCTTTGTTAAGTATTAGAAATATTTAAGTCAGAGAAGTGAAGACTAGAGCTCATTATGTAAATAGAGCAAGCATTTCCCAGTGAAAGAGGAGTTTGTTCTGTATGGGTCCAGAGGGTATGCTGGGTACCCTTACTTTCATGGTAAAATTTAAAGAATTATAGATAGAACTGTGCCAAAGAAACCCAAATAGTTTTGCAGCTCATCTGAAGTCAATCAACATACTTATTATGATCTAAGCATACAGATCTTTCTTTTTCATACACCCTTTAACTTATTGACTGAAAAGTAGTACGTGACTCATTGACAACAAATGATTATTGAGTGCCAACAATGTGCCGGCCAGTAGTGATCATAACAGCCATGGTCTCTTTTCTTGCCCCTTTTGCAAAATCCAGGACTTTTATAAATTTTACCTCTAATAGCACCTCTTTTGTAATCCTACTAACTTCTTTTAATCATCCCCTTTACCATGAAAGCGAGAAGCGTGAAAGTGTTAGTTGCTCAGTCATGTCCAACTCTTTGCGAACCCGTGGACTCTAGCCCGCCAGGCTCCTCTGTCCATGGAATTCTCCAGACAGGAATACTGGAGTGGGTTGCCATTTCCTTCTCAAGGGGATCTTCCTGATGCAGGGATCAAACCCAGGTCTTCTCACATTGCAGGTAGATTCTTTACTGTCTGAGCCACCAGGAAAGCCCTTACCATAATATATCCATTTATTAAAGCACATTTTATATCACATTGTGTTTAATTTTCATGGTTATTCAAGAGTCTCTTAAGGTTACTTTTCTCTTTAGGTTTACAGACTTATTTCCTGGTATATACAAGTGCCTAATACATGTTTTGTGAATGAATGAATGGAATTACAAACATGTCTTTCATGTCCCCATTTAGTAGGTTTATTTAAGGGGCATCTCTAATGCTTGAGTCAAAGACGAAACTTAAATACTTCTTTTCCCCATGCTTTTTATAATGAATGTAGATTGTACTAGTGTTGGTACTGCCTGTACCAGAGAGAGCAGGATTATCATGGGAGGGAGCAAACCTAGACCCTACTTGATCTGCTATTAAAATTAAATCTTATCAGTACTTATTTATGTTGTCAGTCACCAACAAGAAATGGCACCCCACTCCAGTACTCTTGCCTGGAAAATCCCCTGGATGGAGGAGCATGGTAAGCTACAGTCCATGGGGTCGCAAAGAGTCGGACACGACTGAGCGGCTTCACTAGGTACTTCACTTAATACCATGAGCTTTCCTGGTGGCTCAGACAGTAAAGAATCTGCCTGCAATGTGAGAAGACCTGGGTTCGGTCCGAGGGTTGGGAACATCCTCTGGAGAAGGAAATGGCAACTCATTCCAGTATTCTTGCCTGGGAAATCTCACGGACAGAGGAGCCTGGCAGGCTATAGTCCATGGGGTCACAAAGAGTTGGCACAACTGAGTGATTAACACTTTCACTTTTACATACTATAATTGCTTTAATTCTCATAACGATCTGTAATTTGGCACATTATTAAGGTGTTGGGATAAATTCTCAGAGATTAAATTATTTGTTCCCAGTTCTATTCTTGATATGATTGCTAGTAGAAAATTGTGGTGTATCACTGAACTGGTATATTTGAGTAGATTGTTTTAACTAAGATCATGAAAACTGTCACAGAGGGCCATCAGGTAATTCTTTACCACCCCAAGCCTACTGAACTTTAGTGGGAGAGAAATAATGATTATTACTGACCTATTTAAACCTTCTTTAAGTTGATGGAAATAATCATGTTTATCTCAGAGGCTGTCAGTTACTCAGACTTGATCAAACTTCTCTAACTGGCTAAGAAGGCTGTTCTGTGGTTGTAAGATGTAATATTCTCAGTTCTGGTCTTTCATGTTGATTTCCAAGACTGGCATTGGAGTCACTCAAAATGATCCTGTCAGTAACTGAGAGCTAGTCCAGCTCTTTGATTTCTTGATTGGTGTCTATACCCGGAGAAGGCAATGGCACCCCACTCCAGTACTCTTGCCTGGAAAATCCCATGGACTGAGGAGCCTGGTAGGCTGCAGTCCATCAGATCGCAAAGAGTCAGACACGACTGAACGACTTGGCTTTCACTTTTCACTTTCATGCGTTGGAGAAGGAAATGGCAACCCACTCCAGTGTTCTTGCCTGGAGAATCCCAGGGATGGGGGAGCCTGGTGGGCTGCCGTCTATGGGGTCGCAGGGAGTTGGACACGACTGAAGTGACTTAGCAGCAGTGTCTATACCAGTGTCATTATTTTTCTGGAGATGCATCTTTTGATGGGATCATTTTAATTTTCAATTAGTTCATGAATTTATGTTATTGCTAAATGAGATAAAGATCAATATCAATTCTATTCCTATTTTTCATTTTTATAGATGTCTGAAGAATATTATTTACTGACAAGTAGATGGGAATGGAAGGAGCTTTGTGATGGAAATGTCACTCAGTTTAAAATCTTTTTGATATACATGACAAAAATCATATAATGATTAATCTTCAAAAACACTTTTTAGGAACAGCTGTCAACTGATAAGTCCTTCAGTCAATCTAGTTGAAGGCAAAGAATTGGCAACTCCTTGACTTATAATAGGATTTAAAAAATCCAATTATTAGAGTCATTCATTTTCTCAACATTAATACCAGTATTTAAATCATCCATTTGTTTGACAGTTTAAGTTTCTTTCTCTGCAAAATGTGAATACTAGTCTGCCTGTCTCTTAGGGTTATCGTGTGATATACATGAATTATGTATTTATCATACTAATAAGAATGTATCAATAAGTGGTAGTGATTTCATGATGCCCTGCCAATTCAGGAGATGTGGGCTCGATCCTTGGGTCAGGAAGATCCTCTGAAGAAGGAAATGCAACCCATTCCAGTATTCTTGCATGGGAAATCCCATGGGCAGAGGAGCCTGGTGGGCTATGGTCCATGGGATTGCAAAAGAGTTGGATACAACTTAGCGACTGAGCACGCTTGCATTTCATAATGAGTTTGGGTCTGAAGTAGGTAGGCAGTCTTAACTAAGGATGAGTGGGGCACACCATTGGAATATTCGGGAACAATGACTAAATAGAAAAGACATAGCACTATCAACATTCTGGTATGTTTTTCATTTTAAAATAGATTTTCTTCCAGTGGAAACATCTCATCTGTTTGGGGAAAAGATTGGCAAAAACTAGGTTGTGTCAGGAGTCCAAACCATGGGCTTTGGTTAAGAGAAAAGTCTAATTTCCAGCAGGGACAAAGTACAGAGAAAAAAATGAGTCAGAAACTCGGGTTTAGAGGTGGAACCAACATAGCAGTGTAGTGTGGGATGTGTAATATGGGATGAACTTAGAAATGTAGTGTTAAAGTTTAAGGGTGGCTGTGGATGGGTATGCAAAGCTAGGTTTCATCTTCCCCATGCATACATGCACACATGTGTAAACACATGATCAAGAGCCTAGAGAAGGGCAGGCAAATGAGTATCATCTCTAGTTCTAATTCCTGTGTTGGTAGAGGCTTTGAAATGGTGAGAAAGGTTTTTAAGGCCAGATAGCAGTTCATTACAGATATACATTCTGGTAGGTGAGGTTAGTTAGCATACAAACGTTCTTTGCATTCAAAGCATTCTTTGTCATGCTGGGCCATGGCAATAAAATTAATTCTGTTGATGGTGATCAACTGTTTATTGAACTCTGTGTCTTGCTCAGGATTGGTTCAATTCCCATACAGGAAGGGTTTCAATAAAATAAAAGAACTTCCCTAATTATGTTCTGGATTCCTTAAGTGAGAAGCAGTACAGTGTACAGAGTCATATGCTTTTAAAATCTCTATCCAATCCAAGGTTGCAGGTGGAATACAAAGAGATCAGTGACTGTCGTTGACTGTAACAGTTTCCCTGGAGCGCCTCTGCAAGATACCAAAACTAGGTGGCTTAGAAAACAGAGGTTTGTTTTCCTACAGCTCTTTCAGTTTCTCACACTCCTCAAGAGCGAAACTCCAATATCAAGCGTTAGCAAGATTGGTTCCTTGTGAGGGCTGTGAGGGAGGATGTTGCACGACCCCGTCCTCGTGTCTGACAGTATCAGGGATCCCTTGGTTTGTAGATGGATTCTCCATGTGTCTTCACACCATCTTCTTTCTGTCCAGGTCTCCCTCTATGTACAAATTTTCCCTTTTTATTCGGACACAGTCACGTGGGAATAGGGCCCACTCTAATAACCTCATCTTAACTTGATTATCTCCTCTATAAAAACCTATTTCCAAATAAGGTCATATTCACAGGTGCTGAGAGATAGGAAGGACCTCAACATCTTTTTCAGGGCTATGTTGTTGCTGTTCAGTCGCTAAGCTGTGTCTGACTCTTTGCAACCCCATGGACTGCAGCATGCCAGGCTTCCCTGTCCTTCACCATCTCCAGGAGCTTGCTCAAACTCATGTTCATTGAGTCGATGATGCCATCCATCCCTCTGATCCTCTATTGCCCCCTTCTCCTGCCCTCAATCTTCCCCAGCATCAGGGTCTTTTCCAGTGAGTTGGCTCTTCTCATCAGGTGGCCAGAGTATTGGAGCTTCAGCATTAGCATCAGTCCTTCCATTGAATATTGAAGGTTGATTTCCTTTAGAATTGACTGGTTTTGTCTCCTTGCTGTCCAAGGGACTATAATTCAACTCATAACACTGACATATCCTCAAGTAAGAAGTAGGCAAATCTTAGACTCTTAAAATCACCCAAGGATTTCCTTAGAAAGTAGAAACACACTGAATAGGAAGCTTTTGTTTAAGCCCTACATTTGTCACTTATTGACTATAATACCCCTGGAAATAATTCAGAAGTTTTAATCTTAGTTTTCTTATCTCTACAGTAAAATGTCATAGTTTTGTTCAAAGCAGTATAATAATTGAGAAACTTGGTAATAATGATTTGTATAAACTGTGCTATACAGATACTATATGTAATTACAACTTTTATTAATGCATTAATTTTGTGCTGTACCATTCCTAGATTATTCTAAGCACTAAGTAAAACAAGTTGGAAGCTCTAAAGTAGCTAAATGACAAGTAGAAGCAGGGACCATTATCTGTATAATTAGTTCTTGAATTAGCAATGGATTTCATTATTAGCATTAACATAGTTTAATAACTGTTTATCGTAAACATAATTTAAAATACATTGCTTGTCTCACAGTTTCATGTATGGAATGATTTTCTTTATTAGTATATAGAATATTGAGAGCCATACAACTTTAAAAATATTTGCAGATCTTTGGAAGAAAAACACTGTGTTGAACACCCATGGGGGAAAATATACTGCATTAAAGAACACACACACACACACACACACACACACACACACACTTCTGGTGTCAAAACAATGTGGGTGTAAGAGTGTGCAGGGTCAAGCTGGGCTCATAACAGCTATGACTTAAACTACTGCTGGCTAAATGAATTTCCTCAGGCTTTTATTCTGCCTGCTTGCTAAAGGTTTTGGGGGCTGACAGATTGCTATTATGACCACTGCAGACATTGAAAAATGGCTTAGGAGAAACAGCCACTGCTAGGGAAAGACAAATAGCTCCCCAGGAGAGAGAGATTCATGCAAGAGGTCTTTAACACATATTCAACTATTTGAACCTCAAATATGTGTAGACAGTTCAGTATCTGGCAGATTCAGTACAGAAGTTACCTTCTAATTTTTTCTATTTTTCCCTCTTTCTCCTCCTTCCTCCTGCTGATTCTGATACAACTTCTCCCCTGCTTTACACATCAAATAGAATCAAAAAGCAAATGAGCACAGCCCATTGCCTAGTCCCTGTACAATGTGACTTCATTAGTATGGTCTCTGTCCTTTATATGAGTAATAGTACAGATAGCTTTGAATTGAGCCACTGGAGAAAACTCTTGAGAGTCCCTTAGACAGCAAAGAGATCAAAGTAGTCAGTCCTAAAGGAAATCAACCCTCAATATTCACTGGAATGACCAATGCTGAAGCTAAAACTCCAATACTTTGGCCACCTGAAGCAAAGAACTGACTCATTAGAAAAGACCCTAATGATGGGAAAGATTGAGGGCAGGAGGAGAAGGGACGACAGAGGATGAGATGGTTGGATGGCATCACCGACTCAATGGACATGAGTTTGAGCAAACTCAGGGAAATAGTGAAGGACAGGGGATCCTGGTGTGCTGCAGTACACGGGGTCACAAAGAGTCGGACACAACTTAGCCGCTGAACAGCAGCAGCAACGGTAAAGATAGCTATATTCAAGACTACAACATGTGTGTAAGTGCCAACTAAATTTACTCACTGACATTCAGTAGATATTTAATAGCTAAACACTGCTCTGGACACTATCCTAAGTGCAGAGAGTAGAGCTGGAAATAAACAGATACCCTTCATGGGCTTTATGGTCTAGTGAGATAGTAAACTTCCAGACAATTATGTTGTTCAGATTGCAATGATTGGGCACATAAGGGGTCTGTGGGAGTATAGTAGAGGGTTACCTTCCCTAGACTGGAGATGGGTGTGATGAAGGGTAAGGAAGATTTCCTGAGAAAGGATTTTCACTTTTCCCATATTTGAAAGTGTGAGCATAGCAAATTTTATTATCTTCCTCATTATAATAAAGGAGGAGAGGAACATTCAGTTTGAAGCTGCTGCTGAGAAGACATATTAATAATGTCTTCATTTAGCTAATTTGGACATATTCTTGACTGCAACTTGGCTCTTTCAATCCGTTTGCCTCAGCAGCCAAGTCGAGGTCCAGCTTGTGTGGAGGAAATACTGGTATTCTGAACCACTAGGATATTTGTAGAGTTGTACTTCCTTTGTCTCAAGCTTCCACCTGAGAAAAATCTCTCAACAGAGAGTCTGACACACCCACATTAATTCCATGCCTCAGAGGTACCCAGGACATAAAGTGTGAGGCAGTTCATCTATTTAAATATAAGAAAAATCAATAAATGTGGCAAGAAATATTGACCCTCAGAAACCCCAAATCCCACAATGTGTCTTGAGCCTACATGGATTTAAGTCTCATGTGACCCACCATTCCTGAATAAAAAATTGTTTTCATAGCACAGGCTTTTGTCACCAGAAATACCACAGAAAAGCCAATTGAACCTCTGCTTTTGCTGGAAGGAGCCGTCCTTTGGGATTGTCAACACTGGTCTACCTCTCTTCAGCCATAATCTGTATTATATATGCCAGCAATGTCGTGGCACCCTAATTATACCTTCCCTTATCAGAGAACGACTGTAATATTAGGCTGTGCTTGTTCAATGAGGTAAGCCTCAGGTGGTTTTCCCTGCAGTAAGGGATTATTTGTGGTAACTTTCCTTGTCCAGAACTACTTGGGAACAGAGTAGGGAGATATCTCATTTAAAGGAAGTCACAGTGGCCAGAGTAAATCACTCATGTTTTCCTTACTCATTGAGAATGCCACTTTTGTGTTAATACACACTTGTATTAAAACAGGCATATATATCTGGCCTTTCAATTAATTTTCATTGATTTATTCTTAATAGTAGCTCATTGTTTTAAATATTGTAATTTTGTAGTGTGTATAATACATTTTCAAATTTACAATACATTCAAGTTTTTTAAAAGGGAATATATCAGCTTATACTCTCATGGTAGGTTATGAAAAGTCCTGTTTCTCTACATCTTCCCCAGTAATTGAAATGATCAGATTTTTTGGTTATTGTCAACCTGATAGCTGAAAAATAGCATTCACTGTTTTAATTTGAATGTGCTCAATTACTAGTGAGGCTGAAAAGCATTTTTATCTGTTAATTTTTAGTTCAGATTTCATCTTCTATGATTTGTCTTTTATGTCCTGGCTTTAAAAAATAATTTTATCTTGTTTGCTTTAAAGAATTAGTTTATATATATATATATATAAACTAATATATATATTATATATATATATAGATAGATTACTATATATATAGTATATATATAATATATATATATAGATAGATAGATAGATTACAATGCTTTCTTTTAAAAGTATTGTAAATATCATCTCCCAATGTCTTGATTTCCTTTTAATTATGTGCATGACCTTTCTCTGAGGACAGGAGTTTTTAGTTTTAACATGGTCAAATTCAGGAGTTTTAATATATGTGCATTTTGTGTCTTGTTTAATTATACCCTCCCAAAGACATTCTCCTAAATTTTCTTCTAATTTTAAAGCTTTGGGTTTTTGTCCATGTCTTTATTTTTGTTGGACTTCCCAGCTGGCACTAGTGGTAAAGAACCTGCCTAGCAATGCAGGAGACATAAAAGATGTGGGTTTGATCCCTGGGTTGGGAAGATCTTCTGGAGAAGGAAATGGCAACCCACTCCAGTATTCTTGCCTGGAGAATTCCAGGGACAGAGGAGTGTGGTGGGCTATAGTCCATGGGGTCGCAAAGAATTGGACACGAGTGAGCAACTAACACTTATTTTTGTTATGGTTCAAGACTGAATATATTATAAACTTGAAAATGTTCATATATTATGACCTAACAACTCTGCTTGTAGGAATAAACTCTAATGAAACCTTTGTACATATCCAGAAAAAATTGTGGACTCAATGTTTTAAATAAAGCACAGTTTTTAACAGGCAAAAGGACAACAACTTGAAAGTTAAATGGAATGAAAAATGATGTGTGGTAAATTCATGTGGTGGAATAGCATGCAAACAGTATAAGGGAAACATCATCAATGAAGATAGCATTCAGATTTTAAAAAATGGGTAAAAGTAGCAGGTTACAGAAGAGCATGCTGTGCATGATAATTTTATGTTCGTGTTTAATGTGTGTACTGTGCTCAGTCGCTCAGTCGTGTCCGACTCTTTTCGAGCCCAGGGACTGTAGCCTGCTAGGCTCCTCTGTCCATGGGGATTCTCCAGGCAAGAAAACTAGAGTGGGTTTTGCCATGCCCTCTTCCAGGGGATCTTCCCAACCCACGGATCGAACCCAGGTCTCCCGCATTGCAGGCGGAATCTTTACCATCTGAACCACCAGTTTAATATCACATGTAAAAACAACATTATATGTTCCTTTATGATTATATATTAACATAAAAATATTTTAAAATGGCATGGAAAACTACCTGTGAAATCCATGATGGTAAAGACATGAATGTAAACACCTAAAAGCTTAATTAAGCTCGAGTGGGATGAAAAGGAGGAGACCCGCACTGAGGCACATATAACCAACCTGTTAAAAGCCCAAGATGGAGAGGATCTTGAAAGCAGGAGGAGAGAAGTGTTTCCTCACGTGTAAGATTTCTCAGTAAGAAAAATAGCATATTTTGCATTGGAAACTTTGGAGACCAGAAGGCAATGGGTGGGTATATTCAAAGTACTGAAAGAAAGATCTGTCAACCAAGAATCCTCAATCTGGCAAAACTGTCCTTCAAAGTGAGGGAAAAATTAAGACATTTGCAGATAAATGGAAGCTGATTATGTGTTCATTACCACTAGATCTGTCCCGCAAGAAATAATAAAAGGAGCCCTACAAATTGAAATGAAAAGGCAAGACAGTAACTCAAAGCTGTATGAAGAAATAAAGAGCTCAGTGAAATTAAATGCAAGAGCATTTGTAAAAATTAGTGGTACTATAACTTTTGTTTGCTAACTATACTTTTTGTTTTTTACATGATTTAAGAGACTAATGTGTTTAAAAATTAGTCTAAAAGTTAACATTATTGTAACTTTGGTTTGTAACTCTACATTTTCTTCTCTACATATTATAGAGATTAATGCACAAAAAGTATTAGTTTATGTTTTTAGATTCACGACAATAACAGAAAGGGGGTAGGGATACAGCTGTATAGGAGCACAGTTTTTGTGTGTTGTTAAAGTTACTGCTACTGCTAAGCCACTTCAGTCGTGTCCGACTCTGTGTGACCCCATAGACGGCAGCCCACCAGGCTCCCCCGTCCCTGGGATTCTCCAGGCAAGAACACTGGAGTGGTTTGCCATTTCCTTCTCCAATGCATGAAAGTGAAAAGTGAAAGTGAAGTCGCTCAGTCCTGTCCGACCCTCAGCGACCCCATGGATTGCAGCCTACCAGGCTCCCCCATCCATGGGACCCTCCAGGCAGGAGTACTGGAGTGGGGTGCCATTGTTAAAGTTAAGCTGGTATAAATTCAAATTAGAATATTGTAACGTTAGGATGTTAAATGTAATCTCCATGGTAACCATAGAGAAAATAGAATGTACACAAAAAGAAATGAGGATTAAAATGTTTCACTGCAGAAAACATAAAAACCAGCTAAACAGGAAAGATGGCACAAGTGATAAAGAATCTGTGTGCCAATACAGGAGACACAAGAGACATGGGTTTGATCCCTGGGTGAGGAGGATTCCCTGGAGGAGGAAATGGCAACTCGTTCCAGTATTCTTGCCTGGAAAATGCCATGGACAGAGGAGCCTGGCAGGCTGCAGTCTGTTGAGTTGCAGAGTCAGAGCGACAGACAAATAAGCACACAAATAAGAAAGTAGTAATGCAGGAAATGAGTGACAAAAAGCTATAAGCCATATAGGAAACAAAGGGACAGAAGTTTTTCCTTATCAAAATCATTTTAAATGTAAACAGATTAAACTTTCCAACGACAAAGATGGATAAAATGGATAAAATTACACGGCCCAACTATATGCTGTCTATAAGAGATTCACTTTAGATCCGAAGACATGAATAGGTTGAAAGTGAGAGGATGAAAAAACGTAGTTCATGCACATAGTAACTGAAAGAGACAGGGATGGATATATTAATATCAGACAAAATAGGATTTAAATAAAAAGATTACAGGGGAAAAAGGAAGACATTATATACAAATACAAGTTTCAATACATCAAGAATATATAACAATTATAGATATTTATGCGCAATAAAACTCGACCATCCAAACATATGAAGCAAAAATGGACAATATCGAAGGGATAAATAGACAGTTCTATAGTAACTGTTGGAAATTTCAATACCCCACTCTCCATAAAGGATAGAACAACCAAATAGAAGACAGAAGTAAGGAAGTATAGGACTTAACACCATAAATCCATTAGATCTATCTTTTAAGGAACACTCGATCCAACACTCTACTCAACCCAACAACAAGAAAATATATATTCTTCCGAAGTGTACATGGGCATACTCAAGAGAGACCATTTGTTAGGCTACAGATTGTCTCATTAGATTTTAAAAAGACAGATTTAATACAAGTATTTTCTCTGACTTGCAACAGGATAAAGTTAGATTTCAATAATAGAAGGAAAACTGGAAAATCCACACATATGTGGAAATACACTGAAAAAAAAAAAGTGAAAGTTAGTCGCTCAGTCATGTCCGACTCTTTGTATCCTGTGGACTGCAGCCCACCAGGCCCCTCTGTCCACAGAATTCTCCAGGCAAGAATACTGGAGTGGGTAGCCATTTCCTTCTCCGGGGGATCTTCCCAACCCAGGGATGGAACCCAGGTCTCCCACATTGCAGGCAGACTCTTTACTGTCTGAGCACAGTCTTGATAGCCAATTGATCAAGAAAAAAATCACAAGAGAAACTAGGAAGTATCTTGAGACAAATGAAGCAAAAATATACCAAAAGTTAGGGGACACTGTGAAAACAGTGCTAAGTGGGCGGGGTGGTGGTGGGTGGATTTATAGTTGTGAATCCTTGCCTTAAAAACGAAGGGAGATCTTAAATCAACACCGTACAGCCTGACTTTACAACTTAAGGGAATAGAACAAACTAGAAGAAGGAAGGACATATTAATACATATTAAAGAAGAGATTAAAGATTAGATTAAAGGAGGTACAAATGAAATATAGGATAGGAAAACAATAGAGAAAATGACACTGAAAAATTGGTTCTTCCAAAAGTTCAACAAAATTGAGCTAGCAGCATAGACTAAGGGAAAAAAAAAAGGCCTCAAATTATTAAAATCAGAAATGAAAGTAGGGGCAGCAGCCAGGTGTGTGCTGGTTGCACGGGCCTGTGCTCTTTCTCAAGCTTGACTGCTGGCACTGAGCCGTGCTGCAGGTGCTGAACTCACCTCTGCTTCTTGTGTTGCTTCTGCTCATTCTGGCCCTCTTGCACATCTCAAGCCTTCTGCCTTCGGTCCTTGACACTTGGTCTTTCAAGAATGTAATCGATGCAGTGTGGAGGACACTAGCGTCTGGAGGTGTATCCTTGGATGCAGTTGAGAGTGCTGTGTGGGAGAGCAGTGTGATGGCGCTGTATGTTTTGGGGGAAGTTCTGACGACTTTTGAAAATTCTCAAGGTGGGACGTACTGCTGCTGTTTTATGTACATGTGGTGTAAAATTCAAGTCACATGGTCAGCTAGGAGATTTGCCAATTCCTAGAGCTGGGCATATGTTGATGATGCTATGGGGCCAGCCTTGGTCACTAGGGATGGTGATATGTTAAGTGTTTTCTACCAAGCTGAAGAATATATGAGATGACCCATTCATTACTTGATAAAAAAGTGATTTCAAGAATTCAGGCTGTAAAGTAGGCAGTCCAACACCTTCCAGGGTAAAAGCTGGGAGATGGATATTCTGTGCCTGCTCCGTCACCTCTGAGCCTTGGGGGATGGATTCGATGAGTATTCATGTAACAACTGCTTCATTGTTTGCTATAGCCATGTTGGATTTCTGGAATGTAAGCCTCATTGAATTCCAGACCTAGGTGATTGGGGTTCCTGTCCTTTAGGTGGCAGTGTTAAATGTTGGGGCACTACATGTGTGGTCTAAACCCTTCACAAGAAACCACCCAATAAGAAGGGCTCTGCAGACAGGGAATCTACAAAAGTGACCTTCAGTCATAAAGGTAGGTGATTTTGGAGACTAGGTCCCATGATCCGCCCCCTGCCATTTGGAGACTCAGGAAAGTCAGTGGTGTCATTTAGTCTGAGTGTGAATTTGAAGGCACAAGAATCAGGGGAACCACCAGTTTAAATCCTATTCCCAGGGCCAAAGAAGATATAATAAGATATCCTAAATCAAGTAGGGAGTCAGAAAGCAAAAAGGGCCATTATATCATTTCTTATGTATCATTTATCTCTCTCTATAAAAAGTAGTGGGCTATATAATTATTTTTTCATTATTTTTTTCATAGTAGGTCCTATAAAGTTGGCCAAATAAGCACATCCTCACTTCATAGACCAAAATATCCTGCCAGTACTCCTAAAATTGGCACCGTTCAAATAGTCACGCCAAGACCTAAATGTTGTTATAATAAATGTGTCTGTGAGAGGAGTGAGTGGCTGACAGGGGAGTTTTCCTGTATTCTCAGGATGGAGTAAATGTGGCAAGGTTATTTTTTGTTTGTTTCTTTTTCTGTTCTAAAGATTTTTTTGACGTGGGCCATTTTTAAAGTCGTTATTGTTTTTGTTACAATATTGTTTTGGTTTTATGTTTTGGTTTTTTGGCCATGAGGTATGTGAGATCTTAGCTCCCCACCTAGGGATTGAACCCACACCTCCTGCATTGGAAGGCAAAGCTTCAACCACTAGACAACCAGGGAAGTCCCTATGTGGCAATGTTTTAAAAGCTACATAAAATAAGATGCATGTTCTGATCAATACCATTCCCAACTATGAATCACGAGAGGGGCACATACACCCCCTCAGTTCAGAGACAGAGCACCTGAGGAGGCAGCGAGGTGAATTAGCTCTGCAGTGAAATCCTTCAAATCAGGGATAAAATCTGAGATTGTAGTCCAAGAAGTTCCCATAAAAAAATTCCTACAATGCTTAAAACATATTTGACACCAGCTAAATTACATAATTTCATAATTTGTACAATAAGAAGACAAGCAATGACATGCTTTATGTATGCCTTGGAAAGGGGTGTCCATCACACATATTCAATACTATTATAGCTTGAATCTGTGTTATTCAAGATCGTCAGGTAGGAGAAATTAATAACCTTTTCTATTATCATATGAAAGGATATTGGCCAGTTCAGGAATTCAGATGTCTTTGCTTAATATTACCAATGGAATTTCTTTTTGTTGAAGGTTTTGTAAAGAAAGCAAGATAATATGAAAGAAATAGAACCTACAGAATGAACAGTGCCTGTTAAACAGGAAATAAATATTTTATGATGTATCATTATGTGGACTACTCTTCACTTCCAGATTGCTGCTCATTTCCTTCTTACCAGGATTCAAGGAACCCTCTATTTTTATGCAAACTACAATGTAGTCACTACCTTGATCCTACTTTTCAGAGCTTTGCTCCATTGCAATCTAATTCCGTGGTAGTCATCAATGTTTCTCATCGAGTATATCTAGCTTTCCTCCATTGAGACACATGATAGAATTGTACTTCTTAACTCTTCTGTGGTTAGTAGGGACATGATGACTTTAAAGGGACAGCGTGGTCAATTCTGACAAAGGAGGAGAAGTGACATGTGCCACTTCCAGGAGGAATTTCTGATTTCCTGTAAGGAATTTTACAGAGTGTTCTTTTCCCTTTGGGATGGCTACTGGATTGGCAACATCAAGATGATTTTTCCATCAGACTATGTCTCTCAGTGAGGAAAGATCCCCCTTGCAGACCCTTGATGAATATGTAGTGTGAGAAATGAATCTTCATTTTTCAAGCTATTAAGAATTGGGAGATTGTTACTGTAGCATCATCTAGCCTTTATTGGTTGATACCATGCATGCATGTTTGCTAAGTCGCTTCAGCCACGTCCGACTATGCAACCCTATGGACTGTTACCCACCAGGCCCCTCTGTCCATGGGATTCTCCAGTCAAGAATACTGGAGTGGATTTCCATGCCCTATTCCAGGGGATCTTCCCAACCCAGGGATCGAACCTGCATCTCTTACATCTCCTACATTTGCAGGTAGGTCCTTTTCCACTAGTGCCAGCTGGGAAGCCTGACTGGCATCCATGCGGTGTGATATTTCATACTGCTAGATCCAGTACTTTGGCCACCTCATGTGAAGAGCTGACTCATTGGAAAAGACTCTGATGCTGGGAGGCATTGGGGGCAGGAGGAGAAGGGGACGACAGAAGATGAGATGGCTGGATGGCATCACCGACTCGATGGACGTAAGTCTGAGTGAACTCGGGGAGTTGGTGATGGACAGGGAGGCCTGGCGTGCTGCGATTCATGGGGTCGCAAAGAGTCAGACACAACTGAGCGACTGAATTGAACTGACTGAAATACAGTTTCTCATCATGCATGACATGCATGTCATGTCGTGTGCATGCATGCACAATCACTAAGTCGTGTTCAACTCTTTGTGATCCCATGGACTGTAGTCTGCCAAGTTCCTCTGTCTATGGGATTTTCCCAGCAAGAATATTGATGTGGGTCGCCATTTCCTCCTCCAGGGGATCCTCCTGATCTTGGGACCAAAGCCGAGTCTCCTGCATTGCAGGTACATTCTTTACCACTGAGCCACCTGGGAAGCCCCAGAGAGGTCACATGTATATACTAATTATGAAATGATCTCAGTCTCTGCTGTTCTTGTTTCAAGTTCAGCTTTTAAAGAACAGAAAACTTCTGCTCAGACATAGCAACCTACCAAGGGAATTTATTGCTCAAGGATTTTAGTTACTACTTATCGTCACATGGATGTATCAGTTTGGTTCAGTTGCTCAGTCATGTCTGACTCTCTGCAACCCCATAGACTGTAGCACACCAGGCTTCCTGGTCCTACACCAACTCCTGGAGCTTGCTCAAACTCATGTCCATCGAGTCAGTGATTCCTGAAACCATTTCATCCTCTGTCATCCCCGTCTCCTCCTGCCGTCAGTCTTTCCCAGCATTGGGGTCTTTTCCAGTGAGTCAGCTCTTCACATCAGGTGGCTAACATATTGGAGCTTCAGCCTCAGCATCAGTCCTTCCAGTGAATATTCAGGACTGATTTCCTTTAGGATGGACTGGTTTGATCTCCCTGCAGTCCAAGGGACTCTCAAGAGTCTGCTCTAACACCACAGTTTAAAAGCATAAGTTCTTTGGCGCTCAGCTTTCTTTATGATCCAACTCTCACATCCATCTGTACATGACTACTGGGAAAACCATAGCTTTGACCAGACAGACCTTTGTTGGCAAAGTAGTGTCACTACTTTTTAATATGCTCTCTAGTTTGGTCATAGCTTTTCTTCCGAGGAGCAAGTGTCTTCTAATTTCATGGCTGCAGTCACCATCTGCAGTGATTTTGGAGCCTAAGAAAATAAAGTCTAACACTGTTTTCATTGTTTCCCCATCTATTTGCCATGAACTGATGGGACCAAATGCCATGATCTTAGTTATCTGAATGTTGAGTTTTAAGCCAGCTTTTTTGCTGTATGTATAGATGTATACAGATACACAAAAGGCTAGCTATGTGAGTGAGAACATATATTGCCCTCTAAAATAATGCTCTCTTCAAAATCCCACAGCTTTGATTGTGAATGTTTTATAGACCTTGATGTTATGCAAGTGATAAATGGAAAATGTTTGGACTGAGTATTTTCTGGGAGATGCTTCCATTCCTTGGAAGTCTTTCATCTGTTATTATCACTCACATGAATAAGTGAACTTTGATTGTAGTTGCTGGTTGTGGCTGTTTTATGTCAATAAAAAAGTGAATTACATACATACATAATGTAGCCTGAACAATATTGAAAGGAATTTTAAGACCATCCTGTCTGCTTTGCCTGTGTAAAATCTAGCAATTATCTCTTACAAGCTATCTTGCTATTCCTTTAAACATCCCCAAAGCACTGAAAACAATCATTATATGCATTAGTGGCATATGTAATGGTGACATCATTGAGGTACTAGAGTGATCGCCTCTGTTGGGCGGAAAAGTCTTGGATTCCACAGAGCTGATGCTTCTTTCAAATATGACCTTGATAGAGAAAAAACAAGGGTGCAGTGACTACTTCACAGGGTTAAAAACAGTCACAGTAAATGGAAAGAAAAGGGGCTATGATTCGTAAGGGGAAGGAAAAAAGATCAATGCTGCCTACGTATACTGCATAATTTCATGGAATAATTTCTAATAAAAAAAAGCTTTTGGAAATTTCATTTATGTAATAACCAGTGAAAATGAAATATGAACACCAACAGAACCAAAAGGATATAGATAGGTATAGATATAAAAATCTAGGTTATTGATATATAAGATGAGATTTCAGGGGGAAAATTTGCTTATGCAATTACAGAGGCACCAGATATGCCATGATGTGGCCCTGCCATTTACAAGCTGAAGAATCAGGAAAGTTGCAGTATAATTCAGCCCAAGTTCAAAGGCCTAAAGACCAGGGGAGATGATGATATAGCTCCCAGTCTGAGGCCTGAGAAGGCCTGAGAAAGCCCGAGAAAGCCCGAAGGCTTGAGAAGGGAGGGGAGCACATTGCCAGGTGTTCGTGTAAATGCCAGGATCCAAAGGCCTGAAATCAACCAGGAGTTCCTGTGACTGGGGACAGGAGAGGATGGATGTCCCAGCTCCAGCAGAATGAGCATGCACCTTTCCTCTGCCTTTTTGTTCAAGTCCTTAATGGATTGGATGACACCTGTCTGCATTGTTTAGGGTAGATTTTCTTTACTCATTTTGTAGATTCAAGCGCCAATTTCTTCCAGAAATGCCCTCACAAACCTCCAGAAATCACATTTTGCTAACTATCTGGGCATTCCTTAGCCCCGTCAAGTTGACATAAAACTAACTGTCCTAAACACCATCCTTGACATGCTAATCATGAAATCCCTTCCTGTGGGGGCTGCTAGTTTTTCTTCTCTTGGTAGCAATGTTAGTGTCTCTTCCATTGTCTTCTGCAACTGCAGAATTATAACTTCAGCTACTTGCAGTCTCAATTAACTCCTCTCATCATGCTTTTCATGCAAGAATTTTGTTCACATGCTTCCTAGCTAGAACAGAATGGGTTTTTCCACAATTATTAAGAATTATGGCTATGGTTCCTGGAGTGTTTCTAAGTTTTACCTAGTCCATTTGAGAACTAATGATTTTTTATATATGAGCATCTTTTATTTTATTTCCAGTTGTTTACCATAATGAATCAAATGGCAAAAGACTGACCTTTAGTGGTGACCACATGTTTTTCTACAAGGAGATCTATGGGGAAAAAATCTGATAAATTCCACCAAATCATTTTTCTTTTTATTTAATTTTTGTTAATTATATAAGTCACAACCACCCAATTTGGGGGATAGTGTTTTATTTATGCAGTTATTTTGTTTGGAATAAATCATGTAATGTATTATATATAGAGATTAACAATAATTTGGGCAAGTAATAAAGTTAAAATTTTTTTCTCTCCCTTATTTTTAAGTATTTAAAAGCTAGGAGGATTCTATAATGACTGATTCTTAGATTATTAGGGTTTGTGGGGAAACTTTTGGTATCTTCTAATCCATCTCCTTCATGTAGTTAATATCTATTTTTTTTCCCACCAACATATGTTTGCATTTTCTCTTCTAATAGCACCTGGACTTCTTTGAATTGTATTTGTGAGCGTGTTACTCGGTGAAGCCAAAGTTCCTGTGTCTCATCTTGGTCATGGTTGTTGGTTCAGGAGCTGATGTGGGTTCAGGTTGGGTGAGTGAAACCTTAGGATTGCCAGCTCTAGGACCTTTGCCGAAACTGCTGGGAAATGTTCTCTCGTTCCACTATTGTTACAGAGCAGGTAGAATATCAGCTGAAGTTTCCAAAGGCCGTTTTTATATCCTGTTGAGAAGGGCCTCTCTGAAAAGGAAGGTCATATGTAGGATGATGAGTGAGGGGTGAAGAGAGACAGTTCCGTGGTGTCCTGCTTAAGCACCGAGATGCAGCCTTTCCTGGAGTATGTGATCTAGAAATTTTGATTATGTGAGATAATCCAATTTTTAGAATCTAAAATACTTTTAATTGAGTTTCTATAACTTACAAGCACAATGAGCCCAATTTATATACTTTGTTATGTATACAAAGAAACTACGACCCAGAAAAGTACTGTGATTTGCTTTAGATTCACAACCCTGAATCAGAATCTGAAACTGAATCCCGTCAATCCAGAGCCTTTCCATTCACACCCTTCCCCTTCAGAAGGGGACTGTTTGGGGAGCTGACAATTTTCCATCATGTTCTACGTTTATTTTCCATCACTGACTATATTAGCCTCCTTGCGTCACACGCAGAATTAAGTTCCCAATCATTCATGCTTCTGATATAGAAGGCAATAGACTGACAGATTCAGAAGGAATAAAAAGATGTCTTTTATTTCTGGATATTTGTCTTGTCAGAAATAAATAAGGCTGAGCTTTGATAAGGTGCCTTGTAAATAATTTTTAGACGGAATATACAGAATACTCACTCTACCAAGGCTATGGCAGCTATTATAAATTGGTATGCTTTCTCTTATCTAAACAAATTTGAAAAGTCGAATATTTAATCTTTCTTCCAATATGAAGACTTTCAAAATTCTCCCTTCTATTCCAAACTAAGGGCATTCTCAATGCCTTATTTTGATGGGAATCTTACCACTACATTGAATGGTCTAATTCTAAATTTAGGAGAACATGATATTGCCCTCTAGTTAAAAGACATTGGAGGCACAACTCAAGCAATTCTTTAGTTTCCCCGTGCAGCCATATAGCTATAGAGATATTTAGTAGTTTCAGTCAACCCTCAGGCCAACTCAGGAAAAAAAAAATCACTCTTTGGTGCTTTACAAACTGGTCTTGACTTGAAGATACTGTGGTTTAGTTGCTAAGTCGTGTCTAACTCTTTATTTCCCTGTGGACTGCAGTACACCAGACTCCTCTATCCATGGGATTTCCCAGACAAAAATACTAGAGTGTGTTGCCGTTCCCTTCTCCATGACTTGGAGAGAAGTTTTGCTGAAGATTCTTGTTGCTGAATTTCTGATCTGTCAGAATACCTCGGATGGGGGCACTCATAGTATTACTGTGAACTTGTGTTAGTTTGCTGGTAAACAAAGTTTGCTCAGAAATGCAGTGTGACATTTCCTGCCATCTTTCTGCTTTTATGGAAGCATAGTCTTAAAGATGGCATCAGGATGACACCAGTGTGAAAGGAACTAATTGCCTGTGAACCCAGCAAAAGTGCAGCAAGCAAGAAAAAAAAAAAAAAGCCAAAAATGAGCAAGAATAATGAAAAAACTAAACACAAAACCAAAACAACTAAAAACCCCAGACAGCTAAAAACATACATACAGTACAAAAATTCCAATTTTAAGAATTTCTGTTTCCCATCCCATGAGTGAGTTGATGGAAGGCAGAGATGATTTTCATTATAAGAATTTTTCTTATGAAATAAGACTTCTGTTGTTATTTCAAATGCCATTCAAATGCTGTTCAAGATCGATACTGTTAGTCTCTGTTTTTTTAAAGCAGGGCTGGGGCTGTTCTCCTTTGATAGAATTTTTTTTTTTTTTTTTTAATGGGGCTGGTTTCTTTCTTTGTGTACTAATACATAAATCTCGTCTTCTAAATTTGATGTGACACTTGAGAGCTAACAGTTGGCTGGTAGGAGTTACCTGGGAAAGGAGTTGGTCTGTCATTCATATTAGCTGGTTGCAGGTGTGGAAGGCAGAAGCAGATCTAACCATATTGCCGGCAGACATGGTAATCTATTGACCTGAGGGCTAAGTGTAGGAGATCAAAAGATACTTTTAAGTCCACAGATGGAACTCAGTCTTTCAATGCAGTTCCTTCACATTTCTCCTGTTTTATGCATTCTTACCCTCTTCCCACTAACATTTGGAATAAGAGTACAGTAGCTTTAAGAGGAACCTAGTCCCATTTGAACTCTGCAGAACTAGGGAAAAAAGAGTGGTTCCATCGAGTTTAGAGTCTTGGAGTCATGGAAATGAGTGTCCCTGGGTTGGACACTTTCTCTAAGATCACTCAGTAGGAGGGTGGAATTCAGAGTAGTTTACATTCATTAAACCCAGTTACTCGATTAGAGATGAAGAAGTGTTGAAATGTGTGTATGTATGTGTCTGAGAGAGAGAGAGAGAGAAAGAGAATTTGTGTTTTATGATATGCAGTGAAGGAATTTTGAGAGGGAACACCACCAGGCCTCTTAAAATACAGGTTCAATGTACCATTTAATGAATGGTACCCAGTCAGCCCAAATACTTGTGAGAAGCATTTCTTTTTCTTTAGAAAGTTCATGATGGTTCTCTAAAACATGAAATCACTCTCAAAAGGTATGAGTGAGTGAGTGCTAGGTCGTGTCTGACTCTCTGTATCCCCATGGACTGTAGCCCACCAGGCTCCTCTGTCCATGGGATTCTCCAGGCAAGAATAGTGAGTGGGTTGCCATTTCCTACTCCAGGGGATCTTCCTGACCAAGGGATTGAACCCGTGTCTCTTATGTTGGCAGGCAGATTCTTTACCACTGAGCTACCCAAGAAGCCACTGGAAAGTTGTTGTTCAGTTGCTTAGTTGTGTCCGACTCTTTGCGACCCCATAGACTGCAGCACACTAGGCTTCCCTGTCCATCACTGTCTCCTGGAGTTTGCTCAAATTTATGTCCATCGAAAAGGTATTGATATTCCTAATTAAAGAGGTAGGAAACTGATGTTACAGAAAGGTTCAGAAACATCTTTCTCACTGATTGCCTCAATTGATAAGCCATATCAGAAACTTCACTCATATCCAAAGATTTATCTTTTACACTTTGGCCCTTTGGAAAGAGCAGACCCTCCAACACACAACACCAAGCCTCAAACAGGACAGACAGAGGAAATGTTTCTGAGATCTCTGAGCAAGGAATAGCATGGATCAATTTTATGATGCCTGCCAAGTAGATTTGCTCAGTGTGACACATCACTTTTCCAGGAAACTGTGGAGCTAAGAGATGCTTTGGAGAGTGCAGGAGGCAAAGTCTGTGGCTTACAATGAAATCAGTTGATCATTCAGGCTCTAAAGGTTTAATGAGATCTTTCGAATGCCTTTCTTTGCTTTGGGCACAGTGTTGCTGAAAATTATCTTCAGCTGTTTGCTGATAGATGCAGGTCTTTGTTATTTCTGTGTGGCTGGCATCATGGCAAATTGGGAAACTGAATTGCTCTAGTAATTTAACATTTTGGCCCACAGTTAGACACCTGCTTTCTCCTGACATTAGGATCATCTCTCTTTCTCTTTGGGTCTCTCCGCCAGCCCTCTCTTTGTCTTCTCTTTTTCGTCAAGTTTTCTCTCGAGATGTCCATAAAGAACTAGAACTTTGGAAGGACAAAGTTTGCTCAATTTGACAAGAAGGACACCTTGGCAAAAGCATAGGCTGTGTATTCTGCAGATGTTTCAGAGTCCAATTATAGACCAAGGAAAAGAAATAGATGAGACAGAAGTGCTCAGCAATGGAGCACGCTAACCTCAATGATTTGAGTTCTCCTGCTCCTGGAAGTTTAAAGACAGTAAATGGAGCATAGCGGTGGACAGCATGGATTTGGGAGACAGACTGCCCTGATTTGAAACCCTGGCTCTACCCCATGACAGCTGTTCACCTCAGGAAGCTTAATGCTCATTTGTAAAACGGGGACAGTAATACTGATCTCACAATGCGAGTATTAAAATACAGTAAATACAGATCTTTATAAAGTGACACACAGTAGGAACTATATGTAATTGTAGAAATTAGAAATACTGTAGGAAGAGTCTGGCTTAAGCAGCCAAACATATTTCAGTCCACATTCTGCTGTTCTTTTAGGAAATAATTATCTTAGGGGATGGTTCAGCGCGTAAAGAATCTGCCTGCAATACAGGAGATGCAGGAGACGTGGGTTCAATCCCTGGGTCGGGAAGATCCCCTGGAGGAGGAAATGGCAATCCACTCCAGTATTCTAGCTTGAAAAGTCCCATGGACAGAGGAACCTGGTGGGCTACAGTCCATGGGGTCACAAAGAGTCAGACACAACTGAGTGTAGAGCATAGGCTTCTATCTTTCTTGTATTGATTTTCATCATTCTATCTCAAGAGTTTCCTCTAAGAACCTGTGGTAGTACCATGTCATTACTTGGCTAATCAGTGTTTTTTTTTTTTTCTTTTGGTAGGAGTTAGCCACTTAAACTCTGAGAGTTAGAAAGTGTCAAGAACTGAGTGAGGTAGTACTGTGGAGGGTTATACACACCACCCCAATTTTGCCATTGATATTTTACTAAACTTGCTTCATCACATGTCTATTTATCCATCAATTTTGACACATTATAATGTAAGTTGCAGATATTAGTACATTTTATCCCTAAATATGTTGGGGATAAATATGTTCTGTGATAGCTCAGCTGGTGAAGAATCTGCCTGCAAAGCAGGAGATCCTAGTTCAATTCCTGGGTTGGGAAGATCCTCCGGAGAAGAGATAGGCTACCCACTCCAGTATTCATGGGCTTTCCTGGTGGCTCAGACAGTAAAGAATCTGCCTGCAATGTGGGAGACCTGGGTTCGATCCCTGGGTTGGGAAGATCCACTGGAGGAGGGCATGGCAACCTACTCCAGTGTTCTTGTCTGGAGAATCCCCATGGACAAAGGAGCCTGGCAGGCTGCAGTCCATGGGGTTGCAAAGAGTCAGACACGACTGAGCGATGAAGCCACACACACATCCATATAATTACTTATAGCTTAATTTTTCGCCATGCTTTTATTAGGCAAAATTTACATAGTTAAATATACTTAGTGAAATGTATAAATCCCAACTCTACTAGTCTATGACTTTTGACAAATGCAGACACCTGTATAGCCCAAACCAAATCAAGAAAGAGAGCATTGCCACAATCCTAGCAAGTTTCCTCATGCCCCTGTCTAGTGTTGAGTTTACCTCTAGTGGCAATCCCTATATTGATGTTTTGTTACCGTATTTTAGTTTTACCTGTTCTAGAATTTTATATCAAAGCCTAGGGTATGTACTCTTTTTGTGAGAGAATTCTTTCATTCAGCATAATGATACATTGTTACCACTGAGTAGTATGTCATTGTATTTAAATATCTGGCAGTGTTTTATAAAACTCGCTTCTCCTGTTGATAAACATCTGGATTGTTTCCAGTTGTTGGCTATTACGAATCTATGAAATTTCCTCTACATGACATTTTGTAGACTTAATGCTTTCCTATACCTTTGGTAAGTGCTTATAGTTTTTAAGAATTACAGTTACTATCCTTTCTTTTCAACAACTGCTGTATTGGCCCTTTAGCTCTTTTGGTGGATGTGTAGTCATACCTCATTTGCAGCTTTAAGATGCATTTCTATGAAGAATGATTATATAGAGCAGTTTTTAGGTGCTTTCTACCCACTTGGTATCTTTTCCAAAGTCTCTGTTCAAGACTTTTGTTCATTTTTGAATTGGGTTATTCGCCTTTTATTACTGAGTTGTGGAAGTTCCTCATGCATCCTCAAGACCAATCCTTTGTCAGATACTGTACATATTTTGTGAATATTTTTTCCCACTTTGTTGCTTGGCTATTTATTTACTTAATAATGTCTTTAAAAAAATGTTTATTTATTTACTTATTTGGCTGTGCCAGGTCTTAGTTGCAGCATGTAGGATCTAATTCCCTGACCAGGGATTGAACCCAGGCCCCCTACATTGGGGGCACAGAGTCTTAGCCCCTGGATCAGCAGGGAGATCCCTGTAATGGTGTCCTTTGATGAGCACATGTTTCTAATTTTGATGAAATATAAAACATCAGTTTTTTCCTTTTGTGGTTATTGCCCTCTGTGTGCTGTTGATATTTCCTAACTTCATGCGGTAGTCCCAGTTTCTTAGATGCTTTCAAATTTTAGCATCTGTAGTTAGATATATATTACAGCCCCGTTTTTTGCATATGATATGAAATAGTGGTCAAAGTTTATCTTTTCTTTATGAATATACAGTTGTTTAACATCATTTGTCACTTTGATTTCTTCACGAATTTCTTTGGAGCCTTTGTGAAAAAATTCCAAGGGTCTTATAAAGGTGGGCCTACCTCTAGACTCTCTATTTAGTTCTGTTGACTACATGGTCAATCCCATGCCAATACCATATATTCCTGAAACTTCTTAGTAAGTCAGCATCAGGCAGTTTTTATGTTCCAGTTTTATTCTTTCTTTTCAAGCTTGCTTTTGCTCATCTATGCCATTTCCTATTTCCATGTAAATTTTTAAGTTGACTTGTCTATTTCTACAAAAGTCCTAGTGGAATTCTAATTAGGATTGCATTGACTTTATAGATTATTTTGGTGAGAATTGACATCTAAGCGCTGTTGAATATCCCAATCCATAAATATAGTATCTCTCTCTGTTTGTTTAGGTCTTCTTTAGTCACTCTGAGCAGGGTATTGGAGTCTTCATTGCAGAAGTCGAAGAGGTTTGTTTGTTAAATTTGTTTCCTAGTATGTATGCTATATTTTTGACGCTTTATAAATGAAATTTTTCTTTTAATTTTCCAGTTGATACCACTAGTATTCAAAAAAAATAATTGACTTTAAATATTGACATATCCTGCAACCTTTCTAAGTTTAGTTGTTCATTCTAATAGTTGTTTTAAAAATTCCTTAGAATTTGCCACGTAAGCAGTCTGTGAATAGAGATAGCTGCCCTCTTCTTTTATGGTCTTTCTTTCTTTCTCTTGCCTAACTGTAGTACTAGGACATCCAGGAAAGCACTGAGTAAATGTATCAGGAGTGGCTAACCTTATGTTACTCTAAGTTTCAGAAAAATCCTTAACTGTTTCACCTTTAAATGTGATTTTAGCTCTAGGTTTATCAGGGATGTCCTTCATGAGATTTAGGAAATTCTTTTGTATTTCCAATTGTTCAGAAGTTTCTGTTTTGGAAAGTGAAAGTGTTAGTCACTCAGTTGTGTCTGACTCTTGCGACCCCATGGACTGTAGCCTGTCAGGCTTCTCTGTCCATGGGATTCTCCAGGCAAGAATACTGGAGTGGGTTACCATTTTCTTTTCCAGGGAATCTTTCTGACCTAGGAATTGGATCCAGGCATCCTGCATTGCAGGCAGATTCTTTATGGACTAAGCTATTCATGCCACTGTTTTTCCTACATCTTTTGAGTTAGCTGTATGCATTTTTCCTTATTCTATTAATATGGTGAATTACAGTTATAGATTTTTGAATGTTAAAACTACCAATCATTTCTGGAGCAAATCCTCCTTGGTAATGATGCAATACCATTTTAATGTATTTCTAGAGTTGAAAATATAAAAGATTTTGGGATACCTGAATATAAAATTTTTCTCATTTATAAAACTGCTTTAAAATAATTGAATAGCTCAACAAAATAACAACAGTTTGTCATGAGGTTTCTGATATATGCAGAAGTAAAATATGACAGTAGTTCAAAGAATTGTACAGATGAATTTATAATCTCATAGCAGTCATATATTTTACATGATGTATTATAATATCATTTGAAGTAAAACTGAAGTATATTAAAGATGCATATTGTAAAATGTAGCATAATGACTGAAACATAAAGCAAAGATATAAGGCCAATTAGGGAGTGATGGGAAAAAATAGAATTGTACACAATCCAAAAGAAAAAATAGAATTGTACACAACCCAAAAGAAAACTGTAAAATAGAAGAAAAGAAACAAAAAGAAAAAAAAGAGGGAGAAATAGAAGGCAAATAACAAGACAGTTGATTTAAACCCAATGGTATTGATAATTATAATACATGTACATAGTCAAAACAGGCCAATTAAAAAAGGTCATGAAACTTGATAGAAAAGACCCAACTTCTGATTTCCACGAAAATCCATTCTACCACCGTGATACTGTATGATAATTTTTACTTTAAGCAGCCATATGTATTTTAAAGAAAGTAAGGGGAAATTTGGTTTCTTTTGATTATAATTTCAACTTAATGAAATCTCAGTGAAGTTTTTCTTTTATGGTTAATTTCTGTGTCCTGTTGAAGAAACACATGCCTGTCTCCAAGAGGCACACTGTATTAGAGCAGAAGTCACATTTTCTGATTGCAGGTCTAATGATATCATCACTACATCATGGTGAAAATCTGCCCACGGGAGTGCTGAGTTCATTGTCAAGACCCACGCAAATGCATTTAACATGTAGGGTTTTTTTTAGAAATCCCTGGAACACAGTCATTGCAGGAAGTACCTTCCCGTTGCTGGTCTCTAGGAGGTTAGGAGTTGTGCCCTAGCAGCTGGGCATTCCTGCCATGGGAAGAGTTCCAGCCCAGGTGTCTGGCTTGTGAGTGCCTGCGGCCATTTTTGCCTGCCAGAGGAGCATTTTCAATGGCGGATGCCCAAAGATTACCACTTGGCTCTCTCCACTTCCAGTCCTGTTCCCCATGGTCTCGACAGTTTCATCAAACTTGTTATAACACATAATACGCACATGAATGGGTAAAGCACAAGCTTGGGTTAGTGTACCCTCCTCCATCAGAGGAGTGAATGTTAGCTGGAGCTAGAAATAGGAGACTGGAGGAGGTGCAAGGAGAGAGTAAATGGAGAAAGACCTTCCGTGTACAGCATATATTGGGGGTATCAGTGTTTGGTTTTTCTAAATCCCAACCTGATGGAGACATGAGTTCCAACTTCCCACCACCCGCCATTTAGCTACACTCACTTTTTAAAGTAAAATTTTGTACAGACAGTATTAACAGATAAAATTCCAGCACCATCTCTGTAAAACAATGGTGACTAAAGTAAAGTAAGGTAAATGACTTAAAGGTCTACTCTTTACCCTCCATGGGAGCCTTAAACACCGTCTAAAAGGATAGCAAATATAATTTGTTGTCAAGGTTGGGAAAGAAACTCAGTCAAATCTACACTATGTTATGCTAATTTACCTGGATAAAGAACTACAATATAAGCACTGATAAATTTACCCATGTAATAGTCTAAAATTGTTTAATGGCAAAAACAAAGCTAAAAGGGAATAACAATCTAGGAAAACAGATTTTCAACACCTAAGGCACATGAATAACTCCCTTAGTTCACTAAGTGCTCATACAAACCAGTCACAAAAGGAGTGACAACCTTAAAAAAAAAAAAAAGAGGAAAGCATAGAGACATAAGCTTATAGAAAAAAATAAACACACATATTCAAAAAAAACCTAAAAATATGAAATGAAGGTCAACTTCATCACAATGAAGAAAATGCATATCAAAACAACAACGAGATACATTCCCCCTTTTGCACATCGGATGGGAAAATATAAAATATTTGATTGTGTCCAGAACTAGTGGTGAGAGCATGAATAAGGGGAATCTTCATACTTTGTTGCTGAGAGAGAATTTTTTGGAGGGAAAGCTAACAATTTAATGAAGATAAAAATGAGCTAGAATTTCCTTTGCTAGGAATTTACTCTGTGGTTATGCTTGCAAACAATTCACCAAGACTTATCTCTTGGGAGAGAGTGGTTATCTCTTCTATATTGTGATGTTTTTCTCCCATGTTGGAGGGACTTATGCCAGTGTGAGACTATCAGTTCAGTTCAATTCAGATGCTCAGTCTTGTTTGACTCTTTGCAACTCCAGGGACTGCAGCACACCAGGCTTCCCCATCCATCACCAACTCCCAGAGCTTTCTCAGATTATGTCCATCAAGTTGATGATGCCATCCAACCATCTCATCCTCTGTCGTCCCCTTCTCCCCCTTCCTTCACCCTTTCTGAGCATCAGGGTCTTTTCTAATGAGTCAGTTCTTTGCATTAGGTGGTCAAAGCCTTTCTTTACTACCTCATTCATTCTTCCCAAGAGGTGTAGGAATGACATACCTGATTTGTGAGCTTGGAAGGCGAAACAGACACATGCACCTCTGCCCCATCCTCTCGCCCTTCTTCAGGGAACTTCCTGTCTGCAGGGAGTACATATTTCATCACTCCTCCAGGCTGTAGTTCTGGGGTGGGTGTGGGGGTGTGTGTGTGTGTAAATATCAATGTCTTTGAATTCTGCCTTGAATTTTAAGCCATATCTGCAGTGTTTTTAGTACTGGAAGCAGTATTTTGGTCTCTTGTATGCCTTACTCTTCCTTTTTCTCTCATATTTGAGAACTATGGTGAGACAAAAGGGATAAGCCTTGAGAAATATGAAAAGCTATGGTTTTTCCTATGGTCATGTATGGATGTGAGAGTTGGACTATAAAGAAAGCTGAACACCAAAAAATTGATGCTTTGAACTGTGGTGTTGGAGAAGACTCTTGAGAATCCCTTAGACTGCAAGGAGATCCAACCAGTCCATCCTAAAGGAAATCAGTCCTGAATATTCATTGGAAGGACTGATGCTGAAGCTAAAACTCCAATACTTTGGCTACCTGATGCAAAAAACTGACTTATTTGAAAAGACCCTGATCCTGGGAAAGATTGAAGGCAGGGGGAGAAGGGGATGACAGAGGATAAGATGGTTGGATGGCATCACCGACTCGATGGACATGAGTTTGAGTAAACTCTGGGAGTTGGTGATGGACAGGGGGCCTGGTGTGCTGCAGTCCGTGGGGTCACAAAGAGTCAGACATGGCTGAATAACTGAACTGAATATGAAAGAAATGGAATTTCAAATATAAAAGGAACCACAGAGGTTTTTACCTTGGCAGATTGATGCGACATTATGTGGGGTAATATGCTGCCTTTCTAGAATCCTGTTCAGTTTTTAACTCCTGCAATTGGAATCCCTAGATTTTTAAGACTTATTTCACTTTTTTTTTTTTTTTTACTTTTTATTTGTATTGGGGTATAGCCAGTTAACAGACAACATTGTGATAGTTTCGGGTGAACAGCGAAGGCACTCAGCTGTACATACATGTGTGTCCATTCTCCCCCAGACTCTCCTCCCATCTAAGCTGCCACATAACATTGAGCAGAGTTCCATGTGGTATACGGGAAGTCCTTGTCATTTATCCATTTTAAATATAGTAGCTTCTTCACTTTCACTTTTCACTTTCATGCATTGGAGAAGGAAATGGCAACCCACTCCAGTGTTCTTGCCTGGAGAATCCCAGGGATGGCGGAGCCTGGTGGGCTGCCGTCTATGGGGTCGCACAGAGTTGGACACGACTGAAGTGACTTAGCAGAAGCAGCAGCAGCAGTGTGTATATCAAGTGGTATTTTGACTTTAGCAAGATAACCAGCTTCTGACATCTTTATCCTCTAGCTAATGGCTATTTTTTTATGTGCCACACCAGCCTTATGCAAACATTCAAGGGCATTAGGGAAGACACAGGTCTTAGAGAACATATATGCTCTATACCTACAGTCCTCCAGAGAGCTAGTTCTACCTATGAGGGATCATCTTTGTGATCAACTTTGACTCTCAACTTTGCCAACATCAGTTGAACACCTATTTGGATTCTACTGATCTTGAAGGATCAGTGGGATAAGAATACAGTGGACTTGGTTGCTATGCAGGTAATAAATTAATACACACCAGAAACTCTTATTGATTCAGTTATTTATGTGTCTGATGCAGAAGGAAAAATAGAGCCTATTCTCTGACATGCCTCATCTTCTCCTCTGATCAGGGCACACTTTATTCTCCCATTATATATGCCGATGCCTTGTCAGAGCAAATAAAGATAAGGCAACCCCACCGTAATTCTGTGTCAGCGCCTTTGCTCTCTGTGTAACTGTCCTTCTCACCCTGCTCTGTCCATTAAGACCTCTTATATACCTCACGGCCCAGGGGTTGTCCAGCTTCTTCCTTGAAGTCATTCTTGATTGTTTACACTTGTCTTCTTCTATGAACTTAGAACTCCATATCAAATGGTCTTGTAATTTTTTTTTAAACTAATGTTTCTAATGAGTTGGCTTTAATTTGTTATAGACTCAGACACCTTGAGGGTAGCATTTTACTTGTACCTCTTACCCTTTCTCTCTGTTAACACATCATAATGTTCTAAAAGTATTCTATGATTATTGAGTAGTTTATAATTTTCTAATTTAACAGATTATGAACCTGATTTTTATTAATATTTGAAAAGTTAAAATAATTTCCCTAACCATCACCAGGAACCATTTTAACTTTATCATCTAGCTTTCTTTCTATGCTGATCTTGCAGATCTACACTGTATACAGCATTCTGAATTCTGCTTTTTTCCCCTTATAATATAACATCATGAATAAGTCCATGCAGCTATACAGTCATCAAAATTATCATTTTTATTTGTTGCATTATATTCTAGCTTATTGAAGGACCATAATTACCATGTGCTTTCCTTTTGTTGGACATAGAGATTATTTACAGTTTTTTGCTGTATTGTAAAACTGACATTATAGAGCTGACAACTTGGGGCTTCCCAGGTGGCATTAATGATAAAGAATCCACCTGCCACTGCAAGAGACATGGGTTTGATCCCTGGGATGGAAAGATTCCTTGGAATAGGAAATGGCAACCCACTCCAATATTCTTGCCTGGAAAATTCCATGGACAGAGGAACCTGGCGGGCTACAGTTCATGGGGTTGCAGAGAGTTGGACACAGCTGAGCACACACACCCTCAGAGTTGACATTGTCAAATGTGTAGCCTTTTGGGTTTTGTTTTATTTTGAAGATAAGTTCCCAGGATGTTAATGTGATTCATAATAGGTGTAAATAATTGAATGTCATTGATTTTGTCCCCAAACACTTTTGAGTAACTTCACAGGGTGAGTCACTATAAAATCTTCTCATTTTCTTTTAGTTAACAAAGATCCACAAAGAATATTTATGCTTATGAAATCACTTTCTCCTCAATATCCAGCTTCTTTGGGATATATGGAGGCACTGGAATTAAAGTCTGCCAGGACTCAGACCATGGGGTCGTGAAGAGTCGGACGCAGCTAAGCAACTTCACTTTCATACATTGGAGAAGGAAATGGCAACCCACTCCAGTGTTCTTGCCTGGAGAATCCCAGGGACGGGGAGCCTGGTGGGCTGCCGTCTATGGGGTTGCACAGAGTCAGACACAACTGAAGCAACTTAGCAGCAGCAGCAGGACATAGACTTTTTCCTCTGGAATGTCAGAACACCAGATAAAACAGCAACAAAACCACCCACATTTGGCTCACAAGGATAAAGCTTTCATGCAGAAAATCCTGTAACCCAAATAGCATTTTCTCCAGACACATGGCAAATATAGCAGTGTGTCCAGGGATATATTGATGGGTCCCTCTCATGTCTTCATCTGCATTTCAGCTTTGCTGATTATTAAAAATGCAAGAAATTTTGTTGAAATTTATCTTAGGCTTACCAGCCTACCTTCCTTTACAGAAATAATCACAAACTATAAAACATGCAAGGACTGAAACAGAGTGTATGACTCTCACATAGAGATGGTTGTAATTTAAGAGACAGGAAATGTAATTATGTGCTGCTGAGGTTCTCGTCCTTGCTTATGCAAGGGCATGGTGAATATAAAGTGTCCCTGCCCCTGGCAGGGCCAAGTCTTGCTCTAGCTTGTTGGAGAGATCTCTAGAATTGAGATCGAAAACCACCTTTTCTCACACAGCATTTTGTGGACTGGCATAAACAGATTTGTTTTTATTGTAGATATGTTGTTGAATCAATAAGCTGATAAGTACAAGAATGGTCCATCTCCAAACGTCATGCAGAGGCAATATAGTATCTCTGTTCTTTACATCTGGGATTTGTAGGTCATGTCTTTTTACCCTCTTTGTTCTGTCATGAATCCACCTCAATATTCTGCAACTTAACAGACCGAATGGAAAGGAGATTAATATGAGTAGCAAGGGAAAGGAGAGGAAGAGAAGTAATCAGGGGCACACAAGGAGAGGCACCATCTTAATTCTACAATTATGAGGTCACAACTGTTCCTTATCATTTGCTATTTTCGTTTCCCATTATTAACCATTTCACATTCCCCCTTTCTCTCTCCATTATCTCAGACAGTCATAATTCCTTCCCTGATATGGTAATCTAAATGTTGTGAGAAGACAAGATTTGGGATGGTCTAAATTACGTGTAGTTTGAGAGAGTCTACCCTTAATGTTAACAGAGTGAAACAGGAGGTAGTTTACAGTATACTTGGGTTTAAACTCCTTGTGGTCCTTACTGTGTTGCAACAGCAACATTTCCTGTTATTGTCAGTGTCAGTCACCTCAGCCAATCCCGTGACCTTCTTTTGCATAACATACACGAGCAACAAATGTACATACTGAAACGCAGCTTTTATACAATGGAAATATTAGCTATGTTCAAGTAGAAATGTCCCTCACACAAGTATTAAACCTGTGGACCAGCAGAGTGCTGAGTATGTGATCAAGAGACAAATATTTTGAGTGTGGACCATTAAATGTACCATCGAGAGGTACTATCCACATTTCCAATGTTTTGTTCCCAGATGTGTTCATTGCGTTGTGGATGAAAAGACACATTATATTGGCCACCAGTTTAGGCATATGTGGCACTTGTCGTAAAGAACCTGCCTGCCAATACAGGAGATATAAGAGACACGGATTTGATCCCTGGGTTTGGAAGATTCCCTGGAGGAGGAAATGGCAACCCACTCCATTTTTCTTGCCTGGAAAATCCCATGGACGGAGGAGCCTGATGGGCTACAGTCCATGGGGTCGCAAAGAGTCAGACACGACTGGAGCAATGTAGCTCACAGCACATGTATGTTCTAAGACATCACTCCAAGTCTACAAGATATTTTCTCCCATCTGGCATTATATTGATTTTCAATGACCTATTTTAATATTTTTCAATATCAGCCAGTTTGGGATGGTGAACAATATATTAAGACTTCTGGCTTCAGACAGGGTTTACGATGAGGAGCCTGGTTAGCATACAGGGCTTCTTTAAAGAGTTTACAACTGAACTGAGAGTTAAGTCCTGAGAAGTCATTTGCTAGAGAGAGGGAGAGAGCTCAAGAACTGAGATTGAAAACCACCTTTTCTGACCTGGTATTTTGTGGACTGCCATAAGAAGATTTGTATTTATTTCAGATGTAATCAAGGGCACTTGAGGAGCAAGAGTGTTCCAGGCAGAGGGCATAGAATATGCAGAGGGCTTGTGGTGGGAGAAGGGATAGTGCATCCGAGGAATCGAAAGGGAAATACTAGGATAATGAAGCACACAGACTGAATGAAAGAGGAGCATGAAATGAGGGAGATGAGGATGGAGATGTAGGTGGGGCCAGAGCATACAGAGCCTTAGAGATCAGGTTAAGTATATTTGGTATTTATCCTAAGCATAATAAAAATTTATAAAATTGTTCTAAGGGTATGTATGTGTGTGTATGTGTATTCCTGCATCCTGCATGCACATGTTGCATGTAGAAAAGTTTTGATATAATCAGATTCGCTCTGTAAAACTTTCACTCCAGCTGTAGCATGGAAATATGGAGGACACATTGCAAGGGTGCTGGAAGGATACCCAAAGACTGTTGTGGGAGGGCCCATCAAGAGTATCAAAAAAAGGGTGGTAAATTGGTGGCAATGAAGACTGGGATTAGTATATGGAATTCAAGAGATTTTCAGGATATAATTGAAGATGTAGAAAGATGCAGTTACCCAAGGAGGGAGTATAGAGTCATGACCAAAGGAGGGAGGTTGAGACTGGAGGAACCACAGCATTTTAAGAGTGGAATGGAGGAGGGTACAGCTGTATAGGAGGCTGATGAAAACATCACAGAGGTCAGAGGAAACTAGGGGAGATTTCTGCCATGGAAGCTGAGGGGGGAAAGCTTTGTCAGTGATGGATTTGATTAATGGTGTTAAATGAAAAATGTCCTTTGGATTTAGTGCCAGAGAGGCATTGATTATCCTTCAGTTCAGTTCAGTTCAGTCACTCAGTTGTGTCCAACTCTTTGCGACCCCATGAATCGTAGCACACCAGGCCTCCATGTCCATCACCAACTCCTGGAGTTCACCCAAACTCAGGTCCATCGAGTCGGTGATGCCATCCAGCCATCTCATCCTCTGTCATCCCCTTCTCCTCCTGCCCCCAATCTTTCCCAGCATCATGCTAAGTCAACTCTTTGCATGAGGTGGCCAAAGTATGGGAGTTTCAGCCTCAGCATCCTTCCTTCCTAATGAACACCCAGGACAGGTCTCCTTTAGGATGGCCTGGTTGGATCTCCTTGCAGTCCAAGGGACTCTCAAGAGTCTTCTCCAGCACCACAGTTCAAAAGCATCAATTCTTCGGTGCTCAGCCTTCTTCACAGTCCAACTCTCACATCCATACGTGACCACTGGAAAAACCATAGCCTTAGCATGAGGTATTTTGGTGGATGGATGCAGGTGGAAGAGAGTGGGAAGTGAAGAGATAGAGCCAAAGGGATATTGGCTATTTCACACTATTTCAGAGATTCTGTGCCAAGGAGAGAAATCAGTTGTCAGGGAAGAATGTGGGTTAGTGGCTAGTGTTGCTTTAAAAGGAGACTTTTGTGAGAGAGGACACCTTTTCTCACAATAGTGAGATAGTGTAAATTTGCTGAAATAAACGAGATAGAATTCAGAGAAAAAGGGGGCCGGACAGTTCCTCTGTTGTGATAAGAGGGAAGAGAGTTTAGATGTAGGAGTCCTAGGAATTTGATATCAGGAAACCGAGGAATTCCCCCTTGATAGCTTTGCATTTCTGTGAAGTAGAAGTTGTCTGCCAAGAGTGGGGAGCCATGGGGAAAAGACTGGAGATTTAAGAGGAATTTTGAAATTGCTATTAGGGGAAGTGAAGTATGGAAATAATGATAAATGGAAAAAAGAACCAGAGCAGGACTGCTGGGCAGTGTTGGCGATTATGAATTTATACATCTGAACAAATAGGCTGATGGGTAGATTATAGAGGATGGAGAAGTAAGTTCAAATGAATTCACTCAGGCAGGTGATTCCCAGACTGAATGGAACAGGTCTTTTGTTAAATACCTAAGGTGTGAACAGCTCATTTTCCAAAAATAGAATAGCATGTCCTTTTCTTAGAATAGCATGGACTGCAGGGAGGGGGTGGTGGGTGTTGGGGAGGGGGGTGTGTTGGGGGGGAACCTAAGGAATTCTGCCTACTCTCTCCCTTAAATAGCAACTCACAATGTCCTTCATTGTACTGTGTGTCTGCGAGAAGTCTTAAAATGATTAAACTTGTTAAATTTTGTTTCAACTAACTCCCCCCGCCCCCTAGAGGTCTTCATAATCAGGCCTCTGCTACTTGTCTGTCTCCTAACCTACTGCCCCGCTCTCCATTTCTCCTGAACTATTTATATTTCTTTGAAAGGCCCCAACCCTTCTTTCCTCAATTCCTTGCTACAGAGTGTTCTCTTAGCCTGAACATCCTTTCCTCCACCCACTTTTCACAGGACTGTCTCTGAGTAGAAATCACTGAGGCTGAACAGCCTTCCTCCTCTTGCCCAGGCTTAGTGTCAGTTGTCTGTGTTTCTCTGCTCTCCTGTCCTGAGGTCAGACCATCCTAACTCCCTGCTGGCTTGTAGACTCTGCCATTGAACTGTAAGCAGCGTGAAGCAAGGAAATTTGCCTGCTTTAGTGCTGTTTCCCCAGCACAGCGTTCATTCAGAGCTCCTGCTCTCTCAGTGGCTGGGGAGCCATTGACGAATGGTCCTTCCTTTCACCTTTTACCAGGAAGGGGAGGGGTGCCCATTTGCCAGAGATGCTAAGTCAGGTGGATCTGGCCCTGGTTGGGAACTGACTCAGCAAGCTCTGGGCTGGTGCTGGAGCTTTATATTTCCAGAGTTAACTTTTGTCCTTGTTTTTCTGCACACAGTTACATATATATGCATGTCCCTATCATGCCTCCCTGAACACACACACACACACACACACACACACACACACACACAAAATTTGCAGTTTCTTTTCTCAGCTTTTACTTTCATCTCCTCCATCAGCCCTAGATTCCTTATGGAGTAATGGTTGTTTTCATACTCCTTTTATTCATCATGATCTCTTTCCCTCCCTTATAATGTTTCCCAGAGTCATTCCTCTGGGCCTTTGGCCCTTTCATTTTGTCTTTTATTTCTTCTGCTTCTTTCTAGGCTGTTCAAAGCGCCTCCCAACAGACTTTCAATAGGAACGCGGAGGCTCGCTTTGGCGGTGCAGATGTTAAACAATGGCAATGTTCAGTGCTTTTTTTCCTTCTCTTTTTACTATAGGGACTAGCTGCAGACTGCGTTCCACTGCTCATTCTTTGTAAAAGTACCGCACAAGCAAAATGTTAATCAATTACAGCAGCAGAACTAATTAAAAGGCACGCATTATACATCTCGTGGACACACTCTTCATTAGCATAGATTCTCAGAATTACACATTTGTGTCAGAGGGAATGAAAAGGAAAAATTAAAAAAAAATTAATAAAAAGGCATACAGAAAACCAGTAACTTTGGTTTTCTTAAAATTTTTGCCACGTGAGTCTCCTTGTGGATTCAAAAGTCCCTTTCATTTTTTGTGTGATTTTAAAAGAAGCACACGATGTTCCCTTTTTATATATTTAGAAAAATCCAATGATCCTTAAAATGATAAAGTTAATCCTGTTTTTACCACTCAGAAGCTTAAATGATACTCAGTGAGTAGGTTTCTAGAAGCAGACATGTACCTTTAACTTAGTACTTCCATGATATATCCCAATAGACATTTGATTATGAATAGTTCAGTCACTGGCCTCTCATATTTGCAATGCCATTGCCTTCCACTCAGTTCTTGTTCAAGAGCTCTGCTTGGTCAATAGCAAGACAGTCCAAGGGTTGAGGGAAAGGGCCGCTGAGAATTGCGGTAGAGTCCCTCCCAGTTATTTGACTTCCTTCTAAGGAGGATATGTTAGCTCAGACTTTTTGTAATAGTTCGGACATAAAGATACTGGGCCACATATTGTCTGTGCTGAGAGTTCCCTCGTGGATAAGCAGCTCTCATAACTTGCTCTGTGGACACCTTCATGTGGAAACCAATCCAACAGTAGAAGTGCTCACATGAGGAGGATCAGGCATGTTTTGTCACTGAACCAGGTAATGTAATGACAGAATTCTGCTTTTAACCATGAGTATTCATATCACTTTTTAGTTTCTTGCCTCCTCCCAAAATTAGGATTCAAGAGCTTGAAATGCCGAGTTGATAAAACTCTTCTAAGAGCTTTGCAACTTGTCCCTCTGTGTTTACTCCTGACCCACAGGCTATTCTCCACTTAACATCCAAGTGGTATTTAGGAAATATAAATGGGATCACGTTCTACTGTTGAGTACAACTCTCAAATGCTTCCCATCATCGGGGAGGAAGTTCAGTCTTCTCAGTGGCCAACTGGGCCTTCCTTGATCTGGCTGCTTCTCTGATCTCATTTCTTATCCCCATCTGTCTTTTCCACTTTGCTCTAACAACACTGGGGTGCCTGTTCCTTGGACATGTCAAACTCACTTCCTCTTCAGGACCTTTGTACATGCTCTGCCTTTTTTTTTTTTGACAGTCTTATGTCAGACGTAAGTATGGCTTGATCAGTCAGTTTATCCAGGTGTCTCCTCAGAAGGGACTTCTCTGACTACCTTTTCTAGAATACAAGATAAAACTTATGGCTACCTGGTATTATAGTGTCTGTTTATTTGAAATGTCTTCTATCAAAATGCAAGCTCCTTGGGGTTAGGGGTTTTACCTCTCTGACTCAGTGTTTTTAATAGCACAATAGATGAATACTTGGTACATAGTAGTCACTGTGCATTTATTGAGTAAATCAATAAGTGTACTCGAGTGAATACTGGCATTTAGATTTGACCACTTATCAAATTCAAAAGGACCTGTTAGGCACATGTCTGTTAATGCGAGAGCTTAAGAGAAAGCTATGTAGGAAAGTGGAAAATATTGTAAAGAGGTGAGGTTGGTAAGACAGTAATTCAGGATCAGGTGGGATCTGATACTTTATATAAAAAGAGTGACAATATTATAGATGCTCTTATCAAAACCTAAAATGTTCATAAGCATTCAGAGAAAAGAGCCCTCTTGTACCTGTAAGCTGGCACCTCTCTGGTATCACCAGGTATTAAAAACTTCAAGAAGTTACATTAACTTTTGACTCAGCAATCCCATTTCAGATAATATAGCTTACAAAAGTAATTAAGGTCATAACTAAAGATTTAGCTCCAAAGACACTCAGTACAATCATTGATAATAAGAGAAAAAAATTAGAAGCGACTTAAATATCCAACAATATGGCATTGGTTAGACAGATTACAGTCCAATTAGATAGTGGAATTCTGTGCAGCCATTTAAAATGGAAAGATATTCACAATAAAATGCTAAGTGAAAAAAAAGTTTATGAAACAACATGTACCCACTAAAATACATAAGTCTATAGTAAAATTGGTTGATGCTTATGTTGACTAAACCACCTAAATATTACCAGTAGTTATCTCTTCATTTAGAGTGACTGGAAATTTTAAGTTTTCTCCTGCCTATCTGTTTTTTAATGATTCTGTAAGGAACGTTTGCTATGTGCAAACACACTTGACACACAACAAACCCCACAAAGAATGAATTTGTGAGAGTTTCATGCATAGAGGTTTGCCTATGAGTATGCTTCCCCATGCTGTCACCTGTCTGTGGGTTATGCACCGATTTATCTGACATACACTTAGTGAGCACCTGCTGCTGCTAAGTCACTTCAGTTGTGTCTGACTCTGTGCGACCCCATAGAGGGCAGCCCACCAGGCTCCCCCGTCCCTGGGATTCTCCAGGCAAGAACACTGGAGTGGGTTGCCGTTTCCTTCTCCAATGCATGAAAGTGAAAAGTGAAAGAGAAGTCGCTCAGTCGTGTCTGACTCTTAGCGACCCCATGGACTGCAGCCTACCAGGCTCCTCCGTCCATGGGATTTTCCAGGTGAGAGTACTGGAGTGGGGTGCCATTGCCTTCTCCGATGTAGTGAGCACCTACTGTATGCCAAACTCTGTATTAGGTTGCCCCTTCACTTGGGTTTGTTGACTTTGTACAATACTTTTCCACCATTGTAGGCATTTCCCTGGAAGAGGGGAAGTTTTTCCCCACACCCATTTATCTCTTTTCCTTGAAGATATTCCCAAAATGGTTAAGTATCTGTGTTAGCCCAATCCCAAGGCTTTTCATTTTGGATAGCCCACTCTACTGAGACTTTTTTGCCTGGAAGCACTGCTCCTTGATAGTAAAATGGAGCCTTTGACCTGCAACAGTATCTGAGGTTGTCTCCTAACCATGTCACTGGACTGTTTGCTGGGCCCAGCTTCCCAGGACAGAACTGAATATACCTACCTTGCCTTCTATCATATAAGCAGTAAAGAGGCAGGAATAAAAGGCACCTTGCTGAATGACTTCCACACAGAGAAGTAGCTGAAGGACAAGCAGTGATATGATACCTCCTTTTCTCAGTTTCTTACTTAAAGTGAAATCCCTTGAATATTAGCTGACACTGAGTAAGCACTCAATAAATACTTGAGTGATTTACCAAGAGTCCAGATGTCAGTGCCTGTGTTTCTAATCTCACTGAAAGCACCCTAGACAAAGGGCCTTTTTCCTTCTTCCTTTTTATACCAACTTGGGACATGTTAAAATGTAAGGAATTTGGAAAGAATACTATGTATAATGGGCTTCCTTGGTGGATCAGTGATAAAGAATCTGCCTGCAGTGCAGGAGACCGGGATGTGATCCCTGAGTCAGGAAGATCCCCTAGAGAAGGAAATGGCAACCTACTCCAGTATTCTTGCCTGGAGAATCCCAGGGACAGAGGAGTCTGATGGGCTACAGTCCATGGGGTCACAGTCGGACGTGACTTAGCAACTAAACAACAACAATAATAACTCTGACCAATGGAAGCATGCTTTGACAAAATGACCAAGATGAGAAGGTGTGTGAATAGCACATGTTACATAGTAAGATTGCAAAAACACAGACAACCAGCCTGGCCCTGCTTAACATGCAGGCATTTAATTGGAAACCTAAATAATAAATTAAGCTTTCTGTGTTAGAATCACTCTCTGTCATCCGGCTTATCTGTCCCTGAATGAGATGAATTTCCATGGCATGCTCAGATTGCTTTATTTAACACCTACAGGCAACCACTGTTAATGATTCTTTTCTCTCCTGGTAGCTGGAAGGGAGTTTTCATCTTCCTGGGGGATATGGTTGGGCCAGAGTCTCCACACATTGTCCATCTGCATCATTAACCTTTAAAAAGAGTGTAGTCTCCACCTCTCTTCTTTAATAATTAGCAGAAATTTCCTCCGTACTTAATACACAATATTCCCAAATTTGGCAAATGTGCTTCATATACCCCAAGACTTATGTCCTTTCTATTAAAAAAAAAAAAAAAGAAATGAAGGTCTGCAAAAGAGAGACGATCTCCTCTGTAGAGCACATGGAGTTTCCTCTACCTGTGGGGGGCACAGTCTAGTCTTGTCTTCTGTTTTATTTCAATCCCAGGAAAATCCCATTCTTATCAAGAAAAATGTGTCAGAAAAAAGAATCCAGTCTACTCTGTTGTAGGTGGGTTATATAACGAATTTCCCAAACCAGCTAATAGAAGGAGGCTTTATCGGCATGAAGGCGGGAGAGTTTTGAAGGTGATGAGTAGCAGCAAGCTTTCTCCCTGTGGTGGCTGTGACCCCAATCATGGGGTGATAACTTCAAAGGAAGAAAAATGCCCCTTTGCCCTTTAAGATAGTCAACAAGCTTTTACAAGCAGGCGCCAAAGAGTCCACACTGTCCTCTCATTTAGTTTTTAATTAATACCCAATTACAGTCATATTTTCAGAGCATCCCTAGTTAGATCTCCATTAGCAGTGAGAGAGTACATCTGGATGGATATTATTGTGAAGAACACCAGGGGACTGAGTAAGAGATTCAGAGCTGCTGCAGGCGGCAGGGTGGGGTGGGGCACACACTAAAAAAATGAATCTCTACTGAATGGCGCATGCAGAACAGCAGTAAACGGAAGCCGCCTTATGAAATGATTATAAGGTTTTGTTCTACGCAGGGCAGTCTCAGAGTTGAGGAGTAGCATGGTAGAGTAGAAACAGGAGGATGTTGAAATTAGACAGCAATGGGTAGAAATGCTATAAAATGAGAAAAACTAGTGGTTGCCGGTGGGGAGAGGGAAGGACAAGATGGGGCGAGATAGAGTATGGGATTAAGAGACAGACTACTCTGTATAAAATAGATAAACAACAAGGATATATTGAACAGCACAGGAAAATCTAGTCATTGTTTTGTAAAACTGTAAATGGAGTATAATCTCTAAAAATTTTGAAGCACTATGCTGTACACCTGGAACTAGTGAATATTATAAATCAACTATACTTCGATTAAAAAAATAGATAGTGTCCACCACTTCCGGGTTTCTGGGAAGATGAATGAGCTTGTTTTTATAAAGATCCAGGTACACAGTAGGTACTTAGTAATTGGTAGCCATTATTGCCTCTTATTTGTGTCTATAAATTTCAGAGGATCATATAGATTGGACTGAGTAATTTTTTTTTTTTTTTTGGAGAAGAAGAATGTGAACTTTTAAGGATACTTTTAAGTGATCATTCCCACCATGATCACTACATAGGGTTTTCTCAGGCACTTTTCTGGCATCCTGAATGATGGAGGAGGCAGGTTATTTCTCCTTCCTGAGCTTTTTGGTTGGCACTTCACCAGAGGTCTGGAGAGCTGAATGGAGAGATGGAGCAGGAAGAGGAGGAGGAAGAGGAGCAGGGTCAGGCATGGACTGTGGTGGTGGCAGCAAGACCTTTGCACTCTAAAGTTTACTATGTAAAGAAGGCTAAAAAGAATGGTAAGAAATGTACTGTAATAATAACTGTGATTATGTTTGAAAGATAGGAGGATAAAGGATTCTTCCCCCTGACTTCTCGATACTTTCTACATTTTCTCTTAATTTCTATTGGTGTATAGTTGCTTTACAATATTGTGTTAGTTGCTGCTGTACAGCAAAGTAAATCAACCATACATAAACATATATCCCCTCCTTTTTGAATTTCCTTCCCATTTAGGTCATCACAGAGCATTGAGTAGAGTCCTCTGTGCTATACATTTTTTTTTTTTTTACAATGAGTCAGCATATATTAATAGTACTTTTATAATTAGAAAAACTAAGCTAAAACAACCCCTTATTAATTATTTCATTGTCCTATGTCTCATTCTGGATGCTTCAAAGAGTGATGTTTGAGGAACTTAGCTGACTCATGGCCCCATGTACACTAATAGGACATGAGGAGTTTAGAAATTCAAATTGTAGCCTCAGAAATCAGCACTGCCCAGGAGGCTAGGACCCTAGACTCCTTTAGAGCTTATAAAAGGCAAGGACAGAGTGTCCTCTATAAAAGAATCTGGTTTCATAAATACACCTCTAATTTTATTTTATTTTATTTTTTTTAAATTTTATTTTATTTTTAAACTTTACATAATTGTATTAGTTTTGCCAAATACACCTCTAATTTTAGAAAAAGAAAAGTTGTTTTACTTGAGGACTCTGACTCTTTTTCCCTGGTCCCGCCCTGATTTCTGGAGCATTTGGTTCCAGTGTGAGTCAAAGTCTTATGGCCTATCCTCTGATACTGAATTTTGGTTCTCTGGGAAGCTCGGTGAACATGAATAACTTGGGACAAGTGCTGGCTTATCACACTGGGCCTTGCGCCCTGGTTTCTGTCCTATCGGCAAACCCGGGAGAAATAGCTACAGGGAAGCTTGTGGGCAGGGTGAGTGAGTTTTAATTTAGGCTGTTATCTTCTTCAGACAGATGGTTTGGGGCTCCTTAGGTCAAGCAAATGGTCCTAGCAAACGCTGTGGTGCTTGTTTAGACAAAAACACTTTGATATTTCTGCACCAAAATAACTATGGAGAACAAGCTAATAGCCTGTCACTTAGCCAATATGGGTAAGCCATGAAAATGGGACAGCTGACCTGGAATGTGAGCACATTTTGAATCATGAGGGAATATCATCTTATTTTTCTCTTTAGTGGATGGGGAGAAGGGCAGAGTCAAAAGAGAACTTGAAATGTTTGAGAGGAGCATCAGATGAAGGATGGCTCGTCTAGAAATTGGTTCAGTTCAGTCATTCAGTCGTGTCCAACTCTTTGCGACCCCATGCACTGCAGCATGCCAGGCCTCCCTGTCCATCACCAACTCCCGGAGTTTACCAAAACTGATGTCCATTGAGTCGGTGATGCCATCCAACCATCTCATCCTCTGTCATCCCCTTCTTCTCCTGCCTTCAATCTTTCCCAACATCAGGGTCTTTTCAAATGAGTCAGCTCTTCGCATCAGGTGGCCAAAGGATTGGAGTTTCAGCTTCAACATCAGTCCTTCCAATGAACACCCAGGACTGATTTCCTTTAGGATGGATTGGTTGGATCTCCTTGCAGTCCAAGGGACTCTCAAGAGTCTTCTCCAACGCCACAGTTCAAAAGCATCAATTCTTTGGTGCTCAGCTTTCTTTATAGTCCAACTCTCACATCCATACATGACCACTGGAAAAACCATAGCCTTGACTAGACGGACCTTTGTTGACAAAGTAATGTCTCTGCTTTTTAATATGCTGTCTAGGTTGGTCATAACTTCCCTTCCAAAGAGTAAGCGTCTTTTAGTTCATGGCTGCAGTCACCATCTGCAGTGATTTTGGAGGCCCCCAAAATAAAGTCAGCTACTGTTTCCACTGTTTCCCCATGTATTTGCCATGAAGTGATGGGACCAGATGCCTTGATCTTAGTTTTCTGAATGTTGAGTTTTAAGCCAACTTTTTCACTCTCCTCTTTCACTTTCATCAAGAGGCTCTTTAGTTCTAGAAAGGAGTATGTTAAATAATGATATTGCATAAGAGAGAAAGAAATTTAAGAGGTTAAGATTTTTGCAGACTTGTAACTCTGCAGATGTGTTGTGAAAAAGAGAAGACACAGCTCTTTAAGAACTTTGGTTTAACAGAATGAAAAGTCATGTGTCATTGCAGAAAATGAATGACAATTAGGCCAGAGTCTTGAAGAGTCAAGGTGCAGTAAAGTAAGGGAAAACAAGGAGAGGGTTTTTGTAGTTGTTGAAATCCTTTTTCATTTTTTATATTGACTTCTCTAACTTATCTTCCTACTATTGTTACCAAACCATGTTCATTTGCCTCATGCACAGCAAGTCAAAACCCTGAGACTCCAAGATTCACAGCAAAGAAAGGGCTTATATCCCCTCAGATCCACCTCCCTAAAGGCAAGGGGCTTGGGATATTTATGGGATAAAGAAATAGGATGGTCTTGGGAGTAGAGAGAGGTGATGGAAAGTAGGGAAAAACCAAGGTAATCTATGTTCTGTGCAGTATCTGAGTTGCATGCATTTTTATGGGATGTATGTTTAAAATGGAGGTGCTTAGCACGATCTGAAGGTGGAGTTTTTGGCTCTCTGATGTCAAAAGGTCATTCCTTGGACACCTGCACAGGTCCAGTTTTGGGGTCAGTTGTCGCAAACAGTCTTAGCCAGTTAAAGCAGACACAGCTGACTCCAAGTTCCTGAAAACAATTATGACAAACATTTTATTGTTTGGACTAGGTGAAGGTTGTAGGGTAGACAGTTGACAACAGAATAACTAAGGCAAGCTTGCTCCATCAAGGTGCGCTACAAGCATATGGGTTTTTAACAAGCGGGAAGGCTAGCTCAGGAGTTTGTTAGTCACCAGTTTCTGTCAACCCTATGGCGCACCGTTTCAGGATAGGCCATGGTTTCAGTATTATATACTGTCTCTCATGCTCGTGGTAAATAAAGGTGATGGAACACTTGATTAATGTGCAGAAAGCAATTGCTATGGACGGAATTGGGCTTCCCACATGGCTCAGTGGTAAAGAACCCATCTGCTAATGTAGGAGATACCGGAGACAGGGAATCCTAGGGTTGGGAAGATCCCCTGGAGAAGGAACTGGCAACCCACTCCAGTGTCCTTGCCTGGAGAATCCCATGGACAGAGGAGTCTGGTGGGCTAGTCCATGGGGGTTGCAGAAGGATCAGACACAACAACTGAGCATGCACATATACACGCATGGACAGAATTATGTCTCCCCGCCCCCAATTCATATGTTGAAGCCTTAACCCTCAATGTGATTGTATTTGGAGATAGGGCTTTTAGACAGAAATTAAGGTTAAATAAGGTTATAAGAGAGAGGTGCTAATTAGATAGGGTTGGTGGGCCTAATATGAGGAGACAGAGAAAGAGATATCTCCCTCTCTATATGTGTGTATACATGGAGAGGCCATGTACGGGCACAGTGAGAAAGCAGGTGCCTGTAACCCAAGGAGAGTGCTCTCATCAGAGACAGACCCTGTGGCACCTTGATCTTGGACTTCCCAGCCTCCAGAACAGTGAGAAATACATTTCTGTTGTTTCAGTCACCCAGTTCATGGTATTTTGTTATGGTGTTCATGCATGCTAAGTGACTTCATTCATGTGCGACTCTGCGACCCCATGGACTGTAGTCCACCAATCTCCTCTGTCCATAGGATTCTCCAGGCAAGAATACTGGAGTGGGTTGTCATTTCCTCTTCCAGGGGATTTTCCTGACCCAGGGGTCGAACCCGAGTCTCTTGGGGTTCCTATGTTGCAGGCAGGTTCTTTACCACTGAGCCCCTTTGTTATGGAAGTCCAAGCTAAGATATCAGCAATGTTTTTGCTTTGTTTGGTACAGTTTTTCTAAATTACTATAGCAAGATCTTGGCCCAGGAATACTTCAAAAGCCAAGTTTAATTGTTTTCATCTCATTTCTTAAAGTTTCAACAACTGACAGATAATATCTCATGGCTATTTCCCATCACTTAGCAGTGACAATTTTTGCTGAAAAGAAAAGAGGTCATATTACTATACTCCTTGGAAAGCCTATTTCTTCACACCCATCTGTCTTAAGTGATTCTGTGGTTGGCCTTGAATGTAGGTCCCTCAGAACGGGTTCATCTAGATTTTTTTTCAATTGTAAATCTTGAACAATTTTATTTTACTATTTCCCAAGTAGATATTTCATAATTGAGCTATAGTAATGAGTGTAGGAGAAGGCTGAGCTTCTATTATAATTATAGTTATGATTCAAATATGATTAGTAATGCAATACTATTATGAAATATTAAAAGGATGAAGAGAAGAATAAATGGTATTTTAGAACATTCAAAAGCCAACATTCAAAAGCCAAATACATTTTTTAGGAAAAGTATTTTATTTTTGTGTCTCAACAGATGAAATTCATAACCTTGTTTTCTGATAAGACAATTCAAACATACAAATCAATTACAACAATGTGCTTATCAGCTCTCCCCTCCCACCCTTGTATTTTAAAGCAACTGACAATTTTGAAGGACACCAAGACAGTAGGGCTTAGCTAAACAATATGGCAATTAAAATTGGCCCTCTTAAGAAAATAATCACAATGGTTATTGAAAAGAATTGTCCTTTGAGCAAAACAGACGGCATGAAAAGAATCATCATGAAAGGAGCATTATAGCTTGCCTTCCAACAAAAGGAAGAAGGGGATGTATGTGAAAACAATGGTACAGAAAGCTGGGGAGTCAGACTGAAAACAACAGAAAACCCTAGGCAATAGATTGCGCCAATGAAATGCATCCCCTTGAAGATAGCCATTCAAACTCTTGTTTCATATTAGAATAACTACCCCACCCCCAGCACCTGGAAGTGAATCATTGCATAACCTTTTGTAAAAACTAGTTTAATCATTTTTCCAAGCTAAAATCTCTCAAAAAGAGGGGAATTTGTGATGGATCTCCTAGACATCATATATTAGAGATGAACCAAGCCAATTGATGGTCAATGCCATTTTAGATTCTAATTATAGAGGGAGCTGACCTAGGCCTCCCTGGGGAGAAGGGTTCATATGCAGTGACTTCATCTAGCCACCCTAAATCCTGTAGCCCCTTTGTGTTAGGGCCCCAGTTCTCCACACCATTCCCTCATGCTTTCACAGTAAACCTCACAGCACCCTTGTGAGGTAGGTAGTGTTATGGTCGTTTCTAGAGATGGGGATGCAGAGATGCTAAGTATCTTGCCCATTGAGAAGCATGAACCCAGTGACAGAGCCCTTAGAACTCTTACTCCAGATCCTTGTCTTTTTAGAACTTAACTACACAGACTCCCTGAGAGTGGATCATTAAAGCAGGTAGGTCCTTAAAGCCAGATTAGTACCTGGCCATTTGGACACTAAGGCCCATCTCTAAACTACATGATTTGGATGATGGAATGAGAAATCAGTTATGGTCAACGTGGAAGCCAAAGAAGTTAATATGGAGAAATGCAGGATTAAAGTTGGGGTTGCAATTGATAGCAGTTTTATTTATTGATGTGCTGTGAAGTTAGTATGATAGTGGCTACTCAGTCGGTGTTAAATTATTAAATCGATGAATGAGTAAATGAGTGAATGAAGGGAGATTGTGCTTGTATAGGTGGAAAATTTTGTACACATTTTAAAACTAGAACTGGAGAAATCTGATTTCCAATTTCTAATCAAGAATGAGAAGGAAAGAGTTAAGTAGATTCCTCAATTTCCTGTGGGCATGTATTTGAGCTAATACTGGCAGCATTTCAAATGATATAGATACACAGACATTTAAAATAACTGTTAATATATAATCTGTGTACTTACTGGTTTCAAATCCAAACTGTAATGATTACTATTAGAGGCATTGCCTCATACAAAAACATCATCCATTCACCTTAAAAAGAAAATTCCGTTTTGTATACCTATTTTCTCATTGTCATTTATTTGAAAAACTTGTGTTCTCCAGTTCTTATCAAATTCTGTTTTGAAAATACATTGAACTGAAAACAATGAACTACTTCTCTCTCGAACTCCCCAGCCAGGGGACACTTTTTGGTTACTTTCTATTTGTGTAAACCCATTTTTAAAAAATTTTTTGTTCCTGAAGACTCAGACAGAAAACAGCTGCCATGTATCAAAACCAGCCCTGTGTTAAAACCAGCAATTTTTCTTTTTTTAATTGTAGTGCCATGGAAGGCTCTTGAGACCACTGAAGTAGAGGCAACTGGATTCTCCAAGTGTCGCTAAAATAGAAGAGCTTATGTAAATCAAGATGGTAGAGTTGACTTGGTAATCTCTTTGCATTCACATTTGTTCTCTGTTTAGTAAATTAATTCCCAGTAGGATGTTTATACTGATGGTAATACACAGGCTTAAAGAAACTCTGAACACCATGGTGTAGATTTGTGTGTGTGTGTTTTAAAAAGTGATTAACTTCCACAAGAGCACTGAATGTATGTAATGTGCTGTGCTTGGACACTCAGTCCTGTCTGACTCTTTGTGACCTCATGGACTGTAGCCCACCAAGCTCCTCTGTCCATGGGGATTCTCCAGGCAAGAATACTGGAGTGGGTTGCCATGCCCTTCTCCAGGGGACCTTCCCAACACAAGGATCAAAGCCAGCTCTCCCACATTGCAAGCAGATTCTATACCACCTGAGCCACCAGGAAAGCCCAAGAAAATTGGAGTGGGTAGCCAACCCCTTTTCCAGGGGACCTTCCCCACCTAGGAATTGAACCGGGGTCTTTGTAATCTTTTAGACTTTCATACATCCAGCTAATAGCCCATGAATAAAAGAATACTGTTGGAGAAGGAAATGACAACCCACTCCAGTATTCTTGAGTGAGAAATTCCATGGGCAAAGGAGCCTGGCAGCTGCAGTCCATGGGGTTGCAAAGAGTCAGATAAGACTTAGTGACTGAGCAAAAGAATACTGTAGATTAAAGGTAGTGAATTGCCTCTGTGCTATGGCACCAGCATGCTTGATTTCTTGTGCTTGAGAATAATATGAGGAGCAATGCTGTGGATAGAAAAGGCTCATATAAATGAGGAGTATCTGGTAAATGAATTTATCTCCCAATGTGACAGCAAACAAAATTATTCAATATATGACTAACTTTCACAATCATATATAAGATTTAGGTCTTTCAAGCAAAGAGATAACCTATGTAATAGTATGCTGTTTTTCACAGAGACTTTCCTTGGATTTTCATCTTTCAGACCCTGTCTTCTTAATGATTGAGTTCTGTTCTTAGTTTTCCTTATTAGAAGCAAACAGAATCATGGGAATTCTCAGATAAGCCATATATTTTCCATCTGCCTTTTCTTTTCCTTTATCTTTCTCCAGATGGTTCTTAGTATGTGTGGTTCTTAGTAATAGTATGTGGGTGTGTATCTGGCATTAAATGACATGTACTATATAGACAGCCTTATTGACATATTCTAATATTCTGAATTACATAGTTCAGAGTATTATGGAGTGATACAATGCCTGTATAGCTATAACAAGGGATTTTCTTCTCAATAATAGAGGGTCATAGTTTTTGCATTTAGGTGTTTATAAGAGTTAATGAAAGGCACGGGAGTGAGGAGCCCTACAAGCCAGCATTTTCAATTTTTCCACCCATCAGTGGCAGAATTCTCAGGTGAATTTCCACTCAGGAATCCCATTAAGGTGTTTCAGTTCCCTCCTTAACTTGGTCTTATTCTACATTAATCTTCACATCTTGTGTTTTAGGTCTGACAATGAGCTGATTATGAAGAGAATATTGAGTTCTACAATATATTTATCTGCCTTAATGGGAGTATCTAGGAACTCTTAACTCTTATATTAACTGTATCAAATGACATCTGGAATCACCTGGAGTGATATACTCATAACCAAGGAAAATAAGAGGGAGAAAAAGTCCAGCAACTCCCATCCCAATTCAGAACTCTGATGGGCTTCTAAATGTATGAAGCAACATATGGACAGAATGTCTTTATAAGGATAGAGCCAGAAGCCAGGCTGCTGAGTTGAGTATGCTGCTAAGTCGCTTCAGTCATGTCTGACTCTGTGTGATCCCATAGACGGCAGCCCACCAGGCTCCCCTGTCCCTGGGATTCTCCAGGCAAGAACACTGGAGTGGGTTGCCATTTCCTTCTCCAATGCTTGAAAGTGAAAGGTGAAAGTGAAGTCGCTCATTCGTGTCCGACTCTTCGCGACCCTGTGGACTGCAGCCTTCCAGGCTCCTCTGTCCATGGGGTTTTCCAGGCAAGAGTACTGGAGTAGGGTGCCATCACCCTACTTCTCCGGAGTTGAGTATATTTAGTTCTTATTTAAAATTTTGACTCCATTATATTGTCTTCTTCCCTCTTATCCTTGTTTAAGAAAAAGTCCTGAAGTATCAGGGCTACCTACTCCCTGATCAGGGAGTTTATTGGACAACCTAACTTGATGTATTAGTTGACAGAGATGTATCCCTAACTATTTATGGAAACAATTTTTTGTTTTGATCATGCTAGTTTAGTGGTATAAAAAATCTTCCAGGAGAAGGAAACCCCTTTCTGGTGGTAAGCTCTTCATCCTATAATTAAAGAATAGCAAGGTGGCCTTTTCTGAGTGCCTGCTGCTGCCTAGCGGTGATCTTGGGCTTTTTTGTCATTTATCAGTATGGCTTCCAGGTCCCATCCTTGCCAGCTGTCTGCTTCCTCCACTTACTCCCTCTTCACTGCAAGGCATCTAGCATGAGCTCTAGGGGCGAAGATGAAAACACAGGATGACAGCTACCTGAGCATACCTCCCCAAAGCCCATTCCCTTAAGCACCAAAAGTAAGGAGAGAACACTTTTGCTCTCAGAAGAAAGATTGCACGAGGGCAGTTTTTACATTGTCAGTTCTTTTCCTGTTTTATGTTAGACAGTCTTCTTTCCTTTGTTGTCAGCATGCCTGAAGATAAAAGATTTTTCTCTGTTTTAATTTTTTGTGCCTTCCTATCTTACACAATGTCTCAATCATAGATAGTTGGCTGAGTGAAAGCTGACTCATTGAGGATGACTAGATGGTCATGTTGTGTGTTTGGCTTGCTGGACCCTACAGTACTTGTTCAAATATATTTCATGCCTAAAGTCATGGCCATTACTTGCCTCTGTAACCAACTGTAATGGCTGGGATGATTTTGCAAGTGATACAGGATTAATCTTCAGTAAAGTAGAGTATTTTTCTAGTATACATGAAAGTGAAAGTCACTCAGTTGTGTCTGACTCTTTGCGACCTCATGGACTATACAGCCCATGGACTTCTCCAAGCCAGAATACTGGAGTGGGTAGCCTTTCCCTTCTCCAGGGGAATCTTCCCAACCCAGGGTTCAAACTCAGGTCTCCTGCATTGCTGGCAGATTCTTTACTAGCTGAACCACCAGGGAAGCCCTCTAATATGCATGGTATGACCTAAATTTGGATTTTCAGCAGGTCAAATCATGGCTCCTTGGACATTTTGCTTATGAAGAATCTGAAAGCCTGGCCTCAGAGTCCTCTCTGAGTGGTTTCCATTCATCCCAGCAGTAGATTGATTCCCCTGGGCCTACTGCTTCTCTGACTGGAGTTATTTATTTATAGATTATCTGATCTAATCACAAAGATATTTAAGTATTAAATATTAAAGTTAAAGATATTTAAGTAACCTTATGTTCCTCATGAGCAAGGCTCATATAATTGACCTCTCTCAATAGGGAGTATTTTCTGATAGATGACTCCAATTGTTTTTTTATTACATTTCATTTTTTCCCCTTAATAATAGCCAAATGGTTTTAACTGAGATATCATATGCTTAAGCCCTTTACATTAGTAAAGAAAACATGTGTTCTTAACTTATTTCACATGTTAATAAAATAAGTTAACTTGTTTTTACAAGTTAAAAATAAAACATGCCTACAATAAGTCAATAATAATAGTCAGTGATACACAAATATAAATCAAGGTACTTCTGTCATTAGCACTATTTTTTTTCTTTTTCTTTTTTTTTTTGAGAATAAAAACAAGCTATCAGGCATTAAAGAAAAAAAAAAGTTTTAAAGGTTGTTGGTTAGTAACTTCCAATCATGGGATATTCCCAGAATAAGACTTTGATAAGACATTAAAGAAAAACACACACACACATTCTGTTTCTCTTTTTCTCCTGCTCAAGCTTATCAGCTTTTAAAACAGTTACATTTTATTTAAACACTTAAAAAAATCAAATCACCCTCCCCCTCATATTTATATATGTATATATAAACAATAGTATTTAAGTTAATTATTATCTGGGACATTTCATACTATAAGGAAAAGGATAAAGCATAAGAAGACAACTGAGTTGTGTATCAAAGCAACACACAAGTGTGTTGTGTGTGGTACACCTGATTTTATAACTGGGGAGGAGAAGAGCATGGTTCTTTCCAAACAGCCTCGAAAGAGTTTGTTCATGACGTGGCTTCTGTCTCTTGCCATCACACAGGTATGTCTGACTCAGTGTGTTGCTGGACACACATTGTGGTAAAGATTGAATTTTTTTGTTGAAAGTCTGATTTACTCTCCTGTATAATCATTGTTTGTTGATTACATTGCATTACAGTATTGATTTCATGGTAGTGGGGATCAAATATATTAAAGTAATTTAGAATAGGAGGTTTGCAATGAATGAAGAAAGCTAACATGGCAACTGAATTTCTGGGGTGATTTTTTGTTTTTGGGGTGTTTTCTGTTTTGTCCTTGTAGGATAGATACATCTTTGACTCTGACCCATTTGTAGTACGGAAAGTTATCTTTTGAACTTTTTGGAATTAATACAGTTGACCAATTTAGGAGAATGTGCATTTGCATTTTGTTGTCTTCTAATGGCTATTTTGCATATTAAAGGTAAAGCCTTCCTTAAAATATGCAGTACTCTCTTGATTATGCCAGCTCTTTGCTCATTCTGTTAAGGCTATAAATAAAGCTTCTATTTAAGGCTGGCATTATATCAACCCACCTGCTTCTGAAAGAGAGAGAAAAAAAAAAATTAGAATCATTCAACCTGCAGATTGCTGTCACCTTGTAATTATGTGAATGGTAAGTCTTAACTTTTAAGTGTTCTGTGGGCTTAAGTGGAGGGCTTTTGAAAAAAAAGGAATTTCCGGTTTAACAATTAGGAATTTCTGAGTACCAATGAAAGGAGACTTTTCCTTGGAGAGAACATTCATTGATACGGTGTGACAGCAGCTGGGAGATGACAGTGGTGGGGCAGGGAGAGCTGGAGAATGCGGAATCCTTTCAGTGGTGGCATCAGGAAAGGAGGCAGGAATCGGGGGTGGGGGTACCAAAGCTTTCCTGTCTCCGTGAGCTGTCTCAGGGGACTCAGTGGTCCATGCTCTTTTACTCCTTCCTATTCAGTATGTTCTTAGGGAGAAGGTGGGGGGAGGGGGAGGGAGAAGAGGTCTTAAAGACTTTGGCCAACTGGAGAAGGGCAGTCTGGGGTACATGTAAGTTTGTCTTGATTATATTCCCATATTTTGGAAGAGGAACATCAATTTCAGTTCAGGCCTGTTTTAGAAAATCAAAGCTTTTACAAACTTCCTAATTGTCTTTTTTTTTTTTTTTTGGTACAAACATTTATCCTAGACAACTTGTTGAAAAACTTACAACACAGTTTCCATTCTCTGATGTTTTTTGAGAAAATATTCAGCTAGGTTTACTGCTATCAAAACAGAAAAGCCAACTTCAGATTTGGAAACCTATCTTTAATCGTTAATGGAAAACGCAGTTTACTTGGCTAAATCTTGCCAATCCAGGCCGATGGCTCCTCAACCTTTTTTGCTAGGTAATTTAGCTAAATATTGTGGTGAATCAGTTCACATTTTGATCTTGTTCATTGTGAAACTGTCCTTCCCTGTAGCGGGACTTTTGCTGGAGTGAGACTGAGAAGGCTCCCCATGGAATGGTTTTTGAAGGAGTTAGGGGAAGAGTAATAGAGTTTCATGTCAAATGTTTGCCAAAGTACTAGGAAGCACACTCTGCTACCTAATGTGGAACTCAGAAATCAACAAGTCAGACAATACTTCATCCCTCAAGGCCTTCCATAAACAATTGCAAGGATAACTCCAGAACTCCGCCTTCAGAAAATAGCAAGGATTTTAGTAGAAAGGATAGTACTCTTAAAGCCAACTGTGAAAAGTCAATGGAAATTACCAGGCACCTGATGTCTTAGTCTAATGGGGAATGTTTCTAAGACTTTACTCCCAGGAATAAAGGGATAAATCTTTACCTAAGTACTGTGTAGAGTGAATGGCTTTGGCCCCACATGTTTTGTTACTAGGTTCATGTGGCACAAAATCCATTTGGAATGGCTTATGTGAGTTCTATAAACATGACCTGGACATAGGTAATAGGGATAAAAAAAGACACTGATGAAAGTTGAAGAAGATGCTTCTTCAGTTAAGAAGATAACTATAAACATTAGAAAGGAAATAGGATTAAAATGGATTGACATGTCTCCCTCCAACCTTTCTTTAGACTTTTTTTATATATATATATTTTTTGGTCAGGACTTAGCCTTCTAAGTTGAAAATGATGTTTTTTTTTTTTTTTTTTTTTCTAGAAAGCTTCAAGACATATCTGTGATGCTGAATATCTTCTGAGAAAAGTTACTAAAGTTAAAGCAAATGTCTTGATGTGGAAATAAAGGGAGGTCCTGGAAGAGTAAGTAAATTTACATGGGGCTCCAGTAAATTTTTTTTATCCAGGATCACATCCTCTCTTTTCTATCTTATATATTTGTTCCTGAATGAGTTATGGAAAGTGACAAAAGTCAGGCTTAAAATTTAAGATTTGCAGGTGAGATTTAAATGATTAAAAAAAAATCATGCAAGATTATAATTTCTTCAGTTCTCCACTGAGAACTGAAGAGAACAGATTTGACCAAACAATGGAAAAAGAATCAACCTTGAAGACTGTAGAGCAAATCCTGAATGCCTTTATACTACTGTGTGGGGTGGGGGTGGGGTTGTTGGTGATAAGAAAAATTTCTGAGAAACTTAAGCAAAGCTAGAGTTATGAAAATGTCCTCTGGGACTAGGAAGTACAAGTCTTGGCAATTCTAGGGTTATATTTTCAAACTTTGAGAATATTTGAAAAACCCATAAATGCAATGACATTTTTTAAAAAGTAACATGAGAATTTGGAAAAGTAGAAATTACTTGCCAGAAACACATTAGGCCAAATCATTTGAGTTATCATACTCTAACAGAATAAATCAATTCTCTGACCATTAGGTCTTTAGCCAGGGAATTTTTCTTCTTGAAATTTAATGCCTGGAGAGTATACTTCATTGAAGATGCTTAATATACACAGAGAACTGGTCAACCTAGAATTAAATGCTGAGCCAAACAACTGTATTTCTTCTTGGGATAGTTTGAAAAAAAAATACTCGGGGAAGATTGATGACCCTTAGATGACTACTAGGGGAAAATTTGTCCCATGTGCTGATGTAAGATATTATTGTTTGTCACAGTCTAGTTGGATCTAATAAAGAGGTAAGCTGAAGTCACAAGGGGAAATTCCCTTTGTGAAGTTTGATACTAGAGCCTCAAAGTTCTAGTCATTGGAACCTAAGATCAAAGCTTTACAGTTATAAAAAGGAACCCAAGATCTGAACAGATAGAATGTAGAAAATCAAGTGGCCATTTCAGTTACCTGTAAATCCATTACTATGATGCTTCAGACAAAGTCACAGATCCTCCTAGAACTTTCTGGCCAGTTCATTTGTATGATCAGATCATTCATCCAAGTGGCGTACTTTTTGGTAATCCATTCGAACCCAATTCAAATAGTAATTTTATTCTTCTTGGAAACATTGGGTTTAGGAATAATTCAGAAGAGTACAATTCCAGTCTTAGGAATAATTCAGAAGAGTACAATTCCAGTCCAGTGTTAACTGAACTGGGTTCTGTGAAACTCTAGTTTTTCAAGATGTTTAACAGTTATATCATGGAAAGAAGTGCCTCATGCTCAAATAAGCTGGAGAAACCTCAAGGTAAGCAAAATTAAATAACATTCATGTTTATTGAACTTCTTAGAAGATTTATTAGGCTCAAATATATTTTGAACCTCTAAGAGGTTGTTACAGCATGCATCATTTCCCCAACTTATTAGTTTATGAGACTTTTTTGGAAAGAACACTTATTAATATCCTAAATAACTTGTTCCAGGGATCACAGTATATAAACCCCCAAGAGAGTGCAGTCTCTTTACTTCCTGTGGAATAATAACTAAATCTTTTCATGGATGGGTTGACTTTAATCCAATTTCATTTGCCTAAGCTTTTTGGTCCACTTTTGACAGAAAATAGCAGAATCTCAAAGCCCTGTTATTAACTGCTAAATGTTTCTCTCTCTCTCTCTATTTTTTTTTTTCCAGCTGGACAATTAGTTAAATACTTATTCCAAACAAAGTACTCTCCACTAACTTTTGGAAGACTCTCTGTCTACTTTAACTTTGTTCATTTTTAAATTTGAAAGATTCTGTTCCATTTCCATACAAGTTGGAACTGTGATAGAATTTATAGCAGGTCTTGACTCATTGTTAGATATAAATAAGGTAATTTCCATAAGAGGAAAATGAATTTCTAAATGGTTTATGATAATCATCAGGAAAGTCAAATGAAAAATTACTCAGGCAGTCCATTCTTCAATCTTTCTATCTCATTTCCACCCTTTATTAAGGGAGAAATGTGTTTAAACATGCTGCTATCCAGTTGGCAAAACAATTTTTGGACCTGTCACTTTTTTATTGGGGTCACTTTTATTTTACTGAAGTCACTCAAAATTTCAAATACGCAAAAAGTCAGCTCTTTGAAAGTTAAACTTCCAATGTGATATGTCAAGAAACAAATGCCAGACACCTTCTATTCCAGCTTACGCACTGTACCAAAGGGTGCTGTTTTTAAGGTTCCTCTCAAAGTGTGAAAAGTGTAGAAATCTATCTCTTCTATGCTAATTCATTATATCACATGTCATGAATACACGATAATCAGTGCTTTCCCAGATCATATGATTATAGTTGACCTTTGAACAAACTGGGCGTGAACTGTGCAGGCCCACTTATACACACATTTTTTTTCAACCATATATATTACAAGTATTGATACTATGCGATCTGAGGTTGGTTGAATCCATGGATGCAGACTTGTGGGCCAATTATCAGTTATATGAAGATTTCAACCGCACAGGAGGTCATTCCCCCCCTAACTCCCATGTTCAAGGGTCAGCTGTATCTGCTTTGAAAACCACTGACTTCAGCCAAATGGAATTATGTCTCATTTGAACCAGATCACTGGTGGGAATGGCATGATGCCATTTTTTAAGAACGATAATATTTTCACTTGAGTAACAATCATTAATACAAACTGAATTGGACAAATTCATTCAGAGGGGTGAAAGTGTCAGCATAGTTAACCTATTTATAGGAGTAAATGAGCTTTTCCTCAGTGGAGAAAAAAAAAATAGTAAGTGCTTTTAAATCCACCTTATTTTTTGCCACTTCTTTATAAACAAGACAGAGTCTTCTTTGTCTACACCAGACAGCTTTCAAAATAAAAATCAACATCTCCTCGGAAAGGAAGCAGAGAGACACCCTGGAGTTGTGCATTTAAGATGATACTGTGTGTAGAGTATTTGAATAGACAACATCAGAGGTGCAGTAGCCAGATGATTCCTCAGACTGGCAGTGACCCAGCCTTCAGACAACACTGTTTTTTAAACAGATCCTTAGTTGTATGGATCGTCCTGGTTTCTGTTGGCATCTGAGAAGAACTTATTATCCAGAGAGCTTTACACATCTGAATTTTTTTGATCTTAGCTATGAGCTGAATATTACCCTAGGAGTAGATATAAACATCACATCCTCTTCCCTTAGTAGCAATTGATGAAAGTAAAATCAAGCTGTGGTTAAAGGAATAAGTTTCATTACTGACACCTACCTTGCATTTTACAGATATAAACAGTGACACACCACTTTCTGGAGAAACCAAAGGCTTTGTTACAGTAAACTGGTCCAGTGTGATATCACAAGTATAAAAAATATTCCATTCTGTATCAAAACTAGGCACATGCCTTTATTTATAGTAACAGAAGTTAACAGAGTTGGGCATTTTTGCCTTGGGTCCTATCTCTTGGCATCCTACATCGGACAAAACTCATCTCTCCACATATATCCACCCATAACTCCAGGGATCTAGTCTCAGGGTTATCTCTATGTAAAGGAAGGTGAAGTCACACTTGGGTCAATAGTGGTGTGTAACTAAAAAGCACAACCTCTCATTCATATTGCTTTAAAACATATACAGCATATATGTTTCCAAAAAAAAAAAAAAGAGAAGAGTAAAGAATATACTGATTTCTTTGTGGTGTTGAACCAACAATATGGGATGATGCAAGGCTTTTAACAAAGGAGAATCATAGATACAAATTTTTCTGTCGAGTATGGTTTAGACAAATGTGTCTTTTTAATACGTAAATCCTACATTGTAGGTTGTTCCTTTTGATTTCTTCTTTTGTTTTTGCAGTGGTAGAAAAGGTTGAGTAACTGTCCACGAGCATGAGCCGAAGCTTCAGGTTCATTACTGAGATCCCCAGAATGCCAGTATTTGCAATGCAAACAATTAGTACCCCACTGTGTGAAGGGCTCTGACACATGCCTGCCTGCCTCTAGGTGGAGCGTCTCCATCACAAGTCCTCCTGCTTCTGCGGACCCTGCTTTGACACAGGGGAAGCTGCACTAAGCTGCCTTTTAACCTAGTACTTTTCTTGTGCCAGGCCATCTCACTGGTTACAGACAATGACACGGAAACAATAGTTGGAGCGGCCAACCCTCAAATCATTTTCATGTTGAACCTCCTGGGTCCAGCCACCTCCCCTTCCACGACAGCACCATTGTTTTTTCGGGGCACGTACTCAAGGTCAATGCTGTTTTTGTGTTTGCCTTTCCCTCGGCTCCACACAAAAAGGAGAAGAAAGCAAAATAACACCACTCCCAGGAAGGTGAAACAGCCCATGGCTGTCGACACCAGTATTGTCTTAAGGTCCAGGGAGAAAGTATTGGCATTGGTGCCATTGGAAATGGTGTCATTGGAGTCGGTCATGTACATAGGGGTCCTGTTGGCATAAAGGAAGCGGTCTGAGGCGAATCCTTTGACAGTTAAGGAGGCCGTGAAGGTGTCGTTCCCGGCAGCATTGCTAGCGATGCAGACATACATCCCGCTGTCTTGATCCTGGGCGAAGCGGATCTCCAAGGTGCCATCACCCAGCACGGTGGCTCTTCCATTGGACTTGGTGGTGATGAGCCGCCTTCGAGGTGTCACCCAGGAGATCACAGGCTGAGGGTCTCCATCAGCATTACATTCCAGCTGGACCGTCTGCCCCTCATCCACAAGCAGGTGCTGCAACTTCTTTTCACGGATTTTGGGTTTTTTGCAGGTGAAGTAAAAAGAAAGGGCAGTGCTGTGGAAATCTTTGAATGACCTCTCACGGATAGTGTCTGGGCCAGCACACATGGGCTGCTGGCCACCGAACTGCAGGGTTGGGTGCCGCTGCAGGATCCATAGGAGACGGCAGTCGCAGGCCAGAGGATTGTTGTTAATGCTCAGGACCTCCAAAGCCCTCGGGGAGGAGAAGACGTTCTCTTCCAGAGTTTCCAGAAGGTTCTGAGACACATTGAGCACACGAAGGAAGCGGAGCCCTTGGAAGGAGTGAGGCTCAATGGTGCGGAGCTGGGCCCCCACTATATGAAGCTCTTGGAGGCGGATCAGGTCAGAGAACATGCCTGCCTCAATAGTGCTGATGGGATTGTAGGAGAGGTTCAGATGGGTCAGGTAGACCAGGTGTTTAAAGGCAAGGAAGGGGATGGTGGATAGGTTGGTGTTGGTGATGGAGAGGGAGGTGAGGTTGAGACCGTAGAGGCTGTTGGCAGGCATCATATCCAGTAAAGGCCAGTAGTCAATCTCGAGATGTTTCAGGTGGAACAGTCTTTTAAAGGCATACACGGGCATGTTGTTGATATTGAGATGCTTCAGGTGCAGGCTGATGAGGCTGCGGAGGTGTGAGAGGGCTTCTGTGGGTACTGCAGTGAGGTTACATTTCTCCAGTGTGAGCTGCTCCAAGCTAAGCAGCCCACTGAAGGCCCGGTGTGATATATAAACCAAATCGTTGTCCCCCACTTCCAGAGACTTCAGGTTATGCAAATCCTGGAACATGTAGTCCAGTAAAATGACAATCTTATTCTCACTAATGTCAAGCTTGGTGAGGTTGGAGAGGCCCGTGAAGACCCCCAAAGGGACCAACTTTAGGCGATTGCCCTTCAGGCGGAGAGAACGCAGGTTGAAGAGATTGTTAAAGGCTCCTGGCTCCACATTGGCAATGATGTTGTCGCTCAAGTCTATCTCCTCCAGCAGAGGGTAAGAGATGAATTCTTCGGGGTTGATGCTTTTAAGCCTGTTCTTGCTGAGGTCCAAGATTTTGGTCTCGATGGGAATGCCCTCTGGGATGGCGATCAACCTCCTCCTGTGGCAGCTAACAGATTTGTTCTGGGCCGAGCACTCACAGCGAGCAGGGCAGCCAATGGTGGATCCCATGAAGATTAAGACCACAGCCAGACCCAGGAATGGCTGCCAACATGATAAGGCCGTGTGAAGCATGACTCCCCGTCTTAGTCTACACCTTGGTCACGGGCCTGCAGGAGAAGGGGCCAAAGAAGGGAGGAAGAAAAACTGAGTTAGGAAATAGATAGGCGAAGAGACATAAAGGAGACAGTGAGTACAATGAAAAAGACCCTAGATTTGGAGGGCTGCAGATCAGATCTGACCTTTAAACCTGAGAGCTGCCATCATTAACATGATCATGGGTAAGTTATTAATATTTCACCTCCCTGTACTTCAGTTTTATTGGCTGTAAAATGGAAATAAGAGGGACAGTAATAGTACCTTTCCAGAGTTATGACAGCTTCAGTACTGAACAACTCTGTATGTGTGCTGCTGCTGCTGCTAAGTCTCTTCAGTCGTGTCCGACTCTGCATGACCCCATAGACGGCAGCCCACCAGGCTCCCCCGTCCCTGGGATTCTCCAGGCAAGAACACTGGAGTGGGTTGCCATTTCCTTCTCCAATGCATGAAAGTGAAAAGTGAAAGTCAAGTCGCTCAGTTGTGCCCGACTCTTCACGACCCCATGGACTGCAGCCCACGAGGCTCCTCTGTCCATGGGATTTTCCAGGCATATTGTGTTCAACTCTCTGCGACTCCATGGACTGCAGCCCTCCAGGCTCTTCTGTCCATGGAGTTCTCGAAATACTATTACAGTGTCTGGCACAGACTGGTGCAAAACCATACATTTTGCAAAAGGCTTTATTTTGAACTTAAAGGACGGAAGCAGAGGTCAGTGGCTTTATGCAGTTTGAATCAGTGTCTGTATCTCTGATGTTTTGATGTCATCCTCTTCAAAATGAAGCTAATAGAAGCTTCACTGAACATTAGGAACCTTGTGTTCCAAGTACAAAACAAAGTTACATTCAGTGAAAGAGGTTGAGATGTTTTACCTTCATATGTAAATATTCTGTTAAAGTGAAAGTGTTAGTCATTCAGTCATGTCAGACTCTTTGCCACCACATTGACTGTAGCCGACCAGGCTACATCCATGGAATTTTCCAGGCAAGAATACTGGAGTGGGTTGCCAGTTCCTTCTCCAGGGAATCTTCCAGGCCCAGGGATCGAACCCGGGTCTCCCGCGTTGCAGGCAGATGCTTTACCATCTGAGCTACCAAAGTCCCTTTTAACTAGAAGGTGTACCTCTTTCAGAATTCAGCAAATTTTGATTTATAGAGGGTTTTTCTTTTTGGAGGAAATCAAAAAAAATCCTCAAAATCTCCCTGACCTCTTCATGTTTATCATAGGTATGAGGCATCATAGTGGCTATGAAGATGAAAATTCTTTGAGATTTTTGGGTTAAATATGTAACAGTGGGAAGAGTCATTATTTTAAGAAAAAAAGTCTTTAAATAATAAATGAACATTTTTTTCGTATTCAAATTCAAACCCATTAAACCTGTTAAGCTGAAATTAAATAGATATCAAACAAGATTGGAACTATGTTTTAAATGTATGTCATTAAGCAGACGCTGAACTTACTGCTCAACTGAATAGTGAAAAGTATGTTACGGAGAAGTATGAACCTGAGATCCCCAGGGGTGTGCTTCATCCATGGACACCATGTATACTCAAGGGCAAGTAATTTAAAGTAATATTTTTAGATATAAAGGTATTTGATAAAACTTCAGCATTCACTGCTGAATCGTTTAAGAGTATAAATCTTCAATCAGTGTTTACATATGTCTATGTATATATAACTATGTCTGTATCTAAACACATCTATCCATAAAAATGACAAGTAAGAACAAACTGAAAGTGAATGAATCTCTAGAAAAAATGGCCTCAAAATGTAAGACAAAAGCAAAAATGCAGAAAGTGCTAGTAAAATCAATTAGAGGTGAGATAAGATTTAATTTTGCCACATCTTTTCCAATATTTCTTTGTAGATCAAACTAAAGTCTGTCTTGAAAACCAAAAGAAATCCACTGAGAAATTATTAGAACAAAGAGAATAAGTAAATTAACATATAATAAAAATAATGTGTGTATATATATATAATTTAGAATCATATAAATCATTTAGAAAATATTACTGTATAAGATGATTCCAGTCATAGCAATTCTGAAAAAGTCAAATCTTTAGAATAAACTAAGAAATACACAGAGTATTACAACCATTCAGCCCTAATGAGGAAACAAAACTTACTAAAAAGAGGGATATAGTATATATTTCAATAGAAAGATTTAAAATTATAAAGATAATTCTCAATAAATACAGTTCAAAGAATATTTTTGGATTTGAAAAATTCTCAGGTTAATTTGGAAGAATATAAATATGAGACTAATCGGAAACATCAAAAATTAGTAATAAAAACACTTATGAAAAATTTAAACATAAATTACAAAACTATGATAAAAATGAGCATCATGCTGGCATGAAAACACACAGTGAATGAAACAGACAGTAAAGAATTTTATCTAAATGGATTTGAGAAGTCAGCATACATGAAAAGTGGCATTTTAATCCAGTGAGAAAAATACAAATAACTAGGAATTTAGTGGGAAAAGTTGTACATCAGCTTCACTGGTTCCAATAAAATAAATTCCAGATGAGGGATTAAAATGAAAGAACAAATAATATACCGGAAGAAAATTCTTTAATTTTATAATAATAGAATTGAAAAGCCTTTTCTATGACGAAAGCTAGCACGCATGAAAGAAAAGAATAATCTATTCAACTGTGTGCATTTGAAAAAAATTTAGTATAACAAGCAAGTAAACACACCCACAAAGGCAATTGCTAAAATGGAGATTATCTTTTAGGCTTCTAATAGATAAGGGATTAAGCACAGTACTAAGCAAACAGTTCTTATTAATCCATAAGGACAAGAGGTGGATGTCAATAGAAAGCTAGGCAATGAGTGTAATAAAAGCTAAAAGCAGCTAATGTATGAAAAGCTGACCAACTTCACTTAAACAGGAGTATAACGCCTCTGCCCATCAGATTGACAAAGGTTAGTGACTGAAGAAACTGATATAAGAAATATAAACTGGTGTAACCATCAGGAGGTAGAGGTATGACGATGAGGGGGTTAAATGATGCATTAAGTTTAATACGTTCATCCCTTTAAACCATTTTCTTAAAACATCTTCAAAACCACTTTACTGAGTAATGATTGCCATACAGAAACTGTGCAAACTGTACACACTTGATGTATACAATTTGAGTTTGGAGAGAAGTACATATCTGGGAAATCATCACCACAATCTATACCATAAACATGTGTACCATCTCCAAAAGAGGGCGGACCTTCTCTTCTTTCCTAAAAATGTATCATAGGGAAATAATTTAACTCATGTGCATAGATATTTGGTGCAGGCTTGTCTCTAATATAGGAAACCTGGAAATATGTAATATTAGGATCTTAGTTATATGTTAAGATACAATCATACTACAGAATATGTGGTGGTGGTGGTGTAGTCGCTAAGTCGGGTCTGACTCTTGCGACCCCATGGACTATAGCCTTCCAGGTTCCTCTGTCCATGGGACTCTCCAGGCAAGAATACTGGAGTGGGGTGCCACTTCCTTCTCCAGGGGATCTTCCCAACCCAGGAATCGAACCCAGGTCTCCTGCATTACAGGCAGATTCTTTACCAGCTGAGCTATGAGGGAATATGTAGCCAATAACATGGAAGACTTAGGTCTGTACTTGTTAACATGGAAAGATGAATAGATATATACCCCTTTTTGTGTGCATGAATATATACAAACGTGTATTTCTATGTATATTCCTATATTAGGAATTTTATATTCCTAATATAGGAATATATGTGTATAATATAAATATTAATATACATAAATGCATGTTTTTATATAGGGATATAGAAAATATGTAACATAGTATATATAATATAGGAATTTACATATAGGAATATATGTAATATAAATATATTACAGTATATTATATATAAATATATATTCCTATATAGAAATATATAAATATTAATATATTATTTATAATACACTCTATATATAATGTAATTCATAATATATAGGTAATAATACATTAATATATACATTTATATATATTCACACACAAAAAGAAATATATATTTCTTAATTTTTATATATATATATAGGAATATAGTTATATATATGGGGTTTCCCAGGTGGTGCTAGTGGTAAAGAATCCACTCACCAATGCAGGAGACATGAGACATAGGTTTGATCCTTGGGTTGGGAAGATCCCTTGGAGGAAGAAATGGCATCCCAATGAGAATCTGCCTGCAGTGCAGGAGACCCTGGTTCGATTCCTGGATCAGGAAGATGTGCTGAAGAAGGGAGAGGCTACCCACTCCAGTATTCTGGCCTGGAGAATTCGCAAAGAGTTGGATATGACTTTCACTTTTTCAGTATTTTTGCTGGGAGAATCCCATGGACAGAGAGCATGGCAGACTACAGCCTCTGGGGTTGCAAAGAGTCAGAAACAACTGGGCATCTGAGCAGTCATATATATAGACAAGAATAAAACTAGGAGTATATAATGACAATGTTGACTATAGTAATTATTTTGAGATGGAAATCACCTCTAATCCCTCCATTTTCTTATAAATTTACATGCATTCTATTTTCCCCACAATATAACTTGTATTACTTTTATAATTAGAAAATAAAACTATTTTGATTTTTGAAGTTGTTTTCACATGTAAAAAGTCATAGATACATTTAACAATAAGGGGTCAAATTTGTGTTGACATTTCTAAAGATTATTTGAGCTTTCAAGAAAGTCTTAGCATCAGCTTGCCAATTCTAAAAGTTTGCTGGGATATTGATAAGAATTGTATTGAATCTATAGTTTTTTGTGGAGAACTGATAGTGTGACAATGTTCAGTTTTTGAATATAATGGTACTCTCAATTTATTTAGGTCTTTAATTTCCTTCAGGCTTCCCTGGTGGCTCAGACGGTAAAGCGTCTGTCTGCAATGCAGGAGACCCGGGTTCGATCCCTGGGTTGGGAAGATCCCCTGGAGAAGGAAATGGTAGCCCACTCCAGTATTCTTGCCTGGAAAAATCCCATGGACAGTGGAGCCTGGTAGGCTACCATCCATGGGGTTGCAGAGTCAGACACAACTGAGCGACTTCACTTTCACTTTCTCTTCAATTTCTTTCAGCAAATGTTTCTTCCTTTTTAACTTCTATATCTTTATTTTTGTACCTTTCTGTGTTCGCTATTACCTCTAAGATGATGTTGAATAGAAGTGCTGAGAGCTGTCTGCCTTATTTTGTTCCCAATCTTAAGATGAATCATTTTTTTTTTCACCATTAAGTTTGATGTTGGCTATGTTTTAGTGTTTTTTTTTTTTTTTTTTTTTTTAAATAGATGCCCTTCATTAGATTGAGGAAGTTCTCTTCTCTTCCTAGGTAACTAGAATTTTTTTTTTTTTTTTACCATAAATGAGTTGTTGAATTTTGAAAGATGCTTTTCTGCATTTATTGAAATGGTCTTATTATTTTTCTGTATTATTATTTCAACATGGCAAATAATGTTAATTTTTTTGAATGTTAAACCACTTTTGAACTCCTGGTATAAACCCCACTTTGTATGAAGTCTGTGTACATACACACTTATATTAGGTTTGTTTTGCTAGTATTTGGTAAATAATTTTTCTATTTCATGAGAATCTTTTCTCTGTCTTTTACATCTCTCATGATATGTTTATGTAGTATTAGTATCAGAGTAATAGAGACCTCATAAAATCAGTTGGAAAATGTTTCTTTGGCCTCTGTATTTTGAAGGGTTGGTATAGGATTGTTATTTCTTTCTAAAATATTTAATAGAATTTACCTGTGAAACCAAGAGTTTTCTTTGTGGGAATGTTTTGAAGTGTAAGTCAATTTCCTTTGTAGATATTGAAATATTTAGATTTTCTATTTCTTTTTTGTGTCAATTTTGGTAATGTGTTTAAGGAATTTGTCTATTTCATCAAGATATGAATTTATTTGGCGGAAGTCAAAGTTTCCCTATTCTTTCAAGCTCTGTAGGTCATTGCTTTTACTCTGGATATGGGTAAGTTGTACATTTCCTTTTTCTTGATAAGCTTTGCTAGAATTTTGTCAATTTTATTGAACTCTTTTTTTTTTTTTTTTAAGTTTCCTAGGGTAGAAACTTAGATCACTAATTTGGGGCCTTTTTCCTCCTCTAATATAAGTTTTTAAAATTATAACTATTCCTTCATGCGTTTTATATCCTTTCATAAACTTTAATATATTTTAAAAGACATCAGTCAAAATTTTTTTCAAAATTATTTTTCTATTCCCATCTTTGACCTATGGACAGTGTAATTTTGAGTTAACTTCCAAATATTTAGGTCTTTTCTAGATGCTGCTGCTAAGTCACTTCAGTCGTGTCCAACTCTGTGTGACCCCATAGACGGCAGCCCACCAGGCCCCCCCGCCCCTGGGATTCTCCAGGCAAGAACACTGGAGTGGGTTGCCATTTCCTTCTCCAATGCAGGAAAGTGAAAGTGAAGTTGCTCAGTCGTTTCCGACTCTTAGCGACCCCATGGACTGCAGCTCACCAGGCTCCGGTGTCCATGGATTTTCCAGGCAAGAGTGCTGGAGTGGGGTGCCATTGCCTTCTAGATGCTGAGTTATGTATTTTTACCAATAAATGTCAGCCTTCTGAAATCTACTGAGATTGTCTTATGGACCAGCATGGGATCAATCTCTGACCATCCCATGTGTACTTAAATGTGTATTTGCTGTTTGGTGGTGTAGTGGGCCACAAAAACTGTGAAAATTAATATGGTTGCTTATGTTAATAAGGATTGCAAAAATCTTCACTTTTTCTAAGTTATTCTATATATCAGTGACAGAAATATGTGTTAAAATCTCCAGCTATGAATTTGTCTACATCTCTCTTAGTTCTGTAGCTTTTTTCCCCTACATATTTTGAAATTCTGATATTAAGCAGATGTTTAATTTCTGATTTAGTGATTTTTTTTCTTATCATGAATAGTCCATCTTTGTCTCTAGTAATACTTTTTGTCTTTAAGTCATTTTGAATGATGAACACAGCAACTCTAGCTTTTCAAGCTTAATGTTTCCATGGTATATATTTTTCCATATGAAACTTTCAACATATTGGTATCTCTGTAGTTAAAGAGCATCTCTGCCTTTTGTTAGGTTGCTAACTCCATTTAAATAGAATATAATTACTATATGGCTGCAATTAAGCATGCCATTTTGTTATATGTTGGCCATTTGTCTCTTGAATTCTTTTGTTTCTCTCAGTCTCCTATCTTCTGTTTTAAACAATTAGGTTTTAAAACGTATGTTTGCTTCTGGGCCTTTTGGCTGAGATCAAGTGTAGTTTTTAAGTGTGCATTGCAATTCTTCTTTCTGTATTTATTTATATTATTTTTTATTTGTTGCTGTCTGATTTAGAGTATACATCTTTCATTTACCACAATTTATACTTTTTATTGAATTGCTTCAGGTAAAATATATAGTAGACTTGCAACAGTATATTTTCATTCACAAAAGGTATAGTGAGTTCCAGACAAAAGGAACAGTATGTGCAGAGGCATGAGAACAATGGAGAACACCCTGTGATTGGGGAATTAAAATATGTAGTCCAGAATGGTTTGAGCAAAACCGGAAGAGAAATGGAGGGGAAAAGAGGCTGAGAGGTAATTAGAGGAGTGATTTACAAGGGGCTTGTAAACTGTGATAAGCTGTTTGCACTTTATCCTGAGGGCAATGGCAAGCCATTAAAGTGGTTTATGCTAAGGAGTGATATGAACAGATTTACATTTGGGGAAGATTAATCTGACCGCCATGAAAAATAGACTTGCAGGAGGGGAAACCTTGAAGCTGGAAACTCAGGAGGCTATTGCATTATTCAAACCAGAACAAAGCAGGTTCACAGGAGTAGTCTTCAGTAAGTGGACAGATTCAAGAGGTGTTTTGAGGCCAAATAGAAATGTTTTCTTTATGAATTGACTGTGAGGGGTGGAGAAGAGGCAAAGATGAGTTCTAGCCTTCTGACAACTGGATGGGACCTGGTGTCATTCACTGAGATGGCAAGTTTAGCAGTAACAAGATGAGGAATTCAAGTGTCTCAAATGTGTCTGTCACTGGGTCAAGATATGTGGGCCGAAGGATTTTCCACTCTTTGAAAGTAAAATTTTTCAGATACTTTTGGGGGCATTTCTTTGGTAGGGCTGGGAAAATGTACATTTTATTACAGATTTTATGTTCAAGATAGAAGTTTTATTTCACACTTTGTACTTTTCATTTTGATTTATGATAAAGAATGAGCCATATAAATTCCACTGCTGAGTGTAGTTTTGTCTGCTAGAGTTGCATGATCTATATATCATCACCAGTTAGATAAGGAGATAACTGGCATCCTATTTTTGGTTTATTTCAGTAATGGTTTGGGAAAATGTTATTTCATTGTTTGGATCCCTTAATCAGGCTCTGTGTCCAACATGGAAATGACAATATCTTATTTAACCATGGCTGCAACTCAACCAGAAAGGAGTTCAACGAAGGTATATAGCTTTGAGTATCATTTTCCTTAAAAATTTGTTCTTTTGGTTCCAAAGTGAAGGACCATCACAACGAAGGATGGATAAGTGCTCAGCAAGCAGGCAGCAGATAAGCTCCTTTCACTTGTGGGCAGCTCCTCCATTCTACTTCTGTCTTTCAGCTAAGCAGAAGTAGATAATATGAGGCCGTATCTCATCGCAGTTCTTTGATGTATATAGTTTGGAAACTGTGCAGGAAGGTTGTGCTTTATTATTCTTATCACAATACTTCTTAGGTTTAGTCTAGAAGGACAAACTGCTGACTCCACTTAGCTTCCACTGTCAGCGGAAGTCTTACAATCAAAGCTTGCGCTCAATGTCTGACTGTGACCATGGTCTGATAAGATGAACTTCATTTCATTAAGAGTAGAGCAGGAGACTAAAATCCGCAGGAAGCCACCTAGGGCCTTTCCATTAATTCTGATCAAAGGCTGATTTGATTTTTGGCTCAATGATAAGTGCCTTTTTAAACCTAGTGTACGAAGTTGGGATATTTTCTTGCTTATATTTTTTGTGTGCTGAGTATATTTTGCAACTCATTGTATTAAAGCATGAAACAAACAAAACCAAAGGACTTCACAATGGAAAAACAGAAACGATATTTGAGTGCAATATGTAACTCTGAGTTTGACGTCTGTTAGCTGTGGGATGTGGGTAAGCTGATACAATATCTATGATTCTCAGTATTTCATATGCTAATTTGCGGTCATAAAGCAGGATAAATGTGATGATTAAAGGTGGTGTGTGTAAGGTGACTGCCATAATTATTTTAATGGGAGAATGGTTTGTTGAAACAGTATCTGTCAGAATATAAAGCGTTGCCAAGGAGACATGGATTTCCTCTGAAGACAGATTTGGAAGATACTGAACAAGGAAATCCTCTAAAGGATGATACAGTTATAAAGAGAAAAAAAGGAGTTTCCAATAGCTATCATTTTAAAGAACATAAAGGAGAAGAGAAAGAGATGATGATGGCTGTGTGTTGTTTAAAAAGAAAACCTAGAAGAGAGACAGCTACTTTGACAGATGCTAAGGTGATGAGAAACTTCTTATCCTGAGAATTCTATGATTAATTTAGTTTCCTGACTGGCATCTGAACAAGGGCACACAGCAATAAATGGATGGCACCGAAAGCTCTTTAAACCTTCACACAAACAAACTATAGCTTTACTGGAAATAAATAAATGAACCTATTTCCCAAGTGGAGAGGGGTGGGTGATGAGGGAGGGAGGTGGGGGAAGAAAGGAATGTAAAGGATTTAATAATAATAAAAAAGTGTCCAAAATATATGAGATAACTTCCAGGTGTCTAAAACCATAAATTCATAAATACTGGTGTGTGTCCAAATCAGATACTGAAGAGTTGTGACAGTTGTATAAAACACGTGAAAACTAAGAGAAATCAATTTTAGCGTAAGTTGCGAAAGTCACCAGGGTTACCTAAGTTCTTTGAAGGACCTGAGTGAACTTGAGATTGAACCCCAAAGTCCCCAACCTGGTGGGGAACACTGGACTTGAACTGTTTTTCTGCAAAATGAAAATTATCCTTCTGTGTGATTTCTAGTTACCCTCCAAAGTATTTTTACCTTTTTTCTCTCAACGTATTTTTGATAGGGAGGAAATGGAAACTTTCAACATCAAGACTCTTCTTTTAATATTCAAGGAGGAAGTGGAAACGGCCAACATGAAAGCCACGTTTGGAGGATATCTGATGTGTCTTATATTTTCTAAACAAAATGGGGTGATAAATTACAAATGGGGTGATAAAATTGCTCAGTGGTTTATGCAGGTAGGTGAACAGTTATCTACCATTGTAGATATTAATCATATGCAGATGACCAATTCTGTAAATAGCTAAAAGTAAAATTTTGATCTTGAGTCATTTGAATGGAGACTGTTGGCTGCTTGCAGTTACCACTTGATTTAAAGTCTCTCTCTATATATGAAAATTAGCTGTTAATATGAGTTCATGCAATGAAATTTATGGGAAATCATACAGTTAGTAAACTGGACAAGCAGGACTCATGGATGTAGTTGCATAGTACCTTAAATTTCCCCCCCTGTTTTCCCTTTATAATTAATTCAGGAGAGGTATGAAGGCAAAAGGAGAAGGGGACGACAGAGGACAAGATGGCTGGATGGCATCACTGACTTTATGGACATGAGTTTGAGTGAACTCTGGGAGTTGGTGATGGACAGGGAGGCCTGGCATGGTGCAGTCCATGGGGTTGCAAAGAGTCAGACACGACTGAATGACTGAACTGACTGCCTGAGGGCCCATGAGCCTCCCAGATGACATGATAGTAAAGGACTAATATAACATCCATACTGGCTTTCTCATGCCTGTTGCCCTCATTGGCATGGGGAAAATTCATTTGTAAAAATGATGGGTAAAAACCCATCAATGTAGAGAAACCGCAGTACAGCAGCAGCTTCCTTTCCTGTATCACAGAGAGACAATCAAGCCTAACAATTATCCTCTAGATTTCTTAGGAAGAAGTCAGACCAAAGTTGTGGTGTGCCCTTAACTACAGTGGAAGACTGAAGGATTCCAGCAGAGCCTGTTGAAGCACTTACCTCCTGACCTGTGAAGAAAGGGTAAGCACCCTTCTTGCTTGCGAGTTATTTGCCTAACAGTGCAGGTGGCGTGAGTGGTAAAGAACCCACCTGCCAATGCAGGAGACTTAAGAGGCATGGGTTCTCTCCCTGGGGTGGGAAGATCCCCTGGAGGAGGGCATGGCAACCCACTCCAGTATTCTGGCCTGGAGAATCCCATGGACAGAGGAGCCTAGCAGATTATGGTCCAGAGGGCCGCAGAGAGTCGGACACAACTGGAGCAATTTACCATGTATGTACAGTTATGGAGTCAGTATTTCTGTGCACTTTTTACTTCACAGGCAGAGGTCTCAACCTTTACCCTGTACTTCTTCCATCCTTTCTCACACATTTTCACTGTATACAATTCATCTCAAAGAAATAGCAACTATAAGTATTTTTGTTACAAAAAAATTTAATAGTAACACTTCCTTTTAACAACAGAGAAAACCACAAAATTCCCTCATCTTCCCTCTGGGCTATGCTTTGGTATCTTTTTTCATGGTTCTGAAACAGCTTTGCACTGGACTGTATCTACTTCAAAACATGAGTTCATTTTGTATTCAAGTGACTAGTAAACAATTAGCAAAGCTTGTCCTAAGTCATCAATTAATAGTTTCTGTTTAATCTTTCCTGAAACCAGAGAGCCCTCTGTTCTTGTATTTATTTTGATCTCTTTGAAATGCAAATCATTTGCTCTTCTGCTGTAGTTCTGAGTCTCCTTTTGGCCTACATAGAAATACTTGGACATAAAGAAGATGCCTGTTCTACTTAAACCTTTGAGAGATGAAAATGGTTTTTGTGTAGCTTTGAGATGTATCTCTTTGAAATTAATATTATTAAATGTAGGGTAGTTGGCTCAAGATGCCTGATGGTCTCAGAAATATATTATGAAGTGCTTCAAATCTATACGGCAGTATAGGTTAATGGCTAAGAACCTAGGAATGCAATAATAAAAATGTGTTTATACCTTAGCCCTTTCTTAGTCTCAGTTTTCTTATGTCTAAAATGGGAATAATTGTAACTAAACTTGGGCTTCCCTGGTAACCTAGTAGGTTATCATAACAGTAAAATGTGAGACTGTATACGAAGTCGGCACTCCATACACGTTAACTAATATTATTGTTATTATTCAGAGAAAGAGAAACATTATTAAGTGGTATCTCCTAGACATGTAAACTCTCAACTGAAGAGAGTACTTACAAACATTTCCCCAGTAAAGAGTTGCCTTCAGGGACTTGCAATCTGAAAGCACTGGATTAGTTTATTAAGGTAGATATTCATGTCTGTTAAGTATTTCATATTACAAATGAACAAACTGAGGTGACCACAATCTTGGGCAAAAATTCCTATTAATAAGTTACTTAAACCCCTCTGACAATAGAGTTAGGAAGAGCTATAAAATAAATGCCTCCCTATGGAATGAAAAAAAGGTTGGCTGCCTTTCTGTGGTAATTATCCCTCAGGATCCACCTAGGCCAATCCCTATGAAATATGTGACCACAGGGGCCCATTTCTTATTATTAAGAAATTTTACTTGGGAAAATAACAGAATTCTTCTCTATTTGATCTTAAGATTTAAGGATCTGAAGGGGAAACTACTTATCTATTGTTCCATGAAAAACTGGACTCTCTGAAGTGTGGGTATTCCTGGATGAAGGGACTCCCTCTGGAGATTACCTGGTTTTAATTAGTTGGTGCTGCAGTCACCAAGACCTTTTTGAAAGCTCCTCAGACAAGATAGCTGTCTCAAATCCCATATGGAACACTCTGGAAATGAACAAATATAAATTTCTTCTAGCTGTTCTAACACAGTAGTTTAAACCAGTAGTTTATTAGTTCTGGTTCAAGAAAACACTAAGGGACTTGTGCCTGTGCCTTTCGTAGCTCCACATTTTCCTAGACCGTTTAAGTCCTTGCCATGCTCCATTTTCAGATGGAGAAAGACCAAGAGGATTCTGGGTAAGAGGTTTTCATGAACCAAACCTGACAATAGCACTCATCATTTTTGCTGTCATTTCACTCCCCAGAATTCAGTCATGTGGGTACACCTATGCATGGGAGTCTGGGAAAGGAAGTTTTAGCTATGTGCCTGTGAGGAAGAGGAAGCAGGCTTGGTAAGTAGCTAGCTATTCTCTGCCAATATATAGAGATATAGATATTAAGTAGCAATTTAGTATGCACGGCAGAGAACGCGATGGCACCCCACTCCAGTATTCTTGCCTGGAAAATCCCATGGACGGAGGAGCCTGGTAGGCTGTAGTCCATGGGGTTGCGAAGAGTCAGACATGACTGAGTGACTTCACTTTCACTTTTCACTTTCATGCATTGGAGAAGGAAATGGCAACCCACTCCAGTGTTCTTGCCTGGAGAATCCCAGGGACGGGGAGCCTGGTGGCTGCCGTCTATGGGGTCCCACAGAGTCGGACATGACTGAAGTGACTTAGCAGTAGCAGTAGTATGCATGGATATATTTTAAGCTTCTATTGTTTATTTATAAGTTAATTCTTGAAAGGCTGTAGGCATCTGGAAAATTATCTGTTTAAAATATCATTGCAGTTTTACATTCAGTGATTTTGCTTGTATTTCTCCAAATGTTAAAAAAAAAAATATCTTGCCACATTACAGTTCAAATCTGGTGCTTATTGATATAACTATCATTGCCAGATAGAGAATTGCACCTAAAATTTCCATTTATGTGCCTATTTTGTTAAGAACATTAAGTCATATTACTAATAATGACTTAGTAATATCTAGGTAAAACTCAGTCATTTTTTGATTCCTGGGTGATAGGAATTTTATCATTTTTTTTAGTGACTTTGTAGATGAGAAAATGAAAGCAAATGATTTTATTTTCAAGCCATATGGCAAAAAAGCTAACTAAGAATGCATAATTTTTATATCCCAAGACAATAGATTTGCCTCTAATTTTAGTAGACACTTGGGGATTTTCCTTTATTTTAGCAATTAACTGATGACTGATGCGAAGAGCTGACTCATTTGAAAAGACCCTGATGCTGGGAAAGATTGAAAGCAGGAGGAGAAGGGGATGACAGAGGATGAGATGGTTGGATGGCATCACTGACTCGATGGACATGGGTTTGAGTAAGCTCTGTGAGATGGTGAAGGACAGGGAAGCCTGGCGTGCTGCAGTCTATGGGGTCACAAAGAATCGGACGTGACTGAGCGACTGAACTAAAACTGATGACTGCCAAATGATTTCTTGAATTTTCTCCAGAAAAGAGTGGAAGACTATCAAAAAAGAAAGTATATTCATTTCAGCTCAGTAAACATATCACAAGTACCTTCTATGTTCAAGGCAGAGAGCTATGGATGTAGAGTTGAGTAAATGCGATTCTTGTTCTCAAACAGTTAATAGTCTAGTAGGGAAACTGTCCAGTAAACAAATTAATGATTCAATTTTCTCAAATTGGAATCAAATTACAATATAACATCAAAGATGCATTTTACTGTATTATTTAATATGCTGGAATATTGCATAAAACAATGTCTAGTCATGGAGAAGTAATTACATTATCTGTGATTCATCTCCTTAAATTGACTATTATATAGGAATTAAAATCATGGTTATGGGAGATATTTAATAACTTGGAAAATGTTTACATGCAGAAATGTTAAGTGAAAAAAGTGGGATATAAATTTATACCTATAGTGTGAATATAATAAAGGGGAAATATCCTTATGCATCAAACAAAAGATTGTAAAGAAATACAACAAAGTGTTAAGTGTTAGAATAAATATCCAGCAACACTATCAATTGTTTTTGTTTAAAAAATGTTTTCAATACGCATTACGTTACTTTTGAAAAGATAGAACATAAAAATATAATGAAAGCACTTTAAAATGCAATCACAGTAAGCCTCTGCTGCCATGACTAACTGATACATAGACATGAACTAATGCACCTTTCATTCATAATGCACTTAATGAGCCCACATTACGGAGTAGAAGGTAGGTGCCAGTTCTGGTTACTATTTCTATTTCCCTGTCAATATTATACTGCCCTATGACTACCTGATGATTTCCTACCATATATTACTTTTGTACATGTTGTGTCTTCCCTACTGGACTCTTGGCTTATTGACTTGACATCCAAGTGTGTTAATGGAATAGCAGCTTCAGCCATGGTGCCTCCAGACCACAAGCATAGGGTCAGTGGGAAAGAAAGGATTCAAGTCATGGATGCCAGATAGGGAATGACATATAAGCCTCAGCCTATGTGGTCTTTGCGGTAGCTCTGTTCATATATGAACGTGCTTATTCTTGTCCTGAAGGAAAGTCAGTGCAGTGTGCTTATGCCCAGCAGTGTCTTGTACAAAGCATGGCAACCTTTAATACTGGGTACTAGGAACAGGAACACGATGTTTCTAGATACCAGGCCTTGGTTACCATGGCGTGATTCGTGTTGAGCCAGTGTGGTAGGTGCACTGATTATTTCAATCACCTCATTTTTAAAACTTAAATACCCTAAAGGTAAGAATTCACTGTACAATTTTAGATGGAAAACCAGAATGGAAAATAGTAAATGGAAATTAATTTTAAAAATATAAACAATGGAAACAGAATAATATCACATTCTAGTTATAATTTCTTGTCTTCCCAGGCTATGTGCCAGAGACCTGATCTCCATGTGGATAGTGGTCAGGGATAGACAGGTGTTAAAACCAAGTCTTCTTCCGTATAATTAGAGGATTGACAGTACACTTAAAAGAGAGTAGCTTCATCTTCATTAATTCAGGGTTACTAAACATTTTGTACCTCCTAAAATGAGGGGATCACATTGGAATGCATCCCATACTTTGGGAAATACATGAAAGGCTTAGGCAACGAGCTTTTCACTTCTGATATTTCAGTTGTCAGAATTCTATAGGAGCAATGACACAGAAGGATAACTTCATAACGCCAGATACCTGACAAGTGCTGGAAGAGGGACTTGCACCCAGGCTTCTGTCTATACTCCCAACAGCCTCTAACACCCTCTCCTCTCCACGCAGCACTGGGCATCTCTTTTCATTTTGCTGCCAATAGAGTATTCATGAATAACCTGTCGTTCAATTGAGTTATTTCCAATGAGGGAATACAGAAATCACATCTCAATTTCCATTGAAATATATAAACAGGGCTGAAAACTGTCATTTATATATACATATGTGTGTTTTAGATTGGGTTGGTTAACTATGTGTCTCCGTGGAGACTATACATACACGTTGTTTATATATACACACCACATATACAATGTATGTGAGTGTCTGTCTATGTATGGATATTTAGATACACATACTAGGAAGGCTTACATATATTTGCTAGTTTATATTTTAGTAAAAATCTCTAGAATCATAGGGAATCACATATTATGTTTACCTTTATGCGATATACATGCTGCATTTGGATAAACTGTCTCAAAAGAAAACCAATAAATGGCTCAGAAAATGAGATTTTTATGACTAAGAATGAAGGTGAAAAAGTACGAAAGAGCTTGGAGTATAAAACGGCATATATAAGGAAATAATTCTAGCAATTTAAATTTGTTTCATGGAAAACAATGTCATTTGAGGTTTTAATTCATCCAATTCAGGGGTATAATTCATAGGGTATATTTATGTGAACCTCTGGTTGAGTATTTAAAACCAGGTGAAATCTTAATTGATTCTCAGATAATATTACTGTGATTTAAGCTAGACCAGTTAGTACCTAATAATGTGTGGTCAGGCTTCAGCAATACATGAACCATGAACTTCCAGTTGTTCAAGCTGGTTTTAGAAAAGGCAGAGGAACCAGAGACCAAATTGCCAACATCCGCTGGATCGTTGAAAAAGCAAGGGAGTTCCAGTAAAACATCCATTTCTGCTTTATTGACTATGCCAAAGCCTTTGACTGTGTGGATTACAATAAACTGTGGAAAATTCTAAAAGAGATGGGAATACCAGACCACCTGACCTGCCTCTTGAGAAATCTCTATGCAGGTCAGGAAGCAACAGTTAGAACTGGACATGGAACAACAGACTGGTTCCAAATAGGAAAAGGAGTACGTCACGGCTGTATATTGTCACCCTGCTTATTTAACTTATGTGCAGAGTTCATCATGAGAAATGCTGGGCTGGAAGAAGCACAAGCTGGAATCAAGATTGCCAGGAGAAGTATCAATCACCTCAGATATGCAGATGACACCACCCTTATGGCAAAAAGTGATGAGGAACTAAAGCACCTCTTGATGAAAGTGAAAATGGAGAGTGAAAAAGTTGACTTAAAACTCATTCAGAAAACGAAGATCATGGCATCCAGTCCCATCACTTTATGGGAAATAGATGGGGAAACAGTGGTAACAGTGTCAGACTGTATTTTTTTGGGCTCCAAAATCACTGCAGATGGTGACTGCAGCCGTGAAATTAAAAGACGCTTACTCCTTGGAAGGAAAGGTATGACCAACCTAGATAGCATATTGAAAAGCAGAGACATTACTTTGCCGACAAAGGTCTGTCTAGTCAAGGCTATGGTTTTTCCAGTGGTCATGTATGGATGGAGAAGGCAATGGCACCCCACTCCAGTACTCTTGCCTGGAAAATCCCATGGATGGAGGAGTCTGGTAGGCTGCAGTCTATGGGGTTGCTAAGAGTTGGACACGACTGAGCGACTTCACTTTCACTTTTTATTTTCATGCATTGGAGAAGGAAATGGCAACACATTCCAGTATTCTTGCCTGGAGAATCCCAGGGATGGGGGAGCCTGGTGGGCTACCATCTATGGGGTCGCACAGAGTCAGACACGACTGAAGCGACCTAGCAGCAGTAGCATGTATGGATGTGAGAGTTGGACTGTGAAGAAGGCTGAGAGCCGGAGAATTGATGCTTTTGAACTGTGGTGTTGGAGAAGACTCTTGAGAGTCCCTTGGACTGCAAGGAGATCCAACCAGTCCATTCTGAAGGAGATCAGCCCTGGGATTTCTTTGGAAGGAATGATGCTAAAGCTGAAACTCCAGTACTTTGGCCACCTCATGCGAAGAGCTGACTCATTGGAAAAGACTCTGATGCTGGGAGGGATTGGGGGCAGGAGGAGAAGGGGACGACAGAGGATGAGATGGCTGGATGGCATCACTGACTCGATGGATGTGAGTCTGAGTGAACTCTGGGAGTTGGTGATGGACAGGGATGCCTGGCGTGGTGCGATTCATGGGGTCGCAAAGAGTTGGACACGACTGAGCAACTGAACTGAGAGAGAAGGCAATCTTAACAATTTCTGGTACAAATTATTTATAGGCCTTAAGTATATCCCCATATTATATTTCAAAATGATGACAGAGTATTACATGCTTACTTTATATGCATTATATTATTTAGTCCTCAAAATAATCTCTGATATAGGAACTGTACTTGTTATGATTTTCTGTAGATAAGGAAACTGAGTCTCTAGGTCAAATTTAATGCCAAGGTCATTCAGCCAAGAAGTAGTACAAGTGGTATTTAAACAGAGGTGTCTGTGGCTCTAAAGCCCTTGTTATTCTGGTAAAAGCAGCCCTGGGTGGTAGGTGGTATTATGCCTATTCTCTTAGAATATACAGTTGAGCCTTAGGGAGAGCAGAGCTGCCAGGTCAAGGTCATTGTTGTAACAAGTGGCAGGGCAAGGATTCTAACCCAGCTCTGTCATCGACTCCAAAGCCAGCTGAGCTTCCTCCGCCCATCTGTGTGAAAACATAGGTCTGCCACAGCAGAGAAACAAACAGCTTCTCTCAACATATGCTATGAATTACATAAGCAGCATTTGTTATATAGTTGGTTTTAGCTTCACTAAGGCCTCATAATGTTTTATTAATATTGCATGTTCTCACCAGAGCAAAACTCAAGGTAGGAGGGAAATGCACATGTGTCTACTCTGGTGATCTAGGTTTTACATTATACAGGTAGAATGACCACAGAGGACGCCACCCAAACTGGGACTGTCCTGTGAAGGGATGGGGGCACTATGCATATAATATCCTAGGCAACAGGAGAAAAACCTGAGCTGTCCCAGTCAAAGATGGCCACTGCCCTGGGAGCATGTAGATTTCCCTCCTGATGGCCCTGCACATGTTTCTCTTGGTTCAGGGGTTCTAACTAGTCTTCTGGATGCTTATCTCAAAACTGAGTTCTTTCAATACAAATATGAAGAACACACACATTCTTTGATGTTGATCTAGTTTTAGAAAAAAAGTCAAAGATCAAGTAAGTAGTCTGGGGATTAGAACTGAGCAAATTTTAATATTTGAGGGCTAGGATATCTTAACGGCCAGAGGACCAGAACAGTAAGAAGTTACTCTAAGTAAACAACATTGGTTGTTGTGTTCTGCTTGTGCTATGGGAAGAGTGATGCTTATGAATTCTATTAAATCCCAAGGAAATTTTGCTTTTGACTCTCAATTCTTGTCCTGAAGTTCAGTGTGAGAAATTCTGTACAGTGGACTGTCCTACTTTCTGCTGCTGCTGCTAAGTCGCTTTAGTCGTGACTGACTCTGTGCGACCCCATAGACGGCAGCCCACCAGGCTCCTTCGTCCCTGGGATCCTCCAGGCAAGAACACTGGAGTGGGTTGCCATTTCCTTCTCCGATGCATGAAAGTGAAAAGTGAAAGTGAAGTCGCTCAGTCATGTCCGACTCTTAGCGACCCCATGGACTGCAGCCCACGAGGCCCTCCGTCCATGGGATTTTCCAGGCAAGAGTACTGGAACCGGGTGCCATTGCCTTCTCCGTCCTACTTTCTACCAACAGTCTTATAATGGGAAGCTGAGTTCAAAGACTTGGAATGGCCAACCAGTTATCAAGAAATCAGGCATGATGATATGCCAGGAAATAGACACATCATGAAAATAGATAACATGGAAAGGGAACAGGAAGGTTTGGACAATCTTATCTGACTCCTTAACCATAGCATGTAAACTCAAGAATTGTCAGTTTCATAATGTCAAGGATAATACCTCTATCTACCAACTATTTATTGAGATTTTTAAGTGAATTAAGTACATGGAGTAGTTGACAGACAGGAAGCCCCATAGCAAATCTTGGTACTTTCCTCTTTTTACGTTAAAATAGCAAAGGAACACCCCAAGTTCTGTAACAAGACTTTGCATTTTTCATAATCATCTAAAAAGTTCAGAATTTTTCTTTTCTTTTCCTTTCCTTCCTTCTTATTCCATTTTCCTCCTTTCTTCCTACTCTCCCTTACCTCCTTCCCCTCTTATTCAAACAAAGACTTAAGATGACCAAAATATTATAAAATGTAACCTCCTGCATACACAAAACAATTTGATGGAATTAGAAACTTCTAAAAATTAATCATTATCAAAATTAACTGTTTTATTAATCATAAGTTTGTTTATAAGACCTTCAGGGATGGATTTCAATGACCACCTCTCTCATAAAGCTAACACTTAAAGAATATACAAACTGAGGCGTGAATTTTTCCATGCGGAAAACAAAATTCTCTGTACCAGATACATGAATATTAACTTCAGGTAAAATGCTCTTCAAATTTCGTTTGATTCCTTAAAAACAAAAATGTTGGAATATGTACATATGTTGTAAGTCCTTTACTATCCTTAGATGGAAACTTCTGTGTTAGTGTTCATGTTTATTTTTATTCCTTTCTTTGACCCTCTCCCTGTGGGCCTTCAATAATGGTCCTGAAATGGAACCAAAGTCACAGAAGAATTTATAAAAGGGGAATGAAGGTATGTAGGTAATAGAGTTGAGGAATCAAACTCCTTTGTCTTGCTTTAGGAGATGGTGAGGGCATCTGAGGATTTATTGTATGAATATAATTTTCCAGTACTTTTTAGCATCAGCAGCTGGGTTCCGGTAATTGAACTCTGATTACTGCATAAAGAAGTGAAAAATAGATGTTAATTAGATAAAATTGTCAGAAGAGAACAGCAACATTTAGAAACCCTGGGACATGAGAAAGACAGGCTTTCTTCAAGTTTATTTAATGAAGAAAAGTTTAATCCTCTTTTCTCTGTCTTCCCAGAAGCCCTCCTAAGAGTCCTCTAACAACCTCTGTCTGTCCTGAACATGTCAGTGCTCCCCGGTACAGAGTCTGGTATAATGCTGACCTGTCCAATGAGAGAACCCTTGGGAGGCCACAGGCTTCCCAGCTGGTGCTAGTGGTGAAGAACCCGCCTGCCAGTACAGCAGATGCAAGAGACTCTGGTTTGATCCCTGGGTAGAGAAGACCCCCTGGAGGAGATGGCAACCCACCCCAGAATTCTTGCCAGGAGAATCCCATGGACAGAGGAGCCTGGCAGGCTATTGTCCGTAGAGTTGCAAAGAGTCAGACATGACTGAAGCAACTTTAGCATGCTCCCATGCATCACCACCACCAATCCACAATCTCTTCACCAGTGAGGTCAATTTAAAGGCTTTATTATCTGTCATGCAAGTAGAACTTTGGGGGTATTCTAGATGAAAGAGTTGAGTTTGCACTTTCTGGACCAGCGAGAAGGAAGGTCCTGGGCTGCATGGTGCAATGCCGGAGAGAAGATGCTTTGAGCTGCAGTCCTCTATGACATTCCTCTGGGTCCCTTTCCAGTCTTCCTAGGATTGAGGTCAAATCTTTTCTTTCTCTGCATTCTTTTATTAGGAGTCATCACAGTTCTTTAGATAAAGCTTTTGGGTGGGTGTTGAGGGTGGGGCCCTGTGCAGTTTGTAGACGGAGAGGAATATATGGAAACATAAGGCAGAGTCAGCTTGCTATTAAGTCACCAAAGGCCTGCAGGTACTGTTTACTGGGACAATGGGAAAGCCCTTGACCAACCTGCAGCACAGTCCGCACAAGGCCAGTGACTGTTCCTTGCCACATAGTATTTCATGCTTTTATTTGGGATTATCAGAGCACTAAAAGTTCCCAGAGGAACAGCATTGTTCTTCCTGTTTACGGAATGTCATTTTTGACCAATAGTTGGGTTTCACAAACAAGAAGTAGGTAATTAAAACAGCATGTCATGCCTTTGATTTACTCACAAGTTGAAAGTGCAGCCATCAGTAAGGTGAGGGAAGAGAGCTAATTTCTTGCTTAGCACTCTAGGGGAGAAAAGGGTTAATAGGACAACTACATGAATACTGTTCCTCAACTTAAGTGGGGCATTCCAAGGCTATTTAATGCTAGAAAATCTCGAAATGCTACTTGATTTTTGGAAACATTTGCTATAGGAGTCAAAGATAGGAGATTTAGAAACAGTGTGATAACTTATCAAATGTGCCCGAGATATTCTCCACATGCTTCATGTTGTTGCCAGAGAAGTTATTGAATATCTAGACTTCTGATTTGCATTCTAGGACTATAAGAGTAAGGACCTGGGGTCATTTTTTCTTCATCATGTGTTTAGCTTTGGAGACTCTGACTACAGAAATAATTATTTAGATACTTAATAGCAAAGGGATGAGAGAGAAATCCTGTGTGTCTAATCCACATTTTTGGTTACTGGCAAGAATTCAGTGATTAAAGCTAAGAAGTCAGTACTGTGATTAACTTTCTATTTAATGTGCCAGTCTTAGTAATGTTCTATTTAATAAAATATCTTTCTTTTTAGCAGTGCCTGCCTGCCTGCTCAGTCTCTGCAGTTGTGCCCGTTAAGGACAATGTGTGTGTTTGGTTTGGGATACCTGACCTACAGAAACAGTGCTGTGTTGGTAAATGTTTAACAACCAGTTTTCTCCTGTTTTCCAGTGATTACTGATTTCTATGATGCAAATACTCCCACTAAATCCCATACCTCCTTGACATAATATCAGCACATTTATATCAGCATATTGTCTCTTGCAAAGCTGGTACAATTTGCATCCAACATAGTAGTAACCAAATCCTACTGCTTTGAATTAAATAATTTCATATACACTAATAGGGCAGTATTTTATATATAGAATATAATTTTGTATATAAACTGTGTGTGATCAAATGCGGCAACAAATTCCTTATATTAAAAAAAAATTGTTACTGATTGGAGGGCGAAGGGACAAGATGGAGTAGAACTTGAGCTCATCTCCTCTCACAAAATCACCAAAATCATCACTGCTGAACAACTATTGACAAGCCTGGAACCTACCAAAAAAGATATTCTACATCCAAAGAAGAAGCCACATTGAGACAGCAGGAGGGGTGTTTTAGCGAGATAATCAAATTCTTTCTCCATTGGATGGGTGACCCACAAACTGGAAAATAACTATATCATAGAGGTTCTCCCACAGGAGTGAGAGTTCTGAGTCCCACTCCAGCTTCCCAGCTGGAGGGCTGGCATTAGGAGGAGCACCCTCTGGCTTTGAAGGCTAGTGGGGTTTGAGTGCAGACACTCTGGAGGACTGACAGAGACAGAAACTCCACTCTTGGAGGGCACACACAAGGTTTCTCCTGCACTGGGACTCAGGGCAAGGCCGTGACTCCTAGGAAACTGTGCCAGACTCCTGAGGAAGCGGAGGATGGCTGTGGCTCAAACCACAGGTAGGGACAAGGACATTGGTGGCAGAGCCCCAGGGAATATCCATCAACATGAACTCTCCCAGAGGTTGCCATTTTGGTGACCTGAAGTGAAAGTCACTCAGTCATGTCCAACTGTTTGCGACCCCATTGATTATACAGTCCATGGAATTCTCCAGGCCAGAATACTGGAGTCGGTAGCCTTTCCTGTCTCCAGCGGATCTTCCCAACCCAGGGATCGAATCCAGGTCTCCTGCATTGGAGACGGACTCTTTACCAGCTGAGCCACAAGGGAAGCCCAAGAATACTGGAGTGGGTAGCCTATGCCTTCTCCACCAGATCTTCCCAGCCCAGGAATTGAACCGGGGTCTTGTGCATTGCAGACAGATTCTTTACCAACTGAGCTATCATGGAAGCCCAGATCTCACCCAATAGCCTGCAGGCTCCAGTGTTGGAACACTTCAGTTAAAACGACCAACAGTGGGAACACAGCCCCACCTGTCAGCAAACAGGCTTCCTAAAGTCATCCTGAGTCCGCAGGGACCTCTGAACACACCGCTTGACGTGACCCTGTTTACTAGTGGGGCTACACCCAGATTCACCCACTAGGGGGCAGACAACAGAAGAAAGAGGAACTACGACTCTGCAGCCTGCAGAAAGACCATAAACAGAGTAAGACAAAATGAGACAGGAGAGAAAATCTCCCAGATGAAGGAACAGGATAAAATCCCAGAAGAACAACTAAGTGATGTGGAGATAGGCGATCTACCTGAAAAATAAATCAGAGCAATGACGATAAAGATGATCCAAGATTTTGGAAAAAGAATTGAGGCACAGACTGAGAAGGTATCAAAAAATGCTTAATGATAAGCTAAAAGATTTAAAGAACAAACAAAAGGAGATGAACACTACAATCCCTGAAATGAAAAAATATACTGGAAGGAATCAACATCAGAGTAAATGAGGCCAAAGAACGAATAAGTCACCTGGAAGACAGAATGGTGGAAATAACTGCTGTGGAACAAAATAAAGAAAAAAAAGTGAAAAAAAGGACAGTCTCAGAGACCTCTGGGAAAATATTAAACACAACAACATTTGCATTATAGGAGTCCCAGAAGTGGGGGCGGCGGGGGAGAGGGCCTGAGAACATATTTGAATAGATAATCGTCAAAAACTTCCCTAACATGGGAAAGGAAACACTCTCAAGTCCAGGAAGTGCAAAAAGTCCAATACAGGATAAGCCCAAGTCCAGCATGCTGAGACACAGATTAATCAAATGGACAAAAATTAAAGCCAAGGAGAAAATACTACAACAACAAGGCAAAAGCAATAAATAAAGATAAAGGGAATCCCCATAAGGTTATCAGCTGATTTTTCAGCAGGAACTCTGCAAGCCAGAATGGAGTGGCATGATATATTTAAAGGGATGAAAGGGAAAAGCCTACAATGAAGAATACTCTACCCAGCAGGACTCGTTCAGACTCGAAAGAGAAATCAAAAACTTTATAGACAAGCAAAAACTAAGAAATTCAGCACCACCAGAACAGCTCTTCAACAAATGCTTCTCAAAGCAGAAAAGAAAAAGGCTTTGTAGTAGAGCCTGAAGTCAGGTAGGTTGATTCCTCCAGTTCCATTCTTCTTTCTCAAGATAGCTTTGGCTATTCGAGGTTTTTTGTATTTCCATACAAATTAAGCCAGAGAGAAAAACACCAATACAGTATACTAACACATATATATGGAATTTAGAAAGATGCTAACGATAACCCTGTGTATGAGACAGCAAAAGAGACACTGATGTATAGAACAGTCCTTTGAACTCTGTGGGAGAGGGAGAGGGTGGGGAGATTTGGGAGAATGGCATTGAAACATGTAGAATATCATGTATGAAACGAGTTGCCAGTCCAGGTTCGATGCACGATACTGGATGCTTGGGGCTAGTGCACTGGGATGACCCAGAGGGATGGTATGGGGAGGGAGGAGGGTTCAGGATGGGGAACACATGTATACCTGTGGCGGATTCATTTTGATATTTGGCAAAACTAATACAATTTGTAAAGTTTAAAAATAAAATAAAATTAAAAAAAAAAAAGAAAAAGGCATAACTAGGAACAAGAAACTTACAAGTACTCTCTGTAATTTTGCTCACTGATAAAGGCAAATATACAGTAAAGGTAGGAAGTCATCTACACACAACTATGATATCAAAACCAGCAGTTGTGAGAAGAGAGTGCAAATGCAAGATACTGGGAACACATTTGAAAGTAAGAGACCAGCAACTTAAAACAATCATGTATAGAGAGAGAGTGCTATATCAAAACCTCATGGTAACTGCAAAGCAAAAATCTACAACAGATATACAGACAAGAAAGAAAAGCAGTTGAAACAATAGTAAAGATAGTCATCAAATCACAAAAGAAATTAAATGAAACAAAAGCACAACGATTTAAAACCTGTGGGATGCAGCAAAAGCAATCCTAAGAGGGACATTTATAGCAATACAGTGTTTTACCTCCGGAAGTAAGAATAATCTCAGGTGAACAACCTAGCCTACACCTAAAGCAACTAGAGAAAGCAGAACAACCAAACCCAAAACTAGGAGGAGGAAAGAAATCAAACAGAGCAGAAATAGAGACAAAGAAAAAATAGAAACGATCCATGAAAATGAAAGCTAGTCCTTTAAAAAGATAAAATTGATAAACCTTTAGCCAGACTCATTATGAAAAAAAGGGAAAGCACTCAAAAAAATTAGAAATGAAAAAGAAGTTACAACAGATACCACAGAAATACAAAGGATCACAAGAGACTACTATAAGCAACTCTACACCAATAAAATGGACACCCTGGAAGAAATGGACAAATGCTTAGAAAGGTACAATCTCCCATGACTGAGCCAGGAAGAAATAGAAAATATGAACAGACCAATCACAAAAATTTGCAATTGTGGTGGAAAACTTTCCAACAAACAAAAGTTTAAGGTCAGATGACTTCACAGGCAAATCCTATCAAGGATTTAGAAAAGAGTTAACACCTCTCCTCAAACTCTTTCAAAAAATTGCAGAGGGAGAAACACTCCCAAACCTTTTGTATGAGGCCACCATCCCCTGATACCAAAACCAGACAAAGATACCAAAAATAGAAAATTACAGGCCAATTGATGAATATAGATGCAAAAATCCTTGACAATGAAATATTTAGTATTTTACTAAATACTAGCAAAGAGAATCCAACAATACATTAAAAGGATAATGCACCATGATCATGTGGGATTTATCCCAGGGATGCAGGGAGTTTTCAAAATCTTATATGAATCAATGTGATACACCACATTAAACAACTGAAGAATAAAAAACATGATTATCTCAGATCCAGAAAAAGCTTTTGACAACATTTAACACCCATTTATGATAAAAACTCTGCAGAATGTGGGTACAGAGGGAACCTACAGCAATGTGAAAGTGAAAGTATCTGACTCTTTGCGACCCCATGTACTGTACAGTCCATGGAACTCTCCAGGCCAGAACACTGGAGTGGGTAGCCTTTCCCTTCTCCAAGGGATCTTCCCAACCCAGGGATTGAACCCAGGTCTCCCGCATTGCCGGCAGATTCTTTACCAGCTGAGCCACAAGGGAAGCCCTACCTCAATGTAACAAAGACCCTACATGACAAACCGATAGCTAACATTCTTCTCAATAGTGAAAATCAGCAAGTATCTCATCTAAGATCACAAGACAAGGATATCCACTCATGCCACTTTTTATTAAAAATAGTTTTGGAAGTCCTAACCATGGAGATCAAAGAAGAGAAAGAAATGAATTCAGATTGGAAAAGAAGTACAAAACTGTCACTGTTTGTCGATGACATGATACTATACATAGAAAATCCCCAAAGTGCTACAAGAAAACTACTAGAGCTCATCAGTGAATTTGGTAAAGTTGCAGGACACAAAATTAATACACAGAAATCTCTTGCATTCCTATACACTAACATCAAAACATCAGCAAGAGAAATTAAAGAAACAATCCCATTTACCATTGCATCAAAAAGAATGAAATACCTAGGAACAAACCTATCTAAGGAGGCAAAAGACTTGTACTCTGAAAACTGTAAGATGCTGATCCACATTTATGTAAAATATGAGAAAATAAATGTATCTTTGTATATGAATAAAACAGTTCTGGAAGAATACAAAGATAACATTGGTTATTTCCAGGGAAGGGAGCTGGGGCAGGAGAGAGGATGTTTATTATCTCTACTCTTGTCCATTTTGAATTGTGAATGATAATAAAAGTTCAATTGTAAAATATGTACTATAAATATTATAAATTAAATATTATATGTTTGTATACATAATACAGATCTGCGGGTTTTATCCAAAGCACACTGAATCAGAATCTACAGTAGCACCTGCTGAATCAGAGTCCTTGTGGTAGATTTCTAGACTATCTATGTAGTTGCCTTGGTAATCGTGATGGCACTCAGGCAAGCTCTGGGAGTTGGTGATGGACAGGGAAGCCTGGTGTGCTGCAGTCCATGGGCCTGCAAAGAGTCAGACACGAATGAGTGACTGAACTGAACTGAACTGAAGTGATGGCTTGAGCAGTGAGAGAGAACAAGGCAGGAAGGGGTTTTCCTTCCTGGCTCGCCACCTGCCTCGCTGCCCTTTGGTGACAGCAGATGAGGCTGGTACCTGAGTTTGAATGTCACGTGGAGATCTGCTTGACTTCCCCACCAAGGGCACTTTCCTCAACATCTCTGCCTCAAGCCTGCCTTCTGGGAAGGAAGGTGGACTTGTTCTCATAAGACATTCAGTTCTTCTCCAGTTTTGAGCCCAGTCCCTTCTTTTCAACAGAACTGTTGTGTTACATCATGACTTAAACTCCCGCTTTTCTAGGTAGGCACATCCAGAGTTTATATTTGCATGGAATGATTTCTGAGGCCAAAATGACTTGAATTAAGAAAACTTCTGAATAATAAAATCATAGCGAGAATGTATATGCTAGGCACAGTGCTGGATGCTCTTTGGGTCATCTCATTCACTCCCCACAACTGTACGAGAGAGATACCACTGCCATCTGTTTAGCTGATGACATGATCCAATCTCAGAGCCCTTAGGAAATGGACTTGATGTCGCATGATCATAGCAGGTCTGGCTCTCGTCTCTGTTTTTACCCACTGCACTGTATAGCCCCCTCTTTCTAAAAGTCTATTCACATGTTTTATCTTCATTTTTTTTTAAAGGATTTAAGTTGTAGGAAGAAGATTCATTAGGCTGGATGAAGGTGCGAATCTAAATGTTATACCCTCTCTACAGTTCCCAAGAGAGCAGAGGCTGGGCCAGGAGTCAGCCTAGCTGGAAAATTCTCTGTGTGACAGGAATACACTAAGAGCTGAACCATTCCCATGGTAATTCGAAGAACCTTCAGTATATTTTTTGATCTAAGTTTGGTTTCAAGCACATAAATCTCTGTGAAAAATCTCCTGAGAAGATCCCACTGAGGCAGCAACAAAGACTCCTGTTCCAATCGACTTTTTATGTAAATAGGAAAAAAAATGAATTGCAAGCACACACCTGAAAATTCATAAGAGACACTCTCACTCAGTAATTAATGCAACATTCGTGGAAATAGACTCTAGGCATTGTGCAAAAATTCAGACTTTTGTCTGCATTCTTTTCTTTGCAATAAAGCAGACGCCCAGATGGGAGTACAGTGCTCACAGCCTTGTCATAGACACAAGGACGGGGAGGTGGCATTCACAGTCACTCCTAATGGTTAGTGAGAATTAAACCTCCCAGACAACCAGGGAAGCTTCCTTCTGGGAATATTCCTGCCCCTCTGGATGACTAATTCATTACTTCAGGAGATAAGGACTCGAAGGGCGCCCAACAGTTTTTTCTCTGCGGCTTCCTCTTATCTCCTCCAAAGAAAATTCCATTTTGCTTTTGCACTTTCCCAGGTGTTACCATGACTCCCCGGCTATTAGTATAAATAAAAATAAACTATTCGGGAGCATCTATTACAAATGATAATATTCTAGGGAGAGCTCTCAACAACATATCCTCAGAAGACAAAGTTTATTAGAAATAAAAAGGCAGTGTGAATATGACGAACAGAAGCACTATCACTGTATACTTTTTAAAAATTTACTACTGTGTTAGTGAAATATTTAAAGTGATTATCTGAACGGCTGCCCTATCACATGAGAGCCTGAATATGTCACCAGCCAGTACAACCATCTGACAGTCTCACCTTGCTTTCCAGCAAACAGTTGATGCCAAAGAGTGACTGCAACAGTTTTTAACAGGAAATAAATGCATCTCAAATTAAATAAGTGCTGAGGCTAGGCATTAAGAGATGCGGCAAGCTGTTTGCCCCAGATTCAGGCTCTGCAAACAAGCCCCAGTGGGCGTCAAGTGCGTACTTGACTGTTCTTTAGCTCTCTCTTCCTGGAGAGTGTCTACAGAAAGGACATCTCATCAAAGAGCTTCTCCCACCTGGCTACACTCTTTTGTCTCTGTACCCTTTGCTTCTGGGATGGCATGTAAGAACACCTCATCTCCAGATTCAGCTTTGACATTGATTCCAACCTGAATTCTAAAATCTTTCCAGGCTTCTCGAGCCTCTAAATGAGCACTCTTTAGCTGAACTGCAGTTCAATGCAACAGATACTCTGGAGCGACACGGAGCATGTGGCTAAAAATAGACAAACACGTTCTACCTGTTAGAATTTACTTCTAAATGGACTCTCTTCTAGAATTACTTATTATTGTCAATATAGAATCTAGCAAAAAGACCTAAGACACCACTGAACAGCCCCATAAAACTCCCCTCACACACATTTTGATAAATCCAATGCCTCAAAGTTGAAACGTAGAAAACACAGAAAAGTGGTTAATTCTTTTGGATAATAATAAGTATCATTGATTGAGAGCATAGTATATGCCATGCACTGCGTCAAGCACTTTATTCACCATTTACCAACCCCAAAAGGAACACTACCTTCGATTTATAGAACTCAAGGCTCAGAGAAGTCAAGTTACTGGTTCAAGGTCACACAGCTGCTAAAAGGTGGAATTGGAATTTGAACACTGACCAACCCTATTCCAAGGTGCATGCACTTAATTGCGAAACCAGAAAGAACAAATATGCTTCACAGTGTATAAGAAATCTAATCCATGGGGATGGTTACCCGAAGCACAGGATTGTGTGTGTGTGCACTTACCAGGGAAGATAGATAAATCAGATATAGCTCAGTCGTGTCTGACTCTTTGTGACCCCATGGACTAGCTCACCAGGGCCGTCTGTCCATGGGACTTCCCAGGCAAGAATATTGGAGTGGGTAACCATTCCCTTCTCCAGGGGATCTCCCGACCCAGGGATCAAACCCAGGTCTCTCTCATTGCAGGTGGATTCTTTACCATCTGAGCCATCAGGGAAGCCCCTACCAGGAAAGAAGATGAGATCAATTAGCAGTGCCAGATTAGTGGAACTCTTGTGCGGGGACTTGCCATCTTCATTTCCATTTTACTGTCCTTCAAGTCACTGATCTTAATGTCCTATTTTGGCTTCCTATGAGTTTAACTGCAATACTTTGACCACCTAATGTGAAGAACCAACTTATTGGAAAAGACCCTGATGCTGGGAAAGACTGAAGGCAAAAGGAGAAGAGGGCACCAGAGGATGAGATAATTAGATAGCATCACCAACTCAATGGACATGAATTTGAGCAAACTCCAGGAGATAGTAGAGGACAGAAGAGGCTCGGGGAGTGGGGAGCTACACATCATGGGTCACAAGAATTGGACATGACTTAGGGACTGAATAACAATGAGTTCAACAAGCATGGGAAGGAAATAATGAAGTCAGAAGACCTGGCCTTTGCATACTTCTGGGTCACTCTTTCACTCATTGATCTGGGAGTGGTCACTTGCTGTCTCTGTTTCTCACATATGTGCTGAAGAAATTGATCTGGATGGTCTTTAGGATTTAGGTATAAATTTAGCTGTTAAAAATTACCATGTCAGCTAAGCCATTTTTGAATTATCTTGTGAAGTTTGTTTTATTTTGTTTTATGTTCTCTTCTTGCTAGTAATCTACCTCAATGGGAAAGGAAAAGAGAGATGATGTATTTTATCTAATAAAAAGTAGAATCCTACATTTACTTCCCCTTCAGCTTAATTCTGCAATGCCGCAACAATTTGGGAAAACATTGTACTGGGATCCTTTGGTATTAAGACAATAAGAAAATGAAAGATATCCTATCGTAACAAGTGGAAAACTTCTATTATCACATATGAAAGAACAGAGGCTTACAAAGGAAAAAATTAAAACCAATTCTTTCTCAGAATTAAGCAAACTAAATGTGAGAACCTATTGAAAACCAGTGTTGTTTTATGTCCATAAACGTGTACTTCCTGAGAGGAAGGATCACGCTTCATGCGGGCAGTCATCCTCTCTTGCTAATTAAGGGAGCTGAATTCCAGTTCCATCCAGTGTTGGCATATGAAGGGGACAGGGCCCAAGGTACACAGCGCCTGTTTCCAACAGGAGCTATTCAGAGTGCTTTCGTGTCTATTTCATTTGGTGGCAGGAATTTTGTTTTGAGCTGACAGAGGATGAGATGGTTGGATGAGTCAGGATGGCATCACTGACTCAGTGGACATGAATTTGAGCAAACTCTAGTGAAGGACAGGGAAGGCTGGTGTGCTGCAGCCCATGGAGTCACAAAGAGTTGCACACAACTGAGCAACTGAACAAGAGACAAAGGTGCAAAGGAAGGATTGCTGTTCTGTCAGAAGAAACAAAACAATGTATAGTAATAAACCCAGTCCCAAACAGAGGTAGAGAAAGGCACACCTCTGGCTATAATGTCCTCAAACTTGCAGGACACCCGGTACCTTTCTAGGCCATTGATTCATTCACTTTCTTGCCAATAAACTAGCCAGAAAATTCCTTAGTGAACCATCTATTTTGCTGGTTAAGTCTGAGGCACTCAGATTTCTAGAGAGATAGCTATTACTGGATAATCATCCAGGATTCTGGGCATCCAGTATTGTATACTATTCTCATTATTTTTGCTTCTGTGTCCAAAAGACAGGATGCATTGCCTTTGCCTGTAAAGGGAAGATCTTCAGTGTTTTAACCACCATTAACAAGATGATTAGCATGCCTTTTGCCATCTTTATGAAACACCAGATGTTTGCTTTGGCATTTTTCCAGCCCTCCTTGTGTCATCAAGCCTAACAATTCCTCCTTAATGAGCTGGTGTGCTGTTCCTTTCCGGTCCTGAGTAGGAGGGCTAGCCATCTCTTGACCCCACCACGCAGTTGCTTCGATTTTGATCTAACAGGTTGGCCTACCTGGGGAGGGTGAAGATATTCTTGCACACATCAACTATGAGGCGGCTCAGGTATCTTTAGAGAATAAAAAGCAACAGAGGAAGTGCTCCTCAAGTGGTACTCTTTCTTGATGAGGACCCTGCGTTCATGTTTAGCTTCTAATGTGACATAATGAATCATGAACTAAAGGTAATTGGAAGATTTGTGCCCTGTGTGCAGAACAGAAGTGTGATGTATGAAGGCAAGGCGCAGGCCAATTAGGAAAGTGGATCAATATTTATATTGCTCTTTAAGGGAAGGAAATAATCCTGATAGATTTTCCTTGGGATTGCTGATGATGAGTATGCATTTGCAGTCAACACGGCACATTTCATTGATCTCAGTCAGGTTAAAATTTTATTAACAAGTCAGACACGCATCTCTATGTTTCTGGAAGTTTTCTCTCTCTAAAAGCAAGTTAATACTTCTGCCTTTTGTTTCTCTCTCCCTGAACTGACATTTAACTAGCTGATATGTGCTGAACACTTTCCCATCTATTGTCTCATTTAATCCTCCTGATGATGTTGAAATTACTATTTTTATCTCCATTTATAGCTACAGATACTGAAGCAGAGAGAGGATAAGTGACTTGCCCTTTATCACACAGGTAATAAAAAGTAAAACATGGACTCAAACAGATTTGTTTTTTTCTGACCCTGAAGTTTATGTGATTTCTGCAACCTCATATAGTCTCCCAGAGGCAGAATGAGGGTAGTTTTGTAGCATGGCCTAATTTGAATGAAGATAATGAGAATTATAAATGATGAGGCCAAAAAGGGAATGCACCCAACCAGGCAGCGTAGGAGGTGTCCTAACCCACCCAGGAGGGCCTTGGGATGCTGCTCCTGTCTGTCCAAAAAGCAGTTTCCTGTCCATCTAGCTTAGTGAAGGGCCAGCAAGTCAAACATGGCACCTCTACCTCAAGTGGCAGAATTTAGCACATGTGACCCTAAACCTTTCGAGAGTCACTCTGGTCTCTTGGTTTTTACTGGCTCTAAAGCAAACACCACAGTATTTTTGAACAGTATCTTTACTTCCTGACTGTTCAGATTGAGTCGCCTCACTTTGTTCAAAGGCTGCTTTTAGACATCCATGCAACACCACGTTAGAGAATTTGAGGTTTAATCAATAAAATTGACTAGGAAAGAACGCAAAAGCCATGCTGCCCGCTTCCATGCTTGATTCACTGGGCAGACACTTAGTTCTCATCTTGTGTTTGATCTACAGACTCTGTGAAAACTGTAACTTTTCCTTCCTGCATGAAATTTTAAATTAGCGCTTGCTGTTATGTTCTGTGGGCTGTAGGGTCACTGTGGCCATCAGCTCCTGAAGCACAGGAATTTTATTTGAGAAGCGCCTTAATGAAGATTGCATCAGAGGTCAGGGTTTTGTTTCTGTTCATTTTCTACATGTTGGTGCCTTGTTCCCAAATGGGTGCCCTGATGCACAGTCTCCTCATAAACATATTACACATAGTTTATAATCAGGCTGCTGCCAAGAATCAGTTTTTTTTTTTTTTTTAAAGAAAGGAAATGTATTTCAGGAGCTAATGTGTGAGGGATTTCCAGAAATGTGGGAAACAGTTCTCTAGTGAAAACACACACACACACCCCTATTAAGTATCTCCTAATAAGCTGGTTCTATTCTGAGAAAACTATGTCCATTAGCCTAACTCCCCTGAAACCCAATGTGGTAGGTTCTATTTTCTTCCCATTTTACGCATGGCAAACTAATGCACAAAAAGGTTAAGTGACTTGCCTTACTTAGCTCACAAAGCTAGTAAGTAGCAAAACTGGGATATTAATACTAAGCAATCTAGCCAAAGATGATACCCTCAGTTGTCCCACTATCCTGGCTCAGAATTTTTCCTGCAAGCAAAGCTGGGCATCTCAGACCTAGCTTTGTGATCTTGAACAAGTTGCTTACATGATGTTCAGCCTCAGCTTCCTATCTGTAAACTAGCTAACAATAATGCCTACCCTTCATGATCATTCAGAGGAGTTAAAATAAGCATGTTTTGCAATCTGTAAAGTGCTGCATACATGTCCTCCATCAATTGTGGATACAGCACACAACACACCTGTGTCCTTCCTGCTTTGTTCTGTATTGCCCTGACTCCATCCCATAATGCACTGGGTGCATAAAAACACATAATACTTAAAGTGGTAATTTCTAATTAAATATGTCTAAGCAGACCTCCAAATATCTTCCTAAATCATGATGTTAACAATTAATTAGTGTCAGGATGCATCATTTTGTCACAGAGAAAATGGGGAAATAATGTTACAGCAGTGGGAACAAATTGTGCCATCTGGTTATGAAAAATACATGCAACTCAAAGTCCCGTAGATCTAAATGTTAACTCAAAAGAATATTAGTTAATATTAGAGATATTGCAGCTTCCCTGATGGCCCAGTAGTTAAGACTCCATACTCCCAATACAGGGGCATGGGTTGGATCCCAGCTTGGGAAACTTAAGATCCCACATGCTGCTCGGTGCAGCCAAAAAAAAATAGAGATATTACCATCATAAAAGTAATAACATGGATTAGGACTGGTATTCTGTACCATTAGTGAGTGCATAGACTAGAAGTGCCTGTCAATCATTTGAAAGGGGGTGGGACTTTAACAGAACAGAGGTGCAAAGAGGAAGTGAGATACCAAGTGGGTTAGGCATTGACTCTGGATTCAGAAGCATAGCTACAAATCTTGCATCCATCCAAAAGCCACTGAGTGTTTATAGGCGCCAGGCCCTGTCAAGTAGGTACTAGAGACACAAAAGCACATAGAGACATGTTTTTTGCCTTTCTGAAACTCTCCGGCTCACCCACTGACCCATGTGCCCTTATCCCAGTCTTTCCATCTTACTAAGAAGAGTCCTGGTTTTCATATCAATACAAGGAAGCAAGTAGTAAGTAATCAGAAGTAAAGTTACCCTTTAGAGTTCGTACAATTAATTGGAATAAAACTTTAGATTTCTAATTCAGTGTTTTCTGCAACTGGATCTCATTATTTCTTCTGCACTTTGCAGCCCCATTTGTTGTATTTCTTAAGTTTGGGTACGATATGCCAAGATACAAGTGATTAAGTTTTTTCATATTCTGCTATGGTTTACCTTTGATGGCTATAGCCATTTCTTTTTCGCCCAAGATTAAACATGACTACTCTTTGAAAGGAATAATTTAAAAAAAAGATAAGCCACAGACTGGATAATTTTTGCAACTATATATCTGACAAAAGGCTTTAATCCAATTTTAATGAACTGTAAGTGATTAATTTTTGAGTTTTCCCAGAGTGTTTTCTGGGCTAACCACTCGTGGTGCCTGGTAAGGTCTACATTAGGGCCGACCCTTCTGTTCCCCTGAAAGATGTAGTCTTGGACAGTTCTTGGGCTGTACAATGGAGGAAAGAGAAAAGCAGGCAGGAAAGAGGAGAATGAGGGGAATAAAAAACATGAACTTTAAGTTCTCACTGGTTTGAGAAGCACAGTGGATTGGGAAGAACCTAAAAAGGGATTTTAAAATTTATTGCTAGGGGATTTCCTGTCCCCTTCATAATATTGAGTAATGCTAGTTTGAGTTGTTTTAAAATTTTTCTTGGTTGTGGGGACTGTGTTCATTTAAGCACAATATTGCTCTGAAATTGATTTATGAAGGTCACAGGTTTATGAGCCTTGAACAGCTATTGCCTTCATCTTATTAGCAGTGGAAGGCTGCGTGTGGACCTTCCCAGCGCATCTCAAATGTGACAGCCAACCAGGCTTTAATAGGTGAGCAATGAGCTGCAACACATCTGCTGAAATCTACCAGGGGAAATGGTGTCAGGAAATGGAATCGAGTCTTTGGAACAATTGTCTTGTTAAGTACAAATGTTCCTACTTCAAAACTTCCTTCAAAGCTCTAAGTACAAGGAAAACACACAATTTCACTTTCATGCCACCTGGTGGTAGAAACTAACAGTTCATAGGCCTGCACTTGGGCTCTGGCTTAAGGTCTGGGAGGAGTATATAAAGAGCATTGCTTATTTCATATGCAGAAATTTTTCTCTCTCAATCCCCCTACCTGTATTAGGTCCCCCTCTGCTTTCCCCACCAATAGGCTGTTCTCTACGTAAGCTACAAGGATATATGTACAATGTGGGGAGTATAGCTGATCGTTTATAATAACGATCAATGGGATATAATCTTTAAAAATGGTGAATCACTGTGTTGTACACCTGAAACATAACACATTGCACATCAGTTATGCCTCAGTTTAAAAAAAGAAAGAGCATTGTTCTCTTCTGGGCTAAGGAGACAGAAATCCACTACAGGGCACTGACAAAATCTACATCATAGTTAATCCACTTTCTGTGCTTCTAGCTCTGAATTAGACACCATAGTTAACTCTTGCTCTAAAAGTTTACATTCTAAAAGCTGAGTAGGGTGAGGAAAATGGCATTAACTGAGAACTACTGCTTTATATGCATCCTCTATTTTTAAAATCCTTACCAGATTTTAGTACCATCATGTATGTGGTGATATGTGGTGGTATTAATAGTATTTCCATTTTACAAATGAGGAAAGACTTAGAGATCTTTAATGATCTGCTTAAGTTGAAATTATCATAGTAGACATTGGGGAGGAGCAGGGAATGGGCGATTTGGACTTTCTTGGTGGCCCAGTGGTAAAGAGTGTGCCTGCTAATACAAAGGACATGGGTTTGGTCCCTGGTCCGGGAAGATCCCATATGCCACAGAGCAACTAAGCCCATGCATCAGAACTACTGAGCCTACGCTCCAGAGTCTGACAGTTGTAACTACTGAAGCCCATAAGCCCTAGAGCCTGAGCTCCGCAACAAGCGAAGACATCATAATGAGAAGCCCATGCACCGCAACTGAAGAGTAGCCACCACTTGCCACAACTAGAGAAAGCCCACATGCAGCAACAAAGACCCAGCATAGCGAAAAATAAAAAAAATTTTAAAATCTATTTCCCTTAAAAAAAGGAATGGGATGTTTAGTGATAGGGTAAAAGCTGTAAACAATGGTGTCTTGGAGGAGAGGCTTTTTTAAGCACTTGTGTTTAAAAAAAGAAATTAATTGTATGTACCTCTTGACACTCTGAATTATTTTAGCTTGACAGTGTAGGAGTGATATAAATACACGAAAATGAGACAACACAACTGTTACGACATCCTTCTTTCCAAGTGAGGAGGGAGGTGTATCTATCAGTAGATTCTCATTTCTGAGGATGGGTGTCATAACACATCAGCTCTGTGTGTTCTGTATACACAACATGCGTTTATTTTTCTCCCATTTCTTTTTGGTTCTGAATCTGCTTTTATGTGAACATGTGATCATTTTAGTTAGTCAAAATAATCATTCAAAATTTATAGTTGTGCAGGGTTCTGCTGTACACAATAGTGCCTGCACTCAACAGTATATTCCTGTGCACTTAAAAATATGTTCAGAGGGTAGATCTCAGGGGGTAAGTGTTCTTACCACAAAACAAAGAACAAAAGGACAGAAGGAAATGTATGGAGGTGATGGACATGTTTGTTACCTGGGTTGTGGTGATGGTAACACAAGCGGACATGTATGTCCTAACACTGTGTGTACATTAATCGTGTGAAGTTTTTTGTGTACTAGTTATATATACCTCAATAAGACTAGATGGATGGATGCATAAATTATTTTTCTCTCTAAACAATTTAGCAAGTCCATAGCAAGGTGTCAGGCATGCAATTCGCAGGATACATTTGACATGAAAAGTTATAATAATCCCAGTTTTTCCCTCTTGTTCTTATATATAGCCAAGCTACTGTAGTTTGATTCTGGAAGTCCTAGACTTGAATCCTGCCCTGAACAGTTAACTGTGCAATCTTTTAATCCATTAATGACACCAACTCTCTGAGTTTCTGTTTCCTCATCTGTAAATTGAGGGTAATAATCTTAACTCTCAGGAGTGTCACTGGTATTAATTCATAAAACATGAGAAAACATTTAGCACAATGTAAGTAAGGTACATAGTAAAATATTTGTGTTTCCCAACTAGTGTTTTTTGTTATTATAATTTATGATTTTTATTATTTTACAACTATTGTATTGGTGAAAGAAAGTAGGCTATATATACAAAAGTATGAGTCACTCAGTCATGTCCGACTCTGTATGACCCCATGAATGTAGCCTGCCAGGCCCCTCTGTCCATGGGATTTCCCAGGCAGGGAATACTGGAGTGGGTTGCCATTCCCTTCTCCAGAGGATCTTCCTGACCCAGGGATCAAACCTGGTTCTCCTGCACTGCAGGCAGATTCTTTACTGTCTGTAATACAAAATATATACAAAACCTCCCTATAGTTTTCCAACACCCCCCTGCATATTCCAGTAAACAGAGGGGAAGAAAAGTAGATAAGAGATCCAGTGCAAACAGAGTGTCCTGAGGTGACCACTGCAATGGTGAGAGGCTGCAAGGAGAGGAATTAAACATGTCCTTCTGTCATTTTGACTGACTGGGATCACAGATTTTCAATTCTCTCTCCAGCTTGAGAACCTTCTTCCCACTGGGGAAGTTTAGAACAGAGGAAAGATGATGCTATTCTCAGAAATTCCTCTCAGAAAAGGAATTGCATTTAGGGGAAAGTATTTTGCTGGGTGAGGCATTGAGATGCCTGGTTTGGCAGCATTACTCTGTACAAACCCTGGGTTGCAACTGGATTCTGGAGGGAGAGAAGAAACAGACAGAGGGACAAGACAGAAGCCAGCCTGCTCTGACAGCTCCTAGTGATATCTTTCCTCTCACACAATCTTCAGTACATTCTCCAAAAAAAAAAAAAAAAAAAAAGGTGGGGGGAAGGAAGGAAGGAAAAAATCACCCCAAATCTAGAAATGATTGCCTGGGGCTTCCTGGTGGCACTAGTGGTAAAGAAAACACCTACCAACGTAGGAGACATAAGAGATGCGGGTCTGACCCCTGGGTTGGGAAGATCCCCTGGAAGAGGTTAAGGCAACCCACTCGTGTATGCTTGCCTGGAGAAGCCCCCAAAAACAAAAGGGCAGAAGAAAATGTGTGGAGGTGATGGACAGAGAGGCCTGGCAGGCTACGATCCAAGGGATCGCAAAGTGTACCATACGACTGAAGCGACTTAATACACACTCACATGCCTGGGGCAAAGGGGAAGAGTACTCTTGAAGTCAGCATCCAGGATTCATGGACAAGTGGAGAGGCAGGAGGAAGTAAGCCATTCACAGCCATTATGAGAGTCAGTTTCATAATCTCAGGCTATACATTGGCTGTTTGAGTACAATTTAACCAGAGTGCTTACAAGAGGTAGCTTCCTGGTTGCATTCATTCATTCAACAATATTTACTAGGGGCCTACAAAGAGCAGGAAGGCTGGGGTCATCTATGCCTCAAGAAACCAAGGAAAGAAGTACAGGCCTGACTCCGAAGGCAGGGGAAAGGAGGGGAGGGAGGTGCAAGCTGATCACAGCTGGGGCAGCAAGGAGACTTCCTTGAGTACTATCTCCCCAGAGGCTCTAAAACCATTCTCCAGCTGATGTAGGTAGAATCATATATGCTGAAAATCAATCTCTTAAGACAGTATGTGATGTGATAATTTTTAAGTCCACGGTGAAAGGAGCTTGAGGATGGAGAGCATTGTAAAAAGGTGGGAAATGTGCGGCATTGGGTTACTGGAATGTTCTCCTAGCATCTAAAAGGATGCCATGCCATACCATCTGTCGTATCCAACTCTTGCGACCCCATGGACTGTAGCCAGCCAGGCTTCTCCATTCATGGGATTTCCCAGGCAAGAATACTGGAGTGGGTTTCCATTTCCTTCTCCTGGGTATCTTCCCAACCCAGGGATTGAACCTGTGTCTCGGCATTGCAGACAGATTCATTACTGCTGAGCCACCAGGGAAGCCCATACGAAGAGCTCAGAGTAGCAGTAGAGAGTGAGTGAAGTCCCTAGTCATGTCTGAGTCTTTGTGACACCATGGACTGTAGCCTGCCAGGCTCCTCCATCCATGGGATTTTCCAGGCAAGAGTACTGGAATGGGTTGCCATTTAGTATTTTGGCCATGTTGCATAGCATGTGGAATCTTAGTTCCCTAATCCAGGATAGAACCCACAAATTCTGCATTGGAAGCTCGAGTCTTAACCATTGGACCACCAGGATATTATCATGAAACTCTTTTTAAAACCAGGTTTACAAGGTTTATATTGTCATTTTTTCTGTTCCCTTTTCTATAGCTACACTAACTTTATTGATATTTTCGAATGTTGCCAGATCTTTCCCACCTTAAGACATTTGTAATCTCTTTCTTCTTCTGCCTGGAAAACTCTTTCCTGGATCTTTGCCTGGCTTGCTCCTTGACTAAGTTCAGGATTCCTATCAAGGGTCCATTCATTATCCTTTTCTCTCACCCTTATTTGTTGTTGTCCAGAGCCTCTCTCACTCCCTGGAAATGTATTATTTGTTCATTTATGATCATTAATTCTATTAGTTTCAGGAGTACAACATAGTGATTCAATATTTTTATACATCACATACACCATGCAACGTTATGATATTATGGACAATATTCTCGTGTTGTTTTTACATTGCTACCAAAGTTAGGAAAGCTCATTAGGATGAAAGAGGAGGAGAGAAAGAGAATGAAGAGGAATCCCAGCTTGAGAGGCTTCAACCCATTTCTGCATAAATCTACCCCTGTTGCTCCAGCATGTATTAAGTAGTCAGTCTTTTAAATGAATTGTTGATAAGGTTCATTTAGAAAATAGTACATGCATTCTCCCACTTCTACTGATGATGAAGAGGAAAAGTTAAAATTTTACACAACCTCCTGCTCGTTCTGCCTATGTAACTCAGCTTGCTCCTTACAAAGTCTGGATCACATAGGTCATATTGTTTCAGAAAGTGGGGACTTAACAATACTAGTAACTGGAGCTTATCTCACTCGCCCTTGTCCTGCTGTTTGCAATTGCCCAGCTCCTGCAAACCTACTTAATCATGCCTGTCCATGTAAAGGTCAGGCATCCCCCACTTCCCGTCTTGACTGCTGTTCCCAAGCTCATGAAACCCCTTGGTTTAAGCCAGCCTATTAGCAGCTAGTGTTACCCACTATAGTCTGTCTATAAAAACTCTGTAACCCTTTTGTCTGGGGCTCAGAGCTTGAAGTGTTAACTCCTCTGGGCCTGCCAATGTAATAAACCTGAGTTCTCCAACTCTTTGAGTGTGGTGTTTGGTTTCTTGATTACTGGTTTCTGCGACATTTCTGGAGGCCCCAGTGAGATTCCAACCATGCCGGTCCCCTGAGACGTCAGACTGGTGGCTTGGCCAGGCTGGAGAGAAGGAACCCTGAGACGAGGAGTCATGCCACCTGATAGTATTCCGGGTTCTCTTTCAGACCAGTGTTCTGACTTTCCAGACGGCCAAGCCCCGACTGGACTCATTGGAGGGACGGAACAACTCACCAGGAATGGCCACAGGATCAGGTAAGGCCACGGGGCTAGTCTCTAGTCAGGTCCTACCCCAACGGGTAGAAGAGACTGATCACCTCCTTGGAGCTCCCAGGAAGGGAGAATCATATAGGGAGAACTGGGGACTCAGGAGAAAGGAGGCATTGTGACTGACAACCTCCTTGGAGCTCCTGGGAAGGGAGCAGCAGTTAAGGAGCCCTGGGGACTCTGGAGAAGGGAGGCATTGTGATAGCCTCTGAATGACTGCGAGTGTGTAATTGCTGATTGAACAGAGTGAGAGAAATTTTTCTTTTTGGAACTGCAAAACCAATTCTTTTTGCATATGCAATTAAAAACAACTAGTTTGTTAAAAGGCCTGCCTAGGGAAAAGCTTGAAGTTAACCCTTTACATGTCCTTGAAATACACAGCCCACTTTGCCCGAGACCTCAGCTTTGGGCAAATTAGAACTTAAAGCAAAGGAAAAAAAGAGGGGTCAAAAAGATTTTTAAATCTCAAAAAGAAAACTATAAGATCTCTGTCTGTATTTATGTATGTCTGTGTATGCCTTTTGTTTTTTCTGATAATATTGTTTTTTTTTTGTTTTTTGTTTTTTTTATTTTTTTTTCTAATTTTATTTTTAAACTTTACATAATTGTATTAGTTTTGCCAAATATCAAAATGAATCCGCCACAGGTATACATGTGTTCCCCATCCCGAACCCTCCTCCCTCCTCCCGCCCCATACCATCCCTCTGGGCCGTCCCAGTGCACCAGCCCCAAGCATCCAGCATCGTGCATCGAACCTGGACTGGCAACTCGTTTCCTACATGATATTTTACATGTTTCATTGCCGTTCTCCCAAATCTTCCCACCCTCTCCCTCTCCCACAGAGTCCATAAGACTGTTCTATACATCAGTGTCTCTTTTGCTGTCTCGTACACCGCGTTATTGTTACCATCTTTCTAAATACCATATATATGCGTTAGTATACTGTATTTATGTTTTTCCTTCTGGCTTACTTCACTCTGTATAATAGGCTCCAGTTTCATCCACCTCATTAGAACTGATTCAAATGTATTCTTTTTAATGGCTGAGTAATACTCCATTGTGTATATGTACCACAGCTTTCTTATCCATTCATCTGCTGATGGACAACTAGGTTGCTTCCATGTCTTGGCTATTATAAACAGTGCTGCGATGAACACTGGGGTACATGTGTCTCTTTCCCTTCTGGTTTCCTCAGTGTGTATGCCCAGCAGTGGGATTGCTGGATCATAAGGCAGTTCTATTTCCAGTTTGTTAAGGAATCTCCACACTGTTCTCCATAGTGGCTGTACTAGTTTGCATTCCCACCAACAGTGTAAGAGGGTTCCCTTTTCTCCACACCCTCTCCAGCATTTATTATTTGTAGACTTTTGGATCACAGCCATTCTGACTGGTGTGAAATGGTACCTCATAGTGGTTTTGATTTGCATTTCTCTGATAATGAGTGATGTTGAGCATCTTTTCATGTGTTTGTTAGCCATCTGTATGTCTTCTTTGGAGAAATGTCTATTTAGTTCTTTGGCCCATTTTTTGATTGGGTCGTTTATTTTTCTGGAGTTGAGCTGTAGGAGTTGCTTGTATATTTTTGAGATTAGTTGTTTGTCGGTTGCTTCATTTGCTATTATTTTCTCCCATTCTGAAGGCTGTCTTTTCACCTTGCTAATAGTTTCCTTTGATGTGCAGAAGCTTTTAAGGTTAATTAGGTCCCATTTGTTTATTTTTGCTTTTATTTCCAATATTCTGGGAGGTGTGTCATAGAGGATCCTGCTGTGATGTATGTCGGAGAGTGTTTTGCCTATGTTCTCCTCTAGGAGTTTTATAGTTTCTGGTCTTACGTTTAGATCTTTAATCCATTTTGAGTTTATTTTTGTGTATGGTGTTAGAAAGTGGTCCAGTTTCATTCTTTTACAAGTGGTTGACCAGATTTCCCAGCACCACTTGTTAAAGAGATTGTCTTTAATCCATTGTATAAAAAGAAATCAAAATTTGCATAGAAACGAATGAAAATGAAAACACAACAACCCAAAACCTGTGGGACACGGTAAAAGCAGTCCTAAGGGGAAAGTTCATAGCAATACAGGCACACCTCAAGAAACAAGAAAAAAGTCAAATAAATAACCTAACTCTACACCTAAAGCAACTAGAAAAGGAAGAAATGAAGAACCCCAGGGTTAGTAGAAGGAAAGAAATCTTAAAAATTAGAGCAGAAATAAATGCAAAAGAAACAAAAGAGACCATAGCAAAAATCAACAAAACCAAAAGCTGGTTCTTTGAAAGGATAAATAAAATTGACAAACCATTAGCCAGACTCATCAAGAAACAAAGGGAGAAAAATCAAATCAACAAAATTAGAAACGAAAATGGAGAGATCACAACAGACAACACAGAAATACAAAGGATCATAAGAGACTACTATCAACAATTATATGCCAATAAAATGGACAACGTGGAAGAAATGGACAAATTCTTAGAAAAGTACAACTTTCCAAAACTGGACTAGGAAGAAATAGAAAATCTTAACAGACCCATCACAAGCATGGAAATTGAAACTGTAATCAAAAATCTTCCAGCAAACAAAAGCCCAGGTCCAGACGGCTTCACAGCTGAATTTAACCAAAAATTTAGAGAAGAGCTAACACCTATCCTGCTCAAACTCTTCCAGAAAATTGCAGAGGAAGGTAAACTTCCAAACTCATTCTATGAGGCCACCATCACCCTAATACCAAAACCTGACAAAGATGCCACAAAAAAAGAAAACTACAGGCCAATATCACTGACGAACATAGATGCAAAAATCCTTAACAAAATTCTAGCAATCAGAATCCAACAACACATTAAAAAGATCATACACCATGACCAAGTGGGCTTTATCCCAGGGATGCAAGGATTCTTCAATATCTGCAAATCAATCAATGTAATACAGCACATTAACAAATTGAAAAATAAAAACCATATGATTATCTCAATAGATGCAGAGAAAGCCTTTGAGAAAACTCAACATCCATTTATGATAAAAACTCTCCAGAAAGCAGGAATAGAAGGAACATACCTCAACATAATAAAAGCTATATATGACAAACCCACAGCAAACATTATCCTCAATGGTGAAAAATTGAAAGCATTTCCTCTAAAGTCAGGAACAAGACAAGGGTGCCCACTTTCACCATTACTATTCAACATAGTTTTGGAAGTTTTGGCCACAGCAATCAGAGCAGAAAAAGAAATAAAAGGAATCCAAATTGGAAAAGAAGAAGTAAAACTCTCACTATTTGCAGATGACATGATCCTCTACATAGAAAACCCTAAAGATTCCACCAGAAAATTACTACAACTAATCAATGATTATAGTAAAGTTGCAGGATATAAAATCAACACACAGAAATCCCTTGCATTCCTATACACTAATAATGAGAAAACAGAAAGAGAAATTAAGGAAACAATTCCATTCACCATTGCAATGGAAAGAATAAAATACTTAGGAATATATCTACCTAAAGAAACTAAAGACCTATATATAGAAAACTATAAAACACTGGTGAAAGAAATCAAAGAGGACACTAATAGATGGAGAAATATACCATGTTCATGGATTGGAAGAATCAATATAGTGAAAATGAGTATACTACCCAAAGCAATTTATAGATTCAACGCAATCCCTATCAAGCTACCAACAGTATTCTTCACAGAGCTAGAACAAATAATTTCACAATTTGTATGGAAATACAAAAAACCTCGAATAGCCAAAGCGATCTTGAGAAAGAAGAATGGAACTGGAGGAATCAACCTGCCTGACTTCAGGCTCTACTACAAAGCCACAGTTATCAAGACAGTATGGTACTGGCACAAAGACAGAAATATTGATCAATGGAATAAAATAGAAAGCCCAGAGATAAATCCACGCACATATGGACACCTTATCTTTGACAAAGGAGGCAAGAATATACAATGGATTAAAGATAATATTGTTAAAGTTGTAAATGAGTTCTAATTTTATTGGCCTAAAAAAGTAACCGCTTACAAATCAAACAATTCTAAATACAAGAAAAATTAACCTAAATAAATTTCAGATTCATGTGAACTGGGAAATATTCAATATTAAGTATCTAGTATTAATGTTTGTTTGCTAATCTAATAAGGAAAGTAGGATGTTGTTTTTAATAAAAAGAGATGTAAAAATAAAATTACATTTTATAAAGGGAAAAGAAAGTAGGTCTGACCTACAGGTGGCTGTTACAAAAAGTTATTAGAAGGTTTGTGGAAAGTGACCCTGAAGAAAAAGTTTTGTACATGGTTAAGATGGACAAAGTTTAAAATAAATTAAGTTTACCTAAATGAGTTTAAAGTAAGTTGCTGTAAAAACTTAAATTCAACCTTTCTGTTAAGAGGTCATATTTTCTTCAGATGTTAAACTGCCTTTAATATTAAAGTTTCTTTACCTCTTAATTGATCTGTTCTATATTTACCTTTGAAATCTTTTGTTAACTTTGACTAAGTAAATAACTATTATCTCACAATGACTTATATGCTCCTACCTGATTGAGTGTTATAAACCCTTTTGGTATTTATCAACAAAACTTCCTAAATAACTTGACTTCTAGTTATCTTTGGGATGCTTCAAAGGGCCCCTGGAACATCCCAGAGAGCTGTTAAGCTACCTGGGTTCATTGGACATGTTGAATTACATGAGAAGTAGTGTTGAAGGGGTGAAAAATCTTTTTAGGTTATACTGTATGGTTGATGTTACTAATATAGATGTCCTAAAATTATGTGAAATTCATATAGATCTGATATGCTCTGATAAAATATGGTCAATTATAATTCTAGTTATCATATTAAAGTGTTATGACCAAGTTTCTTTGTCAATTGCAATAGAATCAGATTTTAAACAGTCCTTCTATGGTTTTACTCTCATGCCTTTAGAAGAATATTGCTAGTTCTTCAATATTTATGGAAAAGACTTTCTAAGATTAAGCAGATAAACAAATTTTATTATTAACAGTAAGCTGGTACCAGACTGGAATTTGGTCTTCTCTCTGTTTAGAGAACAAAGTTTTCTTAGAATGCAGCTTTCGATAACAAATTATGAGTTTGTCTTTAAGTGATTTATATTTGTTTTTAAAATCTTTTTGTTACTTTGGTAAAGTAAATAAAACATTATTTCAAATTATGGTACATGTAGACAAAGCTCATTTTGTTTCTACAAAAAAATAACCCCTCATGGTTAGACCTTTGTTATCCTGAAGTCCTTAAAACATGGCAATAGTCTGCTCCTAAATCAGGAAATTAAAAATGGATAAACAACAGCTAAAAATCAAAGAGCCAGGGCTATGGGAAATCCAAGACAGCTGCTTGGCTTTTCCTGGCTCCCTGACAGACCTCATTTTTTATTTGATGGGTTAAAGCCTTCCCTGGCTACAGTTTTAATGCCCTCACAATGAGTTCTCCAAAAAAAAAAAAAAAAGAAGAAAAAGAAAAAAAATTATGTTTCACTGAATATTAAGTTCTAGTTTTGTTAATTAAGGTCTGTGCTTACTAAAACTCACTTCTGAGATAGTTCCTTATTATATTGCTGAAAGGTTTAATTAAGTTATTAAAAAAGACACTCTAAAATTGTTTCTAAAGCTTATCTCAGTAACCAATCTTTGGATAAAGGTCAGATGCTCCATGATTTATAACCAGGAGATTAACACTTGGCTATAATCATTTAACTGAGTCAGATGACCTGGTGTATACCGAGCTATACCCAATGAAAGTTCTTGACTTAAATTCTTGCTTATGACATTACTAATAACTGCTAGCTATATTATTTTCTATATAGCTTGTTTCAGAAGATTATTTCTTTCGTTACCAAATGTGTGACTGAGCCTGTGATAAAATGGTGATATGCAGTTCCATATGAAATCAATGATTGTAATAATGTATGGATGTGAGAGCTGGACTATAAAGAAAGCTGAGTGCTGAAGAATTGATGTTTTTGAACTGTGGTGTTGGAGAAGACTCTTGAGAGTCCCTTGGACTGCAAGGAGATCCAACCAGTCCATCCTAAAGGAGATCAGTCCTGGGTGTTCATTGAAAGGACTGATGTTGAAGCTGGAACTCCAATACTTTGGCCACCTGATGCAAAGAATTGACTCATTAGAAAAGACCCTGATGCTGGGAAAGACTGAAGGCAGGAGGAGAAGGGGATGACAGAGGATGAGTTGGTTGGATGGCATCACCAACTCAATGGACATGAGTTTGAGTAAACTCCAGGAGTTGGTGATATACAGGGAGGCCTGGTGTGCTGCGGTCCATGGAGTTGCAAAGAGTCAGATACGACTGAGCTACTGAACTGAGCTGAACTGAACTCTAGATATGGGAAGAAGCAACAAGAGGAAATATTTTCCTGGACCAAGAGGCTAGTAAGACAGCTTTGGTCCAGAGAGTTTTGCTACTTACAAGGCCTGGTCTAGTGACAGCATATTGAGTGGCCTGTCAATGGAATCTTTGTTAGACCTGGGAATGAGGCTTCCCAGCGCCGTGGGACACAATGACCATGAAATGCCCCCTAAACACGGTCAAATATGTGGCTATGAAGGGGCCCTGCTGACTGAAAGTTGGCCTGTGCCAGCTGCCTCTACAAAGATTAAATCATGACCGCTACAAGATTATGACCTTCAAGAACCCCTTGAAAGGAGTTGAGGGTGGAGACAAAAAATAAGGCACTCTGTGCTCTGGAAAAAAAAAACAGAAAAACAGGCCTTTGGATAGTCAGTTTTCAGGTAAAGATTTTTATGAGTCCAGATTCTTACTTCAAGTTCTGTTTTTCTTTTTCAAAGTGCTGATAGTAAGGAGCTCACCACATTGCCTAAGAAATTTGGTGAAGCAAAATGAACAAGTGGAAGAATTTCTGCTCATTGATGGTATCTATTGCTTTCTCTACAGAGCTAAGAGAGATGCTAATTCTTCCTCTCTGGGATGATTCACTTGCGGTTTTGGTCTTTTTACCTCAGAACAAGCAAATGGACGAGGTGACCTCGAAGGTTACCCCATAAGCCCTCAAGATCTGTGCTCAGATGATAAATCAAAACAACGATAGTGGAGGCTTTCATTTGGGCTCCTTTTCTCTGGCCACCATAATTAGTTCTGTCCTCTTAAGCCAGGCAGATGCCAGGTTTTGGAGCATTCTTATTTGTGGAATACTAGAGTTGGCTGCCCGTGAAAAAGATACAAACAGACAGAAAGGAGAAGACAAGATGAAGGGTAACTTTGAACACTTATGAACAAAACTCAAATGTTGGTGATGCAAACACAATGATTATGTAACTTCATATTTCGCAGCCTAGCTGTCTTTCCCACCCCACAGGAGGCCTATGGACAGTAGAGCATTTCTGAAGAAAAAAATGGAGGAATATGGTGTTCTTTGTGTCAGAAGTCCCAGGAGCTATATGCATTATTCTGTTGCAAATAGACCATCATATTAGAATATTATGCGTTGCGATGCCCGCCATGAGTCAGCTGAGCTGTCTTTCATTTCAAAAATGTGTTCTTGCTCCCCATCTTCTTTCACCTGTCTCTTGATTTTCACAAGATTTCAGCTATATTCATTTCAATATATGGCAAAACCAATACAATATTGTAAAGTTAAAAAATAAAATAAAAAAAAAAGAAAACCATACACTCATTTCCACTGCTTTCTCCAGCTAAACTCACACCTTGATTATGGGAAATCCCCACCCTGGATATTCAGATTCATTTCTATTACTTTTTTGCTTCTTTCAAGTTACTTGCAAAGGTGCAGTTGGCTGTGGTGCCAAGTAACTCCCCATCAGTTTGATGAATTTTGATTGACAAACATTCTTCCAGTCTTTTGCCCTAATCTATTACTGACAATGCTCTCATCTTTACACACTATCTCAAATCCTTATTTTTTTTCCTAAAATTTGAATCCCAATGAATCCCAAAGGGGGTGATATATATTTGAAAAAATAAGAAAGCATCCCAGCCACAGTAGCAGGGGTTATATAAATTATGATACACAGGCTCAAAGTCATATATGCACTTTCATTCATTTACTTTGTTGTTCAGTTGCTCAGTTATGCCAGACTATCTGCGACCCCATGGACTACATCACTCCAGGCTTCCCTGTCCTTTGCTATCTCCTGGAGTTTGCTCAAGGCCGTTTACTTAACAATTATTTATTGAATCTAGGTGCCAAACCCTGTACACATTGCTAGAGCAAAGGCAAAAGAAACTGTCTCTTGGTGGAAATAGTCTAGTAGATAGGGAAAAGCAGCAAGCAAGCAAAAAAAAAAAAAAAAGGGTAGTAGTTATAAAATAACTACTACAGTAAGTGTTAAAATAGAAGTGAGACCAGACCTTGTAGTAACCAAAATACCCGTCAGCAGATGGATGGATAAAAAATATGGTACGTGTATACAATAGAATATTACTCATCCATAAAAAAGAACAAAGTAATGCTATTTGCAGCAACATGGATGGATCTACAGGTGATTATACTAAGTGAAGTAAGTCAGGGAAAGACAAATATATGATATCACTCATGCACAATCTAAGGTTTTAAAAAATGATACAAATGAACTTATTTACCAAACAGAAACAGACTGACAGATATCCAAAACAAACGCATGGTTACCAAAGGGGAAACATGTCGGGCAGAGGGATAAATCAGGACCTTGGAATGAATGTAAACACAGTACTATATATAAGATAGATAACCAATAAGGAGATCAACCAGTCAATCCTAAGGGAAATCAACCCTGAATATTCGTTGGAAGGACGGATGCTAAAGCTGAAGCTCCAACACTTTGGCCACCCAATATGAAGAGCCAACTCATTGGAAAAGACCCTGATGCTGGGAGAGGTTGAGGGCAGATGGATAAGGGGGCAATAGAGGATGAGATGGTTGGATGGCATAACTGACTCAGTGGACGTGAGGCTGAGCAAACTCCGGGAGACAGTGAAGGACAGAGACGCCTGGCATGTTGCGGTCCATCGGGTTGCAAAGGGTCGGACATGACTTAGTGACTAAACAACAGCAACAGATGAGGTATAGCACAGGGAACGCTACTCCATGTTCTGTGATAACCTATATGAGAAAGGGGCTTCCCTGGTGGCTCAGACAGTAAAGAATCTGCCTGCAGTGCAGGGAGACCTGGGTTTGATCCCTGGGTCAGGAAGATCCCCTGGAGAAGGGAATGGCAACCCACTCCAGTATTCTTGCCTGGGAAATCCCATGGATAGAGGGGCCTTGGAGGCTACAGTCCATGGGGTCGCAAAGAGTTGGATAGGACTGAGTGATATTTTATCTTATCTGATAGGAGAGAAGAATCTAAAAATGAATGGATATATGTATATGTATAACTGAATCATGTTGCTGTACCTCTGAAACTAGCAACATTTAAATCAACTATGCTCCAATAAAATTAAAATAAAAAAATAAAATATAGGTGAAAATAGTATGCTTTACAAGAATAGAGGAGGGAGCAATCAATTCAGTTAGAAAACTACAATGACTAGAAAACTAGGCATTATAGAAGCTCATGTAGCTCTAGGAAAGAGTTTAATGATATAATGTATAGTGAATAAATAAACTTGAATTAATGCTATGGACACACATATGGGTGAGTAGGGGAAGGTGAAGGCAATGAGGGAAGATGAAATCAGTGGGTTAAAGTGGTAGATTTCTAGTGGTAGGGTTATGTTTTGCTTTGCTTTCTCTTTAATTTTTTGTAATAAATGACAATTTGGTAGTGGTTTAGTCGCTAAGTCATGTCTGACCCTTGCGATCCCATGGAGTATAGCCTGGTAGGCTCCTCTGTCCATGGGATTTCCCAGGCAAGAATATCGGAGTGGGTTGCCATTTCTTTCTCCAGGGGACCTTCCCAATCCAGGGATCGAGTCTGGGTTTCCTGCACTGCAGGCAGATTCTTTACCAACTGAGCTACCAGGGAATGGAGCCCTGTGTGAAGCATCACTTTCTAAAATGGATCTTGTCTAAGTAAGAGGTGGCACAAAAACAAATTCACAGACTTCCTGTAATAGGCATGTGAATCTGATATGTGGGTCCATCTTAGTGTCACTGAAAAGGCCCCATGTGAGAACTACAGCAACTATTTTCTCCTTATATTAGCTGGCGTATGTTGTCATTAGGCAGGAAGTCAGCTGTAGAATCAATAATTCTCTGGATAAAAGGCATTAACTGCTCAACCATGGTTAATGTGAGGGATTTAATGACTAATGTGATAAATTTATGGATGATGCTAATATTTTCCCAGTTTTCTGGAGGTAGGATTAGCATTTGAATTATAGTTTAATTTATATTAATATATATTTTTATGTATAATGCCATACATTTTATTTGATGATTTATTCCTCTTTTCTTGGGACAATTTAAAAGTATCCTAGGTTAGGAAATAGTTTGCTTTTTTGGTAGCTAGCATTTTGAGCCTGGATTGTGGATCATTTGAGTATTATCCTTGGTTCCTCACGAATAATATGTTAATATTAACTCTGATTTCTTCCTGCTCAAATTGTACTATTTATCATTAAAAATCCATATTAAGCTGCACTCCAGTGAAATCTTTTCTGTCAACAACAAATTCTAAGTGGGAGCTCTTTTTCCTTATTTAATTCCTATTTCTTTAAACATAGATTAATAATTAATTGTTTCTTAATATCTAAATATTTATATGTACTAGTCTTCACCACTATACCTAATTATAAATTTCTTAAGGTTAGGTAATTTTATTTCATATCACTTAACCTTAGTACCTAGCTTAGGGCTAAAAGAATATAAAGAGCTTAAAAATGCTTATTTTATTTAAAAAAAAAGAGTGATTTATACTTTCATAACACACACATACATATCTATTACTTTCAGCTCTAGTGGACACAGCTTTCAAAAATCCTCTTGTATAGTGATATGTGCAATTGAACTTTTAATTTCCCAAAGTGGAATTTAATATCCACATACACACAACCGGCCAGATTCCTTGCAAAACCATCAGTTACTTCCAAAACATAGTGGTTCCTGCTGGTTTTATACTAAATTTTATCCTAGTCCAGGACAACTTGCTGCAACATCTATAACTGGGTGAACTACAGAGGCTACTCAAGGTCAAGCCTAATTATCCACATTTGCACCCACCTGTGTGCTGTGCTCAGAGACTCTTTGTGACCCCATAGACTCTAGTCCATCAGCCTTCCCTGTCCATGGAGTCTCCCAGGCAAGAATACTGGAGTGGATAACCATTTCTTTCTCCAGGGGAATCTTCCTGACCCAGGGATTGAACACATGTCTCCTGCATTGGCAGGCAGATTCTTTACCACTGCCCCATAGGGGAAGCCTGGCAGATGTGAAAGTCTTTAAGATGAGCATTTGTTCATTAATGGAGGGGCATGCTGTTCTCTGCAGAATTTGGCAAAACTCCAGCTGAAATATAAGGGTATTCATTTTAAAGTCAAGTTCCCAGGTCATTAAGCACTTTGAGAATCGATAGTCTCTGTAGTGGAGAAGGCAATGGCACCCCACTCCAGTATTCTTGCCTGGAAAATCCCATGGATGGAGGAGCCTGGTAGGCTGCAGTCCATGGGGTCGCTGAGAGTCGGACACGACTGAGCGACTTCACTTTCATTTTTCACTTTCATGTGTTGGAGAAGGAAATGGCAACCCACTCCAGTGTTCTTGCCTGGAGAATCCCAGGGACGGGGGAGCCTGGTGGGCTGCCGTCTATGGGGTCGCACAGAGTCGGACACGACTGAAGCGACTTAGCAGCAGCAGCAGCAGTCTCTGTAGTAAGAGAGAATTTGCATCCAGGTGAGCTCCAATTTGGCTCTGTTCCTACAAGCTGTGTGACCTTGCGCAGTTCCCTTCCCCTTGTGGAGCCTCAGGTCATGCTCCTGCTCAGTCACTCAGTCTGTCAGACTGTTTGTGACCCTATGGACTATAACCTACCAGGCTCCTCTGTTCATGGATTTTTCCAAGCAAGAATACCAGAGTGGCTTGCCATTTCTTCTTCCAGGGGATCATCCCAACCCACGTCTTCTGTGTCTCCTGCATTGTAGATGGATTCTTTACTACTGAGCTATCAGGGAAACCCCTGCAGAGCCTCAGACCCCTGCCTAGAACACAAAGTTGTTTTACTAATGGATCACTAAGTACTGTCTTTGCTCAGACTATGATTCACTATTACTTAGCTGAATACCTAGACCTAATTTTTATTGTGCACTTATTATGTGTGAGGCAATGCATTTTTATGGGTTTGCACTATGTATCAGGCTGAAACTGCGTTTAACCACAATGAAGATATATTTGCTAAAACGTATGTGCTTGCCCTGTCTGAAAGCTACTGACCAGCCAGTATCTTGTTCTCTCTTCAAAATCTAAAATAAGTTGGATGCTCCTTTAATGCAGCCATTTTCCAGTCACTAAGCAAGTCATTCATCCTTAAACAGTGTTCAGTGGAGCAGCTGATACTCCTTCCAAAGGTTAGGTTTTAAAGGTGTTTATTCTAAGTGGATTTAAGAAAATGAGCTCACACAAGCTTTTTAAATTTTTTTTTCTGAAGTGTACATCAGTCTATGATTTAGTTGCTATTTAAAAAATTATAATGTGTTAGTTCTCTATGATACACTTTACTTGATACCCACTGTGGTAGCCTGTCTCCACGATGATAGCCATCAATACCTTTTGTCCCTGTACCCACTTCCCTTGAAAGGGAAGGTCTGCTCCTCTTCTTGCTTGAATCTGGGCTGGTTTATAACTACTCTGACCAACACAATGTAGAGCAAGTGGTGCCATGTGACTTCTGAGTCTAGGTCATATGAAGCTTTTCTACTTCCACCTGAGGCCTTTGGAATGCTCACTTTGGGGAGGCCAGCTGCCATGTAAGAAGCCCAGCCGCTCTTAGACCACTATGCTGTGGAGAAGCCCAAGCTAGCCTTGTGGAGAAGTTTCATGCAGAGATGACCAATCAGGTCTCCACTGGTCCAGCCAGTGCAGCCTGAGCACCAGTAAGGACGTCTTCAGACAACTCCACTTCAGCCAGAATCTGACTGCAAGTATACAAGGACTCAAGCGAGTACTGCCCAGCTGAGGCTAGAACTACCAATGCATGAGAGAGAAGAGTCAATTATTACTTTAAGCCACTACATCACTCTAGATAAATACAGTCAGCTCAAGAGACCATAGTGGATAGAAATGTATTCCTTACATGCCCTACATGCATTTGATTCTACTAGAGGGTTCAGATTAGGGGCAGCCCAGAATTTCCTCTTATTTTATTTTATTTTTTGTGCTAGTTAAATGTTGGTAGAGTAGAGCATCCAAGCACACTTAGAGTGCAGAATCAAGAGTCAAAAGGTCTATGGAGACCAAACTCAAATATACCGAGAGAAAGAAAGACATTGTGTCTGGGACCTCAGGTTCCAAATTAGTGCATGTGGCTGGAAATTAAGCGAACAAAATACCAAGACAGAGAATCTAAAATGGATTAGGAAGGCCATTAACCAGAAGTCATAAACCTCATAAACTAGCATGGAAGAATGCCTGGATGAGAGGATGATGGAAGAGAGAAAGCAATTATGCTTTGTGTGTAGGTAGAACCCCTTAGGTAACTGACAATCTGAGTTCACAGGCCCCTTCAGCTTAATTGCAGTGTCTAATTGTGAGAGTGTGTGCATGTACGTATGTGGGGGTGTGAGAGACCTGAAAAGGAAGAAACTCATTGGGCTTTCTGCCCTGGAAGCAATAGATTTATGGGTGACTGATTAGTTTCCTCTGGTGTCTCCCTGGAAGAGACTGCCATACAGGCTGCTGGGATGCCCTGCTAGGAGTCTTTGTCTGAAATCTTGAGAAGTCAGTGGACGTGATAATGGATATCTTTAAGTCTAATAAAAGAGGGACTGTCCTAAGGAATGTTAGAGCATGAGAAAAGATACTGATTCCTAGGATTTGAGAACGGTCAGACACATGTTATTTAACACAGCTCTAAAGGAAAATGTACACAAAGAGTGGGCAGAATGGATTTTAAATGATAAAATTCTCCTCTCAAGAGGAGATCCTCTATGGGCGTGCATGTGTACTAAGTCACTTCAGTCGTATCTGACTCTCTGGGACCCCATAGACCGTAGCCCACCAGGCTCTTCTGTCCATGGGATTCTCCAGGCAAGAAGACTGGAATGGGTTTCCATTTCCTTCTCCAGCAGATCCTTTATAGGTGATATCAAATAATTGTTACGCTGCTTGAAATGAGCTTTTGAGAGGATTGTTTTCCAGAACTTCTTTCTTAGATATATAACAATGATGTGATATTGATTTTAGATACTTAACAGGATAAGCTCAGTGAAAAGACCAGGCATGAACCAAGGAGAGCCTGAACACCACCATTCACTGAAGAAGTGCTCTGAAGGGGTATTATGGCCTGAGAGGTAGGGCAGAATGGCATTATTCCAAAAGTAACATGTAAGTTTCCTTTCTAACTTGTAATAGGTTTTTATCTCAAATGGCGTTATAAAGAATCGTTAGTTTTATTGAGCAGCCTTCAGTAAACAGTCTGTACATATTATGGAGCCAAACAGTGGTATTAATAGGCCTAAAAGAAGAAGAAAGAGAATGAAGATTTGGTGTTAGCTTCCTTTTGGCTCCTTCATTATAAATTTAACAAATCTGAGTCAGTGGGGTTCAAGCAAATGCCTTAATAACAATATTGTGGAAAATCTTTTCTTGAGACATGGGACTTTTGGATGGTTCTTTGTTTATCATATGGCTAACTGGATTTGCTAGAATACAGCTTCTGCATTCTTGACACCCTATTCAATCAGTCAAGCGTCTATTGAGTACCACCTGAAAGCCTAGTGCTTTAAGTGCCATAAAGCAATAGTTCTGACATTAGTAGAATTAGTAGAATTCTGTAAGTCATGAGTATGAGTGTGAAAGTCACTCATTCGTGTCGGGCTCTTTGCAACCCCACGGACTACACAGTCCATGGAATTCTCCAGGCCAGAATACTGGAGTGGGTAGCCTTTCCCTTCTCCGGGGATCTTCCCAACCCAGGGATCAAACCCAGGTCTCTCGCATTGCAGATGGATTCTTCACCAGCTGAGCCACAGGGAAGCCCCCAAAGTAGGGAAACTATCATTAAAGTTGACAAGTGTTTTTATTTGCCAAGAAAGCAGATATAAAACAACTGCTACCTGTCCTCATAATTATTCTTCACTGCAGCCTGGAAGGAACTTTACTCAGACTCTCAAGTAGAAGTCACTGTACTATGTAGTACCTAAAATTCATATAAAACATATTCCCACCTGCCTAATCATTTTCTCCTGATGTGTCAGCTTAATTCTCAATTGGACAGTGACTGAAGCTAATGTCCCCTGCAAGACAGTACCAAATGACTTTCCTAAGATATTTTAGATTGATCGTTACGCAGCAATTCAGTCTTTAATTCTAGACTGTAACCGTCAATGTATGTTTACACAATTTTATAGAAAGTTTCTTAATCTACTATGTAAGGTTTTCAATAAAAAAATAAAAATAAAAAAACATAGAACCCTTTGTCAGTTGAAATCTTATTCAGGAAGGCCCGCCTCTGAAATATATCAAAGTGAGCTGTCTGAAACAGACCGCTAGATTCCCCTCCCCATCTTCCCAAGGCCATAGGAGCACCTCCACATAACTCCCAGGACCACACAGAGCAGTTGTGAACAGTTACTAATCTAAGAGAGCTAGAGATTCATAGAACGTCTAGGTCAGAAGATCTCTTAGAGATGATCACAAATGACAGAATACTAAATGAGGTGAGACAGAGAAAAGCAAATATTGTATGATATTACTTTTAGGTGGAATCTGTAAAAGGGTACAAATGAACTTGTCTGCAAAATAGAAATAGAAAATATAGATAAAACAAACTTGTTACTGGAGGGAAGGGGAGAAAGGATAATACTGGGAGACTGGGATTGACATGTACACGCTACTATATACAAAACAGATCATTAATAAGGGCCTATTGTATACCACTGGGAATTCTACTCAGTATTCAATAGTGGCCTATATGGGAAAGAATCTAAAGAAACGTGGTCATACGCATATGCATAACTAATTGACTTTGCTGTACACCCGAGACTAACACCACATTGTAAGCAACTGTACTCCAACTACTTTTTTAAAAAATGACAGAATAGCAGAGCAATAAGAGTTTTGGAGCTCAACTGGTTTGCCCCCCTCCATTCACAAATAACAAAACTGAGGCCCAGAAAGTTTGCAAAATCCCAGGACCCTTCACCATCCACGCCACCAGTGTCACGCACATTGCTACTTAGTGGCAGACACAGGGGTAAAAATTAGGACTGTTGCTCTATGTCAAACATTCTTCTTATTTGCAACTCTTTTGGAGGCACTATGTACAGGGAAAGTGGTAGGATCATTTGGAAAGGAATTATTTAAAGTAGAGACACGATCTAGCCAAGAAGAGGAAGTTTGAGACAGGCAGAACAAGAATGGATAAATGGATCCTATACCTTACTAGTTCATCTTACGGACAAAACAGGGAGCAATTGAATCACTGTCTATAAAAGGCTTCCAATTTATTTAGATAAAAAAGAGGTTAAAAAAAGAATCTCTATGACTTCTGTAATGTTCTGAGAAGACTGATCCAAGTGATAAGAAGTTTACAAAAATATTGATTGATAAATTGAAAGTTACACAAATGAGTGACAAAAAATTGCTGCTCCATAATCACAGAGGTTACAGATGAAAGTTAGACCCTCAGCCAACAGCAATCGCACTTATAAAAGCTTGTTTACTTTCCCTAGTAAAATTTTCATACACTTTGGGAGCGGGTGCTCGTTGCTTTGCAGGATGCAGAGCTGAGCTGGGGCACAGCTGGCCCATCCATCAGATTGAATATTACAGTGTGAGCACCACCAACATGGGCAACCCATGAACACAGATAAATCATTCTTGGGAGCGTGTGGTATAGGCAGCTGGATGTACCAATATTGTTTTTTATCCAACTTGAACTCACAGAGCTCAGTACATGTAAATTCTCTCTTCCCTATCCTCCCTTCATTCCTTTTCTTTTTCTTTCATAATTCATTTCAACATATGAGAAATAAGTTGTATATGTGTGTTTAGATTAACTAGATAGAAACTCCATATTTCCCCCTAATCTTTAGTAACCATTTGGATTCATATTTCTATCACATTTAAGAGAATGGCATACTCATGTCTATAAAAGTCATCCATTAGCAAACAGTTCTAATCTAGAAAGCACAACTGAGAAAGCGGAAATGGACTTTCTAACTGTGCCAATTCATTTATTTTTCTTCTGTTAAAACCCACTAACACAACACTGTAAAGCAATTATACTCCATTAAAAAAACACTATATTAAGGGGAATTTTTCAAAGAGGAAAAAATTCCTTCTCATCTTTGCATTAGAACTGCTCGCATTTGTCCATGTTTGCATTCAGTCTGTGTTTACATTCTTAGGTATTTCTAAAATAATTGAAATCTTGATGTGTCATATAATTTTGCTTTCTATTTTGATCACTTTGCATAATGTAAGCATCTGTCTATGTGGCTACCTAGTCTCCTTATCAGGGTAAACAAAGCCAGCACATGTGATGGGGAGGTAGAAGGACATGAAAACTAGTAATCTTGGTTGGAACCAAGATTCTTTGAATCTCACTATATCAAACACTGGACTTCCTTGGTAACTCAGTAATACGGATCTGCCTACCAATGCAGGAAACATGGGTTTTATCCCTGGGTCAGGAAGATTCCCTGGAGAAGGAAATGGCAACCCACTCCAGAATTCTTGCTGGGAGAATCCCATGGACAGAGGAGCCTGGTGGGCCACAGTCCATGGGGTTGCAAAGAGTAGGGCATGACTTTGTGACTAAACAACAAAACTACAACATATCAAACAGTGAGGAAATGCAAATGTTGCTGATTTCAAACTTTTTTTTAAATTGCCCACCTGAATAAAGGGAGAATTTGAGCCCATTACATGGGTAATTTAACCAAAATGTAATATTTTCTTTTAAAGGAAAATGACTGCATTAACCTTCAGTTTGAGAAATACAACTTGTATGATATCCCTCTTAGAATACTGGAATCACTTGCTTTTTATTAACCTAGCTTTTTGATACAGTGCATTGTTTTTAAAAATGAAGCACTAACCTAATCCTCTTTAAATCACTTCCTATGATGGGTTCTTGAAACCTTTGTGTTGTTTTATATACTTTAAAATGCCAGACAGAGTTAAAGGGTATTATTTAAATACAGCATATTTGTGAATAGACAAATGCCGATTCATTTCTTAAGGGTAGGGATTTTTGTCTGGTTCATTTCTCTTGTCTTCACAATTTCCAGCACAAGGATATACAAATAGTATATGATCCATAAAAGTTCACTGAACTAAATTGATCTTAGCTTCAAAATAATCAGTTACCAGGAGACATATCTACCTGATAAAACTAAGCCTATTTGCAACCTAAGTTTTCAGGAGTCATTTAGGGCATGCGCCATTCAGCTTCATTGGTGGAAATATATACACTCAAATCTGAAAAATCTATTACCTCGAGTAATTTTGCCATTTCAGTCACGGATTAAATCAATTAACTGATTTCTGACTCCACAAGGATTTGGATCACTTGGCCTTTTATATTCTGTCACTTTGTTTAAATTCAGTTTGAGTTTCTGCATATTCGTTTACTTTATAGAGAGTGTATATTATATAATACCCAGTTCAGAAAAGAATTCCAAATTAAACCCAGGGCCCCTGATGTATCCCCTCAGAGGACTGACTTCCTCGTAACTCCATCACCATCTGTTTTCGTATATTTGTGTGGTTACCTGATTATAGCATCTTCCCCTGAGTCTGTGATGGCCATGGGAGCAGGCGCTTCATTCTTGTGTATTATTTTATCCCTAGAGTTTGGTACAGTCTCTGGTCCATGGTGCATATTCAAGAAAGGCAGTTGAACAGATTACTGAAATCCAAAGGAAAGCAGAATTGGAGCTGAGTTTTGAAGACAGGTGAAAGAACTGAGACACCAGCAGGATGAGGAAAGGACACCAGGTAGGATGATGGCTTGCACTGGGGTTCAGGTAGGGGTAGAAAGATTAGGGGTGATCCCTAAGGAATCATGCTTAATCATCAGGGGCCTCTGAGTCTTAGGACCAGGTATGTACATACCAGGAGTTCTTTCTGAAAACAGGTTGGGGTTTTTATCTGACTTGATTTCTGAAGCCATCAAGAAGTCCAAAAATACTGAGTAGGCATGGATACGGGAGGCTTGTGTTCTTAGACACAGGCAGTTAGGCTGTCTTTGCCGTGTAAGAGCGAATTTCCGTGATGCACACAAATAGGCAGTGTTTCTGAAAGTGGCCAGTTACTGGGTGCTGTGGTTCCCTCCCCTGGAAAAAGAAAAAGTTTAACCATTTGCCCAATAGCACAAGGGACTTCCCTGGCTCGTAAAGCCACTGTGGCTCTGCCTGCAATGCGTGAGACTCAGGTTCAATCCCTGGCTCAGGAAGATCCCCTGGAGAAGGGAATGGCTACCCACTCCAGTATTCTTGCCTGGAGAATTCCATGACAGATGACCTGGTGGGCTACAGTCCATGGGGTCACAAGAGTTGAACATGACTGAGCCACTAACACTTTCACTTTTCAATAGCATGACTTTCACCTGGGTAAATTTTTTCACTTTCCCAAAAGTAAAAACCTAAGATCATACAAATTCAATAGTCAGTAAGATAGGCAGGTAAGGCATTTCCCACTGGTTTATAAAGTTCTGTGTCCACCATGGACATATTAGATGTTTGGAAAATATGTAGCCATTTCAACCTAAGGCAATTTGATTGCTGTGCTTTTTAATCCTGGCCTGGTGAGGGAATAATCATATCCTGTGCTTCTCAACTTCTCTGAGGTGATGTCAGAACAAATGGAAGGTTCTAGAATGTTCCTCAGGTCCTCCTTTATCTTCTCTCCCCCTTTCTCTTGCAATTCTGTATTCCATCTCCTTTATTACCCAGAGTTTTTATCTGTTTCACCATATGTCCTTGGATATGTGATATCCAGTGTCCCAAATTGGTGTACTTATTTTGTACATAGGAAGTTCAGTATTTACTTCTTCCCAAAGTTTTATTTAAAGAAGGTGTGTATTTGGTTGCTCAGTTATGTCCTTCTCGGTGACCCCATGGACTGTAGCTCACCAGGCTCCTCTGTCTATGGATTTCTCCAGGCAAGAACACTGAAGCCAGTTGCCATTTCCTTCTCCAGGGAGTCTTCCCTACCGTAAGTCTGCTGCGTTGCAGGTGGATACATTACCACTAGCACCACCTAGGAAGTCCTCCAAGACTGTGGCTGCTCCCAAGTGTCCCACTGGGTTGTAGGCCTGTATATTTTGCATGTGTTATGTTTGGGTGATTTTTATCTGAGATTCTCTTCAGCTACTGAGGGGAGTAAAATGACAGCAAGTTGGATATATTTTGAATACCTTATTTTTGATATATTTTTAATACATCATCTTTTATTTTGATTGTAGCTTTGACAGAAATACATTTTGTAAATCCCCACCTCTCCAGGGCAGACAAATCAAAAAAGAGGAAAACACATCTTGAAAAAGCATCCAAAATGCATAGACGGCCTTATCATTCTGAGATAGCCAGTCCAGCCCACTACTCCTTCTTTGTCAGATTTCTGTTAAAGCTATTAAGAATGGATTCAGTGGACTTCACTTCCTGTCTGTCTTCCTAGAGATGTAAACTCCGGTAGCATCAGAACCATATGAATAGGGACCACATGTACTGATAAGCAATCATCACTGGGGTTAAAAAGAAAAAAGGATGATAAGGTCTAGGACTATCTCGGGCAAAGACATTAAGATTTATTTCCAGTGTTATCTGGAGAGTTTTGCTAGCCATGCAAAGCTTCTTCTGGGAGAGTAAAGGGAGGCGAAAAGCATAAGGACAGATTATATTCTTTGCAAACATTTATTAATCAAAACAGGAAACTGATTGCACAATTGAAACACAGTCACAGAATCAATTTTAAATGGGGGGGAAAAGGCACAGAAAACATGGACCTTTTGAGAATTAAAAGGAAGAAATTCTTACCTAAGATTAAAAAAATCATCTTTACCAGAGATCAAAATAAAGAGAGGCTATGAAAGAGAGGAATTGTGAGGAGATTGCTTTTACAAATGATTTGGGATTGAAATAATTTATACGGCTTATAGTCTGCCATTGAACGCCGAGATGAAAAATTTATAGAACTGTAGAAAATGGGCTGCATTAGATCAGAAGTCTAAAAAATAGAACATAAGCTCAACTCCAGGCCCAGTGAGATTTCAGTTTTATTAGGAAATACAAGTTGTCCATGAAATGCAATTTTAATCATGAAATTGATGATGTATCTGAATGCCAACAGATCCTTCTAATGACAGTCTCTTTTGCCCCAGTAGGTCTACACTGATTTCTCAAAGATGAAAACTCTCTTAGGGAACATTGCGACTATGTATTATTTCTTTAGGGCATCTTGTCTGAAATGAAAATTTCAAGGCATCAGGAGATAAACTCAGTTCAGGAGATAACTAGCAGACCAAAGAAGGCTAAAATGGTTTATCACCATCATCCTCCATAGTTCTATGTCTCAGAAGTGCCTTCCACTGAAACTGATGGCAAAGTCTATTTAGGATTGAGGATTTAGTATTTAGGATTGAGTATTTAGTATTTAGGATTGAGCAAATTTAGAGAGCCACTGATCCTGCTGAGCTACTGAGCTGGTCTCATTCATTTCATTCATCCACTCATTCATTCATTGCAATAATTATTTATTGAACACCTGCTATGTGTCAGGCACCGGACTAAGTGCTAGGGATGATGAAGTGAACGAACAGACAAGACACCTGCCCTCTTGTGACTTGTATAGCAAACTTGAATTTCACTACTCTGCTGGTTTGCAGTTAAATTCTTCTTCAAAACCAAGAACTCCTTTTTCAAACAAATTCACACAGACAATAACAGACTCTTATAGATTGAAGGGGTCTTAGAAAAAAATCTTGGAAGCAGGTCATCTAGCCCAACTCCTTAACCTAAAAATAGATGTGAAATCTAGAGTCTCTGGTCCTGGGTCTCATTGTCTTCATCACAATGAGGCCTGAAAGCCAGGAAATACTCACATGCACAGCAATAACTGGAACCTAAGAAAATGCTTATAGAAGAATTGAAAACAATTGCATTGGTAGAAGAGGTAGACCAGAAAGGCAAAAAAATCCATGTATGAGAAAAGCAAAGAAACTGTCTACTAGCAAATAGCCTTGAGACCACTACACCCAAAATGAGGAGCAAACCTGACTGTGGAGATGTCCTTTGAATCCTTTCCCCCTCCCCCCAAAATAACCCCACTTATCTTTTTTCCTGGACCACTGAAATGGCTCTATTGAGGGTTAAACTGAAATGTCCTGGGTGGACTCTCTCTCTGTCACTGGCTACCCTTATGAATAGAACAAAAAATGTGTTGGGAAAAAAAAAGAGAAAGTAAATGATTTTATCGTTTTTGCAGTTAAGTTCCCACAAATTAACTCATACCTATTAAGAGTCTGTACAACTGAAACTGCATACATGGAAGTTGCAGAGCAATGTATGGTTTCCTAAATATTTCCTGAGTATAAGAATGATCACGTCTTACTTTCACAATGACCCTCTGATGGTTGGATGGACAACTACATCAATTTCTGGTCTATGGGTGAGAGGAACCTTTAAGTAAAAAGTCAAAACAAATCAAGATTATAGACCAGGTTTTCTGGCTCCTGGTTTGGTCTTCCCTCCATTGTATCAACAGCAGGCTAAGGTCCAAAAGGCTCAGCAGGTGGACTCTTTCTCTGCTTATGATAACATTCATGCAGTGTATTCCTAGGAGCTTGGACAGTGCAGATGCTCAACGCATGTTTATTGAATAACCATTTTTATTTTGAAATCAAGGTCTTTTATTATATATTTTAACACTGCTCCCAGCTTTCCTGACATCTGTCAGGAAAATTATCCCACCCTACTCTCAACAGAGGCCTGCAGAAGTGGGCATACTTTCTGCAAAAAGCAACAAAGCAGGGAGAAGCTCAAAAGGATTATTTTGAGTTGTGAAATGATGGAAAATATTAAAATTAACCTCATTTCCTTACAGTACTTCTCAGTGTTCTGCTATTCACTGACCCTGTAGCCATAACTTACCTGCTTTTACAAAATATGCGTCTTCCTATCTTATGCATATAGGTGACAAATAATATGTCTAGTATATAATGTAACCTCCCTGGAGAAGAAAATGGCAACCCACTCCAGTATTCTTGTCTGAGAAATCCCATGGACAGAGGAGTCTGGTGGGCTACGGTTCATGGGGTTGCAGAGTCAGACCAGACATGACTGAGCAATTGAACACATATAATGTAATCTATGCAAATATAACCAGAAGGGCATAGTATACATATCAAATATATGTATACATACTAAATCACAGTAAACATATCACAGTTAAGTATAATTTGACTTTCACTACTATTCAAATTGTACTGGACTTTCTACATAGGGCAATTAGACAAGAAAAAGAAACAAAAGCATATAGATTACAAAAGAAGAAGTAAACCTCTCTTTGTCAAAGATATGATCTTGCATATAGCAAACCTAAGGAAATTCACTTAAAATACTAGAATTAATAAATGAGTTCATTAAGGATTAAGGATATTCCTTCTTTCTTTCTTTCCGTCTATATCAGTTATATTTTTATGCATTAGCAGTAAAAATCTGGAAATGGAGTTAAGAAAAATTCCATTTGAAAGACCATTAAGAATATAATAATAGAAAAGTTGATCTTAAAATTCAAGGGGCACAAGTAGCCAAACTAACCTTGAAAAAGAACAATAAAGTTTGAAGACTTACTTCCTGATTTTAAAACCAAAAGGAGACAAAGCATCGTGGTACTCACATTAAGTCAGACAGACAGACCAATGCCATAGTGTTGAGAGTCCAAAAATAAACCCTTGATCTACAGTTACCAATTTTTTACAAAGGGCCAAGACAATTCAAAGGAGCAATAATAGATTTTTCAACAAATAATCCTGGCATAATTGGATAGCCATATGCAGAAGTTAACTCAAATGGATCATAGATCTAAGTTTAAGTTCTAAAACTATAAAACTCTTAGAAGAAAACATAGGATTAAATCATAATGATCCTGGGTTAAATAAAGCCTTCTTATATACAACTGTCCAACTCGATGGACAGGAGTTGGTGATGGACAAGGAGGAATGGCGTGCTGCGATTCATGGGGTCACAAAGAGTTGGACATGACTGAGCAACTGAACTGAACTGAAAAAGCAAAAGTGATGAAAAACATAAATTGTACTCCATTTAAATGAAAAACTTTTGTGCCACAAATAATATCCATGAAGAAAGTGAAAAGGCAACCCAAAGAATGGGTGAAAACATTTATAAATCATATGTATCTAATATGTATTTAATCTAGACTATATAGAGAACTCTCATAACTTATTAATCAAAGATAAATAACCCAATTAAAAATGGGCAAACAATTTTAATAGATACTTCTACAAGAAGATATAAAAATGACCACTATGTATATGAAAGAATGCTCAACATCATTAGCCATCAGGAAAGACAAATAAAAATCATAATGAAATACCACTTCACACCCACTGGGATGGCTGTAATAATAAAGACAGACAATAAAAATGGGCAATGATGTGTAGATATGGAAGCTCTCATACATAGTTGGGGAAGATATACAATAGTGCAGATTCTTTGGAAAATAGTTAAGCAGTTCTTCAAAGGGTTGCTGTTATATAGACATACCATATGATTCAGAAATTCCATTCCTAGGGCTATACTCAAGAGAACATATCTTTCCATGCAAAAACATGTATGTAAATATTCATACTACCAGTATTCATGGTAGTCAAAAGTAGAAACAGGAATCAAGACCATCCCCAAGAAAAAGAAAAGCAAAAAAGCAAAATGGCTGTCAGAGGAGGCCTTACAAATAGTTGGGAAAAGAAGAGAAGTGAAAAGCAAAGGAGAAAAGGAAAGATATACCCATTTGAATGCAGAGTTCCAAAGAATAGCAAGGAGAGATAAGAAAGCCTTCCTCTGCGATCAATGCAAAGAAATAGAGGAAAACGACATAGTGGGAAAGACTAGAGATCTCTTCAAGAAAGTTAGAGATACTAAGGGAACATTTCATGCAAAAATGGTATGGACCTGACAGAAGAAGAAGAGGTGGCAAGAATACACAGAAGAACTGTACAAAAAAGAGCTTCATGACCAGATAATCACGATGGTGTGATCACTCACCTAGAGCCAGACATCCTGGAATGCGAAGTCAAGTGGGCCTTAGAAACTATCACTACGAACAAAGCTAGTGGAGGTGATGGAATTCCAGTTGAGCTATTTCAAATCCTGAAAGAGGACACTGTGAAAGTGCTGCACTCAATATGCCAGCAAATTTGGAAAACTCAGCAGTGGCCACAGGACTGGAAATGTCAGTTTTCATTCCAATCCCAAAGAAAGGCAATGCTAAAGAATGCTTAAACTACACACAATTGTACTCATCTTACATGCTAGTAAACAGGTCAGGAAGCAACAGTTAGAACTGGACATGGAACAACAGACTGGTTCCAAATAGGAAAAGGAGTATGTCAAGGCTGTATATTGTCACCCTGCTTATTTAACTTCTATGCAGAGAACATCATGAGAAATGCTGGACTGGAGGAAGCACAAGCTGGAATCAAGATTGCCAGGAGAAATACCAATAACCTCAGATATGCAGATGATACCACCCTTATGGCAGAAGGTGAAGAAGAAATAAAGAGCCTCTTGATGAAAGTGAAAAAGGAGAGTGAAAAAGTTGGCTTAAAACTCAACATTCAGAAAACTAAGATCATGGCATCCAGTCCCATCAGTTCAGTTCAGTCCCTCAGTCGTGTCTGACTCTTTGCGACCCCATGAATCACAGCACACCAGGCCTCCCTGTCCATCACCAACTCATGGAGTTCACCCTAACTCATGTGCATCGAGTCGGTGATGCCATCCAGCCATCTCATCCTCTGTTGTCCCCTTCTCCTCCTGCCCCAAGTCCTTCCCAGCATCAGGGTCTTTTCCAATTAGTCAACTCCTCATATGAGGTGGCCAAAGTATTGGAGTTTCAGCCTCAACATCAGTCCTTCCTATGAACACCCAGTACTTGTCTCCTTTAGGATGAACTGGTTGGATCTCCTTGCAGTCCAAGGGACTCTCAAGAGTCTTCTCCAACACCACAGTTCAAAAGCATCAATTCTTTGGTGCTCAGCTTTCTTCACAGTCCAACTCTCACATCCATACATGACCACTGGAAAAACCATAGCCTTGACTAGACGGACCTTTGTTGGCAAAGTAATGTCTCTGGTTTTCAATATGCTATCTAGGTTGGTCATAACTTTTCCAAGGAGTAAGCGTCTTTTAATTTCATGGCTGCAGTCACCATCTGCAGTGATTTTGGAGCCCCCAAAAATAAAGTCTGACACTGTTTACACTGTTTCTCCACCTATTTCCCATAAAGTGATGGGACCAGATGCCATGATCTTCGTTTTCTGAATGTTGAGGTTTAAGCCAACTTTTTCTCTCTCCTCTTTCACATTCATCAAGAGGTTTTTTAGTTCCTCTTCACTTTCTCCCATAAGGGTGGTGTCATCTGCATATCTGAGGTTATTGATATTTCTCCTGGCAATCTTGATTCCAGCTTGTGCTTCTTCCAGCCCAATGTTTCCCATGATGTACTCTGCATATTAATTAAATAAACAGGGTGACAATATACAGCCTTGAAGTACTCCTTTTCCTATTTGGAACCAGTCTATTGTTCCATGTCCCATCACTTCATGGCAAATAGATGGGGAAACAGTGGAAACAGTAACTGCCTTTATTTTTGGGGGCTCCAAGATTGCTGCAGATGGTTATTGCAGCCATGAAATTAAAAGGTGCTTACTTCCTTGGAGGAAAGTTATGACCAGCCTAGACACCATATTAAAAATCAGAGACATTACTTTGCCAATAAAGGTCCATCTAGTCAAGGCTATGGTTTTTCCAGTGGTCATGTATGGATGTGAGAGTTGGACTGTGAAGAAAGCTGAGCAAGGCTTTCCAGAGTACTAAGGATCCAGTCATAAAGGAGATCAATTGGCTGATGGTTTTTTTGGCCACCTGATGCGTGACTCATTGTGATGCATGGATGTGAGAGTTGGATGGCATCACTGTGTTGGACAGAAAGCTGAGCTTTCCAGACACGACTGAGTGACTGAACTGTACTGAAAGTGTACTGAACTGATGAATGGCATGAAAGGATACAGTAAATTTTGTATATAAAATGTCTAACAGTGGCAGAAAGTAAGTTTTGGCTGAAAGCGGGCTGAGGCATGAGGGGAATAAATAGGAGGATGAGAGCCAAAGTGTACTGTGTTTCCTTGGGGGGTGAAATGCTAAGTTGCTTCAGTCATGTCAGGCTCTTTGTGACCCTATGGAACACAGACCGCCAGGCTTCTCTGTCCATGGGATTCTCTAAGCATGAATAGTGGGTTGTCATTTCCTTCTCCAGGTCATCTTCCTGTCCCAGGTCTCAAACCCACATCTCCTATGTCTCTGGCATTGGCAGACAGGTTCTTAACCACTAGCACCACCTAGGAAGTCCCATGGGGATGATAAATGTTTTAAAATTGATCGTGGTGATGACTAGACAGCTCTATGAATATTCTAAAAACACTGAGTTGTTCACTTAGTGTATGTATATTCAACGATTGACCAAATTGTTCTAATATTTTAAAAAGTCAAGCATACATGACTTGTAGGGAGGTAGTTTGTCTGAGCTGTAACTGTACTGAGTCAGCAACTCAGCAAAACATTTTGAGTAAAATCTGACGTGGAAGCGCAATGTAGAAAGCAGAGAAAAGCTCAGTTTCCCGGTTCAAATGCGGGTGAAGCTTCTAGAGCCTCCTCATGCAGTTTATTCTTGAGTTGGCCTGCACATCCTCAAGCACTCAAGAACCTACCTGCCAATGCAGAAGACAAAAGAGATGTGGGTTCGATCCCTGGGTTGGGAAGATCCCCTGAAGGAGGGCATGGCAACCCACTGCAGTATTCTTGCCTAAAGAATCCCATGGACAGAGGAGCCTGGTGGGCTACAGCCCTTAGGATCTCAAAGAGTCAGACACGATTGAAGTAACTTAGCTCAGACGCAACTAAAGCAACTTAGCACACACACTCAAGAATATTTCTAGCTAAAGACTGGGATATTCACTGCCCTTCTTTTCTTTTCAATTCTTTTTTCAATTCCCAGGAGGAACTGAAACTAGTTACACTGCTAAGGTAAAGAGGTACACACGCTGGTATTCTGCCCTGCTATTTCTGCAGTGAAGATTTCATGCCTTGACCTCTTGCAAGCTCATGTTAGTCATCATTTCTAGAATGTGTGACTTCCTCACCACTGTCAGGAAGCATTTAACAGGAGGTTTCCTGTGTGCTGTTTTGGATCTGTCAGGAATTCTCTGCTCCTTATTAATTCCTGAATATTCAGGAATTAAGAGGAGAGGCAAGCCTCTCCCGGGACTGAGGAATCCAGGCATTTCCTTCATTAGCGTTTCTATATGGTGATAAGTACCCTCTTCCTTCTTGTGAAACAAACGGTAAAAGTGATTGTTTACAAATCTCTCTCTTTAATATGGATTGCCTATGTTTTGTAAGTCTGGAATTTTAATCTTTATCTTTGCTGAGAATAACTACTTTGTAAGACAGTATATATGCCCACACCATGTTGATTAAAACACCCTTGCTCCATCAGAGCTCTGGTCCCCGTGTCTGTCTTTCTTTCTCTTTCTCTTTTTCAGGCTGATCCCCTGGAACGCAGAGGCTCTCTGAGTTCACTTTCCTGCCCAGGTTTCTAAGACCGTCTTGAGAAGGTGCTGTGCGCCTTCACCCCATCAAGAGGGCGCCCGAGGCCTTCGTGAACAGAGCAAGCCCCGTGCAGGGGCATTATTGGCTTTCTGTGTAAACCAAGGAATATCAGCCTCTTTCTCTCCTTTACTTTCTTATCGTCAACTCTGGACCACCAAGTTCTAGTCCATTAAAGGACCTCAACACACCACTTCCATGTAGGATGTAGTTGCCACCCAGAAATTATAGCAAAATAATCTAAAGTCTTTATTAAATCATTTGTAAAAGCACATGAACACAGTTGGTGTCCCTGAGCATTTGAAAAATTAAATTATTCTTTACAATTAGTCTATTGAGCTAGAAGAAAATAAAGAACACTCATGAAAGAGGGAAAAAGTGACAAAAATTCCAATGACGAATGGTTTTTAATTATAATTGCATAATAGTCTCTTGATACAAGTGCCACTTAGTGCTTTGAGGATTTCTGCCACTGATCCATTAGTCCCCTTCATACATGTTCAGGCACCCAGAGTGGAGCACAGAAGAATATCAGAATATTATCTAACTGCACTCAAGTGCCTTGAATTACATCAATTTAATGGCATGCCTAACCATCCTACTGTTAGCAAAAGCTGGGAGAATGAGAAATGATAAAGTCACTTCTAACTAACATTCTAGTGAATATTCTAGTTTTATGCTGGGATAGAAAAGAAGTAGAATATAACATAGGTAACATTTACTTTATGGTAATATTTTACTTTTTAAAGTTTCTGAGGATTATGAATGATGCTGCTACAAACATTTGAGTACTAGTTTTTATGTCAACATAAATTTTCATTTCTCTGGATCGAACCTGGATCTACTATATTGTAGGCAGATTCTTTACCATCTGTGCCACCAGGGAAGCCCATAATAAATTCTTAGACATTGGATTGTTGGATCACATGGTAATTGTATGTGTTGAGAAAGTCTGACTGAAAAATCCCCATGACATACTTTTGTCTGTGATGGTGGTTGTATTTGTTGCGTGTGTTAATATTCATAGAACTATGTGTACACTTGGAGTCCACAATTTTTAATGGAGAATTATTTAAATTTTTAATTATAAAAGTATGTAGGACAAGTGAGGCAATAATGTATTGAAAATTTTATACTGAACAATTTTTTGCCACCAGAGATCATGACCATGAGAGGGCAGAGTAGAGTAGCTTTGCTTTTAATCAACAGAGTAAGTCAGATTAGGCATTTTCACAAATAATATGCAATTTCACAGCAATAATCACAAAACTTGAGCTGTTTTAGTACCTTTTCTATTTTCAAGAGGAGCTGTCATTTAGATGATGAGCCCAACTTCCCAAAATATGCTAGGATGAGAGAGGAGATTTGAAGAAATCTTGATCTTTTAGTTTTCATTCATTCATTACTTCCGTTAACAAATATACATTGGATCCAACTACAGAGCACAAACTGAGTGTTTGGGATTCAATGGTGAGCGAACTGGACTCTGAAGAAATCCAATAATCACAATAGAATAAGCCAAATAATCACACAAATATTTAAGTAGAAATTGTGTTAGCCATTTTCAAGGGAAAAGAAAAGAACCCCTCCACTACCTCCGCCAAAAGACATCAGGGATATTTCAGGGGAATATATTTTTTTCTGAAGTTCAGAGAAGGCTTCCTCAGGGAAGTAACATTTGAACTTAATTTTGTGACCAATGACCTTCATTTCCTCATTCCAATTTCCTGTTTTCTTAGCATTCTTGCTAACATCTATGAATAATAAGCTTAGGGTTACTGCTTTAGGTTACAAATGGGATCTAAAAGTATATTAAAACCTGTCAGTAGAACCAATGGTCGGGGCTTAGGCAGCACAGTGAGAAAAAGCTTGCCATTACCTTCAAGATTTCTGATGAGTTCCCCCTATTGAGCAATATTTACACCAGATTATCTGAGGTCCAATGTGAGATGCAAACACTCTCATCCCCTAGGCTGCTTTGATGCTCTGAAAGAAAGGTTTAATTCTTAGACGTGTTATCTGGGAACAGAAAGAACGTGATGTGTATCTGATAAACATGACATTTCCAATCAGAGGCAGTAGTTCTATTGAAAAATATCAGTCTCCATCTTATGAAACCCAGGGAAATTACTTTTTCCATTATCTAGCAATGGATGAGCAAACCAAAGCTCAGTATGGCTAGGGAGCACAGGGTAAAGGACTATGGGAGGCGAGGGTGGGATGATGTGAGAGAATAGCCTTGAAGCATGTATATTACCATATGTGAGAGAGATTGCCAGACCAGGTTCCATGCATGAGACAGGGTACTCAGGGTGGTGCACTGGGATGACCCTGAGGGATGGGGTGGGGAGGGAGGTGGCAGGAGGGTTCAGGATGGGGAACACATGTACACCCGTGGCTGATTCATGTGAATGTATGGCAAAAACCACTACAATATTGTAAAGTAATTAGCCTCCAATTAAAACAAATACATTAATTAAAAAAAAGAACTATAGGAGGAGACAGAGGAAAAACAGAACCTTGATTTGGTCCTTTCTACTCTTTTTGGTGAAATACAAAACTCATCTATTAAACAAGCTGAAGGCAATGACAAAGAATATTATGAGTGACAAATAATATAATCAGACATATTTAATCTGAATGCCAAAGGAATCCCAGCAACAGTGCTTAGAAAGTAAAAAAAAAAAAAAAAGTGTTTATATTGATGTGGTAGAGTTTTGACAGGTTTCTAATTTATCTATTTTTTGCTTGTCTATACTTTCTAAGTTTTCTTCCATAAATTATTTTTCTCTAACAATACAAAAATAATAAACATTTTGTAAAAACTTACATTATTATGGACTTCAAATCTTTAAGTCCAATCAAATCTTTAAGTGCATTGATTATTTCTTTGGCTGTGTCCAGTCTACTAAATTCCAGCTGAGCAATTTCAAATCCTAAGCGATGATGCTGTTAAAGTGCTGCACTCAATATGGCAGTAAATTGGAAAACTCATAAGCGGTCACAAGATTGGAAAAAGTCAGTTTTCATTCTGATCCCAAAGAAGGGCAATGCCAATGAATGTTCAAACTACCGCACAACGGCACTCATTTCACATGCTAGCAAGGTAATGCTCAAAATCCTTCAAGTTAGGCTTCAACAGTTTGTGAACCAAGAACTTCCAGATGTATAAGCTGGCTTCAGAAAAAATGGAGGAACCGGAGATCAAATTGCCAACATCTGTTGGATCATAGAAAAAGCAAAAGGATTCCAGAAAAACATCTACATCTGCTTTATTGACTACCCTAAAGCCTTTGACTGTGTGGATCACAACAAACTGGAAAATTCTTCAGTAGATGAGAATACCAGACCACCTTACCTGCCACCTGAGAAACCTGTATGCAGGTCAAGAAGCAACAATAAGAACTGGACATGGAACAATGGACTGGTTCCAAATTGGGAAAAGAGTACATCAAGGCTGTATATTGTCACCCTGGTTATTTAATTTATATGCAGAATACATCATGCAAAATGCCAGGCAGCATGAAGCTCAAGCTGGAATCAAGATTGCTGGGTATATCTGCACCAGTAATACCTTATGAGCAAAACTACATGATTTTAAACATTGAAGTGTTTTAAGCACTACTGTCTACAGTTGTGAACTGTGCACTCTAAACAAGGACATCCATCCTAGGAGGCAAGAAAGGATGGCATTTAACTTGTACAGAGGTGCCCTGTGGGCTGACAGCAAGAGAGATCTAAGCCTGAACTTGCCAATTATAGCCATCCTACAAAAGTGTCTAGTGGCTCTTCCCAGCCTGGTTTGCTGGGTACATCCAGACCTACCCTCAGAATCTCTCACCCTGATGAGGATTTGATAGAACTACACCACCAGCACAGAGCCTGTGCACACGCTTCACTCATTTCTAGCCTTGCTCCCTGGGAAGGTCAGAGCCTCTGACTATGCCTTCATTTTTATTGTGTCTCCTGCTGCTTCTTGCCTGCCCGGAGCCTGGTTGATTAGCTAACATTTGAAAGCAACAAATATGTACCCATGTTCCATAGTCATAGCCCTTTTATGGACTTCCTCATTGTTCTGGGGAGCCAAGTGGTGCATATAAACTTGAGTGGAAGAGAGAAGGCTTGTGCAAGTCAGCCAATGTCCCCAACATGGAGCCAAAGGTTGCACCTAACAGGGGGGTTGAGCAATACTTTCCCAGCCCTAATCACTAAATCAGGCCCTTGCAAGATGGCTGGGGTTGGTGGTATAAAATCTAATAATGAATATGGTACTGCACCAGCAGTGGGCAGCTCTCATTTGTTTTGCTGCCTAGCACTAGGGCAAGATCATTGTTTATCATGGCTCCAAGGCAGTAATCATTTCACATAATGTGAAGATTTTTCCACTCAATTTACTCTCATGCTTTGGGCTGATGAGAATAATAATGACATGTTGATTACTCATTCCTTGACAGATGATGCTCAGAAATGCAGGGTGCTGCTCATTCCTAACCACCTCCCTGCCTTAAACATCATAAGGTTGTGATTTGGAATCTCATTCAGTCACTACTCTCTCATCCCAAGGTTTCTGACACCAAGACCAAGACAACATATATCTCTCAGGGGCCCTCAATTCCTGCAGTCTGCCCTATGGGATAATTTATGCTGATTTGTTTTAAAGAGACAGGCATACATAATTCATGTCCTGTGCATTGCGGCTTTTGGTCATTGAAAAGACTATCTTTCTCTTGGCAGCGCTCGCAGGAACCAGCTACAATAAACATTTCATACCTCAGTGGACACTCTTTTCTCAACTAATAGGAGCCTGACTTAAATGTAGGCTCCATCATGAGAGGAATGTATTTAATGGTGAATTCAGTTGAGCATTTTCTTTCCTTCCAAAGCATAAAATGAGTTTATTATCAGTATTAATAGTTGGTTTTTCTCAAAAGGAGTCAAGGTGTGAATGGGCATGAAAGGAAAATTAAATTGAAACTCTTGGTGGTTTCATGGCTGGAGGCCAGTTGAAAACTCTAACTTAATGGCTGCTTTTGAACTAGTTGGGAGAATTTTAGGGTCAGAAAGTACACAGATTTGAAGGGAAGCATCAGGGCTGGGCTTTCCACGCAGAAGGCAGAAGGCTGGACAAATTGGAGACTCCTATGGGTTTCAGGGGAACTGCTCAGGATGGCTGAATTTATACCTGTGAAGATTACAATGGTATTAAGTATAAGCTACACACAAGGAGAGTGGAGAAGGCAATGGCAACCCACTCCAGTGTTCTTGCCTGGAGAATCCCAGGGACGGGGAGCCTGGTGGGCTGCCGTCTATGGGGTCGCACAGAGTCGGACACAACTGAAGTGACTTAGCAGACTTAGCAGCACACAAGGAGAGTCGGAGTGGTCTTTTAAAAGCGCAAATCTCATCAAGCTCCTCCTCTCCCAGGGTTTTCCATTTCGCAGGGCTTTGTCCCAAGGCCAACATGCCTGCATGTTCGGGTCTCTGCTTATGCTTCATCCTCAGCAAGCTTCCCCCTGCCCTTCATAACTATGCTGCAGCTACTCAGGCCTTCTTTCACTTTGTCTATAACTGCAGGCTTTAATCCAAAGAACTCTTGCTCTCTCTGCAAAATTTCATCGTAAGGAAAAATTCCTATTTACTCTGGCAAGTTTAAGTCCTCCTGTTAAATGTGCCCATGCACAATTCTGCTCCTGTAATTGTTTGATTATTTGAAATTTGGGGGTGTCCTTGTTGTTTGGTCACTAAGTCTTGCCGGACTCTCTGCAACCCTATGGACTGTAGCCTGCCAGGCTCCTCTGTCCAAGGGATTCTCCAGGCAAGAATACTAAAGTCAGTTGCCATTTCCTTCTCCAGGGGATCTTCCCAACCCAGAGATCGTCTCCTGCGTTGCAGGCAGATTCTTTATGGCTGAGTCACCTGGGAAACCCCTGTAATTGTTTGATTATTTGAAATTTTGAGGGGTGTCCTTAAGGACTGTAAACTCCAAGGGCACCTGGACTCTGATTCACAGATGTAGCCTCTGAGGGTATAATCTTTGATAAAATAGTTGCTGTAGGAATAAATGAATAAGGGCAGTTCAATTCAGTTCAGTCGCTCAGTCGTGTCTGACTCTTTGTGACCCCATGGACTGCAGCACGCCAGGCCTCCCTGTCCATCACCAACTCCCGGCGTTCACCCAAACCCATGTCTATTGAGTCAATGATGCCATCCAACCATCTCATCCTTTGTCGTCCCTGTGACTACACAGTGGAAGTGAGACATAGATTTAAGGGACTAGATCTGATAGATAGATTGCCTGATGAACTATGGATGGAGGCTTGTGACACTGTACAGGAGACAGGAATCAAGACCATCCCCAAGAAAAAGAAATGCAAAAAAGCAAAATGGCTGTCTGAGGAGGCCTTACAAATATCTGTGAAAAGACAGAAAGGGAAAAACAAAGGAGAAAAGGAAAGATATAAGCATCTGAATGCAGAGTTCCAAGAATAGCAAGGAGAGATAAGAAAGCCTTTCTCAGCGGTCAATGCAAAGAAATAGAGGAAAACAACAGAATGGGAAAGACTAGAGATCTCTTCAAGAAAATGAGAGATACCAAGAGAACATTTCATGCAAAGATGGGCTCAATAAAGGACAGACATGGTATGGACCTAAGAGAAGCAGAAGATATTAAGAAGAGGTGGCAAGAATACACAGAAGAACGGTACAAAAAAGATATTCACAACCCAGATGAATAAAGGCAGTGGTTCTCAAACTTTTAGGACATCAGGATCATCTGGGCAGCTGGTTAAGGCACAGATTGCCTGGCCCCTACTAGTTCTGATGCATGGGGGTGGGACCCAAGACTTTTCATTTCTAATGAGTTCCTGGATGGTGCTGGAACAGCACTTTGAGAACCACACAGTATAGGGAAGCCCTTCCACCAAAGTGGGCTTCCCTGATAGCTCAGATGGTAAAGAATCTGCATGCAGTGTGGGAGATTTGGGTTTGATCCCTGGGTCAGGAAGATTCCCTGGAGAAGGGAATGGCAACCCACTCCAGTATTCTTGCCTGGAGAAAATCCATGGACAGAAGAACCTGGTGGGCTACAGTCCATTTGGTCACAAAGATTTGGACATGACTGAGCAACTAACTGGAGAAGGCAATGGCACCCCACTCCAGTACTCTTGCCTGGAAAATCCCAGGGACGGGGGAGCCTGGTAGGCTGCAGTCCATGGGGTCGCTAAGAGTCGGACACGACTGAGCGACTTCACTTTCACTTTTCACTTTCATGCATTGGAGAAGGAAATGACAACCCACTCCAGTGTTCTTGCCTGGAGAATCCCAGGATGGGGGAGCCTGGTGGGCTGCTGTCTATGGGGTCACACAAAGTCGGACATGACTGAAGATGACTTAGCAGCAGCAACAGGGCAACTAACACTTCACTTTTTCCACAAGTGCATCCTTACTATGGGAAACACTGAGTGAGGAGATGTGCATTCTGGATCCATCTCTGCAACTAACCAGCTGAAGGTCCTGAAGCAGTCCCTTATATTTTGTTCCTAAATCAGTTAATCCTTTTGCTTCTTCCTTTGCAGGATCCCCTTCACAGCTCTCTTCCTCCCCTTCTACATGGGGACAGTATAATCTGACCTTTGGACTATTACACTGCTGCCTATGCATGCTCAGTTGTGTCTGACTCTTTAAGACCCCGTGGACTGTAGCCTGCTAGACTCCTCTGTCCATGGGGTTCTCCAGGCAAGAATAGTGGAGTGGGTTGCCATTTCCTCCTCTAGGGGATCTTCCCAACCCATGGACTGAACCCACATCTCCTGCATTGGAAGGTGAATTCTATACCACTGAGCCACCTAGGAAGCCCTCAGCCTATTATAACCATATCCTAATCATTTTCTTGGCCCCGCTGCCTGGCCTTTGAATCCCTCATTGACTTTACTGCCAGTATTGAGTGCATCAGAGGCTATCATGATCATCTCTGCCTTGATCTAAAATCTTCCTGGAGAGATCAGGATTCACGGTTTTTCACTATCTGGACTTCTTGCCCACCTGCCCCAATTCAACAAAAGACTTCCCATAGCATTTACCGTATTGCCTATCGTTCTTGACAGGCTATCAGCTTCCTGGAAGCAAGCACCATGCTAGCCTTGTCTAACTAATGTACACTTGACCCTACCAATTATTTGTTGCATCATAAAACATAACTGAACAGAAAGGTCACTGAACACCAGCCTTTTCCTTCTGTAGAACACAACAATCCTAGAAGGCACTTAACCTGTGTTACTCTAAGCCAGATCTCTTTTAATCACTTTATACATATCAGTTTATTTAATCCTTGTAACAAGCACCCCCATTTTATATATAAGAAAATTGAGGCACAGAGAAGTTAAGTCATGAGTCCAAGGTCTTACATGTGGTGACTCCAGGATTCAAATCCAGACATTTGGTGATCAAAGTTCATGATCTTACCTACCATGCTATAGAGAACAGAAAAGTGAAAGTGAAAGTCGCTCAGTTGTGTCCGGCTCTTTGTGACCCCATGCATTATACAAGTCCATGGAATTCTCCAGGCCAGAATACTGGAGTGGGTAGTCTTTCTCTTCTCCAAGGGATCTCCCCAACCCAGGGATCAAACCCACTTTAGTAGTCCAAATGATGCCTAAAATTATGTGGACTGCCAGAATACAGAATATGTTGGTGCCAGTTTGAGATATATATAATCACAGAAAAATAATTTATTATGTGCAGGGAACTAAAACATTCTGGGGAATCAAGCATGAATGGGACACAGGGAATAAGGTGAGAGGCAGCCTGGTACCACAGATGGAGTCAGAGAACCCACAATCCACCACTTTCTGTGCTTTGTGAGCTTGGGGGAGTTATTTAGTCTTTTTGAGCCTGTTCCTCCTCTTTCAAATGGAGAAAGTAAATTCCATTCCACAAAGTATCCACCAGGGTTAAACATGAAGAATGTGTGTGAAAACCTTAGCACCAGACCAACACACAGCACCTCTTTACTAGATGGTAGCTAACATCCTGGCCCTGCCCTTGAGCAGTTTCCTGCATATCCAGGAGGCAGGAATTGAGAGTGATCCTCTTGAATTAAGAATTTAGCTACTATAAACAGTGGCCACAACATATCCAACACAGAACACCGTTATGTCTAGGGTAGGCTCCAAAAGCTATACAGCAAGGGTGGGTAGCATCCAGTTAGTGAGGGAATCAAATTTAAAAGTGATAAAATTATTCACCAGTAAAGTGTTGTTTTTTTTTTTAAACCATCCACTTAATAGTTATTGAGTGCCTAGGTGTTAGAAATTGCTAAGCACCCAGAATTCAGAAAAAAGAAAATAACGACTTCCCTGGTGATCCGGTGGTTGGGAATCTGCCTTACAGGGTAGAGGACACGGGTTGGATCCCTGGTCAGGGAACTAAGATTCTACATGTTGTGGAACACCTAAGCCTGCACCGCAGCTTCTGAGCCGTGTGCTCTGGGGCCTGTGTGCCACAGCTAGGGAGCCTGTGTGCTGCCACTGCCGCAACCCACACGTTCTAGAGCCTGTCATAACTGCTGAGCCCGCACGCTACAGCTAGAGTCCATGCACCCCAAGGAAGGGTCCTGCATGGCAGTGAAGACCTGACACAGCTAAACAAATAAATAAAAAATTCACAGAAAAAAGAAAATAGTGTTTGTCTCTCTTCTCTCCAAACTGTTTTTATCACTCATGCTATAGTCGATCTTCTGGCATAGACCCCTTGAGAATGATCAAGGATACTTATGCGAATGAGAATATTAAGAATGATTCTTTTTGCTGAGTTTTGGCTCAGAGGAAACATGTCAAAGAACTTGCATATGAATGAAGCTGGAAGGCTTTGGTGGAAGTTTAACGTAGACCTTCATTTAGGTAAGTACAACACAGCCATATAAACTCTAGACTTCATCCATCTTCATCTTCTACTGCCTCAACTATCTAAGCTTCTCTACCTATCATAGCAACAGAGTTATATCATGGTGGTTGATAGGATACTAGGCACATTTAAAATATAAAAGGCTAGAAGTAGGGGTTGAATTACTCTATATATTATACTTACCATATACCAATGTATATACAAGTACCCACAGAAGACTTTACCAGTGCATTATCAATATAAGAAATATCTATACATGTATATTTCTATGCATGGGTGAACTACAGATACACACTCAGCACTTATTTGTAATCCAAAATTTACGTCTTCTGAGCCTATGGGGACAATGGAATCTTGGTGCATCAGGCCCCAAGGCAACCATCAAATACTTCACAGAGAAGTACTTGTTAGATGCTTACTAGGAAGGCTCACAAAAGCTTTCAGAAATAGGACTGTTAGGCCTGGATGAGAGTGAGTATGTAAAAGGTCCACTGTGGAGAGAACTTCTCCCTCTGAAGACAGCTGCTTAATTCTTATTTTGTTTCACGATTTAAAATGTCTAAAAAACAAGGCCTCTTAAAGAATCAAATGGTAAAACAATTTAAAAAATCTAGAACAGTGATTTTCAAATTTTATTATGTATTACTATCACTAGACTATTGCAAGATTGCAAGGTGAGATCCACCAAGTCATCATTTCTTGAGGTTGGGATCCAGGAATCTGAATCTTAACGAGCATCCCAACTGTTATTATGCCTTTGATCCATGGCCAACACATTGAGAATCACTAAGGTGTAAATTAAACACAGGCAGGGTACTCCTCAGAGCTATTCAAAAGACAAAGAGCAGAAAGATGCAAGGTTTGTGGATCTATGGTGATAGAAATGGTGAAGAGTGCTTTGAAATGGAGAGGAAGGTAGAGAAATTTAGCACACAGAGTGCCAGCACCAGGAGGAGCTATGAAAGGAACCACATCTGTAACACAGAGAAGAGTCAGAAATAAGAAGAAGGAAATGGTATTAGGAGATAGGGAAAGTGACCTGAGACAGGCAAGAATAAAAGATACATTTTAAAAGCATAGTCAAAGCTTATAATAATTAAATAGCAGATTATTTTCATTATAATTATGTTATAAACTTCTCTGAATGGTTATTTTCCTACTTGAAAACATTTTCCCCCCTGTGGTTCAAATAAAACTTCCCCCTGCCCACAGACACATACCCACATATGCATGTCTATATATGTTCTGCATTAATTTCATCACTAGCTGATGGGAGCTACTAGCTATTTTAAACATTAAAGATAACTTTCATGGGGGTACTGTGAAGATTAAATATACTAACATGTAGGAGGATCTTAGAGTCTCTGTCAAGTAGAATAAAAAGGCATTTATTATTATTTATTATTAATGTGCAATTATGTGGCTTAGCATTTCCTGTTAGATGGATCAAAGGTGTAAGCCAGAGAGCAAAGCATAAAGGCACAATAGTTCTACAGCCCCTAGAGAAGAAGCAAGGTTCCTTTTGAAGGAAAGGACAGATTTCCAGTGATGAGCGTAAGAAAATGAATCTGGAATCCCAGAAATCAGAGAGGATGACTCAAGGCCACCACAGAGCAGAAGACAGACGTAAAGCTGATCTCTAAGGAGACAGTGTTCTGACCTATTAAAATCTTCCTTATACTTCAGGCCATATCTGGCTGTCACTGAAGCTGCGGGTAAGGCCAGAAATTATGGGGAAGTAGCACTAGTGGTCGGAGAAGGCAACGGCACCCCACTCCAGTACTTTTGCCTGGAAAATCCCATGGACGGAGGAGCCTGGTAGGCTGCAGTCCATGGGGTCGAGAAGAGTCGGACACGACTGAGCAACTTCACTTTCACTTTTCACTTTCATGCATTGGAGAAGGAAATGGCAACCCACTCCAGTGTTCTTGCCTGGAGAATCCCAGGGACGGTGGAGCCTGGTGGGCTGCCATCTATGGGGTCGCACAGAGTCGGACACGACTGAAGCGACTTAGTAGTAGTAGTACTAGTGGTAGGTGTGAACTTGGCCTTGAATAATTCATGTTCAACACAAAGAGAGACATGAGAAAATGGTCTTCCTTGGATGAGGCTGCTTCTGAGATTTGGAAGTATTATCAGTCACTAAGTGGTGTACAGCTCTTTGCGACCCCATTGACGGCAGCATGCCCGGTTTCCCTGCCCTTCACTATGTCCCAGAGTTTGCTCACACTCATGTCCATTGAGTCAGTGATGCCATCCAACCATCTCATCCTCTCTTGTCACCTTCTCCTCCTGCCCTCAATCTTTCCCAGCATCAGAGTCTTTTCCAATGAGTCGGCTCTTTGGATCACGTGGCCAAAGTATTGGAGTTTCAGCATCAGTGTCAGTCCTTGCAATAAATATTCAGGGTTGATTTCCTTTAGGATTGACTGGTTTCATCTCCTTGCTGTCCAAAGGACTCTCAAGAGTCTTCTCCAACACCACAGTTTGAAAACATCAATTCTTTGGCACTCAGTCTTCTTTATGGTCCAACTCTCATATCCATACATGACTATGGAAAAGCCATGGCTTTGACTATGCAGACCTTTGTTGGCAATGTGATGTCTCTGTTTTTTAACATGCTGTCTAGGTTTGCCATAGCTTTCTTTCCAAGGAGCAAGTGTCTTTTAACTTCTTGGCTGTAGTCACCATCTACAGTGATTCTGGAGCCCAAGAAAATAAAATCTGTCACTGTTTTCACTTTTTCCCCATCCATTTGCTGTGAAGTGATGGGACCAGATGCCATGACCTTAGTTTTTTGAATGTTAAGTTTTAAGCTAGCTCTTTCACTCTCATCAAGAAGCTCTTTAGTTATACATTATAGAAAGTGCATATTTACTTTATCTTAATTTCCTTTTTATCAAATAATGTGGAATTTTAATTAATAGACTTGATATTTACATAGTGACTAGTAAGTATAACACCATAAACCAACAGACACACTGTTATTTAAGGAACTAATTTAGAAAAAGTCTTTACAAAACTTCCGAGAAATAGAAAAATCTTACGACTGCACCCAAGATAAAAAAAAGAAAAAAGAAACAAAAAACAACTGGCCCAGAAAAACTCCCCTCCCTTATGAGCCGAATATCAGGCAATCGCAAATAGGTAAAATGGGTTGGAAACACAATATAAATAAAGCACTGAGTAGCCGATGTGCATTAAGCATCTAACAGCATATATTAAGTGTGCAAAGTGTTGGCATCACAGTGACCCAGCAGAAATGTACCATTGCTTCAGTCTCAAGGAGCAAGTCACTCAGATTTTTCTCTGAAACTAATTGGTAGTATTTGAGGGCAAATTCTAACATGTTCTGATGCTACCATACATTATGAACAACAGGCCAGGATGTAGTTTGAGAAGGTGGTGCTGGTAAGAGCAAAAAGTGATGAGGACTGGTCCATTAATGATGGAAGAAACAGACAATCTGTAAAAGGCAGACAAGGATTCAAAATGACACAGTGAAGCCATTTAGTTCTATTTCTAAAATGTTATAAATTCACGTCCTTTTACAAATGTGGAAACAAATCAAAGCAATGGACTGTATCATTCCTTTGTTGGCAAACTATACATGCTTCCTTTGTACCTGCAGACTGTGATATACATCTTTAGGTACAGGTAGGGCCTCAGCTAAGGGTTGGTAATGATGCTACTCATTCACAGATTAGTTACTTACATAGGCTGCTATTAAGTGCATACTGATGTGTTAGGCACTCTTCTCGTGGCAGGGAATACTGAAGTGAACAACAGGAAAAATCCTGGCCCTCATTGTGCTTCCATTCTGGTGCACGTGTCAGGGGAAATCAAAGTGATTAAGACGCATAGAAAAGTTTCACGGTAAAAATCAAGCAGGGAAAAAGGAAAGGCAGTGTCAGGTGGGGAGGCTGCAATTTGAAATGGAGGCTAAGGGCCTTGTATGAAATGACATTTGAGGAAAGACATGATGGCAGTGAGGCAGCAACTACAGTGTATTCAGAGGAAGAGTATTCCTGACAGAGGGCACAGCAGGTGCCCACGATGGAGACATGTCTGGCCTATTTGAGAAATAGCAGAGGGCAGCGAAATGGCAACCCACTCCAGTACTCCTGCCTGGAACATCCTATGGACAGAGTAGCCTGGTGGGCTACAGTCCATAGGGTCGCAAGAGTTGGACAAGACTGAGCATGCAAGCAACTTAGGGGGTGGTGAGAACTAGAGAGAGGGAGATAGGGGAGTGAAATGAGCCAAATCATGAAGGTCTCCTTAGGCCATGTGATCTGTGATGGATGAAAAACCATTGCAGAGTTTGGCAGGCCTTATAATTTTAAAGGATCACAAGAGATTCTAAGGTGGCAAGCACAGAAACAGGGAGCTTCAGAAGATTACCAGAATGAAGCTGATGCGAGATGACAAGGCTTGCACCAGCATGTGGAGGTCAAGGTAAGAAGAGGCTGAATGCTGAATATATAATGAGGGAGACCTGATAAGCACTGGGGGAAGAACGAAGAACCCAAGATGGATCCCAGACCAAATAACCAAAAGGATAGAAGTCAGTAATGCTTTCTATTCAATAGTGCATGCAACTGGACTTTATCCACTGAAAAAGATTTCAATTTAGAATGGATACTAGAAAACTAAGTTTGGGCCTTCAGTGGTTATGGATTCAGTGAGTTGGAAAATGGTCACAGGATCCATCTATCTCTAAAGATATTGAACAGAAGAGACGTTGCTGTCTTTCAAAATCAAGTTCTGTTAGGAACTACTGGGTCCTTCTACCTCCTATTACATTGCAATATCAATGATCGAAATTCAAATTCAACTTCTTAATATATAATAATACTAACATTTGGACAGCAAGGAGATGAAACCAGGGAATCCTAAAGGAAATCAACCCTGAATGTTCATTGGAAGGACTGATGCTGAAGCTGAAGCAATACTCTGGCCATCTGATGCAAAGAGCTGACTCCTTGGAAAAGACCCTGATCCTGGGAAAGATTGAAGGAAGGAGGAGAAGGGGGCAACAGAGGATGAGACGGTGGGATGGCATCACTGACTCAATGGATATGAGTTTGAGCACACTCTGGGAGATGGTGAAGAACAGGGAAGTCTGGAGTGCTGCGGTCCATGGGGTTGCAAAGAGCTGGACACGACTGAGAGACTAAACACCAACAAATACTCACATGTGGCAGTTGACAGATCTATTTGGCCCACAAGCAGAGGTGAATCTGGGATCATATTATTCAGAGGAAATGAAGTATCATCTGGTGATTCTTTAATCCTCTCTCCCCACATCATTGCTGCCCACGTGGTCTTAAATATTCATGAATGGAAAGCTTCTGAACTCTTGAGAAGAACAAAATTAAAGCTATATGGACCTTTTCGAAATAGAAATCAAATCTTATCCACCCTTGGATTGCCAGGGCCTACCACAGGGCCTGACATGTAGGATGCACTCAATAATTATTTCTTGGTGAAATATTTATCAGGTTTAGGGGTAGGAGGGCCAGATGTCTATCTGAGCCAAAGAAAAATCTGAATTAAGATAGTTTGTTTTTCTAAGGAAGAGATGCTATTCTAAATAGTCAGGAATGGTGACTTAATAAAGTTGTACCTAACAGAGGCCTCAGGGAACAGGCTTTAATGAAAAGGTAAGAATGGCTTATAATTAGTATTTCAATCATTTCCATGTGAATGTAAGCTTGGAAGCAATTTATTCTCTTGACTAGCTTAAATAGTCCATTGCAAGTGTGTTTACCATATCATTTTGCTTAGTAAACATTACTTTCTAGTTGGTACAAAGCTAAACTTCGGCCACCCTGTCCTGATAACGTAGACATTCTGAATCCTGGATCTACATGTGCATTTTTGACAAGCTGAACTTCCCAGGGCCACAGTGCACTTGAGAGTAAGGAGGAAGGAGAGAGAAAGAGGTGTCTTTTTGAGAACAATGATTTAATTCATACAATCCCTTCCATATATATATATATATATATATATATATATATTTTTTTTTTTTTTTTTTTTTTGAGTCTGATGTTTGATTCTATGGTAGTAATTAAAGAATCTAGTTTAGTGAAGCTTTATAGTGCTAGGTCAAGTTTTCCACATAGTCAAGCTCCTTCTTGGCTAATGAGTCTTTAAAATGGAAAAAAAGAAAAACAATGAACTCTCCCTGGAGACTGGGATTGTATGCAGGTGTGATTTCAGTGGTGGGCTTGTCCTGGATATTGGACACATGCACTAAATAAAATTGGACCATCGCACCATGTTTTACTTTCTGTGTTTTGCATGAATTGAGAAATTGGTCTGTGCTTCTACCCACACTTCAGCAGAAGCAAATGGATTCTGATGGAGTCAGATTGCCTTCCTTGGAACCTGGGGTCTGCCATGTCCTTGCTGTGTGACTTTAGTTACTTAACCTCTGCAGAGCTCCGTTTCCTCATCTATGCAATGGGGGCAATGAAGTATCTGCGACACAGCATTCTTGTTGGGGTGGGATTACTTGAGATAATTATAATCTGCTCTGTGGGTGTCAGCTACGATTATCGTTCGTCCAGGGTTTCACGGGTACAGTCGGGAGAGCCCTGTCAGCTCCCTCTCAAGTCTGCATCATAGCAAACTGTTCAAACCTATCTATGAAAGGAAAACAAAAGATTATAGGGATATATTAGAGATTCTATTCCTAAATCTACTGGGCAAAACCACACTTGGCCATAATCCTCAGAACCCTCCTTAAAATACCTGCAATCTGGTGTGTTATTGTGGCAGCCCACAGCGTGGAAGGCAGGCAGGACCTATTAAAAGTTGTTTAGAGATTAGAACTCAGAGAACAGCTGGGTACCTTTGTTACTGGTAAGCTGCTGACTCAAAATGATGAAGAAAAAAAAAAAAACCCTCACTGGGATGAGGAGAGGAGAGAAAAACCACAGAGCATAGGGTACGAAAAAAAAAAAAAAAAAGCAAAACAGATTTGGTCTTTGAAAACAGATTGCTCTGCTGTCCCGTCATGAAGTAGGTGTGGGTATTCACAATTCCACACAGAGGCTAATCCAATTCTTCAGGGAAAAATAAAAGGAAACATGATAAAAACCCAGGGCCAGGTGCAGACCGTTTCCTCTTGCTACTCCGCCTGAGGAGGCATTTGTTGCTCTATTTCTATCATAAAAGGGCACACATGGCCCTCGCTAATCCCTGCCCAGCCCCACTTCAGCCTCTGGGACCACAGCAATGTTGATCACAGAAAAGCTCCCCCTGGGGAAGCAGAGGAAGAGGCTGCCCTGTGGACAATTAAATGTGTGATTCACATAACTAAGTGCTCACCCCTCTGGATTCCAGGCACTCGGCTCTTTGTGAATTCAGTTATAACTCAGAGGCAGGTCACAGCAATATCTTCCATCCCTCATTGCCTTCAGGCATTCTCACTGGGTCTTTAAAGTAGCTTGCTGAAGCAGGCATATGGATTTTCTTAACCTCTTTTACAGGTGAAAATGCTGAGACCCTCAGTGGTCAAGCAGCCCACCCAAGGTCACAGCACTAGTGGGTGACAGATCTGGAATCCTGGAAAAAGAACCTACAACCCACTACAGAATCCACACTGACATAGGCAGATCTTGCCAGAAAACACACACCTACAGTGTAAGGATGAAGAAACACTGTGCTGTCCGAACACTCTACTTTGCTTTAATCATCCAGCCCAAAACGTCAGTGACATGAGGGGAGCAGTGTGGAACACAAAGGATGCAGCTTGAATACATGACTTTAATTTGTCCCACCTTCTCTACCATGTATAGAGTAGATAGCTAATACATGGCGCAGGGAGCTCAAATAGATAGCTGTATAGCACAGGGCGCTCAGCTTGGCGGTCTGTGATGACCTAGAGAGGTGGGAATCAGGGGCGGGAGGGAGGGAGGGAGGCTCAAGTGGGAGGGGACATTTGTATGCTTAGAGCTGATTCATGCTGCTGAACAGCAGAAACTAACACAACACTGTAAAGCAATTATTCTCTGATTAAAAAAGTGAAACCAAAGACAAATGAACAAAAAAGCCAGAGCCTTCTACCAAGCTTCACCTTCTCTTGGGTGAAAAAACAATCTAAGCCTGAACATTTCAGGATAGAGCACCCTTGGTAGCCTCTTGCTTTCTCTGATTATTTTTCCAAATGAAATTCCTGCAGTTCACCCCTGGGATGAGCAATGAATGTGCTAGGAAACCAGAAAACAAGGCATCTACAGAAGCCAGGTCTACTGCATCTGATACTACAGAGCCTGCCCTCTTCAGCATTTGCTTCCACAGTCCCCTGAGTTATTGTTGCGGCTTCTATTGTGTGAGAGTAGATGTGTCTCCACTCCCCCCTGCACATGTCCACTGGGCCCAGCCCAGCGTGTTACACTAAACAGCTGTTCGTTCATTCTTTCTAAAAAAATGCTCACTGAATTTTTAATGCATCCTCAGGATTATATTTATTAGATTCTTATAGTTGAAGAATCTCAGATATGATGCAGAGGAGGAGATGGGTCAAGAGTCTGTGCCCTCTGAAATGGGAGAGTTTTGGGGACACTGGAAATTCTAGGAGGAAGATCTCAGGAGTCATCCAAGGCTCTTGCCCACCTGCACCCCCTCACTGCTTTGCCATACTTCAGTCAATGGTAGTAACAGACATAGAACTAGGGGTGTAAATTGCCATGTAACAATTTCAACGGCTTCTAGAAAGCAAATCCATCAAGATATCAATTATGTAATTTCATCACATAGGCAGCTCTTTACAGGAAACTGCCCTCATGAGCAAGCCCCCTTTCTTGTCACTTCAGCAAAGCTCTATTGTGATGAACTTTTAAACCAGGCACCCCCATACTCTGATCAACTCTGGCCTAAGCACACATTGCAAATCTTTTAGTCATACAATAGCTTGCCTAAGTTGTTGGCTCTTTCTGTAGATCAAAGAAGTTGATAGGAAGAATAAATAACAGATGACCAGATCTCTTTCCTAGCTTCCCTTCCCGTAATTTCATGAAGAAACTGTGTGACTAAACTGTATAAACGAGATAACATCTAAAGGACAATTACAAGAAGCTGATGAGCCTCCACGCAGTGGGGGACGGACACGACTCTGACTCCCCATCTCAGTGACTAACTGAGGTTAACTCTCTTCTTCCCCTTAAAACTTCCATGGCCAAACAGAATCTTTGGAGGTGATTTTAGGGGGAACACTGAGTCCACCATCTCCCCAGATTGCTAACATTCTGATTAAAGAAACCTTTCCCTCTCCCAACATCTCCCTGTCTCATATTGATTTTTTCAGTGGCAAGCAGCCAGACTTGATTCAGTAACAATCATGGAATGACTTTTTTTCTCCTCGTTTTGTGTATTTTGAGAATGGATTCCTTCCATACTGGCAAAATCCCAACCATGACATGAAATTTTTTAAGTGCTTCTATTTCACTGGGGATTAGTACCGTTCTGTATGAGCTTGTTTCATCTGTGAAATACTAATAAGTGTAAAGAAATAACCAGGTTGTTGTTTAGTTGCTAAATCGTGGCCAACTCCTTTGTGACCCTGTGGACTGCAGCTCGCCAGGCTCCTCTGTCCATGGGATTTTCCAGGCAAGAATTCTGGAGTGAGTTGCCATTTCCTTCTCCAGGGGATCTTCCTGACCCAGGGATCAAACATGTCTCCTGCTTTGGCAGGCAGCTTCTTTACCACTGAGCCACTTGGGAACCCCGAGAAATAACCAGAATCATCTGCTAAATCTATTAGGAAGAGGGCAGAAGACTTTGCTGAGTACAGTAAATTAGAGCTTAGTGTGAATTTGGCCCAAGTCCTCTCTCTTTGAAAGATGTTTGTTTAGCATATCATGATTTCACTGCCACTCTCCTCCTACCCCGTTGCCCCATCCACCACTTTCCTCTGGGCCGTTATGGATTCTATTCTTATAAACACAATTTTAAATACCAGTCTCTTTAAAAAGGGCAGTTCATTTGTATGAACTTTTGTTGGTTTTCCTTCTGTGAAATGCCTTAGTGAAGCTTCATTTGCTCTGGAGGTCTGGGGGCCCTCCCCACAGTCTAGGCGCCTCTTCCTAAGTGAACCAGCTTCATTTCCCCTGTTGCTCCACCTTAAACCTGGGAGGCGTTTTGTTTCCCGGGGCCAGGGCTTGCCCAGGCGTTCAGCTGCCTGCACACCAGCTGCTACTCCATTCCCTGGTGTGCATCTTGTAACAACACAGCTCCTTTGCTGGTTGTTGAATAACGAGAAAGGCAGATGTGAAAGGAAGAAGAAAGCTGATTATTCATTTTCTTTCCTTTGGAAATTCTGCTTGGGGATCCTGTTCCTATTTAGAATGTTCCCCCAGAAGCCCATTCCACTTAGCACTCTTGCTAGGGAGCATTTTCTGTCAATTTTCCAAAATGTATATATTCCAGGCAGTTGGTTGGAGGTTTTACCTGGATCTTGTTAACTAAGCTCAGCCTGCCTCTTCTTTGTACCCTAAGAGCCTAGAATTTTACCAACTCACAAGGAACTCAAGTACCCTAATGTATGATCCTTGAAGGATGCGTGCATGGAGTCGCTTCAGTCACGTCTAACTCTTTGTGACCCCATGGACTGTAGCCTGCCAGACTCCTCTGTACATGGGATTCTTCAGGCAAGAATATTGGGAGTGGTTTGCCATGCTATCCCCGGGCTTTGCAAACTAGCCTAAAACAATGATAGTATCTCTTGGCTATAGAACAGAGAATTCATCTTGTTCTGGCTTGGAGAACAAGGATTTATCTCCTGGGACAAGTTCTAGGGGATGATAGCCAGTGACCTGTCATTTTTCTCTTAGGAGTTGAAAAACAATGGTTAAGTAAGAACTGCTATCTTCTATTTTTCAGAGACTCATTTTTCCCTCTGACTTGTTTGGTTCCAGTCTTTAAAAGCAGTGTCCCTGCTGCCCTGCAAATAGGTTCATCTGTACCATCTTTCTAGGTTCCATGTGCATGTGTTAACATACAATATCTGTCTCTGTCTTTCTGACTTATTTCACTCTGTATAACAGGCTCTAGGTTCATCTACCTCATTAGGATGGACTCAAATGCATTATTTTTGTATAGCTGAGTAATATTTCATTATATATATGTACCACAATGTCTGTATCCATTCGTCAGTCAATGACCATCTAGGTTGCTTCCAAGTCCTAGCTACTGTAAAAAGTGCTGCACGAGGAACTCAGCCCAGTGCTCCGTGACAGCCTAGAGGGGTGGGATGGTGAAGGAGATAGGAGGGGGCTTCAGGAGGGAAGGGACGTACCTATACCTGTGGCTGATTCTTGTTGATGCATGACAGAAACCAACACAATATGGTAGAGCAATTGGACACATACACACACACACACACACACACAAAACCAGAACCCAGCTAGCGTTTCAGATGGATCAGTTAGAAATGGCGAATACACAGCAGGCACAGACTGTGGCTGGGTGTGAGCACCAGAGTCCCTTCCCAATCCACAGATACTGCAAACCACAGACCGAACAATATCCATGCGACCCCAGCGCCTGCTTGGATATTGAAATATTTTCTAAAGAAGCAACAATCATGTATTAGCTTACAGCACCTGCCCTCCAGGAAATTCAACCCTCGGGTCTTTGGGTACAATGGCCTAAAGGTGCTTTCATTTTCCTAGTTCTTGTCAGCATACCGACACACACTTGATACGCATTCTTTCTGTTTTATGATTTATGCTTAAGAGGGATTTGTATTGGCAAAGTGGATAAAGCCATAAATTTTCTTACAGGTCATACTTTAAATGACAATACTTTGAATTCACAACCTGTGTTCTCACTGTGGCTATCAACCTTTCTCAAAACAATTCAATAAATAATGTCAAGGGCAGAGTTTCATTTATGAAGGCCTTTCACAGTTAATAGGACTTCCTGAGACAATTGTCATAGTGTTTCTGGTATGCATCAGCATGTAAAGGAATCTATTGTTAGTAACTATGAACTAGAAGGGTAGAATTTCTGTTAAATTCAACATAAGTTGATAATTAACCACACATGCTATTATACATTACCCATTCACATAATTAATGAAAATTCTACAGGGTTGTCTTCAGTTGAAGCATTTAAACATCTTAGTGGGTCTACTCTGAATAATTACATGTATTTTGGGGACAACAATATTATTTAAAATTCTAAGTCTGTGTTAGGATACAAAAACTGAAGTGAAACCAATCTTTCCAATGTACAGAGCTGACATCACAATAGGGATATGTTTATTGAAAATGTATTATTTGTTTAGAGTCAGGAGTGTCTATATGAATGTAAAAGCTTCTCCTTATCAGCTTTTATAAATCCTGTTGCTTTGGTTTCCTTATTAAGTAATGAAAAAACAGAAACAGCAAAACTATACAATATATGCATCAATTTAGTGCAGTTGTTCAGTTGTGTCTGACTCTTTGCAACCCCGTGGACTGCAGCATGCCAGGCTTCCCTGTCCACCACCAACTCTCAGAGCTTGCTCAGACTCAAGTCCATTGACTTGGTGATGCCATCCAACCATCTCATCCTCTGTCATCCCTTTCTCCTCCTGCCTTCAATCTTTCCCAGAATCAGGGTCTTTTTCAATGAGTCAGTTCTTCACATCAAATGGCCAAAGCATTGGAATTTCAGCTTCAGCATCACTCCTTCGAATGAATATTCAGGATTTATTTCCTTTAGAATTGACTGGTTGGATCTCCTTGTAGTCCAAGGGACTCTCAAGAGTCTTCTCCAACACCACAGTTCAAAAGCTTCAATTCTTTGGCACTCAGCTTTCTTTATGGTCCAACTTTCACATCCATACATGACTACTGGAAAAACCATAGCTTTGACTAGATGGACCTTTGTCAGTAAAGTAATATCTCTGCTTTTAATATGCTGTCTAGGTTGGTCACAGCTTTTCTTCCAAGGAGCCAGCAGCTTTTAATTTCATGGCTGCAGTCAGCATCTGCAATGATTTTGGAGCCCAAGAAAATAAAAGTCTCACTGTTTCCATTGTTTCCCCATCTATTTGCCATGAAGCAATGGGACCAGATGTCATGATCTTAGTTTTGAATGTTGAGTTTTAAGCCAGCTTTTTCACTCTCCTCTTTCACCTTCATCAAGAGGCTCTTTACTTCCTCTTCACTTTCTGCCATAAGGGTGGTGCCATCTGTGTATTTGAAGTTATTGATATTTTCCCTAGCAATCTTGATTCCAGCTTGTGCTTCAGCCTGATCTTTCGCATAAGGTACTCTGCATATAATTTAAATGAGCAGGGTGAAAATATACAGCCTTGACGTACTCCTTTTCCTATTTGGAACCAGTCTGTTGTTTCATGTCTAGTTCTAACTGTTGCTTCTTGACCTGAATACAGATTTCTCAGGGGGAAGGTCAGGTGGTCTGGTATTCCCATCTCTTGAAGAATTTCGACAGTTTGTTGTGATCTTACAGTCAAAGGCTTTGGCATAATGAATAAAGCAGAAGTAGATGTTTTTCTGGAACTCTCTTGCTTTTTCCATGATCCAGCGGATGTTGGCAATTTGATCTCTGGTTCCTCTGCCTTTTCTAAATCCAGCTTGAATGTCTGGCTTGGAGAATGTTGAGCATGTGAGATGAGTGCAATTGTGTGGTAGTTTGAACATTCTTTGGCATTGCCCTTCTTTGGGATTGGAATGAAAACTGACCTTTTCCAGTTCTGTGGCCACTGCTGAGTTTTCCAAATTTGCTGGCGTATTGAGTGCAGCACTTTCACAGCATCATCTTTTCAGGATTTGAAATAGCTCAACTGGAATTCCATCACCTCCACTAGCTTTGTTTGTAGTGTTGTTTCCAAGGGCCTACTTGACTCGACATTCCAGGATATCTGGCTCTAGGTGAGTGATCACACCCTTATGGTTATCTGGGTCATGAAGATGTTTTTTTTTATAGTTCTTCTGTGTATTCTTGCCACCTCTTCTTCAGATCTTCTGCTTCTGTTAGGTCCATACTATTTCTGTCCTTTATCAAGCACATCTTTGCATGAAATGTTACCTTGGTATCTCTAATTTTCTTGAAGAGATCTCTAGTCTTTCCCATTCTATTTTTTCCCTCTATTTCTTTGCATTGATCACCAAGGAAGGCTTTCTTATCTCTCCTTGCTCTTCTTTGGAACTCTGCATTCAAATGGGTATTGTTTCCTTTTCTCCTTTGCCTTTCAGTTCAGTTCAGTTGCTCAGTCGTGTCCTACTCTTTGCGACACCATGAACCGCAGCATGCCAGGCCTCCCTGTCCATCACCAACTCCCAGAGTCCACCCAAACCCATGTCCATCGAGTCGGTGATGCCATCCAACCATCTAATCCTCTGTCATCCCCTTCTCCTCCTGCCCTCAGTCTTTCCCAGCATCATGGTCTTTCCAAATGAGTCAGCTCTTTGCATCAGGGAGTTTCAGCTTCAACATCAGTCCTTCCAATGAACACTCAGGGATGATCTCCTTTAGGAAGGACTGGTTGGATCTCTTTGCAGTCCAAGGGACTCTCTAGAGTCTTCTCCAAGACCACAGTTCGAAAGCATCAATTCTTTTGGCACTCAGCTTTCTTTATAGTCCAACTCTCACATCCATACATGACCACTGGAAAAACCATAGCCTTGACTAGATGGACCTTTGTTGGCAAAGTAATGTCTCTGCTTTTTAATATGCTGTCTAGGTTGGTCGTAACTTTGCTTCCAAGGAGTAAGTGTCTTTTAATTTCATGGCTGCAGTCAGCATCTGCAGCAATCTTGGAGCCTAGAAACATAAAGTCAGCCACTGTTTTCACTATTTCCCCATCTATTTGCCATGAAGTGATGGGACCAGATACCATGATCTTAGTTTTCTGAATGTTGACCTTTAAGCCAACTTTTTCACTCTCCTCTTTCACTTTCATCAAGAGGCTCTTTAGTTCCTCTTCACTTTCTGCCATAAGGGTGGTGTCATTTGCATATCTGAGGTGGTTGATATTTCTCCCAGCAATCTTGATTCCAGCTTGTGCTTCCTGCAGCTCAGCATTTCTCATGATGCACTCTGCATCTAAGTTAAATAAGCAGGGTTACAATATACAGCCTTGATGTACTCCTTTTCCTATCTGGAACCAGTCTGTTGTTCCATGTCCAGTTCTAACTGTTGCTTCCTGACCTGCATACAGGTTTCTCAAGAGACAGGTCAGGTGGTCTGGCATTCCCATCTCTTTCAGAATGTTCCACAGTTTATTGTGATGCACACAGTCAAAGGCTTTGGCATAGTCAATAAAGCAGAAATAGATGTTTTTCTGGAACTCTCTTGCTTTTTCGATGATCCTTTAGTGTCCCTTCTTTTCTCAAACATAACCTTATGTGCACCAGGACCCAGAGACCCCACAGAGACTGAGCCAATATATGCATATACTATGGGAATTTGGCTATTTGATACATATCTTTCAATTTTGAAAATTGATTATTGTTGGAACAATTCCAAAGATAGGAATGTAATTTATTTATTTAGTAAAGTGCTTTGAGACTTAGGAAACCTCTCTGCTGCATGTCAGGAAAGAGTTAAAGAATTTAAATGAGCCCCAGTGGGATTTTTCTATTGAGGAGGCAGCAATTATAAGAGAAGCCAAAGCACCACATATTAAACAAGACTATTTTGTTTGGTAGGGCTTCCCTGGTGCCTCAGATGGCAAAGAATCCTCTTGCAATGCAAGAGACATAGGATCTATCCCTGTGTTGGGGAGATCCACAGAGAAGGGAATGGCTACCCATTCCAGCATTCTTGCTTGGAGAATTCCATGGGCAGAGGAGCCTGGTGGGTTACACTGCATGGGGTCACAAAGAGTCAGATATGACTGAGTAACTAACACTTTAATTTTGTTTGGTGGGCAAAAGGGAAATTTTTGAAAGGGAAAACAGACAAAGATTCTATAGAAATGATATGCAGTTCTGAGGCAGACAATTCCTCTTATCAGCAACTGACTGATTAATTATTCCTTTTTACCCCAAACAGAAAGATATAGGAGGGTCCCAGGTCATGGGAAAGAAGAGGATCCATTAGAACAGGCTGGACAGATGTGATGTCTAGGGTGTAAGCAGTTTTAGCCTGGTAGCCAGATTCTTGACTGGGCTCCTGGTTAGCCAAAGCATGGTTGTCAGGAAAACCAGGAAGACTGAAATTATTAATCTAGTTCTGTAGACCTATGGCTGAGGATAGAGTTGGTAATCAATGGAGATGATAACCTTTTGGCAAAAACTGGTTTTTATTAGAAAAGTGCCCAAAGGTGACACTTTGGGAAAGCTGTGAAGAAAGATAAGTGAAGTGAGAATGCATTAGCCCAAAGACTGGTGCAACCTAAGCCATGCTGAGACGGCTTCTAAGTACTTAATTAGACGGAGGAAAGTAGTCCCCTTTCAGACTGTACTGAAATAGCATGAACGGAAAAATGCAAATAGACAGGTGTGTAAGATGAAAGACAAGGTAGGGGAAAGGCTCCTTAACAAGTTAGTTTAAAAAAATTCAGAAGAAGGATGAGAAGCCAGAATATTTCTAGAAATAGGAAGTGATGACTAGCTTAGTCTGGACAAGAGGTTCTAAGGAAAAATTGAACCCATAAGTCATAAAAGTGTCAATCTCTGCAAATGAAGAATTGGTGTTTAATGAGAAAGTTATAGTGCTCACTGCAAATAGTTCTATCAGGGTCTCTGCCCACATCTTGATAGACCTATTTATATTTTATTCAAGCTGCTGCTTTTCTTATTGTAGGTGAATTCCTAGAATTTTCAAGTTTCCAAATTCAAGCACTCCATTCAAATGGTGCTATGTAGGAAATTCTCCAAGCCAGGCTTCAGCAATATGTGAACTGTGAACTTCCTGATGTTCAAGCTGGTTTTAGAAAAGGCAGAGGAACCAGAGATCAAATTGCCAACATCCTCTGAATCATGGAAAAAGCAAGAGAGTTCCAGAAAAACATCTATTTCTGCTTTATTGACTATGCCAAAGCCTTTGACTGTGTGCATCACAATAAACTGTGGAACATTCTGAAAGAGATGGGCATACCAGACCACCTGATCTGCCTCTTGAGAAACCTGTATGCAGGTCAGGAAGCAACAGTTAGAACCGGACATGGAACAACAGACTGGTTCCAGATAGGAAAAGGAGTACGTCAAGGCTGTATATTGTCACCCTGCTTATTTAACTTCTATGCAGAGTACATCATGAGAAATGCTGGACTGGAAGAAACACAAGCTGGAATCAAGATTGCCGGGAGAAATATCAATAACCTCAGATATACAGATGACACCACCCTTATGGCAGAAAGTGAAGAAGAACTAAAAAGCCTCTTGATGAAAGTGAAAGAGGAGAGTGAAAAAGTTGGCTTAAAGCTCAACATTCAGAAAATGAAGATCATGGTATCCGGTCCCATTATTTCATGGGAAATAGATGGGGAAACAGTGTCAGACTGTATTTTTTTGGGCTTCAAAATCACTGCAGATGGTGACTGCAGCCATGAAATTAAAAGACACTTACTCCTTGGAAGGAAAGTTATGTCCAACCTAGATAGCATATTCAAAAGCAGAGACATCACTTTGCCAACAAAGGTCCGTCTAGTCAAGGCTATGGTTTTTCCAGTGGTCATGTATGGATGTGAAGAGTTGGACTGTGAAGAAAGCTGAGCACCAAAGAATTGATGCTTTTGAACTGTGGTGTTGGAGAAGACTCTTGAGAGTCCCTTGGACTGCAAGGAGATCCAACCAGTCCATTCTGAAGGAGATCCGCCCTGGGATTTCTTTGGAAGGAATGATGCTAAAGCTGAAACTCCGGTACTTTGGCCACCTCATGCGAATAGTTGACTCATTGGAAAAGACTGATGCTGGGAGGGATTGGGGGCAGGAGGAGAAGGGGATGACAGAGGATGAGATGGCTGGATGGCATCACTGACTCGATGGACGTGAGTCTGAGTGAACTCCGGGAGTTGGTGATGGACAGGGATGCCTGGCGTGCTGCGATTCATGGGGTCGCGGAGTCAGACACGACTGAGCGACTAAACTGAACTGAATGTAGGAAAATGCTGAGGTGGGTGGAACGAAATAACTTTTTGGTCATGTCTGCTGACTCAGTGTATGGAAGCAACTGTGAGTTGGGGCCCTAGTTAAATAAACACAAGATTTGCAATAAATAGGAGGCCTCTCTGAATTAGAGCCAACTTAACAAGGCTGGGAGGTCTTCATGGCTCCAAGCCACTGCTCTAGCTCCCTTTCTTCCCATTTCTTGACTCACATGTTATATTCTAGTAAAACTAAATTGCTTGCTACTTCATAACTTTGTTTGCTATTTACTTTGCCTGGGATTGATTTCTCTGAATCATTTGCCTGGTGGGTGCCTGTTCACCCTTCAACAAGTCAGCTAACATTTCACCTCCTTTAGGAAGCCTTTCTAGAGTTCCTGGACAATCTTAACTAGTCTTTATTTTGCATGAGCTTTGTACCTTACAGGCTTTTAAAAAACATTCTTGCATTTTCCCAGTCCATTTTGTCTGTTACATGCTCATTCCCTCTGTGGTCTGGGGACTCTTTGGGGGCAACACCTGTGCCATGATTGCTGACATATGCCACAACTATCACGGCTAGGGCTCAGTGAATCACCTTTTAGTGAGTGAATGGATATATTAGAACCCAGGAACTCAAATACAAATCACCAAACAGGGTCACCTTCAATTCTATCAACTTTTCATGAAACATCTGCTGGGCAACTCCTTTTTAAAATTTTATTTTTTATTCAAATATTATTGATTTACAATATGGTGTTAGTTTCAGGTGTGCAGAGAAATGATTCAGTGTGCATGTGTGTGTGTGTGTATATATATATATATATATTCTTTTTCAGATTCATTTCCCTTATTATTACAAAATATTGACTGTAGTTCCCTGTGCTATACAGTGGGTCCTTGTTGCTTATGTATTTAATACAGTCGTGTGTATATACTAATCCCACCCTCCTTATTTATCCCCCCTCCCTTATTTATCCCTCCTCTCTTTTCCCTTTGGTTACCAGGACAACTTCTTAAACTACATTCTTTTGTGAATGGGTGGGCAGTTATTTTACTAAGTGCCAGGTACTCTAAGTTATTTACATGAACACCTTCATTTATAGGGTCACCACAACCTTGTGAGGATAGCGTTATCAATATTTTCCTTCTAGGTGAACAAACCAAGGCATGACAAGACAAAGTAACTTTTCTGAGATTAACACAGACAGTATCTTCCCATGTGGCACTAGTGGTAAAGGACCCGCCTGCCAATGCAGGAGACATAAGAGATACTTACTAATGCAGGAGACATAAGAGATACTTACTAATGCAGGAGACATAAGAGATACTTACTAATGCAGGAGACATAAGAGATACTTACTAATGCAGGAGACATAAGAGATACTTACTAATGCAGGAGACATAAGAGATACTTACTAATGCAGGAGACATAAAAGATGCTTGCCAATGCAGGAGACATAAGACATAAGAGAGACATAAGGTTTGATCCCTGGGTCAGGAAGATGCCCTGGGGGAGGGCATGGTAACCCAGTCCAGTATTCTTGCCTAGAGAATCCCTTGGACAGAGGAGCCAGGCAGGCTACAGTACATGTCCATAAGGTTGCAACGAGCTGGACACGACTGAATGACTTAGCACATGCACTCACAGACATCAGCTGGACTAGAACTGAAGCAGGAGGACGAGTTTCAGAGCTGAACTCTTAACCGCTAGGCTGTACTACCTCAAGAGTGAGAGGACTGATGAATGCAGGCTTCCTTTAGCTACTTCTGGAAAATGAGCCTGCAATTTCATTTTCTAAGATGATAAGAGGCATTTTAGCCTAAGTGACCCAACATTTATAATGAATTTAACTTGAGACCATGCCAGGACAGACATTTATCATGGTTCATTTAAGTAACTGTTCATTAAGTGGCCGGGGAAAAGGAAACCACTATGAGACCAGAGGGGGCCTCTAATGAGAAAAAGAGAGGGATGTGGGAAACCAAGAATCTGAGACATTGGGAACATACATTATAGAGAATTGCAGAGATGTGCACATGTCTGTGTTCATGAATTTTAAAAGCTATGTTTATAAAATTATAATACATGTGGTAGTACAGAGGACTGCTGAGATCACAGGAAAACACTCCATCAAACAAAATCTATTTCCAAAATACACAGTTTTTTTTTTTTTGGCTTGTATTTCTTAAACACTGTGAAGGATATTCACAAACCACAGCGATATATTAAAGCTCCTAGTTGTTTTCTGTATTCACTTCTCTTAGACATCATGGTTGCCTGCTTCCTAGCATTTGTCTTTAAATCTCTTCTGAATGAACTTTCTGAATTTCTTTTTCCTGTTCCACTATTCTTCATGATCCTGTACCCTGAAACCCCAAAAAAGGAGCCTGACACTGAAAGAAGGCAAGGTAGGGGGAAACATTTAGGGCACAGCCTTTCAGCAGGATAAGGAAAGAGGACTTCTATATATTAATGATTGTTTCTCCCCTTCTCAGAACTGAAATACAAGTCTAAGCTACCTGCCCATGGGCCTCTGCCAACTGGACATTGATGAAATATAACAATACAAGTCTAAGCTACCTGCCCATGGGCCTCTGCCAACTGGACATTGATGAAATATAACTGTCTATAAATGTTTCTCAAAGGAATAAGGCTGTGCCCTTAATTTCAAGAAATGAGGCTAATAACAACAAAAAAAATGATTAATAAGCTTGATATTTCCATTTAAAAAGTTTTTAAAGCTCTACATAAAAATGTAAGGAGAACATCAGATTTTCGTTTAGGCAAAATGCAAGAAAACATATTACTAAATACACATTCTAACTTATAATAGGAACACAATTAAAGGTGGTGAGGGGGAGGGGCAGTAATAGTTTACCAGAGGTTGTGCCTTCTAGGCTAGCTTTAAGCATCAGGGGGGCGTGCGTGTGTGCATGTGTGTGTGTAAAAGTATCGGTGCGTGCATGTGTGCTCAGTCATGTCCGTCTCTTGCGAGCCTATGGACTGTAGCCCACCAGGCCCCTCTGCCGATGGCATTTCCCAGGCAAGAATATTGAAGTGGGTTTCTATTTCCTTCTCCGGGGGATCTTCCTGACTCAGGGATCGAACTCTCGTCTCCTTCAAGTCTCCTGTATTGCAGGTGGGATTCTTTACTGCTAGGGCATAATAAAAGATTGAAAGTGGAGTCCTTTACGATTCTACTGATTACATTTAAGAATTTAGAAGCCTTTGGTAAACAGTCTCTCATCTGGGTGGACCTGCTTTTCACCAGAAGTGGAACAGATGAGAGTATTTGTGAGTTCCTGGCATATACTATATGAGTGTGTGAGGGCTAACTCAGTCACCACAAGTCCTCAATTCCTGATGTCACTTGATCAGATACCTCAATGTAGTCTTTATTTCTTTCCTTCCTTTCTTTTGACAGCAAGTTTATTTACAGACATATATTCCATAGCCAAATAAAAACCAATTATCACATCATTTAATTTAGAAAACTTTGAGGGAAAATATACCTGAAAGATCTATAGGCAACAGGAATGTTTTCCTTTTACTGTCCTTGAGAGTTCTTAGAGTTCCTTAAAAAAAAAACATGTTGACTATGTGAAGCAGTGTTCCAACTCAAATGGGATAATATGCTCTTAATACTTGAGGTTTGAGGAGACTATAGATGCATTTTATCATTATCATGTCAGAGAAATAGAGAAGAAATTATTTTTATAGTAGATCTTTAGCAAAAAATTATAAGTAGGAAAATAATTTGCTCTTTCAAGAGCAATATTTATCTTTATGTATTAAGTTAATCCTAGAGGAGGAAATGGCAACCAACTTCAGGATTCTTGCCTGGAGAATATTATGGACAGGGGAGCCTGGCAGGCTACTGTTCATCAGGTTGCAAAGAGTCAGACACAACTTAGCAACTACACATTCCACAGGCAGAATGTGGACCTGCTTAGAGAGCAGCCCTGAGGTTGTTAGCTTTTATGGGCTAGGTAATTTATTTATTATTATTTTCAATTAATCCTTTTGGAGTACAGTTGCCTTACAATGCTGTGTTAGTTTCTAGTGTACAGCAAAATGAATCATCTGTATATATACATATATCCTTTCCCTTTTGGACTTCCTCCCATTCAAATCACCACACAACATTAAGTAGAGTTCATTATATGTGGAATCTAGAAAAAATGTATAAACAATCTTATTTGCAGAGTAGAAATAAAGACACAGACATAGAGAACAAATGTGTGGCTACCACGGGGGAAGGGGTGGTGAGAGGAACTGAGACTGACACATATGCACTGTCGATACTAAGCATGGATGGCGAGAGTGGTGAAGAATCCACCTGCCAGTACAGGAGACATAAGAGATGTGAGTTCAATGCCTGGGTCAGACGCTCTCCTGGAGAAGGGAATGGCTGTCCACCCCAGTATATTTGCCTGAGAAATCCCATGGACAGAGGAGCCTGGCAGGCTACAATCCATAGGTTGCAGAGAGTCAGACATGATTGAAGCAACTTAGCCCAGTATAGCACACGTGAAATAGATAACGAATGAGACTATAGTCTTTCAATAGTGTCCTAATTAAAATTTTGGTCCTTAATATACACAAATGCCAGTGCCCGTGTATCTGGCAGTGAGGCCCAAGAGGAGGTGCCTTTCTGCTGTCTTTTCTCTCCAGAAATACCCTCTCTGACCCTCAGCTTTGTGCCTTCTGCTAAACATCAGCTCCATGGGGTTGCAGATTTGCTCATCTTCACACGTTTGCTGCACTCCCAGAAAATGGGAACTTTATGAAAACATATGCCAAGCCCGAGCTATGCACTCATCAGCACGAGATAAGGTGAGCTATTTTATTTTGGTCCTGGGAGATTTTTCAAAACCACTTTTCTCTATTCCTTGCATTTACAGTATAAATCAAATATTGAATGATTATCTCTCCCTTCCTTCCAAACTACATTTTGCCTTCTCTCCTGTTATTTTTTTGTTGATGTTAGCAAAACAGATTGCTTCATTAAAAGTGAGTTGTGATCTTTTCAATTCCTCGCCAAAGAATTTATTGCTATTGCAGCAAAGGCACATAACTAATCATTTGTCTTGAACAATATGGCTTCGTGTTTGACTGGGAAGTCTTCAGAACCAAAAACAAACCTGGATATCAGAAACTGCTGAATAGGAAGTTTCTTAGCAATAGCTCAGTGTAACTTCCTTTCCAACTTTTACTGGTTTAAAGACTGCTTGAAGTCTTTCTCCTTTTGGCGGGGTGGGCTAGGATAGGGCCGGCATCTCGTAAGACGGATCCCTCAATTATTAAAGCACTTTTCTTTGTACTTCAAATGAAAAAAAAATTTCTTTCTCCTATTTTGGTTCATGGCAATTTCTTTCTCTAATATGACAAAGTGGTTTATAATGCAGCTATAGATAACAATTCTATTGTTCTAACATTTAAAGACGCCTGCCTACCTCCAACAGCACTGCTGTTTAGCTACTGCTAAGTACCCACAATTCAATAGCTCCTTTGACTATACTGTCTCTAAATCTTAAACAACATTTCAAGAAGTTTTATTCATTCCATTTTACTGATAAGAAAACAGAGGCTCAGAGAATCTAACCAACTTTTCCCCAAACACAAAAACTAATTAGCAGAACAAGAACTTTGAACACAGGAATGCTTGGCTCCAAAACTTCATTTTTTTCCCCCCACCACAAAATACACACTGCCCTTTTCTTGATATACTGCCACTACATTTCAGGCACTGAGCTGGATGCTGTAGCAATAAAGGGATAGTGGGCCCTTAAGAAATGATCAGTTTAGCAGGGAAGAAATTCACACACTGACAGTGTCTGTGGCAAGAAGACTTCATCAGGCAAAGAATCTCATTCCCTCACCAGGTGTAATCATACCACAGCGCTGCTGGTGACATTTCTTCCAGAGAATCCAAAGCCTATAGAGAGTGAAATATCAAAAAGTTTCCACTGCGGACGGCTGAAAAAATGTCCTCTCCAAAGATATCCAAGACCTGCTGTGTTTGGATCTAACATCTGTTTCTTCAGACTGCACCTCATTAATGACTTTCTCAGAGTTTGGAGGTAGGTGAGGCCAATAAAGACTCATACCAAAGCACCCAGAATTCCTGACTTGGGTCCAGATCAGCAACCTCCCGTGAGTTCACAAGGGGTGATGGGGGACAGTGGGATGGACAGATGGACTGTTGTCTTAATGTTCAACTGAATAACTGAAGTGCCTGCAAGCCCTCTTTATCTGTGTGCTTTGCATCTGAAATCTACTCTGAAGTGCCCTTCCTTGAGGAAAACTAATAATGCTAATAATATAGGGTGTGCTGGGCGTCTATGTGTACATGTATGTAGTACATGTGAGAGAGAGACTAAGAGATGGTAAGAGAAATTGGCTGTGAATAAAATGGAAGGTCATTTTAAGATTTTTAAAAATCCATCCCAAATGGGCATTCACATTAAAAAAAAATCTCAATTCTTATTTACTGAAACTTACAGTCCATCAACCACGAAAAGAGAATCACAGAAGGAAAAGGTAATTTAGACTTAACCAAACCAAATAGGTTCTATTTGGTAGTGATGACTTGGGCCCAGAGGATTTAGGCATTTGCTCAAGGCCACACAAATAACTACTGACAGACTGTAATTTATGAACTTTTTCCTTCTCCATGGAGCCTTATCCTACAGCATACAAGTTTGCTGTTAAAATTATTGCAATATGGAAATGTTTACCACTCCCAAATGCCAGGTGTAAGATATACAATCCAATAGGCATTAACCATAAGTAAAAAGAACAGACATTTTGGAACATTCTTCTAAAAACAGCAAATTACTTTAGGACCATCTCCTTTGCAGTAACAGTCAATGAAGGACAGTAGAAAGGAAACAGGTGTTATATTCAGACAGAGGTGGGTTAGAAGCTTAGCTCTGCAACTTCCTAGTTGTTACGATTTTGGGTAACTTGCTGAAGTTCTCTAAAATTAAAAATCAGAGACATCACTTTGTTGACAAACTTCCATATAGACAAAGCTATGATTTTTCCAGTAGTCATGTAGGGATGTGAGTTGGACCATAAAGAAGGCTGAGCACCAAAGAACTGATGCTTTTGAATTGTGGTGCTGGAGAAGGCTCTTGAGAGTCCCTTGGACTGCTAAGACATCAAATCAGTCAATCCTAAAGGAAATCATCCCTGAATTTTTATTGGGAAGACTTGGTGCTGAAGCTCCAATACTTTGGCCACCTGATGCAAAGAGCTGACTCACTGGAAGACTCTGAAGCTGGGAAAGATTGGAGGCAAAAGGAGAAGGGGGAAACAGAGGATGAGACGGTTGGATGGCATTGCCAACTCAAGAGACATGAGTTTGAGCAAACGTCAGGAAATAGTGAAGTAAAGGGAAGCCTGGCATGCTGCAGTCCATGGCATCTCAGACAGTCAGACTCGACTTAGAGGCTGAACAACAACCGAACTTCTCTAAACTGTGTTCCCTCATATGCATAGTGGGGAGAGTAAAATGTACCTCTATACATGCTTCTAAAGGTTTAATTAGCTAAAGTGTGTGAATTATCCAGCTTAGTGCTGGTACAAATGTTAGATACTGCCTAAGACCAGTAAAAATGGTAATGAGGTGGATGAAACTGGAGCCTATTAGACAGAGTGAAGGAAGCCAGAAAGTAAAACACCAATACAGTATACTAACGCATATATATGGAATTTAGAAAGATGGTTATGATAACCCTATATGCGAGACAGCAAAAGAGACACAGATGTATAGAACAGTCTGTTGGACTCTGTGGGAGAGGGAGAGGGTGGGATGATTTGGGAGAATGGCATTGAAACATGTATAATATCATATGTGAAATGAATCACCAGTCCAGGTTCAATGCAGGATATAGGATGCTCGGGGCTGGTGCACTGGGATGACCCAGAGGGATGGTATGGGGAGGAAGGTGGGAGGGGGTTCAGGATGGGGAACACGTGTACACCCATGGTGGATTCATGTTGATGTATGGCAAAACCAATACAATATTGTAAAGTAAAAAATAAATAAAAATACTTCTGTTATAAAAAAAAATGGTGGATACAAATGAATTAAGAATGAATCAGTTCTAATGAGATGGATGAAACTGGAACCTATTATACAGAGTGAAGTAAGCCAGAAAGAAAAACACCAATACAGTATACTAACACATATATATGGAATTTAGAAAGATGGTAACAATAACCCTGTGTATGAGACAGCAAAAGAGACACTGATGTATAGATCAGTCTTATGGACTCTGTGGGAGAGGGAGAGGGTGGGGAGATTTGGGAGAATAGCATCGAAACATGTATAATATCATGTATGAAACGGGTTGCCAGTCCAGGTTCGATGCACGATACTGGATGCTTGGGGCTGGTGCACAGGGACGACCCAGAGGGATGGTATGGGGAGGGAGGAGGGAGGAGGGTTCAGGATGGGGAACACAGGTATACCTGTGGCGGATTCATTTTGATATTTGTCAAAACTAATACAATATTGTAAAGTTTAAAAATAAAAAAAAAAAAGAAATGTTCATAGCAACAGTATTTACAATAGCCAGGGCAATGAAGCAACCTAAATGTCCATCAACAGAGGAATAAGATGTGGTACATATATACAGTAGAATAGTAGCCACAGAAAGCAATGAAATTGGTTCCTTTGCAGAGGTGTGGATGGACCTAGAGATTGTCACACAGAGTGAAGTAAGTCAGAAAGAGAAAAACAAATATTATATACTAATATATATATGAGGAATCCTGAAACATGGTACTGATGATGCTATTTGCAAAGCAGAAATAGAGATATAGACACAGAGAACAAACATAAGGACACCAAGCGTGGAAAAGAGCATGGGAGGAAGTGGGAGATGGGACTGACAGTATACATTACTGATACTCTGAATAAAATAGATAACTAATGAAAACCTACTGTATAGCACAAGGGAACTCTATTTAATGCACTATGGTGACCTAAATGGGGAAGAAGTCCAAAAGAGATAGGATATATGTATAGCTGATTCATTTTTCTGTACAGTAGAAACTAACACTGTACATGTACATGGAGACATAAGAGATGCAGGTTCTATTCCTGGATCAGGAAGATCCCCTGGAGGAGGGAATGGCAACCCACTCCAGTATTCTCGCCTGGAGAATCCCATGGACATAGAGCCTGTTGGGCTACAGTCCATAGGGTTGCAAAGAGTTGGACATGACTGAAACGACTTAGCATGCACACGTGCTGAAACTAACATGATATTGTAAACCAACTATACCCCAATAAAAATTAATCAAAAAAGATACAAATTAATAAACCTAATACAGTGAAAATTATAGCAAAAAATAAATGAGTCGGTGTCTGAGTATTTCGTATTTCCTTTTCTTCCATTTGTTTTCAATTAAAAACTCTGAAGCATTTCCTGATAATGGTTGTTCTTCAAATAATGAAAATAGAAAATTCATTTCATTAATACCTTTTAGTCTCCACCAGAATCACAACCTACAACTTGCCCCTTTGTCTATTCTCTACAGAAATCATTATGCTCCTTATTGAATTGTCAATTTGCATAAAACTGTGAAGGCCAATGATAGGGTTTTGGGAGAAAAAGTATGAAAAAGTCACTGGTACACACTGGGAGTTTGATGATGAGATATGTCTTCGACTGTCATGGGAATCTTTTTAATGCAATTTTCCTGGTTTCTTTGAATTTTGTAGAGATGTTACGGTAAAGAAAGGGACATAACCAAAGGCTACCATCGTTCCACCCTTGAATCCTGGCATTAGCTTGTACAGGTATGAAGGGAAGTTATAAAATTCAAGCGAGTCTTTTTCCTACACATTACATTTCATTGTTTGCCTTAGAGAAAACTACACATCTTTAATCTATTTTTCAGTGTTTTGTCTTCATTTCAAAATCTGACCAGAATCTCAAGATAGCACGCTCTTCATTCATAATCTGTGATGAACAATATCTCACATTGTTTACCGCCCCTCCCCTTCTTCCCAGGTATGTCATCTTTGCCCCCTTTCCTTTTTCCATGTAACAGATATTAATAAATATGTGAATGACAATTCTGAATAATATTGAGATGGGAAGAGTGATGAATGTAAATCTTACCTCCTCTCACATCAGTAGAGATGGAAATTGCCAGGTACCTGGTTTAGTAGCATGGGGAGGGGTGAGGAGAGGAAATACTATAAACATTTCTACAGAAAGCAAGTACACATCTGGGGTCTAATGCAATGTGACTTTAGTACATTTCATAAATTGAATCAAAACTGTGCCCAGATAGCACGCATGCTCAAATTGGGGCACCCTGCCTGGCCAAGCCCCTGATGTTAATGAGACACTCTGCAGGACACCCTGGCTTCACCAACCAGACAAAGAGATGTCAGTGTATCCCTTCCCCCCAGGCATTCGAAGCTGGCACTTATTTTCAAATTTCCTTCCCACCTGGCAGGGGAAACACTTTCTCAGACACATGATAAAACTGCAGCATGGGGTGGGATAACGAGACTCTGGCAAGGACTGTTTCAGAGAATGGTCGTGCTCACCAGCGGCACTGACTGTGTGCCTTCTACACACACACACGCACACACACACAATCACTCAAGAGCATTGGCTACCTCTTTTTATGCCACAGTGGAGAAGGATTTTCATCTGACAAGGCTCATCCAAGAGAAATTTGGCAAGTGATATATGATATGTAAAAGGAATGTGGTTGGGGGAGAGGGGCTGGGGATTTAGAGACCGCAACTAAAATCATGCAAATGCATACTTGCTTCATAATATTACAAAAAGAACACTTCCTTGCTTAAAATCCAGAAAGCATAGGGAGTCCTATTCCATATTAAAAAAAAAACAAAAAACACACTTCTTTATGAAAAGTTTCAACATGTAGAAAAGAATGGGATAATGGGCCCTCAGGTACCCATCTCCTAGTTTCAACAATGATCAAATTATGGCCAATTTCATTTCCTCTATCCTCTCCATCTCCACCCAATCCTCTTCCTTTGTACTATATTAAAGCAATCTTGATATTATTTCCTCTGTAGTACTTCAGTGTGTATCTAATATATGTATATAATAAATATATAACTCTTTAAGAGCCAATGTTATGTACAAAATAAATAATTCTTTATTATCATCAAATATCCATTTAGTGAGTGTTTTAATTCTCTCAGTGTATTCTTTTTGTTGTTGTTACACTGCATTTGGATCAGGATTCACCTAAGATTCTGGCACTGTAATTGGTTGTGGATGTATATTTTATTTTCCTTTTAATCTGTAAGTTTTCCCCATTTGGTTTGAAGTAGCTTCTGAATTCTAAACTCCAGATCCTTGCACTAGGAGGTGCAAATCTGCCTTTAAAACAACCTGTGGCAACTTCAATGTCTCAATATGGAGGAATGGTTAAATAAAAAGTGGTGTATGCATTTGGTTAGCTATTGTGCACAGTGTAGTTGAAAGAGTGCCCTCCCTGTGAAACCTAGGGCAGGTTATATTTATCCTCCATGTATCTGTTTGTAAAATGAGAAAAACAATTAAATTAATCAAACTCAACATATACTTATATCTCCAATCACAGTGTTAGTTACATAACACCAGAGCATCATTTTAATATGTATGCTATGCTAAGTCACTTCAGTCGTGTCCGACTCTGTGTGACCCCATAGATGGCAGCCCACCAGGCTCCCCTGTCCCTGGAATTCTCCAGGCAAGAACACTGGAGTGGGTTGCCATTTCCTTCTCCAATGCAGGAAAGTGAAGAGAGAAAGTGAAGTCACTCAGTCGTGTCCGACTCTTAGCGACCCCATGGACTGCAGCCTACCAGGCTCCTCCGTCCATGGGATTTTCCTGGCAAGAGTACTGGAGTGGGGTGCCATTGCCTTCTCCTTTTAATATGTATAATACATACAAAATGTTAACGGGCATGTTTCTGTTGTTATTTAGCCACTAAGTTGTGTCCAACTCTTTGCGGCCCTATGGACCAGAGCCTGCCAGGCTCCTCTGGCAGGAATTCTCCAGGTAAGAATACTGGAGTGGGTTGCCATTTCTTCCTCCAGTTAATCTTCCTGACCCAGGGATTGAACCCACATACCCTGCATTGGCAGGCAGATTCTTTACCACTGAGCTACCAGGGAAGCCCAGACATTTTATTTCCTCCTAAAATCATGTTAAATTGTAGCTGAGCAGTTGGTGCTTCAGGGAAACAGAGAATGGAGATTGCCCCAGACATTGTGGCATCAGGGGTCAGCCTTCAGTGTCACAACAGACTTTCCTAAGAACAGGGACAATCTGAAAGCCAAGTGTGTGGAGCAACAGCACGGGTTTCTACATTTCAAAGTTTCCCTTTTTTTTCATATCAAGAGTTTGGCCGTATCCAAGTATCTCTGTTTGGTTTGGTTTCAGTTTTTTAAGTGCACAGAAAATACAAAATAGGCAACGTGATATGGTAGTTCTACCCAGACAGGAAGAGGAAAGGATCATTCTATCCACAAAGAAGAAGGGAGAAGAATTTGAGGAAGGTGGGATGCTTTTGTGTCTTGACTTCTCTGAGGCAGATATTTTAAAGGCTGGGGAGACTCTCCTATAGGTTGAAGAGAAAGTGTTGCTTTTTTTCCATTTGAAACAATCTCACTTCAACTCAGTACCACATCCCAAGTAATACAGGAAAGATGGTATAAAACTGGTTGATGAAAATGGCTAGATAGATGACCTTAAAACAGTTCTGACTCCCTCTGAATACTGCATGTATGCTCCATTCTGGGGGCCTCAATGTCTCAGTGGGCTCAGAAGAGTGGATGTGGGGTCAGTGAACCAGCAGAAGCCAGGCATTGGAGTAAATGAAAACACCCGAGACCTCTTCCCTCAGTACCATGATCTCACATAAGCCATTTACCTATTCACTCCAACCCATTACCCCCCAAAACCCCTCCCAGATGCCATCTTGGAAGGAAGACAGGGAAGGAACAGAGCTCTAAAACACTGAGCATTTATCTTTAATAAACTCAGTCATCCATGGAATTATTAAACCCAACCGTGACAGGCAGAGTTGAACTTACTATTTCACACACACAGCCTGTTTAGCTGTAGAAGACCAAGCTATCATCAATTGTCAGCTTCTCCATTTACCAACTAGACTGATGAGAAAGATCAAGTTGGCTCCAGAAATTTAAAAAGCTGTATTCTCTCTGCACGTGTAAGTGTATCATGTTCTGATTCCCTAATCCACAATGAAAAGGGAAAAGAGCAGAATTCAAAGTATGATTATAATCATATAAAACAAAGCTTCAGAAAAAATGGGAGAAGAGAGTCATTACAGATGTAATCTGTACAAACAAATGTGTACAAATCACAAAAAGTAAATAGTAGTTGTATTTGGTTTGGGCAGCCTAGGGTGCTGGTCTTCTCTGCCTTATTTAATCATAATACTTTGTATGAAAAACATATTTTCCAAACTGCAAAACTTATTGTCTTAAATCCATTATGTTAAATAAGCAATGATCGAGCACTAATGTTTCACAGGCATGGCACTAATCACCATGGGGAATACAACGATGGATAAGATATGGCTCCAATGCCAAAGGAACTCACAGCATGGTGGAACAGACAGACAGATAAGTGGCAAAGGGAATTCAACATCCATTGTTCCCCAGCTATAAGAAATTTCAGTTTTTCCCATAAACTCCAAATCACCTCCAGAGGACTTTAGTTTGATGATGGAAATAAAGGCATAAAACTAGTATGCTAATTTGCATTTATACATCTATCATTTGGGGAAAAATACACATATAATAAGGATATGCCACACGTTCACTAGTGGACACAGGGTGGTGTGTATATATGAGACACTTGCAAATATTTATTGGAATACTTGAAATTCAGCTGCAGCACTGTCTCACAGTTGACATCATGAAGTCATCTGTTGGATGAAACCACTTTATAATGAGGTTCCTTTTTGATTTCAACAATGAACTTCCCTTAGATGTAGTACATGGTTGGTATCGCATTGATATGTAAAAGTGTACCACATGACAAATATAAGAAGATCTAAACTTTGGAGTTTAAAAACAAAACAAAATATCAGACTTTATCTGGGCTTGCCTGGTGGCTCAGATGGTAAAGAATTCACCTGCAATGCAGAAGACCTGGGTTCAAGCCCTGGGTTGGGAAGATCTAGAGAATGGCTACCCACTCTAGTATTCTTGCCTGGAGAATGCCATGGACAGAGGAGCCTGGCAAGCTACAGCCCCCATGGGGTTGCAAAGAGTCAGACAAGACTGAGTGACTAAAACACACACACACAGAGTTTACCTAGGTTAGCAGTTCTCAAATTTTAGCACGCATCAGGGATCACCTGGATGGCTGGTTAAAACAGATTGCTGCCTCATTTCTGACTTCTTAGTCTGGGGTGGGGTCCTCTAATTTGCATTTATAACAACCTTGGTTTCTGACTGATGCTATTGTTTATGGACATGCACTTGAAAAGCTATTAATATACATCAACTTCTTTTGCAATTTAGGAATCACTTTTCTGTAATCTTTGTTATCTGCTCAGATAATTCAAAGGATGATACACTCATTGAACTGCAAGGAAGCCAGTTTCCCTATTACACAGGCTAATTTTATAAGAATTTACTGGAGCCAAAGTCTGTCTCCTTAAAATCTTTGTTTACTATGTGTATATTCCTTTCTGCACTAAACAACTCCTCCAATATCTTCTCTTAACCAAGCTGAAAGCTTCCATCCTTTAGCTGTTTATTCTACATAATTCCTCTTTATCTACCATGTTATCATGCTCTGATGAAGCATCCAGTCATAAAGACCACTCTCAAAACAGGGGGCTGAGAACACAATATTTTAGATACTGATACACTGGTACTATCTCCTTTCCACTTGTACTATCTCCTTTCCATAAGCTGCATCATATATCCATGAACAAAGAACTGGGTTTTATTACTTTGTCTAGAGCAATAATACCACTTTATTAGCTGATACTCTGTAGAAGACCTGGACTCTATTTTTACATTCTGAACAGGTATCTTTCCTTATCCATTTGAAATATTGACCTTGGCACAAGAATTTTGCTTTTATTCTGGCTTTTATTTTATTCTTGCTTTTATTTTATTATTTTATTTCATTATCTCAGTAGAGCATAATTTCAGTTTACAAAGTGTAGGATGGTGGTTAGTTGCACTGCTTTTGAAGTCAGACTGTCCTGGTTGCAAATCATAGCTCTATTGTCTAACAGCTATGTGGCCATCAACAAATTATGTGACCAGTCTAAACCTCAGCTTCCTCATAGGCATGGTGGTAACAGCAGCTACCTTACAGTGGTCTTTCAGGAGATACTACATACAAAACACTTAGCATAACGTCCCATGCATGTTACATGCTTAGTAAATGTTAACCATTATTATTTTATTAAAAGCAACTCAAAACACTGTTAGTCACCCAGTTGTGTTCGACTCTTCATGACCCCATGGACTGTAGCCCACGAGGCTCCTCTGTCCATGGAATTCTCCAGGCAAGAATACTGGAGCTGGTGGCCATTCCCTTCTTCAAGGGATCTTCCCAGCCCAGGGATTGAACCCAGCTCTCCTACATAGCAGGTGGATTCTCTACCATCCCAGGTAAGGTTTATACTGTACAAAGTAAGAACAAAAGTCTTTATGGAAAACTACAAAGCCTTATTAGAAATTTCTAAAAAATTAAAGTAATTATAATTTTTGCCTTGGTGAGACTGGAAATTATCAATCTACCTGTTCAATCCATGGAGGTTTACAGACTTAACACACTTTCAATCAAAATGATGATATGATTTTTTAAATGGCAACAAAATTTACATGCAAAAATGAGAAGAGGTGAAACACTGTTAGACAATCTGAAAAGGAGAAGAGAGAAGGAAATCTAGTCATACCAGACTTAAACTTATACGAAAGCATTAAAACTTAAAACTGTGGTATTGGCACAAACATGGAAAGACACACCAACTAGAAAAAGTGGAGACATCAGAAATAAACCCAAAATGTATGCAGAAAGTGAAGTCAGTTTTCCCAAATGGAGGGGCAAAAAAAGACTGATTTAATAAGTTGCATTAACGTAAAATACAACAATTTAGAAAACCAAAGTGCACCTTACATAAGAATCCACAGAGGAAACAGAGGGGTGTGTTGCCACAACTGAAAATACAGAAGCTCAAAGACTGTAAGGAGAAAATGATGCAGATTGCATTCTGTCATATAAAAAGAACTGAGTCAGAAAAATACTTGCACTGAAAATGTCAGACAAATGAACATTTATAAGAAGAGTACAGTCAATTCTGAAGGAAAACCTCGAGAATCCAAAAATCAAATAAGCCATAACAATACAAAAATTACATAGAGACATATAAGTTATAAAGAAACACAGAAGACCATCCTTAATGAAGCCTGAAGATACCTTCAAGCACCTATATAAATAGCTAATAAATGTTTAAAATGGTATTTATTGCTGGTTAACGTTTAAGGAATCTATTGTTTTCACTTACTTATAATGATCATTTAATTGGTATATCCTTTTATGGAAGGCAGTATATTAAGAATAATAAAGATGTATATAATCTGATCCAAATTTTAGACTCCAGAATTTCTCTTAATGACAAAAATATATACACAGAATAGCTATGTATGATTCCAAAGGACTGAAAAAAGCATAAATGTCCAAGATTAGAGAAAGAGATTTAATAAAAATCAATTCAGCAAAATATTACATAGTAATTAAAATGATAATTATGAAGACATGAAGAATCATACAGACATGTTTCAAACACTATCATTAATGAAAATAGCTCACGTATGCTTTCTTCTTTTCACATTTTACATGCACACAGGATGTATTTTATCCTGAATGTAACAAAGTAAATGTGGGTGTATGTAAAATGCATAAAGGACAAACAGTATTAGAGAAGCATTATTTTAATTCTAAATTATCACTTATTTAAGCATTACTCTTGAAAAGTTTTACATCCTGTTTCCAGTATAAATGAAAAGTAATACTGAATTTAGGCTCTGTCACACAATTTAGCTATCTCTTTCAACTGAAAATTTGTGTCTGAAAATAGCGTACACAAAGTCTTTACACAAGTCAGCAATGTGCAATGTGGCAGCATCGAGAGCTCTGTGCTCTCCCATCACCTACACGCTGACCCTGCTGCTCAGTCGTGCCTGACTCCTTGCGACCACATGGACTTTAGCCTGTGAGACGCCACTGTCCATGGGATTCTCCAGGCAAGAAAACTGGATTGGGTTGCCATGCCCTCCTTCACGTTGACCCAGCAAATATGTACTGTTACTTTGATTCTACTCTGAATAAATAGTAAAGACACAATATGGTCTCGGCTTTGATGGTGGAATGAGACAGACAGACATACAGACATATAATTGCCTTCGCTCAGTCGTGTCCAACTCTTTGTGACCCCATGGACTGTAGCCTACCAGGCTCCTGTGTCCATGGGATTTTCCAAGCAATAGTACTGGAGTGGATTGCCATTTCCTTCTCCATCAGACATATAAAGTGATCATTAAATTCTAATGTAGGTTCTCTACGTATGTGTCTCTACATCGGTTTTGCAAATAAGATCATCTATACCATTTTTCTAGATTTCACACATATGCGTTAATGTACGATATTTGTTTTTCTCTTTCTAACTTACTTCACTCTGCATGACACTCTCTAATGTGTGTACACCAAGTGGGGAAAGGAGGGCTGAGATAAGCTGGGAAATTGGGATTGAGATATATACACACACACACACACATATATACATACGTATATATATATATGTGTATATATACACACACACACTATTGGTACTAGGTATAAAATAGATAACTAATGAAAATCTACTGTATTTCAGGAAACTCTACTCAGTGCTCTGTGGTGACCTAACTGGGAAGGAAATCCAAAAACAGAGGAGATAAATGTATATGTACAGCTGATTCACTTTGCTATGCAGTAGAAACTAACACAACATTATAAAGCAACTATGAAAAACGTGAAAACATTAGCAGTTCAGTTATGTCTGACTCTTTGCAACCCCATGGATTGTCCTCCATCAGACTCCTCTGTCCATGCACTTCTCCAGGCAAGAATATTGGAGTGGGTAGCCATTCCCTTCTCCAGTGGATCTTCCCAACCCAGGGATGGAACCCAGTCTCCTGCATTGCAGGTGGATTCTTTACCATCTGAGCCACAAGCGAAGCCCAAAGCAACTATGCTTCAATAAAAACTGAGTTGAAAAAATTATAATGTAGGTATAGCACTAGAGTTATACCAGGCTATTTAAAAAATACCAAGGAGGTATCCAACCCATCACAAGTGGTAATAAAGGATACTAGCTCTGAGTTCTACAGAATTAGTCGAGTTACCAACATGGCAAGTGGCTGGTGGAAAGATGCAGAGAGCAGGCAGGAAGGTGAGAAATAGCATGGTGAGTAGAGATGACCTTGCTGCTGTTGCTGCTGCTAAGTCGCTTCAGTCGTGTCCGACTCTGTGTGACCCCATAGATGGTGGCCCACCAGGCTTCCCCCATCCCTGGGATTCTCCAGGCAAGAACAGTGGAGTGGGTTGCCATTTCCTTCTCCAATGCATGAAAGTGAGAAGTGAAAGGGAAGTCGCTCAGTCATGTCCGACTCTAGCGACCCCATGGACTGCAGCCTACCAGGCTCCTCCATCCATGGGATTTTCCAGGCAAGAGTACTGGAGTGGGGTGCCATTGCCTTCTCTGAGAGACGACCTTAGCAGGGTAGAAAAGGCAAAGCCTTCAGGGTATGTTTAAGACCTGTTTCTACCATTATTGACTGGGTAATGCAAATCATTTCCTCATATAAAATGCAAATAACTCCACCTACCTCACACACTGACATAAGGATTAGAGGAGACTGTTTATGTAAAGGAAGCTCTCAAGTGCCTGACAAGGAGCTGGCCCTCAACAGATGAAGTGCTGTTTCAAGGGCTTCAGTGTCCCTGGACCAACGGGTACGAGGCAGGATGAGACAGGAGACACTCAGATCATAGAGGGCTTCTTTATCGGACTAAAAAGCCTGGACCTCACGCCATAAATCACTGATGCCTCTGACGGATTTTAATTAGGAAAACAACATAGTTAGGTTTGCTTTTTAAATGGGTCACTCTGAAAACTGACTAGAAGTTAGATTTGATGGGGTGGAGACCTACAGTAAGAAGGACACGTAGTGGGTTGCTTTAATAATTCTGGAGAGGATGCTGAAGGCCTAATTGGGGAATGGAAGTGAAGGGAAGTTTGGAGAAACAGTCAGCAGGTATAACAGGTAGGACTTTGTGATGATTTAGAAGTGGGAGAAAAATGAGAGGAAAGTGAGGTGTCAACATAGCTAGCTGTTTAGAATGGGTGGTTAAGTGGATGGTGATACAGCAACTAAAATGAAAAATAAAAAGGAGGAGCAGGCTGAGGAAGATAATGAGTAACTGAGTGCCTGCAAAGACCAAGCACTGCTGAGTTCTGAGGTTACCAAGATGAATAAGACAAGACCCCTCTCTGTAAAGAGCTCACTTTCTGTCAGGAAAGACATAAAAATACAGATGAAGGAAATATAGTTTTGTTGTATACAGCCAACTATCTGGATTCTTAACAAAAACAATTACATATCTAATTGTGATGGAAATAAAGGAATTATTTCACAAGGAAATGATCAGACAAATCCCAATTAGGAAATATTCTGCAAGACAATCTGACTCTTCATAAGTATTAATACTGTGAAAGATGTTTTAAAAAGGGAACAAGTTCAATGTCGAAGGACACTAAAGAGGCATGAAAATTAAATGCTAGGTATGATCACTGGTTGTTGGTTGGATACTAATGACCCCCACTGCCAAGGAATAGTTAAAACAATATTAACATAATAACTGGGAAAATTTGAGTAAAAAAATCAAATAATACTATCATATCATTGTTAAATGTCTTCGGTATACTAAAGCTATTATGGTTATGTAGAGGAGAGTTCTAGGTATTCAGAAATAGATGCTGAAGTAGTTAAATAGTTAGAGTAATATGTCATAATGTCCATAACTTACTTACAAACATTTATGCTATTTAAAATATTTTTGCATTTCATATGATATGTATCACATATACAGATATTATATGAATATATATGTATATATTATATGAATATATATGTAGAGAGCACAAGTGTGAATGTGACAAAATGTTCAAATCTGTAATTTTAAATTTATTTTACATTCATTTTATTAGTCTTTCTCCCTTCAACTAAAATCATCAAATATGATAGCATATAAAAGTCTAAATCAGTAACAAGTGTAGAAGAAATTCAAGAAGGATGACACAAAGCTGTTTAGGTAAACTCTTCTTCCAAGATTTTCTCCATGGTTTCATTTTCCTACACATGACACTGTGAAAACCTTTACTCTGCAAGAGTTGTGGCTTTGACAGTTAGGTGAGCCATATTCCAGGTTATCATGGAAACAGACACCTTTGATGTCATAACTCTGCACAATCAGCTGGTATAATTTTGTTTTCTCCAGTGGGAAGGCTGAGGCCATAAAAAAGAAGGATACACTCAGATACATCATTGGGATAATTTCATAACACTTATGACAAATACCCCCTGCAGAAATGTTAACCCATTTTCAAAGTGTCTCTCTAAAGCATTCTACAACCTGAAATCTTGTCTGTCTGGAATCAATCCTAGCAAATTCCATTTATTGAATACTCCTACCTACTAAGAACTATGGCTGGTATTTTGCATATATGATATTAATTTATCCCAAATTTATTACTATGTACAAGTCTCTATTCCAGGCACTGGAGACACAGCAGTGAACAGATATAAGCCTCTGCCTCTTGGAACTGAATACATCCCAATGATCTCATTCAACTGTCATTTATGATTTCATTTAATCTTTGCACTATACCTGAAAGGGAGTTTTGGTGAGATTTCGAACCTTGCCTAATGCTATAGTTGAATTCCAAGTCTACTCTTTCAAATTCCAAAGTACCATTTTCCTTCTATATCACCCTTCTTTCCAATAATTCAGCATCATTGGAATCTGAAGAATTTGCAGCAGATGATGAGATGCTTAGACAGCATCACTGACTCCATGGACTTGAATTTGAGCAGACTCTGAGAGAAAGCGGAGGACAGAGGAGCCTGGCATGTGGCAGTTCATGGGGTCACAGAAAGTCAGATGTGACTTCACGACTGAACAACAACAAACAGTTAAACAAAGAGCTGATCAAGAACAAATTGAGACTTTTCATAGAAACCAAATTAAAAAAAAATAGGATATACACAGTCTGTCTAAAATTATGCAAGGGGTCTTGGGGACAAAGCTCGTGCAGAGAAGTGTTGCAATTTCTTGTACCTAACAATAAAAATAAGCATAGAGTATTCAAAATCATGGTTACACTGGGCACCACAGGCGTTGCCTCAAATTCCACGTGTCCTCCCTCTCATTACACAGTTAGGGCTGTTTCCTGCTCCGTGCTCACTCTGAAATGCTAAGGAGCTTTGCATCAGTAGTGGGTGAACTGGGCCCAGTCAGTGATCCAGATTTAAATTTTAATTCATTAAAGAAGCATGCGGTTCTCCATAGTCAATTGAGCAAATAAAAGTATAAATTCTGAAAAAGACAAACCCCAATTTATTCCTATGGCAACTTGATCTTTGACAAAGTTGGAAAGTGTTGCAAGTGGGAGGGCTGTTTAATAACAAAAACAATAATCCTGGAGAATGGAAATGTGAAGTCCTAATGCCAGCAATTAGAAGTAATCACTTGTTTATTAGGCTATCATTTGAACAACACTATTTCCACTTCAACACAAACCACATTGCTCACATCTCATGCATAGGAGGCAGGCTCCACCATAGGGAACATGGACGCTTCCAAGAAGAGATTAGTTTGGGGACCTCTGGTTTTCACTACTGAACACAACAGTTTCTGACATACTCCAGGACTGGCTTTAGCACCATCTGCCAGAGAAGACAGGATACTGCCCAGGAAGTCCTTTACCAATCACAATTTGTTGTTTCGTCACTCAGCCTGTCTGACTCTTTTTGACCCCATGGACTGTGTTCACCACCCTTATGGCAGAAAGCGAAGAACTAAAGAACCTCTTGTGAAAGTGAAAGAGGAGAGTGAAAAAGTTGGCTTAAAACTCAACATGCAGAAAACTATGATCATGGCATCTGGCCCCATCACTTCATGGCAAATAGATGGGGAAACAGTGGAAACAGTGACAGACTTTATCTTTGGGGGCTCCAGAATCACTGCAGATGGTGACTGCAGCCATAAAATTAAAATACGCTTGTTTCTTAGAAGAAAAGCTATGACCAGCCTAGATAGAATATTAAAAAGCAGAGATGTTACTTTACCAACAAAAGTCCATCTAGTCAAAGCTATGGTTTTTCCAGTGGTCATGTATGGATATGAGAATTGGATTCTAAAGAAAGTGAGCGCTGAAGAATTGATGTTTTTGAACTGTGGTGTTGGAGAAGACTCTTGAGAGTCCCTTGGACTGCAAGGAGATCCAACCAGTCCATCCTAAAGGAAATCAGTCCTGAATGTTCACTGGAAGGACTGATGCTGAAGTTGAAACTCCAATACTTTGGACACCTGATGTGAAGAGCTGACTCATTTGAAAAGACTCTGATGGTGGGAAAGATTGAAGGTAGGAGGAGAAGGGGACAACAGAGGATGAGATGGTTGGATGGCATCAGTGACCAGATGGACATGAGTTTGAGTAGGCTCTGGGAGTTGGTGATGGCCAGGGAGGTCTGGCATGCTGCAGTCCATGGGGTCACAAAGAGTTGGACACGACTGAGAGACTGAACTGAACTGGATAGTCCAGAGAGGAATACAGAATGATACATAAGCAAGACCATGTGGTAAGTCTTAGAGAGGGAAAATGTAAGGTGTGATGGGAGTCCCAGGGAGGCTTCCTAACACAATGTGGAGTCAGGAAACACTTAGAGCAAGTGACTTCTACACTAAGTCCAGGAAAAGGGGCAGGAATTAGATGACAGGGATGGGAAGAGAGTGGATCCAGCAGCAGCAACAACAGGCAAAGAGAATATGAGATTCTGATTTAATAATAGGTCTATGTTGGAAGTGGATATTGGTACTTTTAAAGAATATAGATTTAGATGCCAAAGGCAGGAAAAAATCTGAGCTACTCTCCACTTTCAGAGCTGACTGTGTCTTCTCAGACCATGAGCTGTTTGCAACTGGGGACTATGGCTTCTGCCTTTTGTTATAATTATTGTGGTCATTTTTCTACAACTAGCCACAGAACAAATGTTGAATAAAATATAAACAACTATTGATGAACAATAGCCATGGGGGAGAAAGGAGGGGCGATTACTACCTAGTCTGTGCTAAATATCAGTTACCAGTAACTAAGGGTATGTTCTAAGTCCTTCACTTAGCACGAAATGTGTCACAAGTGCTGAATAAATACATACTGAATGAGTAAGTTAATTTGTATTGCAGAGATGAGGAAAATGAAGCTCAAAGTTTCTTATTTGGGGAGGTCACAAAATTGTGTGACTCAAGACAAAGCTCCAAAAACTGATTCTATTACACCATGTTCATGAGATTTGTCCAGGTCACTCTATGGAAAATGACTCCCTTAGATACCTTGTCTTTCAGGGCCATGGGGAATGCTGACCCATTTGTCACTTTGGTGAAAACTTTATCCCCTCTACTAGCTAATGGTACCATTCAAAAGTGTACCCTCATTACAGACACGTCTGAGCCCACCTTCTCCCACTGACCCAGAAACCTGTGGAGGGGAAGGTTTGTAGCACAGTTGACAGAAACGAAATCCCGGGAGTGGGACTTTTTGGTAGAATAGAGCTGTGCAGAGGTGTGATGGGGAGGTGGGACTCTGGAGTGAAATGGAGGGTACCTGGAGCAGAACTCAAGATGTCCATGCTGAGAGGATCATTGGGAACCTGGGCCCTTCATGTACTCATCATTAGCATAGCAAAAAAAGTAATGGCCACAAGAAAAGAAAGAGGGCCAGACAGACAAATTCCTAGAGGACCAGGAACCTTCTCTTTCTTTCACTAAGTTGAGCTAGAGGAGCTGTGGTTGCCAGTCTTTCCTTGTGACTTAACATTTTTATTGGTTTGGCTATTTTTAACACTTCCAGAGTCTACAGAGCATGTAGAAAGATCAATAGTAGTTGATAAAATTAGTAGTTGATAAAATTAGTAGTCGATAAAAGCTATGTTTGAAAAGACCTGCCTTAGGTTCCATGTGTTACTGCCACACCCATATAAGTATGTAGAATCTTTTTCCTATCTATACCTTAATTAACATAGCATCTATTATGGGGTTTAGAGAAGTAATATATATTTATTGACAAAAGTGTGAAGTTTCACAATCTATATGTATCAAAATTTTAGAAACAATAAATTTATCACCCCACTTTTCTTCCTACCTCTAAAATAAATTAAGACAAGGAACAGGCATTAATTTGAATTTGTCTTCCCTTTGGTGAACAGGTTTTATTGCTTTATAAACTAATTTCTTAAAAAGTATAGTAAATAGTTTTATACATAAAAACCAAAGGCATAATATTGATATTATCTTTGGGTATTGAATTTTAAGTAGAGATGATCACATCACAGAATATATTATCCAAAGATTTTTAATTTTCGCTATAACCTTAAGTTTTCATACTAAGCCTAAGCTTTGGATTTTTGTACTGTTATTTTAGAAATACAGCCTTTTTAACTATCTAAGCTCTATTTTCAAATGTTCCTCCATTTTTTTGCAGGCCTTATACTTCAGTGCTATATAAATGAACATGTTTTCTCGTTTTCTCTAAAAATGTAAATTTCCTTATGTGGGCTTTATCAAAACATAATTTGCTTTCTGATTAGAACAAACCCAAAATACAAACACACACACACACCTCCAATAAAATACACAACTCTCAAAAGGGAACCTAGATTTCAATCAAGAATTTCCAGAAATCATAGTGTGTTTTAAAGCAAAATGCTGAAAATTCTTTCCATCTTTTCCTTGTGATGTATCTTCATGCATGAATTAACTTCTTACATTCCTGCAGACTTAGCTCCTCATGAATAAAGTGAAAGTGAAGTCGCTCAGTCGTGTCGAACTCTTTGCGACCCCAGGACCATAGCCCACCAGGCTCCTCCGTCCATGGGATACTCCAGGCAAGAATACCGGAGTGGGTTGCCATTTCCTTCTCCAGGGGATCTTCCCAACCCAGGGATCGAACCCAGGTCTCCCGCATTGCGGGCAGACGCTTTAACCTCTGAGCCACCAGGGAAGCCCAAGAAGGCCTCAAATTATTTTCCTTTTCCTTGCACAAGTATGGTCTTCTCCTCTGTTTTTAAATGGCTGTACAGTGTCTTGAGAGAGCAGACACAGGTGGTGAGGAAAGAGCTTCTCAATGAACAAGTCCCAGCCATGGACTCTAAAGGGTCAGGCCATTGTAGGCACTGCCCACTTTCGCCATGTTCAATAACGCATCTCTGTTGTATAAGAGCATTTGCAGCAAGACTGCTTGCATAAAGCATTTGAACTTATGTAATAGGGGGAACTTTCATGCATTGGAGAAGGAAATGGCAACCCACTCCAGTGTTCTTGCCTGGAGAATCCCAGGGATGGGGGAGCCTGGTGGGCTGCTGTCTATGGGGTCACACAGAGTCGGACACGACTGAAGCGACTTAGCATTAGCAACAGGGGGAATGGAGCCCCACTTTAGTAAACTATGAAGTCATTTTGTGGCTTCCGTTTTGAATGGGACTCTTTACTGGGATGATAAGATTTCAGCAAATTTTTCTCATAATTTTTCATCTATTCATGAACTTGTATAAAAAAGTAGCCTTGCTTTTGAGTTTAAGTTAGGTTTTTATGGAAGGAAAAACTTAGGAAAATTTTTTTGTTAACCATCTGCTATGTTACTTCAGATTTTTAATTGTCTTTCTTTAAAGATATATACTCAAAATTCCTGCTATGTTACTTCAGACTTTTAATTGTCTTTCTTTAAAGATATATACTCAAAATTCCTGTTTCTCTTAGAAATGTAAATAGCTTTCTTTAGTTCCATTTGCAGCCTTTGGATATAATTTTATTTAGAAAAACTAAGTGTAAAAATAAAGCCTTTTCAACTATTTAAGCTGTACTTTCACCACTTAAACTACTCAAGACTAAGTTTTACTTAGTCTACATGCTACGTGTATGGCAAATGTTAAATTTTTTAACTTTTATTGGAATGCAGTTGTTTTATAATGTTGTGTCGGTTTTTACTGTACAGCAAAGTGCATCACCTATATGTATACATATACCCCCCCTGTTTTAGATTTCTTTCCGGTTCAGGTCATCACAGAACACAGAGGCGGGTTCCCTGAGCAATACAGTAGGCTCTTATTGGCTATCTAGTTTATACCTAGTATCAATAGTGCATATGTATGTGTATGTGTATATATCCCAATCTCCCCATTTATCCCACCCTCACCTTTCCTCCTAGGTATTCACACATTTGTTCTCTAAGCCAGTGTCTCTATTTCTGCTTTATATATAAGATCTTCTGTACCAGTTTTTTCACAGTGCATGCTTTTGTTCCCGTCTTAGTACCCTTTCCATGGGAAAGCATCCATTCCCACCGTCTTTAATAAATTACATTCGTGTGGTTCATCTGATCCACTCCACAACCCACCCCTTCATATTCCAGTGATGCTCCAGTGATTTGTAGATGACCCAGGCCTAAGTAGTCCATTCCTGGCACAGTGAGTCACCCAAGCCAATCACGCCAGGCAGGAGCTATCAGGGCAGACACACTTGGGGATCTGCAGTCCTAAGAATGACCTTGGTGCTGACACCAGACATTCTGTTGGTATATGAAGGAGAAAAACCCATGGCTTAAGCTTACACAAGTTGCATTTGTGCCACTTCCAGAGGATCTCAGTCTATACAGAGCGAAGTCGGGGTGCTAGCACCGGTTTTACAATGAAGTGTCATAGTGTATTTGACATATGCACTCACTCAGTCCCGTTCTCTTCAGAATGATAGAATGGATATGACCTTATATTAGAATAGTATACAATTTTAACAAAAATATGGTATTAGATTTTAAGGGATTACCTTAATTTAGGTTAATCTCAGAAGTACTTTCCACAGATGGTGCTATACAAATTGACTGAAGAACATCATGAAATAAAATAAAAATCTATATGATGATGTAATGTTTGTTATTTGCATTTTGAGATAGCAGCTGTTACATTTGTGAATGAGGTTACTGACGATCCACCAATAAATGTGAACTAACCCAAGCCAGTTTGTCTTGTTTACCTGATAAGTTATTAGTTGTAATCATTTTATTTCAATTTATTTGGGGTGAAAGATTCCCTTGTGGCTCAGCTGGTAAAGACTCTGACTGCAAGGCAGGAGAACTGGGTTCAATCTCTGGGTTGGGAAGATCCCCTGGAGAAGGGAAAGGCTAGCCACTCCCGGATTCTGGCCTGGAGATTTCCATGACAGTCCATGGGGTCCCAAACAGTTGGACATGACTGAGTGACTTTCACTTCACTTCCCTTCATATCCCATGCCTAAACTCATTTCGGAACCACCAAGTTAAACAAAATTTGTTGTTTTTAAACTGCAGATCTTCATAGAACTCTATGTTAACGTGTGTTTTAAATCTATATGAGGGAAACAGAATATTTAGCCTTTTGTGGGCTGCTGTCTCTGGGGTCGCACAGAGTTGGACACGACTGAAGCGACTTAGCAGCAGCAGCAGCAAGCTTATTTAACCATGGAACCATTTACTACTAAACATTTTCAGGAATGAGTGTTCTATAAGATACATTTTGGGAAATTCCAATCTATGCTGTTAAATTGAGCCTGTGTATAGTGCTTGCCAGTTGCTAATACATGTTAAAATAACTATCCAAGTACAGAAGGGATCTTTCTTTTTCAGTTCAGTTGCTCAGCCATGTCCGACTCTTTGCAACCCCATGAATCACAGCACGCCAGGCCTCCCTGTCCATCACCAACACCTGGAGTTCACCCAGATTCACGACCATCGAGTCAGTGATGCCATCTCATCCTCTGTCGTCCCCTTCTCCTCCTGCCCCCAATCCCTCCAAGAATCAGAGTCTTTTCCAATGAGTCAACTCTTCGCATGAGGTGGCCAAAGTACTGGAGGTTCAGCTTTAGCATCATTCCTTCCAAAGAAATCCTAGGGCTGATCTCTTTCAGAATGGACTGGTTGGATCTCCTTGCAGTCCAAGGTACTCTCAAGAGTCTTCTCCAACACCACAGTTCAAAAGCATCAATTCTTCGGTGCTCAGCTTTCTTCACAGTCCAACTCTCACATCCATACATGACCACTGGAAAAACCATAGCCTTGACTAGATGGACCTTTGCTGGCAAAGTAATGTCTCTGCTTTTCAATATGCTACCTGGGTTGGTCATAACTTTTCTTCCACGAAGCACAATAAAGGACAGAAATGGTATGGACCTAACAAAAGCAGAAGATATTAAGAAGAGGTGGCAAGAATACACAGAAGAACTATACAAAAAAGATTTTCATTACCCAGATAACCACAATGGTGTGATCACTGACCTAGAGTCAGACATCCTGGAATGCAAAGTCAAGTGGATTTAGGAAGCACCACTATGAACAAAACTAGTGGAGGTGATGGAATTCCAGTTGAGCTATCTCAAATCCTAAAAGATGCTGCTGTGAAAGTGCGGCACTCAATATGCCAGCAAACTGGAAAACTCAGCAGTGGCTACAGGACTGGAAAAGGTCAGTTTTCATTCCAATCCTAAAGAAAGGCAATGCCAAAAGATGTGCAAATTACCACACAATTGCACTCATCTCACACACTAACAAATGCTCAAAATTCTCCAAACCAGGCTTCAATAGTACCTGAACTGTGAACTTGGATGTTTAAGCTAGATTTAGAAAAGGCAGAGGAACCAGAGATCAAATTGCCAACATCTGCTGGATCATCAAAAAAGCAAGAGAGTTCCAGAAAAATATCTATCTTTGCTTTATTGACTACACCAAAGCCTTTGACTGTGTGGATCACAACAAACTGTAGAAAATTCTGAAAGAGATGGGAATACCAGACCACTTTACCTGCCTCCTAAGAAATCTGTATGCAGGTCAAGAAGCAACAGTTAGAACTGGACATGGAACAACAGACTAGTACCAAATCGGGAAAGGAATACGTCAATGCTGTATATTGTCATCCTGCTTATTTAACTTATATGCAGAATACATCGTGCAAAATGCTAGGCCGGATGAGGCACAGGCTGGAGTCAAGATTGCCAGGAGAAATATCAATAACCTCAGATACATAGATGACACCACCCTTACGGCAGAAAGTGAAGAAGAACTAAAGAGCCTCTTGATGAAAGTGAAAGAGGAGAGTGAAAAATTTGGCTTAAAACTCAACATTCAGAAAACTAAGATCATGGCATCTGGTCCCATCACTTCATGGCAAATAGATAAGAAAACAGTGGAAACAGTGACAGACTTTATTTTATTTTATTTTATTGGCTCTAAAATCACTGCAGATAGTGATTGCAGTCATGAAATTAAAAGACGATTGCTCCTTGGAAGAAAAACTATGACCAACCTAGATGGCATATTAAAAAGCAGAGATATTAGTTTGCTGACAAAGGTCCATCTAGTCAAAGCTATGGTTTTTCCAGTAGTCATGTATGGATGTGAGAGTTGAACTCTAAAGAAAGCTGAGCACCAAAGAATTGATGCTTTTGAACAGTGGAGTTGGAGAAGACTCTTGAGAATCCCTTGGACTGCAAGGAGATCCAACTATTCCATCCTAAAGGAAATCAGTCCTGAATCTTCATTGGAAGGACTGATGTTGAAGCTGAAACTCCAATATTTCTGCCACCAGATGTGAAGAACTGACTTATTTGAAAAGACCTTGATGCTAGGAAAGTTGAAGGCAGGAGGAAAAGGGGATGACAGAGGATGAGATGGTGGGATGGCATCAATGATGGGATGGACATGAGTTTGAGTCGGCTCTGAGAGTTGGTGATAGACAGGGAAGCTCGGTGTGCTGTAGTCTACGGGGTCGCAAAGAGCTGGACATGACTAAGAGACTGAACTGAACTGATAATGCCTGCCAGTTGCTAATACATATTAAAACAACTATTCAGGTACAGAAGGGATCTCTCGTTTTATGCATTTTATAAGTCACCATGCTGGAGAATCAAGAGTACAGAGATTTGAATAGAAGTTCTACTTATTAACTGGTCTTTAAGCCTGTTACCGCCTAAGATTTTAGTAAAAGTCAGACAGGGTCTTCTCTGTGTCTCGGTTACCCTTCTGCATGCGTGTGTGCTCAGTCACTCAGTCATGTCCAACTCTTTGTGACCCTATGGTCTGTTCCCCACCAGGGTCCTCTGTCCAAGGGATTTCCCAGGCAAGAACACTGGAGTGGGTTGCCATGTTTTCCTCCAGGAGATCTTCTGACCCAGGGATTGAACCCACATCTCGTGCATTAGCAGGAGGGTTCTTAACCACAGAGCTACCTGGGAAGCCCCAGGCTATCCTTCTAGTTAACTCTTTATTCTTAAAGTGAAAGTGAAGTGAAGTTGCTCAGTCGTATCTGGCTCTTTGCGACCCCATGGACACCAGGCTTCTCCATCCATGGGATTTTCTAGGCAAGAGTACTGGAGTAGGTTGCCTTTTCCTTCTCCAGGGAACTTCCCGACCCAGGGATCGAACCCAGGTCTCCCACATTGTAGACAGACACTTTACCCTTTGAGCCACCAGGGAAATCTCCACCTTATTCTTTAAAAACAAACAAACAAACAAAAAACTAGCTAAATCTTGCCATCTTCCCTAATGTCCTCTTTGTTCCTGTGTTCTGTTACATCATAGCATAGATCACACTACACCATAACTCTCTTTTATTGATTAATTTCCCCTGTTAAACTTTGAGCTACTTTAGAGCCACAATATGATTTAGCCATTTTTATATCTCTACAGACAAAGCACAGTGCTTGACATTTAGTAAGTTCTCAGTGAGTGGTGGTGCCAGTCAGAAAGTGATCCCTCTTAGCTGCTTATGCTTGCCAGTGGATAACTCCAGCTGCTAGTTGATAGGAAAGGTTTAAATGGTCAAAATACTTGATGATATCATCATCAAAATTAATTCCTGTAGTCTTCAAGAAAGGATGCTCTCACTACTAGGGAGTGTAGCAGGGGAGGTATAATAAGATCAATGCCATGCACAAAAGATAACCTATTATGATTATATATGTGTGTGCTATAATCAAGAAAAAAACTTTTAATCTCTATGGATACATAACATTCTCATCACTCATATGTGATGAGATATTGCAAAAGGTATCCAAGTTATTTTTAGTCAAGAGAGGAAGAGCTATCATACACAGGTATAAAAATAGTTTTAAAAGACCTAATTCATTCCTTGTTTTTCAACATACTGCAATTTTTTAAGTTAAATTTCAATTTCTGTTACTAGGCTTAAACTAAGTAATTATGTCAAAAAGTAGACAAATGACTTTAAAAAAATTCCTTGCAAGCAAACCACAGTTTGAAGATAAATCAAAAATGCAAATTACATAAGCACAAATGAACTATAAGAAGAAAGAAAGCGAAAGTGAAGTCGCTCAATCCTGTCTGACTCTTTGCAGACCCCATGGACTGTAGCCAACCAGGCTCCTCCGTTCATGGGATTTTCCAGGCAAGAGTACTGGAGTGGGTTGCCATTTCCTTCTCCAGGGAATCTTCCCAACTCAGGGATTGAATCTGGGGCTCCCGCACTGCACACAGATGCTTTACCTTCTGAGCCACCAGAATTGACTTTCCTCCAATTTCTAGTATAAACTTTAGGCCGATTTAAAAGGTAAACACAGTAACAATCTAATTAGGGGAAAAGAATCTCATAAAATTCCCAGTTGATCAAGAAATTTTGAAACATGAACTTAATTCTTATAATAGATTAGCTGAGATTAGTAGATGATGGGATAAAGATATTGCAATTGCTAAGACATTGGTAATATAGCTTACCCAACAAATCTAGTCTACTATTTAACACATTATTTTCTAGGTGTGTAGTAATTATATATATACACTAGTCATTATATATTGAAATAAAGCATATTATTTATGAGATGTGTTATTAATATATATATTTCTTAAGCACTAGGGAAAAATGGGATGGTGCGAGATAGGAAAGGGATTCTGTCTCATTGTGAGTAATCTTTAGGCCAATGCTTTGCCTAGTCTTCTCAGAGGCACAGGCTTGATGAGTCCACATATTTAAGTGCAGAAACAGATAGAAAAAAAATAAGTCAAGACTGAAAAAGAAGTGGGAGATGGTGCAACTTCAGACTGAGATCTGAAGCTAATACACTTTATCCAATTTTCATGGAAAGCATCCTCCTCAGCATTGATCTGTTCTGCCCACAAGACTGGGGACTACCTTCTGATTGCTTCTTTTTTTCCTACTAGAACACTTAACTGAGGAATCTGTATTTTCCACTTTAGGGCCAAACAGTCATCAATATCTATTCAGTTCTAGCACTGTATTCCCTGAGATATGTATGAAAGTATAATATAATTTCTAAATGTACCTTTTTAGAATAACAGCTACCAAGACATAATTCACATTTAAAACAAACCATATACATAAAATGTATAATTCAATGGTTTTCAGTATATCCATAGAGTTGTGTAACCGTGAGCATATTTTCAACAATTCTCCGAAAAGTCTTGTACTCATTAGCAATCATTCCTCTTCACTTTTCCCACCCACAGCCCTAGGCAAACATGAATCTACTTTCTGTCTCTGTCAGTTCAGTTCAGTCGCTCAGTCATGTCCGACTCTTTGCGACCCCATGAAGCGCAGCACGCCAGGCCTCCCTGTCCATTACCAACTCCCGGAGTTCACTCAAACCCATGTCCATTGAGTCAGTGATGCCATCCAGCTATCTCATCCTGTTGTCCCCTTCTCCTCCTACCCTCAATCTTTCCCAGCATCAGGGTCTTTTCAAATGAGTCAGCTCTTCACATCAGACGGCCAAAGTATTGGAGTTTCTCTGTCTCTGTAGGCTTGCCTCTTCTGGACATGGCATATACCTAATGTAGGAGAAGGCAATGGCACCCCACTCCAGTACTCTTGCCTGGAAAATCCCATGGACGGAGGAGCCTGGAAGGCTGCAGTCCATGGGGTTGCTGAGGGTCGGACACAACTGAGCAACTTCACTTTCACTTTTCAGTTTCCTGCATTGGAGAAGGAAATGGCAACCCACTCCAGTGTTCTTGCCTGGAGAATCCCAGGGACGGGGGAGCCTGATGGGCTGCCGTCTATGGGGTCTCACAGAGTCGGACACGACTGAAGCGAGTTAGCAGCAGCAGCAGCAGACCTAATGTATTTTTAGTACTGTGTTTACTCCTTATTCTGCAAAATTCTACCCCAGTTCAGAAGGATGTAACTTTGCTCTGGCATTCTCTTGCCCTGACAGAAAGAAAGTACTGACCTACGACAGGAAGCCCTCAGTATCCAGCTAGTTTCTAGAACAATTCAAAGTTGAAGAATATAGCTAGTAACAGGTCATAATTGTTTGTGTGTATGGAAATGGAGGAATGTAAAAAAATATCAGTTTTTGTTTTCAAATAAAATATTTAATAAAATATCAAATATTCATAAAATATCCTATTTTTGTTTTTAAGCCTTATACATGATTATAAACAATACCTTTGGAACATTTTCCTGGAATATTTTTTTAATTGTATCCAGCTAGTTTTTCACATATTATATGCCAGGCACTATGTTTGATTTTTAAAACAATCCAGAAAGTAGGTCAGTACTATTATTCCCATTTTAAAGATAAGAAAATTGAGACTCACAGAAGCAAAGTGAGCTGCCCCAAGTTACACAGCTTGTTCATGGAAGAAATAAGAACTGAATTTAGGTCTTTACTCTCCATCATGTGTACTTTCCAGCATGTTACATTTTCCACCCTGAGACAACCAGTCCTTCTGATAAAAAGAATTTGTGCAAGAATTAAGTCGATAAAAGCAATTTATACTTCTCCAAGATTATTTTTTAAAGTTACCTATGATTACAGTTCAGACAATTCTGTATGCAACAGAAATGCTTCACTGTAATTGATAATATGGAACTGAGGCTATAGCATCTAGTTAAAAAAAAATCCCTTTTCCTGAGTTGCTGGTTCCCCAAGTGGCCCCAAATACAGAAGAGCTTAGGCATTTGAGATCTAGTATCTACCATTCTCCTCATTCACACCTCAATACACAATTCTCTCTCCTGGTTATTAAATCCCAGTGAAGCTTGTTGCAAAATAAAAAAAAATAAGAGAAAATAATGTGTAGTCATTTTACACAGCCTGGAGTTAGAAATTCAGCATGGGGAGAGGAAAGAAATGAGGGGAAAAGAACCGGCAGATTACAAGGTCAGCCCCCATTAGCAGCCACAGTGACATAACAGTATCAGAGAAACGTCTGATCACCTTACCAATCATTGTGGGCTCTTGCTGTGTTAATACAGTGTGTTCCAAGTAGACTGCTGCTCTTCTAGCTTCTGAGTGCCTTTGGCTTAAAGACACTGACATTTCCAGGAGGTGTACACATTTAACCCGGGGCAGGAATCATCTTCTGCAGTAAACAGCGCTGCCTCTATGCAGATGGGGTTTCCAGAGCCCACTGGTACAAGTCCTCTGTGAGTGGAGAGGGCCAAGCCAGGCAAGACTGCGTGGATGGATCAGCCGGGCTTGTCTTGGTACAGATAAACTTAAACTGTGCAAGAAACCGCTGGTGCTGAGAAACCCAGTTGTTCATAGTAACAGGAGGTTCTCCAATAAGGTTGGTGAGAAATTCAAGGGTCCTGTCTGCTGGTAATATCCGGGGCACTACCTCATCCATTTAATTAACCCCCAGAGAGCTAGCCAAGACACTGCTCTGATTACAAAATAATGGGTCCATCAGGCACAATTAGTACCCAAGTGAAACATGGCAGTTTGCATGTAAAAACGATTGAAGTAAACAATCCCAGGCCCTGAAAGGGGCTTGCTTCCTAATTAACCCTTAGAGGGCTCATCTGTTTGCTGAACAAAACTCAGCCCCAAGCCTCTGCCAACTGGCATGATGGAGAAATGGTTTTTGCATCAGATCTTGCTAGGCAAGGCACTGGCAAGTGGAAATGACGAATCCCTGAAGACTTACACCATAAAACACTTGGAAAACACACAGGGTACAGTGAATTTATTAAAGAGAGGATGTATTATGGAGAATGAGTCCTAGACAGAGTCTTGGAAAAATCCAAATTCTTAGAAGAACAGCCTCCCTGCCTGCCCTTGTTATTTGAGGACAAGACATGTTTTCTTCTCTCTGATGGCTCCATAGAAATTAGTATAAGATCCTCCACACAGGATCTATAAAGCCTGACTCGTGGGTGTAGTTTTTTTAAGAGCAAGATTGGAAGTGATAAAACTATTGATTCTTTTGACTCTACATTAAAAAAAATTAACCAACCACTGTCTCAAGATCAATCTTAATAAGCACATTTTTATTTTGTATTCTGATGAAAGTTGTATTTCTTTTGTCATCACTCTATTGCAAGTCCCTACAGCAATGTTCCATATTAAAGCAAGTGTTTAAAAAAAAAATTGCTCATTGTATAAATGTGTGAATGGCCTAAAGAGAGGCTACTGTGAATAAGGGCTGGAGGAATTGGGCAGCAATTATCCAAAAGCACGTATTTAAGTGGTGCCTGGTTAAAAAAATCATTACATACACTATATTGTGTTGGGTTTATCAACTTTAATTGTGTGTGTATATATAGATATATATGATATCTGTATTAACTTTTCAAAGTATACAATTTTTAAACATCTAAGAGAGTCAGATTCAGGATATTGGTTACTGAAATAAGCAAACCTCCTCTGTTAGTCCTCAGATTCTACGTCTTCCTGGGATAGGGGAGAACATGTGCTAGATTCAGCATAGTATGATGTAAAAGGTAGCACTTTTGGAGTCATAGGCCCTGATTTTGACAACTGACTTTGCCAAAATTTTGCTATGTAGATTTTAAAATTATTTAAGCATCCTAGAGTATAGTTTCCTCACCTATAATAAAAAGGGGCTAACAGTCCATTCTGAAGGACCAGCCCTGGGATTTCTTTGAAGGGACTGATGCTGAAGCTGAAACTCCGGTATTTTGGCCACCTCATGCAAAGAGCTGACTCATTGGAAAAGACTCTGATACTGGGAGGGACTGGGGGCAGGAGGAGAAGGGGACACCAGAGGATGAGATAGCTGGATGGCATCACTGACTCGATGGACTTGAGTCTGAGTGAACTCCGGGAGTTTGTGATGGACAGGGATGCCTGGCGTGCTGTGATTCATGGGGTCGCAAAGAGTCGGACACAACTGAGCGACTGAACTGAACTGAACATCACCTACTTTTATTCATGGACAGAGGAACCTAGAGAGCTACAGTCCATGGGGTTGAAGAAGACTCAGACATGACTGAGTGACTAACACTTTTCAAAGGGCTCAATAACTGTTAATGATGATGATGATAATAAAATTTTGATTCTGATGAGAAAAAAATTATGGCAGTACCTTATAAATGACATGCAGCAACATTCAGTTGTTCGTAGGTATAAGAAAGAACTTTGATGGAGTGTTATGTATGCATACACATATGCACACATACATGCAGATAATATTCTCAATATAAATTTAGACAACAAACCAACATAAAATCAAAGAGTTTCCCTTACAGCTCCTGCTATGTCCAAAATCGAACAAGGCAATGGCACCCCACTCCAGTACTCTTGCCTGGAAAATCCCATGGACAGAGGAGCCTGGTAGGCTTCAGTCCATGCGGTTGCTAAGAGTCAGAAATGACTGAGCGACTTCACTTTTACTTTTCACTTTCCTGCATTGGAGAAGGAAATGGCAACCCACTCCAGTGTTCTTGCGTGGAGAATCCCAGGGATGGGGGAGCCTGGTGGGCTGCCATCTATGGGGTCGCACAGAGTCAGACACGACTGAAGTGACTTAGCATAGCATATGTCCAAAATAGCATATCAAAGGGATGTGGCTTGTACAAAGTTACTACAGTCTGATTCGTGCAAAAGCCCTGTAAATCTTAAGTGGGGCAGAATCAGCACCCTGTTCCCCTTTTTTACTTTATCTTTAAGCAAAGAAACCTACTGACTTGGGGACACCGAAGAGAGTCTGGATTTTTTCTCAAGATTTTGATTGGTAGATCAGCTGGCATGTATCATAGTCTCTGAATTTTTGTGGTCAGTAATGAAAAGATGCTTACTCCTTGGAAGGAAAGTTATGACCAACCTAGATAGCATATTGAAAAGCAGAGACATTACTTTGCCAACAAAGGTTCGTCTAGTCAAGGCTATCGTTTTTCCAGCGGTCATGTATGGATGTGAGAGTTGGACTGTGAAGAAAGCTGAGCGCCGGAGAATTGATGCTTTTGAACTGTGGTGTTGGAGAAGACTCTTGAGAGTCCCTTGGACTGCAAGGAGATCCAACCAGTCCATTCTGAAGGAGATCAGCCCTGGGATTTCTTTGGAAGGAATGATGCTAAAGCTGAAACTCCGGTACTTTGGCCACCTCATGCGAATAGTTGACTCATTGGAAAAGACTCTGCTGCTGGGAGGGATTGGGGACAGCAGGAGAAGGGGATGACAGAGGATGAGGTGGCTTGATGGCATCACTGACTCAATGGATGTGAGTCTGAGTGAACTCCAGGAGTTGGTGATGGACAGGGATGCCTGGTGTGCTGTGATTCACGGGGTCACAAAGAGTCAGACACAACTGAACTGAACTGAGCAGAGAACAAAGCCTGGGAATTATCAATGGTTGCTTATGTTTCACTGGGTCAAAGGAGTACTCAGATCCTGGTTTGTATTTGTGTGTGTGGCATGACCATTTAAGGGACTTCCCTGATGGCTTTGCATTAAAGAATCCACCTGCCAATGCAGGAGATGCAGGTTTGATCCCTGGCTCAGGAAGATCCCCTGGAGGAGGATATGGCAACACACTCCAGTATTCTTGCCATGTCTAATTCCAGGGACAGAGAAGCCTAGCATGGCAGGCACCAAGTGTCAGACATGACTGAGTGATTAATCACCCGTGCATGACTAAATCTATGTTCAGGAGTGGCACCATGGCAATCCCAATAAGAGGTCATGAGCGCATGCTTAGAGGAACAGCTTCTCAGCCAAGCTCCTTCTGGTCCTGAAATTGTATCATGACCTCAGCCCCTTTGGGGCTTCCTAGGCAGAAACCTTAGCTAGGAGAATAGGAATACTCCTGAGGATAGAGCCAGGTGTCTTTCCATATGAGGTTCAAAATCCTGGGCTTAGTCTTTCTTTATTAAACTGCCATTGAATGATAAGATTTAGAGGGAAGAAATGTATTTCTCTCCAGAATAAAATTATCTTCTGTTCTTCCTTCAAGGCTGACTTAACAAGATCTTTAAAAAATAGAATGGGTCTTAAAGAAACCCATCTGGCTTCTGAATGCCAAATTTGCTCTAAATTCCTGGGAATCAGGCTAGGCTGTCAATATAATCTGAGCCATAATGTGTTATTCATGTTTCTCTGAGGTCATCAATGTCTTTGCTTGCTATTCTTACCATTCTTCAGGATAATGGTGCTTAGTGAAGCAATTTCTTTTTAACTCCTATCATATGCCTAGTTACAGGCTAGAGTCAAAAGGCTATTGTAAAGTTCTGCACCTCGTTATCATCCTTCCTCCAGAAGTTTAAATACAACTTAGACCTCTCCACCCATCTTGTCTCTTGTTTAATAACTAATATCTGCAGATATGGACTATGACCTCAGTCATCTTATTTTATGCCAGCACTCAGTTTTAAAATATTCAGGATCATACACTTAAAAAAATATTTACAAGCATAAAATATTTTCACAGTACCGGGCCATTTAAAAATCTTTGTGAAAAATTAAATATCAGCAACTGCCAATCGGATATCTAGGGATGCACTGTTAAATTGCACCATGAAAAAGTAAGTTACCGGTAAGAATACTGCACACTTACCAAAACTTAAAGGTACTAGAAAATTCCACAAAAATCTCAGCTGTTACCTTTACTGGATTCAATGTGATACTAAGGACTAGTAGGTCTCATTGACAAAAAAAAAGTATTTGAAAACAAGAGTGCTCAGATTTTTGTCCTTTCTTGGAAAAAGTTGCAAATCTGGAGTTACTGAATGGGTGTTGGGAGTCCAGTCATGCCATCAACAAGCCAGTGACCCTGGAAAATTCACTTTGCCCTAATGGGCCACTTTCTTCCTATAAAACATGGCTTACAGGGTTGTGTGGATCCAAACCTTAGCACTCTCAATAAATGCCAAGATGCTAAGAATTCCTAGATTATAAGCAAATCTTGGGTAAAAAGTTTAATTTTGAGAAGCAAAGGATGTGGCACAAACCATGAGTCTTTAATGACATGGTACTATTGCTAGCATCTCTCGTTTTATGGGCACTTGATAGTTTAAAAGTCATTTATTAATGCATAAACTTCTTTGATCATTTCAACAATGCTAGTAGGTAGATATGTTGGGCTTTCAAATCTCCATTTTACATGCAACAGAGGATCAGAGAGTTAAGGTGACACTTACTGAGACCTCTGTCTCTTAACACACGGGTTATTTCTCTCCCTTATGTCCTAAACTTAGGAGTAAGGCTGGTCTCAGGAAAGATACTAAGCAAAGTTACAGCACAGCACTTTTAAGCATAGGGTAATTCTCTGGACTGACTGAAGACTTTATCTCCTCTAAAGTACCTTTATTTACCTCTTGATTGAATCGCCACATTGTTCAAACTTTAGAGAACCCTATTTTTTCTTATCATTCATTCATTCATTTACACATGCATGTCAGGCTGCCATGACAAAATACTTTAGACTGGATGGCTTAAACAAAAGAAATTCATCGCAGTTTTGGAGGCTGGGAAGTCGAAGATTGAAACGCCAGCAAAGCAGATTTCAATCTGAGCCCTTTTTCTTGGCTTGCAGGTGGCTGCCATCTTGCTGTGTGTTCACATCTTTGTGCCCACAGGAGCGTGAGGTGAGGTGGTGGTGCTCGTCTTCCAAGGGAGTAATCACATCTCATGACCTCATATAAACCTAATTATCTCCCAAAGACCCCATCTCCAAATACCATCACACTGGGGGTTAGGGCTTTAACATATGAATTTTGTAGGGACACAAACCTTTATAGTCTGTATAGCGCATGTATTCATTCATTTGCTCATTCATTACAAGGTTAGTCATAACAACTATTGTATTTCTATCTTCCATATCAGGAAGCCAAGTCTCAGAGAGAGAAAGTTAACTTTTCAGCTGGGTTTTAAACCCAGGAATTTGGAATGTAAATCTAATTCTCCACATATAACATAGCAAGGTAATGGGAAAGATACAAAAGCATTCATTCATACAAAATATTTATAGAAAATCTGCTATTTTCCCACTACAGTTCCTGGGGATACCCAGTGAATAAAACACACGGCATCACACTGTCCTTTTAAGCTTATATCTAGAACTTTTACCCCCGGAATGCAGTTTGAAAGTACATGTGAACAAAAACCTACAGTATAGGGAAGCAGGAGGCAAAGAGCCATGTGAGCAGCGAAGGTAGGAAAACGCTACGGAGTTGCAAAGCTCTAAAGACCAGCTTCCTGTAGGAAAATCTCAGAAAGTTTCTCCGCAGAATGGGAAGCTGACGAAGTGAAGTTTGGAGGATAAGTGGATAAAGATGTAAGTGAGCAGGAAAAAGAGAATAGAGGGCCCACTAGACTATCAATTCCCTGAGGAAAGGGGTTTTGTCCCTTATATTAAGGGTCTAGGATAGTTGCTGGCATTTAAAAACTGCTCAATTGATTAAACTAGTAAAGGAGAGCTGCAAGCATAGAATATGAGTGGCACCCTGGAGCTTCCATGGAAAGAAAAGATTGGTTGCCTTTAACCTAAAGATCACAGAGAATATATACTTATTCACTTCACTTGAAAACAATATAATGTGGGAATTTGTGTCTCTACTTGACAGATAAGGAAATTAAGGCTCAAAGATATTGTATACCTCACCCAAAATCAACTAATAAATGAATGATGAAAAATTAATATATATATATATATTACATATCCACATCCATTTGATTCTAAAGCTTCAGTTCCTACTCTTTACTCTGGGAAGAAATATAAATATAGATATAAAAATATATTTAGGAATTGTTATCCCAGAGGGAAAACAAAGAGAGAGTCAAAGACAGATCATGTCATAAAATGACTGTATGATATGCCGACAAAGGTCCATATAGTCAAAGCTATGGTTTTTCCAGTAGTCATGTATAAATGTAACAGTTGGACCATAAAGAAGGTTGAGCACCAAAGACTTGATGATTTCGAATTGTGGTGCTGGAGAAGATTTTTGAGAGTACCTTGGACGTCAAGGGGAATCAAACCAGTCAACCCTGAAAGAAATCAACCCTGAATAGTCATTGGAAGGACTGATACTGTAGCTCCAATACTTTGGCCACCTGATGTGAAGAGTTGACTCACTGGAAAAGATCTTGATGCTGGGAAAGATTCAAGGCAAAAGGAGAAGGGGGCGGCAGAGGATGAGATGGTTAGATAGCATCACTGACTCAATGGACATGAATTTGAGCATACTCTGGGAGATAGCGGAGGACAGAGGGGCCCGGCATGCCACAGTCAAAGGGGTTGCAAAGAGGCAGCCATGACTTAGTGACTGAACAGCAACATATGACTTTGAATCATTCTGCTCTCTCAGTCTTTGCATCCTATCATAGGCTGCATAAGCCCTCATAAAATGTGCACATAACAGTCAAGATAAAGCACAGATTTTGTTGGAACAAGAAATGCCCATCCTGGATGTCCCTGGTGGTCCAGTAGCTAAGAATCTGCCTGCCAATACAGGGGACGTGGATGACATCCCTGGTCCAGGAAGATTCCACAAGCCATGGGGCCCTGCGACAATTGAGCCCACGTGCTGCAGCTACTGAAGCCTGCATGCTCTAGAGCCAATGCTCCACAAGCAGAGAAACCACCACAATGAGAAGGCCATGCATCGCAACTGGAGAGTAGCCTTCACTCACCACCACTATAGAAAACCCGAGCCCAGCCAATAAATAAATAAATAAAGTTTTAAAAAGAAATGCCCACCCTATCTTCATTACCCTCCTACATGGAAGTGCTTCCTTACAAATATCCTCTCTTCCATCCACCAGCACAAAGCATGATTTATTTAAGTGAGTCATAAAGATTGCCAAATTCTTCTATTTTCCTGCTCTTGTGGTTTCTTGGAGGGTGACTAGTTTATTATTTGTTATTAACACCCATGGTTGATGTCTTGCACACACTGTGGACAGAGTCTGGACACTACCTTTTCTATTCTGCATTCTGAGAACCATCTTCCCTAAGAAAACACAGCTGTAGGCACACCTCCCAACCTTTCTCTTTGGAGCGATTCCAAAGAGATGGTCATGCAGGAGAATATTAAGCAGAGATTACACCTCTTGGCCTAAGAACATTTCCCATCTCTGAGTTTCAGCAGATAAATAAAAATTTTCAAAATCTCAACCACATAGCTCACTTTATGTAGTGACTGCTTGGTAAAGAAATGAATCCTGACAACACAAAGTAATACTTCACTAGGCTATACCATCAGGCCAAAAGGTTTAGTGCAATTTCTTTGCATGTGAAATCATATATGCCTTCCCAGCAGGGCTTCAATATATTCCACTTTTTGATTTGAGCTTTTAAACAATAACCACTTGATAAATGAAGCAGAAACTCTCCCTCTAGATTCTTCATTGCTGTTGTTGGTTTTTAATTGCTAGGAAGTGAGGCAGGAACAGAGTAAATATTTTTTGTTCATTTCATCTGTAACTTCACCAGTACAGACACCCTGGAGTTTTGCTCAGATATTGCTGCTGAGGGGCCAGAAGCTGCTCTGTTGTTTAAATATCCGAGACTAGTTCACTTAAAGACCAGAAAGGGCAGGGATTGAGACCTACCAGGACTCACGGACCTCTGACAACACAAGATGCCATCTGGGATTTCCTGTCTGTCTCTGGTCTATGTTTGGTGGTTCAGACCAGTCTCCACTCTCCAGTAACCATGGACTGGTTTGGAATTTACTTAAACTCCCTTGGTCTTTGGTTGGACTTCTTAGTTCATGTCTACATCCTGATTCACGGTATCTTCCTTACACAGCCTGGGCCTGAGCTTACTGGATCTGGATCTCAGCAGATCCTAGATCTAACTCTCCTTCGGACCAGCCACTTGGCTTCTCAGTGGTTCTACCAGTATTTGAAGGAGTGGAATGCACATGAAGTGAAACTCCTTAAAATCAAAGGCCGTCTGTTAAGCTAGTTAGCTGCATGCGTGCTCAGTCATGTCCTACTCTGTGGCCCCATAGACTATAGCCTGACAGGCTCCTCTGAACATGGGATTTCCCAGGCAAGAATAACGGAGTGGGTTGCTATTTCCTCTTCGTGACCAAGGGATAGAACCTGTGTCTCTTGCATCTCCTATTTTGGCAGGCAGATTCTTTACCACAGGCTTCCCTGGTGGCTCAGCTGGTAAAGAATCTGCCTGCAATGTGGGAGACCTGGGTTCAATCCCTGGGTTGGGAAGATGCCCTGGAGAAGGGAATAGCTACTAACTCCAGTATTCTGGCCTGGAGAATTCCATGGACTGTATAGTGCATGGGATCACAAAGAGTCAGCCACCACTGAGTGCATTTCACTTTCACTTCTTTACCACTGGCACTATATGGGAAGCTGGGTCACCTCAAAGAAATGCCTTAATTTTTCCCAGCCTCCGTTTGTCTATTTAATGAGAATGGGAATAACTGGCCTGCCCCAGCCATGTTGCAGGGATTCTATAAATTGATATATGTGAAAGAGCTTCATAAAATATGAAGTGCCCTTTCTACAGTTAAAACATATCAACAAAAAAAATTTCCGGTTTGTTCTCTGCTGCCCTCTCCTGGTTCCCAGTTTCCATCACTAAGATTTAATGGGGGTGGGGATTAACCCTTTACATTTTGATAGCATCAGTGAATAGACCAGTGAATAGCATCCGTGACAGGAGAAAGTTTTTTTTTTTTTTTTTTTTAATTACACCTTGTTTAAATATATATATGTATAGTATGTTACACTCATTGATTACGGTTTTCCTAAAATCTATTCACATTTAGAGTGCAACTCTTCTGAATTATTGATTATTTTCAACTCAGATTTCTTGATCTGTTTTTCAAATCAGTCTCATTTTCTGTGCTATCAAGATCATTTTTGATGGAGATTTTCCTTAAAAGCTTTACCACTTTTCCCAAGATTTTCTTCTAAAATATCAGCATATCTATTTTTACTATTTCTGAAGCTGGGTTTTCTTAATTGTATCAGATTGTTTCAATGCAAGAAAGGACAAGAAGGACTCATTCTTTCCTTAAATGATTTACTAACAGAAACAAAGGAGTTCTGTTGTGTATCACACCACCAGGATAACAAAGTTTATAATCAATGACAAGTGATCACAAGTGCTGCCTAGCTGACAACAGTTGAAAAAGGTGTCATCTATTATGAGATCTACCTCGATTTTAGAGAAAACAAAATGTGAAAATTGATGGATGTCTCGTCTTTTTGATCCTTTATTATCCATGATCCTTGCAGTGGTGGTGTAAAACCATCCAACTGTTTTTGCAGTGACTTCAGGATATGAGGAGATGTTAGCATGCCCAACATTCATTCACTGGCATGTCATGCCAGAATCCTTTATTCCACTGACCTTTATTTGGTCATCTACCATATGTCAGATAATCCACACCTACGCCCTACAGTTATGCCCTTGGAAGACATAGTTTTTGCCTTTCAGAAACCGCAGCTTGTAATGAGTGCTCCTGTCCCATGGAGAGGGCATTCAAGTTATAGACCAGACTGGTACATAGAAACTTACTGCAGGACTACTTCTGGAGTAGTCTGTTGATCCGAGCTCCTCAGTTTAGAGATGAAGAAACTGAGAAAACAGTACCTTACCAAGGTCAGCCACATTTACTAAACAATGAATGGGCTTCCCAGGAGGGGCTAGTGGTAAAGAATCCAAATGCCAATGCAGGAGACATAAGATGCAGGTTTCATCTCTGGGTCAGGAAGATCCCCTGTAAAAGGACATGGCAACCCTCTCCAATATCCTTGCCTGGAGAATCCTATGGACAGAGGAGCCTGGTGGGCTGCAGTACATAGGGTTGCAAAGAGTCAGACACAACTGAAACATAGCAAAAATCATGATAGTTGTATGTACTGTATGTTGGAGTGTTTTTCTGGTCCTGGAATAATTTAGGAACCCATATTAGTGAAAAAGATGAACACTACTGATTTTACTAAATTTAACTAAAAGAAGATTTGTAATGAATTCATTTTATTTTGGTGGTTTATTTTATATATAGATAAGTGATAGGGTACAGTATGAGTCATTTAACCTTTTGAAAAATTCTTCTAAATTATGTAATTTTATTTTTTAATTACAGAAAAATTTATACTTAAGAAATTATAGCTATAATGTATTATGTATAAAAGCCACGAAAAGTGCTAAAAGAACACCCACATTAAGAAATAGGGTATTTCATTTATCCTTGAAGCCTCTTAAAGGGCTGTTCTCCTCTCTTCCCCTAATAAGTCATCAGCATTCTGAACTTTTATCATTCCCTGGACATTTCTTCATAGCTGTTATACATATGTATGTATCCTGAAATACTGTTTAATTTTACATATTTTTAAATGTTATATGAGGGGTATTGAAGCATATGTATTATTCTCACAACAATTTTTTTTCTGTTCAACATTATGTTGATGAGATTCATGCTGATAAAATGAGCTGTTTCATTCATTTCACTGCTGTTTAGTTAACACTGAACCAAATTTTTTCTATTCATTCTATTGATGGACATTTGTTGGTTCCAGTTCTTAGTATTATAATCAATGCTGTACATTTATTCTGTTGTACACATGTAGAACTCTTTCTAGCTTAAATATAGAGGAAAATAATTTCTGGGTCACTGAAGGCCCACATCAGCAACCTTACTGGATAATTTATACATATACCAGAAACAAGAAAAATCTCCTTTCTCCACTGCCCATCGAGACCTGTTATCCTCCTTTAAAACTTTTTTCAATTTGGTGCATCTAACAGTAGCCCATTGTGGTATTAATCTGCATTTTCTTGGTTAAAAATGAGACGATATCCTTTAATGTATTTATTGGAATGTTCTGTTTTCTCTTCTGTGAAATACTTGTTTGTTCTTTTGCCTTTAAGTGTTTTTCTTTTAAGTAGTTTGTCTTTTTCTTATTAATTTGAAAAAGCTCTTCATGTATCATAGATATTAATTCCTTTTTGGTTTTACATATTATAAATATCATCTATCATTCTGTGGCTACACATTTTTTATATATCTTTTAATAAATAGTTTACAATTCTAAGATAGTAAAATATATTTTCTTTTATGATTTCTGATTTTTGCATTATGTGTTAGTTTGAGGGAAATACCTAGGTTTTTTTTCCCCCATAGAAATTAACAATTGCTCCAGTAATATTGCCTGAATAACTAATCTTTTGCCTAGTGGTCTGCAATATTATGTCTCTCATATTATTCTATGGCCTGTTTGCATACTCACTCACCTGTGTGTCATGTCCTAAATATTTTTTCTAATCAAGTTTTGATATTTAGTACTACAACTAATCCTGCACTTTCTTCTTCATGAATTAACTTTCACTGATCCTTTGTTCTTCTATATACCTTTACAATTATATTAGGATTAACTTGGAAATGAATTTGATTAATCAGATTTTTTTCTCATTCCAGTTTTTCCTTCTAATGGTTTAAAATTGTATTCATTAATTTCATTCTGTTAATTGACCCTATTAAAGTATGAATATGAATGAAGTGAAAGTGAAAGTGTTAGTATCTCAGTCATGTCTGACTCTTCGCCACCCCATGGACTGTAGCCCACCAGGCTCTTTTGTCCATGGAATTCTCCAGGCAAGAAAACTGGAGTGGGTAGCCATTCCCTTCTTTAGGGGATCTTCCCCACCCAGGGATAGAACCTGGGCCTCCCACATTGCAGATTCTTTACTGTCTGAGCCACCAGGGGAGCCTAAGAATACTTAAAAGTCTAATATTAATCAGTGTCTTTAACCTCTCAAATAATAAAAAGATCTTAGAGTACTTTAAATCCCTAACCCTCTCCTGGATTACATTAAATTGCTTCTCAACAGTTTACCTTAAACTTTCTTTAAAATTGCAGCACTATTTACAATAGCTAGATGATGGAAGCAAGCTAGATGTCCATTGACAGATGAATGGATAAAAAAGTTGTGGTATATATACACAATGGACTATTATTCAGCCATAAAAAGGAATGCATTTGAGTCAGTTCTGATAAGGTTGATGAACCTAGAACCTATTATATAGAGTGAAGTGAGTCAGAAAGAGAAAGATAAATATCGTATTCTAATACACATATACAGAAACTAGAAAAATGGTACTGAAGAATTTATTTTCAGGGCAGCAATGGAGAAACAGACATAGAGAATAGATTTATGGACATGGGGAGAGGGGAGGAGAGGGTGAGGTGTACGGAGAGAGTAACATGGAAACTTACACAACCCTGCTGCTACTGCTAAGTCGCTTCAGTCGTATCGGACTCTGTGCGACCCCATAGACGGCAGCCCACCAGGCTCTCCGTCCCTGGGATTCTCCAGGCAAGAACACTGGAGTGGGTTGCCATTTCCTTCTCCAATGCATGAAAGTGAAAAGTGAAAGTGAAGTCGCTCAGTCGTGTCTGACTCCTAGCGACCCCATGGACTGCAGCCTACCAGGGTCCTCCATCCATGGGATTTGCCAGGCAAGAGTACTGGAATGGGGTGCCATTGCCTTCTCCATTACACAACCCTAACCATATGTAAAATAGATAGCCAAAGGGAATTTGCTGTATGGCTCAGAAACTCAAACAGGGGCTCTGTATCAACCTCTAGGGGAGGGCTGGGGAGGGAGATGGGAGGGAGGTTCAAAAGGGAGGGGATATATATATTCTTATATATACCTATATATATACCACAAATCAGCCATAGGTATATATTCCTGTTGAGGTTTGACAGAAAACAACAAAATTCTGTAAAGCAATTATCCTTCAATAAAAAAAAAAAATTTATTTGTAGTTCTGGAAATTTACATTATGTTCATTTTTTCAAAGGATATTTACTTAAATCTACCAACATACATGTCATTTTATTTGCTAATTTTCCTTTTTTTATTTCAGATTTTACTCTGGTATCTTTCTGTAATATATATTTCAAAGAAATACATTTTTTGGAAGCATACATCTCTTGTTGGCAAACTTTAATTTTTAAAATTTTCTATCTTTGCATTAATTTTATTCTTGTTCTTGAAAAGACAGTTCCACTGGGTTTAAAACTTTAGATTGACAATTCTCATTTGTATCCATTAAGGATTTATTCCACAATCATCGTCTGGATTCCACAACTTCTGCTGAAAAGTTACCTGTAAAAACTCGTTGCAGATGCTATAGGAACCAAGTTTTCTCTCTGGTTGCTTTTGAGGGCTAAACAAAGGAGTCTCTCCTTGAAATTCTAAACTCTGCTCTCTCATTTTGATCTTCAACAAAAGACACTAAAGTATTGTAGTAAATTTGGAAATAGGAGTTATTCAGCGACCATGGCGAGTAGGAACACTTTTCACTAACATTTTTCACATGACTGAATAAAGTGTGACTGCAGAGCTCAGAGGGTTTTATCTCATAACAGAACTATAATGAGTCAATCTAAGACAAAATCACTTGCTGATGTAGACATATTACCAGAAAAGTCTGAAATTAACATGAGCACTGACAGTCCGTGGAACACTAAGATGGGTTCCCACTAACTGGTATAGACTTACTGCTCATTTGTAGAGTAAATGAAGGAATATTCAGCTTAAATACGTCAACGTGTTCTATAAGAAAAAACAGTTAAGTCAAAATAAAGAGATGGAGTGCATTGAGTATGACTGATTTCTAAAAATTACATATAAAATATGTTTTTATCTGCTCAAATGAACTTTAATAAAATATATTCATTTTTTAATACTATCTTAAAGGATGGGCTTCTTTCATAGCTCAGTCAGTAAAGAATCTTCCTGCAGTGCAGGAGACCCGGGTTCGATTTCTGGGTTGGGAGGATTCCCTGGAGAAGGAAATGGCAACCCACTCCAGTATTCGTGCCTGGAGAATCCCTATGGACAGAGGAGCCTGGCAGGCTATACCCCAGGGAGTCGCAAGAGTCAGACACGACTTAGTGACTAAACCACCACCACCATAGTAAAGGATACGTGTTAGACAGCTGAAGAATTTGTATATAAGTTATATATTTTTAAAATTTTACTAGCTATATTTATTCACTAATGGATTTATTCATTCACTCAAAAATACTAAGGTCTTCTGTGTTCTGGGAATCCATGTTGCTATTCAATTAAATTAATCAAAGCCATTCCCTTATTTTTTCACAGAAAGAGCAAACAGAAACCTCTTAGACTATGTACGAATCACAACATAAGTGTGCTATTTAAGCACCACTGGGGGAAAATAGTTTCATTAAAATGCCAGCTAAATTGAGTAAATGAGTTATAAAAACTAATAACTTAAACTCACTCCAATGCTACCCAGATATTTTCACAAGGCTTTGCTATATTCTTTGATATAATTTCCAGAAGAAAGGAAGGAAAGAAAGAAGGGAGGGAGGTAGGAAGGGAGATATCTTCAGAAAATGAAGAAAGTATCCTCAATCTGATGATAAACTCAGTTTCAAATTTCAGGTACTTCCCTTTGTCAAGTCAATTTATCCTACCATTTCTTTGAAAGAACAGGCCTAATTTGATTATGATTAAGCCTAAGCTTTAGAGAATGAAGTAATTGTAATTTATGTCACATGTATCATTATAGTTAAGTGGTGGTTAAAAGAATGTATTTTTCAGAACTTAAAGCATAACAAATAAAAAAAAACAAATATGGTGCCTGCCTATGCTGGTGATATGATGGGAGAGGAAAACTTAACTCCCTTACTTCTACTTTGGGTCCATCATCTGTACCAATGAGAAGGATGGTCAGGCTGGTAAAAGAGGGCCACACTTTAGTGTGAGATTATGGAAGTCCAATCAGGGTGAGATAATTGTCAAGAAGTGAGTGTCTCCTTCCCAGATGGAATTGGGGTGAGATTGCAACATTGCTGACAGCAATATTTGAGAAATATGTAGAGAATAGGTATTAAAGGACTGAATGGGACAGTATCTTGATTTCAAAAAAAACTTAATAAAACGTCTCAATATGATTTTAAAATAGACTAGTTAAAAAAGAATTTTGTGAGTAATTAGAAATAGAAATCATAGGAGCTGATCAATATTCTCTAATAAATTATAACTTACCTTGCTTGATTGGGAAGTAAAAATCTCTAAATGCTTCTACTAGTGACATCTTATAGATAGATGGGGAACATACTTCAGGCAGAGAGTTTGTTTTAAAGGGGACAGAATAAAGATGAAAATATAGTTCAACACTTGGTGGATACATAATGAACAGTAATCAAAACATGTTGTAATATCTAAAAGGAGGGAAATCCCTGGTGAAATGGTGAAGCCCTTCAGGTCCTTGTCTGATCAACATTTTTAGTAAGGCTTGGGTTAAGAAACATGAGTTAAATTTGCAAGTAACAAACTGGAAAGAATACTAATATCTTTTATGGCAGAATAAAAAAAAAAAAAAACCCACCCTGAACAGGCTGGAAAGATGAAATTAAATACAGATAATTAGGAAGTGTAACACTTGAATATAAGCATGACTTAGTAAAATTTATCAGTTTAGAAGGTGAAAACACCAAAGTGTTTGGAGTGTGTATTCAATGCAAGAATGTGATGATAAAATTCAGTTCTACTGTCTGCATCAAAAAGACCCCAAGAAGGACTCTGTCAGTACAAGTTAAACTCTTCAAAGGCACGTTCAGGTATTTCCTTTTATTTCAGGTTTCCTATACTCTTCCTCTCAGTTACTCTAAAAGTACAAAAATGCTGTTATGGATTATACTACTTTATGTTCTTAAAACTTCCCCCCCTCTCCCACACACACTCTTTCTTGTTTGGTTCAGTGCACACTAAAGCATAAAATTTTTCCAAAGCTCCTCTGCTCCACCTAATTCCACATGTCTACTTGTTAATACTTGCACCCTTTTTATCAAGAATAAATGTCAGCTCCTGGAGGCTGGATTTTCTCAAGTTTCTTTCTAAGTCCCTTTCTTTTCTCTATAAACATATGCTCCCCAGATAATTCTGATCAGTTTTAAATGGCATTTTCATGATCACGATACCCATAATTACACCTCCATCTCTGACCTCTTCATTGATCTTCAGATTCACATATCCTGAATCCTTGACATCTTCACGTGAATGTCACATTAGACATAACACAGCTCCAAACACATCATGTGATCTTTCCCTCTCTTCTGTTTGGCTGTCAGGGTATGCATCTCAGTGGATAGCATCATCCTCCACCCAATCGTGCACCCAGTTATCACCTTTGATAGATCATCCTCTCCTTCCAACCTGCTCATCATCAAGTCTGTCAGCTCTACCTCCAGAGTAATTTATGATAGCAATCAATTCTGTCCATCTTCACAGAAATGCCATAGTCTAAACCCATAAATCTTCCCTTATTTCCAAAACCTTCTATGTGTCTCTCCAATTCCATTTACGCCTCCCTTAGAAACTTCTCCAAAATGTAACCAAAGCTATCTTTCAAAGCACACATCAGATCTTCTTATATCCCTGTTTGAAATCATCTAACAAGTTTTTATTGTGATGAAAAGACTATCTCACTTTCTGTCAAGGCACAAGAGCCCCTACATGGTCTGGCCTGGTGGCTTGTTTTCAGCTGCTTTTTCTCTCGCTCTCACTTCTTCATCAGAATCAAATCACACCAGATCTGCTTCTGTTCTTAGAACACTACAGATTTATTCCTGCTTCAGACTGTTCCCTTTGCCTGGAATTCTCTGCTTCAAGGTTTTTAAGTGGATGTTTTCTTATTGTTATTTTGAACTGGATAGTTCTTGGTCATGGGGGCTATTCTGGACATTGTAGGGTGTATAACAGCATCCCTGGCCTCTGCCCATCAGCTTCAACCACAACTTTCCAGTTGTGGAAACCAAAACTGGCCCAGAAGAGAGGAGAGGCAAATTATCTCTAATGGAGCTTCACGCTGTAAAGGAGTGGTTTTTTTTTTGACATTGGTATTTTATTTACGTCTAGCTAATACACAAAATTATTTGGAAGAAATCACTTCTTATGATGGACCATTGCAAAATCCTCAAAAATAAAATAAAAGAAAACATATCTGAATTTTAGAATTGGCGATGGCTTTTATGATGGTATGTAATGGGAATGTTAGTTCAGGCTCAACTGTAACTAACACTCAGAACTTAAAAAGGGTATTTTATTCAATGACAATTCATGGTCATTTCAAATACAAAGCTCAGAGAAGTTCTGAATAGAGAACATATAGAATACATAGATGGAGACAGCTGCTTTGATCGTCAGCTCTGCTACTTGCTAGCCATGTGACTTTAGGTGAATCTGCTTAATGGAATTGAACATCAGTTTCCTTCTCTGTACAATGGGAAATATCATCCCTTTCTTTTAGAAGTCTTGTAAAGATTATATGAAGTAATGCCTGAAAACGACCTGGCTGAGTATATAGCACAGAACACATTCTCTTTGAATGGTGGCAATTTTCCCCTGCAAAGTAAGTGCAGTTTTCCTGCCATACAAAAGTAGCAAATATAAATGTGTACACTGGAACAGAATCGATATGCATTGAAAATACAGAGGGGATGTCTTTATCATTCCCCTACAAATAGAATTTGACAGGAGTCAAGTATCAGTGAAGGCACTGCTTGCTGATTACACATTGGACTTCTTGATCATAGACACCTTCTTAATTAGCTCTGCTCTTTATGCTTGACATGTGCTATAACACTTTCAAATTCTGATTTAATAATTTCAGTTGGTTGAGGTATGTCTTCCTGCAAGAAGTAAGTGGGGATGTTCCTATGTCACCTTGGCTTTTGAAGCACATCAAAGGTGAATAAAATAGAAAATCGTCTTCTGATTAAGGCTATCATCTTCAATTGCTGATTTTGAAAGACTTCATCTCAAATTGACAGCAGAGTATCATGCCACATGCACACAAGCACAATAACCAATTCACACCCAAACACTACAAACCCTTCAGTATGATTAGGCAGTGTCAGATTAAAAATAACAACAACAACACAGAACTTACTGTTGGTTGTCTGATTTAAGATCAAGCCTTAGTGGTTCAGCACAAACATAAGTCACATCTTAACAAAACTTCTCTTTTCTTACAGTGAGTGGATATGCCTTCCAGCTATAAAACATGGACATAACATTTGGGTGGGGCTTTCCAAAGGAACATTTTGAAAATTTCAGGAGATAAGTGGCAAATAATAAGAGATTTGAAAGCTTTAAAATGGGCCATCAAAGCCTGTGTTTTTTTTAAATTTTCTAATCTGAGCTTTATTATTTCTTTTCTAGCCTCCTTGTCATAGTAGGGAACATTCCAGTTAAGAAAAGGAAAAGTTCTCGCTTTCTCTCCTCTCACCTCCACTCGATCACTCTGCCCCTCCCTCCCTCCCTGGATCTCTTCCTCTCACTCTGAATTTTTCTGACTCTTAGTGCTAAGTCACTTCAATCATGTCCGACTCTCGGAGACCCTATGGACTATAGCCCGCCAGGCTCCTCTGTCCATGGGATTCTCCAGGCAAAAATACTTGAGTGGGTTGCCGTGCTCTCCTCCAGGGGATCTTCCTGACCAGGGATCAGACTTGTGTCTCTTGTGTCTCCTGCATCGGCAGGCAGGTATCCTCTTTGTATGGATCGTCCTAGTCCTACCATCTCATCATCCTTCAGCCAGGAAAACCAGAGACAGAATTCCAGATGCCCTTTTAGCAACTGTGCAAACTTATATGGCCTCAGTTAGTGGGCTCCAATCTTCCCTGTGGAATCATCACGATAACTTAATTTTTCACTTATTGTCCCCACCTCCAGGTATGCTGTGTGCTCCAAAAGCACCTTGTGGTTCCCTTGTCTTGATCCTGACCCATGATATCAATATTGTAACTTTACCCTTCCATGTCTGTTTCCCCACTCATTTAAAAGCACCTCTGAGTGACTTTCCTAGTGGTCCTGAGGTTAGGAATCTGACTGCTAGTCCAGGGGACATGGGTTCGATTCCTGGTTGGGGAGGATCCCACATGCCTTTGAGCACCTGGGCCCATGCATCACAACTACTGAGCCTGTTTGCTACAGCTACTGAAACCCGCACACCTAGAGACCATCTGCTATAACAAAGAAGCCACCACAATGAAAAGCCTGAGCACTGCAATGAAGAGTATCCTTCAACCCGCTGGCTCACTGCAACTAGAGAAAGCCCATGAGGAGGAATGAAGACCCAGTGCAGTCAACAACAACAACAAAAAAAAAAAAAAAAAAGAGAGAAAAAATAGAGCAAAAAAAAAAAATATATATAAAAAGCATCTCTCAGGTTTCAGTGCCCATCTTTAATGGTAGGATTATACTTGCACGTTTTTTTAACCATCACATCTGTAAGCAAGATTCTCTTAACAGGGCATGTTTTGGTGAGCACAAGGACCTCCCTGTGGGTAAGAAGTCTGAGAACGAGTATCAGACTAGTACTTGCTCAAACTTAGCCCTATGGGGCTTTATAATCCCTGGCTTGGCCTCCATCCCCTTCTGGTTTCATAGACCACGTTTGGATGCTTTGAGTGGTCAGTGCTCTCAGATGGCTGAGCCACTGGTTGGTGGTTAGAACCTACTTCTAGAAGATGTTTCCACTCTGTTTATGAAAAGACTCTCCTCCAGAGTGGTCAGATTTCAAGAGAAGATGCCACTTCCTCCTCATACTTGACTATTGCAGTCTGTTTATTACTGAATTGACATCATTGTTATGCCATTATAAAATTTCCTTTGCATCACAAACGGAAAGCCTGAAATTACACTTCGCTTTACCACTCCCTGGTGGCTCAGAGGTTAAAGCGTCTGTCTGGAATGCGGGAGACCAGGGTTCGATCCCTGGGTCAGGAAGATCCCCTGGAGAAGGAAATGGCAACCCACTCCAGTACTCTTGCCTGGCTGGACAATCCCATGTAGGGAGGAGCCTGGTAGGCTACAGTCCATGGGGTCGCAAAGAGTCGGACACGACTGAGTGACTTCACTTCTCTTTCCAGTTGCAGGTTAGTGTTGGCCTCTGAAGATAAAATATAAAGTAACACATATGAAATAGCAGGCACAATGCCTCATATGGAGTAACTAACCAATCTGAGGTCTTTTTCTCTCTCAGTGTTGGACACTACTGTCACATTAAAAGCATACATACCAAATGAAATGAATGTATGACCTTGAGAAGGACATCAGGCTTTTTTTTTTTTTAATCCATAGTGATCACTTTTTCTTTAGAAGTATTAACTATAATAATGGCAAAGCCTGGAATTGAAAGTGAGGAAGTGAATAAAGCACAGTTAACATGACACATGTGTTGGGAAATTCATATAATATGAATTGTACTCAGTGTCACATCAAGATTAGGATCCAGTTTTTAATTAACTAATCAAGATTATGCTGCCATTTTTACTCCATTGTGTCTATCTTCCCAGACCTTCTTGGATCTTAGAGCACTATCTGATGAAATATTAATTAAAAGAGAATTGGTGCATTCTGAAAGAAGAGGGTGGGGAGAAAGAGGGTATGGCTATACACACAGACCCCATAGCGTACTGACTTAAGTAATTTTTTGTTACAGTCTGGTTTGGGTTACATTTTTTTTCTAAAAGAGACAACCTTTGTTAGTACCAGAATCATTCTAGTTCAACTCTTTGTTTTCTCTGTCTTTTCAAAAAAATTTAGAAGTATCAATGACCTCGCATCTATTACACACCTTCAAGTGCTGAACACTCACCAGACAACTTAAGGCAGAAGGATACACGATAAGTAAAATGTCTGTAATAAGCAGATGGGTTTCCCTGAGGGTTCAGCAGTAAAGAATCTGCCTGCCAATACAGGAGATGTGGGTTAGATCCCTGGGTCAGGGAAGATCCCCTGGAGAAGGAAATGGCAACTCATTCCCATATTCTTGCCTGGGAAATCCCATGGACAGAGGATCCTGGCAGGCTACAGTCCATGGGGTTGCACAAGAGTCAGACTCAACTTAGCAGCTAAGCAACTACAATAAGCAAACAGGCTATCTCTCCATTTCAACAAACTAACCACATAGATATCAATCACACATGCTAAAGTGAAGGAAGGAAATGATTGGTTAATAGGCAGGTAATAAGTGCCAGGTACTCATCAGTATTAATTCCTCAACCTAACCAATATATTTTATTAAAAACATATGAGGTAGACGTTCTTATTCCTATTGAACACACGAGGAAACTAAGGCTCATTTTGCCCAATGTTACACAGTAATAGATGAAAGAGACTAAATCTAAACCTCCCAGTGCCAAATTATGTTTATACTATGGTCTTTGACCTAAAAAAAATTTTTGAAACTCTTGGTTAGTCGTGTAATGCCGAAGAATTGCCTTGCACATTATAGATGCTTTGTCTAGGACTACTGGGCATTGTTGAGGTCTCTGAGTCAGAGTCTGGATATATAATTCCTTTCAGAATGAAGAAAGTCAGGGTTAGGATGGATTTCAAATAGCTGCGAGTCTGTGGGGGATGAAGATATGAAAGCATTTTTTGCAGGAGCTGGTACACTGGCATTGACTCAAGGTTATAACTACCAACTGATTGTAGTATCAGACACTCTGTGACCATTTTACACACAATATCTCATTTAATCTTCAAACTAGCCCTTGTGCTAGGAAGTACTACTAATAATTTTTACAGATGAGTACTTGGAGACTTAGAACAGTCAGATAACGACTTAGGTCACCCAGGGTTCAGCTGACCCTGAATTTTATGCTCATGAACATTGTACTAGAGTTTAAAATTAACATTACACTATATTCTACAATATATGCTATGCTAAGTCACTTCAGTCGTGTCCGACTCTGTGCGACCCCAGAGACGGCAGCCCACCAGGCTTCCCGTCCCTAGGATTCTCCAGGCAAGAACACTGGAGTGGGTTGCCATTTCCTTCTCCAATGCATGAAAGTGAAAAGTGAAAGTGAAGTCGCTCAGTCTCGTCTGACTCTTAGTGACCCCATGGACTACAGCCTACCAGGGTCCTCCATCCATGGGATTTTCCAGGCAAGAGTACTGGAGTGGGGTGCCATTGCCTTCTCCGTCTACAATATATAATGCTTACCAAAAATTTTATTGCATTGAGATGTAAATGTCATACCCTACAAGTCTTATTTTATCTGGAGCTCCCAGACCATGAGAACAATAGGGGAAGGGTACCTTCTAACTGACCCATCCTCAGTTCAGTTCAGTTCAGTTCAGTTGCTCAGTCGTGTCCGACTCTTTTCAACCCCATGAATCGCAGCACACCAGGCCTCCCTGTCCATCACCAACTCCTAGAGTTCACTCAGACTCACGTCCATCGAGTCAGTGATGCCATCCAGCCATCTCATCCTCTGTTGTCCCTTTCTCATCCTGCCCCCAATCCCTCCCAGCATCAGAGTCTTTTCCAATGAGTCAACTCTTCACATGAGGTGGACAAAGTACTGGAGTTTCAGCTTTAGCATTATTCCTTCCAAAGAAATCCCAGGGCTGATCACCTTCAGAATGGACTGGTTGGATCTCCTTGCAGTCCAAGGGACTCTCAAGAGTCTTCTCCAACACCACAGTTCAAAAGCATCAATTCTTCAGTGCTCAGCTTTCTTCACAGTCCAACTCACATCCATACATGACCACAGGAAAAACCATAGCCTTAACTAGACGTACCTTTGTTGGCAAAGTAATGTCTCTGCTTTTCAATATGCTATCTAGGTTGGTCATAACTTTCCTTCCAAGGAGTAAGTGCCTTTTAATTTCATGGCTGCAGTCACCATCTGCAGTGATTTTGGAGCCCGAAAAAATAAAGTCAGCCACTGTTTCCACTGTTTCCCACAAAATGATGGGACTGGATGCCATGATCTTCGTTTTCTAAATGTTGAGCTTTAAGCCAACTTTTTCACTCTCCACTTTCACTTTCATCAAGAGGCTTTTTAGTTCCTCTTCACTTTCTGCCATAAGGGTGGTGTCATCTGCGTGTCTGAGGTTATTGATACTTCTCCTGGCAATCTTGATTCCAGCTTGTGCTTCTTCCAGCCCAGCGTTTCTCATGATGTACTCTGTACGTAAGTTAAATAAGCAGGGTGACAATATACAGCCTTGACGTACTCCTTTTCCTATTTGGAACCAGTCTGTTGTTCCATGTCCAGTTCTAACTGTTGCTTCCTGACCTGCATACAAATTTCTCAAGAGGCAGGTCAGATGGTCTGGTATGCCCATCTCTTTCAGAATTTTCCACAGTTTATTGTGATCCACACAGTCAAAGGCTTGTCAGGTGGTCTGGTATTCCCATCTCTTTCAGAATTTTCCACAGTTTATTGTGATCCACACAGTCAAAGGCTTTGGCATAGTCAATAAAGCAGAAATAGATGTTTTTCTGGAACTCTTTGCAATACACAAGAATGGAGGAGGTATGCCTTTGACATCTCAATCTTAAACAGCATCTTTTCTGAGGGAATCTGAGGAACTAGAGCTGTCACAGTCTGGCTTTAATAAGCCAGCAGAGTTAGAAAATAATTTAGCACTGATGAAATACATTTCTGATGTATCAAAAACAAAATGAGAAATCGTACTGGGTCAGAAATGGAGAAGCAAGATTGTCCAGTGTGAGAGATCTCTGCATTTCTGGAACCGCTGCTGGTCAGATTCAGACTCGGAGGTAACACTGAGACAGAGTAGCCCCGTGTCATTTCAACTCTCCCAGAAAGAGGGACCTGGCAAGAAGGATGGATATCTTGCTACCCCATGTGATTTATCAAGATGGCAGGATCCATTTAGGACAGATAAAGTCCCCAGTATGGAAATAGAAATCCCCTAGAACAGCATTTGGACAACAAGAAAAGAGAGATGAAGTAAGGAGCACCTAGCAAATGTGTCACCAGGCAGCAGGAAACTTAGAAAATGGGATGTGCTTATAAGTAAAACGATGTAACTGAGCAGGACTTCACAGAGCTTTGATGAGGAAGGGGGAGGTCTTTCCCTGAATCCACTCTTTAGCTCCTCTAGGAAGTGTCTAGATTATAGTATTCGATGCACATGTCCTGAGCTGTTTTGCAGATGTGAAAACCCCCTAGCAAATGGAAGAACTACTTGATACCATGAGCACATAGCCCCGGGCCTCCTGGAGCCCCTGACTGATAACAGTATCCCCTATGACACCGCCCTGTTACTTCACCATTGGCCAATCAGAGAGCTGTGAACAAGCTGATCACAGACCCTGTGACAACCCCCCCTCTTCTGGCTTTTAAAAGTGCTTTGCCAAAATCCTCAGGGAGCTCCAGGCTTTTAGAGCATGAGCCACCCATCTCCTTGCATGGCTGTACAATAAACCTCTCTCTCCTCCAAACTCCAACGTTTCAGTTTGGCTTCACTGTGTCAGACACACGAACTTGCTCAAAATGAAGCTTCTCTCTCTGCGCTGAGATGAGAAAATCTCTAAGACAAATTAGTGAGTGAAACAAGTTTAAAAAATGTACATGTGCAGTGCATTCAGATTTATATTAAAATAAGAGATGTAAACAGCTGTATAAAATATTTGCTTTTCCTTATGTACTATATACATGCTATATACACAGGACAGCTCTGAAGGGATATGTCCCATTTACATCTGGACAAGGGGCTGGTGGAGAGCAGTGTGGGGGGGAAATTGCTTTTCACTAAAACCATTTTATGTCCCACAATAAACACACACTACCTTATTTGAAAATAAATATTTTTAATAATAAAACATCTATGTGTTTATGTGCACAGATGTTTCTGAGCCAAAACAAAAAAACAAACACCCTGGAGAAATGCTACACTCTTTTCAGGATGAAAAGATGATGCTGGTTTAGATTCAAAAAAGAAGATAAAACTCAGAAACTAGAGAGAGGAGAAGCAGCTTGCATTCTACTGCTTCACTCAAAGCCATGTGTCCTGAATTGCAATCTTTACAAGACAGGCAGCCAATATAACTAACTTGAAAATTCAGCTTTGCCTTCTCAAACACCTCCATCACTTTCCCTCATTTGAATCAAAGAATAGATTTATGGACATTCGATACGTGCAAGTTGAGCTTGATTAGGTCCCAATATCATTTCTCCAGCCTAATAAAAAGTAAAGAGACTTTAAAGCTAGTTCAGATATACTTCATCTTGAAGTTAACAATTTTGAATTTATATATGTCCAAAGTGAGCTTGATGATAATTAAAAAAAAAAAATCACAAATAGGATCATGAACAGTATAGCCAGGCCTGAATGTGGGGAGAGTGAAGACTCAAGTCCTACCTTAGCCACATGCTTCTGAGACTTGCGTGGCATCACTATATTCAGTCTTCATATCATCTACCTCCAGGTCATCATCTTACTGAAGTTTCCTTCAGTACAGGGAAAATTTAAATAGCAAGTGTGCTAAATTGATTGCAAAAATGGCTCCAATTCTTTCTCTCCCTGTATCCATAATCCTTGTGATATGACTTTTAAGTGAAAAAGAAAGTCGCTCAGTTGTGTCAAACTCTTTGTGACCCCATGGACTATACAGCCCATGGACTTCTCCAGGCCAGAATACTGGAGTGGGTAGCCTATCCCTTCTACAGTGGATCTTCCTGACCCAGGAATCAAGCCAGGGACTCCTGCATTGCAGGCTGATTCTTTACCAACTGAGCTAGCAGGGAAGCCCGTAACTTTTAATTTCCTCTCATTAAAAGTCTACTTTCCCCTATTCACAATAGCCAGGACATGGAAGCAACCTAAATATCCATCAACAGAGGAATGGATAAAGAAAATGTGATGTGTGTGTACACATACACACAAACACACACACAGATACAATGGAATATTACTTAGCCATAAAAAGTAACAAAAATGGGTCATTTGTGGAGACATGGATGGATGTAGAGACTTTCATACACAGTGAAGTCAGAAAGAGAAAAACAAATACTGTATATTAATGCATATCTGCTGAGATACACAGATTAACTGAGGCCAGGATAGGTCATCAGAAGTGCCCATGGGCTTATGAATAATAATAGCCAGTTGTTGTTTTAAATCATTTAGTTGTGAATTGTTTGTTATACAGGATTATTGCGACAAGGCATAAATTATACAATAAGGAAACAAGGCAGTTAAAAGCTTTTTTGTGTTGTACTAGCATTTGTTCTACTTATCGCTTTTATGAATATTTCTATTCAAGAAAAATAGCATTTCTAAGCAGAATTATAAATGGAATGGGGCTTTCTAGGTGGTTCCAGTGGAAAAGAACCCACTTGCCAATGCAGGAGACATAAGAGATGCAGGTTCAATCCCTAGGTTGGGAAGATCCCCTGGAGGAGGGCGTGGCAATCCACTCCAGTGATCTTGCCTGGAGAATCCCATGGACAGAGGAGCCTGGCGGGCTACAGTCCATGGAGTTGCAAAGAGTTAGACATGACTGAAGCGACTGAGCACACACATAGCCTACATGTAAGTGGAATACATTTAGGAGAAAGTTATTTTTCTCTTGGCTTCCCTAAGTTTGAAAGGTTACCTGTCAATTAAAGTCGTATTCTTCCATTCTCTAAATATTCAGTCTTGGTCCTCTTTGGTGATCCTTTTCCTGGAATGAAATGTATGCACTATACATCCCTATATGTAAAGTCCAGGACTCAGACACAGGAAGAGCCAAGGATCCAACATACATCTTTGTCTCCTGCCCCCCACCTATTCCTATGTCTTTGTCAGCAGCTTTGAGCCAAGTACACAGACAGCCTTTAAGAGGGCCTCTACATACTTCCTGAGACAATCACATCTGAAAGGGTATCTTATCAGTTCATGTTTCCAGATCTGTGACGTGAGTGTCTAGCTGTAAATACCAGTGAGAGGAGCCTTTTGGTTGCAGCAGTCCCAGTGGCGTACGGGCTATCCAGACATCTGCAAACCAGAGCTTAACCGACATTCTATGCTGGCTCTAGAAAAGAACTAATCATCTTGTCTGCTCAGCAAAGAATTCAATTCATGACTTGCTGAATACCAGCCTACCAGATTGGAGAAGGCAATGGCACCCCACTCCAGTACTCTTGCCTGGAAAATCCCATGGACAAAGGAGCCTGGTGGGCTGCAGTCCATGGGGTCGCTAAGAGTCAGACATGACTGAGTGACTTCCGTTTCACTTTCCTGCATTGGAGAAAGAAATGGCAACCCATTCCAGTGTTCTTGCCTGGAGAATCCCAGGGACGGGGGAGCCTGGTGGGCTGCCATCTATGGGGTCGCACAGAGTCGGACACGACTGAAGCGACTTAGCAGCAGCAGCAGCCTACCAGATTAATAGTCTGTAGAAGATTTTCTTTTAAATATATATACAGTTGGCCTTTGAACAACCCAGTTTGAACCAGAATAGGTCCACTTACACGTGGAGTTTTTTCACTAGTAAATGTTATTACACTACATGATCTGTGGTTTGTTGAATCAGAGATGTGGGTGAACCAGAGATATGGGTGTTGACTATAAGTTACAGGTTTACAATTGTCTACCATCCTCTCCCCACAACCTTGCTCAAGGGTCAAATGTATGTAAAATCATTTAATGTAATTAAGGGTTAAATAACAGCAACAGAGATGACCCCTGAAGTTCAGATAAATTCTAGACAAATACTGCACCTGCTTCTAGACTTCACATTTAGACCCTAGCTGAAACTTCTATGCCCTACAGATTCTGGCTATCACTGTCAAGCTACTACAAGAATATTTAGCTACAAACTTTATCTTTACAAATGCTATAGTAATCAGTATTCCATCTGGTTCTGGCCATAGGACTGGACAAGGTCAGTTTTCATTCCAATCCCAAAGAAGGGCAATGCCAAAGAATGTTCAAACTACTGTACAATTGCACTCATTTCACATATTAAGGGTGTGCTCAAAATCCTTCCAGCCAGGCTTCAGCAGTATGTAAGCTGAGAACTTCCAAATATTCAACTGGATTTAGAAATGGCAGCAGGACTACAGTGGATCACATTGTCAACGTTCATTGGATCATGGCTAAAGCAAGGGAATTCCAGAAAAACATCTACTTGTGCTTCATTGACTATGCTAAATCCTTTGACTGTGTGGGATCACAGCAAACTGTGGAAAATTCTGAAAGAGATGAGAGTACCAGACCACCTTTCCTGTCTCCTGAGAAACCTGTATGTGGGTCAAGAAGTAACAGTTAGAACTGGACGTGGAACAATTGACTGATTCAAAACTGGGAAAGGAGCATGACAAGGCTGTGTATTGGCACCCGAGTTATTTAACTTTTATGCAGAGTACATCATGTGAAATATGAGGTTGGATGAATCAAGCTGGACTCAATCTACCCTGAATATTCATTGGACGGACAGATACTGAAGCTGAAGCTCCAAGACTCTGGCCACCTGATGCAAAGACCTGACTTACTGGAAAAGACCACGATGCTGAGAAAGAATGAAGGCAAAAGGAGAAGGGAGTGGCAGAGGGTGAGATGGTTAGATAGCATCATCGACTCAATGGACATGAATTTGAGCAAACTTCAGGAGATAGCGGAGGACAGATGTACCTGGGATGCTGCAGTCCATAGGTCACAAAGAGTCAGACATGCCTGAGCAACTGAACAACAAAACTGGTTCTGGCTTCCTGTCCCCACTCTCCACCTTGTGGTCCATGGATGAAATTCTGGCACCTTTATGTCTAAGTCCTCTGGGTATTGATAAACGTAGTGTGGACCATGGTAATGGCCATACAAATAATGCCCTTAGTATGGAATTAAGATCAAATCTGGAAAAAACTGGAAGGCAGTTTTGACTAAGACCAAGCAGCTTCTTTTCTTACTTGCGTGAGTTAATAATAAGGATGTCACATCCTTTAATGACAGTGAACATTTTATAACAGAGGGTAATAAAAATAGTTAGTTTATTGAGCCCTTGTCATGTACCAGACATGGGACTAAGCGCTTTATATGCTTTAATTTGTATCACAACTTTATGAGTTAAGTGCTCCCACCATTTCCATTTGATGGAGGGGTAAGCGATGCCAAGAGAGGCTAAGTAACTTGTCCAGGGTCACAGAGGTAGTTTGTGATAGCAGTAAGATTTAAAACTCGAGTAGTTAGACCTCCAAGCACTTGCTCTTCATCTCTCGGCTAGTTACCCTGGCCGCAGTGTGCAGTGGGGCTGCGGCTCTGCCTTTCTGTGAATTCTGAGATGAATTAGAAGACTCTGCTGCCTAAGAGATAGGCACGTAAGAGGCAATTTATACAGTACATTTTCTTCCAGAATGAAAGGACTCATTTCCTTGTCACAGTGCTGCAGACACCTCTGTGGAAAAAAATCCCTGGTCATTACCAGGAGCATTAGTGGCAATCTCTGACAAGAAGCAAAGGTTTCTTTGTTCTGATAATGACAGAGATGGGCTTTTGGGTGAGGCAGACTATGACATTGCAGTGTGGCTTGCTTTCAGTATACCAAGATCTTAGGGTCACTGTGAGACTTAAAAGAAGTTATTCACGAGCTGTATTTACTGCAGTAATTATCACATAGTAAGTACTCATTAAACATCCATTTTCTTCAACTATCACTTTTGCCAAAACTTGTAATATTTTTCCAATTAAATATTAGTGTCAGTCACGTTATGACACTTTTCAACACTGTAGAAACCCTTTTGTTCCAGGAAAATAGTATGTTAAAAGCTTCTAGGCTGAAAATACAGGATATGTTGCTAGCCTAAATAATCGCTTTCCATTAGACCATCATTTTTACACTCTCAACCCGGAGCATTAGTGTTGGCAGACTGAGCCAGGAGAGAAAGCAAGGGCTGCTGACCACATCCTGGGAAGATCTTGAAATGTGAGTGCCTTTCCCAGGAGCTAGACATTTTTTATTTGACCGTCTACAACCATGCATACCTTGGAAGATCCAGTCAGAGGCACTTTTTAGGAGCTTGTAATAAAGATATATGCTTGGGGAAGAAAATTCTGAATTCTCTAATGTATTTTGGATCTGGTACCCAGCAGAGGACCTCGTACACCATAGATACTCAATAAGTAGGTTTTGAACTAGGAGTGCTTAGAAAAGATCAACTGGCTATGTGTTATTTATAATTAGTCTGAAATATCTCTTCTGAACTACAATTATTTTCCAAAAATTTGGTATAATGGATGTGACCCACTTAGGGAAGAAAATGTCTGAGAAATACATAAATTGACTACCAATGGAGGAAAAGTAACTTAATTTTAAAAAGTACCTAGATAAGATGCTGAAAACAATGTTAGCTAAATGTTGCCAAGTGAATACTTCCCTACTATTGCTCACATTTTAATAAGCTATAAGAAGTAATAGGAAGTAATGTGTCTATATCTTTGTAAGAACCCTCCCCCACCTCCACCACCCAGAATCTCCCACAGGATATTATATGTCAGAGCTTACACTATATGAAAGACAGCTTGACCATATCCTCTCAGTTTGGTGAATACCTATCAAGCTGTTGAGAAATGGAGTATTTCCTGCCAGGCCAGTAAACAAGGATATCATGGCATTAGTTGTTCTGGCCCTAGGTGTGAATTTCTGAGCCCTAAGAGCACCCAGGAAGGAGAATAATACCTGTGACCGGGCAGCCGTGAGGCTGTAGCCACTTCCTGTGTTGAACACTGAGTAACTCAGGATGTGAAAAACACAGGACACTTGCCCAGATAGCTGCGATGCATATGACAGGAATTATTTCAGTGAGCCCAGTCTCTTGCATCTTCCCATACAGAGAAAAGTGCTAAATTCCTTAACTTGGGGTATCTGGTTTTAATTCACAAAAATATTTTTGATGTTCAGACTGCCTGTCCTTTTTTTAAACCTCTATATAACCTTACTCCTTCCCACCCCACCCCCTCGCTCCCCCATCCCCTGCCACCTCCTTGGACCACTTCTCTCAGGGTTACTTGAGATGCTGTCTCCTGTGCTTGAAGTCCTAAAAATTCCCACCGAATTAAACGGAGCTCTCAGCTTTTAGGCTGTGACTGTTTTTTTTTAAGTCTACATCGCTTTTTGCATGATGGAGCAACAAAGAGAGAAAAGGGGGAAAAACAAATCTTTCATTTTATTTATACGTTTTAGACTAGGAAAATCTGTTCTAAAAATGTGATTCCATGTATCTAATTACCTAAGGGAAGGGACTTATGTGTGCTAAAGATGAATATTGATAAATTTTTCCATTAGGCACCCTAATATATTCAATAAAAAAGTGAAAGCTCGGTCGTGTTCAACTCTTTGCGACCCCACGGACTGTAACCTACCAGGCTCCTCCATCCATGGGATTTTCCGGGCAAGGATACTGGAGTGGGTTGCCATTTCCTTCTCCAATTATAAGCTACATATTAAAATAGTGCTTAGTTTTCATGTCTTTCATTAACATTTCAGTTGAAACAATAGTAAAAAGTAGGACTCCCCTGTACCACACTGTTCTCCCATTCTATTAGGCTCTCAAAGTTCATTGTGAAGTTCATAGTACAGTACAGTATCGGAAGTCCTTCCACTTAAATTAAGGTTGTTTGGAAGCATAACGTGCCCTAAGTGGTCTCTTAGTAGGAATAGGAGATAGGACATAGGTGGACACTAGTTGCATAAAACCCATTTTGGAAGTAATTAGAAGATAATCAGACATATCTAAACCAATAACATGATATTTTAAAAATTTAATAACACTCTAATTAGAATTTTACAATTAAAAGTTTAGCATTTACACTATGTCTGAACTCTAGAAATTTCCCGTTCATATTTTTGGAAGAATAATAATACTTTCACTGTACCTACAAAACCCTTGAAAACAAATATACATACATCAGCATAAGAATCTATACAACCTCCAGCAGGGCCCCACAATCACTGAAATCTTCCACCTTTACAACTCAGTTAGCACAACGGGAAGGATCTGCTCCCTCCCAGCTACCAAAGTAGGTTTAAAACTTGGGGGAGCTGCCTGGAAGGTGGTGAGATGTGCTGGACATTGAGTTTAAGGAATATCTACAAACAGGCTTTGGTCAATTTTTCATTTGTTCTAAAATGTATTTTTAAAAGTCTGTTATGTTCCACACTTCTTTGTCCCTGTTTTCTTAAATTTGCCCCACTGGTTTGGCGTGTACTTCACCAGATTCTGTCAACCCTGCATGGTGCCCTTGTGTTGGATTATATACACTTCTTAGCACCCAGCCTTTCCTGATACGATGTAATTATACGCTTAGAGCATGGGTCCTTTTTCCTCTGTGTGTTTAATGTCCTCCTGTAATTTTGGTATTTTTATGTGGGAAACTGTGAAACAGAGCAAAACCCTGTGGGTTCCTCTTGGGTACAAATCCTTCCTATGCCCTGTGTTTCTTGTTTTCAGGAAATAGTCTTAATTTAGCCTCCTTGAACTTCCCTCAGTATCAAAGAGCATATTCAAATAGTTGCTTCTCAGGGAAGGGATGGGATGCAGAAACAAAGGAGAAGCAGTCAAGAAACAGTACTGCAGCTCTGGGGCAGAGCCCTCAGTGAATACACAAAACAAAACACCTCTGAGTTCTGAGTGCGAAGAGTCGAGTGGGCCTCAGGAAGCATCACTGTGAACAAAGCTAGGGGAGGTGATGGAATTCCAGCGGAGTTATTTCAAATCTAAAAGATGATGCTGTTAAAGTGCTGCACTCAATATGCCAGCAAATTTGAAAAACTCAGCAGTGGCCACAGGACTGGAAAAGGTCAGTTTTCATTCCAATACTAAAGAAGGGCAATGCCAAAGAATGCTCAAACTACCGCACAATTGCACTCATTTCACATGTGAGCAAAGTAATGCTGAAAATTCTCCAAGCTAGGCTTCAAAAGTATGTGAACTGTGAACTTCCAGATGTTAAAGCTAGATTTAGAAAAGGCAGAGGAACCAGAGATCAAATTGCTACCATCTGTTGGATCATTGAAAAAGCAAGAAAATTCCAGAAAAAAAAATCTACATCTGCTTCATTGACTATGGCCAAAGTCTTTAACTGTGTGGATCACAACAAACTGTGGAAAATTCTTCAAGAGATGGGAATACCACCTGACCTGCCTCCTGAGAAACCTGTATGCAGGTCAAAAAGCAACAGTTAGAACCAGACATGGAACAACAGACTGTTTCAAAACTGGGAAAGGAGTATGTCAAGGCTGTATATTGTCACCCTGTTTATTCAACTTACATGCAGAGTACATCATGCAAAATGCCGGGCTGGATGAAGCACAAGCTGGAATCAAGATTGTCGGGAGAAATATCAGTAAACTCAGATATGCAGATGACATCACCACTATGGCAGAAGGGAAAAGGAACTAAAGAGCTTCTTGATGAAGGTGAAAGAGCAGATGGAAGAAAGCCAGCTTAAAACTCAACATTCAAAAAACGAGGATCATGGCAACAACAAAGGCAGCCAAAGATTGCACCATATTGACAAGGGTCCGTAGCTCATTTGGGACACAGAATGTTTCAATAACGAGATGATACTGTGATGGGAAGAAATGGCAAAGATGTTTGTATGATGGACTGTTTTATATAACTTTCATGCTAAGGGGATATATCTCATGCTACAATGATACTAGTGGACACAAAATATTAAAGAAAAGCCATAGAAACTATAGGTCACACTTACTTGGAAATCAAACCATTATGCTCAGACTATAAAAAGATCATATGTACTAGGCAGGGCAGTAGCAGTAGTAACAGTATTACTAGTTAAATTACAGAATATACACACATGGATTCTTCAAATTGATCTTTGAAAGGTCAAGGTGATTATTTTGGTTATCTTGTTACCTCTTCAATACAATCATATGTTCTGAGATTAAGAATATCCGTGGGGCAAAATAATAGCAATGATTTTAAAATGGCATTTGAAACATTACAACAAAGTCTCAGTAAACAAAAAGACTTATTTTTGTAAAGTATTTGTGCAGTTTATCTGAGATTTCTTGCTTTTTTTTGTTTTATTTTCTTGTGAATTCCATGAGAGAGGCTCACATACTGTGTGGATGAAGAATAGAAGACACTACGTTCCATCCTCTCCCTTAACTCCTACATTTAATCAGTGGATATGTCTTGCTGATTTCACCCACTGGCATATGTTACTGTCCATTCTCTCCATCTTAACTGCCACCACCCTGGCTCAAAGTACCACTGGATGTCACCTACCTGTCACCTCACATGTCTTTTTGCTCCACTCTCCAGCATGACCTTAAGAATTAAAATAAGATTCTATTTAACACTCTAAAACCCTAACTATCCTGTTGGGATACTGACTTATGTGGATAAAGTGGCTTTTGAGGCCAAGAATAATCCAATTCTAGCAAACCTTCTCCCTTGAAGTCACTATGGTCTCGCCCTTCCTATTCTCTCGTCCAGCGTAGGCCCTTCCCTCACACTGATCCCTCTGTCTGGAATATTGTTACTATTTCCTCACTTGGCCAACCATTGTGTATTCTTCAAATGTGGCCCTATCACTTCCACAAAGCACACATTCTTGGCCTCAGAATCTATGGTACTTCTCATAACTCCATGTAATTCTCCTTTTAGCACTTAACACAATTAAATTCAAAATATATTTGTGGAATAACTTGTTTTATTTATTTTTTGTTAGACTGTAAACTGCAGGAAGGAGGACTTCATTACTCATGGTTTTGTTTCACACTTAGCATTATACTTAAAACATAATAGGAGTTCAAAACTTATTTGACAAGTGAGGGAATGAATAAAATCAGTTAAGAGGGACTTCACTTCCCTGGTAGTCCAGTGGCTAAGATTCCATGCTGCCAGTGCAAAGGAGCAACATTCGATGCCTGGTCAGCAAACCAGATCCCACATGCCACAACCAAGACCCAGCAAAGCCAAATAAGTAAATAAAATATTTTCTAAAAAATCAGTAAAGAGTGCATGCCTTAATGAGAGCCTCTCTTCATATACTACTAGCTGGATCACTCAGCATAGAACACAGGATTCTTACTATGGGGTCTCAGGGTGGGTCAGGCACTATTTACACAGAGAAAGGCAATGCTCCCTGCTTTCCAATAGCTAACTCCAGTTTAGTGGAGGGTAGGCAGAAGCAGTAGTAAATGGAGAAGACAGAGTATAATGTAGTTAATGCTAACATGAAGATGTGAACAATATTGGGTGGACCGCAGAGAAATGAACATGTGCTGAACAAGGAACTGGAGTTCACTCTTCTGCAAGGATGTAAACCGTAGTCACGTCTAAGTCTTGCAAAGAAAATTAACAGAGTATTCAGTGTTCAGAAGAAGTCAAGTCTCATCAGCCAAAACTGCTATCTCACTTGTCTGTGGCCATTAATGGCTCCTCATCAATATAGAACCAAAGCAAGTGGACCCCTGTGGAAATGAGGCTACAGTTACCTTCCTTAACCCAGGGGACATCACCTCTCATCCTCCACTCTCACATCTTTTGTCTCCAGTGAGTTGACTCAACTCCCATCCCATCAACTCCTTCAATAACTCATACCTAACATTGAGGACTCTACTGGGATTGAGCTTTGCTTAGGATTTCCTTCAGTCTAAGTTATGCTGTGGGGTCTGCTCTCTCCCCCCACACCTGGAAAGTCCATTTTGACAGCATTTTAGAGCCAATGCCTCAGCCAATATATGAGTGAGTAAAGACCTGGAGCCGGGGGAAGAGGTGAGAGGAGACTGAGGCAGCAATTGTTCTTGAATACTTTCCACAATTACACAGTTTTTTTTTTTTTTTTTAAAGGTGGCGGTAGTAATATTTATGTTCAAATATGATTGTTTTACAAAAAAAAGGGTAAAAAGAAGTTACTGGAGGCATCATAAAACTGAGGCAATGAGACAAGGAGAGAAAGCAGTACAATGATGCTCATTTTTTATAAATACTAGCTCCCTCTCTAATCTAATACCAGTACTACTCCCCTCTCACCTCTGGACTAATCCTTTCTATTGATAGTCCTTGCTCGCATCAGTGGTGGGGTATCCGTCTATGCCATTATGCAGGATTCATCCTAGATGCAAATCTTGAGTACAGATATGGTTTTCAGCTTTTGATTCATCAGTCCTGAATTTGCTAGAGGCTATGCATTTCTACTAACAGAGCAACCAAATGTTATTCCACAAAATTAAAATAAGACTGCACTTCAAAATAAACTATAAACATGATTTTAACTAGGTCACTTCAAGGCTATGGCTAAGGGGAGAAAAAGGCTTCTAATTGCTTGCTATTGTAAATGCTGCACAGTCCAATACTTCACAGTGTGCAGAGTAAATTAGAACAACTTTTCATTGACAAAGATTAAACTTTTTCATCATTCCTAAGTTCCTGGAGATTTCCCCTACTGCTTCTATGTGTTTTAAGCTTTTCAATTAAATCTCCTGGGTAGTGGTTGCAAGAATGCCCACTGACAAGGGAATTTTTGTCTCTAGGAGAGTTAAACTATGTTAATAAGTTTGTCCTGGCTATCCCTGTATGTGCTGAATCTCTCAGTGATGGTCCCTTATCAGCACACACTGCTACAAAGCCGAGCACAGCTTATATTACCCTGCCATCGGAACTGAACTAACGATAAATTTAGTTTTGGAAGAGAGTTTGTGAAAAGTCAGGAAGTCAAGAACAGTCAACCTTGATAACTCACTTGTTTTCCCTGGGATAATTTATTTTGACATTTAGGATTATGCGCCAGGAATATAAACCCTGGTGAAAAGCCACTGTAGAATGGTATGACAAATACAAGCCTCTGCTTTCCAATTTTCCATCAACTTTGCCTCCAACTCACCTTGATCCCTCCCACTGAGTGTTTGGAATGCTTTAGTGGGCTGCCACAGAGACCGTGCTGGAATCACAATGGTTTTGCTCTGTCCCTGGGCTAGAGCAGTCAATTAAAATCAGCTTAGATGAAGCCCTGGGAAAGGTTGTATTTTTTTCTATAAAATATTTCTGGTGGGACTAAGGGAAAAGACAGCTTTCAATTTTAAACTGGATACATGTTTGAATGAAAGATCCAAACACCCATGTGATACACTGGCAGTGAGGAAGATTGTGGTAGAAATAACAATATTTTAAATTCAAGTATTAATTCTGATCGAAAAGCACAAGCCAGAGAAGGGGATCCCAAGCTTCCAGGAATGAAGTAAAAAAAATGAATTCATTTAAGAGATCTTTATTTTCTAAAACCCAAATCTGCCTTAAGCAAGAGAATATCTGCAAGGTATTACAGATGGGAGAAGAGGGCAAATAGATCAACAATGTTATTTTAAATATGCTGTATGTGTTTAATTTGTTTCAAAACAAGGATTAATGTGAGAGACTATAGCTGGGAAGGTAAAGGGGTCAATTTTTTTTTTTTTTAATGAGCAGCTTAAAAATAAGCTCAGTTCATATTTGACAGACACTTAAAACCCACAGCCTCAGTGATAAATTGGAAATCTAAAACTATAAAGAGACATACAACTTTGATCCCTTTTTCTCTCTCATATGAATGAAAAAAATATTCACCAGCATGTTTTCTGGGCTTCCCTGGTGGCACAGATGTTTATGAATCCACCTGTAATGCAGGAGACCCGAGTTAGATCCTTGGGTTGGGAAGATCCCCTGGAGAAGCGAGTGACTACCCACTCCAGTACTCTTGTCTGGAGAATTCCATGGACAGAGGAGCCTGGTGGGCTACAGTCCATGGGGTTGCAAAGAGTCAGACATGACTGAGCAACTAGTTTTCTAAGCTTTTATTCATAATAGCTTATAGCTTTTATGATTACTTTACAAATGGGATGCAGGAAAACCTAAGGGACACCCTTCTGTGGAAAGCTAGTAGTCTGGTAATAACCAGAAAACAGATTTGGAAGTTGGAGAACTGTACAAGCAGTGTATTTCAGGGTGATCATTCTGAAGATCTCTGCTTGGAATCCTCCAAGGGATCCATAGTGAATTCAAGATACTCCTTTGTTTTGCCATATTTTTCTACTGAGTTCAATTTAAAATATGCTTATATCTAGGCCATTAGCATTCTTCCTAATTTAAATTAGTCATGAGTTCAGGAGAATTTCTTGGTACATATTTCTGTTAACAGAGTGTTTGAAAATGAAGGTATGTGATCTATAAAAATAATGTTTAAGATTCCTTGAATTTTAATGGACAGTTGAAAAACATAATTAAGTTAAAAAGTAAAAAGAAAAGTTTCTGTATTTTTGTTCATATGGATTGTGACAGATTATAAAAATGGTCATGTCTCTTTGCAGCTCCTCTTACCAAGAGGTGGAGTCTTTAGATCTCTCTCTCTCAAGTGGGTTGACTTTTGTCTTATTGAGGTCAAAGGACTGTGGTGGAAATGAGGCTGTCTGAGTTCTCAGTCTGGGTCCCAAGAAGTTTTGCCTGCATCTGCTCTATCTTATAACCCTGAGCCATCATGCCATCAAGCCCAGATTAGCTTCTTGAATAATGAGAAATACTTGGTCAACTTGCTCTCATGCATCCAACAGCCAACAACCCCAAGAAACAGAGATGTTTGTTCATCAAACAGATGAACTGTTGGGTCTGCAGTTATCAGAGACACCCTCTAGGAGAGAGATTAAAATTACCTCCTTTATAAATAACTCGAATTCTGTCTTAGCTCCTCATTTTTGGTTTGAGGCACAAACTCATCCAGATCGCTCTTCCAGACCTTCTCCTAACGTACAGCCCACTCAGAGCACTATCTCAATGAACATCTCTGACTTACTTTCTTTTCAATTACAATGTCACTATGATAAGACAGAGCACTCTAACTTCTCCTTTGTGCTAAAAATAATGACAATCATTCTGTAGTTCTGTCTGCTTTCTTTCTGCCTCTTTCCACAGGACTTGTACATTTCTTCCTGCGTTTACTATAATTGAGCTCTGATTCATTTTCACTAATGTTGTTCTTTCTTCTTTGGTAATGCCAGTCTGATCAACAAGTGTCATTCAAAAGAAATGAAGGAAATGTTCTAATTTTATTCTCGAAATATGTTCTTCATAATTAAAAGATAAAATACAGTATGGTGAAAAGAAAGGTAGAATTCTTCCTCCCCCCAATAGAAAAATGAATGTGCTAATAATATGTTAACTGCTGGGTTTGCTATATAATTGAGAACATCTTTTAGGCATTGATCAATTTGCTGTATGCATATCCTCTGAGGCATGGGGACCCAGACTTGACTCATCATTTCAACATGATTGCAATTAGAGTGAGGAAGTCAGATTGGCACACTTTATTCTGTGGGTATGCAGTAATGGATATCTAGAGGAAAGGTGAGAATATGCATGAACAGCTGAAGACAAAAATACTCTACTTCTGTTTACCCTCTCAAGAACTGTTCTGAAACACCAGTGGGTGATTTTTCTTGTACTGATGAGAAGTCACATTATTAGGAAGTGTTCAGAAAATGCCAGTGAAGCTCTCATAGAATATAAGCTCTTTTTCTTATTTGGCAAATATTCTCTGGTCTCCTGTTTGTGCCAGGCACTATTCTATGCTCTGAGAGTATCACGATGAACAAGGCAAAACAGTGCTCTGATGAAGCTTATATTTTAGTCTATGAAGATAAAATAATAAAAACCAAAGACAAATAGACAAATAAGAAAAATACTAACTAATGATTTACAGAAAATCCAACAGGGTGATTAAATAAAGAAAAAATGGAGAGGTGCTTTGGGCTGAATTATGTCTCCCCTAAATTCGTGTGTCTTAACCCACTAATGTGATTGTTTTGGGAGATAGGCTTTAGAATAAGGGGGTTAAGGTTAGGAGAGGTCCTAAGGATGGGGCCCTAATCTGACAGGATTGATGTCCTTATAACCACAGTCCCCAAACTTTTTGGGACCAGGGATCAGTCTGGTGGAAGACAATTATTCCATGGACTGGGGTTGGGGGGATGATTTCAGGATGATTCCAGCCCATTACTACTGTACATTTTCTTGTTAATCTAATGCTGGCACTGATCTGACAGTGGGTAGAGATGGCCCAGAGGCTGGGGACCTCTGTGCAGAAGAGAAGGATCTCGATCTCTCCCTCTTATCCCCCACCGAGTGCACAGACTGGGGAATGGCTCTGCCCGTAAGGTTGGAAGCTTCATCATGGACTTCAAACCTCAAGAACTGTGGGAAAATAAATTTCTGTTGTTTGAGCCACCCAGTCTATGGCACTGTTTTTCCAGTTTTAGTGAGATAAAATTGATATCTCAGTCAACATTATGATGCAACATTGTATAATTTTAAGGTGCATGACATGTTGATTTGATATACTTCTATATTGCAAAATGATGACCATCAGAGTATTAGTTAGCAACTACCTCCACCAGGTCATATAATTAGCATGTCTATTTTTTTTCTTCTGGTGAGAAGACTGAAAACCTACTCTTAACCTTCAAGCATATAATACAGAATGAGTAACCATCATCACCATGCTTGGGACATACATTACATCCCAAGAACTTACTCATATTACAACTGGAGTTTCTGCACTTTGACCACTATCTCCCTATCCCCTACCCCTAGTCCCTGGTAACCATAATTCTAGCCTTCATTTCTAAGAGTCAGGCCTTTTTAGATTCAACTGGTGATGTTTTGTTATGGCAACTCAAGCAGACTGAGACAAGAGGCAAGCTCACACAATTTTAAAGAGATTCCTTATAACTCTTATTTTTTTCTAAGTTGACACAAAGACACAAAGGATTCAACCTGGCAGTTGCTCTTACTATAAATTTGAAAATGTTTAATTGTCTTCTCCTGGCCCAGTGCACTCCACCCTTCTTCAAATGAATACTGCGAGAGAATAAAGAAGTCTGAGTAGACAGACAACTCCTTATTCCCTCTCACTTCTGACCTAGGGATTTACTGTAGAGGCTACATGACTACGGAGTGATGTGTATATTCCCGATTCACATCCACATGCCCAATTCATTGCTCATATTTAACTTACTTCTTCATCTCTTCCCAACTTGCCCACTCTCTTCCCCCTCCCCATCCCTAGAGGAACCACAATGTAATCTGAAATTCGACAGTGAAACAGTTCTGTTCACTATCTGCGAAGACTTTGCCAGTTATTTAAACTGTATAGATCTTAATTCTTTTATCTATAAATTGTGGAAAGAATAGTTAGCTCACAGAGGAATAGACAATAAGATACAAATAAAAGTGCCTTGCCCATGGAAAACTGAGTGCTATTTTATTTACTGTTATTTCTCCCTTCCTATCTTAGTCTAGTCTCTCACGCTTATGCAACTGGTCCTACACAAGCAAAAGAGCCTAGGCTTCCTCACGGTGTTTGCAAAAGGTCTTTCTTTATCTGGGATATTCCATGTGCCTCTCCTCCACTCCCTAATCGCTCTGCCTCGTGAACGCTATGTGGTTTTTCAGGTCTCACTTGGCTCCTCTGTTGTAGGTCCTCCTAACACCAGGCACCTCTCACTCATCAGAGCTGTCTTCACACTTGTTTGATTGTTCAGTATCTGTCACCCAAGAGTCAAATTTTTAGGAAGGCCAGAATTATATTTGTTTTGTTCCCTATTATATCCATAGCAGGTATCACTGTTACTAGTATAGAAAAGTGACAAAAAATGTAAAAACCTTCATTTTAATAATTTTCTTCAAAATTGCCTATTGAAATGTCATATGTAAGAATATAATGTGACCTTGGGAAAGCTACTTAACTTTGTATCTTGATTATTTTTAGTCTGTAAATCATGGGCTTTGGTTAATAATAACCAAGTTTTCTTCTGCAGCTACAAATCTATGAGTATCTTTACTTTGCATATTCCTGAGCCACCCCATCCCATTTGTTCCAATAATTCCTTCTACTTTACTCCCTGTGTTTGCCCACTTACCCCCAGTAGTTACAGGACAGAGTGTTCCTTAACAGTTATTTGAAAACCTAAACCTTTTCCTAGCCGCCTAGAGAACAAAGCAAGAAGGACCAGTGCTAATTCACCAAGAGAATCTCAGATGTAAACTTCAGTCAGTGGGTTTGTTCAACCTTATTCGTGCTTCATTTTTAGGGGCAATACGTGCATTTTTTCCCCTAGATATGAAACATCCCATATGCTTGACCACTTTTGAAAATAGGCAAGTCATAAAAGCCTAAAATTCACAGCTACTGCAACCCCCCCTACACTCATCCCTTCTCAGAAAAAGGTATCCATTTTAGAAACCCACTTCATGTTTCAGGACACAGAACTGAAGAGCCTAAAGTCGAGTCTGTGAGAGTTGCTCTAAAAGGAACACAGATATGAGAATAAGAGCAGGGCGAGTCCACTGATGCTCAGACACAGATGCGAGCAAAAAGCCAGTGGCACTGCCAGAGCCTTGTTCAAACGGGTGCAGATAGAGGCCTTAAAGCTTTCCCTGAACGAGCCTTCCCTTTGCCCGCGACTCTGAAAGCTCTCTTGCGGCTACAATACCCAGCTACTCAATACCAAATGCCATCTTTGAAAGGGAACACAGACTCTGAGGTCCCTTTAAAGTTGTAATTAGGTTGTTTCCCTTATGAAAAGGCTGGAGGAAAGGGGTATATAAGCCAACTCTCTCGTCTCAGATAAAATTACCTTTGAAGAGTCTCAGGCAGCCAAGTGTGCTCCCACTATTAAACAGCATGTCACACCTGATGCAATGATTTAATGCTCTGGTACACTCCCACGTAAGGAGGGCACAGCGGAAAATTCCTTTCTCCATGCACTGGCCCTGAGCTTTTATACACACTTCATGGCACCTTCATCTCATTTAGAAATGTCTGCTAGTCATGTCAACCCAGCCAAGAGGGAAGGGAGAGAAAGAAGCATCAGACTTACTCAGGAGTGTAAGTTTTTGGAACCATAGGCTTCTCAGTGCTGCCCAAGTTACTTCTCCTGTTAGGTTTGTTAGGAATGAAAAAAAAAATTAATAGTATAGACTGCCACCTGACTCTGTTAGCTTCTGGCAGCAAGAGTCTCAAAGGATGAAAACTAATAGTCCTTGAATACTTGCTAAGTGTCAAGAGCATTCTAAGCACTTCATTGGATTTTCCCATTTAATGCATCAACTCTGTGAGATAGCTACCTTACCTATTTTTTTTAAATAGAGACTAGGAAACTGAGTCATAGCAAGATACACTAATGTGCTAAGGATCACACTTGGGGATCAGCTTCAAAGTCATCCCATCTTAAGCCCATGCTTTGTCTCCCACTCTATGCTGTTTAAAAAACAAACAAACAAACAAAAAAAACAGAAAAGAGGGCCAGGATCATGAATTTCTCCTTCTGTGAACTTACAGGAATCACAAGGGAAAAAATGGCTCTAGGGAACTTTTAACTCTGACCAGCTGTCTCATTAACTTATAATCATATTTTAGGAAGGGAATAATTAGAATGAATGTAGCTGGTTCAGAGTAATTGTTCTTCTAATTATTCATTTATTCATTCAACAAATATTTGTCCCCTTCCTCAAGGAGCTTAAAATCTACTAGAAATGGGGGAGATCAGAAAAAGATAATTATAGTGCAATCAACATAATTTAATAAGGTAACATGTAAAGGGCTTCCATGTTAATTGTTCAATGAAGTGTAGCTATCTTTCATTTTCAAAAATAGGAAAGAATGCTGCAATAGAGATATTCACAGATTTTTAGAGGCATATAGAGGGGAGGGATAAATAATTCCTGGAGAAGTCATGATATATGAAGTTGATATTTAAGCCACATCTTACAGGATGAGTAAGTGTTTATTAGTAAGACCAGGCTGAAAAGTATAACAATAACAACACACGGGAACTATAAGAATAAAGGTGTGAAGAATCAAAGTGTCAAGAGAATGAATGAGTGTAGGCTGAGTGTGCAGGACTGGCAGGAAAATACTGCAGGTCTTACTTCTCTGAATAGCAGATTTGACTTAGAGTGACTTGAACGTACTTGAATGTCATATAATACATACAATGCAAAGTATCAAATTGTCTCAATTTTCAGAAACCTTGAAAGTGAAAGTCACTCAGTTGTGTCTGACTCTTTGCAACCCCATGGACTATACAGTCCATGGAATTCTCCAGGCCAGAATACTGGAGTGGGTAGCCTTTCCCTTTTCAGGGGATCTTCCCAACCCAGGATCGAACCCAGGTCTCCTGCACTTCAGGCGGATTCTTTACCAGCTGAGCCACAAGGAAGCCCAAGAATATTAGAGTTGGTAAGCCTACCCCTTCTCCAGAAACCTTAATGATGTTTTCCCATCAAAATTAAATTAAAAGCATAATGCTAGTTTAATAAAGATAAGGCGGTGTTTTTAACAGTATGCTAAGTCGCTTCAGTCGTGTCTGGCTCTGTGTGACCCCATAGACGGAAACTCACCAGGCTCCCCCGTCCCTGGGATTCTCCAGGCAAGAACATCGGAGTGGGTTGCCATTTTCTCCAATGCATGAAAGTGAAACGTGAAAGTAACAGTATAGAAACACTCAATAAGCTACCCAGTTTGGGGGGTGGCAAGTAGATATAGTGTGGGTGTATAGAATTGGAAAGTTTGACAGTGGGCATGATGAGAACTGGGCTTCCCAGGTGGCACTCCTGCCTGCCAATGCAGGAGATGTAAGAGACATGGGTTTGATCTCTGGGTCAGGAAAATTCCCTGGGGAAGGACAGGGAAACTCACTCCAGTGTTCTTGCCTAGAGAATCCCGTGGACGGAGAAGGCTGACAGGCTATAGCCCATGGGGTCACAAAGAGTAGGACATGACTGAAGCGACTTAGCACACACACATGCATGATGAGAAGATGTTTCATTATTTTTGAAAGGTTTAGTAATCAAGATATTATTTTCATAGAAAACCAAAATAGGCATAAGTTCTAATTGCATTACACATACACAGTTAATTTTTACAGTACCATCAAAGATTTATACCCCTACATAAGTAATCATTATTTTTGTTCTGAGTTTTTGAAGATTTAACTCAAATGTATCATGTGAAGCTCTTACAAAAATATATGAAGTATACATCAAGTACAGCACAAATTACAAATGTATGATGAATGTTTTGCAAGACAGAAACCATCCTTCTCATGAGTCTGGGATCTTAACAGGAAAAGAATCTTTTGTTTAGCAACCTAAGGCAAAAAGTTCTCAATTATTTGCCATCTTATATAAAACTTAATGTTATATATTTATCGTGAGGACTTTGAAATTAATTTGAAAATAATTTACCCTTGATCCTTGAATTTTTACTACCCTGAATTAAAGAAAATCTTGGTTAAAGCATTTCACTTTTGGCAATAAAGTAAAAAATAGTATGTGCGTGTATTTAAGAGGCTTATTTCTTCTGTGAGCCTGTGATAACAGAACATACTTTGAATAAATTCTAGCAAAGTCTGAGTTTTGAAAAGGAACCACAAGTCAATCAAAAGATTTCAGCACCTAGGACAGCAACCACAAAACCTGATAACCTAGTCAGGCTGCTAACCTAGAAAACTCTGAATCATAAAACACTAGAACCAGAGGCTGTCAGAGAAAAAGAAGTCAGAAAATCTCATTATAGATGAGAAAACTGAGGTCCAACAGCCATAACATAAGCTCACCCAGGTAGTTAGTGTCAAGATAGATTTAACATCCACTCAGATGTACTTCAGTTCTTTTCCCCTTGTGTTCTGTGTCACTCAAAAGTCCTAAGGGTTGGGGCTTCCCTGGTAGCTCAGTGGTAAAGAATCCATTTGCCAGTTCAGAGACATTAGTCTGATCCCTGATATGTGAAGACCCTATATGCCACAGAGTAACTAAGCCTGTGCACCACAGCTACTGAGCCTGTGCTTTAGAGTCTAGGAGCTGCAACTACTGGGCCCACGTGCTACACTACAGCTACTGAAGCCTGCACACCCTAGAGCCCATGCTCTGCAACGAGAAGAATAACAATGAGAAGAATAACCCCCCTCACAGCACACCACAAGGAAGAATAACCCCCCTCACAGCAACTAGAGGAAAGCTGAAGCAGCAACGAAGACCCGGCACAGCCAAAGCTTTTTTTAAAAAAGCTCTAAATGTTGCCCCCTTGAAGGCCAGAGCCACATTTGGACCATTCTAGTATGCCCATAAGTCTAAGTCTTTGTACACATTAAAGGCTTAGAAATAATTTATTTACTAAACAAATTTGAATTTCTCAGCCTGAATGAGCTGAACTCCTATGGAATGAATGCAAATGATTAACTGGAAAATTTTACAGGATTAAGTTCTCAGTTTATCAGTCAATCCCCCTGGACCTATCTTGGAACTCCAAGGTGAATGCATTAGTCATTGTCTGTATAAAATGCAGTACTGTGTTGCCTCAGAGAGTTAGAGACTCATGTTGAAAAGGCTGGGGTTAGGGGTTCAAACTATATGCAAGTTGTTCATATTAGATTGTTTGAATGCATGAGCTACTATCACCAGCTGGTCTCATTCTCAGAAAGAAAACAAGAAAGTATTCACACAGGTTAACTAAAAATATCTTTCTTAACTGAAAAATTTCTTAAAAATATAATACTTAGTCATAATGAAGTACTTTAAAAGCATAGGCTCTAGAACTTAACTCTGTGGAATTGAATCATAGCTTTACTACTTAAAATATGTGTAATCTTGAGTAGGTTTATATAACTAAGGTGACTATAATAATGATAGATATATGATTTATAGGGATGTGGTGATGATTAAACAAGGTATCTAAGGAAAGTATTTGGCATGGTGGCTGGCACAGAGTAACACTCAATGAGTAGTAAATTTTATCATACCTTGTACCTGATATTTAATTCTTCCTTCTAAGAACCATGAATTACTTACCCCCTGAATTTATTAATTTTAGAGAACTTCAGGTGTATAGTCTTGCTTTTGGGGGTAAACATAGAGGACTTGATTAATTAAAAGTCTAAAATATATTTGTCAAGTTATCTCTAGTAAAATTTTAAACCAATCACCTCTATTATTTTACACCTAGAAATATGAGTAAATGAGCTGTGGGAAACAAGCAAAAAATGCCCTAGATTTTTTTTTTAATTATTAAAAAAAATTAATCTCTCTGTTTTAATTGGAGGCTAATTACTTCACAATATTGTGGTTTTTGCCATACATTGACATGAATCACCCACGAGTGTACATGTGTCCTCCCGTCCTGAACCCCGCTCCCACCTCCCTCCCCATCTGATCCCTCTGGGTTGTCCCCGTGCACTGGCTTTGAGCCCTGTTTCATGCATCGAATTTGGACTGTCATCTATTTCACATATGGTAATGTACATGTTTCAGTGCTATTCTCTCAAATCATCCCACCCTCATCTTCTCCCACAGAGTCCCAAAGTCTGTTCTTTATATTTGTGTTGCTTCTGCTGTCTCGCATATAGGGTCTAGATTTCTTTGAACCAAGATAACCTCAATTCATTTATTTTACAGCTCAAACTCCCAGTTAAAATACTGTGTTTCCTTTCGTCCCATATACATATTGTGGAGAAGAAAAGATAGGGGGAAAGTGGAAGACATTTTTAAAATGCAGCTTAAATTTGAAAGATTTGAGCTATACTTAAATTTCAGTGGGGAGTGGCTCCTTAAAAGGTAATATGGCAATTTAACAAGTAAATTTCCCCTAAAACAAGCTGGAAAAAAATAGAATTTATGCTAATGGAACTGAGGAGGGAACTAAATACACTATAAAAGCCTAGGCTGCTATCCCAAGGACAAAAAAAGATGTGGAAAACCAATCTAAGGTAATTCAGTTCATCACAAAAACACATTGTCCAATTGGAGGTACTGTGAATAATACCTTAACGCCTGTCACAATAGATGGTGATGGTCTTTCTCTTATTCCTTTACGCTCAGGCAATCTCTTTGTGCAACTTTATTTGTATAGTTAACAATCTGAATGGGAGAGCTCTTGTGAAGACTTGTGCACTGTTATTGTTGCCAGGGAAACTGGGTCTTAATTTCTTGTGGCTGAATGCCAAAGAAAACTGGCTACCTAGAGGGGCAAAACTTGGGAACACAGGATTTGTTGGAGCTTTTTAGCGTTTGAGGGTCCTGTTTTGGGGATTGCAATTTAAAGTCAAATTGTAAGCTCCCTCCTTTGCTCCATGGGATTCAAATGCTGAACCAAATAGCAGTTTGATTTTCAGCTGATGCAGTAATACAGTGATTATCAGTCACAGCAATCTTAGATTTAATATGGAAAAAAAATAATGAGTGTAAGTCTTTGTTCAATTCCACTGGAAGCAACCCATCACTATTTTTCTCACAGCTCAAATCAGCTTATGGGGAAAAGCCTACTCTTTCAATTTAGAAGATTTTCTTGCCCAGACCAGAGAGCTTTATGTAGGTGCTTTTGTGAGGTATTCTTTAATGCCTCACAAGAGTGAGTATTTTGTATGGAATGGAAGAAAACGCAAGAAGCAAACCTGCCTGGATTTTTAAAAAAGAAACCAAGCCTCGTATCAGTATATTCGAAAAGATCCATTCTATATCAATTTATTTAGACTGTTTCAACTTGAATTTTTTGTCTTATTTTTCCTAAAATTAAATATTTTAGGTACATTAACACACAAGTTTGCAGTCCCCTGGCCAAAATAGAATTCAGACTGTAAATTTATGACAAAAGCATTCTGTAAAATAAACTATAAAGAAATAAGAATAAAATGAAAAGAAATATGAGGATAAAGTGCTAGAAAGAGTATGTGTACAGGCTATAATCTGTCTTAGTGCAGAGGCTTTTTTTCCCTAGGGGCATATAGATTTTTCGATAAATTTGCATAGTTGTAACTAAACTGAAAGTAGCTTTTGAATATTAGTAAATGTCTTTGATTTTATTTCACCCACATGGAGGGCAACAACCCTAAGATGCTCTTTTAGGGCTTTTGCTCTTTTCCTGTTCTCACAAAGGAGTTTAACCTCCTCCAAGTTTAAATCCTTTATCTTTGATTACCCTTACTTCCTTCTGTATCTCTGTCTTTTTTGTTGTTGGACTTGGTAGCACTCCCATGGAGCCTTCCGGAAAACAAAAGGACCTGTCCTTTTTGTGCTTGGAGCTTCTGCAGCCAGTAGATAGGCAATCTAAATGAAATCAGCTGGGTCTCTTGGCAGTAAGCCACAACGACAATGGGACAATAGAATCCAAAATATGTCTCTTACAAGAACGCTCCCAGAGAAATACTCCAAGGTTTATGAAACGTATCTTTGAGAAGATTGTTTTATTTAAAGGATAAAAAAAAAAAAGCTTGTCTAAAGACTAGTGCGTAAAGAAAAACTGGGCACTTAAAAAATCCAGTTTCTTGTCATTACTCCACTAGAATATGAATCAGTGAAAAGAAGCATGAAAACTTCAGAACTACTGAATTATATATACAGCCTTTGTGCTATTAAAAATAAATATCTCAGAAAATGTAATACTTAATGCTCTTTTAAGTTGATACGGATTGAAAAATTCACAGCGTTGCCAAAATAAATGCCACCATTCTCACTTTATATACGAGAGAAGATAAACTAATAAATGAATGGACTTACCTGGAAAAAAAAAAATCACAGCTAGGAGGGGACAGAATTCTTGGTCTCATAAAACTAGCAAATGATACTTCTCTTTACTTACTTTCTTAAATTCAGTATCTTCAAATAGCTTGAGATAAGATATAAGAGAGCTTAATACAAAAACACTCAGTGGTACGTATGCTAGTTTGAAAAGCCATTAAAAATAATTGTTAGGAAAGATAAATGCAAGTTCTAATGCATTATTATTAGCACTACAAAGGTTTTTTTGAGAAAATATGTGAAGATGTGTTAAGAATTTATAGTGAGCTATATATACAAACATGAGGATTAAGAGAAGGAAAATAACAAATATTTAGTGTCTGCTTTGTTTCAGATAAATAGAAAATCTCACTGAAACATGCATTTTGTAGGATGGATTTCACCATTATTATTTTATAAAGGAGAAAACGGGGACTCAAAATTTTTCTCTAAGCTGCCCAGAGACATAGAGGCCTAAATGGAGTTAGAATCAGACATATTCGGTTCCTAAACCCTTATTTTCCCACCATGCTACAAAAGAGGGACTTAATGTATTTCATTATGAAAATTGTGCAATCATTCCTCCTTCTGGACTTCTTGGGAATAAAAGCAAGCCATTCCCAAATGATGGCAACTTGGCCTTCTTCTTGACTTTTCCACTTCCACAGTACCATCGCAGTATTAACAAAACACAGGTTATGTTTTATAATGTATGTAGCTTATCTCATGTGCTTTTTAGAGTTCTATTTGCAACTGTTATAATTCTTTACTCCTGAGAAATTGGTTATGAAGGAGGTGTGGAGAATACTTGCCTTCTGGTGTCTGTGTTTTCTGATGCTAGGATTAGAAATATTCCATCAGTCAGAATATATATATATATATGTATATGGCATATAAACAATTTGTTTTTTTTAACCCTTTGGATCACATACTCACCATTTAAAAAATACTAAGTTACTCATCAATATTTTCTTTTTTCATTCTTGAGCTTGTTTTTTTCTTTTTTCTTTTTTTTTTAAATTGGGACCAAAGTTGAATCAAATAGTTGAAGAGGCTTATATAACACTGAAGAGAGGGAAGACACTACTTCACAGTTGTTAGGCTGTTTAAAATTGCAACTAAAAAAGAGTACTATTTCTTCTAGCTTCAAAGAGGTAATCTTGAAAGTGAAAGAACATGTTAATTGCTCAGTTGTACCCATGGACTGTAGCCCACCAGGCTCCTCTCTTCATGGAATTCTCCAGGCAAGAACACTGGAGTGGGTAGCCATTCTCTTGTCCAGGGAATCTTGCCGACCCAGGGAGGGAACCCAGGTCTCCTACATTGCAGGCAGATTCTTTACCATCAGAGCCACTAGGGAAGCCCAATTAGGAGATCATATTCATGTTTCAAAAAGGAAATCAATTTAATTAACAAAATATTCAGAAGTAAACAGCTTAAAAAAACGGACTACACGGACTTCCCTGGTGATCCAGTGGCTAAGACTCCATGTTCCCATTGCAGGGGGCCCGGGTTTGATCCCTCATCAGGGAACTAGATCCCATGTGCCGCAACGAAGACTTTGTATGATAAAATTCTGAATACTTCAACGAAGACTGAAGGTCCCACATGCTGTGACTAAGACTCCACATAGCCAGGTCAATAAATATTTTTTAAATGGAGTATAAACTTAGATTTATATTGCAGCATTATTCACAATAGCCAAATATGGAAATAATCTAGCTTTCCATCAATGAATGAATGAATAAAGAAGATGTAGGATGGGAAGAAATATTAATTCACAATGCAATGTTATTCAGCCAGAAAGAAGGAAATTCTGCATTTATATTTCAAATCTGAAAAAAAAAAAAGTCACAGTAGAAAAGACATTGTCAGGGGCTGGGGAGTGCAGAAGATCGGGGGAAGGTAGATTTGAGGATTAAGATTTGAGGATCTATAAGAGGATTAAGATTTGAGGATCTAATGTAAAATATGGTGATTATAGTTGATAGCAGTGTCTTGTATAATTGAAGTTTGTAAGAGAGTAGAAATTAAATATTCTCACCAAAACCAGCAAATGATATGTGAGGAGATGGATGTATTGATTGAATGGGAGAATCTTTCCATAATACATATGTACACCAATTTACTATGCTGTACTTATATATTTTACATCTGTATTTGTCAATTACACTTCAATAAAGACTGATTAAAAAGCTTAGGTTTACTTCTATGTGAATATGAGGGCAACATACACTTCATTCTGGCATTGTCTCCAGTGATCTGCATGATCAGCAATGTCTCCTCTCTCTATTATCTCTGTTGCAGGCATATGCTTTCCAAACCTGCACCTTCTGGGACAAAGGATACCTTTTGAAGATAAAAGGCCTATTTTGAGTCAAGAATACACTCACTTATGTAGTCCTCAGGGCACAGAGTGTGGTGTCTAGCACACACTTGGCACACAAAATGCTTTTGTAATTGACCTTGTTACTAAAATTAAATAAACTGTGAACCTTTTTATAAAAGTAGGATAAGTATCCTTTGAGACTCCCCGAAATGACGTTTAAAAAACTACAAGTCTTAGCATGGAAAAGGCACAATAAAATTATGGGATATTTTACGGGATAGGCCTTGTCTTAGTCTATTTCTGGCAGTAGAAATCCACATTATGATGAGATGTCATTCATAGTTGGCATATTACCGTGGATTCTCTCAGGGCATGACTTTCTAGTTGTTGTTTAGTTGCTAAGTTGTGTGTGACTCTTCTGTGACCACATGGACTGTAGCCCACCGGGTTCCTCTGTCCATGGGATTTCCCAGGCAAGAATACTGTAGTAGGTTGCCATGTCCTTCAAAGGATCTTCCTGACCCAAGGGCCTATTCCTTGAAGCATTTTCTTGCTAAGAGTCTTTGGTCTTATGGCTTAGCAGCCGTTAACCTTGGTCATAATTGACAGTTCTTACCCCATCTGGATTCCAGAAATCTGATTCCACTGTATTACTTTAAGAACTATGTTTGATTTAGCCTATTAAAATCATGCACTAAAGTTTAGGAATAAGATTTAAGATAAAACTTTGGGAGAACTAGTTTAGTTTCTTTTTATAGGCATAAAAGATTGCACTTCAATTGTTTACCATCCCTGGTAATCTCAGAGTCAAACAGTTGCAAAGAAAGAAAGTTTTTCTTGAGCACAGACATATTACATATATAATGGTACACAGTATACCATCTGCACGTTCCTATTAAAAGAGAAAAAAGGACCTCGGGGACAAACTATATTTATCTTGTTTTTTCCTTCTCTTTTGAACAGTTTCACACATATGGTCCAGATATAATTTTTCATTTACCTTTGAGTAAACAGAGCTCAAACTTCTTTCCTCTTATGAGTTAAAATCCTAGCCTCATTGGTAATACCCCTTTGCCTATCAGAGAAATGGGATCACTACCTAGGCAGCTGCTAACATGCATTAGCGATGGATGTGCTGGGACACACACCAGCTGTTAGAACAAGGTAGAGCATATGCAGGAATGAAAAAACAGGAGCAATATTGCTCAGCTATTAAAAAGAATGAAATAATGCCTTTTGTAGCAACATGAATGGACCTAGAGATTGTTATACTGAGTGAAGTAAGTCAGAGAAAGAAATATCCTGTGATATCTCTTATGTGTGGGATCTAAAAAGAAATGATACAGATTAACCTATTTACAAAACAGAAACAGACAGAGAACAAATTCATGGTTCCTGGAGGAAAGGGTGGAGGGAAGGGATAGTTAGGGAGTTTGGGATGGATATGTACACACTGCTGTATTTAAAATGGGTAACTGATAAGAACCTACTGTATAGCACAGAGATCTCTGTTCAGTGTTATGTGGCAGCCTGGGATGGGAGGGAAATTTGGGAGAGAATGGACACATGTATACGTATGTCTGAGTTGCTCTGCTATGCACCTGAACTACCATAAATATACTCCAGTATAAAAAAGAAAGTTAAAATAAGAAAAGGAAAAACAAAAGCAAAGCAAACAAACAAACAAGAACAGCAGAAAGTAGCTGCCTTCCTTCTGTGGTCCTTATCTTGGCTTTTTATTCAATTCAAGCAATCTGTAGTGAAAAAAATAGAATACCAGTAATATTTTAAGTGACAATTGCTCAAAAGATGATGACATGTTGTGTCATAAAACAGAGGGCTGTATATTATTCACTAGTCCTACAGGATGAGATAGATACCCACAAAGAAGGAGGGTTGGCAGGGAGCAGTCTCTGGAAGGCCATTTCAAATCTCTCAGTGTCAGAGGGAGTTGTACTTCTGGTAGATCATCCAGAACTCTGGAGCCAGAAGACACAGTCGAGTACATATATATTTTTCAGCAAAAATACTGGAGAGAGTAGAGAAGGAAGAAAAATGTGTATATCCACAGGCTATTTAAGCTTCTTGGTGCCAGAGGGGAACTGGGGCAATAAATTCCTTGCTTAATCAGTAAGTCGTGTCCAACTCTTTGTGACCCCATGGACTATAGCCCGCCAGGCTCCTCTGTCCATGGGATTTCCCAGGCAAGAATGCTGGAATGGGTTGCCATCTCCTCCTCCAGGGGATCTTTTCGGACCAGGGATTGAACCTGCGTCTCCTGTGTCTCCTGCATTGCCGGCAGATTCTTTACTTGCTTAGCCATCAGGGAAGCCCAATAAATTCCTTACGACCTTTCAAAAGCCCAAGAAACATGCAAATGCATTGGTTTAAAAGAAAATGTGGGGCATGTGGTTTCTGCCACAACTAAAGATATGTAATAGATGGCTCAGACCAATAGCTATTTCATGTATTTGCAAACGTGAGAGGGTTTGTAAACAGAACAACTCAAATGTAACACATGTAAGAACTCTTCTTAGCAACTTACATGCTGAATATTACAGTGGCCGTCTGGAAATCGATTATGGTCGAAATGTCTGCCCAAGTGCTGAAGCTGGGTCTATGGTTCCCCTAGTACTTTTTTGGAGCCAAATTAGACCCAGCCTTATAACCATATGCTGGTGACTATAGAGCTTTCTCAGAATTTTGTCCCTGGGACAGAAGATGTTTCAGTTACAGATCCTTAAGGTACACTTAGATTTCCAAGCCCAGGACTTGGAAAATAAGAAAAGAAATACAGAAGAAGAAACTGAGGAGTGACCTGTGTGTGTGTGTGTGTGTGTGTGTTTAAACAAGAGGATGTTGGGTTGAACCCATGAAACTAAATTGTGACATTAATGAAAGACGATAATATTGCCCGAGGCTGATCAATCACTGACCACAGAGCAGTTACTTCCAAACCCACTTCCAGAGGTTCAGTTTTTACATTCCCCAAATGTCTCTAATTACCAGCACACTTATCCCATCATTTCTGATAAATATTCTCCAGTGAAAATTGAGTACCCACCAAATTATCCCTGTTCTCCATACCAATAGGATCTTAAATTCTAATCATTCAAATTAATCTGAGCATGGCTGACCTAAATGAAGTGCCTTAAGTATTAAGTAGCTTAATAACCTCAAGAAGAAAAAGTCTGATGAAGGGCCAGAAGAATCTCTCTCCTCTGCAACAGTGTGTGATATTAATTCCTCTTGTCATTTTTTGTAGCCAAAGTATGTGAAGTTATCATATTATGTACTGTATCTCAACAAAATGAGTTACAGTAAAAATTCATTTCTAAAGATTAAAAATTCTAAATACCTATATTTTATGAGCTGTGGCTACCTTATAAATGACCTGGAATGACCACAGAACAGTCCTATCTGTCAGGCTATTTGGAGGAGATCCAATCAAAAGAACATAGCCAAAAATGATGGCTATGAGGAGGAGTGAAATACCAGCCTGACTAATCAGGTAGATTGAGATAAACCACTGTAAGCTCTTTACCATCTTACAGGGAATCTCCCTTAAATATGTTTCTGTCCCTTTATTTCCATGTCCATGTGAAAACCACTATTACATGATATTCCTAAATATGAATTACATGTTTGAGATGGTTTGACTTAAACTACAGGCTAGTAGGCAGAGATTAAGTTCACTTTGGGGTTACCTGGGGGTGCCTCAAAGCAAGAGGCAGTCACACAGTTAGAGGCTTGGGATGCTCAGTGCGTGGAGACTTGCCATAGGCATTCACAGGTCACAGAGCAAACAAACATCAATTTGAAAGGGAAGTGACAAATCAAAAATCAGAGTATTAGTACTAGTTTTTTGGGGTGTTAAATTTGTCAGTATGGTTAATTGCTCTTCAACTGGACAACAGTGGTGAGGAATAAGATATTACTCTCTTTTATAGAAAGGATGCTCTCTACCTTTATTTTGGTTTGTTCTTAGGGGCAGGGTACAAAGGGAAAAGAAAAGGAAATATGTCTTTGGCATTTTTTTTGTGTGTGTGAATGAAGTACTGTTTTAGATACTTCACATGCATCCTTTATATATTAGTCTGTACTCTCTTAGCAAAGGCTATTTTAAAGATGATTAGATTGCTTGATTTTTTTTTGATATTGACTTGCATTGTTTGTTGTTGCTGTTTTAGTCACTAAGTCATTTCCAGCTCTGCAGTGGCCTCATCGACTATAGCCAACCAGGCTCCTCTGTCCATGGGATTACTGGAGTGAGTTGCCATTTCCTTCTCCAATTGAGCTGCATGAGTTCTTGTATATTTTGGAGATTAATCCTTTGTGGGTTGCTTCTTTTGCAAATATTTTCTCCCAACATCTTGAGGTTGGGGGGAGAGGGTGGGATGAATTGAGAGAGTGGCAATGATATACATACACTGCCATGTATAAAGTAGACAGCTAGTGGGAATCTGCTATATAGCACATGATGCTCAGTTTGATGCTCTGTGATAACCTAGAGGGGTGGGATACAGGAGGCGGAAGGGAGATATAAGAGGGAGAAAATATATGTATACTTCTAGCTGATTCACATTATTGTACAGCAGAAACTAACACAACATTGTAAAGCAATTATACTCCAAATAAAAAACAATAAAGAGGAAATGGAGACTCACCGAAGTTCCTTAAGTACTAGGTGGGAGAAGTTGAATTGGAGCTCAGGCCTGCCTGATTCTGTCTACAAGACTGGCCACTAACAACTCCTTCCTTCACTCTATGTACCTGCCACAGCTTTGATCTAGAAGTGGAGACTACTGTCTCCTCCCTTGAATCTGGGATGGCTTAGTGACAGCTTTGGCCAACAGAATCTATGTATAATATATACTGGGACTTTGGAGGTCAAGCTTCAAGAGGTTGTTTGCTTTTTCTCTCAGAAGACAGTCACGATATAAAGTATAATTCTGCTGTTGAAGAGAGAATTCCTGGAGATGAGAGACTGCACAGCCTCAGTCAAGCTGCCAGAACCCTTACCATATGAAGCGGAGATAAACTATTCTCATTAAGCCCTGACCAGCTTGCTGAATTAGGGGCAAAAAAATGGACGCTGTTGTTCTAAGCTGCTAAGTTTTGGAGGGGTCTGTTATACAATAATAGATAACTGAAAAAGATGACAAAACTCTGTTTCTTCTTTTGTGGTACTCACTTCCTTTTATCTACACTTTAACTATGAATTCAGTAAGGAAACTTTAGGCTGAGTCAAAGGGGTACTCAGCATGTAGCAGTGGAAAAGAACCATCTAAAGGTTCTTGTCATGTTAAGCAAGAATGCACTGAGTAATTACAAAGTGCCTGGCATCATTTTGAAGCATTTATCCTCAAAACAACCCTGTGAGGTGGGTACTGCTTTTAACCCCTGTTTTACAGGTAAGGAAAGGGAGGCACAGAAATGTGCTTGGCAGCTAGAAAGTTGTACATTCAAGATCAAAACGCTGCACCCAGAGTTCAGAGCCTCATTCTCAATTCTTAAGCTGTATTGTCAGGACTTTCTTGGTAATGATACTGGAATTCAGTCAACTGAAAAAAGTAGCTATAGCAAGAGTTCAACTTCTGTAACTGAAAACGTAACACTTGATTTTCAAAAGCCACACTATATACTACCCTGAAGAACTTTCTTTGGAGAGGAGATGTAGAAAATGCACAAAAAAGTACTTAATAGTTGCAATCCCCAAAACACAAGAGTTAGGGGACAGAGGGAAGATCTGCTGCTAAATCGCTTCAGTCGTGTCCAACTCTTTGGGACCCCATGGACGGTAGCTCGCCAGGCTCCTCTGTCCATGGGATTGTCCAGGCTAGAATACTGGAATGGGTTGCCATTTCCTACTCCAGGGGATCTCCCAACCCATGGATTGAACCCATGCCTCTTACATCTCCTGCATTAGCAGCTGGGTTCATGACCACCAGTGCCAACTGGGAAGCCCGGAGGGAAGACCAGATAAGAAATCTAAGGGTAAGGAATACAAGCTCTGGGATGTGGAGAGCCTTCTCTCTACGGTGGCCTCTGCCCACGTCCTTGACCATATCTAAAGCCATTCCACAGAATGGAGATAAAACTGGCATGTACAATAACAGTTCTGCTGTACTTTTTCTGAGTTGCTGCAGAGTTTGGAGTTAGAAAGTCCTGGTCGGAATAGTGATTCACCATTGAGTCACTCTGTGACCTTAGAAAGTTCCTTTATCTCTCTGACTTCTATGGAGAAAACAGAGATGATAACGTCTGACCTGTGGTGTTCTTGTGAAGATTAAAAGAGATTGCCTACGAGTGTATGTGCATATATCTCCACGCAATTGTTATTATTATGTATTGTTCATGCTCCTGTAACTCTGAACCAAAATTAGAGGTGATACATTAGGAGCTGAAAGAAAAAAAATCCTAGACGGGAAGAGAGTGAAGAAACCTGGATCAGACAATAAGGCTGGAATAAAGAAGAAAGCATGATTCTTCAAAAGTCAAGAGGTGAATTCAGTCATACAGCATTTTCATTGAGGGTCTCCATTTAAACAATCTAATCAGATTTATACTTTCCCTAATCTCCACATGTAAAATCCAAGTAGGCAGTGCATTAGTGAACTTCCTAGGAAGCTCCAGTCACATGTCAGTCTTGCTTCATGGATTCATAGGGTGATTGATGAAAAAATACCCATGGACCTTATTTGGCTCCACCCTTTTATTTCACAGGTAAAGGAAGATCAGAGAGGGACGAGAACTTGTGCAAGGAGACCCAGCTTGTGAGTGACACAACAGATACCAAGACCAAGGTTTTCTGACTCCTCAGTAAGTGTCTTTTGACCAGAAGTTTTTCTCAGGTGAAAAAAAACTAACTTGAAATAGCACTGATTTGTATCAGTGATTAGTAATGCACCCAAATTAAAGCTTATCACCCAACACCACCCAGGTTCAAATAAATAAATCAAACTAGCATTTCTCTTGTGTGTATAGGAGGTAAATATCAGCCCCATTATACTTCCCCTGCCTTTATTTTTCTTCATTCTAAAACTTACTATAGGGCATAGTTCTAAGAGTAGACCTAACTTAAGGAGTAAATATTTATAAATTCTCAGCCAAAGCTGGGCAAAGGTCTTTTAGAGTGGTTTAGTCTGCTTAGGATGTGGAGCTCCAAATCTGGCTCTTGGACCCATCCTCTACTAGTCTCTGACCTTCGGTCTGGGCCAGGGCTGACTGTGAACCCTGGTGACATACCGCTATCACCATCAGCAAGACAAGCCCGATGGCAGAATTCCCTTTCTGTAGTTTTTGTTCCATTGTGTAACTGAGCACTCCCAGAAGCTTGGGCTCTGCCTCTCCTCCAAGTGTCCTGATTTCTGGAATGGTGTCCAGGCGCACCTCTAATGAGAGATTCCCAAGGGGACACTCTTGGTCAGATGCTTAGAACAGCTAATCCAATCCTCTCCCTCCTGTAGTCCTCCAAATAGGACAGATCCTCCCTAGGTGAACAGATCTGGTCCACTGACCCAACTGTTCCCATATGCGCTGTACCCATCTTCTGGTAAGCTATGACTCAACTGCCTGAACTAAGGCTATATGGGGCAAAAGAAAAATTCAAATAGCCAATTAGTTTCTATTAGTTGTCCAATTGTAAATTTGGAAATTTTCTTTGATCAAACATACAGGTATTTGGTGTACAGGTATTTCTGGTAATTGAAAAATACACTGCATAAGTTTTTATTTTTATTCTATTTTTGGTTTATAAAATTGAAAAATGTTTAATACTTGGAAAATAAAAAAGCAGATAAGAGAAAAATGTGCTTTGCATTTTATAGAGTGAAAAATAAAAGAGATTTTTAATTTAACCCAGAACATAGGAACCTTTCCAGTATAAAAACTCACGTTCCTGTGGACTTCTTAGTAGACTTTTTTTTCCCCTTAAAATGTAAGAAATCACAGAATAAACTCTTCAGACTCTTTCACATGTTTCAGGGGCCCATAAATATATTTATTGATCTTCAGCTAAACTCTTGGGGATTTTGTCAGTTCTAACCTTGATTCCCATGTGCAATAGAGGACTTTTCTAGATTTAGAAAAGTCTCCATTTTAGGTGCTGGTTTGAACTTCAGACCCTCTAAAATAGATCTTAAGACTCCTCATCAGATTTCTGAAACTTGCTGCTTATTTTCTGATTCAACTGCATTTGTTCAGCTGTGACTGTGTAACTTTCGGATTCAAGAAGGTCAACTACCGATAAGTCTGCTATTTGATTCTCCCTCTGACTGTGAGACTGTAGAAGGTATTTAAGCCTCCACATGGAGGGTATATGTTAGGAGGCATTTCCAGATTTGCTAAACTTTAGTTCTTTTTCTTCCTGATCTAAATTCAAGTTTTTGTGAATCTCTCCCCATGTGTCCAATAACAATAATCTTTTAGAAGTATTTGTAAAAATAGGGTATTGTTCCTACCCCTAGGAGTTTACTGTCTAGCTGGAAAAACAGGCCATGTACACATGCTAATAAAACCAACACTATCAGAGAGTACATAATAAGAATCACTAAAAAAATCATAGTTTGTGCTACTGTATGGAAATTAAAAAATGGGAGGGTTAACTTAAGAGGAAGGGAGCTTGATCTTAAAGCTAATTTAGCCAGTACTTGGGCTAATGCAGCAGAGTAAGACATTCCTGTTGGCAGATACACTAGACTAAATGTTCAGAGATGGGAAAAGTTCAGATTCTGAGAAGCAGTTCAGTTTGGCTTCAGGAAAAAGTTTATGCATACATGTCCCTATGCAGTGACTTCCAAAACATGGCCTATATCTATATTTGTTTTGATTCTTTCTTTCCAATTAGAACCTGTACAATAGCCAGCCTTGTATATTTAGAATTCCACAGTATGTCTATGCTTTCCCATCTTTACATTGATTGATGTTTCTTCCTTATCTTCTTCCATCCTGATTGTCCCACCCATCCCTACCTTTCTCCATCTCTCCTCATAATGAAGATTAAAAAAAGCAAAAGAGTTTTGCTCTCTGTTGCCAACTCTAGTAAATTGACAGAGTTTGGGGAGATTAATGTATAGGCAAAGATTTTCAAGTCACTTTCAGATTCAGAAAAAAAAAAAATCCACGATTGATTAGTGACCAAGGTGTGACCTTGAGAGTAGTGGTCCAGATGCTCTTTATTTTGCCCACACTGTTGTTTAAGGTCTAGAAAAAGTAACCATCTGCATTCTTCTTCTTCTGAACATTTTCTTCCTTAAAATTTCTACTGCATTTTCTATTTATTTTATTCACTTAATCTCCCATTTGATACGCTTGCAGTTGGCTCATCACTGACTAAATAGACTCATACTCCTTCAAAAGACTATCTCACTCAATATCTCTTTTTTATCTCCCCCAAATGCTAGCACAGTAAGTATAGTAAGTATATGCTTAACAAATATTTCATGAACTAAATATAATATAGGCAAGAAGGAGGATCTAAGGCTGAAAAAGCAAATGACAGATGGATTATACTTATAGAAGCATAAACAAAATAGTTCAGCTGGTAATTGTTCTAAAATGGTTTCATGTACATTGGTCTGTTCACATAATAATCAGATGCTGGAGGGCAGAAGTCCTTAAACACAACCTCATTCACAGATTCCAGTGATAGTCGGTAGATGACCCACCCTCTGGGGGATGAGTCCTTCTATTGGAAAGAGTCAAAAGCAACAAAATTTGTTAAGTGAATCACACCTCCAAGAGGCTTTCAGGGAAATTTGCATTTGGGGAATGAAAAGGAATTGAGCAAAGAAAGAAAGATAGACCTAGGATGAAAACTCCTCAAGGAGGAGAGAAAGGGCATAGATTTGGGGACGAAGGCTTGAAATCCAATATCAGATCTTAGCCCTATTACTGAGCTCTGCCATTCAATCATTGTGTCCTTGGGCGAACTAGGTAACTTCTCTGAACTTCAGTCTCAACCACTGTAAAAGAAACATGGTTATACTAGAGCCAAAAAGCTCAAAAATAATCAGTCCAATGTTAGTAACTTATTTACTAACATTAGACTGCAAAGATAATATTAGATTGCAAATATAACTGTAAAGTTTGCCTGTGTATATATGATCTTTTCCTGTGTTATATATTTACCATCTATGTTTCCTCTGACCCTGATTTTGTTTTCTAGTTTATTGATCGAACTATTAAAAAGCATCTCAAAATTATAGCCCAACATAAATGGGCTATAAATATACAAACCAAGTTATATCTGTTTGTAGAGCTATTGGAAAATAAAATGGGATAATGTCTTTTTAAAAAAATCGTTCACAGAGTTTAATAAATGTGATTTTCCCAAGCCCTATTATATCTTCCCATCAAAAGTATGATTTAAAGAGACATTCTAAATCAAGAAGGCAGATGCCATGGGTTATGGCTGTCAGAGTGGTAACCATTTCATGTATTTCAACTAGACCACTTTCATTTCTATGGCCAGTTCTTTAGATTTCCTGAAGTTACACAGTAAATTTTCAAGTACAACTTAAGTTATCTAGTAACTTCTTTCATCATTTTTATTCCTTTATTTCAGTCTATCATTTTAATAAATCAGGTTTTTCACATGTAATAAAAACACAAATGCTTTCAGTTTTGTGTTTTGACTCAATGAAGAGACTGAGTTGAAGTCTGTTGTTCCATGAAGGGGAAAGTACTTTGTGTTTTTAAGATCCCAGAGCTTCTCATGCCCTTCCTTTGGATGATACGCTTTTCAAGGGGAAAACAAAGCTGACCTTGACCCGTTTGCTTGCAGTGGGCATTTTTGTGAATATAAACAGCAGAAACTTGTTCCAGACAGACATCACGTCAATGTGAGCAGACACTCCTGTCCATCAGAAGGCAATCTCCACATTCATAAAGAAAAATCAGTGAGCTGTGGGTCAGGCTTTTAGTGCACACAGTTTTTAAGAAACATAAATGCCCAAAGAATAAGCAACTTACAAGTCACAAAATAGAGAGGAAGGCAGAAATAGGTGTCTGCCTCATTATATCAAACCACAAAGCAGCTGACATTTACTAAGAAGAGGATTATTTGATCAAAACTGTTCAGGAAAGCTTAGACTATCCTATTCACAAGTAACCTTTGAAGAGATTAAGAAGACAAAAGAACAAAAAAGGATATGAAGTATTTAATTGTGTTATTCTTGAATATGTATAACTATTAAGGAAATACAAGATATATAAATAGCACATTATGCAACTATGATTTATTTTATACTTAGATTGGGGAAGGGATTTATTACTATGGTATATCATCAAAAACTAGAAAATAATTGTTTATTTTTCCATAGCAAATGTCTACTCTATAATCATGGAAATACAAATCCTATTAGATACTCAAGTAGAGCTGTCAATTAGAAGAATGATATATGAGCTCTGAGAAGAATCTGTACCAGATATACAAAATTGAAGTTAACAACATACAGGTAGTTTTTGAAAATAACTCTAACATTACTTGTCAGGTAAACCTGCACACTAAGAATGAATTTCTGAAGTATTAATTATCTTAGATCACTGAAAAGTTGAGAGACAAGCTCAGAGAGCACTGAAGGACAACTTGGAGGCATGAGTCAGAGAACACAGGTCTGTTTGAGTGAAATGAGGCTTTCTGTCCACTTGAATGCCACTTCTCAATCTCCTTTGCTGGCTCCTCTGTCTTATTTATTTTTAAGTGTTGGTGCTCTTTATGGTTTGGTTTGGGGGCTTTTAAAGTCTTTAAACTCTCCAAATATGATTCCATCAAATTTTGTATTGAAAATGCCATCTGTAATGTACTGATACTCAAGTTAACACTTCTAGTCCACAGCTATTACTTTAGTTTCAGATTTTCAGATTTTCCCATTTCTTCTCAGATATCTTAAAATATTATTCAATATACTAAAATGGTGCGTCCAGAAAAGACCTTCTATCTATCTTGGTCCCTCCAAATTAAAAAAAAAAAAAAGAGTGTTCCTGGATTACCTTTTCTCTTCTACATACCACTCCAATCTACCAAGTCCTATCAGATCTGAAATACAGCTCAAATCCAGTGACTTATCTATCATCTAGCTTCCATGCTGTTGACTTAGCCACAATTATTGTAGCCTGGACTACTGAAGTCATTTCAAATTCTTTTCCTTATTTCTACTCTTGTCTCCCACAATTCATTTTTCACTTGGCAGCCACACGGATCATTAAAAAAGAAAGAATGAGAAAGAAAATCAATATAATGTGATTATAGAGCTCATATAGTTATCGTTTACCTAAAAACAACTTATCACTTCTTGGAGACCATTAAGCATTAGGAGAACAAAGAAATAGACATACATTAAAAAAAACCCCAAATCCAAAATTACTCAATTGCTGTTTTTCCAGAAATACGAGGAAACAGAAGCTACAACTCCAAGTAATATTTTATTGCTGCTAAGATCTTGCAGAACCACCTGGAAGTGTAGGCAACTGAGTGCAAAGTGCCTAGAGGCTCAGAGGTAACAGATTCCAAAAAGCACAGCACATATACACCCACTAAGTATGAGGACTTTCTTAAAATGTAAAATTTAAAGTTGACATTGGAGCTACGATAAACAGGACTGAGCTCTAGGGAGGCTGGCCTTTGACAGCGGCTGTCAAGGTGATATATCTAATAGTAGTGGAGTATCAAAGACAGTGCCACTGAAACCACCACCTACAATTGAAGATTGCCTTGGACCACAGGGGTGTTTCCCTTAATGCCTGTGAGTGGTGAAGGAACCGGGACAAGGGTATGCAGATCTGGCAGCAGAAACTACTGGATGTCTTAAGCTTTGAGGGCCAAAAGGAAGTTGGCTACACAGGGAAGAAACAGTCTACATCAAAAAGAAGAAGGGGGAGCCCTTTGATTAGAAAGCTACCTGTACCACCAAACAGGAACCTCTTGCAAATAGCTGATTCAATGACAAGTAACAAAACAGCACCGAACATAGTTATACAGCTTAGTTATCAAGATAGTCAACGGAGGGACTTGCCAGGTGCGACAGTGGTTAAGAGTCCACCTTACAGTTTGGGAGATGTGGGTTTAATCTCTGGTCGGGGAATTAAGATCCCACATATTGTAGAGCAACTAAGCCCATGTGATGCAACTTCTGAGCCCATGTGCTCTGGAGCCCGTGAGCCACAACGAGAGGCCCGGTGACACCACTCGAGAGCCACTGCACCCAAATGAGTAAATATTTTTAAAAAGAGAAAAATAAAGCAGATAACTGAGAAAAAGATACTCTATGAAGAAGGTGGTAAAAAGCAGCAAAATGTACTATTTAGGAATGTACTCAAAAGATTCACAATGGAGCACAGTAAAAAAATGTTTTTATTTCACTACACACAAATGTATGAAGTGATTGCCAAGAACAGAAGCTCTTAAAGAAGAAATATAAGAACTCAAGGAAAAGATGTTAGGACAATGAGAAGAGATGAAATATGAACTGGTGGAATCCGAGAGAAAATTCTTTCCCGAGAAAGAAGTAAAATTACTAGAAAAAATAAAAAGGCAAGTTTAAGGGAAGAACATGAGAAAACAGATACAATGGAAAACAGAAAAATAGACTCAGGACAAAAATGGGGAAAGCACAAACAAAATCCTCTGGCACTATTTCATTTATGAACTCTATGGCTCTATTACCTATTCAGAAGTAAAATTCCAAACAACAACAACAAAATCGTATCACTGCCATTCTTCAAACCTTCCAATAGCCACTAACAGATTTTAGAATGAAATTTACATTTTGCCCCATGGCCTGTCTTGCATCACTGGCTTCTACTCCTACCGATTTCAAGTTTTCCCCAGCTCTCATTCAGCCATACTGATGATCTTTTACTTATATTGTTCCATCAACTTCAAACATGGTTCTTCAGAATTTCCTACAGCTGAGTCTTAACATACTGTTACAAAAAGGCTTTTGTCCATCATGTCACTAAGGTATTCTCTTCCATCTTTCTGTTTGTTTCTTCCCTAGCCTATCATAACCATAATTATCTCATTAATCACATTATTTATTTAGATGTTGTTTTCCTCCCTTCACAGAAACGTAAGTTTCCCAAGAACAGAGGCCTTTATAGTCAAGCACCTAGCACACAGTTACTACTTGATAGAGTCTGATGACTAAAGGAAGGAGAAATAGTTTATTTCTAGGGTTTCTTCTAGTGTCAATGTGCTAGTACTAACATCTAGCACTTCACTTTGTAGAGGATGACAGAATCCACCAAAAACACACAACAAACTTCTAGGTCTTCGCACACCTTGAATTATCAAGCTAGTTATTAACTTTGTATATTTACATATCAATCTATGGGCTCCCCCAGTGGCTCAGCAGGTAAAATATCTGCCTATAATGGAGGAGAAGGAGACATAGGAGACACAGGTTCGATCCCTGGATCTGGAGGATCCCCTGGAGGAGGAACTGGCAACTCACTCCAGTATCCTTGCCCCAAAAATCCCATTGACAAGAGGAGCCTGGTGGGCTACATGGGTCACATCACAACTAAGCAACTAAGCACAGCACATCAATCTATATAGCTATATATTCATTTATCCATCCATCGTACTGGTTCATGTTTACCTGGAAGACTATGAGTAGTATAGATTTGGGTACTGAGAATGGTTCTAGAGGAACAGAATATTTAGGTTTGTTTTCTGAATTGGTACCGGGATTTCTCGAATTGACTCTCTAATCTGATTAAAGACATTTCCCATAGTAAAGAGACCACTGATAATACACAGCATGATCTGACACCTGGGTATGCCAAAAATCTCCATTAATCCTCTTTGCTGAGTCACTTGAAAATGAAAGTGAAAGTGAAGTCGCTCAGTCATGTCTGACTCTTTGCAACCCCATGTACTGCAGCCCACCAGGCTCCTCTGTCCATGGGATTCTCCAGGCAAGAATACTGGAGTGGGTTGCCATTTCCTTCTCCAGGGGATCTTCCCGAACCAGGAATCAAACACAGGTCTCCTGCATTGCAGGCAGACATAGGCAGACGCTTTAACCTCTGAGCCACCAGGAAACCCAGACTGAGTCACTTGAGTTGTGTCCAACTCTGTGACCCCATGGACTCTAGCCTGCCAGGCTCCTCTGTCCCTGCGGATTCTCCAGGCAAGAATACTGAAGTGGGTTGCTATGCCCTCTTCTGGGGGATCTTCCTGATCAAGGGATCAACCCTGCATCTCTTAAGTCTCCTGCATTGGCAGGCAGGTTCTTTACCCCTAGCGCCACCTGAGAAGCCCTAGACCCTCTTCATCAACCATTTATTAAGAAATGCCGTGCTGAGTTACTGGGTACATGACACTTTTGAACATTTTAAGAAGAGCAATGACTTAATGAGATTAGCTTGTTGTCCCAATGTCACTGGACAAAGTGGAGAAATAAAAAGATGAGATCAGGGATTCCAACTCCCAATTTAAGCACTGCACACACACACAAAATCTGAAGCCTTTTTGTGTGTCCTGAAGGAGACCTTTGTTTCCTACAGCCTTAGGGCTGAAATTCTTGAAAATCAAAAGCAGAATCTCATTCTGTGACTGACTGAATTACAAAGAAACCTGAATTTCCAGTCTTTTAGGGTACTTAATAATAGCCTTGATTGAAAAAGGATGGGATCCTGTAAATTGGGGACAAATGGGAAGACCCTGATGAAAGTGGAGACATTGAGTCTTTTAAGTCTGATGCACCTTCTTTGCCAAAGATGCTTTCCCAGCTGCAGTGGGAGTAGCCTGCTCACTTCCAGTAGAAGTAGCCTCCCCAACCTCAGGGTAATAAACAGCCTCTGCATTTCCTTTTAATGGGATTAATTTTCATTGCTTGTGTAAACAGTAATTGTCTCCTCTGAGTGAGTTGTCAACCAAAACAATGCTGATTCTCCTCTGGATACACCACCCATTTTTGAATCTAGACTTATACCCAGATTCAAGTCCCAGCAGGCCTCTAAAGGTGAGTGAGGAGGTGCTCTCCACTACTATTTGAGTTTTCAAGCTTATAAAGACGGACCTGGGGAACACGTGTTGGAATAGACACTAAGGTTGTGGTATAATGCTTGAAGAAACAATGCTGAATTAGGATGAATTTATTGATACAGGCTCATCAAGCTGAGATTCTAAATATAATGTTGTAGTTCAAGGAGTCAGAAAGGGCTCAAACAGGTTGGGCGGTTGGCTGAAAGAGGGACCAAAAAGGTGTTCCTTAGTGAGTAAATGAGAAGTTCCTGGTCTGACTTGGTTTAATACAGAGAGAGAGACAGAGAGAGAGAGAGAGAATGCGTGTATGTGTTGTGTGTGTGTGTGTGTGTGTGCGTGTGTGTGTGTGTACACTCTCAGTCCTTTCCAACTTTTTGTGACCCCACGGACTGTAGCCCACCAGATTCCTCTGTCCATGGGGATTTCCCAGCCAAGGATACTGGAGTGGATTGCCATTTCCTTCTCCAAGCGATCTTCCCGACCCAGGAATCAACCTGCATCTCTTGCACATCTCCTGTATTAGCAGATGGATTCTTTACCACCTGGGAAACCTTAATATAAAGGGAGGGATTCAAAGGTTTATGGAGATTAGATGTTGGAGTGGATGTTATTTAAGACATACTCACCCACATTGGGAAGGTCCAGAAGACATACTTTTCACCATTACTGTGAGACAGAAATTTGTGAGCAGAGCTCTGGCATTTTTGAAGAGATTTATGATCACTGTTCTCTGTAGGTCAGTGGAGAATAGTGAAAATTTCCAAGTACAATGAAAACTACTGTCACTAACTAGGATATTTAAATTCAATGGTAGTAACTGGATCCTGGGGTGGCAGGGACAGATGACAGCATTCAGCTGCCTCAAGAAAGGTGCACATAGTTAGTGTCATGGACAGCAGTCAAAGAGCAAGCCAGGCTTACAGCACTGGCTGGTGGGTTATGCTGTTCCTAGGAGTGAAATGGATAGAAAACCTATTATAATTCTCAATTGACCTTTATAAGCAGACAAGTTCTATATCAAGTGAACAAGTCTAACCTGAATCATGAAAACTGAAACTCAAGCCCCCTCAATTGCCAGTATTGAGCTGGTTTGCAGACTCAGAAGTCTTTGAGTAAAGGGGAGAATAGGTCCTCTTGAGGAAGGATCCAGGTACACTGCCCCAATTTTATACTGTCAGTCTTTTCAGGACCTTCGCCAAAGGGACCTACAGGACTTCCCTGGTGGCACAGTGAAGAATCCACATGTCAATGTAGGGGAGATGGGTTTGATCCCTGGTCCGGGAAGATTCTACTTGCCGAGGAGTAACTAAGCCCATGCACCAGAACTACTGAGCCCTTGCTCTAGAGCCTGTGAGCTGCAACTACTGAAGTCTGCACATCGAGAGCCTGTGCTCTGCAACAGGAGAAGCCACCACAATGAGAAGCCTGTATCACAGCAGACTCGCCCCCACTCGTCATGACCTGAGAAAGCCCGAGCAAAGCAAGGAAGACTCAGACAGAAATAAAAATAAATAAAATTATTTTCAAAAGGGGGGGATTTACAGCCTTTTTTCCCCAAGGTAACTATGCACTGGGGAAAAGAAAATGATCAGATCTTTTGGGGACTATTGGATACTGGCTTTAAACTGACACTGATTTCAGATGACCTGAAACATCACTGTAGTCCATCAGAGTAGCGTCTTATGGAGCTCAGGTGATCAATGAGATTTTAGTTTACATCCATTTCACAGTGAGCCCCATTGGGTCTCCGAAACCATTCTGTAGTTATTTCTCCAGTTCCAGAATGTACAATGGGAACATAGGTATTTAGCAGACAGCAGAATCCCCACATTGGTTCCCTGACCTATGGAGTGAGGGCTATTGTGTGACGGTCAAGCAGATTCCACTAGCACTACCTCTAGCTAGGAAAAAAACAAACCAAAAGTAATACTTTATTTTTAGTGTCACTATCAAGAACTTGAAGAATGCACAGGTGGTTATTACCACTACATCCCCATTCACCTCTACTTGGTCTGTGCAGGAGACAGATGGATCTTGGAGACTGATGGTGGGTTATCGCAAACTTAACCTGGTGATGACTCCAATGGCAGCCTGGCTATACCAGAGTCGGTTTTATTGCTTGAGAAAATTAACACATCCCCTGGTAACTGTTATGTAGTTATTGATCTGGCAAATGCTTTTTTCTGCCATACCTGTTGATAAAGCCCAACAGAAGCAGTTTGGTTTCAGTTGGCAAAGCCAGCAATATAACTTCACTATCCTACACCATGGATATATTAACTCTTCAACCAAGTCATAGATATCCTTTCTACAAGATATCACTCTGATTCCTTATACTGATGACATTATGCAAATTGGATCTAGTGAGCAAGAAGCAGCAATTCCTCTAAACTTGTTGATAAGTAATTTGTGTGTTAGAGGATGGAAAATAAAGGCAACAAAAATTCAAGGGACTCCTCTTTGAGTAAAATTTCTAGGGATCTAGGTGCATGGGGTATACTGAGAATCCATTCAAAACTGAAACATAAGTTGTTGTATCTGTTTCCTGCCTCAACCAACAAAAACAAACAAAAACAAACAAACAAACAAAAACAGGCAAAATACTGGGTGAGCCTTTTCGGGTTTTGGAGGCAATATATTCCTCATTTGGACATGTTACTCTGGTGCATTTACCAGACCCCAAAAAACTGCTAGTTTTCAGTGGGGATAGAATAAGAAAAGGTTCTACAACAGGTCCGGGATGCTGTGCAAGCCCTGTTACTTGAGCTATGTAACACAACAGATGCAATTGTAAATGAGGTAAGTGGCAGACAGGGATGGTGTTTGGAGATTTTGACAGGCCTCTGTAGGTGAATCACAGTGAAAGCTCTTAGGATTCTAGAACAAAGTCCTGCCATCCATTACAGAAAACCATTCTCCTTTTGAAACACAGCTCTTGGCCTGTTATTGGGCCTTAACAGAAACTACCATTAACCATCAGATCAGTTCAGTTCAGTCGCTCAGTCGTGTCTGACTCTTTGCGACCCCATGAATCACAGCACGCCAGGTGTCCCTGTTCATCACCAACTCCCGGGGTTCACTCAAACTCATGTCCATCGAGTCAGTGATGCCATCCAGCCATCTCATCCTCTGTCATCCCCTTCTCCTCCTGCCTCCAATCCCTCCTAGCATCAGAATCTTTTCCAATGAGTCAACTCTTCGCATGAGGTGGCCAAAGTATTGGAGTTTCAGCTTTAGCATCAGTCCTTCCAAAGAACACCCAGGACTGATCTCCTTTAGGATGGACTGGTTGGACCTCCTTGCAGTCCAAAGAACTCTCAAGAGTCTTCTCCAACACCACAGTTCAAAAGCATCAATTCTTTGGCACTCAGCTTTCTTCACAGTCCAACTCTCACATCCATACATGACCACTGGAAAAACCAGAGCCTTGACTAGACGGACCTCTGTTGGCAAAGTAATATCTCTGCTTTTGAATATGCTATCTAGGTTGGTCATAACTTTCTTTCCAAGGAGTAAGCGTCTTTTAATTTCATGGCTGCAGTCACCATCTGCAGTGATTTTGGAGCCCCCAAAAATAAAGTCTGACACTGTTTCCACTGTTTCCCCAACTATTTGCCATGAAGTGATGGGACCAGATGCCATGATCTTCGTTTTCTGAATGTTGAGCTTTAAGCCAACTTTTTCACTCTCCTCTTTCACTTTCATCAAGAGGCTTTTTAGTTCCTCTTCACTTTCTGCCATAAGGGTGATGTCATCTGCATATCTGAGGTTATTAACATTTCTCTGGCAATCTTCATTCCAGCTTGTGCTTCTTCCAGCCCAGCGTTTCTCATGATGTCCTCTGCATAGAAGTTAAATAAGCAGGGTGACAATATACAGCCTTGACGTACTCCTTTTCCTATTTGGAACCAGTCTGTTGTTCCATGTCCAGTTCTAACTGTTGCTTCCTGACCTGCATATAGGTTTCTCAAAAGGCAGGTCAGGTAGTCTGGTATTCCCATCTCTTTCAGAATTTTCCACAGTTTATTGTGATCCACACAGTCAAAGGCTTTGACATAGTCAATAAAGCAGAAATAGATGTTTTTCTGGAACTCTCTTGCTTTTTCCATGATCCAGCGGATGTTGGCAATTTGATCTCTTGTTCCTCTGCCTTTTCTAAAACCAGCTTGAGCATCTAGAAGTTCACAGTTCACATATTGCTGAAGCCTGGCTTGGAGAATTTTGAGCATTACTTTATTAACGTGTGAGATGAGTGAAATCGTGTGGTAGTTTGAGCATTCTTTGGCATTGCCTTTCTTTGGGATTGGAATGAAAACTGACCTTTTCCAGTCCTGTGTCCACTGCTGAGTTTTCCAAATTTGCTGGCATATTGAGTGTAGCACTTTCACAGCATCATCTTTCAGGGTAGTGGCCACCAAATTTCCATGCAACCTGAGCTGTCCATCATGAACTGGATGTTTTCTGACACTCCCAAACCAGAAAGCTGGGTATGCATAGCAACATTTCATCAAGTGGAATCAGTATATACATGACCAGGCCCAGGAAGGCTCTGAATGCATGAGTAATTTACATAATGAGGTGGCCCAAATGCTCAGGCCACTCCTGCTCCACTGCCTTCTCTCTCCCCACCAGCATCTATGGCCTCATGATGAGTTCTCTAAGACCAGTTGGCAGAGAAGACATAGGCCTGATTTGCAGACGGCTATGCACAATATGACGGAGAAGGCAATGGCACCCCACTCCAGTACTCTTGCCTGGAAAATCCCATGGATGGAGGAGCCTGGTGGGCTGCAGTCCATGGGGTCACTGAGTGTCGGACATGACTGAGCAACTTCACTTTCACTTTTCACTTTAATGCATTAGAGAAGGAAATGGCAACCCACTCCAGTGTTCTTGCCTGGAGAATCCTAGGAATGGGGGAGCCTGGTGGGCTACCGTCTATGGGTTCACACAGAGCTGGACAGGACTGAAGCAACTTGGCAGCAGCAGCATGCACGATATGAAGGCACCATCCCACAGTGGATAGTTATTACACCATAGACCTTTTCTAGGACATCCCCAAAGGATAGGTGAAGGACAGTCCTCCCTTTGAGCTCTGGTTTTTCATTTTGCTTGGAATGAGAAATGGCAAGATAGCAATTACATACTAATACTAATTCATGGGCTGTGGGTCAATGATTTGGCTGGAAGTTCAGGGTCTTGAAAAAAATATGGCTGAAAAATTGATGACAAGGAAATTTAAAGAACACGTATGTAGATAGACCTCTTTGAATGGGCAAAGAACATGAAGATACTTGTGTTCTATGTGAATGTTCATCAAAGGCTGACCTCAAAAGAGGAGGATTTTAATAATCAAGTGAATGACATGCTCTGTGCACACCAGTCAGCTTTTATTCAGCCAATTCTATCATCATCCAATGGGTTTATGAGAAAAAATGGCCATGGTTGCAGGGATGGAGGCAATGCACAGGATTAACAGCACAAATTTCCATTTCCCAAGGGTGACTTGGTTACACCTATTGCTGAGTGCCCAATCTACCAGCAGCAGAGACCAACACTGTGCCCTCATAGGCACCATTTCTTAGGGTAAGGTAATCATCCAGCTACTTGATGGCCAGTTAATTACCACTTCCACCATGGAAGGAGCAGCATTTTTTTTTTTTTTTTTTTTCATAATGGAATGCACACTCTGGATACAGATTTGCTTCCCTGCCATGCTATACTTCTGTCAAAAGTACCATCTGTAGACTCACAGAATGCCTTATCTGTCATCAGCAGTATTTCACATAGCACTGCTTCTGGTTAAATAACTCACTTCATAGCAAAAGAAGTATGACAATGGGCCTGTGCTCATGGAAGCCAGTGGACTTACCACATCCTCCATGATTCAGAAGCAGATAATTTGAAAGAATGGTAGAATGACCTTTTGGAAACTCTGTAACAGTGCCAGCTAGTCAGCAATATCTTGCAGGACTGGGACGAGGTTCTCTAGAAGGTGTCCAATACATGGTGCTGTTTCTCCCATAGCCAGAATCCACAGGTCCATGAATCAAGGGGTAGAAATAGGCACTGCTCACTACTGCCTTAGTGACCCACTAGCAACATTTTGCTTCCTGTTCCTGTGACCTCAAGCTTGCTGGCCTGGAGACTTTAGTTCCCAAACGAGGAATGCTTTTACCAAGAGAAATCACAACATTTCCATTAAACTGGAAGTTAAGATTTCTATCCAGTTACTTTGGACTCCTCGTGCCTGTTAATCAATAGGGAAAGAAAGGAGTTACTGCGGGACCTGGGGCAAAGAATCCTGAATCCCAAGGGCAGATTGGCATGCTACTCAACAATGGAGATAAGGAAGACTACGTCTGGAATACAGAAGATCCCACAGTCTCTCAGCATTACTATGCCCTGAAATTTAGGTCAATGGAAAATTACAACAACCCAACCTAGGCAGGATTACAAATGGCCCAGAACCTTTAGAAATGCAGATTTGGATCACCCGACCAGTTAAAGAACCAAGAATGGCTTAGATGCTTGCTCAAGGCAAAGGATATACACAAAGAGTAGCAGAAGGAAATGATAAATACCAGACATGACCAGTTACAGAAACAAAGACTATAAGATGATTCCCTCACACCCTTATTTTGTTATGAATGTGTATGTGTGTATTACACACACTCTTCTGGAAAAGTAGTGTGTTTTGGGTTATATGCAAAATAGTTATATCATGATAGGCAGAGCTATGATCTTTTTATAGTCTTGGAGATTAAGTATGATTAAAGATATATATGGATATCAAGTCAGCAAGGGGTGGACTTGTGATGGTTAATTTTATCTGTTAACTTGATCGGGCCATGGGGAGGTCAGATATTTGGTTAAAGATTAAACATTATGAATATGTCTGTGAGGGTATTTCTGGATGAGATTAATATTTTTATCAGTAGACAAGTAAAATAGATTGCCCTCCCCAATGTGGATGGGCCTTATCCCATTTCTTGAAGGCCTGAAAGTGAAAGTCCCTCACTTTCACTACTCTTTATGACCCCATATGCTGCTAAGTCGGTTCAGTTGTGTCCGACTCTGTGCAACCCCATAGATGGCAGCCCACCAGGCTCCCCTGTCCCCGGGATTCTCCAGGCAAGAACACTGGAGTGGGTTGCCATTTCCTTCTCCAATGCATGAAAGTGAAAAGTGAAAGTGAAGTCGCTCAGTTGTATCCGACTCCTAGTGATCCCATGGATTGCAGCCTACCAGGCTTCTCTGTCCATGGGATTTTCCAGGCAAGAGTACTGGAGTGGGTCACCATTGCCTTCTCCGTGACCCCATATAGTCCATGGAATTCTCCAGGTCAGAATACTGGAGTGGGTAGCCTTTTCCTTCTCCAGGGGAGCTTCCCAACCCAGGGATCGAACCCAGGTCTCCCACAGTGCAGGCAGATTCTTTACCAGCTGAGCCACAAGGGAAGCCCAAGAGTACTAGAGTGGATAGCCTATCCTTCTCCAGTGGATCTTTCCAACCCAAGAATTGAACCTGGGTCTCCTGCATTGCAGATGGATTCTTTACCAACTGAGCTATCAGGGAAGCCCCTTGAAGGCCTAAAGAGAATGAAAAAGCTGAGTAAGGGAGAATTTACTCCCTCTGCTCAATTATTACCTCATGAGCAGGGATATTTTTCTTCTGTCTTCTGACTTGGACTCCAACTAGACATTACATCATTTACATCATTAGCTCTCCTACTTCTCATGCCTCCAGACTCAGACTGAAACTATACTATTGGTTTCTGGGTCTTCAGCTTGCCTACTGTGGTTCTTGGGACTTCTCAATCTCCATAATTGCATGACCCAACTCCTTATTACTACACACACACACATATACACAGACATCGTACTTATACATATGAAGTCCACAGAGAAATTCTATATTTTTACTATATTTTATTGGTTCTGTTTCTTGGAGAACCATAACACATACTCAACATAATTAAATAAAATTTAACATAATTGTATGTAAGTTGAGTGTCAGTTGCAATATCTAATTAAACATACATTAATATTAATGTAAGTCTTGAAAATATTGGGGAGGAAACAAAAGTGCTTAACAGTTAAAGTGGTTGCAGAAATCTTGCCAACAACTCCGCTCTTATAGGAATTATAATTAAAGCTAGCCCTTCAGAATCCCCTTCCCTAATCTTCTCCCCAGAAAGCTGGTTTATGATTGTTCTTGTGTCCTTGTGACTCATATTTAGGGTCTGGAATACTGGGTTTGAATGAGCCAGAGGTCTAGAAGTTTTCTGGTATAATTTAGGCTGCAGCATATATTTTTTCCTGATTTTAAGTATATTTTTATGGATAGCTTTACTGGAATTTTTCAACATAAAAAAATCCAATAGCTATTTGATGGAAAAACATTTTTCTAAAGTCTTATTTGCTCACTTGCTCTTATAATAAGTGAAAACTATTATAGTTTTTTTTTCTTATAATGATAGGCCCAGTACCTCTTAAGATTTTAGTCATTTCAATAGCAATAAAACCGATATAGCAAACTTTATGTAATGATAACATTGTTTACTTTTCCTTTAAAAAATATTCCGGTATATCTTTTGTTCCATGAGGACAGAAGAGTTTCTAGAGAATTTATGCAAAGTAAATCACTCACACCTGCATAATTAGACAAGCTGAGCAAAAGAAACTCAATGTGAGAGTATATTTCTGTTCAGTTCAGGAATTACACACTTTCAGGAAATAGAAATAAAATTCCTCTAAGATACATAGCTACTAATAGCTTTACTCCTAACTACTTTATGTTATCAAGTTTATCCTTAAACCCAGAAAGTAGATATAATCCTAATCTTATAGGCAATGATAATAAATCTTTGAAAAGTTAATAAACTTGCTAAAGATAACTGTAACACCAAAATCAAAGTCCCCAGTGACTAATGTCTGATCTTAGCCCTACTTTGCCAACAAAGGTCCCTCTAGTCAAGGCTATGGTTTTTCCTGTGGTCATGTATGGATGTGAGAGTTGGACTGTGAAGAAGGCTGAGCGCTGAAGAACTGATGCTTTTGAACTGTGGTGTTGGAGAAGCCTCTTGAGAGTCCCTTGGACTGCAAGGAGATCCAACCAGTCCATTCTGAAGGAGATCAGCCCTGGGATTTCTTTGGAAGGAATGATGCTAAAGCTGAAACTCCAGTACTTTGGCCACCTCATGCGAAGAGTTGACACATTGGAAAAGACTCTGATGCTGGGAGGCAATGGGGGCAGGAGGAGAAGGGAACGACAGAGGTTGAGATGGCTGGATGGCATCACTGACTTGATGGACGTGAGTCTGAGTGAACTCCAGGAGTTGGTGATGGACAGGGAGGCCTGGTGTGCTGGGATTCATGGGGTTGCAGAGAGTCAGACACGACTGAGTGACTGAACTGAACTGAACTCAAGACTATCTTACTTTAGTGACTTTCTCCAAAGATTAAAGATCAAAAGAAAAAAAGAAAATGAAGTCGCTCAGTCATGTCTGACTCTTTGCAACCCCAACCCCATGGTATGTGCCTGCCAGGCTCCTCCATCCATGGGATTTTCTAGACAAGAATACTGGAGTTGGTTGCCATTTCTTTCTCCAGTTTTCAATTAACCCAGAACATGGCTCAATTTCTCTCCTTGGACTCCTCTGATTTTTTCTTTTGCTTTTAATGCAATAGCATCTGTAATAATTTAGAAATCTATTAAAATACATAGCTGAAGATTATAAAATGTGCTTTGTCTACATGTATACTATATGAGAGACAAAGAAAGATGCCTCTCCAATACAATTAGTCAATGACAGAGCTGGGAATTAAATTTTTAAAAATTCTGTTCATCTCTTCAAATGTAGATTGATCCTTTTTTTTTCCCCCCACAGGCTATTTTTCACATTTGAATTCAAGATAAGTGATGTAGTGACATAATGTAATTTTCTTTCATTGCCCTCAGTCTTTGATTAAAGAACTCACAGCCTTGCTTTGAAAAGCAGACTTTTTCAGTGACTCATTAAACTAATCATGAACTTTATTCTGTTTCCTTTTATGATAGTACTTACATCCTTGACCTCTTCTGAGAACATCATATAAAAGGTTAATAATGCTATATTAATGAGCATATAAAACAGGTGTCATAATAATCAATCCTAAAGAATTTATATAAATGAGTATATCCAGGGTCAATTTAACAAATATAAATCAGTAAGTCTGCAAAAGACTAGAATTCCAAAAATGCAAACCTTCTCCTACATACCATAAATGAAAAATCAAGGGATAAGGAAGGTGAGAAAAGTATTGCCCCATAACCAGTATGAAAGAATCATTATTCGCCCAAGAAAAGAGTGGATTACTTTTTCCCTTGAAAGTTTGTCCTTTCAATTATCAGTGACCCTTAAAAAGGCCTGGCTTTTTAAAGAGGGAGTGGTCTGGTCAGTCATGCCTGAAGCTATTTTTCAGGTTAGTTAAGTATCAAAAATCTTGGAGTAGCCCTCTTGAGTATATCATTATCTGCTCCCTCAGAGTGAGAGTCAGAGTTGTCTAACTCAGTGATGCAGGGTCTGGACCTTAGCAATAACTATATTGGTATCTCAGTTACTAACTAAAAAGAAAAAGTCACTAGAGTTATAACCTTGGCCATTAGCTTTTGCTTTTGGCAAAAGCAACCTTAGCTTCTAACAGCTTTCTGGAGTTGGTTAAAATGCAGGTTACGTACACTTATTTATACTATATATATATACATATACATACACACACACACACACGGTGGGTACATATGCATACAGAATAAGGTCTCCTTAACTCAAATTATGTGAGTGAATATATCCTTTTTAATTTGTTCCCTTTTCTTGTTATCCAATTATTATACCAGTCTGGTATATCAGCTACAAAACTGGATATTCACTGGGGCACCAAAGGAGAAAGCAAAACTGATAAGAGGAATGTAGATTTTAATTAAAGGGCAGAAAGTGAAGCATTTTTCATGGTTAACAATAGAAATGCTTAGATTCTTGACTCTCTTCACTGAATTTTTTTCTTCCTACTGTTAAATTTAATTTAAAACATAAGGGAATTTTACTGCTGGGAAGGTTTATAGAAATTGCTTACAAAATACATTGAGATGTGCATATTGGAAATTAAGAAAGGTATCATAAAATTAAAAAAAAATGAGAGAAAACACAATGAACATTATAAGCATAAGCACAGAGAAATCTATGCTTTCATCTTGGAGGTAAAAAGCCAAATTGGATAATTCTGAATAATCCAAAAGTATCACTGAATTCATATTAATGAACTTAGATAACATTTCATCTCATGATTATTAATTGAAAATATTTATGTCATATTTTCAATTTATCTTACAAGCACTTCTCTTGAATTCCTTGAAGTATCTTTGAATAAAAATTATTTTATTTGAGAATGGTATACATGCAGATATAGACAATAATTTCAAGGTAACCTTGGTCCCTCAAGCAAAACAAAATCTTAATGTTCCATCTAAGAAAATCTAAATCTTGAAGATCTAAAGAGTTGGACTTAAAAACAAGCAGATATCTCAAGAAAAAGAAAATAAAACTTCTGGGTTATTGTGAAAAGTTCATGAATATTTTCCATAGACATAAAGCCAAGGGAAGCCAGACAATGAGAAGCACCTTTCCCTCCAAATTTCTAAAACCTGAAAAGCTTGATTTGTAACACAAACTCAGAGGTGTTTACTGGGTGGATCAGGTATTATATATGATATGCATATGATAGCATGATTTAAAGCCTGCATACTTATTAAATCACTTGTCCCTGACACTTACAATTCCTCAGCAGATATTATATTTACCAAAAAAGAGGAACCATACTTCTTACCACATAATCTTTGAATGCACACATATCGCTTAAGGGCTTTCCAGGTGGCACCAGTGGTAAAGAACCTGTCTGCCAGTGCAGGAGACACAAAAGATTCAGGTTCAATTACCGGGTTGGGAAGATCCCCTGAAGGAGGAAATGGCAACCCACTCTAGTATTCTTGACTGAGAAGTCTAGTCAGTTGATGGATTCATAGTCGGACACAACCAAATACACACACACTCACACGCACACATAGCTTAAATCTCATTTCCTGCCATTTCTTTCTATTCTATCCTCACTGAGCTATTGCTACATAATACAGCTGGATCTTTGCCCATAAAATTCTCACCGCAAACCATTGTCTCTCCGGGAAACTTCTACTCATACCTGAAAGTCAAATTCATCTTTCTACTGCTCCCTGAATTTTCTTATAGCATTTTATACATACATTTTCTAAGTTACTTAAGAAACTATCTGGTAACTGGTTATTATGCCTTCCATACTAAATTATATGCTCCACAATGACAGGGCCATTCTCAAACATGAATGTACCTCTAATGCCTATTATATGGCTTGACACATATTTAGAAAAAAAAAATCTTGATTTTTCTAGTAACTGAAAAATATTCTTTGACCATTTCTTTATTCCATAGTGTACCTAATATAAGCCTTAATCAACAACATAAAATTAAGTTCATATTGGAAACATATGATTGAGTCCAAACCAATAATGTTCAAATTAACATCTGATTGAGATCCCTAATGCTGAAAATTGCCTTAGCTATTCAACATGAATGAAAGAAGGAAGTTCTTGTTAGCTGATTAGAGAAATTATTTCTGTCATGGTATTAGCCGGAATTGAGATCTAGAACAAGTTTTCATTTACCAATATTTCTGAAATAATGGGCTTGGCACTCACTTTAGAATTTTTAGAAATATGCCCTTTACTAACTACTCTTGGTTCCTTTCAGTGGTTGTCAACTGGGAGCAGAATCATCAGCCCTAGGAGGGATATTTGCAAATGTGGTGTAGGGACACTGGTTGTCACAACATTGGAGGATCCTAGTGGCATTTAGCTGCCAGGAGATTATACCTTGTAATGCTTGGGAAAACCTACATTAAAAAAAAAATGTCCCCCCCCAAAACCAAAATGCTTCATTATGTAATACAAGTGATACAAGAGTTATTTTGTATAAATTTGAATTACTAACTTCTGCAGATTTTATTATACCATGGGATACATTCCAATCTCATGTTAGTCTATGCATGTAATGACATTTCATTGTCACACACAGTTCTTAGAATTGTTAACCAAGTAGAAGCTTTATTGGAAAATTGTAAGAAAAAAAAAAATAGATAACCCTCCTTCAGCACATTTCCAGGTTGCTCTGAAAACAAGAATTTCATGGATGAATTACTAATAGAAACTACTTTTGTTGCCCAATTTTCTTCCTTTGCTTGCATACTTCAAAGACCAGTTTCCTTTGAAATTGATCAAGGTTTACTTCCTCTCTCTGTGGCAATTAAAGTTACATACCATACATTATTGACGTACATGGCTAATGGTGTTTCCAGAAATCTCTAATAATTTTATCCTCTAAGAGGGAAAGCAATAAAGCTAACATTTGAAATCAGATATGTGTAGTGTGTCCTTAAAATAAGTATATTAAATAGAGAAAGAAATTAGGCATGGGCTTTATTGATAGATCTGAGTTTGAATTCTAGCTACAACATATTTCATAAATATAACAAAGGATCTGAAACAGAAAAATGGCAGATAAGATGAATAATGTCAAAGAAAACAAACACTTTATCAATAGTTTTAAACATCTGAAGAAAGACTAGGCTAATGAAATGAAGGGCATCCATTTATTAGTGAATAGCTAGCATTAATTTGTGGAGAAGGCAATGGCACCCCACTCCAGTACTCTTGCCTGGAAAATCTCATGGACGGAGGAGCCTGGTATGCTGAAGTCCATGGGGTCGCTAAGAGTTGGACACGACTGAGTGACTTCACTTTCACTTTTCACTTTCCTGCATTGGAGAAGGCAATGGCAACCCACTCCAGTGTTCTTGCCTGGAGAATCCCAGGGACGGGGAGCCTGGTGAGCTGCCGTCTATGGGGTCGCACAGAGTCGGACACGAATGAAGTGACTTAGCAGCAGCAGCAGGGGCATTAATTTGAGGAAAGAAGACTCAAAGCACCTATCCTAAAGATTTTGGTTTAATTGGCAGCAATATCATAAAGTATTAATAATTCCATCTGATGAGTTAAGGACACTTGCCCCTTTAGATCACCAATAATCCCATTTATATGGTTCCCTTCATACTAAGTACATTTCTACTTTGTCTTTTCATACTGGTTTTCCTAACTGACCAGATGATCTAAGAACTGTGATTTAGTTGGCAGTCTTAATTCTCATTATGGATTAATAACTGTCTATTTGGTTTATATGTAGTTTTGTTACTGAAACTTACTCAAATAGATTTCAATTTGACCAATTCCATATATATGAGGAAAACTGTATTTCTGGAATAAATACTATCAATTGGCTATTTGTACAGATCCCACCAGATCCCCACTGACTGGTAAGTGACTCCTATTCAGAAATCAACTTGCATTTTCTATAACTGCAGCAACAAACAGAAAATTTGGAGAAAAATCCCTGGGTAATTATATTAGATCCTTTAGCTTTGTACACCAATGGAATATTCAAGTTTAGTGTCCTAGAGAATCAAAAACAAAACAGCAAAACCGATAAGTCGAACACAGATTTGGATGATTGAAAAGTGAAGAGCCGGCCAAACACTTTAGATAGAGAAACAAGAAGTGCTATTTTGATTTCACATAGATACTTCACATCTTGAAGTGGATAATCCCTTTCATTTGAGCGTGTGTGCTGAGTCTCCAGTCATGTCTGGCTCTTTACAACCCTATGGATTTTAAAGCTCTATGGAAGCCCAATAAAATCACACCTCTTTTCACTTTCAAGTAGCAAAGGATCAGAGTTGTAAAATATGTTGGAAAGTAACAGTTGCTCAGTCGTGTCCAACTCTTTGGAACCTCATGGAATACTGGAGTGGGTAGACTTTCCCTTCTCCTGGGGATCTTCCCAACCCAGGGATTGAACCCAGGTCTCCCGCAGTGCAGGCGGATTCTTTATGGCTCATCCACCAGGGAAGCCCAATACAGCAGTGGGCGGCCTACCCCTTCTCCAGTGGATCTTCCTGAACCAGGAATTGACCCGGGGTCTCCTGTATTGCAGGCGAATTACCTACCAACTGAGCTATCAGGGAAGCCCAACATATGTTGGAAGGAGTAGGCAAATGAGCCAAAAAACTTAAAGGGGTTCAGGAATTAGAGAGATAACTAGTGAATCAAGTTGTTCAACATTTTCAGGATGGACTGAGCAACGACTAAGAAGAAGGAAGTTTTCAGTTTAGTTTTAGGTGTGAAAGACAAACGCCAAGGGGAAAGAGGAGGTATTTTGCATAGAACAAAAGCACATAAATAGAAGGCTCAGTGATAAAAATGAGAAAATGAAGTTTTGGAATCAATAGCAAGTAAATATTTCTAATCGCAAGCACTGCCTAACAAATTACGACTACTACTTTTTGTTGTTGTTGCTCAGTTGCCCAGTTGTGTTCAAGTCTTTTCTGGATTCCATGAACTGGGATTTTCCAGGCAAGAATACTGGAGTGGCTTGCCATTTTCTTTCTCCAGGGGATTGAACCTGAGTCTCCTGCCTGCATCTCCTGCATTACAGGAGGATTCTTTACTGCCGAGTCACTGAGGACAACTACTGCTCCTGCGTAAATCACTCATAAGAGAAGGCAACCAACAACTTGAATTCCCGGGAGATGTTTTCAAGAGCTATTTCAGTCCAAAGGAAAAACTCAGTTAAAGTCAAAGTAATTCTTAAATCTTTTAGGTCAAAGTAGTTTTTATAAAAATTTTGGTTTTGATTTTTGTTGTAGCATATACTTAACTTAGAAAGGATACTAACTATTCATCCAGAAATGTCTTAAGTTGACAATGTTAGTAATAGAAACGTAGGATGTAGATAGGTGTTTAGGTAGTCAGATAAAATTATGGACATAGATGTAAGAGTGAACAGAAAACCAAATGAAAAGATAAAATTAGCTTAAACCCTCTAAAAATTAATTGATTTTTAAAATTCTTTAACAATTGCATTAAGTGTCTTGTGTTATAGTAAGATCTGCTATTTCCTCTAAGCTTTATTGTGAATGATATAAAGTATTTTGAATGAGAGAAATACACATTTTTTTTTCAGGGTTTCCCAGATGCAGGCTTATCTTAGTTAGCACAGTGTTTCTCACACTTGGCTAGAAATCAGTATTCCTGGGATACTTGTTAAAGGAACAAATTCCCAGGATCTATACCAACTCCCTCACAGGAAACAGAAGTCTATCAGGGCAGGAGTCTGAGAATAGGAAGTTTTAAAAAGCACCATTGAGATTCGTATGGTTCCAGGATTCAGTGTAACAGCATCCATAAATACAGGAGAATGAGTTTCAATATGAAAGCTTTTTCTAAGAGTCAATCTCAGTTTTGGGGAAACTGGGATAGTAAGTGGTAGACTTTATCTGCTGGGTATATATTCAGTTCAGTTTCCTTTGAATGGCCTAAGGCCTACTGACTATATTTAAACCTCTGCTTAAGTGCTAGAGGATGGGGCAGGGTAAAAGGAGGTAGAGAGATACCAAACACCACCACCGAAAGACAAGACTCCTGCCTACAGAGAGCTTATAGTCTGGTTTGGCAAACGAATAACAAAGACAAATCAAATCTTATGTAAGGCAGTATATGATAAAGCATTTGGAAATTGAGGAAGTACAACGATAATGTAAGAAGAAATTGTGGAAATTGATGAACAGAAACATCAAGTGACCTACCACTCAAAGTCAACAGAATTACCAAGAGGAAGGAAGGTACTTTCCATTGCCAAAGACCACTTTACTACCGAGCAGGAGGTATTCTCCTCACCTGGCAACAGCCCAGACAATGAGAGACTGTCACAGCTTAGCCAGTGAAATGCAAGTACACTTCAAGCTCCTAGTTACTACCTTCCACTGGACTCTTTGTATATAATAGCCTGTCTGAACTCCTCCTCTACTCTGTAGCACAGTATTCCTCTTTCTTTTCTCTAGCCTTGTCTGTGGTCACCACAGATTGCATGCCCCAGATCACAAATCTTTGCTGTTAGGAAATAAACCCATTTTGCTGGTAAAATAACTAGCTGTTTTATTGGTTTAGGTCAGCATAATGATATCGGTATGGACTTGATTTGAATCACAGGTAAGAGACTGATGGATTCCTGTAGCTAATTTCGTCCAGAGAGGATTTTTGCAATACAAACTTTTGAAAGGTAACATTGCAACACCTGGGTATTCACCCTACTCAAAGAAATGAACACAGTGAAGAACAGAGGCAGGATTAAGTGTAGGAAGCCATCAAGTCACGAAGGAGGCCAATGAAGCAAAGCAACATAGAACCTTTGCTTCTCTTCTCTCTGTCCTTCACTGTTTTGTTATAGTGTTCTCCCAATCAGTATTATTAGGCCGTAGAAAGAAATGCTGTGCCCTTACATGGTTTCAAGATGGGGGCATATGAGGAATCCCCAGTGATTACTGGAGGATACTGGGGGTGGGTAGGAAAGAAGGTGACGGCTGAGAGCAGATGACTCAATGATAACTACAGACAGTTTGTGTTAAGTTACTTAAGTCATGTCCAGCTCTTTGAGACCCTATGGACTGTAGCCTGCCAGGCTCCTCTGTCCATGGAATTCTCCAGGCACATATACTGGAGTGGATTGCCATACCCTCCTCCAGGGATCTTCCCAACCCAGGGATTGAACTTGTGTCTCTTATGTCTACTGCATTGGCATGTGGGGTTTATTTTTATTTATTTATTTTTTTTTACCACTAGTGCCACCTGGGAAGCCCACAGAGAGTTTAATAAACTCAATTTTCAGTCTAAACTAGGAGGTACTAGGGATTTATTTGCAGACTGTAGATATTTTAAGCAACTCTGTAATACTGCAGAGAATGAAGCAGCCTACAAAATTATGTGTTTATACAGTATCCTCTAAGACTGTCAAATTGGTTTCTCAAGACTACCACATTATCATCTTAAAAAAAAAATTGATTTATAGCTAGAGTCAGAACTTGGTATCAGCACTCAATTTAGTTTCAGGATGTGTTTCTGACCTACTGTTGTGAACACTTGGAAAACATTTGCTCCATGTTTGAGCAAACTATGTGTTAATTTCTTTTCTTCCTCCTCCTCCACACATTTCCTCTCTTGCCTCAGCAAATGTGAGATTTGAACAGAAGGTCTTGAAGTTCCCAGTTTTATGCATTCTTGAAACAATTTTAAAACACATTTTATATTTAAAAATTTCTTCCTTTTGATGTCAAGAAGTGCCCTGTGGGGCTGCTGTGTATGGAGGCCTTTTTGTCTCCCATTTCCTTTAGGCAAGGAAATGACCTTCTCTGAGTTCCAAAGGGTAGAACAGTTGGTAATCAAGAGAGGAGCAGCCAGGAAACCACCTGAGGCAAGACTAAAGGGATCAGAGAGGTTAGGGGACCCGACCACCTTAGACCCTGCATGCACCCTAATCTTGCCGGCAACCCCACCCTTTTGAAATTTTGCAGAACAAGAATGCAGGACTGTTACTGCCTTGATCCTTATCTTATACCCTGCCTGACCATTTAATCTCTCCCTACTCACAGGGAGCGGGGCACAGTCTTGAGGCATTAGCCTATCGTGTCCCCACTTTGCCTGACACAGTAATAAAGCCATTCTTTCTTTCTCTATGGCTCTGTCTCCGTATTTCTGTTTGGCATTGGAGCAGAGAGAGTCTGCTCCAATATTTTGGCAACACCTTCACCCTCCTCCCCCTGTACCTACCAATGAATAGCTTCAACTAAAATGGCATTAACGTCACGTTTCTCTCCCAGACTCAATACCCTAAGATTCCTTGATTAGAATTCTTTCTAACAAGGGCTCTCTCTCTCTCTCTCCCCCAAGCTATCTGAGCCTGAGCCCCTTTGGCTGATTTGCTCAGTGCTATGGTTCAGTCTGTAAAGAATCTGCCTACCATGCAGAAGATGTGGGTTTGATCCCTGGGTCAGGAAGATCCCCTGGAGAAAGAAATGGCAACCCACTCCAGTATTCTTGCCTGAGAAATCCCATGGACAGAGGAGCCTGGTGGACTATAGTCCATGGGTTCAGGCACGACTTAGCTACTAAACCACCACTACATGGTTAATCCTGATTTCCATGTCTTTGTTGAACAGACATATAGGAAGGGGTAAAGTTGGATGGCAGTGCCAAAAAGGATTGAATAAAATTCCACTTTTTATTTTTAAATAGCATCTTGAGAGCAAGTTTCACCCCCATTTAGCCCCCTATATGGCAGCAATCACATAGGAGCACACAGTCCTCATCATTTATGAACTACCAGCTGGTCCACAATCAGCCCCCTTCAGATGTAACCACCCACAGGTCAAGAGCTAGCAGTGGGTCCTAAACTCCCTCAATAATCCACAGAGCAGCAGTTCTCACTGGGTTCCTCTTTGCAACAAGCTCTACTTTTAGGATGTGTCAGAATTCAGAAGGAGAGAAGCCAAAGCAATTCTTACATAACCATCTGACCTGACTGCCACCCACGGTAATCTCAACATTTTCAGAAATGAACACATGAACAGTGCTCACTGTACGTGTTATGCCAGGCCCTCTTCAGAGCAGTTTGTACTGACTCACCCGATCCATTCGATCCTCAGAAGAACCATAGGAGTAGCTACCATAATTATGACCAATTTACAGATGAGGACACCGACATATAGAGAAGTTAAACAATTTACTCAACATCATACAGATAGTAAGGTTTCCAGAAGAGGGAAATTAAGTCTTTTACCCAAAAGAACAGCTAATTTGATTTTCAGAAAAACCATGTGAATCAAATCAAATTAATAAATATTTTGCAGATTCTTTTCTGTTTTCTATGCTTATAATTTATTCATCTCTAGAATATGCGGTTAGGGCTAAACTATAAGCCAACTCTAGATAACAAGAGGCAGTAGGGTAGATAAGAAGATAGGTGCTGAAATTCTGAAAAAGGTCACTGGTGGCAGCCTTTTGGTGAAGTTGTAATACCAGGAGGATCAGACTAATGTCTAGAAAATTCCTTCTAAAAATCCTTTGTCTTTGCTATGGATTAAATTGTAACTTTACTAAAGCAACAAGAACTCTTAGACTTATCTTGTTCTCACCTATTGGCAGGTGGAAGATATGAGACACTCTCTCCTGAAGACTTGATGGAAAAGAGAGGAAAGAAAAATTAAAAGCAAGAATAAGTTAGCAGTAAAAACTCTAGAGTTTGTGCTTTAAGAGAAACTAATAAAATGAATAACCACTAGTTAGCCTAAGAACAAAGATACAGAAAGTACAAATACTGATTGTGTTTTGATAAGGGAAAAGAATCACAGCTATAGAGGAAATTAAATGTTTGAAAACCTAGATAAAACGATTGATTTTCTAGGAAAACAAGCTATGAAAATTGACTTAAGAAGTAATGAAAATCCTAAACAGGTCAATAATCATGGAGGATATTAAGAATGTTTTCAAAGAGCTACTTCTTGAAGTAGTGCCAAACATGGTTTCAAAATTAATTTTAAAAAGTAATTCCTATGATAGTTAAGGTAAGTCAGAATATAACAAAATACAATAAAGGAAGATTCCTAATTGTTTTATAAACCCAGAGTAACATTTATACCAAATCATGAGAAAGTTAACACATCCAAGTGACAAAACTACACTAATTTCACTTATTATGATTAATGGGGGGTGGGGATAACTAAACAAAATCCAGCAGTATATTGAGAATAATTCAGTATGACCAAGTTTAATTTATTGTTGGAAATCCAAGATATTTCAGCAGTAGCATAGCAATAATTGTAAATGACTATTAGAACTGATCAACAGGAAAAGATCATATAATCCCTTTACTAGATGCTTAAGAGGTATTTGATGAAAGCCAAAATTTCCTTAATAAATGAGGATTGTGTGATGCTTTAACATGAATTTATATCGACGCATGCACACTAAATATACATTTGATATTTAGACTTGATGGTGACATTCTGGAAGTACTGCAAATAAAGTCATGATCAAATTAAGAGTAACTTATCATTAAAGCTGTTTATTATTATTCTGGAGGTACTGAAAAGTTGGACACTAGTACTATGAATATTTAAATAAATAAGGAAATACTATAACCATTAAAAGTTGATATGATTTTTAGTACAAAACCCAAATAAAATAATTTTGAATTTGACAAGAGAACTTACTAAGAATGTTTTATATTCTAAACAATGACTCAGAAGAAAATTTAATGAAAAAAAATCCTAATTTCTATGACAAATAAAACCACAAAAATTGTGGAGAATTAACTTAAGAAATATAGAGGTTGTATAAATTATGAACTAATGAAGACCTGAACAGGAAACATATTTTGTTCTTGAACCAGATAATTCAGTGTTGTAAAGCTATTTATGTTTCCTACATGCATCTAGAAATGAGACACTGCCCTCCCATTAAAATTCCAACAAAACTATTTTAGGATTGATTTGGAAGAATAAATATAGAATGATGCGCAGATAAATCTTAAGTGTAATCAGGACTTAATAAATCTATCAAGTATAAAGACCTAGAATGATCAATAGAGTATGAAAATGAAATGAAAGTGTTAGTCCTTTAGTCACATTCGACTCTTTGAGACCCAGTGGATTATGGCCTGCCAGACTCTTCTGTCCATGGAATTCTCCAGGCAAGAATAATGGAGTGGGCTGCCATTCCCTTCTCCAGGGGATCTTCCTGACCCAAGGATTGAACCCAGGTCTGCATTGCAGGCAGATTCTTTATCATCTGAGCTACCAGACAAGTCCCCAATACAGTATGGCATCGACTAGAAAATAGATTAGTGGAAGAGAAGAGAGAGCTCCAAAACAAACCCAAGTATATGTAGGAATTTAATGTGTATAAAAATGACATCTTAATTTCATAGCTATTAAGCTATTAACTGTCAATAGGATGAGTGGAAGCTATTTGAAACAAATAAAGTTAGGGCCTTTGTTTCTTACACAAAATTCAGAGTGGATCAAATATTTAAAGGTAAAAAATGAAAATACAAATATTCTAGGAGAAAATTTAAGTGGATATAACTGCTGATAGGAAATGTTTAAAATATGACAAAACCACTGATAATTTAAAGAAAAACAAAAATTACCTATTAGCTTAAACAACAACTTGAGAAGAAATTGACTTCAATATAACTGATTTCAATAGAAACCAAAGGACCAATATCCATAATATATAAAATGCCTAAGTATCAATGAGGAAAAGGATTATAATGTACAATGCTCAAGATTATTAAGGGAGCTATAAAACCTTAATCAGAGAGCTCACTGTCATATGATAAGACATTTATTGCTTCTGGGAGTTTAAATTAGCACACTCTCCTACAAGGATATCTGGTAATATCTAGTAAAATAAATATCAATAATTTTGACCTAGCAATTCACTTAGTAAATATTTGGACCCAATCAGAAAAACATTTCTGCCCCCCTCCCCCTTGCCAATTGTCACGTTGGAAACAGCCTGAATGCCCATTTGTGAGGGTTGCATATAGATGTTATGGTATATCACTATACATGGAGATAGTTTTCCATGTGTGGAAACAGTAATAATTCTAGTATATACTATGTATATTAGAATTATATATTGTATAATTATAGAACATAGGCCTTGTCTAGATTATTTTTGCTATAACCCAGAACATTGATGTTCAATAAATGTTTGCGTGTCAAATTAACAAATGTGTTATATGTTAAAAGTAAATTATAAATGGCATGCAATGTAAAATATTTGTATAAAAAGTTTATCTCATTAAAAGTAATATAGTAGTCTTTAAGATATTTTCACTTTCTAATTTATCAATGTCTAAAATTTTCAGATTTTAATAATAAACATGCAATCATCTATGATTAAAATATTAAGAGCAGAGAGTGCTTCTCTATTCCTCTATACTGGAGCTACACTATTTGGTGCCACCTAAACTTAAATTTGTTGTGATTAAATTAGCATCAGATAGTGGGACCCTGTATTACAGAACAATGTTATATTCTTGGAAGGGGGAAAAAAAGAGGATGCTTAAGAAATTTTCATTAAAAAAAAGCAAATATGATGAAGATAAGATTTCTTGAGTGGGCATTGACCAAGCACCTTCACACACATTCACTTAATTCTCATATTATGACTTGTCTTTTACGGATGAGAAGAATGTTCAAAAAGAATAAAGAATCCATAATCAGTCACAGAAAATTAACACTTGAAGTTGCTTTAATTACTTCATTCTATTTCTGTGTGCTAAGTCACTTCAGTTGTGTCTGACTGTGTGGTCCTATGGACTGTAGCCCACCAGGCTCCTCTGTCCATGGGATTGTCCAGGCAAGAATACTAGAGTGGGTTGCCATGCCCTCCTCCAAGGAATCTTCCTGATTCAGGGATTGAACCCGCGTCTCTTACGTCTCCTGCACTGGCAGGCAGGTTCTTTTCCCCAGCAGCACCTGGGAAGCCCTAGCGCTATGACAAATACCACCATGTAGCAGGTGCTTCTAGGCGTGGAGATGGATCTTTTTGGTGGAGACGTAAGAGGGAAGGCAGAGCACCGGAAGGGGAAGTTCAAATTTCTATCTACAACATAATCGTATAACCTACAAGTTACGACCAGAATTATTTGTTTACTTGTAATATTTTTTTTTTCACCCATAAAGAAAAAATGAGACTTTGGGTCAAACTACTAAGGCAGTGTTTTTCTACTCAAAATAAAGCTCCACTCCTCTTCCATGGGGCCAAACTTCAATTTGTAAAGGTTATAAATTAAAGATGAACGCACACTGGTCCAAATATAAAGACATTTCAGGAAAAAATATGGTATTTCCATTTCTGTATTGTTTGGTCTGCTTGGATACATGCCTATAAGTGGGTTTTTATTTATAAAGACACGAGATAGATTATTATTTTTCTGTTATGGGGGAAATTCACAGGGTTTATTCATAGAGTATTATATTCCTAGGTATCAAAATTACTTTCTACCTGTATTAAATCCCTGTGTTTCCATGATGAAAAGAAAGCCTCTGTGCTTTAATGAATGATACTGTGCAATTTATAATCAAAGGTTATGAATTTCCACTTCGCAGCATTCCCTTTTCAAACACCTACAGATTTTCAATATGTGTTCCAACTACACTTACAGAGATTAAAATCTCATCCTAATAATGCCCTAATATTGGATTACAAGGAAGAACATAGTATCAGGTTGGAATGAAACACAGATTTTTTCCAAAGAAGAAAATTGAAAAAACAAAAACAAAACACAGAAAACTTCACTTGCTTCATTTCTTACTGTAAGGAGAAGTTTTAGAAATAATTTACTTGTTCCTCACTGAATCTCTAGTTGTTAGGAGGCAGAAGTGAAAATATATTACAAATGCTATTGAATTTTAATCCTCCTCTGTGAATTCCAATCAGAAATTCTTATTTGTGTGTGTGTGTGTGTGTGTGTGTGTGTGTGTGTGTGTGTTAGTCGCTCAGTCATGTCTGGCTCTTTGCGACCCTGTGGACCGTAGCCTGTCAGGCGCTTCTGTCCATGGAATTCTTCAGGTAAGAATACTGGACTGGGTAGCCATTCCCTTCTTCAAAGGATCTTCCTGACCCAGGGATCAAACCCAGGGCTCCTGCATTGCAGGCAGATTCTTTACCATCTGAGCCACTAGGGAAGCCTTAAACTTCATTTAAGAAAAATATGTAATCCATGGACATAAGATGGTTTCCAGCTTTGGGGAAACACATTTATCTTGATAATATCATAAATTTACTATAAGAATCCAGTTGCTCTATGCTTCGATTTCCAGCAAATTCAATAACCTGGAGCTGGAAATCCAGAAGTAACAGGAAGGAGATGTCACATGCAACACAAAAGATCAGACATGAAAAGTTATGCCTTGAAAAGGGTCCCATATCTTTCTACTTAATTGTAGTTTTCATCTTTGCACATAGTCTTAACAAGTCCTATTTCCTTATGCCTACTCTATTTTTCTTTGGTGTCTACCCAATAGTCAGAATGGTCTTTTTAAAACACAATACTGTTTATGCTACTTCTGGTGTAAAACATGTGCAATTGGATATGCCCAACATCTATCTGTGGAGATGAATTACTTTTTTCTGTAAAATAAGCTCCATTGAAATGACAAAATAAATATAAAATTGCAAATATATATCTACTTATAATTAAAAGACAGAATCGACTCTGGATTTGAGGAACTAGATGAAATAAGAAAGTTTGTCCAGGTGACTAACCACTACTGATTTGAAGCCCTTTTTCCTAAGGAGTCATTTATTAAAACAGAAAATATCTTCATTGAACAAATATCTATGAAGATTTGGGGATTCTATCCTTCCTTTTTGAGTCTAAAGGTTTTTCTCCCATTTCCTCTTACATATCTCTTAATTATATATCAGACTTCAAAGTAGAGAATATCCTCCCTAAACTGGAGACAAGTAAAAAAAAATACTATTCCCTTCAGCAGAAATTAACAGGAGTAACTTTAATTCAGTGAGAGTAACCACTCCAAGGAATGTTTTGAAATATGCAGTAGCTCCATTAACACTGTTAAAAAAAAAAAAAACCCTATGTACCAGGTAGTGTACTAGGCATTTAAAAATACATGCTCTCATTCAATCCTCAAACATTTACATCCATCTTATCACACAGGCATTTAAATTCCAATTTTGCAAATGAAATTTGGAGAGACTGAATCTTTCCAGTGATAATAAGACATCTGGCAAATCTCAGGCAGATGAAAATATAATTTTTAAAAGGTTTTTTTTGGAATATCATAAAGCAAAAAAAAGTTACTTTGCTTTGAGTCTAGGAAGATGAAGATGAGACAAGAATAATTTATTAGTATTCAGCCAATAATATCTAGTATATATATAATATCTTTATATAAATATCCACTGCATCAGGTGAACTTGAGCATACCAATTGCTAAAGAATAAACTCTTTAATGAAGCAAGGATGTACCTGCTTGGATGAATCATACTCCTGATGATGCTGATAATGCTAGATTATATTGTAATTTACTGAGCACTTTCTAAAAATTAAATGTTGGGCTATGCTGTATGCATTATTTAAATTTTGCAACTCTATGTAGCATGTATTCTTATTCATTTTTTTAAGATTAGAAAACCGGTGCTCATTATAGTGTAAATAATTTCTTTGAGGAACAAAACCTCTGGATTGAGGCTGGTGGTTTAGTCGCTAAGTTGTGTCCAACTCTTGCAACCCCATAGACTCTAGTCCACCAGGCTCCTCTGTCCATGGGATTTTCCAGGCAAGAATACTGGAGTGGATTGCCATTTCCTTCTGCAGGGGATCTTCCCAACCCAGGAATTGAACCCAGGTCTCCTGAATTCTAGGCAGATTCTTTACCAACTGAGCTATGAGGCTACTGTGATTCCAAACCCCTGTTCTTTACTCTGGCATGAATACTGCCTCAACAACTGCCTAACTGCCCCAAACTCATGTCCTTGCCCTAATCCTGTGCTGACCTGGCAAGCTCCTGGTTAGACTTTTGGTTTCCCAAACTTAGCCAAGATACTAGCCTAGATCATGAAGATTTGAGCTTTTTGAAGGTAGTCACACACACTGTACCTGAATGGAGTGATCTTGTTAATTTTACTAATCACCCAAAGTAAATTTAATTATCTTTGACTCTTATTTCCCTCTGACTCATTACTCCGTGAGCAAATGAAAATTTAAAAAAAAATTTTTTTTTCTGTGACCGAAAAGCTTAGAAACAGAAACACCGCCTTCACGCGAATCCCAACAACTTTGATTGTCTCTTTCTGCAAGTCTTGGTAGTTTATCAACACTGGTTTTTTCACAGTCTGCTGACACAATGGGAAGGCTTCCAATGAAGTGCCCCACACTCCTGCCAAGTTTATTCACAGGAATTTTCTCAGAGGAGTTGTTGCTAATAAAAGCAAAGTCTCTGACGTGCCAGTGAAGAGTTCTTGAGTGAGAGAAAAGGTACCAACACAGAGTTAGAGACAGGAGGGCCCTTCAGGTGGGCTAGGGAAGACAGGAAAGCAGGTCTTGTCTCTCCCCATCCATTTCCTTCCTCCACCTCATGCCTTTTCTCTAGCTTGTCTGTTCCTTATCTTTCAAAACTGGATTAAAACCACCTCAGGGCTCAGCAGACCATGACTAATGAGAAGGCTGGGAGTGGGAGGGAGGCTTCTATTAGGATCCCTCTGGGGGTGACAAGGAAGGGCCAACCTGGGCATTGACAAAAGGAGATTGCCTCCAACTGCTGTTTCCACTTAGAGCTCCTCAGCATGGGATACAGCAATTCCCAAGGATGCCCTGAGCAATGAGTTTCACAGGGGAAATAATCTGATGGTGCAGTTACAGTACAGCCAAGGAACCATCCTTAACCAAGTATCCATTAAAGAGGACCTGACTAGCTCCAATATTCACTTTCACTGTGAACACTTATTAAGGGCTAGCATCACAAACATGCCTTTATTTATTTAGATTATTCTGCATTCCTTTATTTTGCTTGCAGAGTACATATGCAATAGAATGCTGTGGTGGTGGTGGTGGTTTAGTCTCTAAGTCATGTCTGACTCTTGTGACACCATGGACCATAGCCTGCCAGGCTCCTCTGTCCATGGGATTTCCCAGGCAAGAGTACTGGAGTGGGTTGCCATTACCATCTCCAGGGGATCTTCCTGACCCAGGGATCAAGCCCATGTATCCTGTATTGGCAGGTGGATTCTTTACCACTGAGCCACCAACCGAATGCTATATAAATTAAGAAAAAGCTTGAGCACAGAGAAAAATAAGAGTAAAACAATAAAACAGCTAAAAGAAAGTCACACATAGGCACATGTATAAGGACAGACTTGAATAATCACTTAATTCTCAAAAAAATTCATTATTTTCATGCTTGATTTAAAGGTGTAACAAACTACTTCACACACACATAAAAATGGTGATTGTAAATATTTTCTTATTTTGTTACCTGGACTATAAATTGGCATATAATGGAAAATATTTTACTTGTTTTATGAATTATTTAAAAAGTGATCCACACAGTATGTTCCCATAAGTATTACAAGTGTGAAAATGTCTGAGGTGAATTCATAGAGAGTTAAAATATTGAAATAATGCTGTGGTGCATTTTAAAGGGAAAGTTCCCATAGCTCAAGAATAATAACAAAAAGGTAACTAATTCTTTGTTTCAGACGGGTTTTTATAGGCATAAAGGCAGATTTTCTTTATTCTTAGATAATTAATTCATGAACATTTTCTCTGCTATAAATTTTGTTTATTTTCACATCTGAACATTAGGAAAAATACTAATTTAAAAATACAAATATGCTTTTAAATTTCTTTATGACATTCTAGGATTTCCTGGAATTATTTATAAATCTGAAAAAAATCATTTCTGCTTGATCTGCTAAATAAAGACAATAAAAATGATTTCAGATAAGCTTCAGGAAACTAAAAACATTTGATATAAGTAATTATATTCCTGTCACCTTATTTTGCTTGCAATGTGTATATATATACATACACACACACTCACATATTTATGGATGTGTGTGTAGGGCCTTACCTGGTGGCTCAGTGGTAAAGAATCCTCTTGCCAATGCAGGAGATGCAGGTTCAATCCCTGGGTCAGGAAGATCCTCTAGAGGAAATGGCAACCCACTCCAGGATTCTTGCCTGGAGAATTCCATGGACAGAGGAGCCTGGTGTGCTACAGTCCATGGGTCACAGAGTTGGACACGACTTCGTGACTAACATACACACATCAGTTGTGAAGAGTTAATAGGCTCACTGTCTAAGAAGCATGGAAGATATGCCAAACTGAGCATGTCAGTATGTTGCTTCTACTGACTGTATTCTAGTGGAATCTAACAGAAGTCATCTCCATCTTGTGTGATGTTGTGAGAGGCTTCCAGTGATTTTCTGAGAGGCCCTCTCATTAGAAGGAATGCTGACTCCCTCAGACCTATCCTATTAAAAAATAAATGAAAAAGATGAAGAAAAACTGAAATGAAAAAAATTCTGGCTGCCAAATTATTTACTCCCTGACCTACATCCAGGGATATGGACAACATGTCATCCTAATTATCTATTACCTTTCTGTGGCTTTATATCAGGCTCCACTCAAACTCACATTTCTAGATTGTCCTGTTAAAGACAAAAGTCAGAACCTCCTCTTCTGCTCCAGCTCTTCATCTCTGCAATTTGATACTCTGCAAATGTGCTTTGTTAATGTGTTCATCCTTCTACATCCATTCATTTATTCCCTGAATATTTAATGATAAGCTCCTAAAGAGAAGTACGCTGTTACTGTTTTGTTCGTTACTCTACGTTCAGTTGCAGGAATAGTGCTTGACAGTATCGCACAGTAGTTACTGAATGAATGAATGAATGAACCGATTACCAGGCACCATACTGATTGTTGGCTTTTGGCTGCACATTCCCATTGATCTGTCAGGATTCCACTATCCTTCCTGATTCCCTGACTAGCATCATGAACATCCATGTCCCTGCACAGTGTCTGATATTATTCAATCTTTAAGTTCCTTTCTTTCTAGTGCCTTTAGGTGGGGACTTCCCCAACCTGCCCTGGACCCCCAAAATCACAGTCATTACATCTATAGCTAGACTAATGTTCTGGATAGAGATTAAAAACAGAGGGCAAGATTAGTAATATAAATACATAATACCTTTACAAAATGAAGTAATTTCTATTAGGCTCTAAGTTGTATAAATATATCTTTGTTTTTAATTATAACAATTAACTGTTGGTACCACTTCTCTAGTAAAGTCAATTGCACCTTAGAATACCAGAACCACTTGAAAAATAATCTTATAGCAAGTAAGGGAAAAAGATTGGGGTGTGTGATGTTAAGAATATAATTAAGAAGAAAAAAATGTTGGCAGTGCACTTTAATATTATTATCTACAGTTATTTTTCCAATTAATGTACAAAGTATATAATAAATGTAACTATGATTTTTCAACAAGTGACAGAAGTATATATTTTATACACAAACTCACTAAAAATTATTTAGTACCAGTATAAACTAAAAGATAGTATTTGCCTCATTTTTGTTGATTAAAAAATAAAAGACAAGTTGAGTGACCTTCCTAAAGCTAGAAAGGAAACCAGTTATTACAATTTCCCATCTCTATTCATATTGCAAATGGAGTGAGAAGGATTCATATATACAGGAGCCAGCTAGTATAGAGGATAAGTTATCCAGTGAGATGCACTTATATCTTAGTCAAAGTCTGTGAGAATATTAAAAATGATAATTCAGAACTTTTTATCACTAGCTATTTTGACCATTTTATTACATTCCTATAAAGATTTACATTTAAAATTGATTTAATAATACTAAAATCCATTCTTTTCAGTTAACTACTGGTCAACAAGTAGTAATGGTTTTCCCAAAGTGCAATAAAAGCATTTCACTGAAGTATGTTAGAATGTATCATCAAAACAACAAAAGTAAGTGTTGGCAAGGTCCCTCAAAATTTAGAAAAATAACTGCCTATGACCCAATAATCTCACTTCTGGAAAAACACCTCAAGGTAATTACTTCAGTATTTTGAAGTGGTCTCTGTACCGCCATGCTCACTGCATTATCATTCATAAAAGACAAGGTGTGGGAACAACCTCAGTGTCCGTCGGTGCATGAACGGATAAAGAACATGTGTAAATGTATGTGTACCTATATGTATACACACGCAGTGGAATACTGTTCAGCCTTAACAAAGAGAAAGAAATTTTGGAATGTACAACAACATGGATGAACCTGGAGAACATGATGCTAAGTGAAATAAGCCAGACACAGAAAAACAAATACAGTATGGTCTCACTCATACGCGGAATCTACAAAAGTCTCACTTATAAAATCAGAGTACGATGATGGTTACTATGTGAAATAATGGACATGTTACTTACTTGACTGTGGTAATATCTCACAGTGTACATGTACATCCAAATATCACCTGTATACCTTAAATACACACGACTTTGATTTGTCAAGTGTACTTTAATATCAGTGGGGTAGAAACATGGTCCAACAACATCAGCAGCAACAACTATCCTATTCTATTTCTATTAGTAGTTCTATTTCTATTCTAGTAATAGAAAAGTAGTAAAGTTGAAGTCATATTCTGAGAACTCTAGGAAGAGCTGAGTCATCTGCTATGAATTCAAAATTTCTTTCTAGTTTTATCTCAGATCCTACAATTTCAAAAACAGTTTGAATCTAATTCCACAATACATTTATGCTTTTTTTCCTGCGCTTTTTTTGGTGACATGATAGAAACCAAGATCAAACTAATTCAGACAAAAAGAGGCTCTTCATTACTATGCAGGTGCTTGAATAAATTAAGTGCCTCCCTTCCCTTCTCTGCATTTATGTGCATAGGTATCTATCAAGTATATTTCAATACCACTGGATGTATTTCATATATCAGCACAGTTGAAAAATCATAAGAAAAGACTGACTCACCTGGCTTAGGTGAGATACATACTAGGCCAACCACCCGAAGCTAAAGAGGCAGAAATACAGTGTAATATAGAAGGCTTCTGAGAAAAACACTGCTTCCACAAAGTTGTAAGCCTTTCCCCACTCAAGAAAGAAATGCTAATGAGACCAAAGAGCAATTCTATGACACTACTGAAAAATATGTAATGTATTTACTGCAGGTTAAAATTTGTGTTTTAGGAATGCACTCTGCATGTTTTTCTGCATTCTTTTATATTCTTGTGAACTACTCTGTTCTGGAGAAGACTCAACAGTGGCAGTCTCGATGGGGTTCTCGGATCCCAGTATACAGCAGTAGAGGCAATCACTTACAGGAGTCTTAATTTTGATATGATTGTTCATTCATGTTAGCACAACCATAATGCATTAGAGCATAGTGAACACTCTCATGGGGATATGGGGGAGTGCACTGGTAAACACTGGTGAGAATGAGAATGAGAACGGGGGGGCGTTGCTCATGGGAAACCAAGAGCTGAGAGAGACTCTGAGTAAACAGGTTGAGGCGTTTAGATTTTATTCCTTTGGCAACAAGAATAAGTTAGAAAATTTAAAGCTGGAGAAAGTTACATTCTCATCTGTGTTTTAGTAAATAACTTTTTGAAGGAGTGTGAAAGATCAGTCAAAGGAGCAAGAAACCAGAGGCAGAACAACCACTTTATTAGTCTATTATAAATATGCCAGACAAGAGGGTTGGCTACATCTTGATCTGAGAGACATTTAAAAGGAGGCATCAACAGAATGTGGAGTTAAGTGGGCTTGAGTAAGAGGGAACCAAGGTAAGGGAGGCTGAATAGGAGCTACTGGGTCCATGCTAAGAGAAGGGACCTCTTGTAGGTACTGCATGGTAATCTAAAATCAATGTGATACAAATGCTAAGTCTCCCTGTCTTTTAATACACTGTAACAATATTTGAAATAATCCAGTGGTTTGAAACTTCATAAAGGGATTCCAAAATGCACACAAAATAACATGAATTCAGATGGAAAGATATGGAAAAATTGAATCAGAAGGCCTAAGAGTAATGTGTCATGGTACTATATGCTGTTTCTTTCAGTAACTTTCTTACTTGTTCTTAAGCAAAGACAAAAATAAATAAAAGAATAATACATGTTCAATACCAACAACAATAATACCAACAACATTAAGATCATGATGCCAAGTTCCTCTTCCTTCTTGGTGGACTGTGGAATCTGCCCACTTCACTAATCGCCATCACACACACCACATACCTACAAGCACAGTTTTCTGCCTCACCAGGCTCCAGCTTGCCTACTTACAATTCACTGGACTTCATTCAAACTCTATTAATGCTTAACGGTACATTTTTCCGCGGCAGTCGTAAATTAAGGGGTCTTTTGGCCCTGCTTATAACACTAATCAAGGTGCAAGTAAGTAGGTCAGCACATACTGGTTCAGGAAATGATTCTTCCTATTCTTTTATCTAAAGTCAAAAATGTCAAAATCAGGAAAAACACTTTCTTTAAATGTTAGAGATTATCCTTTGAGTAAATGCAGTAAAAAGTATTCCACCAGCCCTATCATAGATTGGAGTTAACACTTAATTTTTAAAAAAAGATAGGGTGGTGTCTATCTATATTGTTCACTTTTATCCCAACTGGAGGTGACTATTTTGACCTCTGCAGGTACGTTACAAATTTAGGATTCATGATCTTTCATTCACTAATTCACCAGATATTCACAGATCATGGAAAGTGTGTCAGGCACTATTGTAGACATATATGATGATAATGAATATATTAATAAAATATAATTTTTAGCGTTAACTTTTCTAAGAATTTTCCACTTATTAAATATTCTTAAAATGTTATGAAGTCTGGAAACATTTATGAATTCCATTTTAGAAATGAGAGAGAAGCATAGAGAAATTAAATAATTTGTTCATAGATACATGGCTAAAAAAGTACTGAAGCTGATTTGGAGACAAGGTATCTGTTCCTAGCACCCTTCTATGGTAAAAGGTGAATAACATTGGAACGTTAAAGACAAAGGTCTTGAAGAGTACAATAGAAGCAAAGGCTATCTCGGATATTAGGAGATTCAAAAAGCCATTAGAGGAAGCAATGTATGCAAAATATCGGTACTAGTTTATGCCTTTGAGATGGCTGGTCCACTCCCATACACGTGACTAGCAGTACTTCATCAGGGTAAGCTCTTGATATGAGTTTTAGCCGGAAGTTTTGATCTACTCCTTCAATTCTTGTGCACTTTCGTGGAAAGTTCCTATCTCCTGTTTCCTCTGCTCCTTGTCTCCTGTCTGGCATACTGATAGAAGCTCCCGTTCATCACACTGAATTATTGCTGAACATTTCTCCTTCCTTACAGTTTTCACTTTTCAACTTAACTATGACTCCCACCCAGCCCTTGGGCAAGCTCTGCCTCCAGTCACTACGGCTCTTTCATGCAGTGAAACAACAGACTCATCTCTGGGCAACTTTCAGGTTGGGCCCCTTTTCCCCGTGAATCTCTAAAATGTGAAAACTACACGTACAGGCCTCTTAATTTTTAACTGTGTTTCTAATTCTTACAAAGACACTTTAAATGCAAACTCAGACTTCTAAAATAAGGACAAGAGCAGAATCACAAAATTAACAACGTCTCTAAAGAACAAGAGTTTTAATGGTTCATTGTACATCATTTGTTCAAACTAGAAGTGGATCAATAGTGTTTTATTGGTCCTTTTCATGTTAAACTTTTGTTAATGGTACACTAAATTGTGTTACTTTGCTGCACTTCATTGCACAGACCCTCGGACACACTGGGGAGATTCAGGACCAGAAGTCTGAAGTCTAACTATGGAGGGAGGTGAGGTAGAAAAAGGATACAGGATAATTTATCGCTTTCCTTCCACTACTCACTCGGAGGTTTTTACACTAAAGATGCCTAGTTTTCTCTGTCCAATTTATATAGCAGTTTAGCCAAAAATAACTCACAATTTCAAGTTCATTATTACCATGCCATTCCCCATTTATTTTCAGCTTTAAAATAAGGAAAAATAAATACAAGAGAATGAAATCTGAAAAAGAAAAACCTTTGAGCCTATTAAACTTGTGGTTGCGCCTGTAATTGTCTTCCTTTTATCCCTCATTCCTCCTGAGCTGTTTTTTTTCCCTCTAAAGTAGGTGAGGGAGGTTTCTTTTCAATGACTTTATTTTCCTCTTGCTCAATTTACCAAATCTTACTCTATAAAACAGTTTCATGTTCAATGATTAGAATATTGATCACTAAATTTACCAGCTTTGAAAATAATCTATTTCATGTATCAAAAGAGTATATTTTGTTTCAAAATCTTAGCACAGAAAATAGATAATCTTTAAAAAATCAAAAACAATGTCACAAAGCTGATATTTACAAAACACAAAAGCACCAAAGACATCAATAATACACCCCCTACCCTGCAGGCATAACTTATACCTCCTATGGATTGCAACATTATCATCTCTCAAAAGATATTTAAAATTTCCATGCATGCATTTATTCACTCAACAAATATCTTCCAGTAACCAATTACCGACAACATACTATTAAATATGAAGACAAAAAAGACACAGTTCGTCTACAAGGAGCTTCTAATCAAAGAAAAATAGACAAAAGACTTACAGTTTCTCTGCGGTGGAGCTGAAGAACTTGTTTTCTGGAGCCAAGCTGCTCGTGTTCAACTCCTGGTTTTGCTACTTACCAGCGCTCTAAGCCTCAACTTCCTCAGTAGAGAAAGGGCTGAGGGGCGTTAAGAGCTCCTATCCCATGTGTTTGTTGTCAAGGTTAAATGAGATGCGGTTCACCTGTGCTTGGTGCAGTAACGATTTCACAATGATTAAGCAATAGGCTTACGGTGTACCTCATGATACTAAAAGACTCTCATTTGCACTCATGAAGGTTTGGAAGCCACGGAACAAGCAAATAAAAAGGTTCAAAGAAGGAATGATCTCTTTTTGTTTGGTATTAGAAGGATGCTCCAGAAAAGGCAATGGCACCCCACTCCAGTACTCTTGCCTGGAAAATCCCGTGGACGGAGGAGCCTGGTGGGCTGCAGTCCATGGGGTCCCTAAGAGTCGGACAGGACTGAGCGACTTCACTTTCACTTTTCACTTTCATGCATTGGAGAAGGAAATGGCAACCCGCTCCAGTGTTCTTGCCTGGAGAATCCCAGGGACCGTGGAGCCTGATGGGCTGCCGTCTATGGGGTCTCACAGAGTTGGACATGACTGAAGTGACTTAGCAGCAGCAGCAGCAGCAGAAGGATGCTCAAGAAGACTTGATGGCATTAAGGACAGACAGTAAAGGAAGAATTAAAATTGTAATTTATAGAGATGATGTAGGGGGCAGGAAAAGAAGAATACAAATTAAATGTAGAATATTTTTTAAAACTTCAGAAAATGGAAGAAGTGTTACCTTCCAGGACTGTAAAATTTGACGCTGGACAAATATGTAATGGGGCTTTCTCTAATCCATGGTGTTATCAATTATATATGTATATATATATATGTATATTTATTCCCCTCCTCCAAAAAAAAAAATTCTGGTATCTTGTCCTTGTATCTTGGAGGGAGAAAACAGGCCTGTGAGTCTAGCAACTCCTGTCTAAATTAAGATCAGCCACTACTTCTCCTAATCATATTATTCATGCTAGTTGAATTACCTACTCAGGTGTGACTCGTTTGTTAAAGTGTTAGTCACTCAGTCATGTACGAATCTTTGTGACCCTATGGACTGTAGCCCGCCAGGCTCCTCTCTCCAGGCAAGAGTACTGGAGTGGGTTGCCATGTCCTGCTCCAGAGGATCTTCTCTACCCAGGGATCGAACCTGGGTCTCCCACACTGCAGGCAGATTCTTTACCATCTGTGCCACCAAGGAAGCTTGGGGTCTGCTAAATGCCATGAACAATCAGTGAGGACTCACATCTCCATCCAGCCAGAACTCAAACTTCTCTCAGTTCTCTGTGAATATGAGACCTGTCTGTAATAAAGCTTCCTAGTTGGCTTTTCTCTAGCCTGTGGAATCTCAACCTGTGTGTACATAGTTTATCACTCAGGAAGAGGTTCAAGGAAATGATATGCAAATTCTTAGAGCTTTCCTTAATATGGCTCCTCCTTCTCCAGTTCTTCATGTTATAAGTTTCAGAAACCTTAGCTCCCTCAACCTCTGATCCACATCTACTCAACGTTTTAAGACCTTAAGGCCCTCATGGTCTGCTGGGAATGGTCTGTTCTGCACTGTGATCTGCAAAGATCCCCATAAATCCTGGGTCATCATAGGACTCATCTCACTTGTTTCTCCTTTGTAAGGAGCACAGTCTTTCTCTGATGTTGTCTAATTTCTGAAAACAGTTATTTTATATATTTGTCCATTTTTCTATTTGATTATGGTGAGAGAATAAGTCTTGTCCTAGCTCACTCCATTATGACTGAAGCAGACATTACTCAAATTGGCGTCCTATGGATGAAAAAGCAGCCCAGGTGATTCTTTCCTTAATGGTTGATATCTACATGAAAGCTTGAATATAGGGTTATCCAGTCAAAGAAAAGGGAGAAATCCTTTTTAGGTAGAGAGAATGGTGTGTACAAAATAATGGATGATAAGAAAGAGCTTGCCGCCTGCTGGGAATGGTAAATACCTTAGCTGAAGCTCAAAGGGGGCTTCCCTGTAGCTCTGACAGAAAAAAATCCACCTGCAATGCAGGAGACCCTGTTGATCCCTGGGTCAGGAAAATCCCCTGGAGAAGGGAAAGACAATCCACTCCGGTGTTCTTGCCTGGAGAATTCCATGGACCGTGGGATCACAAAGAGTTGGAAAGGACTGAGTGACTAACAGTACTACTATAGCTGAAGCGTATGGGTAGCTGAAGCGTACAGGGTCTTTGATGATCGCTGAAGACACTGGATGTGATGCAAAAGGCAAGGGAAAATCACTAAATGGTTTTACACAGGGAATCACAAGATCACATGTGTGGCGTTGGAGACAATGATAGGAATGTGGATATTAGCATCAATTATCTTTTAGCATTAGAGGATGCTAGATTAAACCTACAGAGTGGCATTAAGGATGGAAAGAAGCAGACAGGTTTGGGAGGTTTGACAATCAATGCATGGCCTTCCCTAGGACACAGCAAGAATCTGTAGTTCAGGAAAGAAGGAACGAAGAATCCTTCCCTGCCCTTCAGTGGTCAAATATGTTGTTTGCAAAGTTAAAATTAACTCCTAGAAAAATTTCATAGCTGAACCTTTCTATCTGTTTGTCTTTAAGTACCTACAAATCGACAGTGCTCCTCAAAAGATCACTGTCTATGTATGGGACTTCAAGGATAAAATCAGGGAGGAACCCCAGATCTGTTGTATCCACCATCAGGACCAGCTAAGATATCAGGTGTTAGTCTAAGGAAAAAAAAAAAAAAGTCCAGAAAGACAGAAGACATCTTTAAGGACCTTTCTTCTTACTGTCTTCTCTGAAGACAATTCTTATTTTTCCCTTGACTTCACCCAAATGCATGGTGTTTTTCATTAGGACTGAAATACAGACTTGTATTCGATTCAATCTATAGTTCTAATTCTGCTACTTTCGTTATCTTTTTCTCTTTCTTCTCTTCATGTCTTAATATACATCTCACACACATGCACGCTGCATGCATACACACACATAGGCATGTGCATATACATTGACACACGCCATGTCATACATTTTTTATGTTGGAAGCTCCACCATAAAATTAGGGTCTGTCCTTCCTGATTTTTCATCTCTATCACACAACACAGGTTCTACTCTCCAAAATGTCAGCAAAATGAATGCATGTAGGTTAGGAAGTGAAGAACAGTGTTTCATATGTATAGGAACAGATCCTGAAACATCTGGAGTTGTAAAAATAAAAAAACCCAAAAACAGAATAACAGTACCAAGAGGAAGAAAGGGATGCCACTTCTGTATATTTGTCTTAGACTTCTCTGCCATAACAAAAGTACCATAGACTGGGGGTCTTAAATTACAGAAATATATTTGTGCATAGTTCTGAAGGCTGGTTGGTCCAAGATCAAGGTGTTGGCTGATTTGCTTTCTGATAAGGATTTTCTTCCTAGCTTGAAGCCAGTTGCTTCTTCACCATGTCCTCATATGGTGGAGAGAGAGAGAACTTTGGTGTTTCTTCTGGTTTTTTTTTTTTTTTTTTTTTTAATAAGGGCACCAACCCTATTGGGTTAGGGATCCACCCTATCATTTGTTTTTAGGGGCTCAGTCATGTCCAACTCTTTTGCAATTCCATGGACTGTAGCCTACCAGGTTCCACCTTTATGACTTAATTTAATCTTTATTATAGCCCCACAGGCCTGATCCCTAAATATAGTCATTCTGGGGGCTAGAGTTTCAACTTATGAATTTTAGAGGGATCAATTCAGTCTACAGCAATAAGCATGCTTGTTGAAACTTTGACAGTGTTCACACATCCAGTGCTTGCAGGTTAAAATGTTGCCAAGCTTTTCATACCCATTACCACCTTCTATTTCACACATTAGAAATGGGGGCAGCGCTTTGGAGCCCAGTGTCTTTGGTTTGTTGCACTAAGAGTCCACACAATGACCTAGAAAAAGGCTTCCTGTTCAAGCCAAATGACCTATATTTGAATTCTAGCTATGACACTCCCACTTTAGGGCAAGTTATTTACATTCTCTGAGACTCAGTTTTCTCACCTATAAATTGGAGATAATAATCCTATCCTGCTGTTATAAAGCCTAAATAAATAGGAAAATATTTGAGCCATGAAGATTGGGCAATAAGTAAAGGGCCTTTCAACTTCATTCAATCTAGTTATTCGTGTCAATGACAACCATCAAGGTTTCATATCTTATTAGTAGGGTTCATAATAATAGGCGTTTACTTTGTGCCCGATATTGCTATAAGCAACTTTATCCACATAAGTTATCTAAATTAGTACTCACCAAAATTCCCATGAAGTAGTTATTATTATTACCTTCAGGAAATAAAGACAGCTTCTACTGACTCATAACAGGAACTAGTGGTTAGGTTAGAACTCAGAGGTAGAAAAAAGCTTGAAAATGTTAAGGCAAGCAGTCCCTAAACTTTGAGAAGCTACTTTTGAGTTCTCTGAGGTCTGGGAATCAGAGAGAAGGTGAGTTTTCCTTTAGCAGCTGCCCCTGCTTCCAAAGAGGTCATGTGTTAGTTTTCTATTGTTACTCTAACAAATTACAGCACATTTAGTGGCATAGAACAACACAGGTTTAACAACACAGGTTTATTCTCTTACAGTTCTGGAGATCGAATGTCTAAAATGGGTCTCAGGGCTGCATTTCTTCTGGAGGCTTTAGGGGAGAATCCATTTCCTTGATTTTCTGGCCCCAAGAGACTTCCTGCCTTCATTGGTTTACAGCTCCACATCACTCCAAAATGTTTACCTCATCACATCTCCATCTCTGATTCCGACTCTCTTCCCCCCCTCTTTTCTAAGTGCTCTTGTGAGTTTATTGACCTGGATAATCCAGGGTAATCTTTATATTTTAAGATCTTTGCTTCAATGGCATCTGTAAAGTCCATTATGCTGGTTAAGGTAACATATTCAGAGATTCTGGGGATTATGAAATGGAATTCCTTGTGTCAGTCATTCATTCAAGTCTGATTCTTTGTGATCCCATGGACTGTAACCCACCAGGCTCCTCTGTCCATGGAGTTCTCCAGGCGAGAATGCTAGAGTGGGTAGCCATTCCCTTACTCCAGGGGATCTTCCTTGGGAGGCCACTGTTCTGCCCAAAGATAACTACAGGCACTATGACCTCCATTCCACAGCGGCTTATAGAGTAGAGGGTGGGCAGTCAATCTAAGCCAAGTCAATCAAGTTGTTTCTTATTAAGACACTAGGGTAAGCCACCGGGCCAGACATTAAAACTTTTTACAGAAACAGGGCCACAGTCTTCACAGTGAACCAAATCAAGTGCAACCTGCAACTGGAGAGACGGGTTAGGGGTAGACATGACAAGGAAACAAAAAATCTCAGTCTGCAGGCAGGAGAATGAACAAACTCGTAGAGGGAAACAGAATTTTAGGATGTCTTTTGTTAACAACCTCTTACAAAATCTAGCCTTAAAACTCTGGTTTCTTGCAACTAGACTAGTTTGAATTACTGCCATGCTTGAGCAGGGTGGATGTTGTACCTGAAAGGACTTTTACCAGTGCTAAAACCCCATCACATTGTGGACAGCAGTTAATGCAGGCATCACAGAGGGTGAGTGGCTCCCCAAAAAACTGAAAAGGTAAAGTCTCTTGGGGTATGGACAGAAATCCCCAAATCCAGGACAGTAGGATTTGCATGCCATCCAAATATGTATTGGGGTTTTCTTTGCTCAACAATTTGTTGTCATTATTTCCCCTCCCAAATACAACATTGTACTGTGACTGAAGAAATGGACCTCTGGATCCTGGGAAGCCCTCATGGCTGAAATATAATAAAAGCATCATTTCCTAGCACTGCAGTGGCAGCTGCTGCTATAGCTAGTGCGACAGAGGATTCACCAGCACTATACTAGCACTTTCCATGCATTATCTCACTGGGTCTGTATAAGAACCCTACAAAGTGGAAGCATCATCTTCACTGTGCACATTTCAACATGGGTCTAGTCAAGGCTATGGTTTTTCCAGTGGTCATGTATGGATGTGAGAGTTGGACTGTGAAGAAACCTGACACCGAAGAATTGATGCTTTTGAACTGTGGTGTTGGAGAAGACTCTTGAGAGTCCCTTGGACTGCAAGGAGATCCAACCAGTCCATCCTAAAGGAGATCCATCCAGGGTGTTCGTTGGAAGGACTGATGCTGAAGCTGAAACTCCAATACTTTGGCTACCTCATGCGAAGAGTTGACTCATTGGAAGAGACTCTGATGCTGGGAGGGATTGGGGGCAGGAGGAGAAGGGGACGACAGAGGTGGCTGGATGGCATCACTGATTCGATGGACATGAGTTTGGGTAAACTCCAGGAGTTGGTGATGGACAGGGAGGCCTGGCGTGCTGCGATTCATGGGGTCACAAAGAGTCGGACACGACTGAGCGACTGAACAGAACTGAACTGAATCTTCACTTACATGTTAGATATTTTGTGATTAAAACATAGTCATCCTTGAATAGTAAATCCATAATCAAACTCTTATGAAGACTTATATGGAAAAGGAGCTTTGAAGGGAAAACTCAAAGGAGAATGGAAGCAGCATTGTTAAGAGTTCTCAGGGCTGAGACTTACGGTCTGGCTTCCATTCATTGCCTTTCAGCAGGATATCCTTAAAAAAGAATCCCAAAGCTCTTTTCCCTAGTTTGTTTCTTTTTTTTTCGGGGGGGTGGGGTGGGGGGAGGAGGCTATTGACAGAAATCTTGCACTTTTTGCCTTCTACAAATGAATGCCAAGGAAAAGAATACAGATTGAAATATTACCTTTTGCCTATGGGCTATTACTTATATGCATGCACAAGTCTTAACCCTCCAGCACTCAGGCTGATCTCCCCTGGAATCAAGCACATATAATTATGAACTTATTGAAACTATTCCCTTTGGCTGTTTCATTCAGCTCCTGGGTGCTCAACTGTTTTAAAATTGTGCAGTCTGAACACCCCAATTCAACAGAGGCAGTTTCCTCTTCAGAATACTCTCTTTGATTATAGTTTTAAAGACAACTTAAGATTTCAAGTGTCTTCTTTCTTTTTCTATAAAAAATGAGATGCTTTAGGATTACTGGAGCTTATCAGTGAATTAGAAGTGGAAAACAACAATTAAGTATCTAATAATACTCTGCCTAAATCCCTGCTTCATTTTCCCCACATCCTGCACCTTCAGTTTCAAAAAGACCTGGCAGATCACTCTCCTTAAAATGCATTTATATCTGCCATTTGCTCTCTTCTACAGCAGGACTTGATACTGTGAGGCAGACAGCTGAATTCTAGGGGAGTAGCAAATTGAAAAGTGAGATATAACAGGAGAAAAATAATTGAGGAAGAAATTCTTTATTGAGGCTTACAGGAAAAGAACCAACTTTCTGAGTTACACATGGAAAAGTGGAAGACTATAAGAGAAACGATTCATCTACCACCAGATAAACAGAAGGTGCATTTCCAAGGAAGAGGCTGTCCTACTGGGGATATGACCATCATCCACTTCAACTTTTGGTGAATATGCTCTCATAGAGAAACCATAAAGTTTCAGTTCAGCTCTAGAAATGCCATACAATGTAAGTGTTCTGCCACGTAGTCCCTTTAATCACAGAATGACTATCAGAATGTTTCAGTTTTACTGAATGTATAACAAATGAAGAAATATTTTTCATCGATTTATTTAGCCTGTGTGCTATACTTAGTTGCTCAGTTGTGCTCAACTCTTTGCAACCCCATGGACAGGATCCTCTGTCCATGGGTATTTCCCAGCAATAATACAGGAGTGGGTTGCCATTTTCTTCTCCAGGGGATCTTCCGGACCCGGGGATCGAGCCTGTGTCTCCAGTATCTCTTGCATTGGCAGGCAGATTCTTTACCACTGAGATACCTGGGAAGCCCTTATTTAGCCCCCATCACCCTAGAGTCTGATATATACTGTCCTGGATACATTTTATCTTGTTTAGCCACTGGGTAAATTTTTGTATAATGGAGGATATAAATTATTCATTTAAAGTCAGAAAACATTGACTTCCTCATCCACCTACTTTTTCAATGGCTAAAATATGAACATGGTATTGAAAGTGGCTGGATACTGCCAACTCTGCTTAATTCTGTTAACTTTTTTTTAATTGATACAAAAGTATTCTTTATTTTTAAAATGCTTTTTATTGAAGTAAATTTGACTGAATTTTATTCTTTATAGTCTACATAGCTAAGGAAATGATATTCAAATTGAAGAAATCTATACTATATAAATGGAGAAAGGAATGACTACCCACTCCAGTATTTTTGCCTGGAAATTCCATGGACAGAGTAGCCTGGTGGGCTACAGTCTATGGGGTCTCAAAGAATCAGACATGACTAAAGGGACTTAGCATGCACACCTGCATACTATACAAAGTTGAGATCTTTTCACTTAGAAGATAATAAAATAAATACCTGCTGAGGTATCACTGTGGATGCATTAAGAAAGGGCTTACCAAGGCTGACTTTTTGCAGGGGAACAGAACAATGAAAAAACTGCACAAGCCATATTTCTATCAAGCTATTCTAAAGACTGCTTGCTCAGTAGAGAATTTGGCTTAGTGAGGGTGACAGCTGCTTGGTGTGATCCATGACATTTCTAAAATGAGATCCCCATCAGAATTATAAAACCTCGTTCCTTGCATTAATTGTAAATGTGCAATAAAAGAAACATTTCCCTCTTGAAGATGGAGATGGAAACCATGATATCAACATATCATGGGTCAGAACAGTGCTATGTGAAAATACTCACTTTCAGTTTATAAAATACCCACTTTCTCATGATACTTGTTCACGCTGTTTCATTTTTCACCTGAAAACCTCTCTTGCTTTCTCTGTCTCTCTCACACACACACTCTACATAAACATATGCACTTCTTCCAACTAGTCATTGCTCAACTTTCATATTTCAGTTTGCTGCTGCTAAATCGCCTCAGTCGTGTCCGACTCTGTGCGACCCCATAGATGGCAGCCCACCGGGCTCCCCCGTCCCTGGGATTCTCCAGGCAAGAACACTGGAGTGGGTTGCCATTGCCTTCTCCAATGCATTTAGACATAACCTAATATAGGGAGATGGCATGGACTCAAGTCCATCATGTGCTTCTCCTAGCTTCTATCATTGCTTCCTCTACTCCCATTACAACACACATCATGCTTGTGGCGGTCATCTGAACACTTTTTTGTATCTCCTGATAGATGATAAACTCTGCGAGAGTGGGAACAATATCTGTTATACTCCTAAATTCAGTTGCTGCTCCATGAAAGGTATTCAATAAATGTTTAATGAAATTAATGCTTCAGTGAAAGAGCTTGCAAAGAATGACTTGTAGTCTATAATGGAGTTTATTGAACTGATGAACGTGTTTAATGACACCATGTGCCAATCAATCAAGGGTATGTTGGTCAATGATAGAAAGCTGATTGTCATAGAGACAAAGGGTAGTAGTGACCTTGCAACTGCTTTTAGAAGAAGCACCCTTACCAAGGCTCCAGTTCTGCTGGTCTGACAGAAGATGCATGCTCATTACTGAAATGAGTGTGTCAGGCTACCCAAGCCTGATGTTACTAGATATTTCAATTGTGTAAAAACAAACAGACAAAAACAAACAAAAACAAAAAAAAACAAAAAAAAACACCTCTTTTGGATCTGTTTCCCAGGTGCCCCAAAGCAAACTTCTGAATATAAATCTCGTATGGGGTGTTACAATGAGCAACTGTCCCAGGAGAGGCAGAGAGAGAGAGAGAGAGAGAAAGCAGACACACTTCACCCCTACTTTCTATACACTTACGAATCAGATTCCTGGGCCTGCAAAATAGACAGCAAGACCTAGAAAGACCTAGGGTGAGTTCATGGAAGTAATGTCTATAATGGTCTGCCCATCTGTGTTTTCAGCTGGGAATTCTGACAGTGCAACCTTCTGTCTTGTCATTCAAACTTCTATATTAACAGCTAAACAAATGAGAAGCCCTCCAAACAGTAGCTTCTGAAATGGAAAGCCAAATAGAAATATATAAATTGTCCTACATTTCCTGTTATTGTTAGAAATCTAAAAGGTTTTATTTAGGACAGAATATGCTGAATTATTAATTATGCCACGTGAGGGATATATATGATGCATTACACAATATTTTCCAAATTCAGAATTTTTTAAGGAAAAAATATTATGCAGTCTAAATTCTATCAATTTATACCATTACTTACTCAGAGTGTTAATTTTTAGTGTTTGAAGTCCTTATGCCACAAAAAGAAAAGTAAATTTAAAAATTAAATGCAAATAAGACTGAAAAATTAGAATTAACAAATAAGTATAATGAATGATGTTGCTTTTTTGAAAGCACAACTACCATTTGTACCTAGAACATGAAAGTCATGCCTAGGGAAGATTCTTCCATTTTTGATGTGCATGTACTCTTACGTCTTATGTAATGTAAACTCAGGGGGAAAAAGAGACACTGAGAGTGTGGGGAGGGGAAGGGAAATAGGGAAGGAGGATGGGAGGGGAGAGAGAGAGACTCTTTGTCTATTTTGTTAATCACTCTGTCCCCAATGTAAGATGCCTACACAAGGTAAGTGTTTGATAAAAACTTGTACAATAAATAAAGGAATAAATTTTGTGCTTTTCTCTTTAAATTTCTGTACAGTTGCTGCAGAGGCAGTGATATCATTTGACATTTACTCAGTGATGGTGCTTCATTTTCCTATTCAGTAACTTTCTGTCCTTTACTCATTAGTCAGGACAATAAAATTAGTACTATTTGGCATTATTGTAAATTCAAACATGGTCATCAAAATCAAGCACTGAGACTTTGTTATAATGTGGTCATTAAGATGATCTGATGTACACTTCATTCTTTCTGGAGTTAATTCTCCACTGATCTCCAGTAGCATATTGGGCACGTACCAACCTGCAAGTTCATCTTTCAGTGTCCTATCTTTGTGCCTTTTCATACTGTTCATGGGGTTCTCAAGGTAAGAACACTGAGGTGGTTTGCCATTCCCTTCTCCAGTGGACCATGTTTTGTCAGTACATCAAGGCTGTATATTGTCACCCTGCTTATTTAACTTATATGCAGAGTACATCATGAGAAATGCTGGGCTGGATACAACACAAGCTGGAATTAAGATTGCTGGGGAAAAGGAGTACGTCAAGGCTGTATATTGTCACTCTGCTTATTTAACTTATATACAGAGTACATCATGAGAAACGCTGGGCTGGAAGAAGCACAAGCTGGAATCAAGATTGCCAGGAGAAATATCAATAACCTCAGATGACACCATCCTTATGGCAGAAAGTGAATAACTAAAGAGCCTCTTGATGAAAGTGAAAGAGGAGAGTGAAGAAGTTTGCTTAAAGCTCAGTATTCAGAAAACAAAGATCAGGCATCTGGTCCCATCACTTCATGGGAAATAGATGGAGAAACAGTGGAAACTAGCAGATTTTATGTTTTGGGGCTCCAAAATCACTGCAGATGGTGACTGCAGCCATGAAATTAAAAGACGCTTGCTCCTTGGAAGAAAGTTATGACCAACCTAGACAGTGTGTTAAAAAGCAGAGACATTACTTTGCCAACAAAGGTCTGTCTAGTCAAGGCTATGGTTTTTCCAGTGGTCATGTATTGACATGAGAGTGGACTATAAAGAAAGCTGAGCACCAAAGAATTGATGTTTTTGAACTGTTGTGTTGGAGAAGACTCTTGAGAGTTCCTTGGACAGCAAGGAAATCCAACCAGTCCATCTAAAGGAAATCGGTCCTGAATACTCATTGGAAGGACTGATGCTGAACCTGAAACTTCAATACTTTGTCCATCTGATGTGAAGAACTGACTCACTGGAAAAGATCCTGATGCTGGGAAAGATTGAGGGCAGTAGGAGAAGGGGATAGACAGAGGATGAGATGGTTGGATGGGATCATCGATCAATGGACATGAGTTTGAGTAAACTCCAGGAGTTGGCGATGGACAGGGAGGCCTGGCGTGCTGCATTCCATGGGGTCACAAAGATTCGGATACGACTGAGAGTGAACTGAACTACCCGAACTGATGTATACTTACAGTTTTATTTTCAAACCATAAAGAGAAAATCATAATTCTGGATTTGATCTTGGAACAGAAAAAGGGTATTAATGAAAAAACTAGTGGAAAGCAGGCTAGAGTTTAGTTAATAGTAATAAACTGATGTTCGTGGATCTCTTGAGGCATAAACTGATTTTGTTATATATATATATAACAAGGGGCCAACATGAAATAACAGGAAGATGGAACAGGGTAAGGAAGGATATGGGAGCAGAGATGAAGACATGAGGACAATAAAAGAACTAACTAAACCTGGGCAGAGAGTGAGGATTGAGGAAGAATGAGGTCTAAGACTGCCTAAGGGTACCTGAGGTTTGATAGTGGTGGGTATGGCTGATTAGCCTTGAAGAGCAGTGAGTTACATCTGACTGAGTTTGAGATATGAAGACAGAAAGCGAGTCTTATTCATCTTTGTCCCAAGAGGCTGGCACAACACTGAACGAAAGAGAGTATTTATTAATGTGTGGCAAATAACTTTGCATACTTTTTTCATTATATCATTGGGATAAATTGTTAGAAGCTGGATTTCTTGGTCAGAGCATGTATAAATACATATATATATATATACAAACACACACACACACATATAGGGCTTCCCAGTTGGCTCTAGTGGTAAAGAATCAGCCTGCCAATACAGGAGACACAAGAGACACAGGTTTGATCTCTAGGCCAGGAAGATCCCCTGGAAAAGCAAACGGCAACCCACTCCAGTATTCTTGCCATGGACAGAGGAGCCTGGAGGGCTACAGTCCATAGGGTCGCAAAGAGTCTGACATGACCAAAGCGACTCAGCATGAGATTTTAGTGACTTTTTAAAATGATTTCTAATATGTATGACCAATATTGCCATTTCTTAAATGTACCATGTAAATAGACACATATCTTTCATATATATATATACTGGCAGGTTGTTTTCTACCAGGTAAGTATTGTATATGACCACATCTGAATCAGTCAGTGTTGACTGAGAAAAATGCAGTCTACTTTATGTATTCCATACATAAAAGGTTTTAACACAGGGAAAGGGAGGGAGGCTGGCTTCCATAATCACTGGCATTACCAGGAAAGCAAAGTTGAGGACAACCTTCCCCCAGAATTTCAGCTTGCAGCAACAAAGCCCATGGTTCTCAGTGGGTCACCCCAAGAACTTCTGGAGGCACCCAGCAACCATCTCAGTCTGCAGCCTCATGCAGACGATCTTCAAGATACATCTGGAAGCCACTTCCAACTCTACACCTGCTCAGGGGACTAACCACAACTCTAGAGAAGGCTACCCCCACCTTTTCTCTTCTTCCTTCTAAAGCTCATAAATTCCCCTCATTTTCAGACACTGACATGGAACCATGGGAGAGGGAAGTTCTCAGAATTGTAGTTTTAACCTCTCTGTGAGTCAGACAATTAAACACATCATCTTCAGTGTACCACTGGTAACCTAATGAGTGATGTCTCATTGTTAGAAGAATTTAGTTCTTATTCACATAATATAGTGATATATCAAATATGCACGCATGCAAGTAAGCTGTTTCAGTTGTGTCCAACTCTGTGCGACCCCAACGACTACAGCCTGCCAGGCTCCTCTGTCTATGAGATTCTCCAGGCAAGAATACTGGAGTGGTTTAGTAAGCCCTCCTCCAGGGGATCTTCCTGACCCAGGGATCAAACCCATGTCTCTTATTTATGTCTCCTGCATTGGCAGGTGGGTTCTTTACCACTAAGCACTACATGGAAAGCCCATACAAAATATTTGGAACTCTGTTCTAGAATGGTGTGACTATGACATATAATTCTTGTCCAGAAACAGACTCAGTGCCCCCGCCCACCCGGGAGTGCACTTCTGGACCAACATGTGGCAAGTCATTAGGGCCAAACTCAGTTATACCTGGTCCACAAGATAACAGAGCATCCAGGTCTAGTTCACGCTTATTAAGATGTTTGTGCTCAAACCTCCCAAACACCATGAGATTTTTGGTTTGTAGCTGACCTGTGAGCTTCCCTGGTGGCTCAGACAGTAAAGAACATGCCTGTAATTCAGGAGACCCAGGTTCAATTCCTGGGTCAGGAAGATCCCCTGGAGAAAGGAATGGCAACCCACTCCAGTATTGTTGCTTGGAGAATCCCATGGACAGAGGAGCCTGGTGGGCTACAGTCCATGGGGTTGCAAAGAGTCGGACACGACTTAGTGACTAACACACATAGAGATGACCTGTATTAGCTCCAGCAATTCTAGGCTATACTGGATCACGGGCTTATTCTGGTCCCAGCCTAGGTTCTGCTCCTAATGGTGAAGGTTAAGGAACTGACATGCCTGTGTATACACTGATATGACCTCTTTAGTCCAAAAGAAACATCTTAAGGGCAGGGATGACATCACTTCCACTCTTACCTCTCTTCCAAAAACAAACAAACATGATATATGTTACATTCCTCCTGAAAATAGTTCCACCCACGGCAACTCATGTTATTCAAGATAAAACTCCAACTCTTAGGCACTGCATTCAAAAGTCTTTACCCACATCCTTCCAACCTATCTTTTGAATTCATCTTCTCACATGTTTTTGACCAAGACTACTTCGTTATGCTTTTGTGCTGATGCTCACACAGTCCCTTCTACCTGGGATGTTCTTATCTAGAATACTTTTATCCTTAAAAATTCCCTTCACAGAGCCAAGTCTGGCCCTCTGTGATGACTTGGAGGGATGGAGTGGGGGGAACGGAGGGAGATTTGGGCGAGAAGGGATGTATGTATAATTATGGCTGATTTGCGTTGTTGTGTGGCAGAAATAAACACATTACAAAAATTTAAAAACAAACAAACAAAAATATCCATTTTTTCCATTTCAAAAAAACCCAAACACTCCCCTCACAACTTTCAGAGAAAGCACAATATATCACTCTAGCCTGAAAAGTCTCTAAAATATGGTCTCTTTGCCCTGAATTAATTGTGATCCTTATTTCTACAACACCCGTGTGCATTGTCTGTACATTTTAGTAGCAGTTTTCACACTGAATTTTAATTGTGTAGATAAGATACATATCCTGTTAGGTAGTTATATCCTTGAGAGTAAAATAACCTACAATTTAGTCTTTAGATTTTTATCACCAAGTGGATTACGCTCAATAAAGTTTTAATTGCCTGAAATGAATAAAAGTCTGACACATGTAATACTTCAGTTTACAAAATACTTCCACATGCATTATTTCACTTAATTCTTATAACAACCCAATGAGGCAGATATCTTTATTATTTCTATATTCTAGATGAGGAAATTAAAGCAGCAGGTTATTTAGAATCTGCTCAGCACACCAAACACTCACCATCAATACTCTTTGATGGATGGCTCAATGCAGACAATTGCTCACAGTTCCCTGTGCTTTTACAGAAAACAAAAACTCACAGTCTTCATTGCTGAACTTGGTGTCAGCAGCCTGTACTTTCTATATGTGGTTCAATCATTCAAAACCCAAGACTCATATTTTCAATCTTTTATTACAACTTCCTACACAAATATGACTTAATCTACGCTTTTGACCTCATCTTGGTTACCTTTCCTGTAAAGTTAGTATCATAACACTGATGCACTTGTCAAGTCTCCTGAATCCTGACAAGATTGAAATAGCATTTACCAAGTTTTAGGCATCCCTTAAAATTTAGGGGCTGTATAAATGCAAATGCCATTGTAAAAAGATGGGGATGCAGCTACAGAATGTGTTTCTTATTTCAACATGAAAGATTCCCTCTGTTGTCATCTGATAAGATTTTCCTACTTTGCTGTTTATTTAGATAAAATTATAGGCAACTTTGGTTGCCTATAATTTTGGTAAAGGATGGAATATTTGAGTATACATATGAATAGAGACAGGCCAGAAAACCTTGAGTATGACTATTTTGCTGAAATGTGGCATACAAAAAGGTTGTGAATAAAAACTGGCCTGAGTTCTAAAAGACTGTCACTCTGCAGCCCAGACACGTTGAATATTCCTAGAGGAATTAGTATTTATGCCTTCTAGTTTCCCAAGTCAGTTGCGTCAGGAACTTCTTGATCAATGGCATGTGCTCTGCATGTTAATGCACTTCAGTTGTGTCCAACTCTTTTCAACCTTATGGATTGTAGCTCACCAGGCTTCTCTGTCCATGGGATTCTCCAGGCAAGAATACTGGAGTGGATTGCCATGCCCTCTTCCTGGGAAATCTTCCCGACCCAGGAATTGAATCCAGGTCTCCTGCCACTCCTGCACTGCAGGCAGATTCTTTACTGCTAAGCCACCAAGGAAGTCCTTCTAGATTAATGGACACATGTTCAAATCTCCAGTCCAGTATTGATCTTTATGCACCTCTCTGAGCACTGGCATCTTCCTCTGTAAAGCGGAAATAAAAGAAGTACTCTTCTCCTAGGGTTCTTTCATGAATGCCATATGATGGAGAAGGTAAAGCTTAGCACAGTGCCTGAAACATATTCAATGTCCAATTAATACTGTTATGATACCCTATAGTGGGAATAAAATAACATAAAGAGAGCAACATAAAGAGAATGGGTTCATAATGCCAAGGAACCAAGCACCCTGCTTGACATATCATTTCTTTTTTACAAAAACTCTGAAGTCAGTTTCTATAGCATCTCCACTTTATAGACAAGGAAACTCCAGTCTAAACAGTGGGTGATTTGGAGGTCTTTCCTATCATTTAGTCTCTAAGTTATGTCTGACTCTTTGTGACCCTATGGATTATATCTGCAGACTTCTCTGTTTATGGGGGTTTCCCAGGCAAGAATACTGGAGTGAGTTGCCATTTCCAGGGATTCCTTCCCAGGGATTGAATCCACATCTCCTGCGTCTCCTGCATTGGCAGGTGGGTTCTTTACCACTGAGCCAACTGGGAAGCCCCAATTTGGAGTCTTACTCAGGCACTATTATCTCTCATTGGTGACACTGCCAGTAATTCACTATTGTACAGTCAACCGCTTACTCTTTGCCTTTTTAGTCTTCTTTACACGGGGCATCTGTTTTAGACTTCCCACTCTCCACCTGTTATTTTGAAGTCATGCAAAAAACTATGCAAATGGAGATGTTTTTTTCCTTTTAATGCTCTCTGGATGGATCCTGAAGTCCTAAGAGCTATGAAGCCCACTTGTAAATCATCATCAACTATCAGCCTTCCATCACTTTATCTCTGCCTTACTCTCTGAGCTTTACTGGGTGGAAACTGATTGGCACAGCATTGGCTATCAGCCTGACACTTCAGGGTATTAAACCATGGGGTGAAATCAAGCTGCAGATACTAGTGGCTCCCGCAGGGTTGTGATAAAACTTAAATTACAATTCAGAGAAGACACTGTATGAAATGCCTGGGCTCTTACATACAGTGAGAGGAAACTTGAAACCACAACTTACAGTCTCACTGAACTTGCAAGGCAAACCACTTCACATGAATAAAATATGCATTCAAAATATATAACAAAATGGCAATAGATTCTTCTGCAAAAACTTGCAAAATATTAAATATGGATAAAGGATCTCAGTTAATTTAGATACCACAGGTGTTTGGGTTTTAAAGTGCTACAAGCATTAATATTCATTATGGAAATATGATTTGATAACCAGAGAAGGAACAGGAACAAAGCTTTGGCGATAAGAGGAAATTATCTTCTCAGTGTTCAGGGAACATTCTGCTCTTCATTTTCACAAGTCAGAGTTGACACTAAAAGTTATGTTCCCTTTAGACTGAATTTTCTTCTATAAAAGTGCTCTTTTCATAGCTTGATTCTTGTGTTTTTATTTTAGCTATTACAATATAATTGACTCTAGTCAAATGCATATCATAGACATTATCATTGATAGCTGGAGGGTGTTCAGTCCAAGAAACTTTCCAATGGGAAAGAGGAGTCAAGTGAATAGAACAGCAAAATAACTTCTATTAGCTTCTTTTTAAGTTAGAAATGGTACATACTCCATTTTCAGTTTTTCTGAATCCATGCTCCATTGGGCCATATCAGTTTTCACCTTTAACATCAGCCAAATAGATTTGAAATTGAGATTCAAAGGATAATATAGTTTTTGAGGATATAATAAAGCCCACTGAAATGAATTGAATAGCAGCTTGGAGCAATGTTAATTTTTTTTTTTTTAATACATGGAATTGGTGTCTGTTAGAGCCACTTATTTAAAGGTCTTCCATATTTTATCAGAAACTGATACTTGAAAGGATTTATAGCATTGCCGATAGAATATTAGAGCCAGACTACTGTGTTTGGGGAAGTATTCAGTTTTAACTCATTTCCTTTTATATCATATAACAAATGCATGGTATTTTTCCTTAAATACTCACTACAGAAACACACAGAATCCTAAGCTTACAATGTCTTAATCATTCTGTTTTCTCTTTCTTACTTTTCTCCTTACTAAAAAAACTCCTTACTAAGAGTAATTATCTGACAGGCATTCACAGCTAGGACTCTTTGGTACATTGAATTTGAAAAAAAAGAAAAAAAATCAAATAATTCCTAAAATAAACCTTTGAAGTGAATCAGCTATTTTCTTCTTCTTCTAGGTGCAACTAAGATACTTGTGGCATCCAAAGTCCATAACGACATTAGGCCTCATATCTCTATTTTCTGTCCATGTCATTGATCTGCCACTCACTATGTGACCTTGGGCAAGGAGCATTCTTTTGGTGCTTCAGTGTGGATTAGGGAACTGAAAGCAGATAATTTTTGTATAACCACAGACAGCACTTCAAAGGAGGAAAAGCACTGGGATAGCAGGGAAGAGTCTGTTTTATCAGTGGCCACTGGGCCGCCTCCATCCCATGTCCTGACTCCCTCTGGGGAACTTTATTTCAGCGGCTTTGTGCCCAGGTGTATCTTCAGAGATAAGGAAGATCCCCAGTGAACTCTGCAGCACTTTGCTAGAGCATCTGTCCTGTACACTGGTGTGAACCTATTTTGTGGATTTTAAATTTCCAAGTATCTATTATATGGTTGGAGTTGTTGTTACTGTTTAGTCACTAAGTCGTGTCCGACTCTTTTGCGACCCCATGTACCATAGCCACGTTCCTCTGTCTATGGGATTTCCCAGGCAAGAATACTGGAGTGGGTTTCTATTCCCTTCTCCAGGGGATCTTCCCAACCCAGGGATTGAACACTCATTGTAGGTGGATTCTTTACCATCTGAACCACTAGGGAAGCCCCAGGTATAAATGATTGCTAACAGCTTAAAAGTCTGCTTTTTCAGACAAAAAACATGGCACCAAAGACAAGATTCAGGCAATAGCTGGTGAGCAAAAGCTTTTTTGGAGGAAACAAGGATGGCTACCAATTCCACTTATTTGATAAATATCACTTTCATTCTTTCCTCTCCCAAGAAAGAGAACCCTAGGAGTATCCCATATATTAAACACACACATACGGACACACACACAAACAGGGTGTGCACTATTTGCATAGGAAATGGATAAGCAATTGATTGTTCACTAGTCTAGCTAATGTGGTCATATTGGAAGGTATATGCTGATGCAGTCTCCTATACTTTCATGGAAACAAAATCACACAGGAAATTAAGATCATCTTAATAGGCGAGGAGATCTATTGTTTGATTTTTATCAGATTCAGGGAGAGACTCACTTGCCTAAACCTCTGCTCTAGAGGCTAAGGTAAATTGTCACCAATGGCCAGCAGAGATACTGGGCCTGCAGGAAGGCAACAGGCACAGGAAGGGAGCCTGCTGGTCTGGGGCTCCTCTGAGCTACAGTTCTTACCACCAACCAGCACATCCATGGACCTCAGGTTATATTTTCTGGGCTGCCTGCAATAGGCAGGTAACTTGCCAACAGGAGGCATATATTAGTTAATCAAGTAGAGATGTTGTGCGATAAGTTTTCTATGATCGGGAATTGGAGGACCAACCAAATCCACTGCTGCTTGAGTAATGTTATCTCATCGAGCACCTTAGATTTTCTAGGCAAACGGGATCGCTTAGGCCATTCATTCTCAAAGTATGATTCTCCAAGCCATTTGCATCCACATGGATATTAGAAATGTAAATTTTTAGAAACGTAAATTGTCAGGCCATACTCCAGACCTAGTGGACTATTACAGAAATGCTAATGGTAGTCCCAGCAATTTATGGTCTGGCTTTCTAGATGATTCTGATGTACATTCTAGTTTGAGAATCATCAGCATAGGCAGTTTTATGAAGTTCAGTGAAAATTTTGAAACTAATATCCAGGGCCAAGTCCCACATAAGGTCTGTTCAGATTTATTGAGTGCCAACAGCAGGGCCAATTCTTGTGTCTCAGTGTCTAGAATCATTGGTGAGTAGTGTACACAGAAATGTAGCCTTTACACAGGGCTTAGCAACCATGACTCATGGGTGATATTGAGTTCACCGTATGTTTTTGTAAATAAAGTTTTATTGGAACACACCCATTTATTTATTATACTTAGTGTCTATGCTTTCACAGAGCAAGGGCAGAGATGAGAAGCTGTTGCAGAGACCTTGTAACAGGTGAGGAGAGTTGCATAATGTGATGAGAAAAGTTGCAAGAACACTGCATGAAATTCCACTATTAGATTTATACCTAGTCTATAAATATGTTAAGTGTCCCTACAATGATTATAGAGTACCATCAGCCAAAACTGTTGTCTTTTTGGGAATGAATATATAAAAATTGGGCTATTTCAGAAGGCTATAGCAAAACCCCACGAAGATGAGTCTAGCTTGGTAAAAACTGGTTGGGAAAGAAAAGAGAGGAAAGAGGTTTGGAATAGGACTGGCAAATACATATGTTGCAACTTAACTTCTCATGCAAAAGACAGACATAACCAACCAATCTTAATGCTCCTTTTCTCAGAGCCCTAACTGGACTTTATGACTATTTTCTATACAGTCTCTAGACAGCCACTATGGATCTTCTGGAGCTGGTGCTTTAGAGGAACTTATTCCTGGATTCCTGGATTCTTGGATTAAAGGATAAAATTGGTAAGGGCTGCCATGAAGTGCTCTCTAGACCTCATGTGGGGAAATTTGGGGTAACCCAGGAGGGTTCTCAGGGAGGAGAGATCACCTATGAAGACTGTTAATAAGGAAAGAGGAGATAGAAGGGAAAGCAAATTCCAGGCACTTTCATATACACTGTTCCCATAATCCTCTCTCTGCTCCCACGACTTAGATACCACCCTCTTTCAGGCTACCCCTAGCTCTTGAGTAACTTGCTGGAGGGAGGTAACACAGCCAGTCAGTAATACAATGGAGCACATCCAATCTGACACTAAAGCCCATTGTTTTCTGCTACAGCTTCTACCACTATACTGGTTTGCCTAAGGCTGCACTATTCTTAAATTTCACATCTGAAAATGAACTTGACGATATGGTATATCTGAATTAAGGACTCAGAGTGACAGAGGCAGATAGTTCGATGATAAGAGCAGACCGACAGAGACAGAGAAAGGTAGAGAGAGACTGGCTGGGAACACAGTTCAGAAAGTATGTGCATATTTCCTCTAAAATGAGAAAGTAAACAACGACAAAACCTTTAACATCAACCTTTCACTAAGTAAGCAAGATGGAAAAGCCCCCAAATAAACGTAGCCTCTTATACACAGCACGAGAAAACAGCTGCTGCCTCGTCGTACCCAGGAGATAAGACAAATATTCACGTACAAATCCTTCATTCTCTGGAGAGCATACTAACAGTGTGGTGGCTGATGATAGACAGGAAGAGTTAAAAAATAAACTCTCCCCAAACTCTGGAGAGACAGGATCAGAGGTAGATTTTATGGAGAGGTGAGAACTGTCAGGAAGGCCCAGCTACTTTGAACAGCACTCATCATAGGGGCCAGTTTTCCTAAAACAGCATCTTTTGAAAATTATTCCTTTGATCTAAGCATTGCCCGCTTCTCGACTGATTTTTTAATGTAAATAATTAAAAAAAAAATCACCAGTGATTGAATGACAAAGGGTGAGCTGTAATGTCTTGCCACATAAATTTTGATTTTTCCAGAATTATACACAATGCAAAACACCTGAACCATCCTTACTTCCTTTACAATTGCACCAAATTCTGTCTTATAGAGACCATAACACTATGCCAGTGTTAATCAGATGTGTTTCCCAGAATACTCATTCCACATAATTTTCTTTGATTAACAGGTAGAATGGTAAAAAAAAAAAAAGTAAGTGTAGAAAATGTTACCTATTTTATTCCCTTCATAAATATATGGCAATCAGTAACAAGCCATAGATGGCTCTGTGAAGCCCTACAGTAATGGGATTTAACTAATTTTTGCCCAAATGTATATGTCCAAGAGTCTTTACTCCTACTCCCCACTATTAGCATGCATTAGAAAACTGGTATACAGTCCTGGAAGTTGGACTATCATAATATAATCCCTAGCTCTTCTTTCCATTTACAGATTTTTCTTCTTAATCTGAAGCTTTGATGGCTACAAGCATGCCTATGACTTTATGGCCCATTAGAATTCCCTGTGTGTGCATGCTTACTCATTCAGTCATGTCTGACTCTCTGAGACCCTTTGAACTGTAGCCCCCCAGGCTCCTCTGTCCATGGTAATTCTGAATTACCTGGGAGACTTTTACAAAACAGTTTTGTTGACATTGCTCTGGATCAGTTATTCTAAGGACTGGTGAGGAATCTGGATTCTTTACCACTGTGCTGTCTGCGAAGCCTATAACAAGATACTACAAATAGAGCTACTGTTCTAGTATCTATTTATCTTCTATCAGGAACTCCTGATGCATAAAGAGAGAAGATAAACAGAATTCAGAGAGGACTCCAAAGTTTTGGGCTTGTACTGTTATATGGGGAGGACTGTCATTAACCAAGAAGGGAAAGAGTGGAGGAAGAATAAATTAAAGGGGAGGTCTCGGTGAAGATCAGGAGATCAGTTTCTGACATTTTAGGTCTGTGATGCTTACTTTATCCTAGAGTTCATGGTAAAGATCTGAGGTGGGTGTAACTGTTTTAAAATTAAAGAGAGAGAAAAGGAGTTATTTATTTTTTGTGTTCCACAAATGCATGCATACTTGCTAATTTACACAATGGTGCATAACTGAGTACTCCTTAACACATGTGACAGCCCTATCTCCAAGGCTTTTCCATAGTATAAAATTCTGATTTAATTTTATGCTAAAACTAGTAAAAAATATAGTAAGGCCTCAAGACCTATAAGTATTCAGTGTGTGTGTGTGTGTGTGTGTTAGTCGCTCAGTTGTGTCTGACTCTTTGAGATCCCATGGACTGTAGCCCACCAGGCTCCTCTGTGCATGGAATTCTCCAGGCAAGAATACTGGAACGGGTTGCCATTTCCTTCTCCAAAGTATTCAGTAATTGTCTTATAATTCTAAACTGTGAGTTGCTTCCTTATCTTTTCCCTTGTACGTCACCTAAGACACTTTCATAGCTTCCAGTCTCAGCTAGCCAAGCTTGTAATTAGTTGCTCTTTAAAATGGGTTCATTAATCCTTTTAAATTTTTCTCTGCTATTTGCTATTGACTTTAAATGTTTCTACTTGGCCCAATGTCAGGTCAAATGGTTTCTTCTACTGCTGAAAGCTTGAAACGTTTGAGTGGAAATGAATGGCTGAAGGGCTTTTCTAATGAGCTAGGCTAAAGTCATTGCTGATTTTCACTTGGTCACTCAGAGTTTCTCTTTGTGTGTGAGTGAACATCTGAATAACCGTTTGTTTCATTGTTCAGATAATTCCTTCTAATAACAAATGACATATGGCATGTCTTTTAAAAGAGAAATTGTTTCCTTCTCTCAGGGGCATCATCTCCTGATTTGTCAACATCACATTTATAAACAGCCCCTTTTTGTTAGTGGCTACACTCTTTCACCACCGGCTCCTAGAGGAGAAGCGCTGTAGTGTGAGGTGCGACGAGGCCAGAGGCAAGAGATTCGAGGCTCCCATGTTTCCTATAAATTTGCCTGGGAAAAACTCTGCTCCAGGAAAGCAAAATTTACTATTGTCTTTTTCTCTGTAACCAAAACTTGAGAGGAGTGATTTTTTTTTTTTTTTCTACCACTGTTAAGATAACAGGAATTTCCTAGCATTCCTGATGGTTTCTAAGAATAATGTTTGGAAAAGGGGAGAAGCCAAGGAAAATGCAGCAACAGTCACCATATCAATAGCATATGATTCTCTATTCCTAGAATTCAGAAATAATGTCAAAGGGATTTTCTAGGCTGGAAAGGTGCCACTCTCATTTAGGTATGCTTACCATGGCAAAATTCGTGCCAAACTTAGAACAAAGGACTTTCAAACTGATTTTTGGAATGCGATCCACCCTTAGTTTCTTATAAGGAAAAAAAAGAATATGTCTTAAGAAATTGTTTAAGATTGGGAAAGGGGAATAGGAAAAGATTTAAAAAAATGGGTCTGAAGGTTTGTATCAGTTAAACAGAGAATCATGGCAAAGTTTAGAGGCTTTGTCCTAGAAAGTTCACATTCTGAGGCCAATTTTTGTATTAGCTGTAGGCTGTCCTGCAGGTTCAGAACAAATTTCCTGAGATTACTCTTAAGTATCTTCCCAAGCCACACAAAGTGAAAGATAACCAGAGCACCAGTCATTTTTCTAATGTTAATTAGGAGTGAAAGAAGCAAAAGTTAAAAGGTGATTAAATTTTAATGCCTCAACAAGTGCCTAACATTCCATGGATAACAGAAAGCTTAAAAGGTGTTGTGATCAAGTCAGCCAATCCTGTTGTGTGGTGTGTATGAACTCTCACATGGTGTGCGTAAAAAGAGTGGTGGGTGGTCATGAGGGAAAAACAGAGTGAAGAGTTGAGGAAAAGAAAATAAGTGAAACAGTATTCTCTATTATTAAGAAAAGCCTGCTTAGAGAGGGTGCTGTGAACCAAAGCTCTCTTAGCCTACTGTCCATGGACCCCTTAAGCAGTGTCTCAGACTGTAGCATTACAAATTTTCCACATCTTTAACAAACTTAGAAATTCTGATTCAGTATGAGCAAAGATATCATGTTTTCAATCGTCTCTCCAAGTCCACAATGAATATGATGCCACATTACATCTTGCCTATACGGTCAGAATTTCTGAGCTGATCTGTCTATAATTAGTGTTAATAAACACCCCAGACTGTAAAATTTGGGATGTATATGCCTTTTCCTTAGGAGGAGATCCATAGCTTATGCAGCATCTCATGGGGTTCCACAACCTCCCTAATATGCTAAAAACAGAAACCACCACAAAAAAATAACTGAGTGAAGGAAATCAAAGCTGCTGGTATTTGCAGTTTTTCTATTAATTCAATCTGCAGGTGAAGGGAAGCCATTCATCACAAGGAGTTGGGGAAGGGCAAACCAAATAAACTGTGGAAAATTCTGAAAGAGACGGGAATCCCAGACCATCTGACCTGCCTCTTGAGAAACCTGTATGCAGGTCAGGAAGCAACAGTTAGAACTGGACATGGAACAACAGACTGGTTCCAAATAGGAAAAGGAGTACATCAAGGCTGTATATTGTCACCCTGCTTATTTAATTTCTATGCAGAGTACATCATGAGAAACGCTGGGCTGGAAGAAGCACAGGCTGGAATCAAGATTGCCAGGAGAAATATCAATAACCTCAGATATGCAGATGACACCACCCTTATGGCAGAAAGTGAAGAGGAACTAAAAGGCCTCTTGATGAAAGTGAAAGAGGAGAGTGAAAAAGTTGGCTTAAAGCTCAACATTCAGAAAACGAAGATCATGGCATCTGGTCCCATCACTTCATGGGAAATAGATGGGGAAACAGTGGAAACAGTGTCAGACTTTATTTTTGGGGGCTCCAAAATCACTGCAGATGGTGTCTGCAGCCATGAAATTAAAAGACGCTTACTCCTTGGAAGGAAAGTTATGACCAACCTAGACAGCGTATTCAAAAGCAGAGACATTACTTTGCCAACAAAAGTCTGTCTAGTCAAGGCTATGGTTTTTTCAGTAGGTCATGTATGGATGTGAGAGTTGGACTGTGAAGAAAGCTGAGCGCCAAAGAATTGATGCTTTTGAACTGTGGTGTTGGAGAAGACTCTTGCCAGTCCCTTGGACTGCAAGGAGATCCAACCAGTCCATTCTAAAGAAGATCAGTCCTGGGTGTTCTTTGGAAGGAATGATGGTAAAGCTGAAACTCCAGTACTTTGGCCACCTCATGCGAAGAGTTGACTCATTGCAAAAGACTCTGATGCTGGGAGAGATTGGGGGCAGGAGGAGAAGCGGATGACAGAGGATGAGATGGCTAGATGGCATCACTGACTCGATGGACGTGAGTTTGAGTGAACTCTGGGAGTTAGTGATAGGCAGGGAGGCCTGGCGTGCTGCAATTCATGGGTTACAAAGAGTCGGACACGACTGAGCGACTGAACTGTACTGAACTGAAACCAAATAAGGACAACTTAACTGATAACACACACTTGTGCTAAAGAAGTATCCAAATAGTTATAGAATGATACTAAAAACCATGAGAATTTAATAACTAAAGTACCAAACAGATATCTGCTCTTGCTGTTTAGCTCTGCATTGACCAAATAATCTGCAGTTGCATAAGCAGATGGACTGAATTATCTTGCTCTTTGCCAGCCAGATGCCAACTAGCATCTGAAGGCAGCCCGTCTTAAGCATCAAAGCAGCTGTTCAATCTTTATTTCTTTCTCAATTTCTTTAAAATGATTGGCCAGTCTCCAATCACAGCCCCCTGAACAAAGGTTAAGAGAACACGTGAGAAAGGTCCATGGCTTACTTGCTGTAGCCATGCAAGGCTGGGCTGTCTGCCAAGGAGACATCTCTGTGTAAAAATAGATAAATGAATGAAATAACTCCTGAGCATTGTGGTAAAGGAAGGAGGTGTTCTAAAATCAAGTGTGCAGACTTCCACTTTTTTCAAAATGTCTGACTATTTATTGAAAAGCTATATAAACTTACACTTATAATATAGTTCATAAAGCAAAAGTACAGATCTGTTGCTAAACTAGGATTCTTTACACATGCTGCTACGTGACCTCACCTCATGCCTGCTACCTATGATTTCATGCCCCAACCAACATCTCACAAAATCAAGTATCAGTTTTTGCCTAGGCCACAAAAATATAATTTATCATTTTCAGTTTATTTATCTAGCCATTCCTTCCTTATTTTTCTCTCTTTCCTCCTTCTTTCTCTGCCTCTCTCCATGTCTTTCTTTTTCTTTCCTTCCCCTCTACAAATATTTAATGAGCATGTATTATATACATGCTCAATACCAGAAACATGATATGAGCTTAGGAAAACAATGTGGAATGCATAAATATCACTAATAACCCATATGATGAAGCTAACGGTAACATCTATATCTTCATCTTTCTTGACCTCTCAGCAGCATTGAAAGATTTAATATAACTACTACCTCTTTTGTGAAACAGCATTGTCTTCTGACTTTCATAAAATTACAATGACCTGATTTTCCTCTAATTCACTAGCTACTTTAAAACTAATTTTCTGGGTCTTCATCCCTTACCTGACCACTAAATATTGTTCAAGTGCATGTCCTAGGGCACCTTCTGTTTTCTATCCAGCTATCTCCTCTACTCCTTGGGCTTTATATACCATCTGATGACTCTCAAATTTTCATATGTATTCTTGGACTCTCCACTGAGTAGTAGATTTGTATATCTGACTGCCTACTTGATATCTGAATATATCTAAAAGGAATCTCAGTTTTCATACGATCAAACCTAAACTCCTATTGCCTCTTCCTCATTCTTCCTAATCATAATAAACAGCACCACCATTTTCCAATTGTTCAAGTTTGGAATGTAGAAGTTATCTCTCAAATGGATGTGTATTTGTGTATATGTGTATGTGTGCTTACTAAGTCACTTCAGTCGTGTCTGACTCTGTGTAACCCCATTGTAGCCTTCCAGGCTCCTCTGTTCATGGGATTCTCCAGGCAAGAATACTGGAGTTGGGTTGCCATGTTCTCCTCCGGGGCATCTTCCCAACCCAGGGATCGAACCAGTGTCTCTTACATCTCCTTCATTGGCAGGTGGGTTCTTTACTACTAATGCCACTTGGGAAGCCCCACATATGTTTATATATATATTCATGTATGGGGCTTCCCAGGTGGCTCAGTGGGTAAAGGATCTGCCTGCCAATGCAGGAGATGCAGGTTTAATCCCTGGATCAGGAAGATCCTCTGGAGGAGGGCATTGCAACCCACTTCAATATTCTTGCCTGGAGAATCCCATGGGCAGAGAAGCCTGGTGGGCTACAGTCCATAGTGTCACAAAGAGTCAGACACCACTGGAGTGACTGAATGCACATATTCATATATATATAAATATGCTACACAGATGTGTATATTACATGTATATACACAATACATATATATATGTATATAAATAGAGCTAATATTTTAGTATTTTTTTCATATTCCCCAAGTATATCAAATAGGGACTCAGCAAATGTACATTGAAATAATTACTTATAAGTCTTGAACATAAACAACCTTCAGAATAAATTCCAAATCACTGGGACCTTTCCTTTGTAGATATTCACCTACATGACTCCCTGCTTATCAGTGGTCATGGTTCCTGCCTGTTTCCTTGGAGCCTCCTGCCCACGCTCCATTTTTTTGTCTCTGGTATGGTATGCCATAATTCTTGAACTGGCTTACAGTGACCTGTATCTTCTACATATAGATGAGAACCTAAAGTCAGTTTGTTTCTACATAAATAAATGTTACTATTGCAAGAATCTGTGGGTCAAAAAAGTTTAAAACACTAAATGTTTATGCATATTACTGGTTTTATTTCTGATTAATCATTTTATAAGAGTGGCCAAACTGGGTTCTCTTTTGACACAATGCATATAGAACAATATTTTATATATGCTTTTGGTTGTATCATTTTGAAAATGTGCTTTTCTATTATACAGTTTTGTCTTTGAAGCTGTTGCTTCCTTCCCATGTGGTATTAAAAAAAAAAATTAACAATTTCAACTGTACCCATTGAGCCACATACTAAATACATTAAGGGCAAGAGATAATTAGGAGACAGAAAAGAATCTAACTAGTTGTCATAATATATGCTGCTGAATTGCTCATATTTGATGATTACTGACTTAGTAGAAATTTAATTTATTCCTAGAGGAGTCGAGATGCAAAGATAGATTACCCTGATACTCTCAAAAATTTATGCTGGAAGTTCAAATGGTTTGTGAAACTTTTTATGCTATGACTAACAATATTATTATAAATATGGTTTCTACCCCATTGCTTTTTCTCAGAATAGTCCCATTCATTTTTAATGTAACAGATAGATTTACAGATATAAAGGGTATCTTCCATTTACCATGCTATTTTAATGGAAAATATGATTAATTAGAAATTTCTAGTTCAAACTCACCATGTCACTATTCAATTTTCTTAGCTAAGTTACTTGAAATGTATGAAAAATGACTTAATGTCTCCTAAGATTTTTTAAATATTAAAAATATATAGAGACAAAAGATATATTTACTTGAATGATTAGACACTCAAAATGTATTTTAAGTAGACAATGCTGTATTTAATGTTCACTGCTATCGATAGAAAAATTAAAAAAAAAACGTTTTACTTACATGATCTCTACTTTTCAGCTTTTCAGCAATGAAGGAATTTATTACTGAGACATACATATATATAATGAGCAGGTTGTTAAAGAACCATGATTTAGCAGGTAACTGCAGCTTAATACCTTACCAGCACACCTCACAAAGTGGTGCCACACTTTGTGGTATAATAGGGTTGCTGCTAAGTCGCTTCAGTCGTGTCCGACTCTGTGCGACCCCATAGACGGCAGCCCACCAGGTGCCCCCGTCCCTGGGATTCTCCAGGCAAGAACACTGGAGTGGGGTGCCATTTCCTTTTCCAATGCATGAAAGTGAAAAGTGAAAGGGAAGTCATGTCTGACTCTTAGTGACCCCATGGACTGCAGCCCAGCAGGCTCCTCCGTCCATGGGATTTTCCAGGCAAGAGTACTGGAGTGGGGTGCCATTGTCTTCTCCAATAATAGGGTTAAGACATATTTAAGGAAATATCAAAAAAGAAAAATGTAAAGAGTTTGAACTTTATAAAGTAAGCACTAAGTAAACATATATTCTATAACTGGACAATGAGGGAAGGGAGAAAGTGGAAATACATTAATTACATCAAGATTCATAAAGGGCCAATAGATACTGTTTCAAGAAATATAAAATTAAAAGTATTATATAAAATTATTGTTCTAAATTAACCACTAGAACTAAAATACAAACCATTTGTTCTGGTAAGTTATTGCTGTATAACAAATCATTTTGAAATTCATTGGCTTACAACAGTAACAATCATTTTACCATTTCTGTTCTGTGGGTGGGATATTTGGAAATGACTTGCCAGTAGTTCTGTTCAAAGTCCCTTATGTGATTCCTATCATATGGAAGCTGGAGTTTGAAGAATGAAGGGCTAGAGTGAGTAGGGATTGTTCAGGTGTCCAGCTCTCTGCATGCTTTCTGTAAGTTAGTTGGTCTCCTTACATCAAGGTGGTCTCAGTGCACCCAGAATTTTACATGGCAGCTGCCTTTTTCCAGAGTGAACAGCCCAAGAGAGTAGAGTGGAAGTGTGTGGAATTTTTATGAATTTGCTTTGGAAATCATATAGCATCTTTTTGTACATTAATTTATTGATCAAGGTAAACAAAGCCCACTCCGGACTTAAAGGAAGTAGACATGTAGGTACTCCATTTTCCCAAAATGGGATTGTCAAAATCCAGTAGTAAGAAGACCATATGGAATGAAAGATATTGTTGTGGCCATTGATAGAGAAGATGATCTGTCACACTTTCTATTCTATCAGAAGACATAATAACAAAGGAAATGGAATACAGACTATGAAATTTGACTTAAAATATAGTAATAGCAGCTTACAAATAGCTGTGAAAAGAAGAGAAGCGAAAAGCAAAGGAGAAAAGGAAAGATATAAGCATCTGAATGCAGAGTTCCAAAGAATAGCAAGGAGAGATAAGAAAGCCTTCCTCAGTGATCAGTGCAAAGAAATAGAGGAAAACAACAGAATGGGAAAGACTAGAGATCTCTTCAAGAAAATTAGAGATACCAAGGGAACTTTTCATGCAAAGATGGGCTTGATAAAGGACAGAAATGGTATAGACCTAACAGAAGCAGCAGATTTTAAGAAGAGGGGGCAAGAATAAACAGAAGAACTGTACAAAAAAGATCTTCACCCAGATAATCATGATGGTGTGATCACTGACCTAGAGCCAGACATCCTGGAATGTGAAGTCAAGTGGGCCTTAGAAAGCATCACTATGAACAAAGCTAGTGGAGGTGATGGAATTCCAGTTGAGCTATTCCAAATCCTGAAAGATGAGGCTGTGAAAGTGCTGCACTTGATTTGCCAGAAAATTTGGGAAACTCAGCAGTGGCCACAGGACTGGAAAAGGTCAGTTTTCATTTCAATCCCAAAGAAAGGTAATGCCAAAGAATGCTCAAACTACTGCACAATTGCACTCATCTTACACGCTAGTAAAGCAATGCTCAAAATTCTCCAAGCCAGGCTTCAGCAATATGTGAATCGTGAACTTCCAGATGTTCAAGCTGGTTTTAGAAAAGGCAGAGGAACCAGAGATCAAATTGCCAACATCCGCTGGATCATCGAAAAAGCAAGAGAGTTCCAGAAAAACATCTATTTCTGCTTTATTGACTATGCCAAAGCCTTTGACTGTGTGGATCACAATAAACTGTGGAAAATTCTGAAAGAGATGGGAATACCAGACCACCTGACCTGCCTCTTAAGAAACCTATATACAGGTCAGGAAGCAACAGTTAGAACTGGACATGGAACAACAGACTGGTTCCAAATAGGAAAAGGAGTATGTCAAGGCTGTATATTGTCACCCTGCTTATTTAACTTCTATGCAGAATACATCATGAGAAACGCTGGGCTGTAAAAAGCACAAACTGGAATCAAGAATGCCAGGAGAAATACCAATAACCTCAGATATGCAGATGACACCACTCTTATGGCAGAAAAGTGAAGAGGAACTAAAAAGCCTCTTGATGGAAGTGAAAGAGGAGAGTGAAAAAGTTGGCTTAAAGCTCAACATTCAGAAAACAAAGATCATGGCATCTGGTCCCATCACTTCATGGGAAATAGATGGGGAAACAGTGGAAACAGTGTCAGACTTTATTTTTTTGGGCTCCATAATCATTATAGATGGTGACTGCAGCCATGAAATTAAAAGATGCTTATTTCTTGGAAGGAAAGTTATGATCAACCTAGACAGCATATTCAAAAGCAGAGACATTACTTTGCCAACAAAGGTCCGTCTAGTCAAGGCTATGGTTTTTCCTGTGGTCATGTATGGATGTGAGAGTTGGACTGTGAAGAAGGCTGAGCACCGAAGAATTGATGCTTTTGAACTGTGGTGTTGGAGAAGACTCTTGAGAGTCCCTTGGACTGCAAGGAGATCCAACCAGTCCATTCTGAAGGAGATCAGTCCTGGGTGTTCTTTGGAAGGAATGATGCTAAAGCTGAAACTCCAGTACTTTGGCCACCTCATGTGAAGAGTTGACTGATGGGAAAAGACTCTGATGCTGGGAGGGATTGGGGGCAGGAGGAGAAGGGGACGATAGAGGATGAGATGGCTGGATGGCATCACTGACTCGATGGATGTGAGTTTGAGTGAACTCCAGTAGTTGGTGATGGACAGGGAGGCCTGGCGTGCTGCGATTCATGGGGTCGCAAAGGGTCGGACATGACTGAGCGACTGAACTGAACTGAAATGAATAGTAGCCAACACTACGTGCCAAGTATGTATCTAAATTCCTTACAAATATTAACCTAATTAATTCTCACAAAATCCTAAGAAAGATGATAGTAATATCACCATTTTATAGATGAAAGAATTGAGGCAAGAGAGAGAAAATAAATTGTCAATGTCTCTACAGCTAATTGATTGTTGAACTGGGATCTGAAGACAGGAGTCCCTCTCCGGAGTGTATTCTCTCAATGTGTTAATCATAATTGTCTCTTAAGAACAGAATTAAGACTAATGTAATAAAAAGTGGCTAAATTCACTAGTTAGGAGGAAAATCTCCCAGATTCATAAAAAGGTAAACTTCAGTTAAATGTACCTGAAAAATATATGTAAAACAAAGTGCAACCGAAATTAAGGAATGAAAAGAAAGGGGAAAACATACCTGCCGATACAAACAGCTACAATGAACCTTTAACTACGTTTAATTCAAAGCAAAAACTCAAACAAAAGCGAAACCATAATGAGGGTAGAATCCTCAGAGATCTAAAAATTGCTCACGTCTATGCACCCAACAATATAACATTTATGTTCATAAAGCAAACTATAGATGTATATGAAGTAATCAACTGAAACACATATATAGCAGAATTACTCTTCATCCTTAAAATACTATTTATTCCTCTCTTCATCCTTGACAGAGAAAATGGACTGAAATAAAAAAAGTAGAGATCATGAATACCAGGGAAAAGTAAACAAAAACACAAATATTTGCTTTCAGGAAATAAAGAGAAAAAACATACTGTCTTAGATAACTTTTGAGGCAAAATGTAAATGAATGACAGAATATTAGAAAATAGTTCTGAACACACTACAGATCAAATGTATGGGTACCAGTTAACGCAAAGATTCCAAAAAAATGTATGACATTTGATAGCTATCGGTTGGATGTAACTTAAATAATCTTGATGATTAGGTCATCTCTATCCCTGTTTATTTTTCCCATCTTAATATATTATGAAAGTAGTAAAAAAAATTGAGAAATATATCTTTTGATAACAATATTGTTAGCGACAAAATAGGTAGACCATTATAATCTAATTCTAGAAAAATAGATAATAAGTATAATTATATGAGAAATATAAGAAATGATAGTAGAAAAATAGCAAAAGAAACACAATGTTGAAAGACTCTGAAAATACTACTTTTATCAACTCTAGACAAATCTGAGAGTTTGGGTGAAATAGATAATTCTCTAGCAAAATAATCTTACCAGAATATGTGAATTATTGTAGTAAACAGAACTAGTTTACTGCGATGGTGGCTCAGAGGGTAAAGAGTCTGCCTGAAATATGGGAGACCTGAGTTTGACCCCTGGATTGGGAAGATCCCCTGGAGAAGAAAATGGCAATCCACTTCAGTACACTTGCCTGGAAAATCCCATGGACAGAGGAGGAGCCTGGTGGGCTACAGTCCATAGGGTCACAAAGAGTCAGACACGACTGAGCAACTTCACTTTTTTTCAGACAGAACTGATCTCAAAAACTTGCACTAATATCTCCCCTCTCCAAAAATAAATGAATACATGATTTTTTTATAAATAATTAGTTTAGAGTTGTGAAGGTTTTTCTAAATATTATTCAATACTGAAACTATTAAAAGGAAAAAAATGTATAAATTCAATGTATAAATATTCAAGGGAATTTGCATGGCATAAAAATTGTCAAAAAATAAATGACAAGCCAGAAAAAACATACAGTGGGTCTTCTACATATGAACCTTCAAGCTGCAAACTGTCAAAGATGTGAATATGCATGCCAGCCCCTATATGTTGGGGCTGCTGCCCTGTACTACTGTGCTTTTCAAGGTACTGTACTGTAAGATTATATGTTTTATTTTTTGTGTTTTTTATGTATGTATTATTTGTGTGAAAAGTATTATAAACCAATTACAGTATAGTACAGTACAGTACTATATAGCCAATTGTGTGAGTTGGGTGCCTAGGCTAACTTTGTTGGACTTACAAGCACACTATTGGAATGGAACTTAGTATGGAGGGGACTTACTGTATTTGGAATTCAGTCCACAAAGGACTAATTACCTTAAAGACCTCTTTCAAATTTTCTAGAAACAGATGATTGTCATAAAAGAAAGCACAGTAGGTTATTGATCATCCTCGTTCATTACAAGAGAAATGAAAAGTTAATCTACAGTGAGACACAATGTTTTTGCTTAATATACTGGGGAAAAATGAGAAAAGTTTAACAATATACTATCATGATAAAAGTGTTGGTAGATGTGTAAATGGGAAGGGAATTTGATTAAAATTTTGGGATGGCAATTTGGCATGCCTATCAAAATTAGATGTAGACAGACTTTCACACAAGCATTTTACTTCTTACGAGTTTATCCCACAGATTTATATTCGAGGAATAACACAGAGAAATAATGGGAAGAATCTAACTATCCATCAATAGTGGTATCTCAAAGTAAATTAGTATGTTTTGTTTAAAATAAAGTGTGAGTTCTACATGGATGGACCTAGAGATTGTTATACTGAGTGAACTAAGTCAGAGAAAGAGAAATATCACATGATGTTGCTTATGTCGTAAAACTGGGGCTTCCCAAGAGGCTCAGTGGTAAAGAATACTCTTGCTAAGCAGGAGACGTGGGTTCGATCCCTTGGTTGGGAAGATCCCTGGAGAAGGAAATGGCAACCCACTTCAGTATTTTGGCCTGGGAAATCCCATGGTCAGAAGAGCCTGGCGGGCTACAGTCCATGGGATCAGAAAGAGTCGGACGTCACTTAGCGACTAAACAACAACTGCATATATGTGATGCCTAAAAAATGACACAAATGCACTTACTTACAAAACAGAAACAGATTCACAGACTTTGAAAAGGCGCTGATGGCTACCAAGGGGGAAGGTGGGGCTGAGGGACAGGTAGGGAGTTTGAGATTGACATGCACACAGCGATAACATTTAAAATAGATAAACAACGAAGACCTATTGCATAGCACAGGGGAGGTCTGCTCAATATTATGCAACAACCTAGCTGGGGAAAAATTATGAAAAAGAATAGATTCATGTATATGTATAACAGAATCAATTTTGTACAACTGAAACTAACACAATATTGTTAATCAACCATACTTCAAATTAAAAAAAAAAAGTGAATCCTATATATACAAAATGTAAAAAGATTTTTGAATACATGTTACAGAAAGATGTATACAGTATTTTACCACTTTTATTAGATATAAATGTGCATGTATATCCTTACACCACATGCTTGGATATGCATAAACTATCTTTGGATGATATACAAGAAGTTGGTAACAGAAGTCGCTTTCTGTGTAAGAGTAGCAAAGGAGACAAAAGTGAATTTACTCTTCACTAGCCATATATTTGTGCTTTTCAAAATTTTTACTATGTAAATGAATACCCATGTAAAAATGGAGAAAATATTCCTATTTTTCAACTCATTTTGCCATTTTGTCCTTTTTTTTTTTTTTTAATATGTCAGTTGTCTTTTTAAACTGAAAATGTCTTGAGAAACTTCTAGCTGCTAAGAGGTCTTAATCACCAATAAAAATAATCATTTTTTTTCATTATATTTTTTTTTTACTGATAAAAACTGTCAATGAGACATTTTATACTCTTGGAAGATAGGAGCTAACAAAAATAATGACCCTACTGTTTGCTGCATTTCCAAATCCCAGCTTAGTAAATTTAGGGCCAGTTTGTCATTATGTCAGATATAATCTCATCATTTCATAGGATCTCAGATCAAAATGGACCTTAAATGTCATGTCTAATGCTGTCTCTTTAATGATTTCCTGACAAGTGGCTCAGCTTCGGTCAAAAAATATGAAAGTTTTGAAATTTTCTTTGTCATATTTATAAATTTTATTAAAATATTTCCTCAGAATATTATGAAGATATACTAGATAATTTCTTTTCCATGTACAGTTGGAAAAAAAATAGTCACCATATACAATCTTGCCTCTCTGTGAAGCTCAATTTTGTTAGAACACTACCCCTGTGTATACACATACCATATCTCAAATTACATAGCACTGCAAACTCCTACTGATTTATCCAACATCCCTCCAAGACTGTTACATATATTTATTCCCATGCCTACTTAGTACATTGCCTAGAACATAATAGGTGGCTAATGAATACTTTGCGATGAAGGTATGTTAGTCAATAAATCTAAAGGTTATTTTTTTCAGTATGTTCAGTACTTTGGAAGGTGATGGGCTATCTTTGTTCTTTTTGAGGTAATTCAGTTTGATTCTTACAATTCAAAAGAATGTCTCTCTTCCTGTCAATATCTGTCTCTGCTAATCTGAATTAACCGATATCTAGTAAATTTCCTATTCTCAAACTGACATTACACCAATGATAATAATGACAGTAACAATTACATAGTTATGACTTCCAGATGTACAGACAAAAAGATAACCAAGCAAAGACCTTCATGGTTATTTTGTGTGAGTTGAAATTCAGTTTTAAGTATCAGGTGAATGGAAGTTAGGGAAAAAGACTTCCTATGTAAAATGAAATTTAAGTATAAAATAAGCAAGCAACAATCACAACAAAACACTCTTTCCAAAAGAAAAAATACTCTTTCACAAGTAACACATAGCTATTATGGGATATATGATGCAATAAATGTCTAAGCTATTGTAGTTCCTGCCAATAAGGGTTTTCAACTGCAAAACAGTGACTAAGATAACTTTTCCTCTAGAGTTATCTTAAGCAAAACAATAGTGCTCGTGTCTAGGTTTGAGTTGGACTCAAACGACTTCTCCACCTTTCAGTTTCATGGTATCTGGTCCCATCACTTCGTGGCAAATAGACGTGGAAACAATGGAAACAGTGACAGACTTTATTTTCTTGGGCTCCAAAATCAATGCAGATGGTGACTGCAGCCATGAAATTAAAATATGCTTGCTCCTTGGAAGAAAAGCTATGACAAACCTAAACAGTGTATTAAAAAGCAGAGACATTTCTTTGCCAACAAAGATCCATATAGTCAAAGCTATGTGTGATTGTGTGGATGTGAAAGTTGTACCATAAAGAAGGCTGAGCACCACAGAAGTGATGTTTTTGAACTGTGGTGTTGGAGAAGACTCCTGAGAGTCCCTTGGACTGCAAGTAGATCAAACCAGTCAATCCTGAAGGAAATCAATCCTGAATATTCATTGGAAGGGCTGATGCTGAAGCTGAAGCTCCAACGCTGGCCACCTGATGCGAATAGCTGACTCATTAGAAAAGGCCCTGATTCTGGGAAAGATTGAAGGCAAGAGGAGAAGGGGATGATAGAGGATGAGATTGTTGGAATACATCACCAACTCAATGGACATGGGTTTGAGAAGGCTCTGGTAGATGGTGAAGGATAGGGACGCCTGGCGTGCTGCAGTCCTCGGGGTTGTAGAGTTGGACACGACTGAGTGAGTGAACACCACCACTTCTCAAACTTCCTTTCAGTTTCATGATTTTAGTGTTTCATGAAAGAGAAAAAAAGACCTCCAAATCTAGAAGAAATTTCTCTATGTTTTTGAGAGGAAACACACTGACTTTATTCTCATTGAATAAAAGAGAACTAGGTCATGGAGATTAGAGCAATAATTTTACCAAAGTAGAGACAGTTTTCTTAGGGAAAAATCAAACATTTACATATAGCTTCAAAAATACAATCGCTTCTAAAAATTCAGGATTTAGTCAGAATACACTGTCAACAAAGATATGATTCACATTGTGAAAGATGTTCTTGATAAAAAGTCAGCATGTAATTTTAGTTGTTTTGTGAAGTCAAATTTAATTGCAATAGATCTATTTAATATAGAAAGGATAGAAATGATACATAAGCAAATATCCTCCAAGTATCTATTTTGTACTACAAATTTCTGTATGCTGAATAATATCAGCATTTAAAAATTCCCATGGTAAAATACCAAAAAATAACATGAAAGTTATTCAAAGTGACTTTGGTTAAAAATAATGGATTGATTTTGATGTATTTAAATATTAAGGTGATTCTCCAGATATCAGATATATATATTCTCCATATATATATATATATAATATATATATATAATATAATATATAATAAAATATATTTATTATATATATATATAAAATAAATAAGTCACTGTGAGAAAACCCTGACCTGGTTACCAGCTTTAATTATTGGGCTGGAAGATTCATGTTTTGAGGGGTTTTTTTTCCCCCCTATTACTTCCTGAATTCCAAATCATACTACTATCATTGAGATTCTGAAGTCTCTGTTGTCATTTTTTCTTTCCTAAGGAGGAAATTGTGCCACAAGAGCCAAGTCGCCCTCTGATGGTGTGCTCCTCCCCACCCCACAACCCTCTTTTTTTCCTTCCTCACCCCTAGTCTCCTCCTACTCCTCATCTTTCCCCTCTTTCAAGATTCTCCCGTTACCTTAGAAAAAGCCATAGCACAAGCCCTGGCAATGACTGCTACTCCGATGGTCCTCCTGTCTATCTCATGGGTTGGTACTAATTCTTCAGTTCTCAGACTTGAGAGTTCATCAGAATCATCTGGGATACTCCCTTTAAATGCAGGTGCCCCTACAGTTCAGTTTTCTAGGGTCATTGTAGCAAAGAACCTTGGAGTGGATGGTTTAAAACCCAGATATTTATTGTCTTACAAGTTTGGAGGCTGAATGTACAAAATCAAGTTGTTCACAGGGTTGGTTCCTTCTGAAGTCTTTGAGAGAGGATCCTCACAGAGAGGATCTGTTCCCCATTTCCCTAATAGCTTCTGCTGCTTTGCATGTTCCTTGCATTGTGGATAACTGCCTTCATTTTCACAAGGCATTATTTCCGTGGGTGAGTGTTAAAATTCTCCTTTTTATAAGGACACCGTTCATACACTCTATTACAATGACTTCATCTTAGCTTGACTCATCACATCTGCAATGATCCCATTTCTGAGATGGATCACATCCGGAGATACAGAGGACTAGAACTTCAAAACATGAATTTGGGGCAGGGGGACACACTTCTATCCATAACTCCCCTTTTGAAAGCTTGATTCAGTAAGTCTGAGGTGACAACCAGCAGACTATATCTTCAACAAATATATCTGGAAATTTGGATGCAAGAGGTAATAGCTAATTATTTTTTGAAAATCACTGCAAAGACTCAGAAGCAAAAGTTGACATTCATTTTTAGGGTAGTGATTCTCTCCTGGAGGTGGTAGCAATGTTTCTTCTGACTTTTCCCACTTGAAAAGCTTTGCACTAACATTTCCTTTAGAGTTATATATACTGCTTAGAAGCAAAACAAAAGACAGACTTTCAGTGCAGAAAATCCTGACTCAAGTACTGTTTCTATGACTTCCTCATTCATTAGTGTATTATCTTGGGCAAGTAACCTAATTTTTGTGAGACTCTATTTTCACAAATGCATAATAGGGATAATCTGAGTTGGGAGAAATATAGAAAAATTTCTAACTTTGTGTCTGGCACAAAATAAATTCTCAATAAATGGTAGCTAGCACTCTCCACCCTAAGCTTGGGTCATGGCATGGCACAAAATAATATTCTTGGAGTACCTATAGGAATAGACACTTCTCAGATAAATATTCTCCATCTAAACATTTCGTTAATAGAAGATGAGAAAAGTCATCCAAAATGATTCTTACTTTGGGGACTTTCCTGAAGGGCCAGTGTCTAAGACTCTATACTGACAAAGCAGGGGGCCTGGGTTCAATCCCTGGTCAGGGAACTAGATCCCACATGCCACAACTAAGAGTTTGCACACTGGAACGAAAAGAATCCATGTGCTGCAAAGAATATTGAAGATCCAGAATGCTGCAACTAAGACCTGGGGCAGCCAAATAAACAAATAAAAATAAATTTTTTTAAAAAAATAATTCTTAGTTGATTTTATTGCACAAAACCGTGCATGCTTGGTGTACTAGAACATAAACTCTGTCAATTGGGGGCTTGGTTTTGGCCATTGCTGTCACCTTAGCACATACTGTAGCATTATTTAGTGGGGGCTCAGTAAATAATCGAATACATTTAGGTAATTAGTGAAACAAAAAGCCAGACATAATTCCATTCTTCAAATTACAAAAAAAGTATAACCTCCCATGTATAATGATTAATGCTATATTTTATAAAATAATACAGAGTGAAAAAAATTACATGACATTAAGTATTTTCATAAAAGATAATTTTAAATGACAGCATAGTATTTCAGTGTGTTTAGGTACCATAATTTAATCTTTTTTTTTTGGAGGGGGGAGGATTTTGGTTTTTCTGTAATATTCACTCTTTTGAGTAATGCTTTGGTATTGTTGGTAAGCATTATTTTCTTGAGATAAACCCCTTGGAGTTGGTTTGGATAGCATATAGATGGATTCCAAGTGTGACAGTCCTAGCAGTGCCCCGTCTTGTGGGCTGTTACAAGAAGAGGTATCCCTCTGGCTTAGGCTCTGAAGAGGGGAAGGTGGTGAGTCATGTAAAGAGTGAGGAAACTGGAATGATACATGGAAGACTTCTGAAAAAAAAAAAAAAAATCAAGGGCTGAATTGTGATAATTGGAAACCTTATTAAAGTTTCTATAATGAATGAATGGACTCACAGGGAATATATACTGAAAAATAAGACAATAATAAAACAATAAATAGAATCAGGAAAAAATGCCATGTCATACAAAGTATTAGCATCAATGGAATAAATAAAATAGATAACACCTGCATCACAAAATATTATAGTTAGAACACTTGTTATAAGCTTCCTGAAAGCAAAGAGCACAAAGACTGAATTCCAGACATTCAGTGGAATGCTATTTCATGGGGATATAATGGGTGTAAAATGAAGCAAACATAGGAAAAGGGATTATGTGACCAAAACATTTGGGAAATAATGGGCTACAAAACTCCACAATTTGGGTTTTCTGTGGTTCATCAGAGCCTGTACTATTTTGGTCTCTTGTACTCCGAGACTTGTACTCCAAGTCTCCAAAAAGGGTCACGGAATGTATATAGTATATAACCTTTTCAAACTTACTTGATACCAAACATGTTTATTCACTGAATGTCATGAGGGACTAGTGTCCCATGGAACACCTTTTAATCTTGGCTTCCAGGATAGTCAAAGCCAGGTTACAATGTCACTGTAGCAACTATTTTTACTCAGTTGTATTTTTCAACTTCATTCACATCTCTCTATATATATCTGTATTTATATCTTTTGGGCATACATATGTATATCTCTCTATATAAACTTTTTTTGGTATATGTGTACATACATATATGTGTCACAAAACACATACACATCTTATTTTATTGTATTCATTTCCTGTAAGACATTATGAATCTTCTGTGGAATTCTCTGTGGAAAGAATTTATTATTAGTTATCTAAATAAATAATGTTTATCAGTGTTCTAACTAAAGGACCCATTCAGACAAATTGTGAAATAGTAATGCTCTTTCTCCATTTGTATTATTAGCAAATATACTTTCCTTTGTTTTTGTATCATCTTTTCCATTATAGCTCTATGATTTCTTATTCACATCATGCTCTGAAGTTAATTGTTACTAAACTTTTTCTTACAAAAGCTTGTGTCACAACTGCCATACTACATGTGGCCAGTATACGAGAGTAACACTAAATGACCATCCCTAAGCGCCAAAATCTGGATTGACATTTTCTTCGTCAAATATTATTTAGGCTAATTGAATTACTTAAAATGAAATTGCTCTCAGGAAAATTAATATATTTAATGTTTAACCACAGGGTCTGATTTAAGTCCTCTGCCTTACATATTTACAGTTACTGATGACTTATTTTTCACTCTGCTTAAATGCAATTCTTTTAAATATGATCACCTGTAAACAAACATTATTCATAAAGGTCCTTTCAGGTTAGCACTGAATTTCATGTCAAATGCAGTATATTTACCAATTTTCCACTGTAAATATGTCAATTGGAGGAATCAAATCCTGTTAAATAGGATTAAAGACCATTTAATATCATTTAGGATTCTTAAAAAACAATTTCATAATTTTTAGTTACTTTACATAAATTGTAAAGGATTTATAAGGATTTCAGATAAGTTGACTCATGCGTTTAAAAAAAATCTTTCTTCAAATTCTATTCCTTTCTTAAGAATCTGTTTGATTTCTTGTGATGAGGAGGCATTTGTCATGAAAATAAAATATATCTGGCTAATAAATTCCTCATTAGGAGAATAAACCCTCTCCTCTCACCTCCAATATCTAAAAACACAAAAGATCTCCTACATTCTATACCATATTTCTTTTTCTCAATCCTCAACCTGATTCATTAAGAGTAAAGGATGTTCTCATATTTGTAGTTTATATATGTTATCTCAACTTTGGAATATGAATTATAGGGACCCAAGAGAAAAGTCCAGAAAGAAATTTTGGGAACTGCTGAATCTGAAGACATAAGCTTTTGGTGCCATGCCTAAAAATAATTAGCTATGTTTAATTCCAAAAATAGAATTCCAGTGTCTGCCAACATTCTGAGACCTGAAGGAGAAACTTGACTTTTTTGTTTTTTAAATGAAACTTGGCTCGATAAAGGACAGAAATGGTGTGGATCTAACAGAAGCAGAAGATATTAAGAAGAGATGGCAAGAATACACAGAAGAACTGTACAAAAAACATCTTCACGACCCAGATAATCACGATGGTGTGATCACTCACCTAGAGCCAGACATCCTGGAATGTGAAGTCAAGTGGGCCTTAGAAAGCATCACTATGAACAAAGCTAGTGGAGGTGATGGAATTCCAGTGGAGATATTCCAAATCCTGAAAGATGATGCTGTGAAAGTGCTGCACTCAATATGCCAGCAAATTTGGAAAACTCAGCAGTGGCTACAGGACTGGAAAAGGTCAGTTTTCATTCCAATCCCAAAGAAAGGCAATGCCAAAGAATGCTCAAACTACCCCACAATTGCACTCATCTCACACGCTAGTAAAGTAATGCTCCAAATTCTCCAAGCCAGGCTTCAGCAATACGTGAACTGTGAACTTCCAGATGTTCAAGCTGGTTTTAGAAAAGGCAGAGGAACCAGAGATCAAATTGCCAACATCCGCTGGATCATGGAAAAAGCAAGAGAGTTCCAGAAAAGCATCTATTTCTGCTTTATTGACTATGCCAAAGCCTTTGACTGTGTGGATCACAATAAACTGTGGAAAATTCTGAAAGAGATGGGAATACCAGACCACCTGATCTGCCTCTTGAGAAATCTGTATGCAGGTCAGGAAGCAACAGTTAGAACTGGACATGGAACAACAGACTGGTTCCAAATAGGAAAAGGAGTTTGTCAAGGCTGTATATTGTCACCCTGTTTATTTAACTTATATGCAGAGTACATCATGAGAAACGCTGGACTGGAAGAAACACAAGCTGGAATCAAGATTGCCGGGAGAAATATCAATCACCTCAGATATGCAGATGACACCACCCTTATGGCAGAAAGTGAAGAGGAACTAAAAAGCCTCTTGATGGAAGTGAAAGAGGAGAGTGAAAAAGTTGGCTTAAAGCTCAACATTCAGAAAACAAAGATCATGGCATCTGGTCCCACCACTTCATGGGAAATAGATGGGGAAACAGTGGAAACAGTGTCAGACTTTATTTTTCTGGGCTCCAAAATCACTACAGATGGTGACTGCAGGCATGAAATTAAAATGCACTTTACTCCTTGGAAGGAAAGTTATGACCAACCTAGATAGCATATTCAAAAGCAGAGACATTACTTTGCCAACAAAGGTTCATCTAGTCAAGGCTATGGTTTTTCCTGTGGTCATGTATGGATGTGAGAGTTGGACTGTGAAGAAAGCTGAGCACCGAAGAATTGATGCTTTTGAACTGTGATGTTGGAGAAGACTCTTGAGAGTCCCTTGGACTGCAAGGAGATCCAACCAGTCCATTCTAAAGGAGATCAGTCCTGGGTGTTCTTTGGAAGGACTGATGCTAAAGCTGAAACTCCAATACTTTGGCCACCTCATGTGAAGAGTTGACTCATTGGAAAAGACTCTGATGCTGGGAGGGATTGGGGGCAAGAGGAGACGGGGACGACAGAGGATGAGATGGCTGGATGGCATCACTGACTCGATGAACGTGAGTCTCAGTGAACTCCAGGAGTTGGTGATGGACAGGGAGGCCTGGTGTGCTGCGATTCATGGGGTCACAAAGAGTCGGACACGACTGAGCAACTGATCTCATCTGATCTGGCTGTTCCTTCTGTTCACATGGAGCCCAAGTAAGTAGGTTGGAAATTTAAGATCTGCCTTTTGGCTTAAGTGAATGTTATCAATTGGTTTTGGTTTCCAAGCCCATCTCAAAATACAGTTCCTTTTATACCAAATATTGGACTTGTGTTCATTATTTTGGGCTTCCCTGGTGGCTCAGACAGTAAAGAATCTGCCTGCAGTGCAGGAGACCTGGGTTCAATTCCTGGGTCAGGAAAATCCCCTGGAGAAAGGAATGGCTACCCACTCCAGTATTGTTGCCTGGAGAATCCCATGGGCAGAGGAGCTTAAGTGGGCTACTCTCCATGGGGTCGCAAAGAGTCGGACATTACTGAGCTATTATTTTGGCCCTAGCTTACTTTTTATTAAAACTAATATAAGAATTCTTACAGTTGTTTCTAAAATGTTTAGTGTTTATAAATACATAATTGCCCATTTATATCCTAATGCAATTAAAAGAGACTTTTATGTTTAGAATTTTAAGTTTGAGTTTAAAAATCCCCACAAGCCTTAGAGCCAAAAACAACAGACCTCTGCTACTACAGCTCCTGGGGGGAAGGGGGAGCTCATATGCAACTCTTCACATTTTCTTCACATTTTGATACAGACAACACTCTGTTAAGCCTGTATAAAGTATTTTATGATGATATATCTTGTGGTGAATCTTCTTTATCCAATGTGCCCATGTCTCCATAGAAAGGAGGTAAGAGGAACCTGGAATTATGAGCCTTCTATTGCAAAGTTCTGGTGCGGGTAGCCAGGGGGTAGACTCATGTGTAAAGTTGGGGAGATTCATAGCTAATTCTCATTTCCTGTGTACAAAATTGTACCTATTTTTTTCCCATTTATTTTATCTGGTTTCTTGGAGAACTTTCCTAATTTAATTTCTATAGAGTATAAGGCTCCTATCTATTACAGTTGAGTGAAGAGATGGGGGCTTCTGGATGCTTTTTGTACAGGTTTTCAAATGATATGGCAGTTTTTATACTCACTCACCCAAGTGTTCAGAGGTACATGATGTCTATAATTCCTGAGCATTTGTGTAGACTTGAGTCAGCTCACTTCACATGGCTATCACCTTCTGCCTCCTGCAGGTATTTAGGCTGTTCCTAGAATCCCATGGATGGAGGAGCCTGCTGGGCTACAGTCCACAGGGTCACAAACAGTCAGACACAACTGAGCGAGTCCTTAGTCCTTAGTCCATAGTCTGTTCTACTAAGTCTTTAGCACTTGGTCATCTACTTTCCATTTCCTACCATTTTATTGATTATCACTTTTCTGCTGTTATAGCCTCTTTCCTTTTCTTTGTCCTTTCTGGGTTTGTTCCTGTATAGCTAAATTAATGAAGTTTTAAGAGGGAGGAAAGATAAATGGATGTGTTCCATATGCCAACTTTCTTCTTAATCCATTTATCACAGAGTGCAAAACTCTTAATAAGCTTATGTAAGCTTGAAAGCAGTTATGAAATTGTGCTGCCAATTTCCACACACTATACTGACATTTTTTAAAGCTTTCTCTCATAGATCTTATATATCCACCTTCTAAACATTTCCTGATGATGTTGATTTTAGTTTTAATACATTAGAGATTTTCATATATCAAACATACATTGAATACCTGATATATGTGATACATGGTTTGATGCTGGAAACATTCTGTTAGACTCACTGTATATCTTATTCTTTCTGTCTCACTCTGTTGGTGTCATCTGTCTGGAGCTTATAAATCTAAAGAACTCTTTCTAGTAGCTCTTAGCTTCAGCTTCCTTTGGGAATTTCTGTTCATACTGCAATTGGTCTCATGACATTGTTGGTACTTCCTGGTTATAGTGCTCATATTTTCTGAACTAAAAGTCAGGATGTATTGCCTGATGGTCTTACAAAGAATTTTTGTGTCCTGACTTGTGGATTTATTTTAAAGTATAAAAATCAAATCACTGTTAGTAATAGTTCAGTTTAATAAAACTTTTGAATTATAGGCCAACATTAAGCTAAAATGAAAAAATAAAGATATCTTTGTCTTGGAGAAACTTAAGGTATAAGTTCATAGTTAATAAATTTACTGTTCAGAAAGAGTACATTTATATACAATCAGAACTATTCTAGAACATTTCAGGAGTATGGTGAAATAATGGTGTGGCTTGATTAATAAGTAATGGAAATATTTTAGTAAATGAACACCTTGGTGTATTTTATATTTTACTTCAACTGATAAGAAAACAGATTCATCCTCTCAGGCTCATAATCATGGGAAGACAAGCTATAAAGCTATTCACGTTAAAAAAAAAAATTCCAACAACTTATCTACTTAGCTTTAGGGCTATAAGCATAAATAATTCAAAAGAACTTCCAGTGAGCTTACTCTAAAGCTATTTTAATCAAACAACAAGAAATCCTGAATGAATTTTGTTCCTTCTATAAAGTCAGAAACAATCCATGTTCTGTATGGCATGAGATCACATTAACTTGTTTGTACTAAACTCAAGGCCCAATTATTTCAATGTTTTTTCAAGTTCTAATGGCTTTGGGTTCTTGGTGGTGGCTACATCTCCAGCTGTGTTTCTCAGTGACTTTAGGCATTGAATCAGTAGATTATAAATAAACAAAAAAGCTGAAGACAACAATTTGAACAATTTCCCTACACTTTAGTAGTCACTGGACCACAGATTTCTAAAGTAGAACTTAATAGAGTAATTGGGAATTGTGTTATTTTCTATCCTTGAATTCTATCAGTTTAATGGGATATTGTTAATTCATGGAAATTAGTTGAAAGAATTTTAAAAATTGGGTTTCTTTATAATAGATGTTATCCATATGAGCTAATAAGCTGAGAGATACAATAAATGTTTTGTGATACTATAATCAAGAGCAAGTTTTATAAAACTCTTCTAAAGAAAAAAATAAATACCCATAGTACTTTAAGTGGAAGGACTGTATGTATGTCCTTAATAAAATTGAATTCAAGCTTCCACACTTCTATAAAATTTGAATAGACAAATGAATCAGTAGCTCTAGAATTGGTAGGGTTTTATCAACTCATCTCTGTGTTCTAGATACTGTTTCTGTGACTATTTTTTGGTATTAGAACAAAAATTAAAAAAAAATTCATTTCTTTACGAGGTTTCTATCCAGTTAGAGAGTTTAAATGCAAGAGTAAATATCATATAACCAAGAAAGAAGCATCATTCCCAGAAGGTCTCGGGAAGGCCATATGGAGCCAGGAACTGAGCTTCAGTATGGTATTATTTTCATGACAGACTTTGAATAATATAGATTCTCCCAAGATGCCACTGCTTGTATTTCTCTGATGGTGGTTGAGAAAATGCATAATTTCACAAGCACTCTGAATTTCCTGTTTAAAATCAATCCATCTTTGCAATTAAACCACATATGTATATTTTTAAACCTTGCAACATGTATATGCAGCTTATATAATATTTATTTATTCTGTCTACCAATCAAGTCTCTACAAATATAGATTAATCAATGGGTTCTCGCAATTAATTACTATATCCCAGCAGGAGTCAGTTACTCACCAGTTAGGAATCATGACCTAGATTATTTGGATTTACCAGGAAAATGTCAATTCCATCTCTGTTTTCTTCTTTTTTTTAGTTTGAAGGCAGTTGTATTTCCTGGCATTGAGTCATAACACAAATCTCCTTCACCTCTAGGGAGCATCTATCAAAGGGTCTACCACTCAGGTAGTAGAATAATTTTGAAGGTGTGCTTTCAAAGTCTTTCTGCCATACTTAAACATAGGAAAAGGGAACTGTTGGTCTCTTTTGCAGTCAGGCTTTTGTCTCCCTATCCCTACTCCAGCAAAGAAAAAGTTGTTAATTTGATTAGTCTAGCCTGATAAAATGATGGTAATGAACATTAGAGTTATGCTTTTTGAAAGGTGGGAATCCATATTTTATGAAACTTTTCTTGCATTTATTGTTTGAAATAGGTAAGTAGAGCCAGGTAGGGCTTGAACCCTAAGGCCAAGTCATTCATATTTGTGTGACTTATATTCTCTTTTTTCTCTCTGCCATCCACCTTCTTTCAGAAGGTAGGAAATGTATATTCTTCAAATATAGATTCAGAGAGAGTTACTCCCCCATATTTCTTTGTTGTTTGCTTTAGTCTTTTCTTCCTTTTTTGCTTCCTTGGTAATCCTATTTTAAAGGCTGAGGTCAACAACCTACTTAGTATTCTCATCCCTAAATGTGACTTAGATCATCTTCAGGGGGACAAACCTGTAGTTAAGAATAAAAGTTTAGACTTTTGGCAGGAAGGTCTAATTGGAAAAGATGCTTGTTCCTTGGAAGAAAAGCTATGACCAACCTAGATAGTATATAAAAAAGCAGAGACATTACTTTGCCCACAAAGGTCCATCTAGTCAAAGCTATGGTTTTTTCAGTAGTCGTGTATGGATGTGAGAGTTGGACTATAAAGAAAGCTGAGTGCTGAAGAATTGATGCTTTTGAACTGTTGGTATTGGAGAAGACTCTAGAGAGTCCCTTGGACTGCAAGGAGATCAAACTAATCAATCCTAAAGGAAACCAGTCCTGAATATTCATTGCAAGGACTGTTACTAAAGCTGAAACTCCAATACTTTGGCCACCTGATGCGAAGAACTGACTCATTGAAAAAGACCCTGATGGTGGGAAAGCTGGAAGGCAGGAGGAAAAGGGGACGACAGAGGATGAGATGTTTGGATGGCATCATTGACTCAATGGACATGAGGTTGAGCAAGCTCTGGGAGTTGGTGATAGACAAGGAGGCCTGGCGTGCTGCAGTCCGTGGGGTTGCAAAAAGTCAGACACGACTGAGTGACTGAACTGAACTAAAAAGAAGTAAGTAGTAGAATGAGGTCTTTAGAATTAGACTTATAATTTAAATTTTGGATTAGTTAAGTGATTTTGAATATAGTGACTTTGAGTTTTAGTTGTCCCATCTGAGAAATGTAGACGTATTTTAATAGAAGTAATGGGATTAAATAAATCTGAATGTATGAAGGGGACACTATCATGAACAGGATCACCTTTACCATCGTCACTTCTCTGTGTTAAGTTTTGTAAAGACTTGATTTCATTATTATTAGCTCCAATTATAACTTAGAAAATGGAAGCTCAGAGACCTTTAAATGTCTTCTCTAAGATAATAGGGCAAGTGCAGGTCAGAGACAGGATTTGAACTCAAGTCTGTCATACTCTAAGGTGCATACCCTGAACTACTCTCTGGTATGGTCTCCTGTACGTTCCCTTTATTAATATAACTAGCTTCATTATGTTCATGCACAATGTGTTCATGAACTGGATTTAGGGGAGAAGTCCTGTATCCTCTTTTAGCTCTGAGGTGCTGAAGGTACTTGACTACATGTACACTCTGAACAAAATAATGATTTAATCATGTCAAGTTGAATTCATATATCAACTAGCTCTGAGTTGTCCAAAGCAACAGCTACCTTTATAAGTGGCTATTTAAATTTAACTCAATAAAATAAAATTTAAAAATACAGATCTTCAGTCACACTAGTCACAAGCCACGTGCACAAGCCACATGGAGCTAGTGGCTACTGCAATGAACAGTACAAATACAGAATAATTTCATCACTGCAGAAAGGTCTATTGGGCAGCATTGAACTAAATGAATTTCAATGGGAATATGAACAAATTTGTTTATTAAAGAGTTTGTCTATTCAAAAATCACAGAAGACACTTAACTAGAAAACTCTTGCATCACATCCTAACATATACACATACATATCTGTAGACTCACGGCTGTGCAAACAAAATACAGACATTGAACATTCATTCTGCAATATTTTCCTTCATGGTTAAACTGAATCTGATGCTGCATGAAAAGCTTTGCCTATGCAACAACATGTTTAAGCAAAGCACAGAAGATACACTTATATGTTATTAGTTATCCATGTCAACAGATTCTCATCTTGAACATTCCAAGATACAGACAGGCCTGTGAAACTGCAGAAACATTTAATCAGCTTCATTTTTTCAAAGTTCCTAGAGAGTTCAATTGTTGGATAAGCTTCAATAAAGGGGGAAGGGAAGCTATTTAAGAACTGTTTTTCTGGAGGAAACTTAACAAGGCAGGAGAGATGGCGTTCTGATATATTGAGCCAATCTTCAGAAATAGTCCATACAGCCATAAAGATATGGAAAATGAAAAGCCAGAGTGATCAAACAACTTCAGGAAAATAAACAGATAAGCACAAAAAAATGAAATGAATCAGCATACCTTTATTCTGCCTGGTTTCCTGAGAATTTATATAGCAGCTAGTGACAGAAAAGTGACTTATTAAGAAACACATACATTGTTTGTTCCTGGGTTCTACTTGTTGTTGCTGTAGTTTGGGTTTTTTCTGTTTAAAGGCAGCAGAGGCTATTTGTGTAACAAACACAAACTTCCTCTTGTTTCTGTTTGTCAATAAAAGTAAAATTATTACCTCAGTTTAGAAACAGCCACTTTTCAACTACTTAGTAAAAATTAACATCTCTGCTGCTGCTGCTGCTAAGTTGCTTCAGTCGTGTCCGACTCTGTGCGACCCCATGGACTGCAGCCCACCAGGCTCCTCAGTCCATGGGATTGTCCAGGCAAGAGTACTGGAGTGGGGTGCCATTGCCTTCTTCTAGGAACCACTTATATTAAGTATCTTCTAGAGTTGTTCATTTATTTTAAGCATTGCATGCATGCATTTATTATCTGTGTAGTACTGGAATCATTTACCTCTCAACAATGGCTTTTAAATAATCCTACCATCAACACTGCAGGGTGAGTGTGTGGAAACAATATCCCCATTACGTTATTGTTGTTTAGTCGCTAAGTCATGTCCAATCCTTTTGCAACCCTCATGGACTGTAGCCTACCAGGTTCCTCTGCCCATGACATTTATCAGGCAAGAATACTGGAGTTGGTTGCCATTTCCTTCTCTAGGAGATCTTCCCAACCCAGAGATTGAACCCACATCTCCCGGATTGGCAGGCAGATTCTTTACCCTTGAGCCACCAGGGAAACCTTAATGGAAAAAATAGATATCCTCTAGCTTGCATTTTGTGATTATCAAAAACATTCTAAATATGCAACATTTCCTGATTCAACCTTTAATGCCTATACTTAAAAAAAAAGGACAGTTCTCGTCTCCTGCGCCTGACCCCTCCCGGGACCCGTGATGCCAGCTGCAAGGAGCGACGAACGCTGGGGGTTGAGCCCCAAGTGAGCTGAGGGCTCCCGCTCTTCTGGCCCTCCCCCTGGGCCCACCCCACTTGAAGAAATGAGTGGTGGATTGGCCCCAAGTAAAAGCACAGTGTATGTATCCAATCTGCCCTTTTCCCTGACCAACAATGACTTATATCGGATATTTTCCAAGTATGGCAAAGTTGTAAAGGTTACTATAATGAAAGATAAAGATACCAGAAGGAGTAAAGGGGTTGCATTTATTTTATTTTTGGATAAAGACTCTGCACAAACTGTACCCGGGCAATAAACAACAAACAGTTATTTGGTAGAGTGATAAAAGCAAGCATTGCTATTGACAATGGAAGAGCAGCTGAGTTCATCCGAAGACGAAACTACTTTGATAAATCTAAGTGTTATGAATGTGGGGAAAGTGGACACTTAAGTTATGCCTGTCCTAAAAATATGCTTGGAGAACAAGAACCTCCAAAGAAGAAAGAGAAAAAGAAAAAAAAGAAAATTCCTGAGCCAGACGAAGAAATTGAAGAAGTAGAAGAAAGTGAAGATGAAGGGGAAGATCCTGCTCTTGACAGCCTCAGTCAGGCCATAGCTTTCCAGGAAGCCAAAATTGAAGAAGAACAAAAAAAATGGAAACCCAGTTCAGGAGGTCCTTCAACATCAGATGATTCAAGACGCCCAAGGATAAAGAAAAGCACATACTTCAGTGATGAGGAGGAACTTAGTGATTAAAAATATATATATTATGTAAATATCATTAAAATTTTTTTTTAAGTCTTGGAGTACCAAGTTCCCTTGGGACTAAAAATTACTTTTAGAATTTGAACATAAGAACACTTAGTACCAAATACTTTTTTACTTTAGACAGTTGATAGGAAATGGTAATTTTATAGTATCATGTTTATCTTGCATCAAGATTTGCTAATAATCATTAATCTTGAAAACAGTTCATTTGAATAAAAAAGGAAATGTAATAGTATTATAACAAAGCTATCCCAAGAAGAAAGTCAAAGTCACTCAGTCATGTCTGAGTCTTTGTGACCCCATGGACTATACAGTCCCATGGAATTCTCCAGGCCAGAAATACTGGAGTAGGGAGCCTTTCCCTTCTCCAGGGGATCATCCCAACCCAGGGATCAAATCCAGGTCTCCCACATTGCAGGCGTATTCTTTACCAGCTGAGCCAGAAAGGTAGACAGTAAAAAGATTTGAGAAGTTCATTATAAAAGTTTATTCATGATTGGTTTACATAAGAACTTTTGAAATAAATTTCATCTTTAAAATTAAAATGTCATAAAGACTGAAAAAAAAAAGGACAGCATTTTACGATTTGTTATAGGTATACACTTAAAATGTGCTTGTGAGAGATTGAAAGATTATGCTTGACATTTATATTCAGAAAAGCAAAATGAACAAAAAGAAAAAAATAAATATTTTTCCTAATTTCAACAGAACTTTGAGATATTAGACAGAATACAAATGTTAATTTAGAGAAAGCAAGAGCTAAAGATAGAAGTTTAAGAAAAATATGTTGGTATCCTTGCATGTGTGTGTGCTAAGTCACTTGACTTGTGTTCCACTCTTTGTAATCATATGGACTGTAGTGTGCCAGGCTTCTGTGTCCATGGGTTTCTTCAGGCAAGAATACTAGAGTGGGTTGCCATGCCCTCCTCCAGGGGATCTGCCCGACCCAGGGATTGAATCTATGTCTTCTTACATCTCCTGTATTCGCAGGTGGGTTCTCTACCATTAGCGTCACTTGGGAAGCTCATTGGTATCCATAGTAGCAAATAAACTCATCTTGATTAAGGTTTCCTTTATATTCACATGCATAAAATCAATGGATTAAAAAATGCTAATGGCTTATGACATTCCCTTTGTCTAGAAATCTACTCTTATGACATCTGACAATTGTTGAAGTTTTGCAGGTATTCAAGGAAGTCATGGACAATCAAAGGTCACAAAAAGAAGACCCAGCACAGAAAATTAAAAAAAAAAAAAAAATGTGAGCACCAGAGGGATCTGGTATGCATCACTACTGTACTTTTTATGGAGAATTTTCTAAGCAAAAAATTTTTAAAGCAAAAATTCTCTTTCTTCTGCAGGAAATGCCAAATTCTTATCATGGCTGTTTGACTATAAGAAAGTTAGGACATCCTAAGTGTGGCTACTATGGCTGCTTCTCCACTACCAAGGCCAGGATGTTACTAGAAAAACTCACAGAAGACAATTTCAGAGGTGGGTTGTCTGGCTTCGGTATTCAGTATTAAGGTCCTTCTTTAGAATTCATACACACGTTTTCTACAGGAAAACAAGACACACAGAGGTCATCACCCCAATTCATTCCACACCTGCAAAATTTCAAAGTTTGTGTTTGAGTGATCGGCACATGGTGGAATGGCAAAGTGCTAGAAAAAGCTCACCTAATGAATTAGGGTAGGAAAATATGGGCAGTCAAGTACGGCCAAGAAGGTTTCAGGAGTCAACAATGATTAGAAGTCAAGGGGGGAAATGTCAAGCAAATAGCAATCAGAAATGGAAATATATGCTCATTTGCACATCTGAATTAGTACTTTTATAGTGAAGGCAGACAAAGTGTTCACCGTGGTGCTTGAATCACATTTTTGACCTGAAGAACAAGTACATCTCTTCTTTTTATGTATTGAATGGTTCAGTCTAATCAAACAACTGGCAGGCCAAGAGCTGAACAATAAATTCAGTCTAAAAGAAATGTTTCTAAGCATTGTGCTAGTGTGTCTGTGTGTGTGGAGGGGAGGGGGTGGTATGGACTGAATTGATGGAAATGTCTAATCCATTACATCAACATGGTTATGGCAGCATATAAAATACACAGGACCAGAACTCATCATGGAAACACTCTTCAAAGTCATGGTATTGATTTCAATTATGATATCTTTCTTGCTAATGCATTCTGTGTTCCTGTTGGTGGGCAGAGAGAGCAGGATTAAATCAAAGTGAAAGCCATACCTAAAGCGAAAAAAGCCTTCATGTAGCCCAAAGACAGAGAAAAGAAGCAAAAGCTGTGAGCTAGAAGAGCCATTCAGAGAAATGTGCTCAATGGCATGAAGTTTAAAATCGCCCATAAATATGAATACATTATCCATCTTTTTCTCTCTTGGCACTTCTGCAGTTGACATTACCACTGTCTGCTGTGTTAAGATTGGGAGAACTAAGCTGGAAAATGCGATAGCAAATCCTTAACTCAAGCAGCAGTATATGGAGCAGGCTGTTAAACTGCCATGTTAGCAGAATGCACAAATGTCAACATTATTTTAGAATGATTTATTATATCCATAACAGTCAAAATAAATAAATGTGGCCCCATAGTCCACAACCCATGGATGGCTTCTTTAATTCAGGATTCTGCAGATGACATTTTCTATTAGGATGACATTTCAGACCTTTAAAAATAAAATTTGGAATTTTTGTGGGGATTTCTAATGTTCTTGGCATATTATTTCAATTATTCTAGGAGGGGTTTAGTAGAAAAGTGCTATCAAGTAGTTAAATGAAGAAAGGGAAGAAAAAAGACTGTGACATAATTCGCTTAGATAGCCATCACTGCAGAAATGGCAATTGCAAAGGTGATTGCATTGTAAAATGTCTTTCTTCAATATGATTGCTGCGTTGACAACATAAACACTCCTACAGATGAACTTCTCCTGAACAGAAATTGAAGAGCTAGGATAGCTATGTGGGTTCAGAATGCAAAATTAAAAGAAAAAAATTACCTGCATATATATTTAAACATTCATTTTTTTAGTTTTTATGGAATACAGCATATTTTCTATGGGGATTTTAAAATTAAACCCCAATAAAGTATTCCACTGGCAGCAATATTTTTAGAACTCAAATGGCTTATTTATGATCATTATGAAAGTTGCTGTATTTCATAGTGTGCCACCTTTAAAATAACACATCATTCATTCTGAACAGGTGGATCAAAAAATGAGAAATTTTCCAAAATACGAAAGAGAAAAAGATATTTGGAAGAATTCATATGATTTTTTTTGGCATTTTATAAACAGAGAATGGTATTAAAAATATAATATGATTGTTCTGGACTTCCCTAGTGGCTCAGATGCTAAAGAATCTGTCTACAACGCAGGAGACCCAGGTTTGATCCCTGGCTTGATTAATGAGAAGGGCCAAATAAATAGATATTAATACAGTTACACGAATCATTGGTGCTGATGTCCTTAAATTTATCATAATATACATATATAGTACATATAATACATATCTACTATATATAGTACATAATATAAATGAATTGAGTGATGTATTGTTTTTATACAATTATTTTTAAAACCACAACACCTTATTTTGGGTAAACTTCTGAAATAGGAAATCCCAGTAAAATTGATAACACTAAGCTAACACTAAGTGAAATAGTTCCTATGTCTATCTGGAGTAATACTCGGGTATACTATTAAAAAATTTTAAAAGAAAATTTGAGATTTAAAAAGAAAATGGCAAATGAAAGGTGAAAATGTTTGTGCACATTTTCCAAATGTAACAGTTTGGTTCATATACTTCTGCACAGAATAGTTTTCGCATTTTTCCTCTATATGAGCAAACACCACCATAGGAAAATCAGCATTTTAAAACAAAGTCCTGGGAACAGTTTTTCTTGAGATATTTTCCTTCTTTTAGTCCTTATTTTCTCAAACTACATTTTATAATCTCCTTTATTGCCCTGATGTCCAAAAGAGCCTTCACATTTTGAATCCTAAAATATATTTGGTGATAATAATGGATCTTGGACCAAAAGACCGCCTTCTAATATTTCAGCTCTCAGATACCGAGAAAAATACATGACTATGTGAAACAGGAACTTCTTTTCAATGTGTGAGATTAACAAGGAGAAAAAGAATATGTGACCACTGAAAGATGGGTTATCTTATTTTGTGCTGGTCTTTTTGTTACTTTTTGTATAAGGTACACATGTGAAAAAAATAAGATAATTATCTATTTATTATGAGACTGAGGTGATGAGTAAACTACATATCCTAATGAAATGGTGTGGAAAAAGAGGAAGGAGATCTATTCTTAAAGCAGTCTAAAATAGAGACTATACATAAGAGCTAATGTGGAAAGGGACAAAGGTGAAGGCAGAGTTATAAGTATGTATATCTATATCTGAAGACTAGAGTCTGGGCTCTGGTTCTGATATACGATATCTATTGTTGCTGTTGCTAAGTCGCTTCAGTCATGTCCGACTCTGTGCAACCCCATAGATGGCAGCCCACCAGGCTCCCCTGTCCCTGGGATTCTCCAGGCAAGAACACTGGAGTGGGTTGCCATTTCCTTCTCCAATGCAGGAAAGTGAAAGTGAAGTCACTCATTCATGTCTGACTATTCGCGACCCCATGGACTGCAGCCTTCCAGGCTCCTCTGTCCATGGGATTTTCCAGGCAAGAGTACTGGAGTGGGGTGCCACTGCCTTCTCCAATACGATATCTAACCCTATGCAAAGTTAATAATTTAATCTGGAATTTTCAGTTTTTTCCATTATATAAAAGTGGACCAGGCTGACTCAAAGAAAATTGAAGTACTAAAGCTGATTAGGTATGCACTTATAATGCAGACTGAATCTTCCTGGAACCCAATCTGACAATCGGGGCCAATCTGCTTCCCAGCTGGAAAATCTGCTCTCCCAAGGTCATCAAAACCGAGGCTGTTCTGAACTGAATTACACGTACACTGCCATGAAGAACAGAGATAAATAAGAATGTCCTCTAGTTTTCTACTATCATTTCATACCCTGATACCTTTGGCCACAACTCTACCTTCTCCAGGACCTTGGGTGAGGACTATAAGATCCTGATAGATTAATGCCCTCTCTTTCCCTTTTGCAGGCTGAAGTCTGCCTTGAGCCTCCATCACTTCACAGGTAGATCATTTATCATTACAGATATAGGATCAGGTTTCTACTTCTGATTGTTACTTATTTCAAATATCCTTTGACTACACTTTGCACATTGGCTTGGGCAACCTGAAACTTTTCTTCACTGGTGACCATTTACCAGAGTTCTAATCATTTACCTCTCTGAATGCCATTGGAGTCAAGCAGGCAGACACTCAGGTCTCCTGGTGGCATCTACAATGGATTGGCTTTTGCAGAGTTAAGATGACCTGACCCAAGGGCTACTGGCGAGTCAGTGGCCCCATCTTATTAAGTACCCCAGGACAATTCTTGAAATTCCACTGAAGTAGAAAAGTAATATTTTGGATGACTTTATATGCACCAGGTACCTTCGTAGGCCCTGGGCATATAGAAGGGAAGTAGAAAATAAATAATCTGTGCCTTCAAGAAGCTTAATACTCAGAACCACTAGCTGTTTTCCTCACACTTCCTCTTTCTTCAGCCTACATAAAGAATGGATGTTTAACTTGGGGCTCAGGTTATACTCCTTTATATTTCAAAATGATAAATAGGCTTGCCTTATTCCTTATTTTAGAGTTTCTTTTTTTAAGGTCTCATAATAGGAAAAATAGTACCAAGTAAAATTTCATATTATCACTGTCAAATTGTCAATATATTTATTTTTCTTGTTGGAGGCAATGTGAAAACATATTCCTTAAATTAAAATTTTCCTACAGGAAACCTGTCACATAGACCTTTATCAAGATTATATTATGGTTCTGTTTTGGCAAATAAGTTTAACATGCTTCAAAAAGCTATCATGAAACATAGCCTAGATATGTGGCTTTTCTTATGAATTTTGTGTTTATACTTTTTATAGTCTTAAAGAGATGATAGTACCAGACCATCTTACCTGTATCCTGAGAAACTGTATGTGGGTCAAGAAGCAACACTTAGAACTGGACATGGAACAAGGGACTGGTTCAAAATTGGAAAAGGAGTACAACAATGCTGTGTATTGTCACCCTGCTGATTTAACTTCTATGCAGAGCATATCATGAGAAATGCTGGGCTTTATGAAGCACAAGCTGGAATCAAGGTTCAGTTCAGTTCAGTTCAGTCACTCAGTCGTGTCCAACTCTTTGCAACCCCATGGACTATAGCACGCCAGGCTTCCCTGTCCATCACCAACTGCTGGAGCTTGCTCAAACTCATGTCCATCGAGTTGGTGATGCCATCTAACCATCTTATCCTCTGTCATCCCTTTCTCCTCCTGCCTTCAATCTTTCCCAGCATCAGGGTCTTTTCAATGAGTCAGTTCTTCTAATTAGGTGTCCAAAGTATTGGAGTTTCAGCTTCAGCATCAGTCCTTCTAATGAATATTCAGGACTGATTTCCTTTAGGATGGACTGGTTGGATCTCCTTGCAGTCCAAGGGACTCTCAAGAGTCTGATTCATGGGAGAAATATCAACCTCAGATATGCAGATGATACCACTCTAATGGCAGAAAGTGAAGAGGAGCTAAGGAGCCTCTTGACAGGGATAAAAGGGAGAGTGAGAAAGCTGGCTTAAAATTTGACACTTAAAAAACTAAGATCATGACATCTGGTCCCATCACTTTATGGCAAGTAGAAGGGGAAAAAGTGGAAGCAGTGACAGAGTTATTTCCTTGGGCTCCAGAATCACTGTGGAGAGTTACTGCAGCCATGAAATTAAAAAATGCTTGCTCCTGGGAAAGAAAGCTATGACAAAAACCTAGACAGCATATTAAAAAGCAGAGACATCACTTTGCCGACAAAGGCCCATCTAGTCAAAGCTGTGTTTTTTCCAGTAGTCATGTATGAATATGAGAGTTGGGCAGTAAAGAAGGTTGAGCACTAAAGAATTGATGCTTTTGAACTGTGGTGTTGGAGAATACTCTTGAGAGTCCCTTGGACTCCAAGGAGATCAAACCAGTCAATTCTAAAGGAAATCAACCCTGAATATTCACTGGAAAGACTGATGCTGAAGCTGAAGCTCCAATACTTTGGCCCCCTGATATGAAGAACTGACTCACTGGAAAAGACCTTGATCCTGGGAAAGATCGAAGGCAAAAGGTGAAGGGGTTGGTACAAGATGAGATGGTTAGACAGCATCACTAAGTCAATGGACATGAATTTGGGAGATAGTGGAGGACAGAGGAGCCTGGTGGGCTACAGTCTATGGGGTTGCAAACAGTCGGACACGACTAAGCAACTAACACACACACGTGCATATTATAGATAATCAGTCTCAAACTGTGTTCTATAGAACAAATGGAGCTGATATGTACTGTGTACAAAGTTTTCATAGACTAATTAGATTATGAAAGGCCACACACCATATTTTCCTCTAATAGATTCACAATGCAGATTAAAATATTAGGGACTTCCTGGCAGACGGGTGGTTAAGACTCAGTGCTCCCAATGTAGGGGCACAAGCTCCATTCCTGGTGAGAGAACTGGATTCCATGTGCCACAACTAAGACCCAACAGGCAGATAAGTTAAAAAAAAATTACAAAAATAAAAATAAATAAAATAAATAAAATGAAGATGTTAAAAAAAAAGATTAAAATGTTGAAATCTAAGTACTTTTGTAAGGAAGAAGAAAAAAAAAAAAAGCCTGACTGAATGTTAACACAATGTTTTCCAGACTTATTTAGCTATGGAATACTTTAAAAAAAATGTAACACTGCTTTTCAGAATAGTAAACCATATAAAATCATTTTGCTGTTCATTTGTCTTCTATCATACAAAATGAAATTCTCCGGGACAAGGCACTCTTGGCATCAGTAATACAAAGCACGTACTCATCCCAATAGGTACAAATTAGTGAATAAAATACTACTATGAATATTTTAAAAACACTAGACTTATTTGGAGTTGTGTTCAGAAATGGTTTTGACTAGAAGCTCTGAACATGACCTAAAAAGAGTTGAAGCTTTTACTTTTCAAACCAACTTGATCTTTTTATTGCTTGTTCACCCGTTTGTTTTGTTGGTTATAAGTTCAGTTCCTACATGGGTTGGTTAGATTGCTCCTGTCTATAAGGTGTCTAAATCCTAGATTTCTGACCCATAAAATCACCATCACATACCTCATAAACACCTACAACTGATCTCCAGGAAAATAGAGGTGAATGCCACTGCTTCCTCGCTAAATCTATACCTCTATTGCAAAACAAATAAGACAAACAAGTATGCTGCCACTTCAAAGGAAAAAGACCTCCCAGAAACAAACAAAAATTATGCATTATGACACATTTGTTTCTCCTAATTGCTGTGTGTGCCTGCTAAGTTGCTCCCGTCATCTCTGACTGGGAGTGGGTAGAAATGTGGGGATCAGAGACACAATCTATGAAGAAAGCATATTATTTTGTGGTTTGCAGTCAAGTGAGAAATACTCAGGGAATTTAAAAAATTACTAGTAATAAAGGGGGATATTAAAATTCCCACTTATTGATCTGAATTAAAAAATGCAGGCAATGTGAACTACAGCTATTTCTGGACAAAGGGTGAAACTAACATATTCAATGCTTTGTCTCACAACATAAAAAAAAAATGAATAAATGCTGTAAATTAATCCCTGATCATTCTTATAGAGTCAGGAAGCACTTTGATTATCTCAACTTTATTTTACACTCACTACTATACCCAGTTATCCACTATTTTAAGTGATTGCTTATTTCCTCCAGAATACACTAAAGCATACCCACTTCCAAATATTCTAGTTTAAATACATTTTGGAAAAATACACTTCACATTCATCAGAAAATTGTATCTATATTACCTTCTGTAAAATGTACTATGGGTTTAGTTTTGAGATATGCTATGAATCCCACTTCAAAAGGGAAAATACAGGGGCATGAATATATTCATTTCAAAAATAAAAATGAAATTCTCACAACAAAGAAAGACAAAACCATATACCCGAACACATTTCTTCTTTGATTAATTATTCAACAGTTACATTTTTGTGGCAGAATTGTTTCCCCATTCAGTAACTTTGAACCCAGTTCTACTCTGATTAAAAAACGTGGTAAATGTAAGGAAGCACTGAATATTACTTTTTAAATATTGCTGTAACTTGGTATAAGTGTAATTTAAATACAGCATGAAAATAAATGACATTTTCAGGTGTAATATGACATTGTTCCTATAAAATTCCAGTCTAAGTCATAAATCACAGCCTTTGAATCAAATACCTAGGTGCAATGAGGCATTTCTAGCAAATAACTCATTTTAACAATGAAAAACCCATTGACATGCAGGATTTTGCAATCAGAGGTTCTCAGCTGCTCACCTTAAAATTAAAATTTGAGTCAGGTAAGGACAAAATGAAGAAATCAGCATACCTCAGGTTTTATTTTAACCAAGGCACCTTCTGAATCTAATTAAAATTAGGTGTTTGTTTCTTTGTCTGAACCAGCAATTCCTATAATTGGGGTCCATTTAATTTGTTTGAGGAGGCCTTACAAATAGCTGTGAAAGAAGAGAAGAGAAGAGCAAAGGAGAAAAGGAGGATATAAGCATCTGAATGCAGAGTTCCAAAGAATAGCAAGGAGAGATAAGAAAGCCTTTCTCAGCTCCTCAGTGATCAATGCAAAGAAATAGAGGAAAATAATAGAACAGGAAAGATTAGAGATCTCTTCAAGAAAATTAGAGATACCAAGGGAACATTTCATGCAAAGATGGGCTCAGTAAAGGATAGAAATGGTAGGGACCTAATAGAAGCAGAAGATATTAAGAAGAGGTGGCAAGAATACACAGAAGAACTGTACAAAAAAGATCTTCACGACCCAGATAATCATGATGGTGTGATCACTCACCTAGAGCCAGACATCCTCAAACGTGAAGTCAAGTGGGTCTTAGAAAGCATCACTACGAACAAAGCTAGTGGAGGTGATAGAATTTCAGTTGAGCTATTTCAAATCCTGAAAGATGATGCTGTGAAAGTGCTGCACTCAATATGCCAGCAAATTTGGAAAGCTCAGCAGTGGCCACAGGACTGGAAAAGGTCAGTTTTCATTCCAATCCCAAAGAAAGGCAATGCCAAAGAATGCTCAAACTATCCCACAATTGCACTCATCTCACATGCTAGTAAAGTAATGCTCAAAATTCTTCAAGCCAGGCTTCAGCAATACGTGAACCATGAACTTCCAGATGTTCAAGTTGGATTTAGAAAAGGCAGAGGAACCAGAGATCAAATTGCCAACATCTGCTGGATCATTGAAAAAGCAAGAGAGTTCCAGAAAAACATCTATTTCTGCTTTATTGACTATGCCAAAGCCTTTGTGTGGATCACAATAAACTGTGGAAAATTCTGAAAGAGATGGGAATACCAGACCACCTGACCTGCCTCTTGAGAAACCTGTATGCAGGTCAGGAAGCAACAGTTAGAACTGGACATGGAACAAAAGACTGGTTCCAAATAGGAAAAGGAGTATGTCAAGGCTGTATATTGTCACCCTGCTTATTTAACTTATATGCAGTGTACATCAGGAGAAACGCTGGACTGGAAGAAACACAAGCTGGAATCAAGATTGCCGGGAGAAATATCAATAACCTCAGATATGCAGATGACACCACCCTTATGGCAGAAAAGTGAAGAGGAACTAAAAAGCCTCTTGATGAAAGTGAAAGAGGAGAGTGAAAAAGTTGGCTTAAAACTCAACATTCAGAAAACTAAGATCATGGCATCCAGAACCCATCACCTCATGACAAATACATGAAGATACAGCAGAAACAGTGGCTGACTTTATTTTTCTGGGTTCCAAAATTACTGTAGATGGTGACTGCAGCCATGAAATTAAAGACGCTTACTCCTTGGAAGGAAAGTTATGACCAATCTAGACAGCATTGAAAAGCAGAGACATTATTTTATCAACAAAGGTCTGTCTAGTCAAGGCTATGGTTTTTCCAGTGGTCATGTATGGATGTGAGAGTTGGACTATAAAGAAAGCTGAGCGCTGAAGAACTGATGCTTTTGAACTGTGGTGTTGGATAAGACTCTTGAGAGTAACTTGGACTGCAAGGAGATCCAACCAATCTATCCTAAAGGAGATCAGTCCTGAGTGTTCACTGGAAGGACTGATGTTGAAGCTGAAACTCCAGTACTTTGGCAACCTGATGTGAAGAGCTGACTCATTGGAAAAGACCCTGATGCTGGGAAAGATTGAGGGCAGGAGGAGAAGGGGATGACAGGGGATAAGACGGTTGGATGGCAGCACTGACTTAATGGACATGGGTTTGGGCGGATTCCGGGAGTTGGTGATGGACAGTTTGGCCTAGCGTGCTGCCGTTCATGGGGTCGCAGTTGGACATGACTAAGCGACTGAACTCACTGAACTGATAATTTGTTTTAATAAATATTTAGAGAACGCTATATGTGCACAAAAGACTGAGTAGAATGAAAGATGAGTAAGATCAATCCCTGCAGTTAAAGAGCTAAAAAATCTAGAAATGAAGAAAAGCCATGTACATAAACAGCATAATATTCCTGTATACCATGACAAGTTGCCAAAATTAAGGTATGAGGTGAGGGAGATATCATATACTTTTAAAGTAGATAGGCTTCACTAGGTAGAGGTGACCAAGGAGGTATTCAGGGGAGCAGCTGCAGTATGACCAATTTGGATAGATGAATAAAATTATCAGGTATTTCTAAAGAAGTGAACAGTTCAGTTGCAGGAGAGTGTGATGGCTTGAAGACTAGAATCACCTGAAAGGAAGAATGCAAAGAAACTCGAGTAAGAGGGTCTTAACTTCTAATTTGAGGAACTTGTACTGAGTTAGGCAAGGAGCTACTGTGGACTATTGCAGCATCCTGACTACAGGACAGACTGAAATGATGCTGTGCAATAGAAAGAAGAACAGGATGGTTATCAGGCTAGATGGGATGGCAGGAAAGAAGATGGAAACAAAAAGAAAGGTTTAAAGATCAAAGCAATAATCCAGACAAGATTTCAGGAGAGCATGAACTCTGACAGTGGTTATGACAGTGGAGAAAAGGGGATGGATGCTGGAAACTTCACAGAACTTAAAGCATAAAGACCTGGCTGCAGATTGTATATAGAAAAAGAGAGAGAAAGAAGCTGGCTCTAATACTCTGAATTTGGATACATATTGTAATACTATTAAGCAAAATATGGAATTCAAATGTATGAATTTATCCTCAGAAATAAGATAATGAGTTTGGTTCTGGATATTTTGAGTTTGGGATTGCTAATGGTACCTGGTAGAGAAGAGTACAAGGAATTATAGACATAGATTGGATTAACATATAAATGTGGAAGTCATCTATGTACAGGTGGTAGTTGCAATCATTGGGATAGATGAGACAGCACAATTAGGGTACAGGAAATCCTATACCTAGGGTTTTATAAGATAAAAGTGTTTTAACATCTACTTTTGATGGGATAGGGAGAAGATCAAGAAAAGAGAAGGGCCAATAAATGAGAAAGAAAGTAGCAAAGAAAAAGAAGATACCTACAAATTAAGAAGGAATATGTTAGACGCTTTTGAACTGTGGTGTTGGAGAAGACTCTTGAGAGTCCCTTGGACTGCAAGGAGATCCAAGCAGTCCATCCTAAAGGAGATCAGTCCTGGGTGTTGGTTGGAAGGACTGATGTTGAAGCTGAAACCCCAATACTTTGGCCACCTGATGCGAAGAGCTGACTCATTTGAAAAGACCCTGATGCTTGGAAAGATTGAGGGCCTGAGGAGAAGGGGATGACGCAGGATGAGATGGTTGGATGGCATCACCGACTCAATGGACATGGGTTTGGGTGGACTCCAGGAGTTGGTGATGGACAGGGAGGCCTAGGGTGCTACAGTTCATGGGGTTGCAGAGTCGGACATGACTGAGCAACTGAACTGAACTGAAACATATACTGAAGGATATCAAATATTATTGGGAACTACTTTAAAAAACAACATAATTACAGGGATATATTGCACTCCTGTGCAATGAGACTGAATATTTAAAGAATAGCTATAGATGTCAAATTTCTTCAAACTACAGTGTATGTTAAAATGCAATGCAGATCAAATACCAACAGGACTTTTCTAGAAATTTGATAAAATTATGAGGATAGTTTAACTTGCTAAACATAACACCAGATAAAGGATAATACTGACAGTTTAAATGCAGTGAAAATGAAAATTTCTTAATAAGAGAAAGCAAAACAGGCAGCCACAGAAAGAGGAATGATGGAGGAGACTAAACCTAAGGACCAGAATTAAATCAAATGACCCAGGAACAGTATGGTTAATTAACTCATTGGTGGTTTTCATCAGAAACAGAGAATTCAATGTGTAATTGACATTAGTTAGTCCAAGGCCAATTTCTCATAAAATTTTAGACCTAGATTTGGTTTTTAAGATTTATATTGTTTTCAGGTATATAGATTTGCTGTCCAGCAGACCAACATTCTAATGGTAGAATCAGTTGGGTCACATCTCTAACATATGGGTTGTTGTGAAGATTAAATGAAATAATACATATAAAGTGCTTAGCACAACGTGTGGCACATAGCAAGTACTCAATATAGCAATGGGTATTATTATTACATGCAATAGCCCTTCCAATTTCAGATAAGGAATTTGAAGCTCTGGTAATTGACAAAGATCTAACAGGAGCTGGCAGAACAAGAACTAAAATCCAGAAATTCCCTGAGGTCACAGGCTATATTTAAACCCTAGTAAGCTTTTGGTCCTGCTTTATTAATACCATGAACTATGATCACCCTGCTGTGCATAGAATAGGAGCCCACGTAAAGGATAAAACAGAAGTTCAGCTTTTCTTTGCTGTTTTCCTCTAAGTTCTTTCACGTTATCTGGTTCAGCTATAAGTTAAGTGAGAATGGCACGTTTACACATTTAGTGATAGTTTTCTAAAACGGAAATTCAGATATAGTTGTTCTGTTGTTCCCTTCTATGTAGTTGGTATGTGTTGTTTAACAATAAAAGCGGTGTTCTTTTTTGTTATGTTAACATTAAATATTTAGACTACCCACCAAGTATTATTTGGAACTCAGCAATTAAAAAAAAAAAACATTAAAAGGTTCCTAAAAGAACTATTTAGAATCCCTCTAGTTAATAGTCACATACTATGTAATCGAGTTACAAACAGATCTTCCACTAGAGGGCTTTTGCTCTGGTTACAATCCTTTCGCGGATTTCAGTGTGAGCAGTATGGATGCTTAGTTTTTTTTGTTTGTTTGTTTTTTAAATTTAAATTTTATTTTATTTTTAAGCTTTACATAATTGTATTAGTTTTGCCAAATATCAAAATGAATCTGCCACAGGTATACATGTGCTCCCCATCCTGAACCCTCCTCCCTCCTCCCTCCCCATACCATCCCTCTGGGTCGTCCCAGTGCACTAGCCCCAAGCATCCAGTATCGTGCATCGAACCTGGACTGGCATCTCATTTCATACATGATGTTTTACATGTTTCAATGCCATTCTCCCAAATCTTCCCACCCTCTCCCTCTCCCACAGAGTCCATAAGACTGTTCTATACATCAGTGTCTCTTTTGCTGTCTCGTACACCGGGTTATTGTTACCATCTTTCTAAATTCCATATATATGCGTTAGTATACTGTATTGGTGTTTTTCCTTCTGGCTTACTTCACTCTGTATAATAGGCTCCAGTTTCATCCACCTCATTAGAACTGATTCAAATGTATTCTTTTTAATGGCTGAGTAGCACTCCATTGTGTATATGTACATCTGACTGGTATTCAAAGGAGGGCTACAGAAAGACAGCTGCAAAGGAGCCACGTCTACTGAATAGCTGAAATGCAAGCCACGCCTCCCCAAGCCACGCCCCCTCCACCATCCGTCATGCAGCAAAAGCATGAGACACTATGATGGCAACAGGCTATTAATTAATTAACCAACGTAAACAAGGCTTTATTTTTTTTCTCAAAAATAAATAAAAGCACAGTTTATGTAAAGTCTCATCTTAATGGTTCCATCTATTTACAATTCACTAAACAATGTACCAGCCTTAGTAAGAGATGGATCCTCTAGTTTTGAGTCAGGTACCTACCTAACGGAAAGTTCCCTACTCTTAAAACAATCTAGTATAAATTCCCTCTGCACAATATCTTACGAAGGAGGCACAAAGTCACTGGAAGAAAACTTGTACTACATTTTATGATTTTGTAAGGCAGCTCTGCCTCTATCTTTAAAACACTCTCTGTGTTAAAGAGATCAACTTTTTTATTCATCCAACTTTCTATATAGCTTCTACCTTTGATCTTGGTTTTGCCCTGTGGAATTACACGGACTCACTCTGATCCCTTTAGCACACAACAATATCATGACTTCACTCCACACATATAGTCCTTCTTTTGGTTTAAATATTTCTTATTCCTCAGGGGAAAACGTTAGGATTTAAAATTTTATACCTAGGCCATTATTGTTTCTATGAAAAAGTCAAAGTTCAGAAAATATTAAATCTATGTGTCATTCTTTAAAATACTATCTGCATCTATGTTTAAGTAGCTTGCTATTTAAGTTTCAAGAGTGGGGAGCTAGGTCGCAAACTTATGATAAATATCAAAATTGCTTAGTTATAAAGTTAAATCTAAAAAAATAGCTGAAGATGTGTCGACAGCATTAAAAGTGTGAAAAATTATTCTTAAACTAGAATAAGATTTAGAATAGAATATGATTTTAAAATATTTTAGAGTTCTATATACACATATTTAAAAAGAAAAGAATGGGGAAAATAAACGTAGGCAAAATTTCTCCTCCTAACTATGGAGAAAGTTAAAACATATAATTTTGTTCTTATTTCATTAAAGAGGTGATTTAAAAAAAGTGACAAAGTTCAAACGGTGTACACATATTTCCCAAAATGTTGAAAATAAAGCAAATAATCTTGGGTTATAGCAATAAATACATGGTACATTTCCAGTAAAAAGTCTCTGATAACTTTACAAGGAAAAATAAAATTCTAATATATATGGTTTACAAGAAAATCACTTAAAATAAAAGTAGAAACAAATATTAGAGTAGCAAAGAAGAACAAAAATTCCAGGAACGAGAGTACTAATTTTAGACAGAAAATCAGACATGTTGTGAACACACACAAAAAAAGTGTATCTTAGTAAACATAAAATATCCAGTAACACAGTCACAGAACTTGGGAACTGAATAACTTAACATCAAAGTGTACACAACGAAACTGAAAAATACAATGATGATCAAACAGAAATACGTCATTAGTAGGAAAACTCAACACATTCTTTCTCAGTTTTTTAATAGACAAAGTAAAAATAAAAATCAAAAATTAAGTTATAGGAATTTAAACAAGATTAATAAAGTAAATATTGAACCACATACCACCCTAATAGATAATTCATCTCTTTTCATGTTTTCATAGTTCATTAATAAAAACTGATAACAGAAATAATTATAATTTAATTGACTTCCATAAAAGAACATCTTGTACAGACAAATGATCAAAAAAAGGCAATCAAAGAAAAATAACAAAAATTCCAACAACGGACAAAAATTACTTCTCAATTCTCTTAGGTTTAAAGCGAAAATCAAAACTACAATTGCAACTGCAGGTTGTATTAGAAGTGAAAACAATTAAAATATCTCTTAGAAAAACATGAGATATTAACCAAATATACTCTCAATTTCACATTTATACCTTTAAAAGCTTTTTAACAGACAATATAATAAAAGGAATAAAGGAAACTAAACTTTATATTAGAGAATTTGCAAACAATTTATTCAACAGATTCAATGAAAGAAGATGAAAAATTATTTATATTTATACATACACAGAAATCAATTTAAATGTGAAAAAGGTTGAATTCATAAATTAATTAAAAATTGACTCTTCAAAAAAATAAAAATAAAACGGGTAATCTCCACGAGGGAAGCTACTCAAAAATTAAAAGTGTAGATAGGTTTCTAACATTAGAAACGAAAAGGGAATAGATCTCATCTCTGTCAAATATGAAATTATTAGTTCTATTTCTGAGGTCTAATGTCTTTTATAACCTAATATCTCATATTTCAATTACAGTGGCTTTATAATGTTATTTGATATTTGATAGGGTAAATCCCTGGGCTTCTCTGATGGCTCAGTAGTAAAGAAGCTGCCTGCCAATGCAGGAGACATGGGTTTGATCCCTGGGTCCAGAAGATCCCTTGGAGAAGGAAACGGCAACCCACTCCATTACTCTAGCCAGAGAAATCCAATGGACAGAAGAGCCTGGTGGGCTATAGACTACGGGGTCACAAAAGGGTCAGACATGACTTAGCGACCAAACAGCAGGGTAAATCCCCACCTTAACAACATAAAATACATTGAATATGACCATCCAGCTTTTATTTTTAGTAAATTTTAATTTTAAATTATTGAAAACCTCAATATTTATTGAGATTTTAACTGTACAATAAATATATAAAATAATTTACATTTGTAAAGTTCATCTTTCCACACAGGAAATGAATTTGAGTCCCAGTTTATTTCCACCTTCTTGTACATTTAACAAAAATGCTTTGTTTTTTCCCTATAACATTCACATATTTCTTACTACAGTTAACCCTTAAGTATGCATTACACATTTTGACATCAAAATTTGTCCCATCACAATTTTTTGCTTATTTTTAATGGTATGTAGGGTTAGACTAACAAATCAAAAAGATAATAAAGCAACTTTACTAGTGAAACAAATCATATATACATATTTTTGACAAGTATCAGAATTTCAAGTTTGGCCATTATTTACTCATCACATTTCTTAAATTCCTATCATAGAAGATAATGAAAACACATAACATGGAGATCTCAATATACCATTGGAAAAGCTTTGATCAGGATTGAACAGTGGAAAGCTTGAGGATAAAGAGTAACAAGATCAAGAGATTAGCCTTGGAGAGAAAAATGCTCTCTCTATGATCAGAGAAAAATGGTAAAGGTCTGCCAGGATATCATCGAATTAGAGGGTGAAGGGGGCCTGCAAGTTGATGGACTTCAGAAAATGTGCTTAAAAGTAGTATGTGTAGGAGAGAAATTTTCCCTGTATAGAAGTCATTCACTGATAAACCATTTCCAAGTAAAACTGAACTTTTAGAGGAACGATGTGGGAAAATTAATGTTTCTATTGAAATTAAAAATTATAAATACTTAAATTTTCTGAAATGTTAAAGGGATTTTAGATATTTTCATGAGAAAGAAGTGAGAAATTATTCTCACTTACAAAATTAAACAACAAATAAGATTAATATTTTCAGCCATGTCACACATTTGGAAACCTGCATAAAATGGTATCCTCAGTTCTAAGATACGGTACTCTCTTCCTTAATGTGTTTCAAAGGACATATTCCCACATAGGTATAGTAAAACTTTCTATTTGTGTAATGATTTTGTAAGGCTACTTGCAAAGTTCTATTATCTTTCACCATATTCTGTGAGATAAGTAAGGAAAAGGGGCCATTAACTCCATTTTACAGATGATACCATCAAGACACTCAATTCCAATGACCCTTAGCATGATTATGATGAAAAGGCACATTCTGAATTCTAGGCATCTTATCAAGAGGATGCTTCTCTTGCTTTAGTTATATGTCTAGCACTATCCTTTATACTAAAATGTTCTCTAATATTTTCAGTGTTAGTATTTAAGGTTTATATTTCATGAAAAAAATTTAGTACAAAACCATCCTTATACTGTCAAATTCAAACCCCATGCTAATAATGTCTATATAACTATCTCTTATATATGACATCTTTTTCATGGAACTCGGCATGGAAAAAAGCTGAAAAATTGCATTATTTGGAAAGAAGGTCATGCCAATTGCATTGCTGTGAATATTAATAACAAGCCTCCCATTTCAATGGAAAATATCTTAGGGTCATCCAAATCTGGAATGATCTCTTTAGTCTTTTAGAACAAATTAAGGGCTGGGGCTTCCCTGGTGGCTCAGATGGTAAAGAATTGACTGCAATGCAGGAAACCTGGGTTCAATCCCTGGGTTGGGAAGATTCCCTGGAGGAAGGCATGGCAACCCACTCCAGTATTCCTGCCTGGAGAATCCCCACGGGCAGAGGAGCCTGGGGGGCTACAGTCCATGGGGTTGCAAAGAGTTGGAGATGACTGAGCGACTAAGCAGCAGCATACTTCTCTTAAGACAGATACTGTGACAGCTTAAGTATGTATGTTTCATATCTCCATTAATATAAACGACATGTATACTCTAAACAACATATATATCTTTGTCCTCTACTTCATCCCTTGTTAAGAAAAAAATGATAGACAACCTAACTGAACAAACTTGAGCTACAGTGAGTTTGGGCAGCTAAACATATTCTACTTCCTATTCACAGAATTTTTATACTACAGAGGCCATTAGAGTCTTAAGTTACATTATCAGAAGTTTAAGTATATCTGGGGCAGAGGAAAGGCACTCCCTAAAACACCCAACATACAATCCTATGGGGAACAGAGCTGCCAACGGCCTGCGGAGCAACATGCCTGTTTTATTGTGACTACTGTGATCCATTCCTCACCCACGATTCTGCCTCCGTGAGAAAGACACACTGCAGTGGTAGGAAGCACGAAGAGAATGTGAAGGACTACTATCAGAAATGCATAGAAGGGCAGGCTCAGGGCCTGACTGATAAAACAACAGCTATTTCAACAAGGAAAGATACCTTCTATTCCATTCTCTGCTCCTCCTCCTGCAGGGGCAATGATCCCACCTCCCCCCAGTCTCCCAGGACCTCCTGCCCAGGGATGAAGCTAGCACCCCACATGGGGGGCCCTCCCATGATGCCAGTGATGAGCCCTCCTCCTCCTGGGATCATGCCAGTGGGACCTGCTCCTAGAATGAGGCTGCCTATGGGAAGCCACATACCCATGATGCCTGGGCCCCCAGTGATGAGACCTTCTGCCTGTCTCATGATGGTGCCCACCTGGCGAGGAAAGACCTGACCAGAAAGATAAAGAGATTGGAGAGCCTCTTCATATCAATTTTACATTACTTGCTTTATGTAAAGCATGATCTTCATCAGAAGATCATGGTGCTGTGACTTGGGGTGTTTCCTAAGAGAATAACAAGGAAAACGTGTTCCCCCTTCCTATCAAAATGAGAGTAGTTTTGGAGGGAAGTAATGCGACCCCCCCCCAAAAAAAGTAATTTTCATTTGTATTGTGAAATGTGAAAATAAAATTTTCAACTCTTTAAAAAACAATCCTGTGGGAAATCATGTAATCAACACATATATAAAAGCCTGACTTGATTAAAAAGGAAAACCAAAATGATAGGTATCACTATAGAATAGTCGGGTGAGTATAAGTTTGACCTGCAGGGTTACTTCCATTTAATGCATATTAAAAGTTCCTGTGCTGATTCAGTCAGTGAAGGTAGGTTTCTTATTTAACAATGCTAGTGTTGAGAAAGCAATTTTTATAAACAAACTAGAATTAGAGATCAGGACGCAATCAGCTTTGGAATACCAACCTGGGAGATAGTTATTAATCATCGAAAAGAAAAAGCCAAATAATAAGCTTTCTAGAGCTACTCTAGACCATGGTGTTACTTAGAACACCTCCTCCCCTCACCCAAAATATTTGTTGTTCAGTAATTCAGTTGTGTCCAACTCTTTGTGACCCCATGGACTCTTAGCACTCCAGGCTTCCCTTTCCTTCACCATCTTCCAGAGCTTGCTCAAACTTATGTTCATTGAGTTGGTGATGCCATCCAACCATCTCGTCCTCTATCGTCCCCTTCTTATCCTGCCTTCAATCTTTCCCAGCATCAGGGTCTTTTCTAATGAGTCAGTCCTTTGTAATAGGTGACCAAAATACTGGGGGTTCATGTCCAGCATCATTCCTTCCAATGAATATTCTGGACTGATTTCCTTTATGATTGACTGGTTTGATCACCTTGCAGTCCATGGAACTCTCAAGGGTCTTCTCCAACACCACATTCCAAAAATATCAATTCTTTAGTGCTCAGTCTTCTTTATGGCCCAACTCTCACATACATAAATGACTATTGGAAAAACCATAGCTTTGACTAGATGGACCTTTGTTGGTAAAGTAATGTCTCTGCTTTTTAATATGCTATCTAGGTTGGTCATAGCTTTTCTTCCAAGGAACAAGCATCTTTTAATTTCGTGGCTGCAGTCACCATCTGCCGTGATTTTGGAGCCCAAGAAAATAAAGTCTGTCATTGTTTCCCATCCATATGCCATGAAGTGATGGGACCAGAGCCCAAGAAAAGAAAACCTGTCACAGCTTCCACTTTTTCCCTTTTGCCATGAAGTGAGGGGACCAGATGCTATGATCTTAGTTTTTTGAATGTTGAGTTTTAAGCTAGCTTTTTCACTCTCCTCTTTTGCCTTCATCATGAGGCTCTTTAGTTCTTCCTTTTCTGCCATAAGAGTGGTGTCATCTGCATATCTGAGGTTATTGATATTTCTCCCGGCAATCTGGATTCCTGCTTGTGCTTCATCCAGCCTGGCATTTTGCATGATGTACTCTGAATATAAGTTAAATAAGCAGAGTGACAATATACAGCCTCGACACACTGCTTTCCCAATTTGGAACTAGTCCATTGTTCCATGTCTGGTTCTAACTGTTGCTTCAACATGTACACATACAAATGTGCACAATTACATATATTAACACATACATGTTAACATATATTAACATATATCAACATATAACATATTACATATATTATACATATATAATATGATTTGTGGGAAGATATTTTTTAGGAAAAATAAGGTGCAGAGTACATTTTACTTTAGAAAATACCTTTGCAACATTGTACCTATCTACCTATCTATCTTCCTAAACCCAATTTGATTCATGTGGCTATTTATTCATAGGAAAAATCTTTGAAGTTTTACCCAAAACCCTCTAGAGTAGTTCGACCTGAAGATGTATACTTCTTCTGGTGAAAGTATATTTTCCTATGCTGAAAAGGAAGTTTAATGTATTTGATATACTCAGACCAGTGATTGAGTTTGGATCAGATATTAATCTTTATTTTTCAAGTTTCTTAGAATAACTGTGGCTATAAATGTGTTTAATAGGCTTACTACACATGAACTGCAACAAGAATTATTTAAAACTAAAAATAAAAGAAGAAGGAAAGTAAGAGGATAGTCTTTCTTTTTTTCTTCTTTTTTTTCACAATCATGTGCTTTACAAAAGAAGATTCCTTAAAATAATGGGTCATAAGAGATTTTTCTAGATTGAAGTAGGTTGATTGAATAATCAAATTCCACAGCCTAATGGAAATAATAAACCTGCTAAAGCCCAACTTTGCAAAAAAAAAAAAAAACCCACTTGAGTTTATTGGAGAGAATTTTGTATCAATGCTAAATGAGATAGCAAGCATGCAAGAATAATTACTTTTACTTACTGTTCTCATTAAAGAAAAAAAATGAGTTATCATTCTTTTAGTCAGAAATAAAAATTCTTTCCCTATCATTACCATTAACTTGACTTGTTTTATAATTTAGAGAAGAAATCCTTTAAAATTCTTTCTTGAAGTAAAAGAAGGAATAGGCAATTTGAATCAAACAAAAGGGGGCACTTTTTCTTTGATCTAACAATTATCTTAAGTTTTTGACAAAAGTGCTACAAATTATCCTGATGGGAAGGGCAGTGTTTGGGTGCCCTGACTATTATGCTTCAATTTAACATTCACTTTCAGACATGAAAAAATCTGACTATAAAGACAAGGGGGAAAAAAATGTTCTGTTTTCTCACTGTGGGAAGAAATGGAAGTTGACTAAAAGTGAGTACTACTTGAAGCCCCTGTCCTCATGGACCTTACAAACTTGTGGGTAGGAAAGTAAAGGGTTTGGCATGTTGGTAACATCTTTTTGAGTTCTCATGACACAGTGACTTCCATGCTATTATTTTCAAAATATGCAGAGAGACGTTGGTTTCTGGGAAGATGGAATGGACGTACTTTCTCCTGTTTCTCTCACTAAGTGCAACTAAAATCCCATAGCGTATACACAAAGTGAACACAAAATTTTGAAGGGCAAGATGGGTTTTCTTTTCCCTAATATATGTACATTTGGAGCTGAAGAACCCAGTAGCATGGGAACACCAACAACAGGTACAGACCAAAATAGTGCCAACAGAAGCCTCCCCTCAGGGATGCAGGGGACACAGGTTTGATCCCTGGCCAGGGAACTAAGATCCCATATGTCAAGGAGAAACTAAGCCAGTGAGCCACAACTAGAGAGGCTGTGTGCTGTAGTGAAAGATCCCGCCTGCCACAACTAGGATCCAATCCAGGCAAATAAATTAAGTATTTCCTTTTTAAAAGTCTGCCCTCCAGTGAAAGGGCCAGGCAAGGAGCAGCTGAGCAAGACAGGAAATTTGAAGAAAATAATGGTTCTGCTCCAGGCAAAGACTACGGAAAAACCTCTGGCCCCATCTGTACTCATGCCAGCAAGGGCTGAATGCGGAGGCCAGGCGGCTAGCCCGGAGGGACTGTAACAAAGCCAACACCCTCCCCAGAGAGGAGTCAGACAGGGAGCTGACCCCATCTCTATCAGTCAGTAAGGAGAGGCCAGTGGAGACCCTGTGAGGAGTTGGTTCTTCCACCCACACTGGGAAGTAATGAGGTGCTTCTCCCCTTTGAGGGGTTGTCAGAGGAGGACTGGGGAGAGTTAGGACATCTACCATTACCCAGTGGTGGTGAAGCCATGCCTACCATGGTGTCAGTGGAGAACAAGTGGGGAACAGGAACGCCTATCTCCATCTACAGGGGAGGAACCTCCCTACCCAGTGAATATATGCCTAGAGGTCACCTCCACCTAGAAGTAATAAGGTGCCTTCTCCCTTTCTCTAAGGGTAAACACAGATTAAAAAAAAAAAAAAAAGAATTTTCCCTGGCACAAAAAGGGAGACTTTTCCATTCCCCTCCCCTTGCTTAGAGAATTTGCTTTAGAAAACTTTTATTTGTGATTCTTTTCCTGCCCCTTTGAGCAATATGTACATCTTTTTGAAAGCTAAATAAGCCTCTTGCCAGTGTTGAAAAACCTAGGAACTTCTTTTCACAAGGACCTGGCTGCCCTCTCTTTGAAACTAAATCATCAAAGAAGATAACATCTCTATCCCCAATTTCCATAGAAGGACAGAAGCCTGAATTTCTCAGGATGGTGCAAAGCTACCTCCTGTCCTATAGATATGAGAAGTTTAATTCTCATTTGGATAAAGGCACTTAGGAAACACAGATTGTCACCCTAGTTATCAGGCCGATGTAGGATGAACTCTGTGTGACAGATATTAAGTCCTCTTATGTGAGAACTAGTTATCATTTATCCTGAAAACATGCAGGCTATGGATTGTATCTCCTGGTTATACAAAAGGCTGAGATTTCTTTCTGTTTTTGCAGTCTCAGAAGATTGCCTGTGATACGCATCACAGTCTGGTTTCAATTATTCAGTGACAAAACTGTTGTCTCGTCTCTCTTTGGGGAGAATTTTTTCTGGGTTGGCAGAATATTTTATTATTGATTATATTTTACTAAGAGTAAAAATGATTCTGCTAACATCCTGATGTTGAAGGGGCTCAGAGCAATCCTCCTCCCGAGTGTCCCTTTTGCATACGAATTACACTGACCTGAAGTTGACAAAGACTGACAAAGTTGACATTGACAAAGACTCAGGAAAAAGGTGTTTTGTTTTGTTTTTCACCTTCGCCTTAACTGGCTAAAATAATTTAGATAGATGACCTGGTACAGGGAGAAAACTATCACAAGAGATTAAAAAAACATGGGCCAGGTGTGGTAAGCTAGGGGGAAGCCGGCAGGGCCTATTTGTTCAAAGTCCTCTCTGTGTCTACTGTCTCTGAATGGCAAGGTGAGCATTTGTTTACCAAATATTTGCTCTTTCCATCTTTTTGTGAATTGTCTTCCTTTCTCTTGCAACTACACACTCCCACCCCTTTTCCCCTAGCTCAGAATGGCATATGAGCCTCAACTGCTTGCCTGTTAGGGAACCTCTCATTGTCTCTGTGGATTTCCTGTACATATGTCATTTTTTCTTTTCGTTACTCTTAGGTCAATTTAACTAACAGACCAACCAAAAGAACCTAGAAGGGTAGAGGAAAATTTTCCTCCCCTACAATAAATAAGTTAATGTATCATCTCTAAAATAAAGTAATATAACAGCACACTAATATATATTAATAACAGGGAAAATAAATCTCAAAATTTAAAAATAAATCAGAGACAGAAAGGGATATATAGTGATAAAAGGGTCAGTTCTTCAAGAAGGTGTAGCAATCTGAAAAGTGCCTACCTATGTGTGCATGCTCAGTCGTGTCTGACTTTTTGCAACCCTATGGACTGTAGCCCACCAGGATCCTTTGTCCATGGCATTTTTCAGGCAAGGATACTGGAGTGGGTTGTCATTCCCTTCCCCAGGGGATCCTCCCAACCCAGGGACTGAACCTGAATCTCCTGTGTCTCCTGCATTGGCAGGCTGATTCTTTACCACTGAGCCACCTGAGAAGCCCTATAACAAATAACAGAACTGCAGAAAAGCACAGAGATTATGGGTAAGATTGTATATCTGAAGTTGATCTCATTGAAGAAATAACAGACCAGAAAAAAGAGTGGAAGAGAGGATGGAATGTTAAAGCAAGAGGAGATCTTGATTCATATGTAAGTTCTATCACTAAATAGCTATGTGATAAATAAGCTTGGACAATTCGCTTATCTTTCTGAACCTCAGTTTCTGCATTTTTTGTAAAATCTACAGTTACATAGATGACTCACAAGTTTCTTTCCAGTCTAAAATTTTAGATCTCTCTGAGATCATGTAATTTTGTATGTTCTGGAAATGGATAATTTTGAGAACAAGCACAAATACTTATAATGAGAGTTTTTAAAGTAGTTTTTTTTTTTTACATTCTTAAAAGAATTTTGGAAATGGTTTATACAGAGATAATAATATAGATGGAATGGAAGTTAAGAAATCATAGTCAACAAGTTTTGAAACAAACCACATTGTAAATATCTTACTCTGAAAATAGCATACCACTTTTGAAATGGCCTTAGCATATACTAAAGAACACCCTGAGCATAATGCCAAAATTCACATATGAATAGTAAATTATTTTTAAAATGGGAACTATGGTTGAGAGAAATCAGCAGATTGTACTTCCATTCTAAGCCAACATTATTCTGACCTTGAATCATGAGTTATATTTCAAGAAAAATCCAGTCAAATTAGAGCAATCAGTGAAAATACATGTTCTATTTTACTACATATAGCATTATATATAGTATGTATGTACTCACAGACGTATATTATGCCATAATATATATATCATAGTAGATACATATTATGCAATATAATAGTATCAGAAAATGCTACTCTATTAAAAACCTTAGAGGAACTTCCCTGCTGGTCCAGTGGTTAAGACTTCCTGCTTCTGCTGCAGGAGGAACAAGTTCAATCCCTGGTTGGGAAATAAGATTCCACATGCCCCACGGCCAAAAAGTTAAATGAATAAATGGGCCAAAATACTTTAAAAATTTTATAAATAATTTCCTTCAACACCTACTTTATACCAGTGAGGAGATTAATAACAGCATTTGAGTGACATAGTGAGCAATATACAAAATGAGGGGGATCCTGGTATTTCATTACATCCATATCAGTTCAGTCACCCAGTCGTGTCTGACTCTTTGCAACCCCATGGACTGCAGACGCCAGGCCTCCCTGTCCATCATCAACTCCTGGAGTTTACTCAAACTCATGCCCACTGAGTCGGTGATGCCATCCAACCATCTCATCCTCTGTCGTCCCCTTCTCCTTTCACCTTCAATCTTTCCCAGCAACAGGGTCTTTTCAAATGAGTCAGTTCTTTGCATCAGGTAGCCAAAGTATTGGAGTTTCAGCTTCCACATCAGTCCTTCCAATGAACATTCAGGACTGATTTCCTTTAGGATGGACTGGTTGGATCTCTTTGCAGTCTGGGGACTCTCAAGAGTCTCCTCCAACGTAACAGTTCAAAAGCATCAATACTTTGGTGCTCAGCTTTCTTTATAGTCTAACTCTCTCATCCATATACAACTACTGGAACAACCATGACTTTTACTAGGTAGACCTTTGTTGGCAAAGTAATGTCTCTGCTTTTGAATATGCTGTCTAGGTGGGTCATAACTTTTATTCCAAGGAGCAAGCGTCTTTTAATTTCATGGCTGCAGTCATCATCTGCAGTGATTTTGGAGCCCCCCAAAATAAAGTCTGTCACTGTTTCTATTGTTTCCCTGTCTATTTGCCATGAAGTGATGGGACCAGATGCCATGATCTTAGTTTCCTGAATGTTGACTTTTCAGCCAATTTGTTCACTATCCTCTTTCACTTTCATCAAGAGTCTGTCAGGAATATGGTCAAGTCAAGATGTAGCTGCTGCTATGCTGTGGTCAGTCACTTCTGACTCTTTGTGACTATATGGATTGTAGCCCATTAGGCCCCTCTGTTCATGGGATTGTCCAGGCAAGAATACCGGAATGGATTGCCATTTCCTCCTCCAGGGAATCTTTCCAACTCAGGGATTGAACCTGCGCCTCCTGGTTCTCCTGCACTGCAGGCAGGTCTTTACCACTGAGCCATCGGAGAAGCCCTCAAGATGTATCAGTTCAGTCACTCAGTTGTGTCCGACTGTTTGCGACCCCATGAATCGCAGCATGCCAGGCTGCCCTGTCCATCACCAATTCCCGGAGTTCACCCAAACTCACGTCCATCAAGTCAGTGATGCCATCCAGCCATCTCATCCTCTGTCGTCCCCTTCTCCTCCTTCCCCCAATCCCTCCCAGCATCAGAGTCTTTTCCAATGAGTCAACTCTTTGCATGAGGTGGTCAAAGTACTGGAGTTTCAGCTTCAGCATCATTCCTTCCAAAGAAATCCCAGGGTGGATCTCCTTCAGAATGGACTGGTTGGATCTCCTTGCAGTCCAAGGGACTCTCAAGAGTCTTCTCCAACACCACAGTTCAAAAGCATCAATTCTTTGGCGTTCAGCCTTCTTCACAGTCCAACTCTCACATCCATACATGACCACAGGAAAAACCATAGCCTTCACTAGACGGACCTTGTTGCCAAAGTAATGTCTCTGCTTTTCAATATGCTATCTAGGTTGGTCAAAACTTTCCTTCCAAGGAGTAAGCGTCTTTTAATTTCAAGATGTGTATTGGGTGTTAATTTAGAGTAACTTAAATAAATGGTGCCACGTTCCCTGTATTCAAAATAATTAAACAAAAGAAGCTGGCATTTAAAAATAAAAGTTCTATAAGCTATGTGTTAGCATGAAAAGTAAGTAACAAGTAAGTATTTTCAGAACAACTATCAAACCTAACTTCCTCATGTTTCAACTTGCTAAAAAAAAAAAAAAAGAATACATAGTTATTATTTTCCTCTATAAATAGGTGGAAAAAATAAAGCAGAAAAAAATAAATGGATGTTTCAAGTCATTATAGTACATATATTGATTTTCATGGGGCATTAGAACAGATGCACATTTCTTTCTTTGAGAGTACAGTTTCATTAAATCTTAAAAGTACACTGTAGGATATTGACAAATGTCCAATGAGAAATTCTGTCAACAAGCGTTTTTTGACCACTTAACTCTGCAGGGCACTATACTAAACACAATGAGACGTCACAAAAGAAATGCAAGGCTTGGCCCTTGGGTTTATGGAAATTAAAAACAAAGACTTGTGCATATGCAAGGCATGGCCCTTGGGTTTATGGAAATTAAAAACAAAGACTCGCGCATACTTTAGAATTTAAGATAATCTGTTGTAGTAGGTGAGCAAAGGAACATTATTATTTCCTTCACTCAGTCAAGAGGTAAATATATTCCTAGCTATTCTCAGCAGTAAGTTAAATGATTCCTCTTACTTGCATTATATTCTTGTAACCATGTTTTTAGTAGTTCCTCCTGGAAATTAAATAAATGTTAAATGAAGAAAGTCTCTTCTCAAATTCAAACAACAGAATCAATTAAGATGGTAGGAATTAAAAATCCCAGGGTTTGGAAGCAGTCCACCTTGGGGCCGAATGGCATTTTCACCATTTTCACCATGTAGCCTGGGGAACCTAACATCCCCTCTGATCTCAGATCTCATTTTCCTCATTTCTTAAACCAGGCTCATAAAAGGCCAACCTAAGAGCATTATTGTAAAAAGTGAATTATACATAATTACATATTAAAGTGTTTAGTATACTACCTAGTACATAATAGTTGCTTAGTAAATTTTAGGCATCATTAAAATTAATAATAACAATACGACTGTTATTTATAAAATTTGGCAGACTATAATAAGGAACATTTATATTTAGGTATGGTTTCCACTGTACTATTGGAATATGACAATAAAATGGGATTAAAAAAACCCTAAAATATGCAGAAATGTTTCCCTATTTTCTCAACACCTTCTTAATACACTATATCCAGTTTTTCAGAATAAAGAGACTACTTTCAGGTCCCTTGTTTTATATGCCTAGATAAAATATAGACACATGCCGGGAGCTGGCATACTGCATATTGAGTGCATATTGCATATTGAGTGCAGCACTTTCCACAGCATCATCTTTCAGGATCTGGAATAGCTCAACTAGAATTCTATCACTGCTGGGAGCCAGTGTGAAGCACTCCGCCCGTGGCAAAGGTCATGAGGAAGGAGGCTCGGCATACACAAAGGCGGGATCGAGCCTCAGGAGTCCCCCTGGAAATTCTCGAGCATCTACCCCCAAAACCAGAGTCTGCCTACTTTCTGCTTTGTGCTTTCACCTACACCTCTGACTTTATGGGGGGCTGTCCCCCACTACCTCTCTCTGAAAAAAGAGTTAGCTTACAACTCCAGTTAATAATTCCTGGGTGTGACAGTGTTTCAACCTACAAACTCCTTTGGAAATCCTCTAGCCTGCCTGAATAGGTTTTTCCGGCCACATGTGATTGTTCAGAGCCTCCCAACTGTGAGAGGCAGGAGATGTTCTAAACTGTCTAAACACAGATTCTTTTGAGTAGTTAAAAGATTGATTAGAAATTGTATTGGTGAAGGGTTTTTCACTTATTGGGCCAATGTTTGCTGCTAAGTCTCCATACCCCTTACCTACTGTGTCCTTGGCAGTGTATTGATTGATATAATGGGTGTATAGAAATGTAAGTAGTAGCCTCAATGTTTGTAATCTTGGACCCTTGAGTTAATTCTTTTCTTGATTGAGCCCACCTCACCTTTGCCCTATAAGAATACAGCTTTGTCCAATGCTTTTTGGAGGCTGGCGCCTGACTTTAGAATAATCACCTTTAGAGAAAAATAAGTTTCTTAAAATGTTAACAGGCCTCCGGGCCAGAAGATGATGCAAATCACCTAAAATTTGCATATGATAAGTTTGCAGGAAGAAAGCCTGGCTTACTGCATGACTCTACCCCTTCTCCCATTATCCTCTATGCACAACTTAAGGTATAAAAACTACTTTGGAAAATAAAGTGCGGGCCTTGTTCACTGAAACTTGGTCTCCCCATGTCGCTCTCTCTCTCACTCTGGCTGAGTCTCCATCTGGAGCACGGAACCCACCATGCTTACTAATTATGCCTGAGCTTCTAAGATCTGACCAGGGAGGCCTCAGTGTCTCCTCTCCTTCGGGAGAACGGAAGGACGCCTGCGGCCTACGTAAGTGGTGCAAACTTCTTGTCTTGAAGTTTTATTGGTCTCCCACGTAAACCAAGCTACTCAGCCTCTTTTCTCCACTGAATTTCCTCACTGAGCTATCCTCATTCTATTGCTCTTTATATCTTTGATAAATATTTAAATAAATAGGTCGCCTATGCCGTCTCTCCTTCGAATACCCTGGATCAGCCGGGGCTGGACCCCGGCAGACACATGTATTTATTTCACATCTAGTACAAAGAATATATCATCATGACACTCAATGAAGAAAAATCATAGAGTTTGTAGCAATTGATGACTTTCAGCAACACTTTAAATCCCATGAGAGGGCTCACTTCCAACATACCCACCTTGTAACTTATCTATAAAGGTTCCAGGAAATCTGCCCTTTTACTGAAGGACAATTTTACTTTTGGCTAGACGATAACGTTCCCTGAAGGCTGCCACTCAAACAACAACTTTACAAACAACCAATAGGAACACCAAGTCTAATACATACGTTCATGTAGAACCTAACTTCTACAGTTTGCCACCGACTACACTCCATTATTTGTCCTGGACAATGATACTTCTTCCTCTCAATTTTATGTCAAAATAGTTGTGAAAATAGGTTTATATACAGCCCAAGGAAACTAATGAAATTTTTTGGTCTTGTTTTAGAGGCACTCGAGATTACTTAGCTATTTCTAGATTTAAAGTGGCATCTGTACAGGTGTTACAGACAGGAATCTGTTGCCTCCTTAATGCAAGGTAGAGTTCTAGGACGTGGGAACTTAAAGTAGGCAAGTTTTCTCATGCAGATTTCTTTAGTAATGTAATAGGCTGAAATTAACAAATAAATAGATGAAATAATAGGTTAATAATGTAATTTCAGGTAGTATCATGAAGAAAAGGAAGCAACAATAATGGGATAAGAATGATGAAATATGGGGGAGGGGCTGTCCATTTAATGGGGTACTTTTGGAAAGTTTCACTGAGGAAATGATGTTTGAGCATAAACATAAAATGATATAAAGCAGCCAGCCACAAGGATAGGAAAAGAACATTCCAGACAGAAGGAAGAACAAGCATCAAAGAACATGATACACTTGAGAAACTAAAACAATTCATTAAAATGAAACTAATAGAGTAAAAATCTTAATTCTTTTAGGTTAATTAAGGCAATATGAAATTTTTATTGTAGAAAATTTGGAACATACAGCAAAGTATAAAAATAAACATTTTACATAAACTATTTAAAAAGTTTTCGTATTTGGGTATATATCTTTCAAGAATTTTTAGATACATAGAAAAGGGAAAAGCATAAAATACCCTACTGTGTATAATTTTTATTCTACCATTTTTCAAAACTTAATTGATTAGGAGGACCTAATCTATTCAGTCATTAAAGTAATTCATAGACATAGTTTATAGGGGCTGCATGTTATTCTCTAATACAAAAGCAGTGTCTTTTATGTAATCAACCATCCATATTGGATCTTTAGGTTGTTTTTATTTTATTTTTCTATTTATTTATTTGCTCCATAAGAAATTCTGTAATCAGTATTTTTATGAAAATATCTTTGTCACAATTTTATATAGTTTCTTGGAAGTTGGAAGTAAGATTCATTTTGATCTTTAACATTAAAATACTAAAGAGCCTGTCTTAGTCTCATTAGACTCAATACACATTTAATATAAAACAAAATCTTTTAAAGAGACTTTTTTAAACGTATTATTTTGTCTATCTGTCATGTATATACATTTGTATGCCCACTGGTCTTTTAAAGAATTCATCAACACACAAGACCATTCTAATCTGCAGGAGAGTGGTCTTTAAAGAAGAAAGGATTCTGTGATTTACAAGAGATCACTAGTGAAATGACCTCCCAGAGACTCACTAAAATTATGGCTACCAGAAGTCTTTGACTCAGGATTTAGAAAAAAATCTTAGTTTCTTTACAGTTCAGTAACAGAAAATAATTCTAAAGGTAAGATAACATTTTAGCAATGATGGATCTATTGAAATTTGTACTTACAGCTTTATTTTGAGCTACCTTGATCTCCACATGTGTTTCACCGACTCTTTCTGATCCACATGCTTATTTATTGTCTTTCTAACTTATCCTAGAGCTATTTCTGCCCACTGGAGGAACAACATCAATAAACTGCAAGATTTTATTAGGTTTAGCCAACAAATGTTGATTTTTCCTGTTGGGTTTAATTTGTTGGTCTGCTATCATGGTGGTTCTAATACGTCATTTAGTGACCTTTCCTTCTCTATATTCTAGAGCCAATGTAATATTAATCCTTTTTTGTACTTACAGTAGAGGATGAATCATTGATGTGCAATTGTCATTCCTGATAATTATGGTGTTATTGATTAATGCATGGAAACAGACACATAGCTAAGCAACCAAGGCAGTACTCTAGAAGTTAAAGAACACCAGATTTGATCCACTTGTCTTCCATTGATTTGGAAGACCAACTTGAATAGGCAACTTAACCTCCTTCCTAAGAAATATACTCTTATGGTGATGCATCTATGTTCTCTGTCAAGTGGGAATGATGCCTTGTATTGATTTTTTCCTTAGATGATGAAGTATGTGTCTAATCAAGCTCATTTTAAAGCACTTCACAAATACAAAGGCTATAAAAATACTGAGTAAGGCTGCTATGCTGACTGGAATAAAAATGTTCCTGAAAAATATATTTCTAACTAAGGGTTGTAAGAGAAAAATATCTCACTTCCATCCTTAGAGAGAACTACCTCTGTCACTCTGCCCCTGTTTTTTGCCAAGGGTGAGAACTGAGCAAGACATGTACAGGTACTAGGATAAATACATCTGAAGACACATTAGACAACTTATTTTCATATAAACATATTAAAAGACCATTACAGAAAACTGTGTCGACCTAAAAATCATTGAAAACAAAAACACACACACCCCAAGACTCTTTTTTTTTTTTTAATATTCTGTTCAACTTGGGCTTCTTATGCATGCTTCATTAAAAATACCTTCTAGGAATTTCTTCCCAGTCTTTTGAGACTAACAACTATCCCACCAGAGAACTCTCCCAGAGAGGTTTAGAAATAAATCTGAATTCCATAGCACGATGGAAGCTGTGAACTATACCACAGAACATCTTTCACAGCCATTGGGGTATTTATTTTTCCTCCTCTCATCTGTATGTTCACTGACTTGCCAACCATACCAAAGCTTTTACCATGTGTAGAAGTCATATCCAAGAGGAATTACTTTTTTCTTCTGAAGCCTGGAAGTTTAGGCATGCATGGCTTTAACTTTTCAAACAAGGCAGTGAATATTTCATAAGATAAGAAATTTAAAGAAATTCGCAGGAGGATTGGTCCCGGATCACCTTTATTTGTCTTTTGGGTATATATGAATGGGTTTTGTTTTCATTTTATTATTTAAAATGCTTGTGCTTTTTTAGAATTTGTCTGTACACATGTGCAAAGCACAGCATGTCCTGGTGAGAAAAAGCTTTGTCCAAGTACTAGCCTGTGAGTGTTGTTTCCTGGTCCCCCTAGTCTTGGTACCAGGATTCTGATATTTAATAGACTCTGCCATTGAGAATACACATAATTTCTCCTTTATAATGCCCACCAATGGGCATTATAATTATGTGACAATCCATGTACACACTGCTATCTTCAAAATGTAAAACCAACAAGGACTTGTTGTATAGCACATGGAACTCTACTCAATGTAATGTGGCAGCCTGGATGGAAGTGGGGTTTGGGGGAGAATGGATTCATGTATATGTATGGTTGAATTCCTTCATTGTTCATGTGAAATTACCACAACATTGTTAATTGGCTATGAAAGCAAAACTGAAAGTTGCTCAGTCATGTCCAACTCTTTGGGAACCCATAGACTATACAGCCCATGGAATTCTCCAGGCTAGAATACTGGAGTAGGTAGCCTTTCTCTTGTCCAGGGGATCTTCCCAACCCAGGGATTGAACCCAGGTCTCCCACATTGCAGGCAGATTCTTTACTAGCTCGGCCACAAGGGAAGTCCAAGAATTCTGGAATGGGTAGCCTATTCCTTCTCCATCAGATCTTCCTGACCCAGGAATCGAACCCAGGTCTCCTGCATTGCAAGCAGATTCTTTACCAGCTGGGCCACAAGGGAAGTCCAAGAATACTGGAGTAGGTAGCCTATTCCTTCTCCAGCAGATCTTCCTGACCCAGGAATGGAACCGGGGTCTCCTGGATTGTAGGCAGATTCTTTACCAACTGAACTATATACCCCAATACAAAATAAAAAGTTTAAAATTTGAAGAAAAAAGACAAATGTGTGACAATCAGAATAAAATGAGACCTTGCTGAGATTAATTTTACCCAAAATACATGATTGTGGTAGGATATACAAATACATTCTGAGTCTTAATTCAATTTTCTTTTTCTTCTTTTTCTATGTCATATAGGAAGGAAGGTACTGGAAGAAGTATTTTTCTTCACATCCTGGAAAGGTTTGGGGATGAATTTCTCCCAGCCCTCTATCAGAAGGAATGATAATTTTGCTTGCTAATATTTTGGAATCTGGGTTTAGAGGTCATATAAGGTCTATAAGAAAACAGGTTTGTGAGAGAAGGAAGAGATAGAGGGAAAGAGAGAGAAGGAGAAGAAAAAAGGCAGGAGAGAGAGAAAAGAAGAAGATGAAACAGAAGGAATGGGGAGAGGGAAAAGAGAGACAGACTCATTGAAAGAAAAAAAAAAAAAAAGGCTTTTTTTCTCAGATTAAAAGGAAACCATTTGAGGTAGATGGGTAGGAAAGGATATAAATTGGCCCCAAAGATACCAGAGGAATTGTTTATGAAAGAAAAAAGGAAGGCTGGTGAGTGAAGTTCAAAAAAGAACATTGAAAGAGACATTATCTGAAGGTCTAGAAACCGCACAGTAGCTCGGCCAGTATGCATCCACGTCCAACCCTGATTACAGCTAGACTCTCCCTTTCCTGACCCCAAAGCCTTGGACAGTTAACCCTCCCATCTGCATCTGGAACTAACATCTCACAACCTGACTATCCAGCAAAAATGATGGTTGTTTTTGCTACAGAGTTTAGCAGCATATCAGCAATATCATCTGATGTGGGCATCATATTTTTAAGACACCTCAGACACTTGTAAGAGCAAGATTGAGCAGGGGCCCCTCACATGCACCAATACTAAATGTGAGATGGACCAGATTTGAAAAAATTCCAGACTCCATAAACTCAGAGAAGATGATGATAAACTCAACGGATAATGATATGTTAACTGTCCTAAAGAGTGAATGTATGTATGATCACACACATAAAGATGACATACACTATTCAGAGTGGGTCAGATGGCAACTTAAAAATAAATTATTCACACTTGGCAACTGGTAAAACAGGCTGAACTGCCTGTGAGAACTACTTTTGTTCTTGAAACTTCTTTGTATCATCAGCTAAATCTTTCCTCTCTTCCATGTTTCAAACCCTATCCTGCTCTGTGTCAGAATGGTGACTGAATTATATCTTTTCACACTAACTTCAGAGATTTCTTAGCCTCTAAGACACTCAATGAAGCTATGAGCCATGCTGTATAGGGACACCCAAGATGGACGGGTCATGGTGGAGAGTTCTGACAAAATGTGATCCACTGGAGAAGGGAATGGCAAACCACTTCAGTATTCTAGCCTTGAGAACCCCATGTACAGTAAGAAAAGGCAAAAATATAGGACACTGAAAGATGAACTCCCCAGGTCAGCAGGTGCCCAATATGCTACTGGAGATCAGTGGAGAAATAACTCCAGAAAGAGTGAAGAGATGAAGCCAAAGCAAAAACAACACACAGTAGTGGATATGACTGGTGATGGAAGCAAGGTCCGATGTTGCAAAGAGCAATATTGCAAAAAGAACCTGGGATGTTAGGTTCATTAATAAAGGCAAATTGGAAGTGGTCTCACCAGAGATGGCAAGAATGAAAGTTGACGTTTTAGGAATCAGTGAACTAAAAGGGGTGGAATGGGTGAATTTAACTCAGATGACCATTATATCTACTACTGCAGGCAAGAATCCCTTAGAAGAAATGGAGTAGCCATCATGGTTAACAAAAGAGTCCGAAATGGAGTACTTGGATGGGATCTCAAAAACAACAGAATGATCTCTGTTCGTTTCCAAGGCAAACCACTCAATATCACAGTAATCCAAGTCTATGCCGCAACCAGTAATGCTGAAGAAGCTGAAGTTGAATGGTTCTAGGAAGACCTATAAGACCTTTTAGAATTAACACCCAAAAAAGATGTCCTTTTCATTATAGGGGACTGGAATGCAAAAGTAGGAAGTCAAGAAACACCTGGAGTAACAGGCAAATTTGTCCTTGGAATATAGAATGAAGCAGGACAAAGGCTAACAGAGTTTTGCCAAGAGAACACACTGGTCATAACAAACACCCTCTTCCAACAAGATAAGAGAAGACTGTACACATGGGCATGACCAGATGGTCAATACCAAAATCAGATTGATTATACTCTTTGCAGCCAAAGATGGAGAAGCTCAACACTGTCAGCTAAACAAGACCGGGAGCTGACTGTGGCTAAAAATCATGACCTCCTTATCGTCAAATTCATACTTAAATTGAAGAAAGTAGGGAAAACCACTAGACCATTCAGGTATGACCTAAATCAAATCCATTGTGATTATACAGTGGAAGTATGAAATAGAGTTCAGGGACTAGATCTGATAGACAGAGTGCCTGATGAACTATGGATGGAGGGTCATGACATTGTACATGAGACAGGGATCAAGACCATCCCCAAGAAACATATACGCAAAAAAGCAAAATGGCCATCTGAGGAGGCCTTACAAATAGCTGTGAAAGAAGAGAAGCGTAAAGCAAAGGAGAAAAGGAAAGATATACCCATTTGAATGCAGAGTTCTAAAGAATAGCAAGGAGAGATAAGAAAGCCTACCTTAGTAATCAGTGCAAAGAAATAGAGGAAAACAACAGACTGGGAAGGACTAGAGATCTCTTCAAGAAAATTAGAGATAACAAGGGAACATTTCATGCAAAGATGGGCTCAATAAAGGACAGAAATGGTATGGACCTAACAGAAGCAGAAGATATTAAGAAGGGGTGGCAAGAATACACAGAAGAAATGTACAAAAAAGATCTTCCCAATCCAGATAATCACAATGGTGTGATCACTGACCTAGAGCCAGACATCCTGGAATGTGAAGTCAAGTGGGCCTGAGGAAGCATCGCTATGAACAAAGCTAGTGAAGGGGATGGATTTCCAGTTGAGCTATTTCAAATCCTGAAAGATGATGCTGTGAAAGTGCCGCATTTGATATGCCAGCAAATTTGGAAAACTCAGCAGTGGCCACAGGACTGGACAAGGTCAGTTTTCATTCCAATCCCTAAGAATGGCAATGCCAAAGAATGCTCAAACTACCCCACAATTGCACTTATCTCACATGCTAATAAAGTAATGCTCAAAATTCTCCAAGCCAGGCTTCAGCAATACGTGAACTGTGAACTTCTGGATGTTCAAGTTCATTTTAGAAAAGGCAGAGGAACCAGAGATCAAATTGCCAACATTTGCTGGAAAAAGCAAGAGAGTTCTAGAAAAACATCTATTTCTGCTTTATTGACTATGCCAAAGCCTTTGACTTCATGGATCACAACAAACTGTGGAAAATCTTCAAGAGATAGGAATACCAGACCACCTGACCTGCCTTTTGAGAAATCTGTATGTAGGTCAAGAACCAACAGTTAGAAGTGGACATGGAAAAACAGACTGGTTACAAATTGGGAAAGGGGTACATCAAGGCTCTATATTGTCACCCTGCTTATTTAACATATGCAGAGTACACCATGAGAAATGCTGGACTGGATGAAGCACATGCTGGAATCAAGATCGCCAGGAGAAATATCAATAACCTCAGATATGCAGATGACATCACCCTTATGGCAGAAAGTGAAGAAGAACTAAAGAGCCTCTTGAGGAAAGTGAAAAAGTTGGCTTAAAGCTCAACATTCAGAAAACTAAGATCATGGCATCCAGTCCCATCACCTCATGGCAAATAGATGGAGAAACAGTGGAAACAGTGGCAGATTTTATTTTGGGGGCTCCAAAATCACTGCAGATGGTGATTGCAGCCATGAAATTAAAAGACGCTTACTCCTTGGAAGGAAAGTTATGACCAACCTAGATAGCATATTAAAAAGCAGAGATAGTATTTTGCCAACAAAGGTCCATCTAATCAATGCTATGGTTTTTCCAGCAGTCATGTATGGATGTGATGGTTGGACTATAAAGAAAGCTGAGCACCAAAGAATTGATGCCCTTGAACTGTGGTTTGGAGAAGACTCTTGAGAGTCCTTTGGACTGCAAGGAAATCCAACCAGTCTATCCTAAAGCAGATCAGTCCTGGGTGTTCATTGGAAGGAGTGATGTTGAAGATGAAACTCCAATACTTTGGTCACCTGATGTGAAGAGCTGAAAAGACCCTGGTTACATTTGAAAAGACCCCGAAGCTGGGAAAGATTGAAGGAGGGAAAAGAAGGGGACAACAGAGGATGAGATGGTTGGAGGGCATCACCGACTCAATGGACATGAGTTTCAGTAAACTCTAGGAGTTGGTGATGGATAGGAAGGCCTGGTGTGCTGCAGTCCATGGGGTTGCAAAGGGTTGGACACAACTGAGCAACTGAACTGAAGACATTCTGATCCACTTTAAGAGCAGAGTCTTATCACAGTCTTGTGAGACTGACTCTTTGAACTCACAGTGTTTTGCAAATCATCAGGACTTCCATGTCCTCACGCCAGGATGCAGACCTGAGAGAAGTACACAGGTTTACATCCTGGTGGTAGTAATACCCATCCAACAGGTCTGGACCACAGAGTCCTCTCTCTCGCTGCCTGTCTACCCACAAGCTGTGGCATAGGTGGATTTATTTCTTGAGTTTCTCTCCTCTAATGAATTCTCTGAAAGCAACTGATGCCTTATCTCAGGGCAGCTTCTCTCTTAGTCTTATGTTCTGTTTTCTCTGGAATGTTGCTGATGTCTGGGGTTTCATAAAGCAACTGGGAGTTCAACGTTCAAAAAGAAATTCCACATTGAATGCTGTCTGAACAGAATTTAGTAATACTCTTGTGGCACCATCAAAAATCCTATGTCACCATCGGAAATCCTAGGTCTGTTTGTTTAAGGATTTAATGCACCCATCTGAGTATCACATGTAAATATGCAACATGATGCCCTACAACAGCCTGCTTTATCAGTGGCACTGTATTTAACACTCCATTATGTATAACTTGACAACTCTGAGACTAGATTCTTCTATGGAAACAGTAAGAATTTCATATAATTTTATCCTCATGTTAATTTAGGAAATGCAAGTAATTTAGGAAATGCAAGTTATACTTGTTCACAATGGTAAATGCAATAAGGGAGTGTATATTGCTTAAAAATGAAAATTGGCATTTAAAATTATCTAAATTGGGAGAGATTTTTAAAGTCTTCTAAGCAAAGAAAATTCAATTTCACTCTTTCCAGCCATGCTTAAATCCTACCAAGAACAGTGACATCACAAGTCAATAAGAAAGCTCACAGGATTTCTATCATATTTACAATTATATTTGAGTCATCACATCTATCTTTGGATTTGAATACAATAGGACTTGCCTCCACTGTGTAGAAGATTTATATCCACAAAATCTCACTGATAGCTAACTCTGGAAAAAAAAAAAATCTGGACGGTCCTTTCCATGTTCCCCAGAGGATTTCTTTAGATTTCAGTTTTTTCAGACTAAGGAAATGATATTCATTTCTTACCAAGTGAAAAACATGCCTAGAGAAAAAATAACCTGCCTCAAAATTGAATGACACCATGTTACTGAAGCAAAGGACCAGGCCACTGCCCAGTGATGGTGATTATAGACTGCAATATAGAAAATTAGTACTTATTAAAAAGTAGAATATTTGATATGTTAAGCTGTCATTAACAGTGGGTTTTATTGTGAGAAGACGTAGTTTAATGGACAAACTTTGGCCCCTAAAAGGTATAAATTAATTTTCTAATTTGGCAACCATTTTGCTAGTGATCAAGGGCAAGACATTTAATTACTTTGCTCCTTCATATGTTGAAATATATATACTCAGATTTTTAAAGGGCAGTATGAATTATATATAAAACAAATCCATTTATGTGAAGATACTAAGCAAAAATCAGAAAACAAAATATCCAGCTATACATCATCTGTGCAGGATCTTACTTTTAGGACTCTTTCATCTTCCTGTGCTTGCTCCATTTTCTTAAAATGGATACAATTATAATATGTACTTTGAGTTGTTAAGAGGAATAACTTGATATGTTTATAAATCACTTAGAAAAGTATCTGATACCTAATGATGCTTAGCAATTACTTATATGATTATCATTTACTACTTATAATGCCCTACAAAGGATGAAGTTTTTTTCTAATGTTGAGGATAATTGTCGAGAAAAACCATGGGATTTGATTCCAATTTTACTGTAAGGTAAAAAAGAGAAAAAAAAAATGAGCCATGAAGTCATCCTTGGAATAAGAGTATAAGGAAACAAATGGCTTATTGAAATACATAGAGTTACATTTTTTAAAAAGTTATATTTACATAAAAGTCCTTTGCAATTGCTTTCCAACTGTACGGCTTTTCTCTGAAGTCTCATATTTTTCTCAGGGACCTCTTAACAGATCTGCCAAATAGTAGAACTAGTTTGAAATGATGTTTTGAAAACTAGAAATAATGTAGGCTCCAGGGGGAAAAAAGAGAGGTACAATTTACCTGTCTGTTCTGATTAGAGCTACTAATTGGATGTGAAGGTATATGTGCATAAAAATGCTATGCTCCAATAAGAAGGGAAAAACCCTAAAATACATTTTAAAAAACTTGATATGGATTCATAACGGCCAACAAAATTTTAAAAACCATCTAGTAGAGGCTTTTACTTAAGGTTTGAGTCATTTCTGAACATTCTCGCTAGCAAGCCATTCAGATTATATTTTCATACCATCATACGAAACTGGAAATTTGCATGCGTGCCAAGTCGCTTCAGTCATGTCCAACTTTTTGCGACCCTATGGACTGTAGCCCGCCAGGCTCCTCTATCCATGGGATTCCCCAGGTAAAAATACTGGAGTGGGTTGCCATGCCCTCCTCCAGGAGATCTTCCTGACCCAGGGATCAAAACTGCATCTCCCACAACTCAACGCAGATTCTTAACCACTGGACCACTGGGGAAGTACTGGAAATTTACCGTTTCCCAAATCACCTCAGGCTAAATTTAGGCACGAGGAATGCGGTGGAAGTAGCACAGGTTTGTGGTGTAGGGCACCCTGGGTTCATATTCTGGCTCAGTCATACACATTGAGTGTCCTCCATAAAAACAGTGGTGCTAAGCAACTCCAGTACTTTGGCCACCTCATGTGAAGACTTGACTCATTGGAAAAGACTCTGATGCTGGGAGGGATTGGGGGCAGGAGGAGAAGGGGACGATAGAGGATGAAATGGCTGGATGGCATCACTGACTCAATGGACGTGAGTCAGTGAACTCTGGGAGTTGGTGATGGACAGGGAGGCCTGGCGTGCTGCGATTCATGGGGTTGCAAAGAGTCGGACACGACTGAGCGACTGATCTGATCTGATCTGATCTGAAGCCTTAGATTCCCCCATGTAAAACATGAGTGGTGATCTCCACCTCTGATAGTTCTCTGTGTTAACACAGTTAAGCCAGATATTCGATTAAACACTAATCCAGATGTTGATATGAAGATATTTCACAGATGTGGCTAGCATCTGTAGTCAGTTAGCTTTAAGTAGATTACCTTAAAAATGTGTGTTGATGTTCAAGAACACAGCATCAGCTCCTGCTGAGGGGCAAGCCTACTGGTGTATTCTACAGATTTGAGACAGACTCAAGACTACAATAAAGTCCCAGCAAAGTTTCCAGTCTGCTGGCCTGCCCTCCTGGTTTTTAACTTGCCTGCCACTAACTCATTCACTCTCTCTCTTTCTGTCTCCATCCATATAATTATTTGTATATGTATATATGTATAATATATATACACACAAATATATACTTACATACACATATATATGGGGCTTCCCTGGTGGGCTCAGATGATAAAGAATCCATCTTCAATGCAGGAGACCCAAGTTGACCCCTCATTGGGAAGTCCCCTGGAGAAGGGAATGGCAACCCACCCCAGTATTCTAGACTAGAGAATTCCAAGGACAGAGGATCTGGCAGGCTTACAGTCCATGGGGTCAGAGAGAGTTAGACACCACTGAGCGACTATATACATTTATATAAAGGGATTAAAAAATGTGGGCAACAATAAATTATATCATTTTCTTGTCAATTGTGCTTAAATGCCATTGGGAAGAGTGGCCTCATAAGTTTCTATGAAAGCTCATGTGGTTTTCATTGTTTATAATAATATTTTAATTGTTATTGTTCTCTCTCTCTTCTAAGGGATGATATATTGGTGTTGTCTTCCTGGAGAACTGTGATTGATAGACTGTCTCACAGGAATAGCTCTTCTAAGGATACAAAGGTACTCTATACATCTGACTCCTCAATGGCCCCTTCCCAAACATTATCTGAAAAGTATCTCCCTGGAGCCTCCCTTCTAGTCAAAGTTCTAATACAATAAAAAGAACATCTGATCCTAGCTTGGATCTGGTTCTGTAAATAGTATGATTAAGTCAACTGACAAATTTGATATGGAATGTAGATTAGGTAAAAGTAGATAAAAGTATCACACTTCATAAATGCACTGCATTTATGTAAGAGAATATTCTAATTTTTAGGAAATACACACTAAGGTACATAAAGGGAAATGGGGTATGACATAAGAAACCTACTCTCAAATGGGTCCAGAAAACTTGTAAAAAAAAAAAAAACCAGATAATCATAAAGCAAGTACCGAAAATGTTAATGATTGCGGCTGATTTTGGGTAAAGAGGACAGAGAAACTCTTTGTTTTGTTCTTATAACTTTTCTGTATGTTTAAGATAATGTTAAAACAAAAACTTTGAAAATGCAAAAAAAAAGAGGAAAATGGCATCAGTTCAGCTCAGTTCAGTCGCTCAGTCGTGTCCGACTCTTTGTGACCCATGAATCGCAGCACACCAGGCCTCCCTGTCCATCACCATCTCCCGGAGTTCACTCAGACTTACGTCCATCGAGTTGGTGATGTCATCCAACCATCTCATCCTCTGTCATCCCCTTCTCCTCCTGCCCCCAATCCCTCCCAGCATCATAGTCTTTTCCAATGTGTAAACTGTTCGCATGAGGTGGCCAAAGTATTGGAGTTTCAGCTTTAGCATCAGTTGAGAGCCAATTCTTTGGCACTCAGCTTTCTTCACAGTCCAATTCTCACATCCATACATGACTGGATAAACCATAGCCTCAACTAGATGGACCTTTGTTGGCAAAGTAATGTCTCTGCTTTTCAATATGCTATCTAGGTTGGTTATAACTTTCCTTCCAAGGAGTAAGCGTCTTTTAATTTCATGGCTGCAGTCACCACCTGCAGTGATTTTGGAGCCCAGAAAAATAAAGTCAGCCACTGTTTCCACTGTTTCCCCATCTATTTCCCATGAAGTGATGGGACCGGATGCCATGATCTTCGTTTTCTGAATGTTGAGCTGTAAGCCAACTTTTTCACTCTCCTCTTTCACGTTCATCAAGAGGCTTTTTAGTTCCTCTTCACTTTCTGCCATAAGGGTGGTGTTATCTGCATATCTGAAGTTATTGGTATTTCTCCCCGCAATCTTGATTCCAGCTTGTGCTTCTTCCAGCCCAGCGTTTCTCATGATGTACTCTGCATAGAAGTTAAATAAGCAGGGTGACAATATACAGCCTTGACGTACTCCTTTTCCTATTTGGAACCAGTCTGTTGTTCCATGTCCAGTTCTAACTGTTGTTTCCTGACTTGCATATAGGTTTCTCAAGAGGCAGGTCAGGTGGTCTGGTATTCTCATCTCTTTCAGAATTTTCATAGAGGGACCCAAACCAAAACTGTGGAGTGATTAGCACCCCTTTCAGGGCACCTGAACTAATTGGTAGCTGACAACATATTTGTGTGTGGTTAGTCGTGTAAGACTCTTTGTGACCCCACAGACTGCAGCCCACAAGCTTCCTCTGTCCATGGGATTCTCCATATAAGAACACTGGAGTGGGTTGCCATGCCCTTCTCCAGAGGATCTTCCTGATGCAGGAATTGAACCCATGTCTGTTACTTCTGCATTGGCAGGCAGGTTCTTTACCACTAGCGCCACTCGGGAATCCCCAGTTGACAATACCCTTTGGCTAAGTTTAAAGGCTTGAGCCTGTCCGGCTCGCCAACAATCCTGTTCCTCCAACACTGGCTGAGACAGTGTTACATTCCAAGTGGAAAGAGCGGGGGAGCATACGGGATGACCATAATGGAGGTTGAAGATGAAGAAACATGTGGTCATTCTTCCATCACTAGCTTATGTTCTCATATGTGAAATGATTTAATATTAGGTTTAAGACTGGATGTAGTTTATTATAAAAAATGTCTTTTCTTTAACATACTTGCCATTTATGTATCATTTCAAGATGCTTCTTAAGTTCTAGCTCGTTAAAACTTTGTCTTGAATGAAATGAGGCACCAAGATTACCCAAAAGGACCCGTTTGATGGAATCACCCCCTGGGGCCATTTACTTTGGGGCACTGTAAGGAGGTGGTCATAAATGCAGTACATCGCTTCAACTGTAACGTGTCTCGTGAAGAATGAACATTACTCAGAGGACTACTACAAGAAGCTTTACAACTTCCAGACAAGCTGTCCTGTTGTTTTCTCTGAAGCAACTAATAGGGACCCACCTAGTGGAAAGACTCAATGGACACAAATTTGAGCAAACTCCAAGAGACAGTGGAGGACAGACGGGCCTGACGGGGTGCAGTCCATACGGTCGCAAAAGAGTAGGACATGACTTAGCGACTGAACAACAATGGAAAGGCAATGCTACGCAGACCCTGCTGTTTTCAGAGCTAACCTGGAATCTCCAAGATCTTTCAAAACTCAGCTTCCTAGATAACATGCATTTGATTACACACCCTATGATTTCAAGTCAAGTTAACAAAACTAACAGGGATTTGCCTTGTCTCTTGTTTACTTCAGAATTCTGTCTGGATGTCCATCCATCTCACGGGTTCTTACTTCTCTTTTTCTTGATATCTGAGGGCTGTGTCCTCATGAGGCACAGGTAGCTCAAATGGAAAGATAAAACCCAAATCAGGTTCAGAACCTTGCTTTATTATGCTTCTTCAGGAACTATAGGAACTTGGGTAAGTATGTCTGTAACTGGCTGAAAACCTTTCCCTGCTTAGTCATTCCTGGTTCCTGTGCCCTGAGTAAGCCATGGCCATTCTTAATGCCCATCTCAGAGTAGCACACACATCATTGTTCCACACCCCAGGACAGCCACGGACATCTGAATGTGCTGTACTTCCTGTACATCTATATTGGGCAAACCTTTCACCAAAGTACAGAGGAAAAGTTAAAAGTTAACAGTCTTTAACTTCAGAGTACAAGGAGGAACTAAAGAAGGAATTCTTCTTCCAGAGCTCCAGATGGTGGAAAAGTCCTGTTTGTGTAGAGAAGTCCAGATGACTTCATAACCATACCTTTTCTGCTGTAGCAAAGGTCCTGCCTGTCTCAGTTTCAACTTCAGAGTTAAGATGCTTCACAAGTCTCTGTTTTTGTTTAATTTTGTTTTTTCTGTTCTTGCAAAAGGGTTTATCCATTAGAATACTAACCATTTCTCCTTTTAAATCTTTCTCATTCCCTGTATGGCACTTCCCAGTGGCTCAGTGGTTAAAAAAAAAAAAAAATCTGCCTGCCAATTCAGGAGATGCAAGAGATATGGTCAATCCCTGGGCCAGGAAGATGCCCTGGAGGAGGGCATGGCAACCCCCTCTAGTATTCTTGCCTGGAGGATCATAGGCACAGAGAAGCCTGGCAGGTTACAGTCTATGGGCTTGCAAAGAGTTAGACATGACTGAGCACTCATGCATGCATTCTCTGTCTAATCAATTTTACACAAACCTGCTTAATTTATCTTCCTTCATTTTATGCCTTTGCTTTAAAAAATAACTAAATATGTACCATAGCTTTCTTACCCATTCATCTGCTGATGGACATCTAGGTTGCTTCCATGTCCTGGCTATTATAAACAGTGCAGTGTTGGAGAGGGAGAGGGTGGGAAGATTTGGGAGAATGGCATTGAAACATGTATAATATCATGTATGAAACGAGTTGCCAGTCCAGGTTCGATGCACGATACTGGATGCTTGGGGCTGGTGCACTGGGACGACCCAGAGGGATGGTATGGGGAGGGAGGAGGGAGGAGGGTTCAGGATGGGGAACACATGTATATCTGTGGTGGATTCATTTCGATATTTGGCAAAACTAATACAATATTGTAAAGTCCAGGTTCGATGCACGATACTGGATGCTTGGGGCTAGTGCACTGGGACGACCCAGAGGGATGGTATGGGGAGGGAGGAGGGAGGAGGGTTCAGGATAGGGAACACATGTATACCTGTGGCGGATTCATTTTGATATTTGGCAAAACTAATACAATTTGTAAAGTTTAAAAATAAAATAAAATTAAAAATTAAAAAAAATAAAAATAAAATTAAAAAAAATAAATAAAAATAAAAAATAACTAAATAATAATAAAAACACAGACCTTCACATACAGAAGACATTTCAAACTTTTATCTGGGCTTTAAACTTCTCTAGAAATTGCTATAACTTTCCTTCTAATAACTTTCTTCCTGTCCTTTTCCATGACTCTCCACTCCACTCCTGACACACTGCCTCACATGTTCTCTTCCAAACACACCATGTATTCTTCCATCTTGCTATCTTTGCTGATGGCAATCACGCGTCTGCAGTGTCATTTAAACATCCACCTGAGAAAAGCCCACTAATCCTTAGGCTCAGTTTCAATGTCTTTCCTTTTATGAACACGTCACAGTTATCCCAGGCACACAATTTTCCCCTCTTCTGTATCTCTGAGTAGTTTTCACATGACTACCTGCCCTTTCTTCCCATCATGGGCAAGGGGATCCTAGTTTCCTTCCAGGACCTGGAGTCTAGAGCCAGACAATACAAGTCCAATTCTTGACTCCTCCATTTCCTGGCTCATGATCTGAGAAAATTACTTATTAATCTCTTGGAGCCTCCCCTTTCTCATCTATAAAACAGGTATTTAAAAAGGTACCCACCTTGTATAGACAAAAACTAAATGTGTTGATATTATAAAAAGCACCTGGACTCATGCTTTGCGGCACAGTATCTGTCATGTGAGTATCTGCCAATATGAGTATTACTGGCATATAATCCTCCACACGAGCAGATACACAGTGTTTTGAATATTGGTACTCTAAAAATGTAGGTCAAAATAATATAAAATGAATCAAGGTAGATTTTGAAGATGTGTTCTTGACTTTATACAGAAATTCTTCTAAAGAAGTGACAGATTGAGGTGAACTGATTTTTAGTGGATGATTTCCAGTTGATGGTTTTTTGGGGTGGGTTGCTCAGAGGGTAAAGCATCTGCCTACAATGTGGGAGACCTGGGTTCAATCCCTGGGTCGAGAAGATCCCCTGGAGAAGGAAATGGCAACCCACTTCAGTACTCTTGCCTGGAAAATCCCATGGACAGAGAAGCCTGGTAGGCTACAGTCCATGGGGTCGCAAAGAGTTGGATACGACTGAGCGACTTCATTTTCACTTTCACTTTCAAAGATAAATAAAAGTTTAAACTGCAAAAAGATCAATCTGTGAAGCTGAGTTAAGGAATGCAAAATCTCCTATTTGTAAGATATTCAAAGTCATGTAGGAGAAGTTGATGACATACAACCCTCAAAAAGAGTTTGCATGACATAGCAAAGAAGATAAACCATCACCTTCCAGCTTAGAAGCCTATTGCATTTATTAAGCTGGGTGGTCTCATATGAAAGCCAGTGTGCAAGAAACCAGGGGTCCTATATTTTATCTCTGATCTTATCAATGAATCCATTTTGAGTATAAAGAGATTTCCTTTGTTGCCTAAAATAAAACATGGTGATATATCTTTCCAGGATGCTTTTTTACAGTTTGTAAAAAATACATATCAAATTGACACAAGGATATAAAGTTAAATTACATTATGTTTTTCATCAATTGCCTTTACCAAAAGAATGAAAATACATGAGGTCAGGACTACATAAACATACAACACACATTTTTCCCAGCTGTCAAAATAGAATGACAAAGGACTCTTTGGGCATTCTACCTCACTATTTGGAAAAGTAGCACTGATTACTATATTCTTCAGTTACGCATAATCTCCATGGAATAATAAATTCTGAATCCAGAGTTGGTGTACAAGTCCTTTGGGTTTTCTCACTTGTCTTTCTGATCTCAACTACTCACTTCCCTCACCCACAGGGCAATGTAGTGGTCATACAGAAGACCTGCACTCTTCAGAACCTACCTGCTCTTCCTGGCCCTTCTATCTCCGCACAGATAAAACCTCTTTTTCCCTCCTGCCATAGTCAACTCTCACACATCCTTCAAATTTCAATTCAGGTATAATGTTTTCTCCCTCTAGACTTTTTGGAGCAAAGTTGACCATGTCCATCTCTTGACAGTGCCACGATCATACCATTGTTTTCCTCCTACTATAATTACTAATTTACATGTTCTTTTCTTGATCTAACTATGAAGCCCCAGAAGACTGAGTCATGGACCAATTCATCTCTTAATCCCTTGTGTACAGGACAAAGTATGTCTTTACTAAATACTGTTTCAGTGAATTCATAGATAAACTCCTATCACTTTTTCTCAGTGGAATTTTAAGTTCCGTGTGTATGTAAATCCCCTACATATTCAAACTATCTTACCTTTACATAAACCAGATCTGTCTTATGTCCATTTAGAAAGTCACAAATGTTCATATATACTTTTGAGGATGCTTTCTTTTTTTCATTCTAAATTCCCCGCAAAATTACTTGGGGGTTTTAGGGACAAAGTAGCAGCTCTCAAACTTAATATTATGACCTGAAGTTTGATAGCAAAGCAGGTTTTCAGAACTTGAGAACTGTCTCTAGTCAACAATTCCTCCCGCCAAATAGCTGATAGCCAAAGTGTGTTCCCATATGCACCGCCATCTATGGTACTGGAGTATTTTTTTTCTTCTCCCATTCGTCCTTTCATGAACCCATTCACCAATCCATCTACCCATGTATCCAACACTTGCTATGTAAACACAGCCTACCAGGCACTGCACTCAGGACTGGAGATCCAACGATTAAAAAGGCAGAGGACCTGTCTTTACACAGCACACAGCAGGCAGAAGAGAGACAGGCTCATAAAAAGCACCACAGACTTCACAATGAGGTAAGTGCTACTGGAGAAGTGTGCCGGGTACAATGGGTGAAGTGCAGGAAAAGCAGAGACTGGGAGAGTTTTTAAAGAGAAATTTGAGACTATTTCATAAGCCATACCTCTCAGGGTCTGAAGAAACCCTGGTGTCAGGCCAAGTCATCCTTTCCACTGATTTCAGCCAAGGACCACGAACCGCATCCTAACCTTTGCACCGTCTCTCTCAGTTGTTCTCAGTGATCGCTGGGGAGCACTTTATTTGAAAACCTGAGAGGCCTTTCCCCTTCAGCCAGCCTGCAGGGTGATGGCAACATGGGAGCTGAGCCTATGAGTGCTCCTATCAAGCAGCTGAAAAAGTTGTAGCCCGTGAGTCATGGCTCTTTTCATGTGCTTCCAGGTCTGTGGGAGGAGAGGCCTTTGGCTGGCAGCACTGGCAATCTAGCACCTATGCTGATCACTTGGGGAAAGAAAGATGCTATCACCACCAGAAGAGCTACAGAATCCTCCTACCTCTCTCAAGCGTGCCTCTCCACAATGCCATGGGAAGGCCATGCCTCAAAATAGCGTGAGAGCCAAAACCCACATTTTCAGAAAAAAAAAAAGGAACAAATAAATTAAGCTTCTGCCACCCACCTCCCTTCTGTGCAGCTCAGGAAAACCAAGTGAAATAAACAAGCAAATTAGAGGCTGGTACGTGAGCGTCAGATCACGAACATGTTTTGAAGGCTCTGCCAACCGTTCCTTCCTGAATTGGGTTTGTTCTGGTGGGGAAGATAATAATTAGTGATCATATTACTAATATTGATGCCTAATGTCTATTGAAAACTTACTGCGTACCAGACACTAGGCTTACAATTTACATGCATGCCTATTTAATGACACAAAGAGAAAGTACTATGATAATCTAGACTTTCATCTAGGGAGTCTGGGGCTCGGAAGGGTCAAACCAATTTGCCAAATTTCACAGGTGCCGTAACTAGCTGAGCAGACCCTGTGACCATTAATATCTTAAATCTGTTGCTCTTAAACAATATGTGAGTGTGTGCTAAGTCGCTTCAATCATGTCTGACTCTTTACAACCTTATGACTGTAGCCTGTCAGGGTCCTCTGTCTATGGGGATTCTCCAGGCAAGAATACTGGAGTGGGTTGCCATGCCCTCCTCCAGGGATCTTCCTGACCCAGGGATCAAACCTGTATCTCTTATGTCTCCTGCATTGGCAGGTGGGTTCTTTACCACTAGATTCACAGGGAAGCCCTTAAACAATATGCTTTCCTTAAAATTAAGGAAAATATTAAGGTAGGATTGTCAGAAGCATAGATATTATTCCCTATCATGAAGTACTAAGCAACCTATAAATCTGTGTGATGTTTTTGCAATTCAACAGCATAATGCTCTTGACCTGGAGTCATTCCCCCTTACTTTTGTATTTGCAGGAGAGAACAAAAAGTACTTAGGACTTCTAAGATAATTAAGCACAGAGGAATAACATTTTCCCAGTTCCTGCCAGTTTGCTTAGGCAGTGTTTTAGTCAAATTACCACCTTTACATAGATGCACTTGAAAATACCCTTTTTTCCCACTAACAAATCAGTTTTAAATTATTTAGCAAAATTTAGAATTCCCCATGCCTAATGGGGGACAAATACTCTCAATGTCTGTAGTCTGCAGTCTAACGGGCTCCCAAGTGAAGAAAAACACTGCTCCATAAGTAAATAAGAAATCAGGTATTTTTCATTTAACAATTATTACTGTTCTTTAGAGACAACATAGAATGTGTAAGTAGGGTATGATAGAATAACTTCAAAAAATTAACATACCTGAAGGGAAGGTGATTTAACTAGCGTTTACCACTTTTTTCTATTTGAATTGGAAATCTAACAAGAACCAGCTCTCTAAGGAGACAGCAAGAGTGGCAAGTGGGCTAACAGACCGAGGAAAAGGCTTCCCTTGGTACTGTGAATGGCAGAAAAGAAAGAAACTCAAACAAGGATGCACTCATTCTGATGCTTTAAGTACTGGAGGGAGTTGGAGAGGAGAGAGGGTCTCCAAGAAGCCCCTGAAACGTTTCTGCTCAGGGTGCTCAAGCATCATCAGCATGACCCAGGAGTTCATTAGACAAGAGAATCACAGGCCCTATTTCAGGGCTTTTGAACTAGAATCTGCATTTTAACCTAATGGGTGCTTCCCTGGTGATTCAGTGGTAAAGAATCCACCTGCAAACACAGGAGACACAAGAGATGCAGGTTTAACCCCTGGGTTGGGAAGATCTCCTGGAGAAGGAAATGGCAACCTCCTCTAGTATTCTTGCCTGGAGAATCCCACGGACAGAGCAGTCTGATGGGCTACAGTCCATGGGTCACAAAGAGTCAGACACAAATGAGCACCCAAATGATTTCTAAGCACAGTGATGTTTGAGAACCACCACTCCAAACACGCCAACAGAATCTACTCTCAGCACCTGCGAGAGGAAGCGAGGGCTGGTGCCAGCTCAAAACAACTGCAATCAGGTATGAACGTCCCTGCGACCCTACTTCTCCTCCCCACCCACCATGTCATCAAATACCAAAGCCTGCCCTACAAACCCTACAAACCCTCTAGCTGGACCTTGTCTCCCGTAGCTCTCTGCTTTCTTCTCTGAGAACATGCTCAGCTCACTCCTACTTTCCAGCCTCTGTAGCTGCCAAACCTCTCGAATCTTTCATGGGTTTCTCTTTCTCACAGGTCAAGTTTCAACTTGAATGTCTTCTTCTAAGAGATGTCTTCCTAACAACCACACTTTTCTGAATTTACTTTCTTGATTCAACTTACAAACACTGAAGACACTTTATTTATTGGTAGACTTACTGCCATTGGAAGGACTGATGCTGAAGCTGAAGCTCCAATACTTAGGCCACCTGATGTGAAGAAATGACTCATTGGAAAAGACCCTGATGCTGGGAAAGGTTGAAGGCAGGAGGAGAAAGGGACAACAGAGACATCACTCAGTGGACATGAGTTTGAGTAAACTCTGAAAGATAGTGAAGGACAGGGAAGACTGGCATGCTACAATCCATGGGGTCACAAAGGGTCAGACATAACTTAATGACTTGAAGAACAAATACTTTATGTAAAAAGAATGAGGACAGCCTTTGACAATCGCCTCTCTCAGTTTTTATTCTTTCTCCTTTGTATTCTTATGGCCCCCGCCTCCGAACTTTGACTAACAACAAATCACAAAGTTTATAAAAACTGGTTTCGAAAGAAATGTTCTGGCCATTTTTTGGATGATATTACAACAATGACACTGAGTAAGTGACCCAAGGACCAAAAAACCCTCCTGTTATTCCAACAAGAGTTACGGCAACTGAAGATGGGAAGTGTACTTGAGTCAGACCATTAGGATTGGTACCCTCTCCTTTTCTCATCCTGTAGAATCCCAACCCTGCTTCAACTAGGAGAGTCACCTGGTCTTCAGGTGCTACCTGAGCACATCACTTGAATAAAGCCTTTGACGTCTCTTTGAGTTGCTTAAGTTAGCTTCTTTTGAAGTTTTGTTAGATGCCTTCTCCTATTAGAATTATGGCCCTTTTCATTACTCTTGATCTTTCCAGTTCTCCACCATCATCAGAACTTAGGATAATGCCTCTCACATGGTAGTGGCTCAATCCATATTTGTGGGATGACTTTTATTTCAAAAGGGACACCAACTCGTCCTGAACTCTCAGTATCACTGGTTTTGTCTGTCATGTGAGCTGACCACATGTCCTCTTCCTCTTTGACCTCCTTCCTTGGAAAAGATTTATTTCATACCCACTAGTTATCTTGCTCTTGAATGCAGCTCTAGTAAGTGACGCTCTTCATGATACTATTTGCACCAGTTTAACTGTCTTGGTTATCACCTAATACTGTCAGTGGAAAAAGCAGAGTGGTGTTTTTGTATAGACCAATGAAACTGGGCTAAAATTGACCACACCTGAAAAAGGGAAGCCACAAAATTCTCTGGAGTCTTTCATTCAAGAAGAAAAAGATTGCTTTGTGTGTTGGAAACTAAGCTCCTAACAGTAAGCGCTATTTCACAAGCCCCCAAATACACCAGAATGCAGGGAATTCAGAGAACCCCAACACAAAAGTTTCTAAGCTACCCATCAGAGCACCTCAGCCTGAATTCTGCCATATTGTGTCTGTTTTGCTTTGCTCTCTACTATTTCATCTAATTAATTATTTCTCTACAAGAAGAGGTTGGAGTTGTTATGACTTTGGGCAACCTAGATCCAGGGAAGGGAGGAAATACAAATGCCAACACTAGGTCTTAATCCCTTGGCAGCAGCTGCGCCTCAGGGAGTAGTTCCTGGCATCCCTATTAACGGAGTAAGCCTGACAGAAAGCCATGCTCTTCTAAGATGCTAATATTTAGACTAATAAACCTAGACACCAGGGTTAGAACTAATTTCCTTAGCCAATGTACCAGGCATAGCTATTAACCCCCCACGTAGAGAGCAATGAACAAAAGGTGAAGTCCACTTTCCTTCAGATCCTAAACCCCACCTGATGGCAAACAGACTGAGCAGGGCCCAGACCTGAGTTTCAGAGAACAGTTAAGAATCCATGACATCTTGTGGTGGATTCATTTTGATATTTGGCAAAACTAATACAATTATGTAAAGTTTAAAAAAAAAAAAAAAAGAATCCATGACATCAAATCAGGGACAGAAAAGATGGGGAGAATTGGATAAATTTGAGAGCTATAATGGAGTTACAGTTAATACTTACTGCAAATGATGGAATACCTGAACATACCTATAGAATTCATGTTACAATATAACTTCAGTGACCTTATTATAAAAAAATAGTTCCAATTGTAAATATAAAATATTATTTCTGGGAGACTCATTTATTTTCAATCATTCCTCTGTTCTACTACTGTACCTTATCAAATCTCTATTGTGTTATTCCAAAGCCCATTTCTGAAAGGACATTTAAAAGAAGGACTAATGCCTCATTTATGAGGATTTTTTTTTCTTCGGAGATCTGAAAATGCATGACTAATATTTGGGTTAAAACTGACATCAAAGTATATGTGATAGCACAGTCTAATTTTTTTCACTGATTCCATAAATAACTTGGAAAATTTCCCCCAGTTTCTATTAGGAGAAGACCCCATCATGTTTAATTTGCTATCTGAACTGTACAACTTGAAGATTTTCTTTCATTTACCTCTTAAAATTGTATTTATATACCAATTATTTCAACTCCCCCAAACAAATTCATACATATTTTTATTAGAATGTGATTTCTTTGGGGGCTATTCTTGCTAAGTCAAACTGACTCAGGAAGATGAAGTGAAGTTAAATTTATGTTTTACATGAAGCAGTGAGAAGGGGTAGCCACAAGCTTGCTTCTTCATAAGTGTCCCCCTTTAACAACTCCCAACACAGACAGGTGCTTCTGTCTTCCAACTAACCTCAGGAATAAGGCTTTCCCCATCACTACTGTGATCCTTTCTCTGTTTGGGTCATTACAACAGTAGCTTATGCCCTTGGCACTTCTCCACTGCCTTCATGGAAATTTTAACAGACTCTCTGAAACTAATTAAGTTAGGTGCTTACAAGTATTTAGACTAGAAAGAAGATTCCTCCTCTTTCAGTAGTAGAGAAAACCTTTATTGATTTCCTGTCAGGGGGATACCTTTACCTCTAAGCCCCAAGTCATGTCGATTCCCAGTCCAGGAGGCTGGTCTTGTCTACTCTGAAGTCCATTTTGTAAGTAAACCAAGTCAAGCCTAATCACCCCAGTCTCATCTGCCATCAGAACTTCCTTTGCCAGCCTCATCCTCCTTTATAAAACCTATTTCCTTTCTCCCTTCTTATCTCCTTAACACTTAAACTCCTAGGTCACAGAAGGCACAAGGATGTGTCATTGTTAAAGTACAATGCCCATCATCTCCCATAGCATTAACACAAAAAGGTGAGCCATGCAAGTATATATGATATTGGCAGATTCATCAAAAGCTAACAAAATAAGACAAAAAAAAAATAGAAAATTCCAGGCCACGGTCTTCAAAAATATAAAGGTAAATTTAATATCATTAAAAGAACTAATTTTGAGAAGTGAAAGATCACTATTAATGTTCTATCTTTAATACGAAACCAACATTATTTTATCCAAGGAAATAAACAAGAGAGGGGAAAATACCATGGGAACCTGACCCCAATGTGATCAGGTCACTGACTAAAACAAAATTAGGAAAGGTGAAGTGTTGGAGTAGTTTGTGAACCACACACATCTAGTCTCAAATCCTGGCTCAACTGTTACTGAGTCATGTTGGGCAAGTTACTTAAACTCCGAGTCTCAATCTTGATTTAAGGAAAACAACCATAATAACACTTCCTCACAAAGCTTTTTGAAATTAAAAATAAAATATCCAAAGTGCTTATAGCGTGGGCTATGGGTCATGGTGTTATTACTATCTGAAAAATTCTGAAATCTTCATATCAGGAGCCTACTATTTTTAGATTTTTGAGATGATGGAGATACAGGTGTCTTAAATTTTGACCCCAGTATCCATTTATAGCGCCTCTGCTCACTATCCCCTAATGTAAACAGAGCTATAGTCAGTCACAGTGCTATGTTCGTGGTCTCCCAAGAACCACAGACCAGAGATATTTCTTCTTTGACTTTGCTCATCTTCATCTTTCGATCCTGCCACTCCCCACTACCTTCCCTCCTTCTATGTCTAGATCTAGTGCTTCCTTTATGAAGAATTCCCAGATTGTACTGCAGTTCAGTTAACTCACCTTCCTGTAAATATCTGTTAAACATGTAACCTGTCAGAAAGATACCCTGGAGAAGGAAATGGCAACTCACTCCAGTGTTCTTGCCTGGGAAATCCCATGGACATAAGAACCTGGAAGGTTACAGTTCACAGGGCCAAAAAGAGTTGGACATAGAGACTAAACAACAACAAACCTATCACTTGCTTTACCCTATGTTGAGTCTTTCTTCAGGTATTTTGTGGGGAAGGAAATAGCAGCCCACGCCAGTATTCCTGCCTGGAGAATTCCATGGAAAGAGGAGCCTGGTGGGCTATATAGTCCATGGGGTCGCAGAGAGTCAGACACTCAATGCAATACTCATGCATTGAGTATTTTGAGTATCACCAAAGGGAATCAACATGGATTCAAAGATATGTCTAGTCACTACTATCATCTTCTGTCCCTCCTTCCTCTTTGTTAATAACACTGAGAGTTCAATTAGCAATGCCCACCTCCACTGGTTACTGATGCCTCTGTAAGACACCTGTGATGCTTCCAGATAAGCATCTAGGTATCATATTATCCAGTGGTTATGCAAGAATCTGGCTACCATATTATCCAGTGGTTAACTGCACCCTTCAGTTCCCACACTGGACAATATTCCCAAGGCAGAGTCAAAGATAAGGCTTCCATCCTTTTTCTTATCTTCTATTAAAGGATAAAGGGCTTCTCTGGTGGCACTAGTGGTAAAGAACCTGCCAATGCAGGTAGATGTAAGGGACACGGGTTCCATCCCTGGGTTGGGAAGATCCCCTGGAGGAGGGCACAGCAACCCACTCCAGTATTCTTGCCTGGAGAATCCCATGGACAGAGGAGCCTCATGGGTTAATGTCCACAGGGTCACAAAGACTCAGATATGACTGAAGCAACTTACCACACACATTAAAGGATGAAAGCTTTTGCCCAATAACTTACAGGATTGACATCTCATGAATAGTAATATCTTACACAGTAATTTCAGTTCTATGTCACTGTTCTTTGTTTCTCCTTGAAACAAAATTCTCATATGAGTCAGTGGTGAAAGGAAATGCTATGTTAGGGACTCATTCAAGTCACTCATCACATCATGCCTCACCTCTGATGACTAAGACTTACTTACTGGGTCATATTTCTCTACTGATTCTCTTTGTTTAAATTGTATCCTTCCAGGAGGCCCCTCAATCCTTCAAAACCACCAACTCTGGCTGCTGCCCCTAAAGAATCTCATATTTTCAGGTAAGAATCTGCTGAATGGCTCTAAATTAGGCATGATCTTAAAACACACTACATTCATATCATTTATGAAATTAATAATTTACTCCTTCATTTTGTAATTTAACCTTTGTGTGTGGCTTTTATCTCCTCTCTGCATTTAGACCATAAGTCCTTTCAGGGCAGTGAAGGGAGTATGAAAAGCCCTTAGAAGCAAAGTACTATGTCATGACATCGTAGATATTAATACATGGCTTTGTGAATTTTGAAGAAATGTTTAATAGAATCTCACAGTTATTTCAAGATGTAGATGAAAGTCAAAGAAAAAATATTTGAAGATGATGCAGAAAACTCTCATTACTTAATTCAGCATTTATTGAGGAGCTACTAAATATTCAACACTTCAGCAGGCACTGGACTGCAATGGACAAGAGATACACCAGCACTATAAGGAGCCCTCAGTCTAAAAAAGGAGTTGTTGCTGTTTAATCACTAAGTTGTGTCCAACTCTTTTGTGACCCCATGGACTGCAGCCCACCAGACTCCTCTGTCTATGGGATTTCCCAGGCAAGAATACTGGAGTCAGTTGCCATTTCCTTCTCCAATAAAGGAGTTAAATATGTTCCAAAGTATAACACTGCTTTAGTGATCATCAGTTCAGTTAAGTTCAGCTCTCTTCAAGAGTTCCCTAGCTATTTTGAAGTAAAGTTATTAATATAAATATGAGATTTATTTGAAAAATCACTCTGTCAACATATATCAGTTCAGTTCAGTCACTCAGTCATGTCTGACTCTTTGCGACCCCATGAATTGCAGCACGCCAGGCTTCCCTGTCCATCACCAACTCCCAGAGTTCACCCAAACTCATGTCCATCGAGTCAGTGATGCCATCCAGCCATCTCATCCTCTGTCGTCCCCTTCTCCTCCTGCCCCCAATCCCTCCCAGCATCAGAGTCTTTTCCAATGAGTCAACTCTTTGCATTAGGTGGCCAAAGTACTGGAGTTTCAGCTTTAGCATCATTCCTTCCAAAGAAATCCCAGGACTGATCTCCTTCAGAATGGACTGGTTGGATCTCCTTGCAGTCCAAGGGACTCTCAAGAGTCTTCTCCAACACCACAGTTCAAAAGCATCAATTCTTTGGCGCTCAGCTTTCTTCACAGTCCAACTCTCACATCCATACATGACTACTGGAAAAACCATAGCCTTGACTAGACAGACCATTGTTGGCAAGGTAATGTCTCTGCTTTTCAATATGCTATCTAGGTTGGTCATAACTTTCCTTCCAAGGAGTAAGTGTCTTTTAGTTTCCTGGCTGCAATCACCATCTGCAGTGATTTTGGAGCCCAAAAAAGTAAAGTCTGATACTGTTTCCACTGTTTCCCCATCTATTTCCCATGAAGTGATGGGACCAGATGCCATGATCTCCATTTTCTGAATATTGAGCTTTAAGCCAACTTTTTCCCTCTCCTCTTTCACTTTCATCAAGAGGCTTTTTAGTTCCTCTTCACTCTCTGCCATAGGGTGGTGTCATCTGCATATCTGAGGTTATTGATATTTCTTCCAGCAATCTTGATTCACAACAGGTACAAATTTAGGGTAATATGAGAATACAAACATGCAAAGAAGCCCAAGAATGTTAGAAGTTAGTGAAATTTGATTCTTACAAATAAACACTGGGAACTACTGATTAACTCAGATCACCTGATGTATGATCACTTATGTGTGACTTCTCTTTCAAGTTTAGTTCCAATAAAGACAAACTTCCTTTTCTCTTCTTCCAGGCAGAGGGTTCAGAGTGGGAATAAAACAACAGGAAGCTATTTAAATAGCAGGATGAACTCAGGGGTTGGTAATGCTCTGGGGGCAAGTCCTTATGTACCCAGCAGTAACTATGCATGGCAATCTCACCCACATCACAGAGAATGAAAGAACTGGGTCATTCTCCCTGCACAAGACAAGCAGTGGTGAGTAGTTAGATGCAATGCTCCAGGTCAGTGCCCAGTTTTACAAAGTGACTCTTCTATCAAACAACCATGACATATGTTTCTCTAAAAGCCACTGATTCTTCTCAGGACAGAACCTGAGTTGACTCAGATTAGAATATTAAAACCCAGTGATTACTTTATGTGCAATAACCCTAATACTTATTTCCTTATTTTCATTAATGACAGTAACAGACATAATATGAGGTTTATTATAATTGTCTGTGGGTTTCCCAAGTGGTGCAGTGGTAAAAAATCCTGCCAAGGCAGGAGATGTGAAAGACGCAGATTCAATCCCTGGGTCAGGAAGATCCTCTGGAGAAGGAAATGGCAACCCACTCCAGTATTATTGTCTGGAAAATCTCATGGACAGAGGAGCCTGGTGGGCTACAGTCCATGGGATCCCAAAGAGTCGGACATGATTAAGCATGTGGGCAAAGGGAAGGGATAAATATCTGCAGTAGTCCTTTTTAAGAATTTCATTCCAATACAAAAGCATCTAATTTGACCTGCCACCTCTGAGGAGTAGCTGCCTAAATTTATTATCAGACATGGGGAGCCTTACTAGAAAAAGAACATAAAGTTAGTGTAGACACAAGGGCACAACTGGGTGATTCGTACAAACAACTAAAGGACACTACAAAAGTCACTTCTTACCTGTAAGAAGATAATATTATTTTTAAAATAATAGAGTATTTAATTGAAAAATATAGGAATTTTACCCTAATGTTTGAAATGCAATCTCAAATTTGAATTTTCAGCTTGATTTCTACAATAAATAAGAGATGGCATTCCCATTTTAAAGAGATGGGGGTACTAGACCACCTTGCTTGTCTGCCGAGAAACCTATATGCTGGTGAAGAAACAACAGTTAGGACTGGACGTGGAACAGCTGACTGGTTCAAAACCGGGAAATGAGTATGTCAAGGCTGTATATTGTCACCTTGCTTACTTACCTTCTAAGCAGAGTACATTATGTGAAATGCCAGGCTGGGTGAATCACAAGCTGGAATCAAGATGCAGGGAGAAATATCAACAACCTTAGATACGTGTATGATACCACTATAATGGCAGAAAGTGAAGAGGAACTAAAGAATCTCTTCATGAGAGTGAAAGAGGAGAGTAAAAATGCTAGCTTGAAACTCAATATTCAAAAAACTAAGTTCACGGCATCTGGTCCCCTCACTTCATGGCAAATAGAAGGGGAAAAAGTGGAAGCTATGACATTTTCTTTTCTTGGGCTCCAGAATCACTGCAAACCATGACTGCAGCCATGAAATTAAAAGATGCTTGCTCCTTGGAAGGAAAAGTATGACAAACCTAGACAGCATATTAAAAAGAAGAGACTTTATTTTGCCAACAAAGGTCTGTATAGTCAAACTTATGGTTTTTCCAGGAGTCATGTACGGATGTGAGAGTTGGATCATAAAGAAGGCTGAGTGCCAAAGAACTGATGCTTTTGAACTGTGGTGTTGGAGAAGACTCTTGAGAGTCCTTGGATTGCAAGGAGATCAAACCAGTAAACCCTAAAGGAAATCAATGCTGAATATTCATTGCAAGGATTGATGCTGAGGCTGAAGATTCAATTCCTTGGCCATGTTATGTGGAGAGCTGACTTACTGGAAAAGACCCTGATGCAGAGAAAGATTGAAGGCAAAAGGAGAAGGAGGTGGCAGAGGATGATATGGTTATATAGCATCAATCACTGACTCCATGTACCCAAATTTGAGCAAAATCTGGGATATAGTGTAGCAAAGAGAAGCCCGGCATGCTGCAGTCCATGGGGTCACAAAGAGTTGGACAGGACTTAGTGACTGAACCACCACAACAAAGTAAATAAGAGACTGCATATTTTTTTGTTTTAACCATTGAAAGCCTATATTGACCACTAAACATTTTCAGTGTAGTAAAATGCCATATGCATGTTATTTTCTCAGTTCATCAATTCATTCATTTATAAATACACTATACACATTAAGGGACTATTAGATACTAGATTGTTTTGTTTTTGTTTTCATGAGTGAATTTACTACAGTAAAAGAGCAGTGCCCAACCTAGGATGCATATAGTCTGGTGAAGATGGGAAAAAAGATGTGGACAGCCTTTAATACCAAGAAAATAATATCAAAAAGATGCTCTGTTGCTAAGTGAATCACACCATCCTAAGCCAGATCTACATGACTTGATTTTGATTTGTGACACACTTGTTTCTAGACTTAAATTGCAAGTGCCTTCCTGGTCTATTCAAACCACAGTTACTGGATTTCTGCAGGTAAAAAAAAAAAAAATGTACATTTGAACCTATAACTGTTTCTAAACAGGAAACAAATGCCTTGTGGAAAAGGCAAGCTGAATTTCCTCTTGATCTTTAAAATCCAAGCATTTGGGAAAACATCAATGTCTAGTCACAGGGTTCCATTTAAAGCATGCCCCTGATTAAATTTCAGAAAGCATGTCAGATCCAGGGGCCAGTCAAAGACTCACCTGGGTGGAATATGATTAGACTTGGCAACTAGAATGCTACTTACTGCAATTACCTTCTGATTAATTAGAGACCATAGTTTGAAACAGTCAAACTATTTCTAAGATATGAATCTTTTAGTAGTAAATATATCATATTGATGAGAATGAGTTATGGGACACATCTCACCAGGGTGAGAGAAATATAACTCATAGGTGAATGATGTACAGAATTTAGGACAAATGAGATCAAACTGTAATTTATCATCCTCTCATGACAGGTTTTTTTGGAAAGTCTCCAAATCATGTATTTCAGAAGGTTCCAGCTTGATTAAGAATTCTATTTGATGAAAGATCAGATGGAGAAAACACTACCCTTTCTGCTGGTGAAGTGTGTTTTCATTCTACTACAAACTCATGCCAGGAAACAAATGTTATTTTTCAAATAAAAATTATTATGTTAGCTAAGATACTGTACTATAATAACTGTACTTGTTTGGCTTATATCGGATCTGATTTGATAATCAGATTTGCCTTAGCTATGTCCAGGAGATGCTTGGGAATACAGTAGGAGACTTTCTATTAGATTTGAGAATTTAAAATGTTAGGATTTGGGGCTAGGAAATTCTCTGATGCCTCTTACAGTGTTTCTCATTTGCCAGCCACTAGCTATAAAACCTATGTGCAATACATTCACTTTTGCATACCCGTAGCGACTAGTCAATCTAATCACACTAGGACCACAGCCTTGTCTAACTCAATGAAACTAAGCCATGCCCGTGGGGCAACCCAAGACGGGTGGGTCATGGTGGAGAGATTTGACAGAATGTGGTCCACTGGAGAAGGGAATGGCAAACCACTTCAGTATTCTTGCCTTGAGAACTTCAAGAACAGTATGAAAAGGCAAAATGATAGGATACTGAAAGAGAAACTCCCCAGGTCAGTAGGTGCCCAATATGCTACTGGACATCAGTGGAGAAATAACTCCAGAAAGAATGAAGGGATGGAGCCAAAGCAAAAACAATACCCAGCTGTGGATGTGACTGGTGATACAAGCAAGGTCCGATGCTGTAAAGAGCAATATTGCATAGGAACCTGGAATGTCAGGTCCATGAATCAAGGCTAATTGGAAGTGGTCAAACAAGAGATGGCAAGAGTGAATGTCAACATTCTAGGAATCAGCGAACTGAAATGGACTGGAATGGGTGAATGTAAATCATATGACCATTATATCTACTACTGTGGGCAGGAATCCCTCAGAAGAAATGGAGTGGCCATCATGGTCAACAAAAGAGTCCAAAATGCAGTACTTGGATGCAATCTCAAAAACAACAGAATGATCTCTGTTCATTTCCAAGGCAAACCATTCAATATCACAGTAATCCAAGTCTATGCCCCAACCAGTAATGCTGAAGAAGCTAAAGTTGAACGGTTCTATGAAGACCTACAAGACCTTTTAGAACTAACACCCCAAAAAGATGTCCTTTTCATTATAGGGGACTGGAATGCAAAAGTAGGAAGTCAAGAAACACCTGGAGTAACAGGCAAATTTGGCCTTGGAATATGGAATGAAGACTAATAGAGTTTTGCCAAGAAAATGCACTGGTCATAACAAACACCCTCTTCCAACAACACAAAAGAAGACTCTATACATGGACATCACCAGATGGTCAACACTGAAATCAGATTGATTGTATTCTTTGCAGCCAAAGATGGAGAAGCTCTATACAGTCAGCAAAAACAAGACCAGGAGCTGACTGTGGCTCAGATCATGAGCTCCTTATTGCCAAATTCAGACTGAAATTGAAGAAAGTAGGGAAAACCACTAGACCATGCAGGTATGACCTAAATCAAATCCCTTATGATTATACAGTGGAAGTGAGAAATAGATTTAAGGGCCTAGATCTGATAGATAGAGTGCCTGATGAACTATGGAATGAGGTTCATGACATTGTACAGGAGACAGGGATCAAGACCATTCCCATAGAAAAGAAATGCAAAAAAAGCAAAATGGCTGTCTGGGGAGGCCTTACAAATAGCTGTGAAAAGAAGAGAAGTGAAAAGCAAAGGAGAAAAGGAAAGATATAAACATCTGAATGCAGAGTTCCAAAGAATAGCAAAAAGAGATGAGAAAGCCTTCTTCAGCAATCAATGCAAAGAAATAGAGGAAAACAACAGAATGGGAAAGACTAGGAATCTCTTCAAGAAAATCAGAGATACCAAAGGAACATTTCATGCAAAGATGAGCTCGAGAAAGGACAGAAATGGTATGGACCTAACAGAAGCAGAAAATATTAAGAAGAGGTGGCAAGAATACACAGAAGAACTGTACAAAAAAGATCTTCACGACCCAGATAATCACAATGGTGTGGTCACTTACCTAGAGCCAGACATCATGAAATGTGAAGTCAAGTGGGCCTTAGAAAGCATCACTACGAACAAAGCTAGTGGAGGTGATGGAATTCCAGTTGAGCTATTCCAAATCCTGAAACATGATGCTGTGAAAGTGCTGCACTCAATATGCCAGCAAATTTGGAAAACTCAGCAGTGGCCACAGGACTGGAAAAGGTCCATTTTCATTCCAATCCCAAAGAAAGGAAATGCCAAAGAATGCTCAAACTACCGCACAATCGCACTCATCTCACACGCTAGTAAAGTAATGCTCCAAATTCTCCAAGCCAGGCTTCAGCAATATGTGAACTGTGAACTTCCAGATGTTCAAGCTGGTTTTAGAAAAGGCAGAGAAACCAGAGATCAAATTGCCAACATCTGCTGGATCATGGAAAAAGCAAGAGAGTTCCAGAAAAACATCTATTTCTGCTTTATTGACTATGCCAAAGCCTTTGACTGTGTGGATCACAATAAACTGTGGAAAATTCTGAAAGAGATGGGAATACCAGACCACCTGATCTGCCTCTTGAGAAATTTGTATACAGGTCAGGAAGCAACAGTTAGAACTGGACATGGAACAACAGACTGGTTCCAAATAAGAAAAGGAGTTTGTCAAGACAGTATATTGTCACCCTGTTTATTTAAGTTGTATGCAGAGTACATCATGAGAAACGTTGGACTGGAAGAAACACAAACTGGAATCAAGATTGCCGGGAGAAATATCAATAACCTCAGATATGCAGATGACACCACCCTTATGGCAGAAAGTGAAGAGGAACTCAAAAGCCTCTTGATGAAAGTGAAAGTGGAGAGTGAAAAAGTTGGCTTAAAGCTCAACATTCAGAAAACCAAGATCATGGCATCCGGTCCCACCACTTCATGGGAAATGGATGGGGAAACAGTGGAAACAGTGTCAGACTTTATTTTTCTGGGCTCCAAAATCACTACAGATGGTGACTGCAGCCATGAAATTAAAAGATGTGTACTCTTTGGAAGGAAAGTTATGACCAACTTAGCATATTCAAAAGCAGAGACATTACTTTGCGAACAAAGGTTCGTCTAGTCAAGGCTATGGTTTTTCCTGTGGTCATGTATGGATGTGAGAGTTGGACTGTGAAGAAGGCTGAGTGCCAGAGAATTGATGCTTTTGAAATGTGGTGTTGGAGAAGACTCTTGAGAGTGCCTTGGACTGCAAGGAGATCCAACCAGTCCATTCTGAAGGAGATCAGCCCTGGGATTTCTTTGGAAGGAATGATGCTAAAGCTGAAACTCCAGTACTTTGGCCACCTCATGTGAAGAGTTGACTCATTGAAAAAGACCCTGATGCTGGGAGGGATTGAGGGCAGGAGGAGAAGGGGACGACAGAGGATGAGATGGCTGGATGGCATCACTGACTCGATGGACGTGAGTCTGAGTGAACTCCGGGAGTTGGTGATGGACAGGGAGGCCTGGTGTGCTGCAATTCATGGGGTCGCAAAGAGTCAGACATGACTGAGCGACTGATCTGATCTGATCTGATCTGAGCGACGTGTATCATTTTCAGTTTTTAAAATCTAACTCTTAGGAACTCAAAGAATATATGTACTCATTTGTACCTCAGTTATTGCGTACAGATTGTTTTTGTTCTTCTTGTGATTCCATTTATTATAGTTTCTTACTTGCGTTGCAATAGTAGGTAAATTATGTAATTGGGAAAAAAAAAGTTGAAATCCAAGATTTCAGGTACCCTTTACTTAAGGCATGAGATGAGAACAAAAGTGTTCATAGGTATATCTAACATTGTGAAGGGTGTACGATAGACAGAGGGAAGGTTACTGAGCTTTAGAGCCTAGGTGAATTCCAATAAAGTAGAATCATAAAAAGCATTTAAACTCTTAAAACTTTTCTATCAAAATTAGTTTTCCATCTCCTTTGAATTGTTCATGTAAATACCATCACTCTTATGAAATCACATTTTCGAGTCACATTTCAATACCGTCTGTAATATTTCCAGTGCTGGAGGTAGGATTTTTGTTTTCAATCCCAATAATTTACATAATATTTGTCAGCCCACATCATTTTTACTAGATATTCTAGAACTCGCTGTTCTTTTTGACCATGCCATGATGGCATTTCAACAAAATAAAGACAAAGGGGAGTCTAGAATGTGATTTCCAGTCTTCAAAACTGACAAAGCATTAAGTGAGTAAGTCCTGACATAACTGATATGAAAAGGCATATGTTCATGCCTACATGTCACCTCTGTGAGATAAAGACATTCTGAGAAAACAAAGATGATGAATAAGACCTGGTCTCTGCCTTAGAGAACTTACATTCTAGGGAGAGAAACAGGTGTCATAGAAGTATGTTTTAGGAGTTAAGATATACACAATAGGGGATGAAAAATAGTGTGCTCAGCTGTGAGGTCAAATAAGGAAGGAGGTGTGATGCATACAAAGTGTGAATCTCGCAAGATAAGAAGTCTGATCACAGAGAACTTCCCAGTATATGATAAAGGGTATGGGAAAAACACGTTGATGCTTGCTTTTGCTTTTTTTTTTTTTTAAAGGAGGCCAAATACCAGAGAGATTTTTAGTTGGTGAACTACCTACACTTTATTGCTTAGATGCCCCCTCCTCATCTGGCCAACACAAATCATGTGCATCTTTATTTATTTATCTATTTTTGACCTCACCACATGTGGGATCTTAGTTTCTTGGCCAGAGATTGAACCCACACCCCTTGCATTAGAAGCACAGAGCCTTAACCACTGGGCTGCCAGGGAAGTCCCTGCTTTTGCTTTGTTTCTGTTCAGACTCCACGAGCTACAGCACACTAGGTTTCTCTGACCTTCACTATCTCCCTGAGTTTGCTCAAACTCATGTCCATTGAGTCAGTGATGTCATCCAATCATCTCATTTTCTGTCACCCCCTTTTCATCTTGCCCTCAATCTTTCCCAGCATCAGGGTCTTCCAAAGTACTGGAACTTCAGCTTCAGCTTTGCTTTTAGTAAGAGAATTCCTACTCTTTCTCTGAGGCTCAGCTCTGGTTCATCTCCTTCATGAAACTTCCCCGAGGTTTCAGGTCCACCATGACTTTCTTCCTCTGAATCTCTGCAGTTCTTCTCATCTACCCAAGTTCTTGCCTGACACTTAAAAGTACTGGCTTTTTTCCTTTTCTGATAATACTGCATATCTGCTCTGCTTGTCACTGGCATCATAAACTCCTTGAAGACAAAGCTAACATTTAAGAGTTGAGATTTACAACACTGCATTTAGTTTCAGATGTATAGCAAAGTGATTCAGTTATATATATCTGTATAACCTATAATGGAAAATAATCTAAAAACTTATATGTTATTGTTTTTCAGTCGTTCAGTCAAGTCCGACTCTTTGCAACCCCATGGACTTTAGCCTGCCAGGCTCCTCTGTTCATGGGATTCTCCAGGCAAGAATGCGGGAGTGGGTTGCCATTTCTTTCTCCAGGGGATCTTCCTGACCCAGGGATCAAACCTGGGTCTCCTGCATTGCAGGCAGATTCTTTACCATCTGAGCTACCAGGGAAGCCCATATATATGGTATATATATAAGTTTTCAGATTATTCTCCATTATAGAGTATTACAAGATACTAACGGAAGTTGAGGCTGTAAGCCATTAAGCTATGACATTTAAAGAAATTGGGTAGAGACAGTCTGTAACATATGTGGAAAGGAAAGCGACTGAAATTGAGACTGCTTCACCAGGCCCAGTGCCCCTGCAGAAAAGACTAGCAAAAATCTCCTACTGATGGTGCTAATAATGGAGTATGACAATAATTGCCTTTGGCTTCATAATTAGGCTGCATTTTGAATGTGTAAAATATAGCCTGTGCCTGGAATTCTATCTACTACCAAGAGTGTGAAAGTGAGGTTACCCTAGAAAAAGTAATTTCCCGGTAAAAAGCACTCTGTCTATAGGAGTTGCCTTAAAATTATAATGTCTCTCTTATCATTAGCAAGGAGAGGGAGAACATGTCCAGGTTTTGCTTGAACAGATGAAAAAAAATGATAACTTCAATGATGGGAGTAACATATCTAGGCTTCCCTTGGGCTCAGATGGTAGAGTCCACCTGCAATGCAGGAGACCCAGGTTCGATCCCCGGGTTGGGAAGATCTCCTGAAGGACGGCATGGCACACCACTCCAGTATTCTTGCCTGGAGAATCCCAAGGTCAGAGAAGTCTGGTGGGCTATATAGTCCAGGAGGTCACATAGAGTCAGACACGACTGAGTGACTAACACCCACGCACACACAACATATCTAGAGAAGGGATGCTACTGGACATAACGATCTGCTTTAATTGAAATGTGAAGAAACCCAGAGAAAGAAATGTTAGCATGTTCTTTAGGCAAGGGGGATAGAGAGGAGAGAAGTGAATATGAGAATGTGAGGAGTGGAGGAGGAGAAGAGGAGAAAGGAAAAGAAAGAGAAAGTGGAAGGAGAGAGGAAAGGGGAAAAAAGGAAGAGGAAAAGAAGAGAAAAAAGAGGAAGAGAAAAAGATGGAGAATGAGCATTCATGTGTCCAAGGTCTGTGTTCCTAACGCCAGAAATGGCATCTGGGGGAAAGGTGGCTCAAAACCATTCACTTTCCTCTGCGTATCAATAATCCTGCATTCAAGGAAAAATGTGGCCCACGTGGTAGGCAAACCTAAACTCTTTCTCTTCGAGCCAGGTCTTATCACAAATAAGACGCCTGCAAATGCCTTTGGCTACAAAACTCTTCACACAAGGAACACACACCTCCAGGCCAGTTTTCCATAGAATACATGTTAGAAAACAATCCATTTAAATCAATCCATGTAAATGCTCTGTTATGGGAAAGAAAATCTTATATAGATGAAACGAATATTATTCAAATGATTTTAATCTAGTCATTCAATAAGTTATAGGTATATGACTTTATATATACAACATCTATACCAAGAAATATATATGAAGTGTGTACATATATTCACCTTTGTTGAAAAGGGGCAGTTTGTTATTGACATTATCATCAGCAAATATTCATTCAGAATCAGGGCCTGTCATAGCACCAGTAGTAACAGGCCCTCTGTAAAATGAAACACTATGGGTTCTACCTCTCAGATCACTTTCAAATTCATGGACAAGCAAAATACACACACATGTAACAAGAAGGAAATTAGACAATGTTATAAAAATTTCTTATACACTAGAGCAAATTCGCAGCTATGTATAAAGGCACAGGGATTGGAGTGTTAAAGAACTGAAAATTGGGATAATAATATAATGGAAAACTCACTCATGTTTATAAAGAGGAGATCTTGGAAGAAAAACTCACCCTGACACACATTAGCTGTGTGAGCTTGGGTAAATTACTAACCTTCCTAAGTCTCAGTTTTTTTGTCTTGAATATACATGTAATTTTGTCTACACTGCAGGGTTACTGATATGAATTACCTGTATTGATCTAAACATTCAACTTAGGGTGGTTGTCATTATTTCATTGCCATTGTCACTGCCGGATTCAACAGGATGAGACATGATATATCTGAGTCTTGGTTATCCTTCTGTTCCCACTTCTGCAGAAGGGACTTTGTAAAGATTGTCTCCAGCAGCATCTTAATTTCATGCTAAATCTTATACTCAGGATGAATAAATCCTTTCTAATGGAATGATCCCCCCGCCCAACACTCAGGGATTTCCTACCACTCAGTCCAAACCCTTGTCATTTTGTCAAGCTGTTAACTCCTGGCAGGACTCCCCTCAAGCTGCCAGTTAACTCCGCAGTCCATCACTTCATTGCTACTTCCGTCACCACAGTGCCTCCCTAAATTCCTTCTCTTTCCACCATGGACTTCCTCTGTGCCTCTCTGAGGGCAACAGAGAGCTGCTGATGGAAAATGAGCTGCTCTCCAGTCCTGGCTTGCTGCCGACACCCACCATCCAATCTTAAAAGGCCCTTCTGCCAAAGCCTGGTTTTATTTGCCCTTGGTTGATTCCTTTTCCACATCCCACTGCTGCTTTCTCATCTACACTGTCTTCCTTCATGCCTCAGCTGATGATCTGGATTCTGCCTTTTACTGACATGGCCAGGGCCACTCAAAACCAACGGCCTACAAAGCACTGACCAGAAATTCATGAAATTGCCTAGCATTTATCCCCACTAATCACCTAGTCTGGTTGTAAGATTAATCTTGATAATTAAGCTTTGAAGTATTATTGTACTGTATAAAATGTAGTTTTAATTCTAAATTTTCATTTCAAAATTCATGGCTGTCTCTCTTATAAAACTCATGTAATAAAGTAGAGGTTAAAGGCATAATTACATATACCACTTGGTTAATGGCAGGGTCCTCTAAAGACAGTCTCTATGAGTGTGTATTAAAGAAGTATTCCCAAATAGAGAATCATGTCAACAGATAAGGACGATCAGTTTGCTATTGTAGGATACAATAGGCCTTCCACTACTTCCAATTGGATCCATATTCCACTGGATATGGATCCAATCAGTAGTGGGTGACATTTCACTGTACTACACCACTTTATACAAAGGACTTTGTGTGTGTTAGTTTATCAGTCATGTTTGACTCTTTGTAACCCCATGGACTGTAGCCCATCAGGCTCCTCTGTCCATGGAATTCTCCAGGCAAGAATACTGGAGTGGGTTGCCATTTCTTTCTCCACAGTATCTTCCTGATCCAGGGATGGAACCCAGGTCTTCTGAATTGCAGGCAGATTCTTTACCATCTGAGTCACCAGGGAAGCCCAAAGGACATTTAGCATCTGTGGATGTTTTTATCCGTTGGGAGTAGACAGTGTCCTCATTTTCAGTGTGCTTTTTCTTTTTTTTTTTTAATTTTAAAGACTATAATTTGGTATGGAAAATCACTTTGGTGATCTTTGGTTAAAAAGAAAATGATATTTACTTCAATATCAGCAACATGATTACAAAATGACCAATAACAGAGTGATAAACAGGATTTTATCTCAAACACGAACGATACTCATAAGTCCTTCTAAGAAGGACCTTGTTACTATAATTAGACCTAGATCTCTTCAAAAAGCCTAAGGAAGAGAAATGCATATATAAATAAATAATAATGACCACCACCACCACAATACGTACTGAGTGCTTATAGGTATCAGGTATTCTGCTAAGCACCTTTACATCTCATTTACTTCTGGGAAGAGTGGGTAAAATATTCTGACATTTTGCTGAAAACAAGTGGATTTCTAGACAGAACTGCTACACATATAGATTGCAAATAATAATAATAATTAGAACAATAGTGATAAAATAATTAGAACATTATGTGCTAAGTCACTTCAGTTGTGTCCAACTCTGTGCAACCCTATGGACTACAGCCCGACAGGCTCCTCTGTCCATGGGATTCTCCAGGCAAGAATACTGGAGTGAGTTGCCATGCCCTCCTCGAGGGGATCGTCCCAACCCAGGGATCGAAGCCTTGTCTCTTTCATCTCCAGAGTTGGCAAGCGGGTTCTTTATCACTAGCGCCATGTGGGAGTATCCTCAATTAGAGCTATAGCATTATTAGCATATTTACAATGTATCAAATATTCTGCTGAGTGTCTTAGAGCATGATCTCATTTAATCCTCATGATAGCCCATGGAACCCCTACTGATAACTTTATACTTCCTATTGGAAATCAAAGTTCTGAGATAACAAATAACCTGTCGAGGATGATATAACTGTTAAGTGTCAGAGTTCAGATTCAAACCCAGCTCTTAATTAAAGTCAATGCCGATAAATATGATAGAATATTTACAGGCACAATTAGCTATAATCTGCCTCCTCAAAGTAGAAGAGGGTAGCTTGCTAGCATGGCAGTTTTTCAGTGATTTCTACCCAGAGAAGTCCACACCCAAGAGCACAGAAAGAGCTTACTTCTTTCTCCCTACCATTTGAAATCCATAAAAATAAAAATGCAAAGTCTGTGATAGCTTGTAAAAGAGAACCATACTTCATTTATAAAGGCAATGAGATATTTAGTAAATGTTTTTCTCTTTTTTTCTTGCTTCTTACTGTCAGACTAAATCCTCCAAACCCCTAGACCTTGGGTACTATTATATGTCATTGTGTGATTGAAAAAGATCTGTTACTAAATAATGGCAGTATTAAAAACATGAAACACTAAGATGCCCTTGATATAACAGTGGACAAAACCCTCAAATATCAATGGTCCCACTAACAAGAGAGAGAGATTTCCAACTCGTCAAGACACTGAAGTAATGAATTTGATTTGAAGTCCAAGTTTTGATATTGGGTCATTCACTCAGCAGATAAGTTTATTGAATTAGTATGTGGCTCTGGAAATAAGATCCTATAGAAAAAAGACAAAGACCCTAGTAACAAGAATATAATGTCTTAGTGAATCATATGCCTCATTAAGTAGGCATATTTGGAAAGACATTCTTGATTTTTTCCCCCAGACCATAAGAGAACTTCTTTGAAAGATAGATAATTCAGTCATACAAAATGCACTGAATTTGGTGTATGACTGGGGAGCTGTATAACAACGGTAATGTTATGTAAAATAATTGGCCTGAAAGTGATGCTATGAGTTAGGGGTTTCCTACAGCAGAGGTGTTAATGCACCCAGGCTCATTAAAGGGTTGTGTCAAAGACTGTTGGGCTGCAGCTTCTTTTCACTCACTTTGTGTCTTCTTCAGGCTCCCTTCCCCAGTTATTTTCCATGGCTTTAAAGTGTCCCCTATTATTTTGACCAAAGGTGCCCTGTGATGGAAAGGACATGAGACTTTCAGCAGAATTACTTAATTAGGTTTAAGTAAGCAGTCTGGGCCAAGTAGGTTAGGTTTGCTTTCTAGCCATAAAAATGTGCCTGCCATGCATGCTGTGTTCCCAAGGAGTGAAACAGTGATGGATATGATGATAAAACGAGGAAGGGAAGGATAAAGCCTGAGAGATAAAAGTCTCAAAAGGGAAATAAAAGAGGGAAGCAGCTGCCCCCATCTTAATTGAAGCATAAATTTCAGGAACAGGATCTGAGGTTTAATTTCAAGCGCATATTGCGGGGAGTGGAGAGAGAGAGAGTGTGTGTGTACTCTTGCATGTGATGAAAACCATGTAAGTTAAATTCTTTTCATCCTTTTATGAAGAGTTCTCATACCATTTTTAAAGGAGGAAAAATTGCAAAGTTAGAGGTTTATGGATTATCAGCGAGAGGCGTTCATTTAGTCAGCATTTAATAGAGACTAACAGAATCAATGAACGGCAGGAACGGCTCTGGTGATACAGCAGACTTGAAACCACAACTTTCTGCACTCAGGGAGCTCAATGGTTTCAGTTTATCTCTTTTCTCTGCACATACTTTCCCTGCTTGTTCCCCTACACTCTATCAGAATTCTTTTCTTATAGATTGCATTATACATTACTTTCATATTTTTATCCAAGATAACCATGCATTCAAAACACTACAGTCCAGCCCCAAACTGTATGTCCCACCTCTGTTTTGATTCACCCCTGTCCTCCGGTATCCAGCTTCCATTCTCCAAGCATAACATTGATTTTTACACCATGGTGACTTTGCCACAGTTGCCCCTAGAATGCCTTCATACACATTTCCTATCAATTAAAATTCTCCTCACTTTTCAACTGTGCAGCTGAAGTATCTCTTAAGCCTCGAAGACCTTTTAATACTCCTATCAGTTTTAAACAATCCTTCATTTCAGTTTCTAGAGAATTTTGCTTGAAATGCACCATTAAACTTTTTAGTTCCTTTTGCCTGGAGTGAGCCATTTAGTGTCTGTTTTACTCTGTGTGAACTATTTGAGGACAGGGCTGGGAGGATCACTGATTTGTTTCTGGCCTCATACTGTTTTACGTGTGATTGAGGTTCAAAGGGCTTCCAGGTGGCTCAGACTGTAATGAGGGAGACCTGGGTTCAATCCCTGGGCTGGGATGATCCCCTGGAGGAGGGAATGGCTACCCACTCTAGTATTCTTGCCTGGAGAATTCCATGGACAGAGGACCCTGGTGGGCTACAGTTAATGGGGTTGAAAAGATTCAGACATGACTGAGTGCCTAATGCTTTCATTTGACACTCAAAACATGCTCGGAGGGTAAGTAAACTTGTAGCAAAAAATATGTAACATTCATATGAGGCTTTTCATGATGGAAACAGCGGCCGCCCTGAATTCTTAAAATTTTATTTTCAGAAGACCTCAGAATAAGAATGGTGGCACAGGTGAGAATGTCCACACTCTCTGCAGAGGGTAAAGGAGACACTGCCTACACAGGTAGGACTTAAATGCTTTCCATGAACCACCTTGGAGACTACAAATTCCATTACAGGGGGCATCCTATTATCAGAAGTGCTTTGCAAAATCTGACCTTTTATAGCCTGTCTTTATAGCTTAATATTGCTTCTCTGTACAAGCATTCAGTAATGTAACATTGAGATTAGATAAACTTTTACTTTAAAAATGCTTTAAGAAGGAAAAATTCCTTTTAGGCTAAGGAACAGTGCAAATTTTTATGATTTTTTACAAACTTCCAAGAACAGAATTCATGACTTGACATTCTTTTAACTTTATGGAGAAGGTGACATGCATCACCATAAAAAAAAAAAAAATGCAACTGCCATTCTTACAACAGAGAACAAAAACAAATTTCAAACTAATATAAGTATAAATCCATAATGTATACAGTTTCTGTTCATTTTAAAAGAGTCATGAATGGATAAGAAAGCTATGGTACATATACACAATGGAGTATTACTCAGCCATTAAAAAGAATACATTTGAATCAGTTCTAATGAGGTGGATGAAACTGGAGCCTATTATACAGAGTGAAGTAAGCCAGAAGGAAAAACACCAATACAGTATACTAACGCATATATATGGAATTTAGAAAGATGGTAACAATAACCCTGTGTACGAGACAGCAAAAGAGTCAATGATGTATAGAATAGTCTTATGGACTCTGTGGGAGAGGGAGAGGGTGGGAAGATTTGGGAGAATGGCATTGAAACATGTAAAATATCATGTATGAAATGAGATGCCAGTCCAGGTTCGATGCATGATACTGGATGCTTGGGGCTAGTGCACTGGGACGACCCAGAGGGATGGTATGGGGAGGGAGGAGGGAGGAGGGTTCAGGATGGGGAACACATGTATACCTGTGGCGGATTCATTTTGATATTTGGCAAAACTAATACAATTATGCAAAGTTTAAAAATAAAATAAAATTAAAAAAAAAACAACCTAAAAAAAATAAATAAAAGAGTCAACCTTTAACTGAGAAAATATTTGAATTCACTGTCAAATCGTTTATGTCCAGAGGCCCCTTCCAAAGTTTTCATTTTTATATAGAACAGTGGAATTTATTATCTGTATATCCTAATCAACAGGACTCACTTTAAAGGACTCTCTAAGAGAAGTTATGTTTCTTTATGATTCTTAGATCAAAAGTATTGCTGTACACTTCTCTCTATATATTGATGACTTATTTCAAAAAATATTCTAAAGAATAAAAACACTTGTCTCACAAATAGAGAAGAGCTCTTTCTTTAATAATTACATTAACACATGATTATTGGCCTTAAAAATAGATTTAATTGCATCCCTCCCCTTTGTGTCTTTCTTCTAAGTCTGATGTTTTAACATACAACCCAGTTTTAATGAAAATATTGAAATAAACATAATTAGGATCAAATTTATTTTGGACTAATAAGCTTAAGAATATGGAAGCCTATCATGAAGTGTTCTTGCTGTAATTTTTTGCTAGATAACAATGTAATGAAGCATGAAACTAGTTGAGGTTTATCCCACAAATGCATCCTTCTTGTTGATGTCTCTTATTCACAGACTTTCAGAACTCTTCCAAATATGGCTAACCCAATATGCCACAAAACAGGACAAATAGTTACCCACTAACCCAGTTCATCAAATAAGGATTTGTGCCATGAGTTTGGTGATCTATACTATTTCTAACAAATTCAAAAGCCATGACTAATTTGAATTTCAGACTCTCAGGATATCATCTTATAGACAAGTTACTAGGAGATTGAGAAGACATATGTATTAAACTTTAGAAAGTCAATTATTTTCAAGCACTATCAAAATTCTTATATCCAAATAATTATCTTAGCCTATAATTTATTAACTGAGTTCCATTTGCTTTATTTTCAGAAAATAAAAAAGCTGTATTTTAAAAAAACAAACACTCCAACTGAAAGAGTTCAAGTTTTCTAAATGATTAAATTTTACATATATTTTCTGTTTTGATAATTGAACTTAAAGGAAATCTTGATTTGGGATTCATAAAACTTTGATATAAGAGCTCTGATAGTCTTAAAATCAGAAGATAGGAATAATGTAGTTGCCCCAAGTAACTGTTACTAACAAATTTTAATTATGTTATAGAGGAGGAAGAATGTTAAAGAGAAAGATCACATCTGATAGCTGAAAAGAGGTTCCAGAATGAAACAGACATAAGTCCCAGAGACAAGTTGAATAAGAGCATGTGTTACATTTTAAATTCCAAAAACCACAATGGACTAGGTCATTATGTTACCATATCAAATCATACTTAGATGAACAGAATTTAGAATGATAAATACTTTCAAAAAATAAAAGGCAAAATAATGGTATACCTTCTAAACTGGAATAACTTTGAAGCATGTATGTAAGATCATATGCTGTAAACTGCAACCCTTTCCCTACTCAACCTTCAAAAAGTACAACTGCTTATTCCATTATAGTTCAGAGTAGTTCTTTAAAGAGGAAACTGCCTTAGCTTGCAATTTGGGGCTATTGCATTAAACCATCATCCATAGTATCTTGTGTCTGCTTTACGTTATCTTAACTCCTCCCCTCCTCTTGACAAAAAAGAACTCAATCATTACTATATCCATTCTCCTGAATTCAAGGGAGCACCATTCTTCAACAACCTGTTGAGTGGACTTAGAAAGCAAACAGAGAAGTTATGCATTATTCAATATACCTTGGCAGCACTCTAAAGCCCTTAGAAATGCCTAAACAATGATAAATGATCAGATGACTCCCTCAAATCTTACCTGGTTTACTCTTTTTAGAAATCCGACCCTTGCTGTCTACCATGCAAAGCTCTTGACCACTGGATGAAATCCAAACTGGGTAGTAGATCATGATAATTCCAACACGTCATGGGCAGCAGCATCTCTCAGAATCCCACATGTCATCTCCTTGAAACAAACCTGCAACAAACAAGGCATTTTTTTCATCTAACTGAAAAATAGGGAACCATGTCCTTGGTCCAGGAGGCATCACTACTTGATCAATAAGGGAATCATAAAGGAGTGTATGAGGAGCAATAAATGCCTCTCAAGATGCTGATAAACATTAAAGCCAATAGACCAACATTTATGTGCTACAGAAGGTGTTTTGGCAAGAGTGCATGTTCCTCTTCATGTTACTATAGATCTATTTAAGCTGTCGGTGTAAATAAATATTATTGATACTAAAACTCACACATTTTATAGTGCATACCTCTTCTCCTTCATGTAGGTGACCACTTGGAGTACTCAAAAGTATTTTTCTGACTCTATTCATAATATTCTCAGGGTAACTGGTAATGAGGTTCAACAGGACAAAACTCATCAACAGCTAGAAGAAAATCCACATAATGACCTAGATCAAGGACACTTACATCTGTGAGTTCCGACATTCCACTTCAATATTCCCAACATAAAAATTAAAACATGTCTGCATGATAGTGTATGAGGAACACCTCTGATGAACATATATAAGGGGCTTCAAATTCAGCAGCCTCCATGATCCAAATCAAGATAGACCACACCAGACAGTCACCAACACAAACATGCGGTAGCCACAGTCTGTACACAAAGGAACGACCAGAAACCAGGAAAGTAATTAGATAACTAATACTGGGGCAATCTACCACACATTTAATGCTTAAACTATTTATACTCATATGAGTAAATATGGTATTTAATCTTCATAAGCATCGTTAGCTTCCATTTAAGGAGATAAAACTCCATGTATAATCAACAACTCCTGATTGTACGATTGTGTGGATACCTGGCACACAAATAACTGTGTTCCATAGAAATTTAGAAGGATTCTAAGTGGATAGATTTCTTTATTGGTCTTCCCAGGGTAGGCTTTAAGAATGACTAGATATTTTTTTAGCTACCACAACCATATTTAGCTATGTATATACTAAAACATTTATTATTATTTTATTTTCTAAATGGTGCAGCAGAAATGGTTGAGAGGTTGTTCTAAGCTGGTAAGGGGACTCATGTGAATGGTTATGTGTGGCAGATTAATGAACACAGGTGCAAAGACTGGCTTTAACAAGATACAGAATTATATATCCTTATGGATTTGTAATTAGAACTACAACTAATACTCCCAGAAGTCCATGTGGAAACTTCACTAGAAGACACAGTAGTGAGATCTCCTATATTTGTGCCATTTCAGCAAGAATGGTCATGTCTGATTCTTTGCGACCCCGTGGACTGTAGCCTATCAGGCTCCTCCATCCATGGGATTTTTCCGGGCGAGAGTGCTGGAGTGGATTGCCATTTCCTTTTCCAGGGGATCTTCCCGACCCAAGAATCGAACCCAGGTCTCCCGCATTGCGGGCAGACGCTTTACCGGCTGAGCCACCAGGGAAGCCCAAGATAGCAAGGGGTTAAAGTCAAATGCATACATCAGAATAAAATGCAATACTTCAAAGTAAGTCCTTAAAAATCAAGACATGTGTACCTGGACATTAAGTGACCATTGTGCAATTCAAAATTCAAGTGCTATGTTGATGCTATTCATATCAAACATAAATACCCATACATACACATAACAGTTGAAATTGTCAAAGCTACTGATCCAAGCTCTGGTATTGATGAAGCTAAAATTTTAGTTAACTTCTGGACACAAATGCTCTAAATTATTTTACTTTTCTTCTTAGAGGATACTCTAAGAGTTATCAAATCAAGTCTTTTATAAAACAGATCTGTTTCCATGAGTAGTAATCCTTTCCTGTCTCTTGGGGGAGAATCAGGGTATTAGAAGAAGTCATATACAGGTAGGCTAAATGTCAGGCAAGTGGAAATTAAACATCATGTTCAAGCTACCAAACTGACTTTGAAGTGAGGGATCTTTGAAAGCTAGTTGGTTTGGAAGGACCCACCTGTGACCTAATGTGATTCCTAAAACTTTAGTTCTGCCACTTACTATACAAGAGTGAAACTAAGTAAATCAGCGTAACTATTTGCTTTCTAAAATGGCTTTATCTCACCATACATAAATGATGTTATTGATCCCTTCTTTGAATGGATAGGTTTTCTGTGTATGTTTTAAGTAATGAAAAGATTTTCTACTGACCATTGACCTCTAATTCATTCATTAACCCACTTATTCTTTCCACAGATTTTAATTGAGCACTTCAGTTGTGCCACCTAAGGGGTTAGGTACCCAAATACACAATGAAAACACACTTATTCTTCCCATAAAAAATTTACTATTTACTCTATTCTGATTTGCTGACATATACTGGTACCCAAGAAAGGCAGCAACATTAGACCAAATTAAAATAATTGGTTTTATTTTATATGCCAGCCACTATATGATCAGACAAAGGGGTTATTAAGTTTGCCAGTGAGCAAACCATTATAGACCAAGGGCTACAACACAAAACGACTGACTTACCCAGTCAACTTGTATACAGTTTGTACGGGATGTGATGGTTCTGTGTCACTCTCAAGCCCACTAACTGAGTGAGTCACGATGATTCAAAAAATCCAACCAATTAGGTTCTGACAGTACATTGACATTTCTGGCATCCAGCACAGAGTCAGTGCCTCCCACATGTGTGTATTAGGCGTTGCAGTACAATCTTATGTGGCCTGTGTCACAAGTCAACAGATTTCGGTGCAGGTACTGTTACACAACACATTGCTTCACATGATGTTTGTAATATTATTTTCTCAAAGAGGATATATCACATTAAATGCATGTATTTTCCTCAAAGAGAAGTTCATGAGATGTTCATAAGAAATGCTAATTCCACAACATTGACTTGAATTTTCAAGACCAATTTTTAGAGTGAAAAAAATATAAAACTTTTCACTTTCCTCCCTTCAGATATGATACTGAATAGGAATATGGAAACAAAAGACACAGATTATACTTCTAAAAATGCTCTTTAGAAGTTAAGGAAAAAAATAAAGACATTTTACTAAAATCAATGGCTTCCAAATGGTTCCATTTTCTTCTATTTTCTCATCTTTTGTTTTTTGTATCTCTGCTTATACTGAAACTAGTTTGAAAACACTTTAAAAAATAAATGTTATTCTTATTTTTGAGAGATTTGTATTCTTTAAAAATAATTTTGAATGAGTATATTATATCGTATATAATTTATACCTCAATAATGTTGACTTACAACTTTTAAATGCATTTTTTATCATGTTCAGGGAGGTTCTAGATAGGGGCATGAGATACAGAACCTATTGACAAAATACTGTTGTATTTGAATCTAAAACAAGTCTCCAATCAATTTTTTATAAAGTAGAAGAAATTCAACATTCACAGACCCTACTTTCTTGTTTCTTGGTCTGGCCTTAAGTGCTCTGTAGTTGAATTTTGGTCTTCTTTGTCTTTCTTTATGCATACTACTCCTGTCCTTCTAGTTTATCTTATTGCTTGGAAGAAAGCTTTCCCCAGGATCCCTCTAGCACTGAGGCACATATTTCATAAGACATTGATTTGTACTTGTTGATATGATGCTTTTTAAACTTTATCTCAGGGATGTGCTTCATGACCACCATGGACACGTTGCAAAGCCCTCTGGTATCCAACGAAACCATAGGAATGCTCAGCATTCTATGAGCTCAGTGCATTTGTTAAATGACTGGTACATTTTGCAAGCCTTGTATCTAAGTCACTCATTTTCCTGCATAAACCTCAAGAATACAAGCATCAAGAATGTAGGAATAGGTAGGTTATCAGTGATTAAAGTTATGAAGCTTTTGGCCTTATGTATTTCAAATCTGTACCCTTTGATCAGTGATATTGGAAAAGGAAAGATGCCACTATTTTTTAAGTAACAGATCCATTGCTTCTAGCTTCTTTTCTTTTTCTTCATTTAGTCAAATGTAAACATTATAGATTATTTCCCAGCAGGCAGGGGTGGGTAATTAACAAAAATCACTGTTAACTGCTATCTGCTTTATATATAGTTTCTCATTTAATTGTCTCAAAAACCATGTGAAGTAAGTATTACAATAATGTCCAACTTATGGTGGTGAAAATAAAGATCAGAGATTTTAAATGATTGCCCAAGGGCATAGAGTTTCTGAAAAAGAGAGCTGGGTGTGCAGTTAATTGATACTATGGTACTATCAGTTTTAAATTCTTATAAACTGAATTTGAGAGATTTTCTCAATCTACTGATGAAAATCTGAGTGTCTGGGAAATGAAGTGACATCTCAGAGATCATAAGATCATAGCAGGTCTGGATGAATACTCAAACTCATGATGTCCCTGTCTTTCTAATACACCACTCTCTTACCCAGCTTTCTACACATGGTGTCTAAACAACTTTATAGATCTCCAATTCAGTTGTGTTTAAAGAACCATGTTTGGGGTAGGTTTTATTTTAGAAAGAAGATGCCAAAGCCAATAAACAAAATAACAGGATTTCTGAGTACTCAGTTTTAACGGAGCTTAAGTTTCTGAAATCAACAAATGATATTGTTCTCTCTCTCTTGAGCCAATTTATTTCCCAACGGAAAAAATATATAGACACCAGGAGAAGAGTGTGTTGATGGATTGTGACAAAGTGTATGATTAGATTGAACTATAAATAACACAGTGGTGTTTTGCTGATGCCCATTTGGTATGTTTAGCTCTGTTATTAGTAATTGCATGCTTAAAATAATATTCTAAGATATCCAGTTAATGTTTTTATTTCAGAAGCCCAGCAGGCAGCCTCTTAAGTGACATAAAACAAAATCTAGGGTAATTCAATCTACATCTGAGAAACCAGTGCCTGATACTCAAACAGTTCTTTGTGTCTGCTCAAAGACACCTAATTCTGAATTGATTATGACCTAGAAAATGCCAGTTAAGAATGTCCACATTCTTCCTTGATTTTTTTTAAAGGAGGGATTCTATTACACTCACAAATTCTCCACAAATGAAACATGTCTCCATTCTTTTTCATTCCTTTCCTGTTCTCACTTTTCTCCATTCCTTCCTTCCCCTCTTCTCCTTTTCTGTTCCTTCACTATCTTCTCTTCCTTTTTTTCTTCCATACTTCCTTCAATCCTTCCTTTGGTTTCCTCCCTCTTTGTCTTTTCAGCTCAACAGAGTTTTAAGAACCTGTTAAGTTCTAGTAATGTGCTAGGCTCTGAGGATAAGGCAAGTACAGATTCAGTTCAAGAGGGAGGGGACACATGTATAGCTATGGCTGATTCACGGTGATGTATGGCACAGGTCAATACAATATTGTGAAGCAATTTTCCTTCAATTAAAAGTAAATAAGATTGGGAAACTAAATAAAATAATTAATTTAAATTTTAAAAAGAAAGCATAAAAAGATAAAAGATAAAAAAAATAAAAGATTCATGTACTACCCAGGTATTGCCCATAGTCTACTAGGACGGACAGAGAAGTAAGCTGATTTATTATGGAAGAGGGGCAGGGATCAAGCCTGTATTAACTTTTCCAGAATATGTCAGCCTAGAGTAGAAAAACAGTGCATATCTTGACTCTAGGTGGCTTGGTCTGGTCAAGTGAGAACTTACAAACAAAACTGAACCCAAAAGTTCCCAAATACCTCACATTCTGAGTTTTCTGTATTTCCCTGGTAGCTCAGATGGTAAAGAGTCTGCCTGCAGTGTGGGAGATCCGAGTTTGATTCATGGGTCAGGAAGATCCCCTGGAGATGGAAATGGCAACACACTCCAGTATTCTTGCCTGGAAAATCCCATGGACAGAGGAACCTGGCAGGCCATAGTCCATGGTGTCGCAAAGAGTCAGACAAGACAGGGTACCTAACACACTGAGCTTTCTGTGGCTTAGGAAGGGATCTTACAAATACTCAGGCCTTACAATCAAATGTCTCAGGGTCAGTCACATGACTCAAAGATGAACACAGCTTGGTTGACTACAACCAGAAGCCAAATGGACAGTCAATGGTAAAGTGAAGAAAGCAAGCTTAGCCTAAGAGCATCATAAACATATTAAACACTGCTTTTCCAGAGAGAACACTCTTGTTAACAGGTTTTGGTCACTTGTCACCAGTTTAAGATGCTGCTTTACAACTATTGAAGAGTCACTGCCCATTGCTGTCTACATGTTGGTCCCATTTCCCCACCTATTGGCAAAATCCATGGTAGGTAAAGATTTCTCAAGAAATCTTTCTAGTGGAGGAAAAAAGTCCTTTGTATTAGCTTGTTAAAATCATCAAAAACTGCATTTCATACTGTAGATTCCTGGGCACCACTCCAGAATTAAACTCCATTTTTGGAGTGAAATTGGAAATTCTGCAAATGACAGTTCCCTAGATTGTACAAAGATGAATTAGTGTTTAAGAATCATTATTGGTGATTTAAGAATCACTATTAGTGTTTAAGAATCACTATTCTAGAACAAAGCCTGTTTTGGGCATTTCTAAATATGGTCCCACAAGTTTTAATTTATAACATCTATTTCTCTTTTACTTTCAAATAAATACATCTATTTTGGAAAAAATATTCTTCCTTGAATTGAATAAATTGAGAAATTTCCTTTAAAGATCCACCCTTTTTCTTCAAATATTAAAAAAAATGTATTTTAATGTTCCATATGTGTGCAATCTTCATCACTCTTCTTATTTAATATAACTTTAATTTTTGATAACTAAAAAGACTTCCTAAGGATAGAAACCATTATCGGCATCTGGAATCATTGTGGATAGTACAGATTAGTCATAATAAGGAAGGAGGAATCAAGTTCTCTTTGGTATAAGGCAGCACTGTACCTACAATGGGAAATAAGAAATGAAGGGAGCATAGTGATCTCAGGACAACTTCCCTTTCATGGAGGAGAAGTTTATTCTCTCTACATGACCACCCTCAATAACAGTCCACAGACGGCAGGAGTCTGACAGCGATTACTGAGGGGATCACATTCACTTCCTGATGGGATGCACTCAGCACTTTTGAGACGCCACAGCTCCTTTCAGAGGAGTGGTGGTGGTGGTTGTAGGGTATTTCAGGAGTTAGAGAGCATTTGAGAAAGAAGGGTTAGGAAAAGAACACATAATTGGCAGGCAATCACTGTGAATTAATGTGTTGTGGTGGATGCTTTACTCATGTGTTCATTTCATCATTACAGCAAACCTAGGAGACAGATGTGATTATTCCTGCCTGGTGACCGAGAAAACCTAGAATCACTGAGGATAAACAGCTTGCCTAGGGTCAAAAAGCCAAGAGGGAGAAGCAGAATTTACACTTCTGACTTCTTAGTGGCATCAGCCATGTTTTGTTCTAATAGAATATGTTATAGATTGTCCTATGAATTTGCTTTTATAATCACTTCAAGAATAAACCCAGGTAGACCATTTCTCTCTTTTATTTGTATTTCTAGACTTTCCCTTTTCTGAACACTTTGCCCAACATCAGGTATATACACATAAAATACGAGAGAGAGAATGCCATGTTTGTTTGTTTGTTTTTGGCTGTCCAGGAACCAACACATTCCTCTTCCAATTAGGTCCCTGATTTTTGTTAGGAAAGTAGGACAGAGCTTGAATGCTGTATTATTATTGTATTCTGCATTATTAACATAAGGATAATCTTGAAGGGAAGGGGAAGCCTTCTTTCTATTGCTGCCGGGGAATGAGGGGAGCACAGATGTGATATAAACTTGGATGCTTAAGGGAATGATACATAAATAAATATATGACATATATACACATATTATATATATAGCTACATATATATTATATGTGTGTGTGTGTGTGGGTGGTAAAGAATCTGCCTGCCAATGCAGGAGACACAGGAGACGAGGGCTGGATCCCTGGGTCAGGAAGATCCCCTGGAGGAGGAAATGGCAACTCACTCAAGCATTCTTGCCTGGAAAGCCTCATGGACAGAGGATCCTGGCAGGCTACAATCCACGGGGTCACAAAGAGTTAGACACGACTAAGCAAGTGTACACACACATGTGTTTTATATATACATACATACATACATATATATATATATATATATATAAAGTGACTAAAAGAGTAGGTTTTCCTGCAATGTGACAATGTTTATTTTTTCAGCTCCTACCTTCCCTTCCACGTTCTTTTCCACATGCCTATTTTGTAAAGTCTGAATCTCCTTTGGCTAAGTTCATTTTAATGTTTAAGAGAGCCAGCATTATTTTCCAATACTTGTAACTAAAAATCCTGACTGACACAGAATTTTGATTTTTAAAATTGATAAGAAATCTGCTAGGACTCAGCTAGGAAATTGACCCAAAGTAATATGAAGCATGTCAAAGAGAATAACAAAGAGGAAAGAAAATCAGGGGAAAAAAAATACTGAATAGAGAGACTGTGGCTGAAGTTATGATATATTTAGAAAAAGTACCAAAAACAAGTACAAAAACAAAAGCCAGAAAGACGGTGTCTGGTAAATTTCAAATCAATGTTTTAAGGAGAATGTTGAGAATGACTTCCAGATACAATTAGATAGCTAGCACAACTATTCAATAAAGATACATTAAATTTAAAGTGATTTGCTTCACAAACAAATGGAAAATGAAATTTAAATAATGATGGTACTGATGAAACTGTCTAGAGGGCAGCAATGGAGATGCAGACATAGAGAACAGACTTTTGGACTCAGTGAGGGAGAGAGAAGGGTGGGATTATTTGAGATAGTCAGGATGAAACATACACATTACCATATGTAAAGTACATAGCTAGTCTGGGGCTCTGTGACAACCTAGAGGGATGGGATGGGGAGGGAGGTGGGGAAGAGGTTTAAGAAGGAGGGGAGATATGTATACCTATGGCTGATTCATGCTGATATATTGCAGAAACCATCACAATATTGTAAATTAATTATCCTCCAATTAAAAATAAAATTTTAAAATAATATATTATTGTATCACAAAATATAGTACATAAAGAAATTCATCAAAAAATGTGTATAATCAGGCAGAATTCTAACCCAGCCTCCATGGTTTGTGCCTCTTGGGGGTAAATGTCGATACAGTCCCCTCCCTTTGAATGTGGGAGAGACCTGTGAAAATGAGTTGTTGCTTATGATTAGATTACTAGTCAGTTGCCATTGAGTTAAGCAAAAGGAAGATCATCCTGGTTGGGCATGACCTAGTCAGGTAAGCCTTTAAAAGAAGGTGCAGTTTCAGAGAGATGCCTTTAGTTGGCCTTGAAGGTATAGCACCCAGGAGTTCTACAGTCCAAGGAAATGAATTCTGCCAATAGCCATCTGAGCTTGAGGGGAAAAAAACCAAAAACCTGAGTTTCAGAAGTGATCTCAGAGATGTCTGATACATGATTTCCAAGCTCTGAGAGCTTAGGCAAAGGACTCAACTACACTAAGTCTAGACTCCAGACCTATAGAAATTGTGAGATATTAAATGGATGTTGCTTTAAGCCATTCAATTTGTGGTGATTTTTAAAGCATCAGTAGAAAACTAATACAACCTATAATGTCTCTACACTGAAGACAACAAAATATTGTAAGAAAATTAAAGAGAATTTAAATAAACAGAGAGATACACTATGTCTATGCGTTAGAAGACTCAATGTTTTTAAGACACTAAGACCCTTTGAGCTGATTTATAAAGTCAATACAATATAATCACAATCCCAGCAGGCTTGTAAACAAAATAGAAATTGTGAAGCTAATTCTTTAATTTATACAAAAATATAAAGGATATAGGCAAAGCCAAAATAAATAAAAAAGAATTAAAATTAGGTAATTTACTGTATTTGGCTTCAAGTCTTCCTATAAAGTCACAGTAATTAAGATGTGGGTTACTGATACAATGATACACAAATGGATCAACTGAAAAGAATAGAAAATCTAGAAATGCATCCACAATGATACCATCAATAATTTCAACAAAGCATATAGAGTGAAAATATAGACATAAGAGATACGCAGCAAATGTAGGTCACTGGTTACATGAAGGGCAGGAAGCAGAAATGACTGCAAAGGAAGATTCAGCATCATCTATAAAGATCTGCTTCTGACACAACAAAAATGAAAACAACAAAACTGAACTAAGTATGACAAAATGACAAAAATTGTTAAACTGGGTAGAGGTGGATTTACAGGCTATGTTTCACTATTTAGATTTTTTTATGTTTGCTTGAAATCTTTCTTTCAAAAACTACTCTTTCCTTTTGACTCACAATTTCCACAATTTGAGTTCACATAAACAATCTATATTGACTTAAAAAAATTTTTTTGTATCTATTTGATATCTTTCCCACATAAGAGAAATATGATTTCTATATAATTATCAAAATGAGATATCTTCTCTGTGAAGTTCCAAGTTTTCCTGGCATTTGTCATTCTGCACAAAGGATCTATACCTACATATTACCAACAGCCAATGACTGCTGCCGTACAGTGATGTTTAATGCTTATCTCACAGGGAGCGATCAATCACTGCACTTCTGATCTTATCCACATGGACACTTCTCTGCTTCGGGTATGGCCTTTACTTTAATGTACATTCAGATCTGCAGAGCTGTGTGAAGCAGTGATATTTGTGGTTGGATCTGATGCACTTTAAATATTCTCCCAACTCAGATACAGCACTAGTAACTCACAGATCTGTAACTCTGGACATTCAATCCCTTTTGGACTTCAGACCTTTACTTCCGCCCGCCTATCCTTCATGTTCCCTGGCTATGAGACAAGCACCTCAGCTTCAGGCGATTCACAATTAAACTAAATAACTCCCTTTATGAGATGTCTCTTCCTTTTTATATTTTACATTCATGTCAATGAATGGTGTTGCTAGCCACACAGATGCAGAAACCAACAAAACAGGTAAGAACAAAAAACAACATTGAGAAACACATGAAACAATGGAAATTACCTTTTATTCCTCCTCCTTCCTTATTCCCATACCTAGTCAGCAATAGGTCATGTTTGCTGTAACTGTTAAATATCTTTGAACTCATCCCCTTGTCTCTTTAGACTGCTAAAACTACTTCCAAAGTGGTATTCCAGCCCAAATCCAGCTTTCTCTAAGCAATTGCTCTTTGAAATATAAATCTCACCATCATCACCAATATGATAAAATCAAAATTTCTTGACTATGACATACCATCCTTTATTTTATGAAATCCGTTCATCATCTAACATACCCTGGTAACTTCCAAAACACGACATGCTGTCCTTTGTTGTCCTGATTTTGATAGGCTACTTTCTCTTTGAAAACTTGCCTTGCTTTGTTTATCTGGCAAACTAGCCTTAGCTCCAGCATTACATCTTTGACTAAAGGAATTCCCGGGGCTTCCCAGGCAGTGCTAGTGTCAAAGAATTTGCCTGTCAGAGCAGGAGATGCAAGAGACACAGGTTTGATCTCTGGGTTGGGAAGATCCTCTGGAGTAAAATGGCACCCCACTCCCGTATTCTTGCCTGGAAAATTCAATGGACAGAGGAGCCTGGTAGGTGACAGTCCAAGGAACCCCAAAGTCAGACATGACTGAGAACACACACACATACATGCACACACAAGGATTCCTGTAGTAACCTATCATACTCAGTCACCAGGTTGAACCTGAATCATTTGTAAAATGTCCATTTCTCCCCAGTAGACTAGGCCTCCTTAACATCAAGGATTCTAGGCAATGTTCATCTTTAAAAAGAGCACTGAGATCGCCAGTAATAAGTACACAATAATTGCGGTGTGGAAGAAATAGTTACAAGTATTAGAGGAGGAGAAGACAGAGAAAATGAGACTGAGAGAGAGGTATTCCCATAATTAAAAAAAAAAGATATGAAATAACTATCACATTTAATATGATAAAACTTGAAACAGAAGAAAATCTGTTTCAGACCTGATTGGGACAGAAATTTGGGGGACAGCATAGTTCACATCCAAAATTTTAGCAAATCAAATAAAAACCATATAAGAACATAATACATATGCTTAGGTTAGGTTAGGCTATGATAGAACAGAACTTTGTTAATTGATGGTGGGAATGCTGGATGGTACAGTTACTTTGGAAGGTAGTTTGGCAGTTCTTGCCAACTAAACATAGTCTTCCCATATGATATAGCAGTTGGTTTCTTTGTTATTTATCAAATGCAGTGAAGACATATTCCCACAAAAACCTGCATGTGAATATTTATAGCATATCTTGGTTCATATTTGCCAAAATATGGAAAAAACAAAGAGGCTCTTCATTAGGTGAATGCATAAATACAGTGCAACATATCTATTCAATGGAAGATCAGCACTAAAATGAAGTCCTACGGTTCAGCACTACAAAACAAAACCAAAATTATCAAGCATTAAAGAGACATGAAAGAAACTTAAATGTGTATTTCTAAGTGAGAGAGGGCAATTTTAAAAGGTTATATACTATATGATTCCAACTATATGACATTCTGAAAAGGTGAAACTATAGAGGCAGTAAGAAGATCAGTGTTCACCAGGAAGGAAAGAAGGAAGGAACACGTGCAGCACAGTTGATTTTCAGGGCAGTGAAACAGCTCTATATGATTACATAATGGTGGGTACAGGTCATTATACATTTGTCCAAACCCAGAGATTGTACAACATGAAGAGTGAACTCTAATGTAAGTTATGCACTTTGGGTGATTATGATGTGTTAATGGCTGTCATCATTTGTAACAAATGTAATGGGGGCTGTTGATGGTGATAGAGATGGTTGGGTGGAATCACCAACTCGAAGAACATGAGTTTGAATAAGCCTTGGGAGTTGGTGATAGACAAGGAAGCCTGGCGTGCTGCAGCCCATGGGGTAGCAAAGATTCAGACACAACTGAGCAACTGAACTGATTGCCTGATATATATATATAATATATGTAAGACATCAATATTAAGTTGGGTTTATCCCCGCAATTCTACACACTAACAAGAAAATATCAGGAAAAGAAATAAAGAAAACAATCACATCAAATACAATAGGTTGTTTCCGTATTCTAGCTATTGTAAATAGTGCTGCAATGAACGATGGGATACATGTGTCATTTTCAATTTTGGTTTCCTCGGGGTATATGCCTAGGAGTGGGATTGCTGGGTCATATGGTGGTTATATTCCTAGTTTCTTAAGGAATCTCCATACCGTCTTCCATAGTGGCTGTATCAATTTAAATTCCCACCAACAGTGCAAGAGTGTTCCCTTTTCTCCACACCCTCTCCAGCATTTATTGTTCGTAGATTTTTGATGATGGCCATTCTGAACGGTGTGAGGTGATATCTCTTTGTAGTTTTGATTTGCATTTCTCTGATAATGAGTGATGTTGAGCATCCTTTCATGTGTTTGTTAGCCATCTGTGTGTCTTCTTTGGAGAAATGTCTGTCTAGGTCTTTTCCCCACTTTTTGATCGGGTTGTTTGTTTTTCTGGCATTGAGTTGTATGAGCTGCTTATATATTGTGGAAATTAATCCTTTGTCAGTTGTTTCATTTGTTATTATTTTCCTCCATTCTGAGGGTTGTCTTTTCACCTTGCTTATAGTTTTCTGTGCTGCGCAAAAGCTTTTAAGTTTAATCAAGTCCCACTTGTTTACTTTTGTTTTTATTTCCGTTACTCTAGGAGGTGGGTCATAGAGGATCTTGCTTTGATTTATGTCATTAAGTGTTCTGCCCAAGTCTTCCTCTAAAGTTTTACAGTTTCTGGGCTTACATGGAGGTCTTAATCCATTTTGAGTTGATCTTTGTGTATGGTGTTAGGAAGTGTTCTAATTTCATTCTTTTACATGTAGCTGTCCAGTTTTCCCAGCACCACTTATTGAAAAGGCTATCTTTGCCCCATTGTATATTTTTGCCTCCTTTGTAAAAAAAAAAAAAAAAAAAAAAAGACTTCCCTGGTGGCTCAGATGGTAAAGCATCTGCCTACAATGCATGAGACCTGGGTTTGATCCCTGGGTGGGGAAGATCCTCTGGAGAAGGAAATGGCAACCCATTCCAGTACTCTTGCCTGGAAAATCCCATAGGAGGAGCCTGGTAGGCTATAGTCCATGGGGTCGCAAAGAGTCGGACATGACTGAATGACTTCACTTTGTAAAAAAATAAGGTACCCATAGGTGCATGGATTTATTTCTGGGTTTTCTATCTTGTTCCACTGGTCTATGCTTCTGTTTTTGTGCCAGTACCATACTGTCTTGATGACCATAGCTTTGTAGTAATCTGAAGTCAGAAAGGTTGATTCCTCCAGCTCCATTCTTCTTTCTCAGGACTGCTTTGGCTATTAGGGGTCTTTTGTGTTTCCATATGAATTATGAAATTTTTTTGTTCTAGTTCTGTGAAAAATGTCTGTGATGTTGGTAATTTGATAGGGATCACACTGAATTTGTAGATTGCATTTGGTAGTATAGTCATTTTCACAATATTGATTCTTCCTACCCAGGAACATGGAATATCTCTCCATCTGTTTATGTTGTCTTTGATTTCTTTCATTAGTGTCTTATAATTTTCTGTGTGCAGTTCTTTTGTCTCCTTAGGTAAGTTTATTCCTAGATATTTAATTTTTTTTGTTACAAAGGTGAATGGGACTGATTCCTTAATTTCTCTTTCTGATTTTTCATTGTTAGTATATAGAAATGCAAATGATTTCTGTGTATTGATTTTGCATCCTGCAACTTTGCTAAATTCACTCATTAGCTCTAACAATTTTCTGATACTATCTTTAGGGTTTTCTATGTACAAAAAGGCCTCTTTTGAAATTAAGTAGCCAGCTCATTGGCTATCAATCAGGTGTATAATATTCTTTATCTGGATATTCTTTTTCTTTATATCCATATAGTGATAATTACCTAATCAATTATTTTACTGTAAAAGTATATTTTCCTAGAATGACTATTCTTTCAATTGGTCAGTTTTGTCCCTTCCCTTTGCAGATTTTGAAATAAAATTGTGATATAGGGCCTTAACAGATTTGATTAATTTGTTTTTATTTTTAAGTTTCAAATCATGAAAATAAAAATGATAAGGAGGGAAGGAGGTGGACGGGATAGTGGAGGAGAGGCTTGTCCAAGAAAATGGGAAAATGATGAGTAGAAACAATGAAATTTGAAGGGCTATGAAGGAGAAACTTTTCAGCTATGAAATTAAAGCATATGATTATGAATTAGATTTTGAAGTTGATGGTAAACTTGAAGAGTATCTGCATAAGAGGATTACAGGAATAAATTTATTAACATACATAGGGTACTGTGTAGTGTTATAATGTCCTATTCTGATTAGGGGACTTTGTGTTATTTTTAAAATTACTAGGTTCCTATAAATCCTTCTCTCCTTTCCACCAAAAACATATTTCTGCCTTCATACAAGACTGAATACAATTACTGTAGTTCCAAGAAAACATTGATAGTTTTCTTAACATGCTAATGTGAAATAAGCTCACATGTGGCTTATTGCTGTTGCTGTTTCCACTTGAAATAATCACTTACATTACTCTCATCCCATAGGAAGTTTCAAAGTGGAAGATATCACCTTGTGCCTTTACAGTTAATCAGAGCTCTGCTGTGTCAGGAAAACGGAAAATCTGGCCTTCCTGTTTTTAATGACCCAAAGGGAGTTATCCATTACATTAAATGCCACAGCAACTCACAAAATATAAAGGATTTAAGGCAGAGACAATATATCATCCAAACTTTTCATACAAATAGATTAATAGTCCAGGTACCAAGCAAAATACTAATAGAGAATAATCCTGACACCTGTCCCGAGGACTGATGAAGAAACTACACTGAGTGGAAGTTTAATCACTGATTTCCTATGGCACAGCCAGTTTCCTAATGAGACCACATGATTACACGTGAGAGAATTCATATCCTTGGCTAATACATAATTATATCTGGAAGCATAACTGCTAAACTAGGAAACAATCATTTCAAGAGGATACTTTTTGCACACAAAATAGATATATTTAACAAGGGGGACTCTGGATTCCTATTTACAGATTTAATATCATAGATTCAATTTAAGAAATATCTAAAAGCCCCAATAAACTATTTTACTTTATGTAACAATAATTTTTTAAAATTTATTTTATACTGGATTGTAGTTGATTTGGGCTCCCCAGGTGGTGCTAGTCGTAAAGAACTGCCTGCCAATGCAGGAGACATAAGATACAGGAGTTCGATCCCTGGGTTGGGAAGATCTGCTGGAGGAGGGCACGGCAACTCACTCTAGTATTCATGCCTGGAGAATCCCATGGAGAGAGGTTCTTGGTGGGCTACAGTCCATAGGGTCACACAGAGTCAGACACAACTTTAATGACTTAGCATGCACGCACATAGTTGATTAACAAGTTTGTGTTAGTTTCAGGTGTATAACAAAGTGACTCAGTTATACATGTACATGTATCTATTCTTATATAAATTCTTTTCCCATTTAGATTACTGCAGAATACTGAGCAGAGTTCCCTGTGCTATTCAGTAGATCCTTGTTGGTTATCTATTTTAAAAATTAGCAATGTGTATATGTCAATCTCAAACACCCAATCTATCTGTCCCACCCCTACTCCCCTGTGCTAACTGTAAGTTTCATTCTCTGAGAGTCTGTTTCTGTTTTGTGAATAAAAGATCGTTTGTATGTTTTTTTTTTAAGAGTCTACACATAAGCGGTAACATATGATATCTTTGTCTGACTTACTTCACTTATGATAATCTCCAGGTCCATTCATGGTGCTACAAATGGCATATTTCATTCTTTTTTAATGACAGAGTAATATTCCACTATAGTGTATATATGTATCACATCTTTATCCATTTGTCTGCTGATGGACATTTAGGTTGCTCTGCTCCCATGTCTTGCCTATTATAAACAGTACTGCCATGAACATTGGGGTACATACATCCTTTCAAACTTTTTAATCTGGATATATACCCAGGATTGGGATTGCTGGATCATATGGTAGCTCTATTTTTAGTTTTATAAGGAACCTCCATACTGTTCTCCATAGTAGCTGTACCAATTTACATTCCCATCTACAGCATAGGAGGGATCCTTTTTCTCTACACTTTCTCCAACATTTATTGTTTGTAGACTTTTTGATGATGGCCATTCTGACTGGTGTGAAGTGATATCTCATTGTAGTTTTGATTTGCGTTTTTGGATAATTAGCAATGTTAGCATCTTTTCATGTGTCCCTTGGCCATCTGTTTGTCAGTTTTGGAGAAATGTCTATTTAGGTCTTCTGTTCATTTTTTGATTGGATTTTTTTTTTTATACTGAGCCATATCTCAACATTCAAGAAATGAAGATCATGGCATCCAGTCTCATCACCTCCAGTCCCATGGCAAATAGATGGGGAAAAAAAGGAAACAGTGACAGACTTCACTTTTTGGACTCCAAAATCACTGCAGGTGGTGACTGCAGCCATGAAATTAATAGACACTTGCTCCTTGGAAGAAAAGCTATGACCAACTTAGACAGCTTATTAAAAAGGAGAGACATTACTTTGCCTACAAAGGTCCAGCTACTCAAACTTATGGTTTTTCCAGTAGTCATGTATAGATCTCAAGAGTTGAACTATAAAGAAAGCTGAGCACCGAAGAATTGATGCTTTTGAACTGTGATGTTGGAGAAGACTCTTAAGAGTCCCTTGGGCTGCAAGAAGATCAAACCAGTCCATCCTAAAGGAAATCAGTCCTTAATATTCATTGGAAGGACAGTTACTAGAGCTGGAGCTCCGATACTTTGGCCATCTGATGCGAAGAACTGACTCATTGGAAAAGATCCTGATGCTGGGAAAGACTGAAGGCAGGAGGAGAAGGGGATGACAGAGGATGAGATGGTTGGATGGCATCACTGACTCTATGGACATGAGTTTGAGCAAGCTCCAGGAGTTGGTGATGGACAGGGAAGCCTGGCGTGCTGCAGTCCATGGGGTTGCAAAGAGTCAGATAAGATTGAGTGACTGAACTGAACTGACATGAACTGTGCTTCCATAGGTAGGTTTTTTCCTAAGTATTTTATCCTTTTTATATTGTGTGCATACATGCTCAGTTTTGTCTAAATCTTTGCAAACCTTGGGACTCTAGCCCACCAGGCTCCTCTGTCCATGGGATTTCCCAAGCCAAAACACTGGAGGGGGTTGCCATTTCCTTCTCCAGGGTTATCTTCCTGACCTACAGATCAAACCCGCATCTCCTGCATTGGCAGGTGGATTCTTTTGCCACTGAGCCACCTGGAAAGCAATTATTCTTTTTGATGCAATGGTAAATGGAATTAAAAAATTTTTTTTCTGTCTGATCTTTAGTTATAAGTGTATAGAAATGCAACAGATTTCTGTGTATTAATTTTGATGAAACTTTAGCCAGACTCATTAAAAAAAAAAAAAAAGGAGGAGAGGGCTCAAATTAATATACTTAACAATATAAAAGGAGAAGTTACAATGGACTCCACAGAAACACAAAGGATCATAAGAGACTACTACAAGAAATTATATGCTAATAAAATGAACAACCTAGGATAAATTGACAGATTCTTAGAAAGGTACAATCTCCTAAGTATGAACCAAGAAGAAAGAGAAAATATGAACAGATCAACCATGAGTACTGAAGTTGAATATGATTTTACAACTCCCAACAAACAGAAGTCCAGGACCACATGGCTTCATAGAAAAATTCTATTATACATTTAGAAAAGAGTGGATTCCTATCCTTCTGAAACTACCTATTTTTCTGAAATTATTCCAAAAAATTTCAGAGGAATGAATACTCCCAAACTCATTCTATGAGGCATCATCACCCTGATAACAAAACCTAACAGATACAACAAAAAAATAAATTATAGGCCAATATCACTGTTGAACACTGCTGAGGAAATTAATAGAAATAGTCTTGTTCAGGCTTCAGAGGCAACGATAGGCTTTTGACTGAACAGAGACCCTAAAAGGAGTTACATGCTAAGCTGCTGACCAGCAAAAATGGGAAAACTAGGTCTTGAGAACCAACACATAAGGAAGGGAGTAAGTCACAGGGAAGGGAGTAAGTCATGGAGCTTTCTGGTCCTTGAGAATTTGGCTAGTTCCTGAGATTAGCAAACATTCTGAGACTTTGAACTAGAGATACAAGCATTTAGCATAATAGCCAGAGCTGCATCTTTGCATGTAAGCTGATGATTATCAGCTTGCAGCTTGGCAATAAAAGCAGGATTCCTCTGGATGGCACTCGGTCTCACCCATGGGATGGAAGCACTGTCCAGGATTTTCTAATTGGGAACTCCATGTTGCTATTTGAGGGATCTCCCAGCATTTCTTAAACCAGGGATACATGTTCCTCCAATTTGGTGATGTGCCTTTGATTTCTTGGTGTGTTGCTTATGTATCTTTTAATTGGAAACTCAAGTTTGAATCTGTATGTGCTTCCCCAGTTTGGTGATACATAAATCTGTTTCTTGATATTCTAGTTGCATATTGGGAACTATTTTTCCAATTTGGCAATGTGTGTAAATATATCTATAGTGTCTATATATGTGTGTGTGTGTATATATATACACATATACATATATATATATATAAAATTTGTTGTTGTTGTACAGTCGCTCAACCATGTCTGACTCTTTGTGACCCCATGTTCTGAAGCATGCCAGGCTTCCCTGTCTTTCACCATCTCCCAGAGCTTGTTCAAACTGATGTCCATTAAGTTAGTGATGCCATATAACCATCTCATTCTCTGTCATCCCCTTCTCCTCCTGCCTTCAGTCTTTCCCAGCATCAGGGTCTTTTATAATGAGTCAGTTCATCATGTCAGGTGGCTAAAATATTGGAGCTTCAGCTTCAGCATCAGTCCTTCCAATGAATATTCAGGGCTGATTTCCTTTAGTATTGACTGGTTGGATCTCCTTGCAGTCTAAGGGACTCTCAAGAGTCTTCTCCAACACCACAGTGCAAAAGATCAATTCTTCTGTGCTCAGGCTTCTTTATGGTCCAACTCTCACATCCATACATGACTACTAGAAAAACCATAGTTTGATTATATGGACCATTGTTGGCAGTGTAATGTCTCTGTTTTTTCATACACTAAGTTTGTCATAGCTTTTCTTCCCAGGGGCAAGTGTCTTTTAATTTCATGGCTGTAGTCACTGGCCACAGTGATTTTAAAGCCCCTCAAAATAAAGTTTTTCACTGTTTCCACTGTTTCCCCCTCTATTTGCCATGAAGTGATGTGACCAGATGCCATGATCTTAGTTTTCTGAATGTTGAGTTTTAAGTCAGCTTTTTTACTCTCCTCCTTCGCCTTCATCAAGAGGCTCTTTAGTTCCTCTTCACTTTCTGCCATAAGGGTGGTGTCATCTGCATACATTAGGTTACTGATATTTCTCCCAGAATTCTTGATTCCATATCATGCTTCATCCAGCCTGGCATTTCGCATAATGTACTCTGCATATAAGTTTAATAAACAGGGTGACAATATACAGCCTTGATGTACTCCTTTCCCAATTTTGAACCAGTCTTTTGTTCCATGTCCAGTTCTAACTGTTGTTTCCTGACCTGCATACAGATTTCTCAGGAGGCAGGTAAGGTGGTCTGGTATTCCCATCTCTATAAGACTTTCGACAGTTTATTGTGATCTACACAGTCAAAGGCCTTAGCATAGTTAATGAAGCAGAAGTAGATGTTTTTCTGGAGTTCTCTTGCTCTTTGTATGATTCAAAGGATGTTGGCAATTTGATCACTCATTCTTCTGCATATATATATACACAATTTGATAACTGGTTCCTCTGCTATATCACTTACTATATTACTTGTCCTCATACTGTAATTTACTATTAACAGAATAAACTTCCTTATTTCTCATTTACTAAAGTGTAAAGTTATTTTGCTAGTGAATCCCCTGAACTTGAAAATGAAAGTCTTTCAGCAGATCATGAATCTTTCAGCAGAACAAATGTAGACACAAAAGTACTCAACAAAATACTAGCAAACCAAACTCAGTAACACATTAAAAGGGTCATAACCCATGATCAAGTTGAATTTACCCCAGGGATACAAGGATTTTTCAATATATGCAAATCAATCAGTGTGACATCAAAAAATGAAGAATAAAAACCATATGATCATATCAACAGATGGAGAAAAGTCTTCTGACAAAATTCAACATCCATTTACGATAAAACTCTCTAGAAAGTGGACATAGAGAAAACATAGCTCAACAAAATAAAGGCCACATATGACAAACTGATAGCTAACACCATACCAACAGTGAAAAGCTAAAAGCATTTTCTCTAAGATTAGGAACAAGACAAGGATGCCCTCTCTTGTCACTTTTATTCAGTACAGTTTTGGAAGTGCTAGCCATGGCAATCAGAGAAGAAAAGCAAATAAAAGGAATTCAAATTGGAAAAGAAGAAGTAAAACTGTCACTATTTGCAGATGATGTAATACTATACATAGAAAATCCTAAAGATGACACCAGAAAACTACTAGAGCTCATAAATGAATTCAGTAAAGTTGCAGATACAAAATTAATACACAGAACCTGTTGTATTTCTATACACTGACAATGGAAAAATAAAGTCAGTCAAAAAAGACAGTATATACGATGCTTTGTGAAGGAAGCATTTGCTAAGCTTCAACTCTAAAAAGTTTATTAAATTTTGGAAAAAGTAGACAATATTGATTTTCCTAAGGATGATTCAAATTCCTAATGTTGCACATGCAAAGACTAGAAGAAACTGAAATCTGCCAATCATTGCTATCATCATCTTTAAGGCAGTTCATTCTTAGACTGTTGAGCTCAGAAGCTGCACACTCTTGGAAACACTTTCAAACATTTTTTATTTCAAATCCTATTTTGAGGAAAGTTGCTTCTCAAATTCAAGCTTTTAAATAAAATCAGTGTCAAGTAATATATATTTTCTCAAATGCAAATTGAGAATTAGGAGACTGTAAGGAACACCAATGAATATTTAACTAAAAGTTCTCTCTGTAATATCAGTCAGCTTGATGGCATTTTGTATGTGCATGTGAATGGGTCTTGTTTGAAGAGGGCCTTATAAAATGGACAGAGAGACTTAGATGCTAAGTATCATGAGAACTTTAAACAGTGTGACCAGTGAGAAATCACTTTTAATCTTATATCCTATAATAACATTCCAGGAGGGAATTTTACACTTGAATGCAGCAAGAGCTATGGTTTACAGTGAGCAAAAAGTTGATTGCAACCTTCCAACTTGAAACTCAAAACAAAATTTTAGACATCAGAGTCACTGGATTTTAGAACAGCTAAGAACCCTAATTATATACTTTAACTCCTCCCTTCCACCTTTCTCCTGTTCCTTTCTTAAGAAGTAATTGAGTACGTTATATATTCAAGCCACTGACTTCATTTTACAGCTAAAGAAACTGATATTGAAAAAGATAAAATTGTTCCCCCAAAGCAATCTGTCTGAGCTGGGCATGTCTTGATGACCATCACAAAATTTAGTTTGACAGTCTGTTCTTGTTTGGATATGTCGTGTTGTTGTTTAATCACTGTTGTGTCCAACCCTTTGCAACCCCGTGGACTATAACATGCCAGGCTTCTCTGTCCTCCACATCTCCTAGAGTTGACTCAAATTTATGCCCATTGAGTCAGTGATACTATATAATCATCTCATCCTCTGTTACATTAAAAATTAGAATTTATGAACCTCAATATAAAACAGCGGCAAAGATTAAAATATAGAAATATGTTAGGAAAGAAAAGAATAGTTTATGATATTAAAATAATTTCCAAACAACCAGTGACAACACAACCTGAGGCAGATCAATAGAGATACATTCTTGATCTGATGTATATAATAGAGTTTTGGTGTATAACTTTTCATAGAACAAACATTTACCTTCTAAATTTATTTCCTGTGCCTCTTTTATTTCTCAAAAATTCCTGACTGACCAGCTGTTTTCATTTTTTTTTTCCCTGAAAGGGTGTAAACTATCTTTATCACTTGAAAAGATATATTTATAATGTCTAGGTTTTAACAAAAAGAAAATAGAATGCTTAATTTCAGCATTAGGAGAACTTAGCTAGTGTTGTTTGATTGTTTACAGGTTTATATCATCTTATCAGTATCAATACTATCAAACTGGACTGTGTCACTCCCCAGAGTGTATGAGAATGCTTACTGGAGATCAGCAAGAAGATTTTAGAACTTCATTTATATTTTTAAATTTGATCCTTTTCTAATTTCTATTTTATGTATATGTGTTAGCTTCAAAATACCTAATTCTCTTTATAGGGTATAATAAAGGTAAATGAGTCATAAAAATGTAGAGTAGTTTATGGGTTAAGTGTAAAGTTGCCAGGGCCAGGATGAATCTAAAGTTTAAAATAGCTCTGTCACTTACCACTTGCCTGTGTGATACTTGGCTAAATTTATAAACCTTTCTTTGCCTCAAATTCCTTATCTGAAAATACTGGTGATAGTACATAATAATATTTCTCATTTTATAGGATCACCATAAACTTTAAGTGAGTAAATACGTATGAATTATGTAGTATAGCACTTGGCAAGTAATAAATATCTGATACATATTAGTTACCAAGAGCAATAACTGCTATGCATACATACTTTGTAAATAGTATAAAAACTTTTAAATTTTTATAAATGTAAACAATTAAATATATATAGAGATGTAAATAGATAAGTGAAAGTGTTAGTTGCTCAGTCATGTCTGACTCTTTGCAACCCATGGACTATAGCCCTCCAGGCTCCTCTGTCCATTGAATTCTCCAGGCAAGAATACTAGAGTGGATAGCCATTCCCTTCTCCAGGGGATCATCTCGATTCAGGGATCAAACCTGTGGCTCCTGTATTGCAGGCAGATTCTTTGCAGTGCAGTCTGAATAACCAATCTGCAAGCCTACACAGGTAAGACAATATGTATTTATGTTAAAACTGAACATCTATTGAATTAAGTTCTATGTTAGAACTGGAGGGAATTCACAATTAGTAAGACACAAACTTTGTCTTTTAGGGGTTTAAGGTCTTACGGAAGTCAACAATAGTGTCCAAGGAAGACTTAAAAGTGGCTGAAAAATGTTTCCACCTTAGATTACACATGTTGTTTTGTAACTTTCTTTTATTGGTAAAATTTTTACAGACCATTGTGCTTGTGTGTTCAGTTGGTAAGCTGTGTCTGACTCTTTATGACCCCATGGACTGTAGCCTTCCAGGCTCCGCTCCTTTGCCCATGGAATTCTCCAAGCAAGAATACTGGAATGGTTAGCCACTCCCTTCTCCAGGAGATCCTCTCGATTCAGGGATCAAATCTGGGTTTCCTGCAACACAGGCAGATTCTTTACTGTCTGAGCCATGAGGGAAGGCCAAAGATCCATCAAGGTAAAATGTGTCGAATAGTTAAAAGTAGGACTATTCTAGGTGAGATGAGGTTGAGGTAGCCCATGAGAGTTCTATGAAACATAATTTCAAATTTTAATATTGTGAGGTTGAAATTTCAATGGATTGAACTGCCGTTTCATTACTCTAAAAAACAGAACTTTTGAAAAAGAAATGTTTTCAACAGGCACTAATAATATTTGCCTTCTCCCTCTCTGCTGTCCTTATTCACATATAAATGGGTTGATGGTAGCGATGAAATACTATCTTAATGCACACACAGTACAAGAACAACTAGCTGTATTAGCAGTTACTAACTTTCCAAAAGGAGAGGGCAAGGGCACCCCACTCCAGTACTGTTGCCTGGAAAATCCCATGGGTGGAGGAGCCTGGTGGGCTGCAGTCCATGGGGTCGTGAAGAGTTGGACACGACTGAGTGACTTTACTTTCACTTTTCACTTTCATGCACTGGAGAAGGAAATGGCAGCCCACTCCAGTGTTCTTGCCTGGAGAATCCCAGGGACGGGGGAGCCTCATGGGCTGCTGTCTATGGGGTTGCACAGAGTCGGACACGACTGAAGCGACTTAGCAGCAGCAGCAGCAGCAGCAACTTTCCAAAAGTTCCCAGTCTACTAATTGAAGTCACATTTTTGTCTGCCACATAGAGTGTGGGCCAACTTTCAGAGCCTCAATAATGCAGCCCATCAAATCAAGCTCCAGCCTGTGTAGGCCTAAGCATATCAAAACAAGAAGAGATAAAGAGGCAGCTTGAATGGCCAGTCTCTCAGACATCTGTGCACGGAGTCACATTAAAAGCCCATCAGCAAGTAATGCACATATGTTGCAGTCATATAAGAAGCAGCAGGAGTTGAAACAGGCATGTGGCCCTTCAGCCCAAGATTCCCATGTCCTTTCAAGGTTCAGTGAATTAATACCCTGCTACAACTAGACTAATTTGATTTACAGTCAGAACAACAAAGACTCAAAGCACTTCAACCCTCATAAAATTCCTAACAGATGCAAAGAAAAAAAAAAATCGTTAATATCCCTATACTCAGGACACCATAAACTGAGTCAGAACTCTGCAATGCAAATTAGCACTTGAAAATAGTTAAAGCACAGAGTATGAACATCAAATTAGACACATATTTCTATTTATGCTATTGATTTATTCATGATCATGTAACACATTGTTTTCTAAATCTCAAAATTTCTTCTTTGGAGGAGAAAATAAATATTTGCAAAGTATATACCATGGTCATCTTGGTAGAAGCCTCACCATAACTTTGGGAGCCAGAGATTATTTTTACCAAGTTCAATGAGATAAAACGACATGCCCAAAGTCATAGGACTTCCAACAATCAGCAGCAGATTATGACACTTGTTTGGCAGGAGCTAAAGCTCAGGCTTCTCTACAAGTATAGTCAAAATTACCTGTTTAGTTAGATGCTTCAAAGGGCAAAAGTTTAACTGTTCTAGTGATGAGACTATGTCTGGCATTATTGTTGATGTGGTGTTTAATTAGTAGGTGTATCCCACAAGAGAGCCTAATATTTGAGAACATGAGGTCATAAAAAGCTACCTTTGGAAATGTTCATGTTACTAAAAACTGTAATAATAATAAAACCATCATTTCTTGAATGCTTTTTGTAATCCAGGAACTGTTCCAAACAAACACTTAAGAATACATGATTTCACTAAACCTTGATAAGAAGCCTTATTATTTTCCACCTTCTACAAATTAAACACTTAGAAGTTGAGCAACTTGCCACGTTCGTATGACCAGTGAATGACAGAAACAGCCTTAGTACTAAAAACTTAGAAGCACATTCCTTTAGTGAATAATGAAAAATTCCTTACACTGAGTGACAATTTACCTTTTGTATTTATTAAGATTGACTCAGTTCAGTTCTGTTGAGTCGCTCAGTCATGTCCGACTCTTTGTGAACCCATGAATCGCAGCACGTCAGGCCTCCTTGTCCATCAACAACTCCCAGAGTCTACTCAAACTCATGTCCATCGAGTCGGTGATACAATCCAGCCATCTCATCCTCTGTTGTCCCCTTCTCCTCCTGCCCCCAACCCCTCCCAGTATCAGAGTCTCTTCCAATGAGTCAACTCTTCACATGAGGTGGCCAAAGTACTGGAGTTTCAGCTTTAGCATCATTCCTTCCAATGAACACCCAGGACAGATCTCCTTTAGAATGGACTGGCTGGATCTCCTTGCAGTCCAAGGGACTCTCAAGAGTCTTCTCCAACACCACAGTTCAAAATCATCAGTTCTTCAGTGCTCAGCTTTCTTCACAGTCCAACTCTCACATACATACATGACTACTGGAAAAACTATAGCTTTGACTAGATGGACCTTTGTTAGTAAAGTAATGTCTCTGTTTTTTAATATGCTATCTAGGTTGGTCATAACTTTCCTACCAAGGAGTAAGCATCTTTTAATTTCATGGCTGCAATCACCATCTGCAGTGATTTTGGAGCCCAAAAAAATAAAGTCTGACACTGTTTCCACTGTTTCCCCATCTATTTGCCATGAAGTGATGGGACCAGATGCCATGATCTTCGTTTTCTGAATGTTGAGCTTTAAGTCAACTTTTTCACTTTCCTCTTTCACTTTCAACAAGAGGCTTTTTAGTTCCTCTTCACTTTCTGTTATTAGAGTGGTGTCATCTGCATATCTGAAGTTATTGATATTTCTCCCGGCAATCTTGATTCCAGGTTTTGCTTCTTCCAGCCCAGCATTTCTCATGATGTACTCTGCATACAAGTTAAATAAGAAGGGTGACAATATATGGCTTTGGCGTACTCCCTTTCCTATTTGGAACCAGTCTGTTCTTCCATGTCCAGTTTTAACTGTTGCTTCCTGACCTGCATACAGGTTTCTCAAGATGCCTCTTGAGAAGGTCAGGTGGTCTGGTATTCCCATCTCTTTCAGAATTTCCACAGTTTATTGTGATCCACACAGTCAAAGGCTTTGCCATAGTCAAGAAAGCAGAAATAGATGTTTTTCTGGAACTCTCTTGCTTTTTCCATGATCCAGCGGATGTTGACAATTTGATCCATGGTTCCTCTGCCTTTTCTAAAACCAGCTTGAACATCAGGAAGTTCACGGTTCACATATTGCTGAAGTCTGGCTTGGAGAATTTTGAGCATTACTTTACTAGCATGTGAGATGAGTGCAATTGTGCGGTAGTTTGAGCATTCTTTGGCATTGCCTTTCTTTGGTTTTTGGAATGAAAACTGATCTTTTCCAGTCCTGTGGCCACTGCTGAGTTTTCCAAATTTGTTGGCATATTGAGTACAGCACTTTCACAGCATCATCTTTCAGGATTTGAAATAGCATCACCTCCACTAGTTTTGTTCATACTGATGCGTTCTAAGGCCCACTTGACTTCACATTCCAGGATGTCTGGCTCTAGGTGAGTAATCACACCATCGTGATTATCTGGGTCATGAAGATCTTTTTTGTACAGTTCTTCTGTGTATTCTTGCCACCTCTTCTTAATATCTTCTGCTTATGTTAGGTCCTTACCATTTCTGTCCTTTATCGAGCCCATCTTTGCATGAAACATTCCCTTGGTATCTCTAATTTTCTTGAAGAGATCTCTAGTCTTTCCCATTCTGTTGTTTTGCTATTTCTTTGCGTTGATCACTGAGGAAGGCTTTCTTATCTCTCCTTGCTATTCTTTGGAACTCTGCATTCAGATGCTTATATCTTTCCTTTTCTGCTTTGCTTTTCATTTCTCTTCTTTTCACAGCTATTTGTAAGGCTTCCTCAGACAGCCATTTTGCTTTTTGCCTTTCTTTTTCTTGGGGATGGTCTTGATCCCTGTCTCCTATACAATGTCACGAACCTTGGTCCATAGTTCATTAGGCACTCTATCAGATCTAGTCCCTTAAATCTATTTCTCACTTCCACTGTATAATCATAAGGGATTTGATTAGGTCATACCTGAATGGTCTTGTGGTTTTCCCTACTTTCTTCAATGTAAGTCTGAATTTGGCAATAAGGAGCTCATGATCTGAGCCACAGTCAGCTCCTGGTCTTGTTTTTGCTGACTGTATAGAGCTTCTCCATCTTTGGCTGCAAAGAGTATAATCAATCTGATTTCAGTGTTGACCATCTGGTGATGTCCATGTGTAGAATCTTCTCTTGTGTTGGAAGAAGGTTTTGCTATGATTAGTGCATTCTCTTAGTAAAACTCTACTAGTGTTTGCCCTGCTTCATTCTGTACTCCAAGGCCAAATTTGCCTGTTACTCCAGGTGTTTCTTGACTTCCTACTTTTGCATTCCAGTCCCCTATAATGAAAAGGACATCTTTTGGGGGTGTTAGTTCTAAAAGGTCTTGTAGGTCTTCAAGGAACCGTTCAACTTCAGCTTCTTCAGTGTTACTGATTGGGGCATAGGCTTGGATTACCATGATATTGAATGGTTTGCCTTGGAAATGAACAAAGATCATTCTGTCGTTTTGGGGATTGCATCCAAGTACTGCATTTTGGACTCTTTTGTTGACCATGATGGCTACTCCATTTCTCCTAAGGGATTCCTGCCCACAGTAGTAGATACAATGATCATCTGAGTTAAATTCACCCATTCTAGTCCATTTTAGTTCACTGATTCCTAGAATGTCGACGTTCACTCTTGCCATCTCCTATTGATTAGAAAGTATTAATTGACAAAGAGACAGAGTGTAGGAGTTTTCCCTGGTGTCTCAGTGGTAAAGAAACCAACCATCTGCCAAAACAGGAGATCCCTCGGTTTGATCCTGAGTTTGATCCCTCAGTCAGGAAGATCTCCTGGAAAAGGAAATGGCAACCCACTCTAGTATTCTTGCCTGGGAAATCCCATGGCCAGAGGAGCCTGGTGGGATACATGTCATTATATGAGTTAGTAATAAGTCAGGCATGACTTAGTAACTAAACAACAACAATGACACGGAGACTAAGAAACATTTAAAGCAACAGACACAGATGAATTCAAATTTAACATAATATAATGTATAACTGGTGAACTGTGACTTCTATATGGATTTTGAAAGAATAGGGATGGCCAGCCACCTTCCTTGGGTCCTCTTCTTCTCTGACCTCAGATCCAGCAATGGTGGATTGAGTCTATCTTACGGTTCTAATCTCTCCTCCTTCCTGCATCTCATCTCCCTGCTATAGCTGGGAAAAGGATAATGTCACATGTCAAGGCTTGTTGTCTTAAACATATCAGCAAAATTGCTATGCCATATAAGGAAAAATATTCATGGGTTTCAGGGATTAGGGTGTGGAAATCTCTGGGGCATAGAAGGGTGTGTATTTTTCTGCCTATCATATGCCTATACTGATACAACACAGATGAATCTCAAATTATTACCCTAAATGAAAATGCAACATATCGCATGATTCCATTTACATGATATGTGGAAAAGGCAAAAGTATAGATGCAGAAAACAAATCAGTGGTTTCCAGGGACGGAGGATGAGAGGAGAAGATTCACTACAAAGCAGCTTGAGGCAACTTTTGGAGCGATGGAAACATCTTGGATCTTTCTTGTGGTGGTAGTTATACTACTAAACACATTTGTCAAAATTCACAGAACTGAACTCTAAAATTTTACTGTATGTAAGTCATACTGTAATAAACATGATTCAAAAAAATTAAGAAAAGAAAAATATACTATTGCTTCACCAAGGCATTTTAAATATCGAGATGCTAGAATTTTAGAATTATAGGGTAATTTTATTAACATAGTGAGACCAGGTCCCTAATTTTCAGAGATTTCCTGATTTCAAACATTCTCCTAGATATTTTCTGATTTCAAACATTGTTCCCATGGAACTTCAATTATGTCAACATTTTAGCACGCAAAATATATTTCTTATACCCAGGAAAAAAATCCCATCATATTATCAGTTGTTCCATTCTGGGATTCGATACATAACTGTCATCAATTTCAAAGGTTACATAGCCTATTCCCATAATTTTTAAAGAAGAAAAAGCCAGTGAGATCGAATAATTTGCTTGAGGTCACGTATCTCATTAGTTTGAGAGCCAGAAGTAGAATTCAGGTCTCCTAGCTCCAGTCTAATACTCTTTCAGTGAACTAAAGGATGCATACAGATCTAAGAGAAATTGTAATTGTTTCTGTCAATCCCTATATTTAAGCATTAATGAGATACCTGTGCAATTAAACACATTGTGAATGGCATTGGAGTTAGCACACACAATTGGAAACAATTTTAGCAGTTACCTTTACTTTTTAAGATACGTGTACTGCTCTTGGGGCTTCCCTGGTAGCTCAGTTGGTAAAGAATCTGCTTGCAGGGCAGGAGACCTGGGTTCGAGCCCTTGGTTGGAAAGGTCCCTTGGAGAAGGAAATGGCAAACCACTCCAGTATCTTTGCCTGGAAAATGCCATGGACAGAGGAGCCTGATGGGCTGTAGCCCATGAGATCACAAAGAGTTGGGCACGACTGAGCAGCTAACACTTTCACTTTCACTGCTCTTGGACCTTGGAGGAATAACGTTAGCGTTAGACTTAGGACTCGGTCAAACTTTTGGTGTTGGCTTTACCAAAGTGTTATAGGAATAGGTTGGGGACAGTAGCTTTGGCACAGAGCACAGAAATTGAAAAGGCAGAGACAGTGCTATATTGCATAGTTTAATGAGGACAGCCAGATCATTGCATGAATGGCAGTTTGTTGTCTTCAAAATACCTCTTCTCAAAGATGCAATTCAACAGAGGACTCTTAATCGAGACCGAGAATAGGGCTTGTTTACCTATTGAAGTCCTTCAAACATCTGTTCCCCTTCTGTTTCTTGTGGTTAAAAATCCTGTTTCATCATGGCAGGACATTGAAACTCAGGGAGTACTTTTGGCTAGCTTCAAGTAATAAACAGATTTTTACAGTACTGAATTATAGTATGATCTGATTGACAGCACCAATAATGGGATGTACTTTGTCTTGCAGCTGCCAATCTGTGGCATAAAAGCTCATTTAATCACATTTCTTAGGATGAATGAGTTTAGGTTGCTTTAATTTTTACTACTTTAAAGCCAATTTTAATAATTTAAAAAATCCATGCATTTGCACTCATTCATACCCTTCTCCCACTCAAACTAAAACATTCACTTTGATTAAAGAAATGCTTAACCAAGAGTTGAACATGAATTATTCCATGTGTTTGTTTATATCTGTCCTGAGAAAATACCCAAGCAAATTGCCTACTGAAATTTTAGAATAAAAAATCTGAGATTTGCTTGGGAAGTGAAACATTTGGCAAACATGTTGTCACAGTAAGCAATAGAAGGCTTCCTTGGCAGTTCATTGGTAAAGAAATTGCTTATAATGCAGGAGACCTGGGTTCAATCCCTGGGTTGTGAAGATCCCCTGGAGAAGGGCATGGCAACCTACTCCAGTATTCTTGCCTGGAGAATTGCCATGGACATACAAGCCTGGTGGGCCAGTCCATGGGGTCTCAAAGAGTCAGACACAACCGAGCAACTAAGCACACACAACCCAAAAGCCTAATGTGTTCTAAGTAGAGAAAACCAACTGCTGATAGCCAAGAAGAAACTACCTAAAAGACATATAGAAGCTAGTTTGATAGAGACTGAAAGTTCAGTCAGTTCAGTTCAGTTGCTCAGTCGTGTCTGACTCTTTGCAACCCCATGAATCACAGCATGCCAGGCCTCCCTGTCCATCACCAACTCCCGGAGTTCAGTCAAACTCACGTCCATCGAGTCAGTGATGCCATCCAGCCATCTCATCCTCTGCCGTCCCCTTCTCCTCCTGCCCCCAATCCCTCCCAGCATCAGAGTCTTTTCCAATGAGTCAACTCTTTGCATGAGGTAACCAGAGTACTGGAGTTTCAGCTTTCCCATCATTCCTTCCAAAGAAATCCCAGGGCTGATCTCTTTCAGAATGGACTGGTTGGATCTCCTACAGTCCAAGGGACTCTCAAGAGTCTTCTCCAACACCACAGTTCAAAAGCATCAATCCTTCTGCACTCAGCTTTCTTCACAGTCCAACTTTGAGACTAAAAGTTAGGAAGCCTGAATTCAAGTTTAGTCTACCATCAGTCATAATATTCCATACGATATGTAAAAAATTTGTGTGCTGTATTAAATAAGGCTCTGGTTGCAAGAAACCAAAAAGTCAACTGTCCGTTGGGCAAAGAAAATGTATTAGAAATATATTAGGAGATGACAAACTCAATGAGAATGATGGAGATGCAGATCTCAAAAATAGGAACATTATGGGTAGAGCCAGAATAGAAACTATAGCAAGTATCTACTCAACATGATCAGATACCAAACATCAATTCTATTATTGCTCTGCTTCATATTGAATCCGCATATTGGATGCATATGCTCAGCTTCTGTCAGGACATCAAACCAGTTAGGTAGGGAAGATTACCCTCAGTCAAGCACATCCACCAAAGAAGAGAGAATTTTCCCAAAGGTATTTCAGTTGATATTATGATGAGAAATCCTTCACACATCCATCTATAAGATTTATTTTGTAAATAAAGTTAAATAACATCTCTCTGATGGCTTTTCATTTCAGTTCATTTCAGTCACTCAGTCATGTCTGATTCTTTGGGAACCCATGAACCACAGCACACCAGGCCTCCCTGTCCATCACCAACTCCCAGCGTTTACCCAAACTCATGTCCATTGAGTCGATGATGCTATCCAGCCATCTCATCCTCTGTCATCCCCTTCTCCTCCTGCCTTCAATCTTTCCCAGCATCAGGGTCTTTTCAAATGAGTCAGTTCTTCGCATCAGGTGGCCAAAGTACTGGAGTTTCAGCTTCAACATCAGTCCTTCCAATGAACACTCAGGACTGATCTCCTTTAGGATGGACTAATTGGATCTCCTTGCAGTCCAAGGGACTCTCAAGAGTCTTCTCCAACACCACAGTTCAAAAGCATCAATTCTTCAGTGCTTAGCTTTCATTATAGTCCAACTCTCACATCCATACATGACTACTGGAAAACCCATAGCCTTGATTAGACAGACCTTTGTTGGCAAAGTAATGTCTCTGCTTTTTAATATGCTGTCTAGGTTGGTCATAACTTTCCTTCCAAGAAGTAAGCATCTTTAAATTTCATGGCTGCAGTCACCATCTGCAGTGATTTTGGAGCCCCAAAAATTAAAAGTCTGCCACTGCTTCCACTTTTTCTCCATCTATTTGCCATGAAGTGATAGGACCGGATGCTAAGCCAACTTTTTGACTCTCCTCTTTCACTTTCATCAAGAGGCTTTTTAGTTCTTCACTTTCTACCATAAGTGTGGTATCATCTGCATATCTGAGGTTACTGATATTTCTCCTGGCAATCTTGATTCCAGTGTGTGCTTGATGTACTCTGCATATACGTTAAATAATCACAGTGACAATATATAGCCTTGATGTAATCCTTTTCCTATTTGGAACCAGAGTCTGTTGTCCCATGTCCAGTTCTACCTGTTGCTTCTTGACCTGCATACAGGTTTCTCAAGAGGCAGGTCAGATGGTCTGGTTTTCTCATCTCTTGAAGAATTTTCCACAGTTTATTGTGATCCACACAGTCAAAGGCTTTGCCAGTCAATAAAGCAGAAATGAAAAATTTTCTGGAACTCTCTTGCTTTTTTGATGATCCAGTAGATGTTGGCAATTTGATCTCTGGTTCCTCTGCCTTTTCTAAAACCAGCTTGAATGTCTAGAAGTTCACAGTTCATGTATTGCTGAAGCCTGGCTTGGAGAATTTTGAGCATTACTTTACTAGCATGTGAGATGAGTGCAATTGTGTGATAGTTTGAGCATTCTTTGGCATTGCCATTCTTAGGGATTGGAATGAAAACTGACCTTTTCCAGTCCTGTGGCCACTGCTGAGTTTTCCAAATTTGCTGGCATATTGAATGCAGCACTTTCACAGCATCATCTTTTAGGATTTGAAATAGCTCAACTGGAATTCCATCCCCTCCACTAGCTTTGTTAATAGTGATGCTTTCTAAGGCCTACTTGACTTCACATTCCAGGATGTCTGGCTCTAGGTGAGTGATCACACCATCATGATCATCTGGGTACTGCAGATTTTTTTTGTGTACAGTTCTTCTGTGTATTCTTGCCACCTCTTCTTAATACCTTCTGCTTCTGTTAGGTCCATATCATTTCTGTCCTTTATTGAGTCTATCTTTGCATGAAATGTACCCTTGGTATCTCTCATTTTCTTAAAGAGATCTCTAGTCTTTTCCATTCTATTGTTTTCCTCTATTTCTTTGCAATGATCACTTTGCACTCTCTTATCTCTCCTGCTATTCTCTGGAACTCTGTATTCAAATGGGTGGGTATATCTTTTCTTTTCTCCTTTGTTTTTTGCTTCTCTTCTCTTCACAGCTATTTGTAAGGCCTCGTCAGACAGCCATTTTGTGTTTTTGCATTTCTTTTTCTTGGGGATGGTCTTGATCTCTGTTTCCTATACAATGTCATGAACCTGCATGCATAGTTCATTAGGCACTCTGTATATCAGATCTAGTCCCTTAAATCTATTTCCCACTTCCAGTGGATAATCGTAAAGGATTTGATTTAGGTCATACCTGAATGGTCTTATGGTTTTCCCTACTTTCTTTAATGTAAGTCTGAATTTAGCAATAAGGAGTTCATGATCTGAGCCACAGTCAGCTCCTGGTCTTGTTTTTGCTGACTGTCTAGAGCTTCTCCATCTTTGGCTGCAAAGAATATAATCAATCTGATTTCGGTGTTGACCATCTGGTGATGTCCATGTGTAGCGTCTTCTCTTGTGTTGTTGGAAGAGTGTGCTTGCTATGATTAGTGCATTCTCTTGGCAAAACTCTACTAGTCTTTGCCCTGCTTCATTCTGTATTCCAAGGCCAAATTTGCCTGTTACTTCAGGTGTTTCTTGACTTCCTACTTTTGCATTCCAATCCCCTATAATGAAAAGGACATCTTTTTTGGGTGTTAGTTCTAAAAGGTCTTGTAGGTCTTCATAGAACTGTTCAACTTCAGCTTCTTCAGTATTATTGGTCAGGGCATAGACTTGGGTTACTGTGATATTGAATGGTTTGCCTTGCAAACAAACAGAGATCATTGTGTCGTTTTTGAGACTGCTTCCAAGTACTGCATTTCAGACTCTTTTGTTGACTATGACGGCTACTCCATTTCTTCTAAGGGATTGTTGCCAACAGTAGCAGGTATGATGGTCATCTGAGTTAAATCCATCCATTTACAGCCCATTTTAGTTCAGTGATTCCTAAAATGTCAACATTGACTCTTGCCATCATCTGTTTGACCACTTTTACTTAGAAGAAGTAGATTCAACTTAGAATCTAAGAAGTAGAATCTTCCTAGAATCTAAGAAGTAGATTCTTCCTAGATTCTAAGAAGAAGTGGATTCTACTTAGACTAATCCAACTTATTTCCATTGGTTTACCAAGCTCCTCTCCCATTTTGTCTTGTAGGAGTCTCTTTTTCCTCACTAATCTTGACAAACACTGGCCTTTTTCCTCTTCTTTAGAAACACCAGGCTCATTCTGTTCTTGGGCCTACCAACTATACCATTTCCCTGGAATGTTTTTCCTGCTTTACTTTTCATGGGTGAATCCTTCTTGTGTTTTGGACCTCAGCTCAAATGCCTTCTCCTCAGAGAAGTCTTCCCTGACTATCCAACTTAAAATTAATCAGTAACTTTCCATCATACCACACTTCTTTTATTCACTGCTTTAAAATATAGATTTTTTGTTTGTTTCCAACTAAATCCAAGGAGTCCATGAGAATAGGAAACCTCTTTGCATACTGGACAGTTTCTAGATCTAGTAGGTACTCAGAATATATTTACTTTATGAACAGTTCTCACAATAAATATATGCAATAGGCCTTACTATTTTTACTCTATAGAAGAGGAAATCAAATTTACAAAAGATAATAAATTTGCATGCCATAAATTTATGTACAGCATCATTCAAAGTCAGATCCATCTATATAGATCCAAGCCAGGCTCTTAAATGCTGGTGTATACTGATTAGCTGTGTGACTTGAGGTGAGTCACTGGACAGAAAAATAATTTCCCAGTACTCTAGCACCATAATCTTTTTTTTCTTCTCTAAATAAAATCATATGTACAACCTTAATCATTTGCTCCTTTCCTATGTTAAAAGATATAATATTTACTTATTATGAAATCAACCAGTGGAAATCATAATGTTGTCCTGTGAAACACATTTTAAAGACTTATTCTGGTTGTATATGTTGAGAAAAATCCAAGTTTATGCATATATAGTGGCAAATGGTGAACTTTTAAAAACTGACCTCCTTGAAATCTCAGGATATTCATCAATTAGTGATATGAGAGGAAATATTTTACTATAACTGTGCCCTGAAGGAGGTTAACCTGTACACATGTGCTTATGTATTTTTGGGCCCCAATCTATTAAAATTTGATGTATAGCAGTACTATACAGTACTAAGAGTGGGCTATTGTTATAACCTCTAAAAGATACTTTTTACATGCTACATATATAAAGAAAAATGTGTGGAATTCTGGATACAGCCTAAAAGAATTTATCATTTAAAATGGGTGGGCCTAATGGTATTCAGCATCATCTGTAAGTCGCATACTCTGTAAGCAAATTCTACATCTTTTGATAGAACTATATTCACTCTGACAAAAAATATATAGGAAGCAAGCCTCAAAGACCCAAAACTTGGGTCTTGAAATAAGCTGTAAATACTCCAGAGCAGTATCAAAGCAAATATGCTTTCAGAGAACTATGGCAGAGCATTTTTAGGTTGACAGATGCAGGGCAGTAACCAGTCACAATGAATCATCATTATCTGCTTTAAAAAATAGAAGAGTAATAGCACCATACATCAGAATAAGAGGATGAGAAGGAATAATTGGACACATACTTTGTAAAGAAACTGATAGAAATAATGCACGGCATTATTAAAAAAACACATATGTGTATGTGCATGTGTGTTTACTACTAAAATACTAACTGGTGATGAAAGCAGACAGATAGGTTAATGAAGTGAACCAGAAAGCTGAGTGATACAAATACATTTTTAAGTATTTTCCTTCCTTTGTATATTGTATAAAAAGCCATGAACACTTATATAATCAAAAGCACTGGTGTGATATACTGCAGAAACTTTAAAAACAAAACTTTAGATGGAAACAAATAATTAGGGGCAAAGGATATTAACTATCAAACTAAGGAAATTTAGGGTTCTAAGCCTTTCACTAGCATGGGGCCCTGTCAACATGAATTCCTAATTTTGTATTAGTAATTTTTCATGAATTTTCTTAGCACCACCACTGCTACCTCTGCACATTTTATAAGCTTCAGACCCCATAAACCTGAATCTGTCTCTGGTTTCAGTACTGAGTTTCTAATCATGACAGAATCTGGCATATTTATTAGTATCAGTATGAGTATGAAGGAGTAGTTGAATTTCATATGTCTCTCACACTTCTTATCAATATCTTTCTCTCTATTCTATTTTCTCTCTAAACACTGTATTTCCTGTCCCCCTCAAATCTCTCTCTCTCTCAATGATTTTTCTTTCTCTTTCCCTCCCACTCTCTTTCTTAGTTCTTTTTCCAATTCTCTCACACACAGTTTTTTCAAGCTCTTGCCTCTTCTTTTTTTTTTTTTGTTCTCTCTCTCTCAATCTTCCTCCTGTCTTTGTTTCTCCATGTCTTTGCTTCTCACTCTATCCCTTCCCTCTCTTTATCTCTCTCGTACTTACCAAGGCAGCTTTACATTTCCCCTCTGCTTGACTAAACTTTATACAGTCAATTACTTCCTGACTATAGATTCCTGACCCCTCTTTTCCTAGAGCATTTACTTTAGAAAAATTATAAATTCCTTCTCTGCTCCTATGAGATGTAAATCTTCTCCCAGCCTCTTGTCAGTTTTATAACTCAGTGAAGTCTTTCTCTAGGACCTGGAAGTTACCTTTTGAAATGTAATCATCAAGGAAAATTGTGCCCCTAGCTCCCAGTCTACATGGGAGGGTGGAAGCCTAACAAGCACCAGTGAGCAAACACACATGACTTGATCACTCAGACCAGCCACCAGCATGTCCTCCAGTACTTTTCCACCAGCTCACCTTAGGGCTTACAAAATCCTACACCTTTTGTTTCAATGCATTGAGTCGGTCTTTCTCCTCTATTGCAATAGTTTGGAATAAATCATCCTGCCGGTTTGGCTCCATCCAGTGCAACTTTTCTTTGACAGCTGTTGCTGGTGTTGTTCAATTGCTAAGTCATGTCTGATTCTTTGCGACCCTATGAACTGCAGCATGCCAGGCTTCCCTGTCCTTCACTATCTTCTGAGTTTGCTCAAATTCATGTCTAATACATACATAGAAATGATTTGTATGGTGTGGCAGATAAAGCATTTAGTTCTAGTGCATATTAATGTCTTTCCTCAGACTCTTTAGCTTTGCTGTTCTGCCCTCCCCAATTCTTCATTTCCCTTCTGTGTTCATTAAAATCTGACTTTCTTTGATATTCTTATCTATAAACATTTACTCTTCTGTATCACTGCACCTTGTTTGTTTCTTATACAGCTTTTGACTACAATTAGTAACACTTTATTTGTTGTTGTTCATCTATTTATTGCCTGGTTCTTGCATTAGACTGTACATTCCATGGGATCAGGAGCCATATTTGAATTGTTCATTTTTTTTTTTTTAATCCTCAGAACTTCCTCATGACATCCTAACACACAGTGCACACTCAATAAATGTGTTTGAAAAAATGACTGAGGACTTCCCTAGCAGTCCAGTGGTATGATTCCATGCTTCCACTGCAGGGGCACAAGTTTGATTCCTGGTCAGGGAACTAAGATTCTGCAATGCAGTGTGGTGTGACCAAAAAATAAGTAAACAAACACTGGACATTAAAAAAAAAAAATGACTGAATAAAACATATCAAGAGTATATTTTCTAATCCTAAGTTAGAGTCTCTTTGATTTACTAATATTAGGAAGGTTTAACGTTCCTTTGAGGATCATATTCAGAAGCATATTGGCACAATATGTAACATATGTGATGATTTTGACATGATGGTTGCATATTTCATCCCTGGGCACACAGATGCCAATTCTGAGAAAGACACCAAGGGAAGGACCTCATTTAGCTCTCCACACTCCTTAGCCAACTGCCTCCATCCCCACTCACAGCTGTAATTAAGTGAGGAGGAAGCTCAGGACCTGCATGCAACGCGGCGGTTTCAGGCCTGCTGTTGTTGTTCAGTCGCTAAGTTGTGTCCAACTCTTTTGTGACCCCATGGACTGTAGCCCTGCAGGCTCACTGGCCATGGGATTTCCCAGGTAAGAATACTAGAGTAGGTTGTCATTTCCTTTTCCAGAGTATCTTTCCAGCCCAGCGAACAAATTCAGCATTTCAGGCAGATTCTTTACCACTGACGCACCTGGGAAGCTCACTTTCAGGCCTGAGGAAGTGCTTTTCCAACCTTATTTTTTGAGCTAAGATGGAAAATCACTCTCATTTTTGTCTCCTGTCTAGCATAGTCTAATACCATTTCTCACTCACAGGGAGGTCCTGAGGCTGAAAGATTTTTTTGCCCTAGAGTTTAATAATAACATGCCATAATTCCTTTTATAGTCAAACTAGCAAACTTTCTCTCAGAATTTTATGTCTGCTTTTCAAAAATAGAAATAAGCACTCCTGCTTCTGCCATCCTTAGGTTAAGTCTTCACTGACATTAGACAGGTATGGGGTTTGTATTAAAATAATTGGTTACTTTTAATTATATCTGATAAAATGTACCAGAATGTGTTCTTTTAAAACACGATGACAATGCCAAAATCACTTGTAAATAGAGTTAGATAAATATACAACATACACTCTCTAGGGTCCTAGATATTCCTTTCACACTTTCCGATTCTATTCATATGCACATCAAAAAGTTCTTACCAGGAGAATAATAAAAAATGTAAAGTAGAAAGTATCATAATGGAAGATCTTGAAGAAAGGGGAAAATTATGTTGGGGAACCAGGAGAAATCACTGTGAAAAGGCTCTAGAGTTCATAAGATGAGCAACAGGAACAAGACAATAGTTCTCAGGCAAGCATGAAATGAAAGTTCAAAAAAAGCAGTTATTTGCCTTTTGATAGGTAGAGAAAGAATATTAACAACACAGCATCAAGAAAGGAAAAGGCTGTCAGTGATACTACGTAAGCCAATTAGTATGGAAAAGTCTAATGTTTTCTGATAACTAGATAAGAGTTCCTTGTGAAGCAAGAACAACATTAAATAAATAACAAAGGACATGATGAGATACTTTCACAACCAAACACAGGCCTTCAGAATTCTCATGAAATACATGACTTTTATCACTAGGGAGCTGGCTATTATTTTGAGAACCATGGAGGGCAGAAGACACTTCCAGAGATTAAAAAAGGACACAAAGTCATCTTTGGAAATGAAAAAAAAAAAAACCAAAAAAACAAAAAAAACAAAAAAATGGCATAGTGATAGCAGTTATTTAGAATACTAACCTTAATTTCAGTCATGGGAATGGCATTAAAACAAATCATTAAGACCTTAAGTCACTAAGCACAACATTAGGAAAATCATATTATGCCAGATCTCTTTAATTTTCTTCATTAAGGAAGTAATGCGCTGCACATAAAAAACACCATATGTAATCTTTCAGAACTCAAATACATTGCAGTATTCTATTAACTTTTTAGTAAGCTAAGAATATCATCTTAATATCACACACTGATCAGGTTACTAAGTGATAGGTAAGTCATGGCCCAGGGTTTGTTGTCAGACTACAAAAAAATGGTGAACAATGTCCCCCTGGGATCAACACTGGTGCCATTTCACAAAACAAAATATCTAATAAAAATCCTTTACTTTGTTGACCTAGGTAGCCTGATCGCACCAGTTAGTGAATACTCATAGAATGAAATTAATGATCCAGTAGTCATTTATGGATGTGAGTGCTGGATCATAAATAAGGCTGAATGCCTAAGAAGAATTGATGTCTTTGAATTGTGATGCTGGAGAAGACTCTTGAGAGTCCCCTGGACTGCAAGGAGATCAAATTAGTTAGTCCTAAAGGAAATCAACCCTGAATATTCATTGGAAGGACTGAGGCTGAAGCTAAAGCTGAAATACTTTGGCCACCTGATGTGAACGGTCATCTCATTGGAAAAGAAACTGATGCTGGGAAAGATTGAAGGCAAAAGGGGAAGAGAGTGGCAGAGGATGATGGTTAGATAGCATCATGGACTCAATGGACATGAATCTGAGCAAACTCCAGAGATAGTGAGGGACTGGGAAGCCTGGTGTGCTGCACTCCATGGGGTCTCAAAGAGTTGGAAATGACTTAGCAACTGAACAACACTGAACAGCAAACTGAACATGCCTCAAACTTCTCAGGCTCTAGTTCCCATCTATTTCTTAGGCCTTAACCCTTACAAAATCATACCACAAATATTCCTTTGGTGTTTCACTCATGCCCATAAATATTTTCCTATATTTATTTTCTCTGGGCACTTGCTAAGTTACAAAAAGGGCTCCCCAAAAAGCAAGTCCCGACTTGCCAAAGAATTCCAGATTTCCTTATAGTTTCATTTGTGCTAAAGTCATTTTGGTTCTGTCCAAAAGTAAGGACAGCCCTCTTCTCCTCTTATGAGAATTCTGCCTGATGGTCCAAAGCAATTTCTTACTTCCTTATGTCTCATAAAGACCCTCTTGAAGGCAGTCCCTTTTGCTTCTTACTGAACCCCTTTCTCTTCACTGGGCTCAGACTTGAGGGAGTGGGGCTGAGTTAGGGACAAGTATCATTCTATCTCTTCAGCTGAGTCATTATTTCTGACATCTAAATTTTGGCTCTTTTCCAATCCTAACCCCTCATTCCCCGATGTAATACATATGTACAGACATGTCTGAGGCAGATCTTGGGTTCGAGCCTGGATGTGCTAGCACACACACAAAGCCTCTGTACTATTGTTATTGCTATTCTTTCTTTCTGAAATAGCCCCTTTCCCTACCCTCCTCTCCTCTCCCTCACTACTGCCCCCACTAACATTCACACATCCTTTGGCTAATTCTAGCTTATCCTTCAAGACTTCATAGACTCATGGCATTTTCCAAAATTAGATATACTGTCTCTGTGATCCTATAACATCCTATGTATATCTCTACTGTTATTATTATCTATTTATATATTTAGCTTTTCCATTAGATAATCATATTTTATAATTTTTATATATTTTTAAATAGACTTTACTTTTAGCATTCCATGAACTGAACTGTGTCTCCTCCAAATGTATATGCTGAATCCTTAACTTTCCATGTAATGCTTTTGGAGATGAGATCTTTAGGAGGTAATTAGGGTTAGACTAAGAAAGCTGAGTGCTGAAGAATTGATGCTTTTGAACTGTGGTGTTGGAGAAGACTCTTGAGAGTCCCTTGGACTGCAAGGAGATCCAACCAGTCCGTCCTAAAGGAGATCAGTCCTGGATGTTCATTGGAAGGACTGATGTTGAAGCTGAAACTCCAATACTTTGGCCACATGATGCGAAGAGCTGACTCATTGGAAAAGACCCTGATGTTGGAAAAGATTGAGGGCAGGAGGAGAATGGGACGACAGAGGATGAGATGGTTGGATGGCATCACTGACTCAATGGACATGGGTTTGGGTGGATCCTGGGAGTTGGTGATGGACAGGGAGGCCTGGTGTGCTGCAGTTCATGGGGTCGCAAAGAACTGGACATGACTGAGCAACTGAACTGAACTGAAAGCCATGAGAGTGAAGTTCTTGTTATGGGATTAGTGCTTTTTTAAGATGACACATGAGATAATTTGCTCTCCTCCTCTCCCTCTCTCTCCACACACACACACACACACACACACACACACACACACACGAGGTCATGTGACCACACACTGAGATGATGTCACCTTTAAGCCAAGAGAAGAGATCTCAGGATGAAACTTAGCACCTTGATCTTAGATTTCCCAGCCTCCAGAACTGTGGAAGATAAATTTCTTTTGTTTAAACCACCTAGTATGGTATTTTGTTACGGCAACCAGGGCTGACTAAGATAGAGAAATTTTAGATTTATAGGAAAATTCAGTAGAAAGTATAGAGACTTCCTAAATTCCCTCTCATCAACCCCCCACAAGTTTTTCTAAATAAAACACCATATATTAGATGATACATTTGTTACCATTGATGAGCTAACAGTAATTAGTTTCAGATGGTAATTTTTTTAATCTGCATATCTAGTTCCTATGGTTGTGCTTGATACATTGTAGGTGCCAATTTTTATTAAAACAATGAAAAACCAAAAGAATGAATGTCTCTGATACATACGACTTAGCCAAAATGTGATCTATCATTGTGAATTGCTGATTATCTTGCCTCTGTCACCACCCTGGATGTGGTGGGTAAACAGATCTACACTGGAGCCTGACTTCAAGCATCACTTAAGGTCCTCTGTTATGCCATGCCTTGCAGTATGCTCCTCTCCCATCATCACCACCAAAGACAAGAAGTATTCAAATTTCACTAATTGTTACAATATTGAGAACAAATTTGGTTGTGTAAAGTAATTTAGGTAAGCTTTAGATATGAACTCTCATAATGAAGTCTACCTCATTCAAAAAAATAAGACAGAGTTTTCAAGGAGTATCCAGATCGGGTAGGCTCCTGTTCTTATCTCCAATCCTCTTTTAGGTTTCTCTCCTCTCAGCATCCCCTGCTTAAGACTTAAACTGTATTTTTTTTTCTTCTGTCACCTTTTCTTCCCACTGCTCCCCAAATCATTGCATCATGGGCCCAGGGAGAGCTTAGAGGGTTTCTTCTTCTTTGTCAGACAGCAAACCAAGACTGACTTGCAAACACAAGATTAAGAGTGATGATAAGCATTACAGACCACTACAGACAGTTACTTCTGGAAGGTTCTGGAAGAATGCCTGTTAACATGTTCATGACTGTACTGTAGCATTTTACTTTCAGCTCTGGAATATGAGAAAAGCACAGAGCCTTGAACAAAGTAAGCAACTCTTATACAATTATTGTTGATTGGATCATTACAAAATGTAATCTGAGTAGCACAATGGCCCTCTTTTTCAGAAAGGCTCTTCTTGGAAGAAGGTAGGATATATAATGGGCTTCCCAGGTTGCTCTAGTAGTAAAAAATTTGCCTGCCAATGCAGGAGACGGAAGAGAAGAAGATCCCCTTGGCTCTGGGAAGATCCCCTGGAGGAGGAATGGCAACCACTCCAGTATTCTTGCCCAGAGAATCCCACGGACAGAGGAGTCTGTTAGGCTAAAGTCCATGGAGTCACAAAAGAGATGGACACAGCTGAGCACAGGGTATATAATAATCTGAACATTTAGTGATTATGTCAATAATGTGGGTTTTACCAGTGATAAAAATATTTCTTGCCATTTAAGGAGCCACCTAATGAGATGGCTTTTTAAAATTGCATCAACACAATTAAATGAATATTGCAATTTTAACAGTCTTCCATGAGGTCTAATGAAATATCTCTTTAAAATGAGTCTTCCACAATATAACTGACTAAATAATCTAGTTCTTTCTTGACACTGAAATGATGTAGGATTCAGAGCCACACTGTCTGACATACTACATTTTCTTTCTTTAACTCAGGTCAGGTTTCCAGTGTCAGTATTTGAAGTTTTAGGGAAGGTTAAAAATGCTGAGAAACAAAATGAAAGCTGCTACATTAAGTAAGATTAAGTAGATTTTATTATTGTAGGCCTTTCCAGAGCTTGTAAAGTCTAATGTGAACTCAAATATCTGAAGGGGGCTAGATGACATTCTGAAAAAGGCAAAAATAAGGAGATAGTAAAAAGATCAGTGATTTCCAAGAGGTAGGGAAGGAGAAAAAGAGATAATAGGTAAAGCAGAAAGGATTTTTAGGACAACGAAACTGTTTTTGACATTATAATGGTAGATACACGTCATTATACATTTTTCTAAAGTCATAGAGGCACAACATCAAAGAGTGAATGCTATACTAATGCATGAACTGGAGTGATGATAACGTGTCAGTGTAGGTGTACAAATTGTAACGAAGGTCCTACACTTGGTGAGACTGCCAATAACTGGGGAGGCCATGTACATGTGGCATCGTCTCTTTGCAACCCCATGGACTTTATAGTCCATAGATTTCTCCAGGCCAGAATATTGGGGTGGGTAGCCTTTCCCTTCTCTAGGGGTTCTTCCCAACCCAGGGATCACACCCAGGTCTCCTGCATTGCAGGCGGATTCTTTACCAGCAGAGCTATCAGGGAAGCCCTGTATATGTGGAGGAAAGGGCATATAGGAAATCTCCATACCTCCCACCTCAGTTTTGCTGCGAACCTAAAACTAAAGAATAAAGTCTTTAAAAAGCACTAACAAATACATTTTGGAAATGTTCATAAAATATTACACTAAAAAAGTAATGAATCACATAGAGCATTTTTGTTTTGAGGAAACAGAAATTTAGACCTTAAGAACTTGTCTGCTACTACATGGTCAGTAGGCTGCAAACTGGCTTTGGTTATAGTTTCTAGTTTAAGCCACTACACTGAGCTTCCTCTTCAAACCTCCCTTGACTCACATTTGGGATTCTCTAGACATGATAACCCGGGGACGGAGGAACCTCATGGGCTGCCATCTATGGGGTCGCACAGAGTCGGACACGACTGAAGTGACTTAGCAGCAGCAGACGTGGAAATAGATTACGTTGTTAGTGGTAGAAATCTCTTAAAAGGGTACTTCTCATACCATCCTACCATGGTATTATCTAAGTTGGCACTCTTAAAATGGGATAAAAATTAAGTACCGCAAGGAAAGGGGATGGGGAACATGCATGGTAACTGCCAACCTCAATATCAAGACACGTTCTTATAAAAATCTCACTGGTTTCTTCCATCCAAAGAGAATAAAACAAAAAGAAATTGCATGGATTTTGACTGAAGCAAGAACCTTGCTTAATCAAAAGGAAGTGCATCACATCAGAAGGAATATTTAAATCCCTAAATGAATGTCTAAGAGAAACCTGGGTAATTCTGGCCCAAGAAAGCCCATAGGAAGTGAGGGGTTAGCCTGGGGGAAGGGCTGATTCGCAGACCTCTTGCTTTGTTTCTGAGCTCTGTGGTCTGATGAGCAAGTATAATCATAAGGGGGAAATGAGGATCAGGTAGATGGTCTCACCCCTGATGTTTAAAGTTAGCTTTTTTAGCAGGAAAATGAAAATGTTATGATACAGAGATACTTATCTTTAATTTGTGCAGTTTTACTGATTAGAATCCAGCTGGTCTCTTAAAAAATCAGCCAGTGAGAAGTAGAAGCCTGTCTATAGGAAATTATTAAATAAGAGCTTTCTTTTTATTATCATTGAAATAGAGTTGATATACAATATTATGTTAGTTTCAGGTGCACTGCTGAGTGATTTGTCATTTTTATACATTACAAGATAAATTACCACAGTAAATCTAGTAACCATGTGCCCCCATACAAATTTATTATAATATTATTGACCATCTTCTTATGCTGTATATTATATCCCTGGGGATTATTTATTTTACAGCTGGAGATTTTTACCTGTTAATCTCCTACACTTATTTCACCCAACCCCCTTCCCTCTGGTAACCACCCACTTGTTCTCTTTTCTATGAGTCTGTTTTCACTTCTTTTTTTTTTTTAATATGGCATTTCTTTTCTCTGTTTGACTTATTCCATTTGGCATAATATCCTCTAGCTCCATCTATAAGATTTCATTCCTGTTTATGGCTGAGTAATATTCCATGGTGTGTGTGTGTGTGTGTGTGTGTGTGTGTGCGCATGTGTGTGCACGTGTGTGTGTGTGTGTGTTTGTGTATAGCACTTGTTCTTTATCCATTCATACAGAAGGTCTATTTTGAGTTTTTGAGGCACTTTCATACTGTTTTCCACAGTGATGCTGAATTTACTATTATCTTCTTGATGACAACCATTCTGATAGATATGAAGTGGTATCTGACTAAGGTTTTTATTTGCATTTCCCTGATGATTAGTGATGTTGTGCATCTTTTTGTGTGTTTGTTGGCCATCTGTATGCCTTCTTTGGAAAAAAAAAATATATTCCAATTCTCTGTCCATTTTTTAATTGGGTTTTTTTTTTGATGTTTTGTCATATTAGTTATATCATTTGTATATATCTTTTCCCATTCAGTGGGCTGACTTTATGTTTTATTGATGGTTTCATTTGATATAGTACCCATTTGTTTGTTTTTCTTGTTTCCCTTGCCTGAGGAGAAAGAGAAAAAAAAATTTGATGTCAAAGAGCATCATACTTTATCTGCTTATACTTCTCTCTAGAGGTTTTATGGTTTCAGGTATTTATGTCTGTAATCTTTTTTTTTTTGCATATGATATAAAAAATTAGTTCAAATTCTTTATTTTGTATGCAGCTGTTCAGTTTCCCAAAACCATTTATTAAAGAGGCTGTCTTTGCTTCACTGTATATTGTTGCCTATTTGATAATAGATTAATGAACCGTGTAAGTGTGGGTTTGCTTCTGGACTCTCTTTTCTGTCCCATTGATCTATGTGTCTGTTTTTGTGCCAGTTCCATATTGTTTTGAATACTGTAGTTTTCTAGAATAATTTGGAATTAGGGACTGTGATACCTCTATTTTTGTTATTAACTCTCAAGATTTCTTTGGCTATTTGGCATTGTTTGTGTTTCTTTGCATATTTTAGAGTTATTTTTCCTAGTTCTCTGAAAAATGCCATTGCTCTTGACAGGGATAGCACTGAGTATGTAGATTGCCTTGGATAATATGGTCATTTTAAGGACATTAACTGTTACAATCCATGAGCACTGTATACCTTTCCATCTGTTTGTGTCATCTTCAGTTTCTTTCATCAATATATTTATCTAAGTAAAATTCTTTTACCTCCTTGGTTAGATTTATTCCAAGGTATAGTACTGGAGGTAGAGACCCCTGAATACTCTAACTTACCAAGTAAAGTATTCTTGGCTGTAGATTCTTTTTCTTTTTATCACTTTGAATATACCATGCCAGTCCCTTCTGGCTCTCAGGGTTTCTGCTGAAAAATCAGCTGATAGCCTTTTGGGGTCCACTTGTACATAACTAGTTGTTTTTCTCTTGTTATTTTTAAGATTCTCTCTTTACACCACCCCCCACCTTTTTTTTTTTTTTGCCATTTTAGTTATAGTTTGTTGTCATCTTAAAGATGACCTCTGTAAGTTCATCTTTGGGATTCATGTTTGGTACTCACTGTTTCCTGGACCTAGATGTCTGTTTCTTTGCTCAGGTTAGTAAAGCTTTTAGCTTTTATTTCTTCAAATATGTTCTCTGTCTCTCCCTTTTCTTCTGTTTATGAGACTCCTATAGTACAAATATTAGTATTCTTGGTGCTGCTCCAGAGGACTCTTAAATTGTCCTTAATTTTTAGACTTCTTTGTTCTTTTTTCTAGTCAGTTTGGGGGATTTCCACTATTCCAAACCATTCATCCATTCCTCTGCATCATCTAATCTGCTGATTCTTTCTAGTAAACTTTTTGAAATAAAATTATTGTATGTTTCAGCTCTGCTGGGTTCTTCTTTATATTTTCTAACTCTCTGTTGAAATCCTCACCATGTTCATTCATTCTTCTGAATTTGGTAAGCATCTTTATGATCATTACCTTGAACTCATTATCAGGTAGACTGCTTATCTCCAGCTCATTTAGTCCTTTTTCTGAGGTCCTGTCTCGTTCCTTTGTTTCTCTTTATTTCGTGTGTTACATTGGTTAGTCATGTTTCCTAATCTTAGAGAACTGGCCTTATGGAGGAGGCAGCCTATGTGGCCCAGCAGCACACTCTCCTCTTATCCAGAACTCAATGTTCTATGAGTGCACCCTTCTCGAGTGGTAGGGACAGACAGGGTGCGCTGACTGACAGCACCAGCAGTAGAACTGGCCGGTGAGACTGGCCTCCAGTCTGCTTAGCTATGAGGCCTACCTTGTGCACTGGCTGTGGGCCTCATAGAGGACAGGGCAGACTTCCAATGTGGTTTGCTGTTTGGCCTGCTGATAGATGGTGCTGTGTCCCTAAAAGACTGGCTACGTGGCCCAGGAGACACACAGCTGCTGTAGGCCCAATTGTGGGTGGGACAAGCTCTAGTCTAAGAGCCTAGAAAAAAGATTTCAAACTGGCACTTGCCAGAGCCGGTGTCACTGTGGTAAAATGAGCTCTCCCAAAGGGCTGCCATCAGTGTCTCCACCCATAGAAGGAGCCCCACTTCCCTCTCCAAGACTCTCCAAAATCAGCAAATGGGTCTGACTCAGGTTCCTTTCAAACTGCTGCCTCTGTGTCAGAACTTAGAGCATATGAGATCTTTTAAATGCCCTTTATCAGAAAAGTTACTGTTGTTTCTTATAGCCTTCTGGCTCTTCTGAATGTCAAAGCTAAATATTTTGGGGCCTTTATCTTTCCTGTGCAGGACCCCAAGGCTGAGGAGCCCAATGTGGGGCTTGGACCCCTTGGTTCTTGGGGAAAATCTCTGTGGTTATGAGTTTCTGACCCAGGGGTATGGTTCCTGATTATACCTCTTCTTTGTCCCTCCTACATGCTTTATCATAGCTCCTTCTCTATAATTTTAAGAAGAATATTTTCCACTAGTTTCAGGACATTCTCATAGATAGTTGCTTCATAAGTAGTTGTAATTTCAGCATGCCCCTGGGAGGTGAGTTTGGGGTCTTCCTACTTCGCCGTCTTGGTCACCCCTTATAATATGGGGTTTGTAACAAGTCAGGAGTCACAGGAAAATAAGAGTGATTAACTTAGGTAAACATCATGACCAGGCCTTTGTATTTCAACCATTGAAAGCAAGGACTTCTATTTTGGAACACATATGATTAAACAGGAAGACCCTTTGATTTAATAGAAAAAAATACAGCTGCTGCATAGCTTCTTTAGAAGAATGAGACCTTTCAGGGTAAGGGTAATCTAGGTCAATCAGCAATTCTACAAGGACACAAGAGAGATTTTTAAAGGGCAGTTTTGTATAAGGTTAATCTATGTGGGCGGCTAAGGTACATTCAAATGTAAAACACTAAGACATTTAGGATAGCTGCCTGGAAAAGTCAAGCCACAATGGTAATCTGATAGAGCAGATAAGAGACTTTTTTCTTTCCAGTCCAATGCTAACATACTCTTGGTTTTCAAAGTACATCAAATGAAAAATGTACATTGCTCTTCAGGAAATTAAACTAAATTGAAAACCAGCCAGTTCTCAAGTGTGCATATTAAGGCTATGATGTACTCTAAGGATATTGTTAATGAACTTTCAAAATGTTGTCATTTCAGGGTCTTGCCGTATCCTTTGGTTTCTGTATATATAGCTCTTTAAAACCCATACAAATGCTATGTAAGACACTGTAAAAGGATTTCATTCTCACTGCAAATTGTTTAAAAAGTGTACATGAGCAGACATCCTCTCAGTGCATTAAACCTAACATTATATCCATTTGAAAAAAAGCAAAGGAAATGAAAATATTGCTTACAAATGACCTCATTATATAATTTTGTCAGCTGTTTCATAAAAGAAAGAGCCATAATACTGGAGCACAGTAACATTAGAAAAATTATCAAGAATTTATATAATGTTGATTTATATTTCAGGTTTGAAGATTTGAAGAAATGATTATAGGCTTCCCCTTGTGCTGCTGGATTTGCTTTCTTGCAAAAGCAGGAGCTGTTTTTTCCCTGAAGCCTTTTCTGAACACAAAGTACTTTCTCTGGCAGATGAATGTTGTGGATACACATGTATGTTAAGTACTTCAAGAAGTTAAATAGAGCATAAGAAATAGAATCACCTAAGAGCCTTCAATCTTATTAGGAAAATAAGATGCATAAGCCAAAAAAATCATCGTATGACTGAACAACCTCTATTTTTACAACCTAAATCCATATTTCTATTTCTTTTGATAATTAACAAACTAAACCAACTATAAAATAAATAGTATTTGACCAATTAAAATGTACATTTCTCAAATAAGGAGTATTTAACAAACATAACAGGAAAAATATTCACAAGATACCATTCAATGAAAGAGTATAAGTTTATTTATCTAGAATTATATACTTGACCACTGTCTGGGCTTGCTTTCTAATCCAGGAAATGGGATAATAATGGTATCTATTACATAGAGTTTTTGTGACTTAACTACTTCTAAGGCACTTATATATAATATCTGGTATACAGTATATTTTAAATGAGCATTTTTCTTAGAGAATGGGCTTGGGCTGGGGTTGTGAGATACAGTGGTTGAGTGGGAACTGTCTGTGGAATCCTTTGCCTGGCTTTCTGAAGGCATGAAGCTGTTGTGAATCTCAAAGGAAATGAAATAAAGCCCCAAGGAGCTGGGCTTGATCTTTCTATGCCCAGGGCAGGTAAAGGAGCACTGAGGCTATGAAAGGATCTTGAACATTAGTGCAGTGGACACAATGATAACACCCAGCTATGAAGGAAGGACCTCCTCCAGGCCTTCTTGTTGTTCAGTCACTAAGTGGTGACTGACTCTTTGCAATCCATGGACTGCAGCACACCAGGCTCCCCTATCCTTCACCATCTCCTGGAGTTTGCTCAAACTCACGTCTACTGAGTCGGTGATGCTATCATCAACTTGAGGCTTTGACACTAATTAAAACACCAGAATTCAGGTACCAAGAGAGAATAGGAGTGGTTTTAGTGGGTGGATACGGACCTTGGTAGAGGAACTCCAGGAATGACTGCATCAAAATTGCCTATCAAGCCAGTGAGATAAAGGCTAGGAGTATAAGTTATTTAGAGATAGTAAAGAAATATATATTTTGTGCCTATCTCTGTTGGTAGAGTGAGTTTTAGATCTACTAAAACTATTATTATTTTTATTATCTTTCTTTCCCTTTAGCTAGTCACCAACTCTGATCTGTGCTCACAAGGACTTTCAAGGCAGAGGACTTTTGCTGAGGTCTAGGAGGCGGAGTTGGTATCACATCACAATGCATGCCAAATGCCAGAGACATACCACAGAAGTCTAGCATTTAAGGCATCATTAAATTCTATACATATTTGTGTTAATGGAGTTCTTCTTTTTTCCCCCCCTACATCTTCTTATCTGAGAGAAAACTGAACATCAGATCAGATCAGATCAGTGGCTCAGTTGTGTCCGACTCTTTGCGACCCCATGAATCGCAACACACCAGGCCTCCCTGTCCATCACCAACTCCCGGAGATCACTCAGACTCACATCCATCGAGTCAGTGATGCCATCCAGCCATCTCATCCTCTGTCGTCCCCTTCTCCTCCTGCCCCCAATCCCTCCCAGCATCAGGGTCTTTTCCAGTGAGTCAATTCTTCGCATGAGGTGGCCAAAGTACTGGAATTTCAGCCTCAGCATCATTCCTTCCAAAGAAATCCCAGGGCTGATCTCCTTCAGAATGGACTGGTTGGATCTCCTTGCAGTCCAAGGGACTCTCAAGAGTCTTCTCCAACACCACAGTTCAAAAGCATCAATTCTTCAGGGCTCAGCCTTCTTCACAGTCCAACTCTCACATCCATACATGACCCCAGGAAAAACCATAGCCTTGACTAGATAAACCTTTGTTGGCAAAGTAATGTCTCTGCTTTTCAATATACTATCTAGGTTGGTCATAACTTTTCTTCCAAGGAGTAAGCGTCTTTTAATTTCATGGCTGCAGTCATCATCTGTAGTGATTTTGGAACCCAGAAAAATAAAGTCTGACACTGTTTCCCCATCTATTTCCCATAAAGTGGTGGGACCGGATGCCATGATCTTCGTTTTCTGAATATTGAGCTTTAAGCCAACTTTTTCACTCTTCACTTTCACTTTCATCAAGAGGCTTTTGAGTTCCTCTTCACTTTCTGCCATAAGGGTGGTGTCATCTGCATATCTGAGGTTATTGATATTTCTCCCGGCAATCTTGATTCCAGTTTGTGTTTCTTCCAGCCCAGCGTTTCTCATGATGTACTCTGCATATAAGTTAAATAAACAGGGTGACAATATACAGCCTTGACAAACTCCTTTTCCTATTTGGAAACAGTCTGTTGTTCCATGTCCACTTCTAACTGTTGCTTCCTGACCTGCATACAAATTTCTCAAGAGGCAGATCAGGTGGTCTGGTATTCCCATCTCTTTCAGAATTTTCCACAGTTATTGTGATCCACACTGTCAAAGGATTTGGCATAGTCAATAAAGCAGAAATAGATGTTTTTCTGGAACTCTCTTGCTTTTTCTATGATCCAGCGGATGTTGGCAATTTGATCTCTGGTTCCTCTGCCTTTTCTAAAACCAGCTTCAACATCAGAAAGTTCACGGTTCACATACTGCTGAAGCCTGGCTTGGAGAATTTTGAGCATTACTTTACTAGCGTGTAAGATGAGTGCAATTGTGCGGTAGTTTGAGCATTCTTTGGCATTGCCTTTCTTTGGGATTGGAATGAAAATGGACCTTTTCCAGTCCTGTGGCCACTGCTGAGTTTTCCAGATTTGCTGGCATATTGAGTGCAGTACTTTCACAGCATCATCTTTCAGGATTTGGAGTAGTTCAACTGGAATTCCATCACCTCCACTAGCTTTGTTTGTAGTGATGCTTTCTAAGGCCCACTTGACTTCACATTCCAGGATGTCTGGCTCTAGGTCAGTGATCACACCATCGTGATTATCTGGGTCGTGAAGATCTTTTTTGTACAGTTCTTCTGTGTATTCTTGCCATTTCTTCTTAATATCTTCTGCTTCTGTTAGGTCCATACCATTTCTGTCCTTTCTCGAGCTCATCTTTGCATGAAATATTCCTTTGGTATCTCTGATTTTCTTGAAGAGATCCCTAGTCTTTCCCATTCTGTTGTGTTCCTCTATTTCTTTGCATTGATTGCTGAAGAAGGCTTTCTTATCTCTTTTTGCTATTCTTTGGAACTCTGCATTCAGATGTTTATATCTTTCCTTTTCTCCTTTGTTTTTCGCTTCTCTTCTTTTCACAGGTATTTGTAAGCCCTCCCTAGACAGCCATTTTGCTTTTTTGCATTTCTTTTCCATGGGGATGGTCTTGATCCCTGTCTCCTGTACAATGCCACGAACCTCCATCCATAGTTCATCAGGCACTCTATCTATCATATCTAGGCCCTTAAATCTATTTCTCACTTCCACTGTATAATCATAAGGGCTTTGATTTAGGTCATACCTGAATGGTCTAGTGGTTTTCCCTACTTTCTTCAATTTAAGTCTGAATTTGGCAATAAGGAGTTCATGCTTTGAGCCACAGTCAGCTCCTGGTCTTGTTTTTGCTGACTATATAGAGCTTCTCCATCTTTGGCTGCAAAGAATAAAATCAATCTGATTTCAGTGTTGACCATCTGGTGATGTCCATGTATACAGCCTTCTCTTGCGTTGTTGGAAGACGGTGTTTGCTATGACCAGTGCATTTTCTTGGCAGAACTCTATTAGTCTTTGCCCTGCTTCATTCCGTATTCCAAGGCCAAATTTGCCTGTTACTCCAGGTGTTTCTTGACTTCCTACTTTTGCATTCCAGTCCCCTATAATGAAAAGGACATCTTTTTTGGGTTAGTTCTAAAAGATCTTGTAGGTCTTCATAGAGCCGTTCAACTTTAGCTTCTTCAGTGTTACTGGTTGGGGCACAGACTTGGATTACTGTGATATTGAATGGTTTGCCTTGGAAATGAACGGAGATCATTCTGTCGTTTTTGAGATTGCATCCAAGTACTGCATTTCGGACTCTTTTGTTGACCATGATGGCCACTCCATTTCTTCTGAGGGATTCTTGCCCGCAGTAGTAGATATAATGGTCATCTGAGTTACATTCACACATTCCAGTCCATTTCAGTTCGCTGATTCCTAGAATGTCGACATTCACTCTTGCCATCTCTTATTTGATCACTTCCAATTTGCCTTGATTCATGGACCTGACATTCCAGGTTCCTATGTAATATTGCTCTTTACAGCATCGGACCTTGCTTCTATCACCAGTCACATTCACAGCTGGATATTGTTTTTGCTTTGGCTCCATCCCTTCATTCTTTCTGGAGTTATTTCTCCAGTGATCTCCAGTAGTATATTGGGCACCTACTGACCTGGGGAGTTTCTCTTTCAGTATCCTATCATTTTGCATTTTCATACTGTTCATGGGGTTCTCAAGGCAAGAATACTGAAGTGGTTTGCCATCCCTTCTCCAGTGGACGACATTCTGTCAAATCTCTCCACCATGACCCGCCCGTCTTGGGTTGCCCCACGGGCATGGCTTAGTTTCATTGAGTTAGACAAGGCTGTGGTCCTAGTGTGATTAGATTGACTAGTTTTCTGTGAGTATGGTTCAGTGTGTTTGCCCTCTGATGCCCTCTTGCAACACCTACCATCTTACTTGGGTTCCTCTTACCTTGAAGTGTACAAAAAAACCCCCAGAGATCTGGGCATGTAGCTCTGAGGGACTTTAAGCAAGACAGTTCTTTAATTATTAATCATGTTTCATAATATATATGTGAATCTTACATTCTGCTACACAAAATATTCATGCCTGTTTAATGTGAAAATTAAGCTACTCCCACATACCTACTATCCCAGATTCTCAAGTTAAACTGATTTCCAGGAAAACATGCTTATTCTGTAGGTTTGTCTGCTGCTTGGCCCATGGTGGTGGGGTTCCCTTAATAGCAATCTTATTTCAGTTTGAGAAGCATGTTTTGTTTTTCTCTTAAGAATACTCATTAATGATTTTTAAGATTTTAGAAACAGTACATGCTAACAGATAACAAGCTGAAAAACATAAACAAAATATTCCAAACATGGCAAAAACTCAAGTGGAAAGTCATGGTTCAGCTTCACAAAAGGCATTTCCTTGGGTTCTATGGGACAAAAGTTGTGAAGGCCTGATATTTATGAGAGGTTCCAAACTAAGCGGGTTCTTCACTGTAAATTCAGAGTGATATTTTTCCCTTTCGATTTTTTTTTAGGGATTGAAGATAAGTATTTAAAACTACACTGGAAGAAAACCATTGAAAGGACAAGTGGAAACTACAGTTTTGTATGTAGCCGTTAGTGTCTGTATGTGGCTATTAACAAATCATTTAGAAAATACTGAAGGTCAACATTCATATTATTTTCTGTTAAGCCTCTATTCATGATAATTCTTAAGTGTTTGAATCCTGTTAGCTAGTGACTATATCTACCCTCCATGAAACAGTAAAAACATGTTAATCAAATTAACATTAATTCATAAGTTTTAATTGCTGACTATATCTATATATAGAGTATATCATGAGAAACACTGGGCTGGAGGAAGCACAAGCTGGAATCAAGAATGCCAGGAGAAATATCAATAACCTCAGATATGCAGATGACACCACCCTTATGGCAGAAAGTGAAGAGGAACTCAAAAGCCTCTTGATGAAAGTGAAAGTGGAGAGTGAAAAAGTTGGCTTAAAGCTCAACATTCAGAAAACGAAGATCATGGCATCTGGTCCCATCACTTCATGGGAAACAGATGGGGAGCCAGTGGAAACAGTGTCAGACTTTATTTTGGAGGGCTCCAAAATCACTGCAGGTGGTGACTGCAGCCATGAAATTAAAAGACGCTTCCTCCTTGGAAGAAAAGTTATGACCAACCTAGATAGTATATTGAAAAGCAGAGACATTACTTTGCCAACAAAGGTTCGTCTAGTCAAGGCTATGGTTTTTCCAGTAGTCATGTATGGATGTGAGAGTTGGACTGTGAAGAAGGCTGAGCCCTGAAGAATTGATGCTTTTGAACTGTGGTGTTGGAGAAGACTCTTGAGAGTCCCTTGGACTGCAAGGAGATCCAACCAGTCCATTCTGAAGGAGATCAGCCCTGGGTGTTCTTTGGAAGAATGATGCTAAAGCTGAAAGTCCAGTACTTTGGCCACTTGATGCAAAGAGCTGACTCATTGGAAAAGACCCTGATGCTGGGAGGGATTGGGGGCAGGAGGAGAAGGGGACGACAGAGGATGAGATGGCTGGATGGCATCACTGACTCGATGGATTTGAGTTTGAATGAACTCTAGGAGATGGTGATGGACAGGGAAGCCTGGCATGCTGCGATTCATGGGGTCACAAAGAGTTGAACATGATTGAGTGACTGAACTGAACTGAACCTAATAAGAAATATTTCTCCATGTATTACATTTCAATTATATACTTTCAGTTCCCATGACTTTAATTTTGACAGACATTTCCTTCCCACCCCCACATACATATACAAACAAACAAAACTAAAAATCATTAAAATGATGCCAGACAGGAGTAAACAGGTCTTGGAGCCTGACCTAAAACATACTCTATAAGTGTCAAATTTCTTTCAAGTCTTTTGTTTCTTTCTAAAGTCTATATAATGATATTCCATTTACTCTCTTGATAACAACAAGATGTCCCATTAATAAGATGTCCTATTTTGACCTTTTGCTAACTTAACCTCTTTTTTGGAATAGTAAAGTATACATTATCAATCAATTTTACAAAAAAAAAATTAATGGATTTTGACTTCAATGAAACTAGTGTTAATAATAAACCACTGAAGATGGCGGAGGAATGGGACAGGGAGACCACTTTCTCCCCCATAAATTCATCAAAAGAACATTTGAACGCTAAGTAAATTCCACAAAACAACTTCTGAATGCTGGCAGAGGACATCAGGCACCCAGAAAAGCAGCCCAGTGTCTTTGAAAGGAGGTAGGAAAAAAAATTTAAGACAAAAAAAGAGACAAAAGAGGTAGGGAAGGAGCTCTGTCCCGGGAAGGGAGTCTTAAAAAGAGAGAAGTTTCCAAACACCAGGAAACACTGCCGCATCTGTAATGACCCTTGGAACAACAGAGGGCAACATAACTGGGAAGAAAAATAAATAAATAATTAAAACACACAGATTACGTGCCCAATGGTAATTCCCCCAGTGGAGAAGCAGCACAGATGCCTGCACCCACCACTAGCAAGTGGGGCCTGGGCAGGGATGCACTGGCTGCATTGCTTAGAGTAAGGACTGGGCCTGAATGCCCCGAGGGCAATCTGAGGGAACTAACCTGGGCTTGCAAATCAGACTGTGGGATAGCTACCACGCAAAAAGCCCTAACCTAAGATACTGCCAGGCCCGCTCACAGAACAAAGGCCAATCCCCCTCTGGTGACAGACAGCCAGAGCCAAAAGGAGGCAATTGCAGCCCCAGAGAGATATTATCTACCAAACTGCAAGCAGGTTTCTTTACTAAGACTTCTAGGGGTTCTGGACGATCAACATCCACCTGAGAAGGTGCGCCAGTTGTACACCCTGAAAACCGAGTGGCAAGGACGGGGGAGGCGATAAGTTGCAGCGACTGCACTCGCCGAACACCTCATCACCTGAGCTGCTCAGAGCTGGGAAGGGCACAAAACACAGGCCCAACCGAGTCTGTGCCTCTGAGGACTACCAGAGTGCCTGAACCTGAGCGGCTTAGACTTGGGAAGTGCATGCAGCCCAGGGCAGGCAGCGGACAGTTCCTGGTGGAGCAACCTAGAGACTGAGCAGTGTGGGCAGGGTGGGCACACGCGCCGTCAGCAGGGGCAGGCCCAGTGTGGCTGAGACACTGCGAGCACGTGCCAGTGTTATTTGTTTGCAGCGTCCCTCCCTCCCCACAGGGAGACTGAAAAAGTGAGCCTAAAAAGTGTCCACCACCGCCCCCTTGTGTCAGGGCAGAAATCAGACACCGAAGAGACCAGTAAAGAGAAGAAACTAAAACTGAGGGAACTGTCTTGGAAGTGACAGGTGCAATAGATTAAAACCCTGTAGTTAGTACCAACTACATAGGAAGAGGCCTATAGATCTTGAGAAATATAAGCCGGACCAAGGAACTATTCGAAAATGAACTGACCCCACGGTGCCCACAACACCACCAGAGAAAGTCCTAGATATATTTTTACTATTTTTACTATCATTCTTTTTAAAAAAATTTTTAAAACATTTTAAGTCCTCTATTACTACTTTAATTTTCATTTTTATAACCTACTATTACTTTGAAAAAAAAAAAAAGAGACCCTATTTTTAAAGCAAACTTCATATATATACATATATATATATGTATATATATATATTTATAAATTTTGTGACTTTTTTCTTTTCTTTTCTTTAATATTGTATTTTTGAAAATCCAACCTCTACTCTAGATTTTTAATCTTTGCTTTTTGGTATTTGTTATCAGTTTTGTACCTCTAAGAACTCAATCTTCAGTACCCATTTTTACTTGGGAGCAAGATTACTGGCTTGACTGCTCTCTCCCCCTTTGGACTCTCCTTTTTCTCCACCAGGTCACCTCTATCTCCTCCCTCCCCCTTCTCTTCTCTACCCAACTCTGTGAATCTCTTTGTGTGTTCCAGATGGTGGAGAACACTTAGGGAACTGATTACTGGCTGGATCCTGTCTCTCTCCTTTTGATTCCCCCCCTTTATCCTCCTGGCCACCTCTGTCTCCTTCCTCCCTCTTCTCTTCTCTGTATAACTCCATGAACATCTCTGAGCAGTCCAGTCTGTGGAGCGCACATAAGGAAGTGATTACTGGCTAGCTTGCTCTCTCCTCTTTTGATTCCACCTCATCTCATTCTGGTCACCTCTAACTGCCTCCTCCCTCTTCTCTTCTCCATGCAACTCTGTGAACCTCTCTGGGTGTCCCTCACTGTGGAGAAACTTTTCATCTTCAACCTAGATGTTTTATCAATGGTGCTGTATAGATGGAGAAGTCTTGAGACTACTGTAAAAATAAGGCTGGAAACCAGAAGCAGGAGGCTTAAGTCCAAATCCTGAGAACACCAGAGAACTCCTGACTCCAGGGAACATTAATAGATAGGAGCTCATCAAACGCCTCTGTACCTACACTGAAACCAAGCACCACCCAAAGGCCAACAAGTTCCAGAGCAAGACATACCATGCAAATTATCAAAACACAGGAACACAGCCCTGAGCTTCAATATACAGGCTGCCCAAAGTTAATCCAAACCCATTGACATCTCATAACTCATTACTGGACACTTCATTGCACTCCAGAGAGAAGAAATCCAGCTCCACCCACCAGAACACCGACACAATCTTCCCTAACCAGGAAACCTTAACAAGCCACCCATACAACCCCACCCACAGCAAGGGAACTCCACAATAAAGAGAACTCCACCAACTGCCAGAATATAGAAAGGCCACCCCAATCACAGCAATATAAACAAGATGAAGAGACAGAGGAATACCCACAAGGTAAAGAAACAGGATAAATGCCCACCAAACCAAACAAAAGCAGAAGAGATAGGGAATCTACCTGATAAAGAATTCCGAATAATGATAGTGAAAATGATCCAAAATCTTGAAATCAAAATGGAATCACAGATAAATAGCCTGGAGGCAAGGACTGAGAAGATGCAAGAAAGGTTTAACAAGGACCTAGAAGAAATAAAAAAAGAGTCAATATATAATGAATAATGCAATATATGAGATCAAAAACACTCTGGAGGCAACAAATAGTAGAATAACGGAAGCAGAAGATAGGATTAGTGAAGTAGAAGATAGAATGGCAGAAATAAATGAATCAGAGAGGAAAAAAGAAAAACAAATTAAAAGAAATGAGGACAATCTCAGAGACCTCCAGGACAGTGTTAAACGCCCCAACATTTGAATCATATGAGTCCCAGAAGAAGACAAAAAGAAAGACCATGAGAAAATACTTGAGGAGATAATAGTTGAAAACTTCCCTAAAATGGGGAAGAAAATAATCACCCAAGTTCAAGAAACCCAGAGAGTCCCAAACAAGATAAACCCAAGGCAAAACACCCCAAGACACATATTAATCAAATTAACAAAGATCAAACACAAAGAACAAATATTCAAGGGAAAAACAACAAATAACACATAAGTAGATTCCCATAAGGATAACAGCTGATCTTTCACAGAAACTCTTCAGACCAGGAGGGAATGGCAAGACATACTTAAAGTGATGAAAGAAAATAACCTACAACCCAGATTACTGTACCCAGAAAGGATCTCATTCAAATATGAAGGAGAAATCAAAAGCTTTACAGACAAGCAAAAGCTGAGAGAATTCACCACCACCAAACCAGCTCTCCAACAAATGCTAAAGGATCTTCTCTAGACAGAAAACACAAAAAGGGTGTATAAACTCGAACCCAAAACAATAAAGTAAATGGCAACGGGATCATACTTATCAATACTTACCCTAAACGTAAATGGGTTGAATGCCCGAACCAAAAGAATGCCCCAACTGGCTGAATGGATACAAAACAAGACCCCTGTATATGTTGTCTACGAGACCCACCTCAAAACAGGGGACACATACAGACTGAAAGTGAAGTAAATGGCAATGGGATCATACTTATCAATACTTACGTTAAACGTAAATGGGTTGAATGCCCCAACCAAAAAAATGCCCCAACTGGCTGAATGGATACAAAAACAAGACCCCTATATATGTTGTCTACGAGACCCACCTCAAAACAGGGGACACATACAGACTGAAAGTGAAGGGCTGGAAAAAGATATTCCATGCAAATAGAGACCAAAAGAAAGCCGGAATAGCAATACTCATATCAGACTTTAAAACAAAGGCTGTGAAAAGGGACAAAGAAGGTCATTACATAATGATCAAAGGATCAATCCAAGAAGAAGATACAACAATTATAAATATATATGCACCCAACATAGGAGCACCGCAATATGTAAGACAAATGCTAACAAGTATGAAAAGGGAAATTAACAATAACACAATAATAGTGGGAGACTTTAATACCCCACTCACATCTATGGAGAGAGCAACTAAACAGAAAATTAACAAGGAAACACAAACTTTAAACGATACAATAGACCAGTTAGACCTAATTGATATCTATAGGACATTTCACCCCAAAACAATGAATTTCACCTTTTTCTCAAGCGCACACAGAACCTTCTCCAGGATAGATTACACCCTGGGCCATAAATCTAGCCTTGGTAAATTCAAAAAAGTTGAAATCATTCCAAGCATCTTTTCTGACCACAATGCAGTAAGATCAGATCTCAATTGCATTAGAAAAACTATTAAAAATTCCAACATATGGAGGCTGAACAACACGCTGCTCAATAACCAACAAATCACAGAAGAAACCAAAAAAGAAATAAAAATATGCATAGAAATGAAAGAAAATGAAAACACAACAACCCAAAGCCTGTGGGACACTGTAAAAACAGTGCTAAGGGGAAAGTTCATAGCAATACAGGCATACCTCAATAAACAAGAAAGAAGTCAAATAAATAACCTAACTCTACACCTAAAGCAACTAGAAAAGGAAGAAATGAAAAACCCCAGGGTTAGTAGAAGGAAAGAAATCTTAAAAATTAGGGCAGAAATAAATGCAAAAGAAACAAAAGAGACCATAGCAAAAATCAACAAAGCCAAAAGCTGGTTCTTTGAAAGGATAAATGAAATTGACAAACCATTAGCCAGACTCATCAAGAAACAAAAGGAGAAAAATCAAATCTAAAATCTAAAATCTAAAATTCTAAAAATAAAATTAGAAATGAAAATGGAGAGATCACAACAGACAACACAGAAACACAAAGGATCATAAGAGACTACTATCAGCAATTATATATCAATAAAATGGACAATGTGGAAGAAATGGACAAATTCTTAGAAAAGTACAACTTTCCAAAACTGAGCCAGGAAGAAATAGAAAATCTTAACAGACCCATCACAAGCACGGAAATTTAAACTGTAATCAGAAATCTTCCAGCAAACAAAAGCCCAGGTCCAGATGGCTTCCCAGCTGAATTCTACCAAAAATTTAGAGAAGAGCTAACACCTATCCTGCTCAAACTCTTCCAGAAAATTGCAGAGGAAGGTAAACTTCCAAACTTATTCTATGAGGCCACCATCACCCTAATACCAAAACCTGACAAAGATGCCACGAAAAAAAGAAAACTACAGGCCAATATCACTGATGAACATAGATGTAAAAATCCTTAACAAAATTCTAGCAATCAGAATCCAACAACACATTAAAAAGATCATACACCATGACCAAGTGGGCTTTATCCCAGTGATGCAAGGATTCTTCAATATCCGCAAATCAATCAATGTAATACACCACATTAACACATTGAAAAATAAAAGCCATATGATCATCTCAATAGATGCAGAGAAAGCCTTTGACAAAATTCAACATCCATTTATGATAAAAACTCTCCAGAAAGCAGGAATAGAAGGAACATACCTCAACACAATAAAAGCTATAGATGACAAACCCACAGCAAACATTATCCTCAATGGTGAAAAATTGGAAGGATTTCCCCTAAAGTCAGGAACAAGACAAGGGTGCCCACTTTCACCACTACTATTCAACATAGTTTTGGAAGTTTTGGCCACAGCAATCAGAACAGAAAAAGAAATAAAAGGAATCCAACTTGGAAAAGAAGAAGTAAAACTCTCGCTGTTTGCAGATGACTTGATCCTCTACAAAGAAAACCCTAAAGACTCCACCAGAAAATTACTAGAGCTAATCAATGAATATAGTAAAGTTGCAGGATATAAAATCAACACACAGAAATCCCTTGCGTTCCTATACACTAATAATGAGAAAATAGAAAGAAAAATTAAGGAAACAATTCCATTCACCATTGCAACGAAAAGAATAAAATACTTAGGAATATATCTACCTAAAGAAACTAAAGACCTATATATAGAAAACTATAAAACACTGGTGAAAGAAGTCAAAAAGGACACTAATAGATGGAGAAATATACCATGTTCATGGATCAGAAGAATCAATATAGTGAAAATGAGTATACTACCCAAAGCAATCCATAGATTCAATGCAATCCCTATCAAGCTACCAACAGTATTTTTCACAGAGCTAGAACAAATAATTACACAATTTTTATGGAAATATAAAAAACCTCGAATAGCCAAAGCAATCTTGAGAAAGAAGAATGGAACTGGAGGAATCAACCTGCCTGACTTCAGGCTCTACTACAAAGCCACAGTCATCAAGACAGTATGGTACTGGCACAAAGACAGAAATTTAGGTCAATGGAACAAAATAGAAAGCCTAGAGATAAATCCACGCACCTATGGACACCTTATCTTTGACAAAGGAGGCCAGAATATACAATGGAGAAAAGACAATCTCTTTAACAAGTGGTGCTGGGAAAACTGGTCAACCACTTGTAAAAGAATGAAACTAGAACACTTTCTAACACCATACTCAAAAATAAACTCAAAATGGATTAAAGATCTAAACATAAGACCAGAAACTATAAAATTCTTAAAGGAGAACATAGGCAAAACACTCTCCAACGTAAATCACAGCAGGATCCTCTATGACCCACCTCCCAGAATATTGGAAATAAAAGCAAAAATAAATAAATGGGACCTAATTAAAATTAAAAGCTTCTGCATAACAAAGGAAACTATAAGCAAAGTGAAAAGACAGCCTTCAGAATGGGAGAAAATAATAGCAAATAAAGCAACTTGACAAACAACTAATCTCAAAAATATACAAGCAACTCCTGTAGCTCAATTCCAGAAAAATAAATGACCCAATCAAAAAATGGGCCAAAGAACTAAACAGACATTTCTCCAAAGAAGACATACAGATGGCTAATAAACACATGAAAAGATGCTTATCATCACTCATTATCAGAGAAATGTAAGTCAAAACCACAATGAGGTACCGTTTCACGCCAGTCAGAATGGCTGCGATCCAAAAGTCTACAAGCAATAAATGCTGGAGAGGGTGTGAAGAAAAGGGAACCTTCTTACACTGTTGGTGGGAGTGCAAACTAGTACAGCCACTATGGAGAACAGTGTGGAGATTCCTTAAAAAACTGGAAATAGAACTGCCTTATGACCCAGCAATCCCACTGCTGGGCATACACACTGAGGAAACCAGAATTGAAAGAGACACGTGTACACCAATGTTCATCACAGCACTGTTTATAATAGCCAGGATATGGAAGCAACCTAGATGTCCATCAGCAGATGAATGGATAAGAAAGCTGTGGTACATATACACAATGGAGTATTACTCAGCCATTAAAAAGAATACATTTGAATCAGTTCTAATGAGGTAGATGAAACTGGAGCCTATTATAGAGAGTGAAGTAAGCCAGAAGGAAAAACACCAACACCGTTTACTAACACATATATATGGAATTTAGAAAGATGGTAACAATAACCCTGTATGCGAGACAGCAAAAGAGACACAGATGTATAGAACAGTCTTTTGGACTCTGTGGGAGAGGGAGAGGGTGGGATGATTTGGGGGAATGACATTGAAACATGTATAATATCATATAAGAAACGAATCACCAGTCCAGGTTTGATGCAGGATGCTCTGGGTTGGTGCAGTGGGATGACCTGGAGAGATGGTACAGGGAGGGAGGTGGGAGGGGGGTTCAAGATGGGGAACACGTGTATGCCCGTGGTGGATTCATGTTGAAGTATGGCAGAACCAATACAATACTGTAAATTAATTAGCCTCCAATTAAAATAAATAAATTTAAATTAAAAAAAGAAAAAAATAGAAAAAAATAATAAACCACTATATAGTATTAATTACAAACCATTATTACAACTACTAATAAAAATTAGTTAACATTATTGCCTTAGACTTAGTCTGTACTATTTTTAATTCATTATCCATTTTAATTTCCTGAAAACTATTTATGGTAGGTAGTATTCGGAAATTGGAAACCATGCATTAGTTTCTACATCTGAAAAATGGGACAGTAGTAGAACTCACCATATAACCATTATGAGGTTAAATGAAATTATGCATTTAAAATGTTTACTGAAATGACAGGCAAAATAGTAAGCCCTCAGTAAGTATTCATGGCTGCGTAATACAGAAGTGCTGTAGCTGCAAACATGTTGACTGTGGGAACACATTTTAATATTAACAAATTTTCTGAACCTAATTTTACTTAGGCCCGTTAAATAACAATTTTAGCATCTATCAACTGAGAGACTATTTCAAGGCAAAGCTCTGAATTCAATGATGCTTTAAAATAAATTTGCCTTTTAATTACTATAATAAAATCTGCAAGCACCTGAAAAATGGTAGTGAATATTTATTGTTTCTAGGCAATCATTGGAACAATGTAAGAACTGAATACAAGAACCTCATCTCCCTACCTGTCAGAGATGGGAAGCTCTGCTCACTGCAGTGAAAGGTTCTACACTGGGCAACTCTGTTCAGTGGAGCCACTGACCTAAGCTCTCCCCTCAGTTCCTATAGCCTGTCTAGCCTCAGGTCCCTACAGGCTCTACTTTGCCTCAAACAGCCTCCAAAAGCCTGGCCATTTGAGCTCAATCAGCTTCTTCCCTGGCTGGACTCTGCTTCAAAAAAGACATGGTCTGTAAATCCGCAGCTCAGTAAAACAGGAAAACACTACAGCTGCACACTGATTTACACCAGGCAAAACAGCATGCTAGTGATGAGCACAAATCCTGATGACAGGGAGACCTAGGGTTGAATTCTGACACTCACTCTGTGACCATGGGGATACCTACAACAATCCATCTGAGTCTCAGTTCCTTTATGAATATAAGGTGGATAATTCTTCACTCATAGGGTTAGTGTGAAGATTCAATGAGACAAATTATGCAAAGCTCTCAAACACAATGTCTGGGATGTAATAAGCCCTCAATTGAGTAGCTGATTTTATACTCATAAAAACAGGAACAAACTCAGCAGGACATATGCTTCATGAATTGCACAATACTTGAAAACACATTATATACTCCCTGAATGGAGTATAAAGTATTTATAAATATATGAAAATTGATTTGAAGTCAGAATGGTATTATTCCAATGTACATCACACTGAAAGAAATACAGCAATGGTTATTTTGGAATTCTATTGAGTGGAAAGAGGAAACCTGTGAAGAAAAGACATCTTTTTTTTACTATCTTTCTTTACAAACTTTCTGAACAGGAGTGACCTAGTAAATGGCTTTGCTTTGTTGGCTTATTTAAACTCAAATAGTGGATATAGCTGAGAAGAATGTGGCTAATTTCTAAGCAGTACAAAATAATTCAAGGAAAAAAATACTCTATGGAATAGCAACTTGTATTCAGAACATAAAGAAGAGTCATGGGTTTCTGATGCTCATTATAGAAAATAGGTGAAGTAGTGAGAACATTTTAATCAAAAAAATTGTTATTAGGTCACTCAGTACTGTAATAGATGAAGTAATCACAAGGATATTTTAGTAATCGAATCATTTCATCATGCCGTTTTGCTTTTTAAAGAATCTAGCTACAAACAACAGAAACATGAAGGCTTTTTCTTCTTTCTTTAAAGGGCAAATATAATGCACAGCAATAAAATAACCTAATGAGTCCCTAGAGAAAAATACATTGGGAATTAAAAAACTAAGGAGAGCAAAGACTAATTTCTCATTACCTACTGTTATCTAGATTGTGTAATGAACAAAGAAAGTTCATAAAGTAGAACAAGCAAGTTTTCAACTGAGATATATCTTTGCCCACTACAATAGATATGCCTGGGCTATTTAAAATTCACCTCTATCACATACGCAAAACTAAAATTGCAACTTTACTTTTGTAAAATATGCTGACAGCAGATATAACTAGAAAAAGTATTGGCAACCTAATAGAAGACAGTGGGTATTTATTTCTATCTCCTACATTACCCATTATTTCTGTCAAATGTTACTGCTATATATGTTACCAATCATTTTCATCATGTGTTGCTGCTATATTTTGGTATTCAGACTCACTTAAATCAACTCTTTATTGTTGCAATAATATTGTTCCATGAAATATTAGTGACGGTGACTTCTAAAACACAGTGCAGACAGAACATTAACTGAGAAAAGACACACTCCATAGTGTGGAGGAGTCATTTCTCCATGGTAAGTAGCTAATAAAACAGTTGGAAAAATACAACAATGAAAACATGTTGAAAATAAATATACTCAGGAAAGATGTGACTGCATAGCATTTGCTGTTTTCTGAAAAGTATATCCATCATCTGAAAGGTTAATAATTATGAGGTATATAATGCTTTACACTTTACAAAACTCTTTTCAAAATATAACCATATTTAAACAATGTGCAAACCCTATAGTGTTTGTAGCTTCCTCTCAGGCTTACACAGTAGACAAATACCTCAGACTGGTTTCCCAACCACAAATCCATAGAGGTCTCCACCCTACAATCAAATTCACAGAAATGGGTCAACTTAAGTATCCCATCAGTGCTAAATTGTAGAACGTGTCCCCTACACCCATGATGGAATGACACCTTTAAGTTTTTGCCAACCTCAGACTCTCTCTGTGACATACATTCATCATTCCCTCTCTCTCTCTTTTTCTTCCCTGTGGGATAGAGTCAGGATGAATCACGAACAAGCACAAAAGCCATAAGTCTCCTCTGCAACACAGCTCCAACTACCCCAAAAGGAAGGAAACGTGTTCCTTAAAACTAAAAGGAAAAACACTGTCTCACCTGAGAAATGGAATATTAATTCCTTCCCTCTGAAAAAAATGCTAATTATAGAAATGATGAGTCTTCCATTTCTAAATTTCAAGGCTCTGAAAGGCAAAATCTGCCACACGACTGAATCTCTACCCTGCTGGCTTGTCTACGCTCTCTTGCTGGTTTTAACTTCATCTTCTGATCTACAGTTTCACTTGTCCTTTACCTTTTAATGCTTATATTCCCATTGTCAAAAAGGTTATTTCTACTGTAAGTTGTCTTGAATCTTACATATATGTATAAATCTTACCTATATAGAACAGCAAACATGAAAACAGCAGTACTGTGTGCTACTCCCAGATTCCCATGCCCTCCCCAACCAGATACATAACTCTGACCTCAGCTACACAACAGTGACCATCACCAATTGGTGGTACTAGAATCTCAAATCTGCAGTCAGGTTCCCTCTTGGCTGCTTTTGAATTTTAAGCTTTTGGTAAAAGTCCTTCCTTTCTCCCTGTTTGACTTCTCACTTAAAACTTTAGAGTTCAATTCTATGATATCAAAACGTTTTTTCCATAACAAAATAACTTCAGGTAAATACTATATACCAGGAGAAAAAAACTGTTACTAATTAAAGCATATCCTCCAGAGGCTGTGAGAATAAAGGACTCACAAACATAGTTTAAATAGAATTAATTTCATTTGCAAAGGATCCTGCATGCTTAAAACATGATTCTATTTGTTTTAAACATACTCTGTTTTTATTTTTAAAGAGAAGGGACTAGAAAGAAGCCCCGTGAGTGAGCATTTTCTCCTCATTAAAACCAGAAACCTTCCCCCCCCCAACTCCCCACAAAAAAAAAGCAAAAACAAAAAACTAGCTAGAACTGATCTTGCTATTCCAGGCTATCAAATCCTTCCATTTGTTTCAGGCAAGTGGTTTTATTAAGGACACTGGATGACAGCAAAAGGCTTTTGCTGGGTGGATGGAGATTTCCAAGGGATTGCAGAATGGATTTAATATTGTGCTGTACTCACAACACAGAATCTCCATATGGTCATTTTATAAATCATATGACAATCACTTTCATTAGAGTTTCCCACAGAAAGTGAAAGCTGCTCAGTCATGTCTGGCTCTTTGCAATCCCAAGGACTGTATAGTCCATGGAATTCTCCAGGCCAGAATACTGCAGTAGGTAGCCTTTCCCTTCTTCAGGGGGTCTTCCCAACCCAGGGGTCGAATTAGGACTTAGGAAATAAGGAAGCATGGAGTCAAGCATGAGATAAAACAGATAAATATTGTCTGTTTGGAAATTCAGAACACCATCGGGGTAGTCAGTGTAACAGGGCATGTAATGAAGGCATATAATGAGATAATGACAAGTTAAATTCATTTTACTTATAGTCAGTAGACAAAGTGCCAATAATAGCAAATACTGTTGATGGAACATACACACACACACACACACCTCAAACAAACAAAAACCAGGCACATATCTTCCATTTCTTGGACTGCAGAGCTCTAGTTTTGCTTACTATGTAATGGAAATAGCATAAAGAGTAGGGTTGACAAGAAGGTCTGAGATAAAAAATTTTGAGGTCTCTGGCAAATTAAAAAAACTGGAGAAATAGAAATTGTCTTGTACACATAATTATTTATCAGCAAGATTTCCCCCCCCCCCCAAAAAAAAACCTTGGGGGAGACATGAGGATTTAAAATCATGTTTGAGACTCGGGATATCCTAAACTCTGTCCAATTTCTCATTAGAATGACTCCATCAATATAATAAACAAAAAAACCCCATATGCTATGCTAAGTCACTTCAGTCGTGTCCGACTCTGTGCGACCCCATAGACGGCAGCCCACCAGGCTCCCCTATCCCTGAGATTCTCTAGGCAAGAACACTGGAGTGGGTTGCCATTTCCTTCTCCAATGCATGAAAGTGAAAAGTGAAAGTGAAGTCGCTCAGTTGTGTCCAACTCTTAGTGACCCCATGGATTGCAGCCTAATAGGTTCCTCCATCCATGGAATTTTCCAGGCAAGAGTACTGGAGTGGGGTGCCATTGCCTTCTCCGAAAAAATCCATATACTTGTTGAAAACCAGGTAAAGATCTTTCTTATGTATCTTTCTCCTTGAGACATTAGATAAGAAAGGGTGAAGGCGAGAAACAAGTAGAGGGAGTTTGGGCCTCGGCCTCCCACTGATTCTGCAGAACACAAAGAGTTTCCACCTGCTGCCATTACCTGTTGGGGATGGGAGGCACCGAGAGACTCACAGCCAATACTGAGTCTGTAGGTTCTAAGAACTGTCTGGCAAACTAACCAGAGGATGTTATAAATAAAATGTGTCTATCAGGGATCAAGGAGGAATAAGCATTTCTGACTCAAGCATCTTAAGGTACTCAACACTAAAAATTGCAAATTTTCCAAAACTGTCAGCCAAGGATGAAAATTTCAAAGAGAAATTTTCACTGGGGGAAAAAGTTCTCTAACAACCACTAATATCTCTTTCTGCCCATAGCCCTATTCTCAGCTCTGTAAACTACTGGGCACCAGTCCTACTGGTGCAATTCATTTGAGAGAGGGAGAGGAAAAAGTGGGATTCATTTGAGAGAGGGAAAGGAAGGCATTTTCAGATTTACAGCATTCAGATGATGTATTCCTCATGTGTCCTTTTGATGAAAATCAAACCCACTTGGAAAGGTATTCTGATCAACCAATCAGTGAAAGCAAGGTGCAGGAAAGGGAAGATACCACATACAATGATGAGAAAACAAAACCAATAATAATTAGAAATGTCTACTGCCTGGTACATAGAAAACACTCAATACATAATACTTAAATCCATAAAGCATACACACACAGTTACTAACGTGGTGTTTGAACCTAATGTGCATATAAAGACATAATTCCTGAAGGAGATGGGTATGTAAAAAAGAAAAAAGCACAACATTTTCAGGTAATTTCAATGATACATGGGAAGATGGGAAGGTATTAGCTTGCTAAAATATTCACCTTACAAAGAAGGAATCCCCTGACAACATTTTTTTTCTGGAAGTTAATAAGGGAATATACGTGTGTGTGTGTGTGTGTGTGTGTGTGTGTGTGTGTTTGTGTATTTAAACATTTAAAATTAATGGTATAAAGAATAGAATTAGAATGTAAAATCTGCAAGTCATGGGGCCAGCAGGATAATAGCTGGAGGTTATTAAAGACCAAGAATACTTGGCCATCATAGGAAAGGTTAGGACATCAAAAGAAGAAAACCCTAAGAAATCATAAAAATAAATAACATTAAACTAGATTAAAAGAATGAGATCAGAAAATCAGTTATTCCAATACAGGTTGACTAGCTTACATTTTCCTTTAAAAGAAAAATTTAGTTTATAATCAAAAGAAATGTTAGCTATTTGATATTAGCAAGAATCACACTAAAACAAAATAGTATTTTGAGAAGAGTAAGAGTAAAGATGTAGATATATGTGTTAGTCAAATGCAAAGCAAAAAGTGAACAATATTAATATCTGAAAACAGAACTCACAACTAAGATTTTGCATTCTATTGTAAACTCTATACACAAGAATACAAATGCAAGCCATGGACCTTTATGCACATGGCAGAAACACATAAAATGTTAAAAATTATTTAGATGATATCTAGAAAAACATAAAATTAAATTTGTAAGGGGAGTTTAACACAGAATTTTAAGACAAACAGATCAATTATTCAAAACATAAACTGGGATGCACAGTATCTAACAAGCTTGATTTAGTACTGTATGTTGAAACATGAACCCTATAAACAACGACTATACACTTTGTTCCATACACATACACACACACACACACACACACACACACACACACACACACACATGTATAGTATATGTATAAAATTATTCATTGCATTAGGCCTAAAAATAAAAAAAATAATAAAATCAAATTTAATATCATTGGTAATACAAGAAAACAATTAATAATACTTTAAAAAAAGGAAAATAGGGTACTGAAAGATGAATTCCCCAGGTCTGCAGGTGCCCAACATGCTACTGGAGATTAGTGAAGAAATGACTCCAGAAAGAATGAGGAGATGGAGCCAAAGGAAAAACAAACCCAGTTGTGGATGTGATGTGATAGAAGCAAAGTCTGATTCTATAAAGACTAATATTGCATAGGAACCTGGAATGTTAGGTTCATGAATCAAGGCAAATTGGAAGTGATCAAACAGGAGATGGCAAGAGTGAACATTGACATTCTAGGAATCACCGAACTACAATGGAGTGGAATGGGTGAATTTAACTCAGGTGACCATTATATCTACTACTGTGGGCAGGAATCCCTTAGAAGAAATGGAGTAGCCATCATAGTCAACAAGAGAGTCCGAAATGCAGTACTAGGATGCAATCTCAAAAATGACAGAATGATCTCCATTTGTTTCCAAGGCAAACCATTCAATATTACAGTAATCCAAGTCTATGCCCCAACCAGTAACGCTGAGGAAGCTGAAGTTGAATGGTTCTATGAAGACTTACAAGATCGTTTAGAACTAACACCCAAAAAAGATGTCCTTTTCATTATAGGGGACTGGAATGTAAAAATAGGAAGTCAAGAAACACCTGGGGTAACAGGCAAATTTGGACTTGGAGTACAGAATGAAGCAGGGCACAGGCTCATAGAGCTTTGCCAAGAGAACAGATCAATCATAGCAAACACCATCTTCCAACAACACAGGAGAAGACTCTACACATGGAGATCAGCAGATGGCCAACAACGAAATCAGATTGATTATATTATTTGCAGCCAAAGATGGAGAAGCTCTATAAAGTCAGCAAAAACAAGACTGGGAGCTGACTGTGGCTCAGATCATGAACTCCTTATTGCTAAATTCAGACTTACATTGAAGAAAGTAGGGAAAACCACTAGACCATTCAGGTATGATCTAAATCAAATCCCTTACGATTATCCAGTGGAAGTGGGAAATAGATTTAAGAGATTAGATCTGATAGAGTGCCTGGTAAACTGTGGATGGAGGTTTATGACATTGTACAGGAGACAGGGAGCAAGACCATCCCCAATAAAAAGAAATGAAAAAAGTCAAAATGGCTGTCTGAGGAGGCCTTACAAATAGCTGTGAAAAGAAAAGAAGCAAATAGGTGTTTTTCTGGAACTCCGTGGCTTTCTTCATGATTCAACAAAAGTTGGCAATTTGATCCCTGGTTCCGCTGCCTTTTCTAAACCCAGCTTGTCCCTTTGGAAGTTCTCAGTTCATGTACTGCTGAAGCCTAGCTTGAAGGATTTTGAGCATAACCTTGTTAGGATGTGAAATGAGCGCAATTGTACAGTAGTTTAAACATTCTTTGGCAGAAAAAACATCTCTGCATCACTGACTATGCTAAAGCTTTTGACTGTGTGGATCATAACAAACTGGAAAATTCTTAGAGAGGGGAATACCAGACCACTTTATCTATCTCCTGAGAAATTTGTATGTGGGTAAAGGAGCAACAGTTAGAACTGGACATGGAATAATGGGCTGGTTCAAAATTGGGAAATGAGTAAAACAAGGCTATATATTGTCACTCTGCTTATTTAATGCAAAACACTAGGCTGAGATCACAGCTGGAATCAAGATTTCTGGGAGAAATATCAACAACCTCAGATATGCAGATGATACCACTCTAATTACAGAAATTGAAGAGGAACAAAAGAGCCTCTTGATGAGGGTGAAAGAGGAGAGTGAAAAAGTTGGCTTAAAACTCAACATTCAAAAAACTAAGTTCATGGCATCCAGTCCCATCACTTCACGGCAAATAGAGGGGGAACAAGTGAAAGTAGTGACAGATTTTATTTTCTTAGATTCCAAAATCACTGTGGACAGTGACTGCATTCATGAAATTAAAAGACGCTTGGTCCTTGAAAAGAAAGCTATGACAAACCTAGACAGGGTGTTAAAAAGCAGAGACATCATTTGGCTGACAAAGGTCCATATAGTCAAAGCTATGGTTTTTCCAGTAGTCATGTATGGATGTGAGAGTTGGACCATAAAGAAGGCTGAACACTGAAAAATTGATGCTTTTGAACTGCAGTGCTGGAGAAGACTCTTGAGAGTCCCTTGGTCTGAAAAGAGATCAAACCAATTAGTCCTAAAGGAAATCAATGCTGACTATTCATTGAAGGACTGATGCTGAAGCTGAAACTCCAATACTTTGGCCACTTTGGCCACTTGATGTGAAGAGCTGACTCACTGGAAAAGACCCTGATGGTGGGAAAGATTGAACACAGGAGGAGAAAGGTACAACAGAGGATGAGATGATTGGATGATATCACTGACTCAATGGACATGAATTTGAGCAAACTCAGGGAGATAGTGGAGGGCACAGGAGCCTGGTGTCCTATAGTTCATGGGGTCACAGAGTTGTACATGACTTAGTGACTGAACAACAACAACAACAAAAGTTTATCACAATGAAAATGGGATAATTCAAAGTGGTACTTGAAAAATTTATATATAATCCTAAATGCATTTATGTTTAAATAAGAAAAATTTTAAGTCCCCAACTAATCATTTACTAAGCTTAAGAAATTCAAGAAATGACAATGAAGTACTTTAAAAATGTAAAAATGTATTTAAGAAGGAATTAATAAAGTATAATTATATAAATAGATTAAACAGATAAAATGGACAAAAGTAGACTTGATAACCAACAAAATTGTTTTTTAAAAGGACAACAAAATAGACACTCTCCATAATATTGAATAAAATTTAAAGGAATATTTAAACATGTATCATTCAAAAAGGAAGAAGCAAAATATAAAAATAAAGCTTTATTAGAATACATTCAATCTTCACTAATACTAAAATCTGGAAAATTGTGTTACTCATGAAAAAACTGAATTATAAAATGTCAAGAAGTTCCAGTTAAAATGTCAATGAGATAAATAAACATTACAAAAAAGAATGAACACTCAAAACCGATCCTCTCACAAGACAATTAGGTAAAGGCCCAGTTAATTTTTCTGTAAAACTTTCAAAGGATGGAGAAGTCCTGGGCAACTTCAATTATATTAGAGCAGCTTTTTCTTTAAAAGGTCAAATAATAAATTACAGTAGCTTTGAAGACCAGGAAGTCTCTGTTGCAATTACTGAACTCTCCTGCCATAGGTTAAATGCAAGCCTAAACAGATAACATGCGATTCAATGAGCATGACTGTGTTTTAATACAACTTTATTTACAAAGCAGATGGCAGGCAGATGTTATCCTGTAGGTTATAATTTGCCAATTCTTGCCCTAGCATAAAGAGATAGATAATTCTGCTCAGGATTCTGTGATAAGCTAAACAGGAAATGAATTTGAAAAAGAATGTATACATGTATAGGTATAACTGAATCACTTTGTTGGACATATGAAACTAACAACACTGCTAATAGACTATGCCCCAATATAAAATTTTTTTTAAGTTAAAAAAAAGAGATAAAGATTGCCTAATTCATTTTATAAAGGTCATATAAAATCAGCAACTAAAATTTGATCATGATCAATCACAAAAGCAATAATATTAATCTCATTTGGGATTACCTAAGCAAAAATCTTAATTGAAAATTAACAAGTATAATCCAGTAATATATTAAAAGAATAATACATTGATTAGTAGGATTAATCCTAGCAAGACAAAGATAATTTCTCTTAAAAGATCTATTACATTAGTAACTCTTCATATTAAAAAGGCAAAGAGATAAACATAATCTTTATTGATATTCCTAAAACATTTGAAAAGGTTCAATATCCTTTCAGTAACTAATAAAATTTGAAAACTTTAATAACATAAATAGAAACTTTAATTAAATTGAAAAGTATTTATCTAAAACCAACTGCTGAAGTATTTTTAATAATGAAATACAAGATACATTCCAGAATAAGACAAGGAATCTTGATACTAGTTTTATTATTTAGTATGCATTATGATAATAAATAAGAGGTATAAATGCTGAAACAGCAGTCCAGCAAGATAAATTGTTTAAAAGTTTTAAAATAGATTTTCCCATGCATTAATTTTATCCAGGTACGCTTTAAAGTATATTTAAAAATTATCTTCGTAATAAAAACAAAATACAAATGCTTTATTAAACTTAATAGGATATATACATTTAAAAATGGTAAAAGAAACATCAAAATAAAATCAGTGAACATACTTAAGAACTTTCTGTGAATGAGCACTCCATTTTACACAGCTGTCTCTCCCAAAATTAATACCTAAATGCTATTCAATTGCAACTAGGATCCTAAAAGTATTTTAATGAGGGATGTTGGTGGTGAGGGAGGTAAATTTATAGATCAAATACATGAGAGATGAGATTAGTCAAGAATATAGTAATAAAATGACTTGGGGGATTAGTTGGATCTACTATATATTGAAATATGTTTTAAAGGAAAAATAATGATCGGTCATAGTACTGAATTCATCATAGACAAAGAGATTCCTGGAAAATAATACAAAATTCAAAGAACTAAATAAATATAAACTATATATAGTATGGTAAAAGTAACATCCCAAACAAGTGAGGAAAGATTGAATTACTATTAAATATTCTTGGGACCACCTGCTAACAAAGTTTATAAAACTTTTCTGGAAGAAAATTGGCAATATATAGTTTCTAATACATGTATTCCTTAAAGTAGGTTGACTTTAAGAATCTTTCCCAGGAAAATATCAGATAATTGCTTGGTTATGCTGCCTTTTTATTACATAGTGAGTTGTAGTAGGAGAAATGAAAAGTAGTTTAATGTCTAACAATTAAAATTGATTAAATAAAACATAGTACAACCCAAAAGTAGAATATTTTTGCATCTATTAATGATTTTTTTTCAGTTTTTATTTCATATTGGGGTATAGCCGATTAACAATACTGTGATTGTTTCAAGTGAACAGAGAAAGGACTCAGCCACACATATACGCATGTATCCATTCTTCCCCAAACTCCCCTCCCATCCAAGCTGCCACATAACATTGAGCAGGATAAGGTGCCAATACACTTTCCCAAGAAATGCTGAAGCTACCTCTAATAGAGAAATTCATTCTAACTTTAGCCTAGTGGATGCTGACCTTTTAAACACATCAGTCTAATGGATAGACATCTACTATTCTTCTTGCCTGTCTTTATATTTCATCTATTTTTTCTCTCATTATTCTAGGATTCATTAGAAAACCCAAACCTCAAATGTCTACACACAGAGAGAACAGGTGGGTGTGTGTTGTTTTGGAAAAGTTACCATTTCCAGAATAACATTTGGCCCCTAAATAAACTGCTATATATTTTTGCATTCTCTTCCTAGGTGTACTGGAAGCCAGCTGAAACACACATTCATTTCTACTTCTGAAGCAACAAAAGGTTTCTTGAGGAGAATAAGTGAAGACAGGTCTGAAAAATTACATATGGACCCTTTCTCTCCACACAGATGGGTGTAGGTCCCTAGAGAGCTCTGTGGACTCCTCTGGAACTTAGTTCTGCATGCTGATTAGCCAGCTCTAGGAGGGTTCTCAGTGAAGGATCAAAACTGTAGGCTAAGAAAGACTAGTTTTGTGCAGTTTCAGCATATAAGACTCACACTATACTCTTTGAGGAATGTGGTCTCCATAATGGCATGTATGTGTGTGCATGAAGAGAAAACATCTATTACCACTGATTTGATGTATGCCACAGGCTAACTACCATTATGTAACACAAATCTGCAAGAAAATCTTTTACTGGTCAAGTGAACTTGGCCTGGCAGAGAGTGATAAATACGAACTGAGAGATTATATGATAGAAAGCAGATTTACAGGAAACTGCAGTTCTAGTGTTTAGATGTTCAATCACTTTTAGCATCTATAAAGAGCTATGAATGTAGCCAGAGATGATGGATGGAGTCATCTCTGAAAAAAAGCAAACAATTATAAACCCCTCATCCTTGTAGTGGTGAAAGTGTCTCAACTGTAACACATCAGTCACAAAGATATTTGTTTCTGGCTAATATAAACTAAATATGCATAAAAGCGGTTCAGTGATACTACAGATTTAAAAGTTAACACAAACTATGGAATATCATACTTATTTCCCTAGTTCCCATCAGAGTTCCTTTCTCAATCATTTCTCTCTAAGTCCTTTGAAAGACACAGCCTCCCAGGTCCTTAGACCCAGAACTAGGGCACATTATGAACACTTGATCCACATGAGGAACTTTAACAGGCATGCCTTCAGTCCATACCAGTCACTGATTAGAGATGGTTCTTCTGCAGCGATACAAGCTGTTCATGAGAAAGTTGGATAAGCTGAATCAGTCACACAGCTTGGTTGTTGGCAGCAAAGACCAAATCCCAGGTCTACCTGTTTCATCATAAAATTGATGTTTTTATCTACTACATTATGCAACTGTTTCAAGGAAAATAATTTAAAGCTAGACAAGAGCTTCCACATTTAAAAGGAAATTGCTAGAGTTGTAAGACAATTTATTTATTTATTTTTTAAAAAATTATTTTATTTTTAAACTTTACAATATTGTATTAGTTTTGTCAAATATCGAAATGAATTCGCCACAGGTATACATGTGTTCCCCATCCTGAACCCTCCTCCCTCCTCCCTCCCCATACCATCCCTCTGGGTCGTCCCAGTGCACCAGCCCCAAGCATCCAGTATCATGCATCGAACCTGGACTGGCAACTCGTTTCATACATGATATTATACATGTTTCAATGTCATTTGCCCAAATCTTCCCACCCTCTCCCTCTTAATCAAATGGCCTACTACTAGAGATATCCCTTGTGCCACATCCTTAAGTAATGATCACCCAGTCTCTGCCTGAATGATCCCAGTGACAGGTGGTCATTACTCCACTGTTGGTCAGTTTTTGTTTTTTGCTGTTGTTTTGATGGGACATACCATGTCCATTCATTAGAAAACCATATTTTCCAAAACAACAAAGCCTCCAAATTTTACTATTGGTATTTCCAAATTTGACCTATAGTTCAGTTCAGTTCAGTTCAGTGGCTCAGTCGTGTCCGACTCCTTGCGACCCCATGGAATGCAGCATGCCAGGCCTCCCTGTCCATCATCAACTCCTGGAGTTTACTCAAACTGATTTCCATTGAGTTGGTGATGCCATCCAACCATCTCATCCTCTGTTGTCCCCTTCTTCTCCCTCCTTAAATCTTTTCCAGCAACAGGGTCTTTTCCAGTCAGTTCTTCACATCAGGTGGCCAAAGTATTGGAGTTTCAGCTTCATCATCAGTCCTTCCAATGAATATTCAGGACTGATTTCCTTTACGACAGACTGGCTGGACCTCCTTGCAGTCCAAGGGACTCTCAAGAGTCTTCTCCAACACTACTGTTTAAAAGCATCAATTTTTTGGTGTTCAGCTTTCTTTATGGTCCAACTCTCACATCCATATATGACTATTGGAAAAACCATAGCTTTGACTAGATGGACCTTTGTTAGAAAAGTGATGTCTCTGTTTTTTAATATGCTGTCTAGGTTGGTCATAACTTTCAGTGCAAGGAGCAAGCGTCCTTTAATTTCATGGCTGCAGTCACCATCTGCAGTGATTTTGGAGCCCCCCAAAATAAAGTCTATCACTGTTTCCACTGTTTCCCCATCTATTTCCCATGAAGTGATGGGACCAAACTCCATGATCTTAGTTTTCTGAATGTTTAGGCCAGTGAACATTAAAGTGAGCTTTAGGCCAACTTTTGCACTCTCGTCTTTCACGTTCATCAAGAGGTTCTTTAGTTCTTCACTTTCTGCCATAAGGGAGGTGTCCTCTGCATATCTGAGGTTATTGATATTTCTCCCAGCAATCTTGATTCCAGCTTGTGCTTCATCCAGTCCAGCATTTCTCATAATGTACTCTGCATATAAGTTAAATAAGCAGGGTGACAATATACAGCCTTGATGTACTCCTTTTCCTATTTGGAACCAGTCTGTTGTCCCATGTCCAGTTCTAACTGTTGCTTCCTGACCTGCATATAGATTTCTCAAGAGGCAGATCAGGTGGTCTGGTATTCCCATCTCTTTAAGAATTTTCCAGAGTTTATTGTGGTCCCTACAGTCAAAGGCTTTGACATAGTCAATAAAGCAGAAGTAGACAATAACAGTCATTGTGCCAACATATAATTTGGATATTACAAAAGCAATTTTATAGTTGATTTAGGAATACAGAGAAATAAGAATAGCTTAGGACCATGGCAGACTTTTTTAAAATGGCTGAAGAATTTCTTCAACCATATTTTAAACAGCAATATCTTTGTCTCTGTGACAAAAATTCCCAAAAAATAAAACACATTCTGATTATATCTAATAGTAGAATGTACTTAGAGACAGCTTTAATTATTAGAAAGCTCATTCTCCTATTGACCTGAAATCTTCCTCCCAAAAGCCCTTTGTATTCGACCGTATTTCTAACCTCTGAAGAAACAACAGACACGTTTACTTTCTCTTCAACTAAGTGATGACATTACTTCTTGGAACAGAAATAGAGAAGGAGGGGATAAAAACTACTCCAAGATTTTTAAAAGTGCTATAAGCTAACTTCAAAGACAAACTGTTCATTAATTTTTTAAATATCCATAGGCTCCTATGTAATTAGTCTCCCTTAGCTTTGGGTTGGCCAAAAAGTTTGTTTGAGCGTTTTCCATAAAATGCTACCAAAAAACCTGAACAAACTTTTGGCTAACCCGATAGTTAAAACAGATGAAGTACATTAAGCCTCTTTCATGCTTGTAAAGTGAGTTAAAACTTACTTATCTCACAGGTTTTAAGTGAATAGTGTGTAAAATGGGGATAATTAAAAAACACAGATTTTTTTTTTTACTAGTGAAAAATCTAGAAGTTCTTCAGTTACAGAAATAAAGCAAAACAAATCAATAAACCAATATTTTACATCGAGGGACAGCTATTCTTTGGTCTTCTCAATGATATAACTTCATTACATGGTGTACCCTGTGGTGAATTTAAAGAGCAAATATTAAGTATCAGAAGCTTTATGTGCAACATTGATCCCAGACAGGTAGGTTTTTATATATAAAAAGTATTCACTCTCAAATAGAATCTTAAATGTGCTGTTTTTGCAGTGAGACATCTCTTTGATTATAAATATTATAAAGCATTTAATATAAGCAAGAATTGGAATGCAGATAACTAATAGCAACATTTTCATTTTAGATGATTTTTTACTCAACAAATGTATTTCAATCAATAATAAAGTACTATTTGTTTTGTATTTTACAGCATCACTCATACACAGTTTAAGTGCTAATTAAAATTTCACATAATATTTTTAAAAGATATCAAGTGGAAAAGAGTAGGAAAGTATGCATGGAGCAAGGATTCTACAAATCCTGTGCAAAATTTTTTCACCAACTATTCCCAACATCTATTACGGAATCAATATATGTTAGCTATATTGATTAGATTATGTGTATCAAGTAAATAAACTAAGAAATTAAAGTATATTATTCATGCATTCCTTGGATGCAAAAGAGTAACTTAATTAAAGCCTTTAACAATTGGAGATATTTTTATTAGTGCTTTAAAATCTCAACTAATTTAATTAAAAGGAGAGATTCAGAGTAATTATTTTCTCTCTCCATTTAGACTATTAAAACTACTTCAAAACCATTTTCTTCTTTTTAGCTTGAAAAACAGAATAAATTATAATAACTATAACAAGAAAAGTTCTTCAGCTCTTTGTGCCAGGCACTATTTTAATTGATTTGCATTAATTAACTCATTTAGTTGCCACAACAGCCCTTCCAGGGAGGTATTATTATTATCTTCAATTGTAGATGAGAAAACCAAGGCATATGAAGTTAAATCACTTTTTCCAGGGTCACAACTAGGAAGTGGATTCTAATTCAGGAAGTCGATCCGCAGGTTTACTTAGGTCACAAAACAATATCTCCTGTCATCTAGGATAGTACCTAGCTCATGGTAGATTCTAGATCATTATTTTTCAACTGCTCAGTCATGCCTGGAAAGAATAGTTCACCAGATACTATAGCAATGTGTGATGAAATGTAACCAAACCTTTTCCTGTGGGTTTCAGGATGAGAACCCTTCAGTGAAGCAACTTAGAATTCAAAGAGGAGCCTTGCAGTTCATACCCAGACAGGAGAGAGACACAGCAGGGAGAACCATACCCCTGGAGCAGGGACACGGGCTACTGGTAGAAAATGTAACTTCTCTGCCTGTTAGTTTCCTAATTTATAAGTTGAGGAAGATGCTGACCAAGGTGGTGGTGGTGGTGATGCCCATGCCACTGGACTGATGTGAAGAAGACATGTCTGGTACAAAAGTACACACTCTATGGATCCTACGTACAGTAAGTCTGCTGTGAACGTGCATCTGGTTCCAGCAAGGAACCAGAACCTGTGCCATCAACGTCAGGCATGCATGAAGTTGCAGCTTGCCCTCCATCTCCTATTGCTGATGATCCTTCAGCTCTACCATTTCCCACCTCCTCTCCCTCCTCTAGTCAGTAACTCTTCTTGCCTGTTCCCTGGATGCCAGACCCTGGATGCCCGCTGTTGTACTTTACTACTGTACTTTTCAAGTGACTGTAAAGTTAAAAATGTTTTATTTTTGGTGTTTGATTTTTTATTTATTATTTGTGTGAAATTACAAACCTATTAGAGTACAGTACTATATAGCTAATTGTGTTAGTTGCATACCTAAGTTCATTGGACTTAACGAACATGCTCTCAGAACAGAACTCGTTTGTATGTATATAGAGGACTTACTATATTATTATCATTACTATATCCCAGCTTTTTTAGCTGACTCTCTTCTGAGTACACAACTGCTCAAGGCTAGGAAATTTTTTCATCCATCCAAAAAAGAGGTTACTTGGGCTAATTTGCCTGTCTTGTAAGAGACTGAATCCAATACTGTAAAAGGGGAATCTGTGTAAGTCTGTTCATATTCATTAGCTGTTGTCAAGGCTTGCTAATTTCAGATTGTTCTGAGACACTAGGGAGAGAGAGGCGGATCACAGAATGCAAATTTTCATATGCTAGATGCCCTTGAAAGTCAGTAATTCTGTTTCTGTGAAAGCGTTAGTCGCTCAGTCATGTACGACTCTGAGACCCCAGTGACTGTAGCCCGCCAGGCTCCTCTGTCCATGGAATTCCCCAGGCAAGAATATTGGAGTGGGTCGCTATTCCCTTCTCCAGGGGAATCTCCCAACCCAGGGAGTGAACCCAGGTCTCCTGAACTGCAGGCAGATTCTTTACAGTCTGAGCCACCAGGGAAGCCCTTCTGTTGCCTGTATCCTCTACCAAACCCCAAACTCCACTTCCAGAAACAGGGACTGAGAGAGGCTGTCTCCTGCATCTTTCTGGGTTTTGAGTAGGGAGTGAGCAAGTGCCCTCCTCTGCCCTCCACTGTCAGGGACAATTGGTGAGCAAGTCCTTCAGAGCCTTGCAGTTTTGAAAGCCAGTCACAGCTGCCTCATTCTTTCATCTCAGCCCTCATAAGAATGCACACAGCAAACAGATTCTGGGCATAAGCTGTCCACAGGAAACTAGTCTTTCTCCAAAAGATACCTCCTTCCACATTGTATAATTTCTGGATCAAATTAACATTGACTCTCATGATTGCCAAATACAAAACAGACAACACACTGATCCCAGAGTAACACCTCCTTCCCTCGACTCACCCACACCTGCCCTAACCCTGACTCTGAGATTCCAAAAATACATGGAACAATTCATTTTCTAACTATATTCCCTATAGAATCAGAAATACATCTTTAGCATGATACTCTTTTCATCTCAATCACTGCCATGTGAGTGACAGAACGCAAACAGATTGATGGGACATGCTGCAAAATTAATATCTAAAAGAGAAATAATATGCAGTTGCTTTCACCCCTCCCCCCACAAGTCCCTTTAGGATCTACAAAGGAAAAGCCATAATGCATTTACAATGCATGTAGTTATCAAATGAAGACATAGAGACACTAAGACTTTTTGGCAAAGGCTGACAGGGTAATGCACAACACTGGTTTAGCCTCATCGCTTGACTTCACAGACACACTTGCTACTCAGAATCAATGTTCTCTATGGTGCTGACCTCCCAAAACTGGCCCACAAGCACTGGTTCACTCTAGGAACGGAGGCAGTGAGGTGCATCACTGCAGATAACTTAGGCATGAATTGTGCTTTTGTTATTTGCTACCCGTCTGGGTTGAAATTAACTATTTAATTTTTCTAATCTTCATCTATAAAGCATACACACTACAAAATTTCTCCTACAACTCTAGAAGAGAATGTCATTGTAACCTACTTAGCACAAAATTTAGCACTTGGTATGAGCTCACAAAATGGTGATCATTAATGTAACCACTGAACAGCGGATACAGCTTAGGATTTTAACTATAACTAGCTACTAAGTAGGGCAATATGTGCATGCTAAGTTGCTTCAGTCATGTCCTACTCTTTGTAACCTTATGGGACCTTAGCCCACCACGCTCCTCTGCCATGGGATTCTCCAGGCAAGAATACTTGGAGTGGGTTGCTGTGCCCTCCTCCAGGGGATTTTCCCAGCTGAGGGATCAAACCCGAGTCTCTTACGTCTCTTGCATTGGCACCCAAGGATGCTGCCTGCTTCCTATCTTGCTTCTCCTTCTCGTTCAGCATGCTTGTCACTACCTTATCTTCTTCATTCCTATGTATGATTTCCAAACACAGTCAGAAATATATAGGGATAAACTGAGAGGGCATTGGAGGCAGAGATGTAGGATAGCATGAAAACAATCATATGTAAATATTAGACAACATATTTTAAACTCTTTTTTCCTATAAGCGATGTGCTATGGTATTTTCTATCCTGTAGTCTGTCCTACCCTATCCTATCCTAGCTTATCCTGTTCTGCCCTGTCTTATCCTATCATATCCATTCCATTCCAGTCAGGAGGGCTAATATTACAAAGAAATGGAGAAAGGGAACCCCTCATACTTTGTTGGTGGGAATGTAAATTGGTAAAGCCACTGTAGAAAACAGTGTGGAAGTTTCTCAAAAAACTGAAAATAGAACTATCACATGATCCAGCATTTGTATGATTGAGTATATATCTGAAAAAACTGAAAACATTAATTTGAAAAAATATATGCCTCCACCCTGGCAATGTTCATAGCAGCATTATTTACATTTGCCAAGATACAGAAGCAGCTTAAGGGTCCATCAACAGATGAATGGATAAATAAGATGTCACACATACTCTCTCTCACACTCACACACACACACACACACATGCACACAGTGGAATACTTCTCAGCTATTAAAGAGAATGAAATTTTGTCATTTGCATTAACATATGGATTTGGAGGGCATTATGCTAAGTTGCCTGGAGAATCCCAGGGACAGGGGAGCCTAGTGGGCTGCTGTCCATGGGGTCGCACAGAGTCGGACACGACTAAAGCAACTTAGCAGCAGCAGCATGCTAAGTGAATGAGATAAAGAAAAATTCTGTATGATATCACTTACTTGTGGAGTCTAAAAAACACAGCAAACTAGTGAATATAAGAAAAAAGAACCAGACTCAAAGAGAACAAACTAGTGGTTACCAGTGGGGAGACAGGGTGGGAAGGAATATAGGAGTGAGGAGCGGAAGGCACAAACCACTGGATCTAAGAAAGACTTACGGATGTATTGTGCAACATGGGGGGATAGATATTCTGTAATGACTGTAAATGGAAAGCAATATTTAAATATTCTACCACTTTTTTAATTTAAGTGCACTAGCCTGGGATGACCCAGAGGGATGGTATGGGGAGGGAGGAGGGAGGAGGGTTCAGGATGGGGAGCACATGTATACCTGTGATGGATTCATTTTGATATTTGGCAAAACTAATACAATTATGTAAAGTTTAAAAATAAAATAAAATTTAAAAAAAATAAAAAATTCTGGAGCCATCACTAAACTGATTTCATAATCCTATAATGAATCATGAGCCATGATTAAGGCACTGTTCTAGATCCCCTGTATCTATTCTATTTAGAGCAGTCAAGGTCACAGCTTGCTACTGCTAAGTCAGTTCAGTCGTGTCTGACTCTGTGCGACCCCATAGACGGCAGCCCACCAGGCTCCCCCGTCCCTGGGATTCTCTAGGCAAGAACACTGGAGTGGGTTGTCATTTCCTTCTCCAGTGCATGAAAGTGAAAAGTGAAAGTGAAGTTGCTCAGTCGTGTCCGACTCTTGGCGACCCCATGGACTGCAGCCTACCAGGCTCCTCCATCCATGGGATTTGCCAGGTAAGAGTACTGGAGTGCCATTGCCTTCTCCGGGTCACAGCTTAGGGCCTTGATTTTTCAAACCAGAAAAAGCTATCTGCTTCAGCAAAGCTCTTTTGCTCCTTTCCTAGACTGTGAAACTAGATGGTTATTTAACCATTTTATAATTTTTTTCCTTTCTGTTGCACACATTATTTCATGCATTTTTTAACAGTAACTTTATGAGTTCAGTAAAACAGACTTTTATAGACTTCTTGTAAAGATGAAGAAACTGAATTTTAGGTTGAGTGATTTCTGAAGGTCACATATCTCGTGATTGGCTCTGCTTTAGAATCCAGACTCACGTTCATCTCTTCTCTACTTGCTTCTCCAAGAGCAATAGAGTACCACTTAAATCTCAATTTCCTAAGTAAATACTATGTGCTAAAAATACAGATTTCTGGTTCCCCTTCATACAGAAGCAGAATCTCTAGAGCTGGGCATGCGAATATGTAATTTCAAAATGGTCCAGAACTGGTATAGATCGAACTAAGTGTATATTCTCACTACAGAGAGAGAGAGAGAGAGAGAGAGAGAGAGAGAGAGAGAGAGAGAGAACTTATTGGGGCTTCAGTAAGGATTTTGTTATTTTGTTTCAAAAGGATGTGAGGGAACACAGCTCCAATACTTTCGACACATGATACCAAGAGTTGACTCACTGGAACAGACCCTGATGGGAAAGACTGAGAGCAAGAGGAGAAGAGGGCGACAGATAAGATGGTTGGATAGCATCATTGACTCAATGGACATGAGTTTGAGCAAACTCAGAGAGATAGTGAAGTACAGGGAAGCCTGGCATGCTGCAGTTCATGAGGCTGCAGAGAGTCAGACACAAGTTAGAGACTGACAACAAGAAGTCAAATACAACCAAACATGTACAAATTATGAACAAACCAAGTACGAAGGCTGACTAACAAGAACCAGAGCACAAAAACCAAGCCTGTCAGAAAAGTCACTTGGCTTTGAATTGGACTTGAATTCTTCTAGCAGCTAAGATAAATTAAAAGTGCTTTAAAAATATTATATATATATATATACACACACACACACATATATATGCATATATATATATTTTTTTATTCTGACAGTATTATTTTGGTTCTAATTCTTCCAGCATCTGAGCAAAAGAAAAGATGTCTGCTACATTTCATGTTCTAAGTCAGAACTGAAGGAAGTACTTAAACATATGGGTGCTGAGGAAGTCTACAAGTTTGGACACTACTCCTAGCATTAACAAAATTATAATATCAGTACCAACTGAGTATCTATGCACAATAAGCATGATAAATAGATTTTTATATTTCATATTCATAAAATTGTTAGGATGCATTTTCAACTTTATGGATAAAGAAACTAAAGTTTAGAGATTTTCATCAATTTATCCAAAGACATACAAAGTAAATGAAAAAACTGGGACTCAAGCCCAGCTACTTCATCTCTAGAGCTTATATTCTGCTGACTCTCAGAAAAACGGTAAGTGAAATAACCAGGACACACATGCATCAGTCCTTTGAGAAGGAGAGTGAAAGCAAAGATGAGAAAATAGAGAAGAGGAACAGTGTGTGACAACATCAGAAAATCAGGCTGAATCAGCCATTATTTACCAGGAGGGGGCAGTGCATAGCCCCCGTGTGTGTGCACTCGTGTGTGCGTGCATGCTAAGTCACTTCAGTCGTGTTCCACTCTGTGCGATCACATGGACTGTACATGGGATTCTCCAGGTAAGAATACCAGGGTGGGTTGCCATGCGCTCCTCCAAGGGATCTTCTGGACCCAGGGATCGAACTTGAGTCTCTTATGTCTCCTGCATTGCAGGCAGATTCTTTACCAAAGCGTCTGCCTGCAATGTGGGAGACCTGGGTTCGATCCCTGGGTGGGGAAGATCCCCTGGAGAGGACAATGGCAACCCACTCCAGTATTCTTGCCTGGAGAATCCCATGGACGGAGGAGTTTGGTGGGCTACAGTCCACGGGTCGCAAAGAGTCAGACACGACTGAGCGACTTCACTTTCTTTCACTTTCTTTACCACTAGTGCCAGCTAAGAACCTGTGCTGGGGTACAATTTGATTTGACCCAATACAGGACATGTAGACATGTCTTCCAAGTCCTGGATTATCTCTGGCTCCCAATGACAAGTGTTTAGGTAATACCCATACTAACAGAGGCCTGAGTTTCTTGAGAAATATGAAAAAACTCAGTTTAATAAGTTCTAAAATGTAGAACATACAGATTTATTTTTATTTGTCCTTTCATTGGGTCACATATTAATCACCCCCATTCAATTCACTAGTATTAGCTAGTTAGATGAGACTACGTGGGTATGTTCACTTGAAAAAATTCTTTATTTCAGACAAACTGTATTTAAAAAAAAATTCTACTAGTGTCTTCATGATTAATTTCTGAAACTTCTGTTCTATATTCATTAGATATCTTTAGGCTGACAATGATTTTTGTGTAGAGATATTTTGTTATATGATAAATAACATACGATTGAAATATTGTATGCAATTATATACATGCCATACTATATATCTACATCCATACCTATATTTTGAAGGCTTAAGGAGTTTTGCACCCTTTGTAAACTCAGCTTCCTTTCCTATAAAGAATTGGACTCCTGGATTTGGCTCCCATGTCTAAGACCTGAAAATACGTCCAAAATTGTATGATGTGTTGTCTGAGTTTCTTGGGTATAAACTGAAAAACTCTTCTACATGTATTAATGCTTTATATATAAGATCAGTTTTTCCTACAATAACCTTTTATACTATATACCCTGCTGTGTTGTTACATTTGTATTATACCCATTAGACAAACGTACACGAAGATATATTCTTTGCAAAGTCCTTAGCACAATGCTCAGTACTTACTAAGTGCTAAGAAATGCTTCTCTCCTTTCTTCCTTTCTAAACCCAAACCCTTCTCCATTGTATGACCTGTGTCTGTATCTTTGCTTTGTTCTTCTTCCAAGCCCATATTCACACTATGTTTCCAGCACTGCCTTTATCCCCAAACAGGAGATTGCTTTGAAATTGCTTTTTTGTTAAAGAAAGCTCAGAAGAGGAAATATGTGTTGTAATTATGTTTGTTAGGTACAAATACGTGTTTTCTCTGTTTGCTCTTGGTCATGTGAGGAGAAATATTACCACTTTACTTCTCATCTGTTTTAAAATAGTAGTTATTCTAAGCTTCCTGAGAGACTGAAATATACTGTGAACTATAGAATGCAGTCCCCCTAGACTCCCTCTGACTCACTGAGATGCTTTGCATGATTAGATATTATAGTCTATTCTATGAGAGCAAAGGATGTACCATCCATGACTGAGTAGAAATATTTTTTCATTCTTTTGTGCAAGAGTTTGGTTGTTTTCAGATGCTGTCTCTCTGCTCTGAGAACCATCTACTGCTGTTTGCTTTATTTTTGCTCTATATTGCTTTCAAACTGGGATACTAGGTAAGATGAACACCACAGTCAAAATGGCACCATGCTGCTGAAGCTGACATCAAGCACTTTTGGTGATCCACGGGAAACTGCAGCACTTTATTTTGTGTTTAATGTCTAAGACGGGGAATCGGCCGAGGCACCTGCCATTTTATACAACTCTCTAATCTTCCTCTTTATTAGCTGTCTGGCAACATCATTACACTGACTGCATGGTTTAAATCTTGTTCACTCTTGTAATATAAAAAGACAAGGGAATGTCTCTGAAGAGACGAACTTAGTCTCTTCTACTGTAGACAGTTTTTTTTTTTCCAATGTAATTTTCCTTGAAACAAAAATGCTTTTATATTTTCACAGGAAAAGAGACCATCTCTTTGCCTTCTGAGTAAGTATTTTGCATTACAATTGTCCAGATGTTCAAGATGCCTACTGAAGCTTTCTCTGTTTAACAGCTAATTCTCTAGATCAGTTGTTTAAAAAGGCACATATTATAGTATATATCCTCATTCATTTACTTATTTATTTCATTCATTCAAATAACATCTATGGAGTTCTTGCTATGAATCACACACTAGGCTAGGTACTGTGAATACCAAAAAGAAAAAGGATACTTTTACTTGAGCAAACAAATAGGGAAGATAAACTTACAAAAAGATAAACTGTAACACAACATGTTAAGTGTTACAATGTGAGTATGAGCCTAATGTCCTAGGAACACACAAGGATTCCTGATCAAGCTTGCATAGGAAAGTAGGAGATTTCACAGAGGAGGAAGAGTTATTTGAGTTCCATTTAGCCAGTGTGTGTCTGTGAGAAGATAAGGTGGAAGGGCATTCTTAATAGCTTAGTGTGTCTGGAACAAAGTAGCTTGGTAGGAGAACAGGACAGAAGACTGGAATGCCACTTGGATCACAATGTGAAAAATTAATTGGAATTAATCAATTGGAATTAACTGCCTAGGGAAGGGATGGCCAATGTAAATATGGCTAAAAGGTAAGAACTGGATCTGAGCTACAGAGGTGGTCCGTATTTTCAAGCAGTGCATAATAAGTCGCTTCAGTCATGTCCGACTCTCTGTGACCCCATGGAACTGTAGTGCACCAGGCTCCTCGTCCATGGGATTCTCCAGGTGAGAATACTGGAGTGAGCTGCGATTTCCTCTGCTAGAGGATCTTCCCAACTCAGGGACTGAACCTTTGTCTCTTATATCTCCTGTACTGGCAGGCAGGTTCTTCATCACTAGCACTACTTGGGAAGCTCCATCTTGAAACAGGCTTCATAGCAGAACAAGAAGGGCCATTACTAGATGGCAAATCTGCAACATCCTATGACACAAGATCCTGGAGCCATACTGCTGTCTAAAAGGGTCTCTGGCTGGCCTGAGTGAGGGAAGAAGCAGCAGCAGCATGGGAAGAGGAGGGCAACTGAAGGAAATTGGGAGAAAGTTAAGCCAGGGAGGGCCAGAAAAAGACGAGGCCACAGAAAGCAAAGAGTGGTTTGGGGTAGGGTGGGAGTTTAACCTTCTCTTTCAGTATTAAAGAATCAGAACAAGAGCTAAGAGCAAAGTCCCCAACAGTCAGGAGCCCAGTTTTTCCCTCCTCCTCAGCCTATGGAAAGTGTACCTAATTTGAGACTAACCCAGGAGCCTTAGAGGGCTTCCCAGGCGGTGCTAGTGGTAAAGAACCCACCTGCCAAAGCAGGAGACTTAAGAGATGCAGATTCGATCCCTGGATCAGGAAGATCCCCTGAAGAAAGACAGGGAAACCCACATGAGTATTCTTGCCTGGAGAATCCCATCGACAGGGGAGCCTGGTGGGTTGCAGTCCGTAGGGTCACAAAGAGTGGAACATGGCTGAAGCGACTTAGCACGCACGCAGAAGCCTTAGAGCAGAGAGAGGAGAGAAAAGAAGGGTGTGTCCAGGTGGAGGAATTAAACAAATCAGTTTCTGCTTGTATGTGTGATGAGGATGGATTTCATAGCAAAGGAGCGCTGGGTCTGTCCTTTCCCAAGAGAGCTGCACTGCTTTCAAATGAGATGTTAGAAGTCTGCCCTTGAAGTTTATGGGAGTCTTCAAACTTTTTCAGTGTTAAATCTAGGGTTACATTTGGCTGAGATGGTTGCAATTCTGTTTTTTTTTTTTTTTTTAATTTTACATTTTTCTTAATGCTGAAAGCAATCAAAGCCTATTGCTTTCTCTTAAATCTCTGCAACCACTGTACTAAAAGAGCTGTACCCCACCTCCCTGCTGGTCTCTCCATTTGCAGAGTGGACACAGGACATAGCATCATCAGGGCCATGGAGGAAAGAATGGAGAACATTAACTGGTTGACCCCCTAGTGTTAACATTTCCTCTATATTTCACCCCTGTTCATGATCCTGAGGCTATGTTGGAAAGACTACCATGGGGGAATTCACAAGTAACCCATGCCTTGGATACAATATGTTTTATAGTAATGTTCCTCCTTATATTGAGCTGGATATGTTTCCGTGATCCTTCTGGCTCCTTACTTTATCACTTGGTACCATAGGCTTAATCAGATCTCTCTTCCACCTGCTGCTACTGCTAAGTCACTTTAGTCGTGTCCGATTCTGTGAGCTTTCTGTCACATATTAAGCTGGGATCATTCACCTGACTTGGCTTCTTTATGATGAAGATCAACATGAAAATCAATAAATAAGCAAACAAGCCAGGAAAAAATAAGAAGAAAAGAGAAATTAATCCCAAGGTAAGAGCAAGATTTAATGCTAGAGTAAATTACACAATTAGTTGTATCAAAAATACATTTAAATTTAGCAGTGCTATAATGATACAATAGTATTACACTAATAATACCTCACCAATGGATTCAATTAGAAGTGAATCCATTTCTCTTCCCACTACACATGCTTCCTCTACTGCTACTAACAGTGCAATTCTGAGTCCATCACCATACTCCTTACTGTACATGCATATAAGTATACATGCACTTATATGTATATAAATGTATACTAATATACAGAATATAAATGGCTGAGACAAGATTTACTAACATGTGACTACCCTTAGTATTTCCAGAGTCTGTCTTGATTTTAATTTCTCTCACTGAAAAATCTGGATAATGTGCCAAGATAAAATCAGACTGATGGGAGAGACAGAAGGAAGGTTTAGGCAGAGAATCCAGGTTGAACAACATAATCAAATGTTGGAAGAGGAGAGAGAGATATACACAACAAAATTGTGAGAACTGGGGCATAAGAGGGGTTTAATATTTTGATTTGTGAAAACATTCAAAATATTGCCTGTTGTAAATAAAGGAGAGATGGGAAAAGGAGTCGTTAATTGGATCATCTTAAATGATCTATGAAAGAGTCAAGTGAATATCAGAATTCTCTTTAATTAATAATCATTATCTAATCTGTGCTTTTTGAATAACACTCTATTTAGAAGCAAGGAAAAAAAATATTTTTTATAGCCATCTAAATTTGTGGTACTCAAATCTAAAAACAATGTTCCTGATGTGAAAGAATCCTAGTACTAAAGAGTCCTGACATGGAAATAAGACCTACATCCTATCTTCACATACACAGGAAGGACAAAGAAAAATTAGATTTAGACTCTGTAATAAAAAGGAAATTTGTGTTTTTTTTTATTTGCAATCTTTCTTCTATATTTGAAAAATATGGAGACTTTTCATTCTAATAATATTCAGTCTCTGTACTCTTCTTTGGAGAAGGAAATGGCAACACACTCCAGTATTTTTGCCTGGGAAATCCCATGGACAGAGGAGTCTGGTGGGTTACAGTCTATGGGGTTGCAAAGAGTCAGACACGACTGAGCGACCGAACATGGATGGACCCTTCTTGCTATCTGCTCAAAGATACATTCACATTTTCCAAAGGCCTTCTCTATCTTTACCATTCGCTCTAATGATTCAGCTTGTAAGTCACTAAGCCCAAGTAATTCAGCTCAATGGACTGGATTAAACATTTCTTTTTGACTACCTTCCCTATACTCTTGTCCTAAAATATACATTTATGCCAGTAGAGACTATTTCAATGAGTTAATTTTTTGATATGTTCATTCTTTCTCTAATCCCATAGTAAAGTTGAAAACAAAGCAACCCCCAGACAACCCCAGAGCAAAACAAAAGCCTAATCGTATGTGTTTGCTTTTTGGTCACCTTCAGGGGGAGGGTCTTCTATAAGTAATGTAAATAGAACTCACCGAGTTGGAAGAGGTAAGGGTTCAGTGCTCTTGACAAGGCTTAGATCAAAATAAGCTGTACAATATTTACTGATTTAGAACTTTTAAATATGGTAAAGATGCACAGAAATTGTAGCGATGAGCTCTACCCTTACGGAACTCTTGATATAGTCAGGCAAGTAAGACCATTTGAGAAGGGCTTAACAACAGAAGATGAATGACAATTTCAGGCCCCAGGATGCTATAGAATGCAGTGTTTCAGAAATAGTTTCCATTCCAAACAAGACCTTCCTGTCTTGGTGAAGGACTGCTTGGTGGTTGAGGTTCAGGAGTGAGTAAGGCAATGTGATTGTGGTCCTTATTTGGACACTAGTGTACTAGTACACATGTACTAGTACTATCATGACTTAGGATAGTTAACTTCTGTGTGCCTGAATTTCATTATTTGAGGGGAAAAAAGGCTAAAATGAACACTAGTTTAAAGTACTTTTTAGATATACAAGTCTGTAACGGATTTCCTTTCATGAGAAGGGCATGAGCAGACCTACTGCTCAGGGGATCAGGGGATCACAGGGGATCACACAAGTCATCAGAAACGCCTGTGTATATGAGGGACAGAGTGCTCAGGGGTAATGTCGGGATAGACTAGATGTCACAGGCAGGTTCAATCAAAATGTCAGTATTTCCCAGAGGTGGGTCTGGGACCATCATGATTTTTTTCTTTCAATTCCTCCTTGACCATTGTAGTTTTCACAGGATTAGAGATAATTGTTTTATCATGTACTGTGGAGTCAGTCGGAGAAGGCAATGGCACCCCACTCCAGTACTCCTGCAGAAAATCCCATGGATGGAGGAGCCTGGAAGGCTGCAGTCCATGGGGTTGCTGAGGGTCGGACATGACTGAGCGACTTCACTTTCATGTTTCACTTTCATGCATTGGAGAAGGAAATGGCAACCCATTTCAGTGTTCTTGCCTGGAGAATCCCAGGGACGGGGAGCCTGGTGGGCTGCCGTCTATGGGGTCACACAGAGTCGGACACGACTGAAGAGACGCAGCAGCAGCAGCAGTGGAGTCAGTGTGAAGACCATAACTGGTGTCACCCAGTGATGTTTCAGATGCTGATGGATGAGACTACTTGAGACTACAGAGCTGTGCTATAGAGCTTTACCCATGTGTGTTTATAAATTAGGTTTTGAGTCTTGCTAACTCAGAGGCCAGATGAAGACATTTCAGTACTCTCCTGCTTTACTTTGATTATGAAATACCTGGCAGTTTCTATGACACTGAATTAGAGGTGCCATTTTTTCCTGTTGGATCAAAGGAGGCTCTTTCTCTATAAAAGGTCAAAGTTTAACATGTATACATACTTGCCAGAACATGTGTCAAGATGAATCCAAAGATTTATGTGGGGAGCTGACAAATCTCCCCTTCTTATGCCATCAGTCTGGTGGACCCTGGGGTGTCTGTTGCCTCACCAAGAGAGGCTGAACAGAGTAGGATCTGTTCACTCCAACCTCTTGCATTTGGGCTTACCCTGAGCCCCGGCACCAAGAGGCTCCTGTTGGATGGCCTTTGCATGTTGGTGACACGGTCTGGGGTCAGTGACCAGTCTCCACTGAGGGAGGGATGGCTTTCCTCTAATATGCCTGGATGCCAGCTACATAAAACACTCTGTAGGTCTCACCAAGAGAAAGGGGCTCTAGTTGCATTCTTTTATATGGTTCTTCCACTTTGCCATTTTTATTGCCATGGAATAATAACTTCCAATCTTTCCTGCAGGTTTCCTCTCTTCCACCATCTTCATCAGCCTCCCGTCCATCTATCAGGCCTCACATCACCATGAATGAAGGGGCTCTCTGCACACAAAGGCACAGACAATGCTAGTTTCTGTCCGAGTGAGATTTGGAAGTTGGCACCAAATCTCTCCTTCCAATGACTTCCTTCTTGCTATCACTCATTCTGTTCTCCACTCCTACCCCACCCCCAGCAATCACTCAGATTGCTTACTTTTCTCACCTTGGTGATGTTTATAAAAATCTTATATTTAGGAAAAAAAAGTAGGTACTGTTTGCTACCAGAAGATGTCCTAACTTGATAGACAGTCCCAGGTTATCTATAATTTCACAGGCAACCAAATGTGACCATAAGGTGAATACATACATCTCTGATGGGGAAAATGAAAGATCACATCCATAGAGAAGTTTATTTCAGAGTCAGAGAAGTGAAGATGCTGGCTGCTTTGTAATAATGCTTTGTAATAACAGTAATCATAGAAAAGTAATAATAATGGCAACAATCATTTACTGTATTCTTACAATATGTCAAAGTGATTTGTAAACACACAGTCTCATTTATTCTCTAACAACCTTATGAAGAATGTAGTCTCATTTCTTTCATTTTACAACTGAAGAAAGCAGGGACAAGAGATGTTAATAAGCTGGCTCAATATGCAAAAAATATATGGGTAAATAACATTCAAACTCAGGCATGCTGATTTGAGAGACCAACTTCTCAACCACTACTCAGCACTTCCCAGTAAGTATTATAATTACATAGATTGATGGCTGAGATAATTTAGACTTCTTTAGATTAAATGAGTTAAATTAGATTGGCAGATAGTCACTAGAGTCCCTTCCAATTATGAAAGTTATGTTTGTGAAAACCTCTGGCAGCAGAATTTTCTGTTGAGGACCTCAAGACTTTAGTTTTTTTTTTTTTTCTTTTAATGCTTTACAGGAAATCAATTTTAGTAAGGAAAATTAGAAAGCCTCTTTTAAGTAAATATAATAATGTTCATGATAATAAAACAATAGGAACATTCCCTCAAAATTAAAACAATATTTAGCGCATAAGTTTATAAATTTCTATTCACTAACCACTGCTGATTTAGCAGAAAAAAATAAGCAGAAAACTTTCAGTCTCTGTTTCCCAAGAAGTTTGGTTCAATCTACCACTGTCATTCTTAGAAAGGAGCCATTTCATGTGTATTTTGAATGCCTTGCTTGTTTTCAAATACAATGTAATAACACATTTGTTCCTGAAAGTCTTAAGATTGCTTAAATTGTATAGGGAAAGAAGGCCTATAGCCAGACTTTTGAGAAAAGATAACTGATATTATAGATTACAATAAATAGATTACTACTAAACTATGTTATAAGAAAGAAGAAGAAAGTCACTCAGTCATGTCCGACTCTTTGCAACCCCATGGACTGTAGCCTAGCAGGCTCTTCCATCCATGGGATTTTCCAGGCAAGACTATTGGAGTGGGGTGCTCCCGCATTGTAGGCAGACGCTTTACCATCTGAGCCACCAGGGAAGTCCACCTAAACTATGTTATAGTAATCTACAAATAGCAATGCATCTCACATAATAGTAAAAAGCATCATACAGTTTATTAGTATGAAGAGAGGAGTTATTTGCTCATTGTCACACTAATGGTTTTCTCTCCACCATAATGGTTTTCTCTCAATTATTTGGGACATATCTGAGTGCATAACTGAGCAATGTGCTGGAAACACTGCTCGTGTATCAGATATAGCAAGCTAAATTGAAGATCTGTGATAATAGATGAAGGTTTATTGTCAGAGATATCAAGGAACATTGGAAAAATGTGTGGGATTGGGAATATGGTGAAGGTCAGTTTCCAGTGGTCATGCATGGATGTGAGAGTTGGACTGTGAAGAAAGCTGAGTGCCAAAGAATTGATGCTTTTGAATTGTGGTGTTGGAGAAGATTCTTGAGAGTCCCTTGGACTGCAAGGAGATCCAACCAGTCCATTCTGAAGGAGATCAGCCCTGGGTGTTCTTTGAAAGGAATGATGCTAAAGCTGAAACTCCAGTACTTTGGCCACCTCATACGAAGAGTTGACTCATTGGAAAAGACTCTGATGCTGGGAGGGATTGGGGGCAGGAGGAGAAGGGGACGACAGAGGATGAGATGGCTGAATGGCATCACTGACTCATGGACGTTGAGTCTGAGTGAACTCCGGGAGTTGGTAATGGACAGGAAGGCTTGGCATGCTGTGATTCATGGGATCGAAAAGAGTTGGACACGACTGAGCGACTGAACTGAACTGAGCCAAACACGGTATGAATAGAGGAAAATCAGACCACAGGGCCTTGTATGCAGTATGTATGTAATAAGTATTCACTGAAAAAAAAATATGAATGGTGGATGGATGGCATGATGCATGAATAGAGTAGAAAACCATTGAATACTTCAAATTTCACAATTTTGCCAAGGATTTTATCAGATTATATTCAATTGCGACATTGTACTTTGTAACAATTTATGTTGTACTTCTCCATCCACGAGTGAAAAAAATAAAAGCATAATGGCTTCTAATCACTAGCTGTGAAAAACTAACGACACTCTACTTCTTTCATACTCTGTTTCATATTAATAAGAGGTGTTAAAACATCATGAAAAGTACCAACCTTGAAAGCTGCATTCTGTTTTTCTCATATCACCTGCAAAAAATAAAAAAGACAGGGGGAAAAAAAAGGAAATTTAAGTGAAACCAATTAAGGCAACAGAAGTAAAAAGAGCATTTGTTAAAAAAAAACTTTTAGCATTTTTCCCTTGACAAAGGAGACACATTTAACTGTGAAGAGAGAAACCCTCTGATGAAACTTTTTCTCCCCTTAATCTATTTTTTAAAATATTTTGTGCTTTTCGTATTTTGTTAGTTTGCTTTTTAAAATTTCTTAGGGGCATAGCAATCATGAATGACAATGAGGAAAGATACAGGGAGGATGTTTACTAAAAATGATTAGATATAAGGAAAAATTACATAGGCAGGACTTAATCAACCTATGGAATTCTGCATCATGACAAGACTGTTTGATAAATTCAGACAAAAGTGCTTTAAGAGGCTATTACAACTTATTCTCGGGTCCTGTGTTTCTACCCTTGAATGCTAATTAGAACACAGGCTCGTGCTACCTGTCTCTTCTCACTCCCCCGATAATGTGTTCTCCCTTATGGACCAAGTGGTCATTGTGTTGTTTATAATAACTGTTCTACATTCCTTATGGAAATTGCAATTGTGACACTGAATATTCAAACTGCAAGCCACTTTTCTCAGGGAAATTGTAATTATGATAATGCACTATTTACCCAACTGATGTTCTGTAGTCATTGTTCTCTTTGAGGAATGGGGAGGTGAGGGAAAAACGCTGAAATAAAACATCCTGTTGGGATCTCAGATATGTATTCTGGGAAACCATAATAATAATAGCATTTGTTATGTGGTAGACATGACACAATCAGGCTGCCATGCATATGACATATGGGATATTATGTACAGTTATATGTGAATTACACACATTTCTCATTTACCCTACCTACCAAGCCCATGAGGTAACTAACATTTTTATTAAAATTTTCTAGGGTCCACAAGTATTGAATAATTTACTTAACATCACAGAGCTAGTAAATCAAGAACATCCCAAAGTTAACACAAAAATTATACAATTTCAAAAAATAAAATTCATGGCCAATCACTGAATCTGATTACGTGAGCTCCTAGGAACATGGGAAGTAGATCTCTACTAACTCATCTCATTTCTCTGACTTATTCCTACTTTGCCAGATCTCTACAACCAGTGCCCCGAACAAAGAGGGGAGGCCTATCATTTCCTCCTTAGGAATTCAGCAGCAGTTGTTTAGGACTTTTTCAAAATTAATAAGAAGTGATTGAGGAGCTACCATACACAGTACTTTGTAGATATGCTTTTATATCCCATAACTCTTCAGGCAAATATTTTCACTGTGATTTTCTTAATAAGGAAAATGAATCATATCTGAAGTGATTAATTTGCCCAAATTTTCCAAGTTGGTCTCTGTTCTTTTAACTTGGAAAATCAAGTAGTCCACCAAAAAGTAATGAAGATGAAATGGAACCATGGGAATTAAGGGCAAACAAAACAGGAAATTAAAAAAGAAAGAATAATAAGTACATAAATTAGTGAGATGTTAGTAGACCACATTCTAGCCACTGGCTTACCACCATCTTATGCAGCTTAAACAATTCTGGGATCTAGTCTTGGTCTTCTGTTAGCTTCTGATTCCTGTTTCTGATCCTTGCCCAAGAAGTTCCATTTTCCTCTTATATTTCTTTTTTAGGCCTTAGAATAACCTTCCCTTTGCTGTCTTGGTGGAAGCCATCTATTTGATTCAGGCCACACAATATATATTTCTATTTCCCCACAGCCTCATAAAGGCTGATGAGCTGCCTACCTTGGCAGTAACAGGGATCTGTGCTGAGCTTCAATTTCAGCACCATCCATAGGGAGACCAACCAGCCACGTGATAGAAAGCTGATTATGACATTGGATTCCTGCCACCTTAAGAACAGTGATTCATTTTGACCTGAACTAAAACCAGTTCTAAATAAGGGTTTGCTTATCTGCCCGCAGAACCTTATTCATCACTGTTATCCAAGCGCCTATAGAGTACCTGATTCATCAGTACACAACATGGCATAATATTACCTCTGACCAATGGAAATACTGTGGAAGTCAGCAGTGTATATATAATCATGGGATCCACCTATCCTGATACATACGGCATGAGCTAGAAACTGCTGGCATGACAGACATATGGAATAGCCTTCTGGAGGGGCAGCTGTGGCACCAGCTTGGAAATGATGTCCTGTGATGATGGGTGCCATGTAAAGGATGTGGGAAACACACTAACCCATGACCATTCTTTGGTATTTCATCTCCAATAGATAGGGCTTCCCAGATGATGCAGTGGTAAAGAATCTACCTGCCAATGTGGGAGATGTAGAAGACCAATCCCTGCATCAGGGAGATGCCCTGGAATGGGGAGTGGCAACCACTCCAGTACTCTTGTCTGGAAAATTTCATGGACAGAGGAACCTAGCAGACTATAGTCATGGGTTCCAAAAAAGTTGGACATGACTGAGCGTGCTCGCATGCACACACTCCAGTAGACAGATTACATGGGTCTAGGAAACCAGGGGAGGAAGTAGAAGTAGTCAAAACTGACATCACTCCCAGTGGCCTAAATGGGGAATCTGTGCTTTCTAACCCACAAATTTAGACTCTCTGCATCTAGAGAGCCTGGTTTTCAGAGGGAGTATGCTTCACGAGGACCTTTCCTCATAGCTCAGTCAGTACAGGGTCTGCCTGCAATGCAGAAGACCCGGGTTTGTTTCCTGGGTTGGGAAGATCCCCTGGAGAAGGAAATGACAACCCATTCCAGTATTCTTTCCTGGAGTATGCCATGGACAGAGAAGCCTGGCGGGCTGCAGCGTATGGGGCTGCAAGAGTCGGACATGACTGAGTGACTAAGCACACGCACATACTTCATGAGAGGACACGGGAGGAGTCTCACTGAACTTTAGGATATACCTCATATCCAAGTACTTTGGGTTCCTTGTGCTAGGAGACTAGCACAAAGAGAGGAGTCCTACTATTAGGGATAAGTGATCAGCATCAGGAAGAGGGGCTACTGTCAGATAACAAGGGCAGGGAAGAATTTGTAGTCTTCAGGTGATTCAATGGGAATTTCTTGGTATTTCCTTGTTTTTGATAATAAATGGACAAGTGCAGCAGCCGTGGCCTAAGAATAGACTTGTGAGGAGGGGTTCAGACCCCTCAGTAATGGCCTGTTCCACCCCCAAGGTAAGCCATATGGATCAGTAGAAGTGCTGGGTAAGGATACCCTAGGACAGTTAGTAGAAGAGAGAAAAGAATAAAGGGAGAGTAGTTTTCAGCTGTGTCCTTGAAACTAGCTGCACTGGCACGGGCTGGAGTTCTAACCTTCCTCTTAGGGGCTTTGCCAGGAAAGGAGACTTACCAGAATGCTGAAGGGGCTGTTCCAAGATGTGATAAATGTAATACATGAAGCATGAAGAGCCAAGAGTCACAGGAATGCACATGGTAGATGCTGCAGGACAGAATCCAGATCTCCCTCAGGACAAGGCACTCATCCCCCAGCTGCCGGAAGTACTGGTTCCTGGTGGCTCACAGTGACTCTTTCTCTGGGGATTTTCCTCATTCCACCAAAGGGAAGTGCTTGACCCAAGATCATTCACCTTCCCACAGGCAGCTCACTTCTAATGACTGATCCTTATACAGATACAAGGGCTTCCCTGGTGGCTCATATGGTAAAGAATCTGCCTGCAATGCAAGAGACCTGGGTTTGATTCCTGGGTTGGGAAGATCCCCTGGAGAAGGGAATGGCAACTCACATCAGTATTCTTGCCTGGATAATGCCATGGACAGAGGAGCCTGGTGGGCTACAGTCCATGGGGTTGCAAAGTGCCCTGCTAAGTGCTTTGACTGAGAGACTAATGCTTTCACTTTCTTTCACTCATATGGGTAGAAAGGCCAGGCCCCTCTTTGGCCTTCTGGGACACCTATAATTAAACACAAATACACTCTTCAACAAACTTCCTACATCAAAACCTCCATCTCAGAGTCTGTTTCTTTGGAAAACTGACCTAAAGCAAGAATACAAACTCAGAATACATGGAACTGAGAATTGAACACAGATATGACTGGATCTAAAGTCCATATCCTATTCATTTGATCTTCCCATCTTCCACAGAGAACAGTTTAATCTAATTTTCAACATATTTTTATCTAGGCAGTAAACACAGTTGATAATGATACGTTTAAACCTGTAAATTAGAAAGCATTTTTCAGTGTTACCCAACGACTACAATTATACTGCTGTAGGAATATTAATCTAATCTATTTATGTCTCTTAAATTCCAGACTGAGATAAATTAGTAGATACAGAAATCTCTATCTGTATATCTACATTTATGAATTTATAACATTATACTAAAATGTATATGCACATATGTGTATATATCTGTGCATATATAGGGTTTCCCTGGTGGCTCAGATGGTACGTCTGCCCCCAATGCCGGGGACCCAGGTTCAATCCCTGGGTTGGGAAGAACCCCTGGAGAAGGAAATGGCAACCCACTCCAGTCCTCTTGTCTAGAAAACCTACAAAATATAATTCAAGACTAATTTCAAAGATAATTTGAGAAAAATTCCTAATTATGCTAGTCTATTTTTGAAGAACAGTATTCTTTTAGTCATGCCATTTTCTAGGGGAAAAAAAAAAAAAATTCCCGAACTGCTCTGTTTTGGAAAACTTAAAAGATTAGTTACAGAACAAAGGCTTAAATTTTCTACCATAAATGTAAGGATTTTATCAGGCATGAAATGTAGTCTGAACAATTTATGGCCCAGTAAAATATTACTTCAGGCAGGCTTTACAATCGGAACACAGAATCCTGTTACCTAATTCCGTGTAATTTTGAGAGACTGCAGTTAGGATTTTACAACCAGCGAACAGTTCAACTCAGCAGTCATCATCTTTCTGTAATCTCTTGTCTGGAATTATATTGCTTTAAGCTGTTTCTAAAGAAATTCCAGATCATTAATTCCTTTATTTCATTTGCCCACTCTTAACTCTGGGTGACATTATCGTACTCTTCTATTTAAACATACGTGGTATTCTTTGTTTACTCATGTGATTCCATAGAAATGCTGCACTAAGGGTTTAGCATGATAAATAAACACAAGACAAAATCTGATAAACTGAGATAAGAACGAAACTTGCCACAGTGAGTCAGAAAATAGTTGTTATCCATTGAGGAAGAGCCTACCAGTTGCTGGTGCCTGGCACTGTAACCAGCAACGTGGTAAATACTTGATAAATATCTTGGTGTGATTAACTGACTATGTATATGGGAAGATAAAATAAAAGGGAGAGAACGGATGGGACAAAGATCACAAGTGACTGAGTGATGAAATAAAGGTAACACAATGCATTTGGTGAGAATCATTATCTAGTGGTAAAGAACCCGCCTGCCAATGCGAAGACTAAGAGACCAGGGTTCAGTTCCTGGGTTGGGAAGATCCCCTGGAGGAGGGAATGGCAGCCCATTCCAGTATTCTTGCCTGGACAATCCCATAGACAGGGGAGCCTGGAAGGCTATGGTCCATAGGGTTGCAAAGAGTTGGACACAACCTAAGTGACTTAGCAAATGAGATTATAGATATTATTTATAAACTAGTCTTTCATATCAGTCTTTCAAAATAAAATAAGAAAGCCATATAGTAAAACTATATTCAGTAAAACTCTATTCAGTCTCCACTCCTCTCTACCACCAAACACTACATAATATAGAATGGTTTAGAATTTAGAAGTCTCCAACCGTTTTGGCCACAGGGGACAATTTCATGGAAGACAATTTTTCCACGGACCAGAGAGGTGGGGATGGTTTTGGAATGATTCCACTGCATTACATTTATTGTGAACTTTATTTCTATTATTACTACACTTCAGATCATCAGACATGGGATCTGAGAGGTGGAGAACCCATAGTTTAGATAAGAGTATAGAGCTGCACTATGAGAGTTCTGAACTAGCTACAGCATAAGTTCTTCCCCACAAATGCCATAGCAAGTTTTACTATTACATCTGTCCCATATAGAGTACGGTAGGGAATGAGCTTGAATTGCCTTTCAGTAGTCATATCAATATGGAGTACTGCTTTTTGTTTTGAAAAATCCACAAACAAATGGGACATAATATAGGAGAAAGGCTAAGTTAGTAAAGAAAATCAAAATAACATTAATACAAGAAATCACTGAAAGAATTGAACGTGAGCACAGGAAGCATGTGAGCTGTTTTGGAACATCAGAGAAAACATTATAAAATTTTCCCTAGAGATATTTGAAGTAACTAAGGAAGAATACTAAAAACTGTTTAGAGATGGTTTGTGCCTTAAGACAAAAGTTGGTGAATTACAGACTGCCAAATCTTGCCACCAATTCTATGCTCTTTATTTAGAGACATTAAAAACACATTGTTTTTGTCTGCTTTACTGCTACAGTAGCAGATGTGAGGAGTTGTGACAGAGATCATACACCCCACAAAGCCAAATTCATTTACTATGTGACCACTTACAGGAAATGTTTGCTGGCACCTGCCTCAAGAAAGAGTCACTCATTCATTTATTCATTCATTTAGCAAAGATATTTCAAGAAAATATACTGTTTCTAAAATGGATCAGACCCTGACAATACACAGGTAAGACACAGTTTTAGCCCTGTACTAATGTCCCTGCCACCAGACATAAATTATGTGACCGTCAACAAAGCATATTTTGGAGAGGAGCAGATCACAAAATCTATGATTGACCTCAGTGCCTTCAAAGGTTTCTTTCAACTGTGAAATTCTTTAAAAGGGGAATTGTCATGGAGGAAAAAGTCTTAAAAAGCAGGTAAATGAAAACAGATGAAGAAATAGGGAGCTTGGGGTTCCTTCAGTTATGGGGAAGAGTCAAGGTAAATGATCAGAGAATAAAGACCAGTAAAGTTATATCAGTATATGGGGTAGAGTGAGTACAGAGGACATATGTCTGGATAGACCAAAACACTGTATGTGAAAGATATTCTTTGTCAGGCTTGACAATTTTTCAGCTTATTTCAGACAACAGGAAGCTATAAAGTATTTTTGAAAAGGGGTAGTATAAAGAAAGTGAAACTCTTGGAAGATCAATTTGACATAGATATGTAGCATGGATTGGAGGTGAAATACAGAACAGTCGCAGTACAGGCTTAAAATAAGCACAAAATACTAAAACCTGGATGGGAAGAAAGAAGCAGGAATGCATGTGTATTTCATATGTATGGAGCATGTTGGGTCCACAGCAACTCAGGCTCATTAGGAAAAAAAAATAAGAGCAGGAGCTGGGTGTGACTAGGGTTCTGCCCCTGGACATGTATTATTTCTTCCCAGAGCCAGAAAAGTCCACTGTCCATGGCCCAAAGGAACATGGTAAACTCTACTGTGCTTGGAGTCAATATTCAAGAAAGTCCAGCATGATGGGTAGAAAATAATGCCGTTCAGAACAGGATCCCTGACAGTGATGATGACTAATAGAAAGTGTTTGGACTTTCAGAGAGGAAGCCATCATCTTTTCCAGGGCCCTAGTTAATGAACCAGAGAAGGCAATGGCACGCCACTCCAGTACTCTTGCCTAGCATGGACAGAGGAGCCTGGTAGGCTGCAGTCCGTGGGGTTGCGAAGAGTCAGACACGACTGATCGACTTCACTTTCATTTTTCACTTTCATGCATTGGAGAAGGAAATGGCAATTCACTCCAGTGTTCTTGCCTGGAGAATCCCAGGGATGGGGGAGCCTGATGGGCTGCCGTCTATGGGGTTGCACAGAGTTGGACATGACTGAAGCAAGTTAGCAGTTAATGAACAACTGAGAAGTGGATTGTATCAAGCCTGAAAACAAAACACAGAGCAAACAAACAAGCAAAACAGTCCGCTACTCACCTAGAGCCAGACATCCTGGAGTGTGAAATCAAGTGGGCCTTAGAAAGCATCACTATGAACAAAGGTAGTGGAGGGGATGGAATTCCAGTGGAGCTATTTCAAATCCTGGAAGATGATGCTGTGAAAGTGCTGCACTCAATATGCCAGCAAATCTGGAAAACTCAGGAGTGGCCACAGGACTGGAAAAGGTCAGTTTTCATTCCAATCCCAAAGAAAGGCAATGCCAAGAATGCTCAAACTCCCGCACAATTGCACTCATCTCACACAATAGTAAAGTAATGCTCAAAATTCTCCAAGCCAGGTTTCAGCAATACATAAACCATGAACTCCCAGATGTTCAAGCTGGTTTTAGAAAAGGCAGAGGAACCAGAGATCAAATTGCCAACATCTGCTGGATCATGGAAAAAGCAAGACAGTTCCAGAAAAACATCTATTTCTGCTTTATTGACTATGGCAAAGCCTTTGACTGTGTGGATCACAATAAACTGTGGAAAATTCTCCAAGAGATGGGAATACCAGAGCACCTGAGCTGCTTCTTGAGAAACCTATATGCAGGTCAGGAAGCAACAATTAGAACTGGACATGGAACAACAGACTGGTTCCAAACAGGAAAAGGAGTACATCAAGGCTGTATATTGTCACCCTGTTTAATTAACTTATATGCAGAGTACATCATGAGAAATGCTGGGCTGGATGAAGAACAAGCTGGAATCAAGATTGCCGGGAGAAATATCAATAACCTCAGATATGCAGATGAGACCACCCTTATGGCAGAAAGTGAAGAGGAGCTAAAAACCCTCTTGATGAAAGTGAAAGAGGAGACTGAAAAGGTTGGCTTAAAGCTCAACATTCATAAAACTAGGATCATGGCACCTGGTCCCATCACTTCATGGCAAATAGATGGGGAAATAGTGGAAACAGTGTCAGACTTTATTTTGGGGGGCTTCAAAATCACTGCAGATGGTGATTGCAGACATGAAATTAAAAGACACTTACTCCTTGGAAGGAAAGTTATGACCAACCTAGATAGCATATTCAAAAGCAGAGACATTACTTTGCCAACAAAGTTCTGTCTAGTCAAGGCTATGGTTTTTCCAGTGGTCATGTATGCATGTGAAAGTTGGACTGTGAAGAAAGCTGAGCACCAAAGAATTGATGCTTTTGAACTGTGGTGTTGGAGAAGACTCTTGAGAGTCCCTTGGACTGCAAGGAGATCCAACCAGTCCATTCTAAAGGAGATCAGTCCTGGGTGTTCTTTGGAAGGACTGATGCTGAGGCTGAAACTCCAATACTTTGGCCACCTCATGTGAAGAGTTGACTCATTGGAAAAGACTCTGATGCTGGGAGGGGTTGGGGGCAGGAGAAGAAGGGGATGACAGAGGATAAAATGGCTGGATGGCATCACTGACTTGATGGAAAGGAGTTTGGGTGAACTCCGGGAGTTGGTGATGGACAGGGAGGCCTGGCGTGCTTTGATTCATGGGGTCGCAAAGAGTTGGACATGACTGAGCGACTGAACTGAACTGAAAACCCAAAAAACAAAAACTCCAAGCAAAAAAAAGAAAAGCTGGAAATTCGACTGTAGAGTTTTAATTAACATGATAGAAAAAGGGAAAAGATGTGTCTCTGGATATTTGTGTGCCAAGGGCAGTGAGAATAATTCCAGGCCCCACTGGTTGGTGAGTTTGAGGCTGTTGATATGATATATAATGTGGAGCTGTGTGTGGCTTTGCATATAGGTAGCAAATATCAGGAAATATAAGCACTTCTGAGGGAATAATTATAACTGCCCTTTTCAATTTGGACTTGACATGTATATTGAATATACAAGACCATACTTAATGTCTAAATGATTATCATCAAGAAGGAAAAAAAAAAAAAGGCAATGATCTTTTCAAAGAAGGTCAGATACTTTAAGGTCCTCATTAGTTTTAGACTATAACCATGACTTTAAAAGAAAATCTTTACCTTCCGCCCAGAGTCCACTCAATTGTGTCTGATTAAAGTGTTTAGTGTAGAGAAAGTTGACCCTGTACTGACAACTGAGGAAATCATTTAGATGGCCATTTATATTGCATTTCTAACCTAACCATCCTATTGTACTGAGAAGAAGCCCACAACTGCCAGTTTGGGGAAGACTATTGACCACATCACTAGAATGTTGCCTTGTGGATCAACAGACTCAGAACATCATTCAAATTTTGTATCTTAAGTGTTTTTTTTTTCCTGTTTACATATCCAAAAATGTATACATACTTTTAATGCACATAGTGATCATGTACTGAGTAGGTCACAGTAAAAACAGCAGAATCTTTGGGGTCAGACACACCTAGGTTGGATTCCAGCATCAATACATATTTACAGGGAAATACTGGGCAAGTTCCATAACTTCTCTGAACCTCAGTTTCCTTATCTATAAAATGGCAATAATTAAAAGATACTTGTCCCCTGGAAGAAAAGCTATGACAAACCAAGACAGCATATTAAAAAGCAGAGACATCACTTTGCCAACAAAGGTCCGTATAGTCAAAGCTATGGTTTTTTTTCCAATAGTCACATGAGGATGTGAGAGTCGGACCTTAAAGAAGACTGAGAATTGAAGAATTGATGCTTTCAAATTGTGGTGTTGGAGAAGACTCTTGAGACTCCCTTGTACAGCGAGGAGATCAAATAAGTCAATCCTTAAGGAAATGAGTCCTGAATAGTCACTGGAAGGACTGATGCTGAAGCTGAAGCTCCAATACTCTGGTCACCTAATGCAAAGGGCCGACTCATTGGAAAAGACCCTGATGCTGGGCAAGATTGAAAGCAGGAGGAGAAGGGGACAATAGAGGATGATATGGTTGGATGGCGTCATCGACTCAATGCACATGAGTTTGAGCAAACTCTGGGAGATGGTGAAAGACAAGGAAGCCTGGTGTGCTGAAGTCCATGGGGTCACCAAGAGTCGGAGAGGACTGAGTGATTTACCTACCTCAAGATTTGTTTTGAGAAATAGTGAGATGCTATACAGATAGTGGGCTTCCCTGGTGGCTCAATCGGTAAAGAATCCACCTGTAGTACAAGAGACCTCGGTTTGATCCCTGGGTTGGGACAATCCCCTGGAGAAGAGGATGGCAACTCACTCCAGTATTCTTGCCTGGAGAAGCCTCTAGGACAGAGGAGCCTGGTGGGCTGCAGTTCATGGGGTAGCAAGAGCTGGACACGACTGAGACACTAAGCAGAGCACACTGATAGTGCCCAGCATTTATTAGACATAAAGTAAGTATTAGCTCCTTTTCTTCTTTGATAATATTACTGAAGTATTAAACTATCAGTTGATTGTATTTATCATCTGTGTCATTCAAAATATAAAAATATTATTAGAATATCTCAAATGTCTAGAGTCCAGATATTCTCACATGAAATGATTCACATGCAAAGATTCACATGAAAAATTCTTTATATATGTCTCTGTAAAACAATCACATCAATAAATTATATATTAAATGAGTTTAGCCAACTACCTAGAACACACAGCAGACCATTAATAGGTGTTCATTTATATTAAGGACACAAATAATATCCATAGAGAGAGTTAGCTGAAAGCCAAGTAAACACATTTAATATGTCCTTTGCTGTACATCAGCAGTATTAAGAGCAAAGCCCTGAATCTCACAGGGCTCATTCATGTGCGATCTCTGGCTCCTCAATGGCTGGAAACCTCATATAGGAATATTATAATTAAGTTCTGCAAGCCACGTGCACATTTCAATGGAAAGCACTAAAGCAGTGGCTAATAACACTCGCTCTGCTTTGAGACAGCCTCCTCATGCTCGTCAACTTACTGTGTGATCTTTGACAAATTACTTAATTCCTATGCTTGTGATCTTGATCTGTAAAATGGGAGTGGTAATAAAAGAGCATCTATCTCACTGGACTCCAGTAAGGATTAAATGATGAACAGCAATTAATGTGTTTGATACTTTGGAATCACCAAATAAATACTATCATAGTTTCTTTCATACGTTTTTTTTTTCCCAAACAAGGTTTGTGGAGATTTATATCATACATAACAATTAGAAGAAAGACAAAAAAAGGGAATCCTGTGGTAAAAGGTCATAGGTGTAGAGGCAGGGTTTTCTACCCTTCCTCAAGCCCAATTTAGAACCATTCCTGGTTAAAAATCTTAATTTGCACCTGCCTGGTGGCTTAGATGGTACAGAATCTGCCTGCAGTGCGGTAGACTAAGGTTCAGACTCTGGGATGGGAAGATCCCCTGGAGGAGGAAATGGCTACCAACTCCAGTATTCCTGCCTAGAGAATTCCATGGACAGAGGAGCCTGGCGGGATGCAGTCCATGGGGTCGCAAAGAGTCAGACATGACTGAGCGACTAAGACTGTCGCACACACACGTGCCCTGTAAGATGAAGACTTACATGAAGACACTCAAGTGTGCGCTTCAGGCCATTGGTGGGGTGGCCTCTGTCCATCTTACAGGAAGTACTCAGCCTTTAAGCTGAAGTACTATAGGCCTTCAGGCTTTTCTGCGCATAAGAACAGAGATTTCTAGGCTTCATCTTATCTTTCTGTATAGCCCCTTTTCTACCTGGAATGCTTTTTCTTCCCTTCCTTAATCTCCCAAAAATGACCGTAGAGTATGGGAAAGGCTTATTAGGAAAGGAAGTATGTGGACTTCTTGGAAGAAGGTTTTCAGAAAAGGACAACATATTCAAAACAGTGGAAACTGGTGGGAACAAGCAACTCCTACAGCTCAATTCCAGAAAAATAAATGACCCAATCAAAACATGGGCCAAAGAACTAAATAGACATTTCTCCAAAGAAGACATACAGATGGCTAACAAACACACGAAAAGATGCTCAACATCACTCATTATTAGAGAAATGCAAATCAAAACCACTGCTGCTGCTAAGTCACTTCAGTCGTGTCCGACTTTGTGTGACCCCATAGATGGCAGCCCACCAGGCTCCCCCGTCCCTGGGATTCTCCAGGCAAGAACACTGGAGTGGGTTGCCATTTCCTTCTCCAATGCATGAAAGTGAAAAGTCAAAGTGAAATCGCTTAGTCGTGTCTGACCCTTTGCGACCCCATGGACTGCAGCCCACCAGGCTCCTCCATCCATGGGATTTTCCAGGCAAGAGTACTGGAGTGGGGTGCCATTGCCTTCTCCGTCAAAACCACTATGAGGTACCATTTCATGCCAGTCAGAATGGCTGCAATCCAAAAGTCTACAAGCAATAAATGCTGGAGAGGGTGTGGAGAAAAGGAAACCCTCTTACACTGTTGGTGGGAATGCAAACTAGTACAACCACTATGGAGAACAGTGTGGAGATTCCTTAAAAAACTGGAAATAGAACTGCCTTATGACCCATGAATCCCATTGCTGGGCATGCACACTGAGGAAACCAGAATTGAAAGAGACACGCGTACCCCAATGTTCATCGCAGCACTGTTTATAATAGCCAGGACATGGAAACAACCTAGCTGTCCATCAGCAGATGAATGGATAAAGAAAGCTGTGGTACATATACACAATATTACTCAGCCACTAAAAAGAATACATTTGAATCAGTTCTAATGAGGTGGATGAAACTGGAGCCTATTATACAGAGTGAAGTAAGCCAGAAGAAAAAACACCAATACAGTATACTAACGCATATATATGGAATTTAGAAAGATGGTAACAATAACCCTGTATATGAGACAGCAAAAGAGACACTGATGTATAGAACAGTCTTTTGGACTCTGTGGGAGAGGGAGAGGGTGGGATGATTTGGGGGAATGGCATTGAAATATATATAATATCATATATAAAACGAGTCACCAGTCCAGGTTCAATGCACGATACTGGATGCTTGGGGCTGGAGCACTGGGACGACCCAGAGGGATGGTATGGGGAGGGAGGAGGGAGGAGGGTTCAGGATGGGGAAACACATGTATACCTGTGGCAGATTCATTTTGATATATGGAAAAACCAATACAATATTGTCAAGTTAAATAAAATTTAAAAATAAATAAATAAAAATAAAAGGAAAAAAAAAAAAAGAAACTGGTGGGAAGGCTTGTGACTTCCAGACAGTGGGAAGACAAGCTCCTCACTTGGAAGGAGGCGGTCCCTACTGAGAATCTCTCAGTGAGTGAAGCCATTAACATAGACAGGAATTTGGAATTGAGGGAATAAAAGGGGGTTGTCAGCTCCAAGCCCCAGCCATTAAATTAATGTTGAATCTTGATTTATGCTAATGACACTTAGCAATGTAATTCTCTGTAAGAGCATCTGTACAATAGCTCAGATATTCCCAGAGGTGTTTAGAGAGAGGGAGTAAGTCAACCAGATAATATTGTGTGAAATTAATTAAACAGGGACTTTAATATAAGGATGCTCTGAATTGGAAAATACATCTGGTTTGTATAAACATTTTCTTTCACCTCACCTGCAGTATTTAGGTTTACCTATAATTCTCATGGGAGAAGAATTTGGGGTAGAAAATTCTATGATCTTATGCTAATGCAGAAAATTTTATAAGTCTTGAGAGTAGGACTGCATCTATTAAATCCTTCTCATATATTTCATATTCACTAAAACATTATACAATATGACATGTGGAAATTTACAAATATTAAATTAGTAGTAATGGACATGAGTTTGAGTATGCTCTGGGAGTTGGTGATGGACAGGGAGGCCTGGGGTGCTGAGGTCCATGGGGTCACAAAGAGTCGGACACGACTGAGGGACTGAACTGAACTGAGAGTACTGAACTACTGATTTCTACTGCAAATGGTAGTTCAGTTCAGTTCAGTTCAGTCTCTCAGTCTTGTCTGACTCTTTGGGACCCCATGAATAGCATCATGCCAGGCCTCCCTGTCCATCACCAACTCCCAGAGTTCACCCAAACTCATGGCCATTGAGTCGGGGATGCCATCCAGCCATCTCGGCCTCTGTCATCCCCTTCTCCTCCTGCCACCAATCCTTCCCAGCATCAGAGTCTTTTCCAGTGAGTCAACTCTTTGCATGAGGTGGCCAAAGTACTGGAGTTTCAGCTGTAGCATCAATCCTTCCAAAGAACACCTAGGACTGATCTCCTTTAGGATGGACTGGTTGGATCTCCTTGCAGTCCAAGGGACTCTCAAGAGTCTTCTCCAACACCACAGTTCAAAAGCATCAATTCTTCGGCACTCAGCTTTCTTCACAGTCCAACTCTCACATCCATACATGACCACCGGAAAAACCATAGCTTTGACTAGATGGACCTTTGTTGGCAAAGTAATGTCTCTGCTTTTGAATAGGCTATCTAGGTTGGTCATAACTTTCCTTCCAAGGAGTAAGCGTCTTTTAATTTCAAGTCTGACACTGTTTCCACTGTTTTCCAATCTATTTCCCATGAAGTGATGGAACTAACAGTAGTTAGATAATTCAAAATCTATATTTAGGTATTAATAATTAGTCATTTTTAGTAATGTAATAAGCAAACGTCCTGTCAACATAAAAACTAGAAAATTGACAGTATGCTCTTCCTAAACCCCAAACATATGAACCCATCCCTTCAGGCAATCAGCATTTTGAAGTTCACATTTATTATTATCTTTCTTTCCTATTTTAAAGTTTGACTGCATCTATAATTATTTATTTAAAAAGGTGTTTATATATGTGTATGTTTATGATGTTTTTAACTTAAAACATGTTGTATCTAATTATTTTATCTTGTTTCTTTTTCAGTTAAATTTTTATGATAGTTATTTATATATTTGAACCAGCTGCCACATATCATTTCAACTTGATCTTCTTTCCTATTCTTTAAAAAATAATTATCCTCTCCATTTATTTTTTTTCCCATTATTTTAGAAATAAACACTTCAGTACATATCACATTCACTGACCTCTACTCCCCAAATATGTCTGATATTATCATTCTGGACCCTCATGTAAAGAGTTAACTCATTGGAAAAGACTGATGCTGGGAGGGATTGGGGGCAGGAGGAAAAGGGGACAACAGAGGATGAGATGGCTGGATGGCATCACCGACTTGATGGACGTGAGTCTGAGTGAACTCCGGGAGCTGGTGATGGACAGGGAGGCCTGGCGTGCTGCGATTCATGGGGTCACAAAGAGTTGGACATGACTGAGTGACTGAACTGATGGTATTTTCATAACCAGAATTTTAATTTTGTATCAGCTTACATATGTTTATTCTTGTTCTTTTCTCTTGGCAAGTTTTAAAACTATAATTTTTAACAAAGAATAAAAACTTTTAAAATACCATATATTTCTTAAAACATCACCTAAGATTTATCTACTTTCTTACTTAAATATTTATGCAAACTGTTCCTGGCATGGGTCTTTAGCAAAGTTTCAGAGGCTTTGTATGATAGAGAATATCATCCTCTCATTTAAATAACAGCTGGCTATGAAATATTATGTTTTCTGTGCTTTTAATACTTTAAATGCACTCCACTGTTTTCTGGCATTAAATGTTGCATATGAAAAGTCTGAAGTTGGTCTGATTTTTGTTTCTTTTATTCATTCTTTCTTCATTCAGTTAATATTTACTAAGTAGTTACTACGTGATACAGTAAGTTAGGCACCAGGGTCCAAGAGTGTACAGAGAGGCCCATCTACAATAATTCTGGGTGGCTGTCCTCTATTGAAACACAAGAATATATATATATATATATATTTTTTTTTTTTTTACTTTTTAAAAACTTTATTTTTAATTGAAGCATAATTGCTTTACACTATTGTGTTGATTTCTGCCAAACAATAAACATAAAAGTTGTCTACATTCCAGCAGTCATTTTATATTCGATATTCTTTGCCATTTAAAAAGAGTCATTAAGTGTTTGTTTGGGACACATCTGGGTTTTACTTTTCCCTGGTCACCTAATTCTTACCCTGAATCTACTTACTACTATTTTATAGTCAATTTTAATAAGTAAAGCTGATTTCTCATCTCACAAAATGGATGCTTTGGAAAATCACAAGTGAGTGGAGGACTCCTACAGACCAGCCAGTGAAACGGGGTAGTGGGAACAGTCAATAAACCAATGGCGATGGAGAAAATTGAACAAAGGGAGGCCACAGCAAGCAGAGAAACTAAACACTCAAAACACCGATACCCAAGGCCACTGAGTAAAGGAAGAGAGAGTCATAAACATTTTGACAGCTCCTGTGGGCATCACTGACTCACAGGACAGCATAGTGACAGACACAAAATCTTAGCATTGACTTTACTGTCATCTACCATTTATCGTAACTTGACAAACAGGAGGTGGCTTAGATCATTTCCACCACATCACAGCTATTATGGAAGTCTGTATAAGACGCTAACATTTCCTCAAATATGTTATTAAAGACATTGGCATTGTAGACCTATAGTATAAGACCTCCTTAACATTTCTTGAATTATGTGATAAAGAAGGAGGAAAATGCTTGGGTACAAAGATAAAAAATAAATAAAGAAAGAAGCATGTGTCTTGGTGTTTAAGCTACTAATACAAAAATACCATAGACAGGATGACTTGAACAACCAGCATTAATATCTCACATTTTAGAAGGCTGGGAAGCCCAAGATTATGTCACTGGGAGCTGCGATGTCTGGTGAGGCCCTCTTCCTGTTTCAAAAATGGTGGTTGTCCCAGTGTGAAGGAACTCTTTGGGGACTCTTTTTCTTTCTTTTTTTTTTTTTTAAATTTATTTATTTTTAATTGAAGGACGATTACAATATTGTGTTGGTTTCTGTCAAGCATCACCATGAATCAGCCATAGGTACACATATGTCCCATCCCTCTTGAATTTCCCTCTCACCTCCCTCCCCATCTCACCCCTCTAGATGGTTACAGAGCTCCAGTTTGAGTTTCCTGATCCATACAGCACATCCCCATTGGCTATCTAATTTACATATGGTAATTAAGTTTCCATGCTACTCTCGCCATACATCCCACCCTCTCCTTCCTCCCCACCCACCGGGTCCAGAAGTCTGTTCTCTATGTCTGTGTCTCCATTGCTGCCCTGCAAATAATTTCATCAGTACCACCTTTTTAGATTCCATATACATGCATTAGTATATGATATTTGTTTTTCTCTTTCTGACTTACTTCACCCAACTGACAAAGGATTAATTTCCAAGATGTACAAGCAACTCATACAGCCAATACCAGAAAAACAAACAACCCAACCAAAAAGTGGGAAAAAGACCTAAATAGACATTTGTCCAAAGAAGACATTCAGATGGCTAATAAACACATAAAAAGATGCTCAATATCGCTCATTATTAAAGAAATGCAAATCAAAACAGCCATGAGATATCACCCCACACTGATCAGACTGGCCATCGTCAAAAAGTCCACAAACAATAAATGCTGGAGAGGGTGTGGAGAAAAGAGAACCTTCTTGCACTGCTGGTGGGAATGCAAATTGATTCAGCCACTATGGAAGATGGTATGGACATTCCTTGAAAAACTAGGAATAAAAACACCATATGACCCAGCAATCCCACTACTAGGCATATACCCTGAGGAAACCAAAACTGGAAAAGACACATGTAATCCAATTTTCATTGAAGCAATCTGGATGTCCATCAATAGATAAATGAACTATAGGTTCTCTACAGAGTTTAAAATTAAAAAAAAAAAGTATTAAATATATAGTAACAAATATCATATATAACACAAATATATGGAATCTAGAAAACTGTTCTTGTTTGTAAAACATAAATAGAGACATAGATTTAGGGGACAAACATACGGACAAAAAGGGGGAAAGGAGGAGTGAGTTGAATTGGGAGGTTGGGATTGACATATATACACTGTTGATATGTACAAAATAGATAACTAATGAGAACCTACCTTATAGCTCAGGGAATCCTACTCAATGATCTATGGTGACCTAAATGGGAAGGAAATTAAAAAAAAGGGGGGGAATCTATCTATCTATAACTGATTCACTTTGCTGTACAGCAGAAACTAATATAACATGGTAAAGAATTATACTCCAATACAATTAATTAAAATAATGTTTATAAACACTGTGTTAGAAATAAAGATTTATGATTTAGTAAGGACTGTGTACCTACCACCCAGTATAAGCAATAGGACACATCCTTGACCTTGAAGGCTCTCACATGTCCATCACTGACACCAGTGACTGTCCTCCCTAAACCCAAAGGTAACTGCAAACACCAAATTTATGTTTTGCTATTCCCTCACTCTCCTTCACAGTTTACCATACTGGTCAATATCACTAAACATAGTATCCTGGTTTTCATGGCTTTCAAGCTTATGGAACTAGACTTGATTTTTTTTCCCCCCTCAGGATTATGTCCCTAAGATTGATTCATGTTGTGCAGCTTATTTTATTCACTCTTATTGCTGGAGAGTATTATATTATGTGAATATACCACATTTCCCCCTCTGCCCACTGTTGAGGGACATTTGGGATTTCCCCAGCATTTTGCTGTTAAAAACATTGCCACTTTTAATATTCATGCATGAATATCAGGTTTGGGCATCCTGGGACACATAAAGAAGAGCTTCTCAGAAGGCAATGGCACCCCACTCCAGTACTCTTGCCTGGAAAATCCCATGGACGGAGGAGCCTGGTAGGCTGCAGTCCATGGGGTCGCTAAGTCAGACACAACTGAGCGACTTCACTTTCACTTTTCATTTTCATGCATTGGAGAAGGAAATGGCAACCCACTCCAGTGTTCTTGCCTGGAGAATCCCAGGGACAGGGGAGCCTGGTGGGCTTCCGTCTATGGGGTCACACAGAGTCGGACATGACTGAAGTGACTTAGCAGCAGTAGCAGCAGCAGCAGAGTTGCCAAACAATAGGAATGCCTGTGTTCACATTCACTATGATATGCCAGACTGTTTTCTAAATCTGTTAACTTGAACCATGGACTTTTAAATATTCTGTTCATTCCATGCCTTTTAGTGTTTGCCAATCATGTATCTTACTCTTGATTTTAATGTATATTTTTTGGCTACTAATGAGGTTGATGATACATGACTTCTCATCTATAAATGACTTTTTAGGTATTGTGTGCTTTGTGATTTTTTTTTTTTAACTCTGATCTCACATTCCTTGAGTAATTCTTTGATGTAGTAATTTCTTGATGCCTGAGCCAAATGTGGATTCACCCAAATATAATTTGCATTTCTTTCCTTCCATTCACATAAAAGCTTTATCAAGCTTAGCAACTTGAGGCTAAAGATTAGGTTTGAGGGCTTGTTGGGAACCCTCAAGAAGAATGAATTCACACATGAGGACCTGCTTATGGTTATCAAATTTCTCAGGGATTTTTTTTTTTTTTCCTACACTGAAAGTCAAGCTTCAAGGACGGCTATTATTCTTGCTACTCTCTAGAGTGTAGATAATCTATTAGTAACTTACATGAAATCAAGGGCACAGCCCTTTAAGTTATCAGATTCCTGGGCATGACAACCATGACACAGAGGCATCATTTTCATTTACTCAGGACTTCCAGACCTCAGCACCCCAAAACTTTTAATCCATCTCCTAGAAAATTTCACAGTCAACTCCACGTAATGATGTATCCTCCAACAAGGAGCCTATTCATCTTTCTAGACAAGAATCTCAACTCCAACAAACAAACAAACAACAACCCTGTGATCAATTCATTCAGAACTTTGCCATTAGAAACGTCTAGAAGCTTTTAAATTCAACAGAAATCTAAGATTTCATTGTGCAGTGGAATAAAAATTTTATTTTGAATTACCTATGGAGGGCACTAGATGTTTCTAGGTTGAGATGAAATAAAGTCTTAATCTATCCCTGGCATCATGTTCCACATTTCATATTCCCCTTTCTCTCTTCCTTTGTCAGGATTTGGAACAGTACTAAAAGACCCTGAGTTAATTTGATCAGTTAATCAAAATATTTCAGGGGTCTGGAAAAATTTGCATCTCTTGTAACCGAGCAATCTATTTTTATTAGAATCAAGCTCAGGTTTTATAGCTTGATAAACCACTTAACTAATAGTAGCTACCAATTTTTTTGAGTGTCTACTATCTGCCAGACAATATGTTAGTGTCTTACATACATTTTAACCATTATAGCTTTCCATGATGGCCCAAGATCTCTTAGGTTAGTAAATGCCTGAGCTGTATTCTTCCACAGTCTCTGCCTTACCCTCTACCACCTGCCACATATCATGAGAAAATAACGCCCTCATTGTTCAAATCCAGCAGGTGACTACAAAATCAAATTATCTTTTTCAGCACAAACAGGTTTCAAGTTGTTTGGCAAATAACAATGGAAGAACCTTTTTACTATGAAATCTTAATTCATATCCATACATAGTAGCTATTTATTCTGAAGCTGTATATTATTAAACAATTATCTAGTTAATTCACTTTATATATTAATCTACCAAGTATGGAGTAAAAAATGGCACAGCAGATTTTTCCAGCTTTGGTGTTCATGAACAGCTTCCATTGGTCTCCTGCTATTAAAAGATTGATATATGCACAGCAGAACAGAAAAAGGTTTCCTTTGAATGCCATATAAATTAAAAAAAAAATTCACAAAGGAGCTTATAATCATAGTCTGGTAGACCTTGATATATACATATATCTGCCATCTCCTAAATGTTCCTGTGCCCCAGTTATCTGTAAAAGGGGGATATGCATGTTTGAATTCTCTCAGGTAGAGAGGATTTAATGAAGACACGAATGCAAAGCAATTTAATTCTTCAGAGCTGAGAATTTTATAAACAAAAGGCATTGTCATTGATGCTCTTGCTATTATTCACTCACGGTATAAGAAAACCTACCAAATGTAGCTAAAGTATAAAACTGATCCAACCTAGAACATCAGTGAAAAAGCTTTTCTTCTTTCCTCTTCTATCTTAGCAGCATTAGTTTAAAAGATGCTTGAATTACTTGACAAGTCAGAAAGAACTATTGTTACAGACAGAAAAGTAATCTATATGCAGGTATGGGTCCAACAATATACTACTCTAAGACACGTGAAATCACTAAAACACAGATGTGGGTAACTGTCAGAGTAATTTTAATTCATCTTTCATTTGCTTGCTTATTGACCCATTAACTTATATCCAGTTTTATTTTAAAATCAACTTTATATTGGTATAATGTATGTGTAATACAATTCACACAGTTTGACTGTGAAAATTAATGAGCTGTGACAAATTTAGAAATTCAAATAATAACTACCACACTGATCAAGACAAAAGATGTTTCCATCTCCTCAGAAATGTCTCTCATGCTTCTTTGCATAGACCCAGTTTTAAATCATTAGAAATCAGATCTATGCTTAAATAGATGCTATTATCTTGGATTAAAAAAAAAATCCAGATCCTGGATTTCTGCCTGGGGGATGAGGATTAGGGCAGCGGGGGATCATATCTGTTATCCTATTATTTATGAGTTATCATTTCCTCAGAAAGGCCTTCCCTACTCTATCAGCCTTATTTTTCTCTCCTATTGCACCTTGTTTTTTCTTTTATACTTTTTATTACAATTCATAACTCTCTATTTGTGTATGTATGTAAGAGTGTGTGGTGTGTTTATTTAATGTTTCTACCACTCACTGGACTTGAAACCTTCCAATATTAAGAATCATGTTTTTTTCTTTTTCTATTGTTGATATGTTCTTAATGATGCCTGACACTTTCCTGGCAAAAGATAGTGCTCAAAAATGATCTTTGAATGTACTAATAGACAGCTAATTCATTTAAACAACATTTACTAAGTACCTACCATAGACGGGTAGATTGCGTTGTACTGGAGATCTAAGGGTGAAAAAAGATTTTAATAAGCAGATCTTAACTTATGTTGAATCCATAATTATGTGGCTATAAAAAAAAAAACCCTCAGCTTTTACCGTCTTATTCATTACTATCACTAAGTTTCTACTGTATGCATAGTACTAGGTGAGTTACTTGATGCATATTAATTTGAGAATATTTCAAAAGTAGTCACAGATAAGCCTAATCTAATAAATTTTTAATTATTTGAAGCTTTGTTCCAAAAATGTAAATTTAGGAATCAAATACAAAATTCTATAATGAGTTATTTTCTATTAATTCAGAGCAGAATATCCACACAATAGAATGACTGCAACTGTTTTCAATGATAAAATGTGGATCTGACTATTAGAATTTAAATGAGTTGTTTAACAAGTTATGGGTTTTTTTTTTTTTTTTTTTCAGCTCTAGCTGGAGGGTATACTCACCCCAAGGGTGAATTTGTGAATCTTATTGAGGGAGAATCTATCATTAGAGCCAATCTTAATTAAGACAACCTTGTGAGAAAGCTATCTGAGTGGTGAGTTTCAGAAAAAAAAAAAAAAGTCTCTTAGATAAAAATTTGCCTGAAATCGAGCAGCCAGCAAATAGATGACTTTACATTTGAATTCAAGACAATCTACTCCAGTGTTTACCTTCTTTAAATGAGTATTTCTAATAGCTGCACTGCACCATCTACTACGTACTTTTCCAGGCACTGGGAACATAGTGAACGAAGCATGAACACTGCCCTCACACACAGCCAAACACACAGCTCACATCCTAGAACATGCGAGAAGAAAACTGATGTTTACCAGCATCTGGTAGAGCACACTTTCTGTTAGCTCATCATGTCCTTACAGTACCCTGGGAGTCCAGCTTGCAAATGACATCATTCTCTTTTCATAGACATGGGAACTGAAGCTGATCAGCTAAGACTGGAGCCTACACCTTCTGACTCAAACCTGATGTTTTGCTGACTGCCAAATCAATGAAACCTTCAAATTTCATCCTTAAGGTAGAAGATGTGGTGATCATACTAACATCAATAGAATGAAATACAAGGCAAGACCATTTATCAGGAAGACAGGAGTGGGTGGTGGTTGGTAACAAAAGACAGATGTTAATAAATAGCTATAGAGTGAAATGCAAAGCAAGATCGACTGTCAGATGCTAACATAGAGCCTTACCATGTAGAACACAACAGCGTGACTTCCATCTTCTAGCAGCTTCCATCCCTCAATGGCTTTATATAGAGATTGCAGGGCCCCAGGGTAGCAGGAAGGCCAGAGATACCAGAGAATTCACACTAAAATCCTTCTTTCAAGCAACCATAGGATAATGACTAACAGGAGTTGGTAAATGTATATTCTTTGCTCCTTAGGTGTAAACTCTGAGAAAAAAAATCTTCCTATGCTGGCTGCCAGAGTTCAGCTCATCGAATTAGGTTCCAGTTACAGGAGAGCTGGGCTTCCCTGGTGGCTCAGATGGTAAAGAATCTGCCTTTAGATTCTTTACCATCTGAGCCTTCTTTACCAAAGGACGCTCGGGTTCATTCCCTGGGTCTGGAACCCCTGGAGAAGGCAATGGCTACCCACTCCAGTATTCTTGACTGGAAAATCTCATGGACAGAGGAACCTGGTGGGCTGCAGTCCATGGGGTCACAGAGAATCGGACATGACTGAGTGACTAACACTACAGGAGGGCTAAGTTGATTGAGGTCACATCCTTTACTGGCTCCTTTTTACTCCTTGTCTCACTCCCCACCAAAGATTCTTAGGATTAACTCCTGAATACATTCCCTTTGTACTGGACGCTCTGCTTGGGGGGACCAAGGCAAGTCTATCAATTGATTCACAAAAGTGAGGGCACCCAGCCAGTAGCCCTAGAATTAATGGATGAGTATCAAAGCCATCCTGATAAATCCAAAAATCTCCTGGAGTGTTTCATTCTGCACAGAATCGATGAACTTTCCCTTTGAGGAATTCACTGCAATATTCTCTAATTCTGAATGCTGTCAGGGATATGAAATGTGGTTTTGCTTACAAATCAAATAGCAATTGATTCCTCCACCACCAAAACAGAATCATATCACAGTGAAGAATGCCCACCCTCCCCTTTTTCCCCCACTGCCCCCCACCAATGTTTTCCTCTCTCTTCTCCACCTCTTTCTGCCTTCTTCCATCACTTCCTCCCTAATTTTACTATTTCCTTCCTTTCTTCCTACAGAATATATAATCTTACCTAAATCATAGCTTTTTTGAAAAGAGACGTTTCTTTAGTTAAGAAAGTAGGGAGATACAAAGTAACTGTTATTATCTTTTCTCCCTTGATATCTTTTGTTTTCTAAAACTCTCTGAAGATTTATGGAGGTAGGTAGAGGTACTAAGTAAGAAAAAAAAATATTATTAGTCTTGAGCTGTACCTGGAGCTCTTTTTTATTATCCAATACAATACACATAGATTCTTATTAAGAAAGAAAATCCTCTGTGAAGGAAATAATCCATTTCATTTTCCAAATGAGCACAGCACAGCTAAGAGAAAGAACAGAATTAACAATAGAATTCTCAGCCTAAACCCCTTGTCATTGCCTTTAGTAAAATGAACACAGGTAGAGAATGTATTAATTTCATCATAAGATAGAAGAACTAAATTCACCTTATCTTTTTGTATTTAACTCCTGTTTGGCATGAGGCTATTGCTATCTCATTTATTAAATTCTCAGAGCTCAAACAATTACCTATCTTGGCACTTGGGAAGAGAAAGACTTCCTTATTTTATTAAAACACATAGAATCATTGACACAGGAAACAATATTAACCTGTCCTTCATAAAGGTCCTGCTCGTCAGTCAGTCCCATGTCATCATCACAACCGGTAACTGTCCACACTTGAAACCAACAGATGAAAGCCCTTCATTCTACTCCCTAAAGTAAGCGCGATAATCACTAATTAACCTTGGTCAGTTATGTGCTTACAAGAAGTACAGGTGATACAAGAAAACTATGTAAATAATTTATCAATAACCAACTTCATTCAAGAAATTCAAGGTGAGGTATGTTGGAAAATATCACTTTCTTAATTGTGATATTACTTCAAATTGGCATTCTCTTTTTCAATGCCAACATATTAGATGTTTACAAGAAAGAACAGGTGTTCATTGCCAAGAATGTGGATATTGTATAAAGTATATTTCAAAGGCATTTCAACTGTGATATTGAAGCAAAAGCCAAACACACAGAAGTAAAGCCACTTCTACAATAACAGAAGTGAAACGATATTTAGGTTCATACTGCTCAGAGTGGGAAGCCTGGCCCGCTTTGTGTACATCAGTATGGCAGGATTCATACCAAGCCAATGGACAAAACTGGTACATGGCTCCAGTTCAGGGGTAGGTAAATCAAAGTATTATTTATATAAAAAAATAAATTGACACATATTATGGCACACTCTACTTCTGATACAAATTTATTGTTATAGTAAACCAGGCTGCAGAAAAAAAAAAATAGCTGTTATAATGAACTCAATTCAATTAAATTTTTCCATGCAAAAAAAATCATATAGATACAAGGTAAGGTTGAATGCAAAAAGCTGACTGTATAACTTCTTGAGATAAAATATTAGCATTCAGTTAAGTCTTTTGATTGCAGATGATCCATTTAGTTTGTTGCCCAAACCTCTGTTGGCCAAGTTCATGGCTCTGGCATTGAGGATATTTTTATGGAAAATTCTGAAAAGCACTTATTAAGTTTGGTTAGTAGTGGTTGTAGGAATTCCAGCAAACATTCCCTCTTGGCACATAAAAAATTAATATTAGATCTTAAATTTGGCTCTTTGGTCTTTGATATTTAGATTCATTTGGTAAAGCTGGAAATGTGCCCTATATCACATTCCTATCAGTTTGTCTCAGTTAAAAAACATACTAAAAACTTAAAATGTTCATTGGGCAACAGGAGACAGGAAAGGGTCAGTTCACCACCACCATTCACACTGAGCCCTTGATAATATAACAGAAAACTGAGGATCCCTTCCAACTAGGTATACGGCACTTCACTTCTGACTCCCCATTTCCTCTCTGCAAAATGTGGTAGATTATTCAAAAGACACATAGAAATTACTGCAGGCCAAGTGCCACTCTAAGCAGTTTGCACGAATTGACTCATTTAATCTTATGGCAAATGTCTGAGTTATAAGTGCCACGAATAATGTGCAAAGTAAATCCAAGGAAGGAAAGAGAGAGAGGAGTAAACTATTCTAGAGAGTCTGGTCAGGATACGTTATTCTCTTACTTAATATTTTATATGATACATTTGGAGTTGACTACATTAAAAAGTGACATTTGAATAGTCCTGACTAAATTAAAGGGCCATCCATGTAACTTTATGGGAGAACAATGCTTCAAGCAGACAGATCAGCAAGTGCAGAGGCTCTGAGATGAAAAATATGCTTGAGTGGTAGAGAACTAGTAAGCTGGCCAGCTTTCCAGAGATCAGCAAGCAGAGACTACAGGAGTAGGAGATGACATCAGAGAGGAAAACAGTTTGGGTTTACTTTATAGTTGGTGGAAACAGAATGATTTACCATCCTTCCAAACTGATTTTGCAAGTATTCTTCCAGTCTAGCCTGCTCCTGGATGTGTGTGTGTGTGTGTGTGTGTGTATACATATACACACATATATTTGAAATAATGTACAGACAGCCACTCCTCAACTGGGAAAAATAAATCATGATGGAGTAGTGGGAAACGTAGTAGTAGGGGAAAAGGAGGAGGAAGACAGGAAAGAGTAGCGCTCGGATTATTTTACTACCTTACTTAAAATTCTTTCAACAGCTCTGTGGTCTATAAAGGGAGGCAGTGCTGAGTGACAGTCGGGTAAGACCAGCGGAGGTCAGGCTACTGAATCTATAGCATATTAGGGACAGGTGATAATTCCAGGGACTGAGTTATCTAGCTCACTAGTACTTGGATTTAGAAGGTGTTTAATAAAAGGGTTGATTTTATCAGTTGTCAAGTGCTAATGGCACTTTAATATCCAAATCCATTCATTTTACTTTCTAGTACAAGTTTAACAGAAATCCTTTTCTTAATTTCATTATGAATAAATCTGTAGTCATTTCCTTGCTTTGGTTCTTTTTTCTAGAAATTGGCTTAGATAATTGGGAGTAAGAACTGACTCAGGTATAGTTTGGCTAAAAGGAAAAGTAAGGTAATTTGCTAATAGGGATTAAAATCTATTCAGAAAAGAGCTAAGCTATAAAGGTAGAAAGAAAGTGAAGTCTTTTCAATATGCAAATAGAGCCAATAGACTATTATAAAACCACAGAGCAAGCTGAGCAGCAGAAATCTACACTGTCAGTTTATTAGAACAGGTAAGAAGGTGAGTGAGGACCAGACATAGAGAGAAGGCCTAAGGAGAGGCTATGTACCTTGCATAATCCTCTGCTTCTATAACCTGGGTTTTCTTTATATTTTTATTCATTTAGGAAATTTCTTTCTTGAAGAAGGCATGCAAATGGTATTTAGGAGATTGATTAAGTTAAATATCTCAAGAACTGTCACTTCCAATGTTCTGATGATCAGATCATGGTGCTATTACTTGTAAAACTCCTATCTCACATTCAATTTCCCTAAAACACAAAATTCAAAATTCTAATTTCATCTCGGCTCTTTCAGTCATGGTCCAGCATTCAAAGCAGCAATCATAGAGATATTTCTATTCTTGGACAGGAAATGGGATTTATTGTTCAAAGGCATTTGCCTGAACTCTGGAGAGTTTGGTAGCATCTTTTCTCACCTCCTTCATTGTCAACAGGATTAGGTCATTTAGATATGCTCCCCAAGAAGAATCTCTGTCAAAGTGAAGTTCTGCAAGACTGGACCCAAAACAGTGACTACATATATATTCTTCTTCAAAGATGAGGAGCCCAAGAAAGTGGACACATAAGTTGGAAACTTGTGCAATATAAAGCAACAGTCTTAGATGTTTATACAACATTTGACCCAAGTAAAATTCTAGGAATTTATCCTGGAGATATAATAAAATAAATGTGCACATTTTTTATCACAGCATTAACTGTGAAAGTGAAAAACTGGAAAGAATATAAATATTGACAGTTGTAAACTGGTTAAATAAGTTATGGCTGACTTACAGACTTTCATTATGAAACGTGTGTGTGTGTGTTAGTCGCTCAGTCGTGTCCGACTCTTTGTGACCCCATGGACTATAGCCCGCTAGGCTCCTCTGTCTATGGAATTTTCCAGCCAAGAATACTGGGGTGGGTTGCCCTTTCCTTCTCCAAGGGAAATGAAATACAATGCAATCAATAAAAGAACAATTCCCATAACTGCTGAGAACAATTACAAATAGAAATATGGGGTAAAATATAATTTGAAAACCTTATTAAAGAAGAAAGATACCAATGACCAGAAAATAACGTGTCTGAAATGTACATTTAAACCAAAAGTGATATCATTTCCATCCCGATATAGACTATATGATACCAAAGGTTTAGTGTTTCCTGTGACGGGCAGGAAAGCTTTGTGATTAGAACTGACCTGGAACATTAGAAGAATTTCCAGTGAGGCAGAGTAGGGAATTATGCTAATTAGTACATTGAATTATGGAATTTGACGTAAAGGCACTTAAGATTCACTCTGTTTCCAGAATGCTAAAAGACTTCTTTAGATATATTTGCTGTGGGAATGTTTTAAAAATACTATCTAATGAACATATTAATAGTATTTATTGAAGAGTCATTATTATAGGTAATAATTAGCCAATACCATTCCTGGACTAGAATTTAGTTTATAAAATGGAAATAAATGGTCTATGGCTCAACAAAAAGCTGTTTGTTTAATTATGCAGCCTTATTCTGTTGGAAGTGAGTAGCGGTGGCAGGTCCATCCACGTGGACACAACAGCTAGACTTCAGAATGCCATGGAGGAAGCTAAAACAGACTGGCTTTATTTTAACCCTCTGGCAGCAGAAAGACCAACCTAAGATACAATCATATCTTTGCATGGCACTCTATTTTGAGGAAGAGAATTTATCTGGAGTCAGAAGACATGGATCCAAAGGTCAGATCTGCCATTTATCATTTGTGAAGGTGAAGGTGAAGTCGCTCAGTCATGTCCGACTCTTTGTGACCCCATGGACTGTAGCCTACCAGGTTTCTCCGTCCATGCGATTCTCCAGACAAGAATACTGGAGTGGTTCACCATTTCTTTCTCCAGGGGATCTTCCCGATCTAGGGATTGAACCCGGGTCTCCCACATTGGAGGCAGACACTTTAACCTCTGAGCCATCATCTGTGAGAGCTTATAAAACTCATGAATTTTCCTGAATTTCAGTGCCAGTGGTGTGCAGAATCTGACTCATACGGGCTTGTGGAGCCAATCATGAATACCTCCTCCCAGGTCAGTGTTCAGTGATGTTACATTAGAAGTCTGAAATTAAGCATGATGGGTGTGCTTGTATCATGGAACTAGCAAAAATCATAAACCAGGGCTCCTCCCACCCAAACGAGTTGGTTGTAAGACATTGCCAGTACATTGCTGGTTTAAACAATGGGTTTTTGAATAATTATGAATGGCCACTCTGGTCTTTGTATTTACATGCTTGTTTAGTTTGTCCATTTATTTTGTTTATTCATTTTTTTTATATTCCACACATAAATGAAATCATATGTGACTTTCTCAGCCTCACTTAGTATCATATCCTCAAGGCTTGTTGTCACAAATGGCCAGAGCAGTGGTTACCAGAGAGAAGAGGGGTGGGGGAGAGCAAAATGAGTAAAGAGGCCAATTACATGGTGACTGATGGAAACAAACTTTTTGATGGTGAGTATAGTGCAGTGAATACAGATGTAGAAATATAATATTATACAGTTAAAACCGATATAATACTATACACCAATGTTACCTCAATAAAAGGTATTTAAAAATAATGTGACTAAGGGATTTAAAAGCACCTTGTAAAACAGCATGCATTGGGAGCTTTTGTTAATAATATTCCTCTATGCATCGTGCTTTGATAGCTTAAATCCAGAACAAAGAGTTAACAACAACATCCTTTACTTCTATTGGGAAAAAAAGAAATAATTGAGAGAAGAAGGTAACTAATGACACTGAAATAGGCTTTCTAGAACTTAAAACTTTGTGGGGGTGCAGGAAAACATGAACAGAAGATGAAAGGTAAAAGAACAATCTGAATTCTGAATTAGATAAAGGGAACATTCTGAAAAAGAAATCAGGCCAAACTATGATAGTAATTAAATTTTAGGCAGAACTGCAAACAATATAAAAGATATATTATTTAATGTTCTAGAAAGGTCAGATGAGATCTCCTGAAATAATTTTTTCCTTTCTATTTCTTTCACTGATATTGAATCAATGTGACTGCTCTTACCAATAAAATAAATACACAGAAATGTGTTTATGAACAAAAATGTACACATTGTTTAGACATGAAAAGATAAAATATTCTATTGGGCTATTGTGTTAATAATTCTGCATGTAAAGGGACTGTAGTGACAAATGTAAGACTGTAAAGTGTTCTTTGAACTAAGAAAAAATATAGTGAGGTTTGAAGGGGAAGACAAGTTTTTGTGCAATTAAGGTATCAAAGGCCTCACTAGAGCATAGTCGGTTAGTAGCTCAGTCATGTCCAACTCTTTGTAACCCTATGAACTGTAACCTGTCAGGCTCTTCTGTCTATGGGATTCCCCGGGCAAGAATACTGGAATAGGTAGCCATTTCTTTCTCCAGGGGATCTTCTGGACCCAAGGATTGAACTTGGGTCTCCTGCATTGCAGGCAGATTCTTTACCATCAGAGCTACCAGGCATAAGTAATTCTAAAATCCCACCCACATGGATGGAGTCAGTGTCACGCCACCTTGTCTATTTTCTCATTTTACGAGCACCTTCCAGAAAAACATCTATTTCTGCTTCATTGAATGTGCTAAAGCCTTTGACTGCGTGGATCACAAAAAACTGGAAAATACTGAAAGAGATGGGAATACCAGACCACCTGACCTGCCTCTTGAGAAATCTGTATGCAGGTCAGGAAACAACAGTTAGAACTGGAAATGGTTCCAAACAGAAAAAGGAGTACATCAAGGCTGTATATTGTCACCCTGCTTATTTAACTTATATGCAGAGTACATCATGAGAAACGCTGGACTGGATGAAGCACAAGCTGGAATCAAGATTGCCAGCAGAAATATCAATAACCTCGGATATGTAGATAACACAACCCTTATGGCAGAAAGTGAAGAAGAACTAAAGAGCCTCTTGATGAAGGTGAAAAAGGAGAGTCAAAATGTTGGCTTAAAACTCAACATTCAGAAAACAGATCATGGCATGTGGTCTCATTGCTTCATGGCAAATAGATGGGGAAACAGTAGAAACAGTGGCAGACTTTATCTTTTTCGGCTCCAAAATCACTGCAGATGGTGACTGTAGCCATGAAATTAAAAGATGCTTACTCCTTGGAAGGAAATTTATGACCAACCTAGACTGCATATTAAAAAGCAGAGACATTACTTTGCCAACAAAGGTCTGTCTAAAGGCTATGGTTTTTCCTGTGGTCATGTATGGATGTGAGAGTTGGACTATAAAGAAACCTGAGCACCAAAGAATTGATGCTTTTGAACTGTGGTGTTGGAGAAGACTCTGGAGAGTCCCTTGGACTGCAAGGAGGTCCAACCAGTCCATCCTAAAGGAGATCAGTCCTGGGTGTTCACTGGAAGGACTGATGTTGAAGTTGAAACTCCAAAACTTTGGCCACCTGATGTGAAGAGCTGACTCATTTGAAAAAGCCCTGATGCTGGGAAAGATTGAGGGCAGGAGAAGGGGACAACAGAGGATGAGATGGTTGGACGGCATCACTGACTCAATGGACATGAGTTTGGGTAAACTGCAGGAGCTGGTGAAGGACAGGGAGGCCCAGCATGCTGCAGCTCATGGGGTCACAAGGAGTTGGACGTGACTGAGCAACTGAACTGAACTGATTACCATACAACCAAAGAAAAATAAAAACTGACAGCAGCATTATAAAACCATGACAAAATTCTATTATTTTTAATTCTTTCTCCCCCTACTGTTTATTGAAAAAAAAAAGTTATAAAATATGTGAAAAGAGGGATAGTACCTCTTGTCCTACCAGGATTCTGACTGATACAGTAATAATGATGGTCTTGGTTTGGCTTAAAATGTTGTTGTGGTTTAGTCACTCAGTCATGTCAGACTCTTGCAACCCCATGGACTATAGCCTGCCAGGCTCCTCTGTCCATAGAATTCTCCAGGCAAGAATACTGGAGTGGGTTGTCATTTCCTTTTCCAGGGCGTCTTCCTAACCCATGAACCAAACCCGTGTCTCCTGCATTGCAGGTAGATTCTTTACTACTGAGCTATGTGGGAAGCCTAAAACGCCATTATTTAAACTCTTCAAAACAAACTGAAGCCCTACTTTATCTTTAAACAAAAATGATATGGCAAAAATTTTGAGGAATTATTCCAAAACCGCCACTGCTTTATAAAGAGAAAAAAGAGTGACCTTAGAATTCTCCTGAAATCCCAAAGCAATATGCTTGTATGTTAATCTATTTTGGCAAGTAGCAGAGTTTGCATAATAGTGATGAGATTCCTGCCTATAAAACTGTGAGCCTGTTGGAGATGAGGGACTGGGCATTACTCAATTTTACACCCTCTAAGCACTTGGCACAGTGATTTACACACAGAGTGTGAAGGTAAGACTTTATAAATTAAATTGAATATTTTTCTGGGCATGAGCTCTTTTCTTCCCCTAGCTTTGTATGCAGAGATTAATTTACACTTCCTGCTTTCTCCATTTATCTGATAATTCTTTTACCTAGATTTGGATGGATAGAGAGATATAGATACAGATGGATAAAGGAGAGTGCAGAAGCTGATCCAATGGGCCAACATCTTTCCCCGTTAAAGAAAAAGTGAATATGGGCAATACTCATGAAGGAATATTTTTTTCTTTCTGGTTAACGGTCATAATTATGCCCACTACATTTCTTAAAAAAGTGCTCATACTACTCTTTATATTACTCAGTATAGATTCTTGCATCATATTTTTCTTTTTTTGTTCAGACCACAATAATAACCGAACTTTCTTTCATTGCTTGAATGTTCGTTTTAATTTTTTATATTAAGCAAATAATACATTGCTCTTTTGTATCACAAAGGAATACATATATTCTCCAAACGATTTGTGATAGGAATTTAAAGGACAAATCAGCTCACTTACTAACAAATTTTTTATTTTTTAAAAATATATTAAGCCTAATATGTACTCTATTTCAAATATTTTGAAACTAAGAATATCATAGGGGATTCTCCAGAGGCTCAGGGGTAAAGAATCTGCCTGCTAATACAGAAGATGCAGGTTTGATCTCTGGGTTGGAAGGATCCCCTGGAGTTGGAAACGGCAACCCACTCCAGTATTTATGTCTTGAAAACTCCCATGGACAGAGAAGCCTGGCTGGCTACAGTCCAAAAGGGTCACAAAGAGTTGGACATGACTGAGCATGCAGGAATATTGCAGATTTTATTGATATTTCCTCTAAATTGTGTTACTGAAAAGATTATTCAAAGTGTTAAGAACAAATTCCTACAAAAGATTATTTTACAGTTGTCAGTCACAATGAAATGAATGAAACTACATTTAAAGGAAAAAATAAAAGATATTAAGTATAAGAACAAATGATACTACCATGTTGAGTTATTTCAAACTTGGCTTGAGAAGCTAAATGTTGCCATCTTGGGATGCATAATTAGAAAGGACCTAATTCTTTTGAAATAATCCAGAGGATTTTGTTTCATTTGAGTGCCTGCATTCAGGCTAAACTTTGACAATCAGCTGTTTATCATCATCTCACTTTGTGTATTGACATTTTGCCACTGTAAATATGACAAGGCTGAATCATTTCATCCACAGTGACTTTCAGTGACCTCTGGAGGAGGAAGTTATAGCTGTTGAAAGGTATGCAGGAGCATAACTGTTAATACAAGAAATGGAGCTGCCCTAGTTTTCACTGCAAAATTCCAGGAGGCCCACACCTTTCAATTCGGCATAGGAACCCTTGAACTGAGGAATTTCATATGGAGCAGGTCAGAGGAGATTGAATTTTCAATTAGATTAAGAGATTAACTCAACCAGGAGGAATGTGCCTTTCTCTTCAGGAGGCATAAAAAGGTTCTTCGAAACAAATCCCTGCCTAGGAAACTTGGTTAAGAATAAGAACTTAGTTAATTAAGAACTTGGTTAATACAGAAGCTCTTGGTTAAGTTTGTTGATACTTTAATATCATACGGGCTTAAACCTTTGTAAGAACATCAATGTATATTAAAGTAACTTGCAATTTAATTTAAACTATTTTATTTTTATTCTCCCTCGGGCTTTTGAAACACTGCATTATTATTCAACATTGCTATATAAGTAGGTGTCTCCTTAATTGAAATACAATCAGATTCTTCAAAAAGAGCTATTCTTTTGAAATACCTATTGTATTTAACTCTAAAGCTGAGTCTCCATTCTTTTTCTTTTTTTTTCCCCTGGGGAATTCAGAGCTATCACCTCCACCTCTGTTTAACTCGGTATTTCTAGTACCATGCTCACCAGCTTCTTCGTTGAACAGACTTTCCTCAATTCTTAATTGAAAATCTATTAATTTTATATCTATCAGAGTCCCTTGGACTGCAAAGAGATCAAAGCAGTCAATAAAGGAAATCAACACTAAATATTCATTGGAAGGACTGATGCTGACGCTGAAGTTCCAGTACTTTGGCACCTGATGCGAAGAGCTGACTCATTGGGAAAAACCCTGATGCTGGGGAAGACTAAAGGGAGAAGAAGGTGACAACCAAGGATGAGATGGTTGGATGGCATCTTCGATTCATGGACAGGAGTTTGAGCAAACTTCAGGAGATGGTGAAGGACAGGGAAGCCTGGTATGCTGCTGTCCATGGGGTTGCAAAGAGTCAGACACAGTTTAGCCACTGAATAACAAACAACAACTATTACAATTAGCTTTACAGAATTGATGACAGTAGAAACACAAACTCTTTCATTCAAGAGGGTAAAATAAAGTACAATTACTGCATCATGGTTCAGTTCAGTTCAATTCAGTTACTCAGTCATGTCCGACTATTTGCGACCCCATGAATCACAGCACGCCAGGCCTCCCTGTCCATCACCAACTCCCGGAGTTCATTCAGATTCACATCCATCGAGTCAGTGATGCCATCCAGCCATCTCATCCTCTGTCGTCCCCTTCTCCTCCTGCCCCCAGTCCCTCCCAGCATCAGAGTCTTTTCCAATGAGTCAGCTCTTCACATGAGGTGGCCAAAGTACTGGAGTTTCAGCTTTAGCATCATTCCTTCCAAAGAAATCCCAGGGCTGATCTCCTTCAGAATGCACTGGTTGGATCTCCTTGCAGGACAAGGGACTCTCAAGAATCTTCTTCAACACCACAGTTCAAAACCATCAATTCTTTGGTGCTCAGCTTTCTTTATAGTCCAACTCTCACATCCATACATGACTACTGGAAAAACCATAGCCTTGACTAGACAGACCTTTGTTGGCAAAGCAATTGTACTTGTTTTAATTATCCATGGAAAACAGCTTTAGAGACAATTTTTTTGGAATACAAGCTATTTCTTTCTATTAAGTTTTCAGCCATTGAATTCTAGGCTATTTCAGACCTCCTTCTCTATCAATATTTAAATCTCCCTCATTTGGTTTCTCCCTCATTTGGTTATATGATCTCTCTTCCTTCCATTTCATTTTTCACCAACAATGTGGAGATTAAAGGCTAGTTCATTCCTTTACTCATTTAACCTAAAAGAATCTATTAAGTGACAGCTATTGGCAAGGCACTGTGGTACTTTAATTTCTAATACGCCAAGAGCTTTCTAATTAATCTCTGTAGCTCTACTTCCTCCTGCAGTAGCAATGCATTAAAATCCTTATCTTTTTTATCTCTTTGTTTCCAAAATTTCAATGATGTACCATGATTGCCCATCAGTTTTGATTTACATTCAAGATTTCTCATATGTAAATTAGACTTCTGCTAGCTACCTGTCCAACTTTGCCTTCCACGATTGCCAACTGTACTTAATCTATGATTATTACTAGCCAGGTATATTAGCTTGCTATTCTTTGCATACATTCTTTATCTTCTTGCCTCTTGAACAATAAAACCATATTTTTCAAATCAATTAAAACTACAGGTGAAAACAACACTCTCTAATCTAACTTCACTCAGATTCTTACTCTCTTTATACTTTAGAAAATTTGCTTTAGGATTTCTCAAAAAACAGGAGGCTATATGCAACATATCCTAAGCAAACTGTTCTTCTTTTAATGTCCTATTTATTCTTTAAGGTCTGAATTAAATAGTCAACCAGGATAAACATGCTTTCACATGAAAAGGAATTGAGAAGGAGCCATTTTAATCCTTTCTTCCCAAGAACATCAATCTTGAGGAAAGATACCAGACTGGTCAGAATAATGAATCTCCAACTGCATTGTCCTATTGAAACTTGTCTTTTAGAGTTCATGATGACTCTATAATCCAAACAATCAGAATCGCCACTAGCAAAACCCTTATCTAATCTCTTCATCTCTGCATTGAGTGCTGCTGCTAAGTCACTTCAGTCATGTCCGATTCTGTGCGACCCCAGTCACGGCAGCCCACCAGGCTCCCCCGTCCCTGGGATTCTCCAGGCAAGAACACTGGAGTGGGTTGCCAGGTTACTCAATTAATCTCTGGTTACAGGGGCTAAGTATTACAAGAGGATATGGTACCTCTTACCTTGTTTTGTTTTGTTTGTTTATTTCTAGGGATGTATATATACACGTGTACATACATACAAACACACACACACATGTTCTAAAATGTATTTGTGATTGTTTTGTGGAATGGGATATATCAATAAACAAAGATGTAACAGCCATCAGTGACTTGGGGCCTCCAAATGGGAATGAGGGCCCTCAAAAGGGAAAACAAAGCCTGTGATCCAGCAGATGCCACCGCCACTCCACCCCCAGCGATTGCTGAGGAGCTCTGAGGAAGTTCAGAGAATGTGAAAAATCAAAAAGACCCAGGATGCTGGCCTTGGATAGCAGAGATGCATATGAAAGGAATGACTTCAATAATCCCAGACTCTTGTATCTTCCCATACATAGAAGAGCACTGAATTCCTTAACTTGAGATGTCTGTTTTTCCTTAATTAATGGTAATCTGATGTTCACACTGCTTGCTCCCCTTTGTTACAAACTCCTGTATATCCTGACTCTATCCTCTGCCTCCTCAAAGCAGTTTCTCAGGGCTACCTGAGATGCTGCCTCCTGGGTTTGAAGTCCTAACATTCCCATCAAATAAAACAGCCTCTACTTTCAGGTATTTTTTAGACAACAGTTAGTAATTATTTATAAACTATCAGGATTAGGAAAATAGTAAAGAAAGAAGGAAGAACAGGACAGAAGAGAAGGAAAATGAAAGAAAAAATAAAGAGGAGTGATAAAAGGAATAAAAATTGAGGCAAATATATTAAAAAAAAAAAAGAAAAGAGTAACAGCCAAAGTCAGGTTATAAAACTAATCATTTATGATATAGAAAATCAATTTCCTTGTAACTCAGCAAGTTGTTGCAGAAAGGAGAAGCAACCATGCATAAAGGTGCTATTCAAAAGCTATGGTTACTCATTAATGAATGCCTCTATCTGGGGACAGATGGTTAACAGAATTAAAGAGTAGGACTCAGGTTCTGCAGCTCACCCAGTTCCCTATACTGGGATGGACTCATCAGAGAGGAGAGGTTTCTAAGGCCACAAACAACTTGAGAAATGAAATTTGGATTTGGTGCCAATACTTGCAAATTTTCTTAAGGGTTCCTGCTAATTTGCAGCAGATAACAAACAAGTGTGAAAGTGTGAAATGACATATGCTAGAGGGAAGGGTGGAAGCTGGGAGAGAGGAAGTAGAGGAAAAGGAAGCATGCTATTTTAAGAGGATGCTTCATGTCTTTATAATTAACTGTTAGCCTTTTTCCTTACATTATTGTTTACTACTCAGTTCAGTTCAGTTGCTCAGTCATGTCCAACCCTTTAACCCCATGGACTGCAGCACACCAGGCTTCCCTGTCCATCACCAACTTCAGGAGCTTGCTCAAACTCATGTCCATTGAGCTGGTGATGCCATCCAACCATCTCATCCTCTATCATCCCCTTCTCCTCCTCAATCTTCCCCAGCATCAGGGCCTTTTCAAATAAGTCAGTTCTTCACATCAGGTAGCTAAAGTTTTGGAGTTTCAGCTTCAGCATCAGTCCTCCCAGTGAACACTCAGGACTGATTTCCTTTAGGATGGACTGGTTGGATCTCCTTGCAGTCCAAGGGACTCTCAAGAGTCTTCTCCAACACCACAGTTCAAAAACATCAATTCTTCGGCACTCAGCTTCCTTTATACTCCAACTCTCACATCCATACATGACTACTGGAGAAACCATAGCTTTGACTAGACGGACTTTTGTCAGCAAACTAATGTCTTGCTTTCTAATAAGCTGTCTAGGTTGACCACAGCTTTTCTTCCAAGGAGCAAGTGTCTTTTAATTTCATGGCTGCAGTCACCATCTGCAGTGATTTTGGAGCCCCCAAAAATAACTTTTTAATTCTACTACTTTTTAATTTTTACTCCTGGGTTGTCCAAAAGGTTTGTTTGGGTTTTTCCATAAGCTCTTCTGGAAAAACCAGAGTGAACTTTTTGGTCAATCCAACAAATAAATGTGTGTCTGAGTTTCAGCCATAACCCCCCGCAGAAGCAAGAAGACCACACGATTCACTCTAAAGAAGCCTTCTTAGTTGGCCAAGGCATCCTAACAAAACAACAACTTGGAAATCAATGTGCATTTGATTTAGTGTAGAGGCAGCCAGTCCTCTACATTATAAAAATTTTATTTATAAATAAAATAAATAACATAATTTATTTGGCAAAATAAATCAGGATGGAGTAGTGGGAGACACAAAAGTAGGGCAGAAAGGGGATAAAGACATGAAAGAGAAGTAACCTGATTATTTCACTACCATGCTTAAAATTCTTTCAGCAGCTCTGTGGTACATAAGGGAAGCAGTGCTGAGTGACTTTTGGTAAGGCATTTTTCTTTGGAACTATACAGCCTGCATTCATCAGGTCTGGTTAGTAACTCATGGGGAGACTTTGGATACATCATTTATCCTCTTTAATTTTTAGTTTATTCATGTGTAAAGGAAGGAAATATTATTAATATTTACCTATGGTGAGATCACTTTATCAAGCATTTTGTACACTGTTAGAGTGTGTACTCAGTCGCTCAGTTGTGTCCTACTCTTTGTGACCCCATGGACTATAGCCCGCCAGGCTCCTCTGTCCATGGAATTTTCCAGGCAAGAATACTGGAGTGGGTTGCCATTTCCTCCTCCAAGGGATCTTCCTAACCCAGAGACTGAACCCCGCAGCTCCTGTATAACAAATCAGAAACACTCAAAACATTGAGTATCATCATTATTATTGCTTGGAATATAGATCGGAAGATTTGGAAAAGCCTTCATTATAGAAGCTGAGGACTTGGGCTCACAGATGTTTTCCAACTTTCTGAAAGCCATCCAAATAGGAAGATGGCCTTTCATTCCACAGCCCATAGCCCCTGTATGTGACAAAAGAATGCCTGCTCTGAAACTCATAAATAAAGAATTTAGAACATTTGCATCCTAGGTGGTGACTGAATTTCTAACATTTTCTCCAAAAGATTCTGTAAACATTATTAGAAATTAATTTCATTGTCTTGAATGTCATATCTTCCTCATTACTGAATGATATGAGGAACACAAGACAGATTTCCAATGACCAGCCCCTCTCTCATATGATCTTAACTCCCACTGGGTACCTATTTACAAAATTCTTTTCATGTTGCAATTTTTCTAGAAATAATGGTTCATGTGTTCAAATTAATACTTTCTGAGAACAAATAGGAAAAGTTTATGTGTGTGCAGTTACTGATTGTACTTATTTTCTGTGCTTCTGCTATGAGATAATTTCCTTGTCCAAGTTCTCACTCAAAGGACTTACACAGAGTTCAGCCAAGGCCATCTTTCAGAAAAACAGGCCAACGTAATTTTTAATATCAGCTTTCCTTTTGGGAAGAAAACATCAGACGCATCCCATTCATTTCTTTTTTTTTCTTTTTTTTCCCATTAATTTATTATTGATGTATTCATTTTGAACTTTGCTGTTGATAGTGGAGTTCCTGAATGACTTGACTTGAACCTGATGTGGCTTTCTTCAACAGTGTTAAATGGTTAAATATATTTGCTAATTGAGATTCTGAAATATAGCATTCAGATTTTGATGAAGGCTTAAAATGTAGATTTCTTATTTCAAAACTGACTTGACAGATAGGCAAGTGTGTGTGTGTGTGTGTGTGTGTGTGTGTGTGTGCATGCACAGGTATATGATATTTTAAAGCCATTGTAAACAGAAACAGCACCAATGATCACGCGGTAAGGGTGCCCAAGATACCATGAAAAAGAGCATGCTGGTACGGTTGTTACCCTGCTCCTAGTGGCCACTAGAAACAGAGTCATCGCATGCCAGAGTGGAATGGATGTCAGATTTCATCTGGTCCATTAATGTTATTCCACTAATGGTGAAGCACACCCAGGGAGATGAAAAACATACATTTTGCTATTGAGAGAAGGGAAGAGAGAGAGAGAAAGAGGAGGAGGATGAGGAGAGGAAGGAAAGGAGGAGGGGCAGGAAGAGGGTGGGGAGGACGGAAGGGAGAAAGAATATAGAGCACAAAAAGTTAAAATTCAATTCAGCTGTCTTAAAAATTTATTCTTCATTTTATTTTATGATATGGATATAATCAAATTATTAAGCAAATAAGCTAGGAGCTATAAGGACCACTCAGAGTTGAATAGTTTTTTTTTGTTTTATGGGGTTACTGATTTAAAAAAATAACAAGATACTGCTCATATTAAAAGTGCTAAGAGTCATTAGCAGGACTGCACAGGCCTAAAGATAAGAATGTCCCCCAAACCAGCTAAAAGGCTACTTAGATTTTTTTGTTCAACTAAGAAAACAAGCACACTATAAAAAAACAAAATAAAGAGTGTCAGAGCTGAGTCCCATGAGATTTTCTATGACTTAAGCCCTGGCGTTAATGAGAACATGAAGCTGCTGCTTCAGGACTGCCAGTGGCTCATTATTTCCAAGATGAAGACCCAAAAGATATAGTAAGGGGAAGTTTGATTAGAATTTATACTAGAAAATTCTGAACAACAAGCACGGTAAGTGGGAAATGTGTGGTGTATATTTTATTTGCTTTTTCTCACAACATAAACTCTGACAGTTTACTCAGATAGCTTGAAACTCCAATTATTTTTTCTTCTGATATCAATCTGAAAAGTCAATTGTTGGGCAACAGTTTCAACATGTGTCTTAGAACACTTCTGAAAATGAAGTAAATGTCCACTGCTTCACAGTAATTAATTGCTGAAACAGGTCTGGTGCTCTTACAAATAGCTTTCCCCCCAGGGTCACACGCAGGGGACCCAAACACTGGCTGAGATTCAAGAAGCTGCTAGGAGTTCACAGGCACACACCTCTGAAGGCTGCTAGCTGCAAGAACAAATTCTCAATGCAAGCTGTTCATATCTAGGAATTTTCTTTATTCCTTTAAATATGCTAGAACATTATGATGAATCAGGTGTTCAGGGAGAGCATTTAAAAAAAAAAAAAAGCATGAATTTATAGCTGGCTATATAAAAACAAGCTCAAATCAGTAATTTACAGACCAGATTTTCCTGAAAAAAATGAAATTTAATGAATTATATATTCTGTCTTAGGCTTTATGGCAAAAATCTAACAATGACCCAAAGGGGCCAAAGAATTTTCTGCTTGGCTTTCTTTTGCCCCAGTTTTTCACTGTGATAGAAATCATATAACATAAAATTGACCATCTTAGGCATTTTAAAAACCACTTGAGGTATGATTGATATGTAAAGTGCTGTATATATTCAATGTATACAACAACTCAGTGAGTTGTTATATGCCCATGAAACCATCACGATGGTCCTTTGACCATTTTGGAATCAGGTTGATTTTTTGTTGTTGAGTTTTAGGAATACTCTATATATTTGGTATAATAATCCCTTATCAGATATGTGATTTGCAAATATTTTTCCCTATTCTGTGGCTTGCCTTAGTAGCCTTGGGGGGCACAATTTGTTCTTAAAGTCTCCTGAAATCCAATTTATACATATATATATTTTTTTCTCTTGTTACTTATGATTTTATTGGTCACATCCAAGAAATCATTGTCAAATTCAATGTTGTAAAGGTTTTAATCTTATGTTTTCTTCTATGAGTTTTGTGTTTAGGTCTTACATTTAGGTTCCTGATTCAACCTTAGTTAATTTTTTCATATGGTGTTTGATAAGGGTCCAACTTTATTCTTCTATATATGGATACACAATTTTATCAACACCCTTGTGGAAAAGATTGTCCTTTTCCTATTGATTGGTCTTAGCATCTTTGTCAAAAATCGTGTGGCCATATATGCCAGGGGTTATTTCTGGAGTCTCTGTTCTATTCCATCTGTATATATGTCTGTCTTTATGCCAGTACCACCGTTTTGATTACTACAGTTGCAGTAAGTTTTGAAATGAGGAAGTGTGAGTCCTCCAAATTTGTTCTTGTTTCTCAACATTGTTTGGGCTATTTGAAATCCCTTGAAATTCCATATAAATTTTAGGATGAATTTTTAAGTTTGTGCAAAATGTGCTATTGGGATAATTCTTGCAATCCATGAACATGGAATACCTTTACATTTATTTATTTGCTTTTTAAAAAACTTTTTAATGTTGATAAAATAGATCAATATTTGTATCAATATTTAACTTAACAGTTATCATTTTATCATTTTTAAGAGCACAATTCAATGGCAATAAGCACATGCACATAGTCGTGCAACTATCATCTCTGTTCATCCCCACATATTTTCTTTCCAAATGGAAAGTCAGTACCCTTTAAATAATTTCATCTTCCTTACTTTAGAAATGCTTTGCAATTCTTTTTTTTGTTTGTTTGTTTTTGGCCACACCATGTGCTGCATGAGGGATCTTAATTCTCTGACCAAGGATCAAACCTGTGCCCCTTACAGTGGAAGTATGGAGTCTTAACCACTTGACTGCCAGGGAAGTCCCTGCTTTGTATTTATAATTGTACAAGTCTTTCTTCCTTTGTTAATTTCTAAGTAATATTTTGGATGCTATTATAAATGAATAATAAATATATTATTCTATTAAATATAGGTAAATATATTTAATAGATTATTATATTTAATAGATTATATTTATATTTAGATTATATTTAGATATAAATATATATAGACTATATTTATGGATTATAAATTATAGATTATATTTATGGATTATAAATTATAGATTATAACTTTATAATTATATCTATATATAATTTATATATACAATTATATATATTATTAATTACATATATAATATATATTATATAATATATAATTTATATAGAGATTATAAATTTATTTATAATCTATATAAAGTATAAATTTATAGATTATAAATAAATATATAAATAGATTATATTTATATATTATATTTTAAATTATATTATAAATGTATATTACATTTATAATATATTATATGTTATATTTAATAGATTAAATATAATAAATATATTTAATATAATCTATATAAATATGCTATTATACATGAATAATAATAAACTGCTTCCTTAACTGGTAAACAGAAATCTGCCCCAAAAAGGAAAGCCTTGGACCTGATGGCTTCATTGTTGAATTTTCTAAACACTTAAAGAATAGAGGGATGGTACGGGGAGAGAGGAGTGAGGAGGGTTCAGGATGGGGAACAAGTGTATACCTGTGGCGGATTCATGTTGTTATATGGCAAAACCAATACAATATTGTAAAGTTAAAAAATAAAAAAAAGAATAACTAACATCAATCTTTCTCAGACTTTTCCCCACAGAAATGAAAAGAACATTCCCTAACATATTCCATGAGCTCAGCCTTTTCCCTGATGTCATAGCCAGACAAAGATACTATGAGAAAATAAAATTATAGACAATATCCTTTACAAACATCAATGCAAAATCCTCAAGAAAACTGAATTCAGTAGCATATTAAAAGGATTACACACCATGACCAAGTGTCTGTATCCCTGGAATTCAAGAATGGTTCAAAATATGAAAAAATTTAGCATAAAAATCCACATTGACAGAAAGAAGGAAAAACAGATTATAATAATTTCAACTGCTGCAGAAAAAGCATTTGACATGTTTAATACCCTTTCATGTAAAATATACCCAACACAGTAAGTAAAGGAGAAACTACCTCAATATAATAAAGAAATAGAATAAGAAATTATTAAATATAAGAAATATAATAAGAAAAACACAGCAAATAACCTCTCAATGATGAGGGACTGAATGCTTTTCCTCTAAGATCAAGCAAAAGGAAAGGATGTTCAATTTAGCCACTTATTTTCAGCAAAGTATTGATGTCCTAGCCAGAGCAACCAGACAAAAAAGAAAAGAAAAAAAAAATCCAAATTGGAAAGGAAGAAGTAAAATTATATCTACTCATGAATTTATGGTGATACTTTATATGTAGAAAACCCTAGAGACTCCACAAAAACTCTTAGAACTAATAAGTGAATTCAGCAAAGCCACAGGATACAAAGTCAACACACCAAAAAATCAGTTACATTTCTATATTATAACGACGAACACTCTGAAAAAGAAATTAAGAAAATAGCATTTTGGCCTTTTAAGGACCCAGAGGGATGGTATGGGGAGGGAGGAGGGAGGAGGGTTCAGGATGGGGAACACATGTATACCTGTGGCAGATTCATTTTGATATTTGGCAAAACTAATACAATTATGTAAAGTTTAAAAAAAAAGTATATTTGGAGGCAAAACTGAGGAAATAATATCAACCTGTGCATTAGAAAAGTTGAATTGTCATTTAAAATATAACATTCATAATAAATTTTTAATTCATTTTTGTCTTTTTCTTAAAATGATAAATACGATAATTTAATTTTCAATATGTTGGGGGTTTCTCTGCAATTTAAGCTTCCATTTTATAATTGGAAAGTGACTTGCCCAAGTCTTCACAGCTAGGGTTTTATTCATATTCTATGCTATCTGCTTCCCTTTGCATAAAATTTACATATACAACTGCATATAAACGTAATTGAGGAAGAGTAGACAAAGAACTCAATTAGGCTTAAACCCTCTTTCCTTTTAGCCCTCCTTCTCATAGCTCTCTGGTAATGGATAAATCATTGCTCTCACTGGGTTTGATTTTCCTTATCCAGAGAAAACACAGAGGGGACTCTATTTATTTAATCTGGCCTGCACAGATCGCTACAGTGTTTTACAAGCTATGCAACACTGCTGAATGGTTCAGAAGATACTTGAGGGACAATAATTGAGAACTGGGGGCTCAGTTATGAGTAAGTTTGGGGTGGCAGTTGCTCTGCAGGTAGAGAGTGGACCAGCCGTTCTTATTTCCATGGACTTCATTGTAGAGTCTAAGCTTATGTCTGTATTATAATTGATACTCAATTATAAGATTCATTTGAAGTCAGGATTCTGCCACTGTTGATTATTACGATGATCAAAAAGACTAGCACTTTGAAAAGAGGCTTTTAAAAATGTAAGAGGTATTAATATTATAATTTAATCAGCATTAACTTAATAATAATTTGAATCCAATATTAAAAGAGTCTCTTAATAAAGTGAATTATAAAACTGTCTCTTCCAAGACGTATATTAGCATGGGATCAGAGTCGCACATAAGCAAAGCAGCAACTTTTCTTCTTTTTTACAAGTATTTTTGACAAGTGAAGGGAACAGACTTCACAAATTTTACCCCATGGTTTCCCATTCTAGACTTCCAGCTATCAAATATAAAAATAATGTCTTTAAAAACTATGCTTTGCTTTTGTTTTGGGGGTAGAGAGAGTCCCTACATTTTTCCAGAATTTTATTAATGTCTAAAGTCCATAAGATTGTTTGATTCACCCCTATTTATTCTGATCCGGCCCTTGAAGGAGATAGAAACACATAAAACTATTGATGAGCTGAAAAATATTATATGTATAACAGATGTGTATGCATGTGTATTGGAGAAGGCAATGGCACCCCACTCCAGTACTCTTGCCTGGAAAATCCCATGGATGGCGGAGCCTGGTAGGCTGCAGTCCATGGGGTCGCTAAGAGTCGGACGCGGCTGAGGGACTTCACTTTTACTTTTCCCTTTCACGCATTGGAGAAGGAAATGGCGGCCCACTCCAGTGTTCTTGCCTAGAGAATCCCAGGGACGGGGAGCCTGGTGGGCTTCCGTCTATGGGGTCGCACAGAGTTGGACATGACTGAAGCGACTTAGCAGCAACAGCAGCATGCATGTGTATGCTTATATAAACACACATGCATATTATACAGATAGGCTTCCCAAGTAGCTCAGTGCTAAAGAATCCACCTGCTAATGCAGGAGACACAAGAGATGCAAGCTTGATCCCTGGGTCAGGAAGATCCCCTGGAGAAGGAAATGGCAACCCAGTTCAGTATTCTTGCTTGGACAATCCCATGGACAGAGGAGCCTGTCCATGGGGTTGCTCAGAGACAGACATGACTTAGCAGCTGAGCATGCATGCATGAATATAAAGATATAGAAATGTTTCAGAATAGATTCCCTTACCAAGTGCTTCCTAGCTTTTAAAATCTGCTGCAATTATCTTAGTTTGGGCTACTCTAACCTTTTACTAGAGGTTGGGTGGTTTAAAAACAAATATTTATTTCTCATAGTTCTTGAAGGTAGAAATCCAAGTTCAGGGGGCCATCTTGGTCAAGTTCTTAGTTAATGACCAATTTCTAGTTTATAGAGGAGTGTCTCCTTGCTGTGTCCAACATGGTACAGAAAGTGCTAGTAAGCTCTCTGGTTTCTGCTTACACAGACACTAATCCTATTCATGAGGGCACCATCATCATGATCTAATTACTCCCCACAAAATCCCACCTCCAAATAGTACCATATTGGGATTAGAGTTTCAACATATGAATTTGACGGAGGATATAACATTCAGTGAATGGCAACAGTTTGAAGGGGCTGGTGTTTGGTAATGGTTTTCCAAACCATGAGCTGGTATAGAATAAGGAGATTAGAGAAATTATACCTTAAAAATCGTGGATTTAATATTTACAGTTGTCTTTGCTAAAAACCCTGCAAGTGCCTGACATGTAATAATCTATTAGACTGCTGATTTTGAGCCATCTTCTGATGGACAGATAAGGGAAATGGGGGCATTCCTGATACAGGGCAATGAATCATTTACTAAGGAGTGAACCACGCTGACTTACTATAGCTTAATCGCTGCTCAGCTTCACTGTTTTGTGGGTTTGCCACAGAAATGATGAATGCTTGTCTCTGCGAAACTGATGGTTTTACACCAATAATATATCTTTAGAAAGTCATTAAAGATATGTATTAAGATTTGCAAGTAGAGAATTATTGAAAAGTTATTTATTACACAATAGCTTTGAAAATAACTCCAGAGTCCAAAAATAAGGAACTATTTAAATAAATGCATAGCATGTCTAAACAGTGAAATTCTGCATTTTAAATATGACACTGTAGGATAACATTTAATGATATGGGAGGTTAGACATTAACTATACTCTAAAGTGTCAACAGCACACTATATTATCAGGAAGGAGCAATAAACATTAGAACAGAAGAAAATATTGATATGCACCCAAATCCCTCATAATAGCAAATTCTTCAAAATTCATTTAGAATATAAATCAACTCAAATGCTAATTCTGTTTTTAGGTCCCCGCCTGTCTGTTTCTACTTGGACATACTAAAAACTTTTTTTGAAGACAGCCAGCCAGGATGATGCATTTAAACTGAAATTTGAATGTTAACACTTCCCAGAATGGCATCCCATTCCATTGACGGTAAATCCCATCAAATTTAACATGGCCTGCAAGGCCCTGCATGAAGCACCACCGCACCTGCCTGCTCTCTCATTTCATGATGTTCTCCCTGGAACTCACTCAACTACTGTCACATTAACACTCTCCCCAGATTTCCCCCAACTCAGGGTCTCTGAATATGATGTCCTTTGCCTTGTAATACTCTCCAGTTTCTCATTTTTCAAGTTCCAGCTTAAATGATATTTCCTCAAATACACTCACAATCTCAGCTAAAGTAGGCCATTCTATAGCCTACATCACTTTCTGTAGCAACAATTTTATTAGTTTTATTTGTCTGTCTAGCCTTTGGAGAAAAAGTATCAGACAATAAATTCTGTGAGTGTTGTAATCTTACCTGTTCCACATTTACCACGGATGGCACATAGTTGGTGCTCAAAATAACTGTTACGTGAATGCATGAACAAAAACCTTATCATTTTTGGTAAAGTCACATAAATTGTGGTTATGACCTCTATTACAATCAGGAAGATCAACCATAGTTCAAGACTGTTCAGGTTTTAATTTTTGTAGAATACAATAAGTCAAAGTTTTGAACAAAATTAGCTCCATTTACCTGTATAGCTTTTACTTTATCCAAAAGTGATTTTAAATATTGAGGGTTTTTCACATTATTCAATGAGTGCATCCAAATCTTAGGCCAAATGCTTATCATAGTGATCTCAGGAGCTACCGCAGATATATAAACAATCTGGCTTCTCTGTTTGCCAAACTAAAGCCATAAAATTATATTCTTTTTAGTAAAATTAAACATTTCCTGTTAAATAAATACACATCATTATCCACTTTAATTAAAGATTCTAGATTAATAAGCTTGGATAGGAGTTATCACTATAATCAACAGCATTCTTAAAAAAGAACAGAATTACTATGGTTACTCCCCTTTATGGTTGCTTCTGAATTTAAAACATTTACACACACACACACACACACACACACACTGAGACATCTTGTTTCTCAGAATAATTTGAACATGCACCACTTACTAAAATATGTCATCTCCTCACTATCACTTAAAACAGATTTTTAAATTAAATTTGCTTCAAGAGATATTACCTTTTGTGAAGTATTAATTATTTTTAAAGAGAGATAGGGAAACTCAAGATTATAAAGTGCTCCAGGTGAACTACAATGAGTGGTTGTCTCCCATCCCAGCATATGCAGCTCTGAATCCCCTATGCGAGACCCTCAAAACGTCTATCAAGAAAAAAAATTTCGACATTATCTCTTCACATCAAGTATCTTAGACAAGGTCAGACCCATCTGGAAAGCAATGGACAGTGGAGTGGTTTTGCTCAGAGGACTGCAGTCTAAGAAGTTGCTTTTATTAGACTATATTTAAGCTGTGAATATTAAGATAAATGCAAGTAGTATACCATAAAGTTCTTTGTAAATTTAACTGTTCCTGATTAGGATTATATGTACATATTCAATTATATGCATGCACTCAATTAGTTGTGCTCAATTAGATAAAAGAAATACATGGACATACACGTATGGATTTTATATACCCCCAACTCTTTACAAATTTATTTCAAGTATCAACAGACTGTTTCAGTTATGTACTGATATAAGACTTATAGAAAACAGTCAGCTAAGAAAATGGTTAGTCTATGAAGGACTTTGGCAAGGCCAAATTGTCCTTCATTTTCTAGGGCAAGGAATGGTTAGGGAAGGAAAGTTCAGGTCAGTGGAGTGGGCTAAACTAAACTCTATTAGGAATGGCTGTAGCTCCATGGAGTTTGGTTACACTCCATTAAAACACAAACCACATAAATCAACACGGGGCTAGGCTATGGTATATAGGGACACATAAGTGCCCAATTCTGGTCTGTAGGAATTTCCGATCTCAGAGGAAGAGCTGTAAGTAAGAAAAGATTATTATAATGTAGGGCATCACACAATGAGGTAGTAAATTGAAATCTGGAGTTTAGTCTGGAAAGATGAATTTCAGGGATAAATTTAGAACTAAAAAGAAAGCTATCAACACTTGGAGAGACAAAAGAGTTAATTTGTTCCCGTGGGGTTGCTCTGCATAAAGTTATTTATGTAAGGTCCTTAAAGGGACGAATGGTATTAGTTGAGGTGTTAGAAAAGTGTATCCATGCAATTACACACTGGTGAAGAAATGCTTCCACTTTCTCAGCATTCATTCCAAGGAATGAAGAAAGTTACTGAAGGACTGCAAAGGACTGGGATGCTACTCCTTTTTAGTGATTCTAAGAATGAAAGAGAAAAAAATAAAATTTCTGATATGATGCTTTTGTATCTTTCCTCTTCTTTGGATGTCACCATTAGTAAAGAAATTTAAAAATTTTTAGATAGCTCACTCACATGGTCATGGAGCTCACAGAATTGTCACAGCGTCCTCACTGACATCTTCAAGACCTGATGGTGGTTTATGAATGAATGACAGTGAGCTAACACTCAACTCAGTTATTTTGGAGTTTGGTACCATATGAGAGAATAAATAAAATATAGCTGGTATTTTAAGACTTTGACTCTAAATTAAAAATTTCAGATCTAAAGTTCCTATATTGATCTAAGAAGTAGCTGAATCATCAACATGCAGAGATTTCTGGCATTCATGCTTTTCATGTATTTCCTTCTACTCTCTTTTTCTTTCTTTCCCAAGTAGAAGATGCGGTTAATTGACAAAAAGATATCAAAACAAATGGGGGCGAATAAATATTCAGATTAATTTGAAAATTAGCCACAAGAGAAATTGAAAAAGAAAACAGTACTTCTTTCAAGTTCCACATGGAAGAAAGCACGAGTAATGTTCTGATAGTGGATTAGTTCATTTGTGGACTAGACAGAAAAAAAAGAAAGAAAATGGAAGGCTCCAGAGATACAGTCTTCCTCACCATCCTTTTAACGACTATTTATTATGTATAATAAATGGCTCGATGCCTTCAAACAGAAATGTACAATAGGGAATTTGATACAATTGCAGTTACATACAGACTACACAAGAAAACTAAAGAAAATGAAGATTTCAAAGAAAGATAGATGCTGATGATTCTGTAGAGATTAAATCCTCAGGTTCCATTCTAAAAGTTATTATTAAGTGGACCCTGAGTACGACAGACATCAACTCAGGTGATTCTCATGTAGTGGTCCGCAGATCACACTTAAACACTGCTATCTTCCTTCACTTAGCTTTTCTAAGTGTAATAGTTTAGTGGCAAACACTGGTAAGGGGAAACTCATCTCTACGATTACAGACTATCTGTCAAATTTGTAGCTTGCTAAATATTCCCTCCTTAACATAAAATGATATTAGTTCAATTCAGTTAAGTCACGTCCGACTCTTTGTGACCCCATGAACCACAGCACGCCAGGCCTCCCCGTCCATCACCAACTCCTGGAGTTTAATTAAATTCATGTCCATTGAGTTGGTGATGCTATCCAACCATCTCATCCTCTGTCGTCCCCTTCTCCTCCTGGCTTCAATCTCTCCCAGCATCAGGGTCTTTTCAAATGAGTCAGTTCTTCACATCAGGTGGCCAAAGTATTGGAATTTCAGCTTCAGCATCAGTCCTTCCAATGAACGTTCAGGACTGATTTCCTTTAGGATGGACTAATTGGATCTCCTTGCAGTCCAAGGGACTATTAATCACATATATGTGAGATATTAATCACATATATATGTATTTTAAAAGCATTCTACATCATTTTCTTATTGGATTATGTTTTTATAATATTCTTATATATTACAATTCTAAATTTAAAAAAATGTAATAGCTAGGGTTAGGTGTTGTGGAAGAAGATAAGGAAGAGATTAAAAGGAACAAGAAGATTTGACTTCAAATTCCTCTGCTTATTTCTTAATTGAATGACCTTTAGCAACTTCTTATTTACCCATAATGAAGGAAATGAATGACATCTTTCTTTATCCCTTACAAATCTTAATTTCAATAATTATATTCAGTGGCAATTGAAGACATATAGTCACTTATCTAGTTATTTATATATAATATGGTAGAACATGTTTTTAAGTGTGGTGCTATAGTAAAATGTCACAATGAATAAAATAAAAGTTCTTTAACACATTTTATTTGTGTTTTAGAGCAGTGATAATTAATGACATCCAAAATGTGGCCTGAAAATGATTATTTAATAATATAGAAATGTATATATTACAGAATTATTAAGGGATGATGATTTTGTAAAGAAAAAAATCCCTTAATTATGTAATTTATGGTTTATAATTCCCTGAAAAACATGTTAAACTATTTCAAGTTTCATGGTAAACTCTAACTGACCTCTCAGAGCCCTACTCCAATACCAACTTCAAGAATTCCTTAAAGTAACCAATCCATACCCTCACTTTCAGATGCTTTATCAATTTTTGTGATACTGTGTATCATATATGATTTCCACTGTTGCACGGATCATACTGCATGTTGTTTACAGTCCTATTTAGCCCTCTACACTGTGAGCATCTTAAAGAGGAGAGGCTCAGTTGTATTTGTCTCTGTATCCCTCATCCTGAAGAAAACATGTAACATAAGGTAGATTCTGAATGGATGTTTGTGAATGAACACATATGAATTTATATTTGTCTTCTTAGATAAGTGTACTTGTTAATACTCAGAGCAGGAGCAAGGGGACTGAATTATAACCTTTGACTTAAAGCACTGAAAACTATACTGAACCATCATTCTAAGAATGCCTAAGAGGGTTCCCACTTTTCCCTCATCATGCTTACTATTTTAAACTGGCAAATTCTTTCAAATTCTTTCAACTATCAAATTCTTTCAACAATGTATTTGATGTTCCTAAACATCCATTAGTGCCCTAAACATCCATTTTCTCGTGTTATAAACATCCATCTAGTGTTGGGTATGAAAGCCCTGAGCATTAAAGAGAATGGTCCTAAATTTAGGACTTGAGTCCTAACTTTCCCATTTATTTGAAAATTTATTTTATTTCTCTAAGACATACTTGCCTCATTTTCTCACCTGCAAAACAAGGACAGAAACAGTACTTACCCTTCCAAATTATGTGAGAGGGTTAAAACAGAGCACTTGGTTTCAGTACTTAGCATATAGAAAATATTTAATAAATGTAAATAGAGTCTACAAATTTTTGGTTTTAATGCCAATGTCTTGATTACAAAGGAATCTCTGATAATAAGAGAAAATGCCTGTACTGTTCCATCATACAAACCTTTTTCTGTCATGTTAAATGCTAAATTATCTTTTAAAATTCTAGAATGAATATTGTTGATTTCAACAAATGCATTCTTAGCACCAATACAAATATTCATATGCATTTTTCCTTTTATCTACCAATGCGATTAATTTACACAAGTTATTTCCTAATTTTAATCAACTCAACATTTACAGAGTAAATTCTTCATGATTAAAGTACAGTATTGTTTTATAAAATTGCTGAATTAATATTATTGCCTTATTATTTTACTGTCTCCTTTTGTGTTATTTTTAGAGGTTAGTTTGTTTTGGTATTAGGGTTACTGAAATGAACAGAAGAGATTCCATCTTCGTCTCTGATTAGCCAATGGTATAAAAACTATTTGCTTCTTGTGTTTTGCTTATTTTAAAAACCTTATTCATGATTTCTTGTTTTTTCCAAATTTATTTATTTCTAAAGAAATGCATATTTATTAAACATTTACTGATAGACTTTTCATATATATTATTTCATTTTTGTAATACTCATTTATAGTTAGTAAGTATATTATATTTATTATCACTAGCCTCATTTCTTTGATGTGGAAATATATTCAGAGAGGTTATTGGCCTAAACTGGACTGTTGAAAATCTGACTCCATTAAGATATCCTATAGCTAATCCTACAGCTATAGCATTAAGACATCCTATAGCTAATCACACAATGCAAAGTAGAATAAGAATAATATATATATATATATATATATATATATATATATATATATATATATATATATATATGTATATTTAGTTCTACCAGTTTATTGCTACCAACCCATCACCCTCCACCCTCATGCACACATGCTCAGTCATGTAACCCCATGGACTGTAGCCTGCCAGGCTCCTCTGTCCATGGACTTTTCCAGGCAAGAATACTGGAGTGGGTTGCCATTTCCTTCGCCATAAAAACAAAAATTAAAATGTGGAGATAGATGGGAAAGAAATATCAGTTTGCAGTCTTATAATTCTGAAATAAATGAAATTTAGTAAAAAGGGTAAATGCAGCTATTTTAAAATGATATTCAGGAAACAATTTTAGCAGTTTTAAAATTTATATTCCTTATTGTTTCAGACACATAAAGGTTAAAGGGGTGACTGATTTTTATTAAATTTGAATATAAATCTCAATGTATACTTGAAAAAAAATAAATAAAATTTATATTCTAAAGAAACTAAATTTGCAACATTGCAAATCAAATCAATATTATAAGAGAACAAAAGTAAATAAACAAATGTCATATATACATATAAAATTCCTTTCAAAATTTATTGAAATATGGGATGGAAAAAGGAAATGAATAATAAAAAGTAATAAGTGGGCCATCAATATATAATAAGTTCACAAGTCATACTTTAAAATATATATATAAAGTAATTATATTATAGAAAAATTATAAAGGAAAAATTTAAAATATCATCACCATCAAATGATACATTTGCAAGTTTGGCAATGGAAGCAGCAAAAGTTAGGGAGTCCCTGGCCTCAAACTGGGAGGGTATATAGTTCAGTCCTTTGGTCATTTACTATAGTTCTCATATTTGTAACCTCACAGAGAAACCTCAGACACGCAGATTGTACCACTCTACTGGTAGAAAGCACAGGAACTAAAGAGTCTCTTGATGAAGGTGAAATAAAAGAATGAAAAAGTTGGCTTAAAACTCAACATTCAGGAAATCAAGATTACGGCATCCAGTCCCATCATTTCATGGCAAATAGATGGGGGAGGAAATGGGATCAATGTCAGATTGTATTTTCTTGGGCTCCAAAATCACTGCAAATGGTGACTGCAGCCACAAAATTAAAAGATGCTTGCTCCTTGGAAGAAAAGCTATGACAAATCTAGATAGCATATTAAAAAGCAGAGACATCACTTTGCTGACAAAGGTCCGTATAGTCAAAACTATGTTTTTTCCAGTAGTCATGTAAAGGTGTGAGAGTTGGACCATAAAGAAGAGTGAGCAATGAAAAATTGATGCTTTTGATTTGTGGTGCTGGAGAAGACTCTTGAAGGTCCCTTGGACTGCAAGGAGATAAAACCAGTCAGTCCTAAAGGAAAGCATCAGTCTTACATTGGAAGGACTGATGCTGAAGGTGAAGCTCCAATACTTTGGCCACCTGATGTCAAGAGCCAACTCATTGGAAAAGACCCTGATGCTGGGGAAGATTGAAGGTAGGAGGACGAGGGGACAACAGAGGATGAGATGGTTGTATGGCATCACCAACTCAATGGACATGAGTTTGAGCCAACTCTGGGAGACAGTGAAGGATAGAGAAGCCTGGCATGCTGCAGTCCATGGGGTCACAAGGAGTCAGATGTGACTTAGCAACTGAACAACAACACAAAGAAAATCTCACTGGCCAAATAAAATTACAGCCCCAAAATATCCAAATAAAATGACACGAAAATACAAATCAGACAGTGGCCAAATACTCTGGAAGTAATCCTCTATTTCTTAAAACTGTCAAACTTCTTATTTAGGTCTACCCACTAATAGAGCTCTTTTTCATTACAAAGTCCGTCTTAGGAAGCATAGGCGACATTTTCTTCTTGATAATTAGCAACACTATTGTATAGTTACAATAGGACTATTCCATCATGGTTAAACAATTTTCAATTTAAACTAATTTATTAGCTAGCTATAAAGCCTTGCTTCATCTATTAGACAATGATGTATTTTTCTACATATTGATTCCTGCTTAGCACATGTGTGTCACAGTTTGTAGAGGAGACAGAATGAGGGACAGCAAAGGGATTATTTACATTCACTGCCATTCCTGGGGCTGGGGCCGGAATTACTGATGGGCTATGGGTCACAGGACTGGACCACAGTGTCCTTGTTCTCTATGAAAGTGAAAGTCAGTCAGTTGTGTCCAACTCTTTGCGACCCCATGGACTATACAGTCCATGGAATTCTCCAGGCCAGAATACTGGCGTGCGTAGCCCTTTCCTTCTCCAGGGGATTTTCCCAACCCAGAGATCGAACCCATGTCTCCCACATTGCAGGCGGATTCTTTACCAGCTGAGCCACCTTGGAAGCCTAAGAATACTGGAGTGGGTAGCCTATCCCTTCTTCAGCAGATCTTCCTGACCCAGGAATCAAACCAGGGTCTTCTGCACTGCAGGAGGATTCTTTACCAACTGAGCTCAGGGAAGCCTGACATGTTCTCTCTGAAGGACATATAAACCATATTCAAAGGGAGTAGGTATAAAACTTTACTTTGTTGTTTTTGTTTAGTTGCTAAGTTGTTGTTTAGTTTTTTATGTCCAACTCTTGCAACCCCATGGACTGTAGCCCACCAGGCTCCTTTGTTCATGGGATTTCCCAGGCAAGAATACTAGAGTGGGTTGCCATTTCCTTCTCCAGGGGATCTTCCTGACCCACAGATAGAACCTGTGTCTCCTGCATTGGCAGGCAAATTCTTTACCACTGAGTCATGCAGGAAGCCCTTAAAACTTTATTGCTGCTAAGCTACTAAGTCACTTCAGTCATGTCCGACTCTGTGCGACCCCATAGACGGCAGCCCACCAGGCTCCCCCGTCCCTGGGATTCTCCAGGCAAGAACACTGGAGCGGGTTGCCATTTCCTTCTCCAATGCAAGAAAGAGAAAACTTTACTAGAGCTCAGGAAATTTTACCCTTACCCCTTTGCTCTCTTTGTGTCAAACTCATAGCCTGGTTGTGAAGTACAACAGCCCTACAGTGTGAAATTTATGGGTAATTGATTTGGACTATCTTTTCCTGTATTCATCTTTACTTTATGGCCATATTGAAAAGGATTGAATTTTTCCGTCTGGTATATAAAGTCTCTGTGACTTAAGATTTTGAGATATGAATGTTAAAATGACTAAATGACTAAAAACATTTAGAAAATGACTAAAAACACTAAGTGTATTTTATTTTTTTATTTTTATTTATTTTTTTCTTTATTTCTCATGTGTTCCCCATCCTGAACCCTCCTCCCTCCTCCCTCCCCATACCATCCCTCTGGGTCTGATTGAAGATAATATAGTTGGTGGTGCTATGCATCAACAAATTAAAATTTAAGATTTCTCAGGGTAAATACCAAACGGCCTTTCTCCTGCTCCAATTTTCCTGATCACTATGGAGTAAAGGTAATTACAGTTATAGAAAAGTGCAGACTTTAAAAAAAATTTGGAGATGATATAGCAATCCATAAAATCTTTGTAAAACTTTTCCTTTCTGAGTAGAGTTAAGGTTGGTATCATGGACTCATGCTATTAATTTTCATCAGCCGTTTTCTTTTTTACATTGCCTGTCATGCTAACTTCTAAGGAAATTAAGCCACTTGGTATCATCACTTCCAGATAATCCATGGTCAGATGGCAAAAAGAATGACAATATTTTATACAGCTCCTCTTATCAAGAAGAGGAATATCTCATCCTACCATTGAAATTGGCCTGGCTTTGAAACTTACTTTTGTCTAAAAGACAGCGAAGAAAGTGAGGCTGTGCAAATCCTTACCCTAGTCCTCAACAGCCCTTTCTTATATTGCTGCCACCATGTGAATAAGCCCAAGTTAGATGATAGAAAAGAGACCAAGTGGAAGAGAACCAAGGCCCCCAGCCAACAGCCAGTTAACTGTCAACCACGTGAATGAGAATGATAAGCCCCCATTTATCATACTGATTGACTATACACAAGATCAGCAGAGCCCAGCCAAGATGAGAAGAACCACACAGAATTGTGAACTACATAAATGGTAGTTGCTGTTGCCACAAGATTTTGGAGTAATATTTTATGGAGCAACAAGTGATCCTTAACATCATGCCATTTTAGCACTACCAGCACACTAGTTATTTATATTTTTGTACCATAACTAGTATCTCTATAATTACAATCAGGCTAGATTTCTCTTTCATATGCTTTGTAAAATATGGGGCTAAATATACCTATACTCATGTTACTGTGTTCAACATGTAAAGATTGGGCTTACACAAGAGGCAGCCTCATACAGTAGTTAAGTGGTCAGGTCCTAGCACTACACAGATTTTCTCTGAGCCCTTCCCACCACATACTGGTTCTTTGATTTTAGACAAATGGATAAATTTCTCCATTTTTTCTTGGAAAATAAGTATAATAACATCTCCCTTATAAAGCTATAGTAGGGAGAAAATAGCATACTTAATCTCTCATGTGCAGTAGGCATTCAATGGATACTTATTTTTAAAATTTGTAGCACACTGCAGTAACATTGATGTTTTTGATTAATATATAATTCCAACTCCTTTAATTCCCATAGCTTATCTTTTAATGCCTTTATATTCTGTAACTTTGTAATGAAAAAGAAACTCATAGAGCTCGCTATGTGAAAGAAACTATTGTTTATGCTTTCAATACTGCATGAGGCTGCCGGTCTTCTCCTTTTGTCATGATCTGGAACATTTCCATCACACGATCACATTGATATGGGTCTAAACCAACATTAGAGCCTTCTTATTTGTTTTTTTCTACTCAGAATCAAGTCAAAAGGAAAACTGTGTTTAATGATTCAAACCAATAAAATCAGAAATTGTGTTTACTGAGACATCTTCTCCAGGAACTATGTCTTAATACCCAGTGCACCAGCTACCTATCACCTGCGAATCAAATGCAGTTTCATAACATGAAGGCTGGACAGAAATGTCAAAACAGGAACTCCTTCAAAGAGCAATTTCTTTTTTTTTTCTTTTAAATTAATTTATTTAGTTTAATTGTAGGCTATTTACTTTACAATATTGTAGTGGTTTTTGCCATACATTGACATGAGTCAGAGTCTGACTATGGGTTTTTGTTACTGCTAAATGCAGATAAATCACCTTCTTTTTGAGATCCCTATTCAGCCTGTTTCTTTTTGAGATCCACTTTTGCCATATTTTCATTTCAAGATTAAATTTATCTGTAACTAGAAATTGCTTTACTTTAGAAGAGTAAAGTCATTCTTTTTGAAGTTGAGCACATTTAAGATACTTTGAATTGTATCACTGAATCAACTACTTAAAATTCTTCTTGTTGCCATTATGAAGGTCAAATGGAAGATGAATACACAAACATTATAATGCAATAATAAAAATATATCCTATCAAATATTTATAAAAACTAAATAAAACATGTCCCCAAATGTCTATACATATATGGCTATATATGAACACATGACATCTTTGTCATGTATGTGAATAGTTATTATAAAATAGTGGACGGGTCACTAGCTAGATAAATAGAAAATATACCTGAAAAGCTGCCTCAAGTCAGGAATTTAAAGTACCTCCTCCTAATTTAAAAACCTGAACTTAGGAAAATGAACACAGTTGTTCATTAAATTCAGACAATCAATAAGAGAGGTGTGTGAGGCATATTAGAAATCACATAGGTGACAGTTTTGAAATCCAAGAATACAGTCTATTTTCTTTATATTTCCAGAGGATAAGTAACTGCCTAGCTTACTAGAAAAATGCTGTCATTTGAAATATACAGGGGATTTATAATACTAGAACTGATCTTAAATATCTGAAAAATAATTATTTAACTGATGTTTTTAAATAAAATAGTATGTTCAGTGACTCAAAGCTTGTATTTACAGCCATATTAATTTGGAAAGTGGGAAGGATGGCAAAACTTCGTATGGAATAGCACAATTCTACCACCATTGAGAGAAAACCAATTTCATATAACATTTGGCTTTGTATAATTCTGTGTTCAGCTTTGGAGAAACACTATCAATAGAGGTTTTAAAATATATAGTATATTGCTGGAACTTCCCTGGGGGTCCGGTGGTTAAGACTTCAGCTTTCAATGCAGGAGGTGGGGATTTGATGTCTGGTTGGGGAGCTAAGAACCCGTGTGTCTTGGGACCAAAACAAAACATAAAACAAAAGCAATGTTGTCATAAAGTCAATAAAAACTGAAAATAATAGTCATTAAAAATGACCATTCATTAAAAATGGTCCACATAAAAATAAATATTTAAAAAAAATAGAATATGTAGTATATTGTAATGATGTTTTTATATCCCTTGCCGTATTTATAAAAGATGAGAGCAGAGATGCTGCTCCTGAGAAGTAGAGGACTTAAAATGGAGGTTTAAGGTCCACTGGAAAGGATGAGGCTCAGTAGATATTGTCTGAAGGCGTTTGAATGAGAGGAAAATGCCCCAAGCATCTTTTTGTTTTCATTCCTGAACTGTTTCTGTTAATTGCAGCAAGAAACACGTAGACCATCAGTGAAGATCACTTGGAAAGGATGAGGCTCAATACATATTATCGAAGGTATCTGAATGAGAGGAAATGTCCCAAGCATCTTCGTGCTTTCATCCCTGCACTGTTTCTGTTGACCGCAGCAAAAAGCACACAGACTATCATCCACTCATCAAACTCTTCTTTGACAATGAAGATCCAGTTCAGATGTTACTTCTTCCTTTCTCTCCTCTAGAACCTAATGGTACGTGGTTCAGATTTTTATTGTGACTCTTATTATATTTTACTGTAATTTTCTTTTAAAAGGTATCCTCTCTCTCGCTCTCACATTCTGTGCCATATTGGTATCCTTTCAAAGGGAAAGGTCATTAAATTTTCATCTCATTCATTCATTCATTTATTCAACAAATAGATGTGTACCTAATATAAGCCAGATATGATACCAATGACTAATTATACAAAAAAATTAAGATACCAATCACAATTTCTACTATCAACAGCCATTGTATTTAGTTGGGAACACTGAGCGGTACATATATGATTACCGTATTGCCTTATATAAGCTATGAGAAATAAAGTGGTATGAGGTCATGTAGGGAGAACCCTTAAAATAAAGCTAGGGAGTTAAACAAAGGTTTCTTAGAGGACAAGGCACTTCATGTGAGGTTAATGAGATGAATAGGAGGCAAAAGTGTGTTTACAGGCTTGTTGGTGTCCTAGAGCAAATTAGAAAATAGGAAAAAAAATCACCGTGGCTGAAGCACTGAGTGAATGCCATACCTATTATTGTTACACAGGTATTGAGATAGCAGGACCTCAATAAACGCTGCATAAAGACTGAATAAAGCTCGGAAGACAATGCTGCATGGTTGACAGATCTACAGAATGGAACATCAGTTTATGTGATCCCAGGAGGCGGAGACAGAGAATAACAGCAAGTGAGTGTAAAGTCTTCCTCTCTCCATCATTCATCACAACAACATTATCCGGTAAAGACTCCCAGGGACACGTCAATGTATGCTGTGTCTGCAGGGGAGGGGAGTCAAGAATAGCCTATTAGCAATCTTTTGAACAGTCAAATACTGCGATAAGTAACCAAAGGCTGGGACACAGGGGCATTTTAGAAAACATGCTCAGTGATTCCTTATGTCTCACATGCTTTAGATTTCAAAGAAATCTTTCATTTTTCTATTTATTTTTCTTTCATTAAAAAAAACATAAAAGATGCATATATGTAGAATTAGGAAAAGAATAGCCCAGATGAACCTATTTGCAAAGCAGAAACAGAGACATAGATATACAGAACAAATCTATGGACATCAAAGAGGGAAAGAGGGGGATAAATTGGAAGACTGGGATTAACATATTCACATTACTATGTATAAAATAGATAATCAATGAGAAGCTACTGCATAGCACAGGGTGGTGGGGGGGAAGAAGGTACAATCTGTTTGTAGGATATAAGTTAACCTAAAAAATGCATTCCGGTATACAGTAGGTGCAGACAAATACTGTGATTCCACTTATATGAGGTACCTAGAGCAGTCAAATTCAGAGTCAGAAAGTACATTGGTAGCTGCCAGGGGTGGGGGGTGGGGAGGGAGAATGGGGAGTTAGTGTTTAATAAGGACGGAGTTTCAGCTTAAGAAAGTGAAAAATTTAGGAGACAGATGATGGTGAGAGTTTCACAGCAGTGTGCATGTACTTAGTACCACTGAAATGCATAGTTAAATATCAGTGAAATAGTATGTTTTATATTGTGTGACTTTTATCATAACTGTGTGTATATGGTTAGTTGCTTAGTCATGTCCAGCTCTTTGCAACTCTTTGGACTCTAGCCTGCCAGGCTTCTCTGTCCATGAGATTTCCCATGCAAGAATACAGGAGTGGCTTGCTATATCTTACTCCAGGGGAATCTTCCTGACCCGGGGATCAAACTGGCTTCACCTGCCTCTCCTGCATTGGCAGGAGGATTCTTTACCCACCGAACCATCGGGGAAGCCCCTACCACAATTAAAAGCACATTAAAAACACTACAGAAGGATCCTTCCTGTATGCCAGACACTGTGCTAGATACTGAAGATACCAAAAGACATAGACCAGAGAAGACAAACTCACTAAGTACTCTCTTCTTCTCAGGGCTCTGATGTAGATGAATAGCAGGAACCTTGGGTGGGTTTCTCACAAGTCAGATAACCCAGCTGCTACTCTAAGTGTTCCTTCTTAGGAGATACAGAAGCTGATATGAGTGAATAAGATCTCTTCACTCAGGCACAGAGCTACTAGTATTTATTGAATTATCCTTTGCATTTGATGCAGATTCTCTTCTTAACCCTCACCATAACCCTATGAAGTAATAATCTTCATTTTGCCTTTTATGAAACAAAGACTGCTTATTTAGGAAGGTTAAATCATTTGCACAAATTCATATAAGTAATAAGTGACAGAGATTGATTCTGCAAATGTTTGTTTCATTCTAAAAGCCTCAATTGTGAGTTTCTACCCTAAAAATGCTTTCTTGCCATGCATATCATGATTCTATTCCATAGATTGTTTTATGTGGATGTAAAATCAGTCCAAGATAAGTAGCTTAATAATACATTCTAGACTATATTCTACACGCCCCAAATAATATCACTTCTATGCTCCCTCTGCACTGACTCTGAGGATGTAATACAATCAGGACAGGAACAGCATGAAATGTGTATGTGCGTTTCCCCAGGATCTCCTAACATGGTGAAATATTCCTTAATCATAAAAAGGTAGCAGGTTGAAACCAGTTATAGCCATGCATCACTTCCTAATTTAAAATGATGCCTCTCCTAATAATGTAATTTCACAGAACAATAAACAAAACAGCCATCTATTTGGTTTTTATATTTCATCTGTCGATCAGGAACAAGGGTTTCTGATATGTGAGAGGATTCTTTGGGCAATCTTTGAGAAAAGTGTTTAAGGAAGTCACAATGTGAATAAGTGAGGGCAGAATGGGGATCCTGTCTGCCTTCACCCTCTGCTTGATAAAGCAGCATGACTGCTTCTCTATAGAAGAAGGAAGCTATGGGGTTGTTTCAGCGTTCTCATTTCCCCAAAGAAGGTTATTTTAGTGTCTAATCAATTCTCTGGTTCAGCCAAATGGTTGATTGCTGAGAAAGTCATCTGATCAAAGCGACTGGACCTTATCAACTACTTGACAATGCAGTGGGGTTTTCCATTATCAACCTCAATTGACTCAAAAAATGGACGATTATTTAGCTTTAATCAGACCAGTGAGGCTATTATAAAACTTGACTCTGCTTTTCATTGGGGTTACAGTGGACTCAAATGGAGTTGCCATGGATTATAGTAGAACGAACACAATCTTTGGAATAAGATGTGAATTTGAAACTACTTCTGTCATTTATGAAGGCTTCCCTGATGGTTCAGTGGTAAAGAATTGGCCAGCAATCCAGGAGATGTGGAGATTCAGGTTCAAACTCTGGGTTGGGAAGATTCCCTGGAGAAGGAAATGGCAACTTGTTCCAATATTCTTGTCTAGAAAATCCCATGGACAGAGGAGCCTGTCAGGCTACAGTCCACGGGGTCACAAAGAGTCAGACACGACTGAGCACCCATGCACACCTGTCATCTATGAATGATTTCTGACAACTGACTTGACTCTTTCAAGGATATGTACCCTCGTCTATACACTAATGAAATTAATATCTACTGAATGTAGGGAGAACATAAAGTAGTATTAAATAGTTAACTATTAGTACCTCCTAGTTCTGTTCTATTATCTTTGCAATCAAAAGGCAATCCTAGCAATATGAACAGGTAGCTGGAGAGAACATGACTCTTCATCTTGCCTTAACTTTCTGTCTAGCTTGTTAAATAACTTTGGTGGAAATAAAGCACACTATTTACGTATATACTTCTCTGACAATTCTATCACAGCAGTGGAAAATGGAAACAGCACTATTCTAATAAATCATCTTAGCAGCTCAGTAAGGTTTTAATGTTGCCTTAGCACTTTTATCTGTTTAAAGAAAAATGAGATAGAAATAGAGTATTTTGCTATTATTCTACCTCTGCAAGCTTGCAGAGCACACTGCAAAGGCACTGTGCATCAAGAATCCATTGTGTACCCTGGACTTTTTCTTCCCAAAATCTCACAAAAGATTTAAAGTTAGACCAAAAAAGTGATAGTTATAATAAAGCCCTTTCTTCCCACCATGGCCTAAAGGCTACATACTAGTTCCAAAGACATGACTTTGGGTTATGAGTCAGATTAAGAAGTTGCATCAAGAAACATTCTTACTCAAGTGGATGAGGTCCACATTCCCTTAACTATTCCATAATATGCAGTGGCAAACTAATACTATGGAGCTCTGCATAACTGATAACATTATTTGGGGATGTTCAATAAGTCAGTGTCCCCTACCTTTTGCAATTGGGAGCTTTGAAATGCTAGAAATTTGCAACAACATGGCACCCCACTCCAGTACTCTTGCCTGGAAAATCCCATGGACAGAGGCGCCTGGTAGGCTGCAGTCCATGGGGTTGCGAAGTCGGACACAACTGAGCAACTTCACTTTCACTTTTCACTTTCATGCATTGGAGAAGGAAATGGCAACCCACTCCAGTGTTTTTGCCTAGAGAATCCCAGGGACGGGGGAACCTGGTGGGCTGCCGTCTATGGGGTCGCACAGAGTCAGACACGACTGGAGCAACTTAGCAGCAGCAGCAGCAAGGATTCTTGCCTGGAAAATTTCATGGACGGAGGAGTCTGGCAGGCTACAGTCCATAGGATTACAAAGACTAGAATACACCTGAGCACACATACACACACACACACACACAAGGAATCCTTTAGTAGAAAATAGTGGTAAAAATAGTCTTCAAGTTCCTTAGACAAAACTCAGTAATGACTAGTCCCATCACCACTAAAGGCCTTTGACTTTATCTTCTCTCAGTCTGTCTTTTGGTGGCTTCTTAACCTTAGCAAAGATGCTACCCATGGTGTTCAATTGTCCCTGAGTTCATGCATTTAAGTTGAGAAGAGAAATAAAGAGGAAGAGAGGCAAAAAATTGAGGATCACCCAGAAGGTGTTGAACAAGATTTGTGGTTCGATTCAACAACTAGGTATTGAATCACTGCTTTTTCAACCTCCTGAGGTACCTACAAAATGAGGTAGATATAGCTCCAAATTGTTCACACACTGAGTTGGATACATATGTCTGATTTCCAAAAGCCACTACAAAGGTCTGAGTAAGTTATCTCCAAGGCAGGAGAGGAGGGAAGATGGTTTCCTACAGTGTGTGTGTGTGTGTGTGTGATTTTAGGTAGTTTAATTCTCAAAGACTCATATGCATATATTTTATTCCAGTGCTGATCAATGGATAACAGCTGCCTGGAACACAGTGTAAAAGAGAGCCCTGAGGTTGTTTGTAGGTTTGACAGAAGAGGGGCCAGGTCAGAGGGTCAGTGATATGAACAAGGTGGGTGAAAGGAGAAAATTGTGTTTTCAGTGTATGATCCCAGGGCCTACAGGATAAAATTCAGGCTTACTAGTACAGCATAAAAGATGCATATTCCATATTGCATCCCGTGTTCCGGTACCGTACACAAGGATGACCAAGTGCTTGGTTACTCTACCTGCCATGCTGTCCCACATTTTTGAACCTCTATTTATACAACTCCCTTTTCCTGGAATAATTTACTTCCATTTCAAGATCTTTCTCTTAGGGAAAATCTCTTTCAAGTTTGAACTCGAAAGAGTTCTGACATCATTTCCATCCTAAGTAGATCTGACTTCTTTTGTCTCCCCACATTATCCTACAAGATGACTTCAGCATACAGGTATAATAAAGGGTTTGTTTTACACTCATTATCATATTAGTGATCTATTTCTGGGCAACAGATCGCCCTAAAACTTAATAGTCTAAAATAACAACAACTGTTCTTTATGTGAGTAGTTTAGGACTGTCTCAGTTGATGGCTCTGGATAAAGGTGACTCATTAGGTTGTGGTCAAGGTGTCAACTGGGATTACTGTCATTGCCAGACTTAACGGAAGCTGAAAGTTCACTCCCAAGCAACTCATATGGTTGTTGTCAAGCCTTAGTTTCGGTTATTGGACCGAGGGCCCTGGTTCTCCACCATAACAGTGAACCTCTCTATAGGGCTTCTCACAGCTGGCAACTTGCTTAGCTCAGAACAAGTAGTGTGAGAGAAATAAAGAAATGCCAAGGCCGTAGCCACAGTCTTTTTAAATAACCAGTCTCAGAAGTGGCACTCATCATATTTGTCAAACGTTATTTATTTGAAGCAAGTCCAATAAGTTCAACCCACATTGATGGGGAAGAGATTCCACAAAGGCATGAAAATTGTGTCAGGAATCACTACAAATCATCACAGAGTCAGTCTATCACATTCAGGATTTTCCCTAACTGGGTTGAAACCAAAATATTGCTCTGTATTTTCCTAGCATCTGTCTAATGTTTGGCACAGTAAACAATGAAGAAAGGAAGGAGGAGAAAGAGAAGGTAAGAGCCATCAAAGTCAAATCATAAATTAAGTCCCTTAACAACTGGAAGGAAAAGGCACTGGCGACCCACTCCAGTACTCTTGCCTGGAAACTCCCATGGACGGAGGAGCCTGGTGGGCTGCAGTCCATGGGGTCACTAAGAGTCGGACACGACTGAGCAACTTCATTTTCACTTTCATGCATTGGAGAAGGAAATGGCAACCCACTCCAGTGTTCTTGCCTGGAGAATCCCAGGGACGGGGGAGCCTGGTGGGCTGCCGTCTATGGGGGTCTCACAAAGTCGGACACGACTGAAGCGACTTAGCAGCAGCAGCAGCAGCAGCAGCAGCAGCAGCAGCAGCAGCAACTGGAAATGACCAATCTATAAAACTATTGTTCAGGAGAGAGAAACACAATTTGAATATCTTAGCCAAGACTGAAATTACATAGACTTTCTAGCATTATGGCCTTTGATTATGCCATTTAGCAAAAAAAGAATTTGTAGTTTAGAACTGCTATATAGATCTGGAAAAAAATCTCTGAATTTAGAAATATAAAGACTAATTATATTCATTTTCCTGGTTCATGGAGGTTCCTTGTAGTATATTTTATGACCAAAAGGCCCTGTGGCTGAAACACTGACATTTATGGATGCAGTTTTATGTAATAAACAGAAGTTCAATTATCTTAAATGGGTTTTCTTAAGTGCTATATCGAAAGTGAACTCTAATTTAGGCTGACTTCTCTTCAAATGATAAATGGAGAAATGTCAAGTCTCTCGCTTTAAAATACTTGATATGACATTTTTCCCTTTGAAATATAGCTCTCAGTCCATCCCTCCCTTCCTCTTTCACTCTCTCCATAAACATGTAGGTGATAGGAGAACACAAGTGATTAAAATCTGGTGCCTACTCTCAGAATCCAGCATATGTACATCCAGATATGCATGCAATCAAATAATCAAAATATAATGTGAAATAACAATTATATAATGTGAATGAACTATAATGTGAATGTAATAAACAAAATATTGTAGGGTCATAGGAAAAGAGGGCTCGCCTTTGTCTGGAAGAGATCAGAAGGAATAGATGAGTTATGCTGCTGCTGCTGCTAAGTCGCTTCAGTCGTGTCCGACTCTGTGTGACCCCATAGACGGAAGCCCGCGAGGATTCTCCAGGCAAGAACACTGGAGCAGTTTGCCATTTCCTTCTCCAATGCATGAAAGTGAGAAGTGAAAGTGAAGTCACTCAGTCGTGTCCGACTCTTAGTGACCCCACGGACTGCAGCGCACCAGGCTCCTCTGTCCATGGGATTTTCCAGGCAAGAGTACTGGAGTGGGGTGCCATTGCCTTCTCCATGAGTTATGCTATAGACTTTTAATGATGAAATTGAGTGTACACAATGGTTTGATATATTCCTTAAAAGAAACCAGTTATAGGAGGTAGTTATGTTATGTTATGTTATGGTAAGTAGTTTAGTTATGGGTCAAACTTCTTGAAACTTATTTAATTCTAGTAAAAGCCCTCTTTGACATTAAAAGACTTTATTTGACATGAAGTTGTACAGGATTTCAATAAATTATTCTGTCCTAATGAGCATCAATTTATTTTTTTAATAAAAAAATAAATTAGGAGCATTTCAACCACAATTTCAAGAAAAAGAAAAGGAACTAATGATGGAAGAATCACAAAGCAAAACTATTCCTGTTACTGCTCAGAGAGGCAACTGTAATAGTTTCCAGTTCAGCTTAACTGTGATTGATTTCGTGGCAATTTAAATGTACAAACAATACATTTATTCACACGAGTTAATTTGATTGCAGCTTCAGAACTAACAAAGGGCAGTTTGAACACTTTCAGATCTGAATTCTGTTTCAATTTTCTTTGCTTTTATGGTCACATTAATCATTAAATTAGAATAGGAAAAAAAATGTTGTTATAAGATACAGTTTTACTATATTAATTGTACTTTCAAGATAAAGGATTCTGATGTTTGTATTTAATTTTGATTAATTTCCATAATAGAACATTGCAGCTAAAAGAAACATTAACTTCAGCTTAACTATATTTTCAATTTATTATGAATCAAATATACTGAAAATTAAACACAGTTCCATTCAGAGAAAACAAATGTTATATGAAGTCTTATTTTAATTGAGAACTAGAATGAGTGTGAAATGACATGCATTTGCCCAATTAAAATATGCATTTTAGCATTCAAAATGGCTATCAACTCTTGGAAAAGAAGTAGATTATAAAAAGGTGGGATAGGAAAGAGGGGGTATGGTTTGTTGGGAAGACATCATTGCATACAACTTAGAGTTGAGAAAGTGTATAAAATATGATCTAGTGGACAGACTTCCTCAATTAAAAAAGCCAGGCTGGTAATCTGTCTCCTCTTTTCTCAGCCACCATACTCCTTGCCTATATTAAAGGGAAGATTCAGATCACTGAATAGAGACCAGTCTATAAAGGCATTTCCTTTCTTAATCATTTCACAGATAACATTTGCAAATCTTCTATAGACAAGAAAATCAGATAAATTAAAAATAGTCCTTTTAGCTAAGGCCTTATGACCCAGTAAGAGAAGACAGATCTCATTAAATCTGGAATCATGTTGATGACAGAGAAGGCAATGGCACCCCATTCCAGTACTCTTGCCTGGAAAATCCCATGGATGGAGGAGCCTGGTGGGCTGCAATCCATGGGGTTGCTAACCAGGGAAGCCCTATTTCTAAAGGGGGGGGGGTAGGTAAATCTTAAATAGAAACTTGAGAAATGCCATTTTTTCCCCTGTATTAGGTTTCTTCAAGCTGGAGGTCTTCCGTTTCAACGTTCTCCATAAATGTTTTATTCTCTTCTCTTTGGTCCAAAATCATCATAATTTCTTCAAATAAGAAGACTGAAATAAACAGATACGAACTTTCTTTTCTCTTCCTTTTCTAATCCATCATTTAAACTCACCTCTATTTTATTCTCTACTTTCATTCATAGTTTTGATATCCTTTCTTTTTTTCCCTTTTTGAATTATTTAATAGCTTTTTTCTATGCAAATGTTCTATAAGGAATAGAACATTTATACAAAAAAAGAAAAAGAAAAAGAGGGAAAACCCATTGAGCAAACCTACCAAGAATATATTTTATAGATAGACAGCTTAGACTCAACCCACACTCTTTCCTGAGCCAATGTGACCTCTATATTTTTCTCTTCTTATATTTCCATTCACTTAACAAATATTTCCCTTTATAAATGCCTACTTTTTGTTTCTCCTTCAGCAGATATAACTTTTGGGAAAAAGAAGTATATCACATGTAGATTTGTTTATAGTAAAAAACACAGAGTAAACATTCAATGCATAAATATTAAAACAAAGACATGAAGGAAAAGAGTTAGGCACTAGAGACCAAATGCTACAGGGTATAAGCACTAAGAACTCTTAATTAAAATAAAAACTTAATTTTATTGTAAAATAACTCAGTTATAGTTTATCATAAATTATTTTAAATGTATTGTAATTTGGTGATCTTGAAGATTTAAAATGATATAACCTAAGAATTATATCTATCACATCTATGGCAGGGATGTCATTAAGCATAAAAAGAAGCACTATTGTGCTTTGCTAGTCAAGAAGATCCCTAAATTAGCAAAAGTTGTGATGCTTCATCTTCTAAGTCTAAGAAATGCTAAATAAGACAACAAATAATATAGGGGCTGCCCACAAAAGTTATGATGAGCTCAGTCATGAAGTTTGATTCCCAACTGTCATTCCATCTCACTTCAAGATTTCTGCAGAAGACTAACTAATGAACACAGAATAAGAATGTAACAGAAGACAGTGTAAACTGGTTGCTGGAATGTAGGCTTATATATCTATCCCTTGATCTTTATTCTTAATTTACAGGGTTATAATGAGAATATATTCTCTATCTTTGTGCATGAAACAGCTCTCTTCTTGAAGAATGGAGCATCAGACTAGGGAGGAAAGCCATAAAACAAAAACCCAGTAATATTGCAGTTATTATGTGCAATAGGGTCAATAAAGTGAAAGTGAAATTACTCAGTCATGTCCAACTCTTTGTGACCTGAGGGACTCTCACCTACCAGGTTCCTCCATCCTAGGATTTTCCAGGCAAAAATACTGGGGTGGGTTGCCATTTCCGTCTCCAGGAGATCTTCCCGACCCAGGGATTGAACTCAGGTATCCCACAATTGTAGGCAGATGCTTTACCGTCTGAGCTACCAGGGAAGTCCATAGAGGATCCATATAGGGTCAACAGAGAGTAATAAAATCAATATAAAAGATAATGGAACAAAACTTGAAAAAGTACTGGATAAATCTATAGAAATAGTGGACTTGGGAGCAGGTGAGGTTTTAGAGGAGTAAATATGTAGTGACTGACAGGCTGGTTAACATTCTTTTCACTTATTTTACTCTTAGGTATACTGTCTCTGTCTGTCATCAGTGATCCACAGTAAAGAGCAGTTACCAAGGTTTTCAACCTGGAGTTTACGGGGGAGCCTGGTGGGCTGTCATCTCTGGGGTCACACAGAGTCGGACACGACTGAAGCAACTTAGCAGCAGCAGCAGCAGTTCCACTTTCTGTTCTTAACATAATCAATAGCCTGCTTTATAGTATAGAAACATTTGAATGAATTATCCAGAGCAATAACATGCAATTACAAGGACTTCAGATATTTTTTTTAACTTGATAAAAGTCAGGACTTAAATTCACTCTTCAAGTAATAGTGATGATTATCCCCCTACTATCATCTTGATCTCTTTAGGAACTTTTGGGAGCCTAGGAATATGACATATTAATGGAGATTATTTTCTGCCAAGATCTTTGTAATCTTGTCATTCTAATTATTGACCTTGGATCTAAACACATATCAAAACACCTGGATAGTTACTAGATTAGTCAAGACCATGGTGGGAAACAGGTATGATTGTTTGATGGGAGAGATGAATAAGAAAAAAAAAATTTATAAAGGTGGACAAGGTGTGAGAAAGAAACAGGATATTGCAACACTTCCAGAATAGCAAGAGCAGGAAGTCCTTACTACCACAAGGCTTTACCCAAAGGAAATGGTCATTGAGACGTTGAAAGCAAGGTGCCTGTATGAACAGGGCCACCTGACAGGAGCTGTAGCCTTTAGTAAAGAGACAAGTCCATTCTGTGAAGACCTGGCAGAAAGTGAACTTCATCCATCTCCCCGCTGTTCATATCTTGACAGTGTCTTCATTATCTAAACTCAGAAAGCCAAACAACAAGCAAACCACACATGCCAGCCTTCTAGGACTATATAAAGGTGCTTGCATACTCAGTCACTCAGTCGTGTTCAACTCTTTGTGACTCCATGGACTGTAGCCCACCAGGCTCCTCAGTCCATAGTATTTTCCAGGCAAGAGTACTGGAGTGGATTGCCATTTCTTGCTCCAGAGGAATATTCCTGACCCAGAGGTCAAACCCATGTCTCCTACTTGGCTGGCAGATTCTTTACCACTGAGCCACCTGGGAAGCCCTCAGTGATAAAGAGGGGGTTCTGGAGGACAAACACAGCATATTTGGCACAGAAGATCCTTTCATAATTTGTTAAAGCAGCAGGGTAAACTCTGGCAGGCAAATTCATTTTTAAGAGTTTAAATTTTCATTGCTATCACTGTAGAGCTATTTTCTCCTCTCTCAAATATATTTAATATAATGAAAAATGTCTTTTTTTCATACAAGAATTAAAAGAATTGATTCAGGAATATTATAAAGTTGGAAATATTGACTTTGGTTCCATTAATCTAGTTTTCTCCTTTCCTTGTTCACCAAAGCCTAGGTCTTTCATCATGTCCCCTCTCCCATCATATTGGCCTCTAGAGCTATTGAAAGATGGTATCACTTAGCTACTCTTTTTCTCTCCCAAACCAGCTATCAGCAAATAGTGCTAATGATATAAACTTGCAAATCTTCACTAATGCCTTTGAAGCTTATAAAAGCATAACACCTTTGCCTGATATTTCAAAAACCCAGGTATGGAAGATAGTTTTGATGACTGGGATAAAAGAAAGAAGACTGTCATACAAATGCCCTGTGAGCCGTGCCCAGTAAGCGAGACTCCTTGGGGTAGTCATTGTGCTGTTGGTCAGATATTTGTGGTTCTCCTAGAATGTGGTGTCATTGCACCTTCTTGTCCATTGTGGTTTGGTATGGTCATGCAATTTGCTTTGTCCAATAACAAGTATTGATTATGGGAGGAAACTTTAAAATCCAATGCCTGGTTCATATTTTTAGCTCCTTCTGTCTATCACAGTATTAAGCAATGTTCAGATAGTGACTCCTCTACAGCCAGGATCCTGAACTGAATATAACTTGACTGAAATATGCCATCAGCAAGCAATACATCTCACCTGTTTTCAAAACTCTGAAATTCGGTGTTATATGTGACCATGGCATAACATAGCCCATAAAAATTGACACAATTCTCAGGAAATTAATTTACACCACTAATATCTTCTTTGTATACAATGATACTCTGATTTTCTCCAAACTCTGGTTTTTCTTATTTTGTTTTTAAAGTCCAAAAATACACTCAGGGGCATGTACATTTTGTGAACAGATTTATCTGATATATATGTCTGATATATCAGGGAAGGCTCAGTAAATTTCTGGAATATTAAATGCTCATACTTAAGTGATTATTTTATATTTCACAAGTCAAAGATACAAAAATTGTGTGAATAGTGTAATTATACAAAGTAACAGGAATGCTACCAATAGAGCCCACAAGGACATTCCTTAAACATGTGCTTTTAGATAGATGTCTTATAGCTCCTCAGAAGAATTTGGAAATATTCCCACTCTGAAAAATAATTCCCTAAATTATGAGGTTGAAAGGTTACTTCTGATATTCCCATATTATTGGTTTCATGAGTTCTTTATTTATTTATTTTGTTTCTTAAACCGTCTAGAGTTTTTTTTTTTTTTTTCCTAAGTTGAAATTATGTCTTTTAGAAATACTATAGGAAGGAAAACAAGAACACAAACAAACAAAAAACCCTGAGAGTAAAAGTAATTTAACTTTGGATATAATAACTAAACGGACATAAATATCTCAGAGAATGTTCTCTGTTTCAACTATGAGTGTTCAATGGAGTGAAGAAACACACAGGAATCACATTAAAGTAAAATTAGTCAGCTGAAACATACTACATATGCCTCAGTGATTAAAGAATATTTTATTTCTATCAGTTATGCAAATTGAGGACCAGGTATTTTAAGGCTTTCCCAGTTCACATATTAATTCAGAATATATGAAATAATTTGAATGAAAATGACCTCGAGGCATATCTCAAAAAGTCCATATATACGCACAGAAATAAACTCATTGGCCTTTTGTGCTATATTAGTCCATCCTCGTCAGAAAGTTTACCATTAAAATAATGTTCAGTTAAATAAAGAAGCTTTTTGCTTTTAAACAGAAATGTGAAATCTTTGCTAATGATTGATGGAGTTCACCTTAATGTTCTCAAACCTCATGAACGTCAAATTTACCTTGGGCACTTATTAAAAATTCAGACTCCTCTGTGACTCCAAAGAGCTTGATTTGGTGGTCAGAGGTCAAATTGATCAGATTATTTCTGATGCAAGCCTAGTCATTGACCATTGAGAAACATAGCCAAGACAGAGCCCTTACAAAGGTATTGGACATTGATTTTGTCCATTTGCATCACACATTTTTAGTTAACATGCTTTCTATAAAATTCTCTTCTCTAACAACAAAGGAGAAAGGAACATATTATCCCACTGATTTATTTTCCTTGATGAAAAGTAAATCATTCATTTTTTATTAAATGAGTAAACCATTTACTATTCAAGTCACATATTATTGGACATTTTTTACAAGCAAATAACTTCTCAGAAATTCTGTGACTGTGAAAATTAGACTGATAACTTGCTGTATTTAACACTGTGTTAATTGTATCTGACTTCACTGAACACAGACACCCCTAATTTCATCCACTGTTTCTTATTGAGAATAATTTTCAGACTTTACATTGATTAGACTATTTTATTATTTTTTTATAAAAACTTTCTCACCACTGGCAATGCCTTTGTAAGTGTATCTCTACTTGACTTGTATGAATCCTATAAGCTCTTTTATTTTCCCTGGGAACCTCTGAGACATTTCCTGAACATATAAAAATATTGTTCAGTTGTACAAATTACAAAAATAAATGGACCTTACTAATTGTCTTTTGGTCAGCTTACTTTGCATTTCTGTTTGTTTCTTCTTTAAAAACATAAGAAATACATGGTGTAATAATTGAAAAATGGCAAAAAATGAATAAATGAATGACTACCCCCAAATCCTTCCACTGAGATACAACTACTATTAAATTTTGGCTTTGTATGCTTTTATAATTTTTTATCCTATGTGCATGTAATTGTAAGCCAGAAAGAAAAACACCAATACAGTATACTAACGCATATATATGGAATTTAGAAAGATGGAAACAATAACCCTGTGTACGAGACAGCAAAAGAGACATTGATGTATAGATCAGTCTTATGGACTCTGTGAGAGAGGGAGAGGGTGGGGAGATTTGGGAAAATAGCATTGAAACATGTATAATATCATGTATGAAATGAGTCGCCAGTCCAGGTTCGATGCACGGTACTGGATGCTTGGGGCTGGTGCACTGGGACGACCCAGAGGGAGGGGAGGGGAGGGGAGGGAGGAGGGTGGAGGGTTCAGGATGGGGAACGCGGGTATACCTGTGGCGGATTCATTTCGATATTTGGCAAAACTAATACAATTATGTAAAGTTTAAAAATAAAATTAAATTAAAAAGAAAAAAAGAAAAAAAAACATTAAAAATCATGATAAATATAATTAACACTATTGTCTGTTACATATGAAAGTCAGTGAGAGAGTAAATCCTAAGAGTTCTCATCACAAGGAAAAAACATTTTCTATTTCTTTAATGTTGCATCTACATTAGGTGATGGATGTTCACAAAACTTATTATGGTAATCCTTTCACAATGTATACTCAGATCATTACGCTATGCACCTTGTCCTGTATGTCAATTATATCTCAATAAAACTAGAGGAAAAAAGTAATAAAAACAAACATCAATCATCTGTTATGCAACCTGCTTTTTTCCCTATTAACCTGTTTCCTTCTTCAATGCTCACCACCTATTCCTCTATTTCATCTTCCCTGTTCTATTGTTTTGCTGCTTCTAAGCTGATTGAGCTATAACTGACCTATAGGACTGTATAAGTTTAAGGTATACATCTGTGATGATCTGATACATGTATAGACTGCAAAACGTTTACCTCAACAAGGTTAGTTAAACATCCTTCATCTCAAGTTTATTACCTTTTATTTGTTACTGTTATGGTGAGAACAGTTAAGATCTATTCTCACAGAACTTTTGCTAGCCCTAATCATTATGCTACAGTCTACATTAGATACCTGGGACTTCTTCTTCTTATAAGTGTACATTTGTATCCACTGACCAATATGTCCCACTTTCTCCCACCACCTCCAGCCCCTGGAAACCTATTCTCTGTTTCTGAGTCTGATGTTTTTAGATTCCTCATATAAGTGAGATCATACAGGGTTTATCTTTCTCTCTTTGACTAATTTCATGTATCACAATGCCTCAAGGTCCATCTACATTGTACAAATGGAAGGATTTCTTTCTATGACTGAATAATATTTCATCACACACAATACACAACACACACACACATATCACACTTGTATCATCTATTTATCTGTTGATGGACACATAGGCTGCTTTCATGTCTTGGCAATTGTGAATAATGTTACAAGGAAAACATAAGTATAGATATCTCTTAGAGGTAGTGATTTCATTTCTTTTGGTTATATGCCAGAAGTGGGATTGCTAGATTATACAGTAGTTTTACAACCAGGCACAAGGTCCTTCTTTCTCCATATCATTGCCAGCTCCCTGTTTTTAGAACCAAAGAAGCAAATGCTGCAGTTAGATGCATTTACATTCTTTCCTTTCTTTAAACATACACTCTTCTTACAAAGACAACCAAGAGATTTTGTTCAGGGAGCCAGGGTCCTCTGCTGAGAGTGATCAGGCTCATCTATACTTCTTTAAAGTCTTGATCACTGTCACGCTTATGTACATTCTTGTGTCAGTGATATATTCACATATAATCCCATGGTTTTAAAGGTATGATGAATCTTGTGGTAGAGAATTTGCTTCCTTTGGTGGAGCTTCATTACATGGTATATATTCTCAATATACTTGAAATTAAAATGATGAACCTGAACAATGTAGTTTTTAACAAATGAGGATTTCTACAGGAGTGATCCCAACATGCATGTTCTGATAAGCTTCAAAGTCAGGACTACCTCGGTTATAATTTTAGATGGATCATGGCATATACACATGTAGAAAAGGAAAGAATACTGTGTTAATGAGTCAAATAGACAATGGGTGTATATATGAAAGAGAAGGGACAGAATGACAAAGTGTGAACAAGGTTTGCTCTTATACCAGTTGTCCTATTTCTTCTACTAAGCACTTCAGTTCAGTTCAGTCACTCAGTCCTGTCCGACTCTTTGCAACCCCATGAATCACAGCACGCCAGGCCTCCCTGTCCATCACCAACTCCCGGAGTTCACTCAGACTCACGTCCATCAAGTCAGTGATGCCATCCAGCCATCTCATCCTCTGTCTTCCCCTTCTCCCCCTGCCTTCAATCCCTCCCAGCATCAGAGTCTTTTCCAATGAGTCAACTCTTCACATGAGGTGGCCAAAGTACTGGAGTTTCAGCTTTAGCATCATTCCTTCCAAAGAAATCCCAGGGCTGATCTCCTTCAGAATGGACTGTTGGATCTCCTTGCAGTCCAAGGGACTCTCAAGAGTCTTCTCCAACACCACAGTTCAAAAGCATCAATTCTTCGGCACTTAGCCTTCTTCACAGTCCAACTCTCACATCCATACATGACCACAGGAAAAACCATAGCCTTGACTAGACGGATCTTTGTTGGCAAAGTAATGTCTCTGCTTTTCAATATGCTATCTAGGTTGGTCATAACTTTCCTTCCAAGGAGTAGGCATCTTTTAATTTCATGGCTGCAGTCACCATCTGCAGTGATTTTGGAGCCCAAAAAAATAAAGTCTGACACTGTTTCCCCATCTATTTGCCATGAAGTGATGGGACTGGATGCCATGATCTTCATTTTCTGAATGTTGAGCTTTAAGTCAACTTTTTAATTCTCCTCTTTCACTTTCATCAAGAGGCTTTTGAGTTCCTCTTCACTTTCTGCCATAAGGGTGGTATCATCTGCATATCTGAGGTTATTGATATTTTTCCCGGCAATCTCGATTCCAGCTTGTGTTTCTTCCAGTCCAGCGTTTCTCATGATGTACTCTGCATATAAGTTAAATAAGCAGGGTGACAATATACAGCCTTGATGTACTCTTTTCCCAATTTGGAACCAGTCTGTTGTTCCATGTCCAGTTCTAACTGTTGCTTCCTGACCTGCATACAGATTTCTCAAGAGGCAGGTCAGGTGGTCTGGTATTCCCATCTCTTTAAGAATTTTCCACAGTTTATTGTGATCCACACAGTCAAAGGCTTTGGCATAGTTAATAAAGCAGAAATAGTTGTTTTTCTGGAACTGTCTTGCTTTTTCCATGATCCAGCGGATGTTGGCAATTTGATCTCTGGTTCCTCTGCCTTTTCTAAAACCAGCTTGAACATCAGGAAGTTCATGGTTCACGTATTGCTGAAGCCTGCCTTGGAGAATTTTGAGCATTAGATCTGACAGAATGTGGTCTACTGGAAAAGGGAATGGCAAACCACTTCAGTATTCTTGCCTTGAGAACCCCACAAACAGTATGAAAAGGCAAAATGATAGGATACTGAAAGAGGAACTCCCCAGGTCAGAAGGTGCCCAATATGCTACTGGAGATCAGTGGGGAAATAAGTCCACAAAGAATGAAGGGATGGAGCCAAAGCAAAAACAATACCCAGCTGTGGATGTGACTGGTGGTAGAAGCAAGGTCCGATGCTGTAAAGAGCAATACTGCATAGGAACCTGGAATGTCAGGTCCATGAATCAAGGCAAACTGGAAGTAGTCAAACAAGAGATGGCAAGAGTGAATGTTGACATTCTAGGAATCAGTGAACTGAAATGGTCTGGAATGGGTGAATTTAACTCAGATGACCATTATATCTACTACTGCGGGCAGGAATCCCTCAGAAGAAATGGAGTCGCCATCATGGTCAACAAAAGAGTCCAAAATGCAGTACTTGGATGCAATCTCAAAAATGACAGAATGATCTCTGTTTATTTCCAAGGCAAACCATTCAATATCACAGTAATCTAAGTCCATGCCCCAACCAGTAACGTTGAAGAAGCTGAAGTTGAACGGTTCTATGAAGACCTACAAGACCTTTTAGAACTAACACCCCAAAAAGATATCCTTTTCAGTATAGGGGACTGGAATGCAAAAGTAGGAAGTTAAGAAACACCTGGAGTAACAGGCAAATTTGGCCTTGGAATACGAAATGAAGCAGGGCAAAGACTCATAGAGTTTTGCCAAGAAAATTCACTGGTCATAGCAAACTAAGCACTTATCACTGCTTATTAAAGGATCTAACTGGGTAAGTGCATTAAAGTAGCAATAATAATGATAACCACTAACATTTCTCCAGTGCACTGAGCTCTTTATGTGTCATGTCATTAAGCCTCCCACCACCCCGTGATTAACTCATTGAAGTTAAATAACTTAGCCACGATTACAAAGGTAGTAAGTTATGTCTCTAGAGGTGAGAGTTCAGAGCCTGTGCTCTTAATCACTCCATGGTGATAATGTTATTAATAATAATATGTGCTCTGAAAATGCTGCTTCTTAGCCTTTACTCTCAGAAACTATCATTAGTTCTTGATTCACTCAATTTTGAACCCCTTGTCTACAGGGATGATGAAGTTTCTGTTCTGCAAAACAACAATTTCCTAACTGGTATTTACCACCTTCTGCCCAATGTCCCCCAAGGATGGAAATTCATGGCCTATGCACCTTATCCTGACCATTCTGAGGATTGCAGTTAAAGCCACAGATTGAGCTATCCTCCACAGACCCAGCATAACATGGTATAGCTTGGATTTGCCTCTTTTGGAAAAGGAAATAACTGGAGAAATAGCTATGTACACCATAGTAGGCTTGTAAAGGAGACAAAACCATGTCACCATCTGTGGTGCTCTAGAAACATTTAAGATAATTATTTTATTACTCACTCATTTCATCTTAGTAAAGTGTGCAGTGTTACATGCAGTTAAATCTAAAAAAATATAATACATCACATAGTATCCTGAGCTGTCAAAGAAACATGAAATTCACTTTTGGAAGGCAAATCTCAAACAAAAATTTAAGGATAGGAAGGAAAAAAAAAATGCGCCAACCTAATCACAAAGTTATCTCCTGGTGGCAACAGTTTTTAAGATGAAATCCTATGGTTATAATTAATTCCTTGATTATCTTTTCACCCAAAAGGGAAAAGACCATGATTAAGGATTATGATTTATTACTTCATATTTCTAAAGGTATTTATATTCAAAAAAAAGAGAGATTCTACCTGATCTCAGATATGCCTAATTCTCCTGATCTGCACAAACATATAGCACTTGAGAAGAGACACTGAAACTTTTGTATTATTCAATAAGACAGTGTAATATATGAAATAACATGAAAAATACGTGATTTGGGGAAAAACTTTTTCTTTCATGTAAGGATCCTAGGGAATGCATACTTTTCATTTTATCTTGAGTAAACTCATTATGATTATTAGTGCTAGCACCAGGCTACAGAATGAAACACAAGTGATGGAGCCTCATATTTTGCAGCTAAAGAGTCAGAAGAGCAAATTTTGAACCACAGAAACTGAACCTGTTCCACAGTCCATTTTGCATTGTACACGTCTCTCTGGTATGTTATCTCACATGTGCAAGTATTTATATTGTGGAATATATACTTCAGAATTTCAAATACTGAAATGTTGGACCATTTTAAGCTGTGTTGCAGAGGATCATAATGTTGAAAACCCACATTTTGAACAAGGTCCAAATCCCTAATGCTCATTAGCTGTTTGTCCTTAGGCAACTATTTAATTAACATCCATCCACCCAGTTGAACAAGCCTTGACTTTTTTCTTTTTTCTCATCGTCTCACTCAATCCATTACTAAGTCTTGCCAGTTCTATTTCCTAAACTTCTCGACCCTATTCACTTGTCTCTGTCCTCTGTGTCATTACCTGCTCCAAGGCACTTGGATCTTTCTCCTTCACTCCTACAGAAGCATCCTAACTGATACCTATCCATCCTCTTGTGTTGTTTTCTAGTCCAGTACCGAAAGAGCAACCAAAGTGACCTTTTTACAGTACGAATCTGATTCTAGTTCACTAGTTAAAATACAAATAATCAAATAACACTTTTGTTTTCCCATTTTCTTTAGGCTAAAATCTAAAATTAATAGGTGGTCTGCAAGAAGGCCGAGCAAGGGCCAGAGTCTCCTTTCTCTACTCCTTTTTCCTTGTACCGCAATCACATGAGCCATCTATGATTTTTCTAAAATGTGTCAGACTCCTTTCCCAGGTCAGGACCTTTGCAGACATTATGATTCTCTTTCTGATTCTGTTCTCACCTCCCCCACCCCACTGCCAGCCTCTCCTTGGCTGTCAAGTTCTTCAGGACTCCTAAACTTCCGTTTTAGATCAGTGTACTTTATAATTTCATACTGCTCTGGATTTCTCTGTACCACTTGCCACAGTTGTGACCAACTGATTTGTTCCTGAATCAGCTGCACAGGATTTCACCAGTGAATTAATGGAAATCCCATACCCCATCGAAACACAGATTCAATGGACCATACGAATCATCTCTGCAAGAGACAGAACAGGCAGTTGGTCAATAATTGTTGAGTATATAAGTGGAACTCTGACCCTCAGATTCCCTTCTGTGCAATGGGATAATAAGTATGTTTATTTCATAAGAGTTTAATGAAGATTGATGAGATATCATCCCTAATGCAGAAAGCATAGTGTCTTTCACACAGTAAACACCATCATGTTTGCTTTTTAACTTGATAGGTTTAAAAAAAAATACGGGAGGATAATTGCTTTACAATATTATGCTGGTTTCTGCCATATATCAACATGAATCAGGTATACACATGTTCCCTCCCTCCTGAACCCCCTCCCATCTCCCCCTTCTAGGTTGGCACAGAGCACTGGGTTGAGCTCCCTATGTCACACAGGAAATTGCAACTGGTTACCTATTTTACAAATGGTAATGTATATGTTTCCATGCTACGTGCAATTCATCTGGCCCTCTCCTTCCCCTACTGTGTCCACGAGTCTGTTCTCCATGTCTGTGTCTCCATTGCTGCCCTGCAAATAGGTTCATCAGTATCATCTTATATCTGTCAGTTCCTGTGATGATACAGCTTATATTGTTTATTTATTTTTACTTTTTTTGGTAATAATAATTAAAATTATGGACAAAAAAGACCGAATGAATTACTTTAAATACTTAGAAGCATATACTAGCAATGGAAGATTAGAAAGATAAATTAAGGAAATAATCTTATGTATCATCACAAGAAGAATAAAATACTTGGGGATAAACCTATCTAAGGAGGCAAAAGACCTTTACTCAGAAAACTATAAGGTATGGATGAAAGAAATCAGAGATGACACAAACAGATGGACAGATATACCATGTTCTTGGATTGGAAGAATCATTATTGTGAAAATGACTATATCACTCAAAGCAATCTATAGATTCAACACAATCCCTATCAAATTACCAATGGCATTTTTCACAGAACTAGAATAGAATATTTTTACAATTTGTCAGAAGACTCCAAATAATCAAAGCAATCTTGAGAAAGAAAAATTGCAGCTGGAGGAATCAGGCTCCCTGACTTCAGACAATACTGCAAAGCTACAGTCATCAAGACAGTATGGTATTGGCACAAAAACAGAAATACAGGTCAATGGAACAAGATAAAAATATCCAGAGATAAGTCCACACAGCTATTGTTACCTAATCTATGATAAAAAAGGCAAGAACATATAATGGGGAAAAGATAGTCTCTTCAATAAATGGTTCTAGGAAAACTACACAGTTACATGTAAAAGAATGAAATTAGAATATTCCCTAATACCACACATATAAATAAACTAAAAATGGATAAAAGTACCAAATGTAAGGCCAGATACTATAAAACTCTTAGAGGAAAACATAGCAGAACACTTTTTGATATAAATTACTGCAAGATCTTTTTGGATCCACTCCCTAGAGTAATGAAAATTTAAAAAAATAAATAAATAAGCAAATGGGATCTAACTAAACTTAATAGCATTTGCATAGCAAAGGAAACCATAAACAAGACAAAAAGACAACTTTCAGGATGGGAGAAAATATTTGCAGACAAAGTACCAACAAAGGATTAATCTCCAAAATACACAAAGAACTCATGTAGCTCAATAAAAAAAAAAAAAAAAAAAGAATACCCAAACAACCCAATCAAAATATAGAAAAAAAAAAAAAAAAAGAATACCCAAACAACCCAATCAAAATATAGGCAGAGGATCTAAATAGATATTTCTCCAAAGAAGACATATAGATGGCCAAAAAACACATAAAAAGATGCTCAACATCACTAATTATTAGAGAAATACAAATTCAAACTACAATGATGTGTGTGTATGTGTGTGTGTGTGTGTGTGTATATATATATATATATATATATATATATATCAATCAATGATTTACTTTGCTGTACACTTTAAACTAACACAACATTTTAAATCAAATATACTCCAATAAAAATTTAAAATAAATATTTAGAGGATAGTCACTTATTTGGTATAAACCTAGCATATTAGATAAAAACTATCAGTTTTTACTATTTTTGAAAGGATTAACAGGGCCTTCTATATTGGCTTTAAGTTACTTGATTGGTCTACTAAATCCTTTTTATTGTTGTATCACTTTGAGAAAAATAAAAAGAATACACATTGATTACAGTAAAACAGTGAAGAGCTCTCATGATATTTTTGTGGATAAGATAGAGGATTATGGTCATATTGGAGGATTCAGAATGTGCTGATTTCAACTGATGCCAATCAAAAGAGAGTTCTCTATTATAGTTCCTTTTCTATTCATTTTTATTAATGAATTCCTTAAAGACAGAGAAACTAAGCTTCTCCTGTGAGATTATTACTTGGAGCTAAGGATGAGAGAGTGGGGGAAGGGAGGGAGATAGTTAATATGTTTACTGGCAGAACTGATTAACATCCAAAAATAACTTGAAAGGATAGAATAAAATGACAATTAAAAACAGCATTAAAATGCTGCATGGGTTTGAAAACTGTACAAATACAAAACACGGAGGACTTTCCTGGGTAAACAGAAGCTGGTATTAGGATAAAACCTACAGCTTTTATTGATTAATGATGTGATGGTGGTGGTGGTTTAGTGGCTAAGTCATGTCCAACTCTTGCGACCCCATGGACTGTAGCATGCCAGGCTCCTCTTCCATGGGATTCTCCTGGCAAGAATACTGGAGTGGGTTGCCATTTCCTCCTCTAGGGGATCTTTCCAACCCAGGGGTCAAACCCAGGCCTCCTGTGTTGCAGGCAGATTCTTTACTGACTGAACTCCAAGGGAACCCCAGCTGCTAACACAAGGAAAATGAATTTTTCCAATAGGCATTTCGTTAAAAATTAAAACAAAGAAAGGAAAGACTGACAAACCTGACTCTTTTTCACCCTTCCAAATTCATCCTTTTTCAAAAGCCTCAGCTTCACAGTTAAACAATAGCAGCCACTATATATATATATATATATATATATATATATATATATATATATATATATATATATATAATATCATTTTAAAACTATCACAACAAAATTTTAGATTTATTAATAGACATATAAGCATGTACAGAGTTGGAAAACATTTTGCCTATACAGTTTCAAGTCTCACTCTCTTAAAGTCTTTTTATTAAAATACTTACTGAAGAAGGAGGACATCCATTAAAAATTATTGCAAACTAACCATACATATAAACTTATGCACTAAGGGGAACTTTAAGAGGGGAAAGACATGGTTCTTGATTCCAAGAAATTTACAGTTTCGAACAGGAGAGGATCCAAATGCAGATAAACATAACATATATGAGAAAAGAGAATGAGAAAAGAAGGGAATGCTAAACATGCTGATATTGAAAAGAAGGAGATTTACTTCCTTCTGATCATGAAGAATAGATGACTTCCAGGTGGAGGTGGCTTTAACTTATGCTCTGAATGACTGGTAGTATCAGACATGGAGGGAATAGTATTATCAGATGGAAGGAAGAGTGTGAGAAAAGCATGACTCCGGTAGTAACTACAGTGATTATGGGAACAGTGAATAGTCCAGTTCCACTGAAATGCAGGGCAAGTGAAAGGAAGTGGCAAGAGAAGCGAGAAAAGCAACATCACTGGTAGTGAAAATCATTAGTGGCATGTCAAAGAACTAGAACTTATTTTACAGGCAATGGTGGTTTTAAATAGATAGATATGAATGTATACATATTTGAAGTGTTAAAGTCTTGCTACATATTTTAGAGCTATAATTTTGAATGAGAGAAGTCTCAATTCTGAGATTGACTATAGAAAATAAATTAAATTATATAACCAGCTGAAGTGCCTATCAGTTTCTACCTGTCTTAGAAAGCTGGCTGTGGCTGAACCTCTTTTCCTTACCTCTGGTCACTGGGTTGAAGGAGGAAGGGTGGCACTGTTTTTTAAATCTGTAGACACACAGCGACCCCCATTCCGCATCACTTGTGCATCACACCTGTGCATTACACTGACACCTGTATACCATTTTCTATGGAAGCTGCACCAATTTACATTTCCACCAACAGAGCATGAAGGTTCCCTTTTCTCCACATCCTCACCGGTACTTGTAACCCTTTTTTTGTTTTTATAATAGTCATTCTAATAGGTGTGGGATGATTATATTTCATTGTGGTTTTGATTTGTGATGATTAGTAATGCTGAGCACTTTTCATGTACCTGTTGGCTATTTGATTGTCTTCTTTCAAGAACATTATCTTTTTGCTATCATAAATCCATATGTTATGTGGAAAGCACAGTGAGGGCTGTCAGTTGAAATGCTATTATAAAAAAAAAGCACAACTTTTATGTTTTCATGAATGTTTATGTATAACAACTCTGCTAGAAGATATTCTGGATGTTTTTATTTTATACTCTTTTTATGTTATAAAAAATTGGGAGCTGCGTTAGGCATTACTGACAAAAAACATTAGGGAATTCCCTGGTGATCCGGTGGCTAAGACTTCACACTCCCAATGCAGGGGGCCTGAGTTCAATACCTGGTTCAAGACTATATCCCACATGCCTCAACTAAAAGGTCCTGCCTGCCACAGTGAGGACCCAGCAGAGCCAAATAAATAAATAAAAATTTTAAAAGTTAAGCCATATAAAAATAAATGATTAATACCTATATTTAAATAGTCCAGTCTTCTCACTGATTCTATCACTTAACTGCAGTGAGTAGCATGAATAAGCCCAAGTCTTATCCTTCATTTTGAATAGAAATGGTCTTATGAAATTGTCATGTGTTGAATAGGGCATCTGGAATGTAGTTTAGGAGACAAGTACAACTTCAAAGTGAAAAGAGACACAAATTTCAAATGGAAGTGTGAAATTGTATCAAATTGCTTAATAAAAATAAGGATGCATGCACCTAACCAATAAGGATCAATCATTAGTTCCAGGTCTTTAACGCTCCTCTATGTTTCATAAGTATGCTACTTTGGAATGAGGTTTCAGTGATCCATATGATCATGTTCCTTTGGACACTGCTATCAAAATTATTTTCCCTCAGTATTTTAAAGTAATAACTCAAGAAAAACAATTATACTATTTAGGGTAAAATAGAAGAGAAGTGATAATGGAATGCTTCTCTGACATCCCAGGCTACAGTCTAACTCACTACAGGAAAATATGTTTAAAAGGTGGGATAGAATGTCTACACAAATAATTTTGCCAAAATTTTATTTGTTTTAATTGAATGAACTAGTGAATTCAATAAAACCACCAGAGACATTCCTTCTGATTACTTAATATTCACCAAATAGACAAACTCAAGTTTTTGTTAATATTAAAATCTTCATTTTTGCCACCAACAGTGTTAGTTTTGGGGAGGAAAGGTCTCAGTCTATTTTAAACCTGATGCTCATTAAATACATATGACAATAGACCTTCGTGAGCAATATGGATGATCTCTCAGAATGGAAGACAGGTAAATATAAATGTGTTTCTGTTTTCACCTTGGCAGAATTTTGCTGTTCATTTGTATGAATATTCTGTTGTTATGTCACATATTATAAAGAGACTTCTTTTAGAGTGTGAATTCAGAAACATCTATGCTTTCAAATCCTTCATTGGAAGGACTGATGTTGAAGCTGAAACGCCAATACTTTGGCCACCTGATGCAAAGAGCTGACTCATTTGAAAAGACCCTGATGCTGGGAAAGATTGAGGGCAGGAGGAGAAGGGGACAATACAGGATGAGATGGTTGGATGGCATTACCAACTCAATGGACATGGGTTTGGGTCAACTCTGGGGCTTGGTGATGGACAGGGAGGCCTGGCGTGCTGCAGTCCATGGGGTCTCAAAGAGTCGGACATGACTGAGCGACTGAACTGAACTGAACTGATGCTCTCAAATATAATAAATATAGGTTTAACTATAGTTTTAAATAATTAGGCCTTGTTCTATAGAATTAAAACTGAAAATGTCCAAAATAATAAACAACATTAAGCAATTTTAAAGATTAAATATTTTAGGGCTTCCCTGGTGGCTCAGAGGGTAAAGCGTCTGCCTGCAATATAGGAGACCTGGGTTTGATCCCTGGGTCAGTAATATCCCCTGGAGAAGGAAATGGTAACCCACTATGTATAAAAACCTAATTCATTTAGTTTAAACCTTTACATTTCTGTAATTATAAAAATATACTGAAATGGTGAAATTTAACAGATTAAAAACAGTAACTTCTAGAAAGGTAGAAGAAAAAAATACAAACACATAAATTATAGGGGAAACTCTGAAATTGTTTTCAGATAAGTAAAATGGTCCAATTCACATTTTAGAAATTCATACCAGATTTCTTGTTAACACTAGAACATAACCATATGATGAGTGCTGAACCCTGTATTTAATCTGTATTTTCATTTTATTTACATGCTTCATTTAATTACTAATTTATCCAGTGTTTATTTCTACTGTTTCAAATACAATCACAACAAATAAGATAGATGAAATGGATGAATAGATGTGAATTTTTGGTCTATCTGTGAATTTTTGGTAATGCTTGAAAGTAAAATTTTGAATTGTTGTTGTTTAGTTGCTAAGTCATGTCCAACTCTTTGCAACAAAATGGACTGTAGCCCACCAGGCTCCTTTGTCCATGGGATTTCCCAGGTAACAATACTAGAGTGGGTTACCATTTCCTTCTCCAGAGGGATCTTGCCAACCCAGAGATGGAACGCATGTCTCCTACTTTGGCAGGTGGGTTCTTTACCACTGAGCCACCAGGGAAGCCCCACATTTTGGATCCAGCCTATTAAATTACAAATTGAATGGAACATTCAGATGCAATTTTAATTCCAAGACAAAGAAATTTCATTTATGTTTCTTTGATTTCAGATTTTTACTTCTACAAAGGATTTTACTTTTAAAAAGTTTAAAATCACTATATAGTTCGGAGAAGCTTGATTTTTTTTTCCAGAAAGTAAAAAGGTCCCATCCATATTTCTAGGCAATCATACCAGATTTCTTGCTAATGCTAGAATAGATTTATTCAAATGTATGTTGAGTCCTCCATTTTACTGATATTCCTGTTACTCAAGATATTTTTTGAACTCCTCTTTGGTATCTAACTTCAGAGCTCATGGCACATTATTTAAATAACTTCCTAATTCTGTGTTGAGCATCAGTGAGATTAGAGGGTTTGTGTGTGTGTGTGCACCATTTTTATTTTAATCCTTCAGATGACTTTTCTGACCAATGCAGATATAAATATTGACCAATGCCTTCAATCTTTACTCTAGCTATCCCACAGTCTGCCTGTATTCATGGCAGCGTGGATAAAATTAGAGGACTGAGAAGACTAAGATGGACTAAGAGCTTGGAACTAAGCTCTTCATAACACTTGTAGAAATCATTCTTGTGTACACACACACAATACTTAGTGTAGATTTCTGATCATGAAACTTCAAGATAAAGACACTTGTATTGCATGAGATAAAATGAAAGTGTGGGAAGCAATACTGCAAAAGGAATGAATTCAAAGCAGTGAATTATCATGGCTAATTCCTTTAAATAGGTTTATACACTTGACAGAAATCATAGAAAATGGATTTTTTCCCCCATAATAAAGGATCAAAAACATTTCTGAAACTACCCTTTTCCCTTTGGGACAATTTTAATACAGATGAAGGAGCTTTAGAAGAATGAGTTAACAAAAAACACTACTTAACCATCTGCTAGAACACAATGTGGAATGTTTTCAATACCTCTCAGCTTGCTTAACTGAATTTCAGAATGCAAGCATTAGTATTAAGAATAAGAACTAAGGATTTCCTGAAATCATTTCGTTTTTATCCTTGCTGTCCCTAGTATACTTTCCAACCCCTTCACTAACTCTCTCTATTGCTTTTCCATTCCCTGAAGTTTAAAATTAAATTTATGTTTATTTGGCTTATAGAAAACCATAATGCTTGTCACATGGAGAGAATATGAGTTATAAAAATAGTCATGAGGGGACATTAGTTTAGGGACAAAAGACATTAACATTTTTTCCAGAATATGAGGCTTGTATGTCTGCTGTTGTATACTGGTCTATCAAAGGAGTTCTTTCTTTGTCCTAAGTGATAGACACTATTGGTAAAAGTGGATACACTTCTAATATAAATCTAAAATATTTTTATTTAAAAAATTATTCACAAAGTCATTTGAACATGAGCATAATTTCCTATCTAAATGCTTGTGTGAGGACAAAGCTACCCTTTCTCTAATGTGCTTAAGGAAAATTATATAAGAAGCAACCCAAACAAGTCTGTTATCAAATGACAAATAACAAAGACAATCAAAACCAACACATGAGTACAGGATGCAATTAAAGTCAGGAGCCAAAGGGGAAAGGGGGTGTAAATACCAAAGTGGAAAATAATAGTAATAGCACAATAAAAGTGTTTCAAGAAGGAACTATAAGAAGAGTAACAGATTTATTATTTAAATCTTTGCTCTCATTACAGTCTAGGAGAAAAGGGCATGCTACTTTCTTGATTACAATCCATCAGTGTTATTCTAATGTACAAAGGGGCAGGTACAAATTTCTTACACAAAATATTAGAGCATTCTTGAGACAGCCTTTACCTAGTTCTGAAATCTCATCTCCCACCTCCCCCTGCCTTGCACAGTACACTCTTGCAATACTAACCATTTTGTGGTTCCTTACCCACACCATGGAATCCTTTATCCATACGCTATTCTCTCTGCTCATGCTGACCCAGTATCTGGAAGTCCCCTGTATTCTCAGGTGCCAGACGTACATATTAATCCTTAAAGACTCATCTCAACGTATTAGTCCTTCCACATCCCATATTCCCCATACATTTTCTTCCCTTTCATTTTTATCCTCAAATTCTGTTTCTCAAATAATAATGAACATTTGTTAGTACATTTCATTCATGGGATAATGGCTAGTAATTTTTGAGTGTTTCTTTTACAATGGGCGCTGTATTAAGTGCTTCACAAACATCATGCTTTTCAATCGCCACATCAACTTTCTTAAAGTAAGTACTATTACTGATAAAGTAAAGTAATTACTGATAAAGTAAGTACTATTTTACAGATGAGCAAATAAAAATATCAATAACTGAAGTCACATGCTGATTGGTGTTAAGACCAAGATTCAATCCACACGTGGTCACAGAAGCTGGCCCTGCTCCTCAGTTTATTTACTTCTACCCCTAATCCAAGCATCACTTCTATAGTAGGCTGCCTCACTTACAGCTCCCCCAGACTTTGCTGGGAGTCTCCATCTTCTCTATATCTACTACCTCAGAGGCATGGTAATATAACTTCCAAATGCATAAAATGAGGAAGGAGAGAAATAAATCAAAAATATGGAGAACACCAAAGGAGAAATTTGGACTTTCTGAAGTCTCCTTTCAAGTCAGATGCTTGCTCAATTCTGATTGCTCCCTTTCCAGAGTACTATATGGACAAGTGAGTGTTTTAGAAGTTTTGTGAGAAACTGTCCAGTAAGGCACATATTGGAACCAGGGTCATCTTTCTCTCTGCCTCAAACTGTCATTTTGGAGACCCATGAAGATTCTTCTCTCTGATATGCATGACACAAACTGGACATAGAGGTATATGTAATATTCTTTAATCTAAAGCTTCTAATTCAAGGAATGTTTGTGAAAAATATAAGCAATGATCTGGGAGCAGGCTTTTCCATTATGAAGGATCAGCAGTCTTTATACACAACTTTTATGAACCCTCTTGCATCCATTCCTCATGGGTATTTATTCAAAATAATTTGAACTCTTTCTACTCTAAAAGTCTTTTCATCACTTCCTGAGTTTGGGATCTTCCAGAACTTTGGGAGTAGGAATCATATTCTACAGTCTATAATAAGGAGAGAGCACTGGCCTGAAATTGCTGAAGTGCTGTTATGTAGCTTTTTGTTGTTGTTTAGTTGGTAAGTTGTGTCCAGCTCTTTTTCAATCCCATAGACTGTAGTCTGCCTCTCCTCTGTCCATAGAATTTCCCAGGCAAGAAGACTGGAGTGGGTTTCCATTTCTTTCTCCAGGGGATCTTCCTGATCCAGGGATCAAACTTGCGTCTCCTGCATTGGCCTTTACCATCAGAGACACCAGTAGCTACTTAAAATCATAAGTGAACATAATCTATCTCACAGCTAATTTCAGATGCAAAACAGTCAAGTACTCCGTTATGGAAACACAAAACTCTAGAGAGATCAGGAAGAAACCTTGACCTGTTGCAGTGATTAAAAAAGTGCTGATGATCTCTGTTTTTCTGGTACTCTCTTGCTTTTTCTATGAGGTGACAGATGTTGGCAATTTGATCTCTGGTTCCTCTGCCTTTTCTAAATCCAGCATGAACATCTGTAAGTTCTCAGTTCATGTACTGCTGAAGGCTGGCTTGGAGAATTTTGAGCATTACTTTGCTAGCATGTGAGATGACTGCAACTGTATAGTAGTTTGAACATTCTTTGGCATCGCCCTTCTCTGGGACTGGAATGAAAACTGACTTTTTCCAGTCCTGTGGCCACTGCTAAGTTTTCCAAATTGGCTGGCATATTGAGTGCTGCACTTTCACAGCATCATCTTATAGGATTTGAAATAGCTCAGCTGCAATTCCATCACCTTCACTAGCTTTGTTCATAGTGATGTTTCCTAAGGTCCACTTGACTTCACACTCCAAGATGTCTGGCTCTACATGAGTGCTCACACTATCATGGTTATCTGGGTCATTAAGATCTTTTGTGTGTAGTTCTGTGTATTCTTGCCACCTCTTCTTAATATATTCTGCTCCTGTTAGGTCAATACAGTTTCTGTCCTTTTTTGGGCCCATCTTTGCATGAAATGTTCCCTTGGTATCTAATTTTCTTGAAGAGATCTCTAGTCTAGAGAATTCCAGAAATACATTTACTTCTGCTTCATTGACTATGCTAAAGCCTTTGATTATGTGGATCACAACAAATTGTGGAAAATTCTTAAAGAGATGGGAATTCCATACCACCTTATCTGCCTCTGGCAAAACCTGTATGCAGGTCAAGAAGCAATAGTAGAATTGGACATGGAAGAGCGGACTGGTTCCAAATTGGGAAAGGATTACGTCAAAGCTGAATATTGTCACCCTAGTGATTTAACTTATATGCAGGGTACATCATGAGAAATGCAGGGCTGAATGAAATACAAGCTGGAATCAAGATTTTGGGGAGAAATATAAATAACCTCAGATATGCAGATGACACCACCCTTATGGCAGAAAGGGAAGAGGAACTAAAGTGCCTTTTGATGAAGGTGGAATAGGAGAGGGAAAAACCTGGCTTAAAACTCAACATTCAACTGTTGCTGGACATCTAGGCTTCTTCCATGTTCTAGCTATTGTAAATAGTCTGGAAATGAACAATGGGATACATGTGTCTTTTTCAATTTTGGTTTCCTCAGGGTATATGCCTAGCAGTGAGATTGTTGGGTCATATGGTGGTTTTATTCCTAGTTTTTTAAAGAAATCTATCAATAGATGAAATGGATAAAGAAGCTGTGGTACATATACACAATGGAATATTACTCAGCCATAAAAGGAACACATTTGAGTCAGTTCTGATGAGGTGGATGAACCTAGAACCTGTTATACAGAGTGAAGTAAGTCAGAACGAGAAAAGTATCATATTCTAATGCCTGTATACAGAATCTAGAAAAATGGTACTGAAGAATTTATTTACTGGGCAGCAATGGAGAAACAGACATAGAGAATAGATTTAAGGACATGGGGAGAGGGAAGAGAGGGTGAGATGTATGGAAAGAGTAACATGGAAACTTACACTGCCATATGTAAAATAGATAGCCAACAGGAGTTTGCTGTATGGAAACTTAAACAGGGACTCTATATCAACCTAGAGGGGTAGGATGGGGAGGGAAGTGGGAGGGAAGTTCAAATGGGAGGGGATATATGTATACCTATGGCTGATTCAGGTTGAGGTTTAACAGAAAACAGTAAAATACTGTAAAGCAATTATCCTTCAATAAAAAATAAATTAATTAAAAAAATCCTTTTGTTTATTAAAACCCTGCAATTAATACTGACTGTGCATTGGAAGAGGCCTTGAGTACAAGTATAAGCTGGAACAAGGAGCTATCCAACACTGAACTGACCCCACACTGCCCACAACAGCACCAGAGATATTCCTAGATATATTTTTACTATTATTACTTTTTAATTTTTTTTTAAAAATTAAGCTCTTTATTACTCCTTTAATTTTCATTTTTATGACCTACTATTACTTTGCAAAAAAACCCACTATTTTTTAAAGAAAATTTCATATGCACATATTTTTTTGTGATTTATTTTGTTTTATATTTTTAATATTGTATTTTTGAGAGTCTAACCTCTGTTCTAGATTTTTAATCTTTGTTTTTTGGTATTTGTTATCAATTTTGTACTTTTAAGAACTAATCTTCAGTATCCATTTTCACTTAGGGATTTGATTACTGGCTTGATTGCTCTCTCGCCTTCTGACTCTCCCTTTTCTCCCCCAGGTCACCTCTATCTCCTCCTCTCCCTTCTCTTGTCAACTTAACTCTGTGAATCTCTGAGCATTTCGGGTTGTGGAGAACACTTAGTGAACTGATTACTGGCTAGATTGCTCTCTCCCCTTTTGACTCTCTGCCTTCTCCACCTGGTCCCCTCTATCTCCCTCCCCTTCTTCTCTTCTGTCCTCTCTGTAACTCTCTGAATCTCGCTGCATATTCCTCGCTGTGGAGAACTGTTTCAACATTAACCTAGACATCTTATCAACTGTGCTGTGTGGATGGAGAAGTCTTGAGGCTTGGAGAAGGAAATGGCAACCCACTCCAGTATTCTTGCCTAGAGAATCCCGTGGACAGAGGAACCTGGTGGGCTGCTGTCCATAGGGTCACACAGAGTCAGACATGACTGAAGTGACTTAGCATGCATGCGTGCATCAGAGAAGGAAATGGCAACCCACTCTAGTATTCTTTCCTGGAGAATCCCAGGGACAGGGAAGCCTGGTGGACTGCCGTCCATGGGGTCGCACAGAGTCAGACATGACTGAAGTGACTTAGCAGCAGCAGCAGCAGTCTTGAGGCTACTGTAAGAGAAGGACTGAAAGTCAGAGGCAGGAGAACATCAGAGAACTCCTGATTCCAGTGAACATTAATAGATAAGAGCTCACCCAAAAGTCTTCGTACTTACACTGAAACCAAACTCCATCCAAGAGTCAGCAAATTCCAGAGCAAGACATACCATGCTAATTCTCCAGCAAAACAGGAACACAACCCTGAGCATTAAAAGACAGGGTACCCAAAGCCATGCTAAACCCATAGACACTCCAAAACTCACCACTGGACACTTCATTGCACTCCAGAGAGAAGAAATCCAGCTTCACCCACCAGAACACAGATGTAAGCTCCCCCAACCAGGAAACCTTGACAAGCCACTAGTTCAACCCTACCCACAGGGAGCAGATTTCACTATTAAGAGGAACCATGAACTTCCAGCCTATAGAAAGGGCACCCCCAAAACACTAATCTAAACAAAATGAAAAGGCAGAGAAATATTCAGCAGGTAAAGGAACATGATAAATGCCCACCAAACCAAACCAAAGAGGAGGACATAGGGATTCTAGCTGAAAAAAAATTCAGAATAATTATAGTAAAGATGATCCAAAATCTTGAAAATAAAATGGAGTTACATATAAATGGACTAATAACAAGGACTGAGAAGATGCAAGAAGTGTTCAACAAGGACCTATAAGAAATAAAGAAGAGTCAGTCAATAATGAATAATGCAATAACTGAGATAAAAAGCATTCTAGAGGGAACAAACAGTAAAAAAAAAATTGAGGCAGAAGAGAGGATAAGTGAGGTAGAAGATAGAATGGAGGAAATAAATGAAGCAGAGAGGTGGGGGGAAGAATTAAAAGAAATAAGGACAACCTGAGACCTCTGGGCCAATGTTAAATGCCCCAACATTCGAAGCATAGATGTCCCAGAAGAAGAATGCAAAGAGAAAGGGCATGAGAAAGTACTTGAGGAGATAAAAGATGAAAATTTCCCCAAAATGGGGAAGGAAATAGCCACCCAAGTCTAAGAAACCCAGAGAATCCCAAACAGGATAAATCCAAGGCAAAACACCCCAGTTCAGTTTAGTCACTCATTCACGTCTGACTCTTTGCGACCCCATGGATTGCAGGACGCCAGGCCTCCCTGTCCATCACCAACTCCTGGAGTTTACTCAAGCTCATGTCCATTGAGTTGGTGATGCCATACAATCATCTCATCCTCTGTCGCCCCCTTCTCCTCCTGCCTTCAACCTTTCTCAGCATCAGGGTCTTTTCAAATGAGTCAGCTTTTCGCATCAGGTGGCCAAAGGACTGGAGTTAAAACTTCAAAATCAGTCCTTCCAATGAATACTCAAGACTGATTTCCTTTAGGATGGACTGGTTGGATCTCCTTGCAGTCCAAAGGACTCTCAAGAGTCTTCTCCAACACCACAGTTCAAAAGCATCAACTTTTTGGTGTTCTTTTATAGCTTTCTTTATAGTCCAACTCTCACATCCATACATGACTAATGGAAAAACCATAGCTTTGACTAGATGGACCTGTGTTGCAAAGTAACGTCTCTGCTTTTTAGTATGCTATCTAAACTGGTCATAGATTTTCTTCCAAGGAGCAAGTTCATGTTAATTTCATGGCTGCAGTCACCATCTGCAGTGATTTTGGAGACCCCAAAAATAAAGTTTCTCAGTATTTCCCCACCAATTTTCCATAAAGTGATGGGACCAGATGCCATGATCTTAGTTTTCTGAATGTTGAGTTTAAGCCAACTTTTTCACTCTCCACTTTCACTTTCATCAAGAGGCTCTTTAGTTCTTCTTTGCTTTCTGTCATAAGGGTTGTGTCATCTACATATCTGAGATTATTGATATTTCTCCTGGCAATCTTGATTCCAGCTTGTCCTTCATCCAGCCCAGCGTGTCTCCTGATGTGCTCTGCATATAAGTTAAATAATCAGGGTGACAATTTACAGCCTTGATGTACTCCTTTCCTGATTTGGAACCATTCTGTTATTCCATGTTCAGTTCTAACTGTTGCTTCATGACCTGCATATGGATTTCTCAAGAGGCAGGTAAAGTGGTCTTGTATTTCAATCTCTTTAAGAATTTTCCAGTTTGTTGTGATCCACAGTCAAATGCTTTGGTATAGTCAATAAAGCAGAAGTAGATGTTTTTCTAGAACTCCCTTGCTTTTACAATGATCCAACAGATGTTGGCAACTTGATATCTGGTTCCTCTTCCTCTTCTAAATCCAGTTGGAACATCTGAAGGTTCATGGTTCACATACTGTTTAAAAGATTTGCTATATATAGCATATATGCTGCTAAGTCACTTCTGCCATGTCCGACTCTGTGCGACCCCATAGATGGCAGCCCACCAGGCTCCCCCATCCCTGGGATTCTCCAGGCAAGAACACTGGAGTGAGTTGCCATTTCCTTCTCCAATGCATGAAAGTGAAAAGTGAAAGTGAAGTCGCTCAGTCGTGTCCAACTCTTAGCAACCCCATGGACTGCAGCCCAACAGGCTCCTCCGTCCACGGGATTTTCCAGGCAAGAATACTGGAGTGGGGTGCCATTGCCTTCTCCGATATATAGCATATATCAGATCAGATCAGATCAGTCGCTCAGTCGTGTCGGACTCTTTGCGACCCCGTGAATCGCAGCACGCCAGGCCTCCCTGTCCATCACCAACTCCCAGAGTTCACTGAGACTCACGTCCATCAAGTCAGTGATGCCATCCAGCCATCTCATCCTCTGTCGTCCCCTTCTCCTCCTGCCCCCAATCCCTCCCACCATCAGAGTCTTTTCCAATGAGTCAACTCTTCGCATGAGGTGGCCAAAGTACTGGACTTTCAGCTTTAGCATCATTCCTTCCAAAGAAATCCCAGGGCTGATCTCCTTCAGAACGGACTGGTTGGATCTCCTTGCAGTCCAAGGGACTCTCAAGAGTCTTCTCCAACACCACAGTTCAAAAGCATCAATTCTTCGGTGCTCAGCCTTCTTCACAGTCCAACTCTCACATCCATACATGACCACAGGAAAAACCATAGCCTTGACTAGATGAACCTTTGTTGGCAAAGTAATGTCTCTGCTTTTGAATATGTGATCTAGGTTGGTCATAACTTTCCTTCCAAGGAGTAGGCGTCTTTTAATTTCATGGCTGCAGTCACCATCTGTAGTGATTAAACCCCTAAATATGCTGTCTACAAGAGACCCACCTCAAACCAAACACATACAAACTGAAAGTGAAGGGCTGGAAACAGTTATTCATACACATGGAGACCAGAAGAAAGCAGGAGTAGTAATCATATCAGATAAAATAGACTTTGAAATAAAGACTGTGAAAAAAGACAAAGAAGGACACTACATAATGATCAAAGGATTAATCCAAGAAGATATAACAATTATAAATATGTGCACCCAACATAGGAGCAGGTAAGGAAAATGCTAAGAAGTATGTAAGGGGAAATTAAAAGTAACACAATAATAGTGGGAAGCTTTAATACTCCACTCACACCTATGGATAGATCAAGGCAATGTAAAATTAGCAAGGAAATGCAAGCCTTAAATGATACAAGGACCAGTTAGACCTAGTTGATATCTATATGGTATTTCATCCCAAAACAATGAATTTCACTTTTTTCTCAAAGGCACACAGAACATTCTCCAGGATAGAGCATATCCTGGGCCATAAATCTAGTCTTGGTAAATTCAAAAAAAACTAAAATCATTTCAAGCATTTTTCTGATCACAATGAGGTAAGATTAGATGTCAAATACAGGATAAAACTACTAAAAATACAAATATATTGAGACTAAAAAATACCTTTCTGAATAATCAATAGATCACAGAAGAAATAAAAAAGGAAATCAAAATTTGTATAGAAAAAAAATGAAAAAAAGACAACCCAAAGCCTATGGGATTCAGTAAAAGCAGTGCTAAGAGGATGGTTCATAGCAAAACAAACTTACCTCAAGAAACAAGAGAAACAACAAATAAATAACTAATTTTACACATAAAGCAACTAGAAAATGAAGAAATGAAGAACCCCAACATTAGTAGAAGGAAAGAAATCATAAAAATCAGGGCAGAAATAAGTGGAAAAGAAACAAAGGAAACTAGCAAAAATCAACAAAACTAAAAGCTGTTTCTTTGAGAAGATAGATAAAATATAGAAACCATTAGCCAGACTCATAAAGAAAAAAAGGGAGAAGAATCAAATCAATAAAATTAGAAATAAAAATGGAGAAATCATAACAGACAACACAGAAATACAAAGGATCATAAGAGACTACTATCAGCAACTATATGCCAATAAAATGGACGACTAAAAGAAATGGACAAATACTTAGAAAAGTATAACCTTCCAAAACTAAACCTGGAAGAAATAGAAACTCTTAGCAGACCAATCACAAGAACATAAATCAAAACTGTAATCAAAAATCTTCCAACAAAAAAAATACCAGGACCAGATGGCTTCACAGGTGAATTCTACTGAAAATTAGAGAAGAGCTAACACCTATCCTACTCATACTCTTCCAGAAAATTGCAGAGGAATGTAAACTCTCAAACTCATTCTATGAGGCCACCATCACCCTAATATTAAAACCAGAAAAAGACGTCACAAAAAAAGAAAACTACAGGCCAATATCACTGAAGAACATAGACGCAAAAATCTTCAACAAAATTCTAGCAAACAGAATCCAAGAGCATAGTAAAAAGATCATACATCATGGCCAAGTGGGCTTTTATCCCAGGGATGCAAGAATTCATCAGTATTCACAAATCCATTAATGTGATACACCATATTAACAAATTGAAAGATAAAAACCATATGATCATCTCAATAGATGCAGAGAAAGCCTTTGACAAAATTCAACACCCATTTATGATAAAAAAAAAAAAAAAACTCTCCAGAAAGAAGGCATAGAAGGAACATACTTCAATATAATAAAAGCCATTTATGATAAACCCACAGCAAACATTATCCTCAATGGTGAAAAATTGAAAGCATTTCCTCTAAAGTCAGAAACAAGACAAGAGTGCCAATTCTCATCACTAGTATTCAACGTAGTTTTGGAAGTCTTAGCCATAGCAATCAGAGAAGAAAAAGAAATAAAAGGAATCCAGATTGGAAAAGAAGAAGTAAAACTCTCACTGTTTGCAGATGACATGATCGTCTATGTACAAACCCCTAAAGACACCAGCAGAAAATTACTAAAGTTAATCAATGAACATAGTAAAGTTGCAGGATACAAAATTAATACACAGAAATCCCTTGTATCCTAACAATGAGATAACAATCCTAACACTAACAATGAGAAAACAGAAAGAGAAATTAAGGAAACAATTCCATTCACCATTGCAACAAAAAGAATAAAACAGTAATAACTTTACCTAGAGAAACAAAAGACCTATATATAGAAAAGTATAAAACACTGATGAAAGAAATCAAAGATGATACAAATAGATGGAAAAGTATACCATGTTCATGGGTTGCAAGAATTAATATAGTGAAAATGAGTATAGTATCCAAAGCAATCTATAGATTCAATGCAATCCCTATCAAGCTACAAACGGTATTTTTCACAGAACCAGAACAAAAAATTTCACAATTTGTATGGAAACACAAAAAACCTCGAATAGCCAAAGCAATCTTGAGAAAGAAGAGTGGAAATGGAGGAATCAACCTGCCTGACTTCAGACTACACTACAAAGCTACAGTCATCAAGACAGTACTGTACTGGCATAAAGACAGAAATATATTAATGGAACAAAATAGAAAGCCCAGAGATGAATCCATGTACCTATGGACATCTTACTTTTGACAAAGGAGGCAAAAATATACAATAGAGAAAAGACAATCTCTTTTAACAAATGATGCTGGGAAAACTGATCAACCACCTGTAAAAGAATGAACCTAGAACACTTTCTAACACCTTACACAAAAATAAACTCAAAGTGGATTAAAGATACAAATGTAAGACTAGAAACTATAACTCTCCTGGAGGAAAACATAGGCAGAACACTCTCTGACATAAATCACAGCAAGATCCTCTATGACCCACCTCCCAGAGTAACGGAAATAAAGCAAAAATAAACAAACGGGACCTACTTAAACTTCAAAGCTTTTGTACAACAAAGGAGACTATAAGCAAAGTGAAAAGGTAGCCTTCAGATTGGGAGAAAATAATAGCAAACAAAACAACTGACAAAGAATTAATCTCCAAGATAAACAAGCAGCTCAATACCAGAAAAATAAATGACCCAATCAAAAAATGGGCCAAAGAACTAAACAGACATTTCTCCAAAGAAAATATACAGATGCCTACAATCTCATGAAAAGATGCTCAACATCACTCATTATCAGAGAAATGCAAATCAAAATCACAATGAGGTACCATCTTACGCCGGTCAAAATGGCTGCTATCAAAAAGTCTACAAACAATAAATGCTGGAGAGGGTGTGGAGAAAAGGTAACCCTCTTACTGTGTTGGTGGGAATGCAAACCAACATAGTACAGCCACTATGGAGAACAGTGTGGCTGCTGCTGCTGCTGCTAAGTCGCTTCAGTCGTGTCCGACTCTGTGCGATGCCATAGATGGCAGCACACCAGGCTCCCCCTTCCCTGGGATTCTCCAGGCAAGAACACTGGAATGGGTTGCCATTGCCTTCTCCAATGCGTGAAAGTGAAAAGTGAAAGTAAAATCACTCAGTCGTGTCTGACTCTTAGCGACTCCGTGGACTGCAGCCTACCAGGCTCCTCCATCCATGGAATTTTCAGGCAAGAGTACTGGAGTGGGGTGCCATCGCCTTCTTTGGAACAATATGGAGATTCCTTAAAAAAATAGAAAAAGAACTCCCATATGGCCCAGCAATCCCACTACTGGGCATACACACCAAAGACCAGAATTGAAAGAGACACGTGTACCCCAGTGTTCATCGCAGCACTGTTTACAATAGCCAGGACATGGAAGCAACCTAGATGTCCATCAGCAGACAAACAGATAAGAAAGCCATGGTACATATAAACAATGGAATATTACTCAGCTATAAAAAATGCATTTGAGTCCATTTTAATAAGGTAGATGAAACTGAAGCCTATTATACAGAGTGAAGTAAGTCAGAAAGAAAAACACCAATATAGTATATAAATGCATATAGATGGAATTTAGAAAGATGGTAACAACAACCCTATATGCAAGACAGCAAAAGAGACACAGATGTAAAGAACAGACTTTTTGGACTCTGTGGGAGAAGGTAAGGGTGGGATAATTTGAGAGAATAGCATCGAAACGTATATTACCACATTTGAAATAGATGACCAGTCCAAGTTTGATGCATGAAGATCAGATCAGATCAGATCAGTTGCTCAGTCGTGTCTGACTCTTTGCGACCCCATCAATCGCAGCACACCAGGCTTCCCTGTCCATCACCAACTCCCAATGAAACAGGGCACTAAATGCTAGTGCACTGGGACAATGCAGAGGGATGGGATGGGGTTTTGGGATGGGAGTGATTCATCACACCTGTGACTGATTCATGTCAATGTATGGTAAAAAAAAAAAAAAAAAGCATGCAATATTGTAAAGTAATTAGCTTCCAATTAAAATAAATTAAAAAAAAATGATGGCATCCAGTTCCATCACTTCATGGCAAATAGATGGGGAAACAATGAAAACAGGGACAGACTTTGTATTCTTGGGCTCCAAAATCACTGCAGAGGGTGACTGCAGCCATGAAATCAAAAGACACTTACTCCATGAAGAAAAGCTATGACAAGCCTAGACAGCATATTAAAAAGCAGAGACGTTACTGTGCCAACAGAGGTCTGTCTAATCAAAGCTATGGTTTTTCCAGTAGTCGTGTATGGATGTGAAAGTTTGACCATAAAGAAGGCTGAGTGCTGAAGAACTGATACTTTTGTGTTGCGGTGTTGGAGAAGACAGTCCCTTGGACTGCAAGGAGATCAAACCAGTTAATCCTAAAAGAAATCAGTCCTGAATATTTGATTGGAAGGACTGATGTTGAAGCTGAAACTCCAATACTTTGGCCACCTGATGCAAAGAGCCGACTCACTGGAAAAGACCCTGATGCTGGGAAATAATGAAGACAGGAGGAGAAGGGGACAACAAAGGATGAGATGGTTGGATGGCATCACTGATTTAATGGACATGAGTTTGAACTAGCTCTGGGAGATAGTGAAAGACAGGGAAGCCTGGTGTGCTGCAGTCCATGGGGTCACAAAGAGTCAGATACGACTGAGCAACTGAACAACATGGTCCCTGTGTATGATAGTTCTCTTGCATGAAAACAGAAACTTTTATTTGACCAGGTCAAGTTATATATCTCATCACATAGTAAAATGAAAGAAAGGTGTTTTAAAGAGGACTAAAATGATGGTAAAGCACAGTGAAGTCTTCAGATATGTTAATGAGACTAAATGCTATATCACAATCTTCAATCCTCAATATTGTCACCAAGTCATGAAGAACATTTTTACCTAAATGCTAGTTTAAGAAGTCAATATTCTACTACATTATTGTAGCTTCCTGGGCCTAATATAGTGTGAAATACATGTTTAGAACTCAAAAACCACTTGCTGATTAACTTGTCTATTCTTTTATTTCAGCCTTGTTATTTGTCTTGGGCAAACTCTTATCTTACTCATCATGAGAAATGTCCTGCATTTCAGTTATATTAACTAAATCGCTGTTAATACAGCTGTAGTGTTCTGTTCTTGTCATATCTAGAAATATCACCAAGAATTTGAGAAACTTTGTAACTAAAACTCTATTACTCCCGTGATACTCTTAGGATCTGAACTTCCCTCTCCAAAATCCATTTTCCTGTATATAGCTCTTGTTAGCTGTTTTCTGATCTGTGCTTCCTGGTACTTGTTTGATGACAACTTCTAGGCTCACCAAACTTCAGACAAACCCTCACATTCTCCTCCATCCTATTCTTTTTTTTTTTTAATTTTTAATGGTAAATTGTTTTATTTCTTTGATTGATAGCAAAGTTCAGTATTTTCTCTTTTTTGGCATTTGTATTTTTTCTTCAGTTAATTGCTTATGTTTGATCAAGCTCCAGGAGCTGGTGATGGACAAGGAAGCCTGGTGTGCTATAGTCCATAGGATCGCAAAGAGCTGGACACGACTGAGTGACTGAACTGAACTGATTATCAATTTTATCTTTCCTAGGGCTCTTCATATATCAAGATATCTCTTCCATATTGCAAATGCTTTTCCTGATGGTAGTTTGCCTTTTAATTGTGTTTTTGATGTTTTATTTTACATTAATTTTTCATTGGAGTATACTTGACTTAAATGCTGTGTTAGTATGAGGTGTAAGTAAAATGAATAATTTATACATATACATATATATACTCTTTTTAATATTCTTTTCCCAGAGTAGAAATTCTACTAGAGTACTGAATAGAGTTTCCTGTGCTGTACAGTAGGATTTTATTAGTTATTTATTTTATATATAGTAATGTGTTTATGTCAGTCCCCAGTTTCCAATTTATCTCTCTCCCCTTTCCCCCGGCATTACCCCTTGGTAACCATAAGTTTGTTTTCTACATCTATTTCTATTTTGTAAAGTTCATTTGTACAATATTTTTTTTAGATTCTCCATCCTACTCTTGAACTTCTCCTTGATCAACTACACACTCTTGAAAAGTCTGCCCTGGCCACACACACTAACCACGTGGTTTATCTTGAATGTTACACCCCAACTAGATACTTTAAAAACTGGAGAAGAGCAAAAGCCAAAAGAAACTATGAAGTGTCTAAAATGCCACATGCCTACTTTGTGTACTCTTGTGTTTAGTCACTAGGTCGTGTTTGACTCTTTGCTTCCCCATGTACTATAGCCTGCCAGGCTCCTCTGTCCATGGGGAATTCTTAGGCAAGAATACTGAAGTGGGTTGTCATTTCCTTCTCCAGGGGATCTTCCCAAGCCAGGGCTCAAACTCTTGTCTCCTGCTTTGCAGGCAGATTTTTTTTTTTTTTTTTAAATCACTGAGACCCCAGGGATGCCCATGTGCCTACATTAGGGGACTCTGGATACAGAGGCAAGCTGACACAATATAGAGCCCAAATGTGAATTATGATTCTGCTTTATAGAAATCCAATGTGACAACCTGGATTTTTTTTTTTTTTTTAAATAAGCATCAGCAAAATAAAATCCTAGCACCACTGGGCACTTGTTCTATTCCAATGTTCCCAACAGGACACTGCAAGATTATTTTGCATTAATTTGCAAAAAAATAAAAAATGATGCTTAAAATATGAAAATGACTTAACTAAACTCTAAAGAGCAAACCAAACAGATTCCAACATGATGTTCTGGCTCTTTCATCTGAAGCTCTGGAATTACACATTTAAAAGGATAGGAAAGAATATTCAACACAAACTGTGTGCTATGTATTTCACTTTTTACTGAATCTTCACAATAACTCCATAAGTTAGGTATCTGTATATCTATCTTACAGTTAATGAATCTGACTTTAAGAGATTTAGCAACATGTTGAAGGTCAACAGGGATGGATGGTGGTAATTTTTGCCTTATTGGGTTGTTGAGAAGAAAAAATGGAACTGTGAGTGGAATCGATATCAACAAACATTGATTGAGTCTCTCTCAGGTGCCACAAAATTCCACCTGTATTATCTCATTTAGTGGTTTTAAGTGGGCAAAAGGACATTCAGTGTGACTACCAGTGGGGACGTAGGTCCTATGTAGACTTTTGTTCTTCCAGGTTAGTGTTAATGTCTTATTTACAGTTGCACTCAGTTTTAGACAATATTCCCGACCCACATAATAGATGTTAAGGAAATACTGTATTTATCAAAGGAAACATTATCATGTGATGTTCTTGAAAGAGGGTTGCCTGGAAATATTTAAAGACTTAAAATGTCTATATCATTATCATAATACTACTTAATGTGCTTTCTAATTTGCAGTGAAGAAAATACATTTGCCTATTGTTACTACTGAAGAAAATATCTGAAGTCACACCAGAGAATTTATAAACATGAAAAAAATATATCCAGTAGAAACCAGCAAGTGACTGACAAAGTTCATTTTTAAAATTTATCACGTAAGACATTCATATCTTAAGCATAATAAGCTGAACATAAATTTATTTTTCTGAGTATAAGGAATTTACTTCAATGTCAACAATAATTTCATTTTTTGTAAATTCTTTAATCTGTACATTTGAGTGTGTTTCTTACTCTATCAATTGCTATTCTGTCTGCTCTCCATTTTGGACACTGCCAGTAGACCTGATTTAAATGGACTGATGCTGAAACTGAAACTCCAATACTTTGGCCACCTGATGTGAAGAACTGATTCATTTGAAAAGACTCTGATGCTGGGAAAGATTGAAGGCTGGAGAAGGGGCTGACAGGATAAGATGGTTGGATGGCATCACCAGCTCAATGGACGTGAGCTTGAGTAAACTCTGAGAGTTAGTGATGGACAGGGAGGCCTGGCGTGCTGCAGTCCATGGGGTCACAGAGTTAGACACGACTGAGCAACTGAACTGAACTGCCTCTTTGTAGTCTAGGAAAACAGACAATAGAGCCAGTTGGAATTATGCTGAATATAAGAGCAAATGTATTATGGGCAAAAACCCACTAGAGGTATGATATCTGTTTTTAATTTCATGATCCTTTTAGAATCTTAGGTCCAAAAATCAATGACTTAAAAATAAGTGAAAGATTGATGTGTTTGGAAAACTACCAGAGAACTATTAGAAAAATACAGTCTATGCTCACTAATACATATTTCTCAATCCTGAACACTCAGCCTTTCAGTAGAGCAAGGCTTTAAAAATCCAGATTATAGATTGCTTGCTAAAAATGATGGGTGTCACTAGGATTACATATAAGAATAGAAAAAAGTAGGGAAAAAATGAGGAACTGAAAAACTCCAGGCCAGGGAGCTAGACAAATATTCTTTCAATCAGAAGATATTATGTTAAATTCAGTTTTTTTTTTTTTTAACTGGAAATTTTACTTCTCTTGTTGGGAATTACTCCCTTTAGTATATGGGTATTTGGAAAGAGGTTGTAAACTGGATAGTATTCCATGAGAATATATTTCTCCCAGCCTGGAGGACATGTTGGGGGTAAGTTAAGAAAAGATAAATGAGTAAGATCTCAACTTCATAATACAAGATTAAAAATGTCTACAACCCTATGTTTCTTTTCCTCAAGTTCACTTTTTTAAAAAAGTTAATTGAGAAAATTAATGAATTTTAAAAATTAAAGTCTGGAGGTTAAAAGCACCTAAACACCATTGCAACTACAATAGGATCCTAAACACCTAGGAACAAATCTACTTTGCTTCTCCTTCCTCCTCCTCATCATCTTCCTTCACTTTTTTTTTTTTCAAGAGAAATCTATAGTCAGCCATAAATGTTTGATTCACTGTATAACAGAAAATGACAGAAGATAGTACTGGAAATTGAAGTTGACTTATAGGAATACAAATCAAAACGATGCTCCAGATGGGCATTTTGAAATGTATTATACAATCTCGAGATGGTAAGACACTTCTTGATCTACCTCAGCAGGAGCCTAATGTGCTACACAAGCCCTCTTTTCACAATCTAATGTCTCTCCCACTCGTTTATCCCTCACCGTCAGTTGTTTGGAGGACTTCTGGAACATAGTATGTTCCAGCCGTGTAGGGCGTCCTAAATTTTTTCATTTATTCTGTCAAAGATAGTAACACATTTTATGTCAAATAAAGTGCTCATGACCAGGCTGGGCATATAGCCTTTTCTCCAGATTCAAAAACAATTATAAACTTAAAAATAATAGAAAGGAATAGTGTATTCTCAAAATATGCAAAACAATTGCTCTAATGAGTATTGAACATTTGGCACTGGTGTCCAAAAAGATAGTCCCTATCTTCTGAATTAGCACAGCATGTGAATTAGTTATTAATGCTTACATCTGGGATCACAGGGTATAGGGAGAGATGGCATGTGTTAGTTTATGCAAGCCTAATAAAAAACAAGGTTTAGGAAACAACAACAACAACAACACTTTGTGTCTGACTCTTTTGAACCCATGGACTGTAGCCTGCCAGGCTTTTCTGTCCATGGGATTCTCCAGGAGGAATACTGGAGTAGGTTGCCAATTCCTCCTCCAGGGGATCTTCCTGACGCAGGTGGTCTAAGATTCTCAGTCAAGAAAAAGTAATTGGTACGAGATCTGTGACACTACAGTGACTGCTGGAGCTCTACTTACTTAATTTTTGCAACTATTCTTTGAGTTAGAATTAATAGTCCATTCTATAAATGAGATAACTAAGTCTCAGAGAATAAGTACCTTGGTCTATAACTTGGTCTAAAATCATAAAACTATTACTAGTAGAGCTGAGATTTGAACTATGATCTATTTCTGCCAGAATGTGGTCCACTGGAGAAGGGAAGAGCAAACCACTTCAGTATTCTTGCCTTGAGAACCCCATGAACAGTATGAAAAGGCAAAAAGATAGAACACTAAAGGATGAACTCCCCAGGTCAGGAGGTGCCCAATATGCTACTGGAGATTAGTGGAGAAATAACTCCAGAAAGAACGAAGGGATGGAGCCAAAGCAAAAACAACACCCAGTTGTGGTTGGGACGGGTGACAGAAGAAAGGTTCGATGATGTAAAGAGCATATTGCATAGGAACCTGGAATGTTAGGTCCATGAATCAAGGCAAATTGGAAGTGGTTAAACAGAAGATGGCAAGAGTGAATATCAACACTCTAGGAATTAGTGAACTAAGATGGACTGGAATGGGTGAATTTAACTCAGATGACCATTATATCTACTACTGTTGGCAGGAATCCCTTAGAAGAAATGGAGTAGCCATCATAGTCAAAAAAAAAAGTGTGAAATGCAGTACTTGGATGCAATCTCAAAAACGACAGAATGATCTCTGTTCGTTTCCAATGCAAACCATTCAATATCATGGTAATCCAAGTCTATGCCCCAACAGTAACACTGAAGAAGCTGAAGTTGAACAGTTTTATGAAGACCTATCAGACCATCTAGAACCAACACCCAAAAAAGATGTCCTTTTCATTATAGGGTACTGGAATGCAAAAGTAGGAAGTCAAGAAACACCTGGAGTAACAGGCAAATTTGGCCTTGGAGTACAGAATGAAGAAGGGCAAAGGCTAATAGAGTTCTGCCAAGAGAACACATTGGTCATAGCAAACACCTTCTTCCAACAACATAAGAGAAGACTCTATACGTGGACATTACCAGATGGTCAAAACCGAAATCAGATTGATTATATTCTTTGTAGCCATAAATGGAGAAGCTCTATACAGCCAGCCAAAACACAGGAGCTGACTGTGGCTCAGATCATGAACTCCTTATTGCCAAATTCAGACTGAAATTGAAGAAAGTGGAGAAAACCACTAGACCATTCAGGTATAACCTAAATCAAATCCCTTATGATTATACAGTGGAAGTGAGAAATAGATTTAAGGGACTAGATCTGATAGACAGAGTGATTGATGAACTATGGATGGAGGTTCATGATTATACAGGAAACAGGGATCAAGACCATCCCTAAGAAAAAGAAATGCAAAAAAGCAAAATAGCTGTCTGAGGAAGTCATACAAATAGCTGTGAAAAGAAGGTAAGTGAAAAGCAAAGGAGAAAAGGAAAGATATAAACATTTGAATGCAGAGTTCCAAAGAATAGCAAGGAGAGATAAGAAAGCCTTCCTCAGTGATCAATGCAAAGAAATCAAGGAAAACAACAGAATAGGAAAGACTAGAGATCTCTTCAAGAAAATCAGAGACACCAAGGGAACATTCCATGCAAAGATGGGCTCGATAAAGGACAGAAATGGTAGGGACTTAACAGAAGCAGAAGATATTAAGAAAAGGTGGCAAAAATACACAGAAGACTGTAAAAAAAGATCTTTACGACCCAGATAATCATGATGGTGTGATCACTCACCTAGAGCCAGACATCCTGCAATGTGACATTAAGTGAGCCTTATGAAGCATCCTTACGAACAAAGCTAGTGGAGGTGATAGAATTAAAGTTGAGGTATTTCAAATCCTGAAAGATGATGCTGTGAAAGTGCTGCACTCAATATGCCAGCACATTTGGCAAACTCAGCAGTGGCCACAGGACTGGGAAAGGTCAGTTTTCATTCCAATCCCAAAGAAAGGCAGTGCCAAAGAATGCTCAAACTACTGCACAATTGCACTCATCTCACATGCTAGTAAAGTAATGCTCAAAATTCTCCAAGCCAGGCTTCAGCAATACGTGAACTGTGAACTTCCAGATGTTCGAGCTAGGTTTAGAAAACGCAGAGGAACCAGAGATCAAATTGCCAACACCCACTGGATCATTGGAAAAAGGTAACAGAGTTCCAGAAAAACATCCATTTCTGCTTTATTAACTATTCCAAAACCTTTGATTGTATTGATCACAATGAAACATGGAAAATTCTGAAACAGATGGGAATATGAGACCACCTGACCTCCCTTTTGAGAAATCTGTATGCAGGTCAGGAAGCAACAGTTAGAACTGGACATAGAACAACAGACTGGTTCCAAATAGGAAAAGGCGTATCAAGGCTGTATATTGTCACCCTGCTTATTTAACTTATATGCAGAGTACATCATGAGAAACGCTGGACTGGAAGAAGCACAAGCTGGAATCAAGATTGCGGGGAGAAATATCAATAACCTCAGATATGCAGATGATTCCACCCATGTGGCAGAAAGTGAAGAGGAACTAAAGAGCCTCTTGATGAAAGTAAAAGACGAGAGTGAAAAAGGTGGTTTAAAGCTCAACATTCAGAAAACTAAGAGTATGGCATCTGGTCCCATCACTTCATGGCAAATAGATGGGGAAACAGTGGCAACAGTGGCTGACCTTATTTTTCGGGGTTCCAAAATCACTGCAGATGATGACTGCAGACATGAAATTAAAAGACGCTTACTCCTTGGAAGGAAAGTTATGACCAACCTAGACAGCATATTGAAAAGCAGAGACACTACTTTGTCAACACAGGTCTGTCTAGTCAAGGCTATGGTTTTTCCAGTGGTCATGTATCGATGTGAGAGTCGGAATGTAAAGAAAACTGCTGCTGCTGCTAAGTCGCTTCAGTTGTGTCCGACTCTGTGCGACCCCATAGACGGCAGCTCACCAGGCTTCCCCATCCCTGGGATTCCCCAGGCAAGAATACTGGAGTGGGTTGCCATTTCCTTCTCCAATGCATGAAAGTGAAAAGTGAAAGTGAAGTCGCTCAGCCATATCCGACTCTTAGCGACCGCATGAACTGCAGCCTACCAGGCTCCTCCGTCCATGGGATTTTCCAGGCAAGAATACTGGAGTGGCTCGCCAGTGCCTTCTCTGAAGGAAAACTGAGCGCCGAAGAATTTCTGCTTTTGAACTGTGGTGTTGGAGAAGACTCTTGAGAGTCTCTTGGACCACAAGGAGATCCAACCTGTCCATCCTAAAGGAGATGAGTCCTGGGTTTTCATTGGTAGGTCTGATGTTGAAGCTGAAACTCCAATAGTTTGGCCACCTGATGCGAAGAGCTGACTCATTTGAAAATACCCTGATGCTGGGAAAGATTGAGGGCAGGAGGAGAAGGGGACGACAGAGGATGAGATGGTTGGATGGTATCACCAACTCAATGGACATGGGTTTGGGTGAACTCCTGGAGTTGGTGATGGACAGGGAGGCCTTTCATGCTGCGGTTCATGGGGTCGCAAAGAGTTGGACTCGACTGAGTGACTGAACTGAACTATTTCTAATTGTTTTAAATATATTAGTTCCACTCTAAATATATATGAATTTTACATATTTATAAACAGAAACGTATTGTTTTTCTTCCAAAGTTATCCTTCATCGTAATACTAATCTTTATCTTAGCTTAACCTTCATCCTAAGTCATATAACCTTCCAATAATAGAATCAGACAAGTATATGGACTTCCCAGGCCTAACACTATCCATCACTGCACTGGCAAAGAGAGAACAATTCTAGAGCTTCCATTATTACTGCCAGAAAGCATGCTAGGGTCCCTAGGGTGATATTCTTCTTTCAGTGCAAATAGCACAGAATCCTACAGATAATATGGTTTAAATAATGCTTTAGGAATGAATAAAAACCCTGGTGCCCTTATTTTCACTTCATGATCAATAAAAGGGGTCATATGCTCCTCTAACATTTATCATCCTCTAACCAAAAAATCTTATACTGGAGTTTTCGATGATGTGTTATTTTGAAAAGAGATCAAGCATACTTGGTGCATGAACAACAGACAATAAATAGGGGGAGAAGGGTGGTGCAGGTTTCTATAACCTTTCTCTTCAACCATTGTAAGAGAGGCCTAAAAATTCACATCATTTGTATATAAATGACTTTAGTTTGTGCTGTTATTTATTAGAAGCATGAAAGTCTTTTAGAACTGTTGCTCAGACTCAGAATGTTTGTGCTTGAAATACCTTTAGAACAGAATCATCTATTCGAATTACTCTTTCCCACTGTACATCAGGAAATAGAAGCACAATGAAGTAATGTAGATGCATAGAGTAACTTGGTTTTTGAGGAGGAGAAATCAAGTTCTGTGCATTTTTTCAAGGGACTACATACCATACTAGCCATATACTATACTAATACCACATCCTCTCTGTTTAGATTTGGAAAATTCCCTACCCTAGGATTTCTATGCCCTCTCAGGGACAACTCACTGAGCAATATCATGCATTTGTTTTGATCTGAAGTTATACAAGACAGCATTTGTCTGCAAACTGTGGAAACCACATGTAGGGCTGAATACTGTAGACAGAGCAACCTAGAGCTAGAAGATCACATGTTAGGTTAGGGAACCATGCATTTCAGTTTGCCAGGGACAGTCCTAGTTTACACCATTATCTCCACGCATTTTTTTTTTAAATTAAAACCATAAATTTTATTTCAGAATGTACAGACTTGATCTTTTTTTGGGGGGTGCACGCTCTATATTTTTCTTACATTTATATTGTTTTAAAAATAACAACTGGAATGTATAGATTCTTGTACACCATTGTGTGTTTGTACGTGCTTTGTTTTATTTATTTTTCATTGAAGGATAATTGCCTTACAGAATTCTGTTGTTTTCTGGCAAACCTCAACATGAATCACCCATAAGTATACATATATACCCTCCCTTTTGAACCTCCCTCTCATCTCCCTCCCCATCCCACCCCTCTAGGTTGATACAGAGCCCCTGTTTGACTTTCCTGAAACATATAGCACATTCCCGTGGGCTATCTATTTTACATATGGTAATGTAAATATCCATGTTATTCTTTCCATACATCTCAGCCTCTCCTCCCCTTTCCCCATGTCCATAAGTCTATTCTTTGTCTGCTTCTCCATTGTTGCCCAGTAAATAAATTCTTCTCTACCGTTTTTCTAGATTCTGCATATATGAATTAGAATACGATATATATCTTTTTCTTTCTGACTTATTTCACTCTGTATAATAGATTCTAGGTTAATCCACCTCATCAGAACTGACTCAAATATGTTCCTTTTTATGACTGAGTAATATTCCATTGTGTATATGCACCAAACTTCTTTATCCATTTGTCTGTTGATGGACATCTAGGTTGCTTCCATGTTCTAGCTATTGTAAATAGTGCTGCAATGAACAGTGGGATACATGTGTCTTTTTCAACATTGGTTTCCTCAGGGTATATGCCTAGGATTGGGTTTGCTAGATTATCTGGTGGTTTTATCCCTAGTTTTTTAAGGAATCTCCATACCATCTTCCATAGTGGCTGTATCAATTTACACTCCCACCAAGAGTGTAAGAGCATTCCCTTTTCTCCACACTCTCTCCAGAATTTATTGCTTATAGACTCTTTGATGGTGGCCATTCAGACCAGCGTGAGGTGAAATCTTATTGTAATTTTGATTTGTATTTCCTCTAATAATGAGTGATGTTGAGCATCTTTTAATGAGTCTGTTAGCCATCTGTATGTCTTCTTTGCAGAAATGTCTATTTAGGTATTTTCACCACTTTTTGATTGGGTTGTTTGTTTTTCTGGCATTGAGTTCTATGAGCTGCTTCCATATTTTGGAAATTAATCCAATGTCAGATGTTTTGTTGGCTGTAATTTTATCCCATTCTGAGGGTTGTCTTTCCACCTTGCTTAGAGTTTCCTTTTATCCTTATCCATTAGATGTCAGACAGAATGAAAACCACAATCACAGAAAACTAATCAATACAATCACATGGACCACAGCTTTGTTTAACTCAATGAAACTATGAGTCATGCCCTGTAGGGCCACCCAAGACAGATGGGTCATGGTGGAGAGTACTGACAAAAATGTGGTCAAGGGAATGGCACATTCCCTGGAAAAGGGAAAGGCAAACCACTTCAATATCCATGCCTTAAGAACCCCATGAACAGTATGAAAAGGCAAAAAGATAGGACACTGAAAGATTAATTTCCCAGGTTGGTAGGTACCCAATATACTACTGCAGATAGGTAGAGAAATAACTCCATAAAGAATAAGAAGACAGAGCCAAAGCAAAAACAACACCCAGGTGTGGATGGGACTGGTTATGGAAATAAAGTCCATTGTTGTAAAGAGCAATATTGCATAGGTACCTGGAATGTTAGGTTCATGAATCAAGGAAAATTGGAGGTGGTCAAACAGGAGATAGCAAGAGTGAACACCAGCATTTTAGGAATCAGTGAACTAAAATGGACTGGGATGGGTGAATTTAACTCAGATGACCATTATATCTACTACTGTGAGCACGAATCCTTAGAAGAAATGGAGTAGCCCTCAGAGTCAAGAAAGAGTCCAAAATGCAGTATTTGGATGCAATCTCAAAAACGACAGAATGATTTCTGTTATTTCCAAGGCATATCATTCAATATCACAGTATTCCAAGTCTATGCCCCAAACAGTAATGCTGAAGAAGCTGATGTTGAATGGTTCTATGAAGAACTACAAGACCCTCTAGAACTAACATCCAAAAAAGATGTTCTTTTCATTTTAAGGGACTAGACTGGAAAGGTGGGAAGTCAAGAGATACCTGGAGTAACAGGAAAATTTGGCCACAGAGTACAAAATGAAGCAGGGCAAAGGTTAACAGAGTTTTGCCAAGAGAAGACACTAGTCATAGCAAACACCCTCTTCCAACAGCATAATAGGAGACTCTACACATGGACATCACTAGATGCTCAATGATGAAATCAGATTGATTATATTCTTTGCAGTCAAAGATGGAGAAGCTCTATACAGTCACCAAAAACAAGACTGGGAGCTGACTGTGGCTCAGATCATGAACCTCTTATTGGCAAATTCAGACTTAAATTGAAGAAAGTAGGGAAAACCACCAGACCACTCAGGTATGATGTAAATAAAATCCCTTACACTTATATAGTGGAAGTGAGAAATAGATTCAAGGGATTGGATCTAATAGGTAGAGTGTCTGAAGAACTATAGACGGAGGTTCATGACATTGTATAGGAGGCAGGGATCAAGACCATCTCCAATAAAAAGAAATGCAAAAAAGCAAAATGGTTGTCTGAGGAGGTCTTACAAATAGCTGTGAAAAGAAGAGAAGCAAATGGCAAAGAAGAAGAGGAAAGATATATCCATCTGAATGTGGAGTTCCAAAGAATATCAAGGAGAGATAAGAAAGCCTTCCTCAGTGATCAATGCAAAGAAATAGAGGAAAACAATAGAATGGGAAAGACTAGAGATCTTTTCAAGAAAATGAGAGATACCAAGGAAACACTTCATGCAAAGATGGGCTCGATAAAGGACAGAAATGGTATAGACCTAACAGAAGCAGAAGATATTAAGAAGAGGTGGCAAAAATACACAGAAGAACTGTACAAAAAAGATCTTCACGACTCAGACAATCACGATGGTGTAATCACTCACCTGAAGCCAGACATCCTCGAATGTGAAGTCAAGTGGTCCTTAGGAAACATCACTATGATGGAGGTGATGGAATTCCACTTGAGTTATTTCAAATCCTAAAAGATGATATTGTGAAAGTGCTGCACTCAATATGCCAGCAAATCTGGAAAACTCAGCAGTGGCCACAGGACTGGAAAAGGTCAGTTTTCATTCCAATCCCAAAGAAAGGCAATGCCAAAGAATGCTCAAGTTACTGCACAATTGCACCTATCTCACATGCTAGCAAAGTAATGCTCAAAATTCTCCAGCCAGTCTTCAATAGTACGTGAACCAAGAACTTCAAGCTGGATTTAGAAAAGGCAGAGGAACCAGAGATCAAATTGCCAACACCAGCTGGATCATTGAAAAAGCAAGAAAGTTCCAGAAAAGCATCTACTTCTGCTTTATTGACTATGCCAAAGCCTTTGACTGTGTGGATCACAACAAACCGGAAAATTTTTAAGAGATGGGAATACTAGCCCACCTCACTTTCCTTCTGAGAAATCTGTATACAGGTCAAGAAGCCACAGTTAGACTGGACATGGAACAACAGACTGGTTCCTAATTGGGAAAGGAGTGTGTCAAGGCTGCATATTTTCACCCTGCTTATTTAACTTCTATGCAGAGTACATCACGCAAAATGCCAGATGGATGAAGCACAAGCTGGAATCAAGATTGCTGGGAGAAATATCAATAACCTCAGATATGCAGATGATACCACCCTTATAGCAGAAAGTGAAGAAGAACAAAAGAGCCTCTTAATAAAAATGAAAAAGGAGAGTGAAAAAGTTGGCTTAAAACTCAACATTCAAAAAACTAAGATCATGGCACCTGGTCCCATCACTTCATGGCAAATAGATGGGGAAACAATGGAAACAGTGAGAAACTTTATTTTGGGGGGCTCCAAAATCACTGTAGATGGTGACTGCAGCCATGAAATTAAAAGACACTTGATCCTTGGAAGATAAGTGACCTCCTCCTTCTCAATGAAGGTCATCATCAGCTTTTTATTTTATGGTGAGGGATGTAGCTAGAAAATTAATAGCTCACTACCTTAAGATTTTCAGTAGAGCATTGATTTCACTGTAATTGTTACTTAAACTTCATGTTTTCTTTTTTTTTAAATTAAATCTAAAAAAGGCATTTATAAAATCACATGAACACTTCTGTATTTCATGCATGTTACTTAACTGTTACTTAACTGTTGGAATGGTGCTACACATTGATCAAACATTACTAAAACTTTTACTTATACATAATTAATTCCAAACTAACTCTGGTACTAAGACACAGAAACAAAATAGGTGGATTTGATTTAACAATAACAGACTCAATCTCAGCACTCTCTCCCTTCAATTATATATTAAACTATCAAACAACGTAGAAGGAACACTGTTGATATGAAGACTTTGCTGACTCTGGCTTCTCTACGATGACAGACTCAGAACAAATTTTTAAGTCATTGAAGTCTTCTATATCAATGCTGAAATCATATTCAAAACAAAGCATAATTCCCTAAATACCATAAAGTGCACTCACTACCTCAAAAGTGAGGTGATATCACTGCTCTTAGTTTGAATAAAGAAGTGAATAGGATGGGGAACACATGTATACCTGTGGCGGATTCATTTCGATATTTGGCAAAACTAATACAATTATGTAAAGTTTAAAAAATAAAATAAAATTAAAAAAAAAAGAAGTGAATAAAACCAGAATGAAATTGAAGTAAATAATATTATTTGATATTATTATTTTTAATGAGTAGAAACTGGCTGATCTACCGAAACTTTTTTAAAAGACTAGTTCAACAAGGTACTTACTGGCATCATATAATACAAATAAAAGTCATATAGTAAGTTAGTTTTTTTACTTTGGAATGGCAATCTTGTATTATATTCAAAAAGCATTTGGATCAAAAGTTAAAAAAAAAATCATACAAATTGTGAAATTATTTGTTCTAGCTCTGTGAAGAATACTGTTGGTAGCTTGATAGGGATTGCATTGAATCTATAAATTGCTTTGGGTAGTATACTCATTTTCACTATATTGATTCTTCCAATCCATGAACATGGTATATTTTTCCATCTGTTAGTGTCCTCTTTGATTTCTTTCACCAGTGTTGTATAGTTTTCCATATATAGGTCTTTAGTTTCTTTAGGTAGATATATTCCTAAGTATTTTATTCTTTCCATTGCAATGGTGAATGGAATTGTTTCCTTAATTTCTCTTTCTGTTTTCTCATTATTAGTGTATAGGAATGCAAGGGATTTCTGTGTATTGATTTTCTATCCTGCAACTTTACTATAGTCATTGATTAGTTCTAGTAATTTTCTGGTGGAGTCTTTAGGGTTTTCTATGTAGAGGATCATGTCATAACAGGAAGCTAGGAAGTTCCAAGTTTCTATTTCTTCACAAGAAGAAATAACATAATTACACATTACTTGAAAGAATCTTATGAAAACTCTGGAAATCAATGATACAGTAACCAAGCAAATGCTCAATCAAGACAGTGAAGAAGTGAAGTGAAGAGAAGTCACTCAGTTGTGTCTGACTCTTTGCGACCACATTGACTGTAGCCCACCAGGCTCCTCGGCCCATGGGATTTTCCAAGCATGAATACTGGAGTGGGTTGCCATTTCCTTCTCCAGGGGATCTTCCCGACCCAGGGATCGAACCTGGGTCTCCCACATTGTAGGCAGACGCTTTACCGTCCAAGCTCAATCAAGAAAAGGCACATTCAAAACAGTAGGGAATTTTGTGGTGCTTTACTCACCTTTGTCCCATTCCCTCATGGGTATAGCCTTACATAGTCAGGGAGAAGTGACCCGATTCCTAGTTCTCTGCCTCAAGCTAGAATGAGCAGAGTAGAATATATTTGCAAAGTTCTAACCTGTCTGCACTCTGACAAAATAATTTCTGTCTCACCTGACTCAGAGCTGGGGAAGAGCAGCAAAGTTTAGATTTCAGGTCGGAAGCCATGTGAAGCGTGGCAGGCCTATAAAACCGCAGGGGCCCTGCAGTTTCACAGAAGCCTAAGGTAAGGTGACAGGCAGAAAAATATCATAGGATATCTAAGACATTGAGAAGAAGCTGGAATAAGCCTCTTTGGGAAATTAAGGCCTTGAAAACAGTGACTAACATCAGCAAATTACTGGACTAGGAAGCTCCAGGCTCTTATTCCCCTACAGGAATATTAAATCAACTATAGATTGATGAAGATAGTTTTATGAAAGTCCTAAAGACAAATCAAAGATCTACAGTTTGGACAGACTACCGTAGGGAAGAAAGTATATACACAAATACCCAGACAGGACACATGCCCAGAAAAGGCCTGAGAAGGTCTCAACCTTTTACTGGGCTTATTAGTGATGGTCTTTTGTACAGAGACAGCCTGCGATCACTGGGAGAGAAGATGACTTCTTTTACAAATGCCTGATTTTCAACAAAAGACCACAGGCCTTTAAAGAAACAGAAATACACCCCATTACAAAAGGTTAAACTGGTGAGTTTTTAAATCTTGACCTTATTTCTTTTGTACTTGGAAGTTTGTACCTTTGACCACCTTCATCCTCCTCTCCTTCCTTCCTCCTCTGGGAACCACACATCTGATCTAGCTAATTTCTGATAACATGGCTTCATTTTACCAAAGCATGCCACTTGACAACACAGTATCAAACTATGCACTTCCAAATTGTCTCAACAATGGAACAGCCAAGCTCTCACACAGTTTGGAAACTAATACTAGTGGAAGCAAAGGAACCATGACACAGCCCACCAGAGGAAATGGCTGGTGGAGTGATGGAGCTTCACACAGGCTGCGTGGGTGAGAGCCGTAGGCACTTTGTCCAAATCCTGCTGCCCTCCTGGATCACTCTCATGCCTACTACCCACTGCCATCCCCAGTTTCAAATGGCTGGACAGATAGTTTTCCCAACTCAGAAATGGACAGTGCAATCATTCCTCTGCAATAAATTCTAAACAGCACGATTTAGCTGTGATTCTACAGTCATAAGATTGCTTTGTATCCAATGAAACCAGACAAAATGGATAGATGGTAATCCTTTAATTGGCTAATGGGAAATTAAAAGTTGGGCAAAATTGATAGGTTCAATTTTCATCAGCAGATAATTGTTATTAGAAATAATATCCTAGAGGTCAAAATTTTAATCTTTTATCTTAAAACAGGTTTATAAAAAAGGGAGGAGGAAGAATGTAGAGAAGTGGGAAAAAGAGGACCATCCAGCAATGAAAAACTGCAATATAAAATTATGCTTGTTTCTTTTTTTAACTATTATTCTTAATTATGGAAAAAATACCCATGAAATAAACATGATCATCTTAACCATTTTGGTCTACAGTTCATTTTTAAGTCACTAGTGGCATTAACTACATTCGCATTGCTGTGAAGCCATCACCACCGTGTATCTGCAGAACTCTTTTTATCTTGGAATGAACTCCTAAACCCATTAAACGACAACGCCTCATTCACCTGGAGTCGTTTTTTGCAACAACTAGAAAAAATGCTGTTTCTTGTTGAAAAGAAAAGGTACAAACTCTCCCTTTTTATTGAAGCATAGTTGCTATATGATAAGTTATAGGTATGTGTGCATGGGTGTTGTCACTTCAGTTGTGTCTGACTCTTTGTGACCCCATGGACTGTTGCCTGCCAGGCTCCTCTGTCCACAGGATTCTCCAGGCAAGAACAGTGGAGTGGGTTTCCATGCCCTCCTCCAGGAGATCTTCCCAACCCAGGGATTGAACTTGTGTCTCCTACAGCTTCTCATTGCAGGCAGATTCTTTACCACTGAGCCACTGGGGAAGCCCAAGTTACAGGGATACAATAGAGTGATCCACAATTTTTAAATTTATAATTATTATAAAGTATTGACTATATCCCCTGTGTTATATAACATCCTTGTAGCTTATTTTGTATATAGGAATTTGTGCCTCTTAATGCCTTTATTCCTCTCCGCTATCCCTCTCCCCACTGGTAACCATTAGTTTGTAGTTTGTTTTCTGTATCTGTGAGTCAGTTTCATTTTTGTTATATTCACTGGTTTGTTGTATTTTTTTAGATTCCACATATAAGTGATATCATACAGTATTTGTCTTTCTATGTCTGATTTATTTCCCTTAGAATAATATACTCCAAGCCTTTCCCTATTGTTGCAAGTGGAAATTTTTCATTATTTTTATGGCTAGGTGGTATTCCAGTATTCCACAATATCACACACACACACACACACACACACACACACACACACACACTTAGGTTGCTTCCATATCTTGGAACTTCTAAATAATGCTTCTATGAACATTGGGGTGATGTATCTTTTTGAAGTAGTTGGCTTTTCTGGGAGTATTTGCTTGTTTGTTTATTTTGGATATATACCCAGGAGTACAATTGCTGGTTTATATTATAGTTCTAGTTTTCCATTTTTGAGAAAGCTCCATACTGTTTTACCTGGCAGCTGTACCAATTTACATTCTCACCAGCAGTGTATGAAGTTTCTGTTTATTCCATATCCTCATCAACAGTTGTTATTTGTGCTCTTTTGATGGTAGCCAGTCTGATGAGTGTGAGGTAATGTCTCACTGTGGTTTTGATTTGCAAATCCCTGATGATTAGTGTTGTTGAGCATCTTTTTAAGTGCCCATTGGCCACCTGCATTTCTGCTTTGGAAAAATGTCTATTCAGGTCTTCTTTTGGCTATTTTTTTACATTAAGTTAGTTGTATGAGCTGTTTATACATGCTGAATGTTAACCCCTTATCAATCATATGATTTGCAAATATTTTATCCATTCAGTAGGCTGTATTTTCAATTTATTGATAGTTCCCTTTGCTGTACAAAAGTTTTTAAGTTTAATTAGGTCTCATTTTTGCTTTTATTTCCTTTGCTTTAGGAGGCAGATCAAAAAATAGTGCTATGATTTATGTCAAAGAGTGTGCTGCCTATGTTTTCCACTAGGCGTTTTATAGAATCCTGTATTGCATTTATGTTTTTAATTCATTTTTACTTTATTTTTGTATATGGTATTAGAGAACGTTCTAAATTCATTGATTTGCATGATGATGTCCAGCTTTTCCAACACCTCTTGCTGAGGAGACTATGTTTTCCCTAAAATAAATTCTGTCTCCCTTGTCTTAGAATAAATGTTAAGAATTGAATGGGTTTATTTCTTAGTTCTTTATTCTGTTCCATTTATCTATATATCTGTTTTTGTGCCATTACCCTACTATTTTGATTTCTGTAACTTCGTAGTATAATCTGAAGCCAGGAACTCTGATTCCTCTGGCTCGGTTCTTTCTGAAGACTGTTGGCTATTTGGGATCTTTTGTGTTTTCACTCAATTTTTAGAATAATTTGTTCTAGTTTTGTGAAAAATTCCATTGATATATTGGTGGAGACTGCCTTGTATCTGTTGATAGCATTGAGAACTATGATCATTTTAACAATAGTAATTTTTCCAATCCAGCAGCATGCTTTCTATCTGTTGGTATCATCTTCAGTTTCTTTCATCATTGTGACACAACTTACCAAGTGCAGGTCTTTTATCTGCTGAGGCAGGTTTTATGGCTAGGTATCTTACTCTTTTTGATGGAATGATAAATGGAATCATTTCCTTATCTTTCTGACAGTTCATTGTTAGGGCATGGAAATGTGTAAGGAATATTTTAAAATTTTAATGACATTACACACAATTGTTACAAGGAGAAAACATGATTCAGAGGAGGCACAAAATTGCAGTTTCATAACTGATCCTGACAACAACTCAAGTAAATTGGGGTCTGCATCAGATGTAAAAATACAGGCAATTTCAGACTCCTTTATTTACAAGTAAACTATATAAACAGCACAGTTCTGTTTGTCAAAATCCCTATTCTGAGAATGTCATCATGGATGAAGAAAGCTAGGGAGGTAGCTAATGCACACAATTCTTACTTAAGACAATAAGAATTCTAAATGAAAATTAGAACTAGAGGCCAACACCAAATATGAGAACAAATGTCTGTGTATTAATTTTGTATCCTAAATCTAATTAAATACATTGATTGGCTCTAGTAGTTTTCTGGTAGTATTTCTAGAATTTTCTAAGTGTAGTATCATGTCACCTGCAAACACTGACAGTTTTAATTCTTCCTTTCCAATTTGGATTCCTCTTCTTTTTTGTCTGATTCCTGTGGACAGGAATTGTAATACTATGCTGAATAAAAGTGGCAAGGGTGAACATCCTTATCTTTTTTTCTGATCTTAGGGGAAATGCTTTCAGCTTTTCACCATAGAGCATGATGTGAGCTGTGGTCTATCATATATGGCCTTTATTATGCTGAGGTATTTTTCCTTTATGCCCATTTAATGAAGAGGTTTCTTTCTTTTTTTTTTGGACCATAAATGGATGCTGAATTTTGTCAAAAGAATTTTACCCTTCTATTGAAATGTCATATGGCTTTTATTGTTCAATTTATTAAAGTGGTAAATCTCACTGATCAATTTGCCATATTGAAGTCTTTGCATCCTTGGGATAAATGCAACTTGATCGTGGTGTATGAGCCTTTTAACATATTGTTGGATTTGGATTGCTAATATTTGGATGAGGATTTTTACACCATGTTCTTCCATAATATTTTGTTGTTATTTAGTTGCTAAGTCGTGTTCAACTCTTTTGCAATACCATGCAACACAGCCTGCCAGGCTCCTCTGTCCATGGGATTTCCCAGGCAAGAATATTGGAATGGGTTGCCATTTCATTCTCCAGGGTATCTTCCCAACCTAAGAAATGAACGCACATCTCCTGCATTGGCAAGTGGATTTTTTACCACTAAGCCACCTGGCAAGCCCTTGTATTTGTGTATGTGTGTGTGTGTTTGTGTGTGTGTGTATGTGTGTGTGTGTGTAGAGAGAGAAAGAGAAAGAGGGAGGGAGGGTAAAGGAAAGAAGGAGAGAGTGGGTTAATAATTTAAATCATATCAAACATCTTTTCTGATTACAACATTATGAGACTAGAAATCAATTACAAGAAAAAGCTGAAAAAATAAAAAAAAAACATGTGGAGGTTAAGTAATACCTATTAAACAATAACGGATGACTAAAAACATCAAAAAGGAAATAAAAAAATACCTACAGACAAATGAAAACAAAGATGTGATGATCCAAAACCTATGGAATACAGTAAAAGCAGTTCTAAGAGAGAAGTTTATGGTGATACAAGCTTATCTCAGAAAACAAGAAAAATTGCAAATAAGCAGCCTATCCTTATACCTAAGGGAAGCAAGAAAGAAGAACAAATGCCCCAAGTTAGTAGAAGGAAAGAAATCATAAAGAGCAGAAATACATGAAATAGAGATTTTTAAAAAGACAGAAAAGATCAATGAAACTAAAATCTTGTTCTTTAAAAAGACAAACAAAATTGATAATCCTTTAACCTGACTCATCAAGAAAAAAAAAAAAAAGGGAGAGGACCCAAATCAATAAATTCAGAAATGAACAGGACAAGTTACAACTGACACTACAGAGATACGAAAGACCATAAAAGACGACTATGAACTACATGTCAATAAAACAGACAACTTAGAAGAAACGGATACATTCTTAGTCATGTACTATATCCCAGGAGTGAACAAGGAAGAACTAGACAATCTGAACAGACAAATTACCAGTAATTAAATTGAATCAGTAATTAAAAAATTCCCAACAAACAAAAGTCCAGGACCAGATGACTTCACAAGGGAATTCTACCAAACATTTAGAGAAGTTAGCACCTATTCTCAAACTATTCCAAAGAATTGTAGAGGAAGGAACAGTTCAAGTCCTTAATATCACTGTGATACTAAAACAAGACAAAAATATCAGGGAAAAAAACAAAATTACAGCCTAATACCACTGATGAGGCTTCCCTGGTGGCTTGGCAGATCAGCCTGCAAATAAATAGCACTTATATATACATGCTATTGTTTTACATTTCTGATTTCTTAGTTTCAAATGCATTTGAACAACTCTGCATTTGTACTCTCCTCTCATAATTACTGTTTTCGATATTGTGTTTTGCATCTAATTGTTTTTTGTATCCCTTAATTGCTAACTGTGGATAGAGAATTTCACTATTGTCTTTTAACCTCACTGCCAATGATTTCCTCCTTTTACTGTATGTTTGCTTTAACCAATGAGGTTTTTACTTTTGTAATTTTCGTGTGTCTATTTGCGGCCTTTTCTTTTCTGCCTAGACGAGTTCCTTTAGTATTTTGTTGTAAAGTTGGTTTGGTTGTGCTATACTCTTTTACCTTCTTCTAGTCTGTAACACTTCTATTCTCTCCATCAAATATGAAGGAAAGCCTTGCTGGGTAGAGTATTTTTGGTTATAGATATATCGAGAGTCCCTTGGACTGCAAGGAGATCCAACCAGTCAACCCTAAAAGAAATCAGTCCTGACTATTCACTGGAAGGACTGATGCTGAAGCTGAAACTCCAATATTCTGGCTACCCAATGCAAAGAATTGACTTATTGGAAAAGACCCTGATGCTGGGAAAGATTGAAGGCAGGAGGAGAAAGGGACAACAGAAGAGATGGTTGGATGGCATCAGCAACTCAGTGGACATGAGTTTGTGCAAGCTCCAGGAGTTGGTGATGGGCAGGGAAATCTGGTGTACTGCAGTCCATAGGGTCGCAAAGAGTGGGACACGAATGAGTGACTGAACTGATATATATATATATATATATATATTTTTTTTTTCCCCTTTCATCACTTTAAATATCTCACGTCATTCCCTTCTAGCCTGCAGTTTCTGCTCAAAAGTCAGCTGATTGCCTTATAAGAGTTCCTTTTATGTTACTTGTTACCTTACACTTGCTGCTTTTAGTATTTTCTTTCCAATGTATGCTATTTTAATTACAATCTGCCTTGGTTTCTTCCTCTTTCAGTAAATACTCCATGGAACTCTCTGTCCTTCTTGAAATAGGATGACTATTTCCTTCAAATAGTTTCTCAGTTGCCCTCTCTCCCTATTCTCCTTCTGAGACTCCTGTAGTGAGGATATTAGTGTGCTTGACCCAGAGGTCTCTTAAAACTATTCTCATTTCTTTTAATTCTTTTTTCTTTCTTCTGTTCTGCTTCAGTGATTTCCACTTCTCTGTTTTCAGCTGGCTGATCCATTCCTCTGTATCATTTAATCTACTTACTATTCATCCTTCTAGAGTATGTTTTCATTTATTTATTGTACTCTTCACCTCTGTTTGGTTCTTTACATTTTCTAACTCTTTGTGAATAATGTTTAACTTCTCACTCTGCATCCATTTCTTCCTCTTCTGAGAGAGAAGAATGGATCATCTTCATGATCATTATTCTGGACTCCTTTTCAGGTAGATTGCTTACATTCACTTTACTTAGTTCTTCTTGGGTTTTATCTGTCCTTATGTGGAACATGTTCCTCTGCCACTTCATTTTGCCTAAGCTGCTGTTTGTATCTTTATGTATTTGGTAGGTTAGATATATTTCCCAATCTTGGAGAAATAGCATAATGTAGGAAACATTCCATGCATCCCAGCAGCACACTTCTCTCTTGCCACACAAAATGTATGCTCTGGAGTCTCCCCTCCTGAGGGCTGTCTGAGTCCTGTTGTGGTGAGCAGACTATGTCAGCAGTCTGGTAGGCTTGACTTATTCCTGGTTTGGTTTGTTGCTAGGCCCTGCCGTGTGTGAAGGCTACTGGCTACTGGTTGGTACCACTTGGTCATGGGAAGCTGACTACAGAACCCCAGTGGCCCCCATGGGTTACTGTTGGCTGACTGCTGGATGGATTCGGGGTCTGGAAGATCCACGGCTCTTTTCCACTCGCTGGTAGATTATGGCAGGTTCTGGGGTTAGTGCTGCACTTCTGGCAGGCAGCACAATGACCTGAAATGTGTTTGCAGGGCCCAAAGCTCTTGTCCTGAAGTTTGTGTTGGCCTGCTAGTGGGCAGGGCAGGCCCCAGATATTCCCAGGGCATGGTCTGGCATGCTGAGGACAGGATGAGTCCAGGGGTTGTATGATCTAGTTTTCCTGCATGTGGAGTCTACCTCTTAGTATGTGAGGCTAGTCAAGTCTCAAGCAGGCTTCCTGAGAGCAGAATCAGAGCCCAAGTGATTCTGGGACTGATCTCTGCCTGCTCATGGATGGAGCTTGTTCCTGGGCCCTCTGATAGGCAGGATCATGCTCCAGGTTGCAATGGGCTCAGGAGGACTTTAGGCAGACTGCTGGCTGATGGGTGGGGCTGTGACCTCATCTGATGTGTTGCTTGGCCTGAGAGGCTCTAGTACTACCACCTACTGGCTATTGGGTGGGCCCATGTTTTGGTGCTAAGGAGCTAGTGGGAGGATCCCCTAGCTGTCAACAATGGTGCCTGTCAACACCAGTGTCCACATGGCAGAAGAAACTCTAAAAATTGCCGCCAGTGTCTATGTCACACCTGCCATTGCCCCTGCCTCTTCAGGAGTCTCTCCAAGACAGTAGTAGTTCTGTGTGGTTTTGTATGCTCCCTTTAAGAGTGAACTCTCTATTTCCCTCAGTCTTGTGGGATTCCCCAAATTAAGTACCACTGGCCTTCCAAGCCAAATGCTCTGAGGGCTCATCTTCCCAGTGCAGGACTTCTAGGCAGGGGAACCTGATGTGAGGTTCAGAACTCTCACCCCTTTGGGAGAACCACTGTAGCATAATTATTCTCCAGTTTGTGGTTCATCTAGCCATTGCCATGGGGCTTGACTATATGGCAAGTTCACCTCTCCTATCATCTCATTGTAGTTCCATGTTTTTAGTTTTAGAAGATTTTTTCTGGTAGATTCTGGCTTCCCTGGTGGCTCAGACAGTAAAGAATCTGCTTGCAATGCAGGAGACCTGGGTTTGATCCCTGAGTCAGGAAGATCCCCTAGAGAAGGGAATGGCTATCCACTCCAGTATTCTCACCCAGAGAATCCCATGGACAGAGGAGCCTGGAAGGCTACAGGCAGTAGGGTTTCAAAGAATTGGACAACACTGAGTGACTAACACTTTCACTTTTTTTTCTGGCCTTTTTAACTGAAGGTTGTTCTGCAAATAGTTGTTTTTTGGTGTGCTCTGGAGAGGTGAGCTTAGAGTCTTGCTACTCTGCCATCTTGGTCAATCTCTCAATAAGCTGAATTTTAACACTGGATGATATTGTCAGGGATGCATGCATTTAAAGACATGTTTTTATACAGTTTTTCATTCTCTAAAGAGGAATTTTAGATCCCTTTAGACTGAATGTTCATTCAGTGAAGGTTAATAAGGTTACCACCTTTCTTTATACTTCCTCTAAATTTCCACTTGCCTTTTAATTTTGGGGTATCTAGGGGATTGTTCATCTGAGGTAGCAAAGACACTCTTCTCGGTCACCATGGAAATGCTAATTAAAACTATAATTAGATAGCACAACACATTCACTAGAGTGCTAAAATAAAAATTTCTTGTAATTTCAAGTGTTGGTAAAGAGGTGAAGCAAGTAGGACTCTTATACGCTGTCGGTGGGAAAGCAAATTAGCACAACCAGTTTGGGAAAGTTGCAGTATCTACTAAAAATGAACATATATGCAACGTATAATTAATAACATATCCAAGAGAAATGTGCATATCCATGTTCCCAAAGACAAGAATGTAAGAGCCCAAAGTGGCCATGATAAAATAGTATATAGCATTGAAAGGTAAATTATTACTGCTACACATAGAAGTCTCACATAAGTAATATTGAGAACAGGCCACACAAAAAAAAACATGTACAAATTCTATCATTCTGTTTATGTAAAACTCAAAGAAAGGTGAAATAACTAATGGCATTTGAATTTAGGAAAACTGCTATCTTATTGAGGATTGGGATTTATAATTTTGGAAGAAAAAGAGCACCTTCAACTACACTGATTTAGTACTATTTCTTAATTTGAGTGGTTAACACACATGTCTGTTGGTTTTGTGATAATTTATTGAGCTGTTCACCTATAATTTGTGCACTAAGCATATTTAACAAAAATCTTTAATTAATCAATTATATATGATTATACCATATGCCAGATAACATATATGATATTAAAATAGAAAAATAAAAAGCACTTCATTATTCCACTGATGCATAGACTTCAAGTCTTTTTTTTTCTATATGAATATTCATACATTGGCACTTACTTAGCATTTATAGTTTTTCTAACAGAAATTATCAAAATTGTTTAACAAAAATAAGAAAATCTGAGTAGACCAAGCTTCTATAGTCTTGGAAGCATTAAACATTAAAAAATAATCTATCAGTTCCAATAACCTTTCACATTAATTTACCACTAAATTTTCCTAACTTTTAAAAAATATGGAATTTCCACACAATATTAAAAATATCTATCTTAGCAAGTAAATTTGAGAGGGATAAGACATGCTTTTCATTTTTTTTTTCCTTGAGCAACACTTCTTTCCCTTGTGATTTGTTGATTAGGACTTCTTTTTATTTGTTTCCTCTCTTTTCATGAATAATTACCATGTTTTATTTGTTTGCCATATTGGTCATTATTTTTTTCCTCATAATTTTCATCATTGTCCTTATCTTCTGCATTCTAAAAGTGCTTCTTCAGTCTGCTTTCCATAAATCTAATTATGTTAGTTGTTGCCTACAAAAGTGAGTGAAAGTTGCTCAGTCATGTCTGTTTCTTTGCGACCCCATGGAATTCTCCAGGCCAGAAGACTGGAGTGGGTAGCTGTTCCCTTCTCCAGGGGATTTTCCCAACCCAGGAATCAAACCCAGATCTCCCACATTGCAGGTGGATTCTTTACCAACTGAGCCACCAGGGAAGCCCAAGAATATTGGAGTGGGTAGCTTGTTCCTTCTCCAGAGCAGATCTTTCTGACCCAGGAATTGAACTGGGGTCTCTGGCATTGCAGTAAGATTCTTTACCAGCTGAGCTACCAGGGAAGTCCCTTGCCTATGAAGGCCAATTTAATTCTATTATATTCTCTGTTTCCTTTCAATCCTTTGCATTTCAACTTTCTCAATGTTAATGGCTTGTATTTCTAAGTTAATCAATGCATATGTTAAAAGGATAAAATATAATTTTCTAAGATATCATTCTGGTTTTCATATTAACTCATTGATCCACATATGCTTTACCTCAGGTTTTCATTCCCCACATTAAAGTAATCATTATCAAGATCATGGCTGACTTTGATTGTGTTGTTGCTATTGCTTCTGTATTTGAGAATGTGAGAAAAATCCATTGAAGGGTAGTATTTCTCAACAGACAAGGCGTAAGACTGACCATTAGCCCTTGGTCCTACTGATAACTTGATTTTTCTGTAAAAAGCCTCTAAGCTTCACAGTTGAGTAGACTGTGAACAACCTCAGGCTTAAATTCCAATGAGTATCAGACATTCAAAGCCTCTGTTAGAATGCTAGTGTACCATCCTCTCTCCACACTCTGTCGTTCTCTGATCACACACATACACAGTACTATTACTGTCGTCACTAATCCCATTATCACCACATCTGCAAAACCTATCTTTCTCTTTGGTTACAATGTATTTCCATAAGTCATTCCTTCCTTTCTACCCTTTTCAGAGGGATCAGGAAAGATAATCCTAAAACGGATACAGATATGAAGGCACTGATTGAGGGAGGTGCCAAGATACAGCTGCTTAACTCTTTAAGTCATACCAATCATGGATTTCTGAGTTAGCAGGCAGAAAGTAAGTGAGGAACACAGAGTCTCGCTCTCTATTACTTAAGGCCATGGGCTTGCTCTACTTCAGATTGCAAATTTTAATTTAGCGACATGGAGTCTTCCCAGAAGCTAAAAATAGATTGGTTGAAAGTCTCAGTTTTGAATTTTGTCATGAATTTTTCATCTTTATCTGTGCCCTTATAGCCAGTTTAAGTTGCATTAAAGACTATTAATCTGGTAGAACTTCCAACCAACAACTGACATCTTAAACTGTGATTAAAAACCAACCCCTCAGCATCATTTGGAGAAAAATTCAATCTTCCTCTAATATTTACTCACAACCAAAAGTTATTCCTGAACATCTGTGCAATATTACTTTGACACAGATGGCAAAATAGTTATTAATAACATAGCACATGTAAATATTTGGATCCATTTCAGTAGAACTGAGAAAGCCACAAAACTGTCTTATGAAGTAAATTTTCATCGCTGACTCAGTGTTCATTTTACTTTGCCCCCAAAGTGTTGTAATCTTCTTTGGTACTTTTTGAAATAAACAAGTAACATTTATTTTCAGACTTTTGTAGTGTAGTGGGGAGAAGAATTCATTTACATTTCATAGCTGGCCCAGATCGACTTTATTTCTTAGAATTATACAAGGTCTATACACTGTTCAGGAAGTGACAAGGCCCAGCCTTCTAAATACAACTTAACTTCACTTTTCAAAGAAAAAATAAAATGAAAAAAGAAGGGGAAGAAACATATCATGAGAAAATCAGCAGCATATCAAATGTTTTTTTTTTTTTAAATCTTGGTTTCTTATAAATAAAAAGAAATCACCCCTATAAACTCTCAACTTTTTTTTTTCATGTTAATTGTTTTATATAACTCTTTTAAGATACTTTGTTATGGTCAATTCTCTTTCAATGATTGTGAACAATTTGGAATTCAACCTTTTGTCCCTTAGATTATAAAACAAGCTTCTTGCTGTATGTTGAGGCAATAGCAGCAGTATGAAAAGACATGTACTAGAAGCCTGAATGTAGATTTACTGTCTGGTTTACAGGTTGGTGCCAATCTCCACATGCTAATTGGTCTGTATCACGAGAAGTGTGGAAACAGAGGACAAGCATTAGAAACTTTTACAGACATTTAGTAATTTTATGTCTGTAAGATAATGACAAATGATAATAAAAATGTGGATTTGTATATTTTAGCATATTATATTTATATGCCTTTTAGTCATTTCCTAGTAATAATTTTTTTTAGCAATTTTATAAAAGCATTCAGTCTATAATGGATTTAAATGAATTAACAGTGACTGACCCTTAACCACAGGGTCTGAGACGCACAGAGCTATATGCACACGGAATGTATTCGACATGCTGGACATCAATTTCTCCATCTCTAAAAATATGAGAAAAGATCCCAACTTTGTCTTCCATAGAGATTATACGGAAACTAGGCAGAATTACTTATTCATAAATTATTTATAAGCTCTAATGTGAAGAGCTGTCTCATTGGAAAAGACCCCGATGCTGGGAAAGACTGAAGGCATGAGGAGAAGGGGGCAACAGAGGATGAGATGATTAGGTGGCATCACCGACTCAAGGGACATGAGTTTGAGTGAACTCTGGGAGATAGTGAAAGACAGGGAAGCCTGGAGTGCTACAGACCATGGCGTCACAAAGAGTCAGACGCAACTGAGCAACTGAACAACATAAGACTTCATATAAGTATATGGCTGTTATATTCTAAGTAATAATCACTTGGGAAACAGCACAGTATCTTAGCTAAAAGAAGCTTGGTATTTATTAGATGCCTAATACATGTCTGTTGGCTTTATGCATAAACATAAGAACAGAAACTCAGGCATCAGACAGAACTACATTCAATTGTCACAGGAGCAATGTGTGATTTAACGCAGGCCACACATCTTTCAAAAGCACAGTTTCTCCATCAGCAAAATGAGAGTAATAATAGCTTCAAACTTAAGGGTTGTTGTGATATTCAATAAAGTAATGCAGCATTTAGTATTTAGTATGTGACACATGGAATGCATTCAATAAATATTAGTCATATCTTTTATCTCCTCTTCTTTGCTAAGGAAATGCTCAACTGTTCATAGGCAATTTCTTACTTAATTTGTAGGAAAATACAACAAGGAAACAACCATAATCTACATTTTAAAATTAGAAAATAAGACTGAAAGAATTAAGGAACTTTCACAAAGTCACAAAGCTACTTTAAATCCCTGTCTGTCTATAATGGAATTGGTGACTTTTCCCACCTAATACCATCTCCCTAAGGTATTCTAAGTAATGAGAATAAATTTCATAGGCAATATTTTAGAAGCATTCTCATTTTTATTTATAAGCTCTGAGGATATTTTGTGTAAGAAATGGCATCAACAGACTTAATAATGCATAAAAGAGACACCCATGAACCATCTCTGTCACTTACCAGTTTGACTCGTTGGTCTCCTCATGCTGGGGTGTTTTTAGTATAGTGCTCTAAGTCTCTTTCATAACCTTGCTTCAAGGCTGCCAAAACATGCAAAAAGAAAAATGATATTTGCTTTTGGAAGGATTTCCATATATTAGTGGCCAGAATAATAATAATTCAAATTTACATAGCATGTTTTATAAAACATTTAAAGAAACACAATAGGGATTAACCTTTTCACAAGTTTGGTGTTTTGCATCCTGAAAGCAAAAATAGTATCATGCTTTACCCTGGAATTCTCAGAACAGGACAAAGTATCTATCATCTAGCCATTCATTAAATTCTTTCTTTTTTGTTGTTGTTAAATAGTTGAAAGAAGGAAACTTATGTTCAAATAATTAATATATTTGAAGATTTTCAATCTTCCACTTCAGAGGCAAAATGGTATTTTGTTATAATGCACTTGTCTGAAAAGAAGAAGAAAATAAACCTGAAGGAGAAAGTATTTTTTGCTATGCCAATAAACCTGACATTTCAAAGGATAAAATTTGACAATGAGGTCAACATGCAAGACACAGATTATTCTGTATAGTCTCAGTATTTAATAATTATTGAATGAAACTAAAAATCTATTATCAAAAATAATTACTATATATTTATACAGGAAATTTAAATACAATGAATTCTAAGTGTGAATTTACTTTTGGAGTAACTATACATTTGAAAAAGGGAAATAAAATGTTCTTTTTAGATTCAGAATGTCTTTCCCATTGTCCTAATGCTACTTCCCAACTCTGCTCAACTCTACTCTGCAATCCACAAAAACACAGAAGGATAAAGAAAAGAAAGATTAGTTGACAAAAAAAAAAAAAACAGTAAATGCTATCCTAGGGTAGTGTTTATTAACTCAAAAATAAGTGTAATGAGATGAACTGTTTCTTAAAATAATTAATCACTGGTCTTCTAACTCATATTTTATACCATTGTCTCTTTGATATTGTGACTTTTTTGACCAATAATAATAGTCATATCATATCATAATGGTGATGATTACAATTTTTTTGCTTACAATGTATCAGGAATTCCATTTATCAGTTTATAGGAATTGTCTAATTTAATATTTCAGATCAGATAAGTCGCTCAGTCGTATCCGACTCTTTGCAACCCCACGAATCACAGCACGCCAGGCCTCCCTGTCCATCACCAACTCCCGGAGTTCACTTAGACTCATGTCCATCGAGTCAGTGATGCCATCCAGCCATCTCATCCTCTTTTGTCCCCTTCTCCTCTTGCCCCCAATCCCTCCCAGCATCAGAGTCTTTTCCAATGAGTCAACTCCTTGCATGAGGTGGCCAAAGTACTGGAGTTTCAGCTTTAGCATCATTCCTTCCAAAGAAATCCCAGGGCTGATCTCCTTTAGAATGGACTGGTTGGATCTCCTTGCAGTCCAAGGGACTCTCAAGAGTCTTCTCCAACACCACAGTTCAAAAGCATCAATTCTTCGGTGCTCAGCCTTCTTCACAGTCCAACTCTCATATCCATACATGATGACAGGAAAAACCATAGCCTTGACTAGACAAACCTTTGTTGGTAAAGTAATGTCTCTGCTTTTGAATATGCTATCTAGGTTGGTCATAACTTTCCGTCCAAGGAGTAAGCATCTTTTAATTTCATGGCTGCAGTCACCATCTGTAGTGATTTTGGAGTCCAGAAAAATAAAGTCTGACACTGTTTCCACTGTTTCCCCATCTATTTCCCATAAAGTGATGGGACCGGATGCCATGATCCTCATTTCTGAATGTTGAGCTTTAAGCCAACTTTTTCACTCTCCACTTTCACCTTCATCAAGAGGCTTTTTAGTTCCTCTTCACTTTCTGCCATAAGGGTGGTGTCATCTGCATATCTGAGGTTATTGATATTTCCCCTGGCAATCTTGATTCCAGCTTGGGCTTCTTCCAGCCCAGCATTTCTCATGATGTACTCTGCATAGAAGTTAAATAAACAGGGTGACAATATACAGCCTTGACGCACTCCTTTTCCTATTTGGAACCAGTCTGTTGTTCCATGTCCAGTTCTAACTGTTGCTTCCTGACCTGCATACAAATTTCTCAAGAGGCAGATCAGGTGGTCTGGTATTCCCATCTCTTTCAGAATTTTCCACAGTTGATTGTGATCCACACAGTCCAAGGCTTTGGCATAGTCAAGAAAGCAGAAAGAGATGTTTTTCTGGAACTCTCTTGCTTTTTCCATGATCCAGCGGATGTTGGCAATTTGATCTCTGGTTTCTCTGCCTTTTCTAAAACCAGCTTGAACATCAGGAAGTTCACGGTTCACATATTGCTGAAGCCTGGCTTGGAGAATTTGGAGCATTACTTTACTAGCGTGTGAGATGAGTGCAATTGTGTGGTAGTTTGAGCATTCTTTGGCATTGCCTTTCTTTGGGATTGGAATGAAAACTGACCTTTTCCAGTCCTGTGGCCACTGCTGAGTTTTCCAAATTTGCTGGCATATTGAGTGCAGCACTTTCACAGCATCATCTTTCAGGATTTGGAATAGCTCAACTGGAATTCTATCACCTCCACTAGCTTTGTTCGTAGTGATGCGTTCTAAGGCCCACTTGACTTCACATTCCAGGATGTCTGGCTCTAGGTCAGTGATCACACCATCGTGATTATCTGGGTCGTGAAGATCTTTTTGTACAGTTCTTCTGTGTATTATTGCCATTTCTTCTTAATATCTTCTGCTTCTGTTAGGTCCATACCATTTCTGTCCTTTATCGAGCCCATCTTTGCATGAAATATTCCTTTGATATCTCTGATTTTCTTGAAGAGATCTCTAGTCTTTCCCATTCTGTTGTTTTCCTTTATTTCTTTGCATTGATTGCTAAAGAAGGCTTTCTTATCTCTTCTTGCTATTCTTTGGAACTCTGCATTCAGATGTTTATATCTTTCCTTTTCTCCTTTGCTTTTCGCTTCTCTTCTTTTCACAGCTATTTGTAAGGCCTCCCCAGACAGCCATTTTGCTTTTCTTTTCCATGGGGATGGTCTTGATCCCTGTCTCCTGTACAATGTCATGAACCTCATTCCATAGTTCATCAGGCACTCTATCTATCAGATCTAGGCCCTTAAATATATTTCTCACTTCCACTGTATAATCATAAGGGAATTGATTTAGGTCATACCTGAATGGTCTAGTGGTTTTCCCTACTTTCTTCAATTTCAGTCTGAATTTGGCAATAAGGAGTTCATGGTCTGAGCCACAGTCAGCTCCTGGTCTTGTTTTTGCTGACTGTAGAGACCTTCTCCATCTTTGGCTGCAAAGAATATAATCAATCTGATTTTGGTGTTGACCATCTGGTGATGTCCATGTATAGAGTCTTCTCTTGTGTTGTTGGAAGAGGGTGTTTGTTATGACCAGTGCATTTTCTTGGCAAAACTCTTTAAATTGTAAATTGTTGTAAATTTAATATTTACAACAGCCCTATAAGGTAGGTAACATTAACCTCTCTATATTTTAAAGATGAGAGAACTCAGGCTCAGATTTAGTAAATTAATAAAGAGTCACTGCTAATAGTCAATAAAGTAGGATTTGACCCTTTCCCTGTATGACCTGTATGCAGGTCAGGAAGCAACAGTTAGAACTGGACATGGAACAATAGACTGGTTCCAAATAGGAAAAGAAGTATGTCAAGGTTGTATATTGTTACCCTGCTTATTTAACTTACATGCAGAGTACATCATGAGAAACGCTGGGCTGGAGGGACCACAAGCTGGAATCAAGATTACCAGGAGAAATATCAAAAACCTCAGATATGCAGATGACACCACCCTTATGTCAGAAAGCAAAGAGGAGGAACTAAAAAGCCTCTTGATGAAAGTGAAAGAGGAGAGTGAAAAAGTTGGCCTAAAGCTCAACATTCAGAAAAATAAGATCATGGCATCTAGTCCCATCCCTTCATGGCGAATAGATGGGGAAACAGTGGAAACAGTGTCAGACTTTATTTTTGGGGGCTCCAAAATCACTGCAGATGGTGACTGCAGCCATGAAATTAAAAGATGCTTATTTACTCCTTGGAAGGAAAGTTACCACCAACCTAGACAGCATATTCAAAAGCAGAGACATTACTTTGCCAACAAAGGTCCGTTTGGTCAAGGCTATGGTTTTTCCAGTAGTCATGTATAGATGTGAGAGTTGGACACTCAAGAGTCAATATTTATCACAGGCTTAGGTTATGCTGATGGTGCTCATCCACTGACTACATATTGGGTCAGATTCAGATGACAGCTCCAAATGATTTAAAATTCAAGTTGTGTATATATGTGTGTATACTATCCATGTGCAAAAATATTACAAAATAAATGAAAGTGAAAAGTGAAAGTGTTAGTTGCTCAATCATACCCAATTATTTGGGAGCCCATGGACTGTAGCCTTCCAAGCTCCTCTGTCCATGGAATTTTCCAGGCAAGAATACTAGAGTGAGCAGCCATTCCCTTCTCCAGGGGATCTTCCTGCCCATGGATGAACCCATGTCTCCTGCACTGCAGGCAGATTCTTTATCATTTGAGCTACCAAGGAAACCCATAACTACTAATAATGGGTTTTAAATTTACATTTTCCTTTTTTAAAAAGTGCCATTACTGTGAGCTTAACAATATTAAATAAGCATATAGCAAACTTCACATATTTCTACTTTATTTTGTAATTTATTAATAATTATGAATAAATAAACATTTTCCTTGCTTTGAAAAATGTGATCTCACCTAGTGCAGGCTCCCTTGAATTCAACAATATATAACAAAATAAATAAAATACTGCCTTTTTGTCACTGGTTAAGATTTTAGATGGGGAAATAGTGGAAAGTGTCAGACTTTATTTTTGGGGGCTCCAAAATCACTGCAGATGGTGACTGCAGCCATGAAATTAAAAGACGCTTACTCCTTGGAAGGAAAGTTATGACCAACCTAGATAGCATATTCAAAAGCAGAGACATTACTTTGCCAACAAAGGTCCATCTAGTCAAGGCTATGGTTTTTCCAGTGGTCATGTATGGATGTGAGAGTTGGACTGTGAAGAAGGCTGAGCACCGAAGAATTGATGCTTTTGAACTGTGGTGTTGGAGAAGACTCTTGAGAGTCTCTTGGACTGCAAGGAGATCCAACCAGTCCATTCTAAAGGAGATCAGTCCTGGGTGTTCTTTGGAAGGAATGATGCTAAAGCGGAATCTCCAGTACTTTGGCCACCTCATGCAAGGAGTTGACTCACTGGAAAAGACTCTGATGCTGGGAGGGATTGGGGGCAGGAGGAGAAGGGGATGACAGAGGATGAGATGGCTGGATGGCATCACTGACTCAATGGACTTGAGTCTGGGTGAACTCAGGGAGTTGGTGATGGACAGGGAGGCCTGGTGTGCTGCGATTCATGGGGTCGCAAAGAGTTGGACACAACTGAGTGACTGAACTGAACAGAAGTTTTTAGTATTAATAATTTTTACTTTCTACTCTACTTTTTTCTATATTTCCAATATCTTTTATCTTACAGATTTTAGCTACCATTAATTTAGCCCTGTAGTACACCATACTAGGTATATGTGTTTATATAATTTCATATAAAAATGTGATATCTTATTTAATTCATAAATTTATTAAGTAATGTTAATAATAACAGTTATAATTTTTAGGTATTTACTAGTGGCTCAGATGGCAAAAAATCTGCCCGAAATCCAGGAGACCTGGGTTCTACCTCTGGGTTGGGAAGATCCCTTGTAGAAGGGCATGGCAATCTACTCCAGTATTCTTGCACAGAGAATCCCATGGACAGAAGAGCCTAGCAGGGTACAGTCCAGAGGATCACACAGATTTGGACATGACTGAAGAGACTTAGAGTGCACGCAATAGCCATGTACTATTCTAATGTTTTACATGTATTGATTCACTTAATCCTCTTTAAAATAAGCTATTACTATGTTGAGTTTTTAAGATACAGAAATTAGTTCAAGATCATATGACCTAAAAGTAGTAAAACTGAGATTCAAATTTAAGTATGTTAGATTTTATTCTTATAATAAAGTAAAAATTGATATTTTTTGAAGAATCAAGTAAATATCTTCCCTGATGGAAAATATTTTAGCAGCCAATAGTATTGCAGTAGTAAACATAGGACTCAACCTCTATATTACATGCTTTATTAAAAGAAAATGTTTACATTAAAATAAGAAGTATTTTCAAGAGCACAGGAAAAGTCATTATAAACTTTACAGAATACTGATTCTAGTCCTCGTTTCCAAAGCTTAGCAAGAGATTTTTTCATTGCTAAACATTAATTTATTACTTATGATGACTTCCTAAAAGTATGATTTTATCACTGTTGAAGGGATGAAGAAACATAACTAGATATTGAAAGATAGAAATTCAATAGTCGTGTATACATATAACAAGGATATGCTTATTTCTGACCTTTTCAGCTAATTTCCAAGTAGCAATATATTCCATAAGCAGGTCTCCAAATTCCACTAAAGAAATAGCAATTATTGGGTATACCTACAATCACCATTTCTCCCATTTTAAGTACCATTATTGAAGCATATTTTACCTATGGAATCATACACTCATACACACATACACATGCACACACATATAACCATATGAGGTAATTTTTTTGAAATTATGAGTATTGTATTTTGGAAAAACTTTAATAGGAGTACTTCCAAAACATAATTTTAATATCAATAATAAATTATTCGTATCTAGTTTGAAAAATTGGAGAAGGAAATGGCAACCCACTCCACTATTCTTGGCTAGAGAATCTTGTGGACGGAGGAGCCTGGTGGGTTGCTGTCCATAGGGTCGCATAGAGTCGGACATGACTGAAGTGACTTAGCATGCATGCATGCATGCATTGGTGAAGGAAATGGCAACCCACTCCAGTATTCTTCCCTGGAGAATCCCAGGGATGGAGGAGCCTGGTGGGCTGCCATCTATGGGGTCGTGCAGAGTTGGACATAACTGAAGTGACTTAGCAGCGGCAGCAGCAGTTTGAAAGATGATGTACTGCCAATGATTTCACGTGAGGTTCTCTTAAAGTTCCAAAGAGTTGATATTATAATAAGTGTAAGTTATAATGGTTTCTCTTACATTCACTACCAAATCAAAAACTTCTAACATAGAAAAGGCATGGTCTCTGCCTGATACAGTAATAAGGCTCATTTCTAAAATAAGTTTAAGAACTGGCCAGTTTTCATTTTCTTCATTAGTTCTGAGAGCCAGCCTCTCATCTTCTTTGCCTGTATCTTCAAATGCTTTCTTCAACAAACTCTTTGTAAAGAAGCAGATCAGCGCCTCCATAATACTGGGCACCATGATTCTGATTTTATTTCCAAATCAATTATTCAGAAATTATTCCTTTGAAAGCAGTTGTGGAATCATTCAGGAAATTCCTGGTGTACCCAAGTACAGGGATAAAAATAGCAATTGTTTAGATAAACTTCAAAGAGTAGAAAAAAAAAATTGTATATATAAATGTGTTGTTGGGGTGGAGTAAGGTTCAGTATCTAGGAGAAAGTACTGTTAGGAGGAAGAATCCAAGAATTTTAATATCCTTGGGTTAACACTAGAATTTCTGACCACCTCCTAACAGGCTTCTTTGGCCACCTGATGTGAAGAGCTGATATATTAGCTCTTAGGAGAAATGGATAGGAGAATAGATTAGGAGAAATGGATAACAGAGGATGAGATGGTTGGATGGTATCACCAACTCAATGGACATGAGTTTGAGTAGGCTTCAAGAGATGGTGAAGGACAGGGAAGCCTGGCGTGCTGCAGTCCATGGGGTCACAAAGTCAGACCAACTGAGTGACTGAACAACAGGCCTCTTAGATTTCAGCCACTTAACTATTCAACCTACATACTCCTAAAATGCTTCCATAGTTCCTAACCAATATTCTTATATTAATTTTTCTATTATGTATTTTTAATGTCCAAACTCATATGTCAGGCCTTGATGTTCTTCTATAATCTACAATTTGAAAGAAGGCAGATGGACTTTTCTGAAGAAACAAAGGATGTTGCTGCCATCCTTTAATCCATAATGCCAAAGGATTACAGCTCCCACCTCCTCACCTTTATTACTGTATCTGATTTTTAGCTGAGTCAATTGCCTCAACAATAGTGTTTCTCTCTTTCCCTGTATCAAGTCCTTAGCCAATTTCACCAGATTAAGTTCTCTAAATCAAAGCCAGAATCCTGTCAATCCTTTCCCAAAATGTTTTTAAGGCTCCCCGTTCTCTGCAGAATAAAAGGGGAAAATGAAGCCTATTTCAAACTCCTAAGTCTGGGCTCAAAGACTTCAACTATCTTTGACCTTTTCAGATTCATTTCTGCAAATGCATAATGCAGACGTGCTTTGCAAACTGCAAAGATCTTCACCACTGTGAGCAATTTCATTCTTAAAGTAAATCTGTGAAGTGAGACTCCTGAAACACAGAGATGTTGTAACTGCCTTGAGTCTTTGGTTAAGCTGATAAACGGTGGAAACCAGGTTTCCATCTTTTACCCGGAGTCCACACCGCACACAATGTTTTTGACATCGAACTGAATGATTAATCACTTTTTGAAATACTTTATTTTCCTTTCTCTGAATACAGACTTGTGCTGTTCTTCACCTGAAAAGATAGTGAGGTGTCAGAGTGAGAGTTCATGCCTATCAGAGGTTATAGAGATCTATCAGGTGCAGTTTGAGAAAGATTTTTACCTAGTCCATGGAACTCTGCCAAGATAATTCTATCATCTGGTAGTAGCTTCCTAAGTTTATAGATACATCAAGTAAGAAGAATTAACCAGCTTCCAATGGGTTCCCCTGGTGGCTCAGTGGTAAAGAATCCTCCTGCCAATGCAGGGAACGTGGGTTCGATACCTGCATCAGGAAGATCCCCCAAAGAAGGAAACGGTAACCCAATCCAGTATTCTTGCCTGGGAAACCCCACTGATAGAGGAGCCTGATGGACTATAGTCCGTGGGGTCTCAAAAGAGGTGGACACAACTTGGTGACTAAACAACAACAATATCAGCTTTACATTTCAAAACCTAAGAGTTTTGAAGTATCCAAATCTCCTTAGAGCTACACAAGTTTAGGACAGGTAGGTTCATTTACTATAATAGAACTTTTCTTAGAATTGCTTCTCTTTAAATTTATTATCATCATTTATCTAAACATCTATACCATAGAGAATTTCACTGCTGTTTCTATCTCCACAGCAATGGACTATCGATAAAGTGCTTTTCTGTATACCGCAGGCATTTTGGAAATAGCTCTCGGATCAAACTAAATGAGTTCCAGTATAAATACAGAATCTGAGACCTTGCAGATGGCATTTAGCAAGATATTGGTGTGACAGCTAGAAAGATGCAGCATGACCCTCTGCAATTGATGTTTTGTATTGAGTGCAGGGTCTAATAAAATGAGTTCCATCATGGAACTTGTGTGTTCAGTGAAATCTGTATTAAACCTACATATGAGCTTTGACTGCAGCTTAAGTGAAATTAAAAAAAAAAAGGATAAAAGACGAACTATAACTGGAATGGTAGTTTGAGTCACATTCAAATATCAAATTAATTGTTAAATATGTACCTTCTATTCTAATAAAGGTGAGAAGTGAAAGAATATTGCTTTATATATGTTGCCTCACAGTGAACATTATTTCAGTACGATTTGAAATATGATTTTACTTTAAAACCTCTGGCACATTTTACAGTTTGATTCATTCTCTAACACTTTCAAAGCTGTATTTCATTAAATTACACTTGTTTTATATAAGCTGCTCTGAATATCTACTGTTGACCTACAAAGATTGAGGGGACAAGGATTTATTTTAAATACATTCTCCTTCCTTCATGTAGATCAATGCAGACAGCCGCCTAAAGAGCTATACTGTTTCACTGTTATAGGAAAAGGTTCACACACTGGTGAGTTAAGTAGAATGGAAGAAAACATCTCAGGATAACAGGCTCCCAACCTAGAGTATATTATACAGACGTCAGAAAGAGAAAAGCAATTATCATATATTAATGCATATGTATATAATCTAGAAAAATGGTACTGGTGAATCTATTCACAGGGCAGGAATAGAGAGGGAGACATAGAAAACAAACTTGTGGACACAATGGGGGAAGGAGAGGGTAGGACAAGTTGAGAGAGTGGGACTGACATATACACGATCACGTGTAAAACAGAGAGCTACTGGGAAGCTGCTGCATAGCACAGGGAGCTCAGCCTGGTGCTCTGTGATGAAGGCTGGGATGATGGTCAGGTGGGTGGAAGGCTCTAGAGGGAGGAGATACATGTATACTTATAGCTGATTCACAGTGTTGTGCAGCAGAAGTCAACACAATATTGTAAAGCAATTATCCTCCTATTAAAAAATATATATATTTTAGAAAAGATAACAGGCTCTATTCTATCTAAATCCTCAGCAATTAATCACTAGGCTCCATGGGATTCTCCAGACAAGAATACTGGAACAGGTAGCTATTCCGTTCTCCAGGGGATGTCCCTGATCCAGGGATTGATCCCTGGTCTCCTGCATTGCAGGAAGATTCTTTACCATCTGAGCCACCAGGGAAGCCTCCTGGTGTCAGCTATGGCTTCTAATGCATCATGTCTCCTAAAATGCTCTTCATTTGAGTGAGATGAGCGAGAGAACTGAATGAGGTTTGGATGTCATAATTTGGATACAACTTAGAGACAGATAACCACACAGTCTTGAAGTCAGAAGTAACTCGGGTCATCCGGGCTTTCTCCCATTTAATATTGGGATACTCGCTTTTGCTGACAAGGTTCCCCAGTACAGCTCCAATGGTATGAAAAAAAGGAGTTGAAACAACAACTCAAATTATTGTCCTTGTACCTGCCATACACTGGTCCAAATTCTGCCCTCTGGAACTATTCAGAAAATATAGAATTCGAGTTACACATGGCAGCTCTTCAGATAATTGAAGGAAGTTGTCATCGCCCTGCAGGGAACTGGAGCATCTTTCTGACTCAACATCACTACTTTCCAAACACAAAATGACAGACACATTCCTCACATGACATGCTTCCAGACATTTCACCAGTCTGGTCACCTTCTTTTGGATGTACTTCCATTTGTCAATGTCTCCTTTTAAAATGTCTCGAACATCCTATGACATTTCTGAAGCTTCCAGCAGAAATGGAATGCCCTGAGAATAACAGTAAATTTCTCTCATCTGTGAAGAGTGACGAGACCTAAATTTAAAGAAAATTTCCACTTCTCAAAAGTAGACAGAGAGAGAACTAACCGTTAGAATATTAATAGATCAAAAATTCACCTCTAAGCTTGCTGATGTTACAGAGTGGTATCTGAGAGAATGTTGTCTATAGTGTATGCCTGCAACCCACCCACAGGCAAGACTCATTAGATTGCCCATACTGTTTGCTAAATCCCCCAAATATTGGACTCCTCCTAAGACAAATGACCTGGGTCATGATTCTCCAGCTAAGTCACCTTGGACAAGTTGCTAACATACATGGTTTCAAGTTTATCCGGTACTATACTGGTGATTTTCACTGTCAATCGGACTGGATCATGGGGTGCCCAGATATTTGGCTAACAAATGTTTGTAGGTGTGTCTGTGAGGGTATTTCTGGTGAAATTAGCATTTGAATTGTTGGATCTGATAAAGTGGTTTGCCCTCTTCCATGGAGTGGACATCACCCAATGTGTTGAGGGCCTGAATAGCAGAAAAAGTTGGAGGAACAAGTTAGCCCTTTCTGTCTAATTGCTTGAGATGAGACATAGATCTATTCCTACCCCTGATACTCCTGACTTCCTGGCTTTCAGACCCACACTGAACTACACCACTGGTTTTCCTTGGTCTCCCAGCTCACAGAAACCAGATCTTGAGACTTCCAACCTCTATAATTGCCTGAACCAATTCCTTGTAATAAATCTATCTATCTATCTATCTATCTATCTATCTATATATATATATATTATTGGTACTGTTTCTTTAGAGAACTCTAACACAGTCATCAAATGAATTAAATATCTCTAAGATTCTAGGTAAACTATAATTTGTTCTGATAAGAAATTTCAGCATTTCAAAATTTCTTGTAAAGAGTCATATCTTTGGTTTTAATTTAGCCCAGATGTAAAGTTTCATCTTCAATAAAATCTGAGAAAATGTTTTGCCAGTTCTCATCATATTACGATTCAAGTATTAATTTGTTGGTTCACCTAGCAACTTACTTTCATGCATATGTGAACCTATCACAGTGCTTGGCAATATGGATGATACAAAGAAAACATAATTGCAGCTCTTTCTCTTGAATTTACAAGAGAAACCATCTAGTATTTACAGTATGTAACAGTCTAGTTATTATATTTAAAGCAGTAAAAATACGAATGTCAAATGTTGATAGCAATAAATGGTAATGGAATTCAGAGTAGGGAAACATCAACATGGCCTAATAAGATGGAAAGGATTTCATGAAGGCAATGGAAGGAGACAGGGCACTTGATGAACTGGGAGAAAGGAGTATTTACAGCCTAGTCAGAGTGATCAAGCTTTTAAAGAGCCCTCTATTGATCTAGAAACTGTGTGACAACTGCACATAACAGCTCTGAAACATGGAACAACTGGATAAGGATCCAAATATAAATACTGGATTTTAGCAACTCCTTGTATATACAACATCCCACTCTGCTTAGTTAAAAAGATATAACCATCAACTACATGGTTTTAAAATCCCTATAAGGGTCTGTGCAGCATCATAAGTAAAAAAAAAAAAAAAAATCAAGATACAAAAACAAGAGGGCATCTGATATCGACTTTTGGGGTTTGACTATAAATATATTAATAAACTATATATATATATATATATGTATAAACTATATATACCTCTAAAGAACTATAGTTTTTTGCTTTTATAGGAAAAGCTTCACACACTGGTGAGTTAGGTAGAATTGAAGAGAACATCTCAAGATAACAGGCTCTGAACCTAGAGTACATTATACAGAATAACTAAGTCATAAAGAGAAAAACAAACATATTAATGCAAACATATTAACATATTCCATATACATGGAATCTAGAAAAATGGTATTGGTGAACTTATTTGCAGGAGTACAGACACAGATGTAGAAAATGGATTTGTGGACACAGTGGAGTAAGGAGAGGGTGGGATGAATTGAGAGTGGCATTGTCTGTGTGTGTGTGTGTATATATATGTATGTATATATATATATATGTATGCATACACACACATATATATCCCATAGACACATATTTGAAAATAAAAGAACTTGACTTTGTCAACTGGCTTTGGAGGAAGTGACTCCAAAAGCTCGGCTACTGCAAATCATTATTTTCAGCAACCTCTCCAACTGGTACAGCAGACATCCCATGACTTTAATGATGGGGCCAAGTGACACAGGTCTTGATGATCGATTCTGTGATAGGAGCAAAGGCACAAGCCTTCAGGATCAGTTTCCTACGGATGGGGAGGGCTGAAGATATCCTTCTGATGCCTGATTAGGGATCCAGCAGAACTGACCTGTTGGGTCTGGCTGCTGACCTCTTCCAACAATCTCCTTGAAGGTAGCACTAGCTCACTTGGCACAGAGGAGACAAGTAAAAGGTTTTGTGCACCAGTTTCTTACACTCAAGTGAAGTAAATGTAGACCCATTATCAGAATGAGAGTGCCTGGCATTTGTGCATCACAAATGGCTGGAGCAAAGTAACAGGTGCTCAGTAAATATCTACTGAGTGAGGTTCATAGAAACTAGAATTTCATTGTGTCACTTGGAGGAAAAAATGAATTTATCACAATCAAGAAATTATCCCTGGAAAATTTTCCCAACTCCTTCTCTCCCTAAAATAAAATACACACAGAGACATAGGCACATATGTATGTCCTCGTGTGTACATAGGTGCCTGTGTTGTACTCTTTCCTGCTGTTTTAATTTCTCTTTTCAAAAGGTATTCCTTCATGCAAGGAAAAAATTTTCTCCTTTTACAAGGAACAGTGTGCTGATCATATTAGGGCCCCAACTAAATACTCCTCTCATCTTACAAAAGTATATTGTCTTTATCTTTAGCTCATATTTAACTCATGAAAGCCATCTCAAGTTCCAAGGAACAAAATAAGTGGAATTTTTAAAAGAATGAAAATAATAATATAAAATATTGATCTGTGGACAAGAGACAGAGCTTATAGTCATTCCCTGAAGAGCTGAAATATAGAGCCAGACTCCCTTTTAGAAGGTGCTAGTATTCTTTGTACTGAGGGAACTGACTTAGTTGAGACACACAAAGAAACTATTCAACATGCTCAGTGCCAAGGAGAGAAGGCAGGAGCAGTTCCAGAGGAAGATGGCATCAAGTTAGTGTGATAGGAAGGTAGAGGATGGAAAATGTCAACTGTCATTGGACAAGACCCTGATGCTGGGAAAGACTGAAGGCAGGAAAAGAAGGGAACAGAGGATGGATGATATCAGATGGTATCAGAGACTGGATGATATCACTGACTCAAAGGACATGCGTTTGAGTAAACTCTGGGAGCTAATGAAGGACAGGGAAGCCTGGTGTGCTGCAGACTATGGGCTCGCAAGGAGTTAGACATGACTTAGTGACAGGACAACAAATATATATAAATACACACACACACACACACATACAGTGAATTACAGAAAAAAAGTAGACTTCTGCTTTGTATGAAAGAAAGCCCAAAGTTACTCAGTGACCTAGGAGATAAAATTGTGGCAACAAACACTGGTTCCCTCCTTTTATCAAATTTATTTACTTTTGGCTGTGCTGGGTCTTTGTTGTTGCATGCGGGCTTTCTCTAGTTGCAGCGAGCAGGATCTACTTTCTCATCGTGGTGTGTCGGCTTCTCATCTGGTAGCTTCTCTTATTGCAGAGCATGGGCTCAATAATTGTGCATGGGCTTAGTTACCCCAAAACATGTGGAACCTTCCCGGAAGAGATCAAACCCATGTCTCCTGCATTGGCAGGTGGATTCTTAACCACTGGACCACCAGGGAAGTCCAAAAACTGGTCCCTTTGTTATAGGGAACTTGCCTTGTTTCATCCTCTGTGCCTTTTCAGAAGCAATCTATCTTCTAAGAGTGCATAGAACAGTGGAATCTTTTGATAAATATTTTTTGGTATGCTTCTTTCACCACTACAATTTGGAGGATGTGTTGTTCTGTGCTTAGTCATTCAGTCATCTCTGACTCTTTGCAACCCAATGGACTGTAGCCCACCAGGCTCCTCTGTCCATAAGGATTCTCCAGACAAGAATACTGGAGTGGGATGTCATGCCCTCTTCCAGGCCATCTTCCCAATCCAGGGATCAAACCCAGGTCTCTCGCATTATGGGCAGATTCTTTACCACCTGAGCTACAAGGAAAGCCCGAGAATACTAGAGTGGGTAGCCTATCCCTTCGTCAGGGGATCTTCTTGACCCAGGAATCAAACTGGGGTCTCCTGCATTGCAGGCAGATTCTTTACCAGCTGAGCTACTAGGGAAGGCCAGTTTGGAGAATACATTATAGTATTTCTGGACTACAGATAGTGTGGTTTAGCATAAGTTGATCCCATTTTGACAGGTCTCATATGACTATTTTAGAAGCCACTAAATAGAGTTTGGGTCATAGGCATGATAATTCTCATATTGAAAAATTTAAGGAAATTTGTCTAAAAGTATTTGAAAGCCAAATTTACCAGAGCTAATTCAACATAATCAATCCTCCTATTAAACAATCTCTGCTCCTACTCAACCCACCTAGAATATGTGTGAAATACCAAGTTTCCCAGTGGAAGATTGAGTAAAGTGTACACAAACACCCATAATATACCCACAGTTCAGTTCAGTCGCTCAGTCGAATCCGACTCTTTGTGACCCCATGAACTGCAGCACTCCAGGCCTCCCTGTCCATCACTAACTCCTGGAGTCCACTCAAACCTCATGTCCACTGAGTCAGTGATGCCATCCAGCCATCTCATCCTCTGTCATCCCCTTCTCCTGCCCTCAATCTTTCCCAGCATCAGGGTCTTTTCCAATGAGTCAGCTCTTCGCATCAGGTGGCCAAAGTATTGGAGTTTCAGCTTCAAAATCAGTCCTTCCAATGAACACCCAGGACTGATCTCCTTTAGGATGGACTGGTTGGATCTCCTTGCAGTCCAAGGGACTCTCAAGAATGTTCTCCAACACCACAGTTCAAAAGCATCAATTCTTCAGTGCTCAGCTTTCTTTATAGTCCAACTCTCACATCCATACATGACCACTGGAAAAACCATAGCCTTGACTAGATGGACCTTCGTTGACAAAGTAATGTCTCTGCTTTTTAATATGCTGTCTAGGTTGGTCATAACTTTCCTTCCAAGGAGTAAGCGTCTTTTAATTTCATGGCTGCAGTCACCATCTGCAGTGATTTTGGAGCCCCCCAAAAATAAAGTCAGCCACTGTTTCCACTGTTTCCCCATCTATTTGCCATGACGTGATGGGACTGGATGCCATGATCTTAGTTTTCTGAATGTTGAGCTTTAAGCCAACTTGTTCACTCTCCTCTTTCACTTTCATCAAGAGGCTTTTTAGTTCCTCTTCACTTTCTGCCAGAAGGGTGGTGTCATCTGCATATCTGAGGTTATTGATATTTCTCCTGGCAATCTTGATTCCAGCTTGTGCTTCCTCCAACCCAGCAAGAGCTTCCTCCATACCAACAAGAAAGATAAATATAAGCAACATAAGTCTTAATATTTTCTGTCCTGTGACATCTCAGGTCTGGGAATGCAGTGAGCTGCATTCAGATTTGATCCTAATTTACTACTGATGTGGCATATATGTTAAATACTGCTGTTGCAGACATTAACCCAAACTCCTTAATTAGGGATGGAGATGATGGAATATATTTTCAGCTTAATTACCAAGCTGGTCTCAGTCAATAAAGGTTAGCTATTTGATAAGGCTTCTCAGCTATTAATATGACCCACAGTGTATAGATCAAAAAACTACATAAAACAGAGGGAAAAAACCAATTGCTCCTACTTAATGGTTCCATACCCTTAAATATGGCCCTGCACACATCTATTTTGCACATGTACATATTCTTCCCTATCAAACCAAATAACAATCATTTACTAGGATAAAACTTTCTTCTACTTTTGCCAAAGAGATTGTCTTGTGTAACAAAAGCTACATAGGACATGAGGATGAGAATTACAATCAGTATGGATTCTTAATTTCTTGTGCTTTTTAAAATTTGACAAGTATTTGGGAGTGCCCCTAAAATTTTGAAAAATCATTACAAAGGGAATTTGAAGATGTGTGGTGATATCCAGAGTTTCTGGGGAGGGGTTTTGGTAACAACAACAAAAAAAAACCTCTCTTTCTCTAAGCTTTGGAGACCAAGCTCAACATGAAGACAGGGAATTTCTTTTCTTCTTTTTTTTTTTTTTGCAATGTATTTTTATTTTTTTTTAATTTTATTTTATTTTTAAACTTTACAATGTGTATTAGTTTTGCCAAACATCAAAATGAATCCGCCACAGGTATACCTGTGCTCCCCATCCTGAACCCTCCTCCCTCCTCCCTCCCCTACCCTCCCTCTGGGTCGTCCCAGTGCACCAGCCCCAAGCATCCAGTATCGTGCATCGAACCTGGACTGGCGACTCGTTTCATACATGATATTATACATGTTTCAATGCCATTCTCCCAAATCTCCCCACCCTTTCCCTCTCCCACAGAGTCCATAAGACTGATCTATACATCAGTGTCTCTTTTGCTGTCTCGTACACAGGGTTATTGTTACCATCTTTCTAAATTCCATATATATGCGTTAGTATACTGTATTGGTGTTTTTCTTTCTGGCTTACTTCACTCTGTATAATAGGTTCCAGTTTCATCCACCTCATTAGAACTGATTCGAATTTCTGAATTAAATGTTAGTTGTACTAGTGCATGTTCATGGACAAAAGGATGGCTAAATTGAAGAATATTTTAAAACCTTAGTTTAAGGAATGGACTACTGACAAAAATTTAGAACTCTGTTGAGTACTTATTACATTCCTCATTCTGCCTTAAGTCACCCTTTGAGGTATTCCTTGTAAAATGTATTGGACAAAAGCAAATAAACAATAAATTGCATTTATGTGATTTTTTTAAAGCATTCAACTTAGCTTTAATAATCAGTTTTCCCTCCATCTATACTTCACTAATTTATAGAAACATTATGCAAATTATGCAATGTTGGTAATAAAAACAGTTAACATTTAAGATTTTAAACTGACAAAGCAGATAATAGACTCTTGGTGGGAGCAAAAATGCTTCTGTGTGTTAGACAGTGACGTCTGGCTGTGCCCAGAGCATCAGCAAGTGTGTTTTACAGAAGAAACAGACAATTTAACTATTCTAGTGAGCATGTTAGAGGGTTACTAGGTCAGCTGTTGAGAGAGTTCTTCTTGTGTCTGGACCTAAAGTTGGTAATAAAGTAGAATAGACTTTGTTTTTTGTCTGTTCAGTTCTCTGAGAAATCCCGTAGAGAAACAAGTTAATTGGGTCACCATTTTGGCCATTTTTGGATTGACCAAATTCCTCCCATACTACTAATATTCACAAATATGGCAAGATAATGACTGTTAATAGTATCAACAAGCACAACAAATAAGCAAGCACTGAATTAAATCTTCTAATGGCATCAAAGCAGTCAGCGAAGTTCCAGATTGGTATAGTGGTGTACGTGGTATGCTACTTTAAAATCCTAAGACGGCTGAAGATTCCATATAGAAAGCAGACTCAAGGGAATGCCTAATACCCACGTCCCATTATAACATGAAGGTTAAGCCAACCTTATATTGCAGGAATTTAAGAAAAGGAAACAATACTCAGGCTCAATACTCAAATATTAAGGCTGCTGCTGCTGCTGCTAAGTCGCTTCAGTCGTGTCCGACTCTGTGTGACCCCATAGACGACAGCCCACCAGGCTCCCCCGTCCCTGGGATTCTCCAGGCAAGAACACTGGAGTGGGTTGCCATTTCCTCCTCCAATGCATGAAAGTGAAAAGTCAAAGTGAAGTCGCTCAGTTGTGTCCGACCCTTAGCGACCCCATGGACTTCAGCCTACCAGGCTCCTCGGTCCATGGGATTTTCCAGAGTACTGGAGTGGGGTGCCAATTGCCTTCTCCAAAATATTAAGGCAGTTGTTCTCAAATGCAGTCAAGAGCCTGCTCCTTAGTGGAGATACAAAAATATGATCAAGAGCTTGTTAAAAAGCAGATTTTTTATTCTCCACTCCAGAAAGTTCTGATTAAGTAAAGGCGAGTGAACTAGAAATGAGTGTTTTACCCCCAGGTAAAGCTGCTAGGAAGGTAGGTTTGTGAGCAACTGGGGTAAGCACTTTGCACAGAGGCCTACGTTCAGTGAGTGAAAATGCCAGAACAAGGAGAAACCATTTTCCCAGGGCTTCTTTTATCACAACAGATGCCCTAAATGTAATCTGGAATTAATTCAGTCTATTTATTTGTAAGACAATAGACACAAAGAAATACTCTTGGACTAAATTAAGGAGCTCAAACTATAGCCACTATAAAACTTACACTTTCAAGATCAATACCTTGATGGTGTCAGTAAGGGTGGGGAGAAATGCCATTCCTATACAACCCTGAGGTTGTACAAATTAGTTCAACCTTTCTGAAGGACAATTTTTCAAGGTCTACTAAAGCTATCAGATTATTGATCATAAACTATAACCTAATAATTCTACATTAAGAAAATCATTCTATAGATATGCCTGTCATGTATTCAAAGACATATAAAAAGATAAATATTTTTGTGACTACAAAAATCTGAATAAACATACAAATCCACCTAAATAGAAAATAATATATATAGTATCATTTCATTTGTTTATGATGTGAATATGGTGATACATGTAATGAAAATTCCCTGAAGGATACATGAGAAATTCTTAGTGGTTAATTTGGGGGGGGGGGTGGATACAGTGGGATATAGGGGTATGTATTAATTTCCTGTTGCCAGTGTAACAAATTACCACAACCTTTGTGGCTTAAAACAACAGAAATTTATTCTCTAAAATTCTGGAGTTAAGAAGTCTGAAATTAGTCTTATGGGGCTAAAAGTTGGAAACACAGCTGGTTCCTGTTGGAGGCTCCAGGGGCAAACTTATTGCTTTTATCTTGAGCTTCTAGAAGCTACTGGCACTCTTTGGCCTACCGTCACATTACTCAAACCTCTGCTTCCTTAGTCACCTTGCTTTCTCATCTGTCTAATCTTCCTTCATTTCCCTTAGGAGGATCCTTGTCATTACACTGAGTCCACCTATGGGGAGATACAAAATCCTTGATTAGTCTACCTACAAAGTCATTTACCAAGTAAGGTAATATTTACCAATTCTGGTGACTAAGAGAGGGGGAGTGACTACTACTGGGGGAGAGGGAGGCAATATTCCATCACAGGAAGGATGTGAAGGTACTTTTTATTATGTGTTCTCTTAAATTATGACTTTTTAATTTTTAATTAGAGGATAATTACTTTACAATATTTTGATGGTTTCTGCCATGAATCAGCCATAGGTATACATACATGTGTCCCTTCCCTCTTGAGCCTCCTTCCCACTTGCCTCCCCATTGCACCCCTCTAGGTTATCACAGAGCAATGGCTTTGGGTTCCCTGTGTCACACAGCAAACTCCCACTGATTACCTATTTTACATATGGGAATTTATATGTTTCAATGCTACTCTTTCAAATCATGCCACCCTCTTCTTCCCTCACTGTGTCCAAAAGTCTGTTTATGTCTGTGTCTCCTTTGCTGCCTTAAAAGTAGGATCATGAGTACTATATATCTAGATTCCATATATATGCATTAATATGTGAGATGTGTCCTTTTCTAACTTCATTCTGTATAATAGGCTCTGCTGCTGCTGCTGCTAAGTCGCTTCAGTGGTGTCCGACTCTGTGCGACCCTGTAGACAGCAGCCCACCAGGCTCCCCCGTCCTTGGGATTCTCCAAGCAAGAACACTGGAGTGGGTTGCCATTTCCTTCTCCAATGCATGAAAGTGAAAAGTGAAAGTCAAGTTGCTCAGTTGTGTCGGACTCTTTGTGACCCCATGGACTGCAGCCCATCACGCTTCCCCATCCATGGGATTTTCCAGGCAAGGGTACTGGAGTGGGGTGCCATTGCCTTCTCCGAAAATAGGCTCTAGGTTCATCCATCTCATTAGAACGGACTCAAATGCATTCCTTTTTATGGCTGAGTAATATTCCCTTGCATATATGTCTCAGAACTTATCCATTCATCTGTTGATGGATATCTAGGTTGCCTCCATGTCCTAGCTATTGTAAACAGTGCTGCAATGAACAGTGGTGTGCATGTGTCTTTTTCAAAGATGGTTTCCTTGAGGTATATGCCCATAGTGGGATTGCTGGGTCATATGGTAGTTTTATTCCTAGTTTTTTAAGGAATCGCTATACTGTTTTCCATAGTGGCTATATCAAAGTGCATTCCCACCAACAGTGCAAGACAGTTCCTATTTCTCCACATACTCCCAACATTTGTTTGTAGACTTTTTCTTGATGATGGCCATTCTGACTGGTATGAGATGATACCTCATTGTAGTTTTGATTTGCATTTCTCTAATAATGAGCAATGCTGAGCATCTTTTCATGTGTTTATTAGACATCTGTATGTCTTCTTTGGAGAAATATCTGCTTAGGTCTTATGCCCACTTTTTGATTGGGTTGTTTGTTTATTTTAATCACGTTTACATACCAACTTTAAAATCAAAGCTGGGCAAACATTCAAAATAGAAACCTGTGTAATTCTGAGAAAACTATGATACATCTAAACCAACCAGAAGAACAACAATTTATTCTTAAAGTATGAGGTATTTATACTTCACTTTGATCTAAAGTGGATTTCAGTTCAGTTCAGTTCAGTTGCTCAGTCGTGTCCAACTCTTTGCGAGCCCATGAATCACAGCACGCCAGGCCTCCCTGTCCATCACCATTCAGGCAGTTATAAAACAGGTACCTGCACTAAAATTCATAAAAAATTTTAAAAGTTATTAAGCTACAATAACAAGATAAAGAGAATACTGACTGCTATAAGTTAAAATTACTTACTTTGATTGGGAATGAATCTTGGCTCTGGGTTTCCTCCTGACAACTAAAGCATAAAAAAAAAAAAAAAAAAAAAAAAACCTGAAGAAAGAAAGGTCACCTTATTCCTGTTGTTGGCAAATGAGGAAATATATCAATCACCAGGAAGAGACAGATTTTTATGGTACTAAGCTCTATGGAAAATTTCTCATGTGCATCATGGTATGGGATCATTTGGTATTGTTGCAAATATATCTTTGGAAAATAATTTACATCAGCCTTCAAAAATTTGGTTTCAGCCCTCTCAGCTATGCCCTTTAGCAGAGAGATGTGGACAGAAATTTTTTACACAGAGTTGAATTCCATCAGGTGCTATGCATCTTGTAAGTGCCAATGAATATAAGTGGGATACAGGGAAAATGTCTGATCAATCCACCTGAACTATCCCATCTCCCAGTTCTAGTGTCCTGAGGGAAAGCTCTCTATGCCAAACAAATAAACAACGTACAGCATTAACTCATATGCTGAGAACTTGAAAGCTTTGTGCTAGCCTGGAGCACATTTCCAGAAAGACCCCCAAATCACTGCAAAGTGAGGGTGTAATATACATGCTGTCACTGCTGTAGTTAAGGATATGCTATAGGCAGTCTGGAGCTGCAGAACACAGCTTCAGGTTGCAAGAAAAAACCATACAGTTCCGTCAAGTCCGATTTTGTTGTTTTCTTTAAAACCATAGCTTTAAAAATATTTTTGGGTCCCTTCCAAAAGCTATTAATTATCCCATCCTTTGAAAAGATGCATGGAATAGCTTCAGTTCAAGGGAACAGACCCAGAAGGACTGTGAAACATCGCTACTATACAGAATATTTAGGAAGATCTTCTGCCCATCCTGGAGAGAAGAAGAAAATAAGTGCTAAACTGTCAGGAACTCCTAAAAAACATGTGTTAAACTACTTCAACATTGAGGAATCATCCTAAAAAACACTGGTAGTTTCCTTGGTTTTAAAAGTTTACCTCCTAGTAACCAATTTTATTGGTCTAGCTACCAATAACAGAAAATCCATACAACTCTATCAGAGAGGGGTTTATTTGTCTTAAATTCCTGGGCTGGTTGAGATGTTTAAAAATGTACGTCTTTTTGGAAAAAATGTATGTTGTTAAGAACAAAAGAGTTCTCATTTCTCCTGATCCATAGTCCTTAGTTGCAGACTTTATCCTATTATATTTCTATGCAACAATTTGCACTTTCAGGTATCCAGAAAGGGAAGTGTCAGAGAAAGAAGGACAAAGGGCTTCTATTTAATGAGGCATTGTCTTTTTTTTTTTTTTTAATGAAAATAACCCCTCTGTTAGTATTTCTACCTACATTTCTTTCAGTGGAATGTAATACATGGTCACCTTTCAATGCCAGAGGATCCAGGGAAAGAATGTATAGCTGACAAATTGCTTCCAAAATCAATACTGTAGTCAAATGAGTGTGGCTATTGGGTAAGCATTTAGCTAAGCATACCACAGCCATCTAATGAAGATATAATAATAAATTTGGGGAGCTATATTGGTAAATGTGGTATCTACTCGCTCTATCTCTTCACGAGTTCCCCAGCTATCTTGAAGTAAAGTTATTAATATAAATATGTGATTTATTTGAAAAATCACTGTCAACATATATCAGTTTAGTTCAGTTGCTCAGTCGTGTCCGACTCTTTGCGACCCCATGAATTGCAGCACGCCAGGCCTCCCTGTCCATCACCAACTCCCAGAGTTCACCTAAACTTATGTCCATCAATTCGGTGATGCCATCCAGCCATCTCATCCTCTGTCGTCCCCTTCTCCTGCTTCCCCCAATCCCTCCCAGCATCAGGGTCTTTTCCAATGAGTCAACTCTTCGCATGAGGTGGCCAAAGTATTGGAGTTTCAGCTTTAGCATCATTCCTTCCAAAGAACATCCAGGGCTAATCTCCTTCAGAATGGACTGGTTGGAACTCCTTGTAGTCCAAGGGACTCTCAAGAGTGTTCTCCAACACCACAGTTCATAAGCATCAATTCTTCAATGCTCAGCTTTCTTCACAGTCCAACTCTCACATTCATACATGACCACTGGAAAAACCATAGCCTTGACTAGATGGACCTTTGTTGGCAAAGTAATGTCTCTGCTTTTGAATATGTTATCTAGGTTGGTCATAACTTTCCTTCCAAGGAGTAAGCATCTTTTAATTTCATGCAGTAGGTGTTGTGATAGGGCATCAGAGGGCAGACACACTGAAACCATAATCACAGAAAATTAGTCAATCTAATCACACAGACCACAGCCTTGTCTAACTCAATGAAACTAAGCCATGCTGTGCAGGGCCACCCAAGACAGGCAGGTCATGGTGGAGAGGTCTGACAGAATGTGGTCCACTGGAGAAGGGAATGGGAAACCACTTCAGTATTCTTGCCTTGAGAACCCCATGAACAGTATGAAAAGGCAAAATGATAGGATACTGAAAGAGGAACTCCCCAGGTCGGTAGGTGTCCAATGCTACCTGGAGATCAGTAGAGAAATAACTCCAGAAAGAATGAAGGGATGGAGCCAAAGCAAAAAGAATACCCAGTTGTGGATGTGACTGGTGACAGAAGCAAGGTCCGATGCTGTAAAGAGCAATACTGCATAGGAACCTGGAATGTTAGGTCCATGAATCAAGGCAAATTGGAAATGGTCAAACAAGAGATGGCAAGAGTGAATGTTGACATTCTAGGAATCAGCGAACCGAAATGGACTGGAATGGGTGAATTTAACTCAGATGACCATTATATCTACTACTGAGGGCAGGAATCCCTCAGAAGAAATGGAATGGCCATCATGGTCAACAAAAGAGTGAAATACAGTACTTGGATGCAATCTCAAAAATGACAGAATGATCTCTGTTCGTTTCCAAGGCAAACCATTCAATATCACAGTAATCCAAGCCTATGCCCCAACCAGTAATGCCGAAGAAGCTGAAATTGAACGGTTCTATGAAGACCTACAAGACCTTTTAGAACTAACACCACCACCCCCCCCCCCGAAAAAAAAAAAAAAAAGTCAACATATATACAGCCTGTCTATTAAATTCTAAAATTATGAGTTAATAGAGCATTTAATTTAGAATGACTATTAACAGACATTTAGACTGACATGACGTATGTGTCTATACATGGGAGATATAAAAGCATATAGGTGTATGACAATGATAGAATAAAAGAATACTAACCTCTGTGGGACTGAGATTAAGGGAAACACTCAGAAATAGTCAAGACCCCAGGACACATATTTTTTGCTCAAAGTCTTTTGGAGATATGTTGTTCTTTCTTCTTCTTCTTCTTCTTCTTTTTTTTTTTTATCATTAAATCTCAGAATGAAGACTAACCTACATGGACTTAACCTATATTTATAGTGTTTGCATATATCTCTCACAAGAAACTAGCCTTGGTTCCATATTCTAGAGACAAGGGGACTTCTCAGGTGGCACAGTGGAAAAGAATCTGCCTGCCAATATGGAAAATGTGGGTTCAATACCTGGGTTGAGAAGATCCCCTGGAGTAGGAAATGGCAACCCACTTCAGTATTGTTCCCTGGAAAAATCCATGGACAGAATACCTTGACAGGTGATAGTCCATGCGGTTGCAAAAGAGCCAGAACATGACTGAGTGACTGAGCACGAGCACCACAAAAAGAAGTTGCTCACCTCCAACATTTTATAGCTGCTACAATTGTCATCTTTTTTATTTTTTTCCCTAAGTCATAGGGACAAGGGAGGATCAGCTGGAAATGCAGAGGAAAAATTGAGAATGACATTGCCTAGCTTTGGTGTGAAAGAGAGATGGCTTGCGTATTTTCAAAAGTACTCAGTCTAGAACATGCTGTATCAAGAAGTAGAAAGATCTCTGTCTTGCCTGGGGCTTTTTATCTTATTATGTAATATGTATACATGAATGTACATGATAAAGTCCTGGGTGATCATAGTCCTTGGGAAAGCTGGCCAGTTAATATGCTTCTCCTATATTTTGCTCATAAAAAAATGGAAGCAAATTTTTTGTTCTATTTCAGTGAGTTCAATTCAACTGCCTGGGACCAATTACCTCTATTTTATTTCAACATTAACATGTTCAAACCAAGACTTATCATTTACTGGCTGAATGACTTTGAGTAACTTACTTAAATTTACTAATCCTGATTTTCTTCAAATATAAAGTGATGAAGGTAAATTTCTGAAAATTAAATGATATGACATACATACAGACACCTAGCATAATACACAGCCATATTAGTTGCTAAACAAATAGCATTTTTTTCACCTTTCTCTCATTGAAAAGCCATCACTTTACAGCCAGGGCATTTCCACAGATACTTGTAAAAGATCTCTCTCCTAAAATCCCATTTCTTTGATTCAGTCTTTCTAGATTAGTCAGAGGGTAATGCCTAACTTCCTGGATGTCCCTACTGGGGTCATTACTTGCACAACCACAAAGATGACAGAAAGTATGTTGCCTTCTAGAAACTTCTTTTGTTGACAATGAATGAAAATAATGCCAATCTTGAAGGCAAACTGTGATCCCAGAGAGTTTCCTTAGTGTTTCTTTTCACCTTAACTGGTAACTTCTCACTCCAAGCAAGAGCAGGATACATTGCTCCTATTCCTGTTTTGTTCTAACATCATCCTTACTCTTTTAGACCCAGGATGAATCCCTGAGTGGAATCATCAGGCAGGTGTTTGACTTGGAAGGCTACTAGAACTGGAGCTAGGGTTGAAGAAATAGAATTGTGCCTCAGGCAGTTCATAGAGTCAAGTAAACATCAGTGCCTGCAGACCAAGAATCCACTACTGACATATCTCATCATACTAAACATCCTGTGCTCTTTCCTAACTACTGAGCAGAAGCCCCAATAATCACAATCTACATTCTTGTATACATAGAAAGGCAATGGCAAAGAACGCTCAAACTACTGCACAATTGCACTCATCCCACACACTAGTAAAGTGATGCTTAAAATTCTCCAAGCCAGGCTTCAGCAATACATGAACCGTGAACCTCCAGATATTCAAGCTGGTTTTAGAAAAGGTAGAGGAACCAGAGATCAAATTGCCAACATCTGCTGGATCATAATAAAAACAAGAGACTTTCAGAAAAACATCTATTTCTGCTTTATTGACTATGCCAAAGCCTTTGACTGTGTGGATCACAATAAACTCTGGAAAATTCTGAAAGATGGGAATACCAGACCACCTGACCTTCCTCTTGAGAAACCTGTATGCAGGTCAGGAAGCAACAGTTAGAACTGGACATGGAACAACAGACTGGTTCCAAATAGGAAAAGGAATACGTCAAGGCTGTATCATGTCACCCTGCTTATTTAACTTATATGCAGAACATATCACGAGAAACGCTGGGCTGGAAGAAGCACAAGCTGGAATCAAGATTGCCGGGAGAAATATCAATAGCCTCAGATATGCTGATGACACCACCCTTATGGCAGAAAGTGAAGAAGAACTAAAGAGTCTCTTGATGAAAGTGAAAGAGGAGAGTGAACAAGTTGGCTTAAAACTCAACATTCAGAAAACTAAGATCATGGCATCTGGTCCCATCACTTCATGTCAAATAGATGGGGAAACAGTGGAAATAGTGGCTGACTTTATTTTTCTGGGCTCCAAAATCACTGCAGATGGTGATTGCAGCCATGAAATTAAAAGACGCTACTCCTTGGAAGGAAAGTTATGACCAGCCTAGACAGCATATTAAGCAGAGACATTACTTTGCCAACAAATGTCTGTCTAGTCAAGGCTATGGTTTTTCCAGTGATCATGTATGGATGTGAGAGTTGGAGTATAAAGAAAGCTGAACGCCAAAGAATTGATGCTTTTGAACTGTGTGGTGTTGGAGAAGATTCTTGAGAGTCCCTTGGACTACAAGGAGATCCAGCCAGTCCATCCTAAAGGAGATCAGTCCTGGGTATTCATTGGAAGGACTGATTTTGAAGGTGAAACTCCAATACTTTGGCTACCTGATGTGAAGAGCTGACTCATTGGAAAAGATCCTGATGCTGAGAAAGATTGAGGGCAGGAGGAGAAGGGGACGGCAGAGGATAAGATGGTTGGATGGCATCATCGACTTGATGGACACGGGTTTGGGTGGACTCCGGGAGTTGGTGATGGACAGGGAGGCCTGGCATGCTGCAGTTCATGGGGTTGCAGAGAGTCAGACATGACTGAGCAACTAAACTGAACTGAACTGAAGAGACATTACTTTGCCAACAAAGGTCCATCTAGGCAAAGCTATGGTTGTTCCAGTAGTCATGTATGGATGTGAGATTTGGACTATATAGACAGCTGAATGCTGAAGAATTGACGCTTTTCAGCTGTGGTGGTGTAGAAGACTCTTGAGAGTCCCTTGGACAGCAAGGAGATCCAACCAGTCCATCCTAAAGAAAATTGGTTCTTAATATTCACTGGAAGGATGGATTCTGAAGCTGAAACTCCAATACTTTGTCCACCTGATGCAAAGAACTGACTCATTAGAAAAGTCCTGATGCTGGGAAAGATTGAAGGTGGGAGAAGGGGATGAGAGAGGATGAGATGGTTGTATGGCATCACTGACACGATGGACATGAGTTTGAATAAGCTCTGGGAGTTGGTGATGGACATTGAAGCCTGGTGTGTTGCTGTCCATGGGGTCTCAAAGAGTCGGAAACGATTGAGTGACTGAACTGAACTGAAGTCAAATTTTCTGAAATTTGAGGCAAGATATATCTTAAAAACTGTATTACAAAAAGATAAATAATTGAAATGTAAAACAGAAGATTTAAGAGGAAGAATGTTTCAATATTTTTTCAGAGGAGTATTATAGATGATGTGGAGAAAATAGTTTTTTAAATAAAATAGAAAAAAAAAAAAGATCCCCAAATTGAACAAAATATATTTTCTGCAAATGGAAAGATTACTGGGGTAAGGGGATTACACAGAAAGCTAGAAAGGGAGAAATGTGACCATATTTCAGAAACCAAATAATAAAAAGCTACACACACACACCAAAAAAAAAAAAAAAAAAAACCCTCCACTATATTCAAAGATATGAGAATCAGGTTATGATATTTTAGAAGTTACAGTGGATGATGGGTGATAGGACAATGTCTTAAAAAACTTGATCCCATATTTAGCAAAATAGCAGGTAGTAAGTAGAGCTAATGAAAGGTATTTGATAACGTTCTATTTAGCAACAGAAAAAAAATTTTTTTTTTCCAAAGTATGTACCATAGAAAATTGAAAAAATATATATATACTCCTGAATATATATTTTGTTATACTGTAAATTTGGAGCAAATTTTTCATCATTATGCTTGTATGAAAACATAATTGAAGCATCACACACAACTGGTTAGCAATCAGGAACTATTTATTTAGACTATGGATAAGGGAGGGGCAGGTTAAAGAGAAGTCATGCTGAATTACTTGATTTATTTGAATGCGATTATAGATACTAATTAATTCCTTCCAGATGTTGGTAGAAAAACAAAACTTTTCAAAGTTTAGCAAAATCTTAAGAATCATTACAACTGAAGAGCCAAAATAGGATGAATAAATTGTGAACCAATAAAAATAGTGAAACAGGGCAAAGAACGCCCTATTATTTCAATAAAGACAAGAGAAAACATAAAAAAGCAAAAAAATAACCTAAGCTAAGATGCTAAATAGGAAAAGGAGTACGTCAAGGCTGTATGTTGTCACCCTACTTATTTAACTTATATGCAGAGTACATCATGAGAAACGCTGGACTGGAAGAAGCACAAGCTGGAATCAAGATTGCCGGGAGAAATATCAATCACCTCAGATATGCAGATGACACCACCCTTATGGCAGAAAGTGAAGAGGAACTAAAAAGCCTCTTGATGAAAGTGAAAGAGGAGAGTGAAAAAGTTGGCTTAAAGCTCAACATTCAGAAAACAAAGATCATGGCATCCGGTCCCATCACTTCATGGGAAATAGATGGGGAAACAGTGTCAGACTTTATTTTTGGGGGCTCCAAAATCACTGCAGATGGTGATTGCAGCCATGAAATTAAAAGGCGCTTACTCCTTGGAAGGAAAGTTATGACCAACCTAGATAGCATATTCAAAAGCAGAGACATTACTGTGCCAACAAAGGTCCGTCTAGTCAAGGCTATGTTTTCTCCTGTGGTCATGTATGGATGTGAGAGTTGGACTGTGAAGAAGGCTGAGCGCGAAAGAATTGATGCTTTTGAACTGTGGTGTTGGAGAAGACTCTTGAGAGTCCCTTGGACTGCAAGGAGATGCAACCAGTCCATTCTGAAGGAGATCAGCCCTGGGATTTCTTTGGAAGGAATGATGCTAAAGCTGAAACTCCAGTACTTTGGCCACCTCATGCAAAGAGTTGACTCATTGGAAAAGACTCGGATGCTGGGAGGGATTGGGGGCAGGAGGAGAAGGGGATGACAGAGGATGAGATGGCTGGATGGCATCACTGACTCGATGGATGTGAGTCTCAGTGAACTCCGGGAGTTGGTGATGGACAGGGAGGCCTGGCGTGCTGCGATTCATGGGGTCGCAGAGTCGGACACGACTGAGTGACTGTACTGAACTGAATCTGCTAAAAGTAAGTCCAAAAATATCAGTGACCAATATCATAGTATTTTCAATTTTTGTGTTTGTTCAGTCATCAAGCCGTGTCTGACTGTTTGTGACTCCATGGACTGTAGCCTACCAGGCTCCTCTGTCTATGGGATTTTACATTCAAGGATACTGGATGGATTGGGTTGCCATTTCCTTCTCCAGGAGATTTTCCTGACCCAGGTATTGAACCTGCGAACCTGTGTCTCCTGCATTGGCAGGCAGATTATTTTACTGCTGAACCACCATTAAAAGCCAGAGACTAATAATGTTGGGGAGGAAAGGCAGAGACAAGAAAATTCAACTGTCTATCCACAACCTGTTTACAAGAGATACACCTAAGAGATGTATGTATCCATACCCATCCTGCAGGGAGGGAGGGAAGAAGGATAGAAGGAAAAGGAAAGGAAGAGTTGATAATAATCTCCCTATCTTTGATTTCCAGGTCTCAAGATGAGAGAAGCAACGGCAATAAAGCATAATTTTCTCTGGCATCTGACACTCACTTTCCATGGATTTTCCTCATTAGATTTCCATGACACCACTGTCTGCTGGTCTGTATGTGTCCTTCTTTACCTATCTGATCTCATAGGCACTTGCTTATTCTCCACTCCTTAAATATCAAAATTTTCTAAATTCCACCTTTGACTGCTTTCCTGCCACACCATCTTCCCAAACAGTTTCATTCATTCCTGTGGTTTCAACAACTGAAGACTCACATTATTTCCAAATCTTCTTGATGAAATTCTAATTTTTCCATCCAAATGTTCACTCATTAATATTTGAAAGAGACCCTAACTAAATTCAGAATGTTCAAAAATATGTGTTATACTTTTGCTTGACTCTCACAGCAACCCCATTTTAAAGTTATATATAATAATAAATTATAAGTATTTTAGAGGATTTAAAAGTGTGTCAGATGATGTGAATATTATAGTGATATTTGTTATTCAGCAGGTTTGACAAAATAAAATCTTAAATCAGAAAATAATTAAAAGAACTAATAATGTCACCCAGCTCTAGAATATTTTATAATTTTATATAGTACAACAAGCCAATAAATGTAGCAGTAAAAACAGTCTTTGATACACAAGTATTGCTTTTCAGTGCCATAAAATTGTACTTTTGGGAGAGTAGCACATTATAGTTTAAGTGAAGCTCTTCATTAGATAGTATGAGAAAATGAGCCATGAAAGGAAGATGGAAAAGCCTCCTTAATAGTTCCTGTGCAGATAATGTAGGCCAAAGACAATCAATAGCCATGCCTCATTTATTTTATGTCCATGAGCACTTAGAGGCAAAATGTTAGTGTTTGCTATTCTGTTGGCTTCGCCTTGCTCTGCATTAGTAATGAAAAAATGGATTTGCATATTAAGGTGTAATTTTTTATGAATTTAACTCACACAACAAGCTGTTATTGTTAACCAATATGAAAAAAAAACCCCTCTTGTATTACCTTCAGGTCCATTAAAGTCACCTCTAAGCAGCTCGGATAATAAATTTAGTATGTCTCCAAAATGAGCTAATCAATATAAAATTTCATAAATACTTTATAAAAATATATTAACTGCACATAAAAATGAAGAATTCCATAAAATACCTAATTTAGAAGCTGTCACAATAATTGATGAAGGCAATCCTAAAATCAGCATACTTTAAAAAAGATTATTGATGATGTTTCCATCTGAAACACACCTTTAGCTATTATGTATAATGGTCTACCTGGTACCACCTCTAGGGTGACGGCATATTGAAATATATGATACATGTCTATTTAAAGTCAAAAGTTTTATTCATTATTACCATCATATTTATGGGAACAGACTTTATGGTAAGAAATCTGAGGTAAATAAATTTATGATTTTCTAAAAATTAGCTTTCCATAGAGAGGATAAAACTTAAATGTCATATAAAATGGATTAATATTTACTTTTATGTAAGATAAAGGAATCTTAGACATTAGATTTTGACCTGGCAATAGAAGGAAAAACAAACAAACAAAAAAAAACAAAGGGAAAATGAAAAAAAAGTCAGAAAGGCTAACCAATACATAAGACAATAGGAAAGGCAGAACAAGAGCAGATGGCTTGGTTGTAAAAGTAACACTGGGAGTTCTCCTGAAATTTATTGGAGAGTTCACTTACTGCCTCTGGATTCCAGACTTCAAAAGTGGGAAACAGGGTAAGACTCTATGCAACAGAAAAATTATCATCAAGGTAAGATGAACAGTGCCTACAGTCTAATGATTTATTTTGATTTTAACAGTTACAGTTACAGTTTAACAATTATAGTCAAAATAGTTTCAGAAAAAGTTTATTTTCTTCCTTTTTTTAAATTTATTTTATTTATTTATTTATTTTTTAACTTTACAATATTGTATTGGTTTTGCCATATATCAACATGAATCCGTCACAGGTATACACATGTTCCCTATCCTGAACCCTCCTCCCTCCTCCCTACCTGTACCATCCCTCTCGGGGTGTCCCAGTGCACCAGCCCCAAGCATCCAGTATCGTGTGTCGAACCTGGACTGATATTATACATGTTTCAATGCCATTCTCCCAAATCATCCCACCCTCTCCCTCTCCCACAGAGTCCAAAAGACTGTTCTATACATCAATGTCTCTTTTGCTGTCTTGTATACAGGGTTATTGTTACCATCTTTCTAAATTCCATATATATGTGTTAGTATACTGTATTGGTGTTTTTCTTTCTGGCTTACTTCACTCTGTATAATTCTTACTCAAGTTTAAAAAGCTAAGAAAATGTTCTAGATAGAATAATGTAAAAAAAATTTATTTCTTCCATTTCTTACCTATATTTTCCTGTATACTTATGTATTTAGTCTCCATAGTATTTTTTAACATTTAAAACATGTTAGATTTCCAAATGGCTGTCCCATTCTCACTAGTATTTTTAATTTACGTATACTTACATTGCAATTTTCAAATATATAGTAATATTGGTAGGAAAACAAAACTTTTTATAATATATGAGACATGGTATGGCATAATATTTCACAAGAGGCCTATTTCAAAAGACGCATAGAAGTTACCAGTGCAGACATAAGGCTTATAAACTGGGAAGAGAAAAAATAAGTCCCTAATGTGTCATATTTACAGTGAGACAGTTCTAATGTGGTTGTTTGTAAAGTGTTCTTTCACTCGTTTCTAGTCTCATTGTTCTTTTGCTTCTGGATTTTTACTGTATTTTTTCCTAAAGAAAATGCATTTAGTTACATCATGGAAATGATAAAACATTAATGTTTTTCACAAATTATGCATCTAATATGGGCCAGATGCTAGAAATAGTTAAGGGGAAAAAAAATTCCATTTTCAGTATCCTAACTCAGTTTATCACTTAGCTGAGAAATTCAGAAATGAGGAAGATGTAAAGAGGAAATGTGTACTTGATGAAAAAATTAAGTGGTATAAACTCAAGTGAAATTAGCAAGGCTTCACAGAGAAGTATACTCTGGAAGTATGGCTTGAAAGAAGAAGTGGGGAGCCTTTATAAGTAGTGGAAAGCTCGTGAGCATAAAAGGACACCAGGAAGACCAAAAGGAACGGAGTGAAGGATTCCAAGTTAGGGAAAGATGGCAAACCATATTATTTAACTAGATGCGAGTCAATTTAAGAAGAACTTAGAATATCAACAGGCTTCACTATTGGCTCAGTTGGTAAAGAGTCTGCTGGCAATGCAGGAGACCCAGATTCAATCCCAGGGTGGAGAAAAACGCCTGAAAAGGAAATGGCAATCCACTGCAGTATTCCTATCTGGAAAATCCCAAGGACAGAGGAAGCTTGCAGGCTACAGTCCCTGGGTTCACAAAGAGTCAGACATGACTGAGTGACTAATCCTAGAATACCATAATGAAAACATAAAACAATCCTAGTGACAGCAGAAAGAAAGGGAATGTTTTAATGATACTGGTTAAAACGTTAGTCAGTCAGTACAGTCACTCAGTTGTGTCCAACTCTTTGTGACCCCATGGACTGTAGCACGCCAGGCCTCCCTGTCCATCACCAACTCCCAGAGTTTACTCAAATCCATGTCCATTTAGTCAGAGATGCCATCCAATCATCTCATCCTCTGTCATCTCCTTCTTCTACCACCTTCAATCTTTCCCAGCATCAGGGTCTTTTCAAATGAGTCAGCTCCTCCCAGAAACTGGCCAAAGTATCAGAGTTTCAGCTTCAACATCAATCCTTCCAATGAACAATCAGGACTGATCTCCTTTAGGATGTACTGGTTGGATCTTCTTTTTTTTTTTTTTTTATTTTATTTTTAAACTTTACAATACTGTATTCGTTCTGCCAAATATCAAAATGAATCCACCACACGTATACCTGTGTTTCCCATCCTGAACCCTCCTCCCTCCTCCGTCCCCATACCCTCTGGGTTGTCCCAGTGCTCCAGCCCCAAGCATCCAGTATCGTGCATCGAACCTGGACTGGCGACTCGTTTCATACATGATATTATACATGTTTCAATGCTATTCTCCCAAATCTCCCCACCCTCTCCCTCTCCCACAGAGTCCATAAGACTGATCTATACATCAGTGTCTCTTTTGCTGTCTCGTACACAGGGTTATTGTTACCATCTTTCTAAATTCCATATATATGCGTTAGTATACTGTATTGGTGTTTTTCTTTTTGGCTTACTTCACTCTGTATAATAGGTTCCAGTTTCATCCATCTCATTAGAACTGATTCAAATGTATTCTTTTTAATGGCTGAGTAATACTCCATTGTGTATATGTACCACTGCTTTCTTATCCATTCATCTGCTGATGGACATCTAGGTTGCTTCCATGTCCTGGCTATTATAAACAGTGCTGCGATGAACATTGGGGTACACGTGTCTCTTTCCCTTCTGGTTTCCTCAGTGTGTATGCCCAGCAGTGGGATTGCTGGATCATAAGACAGTTCTATTTCCAGTTTTTAAGGAATCTCCACACTGTTCTCCATAGTGGCTGTACTAGTTTGCATTCCCACCAACAGTGTAAGAGGGTTCCCTTTTCTCCACACCCTCTCCAGCATTTATTGCTTGTAGACTTATGGATTGCAGCCATTCTGACTGGCGTGAAATGGTACCTCATAGTGGTTTTGATTTGCATTTCTCTGATAATGAGTGATGTTGAGCATCTTTTCATGTGTTTGTTAGCCATCTGTATGTCTTTTTTGGAGAAATGTCTATTTAGTTCTTCGGCCCATTTTTTGATTGGGTCATTTATTTTTCTGGAGTTGAGCTGTAGGAGTTGCTTGTATATTTTTGAGATTAGTTGTTTGTCAGTTGCTTCATTTGCTATTATTTTCTCCCATTCTGAAGGCTGCCTTTTCACCTTGCTAATAGTTTCCTTTGTTGTGCAGAAGCTTTTAAGTTTAATTAGGTCCCATTTGTTTATTTTTGCTTTTATTTCCAATATTCTGGGAGGTGGGTCATAGAGGATCCTGCTGTGATGTATGTCAGAGAGTGTTTTGCCTATGTTCTCCTCTAGGAGTTTTATAGTTTCTGGTCTTACGTTGAGATCTTTAATCCATTTTGAGTTTATTTTTGTGTATGGTGTTAGAAAGTGTTCTAGTTTCATTCTTTTACAAGTGGTTGACCAGTTTTCCCAGCACCACTTGTTAAAGAGATTGTCTTTAATCCACTGTATATTTTTGCCTCCTTTGTCAAAGATAAGGTGTCCATATGTGCATGGATTTATCTCTGGGCTTTCTATTTTGTTCCATTGATCAATATTTCTGTCTTTGTGCCAGTACCATACTGTCTTGATAACTGTGGCTTTGTAATAGAGCCTGAAGTCAGGCAGGTTGATTCCTCCAGTTCCATTCTTCTTTCTCAAGATAGCTTTGGCTATTCGAGGTTTTCTGTATTTCCATACAAATTGTGAAATTATTTGTTCTAGCTCTGTGAAGAATACCGTTGGTAGCTTGATAGGGATTGCATTGAATCTATAAATTGCTTTGGGTAGTATACTCATTTTCACTATATTGATTCTTCCAATCCATGAACATGGTATATTTCTCCATCTATTAGTGTCCTCTTTGATTTCTTTCACCAGTGTTTTATAGTTTTCTATATATAGGTCTTTAGTTTCTTTAGGTAGATATATTCCTAAGTATTTTATTCTTTCCGTTGCAATGGTGAATGGAATTGTTTCCTTAATTTCTCTTTCTGTTTTCTCATTATTAGTGTATAGGAATGCAAGGGATTTCTGTGTGTTGATTTTATATCCTGCAACTTTACTATGTTCATTGATTAACTTTAGTAATTTTCTGCTGGTGTCTTTAGGGTTTTGTACATAGACGATCATGTCATCTGCAAACAGTGAGAGTTTTACTTCTTCTTTTCCAATCTGGATTCCTTTTATTTCTTTTTCTGCTCTGATTGCTGTGGCCAAAACTTTCAAAACTATGTTGAATAGTAATGGTGAAAGTGGGCACCCTTGTCTTGTTCCTGACTTTAGAGGAAATGCTTTCAATTTTTCACCATTGAGGATAATGTTTGCTGTGGGTTTGTCATATATAGCTTTTATTATGTTGAGGTATGTTCCTTCTATTCCTGCTTTCTGGAGAGTTCTTATCATAAATGGATGTTGAATTTTGTCAAAGGCTTTCTCTGCATCTATTGAGATAATCATATGGTTTTTATTTTTCAATTTCTTAATGTGGTGTATAACATTGATTGATTTGTGGATATTGAAGAATCCTTGCATCCCTGGGATAAAGCCCACTTGGTCATGGTGTATGATCTTTTTAATGTGTTGTTGGATTCTGATTGCTAGAATTTTGTTAAGGATTTTTGCATCTATGTTCATCAGTGATATTGGCCTGTAGTTTTCTTTTTTTGTGGTATCTTTGTCAGGTTTTGGTATTAGGGTGATGGTGGCCTCATAAAATGAGTTTGGAAGTTTACCTTCCTCTGCAATTTTCTAGAAGAGTTTGAGTAGGATGGGTGTTAGCTTTTCTCTAAATTTTTGGTAGAATTCAGCTGGGAAGCCATCTGGACCTCGGCTTTTGTTTGCTGGAAGATTTTTGATTACAGTTTCAATTTCCATGCTTGTGACGGGTCTGTTAAGATTTTCTATTTCTTCCTGGTCCAGTTTTGGAAAGTTGTACTTTTCTAAGAATTTGTCCACTTCTTCCACGTTGTCCATTTTATTGGCATATAATTGTTGATAGTAGTCTCTTATGATCCTTTGTATTTCTGTGTTGTCTGTTGTGATCTCTCCATTTTCATTTCTAATTTTATTGATTTGATTTTTCTCCCTTTGTTTCTTGATGAGTCTGGCTAATGGTTTGTCAATTTTATTTATCCTTTCAAAGAACCAGCTTTTGGTTTTGTTGATTTTTGCTATGATCTCTTTTGTTTCTTTTGCATTTATTTCTGCCCTAATTTTTAAGATTTCTTTCCTTCTACTAACCCTGGGGTTCTTCATTTCTTCCTTTTCTAGTTGCTTTAGGTGTAGGATTAGGTTATTTATTTGACTTTTTTCTTGTTTCTTGAGATGTGCCTGTATTGCTATGAACTTTCCCCTTAGGACTGCTTTTAAAGTGTCCCACAAGTTTTGAGTTGCTGTGTTTTCATTTTCATTAGTTTCTATGCAAATTTTGATTTCTTTTTTGATTTCTTTTATTTGTTGGTTATTCAGCAGCGTGTTGTTCAGCCCCCATATGTTGGAATTTTTAATAGCTTTTCTCCTATAATTGAGATCTAATCTTACTGCACTGTGGTCAGAAAAGATGCTTGGAATGATTTCTATTGTTTTGAGTTTACCAAGGCTAGCTTTATGGCCCAGGATGTGATCTATCCTGGAGAAGGTTCCATGTGCACTTGAGAAAAAAGTGAAATTCATTATTTGGGGATGAAATGTCCTATAGATATCAATTAGGTCTAACTGGTCTATTGTATTGTTTAACGTTTGTGTTTCCTTGTTAATTTTCTGTTTAGTTGATCTATCCATAGGTGTGAGTGGGGTATTAAAGTCTCCCACTATTATTGTGTTATTGTTAATTTCTCCTTTCATACTTGTTAGCATTTGTCTTACATATTGTGGCGCTCCCGTGTTGGGTGCATATATATTTATAATTGTTATATCTTCTTCTTGGATTGATCCTTTGATCATTATGTAGTGACCATCTTTGTCTCTTTTCACAGCCTTTATTTTAAAGTCCATTTTATCTGATATAAGTATCGCTACTCCTGCTTTCTTTTGGTCCCTATTTGCATGGAAAATCTTTTTCCAGCCCTTCACTTTCAGTCTGTATGTGTCCCCTGTTTTGAGGTGGGTCTCTTGTAGACAACATATGTAGGGGTCTTGTTTTTGTATCCATTCAGCCAGTCTTTGTCTTTTGGTTGGGGCATTCAACCCATTTATATTTAAGGTAATTACTGATAAGTATGATCCCGTTGCCATTTACTTTATTGTTTTGGGTTCGAGTTTATACACCATTTTTGTGTTTCCTGTCTAGAGAATATCCTTTAGTATTTGTTGGAGAGCTGGTTTGGTGGTGCTGAATTCTCTCAGCTTTTGCTTGTCCGAGAAGCTTTTGATTTCTCCTTCATATTTGAATGAGATCCTTGCTGGGTACAATAATCTGGGCTGTAGGTTATTTTCTTTCATCACTTTAAGTATGTCTTGCCATTCCCTCCTGGCTTGAAGAGCTTCTATTGAAAGATCAGCTGTTATCCTTATAGGAATTCCCTTGTGTGTTATTTGTTGTTTTTCCCTTGCTGCTTTTAATATTTGTTCTTTGTGTTTTATCTTTGTTAATTTGATTAATATGTGTCTTGGGGTGTTTCACCTTGGGTTTATCCTGTTTGGGACTCTCTGGGTTTCTTGGACTTGGGTGATTATCTCCCTCCCCATTTTAGGGAAGTTTTCAACTATTATCTCTTCAAGTATTTTCTCATGGTCTTTCTTTTTGTCTTTTTCTTCTGGGACCCCTATGATTTGAATGTTGTAGCGTTTAATATTGTCCTGGAGGTCTCTGAGATTGTCCTCATTTCTTTTAATTCGTTTTTCTTTTATCCTCTCTGATACATTTATTTCTACCATTCTATCTTCTAATTCACTAATCCTATCTTCTGCCTCTGTTATTCTACTATTTGTTGCCTCCAGAGTGTTTTTAATTTCATTTATTGCATTATTCATTTTATATTGACTCTCTTTTATTTCTTCTAGGTCTTTGTTAAACCTTTCTTGCATCTTCTCAATCTTTGTCTCCAAGCTATTTATCTGTGATTCCATTTTGATTTCAAGATTTTGGATCAATTTCACTATCATTATTTGGAATTCTTTATCAGGTAGATTCCCTATCTCTTCCTCTTTTGTTTGGTTTGGTGCACATTTATCCTGTTTCTTTATCTGCTGGGTATTCCTCTGTCTCTTCATCTTGTTTAAATTGCTGAATTTGGGGTGTCCTTTCTGTATTCTGGCACTTTGTGGAGTTCTCTTTATTGTGGCGTTTCCTTGCTCTGTGTGGGTTTGTACAGGTGGCTTGTCAAGGTTCTTGGTTAGGGAAGCTTGTGTCGGTGTTCTGGTGGGTGGAGCGGTATTTCTTCTCTTTCCTTTCGAAGACTTGGGTTGCTTTTCTGGGTACCTGATGCCCTCTGCCAGCATTCAGTTGTTTTGTGGAATTTACTTGGCGTTTAAATGTTCTTTTGATGAATTTGTGGGGGAGAAAGTGTTCTCCCCGTCCTACTCCTCTGCCATATTAGCTCCTCCCTCTGGTTGGATCTTCTTGAAGTCCAAGGGACCTTCAAGAGTCTTCCCCAACACCACAATTCAAAAGCATCAATTCTCCAGTGATCAGCTTTCTTTATATTCTAAGTCTCACATCCATACATGACTACTGGAAAAAATCATAGATTTGACTAGATGGACCTTTGTTGGGAAAATAATGTCTCTGCTTTTTAATATGCTGTCTAGGATGGTCATAACTTTCCTTCCAAGCAGTAATAGTTTTTTAATTTCATGGCTGCAATCACCATTTGTAGTGATTTTGGAGCCCAGAAAAATAGTCTGCCACTGTTTCCCCATCTATTTGCCATGAAGTGATGGAACCAGATGACATGATCTGAGTTTTATGAATGTTGAGCTTTAAGCCAACTTTTTCACTCTCTTCTTTCACATTCATCAAGAGGCTCTTTAGTTCTTCTTCACTTTCTGCCATAGGGGTGGTGTCATCTGCATGTCTGAGGTTATTGATATTTCTCCCAGCAATCTTGATTCCAGCTTGTGCTTCATCAGCCCAGCGTTTCTCATGATGTATTCTGCATATAAGTTAAATAAGAGTGTGACAAGATATAGCCTGGACATACTCTGCTTCCTATTTGGAACCAGTCTGTTGTTCCATGTCCAGTTGTAACTGTTCCTTCCTGACCTGCATATAGGTTTCTCAAGAGGCATGTCAGGTGATCTGGTATTCCCATATCTTGAAGAATTTTCCACAGTTTGTTGTGATCCACACAGTCAAAGGCTTTGGCATAGTCAATAAAGCAGAATTAGATGTTCTTTCTGGACTCTCTTGCTTTTTCGATGATCCAACTGATGTTGGCAATTTGATTTCTGTTTATTTTGCCTTTTCTAAAACCAGCTTGAACATACAGAAGTTCAAAGTTCACATATTGTTGAAGCGTGGCTTGGAGAATTTGGGGCTCTATTTTCCTAGTGTGTGAGATGAGTGCAATTGTGTGGTAGTTTGAGCATTCTTTGGCATTGCCTTTCTTAGGGATTGGAATGAAAGCAACTTTTCCAGTGCTGTGGCCACTGCTGACTTTTCCAGATTTGCTGGCATAATGAGTGCAGCACTTTCACAGCATCATCTTCCAGAATTTGAAATACCTCAACTGGAATTCCATCACCTCCTTTAGCTTTGTTCGTAGTAATGCTTCCTAAGGCCCACTTGACTTCACTTTCCAGGATGTCTGGCTCTAGGTGAGTGATCACACCATTGTGGTTATCTGGGTCATGAAGACCTTTTTTGTACAGTTCTTCTGTATATTCTTGCCACCTCTTCTTAATATCTTCGGCTTCTGTTAGGTCCCTACCATTTCTGTCTTTTCCATGAAATTTTCCCTTGGTATCTCTCATTTTCTTGAAAAGATCTCTAGTCTCTCCCATTCTATTGTTTTCCTCTATTTCTTTGCATTGATTACTGAGGAAGGCTTTCTTATCTCTCCTTGTATTCTTTGGAATCTGCATTCATATGGGTATATCTTTCCTTTGCACCTTTGTCTTTTGCTTCTCTTTTTTTCAAAGCTATTTGTAAGGCCTCCTCAGAAAGTTATTTTGCTTTTTTTCATTTCTTTTTCTTGGGGATGGTCTTGATCCCTGTCTCCTGTATAATGTCATGAACCTCCATCCATAGTTCATCAGGCACTCTGTGTATCAGATCTAGTCCCTTGAATCTATTTCTCACTTCCACTGTATAATTGTAAGGGATTTGATTTAGGTCATACCTGAATGGCCTAGTGGTTTTCCCTACTTTCTTCAATTTCAGTCTGAATTTGGCAATAAGGAGTTCATTATCTGAGCCACAATTAGCTCCCAGTCTTGTTTTTGCTGACTGTATAGAGATTCTCCATCTTTGGCTGCAAAGAATATAATCAATCTGATTTCATTATTGAGCATCTAGTGATGTCCATGTGTAGAGTCTTCTACTGTGCTATTGGAACTGGAAGTTTGCTATGACCAGTGTGTTCTATTGGCAAAACTCTATTAGTCTTTGACCTGCTTCATTCTGTACTCCAAGGCCAAATTTGCCTTTTACTCTAGGTGTTTCTTGACTTTCTACTTTTGCATTCCAGTCCCCCGTAATGAAAAGGACATCGTTTTTGGGTGTTAGTTCTAAAAGGTCTTGTAGGTCTTCATAGAACTGTTCAACTTCAGCTTCTTCAGCGTTACTGGTTGGGGCATAGACTTGGATTACTGTGATACTGAATGGTTTGCCTTAGAAATGAACAGAGATCATTTTGTCGTTTTTGAGCTTGCATCCAAGTACTGCATTTCAGAGTCTTTTGTTGACTATGATAGCTACTCCATTCCTTCTAAGGGATTCCTGCCAACAGTAGTAGATATAATTGTCATCTGAGTTAAATTCACCCATTCCTGTCCATTTTAGTTCACTGATTCCTAGAATGTCAACGTTCACTCTTCCTATCCCCTGTTTGACCACTTCCAATTTGCCTTGGTTCATGGACCTAACATTCCAAGTTCCTATGCAATATTGCTCTTTATAGCATTGGACCTTGCTTCCATCACCAGTCACATCAATAACTGGGTGTTGTTTTTGTTTTGGCTCCATTTCTTCATTCCTTATGGAGTTATTTCTCCACTGATCTCCAGTAGCATATTGGGCATCTACCGTCATGCGGAGTTCATCTTCCGGTGTCCTATCTTTTTGCTTTTTCTTACTGTTCATGGGGTTCTCAAGGCAAGAATACTGCAGTGGTTTGCCATTTCCTTCTCCAGTGGACTGCATTTTGTCAGAACTCTCCACCATGACCCTTCCCTCTTGGGTGGCTGTACAGGGCATGGGCTCATAGTTTCGATGATTTAGACAAGGCTGTGGTCCATGTGATTAGATAGGTTAGGTTTCTGTGACTGTGGTTTTCACTGTGTCTGCTCTCTGATGGAGAAGTATAAGAGGCTTATGGAAGCTTCCTGATGGGGAGACTGACTGGTTGTAATGTGGGTCTTGTTCTGATGGGCTGGGCCAAGCTTGGTAAATCTATAATCTAATTTTCTGCTGATGCGTGGAGCTGTGTTACCTCCCTGCTATTTACCTGGGGCCAAACTATGGTGGATGTAATGAAGATAATGGTGACCCCCCTTTAAAGAATCCCATGCATGTACTGCTACACTCAGTGCCCCCAATCCTGCAGCAGGGCACCACCAACCCACGCCTCTGCTGTAGACTCCTGGACACTCACAGGCAAGTCTGGGTCAGTTTCCCGTGGGGTCACTGCTCTCTTCTCCTGGGGCCTGGTGCACAAGGTTCTGTTTGTGCCCTCCAAGAGTCTTTTTCCCAGCCCTGTGTAAGTTCTGGCACCTCTATGGTGGGGTTAATGGCAACCTAATACTCAGGACTGATCTTCTTTAGGATGGACTGGTTGGATCTCCTTGCAGTCCAAGGGACTCTCAAGAGTTTTCTTCAACACCACAGTTCAAAAGCATCAATTTTTCAGTGCTCAGCTTTCTTTATAGTCCAACTCTCACATCCATATATGAATACTGAAAAACCACAGTCTTGACTAGACTTTGTTGGCAAGGTAATGTCTCTGGTTTTTAATATGCTGTCTAGGTTGGTCATAACTTTCCTTCCAAGGAGTAAGCGTCTTTTAATTTAAAAGATTAAGGTTAAAACATTAAGCAGTTGTAATAATTTGGTCATACATATTGAGCAAATTATCTGATGTTTAAAAAGCAATTATCACTGGAAAGATTCTAGGAAGGGTAAACCGAAGGGGAAACATGAGGCAGTTTTTAATGGAACAAAAGAGATCCTCAAAACTCAGAAGTGACTTTCGGGTGGGGCCAAAGGCAAACAGTAAACAAATGTTCTTCTGCATCTTTGATTTAATTTCTGTGGAAAACATTAAGGTTTAGTAAAGCAAGAGTTAAGAAAATTGTGGAAATTTTGCTGGATATAATTTATAACACCATAACATTTTTTCAGGTTTTGGTAAGCTAAACGTCTGTTTAGTTAAGGTCTTAAATAGTGACCCATGGCACACTGAATAGGAAGGTCTTACACTTTTATTATAAGCCAATTCATATACTTTTTTAGAAATAAGTCATTATAAATTATAAAAGAATATTCAATAGAAATAAGCCTTTTGCTCCCCAGGGGACATTTATAGTATCTTTTATGACCTTAGGTTAACTGATTACATTTAGCAACTAATACTCTTTTGCCACCCCATGGATTGCAGCTTCCCAGGCTCCTCTGTCCATGGGATTTTCCAGGCAAGAGTACTGGAGTGGGTTGACACTTCCTTCTCCAGGGGATCTTCCCTACTCAGGGATTGAACCCGGGTCTCCCCCATTGCAGGTGGACGCTTTACCCTCTAAGCCATGCTGCTAAGTCACTTCAGTCATGTCTGACTCTGTGCAACCCCAGAGATGGCAGCCCACCAGGCTCCCCATTCCTGGGATTCTCCAGGCAAGAACACTGGAGTGGGTTGCCATTTCCTTCTCCAATGCATGAAAGTGAAAAGTGAAAGTGAAGTCACTTAGTCGTGTCCGACTCTTCGCGACCCCATGGACTGCAGCCCACTAGGCTCCTCCGTCCATGGGATTTTCCAGGCAAGAGTACTGGTGTGGGGTGCCATTGCCTTCTCCGCTCTAAGCCATGAGGGAAGCCCAATACTACTCTTTAATAAACCCTAATTCTGAACCTAATATTAGGAAAAATCAACCTAACATAATTTTCAGATTCTTTATCTATTGACTCTTGTGATTTCCATTTAACTTACTCTTGCATTCAGTCTAGTTCAGTTCAGTCACTCAGTCATCTCTGACTTCTTGTGACCCCATGGAGTGTAGGACACCAATCTTCCCTGTCCATCACCAACTCTCAAGAGTTTGCTCAAACTCAAGTCCACTGCGTCGGTGATGCCATCCAGCCATCTCATCCTCTGTTGTCCTCTTCTCTTCCTGCCTTCAATCTCTCCCAGCATCAGGGTCTTTTTCAATGAGTTAGTTATTCCCATAAGGTGGCCAGAGTATTGGAGTTTCAGCTTCAGCATCTGTCCTCCCAATGAATATTTAGGATTGATTTCCTTTCGGATGGACTGGTTGGATCTCCTTGCAGTCCAAGGGACTCTTGAGTCTTCTCCAACACCACAGTTCAAAAGCATCAATTCTTTCGCAATTCTCTCTTCATGGTGCAACTCCCACATCCATACATGACTAGCGGAAAAACCATAGTTTTGACTAGACGGACCTTTGTTGGCAAAGTAATGTCTCTGCTTTTCAATATTCTGTCTAGGTTGAACATAACTTTTCTTCCAAGCAGTAGGCTTCTTCTAATTTCATGGCTGCAGTCACCATCTGCAGTGATTTTGGAGCCCCCGAAAATAAAGTCTATCACTGTTCCCACTGTTTCCCCATCTATTTGCCATGAACTGATGGGACTGGATACCATGATCTTAGTTTTCTGAAGGTTGAGTTTTAAGCCAGCTTTTTAACTCTTCTCTTTCACTTTCATCAAGAGGCTCTTTAGTTCTTCTTCACTTTCTGCCATAAGGGTGATGTCATCTGCGTATCTGAGTTTATTGGTATTTCTCCCAGCAATCTTGATTCCAGCTTGTGCTTCATTCAGCTCAGCATTTTGCATGATGTACTCTGTATATAAGCTAAATAATCACAGTGACAATATACAGCCTTGACATACTCCTTTCCCAATTTGGAACCAGTCTGTTGTTCCATGTCCAGTTCTAACTGTTGCTCCTTGACCTGCATACAGCTGTCTCAGGAGGCAGGTCAGGTGGTCTTGTCTTCCCATCTCTTTCAGAATTTTCCACAGTTTGTTGTGATCCACACAGTTAAAAGTTTTGGTGTAGTCAATAAAGCAAAAGCGCATGTTTTTCTGAAACTTTCTTGATTTTTCGATAATCCAGTGGATGTTGGCAATTTGATCTTTGGCTCCTCTGCCTTTTCTAAATCTAGCTTGAATGTCTGGAAGTTCACAGTTCACATACTGTTGAAACCTGGCTTGGAGAATTTTGAGCATTACTTTGCTAGCATGTAATGTAACCACATATTGGTTAATGAACTGTATACCTTCCAATTTTAGCTCTTTGGGTTAGTAATAGGGAAAAGGTATAGTTTTAATAGCTTACCATGAACAGTGTCTGATTCATGATCTCTGAAGAAGATTTAGCTTTGGGACCAAGAAACAGGCTTGATCACTCGAGAGCTTTTGTGTAGCAGTGTTTTATTAAAGTATAACAAGAGACATGAAATTAAAAGGCGTTTACTCCTTGGAAGAAAAGTTATGACCAACCTAGGTAGCATAATTAAAAGCAGAGACATTACTTTGCCAACAAAGGCCCATCTAGTCAAGGCTATGGTTTTTCCAGTGGTTATGTATGGATGTGAGAGTTGGACTGTGAAGAAAGCTGAGCGCTGAAGAATTGATGCTTTTGAACTGTGGTGTTGGAAAAGACTCTTGAGAGTCCCTTGGAGTGCAAGGAGATCCAACCAGTCCATTCTGAAGGAGATCAGCCCTGGGATTTCTTTGGAAGGAATGATGCTAAAGCTGAAACTCCAGTACTTTGGCCACCTCACACGAAGAGTTGACTCATTGGACAAGACTCTGATGCTGGGAGGGATTGGGGGCAGGAGGAGAAGGGTACGACAGAGGATGAGATGGCTGGATGGCATCATTGACTTGATGGATGTGAGTCTGAGTGAACTCCGGGAGTTGGTGATGGACAGGGAGGCCTGGCGTGCTGCGATTCATGGGGTCGCAAAGAGTTGGACACGACTGAGCGACTTAACTGAACTGAACAAGGGACAGAGAAAGCTTCTGATATAGACATCAGAAGGGGGTCAGAGAGTGCCCCCCTTGCTAGTGTTAGCAAAGGAGTTGTATACTTTTTTAATTGGTTATTAACAATAAATGAAAAGAATGTCTCAAGGTTATTAAGGTCTTACTAGACCTGCTCCCACAATCTACATGTTAAGATGACAAGATTAGAACAAAGAATAGAAAGATTTTACCAGAGCTTCTCCCATAATATACATTCTAAGATAACAGGATTAGTCAGAAGGTTTTCAAGGAGGAGCAACTGTCCTCAAGCAGGATACATTGTTGTTATATAATCCTTAGTACAGAGTTTAAGCTGAGTTGTTTTGTTGTGTAATCATCAGCAACAGGCTTAAAGGGAAAAAAAAACCCAAAACATTTTATGTGACTAAGACTAAGGAATGCAGGAAATAAAAAAAAAAAAGATGTTTTTCCTTTCCTCCTCCTTGCCTGGCATGCTGTGATTCATGGGGTCGCAAAGAGCACTGAGCAACTTCACTTTCACTTTCTATACTTTAGTAACAAAGGTACTTTAGGTAAACTCAAAACCCAGAGGTTTACTGTGTTCATTCATTAGGTGTGAATATTAGCCTGTATTCAGCATCTTCAATTTTAAGATTAAATTCTAATGTATTATTAATGGAACTCATTCTAATTCTTGTAAATGATTTAGAACTACAAAAGTATACTTGGCTTTCTTAAAGCACTAACGTATGAATTTAAATACTATTGACATAAAACCATCAATACACATATTTCCCCTCTTGTTACTTTAGTTCTTGCTTGTCCGTTTATTCAAGTTCAAGAATTTTGTTACATTCATTTGCCAGCAGAATATAGCTTTAATATATCATTATGAACATCAGAAAGTGTTCATTTGCATGTGTTATTCTCCAGGGCTCAATAGTTGAGTGATCTTTTACTCGGATGACTTGTAGCAGTACTTTAAGATGTCACCTTCAGGCATGTACAAAGTACTAAAGGAAACTGGAGAACTAAAGCTCTTTCTGTTTTCTGCCATCTTCTTTGTTTCAGTTCAGTCCCTCAGTCATGTCTGATGCTTTGTATCCCCATGGAGTGCAGCTCGCCAGGCTTCCCTGTCCTTCACCGTCTCACGGAGCTTGCTCAAGCTCATGTCCACTGAGTCGGTGATGCCATCCAACCATCTTATTATTCCGTTTACCCTCCATCTTTCTCTCCCTTTGTACTCTCTTTCTTTGCTAATGGATTTTTTAAGTCTAGCTTTTATGTGGAATGATTTTTCTGACTTTTTTGCACTTATATTTAACTGAATACTGGAATTGGGCTTCTATTAACCCCTACATTTCATCTTGTGTTCCAGAATATTTCCTCTCCTTGACTAGTATGTAGAAGGTTGGCTATTTGAGTATTTTTCTTGGGGGTGGAGGGTAATATCTGCAAAACATTCTATGTCTTTCTTGTTGTATATAATATAGAAAACCCCATTTTGAGAGTAGAAAGATAACGAAATATTAACAGAGAGAAAACAACGTTTGCTCCTTATCTTTGCATATGCCCTTCGGGTTAGTATCTTACCTTACCTGAGCATAGATGTCACCATCTGTAGTACGTAAATGAGAACTTTATGGAATAGTTGTGTGACTACATGAAATAATGTGCCAAGAATCTAGCAGAGAGGCTGTGATACTGTAGCTGTACTTCCCCCAACCTAGAAGTTAACAGTTCTGGTCTAAATTAGTCTCACTCTACCTATAATTTCATCTCAGGCTCTTGCTTGCTCCCCTGAGTGAGATTCTTTCTACTTTGCATACCACTCCTAAAAGCTGAGTCAAGCTTACTTTCCCCTGGTTACCCTTCCATTAAGCTACTGCCCCTGAAATTGAGGTTTTCACTCCTCTTTTACAGAAAGCACTTTACATAATGAAGTGTGGCCATTCTACCACAATCCTTATGGCTTAAAACTACTTCCTACTGCTGCACCTCCTGTCGGCTTGTTGCCTTTTAATTCAAGATCTGACTGTTGATCACTGTTTTAAATCTCTGCCTGAAATATTTTTTCTGGCTGGACATTTTTCCAGTTAGTGTATTATAACCATTGTCTCCACTGAAGGTGCTTAAGAGAAAACATGGCTTCCCATGTATTTATTATAAAATGAATTGGGCCCCTCCCCCACACTCAGATGTTGAAGACTTCACATCCCTGATAAGACAGAACCTACGGAGGTAATAAATGTTAAGCGAGGTCATAATGGTGAGGACTGGTAGGACTGGTGTCCTTATAAGAGGAAGCAATGTCCTCCTGGACACAGAGAAGAAGCCATGTGAAGATACAGTGAAGACATATCTACAAGCCAGGAAGAACATGCCAGAAGCCAACTCTGACAGCAAACTTCATCTTGGATGTCTAGCCTCCAGAGCTGAGAGAAACAAATGCCTGTGAGTTAAGCCACCCAGTGCTGCTGTATTTTGTTATGGTAGCCCCGGCAGGCTAATACACATGTAGTCTAGGTTTCAGTTATTCTGCTATTTCAACCAAACCTAAGTACTTTTGCAGAGAAATAAAACAAGTAGCCCTTCGATCAGTTTACAATAATTATAGCATTTCATGAATCGATATTAACATAGGGACATTTGCTCATTTTTCACTGTGATAGAAGACTCTTGTCCTCAGGCAGATTACAGCCCTATACTTTATAGTGCCCGACTATTTATTATGGCTTAGAAATGTGAAACATTAAATACATTTGTGGAAACTGAGACATGCTATTGATTGAATTCACTAAAATAATTTCTTCAATATAGTTATTATTGTATATAACTAGTGAAATAGTCTAGCAGTTATCCCCATATGCAAACTTTTTTTTTTTTTTTTTTGGCAAGCAGACAAATGAAAGTTGGCATATGTAGGTATTCCCATGTTGTCTGCCTATCAATCGGCAATCTGTATTCATGTAAAACATATTATGGGTTAACTCCAGGTTAAATTATTACAATGTCTCACAATAAATATTTTTAAAATTGAAATGTACTTAGTACAGTGCTTTCGGAGAAGGCAATGGCACCCCACTCCAGTACTCTTGCCTGGAAAATCCCATGGATGGAGGAGCCTGGTGGGCCGCAGTCCATGGGGTCGCTAAGAGTCAGACAAGACTCAGCAACTTCGCTTTCACTTTTCATTTTCCTGCATTGGAGAAGGCAATGGCAACCCACTCCAGTGTTCTTGCCTGGAGAATCTCAGGGACGGGGGAGCCTTGTGGGCTGCCGTCTATGGGGTGGCACAGAGTCGGACACGACTGAAGCGACTTAGCAGCAGCAGCAGCAGTACAGTGCTTCAAATTCAGTGTTTCCAATAAAAATGGCAAAGCTCATGATTTTCAGGGTGTTCCCCTATATTCTTAGCTTCTGGATTTGTCTGTGATCTTCCTGTTTATATCTGTGTGTGTGTCTGTGGCCAGTGATGTTGGACTCTCTGTGACCTCACTGACTATAGCCCACCAGGCTCCTCTGTCCATGGGATTTTCCTGACAAGAATACTGGAGTGGGTTGCCATTGCCTTCTGCAGGGGTTTATATCTAAGTGTATGCAAAATACAAAATTACAGAAAATGCACTTTCACTATAATTTGTGTTTTTATTCAATGTAAAGAAATATTTGAGTAAATATTTTCATCTACGCTTTTTTGTCATTTGAGTTCTACAATGAGATATTTCCTTAAACTTTTTTTTCTTATAATATTTGGGCATTGTTACACAAAAACACTGATGTTTCTACTTTTGCCAACATTGTTTTGTAAACTCTGAAAATCTTCCATAAAATTTACATGAAAATAGTCTATTTTTCTTCCCTATGTGCATATTATGCTTATGTTACAAATATTTTGGGAAGGGATAGCCAATGAAGTATTTTGGGAAAAACTAGAAGGTGATCAAATATAAAATGGTTATAAAGGGACATAACAACTTTGTAAATGCGGGTATAGTAAAATTCACATGTTTATTGCTTCATTCCCAAAGTGGGGGGAGCTTCTAATATAGGTAGGATCATATCAAAATGATTTGATTATACTTGACTATGTTTCAATTGATGGTTTTGGAAATAAGAGAGGGATACAATGTCCTATGGACTCAGCCATGTCTTAGGTTGTGATGGATCCACAGCTGCTTCAAAAGGTACAGGGCCTCGGTGTGCATTCCTCATGGCTCCATTTTTTCCTAGCTGAGACCCTGGGGAAGGAACTTAAATTTTGCAAGGTGCATCATCAAATCTAATATGGTATAACTATAGTATTTACTGCATAGAAATGAATAAGAATTTTTTTAAAAGTCAATGAGTAAAAACCATTGAGGAATATCTGACACCCTCACCATTAACTTGTTATAGACACTAATTTCTTCCACTCTTTCTGTTGAAACAAAACAAAACAAAAAACATTCTATCCCAAGCAGTAAGAGCTCAGCTTTAAGAGTCTTCTCTGTTAGGCTTCCCTGGTGGCTTAGATGGTAAAGAATCTGCCTGCAATTCAGGACACCCAAGTTCAATCCCTGGGTCGGGAAGATCCCCTGAAGAAGGGCATGGCAACCCATTCCATTATTCTTTCCTGGAAAATTCCATGGACAGAAGAGCCTGGTGGGCTACAATCTATGGGGCAGCAGAGAGTCAGACATGACTGAGCAGCTAACACTTTCTCAGGTTTAGAACCTGGATCAGATCTCATGTCAGCATCCTCTTTCTCTGTCAGATTCTAAGAGGTATTTGAAAATACTAAAACCAGTAAGACCTGTTCCGAGGTCATTGTTCCTTTCTTAAGTTTTAGTAACAATGCCAATTCAGAGCAATTCCAAAGTAAAGTATGGTAGGGGCTTGTGCTGTCAGCCTGAATCTATGGTGATATGTACAACTTGATAATCAAGGTGTTGAAACAGCTTGGCAAATATCACTTAGGCCCTTCACGCCTGGTAGGCAGAATAACCACCTCAATTTTTCAAGGTGATTAAGCTGATTAAGGAAGAACACTGTGATTCTTCATTCATCTATCTCCACTTAATCAGATGGAAAGGTCTCTACCACAGATGAAGGAATTTAAGTGTTGTAACTTAATGTGTCTCTTCACTTTCTTTCCCCTCAACCCCCCCACCACAGCCAGGACCCCTTCTAAGAGAGCCAGACGGTTAACAGAACACTAATTCAAAGCCCCTCATTTCAGAGGTGAGACATTTCCCTCTTTCTTTTTAATTGAAAACATTTAACAGACTTTCTAGGAAATAAACGCTAGAGCACTAACCTCTGAATGCCATTTAATCACTTGTTTCAATCAATTCACATGTTTATTCATGAGAATTGCTCTACCTGTTAAGTGTTGAATTAAAAGGATTGGAGGGGAGGAAGACACCATTAGGAAAACACCCAGAAAGTAGTGTTACCTGAAACATTTATGAACATCTATTGCAAACACTCTTAAAACCTGGTGAATTGCATTTTAATTATTTTTGTAAATGTATTAAAGTTAAGGAGCATTTGGAAAGCAGTCATCTAGAATTGAGGAGGTATAAATTAATCACATGGTTATATTGAATATTCAGAAATCCTTAATGGAGCAATAATAATTGTCAAGCAACATTAGAACTTCTTGGCACATACTTGGGGATGCTTAGAGCATATTTTCACACTGAGGAAATGTTTACTTTACCCAGCAGCCTATTTCCCCCAATAGAAACACAATAAAAATTCAAACACAATAAATCATTCCCAAGGTACAGAGATTCAAATGCCACAAGTGCTTTGATTCACTTTGCTTCAAGGGTAGAATTTATAAATTGAAGAACTTTTACATTTGTTAGAACATAGCACTCTGGAAATGAGGAAAGCAAAGCAAATTGGATTCTGGGATCTTATTTGTGTGTCACTCAGCATTACCCTTGGCAGTGAGTCACTGGCATAAACAGTGGGGGCAGAACCATTTCACCTCTACAGCCAGCAGGAGACCCTCAGAGAGAGTCAGGCTCAGAAAGGATCTCAAAGGGCCCCCAGAACTTGCCTCTACCTTTTTGAAAGGGAAAAATGAATTTGAGAGATGAAGTTAATTAATTCTGGCTTCAGACCCTGATGCTGGGAAAGATTGAGGGCAGGAGGAGAAGGGGACGACAGAGGATGAGATGGTTGGATGGCATCACCGACACGATGGACACGGGTTTGGGTGGACTCCAGTAGTTGGTAATGGACAGGGAGGCCTGGCATGCTGCGGTTCATGGGGTTGCAGAGAGTTGGACATGACTGAGCGACTGAACAGTCAAAACAAACCAAGAAGAAAACAGGTTTCCTGATTTCCAGCACAGTTTGTTCCTCTTCACCATTCCAAAAAAACAACGAAGATCATTGTGCATGTGTACACTTTTTTTTTTTTTTTCACCAGTAATGAATGAATCACACACATTGGATTAATTTGTGTTACACTTTCTACTTTTTTTATACTATTGAATCCTATAAACATTTTGCCTGTTTAAAGAACATCTGTTATCACAAGGTCTTTTCTTTTTCACTTTTATTTTCCTCATCTCTTCAGTAAACTGCTGAAGTAAATAAAGAGCTAGTGCCACTGACATTGTTACTCAGTTTGGACCCTGTTTGTTTGGAAATGCTGAGCTGTGCCTAACTCCTAAGATGTCAAAGTATTTATAGAACACTCCCTGCTCTACTTAACAAATCATTTGTTTCTCATGTACTGTGGTTGCTACCATCAAACTTCTGTATCACCTTTATGGAAACTCAAGATGCTACAAAAAGTTGCAGCAGCATAAATGAAGTTGTAGAATGACAGATCTTCCAGATAAGAAACGTTGCTTGTATTCTGCATCCTTCACTCTACTTAAGATTTTCATGAAGGAAAACTATCTATAAGCTAAGTCTGTGGATTTTCTTTTCATCCTCTTCACTTGACTTTTATGCAGAGAAGTAGATTTTAATTTTGATGGATTCAAATTTATCAGGGTTGATGGAACATGCTTTTGGTGTCAAGTCACAGAACATTTTGCCTAAGATTGGATCCTGAACATTTTTTCCTAGTGTGTGTGTGTGTGTGTGTGTGTGTGTGTGTATGTTGACCTCAGGTTTTCTATTTACAAATTTATTTTTTGTTTATACTGTAAGGTTTAGGTCAAGCTTCATTTTCCAGTTGTTTTTTTTTAAACTATAAGAATGCTATTGATTTTAATGTTTTGTATTCACGATATTTTTTTAGGCCTAAGAGTTTATATGTAAATTCTTTTGGATTTTCAATATACACACCACATTATAAGAAAAAAGGTAGTTTTTCCCACCTTCTTAATTCTTGTACCTCTTCTATTTTCCTATTGCTTTGCTAGAATCTTCAACAGAATACTGACTAGAAACAGAAATGGCAGATGTCCATGTGGGTCCTTTCCTGCCTTTAAGAATTTTTCTTACATTTTATTATTAATCATTATAATATAGGTTTTTATAGATAAAGCAATTCTCTTTTACTAGTCTATAAAAAATCTGTTTTGAATATTTATTGGATTTTATCAAATATTGTCTGTGTATAGTAAACTTCAGGAGTTGGTGATGGACAGGGAGGCCTGGTGTGCTACAGTCCATGGGGTCGCAAAGAGTCGGACACAACTGAGTGACTGAACTTAACTGAACTGATGGAACAGATATGGTTCCATTCCTTTAATCTGTTAAGGGATTTTCTATGATGATTCATTTTTGCCACTCAAGAACAAATCTCTCTTGCTTTTATTTTCTATTCCTATATACACACATACACACACATACATATATTTAGGATACTGTTAAAGCCTGTTTAATAAAGATCTGAGTGGCAAACTCTTAAATATCATATATTTGAAAATATCTTTTTTTGGCTTAATCTCATAAAGTGCTTAGCTGGGTATACAATTTGATTGGTTTTTTTCTTTCCCTAAGCCCACTGAAGATATTGATCCTTCATTTTCTGCTACTGGTGAAAGATCCATAGTTACAAGTCTACTGCCATCAAAATGAAAATATTCTGTCCTTCCTTTCTGGCAGCTATTCAGATTCAATTTCCAAAATTTCTGATTGGTCTTATTCTATATTTATCTGTCCATTTGGTTTTTCTTACTCATATTTTCTTACTCTTATATTTTAAATTATAAAATTATTTTAACTTTGAGCATACTAGGCATCCTTAATTTTAAGTCTTTGTTAGATTCTTTCACATAATTAAATTCACTGGCAGTAAATCCATATTTGAAATAATGATTTTTATAAAATTTTTACTTACAAGTTTGATTTTGTAGTAGACATTTTTATTATTCTCTCTCTATTCCTCTTTATCCATCCTTTCTCCCTAACAAATGTATCAGTACCTTCACCTCGCCCTTTGGGTACCCAGCTAACTAGTCTGGTGAACAAGCTGTCACTCCATTTCCAACCTCCCTAACTTCATGTTTTTCAACAAAGAATCAGGACTGGAATGTTTCAGTTCCCTCCAAGTCCACAGGAGGTGAGCCACAATATGCCATTACCAGTTTCCACCCCAAGTGTCTGGACAGCTTCTCAATCACCACTTTGTTACTTTTCTAATTCATGGAGGTTTTCTGTTTGGTTTGTTTGTGTTTTTATAATCCAGCTATGTCTTTGCTTTCTCCCTTCAGATTTTATAAAATTTTGCTACATACTAGATCCAAAAAAGTCCATCAAAACATACTTGACATCTTGCCCTGCATACTCCTATGCTGTCTTTAGCTCACTCTAATTAGGCTTTCATCTTCGCAGGAAACTTCTTGGCAGAGTCACCAGTAAAACATCCATCCTGACAAATCTAATGGTCAGTTTTCATCTCAGCAGTAGCTGACAGAAGTGATCATTTTCTACTTGCTGATGTATTTCTTTCCTTGTTTTTCAGGATAGTCTATCCTTCTTATTTATCTCTGAGTGAATGGCCTAGATGCAATTTCCTTGCCTGGCTCAACTTTCTATTGAATTTTAATAATTGGAGTATCCCAGTGCTCCTCAGATATGTTTCCTCTTTCTCTGTAATTACCTATGTTATCCCATAGAGCCATGAATTTTCTATATATACATATAATATATAAATATAGTATATATTAAATAATGCATACTATATATACTATAATGTACAATTCTAAAATAAATTATATAATACAGTGTGTGTATATAAACACACACATATAATATATTCTGTCAATATTATATCCTTATTTTTTCTCCTCTTACCTCTTGAATAATTTATACACTATTTGTTTCTGCATATCCACTTTAACATCCAACAGTCATCCCACACAAAAACCACTGAAACTAATAAATGAATCCAGCAAGGTAGCAGGATACAAGATCCATATATAGAAATCTGCTGTGTTTCTTTACACTGTCAATGAAATATCAGAGAATGTTAACAAAAACTCCTGTTTAAAAGCATGTCAAATAGATACCTAGGAATCAACCTAACCAAGGAGGTGAAGGATCTATATGCTAAGAACTATAAAACATTGATGAAATCAACTAAAGATGATAGCAAGAAACGGAAAGATATTACACAGCCTTGGATTGGAAGAATTAATACTGTTCAAATGGCTAGCTATACTTACCACAGCAACCTATGCATTTAATGTGATCCCTATGAGGTTACCCCATGACATTATCCACAGAGCTAGAAAATATAATCCTAAAATTCATATGTACACTCGAAAGACTCAGAATTGCCAAAGTGATTGTGAGGAAAAAAGAACTAAGCTGGAGGCATAACTCTCCCAGAGTGTACATACTACAAAGCTACAGTAATGACAACAGTGTGGTATTGTCACAAAAACAGATATATGGATCAATGCAACAGAATAGAGATCTCAGAAATAAACCCATATGTGTATGGTTAATAATCTTCAACAAACGGGCAAAAATATACAATAGAGAAAAGACAGTCTCTTCAGCAAGAGGTGTTGGGAAAGATGGACAGACTCACATAAAATAGTGAAGGTAGAATATTCCCTCACATCATACATAAAAATAAATTCAAAATGCCTTAAACACTAGTATATAAGACATGACACCCCAAAACTCCTAGAAGAGAACATAGGTTAAATATTATCAGACATGTATTATAGTTAAGGTTTTTTTAAATCAGTCTCCCAAGGCAAAAGAAAGAAAAACAAAACTAAACAAATGGGACATAATTAAACTTAGAAGCTTTGGAAAGCAAAGGAAACCATCAACAAAAATGAAAACACAACCTACAGAATGGGATAAACGTTTTGCAAATGATGAGACTGACAAAGGCTTTATTTCCAAAATGTACAGACAGCTCATACCACTCAATATCCAAAAAACAAACCAATCAGAAAGTGTGCAGAGGACCTAAATAGACAGTTCCCCAACGAAGACATACAGATGGTTGCCAACAGGAACATGAAAAGATGTTCCATGTCCCTCATTATTAAAGAAGTGCAAATCAAAACTACAATGACGTTTCACCACATACCAGTCTGATTGGCCATCTTCAAAAAGTCTACAAATTTGCTGAAAAGAATGCAGAGAAAACAGAAACCTTTGTTGGTGGGAATGTAAATTGGTGCAGCCACTAAGGCGAATAGTATGCTGCTGCTGCTGCTGCTAAGTCGCTTCAGTCGTGTCCGACTCTGTGCGACCCCATAGACGGCAGCCCACCAGGCTCCCCTGTCCCAGACATTTCTTAAAAATTAAAAATAGAGTTATCATAGGATAGAGCAATCCCACTCCTGGGTATATATATAGAAAAATGAAAGCTCTAATTTGAAAAGATACATGTACCTCAATGTCATAGCAGTGCTGCTTACAATAGCCAACACATAGAAGCAATGTAAGTGTCCATCGAGAGATGAATGAATAAAGATGTGGCATCCGGTCCCATCACTTCATGGGAAATAGATGGGGAAACAGTGGAAGCAGTGTCAGACTTTATTTTTCTGGGCTCCAAAATCACTACAGATGGTGACTGCAGCCGTGAAATTAAAAGGCGCTTACTCCTTGGAAGGAAAGTTATGACCAACCTAGATAGCATATTGAAAAGCAGAGACATTACTTTGCCAGCAAAGGTCCGTCTAGTCAAGGCTATGGTTTTTCCTGTGGTCATGTATGGATGTGAGAGTTGGACTGTGAAGAAGGCTGAGTGCTGAAGAATTGATGCTTTTGAACTGTGGTGTTGGAGAAGACCCTTGAGAGTCCCTTGGACTGCAAGGAGATCCAACCACTCCATTCTGAAGGAGATCAGCCCTGGGATTTCTTTGGAGGGAATGATGCTGAAGCTGAAACTCCAGTACTTTGGCCACCTCATGCGAAGAGTTGACTCATTGGAAAAGACCCTGATGCTGGGAGGGATTGGGGGCAAGAGGAGAAGGGGATGACAGAGGATGAGATGGCTGGATGGCATCACTGACTCGATGGACGTGAGTCTGAGTGAACTCTGGGAGTTGGTGATGGACAGGGAGGCCTGGCGCGCTGCGATTCATGGGGTCGCAAAGAGTTGGACACGACTGAGCGACTGATCTGATCTGATCTGATGTATGTATATGTGTGTGCATTGTGTGTGTGTATATACATGTGGGTGTTAAGTCACTTCAGTCGTGTCTGACTCTGTAACCCTATGGACTACATATAGCCCACCAGGTTCCTCTGTCCATGGGATTCTCCAGGCAAGAATACTGGAATCTCTTATATCTTGCATCTTCATAATTTGTGTCTTTAATAACTTGCGTCTCTTAAATGTCCTGCATTGGCTGATGGGTTCTGTGGATTTACCTTAAGTATGACAGAAACTTCTTGGATAGTTTTAAATAGGAGTATGATGTAATATGATTTCTGTGGCTGCTAGATAAGAGATAGAGTATAGGGGACAACGGTGGAATCAGGGAGGCCGGTTAGGACGCTACTGTAGGAAGCTAAACAGAAGACAATGATGTGGACTAGAATGTTAGGTCAAAAGTCATGTTTTAACCATATTAGGCTTAGATGACTTTCAATTTTTTTCTTTATTTAACTAGAATTGATCTATGATATTGTGTTAGTTTCAGCTGTCGAAACCTGACTATTGTGTTAGGTGTACAACTTCAGATTCTTTTCCATTATAGGCTATTACAAGATATTGAATATAGTTCCCTTTGCTATATAGTAGGTCATTGGTTATTTTATATATGTGTGTGTGTGTGTGTGTATAGCATTATATGTGTGTGTGTGTATATATACACACCATATATATAGCATGTATTTTTTAATCCCAAACTCCTAATTTATTCATCCCCACCTCTTTCCCCTTTGGTAACTGTGTGTGTTCTATCTCTATGAGTCTGTTTCTGTTTTACAAATACGTTGACTTGTGTTTTTTTTTTTTTATTTTAGATTTCATATATAAATGATTTTTAATATTTGTCTTTCTCTGCCTGACTTACTTCACTTAGTATAATAATCTTAGGTTCATCCAGGTTGCTGCAAATGGCAATATTTCATTCTTTTTTATGGTAGAATAATAATCCATTATATGTGTGTATGTGTGTGTGTGTGTGTGTGTGTGTGTGCATGTACATATATACACCATGCCTGCCAGTGCAAGAGATATGAGAGAAATGGGTTTGATCCCTAGGTCAGGAAGATCCCCTGGAGGAGGGCATGGCAATCCACTCCAGTATTCTTGTGTGGAGAATCCCATGTACAGAAGAACCTGGCGGGCTACAGTCCATAGTGTCGCAGTGAGTCAGACATGACTGAAGTGACTCAGCATGCACGCACACTTACAATGGCCCTAGAAGACTTAACAGGTCTCACCACTATCATCAGAGAATTCATTCCAACAGTCTTGGCATTCTTATTACCTTTTAGAATATTACCCTGGACTAATAATGTTTCTTTTCCAAATCTTTGCCTAGTTCTTTTTGTACATCATTCAGTTACTGTTTAATTGCTACCCCTTGCAAAGGTCGTCTGTAACCACCCTAGTTAAAATACTCTCCTGTCACTCCTTTGTCCTTAAATTTCTTTTTCAGTTTCTTGGATATTCTTTTTCTGGAATTCTTGAAGTATAACTGACAAAATTGTAAGGTATTTTAAGTATATATCATGATTATTTGATAACATATATATTGTAAAAGAATTGTCACCTAGTTAACATACCCATACACATGTGTGTGTATGTTAAAACTTAAGTTCTACTCTCCTAGAAAATTTCCATTATACAATAGTGTTATCAACTATATCCATTATTGTATAAATTAGATTTTCAAACCTTATTCACTTCACTATTCTTTTATAAAGCCTCAATTATTAGTGGATATTTTAATATTTATTGTTTAAATAAATTAAGCAAAAAATATTTACTTGTTTCTTGTCTATCTCACCCACTTGCATTCAAGTTCCCTGAAGGTAGGTATTTGATTTCTCTTATTCACAACAGTTAACCCTGACATCTAGAAGAGTGTCTAGTACTTAAGAGACATTCAATAAATATCTGCAGAATTAATAAATTACAGCATTCCACCAATGATTAGGAATCTAATTAGACTGACACAACTCCTATACAAAGGAAATGGTATATAGTATATTTTTATATCTGGCAATCAAAACCATAGAGAAATAAATATTTTTCAACTTTTCCCATTAAATTTCCTTTACTTGAACTCTAAGAGCACAAACAATACCATACAAAATGTTAGCTGTCAAGGCATTTCACAAAATAGTGGCTAAGTCACCCTTTGATTCCTTTTGACCTGTGCATTTTGGATTTCCAGCATTTCCATTCCCAGTGGCTGGATGTATGGAAAATCTTTACACCTCTAAATTCAAATTCATTCTAAATGAATGATCTTGCCTCTCCTTTGAGAGCTATGTCTAATAAAGCCTAAAATTTGAAAGACTATTAATTCTCTGAATTATTTGTTGTGATAAGCAATATTCCATTGAAGGTCCTCTGACATGTCTTTAATATATTCTAAACTCTTAATATTTTTTAAAAGCCATTGAATTGTCCTCTTTTAACTGGTAAACATCACTGATTATAAATTACATCATAATAAAGCTGTTAAAATAGCAAAATAAATAACACAACACTGAATTTTAAAATGTGATACTGGAAAGGCACACCATATTATGGAGAAAAATGACTCAAACATCAAGATATATATTTGATGATAAAATTACTAGACATTAAAAATAAAGGAATAATTCTTTGAGCACCCATTCAGGAAAAAATAACTGCTTTACAATGGATCAAATATCAGACTGGTAACAGGTTTCTTAACAGCAACATCTATGAAAGAGCAAAGCAGCAACTACAAAGCACTCAGTGTAGTGTCCATGTTCTCTCCACCAAACCGTAGATCATTTATTAGCTTTCCTAAATCCACTGCTATCAAAACTGGTATTCTAGATAAACCTCAATGAATTTAGGGTCTTCTAATAATATTAAGGTAATAGATGCAGAGGATACCTGTGTTACTAAGAGCAGACCCAAGGGCCAAATGACCTCCTACCACTGTGGACAGACAGACCCTGGATTTTTCATTTGTTGAATCCATCTCAGACAATATCTGAGTTGTCTGAGTCAACCTTTCCAGTTAGATTTATTATTTATTTTATAATGTAACAAACATTTCTGAGCTTGTCATTGTATCTTCTAAATGAATTATTTATTTCTTTAAAAGATTATAGCAACTTTCCTAACAATTAAAATAAATTTTTGTCTCTTGGGAGCATTCAAAATACGTATCTACTATATAAGGCAGTTTGAAAAACAAACCACCTTCTATCTTACTTTGTTAAATTTTGTATTATATTGAGATCATGTAGAGTAGAACAGTCAACTCTAAACTGCTCACTAAAATCACTTAGAAATCATTTTCTAGAAAAATAGTAAGAATCCAGGCTTTTTTTTTTTTCCCCCACAGAAGTAGAGTCATGTTATGCATTCCAGATATCAAGGGACCTTAGAGATTATGTCATCTAAACTTTTCATTGTCCAAGTGAGTGAATTTGGCCCCTTGGAGAATTAATGACAATCACATAATTGTAGGGCTGGGACCAGATTCTAGGATTTTGGTTGTCTCATTTAACATTCCTTATATAACCTCCTTTCTTGTTTAGATCTGTACTTGTAAACATTTCCTTATTGTATTCATTTCACAGATATGCACCACTCTGTCCTAGCTAGTCTTTGCAATTCAGGAAATGTGAGGTAAAGAAGACAGGTAAGATCCATGTCCTCTGGGAGTCACTATTTCTTGATCACACATGGCTTTTGCAAAGATTCACTGAAAGACCCACCCATGACTCTTCAGTGCACCATTATCTTCCCAAGCTCCACTTTCTTCAGAGACCCAGGGCATTCCTATTCTGAGCTATAAGCCTGAGGCAAATTCTTCGGGAAGCCTTCCCTGCATCCCTCACTGCCCCAGTCTGGGCTACATGCCCTTGCTTTGTGCTTCCTTAGCACAGTATGCTTACCTCTGTCAGAGCATCACAACTTGGAAAGGTGTTCGTCTACGTCCTTGTTATTCCTTCCTCTTAAACTATGGCCTCCTTGAGGCCTCCTAGTGCTCTGTTTGTTCCAATATCTCTAGTATCTGCATAGTACCTGGAACAGAATGAATGCTCACTAAATATTTGCTGTTGTCTAAATTGAGAATGACTGCATAAACATAAGGTCTTATATGAACCATTTACATCTCACTGTCAATGAGTTTAAAGAAATTAATTTCTCCTGGTAGAGTTGCTATGCTGCATGCTTAGTTGCTCAGTTGTGTCCGACTCTTTGTGACCCCATGGACAGTAGCCCACTAGACTTCTCTGTCTATGGGGATTCTCCAGGACAGAACACTGTGCTCTCTTCCAGGGAATCTTCCCAACCCAGGAATTGAACCCAGGTCTCCCACATTGCAGGCAGATTCTTTACCATCTAAGCCACCAGGAAGGCCCCAAGATACTGGAGTGGGTAGCCTATCCCTTCTCCAAGGGAACTTCCCTACCCAGTAATTGCAGGAGAGCCGGGGTCTCCTGCATTGCAGGTGGATTCTTTACTAGCTGAGCTACCAGGGAAGCCCCTCTGGTAGGATTACTTGTACCTTACTAGCTCCAAACTAATCATTAATAAATAATGTTGAAAATATCCAATGTACTTCTAGGACTACAGTTGACCTTGGAACAACACAAGTTTCAACTGTGGTGAGTACACTTACAGGGGATTGTGTGTGTGTGTGATAGTAAACACTACAGTAACAACAACAACAACGGGGCTTTCCTGGTGGCTCTGTGGTAAAGAATCTGCCTGCCAGTGCAGGAGACACGTTCGCTCTCTGAATCAGAGGGATCACATGGAGAAGGAAATGGCAACCCGTTCCAGCATTCTTTCCCGGGAAATCTCATGGACAGAGAAGCCTGGCAGGCTACAGTTTCCATGGGGGTCACAAAGATTCAGATGCAACTCAGTGACTAAACAGAAACAAACACACTATAGTTACTATGCTATAGTAACTATGCGGTTGAATATAGTAACTATAGTAACTATAACATAGTAACAATAGTATAATATAGTTACTATAGTAACTATAATATAGTAACTATATGGTTGAATCCATGGATGCTGGATCACAAATAATGAGAAATCATGGATATAGATGAACCACATATATATAGAGGGCTGATCGTAAGTTATACTATATTGCTACTGTTTAGAGGGTGGGTGCTCATAAAACCCATGCTATTCAAGGGTCAGCTGATGTCATGTACTCTGTACACGTCTCTCAGCAATGGACAGCTCATATATACACAACCCTCTCATCTGACCAACTAGGATAAAATGCTGATGCTGGAATTTTAACACACAAGAGATAGGCTTGATCAAACTTCTGATAAAATTACTCTGGTTTTCTGTTAAATGCCAAGCTGATTTAAAAATTGCCACATGATGACTTGCAGCTAAAGAAATCCATGATTTAGAACTTGGATGCTTGCCAGAAGGTATTTTTCAGAGTTGAACTCTTGTCTGTGATTAAGGGACAAAGGTCTGCGGTCTACTTTCAGAAACAGAAAACCGTAACAACAAAATCCTCAATGAAATAAAAAACTCTACACATTCCAGTTTAGTTATTACACAGGCCAATTTATAATTCTTTCTCAGCTGGAATCTGATATCGTAGAGTCAATAGACTCATTCAGATCTAAACTTTTATCTTTTTACTGGGGCATGCTCTCTAATTGAACACTGCTTATACTTTGTGCTGGGAATGGGAAAACACTCCAGGATGTCTCTGCATTAAAGGAAGCTATGGGGGTTGTACAACATAATTGTCTTTGAGTTGTATTACAAATAACTCCACAGGAGACACTAAAATTGGCCTACTATCTAAATACTAAGAAAAAGAATGTCAATACTCAATCTAGTATTTGAGGCAATGATATTATTTGGTCTTTTCATGAAAAAAAAAAATCATCATTTTCTCAAACAAGTGAACGCATTATTTATAATACAACATACTTTCTTCATTTTTCTCCATCATTAAGCATTAGGTGTTGTTCCAATTATTAGCAGAAATAGACCCGTGACCTTCTTGCTGGGGTTCACATGAATATCATTCAGAGTAATTCTAAATCAGAGGAATAGTTTTTTGAAAGTTAATCTTGTTTCCTCCTTTTCTTCAGGAATTTCAGGTTGAACACATCAGGCTCCCATCTGGTCACTAAGATGTTTAAGGCCACTTTCAACACTATACTGGTCAGTCTCCTTTCAATATCACAAGTGGAATTATGGGAAAGCATATAAACACACTGCTGCTGCTAAGTCGCTTCAGTCGTGTCCGACTCTGTGCGACCCCACAGACGGCAGCCCACCAGGCTCCCCTGTCCCTGGGATTCTCCAGGCAAGAACACTGGAGTGGGTTGCCATTTCCTTCTCCAGTGCATGAAAGCAAAAAGTGAAAATGAAGTTGCTCAGTCGTGCCCGACTCTTAGCAACCCCATGGACTTCAGCCTACCAGGCTCCCCGTCCATGGGATTTTCCAGGCAAGAGTACTGCAGTGGGGTGCCATTGCCTTCAAGGTGTAATTAAAGTAAATCTATCCTGATGATGAAGAAATATTTTTAATGTAATTTTACTTATATTGGAGTATACTTGATTTACAATGTTGTATTAGGTTCAGGTATACAGCAAAGTGATTCATTTATACCTATACATATATCCATTATTTTTCAGATTTTTTTTTCCCATTTAGGTTGCCACATAATATTGAGTAGAGATCCCTGTGCCATACTGTAAGTCTTGTTGATTGTCTATTTTATATATTAGTGTGTATATATTAAACCCAAACTCCTAACATTGTAAATCAATTGTACTCTAATATACAATAAAAATTAAATTTAAGAAAATAATAATTTATCTAGAATGGAATTTAACATTAGAAAGATTAGGATTAAATCCCTATTCTTCTACATATTAGTTGTATTACTGATTTAAGGCTCAGCTTAAGCATAAACAATTTTGCATTTTAAATATGATACATGCCAAGAGTCTAAAACACTGGTTTTCACACATTAATAGTTTAATGTACTTTAGTCCTTAGTTCATTCTTCACAACCAACAGTGTACAATGTCGTAGTGAACAGTTACAGTAGCCATCTCTAATTCAAAATGGCAAGCTTCCCTGAGGCTTCAAAGTCCTACCTAAACTATCCCTTCAGGCAACTATTAGGATCAAATGCAATTTTTTTTTTTTTTTTTAATTTGCCATCCCTGTTTTAGCTACTCAGTTTACTGCTCTGGGAGATATAAACAAGTTTGAAACACAATGTTTTCTGTAAAAATCTTGAATCTGGTTAGTTAGACAAATAACTTAAATATAAAATAATGAGTAGTGTGAGGTTGAAGACCAGCTTCTTTGAGGTTTATAAGTCTATAATTATAAGTTCAAAGGAGTAATTTATATGGTAAACTTAAAGAGGATGCAAGAGTGGAAAGGGCTCTTAAAAAAACATGTTTTTAAAAATTCTACTTGTTTCCTTCTTCCTCTAACTCCACTTGCTAACCTCTCTGGGCATCAATTTCTTCCTCTTTAAAATAAGCAGATTAAATCTGACATGGTGTTTTCCAACTCTATCATTCTGTGATTAGGTCTAAAGGAATCAGTAGGAATGACTGGAAATTTGGGGAGTGAAAAAGGGTCCACAAAGCCTTTGGAATGAGCATTAAAAGATGAGTTGAGTTCAGGCCGGTAAAAGAGGTAAAGAAGGCAACCCAGATGAGAAAATACTTGTAAGCAATGGCTCTTGATCAGAGGCTTCTAGACAAATTTAAAAGCATGATAATGGTGATGAGGAGGATGATGCAAAATAGTTGAGATTATAGCAATACATCACAATGCACCATCTGCCATTCCATTTTAAGCAAATCACTCCTCAGGCAATAACTGCCAGAGTTTATGCAAAATGTACAATACATTTTGCTCAAATAAAACCATCTACAACTGGAATGCCTTTGCCCCAGCAACAACAGAAGAAAAGGAGCGGGAGGTCTTCATTAATATGTTAATTTGCCCATTTCCTAGCAGCGTTAACATAAAGGCCCTATGCACAGGACCCAATCAACACCATACCACTGTTTCCTTCAAACTTTAGAAAGTATCTCCCCCAAAAACACTCTATGAAAAAAAGAAACCTGGGAGGATTTGAGATTTCATGGAGAAATAGGATTAGATCTGTAAGAATAGACCTATCAGGTCTGGTTTTAATCACTAAAAAAAAATCAGTAACATATTACATAAAGACATTGATAAGATATTTTGAATGAATATTTTTTTTTCTAATTTTATTTTATTTTTAAACTTTACATAATTGTATTAGTTTTGCCAAATATCAAAATGAATCCGCCACAGGAATACATGTGTTCCCCATCCCGAACCCTCCTCCTTCCTCCCTCCCCATACCATCCCTCTGGGCCGTCCCAGTGCACCAGCCCCAAGCATCCAGCATCGTGCATCGAACCTGGATTGGCAACTCGTTTCCTACATGATATTTTACATGTTTCATTGCCATTCTCCCAAATCTTCCCACCCTCTCCCTCTCCCACAGAGTCCATAAGACTGTTCTATACATCAGTGTCTCTTTTGCTGTCTCGTACACCAGGTTATTGTTACCATCTTTCTAAATTCCATATATATGCGTTAGTATACTGTATTTATGTTTTTCCTTCTGGCTTACTTCACTCTGTATAATAGGCTCCAGTTTCATCCACCTCATTAGAACTGATTCAAATGTACTCTTTTTAATGGCTGAGTAATACTCCATTGTGTATATGTACCACTGCTTTCTTATCCATTCATCTGCTGATGGACATCTAGGTTGCTTCCATGTCCTGGCTATTATAAACAGTGCTGCGATGAACATTGGGGTACACGTGTCTCTTTCCCTTCTGGTTTCCTCAGTGTGTATGCCCAGCAGTGGGATTGCCCAGAGATAAATCCACGCACATATGGACACCTTATCTTCGACAAAGGAGGCAAGAATATACAATGGATTAAAGACAATCTCTTTAACAAGTGGTGCTGGGAAAACTGGTCAACCACTTGTAAAAGAATGAAACTGGACCACTTTCTAATACCATACACAAAAATAAACTCAAAGTGGATTAAAGATCTAAACGTAAGACCAGAAACTATAAAACTCCTAGAGGAGAACATAGGCAAAACACTCTCCAACATACATCACAGCAGGATCCTCTATGACCCACCTCCCAGAATATTGGAAATAAAAGCAAAAATAAACAAATGGGACCTAATTAACCTTAAAAGCTTCTGCACATCAAAGGAAACTATTAGCAAGGTGAAAAGACAGCCTTCAGAATGGGAGAAAATAATAGCAAATGAAGCAACCAACAAACAACTAATCTCAAAAATATACAAGCAACTACTACAGCTCAACTCCAGAAAAATAAACGACCCAATCAAAAAATGGGCCAAAGAACTAAATAGACATTTCTCCAAAGAAGACATACAGATGGCTAACAAACACATGAAAAGATGCTCAACATCACTCATTATCAGAGAAATGCAAATCAAAACCACTATGAGGTACCATTTCACGCCAGTCAGAATGGCTGCGATCCAAAAGTCTACAAATAATAAATGCTGGAGAGGGTGTGGAGAAAAGGGAACCCTCTTACATTTTGAATGAATATTATTGACATTTTGACACCTGACTTTCATCTGTCGTCTTCTGATCATGATACATTTCTCAGGGTTTCCCTTCTCCAAAATTTCCATATTTATGCATATGTCTGTTTTACTGCATAGTGCAAGTATGCATACACACTCATTCATATCTGTCACTTTGAGAACCCGTGCACCTTAGCCCACCAGGTCCCTTTGTCCATGGGATTTTTTCAGGCAAGAATACTGGAGTTGGTTGCCATTTCCTACTCAAGGGGATCTTCCTGACCCAAGGATCAAACCTGCGTCTTCTGGAGCTCCTGCAGCTCCTTCATTGGCAGGCAGGTTCTTTAGCCTGTGCCACCCCAGAAGATATTAAGTGCATATTAAAAAGCATCATCTTTTGCACCTAGTCCTTTTTCCTAATGTGTCATACCATGCTTCACAATTCCCATGTGCTAAGTCTTGCCATATTCTCAGAGATGCAGTAACTAGGCTTGCCAGATTCAGCAAATAAAAAACTTAGAATGCCAAGTGAAACTTCAGATAAACAATAAAAGTATTTTTAGAAAAGTGTCCCCCATATAATATTTAGGACATAACTTGCATACTGTTTATCTCTAATATATATAACTCAACATCATGGACTTGATCTGGCAACCGTACCTGTGACTGAAATGATTGATGAACAAAAATCATTTCTGAGCAAATAGTTTTTAAGCCTTCTCCACAAAATTCAAAATGATATATTATTAGTTCCCCATACAGTAGTACCTCATCAAAGTGGATACTCACAGCCTCTTTTATGGCAACCTTTGCCCCTTCCATCCCACATAATCCTAGAAGTTCTAAGGCTATGGCTATCTTTGCTACTGTCCTTCGATTGACTGAGTTTTGAGACTATATTGCTCTATTATGCTTTATTTACTTTTTCCCCTTTGCTAAACATCAGTGTTCTCTCTTTTTAATTTAGCCTAACAATTTGCATTGTCAGATTTCATATTCTTTTCAAAATATAGACCGAATAAAATTTGCATATACTCTCCTAGATTTTTGCATACATTTTGTAAGTTATCTTTGTTAGACATCTATAGTTTTCTTTGACTCAGTCAAAATACGAAGACAAGAGATAAAATCAAACATGTTTATATAAAAGTACTATCAGCAAATTGCCATTAGGGTATATATTTAATTTCCAAATGCTAGTCACTTTATTTTCACTAATGTGGAAACATTATGTAAACCACTGATTTTGCCATACACTAAGGACCAGCTCTTGAAATTTACAGAGTGGTATAAAGGAAATTTAGTTTAACTCTTCAAAGACTGAAAAAAAAAAAAAGCTTTTTTGTGTGTGAAAATTCTGGAGCATTTCCAACACAAAACTTTAAGCAGCAATGAATTATTCATTTTTATTTGGAGAAAATTATGGACTAACAGCTTAATAAATAAAATAGTATGCTAAAATTGTAGTATTGGTATCTAAAGACATAAAAATGAATTTTAAACTGTTATGAGAGCTTTCTACCTTATTTTACAAACTGGTAATGTTTCAAGAAGAGTCATTCAGATTTACAAAAATGAGGCAAGTATAAGTGGCAAGATACTGAACCAACAGCAGAGTCTCTCATTCTCATTTCTTATAAAAGCAGAAGTCAGATGATACTTAATAGAGGTTTCCTAACTGTGCTTTCTCATCTGAAAAGTAGGGATAATATCTTTTCAGAGAGCTTGGGTTGAGGGAAAGAAAAGTGGAACAGACATTCCCTATTTAATCTCTTTTTCTCTGGGTCCACATTTTACCTATAGCAGAGGAACTTACACCACTCATTTTCCAGAAGGGAGGCTAGAGGAGTGAATGCAGGCTGAGTGGAAAGGCGAGGGGAATGAGAGATGGAAAAAAGAGGAAGAGAGGGAGGTTTGAGTTCAACAAATCAGTATCAGATCCTGCTTTAAATAATGTCTCATATTCAGCTGAAGGAGATGATGAGATTTAAAAATGCCAAAACAATCTTTTTGTTGTTGATGATTTTTTTTTTTTTTTTAAATTCTCAAGATTACTCCTCAGATGTTTCTTCCTAAATGCACTTTTCCCCCAGGAAAAAGCAGGCTTTAGACACTTCCATTTGTTACATTAGGAAACAAAACAAAGGCTTTGAACCTGCCTTGGGAATGAAGATACTTCTTCAAGTTGACATTTCTTAAACATTCATTGTATATTTATTCAACATTTGGTGGAGAGGTGAAACTAACAAGAAAGAAAAAAGGTAGGATCTCCAATTATACTCAAAGTTTGATCCCCACATCCAGATCTCCAAACAGTTCAGCTCTGAACTCAGCTCAAGACAGGAGAGTTGACCCTAACAGCCCACACTTGCAAGGCTGACTGTAGAGGCCAGAGGACAGCATCAGAAAACTTCCAAATATGCAGACTCTCCCCGCGAGTTCTTACGAATAAAACTTCCTCCATCATACATTTCTAATGATGTTTAATGCCTCCAATGGACGAAATCCAGCCTGCGCTTTGTCAGTCTTGGTAAGGCAATACCTTGGGCCCTGTTCATGAAACTTGTCATCATAGAAGGAAGGACTTAGGACATAAATGTGTCATTGGAATCCTGATTGAGTTGAGAATCTCAAACTTAGGTTGTTTAATTACAACAGGTAATGAATGAGTTGGAGAAGGCAATGGCACCCAACTCCAGTACTCTTGCCTGGAAAATCCCATGGACGGAGGAGCCTGGTAGGCTTCAGTCCATGGGGTCGATAAGAGTTGGACAGGACTGAGCGACTTCACTTTCACTTTTCACTTTCATGCATTGGAGAAGGAAATGGCAACCCACTCCAGTGTTCTTGCCTTGAGAATCCCAGGGACCGGGAAGCCTGGTGGGCTGCCGTCTATGGGGTCGCACAGAGTCGGACACGACTGAAGCAACTTAGCAGTAGCAGCAGTGAATGAGTTACCTGCATTATCTGGCAGTGCTGAGGTCTGAAAGTGACTGCAGATTGTACATATCCTGTTTTGTCACTAGATTGTGCCTTTGAGAAAAACTATGCTTAGAACAAGAATTGTTTTTGTTTTCCTTTAAATAAAAGAAGGTCTGTAATACAATGCTGCTGCTGCTGCCGCTAAGTTACTTCAGTCGTGTCCGACTCTGTGTGACCCCAGAGACGGCAGCCCACCAGGCTCCGCCATCCCTGGGATTCTCCAGGCAAGAACACTGGAGTGGGTTGCCATTTCCTTCTCCAATGCATGAAAGTGAAAAGTGAAAGTGAAGTCTCTCAGTCATGTCAGACTCTTATCGACCCCATGGACTGCAGCCTACCAGGCTCCTCCGTCCATGGGATTTTCCAGGCAAGAGTATTGGAGTGGGTTGTCATTGTAATACAATGAGAGATTAGTAAATGGTAGCTAATATTTTACTTCAGTATTCCCAGCACCTAGAAAAGTACCTGAATTAAGAGATACTCATGAAATATTTGATGAATTGATGAAAGTAATTAGATTAAACATGATGGCATTTTTTTGTTTGTTTGAGGAGTGGTATTATTTATTTCAAACTTAAATATCTATTGGACATTGGAATTCCATTTTAAAGATGAAGTTACATAATAAAAATGAAGCTTCTCTGTGAGTCTAGCTGCTAAACAAATCTAATATATTACCATGCTACTGCTAAGTCACTTCAGTCGTGTCCGACTCTGTGAGACCCCATAGACAGCAGCCCACCAGGCTCCCCCCTCCCTGGGACTCTCCAGGCAAGAACACTGGAGTGGGTTGCCATTTCCTTCTCCAATGCAGGAAAGTGAAAAGTGAAAGTGAAGTCGCTCAGTCGTGTCTGACTCTTAGTGACCCCATGAACTACAGCCTACCAGGCTCCTCCGTCCATGGGATTCTCCAGGCAAGAGTACTGGAGTGGGGTGCCATTGCCTTCTCCAAATATATTACTATAGTTAGGCTCTTTCACTTAATGAAGGGTTGTGAACCAATTGGTGTAAGTAATTGAAAATATGATTAGCAATTTATTTCCTTCATATCACATTAGTTAAGGAGACACCTTAAGTGGGTTCACAGTTCAATATCACCTAGTTTTCATGAGATACCATTCTGTTCTTTTTGACCAGTTGATACTTAAATACAATTCAGGGATTCATAGAGGATTTAAAAGATGAATTTCCATTGATTAAAAAGTATGTCACAAGAAATATACTATATAAATTGCTACAATTAAGTGACTCACCATTTTTTGGTACTGTTAATGAGTAAGTGCATCACCATTTATTGATACTGGTAATGAGTACATTCTTTGCCCCAGCTTTGTTGATACGAATCCTATTTTCATTCGCACAAAGCCACAATGGCTCACTGATGGGGATGTGTTAGGTGGGTGCCGGGTAAACAGAAGAACTTAGGCCATGCTGAGATGGCAGCATCTGTTCAACTCCATCCAATTTTTGCATGAAGGGACAATATTCCTAGTTTTGCTATTGCTTTTGACCTTTCCATGGACTGGATTTTTGACTCCTTCCAAGTTTTCTAACATTGTCAACTAATTCTGTTGACAAACCAACAACAACAAAATTGTCAACAACACTGAATCACTGAGGCTAATGCAGTTGAAGATCTTTATCCAGTTCACAGCATTCCAGCTTGTTACTGCTGTTCTATTTTGCTTTCCAGAATGCTATGCTGAATCTATTGCTTTCTGTCCTTGATGATTTCTTTGGTAACAATGCATGTTCTTCTGGTTTAGGTGAACCCATAGGAAACTGGTACTTGCAACATTAGCTCTGTAAAGAAAATCTGAGTCTCTGTATTAATTAAATATTGGCATACTGCTGCTATAAAGCAAACAACTACAAATTATAAGTACTACACAATAAATGAGCATATATTTCTTGCTCATGAGTTTGTAGATCAGCTGGGGTGCCTACGCTTCAGGCTACAGTATTTGGAGCAGTTCTACATGTTGCCTGTTGGAAGGTTGCCTTTCCTCCATGTATTTAGCATCATCTCCCAAGAACCAGTAGGCTAGTGGGGCATATTTACTTTATGTGAAGGCAGAGGCCTAAGAGAAAAGTAGAAACGTGCAAGCTCTCTTGAAGGCTTTGAGCCTGGTAAACTGCTGTTTCTATCTACATGGTGGTGGTAGTGGTTTTGTTGCTAAGTCATGTCTGACTCTTGTGATCTCATAGACTGTTGCTTGCCAGGCTTCTCTGTCCATGGGACTCTCCAGGCAAGAATACTAGGTGGGTTGCTATTTCTTTCTCCAGGGGATCTTTCCAACCCAGGGATCGAACTCACATCTCCTGCATTGCAGGCAGAATCTTTACCGATTGAGCCACCAGGGAAGCCCTTCTATCTACATACCATTGGCCAAACAAGTCACGTGGCTAAGCCCAAAGTCAAGGAGAGAAGAATTCACTTTTCCCAGGATAAGTCATGGCAAGAATGTAGATGCAGGGAGGGAGGAAGACTTAGATCCAAGCATTCAAACTATTAAATACTATACAGTTTCTTGCTTTGATAATACAAGAGGTCATTGACTTTATTGATAACATGTTAAGGTCATGGAATGGAATCTTTTCTGGGCCTTCTGGAATTTTTCTTTCTTCTATTTGACAACAATATCTTGTATTATAGCAATTCTACCTTGAGTTTTCCATTTCTCACTAACACTCCATAATCTTGTTATTCTTATTTTCCGTTCTTTCTAAGAAATTGGTTTAATTTCCTGTCTTACTTTATATACAACACTGCTTACTTAAAATGTTTGCTTCCCTTAAAAAAGCCCATACATTCTGAAAAATCAGCAAACTAAATAGCTATTAAATTATTCTACTGAATTAAATATAGAAACTTAGAGCAAAGGAATAGAAATTAACATTGTAAAATCACAGAAAAAATATCTGTATACTTAAATCTTGCCTGTATGGCAGCAGGAATGCAGCTGAGTTTAAAACTTTACTTATTATTCAAGGTACATTATTCTGGTGTTTTGCCAAAAAAAAAAATTAAAAAGCTGTTCCTTTATTTTAAAATGGTTGAGTAAAAATTTTTAAATTGTATACATACATTTTTAAAAGCATAAATGTAACAGGAAAAGACAGTATATTATCTGTAATTTTAACAGTGACTTTTCTACTTGACCCCAAAACTCCACTCCAAAGAAATTACTTCAGGGAAATGGTTAGATATTTAGTTCGTGTATTTGCTTTTGAGAATGTTCACTGCATTTTTCATTATAGTAACCCCTATGGAAAAATATCTAGAGTCCAACAATTCAGGAATTTCATATAAATTTCATCATGTTCATAAAATGGATAACTAGGTTATTTTGAATCATGCTTTATGAGAATGTTAAGTGGGCAATGGGCATAATATAATTTGCATAAGGGTAAAATATTTTCAAAATTATATTTAATGTGCCTTAGATTTTCACAGGAGTCGCAGATTATACTGACATTCTGATAAAAGCTATAAACCTCCCAGCTACAGAAAAGCACTCATGTACACAAACAACAAAATGGCATGCAACTGGGGCTGGGAGTATGAAGTTTTGGCATTTTTGACATGTTGGATAAAGAAAGCCTGATAAATATTGTGATGGTTAAAAAGAAAGAAGAAAAAGAAAAAGGGCAAGAATTGTATCTATTTTTTATTTACAAAAAAAGTTTTCGTACACTTTGAAAATATTTGGGAACTTCAATAGCAAGTGGGGAAAAGTTTTGCCACAAACACAGAGATACGGTGAGTAATACCGAATCCATACGCACACGTGCATACACACACTCACAGAGCCAAGTCAGAGAGCTGCATTTCCACATCTGCAGGTATGAAAACAAAGGGAGTAGCCGAATCCACAACAGGAAGTGTCACTGATATCACGATGGTTGAAGTTTCAAGGACGATCCAGTCCTGGGCTTTAAACGCTCTTGGTGATAGATGATGTGACCTCTGGCCTCAGCTAAGCCAGAGAGCTGGACCTGAGACTCCTACACAAATGAAGTTTTCTTGGCCAAGAACTATGGTGGCATTTTGCATATTTTATTATTTTGTTTTTAATAATGAGACAATACTGATTTTTGATGGTGTCTGGTCACTCAAGATTCAGCAGTTTGAGTGTTCTAGACTATAGACAAATTTAGGTAAAGGGTATGGACTCTCATCTGAAAGAACAGGTACCAGAGACTGAAGATGTATGTGTTCATCCATGCTCAGTGGCTGAGTCATGTCCGATTCTTTGCAACCTATGGACTATAGACTGTAGCCCGCCAAGTCCCTCTGTCCATGGGATTTCCCAGGCAAGAATACTGGAGTGGGTTGCCATTTCCACCTCCAGGGAATCTGGGTCAATCTCTGACCCAGAGATTGAACCCGCATCTTCTGCATTGCTAGGCAGATTCTTTACCACTGAGCCACCTGGGAAACCCCAGAGACTGAAGATACGCACTGCCAATAACAGATTTTTAATTCTCTGTGCCTAAGTATGGTAGGGAAACTACAGACATGATATCCAATTTTACATGATTTTTATTTTTCTAGAATTCCTTCCACTCCTTCCTTCCCTCAAATAACTCAAAAGTGAACACATATGTTCACTGGTTAGGGATTCTTAGTCCTTAAAAAAATAAACTCTGTATTGCCTCAACTATTTTAAGTGTAGTCACAGGTTTATCCAGGCAATTTTTCAATATTTTCCAGTTAAGAGGAAAAGTAAGGTCACTGAAAAAATATAACTGCCACTGTGCATCTAGCAGAGTTGAGCAGCAACGCACGAATGAATAGAATACCTCCACTTGCCCCAAGCCAGTCATGTGGGAGAACCTTGAATAAGCCAGTCATGCGCAAGAAACAAAGGTGGACAGAGGTGGTTGAATGGGTCGCTGAATGTGCCTTCAATGCTGAATATATTCAGTGTGTTCTAATTCCATAAAAAAACCATGATAAATGTAACTCCAAGTCAAGAATCTACTCAAGAACGCATCAATAAGCAACCAGCTTGACAGAATTTGAACAGACCCATGTGCCACAGTAACTACACCGAGTTATAAAATATGGTACTTGGTACCACATAACTTTAATGGCGAAGTGATAACTGACTGCTACAGATGTGCTACCAGTGTGATTTAAAAACTTTAGGGAGCTGTGGAAATGTGAGAATGAACAGAAATACTTTCTAGGGTTATAAGGCTAATTCTTATATGTGGTTTAGAATCAGCCTTTTCACTCGATAGCGTTATAACACTATGGGTTCTGGAGTCAAGCCGACCAAAGTTTAATCCATTCTTCAACTCTTAGTGGCAGTGGAACTCCGGACAAGTTACTTCACTTATTGGAGAGTCGGTTTCCTCATCTGTAAAATGGGAGCACCCATCCTCTTTGTCAATTTCTGTTGATGATTAAAAGAGAAAACGTGCAAAAGGGCTTTGTGTAGGGTTGGATACAATAATTACTCAATAATGTGAGCTCTCTTCAAATGAGTTCTCATAACTTCCCTCACTGTACCACATCAGTCTTCTCCTAGTCACTGCTAAAATATTCCTTATTCCTTTCATGTGTAAGCACATGAATTCCCACAATGTCTGATGTGAGCAGGCAGAACTTCAACAGATAATAGGGACACGTCTCTCACCAAGAAAGGATGATAATAGCTACTGTTCATTGAGGAAGTGACTTGTGGTAGATACATGAAATGTGATGTATTGTGTATCATATACATTTGACTAGTTCTCAGCATAATCAGTTTCCTTCTTTTAACAGATAACGAAAAAGGAGAAATCATTGATGCTAGTAACTAGCAGAGACTGACCTCAAATTGAGATCTCTCAGACTCTAAATTTAAGACACCTACTTCCAACAATGTCTCTGTTGTAGGTCGACTTGTGTCCTCCCCCGCCCCCCAGATTCATGTTAAAGTCCTAGCCCCAAGTATCTGAGCTATCTGGAAGCAAGGTTATTAAAGATATAATTCCTTAAGATGAGATCATACCTGATAAGGATGGGCCCCTAATCCAACAGGAATAATATCCTTACAAAAAGGTAAAATATGGACATAGGCATACACATAGGAAATGCCACATGAAGTTGGAGGCAGAAAGTGGGTGATGGAGCAGAAGCCAAGGAATGCCAAAGATTGCCAGCAAACCACCAGAAGCCAGGAGAAAGACTGGGACAGATTTTCCCTCACATACCTCAGAAGGAGCCAACGCTGCAGACACCTTGACTCTGAACTCCTGGTCTGCAGACTTTGAGACACTGAATTTCCAAAGTTTAAACCACCTGGCTTGTGGTACTTTATTATGTCAGGCCTAGTAAACTAACACAGTCTCCTCTTTTCTCATTCCCTTTCATTAGTATTATCTGCATATTGATTCTTTTCATATGTAGAATACCAAGTAATTTTGATTATTTTTGAGGCCTTCCAAAAACTAATATAATTTATTTAGAAAAATGGTCATGAACTTCCAGCACTATGGTAGTCTAGGTTACTCAAAACCACCTCCTTCTATGAACATAGAGGAATGCTGGATAAAATAAGTGCAAAAAATATTTTAAAACAGTTAAATTGAAAAGAAATACAAGTTAGTCAGAGCTGAAGAGAAATTTAGTAAACTAAAAATAGAACTGAGGGTATTACCTGGAATTCAGCTCAGAGAATCATTTAGGGATAACTGAAGTGAACACTTGAAGGGAAGGATATGATGAAAAGTAATAATGCATGTACAACATTAATTCAATAAGGGAACAGACAGAAGAGGAGAGGGAGAAGCAATATTAAAAGTGCAAATGGGAACTTCCCAGTGGTCCACTGGCTGAGTCTGTGCTCCCAATGCAGGGGGCCCAGGTTCGATCCATGGTCAGGGAACTAGATCCCATAAGAGGCACCGAAGATAAAAGATCATGTGTGCCAGAACTAAGACCTGGTGCAGCCAAACAAGTAATTAAAATAATAAATTTATTAAAAAAACAAAGTGCAAAGGATTCAAAATTATCCATAATTGAAGAAAGGCATGAGTGTTGAAGCAAAGCAATGAGTATCAAACGTGATGAATGAAGGACAAACCCATACTTCAACATTTCATTAAGAAACTTCCTAAATATCAAAACCCCTAAAATTCCTAAAAAATAATGACTACCATATTGAAACAGTCCTACAATCAACCTCAATAGAGGAGAGAAGACAGGGAAAGCATACATTTAATGTGTAAAAGGAAAAGATCTGTCACTCTACAATTGTATATCCAGTTGGACTTTCCATCAAGAGTGAGGTCAAAATAGACATTTTCAGTCAAATGCAGAGAAAGTAGCACTCACAGATCTTACTGAATGAAGTGCTACCAGAAGCACTTCAACAAAATAAAGTTTAACTCAGAAGAAAATGCTGAGTATAAAATACAATAACAAGCAAATAAGTTAATGAATGTATTGGTTATAAAAAGGATTGAAAATAATGACTCAGTTTAAGGGCTTATATTCAAAATAGAGATAGGACAGAGCTGACGGTGCTGTTTCTAAATGTAGGCCCCTCCCTCTTTCTATAAAGATTCTTGCCTGGTTGAATGTCAGTAGTGGGGGGTGTGGTGAGGTGGGGTGGGGTGGATGGGAGGGGGGAAATTGGCGTTTGGACAGAAGTCTCCCTTTCCCATCTCCTGCCCCCTCTCCCAATCCACCTACCCACCCCCACACACACCCACACACCCGACATGAAAAATGGGAGAGACGATTGATTGAAAAGATTCTAAGGTCTTTGTATTTGGAGGAGGACAAGGTCGATATCTGTTAATTTTAGACATGGTTAGGACAAGCATTTCTTAAGTATTAAATCATTAGATTTAAGACTCTCACTAAAAGAATACAAATAGAATAAGAACTTCAAATTAAACAAGGTATAAAGGAGTATCAAGAAAAAAACTCAAAAAAAGAAAGAGAAAATAATTTTTAAAATCAAAGAAAGAATAAAAGAGGAAAAAATACACACAAAATAAGGCAACATATCCAAATAGGTCATTATTCTCAAAAAAAATGTGGTGGATGGATAAAACTTCCCAGTTTTAAGTCAGAGATTTTTCAAATGTCTTTTTTTACAGCTATGTTTATAGGAGACACACCCAAACATAGTTTCCTTGAGGAAGTTTGAAGTGAAAGATAGCAGAAGAAAACAAATCAGGTAATACCATTCTAAAAAAGGTATGGTGCAATATTGAGACAACATTGATTTTAAGTAAGATCTATTTTAGAGTGGTTTATTTTATCTTCATGTAAGCAACATAATGATGAAATTTTTCTATGGCATTAATCAATATATCCTAAGTTTAAATCTATAATAAGTAGTACCTGGCACATATGTGTTCAGAAATGTTTGAGTGAATGTTGAATGAATATTAATAGAAAAAAGTATCAGAGAGTTAGTACCATTCTGAATCTATATGGCATTAACAGCCTCAAAAAATAAATAAGCACTCCTTATATTTTAAATATATGAATACAATTGGATATGAGCATACACACACATGAAATTTTAGAAGAAACAAAGGCAAGCAGTTTGCAAGAAACAGTGAACCTTGTAAATAAATCCTCATACCATCTGCCAGACTGTGCCACCTGTTGGAGCTAGACAATGTAATGCTAAATTACAGGTACTGTGACTCATACCAATGACACTGTTGTGTAATATCATGCTTGTGTTCTCATCTCTGCTTATTTAATAAAGGTATGGGGTGCACAGATAAATCAGTCATCTTGTTTCACCGAGTCCCGGATGCTAACAGGACAAGGTGATCTTCAAATTCTGTTTTCAATGTGATTATGTGGCTGTCTCCTTCACATTGCTCAGTAGCATCTGGTGAGCATGCAATGTGAATTGCTAATTTCAACTCTAGCTGTAAAATGAGTCCAGATTCAGTAGAGAATGCGGAAGCAGCTGGTAAACAATATGAGATCCCACAGGCTTCACTAGCTGGATACACTTCAACAGGATGCCTGACTCATTTTTATCTCATCCTTTTCTCTTATCCAGTGATGCTGCAAAATTTGACAAGCATTTCTAGAAAGAAAGCTTGGATTATGATCTGTGGATGGAGGGAGTGATTTCAAATCCAAAAGAAATAACACAAGTCTGAAAAAGCAAACCCTTGCCTTATTGCCTTTTCCAGAACTATCACATGTGGCTACAGCCATGAGGAACTCACTTTTCATACCATTTCTCAGGCCTCTTTGCCATTATCTTCTGCACGAAATAGAAAAACAATCACTCAGTAACAATTTTATATCTGTTTAATCAAGGAATGATCTCAGTCACTAGGACTTAGGTAATAAAACTGTGTAGGTGCCATCATCACCCCACTAAGCTAACAGTTTAAAAATTAGGTTAAATCTATATCTGAGGGACTTCCTTGGTGGCCCAGTGGTTGGGAATCTACCTGTCAATGCAGGGGACAGAGTTTGATCCCTGGTCCAGGAAGATCCCACATGCTGTGGAACAAATGGGCCTGGTGCCACAACTACGGAGCCCACTCACCCTAGAACCCGTGCTCTGCAACAAGAAAACCCACTGCAAGGAGAAGTCTGGGCGCAGAAATGAAGACCCAGCATAGTCAAAAATAAATATATATTTAAAAAAACGCTATGTCTCAGCAAGATGAGATTTGTTTTGCCATCAGAAAGTGTTCCAGTCTGCACCTTGTCATCACAATGTCATTGGCTGGAATCTTGCCCAGGTGGATATTTACTTAACCTATTGCTCTGAGCTCTGAATCCTTATAAACTTTAGTTTTTCTCATGTTTCCATTAAAAAGAGGCTTTTATTTCTTGTGGCTTTATTTTCCTACCTACCTAAGAGGCAAGTTCATACCAAAAGAAAGGTAAAAACAACTGAAGCTATGCAATATTTCCCAGCAGAAAACCATTTCATCCCGTTATCTAAGATAATGTCCAGAAGTCAGTGGAGGAATTTAGTAGTTAACTTACCTCAGAATACTGAAACAAACTGTGATTTTTTCAAGATGGAGAATAGCTTTGGCTCAGCAGTGAAATTCCTGGAGGTGAGCATGGCAACCCACTCCATTATTCTTGCCTGGAGAATCTCATGGACAGAGGAGACTGGCAGGCTACAGTCCACAAGGTTGGAAAGAGTCAGACATAAACTGAAGTCACTTAGCACACGCAAAACAGTGAAGTTAAAAACAGGTGCTTCTCCTAAGGAGGAGGGGCACTTTTCTAACACAGGTTTATGTAATTTGGTGAAGTTAAGTGGTCCTGATGAGAATGGCTTAATTAATCAGAAACTCCGCTTTCAGAATAACATCTACCAGCAGAAGAACAAATTCTCAAGACAGCATCATGGATAGAAAAACAAGGAGAAGAGTCAACTTTCCAGATAGGGAAGAAAATTTCATGTTTGGTTACTTAATTTTCAGAATCAGAGGTCTCAGAAGCCATGTTTATTAATTATACATAAAACAAAGTAAAAGAGTCTGGTGAGGCAACAAACATGCTCTCATTTCTCTGACACAAATGCCCAGAAATGCACATTGATGGCATCTCCTTTGTGGATAGCAAAAATCACTGCAAGGAGTAGCTGGCCAAGTTTGGATTATAAAAATAGAACCCGCCCACTGGGTTCTTCAATATGGAAAATCAGTACCAGTGCTGAATTTTTCAACTTAAAATTTAGAAGAACTGCATATTCTAAAGGAAAATAAATATTAGAAACCTATCTTCTTGGTGAGAGAGGCCCAGGGACCTAAGATAAGGTATTTTCAGAGGAGAGAAAAAGCTGCTACAGTGCTACTCTTGATGAAGACTGTTACATATCGGGTTCTCTAGCAGATGCTAAAATGGTGTTTTCAGTGCAAGAGGTTCACTAGGTATTAACATCTATGAAAAGAAAGGTAAGAATCAGGATTAGGCAAGGAAAGAAGCCAAAATGTGATGCCGGAAGCAAAACCTCAGGCGGGGAACTCTAGAGTGGAAACTGCCTGAGAACGTTGATTCGCAACAGGCTGAAATGGTCGTTTCTGGCTTGCTCAGAAACCAGCTGCTGGAAGCACAAGAGGTGGAGTGAGGCACCCTCTCCAATTAGAGTGGAGCCTGAAGCACACGCAGCTGCAAGGCATGTGCTGATAGCTCTTCTTGCCGCTCGACAGCAAGGCCTTCCTTGAAGCAGAACCTGGGCAGCACATCTCCACATCTACCAAAGAACCCTAAAGAGAAAATGGCTCTCTGAGACATTCTTGTGCCCTGGATGCCCAGAAAGCATCCACACAAGTATGCCCAAGAATCAAATTTCAATGTTTTACATTTTATGCTCATTTAGACAAATGATCCTTTCTGCCTTCACCTCTGATTGACCTCAAAGAGTTCTCTTTAGTATGATTAAGAATCATCTAAGGCACCTGTTGCAAATACAAATTATTAGCTAGGATCATGGGTGTATGATCCTCGGTCACTCACTCCTGTCTGACTCTTTGTGACCCCATGGACTATAGCCTGCCCCAAGTTCCTCTGTCCATAGGATTTCCCAAATAAGAATACTGGAATGGGTTGTCATTTCCTACTCCAGGGCATTTCCCTGACCCAGGGATTGAACCCACATCTCCTGCATCTCCTGCATTAGCAGGAGGATTGTTTATAGTTGAACCACCTGGGAAGCCATTAGCTAGAATCCCCAAGGATTAATTCTTGGAAGCAGCCTTGAGTTCAGGGGTTAGGATTTTTGCATTTCAGCAGTATTGCTGTGGGTGAGAAAAACTTGAAAAAACATCCCTAAAGCTTCAGTAGACTCCACTTCATTCAAAAGTCCCGTACTTAGAAAGTAGAGGGCATTCGAGGAAACTGCACAAAGGAGGAGAAAGAGAAGGCAAATGAAGAGCACAAAAACAGTGGGCATGAAGCGAATACCAGGGGAGAAGCAGGCTCCAGGGACAAATACAAGAAAATGTGAATTCCGAGTTACAAGATAAATGACTCGTGGGAAAACAATACACAACATAAGAATATAGTCAATATTACTATAATTATTTTGGGATTCCCAGGTGGCTCAGTGGTAAAGAATTTGCCTGCCAATGCAGGAGACGCGAGTTTGATCCCTGGGTCAGGAAACTCCCTTGGAGGAGGAAATGGCAACCCACTCTACTGTCCTTGCTTGGGAAATCCCATGGACAGAAGAACCTGGTGGGCTCTAGTCTGTGGGGTTGCCAAGAGTTGGAAGCGACTGAGCACACACTGTGATTATTTTATGCAGTGGCAGGTTTTAGTGGACTTGTGATGGCCATTTTTAATATATTTGATTATTGGATCACTATGTTGGGCACCTGAAATTAACATAAAATGCATATCTTCAATAAAAAATATATGTAGTTGCAAAAAAGAAAAGAAAATATGTCTTTTGCCAAATATTCCAGGGTAGATAAATTTGGGGGAAGAAGGGAGCAGACCTTTCTAAAATGCAAATAAGATGTCAAATGATATATGTGCTACATGAAGAAATGACAACTGCATATAAAAACAGAAAAGAAATATGAGACTTTCAAGTATCAAAGTTATCCAGGGGTCTTTAACAGATTTAACAAGCCTCTGAATGTCCCACTTACAACTCAATCAGTCTAATGCCTGTTTAAACCTATGCTTTATTTAGCTTATAATCAAATTCTTATAAATCTCCTTTATGTTGATATTTAACTGTAGAACAGTACAGTTCTGGGGCCAAGAGAAAGTTTTAAGGGCTACTTGTTATCCTTCTTTCAATGTCTTTAAATTATTTTATTCACTATTTAAAAAGCAGTTCTGGATTATCAAGAACTAGATCTCTTCATTTATGCCCTGTGAATAAATTTGACACATTTATGTAGAGCACTGAATAATTTAATGAATCGAGGCCACTTGGAACTGAGCAACACTCATTTTCAGAATGCTTCAGAATTGTTATGGATATTTTAGTTTAAACCCAGAAATGGTGACAAAAACGTATTAACAACAAAAAATGTAGATATATGAATCCATAAAATCTATTTAATTCTTCCATTTTTAGCATAAGTCTACATGCTTTTTATTTAACACTGCATGCAAAGCATTAAAAATGCTTGAGAGAATGCAAAACAGTTCATTTTAAATAAAATATGTTTTCTTGCTTTTAATCAATAATGTAAAACTCAGTGTTGCTTCACCAATTTCAAACTAGTCATTCACACATTAGAACTTAGGCAGAGGGGATGAGACGGCACCTAGGGACATACTTCATGTCAACATGATCTTGAATCCTTTGTTAAATCATAAAAACAAACAATGATGATCCCTGCAAAAAGAAACTTTAACAATTGGTGATAAGGGCTTAGGTTTGATGAGCTCATTTTTATCAGATACTGTCACCTGCTCTTATTGAGCAACTTCACAGATAAAAAATGGCTGTATCTGGGAACCTTAGATTTAAGCAGAGGGAGCTCTGTTGAGTGACTTGCATTTAGTAAGTGTTGGGTTCACAGAATCCCTGCACTGATCTCTGTAAACTTCACTGACTGATATTCCAGGTATATTGAACCCTCTCTGAAGTAGACCAGCCACTTGTTCTGTTCCATCGGCTGGTCCTTCCATCAACAGGAGTCAGTGGTGTTTGCAAGGACCCACCAGGGAGTCTACAGTGGGCACTCTCACCATGGTAGTATCCTTCTCTCTTGCTCTCCACAAAAGAGCCAGAAACTGTTAGAGCAAGATGAATGTTAAATCCCAGTTTTATTAATGAAGATCTGTATCTACTAAGACTCATTTTCTGAATAGCTCTTTGCTACTTTGCTATATCATTATAAAATGTAATTGAATTATTTAAGGACACTCTGTTTCTGAAGCTTATCTCACTAATCTATCTTTGGACAAAGATCAGATGACTAATGACCTACAACCTGGATTGGAAAAAGACATAATTTAAGGGACTATCTCCAACCTGGATGGAAGGACTTTTTATCAGGTACTCTTGGCTAGCTCATGTACACTGATACTGAAAGGATTCATATTTCTCACTTAAAAAGGACCCCTGCACCAGACTGGACTACAGAGGGGACTGCTGATCTCAAACTCACTTTAAAACAATGCTCAAATAGAGGAAGAGCTACACTCACACCAGGACAAGAAGGAGACAACATCAGGAGTAGACAGCCTGCCCAAGATCTTGGACCCGATTTATATGATCATTTATAATGATTTCTTGACTTCTTGGACATCTGCATATAAATCAAATGTTTTCTATCATGGACACATTCCTATGCTAGTTTTAAAAATCAACCCAATTGTTGGGTTTGCTAGTTACCAGTATCTGCTGCTGCTGCTATTGCTAAGTCACTTCAATCATGTCCGACTCTTTGCGACCCCATAGACAGCAGCCCACCAGGCTCCGCCATCCCTGCGATTCTCCAGGCAAGAACACTGGAGTGGGTTGCCATTTCCTTCTCCAATGCATGAAAGTGAAAAGTGAAAGTCAAGTCGCTCAGTCGTGTCCGACTCTTTGTGACCCCATGGACTGCAGCCTACCAGGCTCCTCCATCCATGGGATTTTCCAGGCAAGAGTACTGGAGTGGGGTGCCATTGCCTTCTCTGTACCAGTATCTAACACTTCTAATTACTTTGGTGGATTTCTCCACTCCAAGGCTCTGACTGGATAGCCCCTAGGAAATTTCTTTTAGAAGAAAGAGAGTTCGGTCCTGTTCTGTCTATTCACAATATCACTAGATGGGATCCTCTCACCTGGCCTATTAATAATATCTGCTCTGACCCTGGCCATGTTAATTGCTCAATTGTGTCCATCTCTTTGCAACCCCATGGACTGCAGCCCGCCAGGCTCCTCTGTCCATAGAACTCTCCAGGCAAGTTCTCTCTTAGAGTCACTAAAACTCAATCAGAGTGAGTTTCAATCAAAAGCTAGGTCTCAATCAAAAACTGTAATCTCTAGTCTACTAAAAGGAAAACTTCCACACACATACACACACAAAGTAGCAAACTATATTATCAGTATAGCATCCGAAATGTCAAGGTAGTATGCAGGTGTACACTGAATTATAATATTCAGGAACAAAGAGTATTACATTAGACTTACTATATTATATTGAGAAAAAATCACAAGAGATATAAATCTTAAATGTAACATTGGGAATTCCATGGTCTCCTACTGTTTTTGAGCTAGAAAGAGGATATGGATGATTACCTAATTTCAATGTCCACATGTAATAAATTAGCAAACAGATTCAGAGGGTCTAGATTACTTCTTTGGGACCAGGTGCTATGCTGGTTATCTTAGATATTATGTTCTTTATGTAGTTCTCAAAACAAACCAAAGAGAATTGTGATTTGCATATGAGAATTGCTTTCTTCGCTTTATAATAAGTAAGGAGTCTTGCTATAAGTCATCCAATTATTAGCTGCAGAGATTAAAATCAATTCTGTCTTACTCCCAAACTCACTTTTTCTGCCTATGTCAGATAGTATAAAGGGACCAATAAAATTTTAATTGAATTGAGGGGAGGCAGACAAGGTAGTGATTCTTTTAGGCTAACTTTAATTAAGGGAAGGAGTTCTAGTGATAAACCCAGTGACTTCAGGGGCCAGGCAGGAGGCCTAAGTATGTGAAGAAATCATGGCTATTACAGGGCACTGTGGATTTCTTACTTTACCTAAAGGCATTCCCATTCAATTAAAAAAATTGGACTGCCCCAATAAAGCATATCTGCCAGAGGGTTACCGATTTGCAAGTTCTGAAAGGAAGGAAAGGCAGTATCTGGGCTTGGGATAGAGGCAGTACAATATGCAGGAAAGCACAGTAAAAAGATAATCAAGATTTTTAAAAAAATCTGGGATTGGTTGATTTAAACATATTAAAGAATGTTTTACTTACTATACATAGGGAGGGAAGACTGGGCAGTGAAAGTTGAGGGAGAGTGGAAAATGAAAAAAAACAAGTCTTGGTAGTAGTCCTTAAATGCCAGCCAGCATGAGAAAGAAACATACTTAGAGGACCTCCCTGGTGGTCCAATGGTTAAGAATCTGCTTGCCAATGTAGGGACATGGGTTTGATCCCTGGTCCAGGATGATGCCACATGCCACGTGACAGCTAAGCTACTGTGCCTTATCTACTGAAGCCTGTGTGCCTAGAGCCTGCGTTCCACAACTAGAGAGTGGCCACTGCGATTAGAAGCCCACACACTGAAGCTAAAGAGCAGCCCCCACTCGCTGCAACTAGAGAAAGTCTGCACACAGGAACAAAGACCTAGCACAGCCAAAAATAAATAGATACATAAACAATTTTTAGAAAGATCTTAATAGAAAATCTTAATTAGAAAAAATACACTTTGAGATTTGCCAAAGATTCTCTTAACTCTGTGTAGGTATGCATTCTGTATGTTAGGTCTTCATAAGAACCCTTATACTTCATAGATTTGTTGAATCTGTATTGGACAAATCTGCAATTAATTGGAGATAAACAACTTCCCCAGTGTCACGAGGGAGGTAACGAATGAGGAAGCCAAAATTCACTTGTATCTGTCTGAGTTGACAAATAATCCATATAACCCAAAATGTTTTCTATAAGAAATAAAAGATCCAGGTTGTGGTGTAGGGGACTTCTGCAACTGGTCAAAGATTGAGTAAAGAAATACAGTTAGGTAGTGATTATGGGGTCGCGAAGAGTCGGACATGACTGAGCGACTTCCCTTTCACTTTTCACTTTCATGCATTGGAGAAGGAAATGGCAACCCACTCCAGTAGAATCCCAGGGACAGGGGAGCCTGGTGGGCTGCCATCTATGGGGTCACACAGAGTTGGACATGACTGAAGTGACGAAGCAGCAGCAGCAGCAGCAGTGATTATGAGACCAAAAAAAGAAGGTGTATTTGATTAAAATGTTAATTATAATAACCAACATAGGGTTACGTACTGGGTTGGCCAAAAAGCTCCTTTGGGCTTTTCCATAAGACACTATACAAAAACTTGGATGAACTTTTTGGCCAACCCAATACTTACTAGAAATCACCATTACTATAAGTACTTTTCACATATGAGCTAATTTTATTCTCATAAGTTTACAGATAAGAAAATGAGCACTAATGTCTACACAATGAGTTTAAGGGTAAGCAGATAGAAATAGTGAAACATGTAATTTAATCCATCAAAATAGACCAATTTGCTCTTAACCGAGAGAGAGTGAAATACCTTGATAAATTAAGGGAAATGTGAAAAGGGAAAAGACCTGCAGACCAATTACTTTTCATTTAACATAAATATGTCTTTGATAGATCAGTTCAGTGTAGGTAAGCAGAATTATAATGAGGTCAAATATCTGCATTCAAACCCTCAAGAAGTTTTATAGTCATCCTAAATTGCATTTAGAACCTTACCCTTGAATCTCCATCAAATATCTCAAAACTGCAGGGAACCCAACTTGGAAAATCTGGTGGTGCAAACCAAATCTATCAAATAAATCTGAGTGAGCCTTGCTAGAAAAATAAAAATAGATGGTGTGATCCTTTGATAATAAACATGCATCCATTGTCTTTACATATCCTACTGCTTATTGCTAGAGCCCAGAGTTGAGTGGTAAACTGGTTTCCAATTAGTTTATGTACAAAATCAAGTGTTTTCTCTATCTAATCACTATGTGAATAATGTACAAATGAGGCATATATTTATTCTATAACCTTCCTTTTTTTTTTTCTTCCTCTTTCACAAGTTTTGCTAAGTTACAGAAATTATGTGAAAAAGTTTAGTAATCATCTAATGAAAACACTTTGGGAAGAGATTCTGTTGAATGTTGCATTTCCATTTCTCTGATATAAATTTCAAAGTCAGACTTCCATCAAAAAGAGGAAACAAAAACTGCCATTAACTAGAGACAGGAAATTTACTCTTAATGGAAACATTAAATTACTGCTTTCAAAACTAAACCATAGAAACAATCTTAGCTTCTTTAAGAAAGGATGAAGACTCTTATTTTTTAAATGAGTATATGTTATTTTTATTTGCTTTAAATGACACATGGAAATTAAGAAGAGCCTAATATTAAATTTGGAAAACTCAGCAGTGCCCACAGGACTGGAAAAGTTCAGTTTTAATTCCAATCCCAAAGAAAGGCAATGCCAAAGAATGCTCAAACTACCGCACAATTACACTCATCTCACACGCTAGTAAAGTAATGCTCAAAATTCTCCAAGCCAGGCTTCAGCAATATGTGAACCGTGAACTTCCAGATGTTCAAGCTGATTTTAGAAAAGGCAGAGGAACCAGAGATCAAATTGCCAACATCTGCTGGGCCATGGAAAAAGCAAGAGAGTTCCAGAAAAACATGTATTTCTGCTTTATTGACTATGCCAAAGCCTTTGACTGTGTGGATCACAATAAACTGTGGGAAATTCTGAAAGAGATGGGAATACCAGACCACCTGACCTGCCTCTTGAGAAACCTATATGCAGATCAGGAAGCAACAGTTAGAACTGGACGTGGAACAACAGACTGGTTCCAAATAGGAAAAGGAGTATGTCAAGACTGTATATTGTCACCCTGCTTATTTAACTTCTATGCAGAGTACATCATGAGAAACACTGGGCTGGAAGAAGCACAAGCTGAAATCAAGATTGCCAAGAGAAATATCAATAACCTCAGATATGCAGATGATATCACCCTTATGGCAGAGGGTGAAGAGGAACTAAAAAGCCTCTTAATGAAAGTGAAAGAGGAGAGTGAAAAAGTTGGCTTAAAGCTCAACATTCAGAAAATGAAGATCATGGCATCTGGTCCCATCACTTCATGGCAAATAGATGGGGAAACAGTGGAAACAGTGTCAGACTTTTTGAGGGTGGCTCCAAAATCACTGCAGATGGTGACTGCAGCCATGAAATGAAAAGACGCTTACTCCTTGGAAGGAAAGTTATGACCAACCTACATAGAATATTCAAAAGCAGAGACATTACTTTGCCAACAAAGGTCTGTCTAGTCAAGGCTATGGTTTTTCCAGTGATCATGTATGGATGTGAGAGTTGGACTGTGAAGAAAGCTGAGCACCGAAGAAATGATGCTTTTGAACTGCGGTGTTGGACAACACTCTTGAGAGTCCCTTTGACTGCAAGGAGGTCCAACCAGTCCATTCTAAAGGAGATCAGTCCTGGGTGTTCATTGGAAGGACTGATGCTAAAGCTGAAACTCCAGTACTTTGGCCACCTCATGCCAAGAGTTGACTCATTGGAAAAGACTCTGATGCTGGGAGGGATTGGGGGCAGGAGGAGAAGGGGACAACAGAGGATGAGATGGCTGGATGGCATCACTGACTCAATGGACATGAGTTTGGGTGAACTCCAGGAATTGGTGATGGACAGGGAGGCCTGGCGTGGTGCGATTCATGGGGTCGCAAAGAGTCGGACATGACTGAGCAACTGAACTGAACTGAACTATTAAATAGACAAAGGATTGCAAGGAATGAAATACAATACCAATACAATACTAACAAGAATTTACACGGAGGCTATGGAATAGTATTCATAATAAACAGGTAAAGGGGAGGCAACTGGATTTCACACACAGAAAAGAAGGTTAAAAAAGAAAAAGAAAACACTGCTGATATATATAAAGTAAGTAGTGAGAAAAACAAGCCAAAATCAATAGATTGATCTGTATTGCCTTTCGAAGAAAATTATAGGACTAGAGCCAGTAAATTTCTAAGTTGATATATAAATCTGAGTAAAATGCTCTATATTAATAGTATGTTACAGTTATTTTGGGTAACAATAACAAAATCAGCCTGAGGACAATTCAAGCCAAACAGGAAATTTATTAGAAGAAGACAAGCTATACTGCAGAAGACAAGGAAAAGCCACCCAAGCAAACCATCAGAAAAGCGTGTAACGTAGGGACCTCATAGGTTCTCACTAAAGATGCTAATTGAAAATTTAAAGAATCATGATCAGCTTGTTAGAGATTCAAAAATTACAGCTCTTTTTACCCCTCAAAACCAAATTTTAAATCTGAGTTAGGGGTTCATCTTCTGACCAGTCAGCTTTGAGCAGAGGACTGTCTTCTGGGACAGACAAGGCAACTAGGGTCTACTATTTGAGAAGAAATTTCTAAGATAAGATTTTGAGCTAATAATTTTTATAGTAAATGTAATTGCTATTTTTAAAAGGCATCTGAACATTACAGTGGACTTCTGATTCAAGAATAAACTAATTATCTGCAGTGCTAAGACAGAAAAAACCATGATTATGTGTTATTGCAAACTACAGACCTGACAAAATCACTGTAAAAATGTAAACTTGGAATTGTTACCATCTCTTTTAATATTTTCACCCAAGGAATACTGACCGTGATACAGTCTACCTATTTTGAATTAACTGATGTTTGTGAATTGTAGTGCTGGAGAAAACTCTTGAGAATCTCTTGAGCTGCAAGGATATCAAACCAGTCAATCCTAAAGGAAATCAACCCTGAATACTCATTGGAAGGACTGATGCTGACGTTCCAATACTCTGACCACCTGATGGGAAGAGCTGACTTATTGGAAAAGACCCTGATGCTGGAAAAGGTTGAAGGCAAAAGGAGAAGAGGCCAGCAGAGGTTGAGATGGTTATATAGCATCACTGACTCAATGGACATGAATCTGAACAAACTCTTGGAAACAGCGAAGGACAAGGGAGCCTGACATGCTGCAGTCCATGGTGTCACAAAGAGGTGGACACGACTTAGTGCCGGAACAACGGCAACCAAGGAATACTGACTACAATTTAAAATGCATTTATTGAGTCTACACATCTATTTTGTATAACTTAGGTAATATTCCAAAAGTGTAGAAAAGGTCAGAAGACAGTAAACACCTGTTTTTACTATCTAGATGTAACCAATATTTTATCATGTACAATGTTAACCCAACACTATAGTTCTTTAGATTTTAACTTTAAAGAAAAAGGATTCAGATATAATTAAACCATTCCTCTTTCCTTCTACTCCAGAGGTAATCATTTTCCTGAAGGTGTTTTTTACTATTCCTATGCATCATTCTGAATAATTCACACATTTCCAGATATCTGGAAATACTGTATATCATTGTTGTGTGTTCTAAATTTGCATACATATTATCATACTCACAGTGTCTATCACCAACTGGTTTTTATCATGCAATAGCATACTTGACTGAGTCATGTTAGTACTCATGTAGTTATGATTCATTCATCTTAAATACTAAGTAGAATTTCGTTGCATGACTCTGAACATATATATTGACAGATATTGAGGCCGTTTTAGTTTTTCTTACTTCCTGCTTGCCTACCTATAGGAAAGATGCAATAAGAGTTATTACAGAATTATCCTAATCAACACATCCTGCATGGATAGTTCAAATAGAACACAAAAGAAGAAAGAAGAGCTTAGAAATAGACATATACATAAATGGAGGCAAATAACAGAAGCTTCTTGGGAATGATAGAATATTCAATGATTCTGAAAGCATGTGAGAAAAAAATATAAAATGTGATTCACATTTGCTTAATATACTGCCCAAAACCAGTATCAAGATTACCAAGACATAGAAAACTATATAGTTTTAGATAATGCTTATGAACCTGGGGGAGAGTGAAATTTCTTTAAAAATATACAAAAAAAGATAATAAAGGAAAAGATCAATAAAGTGGATCTGCTTAAAAATTAATACTTGTATTTATATTTGTATTATTTAAAATGCATAACTAAAAATGGCAAAAAAATGAGAAGACATTTTTAAAATATGCTATATACTTTTGTATATTAGTATTAAAAAAGATGTAAAAACTTAAAAATAGACTAAGAACCATAATTCAGAAGAAAAATGTGTAAAAGTTAATAATAGACAATTATTCTGTGAAAAATGTAAAATTACACTTTAATTTTAATAAATGTGATATTCTGTCATTAGATGGGATATTCTATTCAACATCATCAGAGAAAAATACTGAAGTATGGTATTAACAAATGGCCAGTAGATATATGTAGGAATAGGGGTCATAAAATGCTATTTGGAATTTAAGCTTCCTAAACATGGAAATTATGTTTCTTATATATGAGAAACATTTATAAGAATGATTATTGCAACACTTAAAATCAGAGGCAAAATGTTTATCAATAGAAAAATAGTATTTTTTTTGTTGTTTTTCATAAACTAGAGTAGCAAACACCAGACTTTTCATTAACTGGAGCAGTAACCACCAGTAAAAAATAAGTGAACTAAAGTTATGTGTATCCACATTGAGAGCTCTATATAAAATAATGTTTTACTAGATTCTTAGTTAAAAAAAATACAGTATGGGAAGAGAACAAGATGGCAGAGGAGTAGGTGGACGCGGAGCACATCTCTCTCCATGGATACATCAGGAATACATCTTCAGACACAGAAATGCATGCAAAACACCAGCTGAGAGCAGACAGGAGTACCTGACCAGCAGAAAAGAATATACAGAACCATGCAAAACTTGGTAGGATGTGGGTACTAGGGGGACAAACAGGAGTGTTAGTAGGACAGGACCTGCCCTCAGCGGGTGGGGGAACTGAAGCAGGATCTGATCCCCACACGGGGGCAACTCTGAGTGAGAGGAGAAACATTTAAGGCTGAGAGTGAAACAGCTGACCTGTGGCAGCCTAAATGGAATGAGAATCAGACAGTCCTTGCCGCAGCCATACATATCCCAGACAGAGATGCAGGTCCCCTGGAAGGTGAGCAGCTGGGAACTGGAGTTTAGGGACTACGGAGCAATCCCAGGGCAAGGGCTGCTGTTGACTGCGGAGAGACTGATCGAGGGGATGTGAAGGAGGAAATTGTGGTGGGAAATGCCTGTGGAGGAAAGCCGGGCAGCCATGGAAAAAAGGCGATACTGCTGAGTCACGTGTAGCTGGTGGAGCCATCACCACAGCTTTTCTCTCCCCAAGTAGCGGCATTGGCAGCTGCACAATAGACAGGCTGCCCCATCAAATACTGAACTACAGAGTAGGACCCCACCCAGGGTGCCCCTTTAAGTGCCTGACATGCTGATCTACAGAGTAGTAAACACCAGTAAACACCATCTACAGAGTAGGACCCCAGCCAGAGGGGCCCCTCTAAGTGTCTGAATGGGCAGAGCTAGGGAGACTGGCTCATGGACGGAGGAGCCTGGTAGGCTGCAGTTCATGGGGTCGCGACTGAGCGACTTCACTTTCCCTTTTCACTTTCATGCAATGGAGAAGGCAATGGCACCCCACTCCAGTGTTCTTGCCTGGAAAACCCCATGGATGGAGGAGCCTGGTGGGCTGCAGTCCATGGGGTTGCAACTGAGTGACTTCACTTTCCTGCATTGGAGAAGGAAATGGCAACCCACTCCAGTGTTCTTGCCTGGAGAATCCCAGGGACAGCAGAGCCTGGTGGGCTGCCGTCTATGGGGTCGCACAGAGTCGGACACGACCGAAGCGATTTAGCAGCAGCAGCAGGGAGACTGGCCAAAGAGGCCTTCTGATTGCCAGCTACAAGAGGCTCAAAAAAAAAAAAAAAAAAAACACTCTGATAGGGCCATAACTCCTGGGGCGGATGCAGTCTGTGTCCCTGAACACTTTGTGCCGCCAGGGTCCCCGCAAGCCAAGTAGCTATGCCACCTTCACATTCCACTCTCATGGGGGCAAAGCTGCCACAGACAAAAAAAATTTTGTTTCTATGTGTGCAGGGTCACTTAAGTCATGTCCAATTCTTTGCAACCCTGTAGACTGTGGCCTGCCAGGCTTCTGTGTCAGGGGGAGATCTGCAGGCAAGAATACTGGAGCATATTGGCCAATACTGGTTGCCATACCCTTCTAGAGCACTATATTTCCTGCTGCTCTAGCTGCCAACCCCCCAGAGTACCTGATGCTGCCAGAACCCCTGCAACCCAAACAGCTGCACCACCTCCACACCTGGCAGACCCAAGTGCTCCAGGGCAGCCTTAGGAGCAACCCCCAAGGGCCAACCCACATGCAGAGGTGGGAATAAAACCACAATTAAAAACCAGGGGCACTGTGGCTGAAGAAAAAGACTCAAACCTTCCCAACAGCTGTATAAGCTGCAGATTAAATGCACATAATCAACTAGGCAGATGTTGTGTCTATGGAATATATAAAAGGACATTGAGAGCTCCCACAAAAGAAAACGCACTAGTTCTGACAGCTGTGGACACTGGAGGCAAGAACACACAGGAGCAGGACCAGGTTAGAACCTGAGCTGCCCCCACAGCAGGTCAGAGATCAGCACAGTGCATCCTAGGGAGGTGAGGTGGGCTGTGACTCCCAGAGAGGGGAAGAACTCTGACAGCAGTGATTCAAGAAAACATTTAAACATTTATTATCCTTATGTTTTGACTTGTTCCGTAGATTCTTTTGGATTTTTTTTTCCTTTTATTCTTTTTTTTTTTCCTCCCTCTGTTGCAGCTGTTGATTTTATTCGTACTATGAAAATCTAATTAGGCTTTTGAGCTTTTTTTTTCTCTAAGTCACATTTTTTATTGTTGTTATAAACCTCTGCCTCTATGTTGGGGATTTGCAGTTCCGTGAAGTTTTCCTTTTATTCTTTCTTTTCTCTTTTTTTAATTTTAATTTTTAAACCTATTATTTTTTTTATATTTATTATTTTGTTTGCTTTTCCTACTGTACTTTTCCCCTTGCACCTAAACTTTAATGTATATAAATCTTCTCTATCTACCCCTATTTAACTTTGCATATCTCTTCTTTCCTTTCCTTTCCTCTCCTCTCAACATATTTGTTAGTTTCATTTTCATTGCTTTATTCCCCACTTGGCACCTTGCTTTAGTTTTGTTTGTTATCCAGTTTGTGCTTTAGTTAGTTTTGTTCTTAACTGGTAAATATAATTTTTTATTTCCTTTCTTTGCTGGGTCAATCTATTGTACTTTATTTTAGTTGGATTGTTTTGACATTGTTCATGGGTGTATATGTATATGTGAATATTCCATTATTTTAATTATTATTTGCCTGATTTTGTAACTGCCATTTATCTGGAGTTCATCTTTGGTTTCTTATTTTTGGGTATTTTTTTTTACTCTCACTTAATGCCATAACAAACCACTTGTGGAATCTTCATTCCTGACCAGAGATCAAGCCCTGAGCCTTTTGAGTGGGAGCACTGACTCCAAGAAGAAGGCAACAGCAACCCACTCCAGTACCCTTGCCTGGAGAATCCCAGGGACACGGGAGCCTGGTGGGCTGCCATCTATGTGGTCACACAGAGTCAGACACGACTGAAGCAAATTAGCAGCAGCAGCACTGACTCCAAGACTACCAGAGAACTAACCCTAGGGAGTATCAAATAGAGAGAAATCACACAAAGGAAATCAAACCACTTGAACACAAGACCCGGCATCACATGACCACCAGCACAACCCTGGGCAGGACCTCTCATCTAAACAACATACAAAGCAAAATACAAACTCTATCCTCAGCAACAGGGTTCCCGCCCGACTCAGCCTTGCCCATCAGAGTGAAAACAACAAACAAAAAAACTCAGCGCAAATCTCACCCTACACAAACCCCTGGACCAACCTTAGGAGGGCAGAAACTAAAAGGAAGAAAGAATTCAACCTTGAAGCCTGGGGAAAGGCGAGCTCAAACACAATAAGTTAGAAATATATATATATATATATATATATATATATATAACAAAAAGGCAGAGAAATACTACACAAATGAAGGAACATATTAGAAACACAGAAGTCCAAATAAATGAAGAGTAAATAGGCAAACTACCTGAAAAAGAATTCAGAATAATGATAGTAAAATGATGAAAATAATCAAAAACCTTGAAAACAAAATGGAGAAAATGCAAGAATCAATTAACAAAGACCTAGAGCCAGGCTTCAATAGTATGTGAACAGTGAATTTCCAGATGTTCAACCTGGATTTAGAAAAGGCAGAGGAATCAGAGATCAAATTGCCAACATCTACTGGATGATCGAAAAAGTGAGAGAGTTCCAGAAAAACATCTACTTCTGCTTTATTGACTATGCCAAACTCTTTGACTGTGGGGATCACAACAAACTGTGAAAAATTCTTAAAGAGTTAGGAATACCAGATAACCTGACCTGCCTCCTAAGAAATCTGTATGCAGGTCAAGAAGCAACAGTTAGAACTGTACATGGAAAACAGACTGGTTCCAATCAGGAAAGGAGTTTGTCAAGGCTGTATATTGTCACCCTGCTTATTTAACTTATATGCAGAGTACAACATGAGAAATGCTGGACTAGATGAAACACAAGCTGGAATAAAGATTGCCAGGAGAAATATCAATAACCTCAGATATGCAGATGATACCACCCTTATGGCAGAAAGCAAAGAAGAACTAAAGAGCCTCTTGAAGAAAGTGAAAGAGGAGAGTGAAAAACTGGCTTAAAACTCAACATTCAGAAAGCTAAGATCATGGCATCCAGTCCCATCACTTCATGGCAAATAGATGGGGAAACAGTGGAAACAGTGACTTTTTTTGGGCTCCAAAATCACTGCAGATGGTGACTGCAGCCAAGAAATTAAAAGACTCTTGCTCCTTGGAAGAAAAGTTATGACCAACATAGACACCATATTATAAAGAAGAGACATTACTTTGGCAACAAAGGTCCATGTAGTCAAAGCTATGGTTTTTCCAGTAGTCGTGTATGGATCTGAGAGTTGGACTATACAGAAAGCTGAGCACCTAAGAATTGATGCTTTTGAACTGTGGTGTGGAGAAGACTCTTGAGAGTCCCTTGGACAGCTAGGAGATGCAACCAGTCCATCCTAAAGGAAATCAGTCCTGAATATTCATTAGAAGGGCTAATACTGAGGCTGAAACTCCAATACTCTGGCCATCTGATGCAGAGAACTGACTCATTTGAAAAGACCCTGATGCTGGGAAAGATTGAAGGCAGGAGGAGAAAGGGATGACAGAGGATGAGATCGTTGGATGGAATCACTGACTCAATGGACATGAGTTTGAGTAAATTCTGGGAGTTGGTGATTGACAGGTAGGCCTGGTGTGCTGCAGTCTATGTGGTTGCAAAGAGTAGGACACAACTGAGTGACTGAACTGACTGAACGAACTAGAAGAATAAAAGAATAAACATACAGAGACAAACAATACAATTAATGAAATGAAATACAGTCTGGAAGAAATCAATTGCAGAATATCTGAAGCAGAAGAATGAATCAGTGAGCTGGAAGATAAAATGGTAGAAAAAAAACTTCTGAAGAATAGAATAAAAGAAAAAGAATAAAAAGAACTGAGGATAGACTCAGAGACCTCTAGGACAATATCAAATGCACCAACATCTGAATTATAGGGGTCCCAGAAGAAGAGAAAAAGAAAGGGCATGAGAAAATTTTTGAAGAGATTATAGTTGAAAATTTCCCCAACATGGAAAAGGAAATAGTCAATCAAGTCCAAAAGGCACAAAGAGTCCTATACAGGATAAGCCTAAGGAGAAACATGCCAAGACACATACTAATCAACCTAACAAAGACTAAACACAAAGAAGGAATATTAAAAGCAACAAGGGAAAAGCAACAACTAACAATACAAGGCAAACCCCATACATTTAAAATAAAGAAGATTAGAAGAGATAAGGAAGGACACTACATAATGATCAAGGGATCAATCCAAGAGGAAGACATAACAATTGTAAATATCTATGCACCCAACACAGGAGCACCTCAGTACATAAGACAAACATGAACAGACATAAAAGGTGAAATTGACAGTAACACAGTAATAGTAGGAGACTTTAACACCCCACTCACACCAATGGACAGACATCAAAACAGAAAATTAATAAGGAAACACAAGTATTAAATGATACATTAGATGAGATGGATCTCACTGATATCTTCAGGAGGTTCCATCCAAATGCAGAAGAATACATCATCCCAAGTGCACATGGAACATTCTCCAGGATAGATGACAATCTTGGGTCACAAATCAAACCTCAATAAATTTAAAAAGGTGAAATCAAATTATGTAAAGTTTAAAAATAAAAAAATAAAAAAAAAAAGGTGAAATCATATCAAGCATCTTCTCTGACCACAACACTATGAGACTATATATCAATTATAAGAAAAAACTGTAAGAAACACAAACACATGAGATTAAACAACACATTTCTAAATAACCAACAGGTTACTGAAGAAATAAAAAGGGAAATAAAATTTCTAGAAACAGATGACAATGAAAGCATGATAACTCAAAACTATGGGATGCAGCAAAAGCAGTTCTAAGAGGCAAGTTTATAGCAATACAATCCTACCTCAAGAAATAAGAAAAACATTGAATAGAGAACTTAACTTTACACTTAAAACAACTGGAAAAAGAAGAAGAACAACAAAAAATTAGTAGAAGGAAAGAAATCATAAATATCTGAGTAGAAAGAAATGAAAAAGAAATGAAAGAAACAATAGTAAAGATTAAGAAAACTAAAAGCTGGTTCTTTGAGAAAATAAACAAAATTGACAAAGCTTTGGCCGAACTCATCAAGAAAAAAAGAGAGAATAATCAAATCAACAAAATTAGAAATGAAAAAGGAGAGTTTACAACAGACAATGCAGAAATACACAAGATTATAAGAGACTATTATGAGCAACTATATGGAAATAAAATGGATAACCTGGAAGAAAAGGACAGATTCTTAGAAAAGTTCAATCTTCCAAGATTGAACCAGGAAGAAACAGAAATTATGAACAACCCAATTACAACCACTGAAATTGAAGTTGTGATCAAAAATTTCCCAAAAAACTAAAGCCCAGGACAAGATGGCTTCTTAGGAGAATGCTATCAAACATTTAGAGAAGAGCTAACGCTATCATTCTGAAACTCTTGCAAAAAATTTCAGAGGAAGGAACACTGTCAAACTCATTCTGTGAGGCTACCATCACCCTGATATCAAAACCAAAGACAACACAAAAAAAGAAAACTACAGGCCAATATCGCCAATGAACATAGATGCAAAAATCCTCCACAAAATTTTAGCAAATAGAATTCAGGAACAAATCAAAAAGCTCATTTACAATGATGAAGTTGAGTTTATTCCAGGAGTGCGAGGATTCTTCAATGTATGCAAATCAATCAACATGATACACCATATTAACAAACTTAAAGATAAAAACCATGTGATGATCTCAATAGATGCAGAAAAAGCCTTTGACAAAATTTAGCACCTATTTATGATTAAAACTTTTCCAAAAATGGTCATAGAAGGAACCTACCTCAACATAGTAAAGGCCATATATGATAAGCCTACAGCAAACATTATTCTCAATGGCAAAAAAAGAAAGGGTGCCCCCTAAGATCAGGAACAAGACGAGGATGTCCACTTTCACCACTATTAATCAACATAATCCTGGAAGTCCTAACTACAGCAAACAGAGAAAAAAAGAAATAAAAGGAATCCAGATCGGAAAAGAAGTAAAGCTCTCACTGTTTGCAGATGACATGATCCTGTACATAGAAAACTCTAAAGATAGTATTAGAAAACAACTAGAGATAATCAGTGAATATAACAAAGTTGCAGGATACAAAATCCATGCACAGAAATCCCTTGCATTTCTATATACTAGCAATGAAAAATCAGAAAGAGATATTAAGGAGGCAATTCCATTCACCACTGCAACAAAAAGAATTCAATACCTAGGAATAAACTTACCAAAGGAGACAAAAGAATTGTACACAGAAAGTTATAAGACACTAATGAAAGAAATCAAAGATGACATAAACAGATGGAGAGATATTCCATGTTTCTGGGTGGGAAGAATCAATATTGTGAAAATCACTGTAGTACCAAATGCAATCTACATATTCAATGCATACCCTATCAAATTACCAATGACATTTTTCACAGAACTAGATCAAAAAGTTTCACAATACTTATGGAAACACAAATGACCCTGAATAGCCAAAGCAGTCTTGAGAAAGCAGAATGGAGCTGGAGGAATCAACCTTCCTGACTTCAGATTATACTACAAAGCTACAGTCATCAAGACAGTATGGTACTGTCACAAAAAAACAGAAACATAGATCAATGGAACAAGATAGAAAACCCAGAAATAAAGGTACCCATGCACCTATGGGTACCTTATATTTGACAAAGGAGGCAAGAATATACAATTGGGCAAAGATAGCCTCTTCAACAAATGGTGCTGGGAAAAATGGACAGCTACATGTAAAAGAATGAAATTAGAACGCTTCAAACACCATACACAAAGATAAACTCATAATGGATTAAAGATCTAAATATAAGACCAGAAACTATAAAACTCTTAGAGTAAAACATAGGCAGAACAGTTGATGACATAAATCAAAGCAAGATACTCTATGACCCAACTCCTAGAATAATGGAAATAAAAACAAAAGCAAACAAGTGGGACCTGATTGAACTTAAAAACTTTTGCAGAGCAAAGGAAACTTTAAGCAAGGTGAAAAGGCAACCCTCAGAATGGGAGAAAATAATAACAAATGAAACAACTGACAAGGATTAATTTCCAAAATATACAAGCAGCTCATACAACTCAATACCAGAAAAACAAACAATCCAATCAAAAGTGGGAAAAAGACCTAAACAGACATTTCTCCAAAGAAGACATACAGATGGCTAACAAACACATGAAGAGATGCTCAGCATCACTCATTATTAGAGAAATGCAAATCAAAACTACAATGAGATATCACCTCACACTGATCAGAATGGCCATCATCAAAAAGTCTACAAACAATAAATGCTGGAGAGAGTGTGGAGAAAAGGGAACGCTCTTGCCCTGTTGGTGGCAATGTAAATTGATACGGCCACTATAGAAGACAATATGAAGATTCCCTTAAAAAATAGGAAGAAAATCACCATGTGTCCTGGCAATTCCACTCCTAGACATATACCCTGAAGAAACCAAAACTGAAAAAGATACATGTATCCCATTGTTCACTGAAGCACTATTTACAATAGCTAGAACAGGGAAGCAACCTAGATGTCCATCAACAGATGAATGGATAAAGAAGTTTTGGTACATATACACAATGGAATATTACTCAGCCATGAAGAGGAACACCTTTGAGTCAATTCTACTGAGGTGGATCAACCTAGAATCTATTGTGAAATAAGTTAGAGTTAAATAAGTTATAAAGAGAAAGATAAATGTCATATTCTAATGCATATATACAGATCTAGAAAAATGGTATTGAAGTAAATTGAAGAATTTACTTACAGGGCAGCAGTGGAGAAACAGACATAGAAAGTAGACTTGGGGACATGGGGAGAGGGGAGGAGAGGGTGAGACGTATGGAGAGAGTAACATAGAAACTCACACTGCCATATGTAAAATAGATAGCCAAGGGGAACTTGCTGTATGTCTCAGGAAACTCAAACAGGGGCTCTGTATTAACCTCGAGGGGTGGGATGGGAGGGAGATGGGAGGGAAGTTCAAACGGGAGGGGATATATATATATATATATACCTATGACTGATTCCGGTTGAGGTTTGACAGAAAAAACATAATTCTATAAAGCAATTATCCTTCAATTAAAAAAAATTAATTAATTAAAAAATACAGTATGGCATCAACTACAGAAATTTAAAATGTTAATAAATAATACACATTAATGTGAACTAATGCTATTCTTTAGGATTACATGTTCATGTAATAAAATTTAAGCACATACATCAAAGTGATAAGAACCCAAATCAGTAGTTACCTCTGAGGAAGAGGAAGTAGAATGAAATTCATGATGAACACACAGGAATCTAAAAATAGTTTGCAATTATTCAAAATCTTCAGAGTACACATATGTTCAATACAGTGTTCTCCTTTCATTTCAGCGTGTTAGAAATGTTTTATAGTAACAGAAAGGCAATAAATTCATTGATTAAAGAGCTTCTTTTCCAAATATAACCCAATATAATGAGATAATCATTAAAGTGACTTTTGTTAATGTTTTTATCATTAAGTAGATGAATAAAATAAAACTAGAATACCTGAAATAGTCCCAACTATTCCATTAGAACTTAATATACTATTATTAATATACTTAGTATTAATATACTTAGTATATTCCATTAGAACTTAATATATACAAATCAGTGAATACCATTATCAATTGTCAAGATTAATGATTTGTTAATTTTAGAATAATTATTAATGATCTTATATCAATAAATTCCTCTACATGATATATTATGCAGTATTTATTTATGATTAGTTACTTATCTAGTTATCTATAACTATATCAAGTTAGAAATAAACAAACTAAAGTATTATCTATGGTTTAACAGAAATGGAGTTCTAGGTGATTTTTAACATGTATAAAAGTGAAGTCGCTCAGTTGTGTCCGACTCTTTGCGACCCCATGGACTGTAGCCTACCAGGTTCCACCATCCATGGGATTTCCCAGGCAAGAGTACTGGAGTGGGGTGCCATTTCCTTCTCCAGCAGATCTTCCCGACCCAGGGATTGAACCCGAGTCTCCCACATGGTAGGCATTGTAGGCAGATGCTTTACTGTCTGAGCCACCAGGGAACATCAAAATAGTTTCTATTTTAAAGTTTTATCAAAATTAGATGCACTTTGTTTAAAAAGTTACATAATTATATAAAAAAGCCAGAGTCTACCACAACATAGTCTATTTTCCAGAGGTAACTGCTTTTGAATAGTTTACATGATTCTACTGATATTTATCTGGGCTTCTCAGATAGTGCAGTGGTAAAGAATCTATGGGCACGACTTAGTGGTTAAATCACCACCACCACACTCAGATCATCGGGGTTTTTTTCTAACTGTGGCTGGCTAGCTTGGGAGATGCAGGCAGGAAGACGAAAGGCAGCTTTGAGTAGGTTGGTACACGAGCTTGTTCATGCTTTCTCAGTCCTCATTGCTATCCCTACTGTATGTACAGGTGCTGGAGAGTAGAGGGAATGATCTCATACTTTCTTTTTAACTGGTGAAAATAATTTCTTGGATTATTCAATTTCTCCCAGATTCTAGCCTTGGATCCAACTGAAGTGCCTTCACTTTTTCTGGAAAAGAGAATCTTCCTGGAGATGTAAATACTTTCCCCCTAAAAAACTTAGAAATGCTTACAAACATAAAAAGACGATGTTGCACATAACAAAAGTACTAGTAATTTAACAGAAAAATGAAGAAAAGGGAAGAGCACTGACACATAAAAATTTTGTGACTAACAAAAGAAGGACAGTTTTGTCTTTATTTCTTATATAAGTTACACGCATTGGAAGGAGGTAGTAAAAGTTACTACAGAATGTTTAGTCAAGAAATTTCATTATTTCACAGTATATACTAAAAACAATTGGGTACTTTGGGGCTTCCCAGGTTTCCTGATGGTAAAGAACCTGCCTGTGTGGGTTTGATCCCTGGGTCAGGAAGATTCCCTGGAGGAGGCCAGGGCAACCCACTCCAGTATTCTTGCCTGGAGAATCCCATGGACAGAGGAGCCTGGAGGGCTACAGTCCATAGGGTCACAAAGAGTCAGACATGACTGAAGCAACTTATCGCATACACACATAAGGTACTTTAGTGGTCATGTTCTATAGAATTCTGGAACCTGAGGTTGGAAGAGATTACTACAAGTTATGTGATTTACAGACAACAAAAAACACAGGCAATAGCCTATTATGCATGAATTTCTACACGTGATACCGCTGGATTATAGACAAAACAAAATGCATGGTTCCTGCCTGGAAGTAACATTCTACTGGGCAAAATGGAATATATATCCACAGGCTGCATTTGAGGACTTTCCCAAGTAAAGATCTGAATCTTCGTATTGAGACTTTGAGCAATGATTGTGGATTAAAAACTGAAAAAAACAAATGTCTTTTTTTCCAGAGAATGTTTGTAAACTGTCAGACCAAATACTGGCAACTCCTCCAAGAAAATGATGACAGTGTGTGTTTACTTGATGATAGCTCTAATAACTGGTCTCACTGCAAAGTGAATATATACATGCATCCTAAGGAAGTAAATGACTTAACGAATATTGCTGCTGTTGTTTAGTAGCCAGGTCATGTTCAACTCTTTTGCAACCCCATGGACTTTAGCCCACCAGGCTCCTCTGTCCATGGAATTTCCCAGGCAAGAATATTGGAGAGGGTTGACATTTCCTTCTCCAGGGGGTCATTCCAATCCAAGGATTAAACCTGTGTTTCCTTCAGTGGCAGGTGGATTCTTTACCACTGAGTCACCAGGAAGCCTAATGAATATTACCAATTCACATATTTAAGAGTAGTTAACTAGAATCAACATTATCAGGAGAAATATCAATAACCGCAAATATGCAGATGACACCACCCTTATGGCAGAAAGTGAAGAGGAACTAAAAAGCCTCTTGATGAAAGTGAAAGAGGAGAGTGAAAAGGTTGGCTTGAAGCTCAACATTCAGAAAAGTAAGATCATGGCATCTGGTCCCATCACTTCATGGGAAATAGATGGGGAAACAGTGGAAACAGTGTCAGACTTTATTTTTTGGGGCTCCAAAATCACTGCAGATGGTGATTGCAGCCATGAAATTCAAATACACTTACTCCTTGGAAGGAAAGTTATGACCAACCTAGATAGCATATTGAAAAGCAGAGATATTACTTTGCCAACAAAGGTTCGTCTAGTCAAGGTTATGGTTTTTCCAGTGGTCATGTGTGGATGTGAGAGTTGGACTGTGAAGAAAGCTGAGCACCGAAGAATTGATGCTTTTGAATTGTAGTGTTGGAGAAGACTCTTGAGAGTCCCTTGGACTGGCAAGGAGATCCAACCAGTCCATTCTAAAGGAGATCAGTCCTGGGTGTTCATTGGAAGGACTAATGCTGAAGCTGAAACTCCAATACTTTGACCACCCATGCGAAGAGTTGACTCATTGGAAAAGACTCTGATGCTGGGAGGGATTGGGGGCAGAAGGAGAAGGGGACAACAGAGGATGAGATGGCTGGATGGCATCACTGACTCGATGGATGTGAGTCTGAGTGAACTCTGGAAGTTGGTGATTAACAGGGAGGCCTGGCGTGCTGTGATTCATGGGGTCACAAGGAGCCGGACACGACTGAGCGACTGAACTGAACTGAACTGAACCTGAATTATTACATCCCCCTAAAAAAAAGTCAATGCATTATTTTCATGAGAGTTGGCAAATGCATTACTTACTTATTTCTTTACCTCTCTTTATTTTGAGGCATTGTTTACCATTCAAATCATCATCAAATGGATTTTATTTATGTGGAGGCTTTTTGGATTATTTCATTTTTAATGATGCAACAAAGCAGTAAAAGGTAAAGACATATGGACCCATAATGGAAAAGAGAGAGGAAGGAGTCAGAATTGCCACCTTTTAGAAAGCAGATAACTAAGAGTCAGTGTTTTGTTTGTTTTGCCAAAGTAACAGTGTGGAAAGAGAAGAAGCACCCCAATTTTCATCACAATACCCCTCAAAATTTAGTACTGGTCCCAGGTACTTCTGGCAGTAGAGAAAAAACTATGACTGGAAACTCAAGATTGGCTTAAAGTTCCTTTTGAACAGTTAGGCTGCTGTATCTCTTTCCTTGTACTTCAAAATGAGGTCACTGCTCCTCAGTCCTCTGGTAGAACAGAAGAGGTTCATTACCCAGAAAGGAAAAAACCAAGGTTCTCTGACCTGGAAGAAACCAGGACAACAGAGTGAAACTGCACCGAGAGATCAGCACACTAAGTGTGAGACACCTTCCCCTGCCTGACTCCCTCCTCCAACTTAGATCCTTGTAAGCACCCTGGCAGCCACACAATGTCTAGACAGGAGAAGGAAAGAGCCTTCTCTAGGGAATCTGTCCCATCCAAGGAAAAAGGTCTAACAAAAATGACAGTAGGAATTCCTCAACCAGAATCAAATCAGAGATCACAATGAAAACTCTGGGGTTAACAAGACCCACTCTTAACATATTAGCACAAACCCAAGAATTATTAAATACTTGAAGAGATCATCTTTTATCAAAGAGACTAAAAAACAGAAAAAAATAATTTAGAGAAAAAGAAAAGATTATGCACAAAAATAAAATGTAGTATACGTGATTAATATCCTCAAAGATAGGAGGTTTTGTATCCTTGAAATAAGAACAAATTTTTTTTTTAATGTTGGAAATAGAAACATGATAGTATAAGCGAAAAAATTCAATAAAAATTTTAGGGGAGAAATTTGAGAAGCTATTGTAGAATGAAAAGCAAAATTTCAGAGATGGAAATTAGGAAAAGAAAAAGAGGGAAAAAATGGAGAGCCAAGAACCAGTAGGGCTAACATCTTAAAAAAAATAGATGCCAGAAGTAAAAAGGAATAATAGAAAATTTAGGATAGAAAATCATGAAAATTTCCCAGAAAGGAAGAACACATGTTTTCATATTGAATAGACCCACCATGTTCCCAGTACTATGGACAGAAATAGACACATATGAGGTACATCGAGAAAAGGTAGTACTCAGGGAATAAAGGAAAGATTTTCAGCCTTTTAGGGAATATTCATGTCAAATAATATATTAAGACTAGCAATACCGGAAGCTATTCACAGAAAACAACAGGACCAACTCTGTGTGTGTCTGATGAAACAATAGGAGTTACAACCTAGCAGTCTATGGTCAGTTCTATGTGAGTGTACACAGAAAGACTTGTATCTCCCACGCACTAATTTTCAGAAATCTACTTCAAGAGGTTTCCCATTAAAATGAGGGAGTAAACCAAAAAATTAGAAGATCCAGGAAACAGGGATCCAACATAGAAGAAAGGTGGAGAGAATGACCAATCAGGACATGATAGCTGGGGAGCAGGTTTGGAGATTTAAGAATACACCAAGAACCATTTGGAGCAGACCAGTGGTCATGTATGGATGTGAGAGTTGGACTGTGAAGAAAGCTGAGCACCGAAGAATTGATGCTTTTGAACTGTGGTGCTGGAGAAGACTCTTGAGACTCCCTTGGACTGCAAGGAGATCCAACCAGTCCAATCTGAAGGAGATCAACCCTGGGATTTCTTTGGAAGGAATGATGCTAAAGCTGAAACTCCAGTACTTTGGGCACCTCATGCGAAGAGTTGACTCATTGGAAAGGACTCTGATGCTGGGAGTGATTGGGGGCAGGAGGAGAAGGGGACGACAGAGGATGAGATGGCTGGATGGCATCACTGACTCGATGGACGTGAGTCTGAGTGAACTCCGGGAGTTGGTGATGGACAGGGAGGCCTGGCGTGCTGCGAGTCATGGGGTCGCAGAGAGTTGGACACGACTGACCGACTGAACTGAACTGAACTGAGTGTCATGGATAGAGATGTCTTTAACGAGGTACATTTACTGTGTGTTGCATATTTAAGTGTATTAAAAAGAGTTATATACTGGTGGAGGTAGGAGAAAGAAACAGAAGCTCTACCTAAAGAAACTAAAGACCTATATATAGAAAACTATAAAACACTGGTGAAAGAAATCAAAGAGGACATTAATAGATGGAGAAATATACCATGTTCATGGATTGGAAGAATCAATGTAGTGAAAATGAGTATACTACCCAAAGCAATTTATAGATTCAATGCAATCCCTATCAAGCTACCAACGGTATTCTTCACAGAGCTAGAACAAATAATTTCGCAATTTGTATGCAAATACAAAAAACCTCGAATAGCCAAAGCTATCTTGAGAAAGAAGAATGGAACTGGAGGAATCAACCTATCTGACTTCAGGCTCTATTACAAAGCCACAGTTATCAAGACAGTATGGTACTGGCACAAAGACAGAAATATTGATCAATGGAACAAAATAGAAAGCCCAGAGATAAATCCACGCACATATGGACACTTTATCTTTGACAAAGGAGGCAAGAATATACAATGGATTAAAAACAATCTCTTTAACAAGTGGTGCTGGGAAAACTGGTCAACCACTTGTAAAAGAATGAAACTAGAACACTTTCTAACACCGTACACAAAAATAAACTCAAAATGGATTAAAGATCTCAACGTAAGACCAGAAACCATAAAACTCCTAGAGATGAACATAGGCAAAACACTCTCCAACATACATCACAGCAGGATCCTCTATGACCCACCTCCCAGAATATTGGAAATAAAAGCAAAAATAAACAAATGGGACCTAATTAAACTTAAAAGCTTCTGCACAACAAAGGAAACTATTAACAAGGTGAAAAGGCAGCCTTCAGAATGGGAGAAAATAATAGCAAATGAAGCAATGGACAACCAACCAATCTCAAAAATATACAAGCAACTCCTACAGCTCAACTCCAGAAAAATAAATGACCCAATCAAAAAATGGGCCAAAGAACTAAATAGACATTTCTCCAAAGAAGACATACAGATGGCTAACAAACACATGAAAAGATGCTCAACATCACTCATTATCAGAGAAATGCAAATCAAAACCACTATGAGGTACCATTTCACAGTCAGAATGGCTGCGATCCAAAAGTTTACAAATAATAAATGCTGGAGAGGGTGTGGAGAAAAGGGAACCCTCTTACACTGTTGGTGGGAATGCAAACTAGTACAGCCACTATGGAGAACAGTGTGGAGATTCCTTAAAAAACTGGAAATAGAACTGCCTTATGATCCAGCAATCCCACTGCTGGGCATACACACTGAGGAAACCAGAAGGGAAAGAGATACGTGTACCCCAATGTTCATCGCAGCACTGTTTATAATAGCCAGGACATGGAAGCAACCTAGATGCCCATCAGCAGATGAATGGATAAAGAAAGCAGTGGTACATATACACAATGGAGTATTACTCAGCCATTAAAAAGAACACATTTGAATCAGTTCTAATGAGGTGGATGAAACTGGAGCCTATTATACAGAGTGAAGTAAGCCAGAAAGAAAAACACCAATACAGTATACTAACGCATATATATGGAATTTAGAAAGATGGTAACAATAACCCTGTGTACGAGACAGCAAGAGAGACACTGATGTATAGATTAGTCTTTGGACTCTATGGGAGAGGGAGAGGGTGGGGAGATTTGGGAGAATGGCATTGAAACATGTATAATATCATGTATGAAACGAGTCGCCAGTCCAGGTTCGATGCACAATACTGGATGCTTGGGGCTGGAGCACTGGGACGACCCAGAGGGAGGGTATGGGGAGGGAGGAGGGAGGAGGGTTCAGGATGGGGAATACAGGTATACCTGTGGCGTATTCATTTCGATATTTGGCAAAAGTAATACAATATTGTAAAGTTTAAAAATAAAATAAAATTTAAAAAAATACAAATAAAAAAATAAAAACAAAACAAAACAAAACAAAAGAACCTCCAAAAAAAAGAAAAGAAAATAATAGCAGCACAAAAAATACAATTAAAAAATCTTACCACAATAAGCCAAAAAAAAAGAAAAAGGACCAATATTCGCACACAAGGAAGAGTAATCATAATAGCTGACATTTCTGTGCTGTGTGTACTGTTTATATCAACTTCATAAGTTTATATATAAACTTCACAATTGATTATTGACTCAATCAATAATATGACATGATAATAATGAGAAGACAAGAAGGGAAACATGCATGTGTATCAGGGGCTAAGACCTGTCAGGTTGGTGTTAAAAGAGACCTCAATTTGTATCTGCCCCAAATAAAAAGTCAGTACACACTCCCCAAAATCAAGAAATAGCAATAAAAAATCATTGTACAGAGAGGTTTCATATAAATACCAGTGTGCGCATGTGTGCTCAGTCGTGTCCAACTCTCTGTGATGCCATGGACTGCCTGTCAGGCTCCTCTGTCCATGGAATTTTCCAGGCAAGAATACTGGAGTGGGTTGCCATTTCCTTCTCCAGGGGATCTTCCTCACCCAGGGATCGAACCCAGGTATACTGCATTGCAGGTGATCTGAATGTAAGTGGAGTAAAAAAAATGCTCACAACTACCAGTGAAGTTACCTTTACCTTTTCTCCATTTTCCTCAACTTTTGAGGCCTGGTATGGTTAATTCTATGAATCAACTTGGCTGGGCCACAGTGCTCAGAAGTTGGTCAAATATTAATTCTGAATGTTTCTGTGAGGATGTTTTTTGGGTGAGATTTACACTTAAATTGGTACACTTAGGATAAAGTAAATCACTTTCCATTACATGGATAGATCTCGTCCAATCAGTTGTAAGCCTAACTAGAACTACAGAACTAAAGACCGACCTCCATTGAGCAAGAGGAAATTCTCCAGCCTGGTAGCCTTTAGACCTGAATCACAAAATGGGCTCTTTCTTGGGTCTCCAGACTGCTGGCCTACACTAATTTTGGACTTCCCATATTCCATAATCATGAAAGCCAATTCCTTAAAATCAGTCAATCTCTCTCTCTCTCTCAATACATGTGTGTATGTGCATGAATGTTTAGTCGCTTCCGTTGTGTCCGACTCTTTGTGACCCTGTGGACTGTAGCCCACCAGCCTCCTCTGTCCATGAGATTCTCCAGGCAAGAATATGGAGTGGGTTGCCATGCCCTCCTTCAGGGTTTCTTTCTGATTCAAGGATCAAACTCGTGTCTGCCTGCATCTCCCAACCAGCCTATAGAAAATAAGTTTAAATTCTGATGACATCCAGCTAGTCTAAAAGTTAGGTAGAATTATTATTAAAAAAAAAAAAAAAAACACCACTCAGTGCTATTCACAGTCATTTGAAAAGAAATAGCTCTATTACAAGCTATGGACCAGAGTAATACAGGGAGTCCATGGAACAAACACTTACAGCAGCAAACATAATAAAGTGTCGGGGTGCCTCTAATAATCACTTTAATTTACTGAAGGAGATCTGTCCATGTTTCTATAATAGGTTTATAGGAAAATATATGGTATATGTTAGTAATCAGTTTTATAAATTAAGAATAATATATATATATATATATATATATATATATATATATATATATATGGCTAATCGAGGTATAACAGAATCCAGAGAAGGAGGCTGAATGATTTGGGCTTTCTGCTCCTGCAGACACATCTTCAAACAGTGAGAAGGAAGCACTGAAGGCAGCTTTGCAGTGTGCTAATACCAGCTAATATGCACTTAATGAGACTTCCAGCTGTCTACTTTTCAATTTGCACTCGCTGAATTTATTTAGAGCATTTTTGTTTTTTTTTTTAAACTGCAAACTAATTAAGATACCCTCATCCTTTTTCCTTGCGGTATCTGCAATAGCTACATTGAACTTTTCTGGTACATTAGCAAATGATCCCATAAAGTGGGCAGTATAGTCAGTACAGACTGCAAAGGAAATACAAAAAGGATACACAGGGTGTGTTAAACAGTGAGCTCAAATGCTCTAATAACAAACAAAGACAAGCTGAGTATTCTTCTTACTGGTATAGATTTTAAGTTTTTTTTACTTGATATTCAGTTATTTAGATGATTCTTTGGGGAAAGAACTCTATGTAGTGAAACAATAACCATCAGAGATCAGAAAATCTCATTCTTTTTTCTTCTGGTGAATTATTCTCAGGCAGCTAAAGCCTTCCTGATCCCTAAAGTTTTACAATACTTCAACCTAACCTATCTAAACCCTTATAATATATAAAGTCAAAAGGAATGCTCTCCAAGAATTCAATAATCTCCAACAGGAAATGAGCAATATGGAAATGCTCAAAATGGTCAAAAAGGAAATGAGCATTTACTTTTAAAAAAGGAAGGAAATTGGCTCCCACTAATCAAATTTCACCAAGAAAATGTATCTTTCTCTCACTGAGATATGGAAAGATAAATTTCCTCAAAGCTTTTCTGTGTCATGCTAAAAGGGTTATCGATGAGGTTATAAGGTTTACAATGTTAGAGTTGCAAGGGTATATGTCTTTATAATGAGGTGAGTCTCTTTTTGATGTTGTAAAGGTGCTTTTTCATTCCTCACCCTCCCATCTTGCTGAAAGATCAGCCTTTTAAGAGCGGATTGTGAATTCTTCTGGTATGACAAAAGGAAACTGGTTCTTACTATATTTGACATATAGTTACCACATTTAGTCACTGCAATACCGTGGCTGTGTAAAACTTCTTTTCCTCATTTTAGAGATAAGGAAACTAAGGGTCAGTGAGATTCTGCCAGGCTCCTCTGTCCATGGGAATACTCCAGGCAAGAATACTAGAGTTGGTTGCCATGCCTTCTCCAGGGGATCTTCCCAACCCAGGGATCGAATCCAGGTCTCCCTCATTGCAGGCTGATTCCTTCCCATCTGAGCCATTGCTGCTGCTGCTGCTAAGTCGCTTCAGTCGTGTCCGACTCTGTGCGACCCCATAATACTTTGTCCAAGATCCCATAACTGGTAAGGAAGAGAGTTGGGAATTAAACCAGATCTATTCAGTTCAGTTCAGTTCAGTTGCTCAGTTGTGTCCGACTCTTTGCGACCCCCATGAATTGCAGCACACCAGGCCTCCCTGTCCATCACCAACTCCCAGAGTTCACTCAGACTCACGTCCATCGAGTCAGTGATGCCATCCAGCCATCTCCTCCTCTGTCGTCCCCTTCTCCTCCTGCCCCCAATCCCTCCCAGCATCAGAGTCTTTTCCAATGAGTCAGCTCTTCGCATGAGGTGGCCAAAGTACTGGAGTTTCAGCTTTAGCTTCATTCCTTCCAAAGAAATCCCAAGGCTGATCTACTTCAGATTGGACTGGCTGGATCTCCTTGCAGTCCAAGGGACTTTCAAGAGTCTTCTCCAACACCACAGTTCAAAAGAATCAATTCTTCGGCACTCAGCCTTCTTCACAGTCCAACTCTCACATCCATACTGACCACTGGAAAAACCGTAGCCTTGACTAGACGGACTTTGTTGGCAAAGTAATGTCTCTGCTTACTGTTTACTTTTCTATACTATATCTTCTCAGGAATTATCATTAACTTAAAACAGGGTGCTTAAAGCATTCTCAATTGGAACAACACATCTAGAATATGAGAGTTTCTATACTTAGTGACCAGAAATGATAAAGCTTTCTGTTTATGCCTAAATCCAAAAGCTATTCTGGACAATAAAAGAATAATCCCCTCTAAAGGCAAATTTTGGCAAGGAAAAAAATGCAGTCCAATTCGCTTACACTACAAAAATAGAAACACCTGTAATCTCAAATTAACTTTCTTTGTTTTCTGCAGTTCTATGCAAATGTAAATATGCAAAAGAACAAATCCTTGGAAGAGAAAATAAAAATGTACATGTTGGCAACTGGCTGTCTTTATAGTTCTCTTAACTGATGAGTGCTTTCTCTGCTGGGACTCCTGAGAACTGCTCAGATTCTCTGACATTGGTCCTCCTGAAATCCCACCTAAATGATATCTTTGTGGAGACCATGACGCTCCGTCAGACAGTCTGGCTGACATATTAGGCTGCTGACCCCAGAACTGCTGGTGCTGAGCCGCACAAACCATCCCTTGGTTGTTTCCTGCCTAATCTGTGGTGTCTCTGCCAACAAGTTTTCGAGGTGGCCAGAACTCCTCTACCATGAGCATGACAGTGAGCCCAGAATGAGCTAGGGCCTGAGCATTGATGAATGCAGTGACACACACGGCAAACAGATGCAGTGATGAACAGAACCAGTCTCTGTGTGCGAATGTGATATCAATTACAGTGATAAAAAACTGTTTTACGAGATGCCATGACTATTCAGAACTTTATTTTAGGCGCTTAACACAGGGTCACCGTCATACAAACAATGAAGGAAAATGGGGGAGGGTAAAATAATTGATTGTCTTCTGTTGGTTCACAGAGCAATAGTCTTGAACACATAGGGAAAACATAGTTATATTATTGGAGCATCCTATACCATGAAGAATTTTTAAGTCACTTTAGACAGTTTCCCAAGATTACAGGTATACACAGAAAATATAGAGCAATCTAGATTTGCAAAATTAATGAAACAGGGAGGAGATAATCCTTGATAAACACATTCACTTTCTTATAATAAATACTCCATCTGACATGTGACACTTGTCCAGGTTGACTAGAACCACCCCTTCTACTTCTGTCCTGGACTGTAACTACCAATTCCTATCTCTCACCCTCCTCTCTCACAGTGTCCCATTCAGGCCACAACCAGAGTCTCCTAAAAAGCACTCTTTACTTTAAAATATTTTTTTACACAAATGATATTATTGCTCCAATGTGTTTTTTTTTCTGGGAATTTTTTTCCATCCCTTCCTAACACAAGCTCCTACTAATAAACTTGCACTATCTAATATAGTGGCCAATAGCCGTATTTCAAGCCTAAATTTAAATTAAGTAAAATTAAAAATTTGGTTCCTCTACTGCGCTGGCCATATTTTAATCCTGAGCAGCCACTTGTGGCTAGGGGCTATTATCTTAGACATAGGGAACTGTCCATCAATGCAGAGTTCTATTACTTAGCCTCTAAATCCCAATGTACAAATCTGCCTGCAAGTTTCAGTACAAACCATCCCCTCCAAGTGGAAAAGCTCTGACTTCTTATCCACTCTTCCAATTTACATTCCTAAATCCCATATACCTTTAAGGTTCAGATTGCATTTTATTTATTGCATTCTACTCCCTCCCTTATACGTTCCAGTCAGAAACGATCACCCGTTTTGATCTTTTGCATTTTGTTTATAACAGTCACATACTAAATCTGACATTGCTGCTTTAAAGAAATTTAGGAAAAATTATTATTTTCTTACTAATTTGGAAAGAGGGAGAAGGAAAAACAGAGAGAGAGAGAGAGAGACAGGGAGACAGAGAAGGAGGAAGAGGCGGGGGTAGGGCAACCATAGAGTTTTGTTCTCTTCTCAGAGAGCCTGTGCCTTATAGGCACTCAATACGTATTTCTAAATAACAAAATATAGTTCACATTTTGAACATCATTTTTTTGCAATGAAAGAAAATACCATCTTGCCCAGCTTTTTCATTTATAAGACAGAAACTGAGGACCTGAGATGGTGCAAGCTGAGGAGATAGTCAAACTATGTAACAAGGACTCTGGCATCAACCTATGAGAATGGAACCGTTCTTAGCACCAGAACTGGGTCTAAATCTTGGGTAGATCCAGGACTTTTACAAAAAACTTGGAGAGCCAGGAAAATATTGGGGGAGAGGCTTTTAGAGGCTTAAAAGCCTCTTTCCACCAGGACAGCGGTGCTTTGGGAGTTTATCTGAGCTTAGTGAACAGTTCTGGGGACGTAATCTTCCCAGGATCACATCGTTAGTAGAATCTGCCATAAGTCAATTTCAGTACAACTTTTCAGGAACATATCCACTGTGTTACATGAGACACCCACCTTCTGCGACACAGACACAAAATCCTTTCAACTGCTAAATAGACATGTGATCTTAAACCATTGCTATAATGTCACATGCATTTGTGTACAGATTATAACATTCTAGAAAACTGTTCCTTAGATGTTGTATTTGGGGTAATTGATACTTTAGGCCTAAAAATCTTAATAAGCTGACACTTTCATTTTCAGAAGTGCCTGCAAGGAGTGCAATTCTAAAAAATTATGTTCCAACCTGGCTGATTGGCTAATAAAATGAAAGTAGTTTGTAACAAATAAACAAAGGATATGGCATGCCTTGCACAACTTTTAACATAAATGGGTGAAATCACTTCATTTCTTTCAATAAAAACATCTTGCACCTAAAATAAAATGCCTGATGTTTATATAGAAATAGCATGCTTTTGTATAAAAATTCTTTGATAGCTCGTCACTGCCAACATTTAAAGAGTTATGACTGTTTAAAAATGGAAAACCATAGTTGTACAAAACCAATAGCTGATAATGTCCCTTTTGGTGCTAATCATACAGTCTTAAATAATGTTCACTTTGTAATTAAATGCATTACTTCTTTATCGATTTTTCTTTATAAATGATAGGAAGTAACCCCTCACAGAAAACAATAAATGCAACTGATCTGTAAAGCTGTCTATAAACCAGTAGTCATGTTATATTCAGTATTCTTTGTCATTTAGAAGAGTCATTGTTTGTAGAATACAAACATTTACTCTTCCCTGGTCACCTAGTTCTTATTCCAAATCTACTTAATTACTATTTTATAGTCAATTTTAACAAGTAAAGCTGATTTCTCATCTCACAAAATAGATGCTTCAGAAAATCACAAGTGAGTGGAGGACTGCTACAAACCAGCCAGTGAAACGGTGTAGTGGGAACAGTCAATAAACCAATGGCGATGGAGAAAGTGGAACAAAGGGAGGACACAGGAAGCAGAGAAAACTCAAAACACTGATACCCAAGGCCATGGAGTAAAGGAACAGAGAGTCATAAACATTTTGACAGCTCCTGTGGGCATCATTGACTTACAGGACAGCATAATGATAGATACAAAATCTTAGAATTGATTTTACTATCACCTACCACTTCTAGTCAAGGCTATGGTTTTTCCAGTGTTCATGTATGGATGTGAGAGTTGGACGGTGAAGAGCTGAGCGCCGAAGAATGGATGGTTTTGAACTGTGGTGTTGGAGAACACTCTTGAGAGTCCCTGGGACTGCAAGGAGATCCAACCACTCCATCCTAAAGGAGATCAGTCCTGGGTGTTCTTTGGAAGGAATGATGCTAAAGCTGAAACTCCAGTACTTTGGCCACCTCATGCCAAGAGTTGACTCATTGGACAAGACTCTGATGCTGGGAGGGATTGGGGGCAGGAGGAGAAGGGGACGACAGAGGATGAGATGGCTGGATGGCATCACTGACTCGATGGACGTGAGTCTGAGTGAACTCCGGGAGTCGGTGATGGACAGGGAGGCCTGGCGTGCTGCGATTCATGGGTTCGCAAAGAGTTGGACATGACTGAGTGACTGAGCTGAACTGAACCATTTCTCATAACTGGACAAACAGGAGGTGACTTAGATCATTAGACCACATCACAGCTATTATGCAACTCTGTTTGAGATGCTAATATTACTTTTTCCTCAAATGTGTTATTAAAGACATTGGCACTGCAAGCTAAACATGAGTATTAAGTAGACCTATGGTACGAAACCTCTTTAATATTTCTTGAATTATGTGGTAAAGAAGGAAGACAGTGCTTGGGTACAAAGATTAAAAAAATAATAATAATAGAGAAAGAAAGAAGTATGTGTCTTAGTGTTTAAGCTGCTATTAAAAAATAGCATGGATGGGATGACTTGAACAACCAGCATTAACATCTCACAATTCTGGAGGCTGGGAAGTCCAAGATCATGTCACTGGTAGAGCCAATGTCTGGTGAGGACTCTCTTCCTGTTTCAAAGACAGTGGTTGTCCCACTGTGTCCTCACGTGGTGGAAGGGGTGAGGGAGCTCTCTGGAGTTTCTTTTATAAAGGTCTCAATCCTACCCTAAAGGCCACTGCCATGTTCATTGGGGATTTGGTTTCAACATGAATTTTAGAGAGACACAAACATTCAGCCTATAGTGCTTAGTACTTCTTTGAATCAGCCTAGGCCACGGAAGCGAGTTTATGCAAAACTCCACATGGGATAAGAGACTGAGTTTATGCTTGGGGATTAGTAATGGGGCTTCTTGTTGTAAGAATGCCCTCTCTGCCTTAGCATATCTACCACAAAAACAAAACTGCATCTACTAGTCAGGTTTTTCATAGTTTAGCATTAAAAACAGTATGATTTAACATTGGATTTGGCTAACATTAGGACAGACATTTAAAATATTTCTGAATTGTTTTTCAGGTCATAAAGCCAGGTTTTCATTCATAGCAGAGCTATTTTTTGGAAAGGTTGCCTAGGTTCTTACTATGTAGACATGACTGTGAATGATATTCGTGCTTAACAAGATTCTTAATTTTAAGTTGTAGTATCTAACCAGCTGAAGAAAAAAGTTCTAGTGACATTTAATTGAAAAAAAGAGAATAGGAAAAAAAAATTCAAAATTATAAAGTAAATGGAAAAAATAAGAATTGAGCATATTAGACTCATAAATCTAAATAAACCAGAATGTGTCATTGGAATGTGAGACTATGAGAGAAATAAATGAGATGAGATGGTTGGAGTTATCTGAGCAACTTGGAAGAAAGAAGCTGAATCCATTCAAGGTATCATAAAGAAACACTCTCATGACTATTTGTTAGACTATATTTATATATTAGACTATTTTCCTTTTGGGGAGGAGGGGTGAGAGAAATAAATATCTTTTCAAAAAACTATAAGTTCACAAGATCAGTTAGTTTCCTAACAGCTGTTGACATAAAAGTAAAAGTACTCCTTCAAGGTTCTCTTTTCCAGAATGAACAGGATGAAAATTTAGTAAAAAAGATGGTTTTAATTACTTGTCTTCCCTACACTGGCTTGGTTATTTATACAGAGCAAAATGCTCCTGATACCGAAATTTGCTAGTAAGAAACACTTTATAAACTCACACACATAAGGATAATCACTGCCACATGCTGACAGCCCATTTACAGCAGACACTTGAGACTCATAATCTCTAATTCATAAAATGATTCTGTAAAATGGGAATGATCACCAGTCACATTATATAAATGAAGAAATGGAGACTCAGGGATGTTAAATGAATTGTGTAATTTCATGCCATCATTTAAACCACATACCACAAGATTTAAACCACATACTACATACGGGTTTTGATTATCGACTCCATATAGATGAACACTTTGCACAGGCAGAGATTAGAAAATGCCATTATTTTATTTATGGTGTGTTAGTCTTATCATTCATGAAATATTTAAAACTCTTCATGCTGTGACATTGTTCTATTTTGAGAGCACAGCAGCAATCAAGACAACGTCCACAACATCATGAATCAAGAATGAAGTCATTACTCATAAAGGACAAGGTCAGCATACTGGCCATAGTAAGCTAATTTGCTCCCACTTTGGATTTACTTTAAAATTTTTGCTTTGTACAGTGAACTACAAGATTGTTCATGGTGTGAGAGCTTGGCATGTAAGAGTATTAGGATCACAGTGGTCCCTCACTTGTAATTTGAAAATTACAAGAAGGCTATGTGAGCCAGACTGACTGCCTTGTCAGTCACCTGTATAAACTCTATTCTTTGCATGTAGGTCCCTCCTTCAGCTTTCATTTTCCAAAATTGTTTTTGTCTCCAGATTTGATACACAGTGTTCTCTCTTCTCTCTTCCTAGTTCTTAACTACACAAGGAAAACATCTAATTAAGTTTTAGTTTATATAAAACATAAATAACTTGCCATTATCCTTGGGTTGTATCTCTCAAGGCAATATTTATTTCATCAAAAGGAATTGATATATAAAAGGCCATATTTAGGGATAATATATGGATGCATAAAGATTTCCTGACAAACTTGCATACACACAGTTCCTCTTCCACAGTCAATGGCCATCAAAAGCAGGGTCACACAGTCTATCATTAATATTTTTGAGGTATAATTGACATGCAATGTTATATTTGCTTCAGCTACACAACTAATAATTTGATATTTGTATATATCACAAAATGATAATCACAATATTTAGTGAACATCCTTCACCATACACAGTTATAACTTTTTTTTTCTAATGACAAGGACTCTTAAGATGACCCTTTCAAAATGACCCCCCATATTCACAGCTCCTGCATCTAGAAATATGAAAGGCTAGCTATCCCATTCCATTTCATATGTATAAAGGGCTTGAGATCTGTGGATTTTGGTACCTGCAGGAGGTCCTGGAACAAATTCTTTGTGGATGCCAAGAGATGACTATACTCTCTTAGCAACTTTTAAGTATGCAATGCAGTAAAACAAATCAACCCTGAATACTCATTAGAAGGATTGATGCTGAAGCTGAAGCCTGGCCTGCTGCAGTGCATGGGGTTGCAAAGAGTTGGACATGACTGAGCGACTGAACAGCGCAATATTGTTGACTGTAGCCATCATGCTGCAAATTAATTGTTTTATAACGCTAACTTTGTACCTTTTAACCACCTTCATCCCTTTTTCTTACCTCCCAACTTCTGCCTCTGGCAACCATCAATCTGCTCTCTGTATCTAAGAGCTTAGTTTTTGTTTGTTTTAGGTTCCACATTTAAGTGAGATCATATGAAATTTGTCATTCTCCATTGGACTTATTTCACTGAAAATAATACCCTCAGGGTTCATCCATATTGTTGTAGCTAACAGTATTCCATAATTGCTTTCATTATCCAGTTATTCACTGATGGATGAATAGGTTGTTTCTATGTCTTGGCTGTTGCAAATAATGCTGCAATGTACTAGGGGACACGTGTATCTTAAGGAGTTAGTGTTGTCATTTTCTTGGGATAAATATTCACAAGTAGAATTAATTGCTGGATCATATGATAGTTCTCTCTCTCTTTTTTTTTTTTTTTTGAGGTAACTCCATCCTGTTTTCCACAGTGACTGTAGCAATTTACATCCCACCAATATTACACAACCCTTCCCTTTTCTCCGTATTTTTGCCAAAACTTATTCCTTATCTTTTTGATAAGAGCCATTCTGATAGTGTGAAGGGGATATCTCTGAGGTTTTGATTTGCATTTCCCTGGTGATAACTGATGTTGAGAATCTTTCCATATATTTTTTTGGTCATGCATGTGTCATCAGAAAACAAGTTTGTTCAGATCTTCTACCCATTTACTAGCCAGAAGTCTTGTTGTTGTTGTTTCCTTTTTTGCTTTGAGTTGTATGACTTCTTTATATATTTTGGTTATTAACCACTTGCTATATTACTGGCAAATATTTTTTCCCATTGTATAGGCTGCCTTTTCATTTTGTTGACTGTTTCCCTCACTGTGTAGAAGCTATCTTGCCGGGAGCCGGCATATTGCATATTGAGTGCATATTGCATATTGAGTGCAACACTTTCCACAGCATCATCTTTCAGGATCTGGAATAGCTCAACTGGAATTCTATCACTGCCGGGAGCCAGCGTGAGGAACTCCGCCCATGACAAAGGTCATGAGGAAGGAGGCTCGGCATACGCAAAGGCGGGATCGAGCCTCAGGAGTCCCCCATCTACCCCCAAAACCAGAGTCTGCCTACTTTCTGCTTTGTGCTTTCACCTACACCTCTGACTTTACGGGGGGCTGTCCCCCACTACCTCTCTCTGAAAAAAGAGTTAGCTTACAGCTCCAGTTAATAATTCCTGGGTGTGACAGTGTTTCAACCTACAAACTCCTTTGGAAATCCTCTAGCCTGCCTGAATAGGTTTTTCCGGCCACATGTGATTGTTCAGAGCCTCCCAACTGTGAGAGGCAGGTGATGTTCTAAACTGTCTAAACACAGATTCTTTTGAGTAGTTAAAAGATTGATTAGAAATTCTATTGGTGAAGGGATTTTCACTTGTTGGGCCAATGTTTGCTGCTAAGTTTCCATATCCCTTACCTGCTGTGTCCCTGGCAGTGTATTGGTTAATATAATTGGTGTAAGTAGTAGCTTTAATGTTTGTAACCTTGGACCCTTGAGTTAATTCTTTTTCTTGTTATAGCCCACCACACCTTTGCTCTGTAGGAATGCAACTTTATCTAATGCTTTTGGAGGGTGGCTCCTGACCAATCACCTTTAGAGAAAAATAAGTTTTCTGAAGAAAGGGTCTTAAAATGTTAACAGGCCTCTGGGCCAGAAGATGATGCAAATCACCTAAGCTTTTGCATATGATAAGTTTGCAGGAAGAAAGCCTGGCTTGCTGCATGACTCTACCCCTTCCCCCATTATCCTCTATGCATAACTTAAGGTATAAAAACTACTTTGGAAAATAAAGTGCGGGCCTTGTTCACCGAAACATGGTCTCACCATGTTGTTCTTTCTCTTACCTTCTGGCTGAATTATTCAGCCTCTTTTCTCCACTGAATTTCCTCACTGAGCTATCCTTATTTCAGCCTCTTTTCTCTACTGAATTTCCTCACTGAGCTATCCTTATTCTATTACCCTTTATATCCTTAATTAACGTTTAATTAAGCAACTGTTTCCTGATCTTTGCCTACGCCGTCTCTCCTTCGAATACCCTGGATCAGCCGGGGCTGGTCCCTGGCACTATCTGAGGCTTAGTTTAATGTAGCCTCACTTATTTATTTTTGCTCTTGTTGCCTTTGCTTTTCATCTTCCAAACCACTGTCAAGGAGCTGACTACTTATGTTTCCTTCTGGAAGCTTTATGGTTTTGGGTCTAACAGTCAAGACTTTAATCCATTTTGAGATAAGTTTTGTGTATGATATAAGACAATAAGTAGTATAGGTTCATTCTTTAAACATGGCTGTTCAGTCTTTCCAACACTATTTATTGAAGAGATGGCCTTTTCTTTTCCCATTGTATAGTCTTGGCTCCTTCACTGCAAAGTAATTGACCATATATGCATGGGTTTATTATTTCTGGACTCTATATTCTGTTTCATGAACTAGGAGTCTATTTTAATGCCAATATCATACTGCCTTGATTCTTATAGCGTTGCAATATATATATAGTATACAACTTTGTAATACAGGGGAAAGTCATCAAAGGCAGGGTAATATAACCTGGCATTATTTTTTATTTTTAAGTCTAGCATTCTAAGGCATAAAGCAACAGATGTGATAACCTCAATTAGCTATGATTATATATCAGACGACCTTCAGCCAAATTCAAAATTGAAAGCTTTAAGGGAAAATGGAGATATCTTTCTACCATTATTCTTAAATATAATAGCAAAATATTCTGTGATTCATCCTTCTCTGTGGACAGAGCTCTCTGATATATACCTGTGGATAACTTCAATCCACAGGTCCCTAAGAACTGCTTTGCATAACTAATACCCTAATACATAGTACAATAATTGAATTCCGGTAACTTCTATAAGAAAAGTATATTACCTTTATTCAAGGAACACCAGAAACTCAGTATATCACTGCCCTTTCAAGTTTATGACTGGAGATATCCTTGGAAGTAAGGTTACTTGATAAAGATGCTATTTTACTGTCTAAGTAACTAAACCTCCTCGGCCACAATTCAAGACAAAGTCATTGTATTTTATCTCATTCTGCATATTTCACAGTTTTCATATCCTACAAGTATATTCCATATCAATTTTTTCAAAATTTGCTGGTAAAATAGTTGCAGGAATTTATTTTCCTATTCCTAAGAAGTAACTGTTTATTGTGATCCACACAGTCAAAGGCTTTGACTGTGTGGATCACAATAAACTGTGGAAAATTCTGAAAGAGATGGAATACCAGACCACCTGACCTGCCTCTTGAGAAACCTATATGCAGGTCAGGAAGCAACAGTTAGAACTGGACATGGAACAACAGACTGGTTCCAAATAGGAAAAGGAGTACGTCAAGGCTGTATATTGTCACCCTGCTTATTTAACTTCTATGCAGAGTATATCATGAGAAACACTGGGCTGGCAGAAGCACAAGCTGGAATCAAGATTGCTGGGACAAATATCAATAACCTCAGATATGCAGATGATACCACCCTTATGGCAGAAAGTGAAGAGGAACTCTAAAGCCTCTTGATGAAAGTTAAAGTGCAGAGTGAAAAAATTGGCTTAAAGCTCAACATTCAGAAAACGAAGATCATGGCATCTGGTCCCATCATTTCATGGGAAAAAGATGGGGAAACAGTGTCAGACTTTATTTTTGGGGGCTCCAAAATCACTGCAGATGGTGACTGCAGCCATGAAATTAAAAGACGCTTACTCCTTGGAAGGAAAGTTATGACCAACCTAGACAGCATATTCAAAAGCAGTAATGCAAAAGCATTACTTTGCCAACAAAGGTCTGTCTAGTCAAGGCTATGGTTTTTCCTGTGGTCATGTATGGATGTGAGAGTTGGACTGTGAAGAAAGCTGAGTGCTGAAGAATTGATACTTTTGAACTGTGGTGTTGGAGAAGACTCTTGAGAGTCCCTTGGACTGCAAGGACATGCAACCAGTCCATTCTGAAGGAGATCAGCCCTGGGATTTCTTTGGAAGGAATGAAGCTGAAGCTGAAACTCCAGTACTTTGGCCACCTCATGCGAAGAGTTGACTCATTGGAAAAGACTCTGATGCTGGGAGGGATTGGGGGCAGGAGGAGAAGGGGACAACAGAGGATGAGATGGCTGGATGGCATCACCGACTCGATGAACATGAGTCTGAGTGAACTCTGGGAGTTGGTGATGGACAGGGAGGCCTGGCGTGCTGCGATTCATGGGGTCACAAAGAGTCGGACACGACTGAACAACTGAACTGAACTGAACTGAAGAAGTAACTGAATAGATTATGTTTCAAGTAAAGAATAATGACACAATAAAAGCTAAACAATATTAATTAAGCTTATTGAAATCAAGGCAACCCAGAAAAAAATCTAGATAATGGACCTATAAATGGAATTTCCTTCAGATTGACTATTTATCATCTGCCAAATGAAATTATTTACATACATACACCAATTCTACCCCATTTTGGAAACCTTCCAATTAAAATTCACGAAGAAAACCTTCAGACCAAGATTTTAGAAGTCCACCAAGGAAACTTTATAGTACAGCTGTGCTGCCTCAAAATCTAATTCAAACAGACTTCAAACACTGCAAGGAAGTTTCTAATTATTCAGGATTTAAGTTTCACAAGACTTTGCCAACATCCATTCCCAAATATACTGCAGAAACACGTTTATTTCCCAGTAACACTATAATGTAAAATGTCACAGGCCTTATGCATTTGAAACTTTTTGTCACATAAGTGTTTTCTGCTAGATGCTAACATGATGTGTAAGCTAGTTTTACAGCCACAAATTACTGTGGCAGAGATATATTTTTTGGTATTTTACTATTTGTTTTTCTCAAGAATAATGAGCAATTCCTACCTATATTCTAGCAGTGAGAAAATAGATGAACCATTTTCTTGACAAATAAAACATGAAAATAAATAATAGACTGAAAACCTTTATAAATATATACTTTTGATGTTAAAATATTACATTAACAGCCAACAATTTTTCATGAATAGAACAAAATAAGAAATGCGCACTATAGATAATTTGTGAAAATGAAGATTCAATTTCAAAGAGAAATAGCTATTTCCCCCAATAGCTAATTTCTTAAAATCATGATTGACTTAAAAATTAAAATGATTATCTTCATAGACTTAAAGCCCCTTTGATTGATATTTAGTGAAAAATCTGATCTTTATATAAAAGTCAGAGGCAGATACAGACAGAATATGAGGTAGCTTTCACTATAGACTTTTAAGCTTAACCTATGGTCACAAAATGAATATGTACCTGTGAGTGAATAAATGAATGAGTGAGAGTGTGTGTGAGAGAGAGAGAGGGAGGGAGGGAGGGAGGGAGGGAGAGAGGGGGAGAGAGAGAGAGAAAATGAGGCTCACTCTGGATGTGCTTTATAGGGTAGACCTACCCTATCAATTATGTGATAAATTTCACTTGTATAACTATGTGAATTCCAACAGTAATTTTAGGTCTGAGAAAAGGTATATAGTTTTCATCAGATCCTAAATGGAACTTATGACTTTCTCAAATGGCTAGAAATCTCTTTACATCTAGCCTGTTGTTTTTATACATCAAAGTTATAGTAGAATATGTCAGGACATCTCCTAAGAGAGTCACTGCTCTTTGCAGGCTAATATCTAATGCTGACTACGGCATGTTTTGTGTTCAATGGTGGCTGCTGCTTGTGGTTTTTGATTCCTAGTTATTGAACCAATGAATGTGTACATTTTATCAAAGCTAATGATGCACTGAAAAATTGGATGAAGGAGATCCAACCAGTCAATTCTAATGAAATCAGTCCTGAATAGTCACTGGATGGACTGATGTTGAAGCTGAAACTCCAATACTTTGGCCACCTGATGCGAAGAACTGACTCACTGGAAAAGACCCTTATACTGGAAAAGATTGAAGGCAGGAGGAGAAGGAGGTGACAGAGGATGAGATGGTTGGATGGCATCACTGATCCCAAGGACACGAGTTTGAGTAAGCTCTGGGAGTTGGTGATGGACAGGGAGGCCTGACGTGTTGCAGTCCATGGGGTTGCAAAGAGTTGGACAGGACTGAGCAACTGAACTGAACTGAAACATTCTTGGGAAATCACCATGAGGAGAATCCAACCTTTTATCCAGTATTTTTTCCCTCTCAGGTGACTATTCTAGACCTATTCACTACATAGGCAGATACTGAGTTATAGGACATGGTAAGGTGAATTCACCAAGCTTTTCCTAATAAAGATCTAATATAACTCTGGGCTAGCGGAGAAGGCAATGGCACCCCACTCCAGTACTCTTGCCTGGAAAATCCCATGGATGGAGGAGACTGATAGGCTCCAGTCCATGGGGTCACTAAGAGTCAGGCACGACTGAGCGACTTCACTTTCACTTTTCACTTTCATGCATTGGAGAAGGAAATGGCAACCCACTCCAGTATTCTTGCCTGGAGAATCCCAGGGACAGAGAAGCCCAGTGGGCTGCCCTCTATGGGGTCGCACAGAGTCGGACACGACTGAGGCAACTTAGCAGCAGCAGCAGCAGCAGGAATCATAACACCTGAATTCAAATCCCAGCTCAATCTCTCTACTTGAGGAACATAAGGCAATTTGCTCAACATCCTTGCTTTCTCATTCTCACTACATACACACATACACATATTATAGTAATTATGAGAAGTGATAGATGTGTTAACTAACCTATTATTTTGGTAATCTTTTCAAAATATATACATGTAATAGACTCATAATACTATATACCTTCAACTTACACAATGTTATTTGTTAATTATACCTCAATATGCTAGAGAAAAATACAATAGAATGAGCATAAGTTCATTTCAGTTCAGTTGATCACTCAGTTGTGTCCAACTCTTTGTGACCCCATGGACTGCAGCACGCCAGGCTTCCCTGTCCATCACCAACTCCCAGAGCCTATCAAACTCATGTTCACTGAGTCCATGATGTCATCCAACCATCTTATCCTCTGTCAACCCCTTCTCCTCCTGCTTTCAATCTTTCCCAGCATCAGGGTCTTTCCCAATGAGTCGGTTCTTTGCATCAGGTGGCCAAAGTATTGGAGTTTCAGCATCAATCCTTCCAATGAATATTCAGGACTGATTTCCTTTAGGATTGACAGGCTGGATTCCCTTGCAGTCCAAGGGACTCTCAAGAGTCTTCTCCAGCACCATAATTCAAAAGCATCGATTCTTCAGCGCTCAGCTTTCTTTATAGCCCAACTCTCATATCCGTACATGACTACTAGAAAAACCATAGCTTTGACTAGACAGACCTTTGTTGTAAAGTAATGTCTCTGCTTTTTAATATGCTATCTAGGTTGGTCATAGCTTTTCTTCCAAGGAACAAGCAGCTTTTAATTTCAAGGCTGCAGTCACCATCTGCAGCGATTCTGGAGCCCCCCAAAATAAAATCTCACTGTTTCCATTGTTTCCCCATCTATTTCCCATGAAGTGATGGGACCAGATGCCATGATCTTAGCTTTCTGAATGTTGAGTTTTAAGCCGGCTTTTTCACTGTCTTCTTTCAGTTTCATCAAGAGGCTCTTTAGTTCTTTGCTTTCTTCCATAAGGGTGGTGTCATCTGGGTATCTGAAGTTATTGATACTTCTCCCAGCAATCTTGATTCTAACTTGTGCTTCATCCAGCCCAGCATTTTGTATAATGAGCATAAAGTCTTTTTAAATGACACTTCTAAACCACCCAATATATCAACAGCGAAGTTAAAGAATTGAGTCCCAAGACTTTTCTAATATTTTTGGACTGTTATAAAATATTTTCATGATTAAACATTGCACATAGATAAAGAACATCATTTAGAAAACAAGCTAAACTATGTGCAATATTCCTTCCTCAAAGTAAAACAGAAGCAACAAATGTCAAGTAACACAGGGCAATATGGAGACAATGATTATCAAGGGTTCCTTTTGAGGAATTTGTGGTCTGTTTCAGGAGATAAACTTGTGAACAGATTTTCATCCAACTGCTAAGCAAACACAAAGAAAATGGCACCTAATTTTGAATGGCGAATCTGTTTAAGACTTTACAGAGAAGGTGATAACAGCCTATGGAAAAAAACAAAGTCTTCTTGTGAAGGGGGAAAAGGAATTCGTGATGTTGGAGACAGCAGACAAAGGGGCAGCAAGATACCTTGGGGTCTCCTCTACATTCAGGAGATGGTACTCAATAAGGAGGCAGGATGGGGCTTATAAAGATAATCTACATAGGAATGAAGAGCACTTTGCTTCCAGGTTTTGGTTTTGAGCTACATTCTTAAAGGAGTGTGCCCCAAGTACATGGTCATTTGAGTGGGGGCTGGGGATGGGTAAGGATGTTAGCAAATTCAGACTCTGCTTGCTCCAGGATCTCAACAGTTCCTATATTTCTCAGTTTGGTTTAAGAACTGGATTCAATTTGTCTAATTAATCTTAGCCTTTGGGTAATTTTTTTTTTTTTTTAATTTCAGAGTATGAGCATTGTACACTGGCTTTATATTTAAAGGTTAAGCATCACTTAATATTATCATGTGGAGAAGGCAATAGCAACCCACTTCAGTGCTCTTGCCTGGAAAAATCCTATGGATGGAGGAGCCTGGTAGGCTGCAGTCCATGGGATCGAGAAGAGTCGGACATGACTGGGTGACTTCACTTTCACTTTTCACTTTCATGCATTGGAGAAGGAAATGGCAACCCACTCCAGTGTTCTTGCCTGGGGAATCCCAGGGACGGGGGAGCCTGGTGGGCTGCCGTCTATGGGGTCGCACAGAGTCAGACATGACTGAAGTGACTTAGCAGCAATGTTATCATAGAAATTTTTCTATGCTTTGTTTTTCTGTTTATTTTGTAGTATAATTACTGATCACAAATAAAACTTTCCTCCCAAAACCCAATTAATACACAGTATTGGTAACTAGGGAAAACAATTTCTTTACTTTTAAATGGCTGCTGCATCCTCCTAACTGCAAAAGAAACCATTTTAACTTAAATTAGAAGAATGTCCTTTTGTTATCAGACATTATAGTTGTAAATTCCGTTAAAACCAACTACTCCACTGTAAGTACAAAGATCAATCTTTGTCTTCCTTAGGTTTCTTGGTGAATGCTAATTAACATTTCTCAGTATAACCTTAACTGTGACTTGCTGGTTCTCCTTGAAGGTCAACAAGCTCTTTTAGGAAAAATACGTACAAATCCACACTTTGTTTAAATGCAGACATAGCCTATTTTTAAAAAGTGAGTAAAATAGGTTAAGCTGAGATCTCCAGCTTGGATCTTGGATATTAAGGAGTTGTTTGTTTCCCAGTTATGGTATTACTTCTAAATAGCATCTGAGAATGCAGATTTAAGATAAGCTGAAACAAAGGTAGTGTGGGATTTATTTTATTAGGGTGTGTTTACTCCACCTTAATAAAAGTCAATGTTTAAGTAATAAAAACTCCTCTTAGTAGGTCCCATAGCATTTAAAGGCTTCAATTTGATTAGCCATCCTTTATGGACATACCACATTGGACATTAAGTCAAGGGCCTGGACAAAGTGAGAATTCTGAGAATTAGCATCATCTATTGTGAGGCTTCTTTTTGCTGATTCCTGGCTTCTACTTGATGCTTTCATCATTGGCCCCACTTCCTTAGCCCATGAGAAAAATACATATTTCTCTGGAGTGGTTTAAGAAGATACATTTCTGAGAGAAGAGTAATGATGTAAAACTACACCCATTTTTCATTAGTGTTAATGAAACCATATTGGTCTTTGTTGTTGTTGTTTAGCCCCTAAGTTGTATACAACTCTTTTGTGACCTCCTGGACTGTACCTGCCCGGCTCCTCTGTCCATGGCATTTCCCAGGCAAGAATACTGCAGTGGATCACCATTTCCTTCTCCAGGGGATCTTCCCAACCTAGAGACTGAACACAGGTTTCCTGCATTGGCAGGTGAATTCTTTACCACTGAGCCACCAGGGAAGCTCATATTGGCCATTAATCACTGACACAACAACACTTAAGTGTTAATTGTTTTCTATACTAAACTGTCAACCTATGAAAGGAAACTTTTGAGAATACATAGCAAATAACATCTACAAGTCACATTTGTGGGGTACAGCTGGAAACAAGGTTTGGAAAAGAGTTCAGAGATTTTTAATGGCTATGTTTTCTTGCAAACAATGTTACACAATCTCCCCAAGTAACTGAGTTAATATATTTTAATGAATCAAATAGTAACAAAAACATAAACGCTATAAAGTGAGAGCAATGTGTTTCCAAGAACATCAGTGTACCTAGTTATTCACTGTTGACTATCCTTGAGGCCGATTTGAATGGGCCTTCAAATTTTGCTGAACTATTATATATTGGATTCCCTGACATCTTTTTTCCATAAATAATGGCTTTCCATAAACAATTGATTTGGGAGAGAATGATATGGCAGGAGATAAAGAGTCAAGAAATATCAAGCATACTCCTATTGAGAAATCACTCAGTCTTCTAAGCCTGAGAGTGAAGCGCACATTATAAATATGATCATGCATCACCCAAAATTCACTTCTATGAAGCTGAGCAGGCAGTCAATTACTCTAACTCACACGGGATTTGTAGAGCTGGTCTTGGCTTTCATAAGATAGATCAACATATGAAAACCCATGGTCTAATTGCCATCTCAAAAGAAGCAATACACAATGTGGGTGAGTCTCTGAATCACACAGAACAGAATCATTTGTCAAACCATGTTTCTCTGCTTTCATGAACCTAGTAATTGGGGAGAGGGGTTTTGAGGTGGGTGGAACATTGTGTTCTAGCAGAGAATTCAATTCTTTAAAATATGTGAAGACAGTGAGGGGTAAATCCAACATTTCTGACTATTACTTTAATGTTACCATCTGTGAAGAACAGCCACTCTCTTTATAATTATCCTCCAAGTCACAGACAAAAACACCATAAAATAAGCCCTTATTACAATGTTAGCAAAGCCTTAAAAGTTACATCAATAATATCTCCATTTTTTAAATGTATGCAATCCTTTGACTTCCCTGGTGGCTCAGGTGATGAACAATCTGCGTGCAATGTGGGAGAACTGGGTTCGATCCCTGTATTGGGAAGATTCCCTGGAGAAGGGAATGGCAATCCACTCCAGTATTCTTGCCTGGAGAATCCCATGGACAGAGGAACCTGGCAGGCTACATTCCATGAGGTAGCAAGGAGTCAGACATGACTGAGCAACTAACATTCACTCACTCAATCCTTTTACACCAGTTACCATTGGCCACCACAACCTCCTCTCTGCCACACGTCATGGCGTAGATATCCTTCACGTCAGAGATCTCTAGAGAAGGACCATGCTGGTAAGTCTATTTTAGTTCTTAACCACTTGCCATTTTGGGTATAAAAATCTCTGCTATCATGGGAGAAAAGTGACACATTAACTGAAGAAAGAGAATGCTGTGGTTATGCAGTCTGCTAAATCCACGGAGGTGCCCAGCATGTATAAGATCAAGAATGCCCAGAACTTAGACATTCAAATAGTCCTTTATGAGAGGATACAGGAAGATATATCTTTATTATATTTTGATGATCAAAATTCAGCAACCTCTGGGCAGTAAGAAAAGAAACCAATTTGGGATTTCAAAAAACAAAACTGAGCCATTACTCGTTTTGACACTCCAAATACTGGTATTTTTCACTCAGCAGCCGTGTATAAGGATGCTCCTGGAGTGACATTTTAACCTTTTATAAAGTAAACATTATTTTCCTCTTAAACAAAATAAAATTCTGCTGCCTCTAAGACATTCTAAATAGGTAAATAAACCACTTCAAATGTTGAATTGGGAGAGACAAATGACAGCAACATAGCTCCTCTGTTCTTAAAAATTGGAAGAGTGGTATTGAAGGCAGGGTCATGTACCTAGTAAGGCAGGAGAAAGAAGGAGGGACCTTGGGCAGCAGGCATTTGCTGATGAGTTCTTGGAGTGAATGTTAATCATTTTGTTACACAGAAACTTCTACCTAATAGATATATTCTGAGTTTCCTTGAGTGATGAAATATTCTGTGTGTGTGTGTGTGTGTTCACCAAGAACTGACTCCTTCACCACTGAATCTCACATGAGAGTCAAACCCACATCCTATCAGTAAAAATTTTGTAGGAGAAACTGGAATACCTGTGGGTACACAATGTCTGACTCCACTATTTTTACCTTTTTTTCTTTAAAATTTTTTAAAGATCCGGTCACTCACAAGGTAAAAGGGAAAATTCAAAAGCCTAAACCCAGTATTTATACAAATACATAATACGTGAAATCATACACACATTGAAAGTAACATGCAGATGGACCTCAAAGGAAAGTTTATCTATAATCATTTTAATGTATGTCAATTATTAGGTATGCCAGTTTTCATATTGTTGCATTATATGCTGCAGGGATTCCTGTGTTAGATGCTAATTATAATGTAAACACACACACACAAATAAGAATGTGTACATCTATTCTGCCAACTAAGACACAGAGGTTTCCTATAATTTCAAGGGAAGTTTTCCTTCTAGTGATAATACTTAACAAGTATTAATTTACTTAATCTTATTTCTGAGAGCTGGTTTGCAGAATGCTTGTTTATTTTTAACAACCATTCATTTTAAGTGTGTCCTAATCATTGTGCTACTTCCCACCACTTAGCTAATCTTTATAATCTTTCCATTACATGATTGTAAATACACAGAACATCATCTTCATATTGCACCTATTTCTTGGGTTGCTAGACATGTTCTATATTTAATGATTTTGTCCGGCACTCTTTAGGGAATTTATCAGGATACCCTAAATGTCCTATATTCAGCCTTTTCATTAAATAACGCTAAAATATAAAGAAATCTTAAAATACCTTTAGAAGTGCTTAAATGACAAATGACAACACTACCTGAGAATTACATCTCCACAAGTAAAGATCTGGGCAAGGTTAATAGCTTGAGAGAAGACCAAAAGAGAAGCCTGCAAACTAAAAGTATGTAGTTTTCATACTGAAGAGGAAAAAGACTAAAATGACTCTTGTTTGCCCAAAATCCCTGCTGCTGCTGCTGCTAAGTTGCTTCAGTCGTGTCCGACTCTGTGCGACCCCAGAGATGGCAGCCCACCAGGCTCTGCCGTCCCTGGGATTCTCCAGGCAAGAACACTGGAGTGGGTTGCCATTGCCTTCTCCATTGTGTGAAAGCGAAAAGTGAAAGTGAAGTCTCTCAGTCGCGTCAGACTCTTAGCGACCCCATGGACTGCAGCCCATCAGGCTCCTCCATCCATGGGATTTTCCAGGCAAGAGTACTGGAGTGGGGTGCCATTGCCTTCTCCTCCAAAATCCCTAGTCAGAGATAATAACACCTGGTCAGCTCTCACATGCTGCAAACCTCAGCCAGCCTGGACAGCCTCCTGGTGGTCATGCTTCTGAAAGTCAGCAGTCCACAGAGCTTAATCCAGTGATGTCAGCATGACAGCTAAACTCCCCCAATCCCTAGACACTCCATCTTCTGAAAGACTCGCAACCCCTGAGCACCAGGTTTCCAAAATATTTATGTAAAATCAATCTGGCAACATTACCAGAGATTGTGCCTTAAGAATACAGCTCTCCTTTGCTGTATTCAGAAGTCTGCATCACCCAATAAGTTCACTTATCATTATTAGTTCACAGTTCTTTCAATGATTCACTGGTTTTTATGGTTAGTTTTGAACTGGACTCGAGTTACTGGCAAAATGACACTGACACAAAATTATCATATTCAATCCTTCAATTTTTATAGTGGATGATACCATCTAATTTTTATTTGTGTATATACAAACAAGAAAAACTTGTCAAAATGCAAGCATGGAGTTCATGATGAATATCTGAAGCACTGGACAACTACTTAAATGAAGAAAAATAATTTTAAAATATGTTTGTACAGGATGTTTTCCTCAACTAGCACTGAAGAAAACCAATTAATAAAATTCAGAAGATAAAGTAATATCAGCAGAAGTTGTACAGGCCATTCACTAGTATACCATCAGTTTTACAGCTCAAATGACTGCATATCCTGCTGTGTGTGTGTGTGTGTGTGTGTGTGTGTGTGTGTGCGCTCAGTTGTGTCTGACTTTTTGCAAACTCATGGACTGTAGACCACCACGATCCTCTACTGACTGGATTTTACTGGCAAGAATATTGGAGTAGGTTGCCATTTCCTTCTCCTTCTTCAGGGGATCTTCCGGACCCAGGGGTCAAACCCACGTTTCCTGTGTTGGCAGGTAGATTCTTTACCACTGTGCCACCTCTTTGGAATTTTCTGATTCCAAAATTGCAAGAAAATTTTCAAGCATCAAAAGGAAATCTACACAAGTAAAATATGCAACAGTTCCATTCACTTTTATAGAATTTATCAAAGATCTAAATGTCTCACGTTTTCCTGTTATAGCCATGGTTACTAATTATCCAATACAGAAAAAATTCCCTTTTGCTTCTGTAATATTTTTCTCCTGAAAAAGCCTTGCTTATAATCTTCCTGTCCCCCTTGGCTGCTTTCTTCCCTACTCTGTCCCTTGAGCTCCCTCCAGGCAGAGAAAAGAGGCCAGGTGCTAAAAATGAGCCTTTCTGGGGCACGTGAGCAGGGGAAAGCAGGCGCCCGAGCCGGGCACTCCTCCTCCCAGCAGCTGAGGTGGGGGAGGGTACCCCTCCGCGTGGCTGGAGTGGAGGAGTCTGTGCGGTCAGGTGACCCAGCTGCTGTCCCTCTGTGTCTCCCTGAGTGACCGCTGACAAGGCACTGCCGCTCCTGGGCTGCGGTGCCTTCCTGGGGAAGAGGAATGACCCTCACTAGCTGATGGCAGGCCCCCCTCTCAAAGATGGGAGGAGACTCCGCCTCAGTTTCCCCATCTGGACAGCAGAGGGCTCTGCCTGTCTCCCATTGATATCATTATGGAACCCTAGCTGGGGTACCCTATTCAGTGCTGACCGCCCCCCACGCACACACACAGCAGCTGCTCCTCCAACCACACCCATCCTCCTGCTCCCCCACCGACAGCCCTTGACCATGGCCAGCCTCCCCCTACACAGGCCACCAGATGGGCTTCTGAGACCCTCCCCCACCACACACGGCAAAAGGCTGCCTATGTGCAGCTCATTCCGCTGGGGGTGGAGAGCAGGAGGGTGTACGCTAGACCTTGGACTAGCAAATAGAAGCCTGGGGTGGGGGGTCAATGTGCCTCAGTTTCCTCCCTAACGACAACGGAATTTTTATAATATCTGAAAACTGAGGGGACTTCCCTGGTGGCTCAGACAGTAAAGAATCCACCTGCAATGCAGGAAATGTGGGTTCGATCCCTGGGTCGGGAAGATCCCCTGGAGAAGGAAATAGCAACCCTCTCCAGTACTCTTGCCTGGAGAATCCCTTGGACAGAGGAGCCTGGTTGGCTACAGTCCATGGGGTCGCAAGAGTCGGATATGACTGAGCGACTGGCACACATAAGCCTATATTGAAAGGAAAACTCTTCCAGATGAGACCACAGAAAAATAGTACAATTTTTGCAGAGAATCTTTTATTGAATTAGAAGTTAATTAAAAAAAAATGTGCTCTTTTGTTGGATAGAATCCAAATACAAGACATTGGGTGATTATGTAAAGGTACAGACATTTACTCAAATGTAAACCAAAATATGAATGATTTTATGGATGATGCTGGCTGTCCTTATGTTCTGTGTTATACTGCTGAAACAGTATCAGTGTTCTTCCTATTGATACTGAACTAATTGTGGGAGGGACTGGGGACAGGAGGAGAAGGGGACAACAGAGGATGAGATGGCTGGATGGCATCACTGACTCGATGGACGTGAGTCTGAGTGAACTCTGGGAGTTGGTGATGGACAGGGAGGCCTGGTGTGCTTCGATTCATGGGGTCGCAAAGAGTCAGACACAACTGAGCGACTGAACTGAACTGAACTGAATTGTGGTGAAACTGTTCTCTTCATCATTTATACTGTTCCATTGTTCAAATTCAGCAATTAGATGATTTTTTGTGATTTTGTTTATATTCTGTAGTCTTCAATTCCTACATTAAAAAACCTGTTGGGTCTTCTTAACAAATGCAATTGGGAACATTTCAATTTATTTGAAGCACTAAAATCATACTTTAGTTCTGAAGAAAAGAGCCTTCCAAATTTTGGTTAACGTGCTTAATAATCCATTGAGTGAAGCCCACTTATTTCTTGTTCATAGTTCTCAATATCTCTTTAGTAAATTGAAATAAAATCACAGTTATTAATATATTCTGTTGCTTAAAAGAACTTGTTGAATGTATTAAAGAAAGATTTCATAAAAATTCTTTTAAGTGTATTCCTTTAAGTGTCAGGGGTGATATGACACTTGACACTATTACTTATAAACAGGAAAAATTCAACCTGTAATGAATAATTATTATGGCCCTCACCATGATTTTTGTTTAAAGTAGATTTCAGTCTCTGAAGAATTTAATTTTTACACGCATGTTGTTAATCAATCACCAGTATGAGAACACGTGGCTGCCTGAAATGAAATGAAACGAAGAGGAAAGAAACAAAAACTCATGACAATGCTGTTTTGCTGTTTGTGGAGCACATTTTTAAAAGCCATTGATCACTGCAAACAGACTAGAAAAGCAAGCTGTGTTATGAAGATGGTATTTAGTGCATCAAAATATTAAATTTGAAGAATAATTCTCAGAGTTGTTAACTCTGTGCAAATAAATGTTCAGTCTACTGGCTCATAATATTTTATCATAAATGAATGATCAATGGACAAAATAGATAAGTTACATGTGACTACTATAGAGCTATGTTACAATGTAAATAGAAGGTTGACTAATGGCAATAAATTTTTCAAGCAAATTGTGCAAAACATGGAACTGTTAAGAAAAGCCAGAACTCAGGAAAATGATATTACAGACGGTATGCCATTTAGCTATACAGCTAAACAACAAATACTATTCTCAATAGAAATAAGTCCCATACAACATTTTAAAATCTCTCTGTATACATTCATAGGAAAACTAGAGATAATTCTAATTTAACAGGGTATCCTATACTCTACTTGCTAAATCTGGCAACCAGACCTGGTAAGCATGTGTGCGTGCTAAGTCACTTCAGTAGTGTCTGACTTTGCGACCCTATGGACTGTATGCAGCCTGCCAGTCTCCTCTGTCCATGGGATTCTCCAGGCAAATATACCGGGGTGGGTTTTCATGCCCTCCTCCTTCCTGACCCAGGGATTGAACCCAGGTCTCCTGCATTGCAGGCAGATTCTTTACCATTAGCGTCACCTAGGACACCCTTGATAAGCATGACCAACCGGGAAACATTTTAATGTAGTTACTTGGATTGAGTTTCACAGATTGAGAGTACAGTATTATTCAAATCCCAGGACTCCATGAGAGGAGAGCTGGAGATACTATTGGGAAAGATTAGTCATTTTAGAAATAGTAATTTTTCCATCCTAGTTCCAATAGAGATAGATTGCTTTTTTGGTTGGTTCATTTGGCAGGCAGGCTTCCTAGCTGTTGAAGAATGTCATTTTTGAGTATCTGCCTTAATGTGTGTGGGAGGGGAGGAGGGGGGTCCCAGTTTCAGATCATATCGTTGGCAAGTTCAAATACCATTCCATAGCGGGGCTGAGAGCCAGTGAAGTGTGAAGTTTCTGGGTTAGACACACTTCCAAGGCAGTCTTGGCTTCTGAGTGGGTTTTCCACTTTTATTGTATTATTTATTTTTTGCCTGTGCTTTATGAGGACTTTTGTTGCGGTGGTGAGTCCTAAAGGACTTATTTTATGTTCTTGTGACTCAGTAATGCTCTGCAAAGTTTGTTGGCTCCAATTTATTCAGCTTTAGGTGTTTTGTGGAGAGAAAGGGTTCGTATTTCAGGATATCTGATCTTGTTAAACTACAGCCATGCACATTTTATAAAGTCCCTTGAAAATGGAATTAAAATTGAGTTTCCTGGTAAAAGTTAAAATATAACTTGTGTGAAACACTTTGGGAAATTTCTTGTAATTTTAAAATTGATTTTAATATTTCTCAGAGTAAGACATGAACATTCTTTTAAGAGTCGTGTTTAAGTAGTCAAATAATTTCCATAAATCTTATGAGAATAAAAGTGCCATCTCCTAGCTGCACATCCTTCTTCCACATGTTCCACATCGCAGAAACAAACTTTGTACCTTGAATCTTGGCCCTGTGCCCTCCATTCTCTCAGAAGATGCCAAGAGAACTGTGCTTGATTAAAGTGAGAATTGGATCTTCCAATTAACATTAGCATCTTTTTTATCTTTTATAGTTTGACTTGCTTGGAGGGATGGGTAACCATAGTTATTAACAGCTACTGATTATATTCTCTGCTTCAGGCCCAATTTCTATTACTTCTCTTAGATTGCCCATTTCCTCCATAGATTAAGAATTCAGTTAATTCTGAGGCCAGATTATGCAATAATTAGATGGTCTTCTATTTCCTAGTCAAGAATAAGAATGATAGTAAGGCTTAATTATTCATTAAGCAGCTACTATGTGTTCAACTCAGAATTGCTTCATAAATATCACTACCCCCCATACAGTGCAGCCTTACAGAGAAGATATTATTACCCTATTGGTAAACAAGGATGCTCTGGTTATATGTAGTACTCATTTTATTTCTTATGTTTCTTACCAGCTCATAATGATATTTTTAACTGTCCTCTCACTCACTTTAGGTGGTCCTTTTTTGTCCTCCAAATCTGTTTTACAAAATAGACCAAATTGGTCTGGAGACAAAGAAGAATAGAATAGATATACCACCATAGTTGCCTGAATTTCTAAATATCCAGTGTCTTCACATTTTCTGGTAAAGGAGTCTGACTACTGCTATGAGGTTCCATACAACACTCTGAACCTTGAAAACTTCTCTTATAAGCCACATCTTAAAAGGAATGCATATCTTTCAATTAAAAACTAAAATTAACTTGCTCAAGATCATATGACAAAGAAGTAATAGGTCAGGATATATAAACTCAGTTCTATGTGACTCTAAAGCCAGTGTTGTATAATTGTAATACATATTCACTTAAAGATGCTGCAACTGAAATTCTTAAAATTCACATATTTAATCCCAACGAACATAACACTTTTAAGTAAAATTTAAAAAAAAAAGATAAGCAGCTGCTAGATAACTTTCATATTTTGAGAAATTTATGTTTTCAGAGGATATGAATCACCACAGATACAGTGATTTAGATGAAAAGACAACTGTCAGAATGGGAGAAAATATTTGCAAATGAAACGACTGATAAAGGATTACTCTCCAAAATACACAAATAGCCCATACAGCTCAATATGAAAAAAAAACAAACAACCCAATCAAAAGATGGGCAAAAGACCTAAATAGACATTTCTCTAAAGAAAACATATAGATGGCCAAAAAGCATATGAAAAGATGCTCAAGATCACTAATTATAAGAGAAATGTAAATCAAAATTAAAATGAGGTATCACTTCACAGTGGTCATAATGGCCATCATTAAAAAATCTACAAACAATAAATGATGGAAAGTGTGTTGGGAAAAGAGAACCCTCTTACACTGTTGGTGGAAATGTAAAACAATATAGCCAATCTATAAAACAGTATGGAATTTCCCTAAAAAACTAAAAATAGAACTACCATATGACCTAGAAATCCCCTTACTGGGCATATACCCAGAGAAAACCATATTTCAAAAAGACACATGCAGTATTTATAACAGACAGGACGTGGAGACAACCTAGATGTCCATCCACAGAAAGGGCAAGTGCAAGTCACTCAGTCGGGTCTGACTCTTTGCGACCCCTAGGACTATACAGTCCAGGGAATTCTCCAGGCCAGAATACTGGAGTGGGTAGCCTTTCCCTTCTCCAGGGGATCTTCCCAACCCCGAGATCGAACCCAGGTCTCCCACATTGCAGGCGAGGAATGGGATAAAGAAGTTACGGTACCTATATACAACACAATATCACTCAGCCATAAAAAAGAACAGAATTGAGTCATATGCAGAGACGTGGATGGACCTAGAGACTGTCACACAGAGTGAAGTAAGTCAGAGAGAGAAAAACAAATACTGCATATTCATACGTATGTGTGGAATCTAGCAAAAATGGTATAGATGATCTTATTTGCAAACACAAAAAGAGACACAGATGTAGAGAACAAACATTTGGACACCAAGAGGGGAAAGGAGGGGTTGTATATATTGGGAGATTGGGATGGACATATATACACTATTGATTCTATGTATAAAATAGATAACTAAAGAAAACCTGTATAGCTCAGGGAACTCTACTTAGTATTCTGTGGTGACTTACATGGGAAGGAAAGTATAAAAAGAAGGGATATAAGTATACATATAGTTGATCAACTTTCTTGTACATCAGAAACCAACACAACTATACACTAACTATATTCATATAAAATTAATGTAAAAATCAATTAGCATGGTTGATATTAACAATGAATTCTAAAATTTCAATGTTAAAAAATAGTAAAACCAACATGGTAGAAATTAGATAGCACAAAAATACCCATGTTAGAGTATTACACAGATAATATCTATAAAGTAGAAGTGAAATTGTGTTTGTGGGTGTGTATAAAAAGTAAAATCAATTTCATAACCTAAAATACAGATTATTTAAAAGAAACATATTGAAAAGACATTTAAGGTGCTCTCTAGATAAGAGCACAATATCTTTTTTTTCTGTTCTTTTGCTAAATAATGAACTATTCATAATTAACCAACTCTTATTTAACCTAAGTATGGAGCTTAGAATTTATTTTTTAAAAATTATCATCCATCACAGTTCATTACCTTCAAATCTTCACATTTGTTTCAGAGCTTCTTTCTTTCTTTAATCCTCCACTAAGTCAAACTGCTTGCAAAAACACTTTACAACAAATCTGTACAAAGGGAATGACTATTTGTACTTTTCATTTGTGCTTAAGCTTGCCTTGATCTGTAACTGTGATTTTAAAGTAATGGTTATACATTCTCAGTTATTTGATAAAGAGAGGGCTTATTTACAAAGTACAGCAGAACAGTGCATTCAGTTCAGTTCAGTTCAGTCGCTCAGTCATGTCCAACTCTTTGTGACCCCATGAATCGCAGCACGCCAGGCCTCCCTGTCCATCACCAACTCCCGGAGTTCACTCAGACTCACATCCATCGAGTCAGTGATGCCATCCAGCCATCTCATCCTCTGTCGTCCCCTTCTCCTCCTGCCCCCAATCCCTCCCAGCATTAGAGTCTTTTCCAGTGAGTCAACTCTTTGTATGAGGTGGCCAAAGTATTGGAGTTTCAGCTTCAGCATCAGTCCTTCCAATGAACACCCAGGACTGATCTCCTTTAGAATGGACTGGTTAGATCTCCTTGCAGTCCAAGGGACTCTCAAGAGTCTTCTCCAACACCACAGTTCAAAAGCATCAATTCTTCGGTCCTCAGCTTTCTTCATAGTCCAACTCTCACATCCATACATGACTAATGGAAAAACCATAGCCTTGACTAGATGGACCTTTGTTGGCAAAGTAATGTCTCTGCTTTTGAATATGCTATCTAGGTTGGTCATAACTTTCCTTCCAAGAAGTAAGCATCTTTTAATTTCATGGCTGCAATCACCATCTGCAGTGATTTTGGAGCCCCCCAAAATAAAGTGTGACACTGTTTCCACTGTTTCCCCGTCTATTTCCCATGAAGCGATGGGACCAGATGCCATGATCTTACTTTTCTGAATGTTGAGCTTTAAGCCAACTTTTTCACTTTCCTCTTTCACTTTCATCAAGAGGCTTTTTAGAACAGTGCATAAGATTCACTATTTCAAAACTGGGTAATTACACCAACCAAAGCTTAAATTAATGAGTTTCCTAAATGGCTTAGGAAGAGAGATCACAGTATAAAAAGCACAGTTTGAAAGGGATGGAGATTATCTAGTCCATCAGAGTTCCATCTCAACTATTCCAGAAAGATAGTTTTATATCCTATTTTCAAAATCTGTCCAAGAAAAAGATTTGAAGTTAAAATGTGTATTAACAAATAATCCCCCAAATGATTCTATTACTGATTTTTCATGTGTGAAATGGCACTGAAGATGTGGTTTACAAATCAGAAATGACATTTGAAACCAGTTATTTTCTTGAAAATGTATGGTTTCAGGTGACGAGGCCCTATTAAGAACTGCTATGGGTAAAGTCACAGAGACATTGCCTGAAAACTCGCTGAACTCCGTTATGATCAGAATGCATATTTGTAGGCATTCAGTCACTATGGGGTCTAAGAAATCAATCACCCCACTGTTACCTGCCAATACTCACTTGGCCTCAGGCTTCATATTTATCAATTAGCATAGATGAGAAAAACTCAATGTATAGGAAAAAAACCATGGGGAGTTAAGTCAGTGCTGTGCCATAATAAAGGGATGGACCCATTTTGAGAAAGGAACACAGAATAGGACTCTTCACTGTTTTCCTAGAGTATATATTGAACTCAGCCTTCTCAATCTAACACTCATTTTTCACTCATCCCACTTCCACATCGTGTGTTTATCTGGATAGCTTTCTGAATAACTTCACTAAGTAAACTGCTTCACTAAGATGCATTTTCTTCTTCCCATCATTGCAAATGTTTCTGGCTGAACTCAAACTTTTTCCCAGTCTGGCCATCTTATTAATATTTAAAAGTTGTTAATGTCTCAGGGTTTACAGAATCAGTTTCAGTCTGTGGTCTTTGCTCTATAATCTTACACTTCATAGTATTTGCAGCACTTGTCACACTAAATGTCAACAGTGGGCATTCAGTAATTGCGTGTTGGTTATGAGGGGAAAAAAAACAAAACAAGTAAGATTTATCTTCAGGGAAACAAGCAATCTTTCATGTGGTATGAAAACAGATGACACTAGTTTACTTCAATAATCTCATCTATCAATTCTATTTCAAGGACCCAGAGGTTGAAGTAGAAACTAGGGAAGTAGCTACATTGCAGGGGAACCAGAGATAGAGTTGTACTGTCATATTTATGTGTTTATGTGTTTGTATAAGTTCTCGTAACCAGACCATAGCTAATGGTACAACATGGTATTTGTAGATATTGAGACCAGTATACATAAAGATATTAGCTACAATGGTTTATTTCACATAAGGGAACAGCATAATGCTTTATAAAAACAAAGAATTTTATGTATGTTCTGTTTGCACATAATTAGTTATGTATTTGCATTGTATATTGTGATTACTGTAAACACTAAATCCAAAATACTGCATTGCATAGATAACTCAAGGAAACAGAAAAGTTAATGATACTTTTAAATGTGTTATCATGACTTTTGGTGAGGTCCTGAAGACAGCATAGATTTGCAAGGAAAGGATGTTAAAATGCTATCTTACTGAGTCCTGAACTTGGCTATTTCTTTTTTCACATCTGATCTTTGGTACAGAGGCTTATATCACAACACTGAGCTGGAATTTCTGTAGAGTGAAAGAATATAACCTAACTCTTGTCTTGGTCATAGGGTCCCAGTGAGCACAAGCAAGTGACTTAGGTCTAGTCAATAAAATGGACTAAATGTATTTGCATGAATATGAAAGTTGTTCCCTTTTTTACATATGAGATGCAATAAAGAGTTTCACTTTTTGCCAAATCATAAACCAATGTTTTACTTATATACTTCTTACAAAATCAAAATACTGACTTTTTCCCAGTATTTTGATTTTTCCCATGCTGAAAAATAAGAAAAATCAGTTCCTATTAGAATATATTCTGTAACAGAAGCATGAACCAGCCAACAATGCCTTTCATCTAATCATTATAAAGATTATCTAAAAATTTCATTGTAGGCTTTAGTGATAGATTACAAATAAAAAAATTCAACCATATTTCTGAACTAATTATAAATCCAGGGTTGTAAAACCACTCTAAAAATTAATTATCCTTAGGACTACATGACACCAATGCCTTCAGTATAAAACTATCATTTTCCTTGATTAACACGTAACATATATCCATTACCTGAAAGCTATCATCTCATAGTATTGTCTCAACCACTCATCAATTACAGTTTCCAAATGAAAAAAAACTGCTCCTTTCTAGGCAAGTAAGATCAAGAAGCAGGGGAACTGAGCAGTTCTGTCCTATTCTAGCACCTGATAAACCAGCCAGCCTCCAGTGTGGGTGGGTCACTTGGGCCCAAAGTCACACGTATCCCATTTATATTTCTTAAAGTGACAAAAAATGACCATCTACACTAGCATTATGCACAGGCACCTGCAAATCCTTTATAATCAACAACTGATGGCACCACTTTGATGCGTAAATGTATGAGACAAAGATATCTGACATACACAGAAGGGCTGAATTTACTGAATTACAGAAGGCTGACATGGAGAAGGCAATGGCACCCCACTCCAGTACTCTTGCCTAGAAAATCCCATGGACGGAGGAGCCTGGTGGGCTGCAGTCCATGGGGTCGCTAAGAGTCGGACACGACTGAGCGACTTCACTTTCACTTTTCACTTTCATGCATTGGAGAAGGAAATGGCAACCCACTCCAGTGTTCTTGCCTGGAGAATCTCAGGGACGGGGAGCCTGGTGGGCTGCCGTCTATGGGGTCACACAGAGTCGGACACGACTGAAGCGACTTAGCAGCAGACATAAGATAGGCGATGTTCCCTGGTATTGTTGTGAACAGCACCCACTGGAGGTGTGGAAGCCAATGTTTGGAGACAAATTTCATTTGTAAGCAAAGGACAAAGCATTCACTGGCTTTGATAGTATGGCTTAGTGGAGAAAAAAGCCTGAAAAATTAGAATACAAATTCATACAATAGTTTGAGAGTCTCAAATTCAGATTCAATCACTGCAATGGATTTTGTTAACTGGGAAAGTAATCAGAAAATGCAAGAATCAGGAAATGTAAGGTTTGGACAATCATTGAAACCTTATGTCTTAGGGACCTAATGCCATCATAAAAGCCAAACTCCCAACTGGACATGTGGGAGTCTATGCAAAACCCAGACCAAATATTAATCAAGGCCACAGATGGATTTCACCTTAAACAAAGCTAGGCATCAAAAGCAAAACTAGGCTCAGAGGTTAGTTCTGAGAACTCTTCTGGTTCCTTGTCACTGGTATGAGATGCAGTTATTTATCAAGAAGCCCAAATTCAAAACCACACAGTGAAATACCTTTGCCTAAACAATGAGATATTGCATAGTCACAGAAGCATTGTTTCCAAAAGCTAGTTTGCTGGGGCTTGGAAATTGTAAAATTGGATTTTTTAACAGCTTTTTAGTTAAGAACAAACAGATTCAAAAGGTGGTAAATATCATCAAGAAAAGACTGCAAAGAAAAGTTCTTATATACAGCTTATATCCATTCATACTTTTTCCTCTGAAAACTAACATACTCTGACTTCAAGTATTCTCACTTGAAAAAAGAGAACTCAGATGGATTTATGCATTGATGGAGAGATGTGTTCACCTTGGGTAAAGACAGAACTAAAACAAAAGTTTTATCAAACAAACAAGGTAAATAGTAACATGGCTTAATTTAAAAGATGACTTAAAATCATCTCAGTGGAAAATAAAAGGTGCCCAGGAGCCTGGCAGGAGCATAGCAGGGCAGCTAGGCAGTAGGCAGGACAGAGTAAGTCTGCTGCCATTTCCGTGGTGGTGCTTAGCCCAGTGGCCAGGCGCATGCTGTTGGTACTAGCCACCCCTGTTCTCATCCTCTTCCAGATGGTGGAGCCTTTGGCTGCCCCATCTGTGGACTCTAGGACTGCATCATTCAATCCCTGGCTATCCTAGCCTTCAATGAGCAAAATATTCAGTCTCTCTTCATTGAGTCCAGGCTTAAGGGAATTCCTCTTTGGTATTTCTCATCACAGTGGTGTAGATGATGATGTATAAGAAAAACAGCAATGTGTAGCCTTGATCTGAAAAGAATCAAAAGCAAAATCTGTCCTCAAAAACATATTTTATGAACAGGACATGCCATCAAAGCACAGGGACAGCTTGTCAACCATTAAGTTTTTCAACAAATCATTGCCAGATATGTTAGTATGTGAATAGTCATCTCTACTTTTTATGTTGTATAGAAATTACTCAGCTAGCTTATTTGAAGTTGCTGTAAGTTTTCCTTCTTCTTTAGAAGAGGCGATAACAAAATCTCTGCAATGAGGTGCGTAAGTATCTGTGTTTCATAAGCCTGCCTGACACTTGTCTGAGGCCCTAACCCTTGGCCTCTGTCAGCAGCTTCTCCAAACCCTCATGGCCCTCAGGCAGTACCACTGCTTCATCACAAAGGCAATTGAGTTTATTACCTAAGTGATTCTTGCATTGTTTATTTGCACTATACAGAACACATTTCTTGCAGTGTCAAAGTATAATCTGTATCTAATAATAAATAGTACTTTTGCAAAGTGTGTGAAAATAAACCCATCAATGAGTTCATCAGTATTAAATCGTTTTGGTAACCAGCATTTTAAATGCTTTATATTGTGTAAAAACCCTTGGTGACTTGTTAAATACATGTTTAAAATGTTTTACAATCGCTGGTTGGTATCTTTCTGTGAATGGAGAACAGATTCTTTTGTTATTTAATCTATTTTAAATAATGAAATATCTGACAAGTTTTCAGAAGTAAATTCGATTTGGGTAATAAAGGAAACCTATTGTTTAAGCAGTTTTCTTTAAAGAACTGTAATAATCTTTCTCTCCTTATTTGACAGGCCACAATTAGATGGAAATGTTTATCATTTATTCTATGATTAGTCCCCAAAACATTTGTTTTAATTAATTATAAAAAGCATATTTAACTGGACCATTAAGACAAGACCAAGTGATTTATAGAAATGCTTCTTTCTATGTTAAATAAGGATAATTTCAGCCATTAAACACAAGATTAGCTTGGAGACTCCTGACAGTCAAGGAAACAAGGGAAATAATATGTATTACCTAATTTTGTAAGTTGGTGAACTGAAGCATACCTGTGTTGGGTTGGAGCAAATCTACTTCCTGATGTAGTGGATTATAAATCACAGTAAATTAAATTAATACAAAATGTTCTGAGATAGCAAAATGCCTACAACTATGAAGTATCCTTGTGTATGTATTAGTCACTCAGCTGTGTCCGACTCTTTGTGACCCCATGGACTGTAGCCCACCAGGCTCCTCTGTCCATGGGATTCTCCAGGCAAGAGTACTGGGGTGGGTTGCCATTTCCTTCTCCAAGTATCTTTAGATTCTACTACAGAGAGAGATCCCAGCTCCACCAAGCCATTGCTGCTTTAAAAGATGATCATTCTGTAATAAGAATGACAGTGACGTTTGGTTTGCCAAGGAAACTCTATAGAATGAAGAATCAGTTTATAGTGAAAAGGTGATTAAGGAAAGCAGATTTCTTCAAAACACATCAAATAGTGGCTTAAGGAGCTTTTTCTGTTTGCTTGTGTTTTTCCTTAGTAATGAGAACAGAGTCAGCAAGAAATGAAATTATATTTTATCCTACCATTTTGACATGGTAATATTGCATTCAAGACAAGTTATCATTTACATCATCTCATTGCTATATATTTATATCAATGAATCCACAACATCAAGTGAAGATACAATACTATCTTTCCTTGAAACTAAAGAAAGCAGTGTGTTTGTGATATTGAGAATGTCACAAGCATTATTATAATAAACATTAGCAGCCACCATCTCCTCAGTCACGTGGATGCCACCGAAGCATGAGAAAATCATTTAGGAGGAAAGCCAGTCTGATTACAAAATAGAGTCATGCAAATAGTGTTCCCTGAGAAAAAAAATGATCCCATTTAAGAACATACAGTAGGTCAAAGTGGGCTACAAAACAAGGATCTGTCTAATGCAGTTCTCCAGGGAAGCGGGTTTAATGACCTAAATAATAACAACCAATAATTAGCATACTAGCCATTTGTGGATAAATATGCTTTTGAAGCGGAGAAGGCGATGGCACCCCACTCCAGTACTCTTGCCTAGAAAATCCCATGGACGGAGGAGCCTGGTGGGCTGCAGTCCATGGGGTCGCTAAGAGTCTGACACGACTGAGTGACTTCACTTTCACTTTCCACTTTCATGCACTGGAGAAGGAAATGGCAACCCACTCCAGTGTTCTTGCCTGGAGAATCCCAGGGACAGGGCAGCCTGGTAGGCTGCCATCTATGGGGTTTCACAGAGTCGGACACGACTGAAGTGACTTAGCAGCAGCAGCATGCTTTTGAAGTGCTTAATGGCTCTAGAGCAGCCTGTTCACTTAACTAGTCTAAAGATCCCCTCCCAAAATCTTGTTTGTATCACTAATTTACACTCTGCCTGGAAAAAAGGAAGCATTTCAGATATAAAGATAACATGACTTTAAGCCACACATTTCAGAGTGGATCCTAAGTCCATGGATTACCATAAAGGAAATAGGAAAATTTAAAAGAATAAATAAATAAATAAAGGTGAATAATTTGGGTTCCAAAGTAGAACATGGTTGTTCTCTGCAAAGAGATCCCCCAGAGACTGCTGAGCTCTGTGGAAAAGGAAAATACATGTAGTATTCTCATGACACACCCAGCAGGACATTTTCGAGAACATTTTATTTATTCTTGCAAGGGAGCACCTTGAGCAGGGGGGCACACATTTTCATATTTTCTCCTACTGCACTGAACCATATGCTTTGTAGCACTTCAGAGAGCTGGAAGAGTGGAAAGCCAAGATTCATTGTACAGTCTTTTTTTGTGATAGCAACATGGTGTGAAAAGACATCCAAAGAGACATCACCAAGCATGTGCTACACGATCAAAGCCCTCATATTTAAGCTTACTCCCGGAAGAAACAGAGATTCCTCCACACAATAAGTAGCCAGGTGCCCACAGATCCTGAGATCCTAAAAATTCTGGCCAAGTTGAGTTACTTCTGTGGTCTCCTGTTGAAAACTATGTTGATTCACATTCAACAGTAGGATGATGGGGACTGGAGGTGGGGGAGCACCTCGGGGTGAATAGGGCTTGATGTGTTTGCTCTCCAATCAGTGTCACTCAATCAGTGTGCACGACAATTAGCATCTTATTATGGTGTTTGCTTTCTTCTTTTTTGGTACTGCATAATCTGATATTTTATCATACCACCTCGTGTTCTTTAGCGGCTTCATGTGGCATTCATTGATTTGGAAGTCACTTCTCAGAAAAACTGAGACAACTCCAGCTGAGAAGAGGAAGTATCTGTGAAAGATCCAAGTACTCACTCAGAGCTCCTCATTCTAATTTTACACCAAAATCTATCAAGTCTGCCGCAGGTTGATCCATGAGAGTGAAGTTGTTAGTCACGCAGTCGTGTCTGACTCTTTGCAACCCTATGTACTGTAGCCTGCCAGGCTCCTCTGTCCATGGGATTTTCCAGACAAGAAAACTGGAGTGGGTAGCCATTCCCTTCTCCAGAGGATCTTCTCAACTCAGGAATCAAACCAGGGTGTCCTTCATTGCAGGTAGATTCTTTACTATCTGAGCTACCAGGGAAGCTCCCTGTACTAGGTTAGAAGTAGCAAAATGGAAAAGCCTAGAATGGGTTTCATAAGGCAAGTGGAAAAGGCAGTTAACAGATTAGGAAGGGACAAATTAGCAATACAATTCATGTAGAAGAACTTTATAGGCAAACGTTTTTCTCAGGTTGCAATCTTAAGACACAAGTTCTAAAGTAAGGATTAAAGTGCAAGAAATTCATGAAGAAAAGAGCAAGGAGAATGGGAAGCAAATCAGAAAGTGTAAAAAACCAAGCAAACGTGTAATTTCACATAAAATCTCAGCCTCAGCTTTATTCCACATGAAGGTACATAGAATATATTGCACCTCAGAGATTGTCCTATTGCAAGGCCAAAAGCATTGTTTTTCTTGTTGCTGTTCCTTTATTGATTATTTACTGGTTGAGGGCCAAGAGGGTTGGGCGACAAAGGGGGAAATATTCTGTTTTCCAACAGATGGCACAGGAAGCAGGAGGCTGGGCTCACAGTGCCAGTAAAAGGGGGTCCGGTTAGGCCATCTATTACATCCACCTCCCCATGCCTGAGATTAAAAGGTGCTTGCTCCTTGGAAGACAAGCTATAACAAACTTAGTGAGTGAGTGAGTGAAGTCGCTCAGTTGTGTCTGACTCTTTGCGACTCCGTGGACTGTAGCCCACCAGGCTCCTCCATGCATGGGATTCTCCAGGGAAGAATACTGGAGTGGGGTGCCATTGCCTTCTCCAGGGGATCTTCCTGACCCAGGGATTGAACCCAGGTCTCCCAAATTGCAGGCAGATGCTTTAACCTCTGAGCCACCAGGGAAGGCCATAATAAACCTAGACAGCACATTAAAAAGCAGAGACATCACTTGATCAGCCAAAGTCCTGTAGTCAAAGCTATGGTTTTTCCAGTAGTCATATATGGATGTGAGAGTAGGACCATAAAGAAGGCTGACTGTCAAAGAACTGATGGATGCTTTTGAAACTGTGGTGCTGGAGAAGACTCTTGAGAGTGCCCTGAATAGCAAGGAGATCAAAACAGTCAATCCTAAAGGAAATCAATCCTGAATATCCACTGGAAGGACTGATGCTGAAGCTGAAGTGCCAATATTTTGGACACCTGATCGAAGAGCCAACTCCTTGGAAAAGACCTGATGCTGGGAAAGATTGAGGGTAGGAGAAGGGGGCGACAGAAGATAAGCTGGTTGGATGGCATCACCGACTCAACGGACACGAGTTTGAACAAACTCTGGGAAATAATGAACGGCAGGGAAGCCCAGCGTGCTGCAGTCCATGGGGTTGCAAAGAGGTGGACATGACTGAGCAAAAACCACCACATACCTGAGGTGTTTAATGTCTCTACTAATCACTGAGGTCAATAATTTTTGCTTGCTGCTGCTGCTGCTAAGTCGCATCAGTTGTATCCGACTCTGTGTGACCCCATAGATGGAAGCCCACCAGGCTCCTCTGTTCCTGGGATTCTCCAGGCAAGAACACTGGAGTGGGTTGCCGTTTCCTTCTCCAATGCATGAGAGTGAAAAGTGAAAGGGAAGTCGCTCAGTCATGTCCGACTCTTCACGACCCCATGGAATGTAGCCTACTAGGTTCCTCCGTCCATGGGATTTTCCAGGCAAGAGTACTAGAGTGGGGTGCCATCGCCTTCTCTGGATTTTTGCTTATTCAATATCAAAAACAGAGATCTATGATTGCAGCTATGAAATTTAAAGATGCTTACTCCTTGGAAGGAAAGTTATGACCATCGTAGATATGGTTGGTCTGTCAAAAGCAGAGACATTACTTTGCCAACAAAGGTCCATCTAGTCAAGGCTATGGTTTTTCCAGCGGTCATGTATGGATGTGAGAGTTGGACTGTGAAGAAAGCTGAGCACCGAAGAATTGATGCTTTTGAACTGTGGTGTTAGAGAAGACTCTTGAGAGTCCCTTGGACTGCAAGGAGATCCAACCAGTCCATTCTAAAGGAGATTAGTCCTGGGTGTTCATTGAAAGGACTGATGCTAAAGCTGAAACTCCAATACTTTGGCCATCTCATGCGAAGAGTTGACTCATTGGAAAAAACCCTGATGCTGGGAGGGATTGGGGGCAGGAGAAGAAGGGGATGACAGAGGATGAGATGGCTGGATGGCATCACTGACTCGATGGACATGAGTTTGAGTGAACTCCGGGAGTTGGTGACGGACAGGGAGGCCTGGCATTCTGCGATTCATGGGGTTGCAGAGTCGGACATGACTGAGTGACTGAACTGAACTGAACTGATGTGCAATAAAATCATTTAGGTTCACAATCACAAGCCTGAGTTAATCTAACTCAATAAGTGCTCACCCCCTACTTTTGGGGTCAAAATAACAAAGTGAGTACAGTATAAAGACCACAGAATTTAGGAATTATAGGTTTTAAAGTCCTTCTCTACTGCCACTGGATACCTATATGATCTTGGTGTCTGTTCTTAGTTTACCTTATTGATATGAATGGCTTCTTTATACCCCAAGTGAAGTCGCTCAGTCGTGTCCAACTCTTTGCGACCACATGGACTGTAGCCTATCAGGCTCCTCCACCCATGGAATTTTCCTGGCAAGAGTGTTGGAGTGGATTGTCATTTCCTTCTCCAGGGGATCTTCCCAACCCAGGAATCGAACCTGGGTCTCCCGAATTTCAGGCAGACGCTTTACCATCTGAGCCACCAGGGAAGCCTTCTTTATACCCCAAACATCCCTCAAAGGAAAAACAAAACAAAACAAAACACTAGAGTGTCAAAGCCACTATGGAGAACAGTGTGGAGATTCCTTTAAAAACTGGAAATAGAACTGCCTTATGATCCAGCAATCCCACTGCTGGGCATACACACTGAGGAAACCAGAAGGGAAAGAGACACGTGTACCCCAATGTTCATCGCAGCACTGTTTATAATAGCCAGGACATGGAAGCAACCTAGATGTCCATCAGCAGATGAATGGATAAAGAAAGCTGTGGTACATATACACAATGGAGTATTACTCAGCCATTAAAAAGAATACATTTGAATCAGTTCTAATGAGGTGGATGAAACTGGAGCCTATTATACAGAGTGAAGTAAGCCAGAAGGAAAAACACCAATACAGTATACTAACGCATATATATGGAATTTAGAAAGATGGTAATGATAACCCTGTATACGAGACAGCAAAAGAGACACTGATGTATAGAACAGTCTTATGGACTCTGTGGGAGAGGGAGAGGGTGGGAAGATTTGGGAGAATGGCATTGAAACATGTAAAATATCATGTAGGAAACGAGATGCCAGTCCAGGTTCAATGCATGATAGTGGCTGCTTGGGGCTGGTGCACTGGGACGACCCAGAGGGATGGCATGGGGAGGGAGGAGGGAGGAGGGTTCAGGATGGGGGAAAAAAAAAATAAAGGAAAAAAATAAATAAATAAATATTCAAGCCTGAAAAAAAAATGAAATATTGAAAAATTTAGAGTCTAACATAAAATGGTAAATAAATATAAACTAAAAACAAAAACATAAATAGATTCAGCCAATATTACATTTGGCTATTGATGAGAAAGAACCTGATGTGGTAAAGGGTCATTTACCAAGATCCTAATGTATTTTCAGACAAGCTATGATATGTTTTCCTTAAATTTCTGAGATCACAAACACACACATTCATATATATATATACTCTTTAAATAATATATATATTATATATTTTAAAATATATATATCAGGTTGCAGACTTATAATGTGGTCATCTTTTTTCTAACAGTTTAACTATGCATACAATTAAAGTGAATGAGTGGTCTTTCAATTGTCTATATATTTAAAACATGTTAATACTTAGAGGTCGGAGAAGGTGATGGCACCCCACCCCAGTACTCTTGCCTGGAAGACCCCATGAGCGGAGGAGCCTGGTAGGCTGCAATCCATGGTGTCGCTAAGAGTCGGACATGACTGAACGACTTCACTTTCATTTTTCACCTTCATGCATTGGAGAAGGAAATGGCAACCCACTCCAGTGTTTTTGCCTGGAGAATCCCAGGGATGGGAGAGCCTGGTGGGCTTCCGTCTATGGGGTTGCACAGAGTCAGACATGACTGAAGCAACTTAGCAGCAGCAGCAGCAATACTTGGAGGTAATAATTTGCCAGTGAAGAGTAAATAAATACAGTTAACGCATACTTTATAAAGGTTTTAGTTATAGGTTTTTTTTTTTTTTCATTTAAAAATTTGGAGGTTCTAGGGAGTTGTGTAGGGAAAAGTTGTCTCTGTATCTAACGTATTTGTCAGTATTTTCAGAAAGTCATATTTAGATTTTTGAAGGCAATACTGTATCAGTATACAGAGGGTTGAAATGACAATTTTAAAACAACAAATCCTAATCCCTAATGACTGTACATCTGTGTCAGAAAACAGTCACATCATATGGAATGATTAAAAGGTTTGTTGATCAGAGTTCTATAGCTGAAAGCCAAGTACAGCAAAGTATGATCTGGTTTTCTGCTTCACAAATGCAAATAAAGACTGGCACACAGACCAGAGAAAACAGTTGTTCTTAAAAAATCTAGGTCTGTACAATTTTGGTTGAAGAAAATGTCCCGAAGCAATAATTCCCTTGAAAACAAATACAGTCAAGTTTTTCAGGCTCACACCGTTAAGCTAAAGTTTCCACTTGTATAAATATGGGCTTAAAATGAAAATACAGGATGCCACGTTTTATGTAACCTGGAAAAAGATTTTAAATACCATTATTCTCATACCATGTATCATTATGACATCAAGTTCATAATGAAAATCCACATGAAATTAAAGTCTACATTTAAAAAAATGATGACTACATTTTAAGTAACCATTCAATAATAATAACGATAATAATAACTTATAAATAATCTCCAGAAAGTAATACTGTCTCTTTCTTTGTCTCCATAGTATGTAGCCCTACTGGTGCCCACAATTGGCATTCAGTGAATATATTTAGTTGAAAGATTGTTGTTTGAACGGATAAAGAAATATGCAAACATGAAACACTTGTCCAAAGATAATACCAGGAATGATAGAGACCTCTGCCCTTACCTCTGTAGAATACTAGAAGTTGCAACCACATTGATATAAAGACTCCACTGGACCAAGGGAGAAATATATTTTAGCATGGTAATTATTTTTTAAAGATAGAATTCATATTGCCATATATGCCTAATTATAAATTTTGCATTCTCTTCTACAACTATCTCTTTAGGGAGAAATTAAAAAAAGCAGAACACACTAAAGATGGAATTTGGATGTCACAAAATTGACTTCATTAAACCCAGACTTTTTTGTGCTGCAGACATGCCAGCGATTTTGGATCAGACTCAGACAACACAGGACAGTGTAATTTAAATTTGTCACTTAAATTTGGTATTTTTGGTATAATTTGGCTTCTAGTATTTTTGACGTATCCCAGCAACATACATGTCAAAACTGAAAAGTCCTGTTGTCTATATTTTATTGAAATGTTGTCTATAACAGAGACCGCTTGCTTATAATCACCTGCACCTACTACCTACTAAGGCCCTGGGTTTATTTCTTCTTTCCATTTTTTTCTACCTCTTCCTTTTACTTTATTTGATCTCTGCCCTCCACCCCTAAATTTCATCCTTGGAGTTTTCATCCAAGATTTACATTTCTGGATATTAAGCCACGCAAGCTCTGTGTGATGCTTTCCAGTATGACTTTCCATATGCAACTAAGTGAATTCCTAGTGGCAGGACAGGCTGCTTAACAAAGCAACGATCAAACTCATTCAGGTCACTGCAAAGCTCACCTGTTCCAAATGTATGCTTAAGCACGACAATGTTAGTTGAGAGTAGGGAACCAAATTTATGTGTCAGAGGTACTGAAAGATAAAGTACCCAGGTAATCCTGAGATTCAAAAGCCCCTTCTAAATTAACTGTGCCCCAACAACTGTGTTTCTTATGAGTTAAGGAAATCTACTCTTTGTTCTTCATAGGAGTTCCTGATCAATTTGGATTATCTTTCAGGGAAATGAATCCCCTGAAGAAGGTTAAAATGACATTTTATTTTAAATTAAGATTAGAAACAATGACATTTTATACTCCTAATCATGCATTTTTCAATAGATAATTATAAAGGACACCATAGGTTTAACATTTAACTTATTTTCAGAAGACTAAAAGGGGTAGGAAGCATTTTTATTTAACAATGATAGCACTTAGAGGCAAATAATTTTATCTGAAATCTAGTATCGTTGACTCTGTACTTTTGCTATAAAATTAATCTGCAGTGAGCATTTATGAAGAAATATTTCTTTGAAGCAAGTATCCATGAAATCCTTGAATGCCTCGAGTCTGATAATAGCGTGTACATATGTCATTCACAGTTCTAATGAACCAACTGTATATGTATACACAAAGAGAAACAATATGCAACGATGAGAGAAAGTTTTCATCTATCAGTTATAAGTCATCTTAGCTATCACTAGGACACTTGACATGTGTCGGCATGAAAGTGAATGTGTTAGCAGCTCAGTTGTGTCTGACTCTTAGAGACCCCACGGGCTACTCTTGCAGCCCCACCAGGCTCCTCTGTCCATGGAATTCTGCAGCAAAGAATACTGCAGTGGGTTGCCATTGCCTTCTCCAGGAGATCTTCCTGACTCAGGGATTGAACCGCATCTTCTGTGTCTCCTGCCTTGGCAGGCAGATTCTTTACCACTGAGTTACCTGGGAAGCCCTGTATAATGCCTCCTCACTTAGAATGTAACCAGAAATGCCTCTGTCAGTGCTCTGGGTGGACAAATTACAGCTTTTGACCAAATCCAACCCACTGTATCTTTTCGTAAATGATTTTTATCTAACATAGTCATGTATGTGCATTTAGATACCATTGAGTAGTTGTTCCAGAGACCTATGACCCACAAATCTCAAACATTTACTTGTTGCTATTTAGTTGCTAAGTCATGTCTCTTTGTGACTCCATGGTTGCAGCATGCCAGGCATCCCTCTCCTCCAATATCTCTATCAGAGTTTGTTCAAACTCATGCTCATTGAGTTGATGATAACATCTAACCATCTCACCCTCTTCTCCTCCTGCCTTCAATCTTTCCCAGCATCAGGGTCTCTTCCAATGATTCAGCTCATCACATTCGGTGGCCAAAGTATTGGAACTCCAATTTAAGCATCAGTTCTCCCAATGAATATTTAGGGTTGATTTCCTTTAGAATTGTATGGTTAGATCTTCTTGCTGTCCTAGGGACCCTCAAGAGTCTTCTCCACCACAGTTCAAAAGCATCAATTCTTCAGCTCTCAGCCTTCTTTATTGTCCAACTCTCATATCCATACATGACTACTGGAACAAAACATAGTTTTGACTATACGGACCTTTGTTGGAAAAGTCATGTTTTTGCTTTTTAATATGCTGTCTAGGTTTTTCATAGCTTTCCTTCCAAGGAACAAAAGATATTAAAGAATATTTCTTTAAAAGCCTTTTATAGAAAACACTTGCCAGTCCAGAAGCAAGTAATGCTACCATTCAGAGTTGATCCCATCTTTGGGTAACTTATATCTTAGGGAACAAACATATTAGAATAACATTATAATCTGATGAAATGACAAACCCTTTTAAAGCAATCTGAAACTCTAATTTGTTTCACATTGTGTTTCATGGATTCTTGCTGCTGCTAAGTCACTTCAGTTGTGTCCGACTCTGTGCGACCCCATAGACGGCAACCCACCAGGCTCCCCCGTCCCTGGGATTCTCCAGGCAAGAACACTGGAGTGGGTTGCCATTTCCTTCTCCAATGCATGAAAGTGAAAAGTGAAAGTGAAGTCGTGTCCGACTCTTCGAGGCCCATGGACTGCAGCCCACCAAGCTCCTCTGCCCATGGGATTTTCCAGGCAAGAGTACTGGAGTGGGGTGCCATTACATCTTAATAATCACTTCTAGAATAAGAACCCTGAAATTCTTACAAGGCTTTAATATTATCTCTCTGTTAAGATATTGGGGCTGAGAAGAAATTTTGATATGTCCTCTATTTTGTCACCAGCTTAGGATTAGAGAGTTCAGGATTTCAAGATTTACAAACAGCATGTCCAAAATAGCTGCTGTAATACTTCCAAGGACAGAAAAGTCACTGTGGAGAAAATGAAGGATGTTTACGTTCTTGGGAGTGAGCTCTTTAAAGCCACTTTACTATAGAAGAAAGGGTAAAGAAATCAATAGAGATATAATATCATTACTAATGGGACCTGTCAATACAAGGCTATTTGCGTGTTTTATTTTATTTTTTTGTACCAACTGGGTTATTTGAAGGGCATAAGTGAGGGAAATTCTCATTTAAGCACATTTGTTTGTATTGATATAATCCATTGACCTCAATTTTCCTAGATGTGGCAGACAAGGTAAAATTAGTTATTCTTAAACAAGGAATACTCTGCATCAAGGTTAGCAGGAAAAGGTCAAGCAACATTTTATCCATATTGATACTTCTACAACTAGCTATCATCAATGTTTCAAATGTCGTCTTTATAGTGAACACCACTGTGATAAGTGCTATGCATTCACTTATGTAAAACTGAACCATAAAGCAAAGAAACAAGACAGGAGGATTACAGGAATTGTCAAAGATTTTTATAAAATTGAGCAATGAACTATTTTGTCCTGAGAAGGGTTTTTACAAACAAAATATGAATTGGAGTATTTTCAATAAGCATATTTACACTACATTATTAGGGGCTACTTATTGTGCTTAAAGGAGAACTGGAACACATTTAGGGAAAATCAGTTTTAAAATCCAGTGAAGGCATTGAAATAGCTGAAGGAAGTACCTGTTTGGATAAACAAAAATATATTTTTTAATTCTGAGATTCTAAGGAAATACATTATTAAATAATGGTTGTCAAAGTTGGTGCACAAAATGAACCATTTGTGTGCAAAGAAAAAAGCTTCAACTTTTATCTAAAAGATAATAACATGATTAAGCTTTACTAATAATGAAACATGTATTGAAACTGACACTTTGCTTCATTCCTGCTGCTGCTGCTATGTCGCTTCAGTCATGTCCAACTCTGTACAATCCCTTGGATGGCAGCCAACCAGGCTCCTCTGTCCCTGGGGTTTTCCAGGCAAGAATACTGGAGTGGGTTGCCATTGCCTTCTCCAATGCATGCATGCATACTAAGTTGCTTCAGTTGTATCCAACTCTGTGCAACCCCATGGACAGCAGCCCACCAGGCTCCTCTGTCCATGGAATTCTCCAGGCAAGAATACTGGAGTGGGTTGCCATTGCCTTCTCCTACCAGTCACTTACAAGAAGAGGTGATCATGAAGAAAATGTGAGAGCTGCACAATGTGGAGATGTGATCAGTGGTATCCTCATTCATACATTCACCTTATCAAACTTCAATAGGTTGGAGTTTATATGTAATGCATAAATGTATTTGTTTCCTTACTCTGAGTATTTACAGGGCCACAGTGTAAATACTATTAGTCTCTTTAAATTGTCGTCATTCTCTTGGGCTCTAGACAAACTTTGTTCACACAATCAGAAAGATGCCCACTGGTCAATCAATCTCATACCTTTTAGACATCAATTCTAAAGAAAATGAAATCAACAAGTTCTAACCTTCCAAGCATCAAATCTAATTCAGTACAGCTCAGTCGCTCAGTCACTCAATCATGTGTGACTCTTCGCAACCCCATGGACTACAGCACACCAGGCCTGCCTGTCCATCACCAATTCCCAGAGTTTACTCAAACTCATGTCCATCAACTCGTTGATGCCATCCAACCATCTCATCCTCTGTCATCCCCTTTTCCCCCCACCTTCAATCTTTCCCAGCATCAGGGTCTTTTCAAATGAGTCAGCTCTTCACATCAGGTGGCCAAAGTATTGGAGTTTTAGCCTCAGCATCAGTCCTTCCAATGAATATTCAGGACTGATTTCCTTTATGATTGACTGGTTGGATCTCCTCGCAGTCCAAGGGACTCTCAAGAGTCTTCTCCAACAAAGTAGTTCAAAAGCATCAATTCTTTGGTGCTCTGCTTTCTTTATATTCCAACTCTCACATCCATACATGACTACTGGAAAAACCATACCTTTGACTAAACAGAACTTTGTTGGCAAAGTAATGTCTCTGCTTTTTAATATGCTGTCTAGGTTGGTCATAGCTTTTCTTCCAAGCTTTTCTTTTACTTTCATGGCTGAAGTTACCATCTCCAGTCACTTTGGAGCCCAAGAAAATAAAGTCTATCACTGTTTTCATTGTTTCCCCATCTATTTGCCATGAAGTGATGTGACCAGATGCAATGATCTTAGTTTTCTGAATGCTGAGTTTTAAGCCAGCCTTTTCACTCTCCTCTTTCACTTTCATCAAGTGGCTCTTTAGTTCTTCATTTTCTTCCATGAGGGTGGAATCATCTGCATATCTTAGGTTATTGATATTTCTCCCAGCAATCTTGATTGCAGCTTCTGCTTCATTCAGGCCAGTGTTTTGCATGATGTACTCTGCATATAAGTTAAATAAGCAAGGTAATAATATACAGCGTTGAGTACTCCTTTCCCGATTTGGAACCAGTCTGTTGTTCCATGTCCAGTACTAACTGTTGTTCCTTGACCTGCACCCAGATTTATCAGGAGGCAGGCAAGGTGGTCTGGTATTCCCATCTCTTTATGAATTCTCTACAGTTTGCTTGATCCACACAGTCAAAGGCTTTGGCATAGTCAATAAAGCAGAAGTAGATGTTTTTCTGGAACTCTCTTGCTTTTTCAATGATCCAACAGATGTTGGCAATTTGATCTCTGCTTCCTCCACCTTTTCTAAATTCCTCATAGCTTAGTTGGTAAAGAATCTGCCTGCAATGCAGGAGACCCCAGTTCAATTCCTGAGTTGGGAAGATCCACTGGAAAAGGGATAGGCTACCCACTCCAATATTCTTGAGCTTCCCTTGTGGGTCAGCTGGTAAAGAATCCATCTGCAATGTGGGAGACCTGGGTTTGATCCTTGGGTTGGGAAGATCCCCTGGAGAAGGGAAAGTCTACCCACTCCAGTATTCTGGCCTGGAGAATTCCATGGACTGCATAGTCCATGGGGTCGCAAAGAGTCAGACAGGACTGAGCGACTTTAACTTCTACCTTCACTTTCCTCTGCCTTTTCTAAATGCAGCTTGAACATCTGGAGGTTCAGGGTTCGTGAACTGTTGAAATCTGCCTTGGAGAATTTTGAGCGTTACTTTGCTAGCATGTAAGACGAGTGCAATTGTGCAATAGCTTGAATGTTCTTTGGCATTGCCTTTCTTTGGGATTGGAATGAAAACTGACCTTTTACATTCCTGTGGCCACGGCTGAGTTTTGCAAATTTGCTGGCAGATTGAGTGCAGCACTTTCACAGCATCATCTTCCAGGATTTGAAATAGCTCAACTGGAATTCCATCCTCTCCACTAGCTTTGTTCATAGTGTTGCTTCCTAGGGCCTACTTGACTTCACATTCCAGGATGTCTGGATCTAGGTGAGTGATCACATCATTGTGATTATCTGGGTCATGAAGATCTTTTTTGTACAGTTCTTCTGTGTATTCTTGCCACCTCTTCTTAATATCTTCTGCTTCTGTTAGTTCCATACCATTTCTGTCCTTTATTGTGCTCATCTTTGCATGAAATGTTCCCTTGGTATCTCTAATTTTCTTGAAGAGATCTCTAGTCTTACCCATTCTATTAGTTTCCTCTATTTCTTTGCACTGATCTGTGAGAAAGGCTTAGCAATAAAGATACAGCACTATCTTTCAGCTAGTCTCATTGGTTCTGTGGATTGATTGGGGATATTTCAACATAGGACCTGTTTTCATGAAATTCTTTTTTTAAGATGATTTATTTAGAATACACTGACACAGATTTTCCTATAAGGTTCTTATAGGAAATCAAATCTAATGGAAGGAATTTATTGACTTTAATTTGGTTAAAATAACTGGTGCTGCCAATGAATCTCAGAATGTATGAAAATAAAATACCCCAGCAGTATTTCAGCATCTGTGTCAAAAACCATGATGTAAAAAATAGAAGAAATCCAGAAGAAAAAATTTTGCATGTATTTATCCAGTAAATAATCTAAGTTGCATACACACAAAATTAGGAATTTGGGAGTGGGGATTTATATACACAAACTACTGGAGTAATATTGTTTTCACTAACTACACCCTTACTAGCATTCTAAAGAAAGAAAGAAAGATATAGCACTATCTTTCAGATATTCTCATGAGTTCTGTGGACTGTTTGGGGATATTTTAACACAGGAACTGTTTTCATGAAATTCTTTTTTTAAGATGATTTATTTAGAATACACTGACACACATTTTCCTATAAGGTTCTTTCTAACTATGAATCTGTCGATTATTAACATTCTAGGATTCTGATGTTTGTCCTCTCCATCGTCTCCCATAATCCTGGTGATGTTTTAAAGATTTAGTGTTTCAGAGTAGTTGCATTTCTAAGATCATTCCTATAACGTATAGTAAGGAAACAATTTCCAGGTTAAAATTTTAAACTAGTAAATACAAATCATGTTCTGTCTTTCTAAAATCCCCTGGAGAGTCTTTACTGCATGCATTTACACAGGTATTATATGAGTTAATAGCAGAAGATTCCACTTTTTAAAATATATGCATTGGGAACCAGGTTTGTTGAAATTTAATAGTTTCTTTCAGTTCATGTTTGTTAAACTCCTTCCTATACATGAAAAGCATGAAGAGAGTACATTCTATCAGTTCTCATCTCAAGGAAAGAATTGTTTCTTTCCTTTTTTTGTTTTATTATTATTGTGTGACATGATAATGGTAATCATTTCACAATATATTTTACTATACATCCTAAGGTCTCTACCTTAAGCTTATTCAGTGATGAATGTCAACTATATCTCAGTGAAACTGGAACTGAAAGATCTAGTATTATTGTGGGACAGGCCTTTCTAAAAATGAAACAACTATCAGCTTTGGTTGACCGTCTCTAATCTAAACCAAACTGCATCATTTTGATTGGCAAGAAGTATATTTCACAGATAGTTTTTCTTTGAAACCATAAATATAAGCAATATTTCATTTGAATCATTATTTTCTTTTAAAAATAGAAGAAGCTATAAAACTTGGTAGGTATTAGGCATATGCAGTTTATAAAGTATGATTATACATTTAATTAACTTAAAGTTTAATTCATAGGCACATCTGTTTCTTTTAAAAAGTGGGAAATGTATTTTTTGTTTCACATTTTCGTTTTTTGGGGTGGCGGGTGGTTGGATTTTATTAAAGTATTTGGCCAGGAATATATCATTAAAATAGCTATAGTTAGCTTTGATGCTATTTCAGAATTCAAGGTAATAACATATGTTTTCAAACCCAGAATATTATTTTTCACTTTTATGAAAGGTAAAACATGTAAAATAGCCATCCAGAGACAAATATGAAAGTCCAGGTTGACTGAAGAGTTATTTTGTACAGAACTGTAAAAAAATATATTAGGTGAAAATATTTTTTAAAATTAAAAGATAATTCTTATTTTAGGATCTTTGATTAGGAAAGTTCTTTCGAGGGAGATTCAAAATACAGAATTATAAAAGCCTGAGGCAATGGAGTATTACTCAGCCATTAAAAAGAATACATTTGAATCAGTTCTAATAAGGTGGATGAAACTGGAACCTATTATACAGAGTGAAGTAAGCCAGAAAGAAAAACACCAATACAGTATACTAACGCATATATATGGAATTTAGAAAGATGGTAACAATAACCCTGTGTACGAGACAGCAAAAGAGACACTGATGTATAGAACAGTCTTATGGACTCTGTGGTAGAGGGAGAGGGTGGGGAGATTTGGGAGAATGGCATTGAAACATGTATACTATCATGTATGAAACGAGTCGCCAGTCCAGGTTCGATGCACGATACTGGCTGCTTGGGGCTGGTGCACTGGGACGACCCAGAGGGAGGGTATGGGGAGGGAGGAGGGAGGAGGGTTCAGGATGGGGAGCATGGGTATACCTGTGGCGGATTCATTTTGATGTTTAGCAAAACTAATACAATATTGTAAAGTTTAAAAATAAAAAAATAAAATAAAAAAAAAAGCCTGAGATATTTGGTAATAATATAATTGGGAGAAAATACAATTTAAACAATGTTCCAAGATGTGTGATAACTGGACAAATTTTTAATTCAATAAATGTGCCAAATACTATGTAAAGAATTCATATGAACCAACAATAAAAAGTAAACATCCTTAAGGCTTCTCAGTTGAAAAAAGTATATAGGTAGGCAATTCATAAAAGCAGGAATATAAATGTTCAATAAACATTTGAAAAGTTATCTAACTCAACAACGAAAGATGATATATGGTTACATGAAAATAGCAAAATGTAGAACAATATATTATACAATGCACACTTCGTTGTTCAGTCGTGTCTGACTCTTTGTGACCCCATGAACAGTAGTCTGCCAGGCTCCTTTGTCCATGGGGATTCTCCAGGAAAGAATACTAGAATGGGTTGCCATGCCCTCTTCCAGTGGATCTTCCCGACCCAGGGATCAAACACAGGTCTCCTGTATTGCAAGTGGATTTTTACCATTTGAGCCACCAGGGATGTCCATATTATACAATAATGTTCTTTAAATTATCTGAATAAAACAACCATCACTTTTACAACAATTTTTAGATTTTTTTTAAAGATCTGTACCAAAGTGTTAATAGTGGCTACCTCTGGGGAGGGAAAGACTGATGTTGAGAAGAAAGTTTCAGTTATATTACATGATTTTCAAACAGCTTGAATCTTAAACAATAAACATTTTTTACTTTTGAAATAAAAGAGTATTTATATTTTTCATAAAATAATGGTGCAATTCTACTGCTAGTTATGTCACATGTGCTTTTAAAACATGAATAGTCAAGAACAAATGAAGTCATAAGTGAAGGCAGGAATACGGCTTTCTCAGGTTAGTATCTCAGTGTTGAACTAGTTCCCTTTGTTTTGAAACACTGACAGAAACATACTTCGTTTCTCTGATGATCATAGGCACAAATAAAATTGCAGAAGATAGGTAGAGACAATAAAGCTGTATGTATAAACGCTAACATGGGCTGATCAATGAATCATTTCCCCAAATCTTGAATAATGTTTACCCTTTTCCATAGATGGCAAATTTCTAGCTTTTAAAAAGCTATGTTATAGTATCATAATATAAGATGCTAGATAAACATACATGGCCCAATTACACATCAAAATAGAGTGAATATCTGAGAAAAAAATGTGCTAGTGAAACTATTTTAGGTATCTGCTATGATGCCAACTAACATAACAGAAATAAATTCTAACACTATTAGGTGTGATCAAGGTTTCTTTGGAGGAAAATTCTATACCCTTCACTCTCAAATAAATTACTAGATGAAGGTTAAAGTATCTTTAAAATGAACTAGGCTATTTATTTTAAATGAGAGCTAAGGGACTACATGAAAATACCTAAGGTAGAGGCAACACTAAATTTTCCTTAAAATACAATCTATTGAGATAGATTCAAACTGACATCTATCTATCCAAATTTATCTATGTCTATCTAAATATTATATATCATATACATATGCTGTGTGTGTGTGTGTTCAGTTGTGTTCAACCCTTTGCAACCTTATGGACCATAGCCCACCAGGCTCCTCTGTCCATGGGATTTCCCAGGCAAGAATACTGGAGTGGGTTGCCATTTGCTCTTCCAAGGGATCATCCCAACTCAGGAGTCAAATCCACGTCTCTTGCGTTACAGGCAGATTCTTCACCACCGAGCCACCAGGGAAGCCTCATAGACATATATACTATATAATATTCTATATCTATCTCGCTACATAATTATAGTTCCTGAGTGCTATAATAAATTCCCACACATTTAGTGGCTTAAACAAAGCAAATACATTATATAGTTCTGTAGGTCAGAAGTCTGACACAGTTCTCACTGGGGTAAAATCAAAGTGCAGTAGTACTGTATTTCTTTCTGGTAGTTCTAGAGGATAATCTGTTTCCTTGCCTTTTGAGCTTCTAGAGGCCACCAACATTCCACATTGGCTTGTGGTCCCTTTCTTCTTTGTTCAAAGCCAGCCATAGCACAATGTCTATGCCTCTTCTTCAATCCTCACATTTCCCTCTGATTCCAACCAGGAAAGCTATCTCAAGACACAGCCCATCTCTAGTGGGATGAGGGATTACTAAGTGGATGATTGATGGGAAGATAGAGAGGAATCAACCCACACAAAGGGGTAAGGTAGGGAGGGGTATAGAAGGCCAACTGTATAAAATCCACAGTACTGCCTAAGACAAGAGCTGTTTGTTAGAATGGGATAAAATGATTACTTTGATAAAGTAATTTATTAAAATTAGGATATGGATCCTTGTTCTATAAAGGGCCAAAATATTACTATATTTTAGGTTTTGTTGGCCAGATAGCCTCTGTCCCAACTTCACAACTGCTTTGTGCTGCCAGTTAAACCTGCCTATAGCCACAGACAATAGGTAAATGAGAGGGCAAGGTGGAGCTTCACTGGACACAGTGTACACTTAAAAAGTCTGAAACGTACATCATGTCTACATGTCAGAATATTGTTCCTTTTTTCCCTGATTTACAAATATGAGATTCATTCTTAGCCCATGGGCTATTCAAAAAAAGCAGTGAGCTAGTTTCGGCCTGTGGGTTATAGTTCACTGATGGCTGGACGAGATTACTTAAAATGAAGAGAAATGCTTTTGACATCCATTATTTCAGATTTCTGAGGTATAGTCAAAGAGGCTATATGATGTCTCGAAAGCTTGAATGCCTCAATAGTTATTATATCTTTAAAATATTGGATCAGAAGTTTTTATCTTCTGAATAGAAACAAGTATATCAATAATGAAATCAGTTTGTATCACAGATTATAGAAATTAAATCTAATATCTATGTTTTATTGGCAGAAAAAATATGAGCTGCTGTCATAAGTCTAAATGAAGAAGCCTTTCTTTAGAGAAAATTATAGTTAACATCAAAGGTCAAAAGTCACACATCTACTGAAACTCTTGTTGTTCAGTCGCTAAGTTGTGTCTGACCCCAAAAGGCATGCCAGGTTTCCATGTCCTTCACCATCTCCCAGAGTTTGTTCAAACTCATGTCCATTGGGTCAGTGATGCCATCCAACCATCTCATCCTCTGCCCCCCTTCTCCTCTCATGCTCCCTTCTCCTCCCACCCTCAATCTTTCTCCTCCTTCCAAGGAGTCAGCTTTTTGCATCAGGCGGCCAAAGTATTGGAGCTTCAGCTTCAGCACCAGTCCTTCCAATGAATATTCAGGGTTGATTTCCTTTAAGATTGACAGGTTGGATCTCTTTGCAGTCCAAGGGACTCTCAAGAGTCTTCTCTAGCACCACAGTTTGAAAGCATCAATTGAAATGACTATGTCCTTTTAAATAAAATTTCCTAATTATAGAAAAACATAAACAAAAGATCTGCCTAAGATGCTTCTGAACAAGGAATGTGTGTAAGAACTTTTCATCTTATTCGTATAATACCCCAATGTTTGCCAAAGAGGTGGTCATGAGTGAATAAAAAGTACATGAATATCCATGAATTCAGATGTGCCCATTAAAAGTAACATCCAGAATGAAATGTGTAGGCTTTAAAGAGGAACCTAGATTCCATATGCAGGCAGAGACAAGTACCAGAGACTTGGAGCTATAGTTAATGTACATTAATTTGTACCTCCAATTTCTTAGGCTGGTGGAAATCTGGATATGATAGAAATATACAGGGCATAGTAAAGACTTGGCCATTGGGAGTGATTTACTTTTCATATTATGATGCTAATCTAAATAATTTTCTGGGCACATATTTTAATAGTGAGGCCAGAGCTTTAACTCAGTTGGAGGTCAACCCTTCCTTAACCTACAAAAATTACAGACTCAAAAGGTCTGAGCTGAGACTTCTCTGCCAGTCCAGTCTTTAAGACTCTGCACTTTCAAAGCAGGAGGCACGGGTTTGATCCCTGGTTGGGGATCTAAGATCCCACATGCTGCAAAGTGTGGTCAAATACATAAATAGATAAAATGTACAGTTCAATGAATAGTTTTTTTAAGTACTGGACTAACCTGCTTCTTATGTTGAAGGTTATAAAGGCTTCTAGCAGTTTCCAACCCTATAGGCTCCTCACAGAGTTCATTCAACACTGAATAAACATGACTTTAAGTGCTATCAACTAGAATCAATATTACTGATGCTGAAGCTGAAACTCCAGTACTTTGGCTACCTGATGTAAAGAGCCAGCTCATTGGAAAAGATGCCCATCTGAGAACATTCCAGTAATTAGATTTGGTTACTTTTTAAAACTACTTTTTGGCTATTTAATGTTATGTACAGTGTGAACATTCACTTATATGATTAAAGATGATTTAAATGCTGCATCTCAGCCTCATGGAAAACCTTGGATATAAAGGAGTAAACCAAGATTCCTTATCTCTATGTAAGCAAAATAAATTTCAGTTTCATAATTCAAAGTGTCTGTTCATTATAGCCAAAAGAAAAAGGGCTGAAATGTAAGCTTTGTGAGGGTAGCAGCCTTAGTTTTCTTTATAATTATGTTATTCCTGGTGGCCTGCTCAGGCTTGACACAAAGTAGAATAGGTACTCAATATTTTCTGAATGAATATAAACCATTGAATCCATAATATACAAAATTTTTTGTCAATTATTAACAAAATCCCATATAAAAAAGCCAAAGAATAGTAACAAGTGATTAACAATAGACATACAGATGGCTAATAAAAAATAAAAAATAAAACTACTAATGGCTCTGTGTTTTGCCCACAGGATTGGTATTCTTGAAACACTGAAACCTGCCAACTGTTGGTGAAGGTATAAAACACATTCTTTGGGCAATTATTGGAAGAATAAATTGCTAAAACTTTACTGGAAGGCATTTTTACTGAGGCACCAAAATGTTAAAAAAAAAAAAAATTGACTATTTCACTAACCAACCTGAACAGAACTTGGAAACATGTTGAACAGCAAAAAAAAAAAAAAAAAAAAAAAGGAAGCAGAAGAGAACACAATATGTATGACTCCATTATATAAAATTCAGAAACATATAAAAATAATGTATGGTGTTAGGAGTCATGCTGGAAGTTCTGTTCAGGGTGAAGGGCTTAATAATAGGGGCTATGAGAGGGGTTCACGTATTGTTGAAGCCTGGCTTGGAGAATTTTGAGCATTACTTTACTAGCGTGTGAGATGAGTGCCATCATGCGGTAGTTTGAACATTTTTTGGCATTGCCTTTCTTAGGGATTGGAATGAAAACTGACTTTTTCCAGTCCTGTGGCCACTGCTGAGCTTTCCAGATTTGCTGACATATTGAGTGCAGCACTTTCACAGCACCATCTTTTAGGATTTGAAATAGCTCAACTGGAATTCCATCACCTCCACTAGCTTTGCTCATAGTGATGCTTCCTAAGGCCCGCCTGACTTCACATTCCAGGATGTCTGACTGTAGGTGAGTGATCACACCATTGTAGTTATTTGGGTCATGAAGTCTTTTTTGTACAGTTCTTCTGTGTATTCTTGCCACCTCTTCTTAATATTTTCTGCTTCTGTTAGGTCCATACTATTTCTGTCCTTTATTGAGCCCATCTTTCCATGAAATGTTCCCTTGGTATCTCTTTTCTTGAAGAGATCTCTAGTCTTTCCCATTCTATTGTTTTCCTCTATTTCTTTCCACTGATCACTGAGGAAGGCTTTCTTATCTCTCCTTGCTATTCTTTGGAATTCCGCATTCTAATGGCTATATCTCTCCTTTTCTCCTTTGCTTTTCGCTTCTCTTCTTTGCACAGCTATTTGTAAGGCCTCCTCAGACAGCCATTTTGCTTTTTTACATTTCTTTTTCTTGGGGACGGTCTTGATTTCTGTCTCCTGTACAATGTCATGAACTTCCGTCCATAGTTCATCAGGCACTCTATCAGATTTAGTCCCTTAAGTCTTTTTTTCACTTTCACTGAATAATCATAATGGATTTGATTTAGTGAAGAATTGATGCTTTTGAACTGTGGTGTTGGAGAAGACTCTTGAGACTCCCTTGGACTGCAAGGAGATCCAACCAGCCCATCCTAAAGGAGATCTGTCCTGAGTGTTCATTGGAAGGACTGATGTTGAAGCTGAAACTCCAATATTTTGGCCACCTGATATGAAGAGCTGACTCATTTAAAAAAAACCCTGATGCTGGGAAAGATTGAAGACAGGAGGAGAAGGGGATGACAGAGGATGAGATGGTTGGATGGCATCTCACCAAATCAATGGAGAAGAGTTTGAGGAGACTCCAGGAGTTGGTGATGGACAGGGAGGCTTGGCGTGCTGCGGTTCATGGGGTTGCAAAGAGTCAGACATGACTGAGCGACTGAACTGAACTGATGAGAGGGATTAGTAGCTCAGTCGTGCCTAACTCTTTGTGACCCCATGGACTATAGCCCGCCAGGCTCCTCCGTCCATGGGGATGCGCCAAGCAAGAATACTGGAGAATATGGGCAAGAGGACAGGCTACAGTCCATGGGGGTCACAAAGAGTCAGAAACAACTGAGCGATGATGCATACCACAACACATAAGAGGGGCTACTGCGTTGCAAGTAAGATCTTATTTCTTGAGCAGGTTGTGCTTATATGGAGTATTCAACTTGTGAAAGCTGTATACTCATCTTTGTAGTTTTCTATGTGCATGTTATACATAAAAAATCTTTTTATTCAAAAACAAATGCTTATTAAGATATATCCTCAACTGGTTAAAACAAACAGTTCACATAAAATTATAGTCTTGTAACCACCGAAATAGAATATGGTTTCTAAAAAGGGGATAATAAACAGAGGTTGTGTACTTGTGCCTGTGTGTATAAACACACATACATGCAGCACATTCACAAGAGATTCCCACTCAATGTCAGTTCCCTTGAGCTCTCTCTGACCCCCATCAGCCGTTATCAAAACAGATTGAAGTGATGTGTCTCAAGGTGACAGAAGACGGCTTTACAGAGACCCTTTGCGTCACCAGGCACCAGAAATGCCACATTGTATTATTAAAATTTCAAGGTATTCCTGCAAGTCAGAGCCATGGGTATGAAGGCACAGAAATGAAGTCCCTCTGGCCATAAACACCCTTTGCATAAATAGAAATGTACCTCTCTGAATTGATTATTGTCCCTACACGAAAACAAATAGAACTGCAAACACATACACTGCTCCTAGCTGTGTGGACACTGTCAATCATTTGGACTGGACAGTCTGACCGTCTGCCATCTAGCCCAGAAACACAGAATTAAACTAAGGATCTGCAGACACCAAAAGCCACTTTCACAACTTTAATGGAATGAAAACTAGGCCAGTCTTAATATAGATTGATTATTTTTTCCAAAATCGTGACAATTTGCCACTTAAGAGATACTTTCCCTTAATTATAGTGTGGGAACTTGATATCTATGAGCCTCCTATTTTCTGTTTTAATATTAAATTGGTCATGGCATGACTATTAAATGAAAAGTAAGTCCTTATAGTAGTGAAAAATAGAATTACAGAGTTTCACTAATAGCATATTGTACCTTTTGTTCTGTTAAAGACGGAAATTAGTGGTTAGTTTCAAATAGTAGCATAAAAATACACAAAACTATGGGGTTTCTCTGATGACTCAGTGGTAAAGAATCCTCCTGCAGTGCAGGAGACCAGGGTTCAATCCCTGGGCCAGGAAGATCTCCTGGAGAAGGGAATGGTTACCCACTCCAACATTGTTGCCTGGAAAATTCCATGGACAGAGGACCCTGGAGGGCTACAGTCCATAGGTTGCAAAGAGTTGGACACGACTGAGCAACTGACACTTTCAACACACATACAAAACTACAAAATGATAATGGAATATAAAAGTCCTGTTTACCAATCCTTCTACTTTTCTTCTTTTCCCACTAGCTTCTTCTAGAGCATATTTCTAACTAATTATTCCTGAAGTCGTTTATAATCCAGAAGCTACTCTTACATGTTCTTAACAATAAAGTTCCTCCCTCTATTTTGACCCTGAAAGAACAAACTCATTGCTATTTTCATCTTTACATTTTTTAAAATTTCCATAATTATAGCCTTACATAAAATTTTTATTTGAACAAGGATTGTAATAGGACAGTTGTATCTCATAATATATGCTAAAGTTGGATAAAATGAGAAATCTACTCACCCTTTTTTAATGTTACACTTTTGTAATTACTTCTTGGATTTCATTTTTTACAGGTTAAAAAAAAAAGGTGGTAAACATATTCATTTATGAAGATTTCTCTAATTATGAAATAAAGATATCATTGAAGTTGAAGGCTTTACCAAGCAAAATGAAATGATCATCGAGTTAATAAGGCTTCCAAAACTGGGACTCTCAGGAGAGGGATGTTAGTGGCAATCTAGTAGGATAAAAATTCAGACTTCAGTATCAGACAAAATAGGCTTTATATCCTAGAGAAGTCACATGACTGACTCTGGGAAAGTTAGTCATTTCCAAGTTGACATGGCTGCAACATAACTCTTCTTGCCTCATTCCCAGTCTGATCCTTCTCTAGTTTTTCCCCACATCAACAAAGTATGTGTTGAGGTGGACCATCACCCACCCAGTAATCAAGACAAAAATCTAAGAACTATTCTTGATCTTTTTCTATCCCTCATCACACATTCAATCACTAGCATCTTCATATATGTCTTCCTGTCTCCAATTTCTACCACTATTTTTATTTTTTAACATGTGAATATTTTTAAATCGGGAATTCTCTGGTTGCTCAGCTGGTAAAGAATTCACCTGGAATGAGGGAGACCTGGGTTCGATCCCTGGGCTGGAAAGATCCCCTGGAGAAGGGAAAGGCAACCCACTCCAGTATTCTGGCCTGGAGAAATTTTAAATTAGGGTTTAACATGATTAGAATGCCCTCCAAACTGTAAATAAGGATACATAATACATTTTAATCAATTAAATCTAGGCTTGCCCAATGGGTTGCAATTTATTATAGATACTGTGTCCTCATAAATAATGCTTTTTACCATTATCATCCACTCTCAAACCATCATCAATATATCGTTTGGATCACTGCAAGTACTTTCGGAGTTTCTCCATACAATTCATTCTATATGCAGCATCCAGAGTTGATTTTTTTTTTTAATTAAATCAAGTCATTTACTCCTTTGCTTATAACCATCCAATGATTCCCCATCACAAGTCAAATATCCAAATCTTTTAACTAGGCTTACAAAGCTCTATATGATCTCATCCTACTTACATCATCTTCCTATAATATCCTTCTCCTTCCCTATGACGATCCGGCCTCCTGAGTTCTATCTATGATCCTCCTCCTCCTTTCTGTCCCTCAATTTCAGCTTAAGGTGATCTATTCCTTCACCACTCCAAGGAAAAACTGAATGACTCAACATCAGACCACCCTATATCATTTTTTCTGTTTTTTTCTCACTTCTGTACTTTTGTACCTGGCACATAAAATGTGTTCCTTCAATACTGTTGAATGAATGAAAGAACTTAAGAAAAGTGACTCTGTTATTTCAAAGTGCAGAAAATTCTACCTACCTGTCAGGACTGAAACAGAAATTAAATGGGACAACATATATACCATGTTTAGCACAATACTTGGAGCAAAATAAGACTTCATAAATGATAGCTATTGGCATTGTTTCTGTTTAGATAGAAATTACATGAAGGATTTGGAGAGGACTTGCAGCTGAGTGGTATTACCTCTCCTAACTGTGCTGCTACCGCTAAGATGCTTCAGTCATGTCGACCCCATAGACAGCAGCCCACCAGGCTCCCCTGTCCCTGGGGCTCTCCAGGCAAGAATACTGGAGTGGGTTGCCAAACCGTAAGAGACTGTAAATTAGGAGGATTTGTATGCAGAAGCAAACTGAGAGTTAAAAAGATTAAGATTTATACTTGGTTGCTGATGAGACTTTGACAATTACTTATATGCACTGAGCCCCAACTTCCACATGTCACTTCTTCAAAAACCTGTTAGGAAGGATACACAAGACAGTGAATACAATTCACCTAGCACAATGTTTTGGAATGTGACTGGTGTCCAATTAACAATACTTCCTCTCCATGTATGTCACTGAGAAATAGTCCTGGGAACAGCATTTGGACTTCTTTTTTGAATTAATATGTGTGCTTAGGCTAATTTTATTGTCGTTTATGCTTTCATTTCTTTATCCTGCCTCTGAATGTGCCAATGTGACTGTCTACTAGGCTTTTTCTCATAGATGCTTCTTACTGATACTGTCTGTAAATACACAGTCTTTGTAAGTGGCAGCACTTAATTTGAAGAGACAAAGCCAAAATGAATAATAAAATAAATAATGATGACTTAAAGGGGAAAGCCAATCATGAATGACAAGAGAAACAGTCTTACTGGTAGTTTAGTTTCTTGAATTAAAAAATGCATACGCTTATTATTTCCATACACTTGCAAAGGAAACTGGAAAACAGAACACTGCCTACAGAGCAAACTTGCATCATTCTGTGGTCCATTAAACTCACTCTAGAAACTTTAATATGTTTCTGCTTCAGAGGGTTGTCCATGTGCAACCATATAACCACACTACCACAATTCCAAAAGAGCAAATTGCTGGACTCAGCTGCAGCAGTGGTCTTTCCACTGAGAAAGAAGGCAGAGTTTTCAATAGCTCGACATGCAGCATTCTCCTCAGTAAGGTAAATGCTCTCTTTTGCATTGTTTTCTTCCCAGGTGATTCAAGTTGCAAGGTAGACTCCGCGATGGAAAACAGAGAAAAGTAAACTGTGTCATTTTTCTAAGTTTTAGTCAAAATGTGTTCATCAAAAGCAGAGTTAAAATAACAGTCCCTAAACAGTAATTTGAAAAAGCAGTCCATTTTCCCAGCTACTCTGTTCGGCATCTGGTTCCATTATCTCCTTTCCTCTTTTCAATTTGAAGCATATTTATGCTTCAAATCTTCTTCAGCATATCATCACTCAGACCTAATGCATAAAACACAGGAATTTACATTGAAAATGACACACACACCACCACTGTGTCCCTGGAGAGGGCCTGAGGAGGCAGTTGAAATTTGTAACATAGCATCAATTAACTTTTAAGGCAGGGGCTAAAGTTTTCCTTTTCTTCCCCTCCCAACTTTATTGAGAAATAATTGAAAATATAATCCATATGTTTTCAAGTGTACAACATGATCATTTAATATACATACACACTGTGGGATGATTACCAGGATCAAGATAATTAACATTTCCATTACCTCACATTTTTTGTATCTATGGTGAAAATGCTTAAGATCTACTCTCCATAAATTTCAAGTATAAATAAAATATTATCATAAAATGATGTATAAATATATCAGATCAGATCAGATCAGTTGCTCAGTCGTGTCCGACTCTCTGCGACCCCATGAATTGCAGCACGCCAGGCCTCCCTGTCCATCACCAACTCCTGGAGTTCACTCAGACTCGCATCCATCGAGTCAGTGATGCCATCCAGCCATCTCATCCTCTGTCGTCCCCTTCTCCTCCTGCCCCCAATCCCTCCCAGAATCAGAGTCTTTTCCAATGAGTCAACTCTTCGCATGAGGTGGCCAAAGTACTGGAGTTTCAGCTTTAGCATCATTCCTTCCAAAGAAATCCCAGGGCTGATCTCCTTCAGAATGGACTGGTTGGATCTCCTTATAAATATATAGTTATTCAGTATTAATCATATATAATATAATCATTATTACAATAAATTATACTGCTGCTAAGTCGCTTCAGTCGTGTCCGACTCTGTGCGACCCCATAGATGGCAGCCCACCAGGCTCCCCCGTCCCTGGGATTCTCCAGGCAAGAACACTGGAGTGGATGTTTATATAAGTAGTATAGACACTTTCATATATGGATTCTTTTACCCACTACATTTCTAGGATGCATCAGCATCACTAGTTTTGCTTTCTGTTGTTGTTGTTTGCATGGCATCCTTTCACTAAGCTAATCTCTGAGATTTATCAAAGTTGTTACATATTTAGTAGTCTGTTCGTTTTTGTTGCTGAGTAATATTCTATTATATTGTTATACTATAATTTATCTGTTGATGAGCATTTCCATGTCTTTTTAAATTATAAAGAAGGTTGATTAAGAACATTCATGTACATATTTTTGCATGGACATGTTTTCATTTTTCTTGTGTAAATACCAAGGAGGAAAATTCTATATGTGGACATTTAATTTTATAAAAAAAAATACCAACTGTCTTCAGATTGGTAGCAACATTTGAGAATTCCACTTGTTCCACAATTGCCAACATTTGAACCAGTCTGTTATTGCTTAATGTCTAATGTCTGCAATCAAATGTTTCATATACTTTGTTCAGCTTTCTAGCTTTAATGTAGGGAAGGCAAGACTAGTTTTAGTTATATTGACATGACTAGAGTTGGGAGTTTCTAGTTATATTGCTACATATGTCTCATTTTTCAAAATTGTCTGCCGGGTATATAAAATAATGCTAGAATTTAAAGTATATACAAAAAACTTTTAGTCATTCTACATGTTGACCCAAATTGCAAATGACACTAAAAGCTGACTTTAAGGTAAAGTGTCACACATTTTATCTCTACTGTTGTTAGGCATTAAAATTTGACCTTGGAAAGATAAGTTTTAAAATTTTACACATGCTTTAAAAAAGAGCTTTTTATACATACTTACTAGTGTGGTTTAAATCATTACTGTCTGCTTTTTGTTCCTATCTCAATAATTCCCTTTTTCATGGCTGCAATGCTAGTTTTTGTTTGTAGAGTTATGAAAAATGCAGGCTGGGCACCCAAGCAGAAAAAGAATGTTGTGCTCGAAGCCAAATCCCCAGTGTAGAGAGGAATCGTCTCAAACCATGCAGCAGGTTTCAGCACAATTCATAGCTACTGACATTTTATAGACCAGGAAGATCCAAGCTTAACTAGCATAGAAAAAGTAATACATTCCCTTCCTTTTGTAGAAAGCTGCATACAATATATCTTTGAAGACAGGGTTGAGATTATCACCATGTTCTTCTATGGATAAATATAAGAGTTCAGTTTCTGGGGCTGTGGCATAGGTTGCAAGCAATAAATTCACATAATGGTAAAAAAAAAAAAAAAAAGCTACTTGTAGAGAAAAAACATTGGCACTGTGCATTTCAGAGCACACTAGTGTGCTGATTTAAAGACATGGTTTCTCAGTACCTTATACTCTGCAAACTCATATTTCCTGTGTGCAGTGTAGTTGATCCATCAAGAGTGAGATTGTTTGGGGGGTAGGGGATGCAAAACATATATTCATTTGAGCATGATTGGCATTTAATGACAGAGTGATGACAAATGAATGCATCAGGGCTTAATTTTATCTACCTTATTCCCTTGCACCCTGTCTTTTGATTTCTGCCTTCATAAACTCAGCTCAATATTTTATTTCTGCACAATGAAGTTTGTCTCAATAAAATTAGTGCCTGTAATTAGCTTTCTCAGCAATGATGAGCCAGCAGTAATATGGGGATTTTATACTAATAGCTGAAAGTATGGCATCAGCTAATACCTCTTGAAAAGGTATTAGTTTGTGTAGACTCTTAACTAGCTCATCAGGTTAGTAGATCAATCTCTGAAGATTTCCAGAGCCCCCAAAAGATTTACCACTCATAGAAGCATAGATCCATTATCATATTTTATACAACGAGTAGCATTTATCAAACATTTACTATAGGGCAGGCATTATACAGGGCTTCCTAGGTGGGCTCAGTGGTAAAGAATTCACCTGCCAATGCAGGAGACGCAGGAGACATGGGTTTGATCCCTGGGTCAGAAAGATCCCTTGGAGGAGGAAATGGCAACCCACTCCAGTATTTTTGCCTAGAGAATCCCATGGACCGAGAAGCCCGGTGGGTCGCAAAGAGTCACAACACAACTGAACAACTGAGCATGTACACACTGGGGCATTATACAAATGCTTTACATACACCCTGTCACAAAAACCTTTTAAGCTAATCTCACAAAGCTAAACTAGTATGAGATCATGAGAGGCTCATGTGTGTTCCCTGGGGTGGGAGTGTGAGTAGCCTGATTTCACTGAACTGGTAGCCATGCTAACATGGAAGCAGGGGGAGCAGTTTCAGCATCTGCTCAAACCCCAATCAATTCTTCAGCCATCTTGAAAATCAACTGGGAACTGCTTGCCAGTTTCTGGGCTACAGAGAATGAATGGTAAACAGTGCTGAGATTCCTTACAATATTCTCTGTAAGTTTGCTTGTGTCACTGGAGTTAGAAGAACAAACAAACTCCTTTCCTCTTCCCTCCTCTTTGCATCAAAAACTTCATCTTGGCATAGTTAAATATTCCTCTCCTTTTAGGAGAAAGAAGGTGGGTTCTCTTGGCAGTACACGTGGTCTGTTTCATGCTAGAGTGTGCATTTAGCCCACTTGATGTTATTTCTGGGGCTTCCCTGATAGCTAAGATGGTAGTTCTAAGATAGCCAAATAGCTAATTAAAAAATAAGAAGTTAAATTCAATGGCACACATTCAGCAAGGAGCTTAAATCTAAAAAAATGCATTTGTTGGTTTGGACCATAAAAGTAAATGCAATGCAAGTCTTGTGTTCAGGATACATGCGCTTTGGCAGATACGGGCAGTAGGTGCAATATAAAACTTTACCTTTTATTTTAACGTGAGAAAACTATGGCTCAGAAAAGAGAAATAAAAATATAAGAACCTTTCTGTTAGTGAATTTGGAAGCTCTTAAAAAATTACACCTAAAATGAATGGCACAGTGATGATAGTAAGTTAACTCACAGAGCGCATGAGGGAGACAGTGTTATCAGGTGGACAGAATGGTATGAACACAGAGAAACAGGACTTTGGAAAATGCTGTCATTAACTTAGAAAGCTATCTAAAAGTTCAGTACTGAAATGAATACATTGGGAGCCACAAGTGTTTCACATTTATATTATATGTTTTAACTCTATTCTGATTGGTTAATCTCCTTTTCTATTATTAATCCTTCTAATTAGCGCCAATATTTAGGCTTCCCTGGTGGCTCAGCGGCAAAGCACCTGCCTCTAATGCAGGAGACTCAAGAGACACAGGTTTGATCCCTGGGTCAGGAAGATCCCCTGGGGTAGGAAATGGCAACCCACTCCAGTATTCTTGCCTGAACAATTCCATGTACAGAGGAGCCTGGCTACAGTCCATGGAGTCACAAAGAGTCACACACTGAGCACACATTTAGTCCTAATGTGGAAGATACACTCAACAAATTGATCAGACTGAGAATAATGTCAGCTGTTTGTCATTGTCGAGTTTTTGTTCAGAGTATTTTGCATGCAAGGCCCTACATTTGCTGTACTTCTGGAAATAACAGATATGATACAACAAAAGCTCCTAAACAGGAAAATCCCACTAAACACAATCAATATCTATCAAATCATCAACCCACATGTTTGTGTTCTACCCTAATATATGCTGAGGCTTTTAATGTACTCAGAACTAATCCTAAACCACTAAACAATGGCTAGTTATGCCAATAAAATTGGCAAAGATATTTGAAAGACGTTAATCAAATGGCTGTAATTACCAAAAATGCACCTTAAAATATCATGTTTTGATTGACAAAGACCCTAAGTAAATGAAAGGGCATGGTGGAGCTCCAATGGACATAGCAGACACTTATCAAGTTTAAAATCTACATCATGTCTACATATCAGGATATTATCTTTTTTTTTCCCCCTTGATTTATAAATATATAGTATATGGACTAATTTTAGTAATTTTCAGAGCCATAAGAGCCTCTGAAGATTTTGGAGCACATAAAGGGAAACGATAGATATATAAGTATATAAAATATATAAATATGTAAATTATCCATCACTTTCTAGTTCACTTTCTAGAGTATTGCAGGTTTTGATAATATGTTGCAGTTAGAAAAGATATTACCATTGGGGAAAACCAGGTGATGCATGGAAGGGCCCACAATCTGCAAATCTATAATCATTTCAAACAAAAGTAAAAAATACGTGTTGCCAATTCTCCAAGGATAACGCTAAATTTAACTCAGGAAAGAAACTGTGATTAAAGAAAGAAAGAAAGACCCACAATGTTCTTCTTCCCTCACCTTTTTGTCTGTAAGAAATAGTAGGTTCTGAAAGCAGAATCCGGTTGTGATAGGGGACAGAATACTGATTCTTTTCTTTTCCTGTGGTTGAGTATATTATTTGAACTGCTTACTGCACATCCCAGGGGAGATTTATTTCTTGCTAACTTTATTCTTTTGGCAGCATCTTAAGAGCACTGCTTACCTTTCTCCTTCACTAGAGTGCTCTGGCTGTTTTCTGAAGGGCTTACCCTCGATGGCAAGGGCAAAGTGACTGGCAAAGGCTAGGCTTACAGCCAGATTGCAGAACTGTATGGGAATGGAGAACAATGTAATGTCCTAAAAATGCGGAGGTCACTTCCATGAACTTAGAGCTCTTCATTTTCAGCTTCAAAATTCCAGGGTCTATCACACTCAGTGAAGTTGCCAGTGTACCTCTTGGAGTGTACTGGTTCATATCTTACTCAGATCTCTAAGAGGAAATGATACATGTATTCCATTCTGGGACTTAGGTCTTGAATGCCATCTGTAGTCAGGAATTACGGAGACATTGGAATTGGCAGACAATTTGGAACCCTATTAAGTTGGGCAGTTTTGTAGCAATGATCTTTTAAGCTGGCTTTATCTACTTCTTTCTTTTGAGTATTTTTTTGGGGTATATCAAGCTTCAGGGGGAGAAGGCAAAGGCACCCCACTCCAGTACTGTTGCCTGGAAAATCCCATGGATGGAGGAGCCTGGTAGGTGGCAGTCCATGGGGTTGCTAAGAGTCGGACATGACTGAGCGACTTCACTTTCCCTTTCCACTTTCATGCATTGGAGAAGGAAATGGCAACCCACTCCAGTGTTCTTGCCTGGAGAATCCCATGGACAGAGAAGCCTGGTAGGCTGCAGTCCATGGGGTTGCACAGAGTCGGACACGACTGAAGTGACTTAGCAGCAGCAGCAGCAGCAAGCTTCAGGGAGTCAGGAGTTAGTTACCAATGCACGACACCATTCTAAAAAGTGAATAACCATTTAACATGATGCTTTGGTAAGTGAAAATAATATTAAATTTTATCAGTCAAATTGTGTTTTCACAAATGACATAGAACCTACCCATTCATTCCTTTAATTCATCTTTGTGACCAAGGAACATGGTCATTTCTTGAGATGTCATCTCAGGTGAGGAGAGGTTGAGGGGAAAATACTCCAGCTTCTTTCCTTCTGTCCTCTAAATCTTCTTGTTGTCTGCCATTAGCTCAGACCATGGTTGCACTTAATAAATAGATGCATGGGTGAATGAATTATGCATGCTTGTATGATATAATATATTCATATCCACCATTACACAATCTTTGTACACTTTCTGATTAACAGGCCAGGCACCATTCAACCCTGGTGTCTGGAAAAACCAGATAAGGAGGTAGAAAGAAAGAAGCACAGTAAACTGGAATTCACAGCTTCAAACTGCAAATGGTATACCAAAGGCCTCATAAACTCTAATGACATAGGTTTTAAGCATTTGAAGCCATTAAATCATGATTTCTACTGATAGAATTAAGAAAGCTATAAATTATCTGGTAAAGACCAAGACGGGGACATTGGCACTCCTCGAAACTAATGGTTATCACCACATTTCTGTTCTTGAATTATGCAAAGGGGTGTGTGTGTGTGTGTGTGCGCACATGCAAGAATGCTTGTTATCATCATGTAACTACTTCATTCCTTGACTTTCTTGCTGTTGATCACCTTCAGGATGAGCCACCAGCTCTAGGTATATTTTTTAGTTACTGCCTTGGTAGTGCTTCTCAAACTTCAAGAAAACCTCAGTTGATTGTATAGAAGTATGTATGTATGTATGTATATACGTGTGGGTGTATATACACACACACACACATATATATATACACACACAGGCACACTCCCTGGAGAAGGGAATGGCAACCTACTCCAGTATTCTTGCCTGGAGAATTCCATGGACAGAGGAGCCTGACAGGCTACAGTCCATGGGGTCACAAAGAGTTGGACATGACTGAGTGACAAACACACACACACACACACACACACACACACACACACACACTCAGGTTTTGTGTACATATATGTATACTGCTAAGTCACTTCAGTCGTGTCCGACTCTGTGCGACCCCATAGATGGCCTCCTACCAGGCTCCTCTGTCCCTGGGATTATAAAACAAATTTTATTTTATGCCATATAATATTATAGTATGTTATGATAATATTTTACTTCATTTATCTTAATCAATAATATTTAATCAACTAATATTAATCACATTTTAAATTGTGGAAAACATTTAGGCTCTTTCAGAAAAGCATAGGGAAAAAATGCAGTCATTTCACTACTTTTAGAATAGATGTACTTACGTTTTACATTATGGCTATAATGAAGTCAGTTTAAAACTCTATTTCAATCTGCTGTAAAGGATGTTCCATTATATGAGAAACAGGACTCTTTAGACAAGGCATAGAAAGAAATCCTTCCAGCATTCTCATTTTCTGGCTATTTCAATCCATTATCAACTGAAGTAGGCTATTATATAATGCTATTGAACAATAAATGGGAGGTGAATACACAATTATAATTTATTCAACATCTACTATGTGCTTTTTTTTCATTTTCTTTTGCTATGGAGTGCATATATTTGTTTTCATGGGTTAAACAATATTACTAAAAACATAGAACTACTGAGATATGGTTTATTTTGGGGGATTTGAGTAGTAGTAGAGACACCTAGAGTTATCTCAGAAATTACAAAATTAACATCCTCATTTTACAAGCAATAAAACTGAAGTTCAAATAAAACTGCAGAGAGAATCTTTGTGCTTTCTATATAATAATTCCTACTTATTCACTCTGCATCAACTGTTCCCCTTACGCATATAAACATACTAACTCTCTAGGCTTTCTCTCTCCCTCATGAGACTTTTATTTCTTTCTGCCCCTTAATTTAAGCTGATTCTAAACTCGACAAACATTTATTGAGTAACTAACACTGTAATATGCCAGGAACTCTTCCAGGACATTGAGATACATTGGTGTCATCAAACAAGGCCTTTCAGAACACCAATATATCATAGCTAGGAGGAAATATAGATACATATATAAATTTATACATATGTATAATTTTATGTATATCTATGTATATAATCACATAACACTGATGAATGCTATATTTATGGGAAATATGGGATGATAAATAAGCATATGGGAAGGAAATTTATCTTATGCTTGGAAAATAATGAATATTGGAAGACATGCTTGAAACTTTAATAGGAAGGGAGACAATAAATATACTTATTTCTGATTAGACTTTTTATTTATTTTTTTAATTGAAGGTTAATTAGCCATAGGTACACCCATGTTTTGAGTCGTCTTCAGGTAAGGATGCTGAATAGAAGCACATATGTTGCCATGTCCCCAAATTCACCTGTACTCATAGAAGACCACACGGGTGGGTGACAACAGAATTTTGGTCTTCATTCAGACTCAGTTTCATGATTCTTCTTGAGACATTTCTCTAGGCAGCTATTAGTATAAAGAAGCAAAATTTTTGGTCCCAGAAATTAATCCCTTCAACAAATGTGCTGAACAACTCCTACGTGTCAGAAATATTTCTAATTGTTGAAGATGAGATAGTAAGATGGAGTCCATGAACTCCTAGAGATTACAAGTTGATTAAACAGACATGTGGGGCATGTAGAGTAACAAATGTTGGTTGATGTGCAGTGTTGCAGGAGAGAGTAAAGGAAATGGTCATATTTAGAGACAGGAAAAAGGTGTCACGGAAAAAGTGATGTATGAGTGGTACCTTAAAGGATGAATGAGAACTAATCAAGCAGACAAGAAGATACGGGAACAAAGCACATACAGTGCACTGACTTATTTAATCACACAGCAAGTTCAAGGGAGTATTAAGAATTTACAATGGGGTGGAAGAGAGCAGTGAAACAAGGGTAGGAAGGAAACATGTTGACTCAGTCATCACACATGGACAGTCACATCTCTGTGCAGGAAAACCAGAGCTATCGGTTTGGGGTGTCAGAGAGAGGGTTCTGGATTCTGCTTGCTCAATCTCAGTTTATCCAGACTTAAAGATGAGTAAGAAGATGATCACAGAATAAGCAGGGGAAAAAAAAAGGAGCATGAAAAAGGGCAATAGAAGCTGCCTTTCATCAAGAGAATACTGTTTCCGGGCATGAAAAATGAAACTGAGATGCAAATGTAGTGTGGCCCAAATATATGGGATTTGCTCCATGACGCTCCACACACACACACAAAATCAAACTGATAAATTCCCACGTTCAAGGAAGGAATTTTGCATAAAAAAGACATTAATGATTTTGAGATATGAGGTGGTTTTGAGGCAGCAACTTTCAAATTGCACTTAAAGAATTTATGATGATTTGGGAGAATGGCATTGAAACATGTATAGTATCATATATGAAATGAATCACCAGTCCAAGTTTGATGCATGATACCGGTTGCTTGGGGCTGGTGCACTGGGACGACCCAGAGGGATGGTACGGGGAGGGGGGAGGGAGGGGGATTCGGGATGGGGAACACGTGTATACCTGTGGTGGATTCATGTTGATGTATGGCAAAACCAATACAATATTGTAAAGTAATTAACCTCCAATTAAAAAAAATAAATTTATATTAAAAAAAGAATTTATGTCTCTCCTATAACGTGTATTTCTAAAAGAAAACTATCCATTTAAAAGACTGGGATGTGAGTAGCAAGCCCACTTCATTCCCTCTTCTGAAGAAATTGGACTGTGACTTAGAACACAAGTCCATAAAACTCTTTCCAACAATAAACTAAGAATATACTTTTCCCTTCTTGGCTTAGCCTAATGTATCACTGTGGTACGTAATTTCTCCTGAGTGTAGTTCCAGGAAAACAGATATCCCAATCCAGGAATATCCCAAGCAACACTGGTGCTCAATGAATGTTCCTGGAATAAATAAATGGTTGGATTGTTTTATTGAAGTATAATTGATTTACAAAGTTGTGTTAATTACTAATGTACAGCAAAATGATTCAGCTATACCTATCTATCTCTATATAGATATATATATACACACATACTTATATGTCACATATAATCCTTTCCGTTATGGTTTATCATAAGATACTGAATACAGTTCTCTGTGCTATACAGTAGGATCTTATCACTCATCCATTCTATATATAAAAGTCGACATCTGCTAACTCCAACCTTCCCCAACCATTAGTCTGTTTTTTATGTCTGTGATTCTATTTATGTTTCATAGATAGGTTCATTTCTGTCATATTTTAGATTCCATATATAAGTGATATCATATGGTATTTGTTTTCTTTTTTACTTACTTCATTTAGTAATATGATAATCTCTAGTTCCATCCATTTTGCTACAAATGGCATTATTTTGTTCTTTTTATGGTTTAGTAGTATTTCAATGCGTGTGTGTGTGTGTGTGTGTATGCGTGTGTGTGTATACATACATACCACATACATACCACAACTTCTTTATCCATTCGTCAATGGATATGTAGATTGTTTCCAAGGCTTGGCTATTGTGAATAGTACTACAATAAATACTATGGTGCATGTAACTTTTTGAATTATAGTTTTTTTTTTCTGGATATATGCCCAGGAGTGGGACTGCTTGATCATATGATAATTCTATTTTTAGTTTTCTGAGGAACTTTCATAGGATTTTCCACAGTGGGAACTTATGTTCCCAACAACAGTGTAGGAGGGTTCCCTTTTTACCACATCCTCTCTGGCATTTATTATTGTAGACTTCTAATGATGCTGATTCTGACTGGGGTGAGGTGGTACCTCAATGTAGTTTTAGTTTGCATTTCTATAATAAATAGTGATGTGGAGTATCTTTTCATGTGCCTATTGACCATTTGTATTTCTTCTGGGGAGAAATATCTCTTTAGGTCTTCTGCCCATTTTTCAGTTGGCTTGTTTGTTTTCTTTTTGTTGTTAGTTTGTATGAACTATTTGTATATTTTGGAAATTAAGCCCTTGTCAGTTGCATCATTCGCAAATATTTTCTTCCATTCTGGAGGTTGTGTTTTCATGCTGTTGTGGGTTCCTTTGCTCTGCAAAAGCTTGTAAGTTTGATCAGGTCCCATTTATTTATTTCTGCGCTTATTTATATTGCCTTTAATCTAAGAAATCAGTGGTATGATTGATGTCAGAGAATGTTTTTGTCTATGTTTTCTTCCAGGAGCTTTATGGAGTCATGTCTTATGTTTAAGTCTGTAAGCCATTTTCAGTTTATTTCTTTGTATGGTGAGAGCCAGGAACACATTGGTTCTCAATGAATATTTCTGAAATAAATAAATTGTTGAATTGTTTACTTCAAAATTTTTATTTATATTTTTGTAAAAGGCTCTAACATTGAAGGTGGGAGGAGAAGGGGATGACAGAAGATGAGATGGCTGGATGGCATCACTTTCTCAATGGGCATGAGTTTGAGTAAACTCCAGGAGTTGGTGATGGACAGGGAGGCCTGGCGTGCTGTAGTCCATGGGGTCGCAAAGAGTCAGATATGACTCAGCGACTGAACTGAACTGAAAAGGCTCCAAACAGAGGAAGTACTTTAAGCTGCTATGGTTCATTAAGTTTCCTACCCATTCTTAAGGAGGGGCCGAGGACTCTGGTCAAAACCAAAAGGGAGGCACAATTAAACAAGACAAGTAGTGGTGATTGCAGCCCTCCCTCTCTTCATAAAAACAGATACTCAAATAACATCAAAATCTAACTCTACCCTATGAAATTATTTTTGTTTAACTGACTAAATATTCTACATCTATGATGAAGGTGAAAGTGGAGAGTGAAAAAGTTGGCTTAAAGCTCAACATTCAGAAAATGAAGATCATGGCATCCGGTCCCATCACTTCATGGGAAATAGATGGGGAAACAGTGGAAACAGTGTCAGACTTTATTTTTCTGGGCTCCAAAATCACTGCAGATGGTGACTGCAGCCATGAAATTAAAAGACACTTACTCCTTGGAAGGAAAGTTATGACCAACCTAGATAGCATATTCAAAAGCAGAGACATTACTTTGCCAAAAAAGGTCCGTCTAGTCAGGGCTATGGTTTTTCCTGTGGTCATGTATGGATGTGAGAGTTGGACTGTGAAGAAGGCTGAGCGCTGAAGAACTGATGCTTTTGAACTGTGGTGTTGGAGAAGACTCTTGAGAGTCCTTTGGACTGCAAGGAGATCCAACCAGTCCATTCTAAAGGAGATCAGCCCTAGGATTTCTTTGGAAGGAATGATGCTAAAGCTGAAACTCGAGTACTTTGGCCACCTCATGCGAAGAGTTGACTCATTGGAAAAGACTCTGATGCTGGGAGGGATTGAGGGCAGGAGGAGAAGGGGACGACAGAGGATGAGATGGCTGGATGGCATCACCGACTCGATGGATGTGAGTTTGAGTGAACTCCGGGAGTTGGTGATGGACAGGGAGGCCTGGCTTGCTGCGATTTATGGGGTCGCAAAGAGTCGGACACGACTGAGCGACTGATCTGATCTGATGTATTAAGCACTTAAATGTATTCAAGATTGCATGATAGATGCTGTGGAGGGCTTGAAATACATAGCACAGTCCCTGCTATGTTATATTTATGATTGACAAATACACTGTTTTACTCTTTACTCTCCTCTTCTAATAACAGAATCTTGATTTTCCCTTTTAAATCACCCTCTTGTCCATTCTCAGTCATAGTAGTATTGGTGCAATTAATCCCCCCCCCCTTTTTTTTTACTTAAAGGACAAACTTGAAGCTTGTGTATAGTAAATCACTCTTTTCCATCCCTTTGCACCAATAACTGGTTTTTGATATGAGATGAAAGGCCAACTAAGGAGAAAGATTAATTATGCAACTCTAGTTAAAACTATTAGAGAAGAGAAAACAAAATTTGAGGATATAAGCCTGGAAGTGCTGAGGGGACACCCTGAAGAAAAAGTGTACCCCAAAAGGAAGCTAGAAGTAGGAACCCAAAACAAAATAGATGCTAAGAAATAGTTTCTTGATGCCACTTTTGAAAATTTGGATTAATCCACCACTGAACTTTTCTGCTGTATAATCAATGCATAATTATACATTGGGTTGTCTGTCATTTGTAACCAAAAGAAAAAATTTTTGTTAGAAAAACTGTAATAAAATTCAAAATGTAGTGCTTACAATTGGAAGGATAAATTGGTTAAAAAAAAAAAAACACACACAGAAGTAGAATTCTACTTTCATTTATGAGTTTGGGAAGTTGTCCAGAAAAAAAGTGGCATTTTATATTTGTTAATGTGTAGTAATATGATATGGGTGTAGAGGAAATTAACCTAACTTAGTAGAGTAAAATGAACGAAACTAGAGTGGAAACAGTGCAGAGTAAGTAGATGTAGAGGGAAAATAACATTTTAAATATGGTATTTTGAAAGGAAGAGCAGAGATGAAGAATAGGAACATGGAAATTGAAGTAGGAGAGAATCCCTTAAGATATGGGATTCTTGATTGTTCAGTTTAGTTCAGTTCAGTTCAGTCGCTCAGTCAGGTCCAACTCTTTGCAACCCCATGAACCACAGCAGCCAGGCATCCCTGTCCATCACCAACTCCTGGTGTTCACCCAAACCCATGTCCATTGAGTCGGCGATGCCATCCAACCATCTCAGCCTCTCTCGTCCCCTTCTCCTCCGGCCCTCAATCTTTCCTAGCATCGGGGTCTTTTCCAATGAGTCAGCTCTTCGCATCAGGTGGCTCAAGTATTGGGAGTTTCAGCTTCAATATCAGTCCTTCTTGATTGTTATTCATAATTATTAATTATGAAAAGCACAAACATTGGCTGAATAAGACTTAGTTTGGTTTCAAAATGATATAAGTACAAAATACTCTGACAGCAACAACAACAAAAGCTATTCATTTAGGATAAAAGTGACAGAACCACAAAGAAAGTCCACCAAAATATTGTCTATTTTTTTTTTTTTTTTGGCCATGCCATATGGCTAATGTCAGTTCTCTCTGACTAGGAATTGAACTTGGGCCATGGCAGTAAAAGCGCTGAATCCTGACCACTAAGCCACCAGGCAACTCCCCCAAATATTGTCTTTAATGCAATCTTATTCAGATGGTTATTCTTCTAAAAGATTTCAGAGGCTTTAAAAAGTATCTTAAGACATCTTTCACACTTAAATTATATTGAATTAGAGATATAACAGAATGTGTATCATTCATGTCACCTCCTAAAGAAAACAGGCCCCAAGAAAGTCACCACAGAAAGAAACCCTCACGTGCCACAATTTCCCATTGCCATAGTTGATCATACAAAGACAGGGCCTCTAACTCAAGATAACCTAATTTGAGTGAATGAGTGACCTTTGCTTCTTGCCTAAAAGAAAATCTGATCTGATTTCACAGGTATTTAAAGTGGGTCATATAATGGCACTTTTTCAGTCCTTAGTAGAGTTGAAAATAAAACATACCAACAGATTGAGTTGGGGCAAGAAATTTTATGAAGAGTCAAAATCATGGTTATGGATTAGGTCAAGCCATGTGGGAAAGCAAACTATGCATAAGGAGTCAAACTTAGCTGGTAGTGAGCAAAGAAAGACAAATTCCAGAATGCCCCTTCATTCCTGGCCGGCTGGGGCCTTTATATAGTTGCCATGAAATGTTTTCTCCCACATGCTCCACTTGTGTTTTTACAGTAACTCCTGTTTGCTTGAGCTAGCTGGAGTGGATCTTTTTCCTTACATTTAAACAAGTTTTGATATATAAACACATTTACTCAGACATGTGAACACATATTAAATATCTTCAATATGCCATAAGTTGATTATGAAAAATGAAAAGCTTCGCTTTCAGAATAAGTGAAAAATGTATCCTTAGGAAATCCCAAAGTTCAGTAACACATATTCTGCTGGCTATATTCTGCTGAATTTCTGGGAAGAACTAGATTTTTCAAATCATGTCAGGCATGTTTAATTTCAGCTATTGGCCCTATTCACACCTTTAAGGCCATCTAAATTCAACCATGCTGGTTTGATTACATGTTTCTAGGATCAAGAATAGCAATATTGTCATATGAAAAGAATAATAAAAAAATATTAAATGTGAAATAAGGGTTGCAATTACTTTTAAGTTCCTTCTTTCAGAGTTATCCACAGTAAATAAACAGATAACATTTTAAGATTTTGTTTTGATATAGACCATTTTTAAAATCTTTATTGATTCTGTTATAATACTGTTTCTGCTTTTTTGTTTGTTTGTGTTGTTTTAGTTTTTTGGTGATTAGGCACATGGGATCCTACATCTGTGATAAGGGATCAAACCTGAACCCTCTGCACAGGAACAAGAAGTTCGAACCATTGGATTGCCAGGGAACTCTGAAAGGAGACAACTGTCAATGCAGGCATGAATTGTGACTGGTCTCGAGTGATTTCTCCTTTATCTTCACAGCATAGTCAAAATCTAGTATCATAATTCTGTGATCACAAAACCCATTGCATAAGGAAACTCTGGACATGATTAAAGAAGATAGAGGTGGGGCAGAGAAATATGACAAGAGGTCTGTGACTCCATATATTTATTACAGCGGTATATAAAAAAATGCATCTGGTATACATACGGTCTATAATCTTTCATCTATATATAAAATAGTTGGCATGACCAGAAGAATATAAAACCATTTGCTGAATTCATGGCAGATTCTGTGTTCTGATGTACTGTCTCAAACAAAAGTTGCTGAAAGTTATACCTACTAATACACATGTATACAAAGAATTACTTGATGAAAGATCACTGATCTTTAAAGGGAATATTCAGCATCTCAAAAGATTTCTTTATTTTTTAAAAAAAGAAGAATAACTGTTATATGTTACAAAAGGATGGGAATTTGTTTACATCTAAGATTTTAAATTAGAGACCAATTTGAAGGTAGCATGAATTTATAACACATGTTGAACTGAGGCTAGTATCTATTATGTTAATGAAAACCCTAGATACCAATCTTGCCAACAATTAATACACCTATATACCCTTAATAGTTCAAAAATCTCCTTTCTAGGTCTACACCCTACACTTTAATTCAGCATGTCTCTGCTATAGTTAGCTGATGAGAGAAAAGGGGACTGAATTACAGTTACTGCACTGAGAACTGCACATAACCCAGTACCTCTCTTATCTAAGTGAGCCCAAAGTAATCAGCCATTATGGATTATGAGCAGGTCACTCATGTAAACATAATTCATCATTTTAATTAGACTAACAAAAGGACTTGAGGTGCCGTTATCTCAGAGTCAAGTCCACAGCATGGAAAAATAATCAAGCTCCAAACCAAACAAAAGTCCAATTGTGTAATTGTTTTTTTCTGCCAGGACAATATCCAGACCTACTAATGTTGGCAATTTGATAGGAGGGAAGGGCTTAAATTATTTCACTGTGAATGACATCACTATTATCAAAAGAGTTCAAGGTCTGCAAAAATATGCTAAACAGCTCATTTTGAGACCAAAGATTTCATTACATAGCAACCCTCGAGACATATTACGTGGAGAGAATGGCTATAACTGATAACTGCTGTGAAGAAGCCATACTAAGTATCTTATAAGACTTTGGTAGTCTCATCTAGTGAAAACAGTGCCTGATATCAGATCATAATCATCTTCTCAGGTGAAAGTATGGGAGCGGGTAGAGAAAACCCAAGGCAAACTCAAGGTAACTACAAGAGTTCAGAATGAAGCCATGCTTCTAGCCTCATTAGCAACTAGCTTGGAAGGTGTGGGCAGACTGGATAGAGTGTCAGGCTTTAGAGACAGACAGGACTTTAATAACAGATTTCTCACTTACTGAGTTTAATAACCTTAACTATTTATCTTAATTTACTTGAGCTTCAGTTTATTAATTTTAAAATGAATTTAATAACATCTATCACATTCAATTGTTGTCAAGATCAAATTAGAAACTGTAGGTAAATTGCCTAGTAATATTGACTGGCTCATAGCAGGTCCCTTATAAATGGTAGCTATAGCATTTTTGTTTTTTGCAAGAAGAATCTCCGTGGACTCTGGGGAAGCACTCTAGGACCCCATGCTTACATATTTTCCTCAAAGGAGAGGTCCATGGAAAGGTCCATCCCTCCATCTGTATTACCCAGAACTCTTGTTTTCCAGATATTTACAGGCTGGAACCACTTTGGAGATTAGAGAAATGAAGCAGAGACGTTGGGATGGTCATTCTATGGCACACATGTATATCATCGTGATGGAGGTGAGTGAGGGTGCTAAGTTTGGAGTCTTCCATACTGTGCAAGTTGAAATCTGCACAATAAAAACTTGAAGAACTCAGAGAGCTGGGCTAATTCAGAAAGTACAGGAAAACAGTGAATCTTAAATCAGCAAATCAGTCTTTAACAAACTTTGATTTAAAAAGTTGATCCAAAAGTGATATACACCAAGAGAAAGGATCGGATAGAAGTTGATCCAAGAAATCCAGAGAAGTCCTGTTGTGTCAAGCAACAGCATTTAGCATTGTTCAAGGGACATTGTTCAAGACACAAGATTTAGAAGGCTTCAGGAGTTCCAGTTCTCCATGTAAATTAGCAATAATTTCTCACAAAATATTACATTTAAACCATTCTTAGATGCTCTTTAATGCCACGACAGTAGCTTCCTATTGGGTGAATTAGTTTCCTATATAGCTGGCTACTAGGAGAGAATTGGAGAAGGAAATGGCAACCCACTCCAGTGTTCTTGCCTGGAGAATCCCAGGGACGGGGGAGCCTGGTGGGCTGCCGTCTATGGGATCGCACAGAGTCGGACACGACTGAAGCGACTTAGCAGCAGCGGCAGCAGCAGGAGAGAATAGTTTGCTCTTGACAGTGTTTTAAACTTTATAATCACTGGAAAGAATTATTATTCATAAATTAGTATTTATGGTTTATGTACCACACTTCTGCAAGTTTAATAAATATGAGTTAATCACTGAATGTATCGACAATACACTGTTTCTGGTTCCAGAAAGTTGCGGGACATAATTCCAAATGGTGGTGACTCCACTGAGAAAGGTCCTGCCTAATCTGTCTCCTACAGTGAGGCATCCCTTTACCGTAACATCCAAAAGAGAAAAGACAGCCCAGGTATAAGTTTGTCTCTGAGAAGCCAGCAGTGCTGCTGCTACTGCTACTGGCACTACTGATGCTTCTGTGTGTGCTCAGTCTCAGTCCAGGGTTATTGTCTGGGAAATTCCACGAACAGGGGGACTCTGGCTCTTTGCAACTCCATGGACTGCAGCCCGCCAGGTTCCTCTGTCTATGGGATTCTCCAGGCAAGAATACTGGAGTGGGTTTCCATTTCCTCCTACAGGAGATCTTTCCGACCCAGGGATTGCACCTGTCCCTTATGCCTCCTGCATTGGCAGGCAAACTCTTTACAACTTGAGCCACCTGAGAAGCCCTAGAACATGCAAACACCATTCACATTTGGTCTTTTAATACCACTAGAGATACAGTATGGGAACGCTCAGTTGCTCTTCAATCTATCACACTAAGAATATTAGAAGATGGATCCTAAAACGTATCACTCCCCATAATCACCTGTGTGGCTGTTCTAACTATTAGGATGATAGTTTCCTTATGTTTTCCCCACTGAGTAAAATAATTTATTCTTTTATTACCTTTAACTAAATTTTTAAGATGTAACAGGTATACTGCCAGTTCTAATATTTTTTTTCTTTGTGAATGACTGGACATAATCAGTGTCAATAATCCAGAATTGCTCCTTGTCTCTGGATATGGCTTTATAATAATGCTTGATAACATACTTTATTTTCTACTAGCTTCCTATAGCAGAAAATGACACATTTTATTCCCGAATCTATACTTGTACATATTTATTATAAAGAATGTGAAATGTTAGAACACCATTACAAAGAAAATTACATAGATGTACTAAAATTTCTTCTTAGTTGCTCAGTAGGTTGCATTTATATAAAGGTTACTTTGCCCTTCAGGAATTCAAAAATAGCTAGCCTTTCAAAGCTATGCTTGCTTCCCCTAAGATCGCAATAAACCAAACCTTCCATGGAGTTTGGGATTATGCCATACATTAACTTGATATACTCTCCATTTAATTTTTATTATTACTTCAGCTTGTGTCAGTTTCTATTGACAATAATTCTATATGATGCTATTACTTTTTCTTTCTTTTTACTGCTGTTATAGCTTATGGTTAATTACTCACAGCTGCTGCTGCTGCTGCTAAGTCGCTTCAGTCGTGTCCGACTCTGTGCGACCCCACGGACTGCAGCCTACCAGGCTCCCCCATCCCTGGGATTCTCCAGGCAAGAACACTGGAGTGGGTTGCCACCTCCTTCTCCAGTGCATGAAAGTGGAAAGTGAAAGTGAAGTCGCTCAATCGTGTCTGACTCTTAGCGACCCCTTGGGCTGCAGCCTACCAGGCTCCTCCATCCATGGGATTTTCCGGGCAACAGTACTGGAGTGGGGTGCCATTGCCTTCTCCCAATTAATCACAGCAGAGTATTTAAATAAAATGAGACCAAGATATAGAATCATTTACTCCAAACAAAAGGTTACACAAGGTAGGATTGCAGATGGAAAATGCCTGAGCACAAGCCAAGCTGGAGTCAACAGTATCCTGGATTATGGGTAAAGCACAGAACCATATCTGTGAAAGCTAACTCTAAGAACAATAATTCATTATTCTCAAACATAAAGATGAGAAAACTGGTCTCCATGAGAAGGCAAAGAAATCCTCCGTAAATTCAGTCCAGATGATGCTTTTTAAAAAACACACTATATAATCCATTCACCTTATAATTCAGACTCAACAGTTGTTCTAAATCTTTCATGAGAATGCATTGCCTCTTTCCATAATCACTATTTTGACACAAAATTTAAATCAATAAAATTTAAAACCTCACTCTGCACATTGCTCACTGGTCTTATTTCTCTAAAAAAAAAAAAAAATGAATTTGGTAAATTCTCTGCATATAACTAGCGTGTATACACACACATGTACTGATATTTCTGTGTGTTTTTTTGTTTGTTTGTTTGTTTGGTTTATATGTTTCAATTGAGGACTTATTTATTGGACAAATAATACCAAAGTTTTGGGAGATGTGATTATTCTACTTCACTGCAAGAAGGAGGGCAGTTGCTTTTTTAAAATTTGTTAATATATGATTACATGTGAAAATTACAAACAACATAACATTCCAGAGAACAGTGATAAACTACCTGTCAGAAGACAAGTGGGCAGTGTGTAGGGTGAGCCTATTCTCTATTTCCTAATCTGAAGGATTAAGGTTGGTTGCTTGTTAGCCTGTCATTCAGGTACCTCAGTTACAATATTTGTGGACTAATGCCAAGATTTAATCCTTCGTACTCTCAAATGTACTGCTGTTTGCATGGCAATCGGGTTTGACATTTCCCTCTTTCATACTTTAGTAACCATAAATATTCCCCAAGGCTGACTGAAATCCCTACTTTAGATAAGATCACCATGTCCTTTGAGATTTAAAGAAAATTGTCTCCATCCCACTAGCCAAAGCCCTGCAGGAAGATCAACACTTTCCCTAATAATTTTGCAAATGTGCACTTCTATAGTTATTCTGTCCTTTATTGTGCTCATCTTTGCATGAAATGTTCCCTTGGTATCTCTAATTTTCTTGAAGTGATCTCTAGTCTTTGCCATTCTATTGTTTTCCTTTATTTCTTTGCATTGATCTCTGAGGAAGGCTTTCTTATCTCTCCTTGCTATTCTTTGGAAATCTGCATTCAAATGGGTATATCTTTCCTTTTCTCCTTTGCATTTAACTTCAAGCAAAGATGAGCACAATAAAGGACAGAAATGGTATGGACCTAACAGAAACAGAAGATATTAAGAAGAAGTGGCAAGAATACACAGAAGAAATATACAAAAAATATCTTCATGACCCAGATAACTACAATGGTGTGATCATTCACCTAGAACCAGACATCCTGGAATGCAAAGTCAAGTGGGCCTTAGAAAGGATCACTATGAACAAAGCTAGTGGAGGTGATGGAATTCCAGTTGAAAGATGATGCTGTGAAAGTGCTGAACTCAATATGCCAGCAAATCTGGAAAACTCAGCAGTGGCCACAACTGGAAAAGGTCAGTTTTCATTCCAATCCCAAAGAAGGCAATGCCAAAGAATGTTCAAACTCCCACACAATTCCACTCATCTCACATGCTAGCAAAGTAACGCTCAAAATTCTCCAAGCCAGGCTTCAATAGTACGTGAACTTCCAGATGTTCAGGCTGAATTTAGAAAAGGCAGAGGAACCAGAGATCAAATTGCCAACATCTGCTGGATCATCAAAAAAGCAAGAGAGTTCCAGAAAAACATCTACTTCTGCTTTATTGAACATGCCAAAGGCTTTGTCTGTGTGGATCACAATAAACTGTGAAAAATTCTTAAAGAGATAGGAATACCAGACAACCTCACATACCTCCTAAGGAATCTGTATACAGGTCAAGAAGCAACAGTTAGAACTGGACATGGAACAACAGACTGGTTCCAAATCGGGAAAAGAGTACATCAAGGCTGTATATTGTCACCCTGCTTATTTAACTTATATGCAGAGTACATCATGTGAAATGCCAGGCTGGATGAAGCCCAAGCTGGAATCAAGATTGCCAGGAGAAATATCAGTAACCTCAGATACAGAGATGACACCACCCTTATGGCAGAAAGCAAAGAAGAACTAAAGTGATGAAAGTGAAAGAAGAATGTGAAAAAGTTGCTTAAAAGTCAACATTCAGAAAAGTAAGATCATGGCATCTGGTCCCATCACTTCCTGGCAAATAGATGGAGAAACAATGGAAACAGTGACAGACTTTATTTTAACCGGCTCCAAAATCACTGCAGATGGTAACTGCAGCCATGAAATTAAAAGATGCTTGCTCTTGGAAGAAAATCTATGACCAACCTAGATAGCATATTAAAAAGCAGAGACATTACTTTACCAACAAAGGTCTCTCTAGTCAAAGCTATGGTTTGTCCAGTAGTCATGTATGGATGTGAGAGTTGGACTATAAAGAAAGCTCAGTGCAAAAAATTGATGCTTTTGAACTGTGGTGTTGGAGAATACTTTTGAGGGTCCCTTGGACTGTAAGGAGATCCAGTTAGTCAATCCTAAGGGAAATCAGTCCGGAATATTCACTGGAGAGACTGATGTTGAAGCTGAAAATCCAATGCTTTGGCCCACTGATCTGAAGAACCGACTTTTTGGAAAAGACCCTAATGCTGGGAAAGATTGAAGGAAGGAAGAGAAGGGGACAACAGAGGATGAGATGGTTGGATGGCGTCACCGAGTCGATGGACATGAGTTTGAGTAGTCTCTGGGAGTTTGTGATGGACAGGGAAGCCTAGAGTGCTGCGGTCCATGGGGTTGCAAAGAGTCGGACATGACTGAGCAACTGAACTGAACTGGATAGTTACTCTGAGGTCCTGCTTTCTGCTGAAATTTCTATTTCACTGACGTCCTTGGTTCCTTGATTGTCTCCTTTTTTCTGGTTTTGTCTACTCAGTGAGTCCCTTCTGTATAACCTCAAAGAAATAAACAAACATACCACTGGCACATTTATACATTTTATAAGTAGGAGGTGTGTGTACATGCATGCTAAGTCACTTCAGTCATGTCCAACTCTTTGCAAACCCATGGACTGCAGCCTGCCAAGCTCCTCTGTCCATGGGATTGTCCAGGCAGGAATACTGGAGTACACTGCCATGCCCTCCTCCAGGGGATCTTCCCCATCCAGGGATTGAACTCGCGTCTCCTGTGCCAAGGGTGGATTCTTTATCACTGAGCCACCGTGGAAGCCCAAGTAGGAGACGGGAGTTATCAATACATTTCCCCTAGTCATGGTAGTCACTGTCACTATATTTTCCTTTTAATACTAATCTTATGGAGAAAGCAAAGAATGGGTTCTTTTTTGGCTTATCAGTCCATTTTAAAGGCTCTACTAACATGGGTTGTATTTGAAAATCATGTATCAGTACAAAAGAGGACTACTTTAACAGCTTTACCATAGTGTACTGATGATCACCCGTGGATATAACTGGTATACTGTTATATAAAAACAGTTATAAAGGGTATACTGTTATAGTGCTTTTTGAATAGGACAGGGCAGGGAATTTAATAGGTTTAGAGATTACCTCTGCAAGGGTCATGTGATTATTAAACAGAAGGACAAGACTAGCTACCAGATTGTCAGCTTCTGAGTCCCAGTTAAATTATTCTAAGGACCTCTACTGATTCTACTCTGCTCCACTGTGCTTACCATCAATAGAGTCAAGAAAAGGAGATGCTACTAAACTTACCACCCACCGCACTTCTTGCCAGAGCTCTCTGAAGGCTCAAGCCTACTTATCAGACCCCACTCAACCCTCCCTGATGCAAAATTGAACTTCTAAGGCCAGTTAGATCATATTAAATGATATGTTTTAGTAAAACTTAATTTTCCAAAAACTAAGTCTTTTTACATCATTTCATTTTTCTATTCTAAAATTTATAATGGGCCTGTCTCCCATTACCTTCAAAGGCAGATTCATCTTTAGCTGACTTCTGATAAGTTTCTAAGTTATATCTCTGCATTTATCCATTTCCATACAGACACATCCATTCAGGTCTCAAGCCTTTCCAACCTCTAACAATTCACCAACCCCATATCATATCCTATATCTTCTGGTCTATAGTCTTGAACTTCTTTATTTATTTGTATTAAAGCCCAATCTACATGCATAATTATGCCTGATTTGTTGTGCAGCAGAAACCAAAACAATATTGTAAAGCAATTTTTCTTCAATTAAAAATAATTTTTAAAAAAGGCCTTTAAAAAATACAGTCCAATTGTCCAAGGGTAACTGAACAATGCACACTTACCTAGCCCTTGATTTTTTTTTTTTTTTAATTTTAATTAAACTGGCTTCCCTGGTAGCTCAGCTGGTAAAGAATTCACCTGCAATGTGGGAGACCTGAGTTCGATCCCTGGGTTTGGAAGAACCCCTGGAGAAGGCTACCCACTCCAGTATTCTGGCCTGCAGAATTCCATGTACTGTATAGTCCATGGGATCGCAGAGTTGGATACCACTGAGCGGTTTGGCAGATTTGTATTATGAATGGTTGGTTCCCTTTCTGATTCATCAGAGCCCATGACATATCCATTGTGAAAATCATTCTTAGCTAAATATCATAAGGAAGTCATAAGGAAGCTATCAAATATGTAGGTGCCTTGAGTACCACTTTAAAATGATCACTGTAACATATGACAATATTGTAATAAAAATAATGGCAATGGATTCACGGAAATCAAGAGTCAATGAATACTGTCAACTACATACACTTTATAAGTTGGTCAGTTTCTTGTACCAATATTAAATAGTATAAATAACTCAAATGTTTGGTTCAATGGGTATGTATACAATAGTTATTTACAGTTGTATATCTACTTGATAACCAGGAAAGACTTTTTCCACAGTATGTCTAAAATTTGTATTTACAAAGATTACTTTTAAACAAATGAGCAGATAATTATGTCAAATATATTTACTTAGGACAAAAGAAAATATTTGAACTAAACAGATTATCTGAGCAAAAATGTATGGATCATCCAAATCATTCCTCCAAACGTCCTTTCATGTTGTAAGAAAGCAAGCAAAAGCAGTTCACGTTTAATTAATGTACAGCATATGCAGCATATTTATTTTAGAATTCAACTTTGAAACTGATATCATAGAGTTATATCATTGCCCCTGGTGAAATAATGGAGTGCAGTATACTTATTTTCATTTTACCAGACATTTCTAGTATGATATGATGGAAAGTGAACAGGATTTATTAGACATCAGGAGGCCTAAATTTTGCCTCAACTTTACCCTAAGTAGTAAATAAGCTAACTTTTTTTAAGCTTCAGTTTCTACAGCTGGGGAGAAAAAGGAATGCTTTTTATCTTCTAACTTCAGCTTCCTATGCCTTGGAAATTCTACATTTATATAGTTTCTAAAATATCTCATAGGTTTTCAGGAGGCAATCCTCTTTATGGCAGCACAACAATTAAGTCTTCTGGAGACAGACTGCCTGAGTTCGACTCAATAGCTATATTATACTCTCTCTAGCTGAGCACCAAAGAAATGATGCTTTTGAACTGTGGTGTTGGAGAAGACTCTTGAGAGTCCCTTGGGCTGCAAGGAGATCAAACATGTCAATCCTAAAGGAAATCAATCCTGAATATTCATTGGAAGAACTGATGCTGAAGTTGAAGCTCCAATACTTCGGCCACATGATGCAAAGAACTAGCTCCTTGGAAAAGACCCTGATGCTGGGAAAGATTAAAGGCAGGAGGAGAAGGAGATGACAGAAGATGAGATGGTAGGATGGCATCACTGACTTGATGGACATGAGTTTGAGCAAGATCCAGGAGTTGGTGATGGACAGGGAAGCCTGGAGTGCTGCAGTCCATGGGGTTGCAGAGTCAGACATGACTGAGGGACTGAACTGAACTGAGTCACTAAAACATGGATAATAATAGCATCCAATCAAGATGTTGAAATGAGTAAATGAGTTAATACTTGCAAATGCATCTTGCATGTTGAAATATAGCAAGCATTCAATGACCATTAGCTATTATTATCATTAGACATATATCGCTATGTAAAAATGCTATTACGTAATGGTGATCCAACTGACCAAGTTGCTATTAGGATAAAGGGTGGAATAGGCTATGAACCCTTACCGTCAGGTGCTTAGGATAATCTGGGGACCATATGATGTGAATCTTTGGAGTAAGCAGTGGCAAGCCACTCCAGTATTCTGCCCTGGAGAATCCCATGGATAGACGAGCCATGGGGTCTATCCCATGCAGTCCATGGGGTCACAAAGAGTCAGACACGACTCAAGTGACTTAGCATGCATGCATGCATGCATATGATGTGAATAATTAGAGAGAAGTCCCTCCCAATTTTAACAAGTAGGTAGTAACCACGATGCCCAGTGACAGCAGTCAAAGCTTAGAGAAGCAATTAAATAATTTAATATCGGCTGTACAAATAGGTATTACATAAGAAACACTGTTTTGGTTTCTAGCAGTTGATGAAAAAGATACCCAGACTGACTCTCATTCTGAAGAAAACCTAAAATGTTAGATAAAATATTAAAACACAAAAGTAAACATGTTTTTAAATGCATTAATGATCCAGCAAGAAATTGCAAAAAAATTTATTCTAAAGCAAGTGGGTTAAAATTTAATGACTATTTCACATAGGCTCAATGTGTCTAATTGATTACAAAGGAAAACAAACAGGATTTCAAGGGCATCTTATTAATGACAAAAAAGATGGTAATTATATGATAGAGAAACCAGCAATCACCAACTTAACCAGATGATTAAATTTAATGCCACCAGTAATGAGAAAAGTTGACAGCGTGGGCCTCCTTGTATGGGGCAATGAAAATATTACCTTTGAAATACTCCTACCAAAATGCAGAGCTGAATCCAATCACAAGGAAACATCAGACATTCAAACTGATGAGAGACAATGTACAGAATTGGCTGTATTCTGAAATGCCAATACCGTTAAAGACAAAGACTGAAATTAAAGAACACGAAAAGACCAGTGATCAGATACTTTCTACTGCTATAAAAGGACATAGTTGGGACAATGAGCAAAACTTGAATACTTTTCTGTGGTACTTTTAAGATATTTTCACAAATCTTTGATACTGCTCCTCGTCTAATTATTTTCTCCTTGTCTATACTTAGTGACTCACTTCTAATAAACAGTATCTGGTAGAAATAAAAAGACATCACTTCTAAGATTTAAAAAAGGCATCATAGCTTCCTCCTCACACTCTCTCCGAGGTCATTCACTATGAGGAGTGGTATTAACTACTATATTATGAAGACACCAAGCAACACTAGGGATAGGTCCACATAGTGAGGAACCAAGGCCTCCAGCCAACAGTGTTGTGAGTGAGTGAGTCTTCATGCAAATGAATCATCAAGACCCTTTAAATGACTGCACTTGACAACAATTACATAGACACTCATCCAAAACCATCCAACTCAGTCACTTCTGATTCCTGACGCACAGAAACTGTGAGATAGAAAGTGCTGTGGATTTCTGTTTCGTTCATGTTCAATTATGGTTATATAAATATAACATAAAATTTACCATTTAAGCCATTTTAAATGTCTAAGTGGAGAGTGAAAAAGTTGGGTTAAAGCTCAACATTCAGAACACGAAGATCATCTGGTCCCACCACTTCATGGGAAAGAGATGGGGAAACAGTGGAAACAGTGTCAGACTTTATTTTTGGGGCTCCAAAATCACTGCAGATGGTGGCTGCAGCCATGAAATTAAAAGACACTTACTCCTTGGAAGGAAAGTTATGACCAACCTAGACAGCATATTCAAAAGCAGAGACATTACTTTACCAACAAAGGTCCGTCTAGTCAGGGCTATGGTTTTTCCTGTGGTCATGTATGGATGTGAGAGTTGGACTGTGAAGAAGGCTGAGTACCGAAGAATTGATGCTTTTGAACTGTGGTGTTGGAGAAGACTCTTGAGAATCCCTTGGACTGCAAGGAGATCCAACCAGTCCATTCTGAAGGAGATCAGCTCTGGGATTTCTTTGGAGGAAATGATGCTGAGGCTGAAACTCCAGTACTTTGGCCACCTCATGCAAAGAGTTGACTCATTGGAAAAGACTGATGCTGGGAGGGATTGGGGGCAGGAGGAGAAGGGGACGACAGAGGATGAGATGGCTGGATGGCGTCACTGACTCGATGGACGTGAGTCTGAGTGAACTCTGGGAGTTGGTGATGGACAGGGAGCCTGGCGTGCTGGGATTCATGGGGTCGCAAAGAGTCGAACACGACTGAGCGACTGAACTGAACTGAACTGAAATGTTTAGTTTACAGGTACATTCTTGTGCTGCCACAACCACAATCCACGGAACTCTTTATCTTACTTGTGCAACTGAAATTCTATATCTATTAAATAATAACTCCTCATTTCTCCTACCACAAAGTCCTGACATTCTTCATTCTATTTTCTCTGTCTATGACTCTCACTATTCTAGGGATCTCACTTCAGTGGATTCATAGCATTTGCCCTTTTGTGTCTGGCTTACTTCACTTAGCATGAAGTCTTTAAGGTTCATTTATGTTGAGCATCGGAGAAGGCAATGGCACCCCACTCCAGTACTCTTGCCTGGAAAATCCCATGGATGGAGGAGCCTGGTAGGCTGTAGTCCATGGGGTCGCTAAGAGTCGGACACAACTGAGCGAATTCACTTTCTCTTTTCACTTTCATGCATTGGAGAAGGAAATGGCAACCCACTCCAGTGTTCTTGCCTGGAGAATCCCAGGGACAGGGGAGCCTGGTGGGCTGCCGTCTATGGGGTTGCACAGAGTCGGACATGACTGAAGTCACTTAGTATAGTATAGTATAGCATATGTTGAGCATGTCAGAATTTCCTTCCTTTATAAGACTGAATAATCCATTGTATTACATACTACATTTATGTACCCCTTCATCCATCAATGGGCATTTAGGAATGCTACTATGAACATGGGTGTGCAAATATCTCTTTGAGCCAATTCTGTTAATAGGGTCCTTTGCTACACAACAGATTGCAATTTTTATGTGGTCAATTGGTCTTTTTGTTAGCTATGCTTTGATATCCTATCCAATAAATTATTGCCAAATCCAAATGCTGTGAAGCTTCTGTTCTATATATTTGTCTAAGAGTTACATAGTTTTAGCTCTTACATTTAGGTGATTGGTCCATTCAGATTATCATTTGCATATGGTACAGAATAAGAGCCCCACTGTATTCTTTTGCACATGGATATCCAGTTTTCTCAAGACAATTAGTTGAAAAAAATGTCTTTTCTCCATTGAATGGTCTTGGCACTCTTGTCCAAAAGCATTTAACCATATATTTGAAGGTTTGTTTTTGGACATTCTATTCTAATTTATTGGTGCATTTTCCTGTTTATAAGCCACTATCAGGGTTTTGAGTGCTGTAGCTCTATAATAAAGTTCAAAGTCAGGAAAAATGTCTTCCACCTTTGTTCTCATTTTCCAAGATCTTTTTGACTATCAAGAGTCCCCTGAGACACTACATGCATTTTAGGATAGATCTTTCTATTTCTACAAAAAAAATTGTTGATATTTTGATAAGGATTGAATAGAAAATATAGATTTCAGTGGATAGTACTGGTATAGATAGTATGAAATCTTCTAGCCAATGAACACAGAATGACTTTCTGTTTAATTTTTGCATTCTTTAATTTCTTTCAGCAACATTTTATAGTTTTCTGTGCAAAAGTTCCTTAACTCCTTGATTAGATTCATTCCTAAGCATTTTTTTAATATTATAAATGAAGCTGTTTCCCAGTTTCCTTTTCTGATTTTCATTGTCTGTGTATATACATGCAACTGATTTGTGTGTTGACTGTATCCTACAACTTCACTTAAAAATCAATGATTAGCTCTACCAGTTGTGTGTGTGTGCATGCATAAAAATAAGGATTTTTTTTCTTACTTATTTGTGAACAGATAACTTTACTCCTTCCTTTCCAGTTTGGATGCTTTTTAATTATTTCTCTTGCCTTATTGTTTTAGTTAAGACTTTTAGTACTATGTTGAATAGAAGCAGTAAAAACTGGCCATCCTTATCTTCTTCCTGATTTCAGGGAAAAGCTTTCCATCTTTCACCACTGAGCATGATGTTAGCTATAGGTTTTTCATATATGGCCTTTATTATGTTGAGGTAGTTTCCTTTTATTTATGGTTTGTTAAAATTTTTATCAAGGATGAGTATGCAATTTTGTTAAAGGATTTATCTGCATTAATTGAGATGATCAGGTTGTGTTTTTTTTTTCTTCCCCTTTCGTTAATATAGCATGATTTATTTTCTAACGTTGAACCATCCTTATGTTGCATCCTTGCATTACAGGAGTAAATTCCACTTGGTCATGGTATATAATCCTGATGTTATGTTTTTGAATTGATTGATGATATTTTTTGAGGACTTTTGTTTCAATATCCATTAGACATATGGATCTATAGTTCTCTTTCTTTCTTGTTTTTTTTTTTTTTGGTAATGTCTTTGTCTGACTTTGAGATGAGGGTAATGCTGGATTTATAAAATAAATTTGAAAGTATTTTCTCTGCTTTAATTTCTTGAAACAATTTGAGAAGAATTGGTGTTAACCACTCTTAAATGCTTGGAAGGATGCACCAGTTAAACCATCTAATCTTGGGCTTTTCTTTTTTGAGAGGTTTTTGATTACTGATTCAATCTTTTAGATCTATTTAGATTTTGTCTTTTTCATGATTCAATCTTGATAGGTTATATGTTTCTTAGAATTTGTCCATTTTATCAAAATTATCCAATTTGCTGTCATATAATTGCTCACAGAACTCTTTACATAAAATCTTTTAAATTTCTTTAAAATCAGCAATAATTCCCATCATTCACTTCTGACTTTAGTTATATAATTATTTTCTTTTTTCTTAGTCTGGCCAAAAGTTTGTCAATTTTCTTAATCTTTTTGAAGAACCAACTTTGATTTTGTTGGTTTTATCTACTATTTTTCGATTCTATGTTTTATCTCTGTTCTAATCTTTAGTATTTCCTTACTTCTGCTAGCTTTGGGTTTACTTAGTTCTTTTCCTAGTTCTTTAAGGTGTACAGTTAGGTTATTGATTTGAGATATTCCTTCTCTCTTAATGCCGATATTAAAGCTATGTTCCTTCTTCACACTGCTTTCATGGCATTCCATAAATTTTGGTCTTTTCTTTTTTGTCTCAAGATATTTCCTAATTTTTCTTTGACCTATGAGTTATTTAAAAGTGTTTTATTTAATTTCCACATACTTGTGGGCTTTTAAGTTTTCCTTTTGATATTGATATCCAGTTTCATTTCACTATGGTTGAAAAACATACTTTGTAGGATTCTAATCTTCTAAAACTTATCAATGTTTGTTTTTTGACCTAACATATGGTCTATCCTCGAGAAAGATCTATATGAATATTGCATACCCTTCCGTTTTTAAGTGGAAAGTGTTCTGTACATTTCTGTTAGATGACACCAGATAAGAGCATTGTTCAGGTCCTCTGTTTCATTATTCATTTTATGTATATTTTTCTCCCATTATTGAAAATGGGAATTGAAGTCTCCTACTATTCTTTTAGTGCTTTCTATTTCTCCCTTCAGTTCTGTCCATGTTTGCTTCATATATTGAGCTCTGCTATTTGGTGCACATATCTGTAAAATTACTGTATCTTCTTGGTGAACTGACTTGTTTTCATTATAGAATGTCTTCTTTATGTCTCTTTCAACAACTTTTACTTAAAATCCATTTTGTCTGATATTAGCATAGCCATCCTTGCTCCCTTTTGGTTACGATTTGGAATATTTCACTTTCAACTCATGAATGTCCTTAGATCTAAAGTGGATCTCCTGGAGAAAACATATAGTTGGATATTGTTTTTTATTCTTTCTTTTTTAAAAATTCAGTTTGTCAATATATACCATTTGATTGGGGAGTTTACATGTATTTGTTGTTTTAAGCTACTATTTTGGAGTAATCACATCAATAGATAACTATAACATCTGTAGATTAGTAGTATCATATCAATATTAATTTCCTGATTTTTATAATTATATTATGCTTATGAAAAAGATGTTTTGTTTTCAAAATAGGAAAATTATATTGAAGCATTTTATGATTCAGAGGTATTTTTACTTCAAATCATCCTTAAATGTTTCAGAAAGAGAGAGAGAGATTACAGTGCAAATTTGGTAACACACTAACAGTTGAAAAACTAAAATAATAGCACAGGAAATTCCTGTCTGATATTATGTCACAATATAAACAAGACTAAAAAATGAAATTCAGAGACCAAAAATTAAGGATATATTAGAATCCCAAATGTGAATGAAGCATAAAGCTAATTTTTACTTTTCTGGATTTCCTTAATGAAAGGAGAGAGAAAATGATGAGAGGGAGTATACAGATAAATAATTACTGGCAATTTTTCAGAATTAATGAAAGACACAAATACAAAGATTAAATAATCTAAGACAAACAAAAAAAGTCAAAACTGGGACATGTCACAATAAAACTGCCAGGCACTAAACACACAGGGAAAAAATATTAAAAGTAGTGGAAAGGAAAGATTGATCATCTTCACAAAACCAATTGGCTTGAAAACTGACTTCTAAATAATAACAATAAGTATACAATAAGTGTATACCAGAAACCAAGAAAGTAATAGATTAAACATTCTAAGGCAAAATAACTATCAACTTAGACCAATATATTGACCAAGATATCTTTCAGTGATGAGAAAGAAATGCATATATTTATAAACAAAACCTGAGCATTTGTTATCAATAGATAATTACTAAATGACACTCTGAATGTAGTTCTTCAAACAGAATAATGTGATCTCAGAATATCTCAGATGAAAGAAGGAACAGATGCAAACAAAGTGAACAACATTCTTATCTATGTGAAATAAAAATAAAACTGTCATTTGGACTAAAAATTGCAATATAACTAAAATCCATGAAAATTACATATAAAATGAAAGGAGATTGATTGTAGTTATGTTATTCCAAGCTGTTATATTGTTGAGACATAAAGATCAAACTTCACACTAACATTTCTAAATCATTAAAGACTAGAAAAGAGAATGCACCTATTAATAAAGGGAAAGATAAATGAGAATAACTAATCAATTTAAAATAAGAAACAGAAAGCATGAAAGTAGAAAAAACTCAAAATAATGTTGAAAATATAAAAAAAATTAACACTTGTGTTAGTATAAATAGACTAAATATTTGAGCTATTATAAAATTCAAAATTCAAAACAGTGGCTAACTGTGTCAATGAGGCAGTATGATTCCATTTCTGTATAATCAAAAATGTATATGTGTCCCACAACAAGTGTACACTGATAAAAATTTATCCTAAAACCATAATAAAAAGCAAAATTATGATTAAAAAAAAAAAATCCAGAACAGAGGTGATCTATGAGGAAACAAGGAAAGAGATTGGATTGGAGAAAATAGAGGCCTTATTTTAGAATATCGTTAACATTTTTCTTATACAGAATGGTGAACATAGCATTGTACACTTTATCATTTTCTTTATACCTCATATATATTATTAACATTTTTCATATTTCTACTTAATAAAAATAAAGGTGCAACATCAGAAATAAAAGACTCTGGGTGGATATAGAATGTTTTGTATTACTCTTCTGATGCTAGATTGAGCTGTCAGATTGATAAGAAATATCTTTGACTGGGGAACCAGCCTGATTAGAAACAGTGCAAGCAAACCAACAAAAAACCAAGTCAGGTCTAGATAACCATTAAGCTCTGCTAGATAGCTGAGCTATGGCAGATTGCAAAAATGCCTCAATTTCTCACTCCTCCCTGTATCCACACTCTTTGCATTGTAATTTTACAGCTACTGTCATCAAGAGGTGGAATCCGTTTGTCCACCCCCTGTATCTGGTCTGACCTAATGACTTGCTTTGGCCAAGAGTAAAACCATATTGGGCCAGTGTTAAGCATTGGCCTTGAGATGCCTTGAAGGCTTCTTTCTCTTAAAACCCTGCCATCCACTGTGTGAATTTATCCAAGCTAATCGACAAGTGGCCCAGTCAACCTAGCACCTCAGCCAGAAAACTGTGAAAGTCAGTGAGGGAAGCCATCCTAGACTAGTCAGCGTGGTCTACCCACTGCTGCCCTCCTCTGTATAAGCAGGTTCATTTGAAATAAGTTGAGCCCAGGATCAGCGAAACTACCCACTGACCAAAAGTCCTGTGAGAAACATCAAATGATCATCAAGTTAATAAGAAAGTGAGTTTGAGGGTAGTTTGTTACTCAGCAAAAAAAAAAAAAAAACCTCAATCATGCAATCATGAAAGAAGATATTAATCATAAAAAAACTAATTTACAATTCTACAAGCATTTTGTATTTCTTTCCTATGTTTCTTTTTTTCTGAAAGTACTTGTAAAACATATTTACTGGATTATAATTTTATAAATTCATGAAACAGATATTTGTATTATGTATAAGATGTCCCCATTTTGGAATATTTGAGACAAAAAAGTCCTCAAAAATGATCAAATCTGAGTAGATGGATTTTAAACTACTTTGAAAAGTATATCAAATAGTATAAAGTTTCTTAAGAAAATGGAAAAACTCAAGGGAAAATGCACAGGTTTGAAGTTGAGGTAGGCTGATGTCCCTTCTCTTAATTTATGGCACTGTGAAAACCAGCTGTACCGCAGAGACACCATATTCATGAGAACAAGAGCACAGGGCTGGCAGAAGGTATTTTTAACAAAGTCATCAAGGCACTCATGAGGACGGCACATTTTCCATGAATGAGCAGCGTAACTTAGTGCTTTTCTCTAACACCACACAGCATAATGGAAATGGCAGTTTCAGAATACTGATTCTCCCACAGGGAACTCGACAGTAAACTAGGAAAAAAGATCACAGGTTCTGACAGCTGATTGGTGAATTAATTAGGTCTTGCACTTTTTTTTTCATGCTATTGTAAATTACATGTAGAGCATGCACTCAGAGTCATAAAAAGATTCCAAGGATGCTAAGTGTCACACAATTGTAGGGCAAAATGTAATGAGAATCCAAAGGGAGGCTCAGTGTAAACAGGTTTACCAGGGACTTGCTGCAATTAAGCTCACTTCTTAGGGGGAAATTAAGACTTGGGTGGTAAAATTATTTAGTCTCCAAGCAAAAGGAATTAATGTATTTTTAAAAAGTACTTTCTCTAAAGTTTTCTTCATATGGACTTAATTTCTTATTGTAAACTTTTTCTTATCAATCTTTAAAGTCATTTGTCCTCATGCATTCTATCAAGTGACAGGAAATTTTGAGGAGAGACCATCAAGAGAACCATTTTTCATTCTGCAATGACTACATTATTATTACTGCAAACTATAACCTCTCAAGAAGTTTTTTTGTTGTAGGCCTCTACTGAGAAGTGCATCTTCTTAGGTAACATATTGTATTTTATTTATCAGCTGTGAGCTTGTGAGCAAGTTAACCTTTTGAGTCCTCAGTTTTTCCATCTACAGAATGAGGCTAATGATAATATGTTTTCATAAGGCTGTTATGGGAATTAACAAACTAAACACAAAGTACTTAAAATAATGTCTGGCACAGTGTTATAGAAGCTGTTGCAAAAATACTGATACAAAAATGATGTTCTCTTATTTCCTCTGACATCCATTTTCATTTAAACATTGGTTTACTTGGTGGACGAAGATCTTGATTTCCAACATTCTGAATGAAAATGGAGTTTTCCTCGGAAGACAGTTTTCATGGAGTTGGACTTTAAAAACACTAACAGAACTTCACATACTGAGGGTAGGTGTGTAAGGGTTCCCAGGACACTTACTATTTTCACTATTATCTTCTGTAGCTGGGAAGATAAGGTGATAAACATAGGGCAGACATGATATCTATCAGTCAGAAAATACAAGGACTTAAATTCATTGCAAGCCTCCTTTCTGCTGTGGAGAAGGGAATTGGCAACACATTCCAGTATTCTTGCATGGAGAATCCTCATGGACAGTCCTGGTGGGCTATAGTCAGTGGGGTTGTAAAGAGTCAGACACTACTGAGTGACTAAGCATTTCTGGTGACAAACTGATGGTGATCTAAGTGTGCGGAGGTGCAGTTGTCTTTTGATTAGCTATTCACCATGCCCTGTGGGAAAGGCATGCAGTACATGCAAAACTGATTCAGTGCACCTCAACTCGGAGCAAAAGATTGGGAAGGGCCATGAAGAGGATGCAAATCAAATGCTGAAATAAGTTCCTTGCCTTCAAATCTCTTCCCTGGTGGCCTTCAAAAGACTTCCCTGGTGGCTCAGACAGTAAAGAGTCTGCCTACAATGTGGGAGACCCGGGTTCAATCCCTGGGTCGGGAAGATCCTGGGTCGGGAGAAGGAAATGGCAACCCACTCCAGTATTCTTGCCTGGAAAATCCCATGGATGGAGGAGCCTGGTGGGCTACAGTCCATGGGGTTGCAAAGAGTTGGACACGACTAAGCGACTTCACTTCACTTCTTCAAATCTCCAAAACAGCTATTAATATTAGGTTAGCCAAAAAGTTCATCCAGGTTTTTCTGTAAAATGAAAAATACATACGGACTTTTTGGCCAAACCCAATACTTTCACTTTTTTGCAATAAAACACTGATCGTTGACAAAACATATGGGTACAGAAAGAAAATGTAAAGCATTTAAAAGATGATTCTTACATTTAGTTACTTTCTCTTCCCCTGTCTGCTGTTCACTGAAGGTAACTACTGAGTCATGAAGGAATCAATTATTGCACACACAGGATGCCTGAAGACCAGTATAGGGTTGAGATAAGTGCAAAAGTGAACCAGTATTTCTGAAAGAATCCATTTGAGATTAAATCTGAACCGATAAACATTAAGAGAACTGAGGTATGGAAGTACCTTATTGAAATAAGTGAGACTCTGATATTCATAAGAAGCAAAAATGCTACCATAACTAGGTAATGTGAGATATTTGGAAAACAGAAGTAAGAAATTAAGTACTTACATTGAGAGAGTATGCTGCATTCTGCTTATTCCTAAGAGGATTTGAGATGGCTAACTAAGTTGTTTTTGGTATAAGATAAAAATATCTTTTTTTAACATGGATGGGTTCAATAATGTTAGGGATAAAGTTAGTTCCTGCTTGAAAACACGTAGCTAGTGTCTAGAGGAATCCAGGACTACTGGACTTCTTTCTCAGACCACAGGGCTACTCTCTATGTCATTTTTAAAGGAACTGTCTACAAGGAATACAGGCAACTGGGCAAAGCTCCACTTTCTTATTACCAGTGTTTAGGACCTAAATGCTAAGAAGAACTGTGATAAGCTGTGCTGGAACCAGGATTTGGGTCAGAAGTCTGAGAGATTTCTGCTACTCTACTTCGAATTCAAAACCAAATTGTATTGTAGACACTGATCAGATCAGATGCCTTCAAGGAAAATTCAGATCAGAGGGACCTGCCTAGGGATTAAGTCCTTGGTCAGTTTACCATGTGGAGAGATAGGATAGAAAGGAGAAGTGAAGTGAAGTGAAGTGAAAGTCGCTCAGTCGTGTCTGACTCTTTGCCACCCCATGGACTGTAGCCTGTCAGCGCCTCTGCCCATGGAATTCTCGAGGCCAGAATACTGGAGTGGGTAGCCATTCCCTTCTGCAGGGGATCTTCCCAACCCGGGGATCGAACTCAGGTCTCCCACATTGCAGGCAGATTCTTTACCATCTGAGCCATGAGGGAGAAGAGTCCCTTAATAAGATGACTGAGCTTCTCCATGCAGGAAGACCTCAGCCTTTACGTGAAATACAGATAAGGCAGACTCATGCCTACACACCTACATGTTCATCAACGACTATCCCACAGTCCCTTAGAATCGCCATTTAGATTACTGTCTCTTCTTGGGACTTACTTACATATTCCTTCTCCTTAAAAAGCTCTTCTGACAGATATTGCATAGGTAACTCCTTTTCATTCAGTACCCAGCTTAAAATATCACCTCTATAATTAGGTCTTTTCTGATAACACAATTCAAAGCAGCTCCTCAGGCTCTCAACCTGTTTTATTTCCAACTTAGCATGCCTTATTACTGAGTATTTTCTTTTGTCTATTTTTATTGTTAATGAACTCCACACCCTACAACACCCATTGAGAACATTAGCTCTGTGAGGACAAGCGCTTTATCTATATTGCTTACTCACAGACATAGGAATTATAAGTGAACATGATAGGCACTCAATAATGTTAACTGAATGCATACAGTCATGAATGTGTGTGTGTATGTGTTGGTAAGCCAAGAAAGGTAGCAGAAAAAAAGCTGCTTCTTGGGAACTTCTTATATCAATATTAGCCATAGCTAACATTTACCAAAAATATGTATTAATATACTAAGTGATTATCTTGGTTAACATTCACAACACCACCATAAGATAAACACTGAAAGAAGACAAGATGGCATCCTGACCAAACCTACCCTAGAACCAAATAAAACACATGGTATTCGTGCTCAGACTGATCAAAGGCAGTTTTACTTCATATCATTTATGCCATTCAATCCTATTTACTCACTGACACGTGAAACAGAATCAATTATAAGCTTCCTGGTGGGATGCCGTCTATGGGGTAGCACAGAGTCAGACATAACTAACGTGACTTAGCAGCAGCAGCACCCTACAAGGACCTTCAAATAAGTCTATTACATGATCTACTGGAATGATAAGCTAAAAATAAACAAGTTGCCAGGAGAAACCCACCTCCCAGTTTGGAGTGCTGAAACTAGGGGGAAGTGTGTTGCATCATCTCCTTATTGGAGGCACTCTACACAGAATTAAGAAGAACCATACCATGAATAACATTACCACAATAAATGTAAACATAGGTTTCTGACATCTATTAACACAAATCAGCATAGGTTGATTGTACTGATTGAATTTAGTGACCTTCTATAGAGTGAATACAAATATTTTAATAGTCTTATTTAATCCACTGATAAAATTACAGCTATATTTACAAATGAAAAATATTCATATCATTCAGGCAATCCTCCTTCAATGTTATTTATTGCTACTACTTTGCTGATTAATACTGGCTGGGAAAAATTGTGGTGTATATATTGTATGATAAGTAACAGATTGTACTCATTTGGTGTTACTAATTAAAACAAATCCTTAGGTTTTAAAACATGCATAATTTTGGCATCATCTAGTACTTTGGCCACCTCATGCGAAGAGTTGACTCATTGGAAAAGACTGATGCTGGGAGGGATTGTGGGCAGGAGGAAAAGGGGACGACAGAGGATGAGATGGCTGGATAGCATCACTGACTCTATGGACATGAGTTTGGGTGAACTCCGGGAGTTGATGATGGACAGGGAGGCCTGGCGTACTGCGATTCATGGGGTTACAAAGAGTCGGACAAGACTGAGCTACTGAACTGAACTGAACTGAACTAGATGCCTAAGGCAGAATACTTATGTGGACAGGCTACCACTGTACCTATGCAGAGAAGTACAAAGGGGAATATTTGTAGCCAACATCTGGACTTTCCTCAGGAAAAACTCTGATATTACCCAATACATGAACTTTCTTATTGAAAGGTCAACACTTTATCCTAATCGTAATCCTAAATTATTAAAAAAAATAATAAACAAGGTACCCATAAAATATTCAACTTTAATCCATTCTGTAAAATGTACTCCTAGGGAACTAACTGTTGGGCTCTAACTCAAGAACAGTGAAATGGCAAAGCATATAATTAGCAATGGTTGATGTTAAGTCATTCTTTTTACCATCATTAATACATGAACCTCAATAACAATATCACACCATAAGAAGTAGTTCCATCATCCTATTTTCATAGATTATTAAAGCCTCAGAAACCTCCCCTAAATTCCCAAAGTGACAGATGCAGTAAGTGGAAACCAGGAATGCTGCACTGGGTTTGAGATTGCAACCACTAAAACATTCTGCTTCACTATTGGAAACATGTCAGATAGGTGAAATTCATAGATTTGGGGAGCTAAAAAGAATCTTGAGGTTCACTTTCATTCTAATATAGATGAACTAAAACTGAGTAAACAGTTGACTTAAAGTTGATATCCTATTCTACTAAAATAGAATTATTCCAGGAAGATTAAACCTCAACTTGCTCAGAAAGGAAATGAGGGCTTAAATATTTCAACCCACATACTCCTGAATTTCTCTCTCAACTTCAGCTCTGAAGACAGCCTACTTATTTCACTTTCTTCAAGGTAATAAAGCCAACACTTCCACCCTCTGCCTCATTGGAAAAATTCATCATTAAAGTATTCCCAGACCAAGACTACATCCTCCAAGTTGTGCTACTACCGCTGGGAGAAAAGCCTAAACCAAAAATCCCTGAAGAAATTCTACATTTTTTCTAAATAAAATTTCTTTATAAAAATCATCTTAAATTAAGCAAACATTAGCAAACCTAATCCAACAATACATAAAATCGATCATACAACATGATCAAGTTGGATTTATTCCAGGGTTACAAGAAAGGCTCAACACATACACCTAGAGATTGTCATCCTGAGTGAAGTTAAGTCAGACAGACAAGGAGAAATACCATATGACACCCTTTATATGTGGAATCTAAAAAGAGATGAAACAAATGAGCTTAGTCACAAAACAGAAATATACTCACAGACTTAGAGCATGAACTTATGGTTGTTGGAGGTGGATGGAAGAAGGGATAGCTGGGGAGTTTGGGATGGACATATACATACTGCTAAGTTTAAAATGGATAGCTGACAAGGACATACTGTATAGCACATGAAACTCTGCTCAGTGTTGTGTGGTGGCCTGGATGGGAGGGGAGCTTGGGGGAGAATGGATACATGTGTATGTATAGCTTCACTGTTCACCTGAAATTGTCACAACATTGTTAACTGGCTATATACCAATACAAAATAAAAAGTTTAAAGAAAATCAATAAATGTGATACACAACATCAACAAAAGGAAAGATAAAAGCCACATGATCATCTCAACAGATAGAGAATAAACATTTGACAAATTCAACAGTCATTCATGACAAAAAAACTCCCATCAAAGTGGCTATAGAGGAACATATCTCAACATAATAAAGGCCATTTATGACAAACCTATAGCCAACATAGCACTCAAAGGGGAAAAGTTGAAAGCTTCCCAATAAATTCAAAAACAAGACAAGGATGCCTCTCTCACTAGTTCTCTTTTACATAGTATTGGAAGTCCTAGACACAGTAATCAGACAAGAAAACAGAAACAAAATGTATCCAAATTAGAAGGGAATAGGTAAAATAATTACTATTTGCAGATGATATAATACTCTACATAGAGAATCCTAAAGTCTCCACTCAAAAACTGGTAGCACTAATAAATAAATTAAGCAAGGTTGCAGGACACAGGATTAATACACAGAAATATGTTGTGTTCCTATATACTAATAATGAAATATCAGAATGAGAAAGTAAGAAAAAAATATCCTGCTTAAAATCACATATCAAGAAAGATCCAGCATTAAAATTAATGAAGTAGGGCAAAGGCCAATATGCTGAAAATTATAAAACACTGATAAGGGAAACTGAAGACGATTCAAAAGAATGAAAAGATATACTATGTTCTTGTACTGTAATAATAAATATTATTAATATAGCTGTATTACTCAAAGCAATCTACAGATTTAATGCAATACCTATCAAAATACTCAGGATATTTTAAGAGAAATAAAAAAAAGTCCAAAATTTATAAGAAACCACTAAAGATCAGAATTGAAAAGGAATCATGAGATAAAAGAACAAAGCTGGAGGTATAACTCTCCAAGATGTCAGACAATACTGCAAAGCTATACTCAAAATAGTGTGGTATTGGGGGGGGGGGAATGGATATATATTAATAGATCAATGTAAGAGAATAGAGAGTCCAGAAATAAACCCACATACCTATGGTCAATTAATCTATGATGAGGAAGACAAGAATAGGCAGTAAAGGAAAAACAGTCTCTTCAACAAGTGATGACTAGAAAGCTGGACAGTCACATGTAAAATAATGAAATTAGAACATTCCCTCAAATCATATACAAAAATGTAATTAAAATGGTTTAAAGACTTAAATGTTAGACAAAGTACCATAAAACTTCCAGAAGAGAACATAGGCAATACCCTCCACTCTTTGACATAAGTTGTAGCAATATTTTCTTGGATCAGTCTCTGGAACCTAATTAAACTTAAAAGATTTGTACAACAAAGAAAAACTAATGAAATGAAAACAAAAACAAGAGCCTTTGAGAACTGGAGAGTGTGAAGAAGAGAGGATATATGCATGCCGCTGCTGTTGCTGTTGAGTCACTAAGTCATGTCTGACACTGCGACCCCATGAACTGCTGAACCGCCAGGCTCCTCTGTCCTCAGGATTTTCCAGAAAGGCATACTAGTGTAGGTTGCCATTTCCTCCTCCAGAGGATCTTCATGACCCAGGGATCAAGCCCGCGGCTTCTGTCCTGGCTCCCGCACTGGCAGGCTGATTCTTTACCACTGAGCCACCCGGAAAGCCCAGATATATGTATGTGCGTGTGTGTGTGCTAAGTCATTTCAGTCGTGTCCAATTCTGTGCGACTCTATGGACTGAAGCCTGCTAGGCTCCTCTGTCTCTGGGATTCTCCAGGCAAGAATACTGCAGTGGATTGCCATGCCCTCCTCATGGGGATCTCTCTAACCCAGGGATCCAACCTGCATCTCTTAAGTCTCCTGCATTGGCAAGCAGGTTCTTTACTAACACTAGCGTCACCTGGGAAGCCCCTAGATATATATCTATGTATAACTAATTCACTTTGCTGTATACCTGAAACTAACACAGCATTGTAAATCAAACAATACTCCCATATCTTCTTTAAAAAAGGAATGTATAATTCTTTCAAATTATAGGTTCCCTCATTATCACATTTGCTCAGGGCAGTTATCTTTGAGTTTATCACTGTCCTTTAATTTGTGTATTCAGTTCTCAGTTGGGAGTCTTCTATTCCCATTCTGAGCTAACCTATTTTACAGAGCCTTCTCTGTTCAATATGCCTATTAATTTCATTCACATTCTAACTGCACACTGGCTATCACATGGGATACATTTACTTTCTAAACTTGAATATATGCTTCTTTGTACAACATAAAATATCTCTGCTATATTCATAATTTATCTCACTCTTAACCAATACTGATATACATACACATACATATTCTGATATTCAGAATGAAGAAAATAATTTTTTAAAATTCACCTAAAGTTTTCAGGAAATGAACATTAGCAATAACAAATAGGTGCAGAGTTCATTACCTGTGGGAGTGAGTGGGGCAAAGTTAAAATTTCCATCTGTCACTTTAGATGAAGATTGAGGGCAAAGGAAAAAGAGTCAGTGTTTGGGAGTAAGGAGCTGAAAATGGAGGTGAAAGTGAGCTTATTTGTTAGAAAAAGTCTCTAAAATATATGGGCTCTGTCCTTTCATTCCGCTTATAATACCTGTTTTAAACTTCTGTTAAAATGAAAGTTCTCAGTGCAAATTTCCATATGGCTTGGATGTTTTTAAAAACCACATCAACATTAAATGAAATATTAATAACAAATGAATTGTATGTATTTCTCCTTCTTTTGCTGAAAAAATAAAACCACCTTCTATCTACTATCAAAGTATATCTGAAAACAGCCAGTGTTCTTTGGGTTCACAAGAAGGGATAGATGGTAGACTTTCACATAAATTCAACCAGAAAACAAGATATGAACTTACCAGGATTACTTGAACTGACCAAAGGAACTATGAAAGGCTATACTATAGAAATATTTAAAGAAGAAATAATAGTTCACAGTGTCTTCAAATCATGTCAAATTTACCATATTATAAGTGCCATTAAATGTTCTCTTTGATTGGAAGGGCCCTGTGAATGATGGACAGTTTTGTGCTGAATAGATGAGCAATTTCCTCTAATTCTCTTCACATGACTGCTCATTCTTTGCCTCTTAGCTCATCCAAGTTAACATAATGGAGCCCCTTGTAAAACATTGAGTCATGTGCTTCAGCGTGCAGTTTATGATTTAAGTTTTATCAAGATGTCATGATATTTAAAATTTGAACAATTTAGTCTATTTTATGTATATTTAATTTCTTTCCTATTATGCCTTGAAATGTATTTCTATTTCTAATTTAAATTTCTATTTGAATGCATAGAAAATGTGTTTCATTTAGAAACCAAAACACCATTCTAGACTTATGTGTTTATGTTTGTGTCTATTTCTGCCATTTGTACTTGGACAAACCATTTACATACAAGCCATTCTGTCTTTACTATTATTGTTTGTTTGACAGACATGCGAAACAGTGCTAGAAGCAGGCATATTTCCTTTCTTAGAAACTCATTTTTCAGATGAAGATGTTCTTTTCTTCACTTCTTGGTCTTCATGAGGACACAAGTGAGCAGCCCCATGTATCTCCCTTTAGATGTATTAAATGAGGTTTTCTTCATAGTTACTAGCCAAACCTTGTCTTCCTGGGTACCCTGGAATTCTAAATCCTTTCTCTGTAATCTCAGGTGGTGAAAAGAAAGCAGTGATTGCAAATGTTTTACTCTCTTACAACTGAAAACAAAAATAAAACAAATAATAAAAATAAAATTATTGTGATGCTTGATGAAGGACCACTAGTAGAGAAAGACAAAGTAGAAAAACTAATAACATCTCCCAAGGAAAAGAAAGTAATCCACATTATAAATACTCAAACCACTGAAGTAGTTTCTACTTTTGTAGCTGTAATTTTATAAACTATAGGGTGAGCAAATGTATATTTAGGTATACCCTCCAAAATTAATGAAAAAAAAAAAAAAAAAGCCCAGATGTAACTCAACTACCACTTTAAATTAATAATAATCTACCTCCAACACAACTACCTCAGTCATAAATACTAATAAAGAAAATATCTTTAGCCATTAAATTTTATGTGTAACATGTGAACATGTTAACATAGTATTTAAAGAGACAAGATGACATTAAGCAAACAAAAACAGAGAACAGATTGTCTGAAACACATAATACATATGATAGTTTTAGAGAGGAAAATGCATAAGCCTAGAAGTGGTTGTCAATATGTCAATAACTTCCCCCAGTCACTTCAGAGCTAACAAGCCAGAGGAACTACTTAATTAAATGTATGACCAAATAAAATAAAATTTACTTTCTTCTTAGTATAAAGAAAATAAATCTTAATACAAAAAATAGCATTTCATTACATCCTGAAAATACAAATAAAATAAATCCGGCATTTACCTTATGTGATGAAAAATCCACTGGACACTTTAGAAGCCCAAGTAGCTCATGATGCAGCTTCCCAGTGGCAGTCTTCAATTACTATAAATAAAAGGTGAAAGATAACGTTTAGAACAATATATGTCTCTGTAGAGTGATGCTGATTAGCTGTTAAATGTTTATTATCACTTATCTCCATTTAAATATTAACTCCCTCTTTATTGCTGTTATCATAGATTTTGTTAAATGCACAAAATAGAAATGCAAGTTATGTATTTCTGGGACTTCCAAGGCACCAAATAGGCTCCAGATTACAAAACTACAAAAAATAAAAACTATTTAATCTCATCTTATTTTACTGGGAAAGGCAGTTGAAGTATGAAAACTAAAGCATTTATAATGGAAATGTTTTCTTATTATGTACACATTACCAATATAAATACTTTTCTGGTTATAACACTGAGTTATAAGTATTATGGGCTGTTGGCTCCTTGTCTCTTTTTACTATTGACTTCCTTGCAAGATTTAAGCAAGTATTTTTACTTTGTTTCATAATTTTCCTGGAGAAGATTCATAAAATGTGGAAAATAATAGTTATAAGTTTGATATGCTGATATATAATATGTAGGCATGTAGGTGGCTTCTACTTCTAGACAATATATACGATCTCTCTCTCTTTCTCTTTAGTTGCTAAGTTGTGTCTGACTCTTGTGACCCCATGGACTGTAGCCTGCCAGGCTCCTCTGTCCATGGCATTTTCCAGGCAAGAATACTGGAGTGGGTTGCCATTTCCTTCTCCAGGGGATCTTCCCAACCCAGGAATCGAACCAGGGTCTTCTGCATTGTAGGCAGATTCTTTACCAACTGAGCTATGAGAGAAGCTCTATACTATACAGAGTTCATAAATTAATAATACTGTTTGTATAGAATGGGACTATATTCCATCCCTCTCCTACATCTCCCTCAATCCAAACCTAATGCATAGTCCTCAGGCACGAATCCAAGTCTCAGGCATGCCCTCAATAAAGCAGCATCATGGACATTCTACCTTCCACCCCTTTCTGAAACTCTAATCCAGTAAGTGGCAAAGAAGATGAGAGTAGGAACAGAGACAGTGGGGGAAATGGTGTTTCTAACTCGGAAGTATAACTTTGTCAAGGGATGTGCGGCACATTTGAACGGAAATAAACGAGCATCTTCTTATCCCATTGTAAGAGGGTCATATAAGTTCATGTTTTAAGGGCTGGATTCATATAAATTACATTACTAACTCAGTGTTTCTAAAAGCTGCTATCAGAAACTGTGTGTGTGTGTGTCTGTGTGATTAGTCACTCAGTTCATCTATTTAGTATATATAGATGCTCAGTATCTATAGATACTCTTTGCAATCCTATGGACCGTATAGCCTGCCAGGCTCCTCTGTTCATGGGATTCTCCAGGCAAGGATACTGGAGTGGGTTGTCATGCCCTCCTCCAAGGGATCTTCACAACCCAGGGGCCAAATCCACATCTCTTACATCTCCTGAATTGGGAAGAGGGTTCTTTTCCACTAGCGCCACCTAGGAAGCCCCAATATAGATAGCAAATATCTATATACACTTAATACTTATATGTTTACACAAATATATAGGTATTTGCATATAATATATAGCATATATATACATATGTAATTTTTTACTAGTTCCCCCACTACGTGCTCTTTCATTTCTTTTGTCTGCTCTTGAGTATTAGAACTCACTTTGAAGAAAAATGCTTTCCAGACAAATAAATTCTGTATAGTGAATAACACGTTGGGTTAGATTCCAGAAAGACATCAGAAGCTACATTTACATTAGAGAGAAACAAACTTTGAAAGAAAATGTTAAACACTTTTGGTGAGAAAGAGAACACTCTAAACGTCAATAATAATGGGACGCTAGGCAAAAACTACTGAAATGCCAAAAATGACTGCACAGCATTTTAGAAGTTTCTGGATGTCCTGTAGAATTCTCCTGCTTTCCTAAAAACACATCAGCTAGTCCAGTGCCTCATCACTTTCTAACTCTGTGTTAACAACTGACTGGCTGGATCTCATTTTGCTATTCATATCTAAACAATTCTGAACCTTTATTGAACGGTCTCTGTGACAAGTGCTGTAATAGGTATTTTCATATGGTGATCTCGTTTAATCAGTAAAGATACACACAGTGCCATACTTTGCAGACAGCCGCCACTGTCCTATATTACATGTCTCAGCATAAAGTCACTAAATTGGAATTTGCATGTTCCATAAAATAAAGTGCTACCTGCAACTAATTGTAAGTTTTGTTTTATATCATTAAGTCACTTAAAATATTTTTTAATGTCTAAAGTGTTTATTGAATAATTACAAATATATATGGAATGTGAAAGCTATCAAATAAAATCTACTGTTTAGTTAATTGAAACATATTTTAATGTTTCAGTGGAGTAGGGAGGTGATCCTGGAATATCACAAGTCATTTTCTTATGATCATATCTAAAAATATGACATCTTTAATGAAATAAGATGTGTATTATATCAGGATTTCCTAATGTTGCTTGGAGAAGATCAAATACTGTTTAAGAAAGGTATAAAATAAGCTCTAACAGCAAAGTAAATGGCATATATGCAAAAGAAGTAGCCAGCTATAAAGAACGAAAGAGATTATTTTGTTAAATGAAAAAAAAAGGAAAGAAAGAAAACAATGTTTGGGTCAGGTAAGGTAGTGGATAAAGAAGATGGGGGAAATGTGTTGATAAAACCCATAAAAGTATGTGTATCTGTGTGTATTTCTTTTGGTGGGAGTTGAAGGAGTACAGCTATCTAAAGAGAAATTCCTTCTGAGTTTCCTGGGTTATTCATGGAATACTGAAGAAAAAATTAAAGCTATAATTCCTAAAAATGAAATCAATGGTTATAATAATGGGGTCAAGAATCTGATCTTTGATACAGATCACCTTCTGGATAAAATGTAATGGATAAGGTAAGAAGTCAGGTCCAGATGTGGTCCTAGATCATGTGACTCATTCCTCTTAAATTGAGATCTTTTTTTTTCCAGTAGTCACATATGGTTGTGAGAATTGGACTATAAAGAAAACTGAGCGCCAAAGAATTGATGCTTTTGAACTGTGGTGTTGAGGAAGACTCTTGAGAGTCCCTTGGACTGCAAGGAGATCCAACCAGTCCATTCTAAAGAAAATCAGTCCTTAATATTCACTGGAAGGACAGATACTGAAGCTGAAACTCCAATACTTTGGCCACCTAATGCGAAGAACTGACTCATTGGAAAAGATCCTGACGCTGGGAAAGATTGAGGTGGGAGGAGAAGGGGATGACAGAGGATGAGATGATTGGATGGTATCATAACGCCATGGACATGAGTTTGAGTAGGCTCCAGGAATTGGTGATGGACAGGGATGCCTGGTGTGCTGCAGTCCATGGGGCCGCAAAGAGTCAGACATGACTGAGTGACTGAATTAAACTTCACAACAAAGGGATCTAGGAAAGTAGCAGGAAAATAGTAGTAACAGAGTAAATACTGCTCACAGGAAGCAGAGGCAAGGAATGAAAAGTCAGTTTCATAAAAATTGATCAGTGTAGCTTGGCTGAGCTAGAATGGCTCAGAACAAAGAATTTGACATTTTGAGTGAGGCACACAATTTGAGATAAGTGATAATGCCTGCTGCTGCTGCTACCAAGTTGCTTCAGTCGTGTCCGACTCTCTGCGACCCCATAGACGGCAGCCCACCAGATTCCCCCGTCCCTGGGATTCTACAGGCAAGAACACTGGAGTGGGTTGCCATTTCCTTCTCCAATGCATGAAAGTGAAAAGTGAAACGGAAGTTGCTCAGTCTTGTCTGACTCTTCGCGACCCTATGGACTGCAGCCTACCAGGCTCCTCCATCCATGGAATTTTCCAGGCAAGAGTACTGGAGTGGGGTGATAATGCCTAGCACACAAGAAAAGGGGACTTGATGAATGCGTATCTGCAAGTATTTAGTAAACAGAAGATAGCCCAAGCCAAGTAAAAAATAAAGAAGAATCTGTTTACATGCTTAGATTGTTCAATAAAGTCACACTTATAGCTGGCAATGTACCTAATAGAATCCTGAGTACCAACTTGGAAAAGGTACATAAAATGTAAACGTAATTTTTTACCATAGGTGTACAAAAATTATGTGTTTCCCAAGATCACATGAGTAGTGATGACATAAATATACGACAATATTTTAAGTCTTCTGGCTTCCAAGTCAGTTCCCTTTTCATTAAGTGATATTGTTTGCCTTATTTACCATCTCCTATAATTAGATGTGTGCGTGTTATGTCGCTTCAGTCCTGTCCGAGTCTTTGCGACCCTATGGACCATAGCCTGCCAGGCTCCTCTGTCCATGGGATTCTCCAGGCAAGAACACTGGAGTGGGTTGCCATTTCCTCCTCCAGGGGATCCTCCCAAGGACTGAACCCATGTTTCTTATGTCTCTTGCATTGGCAGGTGAGTTCTTTACCACTAGCGCCACAAAGGAGTCTCTATTACAATTGAATCCCAAATGTGTATAATACTAAGCACATGAGGACTGTAAGGACAGCACTGGGTTGATGTGGGGATGAACATATAGTGAATTTACCACAGTCCCCAGCACTTGGTGTGTGATTAAATGGTAGCTGTTATTATTATCTACAAAATGAGAAAAAATATTAATAAGAGGAGGATACAGTGGTAAGGAGAAAAAAAAATATTCAAGGGATCAATGAACATACTATAACACCAATTTTAGGTGGATTAATATTTTTAACATACAACCAGGGCTGACTTAACCCCTATTCAAACAAAAGTGACTTTAATTCCAAGGTTAGACATATATCATTATAAATTATAAAAGAACCACTCTTTTATTTACTTCTTTAAACAAATATAATAATATTTTAAATTGATTCAAACAGAGGGAAGAATATACTTTAAGGAGTATTTGAAAACAAGGGGAAAAACAGCCATCTTCCTGAACCTTCAATGCTATTTTAGAGGGAAAACATTCCTACACAGTGAATATTTATAGATATGAATACCATTTTGTTAGGAATTTATATCTCTACCTTCATAAGTGTTTAAGAGGAAAAGTTAGAAAAATCTCTGCTTTAAATAAAAAGGTAGACAATTTTACCATTCTTCTCTCGTTTTCCACAACATTTTCTAGTGATTCTTATACTTTATTTCAAAGTGAGGGAAAACAGAGATCCCCAGCCCCCACCAAGGAAATATGTAGTATGTATATGGCATCTTCTCCTAAATGTAAAGTAGTTCTCTCACAGAATTTTTTATCCACTAGTATTAACACTTTGGAGAAGGCAATGGCAACCCACTCCAGTACTCTTGCCTGGAGAATCCAATGGACGGAGGAGCCTGGTAGGCTGCAGTCCATGGAGTCGCTAAGAGTCGGACATGACTGGGCGACTTCACTTTCACTTTTCACTTTCATGCATTGGAAGAGGAAATGGCAACCCACTCCAGTGTTCTTGCCTGGAGAATCCCAGGGACCGTGGGACCTGATGGGCTGCCATCTATGGGGTCGCACAGAGTCGGACACGACTGAAGTGACTTAGCAGCAGCAGCATCAGTAGCAACAGCATTAACACTTAGTATACAATAGTCTGTGGGCTCTATGCAACCTAATTCTCAATTGATGTATTTAAGAACCTTTATTTAAACATATGGGGTTTCCTGGTGGCTCAGTGGTAAAGAAGCCACATACCAATGTAGCAGACACAAGAGATACGGGTTTGATCCCTGGGTCAGGAAGATCCCCTGGTGAAGGAAATGTCAACTCACTCCAGTATTTTTGCCTGGGAAATTCCACGGACAGAGGAGCCTGGAGGGTTGCAGTCCATGGAATCTCAAAGAGTTGGACAAAACTGAGTGACTAAGCACAACAAACACAACATTAGAATAGAAGGAAAAGGTGAAATAACATGCCTACTATGTGCCTGAATATGGATGGCTAAAAGAGATTATTTAATTTAATCATCATAAAATAAATCATGTGAGATAGATACTACTCTCTCTTTAAAAATGCATAACTGTGATGACTTGGGTGGGAAGGGAGGGGTGGGAGCGAGGTTTAAGAGGGAGGGGATATATGTAAACCTGTATGTATAGGTGATTCACTTGTACACCAGAAACCAACACAACGTCATAAAGCAATTATCCTCCAACTAAAAAATATAATTAAAAAATACAGAACTGAGGCTTAGAAAATGACACAATAATTTTTTTCAAGATCACAGACCTTTCCGCTATGTAACACTCCCTTCCAAGCACTAGCTATGGATACCTTTGATCATGGGACTGGTTAGAACAAACATTAAACTGAATGCAATGGTGCTTAATAAAACTCAAAACCTGTAATGAGTGTAGTAGGCCAGAACTGGATGAGTTAAGTGTTTTATCATCAACATTTCAGGATTGTTACATGAAAATGAAAGTCGGAATAAAAGCTTTTCCTTCTTTTGTGTATTTTTGGCCACTGTTTCAAAAAATGGTTATTAAAATGTAATAAATCTGTTTTATAATTAATGTCAAATTTTGGACTTACTTGAAATTTTTATTAAGATTTATAAAAGTACAATACCCAATACCTTATAAAGGTGTATTTGTGTGAAAATAAAAACTAACTTGCTTAAGTACTAATACGATATTCTTAACAAATTAGATAACATAAATAACATTCCCTGGGAACATAAATTTATTCAACATTACTTTTCCATTAGCATTGAAAAAATATAATATACCATCCATTTAATCTTAATTTGAATATAACAAAGTAGGTGCATAAATCTGAATTTTAATATCATAAAGTAGCTCTGCTAAAACTGAGTGAGGCTATATAATTCATAATTCTATAATATAGTAAATAGGCTATACTATTTTCTAGAGCACCTGAGGGTTTTTAGAAGGGAAAAGGAGAAATGCGTCCACTGAGTAATTCATTCACTGAGTCTTGCATTCACTAGAAATTTTTAATATTAAATTTAACATTGTTTTTTCAAGTTAAATGACAGTATTACTTGATTGAATCACTCCACAGAGATTCCACTTATAGCATCTTTCCCTAGAGCATGTCCAAAGAGAATTCTGCCCTTAGAGTACAGTAAATTTATTTGAGCATGAAATGCACATTGCCTGTTCTTCATATAGAAAAATAATAATAAAATAAGGAATTTTGATTCCTTTTTAAGTTGCCTTGCTTACATCTGCTTTGTTTGGTGGCTCTCAGCAGAATGACAAGGACTTGAATCTGGATTGCTTTGGTGGTTTATATTTCCTTTTATTCTTGACTTTCTTAGAGATGTACATGGCAGAGATACTGGTACTTTATTTGCTTTAATCTTTCAAAACCCAAGAGTGAAAGAAATACGCTGTTATCTTTTTATTAGGTCAATCAAGTCAAAAGTTTTCATTGTGCTTCAACTTTTAAAAAGTTGAAATTCTACTGCACCTACAAATTTTGCAAGTGAACTATGTATTTCATTGGCTATTAAAACATATTTAAAAAATCTATTTCTTTAACATATACACACATACATATAAAACAATTTTGTGCTTTGTACACATTAATATAATAATAATAATTGATATACCCTTAAAGCTTATCATATGCCAGGCACTAGGTACTTTACATCTATTTGCTCACTTAATTCCCACAAGAATAAAATAATACTATTTTTCTCAATTGAGAGATGGAAAATTGAGGCACTGAGAGATTTAAGTAACGAAGTGACTAACAGAACTGGAATTTAAACCAAGGCAGAATGACCCCAGAGATGAGCTGTTAACAATAATACATCTCTGATTAGAAGATATTAGTAATGGCATTTTGATAACAGCATATACAAAAAAAGTCTTAACCATCTAAATCCACACGTAATCATAAATATCAAGCCACAGAAGTAATTTTAAGGTGGCAGAAATGGTTCTGTGAAAAATAATAGAGCTAGGGATCACATTGAATCTCCAGATTGCATTTGGTAGTATAGTCATTTTCACAATATTGATTCTTCCTACCCAGGATCATGGAATATCTCTCCATATGTTTATGCTGTCTTTGATTTCTTTCATTAGTGTCTTATAATTTTATGTGTACAGCTCTTTTGTCTCCTTAGGTAAGTTTATTTCTAGATGTGCAATTCTTTTTGTTACATTGGTGAAGGGGATTGATTCCTTAATTTCTCTTTCTGATTTTTCATTGTTAGTGTATAGAAATGCAAGTGATTTCTGTGTATTGATTTTGTATCCTGCAACTTTGCTAAATTCACTGATTACCTCTAGTAATTTTCTGACACTAGGGTTTTCAATGTACAGTATCATGTTATTTGCAAAGAGTGATAGCTTTACTTCTTCTTTTTTGATCGGGATTCCTTTTATTTCTTTTTCTTCTCTGATTGCTGCAGCGAGGACTTCCAGAGCTATGTTGAATAATAGTGGTGAAAGGGGACACCCTTTTCTTGTTCCTGATATTAGGGAGAAGGCTTTCAGTTTCTCACCATTGAGAATAATGTTTGCTGTAGGCTTATCATATATGGCCTTTAATATTTGAGGTAGGTTCCTTCTATGCCCATTTTTTGAAGAGTTTTAATCATAAATGGGTGTTGATGCTGTCAAAGGCTTTTTCTGCATCTATTGAGATGATCACAAGGTTTTTATCTTTCAATTTGTTAATATGGTGTATCACATTGATTGATTTGCATATATTGAAGAATACTTGCATCCCTGGAATAAACCCAACTTGATCATGGTGTATGAGCTGCATGATATTTGCTGAATTATGTTTGCTAAAATTTTATTGAAGATTTTTGCATCTATGTTCATCAGTGATATTGGCCTATAGTTTTCTTTTTTTGTGTCATCCTTGTCTGGTTTTGGTATCAGGGTGATGGTGGCCTCATACAATGAGTTTGGAAGTATTCCTTCCTCTGCAGTTTTTTGAAAGAGTTTTAGAATGATAGCATTAGCTCTTCTCTAAGTGTTTAATAAAATTCTCCTGTGAAGCCATCTGGTCCTGGGCTTCTGTTTTGGGGGATATTTTGGATCACAGCTTCAATTTCAGTGTTTGTGATTGGGTAGTTCATAATTTCTATTTCTTCCTGGTTCAGTCTTAGAAGATTCAACTTTTCTAAGAATCTGTACATTTCTTCCAGGTTATCTCCTTTATTGCCATACAGTTGTTCATAATAGTCTCTTATAATCCTTTGTATTTCCGTATTGTCTATTGTAACCTCTCCTTTTTCATTTCTAATTTTGCTGATTTGATTCTTCTCTCTTTTTTTCTTGATGAGTCTAAAGGCTTGTCAATTTTGTTTATCTTCTCAAAGAACCAGCTTTTAGTTTTCTTAATCTTTAATATTGTTTCTTTCATTTCTTTTTCATTTATTTCTGCTCAGATCTTTATGATTTCTTTCCTTCTATTAATTTTTGGGTATTTTTTTTTGTTGTTCTTCTTTTTCCAGTTGTTGTAGGTGTAAGGTTGTCTAGTCCATGTTTTTCTTGTTTCTTGAGGTAGGATTGTATTGCTATAAATTTCCCTCTTTTGCTTTTGCTACATGTCATAGGTTTTGAGTTGTCATGCTGCTGCTGCTGCTGCTGCTAAGTCGCTTTAGTCGTGTCCGACTCTGTGCGACCCCACAGACGGCAGCCCACGAGGCTCCCCTGTCCCTGGGATTCTCCAGGCAAGAACAGTGGAGTGGGTTGCCATTTCCTTCTCTAATGCATGAAAGTGAAAAGTCAAAGTGAAGTCACTGAGTCCTGTCCCGCTCTTAGCGACCCCATGGACTGCAGCCTACCAGGCTCCTCCGTCCATGGGATTTTCCAGGCAAAAGTGCTGGAGTGGGGTGCCATTGCCTTCCCTATCAAATCACCAATGGCATTTTTCACAGAAGTAGAAGAAAAAATTTCACAATTCATATGGAAACACAAAAGACCACAAATAGCCAAAGCAGTCTTGAGAAAGAAGAATGGAGCTGGAGGAACCAACCTTCCTGACTTCAGGTAATACTACAAAGCTAGTCACCAAGACAGTATGGTACTGGCACAAAAACAGAAATAAAGACCAATGGAACAAGATAGAAAGCCCAGAAATAAACCCATGCACCTATGGGTACATTATTTTTTGACAAAGTAGGCAATATACAATGGGGCAAAGACAGTCTCTTCAATAAATGATGCTGGGAGAACTGGACAGCTACATGTAAAAGAATGAAATTAGAACACTTCCTAACACCATACACAAAGATCAACTCAAATGGATTAAAGACCTACATGTAAGACAAGAAACTATAAAGCTCCTAGAGGAAAACATAGGCAGAACAGTCGATTACATAAATTGAAGCAAGATCCTCTATGATCCACCTCCTAGAGTAAAGGAAATAAAAATAAAAGTAAACAAGTGGGACCTGATTAAACTTAAAAGCTTTTGCACAGCAAAGGAAACTATAAGCAAGGTGAAAAGACAACCCTCTGAATGGGAGAAAATAATAGCAAATGAAGCAGCTGATGAAGGATTAATTTCCACAATATACAAGTAGCTCATATAAATCAATGAGCTCAGAAAAACAAACAACCCAATCAAAAAGTGGGAAAAAGACCTAAACAGACATTTCTTCAAAGAAGACATAAGATGGCCAACAATCACATGAAAAGATGCCCAACATCTCTCATTATTAGAGAAATGCAAATTAAAACCACAATGAGATATCACCTCACACCAGTCAGAATGACCATCATCAAAAAGTCTACCAATAATAAATGCTGGAGAGGGTGTGCAGAAAAGGGAATGCTCTTGCACTGTTGGTGGGAATGTAAATTGATACAGCCAAATGAAAGAAGGTATGGAGATTCCTTAAGAAGCTGGGAATACAATCACCATATGACCCAGCAATCCCACTCCTAGGCATAGACCTGGAGGAAACCAAAACTGAAAAAGACACATGTATCTATTGTTCACTGCAGCAGTATTTATCATAGCTAGAACACGGAAGCAACCTAGATGTCCATCTACAGATGAATGGATAAAGAAGGTGTGGTACATATACACAAAGGAATATTGAAAGTGAAAGTGAAGTCGCTCAGTCATGTCCAACTCTTTGCGACCCCATGGACTGTAGCCTACCAGGCTCCTCCGTTCATGGGATTCTCCAGGCAAGAATACTGGAGTGGGTTGCCATTTCCTTCTCCAGGGGATCTTCCTGACCCAGGGATTGAACTTAGGTCTCCTGCATTGCAGGCAGACGCTTTAACCTCTGAGCCACCAGGGAAGCACAAAGGAATATTATTCAGCCATAAAAAAGAACACATTTGAGTCAGTTCTGATGAGGTGGATGAACCAAGAACCTATCATACACAGTAAAGTAAGTCAGAAAGAGAAAGATAAGTATAATATTCTAATGCATATATACGGAATCTAGAAAAATAGTACTGAAGAATTTATTTACAGGGCAACAGTAGAGAAACAGACATAGAGAATAGACTTATGGACATGGGGAGAGGGGAGGAGAGAGTGAGATATATGGAAAGAGTAACATGGAAACTTATATTACCATATGTAAAATAGATAGCCAACGGGAATTTGCTGTAAAGCTCGGGAAACTCAAACAGGGATTCTGTATCAACATAAAGGGGTGGGATGGGGAGGGAGATTGGAGGCAGGTTCAAAAGGGAGGGGATATATGTATACCTATGGCTGATTCACATTGAGGTTTGACAGAAAACAACAAAATTTTGTAAAGGAATTATCCTTCAATAAAAATTAATTAATTTAAAAAACAATAACAGAGATAAATCTCTCTGAAGGCATCATTCATTCCTACTTAGTTCACCAGACACTCACATGGTAGATTATCAAATACATAGTAAACCAGTATCCAACAAATATTTGAGTGTATTAACAAATAAATCAAGATGCCCATGTGAGCACTGGCATTTGTGCAAACCCGAAATGGAAGTGCCAGTTCCAAACACAATAAACATGTAGACTAGCCTGGATTCAGGATACATCTTCATTGGGTTCACAGTTTTCATTCCTCACCCTCAACTCCACCATGCAACACTTTCACATCTTCTCTTGAGTCCTAGTCACTTACGTTCCACTTACAACTGCCTCAATTCCTATTTATTAAATTCTTGTTCTACACTGCATTTATTTAACAAATGAGTGAAAAAAATCCAGTGTGATTCCAGTTACTATTTGTACACTTTAACTGAGGCTTTTGAAAGAAAATGTCATAATTCAGGATAGTGTCCTAATGTTGAGAACATCAGGCAATAATACCACAGGTCAAAAATCCAAACCCAGAAAATCATACGCCATTGTTATGTTATCCTGGGCTCTTCCTCTCTTGCCTGCTCAGGTGCATTCTAAATTCATTGACATGCTGTCACCTTTATTATCTATCTCCCGGATTACTCTCAGGGCTTCCTAATCAGTTTTCCTACTTATCCTCTTGCCCTCCCAATGTAATCTCTATATCACAATCAGAATTATCTTAAAAGATCAACTGGATCACATCTCTCCATAAATGACTTCCCTTTGCACTTTGGAGATTTTATATTTTTCATTTTCTTCCAGTCTCTCTCTTTGCCTCCTGCCCTCTGTCTTTTTATCTTTCTAGCCACAGTTGAACCCTCCAGTCTAACTTCAGCACTCACCAGGCTATATCTGTGCTGAAAGTTTGGCCCCTTGCAGTTGCAAAGCCTGCACATGGCCTGTTCCTCTGTTAGAACTGTCCTCTCCCCACTCTAACTAGCCATTTGCTTTTTAGGTCAGCTTAAATGTCATTTCCAAATGTATGCCTTATGCTAAATGGGAAAACTTTCATACTCTATTATGACTTCCTCAAGTCTTCTTCCCTGTCATTTCTCAGAATAAGTAGTGGGTTTGAGTACAAGATTTATACCCAGACTCCTTGACTGAATCCTGAATGCATAGTTGCTAGTCTGCATGACACTGGAGAAGCTGCTTATTTTTTCTATGCTCCACTTTCTTTATTTATAAAATGAGATGCAATATTATCTACCTAAAGTGATAGTCGTAAGAACTGAGTTAATACATGCAAACACTGAGAATAGTGCCCAATAATTATTATAACATTGCCCACATTAAGTACCCAATAAATGTGAGCTATCATTGTTCAGTGAAATTGTAATTATCTGTGTACTTATTTGATTATTTTCTCATAAACACACAAACCCGAGGAAATCAGCAACCATGGTAATATTCTTACCACCATAAACTTGGTGCTTCTAACAGTGCTTAACTTAGAAAGAGCTCAATACAAATACATATCGAATGAATCAGTTGAATAAATACACGAATCTATAAATGCACAAAAGAAAGAATTTTTAAAAAGGAAAGAATATGGATCAAGCATCTTAGGGCAGGTGGGACTTTGCTGTCCATGAAATTATACAATATAGACTTGGGATAATACATGATGGTTTCACTTGTTTGGAAAGCTGACTAGATCTAAAGAAACCTTATTTATATCTATACAACTCTTTCACAATTCAAATGTACTGAAGAATGATTAAAACACCTGAAAAAAAAAAAATGGGAGGTTGTTTCACCCCCTTTCATTTCTGTCATGATTGCTTTTTAGCAGTTACAAGAAATTTGATGACTCTCAGGAATAAAATTCTGATACAGTATTTCTGAGTTAAAAACAAACACACACACAAACAAAAATCTCTACCATTGTCAAAGTTCCAATACAGTTCTTCAGGACTGCTGCTACTGCTAAGTCACTTCAGTCGTGTCCAACTATGTGCAACCCCGTAGACGGCAGCCTACCAGGCTCCCCCGTCCCTGGGATTCTCCAGGCAAGAACACTGGAGTGGGTTGCCATTTCCTTCTCCAATGCATGAAAGTGAAAAGTGAAAGTGAAGTTACTCAGTCGTGTCTGACCCTCAGCAACCCCATGGACTGCAGCCTTCCAGGCTCCTACATCCATGGGATTTTCCAGGCAAGAGTACTGGAGTGGAGTGCCATTGCCTTCTCCGTCTTGAGGACTAGAGTACATCAAAAACCTTAAAGCCCACTTTCCCACATAATTCATCTTCCACATTTGGTTCTGATCTCCTTAAGTTGTTTTAAACCTGCTAATAATATAACCAACAAGGATGTAGATGCTTTTCAGAAAATTATTGCTACCCTCCTCCTCAGAAAAGAAAATATGACTAGATATCTTTAAAAAAAAAACAAAACCCTCGAGCTCACAATCCTGGTAACTTCTATTTTGATATAGATTTGCAGATAAAAGTATAAAAGGAACGTATATATGCCAAGTCCTGTTGATCTGCTTTTTTTGCTTTCTTAGACACACTCATTTGGTCTGTTAATGTCTTAGAGATATTGACTCATCTTGGCAAACACTCTGTTGACAATGTTTGTGTTGAACCTTCAGTTTCCTTCTCTAATACCAGGACAGAGGTATTATTGTGTGTAACTTAATAACTAAGCCCCTGAAGACAATGTGAATCATGGATCAATTCTAGCTTCTTCTGCAAAAAATTGTGTTCCTTTTATAAGATATTGAGAAAGTATTGAACAGTGTTGTTCAACAATTCACTTATTCACTCTACATTTATTAAACAAATACCTTGGGAAGGGACTGAGACTGAAGGAAAAAAAAAAAAATAGGGAAAGCTGCTGCCCTGGAAAAATTCACAGATCACCAACTCAGCTGTTTCAGATGCATTAGAAAGTCTCCTTTATCATACGTAAGTTGCATGTGGGAGAATTTCAATCTTGTTCTAATGTGTAGCTGTGAACCAGATACTCTATACCTCGCCTATTGATGAACCTATTAAGTAGATATCATGATACTAAAAGTTACCAAAAAGGAGACACCTGGGCTCAGAATTCAAAGTAAACCTCCCTACATTATTTAGATAATAAGGAGCAAACCCAGGATTTGAACCTTGTGCTTTCTGCTCCAAACCTAAGCTTGCTGTGCTCAGTCTCTCTTTCTCTGTAATCACTGCTTTTTCTAACAAAGAAGATGAAAAGCTGGTAACCATACAGTTGTAAGGGATGGTTCATTTCAATGACTTCTTCTGCGAAAGGGGCAACATAGCAGGATTCACTCCCTGCCAGTGGTGATAGGCATTTCAGCCAGCCGTGCAAAGTCTCTGTATCTTATCACCACCACCTCAGAGAGGTGGTAGAGAGACCAATGGAGAAGAGAGAAAAGTGGGAAATGGAGGGGGAAAATGGAAAGCAGGAAGAAGAGAGGGATGTGGTCATGGCTGGGATGTTTTTGCATAGAGAAAGGCATGTCTAGGTGATGGAGCTGACCACCCACACAGAGAGGGTTCAACCTGTGTTGGATGAATCAACTCCTGAACCACAGTCATATGCTTGCTGAAGGACCACAACATATTCAAATACCTTTCCAAAATGAATTCCTTCAAATTATACTTGTTTAGCCTAAGCACCATCTGAAGAATTTTGAAAGAAAAATCTAGTAGAGATTAGGAAATAGAGTGCAGACTAGAGAGAAATAGACTCTTCTCAGATAAAGTTTATGATTTACTCACCCATAAAATAATTTTAGTCTAGAAGGACCCATAAAATAGTCTAACTTCAAGTCATATCTGAACAAACCAGGAAGTAGAGATGTAGAGGGACTGAATGGCTTGCTAACAGCGGGCAGAGCTGGGAGCAGATGGTAGGTATCCAGATTCTATAGTGTATGTTCTCTGACTTATTTCACTCTCTTACACTGTTGCCAGTGCTTGGGCATGGTGGGTCAGTTTTTCTGTCCTTTTCTAGAACGGCTGATCCCTGAACATATGTGCTGCTCAGGAAAGGAGAGGTGTAGTCCCTTATAAGAAATGGGCCTGGGGACTCATGACAGCCTCTCTGAGTGATGCTGCTCAGTTCCCAGAACACTGGGGCATCATTATAGCCTTGGAAATGATGTAAAGGTAGGCGGAAAGGGACTCATGAAACCCAAGTACCCTGGCCTTTCCTGAACTTGTTGTACATCCCGTGGATTGTGTCTTCTTGCACATCTGTGCTCCTGTCAAACCTTCCCTAAAAATCTCCACTTCTTACAAAGTAATCTACTAATGATAGAGTTATAATCTAAGTCTAGATTCAATTTTTATAGGTCATTCTTTAGGCTTTTTACATAGTTCTTATTAAAAGAGGATATTGCTTAGGGATCTTGAGGTTGTTTTAATTTATTTTCCTGAAACTTTTCTTTACATCCTTATTCATTTTGCCAGATACCTTTATGAGACAATTTTACTGTTACTGACATAATTCTACAGTCATGAGTCTATATTCTGTGTTCTCAGCAATATGATTTGAAGTTAATAAACTATTAATGATTTATGAAACTATTAATATATTAATTATAAATATCTATAAGTTTTTATAACTTGAATATATTTAATAATAGGAATCATACAGGGTTAAGTAATAGGAAGATGCTTATATTATAGAAAGCTGGTTCTATTTATTTAGCAGATCAGTGTTTATTATTTTAAAAACACAAAAACTAAAGTGAAAGTGAAGTCACTCAGTAGTGTCCGACTCTTTGTGACCCCATGGACTGTAGCCTACCAGGCTCCTCCCTCCATGGGATTCTCCAGGGAAGAGTGCTGGAATGGGTTGCCATTTCCTTCTCCAGGGGATCTTCCTGACCCAGGGATCGAACCCAGGTCTCCCGCATTCCAGGCAGACGCTTTAACCTCTGAGCCACCAGGGAAGCCCAACAGGAAATTAAAAAAAAAATACTTAAATTTTAATTAAAGCTGTTACAGGGAGATACCTTTGAATAAGGGTGGCAAAACACATATTCTCTGATATAAATTATGCAATTAGGTGGTCAAGTGATTAAAAACTGGAGAATAGCTAGAAAGAATGATTTGAGTATCAAATGATTTTGAGTACCTCCCTCTGGCCTGAGATACTAACAGAAAGAATTTATCCCAATAGTTAAACACACTATACTCTAATCCTGACATTTTTCTTTTGTAAACGATGATTACACTTTATTTTTTTAAATCATGAAACTGAAAATGACCTTAGTATAGTAGTTATTCAAATCAAAAGATATAGGCAGGGTTGAATTCAAAGGTTCCAAATCCCTACTTCAGTTTTTAAACATGTCTTCTGTAAAAGTCCCTTTGGCTTGACCCAGTATTTACAGTAATTATTTATATATTTCCTAGCATTCATCTATTTGCCCACAAAGGTCAAAGCTTTGTATAGCTTTGTATACAAAGCTTTGTATAGAGAAAGCTATGGTTTTTCCAGTAGCCATGTCTGCATGTGAGAGTTGGGACATAAAGAAGGCTGAGTACCAAAGAACTGATGCTTTCGATTTGTGGGGCTAGAGAAGACTCATGTGAGTCCCTTGGATAACAAGGAGATCACACCAGTCAATCTTAAGGGAAATCAACCCTGAATATTCATTGAGTGGACTACTACTGAAGCTCCAATATTTTGGCTACCTGATGTGAAAAGCCAGCTCACTAGAAAAGACCCTGATGCTGGAAAGATTGAGGGCAGGAGGAGAAGCAGGTGACAGAGGATGAGATGGTTGGATGACACCACTGACTCAATAGACATGAGTTTGGGAGACAGTGAAGGATAAGAAAGCCTGGCGTGCTGCAGTCTGGAGTTGCAAAGTATCAGACACGACTTAGCGACTGAACAACCATGTTACATCCGACACTTTGTTGTTATAGCCAACACTTCGCCCACTGTCGTACCAATACTTCATTTTAAACCAGTGCGCTGGTACCTTGTCTTATTGAGATTAATTTAATCTCAGGACTGACTGAAAGGCATTTCTGGCCTTATAAGCCCTCTCTAGGTTCCAGGTAATCACCACTAGCAAGGCAAATGAGCCTCCTAAATTTTTAGTCAGGTTTTGTGGCTGTCATGTCCCTGTCAACTACATACCAAAAGCCAGATGGGCACGTCTTTGACATCTGTCTGGTTTTGCACTATGCATCTTCCACGCCCTTTCGCTCTTTTTTCATGGAAAGGTCATTGTTATTCAATCACTAAGTCGTGTCCAACTCTTTGAGACCCCAAGAACTGTAGCCCACCAGGTTCCTCTGTGTATGAGATTTTCCAGGCAAGAATACTGGAGTGGGTTGCCATTTCTTCCTCCAGGGAATATTCCTGATCCAGAGATTGAACCTGCATCTCCTGTATTGGCAGGTGGATTCTTTACTGCTGAGCAACCAGGGAAGCCCAAGCATTTTTTTAAAACTGCCCGAAGTATCATCCTTAAGTCAAACTCCTAAGTCCCTTACCTCAAGCAATAAAAATATTGACCATTCCTTCCTCTATGCCTCAAGCAATTTGGTGCAAGCCTCTATCATTACATTCATCCCATCACATTGTAATTGTTTATATACTATTGAACTGTTGATCACAAGCTATAACTTACCATGCTCCTGTCCCAGGGCTTAGCATATAGTCAGGACTCAACAATTGTTTGTTAATGAAATAATCCTATTTATAATGTACTTATACAACCATAAGGAAAAGTGTGAGGTAGGATGCAATCAAGCTTTATAAGGGAAGTTTTATTCATTCATTCAGCATCTGCTTTGTGGCAATCATGTCTAACTCCTCTGTTTTCTGTAAAGACAGCCTGGGAGAAACAAGTGCTTAGTACATAGTAGATGCTCATTAAATATTCATGTATTTCCTTTTCCCTTTCCCTTTCCCCCTCTCTAAAGCCAATTCTCACATAAGGTTGAATAACACATTTGTCATTATGTACTCCTACTCAACTTGTCCTCTTACTCACAAGGATTTATTAAATTTTTGGTTCTCCTCTTCTCATTTTTTGGCCATTACAATTTTAAACCAATTTAATATCTATTCCTTAAGTTACTGTATCCCTCTTTTATGAATAGAAGAAATTTTAAAATATCTAGTGTATTATACCAGATTTTAAAGTTTATCTTTTTCATTCTTGCATCATTATATTTTAATCTGACTATTCTCTTCAAATATATTTTCCCCTCTGGTTCCTTTAAATCCTCTAATCTAGAGAGGTAGCAGTTACCGTCCTTAGAGTAGTGAGGAGAATAACTGTCAGAGTCAGACTTCAGTTGGAGTCTCTACCATTTTCAGGCTATGCAATTTTGGCAAGGTATTTAACCTCGGCGAGTCATGAAATCTTCATCTTCAAGTGAGGAATTATGCTATAAAATAGGAGTTAATTTATGCAAAGTGAAAGCACAGTGGTTGGTAAATAGCAAGTGCTCAGTTGACAGCTTTATTTATTACTTACTATTACAATAACATAAAAAATGAAAGTCCTTCCCAGGAGAACCTTCAGTTGTCATTAAATAAATTTCTACTTTTATAAGAATTACACAGAGAGTTACTCATGAGAAAAATCCGTGGTTTTTTAACTTTCCATTTAAGGCTTTTATTTCAAGTCTATTAGATTTCTCTATTTTTTGGAATTATATCATAACTCTCTTTGATAATAATTGATCTTTCATTATTTTTAAATTTAGTCATTTTGGAGAATGATGCTCTTGTCCTTAGCACACCTGAAAGTGAATTTTGTATTTTTACCTTTCTTTATATTCTTTTTCTTTTAATTGGGGTATAGTTGCTTTACAAGGTTGTTCTATTTTCTGCTGTATAGCGAAGTGAATCATCTATATGTATACATATATGCCCTCCCTCTGGACCTCCCTCCAACCCCTTCCCTCTCAATTCCACCCCGCTAGGTCCTCACAGAGCATTGAGCTGAGGTCCCTGTGCTATACAGCAGGTTCCCACTAGCTATCTATTCAGATTCCAAAGATGCCTTGGTGATTGCAGGTATGAAATTAAAAGACACTTACTCCTTGGAAGGAAAGTTATGACCAACCTAGACAGCATATTCAAAAGCAGAGACATTACTTTGCCAACAAAGGTCCGTCTAGTCAAGGCTATGGTTTTTCCTGTGGTCATGTATGGATGTGAGAGCTGGACTGTGAAGAAGGCTGAGCGCCGAAGAATTGATGCTTTTGAACTGTGGTGTTGGAGAAGACTCTTGAGAGTCCCTTGGACTGCAAGGAGATCCAACCAGTCCATTCTGAAGGAGATCAGCCCTAGGATTTCTTTGGAGGGAATGATGCTGAAGCTGAAACTCCAGTATTTGGCCACCTCATGCGAAGAGTTGACTCATTGGAAAAGACTCTGATGCTGGGAGGGATTGGGGGCAGGAGGAGAAGGGGACGCCAGAGGATGAGATGGCTGGATGGCATCACTGACTCGATGGATGTGAGTCTGAGTGAACTCCGGGAGTTGGTGACGGACAGGGAGGCCTGGCGTGCTGCAATTCATGGGGTTGCAAAGAGTCAGACACGACTGAACTGAACTGAATTTGCTATTTATTTTTATGTTATGAGAGAGAGAGAGAGTGTGTGTGTCTGTGTATGTCTATGCATACTGATTTCCTTTTCGTTTCTCATATTTTATTATGACCACTCACTTGCACCATTACCTGTAGAGTCAGTCCTAAAAGTCATGCGTGCATTCTAGAATACATCAACCCAGGTGTTGTGTGGCTGCATTGTGTGGCTGCATAATGTTTTGTCTGCATATTCATGTATGTGATGTGTCTCTGGGGAAGGGTACTGTGGAAAGAGAATCAATAATCAAAAGTTCTAACAGTATAAATTGGACAGTTTGATAGCAGCTTACTTTTTTTTCTTTCTGCCATTTTGTTTTACTGTATAGAAAAGAAATTGGGAAAATTAATTAGGCCTTAAGATCTGGTAATTGGATATCACACATAAAGATCCCCAAGCCTTACATTGTCTTGCTATAACTGATGAAGACATTCTAAGTACAATGTAAGTCTCTGTGCTAAGCATAATATAATGCAAATGCTTGATGAGATGATTTTGTAAGGCTAGCATCCATTTTTCAAAATTAAACAGCTGACATTTTAAATGCCCAAAGGCTCTGCTACTGTACATATTATTGATTAAACCACCATATTAAAATTACTACAGTGCAAAAGAGCTCATTAAAACGGAAAACTGAATTCTTTTGGCTTTTAAGAGCTCAAAGTGGCCTGTATACCAACAGTACAAATGTTTGGTTAAAGTACCAGGTAGAAAATTTGAATCAATATTCAAAGATCTCAGGTAAGGTTTCATTTGATAGAGTACAATCTTGGGACTGTTTTCAAACTATATAGATGTATAAACAGCAAACAAAACATCTGTCCTTTGATATTGGACTATGTTTATATCTATTATGAATAGCCAACCTCTAGACCTAATCCTGGAGAAGGAAACGGCAACCCACTCCAGTATTCTTGCCTGGAGAATCCCAGGGACAGAGGAGCCTGGTGGGCTGCCGTCTGTGGGGCTGCACAGAGTTGGACATGACTGATGCGACTTAGCAGCAGCAGCAGCAGCAGCAGCAGACCTAATCCTATACTTTACTAGTTTCTAGAGACAGGAACAAACCACCAATTTCAGTTCCATACACACTGAACATTTTTGTCTGATAAGTTAATCTTGCTGGAATATTCATTTCAGCCTTTTTTGTTTTCCTCAGCTCAGATTATACCAGAACAGATTTTAATAATCATCTCCACTGATGCGAGTGTCTAGACACTCATAGTCCTTTGAGGATACAATCTAAAAACAGTGGAATTCATGTTGAATTCAATACTATCTCTAAAAGATCTCTCTTTTCAATTTTTTTTGCAACACCTGTAATAAACATTCAGTGTAACAGAGGTAAACAATGGCACTTCTTTTCAAGGTATTTATGTGCATGCATGTGTGCAAAGTTGCTTCAGGAGTGTCCTACTCTGTGCGACCCTCGGGACTATAGCCTGCCAGGCTCCTCTACCCTTGGGATTCTCCATGCAAGAATACTGGAGTGGATTGCCATCCCCTTCCACAGTGGATCTTTCCAACCCAGAGATGGAACCTCTGTGCGGCTCCTGCATTGGCAGGCAGGCTCTTTAGCACTAGTGCCCCTGGGAAGGCCAAGGTATTTATATTACTAACCATATTCAGGAAAGGAGAAGTAAGGGAGGTGACAAAAATACAAACCTGGGCCACAATGAAAAAAAAAAAAAACTGATTAAAAGGAAACGTCAAAACCCACAAACTGTGGAAAGTAGGTAAATTATATAGGTGAGGAAACACTGATTTATTCCTACCCTAGACAATTTGTCAACTCATATTTGAGGCTAAGCACAGACTTTACACAGGGAAGAAATACGAATGATGGTGTACTAGAGAGGGAGGCATTTTTTATATTCCTGAATATGCTGTCCTCCTTTTATAAGAACAGAGTTTCATTTCCATAATAACTAAGGTTGACCTCAAGTTAATTTTAAGTGTTATGTTTTGAATTTTCAAATTAAATACTGAAACAGTCATGCTAAGTGAAACCCTTTAGTCACTTATAAAATGCCAAGGGTAGAAATTATAAGAAACAGAGGCTATAATGAATAGTATGCCAGAGGCTCTTCTATAGTATGTCTTCTGAAATAGAAAGAGAGAGGGTGGGGAGGTAAGGAAGGGGGAATTGTTCACTAGACTCAGCCCTCCTCGTTACTCATTGAGTGAACACATACAGGTCATTCATCCTCTCTCTTCCTTTCTCTTTCTCCATCTCAAACCTGTCTTATTTCACAATGTGTTTGCTGCTCACTCTGTCACATGTATCTCTACGTGCTCTTTGCACATGCGTGTGTGCATGCTAAGTCGTTTCAGTCGTGTCTGACTCTTCACACATGGGTACTCAATAAATCAATGCAGGCTCAAACTAAACTACTATATATGCAAATGAACTAATAATTATGTTTGTTTGCTTTGGTTTGCTTGTTTTAGTGGAAATGTACAAGGTCTGACTATGATTCAATATTCTGAAGCCAACTCTATTTTCTTATTCCCTGAAAACAGGGTTATACAATAGCATATTTTTATTGTAATACGATATAATGATGCTGCCAAAAAGCCACAAATTGAAAAGCTGCCAACTTACAGTTATCAGAATGGACTTGGTGAACAGGAAAAAGGAGAAAGAAGTGTCAGGTGCATAAGGCATGGGAAAAAAGTAAATGGTTTGAAACCTTGCAAAAAATTCAGTTATCTTTAAATATGCTCTTGAAGTTCTGAACTAAACCGTTCTCTCTTCAAACAGTTGAATGCTCATTCCCATAATTACACATATGGTAAAAACAGAACCTTCACATACACAGTTGCTGCAGGCTAAACACTGTGAGGCAGAAATGCATTACCACTGGAAGAGTATATCACAATGACGCTATTAGATTCCCTTAAGAATTCACTTTATGATCTCAGCTCATTGGTCCCCTAAATAGCATTTGTCGTGACAAAAAAGGAGCACTTAGAAGAAAAGACTTCTCAGACAAACATGCACTGAGCAAAGAACAAGCCCAGAAGTTATGAAAACAAAGCTGCACAAGTTTGGCATACACTAGTTTGCTTGGGCACAAACTGAATAATGTGCCTGTGGTTTTTTTTTTTTTTTTTTTTTTCCCAGTGCCTAAACATAATCTATTCGCCTCAGGCTTTTCTAGACCTAAAATCTCCTGCTGTCAACATTATCTGTAACCACACTGCTTTAAATGGAGACGCGTCACTACTTCGGGTGACATGGTTTCACTCAGGGAAATTGCCCGAGGAAGGATGCAGGTGTATTTGCTATTCAAAAGCCCAAAAGGTATGTTCCTCATTTAAAAATAAACTCATTTAAACAATGAGAACTAATTACCACATTAATTTATTGTCAACACAGCTAAGTACAGGCAGGCATATATAATAACGTGTAAACTACCAAGTGAGCAGAATAAAAGGGAAATGTAGTGTGGTTCACCTCCATGATACTGTTCATGTAACTCACTAAAGCTGTATTTGAGGTTCTGTTTTGTAGTTTAATTAATATCATTATGCAAAAATCGGCGCCCATACATTTCCCATAATACTTTATCTGCATCTCTTTATCCTATTAGTTGATGTTGATTTCTCCGTGTGTATAAGGGACCAACTCCAGGGTGCCCACCCTTGATCCTCATCAGCTAGTGTTTATGTCCTTGCAAACTCCCCTTCTGTTGACTGTGAATAAGACTTATGATTTGAGTCAAATTGACAGAATATGTCATGTCTCTTCCACAATTATATAAGCCTGGATCTTGTAGCGGACTGCCTCTAATCTGCAGTAGTCCTTGCTGCTTGACAAGTATGCAGTTCTATTAGGGAAGCCCACATGGTAAGAAACTGTGGACAGTGTTTAGGAAATAAGAAACAGACTTCAGGAGCTGAAGGCAGTTGACAGAGGCTTAGGATGGTCTCCAGTTACAGCCAGCAAAAAGCCAGGGCCCTCAGTCCAACAACTACAAGAAAATGACTCTGTCAGCCAACTGAGTGAGCATAGACGTAGATCTACCCCAACTGAGCCTCCAGATTAAGAGCTCAGGCCAGCCAACACTTTTGCTGCAGTCTTTGGGGCTTCCCAGGTGGCACAGTGGTGAAAATATTCTCCTGCCAATGCAGAAGATGCAGGGGACAAGGGTTTGATATCTGGGTCAGGAAGATCCCCTGGAGGAGGAAATGGCAACCCACTCCAGTATTCTTGCCTGGAAAATCTCATGGACAGAAGAGCCTGGTGGCCTACCGTCAATGGGATCACAAAGAGCTGGACATGACTGAGCGCACACACATACACACACACACAGGTGACCCTGAGAAGACCCACCTAGACTGAGCTGAGACTCCTGACTCACAGAAACTGTGAGATTAAAAATGTGCTGTATTGCTTAAAACTGCTAAATTTACTTTCCTGTGTAGCAACAGAAAACTAATACAACATATATCAAGATAAGATAGGATCAATCATGGCCAGTGCCATCCACTCACTGTTCAAGATGGACTTTCTTTCCAGCCCTCCTCCTTCAGTCAATTAGTCATCAAACCCAATTCTCTGACTTGTCATTTGTTTATTTTTATCCTTCCATCTCTACCTACTGCCATTGTCTTTGCCCTGGTTCATCATTTCCCACCAGGAAAAATTGTTCACGTCTATATCTACAGCATTTTGTTTTCTCTTCATGAAGAGTTTTGCAAATATTTGTCAAAGTTGTTTCTATGGGAGATTTTATCAAAACTATAAAAAAGGAAGACAGATATGTTTTGTCTTTGGAATTTCCATCTCCCCATTCCATCCCATTCTGTTGCCACTTGCTCTGGCAAATTCCTTAGTCTTCTGATCTATCTTTCCTTCTCCGCTCCTTCTGACAATGAATAGATATCTCACAACCCTTTGCATGGAGTAAACAAAAGTATACATGTAATGTAGGTTTTTTCATTCTTTCCCACATCCCAGGAAATGCACTTGAGGCCACCATTGACCTTTACTGCATGAGATTAAAAATTGACTTTTTTCCTCCCTATAAACTCTTTCCTACATGTGCAAGCAAAACCTTATGTCTTAATCACTGATGGAATGTACTGCTTAACTTCTTTACTATACCCTTAAGGAATTGAAGGAAAAAATGTTGATTAAAATGAAGCAGCACCAGTTATACTAAAAAATTTAAAAGAATGTCTATCTTTTATCTTAGTAATCTTGGGAATCTTGGCTAAATTGTATCTGACACTTATATAATGAATGTGCAAATTATTTCATGAAAGTGATTCACATCACCAGCTGGAGATTCAGCTGAAAGAATTTTAAAAGCTTGCATAACAATATGGATGTATCAGGTTTCCACTACCTCTATTAGATTATTGTTAAATAATGACACGAGTAGCACCAACAGCTAAAATTTGTGAAATTCTTACTATATACCAGACCATAGCTAAAGATTATAGATAATGCAATTTATTAAGAAAACACACAAGTAATTTGTTGTCAATCTATCTAAAAATTAGGAAACTGAGTCTAAAATGGGCAAGGAAACTTCAAAACAGAAGCATCTAACAAGTCCTAGAGATGGAGTCTGATCTCAGCTCTCCTTATCTTGAAAGTCTGTCTTCCGTCAATGCCTTAATTCTGGGATGAAATGGAATACACTGCAAAAATGCTAAATTAATGATTACAATAACTGATATTTGCACTATGATATTCTCATATCAGTTCTTAAGTACCAGCATCTATATTCTTAATAACACTATTAATGTTAACAGGAAAACATTTCTAAATTATTATATAGCTTTCTCTTGCAGCTAAGATCATCCCAAACTTAACTATATCTCAAGGACATAAAATGTTTAAAGCCAATATGTTTGGACATCCAAAAATCTAGGACCATTTCTCACTTTTATCTGTATACCTGAAAGTTCCTTCATTTAATAATTTACTCATTAAATATTTACTGCATTCCTATCATTGGTCAAGCACTTTACTAGGTACTTGAGATAGAGGGATTTTAAAAGAACATTATAGTAGTGACTCAGATTTAGCAATAAGTAAGTGAAGGGAAGTAGCTCAATCATGTCCGACTCTTTGCGACCCCATGGACTATAGCCTACCAGGCTCCTTCCTCCCTGGGATTTTCCAGGCAAGAGTACTGGAGTGGGTTGCTATTTCCTTCTCCAGGGGAATTTTCCTGACCCAGGGATCGAACCTGGGTCTCCCGCAATGTGGACAGATGCTTTCCCATCTGAGCCACCAGGGAAGTCACCATAGGCTGTGAAAATATAATAAGTATTCTGCCAGAGACATTTAAAGCCTAAATGGAAGCCCAAAGGGAAGGCATCCTCAAGTCTGCTTGGTACGATATATTCTCATTCCAGGGTTAACTTCAAAAAAAAAGCTGAGATTTTTCTCACCAAGCTTACTATCAATTCCATCTTGGAGTTAAGTAATCTCTTCTTTAAAACATGTCAGGCCAGTCTATAAGAATATCTTTTTGAGAACTTGGGAAAATAAGTACTATGACTTGAAAAGGCTGGTGGGATTATGGGTAGAAGGTATTTAAATATGTCTTTACACATTGATTTCTTAAACATATGTTTTGTTTGTTTGTTTCTCTAGATCAATGTTTTGATAAGCCTCTTTCTCATTATATTAGTGATAGCACTTCCATCTGGAAAAATTTAATATTAGAAGATACTTACCCAATTTCATTTTACCAAAAGTAGTATATAGTAACCATATAACTATATCCACGGGTCTATAAATATTTTAAGTATAAGATGATAATTAGTAAAAATATTAGAATATTAGGATTTCCAGCTCTAACTTCTGTGGCGTAGTTTAAAAACTCTTACACAAGGTGATTTTTAATTGAACATGTGGTTTTCCAAAAGACCTTTTGCAAATCAGTTTGAATATGGAACCCATTTATTTTTTTCATTGAAGATTGCAAATAAGGATTATAATCCGAGGGCAGCCTTCTCATCTATTAACCCTAACACAGTAGGTGAATATTAACAATAAAAGTCTGTGTTCTGTCTCCTGCATCCTATATGATTCAGGAGGAAGAAGGCAAGGAAGAATATCCTTTTTAATTCTGTGTACAGAGTTTTATAGTAAATTTTTAAATATGATTTATTCTTTTATCATCTCATATTTCATTTGTTTCTATATATTTTCAGTAAATAAGTTAATTGCTGTAACTGAAGTGGCCTTTCCTCTCTTCTAAATGACTGCTTGATTAAAATAATGCCTATAACAACCACATGAGGCTTATTTACACTACCTCAACTCTTTACATATGTACTAACTCTTGTAGTCCTCATAGCAACCCTACAAGGTGGATACTATTTTCCCATTTCTTTTTTTTTAAATTTTATTTTATTTTTAAACTTTACAATATTGTATTAGTTTTGCCAAATATCGAAATGAATCCGCCACAGGTATACCTGTGTTCCCCATCCTGAACCCTCCTCCCTCCTCCCTCCCCATACCCTCCCTCTGGGTCGTCCCAGTGCACCAGCCCCAAGCAGCCAGTATCGTGCATCGAACCTGGACTGGCGACTCGTTTCATACATGATATTATACATGTTTCAGTGCCATTCTCCCAAATCTCCCCACCTTCTCCCTCTCTCACAGAGTCCATAAGACTGATCTATACATCAGTGTCTCTTTTGCTGTCTCGTACACAGGGTTATTGTTACCATCTTTCTAAATTCCATATATATGCGTTAGTATACTGTATTGGTGTTTTTCTTTCTGGCTTACTCCCATTTCTGTTTTTCTTCAAATTAGGAATCCAAAGCACAAGAAGTGAAATAATTTGCCCATAATGACAAAGCTGATGAGGTAAGACAGAACTAGAATTCAGACCTAGGCAGTTCCACTCTAGAGACCATGTTCTTGACCACCTTTTCCTTACATGGATGGATTTGGTGGCTCCAGATATGAGGGATAGAGGAAGGGTAAGTAGCCAAGGCCTCACATGAGTCACATATGAGTTGGATTCTCATCTGCACAGACTAAGTAAATGAGTCACTTTTGTAGACACTTTGAAAACTACAATTTCCTATTAAATGAGAGAACACTGTCTCTTTTAAATGTGTTTTCATAATTTTATCCTGCCTCTTCTTTATGAAGCTTATTAAATTTACTCTATGTGAACTGTACCCATTGAACTGTTAGAACACTTTATACGCTCCAAATCCTGACGCCAAAAACCAAGCATTCGTAAAAAGGATAGAACAAGATGACATTTCAAAGTCATCATGAATGCATTGATAGTGAACAGATAGAGCTATTTATAATTGGCAGCTTAACTTAGGACAAACCCTATTGAAAGAGATGTCCCTGAGTCCTCAAAAATAATTATTACATTCATTCCAATGCTGCTTCATTAAGTGATATATACATGGAAAAATGTTCAACTTTTGGAGAAGGCAATGGCACCCCACTCCAGTACTCTTGCCTGGAAAATCCCATGGATGGAGGAGCCTGGTAGGCCACAGTCCATGAGGTCGCTAGGAGTCGGGCACGAATGAGCAACTTCACTTTCACTTTTTGCTTTCATGCATTGGAGAAGGAAATGGCAACTACTAAATGTCAAATAAATAGAACTTTTAATTGATGTACATCATATGGGCATAATGCTTTTGGTTTTGTTTTGATGCTTTATTATTGTGGTAAAGGTCACATAATATAAAACATACCATTTTAACCATATTTAACTGCACAGTTCAGTGGCACTAAGTACATTCACACTACTGTGCAACTCTCACCATCATCCATCTCTCGAATTTTTCAACTTCCTAAACTAAAACTCTGTCCCCAGTAAACACTAAGTCCCCATCCCCGCTTCCTACCCCACCCCACCCTCAGGTCACTGGCATCTAGCAATGTAATTTCTGACTATGAATTTGACTATTCTAGGAACCTCACAGAAGCGGAAACAAACAGTATTTGTCTGCACTTAATGTTTACTGCAGAGCCTCTCTGATGGCTTAGCAGGGAAAAAATCCTCCTGCAACGTAGGAGATGCAGAAAATGTGGGTTCAATCCCTGAATCGGGAAGATCCCCCAGGAGGGGAAATGGCAACTCACTATAGTATTCTTGCCTGAAATATCCCATAGACAGAGGAGCCTTGTGGGCTACAGTCCATGTGGTCACAAAGAGTAGGACACGACTGAATGATTGACTACAACATATACTGGAATGCATTTTTAAGGTTTAACTTATGTACTACAAACTGACTATACCTTCTTCCACCCCAGCCCCATGCTGTATATTACATTTTCATTTTTTATCTATTTTATATATCATAGTGTGTGTGTATATATATATATATATATATACACTATGCTATGCTAAGTCACTTCAGTCGTGTCCGACTCTGTGCGACCCCATAGACGGCTGCCCACCAGGCTCCCCCATCCCTGGGATTCTCCAGGCAAGAACACTGGAGTGGATTGCCATTTCCTTCTCCAATGCATGAAAGTGAAAAGTGAAAGTGAAGTCGCTCAGTCGTGTCTGACTCTTAGCGACCCCATGGATTGCAGCCTAACAGGCTCCTCCGTCCATGGGATGTTCCAAGAGTACTGGAGTGGGGTGCCATTGCCTTCTCTGAGATATATATATATAGATAGATAGATAGATAGATATGTCAATATCAATCTCCCAATTTATCCTACCCCCTCTTACCCACTTGGTGTCTATACATTTGTTTTCTAAGTCTGGTCTGTCTCTATTTCTGCTTTGTAAATAAGTTCATCTGTAAGATTTTTCTAGGTTTCACATATATATGCTAATATATGATATTTGTTTTTCTCTTTATGATTTATTTCACTCTGTATGAGAGTCTCAAATCAGTAAAATTAGAAATGAAAAATGAGAAATTACAACTAACATCACAGAAATATAAGGGATCATAAGAGACTACCACAAGCAACTTTATGGCAATGAAATGGATAACCTGTAATAAATGGGTATAATGATAATATCTAGTTTTTGCAAAGACTTGGGAAAAATAGGTAGTCACATACACTCTTGATAAAAATCTTATCCCTATATAGAGCCACACAGCAGTTTTATAAAAATCTATATTCATAACTACATCCATGTAGATAAAAATCTATATCTTTATTACAGGATACTTTGTCAATATCTATTAACTTTTTTAAACGTTATACCAAGTAATTCCACTTCAGGGAAAACATGAACATAAATGCATCAATAAATAGTTAGATAGATAGAGAGCAGGCAAACAATCAAATGATAGACATACTTTTTCAATGGTTTATAATAGTGATTTGGGGGAAATAGCTTACATGTCTGTCAATAAACAGGCAGTTAAATACACTGTAACACTGCCATAAAATAAACAATTATAAAGTATTCAATAATGTTGAACAAACACAGCAAATTGCAGAATAATATGTACAGAATTTTTAAAAAAATTCTGTTAAAAAGAGTATTACTGAAACAATACTATGATCTATTTTCTTTCCACTGTTTTTTTCTTTATGCTATACATGTTGTGATTTCCTAAAAACTACTTGATAAAAAACATAATAGAGAGAAACTTTTTCTTATTTTTCTTCCTTAATTGTAAACCTATCAATCTTATTTCTTTGCATAACAGAAACCATCCATTTCCTTCAGATACCAGCTTCTTTATCTTTATTTGTTTGTTCTTTTCAAAGCTATTCTAAGTTACCAAAATCCTTATCTATTGTGCTCTCAATTAGCTATTAAAACAGTACTTAGCCACCAAATCCTTTTAACAAACACACAAAACAAGATTCTCTAGGTTTGAGTTCACAGTTTATAGAAAGCTTTCTTTACATAGTTTGCAGAAAATGGAAGCATGGGAACAACAGGTAATCGAGCTGTAATTTCCATCATGCCAAAACAGGCTTATTAAAAGCAAAGAGAAAATAAATCAAATTAACAAAGACTTATAATACTAGGATAGGAGGAGTTAAGAGTTCATTTATGGGCAGAGATGAGGTATTACTGGAAATTCAGACTAGGGAATGATTATTACATGCAAGTGGAATTCAAATATGCTAGATAGGTAGCAGGAAGCTAGACATCATTAATGCTAAACCAAAAAGCATTTAATTAATTAAATGTCTAGCTTGAAAAGAAACTGAGATGAGCTAAAGAGGTTGGATTTCCTCCTGTCAGAAACAATATAAACTTTGCATTATAAAAGTGTCATGATCTAAAATGTATCCCTTGTCATGGTGAGTTTACTTCTATTACTCTCAGCTGCAGCATCCCTGAGTTTATTACTATTATTTCGGCTTTATTCTCAAGGAAATATAAAAAATGATTCACGTAATTTCCAAACTTCATCTTCTGGGATTCAGAAGTAGGGTGTCATAGTCTTTCAAAATTTTATAAATATATGTATATATGTATTTTATTTCTGTCTATTCAAGTCACTTTTTATTCCTGGACTGATTAGAACTCCATGTGAACTTATAAGGCAAGTAGAGTGGAAATTCAATTTAAAACCAGAGACACTGATATAAGATAATGATGCCCAGTTCTGCCCTTATTTCTTCTTCTTCCTGGTGTTCTATTTAGACCTGCCTTCTCTATACTCACTTGTCATAGTACCCTAGCATTTCTGGTCAGTCTATCTTCTTGGAATAGGTTAGGTATTTTTCACAATCAGGGCACTGAGTACAACTTTTGAAAATGGGATTTTACTTCACACAATAAGATCTGTTTTGAAAAAAGATCATTTAACCTACTGCATAGATTTTTTTTCCCCAAAATGTGTTGTGAAGAATTCTAGATTTTAAGTTATTAAAAATTGAATACCTGTTTCCAAATCATAGTCCATTTTTTGGTTATATTTTTAAACAATTTATTTGTTTTTAATTGGCAGATAATTGCTTTACAATATTGTGTTGGTTTCTGCCATACATCAAAATGAATCAGCCACAGGTATACGTATATCACCTTCCTCTTGAACCTCCTCCCACCCCATCACACCCCTCTACATTTTATTGCCAAAATAATAGGTCTTGTTTACAGAAGAAAAAAAAAAAATCAAAGTTTCTATCTTGGAAAAAGTGCCATGAAACACATTTGTCCATATTTAACTGAAGTAGAAAGGCCATCAAGGAAAATCAAGGTAGCACATCTAATATATGAGTCACATTTCATCCTCATTACAACTCATGATATGTTTTGTGCTAAGTGGAATCTACATCATCAAGTGAACCATAAAACCTAATCATTTCAAAAAAACCAGGATACTCCTTACTGTTTTAATACTTTGTAAGATTTCCCTGTCGAGAAAAAATACAGTATTATTTCTCACAAAGAGGCATAAAACTTTTTCTCTAGACCATTTCATAGCTTGGCTTTAGCAGTTTATGCATAAATAACACACATGAAACTTGAATGAAAAATTCTATCAAAATCAGTTTTTACTGATTGAATCACTGCTGAAAATTATATATGAAAGTGGCCCTATTTACAGATAACTCTGACTCAGAAAGGCATCTCATAAACTAATGGAACTGTACTGCCAAAAATGTAATATATACATGACCAATGTATACACATTTATGACAGTTCAACTTGATGGAAATCTAGTATGTTGATGACATGAGTTCTGGCTTTTCTTGTTTTTCCCTACATGGACTAAAATTTGTCCAATGATATTTGCATTGTGGCTATTTTATTTTCATTATAAAATACATTTACAATGAGCCACAAGTGCAATAATAAGCCACGAGCACATCTGTACATCTCGTAATTAGGATTCTATTATTCAAAAAGTTATCATACCTTTTGTTTGGAACTGGAGATCCCAAATACTATTGTAGTATTCAGTGTTCAATGTTATCCAGTCTATTCTTAATTAACATGTTCTACAAAACTCTGTGGTTTCAAGTCCTTTGAAGTTGTGTTTTTTTTAAGTTTTAGGTCTGAGTGCTTAGTAAAATATTGAGATCCTCTAGATCAAGTTCTTTGGCCACCTCCGAAAGGCACAATAGATTTTCTTTTAATAGACTTAATGTTTTACAGAAAATTTAGGTTCACAAAAAATTGAGCAGAAAAGACAGTTCCCATAAAATTCTTGCCCCACCCCACACACATTCTCCCTGATTATCAAGGTACTGCAACTGAATGGTACAATCATTACAATCAATGGACCTACATACATACACCATTCTCACCTAAATTCCAAAATTTACATTGAGCTTTTTCTTGATGTTTTGACAAATGTATAGTGACACAGATTTACCATTCTGGTATTGTACAGTCTAGTTTCACAGCCCTAAAAATCTTCTGTACTCTACCTGTTCATCCCTCTTCCCCTTCAACACCTGACAACCACTGATTTTTTTTTATCATCTCCATAGCTTTGTCTTTTCCAGAATGTCATATATTATTAATAATATAGTATTTTTTCAGATTAGTTTATTTTACTTATTAAAATGTATTAAAGTCTCCTCCATGTCTCTTGTGGCTTGGTACCACACTTATTTTTAACGCCGAATAATATCCCATTGTCTTAATATACCACAGTTTGTTTATCCGTTCACCTACTGAAGGACATCTTGGTTGCTTCCAAGTTTTGGTAATTATGAATAAAGTTGCTGTAAACATCTGTGTGCGGGTTTCTGTGGACATATGTTTTCAATTCAAATAAGTAAATACCAAGGAACACAACTGCTGGATCGAAGGGTAAGAGTATACTTTTGTCTTTAAGAAACTAAATGGTCTTTCAAGGTCTTTTCCTTCTCTTGGCAGTATTTTGGCAGAGTGGAAGTTTTTAAGTCTAATGAAGTTTACCTTATCATTTCTTTCTTTCACAGCTCATACCTTGGATGTGTATCTAACAAAAATCATCTCCATATCTAGGGCATCTAGATTTTCTCCTATGTTTTCTTCCAAGAGTTTTATAGTTTAAAAGAGTTTTTTACATTTAGATCTTTGATCCATTTTGAGTTCATCTTTGTGAAAAATATAAAATCTATCTTGATCCTTTTTTTCTTTTTTTTTGGCATGTGTATGTACAGTCACTCTAGCACCATGTATTAAAGTGAAAAGAGACAGTCACTCAGTTGTGTCCGACTCTTTGCGAACGCATGGACTGTAGCCTCCCAGGCTCTTCTGTCCATGGAGTTCTCCAGGCCAGAATCCTGGAGTGGGTAGCTGTTCCCGTCTCCAGGGGAACTTCCCAATCCAGGGATCAAACCCAGGTACAAACTATCTTTTTTCCAAGGCATGTCTTTGCACCTTCATCAAAAATAAGTTGACTATGTTTATATGGATCTATTTGTAGGTTCTCTATTCTGTTCCATTGATCTATTTGCATATTCTTTCACCATTATCACACTGACTGAGTTATTGTAGTTCAATGGTAATTCTTGAAATAAGTTAGGGTCACTTTGTTCTCTTTCAATATTATCTTTGGCTATTATGAGTCTTTTACCTTTGCATATAAACTTTAGAATCAGCTTGTCAATATGCACAAAAATAACTTGTTGGTGTTTTGATTGGGATTGTATTGAGTCTATAGATCAAGTGGGAAAAACTGACAACACTGAGTCTTCCTGCTCATAAGCATGGAACACCTCTCCATTTATTTAGTGATTTTATTTCATTCATCAATTTTGTAGCTTTTCCTCATGTAGATCCTGTACATATTTTGTTGAATATATACCTAAGTGCTTCCCCTGTGGCTCAGCTGGTCAAGAATCTGCCTGCAATGTGGGAGACCTGTGTTCGATCCCTGGGTTGAGAAGATTCCCTGGAGAAGGGAAAGGCTACCCACTCCAGTATCCTGGCCTAGAGAATTCCATGGACTGTATAGTCCATGAGGTTGCAAAGAGTCGGACATGACTGGGTGACTTTCACTTTCACACCTATTTACTTAATTGTTGTTTTGTTTTTGTTTTTGTTTTTTGCTAGTGTAAATGGCAGTAAGTATTTAATTGTAAATTCTACTTACTCTTTGCTGTATATAGGAAAGTAATTTATTTTTGTACAATATCATCTGTAAACAGAGACAGTCTTATTTTTTCATTTCATTTTTTTCCTTCCTAGTCTGTTTACCTTTTATTTTCTTTTCATATATTGTTGCACTAACTAGCACTTCAGTATGACGTTGAAAGGAGCGACAGGATTGCTTTGGCTATTCAGAGTCTTTAATGTTTCCTTACAGACTTTTAAAATTTGTTTTCTAGTTCTGTGAAAAATGCCATTGGTATTTGGATATGCATTGAAACTGTAGATTGCCTTGGGTAGTGCATTTCGGCAATATTGATTCTGCCAACCCAAGAACACACTGTATCCTTCTGTCTGTCTGTGTCATCTTCAGTTTCTTTCATCAGATCTTACAGTTTCCAGGACAGGTGTTTGGTTTTTTTTCCTCATTAGGTATAATTCTTTTCATACATTGTATTCAATTTACTGTGATTTTGTTAAGCATTTTCTATCTATGCTCATGAGAGATAGTGTTCTATAATTTTCTTTCCTAATAAACCTTTAAACAAGTTTTGGTATTAGGGTAATGCTGAAATCATAGAATGAGTTGATTAGTATTCCTTCTGCTTCTATCTTCTTGAGATTATAGAAAATTGGTATCATTCCTTCCTTAAATGTTTAGTATAGCTTATCAAATTTACCAACTCATTTAGGACTTTCCCTTTTTTTTGGAAGGTTATTAACTATTGACTTAATTTCTTTAATAAATGCAAGCTTATACAGATTGCTTATTTATTTTTGTATGATCTTCAGTAGATTGAGCCTTCTATAATAGGTCCATTTCATCTAGGTTATCAAATCTATGAGCACAGCATTGTTTGAAATATTCCTTTATTAGCCTTTAAACATCCATAGGATCTGTAATGATGTCCTTTCTTTCATTTCTAATATTAGTAATTTCTATCCTCTCTGCCTTTTTTTCCCCTATTTGTTTTTTTTTTTTTTTTTTTTGTATTGTTAAGTTTTGTCTTTGTAAACATGGTTAAAAATTTACCAATTTTATCAATCTTTTCATGGAAAGAGCTTTTGGTTTTTTTCATTGTCTCTGTTGATTTCCAGTTTTTAATGTCAGTAGTTTATGCTCTAATTTTTATTATGTTTTTTGTCTGCTTACTTTAGATTTAATTTGCTTTATTTTTTTCCAGTTTTCCAAAGTGGTAGCTTAGATCATTGACTTTAAATCTTTCTTCTTTTGTAACATATGCATTCAAAGCTATAAATATCCCTAAATGCACTGTTTCTGCTGCATTTTGTAATTTTTTATAAGTTCTATTATCATTTAGTTCAAAATATATTTAAATTTCTCTTGTGATTTCTTTTTGATCCATATAATATCTAGATTTATACTGTCTATGTTCAATGAATATTGAGATTTCCCAGGTGTCTTCTGTTATTTATTTCTAGTTTAATTCCACTGTGGTCTGAGAGGATACATTGTATGATTCCTATTTTTTTTTTAACATGTTATGTTTTATGACCCAGACTGTGACTTCCCTTGGTGATGTTCTACATGAACTTGAGAAAAATGTTTATTCTACTGTTGCTAAATGAAGCAGTCTGCTGCTAAGTCACTTCAGTCATGTCCGACTCTGTGCGACCCCATAGACAGCAGCCCACCAGGCTTCCCCGTCCCTGGGATTCTCCAGGCAAGAACACTTGAGTGGGTTGCCATTTCCTTCTCCAATGCATTAAAGTAAAAAGTGAAAGTGAAGTCGCTCAGTCGTGTCTGACTCTGTGCAACCCCATGGACTGCAGCCTACCAGGCTCCTCCATCCATGGGATTGTCCAGGCAAGAGTACTGGAGTGGGGTGCCATTGCCTTCTCCGAAGCAGTCTATAAGTGTCATTATATCCAGTTGAATGATGATGCTTTTGAGTTCAACTATGTCCTTACTATTTTCTGCCTGATGGATCTATCTATCCATTTTTGATTGAAGTGTATTGACCACTTTATATGATTTGATTTTCTCTCATTTCCTAGTTCATCAATTTATACTTCTCTTTTTATCCCCAGTGGTTGCTCTAGAATTTAAAATATGCATTTACAAATAACTTATGTCTACTTTCAAGTAAAAAAAATATGATACTTCACAGGTAGTATAAGTACCTAATAGTAATAAAAAATATATATTCCTAATGCATCCATTGTATCATTTCTTTTACTCACTTCACTTATACACAAACTACTGTCATAAAATACAATTTATTACATTTGTTTTGCATAAAATCTGTCACCTGTTAGGTCAATTAAGAAAAAACAATTATTTTATCTTCACTTTTTCTCTCTTTGTTTATATTACCCATCTACTCCTATATGTTATCTATGTTGTCCATTAAATCCCTTAGCATATTAATCAGATTTTTTTTTTTAATTCACGGTTTGATAATTCCAACATTCTTGCCATATCTGATTCTGGTTCTGATGCTTGCTCAGTTTCTTCAAACTGTATTTTGCTTTTCAGTATGATTTGTAGATTTTTTTAAATTTTTTTCCCTTGATAGATATGATGTGCGTAGTAAAAAAAAACCTGCAATAAATAGACCTAATATAATGTGGCTGGCAAGGTGTAGAAGAAAGGGAAGCATTTTATAGTACTGCAGTTAGTTTCCGGTCTTTCAGTGAGCTTGTGTCCCCAAATAATTTCACAGTGCTTCTCAGTCCCGTCCACTCTATTTTAGACGGGACAGAATAGGTGGAGCGGGATGGAGTTGATTATTTTCCTCCCCTGGGTCAGCTGGGTCCCAATAAAACCCCAACAGATTAGGCTCTGGTAAAATAGTTTTTCTTGCTGCTGCTGCTGCTAAGTCGCATCAGTCATGTCCGACCCTGTGCAACCCCATAGATGGCAGCCCAACAGGCTCCTCTGTCCCTGGGATTCTCCAGGCAAGAACACTGGAGTGGGTTGCCATTTCCTTCTGCAATGCATGAAAGTGAAAAGTGAAAGTGAAGTCACTTAGTCATGTCCGACTCTTAGCGACCCCATGCACTGCAGCCCACCAGGCTCCTCCATCCACGGGATTATCCAGGCAAGAGTACTGGAGTGGGTTGCCATTGCCTTCTTCGAGTTTCTCTTGAGGGCAGGTCTATTTCAAAGTGACTACTTTCCCTTCTTCCTGCCTGAAGAAGCACAAAAGGATTTTTCTCCAGTCTTCCCTGTGAGAATCTGGTAGAGGCCCTAGAGGTAACTCATAAAAGTTTGGGGTCTCCTCTTTGGGTCCTCCTGCATTTTTTAACTCTCACACTTTTCCCACTGAGACTCCAGCAATTTGTTGATTATAGTTCCTGGGGTTTTTCTATCCCAATATTGGTCCCCACAGAGTTTACTTCTCATGGGTTTTTGCTTTAGTAGGTTGTGAGTCTCTGTATCCTGCTGTCCATCTCTCCAGTTTCAGAGGCAGTGATTTGCCTTGTGATCTTACTTTTCTGCCATATCTAAGCAGAGTTGTTGATTTTTCAGTTTTCTCAGATTTTTACTTGTTGTTAGGACAGAATTGAAACTAGTAAACTTCTATGCCACACTAGAAATCCAAATTCTACTTGTTTTTTTCAATAAATGAAACTCATTTATAAGCTGAGGGCATAAATACTCCCTAGATAATTAATGTTTGTATTTATAACCCTGTATTAGGAAGCTTTCACATATTTTTAACTTTGAAGATATAGTTATTCTTTCTTCATTGTCTCAATGTCATTTTTTTTTCTATTATCTTATCTGCCTTTCTGAAGGTTAGTTTCAAACAGTGCTTCTGAAAATATTAAATGGTTTATGAGTTGAAAAACAGAGGGGATTTAGGAACCCTGTATGCAACAAAGACATTGAAATGATAATTCAAAAAAGACAGATACCCAGGGACATTATCAAGCTCTTTAGTTTTAAAGGCAGCTTATTCTGATGGTAATAGTTTTCATACTCAGGACTAAAGGCATGGAGAACAACATACAAAAGTAATTAATGGTACTAAAAATTAGCCTTTAAAAGATTATCTTCTTAAAGAATATATAACCAGCCTGGAACACTAGAGGATTTATTTTAAAATTTCTGAGCTCATTTTTATTAGGTAAAAGTTTAAGTAAAAGTCAGACTTCTGGATCTTTAAATGGGGATAACTCTTCTTGTCTTCATGATATACACATTATTCCATGTTTTCCCCCAGTAGACCAATTTCTTTCACACTGAAAACAGATGAAGTGGGCAACCCCCTTCCTTGATGTTCCACAGTGTAATTTAGGAGACACTTAGCTACTAAGTTTGCCCCCTTGAAGCCTTGTAGTTCTATATCTCACATGTATCATATTTTGACTTGGAGCACCAATACACGTAAATAGTACTTTCACCTTGCTTAATCTTCAGGGCTGTCAAACTATCAGCCCTGACCCTGGGCCAGCCATCGTGTGCTACTACCTCTCACATAAGCCTTTGTCTCTAAAGATTCATCTGTCTAAAATGCTTTCCCAGTCCCCCGCCTTCAAACACACACACCTATGTGATTCCACTCATCCTTCGATTTTGGGAAAGAAAGCCTTGTAATCACTCCTTCCCACTCTAGGCTAGAGTACTGAATCACATGTTCTCATAGAAACACAGCCCGTTTTCTCATACTACTTATCTTGATTTGCAATTATGAATTCATACAGTGTGGTGAACTGCTATGAAAATTCACAAGTATGGTGACTGCTTTTTCCCACTTTGTATTCTATATCCTCAGCGCTTGGCAAACTGTGAGCGATATATCAGTATTTGTTGAGTGAACAAAATAAACATTGGTATGTCTCATAAAAATCATTACACCTGCCAGCCAATTAACCTAGTGGGGCCATAATGAAATGGTACATATTGATGGGAATAGAGAGAGGCAGAGCAGGAGTATGAAAAGCACCTAAAGTCAGGCATGACCATTAGATAAGTGCACAGATTCCCATAACAGTCCACAGTTTGTTCCGTATTCTCCACCAAACCTTCTGAAATGTACATATTCTTGAGATTCTTTCAAATTGATTTACATATTCTATTTCCATTTCACTTTTTCCTTTAGAAAATTAAAAAAAAAAAAAAACACTGAAACAAGACCAGAAGGAGCACTAAACTAGAAATCTGACTGGTCCGTTTTTGTCTTGCATTGTCTGTTTCAAATTCCCAGGGGTGGTGACTCGGTCTGCTCCAGCGTCTTGTAATAATCCTATCCGCTCACTGTCATTCTTCCCAGTCATGAGATGCTGCCCAGTCTGTTTGGAGACCTGAGAGATGAATGAATACCTCAGGGAACTATAGCAGTATTTATTGTCAGAAATGGTGGCAAAGGGTGGGAGGAAAAAGTAGTTTAGTAAAAACCATCTGTGCTGAGAATTATAGCTAGAAAGGGACTAGCAGGGAGTCCAACTTCTGTCACCACATGGAAGCCCAATTAAAACACATGCATTCAGAAAAATGGGATTTTGGGCAGAATATGCCTCAATAGGAAAATGCTGCAACTGAAAACATACTGAACTTATTCCCTATTAAGTAGAATAGAATAAATGGAAATAAGAAGGCAGGAATAAAGACTTAAAGAAATGTTCTCAATATATTTTTTAACTTCCTCTTTTGCAAGAAAACAAAATTCACATTTCCCAGTCAACTAAAGGGAACCTTGAGTGAAACAAAGATTGGCAGAAGTTATGACATATGACCTTCAGAATAGCTACTCTCCTTAATAAGTATTAAAGGGAGCCTATCATTTGAAGAATAATGACACAGGCATAAATATTTAGAAATACAAAAATGTATATTTTAATATACTGAGTAGCACAGGAAGTGGTTAAAATATAAATATTTAGAAAATAAAAATTAGCATTCCTGTTAGATATGCATCATGTATAGTTGAGGGAGCAAGGAAAGCTCCTTTATCCATCATCTGATGAACTTTGTATCATGGGGTTCACCCTTGCAGATGGCTCATCACTGTAACCATTTTTACCTGTCTGCTTTAGTGCTTCTCTTTCTCTATGTACCTGGATGGAGCTTTGAGACAGATAAGGAACTAACTTCTTTGATGTCAAATTCAGAATGCTAGTTTACCTATGATTGTATCTCAATGTTAAACAGCTTCCTGAGTTGTCTATATGCAAGGTTTGCTGACTTTTGAACTTTACAAAGATGAATATTCTTCTGTATGTTTAGTTCCTATGTATTGGGGGGAAAAGTCTATAATATCTAAGGTCATGTGCCTAGGTTTCCTTACCTAAGTTTTTAGAATTTTACTCCAAATCAAATGCAATACCACACTGATTGACTATTTGTCAAATGTAAAGTATTTTTCATATCAGGAAATATTAAAAATATAAACAGAAGTACTCTTACCTGGAATAAAACTACAATTCTGCACATAACAAACCTTTATTTTAAAGTGCTAATTAATAAACAATATGGATACATTTATAATATGTATAACATATAATTTATATATATATATAAATATAATCTAGCTCATAAAAATATACTTAAATAGTCAGTGGTTCAGGTCTACTAGGTAAATGTCAATTATTCTACTAGAAATTAATATGCTAATGTTTGTTAAAATATAGAAGGCTATATATCCCTAAATATTTAGTGATTAATATATGGATGTACTTTTAAGTTCCAGAAACTACACTTGATACTTTTATTCTTGTTGATCTCTTTATGGATGATATAAATTCTATTGATTTTTTTCTAATTGGAAAGTATATTTCAGATAATTGATGCCATTGGATACACAGATTCTGGATAAGAAATATGCATCTATTCTGCAATCCATGGGGTCGCTAAGAGTGGGACACAACGGAGCGACTTCACTTTCACTTTTCACTTTCATGCACTGGAGAAGGAAATGGCAACCCACTCCAGTGTTCTTGCCTGGAGAATCCCAGGGACGGGGGAGCCTGTTGGGCTGCCGGTCTATGGGGTTGCACAGAGTCGGACACTACTGAAGCGACTTAGCAGCAGCAGCATTAGATGCTTATATAATCATTGATATTCATGTAATTAAACCAGGATATTTTTTCAAGAAACCTTATTTAAAAATCGAGCTTCATCAGCCACGGGAAAAAAATTGTTCAGGAGCTGATAGAAAAATGTTCTCTGGAATACTTGGCACAGTCTTTTTCCACCTTCTAATGGTCATTTATAGTAAACTTCTATTCGCCTTTCACATCCCAGTTGAAATGATGTTCCCTGAGGTATAGATTCCCTGAACATCTCTACTTTATTTTTTTTAACTTATTTCATTTATTTATATTTTTGCTGCATTAGGTCTTCGTTGCTTTGCTTCTCTAGTTGTGGGGAGCGGGGACTCCTGTTCACGGAGGTGTGCGGGTTTCTCACTGTGGTGGTTTCTCTTGCTGTAGAGCACAGACTCTAGAGCACAGGCTTAGTGTTTCTGTTGCATGAGCTTAGTTACCCTGAGGCATGTGGAATCCTCCCGGACCAGCAGTCAAACCTGTGTCCCCTGCATCGGCAGGCATGAATCCCTATTTTAAACAAGATGAGTCCTTTATTACAATTTCCAATATATATTTGTATGAGTTGGTTAATATCTGTCTCCTTCATTAGACCAAAAGCTACAGGTACAGGAAATGTTTTACTCATTACTGTGTATAGCATGCAGGGCGGCCAGTGTCTAGAAAAGATGGATACACAATGGGCATTCCTTGAATAAATGATGAATGAATGAATATGGTAATGGTGGCTCTGGGAGAGGGCCAGGAGGAAACACGGTAGGGATAAAATTGAGATCTGCAAACAAAAAGATCTGGGTTTTGATACCAGCCCCAGCATTTATCTGTTGTTCAGTCGCTAAGTTGTGTCCAACTCTTTGGGACCTCATGAACTGCAGCATGCCAGGCTTCCCTGTCCTTCACTATCTCCTGGAATTAGCTCAGATTCATGTCCATCGAGCCAGTGATGCTATCTAACCATCGTATACTCTGTTGCCCCCTTCTCCTTTTTCCTTCAATCTTTCATCAGGGTCTTTTCCATTGAGTTGGCTCTTCACATCAGGTGGCCAAAGTACTGGAGCTTCAGCATTAGTCCTTCCAATGAATATTCTGGGATTGATTTCCTTTAGAATTGACTGGTTTGATCTCCTTACTGTCCAAGGGACTCTTAAGAGTCATCTCCAACACCACAATTCAAAAACATCAATTCTTCATTGCTCAGCCTTCTTAATGGTTGGACCATCACATCCATACATGACTACTGGAAAAACCATAGCTTTGACTATATAAACTTTTGTTGGCAAAGTGATGTCCAGTTATTACTAGTATGTTTATTTAAATTCCCCATCAGCCCTGGGATTTCTTTGGAAGGAATGATGCTAAAGCTGAAACTCCAGTACTTTGGCCACCTCATGTGAAAAGTTGACTCATTGGAAAAGACTCTGATGCTGGGAGGGATTGGGGGCAGGAGGAGAAGGGGACGACAGAGGATGAGATGGCTGGATGGCATCACTGACTCGATGGACGTGAGTGAACTCCAGGAGTTAGTGATCGACAGGGAGGCGTGGCGTGCTGCGATTCATGGGGTCACAGAGTCGGACACGATTGAGCAACTGATATGATCTGATCTGATCTATCTTTGTCCTAATATACCCTACTACCTTGAGCATCAGTGATAATATAATTAAATAATTTTTGTGAAAGAATCCAGTATTTAGTAAGTACTGAGGGAAGATTCTTAGTTTAATGTCTAAAAATCTCTGCTTTAGGGTCAAACCTGAGTTTGAATCACAGCTCTGCACTTAAGAGCTGAATGAGCTAGGAGAAGTTATTAATTATCCTTGAGATTCAGTTTCTACATCTGTAAAGTGATGATAATGCTATCAACTCAATAATTTGGAGGATTTAGGTACTATATTTTAAATAAAGTGCTTAGTCCAGAGCTTGGCACATGGTAAATTCCAATACTTCCTCTCATGAGCCACATCATTATTCTCTTAAGCACCTAAATCCTAACACATTCACTGAACAGTAAAGAGAGCAATGGTTTCAAAGAGTCTGCCTGCCTGCTCAGTTGCTCAGGCATGTTCAACTCTTTGCGACCCTATGGACTGTAGCCTGTCAGGCCTCTCTGTTCATGAGATTTTCTGGGCAAGAATACTGGAGTGGGTTGCCATTTCCTCCTCCAGGGGATCTTCCTGAGCCAGGGATCAAACCTGGGTTTCCTGCGCTTCCTACATTGCAGGCAGATTCTTTATTGCTGAACCACTGGGAAAGCCTTTCAAAGAATACTGTTATCCATTAAAACATGCATCCTAGAGGAATTAATATTAAAAAGTGAAACGACCAGGTGACAGCACATGATTTAAGTGTGCAGTAACAAGTGGGAGTTACAGAACAGTTAAGGATTGCTTTTGGAATCAAAATTTCTAGGTTCAAACCCAAGCTCTTTTATTAAATGATCATGTTTTTAAACTACTCCAAGCCTGAATTTCCTCTCTTGGAGATATAAACAGTATCAATACATAGAGATTTTATAAAGACTAAATGAGCCAGTGAATCAAAAGTACTTAGTACAGTGTGTAGTCCAGTATAAGAACTGACAAAAACTGCCTCATATATATAGAAGGGAGTGAATCCATTCAAGGCCATCTGAATTCACAATAGCTCTGGGCTAGAGACTATGTTCTCTTCCTTATTGGGAAAGAAAGATGCTCAGAACAATACTGCCTTTTCAATGAATTATAGCTGCATAGCATCTAGTAAGTCAAGCAATTATAACAAAAAGATTTATGAATTGTTCTACGTCACAATCCATGGAAAAAGCCAATAAAGTATCTGGGAGCTAAGGAAGTGAGAAAGAATGAAATTGGTGTGAAATGTTGGAAACAGAAATGAGGAAAGGTGGTGACATAATTTAAAAGCTAACCTAGTGAAAAATTAGTTATAAATGTGTATCCTTATGATAATTTCAAGTAGGAAATAAATGCTTTGATATTTTGAAGACTTTATCTGAAATTCAGTATCACCACCCATATGGCATATAAAAGTAAGTTTGAAAATACATTATGTGTGTAAATACAAAAAACAAAAACAAAAACACCAAAATCCTGAATTGAACTTTCACCAAATCCTAAAGTTAGACATTCTACTAACTAAAATGTAGTTTGGGAGCCAACTCTAAGGTTCTTTGGATTTTGTTTGTTTTCCTCATAACTGAAGACAAGCTCAGAATCTGAATCTGGAATATCTCAGATTGAATCTCAAATCCAACATCTTACTAGGCAAGTAACTTAAAATTCCCTGAGCTTCATTTATCCCAGTTATAAAATATATAAGGTAAACAGTACCTATTTCATGTGACTGCTATAAGGATTAGCTGAGCTATACATTTAAAGTATTTGGAACAGGGCCTGGAACATAGTAACAGCTGAATTAATGTTAGGTGTTATTATTAATTCTAAATTTTATTATTGCTTAAGTACAATGAAAAGTTCTAAAAGAAGCAAAAAAGTCTAAATATTTCAAATAAGCATCAGAAAAAATTTTATTTCACATGTTTTGCTTAAACGTTGCTAAAGAAATATTATAGAACTCAAATAGTATTACAACCACAATCCCCAATCTTCCTACTCCAATAATTATTTTTAGGCTTAATTTTATTTTTAATTTTGTTTATTTGAGTCAAAATTATTTAGCTATGGCATTTCTGTATAATGACACATACTTGTATACAAATAAAACAACCAAAAGTTATAAATAAAATTTTGCCACTATTGACTTTCTCTTGATAGCTTGTGTGGCAGAGATTGCTAACTAATCACCAAAGTGTCTGCCTAGTCCTCACTGTCACACAGCTAGATCTCTATCTCTCAGCCTCATGTACAGTTTATTGTGGTCATGTGACTACTCTAGCCAATGGGATATAAGCAGAAGTGACAGGTTCCTCTGGGAAATCTGGATCTTAAAATCTTCCACAGTCTTTCTTTCTGACAAGTCATCATTTCTGTGTCCATTTTCTATTATTTGCGACAGGGCTATTTCCTACATTCTTCTGCATTATATGTGGTACTTTCCTTTAGTATGTATGGATTTTGAAAAGGGTAGTAGTGATAGGTAAGAGGGGTTTTTTGGGGGGAGTCGGGGGGGAGGGTCAGGAAAAGCAAAGGGAGAACTTCTCAGAAGACAGTGAGAGCAATAACCAAGGTGGTAAAGAAAGCTTGACCACATTCAACCTGGTTTTGAGTGTGGTCACTGAGTCACGAAAGTGTTGCACAAATTTATGTACTATGCTATGGCAACATAGTCAGATCTACAACAGTGAAAAAACACATCTTCAGTGATAGCCACTCACACTTACTTTTTACCATCCTCCCATGCACTTGATACACTCCTTGCCAATGATGGCATCAATCCCAGCAGTATCCCAGTCATCGCCAGGGCTTGGGTTATCAGCCAAGCACATCTCAGTTTCAGGTTGAAACCACAGACTTTTCACTGGGTCTCCCAGGTGCTCTGTAATATGCAGCGTATTCACATTCCCTCAGATAGCCGGAGAGGCACAGTGTTTTCACAGACCCCAGACAGACACTGGTAGTTACACACTGAAAATGGAAGAGCCTCTTTAGCATGGCTAAATGCTAATGCTATCCTCACAAGGCTGAATGGAGCAAAATCCCTTCTACCAGCTAACAGGAACAGCTGTTTTGGTCTGTTTTTTTTTTTGAGCAAGATATAGTTTAACATTGTATTAAACCACGAGTTTGGGGTTCTTCTCTATTACAACAGCTAGCATTATCTATCTAATACAATTAGCTTTTCTTGATGTTTATGGTTTCAATAAGTTAGAATCACCAGGAAAAAAAAAATACCCTATTAATTCTAAAACAAAACCCACTATTATATTGCCTAAATGTTCCACAGTAATTACATATGAATTTATGGTAGAAATTAAAATCTTAATCTTATAGTTTTATACTATCATTCATCCAGAAGATATTTTTAAGAAAATGATATATACAAATAAAAAGTATGAATTTAATAAATTCTCAGGTTTTGTTGTTGTTGTTGTTGTTCAGTTTAATTAAACAATGGGTCTAGCTACATCTTTTGTATTTTTATAACTTAAACTGCTTCAAATGTGAGTCTCAGTCAATAATTCTAGACTCCTCTATACTTAGCAAACAAAGAATTCAAAAGGATCACCAGACTCCAACCCAAGACTGCAAGAACATCTGGACTGGTGATGTATTTTTCCAATTACTGCTTTCAGTGTTCGCTGTCTATGAACACATTGAAGCCATTTAGGATTTATTATTCTGGTAAATGAGCAGACTGTTCATACACATTAAATTCCTGTTCCTGTGTAGATTGTAAAATGCAATACCTTTATCTACTTCATGCTGGAATTAAAAATCCATATCACAAATGCTTAGAAAATAAAGCATTATCCTTTCCTGGAAAATGCAAATGAGAATGAGCAAATGTATTATCAGAAAAGTATTGATTATATCCACTATTTTTCTAAGTAGTATAGCTAAGATTAATACATTCTGAAATATATGCCTGTAATGTATGTCCCTTAACATTTAAGCTAAAGGAGTTAGAGAAGGCAAAGGAACCAGGACCTAGTGGAAGAATGAGGAAAGTATTGGTCTATGAGTTAAGAGTCAAGAAAATAAATTGGTGGTAGAGTTCTCAGAGTGAATAAATAGGTTTTAATTAAGATTAGAAGGTCATTCTTCTAAGTTTCCTGTTTCATATGTTTGTCATCATGTTGTGACAAGATGTTATGTTATTAATTTTTTTAATTTAATATTTCCACTATGATGATTAATATTAGCATTAAACAGACATGCCATCTCTCTGAAAAGCATTCTTTCAGATGAGTTTGGCAGCAATTGAAGAATAACTCAAATGACAGAAAGGAAAGAACCACAGACAACTATGGCCTTAATTTACAGAAAAGATACCTGCCTAATTAGGTTTGTGCCAGTGAGAAGGAAAAGGGAATTAAGTAAATCCAGAAGATTTTTCCAATTAACAACAATCAAATGTTTGGGTCAAACTGAATTTGAGATGTTCATGCAGGGAACCTAACAGCAAAAATAACAGTGACAATGAAATGCGTTTATACTGGCATTGTGTAAAAGGAATTTTGTGCTCTACTCTAGACTACCCTATGAGTATGGGTGCCAGGAATAACTTACCTGAAGTGGATATACCATTATCCTGAGGTTGAAAATTTAGTCTGCCTTCAAAGTCTTTTCAGTATTAAAAAAATAAATTATAACAACAAGTCTTTTCAATAATACTTATGGCTTCTTCTATGTTAGATTACTATTAGAATCAATTCTTAAAATATTCTTCTTTTTATAAAGAGAATCAAGAAAAATGGAGCTGGGAAATTTGAAGGGAAGAGATAGTGGTATGTATTAAAAAATAATAGCACTATGGAATTAGATGGTAAAGAGTCCTAAATCTTCAAAGTGAGTAAACTTTATGACAAGGAGACAGGGAAAGTAATGTTAGGAAAGGTATATTCTGATACACAAACACAGCTGAGATTCAGATTTGTGTGTGATAACTTGGACCCTGAGAAATGCATTGAAAAGAAGCTAATATGGGATCAGACATCTGTCACAAACAGAGTTTCCATTAAAACAAAGTTAATGTGGAAACAAAAGGAAAAACAGATTTTATAGTACGTTTTGTACACTCTAATTTGGTTCTAAATAGTATGTTATTTGAGGACAGAAACTGTTCTGTTTATCTCTATTCAAAGCACTTAGAACAAAGCCATTATCTGGTAAACAGCTTTATATATACATATAATCTATCTATCGATATAGCCTTATAAATAATATGTATATGTTTATATATACACATACACAATATAAGCATACACATACATATATAGTTGTAATAGTTATTTTCAGGATAATCTATCAAACTAAAATTGTTAAATCTCTAAGTATTTGCCATTAAATTATGTCAAAGGAATGATCTACTCATGTTATTAAACACAGGGCATAATGCTAGGTTAGTTATTATAAATGAACTATCCATTTACTTAGTCAAAGACTACATCTCAAAATTCCTAATGGATTTTCAAACAATAAAGCTTATCTAAATGAGGTATCATAATGTAAACATATCTCACAGAAATAAAATCTGATATAAAATTACATACAATAATACTGAAAATTAAATGCTGTGAAAAATGACCAAAGAGCTACCATGAGACAGAAAAGACTGCTGCTTTTTTTTCTTTTAAATTACTAACATGCGACCCCCAAGCAGCTGAAAGCTCTGTCAAGTTCACAAAATTATTTGAAGAATTAAATTCCAGACAGAGGTTCTCCAAGGACTGTAGACTAATGGCTGCTTTCACCCTGGTGTCCGGTATCAAAGGAGCCATTTACTTCGGAGGAGTGTGCTCATCAGCTGCCTAAAGAGGCTGGGGGCACTTAACTGAGCTCAAACTAGGGAGAATTACGGGATTTATTTCCCATGAACACAACTTGATTAAAGTGACTCATCTGAAATGTGCAAAAAGATAGGGGGAGCTTCTAAATAAGTGTTATTAAGGTTCAGGAACAGGATTAAAATCAATGGCTTCAATTAGGTAGGGTGGTGGTGGATGGAGAGACAAGGAGAAAATTACAATGACACATGAGATTTTGGGAAGCAATCTACAGAGAAACAATGAAGACAAAAGCCTTAGGGAGATTCAACCTCCTGTCTTCCTCTCACACACAAATGTACACAGAGTCATAATTCTTCCTTCTAAACCAGTCTAATGAATTCATAGGTACATGTAGAAAATTGATTGCAGACAGAATCGTTTTCCCACTGAAGACTGTGAAGTTGGCAAACATCTTGGAAATCTATCCATCCCACCTCTTTCACTTACCCCACTTACACAGCGCTCAGTGTTTTTACACTACTTCCAGCTTCTTACAGCCCATAAAAGCTCTTTTTTTGTTGTTTTTTTCCCACATGCTGGACCATTCATTAACAATTTCTGTCATGAAAACCTACTACTCAGTTATCTTCAGGCTTTACTATATGACAGTCAACACGTGGAAAGTGAAAGTGTTAGGCACTCAGTTGTGTCCGACTCTGCGACCCCATGGACTGTAGTTCACCAGGCTCCTTTGTCCATGGAATTCTACATGCAAGAATCATGGAGTGGGTGGCCATTTCCTTCTCCAGGGCATCTTCCTGACCCAGGAATAGAATCTGGGTCTCCTGTATTGCAGGAAGATTGTTTACCATCTGAGCAGCCAATATTATGAACTAAATCAAAACGAGAAGATAATGACCATATCAACGCAAAAAGCATGTATTGAGTACCCAGTTCTCACGAGACAACACACCAAGGCTGTGGGAATTAAAAGATGAAGTCTTATCCTTGCAAACATGTAATATTGATCAAGAGAATAAAAGGAAGAATGTGGCCAATACTATAACAGATATAGAAGACAGAAAGCCAGACAGATTTTGACAAAGAACATCATGGAAAGTTTCATGGAGGAGAGGACAGTTAAGAGGATGCTTATATTACTTAAGCACACACACAAAAAGAATAATGTGAGGCTTTAAAGTGATAGGTGAATCCTGGTTAAGGTCATAAATAGCCTGAACAATATGCCTGGTGTTTTCTCCATTTGTTTGTAAACAGAGAGTTCAGATACCAGATGATTCAGTTAAAGTCTGGACACCTCACAGTACATATATATATATATATATCTCAAACATATGCTACATATACTTCTTGCTTTTATTTTTTGTCTTCAGCCCAACCCTGCTGTCATAAAAGGCAGCTTACATTGCACCCATGGAATAAGTGAAGTCACTCAGTCGTATCCGACTCTTTGCGACCCCATGGACTGTAGCCCAACAGGCTCCTCTGTCCATGGGATTCTCCAGGCAAGAACACTGGAGAGGGTTGCCATTTCCTTCTCCAGGGGATCTTCCCAACCCAGGGATCCAACCTGGGTCTCCTGCATTGCAGGCAGACGCTTTATCCTCTGAGCCATCCATAGAATAACCTTAGTCTAAATACTCACTTCATAATTTATTAATTTCATCTCTTCTGCACTTTATCACATCCTGACTTACCATCTTTCTGAAACCCCATCTCTGATTATCACCTCTTGCAACTCTCCCATCCACTAACTTCCACTAAATGTCCCTACTTTTCTCAGAACCTCCACTTTTGCCTAGGCTAAAAGCTTCTTAGCTTTCTGTGTAGGCTACTCAACTATCTGACTGACACTACTGCCAGCACATTCGACTCACTTGTCTTTGCTCTTTGCTTTAGTTTTGCTGACAATCTGGAGATAAATCAGTCCAATTTCTTGCTCTACTCTCCCTCATGAACTGCCTTGTGCTGCTGAAAAGAATTCTCTGTTAATTGGTATCATTATAAATTTATGATCTCCACCCTCTGCTGAGTCTTCAATACTGTGTTGTATCCAAGCCCTCATCACTCTTTCTATTCAGACTCTTGAGGCTTCAACCCTCAGCAGACAAACTTATCATCTGCTTTACAGAAAACTACAGAGACCAAGGGGTGGTAACTCCTAAATTTTCAGTCCTCCCATTTTTAAATCGATCATTAATTATCATGCCGTCATGGAAAAATAGGAGTCTCTCAGAATCTCAAGGTTAATTTTACTCTTTCTCTTCTCAATCAGCACACAGCTTGATTCCCACCCATTTTATCTTCAAGCTCTTCTCTCTAGATCCTTTTGTTCTACAACCAACAAGTGCAACACTCCCTAAACCTTCCTTAAATTAATCTACTTACCTGAAGCAACCAAATAATGTCTTCTCTTCCCTGTGGGACATTGAACAGAACAAATGTGCTTTGAACATTTGTTACCAACAGAAACCGCAATTTACATTCTGTCCTGATAACTAACCTACTGTCGCTCTTAACAAACTCATCAACATTCAAGGCTGCTGAGCACTTTCAGTCCTTCTTCTCTCTGACTTGTCTATGGCATTTGTCCCTCTTTGTTCAGGCATGTCTGCCAATTTCACTCCCACCCTATCCCTTCTCATTCTACCCTACCTTAGTGAAACTTTCTTTTCCTTCTTGCTTTGTTTTTTCCCTTATTGATCATTCCCCTTCTAAATCTTCACTTCCTGGAAAATCTCCTCTGTTTTAAGAACTCTTTGTAAAAATTCAAATTTCTAAATCTCACAGAGACCACACCTCCAAGATGCAAATCCATCAGTCCTATGAATATAAACATGCTCTAGCCTGAACTGTCATTTACTCTGATTCATCTCTTTGTCCAGCCCAACAAAATAATTTGGTCAACTGCATTAACTCAAAGCAATTTTCAAAGCCTCCTACAACCTCATCCTTCCAAACCTCATCAGTAACAAGTCTTAGTGAGTCTACTTCATCAGGAGAGAGAATCTTTTCTGTGAACTACTGCAGTATATAAATTGGCTTTGTTTTTCCCATTCTAAACCACTTTCCACATTGTCCTTGAAGTTATTTTCTTCAAAAACACAAATTACATGAGGTCACTCTCTTATTACAATACTATTAATAACAAACAAATGACTGCATAATTAAGGCCAAACTTAATTGACAAATGTAAGGCAAGGTTTCATCAATCCAAGCATCTCATTGTTTTCCATAGTTATCCTCACACTTTGTCACAGACTCACAACTATGCTCAATCACAGTAATGTCTAATCTTGTGGTGCACACGGGCATTCAAAGCTGTTTCTTGAATTCATGCCTTTGGGCACTTTGCTTATTATGCTCTTCCTCTCTACTATCACTGGAGAAGGAAATGGCAACCCACCCCAGTATTCTTGCCTTGATAATTCCATGGACAGAGGAGCCTGGTGAGTAGTCCATGGGGTTGCAAAGAGTTGGACACAACTGAGTGACTAACACTCTATACCATCAAGGCTCATCATGCTGCTACTGCTAAGTCACTTCAGTCGTGTCCAACTCTGTGCGACCCCACAGACAGCAGCCCACCAGGCTCCCCCGTCCCTGGGATTCTCCAGGCAAGAACACTGGAGTGGGGTGCCATTTCCTTCTCCAATGCATGAAAGTGAAAAGTGAAAGTGAAGGTGTTCAGTCGTGTCAGACTCTTAGCGACCCCATGGACTGCAGCCTACCAGGCTCCTCCGTCCATGGGATTTTCCAGGCAAGAGTACTGGAGTGGGTTGCCATTGCCTTCTCCACAAGGCTCATCATATATATATATATATATATATATATATATATATATATATTCAAGTTGCTCAGTCATGTCCGACTCATTGCAAGTCCATGGACTATAGAGTCCATGGAATTCTCCAGGCCAGAATACTGCAGTGGGTAGCCTTTCCCTTCTCCAGGGGATCTTCCCAACCCAGGAATCAAACCCATGTCTCCCACATTGCAGGTGGATTCTTTACCAACTGAGCCACCAGGGAAGCCTGAGCATACTGGACTGGGTAGCTTATCACTTCTTGAGGGGATCTTCCCAACCCAGGAATTGAAGCAGGGTCTCCTGCATTGCAGCCAGATTCTTTACCAACTGAGCTATCAAGGAAACCAAGGCTCATCGTGACAAAGGTCTTTTGTGTAAAACCTTCCTAAATTCCTTAACATTTTAGAATGAGCAGTTTATCAGGGTATGCCACCAGTCTATGAATTTCTTGAGTGATGTTCAGTTCAGTTCAGTCACTCAGTAGAGTCTGACTCTTTGCGACCCCATGGACTGCAACACGCCAGGTCTCCCTGACCATCACCAATCCCGGAGTTTACTCAAACTCATGTCCATTGAATACTGATGTTAATATACATATTTTCCCCAGACTTGCCTGTAGGTGTCCAGGAGTCTCAGGTGGAGGCATGGGTCAGTGGCTTGCTGCAGGGTTGGGGGCACTGAGTGTAGCAGTCCATGCCTAGGACCTTTTGAAGGAGGTCATCGCCATTATCTTCATTACCTCCACCATAGTTTGGCCTCAGGTAAATAACAGGGAGGGGACACAGCCCCAGCCATCAACAGAAAATTGGATTAAAGATTTACTGAGCATGGTTCCACCCATCAGAACAAGACCTAGTTTCCCCTTCAGTCAGCTTCTCCCATCAGGAAGCTTCCATAAGCCTCTTACCCTTCTTCATCAGAGGGCAGACAGACTGAAAACCACAATCACAGAAAACTAACCAATCTGATCACATGGACCACAGCCTTGTCTAACCCAGTGAAACTATGAGCCATGCTGTGCAGGGCCACCCAAGACAGACGGCTCATGGTGGACAGTTCTTACAAAAAGTGGTCTGCTGGAGAAGGGAATAGTAAAACACTTCAGTATTCTTGCCTTGAGAACCCCATGAACAGTATGAAAAGGCAAAAATATAGGACACTGAAAGACGAACTCCCCAGGTCAGTAGGTGCCCAATATGCTACCGGAGATCAGTGGAGAAATAACTCCAGAAAGAATGAAGAGATGGAGCCAAAGCAAAAACAACGCCCAGGTATGGATGTGACTGGTGATGCAAGTAAGTCCGATGCTGTAAAGAGCAATATTGCATAGGAACCTGGAATGTCAGGTCTTTGAATCAAGGCAAATTGGCAGTGGTCAAACAGGAGATGGCAAGAGTGAATGTCAACATTCTAGGAATCAGTGAACTAAAACAGACAGGAATGGGTAAATTTAACTCAGATGACCATTATATCTACTACCGTGGGCAAGAAGCCCTTAGAAGAAATGGAGTAGCCATCATAGTCAACAAAGAGTCCAACATGCAGCATTCAGATGCAATCTCAAAAAAACAGAATGATTTCTGTTCATTTCCAAGGCAAACCATTCAATATCACAGCAATCCAAGTCTATGCTCCAACCAGTAATGCTGAAGAAGCTAAATGTGAACGGTTCTCTGAAGACCTACAAGACCTTCTAGAACTAACATCTAAAAAAGATGTCTTTTTCATTATAGGGGACTGGAATGCAAAAGTAGGAAGTCAAGAGATATCTGGATTAACAGGCAAATTTGCCCTTGGAGTATGGAAAGAACAGGGCAAAGGCTCATAGAGGTTACCCAAGAGAACGCACTGGTCATAGCAAATACCCTCTTCCAACAATACAAGAGAAGACTCTACACATGGACATCACCAGATGGTTAACAGCGAATTCAGACTGATTATATTCTTTGCAGCCAAAGATGGAGAAGCTCTATATAATCAGCAAAAAGAAGACCAGGAGCTGACTGTGGCTCAGATCACGAACTCCTTATTGCCAAATTCAGACTTAAATTGAAGAAAGTAGGGAAAACCACTAGACCATTCGAGTATGACCTAAACTAAACCTCTATACAGTGGAAGTGAGAAATAGATTCAAAGGATTAGATTTGATAAACAGAGTGCTTGAAGAACTATGGACAGAGGTTCATGACATTGTAGAGGAGGCAGGGATCAAGACCATCCCCAAGAAAAAGAAGTGCAAAAAGGCAAAATGGTTTTCTGAGGAGGCCTTACAAATAGCTGAAAAAAGACGAGAAGCAGAAGACAAAGGAGAAAAGAAAAGATATACCCATTTGAATACAGAGTTCCAAAGAATAGCAAGGACAGATGAGAAAGCCCTCCTCAGTGATCAGTGCAAAGAAATAGAGGAAAACAATAGAATGGGAAAGACTAGAAATCTCTTTGAGAAAATTAGAGATACCAAAGGAACATTTCATGCAAAGATGGGCACAATAAAGGACAGAAATGGTATGGACCTAACAGAAGAAGATATGAAGAAGAGGTGACAAGAATACACAAAAGAACTATACAGAAAAGATCTTCATGACCCAGATAATCACGATGCTGTGATCACTCACCTAGAGCCAGACATTCTGGAATGCCAAGTCAAGTGGACCTTATGAAGCATCACTATGAACAAAGCTAGTGGAGGTGATGGAATTCCCTTTGAGCTATTGTTTCAAATACTAAAAGATGATGCCGTGAAAGTGCTGCACTCAATATGACAGCAAGTTTGGAAAACTCAGCAGTGGCCACAGGACAATCCCAAAGAAAGGCAATGCCAAAGAATGCTCAAACTACCGTACAGTTGCACTCATCTCACACGCTAGCAAAGTAATGCTCAAAATTCTCCAAGCCAGGCTTCAACAGTATGTGAACCGTGAACTTCCAGATGTTCAAGCTGAATTTAGAAAAGGCAGAAGAACCGGAGATCAAATTGCCAACACCTGTTGGATTATCAAAAAGCAAGAGCATTCTAGAAAAACATCTATTTCTGCTTTATTGACTATGCCAAAACCTTCGACTGTGTGGATCACCCCAAACTATGGGAAATTCTTCAAGAGATGGAAATACGAGACCACTTGACCTGCCTCTTGAGAAACCTGTATGAAGGTCAGGAAGCAACAGTTAGAACTGGACATGGAACAACAGAATGTTTCCAAAGAGGAAAAGGAGTACATCAAGGCTGTATATTGTCATCCTGCTTATTTAACTTATATGCAGAGTACATCATGAGAAACGCTGGGGTGGATGAAGCACACACTGGAATCAAGATTGCCAGGAGAAATACCAATAACCTCAGATATGCAGATGACACCACCCTTATGGCAGGATGCGAAGAAGAACTAAAGAGCCTTTTGTGAAAGATGATAGTGAAACAGTTGGCTTAAAACTCAACATCCAAAGAAGTAAGATTATGGCATCTGGTCCCATCAGTTCTTGTCAAATAGATTGGGAAACAATGGAAACAGTGACAGACTTTAGTTTGGGGGCTCCAAAATCACTGCAGATGGTGATTGCAGCCATGAAATTAAAAGATGCTTTTTCCTTGAAAGAAAAATTATGACCAACCTAGACAGCACATTAAAAAGCAGAGACATTACTTTGCTAACAAAGGTTGATCTAGTCAAAGCTATGATTTTTCTAGTAGTCATGTATGGATTGAGAGTTGGACTATAAAGAAAACTGAGCACCAAAGAATTGATGCTTTTGAACTGTGGTGTTGGACGAGACTCTTGAGAGTCCCTTGGACTGCAAGGAGATCCAACCAGTCCATCCCAAAGGAAATCAGTCCTGAATATTCATTGGAAGGAAAGATGTTGAAGCTGAAACTCCAATACTTTGGCCACCTGATGTGAACTGACTGATTTGAGAAGATCCTAAGGCTAGGAAAGATTGAAGGCAGGAGGACAAGCGGATGACAGAGGATGAGATGGTTGGATGGCATCACTGACTTGATGGACATGAGTTTGAGTAAACTCTAGGAGTTGGTGATGGACTGGGAGGCCTGGTGTTCTGCAGTCCATAGAATCACAGAGTTGGACACAACTGAGAGACTGAACTGAACTAAACTATCTTTATCATATCTTGTTTTCCCAATTCTCCTACTGAGAACTTCTTGGAACTCCAGCATGTATAAACTTTTTGTCTCTTGAGTAATAAATACATGTAGTCACAGAAGTATAATTCAAGAAAAAAATGGAGAAGAAACATTCTTTGGCCTTATTGAGAATATATTCTCAACAAGAGAGAATATATTCTAGAGAAATCTAACCCTTTATAATTAAATTCCTTTTTTCTATCACTCCAAATGGAATGGCTTCTATGTTATAAGAAAGATTGGAATCTGTGTGGTTTGTTTTATGGGAGGTGGTGTGCCTTACCTGTGTGACTTTTCATGCAAAGATACACTGATAAGCAGAGGCTTTCACAACACAGTCAGACCTCATGGAATACAACTTGATAGATCAGTCCAGAGAGACCCACTGCAGCAATAGCTCTTAGAATGAGGGCCTGCCTGCTGCTATAATCAAGCCTCTCTCCTGAGGAGGCAGACTATTGTCTGTTAAGATGGACAGATAAATTTTTTTTTTCAGCAATGCCTTTCTTTGAGAGCTATTTAAAAAGCCAGAGTTTGTTCATTATATGTGAAAGTTTATAATATTACCCAACTGACAGGTTAAAACCGGCATTATACTATAGATACATGGTTAATAAAGAGAGAAGTAAATTGGGAAACCTTTAATGAGCAAAACCAAAATAAGCCAAATGGCTCAAATATGTTAAGTTTTACATTCTGACGAGCTGGAAAAAAAAAAAAGAGTTTCTGTTCAATAGGGAGGTACCAGTAAATATGAAATAAAATAGGGTCACAGGAAAAAAGGCCTGGGAAACTGACATTAAAAAAAAAAAAATGCCTGTGAAAGTGATACAAAGCCCAAGAACTGGTGGGAAAGGGGTCACGTGACACAGATGGAGTCATGTGATATAAAGGGGGGTGGGTCACAATATTTTTTGCCTTCATTGAATTTATGAAGGAAAAAAAGCCATAAAGTTGTGAAATGTGGAATAACAGCACAATTTAAACATAGTTCAAAAGACTGATGAAATACGGCATATGACTTCATTATTAATGATGAAATAAACGTGTGCAAACAGTAACTGCTATCAGATCAGATCAGTCGCTCAGTCGTGTCCAACTCTTTGAGACCCCATGAATCGAAGCACGCCAGGCCTCCCTGTCCATCACCAACTCCCGGAGTTCACTCAGACTCACGTCCATTGAGTCAGTGATGCCATCCAGCCATCTCATCCTCTGCCGTCCCCTTCTCCTCCTGTCCCCAATCCCTCCCTGCATCAGAGTCTTTTCCAATGAGGTGGCCAAAGTACTGGAGTTTCAGCTTTAGCATCATTCCTTCCAAAGAAATCCCAGGGCTGATCTCCTTCAGAATGCTATAGGAATTCATGGAAGGAGAAAGGTTCTTCCTTTGGGATTTTGAAAGAAGGTCTTTTAGATTATGTATTTTGAAAGATAAAGGTATTTTTATTTGACCTCAAGAAAGATTCGGAGTTGTATGTATCTGGCACTGAAGTCTTGTGTAATTACAAACAGCTTGGTTTACACTGTTTTATTATGAATTTCAAAACTGTATTTGCTCTGTGGGTAATCACTTCCACCACGAACTTGAAGTAAAGCAGTTAAAAAGTTCTGTTAGTCAGTGTTAGGGAAATTAAATAAATAGTCTTGTTTAGGCTTCAGAGATAAAGCAGAGCAGGCCTCTGACCTTGCTTCTGACCTACCTGGACATTGCCCTGACTGCTGCTGTGGGCGCCAGTCACACTTGCTCTATGTGTGAAAAAATGAAAGTGAGTTACTCAGTAGTGTCCAACTCTTTGGGACCCCATGGACTGCAGCCTACCAGACTCCTCCATCCATGGGATTTTCCAGGCAAGAGTACTGGAGAGGGTTACCATTTCCTTCTCCAGGGGAATCTTCCTGAGCCAGGGATCAAACCCAGGTCTCCTGCATTGCAGGCAGAAGCTTTACCATCTGAGCCACCAGGGAAACCACTAGAGAGTGTAGGAAGAGAAACACAATAGGGAGCAGGTCTTGGAATTTAAGACCCTGGAGGAGGGCTGACCAACCACTCCAGGGACTTAAGTCTTAGCAACATTCCAAGATTTGCAGAGCAAAGCAATCAGCATTGTAAAAAATTAACATAATATTAGAGCTGCAGTCTTGCTCACAGATAGATGATGATATCAGTTTTGCTTCCTGGGATGCTAAAGGGGAACCCCTAACTGAAATCTTTTAAGTCTCACCCACTGAGCTGACAGGCTGCCTGGGACCTTTTTCCAACTGGGACTCCAGATGTGCTGTGAAAAGGGACTTGCCAGCCCTGTTTAGGAGAAGGCAATGGCACCCCACTCCAGTACTCTCGCCTGGAAAATCCCATGGATGGAGGAGCCTGGTGGGCTGCAGTCCATGGGGTCACTAAGAGTCAGACATGACTAAGCAACTTCACTTTCACTTTTCCTTTCATGCATTGGAGAAGGAAATGGCAACCCACTCCAGTGTTCTTGCCTGGAGAATCCCAGGGACGGAGGAGCCTGGTGGGCTGCCGTCTTGGGGTCGCACAGAGTCAGACACGACTGAAGTGACTTAGCAGCAGCAGCCCTGTTTAAGTCTGGATGTTGGTCAAAACCCAATTTGGTGATGTATTCTCTACTCTTTCTACTTCTCCCTCTCTCTTTTTTAATGTTAGTATATTGAAAGTAAGCTAGATAATTCTGTAATAAATATTTACATTATTTATTTGTATGTAACATGTGGCTTATTTTGTTAACAAATCCTTCGAACCTGAGACGAAAGTGCAAACTTTTGGCAAAAATAGAGATTTTTTTTTTTTTTTCCCTATGTGAATGAAGATAGACCTGAAGAGAGAGAGTAGGATTTTCTGGCAGTGTCATTATTGAAGAAAAAAATGACATATCAAAGTTAAAATGCAGAATTACAAATGATTCTGAAATAGACAATGCAAAGAATGGGACAATCTCCATTTCTCTGCCATTTGAAGGGCACTAGACATCGACCCTCAGGAGAGCACTGTGGATGGGACAGAAACTCTACTGCTGACTGCTATCTTCTCTAGCCAGGAATAATCCTGTCACTGTGGGGCCCACTAGTACTCTGCTGGTTGCCAGCTTTGAGATAAGCATTTCATCCTATTCTCTGCTCTGGAGGCAGAGGCAACACTCTTAAGGCTTTGCGCTGAAACCAACACAACCAGGGATCTCTGAAGTCATCCACTGGCTGCTTATTGCATGATTAAGCCTGTAGTTCTTCACCATGGGTAGGTATTAGAATCAGCTGAAGAGCTTTTAAAAAAGACTGATGTCTCAGCACTGCTTCAAAAAAGTAAAGCATAATCTCTGGTGATGGGCTTAGGCATTGCTATACCTAGGTGATTCTAGCATGCACTAGGCTTATTAAATACTATATTAGACTGGTGCTTCTCAAACTTTAATGCAATATGAATGACCTGGAAATCTTGTTAAAATTCAAATTCTGACTCAGTAAGTCTAGGGTAAAAAACTGAGATTCTGCATTTCAAGTAAGCTCCCAAGTGATGCTGATGCTACTGGTCTGAGATCATTTCAATCTTCAAATCTTTTGTACTTCCTTTTAGAAAAATCAGCAAAATTATGCCCGAATTATTTTAAAAAATCCTGAACCGCCCCCCACCCCAACCTTAAGACATTCTGGTTTTCTTCCTGAGGTGTGTTCTATATATATATATATATATATGCAGAATTAAAAAAAAAATCATATGATACTGGCACTATTGTGCAAGCTTAGTTTATGTATTAGAAACCCCTGCCCCAAGGTATTCAAGGGAAATAGCACATACAACAAAAATAAGCTTGGTAAGGGCACTCTCTCAGTGGAAGCAATGCTCTTTGCAATGCATCATGAATGACTGATGGCAGCTGGGCCAGTGTAAGAGCAGAATTACTGAACTCAGTCAGGGCTACTTTTACCTAGAGTATTTCAAATATCATCCTTATCATCAAAGCAGCCCTACTGGTTCAGTGGATTAGATGGAAAGTGTTGCTCCTCAGAGGAGACCCCCACAGCTAATCTCCCAGAGAGAAGTCATTCTTAACACGCTTCTATTTCTTCCATAATAGAAGATATTATAATAAGTAGCTGAGTTGGCCACCCAAAAAAGAATATTCTTAAAAGGTAGTTTTTAGGCTAATGAATAATTTTATACTCCACTTAAGAGAAGTTATCAAATAAGACAAAGGATTTAGTTAAAAGAGAACTTTTGGTTTAGTTAAAAGAGAAAAAGGAAGAAAAATGTCAAAAGCTATCCTAAAGCAAGAATAACAAGGAAGCTCATGCTAAAAAAAAAGCTGATGAGCTTTGTTTTTCCCTTTGACAGTGGCGATAAAATGCAAATTGTTGTTTAGTACCTAAATCACATCTGCCTCTTTTGCTACCCTATGAACTCTAGACTGCCCGGCTCCTCTGCCTATGGCATTTCCCAGGCAAGAATACTGGAGTGGGTTGCCATTTCCTCCTCCAGGGAACCTTTCCAATCCAGTCTCCTGCTCTGCAGTCTTCCGAGTCCGAGTCTCCTGCACTGCAGGAGCCAAAAGGCAAACTCTAAAACATTAATAGTATGCTCTATCTGTACTTCAGGTGTATATATGTGAATACACACAGAAACAAATACACACACAACAAGGAGACAAAGCAGATTTCACTCCTTCAAGTAAGCACTGACCTTGGTATCAGAGATAAGATTATTTCTGGTTTTGTGGCTGTGGGCCTCAGTTTCCCATCTGTGAAATGAAAGAACTGGGCTGCATAATATGAGCAACTGCTTCTGGACTACTTCTTATGTCAACTACTGTGTTCCCCCTCAGCACATCACTAACCCTCTTTACACTCTGTGAGATGCAGTATGTTGCACCTGCTTTTGCAGATGAGGAAAGAGAACGCATAGAGAAATGAGGTGTATTGTTCAAGGGTAAAAGTCATAAATTAGATTTACAGTCCCTGCCCTAGGGAGGTTTCCATAGGCCACTCCTTCAGCAAACTGTATGGAATCTGTGTTCACACACTTGAAATCAGGACTGCAAGGCAAGGCTGTAGATCCCAGTGCTCGTGCACTTAACACAGACCTCTCACTCCCCCGGGGTAAACCACAACTGACCTGGATGAAATTTTCTGATCATTTCATTATAGGAGAGAGCCCATCTAAATAGAAAATGGAACATGAGAGAGAGAGAAACCAATGGATTCGGAAACATGTACCTGTCTTCAGGCCAATATTAGCAAGTACAGATAATAGGGGTTGGGAGGATTAAGGATAGGAGGTATTTAGGAAGGATAAGCTTACAAACAGAAATCCTGCTTTTAAATTTCCTTTAACCTAAGGCAATCAGATGATCTTAAGTTGGGGAGAGGGGCATCATTTAGATCCTGAAGGATAAACTTTTAACAAACAAAAAGCTTTTCTAGCATAGGGCTCAAAAACTACATGAAAGAGACAGAAAAGCTCAACGGTGAAAATTTAAAGAGTTACCAGGTTGAAAGTCTCCCAAAGAGCACACACTTTACAGTACAGCGAGGGCGATTTGGGGGATCCATCATCACCTCAAGATAACTAAACAGAAAGGATGGAGGGAAATTCTGATACAAAATCAAGAGAAGAAAATAAACTTACATCTAAAAAGACAAGTCAAGAGCATATATTTTTAGATAAATGCTCTATGAAGCAGACTATTTTTGACAACTGGCTGATTTGCTCTAAAAAATAAAAGATAGCATGGACTCAACAAACACAAAACCAAAAACCATACATACTGTACGTATTTATTTTTGTTCCATCCATATATGATAAGAAAAATATAGATAAGAAGGAAGGTTGCTAAAGAACATAAATAAACAACATACTTTCACAATTAAAACTAATTAGCAGGTTCAACTCTTGGGTTGGGAAGATCCCCTGGAAAAGGAAATGGCAAGGTACTCCAGTATTCTTGCCTGGAGAATTCCACGGACGAAGGAGCCTGGCGGGCTACAGTTCATGGGTGGTAAAGAGTCGGACATGACTGAGTGACCAGCACACAGAAATAATAAAATATGTAATCAACCTTGAAAAACAAAAATACAGGGAGGGAACTGATGGAGTAAACCATGCACAAACACAAAGGAAAAATTCTCAAAAGATTAAAAGCCGATAGGAGAGAAGGTAGGCAACGCAGTAAAAAGGCAATGAATATCGAATACATTGGCATTTTTATTTCTAATGAAAGAGAACTATCTGTATATAATAAGAAAAAATTCACAAAGATGGCAGGCTGTCTTAAAACAAAAGACAATTACAATCCATGGAGCAGAAAAGTTTACTATGATTCAGAAAAAAAGATTGCCTGCTATAGCATGGGTATAATAAATATTAAATGCCAAAGGTAAGGAAAGGCAAGAAAACATAAACATTAAATACTTCTGTTATATAAAAGTGATAAACAGCTATTAAAAAGATAAAACCTCTTAGATTCAAGCAAATACAATAAGTATACATTTAAATAAAGAAAAATTGAAAATTAAAAAAGATAAAAATAATATTAGACAATTAAAAATGTTCTCTCTGTGTGTAATATTTCATCAAGACAAAAATCCAAACTTATAAAGACTGAAGGGACAGAGTTGGATTTTCAGCTGTGTGTCTGTTGTTTTGCAAAGGTAATCTAATTTCGTAGTGTCACAAACTTTTTACATCTAATAAAACAAAATGTGCCAAAAGACTGATATACGGAAATGAGAATTTCTTGGTTCTTATTTCATGTGCTCCATGGGGCATTAGCCTTTCTTAAGCTGAATATTGACTTTAATTTATCAGACGATGAGCAATTATTTTGCCCCCACATGAGGTGGTGTTGATTTTCAGGCAAAATGTTCTGTGTTCACAGTGTCCATGTTTTTTATATCACAGCAGTGTTGGTGAATTAATTTGTATATTTCATTATTTTGCCCTTATTATTTATGAAAGTGAGTTGAAAGCATGAAAAAGGAAATGTTAATATTAGTTTTACTGTAGTCAAGATCAAGATGGCTTGCTGAAGTGGGACTATAGAAAAAAATAATAAATTACAAAATGTACAAAGAGTGAAATTCACATTTTCTGACCACAATAGGATAAACCTAAATTTAATAAGTAGAGAGCCCCTTGCATTTTAAGCACATCAACTGTGTACACAAACGTGGAGGAAGTGAGTATGCTCTGTGGTGGCCGAAATGGGAAGAAAATCTAAAAAAGAGAGGATATATGTGTACGTGTAGCTGATTCATTTTGGTGTACAGCAGGAACTAACACAACTTCTTAAAGCAGCTAAACTCCAGTAAAAATTAATTTAAAAAGAAAAAAAAAAAGTCATGAAGTGTTGGAAACAGACTTGGATAATCTCTTTAAAAGGCAATATGTAGTATGGAATATCTCTAAGAATCTTAATTTGTAGATAGAGATTTTAAGTGACCTTCATAAAAGACCGCTGACAGGTCCATAGCAGAGAAGTGGATAGCTCACTACAAATAAGAGGGATTTGTTGTTGTTCAACTGGATTTTTGATGCAGTAAACATAAATTTTTGGTATAGTTGATATTCATATGCTGAAAAACATTCAATTTAATTTTAAAATGTGCTTCATAAAAAATAAAGGCTACTTTAGAAAAGCACTGATGTACTCTAATGAGATGTGGAGTGAGTTCTTCCACTGCTGCTCCCTAGCCAAACCCTGAGTCCTCTGGGTCTCTGTTTCCTGCCAAGCTAATCCTTCCTAATGATAATACACGAAGACAGGTGGAAGTAAACCGAACATGGTAATTCTCTCAATGGTACAGAGTGTTTTCATTATATTGTTATTATTATTATTTGTCAGCGACTAACCAAGGAGATCATTTAATGGTGGGGATTTGAATATAAAGGGTACATGAACAACCATTCTTGTCCCTTGAACCTCTCAACAAATTTCGTACACTTCATTTCTAGGCCAAGAGTCTGCTTCTGAGGAAACCCACATTAAGTGGCAGGTCTAGCTGAGTTTCTAGTGCAGAAGCATTTTTACTTGTGAAAAACATCTATTTCTGCTTTATTGACTATGCCAAAGCATTTGACTGTGTGGATCACAATAAACTGTGGAAAAATCTGAAAGAGATGGGAATACCAGACCACCTGATCTGCCTCTTGAGAAATTTGTATGCAGGTCAGGAAGCAACAGTTAGAACTGGACATGGAACAACAGACTGGTTCCAAATAGGAAAAGGAGTTCGTCAAGGCTGTATATTGTCACCCTGCTTATTTAACTTCTATGCAGAGTACATCATGAGAAACGCTGGACTGGAAGAAACACAAGCTGGAATCAAGATTGCCGGGAGAAGTATCAATAACTTCAGATATGCAGATGACACCACCCTTATGGCAGAAAGTGAAGAGGAACTAAAAAGCCTCTTGATGAAAGTGAAAAAGGAGAGTTAAAAAGTTGGCTTAAAGCTCAACATTCAGAAAACCAAGATCGTGGCATCTGGTCCCACCACTCCATGGGAAATAGATGGGGAAACAGTGGAAACAGTGTCAGACTTTATTTTTCTGGGCTCCAAAATCACTGCAGATGATGACTGCAGCCATGAAATTAAAAGACGCTTATTCCTTGGAAGGAAAGTTATGACCAACCTAGATACCATATTCAAAAGCAGAGACATTACTTTGCCAACAAAGGTTCGTCTAGTTAAGGCTATGGTTTTTCCTGTGGTCATGTATGGATGAGAGAGTTGGACTGTGAAGAAGGCTGAGCACCAAAGAATTGATGCTTTTGAACTGTGGTGTTGGAGAAGACTCTTGAGAGTCCCTTGGACTTCAAGAAGATCCAACCAGTCCATTCTGAAGGAGATCAGCCCTGGGATTTCTTTGGAAGGAATGATGCTAAAGCTGAAACTCCAGTACTTTGGCCATCTCATGCGAAGAGTTGACTCACTGGAAAAGACTCTGATGCTGGGAGGGATTGGGGGCAGGAGGAGAAGGGGACAACAGGGGATGAGATGGCTGGATGGCATCACTGACTCGATGGACGTGAGTCTCAGTGGACTCTGGGAGTTGGTGATGGACAGGGAGGCCTGGCATGCTGTGATTCATGGGGTCGCAAAGAGTCGGACATGACTGAGCGACTGGTCTGATCTTGCTGAGCTTCTGATGCAGAAGCATTTTTACTTGTGTATCCCAGAGGCTGTTACACTGTAACCACTATTGCTCTCTTTGTCCTTAATACTGCTGGTTCCACTCCCACACAGATTAACAACCATCAATCTCCTGATGACACAAAATGAAAGTCCACCCACTCAACTTTCTAGGGGATCCTGGCCTGATGGGTGCAGTTGCTGTCTGGGAGAGACTACATCTGGACCCTAGCTCGAGATTTTCCAATATAGGTCTGCCAGATCCATGTTGTTCAAGGGATGTGCAACCCTAAAATGACTTCAGGTTTGCCTCCAGATAAAGAATATTAAGTGAAAGTGAAGTCGCTCAGTCGTGTCCGACTTTCATGACCCCATGGACTGCAGCCTACCAGGCTCCTCCGTCCATGCGATTTTCTAGGCAAGAGTACTAGAGTGGGGTGCCATTGCCTTCGCCTTTAAGACACTATTAATACTACACTGAATATTAGTTGGCTTAAAATGGGATGTGATATGTTTATTATTTACATAGTATCTTCACTTGTGGGGCTTCCCAGGTGGTACAGTGGTAAAGAATCTGCCTGCCATTGCAGGAGATGCAAGAGACACAGGTTCCATCCCTGGGCTGGGAATGTCTCCCAGAGAAGGGAATGGCAAAACACTCCAGTATTCTTGCCTGGAGAATTCCATGGACAGAGAAGCCTGGTGGGCCACAGTCCATGTGGTCGCAGAGTCAGACACAAGTATATGTGTAATGTATCCAGAAGTTGGACCCAGACTTAGGATACACATACTCTTTCCATTGTTCACCCTCTGCATAAAACAGTGTCTGGAGAAAAAAAGAAACAAGAGTTTAAGAAATCAGTTTTCTATTCTCAGTATTATTTCCTCCCCTTTATAATCCAGTAGATCTGGGAAAAATGGGTCATAGGTAAAGAGACACAAGCCATCTTTGGTTCCAAGAAGATAACTCTGCACCAGCTCTCTCTGCCTTTTCAGCAGAAGAAATCTTATATCACTTACTGGACAATCCCAGATCAAAGAATGTTTTAGAAAATTGATGGTTACATTAAGTGCACTTACGGACATTTGACAAGTGTTTCCTCACCAGCCCTTCATTGTCCTTCTATAATTTTCATGTTAGAGGCAAACACTAGCCTGTGTCCATATTCTCTGCCCTTTCTCCCTAGCACATAATGACAGGTCACCTTGTGAGCCTGACTCCTCTTTCCCTTCCTTGAAAATTGTAAGTGCCATTGGGTTTCAGTAACTAGCCCACCTTCTCCTCTACACTTCTGTGATATCTACCATCACTCAAGTTAACCTCTGTTCTTCTTGTAAAAGTCATATTTGCACAGTGCACAGCCTTGGAGCAGATGGCATTTTGCTGCATTGTGGTGGGCACGCCAGTATTTATCATCTGCACATTGAAGATACCTATTCACACCCCATATTCTCCATTGACTATGGAAGGAAAGGCAGTGACAAGTGTGTCTTAAACACTGTCACTAAGTAAAGTAGTAGGAATTTTACACACATCACCTGTCTTTACTACCCATCAAAGTTAAATCCCCAGGTTGGGAAGATCCCTTGAAGAAGGTAATGGCAACCCACTCCAGTATTCTTGCCTAGGAAATCCCATGGACAGAGCCTGGCGGGCTATAGACCATAGGGTTGCAAAGAGTTGGACACAACTGAGGTGACTTAGCACAGAACAAGTTTAAAAAGTAGGTATGCCATCCCTGTTTTTCAGAGGAGAGAATTGGAGCACAGAGTGTTATGCATGTAATTTTCTCAGGGTCACATAACTGCTAAGTGGTAGAATCAGAACTTAAATATAAGTCTGAAGCCTATATACTTTTCTTTTTAAATCCAAATGGCTCCTTACTCTTCACATACAATTTACAATGAAGTCAATAAATATTAAATGTCTTGATTATATTATACACATGTGGAATCCAAACAACTCTCAAGATATATAAAATTATCATCATTTGAAAGTGATTTCCTCTTGCTTTTGTTTAGGTAAACCCCACTTGCCATCCCTACAAGTGGCCTCTGCTCTAATACTTTTGTGACCAGACTCATTTTTTTTTAACTTGTTGTAGACTTCCATAAGAAATGAATGATACAGTATGAGCAATTTTATATAAGGCTTCTTTCAGTTCAGTTCAGTTCAGTTCAGTCACTCAGTCGTGTCCGACTCTTTGCGACCCCATGAATTGCAGCATGCAAGGCCTCCCTGTCCATCACCAACTCCCGAAGTTCACTCAAACTCACATCCATCGAGTCAGTGATGCCATCCAGCCATATCATCCTCTGTCATCCCATTCTCCTCCTGCCCCCAATCCCTCCCAGCATCAGGGTCTTTTCCAATGAGTCAACCCTTCGCATGAGGTGGCCAAAGTATTGGAGTTCAGGCGTCAGCATCAGTCCTTCCAGTGAACACCCAGGACTGATTTCCTTTAGAATGGGCTGGTTGGGATCTCCTTGCAGTCCAAGGGACTCTCAAGAATCTTCTCCAACACCATAGTTCAAAAGCATCAATTCTTTGGCACTCAGCTTTCTTCACAGTCCAACTCTCTCATCCATACATGACCACAGGAAAAACCATAGCCTTGACTAGATGGACCTTTGTTGGCAAGGTACTATCTCTGCTTTTCAATACGTTATCTAGGTTGGTCATAACTTTCCTTCTAAGGAGTAAGCGTCTTTTAATTTCATGGCTGCAATCACCATCTGCAGTATTTTGGAGCCCCCAAAAATAAAGTCTGATACTGTTTCCACTGTTTCTCCATCTATTTGCCATAAAGTGATGGGACCAGATGATCTTCGTGTTCTGAATGTTGAGCTTTAAGCCAACTTTTTCACTCTCCACTTTCACTTTCATCAAGAGGCTTTTTAGTTCCTCTTCACTTTGTGCCATAAGGGTGGTGTCATCTGCATATCTGAGGTGGTTGATATTTCTCCTGCCAATCTTGATTCCTGCTTGTGCTTCTTTCAGCCCAGCGTTTCTCATGATGTACTCTGCATAGAAGTTAAATAAGCAGGGTGACAATATATAGCCTTGACGTACTCCTTTTCCTATTTGGAACCAGTCTGTTGTTCCATGTCCAGTTCTAACTGTTGTTTCCTGACCTGCTTATAGGTTTCTCAAGAGGCAGGTCAGGTGGTCTGGTATTCCCATCTCTTTCAGAATTTTCCACAATTTATTGGGATCCACACAGTCAAAGGCGTTGGCATAGTCAATAAAGCAGAAATAGATGTTTTTCTGGAAGCTCTTCTTTTTTTGATGATCCAGCGGATGTTGGCAATTTGATCTCTGGTTCCTCTGCCTTTTCTAAAACCAGTTTGAACATCTGGAAGTTCATGGTTCATGTACTGCTAAAGCCTGGCTTGGAGAATTTTGAGCATTACTTTACTAGTGTGTGCTGCTGCTGCTGCTGCTGCTAAGTCACTTCAGTTGTGTCTGACTCTGTGGACCCCATAGACAGCAGCAAACCAGGCTCCCCCGTCCCTGGGATTCTCCAGGCAAGAACACTGGAGTGGGTTGCCGTTTCCTTCTCGAACACATGAAAGTTAAAAGTGAAAGTCAAGTCACTCAGTCTTATCCGACTCTTCGTGACCCCATGGACTGCAGCCTACCAGGCTCCTCCGCCCATGGGATCTTCCAGGCAAGAGTACTGGGGTGGGATGCCATTGCCTTCTCCGACTAACGTGTGAGATGAGTGCAATTGTGCGGTAGTTTGAGCATTCTTTGGCATTGCCTTTCTTTGGGATTGGAATTAAAACTGAACTTTTCCAGTCCTGTGGCCACTGCTGAGTTTTCCCAATTTGCTGGCATATTGAGTGCAGCACTTTCACAGAATCATCTTTCAGGATTTGAAATAGCTCAACTGGAATTCCATCACCTCCACTAGCTTTCTTCGTAGTCATGCTTTCTAAGGCCCACTTGACTTCACATTCCAGGATGTCTGGTTCTAGGTGAGTGATCACACCATCGTGATTATCTGGGTCATGAAGATCTTTTTTGTTCTTCTGTGTATTCTTCTGTGTATTCTTGCCACCATTTCTTAATATCTTCTGCTCCTGTTAGGTCCATACCATTTCTGTCCTTTATCGAGCCCATCTTTGCATGAAATGTTCCCTTGGTATCTCTAATTTTCTTGAAGAGATCTCTAATCTTTCCCATTCTGTTGTTTTCCTCTATTTCTTTGCATTGATCACAGAGGAAGGCTTTCTTATCTCTCCTTGCTATTCTTTGGAACTCTGCATTCAGATGCTTATATCTTTCCTTTTCTCCTTTTCTTTTCACTTCTCCTCTTTGCACAGCTATGTGTAAGGCCTCCTCAGATCACCATTTTGCTTTTTTGCATTTTTTTTCCATGGGGATGGTCTTGATCCCTGTCTCCTGTACAATGTCAGGAACCTCCATCCATAGTTCATCAGGCACTCTGCCTATCAGATCTAGTCCTTTAAATCTATTTCTCACTTCCACTGTATAATCATAAGGGATTTGATTTAGGTCATACCTGAATGGTTTAGTGGTTTTCCCTACTGTCTTCAATTTAACCTAATCTAATTGTTGATGTTTTCCACTCTGTTTCATGATTCAGAATAATATCCCATTTTATCAAGTATCAGTTTGTCCATTCTCTCATCAATGGACTTCTGATCTAGTTGTAGTTTTTGGTCTTTCTGATTGGTTTGCCTTCTTCTCAAAATCTCTATGGTACCCCCTGCTAAGCAGTACACTCTTTCTAGTCATATTTTCTGTACTATTTTTACCAGAACTTGAATGAGGTAAAAGAGATGGAGGAGAAGGGAGAGAAGAGTGGGAAGCTGGACAGGGAGAAGCAATTGCCCCATCTCTGTCCTGTAGTACACTCTGCTCTGAACAAAGCTCAGAGTCAAATCTTTAATTGCACCTAGTAAATTATTTAATCACTTATATGTATATTTACAATTATAGTAATATTTCTGAATCAGTACTTACTATGTTTTACATCTTTATTAACATATACATAATAATGTAAAAATATTTTTACATTGGGTGACGCTTTATCAATTAGAAAATACATACTAAGTGTACTTAGTATATATTTCAAATTATGATTATGCCCACTAGGGGGTATCATGTAGGTTTCTATTATGTCTTAAAGTTATAATTAATATAAATTATTCTAAAATCACATGACGATTAAGAAACTTCCATTTTCCTTTCTGAACAGCAACCATAGTCTAATAATAAAATCCCTATATTTAAATATCTTGAAAATTCTTTAAAAAGAATAATAATTTGAACACATTGTTTGAAAAGCTATGATCTGTAAAAATATTCTCTTAATTATCGCAGCTTCTTTCTTACCACAGATGAAAAAAACCTCAATACTTGAAAAAGAAAAACTTGTCAAAAAACTGTAGATAATATTTAAAGGAGCAATCACATATTTTAAGGAGAAATAAAATCAAGTACCCATCACAATGGTACAGAGCTGCAGATGATAATTAAGGAGTGTAAGACTTTGTGCCTATAGTCATAAAAAGGTATGATATTTTGCTATCCTCATTGAGCTGTACAGAATAGAACACCAGGTGAAAAATTAAAATCTCATTAAAAGACATAATGGACATAAGAGTGGGATCACAAGTTCATGATTGCACAGCATAAGAAACACTGATGCAGAGAGCCCTGGGCTCATCACAGGATAAGGAGATAATTCTAGCTAAAGCAATCACACAGGACTCAACAGCTTCTTGGTTCTGTCAAAAGCTGCCTCACAGAATACACAGTGCAAATATGTATCTCAACTTAAAGTGGAAGACAAGAGTTGAGGAGGAGAAGGTAAATAGAGTCATCTTGCCTGAGATGAAGCTCATAATTTTGTGAGTTATACCAGAACTGTCCTAGTCTCTAGCCTGTATCAGGCTGTCATGGAGTGAACATAGAGGGCACTCCAATGGCGGGTAATAGTATGTGCTTAGTAGTCAGAACAAGGTTGTCATCAGAATTTTATTTTGAAGTAGCCATGCAGTCTAAACACACTCTATCACTTCTCTGAGCCTCAGTTTCCTCATTTGTAAACACTTTCTTTAAAGAGGTCATGTGATGACTAAAATCTATAAGCTATTGTCTTAGTGGATGTTTAGAGACTGTTGTTAATGACATGTATTCTGTGTTTATGATGTGGTTGTGAAGTTTTACTCTAGGTGCCTGTAGTGAGATGCTACAAAATGATTCCCAAGGAATCATGCCTCTCTACATTCAGATCTTGTGTAGTCTCCATGCTGAAAATTCCAGTCTGCATACTGAATCTGGACTGGTCTTAAATTTTGGCTAGTAGAATATAATGAAAGTGAAAGTGAGAAAATTATGGGTTTAGGCCTCACAAGACTTACAGCTTCTGCTTTGGGATTTCTTGCTTTCTTGAGATGTCATGCAGTGAAGCTTGGGCTAGTATCCTCAGGGAAGAAAGGCCATTTTTATAGAGAGGGAAACACTGTAGGTTGACTGAAGGAGAAGGCCCAGGCTGGCCACAGTCAGGTGGGTAGTTAGCAGAAAACACATGGACATGTCTAGTCAATGCTACAGGACAAGCTGAGCCCAGCCCAGACTGCAGACACATGACCAAAGCAGTGCTGTCGTTTGAAGCTACTAACTTTGTGTGGCTTGTTACATACCAATAGTTCACTGGCATAGATGGTTCACTTTACGTTTATACTTGTATGATACCCATTATACAGGTGAGGAAATGGAGGAATACATTTTCAGACATCACACAGCTAATGCATGGCAGAGCAGGGATTCTACCAAGGCAGCCTGGCTTCACAGACACCCACGCAATCAGCCCAATAACTAGTCTCTCTGGTTTTATGTCACCTTTTTTTCCCCTAAAATATTTCAAGCCTTGGGAGGTTACTCAGTCTTTTCATGAATCTTTACAGACATTGATCCAAATCCTTTCTTCCCTTGGGCTTAGAGAAGGCCTAATCATGCAAAGGGCTGGATAGAAGACTTTTATAGATAAAGAGAGAGAGAGAGAGATACAGATAAACTATAAATTTGAAACTAGGTAATGAGTAAGAAGGAGAAGGAAATGGCACCCCACTCCAGTACTCTTGCCTGGAAAATCCCATGGGCGGAGGAGCCTGGTGGGCTGCAATCCATGGGGTCTCGAAGAGTCGGACACGACTGAGTGACTTCACTTTCACTTTTCACTTTCATGCATTGGAGAAGGAAATGGCAACCCACTCCAGTGTTCTTGCCTGGAGAATCCTAGGGACGGGGGAGACTAGTGGGTTGCCATCTTTGGGATCGCACAGAGTCAGACATGACTGAAGTGACTTAGCAGCAATGAGTAAGAAAAGGCATACCCTAAATGGGAGGCTGACATGAGTACACATTTAAGGGCTATTTACTAGATTTTGACTATCTAGCATCCACTTCATTCTCTTTTTCCAATATAACTTCAATTTTCTTTTTGGGATTTCTTGTCAGCAACCGGAAAATGCACAGAACTGATAACCAGCTCTCCTGCCTTCTCTATCAGACAAAGAGACATTGCTCAGGCTAATATAAAAATGTAAACTTCTTCCTAGAATTTGAGTTGCAGGGCAGAATGAGGACAAGAATATAAGCAATAACTAAGCCCACTTACACTGCATGAGTGAAACTGTGAAGGAATCCCAGCCATCAGGATATCTGGTTTAATGCCAATTGTATCAGCTTCCTCTATAATCATGAGATCTATCTCAGCCCCAGGTGGGTATCTCAAATTAACCTTCTCTTTCCTCTCTCTTTCATATTCATTCTCATTTTCTCTCTCCCTCTCTCTCTAAGCTAGCAATCAAAGAAATGAAATTAATAAATTCAGCAGAATATTGTTTTAAAAAACCTCTGATAATCCTAGACAGCAGCAACTTGGATCTAAATCTGCACATCCAATAGGTTAACAATTTATTGTATAGAAACGTTCCACGGAACATGCTATTCATGAAACCCTATGATGCTCTGAAGTATCCAGAACTTTTTGATAACAAATGAAGTGTTCATGCTGTCACTTCAGCTGTGTCTGACTCTGTGTGACCCTGTAGATTGTAGCCCGCCAGGCTCCTCTGTCAATGGGATTCTCCAGGCAAGAATACTGGAGTGTTGTCATAGCCTCCTCCAGGGGAACCTCCTGACCCACGGACTGAACCCGCGTTTCTTACTTCTCCTGCATTGGCAGCAGGTTCTTTACCACTAGTGCCATCTGGGAAGCCCGATTACAAATGAAACTGTATCACAAATCACAAGAGTAGCACGATCCTAACAAAATTTGGTAGGAGAACATCACTACAACAAAAGCAAAACCTACTGCATATCAATCTCACTTATAAACACAGAACAAAATATCCTTAATAAAATATCATAAAAACATTACAAAATTTGGTTTATTCACAGAATGCAGGGAAGATTTAAAATTAGGAAATTGATTACTATAATATCACATTGAAAGGTCAAATAAAAGACAAACACCTGATATTTTCAATAGTGTTCCTTAGGAAAAGAAATATTTACAGTAAAGTGGTTATCTTTTATAATAAAAAAAGCATACTTAAAAAAAAATTCAGTTAACTAAAAGTACTATTTAATTTCTTAACATGAGAAGCAATAAGTATCTAAAATCAAAAGGCAACATTACACTCAAGGACACCATTTTCCAAATTGAGTCTACCAACTTTAACATACCCTGGCCATTAAAAATTTCTATTTCAAGAGATATGGCATTATTGATTTTAACAAATGACATTTTATAGCAGTTCTTTTTATATTATTTAACATCAAATGTGTTTGTTCATGTCCCAAAAGGCATATAGATTTAATTAGGTCTGAAATGTATTGTTTCTTTCTTAATGACTGTATTTCACTGACTATATTTCAATGACTTTCTTCACTGAGCCAGTTTGGGCACTAGTTTTCCCCCAAACATTATTGAAACAAATTTCATAATAAAGTTATCTCTATTAAATTCAGGAAAAGAAAACAATGCCCAGTTTATGTAATTATTACAATTTTAGCTGATCTAATAGAAATAAAAAATTGGGAAATAAAGAATATTGTAAAAGATAGATAATATGTATAACAATATTTTCATGAAACAATTGTCTAATAGAAACATAAGAACATCAATCAAAAAGCTATTTGGAGTAAAATACAAGTTTTGTAACAAACAGGTGTTATAAAGGCTGGGAAGGCTGGATGTTATAAAAACCTATCAGTTTAATACAACATCAAAAAGGAAATTCTGAGAGAAACATACAAAAATTCATCAGCAAAAATAAAGGGGATAAATTTTCCCAGATAATTTTTTAAATTCTGAGAAACCTATTACAGATATTTGTTAACTATTATAAAAATATAAAAATACACAGCTTTGTTAACACAGGACAAAATGTCAAAAGACAGAATAGAAAAAATACAGGTTCAGAATGTTAAATAATTAAATGTATGATAAAAATGGCATTTCAAATAAAAAACAAAAGGATGACTTATTCAATAAATTGGGTTAGAACAATTTAAGAAAGAGCTCTACATTATACCTAGACATAGATAAATTTCAAAAGAATTCAAGATCAAAAAGACAGAGTGAATAAAAGAACTAGAGAAATATGTAGTTAAATATTAATTCTTGGAGTTGAGTTTGTCTTTCTAAGCATAGATACAAAAAAAATTTCAAATCAAAAGAATACTGGTTCAGAATCCATAAAAGTGAAAATTCCCTGTATGATAAGAACAAACTATAAGAAAACTGGAATGTCTTTATCATAAAATAGCTTCATAAGCCAAGAAGGAAAAGGTAAACTCTACATTTTAGGAATCAGTGAACTTAAATGGACTGGAATGGGTGAATTTAACTCAGATGACCATTATATCTACTACTATGGGCAAGAATCCTTTAGAAGAAATGGAGTAATCATCATAGTCAACAAAAGAGTCTGAAATGCAGTACTTGGATGCAATCTCAAAAACAACAGAATGGTATCTGTTCATTCCCAAGGCAAACATTCAAAATCACAGTAATCCAAGTCTATGCCTCAGTATGCTGAAGAAGCTGAAGTTGAACAGTTCTATGAAGACCTACAAGACCTTTTTGAAATAAAACCCCCCAAAGATGTCCTTTTCATTATAGGATAAGGGAATGCAAAAGTAGGAAGTCAAGAAACACCTGGAGTAACGGGCAAATTTGGCCTTGGAGTACAGAATGAAGCAGGACAAAGACTAATAGAGCTTTGACAAGAGAATGCACTGGTCATAGAAAACACCTTCTTCCAACAACATAAGAGAAGACTCTACACATGGAAATCACCAGATGGTCAACACCAAAATCAGATTGATTATATTCTTTGCAGCCAAAGATGGAGAAGCTCTATATAGTCAGCAAACACAAGACTGAGAGCTGACTGTGGCTCAGATCATGAACTCCTTATTGCCAAATTCAGACTGAAATTGAAGAAAGTAGGGAAAACCACTAGACTATTCAGGTATGACCTAAATCAAATCCCTTATGATTATACAGTGGAAGTGAGAAATAGATTTAAGGGATTAGATCTGATAGACAGAGTGCCTGATGAACTATGGCCGGAGGGTCATGACATTGTACAGGAGACAGGGATCAAGACCATCCCCATGGAAAAGAAATGCAAAAAAGCAAAATGGCTGTCTGAGGAGGCCTTACAAATAGCTGTGAAAAGAAGAGAAGTGAAAAGCAAAGGAGAAAAGGAAAGATATACCCACTTGAATGCAGAGTTCCAGAGAATAGCAAGGAGAGATAAGAAAGCCTTCCTCAGTTATTAATGCAAAGAAATGGAGGAAAACAATAGAATTGGAAAGACTACAGATCTCTTCAAGAAAATTAGAGATACCAAGAGAACATTTCATGCAAAGATGGGCTCCATAAAGGACAGAAATGCTATGGACCTGACAGAAGCAGAAGATATTAAGAAGAAGTGGCAAGAATACACAGAAGAGCTATACGAAAAAGATCTTCATGACTCAGATAATCATGGTGTGATCATTCACCTAGAGCCAGACATCCTGGAATGCGAAGTCAAGTGGGCCTTAGAAAGCATGACTACGAAGAAAGCTAGTGGAGGTGATGGAATTCCAGTTGAGCTATTTCAAATCCTGAAAGATAATGCTGTGAAAGTGCTGCACTCAATATGCCAGCAAGTTTGGAAATCTCAGTAGTGGCCACAGGACTGGAAATACATTTTCATTCCAATCCCAAAGAAAGGCAATACCAAAGAATGCTCAAACTACTGCACAAATGCATCCATCTCACATGCTGGTAAAGTTATGCTCAAAATTCTCCAAGCCACTGTTCAACAGTACATGAACCATGAACTTCCACATATTCAAGCTGGTTTTAGAGTATAGACAGCATATTAAAAAGCAGAGAAAATATTTTGCCAAAAATGTCCATCTAGTCAAGGCTATGGTTTTCCCAGTAGTCATGTATGGATGTGAGAGTCGGATTATAAAGAAAGCTGAGCACCAAAGAATTGATGCTTTTGAACTGTGTCATTGGGAAAACTCTTGAGAGTCCCTTGGACTGCAAGGGGATCCAACCAGTTCATACTAAAGGAGATCAGTCCTGAGTGCTCAATGGAAGGACTAATGTTGAAGCTGAAACTCCAATCTTTTGGCCACCTGATATGAAGAGCTGACTCATATGAAAAAACCTTGATGCTGGGAAATATTGAAGGCAGGAGGAGAAGGGGAAGACAGAAGATGAGATGGTTGGATGGCATCACCGACTCAATAGACATGAGCTTGGGTAAACTCTGGGAGTTGGGGACGGACAGGGAGGCCTGACGTGCTACAGTCCATGGGGTCACAAACAGTCAGACATGACTGAGTACTGGACTGAACTGAACTGAACTGAAACTCTAACAGAAATATAAGCAAAGAATATAGACAGTCTATCCACACCCATGTGTGCATACACACAACACACACAAATACAGACGTTAAAACTGCCAATAACATATTTTAGAAGACTTGACCTCAGCAGAATACTGAGATGAAAATGAACTCTATTCTCTCATCAAGCTCAGAATATAGAAATAATGATGATATCCAATATTGTTTAAAGTTCAGATATACCTTTGAAAATGCAATGATTTCTAGCAAAAAACAAATTGGCATAATTCCCAGGAGGCGAATTTGTCAATTTGCAGTAAAAACTCTAAAGAAGTACAGAAATTATTTGATCCTGCAACTCCTATTTTCAGGCATGTATCTTAAGCCTGGTATCATTATAAATACAAAGAAATATATGTAAGAATAGTTCATAAGAAATATATTTAATAATTCATAATTCATATACCATACAATTCACAATTAAAGTGTACAATTATCTTAGAATATTTATATAGAGAAGTTTGTAGCCATTAGGACAATCTGGTTTTAGAACATACTTGTTCACCCTGAAAGAAACCCCTTGCCTGTTAATAGTCAATCTCCATTCAGTCCCAATTTGCCTAAAATGGAATTTGATATAAATGGATCAAACAATATGTGTTTTTGTGTATTGTGCGCATGACTTCTTTCATTTCAGTATAATGTTAAGAGACTCACTGATGTTGAAGCTTATATCATTATTTGATCTCTTTTTATTGTCAAATCATATTTCAGTGTATGCATGTATTTGTTTATCAATTCAGTTAATACATATTTGGGTTATCTTTGCTTTTTGTCTGTTACGAACCATTTGCTATAAATATTCATGTGCATGTTTTTGTATGGATGTACATTTTCACTTCTCCAAGCTATATGGAGGAAAGGATTTGCCAAGTCATGGTAATTCTATGTTTAAGGTAGTGCTGCTAAGTCACTTCAGTCATGTCCGACTCTGTGCAACCCCATGGACGGCAGCCCACCAGGCTCCGCAGTCCCTGGGATTCTCCAGGCAAGAACACTGGAGTGGGTTGCCATTTCCTTCTCCAATGCATGAAAGTGGAAAGTGAAAGTGAAGTCGCTCAGTCATGTCTGACTCTTTACGACCCCATGGACTGTAGCCTGCCAGGATCCTCCATCCATGGGATTTTCCAGGCAAGAGTACTGGAGTGGAACAGTCAAATTGTTTTCCAGAGTGGCTACACCATGGGACATTTCCATCAGCAATGTATGACAGTTCCAATCTCTTCACATCCTTGCCAAATACTTGGTATTGTTTTTCTCATTATTGACTGTCTAGTCTGTAAGACGAGACAGAACAGGAACTGGACCTGGAACCAGACATAGAACAACAGACTGGTTCCAAATTGGGAAAGGAGTACATCAAGGCTGTATATTGTCACCTTGCTTATTTAACTTCTATGAAGGTACATCATGTGAAATGCCAGACTGGATGAAGCACAAGCTGGAATCAAGATTGCTAGGAGAAATATCAATAACCTCAGATATGCAGATGACACCACCCCTATGGCAGCAAGTGAAGAGGAACTAAAGTCTCTTAATGAAAATGAAGGAGGAGACAGAAAATGTTGGCTTAAAACTCAATGTTCAAAAAACTAAGATCATGGCATCTGGTCCTATCACTTCAGGGCAAATAGATAAGGAAACAATGGAAACAGCGACAGAATTTATTTTCTTGGACTCCAAAATCACTGCAGATGGTGACTGCAGCCATGAAATAAAAAGATGCTTGCTCCTTGGAAGAAAAGCAATGACCAACCCAGACAGCATATTAAAAAGCAGAGACATTACTTTGCCAACAAAGGTCCGTCTAGTCAAAGCTCTGGTTTTTCCAGTAGTTACGTATGGATTTGATTGTTGGGCTATAAAGAAAGCTGAGCACCAAAGAACTGATGCTTTTAAACTGTGGTGTTAGAGAAGACTCTTGAGAGTCTCTTGGACTGCAAGGAGATCAAACCACTTGATCCTGAAGGAAATCAGTCCTGAATATTCATTGGAAGGACTGATGCTGAAGCTGAAATTCCAATACTTTGGCCACCTGATTAGAAGAACTGATTCATTGGAAAAGACCCTGATGCTGGGAAAGATTGAAGAAAGAAGGGGACAACAGAGGATGAGATGGTTGGATGACATCACCAACTCAATAGCCATGAGTTTGAACAAGCTCCAGGAGTTGGTGAAGGACATGGAAGCCTGGCATGCTGCAGTCCATGGGGTAGCAAAGAGTCAGACATGACTGAGCGACTGAACTGAACTGACAGTCTGTAAGAAATGATACTGTGTTATGGTTTTCATTTATATTTCCCTAATAGCTAATCATACAGAGTATCTTTTCATGTGCTTATTGGCCATAATATATCTTCTTCAGAGAAAAATTTCTACTCAAATCATTTGCCCATCTTTTAGTTGAGTTACATTATTAAATTCTAAGAGAATTGTATATTCTGGACAGAAATACCTTATCAGATATAGATTCACAATATTTTCTCCCACACGTAAGTTCTTTTTTTCATTTTCTTAACAGTACCATGAGTCCTAAAAGTTTTTAATTTTTATGGAATCCAATTTTTTTTTCCTTATGTTACTCATGCTTTTGGTGCTGGATTTAAAATTCCTCACCCAAGGTCACACATATATTTGAGTATATTTTTGGGTGTTGTATAAGGTAGAGGTCCAATTTCAGTCTTTTGCCTGTGGATATCCAGTTGTTCTGGCATTATTTGTCAAAAAGACTATAACTTCCCTCTATTGAATTGTCTTGGACATTTTAACAGTGCCATACTATGTTAATCACTATAACTTTGTATAAAGTTTTGAAATCAGTAAATGCAAGTTCTCAACCTTTGATCTTTTTCAAGATTGTTTTGGCCACTTATCATTCAAAATCCAGAATATAAGGGTCAATTTAAAAAGACCATCTTAGAAGGTAAGAAAACCCAAAGAGTAATGATATATTGCCGAGTAAGCACGAACTAGGTTAATAGGAAAGAAGATGTGGCAGGCAATACAGAAATGGCAGAGTAGCTATGCAAGCAGGAATTTGGAGCAGACCATTCTGGATTCATACCCCAGTTCTGTCACTCATTAGTTATTTGACATTGAACTTCATATTTCTATTCAACACAATGGAGACAGTAATACATACGTTATACATAATGTTAGTCGTTTCTGACTCTTTTTTGACCCCATGGACTATAGCCCGCCACGCTCTATCCATGGAATTCTCTAGGCAAGAAGACTAGAGCGGGCTGCCTTGGCTTCCTCCAGGGGATCTTCTTGACCCAGGGATTGAACCCTGGTCTCCTGCATTGAAGGCAGTTTCTTTATCATCTGAGCCACCAGGGAAGCCTAATACTTACATAAGAAGGTCATTGCAAGAATTCAGAGATAAAAAGTGTTAAATATCCAGACCCAATAGAGGATTCAATAAATGTTGAAAGTGAAATAGAAGTCACTCAGTCGTGTCTGACTCTTTGCGACCCCATGGACTGTAGCCTACCTGGCTCCTCCCTCCATGGGATTCTCCAGGCAAGAGTACTGGAGTGCGTTGCCATTTCCTTCTCCAGGGGATCTTCCTGACCCAGGGATTGAACCCAGGTCTCCCGCATTCCAGGCAGACGCTTTAACCTCTGAGCCACCAGGGAAGCACCCCCCCCCAAACCAGTTATAAACAGTTGGCAAGAAATGATCATACAAATTAATTAATAAGATATATTTCAGATTTGAGATCTTTCATGGATGTAATGAATGCACTGTCTCTCCCTGAGGGTCTGTTCAACAATCCAGTTAGTTACTATTTATTTCTGGCTCCCTATGAAGAGACATTTTTCATCCCTTCTAAATTCTCTTTTGATTTTCTGTCTTGAAAATTTGTGCTGCTAAAATAACTTCTGCTGACCATTCTGACCTTAGATTTTACTTGACATAAGTATTCTGTGACTACCACTGATTACCAAAGATTTTTTTTATCTTCTAAATTTTTTCTATACTGATCCCTAGATGTTTCTTGTATAAACTTCATTTGAAATGTTTCTTTTTGGTTTTTCACAGACAACATTATCCAATCAGCATTTTAATTTGTTTTCATAAAATTAACCAATCGAACACAAAATTTTAGATGTCTTCAAGTTTTAATTTTTTTTTTCTGGAAACCATTTAATTATAGTGCTCAAGAATTGCCTCTGCAATCAGGCTAGCTATTTCTCATTGCAAATACTTTAACACAGCATTCTAGAGCTTTTAAAAAAAGATAATTTTCAGGAAAACATGGATGTATTTCTATCAAAATTTCCAGTATATAAGTAAAAAACATATTAAAAAAATTCAGGTAAATTTTATTTGATCAACTGACACAGTACTTTACACCTATTTTTATCCCATTCTCTCCTCACCACACCACGGAGTAAATGATGATGACGATACACCTGAAGATAGGATGAAATTAAGAATTACAATCAACATAGGTGCAGTGCTGACTATACTACATGATAAGAAAAAAATGGATAGGGAATCAGAAACACTAGCATCAGTTGTACAGTTTATTGACTTGCCCAGACATCTTCATGGCTCAGCCTCCTATATGGATTTGGATTAAATAACTTCCAAAGTCCCTTTAGGCATTAAAATATTAAAACAAACAAATTATCAAAATTGCCTCATTTTCTCTGTTAAACATAAGGTCAAGAAGTTACAAACTATGAGAGAAACCAAACCAGAATGCCATTTAGGACAACATTATTGATGAGCAATAGTAGAATCTCGCTCTAAGACTTAGCTGAGAGTGACTTTATAGGGGGAAATATTGAGTGTAGCTAACTAAAGACTATTTTAAAGAGGAACTTGACAATAAATAGATAAATTTTCCTACTATTTCATAAGCAGGTTAAATAAAATAAGCAATACATTTTAGGACTTTTCATTTTCATTTTATAGCTCTCCCTTAGGTAAAATCATTCTTTAAAAGATAAAATCTATTTGTTAATCTGCTTAGATTCAAATAATCTCTTGACTTGACCTGCTGTATAATGTTTGAGAAATGTTATCCCTGGAAGGTACAATAAGCAAGTTCCTCTGGAGTTCATTTAGATTCAGGGAAGACAACCTTGCTTTTCAGATCAGTTTGAGAATGTATATTGAATTGGTAAAGATGATTTTAAAGTGGTTGATTTTTTTTTAAAGAGTAAAGAGTGCATATGATAGGATAATAATATAGTTGTTAGGAACTCAGCCTGTGGAGAAAGAAAACCTCAATTCAGATCTCATATTATGTATGTGACCCAAGGCCAGTTGTTGAACCTCTATGAGCCTCAGCTTTAATGTCTATAAAATGAGGACAATGATATTCCATACAATACTTTGATGCAAGATCAATGAAATGACATAAATACTCAGCACAGACTCTGACATATTTTAAGCACAGATAAATGTTTGCAATAATGAGATCATTATGAAAGTGGGCTCTGAAGTCCACCAGCCTATGTTTGACTCTTGGTCAAAACACTTATTAGCTCTATAACCTGGGGAACTTTTCTTGTGCCTCACTTGTCCCCTTTGTAAAATGAAAAAAAATTGTATCTACCTTAGGGTTGTGATAAGGATTAAGCAGAGCTTCTTTATGCCAAGCATGTAGCAAAGTGCCTGATATATAGTAACCTCCCAAAATATCTCTTACTGGACAAAGTTTGATTCTGGGCATTAATGAAACATTTGCAGAAAACTTTATAAGAAGAACAATTTGATATGGATTTAACCAGAGGATATAAACATGAAAGAAATCCCTGTGTCAGTGATGTAGCTCCTTTTATTTTAAAAGGTAGGAAGTTATAAATAGCCATACCTCATGTTTAATAGTCACAGGCAAGTTGTTCTATCACAGAAGGAAATAAAAATCATTCTCTGTAATTTTAACAGAGTAATTAAATATTTGCTTTGTCTCAATGGTGACACCAGTGTTCTTGTTGAGGTCTAGGGTTGTATCTCTTACAACTGGAACTCTCTCCACTAATTTCTGACACAATTCTAAACATCTTGATAATATCTCCAACGCTACTCCAAAGGAAAAATAGAATATAGATGTTTACAGACACTAATAAATGATACAGTCTTTGGTTCAATTCCAGTTTCCCAGCAGATGGCACTTGTGTGTGGATTTATTATGCCCCACATTTGATTTGCACTGTGCCTCTTATGGAAAGAGAATACATTACAATGATAAAAATGATCATCCACAGAGACTCATTTTATTAAGATAATTTCTGGAAATTAGAATTTTTCAACCAACAGCCTCTTCTTATTAAGAATCCATGTGGTTAAATAAGATACTGCCAGAGAAAAAAAGACATATATCAAGACAATAAACCATTGTTAAAAAATGATTCATTACTAGAATACTGTTTTTGTTGAGGGAGGATGAAGCACATCCAAATGTTCTCCATTAGTTCATAAGATTTCTATCCTGAATACATTGTTGGTTAATAACCTGGGATTTTCACAGGCTAATCAGGTTCTCTTTTCTATGAATAGTATCAAATTTGCTTAAGAGGTCCCTAAAGGATTTGTTGTTGTTGGTCTTAGACTGAATCTTGAAGAAAATTGAGTAATTTTATGGACTCATTAGGACAACATATGTCTAATTATATCCTTCCAAAAGAGCCTCCTCCAAACATTTCACAGAAGTATGTACAAAACTGGCCAAAAATAAAGATGTAAAATACTAGAAGATTAACAAGAAATCAAAACAAAGACAGACAATTCTCAAGCATACAGTTATTGTAATTTTTTTAAGAAAATTCAAGGGTTCTGATATGCCATCATTCTTAAACATACTTTTGTTATAATTATGAAATGTCTCACCTTTGTCTATTTCTATCTAATGTACTAAAAGTCACATTCAAAAAATAGCATAAGTGTAATGACTAATTTATGGCCTTTAGATCACAAATCCATTTTGACTTCAAAGCCTTGCATCATACACTCTTGCTTACTTCATTCTAAGGGCTTCCCTGGTATCTCAGTGATAAAGAATCTGCCTGCAATGCACGAGACGGGGGTTTGATCCCTGGGTTGGGAAGATCCCCTAGAGGAGGGCATGGCAACCCACTCCCGTATTCTTGCCTGGAGAATCCCATGGACAGAGGAGCCTGGGAGGCTACAGTCCATAGCGTCGCAAAGAGTGGGACATGACTGAGCACACCTCATACCAAGGTCTTCATTTCCTGCTCCTTAATATGATCTCCAGCTGTTGTCAGGTTTCTAATCTCAATGCTTCCTACATGCAACAAACATCGCAATAAATATCTGCTATTGAAATCTTCCCCTTTTGGAAAATGTTGCTTTTATCCTCTCACACCAGAGTCTTTATATTCTTTCTATAAAACCATCTTTAGTCTTCTAGTCCCATATGCCTTCCCATGAGCCTATTTTATGAATGTTTATTTTGACTTGGAAATCAATATTGGAACTCTATATAAAGTAATGAGTTTGGGATCTCAGGGATTTTATTTTAGAAACCTCAGTTTACAGGCCTACTTTTTTTTAAGGCTGCAAGTTTAGTTTATTGAACATCTGCATATTCAAAGTTTTATATAGTCAAGTTTCTGTATATTCAACAATTTTCATCATTTTGCCATATTTACTATGCCCTTTCCCCCATCCCTTTATGTCTTTGATATTTTTAACAATTGGCTGAACCATTTTGATTTTTGATTTTATATTTTATTTTGTATTGGAGTATAGCCATTTAACAATGCTGTGATAGAGTCAGGCGCACTGCAAAGTGACTCAGCCACACATATACATGTATCATTGCCCTCTAAACCCCTCCCGTCCATGCAGCAACACAACACTAAGCACAGTTCTTTGTGCCATGGCATAGGTCCTCCTTGTACATATGCCCATAGAAAACTATGCTTCTTCACTTATGACTTAAATTGTCTCAATGAGCTCCATTTGTTTGTCAAGTTATGATTTATTGGTTTACTTTAGAGACTTTAACCAAAGAGCTTAATAACATTTTATTTTAAAAATACCTAATGAATATTAATATCTATATTTTCCTTCTTGTAAACATAGACATGTTTCATTTTTGAGTTTGTAAAGGATACAAAAAATAAAATATAGCAGGAAAAATGAAGATGGCATAGGGAATCTCAAGATAATGACTACTGCAAGGCAGACATTTTAAGGAGCCTATGTCTTAGTAGAGATGTTTATCTTTAAAGAAACAGCTTCAGAGGAGGTAACTTATTAGTTCAGGGCCATTGATTATGCAGAAAGGACCCTATGAAAAGTACCATAGCAGTTTAAAACTTGTGAGCATATGTGAGCATATTACAATGAGCAACAGACTCTAAAGAATTAATATGTGAAGAGTTTAGCTGTGTAATCAAATAAAACTTACAACCAAAGTAATCTGATGCATATTTAATGATATGCATAATCATTATTGTGTTGCAGAGTGATTAGTCATAATTGCTAAAGGGTTCACATAAATTACTATAATTAGTATTGTCCTCACACAATCAAACTAAATATTTCCAGGATTATGTGAGAAGAAAGGAAAGGAAAAGCAGCTAAGAGAAATGGGAAGCTATTCTAACGGGAAACAAAAACTAGAAGAAACAGACTTCCTTAAGCTCACTGAAGATTAGAGAACAGAGTTATCTATTTGGGCTACCTGATTTCAAAACACAAATTCTTTTTTTTTTTTTCTGATATTGACTCTGGCTCTGAAATCTGTAGAACACAAACTTTCTTGTCTTGCCAAGAAAGGGACTGGCAGTTGTGTGAGCTGAGAGTAATATTCCCTTTTGTCATCTGTTATCTAAGAACACTCCCATCTTCTATAGATGAAAGGATAAGAGTAAGCCAAGATTCTACTTCCCTCTCATCAGCTCTAAACCAAACTGCCTCCGGAAGGGAAACTCACAGCCTAGAAGACTGGAAGAGGAATGTGCTGGGAACCCATGTCTCGGGTCCTGGTTTCCTGTGAAGTGGGCTGTGATGTCCCGGCTAGGTGTGGGTCTGAAGATCATCAGAACTGCTTCACCACTTGCCAACCTGGTCACTTTCCCCTGAGTTACTTTCCAAGTTGGAAAATCAGTGATTCATACGAGAAAAACAACGGATTTGGAGTTGGACATATTGGTGTCTCACTGGCTACATAATGCTAGTATTAACAAAAAAAAAGTGGGAGATTATCTCAACTGAGGATTCTTTTCTTTTAGAAAAGATCCCATTGTATATGCATGTTCCATCTGGCCTCCATATCACTTTGTAAGATTGGGGCTTGGGGACTCAGTAAACCTAGGATAATACTCTTGGCATGGTTTTGTTGTGAGTAATAAAGTCCTTTGTTTCTGACTCAGGAGTCTGTTATCTTTTGTCAGTATCCATGGGTCTTATTAGCTCTTATCCACACAATGAGACTTAAATAAATATAAAACCCATGTTATAATTTACATTCAAGAAAGCATAATCATTAAATAGTATTGTGTTTATTCATCTGGGCCAATTAACACACATTGGAACACTTAATAAATTGACCAGACACACTTCATAAAATCCCACAATAGGTCATACAATAGATATTGTTAAAGTCATTTTAAAAAATAATAATACTGAGATTCAGGTTTGAACAGTTTGAAATACTATGTAAGTATTAGGCTCTTGGAGGCATCAAGGCAGGAGAGTGATTAGAGTAACAAATGCAGGTAGAATGGCCCTTTACACAGCTTTTCTTGGTAATTTTGCCAAAACCAGCTGTGACCCTTCTCCCAGAGATCACACACAATGAATTTTCTAGCAAGTTTTGTCCCTAACTCTGCACAGGTTCTCAACCCTCCTCATCTTATAGGTGAGGAGGTATCAGGACTTTGTGGACTTAATCATGAAGAGAGTGATGATTTAGGAGTTCGAAAGCCTCATTTTGCATCATGTCTCTCCCACTGTCTGCCTCTGTGTCGAGATAAGTTATATAACCTCTGTTAAGCTCATTTTACTTAGTACAAAATGGAGACAGTAATTCTCCCTGGGAAGGGTCACTGTGTCTGGCACTTGGTAGGTACCCAGTGAATGGGACACATAATTACCACTTCCAAGTCATACAGCTCATCAGTGGGAAAGAGAGGCTCTGATGCGGAGACTCCTGATATTTCACAGTTTAATCAGCTGGAAACCTTTCTTATCCTGTGGCTCAAAGAAAGATGATTCACACAAAATCCTACAGGAACAGTTGGGGAGGGATTTGGGGGAAGTCCTTCTAGGCTGACACCGGCGCTGTAAGAGTCACCCCTGGAGAAGTAATTCTGGGGAGCAAGGTGCCCTTGATCTGCAGCTGAAGTGTTGTTTAGTGCCTCAGAGCTTCTCTAAAATCTTCCTTTGACTTAAAACAGGACAGTATCCTTTTATTTAATCTTCAAAGAAAGGTATTCCATTCATTGAGCTCTTACCTCCTCACTGAGAAAAGAACAGTGATAAGACAAGGGTGCTAAATGTGAAGGCATATGAGCTGCTCTCTTCAGAGCCAGTTCTCAAAGAAAGATCAGGCTGTAAACCAGAGCAGTTAATATCGAACATGGCAGTTAAGTCTGAGCTGCTTGTAACTCCAGGAATATGATACAAATATACTTGAGGACTGAGGGCTCATGGGGGGAAGATTTCAGTTTCTGTATTGCTCTCTGTATTTAAATAATGCTAAATAAGAGAGTGAATTTAGGGTCAGGAATGGAAAAGGGGATGAGGAACACTGGAAAAAGAGCATCACGCAGGTTAGGCAAACTAGCTTTTGAATGAATGGGAGCAAGGTCCAAATCCTGGCTGTTTCATGAGCAAGTAAACTTGGCAATGCTCTTTGCCTTACTTGACCCACAGGCAAGTAAGGAAAAGAGTTATCTCCTGGGAGTATCATCTAAGTTAAAAAATATAATGTGTGTAACACCTAGCAGTTAATAAACATTCAGTACAAGGGAAATTAGTACTATTTGAGAGTAAAGTTCAAAGCAAAACATTTATGCACTCTAATAATTTCTTTGCACGAGCAAATAAATTTTGTACTATTTTGATCTTTCCCACTTTAACTTTTATTAAACAAGAACATAGGTGGCTCAGATGGTAAAGAATTTGCCTGAAAGGAGGGAGACCTGGGTTTGATTCCTGGGTTGGGAAGATTCCCCTGGAGAAGTGAACAGCTACCTACTCTAGTATTCTGGCCTGGAGAATTCCTTGGACAGAGGACCCTGACAAGCTATTCTTTGGAACTCTGCATTCAGATGCGTATATCTTTCCTTTTCTCCTTTGCTTTTCGCTTCTCTTCTTTTCACAGCTATTTGTAAGGCCTCCTCAGACAGCCATTTTGCTTTTTTGCATTTCTTTTCCATGGGGATGATCTTGATCCCTGTTTCCTGTACAATGCCACGAACCTCATTCCATAGTTCAACAGGCACTCGGTCTATCAGATCTAGTCCCTTAAACCTATTTCTCACTTCCACTGTATTTGATTGGGATTTGATTTAGGTCATACCTGAATGGTCTAGTGGTTTTCCCTACTTTCTTCAATTTAAGTCTGAATTTGGCAATAAGGAGTTCATGATCTGAGCCACAGTCAGCTCCCGGTCTTCTTTTTGCTGACTATATAGAGCTTTTCCATCTTTGGTTGCATATAATCAATCTGATTTTGGTATTGACCATCTGGTGATGTCCATGTGTAGAGTCTTCTCTTGTGTTGTTGGAAGCGGGTGTTTGCTATGACCAGTGAGTTCTCTTAGCAAAACTCTGTTAGCCTTTGCTGTGTGCTGTGCTAAGTCACTGTAGTCATGTCTAACTCTTTATGACCCCCCATGTACTGTAGCCCGCCAGGCTTCTCTGATCATGGGGTTTTCCAGGCAAGAATACTAGAATGGGTTGCCATTTCCTCCTCCAGGGGATCTTCCCATCCCAGGGATCAAACCAGCGTCTCTCAGTCCTCCTGCATTGGTAGGCAGGCTCTTTACCACTAGTGCACGTGCCCTGCTTCATTTTGTACCCCAAGGCCAAGTTTGCCTGTCACTCCAGGTATGTCTTGACTTCCTCTTTTCTCATTACAGTCCCACATAATGAAAAGGACATCTTTTTTGGGTGTTTGTTCTAGAAGGTCTTATAGGTCTTCATAGAACCGTTCAACTTCAGCTTCTTCAGCATTACTGGTTGGGGCGTAGACTTGGATTACTGTTATATTGAATAGTATAGTGATGGTATAGTGTGATATTGATATGGTATAGTGTTTCCCAAAATTCCATGATGAGAAGAATCCCTCAAGATACTTGGTAGAAACATAAATTCTGTAGCCCCATTCAAATCCAAATCTACAAGACAGGTCACTATGGAAGCTCTATGTTTCATGAGCACTCCAGGTGATTGCTATCGTTTGCAAAGTTTGGGAAGATCATTACAAAACACAGAGGTTAGTGTTCTAAGCCTGTCATCTGTTTTAATTGGCAGTTCTTTTAGTACAAAGAGAATTGTTTTGATCTATAACATTAAATCTATATTAGTGGCAAGTATAAAGATTAATCCTGAGTCTTTAAGAAGAGCAGAGATATCTCATTAGAAACATCCCTAAAATTTCAACAACTAAATACTCCAGAATATTTAAAGCAAATCATAAAGTCATATCAAACTGACTTCCATATTCTTCAGTACAACAAATCACACAATGTTAAACTGTATGCTGATATTTTAAGTATGTTAAGGTTTTTTTAAGTACAAATAAATTATGAATTATGAAACAGAATAGTATAAAAACAAAGCCTATAGAATCAGAAGACACAAATTGACCCCAAGCTTTTTCATTTACCAGCTCTGTGGCCTTGAGCAAATCACTTCATATCTCTGGGTCTTAGTTGTTTCTTGTAAATGATACATGGGACCACATTTTCCTTGCAGGCTTAATGTATGGATTAAAAGAAACAAAATATGATAAATGGCTTATAAATGACCTCTTATACCAAGTTATAAAAATGAATGGCTTTTACAGTCATGATGTTCATACTAGTTACTGATCATTCTCTGCTAGGTCTAAATCCATGAATGTTTGCTGATTCTCTGCCAAGCCCGAGAGAGGGGCATTTTATAGGAAGGCATAAATGGTGCTATTTCACTAAGGATGCTTCCGTGGCCTGTGGGTGATGCCAAACTAAAATTTCTCCTTTTGGGTCATTACCTACTTAGAAAGAGTTGAAGATCCACAAATCCTTTTCAACACAGAGAAATGAGAAGGCCATCATCCTAATACTCCTACATTTCTCTCCTATATGTCTGCAATAAAGGTCTATTGCTCACAGTTATTTCTGATCATTTACACTGATAGATATAATAGCAACCTCATAGACCTTGACAATCATCTAAGACAGTACTTTAAAAATGTACTTTGAGAAGTCTTGATTATCAGGAGCATAAAAGGCAAATTTAATTCTGATATATTTTTAATAAGAATGGGACTAGGAACCATAATGACAATAATTATAATATTGTATATAACCAATATACATTTTAAAGAATGTAATTCATTTGGACATATGTGATCCTGAAACTACTTTGCCCATCATATACCTGGAATATTTATATATATATACATATAAAGCTGCTTTGCCAAACATTTTAGACATGTCCTAGGACAGTCCGGAGAAGGCAATGGCACCCCACTCCAGTACTCTTGCCTGGAAAATCCCATGGACGGGGGAGCCTGGTGGGCTGCAGTCCATGGGGTCACTAAGAGTCGGACACGACTGAGCGACTTCCCTTTCACTTTTCACTTTCCTGCATTGGAGAAGGAAATGGCAACCCACTCCAGTGTTCTTGCCTGGAGAATCCCAGGGATGGCGGAGCCTGGTGGGCTTCCGTCTATTGGGTCGCACAGAGTCGGACACGACCGAAGCGACTTAGCAGCAGCAGCAGCAGGATATATGAAATAACATTGCCGATATTGTTTGCGACTTCTGAAAATGAGCTATTCATGTGGGGACAAGCTTTCTTGGTTTAGTTCTAGTTCTCAATGTATTGGACAAATCACCTAAATGCTCTGAACTTTAGTTTCTTCATCCGTTAGGAAAAAACAAACAGGTAAGTGTACCTGTCCAAGAGATGAGATAAGGCATGTACGAACCATAAAGCAATTTAACAATTGTAGTTATTATTAACAGAGCATAAGTCCAATGATGGTGATAATGATTCCTTACCTTCTGAGCCACCAGATAAGTCCAGTAATTCCTCAAGTGACTTTATTTAGCTTTGACTAGTGTACTTAAGATCTCTATAAATACTCTATCCTATGAGTGTTGATCATGTAATTGTGAAAGTCTGGGAAACCTCCAGCCAACAGACATATACACAAATTCCAGTTCCATTTTTCCCCTAATTTATACCAAACTCAGTATAATAAATATGGCTCAGTTCTCCATTTTGATAACATGTTTTCGATCCCTCTGAGTTTTTTTTTTTTTTCAATTTTACAACTATCCCTGAATTCTTCTCAGAGCTCCATCTGCCTGAACTCGTACAACTTCACAAATATGGAAAAAGACCTTTATATCAGAAAGCTCACCAGTTGGGGAGCCAGGATTGTACAACACAGAGCACATGAGTTTTGCATTCAAATTGTGGTTGTGCCACTTAGCCTCTCTAAAACATCTGTTTCCCCATCTGTAAAATGCACTCTTTTAAAAACAAAATGAAGGAACATAAAGCTCAGCATGTAGTTAGTATTCTTTAAATATTTGTTAATTTGTTAATTGAGATCCTCTGTTCTGCATGAGGGGCTTCCCAGGTACTGCTATTGGTAAAGAACCCACCTCCCAGGAGACCTAAGAAGGGTTCGATCCCTGGGTCAGGAAGATCCTCTGGAGGAGGGCACGGCAACACACTCCAGTGTTCTTCCCTGGAGCATCCCATGGACTACAGTCCACAGGGTCTCACAGAGTCAAACACGACTGAAGTGACTCAGCACACACACACGTTCTGCATGAGGCTGCTCTCCAGTTAGCCCATGTCGATGTTGACCAGATAGATAATTCTGGTAGCATCCTAGTTTGCCCAGACAAGGAGCTAGCTAGGACCTCTCACTTCTCATCTAATTTGGGGAGTGTTGCAACCGAACTCAGCTTCCCATACAACAATGGTAACCTTCTCAATGCAGAAGAGACTACAATCTCCTGACAATGCCAACTCTCCAGGTGTATGGACTTTCTCAGGCAATTCCTATACAATCTGACACTCCAAACCAAGCGTTCTGGTACCCAGATCATCTTTTGCCCTGGGCTCCAGATTACAATGTTCACACACATGCCCTTTAAAGCAAATGGGCCACAAAAGTTGAGGTGCTTCCTCCAGACAGTAAACCAACTGCAGCTGTAGTCACTTCACTTCAGTCCCAGTAGTTCTGCATAAAATAAGATGCGAGTACCGCTGTATTTTCTTCCTGAATCTGGTTTGCAAATGTCCCTCACAAAGACTATTGCCTAACCAGTACAATGTGGTGTTGAGGGGTTTACCCCTACCCACCTTGGTCGACAACTGTTGTCCATGCTGAGCAACATAATGGGAAATGTTTTAAGCAAAGCATACTCGCTTGTTAATATCCTGGCTCCCTGCATTTCTCTTTCTGCTATTCACTTCTCATCATCCGAATGGTTTCAGGAAATCCCAGAGTGTATCTTAAAATGGAAAATCACCCTTTCCTTAAGCCTCTATTTTCCTACAATCTAACGCTGTATTTATGTGCCACGCAGAAATTATGATCACTGAGGATAGATGTCTTCATTAACTTCTATTTATGCAATAATGATTCTTTACTAGATTGATTTACTGCTAATATAGTGAGGTTCCAAGGAAATCCTAAATGACTGCTGGATGTTATTGACCACCCAAAATCAAGAACACCCCAAAATCTAAGAAATCTTTTACTCTTTACCTCATAGTTACTGCTTCTACATGGCATTATGTAACTTTTATGAGTTTCACCAAACAATTTTGCACTTATTTTTCAGAATCCTATGGCTTTATTGGCTTTAGTAATTTTTAGAGTGTTGTTTCACAACGACTCTTTTATTTCATTTCCTGTTAGTGACCCAGTAATTGTTTTCATGGCTTACCAGTGAAGTGTGAAGTGCTCTGATAGCATGTCAGCAAAATGTCAAATATTAGGGGAGCGACTCTATGAGTATTATTGTGATTGATTGCTTATTTGAGTCTTTCTGCTCCCAGATGCTCCTTGGATATTGTTTGAAGGAAGAGAGAAACTGTAGAGGAGATATTTTGAATATAGTAAAAGTTGTCCTCTCTAACTTTATAGAAAGCAGAGAAGAACAGCAGGTGGAGGACAGGCAGGGCTCCTGGGGAGGTCACAGAAGGGAATATTTTCTACAAATAAGCCAATATTGGCTTGTAGGACAGCCAGGCCAGGTGAACAAAGGAGAATAGCCCATAGCCCAGAGGCTCAAGGGCCACTGAGTTAAGAGTCCTGATTATTTTCTGGTGGCCTTGCCTGGACTTCACAGTGAAGAACAATGTTACTTCTTCTAATAATCTACCTTATCCAAAGACACAGCAGAAAAACTGGAATGGGGAAAATATGGAGTAAGATTCCATTTTAAGAACTGCTATTTCATCAGATAAACATCATCATTCACCATGCAGATTGAAAAATTCAAGACATTTTAGAGTCTGTCTGGTGCTAGGTTATACAAATGAGTCACAGTACTAGTTGCCCTAAGGACCTTGCTGTATAGATAATTCTAGTAACAATGGTATAAGTGTTCTGGATCAGTAATAAAATACCAAGAGAAATGCTTTTGCTTCTGGAGGAGAGAATCCAACTTATGATACAGATTCTGAGCATAAGTAAAATCAAAATAGACTCCTTTTAGCAAATCAAATATTTGGATAATAATTATTTAAAATAATCACCTTAAAAAGTAATCAGTATAATACTAGTCCTATGGGTGAGTCAAGCAGTCTCCCATATAGCTATTCTATCCTGAATCTGTTCAACAAATCACTGAAAATGTTTGGTCTAACCAAGCCATGCCAGCCATCAGCTATCACTGAGACTTATTCACAGGTATCTTTTCTCAGTCTGAAGACACAGACACAAGATTTCCAATTAAGAGACATCAAAAAACCACCAAACTTTAGGTGATTTAACTTTGCCCTAAAAGCCTTATTGCATTGTCTATTAATGTAGCAAAACTTCATACAAAAACATTGTTTGAAAAAAAGATAAACAAGTACTAGGATATATTTGGTTTAAAAAAAGGAAAAAAAAATGACAGGGGAAATAGGTTTTTCCAAACGAACAGAAATAGGTTTGCCGTTTCTCAAGCAAAAGTGTCTTTATTTATAGCAACAGCCAGGAACCAAATACAGATAACAACCGTTTCACCAGGTGGCCAAATAACTGCTGTTGAGTGTCCACAGGGCTTAAAAAGGATACATTAGATACCCTAAGGAGATACAGAAGAAGGAGTCCACAAGATCCCTGCCCTTGAGGAGTTTCAAGTTTAAAAGGGAAAAGAGCAGGCTTATGTTGGGGGGGAGGGGTGGAATACATATGTGTGTGTGTGTGTGTGTGTGTGCACGTGTGTGTGTATCATATCTGTGTGCTGTGAGTTCCGTCACTTAGTCATGTCAAACTCTCTGTCCGCCTTTGGACTGTAGCACGACAGGCTCCTCTGTCCTTGGGATTTTTTAGGCAAGAATACTAGAGTGGGTTGCCAGTTTCTTACTCCAAGGAATCTTCCCGTCTCAGGGATCAAACCCCAGTCTCCTTTGTCTCCTGCATTACAGGTGGATTTTTTACCTGCTGAGCCATCAGAGAAGCCTATATATATATATAGACACACACACACACACACACACACATATATACATATATATGTATACACACACACATACATATATATTAAAGCTATGCACGAAAATAACCATATCTTCAGAATTCATATAAATTCTACTTCTGGTGGCTTGAAGAATACATTATCATAATATTAGGGGGTTAACCTGGTGAAAGGAAAATAAGAAAAATGACTCATTTTTGTGATATCCTTAGAAAATAACCTCTTACAATGATACTCACATGAAAAAAAAATACAAATGAAAACTAAGAGGCTTAATTCTTCCCACTGAAAATAAGGGAAGAACTTTCCCTTCCCTTTTTGGCTTTGAGCATTTATTTAGAAAGCGTTCTAATTATAAGTACTTGTATACAAATTGTTGTGAAAACCAGATAGGCCTCTTGGCAGCTTTATAAGGCAGGGATGCTTTCCTCAAAGACCAGAGAGGCATTTGTTTGAGATGTAAATGCCAAGGGAGACAGCACCCCTGTCGTCCAGCTTCTGGAGGAGGGGAGGGGCCTAACTCCAGTTGGTGCCTTGCTCTGCGCTGTCAAATTCTCTCCTGTCAAACAGGAATGAGACACATTCCTCCTCCTGGATAAGTCCAATTAAGCTAACACAGATGGTCACTCCAATTACCAGGTACAGTTGGATTACACATTATGCTGTCAAGTCCTCTTACTTAAGGACTAGATATTGTTTAACTTGAAAACATGCATACAGTGTACTCTCCGTTTGGCTGTCTAAAAGGGTGAGATCTCCTTGTCAGTGCCGTCTCTTGGAGGATTGCCTGTGATGTGCCTCATACTGTGGTTAAATGCCTATTCAGTAATAAAATGGTTTTCTTTCCGGCTCCCTAACTCTGTGGAGAGAATTTCTGAGTTGGGAGATTTTCCCAAGTCTATTTCCCCAACATGTCACTAAATGGATTTCCTGGTTTCTAAAGTCTGCCTGAGAACTTAGAACACCAAAGGAGGTTTACTGCCTTAAACTGGGGTAGACCAGAGCATAATCTTCGAATAGCCTTTCATACATATTTGTGTTTTAACTGTCCTACTTTTAACTATACCCCGACAGAGGAAGGTATTACAATTTTAGTGTCATGGGAATGCATTTGTAAAGATGGTTGAACCACCACAAAGAGAAAGAAGGAAGAAAGGAAAGGAAGGGAGAGAGGGAAGAGGGTGGGGAAGAAAGTTGGGTTTTGGAAATTATGTAAAGCGCTAAATGCTAAATTCCAATTTCACCTGGTTTGAATTGCCATTAGATAACAATGTCTCCATCTTTAAAGAAAACATAATGATATTTATTTCACCATTTATTTTGTTATAAAGGTCAATCTTTCCTGTAGCCTCTTCTGGATATCTCACTCCAGTCACAGCCTTCTCTCTCAAAAATAAACACCATGTTAATTCTGGGGCTTCCCTGGTGGATCAGATGGTAAAAAACCTGCATGCAATGCTAGAGACCTGGGTTCAATCCTCGGGTTGGGCTCAATCATTGGGTCAGGAAGATCCCCCAGAGAAGGGAATGTCAACCCATCCCAGTATTCTTGCCTGGAAAATCCCATGGACACAGTCCACAGAGTCACAAAGAGTCGGACATTACTGAGCAACTAACATTAACATTCTAACTTTTATAATAATTACTTCCTTGATTTCATTTCTGTTTTTTACCACCCAAGCATGCATCTTTAGACACTATAGTTTCATCTTGCCTGTTAAAAAAATAAAAAATAAGAGTACATGTCTTTTCAGTTCAGTTGCTCAGTCATGCCTGACTCTTTGCGACCCCATGAATCACAGCACGCCAGGTCTCCCTGTCCATCACCAACTTGCGGAGTTCACTCAGACTCACATCCATCGAGTCAGTGATGCCATCCAACCATCTCATCCTCTGTCGTCCCCTTCTCCTCCTGCCCCCAATCCCTCCCAGCATCAGAGTCTTTTCCAATGAGTCAACTCTTCACATGAGGTGGCCAAAGTACTGGAGTTTCAGCTTCAGCATCATTCCTTCCAAAGAAATCCCAGGGCTGATCTCCTTCAGAATGGACTGGTTGGATCTTGCAGTCCAAGGGACTCTCAAGAGTCTTCTCCAACACCACAGTTCAAAAGCATCAATTCTTCGGTGCTCAGCCTTCTTCACAGTCCAACTCTCACATCCATACATGACCACTGGAAAAACCATAACCTTGATTAGATGGACCTTTGTTGGCAAACTAATGTCTCTGCTTTTGAATATGCTATCTAGGTTGGTCATAACTTTCCTTCCAAGGAGTAAGTGTCCTTTAATTTCATGGCTGCAATCACCATCTGCAGTGATTTTGGAGCCTTCCCCCCAAAAAAGTCTGACACTGTTTCCACTGTTTCCCCATCTATTTCCCATGAAGTCATGGGACCAGATGCCATGATCTTAGTTTTCTGAATGTAGAGCTTTAAGCCAACTTTTTCACTCTCCTGTTTCACTTTCATCAAGAGGCTTTTTAGCTCCTCTTCACTTGCTCCCATAAGGGTGGTGTCATCTGTATATCTGAGGTTATTGATAGTTCTCCCAGCAATCTTGATTCCAGCTTGTGCTTCTTCCAGTCCAGCGTTTCTCATGGTGTACTCTGCATATAAGTTAAATAAGCAGGGTGACAATATACAGCCTTGATGTACTCCTTTTCCTATTTGGAACCAGTCTGTTGTTCCATGTCCAGTTCTAACTGTTGCTTCCTGACCAGCATATAGATTTCTCAAGAGGCAGGTCAGGTGGTCTGGTATTCCCATCTCTCAGAATTTGCCACAGTTTATTGTGATCCACACAGTCCAAGGCTTTGGCATAATAAATAGAGCAGAAATAGATGTTTTTGTGGAACTCTCTTGCTTTTTTGATGATCCAGCAGATGTTGGCAATTTGATCCAGCAGATGTTGGCAATTCCTCTGCCTTTTCTAAAACCAGCTTGAACATCTGGAAGTTCACGGTTCACGTATTGCTGGAGCCTGGCTGGAGAATTTTAAACATTACTTTACTAGCGTGTGAGATGAGTGCAATTGTGCGGTAGTTTGAGCATTCTTTGGCATTGCCTTTCTTTGGGACTGGAATGAAAACTGATCTTTTCCAGTCCTGTGGCCACTGCTGAGTTTTCCCAATTTGCTGGCACACTGAGTGTAGCACTTTCACAGCATCATCTTTCAGGATTTGAAATAGCTCAACTGGAATTCCATCACCTCCACTAGCTTTCTTCGTAGTGATGCTTTCTAAGGCCCACTTGACTTCACATTCCAGGATGTCTGGTTCTAGGTGAGTGATCACACCATCATGATTATCTGGGTCTGAGATCTTTTTTGTACAGTTCTGTGTATTCTTGCCACCTCGTCTTAATATCTTCTGCTTCTGTTAAGTCCATACTATTTCTGTCCTTTATTGTGCCTATCTTTGCATGAAATGTTCCCTAGGTATCTCTAATTTTCTTGAAGAGATCTCTAGTCTTTCCCATTCTGTTGTTTTCCTCTATTTCTTTGCACTGATCACTGAGGAAGGCTTTCTTATCTCTCCTTGCTGTTCTTTGGAACTCTGCATTCAGATGCTCATATCTTTCCTTTTCTCCTTTGCTTTTCGCTTCTCTTTTCAAAGCTATTAGGTTTCTTTTAATATATAGTTTCCCCTCTATCTCTGTTTTACAAGTTTTTATTAAAAACAAAAACAAAAAACAAAGGCCATTTAACCTGCAGATTTTTCCACAGTCTGGATTTTTTCTAATATTATAAACTCTTTAACATGCTCTGTGTCCACTATATTTCCTGCTTGATCAGACTCAAGCTTAATTTCTTTGACAAGACTGTAGATGGGGTCATCTCTTTAATCAGGAAGCAGATAATGCCAAGTTTTCTCTCCCTTTGTGATGTTAACAACCATTGATGTTCACTGCAGATTCATTTATTCACTGGTAGTCCAAAACAGTGGTATTTGCATTCTGTCATTTTGTTTTAATTTACTAACTGAAATGATTTTATAAGGAGACTTTTTTTTCTTTTTTTGACTATCCAGTTACAAAACTATTGGAAGAGGAAAATAAGTGTTTGACACATCCTTGTTATTTGCTAGTTTACAAGATAATAAACTGGTCCCTTCTCATCCTCAAAAGGTAATTGATCAGCTTTTTAAAATTCTGAACTTACAAACGTCAACATATTGTATAGGTTTCAATATGTTGAAATTGGTATCCTAATTGAAGCTCAAGTTGTTTCATCTTTAAGTTGGTTCCTGGGTCCATTTGAAATTATCTTTCAAGTGTTGATAGAATACTTACTGTCTGACATGGCAGGATGTTCCAGACTTATTTTCTGCCCCAGACCCAGGATCAACTGCTCCCCAGGAAGCACTGGTTTCTTTTAGTGGGAAATGTCATTTCAAGACTGCAAAACTGAGCACAAAGGATGCTCACTACTAGAGGTTATCATTGTATCTAGACCTGTTTAGTAAATAGACTGTGAAATACACACACACACATGTGTTTATATATTACATGTGTGTGTGTGCATTCAAGTGTGTGTGTGCTCAGCCCCCCAGTTATGTCCGACTGTCTGCAACCCTATGGACTGTAGCCCATCAGGCTTTGTCTGTGGGATTTTCCAGGCAAGAATACTGGAGTGAGTAGGTTGCTATTTCCTCCTCTAGGGAACACACATTTAATTTTTAAATATAAGACATCTCATGAGTTTATTCTGGTATTTCCAATTCAAATACATGGTGATACTGAATTTTTTCTGTTACATCTGTATCTTTTTCTACACTCAGTATCTTGATTCCCATAAGAATATTCTATTGAAACAGGAGGGAAGAGGGCAGGACTCAACGTTTAAAAGAATGACATAGGACATACAAAAACTGGTTAGAACTGACTAGGTCCAACGTGGCAGAAGATTAGACTTCCAGTAGACCTTGAGCCTCATTATATGCTCACTATGATACATTAGCATATGCTAAATGACACACGCCCCAGCACCATGACAGATACCAGGCTAACCATTCATTAGCTCACGAAATTACTGAGCCAATCAAAAATTACCATGCCATATTTCAGGGCTCTCTCTTGCCTTCTGAGATAGCCTACAGGCTGTCTTTGGAGTGTGTTTCTCCCTAAATAAATCCACTTCTTACCTATCATATCACCTCCAAATTTTTTTACAACAAAGCAAGAACTTTGTTCCCTAGCAACAATATGACAGAGCTGGAATATCCCATAATTTTTCATTTGCTTTACCTAATTCTATACATAGAATACAAACATGGTAGACTCAGAATAACAGTTCACATATAGCTATTTTTTTCCACAATGAGAATGCTTTCAAAGACATGGATAGGACTAGACTATTCTACAGTTTGTCATTTATTTTATCCTATAGTATACAGTTACTAGTGTGACTGTCAGTACTATCATTACAACTTAGAATCTTGAACAGATTCATTATTTTTGGTATTCAGAAAGAAAGTAAAAGCCACTCAGTCATGCCTGATTCTGTGTGACCCCTTGTAGCCCACCAGGCTCCTCTGTTCATGGAATTCTCCAGGCAAGAATACTGGAGTGGGTAGCCCTTCCCTTCTCTAGGGCATCTTCCAAACCCAGGAATCGAACCCAGGTCTCCTGCATTGCAGATGGATTCTTTACCGTCTAAGCTACCAGTTTTGTAATCTCTATTCTTGCTCCCATTACTTAACAATTTAATGTTGTTCTACTTTTACATTGTCAAAATATGTATATAAACATAGATATATATCACTCTATTTTACCTATAATTTGATCTTAGTTTTATAGGTAAGTATATACTACGTGTGCGTGCTCAGTTGCTTCAGTCATGTCTGACTCAGTGTGACCCTATGGACTGTAGCCTTCAGGCAATAATACTAGAGTGGGTTGCCATGCCCTCTTCCAGGGGTTTTCCAAACCTAGGAACTGAACCCATGTCTCTTATGTCTCCTGCACTGGCAGGTGAGGTTCTTTACCACTAGCACCCCCTAGGAAGTCCCAAGTACATACTATCAGACTCTGCAACCCTGTGGAGTGTGGCTCACCAGGCTCCTCTATCCATGGGATTCTCCAGGCTAGAATACTGGAGTGGGTTGCCATGCCTTCCTCCAGAGAATCTTCCCAATCTAGAGTTCAAACTTCAGTCTTCTGCTGCTCCTGCACTGAAGGTGGATTCTTTACCACTGAGCCATTAGGGCAGTCCTAAGTATATACTGTGGGTAAGTATATTTAATGTTCGCTGCTATTTATACTTCTTGGCATTTCTCTGGGCATTTTGCTTCTATGAAACATCTCTAACAGATTCTTCAGGAAGACATCAGTAAGAGAATATGCTCTAAGTTTTTATATTTTGACAAATATCTTTATGACTTTTCTACTTGAGCATAGGTGTTACTAGATAAAATATCTTTGGCTCACATACATTTTAATTTTCCTGAATATTTAAAGTTACTGTAATTTTCTTTTTGCTAATAAACCCTAGCCATTAAAATTTTTATTACAATATAATTCAGTTTTCCCTTTAAGTCATATTCCTTTTTCCCCTAAATGCCCAAAGAAATGTTCACTTTTAAACTTCATAATTTTATAAGAAAATTTTGATTTTGGATATATAACACCATAATTTTCAGGAACAAGTGTATTAAGTATGTATCTTAAAGATTTTTAAAAACAACTTTCTTGAATTATAACGCTTATTATTTATTCTCTTCCCTTATTACTTGTCTGTTGCTTGTTTTTATGTTGTTGTTCTTGTTGTTCAGTCACTAAGCCGTGTCAAACTCCTTGCGACCGTATGAACTGCAGCATGCCAGTCTTCTCTGTCCTTCACTATCTCCCAGAGTTTGCTCAAACACATGTCCATTGAGTCAAAGATGCCATCCAAGCATCTCATCCTCTGTCGCCCCCCTCTCCTCCTGTCCTCAGTCCTTCCCAACATCAGAGTCTTTGCCGAAGAGTCGACTTATCACATCAGGTGGTCAAAGGATTGGAGCTTCAGCTTCTGCATCAGTCCTTCCAATGAATATTCAGGACTGAATTCCTTGAGGACTGCCTGGTTTGATCTCCTTGCTGTTCAAGTGACTCTCAAGAGTCTTCTCCAGCACCACAGTTCAAAAGTATCACTTCTTTGGCGTTCAGCCTTCTTGATGGTCCAACTCTCACATTCATACATGACTAAAGGAAAAACTATAGCTTTGACTATATGAACCTGTGGCAGCAAAGTGATGTCTCTGCTTTGTAATACGCTGTCTAGGTTTGTCATAGCTTACCTTCCAAGGAGCAAGCAACTTCTACTTTCATGGCTGCAGTCACCATCTGCAGTGATTTTGGAGCCCAAGAAAATAGTCTGTCACTGTTTCCACTTTTTTCCCATCTATTTGCCATGATCGGATTGGGACCAGAAGCCATGATCTTCATTTTCTGAAGATCTTCATCTTTTGATTGACTTTTAAACCAGCTTTTTCACTCTCTTCTTTCACTTCCATCAAGAGGCTCTTTAGTTTCTCTTCGCTTTCTGTGAAATAGAGTGGTATTATCTGCATATCTGAGGTTGCTGATATTTCTCCTGGCAATCCTGATGTCAACTTGTGATTAATCCAGCCTGGCATGTTGCATGATGTACTCTGCATCATGCATAAGTTAAAAAAACAGGGGGATAATATACAGTCTTGACATATTAGGCTTTGCCTTCATTATTTGTCTGTTGCTCATTTTTAATGTTAGTTTCCTTAAAACTTTTAGTAAAATGTTTATTTCAGAATGATTTCCTAACTTCACTGAGCTTCCTCTTCTGTTGTTTATGGGTAGTGTGACACATATGGTGGCTTGCTTTCTTAAAGTTCTCAGTTCTATCTCCTGATTTTCATCTAGACTTTTTTCCCCTTTTAACTTCATTTTCTGTCCAGTTCTTTGTTAATTTCATTCCCAAAAGTTTCTTTTCAGTGTGAGACATTTCTGGAGAAGGGTGCTCTGGCTTTCAATTTTGAGAGTTCACTACATCTAGATCATTCCAGTCCCTTCTGCCACTTGTACTCATTTGTGATTGGAGTGGGTGAAATCCCATCTCTTTCTAGCAGCTATTCTCACTATCGAGTAGCTATTGATCCTTTTCAGGTACTGCTTCTGCCTCTGTGTGTATTCTCCTATTGTAGGTCCTCAGTCCTCCCATTGGTTCTCTGTACTTCCTGTTGCACAAATACTCATACCACACATATCTTGTGGCTACTGGTGTCTTATCTACATCTGCTTGCACTCATTATAAATGCTATCCATAGATGTTTGCTTTTCCTATCAGTCACCGCCATTAAATACGGGGATTTGAAAAGATACAAAAGTATGCTTCCACTAGTATCCTGTTTTGCTAGAATTCCACACTGTAGGCTTTCACTGTGTGTTGAGTTAGATTTAATTGAATAACAAAATGAATGATAAGTTAGGAAAATTCTCTGTAAACCATAAATTTTTATCAGTATATACTGACATAAATTATACATCATTTATGCAAATATATGCAAGTCAATAAATTATATGGCATAAGAGAAAATAGGACATATGGGAAAGAGACAGAAATGTGATTGTCATTTCTTCCCACGAATTTTACAAGGAAAATTGGCAGATACTCTTGGAACTCATTGTTGATCAGATCAAAGGATAGCATATCTGCCATTAGCTTCACTCCCCTTTACTCTGCTTCTGTATTTTCAAAATCATCCTAGTTTAATGGAATAACTAAAGACATTGACTGACTCATAGACAAGGATAACTAACTGTAAGTGTTACCCAGTGTTCAAGGTCATTTGCTACCATGCTGATCTTATCATCAAGTTTTACAAATTGCCCAACTAGCCACTGGAAACAGGATATATTCTGAACTTACTTAATTGATTTGCACATTGAAAATTCCCCCTTTTTTCCTGGGGTAGCTTATATAGATCTATAGAAATATCCCACAAATAGGCACCAGCTTACTAAAGGATCAACCTCATGAATTAAAATCAATGTGAATAAATTTCAAAAGAAAATTAAAAAAAACACATTTTGGTAGCAATAATATGCATTAAAAGTATGATGCTAAAAACTCTGCCAGCATGGTTCCATTACCTTCTAGCATTTAATATTAGACACAGGAAATCTGATTCTGGTTTGGCTATCTCTTTCTGTGACTGAAGCCTCCTCATTTCTGTTCATGTTTTTCTTTTTTTATGATAGCAGGTAAAACATACATTAAAATATGAGCTGTGGAATCAACCAGATGTTATTTACTATCCCACTAAATAAAAAGTCACTTAGAATTTGTGGGAAGCATCCGGTCCCATCACTTCATGGCAAACAGATGGGGAAAAAATAGAAACAGTGACAGACTTTATTTTCTTGGGCTCCAAAATCACTGCAGATGGTTACTGCAGCTGTGAAATTAAAAGGCATTTACTCATTGGAATAAAAGCTATGACAAACCTAGACAGCATATTAAAAAGCAGAGACTACTTTGCTGACAAAGGTCCATGTAGTCAAAGCTATGGTTTTTCCAGTAGTCATGTATAGATGTGAGAGTTGGACCATAAAGAAAGCTGAGTGCTGAAGAATTGATGATTTTGAACTATGGTGTTGGAGAAGACTCGAGAGTCCCTTGGACTGCAAGGAGATCCAACCATTCAATCACAAAGGAAATCAATCCTGAATATTCATTGGAAGGACTGATGCTGAAGCTGAAACTCTAATCCTTTGGCCACCTGATGCGAAGAGCTGACTCACTGGAAAAGACCCTGATGCTGGGAAAGATGGAAGGCAGGAAGAGAAGAGGAATACAGAGGATGAAATGGTTAGAAAGCATCACCGAATCAATGGATATGAGTTTGAGCAAGTTTCATGAGTTGGTGATGGACAGAGAAGCATGGCATGCTGCAGTCCATGGAGCTGCAAAGAGCTGGGCACGACTGAATAACTGAACTGAACTGAACTGAAGGGAACTTACTTAATCTAACTCTAAATCTTATCATCAGTAAAACGGGAATAACGACGATAACTAACATTTGGAAAGTTGTGACATTCAGTGCTCTGATGTGTTTAAAGTGGTACTAGCTTAAGAATTTTAAAAACATCACCTATTAGGATGCTTTATTATTATCATTACTATTAAGTTTTATAATCCTGAAATTTCTCTAGGATATATCTAGGTAAAAAATCTTCGCCGTAGCTATGAACAGTTTGGTAAAACATTACATTTATACACATCAGAGTATTTATCACATTTTATTGGCATAATATTTTAACTTATCTATAGTTATTAAAAATTGAACGTTCAAGGAAGGCAGGGGTTTTTATCTGCCTTGCTTGTTGTTGTTGTTTAGTCACTAAGTCATGTCTGATTATTTGTGACCTCATGGACTACAGCATGCCAGGTTCCACTGTCCTTCACTATCTCCTAAAGTTTGCTCAAATTCATGTCCATTGAGTCAGTGATGGTATCTACCCATCTCATCCTCTGCCACATCCTTCTCCTTTTGCTTTCAATCTTTCCCAGCAACAGGGTTTTTTCCAATGAATCGGCTCTTTGCATCAGGTGGCCAAAGTACTAGAGCTTCAGCTTCAGTCCTTCCAATGAAAATTCAGGGCTGATTTCCTTTAAGATTGCTGGTTTGATCTCCTTGCTGTTCAAGGGACTCTCAAGAGTCTTCTCCAGCACCACAGTTCAATAGCACCACTTCTTTGGTGCTCAGCCTTCTTGATGGTCCAACTCTCACATCCATATGTGACTACTGGAAAAACCATAGTTTTGCCTATATGGAGGTTTGTCAGCAAAGTGGTCTCTGTTTTTTAATATGCTGCCTAGTTTGTCACAGCTTTCCTTTGAAGGTGCAAGCGTCTTCTAATGTCATGGCTACAGTCACTCTCTGCAGTGATTCTGGAGCTCAAGAAAATAACATGTCATTGCTTCCACTTTTTCCCCTTCTAATTGCCATGAGGGCCTTCCCTGGTGATCAGATGGTAAAGAATCCACCTGCAATGTGGGAGACCTGAGTTCAATCCCTGAGTTGGTAAGACACCTGGAAAAGGGAATGGCTACCCACGCCAGTATTCTTGCCTGGAGAATCCCACTGACAGAGGAGCCTGGAAGGCTACAGTCCAAAGGGTGGCAAAGAGTCAGACATGACAGTGACTTTCACTGATGGGACTAGATGATATGATCTTAGATTTTTTAATGTTGAGTTAACTATAACTACCTTGTTGCTTCCCTCATAGCTCAGTCAGTAAAGAATCTGCCTGCAATGCAGGAGACCTGGGTTTGATTCCTGGATTGGGAAGATCCCCTGGAGGAGGAAATGGCAACCCACTCCTGTATTCTTACCTAGAGAATCCCATGGACAGAGGAGCCTGGCAGGCTGCAGTCAATGGGGACGCAAGAGTCAGATATGACTAAGTAATTAAACCAAACCAACCAACCTTGTTAACTATTGCAATTTATGGCTAGCACAATACTCTGCAGACACTCATTGATTATGTGTTGAATAATGGGAAATGAATTAATAATTTATTTTCTTAAATATCTATATATGAGAAGGAACACCTTGAATAATAAATAGGGAATTGCTATAGTTCATCTATAAATTGTTAAAACACAAAATTCAATGGAGTGCTTTCAAAGATCTAATTGCCTATATTTCAGAGATGTATAATTGGGTAGCCAGCCTCCAAAATAGTGAATTGGAAGGGGTACCAAGAAAATGTACAAAATAGATGACTTTGACAAGCAAAAGGAGGTGGATGAGGAAGTTATTCTAGAAAAGAGTTAAATGTTTCAGGTACAGTCACCTTCCTTTCAGAGAAGGTCAGAATAAATCAGGCAGATTATCTCACTAGTGCTGACTCAGTAATTCCAGGCTGACTAGTTAAAGGTTACATTCCTGGGAGAGGCTGAAATTGTAATTACATTAGGTATTTGGTAAGGGCTTCCCAGGTGGTACCAGTGGTTAAGAATCTGCCTGAGGATGCAGGGGACACAAAAGATGTGGGTTCAATCTTTGGGTGGGGAAGATCCCCTGGAGGAGAGCATGAGAACCACTCCAGTATTCTTGCCTACGAAATCCCATGGACAGAGGAACCTGGCAGGCTCCAGGTCACAAGGTTGCAAAGAGTAGGACACACAGAAATGACTTAGCATGCACAACTTGGTTTACTAACGTGGGCCTTAGCACAAGTCACTCCATTCAGTTTAGTTTAGTAGTGTCCAATTCTTTGCAACCCCATGAACTGCAGCATGTCAGGCCTCCCTGTCCATCACCAACTCCCAGAGCTCGCTCAAACTCATCGAATTGCTCAAGTTAGTGATGCCATCCAATCATCTCATCTTCTGTTGTCCCCTTTTCCTCCTGCCTTCAATGGTTCTGAGCATCAGGGTCTTTACATATGAGTCAGTTCTTCACATCAGGGGGCCAAAGTATTGGAGTTTCAGCTTCAGCACCAGTCCTTCCAATGAATATTCAGGACTGATATCCTTTAGGATTGACTGGTTTGATCTCCTTGCAGTCTGAAGGACTCTCAAGAGTCTTCTCCAATACCACAGTTCAAAAGCATCAATTCTTGGCAACTGGTTTATACTTCTCACCTTGTAAGATCAATTAAGTTCAGTTCAGTCACTCAGTCCTGTCTAACTTTATGACTCCATGGACTGCAGCACGCCAGGTCTCCTGGTCCATCATTAACTCCCTAAGTTTACTCAAACTCATACCCATCGAGTTGGTGATGCCATCCAACCATCTTGTCCTCTATCATCCCCTTCTCCTCCCATCTTCAATCTTCCCCAGCATCAGGGTCTTTTCAAATGAGTCAGTTCTTCCCATCAGGTGGCCAAAGGATTGGAGTTTCAGCTTCAGCATCACTCCTTCCAGTAAGTATTCAGGACTGATTTCCTTTAGGATGGACTGGTTGGATCTCCGTGCAGTCCAAGGGACTCTCAAGAGTCTTATCCAACACCACAGCTCAAAAGCATCAACTCTTTGGTGTTCAGCTTTCTCTAAAGTCCAACTCTCACATCCATACATGACTACTGGAAAAACTATAGCTTTGACTACATGGACCTTTGTCAGCGAAGTAATGTCTCTGCTTTTTAATATGCTGTCTAGGTTTGTCATAGCTTTTCTTCCAAGGAGCAAATGTCTTTTAATTTCATGGCTGCAGTCACCATCTGCAGTGATTTTGGAGCCCAAGAAAATAAAGTCTATCACTGTTTCTATTTTTTCCCCATCTATTTGCCATGAAGTGATAGGACCAGATGCCATGATCTTCGTTTTCTGAACGTTGAGCTTTAAGCCAACTTTTTCACTCTCCTCTTTCAATTTCATCAAGAGGCTCTTTAGTTCTTCTTTACTTTCTGCCATAAGGGTAGTGTCATCTGCATATCTGAGGTTATTGATATTTCTCCTGGCAATCTTGATCCCAGCTTGTGCTTCATCCAGCCCAGTGTTTATCATGATGCACTCTGCATATAAGTTAAATAAGCAGGGTGACAATATACAGCTTTGACATACTCCTTTTCCAATTTGGAACCAGCCTGTTGTTCCATGTCCAGTTGTAACTGTTGCTTCCTGACCTTCATACAGGTGTCTCAAGAGGCAGGTCAGGTGGTCTGGTATTCCCATCTCGAAGAATTTTCCACAGTTTGTTGTGATCCACACAGTCAAAGGCTTTGACATAGTCAATAAAGCCGAAGTAGATTTTATTCTGGAACTCTTTTGCTTTGCTGATGATCCAGCGGATGTTGGCAATTTGATCTGTGGTTCCTCTGCCTTTTCTAAATCCAGCTTGAACATCTGGAAGTTCATGGTTTACATACTGTTGAAGCCTGGCTTGGAGAATTTTGACCATTACTTTGCTAGCGTGTGAGATGAGTGCAATTGTGTGGTAGTTTGAGCATTCTTTGGCATTGGAATGAAAATTGACCTTTTCCAGTTCTGTGGCCACTGCTGAAATTTCCAGATTTGCTGGCATATTGAATGCAGTACTTTCACGGCATCATCTTTCAAGATTTGAAATAGCTCAACTGGAATTCCAACACCTCCACTAGCTTTCTTCATAGTGATGCTTCCTAAGGCCTTCTTGACTTTGCATTCCAGGAAGTCTGGGTCTAGGTGAGTGATCACACCATCATGGTTATCTGAGTTATGAAGACCTTTTTTGTATAGTTCTTCTGTGTATTCTTGCCACTTCTTAATACTTTCTGTTTCTGTTAGTTCCATACCATTTCTGTCCTTTATTGTGCCTATCTTTGCATGAAATGCTCCCTTGGTATCTCTAATTTTCTTGACGAGATCTCTAGTCTTTCCCATTCTATTGTTTTCCTCTATTTCTTTGTATTGATCACTGAGGAAGTCTTTCTTATCTGTCCTTGCTATTCTTTGGAACTCTACATTCAAATGGGTATATCTTTCCTTTTCTCTTTTGCCTTTTGCTTGTCTTCTATTTACAGCTATTTTTAAGGCCACACAGACAACCTTTTTGCATTTCCTTTCCTTGGATCAGTTACTATAAGCAAAACTTGCTTCTGTCTCCTTTAAGTAATTGATAAAATCTTGCTCCTCATCTTGTAAAATCCAGTCAGATCCCAGTCTTAAGCAACGCATTCATAAAAACATGCCTCTGGAGGCATTGCCTGAGCAATTCTCTGGCTTTCTTCCCTCTGACATCTTTACTATTAGTTGCTCCCCTTTTGAAAATCAGCCCTCTCAGGCAAGAAACTAGCTCTCTACTGAGGACCAGTTGCACGTATGTAACATCAGCATCACTTTGGGCTACTTATGAGCACACATGAATGAGCAGTAAAATGAGACCTAGGCTTAGCAATTCTTCAGGAAATGAATGGGAAACCATGCTCCAGGCAGTTATTGATATTACTAAATGGCCCTTGAAAATTGCCCACTGGAGCTGAAAGCATACCCATTTCTGCTAGGCCTTGCATTTTCCTTAATTCTTGTTTTTCTTTCTTTCTTTCTTTTTTCAAAGAGTAACATATTCTTTCTTTCTTATGAATGACAGGCTTTGTAGGCAAGGCAGAAATATATGGGCTACACCTTGCCACATGATACTTTAAAGAAAGCTAACTTCAAAACTGCATGTCATGTGGATTAATACAAACAGTCAAAGAGGACTGAGGCTTAAATAATTAAGTAATATGCTTAAGATGGCAGTGTTATTTATTAATCTATAAGGTGAATCTGGGCTTGTTTAATCTAATTCACCCACAATGTAATGTCACTGAAATGGAACTGGGATACAAACCTATTGTTTCTAAACTCCTTCCACACTAGTTGCCTTCATGAGGAGTGAGTAAATGTTATCCAAACAATAATAATAATAAATGTAATGTTCAGCTATATTAGACAGAGCATCAGCAACAAAACTGACCTACATACAAAGACATACTGTTTGAAGGATGGCTATTTTCACAAGGTAAGGGGATACTGTGCATTGTTTATATAGGAAAAGAAAGATCAATGTGATGATGGTGATGATTTTTGCAATTAATTTGGTGAAATTTCAACATTTTCCTATTTAATGGGAGGATGAACACCAAATAATTCCTTCCAGATCCCACTGCCAGAAGCCTGCATCTCTAAGCTTTCAGGTTTATTCATTATTCATGTGGTATGTTTGCACAATATTATTGGTTATTCACTGTTTGGGCAAATAATCAGATGATATTTCATTCTCAATGAAAACAAACTCTTGAAGTACCAAAACTGGATTCTGAAGGGCGCATGTAGAGGGCAGTGTGACTAGGGAGAGGGCCAGATATGAAGAAATGAAAGGGCTACTTTAAATGTCGAAGTTTTTCAGTCATTGAGAATTCCATGGAACTCAGACTATATCTGGGTGCAAATCTATGGACAGTTACTTTAATTTGCTTTAAAATTACAAAATGATATGGTATCTATGCAATACAGTTATGAATATAATTACGCTTAAACTTTCCAACAGGTTAAAATAAATTTTATATATGTGAACCAAATCTCACTTAATTTAATGTATATTTTCTTACTTTTTATAAAACCAAAACTTAAAACACTTTAAGTAGTTGTGAGTTTCATCTATTTTTGACCATAGAATATGAAGTGTATAGCAAGAGCAACTTCCTCTTCTCATAAAGGTTTTCTATACAACATAAATATCTAAATGATGCTGGAATAAGTTTAGATAACTCTTCCTAAACAATTTTCTGAATAGAAGAAAATGTGGATTCCTCTTGAAATGAAATACATAATTACACTTTATATTAGTTGAATTTGGCGAAATGACCAGATGTACTCCACAGAAATATTATGCTTGGTTCCAGAGCAAAAAAAAACGAGGACTTCTTCCTTACACACACATACAGCCACACATGCATTTTATATATATATATATATATACACACACACACACAAACACACAAACACACATTTATATCATAGAAAATAAGATCGGCATATTTCTTGATTTCTAAGTGATATCACTGACTTGTATGTTTAAAAAGACAATCTGTTCCAAGCTCAGTAACTCTGAACCTAACTCTGAACTAAACTAAAGCAGAACAATGAAACTTTTCTGGCACTAGAGGTCACTAAAACCAGATTACAGACTGATGCCTGCGTATCTACTAAATGTGCAGAGGGAGCATAATTAATCTGCAATCTAATATGCAGTGATAAAGAGCTGAAATAAATTCTATTTTCAGGAATATCCAAATTAGAACAGAAAGCATAGCAAAATTCAAACTTAAAATAGGGAAAGAATCAAAAAACTGTAGGGTTTTCAAGTCAAATTAATAAAAAAGAAAATTAATGTTTTCCCTATGTATGACAGCTGTATATATTCATTCAAAATGAAGCCACTGGATCTTGACTTTCTCTGTTTATTTGTTTTTCTTGTGAAGACCACATAGGAGCCAAGTGTTAAAGAAGCAAATTATTTGTGAACCCTTTGTTTTGTAGCCCTGGGAACAAAAATGTTAATTGGGTTGTTGCCCTCTAGCATTACACAGCTGTACCATTACTTGATTTTGAGGAAACAGTGGCTTAGTCTCTTCAAATAGCGAGCATTTCTACTTACGAACATCCCTGTTTGTGTCAGGTTTCACAGCGCTAACAGCGGAAACACCTGTACTTAGTTTCCGGCTCTTCAGAATTCATGACCTGCCTCCCAGTTTCCTAAATGGCATACTAGCTTCTTTAATACTAAGTAGACATCAAAGATATAGGTCTTTGTCCTTAATGTTCTAGGTGCCTTGGGGAAGGGCATGGACCTCTTTCAGCATCAGATACCCTAAGTCTTAAATAAGATAATTGGACTAGGTAGCTTCAAATATCATAAATCTAGTGTTCTCCCAAGAAGAATTGCATGAATGAGTTCTTGTAAGAAATAATTTTCAGACTGATAACAATTGGTATATCCCAGCTTATTCTCCATGTAAAGATACTGGCCTATCTGAAATTTTATGACATTTTCTAATATTTCATATATTGGGGAAATAATTTTTTAAAAATCTTATTTGTTATGCCATTAAAGTCTATTAGTGATTTCTTTAAAGAGAAAAAGGAAAAATAATTGAAACATCATATGTATTGAATTTTGCTTCAAAATCCAGAATAATATTTGAGATGCTTGAGAAAGGGAATCAGCGATCACTTTGTCACCAGTAGCAGCTCATGGGAAGCACTCAGAGAGCAGATGTCTGATGGATTCACCAAATAAAAAGTCAGCTTGTTTATTAAAGACCCGATGAGGTCCATAGTTCAGGAATTCTGAAGAAGTCACTTCATGAAATTGTTCTGTTCTAAGTCAAAAATCTACCTATAAATGAGCCCCCAGCTTTTGCGTGGAAGAAATGAGCTTTGGTCATCCTTGTGGTAGGAAAATGTCCACCACATGGAGAAAAGCAGAATGTAGTGAAAAGGAGGCTGTCATGATTTCTTCTCTCTCCTTTTCTTTCCGCCTCTTACATTTTATGTGCTAGTGCACAAATAAAATTAAAAAAACAAACAAACTTTTTTAATGCAAACTTTGAATTAAAGTAACTGAGCCCAAATTCTAACATTGAGAAATAGTTATTTAATAGCCTTACCTTTCCTATAGCAATATGGAGAAAACTAATGGGTGGAAATTTCAAGAAAGATTAAAAAGACAGTGATTCAAATTCAAATGTTACTAAATTGACCAGTAGCTATAATCTTTCCATAAAGCATTTACATCTTCTCAAAAGGAAAAATGTATAAAGAGATATTATAAGCAGGGAAGTCAGCTGAACCTCTTTATTTCCATATGCTCCCCTTCCTCTAGACACTCCACAAAACTATTCAGGGCCCGACCTGTGCCAGGTACCATGTTAGGCTCAGGGAATGCAACGATGAGAAAAACAGACACTGTCCTGCACTCACAGAGGTTACCATAAATGAGGATGAGAGAAGACTGTCAGTCAACTAAACAAGCAATAATGATGAAATGAGATTCTTGCCAGGATAAGAAAGTTTGGAGACTCCAGACCATGGATGTCTCTTCCCTTTTCTGTCAATCTGTCATACAGAAGTTACTCAATAAATATGCATTGAAATATACATGTTGAGCAACTGAGACTGAAGGAAAACAGTCATCCTTGAAAAAGAAAGGCAAGCAGACAGTTGAAATACTTTCTAAAATGTTGCTCAGTCGGGTTTGACTCTTTGTGACCTTATGGACTGTTAGCCCACCAGGCTCCTCTGTCCATGGGATTCACCAGGCACGGATCCTGGAGTGGGTTGCCATTTCCTTCTCCAGGGGATCTGCCCAACCTTGGGATTGAACCCAGGTCTCCTGCATTGCAGGCAGATTACTGACTGAGCCACCAGGGAAGTCCAGTTTTGTCCTTAAGTTCTCCAAAAATATACATTTTTGATTTCATTATTTTCATGTGAGAATGTCACAGGCAAAGGGTACCCTACTTTGGGGAAATAAGTATATAGGTACATGCAGAGGATATCATGAATAAAGGCATTTTTTCTCTTTTTTTGGTCTGGGACAGAAAATAGGACAGGGAGAATCTCATGAAATCATATGGGGATTTGTTGGAAATTTGTGACCCATTCCGAGTTGCTTTCATTAAGTCTTGGCTGTAACTGCTTGTCTGATAAGCTGGGAAAACAAGTAATTTCCATGTGTAGGATAGTTAATAAATTCAAGGTACTGGATGCATGATTATTTTAAAATCCTGATTTATCTCTTGCTGACAAGTAGCCCCACAGTTCCTTCTGGCTTCTTGCAACATTAGAGAGCAATCATGAATGTCAAATTTTGATGGGCACCCGGAGGACCCTTCTCCACAGTCCACGTGGGTCTTTCTGACATGACTGACTGTGGCATGGAGCCATTCTCCACATAAAGGTTAATTGCTTCAGCAATTATCTATTACTGAGTGGTTGGCTGTGACTCCACAGTTTTGACTCCTACTTAAGCAAACAGTTCCTGTGTTAGGTTAATTTATTCCCTCCGACTCTCTATATATGTATGTATTATCTTTTACATTTAAGGAAAATGTTTCTTCTTGCCAATCTAAGTGAGATTCGAGCAAGGCCTTCATAAATCATAAAGAACAGGCTAGATGGATGAAAGAATTTATGTGATCTTTTTCCTTCATCAGTAACTCAGAGAAAACATTCTTATGGCAAGGCTACGAATCAATGTGGTCAAGGAAACAAGGAGGGAAATGTTGTATGGCTTGTTGTCAGCTCTCTCCATTAATGCAGACATCACTCTGAGTGAATCAACACTATAAGGTTATTTTCCCAACTTAATTGTCTTAAAAGTGTCATTGAGTTGGACTAGATCCTCATGAAATGCAAGAAGTTAAGAGAAACTAGTGAATTGCATACAAATCATTTTTAGCTCATTTAGAAATGCCAGAGCATAAGCACAGGGACAATCTTACTTTTGAAAAGAGAAAAGAGATCTTTTACTCAAGATTGCTCTTGATGAAATACTCGAGGGCCAAGGTTAGAATTTTTCAACTTGTTTTTGCAGAAACAAAACAAAACAAAATGTCTCTGTGTTCTCTTGAAGTAACTCTTTGGTAGCTAGAAAAGGAATTTTTAATTTACCGTTTTCACATGAAGTGGCTCTGAGCTAGATGAAGCATCTGTTGAGAACACAAGAATATTACATTTATAAAGAGTGAATACAATAACGCTTTAGACTCAGACAGTGTTAAGTATTTTGCATGCGGGCAATCTATACCTGCACATGGAAGAGGAAATAAAACTTAATTCCACTCACATTCACACAAGAGAAAAGATAAGATGGGAACAGCAGAACCCAGTTCCCCCATCATTAAATATACGATGTACTATCTTTGAAATACACTGTGCTTTAAAACTTAAAAATGGCAGCCAGTAAATCTGTTACATAACATCAATTAGTTCACAAAGCTAAATAAATCAATCAGTTTTATCAGAATTCAGGAAAAGCAACATCTGGAACATCTAGCTACCTTTCAACAAATTAGAAAAAAAATCTTTTTTTTTTAAATTTTAATATGTAGTTATCACTGGAAAATTACATAGCATGGCATTATAATTATAACATATTTCCATAATTCATATAGTTGGTATCTCACTTCAGTTTAGTCGCTCAGTCGTGTCTGACTCTTTGCGACCCCATGGCCTGCAGCACGCCAGGCCTCCCTGTCTATTACCAACACCCGGAGTTTACTCAAACTCATGCCTATTGAGTTAGTGATGCCATACAACCATCTTATCCTCTGTTGTCCCCTTCTCCTCCTGCCGTCAATCTTTCCCACCATCAGGGTCTTTTCAAATGAGTCAGTTCTTCCCATCAGGTGGTCAAAGTATTGGAGTTTCAGCTTCAACATCATTCCTTCCAATGAATATTCAGGACTGATTTCCTTTAGGATAGACTGGTTGGATCTCCTTGCAGTCCAGGGACTCTCAAGAGTCTTCTCCAACACCACAGTTCAAAAGCATCAGTTATTCCGCACTCAGGTTTCTTTATAGTCCAACTCTCACATCCATACATGACCACAGGAAAAACCATAGCCTTGACTAGACAGACTAAGTAATGTCTGTCTAAGTAATGTTGGCTAAGTAATGTCTCTGCTTTCTAATATGCTGTCTAGGTTGGTTAGAACTTTCCTTCCAAGGAGTAAGCATCTTTTAATTTCATGGCTGCAGTCACCATCTGCCATGACTTTGGAGCCCAAAATAATAAAGTCTGGCACTGTTTCCACTGTTTCTCCATCTATTTGCCATGAAGTGATGGGACCAGATGCCATGATCTTAGTTGGGATCTGGTTCCTCCCAAATTCCTTCTCCCACTTGCTGTCCTGTGGTAGGTCAACAATCAATTGTTGCTCATTCCTTTGCTATTTTGACATAGTTAAGAATGCAGGGACCTCCTTGGCTGTAGATGGTGTGGGTTTGATCCCTGGCTGGGGAGCTAAGATCTCCCATGCTTCCTGGTCAGAAAACCAAAACGTAATACAGAAGCAATATTGTAACAAATTCAATAAAGGTTTTAAAAATGGTCCACATTAAAAAAAAAAGACTTTAAAAAGAAAGAGCGCAAAACATCTTGGGCTTTTGATTAGTTCATATATTACAAAGCAAGGGTCTTCCCCTGAGGAGGTTTGCTTCATGATTTAAAAAATATGAATCACTTTCTCTGAAAGGATAGCACCAGTTAGTTTCAAGATACTTAGTGACTATATAAACCAGAGCATCTTCCATTGTGCCACCACACACATGGTTAAAGTGAAAAATGAAAGTGTTAGTCAGTCACTCAATCGTGTCCAACTCTTTGCAACCCCATGGACTTTAGCCCACCAGGCTCCTCTGTCCCTGGGATTCTCCAGCCAAGAATACTGGAGAGGGTAGCCATTCCCTTCTCGAGGGGATCTTCCTGACCCTGGGATCAAACCTGGGTCTCCCACATTGTAGGAGATTCTTTACCATCTGAGCCACCAGAGAAGACCAAGGAGTACATAGTATCACCAGTTAAAGTCAACCACGTGATCTTAGAATACCTTTCAGAACTGCTGAATGGAGGCCACAGCTTTTCCTCACTGCTCGTTCTTTTTTTCTTAATTTAAATTTATTTAATTGGAGGCTAATTACTTTACAATATTGTATTGGTTCTGCCACACATCAACATGAATCCGCCACAGGCGTGCACGTATTCCCCATCCTGAACCCCCCTCCCACTTCCCTACCTGTACCATCCCTCTGGGTCATCCCAGTGCACCAGCCCCAAGGATCCTGTATGGAACCTGGACTGGTGATTCGTTTCTTATATGATATGATACATGTTTCCATGCCATTGCCCCAAATCATCCCCCTCCCCCAACAGAGTCCAAAAGACTGTTCTATACACCTGTGTCTCTTTTGCTGTCTCACGTACAGGGTTATCATTACCATCTTTCTAAATTTCATATATATGCGTTAGTATACTGTATTGGTGTTTTTCTTTCTGGCTTACTTCACTCTGTATAATCGGCTCTAGTTTCATCCACCTCATTAGAACTGATTCAAATGTATTCTTTTTAATGGCTGAGTAATACTCCATCGTGTATATGTACCACAACTTGCTTATCCATTCATCTGCTGATGAACATCTAGGTTGCTTCCATGTCCTGCTTATTGTAAACAGTGCTGCGATGAACATCGGGCTACACGTGTCTCTTTCAATTCTGGTTTCCTCGGTGTGTATGCCCAGCAGTGCAATTGCTGGGTCATAAGGCAGTTCTATTTCCAGTTTTTTAAGGAATCTCCTCACTGCTCGTTCTTAAATTTCATAGGAAGATGTTTCTAACGTACATATTGTTTTCACCCCACGACATGCTTTCAACACTGGCAAATCTACCTGGTAGCAGGATGAAGTGACACTTTAACCTAATGCTGATTCACAGTGTGGAAACACTGTATTATTTGCCTTTATCCACCTCTTCTCTCTTATGCATTAGTTGCATGGGAAATTCAAGCAAAATATGTCTTTACTGCTCTTGTTCTTTTCTCAAAAACCATGAAAACATGAAAATAAAACCTTCTATGTCAGCTAATCTCATAACTTCCAACTCCTTGTTGTGTTCCGTATGCATAGCTTAATTCTGATGGAATATTATGGAAAGTGGTCTTAAATGAGTCATAGGTTTTTGTAAAAGAAAGTAAACTTGGGTGTTTTAATAAATGAGATCAATATAAATTCAAGGGAAACATTTGTTAAAAAGAAAGTGACTGTTGCCACTGAAGTCAAGGAACTTGGTAGCCCTGCTGTCCTCTGCATTGTTCAAATCCAGAATATGAGGTAATGTCAGTTTGGGTATCACGTGCTAAGTTCAATATTGTATGCATTTTAACTGACACTTAAAATAGAAAGTCGTTTTGTGAGTGACTGTCTTTGTACTGCTGCAATGAAGAGCTTATAGGCCAAGAAGTAAAGTTTATAAGAAGGTGGATTTTATTTATTTCTATACTAGAAATAAATATCTAGAAATTGGAATTGTTTAGCATTATGTGCCTACTCTCTACAAAGCAAAGTGATGAAAAGAAAGCTAAAAGATATCAGCAATGTGAAAGAGGGAGACAGGAGCATCTCCTAAGGTCCTGTCCAGCTCTTGAGTATGAGTGAGTGAAAGTCGTTCAATCTTGTCCGACTCTTTGCAACCCTATGAACTATACAGTCCACGGAATTCTCTAGGCCAGAATACTGGAGTGGGTAGCCTTTCCCTTCTCCAGGGGATCTTCCCAACCCAGGGATGGAACCCAGGTCTCCCGCATTGCAGGCGAATTCTTTACCATCTGAGCCACAAGGGAAGCCCTTTCCAGCTCTTCAGTACATATATTTCTCATTACCATATTGAGCTCAATTTTCGTTCTCTTTTCTTGGTGTCTTCAGCTCTTTCTTTCTGCCAGCTCTGTCACAGGCCATCTGCTCTCTTGTGTTGCTCTTATTACTAGTTACAGGTGACTGCTCTTTTTTTTTTTGTAATCATTGTATATAATTTACAATTATATACAAATTATATACAAATATATACAATTTACATTCTTCCTAGCTCTACTCTTCCTTATCCTATGTACTGAGACATTTAACCATTAAGGAGGCATATGAACAGAGTTAAGGGCTCCAAGTAGTTGCTGGAATTTTCAAATATGATCTTATTATCATTATACGTGGGCTTCACTGGTGGCTCAGTGGTAAAGAATCTGACTACCAATGCAGGACACGTGGGTTCCATCCCTGGGTTGGGAAGATCCCCTGGAAAAGGAAATGGCAACCCATTCCTATATTCTTACTTGGGAAATCCCAGGGACAGAGGAGCCTCGTGTGTTATAGTCCATGGGGTCACGGATAGGACTTAGCAACTAAACCAACAACACTAAACAGTCATTATATGTATATATGTGAGGTGATGTTGAGCAGTAGATTAGTTGCTGTTTCTTTAAAAGTGAAGAAAATCAGTAGGGAATTAACAGTAACAAATATATTTTCAAAAATCTAATTTTAAGGTAATAAAAATTGTATTTCAATATGTGTATTTGTCTATATAGTAACAGTCATAAAATGGCTTATCTAGAAATGACCTTAGAAGGTTTTTATTCCAGCTCTATCATTTTATACACGAGGATACTGAGACCCATGTAGGGGTGTGACCTTACTCTCTATATTGGTAGAGTTAGAAACAAAGCTGACTCTAGAGCCCATTTATTTCTCTTAGTCTCTGTCCTGTTACGGTCTGCTTTGGAAAAACATAAATTGAAAATGCTCTGACAGAAGCTGAACAGCCAGATACCAGGTTCTTACAGGACTATAGAAGGAATTTCAGCACAGGTTGGAAGGTTAGACTCTTAGAGAATCTCCAAGGTGTGCTTTCCAATACCAAGATTTTATTCATTTTGCATTTGGAAATAAATTGTGACAAAGAGGAAGAAAGAGATGGAGAATTTCCATAAAGGTAGCATGTTGAAATTTTTGAAGCTGTTTGTCCATCATAAGAGCAAAATAAAATCATTAATTTTCCATCTCTGCATTTGGCAGTATGTCCTGTTTAGAAAAACGAACCATCAACGCTTTCCATACTCCATTGTCTCTTAAAATTTTACATGTTATTAGACAATTAGTAAGGTAAAAGGCATGAAGTGGACTCTATATTTCATTGGCATCATATTACGGCTGCAAGAATATAGGTTGCCAAATACCACTGCCATTCAATTCATGAAGCAAAGAAAGAGAGGTTTGCATACAAAAATAGCACCTGGCCGGCATTCAGAGAAATTTGCACAAAAGGAAAAAAACAATCTCCTGCTCTAAAAAAAAGATTAAAACTATTTACACTACAAATGAAAACCTCAATACCACTTCTTATTTGGCGACATTAGGAACATTTTCAATTAAATTTAAATTCAAATGTGATTGCCAAACATTTTTTAAAAGCAAGGCTGAAATACCTCCAAGGGAATTTGAGTATTTTTACAGCAATATTTAGGCATGCTATAGATTTTTGAATGTTGAACTGGGGGAGAATTGATCATTTCCTCCTTGATTCCCTAATTTCTCTAGTTACCTCATATATCACTAATTCCTAAAACTCCAATTTGCAAGCCAGATTCTACAACCTTCGTTCAACAGCATTAATGAATGAAATATTTCACTTGTGAATCATGCAGTGACTCTTCAGTGAGAGGTTAGAAGGACCACAGAATCCAGGTGACTCTGATTCAACTGTGAAAACAGATGAAGCAACTGCTTATAATTTGTATCAAGATATGTAACAAATGATTAGAGGCAAAGCAGCAGCAGGTACTTTGAATTCTGGTACACAAAAATAAAATGTGTGATGGGAAACTCTCTTCATCTTTACCACCATGAAAAATTTGTTCCTTATATGAAAGCCACCCTAGCAGCATGGGAGTGAAATAAGATCAGTGAACGGCAAGAGTCCATTCTTCTCCCTGACACCTCAAGAAGTATAAGGTAAGAACAACTCAACTGAAGATGTTCAACTTAAGATCTGTTGGCAGGCAATGTTATTACATACAGAAATAAACATATGTTGTTCATGTACCAAATAATAAACACATATTTAAATACTTTGCCTTTAATTGGACAGTTGCTAAAATGTGGTACACATAAAGGATGAGATGGCTGGATGGCATCACTGTCTCAGTGGACATGAGTTTGAGCAAGCTCTGGGAGATGGTGAAGGACAAGGAAGCCTGGCGTGCTGCAGTCCATGGGGTCACAAAGAGTCGAACACGACTCAGCGACTGGACAACAACAACAACATTAAGCACAATGGGAACACAAACCCCAGGGCAAACACTCTCCCTAGATGGCACAGTGAAATCTGCACAGGGAAAGTAACATTTGAGCTGGGTGTGGATAAATGGGATTTCATAAGGCAGAAAAGAGAGCAAAGGGCATTCCAGGTAGAGGGAACCATAGGTACAGAATCAGTGTGAAGAAGGAAGTATTATTTAAAAAAGCATTCTCTTTCACTTCTCAGAGACAACTCGTTTCCAGCTTCTTGTAGGGGGAGACTGGTGTTTCTTCCTATTTTTGCTCAATTTATCAAGTAAAAATTTGTACAAGTTTATCAAGGACCCATTGCACATGTGTGCATGCTAAGTTGCTTCAGTCATGTCTGACTCTGTGAGCCCCCATAGATTACAGCCAGCCAGACTTCTCTGACAATGGGATTCTCCAGGCAAGGATACACTGGAGTGGATTGCCGTGCCCTCCTCCAGGGGATCTTCCCAACCCAGGGATATTAGATTTTGAAGAATGGAAGATAAAAGTTGGGCATGCATTTCCCATCAAGTAGCAAGCCATTTAAACACAGAGAGAAGGTGTGGTGTAACAGACAAGCTATAGGCTTTGGAGTTAGACTTCAGATTGAGTTCTAGTTCAGCTTCTTCCTGGCGGTGTGACATGTGTTGCTAATTTCAACTAGAAGACTCAACTTCCTCAGCAACACAACAGGCATCCCAAAACTTGGGATCATTTCATGGTCATTTTAGAGATAAGAGTAAAATGGTTTTATGTTTGGCACAGAGTTGATACTCAAAGACTAACAAAACAAAACAACACCAAAAGCTGCCCCCCATTTAAATTGTTCTCAGCAAAGAACTGAATAGTAGCATAAGATAATGTATCATTTAGAGCCAAAATGATTGGTAGCTATACAAAAGCCTAGCTCCTGTAGATTGGGGTAGTCATTGAAGAGTTCACTGAAGGGGCATAATATGGATTATGCTTTACATAAATGGTATTTTTGAGAGGTATTAAAAAAAAGGAAAGAAAATTCCTTTTAGAATAAAATGTACGTTTTACAGTTCCTTTTAAAAGGATAGTCTAAAGTGTCTAGAATTGCTTTATGTACTGTGGCTCATAGAGCGAAGGGAAAATAATTTTGTGTTAATGGGTAATAATATACACTGGATAAAATGTATCATATTATGAAGAACTTTGAAAACTAGTATAAAGATCCTGGATATTAATTAAAGGACAGGAGGGCATAACTGAAGGTTTCAAGACATATACCTATTCTGAAGGCATGATGAGGACCACATAAGAGAGTAGAATGCATGACTAGATGGTTCTTTCCCCAAGATCCCCCATCAACTCAGGATGACCACCCCTCACCTCTCTATCTGAAATAGCCCCTCCCTTTCTATAACATCATATAGTGTAGAAATTACCTTGCATATTGACTTATTCATTTTAAACTGTTTCCAATTCACACTAGACTTTAAGCTTCATGAGAAGAGAGACACCGGTATTTTGAGTTAATGCAATATTTCCAGCCCTTGGAAATATCGGAACAGGATCTGACACATCACAAGCTCTCATTCCCTCTTTCCTCTCCCCTCATATTTTCTCTCACTGTTCCTTGCTCTCCCCTCCCCATTCCCAAAGGCAGAGGCACATGGGGTAAAATTTACATATTTGCCTGGTAGAAGAAAAGTCAGAATCTCTTGCAATAGTACAATTATGAGCTGGTGATGGGTATGGTAAGGAAGAAGCAGATAAGACATGTTCAAACTATCTCTGTAGACCTGGAATTTGTCAGAAATGATTCTTCACGACAGAGAGACATGAAATTTATATAATTCAATGCGTATCTAAATTTGTCAAATCATGACCTCTGTCACAGGTTCATTTATCTGCACTGAAATAGGCTATCTTCTATCTCTCACAAGAGTTCACAAATGCCAGCTCTCTGGTCACTCAGATGTCATGCTTCTGCAAGATATCTTCCTCCAGATAATCACACCTTTCAAGGCCTGCTGTGAAAATAAATATACACCAGCTAATATTAAATGACAATCCATTTTTCTACTTGGCATTATAGGGTGGAGTTGTCACATTATCTTTTCTATCAGGGAAGTTACAGTGTAACTGAGTCTTTTTTTTTCCTGCTAAAACTATTAATAAAAATGCTTCTCCTACAAGAAAAAAAATAACTGCACTTTAGTCTGTTTTAACTGTTATAAGACCTTAGGGGCTAACAGAAGGAAAAGAACAAGGGGAAGGAATTCATCAGATAAAAGTTCAAAGATAGGGACCATTCTGTTCTTGGATTATTTATTGTTAAATCCCTGGAAGCCTGCAGTTTTCCTAGGACATAAATACTACTTGAGTATATTTTCCATTGAACAGTTACTATATTAATAAATTGAAGAACAAAGAAAACAATCACTTGTTCAGGGTGTAGGTAATCTAATCTCGTGACTATACCAAACAGGGAGCCTGAATTGGAGACAGGGAAGACAAATTAACACACTCCTCGATCCTTTTCTTTTGGTGTCAACTCTTAGAAGACTCTTGAGAGTTCCTTGGACTGCAAGATCAAACCAGTCAATCCTAAAGGAAATCAACCTTGAATATTCATTGAAAGGGCTGATGCTGAAGCTGAAGCTCCAATACTTTGGCCATCTGATGCAAAGAACCAATTCACCGGAAAAGACGCTAATGCTGGGATAGATGGAGAGCAGGAGGAGAATGGCAGTGACAGAGGATGAGATGGTTGGCGGGCATCACCAACTCAAAGGACATGAGTGAGCAAACTCTGAGAGATAGTGAAGGACAGGAAACCTGGTGTGCTGTATGGGGTTGCAAAGAGCCACACAACTCAGATGCTGAACACGAACAACACCCTATATAGGGCTTCCCAGGTGGCTCAGTTGTAAAGAAGCCGCCTGTCAATGCCCAAGACACAAGAGACACGGGTTCGATCCCTGGGTCAGGAAGACACCCTGGATTAGGAAATGGCAACCCACTCCAGTATACTTGCCTGGACAATCCCATGGACGGAGGAGGCTGGTGGGCTACAGTCTATGGTGTCACAAAGAGTTGAACATGACTGAATGACTGAGCATACACTCACGCTGCCTACATATCCCTGAATGAGTGAGTGAAGTCACTCAGTTGTGTCCGACTCTTTGCGACCCCGTGGACTGTAGCCTCCCAGGCTCCTCTGTCCATGGGATTCTCCAGGCAAGAATACTGGAGTGGGTTACCATTTCCTTCTCCAGGGGATCTTACATATCCCTAAATCCACATTATTCACCGTCTGTCTTCACTCTCCTATCCTGGAGCCTAAGATAATCCATGAGGTTTGAGCCAGGATCTCTGAAGAATCATAAATGTGTAAGAACAGCTGACAAAACACAGGAAAGTGTGGAAATACTTCTAAGTGTGATGGAAAAATAAGAAAATAAGGCTGGTAAAGAAGAACACTGACAGGGTAGCCTGGAGCAATACTCAGAAAAAAACCAAAATTCTCCTCTTACACTTTAAGAAATCAGGACATTTTTTACTTTTCTCCCTCATTTTACAGCCAGACTGCTAGGATTAGTAATGTATGTATGTATGACACTTGTAAAAAGCAGTAAGCATAGAACTTCCTCCAAAAAGAGGAAGTTCTATGGGTAACATCTTTTGTATGTAATTAAAATTTACCCTTACTTCATCACCATACAGGGATGCTATCCTGAATAGCTGTGCAAATTAAGTGTTGGACCCAGGCAGATACAGAAGTTGACACTCACTTGTGCAAGAAGGGAGAGGGGTCAGAAGTGGAAAGAAAAAATACAGCATCGTTCCCCCACCCCGACTCCCCAGGAAAATGTCTGAGTTTAACGCAATAAGTAGGAAGTGACCTGTTGTCGTTGAGTCACTATGTACTATCTGACTCTTTTGTGACCGAATGGACTGTAGTCCATCAGTCTCTTCTGTCCATGGGATTCTCCAGGCAAGGATATCAGAGTGGGTAACCATTTTCTTCTCCAGGGGATCTTCTGGATTCAGAGATCGAACCTGCATCTCCTGCATTGGCAGGTTGATTCTTACCACGGAGCCACCCAAAAGTCCTGAAAAGTGATTTAGCATAAGACAAAAATGTGTAACTTAACCTGCGCTTGGGAAACTTTAATGGTGTTACGTTGTATGTGGTACTGGGGTTCATTTACGGTTTATGCGTACTGATATGCATACTTACACCAGCTTCTATATGCTTTTTGAAAGGTTCTGTATAGAAGAAATTCTGTGGCCTCTTGTGGAATAAATCTTTCATATATTTGCTAAATGAAGAGAAGAATTCAGAGGAAAATCTATTTCTTTAAAGACATAGATTTAATTGTTCTTAATTGCCCTATCACAAATATTTATGTCAAAGAAATCTAGAGCAATAAATGATTCTGCAAAACGCTTGCATTCCAGCTGTGAGAAGGGGAAAAGAGTGCCTTTTATCTGACTTCCCCAGTAACCTGCTCCACATTTAGGATATTCCTACAACTATTATTCTTAACACCAGTGGAAGGTATTCATAAGGCAACTACACATTTAAATAATGTCAAAAACATTGCAACCTCTCTTAATTACTATGTAATCATTTCCATAAATACTTCTATCATTGCCAGTATAGATAGAACTCAAAAAATATCAGTTTCAAAGTTGTCATACTTTGTACTTTACACTGTGGCAGCATGGTCATGCTTGATTCTTTAAAATATTGCCCCTTTATCGCAACATAAAAGTCACGTTCTCCTTGGCTTGACAGATGTTTTAGACAATAAACACTAACCTAAATTTACTACCCGTAGGTATGGCCATTCAGATAAATTATATGAACTAAAACATATTTTGCAGTCCTGGACCTGATGGACTATATCTGAAGTCATCTAGCAGGGAATAAGAACCAGAAGGAAATTCATATAAAAATGAAAAGACATCAAAGCTACAAAAGACTGAGGTTTCTTTAAGATTGAATCTAGCCATACATGGTACCATTCAAGTGAAACTATCTCATAGTTAAATCTCATTAGAAGTGTGAAAGTCACTCAGTCGTGTCCGACTCTTTGCAACCCCATACAGTTCATGGAATTCTCCAGGCCAGAATACTGGAGTGGGTAGTCTTTCCTTTTTCCAGGGTATCTTCCTAACCCAGGGATCCAACCCACGTCTCTGGCACTGCAGGAGGATTCTTTGCTAACTGAGCTATCAGAGAAGCCCTAAATCTCATTACAAAGTCAGTAATTAAACCTCCTCACGTGAGGTTCAAAAGTGAAATCTATGACCATTCTACGAGACTTTGGCTTACGCTCACAAGATTTACCATATTTTTCCAAGGAAATAAAGTCTACTGGTAAGCACACTGTTCTGACATTAGCAAGAGCCTGGTGACCAATTTGGTAAAAATACCTAGATGAACAGTTTGGGGACTTCTTATACTCTACAGACATGCAGAATTAGGAAAGCTAATAGGCCCTGGAGCATTTGGTAGTTGAGAGTGAACCACAAGAATAAAATATTGTTTAGGGGTTTCCCAGGGGGCAATAATGGTAAAGAACATGCCTGCCGATGCAGGATACGTAAGAGATGCGAGTTTGATCACTGGGTCAGGAAGATCTCCTGAAGAAGGGCATGGCAACCCATCCAGTAACCATTCCTGGAAAATCTCATGGACAGAGGAACCTGGCAGGCTATAGTCCATAGGGTCGTAAAGAGTCAGATAAGACCAAAACAACCTAGCACGCATGTATAATATGCAACATAGAATTGAATTCCTTGGAAAAAAAAGCTTTTTAAGGTGAAATAAAGTATTTTCCTAATTTTCTTCCTCTAATATGTAATATTACAAACTCAGTAGCTCTTACTAACAGATAAAAAATAAAAATATAAATCTCATAGCATATTTCTGTAAAAGTGAAAGTGTTAGTTACCCTGTGGTGTCTGACTCTTCCTGACCCCATGGACTGTAGCCCACCAGGCTTCTCTGTACAGGGAATTCTCCAGGCAAGAATACTATAGTGGGTAGCTATTCCCTTCTCCAAGGGATCTTCCCCACCCAGGGATCAAACTAGGTCTCCTGAATTGCAGGCATTCTTTACTGTCTGAGCCACCAAGGAAGCCCTAGCATATGTCTAACCCTATACAAATGTATCCATGATGGTTTTGAAACAGCACTGGTAAAACATTTAATTTAGACTTTGGGTGAACTTAAAATATACATTTCCAGCTTTGAAATAGCACCATCTTTTATGTTTTTAATGCTTTTCTTGGTGTTTACGATATTACACTTGGTTAGGAAGGAAATAATACTCTGTGGGTCTTTAACTGGAATTCTCTGATCAGAAGAATCACACTGCTTTGAGATATGGGAAGAAGAATAGTTTATATTTTGCTATTACCTTGATAAGAAGAAACTATTACACAACAGTCTCTTATTGTCATAAGCCACAGATTCATATTGGATTTTCAGCTTCCCAGTGACAATTTTTAGCTGAACAATGTCGTAAAAAGCAAGTCAAATAACTAAGGATGTTTTGCCTGAAGTATGCTAAACAATATATCTTCTTCTTACTTAAGAGGGCTCACTGTTTTGCCCAACTTAAAACCTCTATTTTCATGGCTGGCATTATCTCCACTTCTAGGAAAGATATCCCCAAACTACCAAATATTCCACCCTCCCAGGTCAGGGCTGACTGGAAACAGATGTCTATCTGTTGCTAGTCATGTTGCATAAATTTGCTAAACCATCACGCAGACATCTAGAACTGATGTCATGGTTAATTTAGAAAGGATAAGGAAATTAAGGGAGTGAAAGAAAGTTTTCCATGAAAGAATGGAAAAACCAAACAGAAAACAAAGAAGAAAACTACACAGTCCCTTAAAATGAAGAGAGGTAAGGAAGAAAACGTGTTCCTTGAAATATTTCAAAGAAAAGAACTTAAATACCAGATATCATACAGATTAAATACATAAGGATTAAATAAATTTAAAAGTACACACACACACACAGAAAAAAATAATTAAAAACAAAAAACAAATTAAGCAATTAATAAACAAATATATTCCTTAGTCCCAAAAAACAGCATATACACAGATGCATTTAAGGTATTGTTATTATGTGATTCAGTCACCAAGTCGTGTCTGACTCTTTGCAACTGCATGGAGTGCAGCACAGCAGGCTTCCCTGTTCTTCACCATCTCCCAGAGTTTGCTCAAACTCACGTCCATTGAGTGAGAAATGCAGTCTAGCCATCTCATCCTCTGTTGTCCCCTTCTCCTCCTGCCCTTAATCTTTCCCAGCATCTGGGTCTTTTCCAATAAGGCTACCCTTTGCATCGGGTGGCCAAAATATTGGAACTTCAGCATTAGTCCTTTCAATGAATATTCACGGTTGATCTCCTTGAGGACTGATCGGTTTGATCTCCTTGCTGTCCAAAGGACTCTCAAGAGTCTTCTCCAGCACAATTCAAAAGTATCAGTTCTTTGGTGCTCAGTCCTCTTTATAGTCCAACTCTCACATCCATACATGACTACTGGAAAAACCATAGCTTTGACCACAGGGACCATTGTTAGCAAAGTAATGTCTCTACTTTTTAATATGCTGTCTAGGTTTGTCATAGCTTTTCTTCCAAGGAGCAGGCATTTTTTAATTTCATGGCTGCAGTTGCCATCTCCAGTGATTTTGTAGCCTAAGAAAATGAAATCTGTCTCTGTTTCCACTTTTTCCCCATCTATTCACCATAAAGTGATGAGACCAGATACCATGATCTTAGTTTTTTTCAATGTTGAGTTTTAAGACAGGTTTACACTCTCCTCTTTCACCTTCCTCAAGAGGCTCTTTAGTTCCTCTTTGTTTTCTGCCATTAGCATGGTATCGTCTGCATATTTGAGGTTGTTGATATTTCTCCCAGCAATCTTGATTCCAGCTTGTGATTCATTCAGCCCAGAATTTCACATGAAGTACTCTGCATAGAAGTTAAACAAGCATGGTGACAGTACATAGCCTTGACGTACTTCTTTCCAGAATTTTGAACTAGTCCATTGTTCCATGTACAGTTCAGTTGCTTGTTGCTTAACCTGAGGTTTCTCAGAAAGCAGGTAAGATGGTCTGATATTACCATCTCTTTCAGAATTCTCCACAGTTTGTTGTGATCTACAATTTTAGCATAGTCAGTGAAGCAGAAGTAGATGTTTTTCTGGAATTCTTTTGCTTTTGCCAACAGATGTTGGCAATTTTATCTCTGGTTCCTTGCCCTTTTGCTAAATTCAGTTTGTATATCTGGAAGTTCTTGGTTCAAGCTTAGCTTGAAGGGTTTTGACCATTACCTTGCTAGCATGTGAAATGAGTGCAATTGTATGGCAGTTTCAACATTCTTTGGCATTGCCTTTCTTTGAGATGGGAATGAAAACTGACCTTTTCCAGTCCTGTGGCCACTGCTGAGTTTAGCTTCATGCTACAATAAGCAGGGTTATGAGCCAGAATAAGTTGAAAGGAAGAAAAGAAAGATCTTACTCACCTCATCTCTGTGAAGAAAAAGGTAAGAAGTGCACATTTGCAGTTTTATTTTTATTTGTATTTTTACCAAAAATCCCTGAGCACAAATAATTATAAGGGAAGCTAATCAGCAAAGGATTTAAAGATTGCACTAAACCAGCTGAAAGCTAAGGATAAATCACTCTGAAATCTCCAAACACAATGAAATACGACCATAAACCTACTGTTTACTTTCAGGTACAGTCTCTAGTGATATACATGCAAAAAAGAATTAAGATGAACAAATACAAGAATTGCATTGCAAGTCTTGTTTTAGGTAGCGATTATCCAAATGAGCTTTTTGTTAGAGTGTTGTTATTTATTGAATTCTACAGTTAATTGCCTTAGTGAGAAAACATTACATACACAGTGACTAATCCCTCAGTTGAATACTACCTTAATAAAAGAAACAACTACCCCTATCCAAAATGTTTAAAGTACCTCAAATGACTTAAGAAGAACTATTTTCATGGCAGGTGCAGAAGTGAAGCTTATTGAGTTTCAGAGGCAGCAGGAAAAAGGGACATTTGGTTCAGTCATGGTCTTCATGTTGTGCACTCGTACAAGAAGCTTCTGGTAATAACTTCTTCCTCCAGTGAACGCTAGATTAATATCTACCTACTGCATATTGCAAATCTATGATTATCAATTATCTTCACAAAAGTAGAAATCTAATATCTTTACCTCAATATTAATACTGTCACCTTGGACAAAAAAATACAAAGGCAAAAATGAGAGAACTGGTAAGGACAAATAAAATGACAAACAGAAACAATCATTTCTGTTTAGTTTTTGAATCATTTGGGTTGTCTGTATTTTAGTCACTTATTTGAACACTGCTACAAATAGAAGCAGGGTTATTAAAATCTTCTAGCAGATCAGAGCCTATCATCCATTTAGAAAATCTTATCCTTTAACATAATATAAACTCTATCCGTGTTTTCTATGGTCTACCCAGTCTCTCTCTTTCACTCACTCTCCTCTGCCTTTGGTGAAGAGTTATTATCTCATTCCAAGAAAACTTGGGACTTTTCCTTAATCAGTCTAATCTTAAATTTTACTTTAATGCATTCTTATATTTCAACTCAGTTACATAGTTTAGGGATGTCTTATATTTGCAGATTCCCATCCACACACACGTGTAAGTGGAAAGCCTCCAGGAGCATCCGCCCCACAAAACAGAATCCTTCCAAGCATCCATTAGCCAAAATTAAAGAAAAAAAAAATATGACATAGCAGAACAGCAGATATTACAGGTCACCTGCAAAAAATATTTTATATCTTTTCTACTCAAACTGTGTTTCTGAGATCAGTAGCATAGCACCCACCTGGGAGCTTGTTAGAAAAGCTGCATCTCAGCTCCTCGACCAGCTCATCATCAGAATCTGCATTTGAACAAGATCCCTAGGTGATTTATTTGCATATTAAAGTTCAAGATGAATTATTCTTTACAATTTAAGGATCTAGGCACTCTTAAATACTTGGCAGGCAATCAACCAGAAGAAAAACAATTTAAAATAGTCTCCACTCTGATTCTTCAAACCCCCTCCACTACCCTTCAGAAAAAATGAAAACAAACATCAGGACTAAACGTCTTGCTGTAAGTGGGAGATTTTGACCTACACTGGGGCTTCCCTGGTGGCTCAGACAGTCAAGAATCTGCCTGCAATGCGGGACACCTGGGTTTGATCCCTGCGTTGGGAAGATCCCCTGGAGGAGGAAATGGCAACCCACTGCAGTATTCTTGCCTGGAGAATCCAATGGAAAGAGGAGCCTGGCAGGCTGTAGTCCATAGGATTGCAAAGAGTCGGGCACAAGCGACTTAGCAAGTTTATGTTACAACTCAGGAGAAACATTGAGTTAGCTATGGAAGGTTAGTTTGTTCATCTGCAGATCAATGGGAGCAGAGGCAAGCTCCCCTAAGTGGAACACACACAGTAAATGACTTTATTTTTAATTGCTGTCTCACTAAAATGATTGCACTGGCTTCTTTCTAACATAGTCTGAACATTCTGTTTTTTCCAGCATTATCAGAGCCATACTCCTTATTCTTCTGTAAATAAGAGCTATGTGTCCAATGTCTCTTCTTTGACTTCCAAAAATATTTATTTTGAGAATGTAACTAGAAAGAACTTATACTGTCTAAATGCATTTCAGAAAGATTGATTTTTTATTGATATTTTATATGTGTATTAATAGTATGATATCTAAGGCAAAGTGTTAAAGTTTGATCAATTAAATTCAGGAATGATAAACTTCTAAAGGGAAAGGAGTCTAGCTCTGCTCTTAGACAATAGGTTCATAAAGCCAAGGGCTATGGGGTTATTTTGTTATAGCTATATTTCCATGTAGTCTTCTGGATCTTTATTCTATTATTTGTGAAGTTGAGATGTGAACTTAAAAGAAGGATGGGTCTAAGGTCAATGGCGTAAACCAAGAAGCCATGATTTTAAAAATTCAGCCTTGGACTTAGTAGTATAAGACTCCTAAAAGCATCAATATAAAGCCAGAATAAAATAAAATAATGATTGAATGCAAAGTCTTCATAAAACCACTGAAGAAACTGAGGCTAGAAAATGTTAAATAATGTTAAATATTTGTCTTACAGTCTCATAGCAAATAGTCTTGCTTTGAATCTTGTTCTTTAACACACCTAGCTAGGTGTTTTCTATCTTTTTAATATTAACTAAATAATATGTGCATTAGTCCAATGGTAAGATTTTTTTAATGAAAAATAGCAGTCACTGCTCCATCACACTCCTTCCATCCTTGAGTTCCATCCCTTATCAGTTCATTTCAGTTCAGTTCAGTCTCTCAGTTGTGTCGGACTCTTTGTGACCCCATGAATCGCAGCACACCAGGCCTCCCTGTCCATCACCGACTCCCAGAGTCTACTCAGACTCATGTCCATCGAGTCAGTGATGCCATCCAGCCATCTCATCCTCTGTCGTCCCCTTCTCCTCCTGCCCCTAATCCCTCCCAGTATCAGAGTTTTTTCCAATGAGTCAACTCTTCACATGAGGTGGCCAAAGTACTGGAGTTTCAGCTTTAGCATCATTCCTTCCAAAGAAATCCCAGGGCTGATCTCCTTCAGAATGGACTGGTTGGATCTCCTTGCAGTCCAAGGGACTCTCAAGAGTCTTCTTCAACACCACAGTTCAAAAGCATCAATTCTTCGGTGCTCAGCCTTCTTCACAGTCCAACTCTCACATCCATACATGACCAGTGGAAAAACCATAGCCTTGACTAGATGGACCTTTGTTGGCAAAGTAATGTCTCAGCTTTTCAATACCTCTATAAACTCTGTAAATGCTTTTACCTTCTCATTTCTAAATGTTATGCATGCATGCTTATTTCTTGATTTTATATCTATATGGACCCTGCAATGGTAGATTAGGATTTAGATCACTGATGGATAGATACAAACAGTTCTCCTCCTCCATTTCCGTATTCAATGTTTACATTATTATGACTATAAAAAAAAAATTCATGGATGAATCACGTAGTATTCCTATATATTTCCTCTCTTCTGTGGAGTTAATAATTGGCATATTTTATGTTTGTTTTCTCTGTAACTATCACAGTTTTCATATTAACAATTTTTACAGTTTTCTTTGTAACTATAACAATTTATTCATAAATTCTCTACCGTAAGTTTTAAACTTCCATTCAACATATTCAGACAAATCAGGAAATCTTTGTTTTTCATTCCTTTTTTCTTGTACATAGCACCTTAGAGCACTCCATTATCCTACCCTGATCTGTACTGACTTCCCCTACACCTGACAGTCACTGATTCTCAAATTCTTCTTATCATCATTCAGGAAATTCTTTTTTTTTTTTTTTTTTTAAGTCTGTGTCCAGTCCTCTGAGTACTGGTCTCTATGTCTTCCTCTTTTTAGTTTGTTGTGTGATTTTATTGCAACATTCTCTTCAATATATATTTGATAAAGAGAGGAAAGGAATTAAGTCTTTTTAGCATTTTCTGTGTCTGAAAAAAAAAATTCTACTTTCGTTATTTGATTGATAGTTTGGATAACTATTTAAATTCTAAGATGATATCATTTTCTAGTAATTTGAAAGCACTAGCCTATTAGCTTCAAGTACTTTTTGTTTTAGAGGAGCTTCCCTGGTGGCTCAAATGGTAAAGAGTCTGCCTCCAATGCAGGAGACCTGGGTTCAATCCCTGGGCTGGGAAGACTGTTTTTAGAGCCCTAATGCTACTATTTTATTGAGATGTAGCTCACATCTACAACATTCACCCCTTCAAAGTGTTTAATTCAATAGTATTTATCATATTCAAAAGGTTGTACAACTATCAGTACCGCTGCTGCTGCTAAGTCGCTAATTCCTGATCATTATCATCACTACCAAAAGACAGTCTGAATTCAGGTGAATATGTTGGCCCTTGGTCATACTTGATCATGGAGGACAAAGCATCTATATAAGTTCTCTCCAGGGTACACCTCCAGATTATAGTAGGATATAATAAAGGTATTTACAGTCTATGTAAAGTGGAAGACTATGATCCTGCTTCTGAAATTATACTTAAGAAACAAAAACAAAAGCCTCGCGGTTGATCTTGAATATCCATTTGTACCACCCCTGCCTTTTAGCAGTGTCTGATATATCTCTTTGCCACACTTCTCGGATGTTCCATAGCATAAATCAGCCTATTCCTGGGCACACCTTCCAGGATTCACAATGTAGATTAATTCTTTCTATACCATAAAGGCAATTACCAAGAATTCACCTGTTTTGCCACTTACAAGTTATTTTTGCTATCGTCTGTTCTTGAGTACGTTTTTTTTTTTCTTAGTAATTAAAAACAAACAAACAAAGAAAAATTTACTAGAACAAACACTGTGTGGAAAAATGATTCAAATAAGGGATCAGGAAAAAAAAAAGCATACAAAAATCCTTAAAACAACTGAACTAGTCATTACATTTGAGGGTAAAAGACGTCTCTTAAGTTAATGTATGAACAAGTTAAACACCAGAGAAGCAACAAGACTTCCAAATGAAGTATCAATTAGGGGTTAGTTATAATATCCCAAGGACTTGGTAACTGACAATTCTGATATCAGAATCTTATCACTTTGAAACCCATAATCATTTGCAAATGATAAAACCTTGAGTTCAATTGACACATAAAATCCTCCAGAAATAGACTTAGTTGAAAAGCTCCTAAAGTTACATCCCACAATTTTTACTTGGCAGAATCTGGTATTTATATTAAACCAATGACAGTGTAGCATATGACAAAGCCATTATACACAAATGAGTGCTTAATGAATATATTTTATGCTGAAAAGTTAAGTGAGGCACTAAATCTATTGAAATGTTCTCATTTTTCACTGTTTATATGAAAATAGGAAGATAGCTTCAATTAGCTTATCTGCAAGTAGCCTACCTCAGTAAATGATTTTTATGTATAGATTGAAAATGGGGAGGGATTTCCTTAATCATAGCAGGTCTCTAAGGTTTACAAATGCAGAAAGTACTGTATGTGAAGGATTGTTGGATCATTAAATGTATGGAATATTCCCATGATATCTGACTCTGAGCCTCCAAATTTGTTGTGAAATACTGGGAAGTATCTGATACCATGTAGAAATTGCATCTTGCTATGTATGAAACATTTCTTTTTTGAGATGCTTAAGTTTCAGTACTGGAGGGTGGCCTACACTATTCTAAAATAGGGGTTGGGTGTATATGCATGTATGTTAGACTATACATCTTTATATGTAAATTATTGCTTCTTAGAACTGAAAAATGCAATTTTTAAAGGCTTGATTTATAGAAAATATTTAAGTAGAATATTCAAGATATATATAATATAACATGGTAGTTAAGGACATTGAGTCTCAGTTCAGTTCAGTTCAGTTGCTCAGTCGTGTCTGACTCTTTGCGATCCCATGAACTGCAGCACACCAGGCCTCCGTGTCCATCACCAACTCCCGGAGTTCACTCAAACTCATGTCCATCAAGTTGGTGATGCCATCCAGCCATCTCATCCTCCGTTGTCCCCTTCTCCTCCTGCCCCCAATCCCTCCCAGCATCAGAGTCTTTTCAAGTGAGTCAACTCTTTGCATGAGGTGGCCAAAGTACTAGAGTTTCAGCTTTAGCATCAGGGAGAGAATTTTAAATTCATAGAGTCTGGGTGATTACTGGACTGCTCTGAACTTCATGTCATTCACTCAACAAATACTGATTAAATTCCAACATTCCAGGTGTAGTTGTGGACATTGATTAGCAGTTTGTAAGCAGAGAATATCCTTTAACCTCTCAATACATACATGCTGTAAGATTAAAGGCTGAAGAGGGAGAATTACTAAGAGGCCACTTAAACAACTCAGGTGAGAAATAATGATGTCTTAGATTAAGCCTTCTGGAGAAAGCGATGGCACCCCACTCCACTACTCTTGCCTGGAAAATCCCATGGACAGAGGAGCCTGGTAGGCTGCAGTCCATGGGGTATCGAAGAGTCGGACACGACTGAGTGACTTCACTTTCACTTTTCACTTTCATGCATTCGAGAAAGAAATGGCAACCCACTCCAGTGTTCTTGCCTGGAGAATCCCAGGGACGGGGGAGCCTGGTGGGCTGCCGTCTGTGGGGTTGCACAGAGTTGGACACTACTGAAGCGACTTAGCAGCAGCAGCAGCAGATTAAGCCTTCAATAGAACTGGTTTGTTCTCTTCTCTCTGTTCAATATTGAAAACATTCTTGACAAATAACTGGCATATTTTTCTGATATAATGGATATGGAATATTCTTGAGATACAGAAAAATCAACAATGACTCAAAGATTTTGTTTTGAGCACCTAAAAAGATAGAATTCTTACCATCTAATATAGGCAAGGTTGTGTGAAGAGAATGGTTAAATGTGAGGGGAGGATATTAGGAGTTCAAATTTGGATATGTGTAGCTTGAGCTGCCTATTAGATATACAAATAAACCCTTGAATACATGTGTTTGAAATATAGGGGAGAGGCCTTGGTTAGAAACACAAAGTTAGGATCAGACAGCAGATGACATTTGAGAATGCAAGATGGGATGGTATTGTCAAAGAAGTAAGTGTAGTGAGAAAAGAGAAAATGTATGTGGCCTGAAATCAGAGATACTCAAAATTTAGGATATAAAAAGAGACCAGGAAATTAAATTGAGAAGGAATGGCCAGTGAGGTAGGAAGATACCCAAGAGAATTTGTATCCTGTAATGAAGAAAGATGGAGTAAATTGGCTGATAATTCAAGGGCTGAAAAGTGATCCCTGGATTTAGCAACAGTGATCTTGACAAGAGTAGTTTTGGTTGAGTTTTGGTTAACACCTGATTTCAGTGGGTTCAAGAGAGAAAAATAAGAGGCAATAACTGATCATTATTTCTCAGAAATATGTTGTTAAGGGAACACAAAACATAAATTGGTAGCTAATAGGACAATTTGGGCCAAGAGAGAGAAGTGCTTTTTTTTTTTTTTTTTTAAATGGTAGAAATGATAGCATGTTGCAAGTCAGAATGATAAAGTGGAATGGGAGAGACAGATGATGTAAGATCAAGAGACTAGAACCACTAAAAAAACAACCTTGAATAGGTGAAAGGGGTGGGTTTCAGCAACACAGATAGAGAAGGTGGTCTGAGAAGGTGGTCTTAGCTCTTACTGTAGGGGTTTCACCCACTGAAACAGAGATGGCAGGGTACAGAGCACTGTGCTCAGTGGCCTGCAGACAGGATGGTGGGAGCTGACGAAGTGCTTCTTGTGACTGTCTCTATCTTCTCACTAAAACTGTAATTAATGCCATCATTTGAAAAAAGGAAGTACTGTTGGTCTGAAGAGAGAGACAGGAAAAGAGTAGGAAATACTCATTTCAGAGAGTGTAAGAGCTAACTGATTCATCTGAAACTGAAGAATATAAATCTATTCTAAAACAAGTCAATTTAAACAGTTCTACATTTTCTTCTAGCCATATTCACCTGCAAAGTTGTAGACACTGAACAGATTGAAAGCTTTCTTTAATCAAGACTCCTTTTTTTTCCAAATTAAGCAAACAAATGGAGGCAGGTAAGAGAAGTAATTAAAATGACTGAATATTAAATTTAAGCTGAATAAGAAGATAAATAAAGACACATTTATGAGAAGTACAGGAAATGTTGATATAATTGGTGGGTTGAAGTTAGAAAGAGAAGAGTGGATAGTCCGAGAGAGGAACAGATGAAACTAAGATCACAGAAAGGTTACCCTTATTTGGTGATAACAAAGTTTATGGTATGACCATGTGTAGTAAGTGGCCACAATGTTATGAAAGGCAAAGTCTTAAGTGGAAAGGTCAAGGTGCTGAGAGACCAGGTTATTGGAAGGATATGCTTTGCTAAGTTAACCTCTGTCGTGTCTGACACTTGGATTCCATGAACTCGAGTCTTCCAGGCTCCTCTGTCCATGGGATTCTCCAGGCAAGCATATTGGAGTGGGTTGCCATGCCCTCCTCCAGGAGATCTTCCCGACTGGGGGATGGAACCCGCATCTCTTATGCCTCCCGCATTGGCAGGTAGGTTCTTTACCACTAGCACCACCTGGGAAGCCCATTGGAAGGATAGTCCACACATTTATGAAGGGACTAAGAACTGTGATAGAAACAGTGCTAGGGCATCACGGTGAGCCAGGACTTAAATATTCAAGAAATTAGAAGGAATGAGCAGCTCGGCAGTGATGAATGCAATGACAGTCAATGGATGGTATAGGCTAGTGTTCTAGGAGTCAGAGTTCAGGGTTTTTAGGAAAGAAGAGGAAATGGGATAACATCAATCAGAGGAAGGAAATGTCTGCACTCCACTTAAGTCCAGTGGTCTGGGGAGTATGAAAGTGAAACAGTCAGGTCTTGAGGAGGATGCATGGGAAGCTGTGTTATCAAGGTAGAGGGACGTTGCAAATAAACCAAAAAAAATCAAGGTGATCTAATAAAACGTTTGGGGAAGAATAAGTTATTCAACATTTTTCTGGTGACTGTAAAGAAAAAGCGTCAGGGTTTTAAGAGCTGAGAGATAAGAAGGGACTCAGACAGGGAGACGTGCAGAGATGTAGGGGGATTAGAATTCCAGAAATGGCAGTGTCTAGGAACCCTGCCATTTCCTGTGGTGACTGATGAAGAACTTCTCATCTCTGAATGGGAGGTGTTCATACTCCCTATGTCACAAGTTGGCAATGAGGGTAAATACAATAAGGATATGAACACTTAGCCTAGCACCTGGCACAACTTCAGGCCACCATAAATATTAGCTAATATCTTCATCATCCTCATCAATCAGTCTGACAAAGGTGTTAAGCCTATTATGTATAAGCTACATAATTTTCAAGAAAACAAACATTCCCTTCTAGAAATGGATCTCTGAAATTATGATGTAAACACATGAAGAAACAGGAATCTTTAAAAAGGAAAAAACTTTTTTTTTTACATGAAAGGTACTAAATCCAATCTAAATTACACTGAAAGCCAAATATAAAATAGCAACAGAATAGGCATTTTCCTAAAAGGAATAATCGCTATTGGGAGAAATCTACATATAAGGTATTATCTTGCTTTGATACACCTAAAAAAATAAAAATAAATTTCATGTCTAAATTTTTAGGCTTATAATATATAATTCTGTTAGCAGTCTTGATTGTCTAAATATTTTGATGTAGCATATGTATTTATTTATTTACAAATAAAGGGTGTACTGAGTGCTTAAAAAAAAATAAAAAAAAAATAAAAAGGGAAAAAAAAAAACCTCATTTAACAAACAAACAAATATTTTTTTCAGAACAATGACAGTCATTTTCTTTCTTAACTTTAGAACTTAGGTTTATTGACTTTTTTTCACTGATTCTATGGTATTTGACATGTTGATGCTTCTGATGAAAAGATGAACAGAATTGAGATGACATTTTACATGTCAGCAGTGAGAAATACAAGACAGACTTCAAATCCATTGCATTTTTCTAAATCAACATAGATTCCTAATTTATTTCCAGCTGATGTAACTCTTTCCATCCCAACTAAAATATATTTTCTTTCACAACCCTGGAGAAATATTCCCATTGTCTGATATGGTCTACCAGGAAGTTTTTAAAGTTTAAATTTATATTTCCAATCTCTTTTCCCTGAAAGTCCTGTTTATTCCCTTTCTATCCAGCCCTTGGCTCCCCTCTCTAGAGACTCTCCTTTTACAAAGAACTCAGCACTCTATTACAAGTCTGTTCTGTGTTAATTAAAATGACATCCAATCATTTGGGGGGTCTGGCTCCCATAGATGTATTGCTCTAGTCTATTTATAATTAATTCTCCACTCAGCACTAGCAGTAGCCATCTCATTGGCCATGAAGGTACTTGGAAGATTAATGAAACTGGATAAAATAAATGGAGTTGTAATTCGGGAGGACAAGCTCAACATTCCCACTAAGCAGACACTGCCAAAACTAGCAGAGTGTAGCTCATCTCTTATTTAGCCATGACAGTAAACATTCATCAAGTGAACGAAAATAATATGCCAGCCTTAAAATGATATCTTACTCTATGCTAGAGACTAGGATACTTTGACTCATCTTTTCTAATTAACTGTAAATAACAATGGGGTGATATTACAATGGCTATACAGGTATTTTTCAGTGAATTCTAGTAGGCATGAAGTACTCCCTCAAACTGCCTGATGAGACAGAAACCCACATGTAAAAGCAGATGGACAGCTAAAAAGCTGTGCTGTAAGGTTGAGCAATATGGTATGATTGGCTAGAGATGTTATAATCCCATTGGACCTCTCAGAAACAGGCAGTAAATCTGGATCCTAATTACAGTGGCCCAGCTCATTTTCTAATCAGACTGCCAGATAAGAAAAGGATATCATTTTGAAGCATGAGCCCTCAAATAGAGTTAACAACCATGTGAGGAACAGGAGTCACTGATTCCTGCCACAGCACGCTCAGCTTTTGCCAATGGCAAGGCCTAGAGACTTCTCTGCCAACAGCAGTGCAAAGCTGCTCAGGATGGTGGGGGCAAGCTGGTAAGCCTTGGGGTGATGCTTTTCACTGGAAATTGGATGATCTCAGGAGAGTGGATATTAACAAAGAACTCATAAAGACTAACACCACAAAACAATTTCAGTAGAGCTTGTGTGTGTTATGTGTGTGTGCTTCGTCGTGTCTAACTCTTTGCAACCCCACAGAAGGTAGCCTGCCAGGATTCTCTGTCCGTGGGATTTCCCAGGAAAGAATACTGGAGTGGGTTGTAATTTCCTCCTCCAGTGGAGTTTAAGCATGATTCAAATTGGTATATAATTTTCAAGACTACTCTGATTTTAAAGTTCTGTCTTCTTGTCTCTATTTGCTTCTTCCTACAGTGTGATCTGATTTAGGGATACAGAAATAGGGTCTCAAAACTAAGGGAAACTAGAGACATGTAAATACTGTTCATGACAATTTTATGCTGGGCATCTTTACTTAGAGTTACTCTGCAGGTCACATCTCGGTTATCTCTTTCATAAAAACATGTCCAACTTGCCAGAAGCAATGTTGTTGTTGTATGGTCACTAAGTCATGTCCAACTCTTTCAAGACCCAATGGACTGTACCCCACAAGGCTCCTCTTTCCATGGGATTTCTTAGGCAAGAATACTGGAGTGGATTGCCATTTCCTTCTCAGGAGGTCTTCCCAACTCAGGAATAGAACCCGGGTCTACTGATTCTCCTGCTTTGCAGGCAGATTCTTAACCACTGAGCCACCCCTGCCCACACACTAATTATGGTCCTCATTGTGTAATCTCTCTGGTTGTTAACAGATCTCTTTCACCCTTGTAAACTCCTTCCAGGCAGAAGCTATGTTAATCATTTTTTCCAAATATTACTTAATCAAATAAACTGTGTTTGACTCTAGAGGAGCAAGTTATATATGAATTAAAAAAAAAAAAAAAAGGCCCCAGATTTTAGTAAGCTACATACTTAATGGAAAAGCCAGGAATAGGCATATATGAAATGAACATACACATAATATGTATTTATTTTTACAATTAAATAGTAAATGTTCACTGTAAGAAATCTGGAAATACAGGCTAGCAAAGAATAAAAATTATTTCTAATTCCACAATTCTGATTTGGGCCTCCCCCAGGGCTCAGCCAGTAAAGAATCTGCCTGCGATGGCCGAATCACAGGAGATGAAGGCTTGATTCCCGGGTTGGAAAGATCCCCTGGATGAGGAAATGACAACTCACTCCAGTATTCTTGCCTGAAAAATCCCATGGACAGAGGAGCCTGGTGAGCTACAGTTCAAAATGTAGCAGAGTCAGACATGATTAAGGATGCATGTACTTTAAAATTCAGATTTAAATACTATCAAATTAAATTTTCACAAATAATTTTTGACTTTTTCTGTAAATATATAACACACATATTTTAATAAAAGGTATCATATTTGAATATAATTTTTCTTATCTAGCAATAGGTTGGTCTATAACTTTTCTGACTTCCCTGTAGAATATAAAATAAAAAATTTTGTCTCTTTCCATAGTATATTTCCAGCAACTGTAACAGTGCCTTGTCTATAGAAGTCTCTTAATCAGACCAAAAGAATTAGTTTCCTACAGTTCATTCATTTTTCTGTACTCATAAAGTACAGTTGTCTAAGAGAAAAGTCAGGGGCAGATTTGAGAGAGCAATAAATGCCTAGAAGAAAGGTCTGGATTCTTTAAAGTGGAGATTATCTTTTTTAAAAGATGGAAATGATTTGATTGGTCTTCCCTGGTGACTCAGAAGGTAAAGAATCCTACCTTCTAAGCCTTCAGATTCAGGTAGCCTTTCCTTGGAATCATAATATGTTAGACCTGACAAGAGCCTTGAATACCAAGACCCTGGGAAAAATGAAAACCAGTTATGAATATCACCAGTTAAGCCAAGATCTGAATTGGTCACTAGAAAATATACTGAAAAAATTCAATGCATTTAGCACTTTCATGGGGCTATACAGGCCATGTTCAGTTCAGTTCAGTTCAGTTGTTCAGTCGTGTATGACTCCTTGCAACCCCATGAACCGCAGCACGCCAGGCCTCCCTGTCCATCACCAACTCCCGGAGTTCACCCAAACTCATGTCCATTGAGCTGACGATGCCATTGTTACCAACAATTTATCCCTCGGTAGTACAATAGACGGAGAAGGCATTGGCACCCCACTCCAGTACTCTTGCCTGGAAAATCCCATGGACAGAAGAGCCTGGTAGGCTGCAGTCTATGGGGTCACTCAGAGTCGGACACGACTAAGCGACTTCACTTTCACTTTTCACTTTCATGCACTGGAGAAGGAAATGGCACCCCACTCCAGTATTCTTGCCTGGAGAATCCCAGGGACGGGGGAGCCTGGTGGGCTGCCATCTCAGGGGTCGCACAGACTTGGACACGACTGAAGCGACTTAGCAGCAGCAGCAGCAGTACAATAGAAGGGCTTCCCTGGTAGCTCAGCTGGTAAAGAATCTACCTGCAATCCAGAAGACCTGGGTTTGATCCCTGGGTTGAGAAGACCCCTGGAAGAGGGCATGGCAACCTGCTCCAGTATTCTTGTCTGGAGAATCCCCATGGACAGAGGAGCCTGGCAGGTTACAGTCCATGGGGTTGTAGAGAGTCAGACACGAGGGAGCTACTAAGCACAGCAGAATACAGTACAATATAAATGCTCTATTTTACTTACCTTCCAAATCAGTTAAGGGGATCAAAAACAGTATTTTTTAAAAAGTGGAATAGATTATAATAAAAAAGTGTGCATCATAAGTAGAAATAATATTTTTTTAAGAGTCTTGTTTGGCTATTCACATGCATGTATGACCGTGTATCTTTTAACTGCAATATAATACAAATAAATAAATACTGCTTTTATTTATTCTGAGTCATGATAAACAATGTTTGAAAACTGCTACTGTAGTATCGTGAAAATATCTATATTTGAGTATCATAATTCTGAACAAGGTATAGAAATTAAAAAGTTTTAAATATGATTAGACGTTTTCCAGTGCCTGCTGCTGCATGCTAAGTTGCTTAAGTCATGTCCGACTCTTTGTGATCCAATGGACTGTAGCCCACCTGGCTTGCTGTGGTGGGATCCTCCAGGCAAGAATACTGGACTAGGTTGCCTCTTCCTTCTCCAGGGAACCTTCTTGACCCAGGGACCTGGGTCTCCTCTGTCTTCTGCATTGCAGGCTGATTCTTTATCACTGAGCCAGCAGGGAAGTACAGCACATATTCATTTTAAATAAGAAGAACATATTGTCAAGTCATTCCATGTACGATCACAATTATTTAATTTCTCTTCATTTACAAAGGGCTGAGGGACTTTCCCAAAGTAAATAACACAGCTCGATACTAGGCATGACACAACTCAGGTATTCTGAAATCTTGTTTGCTATTCTCCTACTAGTTCATATAATGATGTTTCCCTGATAATGGCCATGTCAAAGGTATAAATATTCTGTAAACAGACCATAAAAGGGAACTTCATATAATCTACAATAAAAAATTTCTCCAGATGATAAATGTAATTTGTGTGAATATGACAGATATAATCAACATCAATAAAACAGGAACTAAGTCTCACAATGCTCCTTTAAATGGGTAAAATAGTTTTGTAAAATAATTTCTGTTCTCCATTTTTCTTCTTCACGGAATTATAAAGGGGGTTTCAAGCTCATGCCAGGTCTCATCTCAGTATATCATGGTGACTTATTTATCTCTGAAATAAACAGGCATTAGACAATATCCATTATTAAAAGTGCCACCTAGTCTGAAGAACAGACCTCTTGTGTTTAAACCTTCATTCATTTTATTTCCTTTTCTCCTCCATCCCTCTAGTCCTCCAGCCTTCCCTACCTTTGACACTAATTTATAAAGTGGGTATCTGAGGAATGCAGAAGTAATAATGACTTCTTCAGACCTTTATAAGTGTCATCATTATTGGGGCCAAATCTTTTCCCTCCCTCAAGTTCCTAAATTAATGTCCATAAGGGACCATCAGAAAGAAACACAGATGAATGGCACCATAAGGAACCTAGAAATCCAGGCAGTGACATTTACATGTAGGTGCTGTTGAAAGAGACGTTGAGAAATTCAAAGAAATGACCATAAGCTCGAGTAGATTAGGCTACTGAATATCAAGAAGCTCAAAAAAAAAAGCCTGTGTGTGTGATTTCCAAATTCTTAATCTGGTATATTCTTAGTTGGGTCCATGGAAGGAAAGCTGGAAATAGGAACACAGTTCCTTGTATCATCTCAATATTTAAAATTACATTTCAATAGCTGTCAAGGGTATGCAAGAGTTCTCTGGGTTGGACTTCCCTGGTGGTCCAGTGGTCAAGAATCTGCCTCCCAATGCAGGGAACATGGGTTCGATCCCTACTCTGGGGAGATTCCACGTGCCTCAGAGGAACTAAGCCTGTGCGCCACGACTGCTGAGCCTGCAAGCTAAACACAAGAAGCCACTGCAGTGAGAAGCCCGTGCACCATAGCCAAGAACAGCGCCCATTCACCACAATAGAGAAAGGCCACGGGCAGCAACAGAGACCCAGCACAGCCAAAAAATAAATAAATTAAAAAAAAAAAAATACACCTCTCTGGGTCAAGGAAGGAAGTGAAGCAGAGCAGTGCACAATGTGACTGAAGGCCTTAATCACAAAGAATTTTTCCTCATTTTTCCTCCTTAAAATAATGTATCTGTTTTAATTTAAGGCAAAATACAGTGCCCTAAAATCCAAGTCTTTTCAAAGATAACCAGGCTTATAAGTAAATCATTAAGGAGGTCAGTGTCTGGGCAGTTAAATCAAATCCCAGCACAGCTGGAACGTTTTCTAGCCAATCAGAGATCATCTGTCTAATTCTTATTGTAGAAGAGGCAGTAACATTATTCCTAGTGCTTCTTTCCAGATGAATGACGTACTTAATATTCTTGTCAGGCTCCAGTGCTAGATGGTCTTCAGTTTTAAAATGATGACAACCAAATGTGTGAAAGCATTTTAGAAAAGATTAGAATTTCATGGGGATTATATTAAACATCTGGGTCCTATACAGGGCATGTCTTAACACGCACAGCTGTTTGTCCTTTAAATCCTGATCTGTCATCACTTGTCCCAAACCTATAATTTGTTAATAATTGAGAGGTTTCTTCAGTACTTGAGTAATCTGGAAGTGTGATACTCAGGTTCTGTTAATATGAATATAAAATTCAGAAATTCATCATTACCTTTTCCCCCCACACATTAGATACTTTTATATTTCTAAGTATCATCAGTTGTTGCATTTTATTTTCTCCACAGGTATACAGTTCAGTTGGAGAAGGCAATGGCACCCCACTCCAGTACTCTTGCCTGGAAAATCCCATGGACGGAGGAGCCTGGTGGGCTGCAGTCCACGGGGTGGATAAGAGTTGGACACGACTGAGCGACTTCACTTTCACTTTTCACTTTCACTTTTCACTTTCACTTTTCACTTTCACTTTTCACTTTCATGCACTGGAGAAGGAAATGGCAACCTGCTCCAGTGTTCTTGCCTGGAGAATCCCAGGGACGGGGAAGCCTGGTGGGCTTCCGTCTCTGGGGTCGCACAGAGTCGGACACGACTGAAGCGACTTAGTAGCAGCAGCAGCATACAGTTCAGTATTACACAACTTGTGCCCTACTGGATACCACAGTAAACTGAATATCCAAGACCTGAGTTTGAGGTCTTCCTTTGTCCCTAAGAGGCTCTGTGACCTCAGAGATTCTACTTCACTCTTGGGCAGTGGACTGTTCTGTGTAATTTTAATGGGTTGACAAAAATATACGTGCTACGTGGCTTCTCTAGATCCAGGTATATAACAGTGGAATTTCTGACCCTAAGACTGAGTGACTCCAAATGTTATGCAAACTGATGGGTCAATTTATAATACCCCTTGATGTGAAAATTCATCCATCCTGCACTGCTACTATGTTTTAAACTTGTAGTTGTCCCCAGCCTTCTTGGCACCAGGGACTGATTTCGTGGATAACAATTTTTCCAGGGACCAGGATGGGGAGATGATTCAAGAGCATTACATTTATTATGTGCTTTATTTTTATTATTATTACATTAACTTCACCTCAGACCATCAGGCATTACATCTGGGAGGTTGAAGACCCTTACTTTAAAGGCATTATGATAAAAACACTGATCCAATCTTTAATGTATCTCCTAAACAGGATTAGGTTAGTGTGGAGGGATGTCTGAAGCTTGCTAGAAACTACCTATCTCTGAATGGCTCAGACTTGAAGGAATTGTTATCCCTAAATAGCTTCTATACAGTGTGTATTTATATGGAATCATCTGGGTAATGATTGGGGGAGTATAGGAATAGTAAAACTATGATCAAAATCAGTATGCCTGGGTTTTGAAAAAAAGAAAAAAAACCTCTGAGATTTTTCTAGTAAAAACACACAGATTGTCCACACAAAAACCTGCACATGGATGTTTATAGCAGTTTTATCTATAATTGCCAAAACTTGAAAGAAACCAAGATGTCCTTCAGTAGGTGAGTGGATAAACAAACTGTGGTACATCCAGACAATTGCATATTATTCAGTGTTAAAAAGAAATAAGCTACCAGGCCATGAAAAGAGATGGAGGAACTCTAAATGTGTATAACTAAGTGGAAAAAAAAAAAAAAAAGCACTCTGAAAAGGCTATGTGCTATATGAGTCCAACCATATGACATTCTGGAAAAAGCAAAATTACAGAGACAGGAAAATGATCAATCATTGCCAGGGGTGGGGCAGTGGGGAGGAATGAATAGGAGGACACAAATGACTTTTAGGACAGTGAAAATTCTCTGTGTGATATTATAATGACGGATACCTTCATGTACATGCGTCCAAACCCACCAGATATACAATACAGAGAGTGACCCGTAATACAAACTATTGATTTTGAGTGGTTATGATGTATAAATTTTGGCTCACCAATTGTAACAAATGTATCAGTCTGGTGAGGGATGTTGATAGTGAGGGAGACTACGCATGTGTAGGGCAGAGAGCACACAGAAAATCTCTGTACTTTCCCCTCAATATCCCTATGAATCTAAAACTGCTCTCAAAACAGCCATAACAAATAGAGATCATTACAATACAGATTTCATTTTTTTCCACTCCTATTTTTTCAAGTGTGTAGATACAAATGAATAGACAAGGTGCCCCTTAAATTACAACTAACAACATTCTTTATAGAATGAAATAGATAAAATGTATACAAAAACTGTATCTTCTTCAAGCTCTGTTGGAATGATGGCATTTTCAGAGTTCTTTCTTAGTCAAATTTCTATTTGGATAAGAAAGCTGAGCACCGAAGAATTGATGCTTTTGAACTGTGGTGTTGGAGAAGACTCTTGAGAGTCCCTTGGACTGCAAGGAGATCCAACCAGTCCATTCTGAAGGAGATCAGCCCTGGGATTTCTTTGGAAGGAATGATGCTAAAGCTGAAACTCCAGTACTTTGGCCACCTCATGTGAAGAGTTGACTCATTGGAAAAAGCTCTGATGCTGGGAGGGATTGGGGGCAGGACGAGAAGGGGACGACAGAGGATGAGATGACTGGATGGCATCACTGACTCGATGGACGTGAGTCTGAGTGAACTCCGGAAGTTGGTGATGGACAGGAAGGCGTGGTGTGCTGCGATTCATGGGGTCACAAAGAGTCAGACACGACTGAGCTGAACTGAACTGAAGGTGTAGGCAGAATGCAATAATTCAGCACTGAGTAGGTGCATATCACAGACTATCCTAATAAAGATTCAATATCCTACTACAATTGTGCTCATTTCGCATCCTAATAAGGTAATACTCAAAATCCCTCAAGCTAGGCTTCAGCAGTATGTGAATCAAGAACTTCCAGATGCACAAGCTAGGTTTAGAAAAGGCAGAGGAACCAGAGATCAAATTGCCAACATTTGCTGGATGATAGAAAAGGAAGGGAATTCCAGAAAAACATCTACTTCTGCTTCCTTGACTATGCTAGTCTTTGTGTGGATCACAACAAATGGTGGAAAATTCTGAAAGAGATGGGAATATCAGACCACTTTTCCTGCCTCCTGAGAAACCTGTATGCAGGTCAAGAAGCAACAGTTAGAACTGTAAATGGAACAACTGACTGGTTTCAAATTGGGAAAGGAGTACAACAAGGCTGTATATTATCACCCTGCTTATTTAACTTCTATGCAGAGTATATCATGCGAAATGCTGGACTTGGATGAATCACAGGCTGGAATCAAGATTGCTGGGAGAAATATCAGCAACCTCAGATATGCAGATGATACCACTTCAATGGCAAAAACTGAAGAGGAAATAAAGAGCTTCTTGATAAGACTGAAAGAAGAGAATGAAAAAAAAAAAAGTCTTGAAACTCAACATTCAAAAAACTAAGATCATAGCATCCAGTTCCATCACATCATGACAGACAGAAGAGGAAAAAGTGGAAAGGGTAACAGATTTCATTTTATTGGGATCCAAAATCACTGCAGATGGTAACTGCAGGCATGAAATTAAAAGATGCTTGCTCCTTAGAAGGAAAGTTATGACAAACCTAGACAGTGTATTAAACAGTAGAGACATTATTTTGCTGAAAAAAATCTGTATAGTCAAAGCTATGGCTTTTCCAATAGTCATGTTCAGATGTGAGAGTTGGACCAGAAAGAAGGCTGAGTGCTGAAGAATTGATGCTTTTGAATTCTGTGATGGAAAAAAGTCTTGAGAGTCCCTTGGAGAACAAGGAGATCAAACCAGTCAATCCTAAAGGAAATCAACTCTGAATATTCATTGGAAGGACTGATGCTGAAGCTGAAGCTCCAATACTCTGGCCACCTGATGTGAAGTGCTGACTCACTGGAAAAGACCCTGATGCTGAATAAGACTGAAGGTAAAAGGAGAAGAGGATGGCAGAGTATGAGATGGCTAGATAGCATGAACAACTCAATGGATATGAATTTGAGCAAACTCCAGGAGATAATGGACGACACAGGAGTGCAATAGTCCATGGGGTCGCAAAGTGTAGGACACAACTTAGTGACTGAACAATATCCTACTACAGACATCTTCCTCATTTATGACTGAATAAGTGATTTCCCAGAACATTATGTCTGACTAGTAAAATGGCCTGTCAGCATTAAAGTATATATATATATATATAATGCAAGTCAAAGAAGTATGGCCATATGTGGAAAGCTGCTGACTTCAGAATTGCTTGCTGGTATTTCAGGCATGTGCTAAGTCGTATCCAACTCTTTGAGACCCTATGGACTGTAGCCCACCAGGCTCCTCTGTCCATGGGATTCTTCAGGCAAGAATATTGGAGATACCCTCTTCCAGGAGATCTTCCTGACCCAGGGATTGAACCCATGTCTCTTACATCTCCTGAATTGCCAGACAGGTTCTTTACCACTAGCACCACCTGCTGCTGCTGCTAAGTCGCTTCAGTCGTGTCCGACTCTGTGCGACCCCATAGACAGCAGCCCACCAGGATCCCCCGTCCCTGGGATTCTCCAGGCAAGAATGCTGGAGTGGGTTGCCATTTCCTTCTCCAGTGCACGAAAATGAAAAGTGAAAGTGAAGTCGCTCAGTCGTGTCCGACTCTTAGCAACCTCATGGACTGCAGCCCACCAGGCTCCTCCGTCCATGGGATTTTCCAGGCAAGAGTACTGGAGTGGGGTGCCGTTGCCTTCTCCGAGCACCACCTGGGAAGCCCAAATAATCTTATTATGCCCTCTGTGTTAGTGTTATAGCTACGTATAGCCTAAAGTAGTTTGACGCATTAGACGCCTCCAGTGGTTCAGCTCTATTAGTCACTCAGCAATGTTCAAATCTTTGCAACCCTGTGGACTATAAGCCTGCCAGACTCCTCTGCCTGTGGAATTCTCCAGACAAGAATATTGGAGCGGGTTATCATTCCCGTCTCCAGGGAATCTTCCGGAGCCAAATATCAAACCTGGGTCTTTGAGGCAGATTCTTTACCATCTGAGCCACCAGGAAAGCTCCCATTTTTTAATGTAAAAGTCCTCCGCATTTATGAAATTTCAAATATTCTATTAATGACCATACCATATTGGGATTAGAAAAGCTGAGTTCAATTATCAACCTCAGACTAAACTTGGAGATGTTTCTAATTCAGTTCTTGTTTATAAAATAGGGGACACAGCTCCATATGCACTCAGATAGCTCCACATGAACTACAAAGTGGTCCTCTAACAGAATGAATGCTGACTTCACCATCTTCTTAACTTCAAAAGCAAATACACCTATGCTGACCCAGGACTGCAAGAACTATCATAGTGTGGCTACATCAGAAAACATCCCTGTGTCATCTTCTCTATAAGTTTCATCATTAAGCCAAGCAGACAGAAAAGATCTTTAATTAAAAGAAGGATTGTGCTTTCTTCATACACCTTAAAATAGGTTAACTGGTATACCTTCCACTGGATCCACAGGACCCTGAATTTCTCAACCACATTTGGCTAGCCACCGATAAAATCATCTTCCACAGGGTACTTCCCTTCTGTCATTTCACTTCAAGGTTTTAAAGAGAGCCATTTCAAGAAACTGCCATAATAAGATTGTTTCCACGTTTAGACATAAAACTGTGAGATGAGTCTCCAACTTCCTGTTTCCTCTATGCAGTTCTGTGCAAGAAGCTACTTTTAAAACTACTCAAAGAAGGAGTCTGCTTTCTTCTTCTTGATAGGAATTTATGCGAGTCAACATGTTTCTCCTTATCCTTTACTTTCAGAAAAATAAGCTCAAGCTCAGTAACTCTGTTAAGCCTCAGGAAGAGCATTTAGTCTTGGTTGACCACACTCATTTCTAGGTAGCATTTATTTGACCTATGTGTACAGTATATACATTAAGCTTAAAAAGCATATACTTGAAATAAAAGCTGTAAGTAACCTAAGTAGACTTTTAAATGGTGAAAGTAAATATTTGAGAAGAGCATTTGCATTATCTAGGCTTTTAATGAGATGACTTAAATAAAAGCCATTTGGAAATATAAAGTATATAAACTATGTTGACTTTATTATGATAACAATTGTATGAGAGATTTTGTATAACCATAGTACTTGCAATTACTAATTTACATATTTATTTCTACCACAAGATTATAAACCCTTTGAAGGTAAATATATTATATATCTTAGTAACCAGTTTTTAGTGCCTAACACAGAGTAAGACTTCAGTAAATGCTAAATAAATAAAGGACAAGAGACTGCCAAATGTAGAATTGTAACAAGGCAATGGTCTTACTGATCCTATTATTTATAACAAGAACATGATACATTGTACAGATTTTAACATTATCAATTATCAGAATCATCATGATCTAAAAAACATAGTGAGAGCACCTCATTTTTCATCAAATTGTCATTTTAAATCATTCCAAGTTTGTTTTTTTTTTCCCCTCTCAGTGCAGTTTCAGCAATGCTTTAAACACTGCAGAAGGAAAAGCTTTTAGAGCTAAACGCATCAATTACACATAATCTTGTGATATGTTCCTGCCATGTCCTTACTCATTCATCCTCAGCCCACATAATGCCATCTACTTATTTTGAGCACACCTTGCTACAAAGAGAAAGAAGGGAGAAAGAAGCCTTAAACTGGCTTAATGTTCCGGAATGATGCTACTTTTAAAGTATACCCTCATTTGGAAAAAAAAAAAATGTTCTTATGTTTTCAATAACATTATTGACTCTAAATGAGTTGAAAGTTCCTAAAAAGATATGATCTAATCATTCTGACTTTTGGGGTAGATGATCTCTGCATGCATTCCTTTCTGTGGATCCAGAAAGTGAAACAAAGAATTACCTGATCAAAGTCCTAACTTTAAATATCCAGTGACAGCAGTCCTGATTTGTTTCTTTACTGAAGTTACACTTTGGTGAAACCCTAGCACTGTAAGGGTAAGACTTGGACTGTTCATTTCATGTGGCAGGTTCTCTGGGATGAGCTGAAAGCTGTGTAATTTAATGGTGGACTGAGCAACCGAGAATGCATTTCAGTGTCTCAGCAATGGCAATCCGACTTAAAGCCACACACAGAAGAAAGGGAATTAAAATCTCACTTGGTTCTATTCATTGCAATAATAGCATTCAAGTGATATATTTATAATAAACATTTAAAGAAGGCTTATCAGTCTTTCAATATTTCCACCATCATTTTATTCTTTGATTTTGACAACATCTGTATGGAGTACAAATGCACCCAGAAGGTAAATTTTCTTAGGATTTTAAACTGTTAAAGTTTTTTGAATAACAGTTTAAAAAAAAATATGGAACTAAAACTCTGGATATCCAGGGTGTGAAGTAGAGTTGACTTCAAACCCACTTTATCTTTTAGCAACATTTTATGCATTTACATACTTGCATTACTGTATTTTATACGTTACTGACATAGATACAGGAGGCCTAGGGTGTAAACAACCTGGCAACTAGAAGTGTTTCTTTAATTAAAGCAGTTAATCATTTATAATATGAGATAAAGATGCTGATCCTTGGAATATCATATAAAATTTATAGAACATTAATTGCTGAAATGCAATAACTTTTATATATACCAAATTTCTTTTTTTTAAATTTTATTTTATTTTTAAACTTTACATAATTGTATTAGTTTTGCCAAATATCAAAATGAATCCGCCACAGGTATACATGTCTATGCTGGTCTAAAGTGATGGCTGGTCTGGTATGAGGATTGATAAAATCGTGGCACCTACTTAACATTCTATCCCTACTAACTGCTTCTCACACCGATGTAACACGATATCCTTCTAGACCACGGTAACAGCTCTCCCCAAAACGTCCCTACATCCATGACTGTCCACTCTATTCATCACAGTACTGCCACAGTGATCATTTGAAAATGCTCTGTATGTTATCTGCCCATGAATTTCATGGCTTCCAACTAAACCAAGGATCAAATCCAAGATTCTTAACGTTGTTTATAAAGTCGCATATTAATCACTCCTTTCCCATTCTCGGGGGCTAATCTTCTCTGTCGCTCTCCATACTCCTGATATTTTGGTCTTCTTTTGGTTCCTAAGTCTGTAAGCTCTTGTTCACCAGAGTTCTCATGCCATTCTTCCCTCTGGGAAACATTTCTCTACCCTTCACCTGACACATACATGACTCCACTTTCTCTCATTCATCATCTGCCTAAAAATTCTTCTTTAACCCCCAATTCCAAAGATTGTAAATAGATCCTTCTGTTACAATACCACATCTACTCTTGTTTATTTTGGATTCCAGATTTTATCCATATTAAGGTTCACTATCGTCTCCATGAAAGAAAAATTAGTTAAATGGAAAGTTAAGCCTCTCAAGTCATTCATCCACTATATAGAACTATCCAGACATTTGGGTAATGGGGCAACTAATTGGAAATATATTTTATTTACACATTAAATCTACAAATTCCAGAGTGATAAAATGTATTGGCAAAGTCAGACAGGAATTAGCAACATCATATCACAAAACACAAAACTATGGCTTGAGTTGATTTTTAAAATAATAACATATCAAATCTGTTTCATTCATAAAACAGAATTAAAATTGTAGATTATCCAAAGAAAACTTACAGCATGGATTATGTCATTTTACTGAGCAACTTTGAGAGACTGGCCAGAATGGCCATGGACTATGTTGAAACAGATTCTGGGAAGCATTCAGATTCATCAAGGCAGAGTGCTGTGCCATAAAGAAGAAGAATGAAATAATGCCATTGGCAACAACACGGATAGACCTAGAGACTATCATGCTGAGTGAAGTGAGTCAGAGAGACAAATACGATATATCACTTACATGTGGAATCTAAAATATGAGGCAAATGAACTTATCTGCAAAACGGAAACAGGCTCACAGACATAGAGAACAGACTTGCTGGTGCCAAGGGGACGAAGGATGGGAAAGGAAAGAGTGGCACCTGCGATTAGCATATGCAAACTGTTATATATTAAAAGGATAAACAACAAGGTCCTACTTCATAGCATGGGGAACTATATTCAATATCCTGTGATAACCATAATGGAAAAGAATAGAAAAATAATGCATATATACACATCTGTATGTATATATGCATATAGGCATAACTGAATCACTTTGTCATATAGAAGACATTAACATAACAGTATAAATCAACTATACTTTGATTTAAGAAAAAAATAAAGAGTGCTGTGACATCTACCCTGGGCAGATAAATGGTGATTCACTTTACATTTGAAGAGGAAAGGATCAAAGAGGTGAAGAGGCTTCACCTCAGCACAGAAGAGAAAAAGTGAAACACAGAGTTCAGGACTATTGAATATTTCTCTAGGGCATATATCACTATGTTACAAATAGTTACTGATCTCTCAGTGGTATATAGAACAGTTGAAACTCTTTTCTTTCCTTCTGCTTCCATAGCATCCTGTTCTCTGGTATTCTCCCACTCTATTGGTCATTCTTGTCTCCTTTGGGTGTATTTCCACGGTGCGCAACCTCTAAATCTTGGATTCCTCAAGAAATGTCTTTGTTATTCATTTTCTTCTTAGGTGCCTTCATTCCATCCCATGACTTTTAATGTTGAGAACCATAGCCTCTATTTCTAGCTGACTATTCCACGTCTCCAGATCTAAATATCAAAACTAATTTTAATATGAACAACACAGAATTATTAATGTCCAAACCTACTTCTATACCATTCTTCTTCATTTTGGACAATGGGATGACAATATATAATTATCTTGATCCAATAACCCAGCAGTTTTCCTTGGTCCTTCCTTTCCCTTCTTTCCCATATTCAATTAGCCAACAAGTTCTGTTGACTCTAATGTCAAGTTATAGCTGAAACCATGGCAACCACCCTAGTCCCAGTTACCATTATCTTCATCTAGATTATTTCAAGAGCCACCAAACTAGCCCCCTTCTGATTTTATGTTTATCCCTTGCTTCTGCCCCTTTCTATATGGTAGTCAAAGTGACATTTTTCAAAACATGAAATCTTGTAGTGAGTCTTGCTTAAAATTCTCCAATGGTTTCTTATTAAACTAGGAAGTAAACTCACACCCCTAACCTTGGATTGTAAAGCCTTACATAACAATGACTAGTTCCCACCCACTTATGAATTGTCTTCTTATAGCACTTATCCTCACCCATGGTGACTGCAGCCATGAGATTAAAATACGATTGCTTCTTGGAAAGAAAGCTGTAACAAATTTAGTATATTAAAAAGCAGAGGTATCACCTTGCCAACAAAGGTTCATATGGTCAAAGCCATAGTTTTTCCAGTAGTCATGCATGGATATGAGAGCTGAACCACAAGAAGGCTGAGTGCTGAAGAACTGATGTTTTTGAATTTTGGTGCTGGAGAAGACTCTTGAGAGTCCCATGGACTGAAAGAAAATCAAACCAATCAATCTTAAAGGAAATCAACCCTGAATATTTATTGGAAGAACTGATGCTGAAGGTGAAGCTCCAAAATTTTGGCCACCTGATGCAAAGAGCTGACTCACTGGAAAAGATTCTGATGCTAGAAAAGATGGAGGGCAAGAGAAAAGGTGTAAATGGAGGATGAAATGGTTAGATAGCATCACTGATTCAATGGCCATGAACTTGAGCAAACTCAAGGAGATAGTGAAACACACAGAAGCCTGGTGTGCTGCAGTCCATGGAATGCAAAGAGTTGGCCACCACTCAGCGGCTGAACAACAAAACCTCACCCACTACATTTCAGCCATACAAGCCTTCTTTGGTTCCTCAAATATACTATCCTTATTTATATCTTAGTGTCTTAGCATTCCTTGGAATACTTTCCCCAGTGAATACCTTGTTCTTAACATTTGGAGTTTGTCTTAAGTTTGACCAAATGATCTTTACTAATAATCAGTCTGGGCTTCCCTGGTGTCTCAGACAGTAAAGAATCTGCCTGCAGTGCAGGAGACCCAGGTTTGATCCCTGGGTTGAGAAGATCCCCTAGAGAAGGGAATGGCGACCCACTCCAGTGTTCTTGTCTGGAGAATCCTAGGGACAGAGGAACCTGGTGGGCTACAGTCCTTGGAGTTGCAAAGAGTTGGAAATGACTGAATGACTTTCACTTCACGCCAATTATCAGTCTACAGTAAACCACCATAACCTTTCCTTCACTTCCTTCAATATACTCTTACTAGGCATATACTATTCATCATTTCCTGATAATTCTGTTGCCTATTTATTAATTTGTCATTCATTCATCATTACCTGTATCTCTTTACTTGAAGATAAAATCCATAAGAGCAGGGAACCTGTCTCACTTACTACCCCTAAAACACACTGGGTGCAGAGCAAGCATGTAATATGTATTCACTGAATAAATAGACAAGTTTTCTAAACGATGTTCTACATTTGATGTAACATTGATCCCTTTTCAAGGTCATGAAGCAGATCTGTAACCTTAGACTACATTCTTGTGGTAATTCAGTTTTTAGATTGTTTTTCCTCCAATCAGTTGGCATATAATTAGAACTTGCAAACATTTATGTAAATATACCTTTATTAGAAAAGTAAAACTCAGGCAGGAACTAGAGAAAGAAGAGGGGCTACATGCCAAATTAAAATGCATGTTTATTATTTTGTATGAGTGATTACCTGCTAGTACTTACTTTCAAATAAGAGCATAACAAATAAAAGTTTTCATCTTAAATTACATAAATGTTGCTTTTTTCCTATTAATAACGTGTCTGAATTCAGAAAAATAAAATGTAACTACATTTCTTTAAAAGCCTTCTTTTCATGATGTGCAATCATTTTCTATTGCTCTACATGTGTCATAATTAATCGATGCTTCACTATCATGAGAAATTCAGGTTTATACCTGAATGGGAGGGGATGTCCATGCAAATTATCCTACATTGGCCTGGTTATGTATCTAATAACAGCTCCTACATGCATGCTCAGCTGCTTAGTCACTTCCAGCTCTTTGAGACCCTATGGACTGTAGCCCGACAGGCTCCTCTGTCCATGGGATTTCCCAGGCAAGGATACTGGAGTGGGTTGCCATTTCCTCCTCCAGGGGATCTTGCTTACCCAGGGATCAAACCCATGTCTCCTGGATCTCCTGGACTGGCAGGTGGATTCTTTCAAACAGAGACACCTGGAAAGCTAATAATAACTCTGCACTTCAGTTTAGTTCACTTCAGTCGCTCAGTCATGTCTGACTCTCTGCGACCCTATGGACTGCAGCATGCCAGGCGTCCCTGTCCATCACCAACATCTGGAGCTTACTCAAACTCACGTCCATTGAGTCAGTGATGCCATCCAACCATCTCATCCTCTGTTGTTCCCTTCTCCTCCTGCTTTCAATCTTTCCCAGCATCAGGGTCTTTTCTAATGAGTCAGTTCTTTTCATCAGGTGGCCAAAGTATTGGAGTTTCAGCTTCAGCATCAGTCCTTCCAATGAATATTCAGGACTGATTTCCTTTAGGATGCATGGGTTGAATATCTTTGAAGTCCAAGGGACTCTCAAGAGTCTTCTCCAACACCACAGTTCAAAAGCATCAACTTTTCGGCACTCAGCTTTCTTTATAGTTCAACTCTCATATCCACACATGACTACTGGAAAAACCATTAACTTTGACTAGACGGACCTTTGTTGGCAAAGTAATGTCTCTGCTTTGTAATATGCTGTCTAGGCTAGTCACAATAACCCCTGGTGGCGGTTTAGTCACTGAGTTGTGTTCGACTCTTGCAATCTCATGGACTGTAAGCCTGCCAGACTCCTCTGTTCATGGGATTCTCCAGACAAGAATACTGAAGTGGGTTGCCATTTCCTTCTCCAGAGGATCTTTCCAACCCAGGAATCAAACCCAGATCTCCTGCATTGGTGCTACCAAATGCCCAGCCATAGGCACCAGGAATAAATTAATACCCATATCTTTTGCTTAAAAAAAATCTTAAGAATTAGTCTAACAAACTAAATGGTAAATTCCATTGTGGGTGGTTGTTTTTTGGGAGAATGGCTTTTTAAAAGTCCAAACCTCAGGATCAAAATAACTGTGCTTTATTCTGTTGAGATAAAGACAGTGAGGAGCAGCTGGCTGTTGCAAGCTGAGATCTCAAATATGTCAAGCTTGGAGAGAGGGGAAAAAAAAATTCCTAAATGACACAGAAAGGAGGCAGCCTGCTCCTGGGTAGGAAGGATCTGCAGCATGTGAGTGTCACTGACAACCTTGGCAACCATACTAAGCACATGCTTCTTCCAATTCCACCACAACTGAAGTTTATACAGGATATTTCCAATACCTCTAGGTATTAGAGAATGTGGCAAAGCAAACTGGTGTCAAAGAGTCATGGATAATTATTCTGAGGCAAGATTATTCTAATCTTGTAACCAGCTACCTTAAAAAATAACTACAGTGGACATCATCACTTACCAGACTATCTAAAAGAGTGCTTCAGATATAGAAGCATTTCCTCACATGGAGCAGTGAGCCCTGCAATGGGAGACGGAAATGGGATACAAGCCTCAATGAATTCACCCCCATTTCTTCTCTTCCTTCCTTCCTTCCTCCCTCCCTCCCCCTTCCTTCCTTCTTTCCCTCCGTATGTGCGTGTGTGCCTGTTCAGTCGCTTCAGTCATGTCTGACTCTTTTTGACCCAATGGATTGTAGCCTGCCAGGCTCCTCTGTCCCTGGATTCCCCAGGCAAGTATACTGGAGTGAGTTACAACACCCTCCGACAGGGAATCTCCCTATCCAGGGATCTAACCCATCTCTCCTGTGTTGCAGGTGGATTGCTTACCACTGAGAAAAGCCCTCTTTCCCTCTACTACCTAAGAAATATTTAACAAGCATGAGCATCTATCATGTTGTCAGGCATAAGAGATAAAGAACTGAACAAGGCAAAAAGAAAGTTCCTCTTTCATGGTGATTCTGGGGACAGAGAATAAACAAACTGCACTAATTAATAAAATAATTATACTTTATAATAAATGCCACAAATACAAGAATCAGGCTGATGATATGAGACAATAATTGCAAGAGTCCATTTAGATGATATAATCAACAAGGGCCTTAAGCTGGGGCATAAAAAAGGATCTAGTCGTGCAAAAAGATTAATAAGAAAAATTCCAGCCAAATGGGACAAAAAGGCTTAGGAGCAGGAAAAAAAAATTTATTGTCTATAAAAATTTGAAAAGTCAACATGATTGTAGCAGTGTCATCATGGGAAGCCTGGGATTATATGAATATGTAACAAGAGGCAGGGGCCAGATTTAGAGGTGAAGAGGTACATACACAACACCTACAGACAACAAATTAAGCACTATTCTAGAGAACATTTGCCTAGAAAATCCCATGGATGGAGGAGCCTGGTAGGCTGCAGTCCATGGGGTCGCTAAGAGTCGAACACGACTGAGAGACTTCACTTTCACTTTTCACTTTCATGCATTGGAGAAGGAAATGGCAACCCACTCCAGTGTTCTTGCCTGGAGAATCCCAGGGACGGGGAGCCTGGTGGGCTGCCATCTCTGGGGTCGCACAGAGTCGGACACGACTGAAGTGACTTAGCAGCAGCAGAGAACATTTAGGCCTAAAAGCTGTGCCCGCACACCCAAATGACACACAAGTAAGTGCACTTGACTAGATACAAATGACACACATAGTAAGTCTGAAAGCCAGGACTACAGTACATTTTCTAGGTTGTTTCTAGCGAGCGAGACACACTGACACAGCTGTCTGTAAATTCTTTGTAACAAAAGTCCAACAAAAGCATGGAGGGAAAACATGAACTCATATGAAAATCGGTCCAGTATTCATATGAGGTATTCAGTTTGGGTTGATGGATGCATTAAAAAGACAGTTGTATAAAGGGAAACAGGAACCTGCCAGGTCAGGAATTTGTAGTTGTTTCTAAGTCAAAGCACAAGTTTAGGAAAGGTGTTTAAACATACAAAGCAATAGTTGTATAACTTATATCATTGAATGTTGGACTTATTTACTGAGTTTCTTTTTTTTTTTTTTAATTTTCATAAGGCAGCAGAACATTTTGCAATTACTTTAAATAAATTAGACAAAGAACAGAGTAAAAGAGAACAGACAAAAATAGATATGTACTAGGGGAGATAAAAGGTCAAGGACCCCTGAGGTCAAGTCTTGAACTTGCTGTCATAAACCTTAAGGCAGCTATGATCAAAGTCTTAGATGATCCCAAAGTTATTTTGGCTGTAAGATTATATGATTATATCTTCACATTCCTTGGAGGCCAAATATAGATTTCCAAGGGGGCAGAAGGGTCCACACAGCAAATGAAACACTTTAAAAATAAACCTATATTGGTTTAATCAGGTCCCACGTGCTTACTTGTCTTTTTTATTTCCATTACTCTAGGAGGTGGGTCATAGAGGATCTTGCTTTGATTTATGTCATCAAGTGTTCTGCCTATGCTTCCTTTAAGAGTTTTATACTTTCTGGTCTTACATTTAGGTCTTTAATCCATTTTGAGTTTATCTTTGTGTATGGTGTTAGAAAGCATCCTAATTTCATTCTTTTACATGTAATTGTCCAGTTTTCCCAGCACCATTTATTGACGAGGCTGTCTTTGCCCTATTGTATATTGCCTCCTTTGTCAAAAATAAGGTACCCATAGGTGCATGGGTTTATTTCTGGGCTTTCTGTCTTGTTCCATTGATCTATATTTCTGTTTTTGTGTCAGTACCATATTGTCTTGATGACTGTACTTTGTAGTATAATCTGAAGTCAGGAAGGTTGATTCCTCGAGCTCCATTCTTCTTTCTCAAGACTATTTTGGCTATTCAGGGTCTTTTGTGTTTCCATATGAATTGTGAAATTTTTTGTTCTAGTTCTGTGAAAAATGCCATAGGTAATTTGATAGAGATAGCATTGAATCTGTAGATATCATTTGGTAGTATAGTCATTTTCACACTATTGATTCTTCCTACCCAGGAACATGGAATATTTCTCCATCTGTTTATGTCATCTTTGATTTCTTTCATTAGTGTCTTATAATTTTCTGTGTACAGTTCTTTTGTCTCCTTAGGTAAGTTTATTCCTAAATAAATAAACAAATGGGACCTGATTAAACTTAAAAGCTTTTGCACAGCAAAAGAAACCAAAAGCAAGATGAAAAGACAACCATCAGAATAGGAGAAAATAATAGCAAATGAAATAATTGACAAAGGATTAATTTCCAAAATGTACAAGCAGCTCATACAACTCAATGCCAGAAAAACAAACAACCGAATCGAAAAATGGGAAAAAGACCCAAACAGACATTTCTCCAAAGAAGACATACAGATGGCTAACAAACATGAAAAGATGCTCAACATCACTCATTATTAGAGAAATGCAAGTCAAAACTACAGTGAGATTTCACCTCACACCGGTCAGAATGGCCATCATCAAAAACACTACAAACAATAAATGCTGGACAGGGTGGAGAAAAGGGAACCCTCTTGCACTGTTGGTGGGAATGTAAATTGATACAGCCACTATGGAAGATGGTATGGAGAGTCCTTAAAAAAAACTAGGAATAAAGCCACCATGTGTGCTAAGTCACTTCAGTCGTGTCCGACTCTTGGTGACCCTGTGGACCGTAGCCCACCAAGCTCCTCCGTCCATGGGATCTCTAGGCAAGAGTACTGGAGTGGATCACCATTTGCTTCTCCAAAACCACCATATGACCCAGCAATCCCACTCCTTGGCATATACCCAGAGGAAACCAAACTTGAAAAAGACACATGTATCTCATTGTTCGTTTCAGCACTATTTACAATAGCTAGAACATGGAAGCAACCTAGATGTCCATCGACAGATGAATGGATAAAGAAAGTGTGGTATACATACACAATGGAATATTACTCAGCCATAAAATGGAACACATTTGAGTCAGTTCTGATGAGGTGAATGAACCTAGAACCTATTATACAGAGTGAAGTGAGTCAGAAAGAGCAAGATAAATATTGCATTCTAACACATATATATGGAATCTAGAAGAATGGTATTGAAGAACTTATTTATAGGACAGCAGTGGAGAAACAGACATAGAGAATAGACTTTCAGACATGGGGAGAGGGGAGGAGAGGGTGAGATGTATGGAAAGAGTAACATGGAAACTTACATTACCATATGTAAAATAGATAGCCAATGGTAATTTGCTATATGGCTCTGGAAATTCAGACTGGGGCTCTGTGTCAACCTAGAGGGGTGGGATAGGGAGAGAGATGGGAGGGAAGTTAAAAAGGGAGGGGATATATGTATATCTATGGCAGATTCATGTTGAGGTTTGATAGAAGACAACAAAATTCTGTATAGCAATTATCCTTCAATAAAAAAATAAATTAAAAAAAACCTATATTGGGAGACTAGTAAAACATTACAACAGGAAAGAAGCTTGTCTGCTAAAACATACAGTAGTTCTTAGTATTGAACTTGGTCTACATCATATACTAGAAGTGAGCAACAGGAATTAAATCAGGAAGCCAGGGTGAAATATTAGAACAGAAATAGCAAATCAAAATTAGAGATTTTTATCAGAATTATAGACAAAGGGAAGGAAAAACACAAAGTTAATAGTAGCAGATAAGGCTTTAGGCAAATCAAGAGAAGAATACAAAAATCAGAGTTTGGGCCAAAGGGTTTGTCACTGCAGCACAAGAAGTTGGGCATCATAATAAGAGCTGATACCAACTCATGAACTGGCTGCTATTAAGTCACAGGAAATCATCGGGTAGTTGTGGGTTCCTGGATGAAGCCAAGTTGGGTCAGAAGATAACTCTCATTAATAAGGTGTGGTTCCTATCTGCCAACCGTGTGTAACCACACTTGGACCAGCGGGTCCAGTGGGTCTCCTCGGCTTATATTGTCTTTCTTCTGTACTGTCTACTTAATTTGCTTTGGAAATCTATCTGCTCACCATGAGACTATAACAAAGAAAACAACCCAAACCAACTGGGCAACATCACAGACACTTGTTATGGTGTATACCAGGAGTCAAGCCATGTTGTGCTAGAAGAAACACGTGACGGGGCTTCTGCAGAAAGACCCAGTTCTGAGATCACCAACCACTAATATGTGATTTCAGTCTAGTTACTTAAATCACAGTCTGTTTGCTCATGTGAGACAATAGGAATAAAAATATTTGTAACCAACATGCATTATATAAATGAAAGAATCTCTGGCATTTCCTCCATTTCTGCAATGATTTAGTTTGAACATTTTTTTTTTTTTTTCTGCTGCTGCTGCTGCTAAGTCGCTTCAGTCGTGTCCGACTCTGTGCGACCCCATAGACAGCAGCCCGCCAGGCTCCCCCGTCCCAGGGATTCTCCAGGCAAGAACCCTAGAGTGGGTTGCCATTTCCTTCTGATGTATATAATACTGTATTGGTGTCAAGTGTACAACATACTAATTCAGTATTTTTATAGATTGGACTTCATTTAAAATTATTACAAAATAGTGGCTACATTTCCCTGTGCTGTACAATATATTCTGTTGCCTATTTATTGATACATTGGTAGTCTATGTCTCTTAATACCATACCCCATATACCCTTCCTCCCTTCCTTTCTTCACTGGTAACCACTGGTTTCTCTTCTATACCTGCAAGTCTGTGTCTGTTTTGTTGTATTCATTCATTTCATCTTTTTTAAGAGTCCACATATTAGTGATAATATAGAATATTTGTCTTTCTTTGTCTGATTTGTTTCATTAAGCATGATACACTCTGCTACTGCTGCTGCTAAGTCGCTTCAGTCATGTCCAACTCTGTGCGACCCCAAAGATGGCAGCCCACCAGGCTCCTCCATCCTTGGGATTCTCCAGGCAAGAACACTGGAGTGGGTTGCCATTTCTTTCTCCAATGTGTGAAGTGAAAAGTGAATGTGAAGTCACTTAGTCGTGTCCAACTCATAGCGACCCCATGGACTGCAGGCTTCCAGGCTCCTCCATCCATGGGATTTTTCCAGGCAAGAGTACTCTGCTGCTGCTGCTGGGTTACTTCAGTCATGTCCAACTCGGCGGCCCCAGATACGGCAGCCCACTAGGCTCCCCGTCCCTGGGATTCTTCAGTCCAGTTAAGTTCAGTTCAGTCGCTCAGTCGTGTCCGACTCTTTGTGACCCCATGAATTGCAGCATGCCAGGCCTCCCTGTCCATCACCAACTCCCGGAGTTCACTCAGACTCATGTCCATCGAGTCAGTGATGCCATCCAGCCATCACATCCTCTGTCATCCCCTTCTCCTCCTGCCCCCAATCCCTCCCAGCATCAGAGTCTTTTCCAATGAGTCAGCTCTTGGCATGAGGTGGCCAAACTACTGGAGTTTCAGCTTCACCATCATTCCCTCCAAAGATATCCCAGGGCTGATCTCCTTCAGAATGGACTGGTTGGATCTCCTTGCAGTCCAAGGGACTCTCAAGAGTCTTCTCCAACACCACAGTTCAAAAGCATCAATTCTTCAGCACTCAGCCTTCTTCACAGTCCAACTCTCACATCCATACATGACCACAGGAAAAACCATAGCCTTGACTAGACGGACCTTTGTTGGCAAAGTAATGTCTCTGCTTTTGAATATGTTATCTAGGTTGGTTGTAACTTTCCTTCCAAGGAGTAAGCGTCTTTTAATTTCATGGCTGCTGTCACCATCTGCAGTGATTTTGGAGCCCAAAAAACTAAAATCTGACACTGTTTCCACTGTTTCCCCATTTATTTCCCATGAAGTGATGGGACCGGATGCCATGATCTTCGTTTTCTGAATGTTGAGCTTTAAGCCAACTTTTTCACTCTCCTCTTTCACTTTCATCAAGAGGCTTTTTAGTTCTTCTTCACTTTCTGCCATAAGAGTGGTGTCATCTGCATATCTGAGGTGATTGATATTTCTCCCGGCAATCTTGATCCAGCTTGTTTTTCTTCCAGTCCAACGTTTCTCATGATGTACTCTGCATATAAGTTAAATAAGCAGGGTGACAATATAAAGCCTTGACATACTCCTTTTCCTATTTGGAACCAGTCTGTTGTTCCATGCCCAGTTCTAACTGTTGCTTCCTGACCTGCATACAAATTTCTCAAGAGGCAGGTCAGGTGGTCTGGTATTCCCATCTCTTTCAGAATTTTCCCCAGTTCATTGTGATCCATATAGTCAAAGGCTTTGGCATAGTCAATAAAGCAGAAATAGATGTTTTTCTGGAACTCTCTTGCTTTTTGATGATCCAGCGGATGTTGGCAATTTGATCTCTGGTTCCTCTGCCTTTTCTAAAACCAGCTTGAACATCAGGAAGTTCACGGTTCACGTATTGCTGAAGCCTGGCTTGGAGAATTTTGAGCATTACTTTACTAGCATGTGAGATGAGTGCAATTGTGCGGTAGTTTGAGCATTCTTTGGCATTGCTTTTCTTTGGGATTGGAATGAAAACTGACCTTTCCAGTCCTCTGGCCACTGCTGAGTTTTCCAAATTTGCTGACATATTGAGTGCAGCACTTTCACAGCATCATCTTTCAGGATTTGAAATAGCTCAACTGGAATTCCATCACCTCCACTAGCTTTGTTCATAGTGATGCTTTCTAAGGCCCACTTGACTTCACATTCCAGGATGTCTGGCTCTAGGTCAGTGATCACACCATCGTGATTATCTGGGTCATGAAGATCTTTTTTGTACAGTTCTTCTGTGTATTCTTGCCATCTCTTCTTAATATCTTCTGCTTCTGTTAGGTCCATACCATTGCTGTCCTTTATCGAGCCCATCTTTGCATGAAATGTTCCCTTGGTATCTCTAATTTTCTTGAAGAGATCTCTAGTCTTTCCCATTCTGTTGTTTTCCTCTATTTCTTTGCATTGATCGTTGAGGAAGGCTGTCTTATCTCTTCTTGCTATTCTTTGGAACTCTGCATTCAGATGCTTATATCTTTCCTTTTCTCCTTTGCTTTTCACTTCTCTTCTTTTCACAGCTATTTGTAAGGCCTCCCCAGACAGCCATTTTGCTTTTCTGCATTTCTTTTCCATGGGGATGGTCTTGATCCCTGTCTCCTGTACAATGCCACGAACCTCATTCCATAGTTTATCAGGCACTCTATCTATCAGATCTAGGCCCTTAAATCTATTTCTCACTTCCATTGTATAATCATAAGGGATTTGATTTAGGTCATATCTGAATGGTCTAGTGATTTTCCCTACTTTCTTCAATTTAAGTCTGAATTTGGTAATAAGGAGTTCATGATCTGAGCCACAGTCAGCTCTCGGTCTTGTTTTTGTTGACTGTATAGAGATCTCCATCTTTGGCTGCAAAGAACATAATCAATCTGATTTTGGTATTGACCATCTGGTGATGTCCATGTGTAGAGTCTTCTCTTGTGTTGTTGGAAGAGGGTGTTTGCTATGACCAGTGCATTTTCTTGGCAAAACTCTCTTAGTCTTTGCCCTGCTTCATTCCGTATTCCAAGGCCAAATTTGCCTGTTACTCCAGGTGTTTCTTGACTTCCTACTTTTGCATTCCAGTCCATATAATGAAAAGGGCATGTTCTTTTGGTGTTAGTTCTACAAGGTCTTGTAGCTCTTCTTAGAACCATTCAACTTCAGCTCCTTCAGTGTTACTGGTTGGGGCATAGACTTGGATTACTGTGATATTGAATGGTTTGCCTTGGAAACGAACAGAGATCATTCTGTCGTTTTTGAGATTGCATCCAAGTACTGCATTTTGGACTCTTTTGTTGACCATGATGGCTACTCCATTTCTTCTGAGGGATTCCTGCCCGCACTAGTAGATATAATGGTCATCTGAGTTAAATTCAGCCATTCCAGTCCATTTCAGTTTGCTGATTCCTAGAATGTCGACATTCACTCTTGCCATCTCTTGTTTGACCACTTACAGTTTGCCTTGATTCATGGACCTGACATTCCAGGTTCCTATGCAATATTGCTCTTTACAGCATCGGACCTTGCTTCTATCACCAGTCACATCCACAGCTGGGTATTCTTTTTGCTTTGGCTCCATCCCTTCATTCTTTCTGGAGTTATTTCTCCACTGATCTCCAGTAGCATATTGGGCACCTACTGACCCAGGGAGTTCCTTTTTCAGTATCCTATCATTTTGCCTTTTCATACTGTTCATGGGGTTCTCAAGGCAAGAATACTGAAGTGGTTTGCCATTCGGTCCATACATAACACACAAACAAAAAATTTTACTACTTTTTTTTTTAAATTTTATTTTATTTTTAAACTTTACATAATTGTATTAGTTTTGCCAAATATCAAAATGAATCCATCACAGGTATACATGTGCTCCCCATCCTGAACCCTCCTCCCTCCTCCCTCCCCATACCATCCCTCTGGGTCGTCCCAGTGCACTAGCCCCAAGCATCCAGTATCGTGCATTGAACCTGGACTGGCATCTTGTTTCATACATGATATTTTACATGTTTCAATGCCATTCTTCCAAATCTTCCCACCCTCTCCCTCTCCCACAGAGTCCATAAGACTGTTCCATACATCAGCGTCACTTTTGCTGTCTCGTACACAGGGTTATTGTTATCATCTTTCTAAATTCCATATATATGCGTTAGTATACTGTATTGGTGTTTTTCCTTCTGGCTTACTTCACTCTGTATAATAGGTTCCAGTTTCATCCACCTCATTAGAACTGATTCAAATGTATTCTTTTTAATGGCTGAGTAATACTCCATTGTGTATATGTACCACAGCTTGCTTATGCATTCATCTGCTGATGGACATCTAGGTTGCTTCCATGTCCTGGCTATTATAAACAGTGCTGCGATGAACATTGGGGTACATGTGTCTCTTTCCCTTCTGGTTTCCTCAGTGTGTATGCCCAGCAGTGGGATTGCTGGATCATAAGGCAGTTCTATTTCCAGTTTTCCAAGGAATCTCCACACTGTTCTCCATAGTGGCTGCACTAGTTTGCATTCCCACCAACAGTGTAAGAGGGTTCCCTTTCCTCCACACCCTCTCCAACATTTATTATTTGTAGACTACTGTTTTTAACATATTAGAAGACACTAAATGAGAAATTTTTAGAAGTTCTGAGCCCTTTTATTCTGGGAGACTGAAAATATCATCATGTGTAAATAGCACAGAAATAGAGCCAGAAAGGGACAATGGGCATATCTTTCCCTTCTTTTTTGTTTTTAATGCCTATCCCATGTCCCCCTTCCCCCGCCCTTATCTCAAGTTATAAACGGACATTACTTTACTCATATACAGGCTTCTCTGGTGGCTCAGCTGTTAAAGAATCCACTTGCAATGTGGGAGACCTGGGTTCGATCCCTGGATTGGGAATGTCCCTTGGAGAAGGGAAAGGCTACCTACTCCAGTATTCTGGCCTGGAGAATTCCATGGACTGTACAGTTCATGGGGTCACAAAGAGTCTGACTTGACTGAATGACTTTCATTCATTCACTCATATACAAAAGTCAAAGCAAATTGATTACGAATTTCTGCCCTGCCTTCAGGAAATGATGGTTTTCTGGAACTGTTCAAGGCATATCTATTATTTCATGAGGATATTACATGTTTAAAGATAAATTTCTCACATTTGAGATACAGCAGGACTGAGATTTTCTACACAATGTAGTATCTTATGCTCTAGTTCTCAAAAAGGGAAATTCTTGGTGTGGATATACAGGATCTGTATATATATACATAGATGTTGCTTCAGCAAGTTAGCCATTATAGATAAAAGTAAAAGACTTTAACTCTCACTTATAATAATGAAAGTTTATTATCTTGTCTTTCAGTTCAGTTCAGTCGCTCAGTCGTGTCCGACTCTTTGCGACCCCATGAATTGCAGCACGTCAGGCCTCCCTGTCCATCACCAACTTCAGAGTTCACTCAAATTCACGTCCATCGAGTCGGTGATGCCATCCAGCCATCTCATCCTCTGTTGTCCCTTTCTCCTCCTGCCCCCAATCCCTCCCAGCATCAAAGTCTTTTCCAATGAGTCAACTCTTCGCATGAGGTGGCCAAAGTACTGGAGTTTCAGCTTTAGCATCAGCCCTTCCAGTGAACACCCAGGACCGATCTCCTTTAGGATGGACTGGTTGGATCTCCTTGTAGTCCAAGGGACTCTCAAGAGTCTTCTCCAACACCACAGTTAAAAAGCATCAATTCTACAGCACTCAGCTTTCTTCACAGTCTTTAGAAGGAAGGTACTTTTTGTGTAAGAAAACACTTTTATTTTTAATTAATAAAAGCTCCCAGACCTCTGTTTCCCTTCAAGCAACTTTCTTCTTTCTTTTTCTCTCTCATTTCTATTCTTTTATTTTTTACTTGTAGGTTTCCTAAAAGAGTTTTCTCTCACTGTCTACCTACTTTGTGCTGTATTAACTTCTCAATCTACTGCATTTTGTTTTGTCCCCTAGTTCGTCACTAACAATGTTCCTAAAGAGTTAGCATCTACGCTGAATAAACCTCCGATCCAGTCAAGAATCTTTTTCTTCTTCTTTTTAGTATATCAAGAGGAAACATAAAGCAGGTCATTATGTCTGGTATATCAACATCGTTTTTTCTCCTGGTATTGACCTGCCCTTTCTTTAAGTCCCATTTCTCATGACAGTAATTATCTATGTACACACACATGCATTTAGAGAAGGGAATGGCAACACACTCCAGTATTCTTACATGGATAATCCCATGGAGAGAGGAGACTGGTGGGCTATAGTCCATGGGGTCACAAAGAGGCAGACACGACTGAGTAACTAACACTTTCACTTCACCTCTGAACACATGCATGATGCTAATATAGAAACCACTACCACAGCATGCTTAATCAATAAGCTAAAATCCTAATGAGCAGAGTTTGCACCAATAAGTTGCAGGATCTTGTTCTCTGAAATGTTTTGAAATAACCAGAAAAATTTTCAGAACTCTCTGAATAATGATAATGTTAGGCCTTCCCTGGTAGTCCAGTAGTCAAGCTCCCCCCCTGCAATGCGGGGTTCCATTCCTGGTCTGGGAAGACCTCACATGCCACAAAGCAACTGAGCCTGTAAGCTATGAGCCACAACTACTGAGCCTGGGTGCTGGAGCTCACGTGCCGCAACTCCCAAGCCCGCGGGCAGCAGGGACCAAGCCCACTTGCTCTGGGGCCCGTGCTCCACAACAAGACAAACCACGGCAGAGAGCAGCCCGCGGCCCACAACTAGGAGGAGGCCCCACTCTCCTCAACTACAGAAAGTTGGTGCCACGGACACCCAGCACAGCCAAAATAAAGTAAAAATAGATAGAAACATAAAAAATAATGTTAATATAAGGCCAAATGCACCTATAACTATTATAGGATTTTGTGCTGAGAGAAGCTGGGGTTGAACACTGTGGCTTTTGTCTTCTAGGCCAGGTACCAAGAATCTCAAGCATCATTCATAATTAATTCTGGCAGGAAAAAGAAATGCAGAACCATTCAAGGAGGCAACAGATGGAAGTTCGTTCCACTTCTGTAAACTAGAACAGTTAGATGATCACATTTAAAAGTCAGGCCTTACTTTAGGAGGATTTTTAAATTCCTTGGATTTGGTGAATATATGAACCATAACTAAGTTCAGAAGATCCAGATGGATAAGAAACATTCCCTCACTCCCCATTACTGAAAAAAATGTTTTATTAGTATTCCTGCTCAAATACATTCACTTGCTGATATATTACTAGGAAAACCACATGTATTCCCTCTCAAACCCCCACCAATGTTTATTTGTTTTTATATAATATGACTTCTAAAATTATCTAGCTGCTATTAGGAAAAATGAAAAAATGCTCAATTTTCTCTTAATCTTACTTTGTCCTTATTCAAATAAGTGTAAGGAGGAAGGGTCACGACAGCATAAGGTTGGCCTTTGGAGGAATATGTAATTAATTGATCAAGAAAGACTATACACGTGTTATATTAGAGACAATAGAGTTGGAGAGGAGAAGATAGATTTTACAAAATATTCATAAGGCAGAGATTCTGTTTTGTTGTTTTAGGGTTGGAAAGTGAGAGAGGAATCAAGGATAAGGTCAGAACTTTGGTTTGGGAAATTTATGTGAACAGCCACGGTATTCTGTGAAAGGGAATTAAGGAGATGTGAAAATGTGTTAGGGGAATGAGCTCATTGGGATCATGTTAAACTTTAAGTGTTCTCAGGTCATATACACTGAAAATTTCAAAGGACTGTGACTGAGTAGCTCTGGACCTAATGAAAGAAATGTGAGGTGAAGACTTCCTCTCTCTTTCGTACACACACACACACACACACACACACACACACACACACACTCAGGGAGAATAGATACAGTGAGGTGGATAGGGAACCAAGACCATACTCCCTGAACAATGCTGATATTTGAAACAATAATTTGATCAGAAAGTTTCCATAAAAATCATTCAAAGTAGCTGGAGGGAAGGCAGGATCAAGTGATGAAGATGAAAACTAAAGAGGAACTTTGAAAAGGACCTCATTGTCAACAGTTTAAAATTCTGTAGAGAGACCAAATCAACTGAATCAGCATCTTCAGTTTCAAGAGAGTCCTTTGTGGAGCAGCTGGAGAAACCAAATAATTCATTGAGGAGTCAGTGAAGGCCCATCACATGGCAAAAAGTTTAGTCATAAAAGGAAAGCCATGAGCCATGGGGACATCTTTGTTAAGGGACAAATAATTTGAAAACAGCTGTGTTTTTATACTTGGGTATTTTTTTTTAACATAGAATCAATTTGGGCAGCTTTATACACTCAAGGAAAATTTTTAGCTAACAGAGACATTTATTATTTAGGAAAATGAAAGAGACTGAGCATAGCTGAAAACTAAGGAAGGGGAAATAGGGTTTAAAGCAGAGATACAGAAGCTACCATTATTAATAAAGAGCATCATCTTCCTAATGAATCTGGTTTCCAAATGAGGATGTGCATTAATTCATAAATATGACTTGTCTCCTCCAATCCACATTCATGTTTTCACTGGCTAAACCTAACTATCAAAGGTAGAATAATATATGGCAGATAGTCACGCTAAGAAAGATCTCATACTGGATTCCTTCTGAACTTCAGAGTAACAGTGACCGTCAGCATCAGCACCAATATAACAACACCTAAACCTGGACTGTAGTGTCAAAAGCTCTGCCACGTGCCTATCTCATTTGGCCTTCTCACTAATATTTTCAGTAATCTTCTGCAAGACTTGTTGCAAAGGATTCAATAGCCTATTAATTACATTAGCAGAATGTATCTCTCATGGAGGTGTTCTAAAAGAAACCAGAGGGAACTGAATCCCCATCTCGGTCTTTTTGATTCTTTCTCAGTAGAAAATCTGAAACGAAAAGATTGCTTTTCCCTAAGCCATTTTGCCAGGGGCAGCAGTCTGAATCAGAAAGAAAATGCTTGGGCAAGTTCATTTATCATCACTTACCTTTTTCAACTCAATAAAAGAGTCATTATTATTTTTTATCAACCTCATTTTCTTTTCAAATGAGAGATTAAGCTATTCTTTGAAATTTAAGCAAACTGTAGGTGGAAGAAGACCCAGGTTACAATTGGACGGAAAGTCACATTTAGTATAACATTAAATAATAATCTTCATTCATAGTGGCTAATTTTACATCTGAAAAACTGTAATATCCATCATTAGAAGGGGTCTATGCCTTCACTAATTTTATTCTTAAAAAAAGTCCTCTCAGAATATTTCTGCCGAGTATCATATGAGTTGCCTGGCAACTGCTAAGAACAAATGCAAAGAAAGAGAGGTGATTTAATAAAGAACTTAGACATAATCAAAACCGTGTAAAAGTGAATTTGATACCTGCTTTACTCAGAAAAAATAAATACTATCCCTTCAGCTGATTTTAAATACAAAAATTAATAACTAATTGTGAATCAGTTATTAGTACAATATAATTAGTAAAAGAGAGTAAGACATGGAAAGTGGTGAAAAGTAACCAATGAAGCATTTAAGATATTTTTTTCCTATCCTACAATGCAGTTTGTTCAGCTATTAGCTCCCAGGTCTTATGAATGCATTGTATTCACAGGCAATAGTCTACAGAAATTTTGCTTGAGAATGTGAGGAAGCAAGAAAGAAAATCATACCTTATCTTGCATAGGAGTTTTACAGGTTTGGGAATTTAACAGGTTGGCAAGTTTTGCAGAAGCATGAAAGAACACAAAATATTAAAGAAATGAAAAGTTATCATCAGTAAACGGTATTTAAGGAAGAAAACTTCAATACAGAGCCCAGTCATTTCTGAGTCATGTAAGGATTTGATTTAGGATTTAAACAACAACAAAAATAGTAAGGTCGGGTATACTCATTCTTTTGTATTAATAAAGAATATTTTGGTTGCAAGTAGTAAAAAGATAAATAATTCAAGAAGAAATAAAAAATGATTCCATGGACCCTGGACTATTTCATGTTATCTTGGCAGGCACAGAGATTTAGCCTGCAGGGACAATCACACAGACATCTGAATGTCCTCAGAACTTTCTCTTTTCATTGTTCATTTTCTTGCTATGTAGCACTTCCTTCTGCAACTTTCTCCAAGGGAAGAAACAGGACCACTAGCTGAGCCCATGTCTCGTTTTTCTAAGTTTCAATGCCAGAAGGCAACAGTTACATTTGTCTTCTTATATTTGGCTTGAAACATCTCAAGGAAAGACTTGGACTGGTCATGCTTGGCTCAGGAGTCCATTACAGAATCATCAACTGTGGTCAACTAGTTAGACCCTAGTGCTGCTTGTCCCCACTGGGACATAAAATCTGAACAAGAGGAGGAAGAGTTTTCCCAAAGGAGGAAAGTATATTAGGAAGAAGTTGGGAAGGCTTCTGGCCAGACATAATGAGTAAGGAAATAAATATGTTCATACTGAATTTCTGTTTCTTGGTTTGCCATTTGAATGCAACATACTGAAAAGTTGACTCGCAAACACTATATTTAGATGCCTGGTTCTACTTCTCTTTTAATGTGTTTCATACTTCTAGTCATCTTATTCCTATAAGGACTGGAAAAAGAGTAGGATGGAGAAATAGGTTATGTGCCCATAGCCCAAGGTGAGCTATAAGACCCTTGAGATCACAGAAGAAAGACTGTCTAGGAGGTAATCCTCATGCTTTCAAAATGCTCTCCAGATTGAGAGTCAGCTCTAGTGCGTGTGTGAATCACATTTTCTCATTCTGCCATTCAAACATGCAGTTTCTAAGTAGGGTCTGAGTCGATGCTCAGAATGTTAGGTGGCTGGTCTGGAAGCTGTGACATGATCTGCAGCAGACATTTCTAAAGCACAGATACTGGAGGGCAAGAGATGGCTAAGTAAAATGCTTTCTTTAGAGCAAAGGGAATTTGATTCACCTACCATGTTAACTTTCCCTTCTAGAGGCATCAACTCATTCTCATATCTGTTTACAGGAAGTTAACTGTTGCCCGTGGGAATCTGTACCTGTCAGTTATCAAGCTCAAGCCATAAGGAGATGAACTTCCTAATTTGCACTTTGAGTGGCAATGAGTAAAGGATGCAGCCCCTGAATTATTCACAGGGTGTGAACTATTAACAAAGTAAAGAATGTTAAAGCTGGAAAACGTTCTCGTCAACTTCAAAGTGTTTTTGTTTAATTTCCTCAAAATGAGCCATATTCAATCTTTTTGTTGTCTTTGTTGACTGTATAGCACACGGAAATCTACTCAATATTCTGTGATAACCTATATGAGAAAAGAACCTGAGAAAGGATGAATATATATTCAATTGTTGAGCAGTCAAATGAGAAAACTACAATAGGTATTGTCTAAACAACTATGTAAATGCTCATTTTTTGCTAGCTGAAGGTTTTCAGGATGAGAGTTCTTCATTTTGACTTATCTCTACAGCATGGACATACTCATAATTCTTTGAAGAGCCCCGAATCCCTCAGCATAGCAAAATTTAAGATCCTTAGCAACCTGTCCTCAACCTGACCCAAGAGGGCTTCCCTCTTATAACCAGGTGCGACCACAGCAGACTCTTCACTGTCCCGAGGAGAGGTGCTGCCCTTCCCAATGTCTTCCCACTGGCTCCTGCAGACCCTCTCTTGGGATATGCTTTCATCTGATTCTCTGGAATCTTGAAGGTCAGCTCCATTCCCGCTATTTTTGTAAAGGCTTCCCCAATGCCCATCTACCCCTTTATTACTTCCCTCTCAAACTGGCAGCTATGTGTCTTCTTTTATGCATCCACAATGTTTATAACAAGTGTTTCATTCTGTAACATTCAAGATGGCACATTTGTACATTCTACCACCATTGCAGGTTCCAAATTCTAAATTCTGCTACATTTATTTCTGTGAGTTTCCTCTCTCCTGGTTGTCAGAAGTTTCTATGAGATCATGTCTGCTTTATTCTGTATCCTAGAGAGTACAGTGCTCACACACTTATTGTACTATAATGTGTGTTCTTCCCTATTTTGCAAGTTTCTTGGGAGAAGGACACTTTCTTCAACTTAATTTAGAACTCTGTTATTTAGCTACACACCTATGACAGAACAGGTCATGAGAGAGCATTTTCTGAACGAGAATCTGTATGAGCATGGAATTGCTTAAGTACATCACTGGGCTACAAAATTATTAAATATACTAGATCTTAAAAGCTATTTTTTTCTGGGTAAAAACTCAGCAGTGGCCACAGGACTGGAAAAGGTCAGTTTTCAATCCGATCTCAAAGAAAGGCAATGCCAAAGAATGCTCAAACTACCGCACAATTGCACTCATCTCACACACTAGTAAAGTAATGCTCAAAATTCTTCAAGCCAGGCTTCAACAATATGTGAACCATGAACTTCCAGATGTTCAAGCTGGTTTTAGAAAAGGCAGAGGAACCAGAGATCAAATTGCCAACATCCGCTGGATCACAGAAGAAGCAAGAGAGTTCCAGAAAAACATCTGCTTTATTGACTATGCCAAAACCTTTGACTGTATGGATCACAATAAACTGGAAAATTCTTCAAGAGATGGGAATACCAGACCACCTGACCTGCCTCTTGAGAAACCTGTATGTAGGTCAGGAAACAACAGTTAGAACTGGACATGGAACAACAAACTGGTTCCAAATAGGAAAAGGAGTACGTCAAGGCTGTATATTGTCACCCTGCTTATTTAACTTATATGCAGAGTACATCATGAGAAACACTGGGCTGGATGAAGCACAAGCTGGAGTCAAGATTGCCAGGAGAAGTATCAGTAACCTCAGATATGCAGATGACACCATCCTTATGGCAGAAAGTGAAGAACTAAAGAGCCTCTTGATGAAAGTGAAAGAGGAGAGTGAAAAAGTTGGCTTAAAGCTCAGCATTCAGAAAACGAAGATCATGGCATTTGGTCCCATCACTTCATGGGAAATAGATTGGGAAACAGCAGAAACAGTGACAGACTTTATTTTGGGAGGTTCCAAAATCACTGTAGATGGTGACTGCAGCCATGAAATTATAAGATGCCTACTCCTTGGAAGAAAAGTTATGACCAATTGCTAGACAGCATATTCAAAAGCAGAGACATTACTTTGCCAACAAAGGTCCGTCTAGTCAAGGCTATGGTTTTCCAGCAGTCATGTATGGATGTGAGAGTTGGACTGTGAAGAAAGCTGAGTGCCAAAGAATTGATGCTTTTGAACTGTGGTGTTGGAGAAGACTCTTGAGAGTCCCTTGGACTACAAGGCGATCCAACCAGTCAATCCTAAAGGAAACCAATCCTGAATATTCATTGGAAGGACTCATGTGGAAGCTGAAACTCCAATACTTTGGTCACCTGATGCAAAGAGCTGACTCATTAGAAAAGACCCTAATGCTGGGAAAGATTGAAGGCAGGAAGAGAAGGGGATGACACAGGATGAGACGGTTGGATGGCATCACTGACTCAATCGACATGAGTTTGAGTATACTTCAGGCATTGGTGATGGACAGGGAGGCCTGGTGTACTGCAGTCCATGGGGTCACAACGAGCCCCACACGACTAAGCGACTGAACTGAACTGAACTGGGAAGGTTAGTAATTTGATACTCCTTCAAAGTCGTATTCTTTCTTTTTTTTTTTTTTTTAACTTTGCATTTTATATTGAAGTATAGTTGGTTAACAATGTTGTGATAGTTTCACATAGACAGCAAAGGGATTCAGTTATACATACGTATGTATCCATTCTCCCTCAAACTCCCCTCCCATCCAGGCTGCCACATAACAATGAGCAGATTTCCCTGCCCTATATAGTAGGATTCAAAGCCGTATTCTTTAAATATTTTTTCAAGATTCATTTAGTGGGCACAGAGCTTGTATCTGTTACATTTTCTTTCTCTTGAAGCTATTAATCCCATCACCTTCTATAGGAGTGGTTACTAATTTACCATAATGTGAGGATTCATATGTGAAGACCTGAATAAATTGGCATCAAATTTGAGGGTTCAGATGTTAACTCTGCTTATAGATCAGTATTCTAGACTTCTTATAAGTTAGCTCAGATTACGAGGTTCACCCATTGTTTCAGCTATGATTTCTATATGACTAAATCCACATATTAATGAATTGTAAAGCCTTGCACAACATCTAGCTTCTTACTGTCCTTAAATCCTTTATGCCTCATCTTTCTCTTCTGCAGAATGGAGATACTCACCCCCACCTTGTCAGGATATTGACAAAAATAATACAATGAGCATAAAATACTCAGCTCAGGGCCTCACACATAATGTGTGCTCAATAAAAGACAACAAGCTAACAGGATTTTTTTTGTCCATTAGAGTCTATCAGCACTGTCCAATAGACCTTTCTGTAATGATGGAAATGTTCTATTGCTATGTTGTTTTTTACAGCAGATATAAACCACATGTGGCCACTGAGCAATTAAAATATGACTCATGTGATAGAGAGATTCAATTTATTTTAATTAATTTTCATTGAAATAGCTACATGTGGCTACTGGCTCCCCATAGCAAACAGCACAGGAATTGTGAACTAGCACTGAGAATGGTGCTATTTTTCACCATCTCACCACCAAAGATTAGAAAATTTCTTGCATATAATAAGGGTTTTGACATGTTTGAGGAATGAATAAAGTGAGTAAACTTTAAATGAAGTGGGAAAGTAGGATGGAGAAAGCAAAAGCCATGATTCCTGGCACCCCGGTGGTGGAGAAAAGAGAAATGAAGTAAATGGAGTTGATATATTTTATGGTGGCCAGAGTCTGCTATGGGCCAGTCAAGTTCCAACCAGAATGAAAACCCTTAAGCCAAAGACAAACTCATACAATATTCCAACTGGAATTAAACTAGCACTTTCTCCTTTCAATGAAATAGCTGTCCCAGTATGAAGATAAAAACAAATATCATAGAGAAGGAATTTAGGAATGATGCAGGCAAGAAGAATAGGCAGGACCAAGAGAAATCCATTGCCCTGGTGCTGACCTTAAAATTGGGAGACCAGTTCCACAGCTTCCTTGGAAGTATTTGAAGTCCCATTGTAGTCTCCAAGCCTGAAGAAACTATATATCCTGCATATTGCCTTTCTGCTCTTGGTAAACTAATACTACACAGGAGGAGGGCATATTTATAAAATTTGCTTCTCTTCACGTATCCCTCACCATCTGAGTTAAATGGTCATTTTCTGCATTCAATAAATTAATTTTTGTTTCCTTCTCAGGCTATTCATGTAAGGATATCAGGTTAACACTAACTTATCATTCATTCTAGCTAGGAATATAAATTTGAGGCAAGACTGAATATCAGGAAATATTCCAAAAGATCAAACAAGCAAGCAACATAGTACCAAAATGCATATTTTCTGGGCATTCTAGGATACTGGAATAAGATAATTCTAGCTGGGAAAGATCCCAGGTCCGTGCCTGACATGTCACTTAGAATAGATGGGAAAAAAAGCCTAATGGCAAGATCATGGAAGGTGTCATGTGCCACACTCAGCAAGGCCATTAGGGACCCTTTAGAGAACATTCAACAGGAAAGAAAAGAAGATGAAAATGACATTAAGAATCCCTAGGCCATCTTATTACAACATTCCAAATTCCATTATAGATGTGAAGAAGATGCAACCAACAAAATGGATTAAAAGGCACATGTCATCCAGCGCTATACACTGACCTCTATCATGCACCAGTCAAGGTCAGAAAGCTGGGAAACAGATCTCAGTTCCACTGGAACGATGGGGTCCATTTACATAAGTCCACAGCACTGATGATTTAAAAATTGAGGCTGGACCACTTTAAAAATGACTTGCAAAAAAATGGCAAATATAAACAGGAGAATATAATTGATCTCTCATTTCAGATTCAGTTGAAAATAGCAGTCCTGGGGCCATTGTTAGGTCACCCAGTGGGCACAGAAAGTGTGCCTTTGGAAGTCTACCCAGTTTTTATTCCCCGAGACACAGTGGGGGTCTTGGCTAATAGAGCTGTGAATATTCAGCGAAAGCCAATAATCAGTTTACCACAAAAATAGCAGCCATCACAGCTCTGACCACGTATAGGCTTGCCAAGAAGGGCAGCCCGTACCCACGCACATACTTGGTAAGACATGGAGGAAACACCATCCTCTAAGCGAGCCTTCAGGGTTTGCTTTTTGATGATTCTGTCACAGGAAGGATTAACAATGCAGAACTTCCTTCACTGCTGTTTTCACGGTTCGTTTTTAATACGCCTAGAATCTCTAAGGAAGCTGTTAGCATCTAACCAAAATAGAAGGCAATGATTTACATGCGTTGTTGGGAAAAATAAATAAATCCCCCCAAACAGCGCGTTGGTTACATGCAGACAGCCCTGCTGCTCAGAGTGAGCATCACATGGGGGCACTGACTAGGGGCCACCTTGGAGAGGCCATCAGTCATACTCAAGTCTTGTTAGGCTCAGACAAAATGTATGACTCCTAAGAAGTCTGCTGAAACTGTGCTTCTAATTTCCTGGGGACTTTCTACCCTTGAGGATCAGGGAATAAAGGAAAGAACAAAGGCTGAACTGAAAGATTCTTAAGACAAACAGGGGGAGTTGTAAGAACAGTCTTTCTGATGGAATGTTCACCCCATTAAGGGCCACTGATACAGAAGAGTCACAGGGATCCACTGTGCGCGTGCTCAGTCCTGTCCGACCCTTTGCAACCCCACGGACTGTCGCCCGCTAGGCTCCTCTGTCCATGGGGTTTTTCAAGCAAGACTCTTGGAGTGGGTTGCTATTTCTTCCTCCAGGGATCCCAACTTGGGTCACATCTACATCTCCTGCATCTTTTTCAGTGGCAGGCAGATTCTCTACCACTGCACCACCTGGGAATCCTGCATACAAAATCAGGGCAGTTTGCAAAAAGGAAAAAAAAAAAAAAATAGAGCAGGTGAAAATCTGAATCTTGGGGTTGGATGCTTGCAGCTGTAGCTGCTACAGGCCCACCTCAATACTGCCATCAAAGCAGACCATCGTGAAAGAGTGTTAGAGAAAGCCTACTGTGTTTGCCCTGGAGTTAGGGAACAATGGGCCTGGCGCCGGCTTCTTAACCACATGTTATTGAAGTGGCTGCACTTGCTATGGCACACTATGCAACAGAGTAAAGGGAGACATGGGATAAGACATGGTACAAAGACAGACTGGAATGAGGTGCTTGGGAAGCAGAGGGTGGAAGGGCATATCCATTCTGTACCATGATCCCCTTAGTGGTTCTTTGGGCTTCCCTGATAGCTCAGTTGGTAAAGAATCTGCAGGAGACCCCAATTCGATTCCTGGGTCAGGAAGATCCCCTGGAGAAGGGATAGGTGCTAGCCACTCCAGTATTCTTGCGCTTCCCTTGTGGCTCAGCTGGTAAAGTATCTGCCTGCAATGCGGGAGACCTGGGTTCAATCCCTGGGTTGGGAAGATCCCCTGGAGAAGGGAAAGGCTACCCACTCCAGTATTCTGGCCTGGAAAATTCCATGGACTGTATATTCCATGGGGTCGTAAAGAGCTGGACACGACTGAGTGACTTCCTTTAGTGGTTCTTCTGGTTCTACATGAAGAAGCACACAGGATAAAGGGAGAAGCAATAGTTTGGGACTATCCCTAGTTGTCCTTTGAGATTAAACCACCACCACCACCACCACCACCACCACCACCACAACTCCTATATACACGAGAGATACCCAGGAAAACTGAGTAACTCCTTGAAGTGGCCCAAGCCACCACCTTAAAAACCATCTCCAGCTAAAGACAACAGAAAGAATTTGAGGGTGGGAGAGCCCAGTTATGGAAGGTTACTAGGAAAAGCACAGTGAAGAATCAAGCTGAAACATAGATCCAAATCATAATTTTTGACATTGATAAGAGTGTCTTGATGCTAAGAGTCCTCCTTCTCTTCCTGGTACATACAGGGAGACACCCTTACAAACAGATTTCCCTAATAACTGTAAATGTTTCCTATAAAACAGTGACTTCTCAGCTTTCAGAGCTTCTTCCAAGTTGCTGTTTTTATAAATAATCAGTCTAAAACAATCCTTACGACAAAGAGGCATATTTGGGGTGGCAAATTTCACTCCCTTCAACTCCTATAAATATTTCTTTGTTAGTTTTTAAAGGCCTTCTAGCATGGATTAGAAAAATGGAAACAGTGACAGATTTTATTTTCTTGGGCTCCAAAATCACTCCAGATGATGACTGCAGCCATGAAAGAAAGAAGAAAAGCTTCTTGGAAGAAAAGTTATGACAAATATAGACAGTGTACTTAAAAGAAGAGACATCACTTTGCTGACAAAGGTCCGTATAGTCAAAGCTATGGTTTTTCCAGTAGTCATGTAAGGATGTCAGAGCTGGACCATAGAAAAGGCTGAGTGTCAAAGAATTGATGCTTTTGAACTGTGGTGCTGGAGAAGACTTTTGAGAGTCCTTTGGATTGCAAGGAGATCAAACCAGTCAGTCTTCAAGGAAATCAACCCTGAATATTCATTGGAAGGACTCATGCCTAAGCTGAAGTTCAAATTTTTGACCACCTGATGATAAGAGTCAAGTCATTGGAAAAGACCCTGATGCTGGGAAAGATTGAGGATGGGATGACAAGAGGGTGAAAAAGGATGAGATGGTCGGATAGCATTGTCAACTCAACAGACATGAGTTTGAGCAAACTCCAGGAGATAGCGAAGGACAGGGAAGCCTGGCATGGTGCAGTCTATGGAGTCACAAAGAGTCAGACACGACTTAGCAACTGAACAACAACAGTAAGTATTGGTTAAGCCATACCATGAAAATATGCTCAGCTATGTGCAAGGACAAGCTGAAACTAAATGACAGGCATATGTATTAACCTCAGTGTATGACCATTCATTGTCCAGCTATGAAGTCAAAACTCTGTATTTAACTGGTAATCAGGAAAAAACAAAAACAGCTTTGTTTTTTGAGGAGCCATTCTTGCAAAACCTTACCAAAACTCTAGATTTATACAGCATGTTAATACTCATTTTGTCAAGACTAGAAAGTTTGAGAATGGTTTGTTTCATAGTAATAGATACATGATACAGAAATCCCGTCACAGAAAGTGGACAAGAGGAACTGGACTCCAGTCTCTCACTGTAGGAGAGAACTCATGACAGGACCCTAGCCTGGAAGAAGTGGCTTATGAAGCAGAAGTTCAAAATGAGGAGCAAGATAGGTCATCTGTTTTTAGACCATGGGTAAAAAATAGGGACTTAGATCCAGGAATCAAGGTATTATATAAGCCAATTAAGAGGTACTCGGTTAGGGCAGGTTTAACAGATCTGACTTGACGTTCAAAGAGGTAACTGGCCTCAGATGCAGAAATAAGCAGGGGCTATTCTGAGGGACTCGGAGAAGGCGATGGCACCCACTCCAGTACTCCTGCCTGGAAAATCCATGGACAGAGGAGCCTGGTGGGCTACATACAGTCTATGGGGTCGCAAAGAATTGGACATGACTGAAGAAGGCAATGGCACCCCACGCCAGTACTCTTGCCTGGAAAATCCATGGACAGAGGAGCCTGGTGGGCTGCAGTCCATGGGGTCGCTAGAGTCGGACACGACTGAGTGACTTCACTTTCACTTTTCACTTTCATGCATTGGAGAAGGAAATGGCACCCCACTCCAGTGTTCTTGCCTGGAGAATCCCAGGGACGGGGGAGCCTGGTGGGCTGCCGTCTATGGGGTCGCACAGAGTCGGACACGACTGAAGCGACTTAGCAGCAGCAGCAGCAGCAGCACTCTGAGGGACTGGAAACTAAGGCACGCATTTATAAAGGCTTGTACCAGACCACAGGTGTCATTTCAAGATTTTAGTACCAGCACGGCAAATGAGTTCCAACTTCCAGACATCTCTGATTTATTAGTAGTGGTTGCCTAGAGTAATATATTGAGAAAGACTGTGAGACAGTGTCTGGGCTCAGCAGGAAAGACTAGGAAGACTGATTAATGATGTCTTTCACCAGTGCTAAAAAAGCTACGTGACATGCATGCCATGCGTTTCCTAACCCTGTGTTAAATGTGACTAATTGCTACATTGTCAGTAGGGCCCTCTTCACAGGACCCAGCATAAAAACAAATGCAAAATATCTTTATTCTCTTGTACAGTAGCAGATGTGTTTCCCACAAATTGAGGAACAGGTCTGCAGTCAAGATGAGTGTTAAATTGGTGTTCTAAACTAATTTGTAATATGACCTTGAGCAAAGCACTTGATCTCTTTTCCTTTTTTTTTTTTTTGTAGGACAATAATATATTATAAGATCTTCCTAACAAGGTTGCTATGAGGGTGAATGAGAGAACATAATGTTTTGTAGAATATGAAGCCTACATGCCTACGTGTAACTATTAAAACCTATTTTCTTATGGCACATCCTTTTCCTACTTTGACCAAACCTGAAAGTCATATTTGTTCCAACTCTTTCACTCTCTGTATCTAATCCATCACAAGTGCTTTTTGATCCTTCCAAATTAAGCAAAAGTCCTTTCCTTTCTGTTCCCACCAAGGTCTCCCCCTTTCCTTTTTACTTGGCTCTTGCTGTTTAGTCTCTAAGTTATGTCCAGCTCTTTTGTGACCCTATGGACTGTAGTCCACCAGGCTCCTCTGTCCATGGGATTTCCCAGGCAAGAACACTTGAGTGGGGTGCCATTTCCTTCTCCAGGGGATCTTCCCGACCCAGGGATCAAACCCTCATCTCCTTCATTGGCAGGCCAATTCTTTACCACTAAGCTACCATGGAAGACTCCTTTCTTATTACCTATTACATATATTATGACACTGTTCTTAGAATGGGTGGGTTTTCTTTGCTAAAGTGGTTACCTACCATTGGATGAGGTTAGAGGTATGAAAAAGTCAAGTCAGAACAAATGGTGGAGGAGAACTGGGTAGAGAGACCTCGGAATAGGTAAACAGACCTATGGACCAGGAACTGAACAGAACAGATCATAACAGGGGTCCAAGTGCTAAAAGTCTAGAAATAAAAATCTATTAATAGTAATCTAATAGATATTAAATTAATTAATCTAATATCAATTAGATTAACCAATCTAATATTAATCTAATATTAATTAGATTAATTAATTGATCTAATCAATATTAATAGAAATCTAGAAATAGAGTTGGAGAAAGCAATGGCACCCCACTCCAGTACTCTTGCCTAGAAAATCCCATGGACAGAGGAGTCTGGTAGGCTGCAGTCCATGGGGTTGCTAAGAATTGAACATGACTAAGAGACTTAGCAGCAGCAGAAATAGAGTGGGAATCAGAAGTCTATCTGGAATCCAGGTTAGAGTTTGGCCAGCAGGAGTCAAAACGCAGGGACAGCTAGAGACACAAGGCATTTCTAATAAATCCACACTGTTATCAAGAACTTCTGATATCTGTTTCCCCCAAAGTTGCCTTTCTGAAGTTCTCTGTTCTACTCAGAGTAGTTTATTTTTATGGTTTTTTTTTTAATATCAGAATTTCCATACACAAATTATTTTAAGAAAGGGTGATTTGATGTTAAAAACTTGGAAAGCCACCATCCTACATGAGTCTTCCTGCATAATTAAATAGGTCTGCTTGCTACTTCTCAAACATTCAGTACACTTTTCCATCTCTACTTATAACATGCTCTCTGACCCAGCTTCAGACCCATGTCCTAACTCCCTTCTAGCCTGCCCTACTGAAATCTTCTCCATTGTTTAAGACCTGGCGCATAGGGCTCCTATTCTGAATTAACACCTGGAGGAACTTCTCTCTCTCTCTCCTTACAATGTTTTTAATATTACCTATTTAGAAATCATCACACATCATTCCCAGGTGTCTTGGACAAATGCATACACCTGATTTCTTCACACTAGATCACGAGCTCACTCTCAAAGGATATCAAGAATGATATGCATGCTTTTTATTTTACTTACTGCAGTTTACCTATCATATTGGGCCTTTTAATAGTTTTAAATAAATATAAAATTGATTGAAAACATTTTTTGCTGTAAATGGATTCTACTGATTCTAGAATTAACAGGTGGGAAAAATGAAGAGCACATTAATTTTCATCATGCACAAAAAACACTCAGATGGATCATTTCTTTAATCACAAAGCAAGCACCAGGCCTCAAAGGGCCTGTAATCCTGTGTGTTGGGTTTAGAATTTTTTTTCACTACTTGGATGATTTCAAACCATAATTTTTAAAAGCAGCAATTTTCCCATGCACAGAAAATTTCTATCACCTATTCCATCTCTTAGATAAAATTAATCATTTTTTATTTCACAATGCCAAAGAATTTTCAAAGACATCCTATCCTTTTCTAACTTCAACCGCAGAGATAGTGTTTCATCTAACTTGTGTGAAAGTTAGTGGATTTAATATGAAAAATCAAATTAATAAAAGATAATATGCAGAAATCAGCTCTGCGTGATTATTTTATTTGAATACATATTGTGGAAGCCTAAGTTCCTTAGTAAGTAAAAAAGAATACAAACAGTATAGATCTCCAAGGAAGTACAAAGAGAAAGAAAACTCTTTACTGGTGAAAAATTTGTATGACTTCAGTGGAACTGAGGGAATATTCTTGCCTCCCAACTTATATATCACAGTTTAGAATTATAACTGGTCTAAAATTAATTTATCATTCTCTTTGTAGCCTGTATTTCTTGGTTGATGTGAATCTCTTGACTTCACGTTTGCCACACAAGTGTATCCACTCTACACAATCTTCCAATCTACTGGTAATGAACATGAAGGAGAGATACAAGTACCAAGATATGTCTGATACAAAGTGTATAGATCAATATTGAAGAAAGAATGAAGATAACAGAACATCAGGACAATTCAGGAAGAAGGTAGAAGAAAGATCAAACAGAAGTGAAAAGATGCAGTCATGTAGTGCTCTTTTGAAACTGTTCATTTGAGAAGGGTGAGATCTAAAATGAACTTGGAAAAGTTCTTTTGGTGTGAACAGATTTACAGTAAATGCTTCTTTCTCTGAGTACCACTTGAAACCTGGCATTGAGGACTTTTATGTCATGGGTAACCAGGACATTGATGTCATTCCTCATGATTCCTCTAGCCCAAGAGTCTCAGTGATATTTTTTTTAACTTTCTATTTTATACTGGAATATGGCCAATTAAAATTGTTGTGCTAGTTTCAGGTAACAGCAAAGGAACTGCGCCATACATACACATCTATCCATTCTCCCCCAGAATCCCATCCTATCCAGGCTGCCACGTAACGCTGAGCAGAGTTCCCTCTGTTACACAGTAGGATCTTGTTGGTTATCCATTTTAAATATAGTCGTGTAGATCCCAAACTCCGTATCACTTGCCCCCATTCTTCCCCACTGGCAACTGTGAGTTCATTCTTTTTAAGTCTGTGAATCTGTTTCTGTTTTGTAAATAAGTTCATTTCTATCATTTCTTTTTAGATCCCACATGTAAGTGATGTCACATTTTTCCTTCTCTGTCTTATTTCACTCAATATGACAATCTCTAGATCCATCCATGTTGCTGCAGATGGCACTATTTCATTCTGTTTAATGGCTGAGAAACATTCCCTAGTATTGTATATATGTACTACATCTTCTTTATCTATTTCTCTCTCGATAGACATTCAGCTTGCTTCCATGCCTTCTTTATTGTAATCGTGCTTTAATGAACACTGGGGTGCATGTATCCTGTTGGATCAGGTTTTTCTCCAGTTCTATGTCCAGGGGTGGAATTGCAGGGATATATCACAGCTCTATTTTTAGTTCTTTAAGGAACCTCGATACTGTTCTCCAGAGTGGCTGTACCAATTTACATTCCTACCAACAGTTTAGTAGAGTTCCCTTCTCTCTACACCCTCTCCAGCATTTATTGTGTGTGGATTTTGTTGATGATAGCCAGTTTGACTGGTGGCTCATCAAAACTCATCGCAGTTTTGATTTGCATTTCAATGCTATTTTGCTTTGTGCCAAGCATTAAGGCTGAACAGGGATCTGGTCACCTTAACAGAAACTAACTTTAGGGAGACAGTAGTGATATCTAGAAGGTTAAAGGTAAAAAGGGCGCATAACTATCAGAATAATTCACTGACCAGAACAAATTCTGGGTATGAAGAACTTAGGTGACCAAACTAATGTATATTAGCTTTACCTGCTGGTCACTTAGGAGTGATTTTTTTTCCCATCACCTCCAGTGCCATTAATATCACTATCATATTAGCTGTTACAAAGCTTTGTATAATAAACAAAAGCCTTTTGAAAATTAGAAGACTATTGTATTTGCTTGCTCTACAGAGAAGAAAGATCTAGCTAGAATTGAAAAACTATGGGCTATATCCTCTTCCACAATCAAGACCTCTGATCCCCTAAGCTAGGATTTCCTGTGACCTTGCAGGAGTTCTGTAGGAGTGGGGATCTGTAAAACTTAGGATGAACTCTATAAAAAGCACCACAGACCTTCCCAAAGCCTTTGTTCTGTTGATTTTCCTCCAGCACAAATAAAATCCGGTTTGGATTATTGCTGGCTATTTCAGTGATAATAAAATTGGCCAGATGACCAATTCATTACTGGTAATAAACACTGGCCTTCATGTCTAGGGGCCCCAGATTAAAAAAAAAAAAAATGTGGCAGGCCAAATGAGTATTAGGAAGTCAGTCTGAAAGTAAGGCAACGAAGCCTGTTACTTTCAATGATGCTCATTTCTTTTCCTTTTGTTTTCTTTTCTTTCCATTAGGATTAAAATGATCAAGGGAAAGACCAAAGACAAGGTCATAAGCAGATGTCTAATACATAATCAACACAGCTGCAAGACTAGGGGGTACAATACAGTAAAAAAAAAAAAAAAAAAAAAGGACAATCACAGAAGGACAATCATTAGGAGGGTGATGCAAATTTGACTCCTCCAAGAGGTTTTCTTCACTGAAGTATTTTTGAAATCCAATTCTAAAGAGGCATGGATGCCATGATTACTTCTGTGAGGAAATTCACTTAAAACAATGTCCTAATATCTATCTGTGATTAAAACAGGCCTAAAGCATGCTTTGGTGAATAACTGATTCTAGTAACGGAATTTAACACTTTTTAATAACAACTCACTAAAACAGTAAGAATGAGGGACACAGCATATAGAAAGAGTGCTGAAGGAAAGACGTCAAGATATCTATGTGAATCAATTCCACAGAACTCTAGAGTAGAGGCATCTATTCAGTCTGTCTGCTAACACAGAAACCTCTTCAAAATATTCATGATAGGCAGTTATCTGGGGTCATTAACTGTAACTGGATAATGAGCTCATTCATTTTTGATACAGTTCTATCTAATTACTCCTCCACATACTGACTTTAAGCCAGTTTCCTTGACCCCCCCTATTCCTGGTCTCCAGTTGTACCCAATAATTTAATCTACTCTTTGGCCTGAGGTATGTTTATTTATGTTCAGAGCTAAGTATTTACTACTGTAAACCTTGGGCAAATTACCTAACTTCTCTGTCCCTTAGTTTCCTCATCTTTTAAATGGAGATAATAATAAGGTTGTTGGAAGTACTAGATGAATAAATACATGTAAAGTACTTAGAATACTACCTGACAAATGACAGGCATTCAATAGATGTTTGTTGAAATTATTTAAGGGCATTTGACAATTACACAAAGATGACAGTGATAACTAACATGTTGGGAAGCATATTTATAATTCTGAAAGATTTGATTAGGTTATGGCAGCCAAACAAAACTCAATATTAAACTTAGCAGTAATAAAATTTAAAAAAATTCTATACCAGAAGAATGTTTCTTTTAAAACATTGGGTTTAATATATCATGGAAGTAAACAGGGTTTAATGGTCATAGACGTGAAAAGACCTGGAAAGTTTCTTGATCACAAAACCAGTGTGAACCAAGAGTATGACTTGGCTATCTAAAAGTGTAGAGCAGAAAGAGTAGGCATAAGAAAATATAAATTGTTTGTGGCAGTATGTTGTTGTTGTTTAGTTGCTAAGTCCTGCTTAACTCTCTGCGATGCCATGGACTCTAGCCTGCCAGGCTCCTCTATCCATGGGATTTTTCCAGGCAAGGATGCTGGAGTGTGTTGCCATTTCCTCTTCCAGGGGACCTTCCCAACCCAGGAATTGAACCCACATCTCCTGCATTGGCAGGTGGATTCTTTATTACTGAGCCACCAGGGAAGCCCATGTGACAGTGTACTAACATATATATTAGTGAACACATATATATTTATCCATATGTAATAAATGTAACATATTTATATATATATATATAATGATGTATATATTGATGTATATAATGATGTATACATATAATGATATATATATATATATATATGTATATAATATATACATATAATGAACGCAGAAGGCAATGGCAACCCACTCCAGTACTCTAAATCCCATGGTTGGAGGAGCCTGGCAGGCTAGAGTCCATCAAGTTGTGAAGAGTCGGACACGATTGAACGATTTCACTTTCCTTTTTCATTTTCATGCATTGGAGAAGGAAATGGCAACCCACTCCAGTGTTCTTGCCTGGAGAATCCCAGGGATGGGGGAGACTGGTGGGCTGCCATCTTTGGGGTCACACAGAGTCGGACATGACTGAAGCAACTTATTATATTACATATAATGAAGGGGAGCAGAATATACTACCCTAAAATGTACCACTTTAGCACATGGATTATTTTGAGCTGAGGGCATTCTATAAGCAGCAAACTCAGAAAACACGTTTACCTCTCTAACTTACTCTGAATTTAACTTCCATAAATTCTTAAGAATTTAGATAAGAGGCATGGCACAGAAAAAGAACTATTAACAGAAATAACTTCCCTGTCTACCAGGGAAAACATCTGATTATCAAACATACACTCTTCTTTTCATCTTGTTAACTGCTCTCCTTCCCTATGAAGTCTCAGGCCCAATCTAGTCCTTATTACAAAATGACATATAATTTTCAACTGCCTTTATGCCTTTGAGTTTCATATTTCTATGGGACTCCTATACCTACAAAATTAAATTTGGTTTTGTCTTATTAATCATTCCTATGTCAATTTAATTATTAGACCAGTCAAACAACCTACAAAGAATAAAAATCAAACCCCAAAATAAATAAACATACAAACATAAAGATAGAGGTATGTTTTTAGAGTATATGAGTACATATAACCAATATATGAAAAAATACCCACAATCAATCACAGTGGTTAGTTTTGGAGAGTGAGTAGGGTGGACAGAGTCAAACACTGCATTGTAAACTCTTCAACAATCTGAATATTTTATGTTAATATATATCAACATAATTTTTATAAGGATTAAAAACATAAATGAGATGCAGTCTTCACTTTAGTTTAGTTCAGTTGCTCAGTTGTGTCCAACTCTTTGCGACCCAAAGGACTACAGCATGCCAGGCCTCCCTGTCCGTCACCAACCCTGGAGTTTACTCACACTCATGTCCATTGAGTTGGTGATGCCATCCAACCATCTCATCCTCTGTTGTCCCTTTCTCCTCCCACCTTCAATTTTTCCCAGCATTAGGGTCTTTTCAAATGAGTCAGTTCTTCCCATCAGGTGGCCAAGGATTGGAGTTTCAGCTTCAGCATCAGTCCTTCCAATGAATATCCAGGACTGATTTCCTTTAAGATTGACTGGTTGGATCTCCTTGCAATGCAAGGGACTCTCAAGAGTCTTCTCCAATACCACAGCTCAAAAGAATCAATTCTTTGGTGCTCAGCTTTCTCTAAAGTCCAACTCTCACATCCATACATGACTACTGGAAAAACCATAGCATTGACTAGCTGGACTTCTGCTGGCAAAGTAATGTCTCTGCTTTTTAATATGCTGTCTAGATCGGTCATAACTTTTCTTCCAAGGAGAAAGTGTCTTTTAATTTCATGGCTGCAGTCACCATCTGCGGTGATTTTGGAACCCCCCAAAATAAAGTCTGTCACTGTTTCCACTGTTTCCCCATCTATTTGCCATGAAGTGATGGGACTGGATGCCATGATCTTAGCTTTCGGAATGTTGAGTTTTAAGCCAACTTTTCCACTCTCCTCTTTCACTTTCATTAATAAGCTCTTTAGTTCTTCTTCACTTTCTGCCATAAAGGTGGTATCATCTGCATATCTGAGGTTATTGATATTTCTCCTGGCAATCTTGATTCCAGCTTGTGCTTCTTCCAGCCCAGCGTTTCTCATCATGTACTCTGCATATAAGTTAAATAAGCAGGGTGACAATATAAAGCCTTGACGTACTCCTTTCCCGATTTGGAACCAGTTTGTTGTTCCATGTCCAGTTCTAACTGTTGCTTCCTGACCTACATACAGACATCTTAAGAGGCAGGTCAGGTGGTATTGTATTCCCATCTCTTTCAGAATTTTCCACAGTTTATTGTGATCCATAGAGTCAAAGGCTTTGGCATAGTCAATAAAGCAGAAATAGATGTTTTTCTGGAACTCTCTTGCTTTTTTGATGATCCAGCGGATGTTGGCAATTTGATCTCTGGTTCCTATGCCTTTTCTAAATCTAGCATGAACATGTGGAAGTTCACAGTTCACATATTTGGCTTGGAGAATTTTGTGCATTACTTTACAAGCATGTGAGATGAGTGCAATTGAGCGGTAGTTTGAGCATTCTTTGGCACTGTATTTCGGAATGAAATGCAGTATAAGTCTGTATTAATGGAAGTAAATGTTATATTCTTATCTGTATGTTATAAATTTTAGTAGGCCATGTGTTCTTACTCTTTTTCACAACATTCAGCACTCTGGTTAAGTGTACTTTTTCTCAGAATAATGATTTTAAGTGCAGAAAATAAAATACAGAGGTTTACAAAGGGAACTATATTAAATTTATTATCAGAATGTTAAAATAATATTGTGATATATTCACATGTAATCTAGTAGTGGATACTATAACACCAAAATTTAATTTTAAAATAGAGTTTAGTTAAATTTCAAATACCTCTAACAACAATAATGATACAAAATCTATGCAGTTTCTATTAGTTACAGTCTCAAGTATTGCTAATCCCACCGTAGTTTCTTACCTACATTTGTAACTGAAGGAAGTGCTAATTTTTAGTTAGAAATTAGCTTTTGACAGAGGAAGGAGAAAATGGTTTATCAATAATTATTCATTTGTGCACTGCCTTTTTTTACAGAAAGATAAGACTAAGGATGTAGAAAACCAGGTTTATATATACTTTTTTTCCCCTCACCTAAGTTCTCACTAGACTCCAGATTGATGACACACATATACTAAAAAGGTGTGGCCTACTGAGGTTATCTTATTCTTGTGAGAACATTAATGGGTAGAAATAGTCTAGAGGGGACATAAAGCAGAGCAAAGGGTCTGGAAATCATGTCAAGTGAGGATGCTTCGCCTAGAGAAGAACACAGACTAATAATTGCCTTCAAATAATAACAAAGAACGTCTCCATGGGCCCAGTTCTGTTCTCAGCACTAGTGCATTTACCTACATTCTGCAGGCAAGGACTTCTTTATGTAATCCTTTATGTGATGATCCAGTTTCTTCTCAGAAGAATGGACCTCAAGGACATTATCACTGGAGTAGTTAACCAACTCCGCTTTTTCTCTTATTTGATCAATTCATTTCAACACCTAGTTATTAAGCTTGTACTCTGTACGTGAAAGGTACTAGGGGCTGTCAAGGACAATAAGAGAGAGGAGAAAGAAAGGGAGAGGCAGAGAGACAGACAGAGGGAGACAATATGAAAGACAGATATTTGGTCTTTGCTTATCATTCAGGAGATTACATTCGGGGGATGCGAAGAGAAAGGCAGAGTATTTGGTTTATCAATAAACCAATCATGTGTACAATGCTTTTTTCCAGAAAGGTAAAACTAAGGACATAGAAAACCAGGTTTATATATACTTTTAGATATATCAGGCATAATATAAATTCCATAATCATCAGGGGCATACATTCATAATGAAATCTAATGAAATACAGTCTGACAATGGGATAGATTATTGGGAATCAGAACTCTTCCATAAAATCCCCACTGCTGTAAGACAGATAAAATCAGACTGATGCAAACCCTGAGATTTGGGGATGACAAATTTGGCCTGGAACAGATGAGAGAAGGGGGCATTTCACTCGGCCTTGAGGGATGAGTAACATTTAAGCAAATGAACATGAAGGGAAGCGTTTGCCTTCTGGGCTGATGAAAGACTAGGCAGGGAGTCACGGACATTCTTTCCAGGAATGGCATTCGATACAGTGGTAGCACTAGATGAGTGGGCTGGGCCAAAGCACGGAGAATAATACAGGATACAGCTGCAAAACTTGAGCGGCAGCACACTGTGGAAGACTTGCAATCACCTGCTAAGAAGTGTGGGTTTAATTTTAGAGCAAATGGGAGTCACAGAAGACTTTTAGTATGAGAATTCAAATGAACAGGTTGGTTTTATGACAAGAACTCTGGCCATTAGATGAAATACAACATACGCCAGATTATAAAGACTAAATGTAGGAAAATCAGTTAAGAAGTTAATACGAGAGTCCAGGTAAAAGGACTCCCCTAAAAGATGAGATGAATTAATGATAGTTTAATAGCAGCTCTAGTTGGATTTATAATTTATAATTCTACATGGTCTGGAGGTTTGAAATCTTCTTTCTTATTCCCCATCAAAGCCTGCACTATCACAGAGATGTCCTGTTGTCCCTACATATACGCACACACACACACACATGCATACTCACACGTGCACACCCATTGGTATAATATGAAGAAAAAGACCGTTCCCCACAGCACCTGGATAACTTGATTAAATTTGACTTGATTTTCCTATTTCTAGTAGAGTTTTTAAGCAGTACAGGAAGCGGAGGCTCTCTCTCTCTCAAGAAAGGGAAAGTGTTGAATTTTTTTCAGTAATAAATTAATTGGCTTCCCTGATGGTTCAGCAGTAAAGAATCTGCCTGCCAATGCAGGAGATGTTGGTTCGATCCCTGGGTTGGGAAGATCCCTTAGAGAAGGAAATGGCAACCCACTCCACTATTCTTGCCTGGGAAATTCCATGGACAGAGGAGCCTGGAGGGCTATAGTCCATGGGACCGCAAAGGAGCTGGACATGACTTACTGACCAAACAGCAACAACAATAAATTAATATCAATAGAGAATTCTGCAAACTACAGAAGCCAGATGCCTTCTACAATCCCATTAAAAACAGAAATTAGCACTAAAATGACCATGTTTAGTGATTTAACCTAACCCAATTGTAAGAATATGTCCTTGATATATTTGCTTATTTGTGTTAATTATCAATTTCCTACTTCCCTACACATGAAGTAAGCTTTGAGGGAATTTTAATTTTCCTCAGAAAAATAAATGTGCAAAGATTAATCTCATATAGGAAAATGTAGAGTGTACAATAACAAACTTAGAGAATTTTTCACAGACAGAAGGAATGCCACATGGTTCTAAGCACATGCACGGATACAAGTAATCAAGTGCTCCCAATCACCTTTTATCATCGCCATTTCTTTCTTTTCATTTCACTTTAATGTTCTCATTTTTAGAGCAAAACCCTTTATACAGAGAAGGTGAGTAATATGCCTGGGTACTAAGTAGCAGAGATCAGACTTAAGACCAGGTCAGTCAGAAATCTTCATCAGAACCTAAATCAAAACTTCAAAGGAAGAGATAAATATGGACTGGTATAAGGGAGATGGGATTAGATCAACAATGAAAAGGGAAGAGCAGAAACCAGTAAAGCAATAATAGATGACAGATACAGATGAATGAGATTGGATACATGGATGACTAGAAGAGAAGGAAAAGGAAAACTGCTGTAACCTGAAGTTATGCTCATCTTTCACCAGTGATTCCTCCTTACAGAACCAGGACATTCCCAGGGACATTTCTGTTTTTTCTACAATTTAACTCAGTGAGAATAACTACAATTTATTCTCAGTGAGAATAACTACAGCCTTAATGTACAGTGTAACTTTACATTTATTATTTCACTATTCTCTTCCACATAAATAGGTTTAAAAAAAAAAAAAGGTTTAAATGAATTTTGGAGCACCAAACTTGAAAGGAGTCTATAAAAGGAAAGGGAGGTCTCGTGACATTTCCTTTCTAATTTGGCTTACTCCATGTTATGCTTTTGCTTTTTTGTCTCAAGTTTAATTTCAGAACTCTTTGACTCACTCATGTTAACTGAAAAGCTTTTAGTTAATTTAGTTGATTTTTTGGAAATTATTTTCAATTTAGCAGTAAATTAATATCAATAAAGAAAAGCAGTTGGAGTTGTCAAGGTGTTAAGAGGAAACCGTTCTTATTAGCATTTCCTTTCATATTTATCTGAATAATGAAAACAAATGCATTGTTTCCCTGCACTTAGTACTTCACTGCTAATGACATTTTTCTTTACCTATTCAGCTTTTTAAAAATAAATATCTCATACCCCTTGTTGAAATTATTTCTTACTGTAACAAAGACAAAAGAAATATTATTCAGAATTTAGACCAATGGTCCAACTTAGTTCAATAATTCCTGAGCTGATAGGAGTATACTACTTTAGGAAGCATGCATGCGAGCATACTCAGTTGTTTCAATCATGTTGGACTCTGTGACCTCATGAACTGTAACCCGCCAGGCTCCTCTGTCTGCAGGATTCTGCAGGCAAGAATTCTGGAGTGGTTTGCCATGCCCTCCTCCAGGGGATCTTCTCTACCAGGGACTGAACTTGCATCTCCTGCACTACAGGCAGATTCTTACTGCTGAGCCACTGGGGAAGCCCCTTTAGGAAGCATATATTTTATTTATTGTCTCGACAGAACCACAGAACTTTACCTATCTTCCCTAGCAGGGTGTCTTGGAATGATATAAACATTCTTCCACTCCCACCCCCCACACAGGAATTTTCCAGAAAATAAGCCACTGGCTCACATTGCTTGACAAAAAAATGTTAGCTAGATTTCACATAATAATAAAAAAGACAAATGTTTCCATGTCGGAATACTGACCCAGCCATGCCCTACCAGTAAGTCTCCACATCTTTCTCCCCTTTCTACCCCAAGAACTCTAGTCCACACGACATTGCCCAAGTCAGGATTTCACCATAGCCTACTCACAGAGGAATGACTCTTCCCATTAGCGCTGACACATTCTGATTAGACGACCTCTTATGTTTTATTCTAATTATCTGTTTATGGGGCTGTCCAATCTCTCCCTTAAACATCTGGCCACTGAAAGAGGTCATCTTCTGATGCCAGAAAGAATGTGCCAGCTCTGCACGGGCTGCTGGCCTTTAAGTGTAAACAGTTTTTGCACATCCACAAGCACACATAACTTCGTATTTTCATAGTTATAAATAAATCTGGAAACCCAAACCTCTTCTCCCAAAGCATAGATGGGATACTACAGTACAGCTCTGCTCTGAACTGTAACAGGAGGCCTGTTCCACTCAATCTGATATGCTGAAGCAGGCATACGCCTTGCTGCTGCTGCTGTTGCTAAGTCGCTTCAGTCGTGTCCGACTCTGTGCGACCCCATAGACGGCAGCCCACCAGGCTCCCCCGTCCCTGGGATTCTCCAGGCAGGAATACTGGGGCATATGCCTTAGGTATCCTTAAATAGCATGAACCCCCAGTTTCTACCATATTATCACCCTCCTTTGCATAGGTGGTTCCTCCCTGATTCCTAGCATTAGGGATCTGACTATGATTCCCACATCTCCCTTTACAGTTCCTTTCAGAAGCTCTCCTATGAATAGTAACCCGTAATCCACTGCGTGATTCCAGATTCCTTTGGCCAGTCTGCCAAGCCTCCTTCACAAAGACCACAGAATCTGACATAGCTTGACACCCATTCAAGGTTAGGTTTGTCACCCACAGCAATCATCTTCAGCAGTTAAAATCTGCTTTACATATTAGATTACATGTGAAATCTAATGTGAAAGTGAAGTCACTTAGTCATGTCCAGTTTTTTGCGATCCCATGGACTGTAGCCTACCACACTTCTGCATCCATGGGATTTTCCAGGCAAGAGTACTGGAGTGGGTTGCCACTTCCTTCTCCAGAGGATCGTCCCAACCCAGGGATCGAACCTGGGTCTCCCGCATTGTAGGCAGACACTTTACTGTCTGAGCCACCAGGGAATAGATTACATGTAAAGAAACCTAAATCTGTGAGAGAAGAAAATTGAGAAGTCAAAGTATTATTTCTATCCTAACACTGCTGAATTCTCCACTTTCAAAGAAATGGCTTCAAATCCTTTGCCATAGTCGATGTTAGAGCAAATCTCTAACCCTATAAAATATCTGGGAGATATCCACAGTGTGTATGATTTTTCTATGATTTTCCAGAGCTTGGAAGAAAATAAGATGTGGAACTCTGGAAGTAAGGGGCAAAATTAAGATTCAGTAATAGGATATAAGAAAGACTAGAAAGAAAGCACCCTTTCCACTTAAGACAGGGACACTAGTCAGAAGTAGTGATGAGAGATTACGATCTTCAAACACTTGTTCTATATTCCAGGTCCACCTCAAGGCCTGCTTACTCAGCATTTGTTGGCGCCCCTTCCTTCTATTGCTCACAAATTGTATTTCATAATTATGGTTCATTCTGTACTGGCTTAGCACATACATTTATAAGCTCTGTAATGCAGAACTTTTTGTATTTCTATATCTTCTGTATCTTTACAAGGCTTCACTCCAGTCTTGGGTATATGTTAGATGTGAAAGTGAAAGGCGCTCGGTCGTGTCCAGCTCTTTGTGACCCCATGGAATATATAGTCCATGGAATTCTCCAGGTCAGAATACTGGAGTGGGTAGTCTTTCCCTTCTCCAGGGGATCTTCCCAACGCAGGAATCAAACCCATGTCTCCTGCATGGTAGGTGGATTTTTCACCAGCTGAGCTACAAGAGAAGCCCAAGAATACTGGAGTGGGTAGCCTATCCCTTCTCCAGGGAATCTTCCTGACCCAGGAATCAAACCAGGATCTCCTGCATTGCAGGCAGTTTCCTTACCAACTGAGCTATCAGAGAAGCCCATATGTTAGATGACTGCTGATTAATCATTTAGATAGATTAAGAAAAATAATTCAACATGAACATGATTAAGCTCATTTCAGAGTTAGGTTTAAATACAGAAGAAATTTGGCAAAATATTTGAAATTAAAGGCTATACCATTTAGGCTATTTTTAATAAATGATTGGAATGACACAACCAACAAGAGAAACTGAGCCCAGAAACAAGAATCTTTCAAAAATCATCATCTTGTATTCAGAATACTCAAGATACTGATGTGCATACACGTCATATGAAAGTTTAGAGAATCTGTTACTATGGTAATTGTTAATCGTGAATTTTCAAGGAGAGATGCCAGGGAAGAATTAAGTGTTATTATATACCTATGTTAGAACAACATACAGAGCTTCTTATATTGAAATCTTATTGTGTTTGCAAAGCCAAATATATTAAACTGACTTGATGCTTGCAAACTGAATCCTAAAGATTATTTTAAGCATTTTGAAAAGTTGCCCAACAACCACAATAATAAACACCACCTAGAATTAATGAAGTCACTTTGTCTAAGCAGATCAAACTGCTTTTAAAAACTGAAGATTTTTCAGTATTCTCCTGCCTTCTCCAGTAATTTCATTCCTCCTATTCTACAATAGTCTTGTAGGCTTTCATATTTTTATGTATTAATCTTCCTAAACTACCATTGATCTGAAAGAAAATTCAAGAACATTGCACTTGACATCTATTTCACTTTTTGACAAACTGGAGAAGTTGGGTCCAGTAGTGGTGAATTACTTGACTGTTATCTCATCCTGAATTAGAAAAAGAGAAGAAAACATGTCTGACGTTGCTCATTGCTTTATCTCCAGTACCTGATACAGTCTCTAATACATAAATATATGCTCAGTAAATAGTTTTGAATGAACATGACTAGACACAATCAGGGATAGACGTTTTACAGTGAAGACTCAAGAAAGAGAAGTAAAAGCAAATCTAGGCCTGGAACTTGCCTTCTGTAGAAGGAGGTGAAAAAAATAACAAGCAGGAGGCAGGACTGGCCAGGTAAGAGTTGGTATTTCTGGAGTCATAAACTCAAAAAGGCACTGAACATTTGGATAGATAACTGGATTCAGGAGACAAATGATTCTTGGCTTATCTATTATCTGCCCCAAAGCAAGATGAATGTACAGAAATCTTACTGAAATTTGGTAGATAGGCAATTCTGCCAAATTTTTTCTAGGAAGAGATATTGAGTGGAAATCGATAAGTCAAAAAGCAGGATGCTCACACATGGTCTTTCCTGATATATATAATATTATTATTGCTTAATTTTATCAGATATAAATTTATTGGCAAGGCCTCCATAGGCTTAAAGGTTTCCCAATACTTTGGCCACCTCATGCAAAGAGTTGACTCATTGGAAAAGACTCTGATGCTGAGAGGGATTGGGGGCAGGACAAGAAGGGGACGACAGAAGATGAGATGGCTGGATGGCATCACTGACTTGATGGACATGAGTTTGAGTGAACTCCGGGAGTTGCTGATGGACAGGGAGGCCTGGCGTGTTATGATTCATGGGGTCGCAGAGTCTGACACGACTAAGCGAATGAACTGAACTGAACTGGTGGCTCAGTGGTAAAGAGTCTGCCTGTAAATGCAAGAGACGTGGGTTTGATCCCTGGGTCAGGGAGATGCCCTGGAGAAGAAAATGGCAACCCACTCCAGTATTCTTGCCTGGAGAATTCAATGGACAGAGGATCCTGCAGGCTACAGTCTATGGGGTCACAAAGAGTCAGACAGGACTCAGTACTGAACAACAATAACCACAGGCTTATTTAATCCAGTACCCTTATTTTCCAGAATCAATGAGTTAGTCAAGTTAAATATTTCTGCCAAGAAGTACTTTAGAAACCTGTTTGTATGACTAAGAAGGGACACATAAATGATTATTCTATATCCTACTGGCTTGAACAAATATATAAGATGTATATAATTTTTTAATGTCTTAATTTCTATATAAAAGGAGTTCAGAGCTGGCTGTTGAACACATAAGGCCAATTTTACCTGTCCAGCTTGCTAATACTCTCTCTTTGGTGTACAATATTCTCTTTTCTTGGTCGTTCTCATCTCTCCTTCCCTTCTCCTTTCTCATCCTCTGAAATCCTGCTAAAACATCAAGACCCAACTTAAATGTTGACAGCTCCTCTAGAGACTGTCTTGCTTAGAAGAATCAGAGTTCCTGCCATCTTCAGTCTTCATTTATCATACTCTAGACTTTAAATCCCCTACGACTCTTTTTCATATCAGCTCATGATCCCTTTAATGGCAGAGATAATCTCTTCATTTTTGTCTTTCCAGAACTGAATATAGAAGATGCTCAATAAATACTGAATGAAATGATTTATTGAGGGAGTGAATGAATAGATACTCTGAATGAAGAATGTGTCTTCTCTGTAAAAGAAGACCACCCAAAAACATGGAGTTAGGGCAAAAATGATCAAAACTGAAGTCAGTGAGAAACAAACTGAAAAGCAAGGATTCTTGAGTAGCATATCCTGGCATGGTTAAGAGATTAGTACAAGTCAGTTTTCTGATAATCTAAGTCTTATTTTAACTTCATATTTAGTAATAATTTAAACAAAGATTTTTCTCACTCTTATATCATTATTTTAGGATATATTCCTATTTGAGAAAAACAGATATAATTAAGATACAATGTTCATCCTTTAAGTGAATGGATTCTCTTAACACACAGCAATCCCCTTTAACATGCAGGAAAAAGCAACTTACTGACTAGCACTTTAACACTGGGGAACTTTGTGCAATCCTATAATTTAGTCCCAGAAGACAAGATCTCCAAACTATCCAAAATTATCCTTTAAAAGAAAAGTGTACTTTCTGCAGTTGTGTGTGTTAGTAGCTGTTTTTGAACTATAAGATCAGGTTTCATAAATATATCTCCCTGTTCTTTCATATGCTGTGTTTATTCTGTTTGTTCAAGCCAAGAGCTATAACATAAAAGGATGCTTTCTCAAGAGACTGAATATTAGAAAGTCATGCATCTAAGCATAAAGAACATTCAGTCTGCCAAGAACAGAATCAAAAACCTGAAAATGGTGTTTGATTTCCTGGTTAATAACTTTTCAGAGTTTTCAGCTTACCCTTCCTGAGCAGAACTAAGTTCATAAAGAGAGCAAAGTAACTCTAAGAAACATAGTTGGGATAAAGGGGGATGTTCGGGCAGAGTGTCAAACTGGCCTCCATGCTGAGAATCAAGGTTGGAGACTGACAGACAGAAGAAACTGCCTCCTTTAGTCCTATAAAACATTTTCCTTCATTCATAAAATAACAGAGAAGGATGAATTAGGAAAACCAGATTGAAGGTTACAAGCCCAGTGAGAGGTCATTAGGGAAGTGAGAATTAGGGGATAGGATTTCCAGAAGAGCTATCTAGATTTAGATTTAAATGTACTAGAATTTACTATAAAGGCAGCTCAAGGTTGAGAGAAGAGCAAAGAAACAATGTTCTATAAAACTACTGATACTCAGAAGAAAAGAAGTAAAGTGAGCATGGGAGAAAAGAAGTTTCAAAGTCATCATTTACCTTAAGTCAGAGGCATGTGTGGTCCAGAGACCCTAGGGACTCACAAGGTCAAAACTAGTTTCATAATTATACCAAGACACAATTTGCCTTTTCACAACCATTCTCTCATAAATATACAGTGGTGATTTCCAAAAGCTATTTGATGTGTAAGATCACAACAGACTGGTGCAGAAATAGATACGTGAATCCAACTGTCTTCCATTAGGTCAAACAATAAAAAGATCATCAAAATACTATTCTTTTCATGTTTTTTACTTGCTTTAGAAAATAAGTAGAGTTGTTTTCTTATAATATATATGATTTTAAAGGTGATTATTTACTAGTTATATTTTAAATTAATCAGTAGATATTTCTAAAATTTCACAGTTTTAATTTTGAACATGGTAAATATAGATATGGGGCTTCCCAGGTCACGCAGTGGTAAAGAATCCACCTGCCAACGTAGGATACGCAGGAGACATGGGTTCGATCCCTAGGTTGGGAAGATCCCCTGGAGGAGAAAATGGCAACCCACTTCAGTATTCTTGCCTGGAAAATCCCATGGACTGAGGAGTCTGGTAGACTACTCTCCGTGGGGTTGCACAGAGTCAGACACAGCTGAGCACATCACAGCAGCAGCAAATATTAATATACATTATCCACACAAACAAAAGCTCTGGGGTATCCTCAATACTTTTTAACATTCAAAAAGGTATGAGGACAAAAGGTTTAAGGACTATTGGTTTATACAATCTTTCCTATCTTAGTAAATGACTTTATTATTTTCCCAGTTGCTCAAGCTAAGAATCTTATAAGAATGTTTCATTCATTTCTTTTACTCATTTCTTTATATGCCAGTTCTCATCAAAGCCTGTATGTTCAACCACCAAAATATATCTCTGACCTGCTTTCATCTTTCTAGCTGCACTCCATCACCAAACCTGAGGCCCAGCCTTCTCTGGAGTGGTAAGGGCACCATTGCTGACATCCTTGCCTCTTGTCACTCTCTGATCCACTGTTTTACTCAAAAGGCAATTTTATCCAACAGATGCTATAGTCACAGTGTCCAGGTCCTGAGAAAGTGTCAAGAATGTGACACAATGGTTAAGACTTAAAGAAAAATAATTACTGACTCAAAAACAATCATTTTAAATACACAAGATAAAAATTAATTCATGTTTATTTTAAAGTCTAAAGATTGCCATGTCAACTAGAAGCACAACACAATTAGTTATGAAATTGAAAGTCACTCAGTTGCATCCAACTCTTTGCAATCCCATGGATATACACCCCATGGAATTCTACAGGCCAGATTACTGGAGTCGGTAGCCATTCCCTTCTCCAAGGGATCTTCCCAAGCCAGGGGTGGAACCTAGGTCTCCAGCATTGTAGGTGAATTCTTTACCAGCTGAGCCATCAGAGAAGCCCAATTATAGAAGAGTTATATTTGATTAGGGATACAGGTACAGGAAATATACATGATAAGAGGTGGATAGCATCTCTAGGGGAAGCGATTGGCTCATGCCTATCTCCTCACCTTCATCTCATGTGTCAGTAGTTCCCTACTTACTGGGATCGAACACCACAGACGAGGTTCTTGCACCTAGAACACGGCTAGTTCCCTCCCACCTCTGAACTTGGACACAGGCAGTTAGTTCCTTGAGTCTTAAATATTCTCTAAACTCCTTTCAGAATGCATTATTTCTCATCTTTCAGGTCTCAGAAGCTGCTTTTGTTTCTCAGAAAGCCTGTTCTTGGCCATTCTATTCAAAAAATGGTTTCCCTAAATTATCACTCTTAAGTGTTTACTCTTTTACAGAACTTCTTACTACAATCCTTTAATTATCTTATTTGTCTATAGTTTGCTTGATTATTGTCTGTATCTTCCAACCAAATTTAAGTTATTATAGGGCTGAAATTAGGAATGAAAGATATGTAAGTGTAGTATGTAGAGGGGGGATGGAAAATGGAACCATTAGTTGGGAACTATCATCTTTGAACAGAAATAAACATACTTCTGGAATCCTGACCCTCTTCTGGAACACCAGCTCCATCTCCCTAAGATATTTATGTCTATAAAGTTACTCTGGGCTGAAATAAGAAATAATTAGAGAAAAGAGACTGTTATTGACAGTTGGTTGTTTGGGGAGTTATTTTTCTAAGAAATGTGATAATTAGACAGAAATTAATATTTTACTATGTTCCTAGTGAGATATAATGATTGATTTATTTTTAAAGAAACATGATAAATGCTAGTATGAAACGGAACTAAGACCACTAATGACAGCAGGGGGACAAATTCTGATTGTCTATTGTACTGTAGCTCCTCCAAATCCTATGAATATCTTTAGAAATTAAAATACATGCTGCACTTTAAAATAAGGAGCAAGTCAGGGAATTCTCCACAGACATTCAAAGTTCAAGAAATAATACTAGATTAAATAAAGATAATCAATATTTGATCTTTATGATCTATAAAACTATCATTTATACAGTTCAACTTAAAATAATGCTTGTGTTCATAAATCATATTACTTGCAATTATTCTGACCTCAGAAGCATGGGTTTCTATGTATTTAAAAAAAAACATTCAATAGTCTGTTCTGTATTGTATTATCCAGAAACTTTAATGATCATATAATCCAGGTCACAGGGGGGTTTGTCTTTGTTTTATTGTTTCGTTTTGTTTTTAAAGCATCAGGCTTAAAATAGAGATAGAAAAGGAAAAATAAAAAGAGAGAAGAGAAGAAAATGAGAGAGGAGATACATTTTAAAAATCTACATGAGAGAGAGAACAAAGAAAAAGAATTTAGAGAGGATTCAGGGAATGAAGAGATAGAAAGACTGAGGGGGGAGGAGGGGAAGGAGTAAGGAGAAAGAAGAGGAGGAAAATGTGGAGTAGAGAATGGATTTATCTTTGCTCAGGAAATTATCTCTTTCTGAGAATATGGTGACTGTAAGTAACTGTAAGCTTTCAATAAGCTTTGTTATCAGCATTGTTAGTGACGTCATCGACTGTTCAGGCTGTTCTATTCAACCTATTAAGAAAAAATGTATTTGTGCTTATGTTCTGTTTCCAAGCTTAGATCTATTGTTTCACTAATCTTAGACATAAAGGGAAGGATAGGAGAATGGTATTAGAAAGATCTAGGTTTAAGCTGCCAACTCTACTTCTTACTGGCTACATTTGCTACAGCAAATAAGGTAGCAAATAGGGCAACTATTCTTTTCTTAATTGATGTATAGTATTTACAATATTATACTAGTTTCAGGTGAACAACATAGTGACTCCTCCATTAAAAGTTAGTATAAGATAATGATTATAATTCTCTATGCTATACAATATATCTTTCAATTCAGTTCAGTTCAGTTTAGTCGCTCAGTCATGTCCAACTCTTTGTGACCCCATGAATTGCAGCACGCCAGGCCTCCCTGTCCATCACCAACTCCTGGAGTTCACTCAAACTCACGTCCATCGAGTTGGTGACGCCATCCAGCCATCTCATCCTCTGTCGTCCCCTTCTCCTCCTGTCCCCAATCCCTCTCAGCATCAGAGTCTTTTCCAATGAGTCAACTCTTCTCATGAGGTGGCCAAAGTACTGGAGTTTCAGCTTTAGCATCATTCCTTCCAAAGAACACCCAGGACTAATCTCCTTTAGGATGGACTAGTTGGATCTCCTTGCAGTCCAAGGGACTCTCAAGAGTCTTCTCCAACACCACAGTTCAAAAGTATCAATTCTTCGGCGCTCAGCTTTCTTCACAGTCCAACTCTCACATCCATACATGATCATTGGAAAAACCACAGCCTTGACTAGACGGACCTTTGTTGGCAAAGTAATGTCTCTGCTTTTCAATATGCTATCTAGGTTGGTCATTACTTTCCTTCCAAGAAGTAAGTGTCTTTTAATTTCATGGCTGCAATCACCATCTGCAATGATTTTGGAGCCCCCAAAAATAAAGTCTGACACTGTTTCCACTGTTTCCCCATCTATTTCCCATGAAGTGATGGGACCGGATGCCATGATCTTTGTTTTCTGAATGTTGAGCTTTAAGCCAACTCTTTTAGTCTCCTCTTTCACTTTAATCAAGAGGCTCTTTAGTTCTTCACTTTCTGCCATAAAGGTGGTGTCATCCGCATATCTGAGGTTATTGATATTTCTCCTGGCAATCTTGATTCCAGTTTGTGCTTCTTCCAGCCCAGCGTTTCTCATCATGTACTCTGCATATAAGTTAAACAAGCAGGGTGACAATATATAGCCTTGACGTACTCCTTTTCCTATTTGGAACCAGTCTGTTGTTCCATATCCAGTTCTGTTGCTTCCTGATCTGCATATAGGTTTCTCAAGAGGCAGGTCAGGTGATCTGGTATTCCCATGTCTTGAAGAATTTTCCACAGTTTATTGTGCTCCACACAGTCAAAGGTTTTGGCATAGTCAATAAAGCAGAAATAGATGTTGCTTGTTTTTTTTTTGTTGTTGTTCTCTTGCTTTTTCAATGATCCAGCAGATGTTGGCAATTTGATCTCTGGTTCCTCTGCCTTTTCTAAAATAATATATCTTTACTACTTATCTATTTTATACAGAGTAGTTTGCGTCTTTTGGGACTTCCCTAGTGGCTCAGATGGTAAAGCATTTGCCTACAATGCGGGAGACCTGGGTTCGATGCCTGGGTTGGAAAGATCCCTGGAAAAGGAAATGGCACCCGACTACGGTACTCTTGCCTGGAAAATCCCATGGATGGAGCAGCCTGGGAGGCTACAGTCCACAGGGTCGCAAAGAGTCAAACAAGACTGAGTGACTTCACTTTCACTTTCTTTTGCATCTTTGAAGAAGGAAATGGCCAGTATTCTTGCCTGGAAAATCCCGTGGACAGAGGAGCCTGACAAGCTACAGTTTATGGGGTTGGACAGAGTTGGACATGACTTAGCAACTGAATAATAGCAACAATTTTGTATCTTATTCTCTTCTTCTCTAAGATAAATTTAATTTTACAATCTACCTTAGTGATAAAATATCAGTGAATACTATGTACACATAGCAATATTAATATAAACACCTTAGATTTAAAATAAATTATTTCTCCCTAAAGAAAACAACAGAAGGAAATAATCCAACATGAGAACAGTGGCAAAAATTTTTCAAGTTTTGGGTAAGAAGTTTATACTGCTAGTACAGTGGGAATGCATGCATTTATAAAATGTGTCATCTAAATATTCAGTAGTGCATGTTATTTGTTATATTTAAAAGGCAAAATCACAGAACACTGTTCAGGTTACATCATGAACTGATCTTTTTAAATCACTGTCCATCCCCACTATCTGATGGAAATCCTGCAGTACATTCCAGGAGTATAAGCTCTTACCTACATTTAACAGTGCGAAAAGGGCTTCCCTGCTGGCTCAGCTGGTAAAGCATCTGCCTCAACGTGGGAGACCTGGGTTGGGAAGATACTCTGGAGGAGGGAAAGGCTAGCCACTCCAGTGTTCTTACCCAGAGAATTCCATGACAATACACGCGTCTGTATTCCGTGGGACTATACATGGACTGTCCATGGGTCACAGAGAGTTGGGCACAACTGAGTGACTTTCACTACACTTTCCATGCCAGAATTTCTTTCTGGACACAAAATGTCTCCCAGGTAGTTATATATATTTTTAGAAAGAAAGAAAGTAAACTCTTGATATTATAGATTTCACACTCATAGCTTACATTTCAGGAGTGACCCCTAAATTCCAGGATATGGAGTCAGCTCGTCATTTTGCTGGGACATGGATTATTATTACAAATACTTCAAGGCTGGAGGCACATTCAACATGGCTTTATTGTTCTCTCTTCATTATCATTTACTCGTTTTTATAGAGGAAGTCATATGCTAAATAGGTATTCAAGAATCAGGATTGACACATTCCCCGGAGGGATTATTCACAAACGGTGAGGGTTCACCACGCATTAAAAAGTCAAGAATATTTGAAATCGTTTGCCTCAAACAGGTCAGACCAACACATTTCCCTTCTTTAATGTACTCTTTACGGAGTGTTATCATTTATGGTAGCAAAATAAGCCTCAAGAAAAAGGATGGAAATGATGTCCAGATGTTCTCTGAATTTCTCTAAACCAGGGGTCCGGAGGTAGTCATTGTAATAACAATATTGAACATTTTTTGGCATGAAAGGTTCATTACTTTTCCCTAATAAAAAGCTCTGACTCCTCTGTGGAAGCAAGGAAAGAGTAAGTTCCTAACATCCAGATTTCCTTTGGGATTAACGTGGGAATAAAATAAGAATTGCCTTTCATTAAATTTTCTTATTATGTCTTATGAAAATTAATTACCCCTTGAACAAACCTGATGTAAAACAGTTATACATTGTCTGTTTTCTATTTTCCACATAGCATCTTTTCAAAAAATTAATTATAGCCAATAGTTTCTATTCAAAGGGGAATAATTAAAAGCAGTGTGAGGGAGTGAAGAGATAATGATGTCATTTTAAAATTAATTGAAGCATTTAAAAATTAACCAGCCTTTCTTAGAGTTTAATTTCTGTTAAAATTTAACAGTTTATATATATATATATATATATATATATATATATATGTAAGTATTCAATATTTATATTAAATCTGATTTAGGGTTTCATAGTATGAGAAATAATAATTAACAGGTAATTTCTCTTATTTAAAAAATCAGTTTGTGTGAGACAAAATCAAATATTTCAGATCAGAAATTTGTTTAAATGGAAAACAATAAGCTTGAATGTGACTGTATGCTGTTTTGTCTATGTCTAAGATGGCACCCCACTCCAGTACTCTTGCCTGGAAAATCCCATGGATGGAGGAGCCTGGTAGGCTGTAGTCCACGGGGTCGCTAGAGTCAGACACGACTGAGCGACTTCACTTTCACTTTTCACTTTCATGCATTGGATAAGGAAATGGCAACCCACTCCAGTGTTCTTGCCTGGAGTATCCCAGGGACGGGAAGCCTGGTGGGCTGCCGTCTGTGGGGTCGCACAGAGTCGGACGTGACTGACGTGACTTAGCAGCAAGATATTATTAAAGTAAGAGACAAAGTCCTTTGATATTCTCTAATTAAATTAGCCCACTAGCGGTATAGCATCCTTCTGATGACTTTTAGGGTTATAAGGACAACATTCCAGAAAATAATGTTACAACTCAACACACACACACACACACACACACACACCCCATCCATCAGAAATAATGACAAACTGTGGGCATAATCCTAGTTCTACACATCACAGTACATAGGCAGAAGGCTCAATGTGCATTTCCTTTTCTCATCCCAGGGATGGATGTCTACAGGGAATGAGTGGTACTTCCATGCTGGTGGAAGTGAATTTAAAGATACAGCACTCGTCCCCCTCATCCTTCCCCTGTAGTCAATATTCCTGATTCTTGTCCACTCAAGAATCTCTTAATATAAGATGCAATGATCTATTCCTACCTTGTTGAGTCAGTCACTCCCAAAATGGGTTAGAAGGACACCAAGGAGAGATTAATTGATTTAGAATGGTTTAGCCATAAACCTAAATCTGCTCTGAAGCAACTGCTCCTGAGAGTATTGAATTTATTGCAGGTTCTGGGAATTTCTCTTTTCTGAAAGAATGTAAAGTAATAGGTGGAAATGCAGTTACCTTGAAAATGACCAAGTCACCTATCAGATAACACTGTAGCTAAAGACATAAACAAACATGACAAATAAGTAAGCCTGGGTGGTTTCATCGATGATCACAGACTACTGAGGGATCCCTGGCTCTGCCTGCACCTTTATTCTTATGCCCTGTTCTTTTCCAGTTTGTCCAGCCCCCGACCCAATAGCTTGGGTTACCGTCTCTGGACCCAATATATTCTTCATACTACATTTGAGTTCCCTGTTTCTATACTATAAATGTGACATGCATAAGTCAGTTTTTGTTAGATTATGCTGCAGTAACAATGACTTACAAGGTAGTTTTTCATTCATATTACATGTTGACTATTGGTTAGCAGTGTTTGGCTTCTCAAATAGTCTGAAGTCTACAACAAAGAAAAAACAAAGAAAAAAAAAAAAGTCCATCTTACACACAGCTGTTTCCATGACAGAGAGGAAAAAAACAATGTCAAAACCATGCCATGGCTCTTACAGCCTCTTCCCAGAATGCAATACCACAGCCACGTGGTATTAGCTACACGGCCAAGCCAAATGTTAGTGGGATGAGGAGGGGTGGAAGAGTAGTGAACAATGATGCCGTCCGCACCAGATGTAGCCACTATGCTCAACAACTGACCATCCGCTGGCCCCCAGGGACTCCAAGACCAGGCTGAAAGGCCTTGGTGGCCTGATAAGGAGACAGGTCTCCTTATTGTCGATATGAAGCTAGCAGTGTTTCCTATCGGAGCTGAAGGCAGCCCTGACTCCCATAGATATATGCCTTGACTTGAACCTTTTTTTTTTTTTTTTTTCCCCAGTTCAGTCAACCTTACATGGCAGATTTTTAATAGGAATCACAGGGTTTAATTTATGGCACATCATTTCACCTGAGCTACATGTGAGACTCATGGGCCATGATGTCAGTTCCCATCTATCTGTTATGATCATGTCTCTTCTTCCTTCCTGTTTCTCATCCCTGTGGAGCCTAGCCAAGCCCACAGCTCTGGTTGAAGTGATTTTCTACGCTGGAAGAAATCTCAAGAGTCACATGTCAAGGCCAGGAAAACACTAAATAATCAAGTTATATGAGTCCCTTGTGCATTATTGCTCATCTGTTCAACTTCGAAACCTAATAAATGAACATTTACATATCTCTCTATATTTGCCTAAACCGATGTATTTTTTTGTTCTTTTTTTTTTTTTTTTGAGTTTGAACATACCAATCAGTGGATCAGCTATTATGGTAACCTAGTTTTTATGTTATAACTATCAGTTAATTATTCTTTTATTTATTTTTAAATTTTATTTTATTTTTAAACTTTACATAATTGTATTAGTTTTGCCAAATATCAAAATGAATCCACCACAGGCATACATGTGTTCCCCATCCTGAACCCTCCTCCCTCCTCCCTCCCCACACCATCCCTCTGGGTCGTCCCAGTGCACCAGCCCCAAGCATCCAGTTTCGCGCATCGAACCTGGACTGGCAACTCGTTTCTTACATGATATTCTACATGTTTCAATGTCACTCTCCCAAATCTTCCCTCCCTCTCCCTCTCCCACAGAGTCCATAAGACTGTTCTATACATCAGTGTCTCTTTTGCTGTCTCGTACATCGGGTTATTGTTACCATCTTTCTAAATTCCATATATATGCGTTAGTATACTGTATTGGTGTTTTTCTTTCTGGCTTACTTCACTCTGTATAATAGGCTCCAGTTTCATCCACCTCATTAGAACTGATTCAAATGTATTCTTTTTAATGGCTGAGTAATACTCCATTGTGTATATGTACCACAGCTTTCTTATCCATTCATCTGCTGATGGACATCTAGGTTGCTTCCATGTCCTGGCTATTATAAACAGTGCTGCGATGAACACTGGGGTACACGTGTCTCTTTCCCTTCTGGTTTCCTCAGTGTGTATGCCCAGCAGTGGGATTGCTGGATCATAAGGCATATTTTTTTTGTTCTATGTAGACTGTAAGGATAGTTCAGACACTATAATCATCGTTGTGAAATACATAGCATATGACTGAAATGGATAATTTCATACTTCTCATAATACATTTCAACTTTTCTGCTTGGTCTGCTTCTAAACAAAACAGTTTACCTCAACAAGACCCTTCACTTTCTGCTAGTCTATAAAATCCAAGGTTACATGAAGCATAGGATTGCAAAGCTTTTCTTTAATCCTTACATGCCAACATGATACCATGAGAGTAAAAGACCACAGAAAGACAGACTATTTGTACAACATAAAATGAGATGGATATATGGAAAAATATTAATATTAATATCTACAATAATACTGGTGAAGGCTGTACAAGTCTGAAAAAAACAAAAAATATTTAAGTATACAATTTACATAAGTGAATTATATGAAATGTGAACCAACCTAGACAGCATATTAAAAAGCAGAGACATTACTTTGTCAACAAAGGTCCATCTAGTCAAGGCTATGGTTTTTCCAGTGGTCATGTATGGATGTGAGAGTTGGACTATAAAGAAAGCTGAGTGCAGAAGAGTTGATGCTTTTGAACTGTGGTGTTGGAGAAGACTCTTGAGAGTCCCTTGGACTGCAAGGAGATCCAACCAGTCCATCCTAAAGGAGATCAGTCCTGGGTGTTCATTGGAAGGACTGATGTTGAAGCTGAAACTCCAATACTTGGGCCACCTGATGCGAAGAGCTGACTCATTTGAAAAGACCTTGAGTCTGGGAAAGATTGAAGGCAGGAGGAGAAGAGAACGACAGAGGATGAGATGGTTGGATGGCATCACTGACTCAATGGACATGAGTTTGAGTGAACTCCGGGAGTTGGTGATGGACAGGGAGGCCTGGCATTCTGTAGTCCTTAGGGTCACAAAGAATCAGACACGACTGAGCGACTGAAATGAACTGATGAATTATATATCAATAAAGTTGTTAAAAATAAACCTATATGTTTTTACTCTGAATGCAAATGCCTCCAACTAAGATTGTTTATACCTACCATAGATAAATATCATGTTATTAAAACCTCTCTCATAACAATAGTCACCACTATTGGTGCCCAGTTTTATTTAAAGATGGCTTTTGAAACTTCCATTTCTTCCACTAACCCCTTGCAGGACAATTCTTTACCAGCTGAGCCACCAGGGAAGCCCAATGTGGGTAGGCATCATCCCAATCTAATGAGGGCCACAACAGAATAAAAAGGTAGATAAGGCTGTATGTGGGGACTTCTTAGTCTGTAGCTGTATCTATTGATTCTATTTCTCTAATACAGTTCTTTATTTGCCAAAGCCAGCATCTTCAATCTTTCCTTTTAATTGGAGTATAACTGCTTTACAATATTGTGTTAGTTTTTGCTGTATAATGAAGTAAATCAGCTATATGTATACATATATTGCCTCCTTCTTGGACCTCCCTACCACTGCCTCGCATCCCACCCTTCTAGGTCATCACAGAGCACTGAGCTGAGCTTCCCCGTGCTGTACAGAAGCTTCCCACTAGCTACCTATCTCATATATGGTAGTGTGTGGGCGTGCATGTGTGCTCAGTCGTTGCAGTCGCATCTGACTCTTTGTGACCCCGTGAACTGTAGCCCACCAGGCTACTCCATCTATGGGATTCTCCAGCAAGGATACTGGAGAGGGTTTCCATGCCATCCCCCAGGGGATCTTCCTGACCCAGGGATTGAACCCACGTCTTCTGCATCATAGACATATTCTTTACTGCTGAGCCACTGGGGAAGCCTCACATATGGAGGTGTACATATATCAAGTCTTTTTTAGGCTAAATTTCAGGTTGTGTGAGGTTCTGTGTACTCAGAAGAGTTCAGAATAAGGCAGAGGGGACAAGGGAAAGAACAAGGGGAGAAATTCCTACCCCACTGTGCTGTCTCCCTTCTTTGAATTCTACCTGCCCCTATGACTCTCATCTCCCAGCTCAATACTCTACAGACATTCCCGGCATTTTGCTCATCTTCAAAGACCTTGATTATTCTGATCACCAAACAGTGAAGTAATTCTCAATTCAGTTCATTCACTCAGTCATTTCCGACTCTTTGCGAGCCCATGAATTGCAGCACGCCAGGCCACCCTGTCCATCACCAACTCCCGGAGTTCACCCAGACTCATGTCCATTGAGTCGGTGATGTCATCCAGCCATCTCATCTTCTGTCATCCCTTTCTCCTCTTGCTCCAAATCCCTCCCAGCATCAGGGTCTTTTACAATGAGTCAACTCTTAGCATGAGGTAGCCAAAGTATTGGAGTTTCAGCTTCAGCATCAGTCCATCCAATGAACACCCAGGACTGATCTCCTTTAGGATGGACTGGTTGGATTTCCTTGCAGTCCAAGGGACTTGCAAGAGTCTTCTCCAAAACCACAGTTCAAAAGCATCAATTTTTCAGCCCTCAGCTTTCTTCACATTCCAACTCTCACATCCATACATGACCACTGGAAAAACCATAGCCTTGAGTAGACGGACCTTTGTTGGCAAGATAATGTCTCTGCTTTTGAATATGCTATCTAGGTTGGTAATAACTTTCCTTCCAAGGAGTAAGCATCTTTTAATTTCATGGCTGCAGTCACCATCTGCAGTGATTTTTTTCCTCCAAATTTGCTGGCATATTGAGTGCAGCACTTTCACAGCATCATCTTTCAGGATTTGAAATAGCTCACCTGGAATTCCATCACCTCCCCTAGCTTTGACTGTGGCTCAGATCATGAACTCCTTATTGCCAAATTCAGACTTAAATTGAAGAAAGTAGGGAAAACCACTAGACCATTCAGGTATGACTTAAATCAAATCCCTTATGATTATACAGTGGAAGTGAGAAATCGATTTAAGGGACTAGATCTGATAGACAGAGTGCCTGATGAACTATGGAATGAGGTTCATTGTACAGGAGACAGGTATCAAGACCATCTCCATGGAAAAGAAATGCAAAAAAGCAAAATGGCTGTCTGGGTACGCCTTACAAATAGCTATGAAAAGAAGAGAAGAGAAAAGCAAAGGAGAAAAGGAAAGATATAAGCATCTGAATGCAGAGTTCCAAAGAATAGCAAGGAGAGATAAAGTCTTCCTTAGGATCAATGCAAAGAAGTAGAGGAAAACAACAGAATGGGAAAGACTAGAGATCTCTTCAAGAAAATTAGAGATACCAAGGGAACATTTCATGTAAAGATGGGCTTGATAAAGGACAGAAATGGTATGGACCTAACAGAAGCAGAAGATATTAAGAAGAGGTGGCAAGAATACACAGAAGAACTGTACAAAAAAGATCTTCACGATCCAGATAATCATGATGGTGTGATCACTCATCTAGAGCCAGACATCATGGAATGTGAAGTCAAGTGGGCCTTAGAAAGCATCTCTACAAAGTAGTTGCAGTTATATATAAATTTCTGAAAATGAAGTTAGAAATTCCAGAGCTATTCCTAGTTCCCCTTATATGTTGGGGGAATATGTCCATAGGGTTTCTCAATTCTCTAGGCCTGAAGAACAGTTTAGCAGTGTCTCCATTTCAGTTACATTCACCTTACATTGTTAATGTCTCTCCATCTTTGGAAAATGAAGTCCTTCGTGGCAGAAGCCATGCCATATTCCTGTCTCCCCAGTGTCTCAGAGAGTGCCTAACTCATAGAAGATGCTTTGTATAAACTCGCTGAATCAACTTCCAACTGCCACATGCCTGGTTTCAAAATCCCACCTCGTGTCATCCCCCGTTTCTTTAATCCTTCACCTGCCCCCTTGCCAGGCATCTGGATACCATATTCCTTTCAATCATTTTTCCCAGCGATACTTCCAAGTTTAAACCTTACCCCATGAACAAATTACTGTGTTCTCAGACCTCCCCAAGTTCTGCAGATTGCAAATAAATAATGAGCAGAACAAAACCTTAAATTTGCATAGCCTTCATTTTTCTTTTGTTAAATTGATACAAACTGACTCTACTTGTCTCCATTGCAATCATTTTTTTTAAAAACTTTATTGACATAGTTGATTTACAATGTTGTATTAACTTCTGCTGTATAGCAAAAGTGACTATTTTATACATACACACACACACACACACACACACACACACATATATATATATTTGTTTTCATATTCTTTTCCATTGTGATTTATCCCAAGATATTGTATATAGTTGCCTATGTTGTACAGTAGGATCTTATTGTTTATTCATTGTATATATAATAGTTTGCATATGCTAACCCCAAATTCCCCAACCTTTCCTCCCCCATCTCCCCTCCCCCTTGGCAATCACAAGTGTGTTCTCTATGTCTGTGAGTATGTGTCTATTTCGTAAGTTTATCTGTGTCATATTTTAGATTCCACATATAAGCGATATCACATGGTATTTGTCTCTGACATTTCACTTAGGGTGATAATCTGTAGGTCCATCCATGTTACTGTAAATGGCATGACTTCATTTATAATCCTTTCAAAATAGCAGTGAGAGATCAGGAAACTGATGCAACAAGAGAAACATGATTTGCTGGGAATTTCTACAGTACGTTTTTGCAAAGTTGAGATCTAAATAGTCATGTGCAGGTCACACTAGTTTTTCTTTACATAACATCGTTTTGCTTGATTCTTCCCCCCATTCTAAGCATAAGGCAGAAAATATACTTAGGGAATATGAAGGGAAAAAAAGAACAACTCAAAATCCACACCAGGGTTTCTATGTTTAAATTTTTCACCACCACCAATAGGTAAATTTGGTCAAAATTATCTTTTAGCCCCTACTTGAAAATTTTTTTTTTAATTTTTAATTTTATTCATTTGGCCATGGTGCACGGTATGGCCAGGGGTTCCTCCACCAGGGGTTGAACCCCTACCTCCTGCAGTGGAAGCACGGAGTCTTAGCCACTAAACCACCAAGAAGTTCCAATGTAGCACTTCCATTTTTAAAACTCTACTTTTTTTTTTCTTTTTTTTTTAAATTTTATTTTATTTTTAAACTTTACAATATTGTATTAGTTTTGCCAAATATCAAAAAAAAAAACAAAAAACAAAAAACAAAATGAATCCGCCACAGGTATACATGTGTTCCCCATCCTGAACCCTCCTCCCTCTTCCCTCCCCATACCATCACTCTGGGTCATCCCAGTGCACCAGCCCCAAGCATCCAGTATCGTGCATGGAACCTGGACTGGCGGCTCGTTTCATACATGATATTATACATGTTTCAATGCCATTCTCCCAGATCTTCTCATCCTCTCCCTCTCCCACAGAGTCCATAAGACTGTTCTATACATCAGTGTCTCTTTTGCTGTCTCATACACAGGGTTATTGTTACCATCTTTCTAAATTCCATATATATGCATTAGTATACTGTATTGGTGTTTTTCATTCTGGCTTACTTCACTCTGTATAATAGGCTCCAGTTTCATCCACCTCATTAGAACTGATTCAAATGTATTCTTTTTAATGGCTGAGTAATACTCCATTGTGTACATGTACCAGTACCCCAATGTTCATCGCAGCACTGTTTATAATAGCCAGGACATGGAAGCAACCTAGATGTCCATCAGCAGATGAATGGATAAGAAAACTCTACTTTTTAAAAACACACCAAGCAAAACACTTCTGCTTGATGGTTTAGCAATTTTCACTTTAAAATTGCATAAATTGGGCTTTCTGCTGCTGCTGCTGCTAAGTCGCTTCAGTCGTGTCCGACTCTGTGCGACCCCATAGACGGCAGCCCACCAGGCTCCCCCGTCCCTGGGATTCTCCAGGCAAGAACACTGGAGTGGGTTGCCATTTCCTCCTCCAATGCATGAAAGTGAGAAGTGAAAGTGAAGTCACTCAGTCGTGTCCGACCCTCAGGGACCCCATGGACTGCAGCCTTTCAGGCTCCTCCGTCCATGGGATTTTCCAGGCAAGAGTACTGGAGTGGGGTGCCATTGCCTTCTCTGAAATTTGGCTTAATATATATTAAAAAAAAAAAAGAAACAACTATGCATAGCAAATTGCAAACACTTAAGGCAGCTCTTTTCCTCCCAGTTGTAAGTAAATCAGTCCCTGGTGCAATACAGAATCTGGAATGTGAAAAGCCAGCCGGTGGCTGTGTGTGTACCACACAACCCAGAAAAACACCACCTGTGTTGACGAAAGCGCAATGCATTCCAAGTTACCACTGCAATTCAAAATAGGATCTGCATTGGATGAAGAAATCTTTCTAACTGTAGAGTGAGCCAGACAATGAAAACTGATCTAACAGTATCACATGGCCTTTACATCAAGCCCACACACGGCATGGTGCAGAAGTAACAGGAAGCTGGGACGTCTACACTGCTGAAAGCGGCCTCATTATTCCTCTGAGAGGGTAGATAGATAACAGCCAAGTCTCAGTATCTGGCCTCTAGGCCTGTACACTTAATGCTAGCTTTGTAGTACTCCTCCCCTTCTCCTTCGGTATTCTATGCTAACCCTCCCCTCCTCTTTACTTAACTAATTTCTAACTGTCCCTTAACCCTCAGTTTAGATCACGATCTCCCCAGCCTATTATCACGTCTGGGTTAGGCCAGTTTCTTGCACATGCCCAGAGCACTCTGTACTCTTTCTTATTTCAGTGGTTATCACAGTGTTCTGTAATTTGCTGGTCTTTTTTTTTTTTAATCTTCTCCTAGGTTATAACAGTGAAGACTTTGTCTATTTTGCCTGTGCTAATACCCATCACCTAGCACATTTTGGGTACCCAGTCAGGGTTTAGTAAATGCTTACTGAATGCATGAACCAGTGCTTCTAAGTGCTTCTACACTTTGCTTTCCAAACTGTTCCTTCCTTAAAGGCATACTGACACTTGATTCAGCAGAAATTTGACTTTTAACATCTGGTTTCTTTTTACAATTATGATACACATTACACGAACCATTCTTTCAGCAGTTTCAAAACAGTAGTAAGCCAGGTATAGAAAAAGATAATATCAGCAATTTAAACACTGTGGTCTAACAGGTATAACCTAGACATTCTATTGGGTAATAATAAATTGACTACTACTAATATTCAGGTGAAGGCACTCAGCTGAGTGGAGAGTGAAAATGCATGTCCTGGTTCAATATAAGGGTTGATCGCTGCAACAATGCTGCTCTTGTATTAGTTATGTGTGTGCGTGCTAAGTCACTTTAATCATGTCCAGCTCTTTGTGACTGCATGGACTGTAGCCAGACAGCTCCTCTGTACAAGAGATTTCCAGGGCAAAATTACTGGAGTGGGTTTCCATGCCCTCCTCCATGTTTTGGGTACACACATTCCTTAATACAGTAACTCCTGCCTGACACCCTCTTCTCTAGTTACCTGCTGTCTGCAATTGGACTGGACCATGTAACTATTTCTGCCAATGCTGCTGCTACTGATGCCGCTAAGTCGCTTCAGTTGTGTCCAACTCTGTGTGACCCCATAGACGGCAGCCCACCAGGCTCCCCTGTCCCTGGGATTCTCCAGGCAAGAATATTGGAGTGGGTTGCCATTTCCTTCTCCAATGCATGAAAGTGAAAAGTAAAAGTGAAGTTGCTCAATCATGTCTGACTCTTCAAGACCCCGTGGACTGCGCCCTCCCAGCCTCCTCCGTCCATGGGATTTTCCAGGAAAGAATACTGGAGTGGGGTGCCATCACCTTCTCTATCTGGCCAATGAACTACAGATAAATATGACATGCGTTGACTCCAGTTCACACGTGAAGCAGTTCATTGCCAGTCTGAGAATCTCCAGTTCATCTTTGTCCTGGAGTGCATATGAACCAGAGTATTAGAAAAAGGTCAGTATAGAAGAAACTTTCTGCCAGTGTCCATGAACAAGCAGCACAGTATCAGTTAGAAATAGCCTGTTGTTACAGGGTCCATTGCTAGTTACTGTGCCATAACCTAGCCTACGCTGACTTACTGAATTCCTCTTTGTGTCCTTGTCTGAATACGTTCACCCAGTGTAACTCTGGTTCTGGGAAGAGAGGAAATTCAACTCTCCATTTTGCATATATGTCAGAGATGGGTTTGATTATGTCTTTAAGGACAGTCACAAAGTGCACATCTCTGCAAGCACTTACTGTAATAAATGACAAGTTTGTGTTTACTGACTTGTCTTTCGTCCCCAGGTAAAGCATGAGCTTCCTGAGGCAGGACAGAAGTCTCTGAATGTCTCCCAAAGAGGTTCCATTAAGGGTATTCCCCACCAAAAAAACTCAAAATCCACAAACTCAGAAGTCCCAGAAGTAATGACGTATCTCCTGAGGGAGTCATACCAATAGAGATCTTAAATGACTAGCAAAATGTTAACCCAATGCTCACTTGGTATATCAGGTTTTCACTGCTTTTCTAACAAATTACCATAAATTTCATGACTTAAACAGTACACATTTATTAACTTAGCATCAGAAATTTGAAATGGATCTCATTGGGCTAAAATCAAGCTGTTAAGGGTGATGTTCCTCCTGGAAGTTTGAGGAAAGAATCTTCTTCTATCTTTCCATTCCAGTGTCTAGAGACCTCCACATTCCTTGAATCATGACCCCTCTCACCATCTTCAAAACCAGCAAAGTGGGATGGAGTTCTTCTCATGCTGCCCTCTGCTTCTATCCCTTCTGCCCCCTTCTTCTACTTATAACCATCCTTGTGATTACACTGAGCCTACCCAGATAACCCAGGACAATTCCCCTATTTTAAAGTCAGCTTATTAGCAACCTTAAACCCATCCAGAACATTAATTCCTTTATGCCATGGAACATGGAGAAGGAAATGGCAATCCACTCCAGTATTCTTTCCAGGAGAACCCCATGGATGGAGAATCCTGGCAGGCTGCAGTCCATGGGGCCACAAGGAGTTGGACATGACTTAGTGACTCAACAACAACAACAAATGGCATTAAGAAATTCATAGATTTCAGTGACTAGGACATTCACTGTGGACATGTCACATTCAGCGACATGTGACACAATGTCACACTCAGTGTGGACGTCTCTGAAGGGGGTCATTATTCTACTTACCATCTTGAATTTAACCTGCAGACTCATTGGAGAGCATTTGTAGCTTCTCAGTCTTATGTCTGAAGTAACACAAAAGCCATTGCCTTATTTACTATTTATTACTTATATATTAAACTACATCTTATATAGTCTATAAATACCCTATATGAGATTATTCTGATTCTCATTTATAGGGTGAGAAACACATTGAAAGAAAGCCAAACCACTCTAGTTTTTGATGCTTCTATAACAGCAAACCATGAAAAATTATAGGGCTTTAATTATTTACATTGAATCAATTAATCATTTTTAACAATAAAAATGTCTGAAGGTATATCTAATCACATTTGAAGATAATAGCAAAGATTTATACATTTAAGAAAAGACAAAGTTTTCCTACATCATGAGTTTGAGCAAGCTCCAGGAGTTGGTGATGGACAGGGAGGCCTGGCGTGCTGCAGGCCATTGGGTTGCAAGGAGTTGGACATGACTGAGCGACTGAACTGAACACCAGGTACAGCATAATGGCCATATAACTTAACAAATCATGAAGGTTTCTCCTTCAAGCTTGACTTCTAATAGCTGAGAAAAGATTCAAGCAACTGAGGAAAGATTGATAAAAGTACCCACACAACACCACTCCTCAAGAGCACAGAAAGAGTTTAAGAGCAGATGCTGGAGTTATTAATACATTATTTTACTTTATTGTTAATGGATAGGGAAAGATTTTGGAAATGAATAAGTGTATCTAAATGCTAAGATCAATTCTTCATTATGGATCACAAGCTGTAGGATCAGGGTGATATAAATGCATATATTAAATAAGGATGGGTCATCCAAGAGCCTCCTTTCCAGTCAATATTCATAAAGCCTTGACAATTCAGAAGGGAAGCTTTGGGCATGCATTTTCCCTCCAAGTATATATTAATATTTAACAAATACTAATGAGTATTGAACTGGAGGTTTTGAAATGGCACCAAGACATATTTTTCAAAAGGCAAGAAGTGTCATAGTTCAGGGATTAGGAGATATTAATTACACATATACACACTTAAAAATATAGCCCCTCAGTTATTGAGCTTCTGTACTGGGGAAGGAACAACAGTAATAAATAAATCATTGGTACTACCATGATATTATTTTTTTAATATGTTACATATTAAAATCCAAAGGAAATGTACTGATATTCCTGATGTGAGGTTGTCTTGAAGAATAAGACGCGTCCACATGGAGCAGAAGAGACTGTTTGCAGATATCGCTATCCTACTAGTTAGTTGTCCAACTTTTCCTGTATGAATACTCTTAACCAGATACAGCCCCTTTCAGCCTAACAAACAAAATGTCTGTATGCCTACAAAACAGTAGTACTGGTCCTCATTTATCTAGTACTGTCTTCTTAAGGAAAGACGTGAATAATTATGTGTGTGGTGAGCAGGGCAGTAATTACTGTTTCCATTTCTCAGAGAAGGAAGTTGGGTCTGTGAGAGGATGTGGGCTGTTGAGCAGGTGTGTGGCAGACCTGGGACCATACGTCTCCCACCTCTTAGTTCTGTGCTCATTCTAAAATTATCTTGTCTCCAAGAGGGCAACTTGTTTACAAATAATGTTCAAATTAAACTATCATTATTGTGACATCCACATCTTTGTGCATGGAAGATACAGAAGAGGATCCTCTGGGGAATGAGAGGTTGGGTTGAAGGCTAATAAAGACTCTCAGAAACTCCAGGTGTGTGTTGGTTAGGCATATATGCACAATCATATCTTATCTTCACTCAAACTTGAAAACAATTCATTACTCTTCAAATCTTGAAGTGAATTAAGATTTCCATCAATAGCATGACATGAAGAAATGAGACTAGATGTCAGATATTAAAGTATTCAACAGCTATGGATTAGAATACAATGCAGCTTAGTGATTAAGAACACGTGTTCTGAAGACACCTAGAGTTTAAATCAAGGTCTTAATATCACCTACCAGTATCACCTAAGCCACAATTTCCTCTCTTAGAAAAGAGAAAAAATAATATGTATGGCTGCCTCATGAGATGAGCTTCAATAGTCAGTTTTTCTCAGCTGGGGACAATTCTTCCCATCCAAGGGGCCATGTGGCAATGATGGAAGACATTTTATCCATCACTACTTGGGAGAAGGTGTTATTGGCATCTAATGGAGAAGGAACAAGAATGATGCTAAAAGTTCCACAGTGCCCTAGGGGACAGCACGTATGTGTGCTCAGTCACTCAGTCTGTCTGACTCTTTGCGACCCCATGGACTGTAGCTCGCCAGGTTCCTGTATCCGTGGGATGTCCCAGGAAAGAAAAGTGGAGTGGGTTGCCATTTTCTCCTACAGGGGATCTTCCCAATGCAAGCATCAAACCCAAGTCTCCTGCATTGGCAGATGCGTTCTCTACTGCTGAGCCAGCAGGGAAGCCCAGTAGTGCCGAAATCAAGACACTTCAATCTAAGCTCATGTTTCACAAGTGCTCAAAATTGTTATCTATCATTCCAATTACTAAACAGCCTACTACCAGGTATCATGCTATGAGTCAATGATCCAAAGTTGGCTAAGGTATAGCTCTGCCCTTGATGAGCCCATTATTTGAAACTTTTAAGTGTAAATAATTACTATGAAATACCTTGCACTCATAGTGTCATCATTTGCAAGGCAATAGCAAGGGTGAATATATGAGTTCTATTTTGAGGAACTGGGGAAGGCTCCACAGAGAATAAAATATTTCCCCTGGGCCTTTCAGTATGATAGGAATTTGACAGTTAGATAGAAGGGTTGTTGGTGGGAAGGTTATATGTCTGTGTAGGGGAAAGATGTTGGAGTATCAGAAATGTTATAGAAATAAAAGGTATAACATTTCAAATTCCAATAAAAATGACTTCAGAGTTTGTCATGTTCAAGATATGATGACTACATTAGAATGAGTAAAGAATACATTAGGATGTGGGTATGATTCTACAGCAGATTATGGGCTGCAAAGAGAGACTGGAAAAGGAACAGAAGAGAATCCAGACATAAGCCTAAAGCAACATAGTGGGTGGGGGTGGGAAGAGGGGGTAATGAAACAGAGGGAGGATTAAGAGAAAGTTCAGAGGCACAGTCAGCAGAACTTGGCTACCATCTGAAAGTTAGGACCACAGCTGCATTAAATACAGGGCCACGGGACCCCTGTCCTAGACAGCCCAGTCATAGACATCATTAGATAACTATGAGATAGTATGAAAGAATAAAAAAAAGCAAATCTGCTATTTTGAGAGAAATTATGTCTGTATCATAGACTGGTTCCAAATAGGGAAAGGAGTACATCAAGGCTGTATATTGTCACCCTGCTTATTTAACTTATATGCAGAGTACATCATGTGAAATGCTGGGCTGGATGAAACACAAGCTGGAATCAAGATTGCAGGGAGAAATATCAATAACCTCAGATATGCAGATGATACCACTCTTACGACGGAGAATGAAGAATTAAAGAGCTTCTTGATGAAAGTAAAAGAGGAGAGTGAAAAAGTTGGCTTAAAACTCAGCATTCAAAAAACTAAGATCATGGCATCTGGTCCCATCACTTCATGTCAAATTGATGGGGAAACAATGGAAACAGTGAGAGACTTTATTTTTGGGCTCCAAAATCACTGCAGATGGTGACTGCAGCCATGAAATTAAAGATGCTTGCTCCTTGGAAGAAAAGCTATGACCAACCTAGATACCATATTTAAAAGCAGAGACATTACTGACAAAGGTCTTTCTAGTTAAAGCTATGGTTTTTCCAGTAGTCATGTATGGATATGAGAGTTGGACTATAAAGAGAGCTGAGCACCAAAGAATTGATGCTTTTGAACTATGATATTGGAGAAGACTCTGGAGAGTCCCTTGGACTCCAAGGAGATCAAACCAGTCAAACTTAAAGGAAATCAGTCCAGAGTGTTCATTGGAAGGACTGATTCTGAAGCTGAAACTCCAATAATTTGGCCACCTCATACGAAGAACTGACTTATTGGAAAAGACCCTGATGCTGAGAAAGATTGAAGGCAGAGGGAGAAGGGGACAACAGAGGATGAGATGGTTGGATGGCATCATTGACTAAATGGACATGAGCTTGAGCAAGCTCTGGCAGTTGTTGATGGACAGGGAAGCCTGGCATGCTGCAGTCCATGGGGTCACAAAGATTTGGACATCACTGAGTGACCAAACTGAACTGAATGTCTGTATCAGTATCTTTGTACTAAGATTATTGGCAGATGAGTTTATAGGTTGAAAATAGAAAATCAGTAATTGATAAAAGCAATTTCATATGAGTTGCAATATAAACTCCTGACCTTGGATGGAATTAGGTATGCAATATTAGGCTTCCCTGGTGGCTCAGGTGGTAAACAATATGCCTGCAATGCAGGAGATCTGAGTTTGTTCCCTGAGTCAGGAAGATCCCCTGGAGAAGGGAATGGGAATCCACTTCAGTATTCTTGGCTGGAGAATCCCATGGACAGAGTCTGGAGGGCTACAGGCCATGAGGCCGCAGAGAGTCAGACACGACTGAGTGACTAAGCTGCTGCTGCTGCTAAGTCACTTCAGTCGAGTCTGACTCTGTGCGACCCCACAGATGGCAGCACATCAGCCTCCGCCATCCCTGGGATTCTTCAGGCAAGAACACTGGAGTGGGTTGCCATTTCCTTCTCCAATGCATGAAAGTGAAAAGTGAAAGTGACTAAGCACTCACACCCATTCACTGGCCATAGTTTTTATGCATATTTTGTTGTTGTTCACTAGGAAATCATGTCTGCCTCTTTGCAGCCCCATAAACTGCAGCATGCCAGGCTCCTTTTCCCTCCATCATCTTTTGGAGTTTGGTCAAATTCATGACCATTGAGTCTTATTTTACGCATATAAATAAGAACAAAGCTGTGTCTACGAGTCCTTCACTAGGAATTTAGATTATTTATTTTTTGTATATCAAATGATGCTTGAGGTTTTAGGCAAAATCCAGCTGATGACTGTTATAAATTAAATCAAGAATAAATATTGATATATACAATCCCAGAATTTCAATGTTATCAGATACTAAAAAGAATTGCTTGTTGCCAATACTTACAAATTCAACCTTAAGATTTTTTGGCACAAAGAATTAACAAAGCCACATATTGGAGTCAGTCACAGAAAATGGTTTCTGGAACTTATTAAATTTTTTTTAATTTCTAAATTGCAATATATATATATATGTGTATGTGTGTGTGTGTGTGTGTGTGTATATATAAATTATTTCCAAATTAATACAACCAAAATCAGTACATGATAAGTAATTCTGTTTCAAAGTATAACTACTAACGGAATTGTGAATGATATTAAAATATAAATCCACCCATGCTACTGACCAGGTCTTGGGACTGACTGTATAGTCTTGAATTCCCTTCCAAGATTGGTAAACGGCAGCTATTTAGTTGGTGCGCTTGACTATCACTGCGTTTTCCAAGGCAATTTTTAAAAGTCGCCTGATAGATCTTATGCAGCCTATTTGAAATCCTCCAAGGAAGTGAATAGGAAGCAGAAAACTGTAGCAATGCAAAAGCACAGCGGAAAGCACTCTTCACGATAGGAGTAAAAGACAGGCAAATGGGTTTCGGAAAACAGCTATCCTTAATACTGTGTTGGAAAGCTGTTGTAATGAAAAGTGGCAGCAGAGAAATGCAACCTTAAATAGAAGCCATGTGTTTATATTATGTACATTTTGCTTTTATCACCAATATATCTGGGTCTCATATTGATAAAATGTAGATATCCTAAATTTACCTTATATGAACACTTAATGATCAGGTAGGTATTTTATATATATATACAGCCTGCATGCTGTTCATTTTCAAGTATTTTAGTTATTTAAATCTTTCCTCTCACTGCTGGAAAGTTTATGATTCATATATATGCCACAGGAAATGTAACAAGATTGGTGTCCCAGACGTGCACATACAAGTAATCCCTTTAACTTTTTATTTTTTCATGAGAAGAAAACATTCAGCAGTTGATTTTACCCTGGCTATCTGCAGCTGTGTCGGTCACTTCCTGTCCCACACACCATTGATTGGATCCCAAGTCCCAGACTGGTTAAGGCAATGCTGGTTTGCTTTCACACCTTAGGTATCAACCACTTTGGTTCCTTCCTCCAATCTCTGACTATATTTGCCTAGGGCAATATTCTGGCTTTCTAGCTGGACTGCACAGGAGAATCCTAGGCAGAGGCAGAGTTAAAGTACCTCCTTCTAACATCTAAAATACATAAAGAACTCATGAAACTCAATATCTAGGAAAAAAAAATAAAAACGGGTAGAAGACCTGCATAGCATTTTTTTTTTCCAAAGAAGACATACAGATGGCTAACAGGTACATGAAAAGATCAAAACCACAATGATATATCACCTTATACCTGTCAGAATGGATATCATAAAACAAACAAACAAATCAGAAATAACAAGCGCTGGAAAGGATGTAGACAAAAGGGAACCATCCTGCACTGTTGGTGGAAATGTAAATTGGTACAGCCACTGTGGAAAACAGTACAAAAGTCCTTCAAAAAATTAAAAGTAGAACTGTTATATTATCCAGAAATTCCACACCTGGGTATGGATCTGAAGAAAACAAAAACACCAATTCAAAAAGATATATGCACCTCGATGTTCACTGAAACTATTTACAATAACCAAGATAAGAAAGCAACCTGAAAAAAAAAATAAAGAAGAAAGCAACCTCAATGTCCATAGATAGATGCAAGGATAAATAGATGTAGTGTGTGTGTGTGTGTGTGTGTGTGTGTGTGTACACACACACACAAAAGAATATCATTCAGCCATAAAAAAGAAATCTCACCATTTGAGACAATAATAATAGACCTAGATGACATTATGCTTAGTGAAACAAGTCAGAGAAAGACAAATATGTATGTTTTCACTTACATGTGAAATCTAAAAAGCAAAATACACAACAAATAAAACAGAAACAGACTCACAGAACAGACAACAAACCAGTGATTTCCAGGTTTGTTCCAGGGGGGAGGGATTTCTAGAGGGGGTATTCATGAAATAGATGGAGGGGATTGAGAGTTACAAATTACCCGTTATTAACTAAAAGGTCACAAAAATCTAACATACAGTTCAGGGAATATTTGTATGGTATGTGATGTATAAAACTATCAAATCACTATGTCGTACACCTGAAACTAATAATATCGTAAGTGAACTTTACTTCAGTTCAATATAAATAAACAAAGCATTCTCTTTTGGGTTTTGATCAGGATGGAAACAAGGGAACTGGGGGGAGCAAATTTATAAGACGGTTATTTGGAGACAGACCAAGAACTGTGAAGCAGCGTAGCAATCTTCTGCTAGGTTTGGGGGATGGAACCAATTTTAATCGTTTCAATGAATGGGAAGCATAATAGTAATAGCAACAGTCCGGCACTCTTGACGGGAAAAGAATTTTGTTGTAATAAGAAAAGTGGTTTGATTTCTATGAAGATTTTGTGCTTTACCTCTAACATTTTCTGGTTTCTGATCTCCTTTCCAGAATATATACTGAGCACCCTCTTTGTGGCAGGAACTATATTTCTCATTGCAAATAATGATGATATAATTAAATAATGAGCCCTTCGATCATGAAACTTACAGTCGAGTAGGGGAAGCTAATATTAATCAATAACTTGATAAACAAAGACATTACAAACTATGATGGTGCTGTGTATGCTGTGAGACTAGATACCAGAGAGGGCTTACTATACTGATGAGTAAAGGATGAACAGGAATTAACTAGAAGAGCAGGTGAGATTAGAGGATTCTGAATAGATGGATTCACTTCTGCCAACATCCTGGGACTGAGACAAGAAGAAGCATAAGAAGTGAAACTAAATCACTGTGACTAGAGCCCAGGGAAAGGCTGGAGGCAGGCAGTGGTAAATTTTAGGTCACATAAAAGATCTCGGTCATTAACTCTGGAACACATGGGGAATTACTGGAGCTTTTTAAGGAGGGGAATAAAATAATCAGATTGACATCTTAAGTAAAACAGATAAAGTTAGAGCACTTGGGAGGCTATTGCAATAATCCACAGGATGATGTTACCCTGGGTAAACTGGTGATGGTAAAAATACAGTGAAGATGAAGATGGATTTAAGAAACTTACAGGAGATTATTTGATAATAGGTTTTTGGTGATGGGAGAAGAGGGAGAGTGGATCAAGGGTTATCTCTAAATTTTCAGCTTATACATCTGTACAGTTATTAGTTGTCAGAAAGAAAAAGATCTCTCTTTTGGTTTGTTTATTTGGGTGAAGGGCAGAATTCAGTGGAGGTGATTCTGCACTCTAGTATCAATATGTTGATTTAGAGATAACTTTAAGGGCTTCCCTGTAGCTAAGCTGGTGAAGAATTCGCCTGCAATGCAGGAGACCCCGGTTTGATTCCTGGGTCAGGTAGATCCCCTGGAGAAGGAATAAGCTACTCACTTCAGTATTCTTGGGCTTCCCTGGTGGCTCACCTGGTAAAGAATCTGCTTGCAATGCGGAAGACCTGGGTTCGATCCCTGACTTGGGAAGATCCCTTGGAGAAGGGAATGGCTACCCACTCCAGTATTCTGGCCTGGAGAATTCCATGGACTGTATATCCATGAGGTTGCAAAGAGTCAGACACGACAGAGCAACTTTCACTTTAATTCATCTAAGGAGATCTGTCCAGGATTTTATTAGCTACTTGGATTTGCAAAAGAGAAATCTAAGCCTAAGATTAAAATCTGTGTATTACTGTCATGGAAGTAGGAACTGGAGCCCTTGTCACTGAAAGAATTTCCCAGAGAAACTTGGAAAAAATCAACAGAGCCTAGAACTGAACCTTGATTAATTCTGACATTCAAAAGCCAGGTTACAACCACCAAAAGAATCAGGACCAGTAATTTTTGAGCTCTTGTTATGTGCTACTGAAGCCCTTGCTGTAGCCTATGTAATGTTCATAAAAACCTTATGAGGAAACTGTTATTTTTCTATTTTACAGGTGAGAAAACAGCAGAACACTGAGGATATGTGAGCAGACAAAGGACACACACAGCTACTGAGTGGTAGGAACAGGCCTCAAATCCAGGCAGTTTGATTTGAGAACACATCTTTCTAACTACTATAATCTGCCAGGTTCTTTTTTTTTTTTCCACTGCTGTTTTAATTTTTGTTGTCATTTTAAAATTTTGTATGTGCATTCCTCTTTTTTTATTGCAGAAAAATTGCTTTACAATGTTGTGTTAGTTTCTGCTGTACAACAACATGAATCAGCTATATGCATACATATACCCCCTTCCTCTTGAGCCTCCGTCTCACTCCACACCCATCCTGCCCACTTAGGTCATCACAGAGCACTGAGCTGAGCTCGCTGTGCTATGTTTAGGAAAACTGACAAGACAGACTTAGCTAGACATGTGAGAATTTCAACTCACATTCGCATTTGTCCTCTATATCCGAACTATGCAATGCCATAGTTACTAGCTACATGGTGACTCTCTGAGCACTTGACATATTGATTCCCTGGTGTCTCAGACTGTGAAGAAGCTGCCTTCAATCCCTGTGTTGGGAAGCTCCCCTGGAGAAGGAAATAGCAACTCATTCCAGTATTCTTGCCTGCAGAATCCCATGGACAGAGGAGCCTGGTGTACTATAATCCACAGGGTTGCAGAGTTGGACATGACTGAGTGACTAAGTGACTATCACTTTCATTTTCTTTCAAACTAAGATGTGCTGTAAGTGTGAATTATATCTCAAATTCTGAAGACTTAATACCACAAATAAAGAATGTAAAATATCCCATTAATAATTCTTACATGATTACTTGTTGAAATTATTCTGTAGTGAGTTAAATAAAATATATTATTAAATATATTATTAAATTTGATTCATGGGATTCTATTTAATGTTTCAAATTAATTTTAACCTATTTGAAAACTAGAAAAGGTTAACTTCCCTATGCAGCTTACATTATATTTCTATTGGACAGCATTGTTCTAGATATTTCACTTACTTGCCCTCTGAATTCCTAGCTCTAGATAGGCACTGTCAAATAGTTAATATGCTCTCTTTAACACACTGTTTCCATTCAGACCTGAGCTCCAAGCTTGTGCCCCAGGCTCTCAGGCCCTGGTGTTTCCATGGTAACCTTGCCTTAGGAAGAGAAGATGCTTTTGATTCTGAGTTGTAAAGATTTCCCTCCTCCAGCTTTATGTTACTTCATACTGATTTTATGGTTATCTTCTCTATTCTTTTCCAAGAGTTTGTATGATTTTTGACCTTAGGAAATTTTAGGTCAGTGGTTCTCAGGCAGATGAACATGTAAAAATCATCTGAGACGTTTTCTCTAATTACATAAGGCTATTACCCTGCAGTTTTCATTTGTTCTCCCAACCCCCAATGAAGGACTATAGCTCTAATCTCTCCATTGTCTGATAAATGAGTTTGCTACATTATAACTATTATATTCATGTATTCTCTGTATTTTTCTGTCTACCCAGTCAGCTCTTCATACCTGGTATGTTCACCTGCTAGTAACCAAAGGGTTCCATGCAGTCCTACATCACAGACTCTGAAATGCTGATTTGGGGTCACCTGTTTATATGGAAAGCTGATTGGTTCTGATCAGGATAATGATTACCTTGGGTTCACACATTTAATTCACATGAAAATATCCACCGGCCTACCGAGGAGACCTCTGGTAGACAAAAAGTATCTGCTTAGAGAAGACTTTTCCAAAATCAGGATATAAACATTTTGTAACATACCAGTCAAAGTATCACAACAAAGAAGAGAATATCCTCACAGAAAAAATGAATAAAAATGGGAATCTGATGAAATTATTATAACTTAAGTACTAGGGGCAAAAAGAAATCTTTTCCAAATGTAGCTTTTGTGAGTTTTTTCCTTATTAATCTGAAATTTCTCCTCATAAGCTGTAAGGCCTCCAGGATGTAAATTTTGCACATAGGTAGTGTGTCATATGATAGAAAGGACAGAGATTTACAAGTTAGGGCACCCTCATTCCTTCATCTGTAAAACAGGGCAATAATGTCAATTTACTGATTGAATGAGATCCCTATAAATCTTATTTGCTTCTCTAAGAAGAGCTATTTTTAAGAGCCTAAGGTTGTTTACTTTTCCCAATTCTTCTCTCTGCATATAGTTCACCACCTTATTTTCTAAAGCAGAACTGCAGAGATTTAATTTACTCCTCTAATTATTATTTGGGGGAACAGGCTATAAAAGTACAGTCTCTCAAGGAGACAAAATTAGGACACTGATTACAGCAGTGCTCAGTTACACCACTTAAGTATACCCACATGAAAATAAAAGGTTGATATTCTACTAACTGCTAATTAGTACATAGCTAATATCTTCAGAATTTGAGTAATTCAGCTGAAGTACTTTCCAAAGTATGCATCCAAATGAACTAGAACTTTTTAAAACTCAGATTCCTAACAGGCTAAATCCTTCTTTTATTCTATGTATTTCACTCACATTTAATATGATACCCATTTACCCTACTGTGGTTTCTTCTTGTTTTCTTTGGCTCACGCATGCATGTGAGAGTTGGACAATAAAGAAGGCTGAGCACTGAAGAATTGATGTTTTTCAATTGTGGTGCTGGAGAAAACTTTTGAGAGTCCCCTGGACAGCAAGGAGATCAAACCAGTCAATCCTAAAGGAAATCAACAATGAATATTCCTTGGAAGGACTGATGCTGAAGCTGGAGCTTCAATACTTAGACCACCTGATGTGAACAGCTGACTCACTGGAAAAGACCCTGATGTTGCAAAAAATTGAAGGCAAAAGGAGAATGGGGCAGTAGACAATGAGATGGTTAGAGAGCATCACCAACTCAATGGACATGAATTTGAACAAACTCCAGGAAATAGTGGAAGACACAGGAGTCTGGCATGCTGCAGTTCATGGGGTCACAAAGAGTCAGACACAACTTATCAACTGAAAAAAAAAATGGTTTTCATCATTTCATTAATTTTTAGATGAAGTGATCACTTACTTCTGTGGAAGTTTTGCCATGAGTTTGGAAGATGCATTAAGAGATAAAAGCTAGGATCAGAGATGAAGCTAATAATCCTAAACATTTTTTTCACCATTGCTCAAATTTATTTTTAAAGATTATAATACTCAAACTTCATTCATTCACTCTGCAAATATTTATTTAGTATCCATAGTACATCTGGTCCTGTAAGTTCACAAAAGAATACATAGAATAAGAATTCTATAAAAATGAAAAAGATAAAGAAGAAAAGCTTTTTAAATTTATATTTTGATAGTAATCATAAGTTTTTTAAACTAGTGTTTAAACTTAAGTTTTTAAAGCTTATGAATTTATTTTAAAAGTTTGACTTCCATAAAATGAAAGTAAACATTTAATGAGACATGTCTAGGTTGTAATTATTTCTGCTATTCTTTCAGATGAAGAATATTTTTTTTTTCTGGAAAATTAACCAAAGGAGTATCTACAACTAACTTAACTTCCACTAAATAAAATGAAATATAAATATATGTAAGTCCACATATACAGAGCTGTATGTACTAAATCATTAAGAAAATCTTAGAAATAACATCAAATCATTACCTCACAAATAAAATTTTGATTCATTGAAAAAAAAAAAATCTACAACGAATGTTCTCACTGGCTGTACCTGCATGACTTGCTGTTTGGTCAAACATTATTCTGGATGTTTCTGTGAAGGTGTTTTTGTTTTGTTTTGTTTTGAAGGTGTTTTTGGATCAGAATAACACTTAGATCAATGGGCTAAGAATACAGCAGACTACCCTCCATAATGTAGGTGGGTCTCACCCAATCAGCTGAAGGAAGGCCTTAATAGAACAAAGACTGACCACCCCAGAATAAGAAGAAATTCTGGCAGCAGAATTTGAGTGAGTCGTAGACTCAGACTGCAACTCTCTCCTGAGTCTCCTGTCTATTCATCTACCCCATCATATTTTAGACTTGTCACACCTTCACAATCATGTGAGCCAATTCCATAAGATAAGTATCTCTCCCTCTCTATGTGTACACACACACACACACATCTTATTGGCTCTGTTTCTCTGAAGAACTCTAACATGTTCACTTTCCAATATATATTCTCATATAGGTTTCACAAAAGTTAGGAGGGCTTAATGCTGTCTTTGGCCCTAGAAAGAAAGTGTAAATCCATTTTGAACACGTGTTCTACTGAAAATTGTACCCCAAATTAATATATTGTTTGTAAACCTTTGTGTATTTATCTTAAAAATGAAGAGTTAGCAATGCTAGGCTTAAATATAGAATGATGATACAAGATAAAAGTGAATATTTACTTATAAGATGTGAGAATAAACCTAATTTTATCTCTGATAAATTAAAAATGCTCTCAAGAAAAAATGTTGTAAATTTCTTCTAAATTTATAAATCAGCAGTTGTAAGTATTCTCATTAAAAATGGCATCATTAGCTCAAAGAAAAATTTTCAAGTAGATCTCTTAAATACAATAGAAAAATCAGAGGGTTCTAGGTCAATGGTATCTCAGAAATCTATCTTTTCAGTTGCTTTTCAAACCCATCCACAAACACCAGCAATGGAGCTTACAATGAAAACACAGGGAATCCTAGAGCACTGAGGAGCTTATTTATGAACACAGAGACTTAAGAGAAACAATATATATTTTTCAGAGAAGGCATGATAATTAAAACTACTGATAAATTAAAGACTAGTCAATTAGGATAATACATTTGTACCATATTTTTAAATTAATTTAGAACAGCAAGGTGTTTTTGTGTGAAGAATCTCTAATCATGTTTGTATAAGATATATTTCAATGTCAAAATCATCATATGCCACATATATGACATTCACCATTTTGATTACATATCAATTTAAAATAATATATTGATTTTTTTACCTATCAGAAAAAAAGGACTTAATGACTTAGTGCGATAATTTATTTTAAGTCACCCAACTTTATGAGACATATTCACAACCCACTTCTAAAGAATCAAACATAAGACAAAAATGAAGTCATAATGAATACAAAAGATATATCGAATGAAGATTCATAAGTAATTTCAGAAACCTTTACCACTGCCATTTTGGTGCACAAACATGCCACTTAAGAAGTAAAAGACCAAAAGTATTCAGTTATGAAAGACTTGTGGTCATACCATTGAGCTGAGCTAAGTCTTAAGTTCTAGCCCTATAAATAAAAAGGATGTGGTAAGGTCGACAGAACTATTTGGAATCTAAATCAATTAGTAAAACAGTTAATCATCCAATGTTTCATTAATGGTTCATGAATCAATCAGCCTAAGTAATTCTAGTGACTTAAATGACCACAAAGTTCTTTGTTTTAATAATACATGTCAGCAAGAAAATAGGCTTTTGTGACCTTGGGAAGGTAACTCAATCTTTTGAATCATAAAATGGGAACAAAGAAAACTGGTCCCACAAAAGGTAAATGGAAATGAGTGTCCAAAATATACCTAATTTAAAATGCTCCTTCATAATATACAATTTGACACATTAAGGTTGTTTCTTGGCCTACACCAACAATGTTTTCCTGGTGTGAATGAAATGAAATCTTGGTTACTTACAGAAATATCGCATAGCAAGGATTCTTATAAGCCCTTGACCATTTAGCAGTTAAAATATTTAATTAATTCATTGATTTGATATAGACTTTATGTAGAGTAATTCTACATGAGTATGTATGATAATGAAAATTAAAATCTTCAAATTTCAAATGGCATGTTTACTATTCGGGTGGAAATATCCATTTAATGAATTTCTTTCTGATGTATTATGTTCCTTAACGAAGAAGTATTATAAAATTACTTTTCAGAAAAGTAAAAGAAGAGATAAGATTTACCAGCCATGTAAAATATGTATACTTAGGTAAAGAAATCAAATCTCTGGTGCATTTGACACAACTTTGATAATAATTAACTCTAAGTACCAAATGGAAGGATTCTACAGCACATTTACCAGGAATCTCTTGACCTTGTAAGTCTTGTAATACAAAGTAGCTTGTTCTCAATGGCTCAGTAAAGGGATCCTAGGCTTCAAGATGTAGATCAACTGCAGAAGCACCTGTGAAGCACTATGAATTACTTTGTAAACCACCACCACATTAGCTTAGATATGGTGATTCACAAAGAAATCCACAGCACTTCACAGTTTGGGTACAGCTTGGTACCTATGAACCAATAAAAACAGCACCTGTATACCACCAACAACTGGGGGAGCAGTTTCAACTACTTTTACACCCTTTAAGAAGACATTAAAATAGAAGTGTAACAGATGAGCTTTATAGAGTAATATTCACAATCAGTTGAAGTGTATGCCCAGTTTTGCATCATCCTTTTTTATTTAGAGAAATATAAGAAACATCAATCATTTAAATAAACAGCTTAAAAAAATGTATACCTTCTGTATCATATAACAACTAATTTTCATTTAAAAGAATTTCTAATGCAACAGCTAGCATGACACTATGCAGAAAGATAAACAGATCTACTCATAGAAATAAAATGCATGGTTATTAATATACTTGCAGAAATAGGGAGTAAAATAAATAATAAAAGTATATGTGATTCTTACATATTGCAGTATATAAGTGTTGCTGTTGGGATAGCTTGCTCTAAAAATATCCTTAGTTACTTGGCTTCACAGTTTATCATCACACAATCTTATATTTTATAAAAGTCATTAAGTGAATTTAGCTGTGTTCTTCTAAGTATAATAATACACATATTAAAAATGTTCAAATGAACATATTTTCATGTGACTTATTGAAAATCAGGAATGTTTAGAAAACCAAATGCTACGTTATACACATTAGATCCAACTCTAGAATAAAACTACATCAATAAAAAATGGAGAAACTATTCAATAGAATTACTATTTTTAGTAAAATCACTAAAATCAACTACCCTTTATCTATGATTGGCCCAATGATAATATGTATTTTTTAAAAACAGGAAGAAACAAAGATTTCAATTAGAATTAATGAAAATAAAAGTATCTATAAATCTCACTGGCCCAAGAAACAGTATCAGTCAGGTAATACACAGCTATGAAAATGTCAACATTTTTCAAAGTTCACCATCAAATGGTAATATGAATCAAGTTTATGTTACAGAGAAACTTACGCATGTACAGTCCCAAGCAGTTTATCACTGTCAGCACTGGTCACTGCTTAGCTCTCCCCTACTCATCTCCTCCAGGCCCCACATACAACAACTAGGTCAAACTTACCAAATATTGAACAATGGAAAGTAATTAAATGCAAAGAAAAATTGTAAAAATAATTATATACTCAAAGATATTTATTATATACCAATCACATGCCCGATACAGTTCTGGTGAGAGTCTGGGACTATAAAAGCAAACTCAACATAGTCCCAGCCTTCCAGGAACACAGAGAAGAAAACAAACAGCTGAAATAAGAGTTTATGTGTGCAATGAGAAAGTTCCACATAGGATTAACAGAGACCACATGGATTGGCCACTTAATCCAGCTGAAAGAGGGTTACAGACAGCTTCTCTGAGGAAGTACATGTAAAGGGAACTGGAGGAGTACCAGAGGTTAGCAGTGAGAAGGGTGGGATAATCTAGTCTAGGTGGAAGAGAAAATTTACCCATGATATGCGACAGATGGAATATCTCATGTATATGCAATAGCTGATATGAGAAGTCTGCACTATACTTAGAAGTTCCGTGAAACAAGTGAGCATCAGTACATGGTGAGAAGAATGGACAGTTGAATCAGAAGCAAGAGAACTACAGTGGAATGAGACAGCCTTAATGAAATAAGGACAGGATAAAAGAGCAGTTGTGGAAAAGCTCTCCAAATTTTAAAGATATTTGGCAAAACTAATACAATTATGTAAAGTTAAAAAATAAAAAAATAAAAAAAAATCATACTCAGTCCCAAACTGGCCCAGTAAAGCCCCTCAAAGCATCAGGCCAATTTTCTTTTTGTTGTTCAATCCTACCGGTTAGGTTGAGGAGATATACTCAGAGATTAATATGGGTTTGGAAACAAACCACTAATTGCAGAGGTCTAAACGACTGTCAATAACCACCCCACTTGTAATGTGAAACCAGATGATCAAATAATGTTAGAGAAATAATTTAGGATGGATTTAACAATCTGTCATCCCTTTTGTTGCCTTTCTTTCTCTAAATAAGACAAGTATGTTCACCTTACCTGGCAGTATATACTAGCTGGACACTTTGCTTTGCTTTACTTTCAAATTTGAATGCAAGAAAACTTGAAGCATGCCCCTCTTTAAATTGCATTCAGCTACTTAAAAAGGAATTCTTCTACATTTTTCTTTCAAAGAGGCTCTCAATTTTATATAAGATGATAACTGATACGTTCTGAGAATGAAATGTTCTGGATGAAGTAGTTTTCTGGCACACTGATTAATTAGAAAACATCATTTTTTCCAACTATTGCACTATTTGACTTAAAAAATAGGTGAAGTACATTGTTTCTCAATGAATGAGCATACCACAGTGTTTTACTGTTTTTTTGTAAGGTTATTCAGAACCCCTGTGACACTTTCAAAATTTTCTTCAATACTCACAATGCACCAGTTATTCATCCAATGCTTAAATGTTGAGGAGAAATAAAAGTCCATAAGCCAAGGGATTCAGGGTACCATGGAGTAAGTATACAAAGGGACTTCACATTTGCAGTTAGGAACTGCATCATAAAACATTTGGGAAAATGTTATGAAAGGAATATCTCCAAGGTACTAAGTTTGCAGAGAGGAGTGAAGCAAATATTCAAGTCATCCAAGGCAGAGGGGGAAGAGTGGTATGGATTTGGCTGGAGAAGGGGATGATGGGATGAGACAGTTGGATGGCATCACCGACTAGACGGACATGAGTTTGAGTAAGTTCCAGGGGTTGGTGATGGACAAGGCTATGGTTTTTCCAGTGGTCATGTATGGATGTGAGAGTTGGAATGTGAAGAAAAGTGAGTGGTGAAGAATTGATGCTTTTGAACTGTGGTGTTGGAGAAGACTCTTGAGAGTCCCTTGGACTGCAAGGAGATCCAACCAGTCCATCCTAAAGGAGATCAGTCCTGGGTGTTCTTTGGAAGGACTGATACTGAGGCTGAAACTCCAATACTTTGGCCACTTCATGTGAAGAGTTGACTTTTGGAAAAGACCCTGATGCTGGGAGGGATTGGGGGCAGGAGGAGAAGGGGACGACAGAGGATCAGATGGCTGGATGGCATCACCAACTCGATGGACATGAGTTTGAGTAAACTCTGGGAGATGGTGATGGTCAGGGAGGCCTGGCATACTGCGGTTAACGCAGTCACAAAGAGTCGGACACGACTGAGCGACTGAACTGAACTGAACTGAGCATTCCTTTTAATTGGGCTTCAACTGGTTGATGGATTTATCAGAGGGCAAATGCCAGCTAGGTGTCTTAAAGCGAGTCCCCTAGTTCCAAGTCAAAAGTCTAAACAGAAATTAGTCTGTACGATAATTTACTTCCTAGATTCATCCTGATTTTCAGAGTCTTATAATTCACAGTTTTCAACCCACACAAGCAAGAAATGGAAAGAAAAGAAACCGAAGGAAAGGTAGGGCTAACTTCACTATGCAGACCATAATATCAACTCTATTTAAAATAACTACTGCTGCTGATAGGAAGTGAAAGAACTGCAGAACTGACAGAGGATCTGCAGTTAAGGAGTATATCATACCATTAATATGACACTTCCCGCTGGTAAATGGAGTGGGAAGCATAGCTCAGAAGGAAACTTGCATCCTTTCCTGGTGATGAAAGCTAAAAAGAATGGAAATAATATAGCGAGCAAAATAATACACAACAAAAATAGAACAGCAAATGAAAAATGCAGGCACAGTAAATATAATCCTCCTGTTGGTTGGGGGATTTATCTCCTTTCTCTCAAAAACTCTTTCTCTTGCCCCTAAATATTTAAAATAAAAGTGCAAATGAGGGATTTAAAAAAAGTGCCTGCTGTAGAAAATAATAACGTATTCACAGAAAAGTCACTAAGGAATAACACTGCATGTGGATGGTGGCAATGAAAGAACACATATTTTAGTGATATTTCAAGGCATTAAAGTTATAAGTTATTAATTTATATAATCAAAAAATGCAGTTGTTAACAATACCTAAGCTAAATATCTGGCATAATCTATGTCGTTCAATTCAGAAAGAAGCAAACCTACAAAAACTTATCCTTATGTATCAATGTAAGGCTGTAAATTGTAAGGACTTATAAAATAATTGGGATTTACATTATTTGAAAAAAAAACAATAGTAAGTGCTTTCATTTAACAAGCTCTCACAAAGCACTGAACATTAGCTCGTTCATCTCTGATAATAACAGAGAAGGTGGAATCCTCATCTTAAAGATGGGAAAACTGAGGCTCAGAAAGACTAATTTGTCCAAAGTTAAGAAGACTCTTGAGAGTCCCTTGGACTTCAAGGAGATCAAACCAGTCTATCCTAAAGGAAATCAGTCCTGAATATTCATTGGAAGGACTTATGCTGAAGCCTCAATACTTTGGCCACCTGATGCGAAGAACTGATTCATTTGAAAAGACCCTGATGCTGGGAAAGATTGAAGGTGAGAACAGAAGGGGATGACAGAGAATGAGATGGTTGGATGGCATCACAGACTCAATGGACATGAGTTTGAGTAAACTCCGGGAATTGTAATGGACAGGGAGGCCTGGTATGCTGCAGTCCATGGGGTTGCAAAGAGTCAGACACGACTGAGCAACTGAACTGAACTGAAGAAATATTTAAATAATAGGGCCAGATCTGTCTAAAACTTTTTGCTTTTCCTTGCCCTGCAGTTCTGCAGCATGCAATTTTATCTGCAGCATTTGAGAAATCCACTGAGAAAAGAAAATTAAGTGAAAGTATAAAGTGTAAGTTAAAAATCATACTAAATACTCTGCAGAATCAAATAAATATATGCACGAAGCCTATAGTGAAACAATTTGACTAAAAATAATAAAAGTTAATTTGCAATATTCAAATTAAAACTTTGCAAGGGGAATATCTAGTTTAGTCAAGATAAAGCTTTCAGCATTTTAGACAAAATATCCATTTACATATGAATAGATAATACTCCATTTATCAAGCATTTTCTTTGATTCATTATAGATGATCCCTATAATACTGACAGAATATTTTTTAAAACTAGCTTGTGCTATTAAATTTGCTTATACTTAATAAATTTACTTATCTTTAGAACATACTTTGACTTACATGGCTTGAGTGGAGGAATTTCATGTGTGTAAATAAGCTCATATTAATGACATGTTATACTCTAGGAACTCTGTTCAACATTCAGTGGGTGCAGTTCACAGGCAAAGATCATTTCCTTAAGGTATAATATCTAGAGTCCAGTTTATGAAGTGGGCATCTACATTTACTCGTGAACACCCTAGAATAGGTATATGTGTATATAAAAATGTTCTTCCATTTTTTCCCCACTATTTCAAGACTGATACCCTTAGAAAGTGGCACTGTGGATAATAATGTCAATCTGCCACCCTGGGGATAACTCATTCTACTTAAAAATTTTCCCCTACTTGGTTTTTTTGGAAGATCAATTCAATTTTTCATTTATTTGAAGAACAGTAATAAGTACCTCTTTGGTAAGTATACAAGATGATAGGAAACAAGCATTTAAAAACAGGTAAATTTTCAGTGCTTATTAATCCCTCATTAAGAAAATCTTGTATTTGGAAGAGCAGTCCAAGTGAATAACTGCAAACATATTTTGATTCCTATGGGTTGATTTTTTCCAAACCTTAAAGATTATATTTTTGCAATTGGACATTAATTGTGGCACTCTGATTTTGCAGAAGATGATAGGAAAAAAGTGGAATGTATCATTTAAGCCCTCAACTCACAGACTTTACAATGTTTGAGTGACTATGTGCTGCGCTTAGTCGCTCAGCTATGTTCGACTCTTTGCCACCCCATGCACTGTAGCCCACCAGGCTCCTCTGTCCACTGGGATTCTCCAGGCAAGAATACTGAAGTGGGTTGCCATGCCCTCCTCCAGGGGATCTTCCCAACTCAGGGATAGAACCCAGGTCTCCTGCATTGCAGGTAGATCCTTTACCACCTGAGCCACCACCGAGAAGTCCATAATATTGAGTGACTATATTATATAATAATATTTTATACTATTTTTTAACGGAATTTGACCCTATTTTGATGATATAACAAACCATGCCTATATTTAACTCAGGGATAATTGCTGAATATGAGATATGTATCAATATGAATGATGCACTTCTGGAAATACATGTTTATAACTATCAAGGATTAGGCAAAGTTAAAAGTATGGATTCAAACATATTTTAGATTTGACAAACATTTAATTATCTGTTCATTAAAGGGATTTTGAGCCTCTGCTGTATGGGAGAATGTATGCTAGACACTAAAGGATTGAAAAGGAAACAAGTCCCAGCTTTCAAAGAGCTCAGAGCCAATGGGCAGACCGACAAACTTGAAAACATATCTACTACAGCGATAACTGTCATGACAGACAAGCTCAGAATCTCACAGGAGGAGAGCCACCTACGCAGCAATAAAGAATCAGGAAGGACTTTTTCTGAAGAGATTAAGCCCAAGTTCTGTCAAATTGGGTGAAAAAGTCATTGATCCTGTGACTGAGGAGGATGGGTGGTAAGGAGAATAACCCAGGGATCAAACTTCCGTCTTTTATCTCCTGCACTGCAGGCAGATCCTTTACCCACTGAGCAACGAAGGAAGCCCATTCCAGGTGAAGGAACTTATATTTGCAAAATCTGGGAAACAAAGTGTCTATGGGGTATTTAAGAAAATACACATTAATTCTGTAAGGCAGAGAAGTAGCAGGCAGTAAGAAAGAACTCTCAAAGTTAGGCAGATCTCCAATGATTTGAATGGTGTGCTTGGCAGAACTTAGTGAAAGTGATCAAATTCTGGCCAGTCCCTGTCCTCAAGGAGCCATAGACTGATGACTGGTGATTTTGGATAAATTGGAAACAAATATTCATCCGTAAAAATGATTAAATTAAGTGTAATTTTACTATTATATAAATACTAAAAATGATTAAATTAAGTGTAATTTTACTATTATATAAATACTAAAATAAGAGAGATAATAATGAGGGAAATCTTTGCTGCTCTATCAGTGCAAGCATGCATGCATGCTCAGTTGCTTCAGTCATGTCTGACTCTTTGCAGTCCTATGGAGTGTAGCCTCTCAGGCTCCTCTGTCCATGGGGATTCTCTAGGCGAGAATAATGCAGTGGGTTGTCATGCCCTCCCCTAGGGAATCTTCCTGACCCAGGAACTGAACCTGTGTCTCTCATGTCTAATGCACTGCAGGCAGGTTCTTTACCACCAGCACCACCTGGGAAGCCCACTCCATCAGTACACACTCTAAAACAAACCATGTAAAAATATGACCAAAACGGTCAACAAATTAAAACAAAACTAAATTCTAGAAAAATATGTGTAATATAAACTCATTGCAAATATATATGCTTATGGAAAACTCTGGAAGACATATGCCAACTTGTTTAAAATATTTGTATCTGGGTAACAGAAATGAACTGAACTGAACTGAACAGAAATGAGAAGTGAGAAGGGAGAGCAGAGGTGGAAGAAAACATAGCAGTCTACTTCATATACTTGTTATTATTTGAGGCATGTAATAATCCACTCAGCATTAAAAATACCAAAAAAGCAAATATTTTGTAATATTTCATAACTCTAGAGGATCTTTCCAACCCAGGGAATAAACCTGAATTTCTTGCATCTCCTGCATTGGCGGGCAGATTCTTTACCACTTGTGCCACCTGGAGAGCCCATTTTGTAATAATCAGTACATTACTGCATATTTGTTATATTACATATATATTTATATTTATAATATGATTTTATATATTATAATAATATAAATATTATATTACTTGCTACAACAATAATATATTAATCTCAGGAACATTGTCAACTAAACACTCAATGTAACCAAATGATGCCCATATTTACATCTACAAACTCCTGAGACTTTTATCTTTGTAGCACATAAGATGATGGAGTAGGACAAATTCTTTAAAATCCTACATAAGGAGCAAAATGAGCATGAGAGACTATAAGATCTAAGTTCAAATTCCAATTCTGACTGCTAAACTGTGAGGATGTTATTTCTATAAGCCTTACTTTATTGCACATAAAACATTTATAAGAGTACTTATTTCCTAAGATTTTGAAAATGCTTGCTTTGCAGCAGGTGCTTAATAATTTCTAGTTTCTTTGTCTTCTTCTACTCTAAGAAACCTTGCCCTATTTGGAGATGAATGATTACATGTGCACCAAGATGTCTTTTACTGGACGGGAGTTCCACACTGTAGTCAACAATGTGGTGATTTTTTCTCAATTTATAATGTAATACTGCCTTTACCCTCTAACTTCAAAATCATCATAATTTTATGCTTTTACTCATAAAATTGTAGAGCCATAGAGCTGGAAAAGAAAAGTTAAAAACTCACTTAGCTCAGGTTTCATACTTGCAGGCAAAATGATGGACATCATAAAATACGTACGGTGTTTTAATCATTTTCCCCAAAAAGAGATTCTAACATTTGTTTGAATGACTGATGCATTAAATGCTTAATAAGTCTTTTCTTTAAATAACATATTAAAGGAAATAGATGTGTAGAGGAGAAGCAAATTTCTTTTCTTTGGAATTAAACCATCTGCCCTTGCTTATTATATCAAAAATAGTGGAAGAAATGACATTTAATGTCAGGAAAGAAAAGATATACAAGTAGGAAACAATGAAACTGTGATAGGAGGGCAAAATTAAATGATGCTATCTTTTGAGAAACAAGTGAAAATGGGCTACAATTCTAGATTTGATGGCAAATTCATGACAGTGTTCACGCTGTTAACAATTCCTAAATCAGCTATTTGACTGGGTGTTCAAGACAAAAAGATTTCATCACAGTCGGATATACAGTTACCAGGGGCTGGCCCACAGTAAATAAACAATAAATGTATTCTGGCAGGTGGCCATGACTGTATTGTTTAGAGTAAATAGATACTATATTCTAGATACTATAAAAATTCTTAGAAAAATGAAGAAGAGTTTAATGATTGACACTGCGTAGCATAAAGATGACTTCCCTGGTGGCTCAGACGGTAAAAGCATCTGCCTACAATGCGGGGAGACACAGGCATTTACAATTTTACTACCAGGGTGGTGCACACCTAAGTTTTCCACTTGGTAAAACCTATGCAAAATCAGGCAGGTATGTACCAAGATGTAGAAATAGGACAATTAGATTAATAGGAAATAATGCTGAGTAATAACAACATTTTAATTGAAAATTAAGTGATATCATTCCACTTGAGGCTTAGGATTCTATTAGCAATAATAAAAAATTAATTATGCATAATCCATATTTAACATCAAACTAAATAATATTTTTTTGAATTGTAACAATAGCAGATAAACATTTTCTCCTTTAAGTAAACTTTCTCCAAATTAATTTCAGTTATAAAGTGAGTGTCAAAGTTTTGACTAAACACTAGCCCTGTTGGAGAAGAAAATGGCAACTCACTCCAGTATTCTCACCTGAGAAATCCCATGGACAGAGGAGCCTGGCGGGCTGTAGTCATTGGAGTCGCAAAGAGTTGGAGATGACTGAGCAACTAACAATAACAGCAACTACAACCTATACTATAGGTGACTAAGATCTGTAACCCAAAAATGAGGCAGGAGTTGGAGCTGGTCACACTTCTCATAAATTCTACCTTCAGGTTACTCTGACCACAATTTACTGAGGAAGGAACCATTCTCCTTCTCTTTCGATGTTCTATTGATACAAGAATACTTGCTTTCATTTACTAATTATCAAATTTGTTAATTAGTGCCCTTCAATACCGAGAAGACAGGTGCTCTTCATAGACTACAAGTGATATAAATGCTTCATTAAAATTCCGTGATGAAAACTAAACCAACAACAACAAAAAGACTAGAGTAAAAATGAGTATCTGTGCTTGACAAATAATAACTGATACTAATTGAAAATAATAATATTTTAGAAATCTATAAATAAATAATATGAACCAAATAACTAAATCTAATGTGATGGCTGAGAATGACAACTGAGACAAAAATGTTTGATTTACACAATTAAAAACATTAATGTTTTCACCTGATGAACCTGTAACATGAAGATGTTGGGAATATTTTGGGGGGAAGTACTTAAAATTATGACTATCTAGCCATTATTGAATTTTTTCTTTTGTCATCAAACCAAGGAGCTATCACTATTTAATTTTAAAAGTCAACATTTGAACCAGCTCATGGAAAACCAATGCTGGCAGGTAAGACAGTTTGAGAAACTGATTCCTATAGTCATAAGGTCTACTTAACTGATTTGTCTATTTCTTACTGGGTAACTTATTATTAGGTTTAGAAAAAGGAATTAAAAGTTAAAAATAGCAATAAGAGAAAACTATTTTCATATGTAAAATTAAAATTACTGACATTTATAAGGCATTGTTCTAAATATTTTATATGGACCATTTTATTATTTCAACAATGATAGCAAAAGGTACTGCAGGAGACCCCAGTTTGATTCCAGCATTGGGAAGATCACTGGTGAAGGGATAGGGATACCCACTCCAGTATTCCTGGACTTCCCTGGTGGCTCAGTTGATAAAGAATCTGCCTGCAGCGCAGGTGACCTGGGCTAAATCCCTGGACTGGGAACATCCCCTGGAAAAAGGCATGGCAACCCACTCCAATATTCTTGCCTGGAGAAATCCCCATGGACACAGCACAGCACAACAGAAGTACATGTTATTAAGAGGTAATTTATATTTGTATTTGTTGAACAAAATCTTACATACTTTATTTTATACACTATAAAACTGAGGCATAGTGAGATTAGTTTGCTAGCTAAAAATCCTTAAAAACCAGTGGTGGAATTAGGCTTTGGATATAGAATTTGGCTCAAAAGCAGTGGTCTCCAACCTTTTTGGCACCAGGGACTCATTTTGCACAACCTAGATCTCTCGCAAGCAGAGTTCACTGCAGTGTTCACTTTCCAATGAGATCTAATGCTGCCACTGATCTGACAGGGGGCAGAGCTCAGCCAACAATGGCAGTGATGGCGAGTGGTTGGAAATATACATGAAGTTTCACTCATTCACCCTCCATTCACCTCCTGCTTTACAGCCTAGTTCCTAAAAGGCCATGGACCAGTACTGGGGATCAGGGGAACCCTGACTTCACTTTCACTTTCATGAATTGGAGAAGGAAATGGCAACCCACTCCAGTGTTCTTGCCTGGAGAATCCCAGGGACGGGGGAGCCTGGTGGGCTGCCGTCTATGGGGTCACAGAGAGTCAGACATGACTGAAGTGACTTAGCTTAGCTTATTATCTTGTTACATAATTAACTGAATAAATGATGAGTGAACAAATATCACATAAAGCTGTCATTTAAATTCCAAACTCTAGATCAGGGAATTGGTAATAAAGCCTTTAGGGCTTCTCTGATAGCTCAGTTGGTAATGAATCCATCTGCAATGCAGGAGATCCTGGTTTGATTCCTGGGTTGGGAAGATCCCCTGGAGAAGGGATAGGCTACCCACTCCAATATTCTTGGGCTTCCCTTATGGCTCAGCTCATAAAGAATCTGCCTGCAATGCGGGAGACCTGAGTTCAACCCCTGGGTTGGGAAGATCCCCTGGAGAAGGGGCCGTCTACCCACTCCAGTATTCTGGCCTGGAGAATTCCATGGACTGTAAAGTACATGGGGTCACAAAGAGTCGGACACAACTAAGCAACTTTCACTTTCATCAGTCTTTATGAAAATAAAACCTTAAAAGTCACGAAAGGATGATGGGATTATCTAAAATGCCAAGTCCACAGAATAGGAAGCAGTTTCATGTTGCAGAGAAGGTGAAACAATTGCACAACAGACATCTCTCTGTTTACCTATTTTCAACACTAACATTTTAACACATGTACTTGATCTCTTTTTCTTTTTCTAAATACTTGATGCAAGTCTGCATGTATAAAACATATGTGTATATATACTGTTCTAGAACCATTTGAAAGCAAGATAGAGAGAGCATAACACATCTTCCCAAACATTTTGACATTGATCTCCAAAGAAAATAGGACACTCACTTAGATTTTTAAAATATCACTACCTCAAGAAATAAAACAGTTCCAGTATCCAAAGAAAAATAACACTGTTATAATAACACTACCTAATATATAGCACATATTGAAAGTTACCAATTGTCTCATTGATGTTCATTATAGCTGTTTTTCTTTTCTTTTGTTGATCCTTTACCAACTGAGCTATGAGGAAGATTCAAAAAGAGCCATGCATTGCATTCACTCAGCATGATCTTGAGTGTCTATATTTTATTGAAGGGTTGCCCCCACACCCAGCCTCTTGCTACTTTTCACTTTAATGGCACTGAGGCTTTTAAAGAGTTGAGGCCAGTTGTTTCTTAAATGCCCAATAATATAGATTTGCCTGACTGATACCTCACTATTAGATTCAGGTTAATTTTTTAAAAAATATTTATTAATTTGTCTCTACTGGGTCTTGAATGGAGGATATGGGCTCAGTAGTTGTGGCATGCGGGCTTAACTGCCTTGCAGCACATGGGATCTTAGTTCCCTGACCAGGGACCAAACCCATGTCCCCTGCATTGGCAAATTCTTAACCACTGGTCCACCACAGAAATTTCCTCAGGTTCAATATTTTGGAAAAAAAAAAAAAAATCCTAGGAAACTATTGACTTAATTATAATATTAAAATTTTCTTGCATGAACATGTATGTTTTAAAATGCCCCCTGGCCTTTCTAATCAATCTTCATATTTTCTGGCCTTGATGCTCTGTCTATATTTATGGTCTTAATTTTATTTCATGTATTCTTAGAAAAGGTGTACACATTTCATGTAACAGAGAGGGTATTAACCAATCAAATGACTTAATCAATTAATAACCCCCTAGCTAACTTTCATAATTCATAGCCTCTCAGTGCCCCTCGAAATATCAATTAAAAAGAAAGTCTGCCAAGTAGATGCAACCCATTTACCCTTATTATTTTGTGCATAATTAATATTACTCTGAGTCTATGCACCAATACAGCAGTGGTCTGTAACATAGCCACTTTTCTCACTCAACAGTATCTGCAAAGTGATTCAATGTTTTCAAAATATTTTCATATAAATTATGTCATTTGTCCTTTAAGATAGATGCAAGAGTTAAGAATGAAATACAGTATTCTTCTTGTATAGGAGATTAAACCATGTCTGTGTTCTAAAACAACTTGTCCAATTTACTTTTGATTCTCTAACCTCAGTTTTCACATCAGTAACAGAGGATAACTGGGTATTGTTAACAGTACAGATGAAATTTACCTGCTTGACACCACCGGGTCCTACCCGGTTGCTTACTCAAGTGAGACCACCCAGCCACTGCCATTGATACCTCTCCTCAAACTACCAACTGTCTCAGTCTCCCTGAGGACTGGAGGTGGGTTTTCACTTGGCTTCCATCAAGTCTGCCCAGGCAGGAACTACAAAAGCTTCATCATCCAAGTTCTACCTGATCAGACTCACCATGGCTTAAGCTTCCCCAAAAGCTGCCCTCAGGGGAGAGCTAACACAACCTAGAGGTCAAGGAAATTAAAAAGAACAAAAAGCCTGAATTTTGGCCAGTATGCTATGCTAAGACGCTTCAGTCATGTCTGACTCTGTGCGACCCCATAGACGGCAGCCCACCAGGCTCCTCTGTCCCTGGGATTCTCCAGGCAAGAATACTGGAGTGGGTTGCCATTTCCTTCTCCAATGCATGAAAGTGAAAAGTGAAAGTGAAGTCACTCTGTCTTGCCCGACTCTCAGCAACCCCATGAACTGCAGCCCACCAGGGTCCTCCGGCCATGGGATTTTCCAGACAAGAGTACTGGAGTGGGGTGCCATTGCCTTCTCCGTTTGGCCAGTAGTAAGTGAGAAATAAGAAACCACAGATCAATTCCTCTTCTTTCCTTCCCTAATAGTCTGTTCTGCAGCATAGCAGATTCATACTGCCTCTCAGATATCCTATGAGATGAGCAAGTAGCCATGTCTCTTTACAGCATTGGCTATATCAAGCCACTGTATAGCTTGATCATACACCACCTTATATTTGCTTACCCCCATTCTCTGCTTCACTGCTCTTCTTCCCAAATCCTTGTTACTCTGGGACTCCACTCCAAATAAAGGCAACATTATACAGAAATATATAAATAGAAAAAAAAATCACTTGTCCAAAGCCATTTGAATAATAAGTTGTAACATCAAACTTAACCAAAAATATTAGGAATGATCACACAATGCTAGCTTTGTTGTTATTCTTCAACCACACCACATTATCCGTGAATAATATTAGTTAGAACTTTTCCCAAACAACACAACATAAAGTCAGGTGTATTAAAAAAGATCTTTCCTGGAGAATCTCAAACATAGTTAGTAATCTCCAAAGATATATCTTCCAATTATGACAGCAATTTGTGCCTTTCTGTCCCATCATTTTCACCTCATCTGTGTGTGCCAATTGATTGAAGGCATTTCTGCCTCATTAGTTTTTAATTGGCTCACATGGGCACTTTTGTAAATGAACACCCTGACCCCCAGTCCTCTCTGAAAAACTCCACATCCCCTGGTGCTAACAAGGTAAGCATGTGCAGAGATGGCTACCTTCAGTCTCACCATTGTGGACAGATCTGGGCAAGGCTTCCTGAAGAAAAACCAAGTGTTGAATTGCTGCCATGGCAACTGACTAGGGACTCCAAAAAAGAGAGGAGGAGCAGAAAGAAATGGCCTGAGAATCAGAAAACCAAACTATGTATAACCAATACCTCCTTTAACTTCTTTGAGCTACAGTTTCTTAATGTTCCTAATAAGTTATTTATCCAAATAAAATAAGGCCATTGAACTTAATTGGTTCTAAGATTTCTGCCAGCCACAAACTTCAATGAATCATTGGTTAAGCACCAGGGATAATGTAAAGAACTTCAAATTAAATTAAACTTTACTCTTGGAGGAATTTTCTATTTTAAATTTGTCAGTGGTCCACAAAAGGGCATCAATACTTTCCTAAGAAAGCATTTTACTTTTCAGAAATATAGAACAACACATATCTAACAGTCATTTTAATGAGTTTTTTAATTTACTAACTGGATGAGATTTTAACTATAAAATGCTAAAAGTACTGAAAACCTTTTTTTTTGTTCACATTAACTATCATCTTTTCATTTTCAGTGGGTTTTGAGACTTTAATTTTACCAATTGTACTTTGGGTTAATCTATCTGTATAGCACTTAACATCTGAAGAAGTATACCACTATATTAATGACTTTCACATGAATGATCATGATAATAGCAATATTAAAAGACTGCAGCCACTTTACGCACTATATATTCAATTCCCCAAACTGCCTGTTGCTTCTAATTTTCCTCCCTCACAGATGAAATTACTTTTTTTATATTCTTGGAAAAAGTTAACCAAGGGAAGAAGGAAACTTAAATTAATTTAGCTACTGGAATAGGTGTATTTGTCTGTCAGGGTATTCACAGTGAATGAAGAGGTGTGGAGAAACATGGCCTAGTATACAACTGGGGTCACACAGTCCTGGGTTTGGACCCAGCTCTGCCGTTTGCTTATCTGCAAAGCAGGGGTAAAAGATATATCGGGTTTAGGACAGTTCAGTTCAGTTCAGTCTCTCAGTCAGGGTTTAGGAAAAGTTCGAAAGTAATAATGTGAAGTATCTGGTTAAAACAGTGAGAACACTATAGGCATTGAATAAATTTTAATTTTAAACCCCAGTAATATTTTAACATTAAAATTCTATCAGCTTAGGGGGTAATAAACCTTCTATAAAACCAGGTTAGCAGATTTCAATATCAATACTCTAGAGAGCTTTCAGAAAATACTTCTGCTCCTCTAATCAATTAGTTTTCAACCTTTCCATCTTCTTTCATTGTCCTTCATCTCATGAAACAAATCCAAGACATATTCAGTAGCTCATGCCAGAAAGCTAGTTGTTTCATTGACATCCCATCCTCTCCGTCCTTTACCTCTGATATTCATCATCACGAAGTAAATTCATTTTTATTTGCAAAATATCTCTCTAATGTTCCATTATTTTTGATATTTCTGCTGCCATGACCCTCTTTTAAACTCATACATTAGTCATTAAAACTGATCCCTATGACCACACATAGCTCCTACTGATTTGTTATATATACAACAGTCATCTTTTTTATTAATAAAACACAATGTGTTCAACATCTTCCCCTTATATTTAAATATATCAAAAGCATTCTGACTGTTAGAATAATAACATAGCCCACAAGATGCTACATCATCCAGAACAATTATCTACCTGTTAAATTCAGCCTAACTTATGTTATCCTTTACTTTCCATGCTTTAATTCATATTGGTCATTCTCAGTCACATCCAACTCTTTTGCAACTCCATGAACTGAAGCCCACCAGGCTCCTCTGTCCATGGAATTTCCCAGGCAAGAATACTGGAGTGGGTTGCCATTTCCTACTCCAGAGTATCTTCTTTCCCTGGGATCAAAGCCTAGTCTCCTGCATCTCCTGCACTGGCAGACAGGTTCTTTATCACTGTGCCACCTGGGAAGTTTAATTCATATTATTCTTTAATTGCTGTTAAATGTCATTGTTTTTATTCTCTGGGCATTTTCATATACCATTCCTTCTGTCTAGAACATTCTTCTTCTAACTTTCCTTTGTTAATCTTTACTTGCCTATCAGATCCAGATAAATATGTTTCTAAAGGAAGCCCTTATGACCCCTCTCAACTCAGTACAGGTTAGGCCTCCCTCTTCTGAGCTCTCATGGCACTTTGCTTTTTACCTCCAGCATAAATTTTGATGATATGCCTGGGTAATTCATATATGTTTCAGTGTGAGTTAACTGCATTGACAAATCTAAAAGTTATTAGTTGTAAAATGTGAATTCCGTGAAGACAAACACAATGCCGGTTTTCCTCAACCGTATATTCTTAGTGAATATCACAGTCAGTACCTACCCAAGGCTGACACAGTAAGAATTAGTTGAACAAATACAAAAAGGAATCAAGGATTATTCTGTTATCATTATTTTTGCCTATGGCTTTTGTTTTGAACGTGTTTTTTTCATTCCTACAAACTCTCAGCATGCTTTATTTTTCTTCCAAAGATGGATTGTGTTCTCTATAATTCAAGCACTATACCCACATATTGCAGATCCTTGGTAACAGTGTCTGATTAACCAACTACATCACAGCTATTCCTACAGTTTAAGAAGCAAACTGCCTTTCTGATAAGCATAAAAAATCAGTATCAGAGTAAATGGATATAATTTTGGGTTTTGTTAATACATAGAGCTTTATTATATAATTTCTCTTAGGATTTTTGAAATGTTAAAAATAGTTATCCAAATTGAGCAAATAGTGTACTTCAAAGGAACAAAATAGATGCTCAATTATCTGCATTTCTCTCTCTGTGGATAATTCTTGAATTATAAGTCAAGTGAATTTAGAAGTTCAGAGATATGTAAGTCAGTGGTTCAGAATTCAGAATATGTTTTCCTAGGGAAAATGTATAAAGCAACACATATATTATCATTTAGGCCCACATGACCCTATTTAATTATATAGCTGAACTTTATTGTTATCAATCACAAATAAAAATCCATCTAATGAGAAAATATATTTTAAGTTACAACTGCATTAGGGGAGACTGTTATAAGACCTGCAGTGTTATGAAGCTGATTACAATACATATTTAAATGGGACTTTCTGGTTGTATAAGATTATGTTCCTTCTAAGGAGTAGAGGAGAACCCTAACTACCCAGCAAGTGGAGCTTCTAAATGGGATGCATGCAGGTTAGGTAACTGGGGTGCAATGGGAGCTCTTGAATCACTGTTTTTTTACCAGTACAGATAACTGAATTCCCCAAAGAATTCCCAATTCTGCATACACACTAGATCTTATTTCAGTGAGATTCCTACAAGCACCATTCAACCTGCTTATTAGCAGGTTGTTAATTCATGTTGGAGCAACAAGTAAGAGTGATTAGATTTGGACTCTTTTTTTTCTTTTTGATTTGTGGTTGGTAAAAATAGAAAGCTAAAAGTTTATTTTTTATATTTATTCAAATCAAAAGAATATCCTAGAGTTCCTTTAGGGCTTCCCTGGCAGCCGAGCTGGTAAGGAATCTGCCTGCAATGCAGGAGACCTGGGTTTAATTTCTGGGTCAGGAAGATCCCCTTGAGAAGCAAATGGCTACCCACTCCAGTATTCTTACCTGGATAGTTCCATGGACAGAGGAACCTCAAGGGCTACAGTCTGTGGGGTCACTGAGAGTTGTATACACTGAGTGACTAACACACACACATACACAAATTTAAATTTGCTAAATTTTTCATAGATTTACCAAATCAATGAGCTATGTTTCAACTGCAAATAAACCTAAAACTGGATTATTCTGCTAGAGTAACATGCTTTTAATTTACTAACATAGCCTTTAGCCAAACTCAGAAGTAAAATAAACAGTGGGGAAAGAGAACCAATTACAGGGAATAACAAGTCCTAATATAAACAATGGCATTTCTAGAATTTTTGAAAGAGTTGATTGGTTAATATTTATGATTAGGATGAAAATTGGAGACTGAAAGAAGTGAATTCAAGTTAAAATTACACTATGAGAAAAACTTAAGTTTTTGTGGGAGTTTTAAAACAGTGCAGTCCTCCTAGAAAGAACAATTAGAAGAGAATTAATTCATAGTAGGCAGGAGTGCCTGAGTTAATGGAGTTTAATTAAAAAGACAGGGCTTCTTCAGATTTGAAGACAATGACAAATGAAACCTTAATTAGATTCTAAGCTTCCAGGAACAAGTATGTGTCACGGGGTTTTTGCACAGAATATATCATATTTAGTCACACAATTTCTTGCATTGGCTATTTCCTTTTTTTAACCAAATTTAAGGAAGATATATACTGCTTGATTTTGGTTTTGACTAGTTGTACAGGAGAAGGTCTTTGATTTTCTCTCTACATAATGTCTCAAATTTACTCTGAGGCTAAAGTCACCTTTATTTATTTATTTTTTTATTTTATTGAAGTACAGTTGATTTATAATGTTGTATTAATTTCTGCTGCACAGCAAAATGATTGAGTAATATATACTTGTGTATGTGTGTGTGTGTGTGTGTGTGTGTGTATACACACACATATAGATAACTGAAGGACTTCCCAGCTAGTGCAGTTGGCAAACAACCCACCTGCCAATGCAGGACATGCAAGAGATGTGGGTTTGATCCCTGGGTCAGGAAGATTCTCTGGAGTAGGGAAGGGCAACCTGGAAAATCCCATGGACTGAGAAGTTCATGGGGCCACAAACAGTTGGACACAAGTGAGCAACTGAGCACACACACATATAACTGAAATTATATATATCCTTTTTTGTATTATTTTCCATTATGATTTATTACAGGATGCTGAATATAGTTCCCTGTGTTAATACATTAGGAACTTGTTGTTTATCCATCTTATATATAAGTTCATCTTTAAAGTTCAGAAGTGGTTCATTTGAGAAGATCTGGGTTCCTAAAGTTTTACTGTGGACCCTCTTTTAATGTAAATGTTTGATTCTCTCAGCTATGCTTGGTCATGCTGAAAGTTTTCACAAATAGTTTGTATTTTCAGGAAGAGATTTCTCCTCTCAATGCAAATATCTACTTTGGCAACTGAAATCTTACAGGAACAGAATCCCCTCTGCTGTTCCCAATATCCTTACATCAGATAATTTTCTTACCTAAATGAAAATTTTTTCCAGTATCATTATTGCCCTTCTAAAGCTTTTCATTATTAGAATTATTTTTTCATTTTTTACTTAAAGGTTGGTAAAGTGAAGTAGGTCTGAATGGAAAAGTGATGAAGAATCACAGCATCCCATATCAGTAGCACACTGTGACCTACTTGTTGGGGTGCCAGTAATCCCTGTAACCACTGGGGCTTTCAAAATTGATTATTTTAAAAGTCTTACTTAGTACGTGCAAGCATGCTATGTTGCTTCACTGAATCTTTGCATGCTAAGTTGCTTAACTGACTCTTGGCAACCCCATGGACTATGGGATTTCCCAGGCAAGAACACTGGAGTGTTTTGCCTTGCCCTTCTCCAGGGGATCTTCTTGACCCAGGGATCAAACTCGTGTCTCTGACATCTCCTGCATTGGCAGGTGGGTTCTTTTATCATTACTGCCACCTGGGAAGCCCATAATTAAATGGTACGGTCAATAAAAACAATATCAGAGTTAAGAAGAGCTCTCCTGAAGCTTCTGGGTGTGGGAGGCAGGGTAGAGGTTCTGGCGGGGAGGTGAAGGACAGGCAAAGAGCACACACTTAAATAGTATCATGAAAAAAAAAAAAAGATAACAGAACAACTTGCTTTGTTTCATATGAAGTAACATGGAAGCTATGTTAGGAGTTACTACTTGGATAAGTGAAATAAACTCAATATAATACTTTTAAATGGAATATTAAAAGAGAAAAAAAGGAGGGAAAAAATAGAAATAGAAGTCAGAGCTCCTTCATATTAAGGATGGAGATAAGAGAATATGCAGACTTTTAAAATGAAGACGATCTCTAGTATTTCAGACATTTAAGATTTGTTCACCAATGGGTTAGTCACATTGCATTAAGGTAATGGAGAGTTAGTCCCACTGCGTTAAGGTAATGGAGGTGGGCAGGGCAGGGGCAAGAGGAAAGCCTTCTGTATGATCTGCTGTGAGTGAGATCCACATACCATATAGTATTACAATAATAGTGCACGCTGTTTTACAGACACTCTCCTTGTCAATTTTTGTCCCCAAATTTGGCAGAACCACTGAAAATAGATGCTCAATTGATGTCTGTTGACTTGCACTGACATACAAGCTTCATAGTATTGATCTGTGTCTGGAAAAAGATGGCGAAAATTTGTTATCTCTAGTTATTAGGGGCAAGGGTCAGATGTGCTCCCTGGTTGAAGGCAATCATCTGTCATAACCTGTCAATGCCCTAAGAAAACTGTTAGCATTAGGACAAACTCTATGTCCAGAAAAGTGGTTCTCAACTACTATGTCCTGACGGTATCTGATATTACACTAGACTGACCAGTAAGTCATTACTAATATTAAAGAGTAGTATTGGTGGATGACTTGTTTAAGTGCATGTTCCAAGTCCGTGAGTCTGTTTCTGTTTTGTGAATAAGTTTATTTGTATTATATCTTTTTAGAATCTGCATATAAGCAATATCATATGATATTTCCCTCTGACTTCCATCACTCAGTATGACAGTATCTAGGTCCATCTGGTTACCAGGAAGGAAGTTTGGGGGAAAGGGATGGTTAAAGAGTTTGAGACTGCCATGTACACACTACTATATTTAAAATGGATAACCAACAAGGACCTACTGTATAGCACATGGAACTCTGCTCAATGTTATGTGGCAGCCTGGATGGGAGGGGAGTTTGGAGAAAAACGGACACACATATATCTATGGTTGAGCACCTGTGCTCTTCACTGGAAATTATCACAACATTATTAATCAGCTATACTCCAATATAAAACAAAAGCTTTAAAACATGCATGTTCAAGATGATACTTCTGTCACCTTGCTACTTTCTGATATAATAAGCTTTACAGAGTGCATGTTACAGCCAACCTATAAGCACGAGAATATGGCCCACAAATTATTTTATCTCAGTCACAGTCAGCAGTACTGTCTCACAGGGACAATCAGTTTTAGGAAAACATATTTGGGGGAAAAAGGCTGAGAACTGTAATGTCCAATCATGACAGTGTAAAAAGGAAACCTACTGACCAATGATTGACAGTACTTTTGTCCAAAAAATGTACTTTCAAAAGATTAAATATTTGTCCATATTTATGCCAGGATAATTAAAATCAACTGAAGAAATCCTACTGAAAGAAGCACCAAATCTGAACTTTTTAACTGGAAAAATAAAAGCCACATGCTGTTTTAGAAAGAAAACAGGAACCAAAAAGTAATCTGGGCTTCCATGTAAGGAATTTAGTTGAATCTTTAGAAAATAAAATTTTGAGGAATAAAGAAAGTCATTGGGATAAACTTTACTACTCATTATTAACTGAAATACAACCTTAGGTATCTACTTTTCACAATGAATTTGAAAGTTTTTAGACATAGCCATATTAGTTACAGTCTCTGCTGCTGCTAAGTCGCTTCAGTCGTGTCCGACTCTGTGCGACCCCATAGACGGCAGCCCACCAGGCTCCCCCATCCCTGGGATTCTCCAGGCAAGAACGCTGGAGTGGGTTGCCATTGCCTTCTCCAATGCATGAAAGTGAAAAGTGAAAGTGAAGTCGCTCAGTCGTGTCCTACTCTTTGCAACCCCATGGACTGCAGCCTACCAGGCTCCTCCATCCATGGGATTCTCCAGGCAAGAATACTGGAGTGGGGTGCCATTGCCTTCTCCGAATTACAGTCTCTACTGCTCCCTAATGTTGCATACATATGGTCAGTTTTATTGGTTTACATTGCCTTTCAAAACATTTAAGTCTGTCACCCTTCTTTAAAATATACCATAAATAAAACTATGTATACTTACGGAGAATGGAATGCAACCCACTTCAGTATTTTTACCTGGAGAATCCCACAGACAGAGAAACCTGGCGGGTTACACTTCACAGCATCACAAAGAGTTGGACATGACTGAAGCGCCTTAGCAACACACTCACTCAAACTATAAAAAAAGGATCACCTCTGTGTAGTTTTATGAAAGTCTGCTTCAACAAGTTTAAAAACAGATTCATGCTGTAAATATCAATGCCAAACACAGCCCACTAAACAATAGTGAAAATATAAATAAGTAATTATATAATTTGATACTACAAATGAATACAAACGAAGAAATACTTTCTCAGGAAAAAAAAAAGAAAACTGAAAACACTGCAAACATTTATAGATTTTAAAAAGTCGAATCAAATACAACCCAGAAAAGAGTCTAGGGAAATACTAATATAATACGTAAGCATGTAATTTTTCATTTTTTTTCCCTACAAGGTCCGTAAATTCTCACTCATCAAAGTACTGTCACTTGTTTCATTGAATACCTGAAGACTTGTAAAACCAGAAGGACATCATTTAAAATGGCTCTTACAAACCATCTGCTCAATTTACAAAGACATTATCGAGACTTACTCTAGAAGAGACCTTCCTTCCACCACACACCTCACCTGAGGGGCTGATCAAGGAAACCTACCTGTGTCCATGATGAGCTGATGAAACAACACTTGCCTCCGTGAACTACTTTACATTTCCAAGATTAAATTTTTTTGTGTAGAACTTAAATTTGTACTCAACCTGTGGAGGCGCTGAGGAGAGCAGGAAGCGCCAGTCAGAGCATACTGTCCATGGCAAAGCAGGAGAAATGAGTAGGAAGATTTGTGGGTGTTCCCGGGAACTCATCAGCCTCCTGTTCATGTTCAATAGGAGACTCACAAGTTCCTGCAAATGCACACAAACTCAGTAAGCAGGTACCCTTGGCAGAGAGGCAGATGCTGATACTTCCTCCACGTCAAGTGAATACAGTACCTTTCCCCCCTGGAGTATCCTCAACAGCTTGGGATTTGGTCCAAGCAATGTGGTGGGCATCACAGTCCACTGGCTGCTTTTATTCAACTATTCAACAAATATTAATTGAGCATCACCTATGTTAAGCACTGCTCTAGACTCCAGGCACATAGTAGTGAATTTTTTTTTGCTATTATGGAAATTCTTTTGAACATAGTCTAGTTCATTTTCAATCTGTTTGACTCAAGCTTTGGTCTCCAATGCCAAATGGCAAGTGGCAGCTTTTAAAATTTCCTTTGCCATAACTGTAGAATTTAGAGCTCATGGTACAATGGGAAGAAGCTATGAATGGAGACTAAGAGATCGGAATGCTAATTTACATGCAGCTAAAACCTAACAACTTCCATGGTCAAAACACAACCCTTTTTGACTTAAGTTTTCTTACTTGTCAAATGATTATTTGGACTATTTCACTTTTACTTCCAATCTAGATACAAATGTCTAATTATAAGGTAACTAGAAATAGAATAAGAGTATTTATACAGAAAATGCAATGCTACTGAAGTTGTGTTTTTCGAGGAAAGAGAAAAAAAATGGGTTCAGCAATCACTGTAAAGTTCAAATATATAATTGATTATTGGTATCTTTTTCCACGAGCTAACATCACTGCAGATGGTGATTGCAGCCATGAAATTAAAAGTCGCTTACTCCTTGGAAGGAAAGTTATGACCAACCTAGACAGCATATTAAAAAGCAGAGACATTACTTTATCAACAAAGGTCCATCTAGTCAAGGCTATGGTTTTTCCAGTGGTCATGTATGGATGTGAGAGTTGGACTACAAAGAAAGCTGAGTGCTGAAGAATTGATGCTTTTGAACTCTGGTGTTGGACAAAACTCTTGAAAGTCCTTTGGACTGCAAGAGATACAACCAGTCCATCCTAAAGGAGATCAGTCCTAGGTGTCCGTTGGAAGAACTGAGGTTGAAGCTGAAACTCCAATACTTTGGCCACCTGATGGGAAGAGCTGACTCATTGGAAAAGACCCTGATGCTGGGAGGGATTGAGGGCAGGAGGAGAAGGGGATGACAGAGGAAAAGATGGTTGGATGGCATCACCGACTCAATGGATACGGGTTTGGGTGGACTCCGGGAGTTGGTGATGGACAGGGAGGCCTGGCATGCTGCGGTTCGTGGGGTCACAAAGAGTGGGACATGTCTGAGTGACTGAACTGAACATAGAAATTATTTTCCTCATATGGAAATAAATTACTAATTTGTTTTTTCACTGGCTTCTAACATTGAAACTTTTTTCTGTGGGCTTTACTTTTCCTACAGGATCTTAGATACTAGCTCAAATCTTACAAGACAGGCTCAGTTCTTGACCAGAAAGATGAAGCAGATTATCCAGGTTAATATTTGCTCAAAACCAGATTTTAATCTTTGGAGATTTTCTGAACTTTAAGCTGAAGAAAATTTAGCCCTTGCTGGTTGATTTGAAATGGATAAATAAATATTCTAGTACCCTTCTCCCTATAAAAAAGCAAATGTATACGCAAATATGCCCCCACACACATGGAGAAACACATACATACACATACACACACACACATACACACACACACACACACACACACAGAGTCTCCAATGATCCTTCAAACTAAAAGTGCATTGCTGGTGAAAACTCAACCTGGGTACAGCACAGTAAACAGATTTTCTTTATTTTGCTATCTGTATGCCTTTAAAGAGTCAGTCTGTTAAATGCTTTATGGGGAGGTTTAATTAAAGGCTCCAATTAAAATTCCAAATTAAAATTCAAGAATACTTGAAATGGCTTATGCAAATAAGGGTAGATTACCTTCTTTATCTAAGCAATAGGCATCTACTAGGCAAAGGCACCATCTCATGTTTTCCTTTAGTTTTCACACCCACAAACTTATCAGCAGCTAACAAAGTCATCTGCAATGTTGATATTATATGACATTTTTATTTTAAACAAACAATAAATCATTAAAGTCAGAGAACATTTATTGAATTGTTTCAAAGTTTTAGATTAGCTCACCAAATGTGGTATTATTCCTTCTTTTGCATTAAAGCTTTAATTAATGACAATGTATAGGTTCATTGTGTCAAATGTACATCACAGATTCATATATGTAGAGATGAACAAGGAGCAAAATTATGATGATTAAACCCCTGTTTAATTTTACCCCATTAAACAGTGGTAAGTAGCATCAGTCAACAAATAGCAGGGAATGTTGTAGGAGTAGTGTACCAGGATATCTTACTATGTAAGGCTTTAGTGGTCTACAGTTAGAGACCTATATCTGAGTCCTTGAACCATCATGTACTACATGTCTGTGTGGGAATGATATTTGATATCTCTGAGCCTCAATTTATTCATCTCAAATGGAGATACTAATCAGATCAGATCAGATCAGTCACTCAGTTGTGTCCGACTCTTTGCAACCCCATGAATCGCAGCACACCAGGCCTCCCTGTCCATCACCAACTCCCGGAGTTCACTGAGACTCACGTCCATCGAGTCAGTGATGCCATCCAGCCATCTCATCCTCTGTCGTCCCCTTCTCCTCCTGCCCCCAATCCCTCCCAGCATCAGAGTCTTTTCCAATGAGTCAACTCTTCGCATGAGGTGGCCAAAGTACTGGAGTTTCAGCTTTAGCATCATTCCTTCCAAAGGAATCCCAGGGCTGAATTACCTATCTAATAGTGTGGTTTTCATTCTTATTATCATTATCATGATTGAAGGTAAGAAGTAGAAGGGAGAACGAATTGGATTCTACAGTTCTGCTATTGACTTAGACAGTAATGTGAAAATCTTGAAGCTAGAAAGGAACTGATAGAGAAGAAAAATCTCAAGAGTATCAATCAAATTAACACCTGACTCATTATACTCATAAAACTCTACTAATACCATTATTATTACAATGAACTCTTGTACCTTTGGGTTGAATATGGTTTTTATTCCCGAATAAAATTGTTTCCCAATTACTTGAAAAGTTATTTAAGATGATGAAAAATTACACACACTCCATGTATGTCGTATTAAAAGAAATCATTCATTGACATTATTACAGTTCTCTGACAATTAAACTTTCTGCTACTTATCAATAGTGAAAGAAATTATCTAGGGAATACTCATGCGCTTAATGAGGAAAATGATCAAAAAACAAAAGGGATATAAATATTTCTTAAGCAGAGAGCAACATATTCTAGAATGGTAATTTAGACTAAATGAAAGCTATAGTGAAAGTGTTAGTCACTCAGTCACGTCCAACTCTTTGAGACCCCATAGACTGTAGGCCACCAGATGTCTCTGTCCACGGGATTCTCCAGGCAAGAATACTGGAGTGTGTTGCCATTGTCCTCTCCAGGGGATCTTCCCCACCCAGGGATAGAACCCATATCTCCCACATTGCACACAGATTCTTTACCATCCAGGCCACCAAAGAAGCATATTTCATATTTCCTTTAGTTATGTGTGCTTTCTCTATAAATAAGCTATTCATACTTTTTGACAATTCTGCTATTATTCTATTTGGTTGCTCTTATGTTGATTTTCATGAGCTATTTATATCATTATCATGGTTAATAACAGTCTGTCACATGTTACAAATATTTGCTTCCAGTTTTATGCTTAAATTTATCTCTATTTTTGGTGCCTTTCACTATAGACATTTAAAATGTTTATATAATTAAATCTATCAATCAGTGCTTTTTTATGAATTTGAATTTCACTTCTTTGCTTAGTAGGAACTTTCTTACTCTAATATCAAAATAGACTACTGTACTTTCTTCTGTTATTTTTCACATTTAGATAATTTAACTTTTTACAGTGAGAAGTCATGGTATTTTTTTGGGGGGGGGTGGGCAACCAACAGCTAGCCATGTCAGCCTTTTATAGCATTTTATTTAGAAGTACATAATTTACTTATTGATGTGACAGCACAGCTTATAATATAATTTTAATATGCCTGTGTGTGTGTATATATATATATATATATATATACACATATATATACATATGAATCTCTTCCTTGATCTTCTATTTTGCTGAATTCATCTACTTTGATATTGCTGTGTCTTTGCCAAAGTCTTTTCCTCTCATAACTATATAGAATTATTTAGTTTGATAGGACAAATATCAGTAAGGAGGCAATTGCAGTAATTTGAGAAAAATCCTGATAGTTCAAAATGGTCTGAAAGAGAGGTGGAAATTTGATAGACATTATAAGGTAGTCAAAGCTGACAAAATTTGAGCCGTATTTGGCTGTGATAGGAGGGGGAGCCAAGGGTGACATCAGGTCTCGTACTTTATAATGGGGTGAATTTTGATGCTACTTATATCTGAGACAAAGAATGTTGAACAGTTTTAAGAATACAAATATTGACTTCAGTTGTTGACATGAAGGATTTGAGATGACTGCTGACCATCTACATTTAAACACGAGTTACTCAAGTATACTTATACCCATTTTAGGAAAGATCTAAACTAGAGATAAAGATTTGGACATTATCATCCTAAAGTATTAATGAAATGCTTAGTAATTTATGACATTAAGTGTTCAGGACAGAAAAAAGACAGCCCAGGAATGAATATTAACAGGCAACAACATTTAAGAAACCAAAGTGGCAAGGGGGAGAGGTAGAGGAAATGCAGAAGAGTGTCATCTGAAAGTCAAAAGAAGCAAGCATTTTATGTAACTCTTGATATTCATGCTAGCTGCTTATCAAATCAGTATAATTTATAGGTTTTTTCTTACATTCAGTTCCAAAGATGAAATTAAAGTTGAATTACTTGGAAATTGGTAGCCCTGTATCACGTATGACTTTATTTTAGTTCATGTTTTGCTGTTACTGTACTAAATGAGAATATTTTCCAAGAGCTATTGTGAATTTTATCGTATGTATCATTATTTCAGACCCAAGACAGATGTGACTATTTATGCATGAGATGTCAGCTAGAATATGAGCAAGAAATAACCGTAATGAGAATGTTGGCATACAATCATATAACAAGTTATTTATAAACCTGTATTGTTACTTCTGTGTACTAGTGAAAATTTAAGTCTCTGTACTCAAGTGTCATAAAAAAATAAGAATGAGGCAAAAAGTGAACTATAGAAACTTTAGCTATAAAGTCATGTGTTTTAGTAAAAAATACACAGGTGTGCTAATCAGAAAAACTTAGATCTGAATCCCAGCTAAACTTTTCTGAGGCTTAATTTACTCATATTTAAGATAATATCCATATATTATTAATATGATAATTATATAAAATAATTTAGGGATTTAGGCAGAACCATTACTTTCCCCTATCTCATAACTCTTTAAAAATATAAGTACATATTATTAAATCTACAACAATGTTCGCTTTTCTGTGACTTACTTAGAATATAAAAGGATTTCAGAAAGCAAAGATGGCTTTATAAATAAACTGAAAACTTCAAATCACTCATGTAAATGTCCATGACAAGGCTTTTGAATTCATTAGCAGCTTACAATCCAATTAATTTTTGAAGGTATTAGTGGGTGGTGAGGAGGTCCCAAAATAAAATGTTTTCATGGGCAAGAGGAAGACATAGGGAGGAAAGGGTGTTTCATCTTTTTATCTCAAAGATTTAACACATTAATATACAGTTTGGTCTATAACTAGTACTAAAGTGAAGTCACTCAGTCGTGTCTGACTCTTCGTGACCCCATGGACTGCAGCCTACCAGGCTCCTCCATCCATGGGATTTGCCAGGCAAGAGTACTGGAATGGGTTGCCATTTCCTTCTGCAGAAGATCTTCCTGACCAGCGATCAAATCCAGGTCTCCCACACTGTAGACAGACACTTTACTGTCTGAGCCACCAGGGAAGTCTAACTAGTACTAAAGTTTCAAGCATACTTACGCAACATGCAATGAAACTCATATCCATTAATAACTGGCCAGAATCTACATTAGAACATAGAAGCTAAAGGGGATTGGAGAGAGCAGATGTAAAGGTGGTTTTGGGTGTTGGAGGAATGTTCCACTAAAGCTATGACAGAGACAATGCTTGGCATACACCATATTTTGTTTTTGATATTTTTCCTTCCAATTCACAAAGAAATCTACACTTTCGAGTCTCTTTGCTGGGACCATATCATTTGTTCTGGCCATTGAAGGTTGGGTGGAAATGATATGCCCCATTTCTAGATGAAAAGTTCCTTTCTAATTCTCAGGGCTCACTCTCTACCTACTCAGCTGTATTTTTTTTTAACTGCTTATTATTATCATTTTTTCACAAAGATTTGACAATATTAGGGTCAATGGATTTGTCACAGTTTCTGCACAAGTGTTCAGCACAGAAAATAGAGTAAAGGCAGGTTGGCCCCAGTGTCAGGCTGCTACTTGAAGTTCCAGAGAGGAGAGGCACACAAAGGCAATGGTTAAATGGGGCAGGGTCGGGATGGACCAGTGACCGTGAAGGTTTTAGGACCCTTCTCAAGACCTGGCATGCCTTGTTCCCTAAGACAAAACCACCCCATGATGGCCATGGCAAGCTCTTGAACTTAAACATAGTCAGAGATGTTAAACAACTACAGGAAATAACAGAAAATACTGTATTTTCCTACATTTAAAGAGCTGGATGAGAGTGAATGTTCTGGACCCAGGCTAAATGGCTTTGAATTCTGGCTTTAGCACTTTCTGTTGCTGTTGTTTAGTCGCTAAGTCATGTCTGACTCTTGTGAACCGCATGGACTGTACCCTGCCAAGCTCCTCTGTCCACAGGATTTCCCAGGCAAGAATACTGGAGTGGGTTGACATCTCTTTCTCCAGGGGATTTTCCCAACCCAGGGCTCAAACTCGTGTCTCCTGCATTGGCAGGTGGGTTCTTTACCTCTGAGCCACCAGGGAAGCCCTAGCACTTTCTACTGGCTATAATAACCTTCTATACCTTCCTTCTTTTTCTGTAAAATAGGAATAATAATTCTCTCTCACTACAGGGTTTATGAGGATTAATTTAGATATTATGTATAAAGTTCTCAGGATAATGTCAGAAAATAATAAACACTCAAAATGCTATTTTCATAACTATTTCCCATGCAAGCATTTTTCTATACTTTCTCCTATGATTGTCAACTCTATCTATCTATCTATCTTTATCTATAGTTGCCGTTCCCATAAATGAGGGAACTTTTTTGGAATTCGATTTTGTTTCACTAAAAAATAAAATTTTCTAATAATTAAATTCAATGTTAGAAAGTACTATCTTTCCAAGAAATTAGGTCCTCAACATTAGAAATATTTGGAAGAGAAAAAAGTGAATGTCAATAATAGTAAAGGAAAAATGTTTCCATAGGTGGGATGGTAAAAAAATGACCTCCAAAAATCTACATTTCTAATGTATGTATTTTTGTATTTTTGCACAGCCCTAAAGTATGACTTTTTAAATTACCTTTCATGGGAACATAGTTATCTTGAAATGATTGAGAAACTGCTTTCAACAATTTTTAAATAACTCATTAAGCTTGACTGATGAAACAATAAGTCAAATCACTCCGTATGAGAAGGATGGCCTGTAAACCTTTCTGTAGCAGTTATCATCTAAGATAACCGGGACAAAATGTGGCTTCCAGATAAGACACACAACAACGTGAACAAGCACATGGGAAAGTCAGTACAATGATGAAGAGTACAAGGGGTTACACTGACTGATTCACTGACACTCAGAATTTCAATGTGACAGCTCATGCTAATGTCAAAGAACGAGAAAACCCATAAAATATCACTGCTCTATGTTCCCATATAGAGGTTCATGGTTAGGATTGAGGCTATCCTTCAGCCAGTCTTTATTTTCTCTAGATACTGGTTCAAAATATGAGTATTGACTAAATCATCACTAACAGAATCCTTTCTTTTTTACTTATATGTCAAAAAAGGCCAAGCTTGATATGGACAACATTTATAGGCAAAGGGTTGATTTTTCCAAATATTTACCTTTATTTTTTGACTTCCTGAAACACTACCAAATCCCAAAATTAATATGCAAATTTTGACTTTTAAATTTCATTATTGAAAACTTTTGTTAATGTAAATATAGCAGAAATTCTTACTTCCCAACTCTTCTCAGAACTAGTTACACTGGTGAAAATTATTAAGTGAAACAGGCTTAGGCACAAATTAAGTTTGCAACAAATGTTTACTGCATTCTACATGGTCAAATATTGGCAAATGCAGAAAGAGGGTTTAATCAGTACAATCCACATACAAAAGTAACCAACATAATAGGGTATCTAGCTGAGAATTTAGAAAATCATTGACAATGAAATCCTGCAACTTCTATTGTGGTGAGTCTATTAATTTTATTCCACTAAAAAATGATCATTACAAATGTGAAGGATGCAAAAGAGGTATAAAATAGATACGCACAAGGAAACAAGATATACATGAAAGATAAAACAATATAAGACATTTTCTAAAATAAAATTCTTTGATTTTCGGCTTCATGCCAGTTCTCTGGGCCTAATCAGTAGAAAAACTGATGTTTTATTTGTTTATTTTTACTTTAACCAGCCATTGTTAACTAATACATGCCTGAGCAATACTCACCTGAAGCAAATCTTCTGAGTGAAGACACAGAATGTGAACAGGCTAAGAAAGTGTGATGAGTACTATTGTAATCAGCAGACATCTTTTTTCATGACTTCCGCTTCTGGCGGAATTTCTAGTCCTCATGGAACTCTTGAGTTTCTGTTATTTCTGGATAATGGTAACCAGATCTATAAAGATATTATGGGTGAGTAGACAAAGCTATTTAGATAGTAGAAAGTAGGGTAGAGTCGGAGAAGGCAATGGCAACCCACTCCAGTACTCTTGCCTGGAAAATCCCATGGACGGGGGAGCCTGGTAGGCTGCAGTTCATGGGGTCGCAAAGAGTCGGGCAGGACTGAGCAACTTCACTTTCACTTTTCATGTTCATGCATTGGAGAAGGAAATGGCAACCCACTCCCGTATTCTTGCCTGGAGAATCCCAGGGGCTCCTCTGTCCCTGGGATTCTCCAGGCAAGAATACTGGAGTGGGCTGCTGTCTATGGGGTCGCACAAGAGTTAGACATGACTGAAGTGACTTAGCAGCACCAGCAGGGTAGAGTAGAAAGCAGGAGAGGATAGAAAAGTCTTTTTTTCCCCACAGGAGGGTAAGGAAACATCATGTAGGTTTGATCCCTCATGGGGAAGATCCCCTGGAGTAAGAAATGGCAACCCACTCCATTATTTTTGCCTGAGAAATCCCATGGACAGAGGAGCTGGTGGGCTACAGTCCAGGGGGTTACAAAGAGTCAGACATGACTGAGCATGCATGCACACCTGCAGAAGGAAACATCAAGAGAGTAGCAAGATGCTAGTGAGCAACAGAGGAAAGTAAGGTAAGTCTGGATAAAATGCTGTTATCATGAATGGCCTGGTAGGCAATGGGGAGAAAATAAAGACCTGAATGTTGGTTGGTGTGAGATGATAAGAACAGATTTTAATAAGATCACTCTGGAAAAAGTATAGAGGTGTTTGTGTGTCAGTCTGACATTTCAAATCAACTGATGTATGTATAACTTAAGTGAAGTTGTTTAATCCACATTTATGACAAAGACCAAAATAGGTATTTTTAAAGTTGTTTTGATATGAGAGTGAAGTGGAATATGGATGCCATTATCTCAGCTCCTGTCACTGATAAACTCAGCTGCTGAGAGGCCTCATTGGGGGCTTATGGAAAAGAACAGGCGAAGAAGCAATTATGTCATGAGGACATTTTGACTATAAATGCTGAAGATTTGTGAGGAATATCTGAGAGTTGGGTTTGGGAAAAGCTACCTTTTGCTGATCTACCTCTCAGAGGATCTTGGGACATAAGCTCTTACCCTAGTAAAGGGGCTCCTCTCTCTGGAGTGAGGTCACAAACAGTGCATCAGCCACAAATGAGATCATCTTGCTGGTCAACACGACACTTTATTCCCTAGTAACATGCTCTAGCAGCAAGGAACTTTTATTTTGGTGCTGGCAGCTGGACATCAGCTCTTGGTTGGCAAAGCGATCTCTCTGGAGAAGCAACCTTATAAAAAAGGTACACTTTAATGGAATTTGGACCTTATTCTGTCATCTTCCCTTGCCTGGAACAATAGTGCAATTAATCTATCATATTTTGGAGTATGTTACTTCTTTCAGTTCAGTTCAGTCGCTCAGTCGTGTCTGACTCTTTGAGACCCCATGAATCGCAGCATGCCAGGCCTCCCTGTCCATCACAAACTGACTTATTAAAGAAATAAAAAAAGAGTTGAACATGACTTAGTGAATGAATAACAAAGAGATACTACTCTATATGTTATTGGCTTATGAAATTCCCACAGTGAATCTGTATTAAGTAAACTACTGTCAAAGACAACTTAAGTGTCCAAGCATAATCTGCGGTACCCCCAAAATAAAACAGCAGAATATATGAAAGCAGGAACACAGGAAGAGAAGAGGTCAGTTCAGAAGCTACAGTCACTGTGTTGGCACAAGGTAATATTAGCCCAGCTGAGTATGGTGGCAAAGATCACATGACAGGTGTTCTGAAATTGCAAGAGTCTAGACTTAGTCATAAACTATATACGCATGCAGAGAATGAAGAAGCAAAGATGCATGAGAGTTTTCCTATCAGGGTGACCAGGAAAATGAGGATGTGGTTGATAGGGACTGATGAAAATGGAACTACTTCTGGAAGAAACTGCATTTGAGATGCCTGCTGCTGCTGCTAAGTCACTTCAGTTGTGTCCGACTCTGTGCGACCCCATAGACGGTAGCCCTAGAACTTCTAAATTAAACTGGACTTAGATATCTGGGAATAAATTTTAGTAATTTGGGAGGCATCTCCACATAGGATATAAATGAGTACCTAAATCTAGGATGGTTTTATTCATGGGACAAGAGAAAGAAGCTGTAAGAGGACTGAGGGAAAGAGGTCTCCTTAGCATTACAATCCCATGGACAGAGGAACTGGATGTACTACAGTCCATGGGGTCGCAAAAGAGTCATATACAACTCAGCAACTGAACAACAAAAAACTAAAACAAGCATTACTTTGCACCAAAAAACATTTAGGTATAGTTCTGGCTTAAATGATGCTTCCAATTTATTAATCCAGTCATTATTGGCATTTTACAGAAACCATTAAATTTCAGTCATGGGAGACTACACACACATGTATATACACACATAGGCCCATACAGGCAAGCACACACACACAGAACGCTTTTTAAGCTGGTGAGACTGCTGTATTATTCAAGGTGTGGTAACTGTGGTGTACAATGGCCTACAACGAAATGTGCTAAGGAAGGTCTGAAGAGAATGTGGAGCAGATAGCTGGTGACCTCGTGCACATTCTCCTGAAAGTCAATTTCATTTTATTGCAGTAGAAATAAGCTGCTGTGAAAAGAACATCAAAGTTTACATGACTGATTATTTCCTCAATTTTGCTCTCTCAAGTAAAATGTGGTGTGGGAGAGTGGTGTTGGAGAAAACAAACACAAATACCATGTTCGTTGCCCTTCTACCCTCTTTCCATCCTCATACTGAAAATTCAGGAAGACACTTATGGTCATAAGAGTCAAACTCAAGATTTCATCCAAAGGAACTTTGCTGGGAAAAGTTAGAAAAAAAAAAAAACTATGAATACAAACTCATATAGAGATATATGCACATTTGAAACATGGAGAAATCGAAAAGGAAAATGATTTAAAATGGTGAGGCAATATTTAGAATTTATAGAATCAGGAACCACAAAAGAACTTATCTTAAAATAAAGTTTGTTCTGTTAAAAACTGATATGTTAATTATATATGCATTCATTTTTTAAAATTTATAGTCATAGAATAATTTCATTAATAATTTCATTTATCAAGGTTCCTTTTTAGCCTGGGCAGCAAAGAATTCAACACTAAATTTCTTGCTAAATCACAGCCATTATTGGTCTATGTTTCTGAATACTTCTTTTCTCATTTTGTATATTTTCTTCTTTAACTGTCTTTTGGTCTATGGTTTAGGTAATAATCTAACTTAAGTCTTTTGGAAAAGCAATTGGGGCAAGAATAACAAACAAGAAATGAAAAACAAGTAGATTTATACATATCTTCCCAGGTAATTCTGCTTCTCAAATCATGTATATATGTATGATTTTATTCTATCTTTGTGAAAACAATATACCTGATTATACCACTCTATTCTGTCTGATGTGTGGTATGTAGCAATCTTTTCAATCTTTTCACATGCAAAGAAAGACATGCAAATATGTCACTTCTTTTAATGAAGACAAATGTTGCTTGCATAGATCATTTATACCACAGCACACCCAGGGTTTATCTAGCATTTTACGTACTAATGCTTATTGTAGCTTAAGTAAATTAACACAGTTGTCTCTAAAGTTACCATTCTATCATTACAATGATGAAATGAATGCAAAGCAATTCTATAGTGCAATAATCAGTTTTCTCTAATTTTTACTTAGTACATTGGTAATATGTTGTGTTTTTTTTTCTTTCTAAGTAAGATACAGTGATTACTGGGTGTTAAGTGTGTGATTGCCTATTTCCTACATTTGCAGAGAACAAATGGAGTACTTAAACTCTCATGCTCCACTGACTCTTGATTTCAGAACAAAATTAAGGATAACTATAAATGTATGTCAGTGTCTTGGCCTTCAATATCAAAGCTCACGCATATACTGGCATCTGCTAATTTAGTCTCATAAAGTTAATTTACCCTCATTTCCTGTCAACTTTTTCTTCCAGGTATGAGTAACTGTATCACCAAAGGAGATCATAATCAATGGCAAGGAATTGAAAATTGCTAAAGAATTACAACTCCAACTGAACTTGAAACTCTGAATAAGAAAAATGAAATACATACTATTCAAGAGTGAAAAATGTATGTAGATGCTTTGTTTTAAAACTCATAAAGCTACATGTGTGCCAAATTATTTAGTGAAAGCAGTAACAAAGAGAAAGCAATTGAATAATATGGAAACACTTAAAAAAAAAAAAAAAACAGAAGAAGCAAGTCAGTTCTAGATAGTGCAAATAATCTTGACCAAAGTTAAACAAAGCCATGCCATTAACTGAACTACCTACTCTGTCATGCTAAGTTAATTAAAAGGAAAAATGATATTCCTTCCCTCCCTCAAACTACACTGGTATTCTGTACCTTTATTGTGAGAAGTTGCAACCAATGTTTACACGTTATCTTAAACACTATAAATTATAATATCTGTAAAACAAGGTAAATACTATATATTAATCTCCTTATCAAATAGTCATCTCTTGGGGACCAAAATAGATTTGATTGACTTCATGTTACCCACCACACTTAGCACAGTTTCAATAGTTCTCATGTATAAATGCTCAGAAAATACTTTCTGAATTTACCAATAAACATATGTTAAAACAGCATTTAACTATATTAAATTATATTTAACATAACTATATTTAAATAAGTATATTAATGAATAAATGCATATGGATCATGTGACTTATGGATATATTTCCTTAGACAAATCAGCAAAAAGAAACAGTATTCTAGAAAAGGAATATCCTTTGCACACTAAAGTTATCAGTAGGCAATGGGGAAATGAACGTAAAAAAAATGATACAAATGGAGAAGAACAGAAGTAAAATATAAAGCAAAAAGAACTGGTGTCTCTAGCATCCAATCACATGAAAGAAGATATCTTAACTTTTCCTGCTCCTAGTCACTTAGGTAACTGAAAATTCTAGTGGGAGGAGGGATTTAAAAGAATAAGAGAGGGAAAACAGAGATTGTGTAGATCATGTAAATAAAGAAATATCATGTAAATAGAGGAAGAGAAAACGAAGTGAAAACAGCTGAGGGATAGAATATAAAGAGGTAAAGCATATGTGATAAAAATTCAACAATGATCACATATTTCAAATTGTATTGGGTTACTAATACAAATTTTAACTTATAAAAATTTACACATATGTATGTACATAAACCTATTATCTAACTGCATTTTCCATGAATGAAAAAATATGAAATAAATGAAACCAAAGTGCCTCAACCTTATCTGACCCAGCTTGGTGAAAATACTGTCATTCTTTTCTTTTTAAAAAAATACATTTGACATTCACTGATACATGTTTAGAAATGTTCACTGCAGGCACATACAGAAAATTTCTCCATAATCAGAATCATATTTTCAACAATATTCATTTTCATACTAACAAGTAGAAAAAAAGGGATTATGAAAACAATACAAGTATGGCTGCCCTGGTCTGAAAATAACAAAGAAATGTGACTATGAAAGTCTCCTTGATCCATTATTCATCATTTCTTACATCAAACAGCAATAATATAAAAATGCTTCAACTTTCTAAAATTTAATATAGAGCAAGTATGTGACAAGTGATTTCAGAGAGTACTCCAAACTCCTAAAGAATATTCAACTTCATAGGATACTGTTGTTCTCAAATTTATTAAAAAGTTAAAGCCATTCATAAACTGAAAGGTATAGCATAAAAACAAATACTAACCAAACTAATTAATACCAAATAGAGAGATATGTGTGATCTATCCAACCATATGATCCAACGGTACTTTCCTGACAGTAACCAAGTGATTTACTCGTGCTAACTGCTTCAAATATCATATTATATACACCAGACATGTATGGTTTCATCTTAGCTACAGACTTAACAGTCAGGAGCTCTTGACTCAGCCTTGAACACCAGTGAGCAGGCACTGGCTTTAGGAATCCCAAGACCCTGTAGCCAAAAACCTGGGAGCTGGTTCCATCCATCAGTGGGCTAGCATTAGCCCCAGGACCATCCTCATTGACTGGTGGAGAGGTACCATCCCCAGGACCACCGGGGCATTTATTTTTCCACCAATGGACCAACACAAGCTCTGGGAAACCAGGGCCCTGTAGCCAGAGATGCCAGGACACAGCTATACCCACTAGTGGGCCAGCACTAGACCCAGGATCCAACCTTGCCCACCAGCTGGCAGTCACAAGCCCCAGTATATCCTGGGACTCAACACCATTCATTAGTAGACAGACACCAGCCTCAGGGCCACCACAGCCCCACAGCTGGTTGTGGCAGGACCCACCCCACCCATTATCATGTAGACACCAGCCCCAAGACCCTTGGGACTGGCCCCACCCCCAAGTAGGCCAACATCAGCTCCAATATACCTTGGACCCCTCAGTCAGCTACTTTAGGATACAGCCAAACTAACCAGCCTACCAACACTGGTTTTAGGTCACCCTAGACCTTGTAGCCTGGAGAAGGCAATGGTTTCTGACTTGGCTGGCTACAAGGTCTGCTGCTGCTGCTGCTGCTATGTCGCTTCAGTTGTGTCCAACTCTGTGCGACCCCACAGATGGCAGCCCCATGGACTGCAGCCTACCAGGCTTCTCCGTCCATGGGATTCTCCAGGCAAGAATACTGGAGTAGGTTGCCATATCCTTCTCCAGTATTAGAGTAGGTGGATTAATAAATTTACATAGAACATTTCATCCTAAAGCAGCAAAGAATACACTTCAATTACACGTGGAATGTTCTCCAAAAGGGATCATGAATGAAATGAAAGTGCCCAGTCATGTCCAACTCTTAGCGACCCCATGGACTGCAGCCCACCAGGCTCCTCTGTCCATGGGGTTTTCAAAGCAAAAGGGTACTGGAGTGGGGTGCCATTGCCTTCTCCACAAAAGGGATCATATGCTAGGCCATAAAACAAGTTTCAGTAAATTTACAAAAACTAAAATCATATCAAGCATCTTTTCTGAACACAACACTGAGAGACTGAAAATCAACTATTAATATAATGAAAAAAAAAAAAAACCTTCAGAAAACACATACACCCAGAGGCTAAACAATATGCTAGTAATAACCAACGGATCACTAAAAACATTTTTATGCTAGTAATAACCAATGGATCACTAAAAACATTTTTAAATACCTGGAGACAAATAAATATGAAAACACAATAACTTAAATCTACAGGACACCACAAAAGCAGTCCTAAGTCATAAGTTTATAGCAATAAAAACCTACCTTAAAAAATAAGGAAAAGTTCAAATATATAATCAATCTTACATGAAAAGGAACTAGAAAAAGAGCAAATAATATCCAGTGTTAGTAGAAGGAAAAAAAATCATAAAGATCAGAGGAGAAATAAATGAAACAAAGACTAAAATATAGTTTAAATGATCAGTGAAATTAATACCAGGTTACTTGAAAATACAAACAAAATTAATTAACCTTTAGCTAGATTCATCAAGGAAGGTGGAGGGCCTACATCAATAAAATCAGAAAAGAAAAAGGGACAATTACAACTGACACTATATAAATACAAAGAATCATGAGTTTACTATGAACAATTATGTCAATAAAATGGACAACCTAGAAGAAATGGACAAATTTCTAGAACTGTACAATCTCCCAAGACTGAACCTGGAAGAAATAGAAAATATGAACACATCAATTACTGGTAATGAAATTAAATCATTAATTTAAAACTTCCAATAAACAATAGTCAGGACCAGGTGGCTTCACAGGTGAATTCTACCAAATATTTAAGAATAAAGTTAACACCTACTTTCTCAATTGCAAAAAACTGTAGAGGAAGGAATGCTTTCAAACTCATTCTACAAGGCCAGGATCACCCTGATATCAAAACTAGACAAAGATATCATAAAAAAGAGAAAACTACAGGTCAATATCACTGATGAAGATAGATGAAAATATCTTCAACAAAATCTTAAGAAACAGATTTCAACATCACATTACAAGGATCATACACCATGATCAAAGTGGAATTTCTTCCAGGGATGCAAGGATAATACAATATCAGCAATCAATCAGTGTGACAAGCCACATTAACAAACTGAAGAATGAAAACCATATGATCATCTCAATAGATGCAGAAAAAAGTTTAGAGAAAATTTAACATATACTTTTGATAAAACTGTGAGCAAAGTGGGTACAGAGCAACCACACCTCACCATAATGAAGTCCATATATGGTAAGTCCACAGGTAGCATCATACTCTAGGATGTCTGGGTCTAGGTGAGTGATCACTCACCTAGAGTCAGACATCCTGGAATGTGAAGTCAAGTGGGCCTTAGAAAACGTCACTACGAACAAAGCTAGTGGAGGTGATGGAATTCCAGTTGAGCTATTTCATATCCTGAAAGAGGATGCTGTGAAAGTGCTGCACTCAAAATGCCAGAAAATCTGGAAAACTCAGCAGTGGCCACAGGACTGGAAAAGGTCAGGATTCATTCCAACCCCAAAGAAAGGTAATTCCAAAGAATATTCAAGCTACCACACAATTGGACTCATCTTGGGACGGGGGAGCCTGGTGGGCTGCCGCCTATGGGGTCGCACAGAGTCGGACATGACTGAAGCGACTTAGCAGCAGCAGCAGCACAGGCTAGTAAAGTAATGCTCAAAATTCTCCAAACCAGGCTTCAATAATACATGAACCATGAACTTACAGGTGTTCAAGCTGGTTTTAGAAAAGGCAGAGGAACCAGAGATCAAATTGCCAACATCTGCTGGATCATCAAAAAAGCAAGAGAGTTCCAAAAAAATATCTACGTCTACTTTATTGACTATGCCAAAGCCTTTGACTGTGTCGATGACAACAAACTGTGGAAAATTCTGAAAGAGAAGGGAATACCAGACCACTTGACCTGCCTCGTGAGAAACCTATATGCAGGTCAGGAAGCAACAGTTAGAACTGGACATGGAACAACAGACTGGTTCCAAATAGGAAAAGGAGTACATCAAGGCTGTATATTGTCACCCTGTTTATTTAACTTATATGCAGAGTACATCCTGAGAAACGCTGGGCTGGAGGAAGCACAAGCTGGAATCAAGATTGCCAGGAGAAATATCAATCGCCTCAGATATGCAGATGACACCACCCTTCTGGAGAAAAGTGAAGATGAACTAAAGAGGCTCTTGATGAAAGTGAAAGAGGAGAGTGAAAATGTTGGCTTACAGGTCAACATTCAGAAAACTAAGATCATGGCTTCCGGTCCCATCACTTCATAGCAAATAGATGGGGAAACAGCGGAAACAGTAACAGACTTAATTTTGGGGGGCTCCAAAATCACTTCAGATGGTGACTGCAGCCAAGAAATTAAAAGACGCTTACTCCTTGAAAGGAAAGTTATGACCAAGCTAGAAGCATATTAAAAAGCAGAGACATTACTTTGTCAACAAAGGTCCGTCTAGTCAAGGCTATGGTTTTTCCAGTAGTCATGTATGGATGTGAGAGTTAGACTATAAAGAAATCTGAGTGCCGAAGAACTGATGCTTTTGAACTGTGGTGTTGGAGAAGACTCTTGAGAGTCCCTTGGACTGCAAGGAGATCCAACCAGTCCATCCTAAAGGAGATCAGTCCTGGGTGTTCATTGGAAGGACTGATACTGAGGCTGAAACTCCAATACTTTGGCCACCTGATGCGAATAACTAACTCATTTGAAATGACTCTGATGCTGGGAGGGATTGGGGGCAGGAGGAGAAGGGGACGACGGAGTATGAGATGGTTGGCTGGCATCACCAACTCAATGAACATGGGTTTGAGTAAAAACAGGGGGGTCTGTTGTGCTGCAGTCCATGGGACCACAAAGAGTCAGACAGAACTGAGTGACTGAACTGAACTGAACATCATGCTGCTGCTGCTGCTGCTGCGTCATTTCAGTTGTGTCCGACTCTGTGCGACCCCATAGACGGCAGCCCACCAGGCTTCCCCGTCCCTGGGATTCTCCAGGCAAGAACACTGGAGTGGGTTGCCATTTCCTTCTCCAATGCATGAAAGTGAAAAGTGAAAGTGAAGTCGCTCAGTCGTGTCCGACTCTTAGCGACCCCATGGACTGCAGCCTACCAGGGTCCTCCGTCCATGGTATTTTCCAGGCAAGAGTACTGGAGTGGGGTGCCATTGCCTTCAGTAAAAAACTGAAAGCATCTCCTCTAAGATCAGGACAAGACAAGAATTCCCAATCTTGCCACTGTTATTCAACATAATATACTTGAAGTCCTAGTCACAACAATTAGACAAGAAAAAGAAATAAAAGGAATCTAAATTGTAAAAGAATAAGTAATAATGTTACTATCTGCAAATGGCATAATACTAACAAATAGAAAATCCTGAAGACACCATTAGAAACAACTGGATCTCATCAATGAAGTCTATGGATGCAAAATTAATAAACAAAATCTATGACATTTATATGTATTATTAAGGAACTATCAGAAAGAGAGATTATGAAAATGGCCTCATTTATCATCACATTCCTAGGCAGATGTTCCTACATTTCAAAGTATACATAGGTATACATTCCTATACTCCTAGATATACATACAATAAATACATTCATAGGTAGTTAATAAAATATTAAATTCCTAGGCATTTAATATTTCATAAATTCATAGGTATTTAATATTCAATATGTCAATATTGTGATATTTTATTAAAATTATTTAAATATTCAATTTTATTTGTTTTATTAAATATTAAATATCTAGGAATAAAAATAACTAACTAAGGAGGTAAATGATCTGTACTTAAAAATCTATAGGACGCTGATGAATGAAACTGATGACACAAACAGATGGAGAAATATAATATGCTTACTGATTGGAAGAATTAGCATTGTTAAAATGACCATACTCTCCAAAGCAATCTACAGAGTCAATTCCATCTTTAAGAAATACCAATGCTATCTTTTGAAGGACTAAAACAAACAATTTTAAAATGTGTATGGAGACACAAGACCCAAATAGCCAAAACAAACTTGAAAAAGAATAAAGTTGGAGATATTATGCTCCCTTATTTAAAATTAGACTGCAAAGCTATCAAAATAGTATGATACTGGCACAAAATAAACATACAGATCAATGGAATAGAATAGAGACTTCAAATGATCTCATACTTATATGTGCAATTAATCTATGACAAAGGAAGCAAGAATATATAATGGCAAAAAGGTAACCTTTATAATACATGGTGTTGAAAATTGGGCAGTAGAGTTAAAAGAATTAAACCAGAACACTTTCTTATACCATGGACAAAAATAAACTCAAAATTAAAGGCTTAAATGTAAAACCTGAAATCACAAGTCTTCAAAAGAAAATATAGACAGTATATTCCTTAACATCAGTATTTCCAATATTTTTTTGGATATGCCTTCTTAGGCAAGGGAAACAAAAATGAAAAGAAAATAACAGAACTAACATCAAATCTAAAAGATGTTAAAATCAATATATACAAAGAATTCATAAAACTTAATATCAAAAACAACATCAACAACAGTCCAGTAAAATATGGACAGAGACCCAAGCAGACATTTTTCAAGTAAAGACAGGCATGGCCAAAGGTATATGAAAAGACGCTCAGCATCACTGATGAGGGAAGTGCAAATCAAAGAGGTATCATCTCACACCTCAAAGATTGACTATTATCAAAAAGAAAATAAATAAGAACAATTAGTGAGGATGTGGAGGAAGGGTTTCCTTTTGTTGTTGGGAATGTAAATTGTACAACTACTATGGAAAACCGTATGAAGATTCCTCAAAGAAATAAATACAACTACCGTTCAATCCAGCAATTGTACTCCTGAATATTTATCTGAAGAAAACATTAATCATTAAATAGAAAAGACACATGGACTCCTATGTTCACCACTATATATATATATATATATATATATATATATATATATACACACACACACACATATACATATATATATATACACACACAGACACATATATATATTATCATATATTCTTTATGCATTTATCTATTCATGGCTACTTAGACTGCTTCTGTATCTTAATTATTGTACGCATATACATACACACACCGGCATGGTATTCAGCCATAGAAAGAATAAAATCCTATCGTTTACAACAACATGAACGGACTTAGGAGGTATTATGCTAAGTGAAATAGTCAAAAAAAGAGTAATATGGCATGATTTCATCTATATGTGGAATCTGGAAAACAAAACAAAGGAACAAACGAAGTATCTTAACAAAATTTAACAAAGAGTACTAGAAACAGAGAGCAAACAGGTGGTTGCCAGATGAGAAGTGACTGGAGAAAGAAGAAACAGGTGAGGGAGATTAAGAGATGCAAAATCCCAACTGCTACATAAGTGGATCACAGTTATGAAACGTTCAGTGTGGAGAACATAGTCAAGAAGTACACAATATCATTGTATGTTGACAGTAACTAGAATTTTCATGGTGATAATTTTTAAATGTACAGAAATACTGAAACACTATGTTGTATAACAGGGATTTACATAGTGTTGTAGGTCAAACATACTTCAAAACCAAACAAAAAATATATATAAAAAAAAGAAATCAGAATTCTGGTTACCAGAGTTGGGTTTTGGGTTGAAGGGGAATTGGACGAAAATCATAAAAAGGTACAAATTCTCAGTTATAAATACTGAAGATGTAATCCACAAGGTGATAAAATAATTAATACTGTTGCATGTTACATATGAAAATTCAAAGAGCAAAGCTTGAGTTCTCATGACAAGAAACTATTTTTTTCTATTTTTCTATTTTGTATTTATGAGATGATGGATGTTAACTAAACCTTTTATGATAATAGTTTCATGATGTATGTAATTCAAATCATTATGCTGTACATCTCATACAGTGCTGCATGCAAATTACATCTCAATAAAAGTGGAAGAAAAAGAATAAAAAAAGAGACAAGTTCTTCTTGAATATATACCATGCAAAGACCATGTAGTATTTGTTTGATGTCATATCAAAAAAAGATACTGTGATCACCATATAAATATTTCCCACTCCTTACCTTCTGGGTTCATGATAAGACACCACCTTCTGACTTTCCTTAGGGTGGAAGGAATCTCTTGAACCATGAGAAGTGTTGTTTAATTGTTGATGCTAGGCCCTCCACATCTCTAGTTTCCTTCTGGCACCATGAACAGCAACACTGCATATGGGGCCAGTTGAGTAACTGCATGGAGTAGGGGCCTCCAGGTGAGCCACAGTGAGCATGGATACAAACAAGGAGTGAACTTTTGTTGTTTCAGACTCTATTGTTTCGAGGACGCCTATTTTGAAAAATACTCTATCTGGACCAATACATAGATCTTCTATATTCGGTAAAAATTCACACTCAATTTCAGGTGACTTAAACAAGTATTTTTCTCTTTAAGATGCCTCCCCAGGATTATATGTTCATAAAATAGCCCATATTTTAAGGCAGATAAGGTCACACTTATTTTCCTAACTTGTCAGAAATCACTTCATTATCATTATAATAATGCAAATACTTTACTAATGTACATGCCATAACAATCATTATAAATTATTTTATTTATCCAGATGTCTATATGTACAGAGGAAAATGCAAGGAAACATACCTTCTTATTCTAACCAAATATGGATTATCTAGTCTGTGAAGAGAGACTAAGGCAAAAATAAGGTTTCCAAGTTTACTGAAATATTAACCTTCATTACCACTTCTATTTTGATTTAGTTCCACAAATTTTAAAACTTTCATTGTATTGGAGAATAGCATAGCAGTTTGAAATATTCCTTGTGCATTCTAAAATACATAACTGTAGATCACTATGATAATAGATGGCAGAGTACAAACAACAAATAGATATGTAAATAAATAAAATATATTCAATAATTATTTATTGAGCACTAATTATATGCAGTGCACAAAGATGCTAGGAACAAAATGTGATATCCTGGGAATGTAACAGTTATTCTTTGAAAGGATAAATAAAATTGACAAACCATTAGCCAGACTCATCAAGAAACAAAGGAGAAAAATCAAATCAATAAAATTAGAAATGAAAATGGAGAGATCACAACAGACAACACAGAAATACAAAGGATCATAAGGGACTACTATCATCAATTATATGCCAATAAAATGGACAACATGGAAGAAATTGACTGAACTGAATGACGTGGATGAGACTGGAGCCTATTATATAGATTGAAGTTAGCCAGAAAGCAAAACACTGATACAGTATCAGTTCAGTTCAGTCACTTAGTCGTGTCTGACTCTTTGCAACCCCACGGATTGCAGCATGCCAGGCCTTCCTGTCCATCACCATCTCCTGGAGTTCACTCAAACTCACATCCATCAAGTCAGTGATGCCATCCAGCCATCTCATCCTCTGTCGTCCCCTTCTCTTCCTGCCCCCAATCCCTCCCAGCATCAGACACTTTTCCAATGAGTCAACTCTTCACATGAGGTGGCCAAAGTACTGGAGTTTCAGCTTTAGCATCATTCCTTCCAAAGAACATCCAAGGCTGATCTCCTTTAGAATGGACTGGTTGGATCTCCTTGCAGTCCAAGGGACTCTCAAGAGTCTTCTCCAATACAGTATATTAATGCATATATATGGAATTTAGAAAGATGGTAACGATAACCCTGTATACGAGACAGCAAAAGAAACACAGATGTATAGAACACTCTTTTGGACTCTGTGGGAGAGGGAGAGGGTGGGATGATTTGGGAGAATGGCATTGAAACATGTATAATATCATACATGAAATGAATCACCAGTCCAGGTTCAATGCAGGATACAGGATGCTTGGGGCTGGTGCACTGGGATGACCCAAAGGGATGGTATGGGGAGGGAGGTTCAGGATGGGGAACACGTGTACACCCGTTGCAGATTCATGTTGATGTATGGCAAAACCAATGCAATACTGTAAAGTAATTAGCCTCCAATTAAAATAAATAAATTTATATTTAAAAAAAAAAGAGAGACTGAAAGCACATGACAGCTAATAGTAACAGAGTGTTTTATGGAAATTAAATAATACTGGTATTTTCTAGATTATATGAAATCTTAATGATATTTTTCAGCTTTTTAGAGTTTGTGGTTTATATGATTTCATTTTATTTCCAAAATATTTAGTCATGCTTTTACTTTGAAAATAATAAATAAATAAAATGCATAACTGTAGATCACTATGATAATAGATGGCATAATACAAAGAACAAATAGATAAATGACAGATATGTAAATAAATAAATTAATATATAAAATATATTCAATAATTATTTATTGAGCACTAATTATGTGCAGTGCACAAAGATGCTGGGAACAAAATGTGATATCCTGGGAATATAACAGTTAACATGTAAACTTTGGCTTTTCACATCTAATGGATATAAACATATAGATGGCAATATCCAAAACCAAAAAATTCAATTTAGAAAAAAATGAGATGATTATTTAGTCAACTAGCAGAGCAGGTAATCATCATAGATTATTATAAATAAGCTTTCAATCTGTGTTAAGCTTAAGAAAGTTAATATTTAGCTAAAATACCAGGCATAGTATACATCCTTGTAGCAAAACTTTGAGCTAATACAAAACAGAGCCACTAATGACAATGATATGAAACAGGACATATAACACATTTATGCTCAAAATGAACAGCTGACTTAGACTGTGAACCTGAGCTTCACCTGCTTGAAAAGGCTGAGACTATATTTCCCATTAAGTTGCATTTCTTAAAATTTTAATTTTAGGAAGCTTGATGATTACAATTACGTTTAAGTTTATGACACCTTCCAGATGCATATCCGATTCCCACCCCATCCTCTTTTTTTTTTTTTCCTTTAAACTATTTAGATAAAAAGTCAACATCTTAAAACTCAGGGTTGGTATAAATACAAACCAAGCAAACTCCCTTACAAACATCTTATTAGGCCAGAAATACATCTTTACTACAAATCAAGCCAAATAAACCACTTTCAGTCTGCACAGAAATTCTTCTTGATTCAATACAACTTCTGTTATTGACAAGAGACACACTTGGGGCCTGGGGCAGGCTGCCCCAAAATGTACCTCAATGGCATATTGATTATTTTGAGTTAAAAGGGCCAATGAAAGAGGGACAATCTGACCCTCCTTTCTGTCTCCTTGAAAGCAGGAAATAAATCTCTTTGAAAGGTACACTCCCTGCATTTGGAAACAGAAGGACACGCCTATCACCAGAAACAGGGAATCTGAGTCTAGAATCCTGTACACACAAACCATGTTATGTCTTTATTATCCAAGTCAAGAGTCTATTTAGATTCTTCACGAATTAAGTGGCTGAATCCTAAGTTTCTTTGTCCTGTTAATCCTTTATCCTGTCTTTGTCCTGTCAATTTTTTATAAAAAGTATAAAAGGTGCCTGCTTCAACCACTTCTTAGATCTCATTTCTATGAGACCTCCATGCTCATGAACTAAAAGTTTTCCTGTTAAATGTACTGTGTGTCAATTTTATTATTGGTTCAAATCATAACAACTCAAGAGAGGTTGAGGGGAAACTTCCCCCTCCCTGATATACACACACATACAGACAGAGACAGAGACACAGACACACACACACACACTCACTCATGCACACAACTACAAAACACAGAAGTGCTCCTTTGTTGATACAGAAATTAAAGACATAACATGGTGCTCCACAGAGATACAGGTCTGTCTAGGGTGCTTTATTAGACAATATTTTAAGGAAAAAGGGGCAGCAAGAAATAACTTTTATGAATTTTGTAAACTGTGCAGAGAAAAGAAAAAAAAACTAATATCAAATTATTCATTACATAGTAATTGTAATTGTTCATTACATACATACATACACTACATACTAATAAACAATTTAATGTTGTTCAAAGAAGGCTGCCACCTTCTTTGGGTCCACCTTGAAAAAGAGTAAAGGAAGTAGGCAGTCTTTATCCCATTTAGACTAGGAGATTATGGTCTTAGGCAGCATTGAAGCAGGAAGGTCATCTCAAGGTGAGCACTTAAAATTCTTTCAAGTAAAAGAAAGCTTCTTTGTGTGTATGTATAAGTGGGCCTGCACACACAGTTTGGACTGGGACGCCTTAAACCACGAAGCTAGAAAAAAAGATTCAATTGCAGTACTTTGAAGGCTATGCATATTTGTAATTTCATTCACTTAAGACTTTGTCTCCTGTGTTTTCCAGAGCATAATGACCTCTTTTTCTTCTCCACTTAGATTTCTCACATATAGTTTGTAGCTAGAGATCCCAATAAGAAAACCAAAGGAATGCTCTGAGTGACTGCTAAGGATTTAACACAATCTGCTGCTGCTGCTAAGTCACTTCAGTCGTGTCTGACTCTGGGCAACCCCATAGACGGCAGCCCACCAGGCTCCCCCATCCCTGGGATTCTCCAGGCAAGAACACTGGAGTGGGTTGCCATTTCCTTCTCCAATGCATGAAAGTGAAAAGTGAAAGTGAAGTCGCTCAGTCGTGTCCAACCCTCAGCGACCCCATGGTCTGCAGCCTTCCAGGCTCCTCTGTCCATGGGATTCTCCAGGCAAGAGTACTGGAGTGGGGTGCCACTGTGGTTGTCTAAAGAGAAGATTCCATGAATTTTCACTCTTCCTTTATCAAACTGTCTTCCCTCCCTGCTCTTGGCTGACCAAACATTTTCAGTCAGTAGGTTACTTTTCCTCTGTCATTGATGAGCTAAATTCTTACAGCATAACATAAATGATTTATTTTTTTTTTAATAATGTAGGTGGATTTGAGCCCAATAGATTATCTTTAAGTGGGTGAGCATAATAATAGCATCAACAGAGTAATTTACATATTCTATGTCCATGTTACTCAAGCCACATTCAATGAAAGTAGTTTTGTCCCACAAGAGGTTAATTACGATTTCTAGGATAAAGCACTTTGGATCAGATACATTTAGATTATTTTACTAATATAGTATTATACAGTTATCTTTATTGAAGGATTCAGATCCTCAAATGTGCTGATGTACATTTTAAATCTCCAGTGTATAGAGAGTATAAAGACAGCTTTAATCAGAAAGTTTATTGGGTGCCCCATATATAGGTCCCACTCCAGTACTCTTGCCTGGAAAATCCCAGGGACAGAGGAGCCTAGTAGGAGGTTGTCTATGGGGTCGCACAGAGTCGGACATGACTGAAGCGACTTAGCAGCAGCAGCAGCACATGATAGGTGTAATATGCTGGGCTCTTCTATGCTGTGTTTCCTCCAATATTAAATTCATTCATTTCTCGTGAAAATCTGAAGTTACTTATTGTTTTAAAATGCTTGCTACATAGTCACTATTAAAGAAATAGGATGCATATAATTTTGCTATTTGCCTGACTTACTGATCTTGGACTCAAGGGACGATCCAAACCTTAGTAATCTTCATGCAGTAAGTCTAGGTAAACAAGATACTCAGCACTGAGAAGCACATAGTAAATCACATTTCAGGAGTTCACAAGGAAAAGCTAGAAGGGGATTTCTAAGGACAAGCATTTCAACAAATGTTTTCCCCCATAATCTTCATGCAATATAAATCATTATCTTGCTGCAAATGATAAAAACTGGGAGCAAATCATTAAATATCACAATAAGAGAACATGACTTTCTCTTTCTAATGTATGCAATTATTCAGAATGTATTTTATAGAGTTACATTGGTTATATCTATACTTCAGATCTTACTGTACAACTTGGTAACATAAGGGTCATACAATCTATAATATTCCATCTAGATTTGTTTTTGCTATTCAAAAGATCATAGTACTAGACATATGTTCTGAATTAAGAGCAGATATAATTTTTAGTTTTTCCTTGAATTTTAATGTGGATTTTTTTTCTTAATTTCATGGAATATCTATTGTTATGTTGAGGGATACAAATGTCTCATGAAATGTAGTTTGGGAGGTTTTATTCTGAGTTATCCTCTAGCTAAACAATTATTAATAGGCAGAATTTCTTTGATGACTTTAGCAGCTAATTATGAGAAGCTCCAAAATGTACTAACACTGATTTTATCTGTTTATCTAGTAATTTCATCCCTGGATGTATGGCATAAGGCAGCAGGAAGACAGGGCTAATACAAAACATACTGTTATCTCCATTTCTTCTGCCTTCTCTCATAACCACATGAAATCAATGTTTTTTCCTTCAAGACCTCAAAGATGGTCATCATGTTGACCTCAGGCAAGCTGGGTCTTTGGAAAAGCATATAGGTAAGTGATTTAGCTAGATAGGAATAGAAATGTATTCTAGTTTGCTATTGCTTGAAATTTGATTGATCAACAAATATAATAATTCAATAGTATCAGAGGGCAGAAAAAATTATTCAGTTAAACATGCTAAGAACATATATCTACTCTCAAATAGTTTCAGTCCGGTAAGAGTAGACAAGGTCAGAAGCAAGTCTTACAAGAATGAAGTGAAATAGAGAACTAAGTCATACTTAGTATTGATAGTTGGCAAAAGAAAACATAAACAGGACAGGTATAATTACTTTCACAAAGTAAGACCATAAGAACATGTAAATTTTTGATAACCAAATAAAATAACAGAGTGAATAAATTTTCTTTGTAAAGATCCACTCAAATAAAAGCAAATGCTTTGGACAAAACATGATTTCTTAAAAATTTACAATAGTACATAGACATATGATAGCCACTGCCTTTGAATTGTAGTTTTAAATGTTATATCAGTTTCACAGTTTCAATTTATTCTGAAAGAGAAAAAAAAATAGAAGTCACAATTTATTCTACTCTCACTTTCCAAGAGAAAGCTGACTTTCCTGTTCAATAGCTTGGCTGCTGCTGCTAAGTCACTTTAGTCATGTCTGACTCTGTGTGACCCCATAGACGGCAGCCCACCAGGCTCCCCGTCCCTGGGATTCTCCAGGCAAGAACACTGGAGTGGGTTGCCATTTCCTTCTCCAATGCATGAAAGTGAAAAGTGAAAGCGAAGTCGCTCAGTCGTGTCCGACTCCTAGTGACCTCATGGACTGCAGCCTACCAGGCTCCTCCATCCATGGGATTATCCAGGCAAGAGTACTGGAGTGGGGTGCCATTGCCTTCTCTTTCAATAGCTCGGAGCAAGAGAATAGCTCATTAAAACACGAATGGATAAAAAAGAAAACCTTTAAAAATAATCCAATGTTTCTAATTCTTAAAAAACTATTTTATGCTTTAAATAGATTTGTGTGTACAAACAAACAGTATTCATGTATAAGATAAAATAAACAAGTCTACCCAAGGGAGGTAGATTAGATAATTTAGAAGGCACCTACTAGATATTATAATATCTAGAGATAAGAAGGAGCTTCTCAGGTGGCTCAGCCATAAAGAATCTGCCTGCAATGCAGAAGATGTGAGTTCTATCCCTCAGTTGAGAAGGTCCCCTGGAGGAGGGCATGGCAAGCCACTCCGGTATTCTTGCCTGGAGAATTCCATGGACAGAGGAGCCTGGCAAGCTACAGTCCATAAAGTCACAAAGAGTCAGACATGACCGAAGCAACTATGCACACGCACAGAGATAAGAAGCATACTTGTAATAACTGAATGGAAGAACCATGTGAGAGACCACAGAACACAGTTAGAATAAGTCTAAATCCTTAGTGACATCAGAGTGTCTCTATGACATATTGACCCTGGGCTGCCTAATTTCAGGCTTCTGTGACTTGGGAGAAAAACACATTTATGTTGTGTTTTAGTCACTGTTATTTTTTATACCTCATTCACAGAGGTTGAATGCAATTTCAAATTGAAATGCTTGCCCTATCAGCATATTATATTCTTTAAAAAGTATGACTAAAATCGCTCTGAGTTAATGGTGTGATTTAGCTACAAAAAAAAGGTATAAAATTTGGCTATGGTAAACAGATATTATACTCACAAAAAATAATCAAATAACAACTCCTTTATACTATGTGCCTGAGAGATTGCTTCTGGAAAACTGTTTTCATGTCTACATGCAATATTTTAAGGAATATACTGACCAATAAGAGTTAAAACTATTCATAGCATAGTACTCAAGGAAGGGAAATCCATGTCATATCTTGGGGTGAGGTGGTAGAAGAGGAATTTTTAACTAAAAAAAACAGCATTTGGGCAAGCATAAGACCTGTCACGGTTTTTGAAAGAATGTAAAAAATAACTTACTACTTAATGGTGCTTTATAGAATAAAACTATAACCCATGTATGTAAGAGATGATGTTACTCTGGCAGTAGAATATTCTACCATGCACTAGCCACTCCCTCATGTACTGAGTTTCCTGATACCTGGAATATGGAAAGAAATGCTTTATCAGCACCTTCCCAGAATATCACAGGAGGTATCTCTATAATTCACAGACTTATCCTTATGATCTCTAGGAGTCACTCTAATAATGAAAGCCTTTAAAAATATTTCAATAATTAAAAGAGAATGTACAGGAAGCAAGGGCTTTCCTCATAGCTCAGATCTTCCAGGCCTCTTCCCGGGGTCAGGAAGATCCACTGGAGCAGGGATAGGCTGCCCACTCCAGCATTCATGGGCTTCCCTTGTGGCTCAGCTGGTAAAGAATCTGCCTGCAATACGGGGACATCTGGGTTCAATCCCTGGGTTGGGAAGATCCCCTGGAGAAGGGAAAGGCTACCCATTCCAGTATTCTGGCCTGGAAAATTCCATGGACTGTATAGTCCATGGGGTCATAAAGAGTCGGACACAACTGAGAGACTTTCACTTCACTTCACTGCAGGAAGCACACAATGAATGGACAGTATTTGTGAGGATTTAAATGATTCAATAACTTTATAAGGATGTAAATATGATTAAAAACAAATTATAGGGGAAAGGTATATATATACACATATGTATGAATATATACACACATATATATGTCCATTTATGAATTTTAAAACTACATCTATTTTTCAGATACTGATGTGAAAGTTAGACTAAAATGCACATAAAACAGAGATATCAGAAGCACTGTATCTGAAACACTATATTTCAACTCAGAGAAACACTCCAGCCCTCTTCTGCCCTTACCCCTGTATACTTTCTCCATTCCTCCACCTCCATGTGTATTTGTTACCAGTAAGGAAAAAACAAAACAAGAATATAAGCAACAACAACAGAACTACAACAAAATGCTCTTTTAATCACAAAGTAAAATCCAATGAGCTGGCTATATTCAAGAGAATCCACCGAGAGAATAAGCCAAGGAGAAAATATGCTCAAAGATTTAAGGAGAGTAAGCCCATGGATATATTGAATTCTAATATGTGCAACTATAAAAGCTCTCAGTCCAGTCTATGAAAAATAGTCCAGAATTACGTAACTAATAGTTCAAGACAGACGTTCCTCCAATGCTTACCTTACATTCCCCTCAGGCATCTGGAGGGTATTCATCTTCCTACAACTCAAAGTATATGAGCCACAGAAAATGGCCAGACACGCAATTGCACCGGTTGAACGACTTCCCGTTACTAATGAAGTGAGGCTGACGTGCCTAATGAGTTTACTCCCATTTAACCTGTCCTATGGTTACGCCTGAGGGTTCAGCCATGAATCTGCGTGATGATGATGATGACGATCATGGGACACATTTCTTATCATTTACTACATTTTCTGCCTCACTAGTCGGTAAGCCTACGTGCCAATCCCAGACACCATCATTATAGAATCTCTTTTCACTGACACTTTTCCCCCAAGAAGCATGATATATAAGATGGCATGTAATCTACTGTGAATTACTGCAAATGAGTAACATCAGGACAAAGTCCTGGGAGAGCAGCACATGAGTCAACAGTCAATATTAAGATAGTCAGGTCCATGTATCATTTATACAAACTTACCACATCCAGAAATCATTTCTAGACATGGATTCAAAGTTAGAAGGGACATGGGGAGTTTTTTTTTTTTTTTACTCAGGAGTATTCTGCAGAAGGTTAGTATATAAATACACAAAGACAAGGTTATTTTTTGCTGTGTACTAGTTATCTATTTTTTATAAAAGTGATATGCTACAGACAATTCTAAAAAAATAAGAAAGGAAAAAAATTCATAGCTCAGGATCCCAAAACAACCACAGCTAACATTGCATGTTATGTCCTTTTAGGCTCCTTTTGCTAAACATATATTTTATATAGTTACAATATGACTGTAATGTAACTTTATTATGCTTTACACATTTTATTTAAATAGAAGCATATTCTCATGTTTTATATGAGATCAGTAAAAAAATCTTCCCAACCCAGGGATTGAACCCAGATCTCCCCACATTGCAGGCAGATTCTTTACCAGTTGAGCCACCAGGGAAGCCCAAGAATACTGGAGTGGGTAGCCTCTCCCTTCTGCAGCGGATCTTCCTGACCCAGGAATCGAATCAGGGTCTCCTGCATTGCAGGCAGATTCTTTACCAATTGAGCTATCAGGGAAGCCCCAGTAAAAAGTATTATGACAACAAATTGTTGCAATGTAATATATAATCCATCCTCCTCTATTATGAAATTTTATTTCCAATTTTTCCTATTATAAAAAGCATTATGACTAAAAATTTCACTGCAAGTGTTTGCATATATTTTTTTCACATTTAAGATTATTTTTAGAAAACAGATTCTCAGAAATAGAATTTCTCAAAGGCATGGGCATTTTAAAGCAGATCTACACAGGCTGAATGGCAGGAAACTGCTCTTACAAATCAGAATACATTTTCTTAAAGCACCTGATAAAGCCTAGTATCAATAAAGAATTTAATTCCATAATATAGCTGTATATATGTACAGAGGGCTAGTATAATCTATTATGGTTTTTAAAATCAGAAGTTCATATTTACTATTAATCCAACTGAACTGACTTTTTTGAAGAGGGAAATGTCTTTGTTCTCACTTCCTCTTGCATCTTTCTTTCATAAAATGTCTGTGTTTATGTCACATTCTCTCAGTACTTCATTTTTTATTAAGAAACAATTAATTCAATACATTGGTCAATAAAGCTATGATGGCTGGAAAATATCATCACCCTTTCTCAGTTAATGCTTTTTCATTTTACTCAAGTGTATGTATCCACAGAACATCTTCAAAGATATTCCTATGAAAGAATACTTTGGAAGTTTCATATATAGTAATGGGTCACTAGGGAAGATATTTTGCAAACAAGAATGCTAGTCCTTATGAAATCATAAAATGTTCAAGCTGCTAGTCTTTGCTATATCATCTACACACCCCCACCCCACACACACAAACACCCACACACACGTAAGGACCTACATAATCAAAGTGAATTATTTCCACACGTGTATCCAGGATCAGAAAGGTCTTAGTGTAAATTCCTGGCCAAGTTCTTCAAAGTTCTTATTAAGTCATTCAGTCCCTTTTAACATAACATTTTCGAATCTGTAAAGTGTAAATAAACCTACATTTTCAGACAGTCATGAGATTGCAGGGGAACATTGTTAAAGAAAATGTAAAACTCTTCACAAATTTTTGTACAGTAGTTAGCAATAACAGAAAACAGAATTATAATAATAATGAAGGCAAAACCACTTTTATTGTGATGGGGCTCAGGTCAGGCTTTGAAAACTATGCAAAAGTGCCATATGGATTATTTTGAGTTAAAGTTACTGAAGAAACAGCAGGCGCAAGAAGAACACCTTGGCCATCCTCTTTGTCCCCTTGAAAGCCAGGAGATAAACCTTTCATGTGAAAGGTACCCTCCCTGTACCAGGAGGCAGACAGACATTCTTATCATCAGAGGTAGGGAATTCGGGGTTCAGACAGCTATATGAATAAACCTCGCTCCTTTTTTACTAATTTACCACTCCCAACACAAACTTCTTTATCTTGTCAGTTCTTCACAAATGTATTATTTCTTTCTCTGAACGTTATAAAAGCTGCCTGCTTTGGTCACTTAACTGTGGGGACCTCTTATCTTTGGGGCCCCTATACATAGGGAATTAAATAGTTTTTCTTTTTTCTCCTGTTACTGTCTCATTTCAATTACTAGACCAGCCAGAAGACACTAGAAGAATAAAAGAAAAAATTTCCTCCCTAACAAGAGCACAGTCAGAAAGAAAAAACAAATAGACAAGTTTAAGGGTATACTTAAAACTGCCTTATATTGTTCATAATGAGGTTAAAACATTAACCCCTAATAAGCAGTTTTCAACATAGAAATGTCTAATCACTGATAAAAGCAAGACACATCCAGTGTTCATTTACATTTCCCTTATAAATGTGCAAGGGTCATCTGTGAGTCCTAGGTCCTCCCACGGCACATAGGCCCATGCAGCTGATTCCACTGCTGCTATGCAGAGGCTATCAGGAGTCTGGCAGGGCTGTTAAGGCTCTTCCACTTAGCCACAGTGACAGACTGAAAGACAGGGAGATATCCCATCACACCAATAAAATGATGGCAAAGTTAGTTGAGACTATTTGAATAGAGAGAAAAGGAGGTACTCTTTTCTAGGCATCTGAAATTTTGAGATGAGACCTGCTGCAAATACCTTGGAAGGAGAATCTGATGCTGGACAGAGAATCAGAATAAGGGTGCAGAGCCGAGACAGAGGAGGAAGGGAGAAGGAAGAGAAAGAAGCTATGTCTTGAGATGGTAAAATCAGCCATGTCTTACGCAAACATGTCCAAACCTTCTAATCGCCCCTCTGTATCCACTCTCGGGTCTCTTCCATCTTGCTCAGTGTATGGACAGGGGAATGCATCTCCCTCTGAGACCTGTAACAAGGAGCTTCCCTGCCTTGGGCTCCAGGTCAGTTTCAGGAATTACATAAAGGAGCAGGACTTGGGAGACAAAGAGGAATAGAAGGTTATTTAATGACCCAGAGGTGTTGAAACAGGTTTGCTGTGTACCTTGAACTGAAGTCTCAGCTCTTGTCAGGTGATGCCCTCCACATGGACCTGCATTCAATTCCCTTTAAGTGTTCTCTACCCCCTCTTTCCCAGGCCTAGGCTTAATAAGAGCTCTCTGTTTATACTCCCCAGACTGATAACATATCTGCCTTGTGTGGTTTCCTTCTATCCTGTACACACTTCTACATATTCGCTTGACTAATCATTTCTCAGATTACCCAATTTGAGTAGTCCATTTCCAGACTGGGCCCAGAATGACTAACTGGTCCTACATTGGACATTTCAATTACCTGAACAGGAACATCCTTATTTTGTGTTGTTTAAACCACTGCAAACTGTTTTCTGTCACTTGAAATAAAGAATCCTAAGTGAGGAAAGCACCGCTGTTTATACACTCACTGATAAATTCAGAAGTCTGGCTTCTCCACAAAGTGAAGTGAAGTTGCTCAGTTATTTCCAATTCTTTGCCACCCCATGGACTGTAGCCTGCCAGGCTCCTCTGTCCATGGAATTCTCCAGGCAAGAATCCTGGAGTGGGAGCCATTCCCTTCTTCAGGGGATCTTCCCAACCCAGGGATCAAACCAAGGTCTCCCATGTTGCAGGCAAACTCTTTACCATCTGAGCCACCAGGTAAGCCCAAGAATACTGAAGTGGGTAGCCTAACCCTCCTCCAGTGGATCTTCCTGACCCAGGAATCAACCTGGGGTCCCCTGCATTGCAGATGGATTCTTCACCAGTTGAGCTACAAGGGAATCCCTCAAAGGCTTACATTTTTTAATGAATGAGGCAAAGCAACATTCAGATATTTAGATGGCAAGACTGAATAAGGTTCCTTGAGAAAGCAAAAACATTTTCAGTTTCAATGGATGCCTATTGTAAGTAAGAGCAATTAACCACAAGACATAATTAACCTGCTTAATAGTCTTATAGTAAATCATGGCTAAATTAAAATCATCTCTGTGCTATTTATTTCCAAGGTAACTCCAGAGGTTATAACATCAAATGTAATCAAAATGAGTAAATAAATGAACGAATGACCAAATGAGTTTTTACTGGCATATGTATACAAAGTCTGTAAACTCTTCACACACTTTCTCTTAATTGCCACTATCCTATGAAACAGGTAAAACAAGGACTCTGGGCTATTTACAGGTGTGTTAGCTAAACAATGACTCTCAAAAGTGCATAGGTCTTAATCCTTGGAATCTGTGAATATGTTACCTCATATGGCAAAAGACACTTTGCAGATGTGCTTAAGGTTAAGGTTTTTGAGATGAGGAGATTACTTGGGACTAACCAGGCAGACCCTAGATGTAATTACAAAAGTCATAAGCAGAGGAGCAGAGGGGGATTAGACTGTGGAAAAAGGCAATGCAAAGCTGAAAGTACCTTAACTGTTAGGTGGCTTTGTAGAGGGAGGAGGGGGCCAGAGCCAAGCAATGCATGGAATGAGGCTCTAGAGACTGAGAAAGGACATTTTCCTTTTGTCTTTTGAGACCACGCTCACTCTATGTACTATGATTTTGCTATCCTGGCTTTCTAAAGTCCCTTAGACACTCGTTTCTGTTCTTTGTATAAACTAACTGCTCTGCTCAAATGATTATTTTGGCACTTTGGCTCTGAATTCTAAAACTTTAAGAGTATAAATGTCTGTTGCTTTAAGTAAAGAAGCTTGTGGTGATTTGCTAAAGCAACCACAGGAAACTAATAGAGAGGAACATATCTAGTGGGCTATTTAAATCCAAAAGGATTAAATGTCTCTATCTACAATCACAGTTTCTAAGAAAATAGTCACCAGTGAGTGATCTAGGCTTCCCTAGCAGCTCAATGGCAAAGAATCCACTGGCTAAAGCAGGAGACACAGGTTCAATCCCTGGGTCAGGAAGATACCCTGGAGTAGGAAATGGCAACCCACTCCAGTATTCTTGCTGGAAAATCTCATGGACAGAGGAGCCTGGCAGGCTACAGTCTATAGAGTTGCAAAGTCAGGACACAACTTGGAGACTCATCAACGAGTGATTCAGTCCACATATTTACATATGGAAACAGTGGCATATGTTTATTCATTTTAGAACATTTGCATCTTGATTTAGTGACTGGGCACTTGCCAGTTTATCTATCACTGTATCCTTTATCCTGTAAATTCTTAGATGGTGGCAATCACATTATCTTAACTAGTTTTGTGAAGTTACCAGCAGAGCTCCCTGGGGACACCAGCTCTTAATGAGTGCTAGGTCAGCTCATTCACAGAAAGATCTACTGTCTCTGAGTCTCACTGCTGCTGCTGCTGCTGCTAAGTCGCTTCAGTCGTGTCCAACTCTGTGTGACCCCATAGACGGCAGCCCACCAGGCTCCGCCATCCCTGGGATTCTGCAAGCAAGAACACTGGAGTGGGTTGCCATTTCCTTCTCCAATGCATGAAAGTGAAAAGTCAAAGTGAAGTCGCTCAGTCATGTCCGACTCTTAGAGACCCCATGGACTGCAGCCCACCAGGCTCTTCCGTCCATGGGATTTTCCAGGCAAGAGTACTAGAGTGGGGTGCCATTGCCTTCTCTGCTGAGTCTCACTAGTAGCTTTTACATCTGAGATTTTGATGGTTGGGTTGCCTTTGGAGTAGCATCAGTTTCTTGATCACTAACCTGAATTCCCTCACAGAACAAATTTAGGTTTAGAAGCTTTAAAAATAAACAAGATAGAAAATCTCTTAGCCCCTGTGGACCACTAAAAACTGATCAGCCAAAAATACTTCCCCTAGTATATGAAAAAGGGACAGCTGTTTGGGACTTGGTATGGTATGCATGTTATAAGAGGGAATCCTGGAAAGAAAAAAGAAATGAATTGCTTGGCATACAATAGGACTGGAAGAGGCCACTTAGGGGACAACTGAATACAGACAGCATGAAAAAGAAGCTGCTCACTCAGGAGCTATCAACTTACAATTGTCAACGAAGGAGGTGTCAAAGGAGAAGACCTGGTCCAGTTATAAGAGCAAATAGACAACTTCTGGGCAAAACTAAAAAAAGGCCTGAGTTAATTCTTTAAGCCAATTATTAATTGTGGTTGTTGTTGTTCAATTACCAAGTCATGTCTGATTCTTGTGACCCCATTGACTGTAGAATGCCAGGCTCATCTGTCCATGGGATTTTCCAGGCAAGAATATTGGAGTGGGTTGCCATTTCCTCCTCCAAGGGACCTTCCCGACCCAGGGATCAAACCCGCCTCTCTTAGTTCTCATGCATTGACAGGCAGGTTCTTTACCACTAGTGCTACCTGGGAAGCACCTTAGGACCCACGATTACAGACTCAAAGGACCACACTTGGCCTAAAAATGTGAAAGCAGCAGAAAGGAGCCAGAGTGTTATCTTCAAAGTAAATCAGATCACAGCACTTCTTAAAACCCTCCAGAGGAGTCACTGGGCTCTCTGAATATAATTTAAGCACCTTAGCATATCCTTTTGTGATCTGACCCCTGACACCCTCATCCTAAATACTATGCCCTTGCCATCTTGGCTTTCTTTAGTTCCTCAAACACACTCTTTCTCACATCTGTCCTTTGCACAAGCAAACTGATCTGCTCAGGGGATTATTTTCCTCAAAGAAAACAACAAAAAAAAGTGGTTCATCTTGCAGTATAACAGGTGGTTCTATGAGATAGGAATGTCCTAACTGTACCTGCTTGAAACGGAAGTGTTACGTAATATCAGCACACATTATGCCTCCCCCTTTTAATTCAAGATTACAGAAAGAAAGTTTGCTACAACTGTGCTGTATATAAATATTTGTAAGGTTCTGAAATACTGGAGCAGGACTGTACAATCAGGCACCAGTGCTGTGCTCAGTCACTTAGTCATGTCTGACTCTGCGATCCTGCAGACTGCAGCCCGCCAGTCTCCTCTGTCCATGGGATTTTCCAGGCAGGAATACTGGGGTGGGTTGTCATTTCCTTCTCCAAAATCAAGCATTAACCTTATCCAAAAAGAGGTCTTGCTCGGCCCTTGGCTCCTGAGGGATCCTCAGGGCATCCTTCTTGAGAAGAGTGTTCCTGGTTTACCTGAGGACCCTGAGACAGATTGATGGTTTAAAGCTGTGATTTATGGGGGAAGCTTTGGGTCATTGGTATCAGCTCGACATCTGGAGGGGCTGGAGATTAATGGTATGAACTAAAGGCAGTCAAACATGTCTATGTGACTAAGCACCAATAAAATCTCTGGACACCAAGGCTCCAGTGAGCTTACATCATCACCAAAACACCAGTGCTGTTCTGACTCCACTGGGAAAGGACAAATGGAAGCTTAACATGGGGAACCTTCCTGGTCCAGGCCCATCTCATGTGTCTCTGCCCATGGCTGATTTCACCTGCATTCATGCTGTAAGAAACCACATGCATAGATTTTCATGACTTCTGCTGGCCCTTCCAGTGAATTAGCAAACCTAAAGGAGGGCCCTGGATTCCTGAACTTTGTAAGAATAATTTGTTTCTAATGTCAGCTTTGGGCTTCCAAGGTGGCTCAGTGGTAAAGAATCTGCCTGCCAATGCAAGAGATGCGGATTTGATCCCTGGGTCAGGAAAATCCCATGTAGAAGGAAATGGCAACCCACTCCAGTTTTCTTGCCTGGGAAATCCCATGGACTGAAGAGCCTGATAGGCTACAGTCCACGGGGTTGCAAAAGAGTCTGACATGACTTAGTGGCTAAACAAGAAGAACAACATCAGCTTTAGAAAACAAAGAGATCAGGGTCATCCTTCGAAGCTTTGATGACTTCTCCCTTCAAGTACAGCTAAACAACCAAAAGCCCCTTCACTTCAAACAGTACATTTATGCCAGATTGAGAGCTCTGAGTCCAGAGAAAGTACTGGTCCCTGAGCAGAAATGGGGAGCCTAAGAGGACAATGAAGTGAGGAAGGTCTAGCCCTGCCCATCCTTCTATCTAGATGTCCCTAAAAGACAGTTAGATTCACAGGTTACAATGACTCTAGTGAAGTTTTCACCACATTACCATTTTTAGCCACTGTGCTAAGATGATCTTAAAACAGAGTGGAGCAAGCCCTATGAACAGAAAGAGAAAGGTTAGCATGTCTCTCCTGTGCCACAGGGATACAGGGACTGGTTATTTGTTTTAAAGGCATGATGGTTTAAATAATGAGTCAACTGCACTTACATCTATTCTTAGTATGTGTAAGAATTACGGTGTATAACTATATACATGGTATTTTACTTCATGGGCTATTTAACCAATTTCTATGAGCAATGTAGACCACGTGCAATTTCCACCTGCTCTAAGTTCAACTAAAATATAACTCCAGTGAACTGTTTTTCTCTATTTTATTCTAATTATCCATGTAACAGAGATACCTCCTTCACTGTAAGCTCCCTGTGCCCTTTCTCAGGGCTGCCCTCTTCTCATGCATCTGGTTTCAATCTAAATGTCACCTCCACTAAGAAATCGTCTTTTGCTGTCTATCCATATTGTACCACCCTCCATCTGCACAGATTTCTTTTTCCTCTTGTACCTGTTTTTCCTTTTTAACAGCAAATATCACAATTTGTATATCTATATTTATATTCTGTTTACTTTTTTAAGTACCTTAAAGCTTATGTCTTCTTGGCTTACATTATATCTGCATCATGGCACCATACCATGGCACCACAAATTCTTTAAATGATTTAATTTGGCACTCTGAGCAGGTACAGTTGTTCTAGATATATCTGATTTGTCACAAATATATATTACCCTTTCTTTCCATGCCTTCTCTGTGGGCTTTCAGGCACTTGGGCATTCAGTTCAGTTCAGTCACTCAGTCGTATCCGACTCTTTGCGACCCCATGAATCACAGCACACCAGGCCTCCCTGTTCATCAGCAACTCCCAGAGTTCACTCAAACTCATATCCATCCAGTTGGTGATGCCATCTAGCCATCTCATCCTCTGTTGTCCCCTCTGTTGTCCCCTACCCCCAATCCCTCCCAGAATCAGGGTCTTTTCAAATGAGTCAACTCTTCATATGAGGTGGCCAAAGTATTGGAGTTTCAGCTTCAGCATCATTCCTTCCAATGAACACCCAGGACTGATCTCCTTTAGGATGGACTGGTTGGATCTCCTTGCAGTCCAAGGGACTCTCAAGAGTCTTCTCCAACACCACAGTTCAAAAGCATCAATTCTTTGGCTCTCAGCTTTCTTCACAGTCCAACTCTCACATCCATACATGACCACTGGAAAAACCATAGCCTTGACTAGTACTTGGGCATTACATATCCAAATTAGAGAAGAGCACAAGACCAAATAGTTTCCCAACTACCTCTAGCCGTCATTGTGAAACAGACTGAGAATACACAGTAAAGTAAACCAATTAATCCACACAACATCTACTCTCTAGAAAGAGAACCAATCTAACAAGAGAAAAGTTGGGAGACAGATGGATTTAAACAATCAAGATAGGTGCATTAGTGTACTGGAGAGATTTTAGTTCTCTGAATCTAGTTCCTGGTCCGAAAAACAAACAATCTTTACACCTCAGGATTGCAGTGAGGATTATAAGAAATAATAACAATAGCAGATTAAGACAACAGTTCAGGAGCAATATACTTGATAAGTATCAGTTCCCTTTACACCTATCTCATCTATAGAATATTAAAAAGAACTGACACCTGTTGAGTACTTCCTTAGCACTAAAAACTGCCAGAGGTGATTTATATGTATTTATTCATTTCATTTTAACAACTCTGTCAGGCCAGTGCTCTTAATATTAGTATGCCCATTTTACAGATGAGAAAATTGAGGTATACTAATGTTAAATCATTTGTCTAAGGCCACACAGCTCATAAATCACAGAGCTGTTTCACAGCCAAGCAGTCCAGCTCTAGAATCTATGCTCTTCACCAACATACTCTGTTTTCTTTTCATGAAATTGTTAGTAATTACTTGTTAGATATCTGCTTTGTACTAGGAGTTAGTAAGTATCTCATCCAGTCTTTGCAATAAAAAGTAAGGTATGCTCATTCCGATTTTGCAGGATCTTCAGGTTCATGCAAAATTCAGTGATGTAACCAAGACTTCTCAGCTTATAAGCCACAGAACTATAATTTGAATAAATGGGTATTAAATCTCTGACTTAAAAATGTATTTGCTATAAGATATCACTGAAGCCTTATTGTGGATGTGACTGGTGATAGAAGCAAGGTCCGATGCTGTAAAGAGCAATATTGCATAGGAACCTGGAATGTCAGGTCCATGAATCAAGGCAAATTAGAAGTGGTCAAACAGGAGATGGCAAGAGTGAACATTGACATTCTAGGAATCAGCGAACTAAAATGGACTGGAATGGGTTAATTTAACTCAGTTGACCATCATCATATCTACTACTGTGGGCAGGAATCCCTTAGAAGAAACGGAGTAGCCATCATGGTCAACAGAGTCCGAAATGCAGCACTTGGATGCAATCTAAAAAACGACAGAATGATCTCTGTTCGTTTCCAAGGCAAACCATTCAATATCACAGTAATCCAAGTCTATGCCCCAACCAGTAATTCTGAAGAAGCTGAAGTTGAACGGTTCTATGAAGACCTACAAGACCTTTTAGAACTAACACCCAAAAAAGATGTCCTTTTCATTATATGGGACTGGAATACAAAAGTAGGAAGTCAAGAAACACCTGGATTAACAGGCAAATTTGGCCTTGGAATACAGAATGAAGCAGGGCAAAAGCTAATAGAGTTTTGCCAAGAGAACACACTGGACATAGCAAACACCCTCTTCCAACAACACAAGAGAAGACTCTACACGTGGACATCACCAGATGGTCAACACCGAAATCAGATTGATTATATTCTTTGCAGCCAAAGATAGAGAAGCTCTATACAGTCAGCAAAAACAAGACTGGGAGCTGACTGTGGCTTAGATCATGAACTCCTTATTGCCAAATTCAGACTTAAATTGAAGAAAGTAGGGAATACCACTAGAATATCCAGGTATGACCTAAATCAAATCCCTTATGATTATACAGTGGAAGTGAGAAATAGATTTAAGGGACTAGATCTGATAGACAGAGTGCCTGATGAACTATGGACAGAGGTTCATGACATTATACAGGAGACCATCCCCATGGAAAAGAAATGCAAAAAAGCAAAATGGCTGTCTGAGGAGGCCTTATAAATAGCTGTGAAAAGAAGAGAAGTGAAAAGCAAAGGAGAAAAGGAAAGATAGAAGCATCTGAATGCAGAGTTCCAAAGAATAGCAAGAAGAGATAAGAAAGCCTTCCTCAGTGATCAATGCAAACAAATAGAGGAAAACAACAGAATGGGAAAGACTAGAGATCTCTTCAAGAAAATTAGAGATACCAAGGGAATATTTCATGCAAAGATGGGCTCAATAAAGGACAGAAATGGTATGGACCTAACAGAAGCAGAAGATATTAAGAAAAGGTGGCAAGAATACATAGAAGAACTGTACAAAAAAGATCTTCATGACCCAGATAATCACGATGCTGTGATCACTTACCTAGAACCAGACATTCTGGAATGTGAAGCCAAGTGGGCCTTAGAAAGCATCACTACAAACAAAGCTAGTGGAAGTGATGGAATTCCAGTTGAGCTATTCCAAATCCTGAAAGATGATGCTGTGAAAGTGCTGCACTCAATATGACAGCAAATTTGGAAAACTCAACAGGCCACAGGACTTCAAAAGGTCAGTTTTCATTCCAATCCCAAAGAAAGGCAATGCCAAAGAATGCTCAAACTACTGCACAATTGCACTCATCTGACACGCTAGTAAAGTAATGCTCAAAATTCTCCAAGCCAGGCTTCAGCGATACATGAACCATGAACTTCCAGATGTTCAAGCTGGTTTTAGAAAAGGCAGAGGAACCAGAGATCAAATTGCCAACATCTGCTGGATCATCACAAAAAGCAAGAGAGTTCCAGAAAAACTTCTATTTCTGCTTTACTGACTATGCCAAAGCCTTCGAGTGTGTGAATCACAATAAAATTGTGGATTTTTCCACAATATTTATTTTCCACAAAATAAAAGTGTGTGGAAAATTCTGAAAGAGATGGGAATACCAGACCAACTGACCTGCCTCTTGAGAAACCTATATGCAGCTCAGGAAGCAACAGTTAGAACTGGACATGGAACAACAGACTGGTTCCAAATAAGAAAAGGAGTACGTCAAGGCTGTATATTGTCACCCTGCTTATTTAACTTATATGTAGAGTACATCATGAGAAACACTGGGCTGGAGGAAGCAAAAGGTGGAATCAAGATTGCCGGGAGAAATATCAATCACCTCAGATATGCAGATGACACCACCCTTATGGCAGAAAGTGAGGAGGAACTAAAAAGCCTCTTGAGAAAGTGAAAGAGGAGAGTGAAAAAGTTGGCTTAAAGCTCAACATTTAGAAACTAACATCATGGCATCTGTTCCCATCACTTCATGGGAAATAGATGGGGAAATAGTGGAAACAATGTGAGACTTTATTTTTTGGGGCTCCAAAATCACTGCAGATGGTGATTGCAGTAATGAAATTAAAAGACACTTACTCTTTGGAAGGAAAGTTATGACCAACTTAGATAGCATATTCAAAAGTAGAGACATTACTTTGTGAACAAAAGTCCATCTAGTCAAGGCTATGGTTTTTCCACTGGTCATTATGGATGTGAGAGTTGGACTATAAAGAAAGCTGAGCACTGAAGAATTGATGCTTTTGAACTGTGGTGTTGGAGAAGACTCTTGAGAGTCCCTTGGACTTCAAGAAGATCCAACCAGTTCATTCTAAAGGAGATCAGTCCTGGGTGTTCATTGGAAGGACTGATGCTGACGCTGAAACTCCAATACTTTGGCCACCTCATGCGAAGAGTTGACTCACTGGAAAAGACCCTGATGCTGAGAGGAATTGAAGGCAGTAGGAGAAGGGGACGACAGAGGATGAGATGGATGGATGGCAACACCGACTCTATGGACGTGAGTTTGGGTAAAATCCAGGAGTTGGTGATGAACAGGTAGGCCTGGCGTGCTGCAGTTCATGGGGTTGGAAACAGTCGTACACGACTGAGCAACTGAACTGAACTGAACTGAACAGAAGCCTCATTATATCAAAATCCTTACATATGACTAATTCTTGCAAGACTTCTAAGGGAACACACACCCATAAACACTTTCATATATAAAAGAAAAGGTAATGCATTCACTGAATAAATTCTGTTACAACTCTTCTGCTGATTTTAAATTCTTATTCATATTATTTGTCTAAATTAAAATATAGCTATATCTGTATCTATTAAATTGTTATAATTTCTAAATACAGTAATAATAATTACTACTAATAATAGCAATAATAGTACTGAAATCCTAGTACAACTGACGTATTTGTTATAATCATCTACTTTTTTAGAACAGTGACAAAACTTAAAAAAAAAAATAGCCTTAGTGACTTATTAGCTTATGTTTGTTTGTTGATTCACTACCTTCCATTAGCAATGACAGAAACACATCATAACCAGACGGAACATGTTTGTGATACTTCTCTATATGTAGTAATCAACAAATTGCTTCTAGTGTACCCTAATTAGTGAAGTCACCTCCGTTATTTGTATATCTTGTGAATATCAGTTGTTCAGAATATGTTCAACATTTAATTCTAAATGCAATACTGAAATATTTAGAAAGTAGAGGGAAAACACTAATATCTCATTATTGTAAAGTAACTTAGGTTTTTCATAGAATATCTTTTCAGTCTTTTTTAAATTAAAATTTAATTGTTATCATATGACCACAACTTCAGACTGTGCATCATATCATTGTCTTCTAAAGTATCATTTTTTATACTATTTCACTAAGTAAAGGACCATACTTTACCATTACCTTACTATCCTATTTGGGGAAATAATTAACTCAGTTATAGACCTTTATTTGGTTTTTTGGGGGGTAAACATACTGATAAATACAGCTTTTTCTGCATTGGGATTTATTTTCTTAGGATTCTTTTTTTTTTAATTTGATCACCAAATCAAAGAGTGAGAAAACTTTTCTGTGGATCTTATTATCTTGCTCTCAAAAAGTAACACTCCATTTTAAATTGTAAAGCAGATTGACTTACTGGACACTCTACTGAAAATGGAAAAGGAAGGAAGAAAACAAATTCAGTACCAGCAAAAATAATCTGCTTCTCATTTCTGGCAGGAAACACAGGTAGGATGATCACTAAATCTACAGAGCTGTTCTGAGAATCTTAAGTATAAGCAGTTCTGGACCTGAGTAAGAAATGTGTAGTAGGATTATTTAGAACACAGACTCATTTCTCCATAGAAATACCATGTCATAGCTAAGTTTCAGGTCAGTTGCAAAGGCCTATTGGTTCATCAAGTGGTTGAACTATAGCAGCAAAAATGTCATAGAACCTCCTACCAGGGAGCTTTGGCGGCTCCCACACAGGTCCTCAGAAACTGAGTATATCTCTCTGTCAAACAAAAGTGTGAAAGTGCAATCTTACACTCCCTAGACTTTTGCACTGGCCAGGGCAGGAAAAACAGAGTGGGTAAGGGGAAAGGGTTTCCACAGCTGTAAGGAAATTATTAATAAGACAGTGCTAGCATCCTAATATTTTCAAAGCAGAGAGCACTTTTGCCACGACACACTGCAATCCCCTCATTGAAGGACAAAGAAACAGAGACTCGCCTTGGTATGCAGTGAATTCTAGGCAGTGCAACCAGTCCTGGACGCGTGCTGTGATCAAGTGAGCTCACATGTAATACTGGGCAGGGGGTTCCTAGGAGGTGACATGTCAGGGGGAGAAGGTCAGAGAACTAAATCAGCAAATGAACAGATCATACAGAGGGCCACACGAAGGAAACATTCATTAAATAACATCACTGACAGCAAAGACTTGCCAAACTGGTAAATTTAATAGAAGCAGTTTAGAAAGCGAAAGAGGAAACAGTGTACAAAGCAGGTGAAGCTGCATGATTTTTGAGAGATCTGGTTTGTTCTGTTGTGTTTTTTGGCCTGTGTATCCCTTACTTTCAGGTCAATTCAGGTGGGTTGTCTTGTCTGCACCTCACTGTCTCAGGGTTGTTCCTGTCACATGGGAGAATCCAAGTAGACTTCAGTTATTTCTGGCTTTTGTTTTTCAAAAGCTTAAACACTTAAGAGAATCAAAAGTGTTTGTGAATATAAAAAGGATAAAACAGTATCCGAAAAAGCAGAGTGGAAGTAACACAAAAGAAGAAAAAGTTGCCCTCAGGCTTAAATGTTTCATCTGGGCTGACTGAAGAGAGACAGGTATGGTGAGAGGACTCCAGTTGCTGAGCACAGGTACCCACAGAGTCGTCAGGTGGGCAGCTACCCAGAATAGCCAAGCAACCAACACTAGGGCCTCAACACGGGGTCCATCGAACAGCCTCAGTCCCCAAGTCTGACGGGTGAAAACTGCGGGAACTATGCAGAAGAAACTACGGATATTTCAATATCTGCACAGACAAATGGCTATTTTCCACATTTTTTTCCCCTGAGACAGCATGGTGCAGTGGAAATCTGGGGGTCGTGGTATTGAGGCAGGAGGTAAATGCCCCCCTCCCCACCCCAGGGTAAAGCAATTGGAATTTCGTTCCCTGTGGATGAAAACCCCAAGACCAGAAAGCAGGACAATTAAGGGAGGAAGTAAAGCCCCGCCCAGACCACATATCTGTCCTTCCCTTAATCAGGAGACTTCCTTGACCACACACGCACAGTAAGGCTCCTTGGAGGTCAAAGGGGAAGTAATGTCAAGGGATGCTCTACCCATACACCTTTGCGGTAGAAACCAAGAGATGGCGGCACACACATGGAAGGATCCTGAGACGTAGCAAATGGACTGTGAACCAGGCAAATCAAAATGACTGGCCAAAGGAAAACCAAGAAATGTTTCATGTAAGTGATTTAAACTGCCACTAGGGCACATCTACGGAGAAGGTAATGGCACCCCACTCCAGTACTCTTGCCTGGAAAATCCCATGGATGGAGGAGCTTGGTAGGCTGCAATCCATGGGGTTGCTAAGAGTCGGACACGACTGAGCGACTTCCCTTTCACTTTTCACTCTCACGCATTGGAGAAGGAAATGGCAACCCATTCCAGTGTTCTTGCCTGGAGAATCCCAGGGATGGGGGAGCCTGGTGGGCTTCCGTCTCTAGGGTCGCACAGAGTTGGACACGACTGAAGCGACTTAGCGGCAGCAGTAGCAGCAGGGTACAACTCAGGGGCTCTCCCTGTTTGCCTGTTTGTCTATCTGCACATCTTATACTCTCTTTCCTCTTAATAATTACTTTTCTTGCTTCACTACTGTCTTTGTGGAAATTCTTTTCTGCAAAGCCGAAGGGCCAGGGTCCTTGTCACTAACCACTGGTCTAGGGGCTGGGATTCAACGCTTTCATGGCCGCAACCCAGTCCCATTCTCTGGCTGGGAACCCAAGCCCTGCTCCAAACCCCTGCAGGCTGAGGCCACTTGAGGCCAGCATAACCTGCAGAGCTGAGGAGGGATTCACATTCTACAAATGACTTAAGTTCATCTTTTTCCAGCCTGCGGAAATACAAATTCAGAATACAAATTATGTGAGCTGCCAAAAGAAAATTTTAGCACTCCTGAGATTGAATCTAAGATCCATACCTAAAACAAAAGTTTATCTTGCTTAGAAGGGGCTAACTTATAAATGTCTGATCCCTACCCTATTCCCTCAATGCCTTTCTCATAAGTTATGTTTTAAGAATTAATTATTATCCTAAATGCAAATCTGATTATACAAGATCTGTTTAAAATCCTTCCACGTCCTCAAGATAGAGCCCAGACTTCTTTGAGTAGTTCCTCATGGCTTCTCTACATCAATGTCAAGGTTTTCATTCCTGCTCTGCCTCTATTCATTCTGTGCTGCAGGCATGCCAGAAGACTGGGAAGTTGACAAACACAATTTGCACTCCCAATAGCTCTTCTCTGCTTTGAACATCCTTCACTTACTTACCTCTTGTGCACCAGAGCTACTCTTTCTCCTGTGGGTCAGCTCTTGAGTCTGCCTGACTCATATTCATCTTTCAGAAATTGACTTAGACCTCCACACTCCTGAAACCCTCACTTGAATTCCTAGAAGAATGGTTGGTCCTCCTCTGTGCTCTTATCTCACTCGGGGCTTATTTCTATGATATCCCAAAGCACAATGCTTGGCACAGTGTAGGGCTCAGTAAATATGAAATATTCTAATGCCTCTTGCAAACCAGTTCTGTGACCACATAGTCAAGATTTATTTTCTCTAAGTAATCAAATAAAAGAAGGACACTGTGTGGTAAGATTCTGAACAGGAGAAAATCATGGAATATTAGAATTGCAAGGGACATGAATCATAGGATCTGACTGCCACCCAATCTTCTCCAATCCTCTTTCAAGGCAGAAGTATCTTTTATCTTTGTACCTCAGGATCTAACATAATGCTAGTATATAATAGACACTCTGGAAATGATTGAGAAGGAAGGAAGGGAAGGAAGGAGGGTAAAGATGAGGAAAGGAGAAGAAAAACAGATAAGGCAAGCAGAGAGAGATTGGGATGGAGCAAGAGGCTTTGGGTCCTGTGGTTATTTAATGGCACATTTAGGACCAGGCTTCACTCTCTCTGACCTCTAGCCCAGTGCACCTTCAGAGAGTTTTTGGGGAAATCACCTGTGAGAAGATGCTTCTTGGCAGTATTACTCTATAGCTTTTCATTATTCGTTGTTTTAGATTCAGAACACTCCTGTCATATGAATGTAGGCAATTAAATATTTTCCACACGAGCCATTCCGTCTTCTGGCAGAACTCAGATTGTTTAATAACACTGAGGAGGAAGAAAACTCCTGGAATTTCATTTTTCACAATAAATTAGATATGTGGTGATTTAGATTAAACTTGCAGTGTCAAATAAACTGCCACCATGTCCCCAGACATATACACTATGGTATGGATGTCAGATCCTTTTTAGTAAGTTTTCGAAATGACTCTCAAATATGTAAGGACATCATTCCAGATTAAATGACAGTTCTGAGCATGGGAAAACCCTAAACAGCATTTATAGGAGTTAGCGACACTAATATAAAACAGTGAATAACCGTGCCATGCTTAATTTGCAGTTCTTTCATTTCCCTGCAGACAGCTCGGTGTCTCTTTGCTGTTTAGAAGCTTGTTTTACAGCACCTCCATGAGCACTTCTGCCTCCACCTGGGCAGGTACAATCCATTTTGTCTGCTACTGAGTTTCTCACCATCACACAAATTTGCAATTCAAGGACAGACCAGTTCGCCTGATTTCTTTCTAATAAAGGTGTATGGCTGGGATGTGGGACTGTACTGTATATGACTGTGCTTAACCACTCAGTATTTTGTCAGGGGCCACACAGTTCATAGGGTAAAGTGAAGAAAAATGACGACTCTTGTCAGAGGCAGGGTTCAGTATAAAATCTCTTTTCTATCTGTGGGCTTCCCAGGTGGCTCACTGGTAAAGAATTCGCTTGCTAAGACCCGAGCCTCAGGAGATGTGGGTTCAGTCCCTGGGTTGGGAAGATCCCCTGGAGGAGGAAATGGCACTTCACTCCAGTATTCTTGTCTGGAGAACCCCATGGTCAGAGGAGTCTGGTGGGCTACAGTCACGGGGTCACAGAGTTGGACACAACTTAGCGACTAAACAACAAGAAGCTTAGGCTGAGGAAACACAGGGCTAGAATATAACATATTAGCAAGTATATTATTGGTCAATAATGTCAAATGCAAAAGGGTTTTAGGCTGACACTGACAAATAAAGTCAATAGAAACCAAATAAGTGCTCAAGAAAATACAAAGCCTGGAGGAGAACCTGTCAATATAATGGATTTTCATGAAGCAAGACTGTATCATATTCAAGATATATTTTATGAACACCCATTCCTTTTTCTGGCAATCTCGAAATCATTTTTCCTTAATTTCTGATGTAGCATAGTTCCCAGAACCCATCATTTTAACATCCTTTTCTGTACCCTAATCTCTTCCTCTCTATAGTTCTTGTTCATCTGAGTCAATATTGGAGACAAACTTCTACTGTAGATCAAGCACAATATTCAGATTCTTTATTCCATCACTAGGAATAACAGTCACCACTGATTGAGTGCTTAATGTATCTAAAACACTATGCTAAGCATGTTAGACATTATTTCACTTCATATTCAGAGAAATTCAATGACATAGGGACTTTCAGATCTTTACCTCTATTCAGAACTTCCTGAGTTCCACAGTATTTTCTCTAGTTGTTTAAACCTCCTGCGCCAATGAAACCTTTCTCTAACTAAGCCTGTTTTCCCCATAGCATCCTAAGCTAAGTAAAGAACCAGGGACCTACTCTGTTCTCCCATCTCATCCCCTGCCTAATATCCTTAACTTAGCTTTACAAATGTAAAGATACTTCTCAACAATATTATTTATTCTCCATTTTCATTGCTATAGCTTTAGTTTAAACCCTAATTACTTCTCTCACACATAATTACAACTTTCCTATATGTGGTTTATTTGCCTTTAGTTTATTTCTTTCCAAACTATTCCCCACATTACTGGCAGAGGGATTTTCCCTAAAAGATAATTCTCAACATGACATTCCTCTGGTTCACGGGGTTCCTCCTAAAAGCCCAAACTCCTCTGCAAGATTTAAAAGCCCCTGAGTCTCTAGCTTCATCCACTGATTGCACAAGAATACTTTATTAGCCCATCACTAGCTATCTCTAAACATATTTCTTGGTGTGAACAAATCTATTCCTTCTGCTTTCAGACATCAGCAAGATGGCAGCAGGAGAAGACAATACAGTGTATGCTACATGGACAAAAATCTGACAGGGTATAGAGTAGATCCACACACGGTACCCGTGATTTTACAAAGATGTAGAAATATTTGGGGGGCAAAGAGAAGGGGAGGACTGACCGGAATACAATAGTTCTTCCTGGGCAATGGGAAGATTTGGGGAGAAAAATATATTTAGGTCTCTGAAGATGCCAGCTTTTTAAATAGGTTACTGAAGCATGCCTTTTCTTTGAATAATTTTTGGCCCACACACAACTTTCAACTCCTATTACATTACTTTATGCTGATCAACATGGCTGTCTTTCAAGAGAACACTATCCTGCAGCAAAATGGAACCTAAAGGCAGTATGCCCAGATAGCAGCAGTCATTTGCAAATAGACAAGCTAATGAGTCTCTTAGAAAGAGACTCTAAATGACTAATGCAAGCCAGAAGGGTCCATCAGATAAATGCCTACTTTTCTGTATCTTCTTTAATTGATTTTGACTGACACAGTGATTCAAAACTTTGAGGTCAAGGGCTTATGTCTCTTCCGTTCTGTCACAAGCTATAAATAATTTCATGCTGAATATGAAAAAAAAATGATATTTTCTTTATTAAAGGAGAAGGAAATAATTTTAATTGTTAAAAAATACAGATACCTTTTACTCCATATATTTGTATTTGGTATTCCAGTGTACAGTTTCACACACTAAAATAAGGAAAAAAATCTTCCTGTAACTTTGCTCCTTGTAACAAAGGGTTAAAAAGGTAAAACAATAAAGGTAAGACAAAGATTTCAATTTGCTTTGAATTCAATTTAAAGTTTACAGCGTGATATTTATAAGTTTAATCTCAAATTGCTTCAATTTTCCCAATGTTTGTTCGAGGGGTGATTCAATTTCAGATTAGTTCAGATTGCCTTGGTAATAGAGCTATTGTCTGCTGAATAAATTCATCACGATAACAATGAGGTTCATTTAAAGGGGAATGTTCTCTGTTTTCTGCAATCTGAGATTTGATACTGGCTTTGATTTTGGTAAAGAATTCTACCATTGCTTTAAAATTATCTTTCTTTAAGAGAAATTGTGACAAAAATCCAAGAGAATGATACTCATCACTACTGGTATCAGGGCCGAGGGCTGGCCACACCAAAATGTGCCTCAATGGCACATTGCTTATTTTGAATTCAAGTTAATTTAGAAATGGCTAGTGCAAGAAGAACACTCTGACCCTCCTCTTTGTCTCCCTGAAATCAGGAAATACATTTCTCATATGAAAGGTACATTCTTTGCATCTGAGGTAGAAGGACACTTGTATCACCAAAGACAAGAAATTTGAGTCTAGAATTCTTTTTTTCTTTTTTTACTTTACAATATATATGAAGAAACCTCGATACTTCTTTAACTTACTACCCCAAGGCCAAACTCTTTATATTCTTCACCAATTAAGCATCTGAACCCTAGGTTTCTGTCCTGTCGATTCCTCACAAATGCATCATTTCTTTGTCTAAAAAGTATAAGAACTGCCTGATTTGGCCACTTCTTTAGGTCCCATTTTTATGAGACATGTTTCAATGCATGAATTAAAATTTGTTTTTCTTTTCCCATTAATGTGTCTTGTGTTAAGTCTTATTATTAGTCCAGCCATATGAATTCAAGAAGTTTGAGGGGATGACCACCTCTCCAAATCTGGTTTTTAGTTTTTTTTTTTTTTTTAAGTACATTTTCCCAAGATTAAATGCAAAAAAAAAAAAAAAGTACAAAAGAGGATATACTAAATATTATGACCTCAAAATTCCTAGGAGACATTTTCAGCAACTGACATTAAGAAACGGATTAACATGTTAAACATGATGAAAGATTTAAATTTTTTGAATGTTCCAATAGCTTTACAATTATGAGAACATCAAATGTGATAACAGCATATCCCATCTCTCACATTTTTTTTTTTTAATCCTTACTGGTAATCTCAAAAATGGAACTGTCAAACATTTTGTGCTAAAAAGGGCTCTTGGTGCTCCTTTTGTGGCTTTCCTATAGTTAATATTTAGAAAAAGATTTTGATTGGGACAGTAGGAAAGAAGCAATATAAAAGTTAAATAATGCAATATGATAACCGTGATGAATACAAACACTTGAACTCCTTTTTTATATTTATATAATAACTGAGAACACTTAAATATTAATATTTTCATATACATAATAATGGGAGTCAAAATATGCATAGTGAGAAGTTTATTCACATTTATTTGGCAAAAATCAATCAGCAAATGTATCAAAATTAAGTGAGCTAAATAAAATTAAGTTCTGGAGGAAAACAGGGTTAATTACAATGTGTGTGTGTGTGTGATTTTTTTACTTTTTAATCTTCATTATTGTTTTAACATCTTTCAAAGTTATTTCTTATTGTTAAGCTTTCTGATTACAATTCAGACGTTTGCCAGAAACTGAAATCTTGACTCTATAGTTAGGAAACCTGCTGAAATAAAGGTCAGCCTGAAGTACCTTTTTTTCTAAATCTATCATTACATGGGAAAAGAGGGACAGCCAGACTTTGTTAGAAAAAAACAGAAAGCAAGAGGGAGAAAATGGTATGGTGCTCAATAGGAATAAGATTAATACTAAGACTTAGAAGTTTCTTTCATGGTTTAGTCCCTTTAACTAGTCAATAAAAATAAGCTTTCACAATATTTCTATTAATATCCTTCAGGTGTAAATTCAATGAAATCATTAGGAAACCAAACTTCCCCCACCATCTGAAAAGAACATCATTTAAAAGCCTTATGTTCAAATCCTTTTTTGAATGACAAGTCAGTAGTCAGAAGAAAAACACACATAGGAAAATTCCAAAGGAAAAAATTGACAATGGTGTCAAGATGTCTTGTGAAAAGTCAGTGATTTGAGTGAGTATAGAAAAAAGTGACCAAAATTTGATAGTGATGCTGATATTCATGACCAGACTGCAAATAATGGATTTCTTTAAGTCATTTTAGTTAAGTCCTGCAAATAATCCTCTGAAGAGGGCAGCAGACATATCCTCACCACTTAATGGACGGTGAAACTAAAGCTCAGAGGAGTTAAGCTCTTTGCAGACGGTCGCATGGAACCAAACTACAGTGGGATGACAGGAGTTCACTGTTTAGAGATGGCAAGTTTCCTGTTTGACCTGTATAATAAAAACTATCACCAAGTGTGTTTTAAGAAGGTGTTAATCAGATAATGTATACATGAGGTTTGACATATTATCTGACATATGATAAGCTATTATTACTATCATTATCACCATGATATAACTAGTCTGTCACATATGAACACACTGTATTTGTCAACTAGGGTTATCATAACAAAATACCACAGATTGGATGGCTTAAACAACAAAAATGTACTTTCTCACAGTTCTGGAGGCTAGAAGTCCAAGATCAAGGTTCTGACAGATTCTGTTTCTGATGAGGGCCTTCTCCCTGCCTTGCAGACCAGTATCTTCTCACTTTATCCTCATTCAGCCTTTCCTGACACCTCTGCTGTCTTTTCTTCTTCTTTTAAGATCACCAGTCCTATTGGATTAGGACCCTATCTTTATGACCTCAAACTTAATTAACTCTATAAAGGGTCTATCTGTAAATACAATCACATTGAGGGTTAGGGCGACCACTTACAGATTTTGAGGGAGTGTTGCCAGTCTATAATAGTCTGTTCTCTGCCACCAGCCCCCTTCAATTCATGTTCTTCTGGCATGCAAAATACATTCACCCCATCCCAACTGCCCCGAAAGTTTTAACCATTTGCCAGCATCAACTTCAAATCCAAAGGCTTATCTAAACATCATCTGAATTGGGTGAGACTCTAAGTATGAGAAATATCAATAACCTCAGATATGCAGATGACACCACTCTTACGGCAGAAAGTGAAGAGGAACTAAAAAGCCTCTTGATGAAAGTGAAAGAGGAGAGTAAAAAAGTTGGCTTAAAGCTCAACGTTCAGAAAACTAAGATCATGGCATCTTGTCCCATCACTTCATGGCACATAGATGGGGAAACAGTGGAAACAGTGGCTGACTTTATTTTTAGGGGCTCCAAAATCACTGCAGATAGTGATTGCAGCCATGAAATTAAAAGATGCTTACTCCTTGGAAGGAAAGTTATGGCCAGCCTAGATAGCATATTCAAAAGCAGAAACATTACTTTGCCACCAAAAGTCCATCTAGTCAAGGCTATGGTTTTTCCTGTGGTCATGTATGGATGTGAGAGTTGGACTGTGAAGAAAGCTGAGCACTGAAGAATTGATGCTTTTGAACTGTGGTGTTGGAGAAGACTCTTGAGAGTCCCTTGGACTGCAAGGAGATCCAACCAGTCCATACTAAAGGAGATCAGTCCTGGGTGTTCACTGGAAGGACTGATGCTGAAGCTGAAACTCCAATACTTTGGCCACCTTATGTGAAGAGTTGACTCATTGGAAAAGACTCTGATGCTGGGAGGGATTGGGGGCAGGAGGAGAAGGGATGACAGAGGATGAGATGGCTGGATGGCATCACTGACTCGATGGATATGAGTGTGAGTAAACTCCAGGAGTTGATGATGGACAAGGAGGCCTGGCGTGCTGCGATTCATGGGGTCGCAAAGAGTTGGACACGACTGAGCGACTGAACTGACTGACTGACTAGATATGATTCATCCAGGGACAAAACTCCTCTCCAGATGTGAACCTATGAAATCAAATAAGCTATGTGCTTCTAAATACATGGTGGAACAAACACAGGATAGACATTAGCATCCCAAAAGGGAGCCATGAGAAAGAAGAAAGGGGCTCCAAGCAAGTCCAAAATCTAGCAAGGCAAATTCCATCAGTTCTTAAGGCTAGAGAATAGTCCTCTTCAGCTTTAAGGTCTGCCCTCAGGTGCAGCTGGGTGGAATGCCACCTTGCAGTTTCACTGGGACAGAGGTCTTACCTTCTCTGCCCTTCAGCCATGGTGGAGGCCCTACCCCTTCGGCCACAGGTGGTAGCCTTGTCCTTGGGGTCTGGGCTGATCTCTGATTCACCCTTGGGGTCATCATTCTTCTCTTTTCTTGAAGGATAAGATATGTTCACAGCTAGATAGTGGAGAGCTCTATAGGTCTGGTACTATAGAAGCCCAGAAGCCCAAAATCCTTTTCCTATTTCATAGGGTGATTATTCCCTTTTGTCCAAACTGGCAGTCAGTGTCTACACTGATATAGTCCCATCTGTATTCCTGACTTCTGCTGAGATACCTGTTGGACTCCATGGATAATCTCTTCATGAAGTGATTGTTCATCCAAACCCTTTGTGTTCTCACCAAAACACGATTTCTCATTTTTTACAATGTGGAGAGGCAGACAGTATTCCAAACCTTCAAGTTCTGATTCCTTTGACTTAATTATTCCTTCTTCAATTCATCTCTCACCTCTCACAATTTACTATAAGTAGTATAAACTGGACACTATAATATACATTAAACTAGTCATACCTCCATGACTTTGCCCATTCTGGAATATATAACAGTAATCAACAAGACATGTTGGGCAGAAACTGAGCCACCAAGTAGGGACTATTGAGCAGTAGGACATTGTGCTCCATCATATTTATGTAAAGACAGCTTATATTTAAAGACAAAACACGGTGCTTTTTTTGGATTATCTTCCTACACTTTAGCAAATTCTATCTGTGTAACTGTATCCCTTTTATAATTCCTTGAGAACACATAGGGTGCAGAAACAGTAACCGTGGGCGTGAGTGAGGAGGAATGCCTTAGTTGGAAGACAGCTAGAAGACCCTAAGAGGGCTGACAGCAAAGACTGTGACATACACGGAGACCATTCATTCTTTCCTTTGCTAAGACCTCACTCAAAAGACCTACTATTCATTCACCCTTGGGGCTGAAGCCATTTTTCACAATTGGCTTCCCCAGACCTCTACATCCTATTATAAAGCCCCTATTTTCCAGAAATGCAGAACTTCCTACTTGTGTCATGCCATGTTCTTTCATACCCCTGGGCTGTCATGCTTTTTCACATATTTAATTATGGGTTTAATGCTCCCTAAAAGTCTCTCTTCTGTCTGTAAAGACTCATACTACCAGCACCAGATTAAATGACTTATTCTCTATGCGGTCTTCCCTAATACATCTAAGCACTGGCAATCACTACCCCCCAGTTATGGCTTCATAGAAGTTTACCTGTGATAATATAATTGGCTATTCATCCATAGGCTTCCTTCTCCCACTCACATATCAGGTCTTGAGAATAGAAGTTTATTTTACTAATTTCTCTATCTTCAAAGCTAAGTATAGTATCTGGTATATTGTTGTTTTTTAGTCACTAAGTCATGTCCAACTCTTTTGTGACCCCATGGACTATACCTCACCAGGCTCCTCTGTCCATGGGATCTTCCAGGCAAGAACATTGGAATAGGTTGCCATTTTCTTCTTCAGGAGATCTTCTTGACACAGAGATTGAATCTGCATCCCCTGCTTGGCAGGCAGATTCTCTGCCACTGAGCCACCTGGGAAGCCCATCTGATATAGAGAAGGTACTTAAGAAATGTGTGCAGGATAAATGAATGACCTCAGCACCTTTCTGTCCCCACCCACTTAAATTATTTTCTGAGAGTTGGTGTTTACCTGTATTGAAAAGGTGTTTACCAGTACCAACATGTGTTGGTTTTAAGACCTGTAGTCCTCTACAAACCAGTCTGGAATAACTGAACCAAATTCTGTTTCGGCTTTATTAAGATTAAATTCTCTTTATTAATGTGACTCAGCATTGCTTGTGGCTGTATTTAACTTGTCAATAGCTGCACAACTAAACATTTTTCACTCTGCATGAGATCAATATAATTATAAAAATCATTTATGAAGTACTATGTTACATTTCGTAATTTCTCCATTGCCTTGTGTCTGCCTCTGCTGTGGGTCATCATCTTCCCCTTTAGACAGTTACTGATGACTGCAGTTTCAAAATCTTGCTTGTTGCTGGTTAGCTATTTGCCAAAACTGTGAATTTTCTTTCCTGGATAGTCAGGTAGATTCTATAGCCCATCCTCCATTGCACTGGAGAGTTTTCTAGCCAAAGGAACTTGAGTGAAAGTATGAAACACCACTTCCGAGCCTGGACCACAAAATGCCTTATGTTTTCTTATGTCTGCTTTGCTTCTGTTGGCTGAATGAAACTAAACAAGATGGTTCTGGAAGTCACATTTTGAAACTAGACAGCCACGAGAAGGAAGGAGCCCAGACCTTTGAATCTCTGCTCTAGTGAGAGCTAACCAGGCACCAGCCATTAAAGTTTTTGACTACAAATGACTAAAATAAAATTCTACTCTGTTCAAGCTATTAGACATCTCGGGGGTTGTTTGCTACTGAAGCTAGTATCATCTTAAGTAACACAGCTGCTTTACTTCAGTCATCTGTCAAGATATTCAACAAAATTGGAGCGGCTAATGAAATAAAATGGCCCCTAAAACTTTATATGTGTATATGTGTAAGAAATCAGAATGGGGAAGGAGGTTCTGTGGGGCTCTGGCTAGTGACTGCTATAACTATGAAGGATTGCTGACAGGCCTCCCATTACTGCAGACTGCTCCTCTTTAAGAGGCAGCTCTCAGGCAGCCTGTGCTCCTGCTGTTTGCAAAACTTACTTTGAATATACAATGCCAATTATAGGGACTGAACATGTCAAGATTTTGACAGGTGTCTACAGAGTTATGCAATTAATTTTATTTATGTACTTTCTGCTTTAAATGCCCCTGAAAAGAAGAAAATTTTCTAATGCACCTTAAAAAGGGACACAAATTTAACTCTTCATCCCAAATTACCACCTCCCCCGACCATGCACACACACACAAAACAAACAAAAAGAGAAAGAGAGAGAAAAAAAGAAAATGGAAAGAAAGAAAGGAAAAAGTAAAGTTGAGGGAAAATAAGCCAATTTACTAATGGAGTTTAGTATGGACATAAAATAGCTAAAGTCTCTTGAAAGTTCTCAAGCTAGTCATTAGCTGCAAAAGCTATAAAAAAGTTCAGAGATTGTGACCGGTGCCAGGCAAGGTCTGACACTTCTTTTGAATCCTAGAGTAGTGGAGCATTTGTTGGTATCTAGATATACAGATTTAATTATGCTGCAATCACAATTTTACTGTCACTCTTCAAAACTGAGATAAAACACACTTTTCTCTTATCTTCAATGATCGTATGATATAGCTTGGAGCAACAGATAATGGCAACACCACAAGTGCCAAGGAGGCGTTTACACGGTAAGGACGCTGTGCAATTAAATTACCTAATACTTGTGATAACCCAGCAGGATAAAGTAAGCTCCCCAAATAAGAAAATAAATTTTCAAAACTAGACAAACTTGTAAATGCTCCTGTATTCTCAAGAGATAGCTAAAAATCATCATTTCGCTTTCTACACTGGGACAAAATTTTTACTCATTTATTCATTCATTTAGTATACAAATCACAAAACCTATTATAAGCATTAAAAAATTTAATTCAGATAAAATCAATAGTCTACATACTATCCATTAATTCTTCAATGAAAAAAAGGGTAGCAAAATCAACTAAAGAAGAACAGCATTGCAAAATACTTGGGTGATATTTATTTTCAACAGTTGACTGCTAATGTCTGCATTATCCAAAAGGCAAATATCCAACACCCCAAGAACAAGCTTGAAAATGCTTGAAGGCAAGGGGTGTGGGAAATGATGGAGACTGGGAATATGTTTCCTTTTATTCACTCTCAACAGCTTCCCAGAGGAACAATACTTGGGAGGATGTCTTTAGTGTATTCATATTTTTCTTTGAAATATTTTTAAAACACGGATACATACATACACATATTACATACTCCCACATCTTATTAAAGTGGACATAAAACACACATTTGGCACATGTTTGTATACCTACAAGCATATAATTTCTGGGTTATTATATAATTGATACATACTTTAAATCAGATCAGATCAGATAAGTCGCTCAGTCGTGTCCGACTCTTTGCGACCCCATGAATTGCAGCACGCCAGGCCTCCCTGTCCATCACCAACTCCCGGAGTTCACTCAAACTCACGTCCATCGAGTCAGTGATGCCATCCAGCCATCTCATCCACTGTCATCCCCTTCTCCTCCTGCCCCCAATCCCTCCCAGCATCAGAGTCTTTTCCAATGAGTCAACTCTTCACATGAGGTGGCCAAAGTATTGGAGTTTCAGTTTTAGCATCATTCCTTCCAAAGAAATCCTAGGGCTGATCTCCTTCAGAATGGACTGGTTGGATCTCCTTGCAGTCCAAGGGACTCTCAAGAGTCTTCTCCAACACCACAGTTCAAAAGCATCAATCCTTTGGTGCTCAGCCTTCTTCACAGTCCAACTCTCACATCCATACATGACCACAGGAAAAACCATAGCCTTGACTAGACGAACGTTTGTTGGCAAAGTAATGTCTCTACTTTTGAATATGCTATCTAGGTTGGTCATAACTTTCCTTCCAAGGAGTAAGTGTCTTTTAATTTCATGGCTGCAGTCACTATCTGTAGTGATTTTGGAGCCCAGAAAAACAAAGTCTGACACTGTTTCCACTGTTTCCCCATCTATTTCCCATGAAGTGGTGGGACCGGATGCCATGATCTTCGTTTTCTGAATGTTGAGCTTTAAGCCAACTTTTTCACTCTCCACTTGCACTTTCATCAAGAGGCTTTTGAGTTCCTCTTCACTTTCTGCCATAAGGGTGGTGTCATCTGCATATCTGAGGTGATTGATATTTCTCCCAGCAATCTTGATTACAGCTTGTGTTTCTTCCACTCCAGCATTTCTCATGATGTACTCTGCATATAAGTTAAATAAACAGGGTGACAACAGACAGCCTTGACGAACTCCTTTTCCTATTGGGAACCAGTCTGTTGTTCCATGTCCAGTTCTAACTGTTGCTTCCTGACCTGCATACAAATTTCTCAAGAGGCAGATCAGGTGGTCTGGTATTCCCATCTCTTTCAGAATTGTCCACAGTTTATTGTGATCCACACAGTCAAAGGCTTTGGCATAGTCAATAAAGCAGAAATAGATGTTTTTTCGGGAACTCTCTTGCTTTTTTGATGATCCAGCGGATGTTGGCAATTTGATCTCTGGTTCCTCTGCCTTTTCTAAAACCAGCTTGAACATCAGGAAGTTCACTGTTCACATATTGCTGAAGCCTGGCTTGGAGAATTTTGAGCATCCCTTTAGTAGCGTGTGAGATGAGTGCAATTGTGTGGTAGTTTGAGCATTCTTTGGCATTGCCTTTCTTTGGGATTGGAATGAAAACTGCCCTTTTCCAGTCCTGTGGCCACTGCTGAGTTTTCCAAATTTGCTGGCATATTGAGTGCAGCACTTTCACAGCATCATCTTTCATTAAAACCTTGGATATATAGATACTTGAAGCTTCCATCTTATAGAAAGGAATCTGAAAGAAGGTCAAGTTCCATTTTATAAAAAGAAATCTTAAAGAAGGTCAAGGTAGTTGAAAAGAACATGGGTCATGTAGCAGAAAACAGAGAGATTAAAACAGTAACCTTGCCTTAAGCTTGTCATCTGAAAGAAATAATGTGCTCTCCCTTCGTTTCTTCTTTGAGCATCATGAGAAGTAAAGACATGAGTAATAAGCATACATTTGTGCTATAAGGTGAAAGAGGAACAACTGTGAAAGGGGAGGTGGAAAAACTAGAATTGGCAGAACATAAGTGGAATCTCAACTGGACCACTTTTAAGAAAGAGCATATATGGAAATTGAAGATTCAGAAGTTATTTCCCTGAAAAATATCTGAATTTGTGTATCATCTTCACTATTAAGTTATGGTATACTATAACTGAGAAGCAAGTAGAATCAGTGATGGGATTCAACAGCAAGAGGAACCAATTTATGAACAGCATTCAACTGTAGCAATTGGCTATGAACCAAAGAGTTCTGCAGTGAGAACTCCTGATTGCCTGGGCTCTGACATCATAACAACCTGGGTAGGAATCTTCGTCCAGTCTCCGCTATTAGCTAGCAGTGACATTATGGAAAAGTCATATAATCTGTCCAAGTCTGTTTCCTCACATTTTTGCATTCAGTTGAAGTAGAATCTCCAGCAAACATTTGCTGATCTTAGCCCTTCTCTCCCTCAAATAACACTGAACAGCTGCCTCCCCACTACTTAAATTTCATATTATTATACTTAAAAGTTAAGAGTTTTTTAAACTTATTTATCTTCTCTATTAGAGAATGAACAACTGGAAGGCTTATTGATACCTTCCTTCTGATTGCTTAAAACAACATCTGGCACAAGTAAATGCTAAGTCAGTGACTAATGTGTGTGGTCATTATACTTAATTCAGTGCTTTAGCAGGGATTAAATGAGATATTCTGTGTAGACCATTGAGTTGAAACTGCCAGCAAGTAAGCTCAGAGGTACAAGAAGCCGTCAAGGGAGTAACAGAGAGAATGAAAAAAAAGGAAAAAGCATTGCCTTGTAATAGACAATCAACCATGAGGATATTTTAAGGCACATACCAAGCATGCACTCTGTTAGTCAGAAGGTGCACAAACTGTATTATTAGAAGGTAAGATAAAAAGCCATGGGATCTCAGTCTAGTGCATGTGTGTGAATACAATCATCAAACCAGTTTTTGGTAGGGAGCATTAATGGCACCCCACTCCAGTACTCTTGCCTGGAAGATCCCATGGATGGAGGAGCCTGGTAGGCTGCAGTTCATGGGGTCGCTGAGGGTCGGACATGACTGAGCGACTTCACTTTCACTTTTCACTTTCATGCACTGGAGAAGGAAATGGCAACCCACTCCAGTGTTCTTGCCTGGAGAATCCCAGGGACAGGGGAACCTGGTGGGCTTCTGTCTATGGGGTCGCACAGAGTCGGACATGACTGAAGCAACTTAGCAGGAGCAGCAGCAGCATTCTGTGTACCGGAAAGTCTGTTAAAGACTCATTCAAGTCTAAATTATGAAGCTAGGAGAACACTGTGTCCATAAAACACCAAGGCTTTCTTTGGATATAATGAAAATAATTATAGATTTAAAATCTTCTCTAAAATAAAGATCCAAGCAGATGTACTAAATGTGAAAAAATTAAATTTAGTTTTGTCCTGAATGCAAAATGAGAATAGATCAGGTGAGGCAAGGAACAATGAAGAAAATCTTACAGACTATAGATTTGGACATTGTTATCTAGGTATCAGAAGCTTAAGAAGTCTACTTAATGTAAGCTATAGAAAGTTTTATTTGGATAGCCTAGTGTGCTTATGTGTGTATGTGTGTTTTAAAATCACTTTGAGTGTCTTTAAGCAGGACTAGGATTCTGAAGTTCAACTCAGGGTTCATCATTCCTATTGTCTCCTATGTGCCTCCTTCATACTGTAAATGTATAAAAGATAAATGCAGTTGCAAAGAGACTTGAAGACAACAACAAATTTATGTATTTCCATGGAAGAGAATGGGCTGAAAAGAAAACAGATCTAGAGGAAAGTGGTCAGAAAAATAGTGTAAGGGATATGAGGAACAAGGTGAGATGTTACGAAGTCTGGATAAATAATATCTAGGCAACCACAACAGTGTTCTTATGTGGAGGACCTGTGCTTTTTTGCAGGCTAAGATTGACTTCCCAAAGGAGTCACAGTACGCCAGGCATGCATGGCTAACACGTTTATCAAAGAAATCGTTAATTCATTAGGGTATCTCTTCCACCATGTAGAACAGCTTAATGGCAAGAGCTAAACAAGCCTATCTATCTTTTATACAAGGTTTAGCAGAGAAGCTGTCCTGGACTGTTTTCTCTATAAATTAAGCCAGGAATCCAGGTTCCCATATTGTTCTACCATCAGACAATTGTCCTTGTTTGCACAATAAAAGATGGCTCACCAGGACATCTCATGCTATGCTCATTTTCCAAGCTACTAGAGGAAGAAGGAGGAGAAGCATGCACACACACCCTTTAAGGGCATGACCTGGACACAGCCCACATTATGTAGCTCACATCCCATTGAAGAACATAAGCTACCTAGCCAAACCTATAAAAAGGAGACTGGCAGAACTGATGAAAATCAAGTATGCTGGTGAATAACAACAAGGATCTACAGAAAATGCTTGAGAAATTTTTATTCCAAAAAAATTTCTTTCTGAGTAGTTTTACAGAGCAGATGAAATAGATCTGCTCTACTGATGCTGAAAGTCCAAATCAGCAGGTGATGGTGATTAAGTGCTCAGGAACTTAAAACAAATACAGGCTGATTGTCCCCATATGTGCTTATGCTGCTGGCTGCCATAAAACAAAGTCTTTCATGACTGGAAAATTGAATTATCCTAGGATTAGGAATGGAGAAGGCAATGGCACCCCACTCCAGTACTCTTGCCTGGAAAATCCCATGGACGGAGGAGCCTGGTAGGCTGCAGTTCATGGGGTCGCTGAGGGTCGGACATGACTGAGCGACTTCACTTTCACTTTTCACTTTCATGCATTGGAGAAGGAAATGGCAACCCACTCCAGTGTTCTTGCCTGGAGAATCCCAGGGACGGGGAGCCTGGTGGGCTGCCGTCTATGGGGTCGCACAGAGTCAGACACGACTGAAGCGACTTAGCAGCAGCAGCAGCAGGATTAGGAAGCAGATGTAGCAGTTGCATACCAATCTGGTGCCAAGATTGAGTTCTGACCCCCTATCATCTCTTAATTTCATGACTTGATGAGCCAGGAACTTTCATAAATCTATTTTTATTAATCTGTAGAATGGGGATGCTAACTACTGAGAAGATCCAAAATAAAAATTTGATAAACGAACACATCTGAAAGCAACTGGTTATCAGGTTTTCAGTAAATATTAGCCCACTCAGAAGTCTTGTCTTTAACTGCAACAGTATTTTCTAATCTATTTTTCTATCAACTTCTTACATGTTCTTGCAAACATTTTAAAACTTGAGAACTATTGGCCTAAAGATACAAATTTGGAAAAGCTCATGAAAAGGCATATTATCATACAAGCAATATGTACAAACCTAATTTAACTATTTGTTTTCCATGGTTTAATAATTTGTGAATAAAATGTTTATCTTCCTGCCAGGCATGCATGTCTGAGTTGATGCTTCCTCTTGTGCCACTTGCCCCCTTTCATGGGTCAACTCAATCTTTTGAATGAATTTTGCTCTATTTTGGAAGATTCCAAGAAATTCTTGATGAATATTTGGGAGAGCCCCAAATTGCCCAACCTAGAAGCAGATCCAGCTAGAAAGCTGCCATTTAAAATCATTAGCAATGTTCTAAGCAGTAGATGATGTACACATATTCTTTGTGAACCTGAAAACATATTCAATATAATTTTTATGATTCTCATTTAATGATGAATAATACAGAGATTAAAAGAGGTTAAGTAACTTGGTCACTATCTTAAAGTTAGCAAGACATAAAGCAAATCTCTGGTTATTACCAAGAAAAAGCAAAAAGAAATGAGGGCCTAAGCAAAGAACACCATCCCTAAGAAACAACAACTTTTTAGCTCAATCCAAAGCTGGATTCAATGTGGGAATTTGGGATTATTTACTGAAGAGTCTCTGTTCAAATGCAAAACTCTTGAATTGAGAAGTAATACAGCATAGGAGGTACATGCACCATTTTGCAGGTGTTTTCAGAATGTAAACTAATTGAAAATAGCTTAGTAATGAATGGCCTAGATTACCTTCCCATGGTGCTTTGGAGGGAGTCTTTGTCTATTTATGTTGGAGAATCTAGACTAAGACCCTCACTGCCGTCATTAATCTTATAGGTCCTTACTCCATTATAAAAAAGGGAAAATACGTACTGGACCTCAAGGATGACTGAAGACTTCTTCTCAAAATCTCACACTGAAAGCTGGTTTGTTTTAATTCTTTTATTTCACGCCATACAAAGCAAACATGTAATCTTTGACTGCAGACGCAGTATCTGTTCCGACAGAAATGTTGCTGATCATTACCAACTCAGAAGCAAGACTCGGAAAGCATGAAGCCCACAAGAGAATGTTTTATAGATTGCCAAGGTGTCACTGGTGAATAGCCCAAGCAAATCTGACTCACAGGGGCACAGTGGGCATCCAGTCTGCAATTACTAGGGAAAATCTGTTTGGAAGTTTTCAGGTAAGAAAGCTAGATCACTAAATCGAAAGGTACTGCTGAATACCTAGAGCAAATGAGTCTGTGTTTTGCCATTTATAAATGAATGCACCTAAAGTTTCATAGAATTCTAAAGGTTTCAATCAGCCATCTGCAATTGCCTCAATCAATTCTACATAAATAAAATACATAAATTTCAACATTAAAGAATGTTGAATGAAGAGAATCTTTTGCACAATAAACATTTCTTTAATGATAATCTTTCTGGATAGAACTACAACAAAACGATGGCTTATTTGATACCTTTTACATCATAAGGTCTATTAGTCTACCAGGAAGAATTACAGGTGCTTTCCACGTGTTATCTCTTATTTCAGTGGAATATTGCAACAACCTCCAAGTATAAGTAACAAAAAAGGGAAGAACATCAACTTTCTTGAGTTATATACCAATTACCCATAAAGGAAGAAATGGCATTGGTTCGATTAACCAGTTGTCAGACATGACCAGGTATTTGTACAAAGGAAGCCTACAACAGATTTTCATTTTATAGCAAAGGTGAATAGGAAAATTACAGCACACATTTTCCAAGTCAGTTTTTCCATAACTTTCAATTTCCTTGAAACACCATCATCTGGGTAACTAGTAATGACTTACAGAAATCTTTCTCTTTTTAAGTGTAGTAGAAATATAAAAGATATTTCTTCAGTTTGGTTTTCATCTGAGGGAAGGCAATTATGACTCTTTTCTAAACAGCAGTGTAAAACTTGAGAGTGTTGCCTTCACTATATTAATCCTTTGACTCCTTACCTAGCACAAATGCAAGAGACAGCATGGCAGCAGAAAGAGCAGAACATAGAGACACAGCAGTCTTGTGTCATTTATTAGCTGTGTCATCTTGAACAAGGTTTTAATTTCTCTGAACTTTCATTTTCCACAACTGCACCATGAGGATATTACCACCTACCTCCTATGGCTATTGTGTTGACTTATTAAGTAATATATATTATGTACATATACACAGTAGGAAATTAGTAATAACACATTTGAGTTCCCCACTCCTCTTAAGGAAACAAAAATTTTGTTGTTCAGTCACTAAGTTGTGTCTGACTCTTTGAAGCTCCATTGACTGCAGCATGCCAGGGCTCCCTGTCCTTGACTATCTCTCAGAGTTTTCTCAAATCCCTATCTATTGAATCGATGATGCGATCTATCCATCTCATCCTCTGTCTCCCCTTTTCCTTTTGCCTTCAATCCTTCCCAGATCAGGGTCTTTTCCTGTGAGTTGGCAGTTCTTCAAACCAAAAATAATCATGACAAAATAATAAAAAAAAGCTGTTTTCAAGACCCAAACTTATACACTGGGTTACATACCATCATAACTTATTTTACACACACACACACGCACACACACACACACATCCACACACACACATTTCTCATCACATTCTCCAGAAACCAATCCAATATATTAAGAATCATTTCATCTTACCACAACAGGAAACAATTTCAGCACGAATGCTCCAACTTCATTTGGGATACTTCACATTCAAGGGCTCTACATCTTGAAACATTCTCCAATGAATTCTCTAAATGAAATGAAACAAAAACACTTGGGAATATGGAAAAATAAAACTTAGCTTCTTCCAATAGTGTTCATCTCAAATTTCTCATGTCATTTTCCATCTGGCTGCTTTTGCTCCAATTCTGAAAAAGATCACATATATATTTCTAGACTGCAGATTCACAATCTCATCTGACGTATCTATCCCATATGACAATATTGCTTGCATTTTTGGATAATGAAATTCATTCTGTTTGTTTCTGTAAGCCAACAGATATTCTTAAGTAGATATTAGAAAATAATAATTGGGATATAAAACAACTTTCACATCAAACTGAGTATTTTTACTCAATCTGTTTCAAAATGAATGATCTAAATATTAGTAACAACATATAAATGATAAGAGAAAGTATGACAGCAATCAAGTTATAGGAACTGTCAGAGGAAAAACATAATTTAAACATTATAGCTTTTCTCTTTTTAGGATGCTTGTGGATGTCCTTCTAAAGGATGAATGCATAAAATAAATTCATCATATGAAAATGAAACATATTTATTCATGCCCATAATCACTTTTATTATGAAAAGTATAAAACTTTATATATATGTATACTATTGTTGTTTATCCACTAATTCATGTTTGACACTTCCGAGTCCTCATGAACTGTACCCCAACAGGTTACTCTGTCCATGGGATTTCCCAGGCAGGAATACTGGAGTGGGTTGCTGTTTCCTTCTCCAGGGGAACTTCTCGACCCAGGGATCGAACCCGGGTCTCTTGCATCTAGAATATATATATTCTGGAATCTCTGGTGGCTCAGAGGAGCTACAGTCCATAGGATCGCAGAGTCAGATATGACTGAGGCGACTTCGCATGCATGCATGCAGTGGTAAGGAATTCACCTGCAATGAAGCAGATGCTGGTTCAGTCCCTGGTTTAGGGAAGATCCCCTGGAGAAGGAAATGGCAATGCAATACAATATTCTTTCTTGGGAAATCCCATGGACAGAGGAGCCTAGGGGGCTACAAGTCCATGGTGTTGCAAGACTTGGACACGAATCAGCAACTAAACCACCACCGCCATATATACTCTAGACTTGACGTTTTGCAAATTGAAACCTCATTCAGAGATTTATGAGGTATTATGCTGTGTCAGAAGAATTTGATAATTTTAATGGTCCCTATTCTTATGTATCTTTCTCTTATTCTCTCTCTGTCTCTCTTTCTCTCTCTCTCTCTCACAGACACACACACACATACTTTAGAAGTCAAATTTACTGTAAAAAAGTTACAGTGTAATCACATAAAATACAATGAATTCACATTTATTCATCAGCCCAGGTCTATCCTTTTAATAGCTATGTTGGTTTCATTACAATAGAACCGTCTACAAAAAATTAAATAAAATCTTGGTTATGCAAATCACACTAATGAAAATACTGCAAACCTGATTGTGTGAAACATCTCAAGCTTAAGGAGGCATGTCATAGTGATCAATTTTAAATTAGCCACTTTAGAACAAATTGTGTTGCTTCATTCTCCTGGTGGCTTCCCGAATTTCTATTTCTGCAAAGAACAGTAATTACAATTGTACTAGGTGGAACAAGTGAATCTCTTCTCTCAAAATCTAGATATGAAAATGAATCTACTGGGCCCATCCAATAATATTGACATCTCAAGTCCTCTTGACAGGTTCACTTCACAGACTGTGAACGAAGCAGAAGGCTGTTCTAATTTCCCTCTCAATAGAGGCTAGATAAGCATGTTGTCAGTTTCTAAGCTATTGTCTCATAGCCCACAGACCAGCTTCTGTAATCCGCACTGAGATATCAGGGCTGGGTCTTTGCATATCACACTGCCAGCTGACTTCCTGAGGCACTGGAGAGAGCTTGATGGGGGCAAGAGAAAGGGCAAGAGGGACTTATTACATCCTGTTCATTTGCTCTCAGTATTACCTTAGCAATCATTCTCTACTTTCTGAACAGAAAGCAGTTTCTGTCCACAGATTTGTCAAGGTCATCTAGAATTGGCTCCCTCTGTCCTCTCAAAGGTGTCAGCAGTGAGTTATTGGCATCCCCTCTGAAAGGTCTTGAGTTTATGTGTCGTAAAGCCTATACACTGGGTTCCTCACACACCATCACTGGTTGCACAGCACTGCCTCCAAGAAATATGGACCTCAGAACCACAGGGTCCCTCTTGGAAGCTCCTAGTAACCTCAATTTTTCCTTTAATTCCCCAAACCCTAAAGGTAGAGCTTCTTTCTATAGATACTGTCTCTATATAGCTTTTTCTATTTCAGTTCCCCAGCAGGTATTTAACTTCTCCTTTATTTTACTTTTTCTGTGTTAAAACAATAGGGGTGGCTTCTATCTTCCCAGTGGAGAAGGCAATGGCACCCCACTCCAGTACTCTTGCCTGGAAAATCCCCCGGACGGAGGAGCCCTGGTAGGCTGCAGTCCATGCTAAGGGTCAGACACGACTGAGCGGCTTCACTTTCACTTTTCACTTTTATGCATTGGAGAAGGAAATGGCAACCCACTCCATTGTTCTTGCCTGGAGAATCCCAGGGACGCGGGAGCCTGGTGGGCTGCCGTCCATGGGGTCGCACAGAGTCGGACACGACTGAAGTGACTTAGCAGCAGTAGCAGCTATCTTCACAGACAGGCTGTGTAATAGAATATATATTTTAAGAGCTTCCCTGGTGGCTCAGATGGCAAAGAATCTGCCTGAAATACAGGAGACCCACGTTCAATACCTGGGTGGGGAAGATCCCCTGGAGAAGGGAATGGCTATCCACTCATCTTCCTGCCTGGAGAGTTCCTTGGACAGACAATCCTGGTGGGCTACAGTCCATGGGGTCGCAAAGAGTCAGACACAACTGAGTGACTTTCACTTTTAATTTTAGGTTGGAGGATGAAAGAATCTAACATCCCTTAAGATGTTTTCATTTATTTTATTATTTAATCTCCAAAAATCTCTACGGAACAGGTATGGTTAGCACAATATTTAGGTTAATAAAGGGTGGGAATGTTTATTGAGTTCTTATAGTGTGTTATTATCTTTCCATATTTTATTCTATTTAATATTCATAAACTTTCTGAAAAGGGAGCATATTAGATCCACTTTATGGATGGAGAACTGAACTTGAGGTTAAAATATATGACACGTTTTTGATAAGTAGGTAGCCCTAGAATTGTAATATATGTGGGTGTGAACCCGTGTGTATAGTATGGAAGGTTTTCCTTCCCTTCTGCCATGACCTGGAAGCCACAAATTGCTGATGGAAGTAGTCAGAGATGCCCCGCACTGAACGAGGACAGATCTTTGCATCTGCAGTAAGGAGGAGAGGGGCCTGGTGCTTAAAATACACTGTCAGTGCTTTTACTTTGCCACTTACACACTCAAGCGGGTATGGCCTGGAGAAACCTAGCGTATATAAAAAGAAAGAGACTTCAATATATAATTTTCCCCCTAACCATAACAATGCATGGCTTCCTGTGTCTGAGATGAAAAAGCATTAATTCTTCCTAAGCTGAGCCACCACTGATCTCTACCATACTCTCACGTCCAGATTACTAAAAACACAGTAAAGATCCACTTGGCCTTTAAATACAAAATCAAAAAGAACTCTTTCCTAAGTCTTTACACTATTATTGTGAAATATTAGGAGAGATGCAGTGCTATATTCATGATAAGTGAGTAATTCAAGCAGTGGTTAAAAGATGAAATGATTCTATGTCACTGTTAGTGTTCACAATGCAAGAGATGATCAAAGGGGCGTGGTAAATATTTTGAGGTCTCAAATCAGTCCATAACAAGAACATCGTAGTTCTGAGCTGCTGTCTCCATTATGGAAACAAAAGGTGTCTTGGCATCTGGTACCTTCAGGGACACCTTGGGCTGTAAGAGACTGTATGTAACTCTGGGTGAGATGGAAGAAAACGCACTGGGAACATGTAAAGTCTATCAGTGTCAGCTATTCTGATGTCAAACAATAAGTGAGATTTCTAAAAAGTATGTTCCTGCCTATTCTGGTGAGTTTTTAATACTTTCTAACTGGGACCTGATTTTCCTTTCAATAAAATTATAGGCTTTGTCTTGACATTCACACTGTTTCTTTATCTGTAAAGTCATGGGGTGAAAAGAAAGTGTCAGTTGCTCAGATCAGATCAGATCAGATCAGTTGCTCAGTCGTGTCCGACTCTTTGCGACCCCATGAATCGCAGCACGCCAGGCCTCCCTGTCCATCAACAACTCCCGGAGTTCACGCAGACTCACGTCCATCGAGTCAGTGATGCCATCCAGTCATCTCATCCTCTGGCGTCCCCTTCTCCTCCTGCCCCCAATCCCTCCCAGCATCAGAGTCTTTTCCAATGAGTCAACTCTTCACATGAGGTGGCCAAAGTACTGGACTTTCAGCTTTAGCATCATTCGTTCCAAAGAAATCCTAGGGCTGATCTCCTTCAGAATGGACTGGTTGGATCTCCTTGCAGTCCAAGGGACTCTCAAGAGTCTTCTCCAACACCACAGTTCAAAAGCATCAATTCTTTGGCGCTCAGCCTTCTTCACAGTCCAACTCTCACATCCATACACGACCACAGGAAAAACCATAGCCTTGACTAGACGAACCTTTGTTGGCAAAGTAGTGTCTCTGCTTTTGAATATGCTATCTAGGTTGGTCATAATTTTCCTTCCAAGGAGTAAGCGTCTTTTAATTTCATGGCTGCAGTCACCATCAGTAGTGATTTTGGAGCCCAGAAAAATAAAGTCTGACACTGTTTCCACTGTTTCCCCATCTATTTCCCATGAAATGGTGGGACCGGATGCCATGATGTTCGTTTTCTGAATGTTGAGCTTTAAGCCAAGTTTTTAACTCTCCACTTTCACTTTCATCAAGAGGCTTTTGAGTTCCTCTTCACTTTCTGCCATAAGGGTGGTGTCATCTGCATATCTGAGGTGATTGATATTTCTCCCAGCAATCTTGATTCCAGTTTGTGTTTCTTCCAGTCCAGCGTTTCTCATGATGTACTCTGCATATAAGTTAAATAAACAGGGTGACAATATACAGCCTTGACGAACTCCTTTTCCTATTTGGAACCAGTCTGTTGTTCCATGTCCAGTTCTAACTGTTGCTTCCTGACCTGCATACAAATTTCTCAAGAGGCAGGTCAGGTGGTCTGGTATTCCCATCTCTTTCAGAATTGTCCACAGTTTATTGTGATCCACACAGTCAAAGGCTTTGGCATAGTCAATAAAGCAGAAATAGATGTTTTTCTGGAACTCTCTTGCTTTTTTGATGATCCAGCGGATGTTGGCAATTAGATCTCTGGTTCCTCTGCCTTTTCTAAAACTAGCTTGAACATCAGGAAGTTCATGGTTCACATATTGCTGAAGCCTGGCTTGGAGAATTTTGAGCATTACTTTACTAGCGTGTGAGATGAGTGCAATTGTGTGGTAGTTTGAGCATTCTTTGACATTGCCTTTCTTTGGGATTGGAATGAAAACTGACCTTTTCCAGTCCTGTGGCCACTGCTGAGTTTTCCAAATTTGCTGGCATATTGAGTCCAGCACTTTAACAGCATCATTTTTAAAGATTTGAAATAGCTCAACTGGAATTCCATCACCTCTACTAGCTTTGTTCATAGTGATGCTTTCTAAGGCCCACTTGACTTCACATTCCCGGATGTCTGGCTCTAGGTCAGTGATCACACCATCGTGATTATCTGGGTCGTGAAGATCTTTTTTGTACAGTTCTTCTGTGTATTATTGCCACCTCTTCTGAATATCGTCTGCTTCTGTTAGGTCCATACCATTTCTGTCCTTTATCGAGCCCATCTTTGCATGAAATGTTCCTTTGGTATCTCTGATTTTCTTGAAGAGATCCCTAGTCTTTCCCGTTCTGTTGTTTTCCTCTATTTCTTTGCATTGATCGCTGAAGGCTTTCTTATCTCTCCTTGCTATTCTTTGGAACTCTGCATTCAGATGCTTATGTCTTTCCTTTTCTCCTTTGCTTTTCGCTTTTCTTCTTTTCACAGCTATTTGTAAGGCGTACCCAGACAGCCATTTTGCTTTTTTGCATTTCTTTTCTATGGGAATGGTCTTGATCCCTATCTCCTGTACAGTGTCACGAACCTCATTCCATAGTTCATCAGGCACTCCATCTATCAGATCTAGGCCCTTAAATCTATTTCTCACTTCCACTGTATAATCATAAGGGATTTGATTTAGGTCATACCTGAATGGTCTAGTGGTTTTCCCTACTTTCTTCAATTTCAGTCTGAATTTGGCAATAAGGAGTTCATGGTCTGAGCCACAGTCAGCTCCTGGTCTTATTTTTGCTCACTGTATAGAGCTCCATTGTTGGCTGCAAAGAATATAATCAATCTGATTTCAGTGTTGACCATCTGGTGATGTCCATGTATAGAGTCTTCTCTTGTGTTGTTGGAAGAGGGTGTTTGTTATGACCAGTGCATTTTCTTGGCAAAACTCTATTAGCCTTTGTCCTGATTCATTCTGTACTCGGAGACCAAATTTGCCTGTTACTCCAGGTGTTTCTTGACTTCCTACTTTTGTATTCCAGTCCTCTATAATGAAAAGAACATCTTTTTTGGGTGTTATTTCTAAAAGGTCTTGTAGGTCTTCATAGAACCATTCAACTTCAACTTCTTCAGCATTACTGGTTGAGGCATAGACTTGGATTACTGTGATATTGAATGGTTTGCCTTGGAAACGAACAGAGATCATTCTGTCATTTTTGAGATTGCATCCAAGTACTGCATTTCGGACTCTTTTGTTGACCATGATGGCCACTCCATTTGTTCTGAGGGGTCAGTTGCTCAGTTGTATCCAAATCTTTTGGGCCGTATGGTCTGTAGCCTACCAGACTCTTCCCTCCATGGGATTCTCCTGGCAAGAATACTGGAGTGGATTGTCATTTCCTCCTCTAGGGGATCTTCCGACCCAGGGATCGAACCCAGGTCTCCTGCATCGCAGGCAGATTCTTTACTGTCTGAGCCACTAGGAGTCCTGGAACCACAGTGCGATTTCCCAAACTATTCTTCATAAGGCCTATGCACCAGAAGATTCTAAAACAACTCATATACTGAAATTTGGATAATACTGTACAGTCTCTGAAACTTTTTTGAGATTCAGAGTACCCTTATAATAGTAAACATTATGAGGATCCAACAATGAAAACTTTAAATAATATATAACTTGTTTGAGCACAGAGTCTCCTCTTCCTTTCACACTGCCATTTCTTGGGATGCCTGCATTACTCTGAACACAGTTTGGGAAATGCTGAATTTGGTGCTCCCTGTAATCCCTTATGACATCGGGATTCTGTAATTCCAAGCAGAGGAGCTGTTTAATACCATAGAACCAAATGGGATTTTATCCTAAAATAGCTCTAGCTGATTCTGCATTTCAGGTGTTTAGAGTAAGCAGATTCAGGAGCCAGTGGCTGAAGGCCATGGAGAATGGCCCATGATTCATATTCTGGATGCAGTAAGCATCATATTAAAATGCTGTGTGAGTGAAGCATTCCCTGGGAGGCACCCTTTACTTACCACCACTTAATTTCTAGGTCAACAAGCATAAGGGAAATTTTCTTTTGCAAAGATCAAGGAACAAAAGGAGGATCACAGAAATGAGCTACCACCCACCAAGCAGTGTAATGCCAAATTGCAACATATACACATGCATGCAAGTGAAATCTGGCAGAATCAGAAAGCTTTACCTTGGAAGAAAACCAGGAAGAAAATGCTGTGCCTGAAGTAAATATTATTGTTTTATCTTATGGCTATGTTCCTCCTTTAAGCTCAGCATTCCCTAGATTCTCCTAAAGTTTATGATTCTAGTTTGACTATTGTCTGCCTTTTATAAGTGAGGCTTCCCAATTCCAGGCAGCAATAATTAAGTCCATGCTTATCCATCTCCCTATACCATTAAGCTTTAGAGGATAAACTCTGAGTTTATACAAGTATAGCAGCTTCCATTTTCAGTGTACAAACTACTTTTTCACATTTTTTGTTGTTTCGATTGGTTGTATCACTTTATGTGAAAAGATCCCAAATCACACAACAGAGGTGAGTCTGGGAAAATAAGATTTACTTAAAGATTTTAACATTTAGGGAAGATCGCATTCATAAATCATTTTGCCTTAGAATTTCCACTTACCATCATAATCCAAATTTCACCAATTTGAATAGAAATAAAGATGCTACTGATCATTTACTGAGTACCTGTTTTGTTCTAAGCAATGCGCTAAGTTCTTTACTTATAGCATCTTAATACCTATAATAAGCCTATGAGTCTGGTGCGACTATCATAGCCATTTTAATCACTGGAAAAACTCAAACTCAGTATATATAAGCTTTCTCAAAGACACACTCCTTTTAAGTGGCAGATCTTGTAATCAAATCTAGGCCTGTCTGATTCCAAAGTCTAAATTCTTAATGATGCTGCTTCATTGCTAATTATTTTTGATACAATGTAATCAATGCATGCATGCTCAGCTGTTCATTCATGTCCAACTCTTTACGACCCCATGGACAGAGAAGCCTGGCAGGCTACTGTAGGCTACTGTGGGATCTTCCCAGAAAGAATACTGCAGTGGGCTGGCATTTCCTCCTCCAAGAAACATGGCAGTTTAAAAAAATAAATAAAAGACCAAACATTAAGGCCCATGTCATGCAATCTGTCTGTACCCTCTGTATTTAATATGGCTTGGGTCCTGGGAGCTACAGTTGAGTCTAAACATTGTCATGGAATTGACCTTGGTGGTAGGATGCAGAGATAAGGAAAACCTTCAGATTCTGTTTAATGGTGACCCTGTAATAAAGAATCGAGCTGTCATTATGAACAAATCATCTACCCAAAAATCTAGGCAAGAAGACAACACATGAGATTCAACAATGGAAGCAAAGACAACTCGTGAGTTCAGACAATGGGAGAACAGGAAGTACAATACAGCAAAGTGTGAAAGGACAGCAAGAGGAATCCGGAAAGATCTCCTAAGGCACTGGAGAGAGAGGTGCAGATGCCTTAGAGAAGAAGTTCCCTGTATATGAATGAGTTCCATTGTGAGAGGGCATTTGTAGGTCCAATTTGTTCATTAAGTCCCACAGAGTTAGCCTGGTACCCAACTATCACAATTGGCTATATAGTACTATAATGTAATAAGTTCATAATGCTTTTCACACAGATAAAACATAAAAATGAACACAAAAAATACAGAAAACAATTTTAATCTTATGGTACAGTATCTTGAAAACTATAGCAGTGCAATACAACAGCTGGTATACAGGGGCTGGCATCGAGTGAAGCGGGGTCACTGACCGGAGGAGAGAGCGGAGGGGGGAGACGATAGAGCTGAAGGATCATTAGCAACAGGAGATGGAGGGCAAGCTGCAACAGTGCTCATGCCTGACACTGATGGAACACACGCTCGCACCTCTGAAAGTTCGAAGCTGGAAGGCTTCTATGCAGGGGATTTCCTGTTAGAATGCATACAGCCTCTCCCGCATGAGGAGAATGTCCTTCAAAATACCAGGTAGATCTGACCAGATATATAACCTTTCATCATGCTCACGCACTCAGTCATGTCCGACTCTGCGACCCCACGGACCAGAGCCCACCAGGCTCCTCTGTCCATGGGATTCTCCAGGAAGAATACCAGAGTGGGTTGCTGTCCTCTCCTCCAGGGGATCTTGCCGGCCCGGGGATGGGACCTATGTCTCCTGCTTTTGCCAGGCGAATTCTTTTCGAGTGAGCCTCAAGAGACAAGCAACTAAATGTCCTCATTATTCATGTTCACGTTCTCTCCATCCTCCCCTTTTCCCTCCTTTCGTCTTTGTCTCTCGCACATACACTGAACAATGAATCCTGAGATTCAGTCTGTTATTTAAGTTGCTATTTGCTATGCTTTTTGCATGCATGTATATACACACACACATATGTGAACAATTAGTTTCCCAGTTTCTGCCAAATTTTGAAAAGCAACAGAGTTCTTTGATTATTTATTTACAAAGGTCTACCATGTAAGGGCAATTTCCAAAACCTGAACGAGTATATATGTCATTTAGAGTAGTGAAAGATAGAAGACATTTTGAATGTTAGGGCTCAGATTTTTAATATATACCAAACTCTAAATGCTGCGATTATGTGATGGCAATAACCATGTGGGTAAATATAGCGTACATCTCAACGATAATAATAGACATGCTCTTCCAAGGATATTTTCAATGCTAAATTTTATATTTGAAACAACTGAATTTTCAATCTTTAGTGCTGGTATTAAGATATTTGGCATAAATGAATTAGATTTTTCAAACTAATCAGACTCAAAAGTAAGAGATATATTCTTTGTAGAGGAAAAAAGTACATAGAAACTCTGCTTTAGTGAATATATTCTTTATATATGCAGAAATTTGACTAAAATCATATTTACTTTTAATTATAAAAGACAGCAAAAAAGTAGAAGCAATTTAACTGTTCATCAGTAAGGGATTGGTTAAAATGAATCATAGCACATTCATTACTTAGAAAATTATGCTATTAAAAATGTATATGTGTGCATAAAGTACAGAAGAAAGTAAGACATACCAAAATGTTAACTGTAGTCATTTGTAGGTATATACAAAACAGTAATTGTCATTTAAAAAATATTTAGTATGGTCTTTTGTTGGTAATAGGCATATATTACATTCATAACTGGTAAGCTATCATTTCCAAAAAGATATAGGTAAATCTAACTTATACATGGATTATCAGAAGGCCCTTTTTTTTTTACATTTTTTAAAATTTATTTTTAATTGGAGAGTAATGGCTTTACAATATTGTGTTGGCTTCTGCTATACAACAACATGAATCAGCCACAAGTACACGTATGTCTCCTCTCCTGAAGCTCCCCCTACCTCCCACCCCATCCCACCCCTCTAGGTTGTCACAGAGCACCAGGTTGAGCTCTGTGCCCATACAGAAGCTTCCCCCTGGTTATCCATTTTACACATGGTGGTGTACATATGTCAATGCTACTGTCTCAAGTCATCCCATCCTAGCCTTCCCCCACCGTGTTCAAGGTCTGTTCTCTATGTCTGCATCTCTATTCAAGAAGACCACTTTTAAGTTCAGTATCCCAAAAGAATTGTTATGTAAAATAATGATGGTTGAATTATCAGAACATGCTATATTTCTAGAATATGTTGATGTAATAATTGAAACACTAAGCCTTTCATTCATTCATTTATTCATTCACACAATACACTTTTATGTAATAGTTTTCACGTCAGTCACTAACCTTCAGGTATAGATAAATGGAAGAAGCTGCATGTTTGTCTTTCAGAGAAAGCAATGGCATCCCACTCCAGTACTTTTGCCTAGAAAATCCCATGGACGGAGGAGCCTGGTAAGCTGCAGTCCATGGGGTCACTAGAGTCGGACACGACTGAGCGACTTCACTTTCACTTTTCACTTTCATGCATTGGAGAAGGAAATGGCAACCCACTCCAGTGTTCTTGCCTAGAGAATCCCAGGGATGGGGAAGCCTGGTGGGCTGCCGTCTATGGGGTCGCACAGTCAGACACTACTGAAGTGACTTAGCAGCAGCAGCAGCATGTTTGTCTTTAAGGGAAGCAATGAAATCAGAAAATGAGCAAGACTGTACTCAAATCTATTGTCTAGGAAGTGTTCAGATACTGCTAATATCACAAACCCAACTATATCCTATCAAGTTAGGTATAACTGAGGTAGGCACAGTGCTGTAGGTTCAATCTGACAACCCCTAGCAGGAGTCTAGTCTGCGGCAAGAATGGGCTGAGCACACAATGCACGCAGGTCTATCTTCCCCTTCGTCATTTTCTCATCCTGGAAAACAGCCTTTGGCTTTCTAGATCCCAACCACCAAATGAGGACTCCTCTGCCCCTGGCAGTGTCTGGCAATTTCTGCGTTCGGGATACATCTGGTTCAGGATTTCATGGCCAGGGAATCCTTGTAAAGCAATCCATAAAAGGCAGTCCATGATTATACATTACATGTTTATGAAGGAGGAGGAAATGAGTCAAAGGGATCCTCCATATCCTTTCCTTTGGGCACAGGAAAAGATAGGATATGGACTTAAATCCACAATTTATCATCTTAGAATCTCCTCCAAACCCAGTGGAGCTGTTTATCATCTCATTGTACACATGGGCCAGACAGAGAAAGTGAGCCTTCTCTAATGAAAAGCCCATACAGTGGAAATATAAACAACTGCACGGAAGGCTCTGTGCTGAATTTACACAGACTCCAGCCATTGCTCAAAGTGAAGAAATCAATGGCAGCCCAAAGCCTGTCACTGAACCTCAAGAGATGCTTCATTTTCTGTGCTTTGCTTTACTGTAGAGTGTCTCATTCCTGATCAGGTTCTTTCTCCAGGGAGTGGTAATAGGCTAACAGCAAGGAACGTCTGTTTTGCTCTCTAAAGTAGCAGGATCAAAGAGTGCTCAGTGGAAAACATAATGCTCCTTCTGACTTCCTCCAATGCCTGCTTTCTCTCTACCATTAACTTTGAAGTCTCTTTCCCAAGCTCTTCAAAATATGTAACAAGTTTAAGGAGAAAAAAAAAAAAATACATTTTAGGAAAAAATTCATTTAAAAAAAAGAACATCTGGTTCCAAGGATTAAAGAATGTATCACCTACTTAACAACACAATATGCAGGGTGGAGCAGAGCTATCTGTAATTATTTCCTAAGATGTCATTTCTTTAAAATATCAACTAATATTTACCAAGAACTAAGTCCTATCTTGGGGCTTCCCTCATAACTCAGTTGGTAAAGAATCTGCCTGCAATGCAGGAGACCCAGGGTTCAATCCCTGGGTCGGGAAGATCCCCTGGAGAAAGAAATGGCAACTCACTCCAGTATTCTTGGCTGGAGAATCACATGGGCAGAGGAGCCTGGCGGGCTACAGTCCGTGGGGCCGCAGAATCGGACACGACTGAGCGACTAAACCACCACCAGCATCAAGTCCTACCTTACGTACGCACTGCACCTATAAAAACATTCAGTCCTCACAGCAGCCTCAGGAAGACGCCAGTAGTTTTATTCACAGTTTACTAAAGAGAAAACTGAGTTTTAGAGAAATTAAGACTAAATAATTTATCTAAGTTCATGCAGGCAGTAAATATCCAAGTTTTCCCTCTCTTATATTTTGGCCAAGAATTTATTTCTGAACTCAACACATAAAAACCAAGAAAAATAAATGTCTAATATTTTAATTAACACAAATACCCATTCATGTCATTGAATTCCAGTTTTTCTTTCTCATGTGCTTAACAGATAACTGCAATTATCACGTGCATGCAAATTTTCAAATATTTTACTCTGAAAGTTTTCAAGCATAGAGAGAAGTTAAGGAATTTTACAGTAAACACCCATATACAAAGAACTACATTTTACATCAACATTTATTATATTTTGTTCATCATTTATCCATCCATTATATACAATTCTGCATCCTTCTATTTATTCTCATATTTCATTATAAGAATTTTAGTTGTTGTGTCACATCATTTTAATTATCTGCCAAGTCTTCTAAAGACTCCTTAGTGGAGCCCATTCTCCTTATCTTACTTTACATCTTATCTTATATTAATCCTAAACATACTCTATTTACTTTCCTTAAAATGATTAACCCACTCATTTATGATATCATGCTCAAGCCTAATGTTGGAATTTTACTCATTTGAACTTCTGGCACTGCCCTAAGCACATAAAAATGACTCTAAATGCCTATAGATTGATCATTGGCATTGATTAGATGACAGGGATCCAGGGAGACTATATGGCAACCCACTCCAGTGTTCTTGCCTGGAGAATCCCAGGGACGGGGGAGCCTGGTGGGCTGCCATCTATGGGGTCGCACAGAATCGGACATGACTGAAGCGACTTAGCAGCAGCAGCAGCAGCAGCAGCAGATGGTATTATAACCTTTTCAATAATGAGTCAGGATGACGCCAAATTCTACCTAAGTATTAGGAAATCCTAATTATCCCATTTGCTATAACAGGAAAATATTTATTATTTATTTAATTTATTATAATACCCCTAATTAATGCTACAGATCATTAAAACAAGACTATGTGGGCAAAGACCAGTATTCTCACCCTTTACCTGCTTCTATACCTATAGTTTGGAGGAAAACCAAGGAATCTGCAAATCCAAAGTAAAGTGGGTGCTATTCATCCCATGTTCTAACCTACACAGAAACCCTTTCTGGAGCACATGTATGTAACTGATGAATAAATGTGATCCAGACATATTTGAAGGCTTCCTAGCGACATTCACCTAATTATCTTCATTCAGTCAACAGATTTATTCAGTATCTACTCTGCTCAGATACTCTGCCAGGTGCTGGAAACCAAAATTAAACAAATCATTTCAAAGAGCTCACGCAGTGAAGGACAATTAGGTCAATATAACACTCAGTTTGGAAATTATATAGAAGTATACTGTGTCATTATTGGAGAACAGAAAAGGGCACCTAACCCAGTTGCCAGTATCTATGAAGAGCAGAGGAAATTCGCCAGGGAATGCTTCCTACAGTTGTGTATAAGCCCAACCTTAAAATCTAAGCAGGAGCTGACTAAGGATAAAGGTTTTTGTTTAGTCTCTCACTCATGTCTGACACTTTTGTGACCTCACCAACTGTAGACTGCCAGGCTCCTTTGCCCATGGGATTTCCCAGGCAAGATTACTGGAGTGGGTTGCCATGTCCTCCTCCAGGAGATTTTCCTGACTCAAGGATCGAATCCACGTCTCTGTAACTCCTGCATTGGCAGGTAGATTCTTTACCGCAGAGCCACCAGGGAAGCCCAAAGGATAAAGGTATAGGGTGATTTTCCCAGGGCAAGGATTTTAGCAAAAAAATTGAAGCAAGATGCATCATGAGTCACACGAAGCTCCTAAGCAGTTCGGCTTTTCCTAGCTAGTCTGAGATAAGAAAGATGTGAAAGACAGATAGGCAGGGCAATTGATTGAGAACCTGAGGTATTCTATTAAGAAACTTGGACATTTTTCTCTAGAAATGAGAAATTGTGAGGAGGTTTAAGCAAGGAGCGACATGGTCAGATTCTTGCTTTAAATAGATCATTTCAGAGACAAGGTAACTAGTTAGGAAAACCTGCCACAGATCAAAAGACACATCTTGGGACTCTGACCCATGATAGTGTCTCTAGGGTTGGATTGGAGGAAACAGAGTAGAGAAACTGGTGAGATTCATTTTGGGGTAAATCCTAGTTTTCTCTAATCCCTCGTTTAGAGAAAAAGGTAAAAAGTTGAATTTCAGGTAAATTGAGTAGAGTTGCTATGAACTATAAATAAGGAGTGGTTTGGGATAGGAACAGGAGGCAACTGGGAAGAAGAAGATATTTTCGGTACAGTTTTGGGACTTCTATTTCTTGATAACACTGATGTCTCAACTGAGCTTTCCACTTACAATCAATAGCATGTTCTGAATGTTTGTGTTTCCTTAACATTCATGAGATAAAATCCAAACCCTGAAAATGATGGTATTAGCAGTGGTGCCTCTGGGAGGTGATTAGCCTATGAAAGTAGAACCTTCATGAATGGGATTCATGCCCTTATAAAACAGACCACACAGAGATCCCTAGTCCCTTCCTTGAGGTAAGGTACCAGAGAGAACATGGCCATCCAGGAGCAAATGAGCTCTCACCACACATCAAACCTGTTGGCACCATTATCGTGGACATCACAACCTTCAGAACAATGAGAAATACATTTCTATTTTTTGTAAGCCACTGAGTTTACAGAATTTTGTACGGTAGCCTGAACAGACCAAGATGATAAAGAATACAAAATCTAAAAATAAGGTATAAGTCAGGGAAATCCTCTCTCTTTTGGAGATAAATTGTCATTTGGTGCATCAAAAATAGTTAAAGAGTAAAAATGTCATATCTGCCAACTAATAAGAAAGTAGATTTCAGATTATATTTAATTAAATCATTATTTAACATACGAATTCAAGAGTTAACTTAGTATTTCTTTGCCTCTAAGTGAAAAGTCAATGATAAAGTATTTACATAAAAATGTGACTGAGTATTTTTATTCCAACCAGAGTGTTCAAATCAGAATATCCAAATAAATCAATGGGAATATAAATCTATCTTGCCCTCTTCTTTTTCAAGGAAAAGCTAATATTGAAATTTTATTTCAAGAAAATATCAAAAAAAAAAGCAAATTTCAAAATATACTGAAGCTTAAGGAAATACTCATTCCAGCCTGCTGCATACTTAAATCACTGGACAGTGAGCATTCATGTTCAGAATTATGATTCTGTGTCATTGCAAGTTTTGTAATGATACGATTTAATGACAACTACTACTACACCATTCTTCTGATGTAAAGAAAATTTATAAATGCGCATTAAAAAATACTTACTCAATGAGAGTCAAAACAGCAGCTTTCTTGCTTAACCTAAAGTTAATCAAATTAATAAGAACAACCCAACCACTATTTCTTTTTTAATCACTGGGGCTCCCTTGTTTGATCAGTATTACCTAAAAACAACTTAAATCTTTATGCAATGTCCTTACCAACTGGAAGTAATGATCACTCTCCCCTGATCAAATAATAAGTAACAATGTATGAGAACAAAAAACTTGTAAATAAATATAAATAAAAATACCCATTTGGTGGAGCAATTCTCAGCCGTGACTATCTTCATAAGGGTTACATGCAGGAAATAAATCTAAGTATGAATTTCTCTAGACACTATGTGCAAAACAAAACTTGAAGCTTCCAAAGCCAGTCTGACTGACTCCCAGCTTTATCCCACTGTGTGTCTACAGGAGCTCAGCTCCACAGACATATTGATTTAGGTCATCTCTGCAAAGATGGAAACTCCCCTTTTAGCATCTTCTCCAGAGTCCAGACAGAAGCTGATTAGTAAAGCCCTAAAGTCTTCTTGATATAAAAGTTGAGAATGAGAGGTTATTTGCTCTCAAGCTTCTGCTGACTGTCCTTATCCTGTAAAATCAAAATGTCAGATAAAATGATTAGAGCATGGAAAATAGTTTAATAAAAAAGTACAACTACAATGGAAGTTGAGAAGCAGCATAAGAATCAAGGTCTCCCATTGCCTTTCAAAGACTATGAACAAATGGTCAGAGGATTGCATGATGATATCAAATAGTGCTGTTATTCCTTAGAGGTAGACTCTTTTCCAAATGCTTCCACACATGTAATTAATACGATCTGCAGATCAACTCTGTCCAGTAGGCAGAGATTTTTTTCCACATAAAGCAGGATAGGAGTCAATATGAACGCTTGAATAAATAGCTGTCATGTGCTGCTGCTATCTTAATCCTCAAAATCCCTGTGTGAAGTGCGCAGAATCATTCTTACTTTTTTCTTAAAAAAAAATTTTTTTTTATTGGAGTATAGTTGCTTTACAATGTTGCGTTAGTTTCTGCTGTACAGCAAAATGAATCAGTTGTATGTATACATATATCCTCTCCCTTTCGGACATCCCTCCAACCTCCCCTCGCCCCCCACCAACCCCACTCTTCTAGACCATCACAGAGCACCGAGGTGAGCTCTCTGTGCTTTAGAGCAGCTTCCCACTAGCTATCATTTTACCCATGCTAGTGTGTACATGTCAGGCCTGCTCTCTCAGCTGGATCATTTCTGTTTAATAACTAAACTGATGCAGGGAGATATCAAGTATGTACGTAACAGAGGCAGGGGTAAAAAATCTAAGTATCGTGACTTGTAGCACTAAGTCTGTGCAGCTGTGTATCTGTTTTGTGGTATACCACATCGCTTCCCAGGAGGGAGTTTAATGTATCTTGGAAAAGTAAAGGAGAATTCTTTAGGACAAACTGTTTTCAATCATAAGAAGAATTCTTAAAGAAAAAATTTTAAAGAATTCTTAAAGCAGAATTTTTCTTCTCAAAAGCACAACTATATGAGAAGGAAAATAAACTGCACTGTCCTTCCCTTTTTCTCTCTAGATGCCTCTCTAGGGGAATACTTTTAACTATCCCTGCTTACTGATTCATTCAACTGAGTCCTCCCTTGACCCTAAGGAACTCAGGAACTAACATATATTGGGAGCTGATTATATGTCCAGGGCTTGTTATGAGAATTGTTCTTCAAGATTTTACTCATTTTACAAAAGAAAACAATGAGGCTCAGGGAGAACTTCCATGCCCAGAGAGCCTTTTTGCTGTGGGGCTGGACCTGGTCTCCAATGCCTACCACCTCACAGTGAAAATCTTCTATCACCTGAGCTCCCAGAGCCAGGTTCCAGTCTCACTTGCCGCATGCAATTCCACGTGGAAAACACAGTGGCCTAATTTCACACTCCAAGTTGAGGCTTAGCCTTGTTCTTATACCTAACACGGTTCCCCAATAATTATGTTTTACTGACTTAAGAAAATGGCATGACTTAGAGCCTAAAGAAATTAACTGAAGAAATACAGAAAGGAAAATCAGTGTTGGAGGACAGAAATGATTCCACCCACCACTAGGCCAAGAACCAGTTCCTGAGGGACTGAGTGAAAAGGGAACACTGCAGTAGAAGGAATGAACTCTTGTTTCATTTCTGGATGTGAATGTGAGGACGATAAACCCAGAGGTGACCTGGGGCATTCCTCTACATTTCAGTCACCTTCTTCTTCAGAGACAGAAGCCATGTAACCGCATGGCTGGTCATGTGATTACTACTGAATTCCTGACTGCTCGCCACCTACATCATCTAAGTATGCTTTATCACCTTCTATTCCCCTTGGCAACAAGATTGACTATTAGTCAGAGTTGGCTGTGGAGACCTAAGAGAAAAAGCTTATAACTGGAGTACACAGTCCTGTCACAGAGGGTTAGGATTTATTTCTGACAGACATGAAGGGAACCAGTGTTTTTATACCACTCAAAATGTAAGATGTGTGGATACACTGTTTCCTCTGTTTTAACTCTTTACCTTACATAGAGAGACAAAGAAATAGAGGGAGGAGGCAGGGGAAAGAGAGGGAATTAAAAAAGACAGGCAACTTGTGCAACATTTTCCAATTAAGTTTTAGTAATAAAGATTTATCAAAACCCTAAGATTATTTGAAATATACACTGCGTTGCTTTATGCAAATAATATAAATGTATTGGTGAGGTCACAGTCACCAAATTGAAAGCTGGATTAAACTCTCAAGTTTGTACTACTTTGACACTCTAAATAGCATTGTCAGTCATACTTTTACCTAAATATTGCAATGGACTGATAAGATCAATGTTATAAGATCAGACCACTTTGCAACATTTAACAGACATGCCATAAATCACAGAACAGCTGTCAATATGCTATTGATGAAAACGTAATTGAATTAAATAAATCCTTTAGACTTGGAGAAAACTGCCATGATGAACTCTTGCTCTGGAAGCTGACTATGACGATACTCCCTTTCAAATACTGGAGGGGGTGGGTCGCCTCTCCTTTTATTCTGTTAAAGCCTGCTTCCTCTTTCATCCTGTTACTGTAGACTAGGGGATGGACAAGCACAGTTGGTCCCAAATCACTTTTCCAAGTCTAAATCTCAAGCAGGGCTTCCTCAAGTGTTTCCCATTAAAGTAGAAATCGCACTGCAAGAGGAAATAGAGAAACTGTAAGACCAGAAGTTTTTGGAAGGTTAAAAAGTAATGTCACTCTCACTTTTCTATGTCCAAAGCCCATGACAGGTCCTAGCATGTAACAGACAAGTAAAACATAAACTTTGGATGAATTGAACTTTCTTTAGTATAAATTCAGGGAGTGGATTAGATCTCAGGAATCCTTTTTAGGTATAAAACTTCATGTTTTTATGATTCCATAGCTAGTGTCACTTTCAAAATAGAGAATATAAACATTATCCTTAGTTTCTTGGTATCTGCATTAATTCGGACTTGTAAAGCACAATTTTAGTAAAGCTGATGATACCTTGAAAAAAGGAGACACAGAAATCAGCCCTTTATTACTACCAAATTGTAACACAGTGTAATTAAGGGGTATGCCTGTGAGTAGTAACATTTTTCGGTAGATATGTTGTCCCAAGGGAAGAAAAGTGATTCTGATCAGAAGTCAGAAATGGAAGAGAGTGTGGCAGCACAAGGATATAACACATGGATTCTTTCATTGAAACAAGAGTTAATTATGGATTTTATTCATGTGTGAAAAAAGACAAAAAATATCTTCCTTTGGAAGGATCACATATTAGTGGGGGAATATAAATAAATTATAATAAACATATCAGGAAAGTATTTGCAGAACAAGATCAACACTATGGTAAAAGTAAAAGAAGCAGACTGAGGCATATTGAAAGTCCTAATAGAAGAGTCAGTTTTACAGAGAGTGGCTAACGTATACCTCACTGAAAAGGTAATATTTGAGCCAAGTCTTCAAAGGGAGGAGAGATATTATACCTGAGGAAGGGTTCCAAGCAAAAGGCCCAGCAAATGCAGAGACAGGCAGTATGCCCAGTGCTGGCAACTGCGGATGCAGCAGAGTCAGCACGAGGAAGAAAAGGGCATGAGAGGATGATAACTTCTAAAAGGTAACAGAATCGGAGGTCTTTAGCTTTTGACCTGAGAGAAATGAAGAGCCATTACATGGTTTTGAGCTGACTGGTTTGAGATCTAAGACAATTACTCTGGCTTTTCTTTTGAGAAAAGTATATAAAGAGGAGAAGTTAGAAGCAGGGAGCCCAGTCAGAGGCTGCTGTAATAATCCAGGGGAGGACACAGGATGGTAGCAGTAGGGATAATGAGAAATGGCTGGCGTTAGGATATATTTTCAAAGATGTATTGGAAGGATTTGCTAATGAAGTGATGGAGGTAAGGCGAAAGAAGATTCAAGAAGAATTCTGAGGATTTTGGTCTGAAACAACCTTGGGTGGAGATGCCATTAAATGACATGAAGCAGACTGCATGTTAAGCAACAATTTTTCTTTTCTTTTTTCTTCTTTTTTGTGTGTATATGGGTATGTTTAGAAGCTTGACAGCTCACGTTTGTATACAATGAGTTTGGGATGTCTACTGGCAGTTGGAATAAGTAGGCAGTTGAAATAAAGAAATATGGAAATCAAGGGATATTTTGAGCCAGAGATACATATTTATGAGTCATTAGCCTATCCTTAGGATTTCTTAAAATGGCATGTAATGTGCTCACTGAGGAAATCAGTGCAGGTATAAAGGAAAGAGAAGAGGAAGAAAGGGAAGGAAAGGGGAGGGGAGGTAAGGAAAAAGAAAAGAAAGGGGAACAGAAGAAAACAGGTCTTAGCACTGAGCCTGAGGGTGAAACAGTGCTAGGAGGTCCAGAGAAAACAGAGTGAAAAAAGAGACAAAAAAGACAAGGTTGATGTGACTCGTCAGCTGGAGAGTCGGGGGCACTGGAAGCCAAGTGAAGAAAATGCTTCTAGATCAGGAAACCACTCCATTGGCCGTTTTGAAACTTAACATTCATTTGAGAACTTTAAAGTATTCCAGGTGTTTCAAAACCCACACAGACTGCAGGATTTCACAGGAAGAACACTAGGGCATTGCTAATGGCAATATCTACCTCATGAAGCACTTTGCTCATAAAGCAAAATGAAAACACGTTAGTTCATTTAGACATGCAGATAGAGTAGAATTTTTCCAATCAAAGATGAAGTGCCTAGGTTTCATCATCTAAAACATAGTTTTCTCAAAATGTACTAGAAATGCAATACTAATCATATTTACATAAGTTATCTGCTATATATAAATCTCCTATTTCAGAAACAATAATTATTTGTAGTCCCAGTTTTAGAAGGCAATAGCTTCTTGCCTCTAGAATTTTGTCAAATAGTTAAAAGAAATGCCTTCAAAATCTTAGAAGAAGTCAAGGGCAAAAATAACTTATAATTTTTGGTCTGCAAAGACACAATATAATATGGTCATAATAACATGAACAATGTAACAAACAGAATTGCTCTATTGAGGATCTGTTATGGGTATTATCTCATATTCAGCCATTCACCTGCAAAGTTCTGAGATATTATTATCCCCTTTTAAAAGATGAGAAAACCTGGACTCAGATGGTGTATGATATTTCCATTGTCTTGTGGATAGTGAGTAATAGAGTCAGGATTGGATTTCTTTTCCAATGATCTAGAAGTCAGAATTTCTTGGACTGTATTCCTTGCTTTGCCGTGAATGACCTGGTAAACTCACCAAATCATCTGGAATACGTAAGATTTAGGTTATTCAACTGTAAAACATATGGATGCTACCAACTTGAAGGATGACTGTGAGGGTGAATATGGGCAATAAGATGCACAGAGCCAGGCTTCATTTCTATGGAAGGATTGAAGAAAAAAGTCATATCAAAGTGGGAGATAAAAGGATGAGGATGAATGAAGATAGCTCCAGGGTACTGACTCCTCCACCACTGACGGGGTTTATAACAAAAGAAAGAGAATCCTAGGAACAGTAGAGAGAGGAAAAAAAAAGAAAAAACCAGCATGTAGCCTCAAGGCCAATGGAAAGATAATGCCTTCAATTAATATATATAATTTAATTTATATACTTTTCATTTTTAAAAAATTATTTCTAATCAGAGGATATTTGCTTTACAATATTTTTTGTTTCTGCCATATACCAGCAAGAATCAGCCATAGGTATACATATGTTGCCTCCGTCTTGAACCTCCCTCCCTCCACCTCCCATTCCATCCCACCCCTGCAGGTTGTCACAGAGCACCAAACCAGTTTAATTTTCTTTCTGTTTTAAGGCAGAAATTTATACTGACCTAAGATGATGATTTCCTAAAGGAAATCAGTCCTGAATATTCATTGGGAAGACCAATGCTGAAGCTGAAACTCCAATTCTTTGGCCACCTGATGCAAAGAACTGACTCACTGGAGAAGACCCTGATGCTGGGAAAGACTGAAGGCAGGAGGAGAAGGGGACGACAGAGGATGAGATGGTTGGATGGCATCACCGACTTAATGGATATGAGTTTGAGTAAACTCTGGGAGTTGGTGATGGACAGGGAAGCCTGGTGTGCTACAGTCCATGGGGTCACAAAGAGTCGGACACGAGCGACTGAACTGAAGATAATGATTATGACAATTAATGCAAAATAAATGCAGGAGTAATAGGGAACTGCCAGTATGATTGTGGCTTAACTTAAACTTTTACTTGTAGAATAAAAGGACTACTGACCTTACCAATTCTCCTAAGAGCCCTGGCACTTGCCAGTGCCCAGTGCCACTTGCTCTATGGCATCTGGTTATAAGATGGCATGCCCCTGACCTTCAAAAGTTGGTCTGATATTCAAGATTATCTGCAACACCGAATCCAATGGGGCTCATATATCATCAATGTTTTCATTATACAGAATTATGATGTGTCTTTATATTCTATCATTTCTTCACTTCAATACTTTTTCATCCACTTCAGGACTTCAAAATTGGGCCTTTGCTTAGATTGGCTCAAACTGTCACCTGAGGAATTCCACCATCCTATAGAATTCACCAGTTCATCATCAAAACCAGCAAGCTTCCTGGAAGTTTCAAAATATTCACCATGCATTTGTTAATAATCTATTGTCAGAGACAGGAATATGAAATTAGAGATGACTGAATGCCATTTTTCTGATCATATATAAATTATTTAAGTAACTAAGTCTTTTGGAGAAGGCAATGGTAACCCACTCCAGTACTCTTGCCTGGAAAATCCCAGGGATGGAGGAGCCTGGTAGGGTACAGTCCATGGGGTCGTGAAGAGTCGGACATGACTGAGCGACTTCACTTTCACTTTTCACTTTCATGCACTGGAGAAGGAAATGGCAACCCACTCCAGTGTTCTTGCCTGGAGAATCCCAGGGATGGGGGAGCCTGGTGGGCTGCTGTGTATGGGGTCACACAGAGTCAGACACGACTGAAGCGACTTAGCAGCAGCAGCAGCAACTAAGTCTTTTGCACTCACCACATTAAATATAGGACTTTCTAGATGATTGCTTTTTACTGGACTCAGTATGAGTTAACTTATTTTCTCAAGCATCTTTCTTCCAGTTCCTATTAGAACTGTCAAGCAAGGAAATACATTCCCTTGTTCTCCTAGCATCTACCTGTAGTCTATGATCTTCCTTAGACAAGTCCAAATGCATTAATCAGAGGATAAACAATAGGAATGACAGACTATTAAAGGTCAAGAGGGTGCTTTCTCAGTATGCCATAAGCAAGTGGCCATGTGTAATACCTTTTAGAGTACTTGAGTTATTTTTCTTCTTTAAATATAGCTACACTTTGGAACCCTAGACAGCCAACCTCAGCTACACTTTTCATGCCTAATGTAAACATTATTCCCAAACCATATCAGAGGCAGTAAAGATTCAGATCATTCAATTTCATACTGTGATCTGGAGAAAATTGAAACTAAAATCTATACTTTGGGAAAGTCATGCCAATTGATACAGATAAGGAGATAAACCCACCACACAGAAATGTAAGCACACTCAACGTTGCACAAGAACAGATTCTCATGTATCAAACAATGGGGGTGGCAATTGTTTCTAGACATTTTTTAACAGATTAAAATTTAAAGTACATTTAGTGACAAAAAGGTATCACCATGTTGAATTTCTCTAGTATGTTATCTAAAGTGAAACCATTTCAAAACACTCATAGCAGATCAGGTTTATGACATCTACAATAAGTCATAGAAGCACTGAGCTCTATAAAGGCAAAGAAGAAATCTATTGGTATTTTCTAAGTTACAGTTCAAGGAAGGCTCCATCATTTAAAACAAAATTTTTGAAAAGGTCTCTTCTCAGGCTGTTCTGAGGGAGAAAGAAATGAAATGGTCCATCAACTCTCATTAACAAACAATGTAAAAATAACTGTTGGATTCACTGGCAGATGGCTTGAATTAGTCAGCAAAAATGAGTTAGGGCTTAGTAGCATATTATATTTTGTTAGGAAGATATAACCATAGTGATATGGTATCATTTTTACTTGGTGTTTATAAGTATAAAAAAAAGATGATAACATTGGAAACTTGACATAGGTCACTTTGCCCTCTTTTGCTCATCAGGCGTATTTTAAAATTTTTATCAACAGCTTGTTAGTTAAAATTACCAATCTTCCTAAAACAAAGAGACAATGAACAGAAAATAATTTTACAAACATGCATAAATTCCTAGGATGACTCACTCAGCAAGACTGTGGCTAGCAATAATGTAACCCATGAAGTGCTCAAGCTGATAAGGGGGTTTTGATTATACTGCAATGCAATTAGACTTTAGCTCTTGCACTGCATCAGCCTCTTTCTTAGTCCACACAGGCTAAAGTTCTCATCTTTCATGGGGGAAAGTGGATTTCAGAAGCTATTTCTTCATGATGACTGGGGATTTTTGAGTTCCATATATAGTCTATACTGATAGGTGTGTGTACAAATCCATTATACTTAATTTATGCTTCTTGAAAGCACAGACTGAAAAACATAGACTTCCTTTAATTTTACAATAACAGTGCCCTGCAATTTATGCTACTGAATAACATGGACATCATTTATAGTGTTATGACATTGCTGCTGCTGCTGCTAAGTCGATAACCTCAGATATGCAGATGACACCACCCTTATGGCAGAAAGTGAAGAGGAACTCAAAAGCCTCTTGATGAAAGTGAAAGTGGAGAGTGAAAAAGTTGGCTTAAAGCTCAACATTCAGAAAACAAACATCATGGCATCCGGTCCCATCACTTCATGGCAAATAGATGGGGAAACAGTGGAAACAGTGTCAGACTTTATTTTTCTGGGCTCCAAAATCACTGCAGATGGTGACTGCAGCCATGAAATTGAAAGACGCTTACTCCTTGGAAGGAAAGTTATGACCAACCTAGATAGCATATTCAAAAGTAGAGACATTACTTTGCCAACAAAGGTCCATCTAGTCAAGGCTATGGTTTTTCCTGTGGTCATGTATGGATGTGAGAGTTGGACTGTGAAGAAGGCTGAGCGCTGAAGAATTGATGCTTTTGAACTGTGGTGTTGGAGAAGACTCTTGAGAGTCCCTTGGACTGTAAGGAGATCCAACCAGTCCATTCTGAAGGAGATCAGCCCTGGAATTTCTTTGGAAGGAATGATGCTAAAGCTGAAAGTCCAGTACCTTGGCCACCTCATGCGAAGAGTTGATTCATTGGAAAAGACTCTGATGCGGGGAAGGATTGGGGGCAGGAGGAGAAGGGGATGACAGAGGATGAGATGGCTGGATGGCATCACTGACTCGATGGACGTGAGTCTGGGTGAACTCCGGGAGTTGGTGATGGACAAGGAGGCCTGGCATGCTGCGATTCATGGGGTCACAAAGAGTCAGACATGACTGAGTGACTGATCTGATCTGATAGACGGCAGCCCAACAGGCTCTGCCGTCCCTGGGATTCTCCAGGCAAGAACATTGGAGTGGCTTGCCATTTCCTTCTCTAATGAATGAAAGTGAAAAGTGAAAGTGAAGTAGCTCAATCATGTCCGACCCTCAGTGACCTCATGGACTGCAGCCTATCAGTCTCCTCCATCCATGGGATATTCCAGGCAAGAGTACTGGAGTGGGGTGGTTATGACACTATATTGTCCTAATGTATGATTTATGAACATTAAGATATGGCTAAATCAAAGTTTAAGCCATCAACTATACTCCAAAATAAACTAAAATTTAAAAAATTAAAAATAAACTAAATTTATACATAGGTATCTGTCTCTACTTATGTGAAGCAACTTCAAAAGACACTATTTCCACCCCCCGCCCATAGATGGACATTTGTGAATCCAGTCCCAGCCAGAATGCAACTGATCCAACCACACCTTAACTCTGAAGATTTTATATTCCAGGGAAAAAAACTTTGCTTGTAACACATAGAGCTGAGTAGAAATCTGACACCAGGTTCATTGGAAACTGGGTTTCTGGCTCAGTAGTAGAAGGATGTGGTTGTCTTGAAAGTCAAGTCTCTGGATTCCAAGACTAGCAGGATCTCTGGAGACCTGGAGGGGATTTAGTCATTTCTATGATCACCAGAACCACTGGAAGAATGGAGACACTGATTTTATTCAGCTGGGGCTGGCAGAAAATGAAAATGCAATTCTGCTTTATGTCATACGGATGTGAAAATGTGTTATTTAGACTATGAAAACCAAATCTTTTCCATTTGCACTATATACAGAACAGGAAAAATATTCTTTAGGGAATTAAGAATAACATCAAAACTCCCTGAAGCCCAGATTCATTAAATATTGAGGATACTGCATTGTAATACAGGAATGGATTATTCTGATGAATGTGAAATCAACTGTTTTGACAAGCCTACATTAATTTTCATCTTCCCAGGGTGGAGTGGGTCAAACTGTAACTGAAATTAGTAATTTGAGGCTATTACAAAACAGTCAACCAACAGTATTCAAGCAACAAATTTTCCTAGAAATGTCTGTGCCATGACACAATATAGTGTTGTGGTTGCTCAGGTCCTGCATCTTCTTTTCAGCCAGCAGTTGTGAGACCTTCATGGGAAAAACCCAATTAGTCTTCAGTTTCCTCTTTTTCAAAAATAGGAGCAACTCCTTGAAAACTGTTGACAGGAAAATGGGATTAAAGTAGAAGAAGGTATTTTGCATAATGTCTGACACACATTAAGTGCTCATAAATGTTGAGAGTATTGTTTCCTTTTAAAGTTGGAGGAAATAAAATGATAATGTTGGGTACCACAGTGGAATTTATCACCACCAATTTTTCTTTCCCCAAAGTGTTTCTTCTTTGATCAATGCCAAGAATTTCAACTGAATCTTAGAACACAAAGAACAAAAGTAAGATAAAAAATGAAACAAAATTATTTTTCCATTTTACACTAGGAAAAAAAATAAACACTTCCAGCATAGACATTTTGAAGAGAAACTGTTGAATAAATTGGATACTGTCGAAAAGGAAAAAAAGAGGTGATATTCTCATTTAGTTTATACAAGTATCCAATCATGCATTGATTAAGAATTTTGAAATTCCAAGAATCATACAAACTGGTTTGATCAAAATGATTTATTTTCTACAAAGATATGGGAATGACTGGAATCCAAAGGCAGGGGTGAGGCTGGGCATTAAAAATTAGAAACCCCAACACTATCAGCAATCTGTCATTTTTTTTCCTTCTGCTCTGTGTGTCTATTTCTTTGTTCTTAATCCATCTCACTTCCTTCTTCGTCTTAGGGTCTGTCTCTCTGTTTTTGGCTGCTTCTTTGATCGAAGTTGTTAAAATAATGCTGTCTATAGCTCTCTGGTTTTCAACTTGGAGGCAAATATCCCCAGGAAACATTATCCTTTATTTATTAATGTCAGTACCAAAAGTGCCAGGGAAGGACTCTGACTGGGTGATAAGAACCCACCCACTGGATCTTTAGAGTACACTATGCTGTAACGTTGGAAGGAGTCGCCTGAAAAGATGGAAAGGTGAAAAGGGATCTTTTCCCAAAAGAAAGCTAATACTGGGTTAACAAAACAGAAGTGTACACTTCAGTATACATCCATATCCAAATAAATCACATATATACAGAGGTATATGTATGCATTGGTATATACATTATATCATGATTCAATAAAATAATAGCTGGATAGACTCTTGGAATACCCCCAAAAGATTTGCATTTTAATACTAGTGGGCTAGTGAGCAAAATATATATTTATTCTGGTACACAGATGGAACTATCCTACTAGTATAAAAAAGTATACATTTGATTCTATAAAATAATGTTAAAAATGCAGAAAATCTGCCAATTACAACATTGCACATGGTAGTTATCTTTGTTACATTACGGATTTGTCCATGGCCACAAATATATTTGGACAAAGTAAATGCAATATTCTCATTCTAACTAAGAGAAAAAATTCCTTCATGATACAGAGTGAAAATTTGATGATATATAAGGACAGTGTACATATATAAAGCCAGCTACTTAATGTCAGGTCAGTGAAAAAACAACGTAATTTTGGGATCCAAATAAGGTCAGAAAAAACACTTGTACTTTGAGGATCAGTCGTACTCACATTTAAATGCTTTATGCTATACAACAAATACTATTCTGACATCTTCACATGGAAATATATTTATCATAACCCTTCCAAAACCACAAGCTATTTCTTGATCTTTGCTCCTTCCAACCCAACTTGCTCTTCCAACAGTGTCTCCAACTTAAAAAGGAAACTCTCTTATTTTCTTGTCTTAGGCAAAAAAACAATGACCTGTTTTCTTAGACATTCTACATCCAATCCATCACCAAACTACATATATTTTCAAAACACATCCTGAATCTCAAAACTTCTCTCAATTTCCATCACAAAAACCTACATCCAAGTATCATAATCTCCACCTGGAATATTCCAAGAACTTTTTAACTGATCTCTTTGCTTTCATCTGTATATCTCTATAACCTGTTTTCAACAGAAGCCAGAAGATGATGTCTGCCTTTTGCTCAAAGGCAGCCAATGCTTCTCTTGTCATTTATACCCAAATCTCTATGACAGCCTACAAAGCCATATAGAATCTATACCGTCTCCCAATTCCACCTCCCTTGACCTCTCTGGAGGTGATTATGTCAATCTCCTACTGTTCTCCCCTTGAATTACTCCATTCCAGCCACACTATTTACTTGACTGTTTTCTCTATGTATTTATTTTTAATTGACACGTAATTGCTTTACACCCTATTGTGTTCGTTTCTGCCACTGCTCTTCTCAAAAACACCAGGCACACGTGCACCAGAGGACCTTCGCATTTGCTAACCTCTACCCAGCAGGCTTGAATCTCTATGTGGTACAGCCCCTCCTTTCTCTCATTTGTTGCTCAAAGGCTACCCCCTCAGCAAACTCCAAGTTCATCCCATTTAAAAGTCTAGACCTCCAGCTCCTTATTCCTATTCTCTGATTTATTTTTCTATATTGTATTTATTCCCATCTGACTCACTATTATATATTTTATGCATTTATCTGGTTATTATCAGTATCCCTCTCCCCAGTAGAATGCAAAGTCCCTGAGAATGAATATTTTGAAAATTTTGGCAACTGTTGTATCATTAGTGCCTAAGAATGACTTGACACAAAGTGAAGGCTCTATAAATATGTTTGCATGAATAAACTGATTATTCAGAAAGAAGGGGTAAAGCTGAAAAATCTGTAATTGGACAAGACACAGTATGTTGGCATGGACACTATTAATAGCACACAGGCACTGGCATTACAAACCATATTTCTCTTATTGCCATGATCAATACATTGCTTCTCATCAAGTGAATGGCCAAACTAGAATAACTATTATTCTGGGATAAAATGACCAGCTTCACAATCAATTGCTCTTACATGCATTGCTCAATTCACCTTCCGAAGAATCTTAAGAGCAATATAGGGCCATCTCTGTGGAGTAAGGGATGGCAACCCAGTTTAGTATTCTTGTCTGGAGAATTCCATGGACATAGCAGCCTGGTGGGCTACAGTCCATAGGGTCACAAAGAGTCAGACACAACTGAGCTACTAAAGCTTGCTGGCAGTAAAGTGGTGTTTTCAAGAACCTCACTGTATTTATTGAGATTCTAACATGTGCTGAAAACAGAGCTTGAGGAACAGATACACAGAAGGACACAGCAAGTTTCATGGCTACAAAGAGTCTGAGTGTCTGAGGATGGCATGTTCTGGGAAATGTAGCATGGTATATTATAGACAGCACTAGAATGAAATTTGAAAACGTCACCAGATGTTACTTTCTGTTGCTCAAGATCACACTTTCATTCAATAGCAAGAGAGAAGCAAAAGTGTGTATGGAAGTACAGAAAAGATACTGTTACTTTTAATTCAGTAATTTTGATTATGGGCTTCCCTGGTGACTCAGTGGTGAAGAATCTGCCTGCCAATGCCGGAGACATGGGTTTGAGCCCTGGGTTGGGAAGATCCCCTGGAGAAGGAAATGGCAACCCACTCCAGTATTCTTGCTTGGGAAATCCCATGGACAGAGGAGCCTGGTGGGCTACAGTCCATGGGGTCGCCAAAGAGTCAGACATGAATTAGCTACTAAACAACAGTAACAGTTGGGAATATAGGTGTTAACAGTGTTTCTCAAAATATGGTGCTGTGCATTATTATCTAAATGAGAAATGTCATAAACACATTGAAAAGTGAGAATTCCTGGGCATCACCCCGTAACTACAGAATCAGTGTGTATGAGTTAGGGAAGGACTTAATAATGTACATATTAATAAAGCCCTCCGGGTGATTCACATCCATTTTAAGGTTTAACAACTGCAGAGCTAAGGGAAAATGTGATGCTTAAACTAAAACAAACCATCCTTTAAATCACTTAGTAATAACTGAAAAATTCCTTTGGGGGAAGGAAGTGAAAGAAGAGTCTCAGGAAGAGAGCTTGGACATTTCTACTCTTGGTAAAAGCTTTGTATTACATGTACTTCAACAACTTTCACAATGCAGGTCAAGATCAGAAGTTGACCGTTAAATTTGGCATTTTAAGTGCTAAAGAGAATTGCCTTGGTTATGAAGATCAGCTAAGAACCTAAGTTGTTTAGTCCATGCCCCAAGGTAAAAGCCTTAGTCAATTTTGTAAGAGCTATGTTTTAACAAAAAAGGCATCACATTTACTTCTGTGATAGTATGTAATGCTAGAACAAAACAGATTTTTAGTTACTACACCTTAGAGATTATTTTTAAAGCCTTCATAATAAATATTATATCTTATTCCAAAATATAGGGTAATTTTAAAGGATTGCTTATAGCAGCCACTTTATCAGATATCACAAAGGTATCGCGGCAGGGGGTGGGAGGAGGCTTGTTTTACCTAATAGAATCTTGAGCATTGTAATATCTAGGAAAAAAAATAATTTTGAAAGTGGAAAACTTTAGTATACAGATACCATTAATAATATACTGCTCATATGTACAATTAATACTGTTAAAAAAATCTGTGAAGTAAATTACAATTAAGCTAAAATGTGTCTCCATTTGGTCTGTTCATATATGAGTCTTCTGCTGCTGCTGCTGCTAAGTCACTTCAGTCATGTCCGACTCTGTGCAACCCCAGAGTTGGCAGCCCACCAGGCTCCCCCGTCCCTGGGATTCTCTAGGCAAGAACACTGGAGTGGGTTGCCATTTCCTTCTCCACTTCTGCTTGCTAGGGACTGACAATTCATCTGGTTTCTTTCTCCTAACTTTGCCTACTATTTTATAACTAGAGGTATGCAAAAGAAAAAACTCACTTGAATTTAACAGTCAGTTGAACTTCAAACATTGCTGATTTCCAGGTTATAACTAGGGGCTGACAAAGTACAACCTGTATGCCAAGTTTGGGCCACAGTCTGTTTTTGATTGCTGGCAATCTAAAAATGGTTTTTATGTTCACAAAGAATTACAAAGAAAAACAAAGAATATGCAACAGAGATCTTAGATGTCTCCCAAACCCTAAAATATCTACCATGTGGCTGGCCCTTTGCAATAAATGTTTAATGGCCCCTTTATTATATGAAAATCCTAAAAAAAAATCTAGTGATTAAGTAAATTTCTCTGCTTTTCATGAACAAGTCTGAGAAGGGCTCATTTTGGAATTCAGAAGACTGAAGCAACAGGCTAAAATTAACACAAAGAGAAGCAGTAAATCACAAGGAATACACGATATAGTAATAAAAAAGGAAGAGCCTAAATCAGTATAGTGGAAAGTTGCAGGACCATTTAGTGACAAATATAGACCATTATCTCTACCAAGTTTCAGTGAGTTGGAAGTACTAGTATATAACTAAGACTATAATAATTGATATTAGTGATAATATATAGTAAAAAAAAAAAACAAAAAACCTGTGACTACAGAATTAGGAGTACGGCTTATAAAGAATATGTTTAAGTCTGTAATGAACTCTATAAAGGTAGGAATTACATCTGTATAATACCTACTCTTACACTAGGTTTATAGAGTTCAATCATGTTTGCTGAGCAAATGAAATAAGAGAGCTTCACCTTTTCACTCTAGTAAAGAAACTGGTATTCAAAGGGCGACTTCCATAATGTGGCATCAACAACCTGGTAATAGTGATATATAAGACAGCACTGTACATGAATATGCACATCTTGCTCCTCAGTCCAGCATCTTTTGTCTTTATTGGGAGGGTTTACACTGTCAGTCACCCAAAGCCTTCCAGTTTTCTCCAATAGGCTTTTTCACTTCTGTCTTTGTATAACTTTTGATAAAATAAAAAGCAAACAAAATATATACACACACATATAATATTGTCCCTTCTTCTGTATCTCATTATGTCTAACCTCTAAAATTTCTCAGTTATGTCTACAGTAACCTTATATTGCCTAATGTCAAAATGTTTTAACAGATGATAGAAAATCCTCTCTTGAACCCCTGGCTCAGCCACAGGGAAGAATCTGTGCTAGTTGGGTAATGGGGATTTCTGAAGTTTTCTTAAGGGCCTATGATACCTAAGAAATATGAACATGGGAGACTTATTGTAGCATAAAATTCTGCTCAAAATGATACAAGCTATACAATGAATTAAAACTAAAACTGGCTCCTCCCACATTTAAAAATATATTTCACTGTTTAATCCTATCACTTTTTTCTTACCACTCTCTTTTGTAATACTTGAAAACCTTTCAGTCACAGTACAAAATAACGATTAGAAGGCAAAGGGATTTAATTGGATCACACAGAACTTGAAAGGTCATAAATTACTATTGTACCATTTGGATGCTTTCCAAGATATAGGATATGACACTATTTTTTAATCAGTAAAATAGGGGAAAAAATAACCTAAAATTTCAAAAGGAGTTAAGTAATCAAAATGAAAGAGTTTCCTCATACAAGGTTGTCTTGTACAATTTTTAAAAAGTATATTTACCATAATGACATAATGCATTCAAACATAAATGGCATTTAAATAACACTACAATGGGTATTATAAGTAAGATTATCTACCACCAATACTTTTGAAAGAGGCTAAATAATGTGTTAAATAACTTTCCTTACTATCCAATGTGTTTACAATCTTAATTACCAGTAAAAAATAAAAGAAAAATGAAATGAATGTTTCAATAACTTCCAATTAAATGAATAGGTTTCAGCTGTGTCCGTCTTAGCACTGAATCAAGAGAAAAGAGTGTGTGTAAAATACTCTAAATAAAACTGTATGTATTCATTATTTGCATTAACTAAAGAAATGCTCTGGGAGTGATTGAACAAGACAAATTATACTTCTATTATCAGATGACATAGTAAAAAAAAAAAAAAAGCTAGACTGGTGAGTAGAGCCTTGATCTCCTAGGATCTTCTACTAATTAGGAATATGATTTTAGGAGTCACTTCAACTTTAGAGCCTGTGGTACAGATTCACCCACTGTTAACTTGTGTGTGAATTCCTATTATATAGGCTGTATATTTAGGTTCTAGCATTTTGTGTCAAGATATATAGTTATACGGGACTATAAAATGGTCATCAAAATAGACAGCCTCTTCTTCCTAAACACACACTAGATTATATTTCCTATTTATGTAGCAATTATGGGTAACCATTAGACTGAGCTTTAGACAACGGAATATGAGTGAATATAATATATGCCCATAAAATTCTCCACTTTCTCCCTAGCTGGCAAGGAGATAACCATGGCAATCTGGAAAGATAGGAGCTGAAGATAGTGTGATGGAGGGCTCCCTTGTGAAACCATTCACCCACCTAAGATCACAACCTGATCTTAACACAGTGAAACTTTCAGTACTTTTGTTTTAACAGATAGCACTATCTTAACTGGTATCCTGTTTTGCTCAGGCTGCCACAACTAAACTTCACAGACCTGGTAGTTCATAAACAGTAGAAATTCATCTCTCACAGTTCCAGAAGCTGGAAGTCCAAGACATGTCCTAGCATGGGTGCATTTTGGTGAGGGTCCTCCTCTTGGTTCAAAGAAAAAGGTTAGGGATCTTCTTGGAGCTTATTATTATTATTTTTTTGATTGTGTGGGTTCTTCATTGCATCACACAGGCTTTGTTGCTCCATGGCATGTGGGATCAAACCCACATACCCCACATTGGAAGGCAGATTCTTAAACACTGGACCACCAGGGAAATCCCAGGAGCTTATTTTATAAAAGCACTAATCTTGTTCCTGGGGGGCCCACTCTCCCAATCACCTCTCAAAGGCCCACCTACTAATATTATCACCTTCAGGGGTTAGGGTTGCTACATGAGGATCAGTGGGTGCACGGTGGCAGGGACGCACATTTTTAGTCTAAAGCAACTAGTACAATTATACTTTGAAAGGGATCTTGTGTCACTGGAGACTAAGGATGCCATTCACTGTACCAGTTATGGAGAACATTGAGTTTTGTAAGTGGATTTCAGAAATGCAAGGGAGAACATCTGGTCACTATAGACCAGGAATCATACCATTTTTCTGGCTGCCATATGGTAGAACCACAAGCTAGATAAACCACCTATGACCCTGCACTGTCATTTCAGGCTAGAGCTTATTTAGGTAATGAAGATTCTGGGTCAGGGTCAGAGTAAGGCAGACATAGTAGAAGTGGAACATCTACACTTTCTAAGTTAAACCATATATAACATGAGCATTCATTTCCTTTCTGCTGTCTCTTGATATTTATTAGTACATTAATTCTGACTTTCAACTTGATGCAGGTGTCTAAGGTATATCTGGTCCCATCATTTCATGGGAAATAGATGGGGAAACAGTGGAAACAGTGTCAGAATTTATTTTTGGGGGCTCCAAAATCACTGCAGATGGTGACTTCAGCCATGAAATTAAAGATGCTTACTCCTTGGAAGGAAAGTTATGACCAACCTAGATACCATATTCAAAAGTAGAGACATTACTTTGCCAACAAAGGTCCATCTAGTCAAGGCTATGGTTTTTCCAGTGGTCATGTATGGATGTGAGAGTTGGACTGTGAAGAAAGCTGAGCACCGAAGAATTGATGCTTTTGAACTGTGGTGTTGGAGAAGACTCTTGAGAGTCCCTTGGACTGCAAGGAGATCCAACCAGTCCATTCTAAAGGAGATCAGCCCTGGGTGTTCATTGGAAGGAATGATGCTAAAGCTGAAACTCCAGTACTTTGGCTACCTCATGTAAAGAGTTGACTCATTGGAAAAGACTCTGATGCTGGGAGGGATTGGGGGCAGGAGGAAAAGGGGATGACAGAGGATGAGATGGTTGGATGGCATCACTGACTCGATGGATGTGAGTTTGAGAGAACTCTGGGAGTTGGTGATGGACAGGGAGGCCTGGAATGCTGTGATTCATGGGGTCGCAAAGAGTCAGACATGACTGAGCGACTGAACTGAACTGAAGGTGTATCAAGAAGGGATTTGTGGTCACTCAGTTTTACTTTCATGTACATCCTACAATTCAATAATTCAACAGAATAAAATGTAACATTCTAGGCATGGGAGGAAATTTATGGTACAACTAGGGAGGGAAATTGGTCAAAATGAAGAATTTTGTGGACAGAGACAGGACAATTTTAAAATGTAAGTTTACTGAGCTATCCAAAATTAAGGAGAATGTATATGCGCTCTTTCAAAAGTTTTGCTCTACTAATGTATATTCCCTCAATGTGGTCAGGCAATCTATCATCTAAAAGTATTTTAGATTTTTGTTGCAAGCAATGCATTGAAATGGCTGTTTGTTTGGAAGCAAAGAGTTAAATTGGAATCAAAATGAGGAAAGAATGATGGGTGGTATGCCTATGACTGATGCTGAAGCTGAAGCTCCAATACTTGGGGCACCTCATGTGAAGAGCCAACTCATTGGAGAAGACCCTGATGCTGGGAAAGATTGAAGGCAGGAGGAGAAGGGAACAACAGAGGATGAGATGGTTGGATGGCATCACTGACTCAGTGAACATTAGTCTGAGTAAACTCTAGAAGATGGTGAAGGACAGGGAAGCCTGGCATGCTGCGGTCCATAAGGTCACAAAGAGTTGGACACAACTTAGTGACTGAATGACAGAAATGCCCATGACAGGTGTTCAACAAATATTACTTTGTATCCAATATTAACCAGGCACTATGCAAAATACTAGGAGGAGGTTATATGGTCCCTACTCTCATGGATGTTAACTGCTACTAGGACATTAACAATGACAAACAAAAGAACTTACTAAATACTATGAAGTGACGTGTACCAAATGCCCTGGTAACATGTGTGCTCAGTCACTCAGTCATGTCTGACTCTTTGCATCCCCATGGAGCAAAGGCTCCTCTGTCCATGGGATTTTCCAGGCAAGAATGCTGGAATGGGTTGCCATTCCCTTCTCCAGGGGATCTTCTTGACCCAGGGATCAAACCTGGGTCTCCTGCACGGTGGGCAGATTCTTTACCATCTGAGCTACTAGGGAAACTCCCTCCTGCATTGGAAGGCAGATCCTTTACCACTAGCACCACCTGGGAAGCCCCGTTAATATATAAGCATAATAATAAATGCAATTTATTCACCACTTATTTTGCATTATGCACTTATTCTTCACAAATCTTAACTCATTCTGCCTTTGCTAACAACCCTATGAAGCAGCTGTTATTACCATACTTTATAGGAGAATAAAATAAAGATCAGGAAAGGCCATAGAGCTTTCCTAAAGCCATGAAGCTAGTGAGTAGCAGAGCTGAGATTTGAACACGAACCTCTTAATCCCAAAATCCATACTTAAGAAACAGGAATGGCAAACTAGTAGAGGCATCTCAGATATTATTTTGAAGAGGCTGAAAAACTCAGCAGGAAAGAGTGCTGTGATTTATTACTAATGCCTGTTATGGGTGTAGAGTAGAAGAATGAGAAATATCAAATATCATAATTGACATTCCATTTGAAACATGCTACCTCTCATGGCTATACCAGGTAAACAAAATGTGAGGATGAGGAGGGAGAAAAGTGAAATATATACTATGCTTAAAATAGGTGGGATTAGTAAAGTGAAATCAGAGAAGGAAATGGCAATCCACTCCTGTACTCTTGCCTGGAAAATCCCATGGACAGAGGCGCCTGGTGGGCTGCAGTCCATGGGGTCCGGCAGGTCGGACACAACTGAGCGACTTCACTTTCACTTTTCACTTGCATGCATTGGAGAAGGAAATGGCAACCCACTCCAGTGTTCTTGCCTGGAGAATCCCAGGGATGGCGGAGCCTGGTGAGCTGCTGTCTACGGGGTCGCAGAGAGTCAGACACGACTGAAGCGACTTAGAAGCAGCAGCAGTAAAGTTAAGTAGAGATACAGCTCAAAGGCTATGTTTGTTCGTTTTTTTCTTTTTCCTTTTTGAAGACCAAGAGTTTATTCTTGGTTAGTTTGTTAGTCACAGGGATAACCACACACTTCACTGAGGTGGGTGACAGCACAGCGAAACTGCCAGATACAAATCTAATCTGTTGGTCTAACCTGAGTGCAAACTTTTCTTTCCTTATAGAACTCAAAGAAGAGAAATGAGACTATCCTTTTTGAAATGAAACAATTCCTTTACAAAAAGAAAAACATCCACAGAAATGTTTAAATTTACATTTTAGTTGAAGCTGTTAGTTCCCTAGCTTACCACAAATAGAATCAGTATATCCAGGCTATGAGTGCTATTCAACATGGCTCTGCATCATGGGGGCAGGAAACTCCTCAGTGTAGTCAGAGGACTCTAAGTTACAAACTGATATATCAGATCACCAGCTTTTTAAAAAATAGGAAGGACTAAGCTCCACTAACTCACAATCAAGTTAATATTTTATTGCTCTACTGCCCAGGTCAAGGGACAATATATGAGAAGCTCTAAATTCAATGAAGATGACACTTTTCTTTCACTTCTATGATTTTATGTTTCATTTTCTATGAAAATTCTGGAGAAGGCAATGGCAACCCACTCCAGTACTCTTGCTTGGGAAATCCCATCGATGGAGGAGCCTGGTAGGCTACAGTCCATGGGGTCACGAAGAGTCGGACATGACTGAGCAACTTCACTTTCACTTTTCACTTTCCTGCACTGGAGAAGAAAATGGCAACCCACTCCAGTATGCTTGCCTGGAGAATCCCAGGGACGGGAGCCTGGTGGGCCGCTGTCTATGGGGTCACACAGAGTCGGACACGACTGACGTGACTTAGCAGCAGCATGAAAATTCTAAATTTTGTTATGAAACAGTTTTAAATAAAATGAAACAGATACTCAAATCCTCCGAGGAGTCCAAAACAGAGCGAGTTATTACAGTATATGTAGGCTCGCGTGGTTCTCAATGGAGTTGTGTTTCCATTGGCTAAATGAATTTCAGTGATCACTTATTCCTGAGAGCACCATGGATGGGATTACACATTTGGACAGAAGTCTTAATTATGATATACTGAATGTGTTGTCAGTGTACACAGCTTTTAACCACGTTACTCAAGAAATAATATGAAGCCAGGAGTTAGCTGTCAGACAATGATAACTCTATCTGATCAGAGGTGAACAGAGGACTGTTTCTATTTTTCTAGCTCAGTCAGATATGTAAGTGCCACTTCTCCAGAGGTGATATGGGTGCTTGAACACTGTCAAAGGAACTAATAGAGAAACATATCTTGAAAATTTCTCATCTGGCTGAGACGGAGAAGGCAATGGCACCCCACTCCAGTACTCTTGCCTGGAAAATCCCATGGATGGAGGAGCCTGGTAGATTGCAGTCCATGGGGTAGCTAAGGGTGGGACATGACTGAGCGACTTCACTTTCACTTTTCACTTTCATGCATTGGAGAAGGAAATGGCAACCCACTCCAGTGTTCTGGCCTGGAGAATCCCAGAGACAGGGGAGCCTGGTGGGCTGCCGTCTGTGGGGTCGCACAGAGTTGGACACAACTGAAGTGACTCAGCAGCAGCAGCATCTGGCTGAGACTCTCTCAAACAATAAAAGAAACACCTGATTTATCTCTGTATATCTGTTTATCTAGTAAAGGGACCTGATATATTACATTGGTGCAAAAGTAATTATGGTTGTGCGTTGTTGCACTTTGCCATTTGATACTGGAATACATTCTTAAGTAAATATGGTTATGTTATACATCATTTTAATGCACATTTCTTGATTCATGGTTTTTTTTTTTTTGCTAATAAATTTTTACTTGCTGTTTTTTTTATATGTATTTTAGGCTATGGAATTGATGTTAGACCAAAATCAAATTTGAAGAATATTCTTATTGGAGGGGTCATAAAGCAGTGGAGACAACTGACAACATCAACAATGCATTTGGACAAGGAATTGCTAATGAACGTGCAGTGCAGTGGTGGGTCAAGAAGTTTTGCCAAGGAGACAAGAGCCTTGAAGATGAGGCGCCTAGTGGACAGCCATCGGAAGCTGACAACTATCAATTGAGAGTAATCATCAAAGTTGATACTCTTACAACTACATGAGAAGTTGCCCAAAACAATGCCAACCATTCTATGGTCATTTGGCATTTAAAGAAAATTGGAAAGGTGAAAAAGCTTGATAAGTGGATGCCTCATGAGCTGATTGAAAAAAAAAAATCATCGTTTTGACGTGTCTTCTCCTCTTATTCTTTGTGACAATGATCCATTTCTCAATTGCATTGTGATGTGTGATGAAAAGTGGATTTCATACGACAGCAGGTGATGACTAGCTCAGTGGTTGGACCATGAGGAAGTGCCAAAGCACTTTCCAAAGCCAAACTTGCATCAAAAAAAGGGTCATGGCCAATATGTGGTAGCTTGCTGCCTGTCTGATCCACTATAGTTTTCTGAGTCCTGGCGAAACCATTACATCTGAGAAGTATGCTTAGCAAATCAATTAGATAAACCAAAAACTGCAATAACTGCAGCCAGCATTAGCCAACAGAATGGGCCCAATTTTTCCCCATGACAATGTCCGACCACACATGACACAACCAATGCTTCAAAAGTCGAACAAATCGGCTTACAAAGTTTTGCCTCACCTATGATGTTTACCTGTCCTCTCACCAACTGACTACCACTTTTTTAAGCATCTTGACAACCTTTTGTGGGGAAAATGCTTCCAGAACAAGCAGGACACAAAAAATGCTTTCCGAGAGTTTGTGAAATCCTGAAGTACAGATTTTAATGCTACAGAAATAAACTTATTTCTTGTTGGCAAAAGTGTGTTGATTGTAACAATCCCCATTTTGATTAACAAAGATGTTTGAGCCCAGTCATAGTGATTTAAAATTCAGAGTCTGAAACTGTAATTACCTTTGTACCAACCTAACAGAAAGAGTCCAATAACTATTTATGAGTAATAAACTATTCATTCCATAATTATTTAAGAATTTGTATAGTAATTGTACAATACAAAAAAAGAGCTTCCTACTTCTCCTATCATTTTGGGGACTGGTAATCTGTTAATGAACTTATCCTCCTGGTTAAATTCTCCAAAATCTAATTCTACATACTTGATAGAATGAACTATAAATATAGGTGAATAAGTAAGAATGTACATACACTGGAAAACAAAGTAATTTTGTTGATAACAACATCCTGATATGCATTATACATTTGTTGCTGTTCAGTTGTTCAGTCCCGTCCCACTCTTTGGGACCCCCATGGACTGCAGCACACCAGGCTTCCCTGTCATTCACCATCTCCCAGAGTTTGCTCAAACTCATGTTCATTGAGTCAGTGATGTCATCCAACCATCTCTGTCATCCCCTTATCTTCCTGCCTTCAATCTTTCCCAGCATCAGAGTCTTTTCTAATGAAACTGCTCTTCCCATCAGGTAGCCAAAGTATTGGAGCTTCAGTTTCAGGATCAGTCCTTCCAATGAATATATTAGGGTTGATTTCCTTTAGGATTGACTGGTTTGATCTCCTTCCACTCCAAGCGACTCTCAGTAGTCTTCTCCAACACCTCAGTGCAAAAGCATCAATTCTCCAGCACTCAGCTTTCAGTGCTTTCAGCTTCCCTGGTGGCTCAGCTGGTAAAGACTCCACCTGCAATGTGGGAGACCTGGATTTGATCCCTGGATTGGGAAGATCCGCTGGAGAATGGAAAGGCTAACCACTCCAGCATTCTGGCCTGGAGAATTACAGTCCATGGGGTCACAAAGAGTCGGACACAACCGTGTGACTTTCATTTTCAGCCTTCTTTATGGTCCAATTCTCACATCCATGCATGACTACTGGAAAAACTATAGCTTTGACTATACAGACCTTTGTTGGCAAAGTAATGTCTCAGGATTATACATAATTTCATGCAATCTTAGAAAAAAATATTTCAAAAAGAGAAGGGTTTTCAACAGAAAATATTTGCACCAAAGTTTGCAGACTTGAAGCTTTCCTCTTCCTTCTCTGATATGTTCTAATCATCTGACACATTCCTAAAGAAGTGTATGTATATATCTCTCTGGCTTCCATTCAGGCATCAGAGAGTCTCATATACTGTGTATCTCACATCTCTCTCAGACTTCTCCCCCAAATTCCTTTTCCTTATGTGCCGCTTACTTTAACTACGTGTTAAAACAATAAGATTTTGCTAACATTCATTAATGTGAGCAAAATTATTTAACAATAAGGTAATTTTCCAAGGTGCATATGTTCTTTTTCAGGATAGCTGCTTACTCACCATGTCTAATCAGTAAAGTTTTAGGCATAATGACAAGCATTCTTGGAGGCAGCCCTATGAACATGAGATAACTTCTCTTGCTATGACTTAATCTAGTCCTAGTTTTCAAATGACCCATGTGCTTATGTTTTCTATTAATTTGGTGAAAAATGCTTTTAAAAAGACATTAACTTAATATTAATTATAGATTCACTATGCACTGCATTAAAAATGCCCAAAGTATGTGGATATAGTGTTAATTTAACTTCTCTCAAGAATGGATTTTCTGGAGAGCATACACACATCACACACTATGAATAATATGCATTTGTAAACTACCTTTATGAAATGTGAGCATGCCAGTTATTCCCCGCAAATGAAATTAATTACTTTATACAGTATAGCCCTACTCGAAACAAAATTACTTAGAGAAGATAAGAGCTTTAGAGGTCTAGTCATGGAATTATTGTGCATTCTTGCATTTTTAAAATACATCTGTGAGGAATCACTCTGAAAGCATTACTTCCTCATGCCAGGAGGAAGCAGTTCAGGAACCTTCCACTCCTTATAAGTACATAGGGGTCTTGTGTTTCCCACCAATTTTAACAAACTAATCTGCATAGATACTCCATCCCTCTTTCTTCTTCCTCTGTTACATTTTTCTTCACTCTTTTCTAATGCGTAACTATCTCCTGTGTGCCTACTGTGCTGAGCCTGTGTTGAGCTTAAGGGATATTGACAAGAAGGTACATGGCATGTTCCATGTCTCTGGAGCATGTATAGACCAGGACATTGACAACTGTCCATGGCAGCTTGAACCATTACTAGATTATGAAATAATTTACAGAATAACCACTGTTCAAAAGAAGTTTGAGTCACAGTATATATATGCATAGTAGGTTGCAGTGTGAAATATATTACTCTGGATCATAGGATAATAGTTTAAAAAGCACTTTAATTAAGGAAATGATCCAGTTGCAGTCTTCATAAGAGTAAATCCTACTTTACCAACAACCCCAAATAATGCATCTCTTTATAATCCAATATAGTGACTACTACCTTTCCTTTCCTTTGGAAAAGGAAACATGCCATAATATACTTTTTAGGATTTGAAATACCTCAACTGCTTCGTAAGGCCGACTTAACTTCACGTTCAAGCATGTCTGTCTCTAGGTGAGTGACCACCCCATCGTGATTATCTGTGTCGTGAAGATTTTTTTGTATAGTAGTTCTGTGCATTCTAGCCACCTCTTCTTTCAAATCCTAAAAGATGATGCTGTGAAAGTCCTGCACTCAATATGCCAGCAAATTTGGAAAACTCAGCAGTGGCCACAGGACTAGAAAAGCTCTGTTTTCAGTCCAATCCCAAAGAAAGACAATACCAGTTCAGTTCAGTTCAGTTGCTCAGTCGTGTCCAACTCTTTGTGACCCCATGAATCGCAGCATACCAGGCCTCCCTGTCTATCACCAACTCCCGTAGTTCACCCACACTGACGTCCATCAAGTCAGTGATGCCATCCAGCCATCTCATCCTCTGCCTTCCCTTTCCCCTCCTGTCCCCAAACCCTCCCAGCATCAGAGTCTTTTCCAATGAGTCAACTCTTCGCATGAGGTGGCCAAGTACTGCAGTTTCAGCTTTAGCATCATTCCTTCCAAAGAAATCCCAGGGCCGATCTCCTTCAGAATGGACTGGTTGGATCTCCTTGCAGTCCAAGGGACTCTCAAGAGTCTTCTCCAACACAACAGTTCAAAAGCATCAGTTCTTCGGCACTCAGCTTTCTTCTCTCACATCTCTCACAGTCCAACTCTCACATCCATACATGACCACAGGAAAAACCATAGCCTTGACTAGACGAACCTTTGTTGGCAAAGTAATGTCTCTACTTTTGAATATGCTATCTAGGTTGGTCATAACTTTCCTTCCAAGGAGTAAGCGTCTTTTAATTTCATGGCTGCAGTCACCATCTGTAGTGATTTTGGAGCCCCCCAAAATAAAGTCTGTCACTGTTTCCTCATCTATTTCCATGAAGTGATGGGACTGGATGCCATGATCTTCGTTTTCTGAATGTTGAGCTTTAAGCCAACTTTTTCACTCTCCATTTTCACTTTCATCAAGAGGCTTTTTAGTTCCTCTTCACTTTCTGCCAGAAGGGTGGTGTCATCTGCATATCTGAGGTTAGTGATATTTCTCCTGGCAATCTTGATTCTAGCTTGTGCTTCTTCCAGCCCAGCGTTTCTCCTGATGTACTCTGCATGTAAGTGAAATAATAAGGGTTGCAATATACAGCCTTGACGTACTCCTTTTCCTACTCCATTCTTTGGCATTGCCTTTCTTTGGGATTGGAATGAAAACTGACCCTTTCCAGTCCTGTGGCCACTGCTGAGTTTTCCAGATTTGCTGGCATAAGAATGTTCAAACTACCACACAATTGCACTCATCTCACATGCTAGTAAAGTAATGCTCAAAATTCTCCAAGCCAGGCTTCAGCAAAACGTGAACCACAAACTTCCAGATGTTCAAGTTGGTTTTAGAAAAGGCAGAGGAACCAGAGATCAAATTGCCAATGTCTGCTGGATCATGGAAAAAGCAAGAGAGTTCGAGGAAAACATCAATTTCTCCTTTATTGACTATGCCAAAGCCTTTGACTGTGTGGACCACAATAAACTGTGGAAAATTCTGAAAGAGATGGGAATACCAGACCACCTGACCTGCTTCTTGAGAAACTTATATGCAGGCCAGGAAGTAACAGTTAAAACTGGACATGGAAAAACAGACTGGTTCCAAATAGGAAAAGGAGTATGTCAAGGCTGTGTATTGTCACCCTGCTTATTTAACTTCTATGCAGAGTACATCCTGAGAAACGCTGGGCTGGAGGAAGCACAAGCTGGAATCAAGATTGCCAGGAAAAATATCAATAACCTCAGATATGCAGATGACACCAACCATCTGGCAGAAAGTGAGGAAGAACTAAAGAGCCTCTTGATGAAAGTGAAAGTGGAGAGTGGAAAAGTTGGCTTAAAGCTCAACATTCAGAAAACGAAGATCATGGCATCCAGTCCCATCACTTCATGGAAATAGATGAGGAAACAGTGACAGACTTTATTTTTGGGGGCCCCAAAATCACTGCAGATGGTGATTGCAGCCATGAAATTAAAAGACGCTTACTCCTTGAAAAGAAAGTTATGACCAACCTAGACAACATCTTAAAAAGCAGACACATTACTTTGTCAACAAAGGTCCCTCTGGTCAAGGTTATGGTTTTTCTATCATGTATGGATGTGAGAGTTGAACTATAGAGAAAGCTGAGCACTGAAGAATTGATGCTTTTGAACTGTTGTGTTGGAGAAGACTCTAGAGAGTCCCTTGGACTGCAAGGAGTTCCAAACAGTCCATCCTAAAGGAAATAAGTCCTGGGTGTTCATTGGAGGGACTGATGTTGAAGCTGAAACTCCAATCCTTTGGCCACCTGATGCAAAGAGCTGACTCATGTGAAAAGACCCTGAATCTGGGAAAGATTGAGAGCAGGAGAAGGGGTCGACGGAGGATGAGGTGGTTGGATGGCATCACTGACTCAATGGACATGGGTTTGGGTAGACTTGGAGAGTTGGTGATGGACATGGAGGCCTGGCGTTGCAGTTGATGGGGTCACAAAGAATTGGACACAACTAAGCGTCTAGTCAAGGCTATGGTTTTTCCTGTGGTCATGTATGGATGTGAGAGTTGGACTCTGAAGAGAGCTGAGCGCCAAAGAATGGATGCTTTTGAACTGTGGTGTTGTAGAAGACTCTTGAGAGTCCCCTGGACTGCAAGGAGATCCAACCAGTCCATTCTAAAGGAGATCAGTCCTGGGTGTTCTTTGGAAGGAATGATGCTAAAGCTGAAACTCCAGTACGTTGGCCACCTCATGTTAAGAGATGACTCATTGGAAAAGACTCTGATGCTTGGAGGGATTGGGGGCAGGAGGAGAAGGGGACGACAGAGGATGAGATGGCTGGATGGCATCACTTACTCGATGGATGTGAGTCTGGGTGAACTCCAGGAGTTGGTGATGGACAGGGAGGCCTGGAGTGCTGCAATTCATGGGGTTGCAAAGAGTCGGACACAAGTGAGCAACTGTACTGAACTGAAGAGACAGAACTGAACTGAATATAATTTTTGCTAGTTTATGTGACTAGTTTATTCATTCAGCTATTCTTACACTGTTACATTAACCACACAGTAATCTTAACAAAGTTTAAACAAAAAGAGTATATCACATAGCTTACTGTATTCATGAGCAGTACATAAAAATGATACTTCGAATTATAGAGGGAGCTGACCTCAATAAGAGATTTAAGATCTCACAGGATCAACAACTTTGCTTCTTTGCTACTTGGGCTGTTTGATTAAAAGATAATCAAATAGAAATTAAAAATGAAATAGATTATAATAAATACATATATAACCTCATTCCAAACAATGAGGCATGACTCTGACCCAAGAATATGAATCTTTATCATACATTTTCTTTCAAGGAATTTAACTAAAAATACCTTGTTACATATATATCAAGCACTATATGCACATAAATTAACTACAAATAAACAGCAAGATTTTCTCAGCAAACTCAAATAGTAACTCCATTTTCCCCATCATGGAGAAGTGGAATTTTAGTTATTTTCTACCTTGGCTATGAGAATCAGTACCCATTTGCTTTCTATTTAGCCCTATGACTGGGTTTCTATGCAGCTACTGAATCTTGAAATTAGGTTGGAATCCCTTTGAAAAGTTTGTCTTGGCATAATCCCCATTCCCTGTTTCTACTGCACTTGATTTCACCTTTTTGAGTGCTTGAGTTTTGTTCCTTTCTCTTTCCCCTTTCTGGTAAGATATGAGACAATATCATTAAAGTCTCCATTGCTTTTTCTGTCTCAAAGAAAGGTAATCCTATCCCCCAGAATCCCACAATACCTTTACTGCCTGTCTGATTCTTCTTCTTTCTTTTCAGTCTTTAATTTTTCCTTAAAAAAATGCAAAATAAGTTTATAATGGCTATTTCTAATTATCACCACTAGTATTCTATAACCTGGGCTACACTTGTGGAAATGATAGTTCCTGTGATAGTTGTGTGATTTAGAAACTTAAGGTTATCTTTTTTCTGAAACAATACTTTAAATATTCAGTGACATAATTCTCTTCAACTTCAAACGCTGTTTTTCTTCAGCCACTCAGTGGTGTCTGACTCTTTGTGACTCCATGAATCACAGCAAGCCAGGCCTCCCTGTCCATCACCAACTCCCAGAGTTCTCTCAAATTCATGACCATTGAGTCGGTGACACCATCCAGCCATCTCATCCTCTGTCGTCCCCTTTTCCTCCTGCCCCCAATCCCTCCCAGCATCAGGGTCTTATCCTATGAGTCAACTCTTTGCATGAGGTGGCCAAATATTGGAATTTCAGCTTTAGCATCATTCCTTCCAAAGAACACCCAGGGCTGATCTCCTTTAGGATGGACTGGTTGGACCTCCTTGCAGTCCAAAGGACTCTCAAGAGTCTTCTCCAGCATCACAGTTCAAAAGCAAAATTCTTTGGAACTCAGCTTTCTTCACAGTCCAACTCTCACATCCATACATGACCACTGGAAAAACTACAGCCTTGACTAGATGGACCTTTGGTGGCAAAGTAATGTCTCTGCTTTTCAATATGCTATCTAGGTTGGTCATAACTTTCCTTCCAAGGAGTAAGTGTCTTTTAATTTCATGGCTGCAGTCACCATCTGCAGTGATTTGGAGCCCCAAAAATAAAGTCTGACACTGTTTCCACTGTTTCCCCATCTATTTCCCATGAAGTGATGGGACTGGATGCCATGATCTTTGTTTTCTGAATGTTGAGCTTTAAGCCAACTTTTTCACTTCCCTCTTTCACTTTCAACAAGAGGCTTTTTAGTCCTCTCACTTTCTGCCAGAAGGGTGATGTCATCTGCATATCTGAGGTTATTGATATTCCTCCCACAATCTTGATTCCAGTTTGTGATTATTCCATCCCAGCGTTTCTCATGATGTACTCTGCATATAAGTAAGCAGGGTGACAATATACAGCCTTAATGTATGCCTTTTCCTACTTGGAACCAGTCTGTTGTTCCATGTCCAGTTCTACCTGTTGCTTCCTGACCTGCGTATAGGTTTCTCAAGAGGCAGGTCAGGTGGTCAGGTATTCCCATCTCTTTCAGAATTTTCCAGTTTATTGTGATCCACACAGTCAAAGGCTTTGGCATAGTCAATAAAGCAGAAGTAGATGTTTTTCTGGAACTCTTTTGCTTTTCCTATGATCCAACGGATGTTGGCAATTTGATATCTGGTTCCTCTGCCTTTTTAATTTTTTTTTAATTTTATTTTATTTTTAAACTTTACATAATTGTATTAGTTCTGCCAACTATCAAAATGAATCCGCCACAGGTATACATGTGTTCCCCATCCTGAAACATCTGGAAGTTCATGGTTCACATATTTCTGAAGCCTGGCTTCGAGAATTTTGAGCATTACTTTACTAGCATGTGAGATGAGTGCAACTGTGTGGTACTTTGAGCATTCTTTGGTATTGCCTTTCTTTGGGATTGGAATGAAAATTGACCCTTTCCAGTCCTGTGGCCACTGTTGACTTTTCCAAATTTGCTGTCATATTGAGTGCAGCACTTTCCCAGCATCATTTTTCAGGATTTGTAATAGCTCAACTGGAATTCCATCACCTCCACTAGCTTTGTTCGTAGTGATGCTTTCTAAGGCCAACTTGACTTCACATTCCAGGATGTCTGGCTCTAGGTGAGTGATCACACCATCATGATTATCTGGGTCGTGAAGATCTTTTTTGTACAGTTCTGTGTATTCTTGCTACCTCTTCTTAATATATTCTGCTTCTGTTAGGTCCATATCATTTCTGTCTTTTATTGAGCCCATCTTTGCATCTAATATACCCTTGGTATCTCTAATTTTCTTGAAGAGAACTCTAGTCTTTCCCATTCTGTTGCTTTCCTCTATTTCTTTGCATTAATCGCTGAGGAAGGCTTTCTTATCTCTCCTTGCTATTCTTTGGAACTCTGCATTCAGATGCTTATATCTTTCCTTTTCTCCTTTGCTTTTCTCTTCTTTTCGCAGCTATTTGTATGACTTCCTCAGACAGCCATTTTGCTTTTTTGCATTTATTTTCCATGGGGATGGTCTTGATCCCTGTCTCCTGTACAATTTCACGAACCTCCATCCATAGTGCATCAGGCACTGTCTATCAGACGTAGTCCCTTAAATCTATTTCTCCCTTCCACTGTATAATCATAAGGGATTTCATTTAGGTCATACATGAATGGTATAGTCATTTTCCCTACTTTCATCAATTAATTCTGAGTTTGGCAATAAGGAGTTCATGATCTGAGCCACAGTCAGGTCTCGGTCTTATTTTTGCTGAATGTATAGAGCTTCTCCATCTTTGGCTGCAAATAATATAATCAATCTGATTTCAGTGTTGACCATCTGGTGATGTCCATGTGTAGAGTCTTCTCTTATGTTTTTGGAAGAGGGTGTTTGCTATGACCAGTGAGTTCTCTTGGCAAAACTCTATTAGCCTTTGCCCTGCTTCATTCTGTACTCCACAGCCAAATTTGCCTGTTACCCCAGGTGTTTCTTGACTTCCTACTTTTGCATTCCAGGCCTCTATAATGAAATGGACATCTTTTCTCGGTGTTAGTTCTAAAAGGTCTTGTAGGTCTTCATAAAACCATTCAACTTCAGCTTCTTCAGTGTTACTGCTTGGGGCATAGGCTTGGATTACTGTGATATTGAATGGTTTGCCTTGGAAATGAACAGAGATCATTTTGTTATTTTTGAGATGCATCCAAGTACAGCATTTCAGCCTCTTTTGTTGACCATGATGGCTACTCCATTTCTTCTAAGGGATTCCTGCCCACAGTAATAGATATAATGGTCTCTGAGTTAAATTCACTCATTACAGTCCATTTTAGTTTGCTGATTCCTAGAATGTCGACGTTCACTCTTGCCATCTCCTGTTTGACCACTTCAAATTTGGCTTGATTCATGGACCTAACATTTCAAATTCGTAGATGCAATATTGTTCTTTATAGCTTCGGACCTTGCTTCTATCACCAGTCTCATCCACAGCTGGGTATTGTTTTTGCTTTGGCTCCATGCCTTCATTCTTTCTGGACTTATTTCTCCACTGATCTCCAGTAGCATATTGGGCACCTACCGACCTGGGGAGTTTCTCTTTCAGTATCCTATCATTTTTGCCTTTTCATACTGTTCACGGGGTTCTCAAGGCAAGAATACTGAAGTGTTTTTCCATTCCTTTCTCCAGTGGACCACATTCTGTCAGACATCTCCACCATGACCTGCCCGTCTTGGGTGGCCCCAGACAGCATGGTTTAGTTCATGAGTTAGACAAGGCTGTGGTCCGTGTGATCAGATTCACTAGTTTCCTGTGAGTATGGTTTCAGTGCGTCTGCCCTCCGGTGCCTTCTCACAGGTACCTCTACAATAAAGAAAGAGAATGCGGATGTCCCTGCTGGTCCAATGGTTCCTCATGCAGGAAGCCCAGATTCGATCCCTGGTCCAGGAACTAGATACCACATGTTGTAACTAAGAGTCGTATGCTGCAACTAAAGATCCCCTCACTGTAACTAAGACCCAGTGCGGCCAAAACATATATATATATTTGTGTGTGTGTGTGTGTGTTTACATATATGTATATACCCATATAGTGAGTGAAGTGAAATCGCTCAGTCATGTCTGACTCTTAGCGACCCCATGGACTGCAGCCTACCAGGCTCCTCCATCCATGGGATTTTCCAGGCAAGGGTCCTGGAGTGGGGTGCCATTGCCTTCTCCAAATATACCTGTATAGATATACATATATAGATATATATATATATATATATTTTTTTTTTTTTTTAAAGAAAGAAAGAGAAGCAACGAAGTTAGGTCTCTTCCATTTTGGAGGTAACAATTGGAAAGTCACCTATGCTTTGCTTTTTCTGAGACTTTGGAGCTTAGAAAGTGTACTGATTGTATCTGCGACACTTTGTGGTCTTACAAGAATGTAATCTAGGGTCAGGCAGCAGAGGCTGTGAGCAGCAGCTCCACAGTGCCTCCAAGCCTTTGTCTTCTCTCTAATCCCAAAGTTAATCTTGGTTATGCATCGTGCAGGTCAATGCCAGGTCATATAGAAACAGAAGCCTAAATTTGAAGAAGAAAATCACTCTCATGAGGTTCCATTTTATTATGTTCTTTATTATTTGCCTAGAAAAGTTCCCCTTGGTACAATCTCGCTAATAGCTCCATGTTATCTATTTCCTGATCTACAAAATCTAAACTGGCTCCATTCCTATTTAAAATGACACTTTCTTCTTTGTCGTCCATCTCAAACTTATTCCACCTCATTTTCTAAGCCAAGAAAAGCTCCCTGACTTATTGCCCCTAACATACCAACTAAAATAAATATCTCCCACAAAAATTTCATTAAATAAGGTATACAAAATTATCCCATGTATATATTTTAGATATATTATCTTTCATTTAAATTTCAATTTATATGAGTATATGTTCATTGTACCCTTATACATCATATAAATATATATAGCATATATATTTAAAAGATAGACTTGAATTACAAATACAGAATTTAAGATGTCACTGATCCTACCATGAACACCCTCATTGAGGAGTTTCTGGTAAATCAATGCTCATACAGCATATTAAGAAATGCCACAAGTTAAAGGAAGTGCAGTTATTGACCATCATGTGGCATAACACCAGGCTGCTGCACACATTCTCCTGTACACACAGTACTGTTTAATTATACTTACTGTGTCAGAGAGATGTGTCTTTATCTACTGGGACACACAGAATGCAAATCCTACCCTGGGTTACAGAGCTAGCAAGAGGACAAACTGGAATATGAATTCAAGTCTGTATTACCAAAAATCTGTGTCTTCCTACATTTCCATACACACACACACACACACACACACACACACACACCCTCCGCCAAAGATTAAAAACACTGACTCAAGTCAGTTTCTCTGGATTCACATTGTAGTGCCATACATTATCTATGTTCCCTTGGTCAAGTTAATCTTTTTTCTGATGATTTAACTTTTTTATTGGAGTATAATTGATTTACAATCTTGTGCTAGTTTCAGGTATATGGCATTAAAAGAACACATCATTCTTTTGAAAAAGCTGAACTATTTAAATATGCCATGATCTACATACAAGATCAAAAAATGTCATATGAAAATGATTGTTTTATAAGGCATAGTATTGTATTGGAAAATGAAGAAAAGTTTGGGATTTTGTATCCAAACTCTACCATTTAGTAATTGTGTGGCAATAAACAACTTACCCAACCTACCTATGACTCAGTCCCTTCACCTGTAAAACAGAAATGACATCTATCCTCACAGTGCTTACAATGGTTTTAAAACTCATCTACAACATTGATTTCTTAATCTAGAACGTGCTGCAGTTCTGAAATGTGAAGTTATCACTATGGTTGCATGTACGCACACTAAATGCGAATTACTGTAGACATATAAAATTATTAGAAGCAAAATTAAATGTTTCCCAATAAATAGATGCAAGCCAAATAGCACCTTATATTCAGAGGTAGCTGAGTATAAGCACCGTTTGTGAATTGCATACTTACTTTGTCCCTCTTAGTCATTAGAGAAGAAAAGCTTCATTCAATTTGACTCTGTGAGAAAGTTCTTCCTATCTTCTGTCTATCCCAAGATATGTACAATTGGGAAAGGTGACAATAATGAAATCATTCCAGAATTAATGGTCACCTTCCATATTCTAGCCAGTGTGTCTCCAGAAACATTCCCACCAGGAAAGCCCAATTAGAAAGATCATCAAGGCATTATTAATTTTATAAAACATTAAAAATATGAATGAATTTACAAATTGGCCATGATCCCTTGGCCACCTTTAAATTAGCATCCATCATCTACACAGACACACTGCGTGTCCATGGTTTGTGATAAAAAGGCTCACATCCTTTAGCACTTTACCATGTACTTGCCACACTTTTTTAAAGAAACATTGCACACTAAGTAATTCTTCATATGTAGTCATTAGTTAGTATCTATTCATTGGCTAAGCAATAGGAAAGTATTTTTAAAGTATCAACAACTTAAATGACAGTGTCACTGCTTGAAAACATTGCTGAAAATTTATGTGAAAAAGAGTCAAAAATAATTATAGAAATAACAATATGTGTTCACCTTTATGAGTGTTTACTATGTGTCAGACACTGTGGCACGCAACCTTTGGCTTCATCATTCAATTTAGTGGTTAAAAGAACTTAAATGTTATTATTTACTTAGTGACACAGAATTAGATAAATAGAATTTCAAGACTTAACAATGGCCTAAGTCTACCTAGACAGTTAATGGAAGAAGTATATTTTCTTCACAGGTGGACCAACTCCAGAACTTTTCCTCTTAACCACTTCAGCTTACTGTGTCTAGCTGTCTCTATTGTTCTTTTTCATAAATTAGAGGATTATTATCATTCCACATGGATAATTAACAAAGCGGTAAATAATATTAGATACTTATAGCATTATTATTAACTATCATACTATGTTCCTAAAGGAAATCAACCCTGAATATTCACTGGGAGGACTGATGCTAAAGCTGAAGCTCCAATACTTTGACCACCTGATGCAAAGCACAGATTCATTTGGAAAAGACCGAAAGCAAAAGGAGATGGGGGCGGCAGAGGACAGATGGTTAGATAGCATCACAGATTCAATGGACATGAGAGTGAGGAAACCCTGGGAGATAATGGAGGACAGAGGAGCCTCTCATGCTGCCGTCCATGGGATCACAAAGAGTTGGACACAACTTAGCGAATGACCAACAATAATAAAATCATTACTATTCCTAGTAACAGGAAGTTTTTGATTTGAAATAACTGTAACTAACACTTACTTTTATTTTTAGTCACCTGAAGATTCTTTCATAGGTTTGGTTTGGAACAATGACTAAACCTATCACAATGTACTTTGACCCTCTGGAAACCATATATAAGTTCAGGATTTCAGGAAAAGTTTCTTTCTATTACTGAAAGATAATGTTCTGGATAAGGAGTGCATAGATAAAAGTTTCCTGCAATTGCAATAAAGAACATCTTCCTAAAAGAAAAAAATATAGTTCACCTTCTTATTTTCCCACATTGTTAATTTCAGCTATCCCAAGATGAATACAGCTAAAGGGGCTTTGGGCAAGGGAAGCCTTAGACACAAGTTTTAGATTACTTCTCCCCACACTAGTTGGTGAAATGGAACATGTTATATTGGCTACAATTGTTCTGTTAACTCGCTGGGAGGGAGAAGCCATTGATTCAGCCAGATTCTTCTAGCCTCAATTGTTCCCCAGGGTAAAAAACAGGCACTTTGAGAAAATCACTCACTCCTTTCAGACCTCCGGGGAAGTTTGCAAGAACTGCTCCAGTGTCCTAAATGGTACCCTAGTTAGCTCTGAAAATACATGTCCCTAACAAAGTACTCCACTCACTTTTCAAATGTAGCTAATACTTTAGAGGGAGCCACTAATTTAATATTTTATTATGAATTTCTCTTGGTGGTTCACTTAATAGCTCTTTAGTTGCTATAGCTATAAAATGATCTAGATTAGCATAGAGTATCCCAAGACAACAATGTAAAGAACCCTAAAACATTTTCCACAATGGTGTAATTCCTTAGACTATGAAACATGGAAATACAGTCACTTGAGTGTTTGATGCCTTTCAAAAGTAATATTGTAAGAACTTGGCTTTTATTGTAGGAAAAGAACAAAAAACTCATAATTAACTTACAGTCTAGTAGCTGACAAATGAAAAGGGCCTCAAGCCCAGAATCAATTAACATATTATATCTTTATTGAAGTGTAGAAGTATAATGCCGAGGTTTATATAAATCTCATCATATTTCCAGTGACAGCACAGAAATTTCAACATCTTATATGGATGTCCATGTTATAATTTCACTTGCAGGAAGAACTGTAACTGGCAAATTTTATATGTAGTGCCTAATGTGTTCTCGATTATCTAGACACCTTAATATTAATTCCTTATCAGACACTTCATTCTGTTACAAATTCTCATTTATACACTCCTCAAAATTTTTATTGCCAGCTTGACTTTCTGACATATAACATTTTCTTACTGGTTCTTTCTTCATTTCCTTTCAATTTTCTTCTCTCATGAATCACATGTAAGTACAAACTTATTCATTTTTCTCCAGTTGTTGCTTAAATAAAACTGGTTAATTACTACAAGCTATGCAGCATGTATGTTATGGAGGCCTACATTTCTTATTTCCTTTACATCTTCAGAGAAAATCATAGGAAAGTGGAGTAGAGCTAAATTCCCATAAATAAGTCTTTATGTCCACATGTCTGCCCAGAAATTCATATTTGGTATCCAAGCCACAGTAAAATGGACATAAATAACTGAAATAGCTTGTCCCAGGGATTTCACAGAGCAAAGAGTCATTAGGTTAGGCTGGATCGGATGACATTATCGCATCAGGCTATTCTGGGTTAGCACCTCAGGACTATTCTAGTCCCATGAGTCAATGCTGTAAAGTAATATACTTTGAATTTTGGTTCTAGAGAAGACTCTTTAGAGTCTCTTGGGCTACAAGGAGATCAAACATATCAATCCTAAAGGAAATCAACCCTGAATATTTCTTGGAAGGACTGATGCTGAAACTGGAGCTCTAATATTTTGGCCATCTGATTTAAAGAGCCAACTCATTGGAAAAGACCTGATGCTGGGAAAGATTGAAGGCAAAATGAGTACAGGCAACAGAGGATGAGATGGTTAGAGAGAATCATTGATTCAATGGACATGAATTTGAGCAAACTCTGGGAGACACTGAAGGACAAGGAAGCCTAGCTTGCTACAGTCCATGGAGTTGCAGAGTTGGATACAACTTGGCAACTGATCAACAATGACAACATTAAGGACTGTGAAAATTTATAGTAGCTATATTTGAATGGTGCTTTATGTTCTTCAAAACAATTTTGCACATATACACTCTTTTCTTGTTCATAATACTATGAAGTTTAAGTGATTCAGACAAAATTTTTTGCAATATTACAGCCATCTTTTATACAAGGAATTAAAGACCAAGAAAGAATAAGTTACTTGCTCAAAACCCAACTAATAAGTATTATGGCCTAAACCCAATTTCTGGTCAAATGTCCCTAATAAAATGCTACTGTGTGTCGGATTTACACAAGCACCCTTAGCTGTAACAGAACAGAAATTAAGATAGTCAAGCTCTCACATCTGGGGAGCTGGTGGAGAGGTGAATGGAGATTTGGCTCTGCAGTTGTACTGACTTCTCATAGGGAAGAGGGAAACAGGGTCTGCACCAGGGGTTAGTGGTAAGAATGTAAAGAAAAGTAATGACCCTCTGATTAACTTCTTGCTTTCACCTTGTTTCTCTAACATCTTCTAGTTAGAGTCCTGGCAATCAATCTGACACACATTATCACACAGAAAAAGGAAACCCTTCTTTCAAAATGTGCTGCACCTTCATGTTCACTGCAGCATTACTCAGAGCAGCCAAGACATGAAAACAAGTAAATGTCCACCGACGGATGAAGGGATAAAGAAAACACATGAAACAGAATATTAGCTTTAAGAGAACTAAATGCTGCCATTTGTGCCAACATGAGTGGACCTGGGGGACATTATGTTAAATGAAATAAGCCAGACACAGAAAGCAAGTATTGCATGATCTCACTTATATGTGAAATCTAAATGATCAAACACAAAGAAGCAGAGAGCAGAGTGATGATTGCCAGAATCTAGTGGGAGGGAGTGGAGAAGGCAATGGCAACCCACTCAAGGATTCTTGCCTGGAGAATCCTGGTGGGCTGCCATCTATGGGGTCGCACAGAGTCGGACACGACTGATGCGACTTAGCAGCAGCAGTAGTGGGAGGGAGAAATGGAGAGATGTTGGTCAAATGGTGCAAAGTTTCAATTATGCAAAATAAGTCTTGGAGATGTACTATCTTTTTTAAAAAAGGAATGTACCCACTGTTCCTACCACTGCTCACCCATGCTACAATTCTCAACTGTTTTAATAGCTTAGAAGATTGGCCTTTGTTTGTTTTGGTAATATCTCTCTGCCAAAATATTAAATTCTGCACGTGTGTTTGCACACTTAACACATGCCTTCGACATTGTTGTCTACATCAGGGGTCAGCACATTTTTTTCTGTAAAGGGCCAGATAGTAATACTTTAAGCTTTCAGATCATAAGCTTTGTTGCAACTCTTCAACTCTGCCATTACAATATGCAAAAGCAGAGATAATACAAAGACCAAGTGAGGCTGTGTTTCAACAAAACCTCATTTACAAAATAGGCGCCAGGCTGGATTTGGCTGACAGATATAATGTGCAGACCCTTGGCATATATAAAGTCAATGTCAAACCTCATTACGTTTTTCTTCACCAAGATAACCCATATTATTTTTTTTAATAGTTTAATGCTTGTACATCCTCTTCATTGCCTACAGAAAGAAGGTCTAAATTTCATCTTGAAGAGTCTCATGTTAATTTCTTGCTTCAGAGGGGGAGGTGCCAGCCTATGCTCCCTTCCTAATTCCAAGTGCCTATTTCCATTTATTTAATTAGACTCTCCATATTTTGAAATATTCTATGTATTACTTTCTCCATGCAATCCACCATTTTATTCTCTCCGATGTGCTAATACACACAAAGAATTCAAGCTCCTTTATGTTCTCCACCATGGCCATCAGGTTACCTTCAAAACACACAACGGTCAATTCAACTTTGCTAACTTTCCAACTATCCAGTTCTCTTCCTATGTACCTCCCCAACCTGAATATTGTACCATGTGTAAACTATGCATATCAGTAATTCTTGTCAAAATATTACTCTTTAGAGTGTCTGGTCCTGGCATATAAATTCCTCAGTCAAGTAACTAGGTTCTTTCAAGAAATTATTTGTTGACTTTTCAAACCTATCACCTAGTGTCCACTGCTAGGGCTTAGCACATAGTACTTGCTCACTTCCCTCAGTTGGTGGTGTTATTACAGCAAAAACTGCTGCATTTCTCAGGGTTCCCAGGCAGGGAGAAGGCAAGATAGACAGTGACGTACATCGAGCACTCAGTTCAGGGGTTTCTAGCTCAGTGATCCTTCTAATCTGCCAATACTGAGATCTCAAGTCACATAATTCCTGTGCCTTCACCCTTCACAGTGTAAACATTGACTGAGACACTAAAGCAGAAAGCCTAAATGTTTGAATTACAGCAGCTTTGCTTCACTCTCTACCTTAGATCACTATGGAAACATAAGTATAGGCAAACAAAACATGTTATACTTTTACTCAAGTAGAACTATCAGGAAGAGAGAAAATAAACAAGGGCAGTGATAATCACCACCTAGTAATGAATCCTATGATTTAGAACCTGATAAGAAATAAGAGAATTCTTCCATTAACCCAGATTTTCAGGTCAAAACAGCACATCCTAACCATTTCATAAATACCTCCAAATTTTATTTTTGAGAGATAAATTTTTTTCATGAATCTAATTTGTCAAAATGTTATAAAATGTTAATGGTGTGCTTCATGTTAAAATGAATGCAATAACTGACCAGTAAAACTCAACAGTCAGAAAATCTACCTCGTATATTTGAAGTCTCTCTGTAGTAGCTACAACTTACTGGTGTCTGTATGTTTTCTCCTGTGACTTGTTTATATGAATTTTGTGACCTGACTCTTCCAGGAACCCAAATCAAGTCAGAGAGATTGACACTATACTTCAATCCATCTCTAAACATTCCTTATGAATCACCTTCTATTTGTTTTGTGACATAATATGATTCTTGATAGAAGGCTGGACATTAAAAACAGGTACATTTTATTTTCACTTTCAAATATGTTGTTTTAAAAATTACTTAGGGCCAATCTGAATACTTTGCTTATAAATTTCTTTTCATGCTGCTTGTTTATCATTCTATCTAGTTTAAGGAAGAATCTGGCTTGCCTTTATATATGATGAAATTGAAAAATATAAATTAATATATAAAAACAGAGCTAGAGAAAATGCATAGGAATACTGAAGATTGAAATAAGAGGAAAATTTGAGTCAGATATGTAAAACTTATATCCCATACAAGTTACTCAAGTAGTCTCAGAAGCTGACTCAGGACTTTCTGGAGTCAAAGGAAAAACAGAAACGTGATTTTCAGTGCTCTAAAGGAAAATAAACTATTTTTCAAGGAACGCAAAGAAGTTTGTGCTATTTCATAGAGATAATAGTCTATAGTAGCAATAAAATAATAATAATAATTACCATTATTTGTATAGGATATTATGATTTGCCAATCACTGTTTTACTTATATTCCAGGCATTGACTTGATTTATCCTCAAAATAACTTGGAAAGTAGTCTTGATTATTTTAATTTGACAGATCAGAAAACTGAGGACTAGTGTTAAGAGAGGCTTAGGAACTTCAGTTCCCACAGAGGTGAGCTGAATAATGAACAAGGTTCAGTTCAGTTGAGTCGCACAGTCATGTTCAACTCTTTCTGCAACCCCATAAACCACAGCACGCCAGGCCTCCCTGTCCATCGCCAGCTCCCAAAGTTTATCAAACTCATGTCCACTGAGTTGGTGATGCCATCCAAATATCTCATCTTCTGTCATCCCCTTCTCCTCCTACCCTCAATCTTTCCCAGCATTAGGGTCTTTTCAAAGGATTCAGTTCTTCACATCAGGTGGCCAAAGGATTGGAGCTTCAGCTTCAACATCAATCCTTCCAACAAACACCCAGGACTGATCTCCTTTAGGATGGACTGGTTGGATCTCCTTGCAGTCCAAGGGACTCTCAAGAGTCTTCTCCAACACCACAGTTCAAAAGCATCAATTTTTCAGTGCTCAGTTTTCTTTATAGTTCAAATCTCACATCCACACATGACTACTAGAAAAACCATAACTTTGACCAGATGGACCTTTGTTGACAAAGTAATGTCTCTGGTTTTTAATATGCTATCTAGGTTGGTCATCAGAGAAGGCAATGGCACCCTACTCCAGTACTCTTGCCTGGAAAATCCCATGGATGGAGGAGCCTGGTACGCTGCAGTCCAAGGGGTCGCTAAGAGTCGGACACGACTGAGAGACTTCACTTTCACTTTTCACTTTCATGCATTGGAGAAGGAAATGGCAACCCACTCCAGTGTTCTTGCCTGGAGAATCCCAGGGACGGGGGAGCCTGGTGGGCCGCCGTCTCTGGGGTGGCACAGAGTTGGACACGACTGAAGCGACTTAGCAGCAGCAACAGGTTGGTCATAACTTTCCTTCCAAGGAGTAAGCGTCTTTTAATTTCAAGGCTGCAATCACCATCTGCAGTGATTTTGGAGCCCAAAAAAATAAAGCCAGACATTCTTTCCCCATCTATTTGCCATGAAGTGATGGGACCAGATGCCATGATCTTCGTTTTCTGAATGCTGAGCTTTAAGCCAATTTTTTCACTCTCCTCTTTCACTTTCATCAAGAGGTTCTTTAGTTCTTCTTCACTTTCTGCCAGATGGGTGGTGTCATCTGCATATCTGAGGTTATTGATATTTCTCCCGGCAATCTTGATTCCAGCTTGTGATTCTTCCAGTCCAGCATTTCTCATGATGTACTCTACATATAAGTTGAAAAAGCAGGGTGACAATATACAGCCTTGACAAACACCTTTTCCTATTTGGAACCAGTCTGTTGTTCCATGTCCAGTTCTAACTGTTGCTTCCTGACCTGCATACAAATTTCTCAAGAGGCAGGTCAGGTGGTCTGGTATTCCCATCTCTTTCAGAATTGTCCACAGTTTATTGTGATCCACACAGTCAAAGGCTTTGGCATAGTCAATAAAGCAGAAATTTATGTTTTCCTGGAACTCCCTTGCTCTTTCGATGATACAGCAGATGTTGGCAATTAGATCTCTGGTTCCTCTGCCTTTTCTAAAACCAGCTTGATTATCTGGAATTTCATGGTTCACATATTATTGAAGCCTGGCTTGGAGAATTTTGAGCATTACTTTACTAGCATGTGAGATGAGTGCAATTGTGTGGTCAGATCAGATCAGATCAGTCACTCAGTCGTGTCCAACTCTTTGCGACTCCATGAATCGCAGCATGCCAGGCCTCCCTGTCCCTCACCAACTCCCTGAGTTCACTCAGACTCACATCCATCGAGTCAGTGATGCTATCCAGCCATCTCATCCTCTGTTGTCCCCTTCTCCTCCTGCCCCCAATCCCTCCCAGCAGTTTGAGCATTTTTTGCCATTGTCTTTCTTTGGGACTGGACTGAAAACTGACCTTTTCCAGTCCTGTGGCCACCGCTGAGTTTTCCAGATTTGCTGGCATACTGAGTGCAGCACTTTTATAGCATCATCTTTTAGGATTTGAAACAGATCAACCTGAATTCTATCACTTCCACTAGCTTTGTTTGTAGTGATGCTTCCTAAGGCCCACTTGACTTCACATTCCAGAATGTCTGGCTCTAGGTGAGTGATCACATCATTATTATTGTCAAGGTTATGAAGATCTTTTTTGTACAGTTCTTTTGTGTATTCTTGCCACCTCTTCTTAATATCTTCTGCTTCTGTTAGGTCCATACAATTTCTGTCCTTTACTGAACCCATCTTTGTGTGAAATGTTCCCTTGGTATCTCTAATTTTCTTGAAGAGATCTCTAGTTTTTCCCACTCTATTGTTTTCCTCTATTTTTTTGCACTGATAATGGAGGAAGGCTTCCCTATCTGTCCTTGCTCTTCTTTGGAACTCTGCATTCAAGTGGGTATAGCTTTTCTTTTCTCCTTTGCTATTCCCTTCTCTTCTTTTTCCAGGTCTTTGTAAGGCCTCCTCAGACAACCATTTGCCTTTGCCTTTTTGTATTTCTTTTTCTTGGGGATGGTCTTGATCCCTGTCTCCTGTACAATGTCACAAACCTCTATACATAGTTCATCAGGCACTCTATCAGATCTAGTCCCTTACATCAATTTCTCACTTCCACTGAATAATCATAAGTGATTTGATTTAGGTCATACCTGAATGGCCTAGTGGTTTTCCCCACCTTCTTCAATTTCAGTCTTTATTTGGCAATAAGGAGTTCATGATCTGAGCCACAGTCAGCTCCTAGTCTTATTTTTGCTGACTTGTAGAGCTTTTCCATTTTTGGCCGCAAAGAATATAATCAATCTGATTTCGGTGTTGGCCATCTGGTGATGTCCATGTGTAGAGTCTTCTCTTGTGTTGTTGGAAGAAGGTGTTTGCTATGACCAGTGTGTTCTCTTGACAGAAGTCTATTATCCTTTGCCCTGCTTCATTCTGTACTCCAAGGCCAAAAATGCCTATTACTCCAGGTGTTTCTTGACTTCCTACTTTTGCATTCCAGTCCCCTATAATGAAAAGGACATCTTTTTTGGGTGTTTGTTTTAAAAGGTCTTGTAGGTCTTCATAGAACCATTCAACTCCAGCTCCTTCAGCGCTACTGGTTAGGGCATAGACTTGGATTACTATGATATTGAATGGTGCCTTGGAAACAAACAGAGATCATCCTGTCATTTTTGAGACTGCAGCCAAGTACTGCATTTCAGACTCTTTTGTTGACTGTGATGGCTACTCCATTTCTTCTAAGGGAGTCTTGCCCACAGTAGTAGATATAATGGTCATCTGAGTTAAACTGAACAAGGGAGTCAGTTCTAAAGCTGTTACATAGCATCTCTTATTACTTACATCTGAAAGAAATACCTGAGGTCTTATGTAGAGGACTGAGGTATGTACTAAAATGTATCTCTAGCAACAGTTATGTAAAGGCAAGTGTAATGAGGGTTTCTTAAAGCATCTCTCTAGTCAGCAGACAACTCAGCAACAAAATTCAGAGATCATGAAGAGATTCAAGCAAAAAGTCTTGAATAAACTTTTCAAACTATTATTCCATGAAATATGTGATTTCACTAGTAATCTTAATGCAGTTAATGAACTATATTTGGACCAGGTCAGCTATGAAAATGATGCAAGTGGTATTTTTAGGTGCATAAAATATTCCATGCATTTTGCTAAATCTCAAACATGGTACTGTCTTTCCACACACTAATTCAGAATCTTTTTTTTTTTTTAATTTCTACCTTTTTATTCACTCCTCCTAAAAGCACCACAGGCCAACCCACTCTTGAATCTCCCAGCTTCAAGGTTCCCCAACTCAATCTATGGACACACGTCTATCAGTATTCTGACCCACATGAAATTCAGCTAAGTTGATGAGGCCAAATATTTTTTATTAAAGCAAGAAACAAACAACTGATACTCTGTTCCATTTTAACAATGTAAATACAGGTAAAGAACAACATACTGTATAATACAGGGTGCGTGTTTTACTACCACTAAACTGATACATAGTAATAACAGGATTTATATTTAAAACTATATTTTTCAGTGTTTGTGGTGAAGGGAGAAATATACCATTTCTTTAGGGGATGCAGCCACACATGAGATATGTGTTACATTTCAAATATATGAGTTTTATATTTCTTAGGTGAGAGTAGGCATTCCTTTTTTCAGTTTATTGGTTAACCTTATGGCACACTCCTGTTCTTTATGTCTGCCATTAGCGCAAGGTGGAGTGATGAAAAGGTTATCAAAGGATGCTTCAGTAGAACCAATTACTTCCTCTTCTGGTCTTCTCTCCTACTGATCATCTTATCTGATATTGATAATATGTTACCTAGTGAAACTGAATACTGCAGCTCAAGTCTGTTACTTACTGTACTTACTGAGGAGCAGACTTTATGTCATTCTCATCTCTTTCCCTTCATGGTGATGGGCACAATACTTGGACCATTACAGGTGTTCAGGAAATGTTAGTCACACTGGATTAAAAGTCAGACACTCACAATTATTTCTAAACTACAAGAAAACAATGATCAATGTCAGAAGAAAAACTTCTGTGGATACAATAATATTTCTAAGCACTGATTACCAGGTGTCTTTCTACTCCTTTCCTAAAAATCAGAAGAGGTCAATTCCCAATAAATGGGTTGAATCATGTTTAACCAAAGAAGCTACTGAATTAAGCAATGATGCTCAGCAGGAAGATTTTAAGTGGATTTGCAAAAATGATAAAAATCCCAGAGACAGAACTGCCAAATTCAGCAACTTACTATATTAAGAGAAGAATGAACTTGAAGAGAGAGTGCACGATGGCTGAAGGCATATGTTTAAACAACCGTATATTTTGCTGAGCACTGCCATTCACAGTTTAATTGGAGCATCAAGATAAAAACTCTGCTTACACCTGAGTGCTTAAAGTAAAACACTAAAATGGCTAGCATATGCTCAAGATGATTGAGACATTCATCTTCTTGGGCGTACATCTCTCTCTGGCACAGAAATACAATATGGAATCCAGGGCACTGCACTGAACTGAAGGCAAAAGTCAGAAACAAATTCCAGATGGTACTGATACAGGTGAATGGTAAGTACTTTTTACACCAACAATCTTCCTGAAAACCACATCCTTCTTTCCTTCACAATCCATTCGCAGAAATAATGATTGTATTATCAGGTGGGTCTACACAGGCTGGGCAGAAAGAAAAAAGAAAACAGCTATAAACTGTGGTTTTATATTTTATTTTTAATGGAGGGAATTCCTTTAAAATGTTGTGTTGGTCTCTGCTGTACGACACGAATCAGCCATAAGTACGTGTATGTGTGTGTGTGTATGTATCCCCTCCTTCCTCAGCTTCGCTCCTACCCCACACCTCACCCCACCCCTCCAGGTCATCACAATCAGCATGGGCTCCCTGCATTATACAACAGCTTCCTACTAGCTATCTATATTACATGTGGGCTTCCCAGATGGTGCAGTGATAAAGAATTTGCCTGCCAATGCAGGAGACGTAAAAGACATGGATTCAATCCCTAGGCCGGGAAGATCCCAGGGCATGGCAACCCACTACAGTGTTCTTGATGGAGAATCCCATGGACAGAGGAGACTGGTGAGTTACAGTCCATAGGATTGCAAAGAATTGGACACAACTGAAGTGATTCAGTATATACACATAACATGCTCTGGGTTCATGTACCTCACTACAACTGACTCAAATTCATTCCTTTTCATGGCTGAGTAATATTCTATTTATATTACATTTCAATTCAGTTCCATCACTCAGTCGTGTCTGACTCTTTGCGATCCCATGAATCACAGCACGCCCGGCCTCCCTGTCCATCACCAACTCCCGGAGTTCACTCAGACTCACGTCCATCGAGTCAGTGATGCCATCCAGCCATCTCATCCTCTGTCATCCCCTTCTCCTCCTGCCCCCAATCCCTCCCAGCATCAGAGTCTTTTCCAATGAATCAACCCTTTGCATGAGGTGCCAAAGTACTGGAGTTTCAGCTTTAGCATCATTCCTTCCAAAGAACACCCAGGGCTGATCTCCTTCAGAATGGACTGGTTGGATCTCCTTGCAGTCCAAGGGACTCTCAAGAGTCTTCTCCAACACCACAGTTCAAAAGCATCAATTCTTCGGTGCTCAGCCTCCTTCACAGTCCAACTCTCACATCCATACATGACCACTGAAAAAACCATAGCCTTGACTAGACGGACCTTTGTTGGCAAAGTAATGTCTCTGCTTTTGAATATGCTGTCTAGGTTGGAAATAACTTTTCTTCCAAGAAATAAGTGTCTTTTAATTTCATGGCTGAAGTCACCATCTGCAGTGATTTTGGAGCCCCCCAAAAATGAAGTCTGACACTGTTTCCACTGTTTCCCCATCTATTTCCATGAAGTGATGGGACCAGATGCCATGATCTTCGTTTTCTGAATGTTGAGCTTTAAGCCAACTTTTTCACTCTCCATTTTCACTTTCATCAAGAGGCTTTTAAGTCCTCTTCACTTTCTGCCATAAGGCTGGTGTCATCTGCATATCTGAGGTGAGTGATATTTTTCTCGGCAATCTTGATTCCAGCTTGTGATTCTTCCAGTCCAGCGTTTCTCATGATGTACTCTGCATAGAAGTTAAATAAGCAGGGTGACAATATACAGCCTTGACGTACTCCTTTTCCTATTTGGAACCAGTCTGTTGTTCCATGTCCAGTTCTAACTGTTGCTTCCTGACCTGCATACAGATTTCTCAAGAGGCAGGTCAGGTGGTCTGGTATTCCCGTCTCTTTCAGAATTGTCCACAGTTTATTGTGATCCACACAGTCAAAGGCTTTGGCATAGTCAATAAAGCAGAAATAGATGTTTTTTCTGGAACTCTCTTGCTTTCTCCATGATCCAGTGGATGTTGGCAATTTGATTTCTGGTTCCTCTGCCTTTTCTAAAACTAGCTTGAACATCTGGAAGTTCACGGTTCATGTATTGCTGAAGCCTGGCTTGGAGAGTTTTGAGCATTAGTTTACTAGCGTGTGAGATGAGTGCAATTGTGCGGTAGTTTGAGCATTCTTTGGTATTGCCTTTCTTTGGGATTGGAATGAAAACTGACCTTTTGAAGTCCTGTGGCCTGTTGAGTTTTCCAAATTTGCTGTCATATTGAGTGCAGCACTTTCACAGCATCATCTTTCAGGATTTGAAATAGCTCAACTGGAATTCCATCACCTCCACTAGCTTTGTTCGTAGTGATGCTTTCTAAGGCCCACTTGACTTCACATTCCAGGATGTCTGGCTCTAGGTGAGTGATCACACCATCATGACTATCTGGGTCATGAAGATCTTTTTGTATAGTTCTTCTGTGTATTCTTGACACCTCTTCTTAATATCTTCTGCTTCTGTTAGGTCCATACCATTTCTGTCCTTTATTGAGCCCATCTTTTCATGAAATGTTCCTTTGGTATCTCTAATTTTCTTGAAGAGATCTCTAGTCTTTCCCATTCTGTTGTTTTCCTCTGTCTTTGCATTGATCACCAAGGAAGGCTTTCTTATCTCTCCTTGCTATTCTTTGGAACTCTGCATTCAGAGGCTTATATTTTTCCTTTTCTCCTTTGTTTTTTGCTTCTCTTCTTTTCACAGCTATTTGTAAGGCCTCCCCAGACATCCATTTTGCTTTTTTGCATTTGTTTTTCATGGGGATGGTCTTGATCCCTGTCCCTGTACAATGTCACGAACCTCATTCCATGGTTCATCAGGCACTCTATCTATCAGATCTAGGCCCTTAAATCTATTTCTCACTTCCACTGTTTAATCATAAGGGATTTGATTTAAGTCATACCTGAATGGTCTAGTGGTTTTCCCTACTTTCTTCACTTTAAGTCTGAATCTGGTAATAAGGAGTTCATGATCCGAGCCACAGTCAGCTCCTGGTCTTATTTTTGTTGACTGTATAGAGCTTCTCCATCTTTGGCTGCAAAGAATATAATCAATCTGATTTTGGTGTTGACCATCTGGTGATGTCCATGTGTAGAGTCTTCTCTTGTGTTATTGGAAGAGGGTGTTTGTATGACCAGTGCATTTTCTTAGCAAAACTCTTTTAGTCTTTGCCCTGCTTCATTCTGTATTCCAAGGCCAAATTTGCCTGTTACTCCAGGTGTTTCTTGACTTCCTACTTTTGCATTCCAGTCCCCTATAAGGAAAAGAACATCTTTTTTGGCTGTTAGTTCTAAAAGGTCTTGTAGGTCTTCATAGAACCATTCAACTTCAGCTCCTTCAGTGTTACTGGTTGGGGCATAGACTTGGATTACTGTGATATTGAATGGTTTGCCTTGGAAATGAACAAAGATCATTCTGTCGTTTTTGAGATTGCATCCAAGTACTGCATTTCAGACTCTTTTTTTGACCATTATGGCTACTCCATTTCTTCTGAGGGATTCCTGCCCGCAGTAGTAGATATAATGATCATCTGAGTTAAATTCACCCATTCCATTCCATTTCAGTTCGCTGATTCCTAGAATGTCGACATTCACTCTTGCCATCTCTTGTTTGACCACTTCCAATTAGCCTTGATTCGTGGACCTGACATTCCAGGTTCCTATGCAATATGCTCTTTACAGCGTTGGACCTTGCTTCTATCACCAGTCACATCCACAGCTGGGTATTCTTTTTGCTTTGGCTCCATCCCTTCATTCTTTCTGGAGTTATTTCTCCACTGATCTCCAGTAGCATATTGGGCACCTATTGACCTGGGGAGTTCCTCTTTCAGTATCCTATCATTTTGCCTTTTCATACTGTTCATGGGGTTCTCAAGGCAAGAATACTGAAGCGGTTTGCCATTCCCTTCTCCAGTGGACTGCATTGTCAGACCTCTCCACCATGACCTGCCCATCTTGGGTTGCCCCATGGGCATGGCTTAGTTTCAGTGAGTTAGACAAGGCGGTGGTCCTAGTGTAATTAGACTGACTAGTTTTCTGTGATTTACGTATATATTACATATATACATATTCCCTTGTATGTATGTACTATTTCTTTATTCATTTCCTATCTGTGGACTTCTAGGTTGCTTCCATGTCTTGGCCATTGTAAATAGTCCTGCAATGAACACGGGTACATGTGTCTTTTTGATTTATGGTTTTCTCAGGATATGTGCCCATCAGTGGATTTGCTGAGGATGTGGAGAAAAGGGAACCATCTTAGACTGTTGGTGCAAACGTCAATTGATACAGACACTATGGAGAACGGTGTGGAGATTCCTTTAAAAATCTTAGGAACAGATTTTGGTTTTAATGGGTGAGCCTTATTCATAAGTTTCTAAAGGGTCAGGAAAGAGAAAGCCAAGAACTCAAATTTCATGTGAAAACAATATTCATCATTAGGTGGCAATGATAAGATCCATTACTTGACTGCAAGAAGCCAGAAGGCAAACTCTGGTCATGGAGGTAAGAATAGTGTTGGATCTATCAGAAATGGCATACAGGGAGCCCGTGGTAATACACCATTTATAAAAAGGACTGGAGCATCCAAGGATGTTGACAGCCAAGGATTTGGGAACATGGAACCAAGTCCTTACTGATACAGAGGAACTCCTCTACTGTTCACTGAGAAAGAAAGTATGCATTAGGAGTAACGGCACAGAAGTAAGCAGGACAGCAGGAACTAAAGTAGACAGAGAGTAGCGAGGAGACTGCTAATTTGTGCAAAAGGTGTGTTGTGGAAAATGAGAAAAATGGTATATATGGATAACATATAACCTTAAGGTTAGGCACAGGAATTGAACTGTAGTTTAAGAAAATTCAATTAAGGCAATGAAGATTTTAGGCAGACACATGAGAACAAGGAAGTGATTTTTTTAAAAGAGAAGATTAGCCAGCTATGTGAATTGAAGGAGAGTCAATTTCCTGATCTCAGAAGATGGTGTTCAAACACTAGTTTATGTGCAGTGACTTGGTATAGTTTCTACTAGACCACATACTGATCAAAAATAGCGGATATTTGGAACAATTTTCTAATCCGACAACACAATGCTTTTCATTGTTCAGATCAAACTGTATATGGACAATTATACAAGGGAGGTAGAGAAAGAGGGAAGCAGGGGAAAAAAAGGCACATAGTTATAATTTAAGTGTGACAGGGTGAAGCTTGGCCAATGTGTGGCAATGCAAATAGAACTGCAATGGTGTGTGCCAAATATATGCTCAATTATCTACACAGTAGAGATGTACATGCAAGTGTAGTTTACGTAAACCCCAGCAGGAAAAATCCTAAGGGCCTAAAATTATTTAATCCAATTCACTCACATTATTGATGATGAAACTGATAGCCAAAGATCCATAATTACAGAAATTCATAAGGAATGTCCAGACAGTTATCAGAACAATGAAATATCATTGCAAATATTTGAGTTCCTCTGTGCCTCAGTTTCTTCATCTGTAAAATGGAAGGAATATCAGGTTGACTACTGAACAGGTCATTATGACGTAAATATTAGACACATTAGTATAAGTGAAGTTGCTCAGTCGTGTCCGACTCTTTGCAACCCCATGGACTGTAGCCTACCAGGCTCCTCTGTCGATGGGATTTTCCAGGAAATAGTACTGGAGTGGATTGCCATTTCCTCCTCCAGCGGATCTTCCCGACCCAGGGATCGAACCCAGGTCTTCTGCATTGTAGACAGAGGTTTTACCATCTAAGCCACCAGAGAAGTCACAGACAAATTAGTATGACTGACCTTAAACAGTAATTTTTTACAGTTTTTACTATTTAAGACACATTAGTATGACTGACCTTAAATAGTAATTTTTTACAGTTCTTACCATAGATCAAGAAAATGAATCTCTACATTTTGTTAGCCTTCTTTTAAATAATATTTCCTAAACTATTTCCTGGGTCACAATATAAAACATATTTTAAACATGAGTTTTAAATGGATTAACACAGTATATAACTCTGACAGAAGAGTGTCTATGGTGGTTCAGACAGTAAAGAATCCACCTGCAATGCATGAGACCAGGGTTCAATCCCTGGGTTGGGATGGTCCCCTGAAGGAGGAGGGCATGGCAACCCTCTCCAGTATTCTTGCCTGAAGAATCCCCGTGGACAGCCTGGTAGGCTACAGTCCATGGGGTTGCAAAGAATTGGACACAGCTTACTGACTGAACAACAAATCCATGGAAACAAGCTCAACTTTAGAAAATTATCTACTTTTACAATCTGGTGTCTGCTGAGAGTGGGAGAAGAAGAGACAGAAGAAGAAAGGGAAAGGAGTTTTTACTGAGATGTGTCTCCTACAAAACGCCAGTAACTCCCAAGCCACTGCGATAAACACTGATCACTTCCCCGGTCCAGTTCTGTGAATCTGCTGAGCTGAATGCTTAACAGGAAGTCCACTTTGATGAAATGCATTTTTCAATCTGGGAGATTAAAGTCCAACTTTACTACCAATTTAACTTCTACCACTTTGTTGTTACATTTAGTTGTATTAAACCTGTCTGGTAGCAAAAGAAATGACCTCCTCTCTTACTAAAGCCATACAATGACTCATACTGTTCACCAAGAAAAAGAGAATCTTTTTATTAAAAGAACACCAATTACAGATCCCTTATGGCCCATTTATAGTATCTCACTAACAAAATGAAAAAATAGATCGCATCTTTTTTTAAGATCATTTGTGGTGTCCCAGCTTAATAAAATAGAAAAAAAAAAGAGACATTCAGGAAAAATAAAAAGGAATAAACTGAAAACCTCTGATCACTGAGAACAAAAAAAAAAGTAATGACATGAAGCTCATAAAATTATGAAGAATCACATCCAGATCAATGCATGTTACCAGATACTTCCCTTTGCAGATACTAAAATATTAAAACCTATGAGTCTTCAGTGAAATACTAGGTTATTTTTTATGTATTATAGAATTCATGTTTAGAATGCATGTATGTTTAAATGTCAAGCAAAATAACACACATAAAATCACAAAGAAAATTCTAAGTTTCATCAATTGTATTAAAACAATAACTTGTTCCTCAGGAATAGTCCCTCCTCTGTATTATCTACAGAACACTGCAGATTATTGTTATTCTATCATGAAATTGTAATTTCACTAGCATGAGTTTCTTAAAGATAGGGATTCGATTTTCATGTAGCACCAAAAAGTAAGTTTTCTATAAATGATCCATTGATAAATGATTAAATAAATAAATTTTAGAAATTTTTCATTCTAATGATCTTAACACATTGTTTTTTTATTCTTTGATTTCTTATTCTTTAATCTGTTTATGCTAAAACATTATGCTATATTATATATTGAAAGAATATTATATATATATTTATATAGAGTATGATATCAACTGTGCAATACTAAAAATAATACAAAATTTGTATGGAGGACAATGTCCTCAGATATTAGGAATTACTTCTGAGTGTTAAATTCTGTCATTTATTTTTATTCTCTTTACTTTCTGTTAATGTTTAGCTTTTCTACAGTTAATATGCAGTGATTTTATAATCAGTAAAAAGTATTTTATTAAAATATACCATTATAACTCTCATTGATCTGATCAATCTAAGCTATGATAAGCACCTACTCTTACAGGAACCACCTCTATAGATTAGTCTTCTATGAAATCACATACTACTCATTCAAAATAAATGAAGTTATAATCAGTCCATGTATTTTGACAATACGGCTAGAATGTTTCCCAACATTTAGCAGCAGTGCAGAGTAACCACAAAATAAAAATAACATTTCAAAAACATTTATAAGCAGTTTTTAAAAATAAAGGTAAAAATATTAAGCTTCAATATTATATACATATATTTCTATCAATTCTATAAATTAGTGATTAGCTATAAGGAGAAAATAATCTAGAAAGAAAATTTTAAAATAGCTATGGTAACACCATATATAATGTTCAGTAAACAACTCAAGGAGACTAAAAAAAAAATAGGTATGGAGATTCCTTAAAAAACTAGGAATAAAATCACTTATGACCCAGCAATCCCACTCCAAGGCATATACCCTGAGGAAACCAAAATTGAAACAGACATATGTATCCCATTGTTCATTGCAACACTATTTACGATAGCTAGAACATGGAAGCAACCTAGATGTCCACTGACAGATGAATGGAAAAAGAAGTTGTGGTACATATACACAATGAAATATTACTCAGCCATAAAAAGAACACCTCTGCGTCAGTTCTAATGAACCTAGAACCTATTATACAAAGTGAAGTAAGTCAGAAAGAGAAAGATAAATATCATATTCTAACATACATATATGGAATCTAGAAAAATGATACTGAAGAATTTATTTACAGAGCAGCACTGGAGAAACAGACATAGAGAATAGACTTATGGACATGGGGAGAGGGGAGGAGAGGGTGAGATGTATGGCAAGAGTAACATGGAAACTTACATTGCCATATGTAAAATAGATAGGCAATAGGAATTTGCGGTATGGCTCAGGAAACAAACAGGGGCTCTGTATCAACCTAGAGGGGTGGGACAGAGAAGGCAATGGCAACCCACTCCAGTATTCTTGCCTGGAGAATCCCAGGGACGGGGAGCCTGGTGAGCTGCCGTCTATGGGGTCGCACAGAGTCAGATACGACTGAAGCGACTTAGCAGCAGCAAAGGGGTAGGATGGGGAGAGAGATGGGAGGCAGGTTCAAAAGGGAGGGGATATAAGTATACCTATGGCTGATTCATGTTGAGGTTTGACAGAAAACAACAAAATTCTGTAAAGCAATTATCCTTTGATAAAAAAAATTAAAATAAAAAATAGGTCAAATAGCAGGCCAATTTATTACTTTAAAAAGCTGAGGTCTAAATAATACTAAGAATATTAAAATAATACAGTTCCATCATCAAATGAAGAATTGTTTTCAATCATAAATTATAACCTCTGAATGTGTAAGGCAGATATGACTTTATATATGGTTTAAATTATTCTCATGGCTTGATTGTTCTAAGATTTCCACAGCACAATTTCATTTTTAGGAAAAGAACTTCTATGTTACATAAGATTTGGACTCAAACTCTACTTAACAATTTAACTGTGTTCTAGCCAGTTTACTTTGGAGAAGGCAATGGCAACCCACTCCAGTACTCCTGCCTGGAAAATCCCATGGACGAAGGAGCCTGGTGGGCTGCAGTCCATGGGGTTGCTAAGAGTCGGACACGACTGAACGACTTCACTCTCACTTTTCACTTTCCTGCATTGGAGAAGGACATGGCACCCCACTCCAGTGTTCTTGCTTGGAGAATCCCAGGGACGGGGGAGCCTCGTGGGTTGACGTCTATGGGATCACACTGAGTCAGACATGACTGAAGTGACTTAGCAGTAGCAGCCAGTTTACTTAACTGCTATAAACTATACTTTTCCATCAATAGAGGAGTGAATAATACCAACTCATGGTGATGCTGGGAGGAACGTATCATGCACTATGTAGACCCCAAGGACTCATGGACTGTATGTAGCCCGCCAGGCTCCTCTGTCCATGGAATTTTCCAGGCAAGAATACGGCAGTGGGTTCCATTTCTTCCTCCAAAGGATCTTTCTGACCCAGGGATCAAACCCACGTCTCCTGCATTGGCAGGTGGGTTCTTTATCACTGAGTCACCTGGGAAGCCCACTTGGCTCCCTCCCCACTCGCAAAAGATTAAACTTATGCAAAGTAGGTGATATCTAACTTGCCTGACGCATCCTGAAAACAAGCTATACTGAAGTGATCCTAACCATGAAATGTGGTGTATCTTAAATATGGTTATCCAGAAAAGCCTTCTCACTCTCAACAAACTCACAAACTCGTTACACATAACACTTCAAACTAGGTAGAGACCAAGCAATCTTCCAGAGGCTATCTTCTAGCTAGTCACACAAAAGTTGCAACTGCAGATTGAATCTTTTTGTCTGTGTCAAGAGGTCAGACCAATATTACTGAATCTCAGAAGAGACATCTAGAATATGTGGGGACACAGGTGAGATGGAAATGGTGTGGTTGAGCGAGTGTTTCAGGGGGTCTCTTTGCAATCTGTTTCACACACACAGATGCCTACTTGCACAGCATGTCTTCTACATGGAAAATTTTATGACTTCATCACCTGAACGTAGAAGTCACTCAGTCACGTCCAACTCTTTGAGACTGCATGGCCTATACAGGCCATGGGATTCTCCAGGCCAGAATACCAGACTGGGTCGCTGTTCTCTTCTCCAGGGGATCTTCCCAACCCAGGGATCAAACCCAGGTCTCCTGCTTGGTAGGCGGATTCTTTACCAGCTGAGCCACCAGTGAAGCCCACATCACCTGATGGAAACTGCACCATTTCCATCTCACGTTGGTCCACACGTATCCTAGATGTCTCTCGCTTCTGATTATGCAAGTGGGTATCTGTGTGTGTGAAGCTTATTGCAAATAGATGACCAGTTCTTCACATCTCCTTTGAAATGTGATTTTACTGCCCCTCCCATCAGCAGATAGGCTGTCTTTATCCTTCCTTTGAATCTAGGCTAGCCTTGTGACTAGATATGTCAACTAAAATGTTGTAGAAATGACGATGGGTCTGTTCTGAACCTATATCTCACCAAGTCTTGCATGCTTTCTTAGAGTCCTCTTCACCATGTGACATGGGGCTCCATCTCCCCTTTTGCCCCATCAGTCAGCTAATCAATAGCCAAACCTACGAGTGAAGCCCCCCTGAATGGCTGTCAAAAGAAGTTAGGAGGAGAGGTGAGCGAAGCACCATTAGCCAAGACTGGTGCATAACACGGGAAGTATCCAGCAGGCCTGCAGATTCTTGGACTACAATAATGCTTATTATTTGGAGACAGATTTGGGGTAGTAGACTACACATCATAGCTAGATACGTGGCATGAGGTTTACAGAATGACCTGGGAAGAAATAAATGTTCTAGTTAATTTCATGTTAAACTGTAATCTCTTAATCCTCATTACTTCCTCCGCACTTGTCCTGTGGAAACAAAGAGGATTTAAGCTTTCACCTCTGAACCCTTTAAAAGCAAGATGATTGTTTTATCCATTTTTGAATGTTCAGCTCCTGTTTCCAGTGGGGTTCAGGGGTTAAGAATATGGGCTTTGACATTAGATTTCCTAGGTCTGAAACCTGCCTAGGTAACCTTAGGCAAACTGTTTAATGTTTACAAGCCCAAATTTCCTAATCTCTAATACTAGAATAATAATGCTATCTACTTAATAAAAATTAAATAATGCAACCATCATTATGACTGATGTTGATTCAAAGTAAGCATAACTATGTTAATTATCATTAGATGCCAAAAAAAATGGTAAAATCAACCTTTAAAATGGGTGAGCAGAGAACTCTGAAGTTATTATCATCTTTGTCCCTATAATTATAGAATTCAATATACACCCCTCAGGAAACTCAGTACTGTTTGACTAATCATGCCAAGAATGACTATTTATTGGAATATGGGGAACACAGTGATAGATTTTCCTGACATCATTAAACACATTTACCTCAAGACATTAAACACCAGAAAATTCAGCACTTTGAAATACAGATGTAATAACCTAGTGGATGTTGCAAGCCTAATATATTTGCAAATAAACTATAGCTGGTGGATCAGGTGAGGGCCAAGATCCTCCCCTCTCCTCAACCCAGTTTCTGCCTCAGTTATTCTCCAAAACAATGCCATTTTGAACACATAAAATGATGTTGGATTATGCATCATCTGAATGGAGGCAAAAGTTCTACTGAAAACAGGTCCTGATTTTTTCAGAAAAAGTGATTTCCAGACACTCCATACATATTTCCCAGAACTTCTGGATTGTATTTACAATCAATAGATTGGATTAGGAAATAGTTTTGCACCAGTTTCTATGACACTGTGTAGCCATTTACAAAAAGTAAAACTTGGTACTGACCAGTGTTAGGAGTACAAGCTTCACATGTCTTATCTGTCAGGAAAAAAGTGAAAGACTGTCAGACGGTCTATGGAATGCTAGTGTATTTAATAAGTACTAAATTGAGCCCTCTTTTAGGATTGCCAAAACAGTTACATATACTTTAAATTGTGGCAGGCTTGCAAAGACTTTTGACATTCCCTAAGGAAAATTATTACTATTATATCAAAAAAGATCTGAATAATCTAAATCTAAAATAATAATAATAAAATAATAATCTAAATTAATAATCTAAAATAATCTGAAATATTGGACCAAAATTATGTCTTCAATTCCATGTCATATTTTTATTATTTTTAATTTTAAGCTAATGTTACACTTATCCAAAGGTTGCAAAATAATTTCTTCTATACCCTTTACTCAGCTTCCCTCAGTTAATTCAGTTAACTAGTTTTTTATTAATCTCTTATTTTGGTTCCATGATCCTATCCAGGACCCAGCATTATATTTAGTTGGTTTTTCTCCCTAGTTTCCTTCAACCTATGATAGTACGTTGGCCTTATTTTGTCTTAAGTGATCTTGACAATTTTGAATAGTGCTGGCCAGTTATTTTGTAGACTGTCACTCTGTATTTGCCTGACGCTTTCCCACAGTTAGATCTGCTAGTTCACCATATCCAGAGAAGGCAATGGCACCCCACTCCAGTACTCTTGCCTGGTAGGCTGCAGTCCATGGGGTCGTTAAGAGTCGGACACGACTGCGAGACTTCACTTTCACTTTTCACTTTCATGCATTGGAGAAGGCAATGGCAACCCACTCCAGTGTTCTTGCCTGGAGAATCCCAGGGACGGGGGGGCCTGGTGGGCTGCCGTCTATGGGGTCGCACAGAGTCGAACACGACTAAAGCAACTTAGCAGCAGCAGCAGTTCACCATATCAAGGAGTTCGTGATGTTGCTATGTCTTACAAATGTTGATGTGAACATTATTCACTTGACTAACATGGTATCTGTGGAATTTCTGCACCATCAAGACTTTGCCCTCTGTAATTAAAAAATATCTTACAGACAAACACTTGGAAAGTAGGCAAATTTCTTGTTTCTCCTTAAACTTTTTCCCACTAAATTTATCAGTCATGAGTGTACCTTATCCCCAACAATTATTACTGATCTGTACATTTTTAGAAACATTTTAACATATTTGTATCAGGATGCATCTTAAAATGGCTGGGCCCTCACCATTGCTATCAGGCAGCTAGTGGCCACAGGTGGCTGTCAGTGCCTGGATATGATCAAATGTGTTTCTTATTTCTAGTTTCATAACCAGACAAAGGCTACCACTGTACAATTTAAATGCAAAACCATTTATAAGTTAATTGAGGCAGGACTATGAACCGTGGTGAAATTCTTCCATTCTCATTGTCTGGTAAGTGGAAGGGACCAACAATAACACAGAAAATCTAGTAGATAAGAGATGTCACGATACATTGCATAGCACCAAGTGAAATAACATGATTTAAAAAATAATTTTTAAATCTACATCTGTCACACAGTCAAAATGAAATTTTAAAAGGTCAAAAAAAAAAAGTCAGACCTAAACTTTCTCAAATATTGAGAATGTCTTAACAAATGTCCTTTATTTATCCCTTTTTAAAATACTGACACCAAAGTTATACTTTTACAGATTGCATAAACTAGCCTAAAATACTGCTAATTGATAAGCCACTGCACCATTGTTTGGTAGTACATATGCTTTCTTCAACATCTTTGAGGAAAATGTTTTAAATATTTTAATCACTGACCTTTATTTCAATTATGTAGCAAAGTACTGAATTGAAGGTGATCTGTATTTTAAGCGGGGATTAGGATTTCATTTTGTTCCTGGAATAGTTTCCCATCCACTAACATAGATTAGCAGTCAAAGTTACACACCTGTGTTCACTGTCTAGTCTTCTACAGGGCAAGTGGGATACTTGGGTTAGGTGGTGCATATTCCCCATACTTTTAAACATCTCCAAATTAAAAAAAATTACATGTGGTCCGTTAATATGCATCATACAGGAAGAAGCATAATATAGTAGGCATATGCAGTAGTTCACCGACTGCTACCAGTATACATTCTGAATTGAAGCCAAAGGAAAGTCAATGTCTATTTGTAAGGTTATCTGCCAAATGCAGAACAATGGTTTTCAGTTTGACTTTTCTGGTATAATTAGAAGTTCATCCAATGTTTCTGGGACACAGTTTCCTCATCTGTGAAACAAGGCAACTGGAAACAGCAAGACTTAGAATGTAGAGAACTACATTCTAAAATGAAATGAGATAAAACTGTTAGTACTAAAGGTAATTATTTTCTTAATTAAATTTTAGTAGATTTTCATTCTATATGTATTCATGTCTATGTGTATAAAGTCTCATAATGTCTCAACGTAACTTCTTACTGGAGTCAATGTACATAATAAAGTCTGAAAGTCATGAGATTATACCATCTCTAAGAATGACTTTAGCCTTACATCCTGTGGTATAAGCCAACTTGTAGCAAATGAGTACCTGAACCACTTCATTTAGAAACAGATGCTGAAGGGCACTGACTGATGTAGTAGCCATTTTTTGCCACATGTGACTATGTACATTAAATCAATTATAATTAAAATGAAATTAAATATTCAGGTCCTTAGTTACACCAGATATCTTTCCAGTGCTTTATAACCATATGTGGATAGTAGCCACATATACTGAAGAGTGCATATATAGAACATTTGCATCATTTTAAAAAGTTCTATTAGGGAGCCCTCTCCTAGAACCACTCCATCCATTTACCAGTGTGTTAAACCTAGCATAATTAACCCAATCTTGGGACTAGTAAAATAGATTTCATTAAATTTGTATCATCTAGATGAGGAGAAAACTCTAAATTAATTCTTAATTCATATCTTAGGGCTTTATTGACACACTGTTCATTTCACCATTTCAGACTATTGCCTTTCTTGCCATTAATTTGCCACAGCTTCTTATCCTTCCATTGGATTGTCTTCTAGCTTTTATTGAAAATTGCATTCTCATGTGGGTGAATGACACTCCAATGCTTTATTTTGCTTTCATCCATTTCCAAATTTAACATGAGGTTATGCCAAAGAAACCATATCCCCCTGGAACTTTTAATTTTTCATTCCTTGTTATTCCTACCTGGTGCATGTGAAACAGAAAAGTAAGAAAAAAAGTTTCCAGTTTTGGTTGCTTTGTAGAGGTGCAATTTCTCCTTCTACACAACCCTGCTTTAATTGAAGATCATTAGTTTTGATGACTGGCATTTGACAAACAGATGGGGTTGAAATAATTTTTAACAGGTGTATGCATCATTTTTATGACATTGTTGTTCAAAAGGATCGCTAAAGACATACAGATTTTAATTTGTGTAAGTTATGTATATTATTTTTCTTTATTTATTTCCTTTTTCTCTTTCATGGCCATGCCATTTGGCTTGTGGGATTTTAGTTCCCCAGTGGTTGAAGCCCAGCCCTCAGCAGTGATAGCTCAGAATCCTAACCACTGGACTACCAGGAATTCCTGACATATGGATAATTTCTGTTGCTAATCTGCTTTGTAACTTTGACTAAGTCTCCAAATTTGTTCTATGATTTCTTCTTGCTTCATAAAATAAAAATAATTCCTAGTGGTATTACCTCCCTTAGTGGAACTATTATAAGGGTAAACTGCCAGTATAAACAAATATCTGCTCATTGAGAAGTGTTAGAAAACAGAAACGTCACTACTCTAATATTCTGGTTTTCTGAGTTCATTGTATATGCCATATATTCACCATTTTGCTGTTTTAGAGACAATAGTATTCCTTCCATATATGTTAAATAAGTGGATAGATGGGAGGATGGATGAACAGATGGATAAATGAATGCATATATTGATTCTAAATTGCTGACTTCAAAAAACATTCTTAAATTAATAAATATACATAAATACATATAATAAATATATTTCATTGATTTAAATCCTACCTTATTCCAAAAGGGGCTTCCCTGATAGCTCAGTTTGTAAAGAATCCGCCTACAATGCAGAAGACCCTGGTTCAATTCCTAGGTCAGGAAGATCCGCAGATAGGCTACCCACTCCAGTATTCTTGGGCGTCCCTCGTGGCTCAGTTGATAAAGAGTCCACCTGCAATGTGGAAGACCTAGGTTCAATCCCTGGGTTGGGAAGATCCCCTGGAGAAGGGAAAGGCTACCCATGCCAGTATTCTGGCCTGGAGAATTCCATGGACTGTGTAGACAATGGGGTCACAAGGAGTTGGACACCACTGAGCGAATTTCACTTTCACTTTTCACTTTATTCCAAAGAGTATTCAATACAGGATGATATTCATATTACATGAATGGCATAAATATCAAGATGTATTTAACTATAGAAACTCCATATCTGAATACTCTAGGCCAGACCATGCTTTGTTACTAATACATTGTATGACCTTAGAGGCAGTTCGCATGTGAGTTTGCAAACGGAAGCTTAAAGACACCAACTGTAAATTAATCTCTGCCATGATTTTGTTAGCTTGTTCCTTTTGTGGAGAGAGGGACTTTCCTCATTCCATTAAAAAAATAAATAAAAAGCCCATGACTATGACTTTCACCACTTCTCTGATCAATATTCTTCTCTAAATACAAATGCATGGATCAGTGGCTATTTTAAGATAGCCATTTGATCATTAATCATTAAAATAGAACATTATCAAGCATTACTGAGATGAAGAAGCTCAGGAGGGATATCATCCTTCTACTAATATCAGGTCTCAGTTTATAATGACCCTGTGGTAAGATCTTCACCCTCCCCACAGCTGCCTGCAGCACCATTGATTTACTGACAGTGAGTTAATAAAGCTTCCTTAGATACTATCCTAAAATATTAAAAAAAGTTAACGTGAGCTTCATTTTATTGTCCCTAGTTTAGAAAAGGCAAACAAAAGTCAATTTGAAATAACACATATAAAGTGCTTGGAATCACAGATCTCAATAAAGGTTAACTATCATTACTATCTTCATTATTGAGTGGAGAAATCACGTATTCAAGTTCATTGCATTATGAAAGTCCCTTTAGATTATTAAATGGAATACATATTAAACATCAAGAAAAATACAGACAAGGTATAGTTTGATATGTTTTTAAAAGTCCTAAATCATCACATGTTAGAACTAGACAGGTCCCCAGAAGCCACGTAATCCACAGCTCTGATTTAATGATGAGGAAATAGTGGTCCAGAGGATGATGGTCACAGAGGCTGTGGTCATTTATCTTACTTAAGATAGACATGGTGGAACAGATGACTCAGCTCTTGATATACCACTATCTTTTACTATTTAACAATATTCTTCCTCATTTGAAAATTCTGAAGGATATATCACTGTCCTACTAAGAGAAATTAATTTTTGCAATACATACTTGGTTGTGTTTGTTTCATTAACTACAGCAGCATCAAGGTGGTACCTTGGCAGGCAGAGATGTAAGAGCAGAGAGGGAAGAGTGTTTAAAGGAAAGGGGTTAACAGGTATAAAAGCCTAGAGTCAAGACAAAGCCAGGTATATTAGAGGAAGAAAAAAAAGCAGTATGTCTGATGCAGAGATGGAAAAGCGAGAAAGAGGGAAGGTTAATAAATGAGACTGAACAAGGAGGAGACAAAGCATACACATTCTTGTAAGCTATACAGAGCCATTACCAAACACCACCAGCATTTTAGGTCAGATTTGTCTTCTGAGGAAATGAAAACACAGAGGCAGGTAAGTTGTCATGGAAGTGGGAATGCATGAAAAGGGGGGAAAACACTGAAACGAGATGTTTCAGGAGAAACCTGAAGCAAAGAAATCATGGATGCTTTTGGTGAGACAATTTGGGAAGCCAAATTTGAAAGAGATGTGGTGTCACTGTATTAAACACTATTTGGAATAAGATAGGATTTAAATCAACAGAACGGTGGGAGATATTTTACTTCTTTTAGAAGGCTGAGTGGTATTTGTTTTATATGGTCTTCATGTAATTACTCCAGATTATGAAAGTAGAAAAATTCAGGGAATAAATGAAAATTATAAGTATTAGTTTACAAATATTGACACTTTCCAAGGTAAAAAGCAGATATTAACCAGTTCAAACCATTTTCACATTCAGCATTTTATATTAAGCTCAGAGTTAAATGTATAACCTTAAAAATAGTGCATAAAATTTATAGCAAGAACTGAATGGGCTTTTCAGCCTTTTTTTTTTTTTTTTTTGAGTCAAGACTCCAGTGAGATTTGGAACACATTTACTTCATGAAAGATTTAAAATAGTTTAGAAGTGTAAAACTAGCTGAGAATCTCAGGACTCAGAGAAACCAGAGAGGAAATACTAATGAAACATTATAGAAATGTAGACCTGGATTACCAGAGAGGTATTTTGCCTTTATAATGACTTTTAGATGACACTTAATAAGAGAGAGAGAGACTAGAAATTAGAAAAGTGAAACTCTGTAATACTAGCCAGAAGAAAATACTGCATGTAATATTACTGAAATCAACAGAGAAGAACATAATAAAAGAAAGATCGCTAGAGTAGGGAGTAAGACCTACTCTAAGACCTAAGTAGGGAGCTTTGACATCATTTCACTTCTCAGTGTTATCATTCATTCCATCTGACCAAAAAAGAGCATTTTGGGGGAAAGAAAGTTGATCTTGTTCAATATTACTACAGAAAGTTTCAGAGGGAGTCTTTTGACAGTCTGATACTACCTGCCAATCCATCATTTTGTCATAAAAAAAATCTATATTGCTTTTTCCATATTCGAACTGCAAATTCAATAAAGATTTATTTGAGCAGGATAAAACACCTAATTTGTAAATACAACAAAATACATGAATTCAAAAATCAACTATTAAGGTTTTTATTAGTAACAAAATTTGTGTTGTAATAATATACATTAGTCTTGCAATGACTGTTATGTTATCATTTACTTATGTCAAGTAATTTTTCCCTACTAAGAACTTCCAATTAAAATAAATAAATTTTAAAAATAATTATTTTTAAAAGAACTTCCAACGACTCTCTTTCTATACATTTTCTCTCCTTACTTTTATCACTTTCTCTGTCCCTGTATAGGTAGCTAGCCTATTTTCATAGAATATTTGAAAGTGTCGCTCAGTCGTGTCCAACTTTTTGTGACCCCATGAACTGTAGCCCACCAGGCTCCTCTGTCCATGGAATTTTTCAGGCAAGATTACTGGAGTGGATAGCCATTCCCTTTTACAGGGGATCTTCCTAACCCAGGGACTGAAACCAGATCTCCCTCATTGCAGGCGGGTTCTTAACCATCTGAGCCACCAAGAAAGCCTCATAAAATATTTGCCTATTTTTAAAGTTTCTGTCCTTAAATGTGTGCATCATTATTTGTTCATATCAGTTTCTTCTGGAATTATTTTCTTAATGTACTAACCATAAAGTCTTAGTGATTAAGCACTTTATCAATTTAGCTTTGTGTCATTGGTTTTGCATCAAAAAGCTTCAGTTGTAAGAGTTAACTGAATTTTTCAATACCAGATATTTGGCAATTTAATAATTTGGAATCTTAAGTTTGTTATAAATAAGTGATTTATTTTATAAATTTAAGTTTTGTGTACTATATAATAATTGTGGTTTTGCTAGGATCTAACTTTGGCCACCTCATGCGAATAGTTGACTCATTGGAAAAGACTCTGATGTTGGGAGGGATTGGGGGCAGGAGGAGAAGGGGACAACAGAGGATGAGATGGCTGGATGGCATCACTGACTCGATGGACGTGAGTCTGAGTGAACTCCGGGAGTTGGTGATGGACAGGGAGGCCTGGCGTGCTGCAATTCATGGGGTCGCAGAGAGTCAGACATGACTGAGCGACTGAACTGAACTGAACTGAATTATAATTCATACTGTGTATAAAATATTCACATAAAAGACTCTAGTTTCCTGGAAGAAAAGATAAAATCAATAATTCTTTAAGACAATTGGGTATTGTCAAAGAAAATTTCACATTGATCAAAGATCCCACAGTTCATATACTAAGTAGTATGTTATATTTTTATTTTACATATGCTTCTGAGTTATATGGAAGTTAAAATATTATCCTATTGGAGTGCATTTCAGCCTACTTCAGCCAAGAACTAAGCAGTTTCATTTACTGTTCTCGAGATTATTTATCAGTAATAGATCTATTCATTTTACATATTTTCTTGGCTATATTCACAAACTCTATAATCTGGGGCAAATTAAACTCTCTCTGCTTCAGTTTCCCTTATGCAAAATAGGAATTGTATGAACATTTATTGACAGAATTATTATAAAAATGAAACAATTTAATAAATATACAATATATAGGAGATCATGTAGCATGTAGAAACCATATAATATTAATGAAGATATTAATAGAAAACATTATCTCCCTAAAGGAAAGATACATCCATTTGGCATGGAATTATGATTTGTTAGTGTACAGAATACCCTTGTGTGAATATTCCGTAAAACATTTATCTGTTCTAATGACCACGGCATTTTGTTTATTTCCAGTTTGTGACTATTACAAATAATCTCACTATACTCTTGCACATGTCTCCTTGTGCATATGTGTGAGAGTTTCTCTTGACTATATCCCTAACGAAATATACATATATTCAAATTTGACAGGTAATGCCGAACACTTTCCCAGGTGGTTGTATCATTCATACGACCAACAGCACTATTGGAGAATTCCAGAGGACACTGTCTTTTAATTTTAAGGCATTGTGGTGATGTTTAATGACAGTTCATTTGGTTTAATATACATTTACCGATTATTTATGAAGTTAACCATCTTCATATATATTTGCTGGCCATTCCCTGAAGTGACCAAGCCACTTGCCTATATCTTAAATATTTTAATTAAAATGTAACTCAAAAATAAACTTTATAAAATCTAACACTAATCCAGATAGGATTTTTGTATGGTTATTCTAAAGATATTGATCAATGAATGAGTTAAACCATTTTCAAAGATTTCTACATTTCCTGCATCATCTATATATCTCAAGGCAGGAACCAGTCCTTGAGATCGCTGATTACTCTTGCATCTAGGCCTGCTGAGCTCCAAACTAATTGTGGGAATTTACACTGCCTCTCATTTTTGACAAGCCCTAGACTAAAACTTTTGTCCTTGTAACTTTCTGTGGCTATCAAGTTTTCTGCTCAGCCATCAATCATCACACAATTCTTTTCCAAAAATAGCAAATTCTTCAGCAAAGCTCACAATTCTTGGATCATCTCTCTTGATTTTTCTGTTTGTTTTAACCTCTTGCACCTTGGACATTTGATTATTCACTGCACTGTAAAATCTCTAATGTATTCAGACTTTTGTTTTCCTTTTTGTTCAATATTTCTAGTTTTCCGCATTGGGTGGTTTGGACTAATTAACCAAGTAAGCATTACTGCAAGGTTACTACCACTTAACCTTTACCAGCCCTTTCACTGCAATTTATTAATTTTCTTATTTTTGTCTTGTATTTATTTTAGTTCTTGACTTTTATATTACATATAAAAAACAGTATCAATTAAGCAATTAGTATAAACATATTACAATCAACATGGGAAGTAGAAGCAGTCCTTGCACCAATGTGCCTTTTTTGCATTATTTCTATTTTTCCCTAATTGACTTTTCAAGAGTGGCTACATCCACAAAGAAACAAATGCCACCTGAGCTATTTTGAAGCTCCTCAGGTGAATTCTCCTCTGTAATAGTTACCTTCCCTTTCACTTACAGCATGCACAAGGCACTATGCCAAGCATTTCAATTTTTTTCAATAGCCTTGAAAATAATTTGACAAGTTAAGTATGCTATACTATTTTGTTGATAAAAAGCTGAATTCTAGAGAAGATAAACAGCATATCTAAAGTCATATAGTTTTAAAGGGTGAGCAGTTGAATTTAACTCCAAATCTGTCATTGGCCAAGAACCATCTGATTAACTCCCACGCAAGTTCAAACAAAATAAACTATAAACCCTCAGCAGGAAAAAAACAAAAAAAACAACAAAAAAGGGCTGTTTGTTACTGAGAATGTTGTGTTTAGTCACTGATCTTGCTATCATTTTGGAGTCTGTAATTTAAGAGAAATATATGGAAACAAGAGCTATAAATTTCCTATTATAAGATTTCATAGGTGGGATAATTTACCCAAAAACTGGTCTTACATTTAAGTTTTTAATCCATTTTACGTTTATCTTTGTGAATGGTGTTAGGAAGTATTCTAACTTCATTCTTTTACATCTAGCTGTTCAGTTTTCCCAGCACCACTTATTGAAGAGACTTTTTTCTTGGGGAGGGAGAGGGTGAGGTGAATTGCGAGAGTAGCATTGAAAATATATACATTACCATATGTAAAATAGATAGCTGGTGAGAATTTGCTGCATGATGCAAGGAGCTCAAACGCAGTGCTCTAAGAGCACCTAGAAGGCTGGGATATGGGAGGGAGGTTCAAGAGAGGTGGGACATATGTATACCTACAGCTGATTCATGCTGATGTATGGTAGAAAGCAACACAATATTGTGAAACAATTATCCTCCAATTAGAATAAACTTAAAAAAAGGGAAAAGATATAGCCTATGTCTAGTCTTGAGGGTAGATAAGATCTTTTTCATGTACATTCTTATTTACAATTTTGAATTATTTTATTATTTTTAAAAACACACAAAAAAGTTAGATTAAGTAGAATATCTCTATTTTGAAGGAAAGGGAAACTGAAGATGTTAAGACATTAGCAAATGCTCAGTAGTGAGTATAAATTTGTTGCTGTTTTAGTCACTAAGTGATGTATGACTCTTTGCGGCCCCATGGACAGTAGCCCACCAGTCTCCTCTGTCCGTGGGATTCTTCAGGCAAGAATACTGGTGTGGGTTGATATTTCCTTCTCCAGGGGATCTTCCTGACCCAGGGATCAGACTCACATATCCTGCATTGGCAGGCAGATTCTTTACCACTGAGCCACCTGGGAAGTTCCAAGTGAATACAGTGTCTACCAACTTTATGAAATGTTCAAGAACTTCTTGTCATTGCTCATTAGGCTTTAACTGAGTATGCACTAGCCAGGTATCCATCAGTGACTCTTTAAATGATCATTAGTCAGTGCTAATTGACTGTATTATAGACTGTCTTTGCAGGTTATTTAAATAAGCAGGCGAACAAGCAGTACAATCTGTTACAAGTTCATTCTGCTTCATTAAGGCAGGCTTTGTGTATTTGAAACATTTTAAAGGGAGGCTTGTGAAACAAATCTAGCCCCAGCCACAACTGGAAGTCACACTTAAAAGTCCACTACCGCTGCAAATATGTAACTAGAAACTCCTACATTTGAGTATATACCTGTATTGCTTTCAGTTTGTCTTGGAGTCATAAGGAGAAAAGAAAACTACAGTCTTTATGTATCTGTGTAAGCTTGCTGAGCAGAGTGAGGCAATGCTCCTGGAAGAAAACAAACAAATAAACTAAAGTCAACAGGATGCTTGTTGTATTGTCCCCTTCGATTAATTGGGTGTTTCATTTTAGTAATAAGTCACTGATGTAAAGAAGGGGTAATAGTGAGTGTCGTGGAAGCCACGTTTACTAGGAACTGAGGCACACACACCACCACCTACTTTCCTCTTGTGGAGCCTCTTTTCCCCTGGTGGACTCAATCATTTCCTGTTTTTCCACCTGATTATGTATCCCCTTTCTTTCCTCAGTACTCTGACTTGCCCACAGGCTCCCTGGCCTTTCTAACACTAAGACTGCTCCATGGACTTGCAGGTTCACTTCCCAAGGCTTAACCCAATTGCAGGGAAAGCCATGGTATGTCAGCACACACGGACGGCTAGGGACAGGCTGCAGCTGACTAACGTGTCCACCACTGACTCCACATGGAGACTAGCAGGTGAGTGGCGCTGCAATAGTTAGGAAACAGGTATGGATGGAAATGTGCAATATACTTGTTTTAGGTTCTCAAATAGTAGTATTTCATCTGACATCCAGGCTGCTTTTTCTGATCAAATCTTTATTTTTTTCCTCCATTTTCTTCAACTCTAAATCAGAAAGGGTAAATAGCTTCATTTTAAAGTTTTAATTTAAAATTTTATACTTATGGAAATATTTCTGAAATTCATATCCAGATAAAATGCTAATTTTAAAAACTGCACTATAATTCTGGCCATGACTTCAATTGAATACAACACGCTTTTTTCAGTTCCCTTCTTAAGCTCTTATATAATTTTCATGGCTAACTATTATCTTATCAAGCAATTGCATTTCAGAGATTGCTGAATTTTTGTAGTGGATGGAAAACTTTCTAAATTGATAAAATTGCCATGAGCTTTTGAGCATAAAGGTAAAATATATATTTGGAACTATTATTGTACTTATAGTCATTAAATTAAAAGCTGAAATTATCCTGTAGATTATCCTGCAGATGGGAGTATTACAACAGCAGAGAACTTTCATAGAGCCATCCCCCTTGTAAAACTGGATACATTCCAAAAAATCCATTTACAACATAACAGTATATACTTTTCATATACCAATACTGGTTATGTACTCCCAGTGCTCATATCAGAACTTAGGTTCTCTTTGAGGTGTGATAGTAGGCAAATCCTTTAGATGCCTCCTTGAATAAAAAAAACAAAGAGACATCAATAAGCATCATATAGTGGTAAAGAACCCACCTGACAATGCAGGAGAAATAAGAGACAGTGGGTTTGATTCCTGGGTTGGGAAGATCCCCTGGAGGAGGGCATGGCAACACACTCCAGTATTCTTGCCTGGGGAATCCCACGTACAACAGCCTGGCAGACTATGGTCCATAGGGTTGCAAAGAGTTGGACATGACTAAAGCAACTTAGCACAGCACAGTTTCTAAAATGCCTGACATGTAAGTCATCGATAAGTTTGTTTCAAAAAACAAAAAGGATAAATCAATACAGTCTTGGCTGGTTTACTACAATGTCATAAAATCAGCAGCATGTATATTTAAATTATTGAAGGATTTTATTTCCAAAATTGCTATGGTAAAATTAGAAGCCCTAAAAAATACTGCTCAAGAAGAATAATTTTAAAATTATTTTAAAATAGTATAAAAATATGAGCAACCATGGGTTTAAATTATAATACAAGTATAACAGATTATAATTAAAGGTGTACAAAATTAAACCCAACACAGGATTGCTATGCACTGAGTCCATTAACATAAATACTGAATCCATTAACAATTTTGTTCTCTAAGCAATATCTGAAATATCTTTCTACTTACTTTAAGATTGGTTTCCCCTCCCTTCAAAACAGAAATTGATTTAAATGCGTTTTTATTGTCTTAACGTTTTTAATAATAGCAAAATAATTTAAAAGTGATGTGATTTAAACAAAATCAGAGCTTAGACATACTCACTGCATTCCACCATGCTTGCAACGATAAATACACACACACACACACACACGTATACATCAAAAGTCAATGGAAATCAAAGAAAGCATAAATAGAGACACATAACCATGTTCAGGATTGGAACACTCAACATAGTAAATGTACTAATTTATCCAAATTGACATATAGGTTTACTTAATTCCAATCAAAATCTCACTAAGGCTTTTTGTAAACACAAAATTTATTTAAAAGTTTACATGGGAAGGTACAAACTGGTTAAAATAGCTAAAGCATTCTTGAAGAAGAAAAAGTGTGAAGAATCACTCTATCCAGTACTAAGGTGGATTATATAGTTACCATAATCAAGGCCATGTGGTATTCGTGGAGGAATACACATATAGAACAGTGGAATAAAAAAAGAAAATCAGGAAATAGGCCCAGACAAACATACCTAACAAAATTTTGACAAAGTTGTAAAAGCAATTAAATGGAGGAAAGATAGCCTTTCAACAAGAAGTACTGGAACAACTGGACAACGATAGTCAACGGAAGTCACCCTCAATTTCATACTTTATACTGAAATTAACTCAAAATGGATCATGGACTTAAAAGTAAAATGAAAAATACACAGTTTTTAGCAAACATATAGAATATCTTCGGAGTGTAGGAATTGCTAAGGAGTTTTTAGATGCATTAATATTGGATCTTATCAAATGAAATGGATAAAAAGTGAAACTATAAACTGGGAGAAAATATTCATACATCATATATCTGACAAAAGACTAGTCTATTTGAATATATAAAGACCTCCTGATATTCAACAGTTTAAAAAATGATTCAAAGATAAAAAGAAAAAAAAATACGCTTGTCAGATTTCCAAGTGCATTCTCACTAGAGAGAGAAAGAAAATGGACAAAAGATATAAGCAGATTTCATCAAAGATATAAAAATGGAGAAGAAACATTCAATACATAAGAGGCCCAACTGCAAAGTATTAAGTGCATTTAGGACTCAGACAGCCTGAGTTTTATTCTAGATCCACCCCTCATTGACTGTATGACTTTGAATTATGGTCATCTTTGTGTTTCAATTTCTTCATCTTTTAAATGGGAATAATAATATTACTAACTGGATGGCTGTCATGATTAAATGTTAAAATCTTTGAAAAGTGCTTGGTACACCATCTGACACATAATAAGCAAATATGTGTGACTGCAGACTTCAGAAATTTTAAAGATAATGTTATTCTACAGCCTACTAAGGATTTCATTTACCTATATGAAATAGTTGATGTCTGACAGTCTTCAACTCTCAAAAAAAGATAATTTCATATGGTTCAACTCACACAAACTCTAGAACTGGGACTTCCCTGGTGGTCCAGTGATTAAAAACCTGCCTGCCAATGCAGGAGACATGGGTTTGATCCCTGGTCCGGGAAGATTCTACGTGCTACAACTAAGGGCATGCACCACAACTTCTGAGCCTGCTCTCTAAAGCCCACGAGCCATAGCTACAGCAACAAGAGAAGCCACCGCCATGAGAAGCCCGTGCACTGGGGCGAGGAGTAGACCCCACTCACTGCAGTTGGAGAAAGTCTACAGCAATGAAGACTTAGCAAAAATAAATAAATCAATCATTTAAAAAAACCCGTAAAACTGACATTTTGGTATTCTCATGAATAAATAACTGTAGAATCTATATCTATTTATAATACCCCACATATGGAATATTAAACCTCATTCTATGGATGATCTAACTAGTACATGCTAAAGGAAATCAGTCCTGAATATTCACTGGAAGGACTGATGATGAAGCTTAAACTCCAATATATTTGCCACCTGATGTGAAGAACTGACTCATTGGAAAAGACCCTGATGCTGAGAAAGATTGAAGGTAGGAGGGGAAGGGGACGACAGAGGGATGAGATAATTGGATGGCATCACTGACTCAATGGACATGAGTTTGGGTAAATTCTGGGAGCTGGTGATGGATAAGGGAGGCCTGGTGTGCTGCAGTCCATGGGGTTACAAAGAGCTGGACATGACTGAGTGACTGAACGGAACTGATGGATGAAGTAACGGGCTCACACTGGTCTCAACTAAGGTTCAAATGTGTTCTGTTTTCTCCTTTCAGTATTGCCATTTTATTCATCCATCTAGCAACTCAGAGTAACACTGGCTGGAAATGATTTTAAAGCACTTCAAACAACAGCATAAATAATTTCTGGTAACAAGACCATTGCCACTCTGGACATACAGAAAGTAATCATGTCAGTTTTACATGTATAATAAAGGCCCTGATACATTATGATAAGTATCTCCCAGGGCAAAAAAGGAATGTCCTGTCTGTCTATTGGCAAAATTCCTTTATTCTTTATAGAGCGAGTGACTTATTTTCAGAACTCTACCTTTGAAGAAATCCTGTGTTTAAAAAATCATTTAATATTTTGAAATTAAAGATGAGTTCTTTCATTTGAAGTCACATATGGCATTTTATATGTCTCTTTTGGCAGTTCTCTTCATGGCCAACATCCACTAAAAAAGAGTTGGCACTTCTTTGAACAAACTTTCTGACTGGACTAGAGACAAGCTTGGTGTGGAATTAGCACTTTTTCTGACCGGTGTCATTAGTGCTACCAGTCTGGATCTTGAGGCTGTGTTTATTCACCAGTTTTACTAGTTGGCAACTTACCAAGCATTAAGTGTGAAAAATGACAGATCCAGAACAATTAGTATTAAAATAACTCTTTGCCAGGAAAACTCCTGAAAAGTTTCTTGCTTGCTAAGAAATTTAAATAAATACTGAAGTGGGTGTATCAGTTCACCTTATGGTGAAAATGAAAGTCACTCAGTAGTTCGACTCTTTGTGACCCCAGGGACTACACAGTCCATGGAATTCTCCAGGCCAGAATACTAGAGTGGGTAGCCTTTCCTTTCTCTAGGGGATCTTCCCAATCCAGGGATAGAACTCAGGTCTCCCACATTGCAGTTGGATTCTTTACCAGCTAAGCCACAAGGGAAAGCCCAGGAATACTGGAGTGGGTAGCCTATCCCTTCTCCAGTGTGTCTTCCCGATTCAGTAATCGAACCGGGGTCATCTTATGGTACGTGTCATCATTACACAGGTCTTAGTTCATGGGTCTAAGTTTTGACTTCTCTGTCAATCTTAACTGTAAAATATCTTTCTCCTCTTTTATTCTGAGTGTTCAAAATGTTGGAAGCAATTCCTCTATTATCATGTGTTACCCTTTGAAAAAATGTAAAATAAAGAACATAGAGATTCTCTATCTCTGACACTTTAATTAAAATCCTAAATGTGAGCAAAATAATTTAATGATAATCTTAATATGGTTATTTTAAGCACCATTAAGCCTTTACAAGTCCTAGGGATAAAAATTCAGTTCAATTTTGTAAGAAATAGAGCTTTTACTGGCATACACTCGTTGCTTCTGGTATGTTTGTTGCTTCTGCATCTGGAGATATTCAAAATTAAAATTATGAAACATGTTCTTATGCTTGAATCTGGCTGAAAAAGTCACTAGCAAAAGTAATTAATAACACTTAAAAACCAAGAATTTTCAAAAGTCATTAAAAAGATAAATTTAAAAAATGGGTTAAAGTAATAATTGTAGACTTTATGATATCATTAGACTATAAAACTCAGCATAAGAAAATATTCTGCTCATGACTTTCACACACAACATTACATTCTTACCTTCAGAATCAATGAAGAAGCAATTATTCTGGAGTACTAATTGCTTCATGAAAAATGGTCATGGTAAAACTTTTTGTTTTCATTTTTATCAATATGTTGTTATATTTCAGGGGAAAAAAACACCTATGTTATTTCGATGTAACAAAATTTATATCCTGTAGAAAATATTTTCTACCAAAAGTTCTATAAAATCTATTAAGAGAATATATTTTATAGCAGTTTACACAGGATACTACAATAAAGATACACCATATACTAAAGTTAGATTAAAAGAGAGAAAAGGAAATAAAGAAGAAAGCTATTGATAGTTCATATTAATAATCTTAAAATAGTTTACCAACATTAGTAATGAGGTAAATACACATCTCCATGCTCTACTTACTAAATAGTGGTATAATAGTGAAATTTCTGGAAAGACTGTTTAGAATACCTACAGACACTAGTTCTGAAGACACACAGCTCAAATTTAATCTCCAAACTTATCGACAAATGTAGCCATTTAGGTGTTTAATAATTACATCTTGCTAAATTTGGATAATTTTTGAAAGGCCTGGAAGTTAAACTTTTAATCTACGTGATTAAATACTGCCTGATACCAAAATTGTTATATAATAATGACTCCATCTTTTAAACTCTTATTTTTTGACTAGTAGTTATGAAAGGTGAAACATATATAACAGTTCTCAACTGAGCTGTCTTTTGGCAATCTCTAAGAATGAAGAATTAAATCTATGGATTTGTGGCATACATTGTTATAGATATGTATCAATTTAATACCTCTTTAAAATTCAACATTTGATATGCACATAAGTATGAATATGTGTTTGTGGCTTTAGTTTTTGTTCTGGCTCTCTTTTTAATGATACCAGACTAAATGCTGAAAACTTATAGCGGGGTTTTCTAAAACTACTTTTAAGCACTCAGAATAAAATCCTTTGGTTCCTGATATTATTAGAAATGTAATAAATTTTAAAATAAACATGGATTTATAATAAAAATATTATCAATTTTTCTGATTGAAAAATTCCAGAAAACTAACATAAAATAAAATGCTTTCAAAGTACTTATAACTCAATTATTTCTGTCTAGGAAAAGTATGAGAGGCTAAACCCCTACATTTTCATTGAAATTAACAGCTTCCTGACAGAATGTCTTTTAACGACAGCTTGCTTTATTACTACAAAGTTCTCCGTCTAGTTCCATCTTAATAATAATATCTCTGGAACAAAAACACATGGCCTGGAATTAATAGCCAAGTAGATCTGTGGCAAAGATTAATACCTAAAAAAAAAAAATACACCCATATTACTGGAGATAAAACCATTAGAAGCTCTAAAACTTTTAGTGAATGTGGATTATTTTGCTTTCCTTTTCTTCTTTTTTCCAAGTATTTTAAAAGGAGTTCTAAATTTACGTGTAACACTGACAACTACAACGCGGGACTTTGAACAGAATTCATCGCTCTGCTTTCCATCCCACCTCTTTACCTGCTGATACATCACCTAACTTCCAAATAATTAAACTTTCAGCCCAAAGGTGACTGAAATGAACCCTTGCTTTCAGAATAGGACTTAAAAAGGACCCCAATTATCAGATTAAATATCAAACAATTCCTCTAAGTACAGCAGGCAGCCAGCCAAAGGCATATCACACAAGAGTTCAAGGCAGTCGGAAAAGGTCAGACCCCAGCTCAACTCTGGAAAAAGCTTAATTGCTTTCTCCCTAGCCAAGTGTGCTGCCAGATAAAAAGGCCCAAGAAAAGTTTTGCCAGATGGGCCAGCTGAATGTCCAGATGCCACCTTTGATACAACACATTTTAGAGCTTTGCAGTTGGATGCTTCATCTGGCAGCATTAATCTATGACAGTTCAGAGCTAGAAATTCTGGACAACGGAGAAGAAAGAGGGCTAGAGCTTAAGTGGATTTGAAAAATGGGAAACAGAAAAAAAGAACAGAAAAGAAATTATAGTTAGAGACAAAACAAAATTATAGTTTTGTCTCTAAAACATGTATAATTTTGACTATGCCACTCAAAGATAAAGGAAGACCATCATATTTTTGCCCCCAGCTATGAAAAAGTAACTGAGCTGTCCCTACCACCATCAATAAATTAAACAGGCAAACAGTTATGAAAGAATTACTTTTGGACTTTGGAAAATTTCAGACATGACTTTCAGACACCCAGATAGTTCATGGGGATCTTGTTGAACTGAAAAGCAAGGTTGAGTTTGGGACAACAAAGTGGCTACAATTTGTGAAACGGTCTAAAGACAAACAAACTGTCCAGAGAAGAAGGAGCTCAAGAAATCTACATAGAGCTCCTCCAAGCCTTTTCCCCCGCAGACTCTGAAGTATAGTTGACAAATAAAAATTGTATATACTTAGGTCACACAGCTTGATATTTGGACGTATGTGTACCTTGTGAAATGATTACCAAAATAAGCTAATTTATGTACCTATCACCTCACAAAGTTAATGTTTTCTTTTTTGTTTTTGTTTTTCCTGCTAAGAACACTAACGATTTACTCTTTTAGCAAATTTCAGGTGTATAATACAGTATTATTAATGATAGCTACCATACTACACATTAAATCTCTAGACCTTATTCATCTTATAACTGACAGTTTGTACCCTTTCATCAGTATCTCCCCATTCTACAATTCCCCCAGTTCCTGAATCCACTGTTCTATTCTCTGCTTCTGTAAGCGTGATCACAGAACACCATAACAAATATAACACTAATAAAAAAGTTGGAAATAATTTTAGAATTATCAAAATGTAACACAGAAATATAAAGTGGGCAGATGCTCTTGGAGATAATGGTGTCAATAGATCTGCTCAATGCAGGTTGCCACAAATCTTCAGTTTGTAAAAATGCTGTATCTATGCTCAATAATGAGGTGTACTTGTATTCTATATCTTGGTTTTGGTGGCAAATAAATGACAGAATATATGTTTTTTAAACTCATCAAACTACACCCCTAAAATGGTAAATGTTACTGTGTATAAATGTACTTCAATAGACAATATATTTTTAAAACATTTAAGAATGAAAAAAAAAAAAAACTGTTGAAAAGTGGATGAAGACATTTGTCACATGTTGTTAACAAAGGCTTAGAATACAAAATATGCTATGAACTTCTAAAAGTCTAGGAAGAGACAAATCAATATAAAAATACACAAGACTAAACAGGAATAATGATATTTGAACCATCAGTAAACCAATAAAAATGTTCACCCTCATTAAAAATTATCAAATCTCATTAAAATCATAGAAATACATATCTACCCAACCAGCACATACTAAAATTTTAAAAATCTAATTTGCATGGAGGAGGTAAGATAAGAAACAAGAAAACCCCTGTACACTACTGATTGGCATATACATTTTTTTATACACTAAAAAGTCAACATCATCTTTTAAAGCAGTATATACCCACTACTTAGAATTCAGCAACTCTATCTTCTAAGTATATATACTAGAGAAACTCTTGCAAATGTTCATCAAGAGAAATAAAGAATATTCACGTCATTGTTTGTAAAAGGAAAAACTGGAAACAAACCAAATCTCTATCAACAGGGGTATGGTAAACAATGCTTGGTTAAGTCATATAAAGAAAAATGTAGTGGAAAAAAATGAACTACATATTCATGTATCAGCAAAGATATCTTTCAGGATAATGAAAAGAAGGAAAAGCCAAGAATAAGCAGAGCAAATTACAAGTATGTAGATTAAGAACATTCATGACTAAGTAATAAAATATTTAGAGTTATATTTCATAATCTCAAAATGGTAGTTATAACAGATACTAAAGAAAAGGGATCAGGGAGAAGAACATCGGGGGCCTCAAAAATGGTATTTTTCCCTTAAGCTGATTTGTGGTCCCTGTAAATTTACATTATTTTTATTGTACATATACAAAATAACCATTCTCTTGTGTATAGATATGTAACCCATTTTATATTTCTTTATAGTTTCTCAATAATCACCTTAAGGTAAACCAAATATCTCAGTGACTACCTAATAGTTGTAATTCTGAACAAGATATTTTGGTGGAACAGCCTGGCCCTATTTTTCCTTACCTAATCCAGATTACAAATAAAAGAAAAGTGAAAGCTGCTCCATTGTGTCCAACTCTTTGTGACCCCATGGACTGTAGCCAGACTCCTCTGTCCGTGGAATTTTCCAGGCAAGAGTACTGGAGTGGGTTGCCATTCCTTTCTGCAGGGGATCTCCCCTACTCAGGGATAAAATCTGGGTCTCCTGCACTGCAGGCAGATTCTTAACCATCTGAACCACCAGGGAAGCCCATAAATAAAGGAAACATCATCATTTTTGTAATGCCTTTTGTTGGCCCCTTGTGACAACATTGGTCCCATTCTTCAGAGGTAATGCCTTTCCAACTTTTCTACACCATCATTTGTCTCTTTGCTACCAACCTACTCCCGGGCCAGGAGCTAAAGTGAAAGTGAAATCGCTCAGTTGAATCCGACTCCTTTGGACCCCATGAACAGAGGAGCCTGTAGGGTTTTTCTAGAATGGGATTTCTAGGCAAGAGTACTAGAGTGGGTTGCCATTTCCTTCTCCAGGGGATCTTCCCGACCCAGGGATCAAACCCAGGTCTCCCGCATTATAGACAGACACTTTACTATCTGAGCCACCAGGGAAGTCCAAACCCAAATTAGGTTCGGGGCTTGGCTGGCCCTAAGCCCTAGTGAATATTACATGTACATCAACAAGCTAGCAACTTTTCGTGCAACTGCTTTATTATACAGTTAGATCAACAGAACTGTATGGGGAAATGACTGACAGAAATTAAAGTTACTTTTTTAGCCCTAAATTACTTCATGGGAAATAGATGGGGAAACAGTGTCAGACTTTATTTTTGTGGGCTCCAAAATCACTACAGATGGTGACTGCAGCCATGAAATTGAAAGACACTTACTCCTTGGAAGGAAAGTTATGACCAACCTAGATAGCATATTGAAAAACAGAGACATTACTTTGCCAACAAAGGTCCGCCTAGTCAAGGCTATGGTTTTTCCTGTGGTCATGTATGGATGTGAGAGTTGGACTGTGAAGAAGACTGAGCACCGAAGAATTGATGCTTTTGGAGAAGACTCTTGACAGTCCCTTGGACTGCAAGGAGATCCAACCAGTCCATTCTGAAGGAGATCAGCCCTGGGATTCCTTTGGAAGGAATGATGCTAAAGCTGAAACTCCAGTACTTTGGCCACCTCATGCAAAGAGTTGACTCATTGGAAAAGACTCCGATGCTGGGAGGGACTGGGGGCAGGAGGAGAAGGGGACGACAGAGGATGAGATGGCTGGATGGCATCACTGACTCAATGGACGTGAGTCTGAGTGAACTCCGGGAGTTGTTGATGGACAGGGAGGCCTGGCCTGCTGTGATTCATGGGGTCGCAAAGAGTCGGACATGACTGAGCGACTGAACTGAACTGAAAGGAATTTAGACTATAAGGTATCTGATCAACTGTAAGAGTTACGGTAAGAATCTATGAAGGTGATACTAGCCTTGCAAAGGACCTGAAAGCATCCCAAGGAACATGAAGGAGGGCAGCAGGTGAACAGGCAGGATAACATGAAGTTTAAGAGTCTGGGCTTTTTATCAGATAAGCTGGAGATAAATTCATATTCCCGATTAACTGTTGCTTCAAACTCACTTTAAGTAATAATTCTTTTTTTTTAATTTTATTTTTAAACTTTACATAATTGTATTAGTTTTGCCAAATATCAAAATGAATCCGCCACAGGTATACATGTGTTCCCCATCCTGAACCCTCCTCCCTCCTCCCTCCCCATACCATCCCTCTGGGTCATCCCAGTGCTCTAGCCCCAAGCATCCAGTATCATGCATCAAACCTGGACTGGCATCTTGTTTCATACATGATATTTTACATGTTTCAATGCCATTCTCCCAAATCTTCCCACCCTCTCCCTCTCCCACAGAGTCCATAAGACTGTTCTATACCTCAGTGTCTCTTTTGCTGTCTCGTACACAGGGTTATTGTTACCATCTTTCTAAATTCCATATATGTGCGTTAGTATACTGTATTGGTGTTTTTCCTTCTGGCTTACTTCACTCTGTATAATAGGCTCCAGTTTCATCCACCTCATTAGAACTGATTCAAATGTATTCTTTTTAATGGCTGAGTAATACTCCATTGTGTATATGTACCATAGCTTTCTTATCCATTCATCTGCTGATGGACTTCTAGGTTGCTTCCATGTCCTGGCTATTATAAACAGTGCTGCGACCCAAAAGTCTACAAATAATAAATGCTGGAGAGGGTGTGGAGAAAAGGGAACCCTCTTACACTGTTGGTGGGAATGCAAACTAGTACAGCCACTATGGAGAACAGTGTGGAGATTCCTTAAAAAACTGGAACTAGAACTGCCTTATGATCCAGCAATCCCACTGCTGGGCATACACACTGAGGAAACCAGAAGGGAAAGAGACACGTGTACCCCAATGTTCATCGCAGCACTGTTTATAAGTAATAATTCTTCAGTGAAGTACTTTTAATCTCATAGCAATCTGTTTGTATCCTTCTACATTTTACCTGCTAAACTTGGTGGTGGCCATCTTTCTTCATTACAAGGTGAGTGCATCAGGGCTTCACTTCATAATATTTCTATATTTTAGCATGTTTGCAACAAGTCAGTAATCATATATTGTGTGATCTTAACTACACTCTTTAATAAAATTGGGAAACTGTAACTACCTTGCAAGAAGGCTATGAAGACGAGTGATGATTTAAGGTAAACTCCTGGCACAATGATTGGCTGACATACGGTTCTTAATGAGCAAGCTGTATTCTTATGACCATCCTTCATCTCCAAAGTCTTATGACTTAATTAGAAGCTTAGCTTACTTATATGGAAGGCAAGCATTAGTAAATTTCCAATACTGTCCTGTAGAAGATCTATATTTTTATTTAATAATGTTTAAACAAGATCAATGATCATGACAGAATATTTTATGACACTTAAAGAAGCATTTAAGCTATTGTTTAATGGACGAAACTAATGAATGTACAGCCCTAAAGCAACAACAATTTGGAAACAAAAAATTGGTCACAAAATCCTGACTGCAATGAGTATAAAATCTAGTTGCAAGCCCAAAAATCACACCAAAATGTGTGACATATAATATGCTCTATTTTGGGTTTTAAATGCCTTTGTAGATCCACCACTCAAATATTAATACCATTTGCTATCTATCTACTTCAAGGTTATATAAAACAATTACTTTAGTACGATAATGGAACTAAGAAATATGTAAATAAAATCATATGTTACATCACTATGTTATGTATGCTCAGTTGCTCGTTTCCAACTCTTTGTGACCCCATGGACTGTAACGCGCCAGGCTCCGCTATCCGTGGGATTTTCCAGGCAAGATTACTGCAGTGGGCTGCCATTTGCTACTCCATCCATCACTATCATCATATAATAATTTTATCCAATTAAATTTTCAACTATAAAATTTGCTTTCTGATTAGATAATTTCTATAAAGGTATACAACTCAAATGTTTAACAAAATACTCCTCAAGTTTCTTTAATTTATGTTTCTGTGAGTCAGCAACTAGAAACCATTCAAGCAGAAAGAAAAGCATACAATAATAATCTAAATATTTTTATATAAATAAGACATAATTATTATATTACTACCTGCTTATTCACAGCTTAGAGATACTTCTTAGCCATGAAGCTGAGAGATTTAAATGATAATACCAAATAATCTACAATATATAGTATGAATGATATTTGATGACTATTAAAGTCAGGGGACTGATCTCTTGATCCAAATTAGATTCTCCTGGTCTTTTTTCTTGCTCTCAGTTTTGTAATTTGTATTTACATATTTATCTCTATGCTTATTTAATAACTGAAATGTCACAGATATGCAGAAATGATTCAGTCACGAGTCTATCTGTTGAATGTCCCTAAATTAAGTTAAAGCATGTGGGAATCCTAAGGGAGTGAAGCAGGCACTTCAGGGGAAAGGACAATATGCATGTGACATGGACAATATTTGCACTAAGCCTCATTCCCCCAGAATACCCAGGATATATTTGCTCCTTGGGAAAACCAGCCCTGAATAATTCTTTCTAAACATGTCTGTCAACATCAAGTACAGTTCTATATTTTTAAATAAGCACAAGTAATACTGACCATCTAAAAGATGCAATACAATATTGTTCAGGCAGTTCAGTCACTCGTGTCTGACTCTTTGTGACCCCATGGACTACAGCATGCCAGGCTTCACTGTCCATCAACTCCCAGAGCTTAATCAAACTCAAGTCCATCAAGTCAGTGATGCCATCCAACCATTTCATCCTTTGTCATCCCCTTCTCCTCCCACCTTGAATCTTTTCCATCATCAGGGCCTTTTCTAATGAGTCAGTTCTTCACATAAGGTGGCCAAAGTATTGGAGTTTCAGCTTCAACATCAGACCTTCCAAAGAACACCCAGGACTGATCTCCTTTAGGATGGACTGGTTGGATCTCCTTGCAGTCCAAGGGACTTTCAAGTGTCTTCTCCAACACCACAGTTCAAAAGCACCAATTCTTTGCTGCTCAGTTTTCTTTATTGTCCAACTCTCACATACATACATGACTACTGGAAAAGCTAGATGAATTTTGTTGGCAAAGTAATGTCTCTGCTTTTTAATATGCTGCCGATGTTGGTCATAGCTTTTCTTCCAAGGGGCAAGTAAATTTTAATTTCATGGTTACAGTCACCATCTGCAGTGATTTTGGAGCCCAAGAAAATACAGTTTCTCACTGTTTCCACTATTTCCTCATCTATTTGCCATGAAATGATGGGACCAGATGCCATGATCTTAGCTTTCTGAATGTTGAGCTTTAAGACAACTTTTTCAATCTTCTCTTTCACTTTCATGAAGAGGCTCCTAAGTTCTTCTTCGCTTTCTGCCATAAGGGTGGTGTCATCTGCATATCTGAAGTTATTGATATTTCTCTGGGCAATCTTGATTCCAGCTTGTACTTCATCTAGTCCAGTGTTTCTCATGATGTACTCTGCATATAAGTTAAATAAGCAGGGTGACAATATACAGCCTTGACATACTCCTTTCCTGATTTGGAACCAGTTTATTGTTCCATGTTCAGTTCTAACTGTTGCTTCTTGACCTGCATACAGATTCTTTAGGAGGCAGGTCAGGTAGTTTCATATTTCCATCTCTTGTAGGATTTTCCACAATCTGTTGTGATCCACACAGTCCAATGCTTTGCGTAGTCAATAAACCAGAAATAGATGTTTTCTGGAACTCTTTCGCTTTTTCAATGATCCAACAGATGTTGGCAATTTGATCTCTAGTTCCTCTGCCTTTTTAAATCCAACTTAAACATCTGGAAGTTCACAGTTCATGTACTGTTGAAACCTGGCTTGGAGGATTTTGAGCATCACTTTACTAGCGTGTGAGATGAGTGCAATTATGCAGTAGTTTGAGCACTCTTTGCAATTGCCTTTCTTTCAGATTGGAATTAAAACTGACCTTTTCCAGTCCTGTGGTCACTGCTGAGTTTTCCAAATTTGCTGGCATATTGAGTGCAGCACTTTCACAGCATCATTTTTCAGGATTTGAAACAGCTCAACTGTAATTCCATCACCTCCACTAGCTTTGTTCATAATGATGCTTCCTAAGGCCCACTTGACTTCACATTCCAGCATGTCCGGCTCTAGGTGAGTGATCACACCATCATGGTTATCTGAGTCATGAAAATCTTTTTTGTATAGTTCTTCTGTGTATTCTTGCCACCTCTTCTTAGTATCTCCTGCTTCTGTTATGTCCATACCATTTCTGTTCTTTATTGTGCCGATCTTTGCATGAAATGTTCCCTTGGTATCTCTCAGTTCAGTTCAGTCACTCAGTCGTGTCTGACTCTTTGCGACCCCATGAATTGCAGCACACCAGGCCTCCCTTTCCATCACCAATTCCCGGAGTTCACTCAGACTCACGTCCATCAAGTCAGTGATGCCATCCAGCCATCTCATCCTCTGTTGTCCCCTTCTCCTCCTGCCCCCAATGCCTCCCAGCATCAGAGTCTTTTCCAATGAGTCAACTCTTCGCATGAGGTGGCCAAAGTACTGGAGTTTCAGCTTTAGCATCATTCCTTCCAAAGGAATCCCAGGGCTGATCTCCTTCACAATGGACTGGTTGGATCTCCTTGAAGTCCAAGGAACTCTCAAGAGCCTTCTCCAACACCACAGTTCAAAAGCATCAATTCTTCGGTACTCAGCCTTCTTCACAGTCCAACTCTCACATCCATACATGACCACAGGAAAAACCATAGCCTTGACTAGATGGACCTTTGTTGGCAAAGTAATGTCTCTGCTTTTGAATATGCTATCTAGGTTGGACATAACTTTCCTTCCAAGGAGTAAGCATCTTTTAATTTCATGGCTGCAGTCACCATCTGTGGTGATTTTGGTATCTCTAAGTGAACTAAAATGGACTGGAGTGGGTGAATTTAACTCAGATGACCTTTATATCTACTATTGTGGTAAGAATCCCTTAGAAGAAATGGAGTAGCCCTCATAGTCAGAAAAAGAGTACAAAATGCAGTACTTGGGTGCAATCTCAAAAACAGCAGAATGATCTCTGTTTGTTTCCAAAGCAAACTACTCAATATCATAATAATCCAAGTCTGTGCCCCAACCAGTAATGCTGAAGAAGCTTAAGTTGAATGGTTCTATGAAGACATAGAAGACCTTCTAGAACTAACACCCAAAAAAGATGTCCTTTTCATTCTAAGGGACTGGAATGCAAAAGTGGGAAGTCAAGAGATACCTGAAGTAACAGGCAAATTTGGCCTTGGGGTACAGAATGATGCAGGGCAAAGGCTAGCAGAGTTTTTCTAAGAGAATGCAGGAGTCACAGCAAACACCCTCTTCCAATAACACAAGAGAAGGCTCCACACATGGATGTCACCAGATGGTCAATACCAAAATCAGACTGATTATATTCTTTGCAGTCAAAGATGGAGAAGCTCTATACAGTCAGCAAAAACAAGACTGGAAGCTGACTATGGCTCAGATCATGAACTCCTTATGGTCAAATTCAGACTTAAATTGAAGAAATAGGGAAAACCATTAGGCCATTTAGTTATGACCTAAATCAAATCCCTTAACATTATACAGTGAAAGTGACAAATAGATTTAAGGGATTATATCTGATAGACAGAGTGCCTGAAGAACTATGGACGGAGGTTCGTGACATTGTATATGAGGCAGCGATCAATACCTTCTCCAAGAAAAAGAAATGCAAAAAAGCAAAATGGTTGTCTGAGGACGCCTTACAAATAGCCGAGATAAGAAAAGAAGCTAAAGGCACAGGAGAAAAGGAAAGATATACCCAGTTGAACGCAGAGTTCCAAAGAACAGCAAAGAGAGATAAGAAAGTTTTCCTCAGTGATCAATGCAAAAAAATAGAGGAAAACAATAGAATGGGAATGACTAGAGATCTCAAGAAAATGAGAGATATCAATGGAATATTTCATGCAAAGATGGGCACAATAAAGACAATAGTCTTATTTTCTCTAAATATAAAAAGGTGGACATATAAATTTGAAGAAGTCTTAAAATGTTATACAATTTCCTAAGCCATGATTTATGTCATGTTCTGATGCAAAAAAATCTTCCACGGCAACACCCACAATAAGCACACACTTTTTTGAGTAGGAGGATGAACATGACTGGAGAAACCAACTGATAGAGAAGCAGAAAGTGGTGGGCCTCCCTTATATCTCAGATGGTAAAGAATCTGCCTGCAATGCAGAAGACCCGGGTTAGGAAGATTCCCCTGGAGATGGGAATGGCTACCCACTCCAGTATTCTTGCTTGGAGAATTCCATGGACAGAGGAGCTTGACGGACTACAGTCCATGGGGTCTCTAAGAGTGGGACATGACTGAAAGACTAATACTTTCTTCAGAAAGTGGTATACAGCATGACTCTTATAATTCAGATATAATACAGTACTATACTTGTTTAGTACAATATATACTCTATTGCAAACTTGTGTGTCTATATCTGGAATGTACAGTATTCTACTGAATTTGTTAGATTAACCCATTTCATGGGGAAAATATTTGATTATAAATAATACATTCGTTTATATTATCCAGAAGCTTTATCCACAAAAGAAAATAAGTAAAGCACCAACTATTTTGTGGGTCCCCACTTCGTGGGACATAGATTAGTGTTTTGAAACAGGTTAGATTCTGAAAATTTGTTTCTAAACCTCTGTGTTCATAAGTTCAAAGTAACACTTTGTATACAATTGGTAGTGGTTTAGTGGCTAAGTTGTGTCCAACCCCGTGAACTGTAGTCTGCCAGGCTCCTCTGTCTATGGGATTCTCCAGGCAAGAATACTGGAGAGGGTTACCATTTTCTTCTCCAAGTGATCTTCCCAACCCAGGAACTGAAGCTGGGTCTCCTGCATTGGAGGCAGATTCTTTACTGACTGAGCCACGAGGTTATTGCTGCTTTTCAACTCTGTAAAGAGTGTACTTTAACTTTCTTCTTTTTGTCACAAGCTTAAAATAAGATGTTATTCTGAATATATTATAGGCTGTTGATTCAGATGAATAAGACTAAAACAACTTTACACAATTTATAAAACCATCTGAAGGTGGCCACCAAGCTGAAGTATGCTTCCTTGACCCACACCTTTCTACTAGCCAATAAATACATTATTGACTGAAAGTTTGTAGCTGAGAAGATTTTATTATACACAGAATCTGGAAATTTTATCATGTCTAGTTTAGTACATGTATAACCTGGTAAGTAGGTTAGAATGTTGAACCAAAATTTTACAGATATTACAATGAAATCTACATTCAAGAACTGGATATTATAATTTAAAATACTATAGGAATTGAGAGAAATAGGAGTTAATTGTGATTTGGGTTAATTTGGCAAACCTCTCCAAAAAAGGATGGACAGGATTTCAAAGAGGAAAGAGAATAAAGAAGGGAGAGCATAAATAAAAATATAGAGAAAAGCATTGTTATTACAAGTGAGGAGAATATGAGACAAGGGAAGTAACTGGAATTGTGGGCTCCTCCTGAGTTCTAGTGAAATTTAGGGTGGGGAAATGAGGCAAGTCTGCTCTGAAGCTGCTTGGTAAAAGGGACTTAGATATAATATGAAACATAGCACGATAATATAAGAAAACAAGTCATTTAGAAAAGTTAGTGTGACAATGATAAGCAATCATTATCAGCAGAGGCAATGTCCAAAGGTAGATCCCAAACCCACAAAAGGCACCCTCTTCTGATACTACTACGGCAGATCATACATTTAAACAGTAAGTCTGGTATAAACCAAATACAGACGAATTCCTCTTCCTTTACGTCATGTAGCACTTCTACATAGGAGAATATAAGCAATTCTGACTATTTCTTGCAAGACTAATTTTTACTAAAATTGGTATCCATATATGATATTATATCAGAATGTCACATAAGAGATTCTGGAGAGCAGAAGTCTCAGTAAGGAATGTTAACAAACCAGATGAAAGCTTACAGATTTTACTGTACCTCAAAACAAAGATGTTTAAAAGAAGTATATGTAAAGTATCATCATGTGATATCAGTTTACATTATTATTTGAAAATCAGCCTGTAAACAAATATTAAGAAAGATTTCATAAAAGGCAATAAAGTTATATCAGCTGACTTCAGATAATGGTTCTAACAAGCTATAAATTGCATAATTTTAGTCAAGTTAACCCCTCTACTCATCATTTTCTTTTTTTTTTCAACATGAAGAACTGAGGCCATAAAACGAGATAAGACAAAACTTGATATTTATTATCAGTTCTCTTCCTCCTCCTCCTCCTAACCATGGAGCAAATATTTAATGTGGTCCCTCATACTGGTAATTTTCTGGAAATAAAATATGTTTTAAGAGTATAAAGGAACAAATGGCAGCTCATGGCTTATACTTTCCATTCTAATGATTCTTTTTAATTAACAATTTATAGAAATCAAACATCTTATAGTTCTCCTATATTAAAAGGAAACCATGTATGTTATTTTTATCATTATATGACTTCAGAATATATCTGTAAGAAATATATTATAGCCATGATCCTCTGTTGCAGTTAATCTTCTGTGAAAGTTACTATTAAAATGATGATTTAAAAAAAATTAGTTTTCAGTGAAACAACCACAACTACTGTCTTTGCATTGGTTAAAAGAATGGAGACTATTTTTTTTTTTCAAAAAGTACCTTAAAATGTTGAAAAGCTTTTCCCTTTCATGCACCCTTGCATCCAAAGCATTAAGAAATCTGAGCAAGGCATTGTTTTTGGAACTGAATACATTTTGTTTAATTACCAGTGGAATTTTCATTTCAATAATCACTTGAATAACACACATACAACATAAGCATAAATAGATCTGCCAAAATTTAATTGTTCACTGTGCAATGTTTTAGATAGACTTGAAAAAGAAGACATAAAATCATTTAAAACTCCATACCAAAGTATCAATAGAAATTTTTTTTTTCAAATTTTATAGGAGGAATGAGTCTTCTTCCCTAAGTTTTAGGAAGAGATCCTAAAACTGAGATTTTAGTATCTTGTCGAAAGACTCAAAGGAGAAAAAGGACACTGCCACTGTAGTAGAGGGAAATAAGCTTATCTTAAAAAATCCTATATATTAGACAAGGCAGGAAAATATTTTCTCACTTTAAATTGAGAAACTATTTATTTGCTGAGAAGCAAATCTAGCTGGTAGGAACTGCTTACAGAGAAGTATTCCTTGTGTCAGATAATTGATTTATGAATTACCTGAAACATTTTGTAGAAACTAATGTGATAAAAGTACTTCATACAGACTACTAACATTTAAAGGTTTTATAAAACACACTTATAGCATGGGTTATTTTACCTCTTAACACGGTCTAATGATTTAATATATCCAGCTTCTTTGAAGAGAAAGGAAGGAAAGGAAGGAGGTGAACCTCTGTTTTCTGGCCTAATACAAATACGAACTAAGTTGGAAGTTCCGGAATCCAGATGTGGAAGTGAAATTGAAAACCTTTTCTAACACTCTACTCAACTGCAATAACAACTTTAACAGCTTACACAGCACTTTTACTACATGATCACACTTAATACTCCCAACAACCTAAGAGGATAAATATTATTTTCCCTGCACAGGAAAGGGCTCTGTCCAGGGCCATGCATTTTATAGGTGGTAGAGCAAGGGCACAAACCGAGGAATTTTCAGATTATTTACTCTCTCATCATCACAGCGACTCTATGATCCTTTTTTTTTTTTTTTCCCTTTTTTAACTGAAAGGGTAAAGGGGGTCTTCCTATCATAGATAAAGCTCAATCACGACCACAATACCAAGTCCCAAATTGTGTGTATATATTTGTGTGTGTGTGTGTGTGTGTGTGTGTGTGTATGTTGGCATACTATTATGTCAGCTATCACAAAACCTTGTATTCATGCTCTCTAGAAGCCAGACATATGTACTGTGGACAGCTTGAAAAGCTAAACGAAAATCTGAATAGAAACAAAAATGAACTGAAGAGATTTCTTTCTCCATCAAAAATTAAGTGATGATAATCTAATATTCAAATATGTTTGCATTTGATCATTTACATGCCTTAAAAGCACAACCCCAGATGTACCATCGACTGGGGATTCAAAACAGAATCCTTAGAATTTAGGGGGGGGGTTGCAAAGAGTCAGACATGACTGAGCAACTAACACTTCTTTACATCTCCCCAGTGTTTACTTCGGAGAAGGCGATGGCACCTCACTCCAGTACTCTTGCCTGGAAAATCCCATGGGTGGAGGAGCCTGGTAGGCTGCAGTCCATGGGGTTGCTAAGAGTCAAACATGACTGAGCGACTTCACTTTTCATATGGCTGACATTTTGCTCTATACTACACGTCATTACATCATTTAGTCCTATCAACCATCAGCCCTGATAGGAATAATGACCTCTGTTTTCAATATAAGAAAAGCTCAGCATTTCTTGCACTATATCACACAGCTAGTTAATGCAGAACCAGTACTGAAACTGAAGCTACCCAGCTCCAAAGCCAGTGTTCTTAGATTCTCTTTTAAGTTGTCTTCCATTTTATTCACCCATCAAAACTTAATTTTAAGAGCACATATGAATGTCCTCTCTGCTCAAACAAAACTGTTTTTCCCAAATCAGTGGAAATTCCCTTGAAAGAAAGTCAGATTAAAAACTATGAATGCATATGTATGGAATCTAGAAAGATGGTACTGATGACCTTACTTGTAGCGCAGCACTGGAGACGCAGATGTAGAGAACAGACTTATGGCCAGGGTTGGGGAGAGGAAGGAGAGTGTGAGATGAATGGAGAAGGTAGCACGAAAGCATATACACCACCATATGTAAAATGCACAGCCACTAGGAATTTACTGTATGACTCAGGGAACTCAACCCGGGGCTCTATGACGACCTAGAAGGGTGGGAAAGGATGGGAGACAGGAGAGAGGCTCAAGAGGGAGGAGACATAACCACACCTATGGTTAATTCATCTTGATGTATGGCAGAAATCAAATCAATATTGTAAGGCAACCATCAATCAACTAAAAATAAATAAATATAATTTAAAAATTCATTCTCAGAATTCCTCTTCTATAAAAATCACTATAGTAAATGTTTCCTTTCCTTCTCTATGTATTTTCCTCACCTCTGTATTTTTAATTATTTTTCAAGCAGTAGTCTCTTTTGTTAAAAATACTGACAAAAAAGAGTTCAAGATTTATGTGAGTTAAAGGTCGTATAGAGAAAACCTAACATAAAGTAGTAATAACTTGAACCTGAGATTTTCCTTTCAGAATGCACAGAAGTGAGAGAGTTGAGTTACATTTTAGATAGGCTGATGGCAAATACTTCTCATGAAGTTATTATGGCACAACTAAATCTTAATAATCTTGTGCACTGAGGAGGGAATTTGAGATAGAAATATGTACATACTCAGCAATGCCAACTAGGCTATACAATGTTTACTCAAAGCGATTTGCATTGCAAGCATCCAAGCTACTCAGTGCATCTGGGGTCACAGTGGCACCTTAGAGACAAGAGTTAATATCCCTCAGTCAGAAAACCAGAAAAGACAGAATATTTGAATGGAGGAAAAACTTAGAGTGTTAAAATGCTTCTTAGTATGCAACAAAGTAAAATTAATTTACAAGAAACTAGGTGAAACGGAAGCAAAGGCGGTGGTAGGGGAACGAGGGCAGGCAGCAAAGCCAACATTTCTTGTGAACAAAGGATGTAGAAATTGAAGCTAACTATATAGTAGCAATCATTTCTAACTTAGGACATAAATTATAGCAAGATTATAGTTTTAACATGCAATCTTCACTCTTTTGTTTTGGAAATGAAAAAAAAAAACTGATTTATTATAGTTTTCTAAATCAGACCCACCCACAATGTTACTCTTCACATATGTTTAAGTGAACCAATTGCAAATATTCACATAGCAATTATTAAAACTAACTCCAATCAGGGTGGGAAGGGCAACTTGATTGTCTAACAGTATACTGGAATAAGGCTGACTGTATTTTAATAGAGGAAGAATGAAGAGTCATTGAACTGAGCTTTGTGCAGTAGATCACACCATTTCTAAAGAGTCAAGAAAATACCATTAAAAGATATAATCTCAACAATTACTTATTAGCAATAGTATATAATTTTAGGGCTTCTCTAGTGGCTCAGCAGTAAAGGATCTGCCTGCAAGGCAGGAGTTGTGTATTCAGTCCCTAGCTTGGAAGATTTCCTGGAATGGAAATGGTACCCAGCTCCAGTAGTCTGGCCTGGAAAATCCCATGGACAGAGGAGCCTGGTGGGCTACAGTCTATGAGGTCACAAAAGAGTCGGATATGACTTAGCAACTAAATAACAATAATATAATTTGTAACTCCTGATAAATATAAAGTAAAAGAAGAAAATATCAAGCTGAGAACACACTATAAAGTGTTCAGATAAGACTAAAAGTGATCAACTAATATTTGCCAAGAATACTCAATGGGACAAACTTAGCTTCTTCAATAATTGGGGTGGTGGGAAAACTGGATACTCACATGCAGAAAAAGGAAACTAGACTCTATCTTATATCACTCACAAAATTAACCTGAAACGGATTAAAGACAACTGTAAGACAAGAAATCATTAACTCTGACACTAAAACATAGGAGAAGGCTATGGACATTCCTTGGTCATGACAAAGATTTTTGGACATGATAGCAAAAACATAGGCAACAAAAGCAAAGATAAACAATTAGAACTGCATCAGACAAAAAGCTGATCGCTTTTAGTCTTATCTGTACAAAAAAAAAAAAAATTAAATCAACAGGCAACCAAATGATGGGAGAAATCTTTGCAAACTGTGTATCTGATAAGGGATTAATATCCACAATATACAAGAAATTCATGCAACTCAGTAACCAAAATAATCATCATCATTGTCATAATCATCTAATTAAAAATGGGCAAAGGATCTGAATAGACATTTTTTTCGAAGAAAATATACAAACCAACAAACAGGTATATAAAAAGGTATTCAACATCTTTAATAGGGAGATGCAAACCAAAACCACAATGAGATATCACCCCAACCTTTCAGGAAGTTTACTGTCAAAATGACAAGTGTTAGTAAGGATGTAGAAAAAAGGGAACATGTGTTCCTTGTGGTACAGTAACTCTGGAAAATAGTATGGAGGTTCCTCAAAAGCACTAAAAATAGAAATACTGTATCATTCAACAATCCTGGCTCTGGATATATAGCAAAAAAATAAAATAAAATCACTATCTCAAAGAGATATCTATTCATTGTGGCATTATTTATAAAAATCAAGACAAGGCAACAACCTAAGTGTCCACTGATGGAGGAATGGATAAAGAAAACATGGTATATTTTCACATTTTTAGTGGAACACCATTCAGGTATTAAGAGAAGGAAATCCAGCCATTTGCAGCTACATGGATGAACCTTGCGGGCTAAGGAAAGGAAACTAAGCTAAGGAAAATAAGTCTGACAGAGAAAGATAAACACTACATAATCTCACTACTATGTGGAATCTTACACTTGATCTTACACTTGATCAAAAGGCCGAGAAGTGATATGTATGGAATCTTGAAATACAGAATTCATAGAAACAGAGAGTAGAATGGTGGTTTCCAGGTATGAGGGGGCGGGAATAAGAGAAAGCTGTTCAAAAAGTAGAAAATTCAGTTAAAAATCTGAATAAGTTCTAGAAGTATAATGTACAGAAAAGTGACTATAGTTAACAACAATATTGTACTATATACTTGAAAGCTGCTCAAAGAACAGATTTTAAAATCTCTCACCCAACCCCCCCCCACACACATGCGATAATAGATGTGTTAATTAACGTTCTTTGGGGAATCATCTCCCATTACATATGTATATCAGATTATCATATGGTACACCCTAAACTTAAACAATGTGTCAATTTTATCTCAATAAAAAAGACTGAAAGTGAAATAGTTGTGATAGACTGCAAGTGAAGAATATGGACAATTCTATTCCTGATACGAACAGATAAGAAAGAAATCAGAGGACATAAACTATGGAACACATTCTTAGAAGTATCCTGTTATACTGTGAAAATCCCAGGATTTCTTTAATTTCCTGACTGAAATTTTAAAACTGTATGAAGATGACTGCAGCTCTCAACAGAATTTGAAACAGTAAAAAAAGAACAACTTATGACATAAATGTTATTATAATTTTAAGAACAAATAGATTTACACATATACATGAAATATATATATATATAGTCTTAAGGTTCTTAATTAGAAAAGATAGGTGACCTACATGTTATAAACCTTAAACAATTCTATAAAAGAAGAATTCATGAGAGATAGGAAATACAATTTTATTATACAAGGTCATGTAAAAATTAAAACAAGGAGCATTTAAATGAAAACATTGAGGGGCTAATGAACATTTTGTTAAAGAAAGATGGAAGGGACACATACTCAGGGAGATACAAAGTGACACAAATATTCAGTGATAGCCCCAAGAAATATAAGCCCCTAATGAACTGAGCTTTCTGAAAATTGCTACTGAGAGCAAACAGGAGGCTTTAAAAGCTATTTCCAGCATAAGAATATTGGTTAGGGCAAGATGGCATAATATTAATATAGGACAGGGAAAAATATGAATTTTAAAAATTCTGTTTTCCTTTTGTATTTCTCCATGAAAGTGAAAGGCATAAAATAGCAAAGTTTTTAAGTATTCTCCCAGATAATACTAATGGAAAAACTATAACAAATTATGTAACTAACCATTGCAAATAACCTGAAGTCTCCAATAGTCTGGTCACATCTTATAAATAAGAAAGCAAGCAAGGAAGGAAAGGATGGACAAAGGGAGGAAGGAAGGGGAGGGAGGAAAGAAGGGAAGGAGGGAAGATTAATAATATTCAACAATATATACTCAGGAGTGGAACTGCTGGATCATATTCTAGTTCTAATTTTAGTACTTTGAGAAACCTCCATATACTTTCCCATGTATGCATTCCCACTAAGAGTATATAAGGATTCCTTTTTCTCCACATCACCACAATTTATTTGTAGACTTTATGCTGATAGGTTTTTGGAAAGGTATGAGGTGTTGTTACCTCATTGCTGTTCTGATTAGCATTTCTCTAATAATTAAAGGATACTGAGCATCTTGTCATATGCCTGTTAGACATCTGTATGTCTTATTTGGAAAAATGTCTGCTCAGGTCTTCTTTCCATTTTATGGATTGGGTAGCTTGTATTTTTTTTGTTGTTTGTTTTTTTTTTGATACTGAGTTGGATGACCTATTTATGTATTTTAGATATCAAGCCCTGGTCAGTCATAGCATTTGCAAATTTTTGTCCCATTCTGTAGGTTGTTTTTCAGCTGTGCAAAAGTCTATACTTTTAATCAGGTCTTACTGATGTTTCATTTATTTTTGCTTTTATTTCATTTGCCTTAGTAGATAGATCCAAAAAGCTGCTATGATTTACGTCAAGTGTTCTGCCTATGTTCTTTTCTAGAAATTTTATGGTTTCAGGTTATATATCTAGGTCTTTAATCCATTCTGAGTTTATTTTTGTAAATGATGTGAGAGAATTTTCTCATCTTGTTCTTTTACATGTAGATGTCCAGTTTTCCCAGCACCACATGTTGAAGAGACTGTCTTTTCTACTCTTGCCTCTTTCGTTGTAAATTAATTGACTATAAGTGTGGGTTTACTGTGGGCTCCCTATTCTGTTCCACTGATAATGTGTCTGTTTCTGAACCAGTACTGTTTTGTTTTTGGTTTTTTTTTTTTTATTATTACTGTAGCTTTGTAGTACAGTGTGAAATCTGGAAGATTGATACCTCCAGCTTTGTTCCTTTCTCTTAAGTTTGCTTTGGGAATTTGACATCATTTTTGGTTACATATAAACTTCAAGATTATTTATTCTACTTCTATGAAAAAAGGCAATGGATATTGCACTAAGTGGATAGGAACTGTATTAAATCTGTAGATTGCTTGAGTAGTGTGACTATTTTAACAATTTTGATATTTCTATCCAAAAGCATGAGACATCTTTCCATTCTTTGTATTATCTTCAATATTCTTCATCAACTTTATAGTTTTCAGACTATAGGCCTCTCACTTCCTTAGTTAAATTATCCTTAAGTATTTTATTCTTTTTGATATAATTTTAACAAAATTGTATTTTTAATGTTAACTTTGATATTTCATTATTAGTGTATAGAAAAGCAACAGATATTTGTATGTTACTCTTATAGCATGCAACTTTGTTGAATTCATTACAAAAATTTTGGGGTGGGGACTTTTAGGATTTTCTACATAAAGTATCATGCTATCAACAATAGTGACTTTTACCTGTTCCTTTCTAATTTGGATGTTTATTTCTTGTCTGATTGCTGTGGCTAGGATTTCCAATACTATGCTCAAAAAAAAAAAAAAAGCGGTGAGAATGGGTGTTCTTGCCTTGTTCCTGAATTTAGAGAAAAAGTTTTCAGATTTACTCACTGAGTATGATGTTAGCGGAGGGTTTTTCACAAATGGCCTTTCTTATTTTGAGATGTGGTCCCTCTGTACCCACTTTGATGAGAGTTTTATCATAACTGAATGCTGAATTTGGTCAAATGATTTTCTGTATCTAGTGAGATGATCATGTGAATTTCATCCTTCCTTTTGTTAATTTAATATATCACATGAATTTATTTCCAAATACTCAACAATCTTTGAGTCCCTAGAATACATTCAACTTGATCATGGTGTGTGATCCTTTTCATATATTGTCAGATTTGGTTTGCTAATATTTTGCTGAAAATTGTTGCATCTATATTCATTGGAGATTCTGATTTACCACTTTCTTTTTTTTTTTTCCTTTTTTGCAGTGTCTTTGTGGTATTGTTTTGGGTTTTTTTGTTTGTTTTTTGGTATCAGAATAATAGAGGCCTCATAAACTGAATTTGAGAGTATCCTGTTCTCTTTAATTTTTTGGAACAATTTGAAAATGACACTTTTTCTTTATATATTTGGTAGAATTCACTTGTGAAGCCTTCCAGCCCTTGAATTTTGTTTGCTGGCAGGTTTCCTTTATTACAACTTCAATTCTACCACTATTGATCAGTCTCTTCAAATTGTTCCTTTTTGATTCAGGATTAGTAGACTGCATGTTTCTAGACATTTGTCCATTTCTTCTAGGTTGTCAGTTTTGTTGGCATATTTCTGTTCATATTATTATCTCATGACTTATTTGTATCTCTGTGGTAGCAGTTTTTATTTCTCCTATTTCTTATTTTGTTCACTTGGTTTTTTTTTTTCTCACTGACCATGGCTAAAGGCTTAAAAATAGCTTATTTTTTAAAAAATCAACTATTTGTTTCATTGATATTTTCTGTGGATCTTTATTTTGTTCACTTATTCTCAGATTTTTATTATTTCTCCCCTATGATGACTTTGGGCTTTGATTATTCTTCTTTTTCCAATAACTTTAGGTGGTTGGTTACGATGTTTATTTTTTTTTTTTTTTTATTTTCTTAAGAAGGACTATAACCCTATAAATTTCCTTCCTAGAACTGCTTTTGCTGTATGCCATAGATTTTGGAGTGCTGTGTTTCCATTTCATTGGTTTCATGGTATTTTATGATTTCCTCTTTGATTGTTTACACTGAACCACTGGTTTTCTAGTAGCACATGTCTCTCTTCACATGTTTGTTATTTTCTCATTTTTTTCTTTCTATAATTAATTTCTAGTTTCACATCATGGGTGTTGGAAAAAATGCCTGATATAGTTTCTATCCTCTAAATTTGCATAGACTTGCTTTGTTCCTTAGTAAGGAGTGTATCTTGAACAACATTCTATGTGTGCTTGAAAAGAATGTATATTCTGCTGTTTTTGATTATCAGATCAGATCAGTCGTTCAGTCGTGTCTGACTCTTTTTGACCCCATGAATCGCAGCACGCCAGGCCTCCCTGTCCATCACCAACTCCCGGAGTTCACTCAGACTCACGTCCATTGAGTCAGTAATGGCATCCAGCCATCTCATCCTCTGTCGTCCCCTTCTCCTTCTTCCCCCAATCCCTCCCAGCATCAGAGTCTTTTCCAATGAGTCAACCCTTCGCATTAGGTGGTCGAAGTACTGGAGTTTCAGCTTTACTATCATTCCTTCCAAAGAAATCCCAGGGCTGATCTCCTTCAGAATGGACTGGTTGGATCTCCTTGCAGTCCAAGGGACTCTCAAGAGTCTTCTCCAACACCACAGTTCAAAAGCATCAATTCTTCAGCACTCAGCCTTCTTCACAGTCCAACCCTCACATCCATACATGACCACAGGAAAAACCATAGCCTTGACTAGACGAACCTTTGTTGGCAAAGTAATGTCTCTGTTTTTGAATATGCTATCTAGGTTGGTCATAACTTTCCCTCCAAGGAGTAAGCGTCTTTTAATTTCATGGCTGCAGTCACCATCTGCAGTGATTTTGGAGCCCAGAAAAATAAAGTCTGACACTGTTTCCACTGTTTCCCCATCTATTTCCCATGAAGTGATGGGAGTGGATGCCATGATCTTCGTTTTCTGAATGTTGAGCTTTAATCCAACTTTTTCACTCTCCACTTTCATTTTCATCAAGAGGCTTTTTAGTTCCTCTTCATTTTCTGCCATAAGGGTGGTGTCATCTGCATATCTGAGGTTATTGATATTTCTCCTGGCAATCTTGAATCAGAGATCATTCTGTCGTTTTTGAGATTGCATCCAAGTACTGCATTTCAGACTCTTTTGTTAACCATGATGGCCACTCCATTTCTTCTGAGGGATTTCTGCCCGCAGTAGTAGATATAATGATCATCTGAGTTAAATTCACCCATTCCAGTCCATTTCAGTTCGCTGATTCCTAGAATTTCGACATTCACTCTTGCCATCTCTTGTTTGACCACTTCCAATTTGCCTTGATTCATGGACCTGACATTCCAGGTTCCTATGCAATATTGCTCTTTATAGCATTGGACCTTGCTTCTATCACCAGTCTCATCCACAGCTGGGTATTCTTTTTGCTTTGGCTCCATCCCTTCATTCTTTCTGGAGTTATTTCTCCACTGATCTCCAGTAGCATATTGGGTACCTACTGACCTGGGGAGTTTCTCTTTCAGTATCCTATCATTTTGCCTTTTCATACTGTTCATGGGGTTCTCAAGGCAAGAATACTGAAGTGGTTTTCCATTCCCTTCTCCAGTGGACCACATTCTGTCAGACCTCTCCACCATGACCAGCCCATCTTGGGTTGCCCCACGCGCATGGCTTAGTTTCATTGAGTTAGACAAGGCTGTGGTCCTAGTGTGATTAGATTGACTAGTTTTCTGTGAGTACGGTTTCAGTGTGTTTGCCCTCTGATGCCCTCTTGCAACACCTACTGTCTTACTTGGGTTCCTCTTACCTTGGGCGTGGGGTATCTCTTCACGGCTGCTCCAGCAAGGTACAGCCATTGCTCCTTACCTTGGACGAGGGGTATCTCCTCACCGCCACCCTTCCTGACCTTCAATGTGGGATAGCTCTTCTAAGCCCTCCTGTGCCTGCGCAGTCACCGTTCCCTGGACATAGGTTGGTCCTCCAGGCCACCGCCCCTGGCCTCAGGCATGGGGTTGCTCCTCCCGGCCGCCGCCCTTGGCCTCGGGTGTTGGGGCGTGGGGTAGCTCCTCCCGCCTGCTGCCCCTGGCCTCGGGCTTTTTGATTATATATATATATAATATGAAGTCCAATGGTCTATTGTTCCATTTAAAACCAATGCTGCCTTATTGATTTTCTGTCTGGATTATCTGTCCATCAGTTTAAGTGGGGAATTAAATTCCCCTACCATCATTGTATTTTTGTCAGTTTCTCTCCTTGTGTCTGTTAGTATTTGCTTGATATATTTAGGTGCCCCTGTACTGGCTGTATATATGTTGGCAAACGTAATATCCTCTTCTTGTATTGATCCCTTTATCATTGCATAATGCTACTCTTTGTCTTTCTTTTTATGAGCAAACAAATTTTCTCCAATTGTTATTCACAAACTAGCAAGTTTATATTGTAATACCTGATTCATAACTAAGTTTTTAAATTAATCTTTATTGGAGTAGAGTTGATTAACAATGTTCTGTTTGTCTTTTGCTGTGCCTTTTATTTTAAAGTCTATTTTGTCTGATATGAATATTACTCTCTCTGCTTTCCTGTCATTTCTATTTGCAGAAAAATGTTTTTCTATCTTCTTACTTAAAGTGTATGTGTGTGTCTTTTTTTTTTCTGGTTTTGTTTTGTTTTGTTTTAATTTTATTTTATTTTTAAACTTTACAATATTGTATTAGTTTTGCCAAATATCGAAATGAATCTGCCACAGGTATACCCGCATTCCCCATCCTGAACCCTCCTCCCTCCTCCCTCCCCTACCCTCCCTCTGGGTCGTCCCAGTGCACCAGCCCCAAGCATCCAGTACCGTGTATCGAACCTGGACTGGCAACTCGTTTCATACATGATATTATACATGTTTCAATGCTATTCTCCCAAATCTCCCCACCCTCTCCCTCTCCCTCAGAGTCCATAAGATTGATCTATACATCGGTGTCTCTTTTGCAGTCTCGTACACAGGGTTATTGTTACCATCTTTCTAAATTCCATATATATGCGTTAGTATACTGTATTGGTGTTTTTCTTTCTGGCTTACTTCACTCTGTATAATAGGTTCCAGTTTCATCCATCTCATTAGAACTGACTCAAATGTATTCTTTTTAATGGCTGAGTAATACTCCATTGTGTATATGTACCACAGCTTTCTTATCCATTCATCTGCTGGTGAAAGAAATCAAAGAGGACACTAACAGATGGAGAAATATACCATGTTCATGGATTGGAAGAATAAATATAGTGAAAATGAGTATACTACCCAAAGCAATTTATAGATTCAATGCAATCCCTATCAAGCTACCAACGGTATTCTTCACAGAGCTAGAACAAATAATTTCACAATTTGTATGGAAATACAAAAAACCTCGAATAGCCAAAGCGATCTTGAGAAAGAAGAATGGAACTGGAGGAATCAACCTACCTGACCTCAGGCTCTATTACAAAGCCACAGTTATCAAGACAGTATGGTACTGGCACAAAGACAGAAATATTGATCAATGGAATAAAATAGAAAGCCCAGAGATAAATCCATGCACCTATGGACACCTTATCTTTGACAAAGAAGGCAAGAATATACAATGGATTAAAGACAATCTCTTTAACAAGTGGTGCTGGGAAAATTGGTCAACCACTTGTAAAAGAATGAAACTAGAACACTTTCTAACACCTTACACAAAAATGTGTGTGTCTTTAGCTCTGAAGTAAGTCTTCTGTGAAAGTGAAAGTGAAGTCGCTCAGTCGTGTCTTACTCTTTGCGACCCCATGGACTGTAGCCTACCAGGCTCCTCCCTCCATGGGATTCTCCAGGCAAGAGTACTGGAGTGGGTTGTCATTTCCTTCTCCAGGAATCTTCCCAACCCAGGGATCGAACCCAGGTCTCCCGCATTGGAGGCAGACGCGTTAACCTCTGAGCCACCAGGGAAGTCTTCTGTAGGCAAAATCTAAAAGGGTATTTTTAATACAATCAGCCACCCTATGTCTTTTAACTGGAGCATTTTGTCCATTAATATTTAAAATAATAAGTGATAGGCAAGTACTTACTGATATTTTCTTAGCTTTTTTTTTTTTTTTTTGTAGTTCTCTATTCGTTTTTTCTTCCTTTTGTTTCTTCCCTTGTAGTTTGATTTTTTTTTCTTATTAGTATGCATATGTCCCTTTCTTTTTAGTTTTTAATGTATTATAGGTTTTTGTGGTGACTATGGGATTCACGTATGTAGATCTATATCTAGTTGTTTACACAGGTACTCATTTAAGTTCAAACACATTCTAAAATATCTATATATTTTACTCTCTTCACACTTTGTGTTCTTAATGTTCAGTTCAGTTCAGTCACTCAATAGCGTCCAACTCTTTGCGACCTCATGGACTGCAGCACACCAGGCTTCCCTGTCCATCATCAACTCCTGGAGCTTGCTCAAACTCCTATCCATCGAGTCAGTGATGCCATTCAATCATCTCATCCTCTGTTGTCCCCCTTCTCCTCCTGCCTTTAATCTTTTCCAGTATCAGGTTCTTTTCCAGTGAGTCACTTCTTCACATCATGTGGCCAAAGTATTGGAGCTTCAGCTTCAGCAACAGTCCTTCCAATGGATACTCAGGATTGATTTCCTTTAGAGTTGACTTGTTTGATATCCTTGCAGTCTAAGGGACTCTCAATGTTATATTTTATGTTCAAATTAACTGCTTAGTTAGTGTACTTACAGTTGCTTTTACACTATTTTGTTTCTTAATCTTTATACTGGCTTATTTAAGTGCTTGGTTCTCAGTCCTTACTATAATTTGCTTTCCTAGTGAGATTTTCCTCTTTCTATAGATTCTTACTTTTTCTCCACTTAGAAAAGACTCTTCAACATTTCTTTGAGGGAAGATTGATTAACTATTTTAGTCTTTGCTATGTGAGAAGCTCTTTACCTCTCCTCCTATTGTTTTTCCTTTTAGGACTTTGGATATATCATGACACTCCCTTCTGGCCTACATTATTTCCATACAGAAATATATTAACAGCTTTGTAACTGACTCTTTTGTTTCTCTCTTGCTGCCTTTACAATCCTGTCTTTAACTTTTGCCATTAAAATTATGACAGATCTTTGTGTGGGCCTGCTTGGGTTCATCTTGTTTGGGACCCTCTGTGCTTCCTGTACCTGGATATATCTTTTTCCTTTCCCAAGTTTTCAACCATGGCTTCCTCAAATACATTTTCAATCCCCTCTTCTCTCTCTTCTCTTTCTGGGACTCCCATTATAGGAATGTTGGTAGGCCAAATGGTATCTTAGAGATCTCTTAAACTGCCTTCACTTGTTTTTCTTCCTGCTATTCTGATTGGGAGGTTTGAATTTTCTATCTTCCAGGGCATTTATGTGTACTGCGTCACTTAGTCTGATAATAATTTCTTCCAATATGTTTTTTATTTCAGCCATTGAGTTCTTCATTTCTGATTGAGTCTTTTCTATATTTTCTAATTCCTTAATAAACTTTTCACTGTGTACCACTCTTCTTTTCCCTAATTCAGATTAATTCAGATAACAGGCTTAGTATCAATGCTTTGAATAATTTATCTCTTAAATTGTTTATTTATGTTTATTTTTTCAGAGGCTTCCTCTTGCTCTTTCCATTGAGAGTAGTTCTGATGTTACCATTTTACTTAACTTTCTCTGCCTCTATGAATTTAAGTGAAACAGTTACCAACTGTGCTCCTGAAGGGGCATTATTACATGGAAGTGTCCTATACAGACCGCATGTACCCAGTCCCATTTGTGGCAGTGCTGGAACTGACAAGGATACAAGTCATTGAGCTGGCATCTATCACCTTGGAGGGGGTAAGGCTGGTGATAGAAGAGCTAAGACTAGAGCTGAGTGTGAGGTGTTGCTTCCCCTCTGCTCAGTGGTCATCAGGACCCTATTAGGGGCACGATCTGATCTCAAGTTGCAGGAGCAGAAGCCCTGATCATCTGGCTTGAGCTGGCACTGTTCCGTTTAAGTGTATTTCTCCACCTTTCTCTGTACCAGGCCCTTTGCCCCAGAGTGAGGGAGTGCTGAAGCAAGTGAGCTTCATGAGGGCTCTTGGCTCACGTCAGCTGCACACAGACGTCCTGGCTGTCTCTAATGCATTACCTATGCAAGCACCTGCAATTGTTTTCCTTGTTCCACTCACAGTTTTGGGTTCAATTCACCTTTGTCCCCCACAGCCAATTACTTCCCCCAGTGTCTGCACCCACTACCTTGTTGTGGAGCCACAACAAAGGCAGGTGGGATCCAAAGGGACTCAGCATGTACGGGGTGGTGGGAGTGGGGAGGAGGAGGCGATAAGCTGTGATGGAGCAGCCACCATGAGAAATCTGACGCTCGGCGTGAGTAAGCACCAGTGATAGCTACTGCCAATTCACCCAGGTTCCACCCCAGGACCATGTTGCCCCTATATCCCCTAGTCCAGTTTTCTCACTGGTCATGACCACCTCAGATCCAGGTTCTGCTGTGATATGGAATGAATGGGGCCAGAGTGTTTGTTCAGCTCAGGCCAAGGCACACAGAGAGGCAGTCATATAAAATGAGCAGCTGCAAGAATAGACTTTCTTTCACCTTGCCTTGGAGGCAAATCAATGTGTACCCATTTCTCATGACCAGGGTCCAGAGTTCACACAACCATCCTGTTAGTCCCAGCAGTTCTCCAGTGAGCTGGGTCCTCCCCTGCTTAGGATCCCAGGACAGGGGCACTCAACCTGTGGCTCTCACTGCTCACTCCCTAGCGAAGGGAGAGTGTCTGCCTTTGACTCCCCCCACTCCACCGCCTTTTTACTGCCACACACACAGGTCTCAACTTGATCACATTTCTTCCTTTCCTATCACATCATGAATGCATGTTTCTTACACCCTTGGTTGTACAGCAGTCCTTCTACTAATTTCCAATTAGTTAGAATTATGCTATGTGCCAATTATTTTTGATGTGTTTGCTGGGGGAGACTTGCTCCGTACCCTCTTATTCTGCAACCTTCGATCTCTCCCTATTTAGTTTCTAACAATTATTTTAAATAATATATTTTGGAGAAATGGATAACAATCAGTGCTTCTCCTAACACTAGAAATATTAAAACACAAATATCCTAAGTACAGTTGGGCCTTTGTATCTGCATATCTATGGATTCAACCACAGGATCAAAACTATTTGAAAAAAAAATTTAATGAAATTCCAAAAAACAAAACTTGAATATATCATTCATCTCTAACTATTTACATAGCACTTACCATATACCTGGGCTTCCCTGGTGGTTCAGACAGTAAAGAATCTGCCTGCAATGGGCAGAGACCAAGGTTCAATCCCTGGGTAGTAAAGATCCCCTGGAGAAGGAAATGGCCACCCACTCCAATATTCTTGCCTGGAGAATTCCATGGAGAGGAGCCTGGAGATTTACAGTCCTTGGCAGCACAAAGAGTCAGACATGACTGAGCAACTAATATTACACTATTCTAAGTACCAAAATAATTGCCTCTTAGTTACTACTTGAAACTGTACACTCAAAATGTCTATTGATTTATGCTCTCTAATGATTTTTATTTATGTATGATTAAAGAAATAGAAATGGAAAAAATCAAAATGGCTGTCTCAGGAGGCCTTACAAATAGCTGTGAAACGAAGAGAAGCGAAAAGCAAAGGAGAAAAGAAAAGATATACCCATCTGAATGCAGAGTTCCAAAGAATAGCAAGGAGAGATAAGAAAGCCTTTCTCGGTGATTAGTGCGAAGAAACAGAGGAAAACAATAGAATGGGAAAGACTAGAAATCTCTTCAAGAAAATGAGACATACCAAGGGAACATTTCATGCAAAGATGGGCTCAATAAAGGACAGAAAGTGTATGGACCTAACAGAAGCAGAAGATATTAAGAAGAGATGGCAAGAATATACAGAAAAACTATACAAAAGATCTTTATGACCCACATAATCACGATGGTATGGTCATTCACCTAGAGCCAGCCATCCTGGAATGCAGTCAAGTGGGCCTTAGGAAGAATCACTACAAACAAAGCTAGTGAAGGTGATGAAATTCCAGTTGAGCTATTTCAAATCCTAAAAGATGATGCTGTGAAAGTGCTGCACTCAGTATGCCAGCAAATCTGGAAAAAAAAAAAAATATTGAGTACTGCACTCAATAAGTCAGCAAATCTGGCCACAGGAAAGAAAAAGGTCAGTTGTCATTCCAATCCCAAAGAAAGGCAATGCCAAAGAATGCTCAAACTACCACACAATTGCACTTATCTCACACACTAGTAAAGTAATGCTCAAAATACTTCAAGTCAGATTTCAACAGTATGTGAACCATAAACTTCCAGATGTTCAAGCTGTATTTAGAAAAGGGAGAGGGACCACAGTTAAAATTGTCAACATCCATTGGATTATTGAAAAACCAAGAGTTTCAGAAAAACATTTACTTCTGCTTTATTGACTATGCCAAAGTCTTTGACTGTGTGGATCACAATAAACTGTGGAAAATTCTTAAAGATACAGGAATACCAGACCACCTGACCTGCCTCCTGAGAAATCTGTATGCAGGTCAGGAAGCAACAGTCAGAACTGGACCTGGAACAACAGACTGGTTCCAAATCAGGAAAGGAGTGTGTCAAGGCTGTATACTGTCACCCTGCTTATTTAACTTATATGCAGAGTACATCATGAGAAACACTGGGCTAGATGAAGCACAAATTGGAATCAAGATTGCCAGGAGATATATTAATAACCTCAGGTATGCAGATGACATCACCCTTAAGGTGGAAAGCAAAGAACTAAAGAGCATCTTTTTTTTTTTTTTATTTTTTTTTATTTTAAAACTTTACAATATTGTGTTGGTTTTGCCAAATATTGAAATGAATCCACCAGAGGTATACATGTGCTCCCCATCCTGAACCCTCCTCCCTCCTCCCTCCCCATGCCATCCCTGTGGGTCGTCCCAATGCACCAGCCCCAAGCATCCAGTATCGTGCATCGAACCTGGACTGGCGACTCATTTCATACATGATAGTATACATGTTTCAATGCCATTTTCCCAAATCTTCCCACCCTCTCCCTCTCCCACAGAGTCCATAAGACTGTTCTATGCATCAGTGTCTCTTTTGCTGTCTCGTATACAGGGTTATTGTTACCATCTTTCTAAATTCCATATATATGTGTTAGTATACTGTATTGGTGTTTTTCTTTCTGGCTTACTTCACTCTGTATAATAGGCTCCAGTTTCATCCATCTCATTAGAATTGATTCAAATGAATTCTTTTTAATGGCTGAGTAATACTCCATTATGTATATGTACCATAGCTTTCTTATCCATTCATCTGCTGATGAACATCTAGGTTGCTTCCATGTCCTGGCTATTATAAACAGTGCTGCGATGAACATTAGGGTACACGTGTCTCTTTCCCTTCTGGTTTCCTCAGTGTGTATGCCCAGCAGTGGGATTGCTGGATCATAAGGCAGTTTTAGTTCCAGGTTTTTAAGGAATCTCCACACTCTTCTCCATAGTGGCTGAACTAGTTTGCATTCCCACCAACAGTGTAAGAGGGTTCCCTTTTCTCCACACCCTCTCCAGCATTTATTGCTTGTAGACTTTTGGATCTCAGCCATTCTGACTGGCGTGAAATGGTACCTCATAGTGGTTTTGATTTGCATTTCTCTGATAATGAGTGATGTTGAGCATCTTTTCATGTGTCTTAATGCAAGTGAAAGAGGAGAGTTAAAATGTTGGCTTAAATCTCAACATTCAGAAAACTAAGAGCATGGCATCTACTCCCATGACTTCATGGAAAGTAGATGGGGAAACAGTGGAAACAGTGACAGACTTTATTTTTTGCCCTCCAAAATCACTACAATGGTGACTGCACCCATGAAGTTAAAAGATGTTTGCTACTTGGAAGAAAAGTTACGACCAACCTAAACAGCATATTCAAAAGCAGAGACATTACTTTGCCAACAAAGGTCCATCTAGTCAAGAGTATGGTTTTTCCAGTAGCCATGTATGGATGTGAGAGTTGGACTATAAAGAAAGCTGAGCGCAGAAGAATTGATGCTTTTGAACTGTGGTGTTGGAGAAGACTCTTGAGAGTCCCTTGGACTGCAAGGAGATCCAACCAGTCAATCTTAAAGGAAATCAGTCCTAAATATTCATTGGAAGGACTGATGTTGTAGCTGAAACTCCAATACTTTGGCCACCTGATGCGAAGAACTGACTCATTTGAATAGACCCTGATGCTGGGAAAGATTGAAGGTGGGAGGAGAAGGGGACGACAGAGGATGAGATGGTTGGAAGGCATCACCGACTCAATGGACATGAGTTTGAGTAAACTCCAGAAGTTGATGATGGACAGGGAGGCCTGGCGTGCTGCAGTCCATGGGGTGGCAAAGAGTAAGACACGACTGAGCAACTGAACTGAATGGAACTGAATTGACTTTACAAGGCAAGAAGTATAATCCAGATGCTAATTTATTATTATTGTTAAAAAAAAAAAATGAGTGGCCCTGAAAAATGAATGAGAGGCCAAAGAATTGATGCTTTTGAACTGTGGTGTTGGAGAAGACTCTTTAGAGTCCCTTGGACTGAAAGGAGATACAACCAGTCAATCCTAAAGGAAATCAGTCCTGAATATTCATTGGAAGGACTGATGTTGAAGCTGAACTTCCAATACTTTGGCCGCCTAATGTGAAGAACTGCCTCTTTGGTAAAGACCCTGATGCTTGGAAAGATTGAAGGCAGGTGTAGAAGGGGACGTCAGAGGATGAGATGGTTGGATGGCATGATGGACTCAATGGACATGAGTTAGAGTAAACTCCGGGAGTTGGCAACAGACAGGGAGGCCTGGTGTGCTACAGTCCATGGGATCACAAAGAGTTGGACATGACTGAGCAACTGAACTGAACTGACTGATGATTAAAGAGGGCTGGAAGTTATTGGTTTGATGAAAATTGTTGCTTTCCTAAAATGGTAAATCAAAAGTTAATTCCTAATTGCCTCTCAGGAAAGACCATTCATTATTCATTGTGAGTATTATCAATGGTTTCTAAAATCTTATACTTCCTAAATTGATTAAGATCATGGAAACTGGAGCCATATTGCTTCAGTTTAAAGCTCTGTGCCTCCACTCAAAAGCTGAGCTGATGTTATTCTACAGTCAAGCAAACTTGGGAAAGTTACATCAGCTCCTCATCAATAAAATGTATATAATAATATAAACAACCATATTAGGTTGCATGAGGACTAGATGAGTTAATAATTACTAATTAAAAATGTCAAGAGCATAAGCTTTGACATATCTTCATAAAGACTTAATTTTTCTTCTGAGTTTTTGATACATAGAATATAATATTACATTAATCCATTGATTTTTATAATATATACAAATAGAAATTGACAGCAAATGAGTACTTGAGATCTTTTGGAGATGATGCAAATAATAGAAATGTTGAAAACTTGATTATCGTGATAGCTGCTCAACTCGGGAAATTTTCTGAAGGAACTGGATTATACATTTAAATAGGTCAGTTATTTCTATTGTATAAAAAGTATATTTCAGGGAAACTATTTAAGTATATATATGAAATTAAGTAAAGAATATATATACACAGAAAAAAGTAAAAAGTAAACACAGAAAAAAGTTTAATTTGCTAATTAAAATCAACATTATAAAACAATATTAAATTGGTTAATTAAATCAATATTAAATTTATACTAAAAGCATCATTTAGGGAAGTTATTTGCCATACATTTTCTGAGTACCTATTACATGCTCAGTATTGGGGGATATCAAGATAAACAATATACCTTTCACTGCCTGAGCTGTTGGTCTAAGGCAGGGGAAGGTAAACTAAAATCATAGAACTAATTCAACCTGTTTTTCTACTAAAGGGCTAAAAATAATTTTATAACTTAACTAGTAGAAAACAACTAAAGAATACTATTTTTGACACATGAAAGTTAGACGAAATATAAATGTTGATAATTCAAGTTCTATTAGACACACTCATCACTTGTACTTTGTCCATTGCTGTTTTTAAGCTGCAATGGTAGAGCTCAATAGCCCAACATCTCTTAAAACATTAATATCTTGTCTTGTAAGGAAAATATCTCTCAACTTCTGCACTAAAATGAAAATACAGTTAAAAATAACTTGCTGCCAATCTTAATGGTTCCAATCTTTGCTATAAAGAAACTTTCTAAAATATATTAGCCTGAGGTTTTGTTGTTCTTTTTTTTTCCCCCAATGCACCAAATACAACTGTTTTACAAGCTGAATATCACAGGGCCTTAACCACTGTGAGGTTTCAGTATTGTAGATTTGAATCTATTTTTGTTACTGAAAAAGGCCTGTAGCTATGAAAACTATACAGAAAATTACCCAAATACTACAATGATTATAATTTATATCTTAGACTGTCACAACAATTTATCTTTAAAATTCTTGATTTTTTAAAAAAACCGATCAGACAGACATTCAAGTTACTATTAAATAACTCTTCCAAGAAAGATAAAGGACAGCTTTTGATGCAAGTAGCCTTACTTTGTAGAACCAGGGATGCATGCAATAAATATGGGGAGGTGTGGGGAGAGAACTGACAATCTTAAAGAAGACACCTATTTGATAAACCTACACAAAGTAATTAATATGTAAACTGAATTCAGTTAGTTAACAAAGGGGCAACAGATTAAATACTACTACTACTACTACTACTACTACTACTACTACTACTACTACAAGTTGCTTCAGTCGTGTCCGACTCTGTGAGACCCCACAGACGGCAGCCCACGAGGCTCTGCTGTCCCTGGTGGGATTCTCCAGGCAAGAACACTGGAGTGGGTTTCCATTTCCTTCTCTAATGCATGAAAGTGAAAAGTCAACATGAAGTCACTCAGTTGTGTCCGACCCTTCGAGACCCCATGGACTGCAGCCTACCAGGCTCCTCTGTCCATGGGATTTTCCAGGCAAGAGTACTGGAGTGGGTTGCCATTGCTTTCTCTGATTAAATACTAGCATAACCATTTACTGATATATTTACCCACAGATATAAAGTGGAAGCCCATACTTAAAATATATGCACTTTAAAATAACATTTTATTTAAAATGCACGAAATTCATACTGACTATCGCTCAGAAAGTAACTTAGTGACATTAATTTACATGCATCCTTCTTCAGGTTCCTTTTTTTTTCAATTCATTTATTCATTTAGAGTCAAAATTTATTTTGTTGCAATATAAAATGCATCTCATCATCAGTATTCCAGAAAACCTCATAGAAAACTGGCAAAGCCATAGCCAGAAAGGCATTTCTGTAGATTTACAATTAAAAGTGTAAGTGAGGGTCACATGTATCGGATTTCATCATTTTGTGTATTTGTTTTCCATTAAACACAAATGCAATTAAAGATTATTCTGATCTTTTTTTATTAATTTCAAACTACCTTGTGATACTCATACAAATTTATGACTTGAAATGCTTTTTTGAATTAGCCCAAGGTACCTGGAACTGTATCTTCATTTTCAGAAAATGTGTTCTTAATTTAAAACAGTATTCATAATTGTGAGTTAAGACTGCTTAACTCTGACAAGGCAATCACAGAATTCTGACCGATCATTATATGCAACTTTAACAGTATTAGCAAAAATAAAATGAAATAAAAAACTGTAGAAAAATTTTGACTTAGATTGCTAAAAATGATTTGTCAAATAACTATAACTGTCCTAATAATAAATGATACCTCAGATTTAACTGTGAGAATATTCCATTTTATAAACACTTCTTTTCCATTCTTTCACAAAGAAAATTTTAATTTGCCATAATACGTCCAAGACCAGTATGTAATGGATATACTGGTGTGAGAGGAGTGTTCCTTTGGAATAATGTAACTTTGTAAGAAATTTTTAAGATGCCTGCTCACATTTCCTGAATACCACTCCTTTTATTTGGAATTCCTCCTCTTTAAAGGATTAAATCCACCAAAAGATTCACCTTACTCACACCTTTGTTTCTATTCATTTATTTTCACTGCAATTTAATATCAGCTACCTTGGCAAAATGACCTCTTAATTAAGAAGAACTAGCAAATAAGTCAGTTTAAAGTCTTGATATTTCAAGTTGGAGAAGGAGCACTTGAGCTGTGATCGTGGAAGAGATAAGGGCCATAAAGAACCATGAGGAGGGTTCCCAGAAACAAGACCAGAACAAGAAAGGCACTGCAGTCAGTCAAGAAAACAGACCACCTCTCATACGAAAGTTTGATTGAGGCAATGGTTTTAATAGTAGTAACTGTTCTCCGTTGCATGTCAACTGTAAACAATATTCCTTAAAAGAGACTGTGCATCTTGGAGGCAATGGATTAGGTATGTTGTGGATATGAATGGTGATAGAAGCAAAGTCTGATGCTGTAAAGAGCAATATTGCATAGGAACCTGGAAGGTTAGGTCCATGAATCACAGCAATTGGAAGTGGTCAAACAGGAGATGGCAAGAGTGAACATCCACATTTTAGGAATCAGTGAACTTAAAATGGACTGGAATGGGTGAATTTAACTCCAATGACCATTTTATCTACTACTGTGGGCAAGAATGGAGAAAGCCATCAGTTAAGAAATGGAGTAGCCATCATAGTCAACAAAATAGTCTGAAATGGAGTACTTGGAAACACTCTCAAAAATGACAGAATGATCTCCAAGGCAAACTATTCAATATCACAGTAATTCAAGCCTATGCCCCAACCAGTAACGCTGAAGAAGCTGAAGCTTAATGGTTCTATGAAGACCTACAAGACCTCCTAGAACTAACACCAAAAAAAGATATCCTTTTCATAATAGGGGACTGGAATGCAAAAGCAAGGAGTCAACAAATACCTGGAGTTATTTTTTTGGGCTCCAAAATCACTGCAGATGGTGACTGCAGCCATGAAATGAAAAGACGTTTACTCCTTGGAAGGAAAGTTATGACCAACCTAGATAGCATATTCAAAAGCAGAGACATTACTTTGCCAACAAAGGTTCGTCTAGTCAAGGCTATGGTTTTTCCTGTGGCCATGTATGGATGTGAGAGTTGGACTATAAAGAAAGCTGAGTGCCAAAGAATTGATGCTTTTGAACTGTGGTGTTGGAGAAGACTCTTGAGAGTCCCTTGGACTGCAAGGAGATCCAACCAGTCCATTCTAAAGGAGATCAGTCCTGGGCGTTCTTTAGAAGGAATGATGCTAAAGCTGAAACTCCAGTACTTTGGCCACCTTATGCGAAGGGGTGACTCATTGGAAAAGACTCTGATGCTGGGAGGGATTGGGGCAGGAGGAGAAGGGGACGACAGAGGATGAGATGGCTGGATGGCATCACCAACTCGATGGATGTGAATTTGAGTGAACTCCGAGAGTTGGTGATGGACAGGGAGGCTGGCGTGCTGCAATTCATGGGGTTGCAAAGAGTTGGATATGACTGAGCGACTGAACTGAACTGAACTGAACAGGCATATTTGGCCTTGGAGTACAGAATGAAGTGGGGCAAAGGCTAACAGAGTTTTGCCAAGAGAACACATGGTCATAGCAAACACTCACTTCCAACCACACAAGAGAAGACTCTACACATAGACATCACCAGATGATCAACACCGAAATCAGACTGATTATATTCTTTGCAGCCAAGGATGAAGAAGCTCTATACAGTCAGAAAAAGTAAGATGGGGGCTGACTGTGGCTCAGATCATGAACTCCTTATTGCCAAATTCAGACTGAAACTGGAGAAAGTAGGGAAAGCCACTAGGCCATTCAAGTATGACCTAATCAAATCCTTTATGATTATACATTGGAAATGACAAATAAATTCAAAGGATTAGATCTGATAGAGTACTTGAGGAACTACGGACGGAGGTTCATGACATTTTACAGTAGACAGGGATCAAGACCATCCCCAAGAAAAACAAATGCAAAAAAGCAAAATGGCTGTCTGAGGAGGCCTTACAAATAGCTGTGAAAAGAAGAAAAGTGAAAAGCAAAGGAGAAAAGGAAAGATATACCCATTTGAATGCAGAGTTCCAAAAAATAGCACGGAGAGATAAGAAAGCCTTCGGCGGTGGCTAAAAGTCAAGGAAGGTCCAAGGACCAGAGTGAAGACTTCAGGCAGAACAAACAGAACAAACAGCACTCCTGGCTAAGCCCAATTTGCATAGGGCAGGCCCAGGTGGAGGAAAAAACATATAAAAGGAGGAGCCAAAGCGCTTTCTCTGGGACTCTCTCTCCCGTGTGCATGCACGCGCGCTCTCTCTCTCTCTCTCTTTCTCTCTCTTTCTCCCTCCCCACGCACTCCTCCACTCTCTTCTTTTCGAGTCTTGGATTCTCCTGCTATCTTCTAAAATAAAATAGAGCTGTAACACTGAAAAAAAAAAAAAAAGAAAGAAAGAAAGCCTTCCTCAGTGATCAATGCAAAGAAATAGAGGAGAACAATAGAAAGGGAAAGACTAGAGATCTCTTCAAGAAAATGAGAGATATCAAGGGAACATTTCATGCAAAGATGGACACTATAAATATAGGACAGAAAGGGTATGGACCCAACAGAAGCAGAAGATATTAAGAAGAGGTGGCAAGAAAACAGAGAAGAACTATACAAAAAAGATCTTCATGACCCACATAATCACGATGGTATGATCACTCACCTAGAGCCAGTGATCCTGGAATGCAAAGTCGAGTGGGCCTTAGGAACCATCACTACGAACAAAACTAGTGGACGTGATGGAAATTCAGTTCAACCATTTCAAATCCTAAAAGATGATGCTTTGGAAGTGCTGCAGTCAAAGTGCCAGCAAATCTGGAAAACTCAGCAGTGGCCACAGGACTGGAAAAGTTCATTTTTCATTCTAATCCCAAAGAAAGGCAATGCCAAAGAACGCTCAAATTGCCACACAATTGCAATCATCTCACACTAGCAAAGTAATACTCAAAATTCTCTAAGCCAGGCTTCAACAGTACATGAACTGTGAACTTCCAGATGTTCAAGTTGGATTTAGAAAAGGCAGAAGAACCACAGATTAAATTGTCAACATCCATTGGATTATTGAAAAAGCAAGAGAGTTCCATAAAATCATCTACATCTGCTTTATTGACTATGCCAAAGCCTTTTACTGTGTGAATCACAACAGACTGTGGAAAATTCTTAAAGATATGGGAATACCAGACCACCTGACCTGTCTCCTGAGAAATCTGTATGCACGTCAGGAAGCAACAGTTAGAACCGGATATAGAACAACAGACTGGTTCCAAATAGGGAAAGGAGGACATCAAGGCTGTATATTGTCACCCTGCTTATTTAACTTGTATGCAGAGTATACCATGAGAAACGCTGGGCTGGAAGAAGCACAAGCTGGAATCAAGATTGCCGGGAGAAATATCAATAACCTCAGATATGCAGATGACACCACCCTTATGGCAGAAAGTGAAGAGGAACTCAAAAGCCTCTTGAGGCAAGTGAAAGAGGAGAGTGAAAATGTTGGGTTAAATCTCAACATTCAGAAAACTAAGATCATGGCACTTGGTCCCATCACTTTATGGCAAATAGATGGGGAAATAGTGGAAACAGTGACAGACTTTATTTTTGGGGAGTCCAAAATCACTGCAGATGGTGACTGCAGCCATTAAATTAAAAGATGCTTGCTCCTTGGAAGAAAAGTTATGACCAATCTAGACAGCATATTAGAAAGCAGAGACATTACTTTGCCAGGAAAGATCCGTCTAGTCAAAGCTGTGGTTTTCCAGTAGCCATGTATGGATATGAGAGTTGGACTATAAAGAAAGCTGAGTACAGAAGAATTGATGCTTTTGAACTGTGATGCTGTAGAAGACTCAAGAGAGTCCCTTGCACTGAAAGGAGATCCAACCATTCCATCCTAAAAGAAATCAGTCTGCATATTCATTGGAAGGAATGATGCTGAAGCTGAAACTTCAATATTTTGGCCACCTGATGCAATGAACTGACTCACTGGAAAAGATCCTGATGCTGGGAAAGATTGAAGGTGGGAGGAGAAGGGGATGACAGAGGATGAGTTGATTGGATGGCAGCATCAACTCAATGGACATGAGTTTAAGTAAACTCCGGGAGTTGGTGATGGACAGGGAGGCCTGGTGTCCTGCAGTCCATGGAGTTTCAAAGAGTCAGACACAAGTGAGCTACTGAACTGAACTGAATTTCAAAACATTATAATGAGGTAGTTATTATTACTGTTCCCATTATAAAGCAATAAAATGAAGGCCCAGAAATATCAGAAATTTCCCCAGATGGTCACATCATGTAATGAATAGATCTAGGATTCTAACTTTGGTAGCCTTGCATGGTTTAATTGCTAAGTCGTGTCCAATTCTCTGCGACTGCATGGACTGTAGCCCACCAGGCTCCTCTGTCCATGGGATTTCCCAGGCAAGAATACTAGAGTGGGTTGCCATTTCCATCTCCAGGGATCTTCCCAGCCAAGGGATCCAATTAATGTCTCAGGCATTGGCAGGTGGGATTTTTACCACTGAGTCACCAGGGAAGCTCAATATTGTTTTTGTTAATAAATATAAAATGTGTGGTATATATATGCTAATACTATTGGGGTTAAATACTTATCATAAAAGTCAAAAAAGGAGATGGTATTAAAGTTTCACTGACTCTGAATGATTCCAGTAATCATTCACGATGGTGCAAAAGTAACTGTGGTTTTTGCATTGCTGAAATTTGCTGTTTGATATTGGAATACATTCTAAATAAATGTGGTTAGGTTATATATCATTTTAACGTGCATTTCTTGCTTTATCTTTTTTGCTAATGACTTATTGCTGTTTGTTTTATATTTATTTTAGAGTAAGGAAGTTATGTTAGACAGAAAGCAAATTTGACTAGTTTTCTTATTCAAGTTCAAAATATACAGTAAAGCAGCACAGAAAACTCACAACATCAACAACACATTTTGCCCAGGAACTGCTAAGCAACATACAGTGCAGAGGTGACTCAAGAAGCTTTGCCAAGGAGATGAGAACCTTAAAGTTGAGGAGTGCAGTGGTCAGCCATTGGAAGGTGACAGCGATGAATTGAGAGCAATCATCTAAGTTCATCCTCTTACAACAGCACGAGAAGCTGCCAAAGAACTCAACATTGACAACTGTACAGAAAGGTGAAAAAGCTCAGTAGGTGGGTGCCTCATGAGCTGACTGAAAATTATCGTTTCAAAGTGTCATCGTCTCTTATTCTATGCAACAACAATGAACCATTTTTCCATTGGATTATGACGTGACAAAAAGTGGATTTTATAAACCAGCAGTGATGGGTGCAGTGGGTGGGCTGAGAAGAAGCTCCAAAGCTGTTCCCAGAGCCAAACTTGCACCCAGAAAAGGGTCACAGTCACTGTTTGGTGGCCTGCTGCCCATCGGATCCATTATAGCTTTCTGAATCCTCATGAGACCATTATGTCTGAGAAGAATGCTCAGCAAATCAATCGATGAGATGCACCAAAAAACCTGCAATGCCTGCAGCTAGCACTAAGGAAGAGAAAGGGCCCAATTCTTCTCCATGACAACGCCCGACCGCACGTCACACAACCAACGCTTCAAAAGTCGAACAAACTGGGCTACGAAGTTTTGCCTTATCCGTCATATTCACCTGACTTCTCAGCAACTGACTACCACTTCTTCGAATATTTGAAGAACTTTTTGCAGGGAAAATAATTCCACAACCAGCAGGAGGCAGAAAATGCTTTCCAAGAGTTCGTCAAATCCCGAGGCATGGATTTTTACGGTACAGGAATAAACACATTTCTCATTGGCAAAATTGTGTTGATTATAATGATTTCCATTTTGATTAATAAAGATGTGTTTGAGCCTATTTATAATGATTTAAAATTCACAATCTGAAACTGCAATTACTTTTGCACCAAAATATAGAAATTTCAAAACTCCAAGCTAATGAAAATAAACAAAAACACCCTCCTTTAAATCTACGCTCAAGAAATTAAAAAAAAAAAATTCTATGCCTTGCAAGGCACTACTTGATCAGAATATACCCTGAATTTATAGTAATTAATGTCAATACAACAGAGAAGAATGAAATCTAATACAACGTAAAGTATACTACAATAGATCAAGGAAATTATTTGTGGAAATACTATCATCTATATAGCTAATTCATTGCACATTTAACAAATATGTAATGATTGTTCAATTCAAATAAAAACTAGTAAATATCCTTTAAATTTAACAAAATAAAAAAGAAAGATAATACAATTTTATGTACATCTTAGAAAAAAACAATTAAAAAATAAAAATGAATATAAATTAAGAGGAAGAAAGACTACAAATTTTTTCATGGTCCTTCATGAACAGTGGCTATTAAAGGAAATAAAAATGCTTGTGTTGATATCTCACCAAAAATAAAAAAACTGTGGAAGCATATTAACCATCATAGACCAATCTATGGCTTTCTCAAAACCAGTGTTAACCTAGTCGTAAATACAAAGCCTGAAGGGAAAATTTAGGCAACTGAAGACAAGCAGCAGCTATCGACTCTCTAAGAATTGAAACTTTAAGAGTTAAAGCAAACAACATTTTGAAAGGCATCTAAAATTTGAAAATCCAAAACATCACTTTTCCTGGAATCAGAACAGGAGAGAATTGAGTTTGCACAGGACAAAGGGATCCCATTTTTGGAATCCTGTGGTCTAGCCCTAAGAATATTTAGTAGGAAGTGGGGAAAGAAAGATAAAGATTGGGAAAAGAATAGCAGCGAGAAAGAAAATGGAGAGAAAAACCACAAGGGAGGAGGGATAGAATAAGTATTCTGTAAGCAGAGTGGTGTTCATTTAGTTAGAGGGAAGGCAGAAATTAAAGCCACCAGATGAAAATCTGAAGGACTGATTTCTCACTTTCATAACTTGTTTAGGAAATGAAGATTAGCATTGAGAGTAGCATGGCTAATTACACTGGTAATAAAAATCTTATATTTCATGTTTGTAAATTAGAAAATGAAACCTCTTAATTAGATCAGAAAAAGTCTGTAAAGTACAAAATCATTTGTAAAAAAATGCTCTTCTCATTGATTTAGGGAAACTTTGACTAGGTAACGTCATTGACACTGTGATTTATCAGCTTCAGTATTGTTCACAGCATTTCCCACAACATTCGCATCAGTTCTCAGAATTTTATTCATTCCTGTACGTCTGGATAAATGTATACATATGGGCCAATTAGGTTGCCTGTCAAGTCAAAATTGCAATTAACCTTTCATTAAATTTATAGCAATCTTTTACTTAGAGAGTGATCAAGTCAGATAGATCAAAGTAGACATACGGCTTCTGTGATCCAGATTGACAAAGAGCAATCTGTCAGTTGAAGAATGTTTCATTGATCAGCCAAGTCAGAATTCCCTATGATAGCTGTGCAAGGTGCATACCAGTCATGTCTAACTGTTGCAACCTTGTGGACTGTAGCCCGCCAGGCTCCTCTGTCCACGGAGTTTTCCAGACAAGAATACCAGAGTGGGTTGCCATTTGCTTCTCCAGGGGACCGTCCTGACCCAGGGATTGAACCCATGTCTACTTCATTGTCAAGCGGGCTCTTAAACTCTGAGTCACAGGGAAGCCCCCATGATAGCTGAAAAGATGTTCAAACTCCTAGGTCCCAGGCTGGAATTTTTGAATAATAATTCAAACAAATAATTCAAATTCAATAATAATAATAAAATTAGAGGGTTTAGGAAGTTGTTTAGTACAGCTTTACAGTTGTGGTTTCATTGAATCATTAAAAAACACTTAAGAAATACGAAGCACTATTCTAAAACCCTCATTTTACAGATGACCTTGTTAAACAGCTACACAGTTACAGAGCCTGGGTTCAACTCAAATCTAACTACAACCATCAGAGTCCAACCATTAAACCATCACCTTATTCTGCCCCTTCCCTAATTTGGGTATAGACACAGGACCATGTGTTTTGACAAGATAAACATGCTATGATAGATGCGTACTGTGTATGAGTTGGAAGACAATCACAAAAGTTATTCTTTGCCTTTTATCTCTCTCTCCTGATGTTGATATGTTGAAAATGCAGCCAAGGACAGATGGAGAAAGGTAAAAAGAGTATCTTTATTGTGTTCTGCCATGAATCAATCATGTAATATGCATAAAAAAAAAGCAATGAGAACTCATACCTCAAAGAGGAAATTACCTGTTAAAAAGGAATATAGTTTTCCTATAAAATAGTGATGTGATCCCTATTAAACACAGATAATTACAGAGACTGTAATATTTGTATCTAAAATGTCCACAATTTGAGATACCATGGCATCATGATGCTAATACAGTTTCTATCTTTACATACTGCTGCTGCTGCTAAGTCGCTTCAGTTGTGTCCGACTCTGTGCGACCCCATAGACAGCAGTCCACCAAGCTCCCCCGTCCCTGGGATTCTCCAGGCAAGAATACTGGAGTGGGGTGTCATTGCCTTCTCCAATCTTTACATACTAGTTTACCTAAACTTGGCAAAAAGGTGCGTTTTCTATTCTAAGGTAGAGAAGCCTACGGAAAATGTTACCAAATAATGACCACACGTAAACTTGCTTAAATGGTAATCCTCAGCTAAAGAGCTCCAGTGCCTACAGATTTTGTCCAAAACATATAAGCAATGGCAGATAAGCAAATTCCGCCTCTCTGAATATAAGGACATGTGGGTCCATTATCAAAGATTCCTTGCAACCTAGGACACATGAAAAAGATAATTCAGAATAATAGAAGATGAAGAAAAAAGAACAAGCATGTGCTGAGCAAATAAGTCAACATTTATGAGTAATCACTGTATTGTATGCTTACATATTTCATAATAAGAAATAAAAACAGCCAGAGTTTATTAAGTTCTTTCTATGTACCAGACATTGTAGTAAACATCTTACAAACACCGAGGCATTTTCTTCTCACAACACTTTTGTGAGACATGCATAAGGACTCACAATTTACAGTAGAGTAAATAAGAAATTTTGCTAGGTTAAGTAATTTGCCCAAAGCCATGCAGCATTAAACTGCCATAGTTAGGATGCAAACCCAGCTTTATGGACTCAAAAGCTTCAAGGTAGAAATGCCTTATTTGAACCTGGGTTGTGTTTTAGATTATGGGATTGCACCAGATTCTAGATAAACCTCCAGGTACAAATGATACACTGGTGAAATTCACCTGTAAATGCCATTTCCATCAACTTCTAGGACTTTCAATCAACAGATTAGCAAGATCCTGCCTTCTCACCCAACACTGTCATCTGCCTTCAGACACCTATAGGCTACTAGCTCTAGGATATTTCTTAGCTATCTATATTAACTCATCTTAAGAAGCCCACTGCAAGTATTATGATAAGCCCTTTACCTGGGACCTTCATGCTTCTTTTTAATCTCTAGGAAATGCACCAGCTACCTGGGCACAATCTTTTCTCTGGGAATGTCTTCCTTAGTCTTTGGAAGAATTCAAGTAGGAAAGAAAACTCAGAAATTTGATTCAAACCCTCTCCTGTAATAACTGTATAATTAAATAATTAATTATAGTTAAAAATGAACTCCTTTTTTTCCAAATATATTTCTAGGAGAAAATAAAAGATTAGATGACTCAACTCAGGTTAAAGTTATCTTTCAAAAATAAAATTCAAATTATTCAGCTATAGAGTGGTTGGACTTTTCAAAGAAAATACAAAGCATTCGAACTCTTATTTATTTTCATTGGGAAAAAAAAATTAGACAAGGAAGGGCTGTGACCAAAGTTAATCAAAGAAGAGCTGAATACTTTAGCTTTGTGTCCCCCAAAAGATGCTGGACTGTCCTAAATTATTGTTTTGAGCAGAGTAAAGGGAAAACCTATTTTAATGATTTGATTGTGTTTTATACTATTTTAACCTATGTTTGCAGTTTTCCATTTTAGAGGTTGAAGTGAAAGTGTTAATTGCTCAGTTGTGTCCAACTCTTTGAGACCTTATGGACTGTAGTCCACCAGGCTCCTCTGTCCATGGAATTCTCCAGGCAAGAATACTGGAGTGGGTAGCCTTTCCCTTCTCCACAGGATCTTCCCGACCCAGGGATAGAACCCATGTCTCCTGCTGCAGGCAGATTCTAGCCACCAGGCAATCAGCTCGTTAGGATAGGTTTTCCCTTCATTGTCTGCCCAAAGCAATCACTTGTGAAAATGAGAGTGCACTAAATAAAGATCTGTGACATCTAATGAATTCAAACAGAATCTCATCCTAGACCCCATATAAAGTCCTTTAGATCTCAGGGCAAGCACACTTTCTTACAGAGTCCTTCTCTGACCTTCTTGACTATGTCAAATTCCACTTTTGAGAGCTCATCTCTTTTGTAACATCAGGCAAAATTAAAAGTTGGTATTTATTTATGTAATTATTTGATCAGTGTCTGTTTCTCCCACTAAACTGTAGACTCCTTGAAAACCAGCAGATGCCCAGAAGTCCAGAGTACCTGCCACAGAAAGTCAAAGTCACTCAGTCATGTCCGACTCTTTGTGACCCCATGGATTACACAGTCCATGGAATTCTCCAGACCAGAATACTGGAGTGGTAGCCTTTCCCTTCTCCAGGGGATCTTCCCAACCCAGGGATCGAACCCAGACCTCCCGCATTGCAGGCAGATTCTTTACCAACTGAATCACAAGAGAAGTTCTTGAATACTGCAGTGAGTAGCCTATCCCTTCTCCAGCAGATCCTCCTGACCCAGGAATCGAACTGGGGTCTCCTGCATTGCAGGCAGATTCTTTACCAACTGAGCTGGCAAGGAAGCCAAAAGAGGAGGCACTCAATGCATGCAGTTAAATGAATGAGAGAATGCAGTAACTCGATAGAAAGATCTTGATGGAAAGTTCAACATAGGTGTTATTGTTATATATTTTTTTTTAATTTTTACTGTTCAATTAGCAACTCAGTCACCAAATTATTTAAACCTAGGTCACAGACACATTCTTTCCCACACAAAACGTACTGTGATAACATTTCAATTGAATGTGGGAATTGGTTCTTAAATTAATCTATTTCATCATTATCATACCTGCAGGATTCAAATTTAATATTTGGCAGCTTGGTTCACTGATTTTCAAAAAATTCATCTTATACTGTGGTCTCTCAGTTGTAGAAAGTCACTACCTTATTAAATAGCTCAACAGGAAGCAACTAAGTATCCTATGACAAGTACAAAAGCATAAATTAAACCACTGAAGATATTCAGATGTCTGCTTTCTTGAGAAACTTAAAACTAACAATGAAAAATAAGAGCCACTACCATCAACTAATTGCTTATTATACATCTAAAGGGCCAAAGTTAAGACAGAAGCTCATCTTTTCCCCACAATAACTTTTTAAAACAGATATCACCCTCCTTTAACAGTTTTTGAAGAAGAAATCAAAGACCAAAGAGCTGAAATATCTAAATTTTGGGGTCTACATGAAGGAAAGAATGAATGAATGGGATCAGAACGCCAACAGTTTTTGCCTGAATGAGGGGCAACATCAAGGAACAGCTAAAAGATACAATTTCATTCTTGGAAGCTTTCTGAAGCTAAATATTACTGTGACACTAATAATTATAGCTAACATCAATCTAGCACATATTATATTCTAAGCACTTTATATACTTGATCTCTCACTTAAGCTTATAAGAAAAATATGATCTAGGCACTATTACATAAATGTTTATCCTCGATTTATCAACAAAGAAATTGAGACTCAGAGGTTGAGTAACCTGCCCAACTAATAAACATGCGTTAAATGACTCAGCCGAGATTCAGACTCAGTTCTAAAGTCATGACTTGAGCTCTGAGCTTCCACACTAAGTATTTCTGTAAGTGGTTCCAACTTCCGCAGTTACAAATTTGGGCTCACCACAGCCAAGTATAGTGGACCGTATGTACGTGGATCGATAGTGGCACAGGTTTGTTTTTCTGGAGGATATAAAGAGGGCACAGCTAACGAGGTGAGAACGAATGGTAGGTCCACTTTCCTCACCTCCTTACTGTCTAATTAGACCAACGGAATAACAACTAAAGAACGTGTGAGGCAAAATACTAAACTTGTCAAAAACAGGACAACTAGGGCACATCAGGCTGAACTTTTACAGGTCGGAGGATGTACCTGTTAATATGCCTCTTACATTAATAGTACAGCTGTGAGGAGCTTCAGCAAGGAACACAGGAGTTAAGTGCTTGAGAATGATAATGTAATTGAGTAGAATATATATTTCTCTTCAATTACTTATCTTAGAATAGATAAGTTCTGTGGGTACTCGGGGAGTTCTATGGGACAGTCTTACATCTTTTAATGAGATTGAATGAACTGTTTATTTTAGAAAACACTTGGTTCTTTACAAAGAACCCTGTCCCAATAATCTACCCAAGGTTTTAACTAACACAGGTTGTGTGGTATTGAGAAAAAAAGCACTGAAAACGAGTATTCATCCTAGTTCTAGCATTATGAGCTAGACCCGGGTAAGACTTCACCTCTCTGGTCCTCAATTTCTTTCTCAATAATATGAGGGAACAGGGCAAGTTAAAATTATAAGAATGTTTCTGGAGAAAATCCATAATTATTCAATGTTCTTCTGGAAAATTAACAGCAGAGGTTAAATAAATAACTGAAAGCATAAAAAGAGTAAAGAGACTTAATATATACACTATTTTTTTCTTCCTTGTAGTGCATTAATTAATGCACTTACAGACAAAAGTATCTAGTCAAAGATGCAGATAAGGTATTAATATATGGATCCATTGTAGAAGCCACAAGTAAGACCAAGACCTGGCCTCAGAAATTTTACACACCACTCTTAATTTACCAGGTACATTCGACATTAGTTGGGAGAAGTCGTTAGTCTAATGAACAAGAGCACTCATCTTTATCATATGACATGGATTTAAATCCTAGTTTCACAGCTTCCCCAGTGATGTGGTGAACTTCTGAGCCACAGAAGTTCAGAAGAGACTAAATAATTTCCCATGAGTGCATAATTAGGAAGCAATGAAACTGGAATGGAAATTTTCTCTACTAGATTTTATTATTTATTTTTTTTTTTTAATTTTTTTAAATTTTATTTTATTTTTAAACTTTACAATATTGTATTGGTTTTGCCAAATATTGAAATGAATCTGCCACAGGTATACATGTGTTCCCCATCCTGAACCCTCCTCCCTCCTCCCTCCCCATACCCTCCCTCTGGGTCGTCCCAGTGCACCAGCCCCAAGCATCCAGTATCGTGCATCGAACCTGGACTGGTGACTCATTTCATACATGATATTATACATGTTTCAATGCCACTCTCCCAAATCATCCCACCCTCTCCCTCTCCCACAGAGTCCATAAGACTGTTCTATGCATCAGTGTCTCTTTTGCTGTCTCGTATACAGGGTTATTGTTACCATCTTTCTAAATTCCATATATATGCGTTAGTATACTGTATTGGTGTTTTTCTTTCTGGCTTACTTCACTCTGTATAATAGGCTCCAGTTTCATCCACCTCATTAGAACTGATTCAAATGTATTCTTTTTAATGGCTGAGTAATATTCCATTGTGTATATGTACCACTGCTTTCTTATCCATTCATCTGCTGATGGGCATCTAGGTTGCTTCCATGTCCTGGCTATTATAAACAGTGCTGCAATGAACATTAGGGTACACGTGTCTCTTTCCCTTCTGGTTTCCTCAGTGTGTATGCCCAGCAGTGGGATTGCTGGATCATAAGACAGTTCTTATTTCCAGTTTTTTAAGGAATCTCCACACTGTTCTCCATAGTGGCTGTACTAGTTTGCATTCCCACCAACAGTGTAAGAGGGTTCCCTTTTCTCCACACCCTCTCCAGCATTTATTGTTTGTGGACTTTTGGATCGCAGCCATTCTGACTGGCGTGAAATGGTACCTCATAGTGGTTTTGATTTGCATTTCTCTGATAATGAGTGACATTGAGCATCTTTTCATGTGTTTGTTAGCCATCTGTATGTCTTCTTTGGAGAAATGTCTATTTAGTTCTTTGGCCCATTTTTTGATTGGGTCATTTATTTTTCTGGAGTTGAGCTGTAGGAGTTGCTTATATATTTTTGAGATTAGTTGTTTGTCAGTTGCTTCATTTGCTATTATTTTCTCCCATTTTGAAGGCTGTCTTTTCACCTTGTTAATAGTTTCCTTTGTTGTGCAGAAGTTTTTAAGTTTAATTAGGTCCCATTTGTTTATTTGTCTCTATTAGATTTTAAAGCCCAAGTGTACGTTCCCCAAGACTGTTTCCCCAAGCTGTAGCTCTCTTACTTATACACTTTAGAAGATATTTTATCTCCTTAGCTTTAATATTTTTGTCCTGCTAATAACTAGACAATAAGTTGCTCAAATACCTTCTGTTTTAAATTCATATTTCCATTGGGTTTAGAAAAGTAAGGTGTATGGAAATGGGGAAATGAGCCCTTATTTCACTAAAGAAAAAAGGTATTTTTGACTGGGTTTATACCTTAGCTCTGGCATTTATTAGCTATGGGATCTTGGGCATATTATTTGACTTTTCAAAAACAAATTTTTTCTTCATTTGTAAATGGGAATAACAATATTTGTTGTTTTTTACTTGTTAAATCACTTCCAACCTTTGCAATCCTATGGACTGAGCCTCCCATGCTCTACTCTCCATGGGATTTCCCAGGGAAGAATACTGGAGTGGGTTGTCATTTCCTTCTCCAGGGCATCTTCCCAATCCAGGTATTGAATCTGCCTCTCCTGCTTGGCAGGAAGACTGTTTACCAATGAGCCACCTGGGAAGCCTTATAATAATAAAACCTACCTCATGAAGATTAAATACATAGGTTAAATAAGTTATGTGCTTGTACATATTAAGTGCTCAATGAATGAATGCCCGTTTAAATATATCATTAGTACCTCCTTTTAGTCTTCTTTGTACCTTTGATTTTCCTCATCCATCAAGTGAGCTGCTGCTGCTAAGTCATGTCAGTCGTGTCCAACTCTGTGCAACCCCATAGATGGCAGCCCACCAGGCTCCCCCGTCCCTGGGATTCTCCAGGCAAGAACAGTGGAGTGGGTTGCCATTTCCTTCTCCAATGCATGAAAGTGAAAAGCGAAAGTGAAGTCGCTCAGTGTGCCATCAAGTGAGCAGTCTATCTCAAAGGACTGCTATGAGGATTCAATGACAAAATGCTTGTATACTCCTTAGAAGTTAAGTAAGGTCAAATAATGTATTACTTTTTTTTTTATTTTATTTTTAAACTTTACATAATTGTATTAGTTTTGCCAAATATCAAAATGAATCCATCACAGGTATACATGTGCTTCCTGAACCCTCCTCCCCCCTCCCTCCCCATAGCATCCCTCTGGGTCGTCCCAGTGCACTAGCCCCAAGCATCCAGTATCGTGCATTGAACCTGGACTGGCATCTCATTTCATACATGATATTTTACATGTTTCAATGCCATTCTCCCAAATCTTCCCACCCTCTCCCTCTCCCACAGAGTCCATAAGACTGTTCCATACATCAGTGTCTCTTTTACTGTCTCGAACATTAGTGTGATATTAATACCCACTTTCAAGATCACAAAGCACTGACCACATTTAACAGCTTTTAGTCCTTCATCTATGTCCCATATCATCTGGGTCTGGTTCTCTAAGGTTCTGGTCTACAAGCCAATACTATCCTTTGTGCCAAAACCAGTACTGCTCACTTCCTCCAACAGGGAACCTATGCAAACTGTGACCACAGCCTTCCTCCAAAGAGGCAACTGAGTGCATTGTGAAGACACGACTGTCGAAGGCAATCATGAGCCAGGGGACCTTTCTGTATACCACAGATACCACTTCGCTGTGACCTCTTATGCAAGTAACACACAGGTTTTGACTTACTACAGCAGGTGTCCAACAATCATTTTGATCTCACCACTATTTTATAATTCCTTCTAACTGAAAAAAAAAAGACAGGAAACATCAGTATAATCTATCATCTTGCTAGGTAAAACAAGAACAATCCCTATGAGGATTATTGTTTATCTCTGAAAAATATACTACAGACATAAATCCAAATCTGATTCAAAGATACTCTTTATGGATTCACAGTCTTTCAATTTACAATGGATATATTAATAGATGTGTTTCTTTGAAGAGTCATTTATATTAGAATCTGCAATGCTGACAGTATAGAAAAAAAACTTATGGAATGCAGAAATTTTCATAGAGCTAAAATGCAACTAAAATACTACTATCAACTCTATTAACATATGTCTTTCAGTTAATCTCAGCTGACAATTATGAACCATGTGCTCCTCACAGGACAGCAAATAGTTTTGCTAAAATGACTTTTGTTCTGTGTGTGATGATTACCACACTCTAAGGAAACAGGTCCAGGATTTACACATCTTTATTGGAAGTGAAATGACATGTCCCCCAAACTTTCTCCCCTTCATTTTTGGAGTAAACCAAAATTGAAAAGTTTTCTTATAAAGCAATTAAAATCAGTAGGATGTGAACTATAGGCTTAAAACAGCATTGAACACACAATGTTTACACTGTAGTCTTCTTTATTTATATTTATGATACTAATCTCTCTCTTAGGACCAAGCATAGTAGTTTTGGTTGAACAATAATATACTCTTTTGTCAAGTAAATGAGCCTAGCCTTTCAAATGTTTCACAGTAATTCCAACAGCTGTGAAGCAGTAATACTATTATTATTTTTAACAATCTTCCAAACTGCTTACATGTCTGCCCATAAATAATGATACAAACTATCAGGCAGAGAAAGGAAACAATACTTACAAAGATCAATTTTAATACGATAGAATATTTTTTAAAATTACTTCAAGCAAATAAACTTCAAAGTCTCTTTTCTCTCATTCTCCCTACCCTTTATTTCTTGTTCTAATTTTCTAGGCCTTAGTTATAATGTCTGTACCAAATTAGAACTCGGTAAATACATTTTGTGATGAGTTTGTGAATGACAGTTTTTCTTATAAATCTGCTGGGTCTTATATGGTGTTTGCTATGCAATCTAGATTTGTGATTTGTGCCAGTCACTATCCAACGACTGCATAGTATGATGCGTAAGCTCTGTGAGAGAACAGGATTTTCTGTTTTTTTGATTGTTGTATCCCCATGCCTAGACCAATTTCTTGTATATATTAGGTGCTAAATAAATATATGTTGAATAAATGTTGAATGATCATATAATTTAAATTTTTTTCATACTAAAAGTAATAAAATTCATTATTGTTAAGTCGTATTATTCAAGAATAAACTGTTACAACTTAATTACATATTAACTTAGATGTAAAGAATGTAGAAACACGGGGCAGTGCTCTGTGTGTTTTATATACATATACATGCCATGTGTCAGACACTGTAATGGATGCAGAGGGATTCCCCTCACACATCTGTCTAGTGTACCTCAACCTAGCCTCTGTCACGATGTACTGTAGTGAGTTTTATCATTCCGTGTTCATATCATGCTCTTTCATCTTCTATGCCTTATCACATGACATGCCATCTGTCCTTCAGATCCATCATGCCATCACCCAGCCATATGGGACAAAGTCCTGCCCAAATGTTCCTCCTCTCTGAACTATCCTTTCCTCAATACTTACTCATCACCAGTCCCACGGGGCTTCCTCTCCAAATATCCTGAGCCACTGTCACACGGTGCTACCATGTCTAGGTCTGTTTCTGCCCTCTCCGTTCCCTAAGAAGCTGTTTCTTAATCATTTTTTAATCTCAAGTGCCTAACACAGTTCTTAGTACAGATCAAGTTCTAAATTGCTGAAGACTAAAAGAATGACAACATAGCCACCTATTTTCTCATAATCTGAGAGAGGATAGAAAGCACCATATTGTACATATGTATTAATTTTGTTCACAATGAAGAAAATGAACTATGATTTATTCATCAACCCAAAACAACAATCCAGAAATTTCAAGATCAGAAAGCCATAAGCAATGGTTGGATGTGCAATCTAAACGATGCCAATTCGAGTCAGGATTTTAGTAAACTTGGTGTGTATATGTCCCTGACATGATTAAATGATGTGTTTAGATAATAAATTCACTAAGTAGGAACAATGGCAACATTTTCCATTATAGCATTTATATATATGTATAATATACAATAATAATATATAACATATGTGTGCATATATATATATATGTATATATATATGTGTGTATATATATATATATATTCAGGAGTCATTTACTACCCATCTGATGCTTACCTTTCAGTAATATTACCTTGAAATTATCTTCTATAAGAAATATTAGTTGACTGTAATTTCTAAATACACGTTTTTTTGTTTTGTTTTTTTGTTTTGTTTTGTTTTTTTATTCCTCTAAGATAAAAAGAAAGATACTTAAACCACAAATTCTGTCAGCCCCACTTAAGGTGATTGGGAAAATGAAATAAGATTTTCATCTTTCCTATCTGTCCAGCCTTTCCACCGACAGCCATGACATTGAATGAAATTTAGATTCATCTAGAATACTGAAGATTGCAATTCCAAATATGACATCTCTTGGGAAATTATCAAAGGATTATTGAAAGGGAAAAGCTGAAGCTACAAACGCACACCTCATTTGGACAGTTGACAGAGTTATTCTTTTTCTTTATGTTTCTCAGTTATGCCAGTGAACTCCCATGGAAATGTGGACTCTTCCATTGTTTCAATTTAGAGACATTATTTTCAAAATTAAATGTTGTAAGTAGTAGGAATAGGAACAATTCCATGCAAATAGTAATATTTTCAAAATGGCTGCTTTTGCTAAACATATATAATGAAGAAAAACAGAATTCACTTTATTTAAAGTCAAGGGCTAGATGAGAGTGAAAAACAGCTCTCAGGCAGCACCAGTTACTAACATGCTTCAGGGAGCTCTGTAAGGTGTTACGTTAGATCTACAAAGCTGGGCCACCGGAGAAATGAACCCTCCTCCGCAATGCAGAAAGTGAAGAGTCCCTGCTCTCAGTCACCTAGTAATTTACAGATAATGTCTACCATGGCTCAGGACAATTCCAGCAAATACTGATTTCTCTAAATTACAAAGGAGTTACCTGTCATAACGAAATAATTTTGACTCTAAATTCCACATTCAATACATTCACCTTGCCTGGGTATAAGTAAAACCACTTAGGTCAATACCTAAATTTCTATACGTTCCTAAATTTGAAGAGACCCCACAGAGAAGGCAAGTGGATAGAATGCACATAGTAATGTTTGGGGATCTATTTTCCATTATTAAAAGGCATGGCCAATGTTTCCTTGACTAATAAGTACTCTGGCTCTCAATCTCCCATGCTTCATATAGAAAACTTCAAAAAGTACTTGAGCATAAGTAATTATATGCTGCTGCTGCTGCTGCTCCTTAGTTACTGAATTGTGTCTGACTTTGCAATCCTAGGCTCCTCTGTCCTTGGGATTTCCCAGGCAAGGACATACAGGAGTGGTTTACCATTTCCTCCTCCAGGGATTTTCCCCACCCAGAGATTGAACCTGCATCTCCTGTGTTTCTTACATTGGCAGGAAGATTCTTTCTACTTGGCAAGCCCAAATAATTATATAGCCCCCCAAATATCCTAGTTATTTATAAAATGATACAATCTTTGATAACTACAAAAATAGTAATCATAGCCATAAAAAAGAAAATGATCATCATAAACTGGTACTGAGTGGTCACTACAGGCCAGGCACTTTGCAAGAATCTATGCTCAAATTATATTAGATAATAAAATATTCCTATAAGTTAGCTACTGATTAATATTTCCATTATCAAGATGAGGAAACAAAGGCTCAGAGAGAAAAAACAACATATTCAAATCCTCATACCTATAAGTGGTGGAGCCAAGTTACAATCCAAAATCTGTTGAGCTCCAAATTCTCTGTTCCTTACCACTGCTGTGTCTTAAGCTAGGCATAACATGATAATCAGGTAATAATTAGATCTAAGGTCTTCCCTTGTGGCTCAGCTGGTAAAGAATCCACCTGCAATGGAGGAGGGCTGGGTTCAATCCCTGGGTTGGGAACATCCCCTGGAGAAGAGAAAGGCTACCCACTCCAGTATTCTGGCCTGGAGAATTCCATGGACTGTATAGTCCATTGGGTCACAAAGAGTCAGACATGACTGGGCAACTTTTATTTTCTTTTTCATAAGATCTAAAACCAAGGCCACCTTACCCACCTTCTTGCCTATTCTAGGCGAGTGCCTAGGACCAAAAGATTGCTAGGAATTTATACAAATTTTGTAGTCTTAAACTAATTAAAGACTCTAAAATAGGAAAAGACAAATACAAAGTCAAGACTAGTTTATACTTATCTGTAAAACCCAGTAATATTTTCACTAATCAGAATCACATAACTTAACTTCATATAGTAGTATGAATACCATAATCAGTATTAGAGTGATGAATTTTACTATGTTTTATACGACAGGGAGAGAGAATTTCAATTTGTAATGGAGAATATAATTCATGTATTTTAAAAACTTGAAAAAATATGTTTATTTTTATATTATGAATATATAATCTGTTCTATAGGAAGGACTGTTTCGACAAAATCTAAGACTGTGTAGACATAATTTGCAATATTTTATAAACAAAACCAAAATCTCTTAGGAATTACCTATATTTTAACATCTACATCTGTTCCGTATAGAAATAACTCATGTATTTTACATTAACAATAATTTATGTCATCATGACAATCATTTTATCCAGAACTAAGATAATTTAAAAGACTTGGTTTCCACATAAATCAGAAACCAATATCAAGATAAACATATCTGACACTCTATACTAATTTATCATTATTATTCCTGGCACTAATAATAATACCTAATATTTGTATAGCATTTAACCATTTATAAAACACTTTCCATATGAACTCTTTTCAACTACCTTATAATTTATTTCACCAATTTTCATATGAAATTTCACTAAAAAATAGCTAGTTAAAATAATCTGCTATTTTTTTCACACATTATATAAACAATTTAAAATGTAATATTTAAAAAATATTGCTTATATTCAAAACTAGAAAATATCATTTCTACTTTAGAGAGTCTTTAGAATAGAGTGTAGTTAGAGAACCCAGCAGCAGGCACAGATTTAAAAGGTCACCTGTGCACTTTGTATCATTAGGTAGTTATAAAAGTCTCTTGAATTTTAAAAAGAACATTAATATATAAATGAGAAGTGCCAGAAAGCAGTGGAAATTACACTTGGTTTCAAAGAATAGTCAATGCCCACAGGTTTTTTCCCTTTCGTAAGAAAACATTTGAGTATGCTCAACTATTTATTTAATAAACAACATTTTTGCAAGTTTCATCCAACTTGGACCAACCTGATTTTTGGACAAGACTGACTTTTCAAATTACTTTGCGCAACAGAATTCATGAAGAACAAATTCTATATTTTAATTTAAAAAATTTTTTTGGAGTCAGAAAAAATCTTCTGCCTTGGAAACTCATTCATAGGCTCTCTGGTTTCTACTGATTCTTGGGTATTTAATTATTTGAGCAAACTGATACAAAATCAGATAAAGAACTTCATCATTGAACAGTGTCCTTAAAAAACAAAAAGCCTAGATTAGCAAATATGTGTAATAATAAAATTCTTTAAAATCTGTAGAGCCAAAATTATACTTCATTATAACATAGTTGTGTGTGTGTGTGAGTCGTTCAGTCTTGTCCAACTCTTGTGAGTCCAGGGACTGTAGCCCTCCAGGCTCCTCTGTCCATGGGGTTCTCTAGGTAAGAATAGTGCAGTGGTTAGCTGTTTCCTTCTCTAGGGTATCTTCTCAATCCAAGGATCGAACCCTGATCTCCCACATTGCAGGCAGAGTCTTTACTTTCTGAGCCACCAGAGAATCCCAATTTAAAGGTATGCAGGTAGTTTAATTCTCCTCATACATTAAAGGTGTTTTTTAATGATGCACAGAGTATTATGATATTTTATTCTAACTTGATACAATGTACTTTACTGACAAGAGCACATCCTATTAAGCTGTGGTTAGTCACTCAGTCATGTCCAACTCTTTGTGACCCCACAGACTGTGGCCTGCCAGGCTCTCTTGTCCACGGAATTCTCCAGGCAAGAATACTGGGATGGGTTGCCATGCCCTCCAGGGGATCTTTCCAAGCCAGGGATCGAACCCAGGTCACCTGCATTACAGGTAGATTCTTTACCATCTGAGCCACCAGGGAAGTCCTCCTATTATACTAATTTTCCTTATACAAAAATTTCCATGGCTTTCTCTTAAGTTGTATAACTTTCTGCTGCTGCTGCTGCTAAGTCACTTCAGTCGTGTCTGACTCTGTGTGACCTCATACATGGAGCCCGCCAGGCTCCCCCGTCCCTGGGATTCTCCAGGCAAGAACATTGGAGTGGGTTGCCATTGCCCTCTCCAGTGCATGAAAGTGAAAAGTGAAAGTGAAGTCCCTCAGTTGTATCCGACTCTTCACGACCCATGGACTGTAGCCTACCAGGGTCCTCCGTCCATGGGATTTTCCAGGCAAGAGTACTGGAGTGGGTTGCCATTGCCTTCTCCGTGTATAACTTTCTAGAGTAACATAATTTAATATTGGAAATAAGAGCATTTTAATATTAATATCAGAAAAAAGAAGAAACTGAGGCAAGGAACAGTTAAGTGGGTTACATAAATCTCAAAGGGAGCATATTCAGTGATCTCTCTATACCTGGCCAGCCCAACAGAACAACCACAAGGGCCATACACTCTTACCCACTTGAAATACGCTGACTGGCATTGAGATGCGCTGTAAACGTAAAACTGTAGTACAATAAAAAAATATTTGTATTTTGTTCCCAGTTCCGGAACAGATCTCCTAAAACAATTAGAATTTCCATAAGGGATATGAGTACCTTATGTTATTCACAAGGAGCTCCTTCTGGGCGCAGGTAAATTTATGCTAATGAGGTGACTGGTTACTGGGCACAGGCTCCAGACAGCCCCAGGATGGCATACAATATGTCAGCAAATTGGGAAAACTCAGTGGCAGCCACAGGCCTGGAAAAAGATCAGTTTTCACTCCAATCCCAAAGAACAGCAATGCCAAAGAATGTTCAAACTACCATACAACTGTGTTCATTTCACATGCTCGCAAGATAATGCTCAAAATCCTTCAAACCACGCTTCAACAAGATGTGAAATGAGAACTTCCAGATGTACAAGCTGGATTTAGAAAAGAAAGAGGAACCAGAGATCAAAGTGCCATCTGTCAGATCACAGAAAAAGCAAGAGAATTCCAGGAAAATATCTACTCCTGTTTCTTTGACCACTTTAAAGCCTTTGACTGTGTGGATTATAACAAACTGTAGAAAATCCTTAAAGAGATGGGAGTACCACACCCTTACCTACCTCCTGAGAAATCTGTATGCAGGTCAAACAGCAACAGTTAGAACAGATGTGGAACAATGGACTGGTTCAAAAATGGTAAAGGAGTGCATCAAGGCTGTATATTGTCACCTTATTCATTTAATCTATCCAGAGTACATCATGTGAAATGCCAGGTTGGATGAAGCACATACTGGAATCAAGATTGCCAGGAGAAATATTAATAAGCTCAGATATACCTATGACACCACTCTAATAGCAGAAAGTTTAGAGGAACTAAAGAGTCTCTTAATGAGGGTAAAAGAAGAGAGTAAAAAAGTTTGCTTAAAACTCAGCATTCAAAAAACTAAGATCATGGCATCTGGTCCCATCACTTCATGGCAGATAGATGGGGAAACAATGGAAACAGTGACAGACTTTATTTTCTTGGGCTCCAAAATCACTGTAGATGGTTGCAACCATGAAATTAAAAGACGGCTACTCTTTGGAAGAAAAGCTATGACAAAACTAGAAAGTATATTAAAAAGCAGAGACATCATTTTGCCAACAAAAGTCTACATAGTTAAAGTTACGGTTCTTCCAGTAGTCATGTATTGATTTGAGAGTTGAACCATAAAGAAGGCTGAGCACCAAAGAATTGATGCTTTTGAACTGTAGTGTTGGAGAAGACTCTTGAGAGTCCCTTAGACAGCAAGGAGATCAAACCAGTCAATACTAAAGGAAATCAGTCCTGAATATTCATTGGAAGGACTGATGCTGAAGCTGAAGTTCCAATACTTTGGCCACTTGACATTAAGAACTGACTCACTGGACAAGACCTGGATGCTGGGAAAGACTGATGGCAGGAGGAGAAGGGGGTGACAGAGTATGAGATGGTTGGATGGCATCACTGACTCAAAACATGAGTTTGAGCAAGCTCCAGGAGATGATGAAGGACAGGGAAGCCTGGCATGCCGCAGTCCATGGGGTAGCAAAGACTTGGATATGACTGAGTGACTGAACAATACCACCACCAGAAATACTGAGTGATCAGATAAGCAGAAATTTCGGCACCACCTACTGAGCTCTGGGAAGGGGAAGCGATGGAGAGATTGGAGATTAAGCTCTATAACAGTCTGAAACAATGAGACACGATGAGCTTTCAGTTTTGGCACCTGTGAAGGTGCTGGGAGGGTAGTGGGCCCAGAGGAGGCATGGAAGCCTCACACCTCCTCCTCCATACACTGCCCTATGCATCTCTCCTCTCTGGCTCTTCCCGAGTTCTGTCTTTGATGGATTGATCAATAAATGTAAGAAATTTCCCAAGTTCTGTGAGCCTTTTTAGCAAATTATCAAACCTGAGGAGGGGATCGTGAGAAGCCCCAACTTACAGCTGGTTGGTCAGAAGTAGAGGCAATCTGGACTTGTAATTGGCATCTGAAGTGAAGACTGTCTTGCGAGACTGAGCCCTTAAGCGGTGAGATCCGCACCTTTTCCAGGTGGTTTCAGAATTCAGTGATTTAGGACCTTCAGCTGATGTCTAATGAAAACTGATGTACTGATGGATTTGGGAAACCAGAGCTACACTTGTCGAAAGTATTGAGAGCTGAGGAAGAGCAGAGTTTTTCCTTTCAAATATACACGCCAGATTTTGGCAACTTAGTACGAAAAAGTAAGATAAAAGACCTCAATTATATTTTCATTTGATTTTTTATCAGTTGTTTTTGGAGTATTGTTGATTTACAATTTGTGTTTTTTTTTTTCAGTATACAACAAAGTGAATGTTATTCATATACTTACACCCACTCTTTTTTTAGGTTCTCTTTCCATATAGGCCATTACAGAATACTGAGTGATGTTCCCTAATAGGTTCTTATTAGTTATCTCTTTTATATATAATAGTGTGCACATATATCAATCCCTATCTCAATTTATACCTCCCCACTCCTCTTTAACCCTTGGAAAACATAAGTTTGTTTTCTATATCTTAGACTCTATTTCTGTTTTGCAAATACATTTATTTAATAATATTTTATATGAATTCTATGTTTAAAGGTATTTTAGATATACCATATAAAATGTTAAAATCATTTTCATTTCTTTTGCTGTACGCTTTTAAAATGTGTCTACTAGAAATTTAAAATTACATGTGTAGCTCACATTTCTATTTGACAGTGCTGTTCTGGACCATTACCTTTTACATTATTTTAGAGATACCTCTTTTTGAGATTTCAAGTACATACAGTAATTTAATATACAAAATTCATATTTTTCATTAGTCAACCAAAGGAAAAATTCTCCTTTGTCATTCAAGAGCCTGAATTTACATAGTGTAATACCAGAATAACCAGTATAGGCCTATCTACTTTCAGAAATGTTTACAGCTTTATTAATACTTTGTCCTTCATAACGGAGAAGGCCATGGCATCCCACTCCAGTACTCTTGCCTGGAAAATCCCATGGACGGAGGAGCCTGGTGGGCTGCAGTCCATGGGGTCGCTAAGAGTCAGACACGACTGAGCGACTTCACTTTCACTTTTCACTTTCATGCATTGGAGAAGGAAATGGCAACCCACTCTGGTGTTCTTGCCTGGAGAATCCCAGGGACGGGGAAGCCTGGTGGGCTGCCGTCTATGGGGTCGCACAGAGTCAGACACGACTTAAGCGACTTCGCAGCAGCAGCAGCAGCAGCAGTCCTTCATAAAGAACACTTCATTTTGTTTCATACACATTAATCCCATTATTTTAGGATAGTCTTACCTAAACTCCATAGTCATCCAAAATCTGTTCTCCTCTTTGATAAATGCATGCCAGGCAAAGAGTTAAAAGGAAAAATAAAGTATTGAGCTTTCATTGTCACAAGAGAATAATAGAAGATAATTCCAGTTAAGAATAGATTTTTGATTAAACTATGGCAACCACTAACAACATTTCTGAAAAGAAAAAAACAATTATGCTTATATTATGAGTCAAAGTTAAAACATATTCTTCCTGAAAGGGGAAAATGGATTAATCTGAAGACCTCATGAATACAAAAACAAAACCAAAAAAACACCCAAAGCACAAAGCCTTAACTTACCCTGGACCACAGAGTATCTAAACGTGTCCTCAATGTGCGAATGATTTGAAAGCAACAATCATGTCATAGAAGCAGGCAATAAACATTCTCTTTAAATACTGGTGAAAATTTCCAGTACAGTTGAGGCATCTTCAACAAATGAACTTTTGAGGGCCGTGTACTAAGGATTGGCAAATAATTCTTGTTATAAAGAACTGGGTTTGGGATGACTTTATAGAAATCAGAATAATTCCCTTTACTCCTTCCCATTCAGAACTCATCTCCAGATACAGATAGTCCTAAGTAATATTGATGCCTTAGAACAGGATTACCCAACCATTCATGGAATAGTGTTTCCTTTTCAGTTTTCTAGTATCTTATAGACTACTGACATGTTAAGACAACAGAGCAGATGTTGAGAAATGTTTGCAATGATTAGTTCTCAGAAACAGAATCATTCTGGATTTCCTGTTTCATCAGTCACAACTAGTCATCACAATTCCTATTCCAGGAGCTCTTTTCAAAAGTCAAATGATTTTACTGTTGACGTCATGGTGAAGTTGCATTTTTATTTGTGTGATGCATATCTGAAGACAAGGAAGACAGCATAATCATGTTTTGTTTTGCTTTTAAGAAATAAGTCAGAAACCAGGAGTCCGTTCTATAAAATGACTTTGGGCCAACCTCTTCCCTGAATCTGAATATAAACACCCGAAAGGTAGAACCAGATGCAGTGTACATTCTACCACGTTTCCTAAATGGAGATGGATGAACTTTCAGGAGAGGATGAGTCTATTTCATTGGGTTCCTTCCACGTAAAGACCTAATAAAGTATATTTATATTTTTAATATAATAATGTATACTACTATAATAATAAAATTTATTTGTTACTATTCTTACTAATAAAATAGTAACATTTATTGGCCCTTTTAGGAGGAACACTTAGTACATCTTGCGTGATCTATGAATGGGGAGATAGTGGAGACTGGATGAATATGTTCATGGCTTCTTTTTTCATCCAGCTGAACACAGTATTTTTGGATGCCATGAGGGTTTTGATGGTTACACTGATTTTAATTATTTATATTAGTCATATATTTAAAATTTTAATTTAGTTTGTAAAATTTGCCCCACAAATGACTCTTACTTAGAGGCAGGAAACATAACAAAAACCATTATGGAATTTTTATAAGTTAATAAGGGGCTTCTCTGGGGCTCAGTAGTAAAGAATCTGTACGTCAATGCAGAGACATGGGTTGGATCCCTGTGTCAGGAATACAGATCCCCTAGAGAAGGAAATTTTGCAACCCATTCCAGTATTCTTGCCTGGGAAATCCCATGGACAAAGGAGTTCAGAAAGTTACAGTCCATGGAGTAACAAAAGAGTCAGACATGACTGAGTGACTAAACAAGTTAATAAGAAGCATAATACAGTAATTCTCCAAATTCCCAAGACAACAGCATCATCAAACACCAACATTTCTCTCACATATCACATATCAACATTTAAAAGTATACATTTAATAGGAATTATATCTGTTCTTCTTTCTGTACATCATGACAAAGTCTATACACATTTTAAACCTATTCATCTTCAGAGAGGTTTTGTAGATAGCATCATGAAGCCTTCTCCCTTATCTCATCATTAATAAGCAAAAGAGGGCACATAAAATGTAAACAGGATGTTATTTCAGTGAAAAAATGGAGGAATAATTGAAAGTACTTTTGATCTATTTTTGATGTTACAAAATTTATTAAAATTCTATAATTAAATATACATCTAGCTCCTAAACCAAACTCTATATCCCATTTTTGATATTTTCCTTTTCATGCCCTCTCTTATGTGTCATTTACGGCAAATTAAACAATGCTGGGAATAGAAAAATTTAACATTTTTGTATGCCATGAGTATTGTTATGTATTAAAATATATATTGAAATAAATTTAAATTCATTATGTATAAAATGTATTATGTTTAATGCATTGTGTTTTAATGTACTATGTATTTAATGTATTATGCATTAATGTACTATGTATTAAAATAAATTTTATAGTATAATATTTAAAATTCTGCCAATCCAAATTTTTTTAATTTTTTAAGTGTTTTTAAATGACTGATAAGGTACTCAGTGGTACCACCCAGTGGTTACCTAATAAAGAACTACATCAATACACAACTCTTCCCTGGAGATTATGATTTAGTGGCATGGAACTTAGGAATTTACGTTTTTAACAAGAACACTATGAGAGCTAGTTTGATTTGGGAGGAATATAGTCTCTGAATATAGCTCAAGGTGATGCTAATAATCCTCAGTGCTTTCACTATAGCAAGAGAACTGTAATCACTAAAACATTAGTGATTAGATAAGTTGAGTCCATGAAAACTGTTCCAAACTCCCAATAGGAAAGTAGCATCTGAATAAAATACAGGGATTTATTTTGTTTATCTTTGAATTCTAGACCTAATACAATGCTTGAACATAATAGATGAATTATCACTGTTAGAAGAATGAATGAAAAAAATCCCTAGGTTTTATCTAAATTATCCACAATAAAGGCAAGGTATGAAGGTCCATGGTAAAAAAGGCTATAGCTAGATATTGAGATGCGTCATTCTTCAACCATTTATTCATGTATTCATTCACCAATTCATCAAACCGTGATAACACTACCTGGGCACTAGTGGTGTAGCAAGGATCAAGACAACCACTGTCTCTGTATTCTCATCAAGGTGACAGACACCAAATTATTCCTTATTCTATTAACTACTTAACAAAATTTGACAAGCTGTAGGAAGTAGAAATATAGGATACTAAAAGGACATAGGACCTACCTAATAAAAAGGATTTTAATAAATAGGAAAGGACCTACGAAAACAGAAAGACCTAAAAAAAATCAGAAGAGACTAAGAAGAGGTGGCAAGAAGACACAAAAGAACTGTACAAAGAAGTTCTTAATGACCCAGATAAGCACGATGGCATGGTCGCTCACCTAGAGCCAAAGAATGTTCAAACTACCACATGACTGTTGTGCTCATTTCACATGCTAGCAAGGTCATGTTCAAAAATCTTCAAGTTAGGCTTATACAATACAAAACTGAGAACTTCCAGAAGTACAAATTGGATTTAGAAAAGGCAGAAGAACCAGAGATCAAATTGTTAAAATCCATTGCATCACAGAGAAAGTAAGGGAATACCATTAAGGAAAAAAAAAAAAAAGGTATTTCAGTTTCATTGACTACATGAAAGGCCTGTCAATCACCAACTTCCAGAGTTTACTCAAACTCATGTCCACTAAGTCAGTGATACCATCAAACCATCTCATCCTCTGTCATCCCCTTCTCATCCTGCCTTCAATCTTTCCCAGCATTAGGGTCTTTTCAAATGAGTCAGTTCTTCACATCAGGTGGCAAAATAATTGGAGTTTCAACTTCAGCATCAGTCCTTCCAATGAATATTCAGGACAGATTTTCTTTAGGATGGACTGGTTGAATCTCCTTGCTGTCCAAGGGACTCTCAAGAGTCTTCTCCAACACCACAGTTTAAAGCATCAATTCTTCTGCACTCAGCTTTCTTTATAGTCCCACTCTCACATCCATACATGACTACTGGTAAAAAAAAAAAAAAATAGCTCTGACTATATGCACCTTTGTTGGCAAACTAATGTCTCTGATTTTTAATAAATAAGCTGTCTAGGTTGGTCATAACTTTTCTTCCAAGGAGTAAGCGTCGTTTAATTTAATGGCTGCAGTCACCATCTGCAGTGATTTTGGAGCCCCCCAAAATAAAGCCTGCCACTGTTTCCATTGTTTCCCCATCTATTTCCCATGAAGTGATGAGACCAGGTGCCATGATCTTAATTTTCTGAATGTTGAGTTTTAAGCTGACTTTTCCACTCTCCTCTTTCACTTTCATCAAGAGGTTCTTTAGTTCTTTGCTATCTGTCATAAGGGTGGTGTCATCTGCATATCTGAGGTTACTGATATTTCTCCTGGCAATATTGATTCCAGCTTGTGCTTCATCCAGCATGGTGTTTCTCATGATGTACTCTGCATATAAGTTAAATAAGCAGGGTGACAATATACAGCCTTGACATAATTCTTTCCCTATCTGGAACCAGTCTGTTGTACCATGTCCAGTTCTAACTGTTGCTTCTTGACCTGCATACAGATTTCTCAGGAGGCAGGTGTTCTGATATTCCCATCTCTTTCAGAATTTCCCACAGTTTGTTGTGATTCACACAGTAAAAGGCTTTGGCATAGTAAAAAAAATCAGAAGTAGATGATTTTCTGGAACTCTCTTGCTTTTTCAATGATCCAACAGATGTGGGAAATGTGATCTCTGGTTCCTCAGCCTTTTCTAATTCCAGCTTGAAGATCTGGAAGTTTGTGGTTCATGTATTGTTGAAGCCTGGCTTGGAGAATTTTGAGCATTATTTTGCTAACCTGTGAGATGAGTGAAATTGTGCGGTAGTTTGAGCATTCTTTGGCATTGCCTTTCTTTGGGATTGGAATGAAAACTGACCTTTTCCAGTCCTGTGACCAACTGCTGAGTTTTCCAGAGTTGCTGGCATATTGAGTGCAGCAGTTTCACAGCATCGTCTTTTAGGATTTGAAATAGCTCAACTAGAATTCATTCGTAGTGATGCTTCCTAAGGCCCACTTGACTTCACATTCCAGGATGTCTGCCTTTAGGTAAGTGATCACACCACCATGGTTATCTGGGTCATGAGATCTTTTTTGTATAGTTCTTCCGTGTATTCTTGCCACCTCTTCTCAATATCTTCTGCTTCTGTTAGGTCCATACCATTTCTGTCCCTTATTGTCCCCATCTTTGCTTGAAATGTTCCCTTGGTATCTCTAATTTTCTTGAAGAGATCTCTAGTCTTTCCCATTCTATTGATTCCTCTATTACTTTGTATTGATCACTGAGGAAGGCTTTCTTATTTCTCCTGCTATTCTGTGGAACTCTGCATTCAGATACTTATATCTTTCCTTTTCTCCTTTGTCTTTCGCTACTCTTCTTTTCATAGCTCTTTGTAAGGCCACGGCAGACAACCATTTTGCCTTTTTGAATTTCTTTTTCTTGGGGACGGTCTTAATCACTGCCTCCTGAACAATGTCACCAACCTCCGTTCATAGTTCATCAGGCACTCTGTCTATCAGATCTAATCCCTTGAATCTGTTTCTCACTTCCACTGAATAGTAAAAAAGGATTTGATTTAGGTCATACCTGAATGGCCTAGTGGCTTTCCCTACTTTCTCCAATTTCAGTCTGAATTTGCAATAAGGAGTTCATGACTGAGCCACAGTCAGCTCCTGGTCTTGTTTTTGCTGACTGTATAGAGCTTCTCCATCTTTGGCTGCAAAGACTATGATCAATCTGATTTTGGTGTTGACCATCTGGTGATGTCCATGTGTAGAGTCTTCTCTTGTGTTGTTGGAAGACGGTGTTTGCTATGACCAGTGCATTCGCTTGACAAAACTCTATTAGCATTTGCCCTGCTTCATTCTGTACTCCAAAGCCAAATTTTCCTGTTATTCCAGGTTTTTCTTGACTCCCTACTTTTGCATTCCAGTCCCCTATAATGAAAAGGACATCTTTTTAGGGTGTTAGCTCTAGAAGGTCTTATAAGTCTTCATAGAACCACCCAATTTCAGCTTCTTCAGCATTATTGGTTGGGGCACAGACTTGGTTTACAGTGATATTGAATGGTTTGCCTTGGAAAAGAACAGAGATCATTCTGTCATTTTTGAGATCGCTGTATTTCAACTCTTTGTTGACTATGATGGCTACTCCATTTCTTTTAAGGGATTCTTGCCCAGAGTAGTAGATATAATGTCATCTGATTTAAATTCACCCATTCCAGTCCATTTTAGTTCACTGATTCCTAAAATATTGATGTTGACTCTTGCCATATCCTGTTTGACCACTTCCAATTTGCCTTGATTCATGGACCAAACATTCCATGTTCCTACACAACATTGCTCTTTACAGCATCGGACTTTTCTTTCATCACCAGTCACATCCACAACTGGGTGCTGCTTTTGCTTTGGGTCCATCTCTTCATTCTTTCTGGAGTTAGTTCCCCACTGATCTACAGTAGCATATTGGGCACCTACCGACCTGGAGAGTTCATCTTTCCATGTCCTATTTTTTGGCATTTTCATTCTGTTTATGGGGTTCTCAAGGCAAGAATACTGAAGTGGTCTGCCCTTCCCTTCTCCAGTGAAGCATGTTTTGTAAGAAATGTTCACCATATAGTGTTACCTTGTCTATTTAACATCAATGCAAAGTACATCATGCAAAAATGTCAGGCTGGATGAATCACAGGCTGGGATCAAGATTGCTGGGAGAAATATCAACAACCTCAGATATGCAGATGATACCACCCTAATGGCAGAAAGTGAAGAGGCTAAAGGGCCTCTTCAAGGCTAAAGGGCCTCTTCATGAGGGTGAAAGAAGAGAGTGAAAAAGCCAGCTTAAAATTCAACATTCAAAAAACCAATATCATGGATTCTGGTCCTATCACGTCATGGCAATTAGATGGGGAAATAGTGGAAACAGTGACAGTTTTCATTTTCTTGGGCTCCAAAATCACTGCAGCTGGAAACAGTAGCCATAAAATTAAAAGACACTTGCTTGTTGGAAGAAAATCCATGACAAATTTAGACACAGTATTAAAAAGCAGAGATATCACTTTACCAACAAACATCAATATAGTCAAAGCTATGATTTTTCCAGTAGTTATATACAGATGTGAGTTGAACCATAAAGAAGCCTGAGTGCCAAATAATTGATGCTTTTGAATTGCAGTGCTGGAAAAGACTCTTGGGAGAGTCCTTTGGACATCAAGGAGATCAATACTAAAGGAATCAGGCCCGAATATTCACTGAAAGGACTGATGTTGAAGTTGAAGCTCTAAAACTTCAGCCACCTGATGCAAAGAGCAAACTCACTGGAAAAGACCCTGATGCTGGGGAAGACTGGAGGCAAAAGAAGAAATGAGTGGCTGAGGATGAGATGGTTAGATAGCATCACTGACTCAATGGACATGAATTTGTGCTAACTCAAGGAGATAGTGAAGGACAGGGAAACTTGGCATGCTCTGTCCATGGGGCCACAAAGAGACATGACTTAGCAGCGGAACAACAACAACAAAATGGCAGGTAAGAGGGCAAGGGTCTAGTCTCAAGAAGGTGGAAGCACTTAGTGGAATCCAAGCTGACCTCTGATGGATGAAGAATATATACAAATACAAGTGATGCTGTGGAGGGAGGTTGAGGATTGGACAATATCTTGGCAGAAGCAATACCATGTGAAGTTCCTTATATCCCCCAAATTAGAGAATAGATCTTAAAGGCCACTGTGGACAAAGTATGGAGAGACAAAGTGCCACTAATTAAGCCAGCAAGATATCCAAGGCTAAATCATGCAGGGATCTAAAATCCATGATATTTCTGAAAATAAACTTTGATAATATTTGGCAGGATAATATTATTATTGTGCTCATATATGCATTAAAAACAATGTATGAGTGTGCCATGTTGAAGTGAAGAGCAGTTAGAGACTAGTTAAGAAATAATTGCTGTAGCCCAGGCAAAAGACACTGATGAATGGTACTAAAATGGTGGGGGTGGGAAGGGGACAGAAAAGTGAAAATGGCAAGGCTCAGGTTCATAAACAGGGTTATTTCCCCTGAGCTTTCAGCATTCTTATTGGAAGATGGTGGTCATATTATTTATTCACTGTAATACTCGCTTTATGGCTAAAGGATGTCATAACTTTGGCAAGGTCATTTAATTTCTTGAGGATAAGAAAAACATATTTCATGTGAAGAGAGTGTTGACACTTGGAAAGGAGTAATAGAGGCTTTCTGTCACTTTTCATGCAATTAATCAAAAGCACCAGTAGATCTGACAGCAACAAAGTTGCAAAGAAACTACAACCTGTATTTCTAAAAATATATGAGGACTGGTTGGGACATAAGTGAAGAGTCAGTAAAGAGTCAGTGTAGGATAAATCTATGAAAAAGGATTCATAACTGAAACATAGGCACGCAAATTCAATTTCTACATTCAGAGAACCACCTAACAAAACTGTCAGGAGGTTAGCTGGAACACATTGTGTGAGAATGTGATAAAAGTATACTTTGAGACACATGGTATGGATGGACATACATATAAATAAATTGAGCCAATTCTTGCTTTAAAAGTGTTCTTCGATTAAACCAGTTTCCTAAGCACTTTATAAAAGTATTTAAATTATAAGTGATTTCTCAGATATTAATCTATCAAACAGTGAAGTGTGCTTATATTTGTTAATAACATCTGCAGCTTTAAAAGAAACAAAATCTGTTTCCATAATTCTAGTTCTCTACAATAACAGAATGATGGGAACTGGCATATATAGGAGATGCTAGTACTGAATTTAAGTTTTTATTTGTCAAAGAGCTTTAATTCCTTCACAAAAGAACATACTCATAATGAATGACATCTGAGTTTCATTAGAAGTTACTCAAATCCAAGTATTAAATTTTCTCCCCATTTATATCAACCTAACCTAGTTGTACACACATAGATAATCTTTTTTTAAGATTTTTTTTTTCATTAGGATCTATCACAGGATATTGAATATAGTTCTCTGAGATATATAGTAGGACCTTAATTATTCATCTTATATATAATAGTTTACATTTGCTAAGCCCAAACTCCCCATCACTTTTTAAATAGAAAACTACCTTGCTATAATATCAGTTTATCATAACAGCTACTGTCGTTTATCCAGAGCACTCACTGCCCCCCAAAAAATTATTCTAAAGATGAACTTAAATAAAAATTGAAATTACTCTTTTTAAAGAATCATAGAAGAGTAAAATATTCAAAGTTAGCTTCTATCTTCTCACCAGTCTCTGGACTTAAAAGTTATACAGAACTTTCACAGCAGTTGGGAAATGACACAAAAATGCACTTGTGATTCTACAATCACATCTTCAGTTCAGTTCAGTCGCTCAGTCGTGTCTGACTCTTTGCGACCCCATGAATTGCAGCACGCCAGGCCTCCCTGTCCATCACCAACTCCCAGGGTTCACTCAAACTCACGTCCATCGAGTCGGTGATGCCATCCAGCCATCTCATCCTCTGTCGTCCCCTTCTCCTCCTGCCCCCAATCCCTCCCAGCATCAGAGTCTTTTCCAATGAGTCAACTCTTCGCATGAGGTGGCCAAAGTATTGGAGTTTCAGCTTTAGCATCAGTCCTTCCAAAGAACACCAGGACTAATCTCCTTTAGAATGGACTGGTTGGATCTCCTTGCAGTCCAAGGGACTCTCAAGAGTCTTCTCCAACAGGACAGTTCAAAAGCATTAATTTTTCAGTGCTCAGCTTTCTTCACAGTCCAACTTTCACACCCATATCTGGATGAGCCTTAAAGATGGAATTCGTTAAGGAATGATGAAATACTTATTTTAGGTTTTCCATGGTCAAATTTTCTTTACTTTCATAGTTTTCATCTTATTAATGAGTGATCATTTATTTTACCTACTACTAATATATAATAAGGGCTTCCTTGGTGGCTCAGAGAGTAAAGCATCTGCCTGCAATGCTGGAGACCTGGGTTTAATATAATAATAATGTATGTTCCATTTTTATCTTTCATAATGTCACATTTTAGTTGTTATAGGTTTGTAAATGGGCTTCCCTCGTGGATAAGACAGTAAAGAATCTGCGTGTGATGCAGGAGATCAGGGTTCAATCCCAGTGTCAGGAAGATTCCCGTGGAGAAGGGAATGGCTCACCACTCCAGTATTCTTGCCTGGAGAATTCCACGGACACAGCAGTTCGGTGAGCTACAGTCCACAGGGTCTCATGGGGTCACAAAGAGTCAGACATAATTGAGCGACTTTTCATTGTTTTCAACTGTAACATCAAACAAGAGACAGAAAGGAAGGGCTGGAAGAACTACTTAAAATATGGCATCTGAAACAACAGACAATTGGGTGAATAAAAGCAAAGACCTAAAATGTAAACAGTGAATAATGGTTTCTTTCATTACAGAAGAAATACCAAAAAGTGAAAGCCTCCTGAAGGTCAACACTTTTTTATCACATTTTAAAACTTATCCAGTAATGTTCTTTTTGAAAATATATTCAGCCTATTTTTTTCTGCTATAATATTGCACATTAGTATTCTACATCTTTAAAATTTTTGTCATGTAAATCCATAGTTACTTGAAACCTTGTTTTCAAATGCTAATCATCTTATGAAGGTCAAATTTCTATACAAAAATGCAGAAAGCACTTTTCCTTAAAAGAAAATCTCAAATTTATATAAGTAATGCCAAAAAGGATATCAAATGTTGGCATCAGAGTTGACGCCTCATTTTATACATGGTAAATTGGGGCTTCAGAAACACAGTGGTTTCCCTTTAGGTACAGAGTAAGGTAGCCAGAGAGCTGGAACATGAATCCACCTTTCCTTCTGAAGCCTAAATCCCCAAAACCTACTAATTTGTATTTTTTAGAAATCAAGAAATTCAGACTGAATAGGAACTTAATTCATCAAAGTATTTTCTGTATTCAACAAATATTTGAGCAGCAAGAGAATAGAGTAAGAAGCATCTGAGCAGCTTGCCCATTACAGAATCAAAACAAGACAAATGGTAAAACATTAGAAAAATCTTTATCTATATTAGCAGCCAGTGAGACATAATTAAATTAACATCATGTCATTTTAGACTAATCAAGAGTTAACAAAGCAGGGTAAGCTCTATGGCATCATAGAACTGCTTAGAGGCTTCCATGTGTATTTTCATGTCACCAAAAAAGGTGAGTTTTCCTATATAAACTCCACATGAGAGAATAAAACAGTCAAAAATTATCGCTTTCTCAGCACACTCTTTAAAAAAGTTCAGTCATCAAAAAACAAAGTGCCAATTCATAAGGAATTTGATAAGGAAAATTTAAGATGGTTCCCAAGGTTCCTATCCTCCATGTAAGGTTCTGCCTAATCTCTACTTTTTTGAGTGTGCCTCAAAAATCACCAGTCAATGTGATAAAGATCACTCCCATGAGTAAATTACTAATCATTTCATTTTTGAGTCAAATTAAGTGGGGGGGGGCGGTATCCTTTCTGGGGTAGGCCTGACCTAAGGACTTGATTCCTTAGCAGAAGGTACACTGTTAGAGGGGCTTCCCTGGTGGCTCAGCTGCTAAAGAATCCACCTGCAATGCGGGAGACCTGAGTTCAATCCCTGGGTTGGGAAGATCCCCTAGAGAATGGCATGACAACCCACTCCAGTGCTTGGAGAATCATCATGGACATAGGAGCTTGGTGGACTATAGCCCATGGGGTCACAAAGAGTCGGACACAACTGAGCAATTAAGCCTAAGAATACATACAGTGTTAGAGAGAGATTTTCTTGCTGTCCTGGAAGATAGTAAATAGGGATATTGCAAACTGCCCATGCAGATACCATAGAGCTTGGACCTCAAGGTAGCCTCTAGGAATGAAGAGCAATCCCCACCTACTTCCTCTGCAGAGAACCAACACAAAATGCAGACCTTGGTCCTACAGCTGTAAGGCAATGAATTCTGCTAACAAGTTGAAAAAGTTCAGGAGTGGGTCCTTCTATAATCAAAGGATGACATAAGAACACATAAAAAGACCTTAATTTCAGCTTTAGAAGACACTAAAGAGAGGACCCAGTTAAAACATGCCAAATACATGGAAACTGTGACATATTAAATGTGCATTCCTTTAAACAGCTCAGTTCAATTCAGGCACACAGTCGTGTTCAACTCTTCACGACCCCATGGACTGCAGCACACCAGGCTTCCCTCGTTCATCACCAACTCCCAGAGTTTGCTCAGACTCATGTCCATTGAGTTGATGATGCCATCCAACCATCTCATCCCCTGTCGATCCTTTCTCCTCCTGCCTTCAGTCTTTCCCAGCATCAGGGTCTTTTCCAAGGAGTCAGTTCTTTGCCTGAAGTGGCCTAAGAATTGAAGCTTCAGTTTCAGGATCAGTCCTTCCTATGAATATTCAGAATTCAGGATTGACTGGTTAGATCTCCTTTCAGTCCAAGGGATTCTCAGGAGTCTTCTCCAACACCACAGTTCAAAAGCATCAACTCTTTGGCGCTCAGCTTTCTTTACAACCTAACTCTCACTGAAAAAAACATAGCATGGACTAGACAGACCTTTGTCAGCAAAGTAATGAATCTGCTTTTTAATACATTGTCTAGGTTGGTCATAGCTTTTCTTCCAAGGAGCAAGTGTCTTTTAATTTCATGGCTGCAGTCACCATCTGCAGTGATTTTGGAGCCCAAGAAAATAAAGTCTCTCACTGTTTCCACTGTTTCCCCATCTATTTGTAATGAAGTGATGGGACCAGATGCCATGATCTTAGTTTTTTGAATGTTGAGCTTTAAGCCAACTTTTTCACTCTCCTCTTTCACTTTCAGAGGCTCTTTAGTTCCTCTTCATTTTCTGCTTTTAGGGTGGTGTCATCTGCACATCTAAGGTTATTGATACTTCTCCCGGCAATCTTGATTCCAGCTTGAGCTTCATTCAGTCTTGCATTTCCTAAGGTACTCTGCATAAAAGTTAAATAAGCAGGTGACAATATACAGTTTTGACATACTCCTTTCCCAATAAGGAACCAGTCTACTGTTTCAATTCCAATTCTAACTATTGTTTTTTGGCCTGCATATAGATTTCTCAGGAGGCTAGTAAAATAGTCTAGTATTTCCATCTCTTGAAGAATTTTCCAGTTTGTGGTGATCCACACAGTCAAAGTCTTGGCATAGTCAATAAAGCAGAAGTAGATGTTTTTCTGGAATTCTCTTGATTTTTCGATGATCCATGGGTGTTGGGAACCTGATCTCTAGTTCCTCTGTCTTTTCTAAATCCATGTACGTTTGAAGCCTCGCTTGGAGAATTTTGAGCATTACTTTGCTAGCTAGAGATGAGAACAATTGTGTGGTAGTTTGAACATTCTTTGGCATTGCCTTTGGCATTTGAATGATAACTGACCTTTTCCTGTCCTCTGGCTACTGCTGTTTTCCAAATTTTCTGGCATATGAGTGAAGCACTTTCACAGCATGATCTTTATTATTTGAAATAGTTCAGCTGGAATTCCATCACCTCCACTAGCTTTGTTCCTAGTGATGCTTCCTAAGGCCCACCTGACTTTGCATTACAGGATGTCTGGCTCTAGGTGAGTGATCACACCATTGTGGTTATCTTGGTCATGAAGACCTTTTTTGTATAGTTTTTCCGTGTATTTCTGCCACCTCTTCTTAATATCTTCTGCTTCTGTTAGGTCCATACCATTTCTGTCCTTTATTGAGCCCATCTTTGCATGAAATGTTCCCTTGGTATCTTTAATTTTCTTGAAGAGATCTCTAGTCTTTCCCATTCTATTATATTCCTCTCTTTCTTTGCACTGATCACTGAGGAAGGCTTACTAATCTCTCCTTGTTCTTCTTTGCAACTCTGCATTCAAATGGGTATATCTTTCTTTTTCTCCTTTGCCTTTTGCTTCTTTTCTTTTCACAACTTTTTGTAAGGCCTCCTCAGAGAAAAATTTTGCCTTTTTGTATTTCTTTTTCTTGGGGGTGGTCTTGATCACTGCCTCCTATACAATGTCATGAACCTCCATTCATAGTTCTTCAGGCACTCTGTTTATCAAATCTAATCCCTTGGATCTATTTGTCACTTCCACTGCATAATCATAAGGGATTTGATTCAGATCATACTAATGGTGGTTATTTGTTTATATAGCAATAGAGAACTAGTATAGGCAGAGACCTTTACTTTGTATAAATCCCAGGATACAAGATATCGTGGTAGACATTTAGGTACTTAATATATATTTTTGTTGGATTATTTTAAATGGATATGGTATGCTTGTTTCAGCACACTGTCAGTAAATCTATATAAAATAGCCTGCTGTCATTTATACTTTGGTAGCCTTGCAGTATTTAACCCTATGAGATATACATATACATGAGATATACATGACAAGGGCTACTTATCCCCACCTCATGGAGAAGTAAGGAGAATCCCCAAGAGGTAAAGTTCCAGGAGTTACATTTTCTTTCTGGTACGCTGCTGTCTACTTTCAACAATTTCCTTTAGGAATTCCCTAGACACTTAAGGCAGATGGGCACACTCTATTAATTCTCTAAGGAAACTAAGGTGCCTTATAAAGCAAGAAAGAGGGTGTCATTCTATTCATTTTTTTGCACTATTGATTTGCATGGGAGCACAGTCAAGCACCTCTCACATGCTAAGCATACACTGCTCACTGACTGAATGTAGGCAGCTCTGGACACAGACCTTATTATACTTCTTATATTCTAAGCAAAATAATATTCATAACAATTATAACTACTAATGGCAGAGGATGAGATGGCTGGATGGCATCACTGACTCGGTGGACATGAGTCTGAGTGAACTCCGGGAGTTGGTGATGGACAGGGAGGCCTGGCGTGCTGCGATTCATGGGGTCGCAAAGAGTCAGACACGACTGAGCGACTGAACTGAAGTGAATGGCATTCCTGTGACACCATATATTCTTTATATGTTTTTTCAATAAACCAACTGTATTTCTAAGTAAAAATAAGAATTTTATTTAATCTTTACAATAAGCAGGGAAAGAAGTTATAGCGAAGGGATACATATATACCTATGGTTAATTCATGTTGATGTATGATAGAAATCAAACCAATAATGTAAAGCAATCATCAATTAAAAATATGAATATAAAAAAATTAAGAAACTGAGTTTTGGACAGGTTTTGAAAATCTAATGAAGGTCACACAGCTATCAAATGAGGAGTAGAGACACAAAGTCAGGTCTGTCTGCTCTAAAGCTTGTATTATTTCCATGATTTTATGTTCCTGTCATACGAGGAATTTCAGTGCAGAAAAGTGGCAGAGAATACCAATAAATAACGGAGAGCTTTCAGACCAGATAATCTTTTGTTCTTATGGGCGATACTACAAAATATAACCCTTTGCATCTATCCATACTGCACTCTATTTGAGAGTATAAAACATTCTTATGTGTAATACTATATTGATCATTAATTACTTGATGCATTCATATAATACCACCGAAATAAATTTGTGGTCTGTCCTGGCCAGAGAAATTAATATTTATTATTAAAATGAATGAATTTCTAAAATTCTATTTACAGATTTACATAGATTATACTACACATAACAGCACTTTTGTAATCAATTATTTCTTCTATAGTACATAAATAAATGAAAATATTTTTGTACTTTGCATTCAACATGCATTCTCAATTCTGTATTGGGAATTTTATAAATGTAAGAAATCTCTTATTAAGAAATTTGCTTCTGAGTTTGAGTTAAGGACTTAAAAAAGTCATCCTGGAAGCCATCTCTTCACAAAGGTTTTCTTTTACACATTTCCTCTAGAATATAAAAGGCTATGAAAGTCTCTTAGGCACTTAGAGGCCCAAAAGGATCCTCTTTTTAATTTTTTAAAAAGTAAAACAAGTCAAGCTTTCAAAATCTTACATAGCTTGGCTATACAGCTATTTCTTTATATTTAGAAAAACATTAATTCTCAAACTAAATCAAATCTTGACAAGAAGGACCATTATCTGAGGATGACTGCAACTTTCTTTTATTTCTTTGGCAATCATCATTTGCCAAGAGCCACTCTCAAGCGTGGGGACTTTCTCGATGTCTTAAACAGTAAAGAATCCACCTGCAATGCAGGAGAAACAGGAGACACAGGTTCAATCCTTGAGCCAGGAAGATTTCCTAGAGGAGGAAATGGCAACCCACTCCACTATTCTCGCCCAGAAAATCCCATGGACTGAGAAGCCTGGAAGGCTACAGTCCATGGAGTCACAAAGAGTCAGACCCGACTGAATACACATACTCACATCCACTCTCAAGCATCCAACTTTACAATACATTATAACATAAATCTAAATCATTTTCATGTTTCTCTTGATGCTGCATCAATCCACTGTGACACTGTGAATAAGGCAAACAACTTTTAGCTTTCCATTTCATCATCTTCCCTATGTCTTGTTCCTCTGGCCACTTGAAAATTAAAAAGTATAAAATACTGAGGAAGTATTCTGTGATTGCAAAAATAAATCCTTTTAGAACAGAAAACATGCTTAAACAGCTGCAAGGAAAATCACTGAAATTTCTGTGGATAACACATCCCACCTGAGAACTCTAAAGGCTCACGGAGGCACTACAAAACTAAATATGTTTGTCTGTTTCCACATCATTAGACAAGAATTCTTACTTCTCTTCCAATACTCATTGCTGCAACAGCCACACAGCAGTCAGCCATTCATCTATCAACTGTATTATTCCATTGCTTAATTGGGAGAAAACACACCTGCAAAGATGATCGTGCTGTAACATAAACAAGAAGTGCTTCTCAGATTGGAAGAAAATGTTGAATCAAGCAATTAGTAAATGGAAGATTAGGCAACTAGAATGGAGAAACTTTCCACTTGCTTGGTTATACAAATAAGCATGTTCCAAGAGATTAAAATAAATCTGGGTGGGCTTAAAAAACCAGGCTATGGATTCAGAAAGCATCAATCACTGGGCCTGAAGGAAATATAGAAACTTGCCCCCAAAGGCTATAGAATTTACAAGGGTTCAATAAATTCTCAATAACGTAAGCTAACAGCAAGGAGCCAGAGATGCTATAAATTAAAAGCATCTTTCCATTTGGCCACAAATGTACTGCATTGCACATTAGTAGCTATGGTAATTATACATTACTCAGGCAAATATTAAAATCAGAGCACATTCCCTAAGCAGACATCAGCTGACAGGAGGAGCAGGCTTTTAGAGGTATGCACAGAGGCAAAGGGAAATCATCTTAGAATTAATGAACACATGGATAATATAGAGTTAATTACATGAGTTTGGCTACAGGATGATGCTTGAATTCCTGCTAATTTATTGAAGTGGGCACCAACACTGTGTTTTGGGGGTTAGCCAGGAAATGAGGCAGGTGACATGAATAAATGCAAACCTCCAAAGTGTGTTATTGCAAACTGTGTTTATGAACTAGAATTTGTGTGAGCCTAATTATTTGCAAATCTGTACTCTGCGCTTGAGTCTAACTCCTTTTCTATCCTTGACTTAGATGGAATTTGCTCACATAATAGGTAGAACCATCTTACTGAAAAATAAAGCATTTTCCTATTTCAATTTCATTTTGGGTATAAAATTGAATGGAAATCTACATATTTACATATCAACCATTAGTGCAGACTGGGTTTACAGATAAGGTTTTCCCACTTCTTTTGCTGGTGAGTGATTTTTTTCAAGTCTGGTGAATAAAAAGCTATTGCATAAAGTGCTTAACTAAATCGATTTCTTTTCACCTGCATAATTTTAGAAGCTCAATTACATATTTCATCTAGTGAGGTGCCCACAGTAGTCTTTGCTTCTTTAGAAGGTAGATTGTGTCGATAACTGGCCATTATAGTGAAAATTCTTTATGTTATGCTTGAAGCTTTCTATGTACTCCAACTCTCCCCAGTTCTTATGAGAAAATAATTTGCAAGATAAATGCAATATATATTTATAAAATCTCCTCTACTTTTGAAAACCTCACCCAAAATGAATGACATTTAAGTCTTGCAACTTTGGGAGACATAATTTATGTATATATGAGGAGGGTTGCATAGTATAGAAGATTACAGGCATCTCAAGTTAATATTTGTGATGCCTAAAAGCCCCTGGCCACTTGAAAGTCTATTAACACATGAAAAATTAGCCTGAATTTCATACTATTCAAAGTATTAAAGGTGGGAGGGAAACAAGACACTGAGCTTCGCAAGTGCACCTAGACAGGAACGTCTTCATCTCACATTTGCTTTTCTCTACCATTTGTAATACCAAGAGTTACTGCAGAAGTTTATACATTAGAGTGCTATTAGTAAAGCTGCTCTTTTGGAAAAGGAGCTTGGACACCCAAGGCATCAATGGCAATAATCTTCTGATATTAGAAAAAAATGTTGCTAACAGCCCCCAGTGTCTGAGCACTACACTGCAGCCTCTTTTATATACAGGACTACAAGGAAGCCCCTTCCCCATTCTAGATGTGAAGATACTTCCTGACATTGGATAAGAAGAATGGGAAGGAGAATTAGACACCATACCCAGGGAAACCAATGCAACTTAAGAACCAAACAAAAGCTTAGCTCTCATGGAAGAATTGGGCATGGTTTAAAGTGTGTATACCTGCAAAATGTGTGCATTTGAAATTGCTTGAGGGAACTGACTACTTTAGAAATAATTAACCTCTCATTGGTCCTTCTATGAAATTCTTATGTATAGGACTGAAAATGTTCCAAATAATGTCTTGATAATTCTGGAGATGTCAGGTATTATCCAAGCCATAATTAATTCCCTCTTAGACATCTATACTGGAAAAGGCAATGGCACCCCACTCCAGTACTCCTGCCTGGAAAACCCCATGGATGGAGGAGCCTGGTAAGCTGTAGTCCACGGGGTCACTAAGAGCGACTTCACTTTCACTTTTCACTTTCATGCATTGGAGAAGGAAATGGCAACCCACTCCAGCGTTCTTGCCTGGAGAATCCCAGGGACGGGGGAGCCTGGTAGGCTGCCGTCTATGGGGTCGTGCAGAGTTGGACACGACTGAAGCAACTTAGCAGCAGCAGCAACAGACATCTATACAACTAGAGTTCTAATAGTAGACACATGATCAGAATTAGTAGCCTCTAAAAGAAAGTTCTGAAATAAGTTACTAGCAATCAGTCATACAAATGTCAGGCAAATGTTTGCTCACTGATTCCTTTCTGCAATATCAAACATACATAGGAAATACTATTTAAATGAGCTTTACAGATATTTGGATGTTATTTAAGGATAATCTGTCTAGACACAGTATTGTAAGCAATTATCTTCCAACTAAAAATAAAAAAGAATAACCCGTTTAACTTTAATGTCATATGGGAGTATAGTTGATTAACAACTTGTGTCAGTTTCAGATGTAGAGCAGAGTGATTCAGTTAGACATACACATACATGTATCTGTTCTTTTTCAAGTCCTTTTCCCATTTAAGTTATCACAAAATACTGAGCAGAGTTCCCTGTGCCATATAGTAGGTCCTTGTAGGTTATTTTAAATATAATAGTGTGTATATGTCCATCTCAAACCCCCAATTTATCCCTTCCCCTCAACCTTTACTCTTTGGTAAACATAAATTTGTTTTCTAAATCTGTGAGTCTGTTAAAAAAAAGAATCCATTAAAAATCACTATTTATGAATTTTTAAAATAAAATTCCCTTCCAAAATACAATGGGCTTAAACCAACTTGACCTGTCACGTGTTTGGTGTTCTGTCCACTCAGTCATCACCAGCATGGATTTCAATCACTGCACCACATTTTGATTTTCTGTCTCCTTGGACCTATTCTAACCTCAATAGGAGCTCAGAGGGTAAAGAATCTATCTGTAATGCAGGAGACCAGGGTTCAGTCCCTGAGTTGCGAAGACTCCCTAGAGAAGGGACAGGCAAGAGAAGAGAGTGGCAGAGAATGAGATGGTCAGGTGGCATTACTGACTCAATGCACATGAATCTGAGTAAACTCCAGAAGATAGTGAAGGACAGGGAAGCCTGGTATGGGGCAGTCCATGGGTCCCAAAGAGTTGGACATGACTTAGCAACTGAACAACAAATCTATCTGCTCTGAGTTGAGTTGCTCCTTTGCTAAATGGCAGGGTGCTGTTCTGATGCAGCAGTTAATGCTTACTGCCCCTCCTTACCTCTTGGATATAACTTCTTGGCAAATCTGTTGTCTCTCAACAACCACCTTCTACACTTGCCTCTTCTAATTTCCTGTCCCTTAAAACTCAGACGGAGGCTAAATTTATATGGGAAAAAAAGCATATCTATTTGGAAAGAATAATTTTTGACTCATTGCTAAATTGAAAGGTTTAAAATTAGAACCTGTATATATAGAGAGAGCTAGTTTTTTCTTCTGCAGAGTAACATGCATAGCTTCTATAACAACTATTTTCTTGACAGTTTAGCAGATTTACTACTGTTTTTTGCATACTTTATATTCTTGTATGGTCTACCAATGGCAGAATGAATCGATGTTCAAGTATCTGATTAATGGAGAGGAGAAAATTTTGTGGCTTAGAGGGTGGATGGGGCTTTAATCCTAACACCCAATGACTATTCATTAATATTAGATATGCATACAGGCACACCTGATTCTATTGTTCTTTGCTTTATTGTGTTTCGCAGAAATTGCTTTTATTATAAATTAAAGGATTATGGCAACCCTGTGTCAAACAAGTATATCAACACCACTATAGTTAAGAATAGAGCTTTTCCCTTCTCTAGGGGATCTTCCCAACCAGGGGTTGAACCCAGGTTCCCCACATTGCAGGCTAATTCTTTACCAGCTGAGCCACAAGGGAAGCCCATAGGGAGAATATATTAATAATTGAATATATTTATTATTTGCTCTATTTGCTCTATTCTTCTCATGATAAATATGTTGTAAATAGAGCTTATGTTAAAGGGTACCTAACTTTAAAAACTGATGAAGAAAACACACTCACATAATATTTACTCTGTACCAGAAATTGTTCTATGATCTTTCTAGCTTAAGTACCGATCCACTTAATAATAGTCACAGAAACCATTTAAGGTAGATTCTAATACCCTCCTAATTCTATTCTCTTTAAGTGACTTGCCCAACATCTCACATCTAGTAAGTAAAGGAGCTAGAACTTGATGCCAGGCAATCAGAGCTTTCAAAGATAGACTGTCAATGGCAAATACAATAATTATCAAAGGAGAAAATACAACTTGCAAATATATCACTTCACTAACATTAAGACCCTTTTTCTTGGACATTTAATTAATAAAGTTTAAGCCAATGCTCAACCTGAGAGTGACCATGCCAAGGAACTGACATATCAGTTTACATTGCAAATTCATTCGCAAGGTGATTTACTAGTGAATAACAAATAGAAAGAGATAGGAAAATGAGGCACCACAGGCACTAGATAGAAAACAACTTGCATTCAACTGATTTTTTTAATTTTTAGACTAGTAATAAAATCCACTAAGAACAAATAAATAATAGAACTGTTTTCTTATAACAATCCTTCTATATTGTTTGGGGCAAGTAAAGTGTTCAAAACACTAGTCTGTATTACAATCTGTGTTACAGTAAACCAACAAACTTCTGAATTTTATTTTGGGTTTAGAAACAAAATGTGATGACACCCATTTTAAAAATAAGTTGTAAAATCAACAAAGATAAACTATGAACCAGAATTCTGATTTTATGGGTTATTTTTCAAAAACAAATATAATCTTTTATATTAAAAATTAACATCACTAACATTTTAATAATCATTGTTGCTGTTCGCTTGCTAAGTTGTGTCAAACTCTTTGCGACAGCATGGACTGTAGCACACCAGGCATCCTTGTCCTTCACCGGATCCTGAAGTTTGCTCAAACTCATGCCAAGTCAGTGATGCTATCCTCTGCCACCCCCCTTGCTCTTGCCCTCAATCTTTCCCAGAATCAGGGAAATTCCAATCAGGGGAATCCAGTGAATCGGCTCTTCACATCAGGTGGCCAAAGTACTGGAGATTCAGTTTCAGTATCAATCCTTCCAATAAATATTCAGAGTTGATTTCCTTTAGGATAGACTAGCTTGATCTCCTTGCTGTCAAAGGGACTCTCAAGAGTCTTCTCCAACACCACAATTCAAAAGCATCAATTATCATTATACTATATAATTTATTATAATACACATTATTAAGAAATATAAGTAAGATAACTTCTTAAAATACTGGTTTTTATCATGACATGCTGCTGAAGAGTATAAATTTCTGGAACGTAAAGGCAATTAATACAAGCAATAACATCTATTTTCTTAGAAATCATTCTATGTTTTACACTTTAACAAATACAGCCACTTTTCCCCTGTCAACCAGAGGACAAATAAAACCTAGAAAAGCCCACACATTACAATATTCTATGAAAAAATAATTCTGGCCAATTGAGTTTTAACTATGTAGTATTTGTTGTAGCATACTAAAAATGGAAACTTGATGTGCTAAATTCATTTGTGTTTAAAGTTGACCCTATCTAATCACTTAGTTGTTTTTTGTTTTTTTTTGCCTAGGGAGTACTAGAGAAAATTAGTAATATTTTAGTAAAAATTAGAGGATAAGTTGGGCTATGATTAGGGGTTTAATACAATATCTGATTCAATCATTATTAGAAAAGTTAATTTGTGTATTTCCTAATGAGATATAAAATAAACAAAAAATGTGTATCTATAGTTTTGTTTCTATAACTAACAAAAAATGTTTTCAAGAAAGATATTTGGCAAATTCATAGCCTCTAAAAAACCAAGAAACATTCCAGGGCTGACTGGAAAAACAGAAAGAATATTGACAAAATGCCTAGATTTATCATCAGTACTATTAAATCATATCATCAATACTGTCAAAAAGCAAGCACTTTTTGTTAGACAAATTTGTAGCCCAATGCATATATCTGTCATTTTTAAATATAAATTCCTCCATAAAGATGGCATAAAATCTATATCATCTTTGTCTCAATGATATCTTTTTTTAAGTGTAAATAATAATTGAAAAGAATGCTTTATTTCTTTTTACTAACTTAAAAGGCTAGGAAAAGACCTGTTTTTTATTCTAAAATGCTGATCAGATTAAATATTCTGGGTGGTGTCTAGTTTTACTACAATCATGCTCCAGAAGATGTACAATCACTTTTTCTTCTTAACCATGGGTAAATCACAGTATTTGAACTTGACGGTAATATTTAAGAGTAAAACAGCAGAAATGTCAATGACAGTCTTGACAAAAGACTAGATACTGCAGAAAACCAAAAATCATCTTTTTCAGAACAAAGTACAATATTTCTCTCATAGCACATCTTTAAATAGCTGTCACCTTTGCTTAAACTGATTTACTTTTATCAGTAAAAAGCTCCACCCATTTAAAGTAGGAAGGATAATCAATCTTCCCGAATATTTTACATAAAGCCACACCAAAAGACAAAAGAGTGGACTAAGTGATCTTTCAATGTTCTTTTCATCTTTTGGACATAGTATGACAGATTAGAAAGGATATGTACTTTGGAGACATTTTACAAGCTATATAAAGCTTACTTTGCTCATCTAGAAAATCAGAGTAGTAACTTTTTCAAAGCTGTACCCGAAAAACTGGGCTTCCCTGGTACTCAGTGGTAAAGAACCACATGCCAATTCAGGAGATGTGGACTTGATCCCCGATTCAGGAAGATCCCCTGGAGAAGGAAACAGCAACCCACTCCAATATTCTTGCCTGGTAAATCCCATAGACAAAGAAGCCAGGTGAGCTACAGTCCATGGGATGGCAGAGTCAGACATGACTTAGCGACTCAACAACAACAACAATCCTAAGAATTATGTCACACACGTAGTATGGCATCTGGCACATAGCAGGTACTTCTCTTAGGTCAGTTTCCCTAGAAACAGTCTACAATTGTAATTTTTATTGTAAATGAGTGTCGAGGGTATCTTCTCAGGTGAAACCTTTTGAAGTGAAAGAAGGAGGGCAGAGCTTAAAAATAATCTAGTCAAAGATGAGGGTTTGGTTCAGTTATTTGCTAATAAGTGGTTCTAGGAGACAATACAAAAAGAAAAAAGAAGAAAAGAAACTGTTGTTTTTAAAATGTATCTCTTTCTGTGGCATAAATACTCTTACCATAGTCAGTTTTAAGTTACATAAATGATGTCACTGAACAGAATTTAAAGGAAATCTTAATCAGTTTCAGTGCAAGGTGGCTCTCACACACCACTGTGTTAGATTGATCCCTCAGAGATTTCTGGAATGTTAAAAATACACTGCAGAGTTATCCCACTTAGAGGCAAGAGGGGCTGCCCTATAGCATACCAGAATCAGTCAGTCCTAAAGTGTGGGATATCCTGGGGAAAATGATACAACCTCCACCGGCTTCCATCACCAAGTGCAATTCTCAAAAATCAGTTATGAACTGTTATCAACCCAGAGACTACAGTAGCTGGGAAATAAGTGCTTCTATCTGGTAGAGGTGATTCTGGTGAGGCAGCAATATCAGCCAGTATGATGCTAAATTAGTATAATACCCAAGTGATCCTTGCAGTCCAGATGCACTTTATTAAGTTTGTTCTGACTTGCTTCACTCTGTCTGACACATCTAGGTCCAGCCACGTTGCAACAAATGACCCAATTTCATTTCTTTTTATGGCTGAGTAATGGGAACCTGCTGAGCTTGGTGCACTTTGGTGACCCAGATGGGTGGGATGGGTTGGGGGAGAGAGAGAGACCCAAGAGGGAGGGACATATGTATACATATGGCTGATAGCTCTGGAGTACAGCAGAAACTAACACAACATTGTAAGGCAGCTATATCCCAATAAATTAAAAAATGGTTGTTCTATCACCTTAGATAAACCAAATGATATTTGAACTTGCTTCAAAATAAAACGCACTACCAATATTTAGTAAGTGGATGCTGTGCTTGAATGAACTTTTTTCCTCTTCTCTGTTTTATTTCTAAAAATCAGGACCTCAGGCTCCTGAACAGAGTAAGCAGCAACAGCTTCTGTTTTACCCCAGAACCGTAAAATGAAAACAGCTGACCAAGATCTCTGTGGAGATGATCAGAAGGCAAATATTAGTAAAACTGCCTCTTAAATCGTAGTATAGATACAGAGGGAAGATGTAGGAATTTCTTGATTTCTGATGGTATTTGGGTTTAAGGAAGGTTAATTTACCCTGTGGGCTGTTCTGCCCCCGTTCATCAGTGACTCTACCCTCTAACTCTCCGGTCCTTTCATTTGATGGTGCAAGATCCCAAGTAAATGATGGCAACAAACCATGAGATTTGGAATGAACAGTTTTGTATTTAGCTGTCCATACATCTATCAATCAATCAATCAATGTCTAAAATCTTTAAAAGGCCAAGGATGGTTAAGACAGGAGGGAAATTTATATCGTTTCATAGGCTATAGGAACTAATTTAAGCTAATAAAAAGGTATATTATTTTAAATATTGCACTACCTTATCCTCAACTGAGAGTCTTCAAATCCATTGAAGCTGTTAGAAAAACTCTTCAGTGAAAAGCATCAGAATTCTGCTGAAGATCTGACTGTTTCAGTAGGAAGTATGAAATTAAAGTATTATAAAGCAATGTTTTGGCAATGTCCCTTATTCACATACCAAATTATCTGAATCTCACTGTTTTGATTGGTTAAGATTTTACATGTTTTATTTGCATGCTACTATTTGGTTTCCAAAAATATTTTGCTGAGAAATCTTTGAAAAAAATCTGCAGTAAGTGGAAGCTAAAGTTAAGATAGTATATACTGATAACAGCAATAACTTAATGCAAAAATTATAGAGTTTTCTAACTGAAGGATATTGCAGTCATCAGTTTTGAGTTAAGCAGTAACTCAAAAATTTCTCTTCAACCACAAGATAACCTTACCTTAAATTCTAGTTTGCTTGCACAAAATTCTTAATACTTTGTTTTCAGTCATAAGAATTACATGTTCATTAGTATATTTTTGGATAGAGAAGGAAATGGCAACCTGCTCCAGTACTCTTGCCACGGAAATCCCATGGGTAAAGGTTCTTGGTGGGCTACAGTCCGCGGGGTCACAGAAGAGCTGGCCACAACTTAGCAACTAAACAACAACACAGTATATTTTTAAGAACTGTTACTTGAAAATAGGTAAACTTGGGTGTTAGACATGCATGAAGTGGAACACAGGGCAAAAGGGAGAATGAATACAAACTGTGTGAGTGAGACTGCCCGAACCAAGCTGAAGTTTTCTGCTTTGCTCTGTTTGGTGCTGCTAGGAATATATCATAGGTGGAAAACGCTGTTTTACCCTTGAGTATTTTTAAGGAAACTTGAAAAATATCAATACCCAAGGTTTCCCCACAGAGCCATCTAAGTTCTAGCCTTTGTTGCCACAATCATTTTGGAACCTTGAAAACAGCAATCATCAACTTTCAAACACAAACCAAAAACACAAAATAAAAGTGGCAATAGATATAGCTGTTCAGAAAACAACACACACTAACACACACCAAGCTCTTCACAGTCATATTAATTTGAGCAACAAAAACAAAAAAAAGAACATGTCATTGAAACTGTGGGGATACACAAACTAAAAAACTTAGCAAACAAAGATTAGTTTTATGCTACTAATTGATACACATTTAAATTATGTGCTCACTGTTCACTTTTTTACTTTGTATTATTTTTAATTCTAGTAAATGGGTAAAAAAACTAATACAGGATAGAATTAACTATCATCTCTGGTTCAACTCTATTTTCTTTCCATCAGATTTTTTTTTTTATTTCAAACTTTTTATTTTATATTAGAGTATAGCCAATTAACCGGAAAAGGCAATGGCACCCCACTCCAGTACTCTTGCCTGGAAAATCCCATGGATGGAGAAGCCTGGTGGGCTGCAGTCCATGGGGTCGCTAAGAGTCGGGCACAACTGAGCGACTTCACTTTCACTTTTATGCACTGGAGAAGGAAATGGCAACCCACTCCATCGTTCTTGCCTGGAGAATCCCAGGGACGGGGGAGCCTGGTGGGCTGCCGTCTACGGGATCGCACAGAGTCGGACACGACTGAAGCGACTTAGCAGCAGCAGCAGCATAGCCAATTAACAATGTTCTGATAGTTTCAGGTGAACAGTGAAGGCATCCAGTCATACATATATACATGTATCCAAGCTATTAAGTTCCTAAAACAACCAGTGCTCCATGTAAAAGGATTTCAGGTAATAATCCTTTTATGTACTGTACTCTTTAATAAGACTCTGTACCCTGACACTGAAAATACATTGCAAGATATTAGTCCTAACTTCATCTCTAGAAACAGTGCAAAACAGCTTGACCATGAGACTCAAACTGAACATGAACCAGACTTTGACACATACTATGTCACAACCCTAGATGAGTTAACTTCTCTAAGCTTCAGTTTCCTCCTTCACAGAATGAAGACTGCAGGAAGAACTAGAAGATTTATGGTTCCTAAAGTTGTTACAACCACAACTGGAACAAGGGAAATGCTCGGGAAATGTTGTCCATTCAGAGGCCCAGATGTTGGAGATACACAGTCCAATGTCCAATAAGTCAGATATGTACTTTGCTCTACAGAAGGACACGCGAAGATTTATGATCAAATGTTTTAGGAATATTGATAAAATAATACAAGAAGTCTTATAAAAACAATTTCCAACAATTTCCAAAAACCAATGCCCCAAAGTGCTTATTTTTTCAGCCATAGTGAAAGTCGCTCAGTGGTGTCCGACACTGCGACCCCATGGACTATACAGTCCATGGAATTCTCCAGGCTGGAATACTGGAGTGAGTGGCCTTTCCCTTCTCCAGGGGATCTTCCCAACCCAGGGATTGAACCCAGGTCTCCTGTGCTGCAGGCGGATTCCTTACCAGCTGAGCCACAAGGGAAGTGCTTATTTTTTCAGTCATAAAAACAAACTAAAAAAGAAAAAAAAAGATGGATTAGGCAAAAACTCTAAAAATCTTCTTGTCTTGTCATCCAAACAGGAAAACTGATTCTAATGCAAACTTCTCAAGTGGGAGTAAATTTGAAAATGTTAAAATAGGGGATTATTTTTTTCCATTTTCAATTGTACCCCCAATTTAAATAAATCAGAAGGTAAAAATAGAAAATCCAAACCTCAACTAATAACAGTTTAAGAAAACAAGATTAGAGTAAAAGGAAGTAGTAACCATAAAGAAATAGTATAATGAAATTTCTCAGAAATGAAGAGGACGCATTTCCAGATGGAACGGACCACATGCCCATGAAAGAGATGAAGACGACCTTCATGAAGGCACCCTGTCATCACATTTCAGAAAAGCATCAGAGTTGCCATTTCACTCCATTCTCCTTTCTATTAATTAATTAAATATTAAGAAGTCAAATGACACTGGATCCCCAATTTTACTCTTTCCTTTATGGAGACATCTGGAATCTTCTCTTAAACTTTAATTTTCTGAAATCTTAGAGTCATAATATTGATTTATAAATCAACTATACTTCAATTTAAAAAAAGAATGCATGCCAAAAATAATAATGATACCAGCTTAATAAAAAATAATTTGATTATTGGGAAGATAACACTAGCAAAGTTTATACACACTGGATATATGGAGTAAATACCTGAAGTAAAGTTTAAAGTGGTATCTTAAGACATTCTGAGCATCAAGGTTTACTATTCTGTATACAACTACAAACCAACGTCCTCTGTGTGCTTTATCTGTAGGGGTGAATAAAGACATTTACTTTAGCTACCAAAGGAAAAAAGTAAGGACTTTAGGTTAGAGATTGACAGTACAGAGGACCAACATTTACATATTCCTAACTTTTAAATGATAAAATATTTAGCTTAGAAGGTAAAACTAAAAAAAACAAACCTTATGAAAGAATATAAAGAAAAGAAATCTTCATTAATTGCAATAAAGTTATTTTATTGCCAAGAGAGAATGTCAACATTTTCCGAATCAGCGAACTAAAACGGACTGGAAAGGGTGAATTTAACTCAGATAACCATTATATCTACTACTGCAGGCAAGAATCCCTTAGAAGAAATGGAGCAGCCATCACAGTCAACAAAGAGTACAAAATGGAATACTTGGACACAATCTCAAAAATGACAGAATGATCTCTGTTCGTTTCCAAGGCAAACCATTCAATACCACAGTAATCCAAGTCTATGCCCCAACCAATAATGCTGAAGCTGAATGGTTCTATGAGGACCTACAAGGCCTTCCAGAACTAACACCCTAAAAAGATGTCCTTTTCATGATAGGGGACTGGAATGCAAAAGCAGGAAGTCAAGAGATACCTGGAATAACAGGCAAATTTGGCCTTGCAGTACAAAATGAAGCAGGTCAAAGGCTAATAGAGTTTTGCCAAGAGAACACACTGGTCATAGCAAACACCCTCTTCCAACAACACAAGAGAAGACTCTACACATGGACATCACCAGATGGTTAGTACTGAAATCAGACTGATTATATTCTTTGCACCCAAAGATGGAGAAGCTCTATACAGTCATCAGAAACAAGACCAGGTACTCACTGTGGCTCACATAATGAACTCCTTATTGCCAAGTTCAGACTGAAATTAAAGACAGTAGGGAAAACCACTAGACCATTCAGGTATGACCCAAGTCAAATCCCTTATGATTATACAGTGGAAGTAACAAATTCAAGGGATTAGATATGATAGACAGAGTGCCTGAAGAACTATCAACAGAGGTTTATGACATTGCACAGGAGGCAGAGATCAAGACCATCTCCAAGAAAGAAATGCAAAAAGGCAAAATGGTTGCCTGAGGAGTCCTTACAAGTAGCTGTGAAAAGAAGAGAAGCCAAAAGCAAAGGAGAAAAGGAGAGATATACCCATTTGAATGCACAGTTCCAGAGAGAAACGAGAGATAAGAAAGCCTTTCTCAGTGATCAGTGCAAAGAAATAGAGGAAAAAAAAAAAAAAAGAATAGGAAAGACTAGAGATCTCTTCAAGAAAATGAGAGACACCAAGGGAAATTTTCATGCAAAGATGGGCTCAATAAAGGACACAAATGGTATGGACCTAACAGAAGCAGAAGATATTAAGAAGAGGTGGCAAGAATACAGAGAAGATCTGTATACTATATATACTATCTGTATAGTATAGATCTATACAGATCTATAGATTGGTATACTATATATACTATATACACTGTATATATATATATATATACTGTATACTATACAAAAAAGATCTTCACGATCCAGATAATCAAGATAGTGTGATCACTCACCTAGAGCCAGATATCCTGGAATGCGAAGTCAAGTGGGCTTTAAGAAGCATCACTACAAACAAAACTAGTGGAGGTGATGGAATTCCAGTTGAGCTATTACAAATCCTAAATGATGATGCTGTAAAAGTGGTGCACTCAATACGCCAGCAAATGTGGAAAACTCAGCAATAGCCAGAGGACTGGAAAAGGTCAGTTTTCATTCAAATCCCAAAGAAAGGAAATGCCAAAGAATGCTCAAAATACCACACAATTGCACTCATCTCACACAGTAGCAAAGTAATGCTCAAAATTCTCCAAGCCAGGCAACAGTAGGTAAACCATGAACTTCCAAATGTTAAAGCTGGATTTAGAAAAGGCAGAGGAACCAGAGACCAAATTGCCCACATCTGTTAGATCATCGAAAAAGCAAGAGAGCTCCAGAAAAACATCTACTTCTGTTTTACTGACTATGCCAAAGCCTTTGACTATGTGGATCACAATAGACTGTGAAAAATTCTTAAAGAGATGGGAATATCAGACCATCTGACTTGCCTCTTGATCCGTATGCAGGTCAGGAAGTAATAGAACTAGACATGGAACAACATACTGGTTCCAAATAGGGAAAGGAGTATATCAACGCTGCATATTGTCACCCTGCTTATTTAACTTACATGCAGACTACATCATGAGAAATGGTGGGCTGGATAAAACACAAGCTGGAATCAAGATTGCCAGGAGAAATATCAATAACCTCAGATGTGCAGATGACACCATCTTTATGGCAGAAAGCAAAGAAGAACTAAAGAGCCTCTTGATGAAAGTGAAAGAGGAGAGTAGAAAAGTTGGCTTAAAACTCAACATTCAGAAAACTAAGATCATGGCATCCAGTCCCATCACTTCATGGCAAATAGATGGGGAAACAGTGCAAACAGTGACAGACTTTATTTTTTGGTGGTCCAAAATCACTGCAGATAGTGACTGCAGCCATGAAATTAAAAGACTCTTGCTCCTTGGAAGAAAAGTTACAACCAACCTAGACAGCATATTAAAAAGCAGACATCACTTTGCCAGCAAAGGTCCATCTACTCAAAACTATGCTTCTTCCAATAGTCATGTATGGATGTGTGACTTAGATTATATGAAAGCTGACTGCCGAAGAATTGATGCTTTTGAACTGTGGTATTGGAGAAGACTCTTGAGGGTCCCTTGGATAGCACTGAGATCTAACCAGTCCATCCTAAAGGAAATCAGCCCTGAATATTCATTGGAAGGACTGATATTGTAGCTGAAACTCCAATACTTTGGCCACCTGATGCAAAGAACTGACTCATTTGAAAAGACCCTGATGCTGGGAAAGATTGTAGGTGGGAGGAGAAGGGGACAACAGAGGATGAGATGGTTGGATTTTAGCACCAACTCGATGGATATGAGTTTTATTAAACTGTGGGAGTTGGGAATGGACAAGGAGGCCTGGTGTGCTGCAGTCCATGGGGTCACAAAGAGTCAGACACAACTGAGCAACTGAACTGATGATGATGGCGGGAAAAGTTAAACACATATATGTTAAAATGAAAACAATTCAAGGGAAAAAATATCATTATTTCAACACATTCTGAGGCACTTTATAAAATTAATATTGCTAATCATTTGGGGAATACAGTATTTTTCACTATGGAAAATAAAATGAAAATCACTGTGCTTGCTTGTACAATCTTTAGTCAAGAAAAACATACTGACTTGCATTGAGGTTTAGGTTCTGATAAAACTACATAATTCGACCCAGTGGCCTTTCATTAACAAATCTATTGCCTCTTAAGACAGAAAGTGAAATGAGTAAGATGGTATCACATTCTAATGAAATGTGTAACATTTCATCAAATATGCTTTTCTAAGCATTCACTAAGATGTAATCAGGTGAAAAAAAAAGATGATAATATTTTTATTTAGTGTGCTTGAAGATCAAACAGCCTCAGATCATCTGAAAATATATATGTTTTTTTATTCACCTGGAGAAAATTTCAAAGGTGACTTTGCTTGGAACAAAGAAGATTGCAATGACAGGGAACACAAAAGAGATAGAAACTGCTATCATTCTCCTCTGTCTCATATTCCACAACCAAATATGGAGAATGGCCTAGGGTTAGCACGCGTGTCCCGATGGTGGTCAGTCCATTAAAAAAATACATACTGCAAATCTGTGCCATGTTCTGGGAAAGAATTATGATCAGGTCAGGGGCTTTGTTATTGTTCAAGTCTTAGCTCAGCATGTCTCAAAGTTTAAGGTGCATGCAAATCACCTTGTCAGCTTGTTAAAATGTAGACTTTCATTTAGCAGGACTGGGCTAATGCCTAAGAATCTGTATTTATATGATATTCCCAGGTGAGGTCCATGCTGTCTCTCTGTGGTATGCTCAGCCACTCTGTCATGTCCAGATCTTTTTGTGACCTCATGGACTGCAGCCCGCCAGGCTCCTCTGTCCATGGAATTCTCCAGGAAAGAATACTGGAATATATTGCCATTTCCTCCCCTAGGGAATCCTCCTGACCCAGGGATGGAGCCTGCATCTTCTTCACTGAAAGCAGATTCTTTAGGACTGAGACACCTGGGAACTCCTCCCCTCTGTAGATCACACTATGATCAGAAAGGGTTTACAATTTACAAAACAGTTATTCAGTTTCACAGAGTCAAGGTTCATGTGACAGGAGAGGGCTAAGAGAGTTAAATTTAACATTTCTCAATAGAGTATATAGTTTTAAGCTAATAATTATTGTCAATGAAATAGGCAATTCAAAACATTCTAGAGACCCTGTGCACTAATGGAGAACATTTTCCCAAGGTCATTCCTGCAAGAAAGCATAACCTGCTACTTTCTTACAATGTGAATCCCATGCACTTGAATAAGAACTCCATGAACATCCAACTGTAGACATGGCAAGATTTCTAGATAAAAGTACACTCCAAACATTAATACTAGTTCAGGAATAATCAGCCTGATTTAGAGAAAACTCCAAATTAGGGGTTCCCCAGTGGCTCAACAGTAAAGAATCTGCCTGCAATGCGGGAGATGGTGGGTTCGATCCCTGGTTCAGGGAGATCCCCTGGAGAAGGAAACGGCAACCCACTCCAGTATTCTTGCCTGGGAAATCCCATGGACAGAGGAGCCTGGCAAAAGAGCGGGACATGACTTAGCAACTAAACAACAGTTTTACAACATAGATACCATTCCAATGGTAAATTCCAGCTCAAAATAGGCTACTGTGTTATGGGCTCTCCTAAGGCTTTAACTAACTTTTAAATAAACTTTCCCTAAAGGTCCGTCTAGTCAAGGCTATGGTTTTTCTAGTGGTCATGTATGCATGTGAGAGTTGGACTATAAAGCAAGCTGAGCACTGAAGAATTGATGCTTTTGAACTGTGGTGTTGGAGAAGACTCTTGAGAGTCCCTTGAACTGAAAGGAGATCCAACCAGTCCATCTTAAAGGAGATTGGTCCTGGGTGTTCATTGGAAGGATTGATGTTGAAGCTGAAACTCCAATGCTTTGGCCATCTGATGGAAAGAGCTGACTCATTTGAAAAGACCCCAATGCTGGGAAAGATAGAAGGCTGGAGGAGAAGGGGATGACAGAGCATGAGATGGTTGGATGGCATCACCAACTCAATGGACATGAATTTGGATAAACTCCAGGAGTTGTGATGGACAGGGATGCCTGGCGTGCTGTGGTCCATGGGGTCGCAAAGAGTAGAACACAACTGAGCGACTGAACTGAACTGAATCATGCTGTATAGAATCATAATGGGTTCTATTATCTTGAATTTTGTCTCAAATAGGAAACATGATTTAGATACATGCTATATGGTTGTCCATGCTGAAACGAAAATATCCATGTCTTAAATAAAGTATTTTAAAGATGCAGTTTCTCTTTAACAAAAAATTTAATAGCTAATTAAAACCATGGTCTAATAACCAACTAAAGATTATTGCAGTTTACAATAAGTTATTCTCTGATAAATTTTTCCAAATCAATGAGCTAACATGTTAATACAAATATTTTAAAATTGTATTTAAATATGTTATTTTTGAACCTTATTGGTTTTGATAATCATGGGTGAAATAATGTTTAGCTATATTGGGAACAAGCAATAAATACAACACTTACTGACATTTTAACATTCTGTGAAACTGCTTACACTTACTAGAAAAAACTCACTAAAGCATTTAAAGTGTAGATGACTACAAATGAACACAAGTTAATGTAAAATTAATTATTTTTTAGCACATTTAATGCTTACATCCTCATGAACATATGGTTGGTTTTGGAACTAGTAAATAGACTGCCAAAGTTTATTTTGAGATTCTCAACCTTACTGTGGTAATGGTATGATTTTTATTCATAACTAACCAAGTAAAAATAGAAAAATCAATTTCACCAGATTCTGGACAAAATAAGAACCAATGATTTATCTGACTCATTTATTCCTGATCCAAATGATAAAACCAAATGTAACATTACTATTATAAACCTATTTAAATGAAATTATTTTATGTGCACCATTATTTTTGTAGTTATTTTAAATCTGTTGGAAATAAGCTTTCTCACTCTTGAGTTCTTTTGATCTATCAGTAAATTATCTCCCAATTAAGGTGCTCAGGTTTACTGAATAGTAAATGGTTTAAAAAGATGAGGAAGAAAAAGTAGTTTCATATGTGTTTGTACAAAGGACATAAAATCAAGAGTGGCACAAAATAATTAAGAGCAGACCCTCAAATGTAAATTACAGCTCTGCCACTAAACAAGTATGTGACCTTGAAAATGTCAGTGACCCTTACTCGATCTAAGTTTTTTCAACAATAAAATAAGGATAAGAGTATATACAACAGTGGTTCACATGACATTCTGTAAATAAGGCCTGCTGCTGCTGCTACTGCTGCTAAGTCGATTCAGTCGTGTCTGACTCTGTGTGACCCCATAGACGGCAGCCCACCAGGCTCCCCCATCCCTGGGATTCTCCAGGCAAGAACACTGGAGTGGGTTGCCATTTCCTTCTCCAATGCATGAAAGGGAAAAGGGAAAGTGAAGTCGCTCAGTCGTGTCCGACTCCTAGCGACCTCATAGACTGAAGCCTTCCAGGCTCCTCCAACCATGGGATTTTCCAGGCAAAAGTACTGGAGTGGGGTGCCATTGCCTTCTCCGAAATAAGGCCTACGTTACAGTAATGCATGGCATATAGAGATGATGCGTAACCTATTGTTACACAAAGTAAGTTTTTAGGCCACTTGTAAATGTTACTCAATAAAGTGAAAGTTAAAGTGAAGTTGCTCAGTAGTGTCTAACTCTTTGTGACCCCATGGACTGCAGCCTTCCAGGTTCTACCATCCATGGGATTTTCCAGGCAAGAATACTGGAGTGGGTTGCCATTTCCTTCTCCAGGAGATCTTCCCGAACCAGGGATTGAACCCGGTTCTCCTGCATTGTAGGCAGATGCTTTACCGTCTGAGCCACCAGGGAAGTCTTTCTTCATTTAAAAATGCTTAAATGAAAACAGACTGATCCTAACCACCATATTAAATAAGTTCAAACAATCCTATATACGACTTCTTTTGCAAGTGTTTCTATTTTCTAAAATTCCCCTATTATGCTTTTGAATGATTTATGCCAACATAAAGGAGAAAAACACAGGATTTGACTTGAATTCCATACACAAGTTAGCAGAAGTGACATCCATGCAGAGATTGCCCATGGAGGAGCAAAATGGTCCAAGGTGTCTCAAAAGGCCAGTCACTGCAGGCAGAATGGGTGCTGCCCAGTGCGGGCATGAAGAAGAAGACTAGCATGAGCAAAGCCAGCAGACACTGAACCAGGCCAACAGCTGAGTGTCCACCTCATTGGTAGCCTGTTACAGGGAGTTTTTTGTCTGGTCATAACTAAGGAAAAGGGGCTAATCAGAATCTGTGTCTAATTAAAAAAAATGTAAAGAAAGGATGGGACATGTCTATGAGAACAGAGAGTAGAATCCAAGTAGCAGCAAATATAGTTAAGGAGAAGTATAAAATCCGTGCGTCTGTGATGAGTCTAGGTTTTTGGTGACTTAACTCTAAACCACAACCACATAGTGGAACTAGGCAACCTAAGATATTTTTATTTTATTTAAAAAATAGGCACTGAAAATTCTGATTCCTTCACCACTAAAAGTGAAAGTCACTCAGGTGTGTCTGACTCTTTGTGATTCCATGGACTACACAGTCCATGGAATTCTCCAGGCCACAATACTGGAGTGGGTAGCCTTTCCCTTCTCCAGGGGATCTTCCCGACCCAGGAATCGAACTGGGGTCTCCTGCATTGCAAGCAGATTCTTTACCAACTAATCACCTTCACCACTGCCACTCCTCAAATTCATGCCTCCATCATTTCACACCTGGATTACTGTAATCATCTCTTTACTGGTCCACCTGCTTCTATTCTTGCCTCTTTCAAAAACCTTTCTTTTAAGATACAAATCGGGTCATGTAATGCTCCATCTGAAGTCTTTAAATGCCTTGTCAGTTGATTCACAACAAAAAGAGTACCTTTTAATGATCTACAAGACATGCATGGTATGACTCGTGGCTACCTCTCCATCATACTACAGGCAACATGATCTGCTTACAGTTCCTTCAATATATCAAATTCTTTCATACTCTAGGACAATTGTATTTGCTGTCATATTTTCTTTGAATACTTAACCTTTGGGGATCTTCACATAGCTGGTTATTAGGCATTCTTCAATCCTCAGCTTATCTGTATCCTTTACAGAGAGGTCATCCCTGTCCTGACAATATAAAATAGCACCTTTCCTTAAATAACTTGTTTTGTCAGTTACTCTATATCACTTTTCCTAGTTTGTTCATAGCATTATCAATAACTGGAATTATCTTGATTATTTATTCACTGATTATGTCTTCTCCATTAAAATGAAACATTGAGGGCATGTATCTTGCCTTTGTTTCCAAAGTTTAACAAATAGTAGATATCATATAAGTATATATACATACATCATAGTAGATGTATCATGCATACATCTGTTGAAGAAATGAAAAAAATGACAAAGAATCTTAAGGGAGAGAAACTTGTTTTTTCAGTTACTCTGTATCACTTTTCCTAGTTTGTTCATAGCATTATCAATAACTGGAATTATCTTGATTATTTATTCACTTATATGTCTTCTCCATTAAAATGAAATATTGAGGGCATGTATCTTGCCTTTGTTTCCAAAGTTTAACAAATAGTAGATAAACACGTATCATGTAAGTATATATACATACACCATAGTAGATGTATCATGCATACATCTGTTGAAGAAATGAAAAAAATGACAAAGAATCTTAAGGGAGAGAAACAGATTGACTACAAGTGGGAAATGAGCTATTTATTTGTACTTCCAGCTGCTTCAGACTATATTGTGTTCCCCTAAAATTCATATGGTGAAGCCCAAACTCCCAAAGTGACTATATTTGCAGTAAGTAAATAATTAAGGTTAAACGAGCTCACATGGGTAAGGCCTTGATCTGCTGGTATTAACATCCTTACAAGAGGAGACACCAAGAGAGTGATAGGGTTCCACTCTCTCTCCCCACCCCCAGCCTCTACCACTAAACCGGAAAGGCTACCTGAGAACTTAGTGAGAAGGCACCTCTGTGGGCCAGGAAGGCCCATCAGACACCAAATCAGCCAGAACCTTGACCGTGGACTTACAGCCTTCGGAACTATGAGAAAATAAATTTCTGGTTTTTTAACCCACACAGTCTATTGCAGCTTGTTATGATATCCCCGGCCTCCCAGGTGGTGCTAGTGGTAAAGAATCTGCCTGCCAATACAGGAGATGTTAAGAGACACAGGTTCGATCCCTGAGTCGGGAAGATCCCCTGTAGGAGGGCACAGCAACCCACTCCAGTATTCTTGCTTGGAGAACCCCATGGACAGAGGAGCCTGGTGGGCTACAGTCCATTGGGTCGCAAAGAGTAGGACACGCTTGAAGTGACTTAGCACGCACGTATGGTATGATATCCCAAGCATACTAAGGGGGTCTGTGGCAAAAAGAAGACAGCCAAAATGAGACAGGAATAGATGACAGGATTACAAAAGAATTTATCTTTTTATGGAGGATTATTAAGTACACATGCATCATGTTTATAATATGGCTATCATTATTGTTACTATATAGGCAGTTTGTAATAAGCCAGGGCCAAGAGAAAAAGCAGAGATAGGTATTAAGGATTAAAGGATATCTGCAAATAAAGTGGGGGAAAAAAGCTTCTAAGACTTACCAGGATAATTGCTTCCAGGGGAACAAAAAGTCATATAAAAGAGGAAATTGACAGCATGCAGGACAGGAAATTGTTTGTATTTTTTCACAGAGAATTATAAGTGACATATTTTGAAGTTACACATGGAGTTAAACACTCACCTCTGGACTCCAGAGATGATAGATTCAACTGTAAGTTCTAGGAAGCCCAAAGTGAAAGTGAAAGTTGCTCAGTCCTGTCCAACTCTTTGTGACCCCATGGACTATACAGTCCACGGAATTCTTCAGGCCACATTACTGGAGTGGGTAGCCTTTCCCTTCTCCAGGGGATCTTCGCAACCCAGGGATTGAACCCAGGTCTCCCTCATTGCAGGAGGATTCTTTACCAGCTGAACCACTGGGAAGCCCAAGAATACTGGAGTGGGTAGCCTATACCTTCTCCAGGGGATCTTCCTGACCCAGGAATCGAACCAAGGTCTCCTGGACTGCAGGAGGATTCTTTACCAACTGAGCTATGAGGGAGCCCAAAGCCTAAGGGTAAATCCAGGTGTCACAAATGAAAGCCAGTGAAGAAGGAAAAACAAAAACAAAATCCACCTCCCCATCTCTGTCCACCTTGAGTGAGATGAAAGATATTCCTATCTGGCATTCTGCTAGCATAGGCAATCTACTACCTTCATCTGTCATACAAGTCAGTGTTGTGGAACACACATTATTCATTCATTAAAATAACCTTGTGGCGAAACACTATCAAAGATGCCCAGGAAGTCAATCTGATTCCCATCAGGTTCACTCAGGCAAAAAGTGGGAATGAGGCATCAAAAGCTTATCAAGTTCATTATCTAGTGAACTTGTGGGAAAAAAGAGAGCACAAAGAATGTTAGTCAACCCAGTTGAGTGGCTCCTTTAAATCATTAGAGCCCTGCATGATACAGCAGATGGAAGAAAAACAAGCCCCTGACACCTGGCTCCATCACAACTTTAGTGCTAAATTCCTTCCTTCGCCTATTTACACACCACATTCTCAGTTATAGCTGAGGTGGTCCTGCCATCTAACTCAGCCTCTGTTTAAATCTTAGCCTGATGCACAGCACAGCTTCTTGCTAAAACTCGTTTCATTCAATATCCAAGATTCATATTCTCCCCCTGCCTCTGCTGCCTTTATCCATTTCTGACCTACAAACCTCTCTTCCTAGAGACAGGCTTTCCCTACCAATATCATAATAAGAGACATTCCCAGAGTTTTCACTGAGACCACATACTACAGCTATATATAAATGCTTTTTCTAGCCAAAAGCTTCTGGGAATCCAATATTTTACTGTTATTCCCTACTTAAGATCTTCTCCAGAAGGGTAAGAAATAGCACAGCCCAAAGCCCTCCATGGAGATACTGGAATAAAAACACACACATATTGATTGATTGATTTTCTCATGGTAAATTATCTAGGGACATTCAGGACTTCATTATTTCACAGAGAGAGTCAATAGCCTCCTACCTGACCTTCCATACTTCCAACTTTTTATAACTCTCACTCTATCAATCTTGACACAGTCAGATCACCTTCCCAAAAGATTAATACTCATTAAACATCATATACTGACAAAGACATAATCCTAGCCAATTTTTCTATAAAAGCATTCTTCTGTGCATAAAAAGAGTAAACATAATTTTTTAAAATTAGGAGGATGCTGAGATACTATATTCTTACACTATTTTATTTTTTTCTGATTTGTCAATAAACTTATCAATGAATTCATCTTCCGAAACATAACATGGGGCTTCCTAGGTGGCTCAACGGTAAAGAATCTGTTTGCAAATCAGGAGACGCAGGTTTGATCCCTAAGTTGGGAAGATTCCCTGAAGAAGGAAATGGCAATGCATGCCAGTATTCTTGCCTGAAAAATTCCGTGGACAGAGGAGCTGGCAGGCTACAGTCCATGGGGTTGCAAACGAGTCATACAAAACAGAGACTACCCCATGGACTGCAGCCTACCAGGCTCCTCCGTCCATGGGATTTTCCAGGCAAGAGTACTGGAGTGGGGTGCCACAGCCTTCTCCTAAACAACAAACATAATATAGATTAAATATTATTACTAGTAATAACCTAGGTCTTATATATTAAAGCACCTTGAAAGCAATTACTATTTTATAGTCCTTAACAGAAATGTGCACATTCAGGGCAAGAGAACTTTAGTGACTTGCTCAATGTCCACATGGGGACTTGGTGTCATGGTTAGTGCTGGAGAATCTGTTCTTAACTCCCAGTCCAATATTTTTTAAAAGTGCAAAATTTCAAAGAAATAATATCCCCTTTACTAGCTCATGTAACTGACACATTTATTTCTTGGCAACAATAGTGAAACATTTGTCAAAATAGCTCTGTATTAACTTCTAGTTGCTAAAGAACACTCCAAAAATCTTTCTAATCCATCACTGTCAATCTTATTGCACTGCAGCCTGAGTAGGCTGTTTTGCCCAAACAAAATCAAAATTTCCCAGGGGTCATGTTTTATGAGCACCGTACAAAATCTTACTTGGTTAATTATTAATTCGAGATGGAAACGTGGGTGGAAGACAAGCATAGCTTGGGAGGAGAGGGTGAGATCTATGGAAAGAGTAACATAGCTTGAATTTTATCACCACATGAATCTTCAACATCTCAATGGGATTTTTCCTTTTAGAATGCAAATTTGTTCAAATGCCCATAGTATCATAAACTTACCAAAAAAAAATTTTCTAGGACTGTCAAACTCTAATTACTATCCTCTCTCTCTCAATCCCCTAAGAAGTATTATTTTCAAATTTTAGTTCACAAATATTATCTCTACTTCTTGATCTCCTATGCATTCCTCCTGTTTTCAACATTCCTCAGAAATTACTCTCTCCAAGATAACCATTATTTTTTTTAATTAAATTAATATTTAGACTTTCTATTACTTGACTTCTCAGGAGCAGTTCACAAGGCTGCTTATGTCTTTCATCTTACAGTATCTCTTCATCACTGACTCACACAGCATTTCTCTCTGCCGGCTTTTCTTTCTTCCTTTTGGGTGCTTCTTCTCAGTCATTTGCATGAGCACCTCATCCTCCACTTCTTAGACATCAGTTTTCTCCTGGTGTCAGTTCACAGTCCACAGCCTGATGGCCCTCTCCCCCTACACATTCTCACACATTCACAAGTTACATCGTCCACAACCAGAACTTCAAGGGTTGCTCAATTCCAGTTCCTAATACACGTCTCTGTTCCACCTTCACACCCAGAAATCCAACTGCTTAGTTGATACCCACATCATCTCAGCTGTCCTAAAACATCTCAAACTCACAATGCAATATATATGATTTATTTATGAATAATAAATAAGATAAATGAATACTACATTATGTATATAAATATATGTCCTGACAACTTTAATGATTTCATCTCACTAAAATGATTTCTATTACTTAACTTCTTAGGAGCACTTCACAAGGCTGCTTATGTCTTTTATCTTAAAGCATCTCTTCATCACTGACTCAACCAAATAGGCTGACCAGTTCTTGCCCAGACTAAGAAAATTCACACCAACCCCAGAAAATCAGCACTGTGAAAAGCATTCCTTAGTTTCAACTGTCTGAATCCCATCCAGAGCCTTGGTCTATAACTTTAACCATTTGATGTTTTTAGAAGGGAACTGGAGAAACTGCAATTACAGATATCCCCAGAAGATAGTACCACATAACCATGACTTTTGCATGTTCATTTGCTTCAGTCACGTCCAACTCTTTGCGACCCTATGGACCCGTGTAGCCTGCCAGGCTCCTCTGTCCATGGGATTCTCCAGGCAAGAATACTGGAGTAGGTTGCCATGCCCTTCTTCAACCATGACTTTTAGCTAATGACTTTTCTCCTTTGTAACTGAAGTTTCCTCAGTCATTTGAGGGAAGGCATAAATGAGCCCTAATAACTCCTTTCAGTCTTCATAATTTATGAAAGGAGGTTGACTATTTGACAGTTCACAAGGCACTTTAACACTAACATCTTGCTGGGTCACAATGTATCAGTTATCACACAGATCAACCTTTAAACTAAATAGATTAGATTACAGGTTAAGAATTCTGTGAGTGTATAGGGGAGGGGATGGATTTGTAAGAAAAATCACATGTCTACTGATTTAGGGAGCTTCAGTTGCAAAGTCCAAAGGGAGAGTATACCTGTTAGGGTAACTTCATGACAAGACCTGGTGATCCTTTACACAATAAGTTGCTATAAGTGACTTTGTCTCTTTTTCATTCATTCTGTAATAGAGTAAAACATTTATGGGCATGGGCTCAAAAGCTATTCAAACCTGTGGACTGTTTGCCTGAGGATCTCTGACAGCACTGAACTAGGTAAAGGCCTGAAATTCTGCATTTTCACCAATTTCCCACATGATACTGGGATGAGATGCTCCTGGTCTACAGATGGCATTTTTAGTAGTTAGGCTGTAGACCAAACTGTGAGGTTCAAATTCTAATTTCTCAATTTATTATTTCTGTTTTATGTTAGGTATTGAATCTATTGGTACCTCAAGTTTTGGATCTATAAAATGGAGAAGATAAAGATAATATAGACCTTATAGGACTACTGCAAAATAACAGAATCATGAAACGTTCTTCAAACAGTACCTGGTGAATCATATACTCTTGGAAGATGTAATGTTTTTAGCACTGGATGAGGTTTCTCATTTTTCTCTCAATCTACCTGCAAGCTCAATTTCCACAGTTTGCCTACCAAAAATAAGAGCAGAATATTTGATAATGCCTTCCAGTCTTAGTCTACTGTAGTCTCTATCAAAGAATACCACATGTAAATAAAACTCTCCCAAAAATGGAAACCGTAACAACACCTAAAATACTTATCAACAGGCTTAATTTATAATTAACACAGTGAAGGTGTGCTAAGTCTGCCTGAATGACACAGGTACTCCTTTGCTCAGAAATCTTTAAAATTTCCCCCATGTTTACTGGAAAAATCTAGGCCATCTAGCCAGATATTCAGGGCCCAAACTATCATTTTGACCATGCCTCCCATTACTGCCCTTTACTCAATAAACTAGATTGTATGCAATCTAGTTAAACAAAACTATTTGCACATTTACACACTTCTCATATTTTCCTATACAGCTACTGACTAAACAGTCTATTTTCTCCAATTGTAAAAATGTTCTAGTTAAATATTTTTACTTCTCTTCTACATTTCACATACATTTAAATCTCAAATGCCATGAATGAAATAGTCATTCAGATGCTCTATTCAATCATGAAACCCACATGAGCCCATAGCACATTAATGATACCCATTGGTCATTTACATAGAGTTTTTTATACTTTAAAAGCTTACTGACATACATTAGACACCCTTATGAGGTAGGAATCATTATCTCCATTTTGCCTTAGGGTATACAAGCAATTTACCTAGGTTCACACAAATTTTGTGATAGCACAACTGATGTCTCATACAATTCTCTTTTAGATTGACTATGTAATCCAAAATAACTAGACAAGTTCTATACTTAGAAGCTTCAACAGGGCCACCATGACCTCCATCTCCTGTTACTCACACTCTTGTATGATCCCCTCCCCACAATGGACTTGGTTTGGTAACTTGCTTCGAACAAACAGAATATGGTAAAAATGATGGCATGTCATTTCTGGGATTCAGCTGCTAAATATTACTATGGTTTGTTTTGTGTACACATTTTCTTGCTCTCTCTTTTGCTCACATTGATAAAGTCATTCACTATTGTGTGAGCTACCTAATGGGGAAGGTCACGAGAAAGAGAACTGAAGGAAGCCTGCAGCCAACAGCCTGAGAAGAACTTAGATCCTGAGTCTAACAGCCCACAAAGAACTGAATTCATCCTACAACCACATGGGTATATTTAAAAACAGATCCTACTCCAGATGAGCCTTGAGAATACTGTAGCCCCAGCCAAAACCTTGATGATAGTTTTGTGAGAAAATCAGAGCTAAAGGACCGAATTAAGCCATGCTTATATTTCTAACCTACAGAATCTATGAAATAATAAACACTTTTATAAGCCACCAGGTTTGGAGGTGATTTACTGTGCAGCAATAAATAACTACTAAAATTTCCAAATATTATAATTTTCATGTTTACATTCAGTGCTGTATGAGATATTTTCCCTACCACTGTTGCATTGGGAAATGAGATCTACTCAGCAAGATAGCAGAACAGGAAACCCCACCTTTGGATTCATTATTGGAAACATATTACCTACCAAGACTGAATTATGAATAAAAAGAAAATTTAACAGACATATAACCAGTAAGGGAGAAGGCAATGGCACCCCACTGCAGTACTCTTGCCTGGAAAATCCCATGGACAGAGGAGAAGCCTGGTGGGCTGCAGTCCATGGGGTCACTACGAGTCGGACACGACTGAGCGACTTCCCTTTCACTTTTCACTTTCATGCATTGGAGAAGGAAATGGCAACCCACTCCAGTGTTCTTTCCTGGAGAATCCCAAGGATGGCAGGGCCTGGTAGGCAGCCGTCTATGGGGTCGCACAGAGTCGGACACGACTGAAGCGACTTAGCAGCAGCATAACCAGTAAAGAGATTGAGTTGGTAATCAAAACTTTCCAACAAAGAAAAGCTCAGGATAAGATGGCTTCACTGGTGAATTTTACCACACATTTAAAGGAGAACTGGAAAAGGAAATGGCAACCCACTCCAGTATTCTTGCCTGGAGAATTCTATGGACAGAGGAGCCTGGCAGGCTACAGTCCATGGAGTGGCAAAAAGTCGGACATGACTGAGTGACTAGGCCTTCAATTCAGTTCAGTTGCTCAGTTGTGTCTGACTCTTTGCGACCCCATGAACCCCAGCAAGCCAGGCCTCCCTGTCCATCACTAACTCCCAGAGTTTACCCAAACTCATGTACATTGAGTCAGTGATGCCATCCAACCATCTCATACTCTGTCATCCCCTTCTCCTCCTGCCCTCAATCTTTCCCAGCATCAGGGTCTTTTCAAATGAATCAGCTCTTCGCATCAGGTGGCCAAAGTATTGGAGTTGCCTTTAAAGAATAATCAATGTTAATCCTTTTCAAACTATTCCAAAAATTAAAAAGAAGAAATGTTCCCAAACTCATTTTATGAGGTCAGTGTTACTCTGACATTAAAGCTAGACAAACACTAGAACAGAATAAAATTATAGGCCAATATCCCTCATATGTATACACAAAAAATCTTCAACAAAATACTAATAAATGGAATTCAACAGCCCATCAAGACCAAGTGAGATCACACATCATGATAAAGTGGAATTTATTAGAGGTATGCAAGGATTGTTTAACAAAGAATACCAATAAAGTGATATACAACTTTAACAGTATAAAGGATTAAAGGACTAAAAATCACATGATCATGTCAATAAACACAGAAAAAGCCACCGAACAGATTTCAATATTCCCTTTATGATAAAAACACTCAACAAACTAGGACCAGAAAGCCATTACCTCAATGTAATAATAGGCAACATATGGAAAGCCCGCAGATAATATTATACTCAATAGTAAAAAACTGAAACCTTTACCTCTGAGATCAAAGATAAGGCTAAAATACGCATTCCCACCAATTCTATCCAACAGAGTACCAGAAATCTTAGCCAGAGCACTTAGGCACAAAAAAGAAATACACACAAATAAAAACACAAATAATGAAAAGACATTTGATGTTCATGGTTTGAAACCAAAAAAAAGCAACAAATTCAATGAAACCCTTATCAAAATCTTGATGGCAAATTTTGCAGAAATAGCAAAAACAATTCTAACATTCATATGGAACCAAAAGGGCTCTGAATAGCAAAAAATGATCTGGAAAAAGAAGAACAAAGGTGAGGGTCTCATATTTTCTAAATTCAAAACATGTTACAAAGTTACAGTAATTAAACTGGTGTGACACTGGCATAAAGACAAACACAGACCAAGAGAAAAGAATAGAGAGAAATACACCCACACATGTGGTGAAATAGACTGGCAGGTTCAACCAGTCCATCCTAAAGAAAATCAGTCTGGAATACTCATTGGAAGGACTGATGCTGAAGCTGAAACTCCAATACTTTGACCACCTGATGTGAAGAACTGACTCATTGGAAAAGACCCTGCTGCTGGGAAATATTGAAGGCGGGAGAAGAAGGGGACAACAGAGGACGAGATGGTTGGATAGCATCACCGACTCAATGGACATGAGTTTGAGTAAGCTCTGGGAATTGGTGATGGACAGGGAGGCCTGGCATGTTGCAGTCCATGAGGTCACAGAGTCTCGGTCACATGACCGAGAGACTGAACTGAACTGATACAGTGAAATGATCTTAGACAATAGGCTAAGACTATTTAATGAAAAAAGGACAGTCTCTTTCACAATTGCTTTGGGAAAATGGATATCCACATGCTGAAGAATGAAATAGGAACCTCATCTTATACTAAAAACAAAGATCAACTCAAAGACTTAAACATAAAGCTTGAAATTATAAAACTCCATGAAGAAAATACGGGAAAAATGGTTTATAACACTGGTCTTGATAATAATTTCCTAAACCAAAAGACAGGCAACAAAAGTAAAAATGTGTGTGTGTTCATTCATGTCCAACTCTGTGTGACCCCATGAATTGTAGCTAGCCAGGCTTCTCTGTCCATGGAATCTTTCAGGCAAGAATACTGGAGTGGATTGCCATTTCCTATTCCAGAGGATGTTCCCAACTCAGGGATCAAACCCACATCTCTTGCACCTGCTGCACTGGGAAGTGGATTCTTTACCACTGTGCCACCTGGGAAGCCCTAGAACAAAAATAGACAAGTGAAATTACATCAAACTAAAAAGTTTCTGAGTAGTAAAAAGACCAACAAAGTAAAAAAGCAACCAACAGAATGGGAGAATATATTTGCAAACCCTATCTGTAAGGAGTTAATATTCAAAATATAAAAGTAATTCAAACAGCCCAATGACAAAAATAAACTTATTAAAAATGAATGAAATTACTTAAATAGACATTTCCCCAAAGACATATAGATGGTCAACAGGTATTAGAAAAGACAATCAACATCATAATATATAGGGACATGTAAACTGAAAGCAGCTCACAGTTGCTAGAATAGCCATTATATAAAGCCAAAAACCAAAACAACAAATGTTAGGGTGCAGAGAAATTAGACCCCTGGTGCACTATTGATTGAAATGTAAATGGTGCAGCTGCTATTGAAAACAGCATGGAGGTTCCTCAAATCATCAAATATAGAACCACCTATGATCCAGCAATCCCACTTCTGTGTATGTATCCAACAGAATTAAAAACTATCTTGAAGAGATATGTTACTCCCAAATTGATTATAGCATTATTCACAATAGCTTAGAGGGAGAAAGAACCCAAAGGTCCATCAACAGATGAACTGTAAAGAAAATGTGGCACAGGCATATAATGGACTACTATTCAGCCTTAGGTAAAGAAGAAAATACTGTCATGCTACAACATAAATGAGCCCTGAGGATTATCCTATATGGAATAAATTAGTCGCTAAATAATAAGTACCAATGATTCCCCTTCCAGAAGTATCTATTGTACTCACACTCATAGAAGCAGAAACTAGATATCAGAACCAGGGGCTGGGGGGTAAGGCTGGAATGAGGAATGGGGATTTGCTGTGCAATGGGTTTAGACTTTTAGTCATGCAAAATGAAAACACTCTAGAGATCTACTATATGCTGCTGCTGCTGCTGCTGCTAAGTCGCTTCAGTCATGTCCGACCCTGTGTGACCCAATAGACGGCAGCCCACCAGGCTCCCCCGTCCCTGGGATTCTCCAGGCAAAAACACTGGAGTGGGTTGCCATTTCTTTTTCCAATGCATGAAAGTGAAAAGTGAAAGTGAAGTCACTCAGTTGTGTCCAACTCTTAGCAACCCCATGGACTGCAGCCCACCAGGCTCCTCTGTCCATGGGATTTTCCAGGCAAGAGTAGTGGAGTGGGTTGCCATTGCCTTCTCCAAGAGATCTATTGTATAACAATGCATATATATATATATTTAACAATAATGTAGCATATTATATGCTTGGAAACTTGAGAACAGGGTAAATTTCACATTATGTGTTTTTACCACAATTCATAAAAAGAATTATACTCAAAAGTGATATATACATGTAGATGAGCAGATGGAAAATAAAACACATAATTTCTCAATTATTTTAGAAATTCTTTACATAATCAGGTGTTAACATATATTGTCCCATGGAAGTAATAAAAGAAAACTAAACTTCATGTCAATTAAGTAACATGGCTAAAACTTCATTACTTGGTGTAACTGGCTGCAAAAACCAGGAATGAAATCTAGCTAATTTTATAAAAAAGATAATTTTAGAAGTATATTAGAGACACGTAGCTCAGGACACAGAATTGCCAGGAAGCTGAAGAACAGCTGAGTAACAGGCCAGTGTCCAGGCAGGAAGGAGAAATCCAAGTGGCAGTCTCAGAGCAAGTGGCATCCACTCAGAATTCACTGCATCCACCACCATGACAGAGGACGAGTCCCCACTTCCTCATGTCACCAGCTGAAGAGGCAAAGTCCTACAACAGTGCAGCTGACCAGTTGACGTTATCTCACATGCCCCTTTCTGCACACAGTGCAGAGTGATCACAGAGTTGACTGCTTTCCAGGAGGTAGTCACTAGGAATTACCCTGTTACCAGTTCAGTCAGTTCACTCAGTCGTGTCCGACTCTTTGCAACCCCATGGAATGCAGCATGTCAGGCCTTCCTGTCCATCACCAACTCCCAGAGCTTACTCAAACTCATAGCCAGTGAGTCGGTGATTAAATCCAACCATCTCATCCTTTGTCGTTCCCTTCTCCTCCCACCGTCAATCTTTCACAAAATCGAAGTCTTTTCAAATGAGTCCCTTTTTCACATCAGGTGGCAAAAGTATTGGAGTTTCAGCTTCAACATCAGTCCTTCCAATGAATATTCAGGACTGATTTCCTTTAGGATGGACTGGATGGATCTCTGTGCAGTCCAAAGGACTCTCAAGAGTCTTCTCCAATACCACAGTTCAAAAGCATGAATTCTTTGGTGCTCAGCTTTCTTTACAATACAACTCTCACACCCATACATGACTACTGGAAAAAGCATAGCTTCCACTAGATGGACCTTTGATGACAAAGTAATGTCTCAGCTTTTTAATATGCTGTCTAGGTTGGTTGTAACTTTTCTTCAAGGAGCAAGCATCTTTTAATTTCATGGCTGCAGTCAACATCTGCAGTGATTTTGGAGCCCCCCAAAATAAATTCTACCACTGTTGCAATCATTTCCCCATCTATAATGCCATGAAGTGATGGGACCAGAATCCATGATCCCAAAAGTTGAGTTTTAAGCCAAGTTTTCCACTCTCCTCTTTCACTTTCATCAAGAAGCTCTTTAGTTCTTCTTGGCTTACTGCCATAAGGTGGTGTCATCTGCATATCTGAGGTTACTGGTATTTCTCCCAGCAATCTTGATTCAAGCTTGTGCTTCATCCAGTCCAGCATTTCTCATGATGTACTCTGCATATAAGTTAAAAAAAGCAGGGTGACAATATACAGCCTTAATGTACTCCTTTCCCGATCTGGATCCAGTCTGTTGTTCCATGTTCAGTTCTAACTGTTGCTTCCTGACCTGCATGCAGATCTTTCAAGAGGCAGGTCAGGTGGTCTGGTACTCCCATCTCTTGAAGAATTTTCCACAGTTTGTTGTGATCCACAGAGTCAAAGGCTTTGGCATAGACAGGAAAGCAGAAGTAGATGTTTTTTCTAGAACTCTCTTGATTTTTCAATGATCCAGTGGATGTTGGCAATTTGATCTCTGGCTCCTCTACCTTTTCTAAATTTAGCTGAAACATCTGGAAGTTCATAACTCACGTACTGTTGAAGCCTGGCTTGGAGAATTTTGAGCATTATTTTGCTACTGTGTGAGATGAGTGCGACTGTGCAGTAGTTTGAGCATTCTTTGGCATTGTCTGTCTTTAGATTGGAATGAAAACTGACCTTTTCCAGTCCTGTGGCCACTCTGAGTATTCCAAATTTGCTGGCATATTGAGTGCACCACTTTCACAGCATCATCTTTTAAGGTTTGAAATAGCTGAACTGGAATTCCATCATATCCACTAGCCTTGTTCATAGTGATGCTTCCTAAGGCCCACTTGACTTCCCATTCCAGGATGTCTGGGTCTGGGTCAGTGATCATACCATTACCTCCACCATAGTTTGGCCCCAGGTAAATAACAGGGAGGGAACACAGCCCATCCATCAATAAAAAATTGGATTAAAAATTTACTGAGCATGGCCCTGCCCATCAGAACAAGACCCAGTTTCCCCCTCAGTCAGTCTCTCCCATCAGGAAGCTTCCATAAGCCTCTTACCCTTCTTCATCAGGGGGCAGACAGTCTGAAAACTACAACCACAGAACTAACCAATCTGATCACATGGACCACAGCCTTGTCTAACCCAGTGAAAATATGAGCCATGCCCTGTAGAGCCACCCAAGATGGGTCATGATGTAGAGTTCTGGCAAAACATGGTCCACTGGAGAGGGGAATGGCAAACTACTTCAGTATTCTTGCCTTGAGAACCGCATGAACAGTATGAAAAGGCAAAAAGACAGGACACTGAAAGATGAACTCCCCAGGTCAGTAGGTGCCCAATATGCTACTGGAGATCAGTGGAGAAATAACTCCAGAAAGACTGAAGAGACACAGCCAAAGCAAAAACAACATCCAGTTTTGGATATGACTGGTGATGGAAGTAAAGTCCAATGCTGTAAAGAGCAATATTGCACAGGAACCTGGAATGTTTGGTCCATGAATCAAGGCAAATTGGAAGTGGTCAAACAGGTGATGGCAAGAGTGAATGTCAACATTTTAAAAATCAGTGAACTAAAATGGACTGGAATGGGTGAATTTAACTCAGATAACCATTATATCTACTACTGTGGGCAAGAATCCTTTAGAAGAATTGGAGTAGCCAACATAGTCAACAAGAGACTCCAAAATGCAATACTTGGATGCAATCTCAAAAACGACAGAATGATCTGTTTGTTTCCAAGGCAAACCATTCAATATCACGTAATCCAAGTCTATGCCCCAACCAATAATGCTGAAGAAGCTGAACCTGAATGGTTCTACAAAGACCTACAAGACCTTCTACAAATAACACCCTAAAAAGATGTCCTTTTCATGATAGGGGACTGGAATGCAAAAGCAGGAAATCAAGAGGTACCTGGAGTAACAGGCAAATTTGGCCTTGCAGTACAAAACGAAGCAGGTCAAAGGCTAATAGAGTTCTGCCAAGAGAACACACTGGTCATAGCAAACACCCTCTTCTAACAACACAAGAGAAGACTCTACACGTGGACATCATGGTCAATGCTGAAATCAAATTGATTATATTCTTTGCAGCCAAAGATGGAGAAGCTCTATACAGTAAAAGCAAAAACAAGACTGGCAGCTGACTGGTTCAGATCATGAACTCCTTATTGCCAAATTCAGACTGAAATTGAAGAAAGTAGGGAAAACCACTAGACCATTCATATATGATGTAAATCAAATCTCTTACAATTATACAATGGAAGTGAGAAACAAATTTAAGCGATTAGATCTGATAGACAGAGTGCCTGATGAACTATGGACGGAGGTTCGTGACACTGTACAGGAGGCAGGGATCAAGACCATCTCCAAGAAAAAGAAAAGCAAAATGCAAAATGGTTGTCTGAGGAGGCCTTACAAATAGCTGTGAAAAGAAGAGAAGCTAAAGGCAAAGGAGAAAAGGAAAGATATACCCATTTCAATGCAGAGTTCCAAAGAATAGCAAGGAGAGATTAGAAAGCCCTCCTCAATGACCCTGTTACCAATATACTAACAAAAAGAGAAAAGTAAAAACTGGGCAAGCAAAACAAATTGATAAATATCTACTAGTGTTGAAGAGTATTGTTTTGTTTTTGTTTTTTCTGCAAGCCAGAAGTCTTTTTTGTTTTTGTTTGTTTGTTTTTGTTGTTGTTTTTAAACAGGAGATACCACGATTTGGACTCTGGTATTTCATTATGGAAAAGGCAATGGCACCCAACTCCAGTACTCTTGCCTGGAAAATCCCATGGACAGAGGAGCCTGATGGGCTGCAGTCCATGGGGTCGCTAAGAGTCAGATACGGCTGAGCCACTTCACTTTCACTTTTCACTTTCATGCATTTGGAGAAGGAAATGGCAACCCACTCCAGTGTTCTTGCCTGGAGAATCCCAGGGACGGGAGAGCCTGGTGGGCTGCCGTCTATGGGGTCACACAGAGTCGGACACGACTAAAGCGACTTAGCAGCAACAGCAGCAGCAGCATTTCATTATCTGTGGGCTTCCCAGGTGGCTCAGGGATAAAGAATCTACCAGCCAAGCAGGAGACATGGGTTTGAGCTTTAGGTCAAGAAGATTCCCTGGTGAAGGAGATGGCCACCTGCCCCAGTATTCTTGCCTGGGAAATCCCATAGACAGAGGAGCCTGGTGGGCTACAGTACTTAGGACTGAAAGAGTCAGATATGACTTAGCAATTAAACAACAAGAACTCCATTATCTGCATTCCTTTTAGTATGTTTAGAACAAAAAGACAAAGATAATGGATGCCTGATATTTCCTTTCAGATTTTTCCCCCTTTGTCAAAATGGTTCATTTACTTTTATTTTCAAAGGTATTTCTAGATAATAGACATGATGTTGAATTAAAGTTCTAGCAGCTGTTACTCAGAGTAAAATAAATCACCCCAAGAATCCCTCACCTGTAATTATTACTTCATATTGTACAAATGGCATCAGTCCCGCATTCTGATTGTTTAGGCATACTTTGTGGTGACCCAGGTGTGGATATGAAAGTCCATCTGGCCAATTATCCTTGCTGTTACCAGAGATGTTTTCTTTTCTCTTCCATCTATATTTGAGTATTTGAGCAAGAAATACCGTGAACCAGATCCAAGGGACTAAGATAGTTCTATAATTTTTCCAAATGAAAGCAAAAGAAATCATCTTGTTATTTTTTTGGTGGTCATATTTGAATGTACTGTTTTCATCAATAACATAATTGCATAGGACAATAAGATTACAAAATTCAGACTATCCTCATTTATAGTGTGTTATTAAGACTCCTGTCAATGTCATATTCATGACAGTTATCTATCTCTGTATAGCAGAATTAGCTTGAACCAACCAATCACTGAATTAAAATATTGTTTTCATAATAGAAACCAATTTATCAAATTTAAATAATTTAAGTATTCAAAACTTGCCTTTGTTCACAAAGGGATTACTTATGAGTTTTTAATATTATACAAGGGTACATATCTGAAAGCACAGTAATAATGCCTAATAACACTGAGATTTGTTTCTGTTTTCCATTTCATACAAAACAAAAATCTTGGTGTTTAAACATAAAGAATAATACTTTTAAGGGATGGTATATTAAAGAAAAAACTTTTTATATATGTAGACACACATATATAGAGAGGAGTATATATATGCTATAGATATATCTGTGCAAGTGTAGTGGTACTGAAAACATACTATACTACTATGTCTAAAATTCCTAGTACTAATTCTTTATTCTACTCCATAGAGTGTAAGAAATAATCATAAAAGCCACACCAGAATACCACTTGAATGGGAGTCTAGACCACAGTCAAGACTTCTGATGGTTATAGTAACTACAACAATACAAACTTTAGCATTTAGTATTTTAGCAAAAACATATAAAGCCAATCATTCAATTTTTTTCAATAGCAAGCAATTAATTAGTATCTAAAAATACTGTACAAGATATTACTGGTTTTAAAAATCTACTGTTTTAAAAGAAAGGCTTTATAGGAGAAATTAGGACAAGGAAAATATATATAATCATCCTCATAAATTACACACGTAACACATGTCATTAATATATTTTTTCAATTGACCTTTGTCATATTTCAAAAGTACCTCAATTTTGTTATCATCAGGTCTTCCTAATGGATTACAAAATTGAGGAAATTTTGAACCAAAGACAAAGGTTGTAGAAAAGCTGGACTGTCTAGGAACAGATAATTCTTCAAATATTGACATTTTAAAATGGAGAACTACACATCAAAAAGAATAAAATGCTAAAACACTGTATTTTCAGGAGTATAATAGGATTACAAATATGAAGTCTATTAAAATGATATCAGCCATTTCAAATTTTAATCTTCATGAAAGCAATGTTTAGAATTTTTTAAAAATCAGAATAATTTTCAGAATCTCTAACACCTATCTGAACATTTGCTATTGCTATGACTGCAACCTTGAAAGTATAAAAGAATAAATCAATGAGTATTATAAAGTGTGTATGAGTATATATTTCACTATATTTTCTAAACTGAATGTTTTTTCATATTGCATATTTGCTACAGAGTGTTTTTTAGAAAGACAGAAATTTTGAGACTCCCCTGCTGGTCCCATGGTTGAGACTTCACCTTCCAATGCAACGGCTGGGGGTTCAGTCCCTGGTCAGCGAGCTGGGATTCCACATGTCCCGGGGCCAAAAAATCATTAAATACATTAAAAAATACATTAAAAAAACTAATAACTAGAAGCAGTGTTGTAACAAATTCAACAAGGATTTTTATGGTTCTCATCAAGAAAAAACTTTTTAAAAAGACAAAAAACATAATTGCTTAAAATAATAGAAATAAGAGTAACTGTGAAAATATCAGATATGAGAAATATCTGAGATTCAAAATATGTGTCACTATAGTATAGTCCTTAACTTGTCTTGTTTTTTTTTACATTAATTCATAAGGCATTAATAACTAGAACTGCCCTGCTTTTACTTTAATGTATTCCTTTATCTCTAAGCTTAATTAGGACAACTTAGTGAAAATGGAAATACAGTTCATTTTGATTCGCTTCCACCATTTCCGAATAATATATATGCAAGATGCATCACCAAAAGCAATGAGCTTTGATAATTTCAGACCTATTTACGTTCGCTAACTCCAAAATCAATGTCTATATTCCTTTTTATAAAAACGCAACCTTTTGATAGTCAAAGTACTGCCTGACAGGAATCAGTGATTATCTCCCAAATATAGCCAAAGTATCATCAACACATATTAGATATTCTATAACCATGATGATATAGTTAATGTTTAGAATCTTAAAATTTCTATAAACGTATGGAAAGTAAATAGAAATAGGTAGAAATATTTAGAAATAAATTTAACTCTATGAACAATCCATATGTTTCCTATAAATATATTGGTTCTTACTTGGTATAATTGAACATCTAGTTCTTTGTATTTAAACGACTACAAAATAAAACCATCTGCAAAATAAATGAACACTCAACAGATTCCAGAAATCAAAATAAAGTATTTAACAAAGCAAATTACTTCTACAATTTCTTAGTGATTCATTGGCAAATCTCCAATGCACATTTCCAAATACTCTATATAGTGACTTCAAAATTGTATTAAAAGTATACTTAAGCCTGATGATATTTCTGGATAGTAGCCAATTTTATAGCAATTACTTTAATTGCATGTATTTTACAAATTAATAGAAACAGCATCTGTGGTGGTCTAAAACAATGCCAATTAATAACAATGCTGCTGCTGAAAAAGTTCATGGTAAAAATTCTTTACCTCTTCCAAAGTCTTGTTTTAAACTATATGTTACTTTACTTCTAAATATGTTTTGGCATCTTTTTAATTACTGACATTCATCTCACTAAAATTCTGTAGTCAGTTGATCATTCCTACAAAATATGAGCCATTTCATTTAAAAAATGGTAAGAGACAGGTAAGGTAGTCTAGTACTCCAATAAGGTAGTCTAATACTCTTCAATAATTTACCATAGTTTGTTGTGATCCACATAGCCAAAGCCTTTAGTGTTGTCAATGAAGAAGGAAATGTTTTTCTGGAATTCGCTTGCTTTCTCCATGATCCAACAAATGTTAGCAATTTGATTTCTGGTTCCTCTGCCTTTTCTAAACCCAGCATGTACACCTGGAAGTTCTCAGTTCACGTACTGCTGAAGCCTAGTTTGAAGGATTTTGAGCATAACCTGGCTATCATGTAAAATTAACACAATCATTTGGTATTTGGAACATTCTTTGGCATTGCCTTTCTTTGGGATCAGAATGAAACTGACCTTTTGCAGTCCTGTGGCCACTGCCCCGTTTTCCAAATTAGCTGACATATTGAGTGTACCACTATAACAGCATCATCTTTTAGGTTTTTAAATACCACAGCTGGAATTCAGTCACTTCCACTAGCTTTGACTAGTAATGCTTCCTAAGGCCCACATGACTTCACACTGCACGATGGGAAGAGAGCATGGTCTAGGGAAGAGACCACACCATCGTAGCTATCCAGGTCATGAAGACCCTTGCATAGTTCTTCTGTGTATTCTTGCCACCTCTTGTTTATCTTTTCTGTTTCTATTAGGTCCCTGCCATTTCTATCTTTGCATGAAATGTTCCCTTGATATCTCCAATTTCTTTGAAGAGATCTGTAGTCTTTCCCATTCCATTTTTCCCTCTGTTTCTTTGCACTGTTCACTTAAGGCTTTCTTCTCTCTCCTTTTTATTCTCTGGAATTCTTTGGGTATATCTTTCCTTTCCCCTTTGCCTTTCACTTTTCTTTTCTCAGCTATTTCTAAGCCCTCCTCAAATAACCACTCTTGCTTTCCTGCATTTCTTTTACTTAGGGATGATTTTGGTCACTGCCTCCTATACAATGCTATGAACCTCCATCCATAGTTCTTCAGGTACTCTGTCTATCAGATCTAATCCCTTGAATCTATTTGTCACCTCTACTGTATAATCATAAGGTGTTTGATTTAGGTCATCCCTGAATGGTCTAGTATTCTTCCCTACTTTCTTCAATTTAAGCCTGAGTTTTGCAATAAGGAGCTGATGATCTGAGCCATAGTCAGCTCTAAGTTTTATTTTTGCTGACTGTATAGAGCTTCTCCATCTTTGGCTGCAAAAATATAATTAATCTGATTTCACTGTTGACTATATGGTGATGTCCCTTTATATCTCCAATTTTCTTGAAGAGATCTCTTGTCTTTCCCATTCTATTGTTTTCCTCTATTTCTTTACATTGTTGATTTAAGAAAGCCTTCTTATGTCTCCTTGCTATCTTAGTGCATATTTTAGTACAATGTACTAATCTTAATTATGTTGAATATTTTATAATTTCAAATTTTCTTTAAAGTAGGTTAGATACCTTACCAAATGCATATTTTTCATACTGTTAATTAATCCCCACAGTTTGTGATATTTAAATGCTAATTAATGGGCAGAACTAAATCCCCATATACATTGTTGAGTGATAGCCTTTTTCATGGACCTAAGTTGTACAATAACTCAAGTAGAGACATATGTAAAGGTCAGGGAAAAACCAGTGCACACATATCATCAATTACCAGCTAAATAGGACAGAGTCCAAGCTCAATTCCTATGACTTGGCAGTAATATCCTGACAAGAAGTGAAGAAAAACCCTTTAAAATATAATCACTTAGAACTTGAAATCCAAGGAATACCAATTGATTTTTCCCACATTTTAAGGTTTTAATGGCAGAGTTGGTTTATAGGCATAAATGAAATACAAAGTATATCTTAAAGCTCTGTGTTTGTCCAAGAAAATGCACAGCTTAGTGTGATATCTAGGCTTATAACAATGCAAAAAAGTCAAAGTAGTTGTCAAGAATTAAAGGGACAGGTCAATAAGCTTAGACTCTGTATTTTTGCTAAATTTTACTTTTTAAAACAAAATATCTTAAAACTAGAGCACACAGTCTAAAAGACAGAGAGATTCATGATAAAGCATAATCAATATTCTCATCAATCACATGTGAAATAAATTAATCATCTCTTATTGGCTAGAGTCGGAGAAGGCAATGGCACGCCACTCCAGTACTCTTGCCTGGAAAATCCCATGGGCGGAGCAGCCTGGTAGGCTGTAGGCCAGGAGGTCATGAAGAGTCACACATGACTGAGCGACTTCACTTTCACTTTTCACTTTCATGCATTGGAGAAGGAAATGGCAACTCACTCCAGTGTTCTTGCCTTGAGAATCGAATGGGGGATTCTGGTGGGCTGCCATCTATGGGGTCGCACAGAGTCAGACATGACTGAAGCGACTTAGCAGCATTGGCTAGAGTTAGTTATTAAAGTATCAGTTTTGGGGTATCCTTTGTGAGTCTCTATTTGATTATATATATATATATATATATATATATATATATATAAATGGGAACTAAAAATATAAACTACTTGTAAAATCAAGTGGAACAATGCATGTGAAAATATACAGCAAAAGGGACTCAAGATTTTTGATACAAGTAGCTAATAAACATACACTGTTTAAAATATTAAAAAATAGAGAACCTATGTCCCTTAGTACTAAGAAAATCACAAAGACATTGTGTTATCCATGCCTGTACATGTTCTTACTAATCTTATTTCACCATTATATGTTCTTTCTTTTCATTTTGCTTGAATTCAATCTTGTTCCATATTTTTTGTTCCTTATGTATTTCTAATTGTTTTAAGAACAGAGAGTAGCTTGCTCATTTAGCTAGGGCATTTATATTAGTGAGTAGAATCAATTTTTGCCAAGCTTTCATTAAATCTAACATAATTCATTCCAATCAATTTCTTCATTTTTGTTTCCAATGTTAATGATCCAATTTGCATTCTTTGCTAGGACCATAATTTTGGCAGCATCTAATGGGCAGAGAAGAAGACTGCTATAGAATTTAATATATATGATAAACAGTTTGTTAATGTTTATTTTAGCTATACATGTCCTTGGTAAATGACAGTAACTTCTGAAGTAAAAATAGAATACTATCTAATTTGTCTACATATTATTTCAAATAAAAGGTTATCAACATTATCTAAAAAATGAACAAATTCTTTTTATCATTTGCCAAATAAATTCAGGGAATTTTTTTCTTAAGTGTCAAATATATTTTTTTAGTCTTAAAGGTGATGAAATACAAGACTTGCAGTCAAATAGGTAACATTGAAACCAGCCTTTATTCCACATACTCAAATGTCTCTATTCATGTGAAGAATCATGAAATATCTATAAATTGGATACGTTATAGAGGATTGTCATGTACTTCCTGGATCTTTATAAACCTGAACAAATGAAGGAGCAAGGGATCAAAGCACAAAATATCTGTCTCATTCTTGACCTTTTCCCATGGGCCCCAGATAGACATCTTTTCCACTAAATGGTCACAGACATATGTCTATTCAACTAATGCAGATGGGGTTATCCAATGAATTAGGCATCCTAAGAATTTTATAGTACTTTTGGATAAAAATTGTTTTGGTTACTGGTATTTACTGAACAACTAAAAACCAATCATTTTTAGGAGACTGCTCTTAAGCTCTCACATGGGTTCCAAACATTGAACAGCAATCTGTAAAAGCAACAACGTTTATAATAAAGAGAGAAGCTCTACACTAAAAATAGGCTGCCATGAACTAAATTCAGATTACTGTTGGCTGATGAAGAATGCCTTTAAAACTTTATTAAAGTGCCCAATTTTCTCAATAATATAACCAGCTTTATTACTAAACATTTTATAAGGAAAATAAACATACATGTATTTTATGTTGTGGCATCTGTGTACCTCAGATTTATCAGCTTCCAACACTTACATGAGGGCAAAAGTTGCAGTTATCATACTACTCATAGAAAAGATTATTTGTAGGGAAAAGGAGTAAGGGGAAAGTATATATGCTAATATAGAAAGAGAAAAAGAAGTATCAACATTATTATCTCTTCCAATAAAAAGCTCTATCTCTTCAGAGTTAACATCTTAGACTCTGGAATCTCATTGACTTGGCCATATGTTCTGTTCTGTTTCTGATTTTCCAGTGACATCAATCTCTTCAAATCTAGTTGATAGCAACAGTAATGACGTAATGTACTTTGAGAAGGATTAGAGAGAAAATATACATGAAGCACTTATCACAGGGTCTTGTACACAATGTTTTTCTCTTACTGTCATCATTATTATTTCTTCGTGAGGAAAGAATGAACAATTTGCCAACTTTCTGTTCCCAGAGAAAGGAGAAATATTACCCTTAGGCTTCTCATAATACTCTGTTTTACAATTCTGGCATAAATTACTATGCTTGTATTCCTTGGTGCAAAGATTCTGAAGATTTTTTCCTTTCATAAAGTTAAAATCCCCAAACAGATTTAACAGTTGAAAGTAATTTTTTTAAATGTGGCTGTGTTCATCATTTGCACAGATAAAAGACAGATCTCTACTTCTCTGGACTTTTTAAATTTTAATGTCTTTCTCCTATGTACTACTGATGCTAACGATCATGAATATTGTAATTCACTGACAACAATCCTCTTTTCCCACAGGTCTCCAAGAATCAGAGTTCAGTAGAAATAAATAGTTGACCTATCTACTTTTTATTATCATCTCTTGGAAGATTGTTTTTTAACAGTAACCTAAAAATAAATGAGAAAAAAATCACAAAGTAAAAATTAATACTCCCCAAAATGTACATGACTATTATTTTATTAGAATAATCCACTGTAAAAACAGAGAAAAACATCAATCATAATATTTAGTATATAATTAGCTTTTATAAAATTATTAATTTTTTAAAACAGTGAAAACAATGCAGTGTATGTTAGTTTCAAATAAATCTGTAGCTGATTACTATCTAAAAATAAGCAGCTTATTCCCGAGTAAATAGCTTACACTGCCATCTCAAGGAAGCTAAGAGCACAGGAAAAATAAAAAAAAAAACAACTCTCTGAGTTTAAAACTAATAGAACACCACACATACACACAAAATAAAACAAAACAAAAACTTTTCTTCATTGAGGAGCAATGGCAGAACGAAAGAACCACAAGCAGCTATGGTTATAGACTAAGGACCTAAAAGTTTTCCTGCCAGAACATTCCAGAAGTGGCAGCAACAAAAATTGTACCACACAGAGAATTTAAAGCTGTCCTCTCTTTTTATCAAATGCTACTAAAGATTGTTTTGGTAAATATAAACTGAAGGAAAACGGGATAAGGAAACACTGACAACAAAGCATCAGTGTGTGCGCCTCACTATGGCAGGTCAGTTGCAAAACCACAACATGTCCCTTGAGATGTAACTCAATGCCCATGGAAAACTTGCAAGAAGAAAAAAACAAAAGGCCTCATTAGACTTTTCACAATACACTGAGCAACTGAAAACACATTTAGCTTTTATACACATCACTAAGAACTGATAGGTTATACAGTAATGTAGTTTCTACAATATTGGGATTTTAGTTACCTCTAAATTCATATTATAGCAGTCAATCAATTGTTGGCTTTAGGCAAGAAAAGAAGATAAAACAAATGGTTTTCATTTAAAGCCCGGGTTTTTTCCCTATTCCTAGACATGAAACAATAGATAAATGTACTTTGGTACATGATTACATCTCATTTATGCATATAGATGGAGTATCAATAAATAAAACTAAAACTCTAACAGAGTTTGCATGTCATTAAATTTCTTGTGGTAACTTCCAAGTCTGAAGTACATGAAAAAGTTATTGATGTCTTTCAAAAGTAACATTTCATTACTAATGGAACACTTCATAAAATGCTAACCTTCTAAGATAAGTCTGAATATCAATTTCACATGATACTTCCACTACAATGTAACAGGAAATCCACTCAACCATATTTTTATTACACCTCATAAATTTTTACCTGGGAATAAACTGAGCATAGACACTCTTTCAGGAGGCTAAGGTACCACTTAGTGTACCCAAGGTCTAAATTTTAAGCCCAATATCCAAATTATTACTGTTTCCTAGAATATATGATTTATTTGGGGGAATAAAGGACAAAATAAAAGTAGCAATAACAATAAGTTTTATAGGTAAAGCATATAGGTAGGCTTTTCTACTAACTAGTTAAGATTTCATAAAATCACAGAAAAATTAAGAACTAAATTATATGTAATTCCCAGCATTCCCCATTTAACTTTATAAAGTTTAAAATATTCACTCAAGAGATATTCAAACTCAACAAAATGTCAGTGAGCATGTGATATTTACTATTACATGAAGCTAAAAGAGAAACAATTCCTTTTCAAGAAATTCCCACAATTATAGGGTGGCAATTGGAGAGGCAGACTCATAAATAAATAGTTACTATAAGATGTGATTGGTACAATCACAAAAGTAATGTGTTTTATACATACCAGAATGCTGCCCTTTGATAGTGCTTGTCAATGCAAACCTGAAAAAGAATGCCAAGACCAACTAAAGGTGAGCATGAATCATTCTGAAAACACAAGTAATAACATTTGCTGCTGCTGCTGCTAAGTCACTTCAGTCGTGTCCGACTCTGTGCGACCCCAGAGACAGCAGCCCACCAGGCTCCCCCACCCCTGGGACTCTCCAGGCAAGAACACTGGAGTGGGTTGCCATTTCCTCCTCCAATGCATGAAAGTGAAAAGTGAAAGTGAAGTCGCTCAGTCGCGTCCAAGTCCCAGCGACCCCCTGGACTGCAGCCCACCAGGCTCCTCCGTCCATGGGATTTTCCAGGCAAGAGTACTGGAGTGGGGTGCCACTCCCACTTAAAAACTGTTTGAATATTTAGAGAGTCAAAAGTAAACTCAAGATAGAAATAGATTATGGTATATGAAACCTTATACCACAGCCATTACAGCTGAAAGGAATAAGATATTGTCTGTGTGCGTTGGGGTGGGGCTCTTACTATAAAATGATGTCACACTAAAGAAGCCCAATCTTACACTTCACAGGTCTATTTAGACAAGTGAAAGTGAAAGTCGCTCTGGTGTGTCCAACTCTTTGTGAGTCCAGCTCTATACAGTCCATGGAATTCTCCAGGCCAGAATACTGGAGTGGGTAGCCTTTCCCTTCTCCAGGGGATCTTCCCAACTGAGGGATCAAACCCAGGTCTTCCCTGGTAGCTCAGCTGGTCTACCTGCAATGCAGGAGACCCTGATTTGATTCCTGGGTCGGGAAGACGCCCTGAAGAAGGGCTAGGCGACCCACCCTAGTATTCTTGGGCTTCCCTAATGGCTCAGCTGATAAAGAATCTGCCTCCAATGTGGGAGACCTGGGTTCGATGCCTGGGTTAGGAAGATCCCCTGGAGAGGGAAAGGCTACCCACTACAGTATTCTGGCCTGGAGAATTCCATGGAGTATTCCATGGGGTCACAAAGAGACATGACTGAGAGACTTTCAATGCAGACAAGAAATTACTCATTTAAGTCTAACAGTAACTTGACACTCCTTCCTTTTCTGTTTTTTCTTAAATCAAGAAGGATATAGTACAGTTCCATAAAAGTAATATCTGATTTGTGCAACATAATAATTTTACCCACTTTTCAAATTTTGGGTATGAGATAACATGTGATTTTGCTTTGTTTTCTTACTTTATATTACTGTGAAAAATGAAGGCTTTTTAAAAGAGAATTTTGACCTCTTCTTGCACATTACTACACCCTTCCTCCTCCACAAGAGTATATTTTCTAAGCTCTAAAAGATATAGACTGTGTAGAAAAAAATGTATTAACACTATGTCCATATATCTTTTTCCTTATATTATTCAGATGCAACTTTCTAGATTCGTTTGGATTAACAATTTTCAGGTGAAAAAGAAAACTTCTTTGATAAAGAAAATTTGCTAATAGGATTAGGAGATCCTTTATTCATTTTCTTAATCAGTGATGTAAATTCTACTAATAACTAAATGAGAATCTTCAAATGAAAGAGGATTTGGAGGACAAGCTCTTTAGCAGACTGAATGCAATATAAAACAATCTGCACTCAAGTCTATTGTCCAAAGGATTCCAGAATCATCTCTTGAGACTCATTTCTATTGTGGAAGAAATGAACCGCCTGCCAGTGGCTTATACTACAACTGTGAGATCTTACTGAATCACCACCCCATTTCTTCCCACTCAGTCTTTATTTAGTTACCCAAAGGGGTGTGGGTGTGTGTGTGTAGGAAAGAGAGAAAAATGGGAGAAACAGAGACACAGAGAGAAAGAGATAGACCACCCTAAAACTTCATCCATCTGAGACCTGAGAGCTTCCATTTCATCATTTTCCTTTGTGTGTCCAGCATTGAGACTGAAATTTCAGTATGAGTTAGAAGGAAAAGCCTTCACAGATCCACCAATCCTTGATTTTCCCCTCATGAGTCATTTCTCAGAGTTCCAATCACATGGCTTGTCCTCCTCTAAGCTCTTGTATTCTCTTAGGAACTTCCCTTAAATGACCCAAATGCCCCTGCACTCTGCCCCATGTCTTAGATGTACTGTTTCACACTGAACATAGAGTCACTTGAGCTAGTTATGCACAAAAGATGGAATGGAACCCAAGGCATCAGGAATAGGCAGGAGGAAAATGTAAGTTGTTAGCAATGTTTTTCAGCAAATTCTCTTTCTAATCTCTTCCTGTAACTCTTTACTATTCTTCATGGCTACACACTCACTGAGCTTACTTTCCAAAGTAATCTGGACAGATCTTTCCCACTCATCCTCACCCCTCTCCTCATGACCTTATATCCCCTCTCTGTATTAGACAGCAAGCTAGGACTACAAGCTAATCAATAAAGATACTGATTTAGAAGTTAACATACAAGCTTACTAAGGAAATATCATAATCCTAAAGACACATATGGTGAAAATTCCAGTCACCATCACAGGCCAATGTGATAAATTAAGACCAAGTAAGCTAGTGGTAAAGACCCCACCTGCCAATGCAGGAGACATAAAAGGTGCGAGTTTGATCCCTTGGTGAAGAAGATCCCTTGGAGGAGGGCATGGTAACCCACTCCAGTATTCTTGCCTGGAGGACTCTGTAGACAGAGGAGCCTGGTAGGCTACAGTCCAAAGGGTCACAAAGAGTTGGACACAACTGAAGCAACTTAGCACACATGCACACAACATCTTCAGAATACTCTGTAAGTTACAAAACTCTTTCTCATGGATTATTTCCAAATTTTCACAATGACCTAACTCAGAAACTCCTGTTAGGCTCCTTTTGAGGATGAAGAATTTCACTCAAAATTTTCAATGATTTCTCAGAACTTCCAGAGAAAGTAAATAATAGGACCTTGTCTTAAAACTTAAATGGATGGTTTTCAAGCTTTACAGTATATAAGAAGCATCTAAGAGTTTATAATAATGCAGTTTGCTGGGACTCCACAACCAGGGTCTGTGAGTTTTTAGACATACTACAAATGTCTAAAATTCTAAGCCAAAGATATAAATGTGCTGGAATTCTGTCATCCTCAAACTTCCATATGAAACAAAATCACTTGGAGGACTTAATAGATTGCTGGGCTATATATAACCTCAAGAGTTTCTGAGTCAGTAACACTTAAAAGGAGCCTGAGAACATGCATTTCTAACAATTTCCCAGAAGATTCTGCTGATCTAGGAATAATACTATGAAACTTCTTCATAATGAAGGATCCCAATCATAGAAACAGAGAATGTCCAAAGATATGGGTCTTAATGATAAGCTGCTGCTGCTGCTAAGTCGCGGCAGTCGTGTCTGACTCTGTGCGACCCCATAGATGGCAGCCCAACAGGCTCTTCTGTCCCTGGGATTCTCCAGGCAAGAATAAGCTACCAGATGTTAAAAATAAAAGCTAAAAGGATTTTATTATCATGAATCTATGGCCTATAAGTGGTCTTGAACCATAATATAAACCTCATCACAGTCCATTTGTTAATGCTGAAAATACTATAAGCCCAAGGAGAAATATGCCTAGACAAATAGCAGTGAAGTCAACAAATATTAACAGAAAAGGAAAATATTAAAAACAACAAGTGAAAAGCAACAAATAACATATAAGGGAATCCCCATAAGGTGATCAGCTAACTTCTCAGTGGAAACTCTGCAGGCCAGAAGGGAGTGAGTGGCATGATATATTTAAAGTGATAAAAGGGAAGAACCTACAACCAAGAATACTCGACCCAGCAAGACTCTCATTCAGATTCCACAGACATATCAAAAACCATACAAACAAGCAAAAGCTAAGAGAATTCAGCAGCACAAGACCAGCTTTGTAACAATGCTAAAAAAAACTGCTCTAGCCCAAGAATCTACAACTTGAAACAAGAAAATTAAGGAGGAAAAAGCTCACTGGTAAAGACAAACATATAACAAAGGTAAGAAATCACCTGCACACAAATATGATATCATAACCAGCAATTGTGGGAAGAAAGTGAAAGCTCAGTTGTGTCTGACTCTTTGTGACCCCACGGACTGTAACCTACCAGGCTCCTCCATCCATGGGATTTTCTGGGCAGGAATACTGGCGTGGGGTGCCAGTTCCTTCTCCAGGATATCTTCCCCACCCAGGAGAGCACAAATACAGGATATTGAAAATGCATTTGAAATTAAAAGAAAGCAAACGTGAAAGTCACTCAGTCGTGTCTGACTCTTTGCGACCCCATGGACTATACAGTCCATGGAATTCTCCAGGCCAGAACACTGGAGTGGGCACTCATTCCCTTTTTCCAGGGGATATTCCCAACCCAGGGATCGAACCCAGGTCTCCCATACTGCAGGCAGATTCTTTACCAGCTAAGCCACAAGGGCAGCAACTCAAAGCGATATTGTTTATATATAGACTGCTATACTAAAACCTCATGGTTTTGATCTACAATAGCTGCACACAAAAAAAGAAAAAGGAATCCAAACACAACACTAAATTTAGTCATCAAATCACAAGAGAGCAAAAGAGAAAGGGAAGAAAAAAAGACCTATGAAAACAAATCCAGAACAATTAACAAAATGGCAGTAATAACATATATATCAATAATTACCTTAAATGTAAACAGATTAAATCATCCAAACAAAAGAGAAAGACTGGCTGAATAAATACAAAAACAAGACCTGTAAATACGCTGTCTACAACAAGATATGCACTTCAGATGTAGAGACATTCAGACTGAAAGTTAGGGAGTAGAAAAAGTTATCCCATGCAATAGAAATCAAAAGAAATCTGGAGTCCAAATGGTCATATCAGACAAAAATGACTTTAAAATAAAGACTGTTGCAAGAGGTAAAGAACACTATGATGATCAAGGGATGAATCCAAGAAGAAGACATAACCATTGTAAATATATATGTACCCAACATAGGAGCACTTCAATATGTAAGGCAAATACTAACAACCATAAAAGAAGCTGACAGTAGAATTGAAAGAGACACGTGTACCTCAGTGTTCATCACAGCACTGTTTACAATAGCTCTGACGTGGAAGCAACCTAGATATCCATTGGCAGACGAATGGAAAGCTGTCGTACATATACACAATGGAATATTACTTAGCTATTAAAAAGAATACATTTGATTCAGTTCTAATGAAGTGGTTGAAACTGGAGCCTATTACACAGAGTGAAGTAAGTCAGAAAGAAAAACACCAGTAAAGCACATTAACACATGTATATGGAATTTAGAAAGATGGTAATGATGAGCCTATACACAAGACAGCAAAAGAAACACAGATATAAAGAACAGGCTTTTGGACTCTGCAGGAGAAGGCAAGGGTGGGATGATTTGAGAGAATAGCATTAAAACATGTACATTACCATATGTGAAATTGATGACAGTCCAACTTCTATGCATGAAACAGGGCACTCAAAGTCGGTGCACTGGGACAATCCAGAGGGATCAGATGGGGAGGGAGGTGGGAGCGGGATTCAGGACTGGAGGACACATGTACACCCATGGCTGATTCATGTCAGTGTATGGCAAAAACCACCACAATATTGTAAAGTAATTAGCTTTCAATCAAAATAAGTAAGTTAATTAAAAAAAAAAAAAAAGAAGACACTAACAGTAATACAATAATAGTGGGGACTTCAACATCCCACTTTCATCAATGGACAGATCATCCAGACAGCAAATCAGTAAGGAAACACAGGTCATAAATGATATATTAGACCAAATGAATTTAACTGATATTCACAGGCATCCCATTCAAAAGCAACAGAATATATATTCTTCTCAAGCGCACATGGAACATTCTCCATGATTGATCACATGCTGGGCCACAAAACAAGCCTCAGTAAATTTAAGAAAGTGCAAATCATGTCAAGCATCTTTTCCAACCACAACTCTATGAGATTAAATACAAAAAAAAAAAAAGTAAAAAAACTAAAAACATAGAAACTAAACAATATCCTACTAAAATAACCAATGGATCACTGAAGAAATCAAAGAGGAAGTCAAAAAGTATGTACAAACAAATGAAAATAAAAACACAATGATCCAAAATCTATGGAACACAGCAAAGCAGTTCTAACAGGGAAGTTTACAGCAATACAATCTTATCTCAGCAAGCAAGAAAAATCTCAAAACAACCCAACCTTACACTGAAAGCAACTAGAGAAAGAAGAATAAACAAAACCCAAAGTTAGTAGAAGGAAAGACATCATAAAGATTAGAGCAGAAATGAATAAACAGAGGTGAAGACATCAATACAAAAGATCAATGAAACTAAACGCTAGTTCTTTGAAAAGATTAAAAAAAAAAAGATAAACCTTTAACCAGCTGTATCAAAATAGGGGAGGGAGAAGGTTCAAATCAATCACATTAGAAATGAAAAAGGGGAAGATATAACTAACACCACAGAAATACAAAGATCATGCAAGACTATATGCAACTATATGCCAATACAAAGAAGAACCTAGAAGAAATGGACAAATTCTATTATTACTGAGAAGTAATTTTAATAGTGTACAAAGAAGACTACATAATGCAAAGGATACAAAGGACCTTATATAGAAACATTTTTTGATTATTATAAAAATGAAACTATTACAAAAGAGAGCTATCAAGGAAGGCATCTTACAAACACATCTCCGAAAAGACTGTTTGCTGTTAGCATTTGAAAATAAAAGAGTTGATAACTTTCTCTAACAGACTGTAAGCATCAGAGTATGAAGAGTAAGAGTATCTTATTTAATCTCATATACAATACTGAGTCTAACATATGAAGAGCTTATATATGCTTGCTGAATGAGTAAAAAAGGTATAATAAATGAATAAATAATAAATTAATGAATGAGTAGGTATGAAAGGCATTACTCAAAAGAATACCTGTGTCAGCAAATATTCTTTCCAAGTGGATCTTATAAGAAATAAAACAGGTTTTTTTTATAAAATATGAATCAAACTGTATACCTTTGTGACTTGAATAAACAATCATTGGAAAAATTATTATATTATATAAATACAAAATTTTAAATTATGTTCAATTTTAATATAAACGCAAATCATTAGGTGACTCAGCTGGTAAAGAATCCACCTGCAATGCAGGAGACCTGGGTTCAATCCCTGGGTTGGAAAGATCTCCTGGAGAAGGGAAAGGCTACCCACTAAAGTATTCTGACCTGGAGAATTCCAAGGATCTTACAGACTGGTAAAGTCAGACATTTCTTTATGTAGAAGGCAATTTACTGAAACCAGAGTGTAATGAAATACACCACCAAAACAAGGCTATTCCAAAGAATATACATTAAAAGATTATTTCATTACACTCTGGCTTCAGTAAATTGCCTTCTACATAAAGAAATGTCTAACTTCACCAGTCTGACAAATTTAAGAATCTTACAGATTTTATCAGAGGTAGAGGCAGAGGGAAAACATTACAGAAAAAGAAGATTGAATATTACATATTATCTAATTGTATTTCCCACTCAGTATAAAAAAGAAGAGCTTGTGAGTGCATTAATCACTTTTTCAAGGTTTACCTTAAAGTTTTAAGATATTTTGAAGTCTTGAGAATTAAAAATATATTTTAACACTAAGTAAAACACTCAATATATCAAAATATCATTTTTAGCAAAAAAGATCTGGAGGTGTGGTCATATTAAAATAAACTGACTCTTTTCAAAATCAATATTGATATCAGAAACTTATGATGTCTTATTTCTATTAGTACTAAAATACAGCTTACAGAAAATGTCTAACTCCCCATTCACTGAGTTTTCACAGCAGATTTTCAACATGAATCCTTTATTGATGCAGAGCCTTCTTTTAGATTCTGATCTTAGATAATCTTACTTTTCCATGTGCACATGCAGTCGTGGATACAGAGGAACAATGAGCAGGAAATAGGACTTATGAATCTAACAGCATACAGAAAACATGCTCATGATTGAATCTCATGACTGTTCCTTTCTCTAAAGAAAAGTTTCTTTCTAGGTGTCAGGAAAGCTTAGAGAAAATCTTGGCATTAGAAGAACATATATTCATTCATTCACGCATCCAGTAGACAAGTATACTGTGTCTTACAAAGTACAAGAGTCAGTGCTAAGCCCTAAGAGTAAGAAAGCCCCAGTTCAGAAGAGAGCCGTGAAAATATATAGAAAAGGGCTGAGGATGACAAAGGTAACAGCATCTTCATTTCTAACCCTGTTTTGGAATCCTGCAAAGAATAGGTTACTGATAACAAATCAGTAACCATATGGTGCTTTGTAGTTTCCAAAGAGGAACACAACAGTATCTTGTGTCCCACATGCTATTTCAGACCTTTGTTAAACCACCGCATGATGGTGTTTATGACTCCTCTCCTTGAAACTGGGTGGGCTCTTGTAACTGCCTTGACCACTGAAATCCAGATTAAGTGATGGAATGCAACTTGCAAGGCTAGGCATAAAAAAAACCATGCACTTATACTTCATTTTCTTAGAGTATATGGAAATAACTACCATGCTGTAAGAAACTTCAGCAGCCAATAAAGGGATTTACACAGAAAGAAAACAAGTTTCCTGACCGACAGCCCCAGTTGAGCTCCCAGCTGGCTATCTATCCCAATATGCCAGTCCTGGGAATGAGTCACCTTGAAAGTGAAACATCAACTTTCCACCTGAGGTGGCTCAGCTGAGACAAGCTACTCCTGTCAAGCCCTGCCCAGTTGAACATTCATGAGCAATGCATATATTTGTTCTTTTAAACCACAAACTGGGGATGATTTCTGATGCAATGGTACAGAACTGATGCAAATAACCAATATTACATTGTGAAATAAAATATTGAGAACACAACTGTGGACATATGAGCTGGCATTTGTTTTGAAATAGGTATTCCATGAACTGAAAATGACACAATGTTATCAGTTAATTAGGGAATATTATTTTCAGTATATTAGCTATAAAGTAGAAGTAATCAAGATTTAAATGATCTACAGTTGGGTGGACAGTTAGGGATAATAATTAAGAAAACATAATTAAGCAGAATGCACTTAGGTTTCCGAGGTGCCTCAGTGGTAAAGAATCTGCCTGGCAATGCAGGAGACGCAGGAGATGGGAGTTCAATCCCTGGGTCAGGAAGATCCCCAGGAGGCGGGCATGGCAACCCATTCCAGTATTTTTGCCTGGCAAATCCCATGAATAGAAGAGCCTGGTAGGTTATAGACCACAGGGTCACAAAGAATCATACACAACTTAGCAACTTAGCATGCATGCACATGCAAGAAGCAGAATTTCTACAAATAACAAAGGTAAAAAACCTGATTCAGCCAGTCAGTTTATATACAGAGACACACACACATGTATGTGTGCATATGTGTGTGTTTATAATCTGCAAAGCAAATACTGGAAGTATGTAGATAATTCCATAACTACCTTATTGTAGACACAAACAAGTGAGTACAGAGCTAATAACTCATTCATTTAATGGTTTAACTACTATAACATAGCTTTAGTAAGGATACTTTTATCAACATTTACAACCTTGAGTCAATAGTACCACTGACGTAAGTGTTTCATTTCTCCTCTTAGCTTTTCCTTGAAAATCTTGAGAAAATGAAAATCTCTTTAAACCTTCAAAATCTCCCCTGATGATTGCTATTACAGCAATGGAAACCAAAATGTTCATCCCATAGTTTAAAAATCTATTAAAAATATTTTTCAATTTCCCTACTGTATTTTCCCTGGAATACTACTTACTTTCAATATTCATATTTGGCCTCCTAAAATATTTCCCACAAATTAATCCAATAGTTACTTAAATATATATTTATTGAACACCTGATACTTACCAGACACTGTTATAAACATTAAGAATAATGACTCTAAGCACTAGCGATATAGCAATTAAAACCGTAATAGCAAAGTTCCTATTCTCACAGACATTATGCCTTGAAGATCCGAAGCTTTACAAAGACTCCCGTAGTTGATTGAACAACCCAGATCATTTTCTCACAGACATGATACTAAACATTACTTGCTCCTGGCACAACCTTAAATTTGAACATCACCAGAACTTCATAATGTCTACTGAGCCTACAAGAAGCTGTAAGTGATTTTCTCTAAGTCTGGAATAGATAATAGGAAGAGGACTATGGGTTGCAGGGTAAAAATCATTTGTAAAATAGATAAACTTTTTTCCCATTAAAGTTTATTTATTTACAAAAATAAAATTAAGTGGCTGTGACCTATTGATACTTAAAACTTAAGAATATGATCAAGCACAACAAAGGAAGAATCACACAAAAGGGAAGGGAAGTCGCTCAGTCGTGTCCGACTCTTTGTAACCCCATGGACTGTAGCCTGCCAGGCTCCTCCATCCATGGGATTCTCCAGGCAAGAGTACTGGAGTGGAGTGCCATTGCCTTCTCCAAAATGAATCACACAAAAGAATAAGCTAATTCCTCATGTAATAAAAGATTCATCTTTTACAGAGTAAAGTCTGATTTTCCTTAGAACAATAGATCAGAGTTTATTTTTTTTATTTAAAAAAGTTCTACGTTATCTAACACCTAAATCAGTGCTAGCACTATTCTCCAGGAAGAAAATATTAGTAAATATGTATATACACACCATCAAGATTTATCTTATATCTGTATCTGTGTGTGTGCTATGCTGTCACTTCAGTTGTGTCCAACTCTGTGTGACACTATGAACTGTAGCTCCCCAGCCTCCTCTGTCCATGGGATTTTCCAGGTAAGAAAACTGCAGTGGGTTGCCGTGCCCTCCTCCAGGGGATCTTCCCAACCCAGGGATTGAACTCACATCTCTTCCAACTCCTGCATTGGCAGGTGGGTTCTTTACTACTACAGCCATCTGGGAAGCCCATATCTATCTATATAGATACATATAGTGCGTGTGTATGGGCTTCCCTGGTAGCTCAGTGGTAAAGAATCTTCTTGCAATGCAGGAGACCAGGGTTCAGTCTCTGGGTTGGGGAGATCCTCTGGAAAAGGAGCTGGCTCCCCACTCCCATATTCTTGCCTGGAGAATTCCACGGAGAGAGGAGCTGGCAGGCTACAGTCCATAGCACAGAGTCAGCTACGACTGAAGGGACCAAGCAGCAGCAGCAGTGTGTGTGTTTATATACACACAAATTATATATATATATATATACATATTGTATTTCATTATCAAAATAATAGTTCTACGATGACTTTCAAATAGAACCAAGAAGGTGGGGTCAACTACACTGTTAAATTTTAAGGACAAAAAACATTAAACAAGTGGCAGATTAGACTGAAGAAATGCTTCTCTGATTTGTGTGCAAATATATCCATTTTTTTTAAAAAAGCTAGATGTGATCTTAGTCATGCTTTAGTTCAGAAGATGCATGTATTTTTTTGTTTCACCCTTTAATGTATGTTTTCTTTCACCCAAAATGTCTAGGTTAAAAAACAAAAAAAAGAAAGAAACAGACCAGCCCAGATATAAAATGTATTCTCTGGTTATAGAAAGTCCCTGCTACCCACTCACCATACAGTCTGGACTCACATGGGCACTGGACTTTGTGACTTTGATCTAAAAAGTCCACCATTTAACAGGTAAAAATAATCAAGGCCTGAAAAATAGTTAATTACCCAAAGCAAAGCATACATATGATATTACTGTTATTATTATAAGTGGTATTTTATAAAATGTTAACAATATATAAATGGATGTTTCAATCAATATTTGACATTTATATTGTAATATGTAAGTTCCAGTCCAAAGTACTTCAATTGAAATATTTGACATTATTTTCGCATATTCAGCTTATCTTTCCAGTTTGTTAGATTTTTTAAACCCATTCACATGAATGTTTTCTAAATTTTATAGGCACCTCAGAATTCATTTACCTCATCATATAATGGGATTCTCTTTCTTATCATTATAAAAGGGATAAAATACTAAAAAATATAAGCAAGCAGACAGAATTCCAAAAAGATATATATTAATCGATAGAAGAAAGGAGGGCTTCTTTTTTGTTGTCATTTTTAATAAAGAGGTTTTAAAAGAATCCTCACTAAATTTGGGAAACTTCATCTAAAAAGCCAGTTTCCCCATTTCTATTTGAAAAGAATCAAGCAATCAAAAAATCTACATTGCAGGCAAAAACCGCCTATTTGTATCACATAAACAAGTAGTGGGAAAAGGATATTTCTCTTCACTTTTGAGGTATTCAATAATAGACCATAAAACATCAAAGGATTTATAAATTGGCATCTCTGCAAATCATGTATGTCTGCTGAACAAATATGCTTTAAATAAAGACAAACAACTGTAACATAATAAGGATCTGTGCAGATCATCTTTTACTACCCCAGGTGCTCAGAATATTCATAAGGCAGCAAATGGAGCACTTCTGTTTTTACACTAAAATTTAGTTTATCTGAACCAGCATGTCAGACTGGCTGTCAGCAGAAGAGATCCTCAGACATTAATGTTCTTAGTACTGCATTAACACTTGAAACAAGAAACATAAGAGCTTATATGTGACATGTCAAGACTGCTTTGGAATGATTTCCTATAGTAGACAATAAAAAGCCCAAATGACAGTACTGAAAAAACAGGTGTATTTGGGGAAGAGATTATAAATGAAACAGAATCCATCCTGCTACTTTCTACTATTTAGAAAACAAACAAACAAAAATCTAGTAACATCTTACAGCCTTCAAAGGACTTTATAGGAACAAACCCTTTCACACATATTTTTAAAATATGTGATATTATACAAAAGGTATTGTTGCCTGTATCTCATGAAAAGCATCCATGAAACCACCCAATTCATGCTTTCAACTTTCCCTGAATATATTCCCGAAAAATTGTTTCTTCTACCTATTTTAATAATTTTAAGTTTCCTTTGTGTGAGAAATGACTTATGCACCTTGCAATGCAGCTGTTATCTTTTTTCTACTAAGAGGATACTCATGGTTAGCTACTCCCAAGACAATTTTTGTACCTGAAAAAAAAAAGGAAATTACTATTTTGAAGATGATATTTCACTCAAATAAAATTTTTTTTCTTATTTTAAAAACACATGTTTAAGAAGACATCAGTTCAGTTCAGTCGCTCAGTCATGTCCGACTCTTTGCGACCCCATGAACTGCAGCACGCCAGGCCTCCCTGTCCATCACCAACTCCCGGAGTTCACTCAAACTCACGACCATCGAGTCGGTGATGCCATCCAGCCATCTCATCCTCTGTCGTCCCCTTCTCCTCCTGCCCCCAATCCCTCCCAGCATCGGAGTCTTTTCAATGAGTCAACTCTTCGCATGAGGTGGCCAAAGTACTGGAGTTTCAGCTTTAGCATCATTCCCTCCAAGGAACACCCAGGACTGATCTCCTTTAGAATGGACTGGTTGGATCTCCTTGCAGTCCAAGGAACTCTCAAGAGTCTTCTCCAACACCACAGTTCAAAAGCATCAACTCTTCGGCGCTCAGCTTTCTCCACAGTCCAACTCTCACATCCATACATGAACACTGAAACCACAGCCTTGACTAGACGGACCTTTGTTGGCAAAGTAATGTCTCTGCTTTTGAATATGCTATCTAGGTTGGACATAACTTTCCTTCCGAGGAGTAAATGTCTTTTAATTGCATGGCTGCAGTTACCATCTGCAGTGATTTTGGAGCCCCAAAAAATAAAGTCTGACACTGTTTCCACTGTATAGTCAATAAGCACATGAAAAGATGCCCCAAATTGCTAATTGTCAAGAGAAATGCAAATGAAAACTAAAATAAGGTATCACTTCACATTGGTCAGAATTGCCATCATTAAGAAGTTTATAAATAATAAATGCTGGAGAGGGTGTGGAGAAAAGGGAATTCCCACTGTTGATGGGAATTTAAATTGGTGCAGCTGCTATGGAAAACAGTATGGAGGTTCCTTAGAAACTAAAAACAGAGTTACAATATGATCCAGAAATCCCACTCCTGGCCATACATCCAGAGGAAACTCTAACGACCCTGTGGACTGTGTCCATGGGATTTTCCAGGCAAGAGTACTGGAGTGGTTTGCCATTTCCTTCTCCAAATATAAAAATAGATACATGCACCTTACTGTTCATAGTGGCACTATTTACAGCAGTCAGGACATAGAAGCAACTTATATATATATATATATATATATAGAGAGAGAGAGAGAGAGAGAGAGAGAGAGAGAGAGAGTACTACTTGGCTAAGAAAAGAGTTAAATAATGCCATTTGCAGCAACACTGGAGAAACCTAGAGATTAGAGATTATCATATTAAGGAAAATAAATCAGACAGAGATAAATATCACATGATATCACTTACATGTTGAATCTAAAATAGACACAAATAAACTTATTTACAAAACAAAAACAGACTCAAAGACATCGAAAACAAACTTATGGTTATCAAAGGGGAAAGGGGGAGGGATAAAATAGAAGTTTGTGATAAGCAGATATCAACTACTCTATTAAATAGATAAATGAGGTCCTACTGCACAGCAGAGGAACTATATTCAATATCTTGTAATAAACTGTAATGGAAAAAAAATTCTAAAAGAATATAGATAAGTAGATAGATATCTGAAACACTTTCCTATACACCAGAAACTAACACAACATTGTAAATCACTTATACTTCAATTTTTAAAAACACACTTATTTGTTTAAATGATAAACCATGTAGAAATTAAAAGACACTTATTCCTTGGAAGGAAAGTTATGACCAACCTAGATAGCATATTCAAAAGCAGAGACATTACTTTGCCAACAAAGGTCCCTCTAGTCAAGGCTATGGTTTTTCCTGTGGTCATGTATGGATGTGAGAGTTGGACTGTGAAGAAGGCTGAGCGCCGAAGAATTGATGCTTTTGACCTGTGGTGTTGGAGAAGACTCTTGAGAGTCCCTTGGACTGCAAGGATATCCAGCCAGTCCATTCTGAAGGAGATCAGCCCTGGGATTTCTTTGGAGGGAATGATGCTGAAGCTGAAACTCTAGTACTTTGGCCACCTCATGCGAAGAGCTGACTCATTGGAAAAGACTCTGATGGTGGGAGGGACTGGGGGCAGGAGGAGAAGGGGATGACAGAGGATGAGATGGCTGGATGGCATCACTGATTCGATGGACTTGAGTCTAAGTGAACTCTGAGAGCTTGTGATGGACCGGGAGGCCTGGCGTGCTGCGATTCATGGGGTTGCAAAGAGTTGGACACGACTGAGCGACTGAACTGAACTGATAGCAAATACAGTTCTGAGCTAGAAGTTGAAAAACACGAATTAATTCTCTCATGTCTCATCAGCTTTGTGACCATAGCCCACCAGGCTCCTCTGTCCATGGAATTCTCCTGCAAGAATACTGCAATGGGTTGCCGTTCCCTCCTCCAGGGGATCTTCCCGGTCCAGGGATTGAACCTGGGTTTCCTACCTTGCAGGCCAATTCTTTACCATCTGAGTCACCAGGGAAGCCCCAACACTTATTTGTGTAAATGTTAAACTATGTGGCAAAATAAATACAGTCCTGAGAGAAAAGTTAGACAATGTGAATTAATTCTCTCATGTCTCATTAGTGTTATAATAGGCAGAACATGTAATGTTTAAGATCTCAGTTTCCTCAACTGTAAAATTAAAAGAAAATCTCCTTAACAAAAATGAGAGGTAAAATGAATAAATTAATACATGAAACTCTTCTGTAAATTTAAAGTACTATATTTGTATATTTGATGTGATAGACTCTGCTCTTTACCCACTCATTAACCATTCTCCCACATTTTTCTTGTTAACAAATTTGTTCAACGTCCCTGGGAATGGATGGTTAAAGCTGATAATCGGGATCTCACACACCTATGCCAAGGACTGGCCTGGAGAGGTGGCTATGAAACTCGTCTGGCCAAAGAAATATATAGTATATGATATAACCTACACTGGGAAATATTTTCCTCTACATGTGAAGAAGCCCCCTCCACCATCTGCATTTCTTTCCTTTCAGCTTTGGACAACAGCAAGTGAAGATCTGATGTCCGGCACCTAGTGACTAACTGAAATAAGTCAAGAACAGGAGCGAACAACAAGAACATATTATGGACGATGGAGCAGAAAAACTGGTAAGGAGGGGTTCCAAATGGCAGTGATGAGACAGGTACTTTATTACTGATGTATATGATTAGGATGCAATAGTCTTGAGGCCATCCTACAGGAAACATTGATTTCCTCTCCAGCACCAATCAAACCATGCTTGTTTGCCTACTTATGGAGTGAGTGAAGAATGTACTACAGCACGTCGTTGCTTATTTGCTTTTGAATATTAAAGATATAATTATAAAATAGAAACACTCTACTTTTTAAAACTTCAAAGCTATTAAAAGAAATACTAAAAATACCTTGTGAGGAAGCAAGCCTGCCTGAGGAAAAAGCAATAATTAGAAGTCATAAAGGATCTGTGTAATGAGGTGCATCTGTGTATTGAGGGACGTCAGAAAGACTGAAAGATGCAATGTAGACTAAAGAATTTATGTGCCATCTATGAAACAGAAGATTACTATTCATAATATATAATGTTTCCTTAACATTAACGTCAAAAAGACAAATTACTTAATGCAAAATAATTCAGAGAGGAGATATCAGATCAGATCAGTCACTCAGTCGTGTCTGACTCTTTGTGACCCCATGAATCGCAGCACGCCAGGCCTCCCTGTCCATCACCAACTCCCAGAGTTCACTCAGATTCACATCCATCGAGTCAGTGATGCCATCCAGCCATCTCATCCTCTGGCGTCCCCTTCTCCTCCTGCCCCCAATCCCTCCCACCATCAGAGTCTTTTCCAATGAGTCAACTCTTCACATGAGGTGGCCAAAGTACTGAAGCTTCAGCTTTAGCATCATTCCTTCCAAAGAAATCCCAGGGCTGATCTCCTTCAGAATGGACTGGTTGGATCTCCTTGCAGTCCAAGCGACTCTCAAGAGTTTTCTCCAACACCACAGTTCAAAAGCATCAATCCTTTGGCGCTCAGCCTTCTTCACAGTCCAACTCTCACATCCATACATGACCACAGGAAAAGCCATAGCCTTGACTAGAGGGACCTTTGCTGGCAAAGTAATGTCTCTGCTTTTGAATATGCTATCTAGGTTGGTCATAACTTTCCCTCCAAGGAGTAAGCGTCTTTTAATTTCATGGCTGCAGTCACCATCTGCAGTGATTTTGGAGCTCAGAAAAATAAAGTCTGCCACTGTTTCCTCTGTTTCCCCATCTATTTCCCATGAAGTGATGGGACCGGATGCCATGATGTTCGTTTTCTGAATGTTGAGCTTTAAGCCAACTTTTTCACTCTCCACTTTCATTTTCATCAAAAGGCTTTTTAGTTCCTCTTCACTTTCTGCCATGAGGGTGGTGTCATCTGCATATCGGAGGTTATTGATATTTCTCCTGGCAATCTTGAATCCAGCTTGTGTTTCTTCCACTCCAGCATTTCTCATGATGTACTCTGCATATAAGTTAAATAAACAGGGTGACAATATACAGCCTTGACGTACTCCTTTTCCTATTTGGAACCAGTCTGTTTTTCCATGTCCAGTTCTCACTGTTGCTTCCTGACCTGCATACAGATTTCTCAAGAGGCAGATCAGGTGGTCTGGTATTCCCATCTCTTTCAGAATTGTCCACAGTTTATTGTGATCCACACAGTCAAAGGCTTTGGCATAGTCAATAAAGCAGAAATAGATGCTTTTCTGGAACTCTCTTGCTTTTTCCATGATCCAGCGGATGTTGGCAATTTGATCTCTGGTTCCTCTGCCTTTTCTAAAACCAGCTTGAACATCAGGAAGTTCACGGTTCACATACTGCTAAAGCCTGGCTTGGAGAATTTTGAGCATTACTTTACTAGCATGTGAGATGAGTGCAATTGTGCAGTAGTATGAGCATTCTTTGGCATTGCCTTTCTTTGGGATTGGAATGAAAACTGACCTTTTCCAGTCCTGTGGCCACTGCTGAGTTTTCCAAATTTGCTGGCATATTGAGTGCAGCACTTTCACAGCATCATCTTTCAGGATTTGGAATAGTTCAACTGGAATTCTATCACCTCCACTAGCTTTGTTTGTAGTGATGCTTTCTAAGGCCCACTCGACTTCACATTCCAGGATGTCTGGCTCTAGGTCAGTGATCACACCATTGTGATTATCTGGGTCGTGAAGATCTTTTTGTGAGATATAAGTGCCCAATAAACATATGAAAACAATACCATGACTCATTAGTACTAAAAAGAAATAGAAAATAAAATGAGATTTTCGAAACCTCATCAAAGTAAAACACATAATGTGACACAGCATTGATATGATGCAGGACAAGTATTTCACATAGTTTGCTTGCAGTATCAATTGCTTCAGAACTACAATTTGGCTACATCTACCAAAATTTGAAATGTAAACAACTCTTTATCTATTGTTTCTGTGGTTTTTTTCTTTGAAGAAATTCTTCCATCCTAGGTGGTTATGGTGAAGATGGTCAATCACAGTATTGGGTACACAGTACTAAATGCCAGGCTTCCTGGGTGGCTCAGTGGTAAAGAATCTGCCTGTGTGAGTTCCATCCCTGGGTCGAGAAGATCCCCTGGAGAAGGAGGTAGCAATCCACTCCACTCTTCTTGCCTGAATAATCCCATGGACAGAAGAGCCTGGTGGCTACAGTCCATGGGGTCGCCAAGTGTCGGGCACGACTGAGCACACACACTAGAGATGCCTCATTCCCTTTCTTGTTCTGCCAGAATTTAGGCACGTAACAGTGAATATAAAGTCTCATTAAAATTTGTTTCACATGATTCCCAGAAGAGAGAGCATTTCAACTTTAAGTTGATGTATGCAAGGACTACATAAACTTAAGTCATCTGGTGATCATCTTTTTCTGACATATGGAGAGATCTTCTCTGAGAATAAATGTCACACAGAACAAAGAAAATGAGAGATTCAGAGACATTTAAAAACTTGGAACTTGAATCTTTCCATATCTTAAACAAGTACACCTCCAAAACTTTCCTTCTATCAGACAATATTCTTCTTTGGGCTACTCAGTTCATTTTATTTGAATTACGGTCAGTTGCCTCTGAAAAAGGTATATTCAAATATTTTCTCAGTTTCAAAACAAATTTTATACATTTTATGTTATAGTAAATTATATATTCATATTATATATTAAATCACATACACATAATTATAATGGAAAAAATCTGGAAACAATCTAAATGTCCATCTAAAGGAGGAGACTGGTTTAAGACATGATGGTTCATTCACATAATATTAAACACATACTAAAAATAATGAGATAGACCAATATATCTTACAAGGACCATCTCCCACATATACTGATACACAGAAAACACAGAGCTGCAGTACAATATAAATGTACCATATGACAGACTGAACTTTTTCAAATGATATATCCCTACATTGTATATCTGATAGAAAAGTACTAGAAAGACATAAAATGAACAGTTTACAGTTCTTACCACTGAATTAAGAAGTAGGAATTCAGACAAATTTCTATTTTATTCTAAGTACTTTGAAAATTCTATTTCATATATGTGTTATGTAATAAAAATACTAAAGCATAAAAAGTTAATTTTCTCTTCAAAGATAATAGGTGGTTAACATCAGCTGAACTACTGGTTTCTTTAAAATTAATATAGTAATGCATATTTTATCAAAAGACACATAAGAAAGTTTCTACTTAATGGATTACTGCTAAACTCAACACAAAGTACTTTCAAAGAGTAAATCATACTTTTAAATCCTGATAGCTTTTGATAATTATAAAGTGGTGACTATAGTATTTCTGATATCATTATTTATTTTTATTATAAAAGCTCTAATGAAGAATGATAGATGATTTTATTGTAATCTAGTTATCAAAATCTCAATCTATTTATCTTAATATGAATCTACGCAAGTTGTCATGTCTCAATTTTTAATTATTCACAGAGATGGCTCTCCTTCATTTACTTATAAATCAGACTCAAAGTTGGTCCCACTGAATTTAAATTTCATTTAAATTAAACTTAAGTAGGATTATTTTATCAGAGCAATTTGTTAAACAAACAAACAAAAAAAAACCTCTGGATTAAGAAAGCACTGTTTTAAAATGAGAAATACAACATTATAATTTTGATTTTACAGAACATGTTTTGGTCACTTACAAAATATTTAAAAGTCAATGAAATTAAATATAAATTAAATCAAAGCAGTAAGATAATGCAAAGATGCAGAAGAAAAACAGTTATCTTTGAGCTGCTGATTCTAAATAAATTTCATAGCAAAAGCTACACTTGACCCCAGTGTTCTAAGTATTAATTCCATAATTAAGTTCTTCCTTCACAAGTCTTTATGGAAAGCAAGAAAACTCAAGAAGAAGAATACACACATAAACACAGCAGAACCCTACCTGACACATGGATCACCCATGACGTATTTACATGACAAACCTTACCTTCTTCTTCTGCTGACATGTACAGTCTTCGTCAGCAGAAACAAAGCATGCACACACACACACACACACACACACACATTAAACCAACCCAGAGTTCCAGGGCTGATTAGTGAGCACTGTCAGGATAATGGCACTATGCATACATATCTGAAACCTCAATTAGGGAAATAATGATTTGGCGTCTGAAGATGTTCTCACATATTTACATTTCTAAATTTTACTATATAACCACCCTATTATATAGACAAAGAAATAAGGTTACAAAAATTCATGCAATTTTTTTTCACCCTGTACTGTGGTAGGGGGACAAAACTTAGCCATTACTGGAATTGGATCTCTTGATTGCTACTCCACAATAATAGTTGATTATTCTGGAAATTAATGAATAAGAAAGTATTACCTCTAATGCAGTACTAATTAAGTAGGGTTTCTCTACCTCTATATGCTTCATTTCCTCTTTTAAAAATATAAACACACAGGCATCCTTTTATAAACATGGCATTTCATAAACTGGAGCTGCTGTCAAGCAGGGGTTCCCATCCTGGGCCAGGGACCACTACTGGCCCATGGCATACCATTGCAGGCCACACACCAGGTAAGCAATGGGTGAGCAAGCGAAGTTTCATCTGTATTTACAATCACTCGCCATCACTCACATTACCATCTGCTTCTGTCAGATCAGCAGAGACATTAGGTTCTAATAAGAGTGCAAACCCTACTGTGACCTGCACAAGTGAGGGGTCTAGGTTATGTGCTCCTTATGAGAATCACTCCAAAACCACTCCCCTGCCCCATTCGTGGAAAAACTGTCCTCCACAAAACCGCCCCCTGCTGCCAACAAGGTTGGAGATCACTGCTGCAAAGTATAAGCTATGATCAAGGATTTCCTGATTTACACCATAGTCCCAACAGCAAATCACTGCTGTTGAGTGGGCTCTTCTTCTTCAGTCTCTTCTGTCCCTGTGAGATTATTGTTTCTCCATGTAGTAAGAGAAGGCAAACCAAAGACAATAAAGGATAAAAATGTCCAATTTGCATTTTACAAAGTCTCTTCCAATCAGTCTCAGATATCTGTTATTTGCAAACCATATGTGAGATCAATCCTACTAAGCTATAATGGCCATTTGAAGTTTGTTTTGAAGAGATACTCAGTGTCATGAAGAATGAAGTCTAGTTCAAAATCTCAAAAAAAAACAAAAAACAAAAAAAAAACCACTGGCATATATGCCAGAAAGTATATAACATGTATATGAAACAATTATTAAAATTCATCATAAATATGTAATTCATGACAATATCCATCTAGATCAAGAAAGAAATTAGGATATTAGAAAATAACAATAAATGTGTATCCTATTTTACCATGTTGACATAATACTCAAGACTATTTATAATGCTCTGTCTTCTTTCAAAAGTCTTTTTTTCCCATCAATACATATATAGTATACTCTGCCAAGGAGTCAGAATTGATAACATATAAATATGTAAAAGATCTGTCATGTAGTTTATAAAAAAAAAAAAATCAGGTAGCCATAGGACAGAGCATCAATTTTACATGTTTGAGATAATGAACAATTTAGAAAAACATATAAAATGAAACTATGCTTCTCTAAAAATGTAAAGTATTAATGTGCTAAAGTACTCACTTTCCTCTTTGTTTCGAGCAGGCATTCTGAATTAAATAAAATGATCTACTTCACTCTATATTTTTGAAGTTTCACAGTGTTTCAGATAAAACTGTATACCATGTGCTTGCATTTTCTCCCTGGGACACATCTTTATCCCCACTAAGGCATGGATGATAAATAAGTTTTACCAGCTGACATCTATCACATGTACCATATTGTGAAAAAGTAAAATCAAATTTTCTTGAACTGAAGAACAGAGCAAAACATACTTTGACTGACCCCAAACAGTCATGTTGTGTCTTCATAAAAATACATACTCCAAGAATAGCATTTCAGGCTACTTCCTAGGTTTTATTAACATCTGGAAAACCATTTAATAGAAGTTACAATGGAAGTTTTTTGGCTACTTTTGAAAAATATATCATCTTAGTGCAATCATATGGAGAATCCCTTTTATGTCTCATGGCAACCAAACTTATTAATTATTTATCAAGAATAACATTTAAAAGTCTATTGAAGTTTCCAATTTGCTGACCTTGACTGGAGGGAATCAAAGTATTTATGTGGAAAGGAAGCTCATAAATGGCTGATTCAGGACCTAGAGAGACTAGGTTATAAATACATACCAGAGTTTAGTTCAGATACTGGTAACGTCTATGTGCATATGAGGAAAATCCCACACTTACAGGGGGAAAATGAAATTGGCCAAAACACAAAGAAAATTTTATTGGATGACTTTATTTTTATTCCAAATGTTGCATTTAACTCTCTAAAAATAATTGTTCAAAGTCTCCTTATCACTACTTATAACTGCCCTCATCCCAATACTGTCTGAATGTTATTTGTTGGATGACTTTAAAAAAGTTATTTAAAAAATTTGAAACAATTGGGTATGGTACTTACGGAATGGACCGGGCCAGAGCTGAGATCCTGGTCTGTCACTTACTAGCTTTGTGACAGGATCCTTTGGCTCTCTTAGAAACTGTGAAAGTGGTAGTCACTCGGTTGGGTCTGACTCTTTGTAACGCATGGACTGCGGCCACCAGGCTCTTCTGTCCATGGGATCTTCCAGGCAAGAATGCTAGAGTGGGTAGCCATTACCTTCTCCAGGGGATCTTCTCGACCCAGAGATCAAACCCAGCTCTCCTACATTGCAGGCGGATTCTTTACCGACTGAGCCACCTCTTAAGCGTTCATTAAAACAATGGCAACACCCATCTCAGTATTCGTTGTTCAGTGAAATCAACATGCTATTTTTATATTATGTTTTACTGATATAAAAATAAGACTATATAGAGAGCTGATTCTGCTCCTTGAAAAGTAACAGCAATTTCACGACTTCTAGTAGATTAAGTATTGTATTGAATATTTTAAGCATCTGCTTTAAAATGCAGCATTGAGGAGGGGCATCTCCCAGGGTCTCAGAGCCCACTCATAATCAACTTCTGACATCATGAGTCCCGAGAGAATTGTGTGTGTGTGTGTGTGTGTGTGTGTGTGTGTGTATCTGAGGCTTTCCAATAAAAGAATGTCAAAATTTTTTAATCTTCAAATTCTCCCATCATGACGTTTTCCTTTCTCCTCTCTCCACACCCTTATTTTCCACCCTCTTCGTGGAGGTAGGGTACTAAGCCCCAGGCAGAAGTCCCAGCACCTCCCTGTCCAGTTTAGAATCTTTACTAAGCACTTCCTATGGGCCAGGCTTGGCACCAAGCCCTGAAAAGGCACATACTTGATCCAAAAACTCCTTGCATGAAGGACAAAATTTATTCAGCACCTAGGAAGTTTCAGGTCCTTTACATATATTATCACATTTAATCTTCACAGCCATCCTCTAGGGTTAATTATGGTTATTCTCATTTTACACATGAGAAAAAGAAGGCTCTCAGATGACAGGCAACTTGCTGAAGGCCACCTGGCCTCAACACTGCCTTTTCTGTTATCTTCTCTTACTCTGATTCTTGCTCAGATGGCTACTAGAACTATTCCTGTGGCTTCAGAGTAAGTCACTTGTTGGAACTGGAACTGATCTTTCCACAACTCAAGGATAGCTAGTTGGAAAAGTTGGTGCAATAATCTGACACGTCCCAAGGACAGGCCTTCCCTTGTCTCTGCCTTGGTCATCCATTCTTATCCTCCCACCTCCATAAACACAGCAGATTAGTGGTGCCATAATCAAAGCCAAGCTCCCCTTCCACATACACAATAGGTAAAGGGCACGTTATGTCAACTGTGCATAAGTGTGCAGGTCTGTTGTATTTATACTCACGCAAAAGAGCTTAACTAATTACATTCTGGGCAGTAAATCCAGCACCTAAGAAAAGTGAAAATAAAAAAATAAATAAAAAAGAAAAGTGAAAATATAATAATTTGTGTCTAAGAATTGCGGCCCAGGGAATTCTACTAGGAAGTGCAGAAGTCTGAGACAACTACCAAGTTAAAGGGATAGCTGTTCTACAACAACGTAACTGGAATTTCTACAAACTCCAGTATGACTTTTTGTTTTTACTACCTAAAAAAATGTTTTTTCTCTTGCTTTCTGACAGACTGACAAGAACTAGCAGCAGTAAGGAAAAGAATTAAGTGTTAGTCGCTCATTAGTGCCCAGCTCTTTGTGATCATATGGACTGTAGCCTGCCAGGCTCCTCTGTCCATGGAATTCTCCAGGCAAGAATAATGGAGTAGGTAGCCACTCCTATCTCTAAGGGTTCTTCCCAACCCAGGGATTAAACCTGGGTCTCCTGCAATGCAAGCAGATTCTTTACCATCTGAACCACCAGAAAAGCCCAAGAAAAAGGGAGTTATCAAATAATACCATTCCGTGAAGACAAAAAATTAGAATTTGACTGACAAGACTTAGATTCAAGAAAAAACTTTGAGCAACATAGAACATGGGGACTACTTTTAGCTAAAGCCTGTCAGTGGGGCTAGGCAGCCTCGTCTTAGCACATGCAAGGCAGCAAAGGAGACAAATGTAAAAAGCAGACTTCTGGAATCAGTGGGAGAAGGCGAGGGTGGGATGATTTGGGAGAATAGCACTAACACATGTACATTACTATATGTAAAACGCATAACCAATGCAAGTTCGATGCATGAAACAGGGAACCAAAGCCAGCGCTCTGAGACAACCCAGAGGGATGGGGTGGGAAGGGAGCAGGAAGGGGGCTCAGGATGGGGGCACACATGTACACCCATGACCAATTCATGATGCATGGCTAAAACTATCACAATATTGTAAAGTAATTATCCCCCAATTAAAATAAAAAAAACTAAAAAAAAAAAAAAACACTGGTGGATTGCATCAGTGACAATCCCCTGGTTGTGGTATTACACACAGTTTTATAAGTGCATGCAGGTAAAATGTACATAAGATTACTACTAGCATTGCATGCGGATCTGTCATTTTCTCAATAAACTTTCCATTAAAAGTAAAGCTAAAAAAAAGTGTGAGCGAGCTATGCAATGTACAGTTGTCTCTACTCAGTGTCTACAGGGGATTCTGTGATCCCACAGTCCCACAGGCAGCACTCAAATCTGTGGTTCCCCATATGCAGACTCAACCCACCATAGATCTTAAATAATATACCTATTTATTGGGAAAAAAAGCTAAGAGTTTCAGTACAGTTCAAACCCTTGTTGTTCAAGCATCAGTTGTATAATTGTCTGGGACCCAGAAAACCTGGATTTGCCCCCAGAGAAAAACTATTACCCACATCTCCTTATCCAAAATCCACAGTTTTTTAAAATCTTTGAAAGGTTTTTTTTTTTTTTTTTTCATTTCTTGGTTTCCTCTTTCACTAAATGTGCTGCAGATTCTATCTTTTTTCCCACTAATTTAATATTTTAAATGTTCTTATTCTTTTGGAATGTTTAGGTGGAGAAGAAGAGGAATTTGCATCCTAACAGGAAAGGTGAAAAATATAGTATAAATGTCATCATGTTGAAAACTGCCCCCAAATACCAATGCCAAGGAAGCAATTTGACTAAGTAAAAATTAAAGGCAAACATCCTTCCCCTTTCTCTTTCTTACAAACCTTCACATCTCAATACTCATATCCTTACTTAAATAGTTTCCAAGTATTAAACATCTTCTACTACTGCCCCCTCTATCACTCTCATCTTTAGAATTTTCATGATGTTCCTTCTCTTCCTTCCTCTGATCCTATTTTCCTCTTTTATATTCTTTCCTTCTCCATTGTTCTGGCCTTGAATTTTATTTATTCACTCGTGCATTTATTGATCCATTTGTTCAGTCAGTCAACAAGAATGCACCAGGCACTAACTACATGCTTTCACTGTACTAAGCATGCGGTTGAGCAGGTACTGTGAGCAAAGACAAAGTGATCGCTGTCCTGATTAACTTATATTCTAGCAAGAAATACAGTAAACAATTGACAACATAATGTATTTTAACTCCCATTGTGCTATGAGCTATAAAAGGTATGTGCTGGAAGCTACGAGTGTATGCCTATAGAGGGAATCCTATTTTGGTGGACGTGAAGAGGAAACATCCTAGAAGAGGTACTTTTTGATCCAAGTTCTGAAGGGATGTGTTGGAATTAACTAAGCAGACAGGAAAAGCCCTTCAGGAAGAGGAAAGGAAGGCAGCAAAGCTCTGAAGATAAAAGGATGAGGGCATTCAAGAAACCAAAGGAGGGCCTGCATGGCTTGACTCAGAGTACAATAGGCTGAGTTAGTTGAAGCTATTGACAGAGGCCAGGGCCAAATCACTTAGGGCCAGGAGACCTTGCTAACGATGCTGGTCTTTATCTTTAGGAAACTGACATGATAACATTCTCCTTTTTTAATCTAAACCCAAAATTATTCTAAAGATAAAGCTTTCTTTCATCATTTCTGTGATATCATGTATATCATATTCACTCCCTGCTCTATGATTCTATTGCTCACAGTCTTCTAACAAAACAAGATGAATTTCTTGAGAAGTACCATAGTTTAGATTCCAAGTATGTTTGTTTCTCAGGAAAACACAATTACAGTATCAATTAACCTAGGATTCTAAGATACGAATGGCTATATATAATGCTCAATTACTGGTCATTGTGAGCATTAACTTCTGAGTATTTATATGTGCTAGATATTACAACAGATAAAATCTAAAATATAGAACAAAATGAAACCTAGGCAAAAGTCCACATTGTATTTTCAAGTCATCATTGATTGTTGTTGTTTAGTCACTAAGTCATGTCCAACTGTTTGCAACCCCATGAGCTGAACCACGCCAGGCTTCCCTGTCCTTCACCATTTCCCAGAGTTTTAAATTCAATTCACTTTTTACATTCTCCAATGATTTAGTTTTGAAATCAAAACTTAAAATTCAATCAGGTAACAGTTAAAAGGGAGCAACTCAGCTAAATAACCTTATTGAAAATATATTTATTCCATGAACTTGAATTAATAAAAAATGCACAAGGATCAATAGGTAGATTGATAGGAGGGAAGCAGCAGTAAAGTATAGGAGGATACCATATTGGGAGGGAAAAAGAGTTTTATTCACTTAGCACCAGAAAACACACACAAACACACACACACACACACACACACACACACACACCAAAATCTCCCCCTCACTACACTCATACACACATACGAAGATGAACAGTAAATAAGAATGTCTCATACATTTTTGCTTGTTTCCTACTCCTTTCAAAGAACACTGCTTGATCTTGTGACTCTATAATACAAGGTGATCATGAACAAGAATGCAAATATGCATCTACTAGATTACAGGACCCACAGTACATGAGAGATATATGCATATTCTCAGCTTTGAGGACATGCTTATCCTTCTAAGTTTTAAACCCTACAGACATTATTCTAGCTGCAGCAAGTTAACATAAGTCAGAAATCAGTAATTTTTAAAACCCAGATTATTGTAGCAAAAGACTAAATGCATTTCACTCTCCTGTAGTCTATCTCAGTCTTACCATGTCTTCAAAAATTACAGAAACTGAATGTTCTGCTTCTCCAGACTGCGCCCATTATATGTGGCCACACTTTTACACCATCCTTCCTCCACTTGTACCTTCTCCCATAAAGGAATCACTGCTTAAACAGAAAAGACTGTAAGATGCCCGAAGGGTATCTGGAAATACCTAGTCCTTTTCTACCTTTACTATCTACCGTTTCTCTTTTAACAAAATAGGCAAAGAGAATAGGGTCATTGGTGTAAAAGCATTTAATGATGTTATAAATGTAATAGCCAAGGCAACAAAATAGTAGCAAGGGAAGAAATAAAAGAAGGAAAAAACAAATAACAACAATAAAACAGTATGGCAATGCTTCTCAGAGAGTGTATTTTGCAAAATTGGCTGGCCCTTTATCCACTGTATTCTATTTTTCATATGCAGGCTTTGGTTAGATTTTACTCCCTACTAGATGATCAAGCTCTACTGCAGATGTTGCATTATAAATGCAGAGGGTACACTCTGCAAAGTATTAGTGGCTACCCAGTAAAACTTAAATAGGATTAATGTAACAGCATGGCATAATGGAAAGAATGAGTTCTGGAATTATAAGTTCTATATTCAAATATAATCTCTGCCACTAATTAATTTTGATCTTGAACAACTTAATAAGATCTTCAAAAGGTTTAGTGTCCTCATCTATGAAATAGGAACAAAAATATTGATCTCATAGTGTTAGTGAATCAATAATGCTCTCTGTAGTACAGAGTGATGTTCAATATAAGGTGGGTTTTATTATTGAAACTGTTATCTTCTGTTATGCTGTTTAAATTGACTCCATCATGTATGCGTCATCAGGAGATCGAAATTCTTGCCTAGCTTTGAATAATAATTGTCTAGCATTTTCTCTCCTAATGACTTATTGTTTGGACAGAGTCACAAAAAACATAAATATCAGACAGTATAGCAATCTTAGATACTACAATGTTACAAGGACAGGCTGTGAGGGTTCCGAGTTCAGTGAGAACCCCAAAAATAATCCTAAAGAAAGGGTAAACAGAAAGAATCAGATGAAATTGATCTAAACTTCTAATGTAGCAAATGACCAAAGACATCAGATAATGACCTCTCTCCAGAAAGAGTCATGAGCTTTTAAAGCTGGCCTATGTGACATGCCATACATTCAAGCAAAGCAAACCTGGCACTGGCCTACTGTTCACTGCTCCGAGTTAAGAAAAAAGAGCTGTGTGATTAATTAACATAAATTTAAAAGAAAAGCAGACAAATTAACAAATAATGAGTTCATTAACATCAAGCTGAAGGAAAGATATAATCTCAGATATGCAGCTGACACCACCCTTATGGCAGAAAGTAAAGATGAAATAAGAGCCTCTTGAAGCAAGTTAAAGAGGAGAGTGAAAAAGTTGGCTTAAAACTCAACACGCAAAAAACTAAGATCATGGCATCTGGTCCCATCACTTCATGGCAAATAGATGGGGAAGAGTGGAAACAGTGGCTGACTTTATTTTTATGGGCTCCAAAATCACTGCAGATGGTGACTGCAGCCATGAAATTAAAAGACGCTTACTCCTTGGAAGGAAAGTTATGACCAACCTAGATAGCATTTTAAAAAGTAGGACATCACGTTGCCAAAAAAGGTCCATCTAGTCAAGGCTATGGTTTTTCCAGTAGTCATGTATGGATGTGAGAGTTGGACTATAAAGAAAGCTCAGCGCCGAAGAATTGATGCTTTTGAACTGTGGTGTTGGAGAAGACTCTTCAGAGTCCCTTGGACTGCAAGGAGATCCAACCAGTCCATCCTAAAGGAGATCAGTCCTGGGTGTTCTTTGGAAGGTCTGATGTTGAAGCTGAAACTCTAATACTCTGGGCCACCTGATGCAAAGAGATGACTCATTTGAAATACCCTGATGCTGGGAAAGATTGAAGGCAGGAGGAGAAGGGGATGACAGAGGATGAGATGGTTGGATGGCATCATCAACTCGATGGCCATGGGTTTGGGTGGACTCCGGGAGTTGGTGTTGGACAGGGAGGCCTGGCGTGCTGCGGCTCATGGAGTCGCAAAGAGTCAGATGCGACTAAGTGACTGAACTGAACTGAACTGAACTGAAGGAAAGATAAAAGAAATTTTGAAACACCAGAGTCCAAGCATTTCTGAGTAAGGCTACTGACACCATGGACTCTGTGAATAACATCCTCTGGAACTATACAGTACCCAACCCATGTAGCCATGGTACATAGCCCTGGATGTGCCTATTCTTAAGGATTTCCAGTACTAAAATACAGGAAGAAAAGAAGAGAGATGAACTTGGGAGTAAGGCTTATCATTTCCCCTGTAAATAAACTTTCTATTTACAAAACACCTAATTTCTAATAGTTTTCAAATAACAATAGTACCCCAAGTATATTTTAAATGATTCTATTTTTAAAACATGACAGGGGGCATAATTTTACAGGAACACATCTCTTCCTTTGTCACAGATTATCATTAATAACCAGTGAAAAGAAAAGGCTCCATGGATAGGAACATGTCTGGCAGGGATTAGGATGCAGGATCCAAGTCCTGGGTATAACAGTTATGGTCAAGAAGCAGATTCCAAACAGGAGGAACATACAAAATTAATAAGTACAGACTCAGAACCCAGCTGGAGTTCTCAATGGTAGAAAAGGAAAATTTAAAGCTGAAAGAGTGCCAAGACAGAAAAGGAAAATTTACAGACATGAATACTGGTACTTCCTAGGATGACTGAGGATACTTAGTTCTCTGAACAGGGAGAAATGCTGACCAATGACCTCTGTGTAAGGCAATGTTAGCATGTGTATCAAAAGTGGGTAAACAGATTAATCTCTTTTGGTTTAAGCATTCTACCTGTTACTCATGCAAAGAAATAAATCTACACCTTTTTACTTTCTCCCTTCATTCCTTCTTTCCTAGTTTTCCTCTCCTTTCTTCCTTCTTTCCTTCTCCCCTTCTCTCCCCCTCTCTTCCTCTCTCTTTTTCCCTTTTGGTGATCTAGTCTGTGACTCTACTGCTGACACTCTGGGTAAGCGCTATCAGAAGCCTACCCAGAAGACAGATATAGCAGTGAATATTTGCCAGAAAAGAAGATGATATATTTTACATTTTTAAATTATTCTTTCAAGAAATTAAACAGGAAAGAGGAATCCACCAAAATTAGCAGGCCCTCCAAGCATAGATATAAAGCTAGAGAAATTCACATCTCAGTTAATAAAAAGTGACACCTACTTAGGATATGTAAATTAAGAACATCATGAGAGGAATTTGAGCAAAACCTCAATGTGGGCAAAGGAAAATGCAAAGTGTAACTAGGAAGTGACAAACAAGGAACCCAGAAAGTGAAATAGGCCCATATTAGCAAAAGGAAAATGAATGGACTAGGAATAGGAATTTGCAAATGATAAAAAGGGAAACAGAATGCCAGGGGCAATCAATTTTCTATTTTCAATAGGAACAAAGAAAATATCACAGCCCAGGAATAACAGATCCTGTTTGGATAAATAATTTCTAGGCTTATTCAAAGAAATACTCTGTTGAGTGAAAAAGTTAATCAGAAAATCTTCAATATAGAGTGGAAGAACTATCTCTACACACCTCTCTAGTCAGTCTTCCCATGAAGAAGACCTGAGGCTGCAGATGAGACAACCTGGAGCCTCTGGAGAGCAGCCTGATGCTGCCAGTCACATTCAGCAACATCATTTGCAGTATCTGTCACGCCACCATCTTCATTTTGTAACTCCCTAAGAAAAACTAAAGAGCCTCTTGATGAAAGTGAAAGAGGAGAGTGAAAAAGTTGGCTTAAAGCTCCACATTCAGAAAACGAAGATCATGGCATCCCATCCCATCACTGGCAAATAGATGGGGAAACAGTGGAAACAGTGTCAGACTTTATTTTTCTGGGCTCCAAAATCACTGCAGATGGTGATTGCAGGCATGAAATTAAAAGACACTTACTCCTTGGAAGGAAAGTTATGACCAACCTAGACAGCATTTTAAAAAGCAGGACATCACTTTGCCAAAAAAGGTCCATCTAGTCAAGGCTATGGTTTTTCCAGTAGTTGTGTATGGATATGAGAGTTGGACTGTGAAGAAGGCTGAGCACCGAAGAATTGATGCTTTTGAACTGTGGTATTGGAGAAGATTCTTGAGAGTCCCTTGGACTGCAAGGAGATCTAACCAGTCCATCCTAAAGGAGATCAGTCCTGGGTGTTCGTTGGAAAGATTGAGGTTGAAGCTGAAACTCCAATATTTTGGCCACCTCATGCGAAGAGCTGACTCATTAGAAAAGACCCTGATGCTGGGAAAGATTGAGGGCAGGAGGAGGAGGGGACGACAGAGGATGATATGGTTGGATGGCATCACCAACTCAATGGACATGGGTTTGGGTGGACTTGGGGAGTTGATGATGGACAGAGAGGACTGGCATGCTGCGGTTCACATGGCACAGAGTCGGACACGACTGAGCAACTGAACTGAACTGAAGAGGAAAGTCCCAGTATCAGAGTAGACCTGGAGATGAGTTTCCAAATTGTTCACTGAGCAATATGGGAAATTTACCAGAATAACAGTGGGGACCTTTTTTTTTGGTTTGTTTCTCCTCTATCCTGCACATTTAGAAGAGGCTTCACACAATAAACCCTCAATAAATGTCTGTTTCATTTATGTTGAACAAATAAATTAAGTATCCCTGGATTCTCTCTGTTGCTATTTCAGATATCTCTTCATGTTCTGGTCTTGCAAAGTCCCTGATGACAACAGAGATCAGTGGTTTGTGATCTTATACAAGGCATTAAAAACTTCCACAATGTTATAATTATCCTCCAATTAAAACAAAAAGTAAATTAAAAAAATTTAAGACTGTACCTTGGTTTTTTACTTTCATTGCATACCTATTTATCTTTGTTTCTACTACCCAAAATGTAACACTTTAGAAGCACTTCATATAATATTTAAACGACATTTAACATCTGAAGTGCTTTTCATCTTTAGAGCATCTTGAAAAGAAAGTTAATTTAATAAGATTACAGAGAAGGAATATGTTCTAAAGCTCATCTAAAGCACTGCAATGTGAATAATGGCAGACAAAGAAACTAGACAACTATATACCTTCATATGTAAATATCTTTGCTTACATGTGTGCTCTGCAGTGTAAAACTCTCTTACAGTGCCAAATTTTGAGAGAGCAGGCTCAGTGCTCCATTTCCCTTTTGTGTTGAACAAACTGAAGGATTTCCTCAACCTAAGAGAAGTTAGCTAACTGCATTTGCAATGGTCTAACTGTTCATAATAAATAAAGGAGACACAGATCTATGTTCTAAAAAATATTTTTATGAAGACTCTTGGGGCTGCTGCTGCTGCTGCTAAGTGGCTTCAGTCATGTCCAACTCTGTGTGACCCCATAGACGGCAGCCCACCAGGCTCCCCCATCCCTGGGACTCTCTAGGCAAGAACACTGGAGTGGGTTGCCATTTCCTTCTCCAATACATGAAAGTGAAAAGTGAAAGTGAAGTCACTCAGTCGTGTTCTACTCTTAGCAACCCCATAGACTGAAGCCTGCCAGGTTCCTCTGTCCATGGGATTTTCCAGGCAAAAGAGTACTGGAGTGGGGTGCCATTGGGGAGTTTCACTTAATATATTCTCAAGGTTATACTAAAAGTTGTGGTTAATGTCTTCACCAAAGCTGCCAATTAGATGTATCTTAAATTAAATTCAAGCTCTGCAGGTTCGATCCCTGAGTCAGGAAGATCCCCTGGAGAAGGCAACGGCAATCCACTCCAGTATTCTCGCCTAGAGAATTCCATGGACAGAGGAGCCTGGCCAGCTACAGTCCATGGGGTCGCAAAGACTGAGACATGACTAAGTGACTTTCACTTCACTTCATGCAGGGGGCAGGGAAGGAGAAAGTGCAGGGCAGGATGACTCTGTTTACAAGCATCACTATTCAGGTTGATGACTAAAGCTGAGACAATCTAAGAATACATATGTCTCTCTGGGATGGGTCAAGCGGTTGAATTAATTACCCATTATCTTCAACCACACTCATTTATGTTTTAAATACTTTTATATAACATGAATTCATCTAGTTAGCTCTTCCATTTTGGTTTTGTTTTCTTTCAGAGATTGATAAGCATGAATAAATTACCTTATATGCAAGCCAAAATAAGTGCTCCCAAAAGTAAGTAATCATTGTCATAAAGTTTACTACACATTTAAAAATCCAAATAATATAACACCTACCATTTTTTTTGCATAAGTTACCAGTTCTTGCTGTGTCAGAAACCAACCCAAATCATAGTGGTTTAAAACAATAGCCACTTTTTTTTTTACAAAAGTTTAATAGCTTCTGTAGGGTCAGCTGAGAAATCACATTGATCTGAGCCCAGCTGAGCTGATTTCATTTGGTTTCTTTTTTTTTTTTTAATTATTTTATTTTATTTTTAAACTTTACATAATTGTATTAGTTTTGCCAAATATCAAAATGAATCCACCACAGGTATACATGTGTTCCCCATCCTGAACCCTCCTCCCTCCTCCCTCCCCATACCATCCCTCTGGGTCGTCCCAGTGCACCAGCCCCAAGCATCCAGTATCGTGCATTGAACCTGGACTGGCATTTGGTTTCATTCACACATGGTAAATGGGCAAGGGACTGACAGGTTTATGACAGGCTTTACTCTAGGCATATTCTGGTGGTGGTGAAAGAAATTTAAGAGAAAGAAATGAGCATAAGCCTTTGAGTCTTAGGTCGGAAATGGCACCCTTTAGAATAGCACTGTATGGAACAAAAGTTCAAGGTGTGTGTGGGGGGGTGGGGCGGTGTGGAATAGAATCCACTTATTGATGGGAAGAACTGCAAAGTCACACTGGAAAAATAAAAAATTGGAGCAATTTTCACAATCTACCAAATGTGTTTATTACATTCCCAGGCACTCTTGTTTGCACATTGCATAGTTAAAATGCATGATTTCAATTACACTCAAAATAACCCCATGATATGGGGAAGGGAAATTAATGCTTAAAGAAATGAAATAATAACCTGTCAAGATCACACAGCTAACTTCCATAAAAATTTAGAAGAAAAATCAATTTATTATTTGCAAAGGGTTTTTATATAATCTCTCATTTTAATTTGGACATGGTGGTGTGTAAAGCCAAGAATATTCTTATTTTACAAATAATGCCTTGAAAGACAGGAGGAAAAGGTAAAATTTCAATCTTCTCACGTGAGACCAAAACTCAAGCCTCATCATCTTGCTGCTTCATGACCTCAAAGTAAACAATGATTTGTAGCACTTCCAAATACCACAGAATCAAAGTAAATCCGCAAAAATGCATTCAAAAATAGGCTACACATAATGCCACATCTCAGAAGTAGCGATTTTTGCTGAAACTAATCCAAAAAAATCCATTAAATGTGAAAAGTCTTAATGCCAAATGTCATCTGGCATCTGGGTATTTTTTAGAAAACAAACAAGGTGTCTGTTCATTTTCATTAGCCCAAACTAAACTTTCCTAGCATGACAATCACTTTTTTTTTTTTTTTACCTCCTCTGTATACAACCAAGTTTTACCAACAAGTTTGCATTTGACCTTGGAACTGTTACTTTGTTTCTCATTTTCCTCATTCATAAAATGAGAAACTTGAACTTTTGGCATTTCAGAACCCTATTTTTGGACTATTCTCAGACTATGGGTAACTGAAGGGGGCTTCCCAGGTGGCACAGTGTAAAGAATCTGCCTGAAAATATAGGAGACATGGGTTCTACCCATGGCTCAGGAAGATCTGCTGGAGTAGGAAATGACAACCCGTTACAATGTTCTCACCTGAAAAGTCCCATGGACAGAGAAGCCTGGTGGGCTACAGTCAATGGGGTCACAAAGAATCAGATGTGACCAAGCGACTGAGCATGTACACACGTGGGTAGCAGAAACGTATGAAAATTAAGATACTAATTCTTAATATTTATAACAATTCAATTTCAGTTATTTTTGAGCTATGTAAATATGTGGCAGTGTTTTCTCCAAATCACTAAACAATGATGCTTTAATCTATATCACAAAAATAATAAAAGCAAAGGCTATGGAATTTCCATTTTATTATTTTAAAGTTTCCACAAAGGGACAGTGAGGTAGTTATGGTCACATGAAGTGAAGTGAAGTGAAGTCACTCAGTTGTGTTCAACTCTTTGCAACACCATGGACTGTAGGCTACAAGGCTCCTTTGTCCATGGACTGTTCCAGGCAAGAGTATTGGAGTGGGTTGCCAGTTCCTTCTCCAGTGGATCTTCCCGATACAGGGATCGAACCAGGGTCTCCAGCATTGTAGGCAGATGCTTTACTGTCTGAGCCACCAGGGAAGTCCCAATATGGTCACATATTTAGAAACAAACCTATAAATACCCTGAAATTTAATCACACCTCTGTCTTTGCCAAACTAAAATCTACAACTAATACACAAAATGAAGTAAAAATAACCTGGCTAAATGGGAAATTCACAGAACTCCTGCTCTTCTGATGGATAACTAACCATCAGGATAATACTTCTAAAATGACTGAATACAACTGCATCAACACTAAAATATTTCCTGATTGGTATGGTTAACATACCAGTCGCTCAGTCATGTCCGACTCTGAGACCCCATGGACTGCAGCAAGCCAGGCTTCCCTGTCCACTATCAACTGCCAGAGCTTGCTCAAACTCATGTCCCTTGAGTCAGTGATGTCTTCCAACCATCTCATCCTCTGTCATCTCCTTCTCCTTTCACCTTCAATCCTTCCCAGCATCAGGGTCTTTTCCAGTGAGTCAGCTCTTCACATCAGGTGGCCAAAGTATTGGAGTTTCAGCTACAATATCAGTCCTTCCAATGAATATTTAGGACTGATTTCCTTTAGGATGGACTGGTTGGATCTCCTTGCAGTCCAAGGGATTCTCAAGAGTCTTCTCCAACAACACAGTTCAAAAGCATCAATTCTTCAGCGCTCAGCTTTCTTTATGGTCCAACTCTCACATCCATACACGGCTACTGGAAAAACCATAGCTTTGACTAGATGGACCTTTGTCGGTAAAGTAATATCTCTGGTTTTTTAATATGCTGTCTAGGCTGGTCATAACTTTTCTTCCAAGGAGCAAGTTTCTTTTAATTTCATGGCTGTAGTCACCATCTGCAGTGATTTTGGAGCCCAAGAAAATAAAGTCTGTCACTGTTTCTATTGCTTCCAGATCTATTTGCCATGAAGTGAGCTGTGGTGTTGGAGAAGACTCTTGAGAGTCCCTTGGACTGCAAGGAAATCCAACCATTCCATTCTAAAGGAGATCAGCCCTGGGTGTTCTTTGGAAGGAATGATGCTAAAGCTGAAACTCCAGTACTTTAGCCACCTCATGTGAAGAGCTGACTCATTGGAAAAGACTCTGATGCTGGGAGGGATTGGGGTAGGAGGAGAAGGGGACAACAGAGGATGAGATGGCTGGATGGCGTCACCGACTCGATGGATGTGAGTTTGAGTGTACTCCAGGAGTTGGTGATGGACAGGGATGGCGTGCTGCAATTAATGGGGTTGCAAAGAGTCGGACACGACTGAGCGACTGAACTGAACTGAACTGATGGGACCAGATGCCATGATCTTAGTTTTTTGAATATTGAGTTTTAAGCCAGCTTTTATACTCCCCTCTTTCATACTAACTCTTCTTTCATACTAACCCATACTAACTAAAGGCATGGGTTTTAGAAATACTACGTTTGTATCTTGGCTCCACCACTTTCTGGGCAATGCCAACTTTTTCATTTATCATATAGGGCTGCTAACATTGCCAACTGAATATAGCTATTTTGAGAATTAAATGAGATAAGTTGGCACACAGCACAACATTTAGCAATAAGAAAACAATAAAATTGCATATTACTATGGATGACAATGATAATAGAAGTGCACTTGGCAATTTAAAGGGTTTTTACAGACTCCCTCCTTTTACTTTTACATACACATAGAAATTTCAATTATATGCAGACAAATCATTATATCTCCCCAGGAGTCTCAATGAGGTTAAGTTCTTTGCAGGAACTCACAAAGCTAGCAAAAGATGCAGAGCTAAAATACTGAACCAAGGTCTTCTGCATCCAGGTCCTGTACTCTTCCTGCTATACCACAGTCTCATCATCAAATGTTCTTCCACAATCAATCCACTTGCATAAAGCGTTATGAATAGGCCAATTGGATTTTCAATTACATCTTTAAAAATGAATGCATAAGCATGCCTCACTCTACTAGAGAACTGAGCAAAGACAATTATAAATCAAATTCTTATGAAGAGAATCTTTTTTCCCATTGCATCTCAGTAAAGAACACAATTTAGCTTAACATCTATTGATAAGTAAAGTCATAATCTAGCATCTTACATTTTCATAGTGCTTTAACCTCTAATAGTACTGCTGCTGCTGCTGTTGCTAAGTCGCTTCAGTCGTGTCTGACACTGTGCAACCCCATAGACGGCAGCCTACGAGGCTCCTCCGTCCCTGGGATTCTCCAGGCAAGAATACTGGAGTGGGTTGCCATTTCCTTCTCCATCTAATAGTACTATGCAGAGTCAAATCTCTGTATTGTACACTGTTATTAATCCTTTCAATCCAATTTTCACCTATTTCATAGAAATATCTAAAGTGAAAATTACTCAGTCGTGTCTGACTCTTTGTGACCCCAGGGACTATAAAGTCCATGGAATTCTCCTGGCCAGAATACTGGAGTGGGTGGCATCTTCGCAACCCATAAAGCTCCAAATTAAAAATGATAAAACTTAGCAGCTCCTCCTTAGTGTCTACCAACACTAATGTAATAAAAGAAACAAGTTCAAATTATAGCTTTGCATCTTATCATTGGTGCTGCAACTGGAAAATAAATCACATCTATTTCTATGGAAATAGAAAATCTGATAAATATACATACTTCAATCTTATCAACTGTGTAAATGCAGTATTCCGTATATAACATAGTCTGAAAACAGGAAGTATACATTCCAATTTTTTAGAAGAGCATTAAACTTCATTAGCTTTACTGTGACTGTGATAATTTTAGAATGCATTAAAATTAAATCTTTAAAAATCTTTTTCTTTGTTAAAGAGCAGTCAGTGTTGAATCATAATCTGCTGGTTGTTACCAAAAGCAACAGATTAAAAAGTCATCAGACAGATGGCCAATCTAACTAGAATAAAGTGCACAAAATATATGATTATAATAATTAAGCATATTTTAATTGCTAGTGATTACTGTAAATTACTGAAAAAAACTAATTATAACAAAATTTGAGTAAACTGACTTATTTTTACTTATTTCTAGTCAATGGCCTTGCAATAAAATGGATCTCAAAATATCTGTGAGGGTCAAAAAAAGTTAACATAAATTTTAAAGTAGTGTAAAACAGCTAATGTAATATTTTTTATTTACTTATCCCCCATGCTTTTCTGTAATTGACTTTTTCTTAGCTGATAGGATTAAAATAAGTAGGAAGTACTGCTAGATAAATTAACATTAAAAAATACCAAGATAGTAACTAAGTTTATACTAATTGCATACACTCCAAGCACAAAAGTAAAACCAAGACTGGAGTAGGGCCAGCAACAAGGACATTATACCCTGAAAAGCTGTGTTTAACAAAATTGTATTTGCCTTTGTTAAAAATTTGCATATTAATATTTTCATATTAATTATGGAAAAGTACAATAATTTTGAAATTAAAACAGCTGAAATTAAAACATTAAAAATATGTGCTCCTCAGCTGACATGGCATTGTCTCTAATTTTAATAACTTTATACTATTCTAAGTGTGTATAGGAATAAAGTTATTTTCCAGTGCTTGTTATAGAGTTTTATTACTCTTGGAGGGCAGAGCAATTAAATTCAGGTTAACACCAAAAAGTAGAAGTTTATATGGTTTCTAAAATGGAAGCTAGGTAATATTTATTGAGTGTCAACTTGGAACAATTTGGTAATCAAAAAGAAAGATTGTAAATGATTATCAACATCAAAAACATAAAAATTTATTAGTCCACAGTGAGAAATAGGGAAATACCACGCTACCATTTGCCACCATTACAAACATTCAAATTCCACTGACTCACAGTTTCAGAGTCAACAAGAGTCCAAGTATCTGATAAAATTTAAGCAAGACCATCAATAAAGAAGTAGAAACAAGATATACAATATTAATATTGTTCTAAAAATGAGGCTACCCTGGTAGCTCAGAGGGTAAAGAATCTGCCTGCAATGCAGGAGATCTGGGTTTGATCCCTGGGTCAGGAAGATCCCCTGAAGAAGGGAATGGCAACCCACTCCAGTATTCTCGCCTGGAAAATCCCATGGACAGAAGAGCTTGGTGGGCTACAGTCCGTGGGGCCACACAGAGTTGGATTCGATTAAGTGACTAACAGTCTCACTCTGAAAATAAATGTATTCAGTTATGTTAGCTGCATTTTAATGCATTATCACTATGATTTTGGTATATGTGAGAAAAAATAGAAAGCAAGCTGTGCAGCTTAAGGAAGTGAAAGTGGCTCAGTTCTGCCTGACTCTTTGTGACCCCATGGACTATACAGTCTATGGAATTCTCCAGGCCAGAATACTAGGGTGGGTAGCCTTTCCCTTCTCCAGGGGATCTTACCAACCCAGGAGACCAGGATCAAACCCAGGTCTCCTGCATTGTAGGCAGATTCTTTACTAGCTGAGCCATCAGAGAAGCTCATGGATACTGAAGTGGGTAGCCTATCCCTTCTCCAGCAGATCTTCCCTATCCAGGAATCAAACCAGGGTCTCCTGCATTGCAGGCGGATTCTTTACCAACTGAGCTATGAGGGAAGCCTGTGTAGCTTAAGAAGGACTAATATTATTCATGTTATTCAAATGTATGTTATTTATATATTTCATTTTTCAAATAGGTTATTGATAAAAGGGAACTTGATCTGTATCTTCAATACTTATTACATTTTAGCTATAAAGTACATACACAAAGATGCTTTTTATTGTGACAGGCTAGTTGTTTTGTTTTGGTAGCAATGATTTTAAATAACCATCCCTGCTCACCTTCAACTTGTTTTGTTGATCCCATTGCTAATTATCATTATTACTTTCACTGTTTTCCATTTAGCAGATCATCTTCAGGGGCTCAAAACTGCTCAAAATGCTAAGATCACAAAACATTTTGGGGCTGCTTCACTGCCTAATTTCTCTATGATGCGAATATGTTGTAGTCAAGATGACCAGACCCAGAAGCCAGTAAGATAATACAATTATAATGAATGTTCCACTTAAGGAGTACTTCAACATTTTTAAAGCACTTACTAGGTGTCAGACACTTGCTGAGGTTCCACGGATATAGAGACGGGTAAGATTAAAAAATAGCAACAAATAATGTTAACTGAAAATGATGTTGTAAATAATCTTTCTTATGAACACTATCACATTTTCTGCAGAATTTTCCAAACTTTCTTACTATTGAGCTCATCTTTAAGTTCAGAATTCTGTTACTATTTCCAGCTAATTTCATTCTCCCACTACAGTTGAAACAGCATTAGTGAAAAAAAAAAACAAAAACAAAAACTCAATGGTGTCTGTTAGGTAGGGAATTGATCACTTTTCTTTAATTAATTACCAATACACTAACTGTGATGAAGTTACCTGCTCTCTCTAACCTCATCCAAACTGAAGGATCAATGTTATATATTGCACCAGCAGCAAGGTCTGGTATTTATAATATGTGTATATTTATAAGTGTATTTATAATATGAATTCTGCTATGTGTTCAGTTTAATGACTTGAAATAGCTAGCCTATCATATTTGCATCTAATTAATCAATGATTTTAGGGCTGGTTCTATAGTTTCTAAAAATCCTATTGTGCATCATTCTAAAAGTGTTATGCAAACAGAAACCTTTTGGAAAGCTTAAAAACTGCATTTGTATTCTTCACTCATCTTTTTTCAATAATCTCCATGTTTAAAATGGAGATTCACTTCTACAGAAGTAACATAGGTCCCCAAATATAGTAGAAGTAATACAGGGAAAAAATGGATCTTTTTATATAAAAAGAAAAATATTTTTGTAATGAAATGTTATTAACATATTTTCTCATGTTGTGGGAGGAAGAATAACTTGCTGGTGATATAACACCTCATAAATGTCTTCTTTGCTCTGAATATTACAGAGATACATATTTTGTTAACTAGTCTCCATTCAGCCAAGCAAAGGTAAACTATTTCTATGTGACACTTTGATCTTCTGCACCTCACAGGCTTCCTTTCTACAAACCCCAGAAGGTCATGGGCTTTAAGAGACTCCTTCTCTCTGGCTGCAGTCAGAGCACCGGTCTCTGGCTCTGCAGTCTGTTCACTTCACAAAGGATGCTGGCCGCAGTGATGCATGAAGACTGAGACCCAGTCCGTGCTCTGCTTGCCAAACTGTGCCCTGCGGCAGGGCAGACATGTTCTAGAGACCCTTAGAGGAAGGTACACCTCTTTGTCATTTTCTTCCCAGAGAAAATCACTTTTGCCATTTACCTGTCAAGAGGGAGTATCTTTTAGTCATTCCCACAGGGCATCCTCTATGTTAACAAAAACATGCCTTTTTATATAGTATATAAATTGGAATCATCCAACTTCTATCCCCACATGCATGTGTACATATGAGCTTAGTCCCTCAGCTGTATCCGGCTCCTTGTGACCCCATGGACTACAGCCCACCAGGCTCCTCTGTCCACGGGATTCTCTACGCAAGAATACTGGTGGGTTGCCACTGGGGAATCTTCCCAACCCAGAGATCAAACTCCGGTCTCCTGCATTGCAGGCATATTCTTTACCATCTGAGCCACCAGGGAAGCCCTTTGCCCACATGCTTTACATCCAAATGCACCAAGATATATCTCTCTCTTATCCCTTTACCACTGCTTTTGTTTAGGATTTTGAATTCTCAAATACTCCTGAATGGTCTTTCCTCCAGGTTCTCAAAACCTAGTTCATCTCCCATCTGCCTGCTGACTTGTGCTTTCAAATCTCTTCTTCTACTCTCACCCCGCTCAGCCCCCTCACGCTGAGTGGGAAACAGAATGTGCCAGAGCCTCTCCAAGCTTCACGATCATCCTCCTGTTTCCCCACTGCCTGGCACCCTCTGCTCCTTCCCTTCTTTTCTGCCAAGCTTGTCGATTTTCAAATCTCAGCTCAAACATCACCTCGCTATGAAAGTCTTTCCTGCCACCCTTGTCATGGACCCTGTCATTTTGTAACACCTTGTACATGCCCCTGTTGTATGCGGGCACATACAACTGACCACACAGACTGTGATGTTCTACCACCTCATCTGTTGCATTGAGATGCGTGAGGAAAGAAACTCTTAATGTTTTTATAATTCCAATACCGAGACAGATAAGGACAATAAATAAATTATAACTTGGGAAAATACAGAAGAATTATGGAACTGAAAAAAACATTTACCATCATCTAACTGAACCTTCCAGATGTTCAAGCTGGTTTTAGAAAAGGCAGAGGAACCAGAGATCAAATTGCCAACATCCGATGGATCATCAAAAAAGCAAGAGAGTTCCAGAAAAACATCTATTTCTGCTTTACTGTGCCAAAGCCTTTGACTGTGTGGATCACAATAAACTGTGGAAAATTCTGAAACTGATGGGAATACCAGACAACCTGACCTGCTTCCTGAGAAATCTATATGCAGGTCAGGAAGCAACAGTTAGAACTGGTTGCTATGGAACAACAGAATGGTTCCAAATAGGAAAAGGAGTACGTCAAGGCTGTATATTGTCACCCTGTTTACTCAACTTATATGCAGAGTACATCATGAGAAACGCTGGGCTGGAAGAAGCACAAGCTGGAATCAAGATTGCCGGGAGAAATATCAATAACCTCAGATATGCAGATGACACCACCCTTCTGGCAGAAAGTGAAGAGGAACTAAAAAGCCTCTTGATGAAAGTGAAAGCAGAGAGTGAAAAAGTTGGCTTAAAGCTCAACATTCAGAAAACGAAGTTCATGGCATCTGGTCCCATCACTTCATGGGAAATAGATGGGGAAACAGTGGAAACAGTGTCAGACTGTATTTTTTGGGCTCCAAAATCACTGCAGATGGTGACTGCAGCCATGAAATTGAAAGACGCTTACTCCTTGGAAGAAAGGTTATGACCAACCTAGATAGCATATTCAAAAGCAGAGACATTACTTTGCCAACTAAGGTCCGTCTAGTCAAGGCTATGGTTTTTCCAGTGGTCATGTATGGATGTGAGAGTTGGACTGTGAAGAAGGCTGAGCACCAAAGAATTGATGCTTTTGAACTGTGGTGTTGGAGAAGACTCTTGAGAGTGCCTTGGACTGCAAGGAGATCCAACCAGTCCATTCTGAAGGAGATCAGCCCTGGGATTTCTTTGGAAGGAATGATGCTAAAGCTGAAACTCCAGTACTTTGGCCACCTCATGAGAAGAGCTGACTCATTGGAAAAGACTCTGATGGTGGGAGGGATTGGGGGCAGGAGGAGAAGGGGATGCCAGAGGATGAGATGGCTGGATGGCATCACTGACTTGATGGACGTGAGTCTGGGTGAACTCCAGGAGTTGGTGATAGACAGGGAGGCCTGGCGTGCTGTCGTTCATGGGGTCGCAAAGAGTCGGACAGGACTGAGCGACTGAACTGAACTGAACTGAACCTTCAATGACACATGAGAAATTACTCTTTGCTATTATTCCCAAAGATTGCTCAAATCCAGTAAGTCTGGCTGATCAGTAAAAACCCAAACACTTACAAACCACTAAATGTACGGTCATAGTTACATGCCACCGAAATTGGTGACTGCAGTCACCAACGGCAAGTCCAAGATGCTTTCAACATTATTTTAAAATAACACTTTTCTAATTCCAAATATAAAGTACTATCCTCATAGAAAATTTAGAAAATATGCAAAAGATCAAATAATTAAATCAAAAATAGCTGAAATAACATTATCTGGATATAACTATGATGTATGTTTTATTATATAATCTTCTAGTCTTTCTATCAAGACAATGATATTTAAAATGTGTATCTATATATGTACATCTATATCAGGTTATTGAATGGGCTAGAGTCAGTGGAAAGTAAAGAAAGAAACACTATTCTGTCTTCGCTCTCTTTTCAAACTCACTATATTTTACTTCTCCTTTCTGTCCTTGAAAAATATCTCAGGCAAATCTCAAAGCTTTCTATTCAGTCTGAGGTATGAATAACCAGACTAATTTTTATGTATACACCTTCTTTGGAAATTCAGTTAAAACTGCTTCCTATCCCCTAGGTGATGCCTATCTCAGGCTCGGAAATCACACAGGGCTGGGGAGAGGGAGGGAGCTGAGTGGAAGGCTCCATCTTTACTGCATTCTCTACCTTACTCTTCCACTCTTCCATTGCCACTAATGGCGTTGTCTGTGGTCTCTCCTAAGTTGAAGAGGTAGGCAGTGGGCAAAAAGGAAAGGATGCAAAGGTTCCATTCAATTAAGCACAGCAAATGCCCCAAGGTTGGCTCTTTCTTTCAAGATGAGCCTCTGTGGGACTCTGAGGTCTCCTCCCCTCCACAGGCCCAACTGATTTTGCTGAGAATCTTCCCTTGCAAGGCTCACCAGTGTGGGCCATGACCTCACAGTTATGTTTATATACCAGCCCCTCCCACTGCCATGTAGGTCCCCTGCATGTAGGCTCCTATGCTGGGGACTCTCGCACTGGCACTACCTCATCTGAGGTAGCCAGTGCCCTCTCTAGTCCACTGGAGCCCATCTTTAAAGGAGGAAGTGCAACCTACTTTCAGTGCAGCTTTTTTTTCCCCCGCTCTGCTATGGCAGACAGCTTCAGCCAGACTTTGGTCTTAGACTTCATGAAAAGATCAGGCAATAGTCTCTATATTTTCTAAACTTCAGGGAATGAAGGTCAAATATTTCCAACACCAACATTCCCATACCAAACTGCTCTGATTGCTAGGTAGCAAGAAGTCCCTGAGTGGTTTTGCAACACAGAAATTAGGATGTGTGTGTCTTGTCTGAAATGTCAAATCTCTCCTGAGCAATTCTGTTGCTCTTCACCCAGATTTCCTCCAAGGTGACGTTGTATGACAGTTTCACGTTATCATTACCAGGATATTGACACTGCAACAATCCACGGCTAACATTTAAATAGCCCCCAGTATCACTTGTACTTATTTGTGAGTGTGTGTATATAGAGTCATACAATTATATACCATATGTAAGTTCATGTGTCCACCACTAAAATCCACACACAAAACAGCTCCAACACATCAGGGAATCCTTGTGTTGCCTTTTATAACCACACTCACCTCCAGCCCCATCCTTCAAACCTGGTAATCACTAATCTGTTTTCCAATTCTATTTTTTTATTTCAAAAGTAATCTACAAATGAAAGTATACAGTATGCAACCCTTTGGAATCAGTGGCTTTTATCCAGCATAATTCTCTGGAGATTCATACAAACTGTTAACAACAGCAGATCACTCCATTTCTGCACTGTATTCCATGGTATGGATAACACAGTCTGTTTAATTTGTTACCTATTGAAGAATACCTAATTATGTTCAGTTTGGCGCTATCATGGATAAATTGGTGTATTGGTTTTCTGTGAATATACATTGTCATTTCCCTGAGATAAACGCCTAAGAATGCAATTTCTGGGTGTTATATTAAAGCCGTGTTTAGTTTTATAAGAAAATGTGAAACTGTCTTCCAGAGTATCTGACCTATTCCATATTCCTGCCAATAAAATATGAGTGATCCAATCTCTCTGGCTCCTTGTTAGCATTTCATGTTATTTATACAATCTATCAGAGTTTTTAATTGTGATATCCCTCTTGTGGTTCAGCTGGTAAAGAATCCACATGCAGTGTAGGAGACCTGGATTCCATCCCTGGGTTGGGAAGATTCCCTGGAGAAGGGAAAGGCTACCCACTCTGGTATTCTGGCCTAGAGAATTCCATGGACTGTATAGTCCACGGGGTCACAAAGAGCTGGACAGGACTGAGCCACTTTCACTTTGACTGTAGTGGCTAATGATGCTAAACATCTTTTCATGCGAACTTTTGCCATCTGTATAAATTTGGTGGATTGTCTCTTCATATCTTTTGCTCATTTTCTAACTGGGGTGTTTGTGTTTTTACCATAGAGTTTTGAAAGTTCTTTATATATTCTAAATATGAGTCCTTCATTAGATATACAACTTGTAAATATTTCTTGAATCTGTAACTCACATTTTCATCTTCTTCACTTGCAGAGCAAAAGATTTTAATATTGATGAGGTCTAATTTATGCATTTTTATTTTATGGGTCATATTTTTAGAGTTAGGTCTGAAAACTCTTTACCCCACCATAAATCTGAAGTTTTTTCCCCTATGTTTTTCTCAAAAAGATGTATAGTTTTATGTTTTACATTTAAGTCAACTGTTTATTTTGAGTGAATTTTTATATGAGATGTTAGCTTTACTTCTGGAGAAGGCACCCCACTCTAGTACTCTCGCCTGGGAACTCCCATGGACAGAGGAGCCTGGTAGGCTGCAGTCCATGGGGTCGCTAAGAGTCGGACACGACTGAGCGACTTCACTTTCACTTTTCACTTTCATGCATTGGAGACAGAAATGGCAACCCACTTCAGTGTTCTTGCCTGGAGAATCCCAGGGACGGGGGAGCCTGGTGGGCTGCCGTCTATGGGGTCGTACAGAGTTGGACACGACTGAAATGACTTAGCAGCAGCAACAGCAGCAGCTTTACTTCAAGGTTCATATTTTAGCTATGAATGTCTAATTGTTCCAGCACATACATAATTTTTAACACATTATTTAGAGCTTTTATTGAGTGATCACACTTGGACTCAGTCAAAAAATAATAATAATAATGTAGGTCGAAGACCACATTAATGTGATTGTTACCAAAACAACTCTACCTGTACCAACCATACCACATAGACTTGAATAACTTAGGAGGTTAGGAGAAACCACATCAATCAAAATTTTCTTTATAAAAACATATAACCTGGAAAATTAATATCAGAATTATTTAACTAATTAGTAAATATTAATCTTTACCTAAAAACTATTTAGAAAATTTTGAATTAATGATTAGACAAAGATTTATAAAGTTTCAAATGAAAAAATAGTTTGTTCATATTAAATCTCAATTACTACCAAAGCAGCTAAATCTGATTTGGATAGTCTTTATTGTATGGTACTAAATATACCAAGATTCAGTCACAGATGGCAAATATTCATGAGAACATCTATTGCTTTGCAGATTTTGGTCATAAAAATATAAATTGAGCATCTTCTGAAGCTATACATATGCTTAACTCAGCAATAATTTAGACTCAGGTAACTCTAATACCCTAAAGAATCATTGGATGTAATAAGTTAATTCTTCTGCATCTAGCATAGTTCTAGTTACCCAACGTACTTGGAAGAATTTAGAAGCTAAAATCATTCAAATCATTTCCATGAGCTCCAGTTTAGATGAGAAAACTCAATTTAAAATAGACTGGAGAAAAATATTGATACTTTACAACTTTAGAATACATTGTGATTCAATTTATTTGGTCTTTAATGATCCTGACCCTGTTCCCAAAACTGCTTTGAGCTATCAAGTTATATTAGCTCTTTGGAACTTTTGGAGCATCTTGTAACAAACTCCTTTCAATCAGGAGAATGTTGTCTAGCATTCAATTATATATGCTTTTTATCCACAAAACTTCCAATTTTCATAAAAGACTTGATTTTCTGTCCTTCCCTAGTTTGTGTGTGTGTGTGTGCTCAGTCATGTCCAACTATTTTCAACCCTATGGACTGTAGTCCACCAGGCTCCTCTGTCCATTGGATTCACAAGAATACTGGAGCGGGTTGCAAAGCCCTCCTGCAGAGGACCTTCCCAACCCAGGGATCAAACCTGCTTCTCCTGTGGCTCCTGCATTGCAGGCAGATTCTTTGCCACTGAGCCACTGGGGAAGCCCTCCCTAGTTCCTAGTATATACTTAGTTGACTAATAAAAAACATCCTTTTATAGTTCTTATATATAATTCAGTACCAAAGATTATAAAATATTTTCATTTATTATAGACTAAAGAAATATTCCTATTATTTTCTCCTAATATCACCATCTTATCCATTATCTCTAATATATCCATTCATTATATTTAACCTATGCAACTTTTTGTTTGAGGCTTTTTGAAGATACAAGAAGATGCTCACACTAACAAAAAGTCATGGTTTCTTCTTATTACTTTCCAAATTTATTGCTATGATAGAAGAGTCTCCTAAATTCTACCCCTATGTTGACAGAAAACTGAACACATGCTTATGTGCTAGCACTCAGGCATGCAAAAGATATCTATAATGCCTTTGCCCTCAAAAAGCCCATGGTCTAATCTGGGATAAAAGATTGACCTAAAGTAACTAAAAAAACAATGCAAAGGCTATAAAAGTGCATACAGACAATTTGAGGGTGAAAGCATAGTATGCACACAATTTTCTGGATGGAAGGAAAAAATATCTAGTTTTCTGGGTTGGGGTAGAGAGGAATCTGAAAGATGTCACAAGTAAGAAAATACCTGAGGGGCAACTGCAGCCATGAAATTAAAAGATTCTTGCTCCTTGGGAAAACAAACAAACAAACAAACTATGACAAACCTAGACAGCATATTAAAATGCAGAGACATTACTTTGCCTACAAAGATCTGTATAGTCAAGGCTATGGTTTCTCCAGTAGTCATGTATGGATGAGAGAACTGAACCATAAAGAAGGCTAAGCACTGAAGAACTAATGCTTCTGAACTGTGGTGCTGAAGGAGACGAGAATCTCTTGGACAGCAGGAGATCAAACCAGTCGATCCTAAAGGAAATCAACCCTGAATATTCCTTGGAAGGACTGATGCTGAAGCTGAAGCTCCAATACTTTGGCTACCTGATGTGAAGAACTGACTTACTAGAAAAGATCCCAAAGCTGGGAAAGATTTAAGGGAGGAGGAAAAGGGGATGACAGAGGACAAGATGATTGGATGGCATCACCAACTCAATGGACATGAGTTTGAGCAAACTCTAGGAGATGGTGAAGGACAGGAAAGCCTGATGTGCTGCAGTCCATGGGGCCACAGAGAGTTGGACACAACTGAGCGACTGAACACAACCAATGTGTTCATCCGACATCACCATGCAACCTTCCTCACAATTACTCATTATCATTTCCTGTTGGGTAATTCAATCTTCTACTGATTACCAGGAGTTGTAAAGAATATGCAGCTGTAATTGGCAATACAAATGCTTATCTACCCACCCTCCTTATGTCCTTTCCTTTTATTTTCCTCCAAGTCCATTTGAGCTCACTTTAAGCTGTTTTGATGGATGACCCCAAAAGCTTAGGCTGCAAACTGAAGTGATGGAATTTTACAAGGCCACCAGATGGTGGCAGTGTCCAGTTCTAATACTGAATCCTCTGTACATAAAAATATGTCACACTCTACAAACACTGAAAAGAAACATCTGGTACTCAGAAATACATAGCTTAAATTGATGCATTCTCTAGAAAACAGTAACTTAAAATTGTATAATTATCAATCATATACATGTGTTATGTGTACCTGCTCAGTCTCGTCCAACTCTCTGTGACCCCACAGACTGTAGTCCACCAGGCTCCCCTATTCATGGGATTCTCCAGGCAATAATCCTGGAGCAGGTTGCCATTTCCTCCTCCAGGGGATCTTCCCAACCCAGGGATCAAACCCGAGTTTCCTGCAGATGCTTTCCCACTGAGCCATCGGGGAAGCCCATAATCACCAGCCGTACAATAACCCAGTCTGAACTAGAGTAGGAAAATGTTACTTTCTTAAACTGCTAAAATTGATCAACTGTTAATCATTCTTCATCCCCAAATACATGAGGTAACAGTCCCAAAATACTTTCTATTAAAATTTCTACTTCTGTTCATCCATTTGACTCACCTCTTTAAAATGTGATAATATACTTGTCACATGAAGAACTGTGAATCAGACAATAAAAATAATAATAATAGATAAAATAACAATACTCACAGAGTTTCTTAGACACTAGGATGATTGTCTGTTTGCTAACCAAAATATTTTAATGTTCCAATTCAGGGTAACAAATTGCAGCACCTCGTTTCATGGTTTCCTTAAGTTTAAAACTTTATAGTGAACTGTGGGTAATGTGATTAATATATTATATGCATTATGCTTTTGTAGAGTTTCACTGTCTTTCCCTTCTCAAATCCTAGAGTGCTTCATATTATTTACCACATAAGTAATCAGTCTAAGACTGATTCACTGTTTTAGCCAAGCAATCTTTTAGAATATATGTGCAGTGACTGACAGCACCAGTTTTAGTAAAAAGTTCTCTTAAAATAGCAGTAATAAATACATTTTGCTTAATTCTCTTCAGTAAATTCCACTTAGCAACACTTGCAGAAACACAAAATAGCTTTAATAAGAGTGAGTGAATTTACACTATTTATGTATAGCATAATATTTCTTTTAACAAAAAAATAGTAACTCACCACAGCTTCCCAAAAGTCATTTTGAGATTTCTTCAGAGAGCCTACAACTGCTTTTGTAGGCAAATGTATTTTTAATCCAATTTATGAAGGATTTAAAAAATACTGAATGGAATACACTATGATCTAATAATTTTCTGGAATATTTGTTGTTTAGTCACCAAGTCAGGTCCCATTCTTTTGCAACCCTATGGACTGTTGCCCACAAGGATCCTCTGTTCATGGGATTCTCCAGGCTAGAATACTGGAGTGGTGGCCATTTCCTTCTCCAGGGGATCTTCCCTACCCAGGGATCAACTCTGCGTCTCCTGCATTCTCAGGCAGATTCTTTACCACTGAGCCACCTGGGGAGCCCCTTCTGAAATATACCCTACAACAATGGTTTTAGAGACATTTTCTAAGTTAAATGAGACATTTTCTGCGTGCACTTCAGTTAATGGAAGTGCTCGGTTGTCTATGCAGAACGTGCAAAGAAACTCAAAATAAGTTTTGTGAGCCAACATCTCTTGAAGTTTACATGGTCAAAAAGGTTGGAAACTAGGTAGAGGAAATTTCTTTTTCAGTTGTTCATATGCTGTAAATCCTACCACCAGCTCCTCACCTCAAATCTTGATGAAGTTCTAAGGAAACATTTTCAAAAGCTTGAAATGAATACATTGATGTTTGAGGGACATAACAGTTAATGTCTGATTTGAATCTTAGAACATGCTGTTCTGAAACCATTCTTGTAGGGTATGTTCCAGAGCACAGTTTGTGTCACTGAGTATTTTTAAGCCATTCATTGTTTTTGTTGTTTAGTCTCTATGCATGTCTGAGTCTTTGCAACCCCATGGACTGCAGCACACCAGACCCCTGTCCTCCACTGTCTCCCAGAGTTTGCTCAGACTCATGTTCAGCAAGTCAGTGATGCTATCTAACCTCTCATCCTCTGCTGCTTCCTTCTCCTTTGGCCTCAATATTTCCCAGCATCAGGGTCTTTATGAGTGAGTTGGCTCTTCGCAGCAGGTGGCCATAGATTGAATTAATAAGTGATAAGCTAAGATCCTGAAGCAGAGAGTGATGCTGGCTACACTTTCCCTGGGAGAGGCAAGATGGTGTTAATGTTTCCAGAACACCAGAGCTGTTAAAAGATATTTTAAATCCTGCCCAAGAAGAATGCAAAGAAAGATGATGTAGTCTCAAAGGAGGGAATGAATATCTAGGAACCAACAGAGAAATATAATGCAGCCATCCAGAGGAAATGCATTTCCTGGGTCATAGCAAATGGAGTTAAACAGTTCCAATCCTGTTTTCTGTTTAGACAGGTTAAGTTACACTGTGGTAACAAACATCTCCATAGTGTTAGTAGCTTAAAACCACAAAGATTAGTTTGCTATTCATGAAACATGGTACGGTGTATCAGTGATGGACAGAGGCTGGCTCTTCTCATTGAAGTATCCAATGATTTAAGCTGAGGAACAGCACCATCTCTCACGTTGGTGACTGCAGAGTCAGAAGGAAAAGAAAGATCGCAGGAGATTCTCATGCCAGCTCAGCCTGAGTGACGCTTGTCACTTCTGCTCACTATTTCTTGTTCAGAACTGGCATGCGGCCCTGCCCAATCACATGAAAGTAAGAAAGCTCAGTCCTACCATGTGCCCAGGAGGCACAGAAAGCTTAGACGACTGATATTAGTGTCTACCACGCCATTGGTGTGTGAACAAAGCATCCACCAAGTCCAGAGAAAGTTTATCTGAGGTTGCATTCCTGTCAATCAACTCAGACCTCACCTTTACCTCTTCTACTTTTCTGAGATATATCCCTAGAGGAGCCAGAGACAGCCTACTTGAACAGGGCAAAAAGCATGGGAGTCAACCTGAAGAAACACAGGAGAGGCTGCCCAACTCCCATTTATTCTCCATGACAAGAGGCCAACATCAAACTGGCCAGGCTAAGGTAAGGGAAAACTTTATTACTAAATGAATTTGCTGCTGCTGCTGCTGCTAAGTTACTTCAGTCATGTCCAACTCTGTGCAACCCCATAGACGGCAGCCCACCAGGCTCCCCTGTCCCTGGGATTCTCCAGGCAAGAACACTGGAGTGGGTTGCCATTTCCTTCTCCAATGCATGGAAGGGAAAGGGAAAGTGAAGTCGCTCAGTCGTGTCCGACTCCTAGCAACACCAGGGACTGCAGCCCACCAGGCTCCTCCGTCCATGGGATTTTCCAGGCAAGAGTACTGGAGTGGGGTGCCATTGCCTTCTCTGACCAAATGAATTTAGGACTTATTAAATGAACAGAATATAACAGAAGTGAGACTATTCAAGTTATTAGATGTACTCACAGAGCATTGATTTTCTAAAGGACTTCCCAGGTGACTTAGTGGTAAAGAATCCTCCACCAACGCAGGAGACACAGGACAAGGAGGTTTGATCCCTGGGTTGGGAAGATCCCCTGGAGGAGGAAATAGCAACCCACTCCAGTAGTCTTGCCTAGAAAATCCCATGGACAGAGGAGCTTGGCAGGCTACAATTTACAGGGTCACATAAGAGTTGGACACAACTTACTGACTGAACAAAAGGCTTATTTTCTAACAATATGTAAATAAGATATGAAACCTATCTGAGATATTCTTTACAAGCAAGAAAAGGATTAGCCCCACCAAATAGATTTGAACGGAAAGAAAAAGGAGATAAATGCTGCTGCTGCTGCTAAGTCACTGCAGTCGTGTCCAACTCTGCATGATCCCAGAGGTGGCAGCCCACCAGGCTCCCCCGTCCCTGGGATTCTCCAGGCAAGAACACTGGAGTGGGTTGCCATTTCCTTCAAGGAGATAAATACTTGCTTAAACAAGAAACACACACATGGGAAAAAAAAATGTTTGTGCTGGGTGGATACAGCTTCTGTGAACAGTGAAGTCAGAAAGAAAATGAAAAAAAAAAACTGCCAAGTGAATCCAAATAAAAACAAAACTATCAAAATACTTTTTGAAAATCAGAGGAAAAACATCATATATAACCAAAAGAATCTCAGAAACATTAAGATAAAAAGCTATTACAGAAATGGAAGAAAAATTAGAAATTAGGCTAAACTACCCTAGAGTTTTTTCCAGATACATGAAACCAAAATTAAAGATAAAAATGCTGTGAGAATATAACTTAAGTCAAAAACACCTAGGAAAATGCTCCATCAGAGCAAAATGAATGGCAGAAAATCTGATTAGACTCTAATACTGGCCAAATAGAAATGCTGGGCAGAGACAAAAAACATAATTATTTCCAACAAAATAGATTTAGGCAAAGAGTGATAACCCCTTATACTATCAGAACATGTATACAGTGGATCTCCCGGATACAAACTACCATTAAATCAGTAAATTTTTGCTCTTTCAATTTCTGTCAGTGATCTAGAAGGTATCACAGGAGAAAATAGGATATAAGTGTTTGAAGAGGTCAAATATACAAAATGAAAGACTAAAATACTGATATTCTATGCAAACTGGTTGTAATTTGAAGACAGGATAAAAATCAGTGCTTATTTGGAGTCAAATGAGTTGTTCAACAATCTTCAATCCAAGTCTAAAGGACTATATGCAGGTTATCAACTGCTCCATCTATAACCAGATTTTAAACTGCAATTATTTGACATGTATTGCTACCCTTGTTTCTTAATCTATAAAATGCATTTGATATGAAAATTTGAAAAAATTATGTCATAATAAAAGAAGAATAAAATACAATAGAAAGAAATGAATTTAAAATTGATTTGTTTTTGCTTTTCTGTACAAAAACCTCCATTCTTATATAAAGATGATATACATTACTGCATTTGAGATTATTTTATCAATGGCTTTTAAATATATATGTTTAATACAGAAATGACTTCAATTGTATAGGCACTGAGTATACAAGTTTATTTTCACCCCTTATCTATTCTATTATCATAAACTCTACATAAGATGTGCAGGGTAGAAAGGTGTTATTACACCTGTTTTACCTAAGGAAACTAACATCTCATGGGATTAACAGATTGCTTGAGATGCATTAATTAGCAGTCAATGGCAGAGTCAGAATTTGAAACCAAATCTTTCAAACCTTTGTTCATTGCATGCTATCTGCCTTATGAAAGTTTTGGATTTGGATATATTAAAACTTTCTAAGTATTATAAAATCACATTTCAATTCATTCCAAAAATATTCAATAAGAACTGACTATATTCTAGATTATTTTTAAAAAACAATGATGAATATAATTTTTACCCTCACGAACCACATGATTTGAAAAGATACACTGGAGAGTGAATAAAAGTAATATTTTAAAAATACATATAATAATGTAAGTTAGTAAATTTAGAGATTACATGTTTTCCAGAGTTTCTGGAATGGTTTATTGAGAGTAAGACACAAGGCTAGTTTTAAAGGACAAATAGGAGCTTGTCCAGATATTCTGCTTAGTTTCAGTTGGAGGGATCCCTATGTGCAAATGTAGGGAGATATATAAAAAATGGAAAGGTTTTATCAGTAAGTACTATATAATTTACCTGGAGGAGGGCATGGCAACTCATTCCAGTATACTTGCCTGGATAATCCCATGGACAGAGGAGCCTAGGAGGCGACAGTCAATGGGATCGCAAAGAATCAGACACGACTGATGGACTAAGCACAGCACAGCACTACATTATTTTACTTTTAAATATCGTTTCCAACATATCAGAACTCAGTATGAATTCTTAAATTCATTAGCCCTTCATTCTTATAAAACGATTAGTACACTGGATATCTAGCTACTCTCTCTTCTCCCACAAGGACAGCTAAATGGAAAGATGGATGACAAGCACCTTCCAAAATGCAAATAACTTCTCCATAGTTTTGCACCATTACTAGTGACAAAACATTTGACTACTGTCCATATTCTAAAGCTATAATTTTGCATCATTAATTTCTATTGCATCAAACTACACATCCTCCCCTGAAATTTACATTAACATAATCACCGAATCTTCCTTACTGAACCAGATGGAAACACTTTAATCTTTGTTCCCCTAATTCCTCCACAAAATCGACAGTCACTGCTCCCACATATGGACAAACAGGAGCAGAAGCTCCACATCCCATAGGACAGTCCAATGTACCTCTTCTCAACAATCACCAAGACCTAAGTATTTGTCTAGGCTATATAAGCACCTACAAACACAAACAGAATTTATTTCATTTCCTATTTCACATTATTTCATCAATTTTATTTATAAATATTTTCAAGAATAATGACTGACAAAATGCACTTTGTTCCAATGGTGATTTATACGGTTTCTCTGACAAAGATACTCTATATTTTATTCAGAGTTATACAGTACCCTGTGAGAGTCCTGAATACAGAACCAACCAGAAGTGCTTCCTTCCTAATTTTGGCACCTACAAAAATAAGATCACTAATATACGCATATGTTCTAAAATGCTTTTCAGTAATTTCATTTAAAAAGTTCTTTAAGAAAAAAGGGCGATGGAGTGTCATCCATCTGTACCAGTTAATTAGAATGAGTTTTATGAAAAGTAATGAAAAATATCAATTAAAAGTCATGTACAGAAAGGCAAGATAACCTGTTGTGAGCCCTAGATCTTAAGGATATGTTAAACAATTACTTGGAAGGGATAGATTGGAAGGCATATATCCAATACATGAATAAATGGATGAGACAGTTAAAGCCACTGATGGAAAAATCCGAGGGAGGGGCATCTGAAATGCATATATCTGCTAGTATACTGTTGTCCACACATGGTGGCTTATCTGCATTGCTGCCCCACCTCTGACACAAAAACAAGCTGTTATCAACCTCTCCCAGGAATCCAATCACATTCCAGTTACTAAGACTTGTGTGATTTTGGTCAGCAGAAGCAGGACCTTGTACACAGTACTGACCCTTCAACACCTAGAGGGTTGGGAGCACCCATCCTCTGTGCAGTTGAGAACATGCACAGCTTACAGTCAGCCCCCTGTATCAACAGTTCTTCCATATTCATGGACTCAGTATCCTCAGTTCTGCTTCTGTGGATGAAGGTTCAACCAACCTTGGATAGTACAGAACTGCAGAGTTTACTACTGAAGAATATCTGCACATAAGTGGACCAATTCAGTGCAAACCTAGTGCTAATTGTACAACCAAGGGCTAATTGTACAACATCATGCTTGAAAAATTTCCATTTGATATCTATGTTCTCAAGCTTATTCTAGTCTCTAACCACTTAATCCTCTTGTCTCTCACCCACACAACACACAGCCTCCCTCTTCTCTCATTTCTTCTACAAGGCACCTTCGGACTTTGTCAAAACCTTGGGTAAAAGAGAGTTCCAGGAAGCTCTTTCACCCTGTAAATTATGTGTTTCTGTAACATTCAATTATTTATGATGTGAATGTTTTACTTCTATAATCATAAAAAATGAAAAAACATTTAAAATCATTTATGTAGAAAAGGGCTTCAATTAGAGAAATGAATGAGGATATGCCCTTAAGCAACAATGTATCCCTAGCACTGCATATGATGCATTTATTCATAGTAGGTGCTCAAAAATGCTGTTGATAAGGAAATTATTCCAAGACAGTAAAGAATGTAACAATACAGGGGAAATGAAAATGATACAGATGATAGCAATGTATAGTATGTATTCCTCAGATGATGGATACATGAGTTATTAGATATGAAGAGAAATAAAGTGAAGTAGGAAAGAACACTATGGATTAGTCTATTATTTTACAAGTTCTGTACTAAGTGTTCACTAGGTACCATACACATCTTGGAGAAATTTTCCTGTCCCTCCTCCAACCCTCATAGGTAAATCTGTGACATTCTGCTTAGTTTCCAAATGCATAGAACACAAATTTTCATGAAATATTTAGTTTCTTACTCTGTCTTATATGTTATTTTCCATATTGGCCTGCAATATGGAAAAGTAAGATTACCTTACTATCAAAAGTAAGATTTTATTTGTCCCCTTTATACAGACAATGTTATTAGCCACGGCCTATGACTGAAGCGACTTAGCAGCAGCACACCAGTGCTTAAAACAGAGGAAGTATATAAAAAGTACCTGTTAAATTAATCAGTCAATCACTGACCAAGTATTGTTCTATTACACTCACATTTTCTCAACAATGTATCTTGAAGATCTCACTATAAAGATCTGTAACATTCCATCTACCTTCTTGCTCAACACGCAATGTAGAATTCATTGTAGGAGCAATTCAAAGTTTATATAACTATGTTCCTAGGGAATATATGGATGTTTTTTCAATTCTTCAATAAGTATGCATTTCAAGAGTTTTGCTTCTTCCTTTACAAACTGTCCACCTTTTGGAGTCTTTTTCTTGTTTCACTTGGTGCCTAGAATTTCCATTATGTTGGGTAGAAATGAGAGCAGACATTCTTGCCTTGCTTTCAAGATTAGTAGAAAAGCATCTGGTCTTTCACCATTAAGTATCATATCAGCCATAGGCTTATTGGAGATGCACTGTATTGAAGTTGACTGTCCCTTATATCTCAATATTTGATAGGAAATTTTATTAAGTGCTAGATTTTGTCAAAAACTTCTTGTAGCATATATTGAAATGATCATATAACTTTATGTTTCTTTTTTTACTCTATTAATATGGTATACTATAGTGATTGATTTTCTAATGTTAAACCAACATTGTATTTTGGAGATGAACCCTTCTCATAATCTGGTGTAAAGTTTCGTTAATACTATTTATATTTATGTTCATGAAGGATATTGGTCTGTAGCTTTCTTTTCTATAATGTCTTTTCATGATATTGGTATCAGTGTGATGTTGGTCTCTTAGAATCTAAGTTGGAAAGTGTTCCTCCATCTGTAATTTTCTGGGAAAGATTGTGTAGAATCGGCATTACTCCTTCCTTAAATGTTCAGATTTTATTAGTGATCTGTTGCTGAGGTTTACTTTGTTAAGAGCCTCTGAAGTATTAGTTTTGAATTACAGATATTCTTTAACAGCCATATTGAGATACAACTTATATACCATTGAAGGTACTCATTTTATGTGAGTGACTCAATGATTTTTAGTAAATTTACAGATTTATGCAACCATCATGACAATCCAGTTATGAGACAGCTGCATGACCCTGAAAGATCCATTCTGCGGTGTTTCCTGGTTGCTCCTAGGACTTCTCTGGTGGCTCAGATGGTAGCGTCTACCTGCAGTCAATAAGATCCTGGGTAAATAAGATCCCCTGGAGAAGGGAATGACAACTCACTCCAATATTCTTGCTTGGAGAATTCCATGGACAGAGTTACCCCATGGCTACAGTCCATGGGGTTGCAAAGAGTCACACAGGACTGAGCAGCTAACACTTTCACTTTCACCATCTCCACTTCCAGTGTCAGGAAAATACCAATCCACTTTTGAATTCAGTAGATTTGCTTTTCTAGATACTTTATATAGACAGAAGCATCAATGTAGTCTTTTGTGTCTGTCTGGTTTCATTCAAGATAATGTATTTGAAGTTTATCTCTGCTGTAACATGCATTGGTATTCCATCCCTTTTTATTGCTGAATATTATTCTGTGGCATGGCTACAGTTCATTTTGTCTATTCACCAGATGACTATTCACCTATTCACCAGGTGACTTGGTACAGAAAGACTTTAACTATAAAAACAATTTTTTTAAAGTTTTGAAGCCATTCAGGTTATACATTTCTTATTGTATGTATATAATATATTGTTACAAATTCATGACAGCATTTTTGAGGATACATTCTTAGAAGAGGGCCTTCAAAGCCAACTATTATGAACATTTTTAATATAATAGGTATTTAAATTTCACCCCCTTAGGGGGGTAATGTGTGCTTGCTTGCTTGCTCAGTTGTGTCTGACTCTGCAATCCCATGGACTGCAGCCCACCAGGATCCTCTGTACAGCGGATCTCCAGGCAAAAGTTCTGGAGTGGGCTGTCATTTCCTTCTCCAGGGGATCTTTTCAATCCAGGAATCAAACCTGCATCTCCTGCATTGGCAGGCGGATTCCTTACCACTGAGCCACCTGGGGTAAACCAGTTTATAATATCTCCAATTACCTATACGAAGCTCTATTTCCCAACTTCATTAACAACAAATGGAATGTATCAGTGCTTCATCTTTTGTCCCAACTCATTAGCAAGACTATCTCACTCTTGTATTAATTTGCATTACTTCGATTCTTAGTGACATTATACATCTATCGTACATTTATATTCTGCTGCTGCTAAGTCGCTTCAGTTGTGTCCGACTCTGTGTGACCCCATAGACGGCAGCCCACCAGGCTCCCCCGTCCTTGGGATTCTCCAGGCAAGAACACTGGAGTGGATTGCCATTTCTTTCTCCAATGCATGAAACTGAAAAGTGAAAGTGAAGTCACTCAGTCCTTTCCGACTCTTAGCGACCCCATGGACTGCCGCCTACCAGGCTCCTCCGTCCATGGGATTTTCCAGGCAAGAGTACTGGAGTGGGGTGCCATTGCCTTCTCCGCATTTATATTCTACTTAGACCAATTTACTCCCCTTTTATGAATTCTTCCCAGGCCACTCTCACTTCACCCTATTTTGAAGTGCCTGGTAACACAACTCTAGCATTGTTACTGTGCAAAGTCTTGCAAACAACAGATATTTAACAAAAAATTCTGACTAAGTTGATAAATTATTCTTTTCTTATTGTTAGATTGCCACCCACTTTTGCCTTCTCTGTTTAACAAGATCACAAGATTCTTCAGAACAAAGACCTATTCACATACATTATCATATCCTATTATAGTAAAAATCACTTTAACATCAGTAAATATCTGAGTGTTAATTCATATGAATTTACATAATTAAGACCAAAGCTAGGGTTTTAGTATTTACCTGCAAATAAAATTGAAGGCAAATCTTACAGAGAAGCTATCTGCAATCCATCATCATATGCTCAACCAATGGGTGACAGTCAAAGACATATCTTCGCATGGTCTAAAGACTGCTTTATAGACTGATAGTATAGAATATCTATGATATAGAGTATATATATTGTGTAGTATATATATATAAAGTATAATGTATAAAGCATATAGTATATAAGGTATATAGATATATATACAAAACATATAATCTATTTAATGTATTATCATATATACAAATAGTTATTATTATAGAAAAGTCGAGTAAAAACAATAGCTAAGAAGATAAAGGTTATTTCCCTTTGATAAATGAAGCCCCACATTTCAAAAATCAACATTTATCACAAGGCACTGTTTTTGCGTCCCCTGGTACACCAGGAGCAATACAGTTTTTATGCTAATTATTTCCCTTCATGCTGGCTACTAGATAGATATCTTGCAGCTAACCATGGTTACATTATTATAGAATGGGATAGTATGAAGACACAAAATCCTCTTATGCAGTCCAATTTAGAATCCATTTCAAAAACTCTCTAGTGCTACACCTAGAAATTGAAATGTGCTAGGAATCTTAGATTTTTCCATTTATTTCTGTTACACTAAAATTTGGTTATGACTTTTGTAAAGACAACAATTCTCTCTTTAGAGACAATCTGCTATTATGTTCTATTATACCTGCAAAAGATAATTTGTTTCCAAGTCCAAGTTCCAAGGTTTGCATTTAGACTTACTAATATTATTAGAGAAATACATTCATAGTTTATATTGACAATGACACTAAAATTCAAAGGAAGGAAATGGTATTTGACTTATCTTTGTGACCCGGAAAGATGAGCTGTTCTTACATTAACTGCTGAACACATTTACAAAAGCCACAAAATTTATTCATATTTTATCCTAGCAGGTCTCATATTTTATCAAAAGGGCACATAATTATTTCTGTGGGCTTTTAAAGTTTTATTCAAGTCAATGAATCATTTAATATCTACAATCTACGTCCTTACTAATTCAACTGGTGAAAATAACCTATAAACAATACAATTAGCATTTAAATCACTAAAATAAAATAGGACTAATGGACTATCAGCATTTCTGGGTAAATTCCATTGTAAAAACTAAGGTATTATAGTAGTTTTGGGTCCCACTGCACAAATCAAACCAACGATTTAACATTTCAAAAGCTAAATATTTTTAAAGCTTTCACAGAAATTGGGTAATTGACCTCACAGTTGAGTTCAGAAAAACTGGGTAACTGACCTAGGGAAAACAAAGACAATTGCTACTATGTAAATTAAACACAAGAAGAAGAAAAATTCAGAAATAGAGAACGCTAAAAACAAAACAAAAATACAGGGACTCCATTTAAACTTTACTATTCAAAAATACCTGACTTTTCTTCCTTTTATTCTATTCTTAAACAGTAAGCATCACAGTGTTTGTACCATATTTTTAAGTTTTGGCTGCACCCCCCTATGTGTGGGATCTGAGTTCCCAGACCTGGGATTGAACCCACAACTCCTGCCTGAAGAGGGGGAGTCAACCACGGGAACACTAGGGAAGTTGCCAGTTTGTGCCATATTAATGATAACTTTGAGAAAATCATCTAAAATATGTATACATAAATTTAATTTTTACTTTCAAAACACTAGCTAATACGTCCTCCAGAAAAAAAAAAAATCTTCTCATCAAAGACATATAAAAATTTATGCTTCATTATGAAAGTTGCAAGGGCTTCCCTGATGGCTCAGTGATAAAGAATCCACCTGCAATGCAGGAGACACAGGTAGACAGGGGTTCAAATCCTGGGTCAGGAAGAGTCCCTGGAGGAGGAAATGGCAACCCACTCCAGTAATCTTTGCCTGGAAAATCCCATGGACAGAGGAGCCTGGAGGGCTACAGTCCTGCCAGGACTGTAGGGGTCACAGAGACGGACACCAGTGAGCACAGGACACAGCACACGTGGAAGTTTTCCAGGTATTCTTCAAATACATCATTTCATTTACCTCCATATCAAGTGTTACAATGCCTGACATTTACTTAGCACCTGAAAGTTTTTTTTTGTTTCTTTTTCCAAAGCTTAAACCTAGGTGTAGTCAGGTTTTAAACCCAAGGATAGAGTAGGTAGATATTAAATTTCCCCACTTTACTGAATTCAACACTGAGCCTTAGATAAATAAGAGAGCTTTTCAAAAGTGACACATTAGTCATAAGAGACAGAAGTAGAATTCAAGTCTTCCGATTCCAAGTCCTGTACTTCTACTTATTGACACTGCCTCCTGCTGGCACTCAAGTTAGTTTCTCTTGGGAGATTGTTAGTAGATTTTTCTCTCTGAGGACATTTCAAATCCATTTAGCAATTGTATTCGCTGAGTGACACTTAAATAAAAATAGTTACATTTACTAAAGACTTAGATGGAGTTAAGGCCTTCCTAAAATGAATTACTATTTTTTTATGTATAGTTGATTTACAATGTATTAATTTCTCCTGTACAGCAAAGTGACTCAGTTATATTGGACATGGAACAACAGATTGGTTCCAAATAGGAAAAGGAGTATGTCAAGGCTCTATATTGTCACCCTGCTTATTAACTTATAGGCAGAGTACATCATGTGAAAGGCTGGGCTGGAGGAAGCACAAGCTGGAATAAAGATTGCCAGGAGAAATATTAATAACCTCAGTCATGCAGATGACTACACATTTATGGCAGAAAGTGAAGAAGAACTAAAGACCCTCTTGATGAAAGTAAAAGAGGAGAGTGAAAGAGTTGGCTTAAAGCTCAACATTCAGAAAACGAAGATCATGGCATCTGGTCCCATTACTCCATGAAAAATAGGTGGGGAAACAGTGGAAACAGTGGCTGACTTTATTTTTATGGGCTTCAAAATCACTGCAGATGGTGATTGCAGCCATGAAATTAAAAGACACTTACTCCTTGGAAGAAAAGTTATGACCAACCTAGACAACATATTAAAAAGCAGAGACATTACTTTGCCAACAAAGGTCCGTCTAGTCAAGGCTATGGTTTTTCCAGTGGTCATGTATGGATGTGAGAGTTGGACTGTGAAGAAAGCTGAGCACCGAAGAATTGATGCTTTTGAACTGTGGTGTTGGAGAAGACTCTTCAGAGTCCCTTGGACTGCAAGGAGATCCAACCAGTCCATCCTAAAGGAGATCAGTCCTGGGTGTTCATTGGAAGGACTAATGTTGAAGTGGAAGCTCCAGTACTCTGGCCACCTGATACAAAGAGCGGACTCATTTGAAAAGACCCTGATGCTGGGAAAGATTAAGGGCAGGAGGAGAAGGGGACGACAGAGGATGAGATGGTTGGATGGCATCACCGACTCAATGGACACGGGTTTGGGTAGACTCAGGCAGTTGGTGACTGACAGGGAGGCCTGGCATACTGAGGTTCATGAGGTCGCAAAGAGTGGGGCACAACTGAGCAATGGAACTGAACTGAATAATATATATGCATATAAATGTATATTCATAATATTCATAAATATATTTAAACATAGATATATTAGTGAATATTAAATAATATATATTATTTTGTATATTCTTTACCATTATGATTTATGACAGGATACTGAATATAGACCCTTGTGCTATAGGACCTTACTGTTTGGATTACTAATTTCTGAGCAGGTTTACAAGTGTGGCTCAACTATTTGCTTACTGAGAATATTTCAGACTTGATTACACTGGGCAATAAGCACATGGAAATAAGGCACTCAAAGCAAAAATGCACCATATTTCAAGACAGTACATCCATCCCAGGTAATCACTTTCCAAGCTTGTACATTTCCCAGAAACAGAATCAGTGGAGTTGCAACCAGACCCAAGAGACAAACAGACATAAGAGATAATAATCAACTGATGATCTGTACTCCCAAAAGAATCAACCCCACAGTTCATGGTTTTCCTCCATGAAAAAATTTAAATAATGGAACAATCAGTATTTTAAAACTACCTCCCACTTACACAAAAAGTATGAACCAATAACTGTGAAATAACTATAAATCGGTATGGATTTTTTCAGAAGCAAATATTTTAACCAAAAGAGAGAAAATGAAATAATGAAAGCAAGTAAGGAAGGAGGGAGAGGGAGGGAAAAAGGAAGGCAGAGGGAGGGAAGGAGGGAGGGAGTACTAGCAAAAAATGTTTTTTTTCTTTAAACAAAAATGGTTGCTAAAAGAAGAAATCGGAGGTACATGCAGATCAGTAAACCTTTTGTCTACTATGTAACCTGTCCCTCTTATTCTTTCATTTCCTTATCACACATATTTTAAGCTCCATTGATTTTCTTTCAGGAAATGTGATCTTTTATCATTAAATAGTTCTTAAAGTTCTTAACTAAACAGCCCCCAAGCCATAAAAGAAAGGGGCCTGGTGATGTTACTCTCTCATCAAAATTATAAATGGAGTACCGAAAGTTGAGGGCTATGAAAATGAGGAAATATTTATGAAAATTATGAAAATCCCCAAAACATTTTTTTGTCAATATAGGCTCCTGCCTTATAAAAAATGCAACTAAACTGGAGAGTTAGAAACTGACAAACCTTTTGCATACAGTGACCTCCTATCCTTGTACTACAGGAAAACATTTCCACCTAGAGTCCTTTCAGAGAATATCTGGAGACCAAATGAAATCAACCATAATGACAACCAGAGCCAGATAATAATCAGTTTTTAATTGAAGCATCAAGCCAATTAATTTGTGACAACAGCCTATCACTCCTTATTCTTGACATGAAGTTTCAGAGGACTCAAACAATTCTCAGGTCCACAGCATTCCAGGAACACGTCAATGTTCTAACTCTTTTAAAATCACATTTATGAGACAGAGAAAAATCTTTAGAGATGGAGTTCTATAACTGAATTTGAGGTTACAAACCAGCCTCACTACTTTGATTCAATTCATTGTCAAGAAATACAGTGTCTCTTGAGCACCATATACACAGATTCCTAATGCTACCAGGTCTTCCTCTGGTTTCAGCTTCTTTCATAAAGAAAACTAAGCCCTTTTATGTATTTGTCTTCATTAACTCAATTCAACAAATACATAATCTGTGTCTAAACATGCAGATAACTGCATTTAGATGAGTAACTACTATTCTGTCACATAATAAAATTTCTAAGAGAGTATTATCTTAAGAACATAAACCATCTTTCTTCGAGATTTCAGCAAGACATTCATTCTTGCCTTCGACACAGAGCTCCATCCATGTAATACATGAATGACAAACTTTAAATAAATCTTCCCTGAGATCATGCTATATGTTATTCTGGAATGAAAAACATGAATACATTGGTCTGTTCCACTTCAATTACACTTATTATATAATATTAACTTACATAGTTACCTTAATAAAAAATAATAGATGCCTTACACATAAGTGGTAACCGAACTACTTCAGTTATCATCAATAGGCAACCCATCCCATTCCAATTCTTAAAATACCTGACTGTATCTCACGAAAACACTTCCAGCAGAAAGGGCTTCATTTTTCCTGCTTCACACGCTCACTATATGGTAAGTAATCCACACTCCTGGGTGATGGGATGATAGTACACTGAAGAATATTCTCCTCCTTTTAACCACTGCTTCTCATTTTTGAAAAAAAAAAAATGTTCACTCTTTCAGTATGTGGCCCAGTATTTATAAATACTGGACCTCTGCTTTTATTTAGTATTCCCAGAATATTCCACACCCTCCCATCATTTTTTTTTTTTTTGGTCTTCCTTCAGGATTATTCTGCAAGAGGGTTAATATCACAAGTCGGGTTTGTTAAAAGCCACCTTTAAAGGACTCTGAAATTGCACTGCTGAGTGTAAAATGACCACGTATGGTATGCACGAATACAAAACCGCACACTGAAAAATACATACGTTGCCAGCTGCCTGACAGACATGGTGTAATCACGCCAAGCGCACACAATCACACTACTCACTTTTTTTTTTTTTTTTTAGCTTAAGCACAATCATCACACATATTCAGCACCCACCGTGCCCAAGGCAGTAGCTAGTAGAAGCGATTTCTGTTAGTGGCTTAAGCAAGGATTTTGTCAAAGACAGTGTGAAATGTGAAATGAATCAGACTTCATTAAATCATCTGAACTTCAAGGCCATTTCCCAGCACCGCCCCCACCCCCAACCCACCTCAGGCACACAAGCTTAACTTCACCCTTCTTCCGCTCCTGATGTTCTCGCCCTGACTTCCTCCTCACCCTTATCTCTCTCTCTCTCTCTCTCTCGCTCTCTCCAAGTCTTATCAGCAGCTTTGCTCCGTTCTCAGAGCCAATCTCTTAGGAAAAGAAAATCAGTTAAATGCTAGATGGTGAGACTTCACCATCAGGTGCAAAGAAAAGGGGAGGAAAAGAAGAGGGTGTGGTACTCCCTTTTCCACCACACCCCACCCCTCGAGGCGCGCACTCCCGTCCACTGCGGCTCAGGGGAGCACCGCGGGTCCTCGCTCACCTCGGAGCAGCCTGATCCACAGACCAGCCACCTGGCCATCTCGTCAGGAAACTTCCCTTAAAGCAGCCAAACATTTAGGGAAGGCCGGAAAAATTAAGAATTAGTTCGAAAATACCTCCCACGGGGCTCCACGGAGGAAGACTCAAAGGCACCTTTAGATACAGACCGCACAGAACCGCATCCTCCACTCGCTCCCATCTTGGGTATCCGGCTGAGAATGGAAAGAGAACCCAGGAGGCGCGAAAGGAGAGTGGAGAAGGACTTACCTCCCGGGACTGCCCTTAGGGCGCGGAGCCAGGATCGCCTCCTGCCCCGAAGTGGCTCCGGCTCGGGCACAGCCTTCCGGAGCACAGCCCAGATTCGGACCCGCGTCCCCGCAGCTCTGCGCGCAGCCGGGAGTCGCGCCGGGACTCCGGCTCCCGTCCCACCGCCCCGGCCGGGCTCGCCTCGCCTCGCCTCCCCCTGCAGCGCCCGCTCCGCCACCCCGCGGGCACGCTCGCTCCCCGCGTTCGCCCCTCCGCCTCCCGGCGCCCCCACACCCACCCGCGCCGCGGCGCCCGCTGGGAGCCTCTAGCGGAGGCGAAGGGAACCGCAGCAGCCCCGCAGCGCCCGGGCTTCGACGCCGGCTGCCGAGAAGCCAGCCAGGCGGCAGGGGGGGCTTCACGCGCCCCCGGCCTCAATCCGCTCGCCGGATGCTGCCGCCGCACGCACCTACCCACCTGCGCCGGGCTCACCTGCCACCGAACGTCCTAGCGGCGTTCTCCAGTGCCCACGGCGCGCTGTGGCAACCAGCGGGTGGGTCAGCGGTACCAATGGGCCGGGGGTGGGGAGAGGGGGAACTCTCCGGAAACACACACACATCCACGCTGTAAATCAGCCTGGACAGACAACCTTGCTCTATGCCTATTTCCAGTGGATTCCACAGAGTGTAAGGTCAGGACAGGCTGCCTTCGCCTGGCTGCCTCCCACCTGGGCGCCAGCGGCACCGGCGGCAACTCCCTTGACTTGCCCGCCCCGAGCCATTCGTTCGGCTCGTGCAACCGCGTGGCGACGCCGGCAGAGACGAGCGCAACTTGGCTTGACCCTCCCCATCCCAGTCCCAACGTGCATTTTAAGTTTTTCTTCTTCCTAGCAATTCAGACAGCGGTTTTTCAGCCTCTTACCTTGCTTGAGACGCTGTTAATTCTCTTTTATATCATTAAAATCCAAAGCCAAGGATACGACGCACACAAGTTCAGAGGGTTTTCCTTGACTGCTCCGCCTCGGCTGAGCCGGTTTCCCCTTCTAGAGGGATCAGGAGTAGGGGGTGGCGGTTTAAAAAGCCCTCGCGCGACAGGCTCCGCCAAATCTTCCCGCTTGTGGAGACGGAGAGGGGGACAACCTTCCCAATCTCCAGAAGCCTCCCAGCCTCTCCTCGGTCAACTTGGCTTTATATTTAATTTTCTTCTTTAACCCGACAGGCCCATCAGTCAGTTCCCCGCATCAAGGCAGGAATGAAACAGATATTCACAGGTGTGGCCCCTCTTCTCTCTTTCTCAGGGTGATACCACCCCCTCCGTCGCCACCTTTCTCCCCTTAAATTAGAAAAGCGAATCTCTGCTCGGATTAGGTGGGGATTCGGTGGAGGGTGCTGTAAGAAGAACCACTCCAAGGCACAGCTTCAGAAACCCATTTCTGCAGGCAGCCCTCCGCAAAGGTGTCAGTTCTGAAGAAACTTTCAGGGGAGGCGGCGGCGGCCGTGCTGGGCTGGGCGGGCGGCAGGCAGCGAGTACCAGGTGAGGAGGCGGCGAGCAGGAGGGACACCAGGCAGGCGGCCGGCGGCTGGGTCCAGGCGCCCGGGCTTGGCGCGGAGGATGCGCGCGCACACACACACACGGGCACACACGCACAGACACTCGCGCGCGCGCACAGCCACAGACGCACGCCCGGCCCCGCGCCCGCGGCCCCAGGCCACCAGGGAGAGAGAAGTCGAGAGATGCAAAATGGGGCAGGTGTTCCAAGGATCCAAATGATGTGAAGATTCAATCACTGTCCACTATTTAAGAGATTACTGCAGGCAGGCAGTTCCTCCCTGTAAACCCTCAAATCCTTGCGGCCACCTCCCAGGCTCCTGCCCTCTCTGGCATCTTGGCCGCCTGGTTCTTTTCATGAGGCGAGTTACTGTCTCAGTACCCTGTTCGAGGTGGCCGGACTAAAGATTAACCACGTCCGTATCTCCACCCTCCAGGGCCATCTAAGACCCTTCAAATGTGGGGCAAAGTGGCAGCTGCTGCTTGCAAGGAAGCCAAGAGGCTCCCCGAGGTCCTTCGAATAGAGGAGCCGAGACATCGTTTCCTGGACATAATCGTTTCTCATCTCCCCCTTACCTGCCCACTCCCTCATGTAGCATTTCCCCTATGAACTTCTGAAGCTCGCATAGATCTTTTTGGAAGGAGCTTCGTAGGAATTTGTGAGGCCTAGCTTTTGAAACTGGGCTAATTTAGGTTCTACGCTTATATTGTAAACTGGACGGTAGCAGGTAAAAGGCTCAACTGGAGAAAGGGGAGGGATTAGGAGTCTGGAGACCCAGCCCCTTTAGCAGCCATTTCCAAGGTTTGGTAACAGGAGTTGCTCTCCAGGTCTCCGGCTAGCCCCTGTCCCACCATCTTTTTCTTCCCAAAACAGCCTGGAGGGATCCTTGGTTGCACGCAACCCGGGAACCGCACGCTGGAGAGACAACGCTGTCAGAAGCGCCCCTGGTTCTCTCTTTCACAGTTCCACAGAAAGGAGCCTCCCCGCGCGAGTTTGTCTTACCCGGACTGAGCTGCTGGAATTGATCACCGAAAGTAAACTTTTCCTTTTTTTTTTTTTTAAACCCAGGTTCGCCTTCGTGCACTCTGAGGTCTCCACACCTGCAGAGCATCACTCTGCCTTCCCAAGTACTGACCAGGCTGAACATCGCTGCAGGTGTTTTCCCTCCTGGGATTCGGGAATCTCTGCACCTTAGGACCTGCTGGTGGCAAACGCGAAGTTGCGCCGGGTGGGGAAAGCGTGAGCTTCCTTTGCTCCCGCGTTGGAAGCGACGCTCCGCCAAGGTCTCCATCCAAGTAGCTCTTGGAACCAGGGGGTCTTGACTGGCTCCGAGAGTCCGCTTCAAGTTTAAAGGCAATAGAATTTGCCTGGAAGACAGTACTTAAACGCTGAATTTGGATTTGCCAAGGCTCGAAAGTGGAACAAAAGGATGATTCGGTGCAAAAGATGAAACTTGTGTAGATAGGAGCTCTAGCAGTGCTACTCACAGCTCAGAAATCAATCCAGAGCTTTCGAAGATGAGCGTCGCCGCGCCGGGTATCTGCGGACCAATAGCTTCTGGGCGCCCATCTGTATTTCTGGGATGAACCGGCTTTGAATTCGGTTTGAGTCCACGCTGTAGTAAGCCAAGAGGAACGGTCGGTTTTAGGGAGTGATGGATGGATGAAGGCTGCCGGTTGGAGCCAGAGGACCGCAACACCGTCCTGCTAAATAGCACTTGTGCGCAGAGATACACAGAGTCCCGCGCCTAGGGAGTCAGAGTGCACGGGTTTGACGCCCTGGCTTACCTTCTTCTGATGCAGTTAAAGCAGAGTTTGAAGCTAAGCGGAGCCTGCATGGAGGAGATCTGAATAATGAATTTGGTGGTGAGATGCTAAAGGATAAAGAGGCATTTCATTTCTGTGTTACTAGTTTGCAGTTAAACCCACTTCGGTGGTTGAATGTGCCTTGGACACTGACTTTCTACAGTTTCAGGTAGAGAATGTTCCCATTTTTCTGGTATAAATCCATACATTCTCTGCTTGCCACAAAGTTAAATGCTTCTTCGAGTTGTGATTCTTATTCCTAATTAATAAAGTGGCAATAAGAATTATAATGAACTATTTCCAACCAAAGTTCTCATCTAATGTAATTTCTGATGGCATAAGCCTCTAGATTAATAACAAAATATTGTGGCAGACTATTAGGCAAGGACTATAGAACTGTAATCAAGAGACTCACTGAGGGAAAGAAAATTCAGAAATCAGAGCTGACTCCTATCCAAAAAGATTTGGGCTTGAAATTCCTTTTCTGGTTACTGTGGACCCACAAGCAGTTCTCTGCTACTAATGGCTCTCTTTAAAATAAGCCTAGGTCATTTATACATTAAAACCTGGAAGGTGTCTTGCAGGTCTGGGGAAATGTTGTGGAAAGTCTTGTGCCAGCCACAGAGGATTCTTTTTCATTTACCTTGAGTATTTTACTTACAAGGCATGTAGGTTAACAGTGGTAATCAGTGGTATAATATGCTTGACATTTTATCCCTTCAACAAAGTTAAAAAAAAAAAAGCCTATGGATTTATGGACCCTCTTCAAGAAGCATTCACTTCTCACTCCTCTTGGGGACAAAATGCAGTTTCCTCAATGATTTTTGATTGTTGCAAAACAAAACTTAGATTTGTTATTTATTGTACAGTGTTTTCCCTCCCACTTCACGCTTTGCTTCTTTAGGGAAAACAAGAGGGGTAAATCTCAAGGTCCAAGGATTCATTCCATTCCTGTATCCTCCTATCTGTTTGCATTATCTAGAAGGAATTATTGAGACTCAAAAGTACTGTCAGATCCAAAAGACTTCTAAATTCACCCGTCTCTGTGTTAAAAGTACAACTGCATTGTTTTAATGTTGTTCATTTCTCTAAATTCTTTGACAGGTGAAAATTGAAGTTGATAAGTATGCTATCTCTTCCAGTGCAGACTTTCTTGAATCTTTTATCTTTTCAAGATGATTGCTGTATAAAATGTATTTTCTAGAACATTTTTTTTTTCCTTCCCTGGAGATAGCATTTTGTCTAGTGGTCTATTGTGTTACTGATTAAAGTTATTCTTTGCTTACTGGTATCGCCTCTCCCACTGCCCTATGAGCTCTGAGAACAAGGGTGGTACCATCTACATTGCTGTTCATTGACATTTGGTACAGAATCTCTTCCAGAATAGATGTGTATAATAATGATGGTGGTGATAAGGAAAGTTACCATTCATTGAGTAACTACTTCATGCTATGATTAATTCACTTTTTTTTCAATAGCTTATCTCCATAATCTGCTGATGTAAATTCTACATACTGAAAGTATAGGGAAATTGATGCTTATGCAGATTTAACTGAGATCACAAAGCTGTTTTGTCAGAGATGAGTTGGGATTAGAATATACATCTGTCCAACTCTGAAGCCTGCACTATTAACCACTCCTCTTTATTCAAATACGCACCACATTTTCAATAATGAAAGGTTAAGGGAAATTATATATATTTAATGCCAAATAAGAGTGTGTCAAATTTAGCATAAATTCTTTAGCATGTATGTAATCTAATCAACATTGATTGATTGAAAATGCCAAATATTGAGTTGTAAGTTTCCTTGAAGGGAGAGGGGTTAGTCATCTATAAATTTATGGTTATAGAAAAATTTTCATTTTTTTCCATGTTGACATCCTTATGATAAAAAAAAAAAAAAAACTAAGTGAAGGCTATTATATAGCTTCATTTATGTAAGATGAGTAAGTTCACCTAAAATTGTGTTCAGAGGATGGATCTCATGTTCATTGTTATTACACCAATTCAAAATCTTAAAAAGAGCCTAGGAACACAGAGAACGTTGAATACAGAGTGGCCTTGGAACATGCTACAGAGATGTAGCTGTCGTTTCCAGAGGCTCATATTACAAAGCATTTTTTAAAATATCTATGCCACAGGAGACTAGGTGCTATGGGAGAGAATGAGAAAGTTCTCTTTATACTGATATGCAAAGATCTCCACTATGTTTTTAGGTGAAAATAGCAAAGTGCAATGAGAAAACCCCAGAAATTAATAAAAGTAGTTAGAAATGAGCAGATGGTGTCAAGGAACGAATTGAGACTTCACATATTCTTTTGACTGTTGGAACCATGGGGAATTTTTACCTATCAAAAGAGAAAAAAATAGTGCTCTGAGGGATTGCATGAGAAGAAAATAACAGATGCTTTCCCTTCATTATTAAAAAATATATATGGTTTAAAAAAAGATGAGAAAAAAGTGTTCAAAAATCTGGCCTGTGGTATATTTATTCATTCATTCTCAGGGAGAGACCTTGGGGGAAAGAAACAAAGGGAAGTGTCTTAGTCAGCCCAGGTTGCTATAATAAAATACCACAGGCTGAGTAGCTTAAACAGCAGAAATTTATTTCTCATGGTTCTGAAGTCTGGGAAGTGTGTGATCAATGTGCCAGCTGATTCAGTTCCTGCTGCAAGCTCTCTTTCTAACTCTTAGACAGCCACCTTCTCTTTGTGTTCTCCTGTGGGTATTCCTCTGTGAGTAGTGAAGAAAGGTGTATGTGAGCTGGGAGGGGGCTAGGGGGCTGTGAGATATTCTCCTTCTTAAAGGTCAATAATCCCACCAAGAGATTCCCACCTTTACAACTGACCTAACCCTAATTACCTCTTGAGTGCCCCATTTCCAAGTACCATCACACTGAGAGTTGGGGATTCAACAATATGAATTTTGGGGCTGAAAGTGAAAGTCTCTCAGTTGTGGCCTGTCCGACTTTTTGTGACCCCATAGACTATAGAGTCCATGGAATTCTCCAGGCCAGAATACTGGAGTGGGTAGCCTTTCCCTTCTCCAGGGGATCTTCCCAACCCAGGGATCGAACCCAGGTCTCCCACGTTGCAGACGGATTCTTTACCAGCTGAACCACAAGGGAAGCCCAAGTATACTGGAGTGGGTAGCCTATTCATTCTCCAGTGGATCTTTCCCACCCAGGAATTGAACCAGGGTCTCCTGGATTACAGGCAGATTCTTTATCAACTGAGCTATTTAAACAACAGAAGGAAAGAAGTTTAATCTCCTTGGCAATTGGACCTCCTCTGGGGAAATAGACTATTTGCTAGGAAGAAGAGGTCTTTCACTGTAGTGTCTTTAGGGAGATGCCTCTGGTTAAGGATTACCTGTATGAATAGAACTGAGGTCTGTGAGATATGGCTCCCTGGAAAATATCATTTCCAGGTAAGTGAGTGAAGTGAAGTGAAGTTGCTCAGTCATGTCCGACTCTTTGTGATCCCATGGACTGTAGTCTACCAGGCTTCTTTGTCCATGGGATTTTCCAGGCAAGAGTACTGGAGTGGGTTGCCATTGCCTTCTCCAGGGGATCTTCCTAACCCAGGGATAGAACCCAGGTCTCCTGCATTGCAGGCAGACGCTTTACCCTCTGAGCCGCCAGGAAAGCAGGTCTAGGCTAGATAACTCAGGTATAAAATGAAGATGGTATGTAATGTAAACACTGCCCACTGTATCAGAAGCCATACAGACTTCATTTCTTTATTCTGGGCTAGAGTATCATGTCTGTTACAGGGAGGAAAGTCCTGGAGAGCCGTTCTTGATCAACTTCTTGTTTCTATCTTTGAAATCATTTGCTTTAGGTTGAAGCTGCTTATAATCTCAGATTCATATCAGTAAAATTTAAAAATTCCAGTCCTGTGAATGACTCAAAAGTTCCCAGTTTAATGCAAATTGTAACCCAAATTGACTGAACATCTTTTATGTATTAGGCACTATTCTAAGATAACTAAATTTGTTGATTCACTGCAGCAAATCTATTAAATATTATCTTCATTTTATAGACAAGGAAACAGTCACAGGTTGAGTAAACTTGCCATGGTCACACAGCTGATCAACTGGTATAGGCAGGGCTTGAAACTTGATTATCTAAATTCAGAGCTCTGCTTCTTAACCTGTACTAGAAGGTTCTGTATTAGCTATAAGGTCTATCAGAGCAGGACTTGATTATACTGTTACTCACAGACTCCCTAGACTATATATAAATAGTACATGATTCCTCCTGGGAGGGAGCAGTGTTGGGGGAGAATGGATACATGACAGCTGAGTCTCTTCGCTGTTCACTTGAAAGTGTCACAACACTGTTTGTTAACCTGTTAATCGGTTATACCCCAATGCAAAATTATGTTGTTGTTTTTTTTTAAATAGTACATGACTCCCAACTGGGAAAAAATGAAACAGGGACAGAGGTGGGAGGGGAACAAATGGCAGTAACATGAACCAAGCACCCAGCTATGCGCCAGGCATTGTGCTAATTACACAATGTACATTGTTTAATTTTCAGAACAACCCCGTGATTTAGACAACATTGCCATCGTTCTTCTAGTGATCAGTATTAGGTTAATTATTTCCTCAGAATCTCACAGCCATTAAGTCCAAAACCAGGATTTAAACCTAGACGCCATTGCTTTTAACCATCTTAACTGCCTTTAACTTAAACTGTTATTTTAAACTACGTGTTGTATTTGGGGTGGGGGGAGGCACTTGCTTAAAATTCAGTAACCATTCCAGTTTTTCCAATTCAAAACACATGCTACAGCAAAATAAACAGAGACTAAACACAGAGTAGGAATAAATATCTGTGTAAGAAGATATTGGAGTACTTTGCTGAAGAAACCACCCAACAGTTAGTGACTTACCACTTGCTATCCTCCTAAGATAAGTGGCTATCCTTGTGATATTTTTGGCACTTATTTGAGGAGAGAAGAAACCAGACAAGATAATGTGGGCAGAAAAACATGTTCGTTCTCTTTGGAACCATTTTGGCCCACCTAATTTCTTAGATAAAACTAGTGCCTGTTTTCTGAAACTGTCTCTCCATTTGTCAGTGGATTCATCAAGACATCACATAAAGTTTCTGAACGGCATTCTCTGCTGCGCGTTAGAAAAAGGAAACAGCCAATCGAAAGCAGTTACAATTTACATTTCTCCTTTCTTTTAATTCTGAACATAAAACAGCGCTGAGAATGGGAGTTAAAACCTGAGCCACAGCTGTCACCTAGGGACCCACATTGATGGGGTCACACCAGGCTAAGGAGTTTGAACATCACACTGATGATAATGGTCATCTTATAAACAATGCATCCCTAGATTCATCCATCTCTGTATAATGGTTCCTCTACAGACTCCAGAGTTAGATTCTTTAGATTTGAAGTCTGGCTCTGAGACTTCTCAGTTGTTTGAACTCTCCCAAGGATAATAAAAGGATCCTTTGGGGGGGCCTTGTAAATCTTTTGGGGGGGCATTGGAAGAGGCAGGAAAAGATGAGGAAAGGGCCTTCTGAGACTGCTGCCCAGAGGAATACAATCCAACCAGAATCACAAAAGATGAACTGGCAGTCACATGAATACAATCAGGGAGGCAGGAACCTACCCAGTTTCCAAAAATCAGATGCGAGAAGGAAGTGAGAATAGAGAGACTCAAAGAGACAGAAAGACAGAAACACTTTGTTTCTTCTGGGGTAGCTGCAGACAGATGTTGAAACAAAAGTTTAAGAAATGACTATCCCCAGTAACTCAGAATGTGCTGTATTTGAAGATGAGTCATTAAGTTAAAACAAAACTATTAGGATGGACCCCAATCCAATCCGACTGGTGTCCGTATAAGAAGAGGAGATCCTGGCACACAGAGAAACACTGGGAGCTCAGAAGTACAAAGGAATGATCACAAGGTTGCAGCCATCAGCAAGCTAAGGAAAAGATCCCAGAAGAAACCTTGATCTTCGACTTTTAGCCTCAAGAACTAGAAGGAAATATATTTCTGTTGCTTAAGTCCCCCATGCTGTGGTATTTTGTTGGGGTATTTTGTTCCATCAGCTAACAGATGGAACTGGAGAAGTCAGCTTGCAAGTCATCTATTGAGAGGACAGGCCAGCTGCACCCAGGTTGTAACAACAATATATTGCAAAAATCTTAGATACAGTATTTTCAAAAACTTGGGGGTAACATTTATAAGCTCATTTTCACAAAACCACTTTAGAGGAAGAAGAATAAAGGAGGACAGTAGGGCTAGTTAGCATTAGGAACATGGCCTGGATGAAAGTGGATACGAAAAATGTATAGATTCCAGAGAGATAATGAAGGTGGAAGTAACAGGGTTTAGGGATTCATCTGACAGGTGGCAGAGAGGAAGGAGGAGGTTAGAGCTGAATATTATCATTTTCCAGGAGAATAAACAAAGGAAAGAAATTTTTTTTAATTGTCTATTTTTGTTAGTGGATAGTTGCAGATGTTGATTTAAGCATAGTTGGAGTAACAGCTATAGATGAACACACAAAACGGTCAAAAGTAAACATTAAGCAGCAAAGTAAGGAAACAATGTAAGATGTGCTTTAAGACAGTATGCAATGAAGTACAAATGTTTGCTGTAAAAAACAGAGAAAATGTGTTATGCAGGGAACTCTGCTTAGTGCTACGTGGCAGTCTGGATGGGAAGGGAGTTTGGGGGAAAATGGATAAATGTATATGTATGGCTGAGTCTGTATGCTGTCCACCTCAAACTATCACAGCATTGTCAACTGCCTATCAGTTCAGTTCAGTCGCTCAGTTGTGTCCAACTCTGCAACCCCATGAATTGTAGCACGCCAGGCCTCTCTGTCCACCACCAACTCCCGGAGTTTACCCAAACTCATGTCCATCGATTCAGTAATGCCATCCAGGCATCTCATCCTCTGTTGTCCCCTTCTCCTCCTGCCCGCAATCCCTCCCAGCATCAAAGTCTTTTCCAATGAGTCAATTCTTCGCATGAGGTGGCCAAAGTATTGGAGTTTCAACTTCAGCATCAGTCCTTCCAATGAACACCCAGGACTGGTCTCCTTTAGAATGGACTGGTTGGATCTCCTTGCAGTCCAAGGGACTCTCAAGAGTCTTCTCCAACACCACAGTTCAAAAGCATCAATTCTTTGGCACTCAGCTTTCTTCACAGTCCAACTCTCACATCCATACATGACTTCAATATAAAATACAAAGTTTAAAGTTAAAAAACTGTTGGTGTTGTGAACATAGAGAAGTGAGAATTCCTTAACTGGAGGATCAAAAAAAGATTCCTAAAGGTTGGAGTTGATTTCCCAAGGATATAGTGCTTAACCATGTGAAATTGGAGAAAGAGAAAATAAGTAAAGATAAAATGAATCAAGATATGGGGAAATTATAAAAGGGTATTCATACACAGTAATCAAAATGGAGGTTGGACAATACAATTAGGGGAAGAATATGGTTGGAAATGGTTTTGAAAGTGAATTTGAATGGAATTTTACAGAATTTTGAGGTCTGGGATGGATATGGAGATAATACATATCCTGATTATACTGGGGCTTCACAGGTTATTTTCTATGGGTTATGTATCAGTAAGGGTGAGGCTGTGAATGATGTTGTGACTTATACAATAAGTGTAAGTGATTTCTCTTGTGGGAAAGAAATCTGGTCATGAGCAGTACAGGGCTCATTTGGCACTGTATCAGAATCACAAGCCTTATGTTGCTGATCTACTCTATATGGTTTTATTTTCCAAGGTCATTTTGTGGTTCAGGAAGTCAGCTGAAATCCCAGCCATCAAATAGATGGGATGGAGGAAGGTAAAAAGTCAACTTCAAGTTCTTACACAGTACTTTGGCCAGTATACCTTCACCCAGACTTTAAGTTGTTTGATCATCAGATCTACAAGTCAGATAAAGAAGAAATGTTCTCTTAGCCATGTGGCAAGCTGCCCAGTGGATATCCAGAGGTCACTTACTGAGAGCTAAAGATGAAATGAATATTCAAGTTAGAACTTATCCATTCTTGGCCAATGGTTATTTTTGGATTAAATTCACTTAAGAGTTACTAAATAGCTATCTTCTTATTGTCCTTAAGTTTCTCTAGATACATCCTTTTCATTTATGTGTTTTTTTGGTCTCAAATTACAAGTCTTTTTTTTTTTTAAGCTAAAATTTGATCTTACCTAAGCAGTATCAAAAATGTATTAGAATATTTTAGATTTGCATGCTTTTGGTTTGGCACACACATAAACAAAGAAAAAATAGAATTTGGAATGTTTTCATCACTAAGTTATTTTTTTATGAATAATAAAATCTACAGTCTAAAATAATGACATCTTCATATGACAATGCCATAAGGAGTAGGTGGTGTTACAAAGTAGCACAAAGGTAAGCTTTTGTCATCTTAAAATTTTAGAGCTAAAATATTCTAACCAATTTATTCATAGTTCCACATCCAAAGAATTATGTCTCATAACAGAATATAATTCTGGAGACATTGTTGCTGAAATTTTATTCTAAAGCCAGTGACATAGTATAAAGTATCAACGAAAAATTTCACAGTCTAATTGAATGTTGTATAATATGCACCAACCCTTTGCCAGTTGAAGTTGGGTTTTCTAAAGCTTTGCAAACATCAAGAAGACAAAGTATAGCTTCTATTCCAAGAAGTGTACTGACAGTAAGATGAATGTGTCTTTCTGAAAGTACCAATGCACAAATGTTCTTAGTGGGGAGATAAAGTAACATAGTGATAGACTCAGTTTCTGACTGTTGACAAATTTTAAGAAATCAAAGACCCACTTGTCTAACATAGTGATTTTTTGGAAGAAAAGAACACACATTAAAATTTTATTACATGCATTTTACTTGTTTTAGTGGGATACAATTTTTTAAAAAATCTCTTTAAATGAGTGCCGAATATTTTTTTGTTGTATACACAATAAATATGAAGAGAGTAGTATGAAGAGAGTAGCCTCATGCCCGAGTTGATCAACAAGATTCTGCACTCCTTGTTGATTTGTATTCCTTATTTCTCACTAGACTTCAAACTGTTGAATTACAACAAGATCCACAGTCTTAAATGACAGATAAACTTATTACCGAAGAGACTGAGATTTGCTCTTTCTTTCCTCTATCAAAATAATAATAATATAACAATAAAACTGGCCCCTCTAACAGTACTCGGATAATTTCCAGGAAGAATTGGTTATGGGGTGTGATAGAGTAGTGGTTGCCTATGTGGAATACAGAACTATTTACATTATCCAGAAATGAATTAACCACTATTCTTAACCAAGATTAAGATTCTTAACTCTGCTTCTCCCACATGAATATCAGGACATAGGATAATCAGGCATAGAGCAGAAATTTAAGAGATCCATTTATTGGCTTAGTCTAAGATATTCAGTCCAGTCTCATATGTTTTCATTATTGTGGATTTGTATGTATACAAGATCACAATTTCACAGAATTTTATTTTTAATATCAATCTTTATTTCATGATACACCCTCATGATTATTCAATGTATGGCCTACTTTTTAAAAATGTAAATACTTAATTTTTTTTCTCTAAGAATGTAATAGGCAACAATAAATCTATCCCCCATAATGAAAGTTGGGATCTTAAAAATAACATATCTAAACACATGTCCTCTCATCCCATAAGTAGCCTAACCTTTTACCATCCCCCAAACATCATCTTAAATTTCATGTTCATCATTTTCCTTTTTACATTGTTTTATTGAATCTGTATCTATTCTAAAACAATTTAATCTATTTATATAAATTTACACAAAAACTTTCATGCTGTATTTCCTCTTTGAGAGCTTATATTTCCCTTGCATTGTTGTAATGTATATATGCTGCAGTCTGGCTGTAGTTCATTTCCTTCTACTGCTCTTTTATATGAATATACCACAATTTATCTAGTCTCCCACGAAAGCCATTTAGGTGATTTCTACATTTTTGCTATTGTGGATAATTTCACTGAGAACCTTTTGGTGTGCACCCGGCTGTACTTGCATAAGTGCAGTCATTGAGTCATAGAGGATGTTTGTTCAACAGTAGAAGAGAATATCTGATTCCTTTCCAAAATGTTTGCACAAATTTACATTTCTAGTGGCAAAGGATAAAATATCGTGTGGATATACAGCATCTCCAATATGAGGTATTTTCAGACTTTTATTTTTTGTCAATCATATGATATATGGTAAGACTTTAGTGTGGTATTTGTTCACATTTCTGTGATCAGTTATGATCCTTTTAATTTTATTTTTGGTACCAGGAGTGGGATCCAAACTAATTAGGATCCTTTTTATCTCTATATGCTTGTTAGCATACCAATTCTCTCTTCTGGAAAATGCCTACTCATGGCTCTTGCTCATTTTTTAGTGGGTTGCTAGTATTTGGAGGAGTTCTGTATATATTCTTAGATCTGGTTTTTTGTTTTGTCAGCACACACACAAATCTCATTTGTAATTGGTCTCACCTGCTTCTCTACCATTCTTTCTGTCACTCTTTTGTTATCCTGAAATGATCTTGATAAAATGATGAAAGTTTTATCAGTAATTAAAAAAACATTAAATTCACTCTGCATCTTATGAATAAGACACTCCCTAATCTGTTTTATCAGTCTTCAAAAATGCCACATCAAATATTGTGGCTTTGTATATTTTATTTTTGGGGCTTCTCAGATGGTGCTAATGATAAAGAATCCGGTTGCCAATGCAGGAGACATAAGAGACACAGGTTCGATCTCTGGGTGAGGAAGATCCCCAGAAGAGGAAAAGACACCCCACTACAGTATTCTTGCTGAGAGAATCCCATGGACAGAGGAGCCTGGCAGGCTATAGTCCATGGGTCACAGTGTCAGACACAACTGAGTGTCTGATTCAGGTAAATAAAATGTTTCTGAGAGATGATCAAAGGAAGATTCATTATATAATAAATAGAAATGTATCTGTTTTCCAGCTACCAAAGTAAACAGGGAATATGTGTAAATACTATAAATTTGTACAACTGGATTCATAGTTTGAGAATATAGCCTCGGTTACACTAATTTATAAAATAACAAATTTGCCCCCAATAAAACATATTTGGAGAGGATATGTGTTTACTTCTTTAACAACAAAAAATTGCTTCCACTACTGCTTGTTACAGCTAATTATAGCCTCTGAAATAGAGCAATTATATACAGGAATATCTGAAAATAGCATGGATGATTTTCTGCCATTTACCTTAACTATAGCATTATGTGCTCAGATGCTCAGCCGTGTCCACCTCCTTGAGACCCTATGGACTGTAGCCCATCAGGCTCCTCTGTCCATGGGTTTCTCCTGGCAAATATACTGGAGTGGGTTGCTAATTCCTCCTCCAGGGGATCTTCCTGATCCAAAGATGGAACCCACATCTCTTGTGTCTCCTACTTTAGCAGGTGGATTCTCTACCACTAGCATCACCTGAAAAGCCAACCACAGCATTATAAAGGAATATTTTGAATTTAGAAAGGTAACCTATACTGTTTAAGTTTTTTCTCCCTGATTCATAAAATCTTTAGGTGTTTTGAGAGTTAATTTGAAAAACAGTGTACTAGAATTCTACTCTCAGAACTTTCAAGTTGTTCATACATTTCAGAATCTCAGTTCATACATATTTCAGAATCCCATACCTGTTACAACATCTCTACTTCCTTCCATGCAGAAGGTCTCTTTCCCCATCTTCAAGTCAATTGTTGGTTTCATATGTACCTAGATAATCAGAAATTCCAATTTCTCATAAAATTTCTGGTTTCCTAATGAAGACAATATTAGAAACTGTATTAATTACTTTATTCAATATCTTAAAATTTTAGGAAGTCATTTATAATAGATATCACAGAAGAGTAAAATTTTTAAAGAAATATTAAGTAGGAAAGAGAATTTTTCACATAGGTTCTATGATCTTAAATGAAAATTCAAGATTAGCAAACACATTTCTCTGGCTATAACAGGGCTCATTCATCTTAAGGATTACTTCCTAATTTGTTTAAAAAAAATAGTTTCCCCATTCTTTCATTTTAACTATAATAATTTGTGATATCCATTTGCTAACATAAAAACTATTTGGTAAAATGTTAGTTCTTTATTTTGTTTGAAAATAGTATACGCCTCTATTGGAATGCGAATGCAGCATATTCATTCTCACAGTCTTTCTACCTTTCCTGATAGGATTGGTCATGTTCATCATCAAAGCTACATTTTACCTTAAACATTGCATCTATTGTTATTCATTTACTACTATAATTTACTTGCAAAGACATCTGACTCCCAGAAAAGATTGGCTCCTCTTGAACTCTCTGAAGCAAGAATAATAATACTTTTTATATTTATTTTACCAACTCTCAGGGAAATTCTTACCTCTTATTTGGTGCTTGGTGAATAATTTAAATAACTCCCTAGTTTACCAAATAACTCCCTAAGTTACCAAATAAATATTTTAGATTTGTTTTCAGCATTCTAACATATAAAGTGCTGACATTTTTAATATTAATATAAATACTTCCTCATACTTTTATTAATGTAAATAATCACAGTTCCCTACACTGTATCCAATCACATCACTTACCTATACTGATAGGAAGGATCAGAGCCACACATGATTGAAGGACCTTCATGTGCCATGATTTAGGTACATAAAGATTTATACATAGCAATTCATGAATTGATAAATCTTCTGATAGTTTCCAATATTGTTCAGACTGGGAAACTTCCCTTCAACTTTGATGCTTACAATTTCTTACTCCTGCATTGTTTATTGTACATGTGCTAGATCAAAAAATTGGCAGAGACTAAAAGTAATATCTTTAAATGTATCGCTAGAGATCTTATAGGGAGAAGGCAATGGCACCCCACTCCAGTACTCTTGCCTGGAAAATCCCATGAATGGAAGAGCCTGGTGCGCTGCAGTCCATGGGGTCACTAGGAGTCGGACACCACTGAGCGACTTCACTTTCACTTTTCAGTTTCATGCACTGGAGAAGGAAATGGCAACCCACTCCAGTGTTCTTGTCTGGAGAATCCCAGGGACGGGGAGCCTGGTGGGCTGCCGTCTATGGTTGCACATAGTCGGACACGACTGACGAGACTTAGCAGCAGCAGCAGCAGAGATCTTACAAAGAATCGGACATGACTGAGTGACTTTTATTTTCGCTTTTACTTTTCAGAGATCTTACACATTGGGTGAGGTAGGGTGATATTTTGTAGGCAGTTTTCCCAAACCTTAATAAAATTTGTATGAGATGTGTCTATTTTGCTTAAAATTGACCCAATGAAAATCAGAACAATTAATGTTTGTTCTTTCAAGTGTCTATCTATTTGTTGTCTTGCAGTCATTTATTATGAGTGAATGAGTGAGTCGAGTAAAACTGGTTCAGTCATGTCCAGCTCTTTGTTACCCCATGGTTGCATGGGTTTTCCAGGTGGCACTAGTGGTAAAGAATCTGCTTTCCAGCACAGGAGATGTAAGAGACCTGGGTTCTATCCGTGGGTTGGGAAGATCCCCTGGAAGAGGGCATGGCAACCCCCTCCAGTAATCTTGCCTGGAGAATCCTATAGAGAGAGGAGCCTGGCAGGCTACAGTCCACAGGGTCGAAAAGAGTCTACCTGAAGTGACTGAAATGACTTAGCACTCACGGACTGTTGCACGCCAGGTTCCTCTGTCCTTGGACTTGACCAGGCAAAGATACTGTAGTGAGTTGCCATTCCCTTCTCCAGGCGATCTTCCCCACCTAGGGATCGAACCCAGGTCTCCTGCATTGCAGGCAGATTCTTCACTGTCTGAACCAGAGGGAAGCCTGCATTTCGTTATAACCCACTTTTAATTGTCTTTCCATTTCTCTTTAGCTTCCCTCTACTTCCTGTATAGCAACAAGGAGAATACCAGAGACAGTTGTAAAGGGATTTAAATGTGTAAGTTCATTGAATTACATTATCAAAACACTTGTAAATGTGACTTCAGAGCTATCCTTGGAAATCTCTGAGAAATCATAGAGGACCTAAGAGAGATTAAAAAGGAATGTTAGCCAATGTTTTGCTTTGCAAAAACGCAGCAAGGGTGAATCCTGAAAAATACATTTTGGACAAGAGAGGTCCAATCATAGAAAAAAATAGCAGATAATTTATATCTAAAGATTTAGGAGACGGGGAGGGTTTCCGGGGCTACCGGCCTGACCGCCAAGAGCTGCTGTCATGGCGGCCAGAAAGAATTTTTTTTTTTTATTTAAAAAAAATAAATAAATAAATAAAGATTTATAAAAACTTTAGAAAAGTAAAGGGTGCAGTAAGAATATACATTTATTTTCTAAAAAACAGTAAGCACATACTTTTTAGATAAGAGAGAGACTGATATATCTGTAGAAAACACAATAAAGGTATATTTTGAATAAAGTAATCCAGATGACCTCTTTTGGGATAAGATAGTGAACTTTTGTTTGGATTCAAAACTGGTGGTATGATTATACTTAAAGTGTTTTTGCTAACAACCTAATATCAAACTGGTGAGAGGCTGTGGTGAATTGACTTATGTTCCTGTCTTTGCCTTTTTTAAAATAAATTTTCATAATTTCCTGGGATCAATACATATTCAGGGTACAGATGATATAAAACATCAAGGATATGGATGGCACAAACACATTGCCAGTAAAAATCAAGAATAAAATCAAGGATACAAAGGATTGGATCTCTTCATTCTTGTCAAAGTCTAACAAGAATTCCAGGCCCAGCCTGTATGCTAAGACCATCAACTGCACAAGGAGAAAGTGCTTTGGCAACTCTTTCACTGGAGGTGACATCTGTGTTTATCCTGACTGCTGATGTGATATGGTTATAACACATTTAACATAATCTTAAATTGCTTCAAAAGGAATCTGGATTCAGGTTTACAAGAAGTATTAGCCACAGAGAATATACTACAATTCAGACCACATAAGGATTGTTTTGTTAAATTATATGCTGTGTTTTTGAATAAATATTATCCATTATAATGAATGACACATTCCTTTTCTATAATATGAATGAGTTGTAGATCTGAGAAAAAAAAAAAAAGAATGTAAGTGTTCCATAGTAGAAAAGTTCTAAGAACTTAGTGTTAATCAAAATAGAAAAAGGTTTCTTTTCTAGAGGATGTCTCAAATTTTTGCTCAGGTGACATTCTTTTTTTTTAAGAGTTTATAAAATGCGGTATTTTCTCAAGTTATTTAATCATAGAATTCCACAGAACAACCTTTTAAAAACCCTGACCCCCCCCCCAAATTTACTGTATAAAGAAGTAGTAAATTTATCCTATTCCCCTTTTCAAAGGGATAAGCAGATGGCCAATTTTAGGTTTGAGATAAGAAAAATAAAAGAGAGCCTTTCAACTGTATTAAAAAAGAAAAAAAAAAAAAAAAAAACCAACCACTGAATAATCACCTGCAGGTACAAAGTAAGAAAAGTCCATAAGCAGCTGAGAAGTTGGGTAAGATGACCTTTGAACTCAATGTCAGCCCTTTTAAATTAATGAAATTTGCTCCAGGAAGCGCTACCAGCAGCTTTTCATAAAGGAGGCTGCCAGAGATCCTGTCCTCCTAGGTTTAAGGAAGCCCTCAAAACCTGTGAATTTTTCTTTCAAAATATGCTTTGAAAAAAGCTACTTATCATTACTTTTATTATGACCCTGAACTATGTTGTCAATATTTCTCTTTAGATTCTAGCAGTGTCTTCCTAAATGCTCTCATTTCCACTCTTGCCTCTTTTTTCCACACTGCTCAAACTCCACTCTATTCCTTCTGCACACAACAACGAGAGTAAAATTCGAAAACTATAAACCAGATTATGCCCTATCTGTTCAGGTTGTACTAACCTCTAGATAGCCTGGCCTTCATTCTGTTCTTGATCGTGTTATATTTTTGTTCCTTTGCTGCAGTAATTTTCCCCAGGATGTTCTCATGGCTTATTCATATCACTCATATCTATGCAGAATTGTCAACTCTACAGACAGAGCTTTCTGATTCACTAAGAAGTAAACTTGCCCCCTTCTAAGCCTCCTTACATTCCTTACTTCCTAGCCCAGGCCATACTCTTTGACTTTATCTTGCTTTATCTTTCTAATATATGTAATGGCATGTTTTCATCTGTATTCCTCAATAGAATCTAAGCTCTAAAGGGCAGGGAATTTGTTTTGTCACCACTTTATTCATTTCTCTTAGGACAGTGCCTTTGCAAGGCAGAATGCTAAATATTGTTTTTCAGCAAATGTATGAATAGATAATTCATTTTTTTTTCAAAAGTATTTGAGTTAGAAACAGGTTATTCTTAAGGTAACTATAAAATTACCACAATGATGTTGTTACAGTTAAATTAATATTGCTGTTATGAAGGTGAAATACCAAAATATGGGTTCCTCAAGTCATTTTGCAGTAGCCTATATGGCATGATCATTTTTTTAAAAATTGGTTCAAAATATAAAAGAGGCAGTTATTTACAACCCACACTGCAACAAGTTGCTAAGGTAACTACAGTATGGCTAAAGCATTTCATCATTTTAATAATTATATAGATTTTCAGAAAGCAGCACACAAGACACATTAAATAAGATGTATCATTGTGTAAATTACTTTCGTCTAGAAACCAAGCTTCCTTGCACATATTTATAAGAGGTGCTATTCAAGGACATTACCTCATAAGGATGAAAGGCTAAAGATGCCTAAATATTAATAAACATGCCATTCAGAGCACAAAGTTATTTTCTAAACCTTGTCTTCACAGTTTTATAAATTGAACTATGTAAAAATTAATGATTTGATTGAAAATGTTGCCTAATAACACTAAGTCAAAACTAAAAGTCTTCAAAATGACATTGGAGAGGATTGTTTAGATTTTCTTACTTAAAAAAAAGAGAGAGGTTTGCTTGCATTGTTACCTAATGTAGTAGGAACTCTTATTAACAACACTTTACAAAGAAGGAAACTAAGGCAAAGAGAAGTTAAAGTGGTGATGAGGGGAGAGGGGGTCTTACTCGAGGATCTGTGCTCTTAATTGCTATGTTATCCTATTTGTAAGTACTTTCTTTATTGAGAGGCATACAAACTGCATTTTCCTTAAAATGTTAGTTGCTAGAGATATCAGATATCAACAGATACCAGAATGCTGCTGGATATACAGGACTTTCCTCATAGTCAGTAAGGAATTTGCCTGCAATGGAGGAGGCCTGGGTTTGATTCCTGAGTCAGGATGATCCCCTGAAGGAGGAAATGGCAACCCACTCCACTATTCTCACCTGGAGAATACCATGGACAGAGGAGCCTTGCAGGCTACAGCCCACGGGGTTGCAAGAGTTGGACACCACTGACTCTTGGTGTGGTCAACTCTTGGTGGTCAACAAAACCACCACCACCAACACTCAATACAATGAAATAAGTCTGAGTATGAATAAAAGGGGAAGAGGAGAGATCACAGAAACTTGAATGGTATGGCAAAGGGAACATCAAGATGTTAGAATCCACTGGAAAGGTAGCTGGTCCACTGAGTCAAGGTCCAGGCACTGGTGATGACCAGGCTCAGTCCAATGGAGATACAGAAAGCACATGTCTCTAACAGTCTTGCACAATCAAATGCCAATGAAAAGACAGTAGTGTTACATGCATGCTCATTCTGGTCAAGAAATCTGGAGTCCCAAATTTGAATTCCTCAGTTTCCAAGGAGACCAGGGACAATCACCTGAAAAGCTCAAACTAAAGACCTAGATTATCCATCTTCTTTTTACTATTTCCTTTCCAAGAAATGATTAAAACAGCACCAACAGAAGCAGCATTTATCTTATAAATGGTAATTAAATGCAGGATTTGGACAAATGTGGTATTTAGATATCTATTTACAGGGACAAAATTTCCCAGAGATTATAGGTATTCTTCCCCTTGTCAGCTCATTTGGATTGATATTTATTTACTCCATCATAAATCATTGCTGAGATGGAAATACCAGACCACCTTACCTGCCTCCTGAGAAATCTGTATGCAGGTCAAGAAGCAATAGTTAGAACTGGACATGGAACAACAGACTGGTTCCAAATTAGGAAAGGAGTACGTCAAGGCTGTATATTGTCACCCTGCTTATTTAACTTGTATGCAGAGTACATCATGAGAAACGCTGGGCTGGATGAAGCACAAGTTGGAATCAAGACTGCTGGGAGAAATATCAATAACTTCAGATACACAGATGACATCACTGTTATGGCAGAAAGGGAAGAACTGAAGAGCCTCTTGATGAAAGTGAAAGAGGAGTGAAAAAGTTGGTTTAAAACTCAATGTTCAAAAAACTAAGTTCTTAGCCTCTGGTCCCATCACTTCATGGCAAATAGATGAGGAAACAATGGAAACAGTGACAGACTTTATTTTCTTGGGCTTCAAAATCACTGCAGATGGTGATTGTAGCCATGAAATTAAAAGATGCTTTTTCCTTGGAAGAAAAGCTATGACCCACCTAGACAACATATTAAAAAGCAGAGACATTACTTTACCAACAGAGGTCTGTCTAGTCAAATTATGGTTTTTCCAGTGGTCATGTGTGGATGTGAGAATCGAACTATAAAGAAAGCTGAATGCTGAAGAATTGATGCTTTTGAACTGTGGTGTTGGAGAAGACTCTTTAGAGTCCCTTGGACTGCAAGGAGATCCAACCAGTCCATCCTAAAGGAAATCAATCCTGAATATTCATTGGAAGGATTGATGCTGAAGCTGAAACTCCAATACTTTAGCCATTTGATGCAAAGAACTGACTCATTTGAAAAGACCCTGATGCTGGGCAAGATTGAAGGCAGGAGGAGAAGGGGACAATAGAGGTTGAGATGGTTGGATGACATTGCTGACTCGGTGAACATGAGTTTGAGTGAGCTCCGGAAGTTGATGATGGACAGGGAGGCCTGGCGTGCTGCAGTCCATGGGGTCACAAAGAGTTGGACACAGCTGAGTGACTAAACTGAAATCATTTCTTGTCTAAAAATCTAAAAGGAGAGTAACTACAGGACTTCTTGTTTTAGTGAAACATTCTCAAACTCAGAAGAAATCTCTCTAAATGCCTATCATTTGAAATATCTTGAAAAGCTCATGCTGCAACTTAACCTTTCATGAGTATTCTGAGATGCTTGTCCTGAAATTGGCCCAGACAGGCCCACACTGAACAGCTACAAAAAAGCATCTGTGTAAGTGTCTCATTTCACCAATATCTAATATTTTAAGCTAATCATCCTTATAATAATCCTTTTTCTAGAAAACACTTAATTTTTTTTTTTTTTGGATTTTCACAATTCTCAATTCTTCAATTGACATTTTTACTCAGGAGAAAACAGACACAGGGCCTAGCTTCTACATAGAAAGGCCAAGACAGAATTGACATTTTCAGATGGGCAAGCTCTCTAGAATTTCACTGTGGTGCTCTATGCTTACTTGAGCAGCTTTCCTTTTTAATATATATATGTATATATATATATATAATTTTTTTTTTTTTGGCTGTTCAGGGTCTTCAATGCTGTGTGGGCTTTTCTCTAGTTACAGCGAGCAGGGGCTACTCTCTAGCTGCAGTGTGCTGGCTTCTCATTGCGGTGGTTTCGCTCATTACACAGCACGGGCTCTAGGGCGAGCACGGGTGGGCTTTGTAGTTGTGGAACGTGAGTCCAGCAATTGCAATTCCTGGGCTCAACTATAGGCTCTGTAGTTGTGGTGCTCTGGCGTAATTTTTCTGCAGTACATGAGATCCTCCCAAACCAGAGATCAAACCCATGTCTTCCGCATTGGCAGGTGGATTCTTTACCACTGAGCCACCAGGGAAGCCTGAGCAGTCTTTTCTTAGCTAGAGAAGTTATCTGATTTAAGTGACAACTGCATAATCTATTTATCAGCACTTCTTAGATCAGCTACATCATGAATATGACAGTCCTGTCATATTCGGTAATGAAGAAGGGGCCCTGGGTTAGGAAAGAATGAAGTCCCATTTTAGTAACTAACTTTTGTGGCTCTCAGCCACTCATGGCCTTAATATCTTCAACCATAAAATATGAAGGTAGGCCCAAGGAGTCTCCAAAGTGAATAATGATCTAGTTTTAAATTACAGTGTAAAGATTATAATTTAATGTCTTTCAATGTCAGGTATGGTAAAATTTTTCTGAAAGCTGGAGGATCTAAAGACACATTCTCTCATATTCTGAGAGTTTCCAGGGTCTTAATAACTGGTTTAAATTGCTTTGCATAATGATATAATAGTAAGAATAGTTCTCTATTACAGAAACTAAAGATTCATGACATTTTTGTTGTGAGAAATTGTTACGCTTTCTTAAACTGTGATAACCTAATTTGAGTCATCTTTTTTTCTTTTGCTTAGATATGAGTATTTTCTTCTTTGATTTGAATTAAAAACGGAGACAGTATAAATTAGAATATTGACATTTTTCATTGATGCCCAAAGAATGCAAATCTTCAGTGACATGAGTTAGTCTATAAAATATTATAAGAGTTGAGCATAATGAGAAGTATAAGAGGCATGTATCCTTTATATAGCTTATGGCAGATCATAGAGGGTCTTTGTGAGTTAACAGAACTATAAAAATGTGAAATATTTCACACATTTAAAAATTAAAATTAAACTAAAAGTCCTAACTAACATGTCCAAGTAATGCCTGCATAATGTCATTCCATACGTACACACATATACATACACACATAAATACACACATTTCAGCTATACTCTGCCTCCCTTGACAATACCAATACTTCATATGAAATTTTAGGAAGAATAACTTTTACACCCATGAGGACTTTTGGAGAAGGCTTCCATATTTCAGTTGTTTTACTCTGGCACAATATTGTTAAACTAGGATGATAGTGCCAGCTATTAGTCAGATTTTTGACTGATCTTTTTGTATACCCAAAATAACATCATTTAATTCCATGTAGTATCTGTAATCAACAACAGCGGTATAGTGGAAATAACACTGGACATAGAGAAGAAATCCTGAACTAATGTTGAGTATACATTTTATGTGTCTCTCTATATATTATATATAAAATTGGAACTGCAAAATCTTACTCACAAGGCTCTTCTGAGTATTAAACAGGAAGAGTTTGTGTTAATTTTTGTAGAGGACAAGGATATCTGCAAATAATGAGTACTATTCTTAATAGGGATATAATAGTCATAAATAAGATTATAAACCTCTTTAAAAGTTCCTCTTCAAATGATTTTTATAAAAGCAAAATTCAAATGCTTCACTCCCTTCACTCATTCCTCAGTTTATATAATTCAGCTCATACAAATGGAAAAACTGGTAAGTTACATATGTTAGATTTGGTTTCATGATAAAGTTTCCACTTAATGCAATCTCTCTTCCTGAATACTAACAACTAAATAAAGAAGACTTTGTTTTATTCATTTGTTCATTGAACAAGGTAATTCAGTCAAGGCTTCTGCTATGAATTGAATCACAACTTCCTCAAAATTTATGCAAAACCCTAACCTCCAATGTTACTCTTTTGTGGAAAAAGGGACTCTGAAGAAGTGATAAAGGTGAAATGAAGTCAAAAAGGTGAGGCCTTAAACCAATAAGACTGCTGCCCTTATGGGAAGAGAAAGAAATGTAAGGAAGAGCTCATGCTGTCTTTTTGCTAAGTGAGGGCACATTGAGGACTCAGCAAGCAAGCTGCATGCAGGCTGGAGAGAGAGCTCTCAGCAGACACCAAATCATCCAGAACTTTGATCTTGGACTTTCCAGCCTCCAGAACTGTGAGCAAGTAAATTTTTGTTAAGCCACGCAGGTTATGGTATTTCTTTATGGTAGCCTGGGCTGACTAAATATGTTTTCCTTTAAATGTTTCCTTTGAAGCATTATGAAGCAACATCTTATGCCCTTTCTGCAAACTCCCTGAAAACAGAGATTATGAATTTTTACCATTTTATCCCCAAATCAGTGCTTAGTATGTGATCAATATTTAATACATGACTTTTAAATAAGATTGTTTTAACAATTTATAGATATATTGAAATATTTTACATTTTTTTCTTTGAAAATATTCAGAATCAAAATCCTTAAAATCATTATATGATTTATCATCTACATAAAACTATTTTAGATATAGCTAAACTATATTTTTAAACTATAAACTAAGATGGACTGGAATGGGTGAATTTAACTCAGATGACCATTATATCTACTACTGTGGACAGGAATCCCTTAGAAGAAATGGAATAGCCATCATAGCCAACAAAAGAGTCCAAAATGCAGTACTTGGATGCAATCTCAAAAATGACAGAATGATCTCTGTTCATTTCCAAGGAAAACAAATCATTCAATATCATGGTAATTAAAGTCTATGCTCCGACCAATAATGCCGAAGAAGCTGAAGTTGAACAGTTCTATGAAGACCTACAAGACCTTCTAGAATTCACACCCAAAAAAGATGTCCTTTTCATTATAGGGGACTGGAATGCAAAAGTAGGAAGTCAAGAAACATCTGGAGTAACAGGCAAATTTGGCCTTGGAATACAGAATGAAGCAGGGCAAACGCTAATAGAGTTCTGCCAAGAGAACGCACTGGTCATAGCAAACACCCTCTTCCAACAACACAAGAGAAGACTCTACACATGGACATCACCAAATGGTCAACACTGAAATCAGATTGATTATATTATTTGCAGCCAAAGATGGAGAAGCTCTATACAGTCAGCAAAAACAAGATTGGGAGCTGACTGTGGTTTGTATCATGAACTCCTTATTGCCAAATTCAGACTGAAATTGAAGAAAGTGGAGAAAACCACTAGACCATTCAGGTATGACCTAAGTCAAATGACTATACAGTGGAAGTGAGAAATAGATTAAAGGGACTAGATCTGATAGAGTGCCTGATGAACTATGGACAGAGGTTTGTGACATTGTATGGGAGACAGGAACCAAGACCATCCCCAAGAAAAACAAATGCAAAAAAGCAAAATGGCTGTCTGAGGAGGCCTTACAAATAGCTGTGAAAAGAAGAGAAGTGAAAAGCAAAGGAGAAAAGTCAAGACATACCCATGTGAATGCAGAGTTCCAAAGAATAGCAAGGAGAGATAAGAAAGACTTCCTCAGCAATCAATGCAAAGAAATAGAGGAAAACAACAGAATGGGAAAGATTAGAGATCTCTTCAAGAAAATTAGAGATACCAAGGGAACATTTCATGCAAAGATGGGCTCGATAAAGGACAGAAATGGTAGGGACCTAACAGAAGAAGAAGATATTAGGAAGAGGTGGCAAGAATACACAGAACTGTACAAAAAAAATCTTCATGATCCAGATAATCATGATGGTGTGATCACTCACCTAGAGCCAGACATCCTGGAATGTGAAGTCAAGTGGGTCTTAGAAAGCATCACTATGAACAAAGCTGGTTGACGTGATGGAATTCCAGTTGAGCTATTCCAAATACTGAAAGATGATGCTGTGAAAGTCATGCACTCAATCAATATGCCAGCAAAACTGGAAAACTCAGCAGTGGCCACAGGACTGGAAAAGGTCAGTTTTCATTCCAATCCCAAAGAAAGGCAATGCCAAAGAATGCTCAAACTACCGCACAATTGTACTCATCTCACATGCTAGTAAAGTAATGCTCAAAATTCTCCAACCCAGGCTTCAGCAGTATGTGAACCGTGAACTTCCAGATGTTCAAGCTGGTTTTAGAAAAGGCAGAAGAACCAGAGATCCAATTACCAACATCCGCTGGATCATGGAAAAAGCAAGAGAGTTCCAGAAAAACATCTACTTCTGCTTTACTGACTACGCCAAAGCCTTTGACTGTGTGGATCACAATAAACTGTGGACAATTTTGAAAGAGATGGGAATACCAGACCACCTGACTTGCCTCTTGAGAAACCTATCTGCAGGTCAGGAAGCAACAGTTAGAACTAGACATGGAACAACAGACTGGTTCCAAATAGGAAAAGGAGTACGTCAAGACAGTATACTGTCACCCTCCTTATTTAACTTCTATGCAGAGTACATCATGAGAAACACTGGGCTGGAGAAAGCACAAGCTGGAATCAAGATTGCTGAGAGAAATGTTAATAACCTCAGATATGCAGATTACACCACCCTTATGGCCGAAAGTGAAGAACTAAAGAGTCTCTTGATGAAAGTGAAAGAGGAGAGTGAAAAAGTTGGCTTAACGCTCAACACTCAGAAAACTAAGATCATGGCATCTGTTCCCATCACTTCATGGCAGATAGATGGGGAAACAGTGGCTAACTTTATTTTTCAGGGCTCCAAAATCACTGCAGATGGTGATTGCAGCCATGAAATTAAAAGATGATTGGTCTTTGGAAGGAAAGTTATGACCAACCTAGATAGCATATTAAAAAATAGAGACATTACCTTGCCGACAAAGGTCTGTCTAGTCAAGGCTATGGTTTTTCCAGTGGTCATGTATGAATGTGAGAGTTGGACTCTAAAGAAAGCTGAGCACCAAAGAATTGATGCTTTTGAACTGTGGTGTTGGAGAAGACTCTTGAGAGTCCCTTGGACTGCAAGGAGATCCAACCAGTCCATCCTAAAGAGATCAGTCCTGGGTGTTCATTGGAAGGACTGATGTTTCAGCTGAAACTCCAATACTTTGGCCACCTGATGGGAAAAGCTGACTCATTTGAAAAGACCCTGATGCTGCGAAAGATTGAGGGCAGGAGGAGAAGGGGACGACAGAGGATGAGATGGTTGGATGGCATCACCGACTCGATGGACATGGGTTTGGGTAGACTCCGGGAGTTGGTGATGGACAGGAAGGCCTGGCGTGCTGCGGTTCATGTGATCGCAAAGAGTCAGACATGACTGAGCAACTGAACTGAACTGAAACTATATTTAACGGTAATCGCCAAAGAAATAAATAGTGCAAAGAGGTGGGAGGGAATAATATATGTTAATGATATTTCTTTCATCCATTTTAACTTAACTTTTTTTATTTTATTTTATTTTTATTTTTAAACTTTACAAATTGTATTAGTTTTGCCAAATATCAAAATGAATCCGCCACAGGTATACATGTGTTCCCCATCCTGAACCCTCCTTCCTCCTCCCTCCCCATACCATCCCTCTGGGTCGTCCCAGTGCACTAGCCCCAAGCCTCCAGTATCGTGCATCTTAACTTTAGAATTAAATAAACATTTTATTCTTTAGAATTACACATAAATAGAAGAATTAAATATATTTTTCTATTTATAAAGCAATAGTCTTTTCAAAAGGGTGACACATATATCTTGCAAATATTCAAACGTCTCCTGAAATAACAAAGTTATGAGTTATGTTATAAAGTCATCAGATTCACAATTAGTTATTTTTAGCATTACATATGGCTTGAAAATTAGCATTTTAAATAGCCGTTCAAAGTTTTGGACAATTAAAAGAGAGGAAATGTTTTCTTCAAACAAATTCATCATGTTCCATTTTATTAACTATGTATCTAAGAGATAAATACCATTAAGTAGTATTGATATTCTATTTGGGCTTCCCTGGTGGCTCAGTGGTAAGAATCTACCTGCCAATTCAGGAGATGCAGGTTCATTCCCAGGGTTGGGAAGAACCCCTGGAGAAGGAAACAGAAATTCTCTCAATTCTTGCCTGTGAAATCCCAGGGACAGAGGAGCTTCAGATCAGATCAGATCAGTCGCTCATTCGTGTCTGACTCTTTGCAACCCCATGAATAGCTTAGAGGGCTACAATCCATGGGATTGCAAAGAGTAGGACATGACTTAGCCCTGAACAACAACAGCAACTCTATCATACTCAATATAGACACTCCTGAAGTTTCTGTATGTGAATTGCAACTCATTATGTAGAGAACCATCATCATAATTGGATTTTTTGAAAGAAAAACAATGTGTCCAACCAATAGGAAAAAAATGAAATTCAAATGTTTTTCACTTGCTTCATTTATTCCTCTACTCCAATAAGTTGGATGGCTATGAAGAGAGAGAAAGATAGGAATCCTGGTATTATTTCAAAGTCCCAAACTAAGTCTACATGGCTCTGGTTTCTATGAAGGCATTATAAATAGATGGAGCTTCCCTCTCTTGTGCACTCCATCAGACTCTTTTCTTTAATGGAAACAGTTGTTCACTAATCTTTATAGAATCCCAACTAAAAAGTAATGTGTTTTCAAGTTTGTAGTGAGAATCCCGTTTACTTGCACACTCTAGGTGGAGTGTTTGAAAAGCCTTTCACGAACTCATGAGATTTTCTAGTCCACTTGTAGATACATCCTTTGGGAAAGAGAGGTAATGAAGCGTCTTCATCCTGTGTACTTAGGTAGTAATATATACAAAAGAAAATTAAACAAAAGTAAAATAGTTTCTACATTTAAGAAATATTTTTGTCACATTCAGTGAAGTTCAGAGTACATGGGTTTGGAGCCATGGGATAATAATGTCTCAACACCACCTGCCCAGGCCAGAGATCTTATTTATTTTCCTGCACTTGTGCTTATGAATAGTCATGATGAACATCAAATGTATTTCCATTAAACCAATAACTTGAAACATCAACATACTTCCCAAATCAAGTAGAACAAAGTTACCACTTTAAGTTGCTCCTTCATATTTTTCGTAGTCTATTCTTGTTTCTTTTGAAGTGAGGTTCATAAAGGAGCACCTCATAATCTGTTAGGAAGTTATGTAAAAATTAGATTAAAATTTAATTCAATTAAACAGAGCATGGTCCCTTCAAGCCAGCCTCTGAAAAACAGAATGAGTTAAGAAGGCATGGTTTGAACTTGTAATTAACACCTAAGACGTCTGAGATTGTGAGGAACAAAAGGCACCGTTGTGTTCATGCACATTGTTGGAAGACACTGAGGTTTACACCAAATTTCCCAAACTATAAAAACACTTACTTGTTAGTATAATATCTTATTAAAGACTTACTTTTATCTTAGAACTGATTTACGACACTTCAACATCACTCCCCTACTCCCAAATTATAGAGGTTTTAATCTGTATTCGGGCATATTCAACAATGATAGGATATCATATTCAACAAATAAATGGAGTATGTGATCACGAATTACTTTAAAGCAATAAGGGTAGGAATCCTGCTTGTGGTGAGGACATAAGAACTGCTAAATGTCACAAGTAGTGAAATCATTCTTATGTTTTGTAGCAGGCTGTTCAGACGGGTTAGGCTATTTGTTGCCTGATTAGAGACTTCACATGTCACAGAATGCCTGCATCTTCCAATTCTGGCTAGGACTTAAAGATGGTGGAAACAAAATTGTATGTAATCAAGTCTGAAATACATAATTACATCTCTCCTGAGGCCCCTTTTGTCTGGTAGCAACCATACCTTGCTGATTTGAAGTGATTTTCTTGAAATGGAATGAGAGACTGCTTTTTCCCACGGGGAAAGGGATTTGCAACTTTCGAAAGTTCTGCAACCAAATATATACGAATGAATTTGGACCTTAGCTGATGCCCTGTTATTGGTACCCAAATGATTGTCCTGAGGAAAGCTTATAGAAAGTTGCAAAAAAAAAAAAAAAAAAGTGCAGTAAACAACAGCAACAAAGTCATAAAACACACCGATATATGGGGATCTGGGGGCTTCCCCATCGACTCAGTGGGAGAGAATCTACCTACAATGCAGGAGATGTGGAGACGTGGGTTCAGTCCCTGGGTGGGAAACAACCCCTAGAGGAAGAAATAGCAATCTGCTCCAGTACTCTTGCCTAGAAAAATCCCATGGACAGAGGAGACGGGTGGGTTACAGTCCATAGAGTTGAAAAAATATTGGACAGGACTGAGTGACTAAACAACAACAACAAAAATGGAGATTTTGCCCTTCTTTTTAGAATTTAAATAATTTTTCCATCCTCTGTATGAAACCAGCACATGTTTCTGCTGCCTGTGCCTCTCCTTAAGGTAGCACAGTAATTTGTAAGAATCATTGCTGTGTGAAGAGTCAGAGATTTGCTATTTTAGCCACTGCACTCTTGGAGTGGATACACAGCCCTGAGGTAATCATATATAAAAGAAAAAGGAAAAAGTGAGCTGGCTGTGGGGGTTTGGAAATTCACCTTCCATTCTCTAAAAAAATATGATATTCATAACCAAGAGGATGATGGAAAATAGTTCTGATACACACACACACACACACATGTATATATCTGCCAGGATATCAGAACTATTTTCAGAAACATGTGTATATACATACATATATATATATAAATATATGTATTTTATAAATATATATTTAGCACAATAAATTTTACCTTCTCATTATTTCATATCTAGAAATTTTTTAATGTAGAGCATCAGCATAAGGCAGGATTTTACAGAGATAAAGTTATAATATCCAAATTGTGCTACAAACTAATAAAGTTTATTTAGTGATTCCCCACCCGAGTCTCAGGGCAACTTAGAGAAATCATGAGTAGTCCTTACATGAGCAATGAAGGACTCCTGTGAAAACTCAGCTTGAGATTAAAAGGAAAGAGTCAAATAAGCATGACCCTGGAAGGAAGGTTGACTTGCAAGAGGGAAGAAGGATTTGCAGGAGCCTGTGATGATTTTCCATGTTCCTATACTGACTGATTTCCGGGTTTGAGGAAAGGGGAGGCTGACATTCATTTCTGCAAGAACAGTTTCAGTAAACTCTGTGCAATGTGGAATCACCTATAAGAGCACTTTGTGATTCTTCTAACAGGGTTAACATAAACGGGAGAGAGGCTTTCACTCCTATCTCTCCATCCCATACTTTTCTTTAAGCTTCATGTCCCTTTGTGCTGTGGATGCTTCAGTGCACTGGGGCCGATGCTCACTGAGAAAGTCACAGAAACTATTAAGCTAGAGAAACCTTGGTTATTATTGTTAAACTGACTTCATGTGTAGCCCTCAATAAATTTAGGTGACACAGTTTTTATTCCAGGTCGTGATCCAGCTTTTCATCATGTACATACACATATGCAACAGGACATTTTAAGTCCTGCAGATCTAATTCAGGTTGGAATACTATTTTAGGTCAGGTTCCTTGGAAGCAGCCTGAGAGAGGGACTCTTATGCTCACGGATCCTTGTGTTTGCAGGAGGAAACAAAAAGAGAAGCAGGTAAGAATAAGGGAAAGGCATGAGCCTAGCCCAGTGGTTTTCAAAATGAGATCAGCAGCATCAGCATCGGGTGAGAACCTGTTAAAATGCAGGTTTTCAGGTCCAAATCCACTGAATCAGAAACTTTGTGTGTGGGGTCCAATAATCGGTATTTTAACAAGCCCTCTGGGTGATTCTGGTACACACCAAGACTTGTGAATGACAAGTCCGGCTGAAGTTTAGCCTCATCCTGATCTTGCTGAAAACACTGGAAGATGACTGGTGATGCAGCCGTTTCCCTCTTTGAGGTGATAGGGGCAGTGTTTACCCTCTCTCAGAGTTAGTTACTGGTTGCAGACCTCCTCTGGGGAGAAGGCATAGCTTCTCAGGCATTTCTGAGCAAGGTAGTTATCATGGACCACTCTCAAAGGGCTGCATGTATCTGTGGACTCTTGGCAGCTGACATTCTTAGTACCTGGAGGTGGAGGCATCTAACTGAGACTCTAAGGACATCTAGTCTAGCCAGGTATGTGCTAAGTCACTTCAGTTGTATCTGACTCTTTGCAGCCCCATAGACTGTAGCCCACGAGGCTCCTCTGTCCATGGGATTCTCCAGGCAAGAATACCAGAGTGGGCTGCTTGCCCTCCTCCAGGGGATCTTCTGGACCCAGAGATCGAACTCGTGTCTCTTACATGTATGCTGTGTTTATATTTCCCCTTATTTTTATTTATCTATTTTATTATTAGGGCTTCCCTGGTTACTCAGACGGTAAAGCGTCTGCCTGCAAAGCGGGAGACCCTGGTTCGATCCCTGGGTTGGAAAGATCCCCTGGAGAAGGAAATGGCAACCCATTTCAGTATTCTTGCCTGGAGAATCCCATGGACAGAAGACCCTGGTAGGCTACAGTTCATGGGGTCGCAAAATTGTCGGACACGACTGAGTGACTTCACTTTCTTTCTTTATTATTGATTCTGATTGCATTATGATGATGAGTTAGTTTCTACTGTACAACAAAGTGAATCAGCTGTAACTATTCACATGTCCCTCCCTTTTGAGCCTCCCTCCCATCACCCCTTTCCCACCCCTTTAGGTCATCACAGAGTATGGAGCTGAGCTTCCTGCTCACACTGGCTATCTATTTTACACGTGGTAGTGTATATATGTCAACACTATACTCCCAATTCATCTCACTCTCCCCTTCCCTGCCTGGGTCCATATCACAGTGTTTGGAAAATAGTATATACTCTTAAAAACAAAAAACTTGTTGAATTGATTTCTTTGATTTTATCAGGAGTTTTTTTTTTTTTTTCCACTTCTCTGCTTAAAACCAAAATAACCACACTGAAGTAACATAAATATAAATCAACTTCAAGCAGCACAAATAGTAAAAGTCTAAAGGATACTACCTGCTATTCTCTAAGCACACACAAAAGCAATGGTTTACGCTTATGTGAGTCTTTGGGCCTCTTATCTCTGACACCATCCTTATATTTTAACACTGCGCAATTTTCTTTCTTTCTCAGTTTCCCCGGGCTGCTGTATTGTACCATGCTTAGGAAATTGATGTGCTACACATAAAAAGTTAAGCTAGTAGTTTGCAATCAACATTGATTTGGTTCAGATATACGTAAATGTAAGCACACTGAAAATTAATATCTAAATTATCCAAAGAATGAGAGTGTGTGTCTAACACTAAACCGTGCTGAAAATTTGCTCAGCAGAGGCGCTGGCAACGGGTTCAAGCACCAAGAGATCTACAAGCAAGCTGAAGCTTTGAGTTATCTCAGGCCTCATCAGGCAGAGTTGATATATGGCTTTTCATGTTTAAGAGGAGGATGCTGGAGGGTAGTGCTGGTTACAGACAATTGAAATGCAATGACTGTCACAAATCATCAAAGGCCAGCGGTGTCACTTTGTTAGTGCTGAGATCGAAGAGGCCAAGTCTTGCTAGGCTGCTCTGAGACACGACTATTTATACAGGAACCACTTCTTTTTATCTTGAGGTCCTTCCATCTCTTTAAGAAAAAAGAAAAATCTTTTTTTAAAAAATACAAACTCAAGTCTGTGGTGTTTTCATACAGTTGATTCCTCACTTCTTTATTGCAAAGAGCAAACAAAACTAAGACTTTATTCTGACATAGCATAAGAGAGTTATCTTCTCTTCAGTGAAAATTGCATCACTTCAAAAGCAGGCTGGGGAATCATCCAGCTAGCAAACAAAGTGGGATGTTCAAGGAAGGAACACATTATAAAATATGTTCTGTTGCTACATCCGCGCTACTACTTCCTATGTGGATTGGAGCCAGTTTGGAGGCAAGAACTATCTACAGGACTTTGGTAAATTCTCACACAATGCCATATGTTAATAAGTCCAGTGCTAAATTAATATCTCAGTTGCTTAATATACTAATTAATCCAATTAATTTGAACTTCATTGCTAATTTCTTGATTATTTTCCCCATTAGTATGTGAATATTTCAAATATGACTTTAATCATATTATTTATTATATTTTACATCATGACTACAATCCCACCCAATGCTAATTCTAGCATTCAGCTTGTGCCCAGTTCCCTTGTAATGAATTTTGTGTTTTGAAGTTTTAACAACTTAACTTTTAGGACCCTTGAAGATCATCAGATTACTTCATATCCTGTGAAAATGAACTTTATTTAAATATCCTAGAAGTCTCTTCTTCTTTCAAGCTAATACCTGTGCTCTGTAACTAATGAAGAAGATAAAATTATTATCTTTTTACAATGGAAGGACCAGGCAGCATTTCTCCACAAGTATATTTTAGTTTATATTCCTTTTGTATTTCAGTAAGTAAATACTAGAATCTCAAAGTCCTAACCATCCAAACCAATTCAAATGCTTCAAAAAGGCAGAGCGCCTATATGAATTTGGATTTAAAACAAAGACAGACAACTTCAGTGAAGATAGGGTGGCTTAATGGCTTAGACTCTTTACTGCCTATATCATCCTCTAAGCTTTGCAAGTGGCTCACTGGTAAAGAATCCACCCGGCGATGCAGGAGATGCAAGAGACATGGGTTTGATCCCTGGGTAGGGAAGATCCCCTGGAGTAGAAAATGGCAACTCACTCCAGTATTCTTGCCTGGAGAGTTCCATGGACAGAGGAGCCTGGTGGGCTACCATCCATGGGACAGCAAAGAGCTGGACAGAAAAGAGCGACTGAGCACACACGCAGGTCATCCTCTAAGAGCAGTTCACAAGAGGAGAGAACAATGGGAATAGAAGGGGGAAAAGGAAGGAAGGCAACATTCAGCTCCTAACTGGATCCTTTCTTGAAGTTTCTCTGAGTCATGGGCCAGGCTCAACTGCTGTTCTATGGCAAAAGTTCCAGATTTTTTGCAGATCACCTGTGTTGTTGAGTTTGGAACTGGTGAGAGACAGACATGAACTTGTAACTCTCTGTGGGTTTTATTCTCTCCTTTATACCTTCTGTCCAGGTTTGTTTGCTGAGCGTTAGCCCCATAGACATGACTTCAGGTCCAAAGCCAGACACACAGAGAATAGCATTTTCCCCCAATTCTCATAACTGTCAAGTTTAACCTCTATAATAAATCACTTATCACATACCATTCTACTGGTCGCGCTCCCCTGATCAAATCTTAACTGGCACAGATTGCTAGGCAAAGTGGTTCCAGGGGAAAGAAAATTTATGGCTGGGCTCTGTGAATTTATTCTGGGTTATCTGAAACTGGTTTTTTGATCTGATTAGATTTAAAGGGGTTGGTTTTATCAAGTTACAGTGGCTCAGATGGTAAAGCGCCTGTCTGCAATGCAGGAGACCTGGGTTCGATCCCTGGGTTGGGAAGATACCCTGGAGAAGGAAATGGCAGCCCACTCCAGTATTCTTGCCTGGAAAATCCCATGGACCGTGGAGCCTGGTAGGCTACCGTCCATGGGGTCGCAAAGAGTTGGACGCGACCGAGCGACTTCACTTGCACTTTCACTTGTGGCATGCTGTGACAAAAGGTAATTATTTAAATTATAAGCTGTAAGTACCATTAATTAAGGCCCTATAGAATAAAAGTCTTTGGGTGACCAAGTCTTTGCTGCCATGGACCATTTTAGAAAAGAAAGAAATAAAAAGTGATGGAAGTGGTTGGTTACTTCTATATGTACTGAATCATGTGGAGAAAAAAATAAAGATCAGCTCAGGGTTTTCACTTCCTAGCACAAGATCCAGGTAAATGAGCAGAAATATCCTATGTCTGCTCTTAAAGCAACAATAGCAGGAATAAACTCTTATTTCTGACAGCTTCAAGGCTAAAATTTGAAATGATAATGAGAACCAAATTCAAAGTTTATGGTTGCTCCTTCACTTCTACCTTTGAAACCCATGTAAAATTTTTCTTTTGGCCAACACTAACCAAAGATCATAAATAGAAGGGGATTTTAATAAAAGTTTTGGGTTACTTAGGCTGACTCAGCATTAAACAACCAGAGTCCAACCTTGTCAAACTGACATCTTCACAAACATCTTTTATCCAGATTTAACTTCCAAATAGAGACATCAATAAAATGTTACTTCTGCTTAGCTTGATGAAACCATCCTCACACAGCTAAAAATACAACCCCTAAAATGAGAAATTAAATTCCTTACAGTTTATTAACAAACTCTGAAGGGGAAATTGATGTGAGTTTCAAAGGCAGACTAAAGGTTAGTGCAGGACACCAGACACCACCGTCACTTGTGCTAATTGTCACTGAGCTCCTGACTCACCTTTTCCAGTAGGGGAGATGCCAACTCTACAGATTCCTTTGTGTGAGCATGCTCAGTCGTGTCTGACTCTTTGTGTAGACTGTAGCCTGCCAGGCTATCCTATCCATGGAATTTTCCAGGCAAGCATACTAACGTGGTTGCCACTTCTTACTCTAGGGGATCTTCCTGACCCAGAGATTGAACTCATATCTCTTGCATCTGCTGCATTGGCAGGCAGATTCTTTACCAGCTGTGCCACCTGGGAAGCCCCCATGCAGATTTCTTTGCTTCCTCTGAATCCTCAACTCTGGGACATGCACCTATTAAGTGCCGTGGTGAGGTCTCCAGGTTTTCTACAGGTCACTCATGTCATTGCGATTGGAGGTAGTTTCTGCTTGTCCTTTAGGACCAGTTTTTTCTTACTTTCTGCTGCCTCACGGTTATCTTTTATTTTTTTTCCCTGATGGCTGTACTTAATAACTAAGTATTTCAAGTCTATCACCATATGTAGAGGCAACCACTGTTCACAAACTGTTTATATTCTAGTAATTTTTTTATTTTATATCACTCATGATTGTTCTGCTTCTTTGATAGACTCTACACTGAAACAGTCTACAAAAGGTAATTAATTTCTCATAAAAAATAAGAACTTCCCAACTGTCATTGCTCTTCTATCCCATAGGGTCATATCATGCTGGGAGCTGACCAATTGCTGAACTGCCTCATTTAGACATGTCTAAAATGCCTAATCAGCTGATAGAGCTGCTGCAGTAAACATCTCTAGACCATAGAAGAGTTAGGGGTCAGGCTTTTTCCACTTTACTAAGAGAGCAATTGCTGACTTGAAGTCCAGAAATCGAGGATGTCTGGCAAAGAGCATATGCCTTCACATCTGGTGATTTCTGCTTTGTAGAACCCATAGTCCCATGCTGTTTGGTTAGTTAAAAATATCCTATTTTAGAAAGATAGAGTGAGAAGGTTACTGTGTCACCCTGTTCAACTGCTGCACCCCTAAATAAACTTCTTTCTATTTTAAGAGCCTAAGACTGGAGAGTGTACTTTGAATAGTTCATGGATTGGTTTAGGGAATTATTCTTATAGGAGACGCGGCGGAAGTAATTCTAGGGAATGAAATGAAAACCTGGGGGGAGTTATGTTTAAACAAGAAAATTGATATGTCATAATCACAAAGGAAGGCCAAATTTTCCCCAGGACACAAATATTAGTGCATAAGGCTTGATCTCTAACCTATGCCTCCATACTCTGTGGTGAGAATAAGGAAGACTAGTATGAATATTTTTTGTGGTTTTGTGAAATTCTCTTTGATGGTACTGATAGCACCTCGAACTGGTTTTGAAGCTTATTATCTTTATGTTTAGGAACTCTAATTCATATCTTTAGCTGTATAATTGAATTTGCATACTGGAACAGGTAAATTGCAATAAACACATATTTATTTACTTAAAAAAATGCCTGTTGGGCTTCCCTGGTGGCTCAATGGTAAACGATCCATCTGCCAATACAGGAGGCACAGGTTTGATCCCTGGTCCAGGAGGATCCCATGTGCCACCCAGCAACCAAGCCTGTACACCACAACTATTGGCCTGTGCTCTAGAGCCTGAGAGCCACAGCTCCTGAAACCTGCATGCCCTGGAGCCTGCACTCTGTGACAGGAGAGGCCACCGCAACGAGAAGCCCACAGACCACAACTAGGGAGCGGGCCCTGCTTGCGGCAACTGAGAAAAGCCCACGCAGCAAAGACGACCCAGCACAGCCAAAATTAAATAAATAAATAAAAATATTAAAAAAAAAAAAACAGTGATAAAGGACAAAATGAAAAGACAATCTTCAGAATGGGAGACAATATTTTAAAAAATACATATCAAAATATTTGAGTATTTTACCAAAAGTACCTTTAAATATTAAAGAGAGAGAGAGGAGGAGAAAGCAAGCAAGCAAGCAAGCAGGATGAATCTAGAATTAATAAGATAAATACTGGCTTTAAAATCCTTACTTTAGTCCTGTCGTTGTGTACTGAATACAGGAAGGGAGAAGTGGCAATCCTCCCTGCCCTTTCTTGTATAGCTCTCCAGATTTATATGCCTGTACTTCCTTGCCTAAGGTACAAACTCCTATGCATGTTTGGTGACAACTCATCTGGATCTCATTGTATTGTTCTAGGAGGAAAAAGTTGTTGCATGTGGAACTGGAGCAAGTATTTGCTAGCAGTAAAAAAACTATATGTTCTTTTCGAGAAACTTTATGTTTTCATGCAGAATAATATTTAAAAATATAGATATTTAAAACTTAACAGGGCAATGAAATACACTATGGGGATTATTTTTTCTGCATTGTCATACAAATAGGGAAATACTTTTAAAATATCAAAACTAATAAAAATGCATTAGCAATCCTTAGTCTTGAGTTTCTCTGAACCAGTTAGTTGCTAAAAAGGCTTTGGGGGTTGCTATCTGATCCATTGTCAATAGGACTGAAGAAACCAACCATAGCCTTTCCCTAAAAAAATAATTCCAAGACCCACTGTAAGTCACAGAGGTTGGGCTACTTTTCTTACACCATCCTTCCTCCCAGAATTAGGAATCAGAAATATTTGGTATATATAGCATTTGACTAAGCTCATGACGACAAACCTACTTAAACAGAATGTGAATTGAATGTGCTATATACACAAAAGTTAACAGGTAATCAATGATGTTATCATTGTTAAACACACTGAAGTTTTTATTTTGTGATTAGTTTTTTGGTGTATTAACATGCTATATAACACAGACAGCCCAGCTTGATTCTCTGTGATGACCTAGAGGGGTGGAATGGGGTGGGGTGGGGTGGGGAGGCTCAAGAAGAAGGGGAGATATGTATAAAATTATGAGTGATTTGCACTGATGTATGGCAGAGACCACCACAACATTGTAAAGCAATTATCCTCCAATAAAAAAATTATATTTGTTTAATGCACTAAAATTTTTTATTTTGTGATTAGTTGTTTGGTATATTAACAATAAATAATCTCATTTAATGTAAATTCCCACAAATAGAGTGATTTTCATGTTATGAAATATATGAAAATTCCATGTATTTTCCTTTAAATAGGGAGATTTCATATTCTCATATTATGAGATATTGATGCTGCTGTAAGTCAAACAAAACCATAACAATTATGTTCGGTTGAAGTGTTTCTCTTCCACCCATACACACACCCTCACACTGAAAGCTCTAGGAAATGAGAGGCACTTGCAGCTAAGAGAACTCAGTTCTCATAATTGCTAGTCTATGTACGTAGAGCTTACAAAGTGGAATGGTGAAACATGCATATAATATTTTACTTGATTTCTTGGAACACTGTGCTGCTTTTTCTTTTAGTATACAAAAGGAAGCAAAGGGATCAATAATGTCAAGTATTTAAAGCAGAATTCTGAAATATATATTAAGGCATTTTTATGACACAGAAGAGAAATCAGATGTCTAATCTCCTCTAAATTCAGTTTTAAGTTTCTCCATGAACCTTATTATTGTGTCCCCTTAGGAGAGTTTATTAACTTTATGGTTTTTCTCCATATGCAATAAGGGAATAAAGTATTTGATACTTAAAGCTCAATGACTCTGTAAAACACAAAATCAGGTCATATTTGTGGCATATCATCAAATCTTATGGGAAGAAAGCAGTCTAAAGTGTGAAGTTCTATTATATCTTTTCTTTCAAGATGGGGCATTGCTGAAATTTCTCTAGGCTAAAACAATTAAAGTGGATCTATAAAAACGTGCCATATTACCAGGATAGACTTCTAAGCATTTCATCCTCATGTCCTCACAAGCATGTCGATTTTATCCATTGAAAGGTAATTTTTTCCTAGGGTAGCGCATACAAATTAATTACCTTAAATGTTTAAAATTATGATTTATCCCTGGAATAACTTCAGTAAAATGCTTTGCACTTCAGCCAGGAATATGGAAAGAAAATTCTAATTCTTTCTGTTAGAAGGACATTGTTCTTGATACTTGAGAGGTAAGAGAAAAATATAGTCATCTCACCTCTGAGAATACATGGTAAAAATATATAAAACATACCTAAACTTTTCCTAGGCTTTTTCAATTTTTTAAAAGAAAGTATTGTCAAAAGAGTTCTTTGTTTTCACATTAAATACGTGTGGGAGAACTCAGCAGAAGGAAATTGCTTGCCGATTCCATAAACAGATGTACTGCATTTTTTGAAGTAGTGAAAAGGAAGTGAAAATGTTAGTTGCTCTGCCTTATCTGACTCTTTGCAACCCCATGGACCCCACCAAACTCCTCTGTCCATGGAATTTTCCAGGCAAGATAATGGAGTGGTTGCCACTTCCTGCTCCAGGGGATCTTCCTGATCTGAGGATCGAACCTGCATCTCCTGCATTGGCAAGTGGATTCTTTACCACTGAACCACCTAGGAAACCCACATTGACATGTTGTGGATTTGGTAAGCACCAAAGTCTGTAGTTACATTAGGGTTCACTCTTGGCATTGTATATTCTATGTGTTCGGACAAATATATAATGGCATATATGCATAACTATAATATCACACAGAGCATGTTAGCTGCCTTAAAAATATGATTTGCTTATTCATCTCTCCCACCTTCCTTTTACCCTTGGCAACCACTGAACTTTTTATTGTCTTCATATTTTTGCTTTTTCCAGAATGTGATATAGTTGGAATCATACAACATGTAGCCTTTTTGACTGGCTTCTTCTTAGTAATATGCATTTAAGACTCTTTGTTTCACTATTTAATAGCTGATTTCTTTTTAGAGCTGAAGAATATTCCATTGTCTGGAGTTATTAATATCAGTTTATTTCTTTATCCACTGAAAGCAACCTTGTTTGCTTTCAAATGTCGACAGTTATGAACAAAGCTGCTATTAACATCTGTGTACTGGTTTTCGATGTCTTTGAGTAAATACCAACGAAAATGATTGCTAGATTCCATGGCAAGAGTATGTTTGGTTTTATAAGAAACTGCTGGACTGTGTTCCAAAGTGGCTGTATCATTTTGCATTCCCACCAGAAATGAATGAGTGCTCCTGTTGCTCTGCATCCTCACCAGTATTTGATGTTGTCGGTGTTCTAGATTTGGGCCATTCCAACAGGTGTGCAGTGATATCTTGTTTTCATCTTCAATTTCCTGAGAACATTTGTTGTGGAGCATCTTTTCATCTTTTCATGTATGTATTTACCATTTGTATATCTTCTTAGTGATGTATCTATTAGGTCTTTTTCCCATTTTAAAATCAACTTGTTTGTTTTCTTGCTGTTGAATGTTAAAAGTTCTTTGTATATTTTAGACAACAATTCTTTATCAGATATTCTTTTGCAAGTATTTTCTCCTAGTCTGTGGCTTGTCTTCAGTTTCTCTCTCTATCATCTTTTGCAGAGCTGAAGCTTTTAATTTTAAGGAAGACTAGTCTGTCAGTTTTTTTTTTTTTTCATGGATTGTGTCCTTGGCATTGCATGTAAAAACGAATCACTATATCCAGCTATCTAGGTTTTCTCCTCTATTATCTCCTAGGAGTGTTATAGTTTTGCATTTTAAGTTTAGATTTATGTTCCGTTTAGAATTAATTTTTGTCTATGTTTAGATTTGTGTGTGTGTATATCAGTGGCCCGTATTTTTCATCACCATTTGTGGAAGAAATAATAGCTTCTTCAATCCAAACTCCATGCACTGTGTGGCACCATCTTTGGTGATAGGGATGTTCATTCATTAGGTCATTTCTCAGTAATGTTGGTAGAACGAGAAGAGACCATGCTAATTTTCATAGACTTAAGCACATAGCTTCAATAATGTAGTGTCAATAGCGTATGTGCAGGAAATGAACTATTCTATTTTGACTTTTGCAAGACAAGCTTCTAGCATAAACCCATAAGTTAAGTAACACTGAATAACTTCTCAAAGGAGAAAGGGGGGAAAAAAAAGTATGTGATTTATAACACTATGATCACGAAACTGGCAGCATACCTTTCCATTCTTTTCCCGCTATTTTTTGAAAATTACAGAATGTAAAACTATCATGGAGAAATATTTCTAACCCCTTAAAATACCTAGTAAATACAACAGCCATGGAACTTCTTTTAAGAGACTTATGACTTTTAGTTTTCTCTGTCAGTGAACTACATGAGTTATAAAGCTCACATAACAGAGATAAATTCAATTAATCCATTGTCTCAAAAATAGGATCCTCTCTTCCAGTGTTACAAAGGTGAGTTCTGCAACTATCAGTTGACTAAGTAGCCAAGAAGAAATTCTGTCACCTGTTTAATATTCATTTTCTGGGTCAAGATTATTTTGTCTTCTAATTTATTATATTTATGAGCACAGTTTCTGGATTCTTCCTCCAAGGCCGTTCCTATAAGAAACAAATAAGGAGAGTACTTTTTCATGTCATCTGCTGGCTATTTAAAAGTTCATTGTCATATATTCAAAAAGGTAAGAAGAGTTGCTGCATAGGGTCCTTTCATCCTAAAGTGGTAAATTCTTTAATTTAGTTTCAAAATTTAATAGGCTTTTCTCTAATTTTATGGAAAAATTGCACTACAGCTTCTCCCTTGGCAAGGCACTTAATTTCAACAATTTATGAATTTCTATATCAGGCAGCTTCTGTTGTTGAACTGTTCTTAAACTTTAGTTTAACATCCTCCCAAAGTATAATTGTTTGCTTGTGATTTCATACATCATCATACTTTATCACAAAAAAAGTCATGGAAGCATTCAGATGATAAAAGAATAGTTCAGTTCAGCACAGTTGCTCAGTCGTGTCCAACTCAGCAACCGCATGGACTGCAGCATGCCAGGCCTCCCTGTCCATCACCAACTCCTGGAGTTTACCCAAACTCATATCCATTGAGTTGGTGATACCATCCAGCCATCTCATTCTCTGTCGTTCCCTTCTCCTCATGCCTTCAATCTTTCCCAGGATCAGGGTCTTTTCCAATGAGTCAGCTCTTCACATCAGGTGGCCAAAGTATTGGAGTTTCAGCTTCAGCATCAGTCCTTTCAAAAAACACTCAGGACTGATCTCCTTTAGGATGAACTGGTTGGATCTCCTTGCAGTCCAAGGGACTCTCAAGAGTCTTCTCCAACACCACAGTTCCAAAGCATCAATTCCTTGGCACTCAGCTTTCTTTATAGTCCAACTCTCACATCCATACATGACTACCAGAAAAAAACATAGCCTTGACTAGACGGACCTTTGTTGGCAAAGTAATGTCTCTGCTTTATAATAAGCTGTCTAGGTTGGTCATAACTTTCCTTCCAAGGACCAAGCATCTTTTAATTTCATGGCTGCATTCACCATCTGCATGCAGTGATTTTGAAGCCCCCTCAAAATAAAGTTAGCCACTATTTGCACTGTTTTCCCATCTATTTACCATGGAATGATGGGACTGGATGCCATGATCTTAGTTTTCTGAAGGTTGAGCTTTAAGCCAACTTTTTCACTCTCCTCTTTCACTTTCATCAAGAGGCTCTTTAGGTCTTCTTCACTTTCGGCCGTAAGGGTGGTGTCATCTACATATCTGAGGTTATTGATATTTCTCCTGGCAATCTTGATTCCAGCTTGTGCTTCCTCCAGCCCAGCATTTCTCATAATGTACTCTGCATATAAGTTAAAAAAGCAGGGTGACAGTATACAGCCTTGACATACTCCTTTTCCTATTTGAAACCAGTCTGTTGTTCCATGTCCAGTTCTAACTGTTGCTTCCTGACCTGCATACAGGTTTCTCAAGAGGCAGGTCCGGTGGTGGTCTGGTATTCCCATCTCTTTCAGAATTTTCCACAGTTTATTGTGATCCACGCAGTCAAAGGCTTTGGTATAGTCAATAAAGCAGAAATAGATGTTTTTCTGGATAGTAGGGGAACTGTTTCTATTATCTCCTCCATTTAGAAAACTTTTTGTCTTGACTTCAGCCCTGGTTCTTCTTCCTAAAAGTGATGCCACTTGAAGAAGGAAACCTCCGCTGAAAGGAAGGAATGAATGAGAACAGGGACATAGCAGGGACCAATAGGATCACAATCTAAAGAGCACTAGTGGTTTTCCTTGGTATTAGACAAGCAATGCAACATTGTTATTCGCCAAATAAAAGGTCAGGCTTTTGTAAACCTAGTGACCCATACCTTGCCCCAAAAGGAAGGTCAGTACTATTATGTAAACCTGATCTTATTCACCAGAAAACTTTCACTTCAAGAAGGATGATAGCATACGTTCAGTTTCCAAACGTATCTAAACTGAGTATAACCAATGTCAATGCTAGTAATTTTTTCCTATTTTAGAATATCCTAAATCACCTCACTTAAAAAACACACCACCTTTAGACCAAAGAAGACATTTTGTATATGCACAATGTGTAAAAACTTGTAGGACTGTAAAAAATATTCATTGAATTGATGAAGAAGTGACCAACTTCAATATTATGTAATGCTGCTGCTGCTGCTGCTAAGTCGCTTCAGTCGTGTCCAACTCTGTGCGACCCCAGAGACAACAGCCCACCAGGCTCCGCCATCCCTGGGATTCTCCAGGCAAGAACACTGGTGGGTTGCCATTTCCTTCTCCAATGCATGAAAGTGAAAAGTGAAAGTGAAGTCGCCCAGTCATGTCCGACTCTTAGAGACCCCATGGACTGCAGCCTACCAGGCTCCTCGGTCCATGGGATTTTCCAGGGAAGAGTACTGGAGTGGGGTGCCATTGCCTTCACTGATATTCTGTAATAGTTCTGTCTAAAAAAAACATAATGTCACATATATGTTTTAAAATTTTCTAGAAGTCACACTGAACCTAAAAACAAGCAAGTGAACGTAATTTTATCAATACATTTTTCTTAATGCTTTCTATCCAGAATATTATAACTTGAGAAATAAATACAAAAATTTTAATGAGATATTTGGCATTTGGGGGTGTTAAGCCTTCATGCTTAACATTTTACAAGTAGCAGTTTGGACTAGCTGTATTTCAAGAACATAGTAGCTCATGCGGCTAGTGGCTGCCATATCTGGCAATGAAAGCCTATAAACAAATAACTGCTCACTGAAAATCTTGTTAAATGAATTCATCAATGAAGAATGAAGATATAAAATTATGAGCTAATAGTATTCAAAACTCACAAACTAAGATAATAAGAATGATAAAGGAATTTCTGTAAGATCTGTACAGAAAGAGTATTAGAGCAGAAAATAGAAATTAGGAGTTTTAATGGCACTCTGTCCCTATTTTATTGTATTTTGAATCAGGCTCAGCTGGTAAAGAATCTGCCTGCAATGCAGGAGACTTGGGTTCAATCCCTGGGTTGGAATGATCCCCTGGAGAAGGGAAAGGCTATCCATTCCAGTTTTCTGGCCTGGAAAATTCCATAGACTGTATAGTCACTGGGGAGCAAAAAGTCAGACACAACTGAGCAATTTTTCATTTCATGTCTTTCCCCTACAACTAGGAGACCAGGGTCAATAATATCTTTCACCTTTTCTAAATTTAATTGTTCTATGGTTGATTTCTGGGGTATAGAAATTCTAACAAGAGAAGCAAACAATACTCACATTTGGTCCACATCAAGCCGAGGTCTGTATCAGAAAAGGTCACTACTATCTCTTCCAGGAGGCGTCACGGGAAGTAATAATAATCTTGGTAAACCCTGAGAAATCAACGTCTGTGATCTATTTCTTAGCTTTTCACACCCAAACACTGTATTTTGTTAGTACAGTATAGGCTGGGTCTTTTAAAAGCACGCTCACATTTAACGAGTGACACAGGTAAAAGCAGATTCGTTAATTATTTTAACATGTATAATTAATTGATACATGTAAGGGGGGCTTTCCCAGGTAGTGCAGTGGTAAAGAATCCTCCAGCCAATGCAGGAGACACAAGAGATGTGGGTTCAGTCCCTAGGTAGGAAAGATCCTCTGGAGTAGGAAATGGCAAGCCACTATAGTATTCTTGCCTGGGAAATTTCATGGACATAAGAGCCTGGTGGACTACAGTCCGTGGAGTTGCAAAGAGTCAGGCACGATTCAGTGGCTGAGCATGCACATAACATATAAGAGGAGCCATATTACTGAAGAGTACCTGCCAATTTGTTCTCTTTCTAGGAATTAACTTAAGAATGCCAATGTGTACATTTAAGCTGAAAAGCAGCCATCATATACATGCTCAAAATCTACGTGACTTGTGGTGGTGGCCATGAAAATACACTCTTCAGATCTCCTATTTCAGGGATTATATTTGACTGATGACCTTAGCTGCTGCACTCTGATTCCACCACCCTGTTCACACCGACCCATTTTAAGGAGTCACTGAATCAATGTGGAAGATACTAGGGTAAGTCCCATGAGATGAAGGACTCCTCTGACAGAATCCCCTTTGGCCTGACCACAGCTTTCTTATAACTACAGAATGTCTGAATTTCCTACTTATCTTTCTGGGCTCTGTCTTTCATAGGAATCCATACTTCCATTGTTTGACTATCTAACCCTCTAGTGAACATCAGATTGTTTGCAAATATGTGCAGACTAAGTCCCTGCAGTTGTATTCGTCTCTTTGTGACCTTATGGACTGTAGCCCGCCAGGCTCTTCTGTCCAAGGGATTCTCCAGGCAAGAATACTGGAGTGAGTTGCCATGCTCTTTTGCAAATATATTTAATCACATTTTCATTTAATCCTACAGCTTTAAGTGTTTCATGTGAATTTGTATATCTCTCTTCTAATCAAACATGTTTTACAGACCATAATATTTCCAAATTCTGAGAAGCACTTTATTGTGTTTGCCAAGGACTTCCCTGGTGGCTCAGACAGTAAAGAATCTGCCTGCCATGCAGGAGACCTGGCTTCAATCTCTGAGTCAGGAAGAGCCCCTGGAGAAGGGAATGGCAATCCACTCCAGTATTCTTGCCTGGAGAATCCCATGGATAGAGGAGCCAGGTGGGCTACAGTCCTTGAGGTCACAAAGAGTCAGACACGACAGAGCAACTAACACTAACTAGTTAGTTAGTGTTAGTTACTCAGTGATATGAAAGACTGCTGCTGCTGCTGCTAAGTTGCTTCAGTCGTATCTGACTCTGTGCGACCCCATAGACGGCGGCCCACCAGGCTCCCCCGTCACCGGGATTCTCCAGGCAAGAACACTGGAGTGGGTTGCCATTTCCTTCTCCAATGCATGAAAGGGAAAAGTGAAAGTGAAGTTGCTCAGTTGTGTCTGACTCTTCTCGACCCCATGGTCTGCAGCCTACCAGGCTCCTCCGTCCATGGGATTTTCCAGGCAAGAGTACTGGAGTGGGGTGCCATTGCCTTCTCCATGAAAGACTAGGGATATTATTATTATTTAACAATTAAAATTCTCAAGAATCATTGTCTAAAGCCCTGAGAAATTACTGTCTATGGGTATTATTTTTCTTCCTGGTGTGTGTGTGTGTTAGTTTCTCAGTCAGTGTCTAACACTTTGAGACCCCATGGGACTGTAGCCCAGCAGGCTCATCTGTCCGTGGGATTCTCCAGGCAAGAATATTGGCTGTAGTGGATTGCCATTCCTTCCTCCAGGGGACCTTTCCCACCCAGGAATAGAACCCGGGTCTCCTCTGAAAAAAGAAATTGCAGGTGAATTCTTCCTAAGGGAAAGCAAAACAGTATTGGAAAGCTTCACCAACTGGAATGCTAAGGAATACCCTGCATAAGCCAATTACAGTAAAAAGTTACTTTTCATGAGAATGAATGTTCATAACATATGAGGGGTTAGAAACAAAATGATGTCAAAGGATAACAATGTTTGTTGCTCAGAGGTCCTGGAAATACTTCCACCTTCATCCCTAAAGCTTTCTCACTGATAAATAGAAGTATTACAGGAACCAATACAAGGGATAGTGAGGCCTTGAGTGTTGCAATCTTCTATTATGGACTTTATGTCTTAAAGGGCTTCTTTATCTATAGAATATCGATTAATTCTTGGAAAAGATTTTGAGGGATCTATCTGAATCTTGATGGGAAGTACACTGTGAATTTTGCCAGTATCAGTGGGATATTTTGTCCATAAAAAGGATTGTAGCTAATTCAATAGGGATTAACCTTCAGTGTTTCCAGAATCAGCGCTAGTACTACCAGAAGGAACAAATATTAATAAAAGATGTCAAAGTGTCATTTATTATCAAGGGCCTGCATGGTGACTGTCGTTAATTTCTAGAATTATTTCTCCCTTTTGGAAAAAAGAAATTCTGGCCTGATATATCTCAAAGAAGTCTTAGCCAAATAAGTGGGTAGGGACAAAGGAACCAAGGAGGAAACATGTGTATCTCTCAAAGGGCTTAAAGAAAAGGGAATAGGTTCAGGGACAGGAACTCTTTAGGTTCATTAGAAATTCTCACTATTTAAGCTGTTAGAGTACTTCAGGCAGGGGCTGCTTTATAGTTGTGGATTTAAGCACCAAAAATATGGCTCTGGTGTCAATTATGAGTGGAAAAGATTCATCCCTAACCTGGATAAATGTTTCCAAGCCAGGTGAGACAGAGAATTAAAAAGAAATCTTGTAGGTCCTTGGAGCTCCATCATTGAGAACTGGGAGGACAGTGGAAAGCCTGGCTAGAGGGCTGAACATGCCTGAAGCACTTAAGTTTATAATAATCTTTTTTCCAATGCCCTGACTTTTTTGCAATAATATTAGAAAGTAGGAGAGTTTTGGTTTTATTCAGGTGCCTTCACTTGCTGGAGTTGAAGATTAAAAATTTTGGTGCTCTTCTATTGAGGTGACTCATCTAGAATATGAGAGAACTGGTTCACAAGATTAACTAAATCTGGAGTAGACATGGTTTTCCATTCCATCCTGGTATTTTTACTGGAAGAAAAAGATCCCAGTTCAGCCCATTAATAAACATGGAATTAAAAGCTACTCAGGTGGAATCAACATCTGAAATAAGGCCAGAATTTTTAAAAATCTGAAGCTGATTGTAATAGCTATGAACAGGTTCAGCAGATTTTTGTGGGCAAGCGTGAAGTTTGTTCCAACCAATAAGTTTCAGAAAAGCATTAGGAATTGCTCAGTGAAGTTGCCTAGAAATTGCCTGAGCCTGATTACATAACAAGTTATGGGGCTGATTCCTGGTTGTAATTCTAGGAACCTTTAGGATTTTTCCCAATTGCCAGTTTTTATCCAATGTTGGTCCTGTCCTTAACAGACAAGTAAATAAATTAGCTGATATAAGTCAGAGAAACCAGGTTAATATGTTAAAATGGCTATATTAAATTCCTTAGCAATTCTGTGAGGATCTTTGGTTACTTTGGGAATATCTTTGACTACGGCTCATATTTCAGATTGGTCCAGAGAAAATAAGAAGTTAAAAGTTTAACTTATACCTCCTCAAAAGATTTATTTTTAAATGGACAGGTTCTGATAAGACCAGAGGAAGAGAGTTTCAGAGAAAAGGGAAATTTGGTGAGAGAATTAGGATGGGTGGACTGAAAGTAAACAGGAGTTGTAGGCAGCATGGAGCGAAGAAATATGGTGTCAGAGGCAAAATCAGACCCTGAGAAGCCAAGAAAATCAAGATGGCATCAGAGGTGGAGCCTGACACGAAGAAGCCAAGGAAAAAGAGCTTGAGGCTTCAGGAGCCATTTCATCTTTCCTGAATCATTTACAATTTTAATCTTTTTTTTTTTTTTTTTTTGCCTCAGCTAATCTTAAAATCTTATTTTGTACATTGGCAATTTTTAGCTCCAGATAATATTTGGAAGCCTCGAAATACCAATTGACATAGTCTCTCCATTAATTTCTGGAAATTTTAGAGATATTGTAGCCCAATGAAGCTTCAAGAAAATTGAGTTTGGGGATTTCAAGAGTTTCCCATCAGGGCCATTGATATTCTAAATTGTCTCTGTTCAGGTTGGTTCATTTAGTTAGAAATGGCCATAAGGAAAGATCATGGTTTATCAGTAAAAAATTGTCTGAGGTCCCTGTTGGGGGGGTGGTGGTGAGCTCTCAATATACTTAGAAAACTAAGTATATTGTTTTTTTAGATCCCATTTGTCAGAGCCTTTTCTCTAAACTAAAAGAACAATTTTCAAACAGCTTAAACAGATTACAGCTCAAACAGTTCAATTCAAACACCTTGCAACTCAAATAGCCTGAAGCCTTTATAGCAGCCAGTTCTAAGGGATCAGTTTGGCCCTAGAGTATTTAAGCCAAAGGCTTTTTAGCCACTTCTCTTAGAACAGCCTCTATTCCAAAGGCATGGGCTGACTGCTGAACTGGCACAGTTTCGGTGAAAGAGCCCCTAGTTCCAAAGGATGGACGGATGCCTTCTCAGCCAGTTTAGTTGATATAGTCTAATGTCAAAATCAGACCAAAGGGCCAAAAGTTCTCACATATAAAAGACGATCTTATCCAGAAAGGATGAAATTGTAAACTGATCTCACATAAAGTCTGAAAGGGAAAGTATTAATCGCTAAGTTGTGTCCAACTCTTTGGGACCCCATAGACTGTAGCCCGCCAGGCTCCTCTGTCCATAGAATTCTCCAAACTGGAATACTGGAATGGGTGGCCATTCCCTTCTCCATGGGCTCTTCCTGACTCAGGGATCAAGCCGACATTTCCTACAGTGGCAGGCAGATTCTTTACCACTAAGCCACCTGTGAAGCCCCCCTGGAGAAAGACATGCCTTCAAATTACAGGGTAGCCAGAAAAGCACTGATCAGCAAAGAGCTTGCTTTTGGGTACCACACCTGTTTGCTCCCCAACCCCAGAGCCATTGGCGGTGTTCTCTGTTCAGTGCACAGGCCACCAAAATGTTGGCCTGAAACAAACGGAATGCAGATATTTCTGAAATCAAATCCTTTGATTTCAATTTAGGATCTGCAACCGTGGCAAGTTCTATGCAAGTTCCCAGACACCAAGGGAAGGAAACTGCTTTTATAGAGGAGAAAAGGAGGCTGGGAGGGCTGTAGTAAAGAAAGAGTCCAAGAATTTTCATTGGTTGAATCCTTGCCAGGAAAGAAGAGTCTTTCATCTTTCTTTTGGACTCAGCAATCATCGTAGGGAGTGAGAGCTCCCCCTTCTGGTCTCCTGACTCTATTTAATTGAGGTTTTCTGATGATTAATTTTACAATATGAAGGAAAATATTATCACAATAAGTGTTAGTCACTTTAGAGATTCAATGATTTGAATTCTGTATGATATTTGAAAAGCATATGAATCCTAATTTGGGGAAAAACTAGAATGCATATCTTTTATTCCCCATATTCTTTAAATTTGAAATATGAATTTATATTTTATTAAGTTACTCAGAAAAATCAATGACATATTAGTGCAAGAGTATGTTGAAGTGCTCAGCACAAAATGTCCACCAAAGAATATCCTTACCAAGTAGATATTTCTTCAGACTGAACAATTTCTGCTGAGGTCTCCAGCTGGTTCTCCATGAATTCCCAGAATATTTCAACCCAGCATCAGCTGACACCTCCAGAGACCCAATGGTCTTTGCTTATAGCCCTCTGTTCATATCCCACCATTCCTTGGGGCCCGAGGTTAATCATTTCTGTGTCTCAGCTCAGCCCCCCTTTGACATTCTGTAGCAAGAAATTCAGAAATTCTTGTTCTCTGTGCCTGCTCCATCCTCACAAGCAAAGAGACAGGAATGAATGTGAAATTGCATCAACATAGAAAAACACCAAGGATGTTTATTAGTAACTGTATACTCAGGCCTATGTGTGATAACCTTAAGAAACATATCTCGTTCTCAAATGATCTAATACCCCCTAGAGAGAAAAGAAAACTGCTCATTAATGCATCTGTAGAATACCTCTCTGTTCTTGGGACAAGGGCTACAAAATTGACAATGTTTACTTTTAAGGGGCTCATGTTTTAGGTGAAATACACAGACTAAGAAATACTATGGTATGCCCTCTTGTGCTTTTGCACAAGATACTTCTGCGTTCAAGCGGCCAGTAAGCATTGCCGGACGAAAGCCCCCAAAATTTCTCTATCATGGTTCTGCACACTTTCTTCTGGCTCTTTCCTGATTCTAAACAGGTCCATCACTCTGCTCCATTTCAAAAGGGAAGGTGAAAAGAAACAAAAGCTTAATATAAAAATCAACAAACTAGATTCAGTACTACTATTTTTTAAATCGGTAATTAGTTGAATACATTATATGCTAATTTAAAGATTACTTACACACACACACATCCCTCCAGGCAGAAGGGTCAAAAGCAAGAAGTTAGTGAAGGGGTTTAGACCAAGAGCCTCTCAGTGAGCTGTAGATAGAAAGGATCTTTTAATTCAGCTGCAAAGTCATCTTTACTGATGGTAACAGAGCATGTTCTCTGGATCATCCTGGAGATGTCGCAGGTCTAACTCAAAGCCTGTTTGGAGCACACAGACATCTAGGGAGCATTCTTGTTTTCTCACAGCAGCTGGATGTGTAGAACTATCTCCAGTGCATCTACAGGCATCATGATGACTTTGGGGATGTCCTTTAAGAAGGTCTCATTGGCTCCGTTACAAAGCTAATTGCAGTTGTCTGACTACTGAACTAACTCCAGTAGTTTCTTTCTTTCTTTTTTTTTAAACTAAGGCTGTAAAATTTTAGATTCATGTCAGCCTCAGCAATTGCTGTGTTTCTGCAATCCAGCTGCTCTTTAAGGAGCACTGCCAAATTGAAGTGGTAGGATCTATTTTCTGTATTTTTAATAGATAAATCAAGACCATTTTTTCCTAAGTAAATTTTGTGTTCCTTTTAATGCATTACCTTAAATTATCTCTGCTGCTGCTGCTGCTAAGTCGCTTCAGTCGTGTCCAACTCTGTGCGACCCCATAGACGGCAGCGCACCAGGCTCCGCCGTCCTTGGAATTCTCCAGGCAAGAACACTGGAGTAGGTTGCCATTTCCTTTTCCAATGCATGAAAGTGAAAAGTGAAAGTGAAGTTGCTTAGTTGTGTCCGACCGCAATGCAATTCACCTGCTATATGTCTTTGTCTACCGATATAACCTCTTAAGAACTTTAACAAGTCCATCTGATATTTCACTCCTCAATGAAGAGATATAGCCATGTACTAATTTGAAGATTTCAACATCTAGGCTTCTTATTCAAGCTCATTATAAAGGGGCTAAGCTAAATGTATTCTAGGGCAATGTTGAGTTACATTCTTCCATTCAAAGTACATTTTATATTTGCTTTTCACTCTCTCTTTTATTATGCTTTTCCTTCTTTATTATATTCTCAAATTAGTATCAAGAGCTGGGGTTCAGAAATGGAATGAAGGATTGTGTTAGAAAGCCAGCTTCAAGCTCAAGTAGTGTTACTGACCACTCTAAAGTCCCTATTTAGCTGTCATCTTATAGGCTTCCCAGATGGTTCTAGACGTAAAGAAACCACCTGCCAATGAAGGAGATGTAAGAGACGTGGGTTTGATCCTGGGTTGGGAAGATTCCCTGGAGAAAGCCATGGAAATCCACTCCAGTATTCTTGCCTGGAGAATTCCATGGACAGAGGAGCCTGGTGGGCTACGGTCCATAGAGTCACACAGAGTCAGACATGATTGAAGCAACTTAGCACATTCAATGAACAACCTCTGGTTTCCAATCATCCACAGTTTATCAATAGACTAGCTCTGAAACTGGATCAAGCCTACCCTAATTCTAAAAATAAATACTATGAAGTAATAGTGTCCTGTAAGACCTCACCAGTGACTTCTTAAAAAGGTAAATATCCTAAATTTTCTACCTTCTTTTTGCCTTTATACACTTTTTCTATATAGACATATTTGTCAACATACATTATATAATACTTTTTAAAAAATTTTTATTTTATTTTTTAACTTTACAATATTGTATTGGTTTTGCCATATATTGAAATGAATCCGCCACAGGTATACATGTGTTCCCCATCCTGAACCCTCCTCCCACCTCCCTCCCCATACCATCCCTCTGGGTGGTCCCAGTGCACCAGCCCCAAGCTTCCAGTATCATGCATTGAACCTGGACTGGCGACTCATTTCATGTATGATATTATACATATTTCAATGCCATTCTCCCAAATCATCCCGCCCTCTCCCTCTCCCACAGAGTCCGAAAGACTGTTCTATACATCAGTGTCTCTTTTGCTGTCTCGTATACAGGGTTATTGTTACCATCTTTCTAAATTCCATATATATGTGTTAGTATACTGTATTGGTGTTTTTCTTTCTGGCTTACTTCACTCTGTATAATAGGTTCCAGTTTCATCCACCTCATTAGAACTGATTCAAATGTATTCTTTTCAATGGCTGAGTAATACTCCATGTGAATATGTACCACAGCTTTCTTATCCATTCATCTGCTGATGGACATCTAGGTTGCTTCCATGTCCTGGCTATTATAAACAGTGCTGCGATGAACATTGGGGTACACGTGTCTCTTTCCCTTCTGGTTTCCTCAGTGTGTATGCCCAGCAGTGGGATTGCTGGATCATAAGGCAGTTCTATTTCCAGTTTTTTAAGGAATCTCCACACTGTTCTCCATAGTGGCTGTACTAGTTTGCATTCCCACCAACAGTGCAAGAGAGTTCCCTTCTCTCCACACCCTCTCCAGCATTTATTCCTTGTAGATATTTGGATCGCAGCCATTCTGACTGGTGTGAAATGGTACCTCACAGTGGTTTTGATTTGCATTTCTCTGATAATGAGTGATGTTGAGCATCTTTTCATGTGTTTGTTAGCCATCTGTATGTCTTCTTTGGAGAAATGTCTATTTAGTTCTTTGGCCCATTTTTTGATTGAGTCATTTATTTTTCTGGAGTTGAGCTGTAGGGGTTGCTTGTATATTTTTGAGATTAGTTATTTGTCAGTTGCTTCATTTGCTATTATTTCCTCCCATTCTGAAGGCTGTCTTTTCATCTTACTTATAGTTTCCTTTGTTGTGCAGAAGCTTTTAAGTTTAATTAGGTCCCATTTGTTTATTTTTGTTTTTATTTCCAATATTCTGGGAGGTGGGTCATAGAGGATCCTGCTGTGATGTATGTCAGAGAGTGTTTTGCCTATGTTCTCCTCTAGGAGTTTTATAGTTTCTGGTCTTATGTTTAGATCTTTAATCCATTTTGAGTTTATTTTTGTGTATGGTGTTAGAAAGTGTTCTAGTTTCATTCTTTTACAAGTGGTTGACCAGTTTTCCCAGCACGACTTGTTAAAGAGATTGTCTTTAATCCATTGTATTCTTGCCTCCTTTGTCAAAGATAAGGTGTCCATATGTGTGTGGATTTATCTCTGGGCTTTCTATTTTGTTCCATTGATCTTTATTTCTGTCTTTGTGCCAGTACCATACTGTCTTGATGACTGTGGCTTTATAGTAGAGCCTGAAGTCAGGCAGATTGATTCCTCCAGTTCCATTCTTCTTTCTCAAGATAGCTTTGGCTATTCGAGGTTTTAACTTAAAAGCTTCTGCACAACAAAGGAAACTATTAGCAAGGTGAAAAGGCAGCCTTCAGAATGGGAGAAAATAATAGCAAATGAAGCAACTGACAAACAACTAATCTCAAAAATATACAAGCAACTCCTACAGCTCAACTCCAGAAAAATAAATGACTCAATCAAAAAATGGGCCAAAGAACTAAATAGACATTTCTCCAAAGAAGACATACAGATGGCTAACAAACACATGAAAAGATGCTCAACATCACTCATTATCAGAGAAATGCAAATCAAAACCACTATGAGGTACCATTTCACACCAGTCAGAATGGCTGCGATCCAAATATCTACAAGGAATAAATGCTGGAGAGGGTGTGGAGAGAAGGGAACTCTCTTGCACTGTTGGTGGGAATGCAAACTAGTACAGCCACTATGGAGAACAGTGTGGAGATTCCTTAAAAAACTGGAAATAGAACTGCCTTATGATCCAGCAACCCCACTGCTGGGCATACACACTGAGGAAACCAGAAGGGAAAGAGACACGTGTACCCCAATGTTCATCGCAGCACTGTTTATAATAGCCAGGACATGGAAGCAACCTAGATGTCCATCAGCAGATGAATGGATAAAGAAAGCTGTGGTACATATACACAATGGAGTATTACTCAGCCATTAAAAAGAATACATTTGAATCAGTTCTAATGAGGTGGATGAAACTGGAACCTATTATACAGAGTGAAGTAAGCCAGAAAGAAAAACACCAATACAGTATACTAACACATATATATGGAATTTAGAAAGATGGAAACAATAACCCTGTGTACGAGACAGCAAAAGAGACACCGATGTATAGATCAGTCTTATGGACTCTGTGGGAGAGGGAGAGAGTGGGGAGATTTGGGAAAATAGCATTGAAACATCATGTATGAAATGAGTCACCAGTCCAGGTTCGATGCACGATACTAGATGCTTGGGGCTGGTGCACTGGGACGACCCAGAGAGAGGGGAGGGGAGGGAGGAGGGTGGAGGGTTCAGGATGGGGAACACGGGTATACCTGTGGCGGATTCATTTCGATATTTGGCAAAACTAATACAATATTGTAAAGTTTAAAAATAAAATAAAATAAAAAAAATAAAGTAAATTACAATATAATAAATTATAGGAAATTATAAATATAATAAATAATAAAGTAAATAATACATTTAAAAAATTGTGAAATTATTTGTTCTATCTCTGTGAAAAATACCGTTGGTAGCTTGATAGGGATCGCATTGAATCTATAAATTACTTTGGGTAGTATACTCATTTTCACTATATTGATTCTTCCAATCCATGAACACGGTATATTTCTCCATCTATTAGTGTCCTCTTTGATTTCTTTAACCAGTGTTTTATAGTTTTCTATATATAGGTCTTTTGTTTCTTTAGGTAGATATATTCCTAAGTATTTTATTCTTTTCGTTGCAGTGGTGAATGGAATTGTTTCCTTAATTTCTCTTTCTGTTTTCTCATTATTAGTGTATAGGAATGCAAGGGATTTCTGTATGTTGATTTTATATCCTGCAACTTTACTATAATCATTGATTAGTTCTAGTAATTTTCTGGTGGAGTCTTTAGGGTTTTCTATGTAGAGGATCATGTCATCTGCAAATAGTGAGAGTTTTACTTCTTCTTTTCCAATTTGAATTCCTTTTATTTCTTTTTCTGCTCTGATTGCTGTGGCCAAAACTTCCAAAACTATGTTGAATAGTAATGGTGAAAGTGGGCACCCTTGTCTTGTTCCTGACTTTAGAGGAAATGCTTTCAATTTTTCACCATTGAGGACAATGTTTGCTGTGGGTTTGTCATATATAGCTTTTATTATGTTGAGGTATCTCCTTCTATTCCTGCTTTCTGGAGAGTTTTTATCATAGCTGGATGTTGAATTTTTGTCAAAGGCTTTCTCTGCATCTATTGAGATAATCATATGGTTTTTATTTTTCAATTTGTTAATGTAGTGTATTACATTGATTTGCAGATATTGAAGAATCCTTGCATCCCTGGGATAAAGCCCACTTGGTCATGGTGTATGATCTTTTTTATGTGTTGTTGGATTCTGATTGCTAGAATTTTGTTAAGGATTTTTGCATCTATGTTCATCAGTGATATTGGCCTATAGTTTTCTTTTTTTGTGGCATCTTTGTCAGATTTTGTTAATAGGGTGATGGTGGCCTCATAGAATGAGTTTGGAAGTTTACCTTCCTCTGCAATTTTCTGGAAGAGTTTGAGTAGGATAGGTGTTATAAGCTCTTCTCTAAATTTTTGGTAGAATTCAGCTATGAAGCCGTCTGGACCTGGGCTTTTGTTTGCTGGAAGATTTTTGATTACAGTTTCAATTTCTGTGCTTGTGATGGGTCTGTTAAGATTTTCTATTTCTTCCTGGTTCAGTTTTGGAAAGTTGTACTTTTCTAAGAATTTGTCCATTTCTTCCACGTTGTCCATTTTATTGGCATATAATTGCTGATAGTAGTCTCTTATGATCCTTTGTATTTCTGTGTTGTCTGTTGTGATCTCTCCATTTTCATTTCTAATTTTATTGATTTGATTTTTCTCCCTTTGTTTCTTGATGAGTCTGGCTAATGGTTTGTCAATTTCATTTATCCTTTCAAAGAACCAGCTTTTGGCTTTGTTGATTTTTGCTATGGTCTCTTTTGTTTCTTTTGCATTTATTTCTGCTCTAATTTTTAAGATTTCTTTCCTTCTACTAACCCTGGGGTTCTTCATTTCTTCCTTTTCTAGTTGCTTTAGGTGTAGAGTTAGGTTATTTATTTGACTTTTTTCTTGTTTCTTGAGGTATGCCTGTATTGCTATGAACTTTCCCCTTAGGACTGCTTTTACAGTGTCCCACAGGTTTTGGGTTGTTGTGTTTTCATTTTCATTCATTTCTATGCAAATTTTGATTTCTTTTTTGATTTCTTGTGATTTGTTGGTTATTCAGGAGCGTGTTGTTCAGCCTCCATATGTTGGAATTTTTAATAGATTTTCTCCTGTAATTGAGATCTAATCTTACTGCATTGTGGTCAGAAAAGATGCTTGGAATGATTTCTATTTTTTTAAATTTACCAAGGCTAGCTTTATGGCCCAGGATGTGATCTATCCTGGAGAAGGTTCCATGTGTGCTTGAGAAAAAGGTGAAATTCATTGTTTCAGGATGAAATGTCCTATAGATATCAATTAGGTCTAGCTGGTCTATTGTATCATTTAAAGTCTGTGTTTCCTTGTTAATTTTCTGTTTAGTTGATCTATCCATAGGTGTGAGTGGGGTACTAAAGTCTCCCACTATTATTGTGTTATTGTTAATTTCTCCTTTCATACTTGTTAGCATTTGTCTTACATATTGCGATGCTCCCGTGTTGGGTGCATACATATTTATAATATAATACTTTTTTTTTCTGTAGGGGAGAGAATAGCAAAAAAGAATCATTTGTTCAAGACTGATGACTTCTTATGAAAGCTGTGCTTCTTAATCGCTAATTTATGTAGCATGTTTAACTCAAAATTCATTTTATTCTTTGTAATGTATAATGTACCAGTTTTTATAATGGGATATTAAGTGTTTTCTGTTTATTGAGTTTTTTTCTAGAGGAATTTAAAATCTCCTGAAATGAAAACTTTAGTGTGAACAGTCTTACTTTTATTTCATGTAAGAGGAAGTCTAGGTGCAACATGGAATCAAGATATGGAATGTGGAGGTTATAGCTCAGCTTCTCTTGGCTCTTCCCTCCATGTCCTGATTTTGTCCTCTGACTAGTAGACAGGAAACTCTAGAATTTCCAGGTATTATATCTAGAGTTGGAAGTGTTCATTGAAAGGAAGTCCATTTTTTCCCTGTCTACTTCTAAGCAGCAGGGACCTACTTCCTAAATGTGTCCCAGAAAACTTTCCTTATGTCTCATTGTAATGCACTTGGTTACATGTCCCTTTCTCAATGTAGAATAGCAAGGAAAATGTGATTGGCAGAGAATACTCATTTATTCAAGCAAAGAACATTTTGGTCACAAAATGTACATATATGGAGAGACATTTTTGAATAAAGCAAAAAAAATTTCTGCCTATAAGTTCTTTCAAAATTAAAGAAAAAATGGATTTCATTTGGGCAAAAAAATATACATGAATTTTCCAACATCTGTAATTTTTAAAGAGTATATGCAAAACAGTAATCATTCACTGAGAAACTGTTACTTATATGCTGAAAATGTGTGATCTTGTAATATTTAACTGAATTATATTTGATTGGATATCTAATCAGTTTTCAAAAAATTATTTAATATAAGGAAGATAGATGAGATAAAAATTATTTAAAACTAAACATTTGTCTCCTTTAAGCATCCTTTATGCTCATTAATTCTCTGTCCATTTTCCAAAGGGTAAAAATCACAGCTGCCATAAAGGAGTCTTGTAACTCCTGTTACAAATGGTGTTTTTAATTTTTAGTTTCATGATTTACGTATGAAGTCTTATTTCTGTTCCTGGAAAATTATAAGAAAAGAATTGCCAAACGACTACTGATTTTCCAGAGATTATCACTGCTAATGGGTGGAGGATTGATGTCTTAAGGATTCACAAGACAGAAAAAAAAAAAAATATATATATATATATATATATATATATTGTGACAGGTTCCTTTGCAGGTCAAATAGTCTGGTCATGCAGTCAGAAAACTCATTTAACTTAGTCTTACCCAGCATTTATCAAGTTATTTGATCATGGTTTTCTACTGCAGTGGAATAAAAGTTAATATCTTGGTGGGATTTGGTTTCCTAGAAATATAATTGGGGAAATGCTGAGTTAGAAAATGGTGAAATGAAAATATTAGTAATCAGAAAAGCAGAACCTGAAACACTTCAGGGTTTTAAGTTATCAAGGCCTATGAAAGAAAAGGGAGGAAGCAGGAATGGGCAAAGGGAATAGTTGAATTGTGAAACAGGGCTGACAAATCTCTGGCCAAACTGATAGAGAGCGCTCTGAAGTACCCTCAGAACTGCCCCACATTGAGTCAGGACTGCTGGGTCTTAACATGTCCACTTTGCTCAGTTACCAGGTAGTTGCTAGGGAAAATGGTGTGACTTCAGATGGCTCTCTGTATCTGTGGCAGACCCTGAAGGCCATGACTAGAGACAGCTGTCTACTGATGGAGCTCCTTACACTTGGGTAGCAAGTCCTTCCTTAAGAAGGAATCTGGCAGTTCTTTTACCATCCTCGTCACTGTGCAAATTCCACATCTCCATACATCCTAAGAGCAGCTCCTACAGGGTTTCTGAAAGCTGTCTTCCTGAGGAAAAAGTGATGATCCTTTTGATTATTGGGAAACAGAAAACTTGAAATATGTGCTCCTTTTCAGATTTGGATAGAAATAAATGTGTTGTAGAGCTGGACCCTTGAGAGCACAAACTGTAGTTAAAGAAAACATGAAGTCCCCCAAGGCATCACCAGGAGTGAAGATAAATGAGACTGCTCCATCTACCAGTTGATTTCTGAATTTGATGTATTCATCTTATTCAGTGACACTGTGCCATATAAATTTCTTTATTTCAGTGCATTCTGGAGAAGGTACTCTGTACTAGAGAATAATGCCTCTGAGCCGGTACTTCATCTGTGTCTTCACAGACATTTCAACGCTCTGTCTGGCCAGCACCTTCTGGGTAGTGCTTAAGTGGATCCTGTGGTCTTGAGTGCATACCCATACCTCATCTGCTATGCAATGTTCCCCTGGTCTCCTGAGATGCTATATGATTCCACGCTAGTGAAAAAACACTTTGAAAGACCTCATATGTTTGTGCAAATTTCTAGGAGTAAAAAAGGAAAACATGCTCTTAGAATACGTGTCTATTTTTATGTGAACCAATGTCTAGACCCTCCAGTGTGTAAGGAGCTAGACTCTTCTCCATGAAATTGGTGCCATATTGGGAGCTAAGCTGTGTTTTCTCACATCAGTATTATTGGACAATAGGTCACAGTAATAGCTAGATCAACCTTGGTGATTTGAAGCCCGTGTTGTTGAGTATACGTATAGCTTCTACTATGGTCTGAATGTTTGTATTCCCCCAAAATCCATATGTTGAAAAATTAATGTCCAAGGTGATGTTATTAGCAGATGGGGCCTTTGGGAGGTGATTAGATCACATGGGTGGAAACCTCATCAATGGGATTAGTGCCCTTATAAAAGAAACTCTGGAGAGTTGGCTCACCCCATGAGGATACACTGAGAAGTCTGCAACTCAGAAGAGGGCCCTCACCTGACCATGCTGGCAATCTGATCTGAGACTTCCAGCTTATAGGACTGTGAGAAATAAATTTCTATTGTTTATAATCTGCCTTGTCTGTGGTACTAATATTTTGTTAAAGCAGCCTGAATGGAGCTTCTATGTCTGCCATGATGATCACTTCATTTATATGCCCATCATACGTACTTTGAAGTGACTGTTGACAGAAATCACTACCAGGGGTTTATTTAGTTCTTCTGTGGTGAATGTTTTCTGGGAGCTGAATCTAAAGATCTTCACACTTCATGCCCACTTCCATGTGTTTAGTCACATTCCCCTACTCAACATCTATCTATTCCTAATCTCCTATTTTTTTCCCTCTCTGAACCCTGGTCAGCTGACCAATTTATTCAGTTTTATCCCAAGCAGCCTTATGTAGTCTAACCTTAGGTTATTTCTTTTTCAAACAAAGTGAATGGCCAGTGACACTGCCCAAAGCTCTGCCCATTGGAAGGATTTTTGCTCATGGCAGTCTTGCAAGGTCACATCTAAGTGAGGTTACAGTGCAGTTGCATCCATTTTTGGCTTACACCCCCATAGTGAACTAACATATTCATAATCCAGTTTGAGCCTTGTTCTCCTTAGGCTAACCCATGTAGGAACCCTAATATGACCATAGTTGTAAGCTCAAGAGTCCCACTGGGTACAAAGTGATGGATGCCATTGTGGTCTGCATTTCCTATTTACTCAGGTTTCTTGTACCCTATGGTCTTTCTTATGCTCAGTTGGGGTATACTTTTTTCCTCTGAGGCTCACCATAAATTCTACGTTGCATTATTTCCAGCCATGACATCTCCAGTACTACAGGTTCTGCAATAACACGCAGCTCAAGTATCAGGGCTTCTTGCACTGTAATCTGGATCTGATGCAGATCCCTTTCCTGCTCTGGGATCCTTTCAAAATTGGCAGCATCTCACTTCATTCAGGATAAGGGCTGAATGCTGCTAAGTCACTAAGCAGAATTCTTGCTGCTGCTGCTGCTAAGTCACTTCAGTCGTGTCCGACTCTGTGTGACCCCATAGAAGGCAGCCCACCAGGCTCCCCCATTCCTGGGACTCTCCAGGCAAGAACACTGGAGTGGGTTGCCATTTCCTTCTCCAACGCATGAAAGTGAAAAGTGAAAGTGAAGTCGCTCAGTCGTGTCTGACTCTTAGCGACCCCATGGACTGCAGCCCACCAGGCTCCTCTGTCCATGGGATTCTCCAGGCAAGAGTACTGGAGTGGGTTGCCGTTGCCTTCTCCAAAGAAGTATTCTTAGGTGTGACGGAATATGCTGTGACCAGAATCTGAAAAAATGCCCTGGGTATTGTGCTTTTGTTTTCCTGGTAGGATACGCAAAATGCAATTATTTTTCTCCTACTGGGGAGGAGATGTAGCTGACCAGCATGTAACTGGGTCTTTAAAAAGTTGAGAGTGTTGTTGAAAATTTCACTCTTTGTAGAATTATCTTCCACTCTCCTGAACACCAATGTGGAGTTTGTACAAGATAACAAATATGTGACTCCAAAATATATGTATGATGATTAGGAAAGTGCCACTGAGAGGTCTGTAGACCTAGGGGACCACTAAGCTATGTACTACTTGGCCTCCATATGACGTCTCTTTCACAGGAGCCCTAACACTAGTAAGCATTCTGGGTACCAGTGTCTAACCAACCCAGACAATGTTCCTCAGAATTTCTAGATATCTCCCCTCTTGCCTGGAAAATTCCATGGACAGAGAAGCCTGGTGGGTTATAGTCCATGAGGTTGCAAAGAGTTGGACACAACTGAGTAACTAACTCACTTTTTTCCTTCTCAGATGTACAGATACTTGAAAAACAGCCATAGGTCACTTAAGAAAAGTACTGGAACAATCATTACCGTGTGTTCTTGCCATGATGTTTCAGGATCCTTCTTCCTAGAAACATGGACATATTTTTAGTCAATGAACTCCACATCGGAAAACTGATTCTATTCTAAAATAAAACAAGGAAATACAACTTTTATAGAACGACTGCCATCAGCTCCTCAGCCATCCATTCTTATCCTCTTGTGATAAACGCACCCATTTATTTTGTCCCTAAGTAAAATGTTTCTTTTGATTATGTCAGTAACTTTCTATAGATCAGGCACTCTTGGTTGCCACTCCAGACTTACAGGTCATTACAATAATAGTAACCCCTTGCATTCTGGTGCTTAAGCAATGCCATTTGGCCTCTACTTTTTCAGGATTTTAGCATCTTTGTTCATATTAGTAAGCCAACTTCTGGTATAGCCTCTCTTATCATCATCAGTACACATTCACAGAGGAAGTTGTAGCTAAAACTTTTAGTGATACTGATGCATTCTTTGGATGCATAAATAGGAAATGCAGACCACAATGCATTCTTGACATTGCATTCTTTATGGCCCTGGTATGTGGTGGCTCTTCTGGGTTTTCCTGTGAATTCAATCATCTGGAGGATTTTTAGGGAATACATTGTATATCCATTCCCAAATGCTCACTCCCTTATTACTTTTATCATTTGCCACAGTAATTCTGTCCTTTCAACTCTCTTCAATACAGGCACAGCTTTTCTATCTAAGCAAGTTTCATCTCTAGTATCTACTCCTTGCCAAAATATAAACATGGTGTCTTGTGTGTACACTCCCAAATTCTTTAGCACCTTAAAAATCAAGTACTATCTTTACTCTCTTAGCTACTACATTATGTACTGGCCAAGTCTTGCAACTATTTTGTGATATAAAATAGACCTACTAATGCCTAGCAAGATTACACTATAAGTTAACTCCAGTTATTGGCATCATAGCCTTGAGGAGGTGTGAGATCAAATCTTCAGAAGGTAACAAAACCTTTAAACCTAAAAGCCTCTGCATTTTCCTCTACCATGAGGGTAGGATATATTGCTTGTAGTATGTTTCTTGGGAGGTGTAGGGAAAGGTAGGGAAATTTTTCATGCTCAGAAGTTTGGGAGGAGGCTGGAGAGTCAAAGTATATAGGGGTATGTGCTCAGATACTGTCAGGCAGTTAGAATAGGAAAAAGGAGTCCTGTGGTGGATTCATTTTTATATTTGGCAAAACTAATACAATTTGTAAAGTTAAAAAAAAAAAAAAGAGTCCAGTATGGCAGTGGGTAAAATACAAAGAAGGGAAAAGCATGCAAAAATAGAACAAAGGAAGGTTTGAGGACTGAAGTGAGAACCTCAGGTAAGACAAACAGCCCTCTTGATTAGCCCAATTTACATAGGGCAGGCTCAGGGGGAAGAGAAAAAAAACATATAAAAATAAGAGTCAAAATTGGACCTGGGGAATTCTCTTCTCTTTGTGTCTTTTGGGTCAGCCCACCCTTACGCCTCGAGGATGTATTTTCCTTTGCTTTTTAAATAAAACTGAGCTGTAACATGGAGCTGTAACACTGGTCTGTCTGAGAAAATTACACGGGGCTATAATGTTGGTCCATCCATCACTTCAAATTTTTTTTGCAAGGAGACAGAACCAAGGAAAATTATAAACTTCCCTGACAATATGACCAGTCAGTTCACCTAGAGGATCTACTTAGATATTGAGGTTTCAAATTTTCCAAGCAGAGCCCTGGTCTTGGCAAAGCAGACTTACCTTGATCTGGCATTTAATTCTCTTTATGGTTAAGTCACTCATACATTCAATACTCAAAGTAATTATTACATCCTCTTCTACTGGAACACTGTCTCTTTCATTTCTGGTAAGAGTATGAACAGCTACAAGGACAATTTTTCAAGGACAAATTGTGTGTCAGGATAATTTATGTCCCTTTGTTCCGCTCCCCCCCCCCCCCCCCCCCGAAGTAATGGTATCCTCATCTAGCAAGACAGTGAATAATCCACAACTCCATCTTGAACCCACACTCTTTAACCATTCCTGGTAACTACTGCCTCAGTTTGGATTCCTTTGAAGTGAATGCTAAGATAGTATACAGTGCAGGTTATTGATGAGCGATTCCCGTGAAAGGAAGGAGAAAGGAACTGCATTGCACAGAGGAAGTGTAATGGGGAGGTGGACACAAAAGCCTTAGTTAACCACTGAGGAACTCTGGAGTGAGGAGTGCCTTTCTGAACTATTTCACATCAGACTGAAGTGACTCACTGCTGTGCCAGTAGGCCCTGCAGGAGCAGACAGCTGGAAGTTGTCTGCCAACTGTACTTTGTATCCGGGTGATGTTACCTTGAAGAGGGATCATATCTACCACAGAGGTGGAAAACAATTCTCTAAAGAAAGCAGTACCTCTCTTCTTTATCTTCACGTAAAATCAGGCAGCTAGGAAATTGTCTGAACTGTGAAAGACCTTAGTAAAAGGAAAGCATACAGCATCCCTACAACCTCTCATTTCAAAACTATGCTGGCTTAAGCCATGCTAAGTTAAAGAAAACAACTTTTGGGGAAGTTGTTCTGAAAACACATTTTTCCTCCCTGATAATGCAGAGAATTATTTGGCTGATTACACTGTGAATGTAATTCACCAGACTCTTATTGTTAGGGCAGTCGCCTCGGCAAGTCAAGCACTAAATGTGCTTAGAGAGAATCTTTCTTTGAAGAACACTACAAAGTTCTTGCCTTAAAGATAGCTTATGGCTCTGCCAAATAGAGCCCAGATTTTGTGCAGGGAAAAAAGTTAAAACCCACAAAACAAATCAACATAAAATGGTAGATTTTATGAATTTCCATGTGGTTTCCTATCTTTCTCTTTCAGTCTTTAATCTCAGATATTGGATTTTATTGGTTCCTCCTTGATTTTTACTTCCAAATATTTCTAAAATCATAACCATCTCTTCCCTTAGGGAGGATCCTGGAAGTCAAGAAATTTTACTTTGATTTTCATAAATATAAATCCATTGATTGGGTGGCATTTTGTAATACAGGAATATCTGTGATTTTTAACTCTTCATGATTCAGTAGTATGTGACAGCACCTTTATTTTGTTCAGTCCAGCCCAAATTTTAATGCAATTTCTATGTGGTAGGCATTGTATTTGTTGTTGTTGCTTAGTAGCTAAGTCATGTTTGACTCTGTGACATCATGGACTGTAGCCTACCAGACTCTGTCCATGGGATTTCCCAGGCAAGAAGACTGGAGTGGGTTGCCATTTCCTTCTCCGGGGGATCTTCCTGACCCAGGGATCTAACCTACATCTCCTGCATTGGCAGGCAGATTCTGTACCACTGAGCCACTGGGAAGTCCATTGAGGCCTGCTGGAAAAACACAGATAAATAGACAGGTGGAAAATACATTATTAGCTGCTCAAAGGGATGCTATTTTAGTTAAAATGTTAAATGTTAAAATGTTAAAAAGTTAAAATGGGCGTTTAGCCTGCAAGAGGCTACAAATTGCACCCTGAGGCTCTTCCCTTGGGTGTGGGCTTCCCTTGTGGCTCTTTCCTTAGGAGACTTGCAAGGAAAGAACCACAAAGTGTCATTAACTGGATTCTTTTTCACTTCTGCTGATCTTTGTACATTATCCTTGTATACACTATTAAACATGAATCCCTATTGTGTCTGTAGAGCTAAAAGCTGGCTGTCCTAGTGCTCAAGCTGTGACATATCTAAGGGTCTAACCAGAAGAGAACCCTGGAGTGCTTGTAGCTAAATCCCCTCTACCCTCAACTCTTGGTCCTGCATAGGAAAGAGCAGATGTGCACAGTATGTTTTGAATCAGAACCTCTCTCAAAACCAAACAAGGGAACTCTGCTCAATATTCTGTAATATTCTAATATTATAAATGGGAAAAGAATTTGAAAATGAATAGATAGAGAATATGTATTGTATAGCTGAATCACTTTGCTGTACACTGAAAATTAACACAACATTTTTGATCAACCATCATTGTCATTTACTTGCTAAGTCAAGCTCAACTCTTTTGCGACCCCATGGACTTTAGCCAGCTAGACTCCTCTGTCCATGGGGTTCCCAGACAAGAATACTGTAGTAGGTTGCCATTTCTTTCCTTCTCCAGGGGACCTTCCCCACCAGGGATCAAACCCCCGTCTCCTGCTTGGTAGGTGGATTCTTTACCACTGAGCCATCTGTGAAGCCCTGAAAGATTAAACTCCAATATAAAATAAAAATTTAAACAACCAAAAAAATATTAATAATATCACATAAATTCCATCATGTCTTTTATTTTTTTCTGTATTATGACTTAACTCTTCAATTTGTAGGAGGTTTTTAGTCACTGATGTTACTGAGTTTTCTATTTGGAGCTACCCACAGATATGAAGAAATGGAAATGAAGTCATTCATGTACATTTTTCTGGGATCAATAATTTCAGAGTTTGACTGATTAGCATTTTCAAATGCTGTCACAGTTGATTACAGAGCCCTGAGAATAAAGGTGTAGGTGGTGCAGGAAAGACTATTGTTCTCACTGTGAACTCTGATATTTTTTCTTTCAGGTTGCAGAAGGAAGTGCCTAAGGGAAAATGTAGGTCAAGTGCTTTTACCCTCTTGCAACTTTCAGAAGAGCAATCACCAAATCAGAGAGACTGGTCTGTCCTGATTTCTAATGATGGAAAGGGAGAGAAGGGCAAGAGGTGAAAAAGCAATGGGCAATGTCTTTAACTCATATTTTAAAATACAAGACAGCATAAATCATATTTTTAAAAAAATTAGGAATATATTTGATTGATTTAGCCTCATTTGACTTTGTTTATTAGACTCAGCTTTGCATGTGATGACTTCGGGTTATTATCACATTAACATGATGAAGTGAGAGAAGGGGAAATTGAAACACATGTTTATAAAGCACCGTGTTTAATGTCCTCTAATTCTCTAATTAACATACAGCCCTGTACAGAACAGTTATTTCCTAAAAATGTGGATGTTTAAGAGGGGAGAGATGCTTTGTACATTAGTGTAATTATGTTAAAATCAGATTCACTTAATTTCTTGTTTATAGATATTATATTAATTTTAAAATAATGTATAAGAATGTGGAATACTTCCTATTATCTCAAAATCAAGCATATTTGTTGTCTAAATGAAATTTCTTCATATTTCAAGAATAATTTCAATTGGGACAGCTATTAATGCGTGATTGATATTATAATGAAATTTTCTATTGTATTAGAATTGGCTATAATGACTCTGCAGGGCTAATATATCACGTTAGAAATATGAATGTAAATAGAAAACTGATGCAAAAAAAACCCCTCTGTGTTTTAGTAATTTTATTTTTTTTAGCACTGCCAGGCCTGGATATTTAATTTGAGCATTTACGATACAGGCTATTGACAAAAATATTCTAGTTTGAGGAAGCAGTATATTATAAGATTAATGTAAACTTTTGAAGACAATCTAATGGGAAGCAAAATGTTGGAGGACGAGGACACAGGTTGCTTGTAGAGATAGAAAAGGAAGAGACAGGACAGTGAGTGTATAGATAGAGTGGGAAGACTGCTCATGTTTTTATTTTATCTGTTTTATCATTTTGCCATTAATTGGTCCAAAAGTTGTTGTTAAAGAAAAGATGATTGTTAAAGGTTATTGTTATGCCAAACAATATTTGGTATTGTAAAACCAAAATCTTATGGTTAAAGAAAACCAGATATCTCAAGGAATTTAGCACTTTTATATGTATGGGAAGATGCAAGGGCTCACTGAAATCATTCCTTTGATATCACCTCAGCTATCTGAGGACTTCCCAGATGGCAGCGCTGTAAAGAATCCTCTTGCCAATACAGGAGAGGCAGGAGACTCAGGTTTAATCCCTGTGTTGGGAAGACCCCCTGCAGTAGGAAATGGCAACCCATTCCAGTATTCTTGCTTGGAGAATTCCATGGGCAGAGGAGCCTGGTGGGCTACCCTCCATGGGGTCGCAGAAGTCGGACAAGACTGAGCATGCACGCACGCACACTGTCTGAGGCCAGTTTCCTGGTGGCTGAGTTGGTAAAGATTCCTCTTGCAATGTAGGAAATCACCTGCAGTGCAGGAGACACGGGTTCAAGGCATTATTAGCCTTCTGTCCTTTATGACTCTTCACTTAATATATCAAGTTCAGCAACGGTTTTGAAATGGGGAACTGAGTTCTGTTCATGGAGCTGAGGAATGAACTCTGTAAACTTGCAAAAACACTCATGCTGGCAAAGTTTATTTTAAAGGATAGAGATACAAAGCCCTCAGCAGAGACACTGAGAGGGGGTGAAGAGCCCCCAAAAGGTGGGGATCATAGCAATTTTATATGTTTATTAGTATCGATCTATACATTTTTGGTGGGCTTGTGACTTTAATGTACATCATTTTTGACCAATTAGTTTGAACGTCGCAATGTTCAGTTTGACATTTTTATGTCTTTCTTGGATCCCCAGTCCTTGGGTTTTTTTAGACACTGAGTCACCAGCCCATGACCCTTTTCCTTGACCCCAGGTGATTGTTTAAGGACCAGTTAATGGTCTCTCTGTTTTTTGTTTTTTTTTTTACCTTGATAAGCTGGACAATAGTTAATGATTGTCCTGTCCAGGTTTGAATGTTTTATGACTTATCAGACCAGAGAGGCATTCCCTGAATGTTTGGAAATTGAAACAAAGAGCGAGATGCTTACTTGAGAAGAAAAAAATTGAAAAAAAAAAAAAGGAATTAAGGTCTTAAAGTCCCACACTATCTAGCAATTTCTGCCTCAGTTTTATCTAAAGTTGTCCTTGAAAGAAAGCAGGTTTTCTCAGAAGAGTTCAGATCTCAAAATAGAACACAGGGAAATTAAGAACCAGATCCAACCTGATAGAATGAGCCTATTCATTTCCTTTTTGCTGATTTCGAAAGCTTCTTAGTATGCCTGTTGTGACTGATCCACAATCCCTTTCTTGTCGCTAATGACAACCTCAGTAATGGAACAATAGTGGTCCCCTCTCGTTTTCTAATACAAGAATTTGCCCTCTGCTTGTATAGCATTGGGATCAAGAACTCTTCCAAAAGAGATCGTACTTGAAACTTGGTCTCAACTTTCAAGTCATCCGTTGTTTCCTTCAGCGTATGTCTTTAGCTCAGTACTTGAGATGACCCTCCAAAATGGACTATAGCTGTTTATAACAGTTTTTTAAGTAGCTGAGAGATTACCCTCCCCATTGGATAATTCAACTTTTGCTCAGTTACACGCATCATGCAGGCTGCCATGGCATCACAGTTCTCAGCCTGCTCAGCCAGTTTGGTTTCTGATCAGCTTATTTTCATTTATGACTGGATGTTTATGTCCAGCGTGGCTAGTGGAAGATGGATCGGGGCTCAGCATGGCTGACTTTTTGTTTTCAAAGATACTTTTATCAGATTAATGATGTTCTCATCTATTCCTGAATTACTAACAGAGTTTCTTTTTTATCATAAATTTGGTTTAAACGTTATTAAATGGCTTCCCTGCACCTAACTGACATTACCATATTGTTTTTCTCTTTTACTATTTTAATATGGTGAATTAGAGTCATGGATTGTTGAATCTTAAGGAGGAAAAGGAAGAGATAGAGAATGAGATGGTTGGATGACATCACTGACTCAGTGGACATTAATTTGAGCAAACTCTGATTGTGAAGGACAGGGAAGGCTGGTATGCTGCTGTCCATAGGGTGGCAAAGTGTCAGACATGAATTAGCAGCTTAATAACAACAACAATCCCGAAGAAGAGCAGTTTTATGCATTTCATTCTTATATAATTTATTTTCTTTGTTATATGTATACATACAAGTATAACTGTAACCAAGGAGGACCTTGTGGCACCTTCCTTGTTGACTCCTTCCCCAGATCCTCTAGATTAACTCCACTCTTAAGTATTAGATCATCTAGTCCAGCATTTCTCATGATGTACTCTGCATATAAGTTAAATAAGCAGGGTGACAATATACAGCCTTGATGAACTCCTTTCCCGATTTGGAACCAGTTTGTTGTTCCATGTCCAGTTCTAACTGTTTCTTCCTGACCTGCATACAGGTTTCTCAGGAGGCAGGTCAGGTGGTCTCGTATTCACATCTCTCTCAGAATGTTCCACAGTTTGTTGTGATTCACACAGTCAAAAGCTTTGGCATAGTCAATAAAGCAGAAGCAAACTGGAACTCTCTTGCTTTTTCAATGATCCAACAGATGTGGGCAATTTGATTTCTGGTTCCTCTGTCTTTTTTAAATCCAGCTGGAACATCTGGAAATTCACAGTTCACGTAATGTTGAAGCCTGGCTTGGAGAATTTTGAGCATTAATTTGCTACATTTTAGATGAGTGAAACTGTGCAGTAGTTTGAGCATTCTTTGGCATTGCCTTTCTTTGGGATTGGAATGAAAACTGACCTTTTCCAGTCCTGTGGCCACTGCTGAGTTTTCCAGATTTGCTGGCATATTGAGTGCAGAACTTTCACAGCATCATCTTTTAGGATTTGAAATAGCTCAACTGGAATTCCATCACCTCTACTAGCTTTGTTGTAGTGATGCTTCCTAAGGCCCACTTGACTTCACATTCCAGGATGTCTGGCTCTAGGTGAGTGATTACACGATCGTGTTTATCTGGGTCATGAAGAGCTACTTTGTACAGTTCTGTGTATTCTTGCCACCTCTTATTAATCTTCTACTGCTGTTAGGTCCACACTATTTCTGTCCTTTATTGAGCCCATCTTTGCATGAAATGTTCCCTTGGTATCTCTCATTTTCTTGAAGAGATCTCTAGTCTTTCCCATTCTATTGTTTTCCTCTATTTCTTTGCATTGATCACTGAAGAAGGCTTTCTAATCTCTCCTTGCTATTCTTTGGAACTCTGCATTCAAATGGGTATATCTTCCTTTTCTCCTTTGCCTTTCACATCTCTTCTTTTCATAGCTATTTGTAAGGCCTCCTCAGGCAACCATTTTTCTTTTTTGCATTTCTTTTTCTTGGGGATGGTCTTGATCCCTGCCTCCTGTACAATGTCACAAACCTCTGTCCATAGTTCTTCAGGTACTCTGTCTATCAGATCTAATCCCTTGAATCTATATCTCACTTCCACTCTACAGTCATAAAGGATTTGATTTAGGTCATACCTGAATGGTCTAGTGGTTTTCCCCACTGTCTTCAACTTAAATCTGAATTTGGCAATAAGGAGTTCATGATCTGAGCCACAGTCAGCTCCTGGTCTTGTTTCTGCTGACTGTATAGGGCTTTTCCATCTTTGGATGCAAAGAATATAATCAGTCTTATTTCAGTATTGGCCATCTGGTGATGTCCATGTGTAGAGTCTTCTCTTGTGTTGTTGTAAAAGGGTGTTTGCTATGACCATTGTATTGTCTTGCCAAAACTCTGTTAGCCTTTGGCCTGTTTCATTCTGTAGTCCAAGGCCAAATTTGTCTGTTACTCCAGGTATTTCTTGACTTCCTACTTTTGCATTTCAGTCCTCTATAATGAAAAGGATGTCTTTTTGGGGTGTTAGTTCTATAATGTCTTGAAGGTCTTCATAGAACTGTTCAACTTCATAGAACTTCAACATTCAAATAACTAAGATCATGGCAAATAGACGGGGAAACAGTGGAAACAGTGAGACTTTATTTTGGGGGGCTCCAAATCACTGCAGATGGTGACTGCAGCCATGAAATTAAAAGATGCTTGTTCCTTGGAAGAAAAGTTATGACCAACTCAATGGCTTATTAAAAAAAAGAGACATTATTTTACCAATAAAGGTCCATCTAGTCAAGGCTATGGTTTTTCCAGTAGTCATGTATGGATGTGAGAGTTGGACCATAAAGAAAGCTGAGCGCAGAAGAATTGATGCTTTTGCACTATGGTGTTGGAGAAGACTTGAGAGTCCCTTGGACAGCAAGGAGATCCAACCAGTCAATCCTAAAGGAAATCAACCCTGAATATTCATTGGAAGGACTGATGCTGAAGCTGAAACTCCAATACTTTGGCCACCTGATGTGAAGAACTGGCTCACTGGAAAAGACCCTGTTGCTGGGAAAGATTGAAGGCAGGAGGAGAGGGGATGACAGAGGATGAGATGGTTGGATGGCATCACTGACTCAATGGACATGAGTTTGAGTAAACTCTGGGAGTTGGTGATGGACAGAGAGGCCTGGCATGATGCAGTCCATGGGGTCACAAAGAGTCAGACAGGACTGAGCAACTGAACTGAACTAAGTACTTAGATGATAGTATGTGATGCACATTTCTAGAATTGTTTTACAATTGCTAATACCCCTACCAAAGGGAAGATGTAAATTACTTTATGACCATGAGCTTGTAGCCTGCAGGCCTCCTGGGGCCTAAGGACTGATCGTGTTAACCCCTGTGGCACTGCCCTGTTACTTCACCATCAGCCAATCAGAGAACTGTGTTGTTCATATAACCTGTGACTCCTCTCCCTCACCCAGTCTTTAAAAATGCTTTCCTGAAACCTATCAGGGAGTTCTGATACTTGTGAGCACTAGCTTCCCTGAACAACTTGCTTGGCACTCAGCAATAAATGCTTCTCTTCACCACAACTGTCAGTAGATTGACTTTACTGCATGTAGGTGAGCTGATCTGAATTTGGTTTGGCAACATGCTTTGCCATTGTTTTAAACTTTATTATAAAGAGTATCATGCTATTTATAGCAATTTGATCCTTTTTGCTAAAAATACATCACCAACTGAATGGACATGAGTTTTGGACAAGCTCTGGGAGATACTGAAGGACAAGGAAGCCTGATATGTTGCAGTCCATGGGGTGGCAAAGAATCAGACAGAACTTGGTGCCTGAACAGCAACAACAAGGTTCATATATATTGTCACATTCATTCGTTTTGACTGTTTTTCATATTTCATTGTGTAAGCAAACAGTCTATTATATGGTTGTATCAGTTATCAGAACTTTTTATAAACAATAGTGATAAAGATGGAGTCCAGCAGGCACAGGGACAGAAAACTGGCAGTGGAATAGAGAGCCAAGAACTAGAGCCCTGCATTCACAGAACTTTAGGGACATCGTAGATAGCCCGTCTCATCAGCAAGGAGGGGTGGGAAGATTCAGTAAGTGGAGCTGAAAAGCTGGCTATCCACAAAACTAAAATCATATCTGAAAAGATTAAGGATTTGAATATTAAAAACAAAACTGTGAACGTCTTAGTCGAACATATTGGTGAACATATTTTAGGCATAAAAGTTATTGACAATATTTGACAATATTAAAATTAAGAAATTTGGTTCATCAAAAGATACTCCTAAGTGAAACATAAATTATAAAAGAGAGAAAGCTATCAGCAATAAACACAGCCAAAAAGTAAATTTTATCAAGCTAGTTAAAGAACTACTATAAATTAGTAGGTAAAGCAGCAACTCAAAGAAAACAGTGGGGCAAAGACCAGGGAGAAACATTCCACAGCAGAGGAAATACATATGGCAAATCTTTTATATCTGCTGCATTGGCAGGCAGGTTCTTTATCACCAGCGCCCCCAGGGAAGCCCATGGTACACATATGTATATGTATACATAGGTATATGTATAGATATGAGAGAATATTAATCAACCATAAAAGAAGGAAATTCTGCCATGAATAAGCCTGGGGGACATTATCCTAACTGAAATAAACCAGACAAAGAAAGACAGATACTATATGGTCTTGCTTATATGTGGGGCCTGAAAAAGTCAAACTCAAAGAACCGGAAAGTAGAATGGTGATTGCCAGAGGATGGGGGTTAGGGAAAATGGGGAGATGTTGGTCAAAGGGCAGAAACTTTCAGTTATAAAATGAATCAGATCTGGGGCTCTAATATACAGCATGGTGATTATAGTTAATTACACGGTATTGTGTACTTGAAATTTGCTAAAAGAGAAAATCTAAAGTATTTTTGCACACACAAAAATGATAACTATATGAGGTTATGGATGTGTTAATTAACTTGATTGTGGTAATTATTTCACAACGTGATTATACATTTAATCATCACATTGTACAGTCTTTAAAAAATACACTTATTTTGTAACCCACCCATTTTACTCACAAGCATTTACCCAAGAGAAATGAAAAAAAAAATGTACAAAGACATATCCATGAATATTCAGAGAAATTTTATTTAGAATAGCCAAAAAAGTGGAAACAAACCAAATGGCCACCAACAAGTAACAAATTGTAGTACATCCATGTACGGAAATACTACCTTAAAAAAATAACTATTGATCCATGCAGCAATATGACTGGATTTCAGAAGAATGTGGATAAGAAAAGTACATACTATGTAATTCAATTTACATGAAATTCTTAAAACATCTAAACTACAGTGAGAGCTTGGAGCCGAAGGAGGTATATTGGTATCCAAAATAGGATTGGGGGCTCTTTGAGGTAATGATGGTCTTTTATGTTTTGGGCTTCCCTGGTAAAGAATCCACCTGCAAAGCAGTAGACACGGGTTCAATCCTTGGGTCTGGAAAATCCTCCAGAGAAGGAAATGGCAACCCACTCCAGTATTCTTGCCACAAAAATCACATGAACAGAGGAGTGTGGAGGGCTACCATCCGTGGGTCACAAAACATTGGACACATGCTCTGGAGCATGTTGGAGCATGCACACATAATCAACCATAATGGTTACCCAAGTCTACATATTTGTCAAAATGCATTGAAATGTATACTTACAATGAGAAGACTTCTTTTCTATAAATTGTACCCCAGTAAAATCGACAAAAAAGAATCTCACCTTCATTCTGGGTAGTATGTTCACAAATATTTATTAAAATAAGCAAACAATTTAATCACTTAAATTAGTAAATAAATATATACACAATGGAAGGTCACAAATGGACCAGTTGAATTATGATCAATCCAAGTATAGACACTTGAGATTCTTTAAAATTTCAAGAAGTTACATGTTCGCCCATACAGTCTCAATGCCTATACTGGATGCTTGGGGCTGGTGCACTGGGATGACCCAGAGGGATGGTATGGGGAGGGAGGAGGGAGGAGGGTTCAGGATGGGGAACACATGTGTACCTGTGGCGGATTCATTTTGATATTTGGCAAAACCAATACAATATTGTAAAGTTTAAAAATAAAATAAAAAAAATAAATGAACTTTATTGGCATGTCCTAGCATTGATGCTTATAATATCTTTGATAGGAACATGTGTCATTAGTGCCTTGATATTTGAAAATTTATTAGAGATGCAAAGAAAATTATGTGACCCTTCAGCTGCTATCTACTATTAGCATATCGAGAAAAACAGTGGATAATTTGTCTGCAGACAGACGTAATGTCTGATCCTTGTTCACTGGAGTTGTAAGGCAGAACCAGTGGTGGATGGACAGACAAGTGCAAGGAAGGGGTAGACACTCTCTTTGCTGGAATTCAGCGTAGAAGCTGGAGCTTGATGTGCTGAAAGGTCCAAAGCAGAAAAAAATGTCAGAATGCCAACTCATGTAACTATTTTTCATTGGTTAGATTCCACTTATTTCTCTAAAAATTGAGATAGATAATCCTTGATCTCAGCCTAGCCTGCAGCTTTTTTTAAAAATAAGAGATAAAGGTTGCCCTAATATACAAAGAATAAAGAATATGATTTGAAGTTGAAGTTGCTGGCTTCTCCAAAAATATCTGAGCTTAATGCAATTATATAAACATCATTTCTTTTTTTTAATGTTTTTGCAAATCTTTTTTTAAAATTAATTAATTTATTTTAATTGGAGGCTAATTACTTTACAATATTGTGGTGGTTTTTGCCATACAGTCACATGAATCAGCCATGGGTGTACATGTGTTCCCCATCCTGAATACCCCTCCCACCTCCCTCCCCATCCCATCCCTCAGGGTCATCCCAGTGCACTGGTCCCGAGCATCCTGTCTCATGCATCGGACCTGGACTGGCAATCCATTTCACATATGAGAATGTGCATGTTTCAATGCCATTCTCCCAAATCATCCCACCCTCATCTTCTCCCACAGAGTCCAAAAGTCTGTTCTTTACATCTGTGCCTCTTTTGCTGTCTCTCATATAGGGTCATTGTTACCATCTTTCTAAATTCCATATATATGTGTTAGTATGCTGTATTGGTGTTTTTCTTTCTGACTTACTTTGCTCTGTATAATAGGCTCCAGTTTCATCCACCTCATTAGAACTGATTCAAACGCATTCTTTTGAATAGCTGAGTAATGTTCCATTGTGTATATATACCACAGCTTTCTTATCCATTTGTCTGCTATAAACATCATTTCTTAAGTAACTCACATAGCAATCACTGTAATTTCTCTGACACTGCCAGTTAATAGGGGAGAAGGAAATGGCAACCCACTCCAGTATTCTTGCTTGGAGAATCCTGTGGATAGAGGAGCCAGGTGGGCTGCTGTCCATAGGGTCGCACAGAGTCGAACACGACTGAAACGATTTAGCATGCATGCATGTATTGGAGAAGGAAATGGCAATCTACTCCAGTATTACCTGGAGAATCCCAGGGACAGAGGAGCCTGGTGGGCTGCCGTCTATAGGGTCGCACAGAGTCAGGCACAACTAAAGCGACTTAGCAGCAGCAGCCGATTAATAGAGACAACTATATTATGGCTCCATCCCATTAATGAGCTCTCAGATATCATCCAGGTAGTTTTCTTTACCAATCTGAGCCTCCAGGGAAGTCCATTACATAGTTTTCTTGTACTGACATCCCTGGCGATGTTTCTTGCTTAAGAGGTAGAAAATGCAAACCCAGAAGGTGCAAGTTCAGGAGTCAGGTAGACCTGGGTTTATATTCTAACACTTCACTTAGTAGATATTTGGCACTGAAAAATTTGCAACTTTTCTATGTCCTGCTTTCCTCATTTGTAGTATCATGAGACTAATAGCAAGAAAGTAACTTTTTGAAAGGTTTTTATATCTTTATAGTGTTAAATGAATTATTATATACAGGTGTTTAGAGTTACATGAAAAATGTATTTAGAAATATTTTGGTTCCATGAAAATGTTTATGTAGTGATATTTTGAGTGACCAGTTTGTCCTGAAATACTAATTTTCTACCTAAGAGGCTGGACTCAAGATCCTTCTCACTTTAGAAACTAACCTGTAGAAATATTGTAAAGTTAAATAAAATACAATTAAAAAAAATAAAATATTATAAATTTAAAAGAAAAAAATAGAAAGAAAAAAAAGAAATAGATTCTCAGTGGACTTGAATGTGTTTGGAAACCTATGACTCAAACTGAAAATGATTAGCTAAAGAAAAAAGAATTATTTTGTTTTTATTTCTTAAAGAGTTATCACCAACCCTGATTGTAACTGTGATCCTTCTCAATAATAACTGTTTATTCTTGCCAAGCAGGTAAAATACACTAATCTGGGTTTGGTGATTAACTCAGATCACTCAAATCTCTATTTGACAGGCACTTCTTATCTCTCTCTATTTTTCTTCCCTGTGCAATTTTGGAATGACATCTATGTATTTTCCTTCTCTTCAGTTGAAAACAAAACTAAACTAAATTAAAGCTAAATGAAACTTAACAGAACAATACAAACATTCCCCTCCCAAATAAAAACACCTTGGGACGTGTACTTGTGTATCATGATATAACCAGAAATATTTCCTTCATACCAGTGTGATTCTAAAGAAAAAGAAAGAAAAAGAAAAAGAAAAAAGAAAAAAAAGAAAAAGAGCATTGACCCAAGATTAGGGAACAGTACAAGAAATTTTAGAGTTGTTTAGACTTTCCAGCACTAAATCTGATAAGTTTAATATCCAGATCTGGAGTGTCTTACCATCCTAAATATAAGAGACTATTACTGATTATACATGGCTTAGTTATATAAATCCTGTTCTGTCATGAGAACCAATTCATGGAAAATAAAGTCATGTAAAGTGATATTTAAAAATAAAAGTAGTCTTAAAAATGTATCTATTAAAAATGATAAATGTTTACTTAAAAACATCCAAGCTATGTACTTCTAAAATAGAATAAAATATCACTAACACCTAGAAACTGGAGAAGGCAACAGCACCCCACTCCAGTACCCTTGCCTGGAAAATCCCATGGATGGAGGAGCCTGGTAGGCTGCAGTCCATGGGGTCACTAAGAGTCAGACATGACTGAACAACTTCACTTTCACTTTTCACCTTCATGCATTGGAGAAGGAAATGGCAACCCACTCCAGCATTCTTGCCTGGAGAATCCCATGGATGGAGGAGCCTGGTAGGCTGCAGTCCATGGGGTCGCTAAGAGTCGGACATGACTGAGCGACTTCCCTTTCACTTTTCACTTTCATGCATTGGAGAAGGAAATGGCAACTCACTTCAGTATTCTTGCCTAGAGAATCCCAGGAATGGGGGAGCCTGGTGGGCTGCCGTCTGTGGGGTCGCACAGAGTCGGACACGACTGAAGCGACTCAGCAGCAGCAGCAACACCTAGAAACAAGGACAAAAGCACATTAATTCTGTTTTACTTTGTTGAGTTCCAAGATGAAAGAATATGTTTATACAACTTGGACTACTTATTTTATTGTGCAAAATTATTGCAGTGAGAAAACAATTTTGCTTTTTTTTTTCCTTATTAGAAAAGTATTTAGCAAGAGGGAAGCAGTTGGACTTTCCTGTAGTCCAGTAGTTAGGTTAAGAATCTGCCTGCCAGTGGCAGAGGACATGGGTTTGATCCCTGGTCCTGGAAGATCTCACATGCCTGGAGCAACTAAACTCATGCACCAAAACTTTTGAGTTTGCACTCTAGAGCCTGGGAGCCACAACTTCTGAAGCCCTTGCACCTACACGACATACTCTGCAACAGAGAAGCCACTGCTATGAGGCAGAGCACCACAAGAAAGACCCAGCCCAGTCATAAATAGACAGAGAGGCAGCTTTCTAAGAAGCTCACATCTAAGACATGAGGGTTCAATTCCTGGGTCAAGAAGACCTCTCGGAGGAGGAAATGGCATCCCCCTCCAGTATTCTTGCCTGGAGAATCCCATGGACAGAGGAGCCTGGCGGGCTATCATCCACAGGGTCACAAAGAGCTGGACATGATGAACTGACTTAGTACGCACATGCACACATCCTGATATTAAACTGAAGGTTATTTTCTGAATCTATATGATCTCTCTTTGACAGTTAGTTGGACACCGCTGACATACCACTATAGATTACAACATTATATCCTTAGTTCTTATTCCGAGTTTTGCTTCTTGGTTTAATTAGTTGGATCTCATTGCCAGTCAGAAATAGGAACTTCAAGGTTTACTCTTGATATTTAAGTAAAATTGTCCTCCAGGCAATTCAGTGATGGGCTTTTCTATAAGAACAGAGCCTTCTGGGGATCGAATGCACAGCATGGTGATTATAGTTAATAATACTATATTGTGTGCTTGAAATTTGCTAAGAGATTATATCTTAAGTGTTCTAACCACACACACACACATACACACACACACATGTACACATACAGAGACATCTAGGGGAGATGATAGCTATATGATAATCATTACACAATGCATGTATATATGAAAACATCAGCTGTATGGCTTAAATACATATAATTTTTATTTGTCAATTATACCTTTAAAATAAAGCTAGAAAAATACGGGTCAGCAATCATAATTTACAGTTATTGAACGATCAAGCCTTACCCTTTCTATATTGAACTGTCTGCTTAAAGGAGAATCACAAGGCTTTTAAATATTTAAGGTGTCTCTAAAAGAAGGAAGTGGAGAGACACAAATCACGACTTAAAGCCCTTAGGCTGATTAAGTCAGAGCTGAGGAAGCATTTTATTTCCTTTCTGAAGTTCTAATCTTTTTCTCCCAATTTTATTTTCTTAGGGTGCTGTGCCTTGGTCTTTAGATCAATGAAATTCTGATTTACTAATTTTACATGCCATTTTTGATCACTTTGCTTCTATAGTACAACAGCTCTGATTCCCCCAACCCTTCCACCTCCTCTTCAAGTCTTAGAAGTGTGGTACAAACCCAGTATTCTATTACTGAAGGAAGTTCGTACAGGTCAAACTAGCCAACTGAACATATATACTAGGCTTTTTTTTTTTTTTTTACTGCTCTAAAACAGTGGCTAATAGAATATCTCACTTTATACTAGGAGTCATGTTATATATTTGAAACAAAACATCATAAACAAATCTGGCATCTTATGATCCACCATTTACTGAATTATGATTTTTAACAGTTCTTTTACTTTTCTAAAATTCAGTTGCCATGTTGGGAAAATAAAAAAAATCTAAATACATTTACTTAGTAAAATGACATATGCTCATTTTGAATATAATACATGCAAAAATATCTGTATGTAGTAGGTATTCTAAAAGTGAGTCTCCTATTTCCAGTATTTCCTAAAATGAAACATTTATATTTTCATAAACCACTGTTTTAGCTTTTAATTGAAAATTATTTCATTCTAGTTTTAGGGAGAGTATTTTAAATCCCATTCCAGCACTTTGATTATCAAAGCAAAAACTGAGTTCTAAAGCTGTCAGGAGATGGCAAGGGAATCAACCTTCTTCTTTATGGATTCTTTTCTGGTTAAGTTAATACCTCTTTCAAGAGTCGGAATTGTTGCCTTTTGGTTTTGACACTGAACTTAAAGTGATGATATTTCAGGGAAAACTGAAATGCAAAGGATGCTGTGTTGCATTTACTTTAAGGGTCATTCATGACGACTTTTACTTGTCTTAGTCATTAGCCTCCCTGTTTTGAAAAGGCCAGGTACATTTGGGTCAGTGCAGAGGGTGGTCACCGGTAGCTTGCACTCTGTTGCTGTCACCCAGCTGCTGAATGGCTGTATTTTACATTCCACGGGTAATGGAGGCGGTCAGAGCTAGTCCAATTCCTACACAAATCAGAACTTCACCAAGGACTCAGCAGTGTCTGATTTTTAGTAAGAAAGGCTTTTTCTGCTCAAGTCCCTCAAATAATCTACATCAGATTTTCAATGAGGCTGCAGCAATGATTGTCTGTGAATGCATTTCATTAGCCCATTAATGAACTCTATGGTAAAATGACTTCAGAACTTAGAATGTAAATATGTAGGTAAAGATAGGACAGACTCAAACTTTGTTTCGAATATTTGCTTTAACTTGGATTAAATATTATGAGATGCACACTGTGTTGTTATTCATCCCTTTTTTAAAAAATTTACTTGTTTATTTATGTAAGACTGTGCTGAGTGTTACTTGCTGCGAGTGAGCTTTCTCTTGCTGTGGGGCACAGGTTTCTCATTGCTTGTTGCAGAGCACAGGCTCTAGAGCAAGCGGCCTCTGTAGTTACGGTGAGCGGGCTCAGTAGATGAGGCTCACGGGCTCTAGAGTGCAAGATCAGTATTCCTGGTTCAAGGGGCTAGTTGCTCCAGGCATGTGGAATCTTCCCAGATCAGAGATCAAGCCCATGTCCTCTGAATTTGGCAGGTGGATTTTTTCTTTTTGTTGGGGAATACCTCAACAAGTTACAGCCCACTAGGGAGATGTCCATTCTAATTTTCCTGGGATAGATTTTGAAACTTTTTATTTTTCTTGGAGCCACTGCTTTTGCTGGCAGCAGCCTCCTCGGGTCCACTGCTGAGTGGCTCCTCCTTGGCCGGCAATTTTCCTGTCCTTTCTTCCTTGGGGACTCTCTTGTTTCCTATCTCTTTGGAGTCACTAACTGGTTCCTCTTTGGGGAAAGTTTTCTTCCTTTTGGAAAGACTTCCAGTGCCTGCTATCTCTTCAAGATCACTACTAACCAGCTCCTCTTTAAGATTTCTTTTTCTTGGATTTGGAAAAGGAGACAGATGGGTCTTCAATTCCATTTCCTGAGAAGCCTCCTGGGGCTTTTGCTTCTTTTGGGGCCTCTCACCTGTCTCCTCACACTCCCTGGGGCACTACTATTTTCTGAAGATTTCAGGGCAATTGCAGCCAGCCTTTTCTTTTCCTTCAAGCATTTCTTTTATTTCTCCAGGTTTCCAGCAATCTCAGCAGCTGCTTCATCTGCCTGAACCATTGCTTCCTTCATGACATCCAGATTCTTTCATGGGACCTCTCCAATCTCACAGAAGGATAGCCACTCCTTAACTTGTTCTCAAATCTTCTCCCATAAACATTGGGTACTGAGTTGAGTACCTCAGTGTGTGTGCTAAATCACTTCAATTGTGTCCGACTCTTTGCGACCCTATGAACTGTACCCTGCCGGGCTCCTCTGTCTGTGGGATTCTCCAGGCAAAAATACTGGAGTGGGTTGCAACTTCCTCCTCCAGGGGATCTTCCTGACCCAGGGATCTAATCTGCATCTGTTACATCTCCTGGATTGGCAGGTGGGCTCTTTACCACTAGCGCCATCTGGGAAACCCCTGGATACTTCAGAGAGGCGATCAATTCATGAGGCAATACTGCACTTATTTGCCAACTATCGGAAGATGTGGCCTTTTTTTAGTAGATGTTTGGCCAATGAAGGTAGAGTGGAAAATGAGTCCATATTTTGGGGTGTTATTCCTTGTCTTCAAGGCTCTGGAAACTTGGTTGCTTTGCTGGGTCCTGGGAATCACTCTGGCAGGTGGGTGATAAACTACTGGATCACAAGGAAAGTCCGTCATTCATTCTTTACATTAACTTATTAGTATATGCGGTTTCAGAAACTTCAGTAACAGCATGCTTGCTCACTGCACTATTCCCTCTTGCTTCTGTCTAAACCCAGCCTAACAGGCTGCAGCATCCAAACACTGACAGTTTTATTTGAGCATTGAGCAGGGATTTTACTTCACTTCATTACATCTTATCACACTTTTCATTTTTTATTCCACTAAGGCAGGCTCATCTTCCTTTCACACTGCCAGAGGCTACCAATTGGTAATAAATCTCAGCTTCCCAGCCCACTCAAAAGAGGAGAAATCAAATGAGAAAAAAGGAAGTAGACCATGGCCACTGGTTCCATTCATGCTCATAGATTTTTTGCAAACTTAGGGGACTTGTTAAGATTAACATATTACTATTCACAGATAACCATGCATTGTATAAAATGAGACTTGGATTCATTTTTTTTTTCACTTTTATTGAAGTGCAGTTGATTTACAATGTTGTGTTAATTACTGTTGTACAGCAAATGATTCAGTATGTGTATAGACATTTTTTTAAATATTCTTTCTCATTATGGTTTGTCATAGGCTATTGAATATAGTTCTCTGTGCTCTACAGTAAGACCTTGTTGTTTATCCATCATATATATATAAAAACTTACATCTGCTAAGGGCTGCCCTTGTAGCTCAGTCAGTAAAGAATCTGCCTGCAATGCAGGAGGCTTGACTTTGATCCCTGGGTTGGGAAGATCCCCTGGAGAGGGAAAAGGCAACCCACTCCAGTATTCTTGCCTGGAGAATCCCATGGACAGAGGAGCCTGGTGGGGTACAGTCCATGGGGTTGCAAGAGTCTGACATGACTGAGCAACTCAACCACGACCATCACGTCTGCTAACCCCAACTCCCACTCCATCCCTTCCCTCAACACCCTCCCCTTTGGCAACCACCTGTCTGGTCTCTGTCAGAGATCCTGTTTCATGGATAGGCTCATTTTTGTCATGTTTTAGATCCCATATATAAGTGATACATGGTTTTGTCTTTCTCTTTCTGACTTACTTCACTTAGTATGATCATCTCTAGTTGCAAGGAGACTTGGATTCTAATTCACTAACTGAAAACATTAATATTTCTGATGTCAATATTTCCATGTTTATATATTAAAAACATGTAAGATAGATCAGATAATTTCTATGTCACTTTCAGATTGAAAAATATACCCTTTAGACAATAAGAGAAAAAGAATTTACTTTTTGAGTAAATCATTGTGTACATGGTCTTGATTCTCAATTAGTAGAAGAATAAAAGATGCCTTAGCTCTTGGTATGTTTTTATAGTAACATTTTTTTAACTAAATATGTGCTTTTTGTGGTAACTAATTTTTTGTGTCAACTTGGCTGGATGATGGTGTGCTCAGGTATTTGGATAACCATTATATCATTATTTCTGGGTGGGTCTGTGAGGATGTTTCTGGAAGGGATTATTGTTTGAATTTGTGAACTGAATAAGCAGATGTGAACAGCATCCAATTTGTTGAAGGCCTGACTAGAACAAAAATGTGGAGGAAGAGAGAATTTGCTCTCTCTGGCTGACTGTTGATCTGGGACATTGGGCTTTCCTTTCTCTTGGACTAGGACTTACCCCACTGGTACTCCTGACTTTCAAGACTTTACACTGGAACTGGAATTTATACCATTGGTTTCCTGGTTCCCAGGACCCTATACTTGGACTGGAACTACACCACTGGTTTCCTGGGTCTCCAACCCAGGACTCTGTTGAGGAAGACAGATTGTGGGACTCCTCATCCTTTATAATTATGTGAACTATAGAGAGACCAATTATTGATTTTACATATGTATATTGTATGCATAAACATATATCTTATTATAGAGATTGCCTGCAAAGAGTCTGCAAAGAGTTGGCAAAGAATTGGACACAAATGAGTGCCTGAACTGAACTGAACCAAAATATCTTATTGGTTCTGTTTCCTTAGAGAACCTTGACTAACATACTTTTCAAAAACTGGATTTTTCAAAATGATTAGCAAAGTAATAATTCTCATTATTTGATTGTACATTTTTTACATAATCCTCAAAACACTTTTGTATATATTATTTTTCTTTTCTTTACCTTTCAATAAAAAACAGCATGCACTCGATATACTACCTCCATTTTAAGGACGATGGATTCAAGATGAGGAGAAATTAAGTGGCTTGGCAAAGATTTTGTGGCTAGTTAATAGCAAGAGAAATAGTACAACTCAGGTTAGTTAAATATTAATCATGCTGTTATTGTTCAGCCCCAAGTCATGTCCAACTCTGCAACCCCATGGACTGCAGCACGCCAGGCTTCCCTGTCCCTCACCATCTCCCTGAGCTTGCTCAAACTCATGTTCATTGAGTTGATTGTATACATGTTAATTAGCTTTTTTAAAAAATTTTGTGAAATATAGAGAAAAGTGCATATTTGTGCAGTTTAACAACAGCTGTGAGGAAAGCACTCATTTAACTACCCCACGAGGGAAGTTTTAGAACATCACAGAAGGCTCTGTCAGTCCCTTCAGTGCCAGATATCCATTGATTGCCTCTCCTCTTCAAACTCATCATTTTTTTTAAAATCTGCTCTGTGATAATGGAGGTGGTTTAGTGGCTAGGTCGAGTCTGACTCTGTGACCCCGTGAACTGTAGTCCCCATGGCTCCTTTGTCCATGGCATTTTCCAGGCAAGAATACTGGATTGCCATTTCCTTCTCCAGGGAAACTTCCAGACCCAGGGATTGAGACCAGATCTCCTGTGATGTAGGTATTCTCCTTCACTGCAGGCGGATTCCTTCCCCATTGAGCTTTTTTTTTCTTTCCCTTTGCTGCTAATGTGATATTAAGTGTTGTTGGTAGAAAGTGCTCTGGGGACACTGCAGGAGAAAGGGGCTCCTCCTCTGGGTTGAGAGTGCTGCCTGTGGCATCTGTCTACTGGTGTGTTTATTATGGTCTGTATATATGTGTCATGGACAGAGGAGCATGGCAGGCTTCAGTCCATGGAGTCACAAAAGAGTGGGGCATGACGAAGCAACTAAACAACAACAATACATATGTATTGCCTTGCTGATGCTGGGTTCTCAGTGTGACGGTGTACCAATTCCACCTGTGTCTACCAGCCAGCCTCAGCCCTCTTGTACCCGAAAGCATGTGTCCTGCTTGCCCAGTGACTGTGAGCCAGCTGTGTCCTGGACAACTTAGTAAACTTCACCATGCTATGGGCTGCATCCACACTTTTTAAAGAAAACCGAGCCCTATACTTGGGAAGATCAACTGCTGCCAAGTTGGTCCTTTCTGCGTACCTCCCTTATTGTGCTGTGCTCACTCAGTCGTGTCTGACTCTTTTGCAAACCTGTGGACAGCAGCCTGCCAGACTCCTCTGTCCATGGATTTCCCAGGCAAGAATACTGGAGTGGGTTGCCTTTCCTTCTCCAGGGGATCTTCCTGACCCAGGGATCAAACCTGCATCTCCTGCATTGGCAGGTGGATTTCTTACCACTGAGCCACCTGGGAAACCCCGTACCTCCCTTAGCCCTATGGTTTTCTTCAGAATTCTAGTTGCTGCTGCTGCTGCGTCGCTTCAGTCATGTCCAACTCTGTGCAACCCCATAGACGGCAGCCAACCAGGCCTCCCGTCCCTGGGATTCTCCAGGCAAGAACACTGGAGTGGGTTGCCATTTCCTTCTCCAATGCATGAAAGTGAAAAGTGAAAGTGAAGTCGCTCAGTTGTGTCTGACTCTAGCGACCCCATGAACTGCAGCCTACCAGGATCCTCCATCCATGGGATTTTCTAGGCAAAAGTACTGGAGTGGGGTGCCATTGCCTTATATCCTATTTGTAATTCTTCCTCTGTTAGAGTTGTTTTGGACCCTGCACATTGTATAAATCGCAGATTCCGCATTTCTCCCTAGAGGCAGCTATTTTCCTAACTCACTTATAATTATTTTCTTGAGTTCTTTTATAGCTTTGCTACTCATGTATAATTTTTTTTTCAATGCTAAAATTTTCAAGATACTTTGCTAGTGCAAGTAAGTAGAAGGGGTTTGCATGAACTATGTACAGATTTACTGGTGATGAACATGTTGTTCCATGAGTAGATGCCTAAAGAGCCAAAGGGCAGCTGAGCATACACTTGCTTGTACAATCCATGGTGAACATTGTATCATGAGTGTAGAGGCTGCTGCTATGTCGCTTCAGTCGTGTCCGACTCTGTTCGACCCCATAGATGGCAGCCCACTAGGCTCCTCTGTTCCCAGGATTCTCCAGGCAAGAATACTGGAGTGGGTTGCCGTTTCCTTCTCCAAGGCATGAAAGTGAAAAGTGAAAGTGAAGTATAAATGGATATCTTTGTGGTACCTGTGCATATGTGTATGTGCTGCAGATGCAAGTCTGTGCCTAAATAGAAGCAGGTAGTATTTCTGCTAGAAAGTATCAGCTTCTAAAGCTGGAACAATGCTAACTTTTGACTCCAGCTGAGGCTTGCTGGGGTGTGAAGTTTCCATCCTCTTAAGCAAAGACTTGATGTTGGTTTCCTCCTGTTTTTAAACATAGTTTCATTTTGCTTTTTTAAAAGAACTGCCTATAAACATAGGCTCTATACTTTTTTATTACTTGCTTTCATTTGTTCAAAATGATGAATTTTAGATACATTAATATTGATGTATCTGATATGGGCTTTATTTATGTAACCACAGTACATCCGGGTCTCATGTGGTTGGGCATTTGAATTATTTTCAATATTTGGCACTTACGAACACTTGTGTCCTAAACAACCTTGTACCCTTTGCAAATAGCTGGCACCCCACTCCAGTACTCTTGCCTGGAAAATCCCATGGACGGAGGAGCCTGGTAGGCTGCAATCCATGGGGTCGCTAAGAGTCGGAGACGACTGAGCGACTTCACTTTCACTTTTCACTTTCGTGAATTGGAGAAGGAAATGGCAACCCACTCCAGTGTTCTTGCCTGGAGAATCCCAGGGATGGGGGAGCCTGGTGGGCTGCCGTCTATGGGGTCACACAGAGTCGGACACGACTGAAGTGACTTAGCATAGCATAGCATGCCCAGGGGTGCAATTTCTGAACCAAAGGGAATAAATACATCTTCAGTATTTCTAGAACCGCCCTAGTGGCTCAGATGGTAAAGAATCCATCTGCAATGCAGGAGACCTGAATTCAATTCCTTGGTCAGGATGATCCCCTAGAGAAGGATATGGCTTCTTGTCTGGAGAATTCCATGGACAGAGGAGCCTGGCACGCTATTGTCCATGGGGTCACAAAGAGTTGGACATGACTGAGCAACTAATATTTTCAATATTTCTAGATTATGGTATATTATTTACCAAAGAGTTTGTACCAGTTTGCAATCCCTCTAGCTATATATGAAAAAATTTATAGCTTCTATATGCTTTTAACATATCTTAATACTAAGAACAATGTTATGATTAAGCATTTCCCTGACTTCTAAACTTTAGTGCTTTTGCTTATGTTTGTTAGAAATTTGGGTTTCTTTTTGGTGAACTATTCTTTTAATTCTTTCACCTATTTTTCTATTGGTTGTCTGACTTATGAGTTTTCTTCCCTAACAGCAATAATCTGGATAAAAGTCCTTTATCAGCTATATGTGTTGCAAATACCTCCCTCCAGCCTATGGCTCTTCGCTTTTTTTAGTGGTGTTTTTTGAAGATGGTAAAATTATGATTGTAATTTTAACATAGGTGAATGAATTCATCTTTTTCTTCATGGTCACTGCTTTTTGTGTTTTGTTTTAGAAATATTTTTCTACCAAGGAGATTATATATTCTTCCACGTTACCTTCTAAAAACTTTATGGTTTTGCCTTTCACATTTGGGTTTTTAATCTACCTGGAATTGATTTTTTTTTATATGGCATGAATGGTCTTGCTATTATGCCATAATTTCTAAAAATCAAATGTATACAAGGTCCCCGTTACCATTTAGTTTTTATATCTACAGTTTGGGGGAAAGTAGCCTGATGTAGAATAAGCCCTTTTTTTTTTTTTTAAAGAAACCAGTAATTCCTTTTTTTTTTTTTTTAAAGAAACCAGTAATTACGCCCTTCCTGATTTCAGATACAAAGGGAAGTGTTTTACTTAACCTCAAAAACAGTTTATTTTATAGATAAACCAATTAAGGGTTCGAGAATTTGAGGAGCTTGGCCAAGGTCACAGAGTAATGTCGATTAGAGCAAGGATTCAAATTTTTACCATTTATTTCAAAAGCTTATGCTAATAAATTTGATGCAAGCCTCCTCTTCCAGGGGGCATGAAGGGGCTAACCTAACTGAGCCCCTTGATGGGTCAGGGCATTCTTCCCCGCTCCCCACCGGTACGCCCCTCGGGTTCAGGCTGCAGATAAAAAAACTAAGATTGGTTCAAGCAAGACAGGATTTATTCAACAGCCAGAGAATGGAGAAGTGAAGCTCATGCTCTAAGGCACCCCCTCCTCACAGGAAGGAAGGTGGGGGACTTTTAAGGGGTAAGAGGCAGGTGTCTCTCCCCATTAGGAACTGGGGAGAAGGGCGGAAAGTGGCAGGAACAGCAGGGCATGCACAGTCCCTCAGGCGCCTTCGCCTGCGAGCTCCCGTCACTCGGTCCTGTTTTCCGACTATTTACGACCCGGTGAATTATAGCCCACCAGGCTCCTCTGTCCATGGGGCTTCCCAGGCCAGAATACTGGAGGGGGTTGCCATTTCCTGCTCCAGGAGGCCTTCCTGACCCACCCAGGTACTGAACCTACATCTCCTGCATTGACAGGCAGATTCTTCTTCTTCTGTTTTTTTTTTTTTTTTAGTTGACGGATAATTGCTTTACAGATTTTTATTGGTTTCTTGCCAGGCAGATTCTTTAGAAAAGCCCAGGCTGACTCACACTAGGCACAAATCGTACCTAGCCAAGTACAAATCCCTCGTTTGGACGGAGACCTTGGTGTGGAAATGAAGCTATGGTGGTAACTGTCGGGTCCCTCCAGCTTTCATCTGTGCAGACGTGTTTTCGTGCTCAAGTCAGAGTCGGTTCGGGTTTGTTGACTGCTGCTTATCTCTCAAGATACAGCTGGAAGCGTCTTTGCCAAATACCAGGTACTTATGAAACAAGGATAAATCGAGGCAGGAAAGCAATGACCTTTCGCCCAGCCTTTGCTAGCTGTCTTGGAGCTAGCCTGTTCAGTCTGGTTTTGTCGTGAGCCCTATGGCGTCTGTGGATTAAAGCACAACAAGCTTGGGTGTCTGCTCTTTGGGCCTGGGGCTGCATAGCATGGGAAGACTGCTGTTGCAGGAAGACGGGCCCTTTCCAGGGTCCGAGAGGGGGCTCTTGTCTAACACTCAGAAATTGCTCCAGGAGGCACGTGTGCTGACAAAGCAAAGAAAGTTCACTGGGAAGGGGCACTCGAGTGGAGAGCAGGAAGGTAAAGGAACCCAGGAGAGCTGTTCTGCTGCGTGACTCGCAGTCTCGGGTTTCACGGTGATGGGATTCGTTTCTAGGTTGTCTCAGGTCACTCGTTCTGACTCTGGGTCCTTCCCGTGTTGCACACATTGCTCAGCCATGATGGATGCCACTGAGGATTCTGTGAGGTCTTTAGGACATGTGGTGTCTCCTTTTGACCTTTCCTGAATTCTTCTGGTTGGCGGTGGCTTGTCAGTTTTGTGTTCCTTACTGGTACCTCTTGTAAAACTCACAGGAATGGTTACTGTGGTGCCTGGCCAGCGTGGGCAGTTTCAGTCAGTGTGTTTCCCCTAACACTGCCGCTCTTGTCTTTCTAGGAATAGAGGTGTGTGTATGTATGCATGTGTGCATGTGTTGTTCCTTTTTAAAATTTCTTTTGTTTTTCAGTGTCTTTATTTGAAATTTGGATTTTCCTGGGATCATAAATTCTGATTCCCATTCTGAGTTTACCCTATACTCAGTTACTCCACTTTCCTTATATGTATTTTCTTACATTTGCTAAGGAACCAAACCTGGGTCTGCTTGCCTGAAAGCCAATCTACTGATACCAGGTTGTGTGGCGTTTACTGCAAGGTGAGGAGAATGAGTAGCTTATGCTTAAAAAGATTCAAATTCCTTGATGGCTTTTAGGAAAAACTTTTTAAAGGCAACGTTAGTGGTGAGGGCTGTAGGCTGCCTGATTAGCAGTGGATATTCTTCTGATTGCTCAATGGAGAGGTAATAGGGTGGTATTTTGGGAGTTATAACCAACAGCCTTCTGGTTCCAGTCAATGTGGGATCTATGTACTTGTGGTGCAGTTAACCAGTTAATGTTTTACACCTGGTGGGGTTTTTAATGTTTGCATTTCCCCCCCACCCCCAGCCACACCATGTGGCATGTGAGATCTTAGTTCCTTGACCAATTGAACCAGCAACCCTTGGATTGGAAGCTCAGAGTCTTAACTGATGGACAGCCAGGGAAGTCCTCTGGTAGGGTTTTTACTATCTGCAAAACAATTCCAGCATTTGGCTCAGAATATTACCTACAGCCCTTGAGGAGGAACTACCGGTCCTTGACTTTTTCTTATAGCTAAGCTATTATCATTTTGTCTTATTTTACCTTGGTTTCTGCATTTTGTGTCTTCTATCACTTCATGGGAAATAGATGGGGAAACAGTGGAAACAGTGTCAGACTTTATTTTTTGGGCTCCAAAATCACTGCAGATGGTGACTGCAGCCATGAAATTAAAAGACGCTTACTCCTTGGAAGGAAAGTTATATCTAACCTAGATAGCATATTGAAAAGCAGAGACATTACTTTGCCAACAAAGGTTCATCTAGTCAAGGCTATGGTTTTTCCTGTGGTCATGTATGGATGTGAGAGTTGGACTGTGAAGAAGGCTGAGCACCGAAGAATTGATGCTTTTGAACTGTGGTGTTGGAGAAGACTCTTGAGAGTCCCTTGGACTGCAAGGAGATCCAACCAGTCCATGCTGAAGGAGATCAGCCCTGGGATTTCTTTGGATGGAATGATGCTAAAGCTGAAACTCCAGTACTTTGGCCACTTCGTGTGAAGAGTTGACTCATTGGAAAATACTCTGATGGTGGGAGGGATTGGGGGCAGGAGGAGAAGGGGACAACAGAGGATGAGATGGCTGGATGGCATCACTGACTCGATGGACGTGAGTCTGAGTGAACTCTGGGAGTTGGTGATGGACAGAGAGGCCTGGCATGCTGCGATTCATGGGGTTGCAAAGAGTCGGACACGACTGAGCAACTGAACTGAACTGAACTGATGATTGAATTTGCTCTTTGGAACTCGAGGAAGGTCTAGGAGAATAAAGCTATTCTGCAAACAAGAGGTAGAGGATGTAGGGGTTCTTTCTCTCTTTGGAAAGGCCCCACAGGCTCTTGCTTGGATTCCTGTCTTCAAAATAGGCTTGTATGTGTATGCAGAGTTAAGCATCTCTTTCTTTATTTACATCACATTATCTTTCAATAAAAATGCTTTATTGGGGAAATATAGAAAGTTGACAGTTTCCTGAAGTTCAAATTTTAGTTATAAATGTAGAGCCCCCAGAACCTGCATTCATTTGCCAGGTATGTTCCGGGGCGCTTGGGAGCTCCAGCAAACTTCTACACGCTCCACTCTGAGGGTTAGCAAGCTAAGGAGGCAAGGTTTTAATTCCCTCACACCTTACAAGTTCCTCATACCAGCTTTAGCCAGAGAAACCTCTGACTTATCTGCTATGTTAGTTGGGCTATCAGTTAAATATTTGAAAAAAACTTGACAATCAGAGTGAGTATTTTAGGATACAACAGGATGCTTTCAGTTACCTAAATGTTATTATTTTAAATATTTTATTATTTAAAATATCCACTGGAGAAAATTAAATTTACAAAATTTTTAAACTCTAGAATTAAATGAACTTAATAAGGTCAGTTTTTATAGTCAATTTTATTTATATGCTAATAAGAAACAATTGGAAGATAAAATATTTATAAATAAATATTTATAAGAGCATCATAAAACCTAAAATACTTGGGAAGATAGTTTTAAAAAGACTGATTTGAGTTGTTCTATATGGCAGAAACCAACATGATATTGTAAAAATTACAAAAAGAACAAAAAAGAAAAAAAATATGACAGGAAAATAAAAAGACATGAAAGGCAACTCCCTGGTGATCCAATAATTAGGACTTTGTACTTTCACTGCCAGGGCCTGGGTTCAATTCCTGATTGGGGAACTAAGATCCCACAAGCTTAGCAGCATAGCAAGAAAAAAAAAAAAAGTTTAAAAATATGTGAAAGATTTCTGTACTGAAACCCGAAAATAATTGCTAACATTTAAAAAAGCCTAAATTTAGAGTTGCATCATGTTCATGGGGTGAAAAAGTCATTATTAAGATGTATGTTCTCACCAAATTTATAGCAACACTTTCACAATAAAAATCCTATCTTCTCTAGATTTTCCTATGCTGTTGGATTTTGCTCTGACAATTTCTTACAGCTTCCTTATTTCTTTAATGCCCTCAAGCTATGTATATATATATACACATATGTACATCTTAGCTGAACCAAAGCAGGTCAACCCTCAGCATCCAGCTGAGATTGAGTCTAGGGCTCCCCCCGACCCTGCCAACCATAGATGCCAGAAATCTGAGGATGGGTAAGTCCCTAATATAAAATGATGTGATGCGGAGGACCTCCATGTCTGCAGATTCTGCACCCTTGGTGAATTCAATCAACCACCATTAGGAACTGCCAGTGCTAGGGGCTGATTGCACCTAATCTGTAGGTTCTCCACCTTGGTTACTATTGACATTGATGGCTGGATAACCCTTTGTTATTGGAGATTGTTCTGTGTGTTGCCTGTCTAGCTGCATCCTTATCCTCCACCCATATGGTTATTAATAACAGCCTCCTAGTTGTTACAAACAAAATGTACCTAGTTATTGCCAAAAGTCCCTTGGGAGGCAAAATTGCTCCAGTTTAGAACCAGTAATGTAGTACATCATTTCTCAGAACAAAAATCCCACCTTTCAAGTAATTCTTTTCTTTCTCTCATTTCATTTATCACTTTCAAACAGTATCTTTTATCCTGATTCTTGCAAATAGCATTATTACAGATTGAAACTTTTATGAGTACATTCCTTGAAAGTGTTTACTTCCCAATAATGACAGAATTAATTCCGAATTTCTTAACATGGCATGTAAAGCTCCATCTCTTTTTATCTCTTATCTTACTCTACCTTGCTTCAGATGAATATTCCTCCTGCAATATTTTTTTATCACTCTCAGTCCACATTCAATACTGTATTGCTTTTCATTATGTCTCTGCTACCCTTCCTCATTTGGCATGTGAATGAGGCATTCCCATATATACACACACACACACACACATATATTTGGCTTCACTGGGTGTTAGTTGTGGCATGAGACTCTTAGTTGCAGCATGTGGGATCTAGTTCCCTGACCAGGGGTTGAACCTGGGCCCCCTGCATTGGCAGCCTGGATTCTTAGTCAACAGGCCACCAGGGAGGTCCCAAATGAGCTATTTCTTATGTATCACTTTATGTCCTCTTGGCTTCACTTCTAACTTCAGACACACTATGTGAATAGTTTTGTGGTGGCTTTAAAGAGTTTCACACAGGTGTGGACCTGTGTGTGTGTACACTTCATATCCTGTCATGGGTTTCTCTGTTATTATGATGTGAGATGCTTGTGGAAATTTACCCAATAGTCATGTGATGCTTGACTATGGGGAAAGTTAATGACTGTGCGGCCATTCTTGACTAATTAGGGACATAAATATTTCCCTCTTTCACTCACTGAGTAGATTGTTTTGAGACCACTGTCTACATTGCCTGAGAATGTTCCACATAATCAAGCATCTGCCCCTCATCTTGGTGACTTTCCCCAAAACACATACTTATATCAGCTTTCCCTCCTTCCCTGTTTTGCCCCTACCATCCATTACTCATACAGCATAGGATCAATTTCCAAATAAACTACCTCTGCCTGCAGTGCAGGAGACTCGGGTTTGATTCCTGGGTCAGGAAGATCCCCTGGAGAAGGAAATGGCAACCCACTCCAGTATTCTTGCTTGGAGAATCCCAGGGACAGAGGAGCCTGGTGGGCTACAGCCCATGGGGTCACAAGAGTCAGACATGATGTAGCAACTAAAAGACCAAAAACCACACAAGCCTCAGGCTCCACTTCTGTAGGCTCTGAAAACTAAGACAACCTAACTAACTTTTGGACATCTTTGAAGACTCTTTTTTTTTTTTTTTTCAGATTTTTTTTTTAAGGTTTATTTATTTTATTTTATTTTATTTTTAAACTTTACATAATTGTATTAGTTTTGCCAAATATCAAAATGAATCTGCCACAGGTATACATGTGTTCCCCATCCTGAACCCTCCTCCCTCCTCCCTCCCCGTACCATCCCTCTGGGTCGTCCCAGTGCACCAGCCCCAAGCATCCAGTATCGTGCATCGAACCTGGACTGGCAACTCATTTCTTATATGATATTTTACATGTTTCAATGTCATTCTCCCAAATCTTCCCACCCTCTCCCTCTCCCACAGAGTCCACAAGACTGTTCTATACATCAGTGTCTCTTTTGCTGTCTCGTACACCGGGTTGTTGTTACCCTCTTTCTAAATTCCATATATATGCATTAGTATACTGTATTTATGTTTTTCCTTCTGGCTTACTTCACTCTGTATAATAGGCTCCAGTTTCATCCACCTCATTAGAACTGATTCAAATGTATTCTTTTTAATGGCTGAGTAATACTCCATTGTGTATATGAAGACTCTTAAGTACAGTTACCTCCCCACACAATATTTCCTTCCTTCTCTACACCTTTCTCCATTTTTACTGGTATTTCTCCTCAGTGTCACCTATACCACCATTGTTGTTCAGTTGCTCAGTCATGTCCGACTCTTCGCAACCCCATTGGCTGCAGCACACCAAGCTTCCCTGTCCTTCACCATCTCCTGGAGTTTGCTCAAACTCATGTTCAATGAGTCAGTGAAGCTATCCAACATCATGCCCTCTGTTGTCCCTTTCTCCTTCTGTCTTCAATCTTTCCCAGCATCAGGGTCTTTTCCAGTGAGTCAGCTCCTCACATCATGTGGCCAAAGTATTGCAGCTTCAGCCTCAGTATCAGTCCTTCCAATGAATATTCAAGAATAATTTCCTTTAGAATCGACTGGTTTGATCTCCTTGCTGTCCAAGGGACTCTCAAGAGTCTTCTCCAACACCACAGTTGGAAAGAATCAGTTCTTTGGTGCTCAGCCTTTTTTATAGTCTGGCTGTTACAGCTGTACATGACTACTGGAAAAATCATAGCTTTGACTATACGGACCTTTGTGGGCAAAGTAATGTCTTTGCTTTTTAATACACTGTCTAGGTTTGTCATGGCTTTTTTCCAAGGAGCAAGTGTCTTGAGAAGTGTGTTTATATCAAAATCATCCCTTTTTCTGCAGTACCTGGACAGTACCTTGAATAATGATATACCAAAGTTATCATAATGGTATTTCAATATCAATCTTGATTAATAGAATTATACAATTAATATTACACTATGCTTTATTTTGTGGAGATTAGAAGTGCATAGAGGAACCATGCAGTAAAAATACTTGACTTAAAAAGACTTTCCAAGGAGAAAAGAAAACAACCTCTTCATTTCCTATTTCTCTTCTCAATCATTTTTGTTGAGGCTAAGAACTAATTCACGGGAGGATATAAGTTTAAAGAAACATGTTTCATCTGAGGCTAGAGAAAGCACTGAAAAATATATTTAATTATGTGTTGAAATTGCTATAAATGAAATTACAGTGTCGTATTTAGTAGCCTTATTCTCTGTGAATCAGTAAGCAAGTACAACCGTTACATAGAGAGCTGCTGTAATTGAGTCTTCAGGAACTGCTTAATTTTCAAGAATGAAAATGCTGAGGATGAAAATCAATAGGCAAGGGAGGACTTGAGAAAATTGGAGACTTGAGGAAAAAGGAGAAATTGAGTTAGATCCCCCATGGCGAATGATATGGGGTACACTAGAACTGAATGGAATAATCACAGGATAGTGGAATGCACACATAAGAGAATGGTTCTATTCAGGACAGGGAATATTATTTTTTTAGTAGGTGGACATATACAGTCCCCTCAACACTCATCCAGAATCTCAAGGGCAAAAAGTGCTTGCCCTTGAGATTAAAGAAAATCAGTACCTACTGTTACTTTCGTTACAGAGAATCCAGGATATTTAAGAGAAGAGAAAACGAAAAACAACACCAAAAAACCCAAAATGGAATGTGCTGATGTTTGTAACATACCAGTGGTCAGAGAGAAAAAGAGAACTTTGGATGAGATGGTCTCGTACTTGAGTGAGTAGATGTCAATTGAATGGAAAATCTAGACTAGATCATTGGGAAGAAGGGTTTTTTGATGTTTTTGTTTTGTTTGTAGATAAAAAACAACAACAACAACAACACTGCACTTGAAACTTGTAAACTCAAAGCAGATGAAGAGAAAGTAGAAGAGGGAATTGGTACCAGTCTGGTAGCAGTCCAGGAACTGGTGTTAGAAATAAGGAGAAAAAAATGAGGTAGTGTGGAGGTCTTAGGTGCTCTTGAGGATGCCAAGAATACCATAGAGTGTGTGAAACACTGGTATGGTTAGCAGCCTAGACTAACACTGCTGAGGCTCTGTGAAAGGAGGTCTATGAGCAAGAAAACTTTGAAGTATATAGTACAGTGTCATTTGCTGTAGGCAGTAGGCTAGGAGTGAATCTCTAGAATATATTTATCTTGCGTTACTGAAGTTTTGTACCCTTTGACCATTTTACCTTTCCCCCTTCCTCAAACTCTGGGGAACCACAATTTTGATTTCTATTTCTACGAATTTGTCTATTTTTCCCCAAACTTTATATCTTCTTTAAATTATTTACTTATTTATTTTTGGCTGCATTGAGTCTTCACTGCTCCCCACGGGCTTTCTCTGGTTGTGGCAAGCGGGGGCTGCTCTCTGGTTGCAGTGCACAGGCTTCTCTTTGTGTTGGCTTCTCTTGTCGTAGAGCACAGTTTCCAGAAGGCACGGGCTTCAGTAGTTGCAGTACGCAGGCTCAGCTGCCCCGGAGCATGTGGAATCTTCCCAGACCAGGGATCAAACCAGTGGCCCCTGAATTGGCAGGTAGACTGCCAACCACTGGACCACCAGGGAAGTCTGAGTTTGTCTATTTTAGATTCCACATGTAAGGAAGATCATATGGTATTTGTCTTTCTGTGTTTGAGTTATTTTGCTTAGCATAACATCCTCCAGGTCCATCCATCTTGTTGCAAATGGCAGGATTTCTTGCACTTTTGGTATCATATCTAAAAACAAGTTACATACACGATGGCTCTTTAAAATGAATTTTAACATTTAATTTTAAATGTTAAATAATAATATTTGATTTTAATGTTAAAATAGTTATTTATCTGAACACATACTTAACAACTTAAAGAAGAGGTTATTATTATGATCTTCTCATGAATGAAGAATGTAAATCTACACAGGGTAATTTATCCAAGGACACAATATATATGATAATTCTAGCAATAGATCCCATGTCTGCCTGATACAAAGACTGTCAATGTAACTAGTAGACAATACTATAAAAGTTACCAAGTGGCCAACTATGACCTAAAATAAAGTCTAGGGAAAGTCAAAGAACACTAGATACTTTGGTACAATTTGACATTATTAATGGCATCATTAAGAAGACAAACAGATGTATCTGTGTTCAAGGGCAGAGGGAGAGTACCAAGTGACATATGTTTACTAATTTAGATGGATAACCGAGTCTTTGATTATACTTTCATTTTTGTTTATAATGGATCTTTTTCTCAGTGAGGACTATTGGATGGCAATTATTGCCATGATCAGTGCTAAAGCAAATAATATGTTAATGTCATTTCTGATTGAGAAATGCTGTTCATTTAGATTGAAATGAACATTTAAAACTATGGAAAACATAAAATGAAACTGAGAATCATTGGAACATTTATCAGCAAGATCTCAATTCATGCCTAAGGGCTATCATTATACCTTTGAGAAGGGTGTGAAGAGTAAAATTTAATTACTTCTTTAATTTATTCAAAGAACTTTCATGGAGCATCTTCTGAATAAAATTTTTTTATTATTGTATTCAGTCTTCACAGAAACACTGGAAGGCAGTGGTCCCCAACTTTCTTTTCCATGGACCCTGGGCTCAGGGGGAATGGTTTTGGGATGATTCAAGCACACTGCATTTATTATGGCACCACTGATCTGACAGGAGGCGGAGCCCAGGCAGTAATGCGCGGAGTAGGGAACGGCTGTCAATACAGATGGAGCTTGGCTTTTGCTTGCCCACTGATCACCTCCTGCTGTGCAACCCGGTTCCTAACAGGTCATGGACTTGTAACAGTATGTGTCCTGGGGGTTGGAGACCCTTGCTATAAGGTGTATATTAGTATTCTCTTCTTATAAATAAAGAAACAAACATTTGAAGACACAAAGCCCTGTGCCTGTGGTCATACAGCTGGTAAGTGGCTGACAGGGCCGTACATCCAGGCTTGCCTAGTTTCAAAGCCTGTGCTGTATTTCCTACGAAGGCTGATTTCAAAAAACAGTCTGGCAAAACAATCCCTGAGTGCCATCCTCGCACTATTCCTAGCAATGACCTATGGGGAAAATCGCACGGATCATAGACTTGGGCAGAATGTCACATTGTCTGGCAGAGCATTAGCTTAAAAGGTCAATAAACTTCACAGTAAAGCACCCTAATCATCCATGGAAAATAAATTGCTCGTGTTTCTGCTTACTAAACAAAACTGAAGGCTAACTTATTATGTTCATATTCTGGGTAAATTTTCTCCCGAACAAAAAGTTACTGGTCTATAAATCATAGTTTGATCAGCTATCACATCTTCTGAGAAGACATTTTTAATTATCTTAACTAGGAATGGGAGCTTTAAGCTCTGTAGAAAACCACATAAATAAGGATTAATTGAAGAAAATATAGAGAAGTCAACTTGGGGATCTGAATGAGTTAAACTACAAATAAAATATCTGAGAATACAGGTTGCTGCCAAAAAACCTAAAAGAATGAGTCAGTCTGCAGACTTTAGGAACAATCAATAATTACCAAGATGTAAAGAAGACTGACTAGGAGGAAATTGAGGGAAAACCCTTAGAATGGATAATTAGGCACGAGTTCTCTGACTGTTAAAACGGCAAGCTTTTAGAACAATCTATCTGCCACAGGAAGCTGTGCAACAGACTTTATTTAGGACACAGGGATTAAACTCTCAGAACCACTAAAAGCAAGCGTGAGCAGATACATTAGTGGGAAATGAAGACATCAGCCTTCCTTTTCTGTTTACTCCTTTCAGGACAACTTAGAGGAAGCCTTCTGTGTCCTTGGGTAGCATTTCAAATGTTTATTAAAAGATGAGGATTTTCACCTAGTTGACTGAGTTATGCTTCATTTTTGTCCTACAAGTGACGTTTCTACTGAACTTGCTCAACTCTTTTCTCCTGTATCCACAGGAGAAAGAGTCACATATGTTGAGGTTGTGATTGTGACAATGAGATCATTTTTTAATATTAATATACTGTCTATGGAAAAATTAGAATAGACAGGCATGCACTTAAGTACCACTAATATTTTAACCACTCAAGGATAAACATGTTAACATTTTCATGAACAAATGTCACGATATTTCACATGTGTGTGTGTGTTTATATAGGTTGGTGTTTATGAAGATCATAGTTATACAGCATAGACTCTTCTGCAACTTATTACTAGCTGAACATAATATAGGCATTCCTCATGTAATCAAATAATCTTCTAAGTATAATAATGGAAAAGGCAATGGCACCCCACTCCAGTACTCTTGCCTGGAAAATCCCATGGGCGGAGGAGCCTGGTGGGCTGCAGTCCATGGGGTCGCGAAGAGTCGGACACGACTGAGCGACTTGACTTTCACTTTTAACTTTCATGTATTGGAGAAGGAAATGGCAACCCACTCCAGTGTTCTTGCCTGGAGAATCCCAGGGACGGGGGAGCCTGGTGGGCTGCCATCTACGGGGTCGCACAGAGTCGGACATGACTGAAGCAACTTAGCAGCATAATAATATAAATTACATACACAGTATTGTTGTATTACTAACTAATATTGTATTAGTTCCCAATTGCTGGACACTAGATTGTTTCTGATTTCTTACTATTATACATAATAAGACACTGTCTACCCATTTATTTCATATTTTGTTATAGCTTTAAACACTTCTTTAAGAGCAGTTCTTAAATTTCTGTGTCAAAGGGTTTGAACATGTAACTAATTATTTAAGTATTCTCCAGATAGAATGTACTTTTCTGGAAAAAGGTAGTAGAATGCAGGCTCTGAGGTCAGTCTGCCTATGGGAAAAGAGGCTGATTCTATGTGGCTCAGTTTCCTCATCTGTACAATTACAGTTTTGTCACTCAGTCATGTCCGACTCTTTGCAAAGCCATGGACAGCAGCATACTAGGCTTTCCTGTCCACTATCTCCTCTGTTTTCTCAAGTTCGTGTCCATCTGTACAATGAGATTCTTTTTTAAAAATTTTGAATTAATTAATTTATTTTAATTGGAAGCTAATTACTTTACAGTATTGTGATGGTTTTTGCCGTACATGGACATGAATCTGCCACGGGTGTACATGTGTTCCCCATCCCAAACACCCCTCCCACCTCCCTCCCCATCCCATCCCTCAGGGTCATCCCCATGCACCAGCCCTGAGCACCCTGTCTCATGCATTGAACCTGGACTGGCGATCCATTTCACATATGATAATATACATGTTTCAACGCTATTCTCTCAAATCACCCCACCCTCACCTTCTCCCACAGAGTCCAAAAGTCTTTTCTTTACATCTGTGTATCTTTCGCTGTTTCACATATAGAGTTATTGTTACCATCTTTCTAAATTCCATATATATGCATTAGTATACTGTATTGGTGTTTTTCTTTCTGACTTACTTCACTCTGTATAATAAATAGGCTCCAGTTTCATCCACCTCATTAGAACTGATTCAAATATATTCTTTTTAATGGCTGAGTAATACTCCATTGTGTATATGTACCACAGCTTTCTTATCCATTCATCTGCCGATGGACATCTAGGTTGATACCATGTCCTGGCTATTATAAACAGTGCTGTGATGAACGTTGGGGTACATGTGTCTCTATCAATTTTGGTTTCCTCGGTGTGTATTCCCAGCAATGGGATTGCTGGGTCATATGGCAGTTTATTTCCAGTTTTTTAAGGAATCTCCACACTGTTCTCCATAGTGGCTGTACTAGTTTGCATTCCCACCAACATTGTAAGAGGGTTCCCTTTTCTTCACACCCTCTCCAGCATTTATTGTTTGTAGACTTTTTGATAGCAGCCATTCTGACCAGCGTGAGATGATACCTCAACTAAACAGACATTTCTCCAAAGAAGACATACAGATGGCTAACAAACACATGAAAAGATGCTCAGTATCACTCACTATCAGAGAAATGCAAATCAAAACCACAATGAGGTACCATTTCATGCCGGTCAGAATGGCTGCTATCAAAAAAATCTACAAACAATAAATGTACAATAAGATTCTTAAAACCACCTCATGTGATCACTGTGAAAATTTAATAGGTAAACTATGCAAAATAATTATAGTAATATCTGCCAGCAGGAAACACTGAGATTATTTTTAGTATTATTATTATTATACTCATTGTTATTTCCAATTAACATTCTCATCAGAAGCTATTATCTCTCATAGTATATGAGAATATAGCATAAATAGTTGGAAATTTAAAATTAAATAATGTTATCTTATTGCTGTTGTAATTTTTCTTTCTTTGATTAATAATAGCTAGGATATTTATCATGTTTGTTGAACATTTGTATTTTTGCCTTTGTGCCTTGCTTGGTCATAGTAATTTTGATGTATTTTGCTGCTGCAGTTTTTTTCTTTACTTACTGAAGTGTAAGTGCTGCTTCTTTGCTGGCTAATAGGACAATAAGCTTTTGCATGTTTTTAATCAAAATGTACATAACATTAAACAATTTCTAAAACAAAAATAGCCATGCATTGCCTCCTACATTTTCCTGCAGAGCACTGTTCTTAGAATGTGAATCCAGTAGGACACTTTTTACATTTTTATATGTCATTCCCCAAAGATGTGTTTTTCAACCTCTCTAATATTAATTCTAATGTCTGACAGTTCTTTGATTTAGTGAGTTATCTTAATAACTTACTTGTATTGCTTTTTCTCCCTCAACCTAAGTCCAAAATATTGACATTTTTTGGTCTATTAAAAAAAGGCTTTGTACTATAAACATATCTTTACTTCCCTAGGCTAAATAATGCCAAATGCTTTGCTTTCTCCTCATTAGGCTAATTCCCCAAATCTTAATGACACATAGCGTAGCATAGAATTTAATGACAGAATCTTTAGAATAAGACAAGTACTCAAATTCTGGGTGAGCTCAGTTAATTTGGACAAATCACTCAGGATCTCAGAGCCTCATTTTTCTTACATGTAAAATGAAAATAATAACATCTATCTCAGATGAACAGTATGAAGGTTAAATGAGATAAAGTTTGTGACAGTTTAGGTGTTAATGAATGGTAGGTATATTTTTATACTTAATTATTATCATGTTCACCAGTGAACCTTCATCAAGTTTTATGTTGTTGTTCGGTTGCTCAGTTGCGTGTGACACTTTGTGGCCCCATGGACTGTAGCACGCCAGGCTTCCCTGTCCTTCACTATCTCCCAGAGTTTGCTCAAACTCATGTCCATTGAATCATTGATGGCATCCAGTCATCTTATCCTTTGTCATCCCCTTCTCCTTTTACCCTCAATCTTTGCCAGCATCAGGGTCTTTTCCAATGAGTCAGCTCTTTGCATCAGGTGGCCAAAGTATTGGATTTTGTGCTTCCATATCAGTCCTTCGAATTAATATTCAGGGTTGATTTCCTTTAGGATGGACTGGATTGATCTCCCTGCTGTCCATGGGACTCTCAAGAGTCTTCTCTCGCACCACAGTTCAAAATCATCAATTCTTTGGTACTCTACCTTCTTACATGACTAGAGGAAATACCATAGCTTTGACTAGATGGACCTTTGCTGGCAAAATGATGTCTCTGCTTTTTAATGCGTCGTCTGCCTATCATAGCTTTTCTTCCAAGGAGCAAGCAATTTTTCATTTCATGGATACGATCACCGTCTGCAGTGATTTTGAAGCCCGAGAAAATAATTCTGTCACTGTTTCCATTTTTCCCCCCATCTATTTGCCATGAAGTGATGGGACCAGATGCCGTGATCTGAGTTTTTTGAATGTTGAGTTTTAAGCCAGCTTCTTCAGTCTCTTCTACCTTTATCAAGAAGCTCTTTAGTTCCTCTTCACTTTCTGCCATAAGAGTGATGTCATCTGCATATCTGACATTATTGATATTCTCCAGGCATTCCTGATTCCAGCTTGCTCTTCATCCAGACCTGCATTTTGCATGATGTAGTCTGCATAGAAATTAAATATGCAGAGTGACAATATACAGCCTTGACATACTCCTTTCCCCATTGTTGTCCATATCTGGTTCTAGCTGTTGCTTCTTGACCTGCATGCAGGTTTTTTAGGAGGCAGGTAAGGTGGTCTGGTATTTCTATTTCTTTTAAGAATTTTCCACAATTTGTTGTGATCCACACAGTCAAAGGCTTTAACGTAGTCAGTGAAGCAGAGGTAGATGTTTTTCTGGAATTATCTTTCTTTTTCAATGATCCCACAGATGTTAGCTATTTAATGTCTGGTTCCTCTGCCTTTTCTAAATCCAGCTTGTACACCTGGAAGTTCTTGGCTCATGTACTGTTGAAGCCTAGTTTGAAGGATTTTGAGCACTACCCTGCTAGCATGTGAAATGAGTGCAATTGTATAGTAGTTTGAACATTCTTTGGAATTATTCTTCTTTGGGATTGGAATGAAAACTGATCTTTCCCAGTCCTGTGGCCACTGCTGAGTTTCCCAAATTTATTGGCATATTGAGTGTATCACTTTAACAGCATCATCTTTTAGGATTTGAAATAGTTTAGCTAGAATTCCATTACCTCTACTATCTTTGTTCTTTGTGACTATAAATAGCATTCCTTCATCTAGTTTTCAAACTTCCCAGGATCAGGGTCTTTACCAATGAGTCAAGTGGCCAAAGTATTGTAGCTTCAGTTTCAGCATCAGTCCTTTCAGTGAATATTCAAGGTTGATTTCCTTTAGGATTGACTGGTTCGATCTCCTTTCTGTCCAAGGGACTCTAAATTCCATGGACAGAGGAACTTGGTGTGCTATAGTCCATGGAGTTCAAAGAGTTGGACCTGATTGAGCAACTAACACTTTCACTTTCAAGATACTGTGAGATGGGAAAAACTAAAAAGACACTCAAGAGAACATTTCAGCGGCAAAGGCATGATGTATGAAAAATGAAGACATTTTTAAGGGTAGAGTAGTTTGTATGGGTACAGTGGAAACTGGAAGAGGATACTGGAAGTATTGGAGCCACCCTCAGCTCCTTCTTCTCTAGAAATCCCTACATCTAATGTGTTGTCAAGTTCTATCAAGATGGTACCCAAATTTGCTTCATATCCATCCACTCTGTCCCATCCCTGGTGCCATTGCTTCATCCAGAACCCTCATCATCTCTTGTTTTAATCTCTATGAGGCTAGACACCCTCCAAGTCAAATTTTAACTGTGGCCCAAGGGCTATTTCTCAATCATAAATTTAAGGATGACACTGTTCAATTATAATACTTTCTCATTTCTTAGAAGAAAAAGTTAAAATTTTTAAGTATAGAATCTGAGGTCTTTAAAAGTATAACCTCACTCTATTCTGGTAGCTTCATCCTGCCTAGAATAGCAATTATTTATTATTTCATTCAAGATTAATAAATGGGAAATTAACATTTACTGAGCTTTAAATAAATGCCAAGCACATTTAAAAGTTCAAATAATCCTGTGAATTAACTATTATTAGTATCATGTTACAATGGGTACAATTAAGTATTTTGCCCAAATCCACACATGTAAACAGTAAAGTTCTAATTCTCTATTCTGCTTCTCCAAAATATTTATTAGGTACCTACACTAGGTCCTGCAATGTAATGTAATGGACATAAAGATAAATTAAAAGGAGACTCTTACTGGAAAAATATTATAAACTAATGGAACAGCAGCTCAGAAATTCCTTATTCATGAGAACCTTATGTTTCCACAAGGCATGTCCCTGGCATGGCCTCATTCTTTAGTTTAACTAACAATTTATGGCTGCTCCATTTCCTGCCATGGCTTCTCTCTTTGCAGTTCCTTGCCTGGTTTTGGCACTTTCAGAATCTGCAAGAACCTTAATTTATATAATAAAGTAGCATCTTTACTGATTTAAGCATCATAAGGTAAGACTTGGAAGAAAATTAGAGAACTAAAATTAATGGCCAAATAGGACTTTGGGATTGTTCTTTGTTTCTTTTTTATATGTTTCTTTCATCACAGAGAATTGATTGAATGGCTGTTATTTTCTGTTGTGTACTTGGGAAATTTGATGTAGATAAAAGCTGGACTATCTAAGTAAAAGGAAGAACAGAGAGATGTGTATTTCAGGTGCTTGGACGCTGGGTCTGTTGCTTATGTATCAAAGTGTATTGTGTCACTTGTCATAAAAATAATAAAGCAAATGTCAATGGTAGATAAGTAGAAGGATAGATTTTTTAATGATCAAAAAGAACAAAGTGTTAAAATAAAAATTCTAGGCCCTTATATAAGCATGACTGCAATTTGAGTGAATGCTTCAGGGCTCTGTGACCTTCAGGGGGTGCTGAGCCCATTGATCGGAAATTACTGGCTTAGCAGAGGGAAAACAAGGCTGGAAAACAGAAGACCTAATTTTATCTGTCATGCCAGTGTCATTTAAGCATCATCATTGGTTTTTTCATATTAAAAGATAATAGTAATGGCTTGCTTATCTCACAAAATTTTTAGAGTAAAATAGAAAAGGCCCATACAAATTTTAAAATCAATGAAGCACTGTCATAGTTGCTGGTATATAGTACTACTTTCATAATCAGACGTCTATAGATTATGGAGTTAAAAATCAGAACAAGTATTTAGAACTGGAGAGGACAATACCACTACTTTGTCACTCTATAAATTAGAAGAGTGAAATTCTGAATAGTTTAATTTCTTGCTTAATATCAAGTAGTCATTTCTTAAAATGTTACATAAGCACATATTCTGTTTAATCATCAATGCTCTAATTATTAGCCAAACCATTCTTATGAATGTCTGCACCTTAATAAAGAAAAATAGACAGTGTTGAATACTGGGACCTGGGTATAATTATATATGGGTATTGGTATGCAATAAAAGACTGAGTGATGTAGAATTGATGGCTTTTGAACTGTGGTGCTAGAGAAGACTCTTGAGAGTCTCTAGGACTGCAAGGTGATCAAACCAATCATCCCTAAAGGAAATCAATCCTGAATATTCATTGAAAGGGCTGATGCTGAAGCTGAAGCCTCAGTACTTTGGCCACCTGATGCAAAGAGCTGATTCATTGGAAGAGACCCTGATGCTCGAAAAGATTGATGGTGGGTGGAGAAGGGAAGGACAGAACATAGGTGGTTGGATGACATCACTGACTCAATGGACACGAGCTTGAGCAAACTCCAGGAAATGGTGAAGGACAGGGAAGCCTGGTGTGCTGGACACCATAGGGTTACAGAGTCGGACTTGACTGAGTGACCAAACTGTACTGATTGGTATGCATTTTGTAAAATATATTTAATCAACTGTGTATGCATTATCTACATATCAGAATTACTTTCTCAAGTAGAATGCATTGACCAAGGACATATTAGAGAAGTAAATGGATTTGTAGAGATGGAGGCATAGATTAGGCATCTAGATCAAGATTCATAACTAGATCTATTGAGCCTTTTTTACATATCAATAAAAAAAAAAACCAGCACATATAGCCTGAAAATTTTTCCTAGAATGGATAACACAGGTCATAAGTGATAGAGTCAGGATGTGAGATTTAAATTTTACTATCTTCAAGGATCTTCTATTAATCACTATAGTAGATGGTACTATACATTAAAGTAATAGTATATTGATGTTGTTCAGTCGCTCAGTCATGTCCAACTCTTTGTGACCAATGGACTGTAGTATGCCAGCCTTCCCTGTTCTTCACTATCTCCCAGAGTTTGCTCAAACTCATGTCCATTGAGTTGATGATGCCATCCAACCATCTTTTCCTGTTGCCCCCTTCTCCTGCCTTCAATCTTCCCCATCATCAGAATCTTTTCCAATGAGTCAGATCTTTCCATCTTGTGGCCAAAGTATTGGAGCTTCAGCTTCAGCATCAGTCTTTCCAATGAATATTCAAGGTTGTTTTCCTTTAGGATTGACTGGTTTGATCTCCTTATTGTCCAAGGGACTCTCAAGAGTTTTCTCCAGCACCACAGTTCAAAAGTATATATTAGCTTCTATATGATATTAAATAATTATAGTTAATCAACAGTTTAGAGAACATTCTATTGTAACTTAAGTAGAAGTAATTAATACAATTTGTAAAGTTTAAAAATAAAATAAAATTAAAAAAATTAAAAGGAGTAAATGGGAAGAAATCTAAAAGGACAAAAAGAATTATTTATAACTTGTAAAAAGATGCTGTAGTTTCAGCTAATTTTAAGATACTGTGGGCTTGGACTTCCCTGGTGACTCAGGTGGTAAAGAATCTGCCTGCAGTGCAAGAGACCCAGGTTTGATCTCTCGGTCAGGAAGATCCCCTGGAGAAGGGAATGAATGGCTATCCACTCCAGTAATCTTGCCTGGAGAATTCCATGAACAGAGGAGCTTAGTGGGCTATAGTCCATGGGGTTGCAAAGAGCTGGACTTGATTGAGCAACTAACACTTTCACTTTCAAGATACTTGAGATGGATAAAGAATAAAAGGACACTCGAAAAATTTCGGGGCAAAGACATGATGTATGAAAAACGAAGACATTTTTAAGGGTAGAATAGTCTGTGTGGGTACAGTGGAGACTGAAATGTGAGGACACTAAAAGATGTAAAAGATTGAGGGCAGGAGGAGAAGGGGACAACAGAGGATGAGATGGCTGGATGGCATCACTGACTCGATGGACATGGGTTTGGATGGACTCTGGGAGTTGGTGATGGACAGGGAGGCCTGGCGTGCTGTGGTTCATGGGGTCGAAAAGAGTTGGACATGACTGAGTGACTGAACTGAATTGAAAAGATGTAAGATAGAAATGAATGGGAATATTAATTATGACCTCATATTTATATTTCATATGAATGAAATGGAGAGAAGTAGACATACATTGTGAAAAGTCTTGAATTCCATGCTACAGATTTCAGGAAATCACCTTTATACCTTGATGACCAATAGAAATATTTTAAATAGATGTGTAACAATGTCAGATTTGTATTCCAGAAAAATCACTCTGTTTGCAGAAAGTGAGATTGTCTGGGAGGATTAGAGATAGAGACAGCATAGACATTTTTTCCCAATCAGCTAGAAAAAGAGGTAATAAAAGCCTGCTAGAAGCTTGATAATGTCTTTAACCAATTCTCAGAGAGAAGCACTGTTGAGGACAAATAATGTGGCAAGATTTGGCTCTATTGAATTAGAACTGCCTATAGTATATTCAGGTAGTATATTCTATAAAATGTATACTTATAACTTAAAAGTGCAACAGTAATGTACATTCCAGGAAAGAATGTATAGAGTCGCACAAACCAGGGCCTAAGGAACAAAAATAGGGAAAATATAATATGAGTATAAAGGGAAAAGGGGATAATGAAGGAAAGTGAGAAAGAATGATCAAGGGGGCAAAAGGAATAGAAAACAGTAACATCCTAGAAGACAAGAGAATTTCCAGAAAAGGAAGTGATCAACAGAACAGGGCCAGAGCCCTCAGAGAGACCAAAAAAGAGGCAAATTGATGTCACCAGATTTAGCAATTAAAATATTGTTCTCAGTTTTGAGAAGACAGTTATATCTGAGTGGCAAGATTTATTTTTTAAATAAAACATAGACAAAACCTAATAGATTCTTAGATCCTCAGAACCAAGATCCTCAAAACCAATATTGGTTCATAAGTGCCCTCAGTATTTCTTTATGGGGATTGAATTCCAAGATTATATTATTATAAATTATGTAGACTGCATGCCCAACTTAATTAACAATTACTAGCAATATAAGTTGTCGTTTAGTCGCAAAGTTGTGTCCAACTCTTTTGTGACCCCGTGGACTGTAGCCCACCAGTCCCCCTTTGTCCATGGGATTTCCCAGGCAAGAATACTGGAGTGGGTTGCAATTTCCTCCTTCAGGGGATTTTGTTGACCCAGGGATCAAACCCGCATCTCCTACATTTCATGTGAATTCTTTACCTCTGAGCCATTGAGGAAGCCCATATTATGGTACAGTTATCAAAATCGATTGTTCCAAATTCCTACATCATCAAGAATGGAAATTTAACCTACTTATAACTAAAATTCCTTTGGCTTTGGATCAGACTTAATATGCCATTAAGCAAATTTCAAGGTGAATTGCTCACTCAATTGTACTTCAAAACACTGTACTCCGAAGCAATGAAAATTAATATAACCAAATGGAAGGAAAACTTTAGTATTGTTTGGAACTAGACATTTGGGAAAAATATGATGATCCCAGGGCATAATCAATTTTATATTAATACTATAAACACTGTTTAAGAATTCAGTACTTACATGTCTTTCCTTGGTTGAAGTTATTTCTGTTCCTTAATTTCCATAATATGTCATTAATGCCAGTCCCAAACTCATCTAATTGTAAGACTTTGCCTTTGTGGGTATAAAGTTTTTAAAATGTAACATCTCAAGTGCTATAGAATTTGATATTTGCCGATTAGATCATTTTTGATAGATGTTTAGCCATATATTTATAATGTCTTGAAATACTCAATTAGAAGGGGAGATTTAGGTTAAAGAGAACTGTCCAGTTTACCTTTGAGAGGATTAATAATTCATCTTCCTGTGTAATGGAACATTTAACACTGAGGATAATCCATGAACTGGATAATTTTAATTCAATTAGTTGCATTAATGATGTTAAGAAAAAAAATGTATTCATTTCCCCTAAAAAACAGTTTGTATTCTATTGTATTTACTCACTCAGTGGAAAACATATAGCATTCAGGGATTTTTTCATAACAGCATCTAGGATTTCCAACTGTAGGCCAATCAAACACACATTTAATACTTCTAAAATACTAAAGGAATTTTTATTTAACATGTTTAGAGTATTTTATTACAAATTAATAAATGTTGTTTTCTGAGTTCATAATTAGGAGACAAAGTTTTTTTTATTTTTCCTCTTTTATACCTTTGGAAAATAGGAAAATTGGAATGGATGGAATGTATTAGGAGGGCTCATAATAATCTGAGTTTGTAGCTATTTGTCCTGCAATGTCCTGTGATATTTTTATTACTGTATCTGCTAATAATATGCACCTTTATCCTTTTAAAAATTTCTTTGCACCACAGATTTGTGCTCCTAAAAATTTGAGGGTTAATGTTTTAGTCGTAACACAGTTTGTGAAAAGTCTTTGATGGGAATTGTGGAAAGCTTTGTGAAAATCACAGTTTAATATAAACATAAGCACTTGTAAAAAAAATAAAGACAATTCATATTGGTTCTTAGATTTGTTTCTATAAAATAAAAATGATATCAGAAAGCACTATACCCTGAAAATCTTTTCTGACAAGTGAAGTTTACTTTTAATTATCTCTAATATTATTTAGGTAAGTACATGTCAGAGATGTCACAGATAACTTGATAAAAGTAATAAGGTCTGAAGACCATGAGATCACATTCTAGCTATGTGTAAATGAAATCTTTTCTACCTAAGAGATGGGACAAAATGTCTATGTTTATTCTAAGAAGTATCATATTTATGGACTTATTGAAACAAAAACCAAACATTTTAGTTTTTTATAATGTTTATTTTAATTTTATTGGCTTTTGTTGACAATTTGACAAGTATCAGCTGTTATTAAAACAAGTGTCATGTAAGTTTGAGATTTTATTTTCATGGATAATACTAGAGAATAAGGCCTATAAATATATTTTACAGAATCATTACCATTTAAGATATGTGTTTATGACAATCAACATGTAGAAAATAAATCTGGCCTTCATTCAATTCTAGGGATTTCTCATTTCTTAAATAATAAATTCTTGGAAACCTGAAAATTTGTGTGATGTTTCAGTTTTTTTCCTAGAGTATGTTTCAGTTTTTTTTCTAGAGTATGTTGCAGGCATACCTTGTCTTGTCCTACACTTTATTGTGCTTTGCAGCTACTAGAAAATCTATCAGTGCCATTTTCCCAACAGTTTGCTCACTTTATATTTCCATGTCACATTTTGGCAATTCTTGCAATACTTCTAACTTGTTTATTATTATTGTATTTGTTATGGAGATTTGTGATCAGTGATCTTTGATGTTGCTATTGTAATTGTTTTGAGCACCGCAAACTTAATCAATGAATATGTGTGTTCCAACCACTCCACCAATCAGCCATTGTTCCATCTCCCTCTCCTGGGGCCTCCCATTCCCTAAGACACAACAGTATTAAAATTGGGCCAATTAGGAATCCTACAATGGCCTCTAAGTGTTCAAGTGAAAGGAAGGGTTGCATGTCTCTTACTTTAAACAAAAAGCTAGAAGTGACTAAGCTTAGTGAGGAAAGTTGTCATAATGTGAGATAGGCTGAAAGCTAGGCCTCTGGTTCCAAACAGTAAGGCAAGTCATGAATGCAAAGGGAAAGTTCTTGAAGGAAATTAAAAGTGCTACTCCAGAGAACATAGGAATGGTAAGAAAGCAAAACAGCCTTATTGGTGATATGGAGAAAGTTTCAATGGTCTGGATACATTTCCTTAAGCAAAAGCATGATCCAGAGCAAAGCCTTAACTCTCTTCAATTCAAGGCTATGAGAGATGAGGAAGCCACAGAAGAAAAGTCTGAAGTCAATAAAGGCCTATTCATGAGGTTTAAAGCAAGAAACTGCTTCCAGAACATGAAAGTGCAAGGTGAAGCAGCAAGTGCTCCTGTAGAAGCAAGTTATTTGGAAGATCTAGCTAAGATTATTCAATGAAGGAGGCTACGTGTAACAGCATACTGTAGACAAAACTGCCTTATGTTGTAATAAGAATCCATCTAGGACATCAATAAGTAGAGAAGATAAGTCAATGTCTGGCTTTAAAGCTTCAAAGGACAAGTGGACTCTCTTGTTAGGGGCAAATGCAGCTGGTGACTTTAAGTAGAAACCAGTGCTTATGTACCATCCTGAAGATCCTAGGGCCTTTAAGAATGATGCTGAATCTACTTTGTGCTCTTTAAGAGAATAATAAAGCCTAGATGATAGCATACCTGTTTATAGCCTAGTTTACTGAGTATCTTAAGCCAACTCTTGAGAGACCTACTACTTAGAAAATTAATAAATGAAGGATTCTTTTCAACATTAGTGCCCATTGACAATGTAACAGTCACCCAAGAGCTCTGATGTAGATGTATAATGAGACCAATGAGGTTAATGTTGTTCTCATGCCTGCTAACTCAACGGCAGTTCTGTAGCACATGGATCAAATTGTCGTTTTGCCTTTCATGAGTCAGTATTGAATAAATACACTTCATAAGGCTGTAGCTGCCACAGATAGTGATTCCTTGATGGATCTGTGCAAGGTCAATTGGTAAGGAAAGAATTTACCATTTTAGATGCCATAGCCATCATAGTCAACAAAAGGGCCCGAAATGCAATACTTGGATGCAGTCTCAAAAATGACAGAATGATCTCTGTTCATTTCCAAGGCAAACCATTCAATATCCCAGTAATCCAAGTCTATGCCCTGACCAGTAATGCTGAAGAGGCTGAAGTTGAATGGTTCTATGAAGACCTACAAGATCTTCTAGAACTAACACCCAAAAAAGATGTCCTTTTCATGACAGGGGACTGGAATGCAAAAGTAGGAAGAAAAGAAACACCTAGAGTAACAGGTAAATTTGCCCTTGGAGTACAGAATGAAGCAGGGCAAAGGCTAATAGAGTTTTGCCAAAAAAAAAAAAAAAAAAAAAGCACACTGGTCATAGAAAATACCCTTTTCCAACAACACAAGAGAAGACTCTACACATGGACATCACCAGATGGTCAACACCGAAATCAGATTGATTATATTCTTTGCAGCCAACGATGGAGCTATATACAGTCAGCTGACTGTGTTCAGATCATGAACTCCTTATTGCCGAATTCAGACTGAAATTGAAGAGAGTAGGGAAAACCACTAGACCATTCAGGTATGACCGAATTCTAATCCCTAACAATTATACAGTGGCAATGAGAAATAGATTTAAGGGACTAGACCTGATAGACCAAGCGCCTGATGAACTATGGATGGAGGTTCATGACGTTGTGCAGGAGACAGGGATCAAGAACATCCCTAAGAAAAAAGAAATGCAAAAAAGCAAAATGGCTGTCTGAGGAAGACTTACAAATAACTGTGAAAAGAAGAGAAGTAAAAGTAAAGGAGAAAAGGAAAGATATACCCATTTGAATGCAGAGTTCCAAAGAATAGCAAAGTGAGATCATAAAGCTTTCCTCAGTGATCAATGCAAAGAAATAGAGGAAAACAATAGAATGGGAAAGACTAGAGATCTAGTCAAGAAAATTGGAGATACCAAGGGAATATTTCATGCAAAGATGGGCTCAATAAAGAACAGAAATAGTATGGGCCTAATAGAAGCAGAAGATGTTAAGAAGAGGTGGCAAGAATACACAGAAGACCTGTACAAAAAGATCTTCACGACCAGATAATCACAGAGGTGTGATAACTCACCTAGAGCCAGACATCCTAGAATGTGAAGTCAAGTGGGCCTTAGGTAGCATCAGTATGAACAAAGTGAGTGGAGTTGATGGAATTCCAGTTGAGCTATTTCAAATCCTAAAAGGTGATGCTGTGAAAGCGCTGCACTCAGTATGTCAGCAAATTTGAAAAACTCAGCAGTGGCCACAGAACTGGGAAAAGGTCAGTTTCATTCCAATCCCAAAGAAAGACAATGCCAAAGAATGCTCAAACTACCGCACAGTTTCACTCATCTCACACTCTAGTAGTGTAATATTCAAAATTCTCCAAGCCAGGAGTGACAGTATGTGAACCGTGACCTTCCAGATGTTCAAGCTGGATTCAGAAAAGGCAGAGGAGCCAGAGATCAATTTGCAACATCCACTGGATCATCAAAAAAGCAAGAAAGTTCCAGAAAAACATCTATTTCAGCTTTGTTGACTATGCTGAAACCTTTACTGTGTGGATCACAGCAAACTGTAGAAAATTCTGAAAGAGATGGGAATACCAGACCACCTGACCTGCCTCTTGGGAAATCTGTATGCAGGTCAAGAAGCAACAGTTAGAACTGGACATGGAACAACAGACTGGTTCCAAATAGGAAAATGAGCATGTCAAGGCTGTATATTGTCACCCTGCTTATTTAACTTATACACAGGGTACATCATGAGAAACACTGGGGTAGATGAAGCACAAGCTGGAATCAAGATAGCTGGGAAAAATATCAATAACCTCAGATATGCAGATGACACCACTCTTATGGCAGAAAGTGAAGAATTAAAGAGCCTCTTGATGAAAGTGAAAGAGGAGAGTGAAAAAGTTGGCTTAAAGCTCAACATTCAGAAAACTAAGATCATGGCATCTGGTCCCATCCCTTCATGGGAAATAAATCAGAAACAGTGGAAACAGTGTCAGACTTTATTTTTGGGGGCTCCAAAATCACTGTAGATGGTGATTGCAGCCATGAAATTAAAAGACCCTAGCTCCTTGGAATAAGAGCTATGACCAACTTAGACAGCTTATTAAAAAGCAGAGACATTACTTTGCCAACAAAATCTGTCTAGTCAAGACTGATTTTTCTGGCAGTCATGTACTGTAAAGAAAGCTGGGTGCCAAAGAATTGATGCTTTTGAACTGCGGTGTTGAAGAAGACTCTTGAGAGTCCCTTGGACTGCAAAGAGATCCAACCAGTCCATCCTAAAGGAGATCAGTCCTGGGTGTTCATTGGAAGGACTGATGCTGAAGCTGAAACTCCAATACTTTGGCCACCTGATGTGAAGATCTGACTCATTGAAAAAGACCCTGATGCTGGGAAAGATTGAAGGACAAGGGGACGATAGACTTGAGATGGTTGGATGGCATCACTGACTCAGTAGACATGAGTTTTGGTAAACTCCCGGAGTTGGTGATGGACAAGGAAGCCTGGCATGCTACAGTCCATGGGGTCGCAAAGAGTTGGACATGACTGAGTGACTGAACTGAACTGAACTGAGGAACATTTGTGATTCATGGAGAGAGGTCAAAATAACTACATTAACAGGAGTTAAGAAGAAGTAGCTTCTAAACTTAATGGGTGACTGTGAGGGGTTTAAACTTCAGTGAAGGGAGTAACTCCTGATGTGGTAGAAATAGCACGAGAACTAGAATTTAGAAGTGAAATATGAAGAAGTGACTGAGTTCCTGCAATCTCATGATAAAAATTTAATGGATATGGAGGTTCTCCTTATTGATGAGCAAAGAAAGTGGTTTCTTTAGATGGAAACTACTCCTGGTAAAGATGATATGAAGATTGTTGAAGTGACAACAAAGATTTAGGACATTATATAAATTTAGTTGATAAAGCAGTGGTGGGCTTAAGAAGATTTACTCCAATTTTGAAACCACTTCTTTTGTGGGTAAATTGCTATCAATCAGCATTGAATGCTACAGACAAATTATTGGTAAATGGAAGAGTCAAATCAATGTAGCAAAGTTCTTTGTTGTCTTATTTTAAGAAAAGTCTACAGCCACTCTTCTTCACCACGCTGATCAGTCAGCAGTCATCAACACTGAGGCAAGATCCATCGTCAACAAAAAGAATATGACTTGCTGAAATCTCAGATGATGGTTAGCATTTTTTTCAATAACTCATTTTTAAATTGAGATATGCACATCCTTTTTTAGATATTCTATTGCATACACATAATTACAATGAATATAAAACATAACTTTAAATACATTTGGAAACAAAAACAGTGTGTTAATCACTTTATTGCAATATTTTCTCTAATGTGTTGATCTGGAACTGAAACTGCAGTATCTCTGAAGGATGCCTGTATATTGTTACTTTATGGTTTTCTAAAATCTTCTGGTAATTATCAGCACACTTGGAAGAGTATGCTTAATGATATATCCAGTGTAATAGCTGGTAGGAGACTGACCAGAGAGAGGTATATAAACTATGGTTTTTCCAAACTCTTGGGACACATCTGTGTGGCATCTTTAATTATAGGCAACTATTTTATGCAAAGAGAAGTGGAAGTGTTAGTCACTCAGTTGTGTCAGACTCTTTGTGACCCCATAGACTGTAGCCCACCAAGCACCTCTGTCCATGGAATTCTCCAGGCAAGAATGCTGGAGTTAGTTGCATTTCCTTCTCCAGGGGATCTTCACTAAACAGGGATTGAACCTGGGTCTTCTGCATTGCAGGCAGATTTTTTACCCTCTGAGCTATAAGGGAAGCCCATTTCTATTCTTCACAGTTCAATTCAATCACTCAGTCATGTCTGACTCTTTGTGACCCCATGGACTGCAGCATGCGAGGCTTACCTGTCCATCACCAACTCCCGGAGCTTGCTCAAACTCATGTCCATCCAGTTGGTGATGCCATCCAACCATCTCATCTCCTATCATCCCCTTTCCTCCCACCTTCAATCTTTCCCAGCATCAGGGTCTTTTCCAATAAGTCAGTTCTTCACATTAGGTGGCCAAAGTATTGGAGTTTCAGCTTCAGCATCAGTCCTTTTGTTGCAGGAAGGAGGACCCCTTCCAGGGCCCGAAACTGGGCTCTTGTCTAACACTTGGAAATGAATTGTCTGAGGAGACACATGTGCTAACAAAGCAAGAGATTTTATTGGGAAAGGGCATCTGGGTGGAGATCAGTAGGGTGAGGGAACCAAGGAGAACTGCTCTGCTGCGTGGCTCGAAGTCTCAGGTTTTATGGTGATGGGATTAGTTTCTGGGTAGAAGGCAATGGCACCCCACTCCAGTACTCTTGCCTGGAAAATTCCATGGATGGAGGAGCCTGGTGGGCTGCAGTCCATGGGGTCGCTGAGGGTCGGACACGACTGAGCTTCTTCACTTTCACTTTTCACTTTCATGCATTGGAGAAGGAAATGGCAACCCACTCCAGTGTTCTTGCCTGAAGAATCCTAGGGACGGGGGAGCCTGGTGGGCTGCCGTCTATGGGGTCGCACAGAGTCGGACACGACTGAAGTGACTTAGCAGTAGCAGTCTTTGGCCAATCATTCTAATTCAGAGTCTTTCCTGGTGGCGCACACATCGCTCAGCCAAGATGGATGCCAGCAAGAGGGATTCTGGGAAGTGGACAGACATGTGGTGTCTCCTTTCAACCTTCCTTGGACTCTTCTGGGTGGTGGCTTATTAGTTCTGTATTCCTTATCAGGGTCTCCTGTCATAAAACAACTCATGCAAATGGTTACTATGGTGCCTGGCCAGGGTGGGCGGTTTCAGTCAGTGTGCTTCCCCTAACACTTTCAATGAATTTTCAGGACTGATTTCCTTTAGGATTGACTTGTTGGATCGCCTTGTAGTCCAAGGGACTCTCAAAAGCCTTCTCCGGCACCACAGTTCAAAAGCATCAAATCTTTGGCACTCAGTTTTCTTTGTGGCATTCTGTCTATCAGATCTAATCCCTTGAATCTATTTGTCACTTCCACTGTGTAAATCATAAGGGATTTGACTTAAGTCATACCTGAATGATCTAGTGGTTTTCCCTACTGTCTTCAATTTAAATCTTAATTTGGCAATAAGGAGTTCATGATCTGAGCCACAGTCAGCTCTTGGTCTTGTTTTTTGCTTACTCTCCAGAGCTTCTCCATCTTCAGCTGCAAAGAATATAATCAGTCTGATTTTGGTATTGACCATCTGGTGATATCCATGTGTAGTATTGAAAGGTTGTTGTTGAATCACACAAAGACGCTGGGATTCTTGGCCCCCGGATGAGAATTCAATCCGGGGCCAGAGACGAGGCTTGATCACTCAGAGCTTTTGTGTAATAAAGTTTTATTAAAGTATAAAGGAGATAGAGAAAGCTGACATAGGCATCATAAGGGGGCAGAAAGAGGACCCCCCTGCTAGTCTTCAGCTGGATGTTATATAGTTACTGCTGCTGCTGCTGCTAAGTCGCTTCAGTCATGTCCGACTCTGTGCGACCCCATAGACGGCAGCCCACCAGGCTCCCCCGTCCCTGGGATTCTCCAGGCAAGAACACTGGAGTGGGTTGCCATTTCCTTCTCCAATGCAGGAAAGTGAAAAGTGAAAGTGAAGTCGCTCAGTCATGACCGACTCTTCGAGACCCCATGGACTGCAGCCTACCAGGCTCCTCCATCCATGGGATTTTCCAGGCAAGAGCACTGGAGTGGGGTGCTATCACCTTCTCCGTATATAGTCACTAGCAGTCTGTTAATAAAAGAAAGCAATGTCTTAAAACTCAGAACGGCACCAGGCCCCTCACCCATAAGATGCATTTTGGGATGATCATGGCACCAAATGGTTCATCCTGGGCCATAAAATGATTAACTTGAATCTCGAAGAAGGGCAAATAGTTTTGTTTACATAGATTAGGGGAACAATATCTGAATATAACATACTGGTTTGTCAAGTAGGTTCTGAGCCAAGAGGCGGGAACCCACTTGAAGACAGAGTTTGGGGTAAATGCATAGTACGTTAGCATAGCTTAAGATAAACATTTCCATAAGAGAAATGCACTGGTTATCTCTAGGTTTGAGAATAGTTAACTTCAGGTGAAACCAGGTGTCATTATGGCAACACAGTATTTTAAGAGAAACTTCCTTTTAAATTTGTATAGAGAAGGAAAAAAATATCGCTAGTTTGTTTCCTCCTGTCGTTTAAGAGAGATAAAAATGTCTGACACTTGCAGGCTACTTCCTGTTTGGAGACCCCTGGCCTTCCTGCCTGTTACCCTCTCAGTATCCTCTCTTGTCGTGTTGGAAGAGGGTGTTTGATATGACCAGTGTGTTCTCTTGGCAAAACTCTGTTAGCCTTTGCTCTGCTTTATTTTGTGTTCCAAGGCCAAATTTGCGTGTTACTGCAGGTATCTCTTGACTTTCTAATTTTGCACTCCAGTTCCTTATGATGAAAAGGACATCCTTTTTTGGTTAGTTCTAGAAGGTCTTGTAGGTCTTAATAGATCCACTCAACTTTAGCTTCTTTGACATTAGTGGTTGGGGCATAGTTTTGAATTACTGTGATATTGAATGGTTTCCCTTGGAAATGAATAGAGATCATTCTGTCATTTTTTATGTCATTTTATGTCATTTTTAGGTCATTCTGTCATATTGTCTATTCTTAAACAATAGCAAAAAAATGCCCAAGCTTGTTTTCATTATGGACTTCTATCTTTTTCTTCAAGTATGCAATCCCAAGGGATCATAGATTTTATGTAAAAGAATAATAGATCTTATGTAGATTAGTGATTCTCAGACATTTGGATTAAACAGACCATTAAAATTTCAAAACAATAGCAACAATAGCTGAGGTGGGAGAAAATAAGATTAAACAGCTTTTCATGGAATCATACACATTAAAAATAAATGAATGGATAAAGAAAATGTGGTGTATGAGTCAGAATGGCTGCAATCCAAAAGTCTACAAACAATAAATGCTGGAGAGGGTGTGGAAAAAAGGGAACTGTCTTACACTGTTGGTGGGAATGCAAACTAGTACAGCCACTATGGAGAACAGTGTGGAGGTTCCTTAAAAAACTGGAAATAGAACTGCCTTATGATCCAGCAATCCCACTGCTGGGCATACACACTGAGGAAACCAAAATTGAAAGAGATACGTGTACCCCAATGTTCATCGCAGCACTGTTTATAATAGCCAGGACATGGAAGCAACCTAGATGTCCATCAGCAGATGAATGGATAAGAAAGCTGTGGTACATATACACAATGGAGTATTACTCAGCCATTAAAAAGAGTACATTTGACTCAGTTCTAATGAGGTGGATGAAACTGGAGCCTATTATACAGAGTGAAGTAAGCCAGAAAGAAAAACACCAATACAGTATACTAACGCATATATATGGAATTTAGAAAGATGGTAACAATAACCCTGTATGCGAGACAGCAAAAGAGACACTGATGTATAGAACAGTCTTTTGGACTCTGTGGGAGAGGGAAAGGGTGAAATGATTTGGGAGAATGGCATTGAAATATGTATAATATCATATATGGAACAAGTCGCCAGTCCAGGTTCAATGCACGATACTGGATGCTTGGGGCTGGTGCAATGGGACGACCCAGAGGGATGGTATGGGGAGGGAGGTGGGAAGAGGGTTCAGGATGGGGAACACATGTATACCTGTGGCGGATTCATTTCGATATATGGCAAACCAATACAATATTGTAAAGTTAAAAAATAAAATAAAATTAAAAAAAAAAAAGAAAATGTGGTGTATGAACATTATGCTACGTGAAATAAGCCAGTTACCAAAAAGCAAATGTGGCATGATTCCACTTACACATGGTATCTAAAATAGTCAAATCCATAGAATCAAAGAGTGACAAGGTGGTTGCCAGGGGTTGTGGGAAGTGAGAGAAAAGGAGTTACTAATCAATGGGCATAAGTTTCAGTCAGTTAAATAAATAAGCTCTAGAGCTCTGCTGTAGAACTGTGTATCTATAGTCAATAATGATGTACACAAAATCTTTTGGAGGAGAGGGAAACAACAGAGGATACTGGATGATTCCTGTATCACTGACTCAGTGGACAGGAGTTGGATGGAATCACTGACTCAGTGGACAGTAGTTTGAGCAAAGTCAGAAATGGTGAAGGCCAGGGAAGCCTGGTGTGATGTAGTCCATGGGGTCGCAGAGTCAGTCCTGACTGAGTGACTGAACAACAACAACAAATTTATGGAGACAGTAGAGCTCATGTTAAGTGTTCTTACAACAATAAACTTTTAAAAAATACTAGGATTATAGCTTCTTTAGAAAAGTTAACACCAAACACTAGTACTGATAATAACAGCAACAGAATAGTAATATAAATTAAACCTAGGTATGACCTGGTAAATATATCACCAACTCAATGAACATGAATTTCAGCAAGCTCCAGGAGATAGTGGAGGACAAAGGAGCCTGATGGGATATAGTCCATGGGGTCACAGTGAGTCAGACGCAACTTAGCAACTGAACAACAACAACAGATATATTTCTACTTCCTAAAAATTGCACCATATACTTAGTTGCAGCTTCTGTTTTTCATGAAGTAACTCTGAATATGCTTCCCAAAGTCCTATAGGATCTGGCTCCTGCATCATCCCTAACTCACCTTGCTTTTCGCCCTCAGCCTCCCTGACTGTCTTGGTTCTTCTAAAGCAGGAGTTTACAAAGTGAGGTACAGAGACAAAGGGGTGCCAAAACAATATTACACTGAGGTCATAGAGAAACTGTTATGATTTATTTTAATATTCATGTACAAATTATAAAAGTAGACTTCACTGATATTTTCAAAAAGAATTACTTGCTTGTTACCTCAGTCAGAAGGTGAACCGTCAGAGAGTGGAGGAGCTCTTTGGGAAGGAGTGGGTGCTTGAAAACTTGGATTGCTAAATGAGTTCACCCCTGCTATTCTGTCACCTTTCAGAGTATTTTAAAGCACTGCTGTTCATGCAACACAGGATTTCTTTTAAAAATAGTTTAACTCTTTACCATGGCTAAACTGAAGTTGCTTTCAAAAACAATCCTTTTAGAATAGAGTTGTGTACAGTCCTTTGGAAGTAAGATGAGCTGTGACTATCAAAATTTCTAATATCCAAAGCTTTGCTAGTTAACAATGGAATGATCCTTAGAATTGTACTTAAAGACAAATTCCAAACTTTTCCTTTTCAAAAAACATGGTTATCTTTTCTGTCATATGGCTTTCTTCAATTTCAAACCTACTAGCAACTTTTTGGAGCTAATTTTGCCTAATCTATTTGAGGTAACTGTGATACTTTAATGAGTGAAATAGCTAATGATACTTTTTTTAAAAAAGAAACTCCTGTTACGGATAAAACTTTTCGAAAGACAGATATGTGGAAGAGTTTCCGTCATTATGATATACACACTGAAAATTGTGTGATTGCAGCACCTGTAAGTGTTCTTATCTCTGCAAACTTCATGTACTTGGAAACAACATTTTCTAATCGCTTAGAAATTTTTCATAAAGAATTTATGTGGATTTTAGATTAATTTGCTAAAAACTGAAAAATACGACACACTCTGCTTAGTTTGCCTGACAACTGATGCCAAGAAATTGTAATTTGCTAGGCTTTTTTTTTTTTTTTTAACTTTTGCTTACTGGGTAAATGGGTTGAAAAACAAAAGCCATAATTTGGTAAGTTTAGCTAATCATGCAATTTTCTTACTTAGATTTGCTACTCTTGTGAACTATTAACATTTTAAAGCTATGATAGTCATACAATTAGTCATTAAAATAAACTGGGCATAGAACCAAAACTTTTAATCACCACATTACAAAGCATGAAGAAAAAATTTTTTAAAGTAAAGATGCATAATCTATTCACAAGTTGATTTCAGTTCAGTTCAGTCGCTCAGTCGTATCCGACTCTTCGAGACCCCATGAATCGCAGCACGCCAGGCCTCCCTGTCCATCACCAACTCCCGGAGTTCATTCAGACTCACGTCCATCGAGTCGGTGATGCCATCTCACAGTGCTTAATTAAATAACAAATTAACTGTGCTAAATTTTTGAGAGAGTGGAAAGGTTGCTGTACCATTCTTGTCAATACTTAAACATTTATATTTTTGTTATTTTTGTATTATACACAAAATATAAATACAATTGTATATGTATACTATTTATGAATAACAAACTAACAAATACTGTATTGTGGTTAAATTTTTTAACCCAATTATACATGATCAAAATCAAATGTGGAGACCACTGGTCTTCTGAGTTGGATTTCTGCCCCAATTCAGGATCATTTCTTTGCCACTTGCCTGATAGGATCTCCATTAATCCCTCATTATCATTCCTCACCTCTTGCTTGTCCTTATCTCAGCTTACTTGACACTTTCTCAGGAACACCTTATCTGATCTCTTTCAGAAGTTAATTATTTTACACTCCTGTGGCTCTTCCTACTTTATGGTCACAGTATTTAAATGCAATAAGTAATTTTGTGTGAATTTCTGTGACTAATGTTTCAACACTCTCGGTTCAGTTCAGTAGCTCAGTTGTGTCCGACTCTTTCTGACCCCACGGACTGCCGCACAACAAGCTTCCCTGTCCTTCACCAACTCCCAGAGCTTGCTCGAACTCGTGTCTATCGATTCAATGATGCCATCCAACCATCTCATCCTCTGTCGTTCCCTTCTCCTCCAGCCTTCAATCTTTCCCAGCATCAGGGTCTTTTACAGTGAGTCAATTCTTCACATCAGGTGGCCAAAGTATTAGAGTTTCAGCTTCAGCATCAGTCCTTCCAATTAATATCAGGACTGATTTCCTTTAGGATGGACTGGTTGGATTTCCTTGCAGTCCAAGGGATTCTCAAGTGTCTTCAACATCTAAATTCAAAAGCATCAATTCTTCGACGCTCAGCTTTCTTATAGTCCAACTCTCACAATCCATACATGACTACTGGAAAAACCATAGCTTTGACTAGATGGATCTTTTTCAGCAAAGTAATGTCTCTGCTTTGTAATATGTTGTCTAGGTTGGTCATAGCATTTCTTCCAAGGAGCTAGCGTCTTTTAATTTCATGGCTGCAGTCACCATCTGCAGTGATTTTGGAGTGCAAAGGAATAAACTCTGTTATTGCTTCCAGTGTTTCCCCATCTATTTGCCATGAAGTGATGGGACTGGATGCCATGATCTTAGTTTTCTGAATGTTGAGTTTTAAGCCAACTCTTCCACTCTCCTCTTTCACTTTCATCAAGAGGCTCTTTAGTTCTTCTTCAGTTTCTGCCGTAAGGGTGGTGTCATCTGCGTATCTGAGGTTATTGATATTTCTCCTGGCAATCTTGATTCCACCTTGTGAATCATCTAACCTGGCATTTTGCATGATGTACTCTGCATATAATTTAAATAAGCAGAGTGACAATATATAACCTTGACATACTCCCTTCCTGATTTGGAACCAGTCTGTTGTTCTATGTCTAGTTCTAACTGTTGCTTCTTGACCTGCATACAGAATTCTCAGGAGGTAGGTGAGGTGGTCTGGTATTCCCATGTCCTGAAGAATTTTCCACAAGTTTTTGTGATCCGTACAGTCAAAGGCTTTGGCACAGTCAATAAAACAGAAGTAGATGTTTTTCTGGAACTTTCTTGCTTTTTTGATGATCCAGTGGATGTTGGCGATTCGGTCTCTGGTTCTTCGGAAGCTCATAGTTCATGTACTGTTGAAGCCTGGCTTGGAGAATTTTGAGCATTACTTTGTTAGCGTGTGAGATGAGTGCAATTGTGCAGTAGTTGGATCATTCTTTGGCATTGCCTTTCTTAGGGATTGGAATGAACACTGACCTTTTCCAGTCCTAGCTTTGTTGTAGTGATGCTTCCTAAGGCCCACTTGACTTCACATTCCAGGATGTCTGGCAGTAAGTGCGTGATCACACCATTGTGGTTATCTGGTTAAAAATACAAAATGAAACAACAATAAAAAAGCTTAGGCTGTGGGCTGCAGGAAGGCAAAGTCCTTGCATCCCTGGCACCTAGCAGTATCTGACCTGTTATAGGTGTTTAATGACCATTCTCAGTTCAGTTCAGTTCAATTCAGTCGCTCAGTCGTGTCTGACTCTTTGTGACCCCATGAATCGCAGCACGCCAGGCCTCCCTGTCCATCACCAACTCCCGGAGTGCACCCAGACTCACGTCCATCGAGTCAGTGATGCCATCCAGCCATCTCATCCTCTGTCTTCCCCTTCTCCTCCTGCCCCCAATCCCTCCCAGCATCAGAGTCTTTTCCAATGAGTCAACTCTTCGCATGAGGTGGCCAGAGTACTGGAGTTTCAGCTTTAGCATCATTCCTTCCAAAGAACACCCAGGGCTGATCTCCTTCAGAATGGACTGGTTGGATCTCCTTGCAGTCCAAGGGACTCTCAAGAGTCTTCTCCAACACGACAGTTCAAAAGCATCAATTCTTCGGTGCTCAGCCTTCCTCACAGTCCAACTCTCACATCCATACATGACCACAGGAAAAACCATAGCCTTGACTAGATGGACCTTTGTTGGCAAAGTAATGTCTCTGCTTTTGAATATGCTATCTAGATTGGTCATAACTTTCCTTCCAAGGAGTAAGCATCTTTTAATTTCATGGCTGCAGTCACCATCTGCAGTGATTTTGGAGCCCAAAAAAATAAAGTCTGCCAGTGTTCCACTGTTTCTCCATCTATTTCCCATGAAGTGATGGGACCGGATGCCATGATCTTCATTTTCTGAATGTTGAGCTTTAAGCCAACTTTTTCACTCTCCTCTTTCACTTTCATCAAGAGGCTTTTTAGTTCCTCTTCACTTTCTGCCATAAGGGTGGTGTCATCTGCATATCTGAGGTTACTGATATTTCTCCCGGCAATCTTGATTCCAGCTTGTGTTTCTTCCAGTCCAGCATTTCTCATGATGTACTCTGCATATAAGTTAAATAAACATAGTGACAGTGACATACTCCTTTTCCTATTTGGAACCAGTCTGCTGTAAATGAATGGATTCTCATTAAAAAGTTTATTATGAATGAATACCAGTTAGACTATTTGGGTATGACCTAAATCAAATCCTTTATGATTATACACTGGAAGTGAGAAATAAATTTAAGGTACTAGGTCTGATAGACAGAGTGCCTATTGAGTTATGGATGGAGGTTCGTGACACTGTACAGGAGACAGGGATCAAGACCATCCCCAATAAAAAGAAATGGAGAAAAGTAAAGTGGCTGTCTGAGGAGGCCTTACAAATAGCTGTGAAAAGAAGAGAATTGAAAAGCAAAGGAGAAAAGGAAAGATATACCCATTTGAATGCAGAGTTCCAGAGAATAGCAAGGAGAGATAAGAGAGACTTCCTCAGTGATCAGTGCAAAGAAATAGACAAAAACAATAGAATGGGAAAGACTAGAGATCTCTTCAAGAAAATGAGAGATACCAAGGGAACATTTCATGCAACAACAGAGATAGTATGGATCTAACAGAAGTAGAAGATATTAAGAAGAGGTGGCAAGAATACACAGAAGACCTATACAAAAAAGATCTTCATGACCCAGATAATCATGATGTTGTGATCACTCACCTAGAGCCAGGCATCCTGGGATATGAAGTCAAGTGGGCCTTAGGAAGCATCACTATGAACAAAGCTAGTGGAGGTGATGGAATTCCAGTTGAGCTATTTCAAATCCTAAAAGATGATGCTGTGAAAACGCTGCACTCAATATGCCAGCCTATTTGGAAAACTCAGCAGTGGCCACAGGACTGAAAAAGGTCAGTTTTCATTTGAATTCCTAAGAAAGGCAAAGCCAAAGAATGCTCAAACTATTGCACAATTGCACTCATCTCATATGCTAGTAAAATAATGCTCAAAATTCTCCAAGCCAGGCTTGAACAGTACATGAACCATGAACTTCCACATGTTCAAGCTGGTTTTAGAAAAGGCAGAGGAACCAGAGATCAAGTTGCCAACATCCGCTGGATCATGGAAAAGGCAAGAGAGTTCCAGAAAAACATCTATTTCTGCTTTATTGACTATGCCAAAGCCTTTGACTGGTGTGGAGCACGATAATCTGTGGAAAATTCTGAAAGAGATGGAAGTACCAGACCACCTGAGATACCTGTATGCATGTCAGGAAGCAATAGTTAGAATTGGACATGGAACAGACTGGTTCCAAATAGGAAAAGGAGTACGTCAAGGCTGTATATTGTCATCCTGCTTATTTGAATTATATGCAGAGTACATCATGAGAAACACTAGGCTGGTTGAAGCACAAGCTGGAATCGAGATTGCCAGGAGAAGTATCAATAACCTCAGATATGCAGATAACACCACCATCATGGCAGAAAGTGAAGAAGAACTAGAGTCTCTTGATGAAAGTGAGAGAGGAGAGTGAAAAAGTTGGCTTAAAGCTGGACATTCAGAAACTAAGATCATGGCATCTGGTCCCATCACTTCATGGCAAAATAGATGTGGAAACAATGGGAACAGTGACAGAATTTATTTCTCTGTGCTCCAATATGACTGCAGATGGTGACTGCAAGCATGAAATTAAGAGACACTAGTTCCTTGGAAAACAGGCTATGACCAACCTAGAAAGCATTTTAAAAAGCAGAGACATTACTTTTCAAACAAAGATCTGTCTAGTCAAGGCTAAGTTTTTTCTAGTAGTCATGTATGGATGTGAGAGTTGGACTATAAAAAAAGCTGAGCACTGAAGAATTGATGCTTTTAAACTATGGTGTTGGAGAAGACTCTTGAGAGTCCCTTGGACTACAAGGTGATTCAACCAGTCCATCCTAAAGGAGATCAGTCCTGAGTGTTCATTGGAAGGACTGATGTTGAACCTGAAACTCCAATAGTTTGGCCACCTGATGCGAGGAATTAACTCATTTCAAAAGACCCTGAGGCTGGGAAAGATTGAAGGTGGGAGGAGAAGGGGACAGCAGAGGATGAGATGGTTGGATGCCCTCACTGACTCAATGGACATGAGTTTTGGTAAACTCTGGGAGATAGTAATGGACAGGAAGCTTCCCTGGTGGCTCAGACAGTAAAGCGTCCGCCTGAAATGCGGGAGACCCAGGTTCGATTCCTGGGTAGGGAAGATCCCCGGAGGAGGAAACGGCAATCCACTCCAGCACTCTTGCCTGGAAAATCCCATGGACGGAGGAGCCTGATAGGCTACAGTCCATGGGGTCGCAAAGAGTCAGACAAGACTGAATGACTTCAATTCACTTCACTTCAATGGACAGGAAGGCCTGGCGTTCTGCAGTCCGTGAGGTTGCAGAGAGTTGGACATGACTGAGCCACTTAACTGAAGTGAACCATTTCAAAGACTGATTTTTGGGAACAATGTTTTGGATTAATGGCTTCCTTTTCAAAAACAATGAAGAAGAGATGAAATAATTCTTATTGCATGTAATTACAATGACTATTAAACAGTTCTGGAACAGGAGAGATAGTATCCTCATTTCAAACCCAGAGGTATTAGTGTTTTTGTTCAGTCATGAAGTCATGTTTGACTCTTTGTGACCCCATGGACTGCAGTAGGACAGGCTTTCTTATCCTTCACTATCTCCTGGAGTTTGCTCAAACTCATGTCAATTGAGTCAGTGATGCTATCCAATCATCTCATCCTCTGTTTCCCTCTTCTCCTCCTGCCCTCCAATTTTCCTTGCATCAGGATCTAGTCCAATGAGTGAGCTCTTTGTATCATGTGGCCACAGTACTGGAGCTTCAGCCTCAGCATCAGTCTTTCAAATCAGTATTCAGGGTTGATTTCCTTTTGGATTAACTGTTTGATCTCCTTGCTGTCCAGGGGACTCTCAAGAGTCTTCTCTAGACCTTAGTTCAAAAGCATTGATTCTTCAGCACTCAGCCTTCTTTATGGTCCAATTCTCACATCCATACGTGACTACTGGAAAACCATCCCTTTGACTCTACAGACTTTGACTGCCAAAGTGATGTCTCTGCTTTTTAATATGCTGTCCAAGTTTGTCATAGCTTTCCTTCAAAGGAGCAAGTGTCTTTCAATTTCATGTCTGCCGTCAACATCTGCAATGTTTTTGGAACACAAGAAAAGAAAATCTGTCACTGTTTTCACTTTTTTTCTCATCTATTTGCTATGAGATGTTGGGACTGGATGTGATGAGCTTGGTTTTTAGAATGGTGAGTTTTAAGCCAGATTTTTAACTCTCCTCTTTAATCCTCATCAAGTTAGTTTCTCTTAACTTTCTGCCATTAGGTTGATATCATCCGCATATCTGAGGTTGCTGATATTTCTCCCAGGAATCTTGATTCCAGCTTGTGATTCATTCAACCCAGAATTTCACATGATTTACTCTGCATAGAATTTAATTAAGCAGGGTAACAATATACAGCCTTGATGTACTCCTTTCCCAATTTTGAACCAGTTCATTATTCCCTGTCCAGTCCTAACTGTTGCTTCTTGACCTACATACAGGTTTCTTAGGAGCCAGGTAAGGTGGTTATTTGTACTCTCATGCTGTGTCAGTTTATGTACCCTATCGATTTCTTGGGATCTCTTATTTTCCTCCAAGTCAGTTATCAACTTCTTCAATCCAGAAATTATATTTCATCCAGGGTTTTTTGGGTCATGAAGCTTATGAAATTCCAAGAACCCCTATCAAGCAAAATAAACAAAATTGTAAATATAGTATTACTCATCCATAAAAATGAATGAAATAATGCTATTTACAGCACCATAGATGGACATAGAGATTGTCATACTGTGAAGTAAGTCATAGAATGACAAAAATCATACGATATCACTTATATTAGAATCTAAAAGCAATGCTACAAATGAACTTATTTAAAAAACAGAGATAGAGTCACAGATGAAGAAAACAAACTTATGGTTACCAAGCGGGGAAATTGCGGGGTGGGGGGGGGAGGATAAATTGGGAGAATAGGATTGAGATATACACACTACTATATACAAAATAGGTAACTAATAAATACCTACTGTGGAGCACAGGGAACTTCACTCATTACTCTGTAATGAATTATATAGGAAAAGAATCTGAAAAGGAGTGGGTCATGTATATGTATAACTGATTCACTTTGCTGTAATTGTGAAACTAATGCAATATTGTAAATCAATTATACTCCAATAAAAATTATAAAAACAATTGGATACAAAACTGAGTTGGTACAATAGGTGGTTGAATATGTTGGATATAATTGTTATGTGAGGAGGGCTAGCCCTAAGTTAACTGGATACAAAGAAGTGACTGAGAATGATAGACATTCTCCTTCTAAAATAAAAATCTGCTACCAATGGTATTTTTCAGAGAACTAGAACAAATAATTTCACAATTTGTATGGAAATACAAAAAGCCTTGAATAGCCAAAGCAATCTTGAGAAAGAACAATGGAACTGGAGGAATCAACCTGCCTCACTTCAGGCTCTACTACACAGCCACAGTCATGAGGACAGTATGGTACCGGCACAAAGACAGAAATATAGACGAATGAAACAAAATAGAAAGCCCAGAGACAAATCCACGCACCTATGGACACCTTATCTTGGACAAAGGAAGAAAGAATATTAAATGGAGAAAAGACAATCTCTTTAACATGTGGTGCTGGGAAAATTGGTCAACCACTTGTAAAAGAATGAAACTAGAACACTTTCTAATGCTACTGCTGCTGCTACTAAGTCGCTTCAGTCATGTCCGACTCTGTATGACCTCATAGACAGCAGCCCACCAGGCTCCCCCATCCCTGGGATTCTCCAGGCAAGAAAAAAACACTCTCCGACATAAATCACAGCAGGATCCTCTATGACCCACCTCCCAGAATATTGGAAATAAAAAGCAAAAATAAATGGGACCTAATTAAAATTAAAAGCTTCTGCACAACAAAGGAAACTATAAGCAAGGTGAAAAGACAGCCTTCAGAATGGGAGAAAATAATAGCAAATGAAGCAACTGACAAAGAATTAATCTCAAAAATACACAAGCAACTCCTGCAGCTCAATTCCAGAAAAATAAAAGACCCAATCAAAAAAATGGGCCAAAGAACTAAACAAATTTCTCCAAAGAAGACAAACAGATGGCTAACAAACACATGAAAAGATGCTCAACATCACTCATTATCAGAGAAATGCAAGTCAAAACCACAATGAGGTACCATTTCATGCCAGTCAGAATGGCTGCTATCCAAAAGTCTACAAGCAATAAATGCTGGAGGGGATGTGGAGAAAAGGGAACCCTCTTTCACTGTTGGTGGGAATGCAAACTAGTACAGCCACTATGGAGAACAGTGTGGAGATTCCTTAAAAAACTGGAGACAGAACTGCCATATTACCCAGCAATCCCATTGCTGGGCATACACACTGAGGAAACCAGAATTGAAAAAGACACGTGTACTCCAGTGTTCATCACTGCACTTTTTATAATAGCCAGGACATGGAAGCAACCTAGATGTCCATCAACAGATGAATGGATAAGAAAGCTGTGGTACATACACATAATGGAATAGTACTCAGCCATTAAAAAGAATACATTTGAATCAGTTCTAATGAGGTGGATGAAACTGGAGCCTATTCTAGAGAGTGAAGTAAGCCAGAAAGAAAAACACCAATACAGTATACTAATGCATATATATGGAATTTAGAAAGAAGGTAATGATAACCCTGTATGTGAGACAGCAGTGGAGACACAGATGTATTGAACAGTCTTTTGTATCTGTGGGAGTGGGCAAGGGCAGGATGATATGCGAGAATAGCATTGAAACATGTAAAATGTCATATGTGAAATGGATTGCCAGTCCAGGTTTGATGCACGAGATAGGGTGCTCAGGGCTGGTGCACTGGGACGACCCAGAGGGATGGGATGGGGAGGAAGGTGGGAGGGGGTTCAGGATGGAGAACACATGTACACTCATAGCAGATTCAGGTCAATGTATGGCAAAACCAATACAATATTATAAAGTAAAATAAATAAAATAATTTTTAAAAAATCTGCAACTCAGCCCCCCTCTAGCTAGATCCCAGTAACGACTGAGGCCATGCTGAAGCTGTCTCAGTTGACAGTAAGGAACCTGTCACAGAGCATAAACTGGAGAGGAAAGTGACAGTGATCTTAACTGACTTTGGTTAAAATAACTTGTTTTGTAAAATTTTCAAGATATATGATCACATGAATACATTGTTAGAGCCCCTCCCAAGCCCCTGGAAGGAGACAGTAGAAATAAAGAAGCTTTAAAATTAAGTTCCGTTAGTTTTAAAATAAACACTCCTCTGCTTATATATATTTTTTATAATATGTATTGAAACTTGCTTTCTTTGGCTTGTTCCTTTTGTTTTTACTCTTTATTGTGTATGCTCAGAAAATTGAATTTATCAAACTGCCAGCTTCTTAACATTATCTTATCAGCTGGTCCACTATTTTTCCCACCCTCGTATTGATTTATTTATTTTGACTTCTCTCCTTTGGGATTTTTGCTCACTTTTAGAGAGAGGAAAAATATGTCTTCAACTTTGAACATTTAAAAGCATCTCTGGAGAGCCTTTTCACTTCTGAGTCAAGTTCAAAACATTTATGGCTTTTACAGCATAAATGGCACACTAGGGTATTATTCCTAGAGCTCAAATGCTACATATATGTATATTTAAGGTGTAACATTGATCTTCTAAAGAGTGTCTATTCCCTTTCATGGGAAAGGAAGTTAGAAATAGTCTAAAGACAAGCCTGATTGTCCTACAGTGAGCCGATGTCCCTCTCATTCTATACTGTTCTTCAGATTTCTGCCCAAATACACTTATACAACCTTTCTGTCTACATATTTCTGTGTCTTGCATCTCTACCTATAGCATTTGGCCCATTTTCCATGGACCCTTGGCTCATTTCTCCTATATTCATTTCAATGAAATAGAGACAGAGCAATGGCTTTGGGAGTAAATATATATTCAGTACTTACTAATTCTTCCTTTTTGTTTGTTTGTTTTGGCCAACATGCTCAGCATGTGAGATGTTAGTTCCCCAACGAGGTATTGAACACAAGCCCCCTGCATTGGGAGCACTGAGTCTTAAACACTAGACTGCCAGGGAAGTCCCATTAATTCCTCCTTTTAAGAAATACCACATTTGGCATACCCAGTTCTATGACTTTGACCGTAAACTCTATACACACAAGAGCTACATCCTTTCCTCTTTGTAGTCTCCATACCATCTAGCACAGTGGCTTAGGCATTCAGTTCAGCTCAGTTCAGTTGCTCAGTCATATCCAACTCTTTGTGACCCCATGGACTGCAGCATGCCAGGCTTCCCTGTCCATCACCAACTCCCAGACCTTGCTCAAACTCATGTCCATTGAGTCGGTGATGCCGTCCAACCATCTTATCCTCTGTTATCCCCATCTCCTCCTGCCTTTAATCTTTCCCAGCATCAGGATCTTTTCAAATGAGTCAGTTCTTCGCATCAGGTGGCCACAGTATTGGAATTTCCGCTTCAGCATCAATCCTTCCAATGAATATCCAGGACTGATCTCCTTTAGGATGGACTGATTGGATCTCCTTGCAGTCCAAGGGGCTCTCAAGTCTTCTCCAACACCACAGTGCAAAAGATCAATTCTTCTGTGCTCAGCTTTCTTTATAGTCCAACTCTCACATCCATACATGACTACTAGAAAAACCATAGCTTTGACTAGATAGACCTTTGTTGGCCAAGTAATGTCTCTGCTTTTTAATATGCTGTTTAGGTTGGTCATAACTTTTCTTCCAAGGAGTAAGCATCTTTTAATTTCATTGCTGCAGTCACCATCTGCAGTGATTTTGGAGCCCCCCAAATAAAATCTCTCACTGTTTCCATTCTTTCCCCATTTATTTGCCATGAAGTGATGGGACAAGATGCCATGATTTTAGTTTTCTGAATTTTGAGTTTTAAGCCAACTTTTCCACTCACCTCTTTCGCTTTCATCAAGAGGCTCTTTAGTTCCTCACTTTCTGCCATAAGGGTGGTGTCATCTGCGTATCTGAGGTTATTGATATTTCTCCTGGCGATCTTGATTCCAGCTTGTGCTTCATCCAGTCCAGTATTTCTGATAATGTACTCGGCATATAAGTTAAATAAACAGGGTGACAAATTACATTTGAAATTACAAATGTACTGAAAACCCCAGGAAATAGACAGATATTTGTCACCTAAATTAGAAAATAAATTAGCTAGCTCAACATGTCCTAGCTCAACATGACAGAATAATATCCAAATGGCCCCATCTTACTCCCAAATTTCCACAAAAAATAAGGAAAATCAAGGCAAAAACGAGTGAATTCATAAGGCTAGATGCTAGAAAAGAGTGCCAAGGTTAGATTAAAAATTCTAGGGAGATTCTTTAAGATATAATTGAAATAAAATGTTTTAATGAAGAAAGACAATTCAAGGACCTGATAATGCAAACACATAAACAGTCCAGCACCAGCTTTTCAGGTTCAAGTACTAAATTTCTTTCCTTTCATATATACTCTTTCAGAGAGCTTTTTCTATTTAGGTTGTTTTCAACTAAGAGTCTGTACAAATAAGAGCAGTTGACCTTGCAAAAGTTACCAGAGAAATTAATTAAATGACTTTGTCTTTCCTTGCGTGTATGCTAGGTCGCTTCAGTTCAGGTCTTTTGCATTGGCAGGGGAGTATTTTACCACTGGTGCCACTTGGGAAGCCCTATTTTGTTTTTACAACATCTTAAAGAAGTGGATATTATATTCTCATTTTAGAAATGAAAAGAAGATGTTTAAAGTTTTCCCAACATTGTACTTTAAGTTAATTAATGATGAAGCTTTAGCTTGAGTTAAAATGAAGCTTCACTTGATCCCAGGTTTACCTGATCCCAAGATACGTGTCTTAATCATAGGTAACTGATTCTTCAGAGACAGAGCTAGCTGTGTCTTGAACTCTGAGACTGTTCAAGTACTCACCAATAATAGATTCTTATGCATTAGGAATTAATGTTGAGAGTTAAAAATTCTTTAAGAATGAGATTCCAAACCTAACGAACAAAAACTTTTTTTTTTTGGTATAACTCAACAAGTGAAAGTGAAAGTGAAGTTGCTCATTCATGTCCAACTCTTTGCAACCCCATGGACAGTAGCCTACTAGGCTTCTCTGTCCATGGGATTTTCGAGGGAAGAGTACTGGAGTGGTTGCCATTTAGTTCTCCAAGGGATCTTCCCAACCCAGAGATTGAACCTGGGTCTCCCTCATTGCAGGCAGACGCTTTTTACCATCTGACATGAATGCCAGTTAATTCTGCCATGTGAAAGCTAATCACTAAAATACAAAAAGCAAAAAACAAAAAAACTTTGTTGAAAAATAAAAAGAAACCTTTTTCATTCCTAAAACACTCTCCATCCATAAAAATGGTGTTTGATGTGCCATTTGGAGCTGGCCAAATGGTATCATAGAAAATGTTTTGATCTAGAAAATTGGAAGGTAATTCAATATCAATCTCCAGGTATTTTACTAGGTTTTGGTTCAGCTCCTGGAGGATGACTTTCCTTATATCTTAGGGGTATAAATAAGATTGTACAAAGTCTCAAGTCAGTTGATTTGGGAAGGAAACAATGACCTGAGAACAATTCATATGAAGTGAAGTGACAGTGATTTATGGCATCCTGTCTGTCTCTACACACACACACACACACACACACACACACAGATCCTTAGAGTTGCAGTAAGAACAATTTCTGAGCTACTCTCAAAATCACTACAGATGGTGATTGCAGCCATGAAATTAAAAGACACTTACTCCTTGGAAGGAAAGTTATGACCAGCCTAGACAGCATATTAAAAAGCAAGGGCATTACTTTGCCAACAAAGGTACGTCTAGTCAAGGCTATGGTTTTTCCAGTGGTCATGTATGGATGTGAGAGTTGGACTATAAAGAAAGCTGAGCACAGAAGAATTGATGCTTTTGCACTGTGGTGTTGGAAAAGACTCTCGAGAGTCCCTTGGACTACAAGGAGATCCAACCAGTCCATCCTAAAGGAGATCAGTCCTGGGTGTTCATTGGACTGACTGATGGTGAAGCTGAAACTCCAATACTTTGGCCATCTGATGTGAAGAGCTGACTCATTTGAAAAGACCCTGATGCTGGGAAAGATTGAGGACAGGAGAAGGGGATGATGGAGGATGAGATGGTTGGATGCCATCACCGATACAATGGACATGGGTTTGGGTAAACTCCGGGAGTTGGTGATGGACAGGGAGGCCTGGTGTGCTGCGGTTCATGGGATTGCAGAGTGGGAGTTGACTGAGCGACTGAACTGAACCGAAGTGATTGTTACATCGGGAGGGTTGCTTTGTTATTTATCATTAAACAAGAATGATAAATTTTCTTCTGATTTTCTGAAATGTTATCACTATACTACAACTTCATATTTGTACAGAATTTTGTGCTAACACAAGTTTTCTTATAGAAATACTTTATTGCAGAATTGTATATAACTCCAACACATGTATGGTGATTTCTTTTCTTTTTGTGAGCTCAGTTTTCTAGTTATTATTGATTGCCCACATTTTGTACATATTGCTCATAACAAAGAATGCTTGGTCAGATAATTATTGCTCTAGATGCTGGTGAATGTGGCAATACAATTAGATTCAAAGAAAGTTAGTGTACTCTCCCACCTCAGTTCATCACAGACCCTACTGGATTCCCTATGGAAGCATAAAGGGTCAGACTCAGCAGGTGTAAGTGTTAATTTTAACAATGTAATTGCTTTTCTATTCATTGTCATCACTGTAGAAAGGTAGTTAAGAATTAAGTGCACTCTTCATCAAAATGATTAGACCATTAACTGTACAATCTCTTTTTGGATCTTGTTTTTATGATTATCTGATAATTCAACTCTTTTTCTGTTTCTGGGGACATTTAATTTAAGAGCCTTATCTCACCTCTACAAACTAAGCAAAGTAAAGTCATTCCAACCCTCAATTTAGTTAATTAAAAATAAAAAGCTTGGTTGATTTTGTTTGCATTCCTTATGCATTAGGGAATAATGAATTGCTCCATAAAAATAAAAGATGTTTTCCAGTAATCACTATTTTTTCATAAACACTGTAGTGTGAATCATATTGTTTTTGTTGTCATAATAGTCAATGATCTTAAAAAAGTAATTGAATATTTAAAATATCTGAATGCAATATTCCCAGGAGACACACACTGTATTAGAAGCATCTAATATTTAAAAAGCATATCTGTTTTATAATTTTTTATTTTAATTATCAGTTTCTTCCTAATTAATAATTTATTGTATTATATTTAGTTCCTCTATTCAGACATAATAGTGTTTAAATCTTTCTCTCCTTTTTTAAATGTTCTTTCAACACTGGAATGAGTTCCACTTAAGAAAGAAACTATTTTATCTGTATAAATTGAAACCAATTGTTCATTGGCTTTATTTGTGCACATAATCAAAATGGATTTATATTATGTGAATTTTATTATCTGTAGTATTGAATGGCAAAACTCAAATTCAGTTGCTGTATTTGATAAGGTTAGGCATTTGCTTTCTGATGTCTTCTATCTAATGATGACTTAAAATCAAGCTTTTAAAATCATGCTTCCCACCCATTCAATGGCTTGCATTGAAGAGAAGTACTATGTGTCAGCTTAATGTACTACATCTGTAAGAGTGCTTTTATTCTCTTTCTTCTTTCTTTTTCTTTGTCGATAGGATTATTTCTGCTTTGTGAGATATTAAATGTAGGCCCTTGATTTATATTTCCTGTGTTGAGAAAGTTCTCAGGATTTCAGAATCTCACTGAGCACAGGCTTAAATAGTAAAATAATAATAATATAGTTCTTCTACATTCTTCAGAAAACTCTATTTTTAGATAAAAGGGAATCTCACATGTTCTATACTGCTATCACAGAATGTGGTTAACCTTTCATGAACCAAGAGTCTTGAATCGCAGAAGGTAAGATCATACGAGCAGTTATATATTTAGTACTCCTCATTCCTTTCAGCCTTCTCTCTGTCTACATTTTGTTATCTGCCAATAGAAAAATGGGTGTGATAGGGAAAAGAATATTAAGCTCTCTAGTTTGGCTGCTGTACTACTAAGTGGGTGGCAGAATAAATCAGAAAGTTTTCCCCTTTTCTACTTATTTAAAGTGCTGTTGTCTAAAAATTTAGCCTAAAACTCTTTAAGTTGAGAATGCGTAGCATGACCCTCTGCTTTATAGAGAGGGCTACAACCAGTTCTGCAGGCATTTTCACTATTTATCTCTAAACAATATTTAAATTAGACTGGAGATGCATTGAGAAAAACTGCTTTGGAAGAGACTTACAGGAATAAGAGGTTGTGGGTTTTCCCTTCCTTCCAGGTAGGGGAGAGGAAGCCCCCCACCCCTCCCATCAGCCAAAACTGAGTGAAGGGATTCCAAGAGAATAACTCTAAAATCTTGGCCTGCCTACAAGAAGGGAGGAAGACGTGCTGTTTCTGGACTGGATGTTTGTTGAGCTGCTAATCCAAGTTCTTATCATGCTACTCCTGGAGATAAATGCAAAAGAATTCTTAATTCCCAGAAATGTGAGCTTTTACCTAACCAAGAAATTGGTGGCTATCTCCTGCCTGCATGATTTTAAAGGTAGAAGATTGGCTGGAGTCATCTTATTATAGCCAGATAAGGCAAGAAAAGTCAGCAAGGGCTAAGTCTTATCAGAACGCTAGTAGTCTTAGAAGCAACTCACCCAAGAGGACTGACCAATGAGGTGAGGGCTTTAGCAAAAAGATACTTTTTTTTTTTTTTTGCCATGGACAAGAGATGGAGGAGGGTGTAAGTGGCCAGGCAAGGAATATACTAAAGGGTCAGGAAGAAGACAGTGTGAAGATTCCTGCTGGGGAGCAGGGAAGGAAGATGTTCCAAAGAACGTGAAAATGGACCTTGAAACAAAGTCAACTTTTCCCCAGTGCCCACAATGAAAGGCAGCAAGAACCACATGAAAAACAAACAAACAGATGATATGTAAAACATTTGCTTTCCTTCCTCCAAGTTGTTCTTTCCATGCTCCCAATTCTAGACAGTCAGGAGCATAAGAAGTGTGGGAGAAGGAGTAGAAAACCTAGTTAGAAAATAAAGTCAAGATCATGCCTCTCTCTTCCATTAGCACATCTACAAGCCTTTGTTCAGCCTAAGCAGAGCAAGATGGGGAAGAGCAGTAAGTCAGGCTGACGTTCATTGAACCTTTGACTTGGAGTGCCCTGGATGTAGTAAAAATAGGTGGCGGTCTGATCAAGCTGCTCTCCAGAGGTAGATAAGCTCGATACTAGGGAGTATGTTTGCAGGCACTAGTAGAAATAAATAAAACTGTTTTCTGATTGCTGCTGCTGCTGTTCAGTTGTGTCTGACTCTTTGTGGCCCCCCTACCCTATATTTGCTGCTGCTGCTAAGTGGCTTCAGTCATGTCCAACTCTGCGCTCCCATGGACTGTAGCCCATCAGGCTCCTCTGTCCATTGGATTCTCCCAGCAAGAATACTGGAGTGGGTTGCCATTTCCTTCTCCAGGGAATTTCCGCAACCTAGAACACTTGTCTCTTATATCTTCTGCCTTGGTAGTTGTGTTCTTTACCTCTAGTGCCACCTGGGAAGCCCACCCTATATTTAACCCACTTTAGATCAGTTCCTCATTTTGGTGTAAATCATTTTATCCTCCTCTTTCATCTATTCCCTTGTCTTGTGGTAATATATAGTTCTGCTGGTTTTCATTTTAGAATTCTCTCTGCTAAGATCATGTTTTAGGGAAAATTAACTCTTTCCTGACTTAAAAGTTAGGCATAGGGCTCAGTTCAAAATGCTTCAGTATAAGTTCATCTCTGGTACATGTTACTAGTTGAAAATGGACAGTGAACAAACTTTCGAGGCTTGGGCTCCAGGAGCAGATTTCAGGGTTGATATGGCATCTGCTGAGATCTTGGAGGTGTTGCCAGTCTGTGCCTTTCGAATCCTTCTGCCCCAGCCATGCCCTCAGTACCTCAGACTCCTCCTTCTAAACCTGTACCCAATGTGCTTTCCAGCCCCCATTGGACTTGTAGGTGTGCTTTTCTCTGACCTTCACATCCATGACAGGTGAGACCTCATTCCCATTTCTGAGGCAAGGGCTGCCAGATAGACCAGAGAATATAATTACAGGAATGTCTTCTTTTAGATCATCTCAGAGCACCATTATAATGCTCCAGTTACTGAGCTATCATAATCAAATTGTCAAGAACTGCTTGATTTTTCAAGGATGAAAATGCTGAAAATGCAAACATTGCTTATCTTTTTACAGCCAAGGTGATAAGGATCTAGAAGAGATACCAGGAATTAGACATGGCTCCAAGTATGGTTAAATATAAGGAAAGACTCAGGAAGATCCCCATCACTAGCCAGAATGTTCAGTACTTTGTGCATATCTCTGCATAAGTTGTGTTTTACTTTGAATGTTACTCAACTCACTCTTCTTAACTATATGGTGGCAAAAGGAAAATAATTCCGCTTCTTTGAAATGGAAGCTTTAATACAAAATGCAAAATATTTTTGCGTTTTGGGTTTGGAACTGCTAGAATCCATGTGACTTGTATTATGGTATCTCTTCTGAAATGAACTTAAACCAAATATAAAATTACCAGAACAGCCAAAACAAGAGGTTCATGTATCACCTGGCTCTCCCACATGGAGTTTGAACTTCTCAAGAATGCATGGGAGCAACCATGAAACTGCTTACTGACAAAGGTGGTTTACCTCTCTTTTCAAGTTCATGTCACATTAAGTAATTATGATTTCAAAGATAAGAGTGATAGTGAGGGGTCCTAAGATGGCAGACGAATAGGATGGGGAGACCACATTCTCCCCAGCACATTCATCAAAAGAACATTTGAACGCTGGGTAAATTCCACAAAACAACTTCTGAATGCCAGCAGAGGACATCAGGCACCCAGAAAAGCAGCCCATTGTCTTCGAAAGATGTTTTATCAACAGCGCTGTATAGATGGAGAAGTCTTGAGGTTACTGTAAAAATAAGACTGAAAACCAGAAGCAGGAAGCTTAAGTCCAAATCTTGAGAACATCAGAGGAGTCCTGACTCCAGGGAACATTAATCGACAGAGCTCATCAAATGCCTCCATACCTACACTGAAACCAAGCACGAGCCAAGGGCCAACAAGTTCCAGAGCAAGACATACCACGCAAATTCTCCAGCAACAATATACAGGCTGCCCAAAGTCACTCCAAACCCACTGACATCTCATAACTCATTACTGGACACTTCATTGCACTCCAGAGAGAAGAAATTCAGCTACACCCACCAGAACACTGACACAAGCTTCCCTAAATAGGAAACCTTGACAAGCCACCCATACAACCTCCACCCACAGAGAGGAAACTCTACAATAAAGAGAACTCCACAAACTGCCAGAATACAGAAAGGCCACCCCAAACGCAGCAATATAAACAAGATGAAGAGCGAGAGGAATACCCAGCAGGTAAAGGAACAGGATATATGCTCACCAAACCAAACAAAAGAGGAAGAGATAGGGAATCTACCTGATAAAGAATTCTGAATAATGATAGTGAAAACGATCTAAAATCTTGAAAACAAAATAAAATCACAGATAAATAGCCTGGAGACAAGGATTGAAAAGATAAAAGAAGGGTTTAGAAAGGACCTAGAAGAAATAAAAAAGAGTCAATATATAAGGAATAATGCAATAAGTGAGATCAAAAACACTCTGGAGGGAACAAATAGTAGAATAAAGGAGGCAGAAGATAGGATTAGTGAGGTACAAGATAGAATAGTAGAAATAAATGAATCAGAGAGGAAAAAAGAAAAATGAATTAAAAGAATGAGGACAATCTCAGAGACCTCTGGGACAATGTTAAACACCCCAACATTCGAATAATAGGAGTCCCAGAAGAAGAAGACAAAAAGAAAGACCACGAGAAAATACTTGAGGAGATAATAGTTGAAAACTTTCCTAAAATGGGGAAGGAAATAATCACCCAAGTCCAAGAAACCCAGAGAACCCAAACAGGATAAACCCAAGGTGAAACACCCCAAGACACATATTAATCAAATTAACAAATATCAAACACAAATAACAAATATTTAAAGCAGCAAGGGAAAAACAACAACACACAAGGGAATTCCCATAAGGATAACAGCTGATCTTTCAATAGAAACTCTTCAGGCCAGGAGGGAATGGCAGGGCATACTTAAAAGTGATGAAAGAAAATAACCTACAGCCCAGATTACTGTACCCAGCAAGGATCTCATTCAAATATGAAGGAGAAATCAAAAGCCTTACAGACAAGCAAAAGCTCAGAGAATTCAGCACCACCAAACCAGCTCTCCAAATGTTAAACGATCTTCTCTAGACAGGAAACACAAAAAAGGTATATAAACTTGAACCCAAAACAATAAAGTAAATGGAAACAGGATCATCAGATCAGATCAGATCAGATCAGTAGCTCAGTCCTGTCCGACTCTTTACGACCCCATGAATCGCAGCACGCCAGGCCACCCTGTCCATCACCAACTCGCGGAGTTCACCCAGATTCACGTCCACCGAGTCAGTGATGCCATCCTGCCATCTCATCCTCTGGCGTCCCCTTCTCCTCTTGCTTCCAATACCTCCCAGCATCAGAGTCTTTTCCAATGAGTCAACTCTTCGCATAAGGTGCCAAAGTCCTGGAATTTCAGCTTTAGCATTATTCCTTCCAAAGAAATCCCAGGGCTGATCTCCTTCAGAATGGACTGGTTGGATCTCCTTGCAGTCCAAGGGACTCTCAAGAGTCTTCTCCAGCACCACAGTTCAAAAGCATCAATTCTTCGGCGCTCAGCCTTCTTCAAAGTCCAACTCTCACATCCATACTTGACCACAGGAAAAACCATAGCGTTGACTAGATGAACCTTTGTTGGCAAAGTAATGTCTCTGCTTTTCAATATGCTATCTAGGTTGGTCATAACTTTTCTTCCAAGGAGTAAGCATCTTTTAATTTCATGGCTGCAGTCACCATCTGCAGTGATTTTGGAGCCCAGAAAAATAGTCTGACACTGTTTCCACATCTATTTCCTATGAAGTGATGGGACCGGATGCCATGATCTTCGTTTTCTGAATGTTGAGCTTTAAGCCAACTTTTCCACTCTCCACTTTCACTTTCATCAAGAGGCTTTTGAGTTCCTCTTCACTTTCTGCCATAAGGGTGGTGTCATCTGCGTATCTGAGATTATTGATATTTGTCCTGGCAATCTTGATTCCAGCTTGTGTTTCTTCCAGTCCAGCGTTTCTCATGATGTACTCTGCATAGAAGTTAAATAAGTGTGGTGACAATAAACAGCCTTGACGTACTCCTTTTCCTATTTGGAACCAGTCTGTTGTTTCATGTCCAGCTCTAACTGTTGCTTCCTGACCTGCATACAAATTTCTCAAGAGGCAGGTCAGGTGGTATTCCCATCTCTTTCAGAATTGTCCACAGTTTACTGTGATCCACACAGTCAAAGGCCTTGACATAGTCAATAAAGCAGAAATAGATGCTTTTCTGGAACTCTCTTGCTTTTTCCATGATCCAGAGAATGTTGGCAATTTGATCTCTGGTTCCTCTGCCTTTTCTAAAACCAGCTTGAACATCAGGAAGTTCACGGTTCACATATTGCAAAGCCTGGCTTGGAGAATTTTGAGCATTACTTTACTAGCGTGTGAGATGAGTGCAACTGTGTGGTAGTTTGAGCATTCTTTGGCGTTGCCTTTCTTTGGGATTGGAATGAAAACTGACCTTTCCCAGTCCTGTGGCCACTGCTGAGTTTTCCAAATTTGCTGGCATATTGAGTGCAGCACTTCCACAGCATCATCTTTCAGGATTTGGAATAGCTCAACTGGAATTCCATCACCTCCACTAGCTTTGTTCGTAGTGATGCTTTCTAAGGCCCACTTGACTTCACATTCCAGGATGTCTGGCTCTAGGTCAGTGATCACACCATCGTGATTATCTGGGTCGTGAAGATCTTTTTTTTGTACAGTTCTTCTGTGTATTCTTGCCATCTCTTCTTAATATCTTCTGCTTCTGTTAGGTCCATACCATTTCTGTCCTTTGTCGAGCCCCTCTTTGCATGAAATGTTCCTTTGGTATCTCTGATTTTCTTGAAGAGATCCCTAGTCTTTCCCATTCTGTTATTTTCCTCTATTTCTTTGCATTGATCGCTGAAGAAGGCTTTCTTATCTCTTCTTGCTATTCTTTGGAACTCTGCAATCAGATGTTTATATCTTTCCTTTTCTCCTTTGCTTTTCGCTTCTCTTATTTTCACAGCTATTTGTAAGGCCTCCCCAGACAGCCATTTTGCTTTTTTGCATTTCTTTCCATGGGGATAGTCTTTATCCCTGTCTCCTGTACAATGTCACAAGACCTTTTAGAACTAACACCCATGAAAGATGTCCTTTTCATTAGAGGGGACTGGAATGCAAAAGTAGGAAGTCAAGAAATACCTGGAGTAACAGGCAAATTTGGCCTTGGAGTACAGAATGAGGCAGGGCAAAGACTAATAGAGTTTTGCCAAGAAAATGCACTGGTCATAACAAACACCCTCTTCCAACAACACAAGAGAAGACTCTATACATAGACATCACCAGATGGTCAACACCGAAATCAGATTGATTATATTCCTTGTAGCCAAAGATGGAGAAGCTCTATACAGTTAGCAAAAACAAGACCAGGAGCTGACTGTGGCTTAGACCATGAACTGCTTATTGCCAAATTCAGACTTAAATTGAAGAAAGTAGGGAAAACCACTAGGCCACTCAGGTATGACCTAAATCAAATCCCTTATGATTATACAGTGGAAATGAGAAATAGATTTAAGGGCCTAGATCGGATAGATAGAGTGCCTGGTGAACTATGGAACGAGATCATACTGATCAATACTTACCTTAAATGTAAATGTGTTGAATGCCCCAACCAAAAGACAAAGACTGGCTGAATGGATACAAAAACAAGACCCTTATATATGTTGTGTACAAGAGACCCACCTCAAAACACGGGATACATACAGACTGAAAGTGAAGGGCTGGAAAAAGATATTCACGCAAATAGAGACCAAAAGAAAGCAGGAGTAGCAATACTCATATCAGATAAAATAGACTTTAAAACAAAGGCTGTGAAAAGAGACAGAGAATGACACTACATAATGATCAAAGAATCAATCCAAGAAGAAGATACAACAATTATAAATATATATGCGCCCAACACGGGAGCACCACAATATGTAAGACAAATGCTAACAAGTATGAAAGGGGAAATTAACAATAACACAATAATAGTGGGAGACTTTAATACCCCACTCACACCTATGGATAGATCAACTAAACAGAAAATTAACAAGAAAACACAAACTTTAAATGATACAATAAACCCGTTAGACCTAATTTATATCTATAGGACATTTCACCCCAAAACAATGAATTTCACCTTTTTCTCAAGCGCACACGGAACCTTCTACAGGGTAGATTACATCCTGGGCCATAAATCTAGCCTTGGTAAATTCAAAAAAATTGAAATCATTCCAAGCATCTTTTCTGACCACAATGCAGTAAGATTAGATCTCAATTACAGGAGAAAAACTATTAAAAATTCCAACACATGGAGGCTGAACAACATGCTGCTGAATAACCAACAAATCACAGAAGAAATAAAAAAAGAAATCAAATTATGCATTGAAATGAATGAAAATAAAAACACAACCACCCAAAACCTGTGGGACACTGTAAAAGCAGTGCAAAGGGGACGGTTCATGGCAATACAGGCATACCTCAAGAAACAAGAAAAAAGTCAAATAAATAACCTAACACTGGTGAAAGAAATCAAAGAGGACACTAATAGATGGAGAAATAAACCATGTTCATGGATCGGAAAAATCAATATAGTGAAAATGAGTATACTACCCAAAGCAATCTATAGATTCAATGCAATCCCTATCAAGCTACCAACGGTATTTTTTTCACAGAGCTAGAACAAATAACACACAATTTGTATGGAAGTACAAAAAACCTCGAATAGCCAAAGCAATCTTCAGAAAGAAGAATGGAACTGGAGGAATCAACCTGCCTGACTTTGGGCTCTACTACAAAGCCACAGTCATCAAGACAGTATGGTACTGGCACAAAGACAGAGATTTAGATCAATGTAACAAAATAGAAAGCCCAGAGATAAACCCATGCACCTATGGACACCTTCTCTTTGACAAAGGAGGCAAGAATATACAATGGAGAAAAGGAAATCTCTTTAACAAGTGGTGCTGAAAAAACTGGTCAACCACTTGTAAAAGAATGAAACTAGACCACTTTCTAACACCATACACAAAAATAAACTCAAAATGGATTAAAGATCTAAACATAAGACCAGAAACTATAAAATTCCTAGAGGAGAACATAGGCAAGACACTCTCCGAAATAAATCACAGCAGGATCCTCTATGACCCATCTCCCAGAATATTGGAAATAAAAGCAAAAATAAACAAATGGGACCTAATTAAAATTAAAAGATTCTGCACAACAAAGGAAACTATAAGCAAGGTGAAAAGACAGTCTTCAGAATGGGAGAAAACAATAGCAAATGAAGCAAAGGACAAAGAATTAATCTCAAAAATATACAAGCAACTCCTGCAGCTCAATTCCAGAAAAATGAATGACCCAGTCAAAAAAAGGGCCGAAGAACTAAACAGAAATTTCTCCAAAGAAGACATACAGATGGCTAACAAACACATGAAAAGATGCTCAACATCACTCATTGTCAGATAAATGCAAATCAAAACCATAATATGGTACCATTTCATGCCAGTCAGAATGGCTGCTATCCAAAAGTCTACATGCAATAAATGCTGGAGGGGATGTGGAGGAAAGGGAACCCTCTTACACAGTTGGTGGGAATGCAAACTAGTACAGCCACTGTGGAGAACAGTGTAGAGATTCCTTAAAAAACTGGAAATAGAACTGCCATCCAGTTCAGTCGCTCAGTCATGTCTGACTCTTTGCGATCCCGTGAATCGCAGCTCTCCAGGCTTCCCTGTCCATCACCAACTCCTGGAGTTCACTCCAACTCACGTCCATCACATCGGTGATGCCATCCAGCCATCTCATCCTCTGTAGTCCCCTGTTCCTCCTGCCCTCAATCCCTCCCAGCATCAGAGTCTTTTCCAATGAGTCAACTCGTCGCATGAGGTGGCCAAAGTCCTGAAGTTTCAGATTTAGCATCATTCCTTCCAAAGAACACCCAGGGCTGATCTCCTTTAGAATGGACTGGTTGGATCTCCTTGCAGTCCAAGGGACTCTCAAGAGTCTTCTCCAACACCACAGTTCAAAAGCATCAATTCTTCAGCGCTCAGCTTTCTTCACAATCCAACTCTCACATCCATACATGACTACTGGAAAAACCATAGTCTTGACTAGATGGACCTTTGTTGGCAAAGTAATGTCTCTGCTTTTCAATATGCTATCTAGGTTGGTCATAACTTTCCTTCCAAGGAGTAAGCGTCTTTTAATTTCATGGCTGCAGTCACCATCTGAAGTGATTTTGGAGCCCCCAAAAATAAAGTCTGACACTGTTTCCCCATCTATTTCCCATGAAGTGATGTATGACCCAGCAGTCCCCCTGCTGGGCATACACCCCGAGGAAACCAGAATTGAAAGAGACACGTGTACCCCAATGTTCATCGCAGCACTGTTTGTAATAGCCAGGACATGGAAGCAACCTAGATGTCCATCAGCAGATGAATGGATAAGAAAGCTGTGGTACATATACACAGTGGAGTATTACTCAGCCATTAAAAAGAATACATTTGAATTAGTTCAAATGAGGTGGATGAAACTGGAGCCTATTATACAGAGTGAAGTAAGCCAGAAAGAAAAACACCAATACAGTATAATAACACACATATATATATGGAATTTAGAAAGATGGTAATGATAACGCTGTATACGAGATAGCAAAAGAGACACAGATGTATAGAACAGTCTTTTGGACTCTGTGGGAGAGGGCGAGTGTGGGATGATTTGGGAGAATGGCATTGAAGCATGTATAATATCATATAAGAAATGAATCATCAGTTCAGGTTTGATGCAGGATACAGGATGCTTGGGGCTGGTGCACTGGCATGACTCAGAGGGATGGTAGGGGAGGGAGTTGGGAGGGGGTTCAGGATGGGGAACACGTGTATACCTGTGGCAGATTCATATTGATGCATGGCAAAAACAATACAATACTGTAAAGTAATTAGCCTCCAATTAAATATATTTATATTGAAAAGGAAAAAAAAAAAAGAGTGATTGTGAGCACTTTGCTTGTGGCCACTGGCTAAGGTGCTGATCTCCCACTGCAGGGGTTGCACATTTGATCTCTGGTTGGGGAACCAAGGTCCTGCATGATGCAGGCATGGCCAGGAAAAAAAAAAAAAAAAAGTAATTGTGAAATTCCTCTGAGGAAAAGTGATAGATTGATAGATTTTCAACTACATGCATTTAACTACATTCCCGCCTCCCATGGTGATATTTGGAATAGCTTGCTGGCTGATATGGGTTATAGACTGGACATATGATGTCTTGTGGGCTTCCCTCATGGCTCAGACAGTAAAGAATCTGCCTGCAATGGGGAGATCTGGGTTTGATTCCCATTGGGAAGATCCCCTGGAGGAGGGCATGGCAACCCACTCCAGTATTCTTACCTGGAGAATCTCCATGGATAGAGGAGCCTGAAGGGCTACAGTTCATGGGGTCACAGAAAGTTGGACATGACTGAGTGACTTTCAATCATATAGGCTTTAAACCTCCTAAAAGAAGAAATTGTATCTATTTTCAACTTACACTTTTGGAGTTAATATAATTAATTTTTCTACAATAGTAGTATTGCTTAACTTTTTTGTCCTATTTATGGTAAATTCCAGAAGCATGAAAATCTTTGAATTTCTACAGGAAACTGTGCAATTTTATCCTTTTCTTATAGGCCTATGAGAAACATTTTCTCAAAATGCTCATTAACTGTGTAGCTACCTTTTAGTTATTTAGAGATTTTCTACATTTTATTTAGTAATGACAACTCTTCTGAGATAGTCTCTGTTGACCAGTAATGACTACATACAAAGCAAAAAATAATTGCTTCCTAAGGGTAATACCAGTCACTTTTCACCATCTACTTCCAGTTTCTTAGTTCCACCATGAATATAATGTTTTAAAATTTCTTGCAGAAGATTGTTACAGGTAGTTCTCTACAGAAATTTATAAATTTTCTCTGAATATGCTTGTGACCAATATCAGAGGAGAATTTTGTATTTGTTATAAACATAAGCGGCAGCTACTAAAATTGAGGGCAAAGTGGTAGTTCCACAACCAGCTCTTTTCAGAATCACCTAGGGGAAATTTGGGAAACAGAGCTTTCCTGTGTCTGGTCCCAGACATATTGAATTAGAATAGTTCAATCTGGAGTCTGGGAATCTCAAAAACAAAAACAAAAAACCGTTCCTAGTTTATGGAACCATTGCATAAAGTGAATGTTGTTCAGTTGTTGTTCAGTTGCTAAGTTGTGTCTGAATCTTTGCAACTCCATGGACTGCAGCACACTAGGCGTCACTGTTTTTTCACTAACTCCTGGAGTTTACTAAAACTCATGTCCATTGAGTCGGTGATACCATCCAGCCATCTCATCCTCTGTCATCCTTTTCTCCTTCTGCTCTAGCTCTTTCCTAGTATAAATGTCTTTTCCAAAGAGTTGGCTCTTTGCATCAGTTGGCCAAAGTATTGGAGCTTCAGTGTCAGCATCATTCCTTCCAGTGAGTATTCAGGGTTGATTTCCTTTAGGATCGACAGGTTTGATCTCCTTCGTGTCCAAGGGAACTCAAGAGTCTTCTCCAGCCCCACAATTTGAAAGCAGAAATTCTTCGGCACTCAGCCTTCTTTATGGTCCAACTCCCACATCCATATGTGACTACTGGAAAAACCATAGCTTTGCCTATACTGACCTTTGCTGGCAATGTGATATCTCTGCATTTTAACATGCTGTCTAGGTTTGTCATAATTTTCCTTCCAAAGAGCAAGTATCTTTTATTTTATTGGCTTCAGTCACTACCCACAGTGATTTTGGAGCCCAAAAAAGAAAATCTTTCTCTATTTCCACTTTTCCCCCTTCTATTTTCTGTGAAGATGCCATGATCTTTGTTTTTTTAAATGTTGAGTTTTATTTTTTTTTAAACAGGTTTTAAATTTTATTTTATTTTTAAACTTTACAATATTGTATTAGTTTTGCCAAATATCGAAATGAATCCGCCACAGGTATACCTGCGTTCCCCATCCTGAATCCTCCTCCCTCCTCCCTCCCCTACCCTCCCTCTGGGTCGTCCCAGTGCACCAGCCCCAAGCATCCAGTACCGTGAAATCAGCTTTTTCACTGTCCTCTTTCACCCTCATCAAGAGGTTCTTTAGTTCCTCTTCACTTTCTGCCACTAGAGTGGTATCATCTGCATATCTGAGGTTGATGATATTTCTCCCAGCAATCTTGATTCCAGCTTGTGATTCATCCAGCCCTGCATTTCTCATGATGTACTCTGCATAGAAGTTAAATAATCAGAGTGTATACAACAGTATACAGCCTTGGTGTACTCCTTTCCCAATTTGGAACCAGTTCGTTGTTCCCTGTCCGATTCTAACTGTTGCTTCTTGACTTGCATACAGCTTTCTCAGGAGACAGGTAAGCTGGTCTGGTATTCCCTTCTCTTTAAGAACATTCCACAGTCTGTTGTGATCCACACAGTTAAAGGCTTCAGCATAGTGGATGAGGCAGAAGTAGATGTTTGTCTGGATTTCCCTTGCTTTCTCTATGATCCAAAGAATATTGGCTATTTGATTTCTCGTTTTAAAATGACTGGTGATGTCAAAATTTGCTAGTATAACAGAACAATTTGTAGGTGTTTGTTTTCACGTGTTAAATGGTCAAACTTCTGGACTCTGGGAGAAACTGAGTATCAGGCCATATGTAGTTAGGAGATAAAAGAACAAGTTAGAAATGAAACAAAATGACTTCAGAGGATGGAAATGTTTGTGGTGGTTTTTCTTTTTTAAATGAAATTTACTTATTTTTGGCTGCTCTGGGTCTTCATTGCTGTGCACAGGCTTTCCCTAGTTGTGATAAATGGGGGCTACTCTCTAGTTGCAGTACTTGGGCTTCTCATTGCCTTGGCTTCTCTCATTGTGGAGCATGGGCTCTGGGATGTGCAGGCTTTAGTGGCTGCGGCTTGCAGGCTTATTTGCCCTATGACATGTGGAATCCTCCCAGGCCAGGGATTGAACCCAAGTCCCCTGCATTGGCAGGTGAATTCTCAACCACTGTATCACCAGGGAAGTCCAATTGAAAGATTTTTGAACCATAAATGTACATGTCCTCAAAAACTGTATATTTTACATAATATCCAGGTATTTTCAATAAAGAGTAAAAATTGACCACCAAAATAATAATTCTTTGCATTGCTATGGTGATTTGTTGTTTATATATACTTTGATACATAGTATTTCTTTTGTCTTCAGAAGAGTGAGAAATGGACAGAGAAGGTTCTGGTATCCTCACTTTAGGAGAATTCTTCCCAAGACTGCAGAGAGTTGGAGCCACAGACCAGAAATCCCTGTATGCTGATCAATCAATCAGCTGCCAAGTTTGAGAGACAGAACTTAGGCAATTGAATGACATTATCATTCATCTCATATTTTTTTAGGGTGACAGGGAAGTATATAATGCATCTATTATAAATGCTTCAATTAAAGCTTTGCAACTTAAAGGGGAGCTTTATATATCTAGAAAGGCTCATTCCTTAAAGATTACTTAAAATAACATTGCTATATGTAGGTTAGAAGGGATGTTAAAATGCGTTTAGTTTAGTTCTCTCATTTCATAGATGAACACTCTAAGGCTCAGAGAGTTGTATGGTTTTGCTAGTGATTAATAACTAATCTGATCAATTTTTGAGAAAAGGACATCTTTCTTAACCTATGTTCCATAATTATCAATTGGTTAAAAAGAGTAAAATACATTGGTGAGTGATTTGTGTTAGTTCAATTTGCTAATATTTTTAACTTTAAATTTCACTTCTCCTGCAACATATTTTGTAATACTTTATAACAAAGTAACCTCTTTATTTCATAAATCAGTTATAAAACTGGGATACAATTGACAATTTTACTCATAAGGGATTCCAGTCCCACCCCAATTTAAAAGTTTGCCCTCTTTATTTGAGCACTAATAATGGTGTTTTCAAAGGAGAAGCAAAAGTGAAATGTTTTCTTTGAATTTCTTTCTAAAGTTTAGCCATTTTTACTTTGCTATTAAGGTAATGGCAAGAAAATTACATAAAACAATATTCTGAAAGAGTATTCTCCTGATTGATTTTAAATCATTATGCTACTTGAAAAATTTAATGTTTAAATAACACCACAAGTTATTACATTCAGTGTCTGATTCATGTATTGTGAATATAAACATATATTTGAAGATAAGAAATGGATTCAATGTGCTTTTTTATCACCTGAGAAGTTAATGGATATGGCTAAATTTTAAAGGAAGAGATAGCAGAAATGTTCTGCTTTATAATCAAAATATTGCCTTTATACTTTATACTTAAAGATCATTATTTTCCAGCACTGTGAAATTCTTACCTAAGGATTTTGAAATGGACATATATCATAATAGCTTATAAAACATTTTCAGTGACAATAATGTGAAAACTTGGGAAAAAATTGTTACCTCTGACTCAGGTCTAATAAGACTGGAGAAAATGTTTGTCATGGTCTAGTGGGAAACACGTTTCTTCTGTCTTATCAGGAACTGTCGGGAGCCTCTCTCCCTCCACTGGTGTGAAGAGAGAATCGTATAGTCCTTGAAATTGTATCTAAGATGAGTGGAAGTTTGGGGATGAAATTGACACCATTGAAGGTAAAGAAGAAAGATGGAGAAAAGCTGTGTCTTTATTGACCTTCTCTTCCCTGAATCAAGTCATTTCCAAAGGTTTTCTCTTGGTCTCTTTTTGCTTCTACTTATTACAGCCAAAAACCATCCTTTATTTCTGAAGCCACTTTAAGCTGCTTTTCTGTTGCTTATCAGTGAATACCTTTTAACTAATAGATCATGTTAATATCTGAAATTGTACCTTATGCTGCTGTCATTGGTGCTGCATTTTTCTATGGATTTATATCCAATGATGTAAATGTTGTAAAGCCTGAGGCTATATAAGTGTATCCATTTATGAAGCAAACAAACAAATAAACTCCAGGTATGAAAACAACCTCAAAAGAATTGTTGTAAAATTCCCCTAGGAGTATCATGAGGAATAAATATTAATGCCTTTAATTGCTTTACACTTTATACTATTGACAGGCAGCATTGTGACTAGTTTTAGAGATGAGAGCAGATAAATATTATTCAAGAGGATAAATTCATATCCATATCGATTCCACAGTAATTTTCTAAAAATTAAATTTGTCTTATAGCTACTTTCTCAAGGAATGAATCTTTTATTTGAGAATATGGTAGGATAGTGGGGCTTCCCTGGTGGCTCAGTGGTAAAAAACTGCCTGCATTGCAGGAGACCTGGGTTCGATCCCTGGGTCAGGAACATCTCCTGGACAAGGAAATGGCAACCCCCTCCAGTGTTCTTGCCTAGGAAATCCCATGGACAGAGGAGCCTGGTGGGCTACACTCCATGGGGTCGTGGAGTCGGACAAGACGTAGTGACTAAACAGAACAGAGAGGTGGCATTATAATATGCAAGATTTGTCAGAATTTCTTTCTTTGTAGAAAGCTTAGCTATTCATATCTGATTTTTATGGAATAGTTGGAAAAAGTTAAAGAGAGATGGGTAGTCTAGATCACTGGCACAAAGCCATCTTTTTGAGGTCATTCACATCTGTCTGTCTTTTAGAAATCAAGACATTGGTCTGGTTAACAGTTTCTATGGGGAATTTATCAGTCAGGACACATGTTAGAAGGTAGATTTCAACTCCATCTCACCACTTGGCTGTTAACCACTCTTTTCTCTGAAATGTGAGTGGTTTATAGGTCATGAACTTTGGTTTTACTCTCAGGAAAGAAAGTAGGGTTCCCCTGGTGGCTCATATGGTAAAGCGTCTGCCTGCAATTAAGGAGACCCGGGTTCAATCCCTGGGTCGGGAAGACCCCTGGAGAAGGAAATGACAAACCACTCCAGTACCCTTGCCTGGAAAATCCCATGGACAGAGAAGCCTAGTTGACAGTAAATAGTAATCAGCCATCTGTGAAAAACAGATTCATATATTTTTTTTCTAACTTTTCTGTCATAGGTAGGGACACAACTCCTAAAAGATTCTAACAAGCATTTGTGCGTTCTTCTATGTTTATTCTTCCTTTCTCAATGTTATTTTCAGACCACAGTCTCCCTCAGCTACTCTCTGACAGCGAATCACCCTGGTCTGATTCATTCTTAAACCTAAGCTGTGCCTACCCTAATGCCTTGGCACATTTTACTACACCTGGAGAACTTGTGATGGCTGTGGGGCTTTAAAAAATAACTGTTTATATGAGCTATTGAGCAGAACTCTGGAAAGTATGGGCATAGGGGAATACTTCCTAATGGAATAAGGAACTAAAACATATAAGTTTGATTCAAGGTCAATGAATGAAATTCTTCCAATGGAGTAACTGAGTGTACAATAATACCACTTTCTGAAATATTCTCTGATCATGAATCATGACTTTATTTTTTTAATTCATTCAGGATATAGGACTATACAAAGAGAGCAAACATCAAATGTCTTATATTTGTATTTTACTTGGGAGAAAAAAAATTATGTAGTAGCACTGATGCCTATAGCTTTGACTCTGAAAGGGAACTGTGCTAGACTTTTGTCTAATGACTATAAGGATGTTTGGGTTTTATAAATGAAGGTCATTAGCCCCATTAATATTGACATAAGCGAATGTTGAACTTTGGCAGTTGTGGTGCACACATCAGCAGGCAGTGGTGACATTTCTGGTAGCTGCCATCAGAAGCATTTGGGGGCAATAAAAACCTAAATTATAGCTTAAGTTAGTTAAAGTTAAGTCGCTCTGCTGCTGCTGCAGCTAAGTCGCTTCAGTCGTGTCCGACTCTGTGTGACCCCAGAGACGGCAGCCCACCAGGCTCCCCCATCCCTGGGATTCTCCAGGCAAGAACACTGGAGTAGGTTGCCATTTCCTTCTCCAATGCATGAAAGTGAAAAGTCAAAGTGAAGTCACTCAGTCGTGTCCGACTCTTAGCGACCCCATGGACCGCAGCCTACCAGGCTCCTCCATCCCTGGGATTTTCCAGGCAAGAGTATTGGAGTGGGGTGCCATTACCTTCTCCATTAAGTCACTCAGTTGTGTCCAACTCTTTGGGATTCCGTGGACTGTAGCCCATCAGGCTCCTCCATCCATGGGATTCTCCAGGCAAGAATACTGGAGTGGGTTGCCATTCCCTTCTCCAGGAATCTTCCTGACCCAGGGATCAAACCCAAGTCTCCCACATTGCAGGCAGACGCTTAACCTCTGAGCCACCAGGGATGTACAAGTTTATTTTAAGAGTTGCAAGTCAAGTTTCATCTGGGGCAAAATGAGGACTGCAGCCCGGTAGACAGCATCACAGATAGCTCTTAGAAACTGCTCCAAAGTGGCAAGTGAGAAGGTCAGTATATATGTGATTTTGGTGAAGGGGGAATACATGCAATCAAGAACATAATTTTTTGCAGAAGCTTTCTGCTGGTCGCAAGGAGCAGTCAACACCATGAAGGATTTTAGTGTTTTTCTGGGCAAGAAATTGGACTCATAAAATTGGCTCCTGGAAAAAAAAAAGTCTTTGTAGACCTGTTCTGACAGTTTCTCCCTGAGCATAGAGTACCTCATTTCTGCTCTTCACCCTTAACTCCTTTCATGGAGTGATGAAAATCAGCAGCTGCAGCAGCACATGATTCAGTCTTTGTACACATTGATGGAAAGTGCCAATGGCAAGTGTCAATTTGTAGTTGACACTTAGTACAGGTACACAGAAGAACTGGAAGAAAGGATAGAGCTCATTTTGTGCTTATGAGGATCATGTTTTTGTAAACATGTGAAACAATATCTAAGGATTCTACAGAGGGTAAAGTAAAATAGTATTTATAGATAGCGCATGTGGAATATCTAATATGTACTAGGGACTAGGCTAAGCTCTTAACAATTAACATTATAATAAGCTGATGAATTTTGTGATAGCAGGCAGGTAGCTAGATATGAGTAGGGAAATAGGGGTAGCCAGATGGCAGGAAACCATACGTTTTGTAAATAGCAGGAGTCCATGGGAGAACTTCCCAGGTGGCCCAGTGGTAAAGAATCTACCTGCCAATGCAGGAGACACCAGAGATTTGGGTTAGATTCTGGTTTGGGAGGAGCTCTTGGAGTAGGAAATGGTAACCTGTGAGTGAGCACACACACATGGGCAGACAAAGAAAAGCAGGGTTCTCATACTGACAAGAAACTATGCATTTTGAGTGTTAATGGGCTTAGAAGCAGAGAAAGAAAGGTAAGGAAAAATAGGAATCTCTTGCATTCCAATATAACCTGTTGATCATTATGCCCTCATTGCACTAAAATTATCCTTGCAGAGAAGTACCCATCATACATCTATACCATAACACTTCTGATCTAAGCTAAATAAGGGCAAAAATCCCTCTTCCCCTCAGGAAGATGGAGCTGGGATGAATAGCAGGGAATACAACCCGCGAACTCCTCCTTCCCCAGTGACTGTTCCATCCCTTCATTTGTGTGCTCCTCATAACTGACTTGGGACTTGCCAGGTTGTGCTAGTGGTAAAGAGCTTACCTGAAGGGGAGGGACAAATACATGGTCATGGTCCACAAACGAGATGGGCATCCAAGATCCAAATAGGAAAATTTCAACAGCTTGGCGTTTTTATCCACTTTCCCATGTATGGTTTTGTGCAACTAATGACTTTCTTCAAAGCCTTGCTTTGATTCTTGTTGGCAAGTCTCTCCTTCCCAGGAGAGGTTCTGAAATGCAACAAAAGGACTGTGGGCTTTGGAGCCATGGAGACCTGGATTCAAATTTGACCCTGGTTCAACTGGGTAGAAACTATTTGACCTGTTTGAGCCTCAGCCTCCTAAAATGTCAAACAGAAATAAATACTAAGCTCCCCTCTAGAGTGTATATACTAAAGTGCCTGACAGAATAAACAAAACAAAACAACACAACAACAACAACAACAACAAATGCAGGAGACCTAAGAGACCCAAGTTTGATGATCCCTGGACCAGGAAGATCCCCCTGGAGGAGGGCATGGAAACCCACACCAGCATTCTTGCCTGGAGAATCCCATGGACAGAAGAGCCTGGTAGGCTACAGTCCATTGGCTCACAAAGAGTTGGACACGACTGCAGTGATTTATCACACATGCACACATAACTGACTTGCCAAAGAAAGCCAGGGCAGCAACTCCTTGCCTGTCTGCCTGCACCCCTCTGAGAGCCTGCCCTTGCTTAAATAAATTCTCACTTTACCTGCCTGCTTCATCTCTGAATTTTCTTGACAAGGCGAGAACCTCAACTTCACTGGGAACATAGGTTCTAAATGGTTTTCCCATTTCACCAGTGAGAATGATGGGTATTCTGTACCTTGCCAAGATCCTTTAATATGTGATGGAGCTGGCTAGGATTAGAAGCAAGGCCATTTTGACTCTGTATTTTTTAGACTTGAGCTTATCAAAACTACTAGAATTCCTTTACTTTGTAGGAATACTATTGTGATACTAGTTTTTTTTCCCCAAGGGAAAGATGCATTTTGAAATTCAGGTTTATTTAATGGATGCCCAGTACAAGTTTGGGGAATTAAAAAGAATGAACCTACCTTTAGCCTGTGGGTAAGATATTACCTCTCACATTTCATCTGGTGATATTATTGTAGCTGTGATCACAGTGATCAGAATGAAACTTCCTTCCCTGTAGGTTGAAGGGTGTGTGTGCTCAGTCACTCAGCCTTGTCTGACTCTTTGCGACCCCATGGACTGCAGCCCGACAGACTCCTCTGTCCATAGATTTCTCCAGGCAAGAATACTGGAGTGTGTTGCCATTTCCTTCTCTGGGGGATCTTCCCAACCCACGGATCAAACCCATGTCTCTTGCATCTCCTGCAAGGTTGAAGGGTACATTTCTTCATTTTTCAATTCAAACGATTTTTTCTAAATGTCTGCCTCCCATTTGCCAGACATTGTAGTGGGCACAAGCATGCGGTGGCAAACAAGAAGGGTAGACGCTCTTCTGGAAAAACTACTTTCTAGCAGGTAACTAGGAGCTAAAGAGTTGTGAAGAGCGGCCAATTGACTGATTAGCAGTTTCAAAGAGGAGTGTATTGGGGTGCTAAATATTCTGTGACTCACAGCTCAAGAGCTTCCAGAGGGTGACTTAAAAACTAATTAACATATACTGCAGGATCCGATGAACTTCTGTCTCCTTTCTATTTATCTCTCTGCTTTTGTGTGTCTGTTGTCTTATCTTCCTGTAAGTGTCCATACTACTTCTTTTACTTATTTTCTCTTAAAAATAGAATCAAATATAATTTAGCTAAGTTAAGTATCATTATTATTTTTTTTTCTTTTGGCCCAGAAGGCTGAGGAAATTAGAGAAATTTTTTAAAAACTGTCACTCCAGAGTAACATGTCAGTTCTCCTGGGGAGAAGCCTCATCTTCAGCAGAGAGGGGACTGCCAAATGGCGATGCATCCAGGAGGCAGTTGGAATGGGGAAGGAAGCAGGTGTGTTGATGGTCCCCCAAAGCCTGTGAGGGTGTCCGCAAGAGGAAGAGATGGCTGTAGACATTTGTCAGTTCCAAAGAGAATTGAAGCCAACTTTCTACCTTACCAAACAGTGAGAAAGTTATTAACGCATTCTACTTCATTTCTCTTTTCCCTTCTACTTTTCTCTGAAGGTGTCAAAGAGCAATTATAATCTTCTCTGCCAATTGGGAGATAAAGGAAAGTTATAAATTTAAGCCAGTGTTAAAGTTTTGAGTATTACAAGGGGCCAGACATTTTAATGACACCATTAAGAGTGGATTGTGTAACTCAATGATTCAATAACATTTTACATTTGTTGAAAAGGGATCATAAATGTATGGGATTAACTTCTTCATAGACATGGGATAGGGCTTCCCAGGTGGCACTATTGGTAAAGAACCTTCCTGCCAAGGCAGGTGGACTTAAGAGATGTGGGTTCGATCCTTGAGTTAGGAAAGATCCCCTGGAGGAGGGCACGGCAACCCACTCCAGTATTCTTGCCTGGAGAATCCCATGGTCAGAGGAGCCTGGCAGGTTGCAGTTCATAGGACTCTGTGTGACTCAGTTCACACAGAGTCAGACACAACTGAAGCGACTTAGCACACATGCACAGGCATGGGATGAACTTGCCCAAAAGACTAATGAAAGGGAAAGAAGGCACACATAATTTTCCTTCCTGAAAACTTTGCTTTAGGATTTTACTTTGTGCATTAAAATAGTGACATTTGCACATATATGAGAATTTCTCCAGCGTGTAACCTGGAAGTAGATTTTTGTGGGTTATAACTTATGTACATGTTTATTTTTTTATATGCATGCATGCATGCTCATTTGTGTCTGACTCTGCAACCCCATGGACTATAGCTTGCCAGGCTCCTCTGTCCATGAGATTCCCCAGGCAAGAATATTGGAGTTGGTTTCCATTTCCTCCCCTAGGGAATCTTCCTGACCCAGGGATCCATGAACCTGAACTTGTGTCTCCTGCATTGCAAGCAGGTTCTTTACTGCTGAGCCACACAAGAAGCCATTTTTTAAATGCTAATTGTTTTTAATCAAGATGGCCTTATCAGTTCTTTCAACTTGAATAAACGAGTCAGGAGTCCCTGACCTCCCTTTTACTCCATCACCCTAGCCAGTGGTCCTTCCCTTCCCTTATCTTAGAACATTTAAGAAAACTTATAACTGTAAATCCTTTCTCTGCCTCACTGAGATGTAGTTCTTTCAAAAATCCTCTTGCCCATTTATAACCCAGGAGTGTGTTTCCCAAAGATCTGAGAGCTGTCCCTTTGGAAAATAATTGTCAAGGAAGAGAGAGCTCTGTGTTCTAGCCTCTGTGGGAGGTAGGAGCCTAACCTCAGGGGCTGCTGCTGCTAAGTCACTTCAGTCATGTCCGACTCTCTGTGACCCCATAGACGGCAGCCTACTAGGCTCCTCTGTCCCTGGGATTCTCCAGGCAAGAACACTGGAGTGGGTTGCCATTTTCTTCTCCAATGCATGAAAGTGAAAACTGAAAGTGAAGTCACTCAGTCGTGTCCGACTTTTAGTGACCCCATGGACTGCAGCCTACCAGGCTCCTCCGTCCATGGGATTTTCCAGGCAAGAGTACTGGAATGGGCTGCCATTGCCTTCTCCAACCTCAGGGGCACCTCTATCCAAGTTACAAAAAGCTTCCTCCTGTCATGGAAACAGGAGAAAGTTCACTTTTCCTTTGGAAGAAGTCAGTTAGCAAACACAGACGGCCCAGGATTCCTCACATCACAGCTATGGAAAACTCTCCCACCTTTTGTTTCAGTGGAATTATGTTAAATCTGAGCTCAGGCCCCTCTCCTACTGCAATAGCCTTGAATAAAGTCTTCTTTGTCTGTCTAACAGGCATTCACTGGTCATTCAGAGCTCTCAAATTCTCCTGGGCAAATCTTGTCAGGTCCACATACCCTAGAATAGGTTGTGCACAGGCTGGCCCATTGAGCTAGATCCAGTCTCTGTCTTCTTTTATGATCTGGGAACTAAGGAAGGCCTTTATGTTTGAACTGGACTTTCCTCATAGCTCAGTTGGTAAAGAATCCACCCGCAATGCAGAAGACGCTGGTTTGATTCCTGGTTGGGAAGATCTGCTGGAGAAGGGATAGGCTACCTACTTGAGTATTCTTGAGCTTTCCTTGTGGCTCAGCTGGTAAAGAATCTGCCTGCAATGTGGGAGACCTGGGTTCGATACCTGGGTTGGGAAGATCCCCTGGAAAAAGGAAAGGCTACCCATGCCAGTATTCTGGCCTGGAGAATTCCACGGACTATACAGTCCATGGGGTTGCAAAGAGCTGGACATGACTGAGCCACTTCCAATTTCACTTTTATGTTTAAAAGGGTTGTAAAGACAAAACCAAAGCCAAGAACAATATTCAGAGACCACATGTGGCCAAGCAAGCCTAAAATATTTAATACCCATCCCTTTACAGGACAAATGGGCATACCTCTGCTCTGGAGCTAAGAAAAATATGTATTTTGGTGCCTGTCAACTTTCACAGTCTGTTGTCTGCCTGCAAGAATTTAGAAGCCCAGAGAGTTTTTAATTTCTCACATGGTTTCCATCTTCTTTATTCCAGGCTGTCAGAGCTTTTGCCAATTTGACATTTTCATAAATGCTGTGGATTAAAAAAAATTATATCAGTGATAAAAGTGCAGGGTGCATCAGATGTCCATGGAACCACACTTTTAACCATTCTAGAAACTTTTTTGGCTGAGAGTATCTCTGAGGTGCTCATATTAATCGTTTCAGAGTTTTTAATAAATGGACTTTCCAATGCTACACTTGGTTTTGTCTTTTCCCTGAGGCCATGCTTTACTGGCACTATATCCCACCCCATCTTCCATATTTGGTCTCTCTCCTGAAGCTGATTTGGTGAGAAATAGTTTTATCTTCCATCTCTGACACTTCTGGCCTGACTGTACTCTCTTCAGAGTCTGTTTACAAACTGTTTGCCTATTTCTTTCTGAGCCGAATTCTTTCTTTTTAGTACCTTATCAAATGTTGTTACTAAACAACACATATTTTCACAATCTCCTTAAAATTACCTCTTTCTATCCTTATGTGATCTTTTAGGTAGATTTTTATACCGTCCACATTATTACAGGCTGTTTTTTTTTTTAATTAAAAAAATTTATTTTTATTAGTAATTTTTGGCCACACAGGGTCTTTGTTTTCACACACAGGCTCTCTCTAGTTGTGCTGCACGGGCCTCTCACTGTGGTGGCTTCTCTTGCTGTGGAGCATGGGCTCTAGAGCGTGCAGGCTTCAGTAGCTGTGGAGTGAGGCTGTGGTTTTAACTAAACATTGTCCACTCATAGAGGTCACCATTTTTATACTTGCTTTAACTGTTTCCTCTGAGCCTACCACATGGTCCTAGATTCATTGTCACACATTTTAGAATTTCATTACCACAGGACCTCATTTCTAGGTAGCAATTTCTGAGGGTATTAATTATTGCCTTAATAGTGCTGATTAATAAACTACATGAAATTTAGTAGCTTGAAATAACATTGACATGTTCTTGGTAAACAAAAACAATCTGTGAGTGAGCCAAGCTTTTCCACTGGACTAGACTGGTCTTGGTGCAGTAGGTTCTCCAGGATGTATTCTTTTAATGGCTATTGGAAACATAAATGGAGAAGGCAATGGCACCCCACTCCAGTGTTCTTGCCTGGAGAATCCCAGGGACAGGGGAGCCTGGTGGGCTGCCGTCTATTGGGTCTCGTAGAGTCGGACACGACTGAAGTGACTTAGCAGCAGCAGCAGAAACATAAAAGTCAAAGTTCAACTGCACAAGCACATAAAAGTCTCTAACTTAATAATTTTCAATCACCTTTGATCTAAACAATTTCCATGGATAAACCCAAAAGTCAAGGGTCAGAGAAATACATTCTGTGTCTAGAACAATAAAGTTATGATGAAGGGTGTGAATATAGGGAAGAGAGAAAGACTGGGACCCATAATTCATTCTCCTAATCAAGGTAATTGATACAGACTGCAATTAATACAAACCCATTCCAACATTCATAGGTGGTTCTAAATAATGAATAAGAGCATCCAGAAGAGAAGTAGAAATCAACGCCATACTAAAATAAAAAACAAACACATCAGAACTGAAAATAGAAAAGGCATAGCTGTATACTTCTGAAGTGCTTATTCTATCATACAATTAAACAAATTAAATACTCAACTCAGTTAAAAAAGAACCATAAAATATACTTACAGAAAGTGAAAAATAGGAAATAGTAAAGATAAAAGTATAAATGAAAGTACTGTCTGTGTCTGTTCAGTCGCCAAGTTGTGTCCAACTTTTGACCCCATGGACTGCAGCATGCCAGGCCTCCCTGTCCCTCACCATCTCCCAGAGTTTGCCCAAGTTCATGTCCATTGAATCAATGATGCCATCTATCCATCTCATCCTCTGTTGCCCTCTTCTCCTTCTGCCTTCAAACTTTCCCCAAATCAAGGTCTTTTCCAATGAGTTGGCTGTTCGCATCATGTGGCCCAAGTACTGGAGCTTTAGCTTCAGCATCAGTTCTTCCAATGAACACCCAGGACTGATCTCCTTTAGGATGGACTGGTTGGATCTCCTTGCAGTCCAAGGGACTCTCAAAGTCTTCTCCAATACCACAGTTCAAAAGCATCAGTTCTTTGGCGCTCTGCCTACTTTATGGACCAACTCTCACATTCATACATGACTACTGGAAAGATCATAGTCTTAACTATGTAGACCTTTGTTGGCAAAGTGACATCTTTGCTTTTTAATACACTGTCTAGGATTGTCAAAGGCTTCCCTCGTGGCTCAGAGGTTAAAGCATCTGCCTGCAATGCAGGAGACCTGGGTTCGATCCCTGGGTCGGGAAGATCCCCTGGAGAAGGAAATGGCAACCCACTCCAGTATTCTTGCCTGGAGAATCCCATGGACTGAGGAGCCTGGTGGGCTACAGTCCACAGGGTTGCAAAGAGTTGGACACGACTGAGTGACTTCACTTTGTCATAGCTTTCCTACCAAGAAGCAATCATCTTCCAATTTCATGGCTGCAGTCACCATCTGCAGTGATTTTTAGAGCCCAAGAAGAGGAAATCTGTCACTGTTTCCACTTTTCCCTCTTCTATTTGCCATGAAGTCATGGGACCAGATGCCATGATATTAGTTTTTTTAATATTGAGTTTTAAGTCATTTTCTTCACTCTCCTCTTTCACCCTCATCAAGAGGCTCTTTAGTTCCTCTTCACTTTCTGCCATTATGTTACCAAAACAAGTTTGGACTGCTTGCCACTCCATAGCCCATTCTTGAGAGACAAGGGTTGGTAGGAAAGGAAATATGGCTTTATTTTGGATGCCAGCAACCTGGGGAGAAGGTGGAATTGTGTCCAAGAACCACCGCCCGATTGCTGCTCAGGAGGCAGAAGTTTTCAAAGGGGAATTTCAGGGTTGTATGGATGGAGGGAAGTGGCAGGATGGCACAGTCAGCTCCAACAGTTATCTCAATATCAGTGACAATAGTCATAGGCAGCTCTGATGGTCATCTCAATATCAGTGACATGGCAGTCCATTCAGCATCATCTTGGTTGTTCTGAGTACAGTTGATCTCTAGCGTCAGCGTTTGTTCCCACTTCTTGAGGACAGTTCTTGGAAGTGGAGCCGCTTATGTCACAGCTTTTGTCTGGTCATCATGTAGTCTTCCTCTCATCACATAGTCACCTTCTTCAGCCTGGCAAGGGGACTTGAGTATCTGAAAAACAGCTCACAGGATATGGCTTAGAATATTATCTCTGACTCTTGAGGAGTAACTAAAAGTCCTTGGCTCTGTTTAGTGAATAAAATAGGGTGTTTTGTCTTGGGTAAAGGCTTAGAGTGTGAGGCATAACTGGGCTTTAGGGCGAAGTGTCATCTGCATATCTGAGGTTGTTTTTATTTCTCCTGGCAATCTTGATTCCAGCTTGTAACTCATCCAGCCTGGCATTTCTCATGATATTCTCTGCACATAAGTTAAATAAACAGGGTACAATAAACAGCCTTGTTGTACTCCTTTTTCAATTTTGAACCAGTCAGTTGTTCAATATAAGGTTCTAACTGTTGTTTCTTGACTCACATACAGGTTTCTCAGCAGACAGACAGATAAGATGGCCTAGTAGTCCTATCTCTTTAAGAGTTTTCCACAGTTTATTGTGATCCACACAGTCAAAGGTTTTAGCAAAGTCAGTGGAATAGATGTTTTTGTGGAATTCGTTTGCTTTCTCTATGATCCAGTGAATGTTGGCAATTTGATCTGTGGTTCCTCTGTCTTTTCTAAACCCAGTTTGAACATCTTGAAAGTTCTCAGTTCATGCACTGCTGCAGCCTAGCTTGAAGGATTTTGAGCATAACCTTGCTCCCGCAGGAGATGAGTGCAGCTGTCCAGTGATTTTAACTTTCTTTAGCACTGCCCTTCTTGGGAAATGGAATGAGGATTGACCTTTTCCAGTCCTGTGGCCACTACTGGGTTTTCCAAATTTGCTGACATATTAAATGTAGAATTTTAATAACATCATATTTTAGGATTTTAAATAGCTCTGCTGTAATTCCACCATCTCTACTAGCTTTATTGGCAGCAGTGCTTCCTAAGGGCCACTTGACTTCACACTCCAGAATGTTTGGCTCTGGGTCACTGACCATACAGTTGTGGATATCTGGGTGATTAAGACCTTTTTTGTACAGTTCTGTGTCTCGCTATCTCTTCTTAATCTTTCTGCTTGTATTAGATCTTTACCATTTCTGTCCTTTATTGTGCACATCTTTGCATGAAATGTTCCTTTGATAAATCCAGTTTTCTTGAAGAGATCTCTAGTCTTTCCTTTTTTGTTGTTTTCCTCTGTTTCTTTGCATTGTTCATCGAAGAAGCCCTTCTTGTCTCTCTTTGCTATTCTCTGGAACTCTGCATTCAGTTGGATATACCTTTCCCTTTCTCCCTTGCTTTCACTTCTCTTCTTTCCTCAGCTATTTATAAAGCCTCCTCAGACAACCACTTTGCCTTCTTGCATTTATTTTTCTTTGGGATGGTTTTGTTCATTGCTTCCTGTATAATATTATGAACCTCTATACATAGTTCTTCAGGCACCCTGTTTACTAAATCTAATCCCTTGAATCTATTCATCACCTCCACTGTATAATCATAGGAGATTTGATTTAGGTCGTACCTGACTGGCCTAGAATGGTTTCCCCCACTTCCTTTAGTTTAAGCCTGAATTTTGCCTTAGTTTAAGCTTGAATTATTTGAGTCACAGTGAGCTCCAGGTCTCATTTTTTGCTGACTGTATACAGCTTCTCCATCTTTGGCTATGAAGAATATAATCAATCTGATTTCAGTATTGACCATTTAGTGATGAGCATGTGTAAAGTGGTCTCTTGTGTTGTGAAAAAAGTGTTTTTACTATGACCAGTGTGTTCTCTTGGCAGAATTCTGTTAGCCTTTGTCCTGCTTCATTTTTTTTCTCCAAGGCCAAACTTGCCTGTTACTCCAAGTATCTCTTGACTTCCTGCTTTTGCATTCTAATCCCCTGTGATGAATAGGACTTTTTTTTTTTTTTTTGCAGGGTGGTGGTGTTAGTTCTAGGAAGTCTTTTAGATCTTCATAAAACTGATCAACTTCAGCTTTTTGACATCTGTGGTTGGGGCATAGACTTGGACTACTGTGATGTTGAATGGTTTACCTTGGAAACAAACCAAGATCATTCTGTCATTTTTGAGGTTGTAACCAAGTACTGCATTTCCTACTCTTTTGTTGATTATGAGGGATATTCCATTTCTTATGGGATTCTTGCCAACAGTAGTAGATATAATGGTCTTCTGACTTAAATTCACTCATTTCTATACATTTTAGTTCACTGATTCTTAAGATGTCAATGTTTATTCTTGCCATCTCCTGGTTGGTCAAGTCCAATTTACCTTGATCCATAGACCTAACATTCCAGGTTCCTATGCAATATTGTTCTTTATAGCATCGGACACATCTACTGTCACTACTTTCACCACCAGACACATCCATGACTGAGCGTTGTTTCCATCTGGAGCTGTCAATAATTGTCCTCTTTTCCCCAGTAGCATACAGGACACCTGACCTGGGGGTGATGTTTATCTTTTGGTGTCATATCTTTTTGCTTTTTTTTTATACAGTTCATGGAGTTCTCATGGCTAGTATATTGGAATGGTTTTGCTGTTCCCTCCTCCAGTGGATCACATTTTGTCAGAATTCTCCACTATGACCTGTCCATCTTGGGTGGCCCTGCACAGCATGGCTCATAGCTTCAGTGAGTTATGCAAGCCCCTTTGCCATGACAAGCCAGTGATCAATGAAGGGGAAATGAATGCACTAGAAACTATAAAAATATATATATATATATATATATATATATATATATATATATTATAAACATGTCCTTGAGCTTATTTTAGAAAAACATAATAAAATAGAAAAATCTTGACAGACCAAATGAAGAAAAAGAAAGAAAGAAACATGTAATACGTAAAAATTAGAAGTAAAAAGAGCAGATATGTGTATATTTAAAAAAAATGTTGACTTTATTAAAATTTAATTTCAATGATTTATTATTTAATTATAATATAAATTAAATTTCAAAATAATGATTGTTAAGCTGGTTAATTAATAATCCTCTAAGAAACATTAAGTCTTCAAATAAGAGGAAAAAGTATGGAATGTCATGAAAATTTGGCCCTCAAAGTATTCTTTTGATTGTAGCCATAATAAAACATCTAACTTTCATTTGTTGACTGGCTGTCAACCTCTGTGCTGTATATGTTGCTTGATTAATATGTTATATATCTTTAAAATGTTATGGAAATTTTATAATCCCCCTATAGCAAGTGAGAAAACTAAAGCTGAAAAGACAAATAATTTACCCAAGGCTGCCCAGCTTGGCAGGTTCATTCGGGATTTGCTTGCAGGTAGTTGAATTGAGAGCTTCTACTTTTCATCACAATGCCATTCCAGATTTTGGTACAGTTTATTTTTTTTTATTTATTTCTATTTCTAAATTTTGAAGAAAACATTAAAATGAAAAGCATGAGGGAGTAAAGGTAATTTCCTTTTAGGGAAAAGCTTCTTAAAAAAAAAAAAAAACAAGCAAGAAACTCCAATGTTGATGAAGAAAAAATTATGAAGGCTATATTAGGTCCCTAGATTACCATGATTTACTTCTTTATGTGAAATAAACCCAAACAACATATAGCTCTTGTCATTCCCAGTGGAATTCTGGTGCAAATTCAGTTGGAAAAAGACATCCAGATTCTTTTACCTAAGTATAAAATTTGCTATCAACAAGCACCCCAAATATGGTAAAAGTAGCTAAAAATACTTATGACAAAAAATTAAAACTGAAATTATGAATCCTAGATACAAAATTCCATCAAGGATACAATACCTTATCATTTATTAACATAACCTTTTTTTCAGAGAAAAAGAGAAGAAAAATAAGTACAATTAACATGCATATCAATTTTATGAAACTCCAAAATGGATAGTTACTAAAATGTGAAAAAAAAAATGCTCTTTAGAATTGTGGAACTACAAACAAGTATTGATTCTTGTGGGCTCAGTTGCTCCAGTTTTGTCTGACTCTTTAAAACGCTATGGACTACAGCCTGGTAGGCTCCTCTGTCCATGGGATTTTCCAGGCAAGAATACTGGAGTGGGTTTCCATGCTCTCCTTTAGGGCATCTTCTCAACCCAGAGATTAAGCCTGGGTCTCTTATGTCTCCTGCATTGGCAGGAGAGTTCTTTACCACTAGCACCACTTGGAAAGCCCCATTGATTTATAGAAGTTTAAATTAGAGTTAAAATAAATCAGTGAAATTCTAGATTTTTCTAAATTTAAAATTTAGAAATATACAATTTTATATAATTATAAATTCTAAGTCTAAATTTTGAAATCTGAATTTTGAAAATCCACTTTTTTGTCTATTTTTTAATTGCATCAGTAGATAGCAACCATTTTTGAGTTTGTAAAAATCTATCAACAGGATTCTCATGTGCTGACTAAATAAAAAGTGCTGAAAATAGGGATACATGGTCTCTGAGTCAGAAAAACATATTTTGTGTTTTGCCTTCTATTTATTGTATAAGATTAATCTTTAGTACTCGATAAATATTTACATTTTCTTTCTTTTTTAATATGTTTATTTATTTTAATTGGAGGTTAATTACTTTACAATATTGTATTGATTTTGCCATACATCAACATGAATCCGCCATGGGCATACACGTGTTCCCCATCCTGAACCCCTCTCCCACCTCCCTCCCAGTACCATCCCTCTGGGTCATCCCAGTGCACCAGCCCCAAGCATCCTGTATCATGCATCAAACCTGGACTGGTGATTCGTTTCATATATGATATTATACATGTTTCAATGCCATTCTCCCAGATCATCCCACCCTCTCCCTCTCCCACAGAGTCCAAAAGACTGTTCTGTACATCTGTGTCTCTTTTGCTGTCTTGCATACAGGGTGATCATTACCATCTTTATAAATTCCATATATATGTGTTAGTATACTGTATTGGTGTTTTTCTTTCTGGCTTACTTCACTCTGTATAATCGGCTCCAGTTTCATCCACCTCATTAGAACTGATTCAAATGTATTCTTTTTCATGGCTGAGTAATACTCCATTGTGTATATGTACCACAGCTTTCTTATCCCATTTATCAGCTGATGGACATCTAGGTTGCTTCCATGTCCTGGCTATTATAAACACTGCTGTGAAAAACATTGGGGTACACAAGTCTCTTTCAATCCTGGTTTCCTCAGTGTGTATGCCCAGTAGTGGGATTGCTGGGTCATAAGACCAACCTAGATAGCATATTGAAAAGCAGAGACATTACTTTGCCAACAAAGGTCTGTCTAGTCAAGGCTATGGTTTTTCCAGTGGTCATGTATGGATGTGAGAGTTGGACTGTGAAGAAGGCTGAGCGCCGAAGAATTGATGCTTTTGAACTGTGGTGCTGGAGAAGACTATTGGGAGTCCTTGGACTGCAAGGAGATCCAACCAGTCCATTCAGAAGGAGATCAGCCCTGGGATTTCTTTGGAAGGAATGATGCTAAAGCTGAAACTCCAGTACTTTGGCCACCTCATGCGAAGAGTTGACTCATTGGAAAAGACTCTGATGTTGGGAGGGATTGGGGGCAGGAGGAGAAGGGGACGACAGAGGATGACATGGCTGGATGGCATCACTGACTCGGTGGACGTGAGTCTGAGTGAACTCCGGGAGTTGGTGATGGACAGGGAGGCCTGGTGTGCTGCGATTCATGGGGTCGCAAAGAGTCTGCCATGACTGAGCGATTAACTGAACTGAACTGAAACAAAGGCAGTTCTATTTCCAGTTTTTTAAGGAATCTCCACACTGTTCTCAATAGTGGCTATACTAGTTTGCATTCCCACCAACAGTGTAAGAGGGTTCCCTTTTCTCCACATCCTCTCCAGCATTTATTGCTTGTAGGCTTTTGAATAGCAGCCATTCAGACTGGCGTGAAATGGTGGCGTGAAACCTCATTGTGGTTTTGACTTGCATTTCTCTGATAATGAGTGATGTTGAGCATCCTTTCATGTGTTTGTTAGCCATCTGTATGTCTTCTTTGGAGAAATGTCTGTTTAGTTCTTTGGCCCATTTTTTGATTGGGTCATTTATTTTTCTGGAGTTGAGCTGTAGGAGTTGCTTGTATATTTTTGAGATTAGTTGTTTGTCTGTTGCTTCACTTGCTATTATTTTCTCCCATTCTGGAGGCTGTCTTTTCACCTTGCTTATAGTTTCCTTTGTTATGCAGAAGCTTTTAATTTTAATTAAGTCCCATTTGTTTATTTTTCCTTCTATTTCCAATATTCTGGGAGATGGGTCATAGAGGATCCTGCTGTGATTTATGTTGGAGACTGTTTTGCCTATGTTCTCCTCTAGGAGTTTTATAGTTTCTGGTCTTACATTTAGATCTTTAATCCAGTTTGAATCTATTTTTGTGTATGTGTTAGAAAGTGTTCTAGTTTCATTCTTTTACAAGTGGTTGACCAGATTTCCCAGCACCACTTGTTAAAGAGATTGTCTTTAATCCATTGTATATTCTTGCCTCCTTTGTCAAAGATAAGGTGTCCATATGTGCGTGGACTTATCTCTGGACTTTCTATTTTGTTCCATTGATCTATATTTCTGTCTTTGTGCCAGTACCATACTGTTTTGATGACTGCAGCTTTGTAGTTGAGCCTGAAGTCAGGCAGGTTGATTCCTCCAGTTCCCTTCTTCTTTCTCAAGATTGCTTTGGCTATTCAAGGCTTTTTGTATTTTGATACAAATTGTGAAATTATTTGTTCTAGCTCTGTGAAAAATACCATTGGTAGCTTAATAGGGATTGCATCGAATCTATAGATTGCTTTGGGTAGTATACTCATTTTCACTATATTGATTCTTCCAATCCATGACAATGGTATATTTCTCCATCTATTAGTGTCCTCTTTGATTTATTTCACCAGTGTTTTATAGTATTCTATATATAGGTCTTTAGTTTCTTTAGGTAGATGTATTCCTAAGTATTTTATTTTTTCATTGCAATGGTGAATGGAACTGTTTCCTTAATTTCTCTTTCTAGTTTCTCATTATTAGTGTATAGGAATGCAAGGGATTTCTGTGTGTTGATTTAATATCCTGCAACTTTACTATAATCATTGATTAGTTCTAGTAATTTTCTGGTGGAGTTTAGGGTTTTCTATGTAGAGGATCATGTCATCTGCAAACAGTGAGAATTTTACTTCTTCTTTTCCAATTTGGATTCCTTTTATTTCTTTTTCTGCTCTGATTGCTGTGGCCAGAACCTCCAAAACTATGTTGAATAGTAGTGGTGAGAGTGGGCATCCTTGTCTTATTCCTGACTTTAGGGGAAATGCTTTCAATATTTCACCATTGACGATAATGTTTGCTGTGGGTTTGTCATAATAGCTTTTATTATGTTGCGGAATGTTCCTTCTATTCCTGCTTTCTGGAGGGTTTTTATCATAAATGGATGTTGAATTTTGTCAAAGGCTTTCTTTGCATCTATTGAGATAATCATATGGCTTTTATTTTTCAATTTGTTAATGTGGTGTATTGCATTGATTGATTTGTGGCTATTCAAGAATCCTTGCATCCCTGGGATAAAGCCCACTTGGTCATGCTGTATGATCTTTTTAATGTGTTGTTGGATTCTGATTGCTAGAATTTTGTTAAGGATTTTTGCATCTATGTTCATCAGTGAAATTGGCCTGTAGTTTTCTTTTTTTGTGGCATCTTTGTCAGGTTTTGATATTAGGGTGATGGTGGCCTCATAGAATGAGTTTGGAAGTTTACCTTCCTCTGCAATTTTCTGGAAGAGTTTGAGTAGGATAGGTGTTAGCTCTTCTATATTTACATTTTCTAAGCAAAAATATTTATATATTCATGTAAATAGTATGGTTGATAGATTCTAAATGCTTTTATATCCCAGAAAAGCCAAGATACAGCCTTCATCAGTTCTATGAAGGCACTTCCATTCATTAAAGCTCTCATATTACAGCCTATATTACATATTGTTATTTATATATGGATGAAAAAGCATAAAAATAGACTGAAAGGTGCATAATTCATTATAGTAATTTCTTCCATGGAGTTTTTAGAATTGGGGCATGTGTTAGTAAATGATGATAATCATTTATTGTTTCATTTATCTTATTACAAAATTAGTTTTAAGTATTTATTGCACCAAGTTAACATTTGTTACTTCTGAGGTCTATATTCACAGGTATTTTTATATTATTATCTGTACTATTGTAAATTAAAAATCTCAGTATAAACAATGGTGGTTATTAATGCTTATATGCAAAGAAAGAGTGGCAATCTTTTTTCACTGTTTCAGTCAAGAAGAGGAAAGTTGGAAGTTGGTTTGCCTTAGAAAACAAAGACATTAGAACTGGACATGGAATAATATACTGGCTCCAAATTGGGAAAGAAGTACGTAAAGGCTGTATATTGTCACCCTGCTTATTTAACTTATATGCAGAGTACATCATGCGAAATGCCAGGCTGGATGAAGCACAAATTGGAATCAAGATTGCCAGGAGAAATATCAATAACCTCAGATATGCAAATGATACCACTCTTATGGCAGAAAGCGAAGAGCAACTAAAGAGCCACTTGATGAAAGTGAAAGAGGAGGGTGAAAAAGCTGGCTTAAAAATCAACATTAAAAAAACTAAGGTCATGGCATTCAGTCCCATCACTCCATGGCAAATAGATGGAGAAACAATGGAAACAGTGAGAGACTTTATTTTTCTGGGCTCCAAAAATCACTGAAGATGGTAACTGCAGCCATGAAATTAAAAGACACTTGCTTCTTGGAAAGAAAGGTATGACCAACCTAGACAGCATATTAAAAAGCAGAGAGGCACTACTTTGCTGACAAAGGTCCATCTAGTCAAAGCTACGGTTTTTCCAGTAGTCCTATATAGATGTGAGAGTTGGACCATAAAGAAAGCCGAAGAATTGATGCTTTTGAACTGTGGTGTTGGAGAAGACTCTTGAGAATCACTTGGACTGCACGGAGATCCATCCAATCAATCATAAGGGAAATCAATCCTGAATATTCATTGGAAGAATTGATGCTGAAGCTGAAACTTCAATATTTTGGCCACCTGATGTGAAGAACTGAATCACTGGAAAAGACCCTGATGCTGGGAAATATTGAAGGTGGGAGGAGAAGCGGACGACAGAGGAAGAAATGGTTGGATGGCATCACCATCTTGATGGACATGAGTTTGAGCAAGCTCTGGGAGTTGGCGATGAACAGGAATGCCTGGGGTGCTCCAGTCCATAGGGTCTCAGAGTTGGACACAACTGAGCGATTGAACTGAACAAAGACATTAGGTTGCATGTTTGATTAGTAAACTGGGCAACAGTAGAAATGAACTGCAGGTCAGTAGGATGGTCTTCAGTGTGTAGGGATTAACATTTAGACAGAACTGTGTAGACATACTGAGTTTGCTACTTAATCCCCTCAACATTGAGCATGATGCTTGATCCTTTTATTCTGAAAAGAGTTTCATCTATAAAATGGGAATCATAAAACCTACTACATATGATTAGAGTTAAATGAAATAATGTATATATTGGGTTTAGGAGCACGAATGCAAAGTGTTATTACTTTATTCTTCCATATTATTATCCCATGTTGCCCCTAAGATTCTTGATGGGGTGTCTTTCCTTCTTTGGCTTCTAGTTTTTCTTCTTTTAGTTCACCTATGTAGACATCTGGGCTTCCTTGGTAGCTCAGCTGGTACAGAATCCGCTGCAATGCATGAGATCCCAGTTCAATTCCTGGGTTGTGAAGATTCCCTGGAGAACAGATGGGCTACCCGTTCCAGTATTCGTCAGCTTTCCTGGTTGCTCAGTCATTAAAGGATCCACCTGCAATGAGGGATATCTGGGTTCGATCCCTGGGTTGGGAATATCCCTGGAGGAGGTCATGGCAAACTACTTCAGTATTCTTGCCTGGAGAATCCCCATGGACAGAGGAACCTGGCGGTCTGCAGTCCATGGGGTCACAAATAGTTGGACACGACCAAGCAACTAAGCATAGCACACAGCATGTAGACATATACATTAATAGTTCATTTTGAGAGGGCTGGTTCCTATTCTTTTTAATGGGAATTATTTTATTCCCTTGTATAAATATATTATACTTTGTTTATCCACATGTCTATTAACAGAATTTGGGGATTTATTTTTTTAGCCCTATCCTATTATAAATACAGGGCTTTACTAATGGCTCAGTGGTAAAGAGCCTGACTGCCAAAGCAAGAGGCACAGGTTCAATCCCTGGGTTGGGAAGATCCCCCAGAAAAAAAATGGCAACCCACTCCAGTATTCTTGCTTGAGATATCCCATGGACAGAGGAACATGGTGGGCTAAACTTCATGGGGTTGCAAAAGTGTCAGATACAACTCAGTGACTAAACAACAAAAACAATATTATGATTAAAACTGCTCTGAACATTAGAGATCCAATGAGTACATTCTAAAGGAGATCAGCTCTGGGTGTTCTTTGGAATGAATGATGCTAAAGCTGAAACTCCAGTACTTTGGCCACCTCATTCGAAGAGTTGACTTATTGGAAAAGACTCTGATACTGGGAGGGATTGGGGGCAGGAGGAGAAGGGAACGACAGAGAATGAGATGGCTGGATGGCATCACTGACTCGATGGACATGAGTTTGAGTGAACTCCGGGAGTTGGTGATGGACAGGGAGGCCTGGTGTGCTGCAGTTCATGGGGTTGCAAAAAGTTGGACATGACTGAGCAACTGAACTGAACTGAACATTACATACATGTGTCTATTGATGAGTATTTTTATTCTCTTTGGAAAGTGCATAGGAATGTCATTGTTGGATTGATACTTTGAGAGTATTCCAGGTGAAATCCCAAACAGGCCCTGTACCTAGGGGGAAGGAAGAGACCAAAGAGGCAGAACATTCCAGCTTGATAGGAGGCTAGTTTAACAAGCAAGATAACATACATATGGTGACCCCAAGACAAGTAGACCTCTGCATCTGCCTGCCAGAATTTCAGAAGTTTATACAGGGGCCTTAACTGGGTTCCATTATGTATACCATTCAGATAGTCTCAAGAAAACGTTGCTCTCACAGACTGAGTCCTTGAAAATGGCTCCCACTGGGGAAACAGTAGGCAGAATGTACTTTTTAAGGACAGGGAAGGGGTTGAGCAAGAGTTGCATGGGTCCAGCCCAGGAACCTACTTTAGTCACATCCTCTAGTTGACCTCCTGCTTAGAGTCATAGTAGTTAGTGAATGTTTACTTTTCTAAGAAACGCAGTTTTTCAAATTTGCACATTTTATACTTTCACCAGCAATGTGTGAGAGTTTCCATTTCTCCACATCTGCTCATTTTCTGCTCTCAGTCATTTTAATTTTAGCCATTTCTGTGGATGTGAACTTTATCTCACATTGTGATATTATTTTCCTGTTGATTAATGCTGAGTCTTGACATGTGCATATTTTCCTTTGTAAAGTGTTCAAGTCCTTTGCTATATTTTCCAATTGGGCTGTTTGATTATTATTAATTTTTATCAGATCTTGATACATTCTGAACACAAGTTCTTTGGTATGATTATGAATTGTGAACATTCTATTCTCTGATTTCCTAATCACTTTCTTAATCATGCAGCAGAAGTAAAATATTTTGATTAGTCCAGGTTACTTTTTTTTGTTGTTTTATGGTTAATTTTTTTTATAACCTCTTTCTGTTTAAAAAAAATATTTTTCTATTTAAATTTGTGAGTTCATTCTTCCAAGTTATCTTGTAGGGGCGTTTATATTTCACATGTAGTTATACATCACTACTTGTGTTATTTTTATTTTTTTATTTTGAAACATAGGTATCAAGATTAATTTATTTCCATATATTTATCTAGCAATGCCAGGAAAATTTGTGAAAGACTTCCCTTTCCTTATTGAATTATCTTCAGTTCAGTTCAGTCTCTCAGTCATGTCCGACTCTTTGCGATCCCATGAATTACAGCATGCCAGGCCTCCCTGTCCATCACCAACTCCTGGAGCTTACCCAAACTCACGTCCATCAAGTTGGTGATGCCAACCAGCCATCTCATCCTCTGTTGTCCCCTTCTCCCCCTGCCCCCAGTCCTACCCAGCATCAGGGTCTTTTCCAATGAGTCAACTCTTCGCATGAGGTGGCCAAAGTACTGGAGTTTCAGCCTCAGCATCAGTCCTTCCAATGAACACCCAGGACTGATTTCCTTTAGGATGGACTGGTTGGATCTCCTTGCAGTCCAAGGGGCTCTCAAGAGTCTTCTCCAACATCGCAGTTCAAAAGTATCAATTCTTCGGTGCTCAGCTTTCTTCACAGTTCAACTCTCACATCCATACCTGACCATAGCCTTGATTAGATGGACCTTTGTTGGCAAAGTAATGTTTCTGCTTTTGAATATGCTATCTAGGTTGGTCATAACTTTCCTTCCAAGAAGTAAGTGTTTTTTAATTTCATGGCTGCCATCACCATCTGCAGTGATTTTGGAGCCCCCCCAAATAAAGTCTGACACTATTTCAACTGTTTCCCCATCTATTTCCCATGAAGTGATGGGACCAGATGCCATGATCTTAGTTTTCTGAATGTTGAACTTTAAGCCAACTTTTTCACTCTCCTCTTTCACTTTCATCAAGAGGCTTTTTAGTTCCTCTTCACCCCTTTGTAACAAACTCAGTTGAATGTATTCAGGTAATTGAATGTTTTGAATGCATTCAACTTGCTGTGCTTATTCTCTCATTTGTGTCTATTTGCGATCCCATGGGCTGTAGCACATCAGGCTCCTCTGTCCATGGGAATTCTTCAGGCAAGAATACTGGAGTGGGTTGCCATGCCCTTCCAGGGGATCTTCCCAATGTAGGGATTGAACTCAGGTCTCCTACATTGCAGGCAGATTCTTTATCAGCTGAGCTATCAGGGAAGCCCCATTCAGGTCAACTACTAGGCTTCTATTCTGTTCCCTGGTTACATATATCAATCTACGTAAACAAGCATTTTATGTGTGAGTTAAGACAGTTTTACTTCTCTACCTTCCAAGCTTTAGGCATTTTGTTTTCTTACTTTGTTCAAGACCCTCTAGTAGAACATTGAATAGAATTGCTGAGAACAGACATCCTTGCCTTTCTTGCAATCTTTCTGGGAAGCATTTATTTTTTACCATAAGAAATGAATGATGATAGCTCTATGTTTTCCACAGATGCTCTTTATGAGATGTAATTCCTTCTTAATTGTCTGGGAGTTTCTACCATGAGTGGATGTTTTTTGTATTTTTTTAATATGATTTTTCTCCTTTATTTTAAAATTTGTTAACAGGGTGAATTGCATGGATTTATTTTCAAATGTTAAATTACACTTTTACTCCTGATATAGCTTCACTTTATTATGACACTATTTGCTTTATAAATTGTGAGATTCCATTGCTAACATTTTATTAAGGATATTTTGTTTACAGTCATGAGTGATATCCACTTGTAAATTCATTTTGTGATTTCTTTTGACATTTTGTTTCAGCAGTTTGAGATCTCCTTTTATATTTTCTGAAGAATTTGTATAAAGTTGGGATTATTTTTTCTGTGAAACAATTTTGTACTGGGATTTCCTTTGTGAGAAATTTATTGATTATGGATTTAATTTCTTAAAAAGATTTTGTAGTTCTCCTATATCTACTATGGTAATTATGATTTCTAAGTCATTTGTCCATTTCATTTAATTTTTTGAATTTATTAGACATAAATTGTTTGAATTTACCTCAGTGTACTTTATAATAACATTGTCTCTTTTCTTCCTGACAGTGTTAATTTTGTCTTTCCCAAACATTTTTAGGATTTATCAATTTCTACTCTTTTTAAGGAATCAAGTTTTGTCTGTGTTGATCCTTTCTATGGTTTTCCTATTTGCTACTTAATTTCTTATCTCTTATTATTGTCTTCCTTATAATTACTTTGAGTTTATTTTGCTCTTCTCTCATTATTTTCTTGAGCTATGAATATACATAATTATTATTAACACTTTCATATTGTTTTGTTTAGTTGCTAAGTCATGTCTGACTCTTTGCGACCCCATGGACTGTAGCCCGCTAGGCTTTCCTGTACATAGGATTTCCCAGGCAAGAATGCTGGAGTGTGTTGCCATCATCTTACCTAAGCATTTAATGCCAAAAATTTCCCTCTTGTCAGTGTTTTAAGTTGCACCCCACAAAGTTTGACAATGACCTCCGCAGGTGGTGTCAAGAGAGTCTGCTGCTGGAAAACAAGTCCCTGGATGCAGAGCACATTTAGCAGTTTGCCCTCAGTGAATGGCGAAATAGCAGAGCAAACCAAAGTTACCCGAAGGTGGGAAGCCCGTTAGCAAGCCCAGGTGACTGCTGTTTAGCCTCCCTCATCACTTGTACTGGAAGCAGATTTGTTTACTCTTTAACCCCTGATTAATGAGAGGAAATGTACCATATTTTGCCTAATGATCTGTCATTTTATTAATTTGATTTAGAAGCTTTCTTTACTTCTGTGAATACATACGGGGAGGACAGTTGGGGGTAGAGAAAAGCAGACAAATGTTCAGTCTTCCATTGCAAACCAGCTGCTGCCTGACTGAAAGGGAGAAGTGGATAAATTGTTTGGCTAGTCCCTGCCAACAGCCTAATGTCCACCAGTGGGAAGAAAATTGGTACAGCATGTCAGAACTGATGCTTTTGTTTTGAACCTTAACTTTTGTTTAACCATCTCAGCGATTTTCAGTATGTTTTTCAACGCGAAAACTGTCCCTGGTAAATTTGTGCAGTTTCACAAAATTTCCAATAAGAAATAAATGGTAGCTTATAGTTGGTAAAGCCTCTGTGCTTAAGGGTCTCTAAGAGATTTTTATTAATAGATAGTAGTATATGATAGTGGAATATCATTCTTAACACCCACTTTAAATAGAAATTATTCTGAATATCTGAATATACTCTGCAATTCCTGTGAACTTATTTAAGGTATACTACTCATTAGAAAAGACCCTGATGCTGGGAAAGATTGAAGGCAGGAGGAGAAGGGGATGAGAGAGGATGAGATGGATGGATGGCATCACCATCCTGATGGACATGGGTTTGAACAAACTTCGGGAGTTGGTGATGAACAGGAAAACATGGCGTGCTGCTGTCTATGGGATTGCACAGAGTCAGACATGACTGAGTGATTGAACTGAACTGAATATAATGGAATAAAATAGGAGAAGGAAGGAAGGAATTAATAGTTACAGAGAACTTAGTCAATTTTTAACTTCAAGGCAGAAAGCAGAATTGTGCCAAATACTACGTTCCAAGCTCTTGCTGTATTTCCTTATTTAGTTTTTACCAAAATTTTTTACGATGAGCAGTATTGACCCATTTTAGAAAAAAATGAAACTGAGTTTTCAATAAAGTCAGTACCTGCCATCAACCAATAAATACAAAATCAAAGATGCATATCCAATTCTTTATTGTTTCAGAAATTATGCTACTACAGTACCTCCTTACCTTTTTTCATAAGTTCAGGCACATTTTAATTATATTGATATATTAGACACTGCTGCTGCTGCTGCTGCTAAGTCGCTTCAGTCATGTCCAACTCTGTGAACCCCATAGACGGAAGCCCACCAGGCTCCCCCGTCCCTGAGATTCTCCAGGCAAGAACACTGGAGTGGGTTGCCATTTCCTTCTCCAATGCATGAAAGTGAAAAGTGAAAGTGAAGTCGCTCAGTTGTGTCTGACTCTTAGAGACTCCATGGACTGCAGCCCATCAGGCTCCTCTGTCCATGGGATTTTCCAGGCAAGAGTACTGGAGTTGGGTACCATTGCCTTTTCCATATTAGACACTATATTGATATATTAGATGTATTACATTTGATTTTATTTAAATGTAATGCAACAGAAGTTATCTAAAATAAAACTTATGAAATTAAAATAAATAACTTTTCTCTGGTAGAAATAATTTTTTCTAAAAGATGTCTATAGTGTTAAAGCATAAAACTATTAAAATACTAATGACATTTTTATACTATATGGTTCTATTTTAAACAATGATAATTGATCAATTTTCTCTTTTCTGTAAAAGATGGTGACCTAGACTTTTAAAGTGACTCTCATGGACTTCCTATTGCTTCATAATTCCCACAGTTATTTAGTAATACATTAGTTCTACTTTTAATGAATTCGTTATCCATACATGGTTATGTATATAATTCCTAAACATTTCATTTAATTAACTGAATTCTATTTTTAAATAAAATCTTATAAATTGTAGTGTAATATCACCACTGGGGCAACACTGATACAGTCAAGATAAATCTTGAATTTCCATCATCACAAATGTGCCTCTTGGGGCCCTTTTATCTCTTGTGTACTTTGCCCGGTTTCTCCCAGTGGCAACACTTTATAGAACTATAGTCTAACATTCCAACTAGGATATAGACATTGGTACAAACCATCAGTATTATTGAGCTTTTCCCCAATTTTACTTGTAGTCACATATGTGTTTCTGCTTCTCTGTATTAAGTTCTATAAAATTTTACCTCAGTGCTTGGGGGTTGTTTAGCTTTTTAATAAGTTGGTGTATGTCTTTTGCAAATCTTGGCAGTTTTCAGCAATTATTTCTTTGAACACTTTTAAAGCCCCATTTCCTTTGAGAAATTCATTAAATTGGTCTCCTCCCTTTGAGACCAGTTTAGTGAATTTTAAATATTCTGTTACTGTTTCCTTGGTCCCTGAGGCTCTGTTGCTGCTAAATCGCTTCCGTCGTGTCCAATTCTGTGCAATCCCATAGACGGCAGCCCACCAGGCTCCCCTGTCCCTGGGATTCTCCAGGCAAGAACACTGGAGTGGGTTGCCATTTCCTTCTCCAGTGCATGAAAGTGAAAAGTAAAAGGGAAGTTGCTCAGTCATGTCTGACTCTGAGCGGCCCCATGGACTAGAGCCTACTAGGCTCCTTTGTCCATGGGATTTTCCAGGCAAGAGTACTGGAGCGGGGTGCCATTGCCTTCTCACTCCTTGTTAATCCATCTATCTTCTGTCAGTCAAATTGGGTAATTTTTATGGTCTTCTGGTTAGTTGGTTTTTTTCTATGTTCCCTCCATTATGGTGTTTCATTTCAGTCATTCAGTCATGTCTGAGTCTTTGTAACCCTGTGGACTGCAGGATGCCAGACTTCCCTGTCCATCACCAATTCCTGGAGCTTGCTCAAACCCATGTCCATTGAGTTGGTGATACCATCCAATTATCTCATTCTCTGTTGTCGCCTTCTCCTCCTGCCTTCAGTCTTTCGCAGCATCAGGATCTTTTCCAATGAGTCAGTTTTTGCCTCAGGTGGCCAAAGTTTCAGCTTCAGCATCAGTCCTTCCAATGAATATTCAGGACTGTTTTCCTTTAGGATTAACTGGTTTGATCTCCTTGCAGTCTGAGGGACTCTCAAGATCCTTCTCCAACACCACAGTTCAAAAGCATCAATTCTTGTGTTTACCCCATCTATTGAGTTTTTATTTCAGTTATTGTATTTTAAGGTCTAAAATTTTCATTTGATTCTTCTTCATGCTTTGTGTTTCCTTTCTGAGACTTTCTAGTTTTTTTCATTTGCTTTAAGAATGTTTCTAACTATTTTTTGGAGCATTTTATGATGGTAGCTGGAAAACATTTGTCAGGTAATTTTAACCTCTCTGCATCTTACTGATCCTCTTTTCATCCTGTTTGAAATTTGTCTGGCTCTTGGTATTGTAACTTTTTAAAAAATAAAAAACATGGGCATTCAGGGTATTATGTTATAAAACTCTGGGTCTTATTTCAACCTGATATTGTAGCTGACTTCCTCTGAAATTGCTTTTGCAGGGGAAGAGTGATCTCCTATTGCCAGAAGTGGGTATAAATTCAGATTTCCTTCTTGGCCTTCACTGATAACCTAGGAGGGTGTTGCTTGTTGCTGTTCATGTGGGTAGGAATTCTGGCTTCCTAGAAGGCTCCCATAATACCTGTATGGCTGGGAGGGATACGAGTGCCTGGAGACCTCTCCCCACAGGGTTTCCAATGACACAGTGGGGCCGGGGTAGCTACTTTACTGCTGAGTGATGGCTATTATTATTTATTAAATAATTTACTTATCAGTATGGACACATGGATGTTTCGTTTATGCTTTGGTTTATATAGTTATTTATTATACCTTCCAATATTATTTTTCACCAATTACTTCATTTGTTAACTTCTTTTTCTGTTTCTGATTTGTTATTATTTTCAATTTCTATTTAACATTGGAATTACAGTTTGATGATTTATTCGTTGCAAATTTTATAATTTTTCTTAGCTCATTTTGAAATATTAAGTTAGCAGTTTTTGCCTGCTATGTGTTTGGTATTAATGGTGTGCTTTCATTATAATATAGAGATGATGTCCTGCTCCCCATTTTTTTAATTTTATATTGTAACATCTTGGTATGAGATTCTGCCGCAGTCCTTTTGTGTTACACCTTTTCTGTTATACATTCTGTTACACATTTCTGTTACACACTTACACACCTGATGATTTGTAGGTAAAATCATCATTATGGCACATTCAGGAAGGAGAGATGCGCACGGATATTTGCTGTAGTTTTACTACCCTCTAGTGCCCCCTCTTGTTTTTCACCACCTAATCAAAACCATGGTCTCAACTTTCTGAGAACTTTCTCCACAATTCCTCATCCTTTTCTCAATCTTCTCTTTCCTTCCCTCCTGTTTCATCCCTGATGTGATCAATTTGGATTCTACAGTGGCAATTCCTCCTCATCATAGAAAAGGTGCTTTAGTTTGTGGGTTTCTAGATTTAACAGGGCACCGACCCCCAGATAACTTTACTGTTTTCAGCCATTCACAAGGTTACTTGAACTCTCATCCAAACTGGTGTTTCCCATGTGACCTTTCTGCTTTTGTTACTTTTTTTTTTTTTTTTTGAATGGAATGAGTAACTTTGCAGGGAATCCATGATAATGATTTGGAGTTCTCTGGATTTAAGGTTTGTCACAAGGCCCTTTGTTCTCCCCCTCCTCTCTTTAATACAGTTTCTGATATTGAACAGATTGTTTAGCTATTGTTACTTTATCTTCACTCAATTTATTTGGAGTTCTTTTTTATTGAAATATATAACTGTGTATATTTAAGTTGCACAACTTGCTGATTTGATTCTTATTTATATTGCAATATAGTTAGCATCATAGCATGAGCTAACAGCTCCAACACATTTTGTAAGTATTGTGGTTTTTTGTGTGTTGGGTATAATTAAGATCTAGTCTCCTAGCAACTTTGCAGTTTCTAATACAGTATTATTGACCATAATCATTGTGTTGTGCACCAGCTCTCCAGAACTTATTTTTCTACTACTTCCCAGTTTGTATCCTTAAACAAGATATTCTGAATTTCTTGAAGTAACCTTTTCACCCTTGTTACATTTCTGAAAGAATTTCAAAAGATTAAATAGCACGTTTATATTATAGCTATCTTCCTACTATCTTGGCTTGTTTATATTTAACTTAAATTTTTCACACTGCCTCTTCAGCTCACCTCTGCCCTACCACCCATAAAGTTTCACATAGAATTTTAGTTACTTTTAATCATCGCATCCATCATCTTTCTATTAAGTTATTATCATATTTAAAAAAAAAAAACAGATTTCTAGGATCAAGCCTTCTATGATTAAGGAAAAATAACCTACATAGAAACTTTTTTCTCCTTCAAATGTATCTATGAGGATAATGATAAGCACCTTGAACAATTTGAGGAAATATGCTAAGAATACATAGAAGCAACAACATGTTTATTTCTTTGCACTTCATAGCTTCCTCAAAAATGAATGTGAGAAGGTGGAATTATAATAATTTTAATTAGGTTTCACCTTTCACTGTTTTCAAATTTGCTAAATCCTTGTGAATTTGGGTTTTGTAAAAGGAGAATGAGGTATAAAACCTCTTTACATTTGATGACCTAGCTTCTTCCCTTTTTCCTTTTTCTTTTTACTTTCCTCTTCCTTCCCTTTGCTCTTTCCTACTGTTTCTTTCTTTCTTCTCCTTCTTTGTTTCTCATCTTGTATCTTGACTGATACTTGATTTCAGATGCTTCAAATCTAGCAGAATATGACACTTTGGGGAAATAACAAATGTGACAAAAATAGGGATCCGAACATATTCTGGTGGACCAAGCCTTTTAAAAATAAAATTCAACAGCACTGGATGTGAGAAAGCAAACTCGAGCATGAAGTCAATGGCACAACATTTAAGAAAAGAGTAAAAGACCCTCAGCAGAATTGTATTAATCAGTAGTGACTAAAATTTCAGTCAACAATAGGAAATGATCACTTAAGTGCTAAACACCCGAGCCTGCAATTATTACAGGGAAAATGAAGTGGAAAAAACCCAGCTCTCTTTTGTCTAGATTGAGACTGTAATATGCTTTTTTATGAAAGGCTCAGTCTAAGTATTATGTTTATATTTAGTGCTTCACGTTAACAGGGTTTTATTCCTGCTGGATGCGTGTCTATCAGAGACACAAGATTGGTGAAGATGCTCAAAACCTTTCAGTGTAAACTAATAGCCACTCCAGGGTGGGGAAGATCCCCTAGAAAAGGAAATGGCAACCAATTCCATATTCTTGACTGAAAAATCCCATAGACAGAGGAGCCTGGTGGGCTACAGTTCATCAGGTTGCAAAGAGTCAGACACAACTTAGCAACTGAGCACAGTAGTTTGAGGAAGAAATGGTACGAGTGTTTCCCTCATCTTGATAGTGTTATGCGGAAAAATTATATGAGGTCCCCAGTGGAGGAAGTGCAGAGTACTGATTAATAAGAGAGAGAGTTCACATAAATATATGAGATTTTGTAAAAACCAGACAAAAGACAGTAAGGGTTGCCTCAGCTCTTACTAAGATATCTAAACCACTCAGTGATTACCGCTTGGCAAAAATTTTTATAGAGTATTCACAGTTTCAAAGATGATTGGATCATGTCTTTTAGAATCTCTTGTTAGAATGTTTGTAACTTTATGAATGATCCATCTCATTCTCAAAAAAGTAACAGGTGTTATTCCCAATTTAAATTCAGATAACATTTTTTATTTATATTAAATTGTAATTTAAATCCAGTTGTGAGAACTATTGAAAATATGGCATTCCCTGGTAGCTCAGCTGGTAAAGAATTCATCTGCAATGCAGGAGACGCAAGTTCAATAAAATATATTTCAACCCCTATTTGCATTCTGCTCTAATGAGATAATTAAGATTAAAATATAATTTTTGCTGCTGCTGCTGGTAGGCTTCTTCAGCCATGTCTGACTCTTTGCGATACTATAGACTATAGCCTGCAAGGCTCCTCTGTCTATGGGATTCTCCAGGCAAGAATACTGGAGTGGATTATCATGCCCTCTTCCAGGGGATCTTCTCATCCCACAGAATGAACCAGTGTCTCTTATGTCTCCTGCATTGGCAGGCAGGTTCTTTACCACTGGTGCCACCTGAGAAGCCCATAATTCCTGGTAATGGGAGGCGGGGGAAGCTATAGGGAAGTTTCATTATAGGACTGGAATGCAAAAGTAGGACGTCAAGAGATACCTGGAGTAACAGGCAAATCTGGCCTTGGAGTACAAAACGAAGCAGATCAAGGGCTAACAGAGCTCAGCCAAGAGAATGCACTGGTCATAGCAAAGATCGTCTTCCGACAATGCAAGAGAAGACTCCACACATGGACATCACCAGATGGTCAATACTGAAATCAGATTGATTATATTCTTTGCATCCAAAGATGGAGAAGCTCTATACAGTCAGCAGAAACCAGACCAGCTGGTTTTGAGCTGACTGTGGCTCAGATCATGAACTCCTTATTGCCAAATTCAGACTGAAATTGAAGAAAGTAGGCAAAACCACTAGACCATTCAGGTATGACCTAAATCAAATCCCTTACGACTATAGCGTTGAAGTGAGACATAGATTGAAGGGATTAGATCTGATAGAGTGCCTGAAGAACTATGGACAGAGAGGTTTGTAACATTGTACAGGAGGAAGTGATCAAGACCTTCCCCAAGAAAAAGAAATTCAAAAAGGCAAAATAGTTGTTTGAGGAGGCCTCACAAATAGCTGTGAAAAGAAGAGAAGCTACAGGCAAAGGAAAAAAGGAAAGATATCCCCATTTGAATGTAGAGTTCCAAGAAAAGCAAGCAGAAATAAGAAAGCCTTCCTCAGTCATCAATGCAAAGAAATAGAGGAAAACAGTAGATTGGGAAAGAGTAGAGATCTCTTCAAGAAAATTAGAGATACCAAGGGAACATTTCATGCAAAGATGGGCACAATAAAAGACAAACTTGGTATGGACCTAATAGGAGCATAAGATAATAAGAAGAGGTGGCAAGAATATACAGAAGAACTATACAAAAAAGATTTTCATGTCCCAGATAATCACAATGGTGTGATCACTCACCTAGAGCCAGACATTCTGGAATGTGAAGTCAAGTGGACCCTAGAAAGCATCACTATGAACAAAGCTACTGGATGTGATGGAATTCCAGTTGAGGTATTTCAAATCCTAAACAATGATGTTGTGAAAGTGCTGCACTAAATATGCCAGCAAATTTGGAAAACTCAGCAGTGGCCACAGGACTGGAAAAGGTCAGTTTTCATTCCAATCCCAAAGAAAAGCAATGCCAAAGAATGCTCAAACTACCACACAACTGCACTCATCTCACACTCTAGCAAAGTGATGCTCAAAATTCTCCAAGCCAGGCTTGAACAGTATGTGAACTGTGAACTTCCAGATGTTCAAGCTGGATTTAGAAAAGTCAGAGGAACCAGAGGTCAAATTGCCAACATTTATTGGATCATTGAAAAAGCAAGAGAGTTCCAGAAAAAAACATCTACTTCTGCATTATTGACTATGCCAAAGCCTTTGACTGTGTGGATCACAACAGACTGTGGAAAATTCTTCAAGAGTTGTGAGTACCAAGCCACGTGACCTGCCTCCTGAAAAATCTGTATGCAGGTCAAGAAGCAACAGTTAGAACTGGACATGGAATAACAGACTGGTTTCAAATCGGGAAAGGAGTAAGTCAAGGCTGTATATTGTCACCCTGCTTACTTAACTTATATGCGGAGTACATCATGGGAAATGCTGGACTGGATGAAGCACAAGCTGGAATCAATATTGCCGGGAGAAATATCAATAACCTCAGATATGCAGATGACACCACATTTATGGCAGAAAGCAAAAAGAACTAAAGAGGAGAGTGAAAGAGTTGGCTTAAAACTCAACATTCAGAAAACTAAGATCATGGCATCTGGACCCATCACTTCATGGCAAATAGATGGGGGAATGGTGAAAACAGTGACAAACTATTTTTTGGGGCACCAAAATCACTGCAGATGGTGACTGCAGCCATGAAATTAAAAGATGCTTGCTCTTTGGAAGAAAAGTTATGACAAACCTAGACAGTATATTAAAAAACAGAGACATTACTTTGCCAAAGAAATTCCATCTAGTGAAAGCTGTGGTTTTTCCAGTAGTCGTATATGGATGTGAGGGTTGGACTGTGAAGAAAGCTGAGTGCCGAAAAATTGATGCTTTTGAACTGTGGTATTGGAGAAGACTCTTGAGAGTCCCTTGGACTGCAAGGAGATCAAACCAGTCCATTCTAAAGGAGATCAATGAATGAAATGAATATTCATCCTAAAGGAGATCAATGAAGGAAATGAATATTCATTGGAAGGACTGATGCTCAGGCTGAAACTCCAATCCCTGGGCCACATGATGCAAAGAACTGAGTCATTGGAAAAGACCCTGATTCTGGGAACAGATTGAAGGATGGAGGAGAAGGGGATGACAGATGGTTGATGCCATCACTGACTCAATGGACACGAGTTTGAGTAAACTCTGGGAGTTGTTGATGGACAGGGAGGCCATTGTGCTCCAATCCATGGAGTTGCAGAGCCGGACACCACTGGGTGACTGAACTGAACTGAACTCAACATGGAAGTTGAAGCACATGTTACTGATCTTTCATTATTTCATGCCTTTTACTTATCAGTAAATAAGTAAATTCAGTTCAGAGAATGCCAACTAGAGGCAATGCCAAAGAATGCTCAAACTACTGCTACAATTGCATTCATCTCACACACTAGCAAAGTAATGCTCAAAATTCTCCAAGCCAGGCTTCTGCAGTTCATGAACCGTGAACTTCCAGATGTTCAAGCTGGATTTAACAAAGGCAGAGGAACCACAGATCAAATTGCTAACTTCCGCTGGATCGATAGACTGGTTCCAATTTGGGAAAGGAGTACAGCAAGGCTGTATATTATCACCCTGCTTAATTAACTTATATGCCCTCACATCTATTAGTATCAGTCAGTTTAGTTGATCAGTCTTCTCTGACTCTGTGAGCCCACGGACTGCAGCATGCAGACAGGGTTCCCTGTCCCTTCTTATATCTTCTGCTTCTGTTAGGTCCATACATTTCTGTCCTTTGTTGTGCTCATCTTTGCATGAAGTATTCCCTTGGTATCTCTAATTTTCTTGAAGAGATCTCTAGTATTTCCCATTCTATTATTTTCCTCAATTTCTTTGCACTGATTGCTGAGGAAGGCTTTCTTATCTCTCCTTGCTATTCTTTGGAACTCTGCATTCAAATGGGTATATCTTTCCTTTTTTCCTTTGCTTTTGCGTCTTTTCTCAGCTATTTTTAAGGCCATTTCAGACAACCATTTTACCTTTTTGCATTTTTTTTTTCTTGGGGATGGTCTTGATCACTGCCTCCTGTACCGTGTCTTGAACCTGCATCCATAGTTCTTCAGGCACTCTGTCTGTCAGATCTAATCCCTTGAATCTATTCATTACTTCCACTGTATAATTGTAAGAGATTTGATTTAGGTCATACCTGAATGGTCTAGTGGTTTTCCCTACTTTCTTCAATCTCAGTCTGAATTTGCCATAAGGAGTTCATGATCTGAGCCACAGTCAGCTCCCAGTCTTGTTTTTGCTGACTTGTATAGAGCTTCTCCATCTTTGGATGCAAAGAATATAATCAATCTGTTTTCGGTATTGACCATCTGATGATGTCCATGTGTAGAGTCTTCTCTTGCATTGTTGAAAGAGGGTGTTTGTTATGAACAGTGCGTTCTGAAAAACTCTGTTAGCCTTTGATCTGCTTCGTTTTGTACTCCAAGACCAAATTTGCCTGTTAGCTCTTGACTTCCTACTTTTGCATTCTGGTCCCCTGTAATGAACATGACACCTTTTTTGAGTGTTAGCTCTAGAAAGTCTTGTAGGTCTTCACAAAACCATACAACATCAGCTTCTTCAGCATTACTGGTTGGGGCATAGACTTGGATTACTATACTATTGAATGGTTTGCCTTGGAAATGAACAGAGATCATTCTGTCATTTTTGCGATTGCATCCAAGTACAACATTTTGAACTCTTTTGTTGACTATGATGGCTACTCCATTTCTTCTAAGGGATTCTTGCCCACAGTAGTAGTTACAATGGTCATCTGAGTTAAATTCACCCATTCCAGCATAGTAGCTATAATAAAACACTGATGAAACTCTGCAGGTTGTCAACTGAGAGAAAAACTGAGCAGATCTTATTCATTATTGCCTTTCCTGAAGGAGGTGTAAAGAAAATGGGTGCTGGGGATGAAAGAGTGAAAGGACAAAATGCACAAAGTAGCTGAGCTGTTTTGATGGAAATAAAGTTTCCAAAAGCAGAGTCTAATTAGGGACCAGTAGTGTGTCTCTCAGGAAATGGGCTTCCTCCTGCTAATGTAATGCATTATGGTCAGGACATCTAGTGGAATGGTAGAAACTCCAAGGAAAACTAAAGGATAAAACTATGCAATGACCAATGTTTCTATAAAGAACTACTTTAATCCCGAGGAGTAAATTTACCCAATCACTTCATGATAAAATGCAAATAAGAGTTCAAAAATAAGGAGATAAAACAGTTCTATTATGTGTGAGACAGAATAATGGCCCCTGAATGATGTCCATGTCCTAATCTCTAGCATTTATAATGTGTTAGCTACATGCCAAAATAACTTTTGTAGATAGGGTTAAAGTTAAGTTTCAGAAAGGAGAACTAGCCTGGATTTATTGGATGGGTCCATATAATCACAAAGTTGTTCATAAGGAAAAGAGAATGGCAGGACAATCATAGTCAGAGACAGGGATTGGAAGATGCTATGCACCTATCTTTGGAGATGGAGAAAGAGATCACAAGCTTAGGAATGCAGGTGGCCTCTAAAAGTTGGAAAATGCAAGGAGACATCCTTCTCTATTGTTTCCAGAAGAAATCCAGTCTGCCAACCCACCTAAACTTCTGCAGAAGTATAAAGTAATATATTTGTGTTTTTTAAAAACCATTAAATTTGTGGTAATTTGTTGCAGCAGAAATAGAAAAGTCATGCAAATTGCATGCGCAAAAACTGTCCACCTTTCAAAACAAGCTGAGGCCATGTAAAAATAGTCCAATTATTTTTAAAAATTCAAGAAAATGCATAAACACTGATAAACATTGATTTGCTAAAAGAAGGAAAGTTGAGAGATTTGTTGTTGTTTTATTCACTAAGTTGTATTCTACTCTTCTGGGACCCCATGGGACTGTAGACTGCTAGGCTCCTCTGTCCATGGGATTTTCCAGGCAAGAATGGTGGAGTGGGTGGTCATTTCCTTCTCCAGGGGATCTTCCTGACCCAGGGATTGAACCCATGTCTCCTTCATTGGCTGGTGGATTCTTTATCACTGAGTCACATGGGAAGCCCAAAGTAAGAGATAATCTTACTCAACTAATAAGATCAAAGACCAAATGATTAAACAGCTTAAGAGATAAACAAGGCAAGAAGAAGCCAACGTAGGGAAGATGTTTTACCTGAAGAAAACACCCCCTAAAATTCTGAAAGTTTTACTCAATATTCATTCAGTGGTGAAGAGCATAGATAAACTTTCTCAAACATGGACCATGAACTCTTTTGAAAAGTAGTTGTTAAAATTAAATTTATCATTTCACTTTTAGGAAAATAGAGACATACTCCATATTCCTTTTGTTAACTACAACTAAAACCACTGATTATCATATAAAATAAACATAAGAAAACATTGAAAGGTGGAGAGAAGAAGGCAGAATGGGTGGGACTTTTGTTATTCAGTCAGTAAGTCATGTCTGACTTTTTGGGACCCCAAGGACTGCAGCATGCCAGGCTTTGCTGTCCTTCACTATCCCCTGGAGTTTGCTCAAACTCATGCCCATTGAGTCGGTGATGCTATCCAACCATCTCATCCTCTACCACCCCCTTCTCTTCTTACCCTCAATCTTTCTCAGCATCAGGGTCTTTGCCAATGAGTCAGCTCTTCACATCAGGTGGCCAAAGTATTGGGGCTTCAGCCTCAGCATCAGTCCTTCCAGTGAATATTCAGAGTTGACTGACTGACTGGTTTGATCTCCTTGCTGTCCAAGGGACTCTCAAGAGTCTTCTCCAACCCCATAATTCAAAAGAATCAATTCTTCAGCACTTAAATCTTCTTAATGGTTCAACTCTCACATCCGTACATGACTACTGGCCCTTAGGATACAAATAATGCCATGGTGGTAAGTTCTCCAGGTTTTCTTTTTTCCCCAAATATCCCAGATATGGAGCTGAAGGAGCCAGCAACTTAGAAATGCCAACAGATGTGTATAAGCAAAAGTCCCAATAAATGCCTGCTCTCCCTATCAAATGGATTAGGAAAGGGTCCCCCTAGCAAGATACGAAACTTTTAAACAACAACTATTCAACTTCAGCCAAACACCACAGAAAAAACTATGACCTCTACCCACACAGCACCCTACTAGCCAAGATCAAATGTGAAGCCCAGACTTTCACCATTGTTATACTGGAACTAGGCACTCCAAGCTTCCAAACCTATCAGAGAGAACCAAGCAAGAGCCAAGACTTCATCCCTTTCAGCAACAAGTAGCACCCTGTCTACTTTCAGTAACTGTGGAAATCTCTTTGAAAGCCTGGAATTCAAGAAAAATAAAAAGAGTTTGTTAAAGATGTTCAAAGAAATTAAGTTTCATCCAAGGATGTTATATTCAGCAAATATAATTTTTGCATAAAAGGGCCACAGACTATCAGGGACACAAAAGAACTAAAGAGGAAGAGACCACAAGTCAAGGAATGCAGATGGCCTCTGCTGCTACTGCTGCTAGGTCGCTTCAGTCATGTCCAGCTCTGTGTGACCCCATAGATGGCAGCCCACCAGGCTCCCCCATCCCTGGGATTCTCCAGGCAAGAACGCTGGAGTGGGTTGCCATTTCCTTCTCCAATGCATGAAAGTGAAAAGTCAAAGTGAAGTTGCTCAGTCGTGTCCGACTCTTAGCAACTCCATGGACTGCAGCCTACCAGGCTCCTCCGCCCATGGGATTTTCCAGGCAAGAGTACTGGAGTGGGGTGCCATTGCCTTCTCCAGCGGATGGCCTCTAGATGTTGGAAAATACAAGGAGCTATCCTTCACTATTGCTCTAGAAGGAATCCAGCCTGCTGGCCCACTTAACCTTCTCTCCTAAGAAATGTCAGGAAATAAATTTATGTCTTTTAAAGTCATTAAGTTTGTGGTGATTTTTTTTTTTTTTTTGGTAGCAGAAATAGAAAACGAATGCAAATTACATGAAACAAAAATTGCCCACCTTATATATTTTCCATTAGCACTTCCTGATTGCATTTAATGGAGAATGCCCTTAAGACAATCAAAATCAGTTTTTAAAGTCATTGGCATTAGGACAGAAATGACCATTAAATATATATTTACCAACAGAACCAAAATTTAATGATGACAATGAAAGTGACAGAATAGGATGTGATGCCACTAGTAAAGTGGCAAATGTTGATATCTGGGTTTCTGGGATAAAAAAGCCTGGATTTGTGTTTGCTGATTTCTGTGGTGTGTAAGTACTCTCATACCCAATTTTAAGCTGCTAACTTAGAGACTCCTACTGGTAAAAGATGGGGACAGTTGAGCATTTGTGGAAAAAATAACTGTAGTAAACCAAAACATATCAAATGTGTTTTGATTCATTATGGTACTTAAAAAATACCCCTGCCCCTACTTAATTGAGAGGAGGGCATGGCAACCCACTCCAGTATTCTTGCCAAATCCCCATGGACAGAGGAGCCTAGCAGGCTATGGTCCATGGGGTCTCAAAAATCAGACACAACTGATCGACTAAGTACACACAGCACTACTTAATTGATCACTATCAATGAATAGCTTGCTTCCCAGATGGCATTAGTGATAAAGAACCCACCTGCCAATGCAGGAGATGCTGGTTCAATCCCTTCATCTGGAAGATCCCCTATAGGAGGACACGGTAACCCACTCCAGTATTCTTGCCTAGAGAATCTCATGGACAGAGGAATTTGGCAGGCTATAGTCCATGGGGTCACAAGGAGTCGGACATGACTGAATCGACTTAACACAGAGAATAATGTAAGGAATGAATTCACTTTGAAAATTTGTCAAAAAAACAAACAAACAAAAACCACACACACTTGAGCATGAATTTTGCATTTCTTATAAAATGAGGACTTTAGGGAAACAAAATTATAGATAAGGATGTTACCAAAAATGGGGGTCCAGTCACTCACTGGGCTTCCCATGTGGCTCAGCTGGTAAAGAATCCACCTGCAAATGCGGGAGACCTGAGTTTGATCCCTGGGTTGGGAACATCCCCTGGAAAGGGAAAGGTTACCCACTCAAGGATTCTGGCCTGGAGAATTCCATGGACTGTATATCCATGCGGTTGCAGACAGTCGGACACAACTGAGCCACTTTCATTTTCATTTTCAGCTGCTCACTGCCCAAAAGAAAATAAAATGTCCAGATTGGTGGAAAGGAAAAGCTTCTTTATTTTGGATGCCAGCAGCCCAGGGCAGGGGAGCCCACTCCCTCCCCATCCCACTGACAGTGAGCAAGAGTTTTATAGGTTGAGGGAGAGGGCTACAGGCAAACAGCACAGCCAGGTCTGACATTCATCTTGAAATTGGTCATTAGTGGTCGGATCAACATCATCTTGGTTGTTTTAAGTACAATTGCTCTTTAGTTCTAGCGCTGGTTTGTTTCCATTTCTTGAAGCCAATTCTCAGAATTATGGGAGCTACGTCATGGCTACAGTCTGGTCATCATGTAAGCCTTTGCTTGGTAGGGCTTTCAGTATCTATAAGACAGCTCATAGGATATGGCTCGGGATATTATCTATAGCCTTTGAGAAGGAACTAAATATCCTTGACTGCTTAATGACTATATTATTATTACTTGATCTCCTTTGACTGTTTTCCTTTGCTTCTGCATTTTCTCACTTCTCTGGTTAAATTTATTCTTTGGTGAAAGTATTTCGACAGACGAAAGGCAGGCAGGGGACATGGGGGGTAAGGATCATAGGGTCCTGTTCTGTTTCAGAAAGCATTGATCTTTGTAAGAATATCCAGCTTTTATATGAAAAAGAAATAATTTAAATTAAAACATAAACATTTGCAATACCAAATTAAACAAGGATCTGAACACCAATCACTGCTGATGGCACAAAAAGGAGGCAGCATTGATATCAGTTACCTTCCTAAAGGAAGCACAGGGTGCGGCCTGAAATAGCCCTCAAACGTGAGATCTAACTGTGAATTTATAGTAAATACAGGAGAGAGATGAACGTGTTAAATGATGCGAATGAAAAGCAAGCAGCCCATCTAGACTATAGGACATCCATAGGACTAAATAAGTAAACAAAATCTTGATTTCTTAAAAATGAATTATAAGTAGATACGACAGAGTGATACCTAAATTATAAAAAGACTTTGACAAATTAGCTAATCAAAGTATAAGACTCTTGTTTGAATCTCTATATGATCAAATATACTGTAAAAATAAGAAGACCAACTCTAGGATCATCTAGAACATGTGTAGAACATGTGTATTGTAATCTAGAACGATAGTAGAACATGTGTGTTGCATACATATTTGGTGATATTAGAAATTTTTGTGAAGGGTGGGTGTGATGAAGATAGTTCTTCATGAAACATTGTCATATTTTAAAAAGTAGCTGTTGTGTTTTATGCTTTGTATGGTCTGGATTGACGACCAGGATTGATGGTCAGGATTTCAGGATTGATGTTCTCTTGCTCTCTGTCCATCCCCTGCTCAACCAGTCCCTGCTTCACACACATAATTATCCAAATCTCATAATTATAGGGCTTAATCAGATATATGAAATGTGGGTTCAATCCCTGGCTTGAGAAAATCCCCTGGAGGAGAGCATAGCAATCCACTCCAATATTCTTGCCTGAGGAAACCCATGGACAGAGGAGCCCGCCAGGCTACAGTCCACAGGGTTGCAAAGAGACACGACTGAAGTGATTTAGCACACATGCCATCAGTCATTGGCTATGTATATGCCCCCCTACTCCAACCACTGGTTTCCCTCGTAACTGATGATCTTTCTTTTCCCCCAGAGTAGCAAAGATTGCCACCACGTCCTGTCTACTGTTGGCCATGCAGGGTGGGATGTCGCTCCAGGACATTATGCTTCAGGCTGGTAAGATTCCCTATCCAGTAAATTGTTATATGAATCTGTTGCTGTTTCTAAGAACTTTATTTGGTCTGGAATCAGGACAATTGCAGGGCTTGCATGCCTGCAGGGTATACAAACACACATATATACTAAAATGTTTATAGATGAAATAATATATGGCATTTGTTTCAAATTAATTGTATGGTGGGTGAACTTGTGAAGTTATGAAGAAAATTAGATTGGTCATGCTTTGATAATTGTTGAAACTGGACAAGGGGTACATAGAGATTCAAAATACTATTTTCTTTACTATTGTGTCAGTTGAAATATTCTATAATAAAATGACCATCTGGCTAAAAAGTATAAACTTCTAGAACATAAAGTTAGATAAATTATTTCTTACAACAAATAATTCTTAAGAAAATTGTAGCTAGGTATTTCAGTGGGATAAGACTGTATGCTTTTATAACCTCTCAAGGTTCTTTCTATTCTCGGCTGTACTTCATTTTTTTTAGAAAGTACATTATATTTGTCTAAAGTTCTACAATGCTTTTAAAAAGATTTTATTAGCAAATAACATTATACTATGGTAACTTTGTTTTAAGTGCATCTTTGCTTTAAATATTTCACTGCAGTAGAGATAACTACCCATTTAGGTCACTGAACATAGTACCTTTTTTCATCTCATGGGTGAAGATCAAGGTTATTTCAGTAGGAAAGAAATCATAGATAATTTTAACTTTTAATAAGGAAAGTTTGAACTTCTATATGTTCAAGCTGGTTTTAGAAAAGGCAGAGGAACCAGAGACCAAATTGCCAACATCCGCTGGAACATCGAAAAAGCAAGTGAGTTCCAGAAAAACATCTACATCTATTTCTGCTTTATTGATTACGCCAAAGCCTTTGACTGTGTGGACCACAATAAACTGTGGAAAATCCTAAAAGAGATTGGAATACCAGACCACCTGACCTGTCTCTTGAGAAATTTGTACGCAGGTCAGGAAGCATCAATTAGAACTGGACATGGAACATTAGACTGGTTTCAAATAGGAAAAGGAGTACGTCAAGGCTGTATATTGTCATCCTGCTTATTTAACTTATATGCAGAGTACATGATGAGAAATGCTGGGCTGGAAGAAGCACGAGCTGCAATCAAGATTGCGAGGAGAAATATCAATGCAGATGATACCACCCTTATGGCAGAAAGTGAAGAGGAACTAAAAAGCCTCTTGATGAAGGTGAAAGAGGAGAGTGAAAACGTTGGCTTAAAACTCAACATTCAGAAAATGAAGGTTATGGCATCTGGTCCCATCACTTCATGGGAAATAGGTGGGGAAACAGTGGAAACTAAAGTCAGACTTTATTTTTTGGGCTCCAAAATCACTGCAGATGGTGACTGCAGCCGTGAAATTAAAAGATGCTTACTCCTTGGAAGGAAAGTTATGACCAACCTAGATACCATATTGAAAAGCAGATACATTACTTTGCCAACAAAGGTCCATCTAGTCAAGGCTATGGTTTTCCCAGTGGTCATGTATGGATGTGAGAGTTGGACTGTGAAGAAGGCTGAGTGCCGAAGAATTGATGCTTTTGAACTGTGGTGTTGGAGAAGACTCTTGAGAGCCCCTTGGGCTGCAAGGAGATCCAACCAGTCCATTCTGAAGGAGATCAGCCCTGGGATTTCTTTGGAAGGAATGATGCTAAAGCTGAAACTCCAGTACTTAGGCTACCTCATGCGAAGAGTTGACTCATTGGAAAAGACTCTGATGGTGGGAGGGATTGGGGGCAGGAGGAGAAGGGGATGACAGAGGATGAGATGGCTGGATGGCATCACTGACTCTATGGATGTTGGTCTGAGTGAACTGAGTTTCCACAGTTTATTGTGATCCACACAGTCAAAGGCTTTGGCATAGTCCATAAAGCAGAAATAGATGTTTATCTGGAACTCTCTTGCTTTTTTGATGATCCAGTGGATGTTGGCAATTTGATCTCTGGTTCCTCTGCCTTTTCTAAAACCAGCTTGAAAAACTGGAAGTTCATGGTTCACGTATTGCTGAAGCCTGGCTTGGAGAATTAGCCAGACAGAAAAACACATATATTGCATCAATTCAGTTCAGTTCAGTCACTCAGTCGTATCCGACTCTTTGCGACCCCATGAATCGCAGCATGCCAGGCCTCCCGGTCCATCACCAACTCCAGAGGAAAACAACAAAATGGGAAAGACTAGAGATCTCTTCAAGAAAATGGGAACATTTCATGCAAAGATGGGCTCGATAAAGGACAGAAATGGTATGGACCTAACAGAAGCAGAAGATATTAAGAAGAGATGGCAAGAATGCACAGAAGAACTGTACAAAAAAGATCTTCATGACCCAGATAATCATGATGGTGTGATCACTGACCTAGAGCCAGACATCCTGGAATGTGAAGGCAAGTAGGCCTTAGAAAGCATCACTACGAACAAAGCTAGTGGAGGTGATGGAATTCCAGTGGAGCTATTTCAACTCCTTAAAGATGATGCTGTTAAAGTGCTGCACTCAATATGCCAGCAAATTTGGAAAACTCAGCAGTGGCCACAGGACTGGGAAAGGTCAGTTTTCATTCCAATCCCAAAGAAAGGCAATGCCAAAGAATGCTCAAACTACTGCACAATTGCACTCATCTCACATGCTAGTAAAGTAATGCTCAAAATTCTCCAAGCCAGGCTTCAGCAATATGTGAACCGTGAACTTCCTGATGTTCAAGCTGGTTTTAGAAAAGGCAGAGGAACCAGAGATCAAATTGCCAACATCCGCTGGATCATCGAAAAAGTAAGAGAGTTCCAGAGAAACATCTATTTCTGCTTTATTGACTATGCCAAAGCCTTTGACTGTGTGGATCACAATCAACTGTGGACAATTCTGAAAGAGATGGGAATACCAGACCACCTGATCTGCCTCTGGAGAAATTTGTATGCAGGTCAGGAAGCAACAGTTAGAACTGGACATGGAACAACAGACTGGTTCCAAATAGGAAAAGGAGTACATCAAGGCTGTATATTGTCACCCTGCTTATTTAACTTCTATGCAGAGTACATAATGAGAAATGCTGGACTGGAAGAAACACAAACTGGAATCAAGATTGCCGGGAGAAATATCAATAACCTCAGAAATGCAGATGACACCACCCTTATGGCAGAAAGTGAAGACAAACTAAAAAGCCTCTTGATGAAAGTGAAAGAGGAGAGTGAAAAAGTTGGCTTAAAGCTCAACATTCAGAAAACGAAGATCATGGCATTGGTCCCATCACTTCATGGGAAATAGGTGGGGAAACAGTGGAAACAGTGTCAGACTTTATTTTTTGGGGCTCCAAAATCACTGCAGATGGTGACTGCAGCCATGAAATTAAAAGACACTTCCTCCTTGGAAGGAAAGTTATGACCAACTTAGATAGCATATTCAAAAGCAGAGACATTACTTTGCCAACAAAGGTCCATCTAGTCAAGGCTATGGTTTTTCCTGTGGTCATGTATGGATGTGAGAGTTGGACTGTGAAGAAGGCTGAGTGCTGAAGAATTGATGCTTTTGAACTGTGGTGTTGGAGAAGACTCTTGAGAGTCCCTTGGACTGCAAGGAGATCCAACCAGTCCATTCTGAAGGAGATCAGCCCTGGGATTTCTTTGGAAGGAATGATGCTAAAGCTGAAACTCAGTACTTTGGCCACCTCATGCGAAGAACTGACTCATTGGAAAAGACTCTGATGCTGGGAGGGATTGGGGGTAGGAGGAGAAGGGGATGACAGAGGATGAGATGGCTGGATGACATCACTGACTCGATGGACATGAGTCTGGGTGAACTCTGGGATATTACTTATAATTGAAATCTTAAAAAAAAAAATAACAAAAACAAAACAGCCAAACTCATAGAAACAGAGTTGATTGGTGGTTGTCAAGGGTTGCACTGCAGGTAAATTGGGTCAAGGTTGGCAAAAGAGTACAAAGTTTTAGTTATAAAGGAATACGTTCTGAGGAATTAGTTCATGACTATAATTGATATTATTATCTTGAATAATTGAAATTTGCCAATAGAATTGAACCTGTGTTCTCACCAAAAACAAAGGTGAATATACAAAGTGATGATTGTCTTAATTAACTCAATTGCGGGAATTTTTTCATAATGTATACAAACATCATTGTATTATACACTTAAATAATTTCCTATTTTATTTTATAAGTGTACCTAAATAAAGCTCAAAATTTTTTTTTCTTATCTGAAGTTCATACAGATATTCTCCTATATTGTCTTCTGAAAGTTTGTATGTAAATGTTTCTTACTATTAATGTATTTTAGCTTTTTAATATCCTGGAGTGGCTTTTGGTTAAAATGTGAAGTTTCCATACTCAGTTTGGTTACTTTGTTTATCAGTTGCCACTGTTAATATATTGCATCACCCTGGTGGCTCAGATGGTAAAGAATCTGTCTGCACTGTCGGAGACCTGGGTTCTATCCCTGGGTTGGGAAGATCCCCTGGAGAAAGGAATGGTTACCCACTCCAGTATTCTGGCCAGGAGAATTTCATGGACAGAGAAGCCTGGCAGGCTATACTCCAGGGAGTCTCAAAGAGTCGGACACGACTAAGCGACTTTCACTTTAATATAAATAAAACTTTCTACTTCCATAGGAAGTGCTCCAATTTTTTCTTACTCTCCTGAGATATTCTGGCTCTTCTTAGCTATTTATCTTTCATATGAAAATTAAAACAGAACAACAACAACACCAAAAAAAAAACCAGGAAAACAAATCTAAATATAACGTAATTGTGCTGACAGTTTGATTAGAATTTTATTTTCCATTTATTTGTTTTCAAATGTCCTTCAAAATAGTTTTAAGTTTTTCACAAATTTTATGCATTTCTTTATTTATTCCTGGGTACTTACAACTTTGTTGTAAGTATAGATAGCTACTTCCATTTTAATTATATGTATTGCATATTCATTGCTGGGGGAGAGAAATACAACAAAATTAAAGATTTTTTCAAAAATAAAAATGATGAAACTTTTTGTGAGTCTAATCCTCATCCGTAGATGCTTTCCACTTTTCTAATAAGTAGCAATTTTCTTGGAAAATAGTGATTTTTTTTCTCTATTTTTAACGCCATTCATTTTCTTTCCTTATATTTCTTTCCTAGACATGACTTTCACCACAATGTTTAAATGTAGCAGTAAAAGTAAGTGTCTATGTCTTATGTTCTTAAAGGGAATACTAACTTTTCACTTTAAATATGATGACTGTTGTGGGATTTCTATCAATTCCCTTTTTAAGAATAAGTTATTTCCTTCTATTGCTAGTTTGCTAGGAATGATGTCTACAGATATAAAAACAAATAAGTAAATATTATCTGGCATCCATTGGAATAATATTCTATATATTTTTCTTGATAATACCTTGTTTAGAATTTTTCATCTGCAGTCATAGGTGTATATTTGCAGATATATTGGATTTTCCTTCTTATCTTTTTCCATTTGCTTCTGCTTCTTAAAAGGCAGAAGGAAGCACCATAAAAATATGTTGGAGTATTTTTCATAAGTTTCTATGTTCTGTAAAATTCTATATAAGCTTGAATTTATCTGTTCTTAGAACATTATCTGGTTTTGGCATTTTGCTTATATGAAGATTTTAATTACTTTTCCTATTATTTTTGTGATTAAAACACTCAACTAATCTATTACTTCTTCAAGTATGGTGTACTTGTTTTAAATGTGAGCTACAGTTTGGACGTATGACCTAAATCAAATCCCTTACAATTATACAGTGGAAGTGACAAATAGGTGCAAGGGATTAGATCTGATAGACAGAGTGCCTGAGAAACTATGGACAGAGGTTCGTGACATTGTACAGGAGGCAGATATCAAGACCTTCCCCAAGAAAAAGAAATGCAAAAAGGCAAAAGGGATGTCTGACAAGGCCTTAAAGTAGCTGAGAAAAAAAGAGCAGCCAAAGGCAAAGGAGAAGAGGAAAGATATACCCATTTGAATGCAGGGTTCCAAAGAATAACACGGAGAGATAAGAAAGCCTTCCTCAGTGATCAATGCAAAGAAAGAGAGTAAACAATAGAATGGGAACGACTAGAGATCTCTTCAAGAAAATGAGAGATACCAATGGAATATTTCATGCAAAGATGGGCTCAATAAAGGACAGAAATGGTATGGAGCTAACAGAAGCAGAAGATATGAGGAAGAGGTGGCAAGAATACACAGAACTGTACAAAAAAGATTTTCATGACCCAGAAAATCACAATGGTGTGATCACTCACCTAGAGCCAGACATCCTGGAATGTGAAGTCAAGTGAGCCTTAGGAAGCATTACTATGAACAAAGCTAGTGGAGGTGATGGAATTCCAGTTGAGCTATTTCAAATCCTAAAAGATGATGATGTGAAAGTGCTGCTCTCAATATGCCAGCAAATATGGAAAACTCAGCAGTGGCCACAGGACTGGAAAAGGTCAGTTTTCATTCCAATCCCAAAGAAAGAAAATGCCAAAGAATGTTCAAAATACCACACAATTTCACTCATCTCACCTGCTAGCAAAAGCTCAAAATCCTCCAAGTCAGGCTTGAACAGTATGTGAACTATGAATTTTCAGATGTTCAAGCTGGTTTTAGAAAAGGCAGAGGAACCAGAAATCAAATTGCCAACATCCGAGGGATCATTGAAAAAGCAAGAGAGCTCCAGAAAACATCTGCTTTTACTTTATTGACTATGCCAAAGCCTTTTACTCTGTGGATCACAACAAACTGTGGAAAATTCTGAAAGAGATTAGAATACCAGACCACCTGAACTGCCTCCTGAAAAATCTGCATGCAGGTCAAGAAGCAACGGTTAGAACTCGACAGGGAACAACAGACTGGTTCCAAATCAGGAAAGGAGTAAGTACATCAAGTCTGTATATTGTCACCCTGCTTATTTAGCTTATATGCAGGATACATCATGTGAAATACTGGGCTGGATGAAGCACAAGCTGGAATCAAGATTGCCGGGAGAAATATCAATAACCACAGATACGCAGATGACACCACCCTTATGGCAGAAGGCAAAGAGCAACTAAAGAGCCTCTTGATTAAAGTGAAAGAGGAGGGTGAAAAAGCTGGCTTAAAACTCAACTTTCAGACAACTATGATCATGGCAATCAGTTCCATCACTTTGTGGCAAATAGATCGGGAAACAATGGAAACAGAGTCTTTATGTTTTGGGGCTCCAAAATCACTGCAGATGGTGTCTTCAGCCATGAAATTAAAAGACGCTTTCTCCTTGGAAGAAAAGTTATGACCAACCTAGATAGCATATTAAAAAGCAGAGACATTACTTTACCATCAAAGGTCCATCTAATCAAAGCTATGTTTTTTCCAGTAGTCATGTTTGGATGTGAGAATTGGAGTATAAAGGAAGCTGAACACTGAAGAATTGATGCTTTTGAACTGTGGTGTTGGAGAAGACTCTTGAGAGTCCTTTGGACTGCAAGGAGATCCAACCAGTCAATCCTAAAGGAAATTATTCCTGAATATTCATTGGAAGGACTGATACTAAAGATGAAACTCAAATACTTTGGCCACCTGATGCGAAGAACTGACTCATTGGAAAAGACCCTGATGCTGGGCAAGATTAAAGGCAGGAGGAGAAGGGGATGACAGAGGATGATATGGTTGGATGGCATCACCGACTCAATGGACATGAGTTTGAGTAGGCTCCAGGAGTTGGTGTTGGAGGGGGAAGCCTGGTGTGCTGCAGTCCACGGGGTCACAATGGGTCAGTCAGGACTGAGCGACTGAAATGAACTTCGAGTTTGGAGACAATGTTTGACTCATATACACAGTACCAATGTTCTTTTTCTGTTGCTGTTAGTAGTGAGGTTCTTGCATTTCATATTCCTTCACATTTAACTTGCTAATGAAGTGCTCTAATTGTGCTGTATGCCTCTCCATATATATTTCTTTTTGTCTGTCTCTTGACGTAACTTGGAAACAAAATTCATACTGGATTACCTGAAACACTTTATAGATGAGCATAATTAAGATAAAAACATATTCATTACAAAACTTGGAATCAGTAAGTAGACTGTTCACTTTGCTGTTGATGAAGTTAAGGTTCAAGATACCAAGCAAGCCTAATGTTTAAGATTAATATTAGAGGGGTTAGAATTTTTAACTTTGAGATGTAAAAATCTATAAATTGAAGCAACAAAGGGCAAAACTGCCTGGTTAATATCTGCTGGGAGGTAAACTTGGAAGATATAGCATATTAGAGCAGATTTTACTGGTGCCCTTTCCATATCAGTGGGCAAAGGCCAGATTTATGACTGCTAGCATTGACTTTTTCTTTTTTTTTCTCTAAAGGCTTTGTCTGGCCTTTGGTATGTTCTTAGCCCACCTAGAGACTGGCAGTGTCAGGAGATTAATACCTCGTCTCCCTGGGGTTCCCAGCTAATGGTGGTTTGTGTGTAAATATCCCAGTTCTCTTTCCTCTCTGATGGTATAACTCTACAGCAGGGGTCTCCAACCCCCGGGCCATGGCCTGCTACTGGTCCATGGCCTGTTAAGAACCAGGTCACACAGCAGGAGATGAGTGGCAGGCCAGGAGCAAAGCTTCATCTGTATTTATAGCTGCTCCCTGTCTCTCGCATTACCACCTGAGATCCACCTCCTGTCAGATAAGCAGCAGCACTAGATTCTCATAGGAGTGCTGATTCTACTGTGAACTGTGCAAGCAAGGATCTAGGTTGTGTGCTCCTTATGAGGATTATTCCCAAACCATCTTCCCCCAACCCTGGTCTGTGGGAAACTTGTTTTCACATCCCTGATGCCAAAAAGGGTGGGATCTTCTGCTTAAAGGGAATGTTGTATAATGGTTCCTAGAATTTTCCAGTTTTTGGAGGTCATCCACAGCATGTGACCACAGGTTGACCTGCAAATTGAAACAGAGCAACTGGGTGTTCCTCACCCTCCTCCCTAACCTGGGAATGTACATTGAGCCCACTGTCCTCATAGTGGGAATAATTTTCAAGGACTCAGCCTTCTGAAAGAGCCCTCTGTTATTGAGACATCTGCACAGTGTATATGATTGAATCCTGTTAAGGCCTCTCTACATGAACTTTTAAGATTCTGGGGAGTGGGTGAGGAGATGTACTTGTCTTGTGGCCATCCTGTGTGAGCTTCCTTGCTTATTAAACCTGTCAGTCTGGGGTGGTCTGCTTCTTTCTTTGGTCGCTCCTTGCCCTCTGTGTACAAGGCCAATTTGCGAACCACCACCAGTGGAATTAAGCTATTGTTTGCCTTCGTGATAACTTGATATATGCCCATGCTTTTCTGGCACTCTCCTCTCCCCTGTCCAGTTCCCCAACCACCTACCTGCATTTCTGGACTTACATTCCAAATAAACTAATTGTACTTGAATACATTTTTCAGGATCAGCTTATTTGAAAAGTCCCACAAAGGCAGAAATTTTCCTAATAAGCAGGTCCTAAGGATATTTTTCTATAACTGGACAACTGGCTGGCTGAGAGACCACAATAATTAGATTGCTGGTCCTCAGTGATGATAATATCTGAAATACTTTCCCATCACAATTATTAAGAATTTTCTCTGGAGTGAATTGAAATGGTATGCGGTTGTAAGAGGATACACTAATTTATGCCATGTTGTTAGCATTTGAGTATTACTGAAACAATATTAATTATATAAGACCTGTGAAATTTGAAACCATGGGGGCAAATTCTTAATCTATCTCTACAGTGTAGGACATTATAATATTTCTTAATATTAAAATTATTATAAGGCCTTTTGAATAAGGTTATATACATAAATGGGAAACTGTAGTGATAGATTTGTTGAAAGTACTCATTAAAAATTGACATTAATACTAATGAGAAGAATAGACTGTCAAAGCTCAGTCATCTAGATAGTGCTTTTATCCTACATTATTTTTCTGCCATGCTTTTTAAAAAATTTATGACCACTTGTGGAGACAGTAAGGAGGCTTTACTTTTGTGATGTTTTCTACTACAGTTGGCCCCTTGAACAACATTGGTTGAAACTATGATAGTCCCTTATATGTAGACATTTTTCCAGTAAGTATGTATTACAGAACTACAGGAGGCACGGTTGGCCACATCTTTGGATGTGGAAGGACAGATGCAGAGGGTTGTCTGTACAGTTACAGGCAGATTTTTCAACTTCATGAAGGGTTTGAAGCCTTAACTCCTGTGTTGTTCAAGAGTCAGTTGTATTCCAGTAGATTTTCAGAGAAGTCAGTAAATGTTGGTGTTGGTTTACCATTTAACATAGTGCTCATTCTCAGTCACTCAGTCGTGTTCAACTCTTGCAACCCCATGGACTGTAGCCTGCCATACTCCTCTGTCCACTGGATTTCCCAGGCAAGGATACTGGAGTGGGTTGCCATTTCTTCCACCCACCAGGGGATCTTCCTGACCCAGGGTTCGAACTGTGTCTCCTGCATTGGCAGGCAGATTCTTTACCACTGAGCCACCTGGGAAGCTCCCCCACATTTAATATAGGTAGATTCAAAATAAAGAGCAAGTATAGGAAGAAAGAACTCTATGACATACTGTTAATTCTGTGAAGTGTTAAGTGAGAAAAAATATAGATTAATACAGATGGCATAAACTGATATTTGTAAAGCAAACAACATAACATCGCCCCCCCCACCCCCACCAACCAGTCTCTATCTAAAATAAGTGTGCATAAATTTACATATGAGGGAATAAATGCCAAATTTCTATAACTGTTTACACCCAGAGTTTAAGCATGGAAGAGATTGAAGGAGAATTTTTAATATACTTATGTATCTTTGCATTTGTCCACTAGTCACCATGAAGATATGTTCCTTTGATAATTTAAAATATATTTAATTTATTTTAGTGTGTGGAAAGATTAGATAATTTGAATCATTCAAATATATAAAAAGTAAACACATTTTTTGCTTTTTGAATTTTATATTAAGAAAGTTAAATTTTAAGAAATCAAGAAGAAAGCTCTCATTCTTTAATATTCTTTTCTGTGACTTTTTTTCTGCTTCAGTAGTTAAAATTTTTGGCATTTAGAAACTCAAACAAAGTTTTGTATCATAAACATTAAATATATGGCAGTAAACATTTCAGGAAACTATTGGCTGGTAGCAAATATCTTTCTAAGTGGCTTAGGCTATCACCCACCAGTCTGGTGTTTCTTTAAAAAAATGAAGACTTTTCCTGTAGATATATATGATGAAAGGATGCAAAATACTTGTTTGATTCCACATTTGCTTCAAAACTTCTTAAACTAGTGTGGTCTACTAAAAGTAAGTGAAATCATCAAACTGCAGTGCTTTTATCTGACAGTTGCTGTCTTATATGATTGCCATAAATAATGAGCCATGTCCTTTAAAGGGAGAGGATTTCTCCCAAGCAATTCAGTTCAGTCGCTCAGTCATGTCCAACTATTTGCGACCCCATGGACTGCAGCACACCAGGCTTCTGTATCCGTCACCAACTCCCGGAGCTTGCTCAAATTCATGTCCTTTGAATCAGTGATGCCATTCAACCATATCATCCTCTGTCGTCCTCTTCTCCTCCTGCCTTCAATCTTGCCCAGCATCACGGTCTTTTCCAACGAGTCAGTTCTTCACATCAGGTGGCCAAAGTATTGGAGTTTCAGCTTCAGCGTCAGTCCTTCCAGTGAATATTCAGGACTAATTTCCTTTAGGATGGACTGGTTGGATCTCCTTGAAGTCCAAGGAACTCTCAAGAGTCTTCTCCAACATCACAGTTCAAAAGCATCAATTCTTCGTTGTTCAGCTTTTTTTATATTCCAACTCTCACATCCATACATGACTACTAGAAAAACCATCGCTTTGACTAGATGTACTTTTGTTGGCAAAGTAATGTCTCTGCTTTTAAATATGCTGTCTAGCATATTAAGTTAGTCATTGTAAATTTCATTAACATTCTGAGGCCCCTACAAAGGTGGTGTTCTATCATCAAATATAACTTTATGAAAAAAGTTGATAAAATTGGTTTAAAATGAAGACTATGGAAGTATTGATGCCATGATCTTAGTTTTTTGAATATTGAGTCTTAATCCAGCTTTTTCCCTCTCCTCTTTCACTTTCATCAAAAAATTCTTTAGTTCCTCTTTGCTTTCTGCCATTATGGTGGGATCATCTGCATATCTGAGATCTTGGTATTTCTCCCAGCAATCTTGATTCCAGCTTGTGCTTCATCCAGCCCGGCATTTCACATGATATACTCTGCATATAACTTAAATAAGCAAGGTGATAATACACAGCCCTGATGTACTCCTTTCCCGATTTTGAACCAGTCCATTGTTCCATGTCTGGTTCTGTTATACTGAGCAAAATTCAGTCATTTGTTGGATTTGAGGCAAAGAGATGTATCTAGAATGACAATCAGTTTTATGATTTGGGTAACTGGATTGATGTTCAGATCCATGAGTAAGAAGTAAACACAACATTTGAGGGAGAGAGGTCAATGTGTTCAATTTTGGGCAAGCTGAGTTTGAAGTTCCTGGGGATATCTCATGGGTCAAGTGAGCAGTGAGTAATATGCATAAGACAGGACCTCAGTAGGCTGCCCAATACTAGGAATATAGTTTGGGGAGTTATGCTTTTGTAGATGATATATTTGAAACCAAAGAAATAGGTGAAGTCTTGAAAGTAACAGAAGAGTAAGGGAAAAAACTGGAAAATGGAAATAGAAATATATGGGTGAAAGCATGAAAAAATTAAGGACTAGGGGTCAGAGGAGTATAGGTAAAAGATAAAAAATTATTCTTCACCACCAGAATTTATCTGGTTCTTGAGTTCAGCCAGGAGGGATTTCAATGGAAAGGGTCATTTTAGTCTCAGAGAATCCAAGGGAGTCAGTCATTTTTAGGAACAAGTGGTTAGTAATTCCAAAATCAATAGTTAGGTCAAATACCACAAAAACTGAAATGTATTCATTTAGAAATTAGATTCATTTTCTAGTAGTTTCAATGTGTTGATGAGACAGAAGCCAGAATTCAAGGGGATGAGCAGCAAATGGGTGTCTAGAGTCAGTGAGATAAAACTACTTTCAAGAAGCTTGACCTAGATGAGAAGGAGTGATATCAAGTTAGATAAAGATCTAGGAGAGAAGGTTTTCATGACATAACAGACTCGAGCATGTTCTTCACATATCTCTGATTATATATTTATGGAAATAATTTGCATTGTTGTTCAATTGCTCAGTAGTGGCTGACTCTTTGCAAATCCATGGACTGCAGTATGCCAGGCTTCCCTGTCCTTCACCATCTCTGAGTTTGCTCAAACTCATGTCCATTGAGTCAGTAATGCTATCCAACCATTTCATTCTCTGTTGTCCCCTTCTCCTCCTGCCCTCAATCTTTCCTGGCATCAGGATCTTTTCCAGTGAGTCAGCTCTTCACAACAGGTGGCCAAAATATTGGAGCCTCAGCTTCAGCATCAGTCCTTCCAATGTCTATTCAGGTTGATTTCCTTTATTATTGACTGGTTTGATCTCCTTGCTGTCCAAGGAACTCTAAAGAGTCTTCTCCAACAACACAGTTCAAAATCATTGATTTTTCAGTTCTCAGCCTTCTTTATAGTCCAACTCTCACATCCACACATGACTACTGAAAAACCATAGCTTTGACTAGATGGACCTTTGTTGGCAAAGTGATGTCTCTGCTTTTTATATCTGCATAGATTTCAAAAAATAGAAGACTGGAATCGTTCTAAATACAGTTGGGGGCAACTCATTATCATTGCCATTATTACTACTTACCATTTTTAAAAAGCCAATAAAATATATTTAGGATTCCAACTCTCCCTTGCCTGCCACATACATTCATTCTGCTGAGATATGACAGAGAGGGTGCTGTCTCCAAAGGCAACACATCCTATGCTTTCTCAGCTCTGTGTTTGTGTGTGTTCATTACTCAATTGTGTCTGACTCTTGTGAACCCATGGACTGTAGCCTGCCAGGGTACTCTGCCATGGAATTCTCCAGGCATGAATGCTGGAGTGGGTAGCCATTCCATTATCCAGGGGTTCTTCTTGACCCAGGAATCAAACTCTGATCTTCTGTATTGAAGATAGAGTATTACCATCTGAGCTACCAGAGAACATTGCCTTTTATTCTTCTTGGTGATTGGTGGTTTAGTGGCTAAGTCATATCTGACTCTTGTGACCTCATGGACTGTAGCCTGCCAGGCTCCTCCATCCACGGGATTTCCTAGGCAAGAGTACTAGAATGGATTCCCATTTCTTTCTCCAGGGGAATCTTCCCGATCCAGGGATCAAACACGTGTCTCTTGAGTCTGCTGCACTGAGTCTCCTTACCAACTGAGCCACCAGGGAAACCCATATAAGAAGCCCTTATTCTTCTTCAGTTCAGTTCAGTCACTCAGTTGTATTTGACTCTTTGTGACCCCATGAACCACAGTATGTCAGGCCTTCCTGTCCATCACCAACTCCCAGAGTCTAAACTAACCCATGTCCATTGAGTCGATGATGCCATCCAATCGTCTCATCCTCTGTTGTCCCTTTCTCCTCTAGCCTTCAGTCTTGCCCAGTATCACGGTCTTTTCCAACGAGTCAGTTCTTCACATCAGGTGGCCAAAGTATTGGAGTTTCAGCTTCAGCATCAGTCCTTCCAGTGAATATTCAGGACTAATTTCCTTTAGGATGGACTGGTTGGATCTCCTTGCAGTCCAAGGGACTCTCAAGAGTATTCTCCAACACCACAGTTCAAAAGCAACAATTCTTAAGTGTTCAGCTTTCTTCACAGTCCAACTCTCACGTCCATACATGACTACTGGAAAAACCATAGCCTTGACCAGATGGACCTTTGTTGGCAAAGTAATGTCTCTGCTTTTGAATATGCTGTCTAGGTTGGTCATAACTTTCCTTCCAAAAATAAGCATCTTTTAATTTCATGGCTGCAATCACCATCTGCAGTGATTTTGGAGCACCAAAAAAGAAAGTCTGACACTGTCTCCACTGTTTCTCCATCTATTGGCAATGAAGTGATGGGATCAGATGCCATGATCTTAGTTTTCTGAATGTTGAGCTTTAAGCCAACTTTTTCACTCTCCTCTTTCACTTTCATCAAGAGGCTTTTTAGTTCTTCTTCACTTTTTGCCATAAGGGTGGTGTCATCTGCATAGCTGAGGTGATTGATATTTCTCCCGGCAATCTTGATTCCAGCTTGTGCTTCTTCCAGTCCAGCGTTTCTCATGATGTACTCTGCATATAAGTTAAATAAGCAGGGTGACAACATACAGCCTTGATGTACTCTTTTTCCTATTTGGAACCAGTCTGTTGTTCCATGTCCAGTTCTAACTGTTGCTTCCTGACCTGCATACAGGTTTCTCAAGAGGCAGGTCAGGTAGTCTGGTATTCCCATCTCTTTCAGAATTTTCCACAGTTGATTGTGATCCACACAGTCAAAGGCTTTGGCATAGTCAATAAAACAGATGTTTTTCTGGAATTCTATGGCTTTTTCAATGATCTAGTGGATGTTGGCAATTTGATCTCTGGTTCCTCTGCCTTTTCTAAAACCAGCTTGAACATCTGGAAGTTTGTGGTTCATGTATCGCTGAAGCCGGGCTTGGAGAATTTTGAGCATTACTTTACTAGCATGTGCTGTTGCTGCTAAGTTGCTTCAGTCCTGTCTGACTCTGTGCGACCCCATAGACAGCAGCCCACCAGGCTCCCCTGTCCCTGGGATTCTCCAGACAAGAATACTGGAGTGGGTTGCCATTTCCTTCTCCAATGCATGAAAGTGAAAAGTGAAAGTGAAGTTGCTCAGTCGTGTCCGACTCTTCACGACCCCATGGACTGCAGCCTACCAGGCTCCTCTGTCCATGGGATTTTCCAGGCAAGAGTACTGGAGTGGGGTGCCATTGCCTTCTCCATTATTAGCATTTGAGATGAGTGCAATTGTGCGGTAGTTTGAGCATTCTTTGGCATTGCCTTTCTTTGGGGTTGGAATGAAAACTGACATTTTCCAGTCCTGTGCCTACTGCTGAGTTTTCAAATTTGCTGACATATTGAGTGCAGCACTTTCACAGCACTATCTTTTAGTATTTGAAATAGCTCAACTGGAATTCAATCACCTCCACTAGCTTTGTTTGTAGTGATGCTTCCTAATGCACACTTGACTTCACATTCCAGGATGTCTGATCTAGGTGAGTGTGAGTGATCACACCATTGTGATTATCTGAGCCATGAAAATCTTTCTTGTACAGTTCTTCTGTGTATTCTTGCCACCTCTTCTTAATATCTTCTGCTTCTGTTAGGTCCATACCATTTCTGTCCTTTATTGAGCCCATCTTTGCATGAAATGTTCCCTTGATACCCCTAATTTTCTTGAAGAGATCTCTAATCTTTCTCATTCTATTGTTTTCCTCTATTTCTTTGCATTGATCACTGAGGAAGGCTTTTGGATCTCTCCTTGCTATTCTTTGGAACTCTACATTCAAATGGGTATATCTTTCCTTTTCTCTTTTGATTTTGCTTCTCTTCTTTTCATAGCTATTTGCAAGGCCTCCTTAGATAGCCATTTTGCTTTTTTGCATTTCTTTTTCTTGGAGATGGTTTTTATTCCTGTCTCCTGTACAATGTCACAAACCTCCATCCATAGTTCATCAGGCACTCTATCAGATCTAGTACCTTAAATCTATTTCTAACTTCCACTGTATAGTCATAAAGGGTTTGATTTAGGTCATACATGAACGATCTAGTGGTTTTCCCCATTTTCTTCAATTTCAGTCTGAATTTGGCAATAAGAATTTCATGATCTGAACCACAGTCAGCTCCTGGTCTTGTTTTTGCTGACTGTATAGATCTTCTCCATCTTTGGCTGAAAAGAATATAATCAGTCTGATTTTTGTGTTGACCATCTGGTGATGTCCATGTGTAGAGTCTCTTGTGTTGTTGGAAGAGGGTGTTTGCTATGGCCAGTGCATTCTCTTGGTATTCTCTTAGACTTTGCTCTGCTTTATTCTGTACTCCAAGGCCATTATTCTTCTTAGGTTAATTCAAAAGCTGCTTCTCGTATTTCCACTTTTTCTAGTTCTGCTCTTTGTAGCCACAAAAGAGTAAGACAAGTCTATCTTTTATAAGAAAATCCTTTGGGTATTTGAAAAATAGCTTGTGTGCTTCCCCTTTTATCTGACCCATTTCTAAGCTAGATGGAAGTTTCTATACTTAACTCCTATTTGAGATGTGTTCAGATCTCTTCTAACTTCATTTCTCATTTTTTCTTCTTCCTTTTAATTTACTCTGGTTTATCAATATATATAAATGATGCTGAATTGTATGTAATATTCCAAGTTTGCTTTGTATAGTGCAGAGTAAAGTTGGCCAGCTTTGTTTCAAACTCTTCTTCTTGGCTACCCATTGTAAGCAAACATCTGACACCTCTAGCTCATTAGTAAATTTACAGTCACAGTTAATTTTCACATTAACTTATACCAAGTATTTTTTCTTCCCCCATAAATTTATGTTTGCTATTATTGAGCTTTAAAGCATAAGTGTACATTTGATTGCCTTCATAGTAGCCTAGGAATATAGGCCCTCACTGTTATATCTAATCTTGGCTTCATCCACTTATTATTTGCTTTCTACCTTCTTTGTTGTCTCCTGAAAATATGATAAGTGTACTTTTTTGTTTTCATCTAATGCATGAGAAAAAAATATTTTGATAGGTAAGGACGATGCCACAAATTTGTAATGGTCCACCTTTATCCAAGGTTGAAACCAATGTCTTAGTCAACATTATTTATGATTATGGAGGCATTTATGAATGCACCTAATAATTCACATTTCAAAAAGCACCTTATTAACATGTATAAATACTTTATTCAAGTGTCCAAGTGTTTTGTTAAGCTAGTGAAAAATTACCAAAATAGGAAGTAATGATGGTACAGCAGATTTATTTAGGGTAAATCTTCATAGATTTCTTAGGATTTCACAATTCTTGTCAAGTAATAGTAAATTATATTTATATAGTGCTTGACGTTTCTAAACGATTCATCATGGGATTTTCTAAAGTGGAAGCATTGTATAAAGTTCATAGGCATTTTAGTCTAACAAATGGAATAGAATATCTGGCTTTAGTATGCATTAGCTCTGTGTCAAAAGTGAATGTTTAAACTTTCAGTATATAAAAAAGATAATAATGGATGATTCATAAGATTATTGTGAAGATATAGAGAGAATTTATACCCAGTCCAGGGCCTAGCTCACAGTGTGCATGACAAAATTAATATCTCTTACTTCCTACACCAAGATACTTGATTAACTGTACTGATTATTCAGATTGATATTACAGCCATTTTGAAGATGAAGAAAAAATGTTTAGAGAGCTTTATTCATTCATTCAATAATTATTGAATGCTTTCTAGGTTTGGCACTGTTATTCAGCGGATAGAGTGAATTATGAGATAGATGCACAGATACCATGGGAACACAGAGAATGTGTAACCAAACCCAGCCTCAAAGGCTAGACAGTTAATTTTGAAAAACAGCTTGCTTAGAGTTGACATAATGTTTTGACAACTCAGTAATTGTCTTTATTATCGATGTGACATAAATATTAACAATAAATCTAATTTTTTCTGGTAGGTATAGTCTATAACAAAATAGCTTCTCATATTTAGCTTCAAAGGGTAATATGTTGGGGCAGCAAATTGTGACCCACAAAAGTTTAAAATCCAGCTTTAATGAATCATTAAAGATTATTTATAATTAACATATGACGTATATGTAATTAGATGCTAAGGTATTCATGAGGTTCAAATAATTTGTTCTTTTATGAAGTAAAATGTTTTCTTTCTGATTAAAAATATTCTTTATTAAATTGATAATTCATTTTTATAGCTGGATAGTCTTAATTTGGCCATAAATACAGAATTAGTGGAATTAAAATTAATGATATTACATGTAATTCAAAACCATTAAATTATGACCTTTGTAAGAATGAATTTATTCTGTTCAAATCTTATTGTCTGAGAGAATGAATAATATTGTACAACTATGGAAAACTGTCAATGTAGATAATAATTTAGTAGCTATATTTAATAACAGTGACTAGAAAGATGACTAAAAATATGGCTTAAACATGACAAATCCATTTTGTTTTTTGCTAAGTTAATCAAAACATATAGTGTTTTTCCCTTGAGAGAATTTTTATTCATTTGAAGAGATTTAAAAAAAATGCTAATACAGGACTTTTTACTTTGAGCATTTATATAAAGATACTATGTGAATCCTTAGTGTATTTAAAAAACAGTAAACACCGAAAGTAGGACTCCCACTTATGCAGAATGATAGGTTGTTGATCCTACACACACACACACACACACGACCATACTGAATTCCAAAAAAAAAAAAAATCTAGACATTAGGAAAATGATAAAAGGCAGAAGAGAAAAAGAATCACTTCTTGAAAAATTGCTGTAGTTTCACAGAAGAAAAATGGCAGTCTTTAGGCTTTTTGCCAGTTGCTGTATTCCTTACCTACTTGCACTCTTAGTTGGTGAGAAGTGTTAATTTATCAGCTCAGGGCTGTCTGCATAAACTTGCAGCTGTGCTATCTGAGGATGTGAACTCAGTTTTGAGCAGAATGTGAAAACACAAGAGCTTGCAGAAGAAATTGGTGGAGGCAGTAGGAAACCAAGGAGATTGCGATAGTCTGAGATTTGGTCCTGGTTGGGGTGAACAGGGGACCAGGTGGAACTTGATTGGGTGATGTAAACTAGTTAAGTAAACTCTCCATGCATCCCTGACTGTCTAGGAAACTTTGTACGTGAGACAGCCAAGTGGAAATTGAGTGTAAACAGAGATTTGGGAACTGGTTGATTTTTGAAGACCCCTCACCAGTTGCACACAACAGATTGATCATTGAAGAGAGGAAGTTCAAGATTTTTGAGCACATCTGCCAAACTCATTGGCTGATCATTAAATCAACACAGACACAGGGGTGACCCCTCTGAGACAAAGCTTAAGGGTAAAAGATAAACCCTGTAGAATCCTATAGAAAAGAAGAAATAGACCATATTGCTATCCTGCAGCTAAGTCACTTCAGTCGTGTCCGACTCTGTGCGATCCCATAGAGGGCAGCCCACCGGGCTTCCCCTTCCCTGGGATTCTCCAGGCAAGAACACTGGAGTGGGTTGCCATTTCCTTCTCCAATGCATGAAAGTGAAAAGTGAAAGTGAAGTCGCTCAGTCGTGTCTGACTCTTAGCGACCCCATGGACTCTAGCCCACCAGGCTCCTCCATCCATGGGATTTTCCAGGCAAGAGTACTGGAGTGGGGTGCCATTGCCTTCTCCGATTGCTATCCTATATCTACATATTTATTATCTATGTGAGTTGTGCTCAGTAAGATGCAGATAATCATGAAACTACCCCCAAGGGCTCTAGAAGAAATCATATAATACAGTTCAAGTAATTAGAGAGCATAGTCTGACACATAGTAACTCTTCTGTTATTTCTTTCTCCTTTTCATTTTTATTGAGGTATGGTTGACTTGCAACATTACATATATTCGTTTCAGGTATACAACATAGTAATCTGACACTTATGTACATTGCAAAGTAATCACCACAATAAATGTAGTCACCATACAAAGTTATCATCGACTACATTATTGTATTATCACTGTATTATTGACTACATTCCCTATGCTGTACTTTACATCCTCAAGACGTTTATTGTGTGCCTAGAAGTTTATACCTCTTAATCCCCTTCATCTACTTTGCTAATTTGCCACCTTCCCTCCCCTCACACAACCACCAGTTCATTCTCTCTATGAGTCTATTGCTGTTTTAATTCGTTTGTTCATTTGTTTTGTTTTTTGGATTTCACATATCAGGGATATCATATGGTATTTGCCTTTCCCTGTCTGACTTTTATCACTTAGCAGAGATACTGAACATTCCACCCCAAACAGCAGAATAGAACATTCTCCAAGATAAATCACATTTGGCCCAAAAACAAGTCTTAAAAATTCAAGAAGAATGAAATCATCATCAAGCATTTTTCCAACTACAAAACTATGAAACTAGAACTCAATTACATGAAAAAAACTGGGAAAAACACAAACATGCAGAGGGTAATTTTTCTGTTATTCCTACAGAAAGCAGTAAGTGTGCTTTTGCAGAAACAAAAGCAAAATTCTATGAGAAAAGTAGTTTACATTCAGATCAAGAGAGAATAAAAAAAGAAAATAAAAAACTAGAAGCAAAGATTCAACAATACAAAGTTCTTAATTAACTTGATAGTTTTAGATGTCCTGAATTTTGCTATTCACGAATTTAGGGTACTGATGGCTGGATGACATCACTGACTTGATGGACGTAAGTCTGGGTGAACTCCAGGAGTTGGTGATGGACAGGGAGGCCAGGCGTGCTGTGATTCATGGGGTCGCAAAGAGTTGGACACGACTGAGCCACTGAACTGAACTGAACCATGCATTCATTCAACAATGATGTTGACACTGATGGGACACTGTATAAGTTTCTGAAAATAGAAAGATGACTGATGTAAGAATTATAAAAACAGAGATACTACTAATTCAGATGTTTCAAACATATTTTAATGATTTCATGTAACAGGGTCTCCCTGTTAGTCATGCAGCTGCTGCTGCTGCTGCTAGGTCGCTTCAGTCGTGCCTGACTCTGTGCGACCCCATAGATGGCAGCCCACCAGGCTCCCCTGTCGCTGGGATTCTCCAGGCAAGAACACTGGAGTGGGTTGCCATTTCCTTCTCCAATGCAGGAAAGTGAAAAGTGAAAGGGAAGTCGCTCAGTCGTGTCTGGCTCTTCACGACCCCATGGACTGCAGCCTACCAGGCTCCTCCGTCCATGGGATTTTCCAGGCAAGAGTACTGGAGTGGGGTGCCATCGCCTTCTCCAAGTCATGTGGCAAGACAGTTTAAAGGTTAGGACTTCCTTCATGTAAATATGTAATATTACCTTGGTGGCTTGTGACTAAATCCAGGAGTTAAATATTGACCTAAAAATTAGGCTTATGTTAAAGTTAGCATTGTGTGGGCCTTTATATTACTCTCAAGTCAATGTAGCTGATAAATAGAGATTTCTACCAGAGTTGTTGTACCTTCTTTGAATTTGCTATTAGTTATTTCATTCTACATCCATTAGTTTAGAGAGCATTAGGATATTAGGAGTAGACTTCTAACTTGAGAGCTTATTGAGAGCATAACACCAGAAGGGAATCCATTGTGATTATCTTGGGGAGTGATACTCATAATTCCTTCTGACTTTTCCTCAATCAACACATGAAAAATTCATACATTTCAGGTTTGACTTTTGAAGGCTTATCTACAAGGAGTAGGCAGCACTGAGACTGCAGTTTCTGTTGATGGTAATAACTCATAATATCTTTGCTGCTGAACAGTTCTCCCCTGACCTTTAGACTCATATAGTTACTAGACTACTTGACATTTCCAAATGCATGCTACATAGATAAATCAAACAATATTTTCCAAGAGGAACTGTTGATCTCATCCAACAAAACTGATCCTCTTCTGGCATTTCCTGGTTTCAGTAATTGTTAAAACCACCCACCAAGATGCTCACATTGGCAAATGTAGTGCCTTCTTCAATCTCCCAACTCTGTAATTCCTACTGTTTCTGCCTTCTAAACATGTCTCATGCTTTTTCAGTTTTCTCTACACTATGATGGTTTGAATCCAAACTCTTACATTACACCTTTCTCCTAACCAGTCTCATCTTTAAATATTTTGTTGTTGTTCAGGTGATAAGTCATGTCTGACTCTTTGCCACCCATGGACTGTAGCATGTCAGGTTCCTCTGTCCTCCACTGTCTCCTGGAGTTTGCTCATATTCATTTCCATTGAGTCAGTGGTGCTATCTAACCATCTCATCCTCTGCTGCTCTCTTCTCCCTTTGCCCTCAATCTTTCCCAGCATCAGGGTCTTTTCCAGTGAGTTGGCTCTTCGCATTAGGTGGCCAAAGTATTGGAGCTTAAGCTTCAGCATCAGTCCTTCCAGTGAACATTCAGGGTTGATTTCCTTTAGGATTGACTGGTTTACTCTCTTTGCTGTCCAAGGAACTTTCAAGAGTCTTCTCCAGCACCACAATTCAAAAGTATCAATTCTATAGTGTTCAGCTTTCTTTATGGTCCATTTCTTACATCTGTGCATGACTACTGAAAAAACATAGCTCTGACTATATGGATCTTTATTGTTAAAGATTGCTTTTTACCTTGATTCATGGACCTAACATTCCAGGTTCCCATGTGATACTCTTACAGCATTGGACTTCACTTTCACCACCTGACACATCTGCAATTGAGTGTCATTTCTGCTTTGGCCCAGCCTTTTCATTCTTTCTGGAGATATTTCTCTGTTCTTCTACAGTAGTATATTGGACACCTGCTGACCTGGGGGGCAGAGTCATCTTCTGGTGTCACATATTTTTGCCTTTTCATACATTTCATGACATTCTCATGGTAAGAATACTGGAGTGGTTTTGCCATTCCCTTGTCCAGTGGACCATGTTTTGTCAGAGGTCTTCACTACAACACATCCATTTCAGGTGGCTTTTCAAGGAATGGCTCACAACTTCATTGAGTTATGCAAGCCCCTTCACCACAACAAAGCTGTGATCCACGGTGCTGGTTTAGTCACTAAGTTGTGTCCAACTCTTGTGACCCCATGGACTGTAGTTTGCCAGGCTCCTCTGTCCATGGGATTTCCCAGGCAAGAATACTGGAGTGGTTTGCCATTTCCTTCTCCAGGGGATCTTGCTAACCCAGGGATTGTACCCAGGTCTTCTGCATTGCAGGCAGATTCTTTATCAACTGAGCTACCAGGGAAGCAAAGGGTCTTTAAATCCCTCATTTAAATCCTCTTTTAAACATAGCAGCAGGGTAATCTTTTTAGATTATGGATAGGACAATAATATTGTCCTTAAAAACTTTCAATTCCCTTGCATGATGTTTTCCAATTACAAATATGAATTCCTTACCAAGGCCTATTATAATCTAACTTCTTTACTCCTTTCAAATTTGTTTCTTTCTATCCTCTCTTCCCTGTATGTTCTGGCCACTGTGGCCTTTTTTCAGTTTCTCATCTTTGTCTGTTCCTTTCCTACCTCAATGCCTTGGCAGCTAGCTTTCTGCCTAAAAAAGACTTTATGCTGAATATCCCAGGTTAAACTTTACAAAGACCTTTCCCAAACTATGGTAAATTGTCTAACTACTGTTATTATTTTATATATTCTATCTTTAATTATCATATAAGTACCTCATTTTAATTTATTTTTTATTGAGATAACATTGGTTTTGACATTATATTTCATGTGTGCACATTATATTTCTAATTCTGTGCACAGTACAATGAACACAAGTTTCGGATATGCATTTTATGTACTCATCTATACCGATATATATTTAAGCTGCCTTAAAGATGCCATAACTGCTTTTAAAAGATGTGCTAAGAGAGCATATTTAGCACCTGTTTCTGCACAATTTCTAGAGCATATACCCCGTCACCCAAAGTAAATCTGCAAAACAAAATAATGGACATTACTAAGCAGTATGTGTTCATAATTAATTCATGAACACAAATAATTTAACAAACAATACTGAAGTTATGTCTTGGAGATACTAGACATAGGCATAGGCACTCAGCAAGGCGGCAAGTACCTTCCCGACCTGTTGTGGTGTCTCCTAAAATCTTGCCCCCACACCGACCAACACAGGACATTGCTGAGGAGTCTCTCCAAACAAAAGGCTCATGTCAGAGATCAACAGCCAGCACTGGTGGAAATTCTCAATTTGTGGAGACATTACATTTTTAAAGAACTGGGTAGAAATAGAATAAAAGGTAATATATCTTAATTTCCTTTATAGACCTAGCCATTTTACTAGATTCATAGTGTAAAAATTATAACATGTTTACTTGATTTATTCATGAAATTAAAATGGTTGGCATATTAAATTTAAAAGGATGGTTTGTGTAGCCTCTAATTTCAAATTTACTATTAGATATAGTTAATTGCTACAAGTACATTGCAAGCTGTATTTAAAAAGTGAACATCTTTTACTTTTTCCCCTATTTATCTGAAGTAGCAAACAACAGAAAATAAACCAATATTAAAATTAACCAAAGCAAGTCATCATGTTTTTGGCCATGATGTTCACCATGTTGTCAAACAGATGTAGAAATACACAAATTCAGGAAAGAGAGCTTAGAGTGTGTGTCTGTGTATATTATATACGTGTGTGTGTGTATATATATATATATATATGTATATTTCTCACACAAATAAAGCAAACCCACAAAATACAAATGTATATACTAAGCAGTAAATATTCATAATGCATAAATGAGCACTAATAATTTTATTAAAGGGTGCTAAAATCATGTCCTGTAGGTACTAGCTGCAAGCATAGGAAATCATTAAATTGGCAAAGTACCCTCCTAATCCTATGTTGATGGTATCTCCTAGAATACAGTGTCCCACTCTGTGTGTGTGTGTGTGTACATACATACACACATATAATGTACATATTTCACATTGTATCAGGCCAAATGATTCTAGAATGGAACACAGAGTTGTAACATGAGTAAGAGGTAGGATGTTGCTATCCTCATATGGTGAGAAGATCTTGGAAAGCAGGAAGGGCAGGGCCCAGCCAAGATATCTGAGCAGATAGAGTTCAGTATAAAGGTGTTGGGGAAGGTGACATGGAAGGTAATGCAGTTTACTGAATAAATAACCACAAGCCAAGGACTGGGCTTGTTATTGTTTAGTCACTAAGTCATGTCCAACTCTTTGGTGACCCCATAGACTGGAGCCCACCAGACTCCTCTGTCCATGGGATTCTCCAGGCAAGAATACTGGAGTGGGTTGCCATTTCCTTCTCCAGGGCATCTTCCCCACCCAGGGATCAGACCCACATCTCCCACATTGGCAGGTGCAGTCTTTACCACTGAGCCACCAGGGAACTGGGCTAGATAGTTTAAAGGTAAGTTGCTTTGATGTTTGCAACAAATTTTTGAAATAAATAGTATATTCCTTAGTTTACTTGTAAGAGACCTGGAGTTCAGTAAATTGAGCTCCTTTGCTCAAGTTCACACAGAAAGTAGCCTGTCCAGGGACTTCCCTGGTGGTCCAGTAACTAAGACTACTATACGGGGGTACAGGTTCCAATCCTGGTTGGGAACTAAGATCCCACATGCTGTCAGGATTGGCAAAAATATTAGAAAGCATTTGAAAATGGCCTGTCTGGACACATAGAGAGTTATGTATTGGTCTTAAACCAAGCTCTTTAAGTTTCCAGAAAATGGAGGAAGAAACGAGACCACATCAAACCAAGAGGTGGAGAGGTGGCATTAATACTTTACCATTATATATGTCCCTGGAAAAGGAAATTGCTACCCACTCCAGCATTCTTGTCTGGGAAATCCCATAGACAGAGGGGCCTGGCAGGCTGCAGTCCATGGGGTTGCAAAAGAGTTGGACATGACTTAGCAACTAAACAACAAACAAATATATGTCAGGCACACTTGTAGACTTTGTGTTTATAGCAGTAAATGAGACAAAGTGTTAAGCTCATTGACCATACAGTCTAGCAGAAGAGACCGGCAATGAAAAATAAAGATATGAATAAATACATGGCATAAATAGTATATAACTGTAGATACTTGGAATAAAACTGTAGTTATCAAAGGCCATAGATGTGAAGGGATAGAAAGTGATTGTTTAAAATAACAGATATATAATCAGGGACACAAATGAAGAGAGGAAAGACTGAAACAGTAGTGTTCTGGGCAGCCACTAGTGCCATGAAACAGAATTACTGTGTTTGAGGGATGGTAGGAAGACAGCATGGTTAAAATGGAAAAGGGAGGCAGACAGAGCTGAAGATATGGTTAGAGATAAAGAAAACAGCTGGTTTATGTAAGCTTTCATACATTATTTTAAAGAGTTTGTGGGTTTTTAAACATTTTCTACTTCTTTATTTTTAATTTTTAAAAAATCTGTATTGAAATATAGCTCATACTATAGTTCACAATACTGTGCACATGTATGTGTATGTGTATATATATACACACATACACATGCTTTGGGGGCTTCCCAGGTAGTAGCTCCCTATGCAAGAGACACAAGAGACACAGGTTCGATCCCTGGGGGCTGGGAAGATGCCCTGGAGAAGGGATGGCAACCCACTCCGCTATTCTTGCCTAGAAAATCCCATGGACAGAGGAGCCTGACAGGCTACAGTCCAGGTGGTTGCAAAGAGTAAGACATGACTAAGTGACTGAACATACATACACACACACAGTAGACATATCTGAGATATATTTTGATGCCACACAGTTAGAATATCTATATTAGGAGCATATAACAGGATCTCCCAGAATTCCTCTGGGCATGACTTTGCTGATTGAGTTGCCTATGATTTCAGCCCTGTCCCCCTCAGGAGTTCAAAGGATGCTATAAAGGAACAATACAACTTCTGATCTCTCCATTTTCCAAACTCCAGTATTATCGCAAATGTCCTTTGCCATACTATTACACATTCTGAATGATCACTGTCAGGGCCTTCTCCTTTGCAGAAAGTCTCATTTTGATCTCAGCATACATTTCACAAAACTGAAGGTTTTTACAATCATCTCTTGTCTTTTAAAATTGGTTAATTTCTTGGAGAGAGAGATTTCCACACAGACATGGGATTTGTCATTGTTCTTATCCTTTGTTTTAGTTTCATTTTCTGATGAGGAATTCGATACTCCCCCTTATGCGGCCATTGTTGGTAATGTTTTGTGAAGAGGATGTTAATTAATATTTCTGGAACTTCCTTTTGTGCTAATTTTGGAACCAAGCATCTTGCTTACATTATTTTACTTTAGCTTCAGAATAACCCTGGTAAATGTGTGTTATTTTCATTCGTAAAGGAGGACACTGAGGCTGAGAATTTAAATAACATGATTAATTACACTTAGTAAGCAGGGAAGTAAGGCAATGGCACCCCACTCCAGTACTCTTGCCGGGAAAATCCCATGGATGGAGGAGACTGGTAGGCTGCAGTCCATGGGGTCGCTAGGAGTTGGACACTACTGAGTGACTTCATTTTCACTTTTCACTTTCATGCATTAGAAAAGGAAATGGCAACCCACTCCAGTGTTCTTGCCTGGAGAATCCCAGGGACGGGGAGCCTGGTGGGCTGCCGTCTCTGGGGTCGCACAGAGTCAGACATGACTGAAGCGACTTAGCAGCAGCAGCAAGCAGGGGAGTGGGGATTTGAGACTTTCCCTATAATTTCTCTAGAACTGCAAAGCACAAGTTCTTTCTATTGCTGATGCTCCACAGATCCCAGAGTAAGTTCCTGTAGCAACCCCTGAAGGAATGGCTTTTTTTCCTCCAGCACTTTAAAGTTTCTTTCTGACATCCAGGCTAACTGTGCTGCTTATTTTGTAATCCAGTCAAATGCAGCAGCAGTTTTATATTTCTGCCTTTGAATCTCAGATCCAAGAAACTGGCAGCAGCATGAATTCCTCAGTGTAAAAGAATTGTAATGATCTGACTTTGTCGATGGGTTGACACCGAATTCTTTTAGTCACATAAGGCTTTTTCTTTTTTTGGTGAGAAATAAAAATAGTTGCAGAAGAGTGAATTTGAGGAGTAAGAACAATTTAACTGAAAACTGATTTTTTTATACAAGATTTATAATGAAAGTGAAAGTCATTCAGTCAGGTTTGAATCTTTGTGACTCCATGGACTATACAATCCATGGAATTCTCCAGGCCACCTTTCCCTTTACCAGGGGATCTTCCCAACCCAGGGATCGAATCCCGGTCTCCAACATTGCAGGTGGATTCTTTTTTTTTAGTTATTATTATTACTTTTTTTACTATACAATATTGTATCGGATTTGCCATACATCAACATGCATCCGCCATGGGTGTACATGTGTTCCCCATCCTGAACCCCCCACCCGCCTCCCTCCCCATACCATCCCTCTGGGTCATCCCAGTGCACCAGCCCCAAGCTTCCTGTATCCTGCATTGAACCTGGACTGGCAATTTGTTTCTTATATGATATTATACATGTTTTAATGCTATTCTCCCAAATCATCCCCCCCCCAACAGACTTCAAAAGACTGTTCTATAATCTGTGTCTCTTTTGCTGTCCTGCATACAGGGTTGTCATTACTATCTTTCTAAATTCCATATATATGCGTTTGTATACTGTATTGGTATTTTTCTTTCTGGCTTACTTCACTCTGTATAATAGGCTCCAGTTTCATCCACCTCATTAGAACTGATTCAAATGTATTCTTTTTAATGGCTGAGTAATACTCCATTGTGTATATGTACCACAGCTTGCTTATCCATTCATCTGCTGATGGACATCTAGGTTGCTTCCATGTCCTGGCTATTGTAAACAGTGCTGTGATGAACATTGGGGTACACATGTCTCTTTCCCTTCTGGTTTCCTCAGTGTGTATGCCCAGCAGTGGTATTGCTGAGTCATATGGCAGTTCTATTTCCAATTTTTTAAGGAATCTCCACACTGTTCTCCATAGTGGCTGTACTAGTTTGCATTCCCACCAACTGTGTAAGAGGGTTGTCTTTTCTCCACACCCACTCCAGCATTTATTGCTTGTAGACTGTTGATTAGCAGCAATTCTGACTGGCGTGAAATGGTACCTCACTGTGGTTTTGATTTGCATTTCTCTGATAATGAGTGATGCTGAGCATCTTTTCATGTATTTGTTAGCCATCTGTATGTCTTCTTTGGAGAAATGTCTATTTAGTTCTTTGGCCCATTTTTTGATTGGGTCATTTGTTTTTCTGGAATTGAGCTGTAGGAGTTGCTTGTATATTTTTGAGATTAGTTGTTTGTCCATTGCTTCATTTGCTATTATTTTCTCCCATTCTGGAGGCTGTCTTTTCACCTTACTTATAGTTTCTTTTGTTGTTCAGAAGCTTTTAATTTTAATTAGGTCCCATTTGTTTATTTTTGCTTTTATTTCCAATATTCTGGGAGGTGGGTCATAGAGGATCCTGCTGTGATGTATGTCGGAGAGTGTTTTGCCTATGTTCTCCTCTAAGAGTTTTATAGTTTCTGGTCTTATGTTTAGATCTTTAATCAATTTTGAGTTTATTTTTGTGTATGGTGTTAGAAAGTGTTCTAGTTTCATTGTTTTACAAGTAGTTGACCAGTTTTCCAAGCACCACTTGTTAAAGAGATTGTCTTTTCTGCATTGTATATTTTTGCCTCCTTTGTCAAATATAAGGTGTCCATAGGTGCTTGGGTTTATCTCTGGGCTTTCTATTTTGTTCCATTGATCTATATTTCTGTCTTTGTGCCAGTACCATACTGTCTTGATGACTGTGGGTTTGTTGTAGAGCCTGAAGTCAGGCAGGTTGATTTCTCCAGTTCCATTCTTCTTTCTCAAAATTGCTTTCGCTATTCAAGGTTTTTTGTATTTCCATACAAATTGTGAAATTATTTGTTCTAGCTCTGTGAAAAATACCGTTGGTAGCTTGATAGGGATTGCATTGAATCTATAAATTACTTTGGGTAGTATACTCATTTTCACTATATTGATTCTTCCAATCCATGAACATGGTATATTTCTCCATCTATTAGTGTCCTCTTTGATTTCTTTCATCAGTGTTTTATAGTTTTCTATATATTGCAGGCAGATTCTTTACTAGCTGAGCCACAAGGGAAGCCCAAGAATATGGAGTGGGTAACCTATCCTTTCTCCAGCAGATCTTCCTAACCCAGGAATCAAACTGGGGCCTCCTGCATTGCAGGCAAATTCATAATTAATTATAAGATTTATAATAAAATATGCTTAATTTTCCATTCCCAGAGACAGCTACCAAAAAATATACCTCCTTCGATTTTTATTCCCATCACTTTCCTCATTTCCCCTCAGGTCTGCTCTAAAATAATGTTCATAATCTGCTCCAAACTGTATTGTCCTGCCCTTCCTTTTCTGAGAGAAGAATAGGGGAAAAAATCTTCTCACTTGGTGATAATTGATTCATGCATGCATGCTCAGTCGCATCTGACTCTTTGCGACCCCATGGATTGAAGTCATCAAGGTGCCTCTGTCCATGGGATTGTCCAGGCAGGAATAGTGGAGTGGGTTGCCATTTCTTTCACCAGGGGATCTTACTGACCAGGGATTGAACCTATGTCTCTTACATCTCCTGCATTGGCAGGCAGATTTTTTTTTTTTTTTTAATCACTCAGCAGCCTGGAAAGCCCTAATTGATTCATGTGTGCATGCTAAGTTACCTCTCTGTGTGACCTATGGACCCTAGCCCTCCAGGCTCCTCCGTCTATGGGATTCTCCAGACAAGAATACTGGAGTGGGTTTCCATGCCCTCCTCCAGGGGATCTTCCCAACCCAGGGATCAAACCTGTTTCTTAATGTCTCCTGTATTAGCAGGTAGGTTCTTTACCACTAGAGCCACATGGGAAGCCCAATTGATGGATACTTCAGGGATAAACTGATTAAGGGGAAATGGTTATATTAATACCACCGATTTTTACCCCACATCTTAGTGTTCCTAATTCACACAAACCTATTTTACTACAACTTAAAAATAAGTAGCAAACTTTATATAGTATTTATCACCACTCAGTTTAGTTCAATCAGATCAGATCAGTCTCTCAGTCGTGTCCGACTCTTTGTGACCCCATGAATCGCAGCACGCCAGGCCTCCCTGTCCATCACCAACTCCCGGAGCTCACCCAGACTCACATCCATCGAGTCAGTGATGCCATCCAGCCATCTCATCCTCTCTCATCCCCTTATCCTCCTGCCCCCAATCCCTCCCAGCATCAGAGTTTTTTCCAATGAGTCAACTCTTTGCATGAGGTGACCAAAGTACTGGAGTTTCAGCTTTAGTATTATACCTTCCAAAGAAATCCCAGGGTTGATCTCCTTCAGAATGGACTGGTTGGATCTCCTTGCAGTCCAAGGGACTCTCAAGAGTCTTCTCCAACACCAAAGTTCAAAAGCAACAATTCTTCAGCACTCAGCCTTCTTCACAGTCCAACTCTCACATCCATACATGACCACAGGAAAAACCATAGCCTTGATTAGACGAACCTTTGTTGGCAAAGTAATGTCTCTGCTTTTGAATATGCTATCTAGGTTGGTCATAACTTTCCTTCCAAGGAGTAAGCATCTTTTAATTTCATGGCTGCAGTCACCATCTGTAGTGATTTTGGACCCCAGAAAAATAAAGTCTGACACTGTTTCCACTGTTTCTCCATCTATTTCCCATGAAGTGGTGGGACCGGATGCCATGATCTTCATTTTCTGAATGTTGAGCTTTAAGCCAACCTTTTAACTCTCCTTTTTCACTTTCATCAAGAGGCTTTTTAGTTCCTCTTCACTTTCTGCCATAAGGGTGGTGTCATCTACATATCTGAGGTTATTGATATTTCTCCCGGCAATTAGTTCAATAGTGAGGAGTTAATATGGGCTATGGCTAAAGAAACACTTGAGGAATTTATAGTCTGTGGAAGAACAAACATGTAAAGGGAGACAATTATATCCTAAGATACAAATGCTATGAAACTCTCAAGACATTAATTTTCTCAACTTTAAAATTCAAAAAAGTTTATTAATGGCAATAAGTTAAGTGGTTCAGGTGAATATAAAGGGAGATCAGTTTCTGATAGAGGAAACTGCTTGAAATAAGGCAATCTAGGGAGTCAGATATTACCAGTTATTATTCTGCTTCCCTCTGTTTCATCCCAATCCCCAACACGTGAGTGGGGCCCAATCCAACTTTTCCCCCATTGATAATATGAAACAATGTTTTGGGAGGTGGGGCTAGTTGGCATTCTGCTTTCCTCTCTTAACTGTGCTATATGTCTATGGGAGGTTGGGGAACCAACAAGGGGCTCACCACCCACATGCAGGAACTGGCATCTAAGTTAGCACCCCTGTGCTGTGTGCTTGCTCTGCTTAGTGACTCAGTCATGTCTGACTCTTTGAGACCCCACGGACTGTAGCCCACCAGGCTCCTCTGTCTATGAGATTCTCCAGGCAAGAATACTGGACTGGGTTGCCATGCCCTCCTCCAGGGGATCTTCCCAACCCAAGAATCGAACCCAGGTCCCCTGCATTGCAGATTCTTTACCAGCTGTGCTACCTGGGAAGCCCCAAGTTGATGCCCCTAACCACAATCAAATCTAAGTCAGTTTCCTTTTCCTGTTGTTCAGTCGCTAAGTCATATCTGACTCTTTGTGACCCCATGGACTGCAGCATGCAAGGCTTCCCTGTTTTTCAGAATCTCCCAGAATCTTCCCTGTTCTTCTGAATCTTTCCTGTTCTTCAGAATCTCCCATGCTCAAATTTATGTCCATTGAGTCTATGATGCTACCTAACTATCTCATCCTCTGTCATCCTTTTCTCCTCCTGCCCTCAATCTTTTCCACATCAGGGTCTTTCCCATTGAGTCAGCACTTTGCATCAGGTGGCCATATTGGAGTGTCAGCTTCAGCATCAGTCCTTTTGATGAATATCCGGGTTCATTTCCTTTAGGATGGACTGGTTTGATCTCTTTGTAGTCAAGGGACTCTCAAGAGTTTTCTCTAGCCTGAGTTTCCTGTTACCTCAAGTGATATTTGGATTTGGTTCAGAACCCTCTATGTTCTTTCCAAAAAATGTCATTATGAGACGAGTAAACTTTCTCTTACCTTCTTGGTACATATTTGACACCATCAGTCTCTGAGTATAAATTTTGGATGGGGTTTCCATTTCTTGATGGATGGGGTTTCATCACTTGAATGCCTATAGATGTACAGAGGGACAATGATTTAAATAGATTAAATCAGATTTCCCATCTGAAACTATGAAGGCCATTTTTCAAGTATTGAAAGTAAATGAATGTCAATCATAAGTCCTACATATGGTGATCTTAGATGTAAACATTTTCAATAAAATATTAGCAAGTCCAATCTAGCAATGAATGAATATAATTACTGATTCTGATCAACTGGAATTTATTCCAGGTATGCAAGTCTGATTCAATGTTCAAATATCAACTAATGCAATTCATTGCACCAACAGGCTAAAAGAAAACACACGATCAACTAATTAAGAAATTGATTTAATGACCTAAAACAACTCTTCATGATAAAAACTCTCAGCCAACTAGGAATGGTGTGGAAGAACTACAACTAACAACTAACAAAAGAACCTACAACTAGCAAAACTCTTAATTGTGAATGACTGAAAGTTTTTCACCTACAATCAGAAACAAGGCAAAACCATCCACTATTAATAGCTTTATCCAATGACTACTGGAAGTTATTGTCAGGCAAGGAAAGGAAATAACAGGTATACTGATTAGAAATGAATAAATAAAGCTGACCTGTTTGTAGATGAAATGACCACCTACATAGAAAACCCCAAGGAGCCTATAAAAATCTATAACTAAATAATGAGTTGCATATGAATGTATTTATAAGATCATCATACAAAAATCATTATGGCATTTCTTTATACTAACAATAAATAAGCAGAAATGAAGAAAATTTACAATGGCTCAAAATAAAATGTGGTGCTTAGGTATAAATGAAAATACACATGGGCAGAACCTGTATGCCTAAAAGTACAAAATACTGATGAAAAAAGTCAAAGAAGATCTACATAAATGGAGAGTCACACTGTGCTCATGGATGGAAAAGTTCAGTGTAATAACAATGTCATGCGTGCTTGCTTAGTCCAGTTCTTTGTGACCCTATGGACTGTAGCCCGTCAGGCTCCTCTGTCCATGGGGATTCTCTAGGCAAGAATATTGGAGTGGGTTGCCATTTCGTCCTCCAGGGGATCTTCTGAGCCCAGGGATCAAAACCACGTCTCAACTTATGTCTTCTGCATTGGCAGGCAGGTTCTTTAACACTGGCACCATCTGGCAAGCCCAATGAAGATGCCAGTTCTCTCCAAATTGACATATAGGTTTAACAAAATCACTATCAAAATCCCATGAAAGATTTGCTTTTAATATAAACAGAATTATTGCACTGATTTTATGGAAAGGCAAAGCAATTATAGTAGTTAAGTGTATTTTAAATGACCATTTTTTATGATTCCAGTTTCTCTCCTTTCTTAGAATATCATTTATAGTTTTTTTAAAAAACTTTTTGTTTAGTAGTTTCTCTAGAGTTTGCAATATTATTTACAACTAATTCAATTCTACTTTCAAATAATACTATAATACCTCAGGGGTAGTGTGAGTATTTTATAATAATATAATATTAATTGCTTTTTCGTGTCCTTTGTATCATTCTTGCTATTCATTTCACTCACACATAAGCAAGTATCATCATCAGTTCAGTTCAATTCAGTTCGGTCACTCAGTCATGTCCGACTCTTTGCCACCCCATGAATCGCAGCATGCCACGCCTTCCTGTCCATCACCAACTCCCGGAATTCACCCAGACTCACGTCCATCGAGTCAGTGATGCCATCCAGCCATCTCATCCTCTGTCGTCCCCTTCTCCTCCTGCCTCCAGTCCCTCCCAGCATCAGAGTCTTTTCCAATGAGTCAACTCTTCGCATGAAGTGGCCAAAGTACTGGAGTTTCAGCTTTAGCATATGTGTGTATATACATATATATATATATATATATATATATATGTATATAAAATCTTCTATACATAAGCTGTATACATAAGTATACATGATCAAATACATTTTTACTACTGTTATTTTGTACAAATGCTTATTTGTCAAATCAGTTAAGAATAAAACACATAAAAGTTTTATTTTGCCTTCACTTAACCTTTTTGATGTTCTTCTTTTATTTCCTTGAAGTGGATTTCTGACCTGTGTAATATTTCTTGTCTCTGAAGAATTTCTTTTAATATTGCTAGGAAGGCAGGTCTACTGGCAACAAGTTTCTTCAATTTTTGTTTTTCTGAGAAAGTCTTTATTTCCCCTTCCCTTTTGAAGGACAGTTTTTAAAGGTACAGAATTCTAGGTTTGTGGTTTCTCTCTCAACACTGTAAATATGTCACCTCACACTTCCATGTTTTCTTAGGAGTAGTTGACATGAATTTTTTGTTCTAATGCAAGCCATCTTTCAGGATTTTTAAATTCATCTTTGATTTCCTGTTGCTTGAAAATAATATGAGCCAGGGGTAAATTTTTGTTATTTATCTGGCTTGGAATTCTCTGAGTTTCATGGATCTGTGGTTTGATGTCCAACATTAATTTTGGGGAAATTCCAAGTTATAATTGTTTCAAATATTCCTTCTGTTCCCTTCTCTCATTCTTATTTTGGTATTCCTATTATACTTATGTTACAACTTTTTGCAGTTGTCCCACAGTTCTCGGGAGTTAAAAAACTAAAAAGTCTTTTTTTTCCCATTTGCTTTTCATTTTTTGGAGGTTTCTATTGAAATATTGGCAAATCTTTTGTCAGCTGTGTCCTATCTAATAAGCCCAAATAAGGCTTTTTTCATTTCTGTAATAATAATTCTGACCTTTAGCATTTCTTTTTGGTTCTTTTTTAGAATTTCCATTTCTCTGCTTTACATTTACTCTTGCATGCTGTCTCCTTTGTCCATCGGAGCAGGGGTTCCCAACCCCCTGATAGGAACCAGGCCACGCAGCAGGAGGTGAACAGTGGGCAGAGCTTCATCTTTACTTACAGCAGCTCTCCATTGCTCCCATTATCACCTGAGCTCCACTTCCTTTCAGATCAGTGGCAGCGTTGGATTCTCATAGGTACACATACCCTACTGTGAACTGCACATGCAAGGGATCTCGGTTATCTGCTCCGTGTGAGAATCTAATGCCTAATGATCTGAAGTGGAGCTGAGGCGCTGATGCTAGTGGTAGGGAATAGCTGCAAATACAAATAGCAGAGAGGTATGACTGCACAGATGCCATAATAAAGCAATTACTTGCAGACTCATATCAAAACCCTATCAGTGAGTGGCAAGCGACAAGCTGTGTCTGGTGGCAGGATTTAAGTCAGGCTCCAGTACTTTTATTTTAGTCTCTGTGTGGCCCTGTCTATTGTTTTGTTTACCACTTCTGTCCATGCCTCTTTCCCACACTGTGCACTTGTCTCAGTCACAGTTTTCATAAGTCCACAAGCTAACCCTAGCCAAAATGAGTAAAAAAAGAAAAATATTGCTGGAGAGCTTCTTTGAAAAGGGGGAAAGACTCCTTAATGAGGTGACAAAAGACTCTAAGACTACCAACATAAAGAAAGCTGCATATAAAAGAAAATATGAAGAATCCTTAAATTGTGGGCTCACTGAAAAAAGTTAATTTACATCCTCCAAGCCCAGCTTGTATAATATGTGGTGAATGGTTATCCAGCAAAGCCATGAAACCTTCAAAACTGGTTCGCCACACAGAGACCAAACAACCTGCATTAAAAACAAGCCTCTGGTGTTTTTCAAAAGAAAAAAAAATGTGAACACAAAGAACAGAGCAATTATTGAAGGCCACAATTTCATCAAATGTGTCTGCACTGAGAGCATCATTCTTAGTGGCTAACCACATTGCTAAAGCTAAGAAGAGCTGATCCTGCCTGCTACTAAGGACATTTGTTGTGAACTTTTAGGAGAGACTGCAGTCCAAAAGGTGGCGTGTTTACCTCTTTTGGCTAGCATCATAACTAGATGAATTGATGAAATAGCAGAGGACACCAAGGCACTCATTAGAGAGGATTAATGCATCACCGTGGTATGCAATCCAGGTTGATAAGTACTGATATTGACAAATCAACAATGTCTGTTTTTGTGTGATGTATTTCCGGAGGATGTGCATGAGGATATGCTATATGCACTTTTGTTGCCAACTAGCATGACCACACTGCAGAACTCTTCAAGCCTAAATGACTGCTGCTGCTGCTGCTAAGTTGCTTCAGTCGTGTCTGACTCTGTGAGACACCATAGATGGCAGCCCACCAGGCTCCCCTGTCCCTGGGATTCTCCAGGCAAGAACGTTGGAGTGGGTTGCCATTTCCTTCTCCAATGCAGGAAAGTGAAAAGTGAAAGTGAAATCGCTCAGTCGTGTCCGACTCTGTGTGACCCCATGGACTGCCGCCTACCAGGCTCCTCCATCCATGGGATTTTCCAGGCAAGAGTACTGGAGTGGGGTGCCATTGCCTTCTCCAGCCTAAATGATTACATATCAGGAAAACTGAGTTGGTCATTTTGTCTCCATATATGCACACACAGACTAACTGCCATGACTGGATGGTTTTCTGCTTTCACTACTCAGGTCAAAGAGGTTGCTTCTGAATAGGAGTCGATGCACAGATCCATCCATAGAGAAATGCTGGCTAGCCAAAAAATACTACCTGAACATAGCAAAGTTTTTCAGGATATGATTAAAATTATCAGCCTCCTTAAAGTTAATGCCCTTTAGTTCAGTCACTCAGTCATATCCTACTCTTTGTGACCCCATGGACTGCAGCACACCAGGCTTCCCTGTCCATCACCAACTCCCAGAGCTTGCTCAAACTCATGTCCATCGAGTCGGTGATGCCATCCAATCATCTCATCCTCTGTCATCCCCTTCTCCTCCTGCCTTCAATCTTTCCCAGCATGAGGGTCTTTTCTAATGAGTCAACTCTTTGCATCAGGTGGCCAAAGTATTGGAGCTTCAGCTTCAGCATCAGTCCTTCCAATGAATATTCAGGACCTATCTCCTTTAGGATGGACTGGTGGGCTCTCCTTGCTGTCCAAGGGACTCTCAAGAGTCTTCTCCAACACCACAGTTCAAAAGCATCAATTCTTTGGCACTCAGGTTTCTTTGGGTCCAGCTCTCACATCCATACATGTGATCTCAAATCCATTCATGCCCTTAACTCACCTCTATTCACACAGCTTTGTGAGATGAACCAGAGAAGGCAATGGCAAGCCACTCCAGTACTCTTGCCTAGAAAATCTCATGGACGGAGGAGCTTGGTAGGCTGCAATCCATGGGGTTGCTACTAGTCCAACATGACTGAGCGACTTCACTTTCACTTTTCACTTTCACGCATTGGAGAAGGAAATGGCAACCCACGCCAGTGTTCTTGCCTGGAGAATCCCAGGGACAGTGGAGCCTGGTGGGCTGCCATCTATGGGGTTGCACAGAGTCGGACATGACTGAAGTGACTCAGCAGCAGCAGCAGCAGCATTAGTGAGATGAACACAGAACACATGTCTTCTCTTATACACAGAAGTGAGATGACTTTCTAAAGGTAAATCATTGGCTAGAGTTTTTGAGTTATGAGAGCAATTCCAGAGAATTTTTTTTATAGAAAAGCAGTCACCTCTGGCAGCACTTTTCAGTGACACAGAATAGGTGGCAAAACTTGCTTACTTGTGTGACATATTCAACCTGTTCAATGAACTCAATCTGTCATTTCAAGGGAGGATTATACTATGTTAAAGTTGGCAGATAAAGTGACTACATTCAAAGCCAAATTGGAATTATGGGGGTGAGGAGTAAACATTGAGCTTTTTGACACATTTCAAGCATTAGCAGAGATTTTGAAAGAGACTGAGCCAGAGTCTTCTTTGTCCCAGTTGGTGCGTGATCACCTAGGAGTTTTCAAAGGAGTTTGGGCATTACTTCCCAACAACAAAAGATCCCGCACTGGGAAGGAATGGATCCATGACCCATTTGTGAATAAACCAGATGAATCAACTTCGTCTGTCTTTTGTTGTTCAGTTGCTGTCATGTACGACTCTTTGGACTGCAGCCCAAACCGAACCATGGACTGCAGTACACCAAGCTTTGCATCTCCCAAAGTTTGCTCAAACTCACGTCCATTGAGTTGGCAATACCATACAACTGTCTCATCCTCTGTCATCCCCTTCTCCTCCTGCCCTCAACCTTTACCAGCTTCAGGGTCTTTTCTAATGAGTCAACTCTTCGCATCAGGTGGCCAAAGTATTGGAGCTTCAGCTTCAGCATCAGTCCTTCCAGTGAATATTCAGGATTGATTTCCTTTAGGGTTGATGGTTTCATCTCCTTGTTGTCCAAGGGACCCTCAAGAGTCTTCTCCAGCACCAAAGTATGAAAGCATCAGTTCTTTGACACTCAGCCTTCTTTATGGTCTAATTCTCACATCCATACATGACTACTGGAAAAACAATAGCTTTGACTATATGGACCTTGGTCTGTGCTAGAAGAGGATCAGCTATTTGAGATCGCAAATGATGGTGGCCTTAAAAGTATGTTGCTAGTGAGAAGTTGCTATATAACACAGAGACCCCAGCTTGGTGTTCTGTGATAACTTAGAGGGGTGGGATGGGGGGAGTGCATGGAGGCTCAAGAGAGAGATTATGTATCTATTATTATGGCTAAATTGTGCTATTGTCCTGCAGAAACCAACACAATATTGTAAAGCAATTTTCCTCTAATTAAAGAATATATACATATTTTTAAATTTTAACTTAAAAAATTAACATATATTTTAATTAGAGGCTAATTACTCTACAATATTGTGGTGGTTTTTGCCATACATTGACATGAATCAGCCATGGGTGTACATGTGTCCTCCATCCTGAACCCCCTTTCCTCCTCCCTCCCCAACCCACCCCTCAGGATCATCCCAGTGCACCAACCCTGAGTGCCCTATCTCATGCATCAAAACTGGACTGGCGATCTATTTCACATATGTTAATATACATGTTTCAATGCTATTCTTTCAAAAAGCATGTTTGAGACAACTTCAAATCTCCATATGTCAAGGTGGAATATCCTGATATTGCCACAAAAGCATTGAAAAACCTGGTTCCATTTCCAGCACCACATCTTTGTGAAGCAAGGCTTTCTGCAGTGACAGCAACCAAAATGAGATTATGGAATAGACAAGACATGAGAAACACACTTCAGGTTTCACTGTTTCCCATCACCCGCAGATGAGATTGTTTAGCTGCAACAAAACAAGCTCAGGGCACCCACTGATTCTGCAATATGGTGAGCTGTATAATTATGTCATCCTATATCACAATGTAATAATAAAAGAAGCAAAGTGTGCAATAAATGTAATGAGCTTGAATAATTCCCAAATCATCTCCCTTCCCAGTCTGTGGAAAAAGTATCTTCCATCAAACTGCTCCCTGGTGCTAAAAAGGTTGGGTACCGCTGCATTAGAGCCCCTAGCATATTATTTATGATTGTTTCAAATCCCCAGTCAGATCATTTCAACATGTCTATCATATCTTAGTTTGGATCTGAGGTTTATTTTGTTTCTTCAAACTGTGTATCTCTTAATGTCCTGTAGGGCTTCCCTGGTGGCTCAGTGGTAAAGAATCTGCCTGCTAATGCAGGAGACATGGGTTTGATCCCTGTGTTGGCAAGATTCCCTTGAGGAAGAAATGGCAAGCCACTCCAGTATTCTTGCCTATGAAATCCCATGGACAGAGAAGACTGGTGGGATACAGTCCTTGAGGTCACAAAGAATTGGACATGACTGAGTGATTAAACAACAGCAATAACAATGTCTTGTAACTTTGTCTTGATAGTTGAGCATAATATATGGAGAAAAAGAAACTGTTGTAAATAGGCCTGTAGTTACGTGGTATCAAGATGCTGGGGGAGATGAAGCATTCTATAATCTTATGAGTAGGTCTCAGTCTTCCTGGAAGCCTGTACCTTTGACTATCAACTTAACCAGTGATTTTCAGTCCCCTCACCAGCATCTTAGATGGGACAGGATGGCCAGAGTGGACTGAAGCTGGGTGTTTTCCCCTCACCAGCATCTCAGGTGGGACAGGATGGCCAGAGTGGACTGAAGCTGGGTGTTTTCCCCTCACCAGCATCTCAGGTGGGACAGGATGGCCAGAGTGGACTGAAGCTGGGTGTTTTCCTTCTCCCACATGGGAGGCTAGATGAATTTCATGCTCATGCTCGGTGGCTTCAGTCGTGTTTGGCTCTTTGCAGTCCCATGGACTGTAGACTTCCAGGCTCCTCTGTCCATGGGATTTTTCCCAGAAAGAATACTGGAGTGGGTTGTCATGCCCTCCTCCAGGGGATCTTCCTGATCCAGGGATTGAACTTGCATCTCTTCTGTCTCCTGAATTACAGGCAGATTCTTTACCACCTGAGCCACAGGGTAAATCCCTGAAGCTGTGTATTTCCATTTATCCCTGTAGAAATTAGAGTCAGCTGTGAGAAGAAGGTTGCATAGGTCAGCTAGGCTGAGATAAAACACTTGCAGGTTGGAGTCTAGTTAATAGTTTCTCTTAAGGGGAAACCTTGTTAAGAAGAACAGAATGCCCTGGAGTATTTCAAAATGGTGGGTCTTCCCTGCCTCTTGCAGTAGCGGCAGGGGATTTTCCTCCAATTTTCTTTGTGAGAACCTGGTGCAAATCTAGAAGGTAGAACCCCCCAAAATTCACCCCACCCCATGAATGAGTTCTCCAGAGTTTGTTATTCTCAGAGTTGTCTACTCTGACCCTCCTAACCAATTCAGTTGTGATTTCCCTATCATGGCATGGATTCCTGCAGAGGTTTCAGCTTATGGATTTCTGCTTTGGTAAGTTATGGTTCTTTGCATTAATTTGCTGGTCTCTTCAATTTTGGTGGCAGTGATTTGCCTTGTGACCTCACTTCTCTTGGTTAAGTTGGGGCTGCTGACAAGTATTTCTCACCTACGCAGTTTTGTTATAAAATGTCATTTTGTATTATCTATTTGCACTAGAAAGATAGGTTAAAGCTGTGCTAAAACTTGAAGCAGTTAGGATGCTTTGGGTTGCAAATAACATAAAACTCAAATTAAAAAAGGCCTTAAGAATAACATTTATTATTTTGCATAAGAAGAAGCCTAAAAGTAGGACGATAATTACAGAGTATTTTAGTTGAGAAGTTTAAAAGGTCTTCAAGTGCCCAAGTTCTATCTTTGGGCTTTACTACTTTCAAGATGGAGTTTTTGTCCTCAAACTGTAACAATGTCAGTATCTTGTCTGTGATACTATCTAATTCTGAAAGATTATAGGACAAAAATTTTGAGACAACTGGGCAAAGAGTACGATAGATTTCTCTATCTATCTCTATCTATCTCTATCTATTATTTATTACAGTCCCATGTGAACCTACAATTTGAAATACGAAGTTTAATAAAAAAGATAAAACCTAGGAAGTGCAGTAGTTTAATATTATTAGAGAGTAAGTGCTTATCAGAGAGTATTGGAAGATGTAAATAAAGAAACTGGTATCGGGGAGCCTGGAGGGGCTTGAAGTTTATGGTAGAAAGTTTGGATTTCATCTTGTCAGTGACGTTATACCATTGTGTTAGTTTTATATTGCCAGTGTAACAAATTATCATAAATGTAATGGCTTAAAATAACACCAATTTATTATCTTACGATTCTGTAGGTCAGCAGTCTAAAGTGGCTTCACTGAGCTACAATTAAAATGTCCGTAGGGCTGTATGTGTGTTTCTTTTCTGGTGGTTATAAAAGAAAATCTGTCCCTTCGCTTTTTGCTACTGCTGGAGACTGCCTGAATCCCTTGGCAACTAATCCCCTCCTCCATTTTCAAAGCCAAGCTTGTGGAATCAACAGGTGTGTCCGACTCTGGCCCTCCTCCTTTACTCTTAACTTATGAGGGTCAGGATAGTCTCCTTATCTCAAGATAGTTAATTACACCAGCAAAAGCTCTTTTGCCATAAAAGGTAGCATATTTACTGGTTCTAGGAATTAGGATATGGAGATGTCTTAAAAGGGTATTATGTATAGATATTTATTGCACATAACTTGTAAGACAGCTAAAAGAATTCAAGATTAAGATTGAGTACACTTAACATTAGGTGTTTAAGCAAAACATGTCTGCAATTGTGTGTAGTGGTATGACTTCCCTATTCCCCTAAGTCTTCCAACGCTGGACTCAAAGTAGAAAAACATAGCGTTCTATTTATTATTGCTCTATATTGTGGATTATAGTAGATACTGGATGTTCTTTTAGTGACTCCTGGGGCATTTGTCTTCTATTTTTCTGTGTTCCAATTTTTGTTGCCCCTTCAAAATGGGAATTATTTCAAAGATTCCAAACGTGTAAGATGTGCACATCAGTAGGTTTAATAATGTCTAATTCTCTCGGTCCTCTTCAAACAAGATCCATGCTTCAACGGTTTCTCTCCTATGAGACCATTGCATTGAAAAGGCTGGTGTTCCCTAATTCTCACTGGCTTTTTTACTCTGAAACTTCATTCAGAAAAGTACGTGCCAATTCCAGTGGATTAATCTGTTCTATCTTGCTTAGGTAGTCATTAATAACAAAGCTGAAAACATTCTAGTGCAGACCAAATTTTACTGTAATTAAGTTGTTCAAAGTGAAAGAATTCAGTATGACTTTTACTTCCTTTGTGTTTAGTCAGGGAAAACAGTAATCTTGCTGAAATTTTCAGTGTGTAGGCTGTCAGTTCTCCTCTTTCATCTCTGAAGGTTAAATATCCATAGACTTGACTTTAAACTTTGTTCTTTAGAGATTTGTACAAAGGACTTATATAGTCGAATTTATAATTTAGAACTATTTTACTGCATTGTGAAGGATGTGTGATTTGTGGAGAAGAAATGACTTGCATTAATCTTAGTTGGCTTTTCCTAAGTATTATACTTGTCAGTGAGATTGAAGCTCATATGAGATTGTCCTCAGATATTACTTAACATGCAGAGATATTAGTTAAAGTAACATAAGCATGCATTGTATTTACTTAATGTGTTAAGTGTTCGATGCAAAGGATTTCTTCAGAGCTACTTTACTTGATCAGAAAATGGGAAAGCAAACTAAGTTGTCTCCATGGCTTACCCAACTATCCTGCCATTTCATGAAATTTTAATAAAGTTAACAATACATTGTAAATGAGTTCAGCATTAGTACTGAAGTAGCAAAAAGAGGTGGAAATGGGAAATGCAAAGCCAGTGAAATTAACACTTAAAACAGCAGTCAATGAAAGTATCATTCAGAATTTCAATATATGCTAGGCTTCTAGATAAGAATTTCATCAAGCAGAGCTCCTAAAATTTTGGCAACAATTTCTGAGTACTTGAAAGAAACACTGATATCAACTTGCTGACACCGTTTTAAATTCTTCCTTCAAAAGCTGAATAGAAATCATTACCTTTACCATCATTACTTTGTAACTATTTGACATGATTTATCCCTGAATGTCAAAGAGCTTTAGTATAATACCTTATCAAAAATTTAATAATTTCCTAGCATCTTGGGATAATACAGAGTTTTCTTCAAGTCAAATGCAGTGTGAATGGCAGAGAAAAAAATGAAAATTCACTTCTTTGTTCCCAGGTTCCTGAGCTAATATGTATTAATATATGCTCTTTTGGGCAGTGCAAAAATTATCTGCCCACTACCAGATTAGGGCTTCCCCAATGGTTCAGAGGTAAAGAATCTGCCTGCATTGCAGGAGACATGGATTCAATCCTTGAGCCAGGAAGATCCCCTGGAGGAGGAAATGGCAACCCACTACAGAATTCTTGCCTGGGAAATCCCATGGATAGAAAAGACTGGTGGGCTACAGTCCAAATAGCCTCAAAGAGTTGGACACAACTGAAAAAATGAAATGAGCACTACTATATTTTAAGATGTTTCTTTACTTGCAAGAGGGTATAGTTTGTAACTGAGTTACTAATTAGAGCTTATCTAGAGGAGAAGGCCAGAGAAAGCAATGGCACCCCACTCCAGTATTCTTGCCTGGAAAACCCCATGGGCGGAGGAGCCTGGTAGGCTGCAGTCCATGGGGTCGCTAAGAGTCGGACCCGACTGAGCGACTTCACTTTCGCTTTTCACTTTCATGCATTGGAGAAGGAAATGGCAACCCACTCCAGTGTTCTTGCCTGGAGAATCCCAGGGACGGGGGAGCCTGGTGGGCTGCCGTCTATAGGGTCACGCAGAGTCGGACACGACTGAAGCGACTTAGCAGCAGCAGCAGCAGAGGAGAAGGTAAGGTACTAGTGAAGGGACACCAGAAACTTATCTCATCTACAATTGCTGAAAGATTTGGAAAAGAGAGAGACACATGTGGAAGGGAAGCTGATAGATACTTTTAGTTAACTGAATGTTGTCATGTCTAGTTCCTGAAGTTCTACATAGGAAAATAACATGGAAACATGCTTCAGTCCAATATTGAGAAAAATAGAAATATCCAGTATGAACTTTGTTGCCTTCTGAGCTGTGAGCTTCCATCACTGATGTTTTGAAATATAGCTGGATTATCATTCTTCCAATATGTGTTAAAATAATGGTGTGCTTTGTACATGAGAGTAGATTAGAGGAATACGCTTCTGTTTTATATTTTCATAATTACTTACTATAACAAAGGAAGATGCTAAGGTAACCAACTGCCCAGTGAAGGGTATAACAGCTGGATGCTCCAGGAGGAAAGTCTATCAATATTGACAGCAAACAAATCTAGTCGAGGTCGAAGAGAACCCAAGACTGGCTCTAGTTATTCATGGCAAGTTATTCTCTGTTTGTACAAAAATATCTCAAAAATACATTCCAAGCCATAATTACAACTCTTTATATTGATCTTGCTTTTATAATGTATACTTTTAAACATCTTAATGTTCCATATCTTTCTCCTTTATGCCGAACATACCAGTGCTTTAAGAATATTAGTCTTGTGAATTTTAGATGTATTAGGGTAACTTGTTGGATATTCAAAATAATGATTAAAACAGTTTACTCCTATTTTTTGTTCTGGGGGCATGTTCTGAATGTGTTTCATAGACCCCATTCTTGGAAGATTCTCTCTGTAGAACTTTTCTTTGAATTTTAGTGAAATTTACATATTGGCAGTACTCGCTCTAACATGGGAGAGCTACCATGAAAGTAACAAATTTTGTAATTCCTTTAAGGATTTAAGGAAGGACATACCAGTGATCAGACATACTGCTTTTTTTTTTTTTTTTAGTATTAGTAGTAATATTTTTAATTGGGAATTTAGTTGCTTTATGGTCATGCTAATTTCTTCTGTACAGAAAAGTAAATCGGCTACAGATACACGTATATCTCCTCTTTATCACCACAGAGCATTGAGTAGAGTTCCCTTTTCTATAAAGCAGGTTCTCATTAGTTACCTAGTTTATACAGAGTAACATATGTATGTCAGTCTCAATCTCTCAACTCATCCCACCCACCCCCATCCCTCCTTGGTGTCCATAGATTTGTTCTTTATGTCTGTGTCTCTATTTCTGTTTTGCAAATAGGTTCATCTATGCCATTTTTCTAGATTCCACATATATGCATTAATATGACATTTATTTTTCTCTTGTTTTTATTGGATGCTGTTTGAGTGACCTGTGAACTCCAAGTACCGGAAGTGTCGGTCAGGAACTGTTTAAATCAGTGAGATCCAAAGCTGGGTATTATCGCTGAAATTTAAAAACACAATGAATTGCTTAAGTTAAATTAATGGAATATTTCAGTGAATAAGAAATAAAATGATTTTCTAGAGTTTCTTTATGTATAAAGATACATACATATATCATTACATACATGCATACAAATAGTAACTACTAATACCAAACTTATACCAATATTAAATTCCAATTATGATATTCAAGTCAATTAATCACCTTAATCAGGCTGTGAGAATTTCCACATCCTATATCTATATTCCTTTATAAAAATTTTTGAATTATCCAGTTTGGTGAGGTCTAAGGATCCTTTACTTCTAATGGTAAATACTATTTTTTTTTCTCCCACCATTTTCTGTAATGAATGCTTTTGCATATTAAGACATTTAAAATACATTAAATTCTCATTTCATTACTGAGCCTGGCTCTTACCTTGGGCCTTAAATGTACATATGCTCAACTTATTTAAGAACATCTATATCCTTCAATATCCCTTTTCTAGAGCAAGCTTCCTGTTTGTCCAGTGAGAATTGGCAGTAGAGAAGCTTTTTTCTTTTTTTTCTCTCACTCTGTCTCATTTGAAAGACTTGAATTCAATCTTTTGAGTATCCCACAGTGGTGGTAATGGTAGAGGCATGAGTGATTAAACATCTATCTAGCTGTTATCATTGAGGTGTTAATATTTAACCATTAAAAGAGGATTGTGTTTATTGCCAGGTTGATTATACAAGTAGAGGTTATATAATTACTTGCTGAGTATGTAGTAGAGGTAATGTTTAATCTTGATAGTAAACTGAACCATATGGCCTTTAAATTTTCTGTAATACCTAGGATTATCCAATTGGGTCTGATTTTGCCAGTGTGAAAATTTGAGGCAGAATAGTCCACCTCAATTCTAATCAGAAGTAGAGTATCAAAACTAAATAGACATGTAAAAGCTATGCACTCCAAAGAAACATCCAAACAGAACCATTTTGGGGGCAATCATGTCAGCTATTCAAACCTACCATTACTTGGGCGGATAATATTCAAGGAGTTCCTCAGTTTAAAACCAGTACTTGATCTCAAGTATTTAAATTTTCTCATTGAAAATCAGAGAAAGACAATCTAAGAAATGATTGTATCTATTTTCTGAGGAAATGAGAAATGAAAAAGACATCCAATAGGCATTTTGGTGTTCCCATGAGATTATAGAAACTTCATTTTCCTTTGTTGCTTTCAAAGACTTCAGATTCTGAGGGTAAACTCCCTCATTTCTTTTTAGAGGCACAAACTCCAAGTAAAATAAGCGAACACATTTACAAAAAATCTTTAGGGATGGAATGAGCACCTGTCGATGGAAACCAACCACTGATGAAAGCCAAGCTTGCTGTGCACAAAATCAGAGGGAGAGTATCCCTAGAACACGAGGGGAATATTCAGCACTGAATAAGTGAATATTCATATTTCCCCTCTCCATAAGAAAATCAGACATATAAATTTAACCTGACAGGGTGGTGGGGCTCATGCTTTTCTGTTGTTTTTATTGCAAATAATCATCATTTCTATTTTCCTCATAATAGCATTCATTTTAGTGTACTCATGGGCCATAACTTAAAGGCCAAAGCTATTCAGTTATCCCACTAGCATGATATATAGTGATTGTGGTGAAAAGCTATTTCATGTTGCATCCATGGCTTGGAATTGTACATTTCACAGTGTTGGAATTTCAAAATTTAGACAAAAATATTTGTGATGGATCAAGCAAAGAAAGCAAAGCATGCCTGCTTAATAGGAGCTATATTGTAATGTTATCAGTAACATTAGCCTAAAGGATGTGAAAACAAGGTAAAGTGGAAGTTTTTGAACTGAGATGTTAAATGGTGTTGCATCAATGTGGGATGCAATTTTTACTTCTTTTATTCCCTTCTTCAATTTTATCCTTTCCTAGTGATGTGCTTTCCATTAATATATTGCCACAATAAGAGATCATTACGTATAACCCAATCATTTGGAGTCTTGGACAAACAAGAAAAGGTCAAAGAAACAGCTGAATTTAGAGTGCATATCTGCTGGATTTATATTATGGACTTGGAGAGTTGAAAAAGCTTTCTTCAGTTTAATGAATTGAATATGATTTTGTTCTGGATTGAATCACTGTATGTCATTCAAACAGAAGTTCAACTTATTACTGCACCTGATTCCAGTTAAATTTTTTATGAGACAGACAACTGGGGAAATTTGAAGCTGCGACCATAAGAGTGAAAGCCCAAATACCTCTAGAGATTATTTTATGCAACGCTATTGTCACCCTGCTCAGCTGAAAAGTGTCGTAAGGATTATAAAACTATATTAATCTATAAAATAATATAAAATAGAAAAATAAAGCAGACATTTACTGTCGTATTATCTTTTAGTTGTGGGAACTTACTCAGATGTAGGCAAATTTAAAGAGAAAAGGAAAAGAGCTTGGGCATACTTATTTATATGCCACATGCATACCTTGAAGTATCTGAAAGTTTTCAGGTAGCAAATTTTGATATTTAATGTTTTAGAGGTAAGTGCTATTGTAGTTTAAAAAAAAACTGAAAAATTCACAATGAACATAATAAGGTCCTTAACTCTCAATACAAAGCATTAACAATTGTAGACTACAAAAAGAACAGATAGCTTTTCTTCCTCTTCTATATTTCTCCATTAATCTATAGATCTTACTTATGGCCCAGTTAATCTGGACATGACCAAAAGAATTGCTAAATGTATGTGGTTGATCAATGGCCTACTGATGCAAAATTGGTTTAACTCTTTTTCTAAAATACTCCTGTGTACAATATTTTTCTTTACCTCCATGAGTACCATGGAATACAATAAAATGACACTTTTAAAATAAATAAAGTTTAATATATATATATATATATATATATATAAGCATAAAGTTTATGTCAAACTACTGTGGATTTTGTTATACTCAAAATAAGATGTGACATTATTAAAAAAAAGAGCAAATGTCAAGAGCTAATGCCTGTGAGTTTCACTTATTACTGAGGAACATCTCTCTGCAAAACTGATCCCTGTTTTCCTTTAGTCATTTCTAAGTTCTGAATATGGTAAGGTGATTAAGAGTCCATTTTTGGGTGAAAATGGTCTTTAAAAGCAAGTCAAGTTGACCTTGTTCTTGTTGTCCAGTTGCTCAGTTGTGCCCAGTTATTTGTGACCATCAGACTGCAGCACGCCAGGCTTTTCTGTCCTTCACCACCTCCCGGAGCTTGCTCAAACTCATGTCCATTGAGTCAGTTATCCTATCCAACCATCTCATCCTCTGTAGTCCCCTTCTCATCCTGCCTTCAATCTTTACTAGCATGAGAGGCTTCTCTAATGAGTTGACTCTTCAGATCAGGTAGCCAAAATATTAGAGCTCAAGTTCCAGCATCAGTCCTTCTAATGAATATTCAGGATTGATTTCCTTTAGGATTTACTGGTTTGATCTCCTCACAGTCCTAGGGACTCTCAAGTGTCTTCAATACAGCCTTGATGTACTCCTTTCCCAATTTTGAACCAGTTCATTGTTCCATGTCTGGGTCTAACTGTTGTTCTTAATATGCATACAGGTTTCTCAGGAGAGAGGTAAGGTGGTCTGGCATTCCCATCTCTTGAAAAATTTTCAATTTTTTTTTTTTTTGTGATCCATACAGTCAAAGGCTTTAGCATAGTCAATGAAGCAGAAGTGGATGTTTTTCTGGAACTCTCTTTAACTCTCTTGCTTATTCTATGATCCATTGGATGTTGGCAATTTGATCTCTGGTTTCTCTGCCTTTTCTAAATCCAGCTTGAACATCTGGAATTTCATGGTTCATGTACTGTTGAAGCCTCACTTGGAGAATTTTGAGAATTACTTTGCTAGCGTGTGAGATGAGTGCAATTGTGTGGTAGTTTGAACATTTTTTTTGCATTGCCTTTCTTTGGGATTGGAATGAATTTCCAATCCTTTTCCAGTGCTGGCCACTGCTGAGTTTTCTATATTTGCTGGCATATCGAGTGCAGCACTTTAACAGCATCATCTTTTAGGATTTAAAATAGCTCAACTGGAATTCCAGCACCTCCACTAGCTTTGTTTTTAGTGATGCTTCCTAAGGCCAACTTGACCTCACACTCCAAGCTGTCTGTATCTAGCTGAGTGATCACACCATCAATGGTTATCTGGGTCATTATGATCTTTTTGTGTATAGTTCTTCTGTGTATTCTTACCAGCTCTTCTTAATATCTTCTGCTTCTGTTAGGTCCATACCATTTTTGTCCTTTATTGTGCCCATCTTTGCATGAAATGTTCCCTTGGTATTTCTGATTTTCTTTAAAAGATCTCTAGTATTTCCCATTTTATTGTTTTCCTCTCTTTCTTTGCATTGTTCACTGACAAATTCTTTCTGATCTCTCCTTGCTATTCTTTGCAACTCTACATTCAGATGGCTATATCTTTCCTTTTCTCTTTTGCCTTTCACTTCTCTTCTTTTCTCAGCTATTTGTAAGACCTCCTCAGACAGCCATTTTGGCTTTTTGCATTTCTTTTTCTTGGGAATGATTTTCATCACTACCTCTTGTATAATGTCTCATGACATTAGTTTTTATCCATAGTTCTTCAGACATTCTATCAGATCTTATCCCTTGAGTCTATTTGTCACTTCCACTGTATAATTGGAAGGAATTTGATTTACATCAAACCTGAATGACCTAGTGGTTTTCCCTACTTTCTTCAATTTAAGTCTGAATTTGGCAATAAGGAGTTCATGATCTGAGCCACAGACAGCTCCCAGTCTTGTTTTTGCTGACTGTAGAGACTTTCTCCATCTTCAGCTACAAAGAATATAATCAATCTGATTTTGATATTGACCATCTGGTGAGGTCCATATATAGAATCTTCTCTTGTGTTGTTGGAAGAGGGTGTTTTCTATGACCAGTGCATTCTCTTGGCAAAACTCTGTTAGCCTTTTCCCTGCTTCATTTTGTGCTTCAAGGCCAAATTTGCCTGTTACTCCAGGTATCTCTTGACTTCTTAATTTTGCATTCCAGTCCCTTATGATGAAAAGGACATCCTTTGATGGTGTCAGTTCTGAAAGGTCTTGTAGGTTTTTATAGAGCCATTCAACTTTAGCTTCTTCAGCTTTAGTGATTGGGGCATAGATTTGCACTACTATGATATTGAATGGTTTGCCTTGAAAACAGAGATCATTCTGTTGTTTTAGAGATTGTACCCAAGTACTGCATTTTGAACTCTTTCGTTGACTATGATGGCTACTCCATTTCTTCTAAGGGATTCTTGCCTATAGTAATAGATATAATGGTAATCTGAATTAAATTTGCCCATCCTGTCCATTTTAGTTCACTGATTTCTAAAATGTCAATGTTCACTCTTGCCATCTCCTGTTTGACTACTTCCAATTTACTTTGACATGGACATAACATCCCAGGTTCCTATGCAATATTGTTCTTTACAGCATCGGACTTTACTTTCATCACCAGACACATCCACAACTGGGCATTGTTTCTGCTTTGGCTCAGCCTTTTCATTCCTTCTGGAGCTATTTCTCTGCTCGTCTCTGTAGTGTATTGGGCACCTATTGACCTGTGGAGTTCATCTTTCAGCGTCATATCTTTTTGCCTTTTCATATTGTTCATGGGGTTCTGAAGGCAAGAATGCTGAAGTGTTTTGCCATTCCCTTCTTCAGTGGACCACGTTTTGTCAGAACTCTCCACCATGACCTGTTCTTTTTTGGGTGAGCCTACATGGCATGGCTCAGAGTTTCTTTGAGTTAGACTAGGTTGTGATCCATGTGATCGGTTTTGTTAGTTTTCTGTGATTGTGGTTTTCATCCCGTTTGCCCCTGATGGATGAGGATAAGAGGCTTGTGGAAGTTTCCTGATGGGAAGGACTGGCTGTAGGGAAAACTGGGTCTTGTTCTGGTGGGCAGGGCCATGCTCAGTAAATTTTTAACCCAATTTTCTGCTGATGGGTGGAGTTGTGTTCCCTGCCTGAGTTTGGCCTGGGGCCAAACTATGGTAGGGGTAGTGGTGGTAATTGTGGCCTCCTTCAAAAAGAATTTTGCCAGCATGCCATGGCTCCCAGGGCTGTTGTAGTCAATGCTCTTGACCCACAGCAGGCCACTGTTGACCCACAGCTCTGCTGGAGACTCCCAGACACTCACAGGCATGTCTGGCTCAGTCTCTTGTGGGGTCATTTCTCCTTTCTCCTGGGTCCTGGTGTGCACAAACTTTTGTTGTGCCCTCCAAGAGTCTGTTTACCTGGGGGTTCTCAGTCCTTTCGCCAGATCCCCAGGATGAGAAACCTGTTGTGGGCCCTAGAACTTTTGCTACAGTGCAAGAACTTCTTTGGTATAATTGTTCTCCAGTTTATGGGTTGTCTGCTCAGTGGCTCTATAATGGGGCTAATGGCGACCTCCTCCAAGAAGATTTATGCCACACACTGTGCCTCCCAGGTCTGCTGCAGCCAGAGACCTTGTCCCCAGGCTCTTGTCAGCAGGTTACTGCTGACACATGCCTCTGCAGGAGACACTCAAACACGCAAATGCAGGTTTAGCTCAGTCTCCCGTGGGGGTCACTGGTCCATTCTCTTGGTCCTGGTACATGAATTTGCTGTGCAAATTGTCCTACTGATGACAAATTGAAGCTATCTAAGCAAGGGTTGGCATTCCTGACTTTTCTGATTTGTGAGATCCAAGGGAGTCTCTCTCCTAAGGAAAGATGGCTGTTTCTAAAGGGTCAACTCAATTGTTAAACACAATTTACGAGGCACAGTGCCTAACCATCACAATAATTTTAGAGATTCATTAAAATGTTTTCATTTTTTAAAAGTAAACTTTTAGGTGGAAGAAAATGTTGTAATATGTGATTAATATATGTGTTTTATACAAATGCACTTTTAAAAATACAATTTTAATGTTTTATGGAGAAAGGGGCCTGCTTAGGAAGGAAAAAGTGCCTAGGGCCCATGAATGCCATAACATGTTCTTGCTGGCTTTAACTTATGATGAACGAGAAAAGGTGGCCAGAAAAAATACATTATTGTGTGCAATGGGTTAATATTAGGCTTTTTAGATTCTGGATATTCCAAAATTAAATTTCAGCCAATTTATCAACCATTCAGAGTGCTTTCTAATTTCCTTCAAGCTGAAGTAATAGATAAAATGTGAACATGTTCCATCATCTTTCATTTGGAGGCTAAAACATGGTTCTTTATTGCATTCAAGTGAAAAGTGCCATTCCATGTGGCCCTGCTGCATTAGCCAGTTACTCATTCAAGATGGCATGAATTCTCCACTTTACTGTATTCCTGGTTGGTCTGTGGTATGATTCTACTGCAATGTGTTGCTCAAATGTTTCATCTGATTGCAGCACCTGTTCCCTCTTCAATATTTTATGTAATAGAAAACTCATGAATGAAGGCACAACTACCACTGCTGCTGCTAAGTCACTTCAGTCGTGTCTGACTCTGTGCGACCCCATAGACGGCAGCCCAACCACCTCCCCCATCCCTGGGATTCTCCAGGCAAGAACACTGGAGTGGGTTGCCATTTCCTTCTCCAATGCATGAAAATAAAAAGTGAAAGTGAAGTCGCTCAGTCGTGTCTGATTCCTAGCGACCCCATGGACTGCAGCCCACCAGGCTCCTCTACCACTAGCAGGTGCCAAAATACTTCCTGAGATGCATAGAGGCACTTATGTATGGATTTGTGCAAGATGGTTATTGTACTGTGTTGTCAAAGGCAGAACTTTGAACTGGGCATGAGAAAACCTGATTTTTGCCTCAGTCATCTCATATCTCTCTGACTTTGAGCAAGAGATGTGCTCTATCATGGATCTCATCTGTTCAATTAAAAAGAAAAAGGGGCTGATTCCTAGGACCCTTTCTCCCTCTGAACGTCAGTAATTCTTAAAGCTATTCTACTGGTTTGCAGCATGTCTTTCTACGATGTCTGCTCACAGTGCCTGAATCTCTACTCATCATCAGTTGCTACGATCTCCTACTGACATTGAGTCCTTTAAATTGTCTGCAGACATTTATAACAAGCATCACTTCCAGGCTGGAGCATACTTGGCTGCACTCCAGGAGGCTCTTTTCTAGTTGCTATTATGTCAAATTTCCACAGGTGACATCAATGGGAAGGTTAGATATTATCATCTTGAATAAGGACCAGAGTCTGTGTTAACTTGGTCTTAATCTGTGAAGCCTCATGGAAGTTAAGCTGATTTCTCTGATTTGTTTTTTATCATTTGGTTTGTCAGGAAAGAGAAGAATTCATGGAGATGACTTTCAGCTTTCTAATGATGAGGGCAATTGTTAGCTTTTTAATGGCATTTTCTTGGTGCTGGTTTGCATGTGATTTCAATGCCTTACCAAATTAATGATAAATATCCAGATCTAGGTATCTAGCAAAGTGAACATAAGGTCTTAGCCCATTGTAAATGTGGATAGAGATGTAGAAAAGAAAATTTGTTATTTTTACACCTTTTGCTCTGGTTTAATGTACACTATTTAGCTATATATTAGTGTGATTTTTTTTTTAACTTTTGGAATGTGTGTAGCTTAGTTGATATATTTGTATATGATTACATTTATTTAAGATAAGTAGAGGTATTTACCTTTTACTGAAGATAAATGGCTGAATTACAGCTAAAGAGAAAATACATATATACTGGAATGTACTAGCTGTGTTTTCTGGTATAATAATTAATAGAAAAAAATGACAGTGGGTCATTCTTATCTTATTCCCAACCTCAAGGAAGAATTTTCAATATTTCATTATTAAGTAGATTGTTATCAATCGATATTCTGTAAATATATTTGTTAGAATTGAAGTAGCTGATATAGTTTCCTTCAGTTCAGTTGCTTAGTCGTGTCCAACTCTACAACCCCATGGACTATGGCATGCCAGGCTTCTCTGTCCATCACCAACTCCCAGACCTTGCTCAAACTCAGGTCCATTGAATTGGTGAAGCCATCCAAACATCTTATCCTCTGTCATCCCCTTCTCCCACCTTCAATCTTTCCCATCAACAGGGTCTTTTTTAATGAGTCAGTTCTTCGCATCTTGTGGCCAAAGTATTAGAATTTCAGCATCAGTCCTTCCAATGAATATTCAGGACTGATTTCCTTTAGGATGGACTGGTTGGATCTCCTTGCAGTCTAAGGGACTCTGAAGAGTCTTCTCCCACACCACTGTTCAAAAGCATCAATTCTTTGGCACTCAGCTTTCTTTAGGGTCCAACTCTTATATCCATACAGGACTACTGGAAAAACCATAGCTTTGACTAGATGGACCTTTGTTGATAAAGTAATGTCTCTGCTTTTTAATATACTGTCTAGGTTGGTCATAGCTTTTCTTCCAAGGAGCAAGTGTCTTTTAATTTCATGGTTTCAGACACCATCTGTAGTGATTTTGGAAACCAAGAAAATAAAGTCTGTCAGTGTTTCCATTGTTTCCCCATCTATTTGCCATGAAGTTATGGGATTGGATGCCACGATCTTAGTTTTTTGAATGTTAAGTTTCAAGCCAACTTTTTCACTCTCCTCTTTCAGTTTTATCCTCTATCAGTTTTATCTTTAGTTCCTCTTCACTTTCTGCCATAAACTTAGTGTCATCTTCATATCTGAGGTTGGTAACATTTCTCTCACCAATCTTGATTCCAGCTTGTGCTTCATTGAGCCCAACATTTGACATGGTGTACTGGGCAAAGAATTTAAATAATCAAGGTGACAGTATATGGCCTTGACATACTCCTTTCCCAGTTTGGTACAGTTCATTATTCCATGTCTGGTTCTGTTACTTCTTGACATGTATACAGATTTCTCAGGAGGCAGATAAGGTGGTCTGGCATTCCCATCTCGTGAAGAATTTTCCACAGGTTGTTGTGATCCACATAGTCAAGGCTTTAGCATAGTCAATGAAGCAGAAGTAGATTTTTTTTTGGAATTCTTTTGCTTTTTCGATGATCTAACAGATGTTGGCAATTTGATCTGTGGTTCCTCTGCCTTTTCTAAATCCAACTTTAACATCTGGAAATCCTGGTTCACATACTGCTGAAGCCTCGCTTGGAGAATTTTGAGTATTACTTTGCCATGTGGGGCCACCCAAGATGGGTAGTTAAAGGTGGAGAGGTCTGACAGAATGTGGTCCACTGGAGAAGGGAATGGCAAACCACTTTAGTATTCTTGCCTTGAGAACCCCATGAACAGTATAAAAAGTCAAAATGATAGGATACTGAAAGAGGAACTCCCCAGGTTGGTAGGTGCCCAATATGCTACTGGAGGTCCGTGGAGAAATAACTCCAGAAAGAATGAAGGGATGGAGCCAAAGCACAAACAATACCCAGTTGTGGATGTGACTGGTGATAGAAGCAAGGTCTGATGCTGGAAAGAGCAATATTGCATAGGAACCTGGAATGTTAGGTCCATGGATCAAGGCAAATTGGAAGGAGTCAAACAGGAGATAGCAAGAGTGAACATCGATGTTCTAGGAATCAGTGAACTAAAATGGACTGGAATGGGTGACTTAAATCAGATGACCATTATATCTACTACTGTGCGCAGGAATCCCTTGGAAGAAATGGAGTAGCCATCATGGTTAACAAGAGTCTGAAATGCAGTACTTGGATGCAATCTAAAAAATGACAGAATGATCTCTGTTCATTTCCAAGGCAAACCATTCAATATCACAGTAATCCAAGTCTATGCCCCAACCAGCAATGTTGAAGAACCTGAAGTTGAATGGTTCTATGAAGACCTACAAGACCTTTTAGAACTAACACCCAAAAAAGATGTCCTTTTCATTATAGGGGACTGGAATGCAAAAGTAGGAAGTCAAGAAACACCTGGAGTAACAGGCAAATTTGGCCTTGGAATACGGAATGAAGCAGGGCAAAGGCTAATAGAATTTTGCCAAGAGAAAGCACTGGTCATAGCAAACACCCTCTTCCAACAACACAAGAGAAGACTCTATACATGGACATCACCAGATGGTCAACACCAAAATCAAATTGATTATATTCTTTGCATCCAAAGGTGGAGAAGCTCTATACAGTCAGCAAAAACAAGACTGGGAGCTGACTGTGGCTCAGATCATGAGCTCCTTATTGCCAAATTCAGACTTAATTTGAATAAAGTAGGGAAAACCACTAGACCATTCAGTATGACCTAAATCAAATTCCTTATGATTATATAGTGGAAGTGAGAAATAGATTTAAGGCACTAGATCTGATAGATAGAGTGCCTGATGAACTATGGAATGAGGTTCGTGACATTGTATAGGAGACAGGGATCAAGACCATCCCCATGGAAAAGAAATGCAAAAAGCAAAATGGCTGTCTGGGGAGGCCTTACAAATAGCTGTGAAAAGGAGAGAAGCGAAAAGCAAAGGAGAGAAGGAAAGATATAAGCATCTGATGCAGAGTTCCAAAGAATAGAAAGGAAAGATAAGAAAGTCTTCCTCAGAGTGATCAATGCAAAGAAACAGAGGAAAACAACAGAATGGGAAAGACTAGAGATCTCTTCAAGAAAATTAGAGATACCAAGGGAACATTTCATGCAAAGATGGGCTCCATAAAGGACAGAAATGGTATGGACCCAACAGAAGCAGAAGATATTAAGAAGAGGTAGCAAGAATACACAGAAGAACTGTACAAAAAAAAATCTTCACAATCCAGATAATCACGATGGTGTGATCACTCATCTAGAGCCAGACATCCTGGAATGTGAAGTACAGTGGGCCTTAGGAAGCATCACTATGAACAAAGCTAGTGGAGGTGATGGCATTCCAGTGGAGCTATTTCAAATGCTGGAAGATGATGCTGTGAAAGTGCTGCACTCAATATGCCAGCAAATTTGGAAAACTCAGCAGTGGCCAAGGACTGGAAAAGCTCAGTTTTCATTCCAATCCCAAAGAAAGGCAATGCCAAAGAATGCTCAAACTACCGTACAATTGCACTCATCTTAGACGCTAGTAAAGTAATGTTTAAAATTCTCCAAGCGAGGCTTCAGCAATATGTGAACCGTGAACTTCCAGATGTTCAAGCTGGTTTTAGAAAAGGCAGAGGAACCAGAGATCAAATTGCCAACATCCGCTGGATCATGGAAAAAGGAAGAGAGTTCCAGGAAAACATCTATTTCTGCTTTATGACAAAGCTATGACAAAGCCTTTGACTGTTTGGATCATCATAAACTGTGGACAATTTTGAAAGAGATGAGAATACCAGACCACCTGACCTGCCTCTTGAGAAATTTGTATGCAGGTCAGGAAGCAACAGTTAGAACTGGACATGGAACAACAGACTGGTTCCAAATAGGAAAAGGAGTACATCAAGGCTGTATATTGTCACCCTGCTTATTTAACTTATACACAGAGTACATCATGAGAAATGCTTGGCTGGAAGAATCACAAGCTGGAATCAAGATTGCCGGGAGAAATATCAATCACCTCAGCTATGCAGATGACACCACCCATCTGGCAGAATGTGAAGAAGAAGTAAAGAGCCTCTAGATGAAAGTGAAAGAGGCGATTGAAAAAGTTGGCTTAAAGGTCAGCATTCAGAAAATGAAGATCATGGCATCTGGTCCCATCACTTCATGGGAAATAGATGGGGAAACAGTGGAAACAGTGTCACACTTTATTTTTTTTGGCTCCAAAATCACTGCAGATGGTGACTGCAGCCATGAAATTAAAAGACACTTACTCCTTGGAAGGAAAGTTATGACCAACCTAGATACCATATTGAAAAGCAGAGACATTACTTTGCCAACAAAGTTCCGTCTAGTCAAGGCTATGGTTTTTCCAGTGGTCATGCATGTATGGTTGTGAGAGTTGGACTGTGAAGAAAGCTGAGCGCCAAAGAATTGATGCTTTTGAACTGTGGTGTTGGAGAAGACTCTTGAGAGTCCCTTGGACTGCAAGAAGATCCAACTAGTCCATTCTAACGGAGATCAGTCCTGGGTGTTCTTTGGAAGGACTGATGCTAAAGCTTGGCCACCTCATGCGAAGATTTGACTCATTGGAAAAGACTCTGATGCTGGGAGGGATTGGGGGCAGTAGGAGAAGGGGACGACAGAGGATGAGATGGCTGGATGGCATCACTGACTCGATGGACATGAGTTTGGGTGAACTCTGGGAATTGGTGATGGACAGGGAGGCCTGGCAACTGCGATTCATGGAGTCATAAAGAGTCGGACACGACTGAGCGACTGAACTGAACTGAACTTGCTAGCATGTGAGATATGTGCAGTTGTGCAATAGTTTGAACATTCTTTGGCATTTCTTTTCTTTGGGATTGGAATGAAAACTGACCTTTCCCATTCCTTTGGCCCCTGCTGAGTTTTCCATATTTGCTGGCCTATTGAGTGCAGCACTTTCACAGCATCATCTTTTAGAATTTGAAATGGCTCAACTAGAATTCCATCACCGCCACTAGCTTTGTTTGTAGTGATGCTTCCTAAAGCCCAATTTACTTCACACTCTAGGATTTTTGGCTCTAGATGAGTGATCACACCATCAAGGTTATCTGAGTCATTAAGATTTTTTTTGTATAGTTCTGTGAATTCTTGCCACCTCTTCTTCATATCTCCTGCTTCTGTTAGGTCCATACCATTTCTGTCCTTTATTGAACCCATTTTTGCATGAAATGTTCTCTTGGTATTTCTAATATTCTTGAAGAGATCTCTAGTCTTTCCCATTCTATTGTTTTCCTCTGTTTCTTTGCATTGTTCCCTTAAAAAGGCTTTATCTCACCTTGCTATGCTTTGGAAATGGCATTCAGATGGCTTTATCTTTTCTTTTCTCCTTTGCCTTTCACTTTTCCTCTTTTCTCAGCTATTTGTAAGGCCTCCTCAGACAACAATTTGCATTTTAATAATGAAGGATTGTTCAAATTTATCAAGTGATTTTTCTATATTTGATAATATAATTGTATAATTTCATTGTTTCACAATATTTTAAATTGCATTGAATAATTTTGATGCCCTGTTTTCATCCTAAAGCCATATATTTGTTTCTTCTACCTATATAAGTAATAATACCAGTCTTTCTAATGTCATTCTAGTAAATATGTATAGAATCTTTGCTGCAGAGCATATCTGTCATTGGCCAGCCAGAATTACAAAGAGTACTATAGACAGCTGAAGCTGAAAGGGACTGCCTGTAGGGAACTGATGATAAAGGTGTCAAGAGGACAGAAAGCTTCACTGGTGGCTTAGAGATGAAGAATCCACCTGTTAATGCAGGGGATGAAGGTTCAGTCCCTGGCTTAGGAATCTCTCCAGAGAAGGAAATGGCAACCCACTCCAGTATTCACCCTGGAAAATCCCATGGACAGAGGAGCTTGGTGGGCTACTGTCCATGGGGCAGCGAAAGAGTCAGAGAGGACCTAGCAACTAAACAACAACATGCTCTAGACCTTAACAGTCTGGCCCCTGCTTGTCTCTTGGACACCCACATATCATTCTCAGTATTCTGTTTTTTCTTTATAAAACTCAATTTCTAAAACTTTCAGACAAGAAAACACATGTTTATATATATAGACATTATATATACATATGGGTTATATGTTAGTCACTCAGTCCTGTCTGACTCTTTGCAACCCTATGGACTGTAGCCCACCAGGCTCCTCTGTCCATGGAATTCTCCAGGCAAGAATACCTGAGTTGGTTGCTATTCCCTTCTCTAGGGAATCCTCCCAACCCAGTGATCAAAACTAGGTCACCGGCTCTGCAGGCAGATTCTTTACTGTCTGAGCTACCAGGGAAGCCCCATATGTCAGTTCAGTTCAGTCACTCAGTCATATCTGACTCTTTGCGACCGCATGGATACCAGGGCTCCCTTTCCATCGCCAACTCCCGGAGTTTACTCAAACTCATGCGTATTGAGTCAGTGAAGCCATCCAACCATCTCATCCTCTGTCGTCCCCTTCTCCTCCTGCCTTCAATCTTTCTCAGCATCAGGGTCTTTTCAAATGAGTCAGCTCTTTGCATCAGGTGGCCAAAGTATTAGAGTTTCAGCTTCAGCATCAGTCCTTTCAATGAACACCCAGGACTGATCTCCTTTAGAATGGACTGGTTGGATCTCCTTGCAGTCCAAGGGACTCTCAAGAGTCTTCTCCAACACCACAGTTCAAAAGCATCAATTCTTTGGCGCTCAGCTTTCTTTATAGTTCAACTCTTACATCCATACATGACTACTAGAAAAACCTTAGCTTTGACTAGCTGGACCTTTGTTGGCAAAATAATGTCTCTGCTTTTTAATATGCTGTCTAGGTTGGTCATAACTTTCCTTCCAAGGAGTAAGCGTCTTTTAATTTCATGGCTGAAGTCACCATCTGCAGTGATTTTGGAGCCCCCCCAAAATAATGTCTGTCTCTGTTTCCATTATTTTCCACTGTTTCTCCATCTATTTGCCATGAAGTGATGAGACCAAATGCTATGATCTTAGTTTTCTGTATGTGTGTGTGTGTGTGTGTATATATATATATTTTTTTTTTTCTTTCTCTGAAACTCTGATTTTAACCTTTCCTTCAGCAATTAAATTCTAAGACAAGAACACCTAGATTAGGGACTGACACAAAATAGGTATTGACTAAATATGGGTAAAATGAATGTGAACAGCAAACATAGGATAATCGTAGTCTTTATAATCCAGTCTTTCTTGCTTTTTCTTTCTGATTATCTCATAATTGTGTCCACTATAAAATAAGATGTATCAAAGTGCACATTAAGCTTTTAATGTTTCTGAAGTTTTTCAAATGTTATGAAAAGGTGAAGTAAAAGACATCAAAACAATGAGGAAATCATTTATGCCATGGAATCAGGTACTTATTACACAACTTCCAAATCTCTCCTTCTTTGCTCTGCTATTGAATTGTATAGCAGTATATGATATATTTCAGTTCATTATCTTAATTCAATCTCCAAAATAACCCCGTGACTTAAGGAAATAAGACTTTTCATATCCTTTCTTGTAAACAGATTTGGGGAGATTAAGTGTGAGCTACTCAGCAAAACAGAATTAGTAACAGAACTAGGATTTGAATTTCAAATCTTGTACTCTTTCAAATGTACTACATTGTCTTATCAAAAATGTGTTAACAGGTAGGAAATACAATCTTTAGTGTGTTTCAACTTGTTAACATTATTACAAAATAATGACTGTACATGGTCAGGCTATTTTTGGACTTCTGTTTCTCACCAAATAAACAGATGTTAGATGATGCATACATTTGATCTCATCATTTTTAAATTAATTTTTGATTATTCAGAGAATATCAGTCTAGCTTTAACTGAGGATCAGTCCTGTTCATTTGGAAAGTTTGATATCTTATTTAGATTTAAAGCTCTTTCCATCCCATCTTCCCAGAACTGCTTGACTTAATTCTAGCTCTTCAGAAGGAAACTTCTCTGGTGATGGCACAGCCCAGATTGATAGAGGAAACAAAAGACAAGTCTCTGCCCCTGATTAGGAAGCATTGCCTCTCCTGCAAATTAACTGTCACAAGCTCTCTGCTCATTCCCACTCCCTGTTTGTAAAGGCAGCCAAATGTTGGTCTTTCATGGAGCGAGTTAATGTGCTGTTCTGAGTACTCTTATTAAGTCCTCTCTCTTTCTTGATGCGTTTTCCAGACATGGGATCCCTAGTTTGCTTATGTTACCTTCCTCATTTAGTGTAGCTCCTGTCAGAGAGGTCCCATTCTGCCAGAGCTTCTAAGGTCCTATAGCATCTTGGGGGACACTTGCCCACTTTCTTGTAAACCAGGACAAATAGTAGAAGCGCAGGATGACTGACCCTATTCCAGGCCACCGTCCTCCATGTGCCAGCAAAATTAGGTGCTACATTGGCTGAGAGGTTTGAAAAATATACAGGAAGGATATTCATTAGTTACCAACCTGGTGGAAAGAGGGCAGTTCAGATATGTACATTAAAAATCTTTACTGAGATATTATTGACATATATTTAATTACAACTTGATGTGATGATATATGTATACATTGTTACAGGATTGCCACAATCAAGCTAATTAGCATGTCTATCACCTTTACATTTTGTGTGTGTTTTTACGTGTTGAGAAGTCAGATATGCATTCATAGATTTCATATACACAGTACAATACATCTAGTTCCTATTTATCTTGCATAACTGAAAATTTGTATCCCTTCACCAACATCACCCCATGTCCCCCTCTCCCTAAGTCCCAGCATCTACCATTTAAACTCTGATTCCACTAGGTGGGCAATTTCAGATTTCACAAATAAGTGAGATCATGCACCGTTTCTATTATTGTGTCTTGTTTACTTTGCTTAGCATAACGTCTTCCAGCTTCATTCATGTTATTACAGATGGTAGATTTTCCTTCTTTTTTAGAGATAAATAGTAATATATGTTTATATGTATTATATATGTGTATGCTTATATGTATGTGTGGATGTGTATGTGTGTATATATATATATATTTTTTTTTAATCCATTTGTCCTTCAAGAGATATTTTCTTATTGATTCCTTCAAAGCAGCCCTTGCTTGTCTATAGGGATGAAAAACAGCTTCACTTGTTCCAAAGAAGTGTGTTCTTGCATAAGACATTCCAGACTCCACAACGTACCTTTATACAAGCCCTATGGAGAAATGTCTTGCCCTAACAACTGTGAACACTTTGGATGCAGAAGTTTATTATGGCCCATTATTCATAGTCATGATTCTGAGCACAATGCCTGTGTTAGGGGAAAATACCACAAACAATAAATATACTATAGGATAAACAACGAGGGCTTCCCAGGTAGCTCAGCAGTAATAAATCCGTCTGAAATGCAGAAGGCACAGGTTTGATCCCTGGGTCAGAAAGATCCCCTGGAGGAGGAAATGGCAACCCACGCCAGTATTCTTGCCTGGGAAATCCCATGGGCAGAGAGCCTGGTGGGCTACAGTCTATGGGTCACATAGAGTTGGACACAACTTAGTGACTAAGCAGTAGCAGCTGCAGTATAAACTATGATTTTTACATATTGTATTTTGACTTGAAACACAGATGATTAACTTCAGATGATTAACTTTCTTTTCAGGTCACATGGGATTCAAGTTGCTGGGTTGTTTAGAATGGGAAGATATAGATATAACTCAGACTAATTTTATTTGATGGTGAAGAAGATGTATCTTTATTTAGTGACAACTGATTCAGTGGGAAATGTCAGAGATGAAAGAGGTGGCAGGAATGCTTTGTCCTATTTAATAAAGGTGACATTGAATATAATATTATATATAGAATCAGATACTTTGGGGAAGAAAGATAACTTCAGGGAGCACTGATAACTCAGCAAAACAGGAAAATGTGATTGTTTAAAAATACAAGGTGTGAAATTGTAATCTAGTTTTTTTCAGAGTCGTATGTGGAGTTCATTTTTTTAGTGCTTTTTATTGCCATAATAATTTCAAGATTTCAATAGTTCATGAGTATCCGTAATATGAATATTAAAAAACTACATGTATATCAATTAATACAATTGAAATTTTCATTTGAGATTATAAAATATTTGACATACTGGTACATGAACAGTGGTTTCTAGGAACGATATAAGACATACATTGTTTTTTTTTTTTTTTTCTTTAATAGAAAATTATTTAATTAGTATACATGTGTTCCCCATCCTGAACCCTCCTCCCTCCCTCCCTCCTCCCTCCCCACACCATCCCTCTGGGTCGTCCCAGTGCACCAGCCCCAAGCATCCAGCATCGTGCATTGAACCTGGACTGGCATCTCGTTTCATTGTTACATAGAACTAATTTTAGGTATTTGAGGGAACATCTTCAACACACCTAATTATTTTTTAGATCAGTTTCACATTTGCCTTCAAGAATTCTTATGATTGAAGTAGGCTTTGAGCAATGTGAGATCCAGAGAGCCATTCAAAGAGTAAATCTTTTTTTCCTAAGGCATTTTTTTATTCATACTTAAGAATATTATCTATAGTTTTCATAATTAAAATATTATGTTCTGTGAAACATATTGAGTGTTAGTCTCTCAGTTGTGTCTGACTCTTTGTGACCCCATGGACTGTAACCCACTAGGCTCCTCTGTCCATGGAATTCTCCAGACAAGAATACTGGAGTGGGTAGCCATTCCCTTCTCCAGGGGATCTTCCAAACCCAGGGATACAACCTGGGTCTCCTGCATTGCAGGCAGATTCTTTACCATCTAAGCCTCCAGGGAAGCAAACATATTGACGGTCATTTCAAAAACTATCTTATATACATTTTAGATACTTCCTTTTGTATGACTTTTGATTACAATTGACTCTTGAGTAAGAGTAGTGTCTGTGATCCTCTGTACATCCAAATATCTGGCATACTGAAAAACTCATGTGCCTCAACTAAGACCCAAAACTGCCAAAATAAATAAATAAATGCTTAAAAAATCTGGATTTCCCTGGTGGTCCCGTGGTTAAGAATCTGCCTTGCATTAGCAGAGGAAGCAGGCTCCATCTGAGGTCAGGGAACTAGGGTCCCACATGTTAAAGAGTAAATCTTACGGAATCATGAGCATTCTCAGTAGTAGTCCTGGTTTTAAGAATAACATTATGGTGATATAGAACCTTCATTCTCAAATGATTAGAGTCGATGAAATTTTCCAAGTTAATCTGCCTTTATTTTTTTTTTTGATTTTTGCATTATTGAGATAAATTGTCATATCACAGTATGCAAATTTAAGGTATACAATGAGTTGATTAAACACAATTATATATTGCAAAACGATTACCACCATAGTGTTAGCTAACACTTCCATCATGAAACATATTTACTACTTCTTTTTATTGGTGAGAACATTTTAGACCTAGTCTCTTAGAAAATTTAGGTACATAATACAGTACTATTAATTGTAATCACCATGCTATACATTCGATCTCAGAGCTTTTCCATTTTATAAATGGAAGTGTGTACCCTTCGACCAGCATCTCCCCATTTCTCCCACCACTCAGCCCCCTGGTAACCACCATCCTACTGTTTTTATGAGTTCAGATTTATTAGATTCCACATATAAAGGATATATAATATTTGCCTTTTGCTATCTGACTTAAAATTATTTAGCATAAAGCGCTCAAGGCCCATCCATGGTGTCCCAATGGCAGAATTCCCTTCTTGTTTATGGCTGAATATTATTCCAGCATTTGTGCTTGTGTGTGTGAGTATGTGTGTGACACATACACCATGTCTTGATCCATATGCCCATTTGTAGTCTCATAGGTTGTTCCATGTCTTGACTATTGTGATTATTGCTGCAATGAACATAGGATTCCAGGTATCTTTTTGAGATCCCATTTTCATTTCCTTTAGATATGTACCAGGAACTGGAATTTCTAGATCATATGGTAATTCTGTTTTACATATAAAGGAATTTCCATAGTATTGTCCACAGTAGTTACACTGATTTACATTCCCACCAGCAGTGTCCAGTGGGACTTTCCTGGTGGTTCAGATGGTAAAGCGTCTGCCTACAATGCAGGAGACCAGCATTCGATCCCTAGGTCGGGAAGATCCTCTGCATAAGGAAATGGCAACCCATTCCAGTACTCTTGCCTGGAAAATCCCATGGATGGAGGGGCCTGGTAAGCTACAGTCCATGGGGTCGCAAAGAGTCAGACACGACTGAGCGACCTCACTTTTACTTTCTAACAGTGTCCAAAAGTTCCCTTTTTTTCTCATCCTTACCAATACTTGTTGTCTCTAGTCTTTTTTAATCTTTGCTGTTCTAACGGGTGTGAGGTTATATTGTGGTTTTGATTTGTGTTTTCCTGTTGATTAGTGATGTTGAGCATTTTTCATGTACCTGTTGGCCATTTGTGTATGTTTTTGAAAAATATCTATTCAGTTCCTCTGCCGATTTTTAATCAGATTTTCTTATTATTGAGTTGTATGAATAAAAACATATTTTGGATATCAATCCCTTATTGAATATATGTTTTGCAAATATTTTCTTCCATCTTGTAGGTTTAATTTTTTGTTTGTCTTTTCACTGACTAGAAGTGCTTTAGTTTGATACAGTCCCACTTGATTTTTGCTTTTGTTACCTGTACTTTTGGTGTCATATCCAAAAATATTGTTGCCAAGAGCAATGTTGAAGAGTTTCATTTTATGTTTTCTTCTAGGAATTTTATGGTTTCATTTCTAGTGTTTAAGTTTTTAATCCACTTTGAGTTAATTTTCATGAGTGGTTAAGATGCAGATCCAAGTTCATCTTTATGTATTTGGTTATCTAGTTTTATGAACACCATTTACTGAAGAGACTATCCTTTCCCCATTGAGTATTTTGCTTACCTAGTCAAATATTAGTTGACCCCATAAAGAAGTTTATTTTGATTATCTTCCATTTGTCTATGTCTCCTTTTTATGCCAATACCATATTGATTTGATTAGTATAACTCTGTAGTGTAGTTTGAAACTTGGAGGTGTGATACCTCCAGCTTTGTATTTCTCTCTCAAGATTGCTTTCACTGTTCATGGTCTTTGCAGTTCCACACATATGTTAGGATTTTTTTTCTTTTTCTTTAAAAAAAAATGCCACTTGAATTTTGATAGGTATTGTATTGAATCTGTGAATCACTTGGATTGTATAGATATTTTAACAATATTAATTCTCCTGATCCATGAATACAAAAATCTTTACATTTGTTTGTGACTTATTTCTTTCATCAAAGTTTGTGCTTTTTCAGTATATAGATCTTTCATCTCCTTGATTAGATTTATTCCTATTCAATCCTTTTGATGCCATTGTAAATTAGATTTTCTTTAGTTTTTTCAGATATTTCATTGTTCGTGTATAGAACACAACTAATCTGTTGATTTTCTATCCTATAACTTTACTAAATTTGTTGATCAATTCTAACAGTATTTTTGGTTCAATCTTTAAGATTTTCTATGTATTAAGATGATATAATCTGAAAAAAGACAATTTTGCTTCTTCCTTCTAATGGGGGTGCCTGTTCTTTGTTTCTGGCTTGTGTGCTTGCTATGGCTATGACTTCCAGTATTACACTGAATAAATTGATATGGTGGGAACAGGCACATATTTTGTGTTTCTAATCTTAGAAGAAATGCTTTTAATCTTTCAGCATTGAGTATGGTGTAAGCTGTGTACATTTCATATACAGCTTCTATTATGTTGATGTTCATTCCTTCTACACCTAATTGTTATGCTGATGTTCATTCCTTCTACACCTAATTGATTGAGAATTTATTATGAAAGGGTGTTAAATTTTGTCCAATTCTTTTTCTGCTCTTGATTTGTCATATGATTTTTATCTTTCATTCTATTAATATGACATATTACATTTATTGATTTGCATATGCTGAACGATTCTTACATCTCAGGAATAAATCTAGTTTGATCATGGTATATGATTATTTTAATATGATGCTGAACTCAATTTGCAAATATTTTCTTGAGAATTTTGGCATCTATATTCATAAGGGGTTTTGACCGGGAGTTTTATCATAAGGTCTAGTGGTGTAGGGTGCAAGTGCGTGGGTCTTTGGTGGCATCAGGTCCTGGGACGCGTTATGTCTCTATGGCTTCAGGCACTGATGTAGCAGTGACACATGTGTAGTCCTTCGAGAGCACTGTGGGCATCCATATTGGCGACAAGGGGTATTGTCTTCTTAGCAGCACCTGCGGGTTCAGTGGCTAGGGACCAGGACAGGGAACAGTGGTGACAAGAGCCAGGGGTGTGCACACACCCTGCTGTTGAAGCCAGCTGCATGTTCCTGTTTAGTGGCAGGGCTGCTTACAGATGTTCACATACATAATGATGGGGGTCAGGCAGGCAGCAAAAGACTAGAGTTAACTCTAGGCACACTGGCAGCTGTGCTGTGGGGAGTCACGGCTACTGGTTGCACTATCATGGCTACTGGGTCATCACAAATGCATGGCAGTGGAGTCCGGTGATGAGGATTTTGCTGGAAGGTGAGGGTGGAGTGATGTAGAAGTACAGCCAGAGGGACTAACCACAGGTGAGTGCAGTGGTACAGGCCAGTGACAGAAGGTAGGACTTGATCTGGGCTCACAAGGGGCTGTGAGATCTCTGGCTGGCAATGAGCTCTCTCATGGCTACACAAGAGGCTTGTCCAAGGCCAGGGAAGCATGTCAAGCTAGTGACATTCAAGTGCACAGCTGGGGAGGCTAGCCTCAAGCATGTACGCAGCACCGGGGGATCATTCATTCAGTTCAGTTCAGTTCATTCACTCAGTTGTGTCTGACTCCTCGACCCCATGGACTGCAGCACAGCAGGCTTCCGTGTCCTTCACTATCTCCTGGACTTTGCTTGAACTCAAGTCCACTGAGTTGGTGATGCAATCCAACCATCTCATCTTCTGTTGCTCCCTTCCCCCACTGCCCTCAATCTTTCTCAGAATCAGGGTCTTTTCTGTGAGTTGGCTCTTCGCATCAGGTGGCCGAAGTATTGGAGCTTCAGTTTCAGCATCAGTCCTCTAATGAATACTCAGGGTTGATTTCCTGTAGGATCGATTGTGGGTCAGCCATGCAGAGTCAAGTCTGGCATCTGGTGTGCAGCGGCAGAGGCCTAGGCTGACTACCAGGACAGTGCAGAGTCTCTAGTGGGTGGTGGAAGAAGGAACTGGGAAGACTCAGGAGGCCAACATCAGCTAACACAAATACCCGTGGGGCAAAAGCTCTGAGAATATGCAGGTTCTACAGATACTGTTCTCACCTTTAGTTTATTTATTGGTGAAAGCTGTTTGTCTACTTCTGCTGTGTGGCCAACATTACTTCCTTTTTACCAGCCATTTCTGCTTTGCCTATTTGGCTGAGATGAAACAGAAGGAGGATTTTCTTATGAGGCCTCCAAAGAGTAAGAAGCTGGTTGCTCATCCTGCCCTTCCTTCCCAGCAAGGGGAGCTCTTTTTAGCTGGGAAATTCCCTCTTGGCACTGAGCAATGCCAGCTTGAGGGCTGGAATAAGTCAGAATGGAATCGTCTTGCTCCTCATGCAGTTATTCTCAGGTTTTTTGTTCACTGTGATGCTGACATTTCTTAAGTGTTGCAGCATGAACTGCAGCACTATCCCACAGCTATTTTCATTTGTGGATAGCGGTCTGACTGTTGATCTCTTGGGAGGACAGAGACAGGTGTCTTACACTGTCATTTCAGTGATGGCACTCTCCTGTCGTTATCTACTTTTCATTTTCATTCTAGCTCCTGTACTGTTACTAGGGACAGTCAACAAAACTTTGAAAAAGAAATGAACTATTATAATTGATGTCTCTGCATCTGTAATACTTTCAAATTTCTTTTCTGTCTTTCTCTTTTCCTCTTCCCCTTCCTCTTTCTCTCCCTCCCTTCATTCTTTTTTTCCTTTCTTCCAGTTCAGTGAGAGCAGAGATCGTGTCTGCACTCTTCACTGCTCTACTCTAGACAACCAGCACATAACTAGGTAAATAACAATGTTCGTTAAATAACAGGTGAATATTGTATTGTTTTCTATATATTCCATGAGTGCATATCTTTCAAATCTCTACTAACGCTCAAATTCTTAACTCTGTGAGGATTTCTAAATTCATTGCCCTATGTCATCTTTTAGGAATATAATGGTTCAAGATTTAATGTTTGTGTCTACAATGTATCCTTACCATTTATATGGAGGGAGTAGTTAAGGTTTTTTTCCTCATTTAAATATATATATATATATATTTTTTGTAATAGCAAAATACTTCCCTTTACTCACTGAATTACCTTGCCTCCTTAGCTGAAAACCAGGTGAACATGCTTGTGGGAGTCTGCATTTGACCACTCGTCTATTGACTTGTTCTGCTTCTAGACTCCCATTGCACTGTCTTGATTGCTCTAACTTTATAGTATGTCTTGAAATCAGGTAGTTTAAGTTCTCTTACATTGCTTTTCTTTATCAAGGCTACTTTGGCAGCTTTACATTTCTGTATTCCTGTATGAAGTTTAATATCAGCTGGTCAATTTCTATAATATATTCTCCTGTGATTTAGACTAGAACTATACTGGAAAAGACAATGGCACCCCACTCCAGTACTCTTGCCTGGAAAATCCCATGGATGGAGGAGCCTGGTGGGCTGCAGTCCATGGGGTCGCTAGGAATCAGACACGACTGAGCGACTTCACTTTCACTTTTCACTTTCAAGCATTGGAAAAGGAAATGGCAACCCACTCCAGTATTCTTGCCTGGAGAATCCCAGGGACGGGGGAGCCTGTTGGGCTGCCGTCTCTGGGGTCGCACAGAGTCGGACATGACTGAAGCGACTTAGCAGCAGCAGCAGCATACTGAATCCAGAGGAGAAGGCAATGGCAACCCACTCCAGTACTCTTGCCTGGCAAATCCCATGGACGGAGGAGTCTGGGAGGCTGCAGTCCACGGGGTCGCTAGGAGTCGGACACAACTGGGCGTCTTCACTTTCACTTTTCACTTTCATGCATTAGAGAAGGAAGTGGCAACCCACACTCCAGTGTTCTTGCCTGGGGAATCCCAGGGAGGGGGGAGCCTGGTGGGCTGCCATCTCTGGGGTTGCACAGAGTGGGACATGATTGGAAGCGACTTAGCAGCAGCAGCAGCATACAGAATCTAGCTTAGATCAGCTTGGGGAAAATGGATATCTTGATAACTTTCAGGGACTTCCCTGGTGGTCCACTGGTTAAGACTTTGCCTTCCAATGCAGGAGGTATAGGTCAGGGAGTTAAGCTCCTACATACCTTGTGGGCAAAAAACCAAAACATAAGACAGAAGTAATACTTTAACAAATTCAACAAAGACTTAAAAATTTTTTTTAATCTTCCAACACATAAACATGTTTGATTTTTAAGTCTTGGCTAATTTCTCTTATCAAGATTTTGTAGTAATTTTCATTAGATTTATTCCTAGGTATTTGATAACTTTATAAATGATTTTGTTTCTATTTCATTTGGACTGGTCTCAGGTAATACATGGAAAAACAATTGAAATTTTGGGTGTTGACCTAATTATTCTAGCACAATTTTATAGTTTGAATAGAATTTCCTTTTACATAGTGTCATCTGCAAATAGGTACCATTTCACTTATTCCTGTTAATCTGTCTTTCATTTAACTATCTTTTAGAACAATTCTAAATATAATTAAGTAACTGATATCCTTGAGTTGATTTTGATCTTTGGGAAAGTGTCTAATTATTCACCATTAAGTGTGCATTAGTTGTTGGAGTTTTGTTGCAACATTTATCAGACAGTATGGTACTGGCACAAAGACAGAAATATAGATCAATGGAACAAAATAGAAAGAATATTGGAAATAAAAGCAAAAATAAAAAAAATGGGACCTAATTAAACTTAAAACCTTCTGTGCAACAAAGGAAACTATCAGCAAGGTGAAAAGACAGCCTTCAGAATGGGAGAAAATAATAGCAAATGAAGCAACAGACAAACAACTAATCTCAAAAATATACAAGCAACTCCTACAGCTCAATTCCAGAAAAATAAATGACCCAATCAAAAAATGGGCCAAAGAACTAAATAGACGTTTCTCCAAAGAAGACATACAGATGGCTAACAAACACATGAAAAGATGCTCAACATCACTCATTATCAGAGAAATGCAAATCAAAACCACAGTGAGGTACCATTTCACACCAGTCAGAATGGCTGCTATCCAAAAGTCTACAAGCAATAAATGCTGGAGAGGGTGTGGAGAGAAGGGAACTCTCTTGCACTGTTGGTGGGAATGCAAACTAGTACAGCCACTATGGAGAACAGTGTGGAGATTCCTTAAAAAACTGGAAATAGAACTGCCTTATGATCCAGCAATCCCACTGCTGGGCATACACACTGAGGAAACCAGAAGGGAAAGAGACACACGTACCCCAATGTTCATCGCAGCACTGTTTAAGATAGCCAGGACATGGAAGCAACCTAGATGTCCATCAGCAGATGAATGGATAGGAAAGCTGTGGTACATGTACACAATGGAGTATTACTCAACCATTAAAAGGAATACATTTGAATCAGTTCTAATGAGATGGATGAAACTGGAGCCTATTATACAGAGTGAAGTAAGCCAGAAAGAAAAACACCAATACAGTATACTAACACATATATATGGAATTTAGAAAGATGGTAACAATAACCCTGTATGCGAGACAGCAAAAGAGACACTGATGTATAGAACAGTCTTTTGGACTCTGTGGGAGAGGGAGAGGGTGGGATGATTTGGGAGAATGGCATTGAAATATGTATAATATCATATATGAAATGAGTCACCAGTCCAGGTTTGATGCATGATACTGGATGCTTGGGGCTGGTGCACTGGGATGACCCAGAGGGATGGTATGGGGAGGGAGGAGGGTGGAGGGTTCAGGATGGGGAACACATGTATACCCGTGGCAGATTCATTTTGATATATGGCAAAACCAATACAATATTTTAAAGTTAAATAAAGTTATTTATTTATTTATTATTAATTATTATTATTATTATTATATTATATTATATATAATATATATTTATTATTATATATATAACTATATATAATATAATATATAATATAATAAATATATATATTTAATATAATAAATATAACAAATTAATAAAATTTTTTTATTATTTTTATTTATTATTTATATAAAATATAAATATATTTGTAATATATTAATAAAATATATATAATATATATTATATATATTATTATTAATTATTATTAATAATAAAGTTTATTTAAAGTTAAATAAAATTTTAAAAAAAAGATTGTAGAGATCCTCTTATATTTGCTGAGAATATTTTCTTTAAAATCAGGTACAATGAATTTGTCACATCCTTTTTATGTATCTATTGAAGTGAGCATATAGGTTTTTTTCTTTTACTTTTAATGCCATGAATTATTCTGATTGTTTTTTGAAAACTAAACTATCCTGACCTGTGTGAGGGATGGTGCTAGCAGTGGGAGCACAGAGAGATTACTCCTTGGCAGTAGACTGATCTTTTACTTGCTCTATTTGATCCTGATGTAAGTCAAATTTCTAAATCTATTCTGAATTCTGTAATACACCAGAGTCTTTCCCAAACAATTTGGGCTGAGAGTATTCATAATCAATTTCTTTGCAACCCAAACTCTCTTACCATAGCATGAGGAATGATGCCTTTATATAACAACATCATGTACTTATTAAACCCCCAAAGATGACTGAGTAACCAGCTTGTCCCCAAAACATGGGTGCTTTGTTTCTGTTCTAACCTTATTCTTCAATTCACACTTTATTTTTGCCTGACAGAGGAGGTGCAAATAAGGACTGTATTAGCTGATGGAGAGCTGCTATGTAGCTCTTTATTTTAAAAAAGTATACATGTATATCTTTTGTTCAAATTAAAAAAAAAAAGCTTGTTATAGTAGCATTAATTGTCATAGATTTTGAGGGAGGTGGGGGTGAGGTATTTTTCCACTGAAAGAAAATGATAAATGATGTTGCATTACAACTCTTAGGAATGTGAAGGACCTCAATGAAATTTTACATTTTTTATAGAATGCCTCAGGTGCCAACTTGCAAGGTAAAGTGTAGGGTCAGAAACTGATCCTTAGGGAAGCCAATCTTTAAAGTTTCATAAAGGTCGAAGCATTTCACCTCAAGGTTGTTTTTTAATGGCTATTCTGGATCATTGTATAGTCAATTTGATTGAGTGTGCCATTTGAGACACCTAAAAGAAAAAAAAAAAAAAACCCTGCAGTCAATGTTGGTTACCAGTAAGTACAATATAGGAGAAACAAAGTGTCCTTTTTTACATTCATAAAAAATTTTGCTTTGTAGTGGAAAATAATTGGGATCTGTAGAAATTATCTAAAAATATTTTAAATATTAGCACAGTTAACACATACATATGTAGACTTAAGCACGTACATACGCAAAATTTGCATTTTGTCTTTTTAATGCCTATTTTTGCACATCCACCTTTTTTGCCTTAATAACTTGATATTTATAAAAATAGACAGGTTAAGCATATTATTCTCTAACAGCCCATGAAATATTAGGTTTAAGGCAATGATAACAATAACATTACCTCAGAGTATAATGAGAAAGACTACAGATCTCTTCAAGAAAATTAGAGACACTGAGGGAATATTTCATGCTAATATGAACACAGTAAAGGAAAAAAATGGTATGGACCTAACAGAAGCAGAAGATATTAAAAAGAGGTGGCAAGAATACACAGAAGAGCTATACAAAAAAGATCTTAATGACCCAGATAACCATGATGGTGTGATCTCTCACCTAGAGCTAGCCATCCTGGAATGTGAAGTCGAGTGGGCCTTAGGAAGCATTAGTACAAACAAAGTTAGTGGCGGTTATGGAATTCCAGTTGAGCTATTTCAAATCCTAAAAGATGATGCTGTGAAAGCACTGCACTCAATATGCCGGCAAATGTGGAAAACTCAGCAGTGGCCACAGGACTGAAAGAAGTCAGTTTTCATTCCAATCCCTAAAAAGGCAATGCCAAAGAATGTCCAGACTACTGCACAATTGCACTCATCTCACACACTAGCAAAGTAATGCTCAAAATTTTCCAAGCCAGACTTCAAAAGTACGTGAACTGTGAACTTCCAGATGTTCAAGATGGATTTAGAAAAGGCAGAGGAACAAGAGACCAAATTGCCAACATCTGCTGGACCATCGTAAAAGCAAGAGTTCCAGAAAAACATCTACTTTTGCTCTACTGACTGTTCCAAAGCCTTTGACTGTGTGGATTACAACAAACTGGAAAATTCTGAAAGAGATGGGAATACCAGACCACTTGACTTGCCTCCTGAGAAATCTGTGTGCAGGTCAAGAAGCAAGTTAGAACTGGGCATAGAGCACCAGATTGGTTCCAAATCAGGAAAGGAGTATGTCAAGGCTGTATATTGTCACCCTGCTTATTTAACTTATATGCAGAGTACATCATGCAAAATGCTGGGCTAGATGAAGCACAAGCTGGAATCAAGATTGCCGGGAGAAATATAAATAACCTCAAATATGCAGATGACACCATCCTTATGGCAGAAAGTGAAGAACTAAAGAGCCTCTTGATGAACGTGAAAGAGGAGAGTGAAAAGTTGGCCTAAAAACTCAACATTCATAAAACTAAGATCATGGCATCTGGTCCCATCACTTCATGGCAAATTCATGGGGAAACAATGGAAACAGTGACAGACTTTATTTTTTGGGGCTCCAAAATCACTGCAGGTGGTGACTGAGGCCATGAAATTAAAAGATGCTTTCTCCTTGGAAGAAATGCTATGACTGATATAGACAGCATATTAAAAAGCAGAGACATTATTTTACCAACAAAGGTCTATCTAGTCAAAGCTATGGTTTTTCCAAAAGTCATGTATAGATGTGAGAGTTGGACTATAAAGAAAGCTGAGCAGTAAAGAACTGATGCTTTTGAACTGTGTTGTTGGAGAAGACTCTTGAGAGTCCCTTGGACAGCAAGGAGATCCAGCTAGTCTATCCTAAAGGAAATCAGTCCTGAATACTCATTGGAAGGACCGATGTTGAAGCTAAAACTCCAATACTTTGGTCACCTGATGCCAGGAACCAACTCATTTGAAAAGACCCTGATGCTGGGAAAGATTGAAGGTGGGATGAGAAGGGGACAACAGAGGATGAGATGGTTGGATGGCATCACGGACATGATGGACTTGAGTTTGAGTAGGCTCTGGGAGTTGGTGATGGACAGGGAAGCCTGGCGTGCTGCAGACCATGGGGTCACAAAGAGTCAGACACAACTGAATGACTGAACTGTACTGAACTTGGCTTCCTGGTTTCAGGATGACCTAAAATTAGCAAGTATCCCCTAATTCCTATAAGTTGAAAGATGACAAAGTTGCCCTAGTAGAAAACACTCTGATCTGAATGCCAATTATTGGTTGCCTGTTTACTTCAACTTTTATTCCCTACTAGTGAAGAAAGTAAATTATATGCTTTCCTATAGCTAACTATTTAGTAAGTATACAAACCTAAACAAATGGGCTGATCTCTCTGAAACTCAGATTCAGTTTAGCTGGTCACTGTTTGTAAGCGTGGGCCATTTATATATCACCGAGGAAAGCTGTGAAATTCAATCGGGTAACCTAAGTAATGCAGTTAGCGTAGTTCCTGTCATATAGTGGTGTCAAATAACTGAGTAGTAATGGTGAGCCTACTGCAATCACAATCCTCTGAACACAATGAAAAGATTTGTAAGTAAGTCAACACGTAGGATTATATTGTTGAATCATACATACCAGTCAAAGCTCTTACCTAGGTAGAAGAGAAAAGTCCCAGTTTTCGTTTTCCTTTTTTTTTTTTTAATGACCCTGCAGCATGAGGGATCCTAGTTCCCTTACCAAAGATCAAACCCATGCCCCCTGCACTGGAAGCATGGAATCTTAACCACTCTACCGCCAGGGATGTCCTGAGAGCCCCATTTTTCAACAAGCTCAGAAAAATCAGGTTTTCCTCCAATGTTGAAGAACACTGTTTTTATTTCAAAAGCACCAAGTGAAGTGGTTGACTTACATTTAAGGGCCACAAAGTATAAAAAAAAATGCACCAAACATTAAAATCACATTCATAGGAGCTGGCTGCCCACAGTAAGACTGCCATAAGGACCCTGAGGCCCAGTGGAAAGAAAAGTGGATCCATATCTCTTATCCGATATTTATTCCAGGCCATGGCTCAGGCAAAGAAATGACAGGCAGACTTCCTATTCTTTCACACTCTTGTCCCCACTCTCCACCTTTCTCCCTATCTTTTCTTTTTCTTTTTTGTTTGAAGGAGGAAGAACTATGTAGAATCAAATGTATGGCGCACATGTTAAATACAGGTTTTCTTGTAAGGAGGGAAATCTTTGCTGAAAGAAACAGAAATCTGAAATGAAAATAAACTTAAATGAAACACCCTGAGGATAGATGGAGCTAAAATTAGGAAAAAAAAGTAGTTGAAATCACTGTCTTAGAATTGTCTTTCCATATTTTTCTCTGCTATCTTCAGTGTATTTTCTCTAGTATATTCGGTATATGGCATGAGTATATCCATACTCTTGAAATGGCATCCTAAATATCATATTTTCCTGCACCAAAGTTCAGAGACAAGAATGGAAAAAGCATTTTTTTTCAGTGTCTTTCTATGCATGAAGGACCCTCACTTGGAAGCCCTTTAGAAGGTCACTTGGTTTTCTATGCTTCAGTCACTGGGAAAGGAACTCAAAAATTGTTTATCAAATCAGTATTTATTCAAATCACACTGGAAAGAGATAGATCCAGGAAATTTTAGGATTATACAGCATTTTGTTGTTTAGTTGCTAAGTCGTATCCGACTCTTGCAGACCCCATGAACTGTACCACACCAGGGTCCTCTGTCCGTGGGATTTCCTGGGCAACTATACTGGAGCAGGTTGCCATTTCCTTCTCAGGGGTTCTTCCTGATCCAGAAATAAAACCCGCTACTCCCGCATTGGCAGGCAGATTCTTTACTACTGAACCACCAGTCTATGGCATAAAGCTGCATTAGACAGCATGCTGCTGCTGCTGCTGCTGCTGCTAAGTCGCTTCAGTCATGTCCAACTCTGTGCGACCCCATAGACGGCAGCCGATCAGGCTCCCCTGTCCCTGGGATTCTCCAGGCAAGAACACTGGAGTGGGTTGTCATTTCCTTCTCCAACGCATGAAAGTGAAAAGTGAAAGTGAAGTCACTCAGTTGTGTCCGACTCTTAGCGACCACATGGACTGCAACCTACCAGGCTCCTCCATCCATGGGATTCTCCAGACAAGAGTACTGGAAAGGGGTGCCATCGCCTTCTCCGATTAGACAGCATAGAACATGTTATACACTTGAGGATTTGTATCTGGTTATATTTTTCTAGAGCTACACTCATCCACCCATAGAAAGTTACTCTTTATCAACAAATATAATGAAATTCCTCAATAATTTATCATTGTTATAGTTTTCCATGTAGACAGTTCAAGCCACAAAGATTTATGAATTAATATTAATATAACTAGTATAATATATACCTTAATATAAGGCATTTTATAGTCATTTACTAACATGTTAATGATCTATTTCTAAAACATATCTGGCAAATACATAATTTCCTAAGTTACTATTATGCATTTTTTGAATATTAGGAAACAGCATTATTTTAAACTGTCAGAAACACAAAAATGCATTTCTATCATTTCTGAATCACTTTCTGTGCTGTTTAGCGAGTGTATTCTTTCAGAACAAAGTTTTTGTTCTATTACCAATGTAAGAAAAAAAGAATGTGCTTTTTAATTACTGTACTGTTTCCTAAAATTGAAAAAAAAAAAAAGCAATAGAATTAAAAAGTCCTGGACATTACATAATAATTTAGTTTAAAAATATAGTTTATTCAGTTAAAAAGAACAGTGTGTTTTCTTTTGTTATATAATGCATATGCACACACATACAAACACATAGAGTAGATTGCTTTAAAAATAGATTAATCAAAAAGGCTTAATAAAAGTGGGTGTGTTAGAGTTTCAGTCCTTAGTGACTGGGACAAATTTCTAATAGTTGTGTATAGGAATTAGCATATTCAAGGTAGAAAGGGCTGCATTAATAAAAAGGCATGGAAATGGGAACAACTTCTAGTGCATGTTAGCTAGAAAGACAAATTTGATTATGTGAATAATGAATATGAGTAGTAAAAATTTGTTACCCAGCACTAAAAATTCATGGTAAGTCATAGATATCAGGCTATGGATTTATTCTGTGGTGCACTTTTCTCTGTGTGTGTGTGTTAGCTGCTCAGTCATGTCTGACTTTTTGCGATTACATGGACTGTAGCTGCCAGGTTTCTCTGTCCATGGAATTCTCCAGGAAAGTATACTGGAGTGGGTTGCCATTCCCTTCTCTAGGGGATCTTCCTGACCCAGGATTGAACCTGGGTCTCCCGTGTTGCAGGCAGACACTGTACTGCTGAGCCACCAGGCAAACCTGTCAGTCAGTCAGTTCAGTCGCTCTGTCGTCTCTGACTCTTTGTGACCCCATGGACTGCAGCACGTCAGGCATCCCTGTCACCATCTCCCGGACTACACTCAAACTCATGTCCACTGAGTCGGTGATGCCATCCAGCCATCTCATCCTCTGTCGTCCCCTTCTCCCCTTGTGTCAGGGTCTTTTCAAATGAGTCAGCTCTTCGCATCAGGTGGCCAAAGTATTGGGGTTTCAGCTTCAGCATCAGTCCTTCCAATGAATATTCAGGACTGATTTCCTTTAGAATAGACTGGTTGGATCTCCTTGCAGTCCAAGGGACGCTCAAGAGTCTTCTCCAACACCATAGTTCAAAAGCATCAATTCTTTGGCACTCAGCTTTCTTTGGACAACTCTCACATCCATACATGACTACTGGAAAAACCATAGCCTTGACTAGACAGACATTTGTTTGGCAAAGTTATGTCTCTGCTTTTTAATATGCTGTCTAGGTTGGTCGTAACTTTTCTCCCAAGGAGTAAGCGTCGTTTAATTTCATGGCTGCAATCACCATCTGCAGTGATTTTGGAGCCCCCAAAATAAAGTCTGTCATTGTTTCCAATGTTTCCCCATGTATTGCCATGAAGTGATGGGACCAGATGCCATGATCTTTGTCTTCTGAATGTTGAGCTTTAAGCCAGCTCTTTCACTCTCCTCTTTCATCAAGAGGCTCTTTAGTTCTTCTTCACTTTCTGCCATAAGGGTGGTGTCATCTGCATATTTGACGTGATTGATATTTCTCCTGGCAATCTTGATTCCAGCTTGTGCTTCATTCAGCCCAGCATTACTCATGATGTACTCTGCATATAAGTTAAATAAGCACAGTGACAATATACAGCCTTGACGTACTCCTTTTCCTGGTCTTAAGGAAATGTAAGTGTAAAAGTAATATTACAGTAAAAAGGTGGAGACATTTTATATCCAGTTAGGATTAGAGACAGCAGTTACAAGAAATAAAGTATGCTTTAAATGAGATAGATGATAAATTTCAGCTCTGATGTTTACCTGTTTTAAAAACACATATGTGTCCTGTAACTGGTTTATTTCCCTTAGTGTAATGTCCTCCAGGTCCATCCATGTTGTCACTAGTTATGAACCTTTTTATGGCTGAATAATATTCCATTGTATATACATAAGCACCACATTTTCTTTATCCATTTATTGGATATTTCCACAGTAGCTGCACCAGTGGTATCAATTACATGAGGAGTCTAAAATAGTCAAATTCGTAAAAACAGAGCAGAATGGTGATTTCCAGGAGTGGGAGGAAGGAGGAAATGGGAAAATAATAGAATGTGTAAAGTTTCAGTTATATAAGACGAATAAGTTCTGGAAATCTACTGTACATCGGGGCTTCCCAGGTGGCTCCGTGGTCAAGAATCTGCTTGCCAGTGAAGGAGGTGCAGGAGATGCAGGTTTGATCCCTGGGTCAGGAAGATCCCCTGGAGATAAAACTGGCAACCCACTCCAGTATTCTTGCCTGAAAAATCCCATGGACAGAGGAGCCTGGCAGGCTACAGTCCAAGGGGCAGCAAAGAGTTGGACACGATTTAGTAACTGAGCCACATTCTGTACATCATAGTGTCTATAGTTAATAGAACTCTACTGTATACTTAAAAGTTTGCTAAGATGGTAGGTCTAATGTTGTGTTCTTATAAAAAATTAGTAATGAATAAGGTGGGAGAATACTTTTGGAAGTGATACATTTATGATATAGATTATGGTGATGATTTCACAGGTTTATACTTAATGTTCAAGCTCATTGAGTTCTGTACATTAAATCTGTAATGCTTTCTGTATGTCATCATACTTTAATAACACTTGTTATTAATGTTTAGTTTATAAAACAAACCAATTATTTAACCTCTTTCCTTGTATGTGTGTGTGTCTGTGTGTTTATTTTTACACCTAGTTCAGTTCAGTTCAGTCGCTCATTCGTGTCTGATTCTTTACAACCCCATCAATCACAGCACACCAGGCCTCCCTGTCCATCACCAACTCCTGGATTTCACCAAAATTAATGTGCATTGAGTCGGTGATGCCATCCAGCATTCTCATCCTCTGTCGTTCCCTTCTCCTCCTGCCCCTAATCCCTCCCAGCATCAGGGTCTTTTCCAATGAGTCAACTCTTTGCATGAGGTGGCCAAAGTTTTGGAGTTTCAGCCTCAGCATCAGTCCTTCCAGTGAACACCCAGGACTGGTGTCCTTTAGGATGGACTGGTTGGATCTCCTTACAGTCCAAGGGACTCTCAAGAGTCTTTTCCAGCACCACAGTTCAAAAAACATCAATCCTTTGGCTCTCAGCTTTCTTCACAGTCCAACTCTCACATCCATACATGACCATTGGAAAAGCCATAGCCTTGACTAGACGAACCTTTGTTGACAAAGTAATGTCTCTGCCTTTTAATATGGTATCTAGGTTGGTCAAAACTTTCCTTCCAAGCAGTAAGCATCTTTTAATTTCATGGCTGCAATCACCATCTGCAGTGATTTTGGAGCCCCCAAAAATAAAGTCTGACACTGTTTCCACTTTTTCCCCATCTAATTCCCATGAAGAGATGGGACCAGATGCCATGATCTTCATTTTCTGAATGTTGAGCTTTAAGCCAACTTTTTCACTCTCCTCTTTCATTTTCATCAACAGGCTTTTTAGTTCCTCTTCACTTTCTGCAATAAGGGTGTTGTCTTCTGCATATCTGAGGTTATTGATATTTCTCCTGGCAATCTTGATTCCAGCTTGTGCTTCTTCCATCCCAGCATTTCTCTTGATGTACTCTGCATATATGGTAAATAAGCAGGGTGACAATATACAGCCTTGACGTACTCCTTTTCCTATTTGGAACCAGTCTGTTCTTCCATGTCGAGTCCTAACTGTTGCTCCCTGACCTGCATATAGATTTCTCTAGAGGCAGGTCAGGTCGTCTGGTATTTCCATCTCTTTCAGAATTGTCCACAGTTTATTATGATCCACACAGTCAAAGGCTTTGGCATAGTCAATAAAGCAGAAATAGATGTTTTTCTGGAACTCTCTTCATTTTTCCATGATCCAATGGATGTTGGCAATTTGATCTCTGGTTCCTCTGCCTTTTCTAAAAACACCTTGAACATCTGGAAGTTCATGGTTCACGTATTGCTGAAGCCTGGCTTGGAGAATTTTGAGCATTACTGGACTAGTGTGTGAGATGAGTGCAATTGTGCGGTAGTTTGAGCATTCTTTGGTGTTGCCTTTCTTAGGGATTGGAATGAAAACTGAGCTTTTCCAGTCCTTGGCCACGGCTGAGTTTTCCAAATTTGCTGGCATATTGAGTGCAGCACTTTCACAGCATCATCTTTTAGGATTTGAAATAGCTCAACTGGAATTCCATCACTTGCACTAGCTTTTGTTTGTAGTGATGCTTTCTAAGGCCCACTTGACTTCACATTCCTAAGTCAAAAGCAATTAGTTAATCCTGTTGAGTTTTTCTACATAAACAATTTTATAATCTGTTGTATATCACATTTCTATTTCTACTGATTTCATTCAGCAATTTACAATAATTTAGTCTCTTGCTTTCTTTCCAGCCATACATTCCAGCATTTATCTAGCTCCACATACATTGCTTTTATTTGTGGCTACTCAAATTATCTTTTTACATTTTACAAGCCCCCCCGCCTTTTTTTAATGTCCTTCTTATCTACCTTTGTCTTTCAAATTTTAACCAAAACTATTTATTTCTATGAATCTCTTCTAGTCTCTCCAGCCTATGACAAAACTAGATGTCTTGTCCTTTCACTGCTTATGGTATTGGCTGTGCTCCTGTATTGAAGTTCTTCTCATAAGGTATGTAACATTTTATTTCATTGTCTCTTATACTCTTTAATGGAACTTTATGTTTATATTGTGTGACATATAGTAGAACTTCAATAGATGTTTATTGAATAAAAAAATATTGATTGTTCCTAACACTGAGTTGGGATTATATAATATGGTCCCAACACAAAATAATTTAAAATCATCTTGACATTTGTAGCATCAACAGAATTGGATTTGAGTCTTATTTGAGAGCAACAGTGAACTCAGCTTTGAAATTCTGATAATTGATTTTTATGAAAGATATGAATAAATCAAAAATCATGACCAAAGTATTTAAAGGGCTGACAGCTAGATTCTTATGAGGAAATATATAATACTTTTTTATAGATCACTTTAGAGATGAGATGAATGTTAACCCACTGTGATTATTTGAAGAGTTTTATAAAGGAGATGATTAGTTTTCTTTTCCTTCTTGAGATGAGACAGAATAATAAAAAGCTTAAATTACAGGAAGAGTTTGCATCGGCATTCAGAATGCAGATTTACCATATTTATGTTTGGTAAAAAAGTTCATTTGTGCCTAACTTCAAAATAAGATGAAAAACCTGAGATTAAGGTAGTTGTCTAGAGAGCTTCAAGGCCCTTCCTGACTGAAAATTAGCATAGTACAGAAGATGAGAGTTAAAGGGTATGCTAATACATGCTGTTTTTTCCCCCTTTTAGTCAATTGTAAGCAGATTATTTTGTACACAAGACTGGAAGCAATAAACAGTGGGAATAGTATGACCATATTGAAGGTACTATTCTAAATTTAATACTTATCTCATTGCTGTTAAACCCAAAGGTTGTTAACACAGATGGGTATTTAAAAACCAATACTTTTAGAAATCAGAATATAAACCCAATATAAACCCAATTGTAACACAATTCTTTTAATTTCTTTATTGAGTGTTACATGCACTGAAAAATAATTGGATGTAGAAACAACAGCAATGAAATTATGTTTTCTTCCCACTAATATTTAGTTATCTTTTTCAACCATATACCTATTGGGTCAAGTACAGCCTCTTTAGGGGGACATACAAAGGTCTTTATATTCCTGTGTCTGCCCACTCTCCCAACGTATACTATTGTAATCTGCAGATTTGTTTTCTTTAATAGTATATATATCCACAAACAGACATACAAATATTTTCTGCACCTTGCCTTTTGACTTGGTAAAATATCTGATATAATTATATATTATTACATATTGATGTGACTCATTTTCTTAAAAAAAAAAAAAAACCTAAGAATAAACACACAGACCAGTGGAAGCAAATAAAGTGCCCAGAAATAAACCCTTGCATATATGGTCACCTAATACAGATTCTATTTACACATTTTCTTAAAACTCAATATTCAAAAAACTAATATCATGGCATCCAGTTCTATCACTTCATGGCAAATAGATGGGGAAAATGTTAAAACAGGTTCCGATTTCACTTTATTGGTCTCCAAACTCAATGCAAACATAAAATTAAGAGACACTTGCTCCTTGGAAGAATTGCTGTGACAAACCTAGACAGCATATTAAAAAGCAGAGACATCACTTTGCTGACAAAGGTCTGCCTAGTTATGGTTTTTCCAGTAGTCATGTATGGATGTGAGAATTGGACCATAAAGAAGGCTGAGCACAGAAGAATTGATGCTTTTGAACTGTGGTGTTGGAGAAGACTCTTGAGAGTCCCTTGGACTGCAAGGAGATCAAACCAGTCAATCCTAAAGGAAATCAGTCCTGAATATTCATTGGAAGGATGGAGCTCCAATACTTTGGCCACCTGATGCAAAGAGCTGACTCATTGGAAAAGACCCTGATATTGGGAAAAACTGAGGGCAAGAGGAGTAGGGGGTGACAGAGGATGAGATGGTTGGATGGCATCACTGATTCAATAGACATGAGTCTAAGAAAACTCAGATAGTTAAAGAATCCACCTGCCAATGCAGGAAACATAAGAGAAGTGAGTTTGATCTCTGGGTTGAGAAGATCCCCTGGAGGAGTGCATAGCAACCCACTCTAGTATTCTTGCCTGGAGAATCCCATGGACACAGAGGAGTCTAGTGGGCTACAGTCCATAGGGTCGCCAAGAGTCAGACACAACTGAGCGACTGAACTGAACTGAGGAGAACAGGGAACCCTTGTACACTGTTGGTGATAATTAATATAAATTGGTATACTATTGTGGAAAACAAATGAAAGTGCCTCAGAAAATTAAGAATAGCACTACCATATAACCCATTAATCTCACATCGGGGGACATATCCAAAGGAAATTAAAACAGGATCTCAAAAAAGATATCTGCACTTCTATGTTCCTTTTAAGATACAGAAACAAACTGTCAATAGATGAATGGACAGAGATGTGATATATCTGTATAGAATGGAACATTAGTCAATCATAAGAAAGGAAATCCTGCCATTTGCAGCAGTATGGATCACTCGAGGGTGTTTTGTTAAATGAAGTGAGTCTAACAGAGGAAGATTAACACTATATGATATTATTTATGTGTGGAATCTGAAAAAAGCCAAAGTCATAGAAATAAAGAGTAAAATGGTGGCTACTAGGAGACTAGAGGGTGGGAAAATTAGAGTGCTGTTGATTAAAGGATAATAACTTGCACTAAGAAGATGAATAAATTCTGGAGATCTAATGTACAGAATCATGATTATAGTCAATGTTACTGTGTGACATATTTCAAAGTTGCTAACAGACTAGATTTTAAATGTTTTCACAACAAAAAATTAATTATATGGTGGAGATGCTAGCTAATGCTATAGTGGTATTGTATTGTGATATATAAATGTTAAATCAATACATTGTACACCCTAAACTCATAAAGCATATGTGCATGCTCAGTTGTGTCTGACTCTTTGCAACCTCATATTCTGTAGCCTGCCAGTTTCCTCTATTGAATTGCCCAGGCAAGACTACTGGAGTGGGTTTCCATTTCCTTCTTCGGGAGATCCTTGTGCCCCAGGGATTGAACCCATGTTTCTTGCATTGGAAGGCAGATTCTTTACAATGTTACATCAATTGCATCTTTGTACATGTAATAAAATTAAAATAAAAGACTCTATGTTATTCCATTTTACACTTGTTCAATAATTTATACAACCAGTCATTTCTTAGCTAAGATTTTCCCAGACAATAATACAAAGGAAAGGAGACTTTGTATTTATATTGGTATAATCTGGTGAACAAACGGACATATGAATAAAGGTCATTTGCTTAAGACATGTTACCAATTCTGAATATTTATTGTCCAGGAAGGGACACAAGGAGACCATAGAGAAGCTCTCAATCAGTGATTGTGTTAGGGCACGTACTGGATTATCCTTGAATAATGGATATCTCTAAGCAGAGTCATTGGAAAAGACTCTGATGCTGCGAGGGATTGGGGGCAGGAGGAGAAGGGGACGACAGAGGATGAGATGGCTGGATGGCATCACTAACTCGATGGACGTGAGTCTGAGTGAACTCCGGGAGTTGGTGATGGACAGGGAGGCCTGGCGTGCTGCGATTCATGGGGTCGCAAAGAATCAGACACGACTGAGCGACTGAACTGAACTGAACTGAAGCAGAGTTTAGCCTAAATTCTCTCCCGTGCTATGAAATATTCAGAACCTTCCCAGTGTGGATCTTTGAGAGAGGCGTAACAAGTAAAGATGTAATAGGATGCTGGGAGGATGCACACTCGGCACCTGTTGGATAGATGGAAGTAGTAGTGGGAGGAGGGAGAAAGTGACAAGAGTTTAGTGTCCTGTCCGTCCCCTGCCCCCTGCTAGGATCAGAGAGCGCCAGAAGAAAAGAACTTTCATAAATGGCATCACCTTCCAGGGCTGTCCTTGAGGGTCCGTGATTGTGGTCCATTGTCCCTGTCTAGAGCATTAAGGGAGGTTCCCCAACAATGTTAGGTACACCATTCTTTCTCTTGGCTCCAAGATCTCTGTTCTTTTAACTTTGCTCATTCTGTATTTTGCTTTACTTGTTCTGCAAACTCGATTATAACTGTTGGATGAAATTTAACCACTGACTGCAGTTCTAAGAATAGCAGTCAGTAGTGGCATTGCTAATGACATAAAGTGGGAGGAGGCAGCTGAGGAGAGGAAGAATGAGAGGTGTTTTCCTATGACCTGGTTTCTTGAGATATGTCACTAGAGATGTGTCTGTTGGACCAGGGCTTCCCTCTTCTCCTTCCTGGATCTCTTCTCTAAAACCAGTCTTTTATACTCAGTCATATGGCCTCATCAATTATTAGCCTACCTCTTCTGCAGTGGGAGGGATATATTTAGCAGGAAAGGCAGTGGAGGTGAAGAGACCCATTGTTTATAAATACCTACCATCTTTGACCTCAGTGGCAGAGAAATGTGAATAAATCATTTCTCAAAACCTAGAATTCCAGAGAAAACACATGGGTAGCATACAGGAGTGTCATGAAAAGAGACAGTTGATATCCACTCTCATGCCTGTATCATGAGGGGTAGTAGCCAATTTTGTACACAGTCAGAGCACTGGACAATCAGCTCAGTCTGCTGATGGAGAGAGGGTATTTATCCTCGATGTCAGTGTCCAGGCATAGCACACGTAGTGCTCATGCAGAACTTGCCAAAGAACAAAGAATGGATTTTAAGTGTAATAAAGGCTCATTCTTCAAGCTGGAAACATTTATGAATGGGCAGTGGTTCCTCCCAGAAGGTTTAGAATTTACTCTTTAGGGAAAGAAATGAAAAGTAATATATACAGAAGGGAGAGAGACTCATAATAGGTACATCACAAGTCAGAGAATGAGCCCAGAGGACCTCCCTGATGGCCTAGTGGTGAGGACTCTGGGCATTCACTGTCATGGCCCAGGTTCAATCCCTAGTCGGGGAAGATCCCCACGAGCTGCAAGTTGTGCCAGAAAAAAAAAAAAAAAGTACCAGAGGATGAGCCCAGTGACTATGAAGGAAAATGAGGCAGGGTTTTAGCCTTTTAGGCCAACGACTTATACTTTGGAGATTTAGTAAAGCCAAAAACATCTAGAGAGAGAAAAAACATCTACCAGAGAGAGAAACTGGTAACTCTTTTAGCTTAACTGATGATCTAAGAAGTAATTAAGAGAATAATATATTGGATGATGATGTATGTAAAATCCTAGTCTTTGGGGGTGGAGGATGGAGTTAAAGGACCTATATCTCTCTGGCCAAGCAGTTTGGACAGGGCCTTGGGTTTTCTGGGGATGAGAAGAAATAGTGTTACCAAAATGAGCAAGACCTGGGCCAGGAGCTCCAAGTCAGTTTAAGAGACACACAAGTGTTACATTTCCCAGGGCAGACTCAAATCTTTAGGAATACAGATGTCAGATCCAGAATGAAAGGAAGCAGAGCAGGAGAAGTCAGGAAGCACAGTGTGAGATGGATGGAGACGAATAGCTCAGAATAGAAGTCCTTTCTGAGGTCCATAAGGATAAGGTAGTTTTCCATAAAAATTTCACAGATTTGGACTCTAGAATGATCAGACTTTCTCAAATCTCTAAAAAATATGAATTGAAGAATGTAAATAATATGGAGACTTAAGTTTCAATATAGGTAATACTGATATATGGCTTATAAAACTTCCTTGGTGGCTCCGACAGTAAAGAATCTGCCTGCAGTACAGGAGACCTGGGTTTGATCCTTGGGTCAGGAAGATGGCCTGGAGAAGGGAATGGCTACCCATTCCAGTATTCTTGCTTGGAGAATTCCATGGACAGAGGAACTTGAGGGTCTACATTCCATGGGGTCACAAAGAGTTGGACATGACTGAGTGACTAACACACACATACAGTGTGTTCTGCATAATGGGATATTTTACAGGTCTATTATTTGGCTATGTTCCACATAGCTTTTTATGTGAAGTTACAGGGAGCTAAGAATACTGAGTTTGAATGGATGTTTAAAGTTGAATTTTAAGGTCTGATGGAAGGAAAACAAGTTTGAGAGCTTTTATGAATTTGACAAAAATCAGAGATTTGAGAAATGTTTAATACAGGCTGGAGAGACAATTTTAAGAGGACTCTAAACATAGGAAGGATTACTTTTGAAAACTCCTAGTTCAGGGGCTGTCTCAGGCTGGCAATGCCATTGAAGATAGTTTAGAGTCCAAGGGAACATGGGTAAGAACTCTGTGGGATATAATGAATACAACCCATGAAAAGTTTTTATGGTCCAGTCTGAGTCAAGGGTTAGCACATCTGGATGAACTGTGATAGGAAGAAGAATTTTGAAATCACTGAAGAGGTACCTGTGAAGGAAAATAAAGCTACTAAAAAGGAGATCAGAGCATAAACATGGGATATGCAACAGGGACCGTTGTAAGGGAATCCATTTTCAAATTCTCTACTTTCATCACACAATTTTTATAAAACTCCCTTAGAATTTGCTTGCATTCACACTAGCCCTTTTCGTACTTTTAAACTATAAAAAGCACAACCCCCACACACCTCTCTTATCTCAAATCTTGTAATACTGCCTTGCCTGGGGTGTCAAATTCTCTTGGTGACAAGGGGCTAACATGAGCAGCAGCACTGATTTAGGGGAAGTTTCCCTTAATGACTTTTCAAGCCACTCTAAACCATAGAGCTTATGGACTGCGCCTGTTATTATACTTTTTCTGTAAAGGTGAAGCTTGTATCTTACTGGAATATACTGAATTCTTAACAATGGAAGTTGGCAGGCTGTTGATCCTTGCTCTTTTAAACCAGTCATTCCTAATGGAGAGAAAGGGGATTTTTTTTTCCTGGGAACTTTTGGCAATACCTGGAAACATTTTTTGTTGTCATAAGCATGGGTGTGGATGCTACCAGCATGTAGTAGGTAGAGGTTAGGGATGCTGCTAAATGTGTTACTAAGGCATGGGCCCCACTTCCACCCCCACAACCCCCACAAATGTCAGCAGTGCTGAATCTGAGAGTCTTTGTTTCAAATGTAAGTAGAATATGTTTTGTAATACCATTTTTTTTTCAAAGTGGAATAAAGTTCTTTAAAAAGTAAATTTATTGTTATTCTGGTAATAATCATGTCTCATTATATGTTATAAAGTATTTAATATATTCCACTTTGTATTTCAAAATCAAACTTATTTAAGCATGATAAAAAACATTTATCAACTTAAAGATCTGAGGAGAATGAAGTTGTCAGTCTCTCTGCTGGGAATCATACTTTTCCTTAGGTAACCTTATGGTTTTCTCTGTCCTCTGCATCAGCAATTTCTTCAAATGTTTCCTTTTAAATAAGGTCTTCACTCAACCTTGGGCTTCCCTGGTGGCTCAGACGGTAAAGCGTCTGTCTGCAATGCAGGAGACCCGGGTTTGATCCTTGGGTTGGGAAGATCCCCTGGAGAAGGAAATGGCAGCCCACTCCAGTATTCTTGCCTGGTAAATCCCATGGATGGCGGAGCCTGGTAGGCTACTGTCCATGGGGTCGCAAAGAGTCGGACACGACTGAGCAATTTCACTTCACTTTACACAACCTCAGTATTTAAAATTATAACATTCCTGCATCCATATACTCCCAGCCCCTTTCTGTTTTAATGTTCCATATCACTTGCCACCATCTAATGGAATGCATATTTTACTTGAGATAAGATAATAAAGTCTCCTCTTACTCCTTAAAATATCAGTTCCATTAGGATGGGGCTGTCCTTCTGATTTGTTAAAGGCTGTATTCTCCGCAACTAAAGAATGCTTGGCACAGCATAGGTACTTAACATTTGTGAAATAAATAAAAAATTACATTGTAGTGGGGAGAGAGCTTTGAAAGATTCTAGAAAGCCATTAGAGAGTAGAACACACGATGATAGCAAACGGACATGGGAAGGAAGTGGAGGAAGTTCACGAACTTTCTTCTTCAGGATACCCAGGGAATGTAGCCGAAGTTGGTACCAGTTGTTGTCATTCAGAGAAATGAGAACTGCCTAGGCCTGAATAGTGAGAAACTAGTAATCTAGCACAGACGAACATGCCTGGTTCAGTTCAGTCGCTCAGTCGTGTCTGACTCTTTGCAACCCCACGGACTGTAGCACTGCAGGCTTCCCTATCCATCACCAATGCCAAACAAAACTCGAAATGAAGAGAAATATTGAAGATAATATGGGGGAGAGCTTTGGTGAGAATTACTGAACAGATAAAGAATCTGCCTGCAATGCAGGAGACAACAGGAGATGTGGGTTCAATCCCTGAGTCAGGAATATTCCCTGGAATAGGAAATGGTAACCCATTCCAGTATTCTTGCCTGACAAATTCCATGGACAGAGGAGCCTGGCAGGCTACAGTCCAAAGTGTTACAAAGAGTCAGACATGACTGAGTGACTAAGCACACACTGAGCTTTTTATTTTAACCAGTAGATCAGCAGCTTGAATTAATACTTAAAAGTAAAATATATACACGTTCCAGCATGTATCATGCACTATCTGGTATATAAAAAGGAAATACCTATCTTTGGTTGACAGGTTTGCGATTAATGGCTCAGAACATATATTAACAAGCTTATCGATAACCAGGCTGCTATAGCAAAAGCCACAGCACTGTGGCAAGTATTCCAGGATTGACTGACAGGGGAAGTTGCAGCACATACTGTGTGATGAGGACAGGCCATCAGTAATGAAGTAAGAGCTTTTTTAAATTGGGAACATTTACCACTGTGTGAAGGCCCAGTTGGAATAATCTGCATAGTCTATTTTCTAGGGGAAAAAAAAAACCTATTTGTGTACGACATCCCACTGTGAAATTTTCACATGACCAAGCTGGTTAAGAGTGACTTCTTTGTGATGGAGCCAGTGATGTGACTGGAGAGACTGCTAAGGTCACTGTTTCTGGGAGATTCTCAATGTTTGATTGATTGTTTGATGGAGCCATTCTTTCAACCAACAGACATTAATTGGTAGCCTGCTCTGTGCCTATCAGTAGTATGTCATGCTTAAGAACCCTGATTTTAAAGTCAGATAAGGCTGGCTCCAAATCACAACTCTTAGGTTTAACAAGTCTGACCTGTTTGTTTTTGAAAAAGAGTTAACACCTGCATCTCAGATTCATCATCTAAGAAAGGGAGTGAATCATAGCTTTCATGTATTATGTTAGGATGCTTAGGGGACAGATTTATGTCAGTTGAGAAAGGTTTCTGGCACGCAGGGAGCTTAGAAAATGTAACGATACTTTCTGTTGCAACTTCATTAAGACAATAGAAATTCTGGGGTTAGCACCGAGGATTACCCCATGAGTGATGCATAGGTAGGACTCAAATATTTCCAAAAACTTAATTGCCTCCAGTAAGAATTAAGCCTAAACCTTCAAGTTGAATGTGAAATATTAAGAACTCTCCAAGGTACAGAGAACACATATTCAGTACAAGAGAATAAGTCATGTAGAAGTTATGTCAACGTGTAGAAGAAAAGGGGCATGTTTGTGCAATAAAAGGAATCTTCACTGGATAAGCTTTGTAGCCACATTGAGCTGAAGCACTTCTCTTTAAAGTCAGCTGCAAGGAGGAGAGAGGAAAAGATCATTCATTCAAAGTCATTTATAAGCTCATTCCCAGTGACACTTTGAACGATAAAGCAAAAAATGTATTTCTTTTGTGCCAGATAGCCATTCCCATTCTGCTGCTGCTGCTGCTGCTGCTAAGTCACTTCAGTCGTGTCTGACTCTGTGCAACCCCATAGACGGCAGCCCGCCAGGCTCCACCGTCCCATTCTAGGGCTGTGTATTCTCTATGGTCCTCTACCTGTCTATGTTTCTTACTCTTGGTCTTCCTTTCTATTTTTCTCTCTTACTACTGATTTGGTGGCCTGTTTTACAGTCAGATGAGTTTTTGAAACATTAAATGAATCAAGGAGAAATATTTGGGAAAAAAGTGTATAACTTCTAGATGGAATTCAAGGCATTAGAGATTAGATTGTCCCTCACACCAAAAACAAACCAAACAAAACCAAACAAACAAAAAACCATAGTCACAGAGTCCTACAATCTTGCCATGGAATGTCTCTAAGGAAATTAATTGAGGGAAATGTCTTTAACTGGCATTTAGATTTCTAATATTGTTATAAGTAATTCCCTTTGGATAAGGCAATGGCACCCAACTCCAATACTCTTGCCTGGCAAATCCCATGGATGGAGGAGCCTGGTAGGCTGCAGTCCATGGGGTCACTAAGAGTTGGACACAAATGAGCGACTTCCCTTTCACTTTTCACTTTCACGCATTGGAGAAGGAAATGACAACCCGCTCCAGTGTTCTTGCCTGGAGAATCCCAGGGATGGGGGAGCCTGGTGGGCTGCCGTCTGTGGGATTGCACAGAGTCAGACACGACTGAAGTGACTTAGCAGCAGCTTAGCAGCAATTTCCTTTAGAGAAATTTTAGAGGCGATGTTACCCATCTCAGCTTGATTTGAATATGGTTGTCTTCCAATCTTCTGTTGTGAAGACTTACAGAACTGAGGAAATAGCTTACTTAGGGGCTAATTTTGCTGCACACGTTTAAAGCAACTTCTGTGAAAACAACAAAGAAGTAGGCTGAGGGCAATTATAATAAAATCTATTCTTCAACACGAAATATGTAACAAGTCAGTGGCATCTAGGGTGGCTTCTCTGGTGGCTCAGATGGTGAAGAATCTGCCTGCAATAGGGGAGACCCGGGTTCAGTCCCTGGGTTGGGAAGATACCCTGGAGAAGGGAATGGCTACCTGTTCTAGTATTTCTGCCTGGAGAATTCCATGAACAGTGGAGCCTGGCAGCCTACAGTCCATGGGGTCACAAAGAGTAGGACATGACTGAGAGACTAACACACTAGGGTGATTTTGAACAGTCAAATCAAAAGTCAAGGTCATAAACCTTATGTTTGTGAATATTCTTGTGTGTGCTCAGTCGTGTCCGACTCTTTGCAATGCTATGGACTGTAGCCCGCCAGGCTCCTCTGTCCATGAGATTTCCCAAGCAGGAATACTGGAGCGGGTTGCCATTTCCTACTCTAGGGGATCTTTCCAATCCAGGGATCCAACCTGAGTCTTAATGTATGTCATAAAAGATTCTTGATGTCAGAAATTACTTTTGAAAAATTTTTAAATGTTGCAAATAACAATATTGACTCTAAGGCTATGAAGTTATTCTCTTTTTGTCTCATTCTACCTGTGTTAATTTCTCTTAATTATTTCTTTTTGCTTATTCTCTGAAAGTTGCTATTTGTGTGTTTTGAGTGCTCTTTAATCCAATTGTCTAGGTCTACTTCCTGGAATTTCTCTACTAGTGAAAGAGAATGTAGCAAAGAATTAGTCATATTTTTAGACTATCCATGTTTGAATGTATGAATATGGATAAAGATAATATTAGAAATCCACTAACCCTAGGACTGAAATGTCTGTATATAACTTTTTTCCTCCCGTTGTTTTTTTTTTTTTCTTTTTCCTTATGATCTTATGTTCTTTTCCTCTTTATTTTAGCTGCCCATGTGTTTTGGTGTATAATGTGGGTTTGTTCAAAAAGGCTAATGCCTTAAATAGGAATGAAGGCAAGTATGAGGTGACTAGGGAGTTCACAGACCGTCATTTCCAATTTATCTGAGGGCTTACCAGTAATTGAATAATAGTTTCTCTTCAACATAAGCCTCTGAGGAACACTGAGGATCAGGAAATCTTCAAACTTAAACCTTGATTTTATCAATACAAGGATGTATTGAACAGTGTAGTTTACCTATGAGAAGGACTGTTGGTATCTTGGAGAAGAGAGTAGTATTAAGTAGAGGTATCACTGCCAATGCATGCCAATAATGCTGAGATTTCAGAGATGCCAGAAACAGGGTAAGCAGCATGGGAAATGATTTAAAAGGACTCTTTAGATTTGAAAATAGTCAACATCCCAGTTGGAATTATTTTAAAATTTTCCTCTGTAAAAAAAAAAAAAAAAATCCAAGAAGTGGTATTAGATGATTCAATTAAATGTTCAGGCCTGGACCATTGGCAAGGCAGGAGTAAAAGCCTGGGATATGTAAAAGCCCACAGAGTGTCCACGGCATTTAGTGTTTGTTCAGTAGACTGACAAGAGTTTCATAAACTGAGAATTATCAAGCTTTAACTTGAGACTGTATATTTCTCTTCTATTTTTTTTCTATGTCATTCTTTGCTTTTTCCATACTGCCATGAATAATTCAGATGCGTTTTACTGTTAGGATATATAAGCTGAATCTGAGTGTGGATGCCACTGGTTAAGATTTGACCAGAAAAAGCTTTCATGGAATAAGCATGAGAGCAGAAAGTTGGTGTCTGTGGGTGGTTAGGAAGGTCAGTCACTACCTTAGTGACTAGATTGCCATCTTCAATGGACAGCGGGTTGCATGAGTACCCTTACCACCCAAATACTCCCACATTAGGATTTTTTATATGATCAGTTTGCCTTTTTCAGGCTGGTATCTTTGTCCTGTGCACAGAACACTTTGACCATAGAAAAGAAGCAATTCTCTGAAAAACTACATTCCAGAAAGAATATACAAAAAAAAAAAAAATATATATATATATATATATATCAAAATTGGATTGCAAGAGTATCTGTTAAATTTTAGAATTTCTAAGTACACTTGAATTGAAATTGAGGGCCTTATTAACTCAAAGAAACCCAGGGAAATGGAGATATGTCTGAGACCAATAAGAATATGTAAAATAATGTTTTACATTAATGATTATAAAATTATGAGAACTTTTTTTCAGAGCTTGAAACATTGTCATTAAATCTGTTTATAGTTCAGTCGCTCAGTTGTGTCCAGCTATTTGCAACCCCATGGACTGCAGCACACCAGGCTTCCCTATCCATCACCACCTCCTGGAGTTTACTCAAAGTCATGTCCATTGAGTCAGTGATGCCATCCTACCATGTCATCCTCTGTTGTCCCCTTCTCCTCCTACTTTCAATCTTTCCTATCATCAGGGTCTTTTCAAATGTGTCAGTTCTTTGCATCAGGTGGCCAAAGTATTGGAGCTTCAGCTTCAGCATCAGTCCTGCCTATGAATATTCTGGACTGATTTCCTTTAGGATGGACTGGTTGGATCTCCTTGCAGTCCAAGGGACTCTCAAGAGTCTTCTCCAACACCACAGTTCAAAAGCATCACTTCTTTGGCGCTCAGCTTTATAGTCCAACATTTTTTATAGTCCAACTCTTACATCCATACATGACTACTGGAAAAACCTTATCTTTGACTAGATGGACCTTTGTTGGCAAAGTAATGTGTCTACTTTTTAATATGCTGTCTAGGTTGGTCATAACTTTTCTTCCAGGGAGCAAGTGTCTTTTAATTTCATGGCTGCAGTTACCACCTGCAGTGATTTTGGAGCCCCCGCAAAATAACGTCTGTCACTGTTTCCCCATCTATTTGCCATGAAGTGATGGGACCAGATGCCATGATCTTAGTTTTCTGAATGTTGAGCTTTAAGCCAACGTTTTCACTTTCCTCTTTCACCTTCATCAAGAGGCTCTTTAGTTCTTCTTCGCTTTCTGCCATAAGGGTAGTGTCATCTGCATATCTGAGGTTATTACTATTTCTCCCGGCTCTTGATTCCAGCTTGTGCTTCATCCAGCCCAGCATTTCTCATGATGTACTCTGCTGTATTAATTCTATGGTAGGTATTTTTTAGCATCAGAAAGCCTTGGTGGTGAAATCAATGAGGAAGCTAAAATTGATGGATCGACTATGGGAGAGTGAGAAATGCTTAAAGTAAATTTTGAATGGATGTGGATAGAGAACTTATGCTTTAGGTTAGGTTGTTAAGGGACCCACAATACTCTCATTTTCTCGGTAAAAGCATGAAAAATATAATGGGAAAAAGATTTTTCTTTGGGGCTAGTTAAGAACAGTGACTCCAAGGAAGCCTTGATAAACTGAATTTTGGAGAAAAGCAAAACCCTTCATAGGACAGCAGAGAGTTGCAATGCTGTTTTTAGAAATGAGCAGAGGGAAGAATAGGCTTGCCACAGAAGGAGAGTATTAAGAGGGACTAGAGAGTGTTAACTGAGTATGAATGACTTATGATTTTGAAGGATGGTATAAAGCTCCTGAAAAACTCCAAATGCAAAAGTAAATCATAAGGTTTACTTTTTAAATAATTCTAAGGGCTTCTTCACTTCTGACTTTTGTACAGGGAGCAGCAGTGGAGAAGAGACTAGAGCATGGAAGGAAATAATCTATTGTTGAGATTTCTCATAGTATTTGGGGTCTGGGGCTGTGCCTGTATTAAATCTAAGCATAATCTAAAATTTTATGGAATGTCTACCCCATTCTCTCCCAGTTCAAATAATGACAAGATAACAAAAGGCACAGTCACAAGAAATTCTGACTTGGGCTAATCACAGCTGAATTCAGACTAATTAAAGCCGGTCCAAATGTCACACAACTTGATGGAAGGAAGAACTTCAATGGAACATGAGTTTTCCTGTAATAAAGAATATAACAAAATATTATTATAGTTCTGTCTCTGGAAATTTACAAAAATTTCTAAAATAATCTTAAAAATGTAGATAATTAAAAAACTGTGACCCCCTCAAATTAACAGAAAATGTAATTAAGCTACCCAGATTTAATATGTTATTGAATCTTACATACAAGCATCTTCAGAACAAGCATTTTAACTATGTTAAACATTTCAGGGAAATATCTAAGTAAAAATGAGTAATGTAGATAAATTAAAACAAAAATAGAATTAAGTACAGATTCTGTAATATACTGAAATCTGTTAGACATACATTGGCTGGGCCTAATAATTTGGAGACTGAAGAAAAAGAATCTTTGAACTTGAGGGTTCAGTTCAGTTCAGTCACTCAGTCGTGTCCGACTCTTTGTGATCCCATGAATTGCAGCACGCCAGGCCTCCCTGTCCATCACCAACTCCCGGAGTTCACCCAAACCCACATCCATCGAGTGGGTGATGCCATCCAACCATCTCATCCTCTGTCGTCCCCTTCTCCTCCTGCCCTCAATCTTTCCCAGCATCAGGGTCTTTTCTAATGAGTCAGTTCTTCGCATCAGGTGGCCAAAGTATTTGAGTTTCATCTTCAGCATCAGTCCTTCTAATGAATATTCAGGAATAATTTCCTTTAGGATTGACTAGATGGATCTCCTTGCAGTCCAAGGGACTCTCAAGAGTCCTCTCCAACACCACAGTTCCAAAGCATGAATTCTTTGGTGCTCAGCTTTCTTTATAGTCCAACTCTCACATCCATACATGAGATAAATAGACGTTACCAGAACTGCAGTAAAGTGAGAAATATTTGAAAAATATGCAGTATAGTATCAATGGCTTGTGTGATAATAATAAGCAGTCTAGCATACATGCAACTGGAGTCTCAGAAACAGAGGCATGAGAGAAAATAAAGCAGAATTTTTAAAAGTATTTTCTTCCTCAGTTTTGAGAAAAATCATGAGCCCACTGATTCAAGAACTTAACATACACTAATCAGGTTAAATGCCCATTATGACCAAACTGTTGAGAACCAAGAGTAAAGATAAAATATCAAACCAAAAAACAACAGCAAAGTAAAAGTTGCATTACATACAGGCAAACAAGAATAAGAAATACAAATAATTTGTCATCAGAAACAAGGCAAAACATGAAACAATGGAAGGACATATTAAAATGGTGAAAGAACAAAAACAGTCAACTTAAAACTCTTTACTGAGTGAAAATGTATTTCAAAAATGAAAGCAATACAGATTACTTTAAATAATGAAATCTAAGAATTTGTATCTGGCAGATGTGGAGTATATGAAATGCTAAAAGAATTTCTTTAGACTAAAGCAATAATTAATAGAAACTAGGATCTAATAATGGGAATGGGAAGAGTGGGTAGGTTATAAAATTTTTATGAATATAAAGTCTTATTTTTAAGTATTCTTTTTAAGGAAAATTAGATGTTAAAAGCTAAGGTAACATATTGTCAAGTTTATTAAACATGTAGAATATGACAGTAGCATAAAGGACCACATAGAGATCAATAGAAATATATGGTGATAAGGTTTTATTACATTTATGTAAAGTGGTACTAGATCATCAAAGAAGCAAGAGAGTTCCAGAAAAACATCTATTTCTGCTTTATTGACTATGCCAAAGCCTTTGTCTGTGTGGATCACAATAAATTGTGGAAAATTCTGAAAGAGATGTGAATACCAGACCACCTGACCTGCCTCTTGAGAAATCTATATGCAGGTCAGGAAGCAACAGTTAGAACTGGACATGGAACAACAGACTGGTTCCAAATAGGAAAAGGAGTACATCAAGGCTGTATATTGTTACCCTGCTTATTTAACTTATATGCAGAGTACATCATGAGAAACGCTGGGCTAGAAGAAGCACAAGCTGGAATCAAGATTGCCAGGAGAAATATCAATAACCTCAGATATGCAGATGACACCACCCTTATGGCAGAAAGTGAAGAGGAACTAAAAAGCCTCTCGATGAAAGTGAAAGAGGAAAGTGAAAAAGTTGGCTCAAAGCTCAACATTCAGAAAGTGAAGATCATGGCATCTGGTCCCATCACTTCATGGGAAATAGATGGGGAAAAAGTGGAAACAGTGTTAGACTTTATTGTCTTGGGCTCCAAAATCACTGCAGATGGTGATTGCAGCCATGAAATTAAAAGACGCTTACTGCTTGGAAGGAAAGTTATGACCAACCTAGATAGTATATTGAAAAGCAGAGATATTACTTTGCCAACAAAGGTCCATCTAGTCAAGGCTATGGTTTTTCCAGTGGTCATGTATGGATATGAGAGTTGGACTGTGAAGAAAGCTGAGCATCGAAGAATTGATGCTTTTGAACTGTGGTGTTGGAGAAGACTCTTGAGAGCCCCTTGGACTGCAAGGAGATCCAACCAGTCCATGCTAAAGGAGATCAATCCTGGGTGTTCACTGGCAGGACTGATGCTGAAGCTGAAACTCCAATACTTTGGCCACCTCATGCAAAGAGTTGACTCACTGGAAAAGACCCTGATGCTGGGAGGGACTGGGGGCAGGAGGAGAAGGGGATGACAGAGGATGAGATAGCTGGATGGCATCACTGACTCAATGGACATGAATTTGGGTAAACTCTGGGAGTTGGTGATAGACAGGGAGGCCTGGTGTGCTGTGATTCAGGGGGTTGCAAAGAGTCAGACACGACTGAGTAACTGAAGTGAACTGAACTGAAAGTGGTATAATATTAGTTCTGAATAGACTTTCATAAGTTTGAAATGAATCTTTTAATTTTTTGGTGACCACTGAATATTTACAGATACAACTCAAAAGACGATAAAGGAGACAAAATAAATTATTTTTATTTTAAAACTCTCAGAGCAAAAAAGGCAGGCAAGTAGAGGAAGAGGAACAAAGCACAACTAATTTAAAAAGAAATCAATTAAGAAGATGGCTGACTTAGATCAACAAAAAATGATCTAATCAATTTTTATATTAAAAGGAAGAGATTGTCAGACTAGATACAAAGGAAGATACTACTATGAAATGTATAAACCATGATAACAATACTCATGATAACTTTGCTGTATTAATATCAGACACAGCAGATTTCAAGTAACATTCCAGTATTAGAGAAAAAGACATTCAATAATGATAAAAAGGTCATTTCATTCAGACAAGGGAATCCTGTGAATAAGACCTGTGGCATAGGGAACTATAATCAGTACTCTATAATGGCTATGTGGAGAAAAACATCTATATAAAAAAGTGGAGATATATATATATATATATATATATATATATATATATATGTAAAACTGATTCACTTTGCTGTATGCCTGAGGCTGCTGCTGCTACTGCTGCTGCTAAGTCGCTTCAGTCTTGTCCGACTCTGTGCGACCCCATAGATGGCGGCCCACCAGGCTCCCGCATCCCTGGGATTCTCCAGACAAGAACTCTGCACATTGTAAATCAGCTATACTCTAATAAAAATTTAAAAGGAAAAAAGAAGACATAGGAGTCCTAAATATACACCTTAAAACAGAAATTCTAAGTACATAACATTTAACAGGTACAAAAGAAGAAATATATACAACTGCAGTAATATTTGGAGGTTTTATCATTCCTTCCCAATAATTGAAAGAATAGACAAAAATAGTGTTAAGAATATGAGAGGTTTGAATAGCACTTTCAGTCAACAGGATCTGTTAGACATTTGGGGACTTTAAACCCAATGAAGTCAGAATACACAATTCTTCTGAAAGGCATCTTGTATGTTCATTAAGGTAGATGATATGCTGGCCATAAAATGTCTCAAAATGGCAAAGGACTGAGATCACAGGGTACATTTTCTGATGATGTTGAAATTATTTTAAAAATTAATAAAATTCAGACATTCTAAAAATTCACCAAAAGTTTGGAAAGGAGATAACATATTTGAAATAACAACTATGCTAATGAAATGACAGGGGAATTTAGAAAGTATTTCATATGAATGATACATTGCAAAACCATGACATTTGTCGGGTGCTGCTAAGGATTCCTTATAGAGAAATGCATGACTTAAAATCTGTGCATTAGAAAAGAAGACAGATTTCACAATCAGTGATGTGTTTCCATCCAAACTATCTAAATATTAAAGAACAAATTTAAAATGTGGAGTGAGGTTGTCACATTAGTAGACAGTTGAGGGAGGTGCCTCCAGTCTTAATTAAAAGCGCACAAGCTGAGTAGAGAAGACTTGAGTTGACACTCATCCAGCGTGATACCTCTCTTTCTCATCTCTACCCCATCAACTCTTCACACATAGACACATGCATTTTTTCTCTCTGGAAAAGCCTGATGGGTAAGATAGCTAGAAAATCTTGAATCTGGGTGTGCTTTAACATCATGACGTACAGAAAACCTGCCTTATTCAAGCATTTAATCAGTTGCAGTGACTCTGCTATGTGAGACCCACAAATATTAAATATGGTAACCTGGCATAAAATGCAGGAAAAGAGGTAATGCCTTCTCAACAGGGTGCAAAATTTTTATGAATCATGTATAAATGGGTTAGATTTCAGTAGCAATAATCTGTGGAGTCTACTCTTCAAAGCCAGAGATCTCAGGAGGGACAACAGGAACAATTGTTCTTGAGAGCTACAATACTAACATATTTATTATTCTCTAGGTTAATCTCTTTATTATTTTCTAAGTATGTTGATTTTGAAACTAGTGAGTTTCCATATTGTAGTTTCCTACTTAGACTTTCCATTGTCTAGGAGTCATGAGTAATTATTCTGAGGAAATACTCCATGTGTTAGGATTATGGGAAAGAAGCTGGTATGTAGGGGAATTAACTGAGTGGTGCTTCGTGTTCAGGAACTTCTCCAGGGTGTACAGGTAGCCCCTCCACTATCCTCTTGAGATGTTTACTTCAATCTCATTGTTTCCTACACTTGACCGTTATACTCGTCCTTCAGTCTTAAGCTCTTCATTGTGAATAGGATGTCTTAACATTAAGAGGTATTTTATTAAGAAGCCTTCTTCTAGAGGGGGGGAAAACAAACATATTTGTTCAACTTTTGGAGAGACAAATTTCTGAGCTTTCAAACTTCAGATTTTCTAAGCAAATATTCATAACAATTTTGAAGTCTGTACATTTGAGGGACATCATGGAAAGAAGACAAGTGCCTGTTAAGCATGGAAACCAGGAAACCTATCCACAGTTCATTGTACAGATACCCACATCATTTGTTAGAAAGAGGAATGCAGCCTGGTCCTGTTCTAGAGCCATCTGACTTGGACTCAGCAGATGGCATTTACTTATAAGCCAGAGAAAGGGGAGCACAGAAAGGAATCTATGTGTGACTATTTTTCCCTTTCTACTTCATTGTTGTTTAGTCATGAAGTTGTGTCTGGCTCTTTGGAGTCCTATGGATTTTAGCCTGCCAGGCTCCTCTGTCCATGGGATTCTCCAGGCAAGAATACTGGAGTGGGTTGCCATTTCCTTCTTCAGGGGATCTTCCAAACCCAGAGATCAAACCCATGTCTCCTGTTTTGGCAGGCAGGTTCTTTGCCATTGAGCCACCAGGGAAGTGGTGACTTCCTGGTGACTTAGTGACTTCATAATGTCATGTTATTTTGAATGATGAGTGTAAGCTTTTCCATTGTGCTATAAAATATTAACAGACTTCCAGTAATGAATTTTCATAATAGATATCCTTTAAGAGCAAACTTACCTAGTAAGGAATGGCAAGATGTTACAGAAAGAACTGAGATGTGTGGAAGCATTATAGAGGAGGGGGTAGGAGTTGTCCTTAGGAATATATTTTCTGGTAGTAAACAGAAGGTGATCATCTCTGATGCAACTGAGCTGTGTTTCACACCCCTACATGTTTTCTCCTGCAGGAAAATGGAAGCATACATTTCAGAAATTAGATAACATGTTTTTTTCTGTTTAGAACAAGAGCTACTCTCAGTATTTACATCTGTTGGGCATTCTTTCTATTTTCTTCTTTTACAATTCATGTACTTGTGATGACTTTCCTTGTTCAGTTAATAGTAGTTATGAGTACCAGGGTAGTAACTCAAACTGAATGCGTAATTACAGAAAAAAGTGGTTTTGGTGGTGTTATTCTTGGGATTTATCAGCAGTGCCAGGATTTGACATGGAATTGTTCAGTTGCTTAGTCATGTCTGACTCTTTGTGACCCCATGGACTGCAGCACACTAGGTTTCCCTGTCCTTCACCATCACCCAGAGCTTGCTCAAACTCATGTCCATTGAGTGGGTGATGCCATCCAACCATTCCATACTCTGTTATCCCCTTCTCCTCCTGCCTTCCATCTTTCCCAGCATCAGGGCCTTTTCTAATGATTTGGCTCTTTGTATCACATGGCCAGGATATTGGAGCTTCAGCTTAAGCATCAGTCCTTCCAATGAATATTCAGGACAGATATCATTTAGGATTGAATAGTTTGATCTCACTGCAGTCCAAGAGACTCTCAAGAATCTTCGGCAGCACCACAGTTCAAAAGCATCAATTTTTTGGCTCTCAACCTTCTTTACATCCATACATGGCTACTAGAAAAAACATAGTTTTGACTATACAGACTTTTGTTGGCAAAGTGATATCTCTGCTTTTTAATATGCTATCTAGGTTTCTCTTAGCTTTTCTTCTGAGGAGCAAGCATCTTTTAATTTTATGGCTGCAGTCACCATCTGCAATGATTTTGGAGCCCAAGAAAATAAAGTCTGTGACTGTTTCCATTGTTTCACCATCTATTTGCCATGAAGTGAATGGACTGGATGCCATGATCTTACTTTTTTGAATGTTGAGTTTTAAGCCAACTTTTTCACTCTCCTCTTTTACTTTCATTACAATATTGTAATTAACCTCCAATTAAAATAAATTTATAAAAAAGGAAATGGCAAAAAAAGGCTCTTAGTTCCTCTTTACTTTCTGCCATAAACTTGGTGTCATCTGCATATCTGAGATTATTGATATTTCTCTCAGCAATCTTGATTCCAGCTTCTGGTTCATCCAGCCTGACGTTTCACATGATGTACTCCACATAGAAGTTAAATAACCAGGGTGACAGTATACAGCCTTGATGCACTCCTTTCCCAATTTGGAACCAGTCTGTTGTTCCATGTCTGGTTCTAAATGTTTCTTCTTGACCTGCATACAGATTTCTCAGGAGGCAGGTCAGGTGGTCTGGTATTTCCATCTCTTGAAGAATTTTCCACAATTTGTTGTGATACACATAGTCAAAGGCTTTAATGTAATGAGTAAAGCAGAAGTAGATGCTTTTCTGGAATTTTCTTGCTTGTTGGCAATTTGATCTGTGGTTCCTTTGACTTTTCTAAATCTAGCTTGAACATGTGGAATTTCTCAGTTCATGTACTGTTGAAGCCTAGCTTGGAGGATTTTTAGCATTACTTTGCTAGAGTGTGACATGAATGGGAGAACAAAGAGAAAAGGCATGGGGAATAGATTACAAATATTCTGTGGCTTGGGTGACCAGATATGGCCCTGTACTGCAAAGGAAGTCTCCTCTCTGTCTCTGACCTACTCTGTTTCCACATTGGGCAGATGGCCATGTTTATTACCTATATCAATAAGCTGTGCTGTGTGTTGTGGCCATTAGTGGTTTTGAGTTTTGAAGACAAGGACATCATCTAGGGAGCAAGATTTCAAATGAAATCCTCAAGGTCTGAGTATGATGAATGTACACATGCATTTTACTATACTTTAGAATCTCTTAGCTAACTTAAGAACAAAAGTAGCCTAATAAATATAAGGTAGACCTGATACTTTGGATATATATTTAAGGTTAGGTGAAATTTTAAAATCTTCTAAATAAAGGAAATATAAATTTAGGGAAATGGCTTTTAGGAGTAAGTCTATATGTAAATATAAATGGGTAATTAGGGAAAGAAAAAACATAGGACACTCTGAAAAGTTATACCTTTTAACCTTTTTTAAAAACCTCTGGGCCTCAGTTTTGCAATCCTTAAAATGGAATGATTGTTACTGCCTGTATAAAGTCACTTTGCAGATTGAATGAGATGATGTTTGTAACCTGACTGCTTAGAGTACCTAGCACTCAGCATGGGATCAATAGATGTAGCTAGGGTCATTTTTATAATAACATTCTATAAAGAGAACAGACATCATGGGGGCGGGGAATGTGGAGGGATTCCTCATGAGTAATTGGAAAATGAAACTCATAAAATTTCCAAGAATACAGTCATCTGCATTTGAAAATCAAGTTCTCTTGTCTGAAATAAAATATTAAAAAGTTGCACTGTACCATATTTAGTCCACATGGAGAAACTGTGGTCATTATATTTTAAGCCCATGAAAAGAGCAAAACTTCCTCACAGTATGTGGAATATAGTTTTCTGGGAATGTTAAGCTGATACATTTTCCCTTTGCCCCCAGCACACAGAGAAACATGGCTACTGACAGAGAATGATGAAACTGAAGAAGTCAAGTTGCAGATGGACAGTCACCAACATGAGTCTCCTGAGCTGGATGCACTATGATGTACCACCTACTGTCTCTGGAGCATCAGACGTGAGTGTATGTTTCTTCTTGTATCAGGCTGATTATTTACTGCTCTGGCTTGTCAATTTTATTCATCAATGGCAATGTCTGTTAGTGTCTTTATATGTCCTTTATTTTTTTCTTATCTCTTTCTCCCTCTCCCTCTCCTACTCTCTCCCTTTTTCTCTGATTACTCCTTTCTATTTTAAAATATGTTTATTTTAAAAAAGATAAGTTTATGTTTTGGGATCATCTCAGCTGACAACTCTTTTTTAATGATGAAAATTGTTACAGAAGGCAATAAGTTAAGGAGATTGAATAAAATCTCCAGAATGCCTCAGGAGAGAAATAGACATACTGGTGACTAAGGAATACTACAGCTCAAATATCAACTCCTAGTCCTTTTCATGGAATGTACTTGAAATAAACAAGGCTGATCTGGAATGAGTTGTGTCTTGGGTAAGTAGATGGGACAACCAACATGGTCTTGCAGGGCATGTTGGAGAATGAGTAAAAAGAACACATCCAGTGGTAAAAATATTTTCTTAGTTGGAAATTTCCAGGGGTAGACTATGGCTTAGTGGGAATTTTAGAATCTCCTCTAAACAAGATTCCAAATACAGGCTGTCAAGATTTCATTAGAAAGAAAGTTATCAGTCATGGATTAAATTTGGTAGCTGAAAATTATCCTAAGATCGCTATTGAGTTATAATTTTGGATTAAGGGACTAACATTTCTATTTTACATAAAACTGTGAACATCACTATTGAATCTATAGCTATAAAATCTCCTCCTTTTTCATTTTGAGTTATGAATATTGATATATTTTTGCTTGTGAAAATTTCAGTCCACTGATGTTAATGTCTGAGTTGAAATTGTATGGGGTACTTATAAGTTCAACTAGAAGAAAGTTCCATGAAGTGGGAAGGATGACAGATACTCAGTGATTGATGAGTAGTGAGAATGATGCTCCTTTTACAGTACTGGAAAGTCTTTTGCCCCATTTCCTCCTCAAGATTTCTGACTGTCCTATAATATTTAATAAACAAGTTAGGAATCCAGGTCTGATAGAGTAAAAGTGGATTTCTAGATTCTTGATTTTTAGTAGTTCTAAATAATCATACAAAAGGGGAACAAATAATCATTTGAGGGAGACCAAAAATATGTAGAACATATTTGAGACCATGGAATATAAAGGAGATAAGTAATCCTTAGAAACATAAATAGTTGATCTTGATAAGCAATGAGGTGTAGCTAGGCCTACTGTTTCATCTGTGGTGTGAGAGTTGGTCTCTTAAAACAAAGGTTTCAGACAGCACAGACACAGCAATCTTTCAGAAAATGTTGCTATTGAGAAATAGGACTTAACTCAAAAAACATCTTCTCAACAAAGAAAATAATCCCAAAGCAGTAAGTGGGGTACCCAAAATAACTCAGCATACAAAGTTACTGCTTAAGGCACTGGAACTGAAGTTTAAACCTATATCTTATGATTGTCATAAGACAAACGGGTTTAAATTTAAAACTATTCTGTCGTTAAATTTTAATGAAATGAAAGGCAAAAAAGATGAACATGAGGTGGTGAACTAATAATCTCTCAAATCTCATTCAAAAAGCACTGAAAGCAATATGTTCATATAGGCAAATATATGTTTTCTGCATCCATTTACTAGGTTAAACTAGCAGGGTAGCATACTGAGAAAAGATAGCATTAAAGAGAATTCCAATCAACTGCAAGTCAGTTCAATTCAGTCATGTCTCTACTTATTGGGAAACCATGAGCTTCAGCATGCCAGGCTTCCCTGTCCATCACCAACTCCCAGAGTTTACTCAAACTCATGTCCCTTAAGTCGGTGATGCCATTCAACCATCTCATCCTCTGTCATCCCCTTCTCCTTCTGCCTTCAATCTTTCCCAGCATCAAGGTCTTTTCAAATGAGTCAGTTCTTCGCATCAGGGGGCCAAAGTATTGGAGCTTCAGCATCAGTCCTTCCAATGAATATTCAGGACTGATTTCCTTTAGGATGGACTGGTTGGATCTCCTTGCAGTCCAAGGGACTCTCAAGAGTCTTCTCCGACACCACAGTTCAAAAGCATCAATTCTTCAGCACTCAGCTTTCTTTATAGTCCAACTCTTACATCCATACATGACTACTGGAAAAAATCTTAGCTTTGACTAGCTGGACCTTTGTTGGCAAAGTAATGCCTCTGCTTTTTAATATGCTGTCTAGGTTGGTCATAACTTTTCTTCCAAGGAGCAAACATCTTTTAATTTCATGACTGCAGTCACCACCTGCAGTGATTTTGGAGCCCCCCCCCCCCCCAAATACTGTCTGTCACTGTTTCCACTGTTTCCCCATCTATTTCCCATGAAGTGATGGGACCAGATGCCATGATCTTAGTTTCCTGAATGTTGAGCTTTAAGCCAACTTTTTACTCTCCCCATTCACTTTCATCAAGAGGCTCTTTAGTTCTTTTTTGTTTTCTGCCATAAGGTTAGTGTCATCTGCATATCTGAGGTTATTGCTATTTCTCCTGGCAATCTTGATTCCAGCTTGTGCTTCATCCAGCCCAGCATTTCTCATGATGTGCACTGCATATAAGTTAAATAAGCAGGGTGACAATATACAGCCTTGATGTACTCCTTCCCCTAACTGGAACCAGTCTGTTCTTCCTTGTCCAGTTCTAACTGTCACTACCTGACCTGCATACAGATTTCTCAAGAGGCAGATCAGATGGTCTGAATTTCTCATCTCTTTCAGAATTTTCCATGGTTTGTGGTGATCCACACAGTCAAAAGACTTTGGAATATTCAATAAAACAGAAATAGATTTTTTTTTACTGGAACTCTCTTGCTTTTTCAATGAGGCAATGGAAGTTGGCAACTTGATCTCTGGTTCCTCTGCCTTTTCTAAATCCAGCTTGAACATCTGGAAGTTCACAGTTCACGTAATGTTGAAGCCTGACTTGGAGAATTATGGACATAATATTACTAGTGTGTGAAATGAGTACAATTGTGTGGGAGTTTAAGTACTCTTTGGCATTGCCTTTTTTGGGATTGGAATGAAAACTGACCTTTTCCAGTCCTGTGGCCACTGCTGAGTTTTTCACATTTGCTGGCATATTGAGTGCAGCACTTTCACAGCATCATCTTTTAGGATTTGAAATAGATCAACTGGAATTCCATCACCTCCACTAGCTTTGTTTGTAATGATGCTTCCCAAGGTCCACTTGACTTCACATTCCAGGATGTCTTACTCTAGGTAAGTGATCATACCATCATGATTATCTGGGTCGTGAAGATCTTTTTTGTATAGTTCTTCTATGTATTCTTGCTGCCTCTTCTTAGTATCTTCTGCTTCTGTTAGGTCTATAGCATTTCTGTCCTTTATTGAGCCAATCTTTGCATGAAATATTCCCTTGGTATGTCTAATTTTCTTGAAGAGATCTGTAGTCTTTCCCATTCTATTGTTTTCCTCTATTTGTTTGCACTGATCACTGAAGAAGGCTTTCTTATCTCTCCTTGCTATTCTTTGGAACTCTGCATTCAAATGGGTATATCTTTCCTTTTCTCCTTTCTTTTGGCTTCTCTTCTTTTCACAGCTACTTGTATGGCCTCCTCAGACACCGTTTGGCCTTTTTGCATTTCTTTTCCTTGGGGATGGTCTTGATCCCTGCCTCCTGTACTATGTCACAAACTTCTGTCCATACTTCTTCAGGCACTCTGTGCATCAGATCTAATCCCTTGAATTGATTTGTCACTCCTACTGTATAATCACAAGGGATTTGATTTATGTCATACCTGAATGGTCTAGTGGTTTTCCCTACTTTCTTCAATTTCAGTCTGAATTTGGCAATAAGGAGTTCATGATCTGAGCCACAGTCAGCTCCCAGTCTTGTTTTTGGTGAATGTATAGAACTCCATCTTTGGCTGCAAAGAATATAATCAATCTGATTTCGGTATTGACCATCTGGTGATGTCCATGTGTAGAGTCTTCTCTTTTGTTGTTGGAAGAGGGTGTTTGCTATGACCAGTGGGTTCTCTTGGCAAAACTCTATTAGCCTTTGGCCTCCTTCTTTCTGTACTCCAAGGCCAAATTTGCTTGTTACTCCAGGTGTTTCTTGACTTCCTACTTTTGCATTCCAGTCCCCCATCTTTTTTGGAAGATGTCCTTAATTCTAGAAAGTCTTGTAGGTCTTTGAAGAACCATTCAACTTCAGCTTCTTCAGCATTATTGGTCGGGGCATAGACTTGGATTACTGTGATATTGAATGGTTTGCCTTGGAAATGAGCAGAGATCATTCTGTTGTTTTTGAGATTGCATTCAAGTACCGCATTTCACACTCTTTCACTGACTATGATGGCTACTCCTTTTCTTCTAAGGGATACTGACTATGATGACTATGATGGCTACTCCTTTTCTTCTAAGGGATACTTGCCCACTGTAGTAGACATAATGGTCATCTGAGTTAAATTCACTCCGTAGGTAGAATTAAAAGCCAGAGATAACAGAGCTAAAGGTCAGCAGTTTAAAAAGGAGGTGTAGTGTCAGAAAGGGTTAGAACTGGGCTTTTCAAGGGGAGAAAGTATCACAGAGCATTTCATGAAATGTCCCTTTGCCATGGAATTGATTTGGGGAACCTTAAACTCATGCAATGAAGTTTCAAACACTCCCCATATTTTAAAGAATTTCCAGGATAATTGGAGTCTGACACCTTTCTAGGGCTTAGTTAGTCATGGTCCAGTAAATTCTACTAGTCAACTATCCATTCTTTTCCTCTATTCCATTTACATAGAAATACTACAGGAAAGGCAGCTATTTCAAAGAACTCTGTTGAAGTCCTATATGAGACCCTAGAAGTGAGTGATAGAGCTTGTGCTGCCCTTTCCTGTTGAAGATTAGGTGTATGTCCCTCATCCACAATCTCAGGGATGTGGTTCAGAGACGATAATTTGTAGAGAGAGAAGAGGATCCTGGCATTTCACTTCGCTTTCAGAAGTGTTCTTATGAAGTGGTTTGCTGATATGACATCTGTGCCTTTTTTTTTTACAACTTTTTTTCATCACCTAAATTATTTATTTATGTTTGTAATTTTAAACTTTAAACATTTTATTTTGTCTTGGGGGGTATAGCTGATTAACAACACTGTGGTAGTGTCTGGTGAATAGCGAAGGTGACTCAACCAACCATATACATGAATCCGTTCTCCCCCAAACTTCCCTCCCATCCAGGTTGGACATCTGTGCCTTTTTGAATACAGCAACAAGATAATTGTGGACAGGCAGGAGGAAAATCCTGGGAGGAGAGACAACAGATGTGTAGCAGTCAGCTCCCACCCCTTGTGGTGTAGCAAGAATGTGTAGATTTATGTGGGTCTGCTGAGCATTTGAAGGAGGTGAGCTTGAGCTGCTCTGTAGGGACCACACTTAAGAAGGTTATTCTTTGTGTGAATGATTCTACTAACAGAGGCTCTAAGATTCTACTAAGCTGGGGCAGAGAGCAGAAAGGAATTAAACTGAAATCAGATATCTCTTATCAGCATGGGCAGGAATCGAGGATATCTCTAATAAAGTCTCTCAAGGAACCCACAAGTGCCTAATTCACATTTGCAATAAAGAGAACATTGAGCTACGGTAAATTCTGTGTGGAAGAAAGGCCAGCAGCCAAAGGGGCTCCGAGTGCAGTCTGAGAACAGAGATACAGTGCCTCTCAAACTTCCTTTCCAGGATTCTGGGAGGAGAGGTAAACAGTAAATGCTGTTATCAGACCAAAGGGTAAAACAAATCCAAAGAACTTGTACTTAAAATTGACTGGAAGTGGGGTGCCATCCAAAATGCAGTTATTAGCAGTCCTCCAAGAAATAGATTGGACTTCCTTGGTGGTGTGATGGTAAAGAATCTGCTTGCTGGTAGGAGACTTGGGTTCGATCCTTGGGTCAGGAAGATTCCCTGGAGAAGGAAATGGCAACCCACTCCAGTATATTGCCATATACTTCCCTGGAGAATCCCATGGACAGAGGCGCCTGGTCCATGAGGTCACAGAACTGGATGCAACTTGGCAACTAATCAGCAACAAAGAAGTAGATATCAAGGTGATTAAATGAGCAAGGATTTTAAAAAAATGATTGGAGTATAGTTTATTTATAATATTGTGTTAGTTTCAGGTATATAGAAAGGTGAATCATATGAATACATTTATCAACCTCCTTTTATTAAGATTCTTTTCTTATATACATCATTACAGAGTATTGAGTAGAGTTCCCTGTGCTACACAGTTGGTCCTTATTAGTTATCTATTTTATATATAGTAATGTGTATATTTCCATCCTAAACTCCTGACTGATGCCTCCCCACAAGCAAGGATTTTTATTATGGAAATCAACTGTGAGAGAAAATGGGGAAGAAGCCTGGGGAATCTGGAGAAGCAGGTGTCAGATGACAAGGCAGCACTGACTCTGAGTGAAGGGGAAGGTAGGGTGGGTGGAAATGTTATAATCAGCTGTGTGGTCTCTAAAAGATTCAGTAGGGCACTTGGGAACTTGCTAGCCAAAGTTGCCTATCAGAGGAATCCCATGTCTTCCAGGAAGAGGCTCGTTATGTATCCCTGCAGTCTCTGTCATTTGCTGGCAGCATCCCATGAAAATCATGACCTAGGAATAAAGATAATAGGTTTCAGAGCACATGGCCTGGGGTTTTCCCTGTTGTTGGAGGTCTACCAAAAAGTAATGCTAAGGCCACTTTAGTAGTTTAGAGAAAGTAGAGTTTGACTGAGCATGGGTAAAGGAAGTGCTGGGAAAAAACTTGAAGCTTGAACTCCACAAGTTGCAGAATAAAGTGATTATATAAGCTGATGAGTAGCTTGGGAGGAAAAGAGAGGCAAATAATTCAGGGTTCAGGACAGGACTGAGGCAGTTTTGTACTGTCCATCCAGAGCAGTGGTAGCTAGAACTTGGACACAGGGAGAAGAGAGAAAATCGGAGCCTTTAAAATGAGACGAAAGGCTAGAACCATCAGTTTAAACTAGTTCTCAAAGAAATAATCTTGTTACTATGGTTTTCTTCATGTATGTATTTACCTTGTCTCAAGTATTATTCTATCTTGTTTTATTTTTTTCCGAGGTTACTAATTCTGTAAAAGAGATACTATTAATCTCTTGGGATTAAAAATTCTCAAAACTGCTGATTCAAAAAATAAACTTCTATTGTGGACATTATGATTTTCAAAAGCAGGTAAAACGTGAAAGTGAGCTTGATATATCTCTCACTATCTTCAACATTTTTTTTTTTTATCATCAATGTCCTTTTCCTATTTCACTCCCTGTGGATTATTTTGAGGCTCAACCAAGTCATCACATATAACTTTACTGTGGTTAAGCTCTAGTTGCTCTTCTTAAATGACAGGTGGGCTTTCTTTAGATCTCTTACTACATGAAAGTTGATTTATGATTTGTTTCATGGTGACTCAGAACTTACAAAGATAATACAGATTGTTGGCACTGCTGAAATTTGATTTACTTTTGAATGATTAATTGATTTCAAGGACATGCATTAATTGGGTGCTTTGAGGGAGGGAATTTTAAATATAGATTAAAAGCCTAAGAGTTATATGGCTCAGACGGTAAAGAATCTGCCTGCAATGCAGGAGATCTGGGTTCAATTCCTGGGTCAGGAAGATCCCCTGGAGAAAGGAATGGCAACCCACTCTAGTATTCTTGCCTGGAGAATCCCGTGGACAAAGGAGACTGGCAGGCTATAGTCCTTGAGGTCTCAAAATAGCCGGACACAACTATGTGACTGACACTAATTTACGGTCTGCCGTGGGATAAGTCCAAATTCCATCCATAACACTTTCTACCTAAATATATAAAGCTCTCCACTGACTCCTTATATCTTTATCTGTGTAATAAAGATATCATTTACCAATTAAGTTGGTTACAGACATTAAATATATTATGTAAGCAATGTGTTTTGAATAATAAGTGGCACAATACATGGTAGCTAATGCTACTATTTGTACTGCAGTGCAGTGAAGTAACGATGTGAGACACAGGGAGAGAGAGGAAGAACTCTTCATGAGAAATTGATTAGGTTGAAATGAGATTTTCCCAGAAAAAAGGAGTGATGCCAGAATTACAGTCTAGCAGCCTGGGTGGCAATAATCTTTCAGTGGTGCTCAGAGCTATCTACATTTACCTTCCCAAGCTTCTTTCCCAAGCAATATTTTCTACTTTTATAGCTGATGCCCATCAGCTATCCAGTCTAAGATATTTATGATTTAGCAGGTTATCTCAAGTTTCACAGAGAACATGTAAAGTATGTTCAGCTATCAAATCCAAGCTGGTTCTTTTGCAGAAATTGACAAGCTGATTCTAAAATTCATTATGGAAATGCAAGAAATATAGAATAGCTAAAACAGTCTTTAAAAATAACAAAATTGGAGGATTTACACATTTAGACATACTACAGTTCAATGAAATACTATTTAGTGTCCAAAAATAATCCTTTACATTTTGGGCCAATTTACTGTGAACAAAGGTACCAGGATAATTTGATTGGAGAGGAATAATCTTTTTGACAAATGGAACTGGCGCAGACATGCAGTGCAAAAGAATGAAGTTGGAACTTTAATTTATGCCAATATACAAAAATTACTTCAAAGTAAATAAAAATACCTAAATATGAGTTTAAAATATTAAGCTCTTAGAAGAAAATATATATGTGAATCTTCACCATCTTGGGCTAGGCATGGTACCTAATGCATTAACAGCCAAAGAAAAAATAGACACTTTGACATTATCAAAATTTACAACTTTTGTACCCTCAAAGGAGGGATACCATCAAGAAAGTGGACAGATGTGTGTTCTCTATATCTGCATTTGTATTCCTGCCCTGAAACTAGGTTCATCGGTATCATTTTTTTCTAGATTCTAAATACCTGTGTTAATATATGATCTTTGTTTTTCTGACTTACTTCACTCTGTATGACAAATGTTAAGTCTATTTACATCAAATGGCCCAATTCCATTCCTTTTTATGGCTGAGTAATATTCTATTGTGCACACGTACCACTTCTCCTTTATCCATTCATCTATCGATGGACACTTAGGTTGCTTCCCTGTCCTGGTTATTGTAAATAGTGCTTCAATGAACACTGGGTACATGTGTCCTTTTGAATTATGGTTTTCTCAGTGTATATGCCCAGTAATGGGATTGCTGCATCATATGGTAGTTCTATGTTTAGTTTTTTAAGAAACCTCCAGGCTGATGTCCACAGTGGCCATCTCAATTTACATTCCCACTAACAGTGCAAGAGGGTTCCCTTTTCTCCACACCCTCTCCAGCATTTATTGTTTATAGGGTTTTTTTTTTTTTTTTGATGATAGCCATTCTGACTGGTGTGAGGTGATTCTTCATTGTAATTTTGATTTTTAATTCTCTAATAATTAGAGAATAGATGTGTATACACAGTGGGGAAAGGGGAAGGTGGGAAAATTAGAAGAGTAGCATATATGAGTGTGTGTGTGTTTAAATATGTGTTAAATAGGTAGCTAATGGGAATCTGCGGTAAAGCCCAGGAAGCTCAACTCAAAGCTCTGTGATGACCTAGATGGGTGGGATGGAAGGGAGGTGGTAGGGAGGTCCCAGGGGATATATGTGTACATACAGCTGATTCACTTCATGGCACAGCAGAAGCTAACACAACATGGTAAAGCAATTACACTCCAATGAAAAAAGAAAGTGGGAAGACAACTCACTGAATGAGAGAAAATATTTGCAAGTCATATATCTGGTAATGGATTTATAGCTATAAAAAAATAACACTTGTAACTCCATAATAAAATAAAATAACCCAACTGAAAATAGGCAATTGATTTCAATAGATATTTCTCCAAAGAAGAAATAAAAATGGCCAATAAGCACAGCAAAAGATACTCAATGCCATTAATCATTAGGAATGAAAATCAAAACCTCAATGAGATGCCACTTTCACTAAGATGGCTACAGTGAAAAAGACAATTGGTGTTTAGGAGGATGTGAGGAAATTGGAACCTTCCTGCACTGTTGATGGGAATGTAAAGTGGTGTAGAGGCTTTGGAAAACAGGTTGGCAGTTTCTCCAAGTGTTAAATATAATGTTACCATATGGCCTAGCAATTCTCTTTCTGGATATATTCCTTGGAGGATTGAAAATGTATGTTCACATAAAAGTTTGTAAGTGAATGTTCATAACCTCAGTATTCATAAGGAGAAACAAGGTAAATCTCCACCAACTGAAGAATGGATTTTAAAGGGTAGAATTCCCTACGATGGAGTGTTACTCAGCCATACGTAAAAAGGAAAGAAGTGCAGGTACATGCAACAGCACGGGTTACTTATGAAAATATTATGCTAAGTGAATAAGTTTAGTCATAGAAGACCTCAACTGTGTGCTCACATTTAAATAGAAAGTCCAGAATAGGCAGTGCAGAGACATCCAGTAGATTACTGTTTGCTTCGGGCTTAAGGTGGTGTGAGGTTTTGGGAACAACTGCTGGTGGGTATAGAGTTTCTTTTTGGGATGATGAGAATGTTGTAAAATTAGATTGCAATTATGATTTCACAGATCTGGGAATGTGTTAAGCATCATTGAGTTGTTAGCTTTAAATGCGTGAATTTTTGGCATGTGAATTGTATCTTAATAAGTTTGTTGAAAAGCGTAATATTCAAAGGATTCCATAGAAATCTGAATGGAGACATTAAACTCGAGTATTTCTAAGTGGTATGGAATACGAGAAAAACAGAAATCTAAGGGATTTGGGAAATATATAATAGGTTGATTAAGTTTATGATTTGATTCCTTTAATAGGACTGCCTTATTTGAATAACATAAATTATTCCTGTTTATGGCAAGTGGTTAGATTCCATAGATCAAAAAGCACAAGTTGGCTTAGTCTCTGGAGGAATTTGCTGAACAGACAAAGCTGTTAGCCTGGGCAGTGAGAAGTACCAGGTTGTTTGGAAATCAATTTGATGAGGAAAAGAATTTAACATTCTTCAAAAAGCCCCTTCTCCTTCTCTAACTGACTAAGAAGGAGAAGAGGGCAACAGAGGATGAGATAACTGGATGGCATCTCCGATTCAATGCACATGAACTTGGGCAAATTCCAGGAGATGGTGAGAGACAGGGAGGCTTGGCGTGCTGCCATCCATGCTGTTGCAGAGTTGGAGAGGACTTGGCGACTGAACAACAACAGAAATCCTCTAGCGGTTGGGATCAATTAACTTTTTCTTTAGATAGCTAGATATTAAATACTTTAGGTTTGTAGATAATATGATCATTGTCAAAACTATTAAGCTGCCTTTTTTTATTCAGAAAGCAGCCATGGACCATACCTATATGAATGAGAGTGGGTGTGTTCCATTGAGATTTTATTGGTAAAAGGGTGATGACTGAACTGGGCCTACACACCATAGCTTGCCATTTTGCTTTAGGGGAAAACTGATGTTACAGAGGAGATCTGGAAAGGACAATTGTCTAGATCCAATTCCCAGATCTTCTAGGGTGCATAGAAAGAGACAGAAACTTGGATCTGATAGCTAATATAACAGCACACATGACTCATTATGAAGACATCTAGATCTATGGGGGACTTGGAATTCCCAGACCAGCCCAACATGTGAGTACAGGGCAGGGGAAGCAGCTCAGCCTGTTGCTCCATGTATACTCTGATGAAAGGTGCAGTAGTTGCATAAAAGGTGTGTGTGCTCAGTCGCTTCTGTCATATCCCACTCTTTCCAACTCCATGGACTGTAGCCTGCCGGGCTCCTCTGTCCATGGAACTCTCCAGGCAAGAATACTGGAGTGGGTAGGTATGCCCTCCTCCATGGGATCTTTCTGACCCAGGCATAAAAGTTAGTTAATATTTTTATTGTTTTAATTCTAATGCTTCAATAGAAAGAAAATATCAGGCCCTGGTAAAAATTTGAGGATTTCCTCAAGATGGACTTATTTCTTAGCTGACCATAAATATCCCAGTATAACAAATGATTTTATGGAAAGTTAAGCCTAAAGTCTCATGTGGCTTTTGAAACCGTAACAGTCTTATCCTGTGGGATCTTTGCATGTTTTCTGGAAGCAAATGCAAATAATCAAGCAATAGAAAGACACTAAGAAGACACTGAAAGTGTCAGCCAGATGAAAATCTTATGGGAATTTAAAGCAAGAATAGTGTCAAGAGAGCTTAGGTTTGTTCTCAGGTGTTTCTCTGAAGGGCCTGTGGCAGAAAGAACATTTTGGAATCAGGGCTTCTAGGGGACTGTTACTAGAACTACATACTAGTGGAGATTCATTCTAATGACTCCATGGAATTCTGCTCTGCCATCTCTCCCTTCCCCCTCATTACATTTCCCCACTGTTTATCATTTATTACTGATGCTGTGTGGCAGTTTCATCTGCAAAGTTCCATGCTCAAGGGAACCTATGTCACGTGGGGTCTCTGTGAGTAGACAGAGTAGTCTGTGAGTAGAGGGAGGGCAGGATGAAGGTGTCTGGGGCCACATTTGGGATACCTGATGACCTTGGTGATAGATATGCCTGTTGATGGGAGACCCTCTTGGTTCCCAGCCCAGACCTGCCTTTAACATCACTAATTTTCATTTAGATAATTCAGTCCCATTACTAACTAACTGAGTCTAATGTTTTATTGTGTGAGAAATGAGAAGCATAAAACTGAGGATTACACATTTAAAGTGGATAACTAGCTTTGGAATCAAGCTACTGAGGATAAAATATGTGAAGCTGTCCTTTATTACACAGAGACTTTAAGTGAGAGAAAGGGGCTTGGAGAAAGACTGATGTTGATCCTTCAATTCCCAGCATATACAAATATGCTGCTGACTGCAACATCATCCATCCCCTTTATCCCTTTTTCTTCTAATTTTTTTTCCAGGATGGCTTGTATCTCTGGGCTGCTAAATTTTTTCCTCCATCCATGCTTTTTTTTTTTTTTTCTATCTGTCTCTTATCTGTCCAAGACTCTTTTTCTCTTTTTCCTCTTTGGTGTTGACCTGATAAGCTCCTGGTGGTCTCAAGTGACCTTTCTGTGGTGCCCCAGTCAATCTCACAGGGGCTAGTCTTGGTCCAGGAGAGAAGTGGTTTCAGTATTTTGATTTGGGAGGGTGCTCGTAGGATGTTCATAAGCAGTGACACTCATACAATGCCCAGACACATCAGCCATGAGATTTACCACATCCTATGAGCTGATAAGCTTCCCAGGTGGCTCAGTGGTAAAGAATCCACCTGCCAGTGTAGGAGCCGTAGGACACATGGGTTTGATCCCTGGGTTGGGAAGATCCCCTGGAGAAGGAAATGGCAACCCACTCCAGTATTCTTGCCTTGAGAATTACATAGTCAGAGGAGCCTGGGCAGGCTACAGTCCATGGGTTGCAAAGAAGTTAGACATGGGTAAGTGACTGAACACATACAAATATTAATCCAATGAAAAGTACCTGTGGCTTTCATTAAAAAAAAAAAAATAAATAAACATCACTAGGCAGTCAGTGCCATCATTTCTTTGTTCTGTTAGTGCTTCTATTGAAATGTTTAGTAACAGTCTTCATGTTCAAGGTGAGCGAAGAAAGCATGACGACTTGCTTTGCTGGAGAGAACTGCATAGGAAGTAGGTGTGAGAAAAGAAGGGGAGATTAAGTGAGCAGAGTTTGAGTGATCTTCCGAGTGTCTTGGGAGGCCAGAGACTAGTCTCTAATCTTCCATGAACACTCTCCCTGTGTTCCTCCTGTAATTACTCCAAGATGCTTCCAAGTAATAACTTCAGTCTTAGCACTTCATTTTTACTCCCATGATGCCTTGAACCTGAAAACTTACAGAGTTGAGAAAATTCCAGAAATCCTCATGCAAGTAGGAAATATGTTGGGGAGAAAATCCTCAAATTTTGAGAAAAGGAAAATTGGAAGAAGATAACTTGTAGACTTGAGGAAGGCTAAACATTTTAGGATTATAAAGGAAACTGACTGACAGTTCTAAAATATCCTAGAATTGTAAAGAGAAAAATATAGTTTTGCTTTCTCAGAAATGCTTCCCATGACCAACCTTTATCAGTAAGTCCCACTCTTCCTTCTGCCTTTGTTACTTTCTATTGCATCAGCTTATGGTTTCCTCGTCACACTTGCCATAATTAGAAATCATTTTGTTCATTTTTGTTTTTATTTATCATGTATTTCTGCTTCCAGAATTAAAGCTCCATGGTGAAGAAATCTGCCTAGTTTAGATAAACAAACTTGGCAAGTGATATAACATCTCTAAGCTATAGTTTCCTAAAGGATGAAATAGGGGTTATAAGACATACCTCAAAGATTTCTTGTAAAAATTAAATTAAATGAGATAATACTATTGACCCTTGAACAATAAGGGTTTGAACTTTGTGGCTTCACCTACAAATGGATTAAAAAAAAATACTACTCCAGTACTGTATCTCATGGGAGGTTGATTGAATCTGCTGATGCAGAACCACAAATAGAGACAGACTGTAAAGTTACATCTGGATTTTCCACTGCATGGGGAGTTGCCATACCTAACCCCTTGTGTCCTTCAAGGGTCAACTATACATGAAAAGCAGTTATCAAAGTGACTGAAATTCAAGAAGCACTTAATGAAAGGAAGATGTTATTTCTTCTGTCATTGTCATCATCCCAGAGCCTGTTCTTTGTCTAACACTATGATGGCAGATGTAAAGAGAACGGCAACTTATAGGAGAGAGAGAGAGGCTAGAGACAGAGGAAGAAAGAGAGAGGAAAATGCTATCAGTTATTTTTTGATCCGTAATAAAATAATCACTCCAAAACTTAGTCCAGTAAGTCCCATACATACAAACGAGTTCCATTCAGAAAGCAAGTTCTCAAGTCCAATTTGCTTATAAGTCCGACTAAGTTAGTCCGGCACCCAGCTAACACAATTGGCTATATAGTACTATACTGTAAGAGATTTATAATAATTTTCACACAAATAGTACATAAAAAACAAAAAACATTTTTAGTCTAACAGTACAGTAGCTTGAAAAGCACAGTACAACAGCTGTCATTAATGGGCTGGCATCCAGTGAACAGGCAAGAAGAGTTACTGACTGGAGGAGGGAGAAGGGGTAGGAGGTCATAGAGCTAAAGGATTGTCAGCAGTAGAAAACAGAGTTTTTGTTTAGTCACTAAGTTGTATCCAACTCTTTTGTGACCCCACGGACTATAGCCCTCCAAGGCTTCTCCATTCATGGGATTTTCCAGGCAAGAATACGAGAGTGGGTTGCCATTTCCTTCTCCAAGGGCTCTTCCTGACCCAAGGGATCAAACCCATGTCTCCTGCATTGGCAGGCAGATTCTTTGCCACTGAGCCACCTGGAAAGCCCAGGAGGTGGATGGCAAGCTACAGTTTCACTCACACCTTTTTACCTGATTAGACCTGTAAACACAAGTCCACATCTTTGAAAGTTTGCAACTTGAAGGTTCCTAACGTAGAGGCCTTTCTGTATTCTAAAACCATCATTTGTTATGCTTAGTAATGGTATTTCTGAGGGTCAGAAATTAGTGTTGAATTTAATAGAACAACTTTCTTTGTTCCACCATCTCTGGGACCTTGGCTGGGCAGACTTGAAGGCTTGAGGTGATTCAACATCTTGGAACTAGAATAACCTGGAGGTGATTCCTTCCTCATCTGGTCTACGTGCTGTTTGTAGCTGGGACATAGGTTGGTTGTGGGTCAGAGCACCCCCACTTTGATCTGCGTGTGTTCTCTCTCTGTGGACTCATCTGAGTCTCCTCACAGTGTGACAGTGTGGTTTACCAAGCAGGAGTTCCAAGAGAGCAAGGCAGAAGTATATGAACTGTAATCCTTTATTTTCAGAAGTGATAAAATGTCATTCCTCTCACTTAAAACATACACAAAAGTTCACCCCAGATCAAGAAGAGGGGACCTGGGATATCCCTACTATTATCCCTACTACCTGGGATAATTTTCAGCGTTACATTGAAAGTATGCCGGATGCAGTATTTTGTTGTGTCTCTCTTTGGAAGATAAGGTCTACTTCAGAAACCATTGTATATAGTTTAGTCTGACAAGGTTGAGAAGAAAGCAGAAAGAGGGCTATTCAACCACAACCGGCCCCTCCCACTGACATGCATGTGCTAATTTCTCTATCAGGAATGACAGTCTCTTCCATTTTTATTATATTCTCGCATTTGTTTTCTCTGTCTCTAAATATTTCAAGTTGGGTATATGGAAATATCATTATGTTAAAAAAAAAAAAGGACTACAGAGGAAGAACAAATTAGAGAAGTGATTAAAATATTGTGATCCTATTTAAGTAACTAGGGGTATTTAGAGAGGGGCATGTTTTGTAGATAGTGCAAATTCAGAGATTTTTTAACAAAATTATTTTAGGATTCTGAGGCTCTGGTTGTGAATGTTGGTGTAGGAGACCATTAAGAAGTGATTAACGTAACATGAATAAGTGTTGTCTCGTTGTCCAGGTAGGAAGAGATTTTATTAAAAATAGTTGTAGTGAGCCTGTCCATTCAGAAACATCTGGAAAGTAGATAATTAAACTTAATCACATTTCTCTGAATATTTTATGCAAGAAACAAGCAAGGAGGAAAGACAGAGAGGAAAGTGGCCCATGAATGAGTGTCCCTGGAATAAGATTGAAAACATTTTAAGGTTTTTGTCTTGTGAAACATGGGGAAAAAATTGAGCATAAGCCTGTGATTTTCCTCTTCCCTCCTCTCTTTTTGTGGACCATTTGTGGTTTGTTATTTCTCCCTCTTTTAGGTGTATCTTCTCTTATTCTTTTAAAGGGGACAGTTCAGATGGCCCTCCATGTATTCTACTTCCTTGGTGAAACATGTCACAGGAGCATTTATCAGGAAGGCCACTTCATCACTTTGGAGTGAAGGGAGGAGCAGTGTCTTAGAGGCAGCAATTTGCTGTACAGGAATAGAGAGGAACACTTTTGTTCTATAAACTGGTCAATGTGAAGTTATCACTGCTAGTCTTTGGTTGACTGGTTTCCATCTACAGTCATGAGATAGAGCATTCTTAGTGCTTACTGAAATAAGGTATTTTTGGACATAAAGCATAAACTAGATTGGTAGTTTAACTAACTTAGGCTAAAGATAACTGAAATCTGTTAAAAATAACAAAGCACATAAGCCAACTTAGTTGAATGAAATTAAGGCTAAATATATACTTAGCCCATATGTCATGTATTATTTTATTTTTTACTACATAACTAATGATGTTCTGGGTACTAAAATGGAAGAGAAAGAGTGATGGTACACATGAGAGAAATCTAGAGGAAAGAATATTGACTGGAAAAATGAATGACGTAAACATTGAGATCATTTACATTCATAAAAATATAAACCAACTAAATATTCAATAATATGCATATGTGCTAAATTGCTTCAGTCGTGTCTAACTCTGTGCAACCCTATGGACTGTAGCCTGCCAGGCTCCTCTGTCCAGGGATTCTCCAGGCAAGAATACTGGAGTGGGTTGCCCTGCCCTCCTCCAGGGGATCTTCCTAACCTGGGGGTCAAAACTGCATCTCTTATGTCTCCTGCATGGTAGGTGAGTTCATTACCACTAGCACCATCCCATTCAATAATAATAAGAATGTTAAAAGATGTCACACACTTGTATCTGCAGCCTTAAGGTAACATTAAATGATGTGGAAAATGATCACATTGTTTTATGGAAGATACAAATAAGAGTGTGCAGTATAATTCAAATTATACAAAGATATATGCCTTGAAGAAGATTGTAAAGAAATATTTTTAAGTGTATTAAAATGTTGAGTAGGTATTACTGGTTGGCAGAATACCAGGATATTTTAATGTTCATCTTTTCTCTTTTCCATATATTTCAAAATTCAAAAATACATTATTTTCTCATTAGTATTTAAGTAATGCTACCAAAATCACTGCAGATGGTGACTGCAGCCATGAAATTAAAAGACGCTTACTCCTTGGAAGGAAAGTTATGACCAACCTAGATAGCATATTCAAAAGCAGAGACATTACTTTGCCAACAAAGGTTCGTCTAGTCAAGGCTATGGTTTTTCCTGTGGTTATGTATGGATGTGAGAGTTGGACTGTGAAGAAGGCTGAGCGCTGAAGAATTGATGCTTTTGAACTGTGGTGTTGGAGAAGACTCTTGAGAGCCCCTTGGACTGCAAGGAGATCCAACCAGTCCATTCTGAAGGAGATCAGCCCTAGGATTTTTTGGAAGGAATGATGCTAAAGTACTTCGGCCACCTCATGCGAAGAGTTGACTCACTGGAAAAGACTCTGATGCTGGGAGGGATTGGGGGCAGGAGGAGAAGGGGACGACAGAGGATGAGATGGCTGGATGGCATCACTGACTCGATGGACGTGAGTCTGGGTGAACTCTGGGAGTTGGTGATGGACAGGGAGGCCTGGCGTGCTGTGATTCACGGGGTCGCAAAGAGTCGGACACGACTGAGTGACTGACCTGAACTGAACTGAACTAGTTATAAATGTGACAATGGTCCTATCTCATTGTAGGACTCTGAAAGAACCATGCTCTGAAGTCTCCTTAAAGACAAAACTAGGAATAATGGGAATAATGGGAGAGTGCTTTTTACCCACTCAATTGACTTACAGATTGAAGGCAAAAGGAGAAGGGGACAACAGAGGATGAGATGGTTAGATAGCATCACCAAGCCAATGGACATGAATTTGAGCAAATTCCAGGAGAAAATGGAGGTCAGAAGAGCTAAATGGCATGCTACCGTCCATGGGGTCACAAAGAGTCAGACACGATTAGCGACTGAACAACAACGTTGCAGTTATTTTTAAAAACTGGAGCTCAAATGTTCAAAAATGGGAATGCTTTAGTGATAGATGAATTGTCTGTGGACAGGTTTGTGATTATAGTTCCTATAAATAATGCAAGCCTTCAGTTAAGAATCAGATTAACATAACCTTCCAGCCTTGAACTATCTTGATTTTAAGTAGGTGGCAAGTCTAGTTCTTCCTAGTGTTTGTAATCCAACTGGAAACTTGAAATAACCTTTAAAGTGTATGTAGAGTTTCCAAGTTATTTTTCATTGTAGATTGTAAAATGGGATATATTTATGGACTTTTTAAATGTCTCAGAAGATCACTAATAAATCCCAATAAGACCATTGCTGTTGAAGCATTTCCTCAAGTTAAATGAGATTGGGGAATACTGCACATGTCAAAAAAGGAGATGTATTATTTGATTGTCTACATCATTTCCTACTACAGCCAGAATAATCTGAAAATATGCTTTGGACCAGACACATATTTTAAATGATTCAGCAAAACTTGGAAGAGGATATAGAAAAGAAGTATTTATTTTCTTGGTTGTTTATTAATATTTTAGGGGTATTTTTCTACCAGAATAAACTATAATACTAATCTGAATTGTAAGGCAGTACTACAGCTTACTACAGCTTGCAAAGAGTCAGACACGACTGAGCACACACACAATACAACTTCATTTCAGAACAATGATTTTTATTTTTTGTAATTGTAAAAGTAATTTTTTAAAAGCCTAGTGGATGTTGATGCTAAGTCTAGGCATCAATTTAATGCCTAGAGATTAATCAATTTTCTTAATATCCCTAAGAAAATTAAAAGGCTCTGTTCATATTTACTTATGATAAGATTGTTCCTATAAGAAATCCTAAGCATTTTTCAAAAATCAAAAATTCCTAGAATTAATAAGTGAACTTAGCTAGGCTAAAAAATCTCTGGTTAATATACAAAAACAAAACATACAAAACTAATGAACAAACAAAAATACTTATATATATTTTTAGCCTACAGAATTTATCATTTCTTAGTGCAGGTTACCAAGATAAATGCTTTTATTTTTTGCCTATCTAAAAAGTATTTATTTCACCTTTATAATTTAATACATTTTTACAGCTTTTAGAATACAATACAATTTATACAAATAAAATTTACCCTATTTATGTGTAGTTCTGAGAGTTTTGACAAGTGCTGACAGTTCTGTAACCATTACCACATTCAAGATAGAGAACAATTCCTTCACCCTCCAAAATTACCCTGTGCCCATCTGTAGTCACCTGCCACCCACAGTCTCTGGTAACCACTGATTTATTTTCTATTCTATTGCCTTGCCTTTTAAAAAGATGTCATATAAATTGAATCATGCAGCATGTGGCTTTTTAAGTCTGGCTTCTCTCATTTAGCATAATGCATTTCAGATTTATTCATATTGCTATTAATACTTTGTTCCTCTTTATTGCAGAGAAATGCTGTTGTATGCCTGCATCACTGTTTATCCATTACCCAGTTGAGGGGCATACCGGTCGTTTCCAATTTTTATGGGTTTTATTTGTACCCTCAGGGAAACAGGGGTTTGTTTATGTGATTTGATTTTTATTTCCATCCAGGAACTTAAGACTTTTGTTCTCTAGAGAGTGACAAGAGAGGCAGGCTCAGGTGAAGTTTTGTGCTGCTCCAGCTGTAGTGTTCCCCTTCCAGAATCCTGCACCATAAGGGGGCTTTCTCAGATCTCCCTGTCCTGGCCCTGATCTTTCTCTTGAGCACTGGGTTAGGTCTGTGAAGATCCTGCAAATAATTGAGAATGTCCCTTGTGTCTCGTTTTTAGGGTTTATATTTTCTAATCAGCTCACACTCCACCTTTAGCAATGTGGTAAATATTTACTTGAATTTTTAGATGTTTGTATGTTATCTGTCATCTGCCCCAGAAGACCAACCACTTAGATCTTGTCTCTTCGTGGCTGTACTTGTCATCCTTGGATTTTGGTTGAGTTGGTTGTCCTGTAACCATGAATCTAATGAGTTCTGGAAAAGCTGTGACATTTTAGATTATATAGTGAGTTGAATGCTGTGGTTGTTGTTATAGATGTGGGAGTAATGCTCTTTCTTGCTTGCTAACATCCTAAACAGAAGTTGGAAAGCACCTAACCTTTATATTTAAAAAATTTTTAACCAAGTGTATATTTTCTTTCAACACTTTAAATATATCTTTATATTTAAGATATAAGTATATCTTGATTATCTTTGATTTATCTTTGGCTTCCATTCTTTTAAAAGAAAAGTAAGATGTTCTTATGATTGTTCACCTACGTGTAATATTTCTTTTTAAAAAAAAATATATATATATGTATTTTAATGAAGTACAGTTGACTTCCAATGTTTCAGGTGCACATCAAGGTGGTTCAGTTATACAAATATATATATATATATATATATAATTTTTGAAATTTTTTTCCATTATAGGTTGTTACAAGATATTGACTATGGTTCTCTATGCTACACAATAAACCTTTGTTGCTTGTTGTATATCTATTTTTAAATTAGAAATCTAGCATTCTATTCATACTAAGTCAAACACTGGAATCAAAATGTCATAATTTTTTAATTAGGCAAAAATTCATGTTTTCTAAAATATACATATTATGCATATTTATATATGTATACAAAAGCTTTTTTACTACACTTGATAAAGACTTGAGAAAGAACAGTAAAAAAAAAAAAAGACAGATGGAGAAATTGGAGAACATGAACTAAATGAAATGGGAGCATTGAATATGAAATAGAAAAAGTGAAAAAAATAGATAAAAAATAGATAAAAGTAAGGGATCATCATATATTCCAGTTGTTTTTAAATTTGTCTGCTCATTAGAAACTTATCTGGAGCTCTGGAGAAAAAAAGCAATAGCTGAGCATTTGTATTTTTCAAAAAATTTTGAGATAATTCTAATGTGCATCTGGATTTTAAAAAGTGAAAGAATTAATTTCCAGAAACTATAAGCACTCATTCAACTCAATACCAGAAAAACAAACAACCCATTCAAAAACTGAGAAAAGACCTAAACAGACATTTCTCCAAAGACATACAGGTGGCTAACAAAAACATGAAAAAATGCTCAACATCACTCATTATTCAGTTTAGTTCAGTTCAGTCACTCAGTCTGTCCGACTCTTTGTGACCCCATGAATCACAGCACGCCAGGCCTCCCTGTCCATCACCAACTCCCGGAGTTCACTCAGACTCATGTCCATCAAGTCGGTGAAGCCATCCAGCCATCTCATCCTCTGTCGTCCCCTTCTCCTCCTGCCCCCAATTCCTCCCAGCATCAGGGTCTTTTCCAGTGAGTCAACTGTTCTCATGAGGTGGCCAAAGTACTGGAGTTTCAGCTTCAGCATCAGTCCTTCCAGTGAACACCCAGGACTGATCTCCTTTAGGATGGACTGGTTGGATCTCCTTGCAGTCCAAGGGACTCTCAAGAGTCTTCTCCAACACCACAGTTCAAAAGCACCAATTCTTCAGAGCTCAGCTTTCTTCACAGTCCAACTCTCACATCCATACATGACCACTGGAAAAACCATAGCCTTGACTAGACGGACCTTTGTTGGCAAAGTAATGTCTCTGCTTTTGAATATGCTATCTAGGTTGGTCATAACTTTCCTTCCAAGGAGTAAGCACCTTTTAATTTCATGGCTGCAGTCACCATCTGCAGTGATTTTGGAGCCCCCAAAATAAAGTGTGACACTGTTTCTACTGTTTCCCCATCTATTTCCCATGAAGTGATGGGACCGGATGCCATGATATTAGTTTCCTGAATATTGAGCTTTAAGCCCACTTTTTCACTCTCCTCTTTCACTTTCATCAAGAGGCTTTTGAGTTCCTATTCACTTTCTGCCATAAGGGTGGTGTCATCTGCATATCTGAGGTGATTGATATTTTTCCCGGCAATCTTGATTCCAGCTTGTGCTTCTTCCAGCCCAGCATTTCTCATGATGTACTCTGCATGTAAGTTAAATAAGCAGGGAGACAATATACAGCCTGGATGTACTCCTTTGCCTATTTGGAACCAGTCTGTTGTTCCACGTCCAGTTCTAACTGTTGCTTCCTGACCTGCATATAGGTTTCTCAAGAGGCAGGTCAGGTGGCCTGGTATTCCCATATCTTTCAGAATTTTCCACAGTTTATTGTGGTCTATACAGTCAAAGGCTTTGGCATAGTCAATAAAACAGAAATAGATGTTTTTCTGGAACTCTCTTGCTTTTTCGGTGATCCAGTGGATGTTGGCAATTTTTTTTTTTTATTTATTTATTTTATTTTTTACTTTAAAATATTGTATTTGTTTTGCCATACATCAACATGAATCCGACCTCTAGTTCCTCTGCCTTTTCTAAAACCAGCTTGAACATCACGAAATTCACGGTTCACATATCGCTGAAGCCTGGCTTGGAGAATTTTGAGCATTACTTTACTAGTGTGTGAGATGAGTGCAGTTGTGCAGTAGTTTGAGCATTCTTTGGCATTGCCTTTCTTTGGGATTGGAATGAAAACTGACCTTTTCCAGTCCTGTGGCCACTGCTGAATTTTCCAAATTTGCTGGCATATTGAGTGCAGCACTTTCACAACATCATCTTTTAGGATTTGAAATAGCTCAACTGGAATTCCATCACCTCCACTAGCTTTGTTTGTAGTGATGCTTCCTAAGGCCCATTTGACTTCACATTCCAGGATATCTGGCTCTAGGTCAGTGATCACACCATCGTGATTATCTTGGTCATGAAGATTTTTTTGTACAGTTCTGTGTATTATTTCCACCTCTTCTTAATATTTCTGCTTCTGTTAGGTCCATACCATTTCTGTCCTTTATCGAGCCCATCTTGCATGAAATGTTCCCTTGGTATCTCTAATTTTCTTGAAGAGATCTCTAGTCTCTCCCATGCTGTTGTTTTCCTCTATTTCTTTGCACTGATCACTGAGGAAGGCTTTCTTATCTCTCCTTGCTATTCTTTGGAACTCTGCATTCAGATTCTTATATCTTTCCTTTTCTCCTTTGCTTTTTGCTTCTCTTCTTTTCTCAGCTATTTGTAAGGCCTCCTCAGACAGCCATTTTGCTTTTTTTCATTTCTTTTCCATGGGGATGGTCTTGATCCCTGTCTCCTGTACAATGTCACAAACCTCCGTGCATACTTCATCAGGCACTCTGTCTATCAGATCTAGTCCCTTAAATCTATTTCTCACTTCCACTGTATAATCATAAGGGATTTGAAGTGGTTTGTCATTCCCTTCTCCAGTGGACCACATTCTGTCAGACTTCTCCAACATGACCCTCCCATCTTGGGTGGCCCTACATGGCATGGCTTAGTTTCATTGAGTCAGACAAGGCTGTGGTCTGTGTGATCAGATTGGCTAGTTTTCTGTGATTACGGTTTCAGTGTGTCTGCCCTCTGATGCCCTCTCACAACACCTACCATCGCTCATTATTAGAGAAATGGAAATCAAACCTACAATGAGATATCACGTCACACCAGTCAGAATGGCCATCATCAAAAAGTCTACAAACAATAAATGCTGGAGAGGGCTGGAGAAAAGGGAATGCTCTTGCACTGTTGGTGGGAATGTAAATTGATACAGCCACTAGGCAAGACAGTATGGAGATTTCTTTAAAAACTAGAAATAAAAGCACTATATGACCCAGCAATCCCACTCTTAGGCATATATCCTGAGGAAACCAAAATTGAAAAAGAGATGTGTATCTTGTTCATTGCAGCACTATTTACAATAGCTAGAACATGGAAGCAACCTAGATGTCCATCAACAGATGAGTGGTTAAAGAAGTAGTGATACATATACACAATGGAATATTACTCAGCCATAAAAAGGAACACATTTGAGTCAGTTCTAATGAGATGGATGAACCTAGAGCCTATTATACAGAGTGAAGTAAGTCAGAAAGCCAAAGATAAATATCATATGCTAACACATACACAGAATCTAGAAAAATGGTACTGAAGAATTTATTTACAGGGCAGCAACATGGGGAGAAGGGAGGAAAGGGTGAGATGTTTGGAGAGAGTAACATGGAAACTTACATTACCATATGTAAAATAGATACCCAACGGGAATTTGCTATATGTCTCAGGAAACTCAAACAGGGACTCTGTATCAACCTAGAGAGGTGGGATGGGGAGGGAGATGAGACTAAGGTTCAAAATGAAGGTGCTATATGTATACCTATGGCTGATTGATGTTGAGGTTTGCCAGGAAACAACAAAATTCTGTAAAGCAATTATCCTTCAATTAAAAAATAAGTTAAAAAAAAGTGATTACAGGTTTTTCTTTTAGATCCTGGTTTTGGTGATATAGAATTCTATTATTTTTCTGTTGACCAATCATGCTGCTGCTGCTGCTGCTAAGTTGCTTCAGTCATGTCCAACTCTGTGTGACCCCATAGATGGCAGCCCACCAGGCTCCTCTGTCCCTGGGATTATCCAGGCAAGAAACTGGAGTGGGTTGCCATTTCCTTCTCCAATGCATGAGTGTGAAAAGTGAAAATGAAGTCACTCAGTCGTGTCTGACTCTTTGCGACCCCATGGACTGCAGCCTGCCAGGCTCCTTCATCCATGGGATTTTCCAGGCAAGAGTACTGGAGTGAGTTGCCATTGCCTTCTCCGAACAATCATGATATAATGGTATTAAATGAGTAATAGTTATATAATCACAATAGTAAAAGATGTTTATCATTTTTCACAATCAATTGCCAGACAAAAAATAAAAGATAATTACAATTGCAAGCCTAATGGGACATGATTAACAATATAAAATAATTGAATACAGTTTGGGGAAGAGTCAAGCAGAGTGATGTGGTAAGTGGAAGTGCATACATGCACACATTTTCATCCACCCAAATGTTGCAGGAAGGGCAACCCCTTCCAGGGCCCAAAAGCAGTCTCTTGTCTAACACTCAGAAATGAATTGTCTGAGGAGACACAGGAACTGACAAAACAAGAGATTTTATTGGGAAGGGGTGCCTGGGCAGAGAGCAGTAGGGTAAGGGAACCCAGGACAACTGCTATGCTTGCAGTCTCAGGTATTATGGTGATGGGATTAGTTTCTGGGTTGTCTTTGGCCAATCATTCTAACTCAGAGTCCTTCCTGGTGGCACATGCATTGCTCAGCCATGATGGAGGATTCTGGGAGATGGTAAGACATGTGGTGTCTCACTTTGACCTTTTCTGAACCCTTATGATTTGTGGTGGCTTATTAGTTCTGTGTTCTTTACCTCCTGTCATAAAATAACTCATGCAAATAGTTACTATGGTGGCTGGCCAGTGTTGGGCAGTTTCAATCAATGTGTTTCCCCTAACACAGCCAGTCTATGTCTTGTGATTTGTGCATTTAATTCATTTACATTTAAGGTAATTATTGATCTGTATGATCCTATTACCATTTTCTTAATTGTTTCAGATTTACTTTCTGTTGGTCTTTTCCTTCTCCTGTGTTTCCTGCCTAGAGAAGTTCCTTTAGCATTTGTTGTAAAGCCAGTTTGGTGGTGCTGAATTCTCTTAACTTTTGCTTGTCTGGAAAGCTTTTGGTTTCTCCATCAAATCTGATTTCTCCATCAAATGCTGAGTAGAGTGTTCTTGGTTGTAGATCTTCCCTTTAATCACTGGCCATCTACCAGGCCATTCCCTTCTGGCTTGGAAAGTTTATCTTGAGAAATCAGCTGATAAACTGATGGGAGTTCCCTTATATGTGGCTTGTCATTTTTTTTTCTTTGTTGCTTTTAATATTTTAACTCTGTCTTTAATTTTTGTCAGTTTGACTACTATGTGTCTTGGTGTGTTCTTCCTTGGGTTTATCCTTCCTGGGACTCTCTGTGCTTTCTGGACTTGATTGACTATTTCCTTTTCCATGTTTGGGAAGTTTTCAACTATTATCTCTGCAAAAGTTTTCTTTCTTTTTCTTTTTAAAAATTTATTTATTTTAATTGGAGGCTAATTACTTTGCAATATATTATTGGTTTTGTCATACATCAACATGAATCTGCCATGGGTGTACACGTGTTCCCAATCCTGAACCCCCTCGCCCCTCCGTCCCCATACCATCCCTGTGGGTCATTCCAGTGCACCAGCCCAAAGCATCCTGTATCCTGCATCGAACCTGGACTGGTGATTTGTTTCTTATATGATATTATACATGTTTCAATGCCATTCTCCCAAATCATCCCACCCTCTCCCTCTGCCAAGAGTCCAAAAGACTGTTCTATACATCTCTCTTTTGCTGTCTTGCATACAGGGTTATCATTACCGTCTTTCTAAATTCCATATATATGCATTAGTATACTGTATTGGTGTTTTTCTTTCTGGCTTCCTTCACTCTGTATAATCGGCTCCAGTTTCATCCACCTCATTAGAACTGACTCAAATGTATTCTTTTTAAAGGCTGAGTAATACTCCATTGTGTATATGTACCACAGCTTTCTTATCCATTCCTCTGCTGATGGACATCTAGGTTGCTTCCATGTCCTGGCTATTAGAAACAGTGCTATGATGAAAATTGGGGTACACGTGTCTCTTTCAATTCTGGTTTCCTCGGTGTGTATGCCCAGCAGTGGGATTTCCAGGTCGTCAATTCAGTTCAGTTCAGTTCAGTCTCTCAGCCGTGTCCGACTCGCGACTCCATGAGTCACAGCATGCCAGGCCTCCCTGTCCATCACAAACTCCCGGAGTTCACCCAGACTCATGTCCATCGAGTCAGTGATGCCACCCAGCCATCTCATCCTGTACCGTCTCCATCTCGTCCTGCCCCCAATCCCTCCCAGCATCAGAGTCTTTTGCAATGAGTCAACTCTTCACATGAGGTGGCCAAAGTACTGGAGTTTCAGCTTTAGCATCATTCCTTCCAAAGAAATCCCAGGGCTGATCTCCTTTAGAATGGACTGGTTGGATCTCCTTGCAATACAATGGACTCTCAAGAGTCTTCTCCCAAAACATCAATTCTTTGGTGCTCAGCCTTCTTCACAGTCCAAATCTCACATCCATACATGACCACAGGAAAAAACATAGCCTTGACTAGACAAACTTTTGTTGGCAAAGTATTGTCTCTGCTTTTGAATATGCTATCTAAGTTGGTCATAACTTTCCTTCCAAGGAGTAAGCGTCTTTTAATTTCATGGCTGCAGTCACCATCTGCAGTGATTTTGGAGCCCAGAAAAATAAAGTCTGACACTGTTTCCACTGTTTCCCCATCGATTTCCCATGAAGTGATGGGACCAATGCCATGATCTTCATTTTCTGAATGTTGAGCTTTAAGCCAACTTTTTCACTCTCCACTTTCACTTTCATTAAGAGGCTTTTGAGTTCCTCTTCACTTTCTGCCATAAGGGTGGTGTCATCTGCATATCTGAGGTGATTGATATTTTTCCCGGCAATCTTGATTCCTGCTCGTGCTTCTTCCAGGCCAGCGTTTCTCATGATACTCTGCATATAAGTTAAATAAGCAGGGTGACAATATACAGTCTTGACATACTCTTTTTCCTATTTGGAGCCAGTCTGTTGTTTCAAGTCCAGTTCTAACTGTTGCTTCCTGACCTGCATACAGATTTCTCAAGAGGCAGGTCAGGTGGTCTGGTATTGCCATCTCTTTCAGAATTTTCCACAGTTTATTGGGATCCACATAGTCAAAGGCTTTGGCATAGTCAATAAAGCAGAAACAGATGTTTTTCTGGAACTCTTTTGCTTTTTCCACAATCCAGTGGATGTTGGAAATTTGATCTCTGGTTCCTCTGCCTTTTCTAAAACCAGCTTGAACATCAGGAAGTTCACGGTTCACATATTGCTGAAGCCTGGCTTGGAGAATTTTGATCATTACTTTACTAGCATGTGAGATGAATGCAATTGTGCGGTAGTGTGAGCATTCTTTGGCATTGCCTTTCTTTGGGATTGGAATGAAAACTGACCTTTTCCAATTCTGTGGCCATTGCTGAGTTTTCCAAATTTGCTGGCATATTGAGTGCAGCACTTTCACAGCATCATCTTTCAGGATTTGAGATAGCTTAACTGGAATTCCATCACCTCCACTAGCTTTGTTCATAGTGATACTTTCTAAGGCTCACTTGACTTCACATTCCAGGATGTCTGGCTAAGGCTGTTCTATTTCCAGTTTTTTAAAGAATCTCCACATTGTTCTCCATAGTGGCTGTACTAGTTTGCATTCCTACCAACTGTGTAAGAGGGTTCCCTTCTCTCCACACCCTTACCAGCATTTATTGCTTGTAGACTTTTGGATCACAGCCATTCTGACTGGCATGAAATGGTACCTCATAGTGGTTTTGATTTTCATTTCTCTGATAATGAGTGATGTTGAGCATCTTTTCATGTGTTTGTTAGCCATCTGTATGTCTTCTTTGGAGAAATGTCTATTTAGTTCTTTTCCCCATTTTTTTTATTGGGTTGTTTATTTTTCTGGAATTGAGCTGCAGAAGTTGCTTGTATATTTTTGAGATTAGTTGTTTGTCAGTTGCTTCATTTGCTATTATTTTCTCCCATTCTGAAGGCTGTCTTTTCACCTTGCTTATAGTTTCTTTTGTTGTGCAGAAGCTTTTAATTTTAAGTAGGTCCCATTTGTTTATTTTTGCTTTTATTTCCAATATTCTGGGAGATGGCTCATAGGGGATCCTGCTGTGATGTATGTCGGAGAGTGTTTTGCCTATATTCTCCTCTAAGAGTTTTATAGTTTCTGGTCTTATGTTTAGATCTTTAATCCACTTTGAGTTTATTTTTGTGTATGGTGTTAGAAAGTGTTCTAGTTTCATTCTTTTACAAGTGGTTGACCAGTTTTCCCAGCACCACTTGTTAAAGAGATTGTCTTTTCTCCATTGTATATTCTTGCCTCCTTTGTCAAAGAAAAGATGTCCACAGGTGCGTGGGTTTATCTCTGGGCTTTCTATTTTGTTCCACTGATCTATATTTCTGTCTTTGTGCCAGTACCATACTATCTTGATGACTGTGGGTTTGTAGTAGAGCCTGAAGTCAGGCAGGTTGATTCCTCCAGTTCCATACTTCTTTTTCACAATTGCTTTGGCTATTTGTGTTTTTTTGTATTTCCATACAAATTGTGAAATTATTTGTTCTAGCTCTGTGAAGAATACCATTGGTAGCTTGATAGGGATTGCATTGAATCTATAAATTGCTTTGGGTAGTATACTCATTTTCACTATAGTGATTCTTCCAATCCATGAACATCGTATATTTCTCCATCTATTAGTGTCCTTTTTGATTTCTTTCACCAGTGTTTTATAGTTTTCTATATATAGGTCTTTAGTTTCTTTAGGTAGATATATTCCTAAGTATTTTATTCTTTTCCTTGCAATGGTGAATGGAATTGTTTCCTTAATTTCTCTTTCTGTTTTCTCATTATTAGTGTATAGGAATGCAAGGGACTTCTGTGTGTTGATTTTATATCCTGCAACTTTAATATATTCATTGATTAGTTCTAGTAATTTTCTGGTGGAGTCTTTATGTAAAGGATCATGTCATCTGCAAACAGTGAGAGTTTTACTTCTTCTTTTCCAATTTGGATTGCTTTTATTTCTTTTTCTGCTCTTATTGCTGTGGCCAAAACTTCCAGAACTATGTTGAAGAGTAGTAGTGAGAGTGGGCACCCTTGTCTTGTTCCTGGCTTTAGGGGAAATGCTTTCAATATTTCACCATTGAGGATAATGTTTGCTGTGGGTTTGTCATATATAGCTTTTATTATGTTGAGGTATGTTCCTTCTATTCCTGCTTTCTGGAGAGTTTTTATCATAAATGGATGTTGAATTTTGTCAAAGGCTTTCTCTGCATCTATTGAGATAATCATATGGCTTTTATAGTGTGGTATATTGCATTGATTGATTTGCAGATATTGAAGAATTCTTGCATCCCTGGGATAAAGCCCACTTGGTCATGGTGTATGGTCATGGTGATAACACATGGTTAATGTGTTGTTGGATTCTGATTGCTAGAATTTTGTTAAGGATTTTTGCATCTATGTTCATCAGTGATATTGGCCTGTAGTTTTCTTTTTTTGTGGCATCTTTGTCAGGTTTTGGTATTAGGGTGATGGTGGCCTCATAGAATGAGTTTGGAAGTTTACCTTCCTCTGCAATTTTCTGGAAGAATTTAAGTAGGATACGTGTCAGCTCTTCTCTAAATTTTTGGTAGAATTCAGCTGCAAAGCCATCCGGACCTGGGCTTTTGTTTGCTGGAAGATTTCTGATTACAGTTTCAATTTTCGTGGGTGTTATGCGTCTGTTAAGATTTTCTATTTCTTCCTGTTCCAGTTTTGGAAAGTTGTACTTTTCTAAGAATTTGTCTATTTCTTCCACGTTGTCCATTTTATTGCCATATAATTGCTGATAGTAGTCTCTTATGATCCTTTGTATTTCTGTGTTGTATGTTGTGATCTCTCCATTTTTATTTCTAATTTTGTTGATTTGATTTTTCTCCCTTTGTTTCTTGATGAGTCTGGCTAATGGTTTGTCAATTTTATTTATCCTTTCAAAGAACCAGCTTTTGGTTTTGTTGATTTTTGCTATGGTCTCTTTTGTTTCTTTTGCATTTATTTCTGCCCTAATTTTTAAGATTTCTTTCCTTCTACTAACCCTGGGGTTCTTCATTTCTTCCTTTTCTAGTTGCTTTAGGTGTAGAGTTAGGTAATTTATTTGACTTTTTTCTTGTTTCTTGAGGTATGCCTGTATTGCTATGAACTTTTCCCTTAGCACTGCTTTTACAGTGTCCCACAGGTTTTGGGTTGTTGTGTTTTCATTTTCATTCGTTTCTGTGCATATTTTGATTTCTTTTTTGATTGCTTCTGTGATTTGTTGGTTATACAGAAGCGTGTTGTTCAGCCTCCATATGTTGGAATTTTTAATAATTTTTCTCCTGTAATTGAGATCTAATCTTACTGCATTATGGTCAGAAAAGATGCTTGGAATGATTTCAGTTTTTTTGAATTTACCAAGGCTAGATTTATGGTCCAGGACGTGATCTATCCTGGACAAGGTTCCGTGTGTGCTTGAGAAAAAGGTGAAATTCATTGTTTTGGGGTGAAATATCCTATAGATATCAACTAGGTCTAACTGGTCTATTGTATCGTTTAAAGTTTGTGTTTCTTTGTTAATTTTCTGTTTAGTTGATCTATCTATAGGTGTGAGTAGGGTATTAAAGTCTCCCACTACTATTGTTTTATTGTTAATTTCCCCTTTCATACTTGTTAGCATTTGTCTTACATATTGCAGTGGTCCTATGTTGGGTGCATGTATATTTATAATTGTTATATCTTCTTCTTGGATTGATCCTTTCATCATTATGTAGTATCCTTCTTTGTCTCTTTTCACAGCCTTTGTTTTAAAGTCTATTTTATCTGATATGAGTATTGCTACTCCTGCTTTCTTTTGCTCCCTATTTGCATGGACTATCTTTTTCCAGCCCTTCACTTTCAGTCTGTATGTGTCCCCTGTTTTGAGGTGGGTCTCTTGTAGACAACATATGTAGGGGTCTTATTTTTGTATCCATTCAGCCAGTCTTTGTCTTTTGGTTGGGGCATTCAACCCGTTTACATTTAAGGTAATTATTGATAAGTATGATCCTGTTGCCATTTACTTTATTGTTTTGGGTTCGAGTTTATACACCCTTTTTGTGTTTTCTGTCTAGAGAAGATCCTTTAACATTTGTTGGAGAGCTGGTTTGATGGTGCTGAATTCTCTCAGCTTTTGCTTGTTTGTAAAGCTTTTGATTTCTCCTTCATATTTGAATGAGATCCTTGCTGGATACAGTAATCTGGGCTGTAGGTTATTTTCTTTCATCCCTTTAAGTATGTCTTGCCATTCCCTCCTGGCTTGAAGAGTTTCTATGGATCAGCTGTTATCCTTATGGGAATTCCCTTGTGTGTTATCTGTTGTTTTCCCCTTGCTGCTTTTAATATTTGTTCTTTGTGTTTGACCTTTGTTAACTTGATTAATATGTGTCTTGGGGTGTTTCACCTTGGGTTTATCCTGTTTGGGACTCTCTGGGTTTCTTGGACTTGGGTGATTATTTCCTTCCCTATTTTAGGGAAGTTTTCAAATATTATCTCTTCAAGTATTTTCTCATGGTCTTTCTTTTTGTCTTCTTCTGGTACTCCTATGATTTGAATGTTGGAGCGTTTAATATTGTCCTGGAGGTCTCTGAGATTGCCCTCATTTCTTTTAATTCGTTTTTCTTTTTCCTCTCTCATTCATTTATTTCTACCATTCTATCTTCTACTTCACTAATCCTATCTTCTGCCTCCATTATTCTACTATTTGTTGCCTCCAGAGTGTTTTTGATCTCATATATTGCATTATTCATTATATATTGACTCTTTTTTACTTCTTCTAGGTCCTTGTTAAACCTTTCTTGCATCTTCTCAATCCATGTCTCCAGGCTATTTATCTGTGATTCCATTTTTATTTCAAGATTTTGGATCATTTTCACTATCATTTTTTTGAATTCTTTATCAGGTAGATTCCCTATCTCTTCCTCTTTTGTTTGGTTTGGTGGGCATTTATCCTGTTCCTTTACCTGCTGGGTATTCCTCTGCCTCTTCATCTTGATTATATTGCTGCGTTTAGGGCGGCCTTTCTGTATTCCAGCAGTTTGTGGAGTTCTCTTTATTGTGGAGTTTCCTCACTTTGGGTGGGGTTGTATTGGTGGCTTGTCAAGGTTTCTTGTTTAGGGAAGCTTGTGTCGGTGTTCTGGTGGGTGGAGCTGGATTTCTTCTTTCTGGAGTGCAATGAAGTGTCCAGTAATGAGTTATGAGATGTCAGTGGTTTTGGAGTAACTTTGGGAAGCCTGTATATTGAAGCTCAGGGCTGTGTTCCTGTGTTGCTGGAGAATTTGTGTGGTATGTCTTACTCTGGAACTTGTTGGCCCTTGGGTGGTGCTTGGTTTCAGTGTAGGTATGGAGGCATTTGATGAGCTCCTATTGATTAATGTTCCCTGGAGTCAGGAGTTCTTTGAAGTTCTCAGGATTTGGACTTAAGCCTCCTGCTTCTGGTTTTCAGTCTTATTTTTACAGTAGTCTCAGGACTTCTCCTTCTATGCAGCACCATTGATAAAACATCTAGGTTAAAGATGAAAAGTTTCTCCACAATGAGGGATACCCAGAGAGTTTCACAGAATTACATGGAGAAGAGAAGAGGGAGGAGGGCGTTAGAGGTGACCCCAATGAGATGAGGTGGAATCAAAAGAGGAGAAAGCAAGCTAGCCAGTAATCACTTCCTTATGTGCACTCCACAGTCTGGACCACTCAGAGATGTTCATGGAGTTATATAGAGAAGAGAAGACGGAGGAAGGAGACAGAGGTGGCCAGGAGTATAAAAGGGGGTAATGAAAAGGAGACAGACAGATCCAGCCAGTAATCAGTTCCCTAAGTGTTCTCCACCATCTGGAACACACAGAGATTCACAGAGTTGGGTAGAGAAGAGAAGGTGGAGGGAGGAGACAGAGGCGACCTGGTGGAGAAAAAGGAGAGTACAAAGGAGGAGAGAGAAGTCAAGCCATTGATCTCACTCCTAATTAAAATTGGTACTAAAGATTGGGTTCTTAAAGGTACAAAATTGATAACAAATACCAAAAAGCAAAGATTAAAAATCTAGAGTAGAGGTCGGATTTTGAAAAATACAGTATTAAAGAAAAGAAGAAGAAGGAGAAGGAGAAGGAGTCACAAAAATTATTTAAAAAAAAATATATATATATGAAGTTTGCTTTAAAAAATAGGGTCCTTTTTTTGAAAAGTAATAGTAGGTTATAAAAATGAAAATTAAAGGAGTAATAGAGGACTTAAAAATTAAAAAAAGTTAAAAAGACAAAAAAGAAGAATGATAGTAAAAATATATCTAGGACTTTCTCTGGTGGTGTTGTGGGCAGCGTGGGGTCAGTTCATTTTCGGATAGTTCCTTGGTCCGGCTTATATTTCTCAAGATCTATAGGCCCCTTCCTATGTAGTTGGTACCTACTACAGGGTTTTAATCTATTGCACCTGTCACTTCCAAGGCAGTTCCCTTTGTTTTAGCTTCTTCTGTTTGCTGGTCTCTTCAGTGTCTGATTTCTGCCCTGACACAAGGCGGGCGGTGATGGACACTTTTTTTAGGTTCACTTGTTCAGTTACACTGTGGGGAGGGAGGGACGCTGCAACCAAATAACACTGGCGTGTGCTCGCAGTGTCTCAGACACACTGGGCCCACCCTCGCTCATGGCGCATGTGCCGTCTCTGCCCACACAGCTCAGGCTCTAGGTTGCTCCACTGGGAACCGTCTGAGGCTGGCCCTGGGCTGCATGCACCTCCCAGGTTTAAGCCGCTTAGGTTCAGGCACTCGGGTAGTCCTCAGAAGTGCAGACTCTGTTGGGCCTGCGTTTTGTGCCCTTCCCAGTTCCGAGCAGCTCAGGTGATGAGGTGTTTGGCGAGTGTGGTTGCTGCGACTTATCGCCTCTCCCATCCTTGCTGCTTGGTTTTCTGGGTGTACAACCAGCGCCCCTTCTCAGGCAGATGATGACTCTCCAGAACCCCAGGAAGTCTTAGTTAGCAAAGAAGCCTGCTTGCAGTTTGGTACATAATGTCTCTCTGGGGTTGTGATTGCCCGCTTCCGGCTCTGGCTGCCTGTCACAGGAGGGGGATGGTCTGCAGCCAGCTAATTCTGTTCAGTTGTTTGTTCTGTGTGCAGTCCTGGCGGTGTCTTAGGGCCTTTCGCGTGGTAGCTATCCCACGGTCTGGTTTGCTAGACCAAGTTGGTTCACTCTGAATACCCTCCAGGCATTCAGGCCCAATCCTTACTCTAAGAAGTGCAGCCCGCGCCTCCTTGCCCAGCCCCTGCATGCTAGTGGCGGATGCAGGCATCCACGCTGCTTCTCCGCTGGGGGAGTTACCCTTGGGCACGTAATCTGTGGGTTTTAATTATTTATTTATTTTCCCTCCTGGTTATGTTGCCCTCTGTGCTTCCAAGGCTCACCACAGACTTGGCAGTGAGAGTGTTTCCTGATGTTTGGAAACTTCTCTCTTTTTAAGACTCCCTTCCCAGGACAGAGCTCCGTCCCTACCTCTTTTGTCTCTTTTTTTGTCTTTTATATTTTTTCCTACCTCTTTTTGAAGACAATGGGCTGCTTTTCTGGGTGTCTGATGTCCTCTGCTGGCATTCAGAAGTTGGTGGAATTTACTCAGTGTTTAAATGTTCTTTTGATGAATTTGTTGGGGAGAAAGTGGTCTCCCCATCCTATTCCTCTGGCATCTTAGGACCGCCTCCCCCAAATGTTTTCTCAGGTCCTTTCTCTCTCTCTTCTCCTTCTGGGACCCCTATAATTTGAATGTTAGTGTATTTAATGTTGTCCCAGAGATCTCTTAAGCTATCTTCATTTCTTTTCATTCTTTTTTCTATATTCTCTCCTGCTGCAGTGATTTCCACCATTCTGTCCTCCAGGTCATTTATCCATGCTTCTGCATCAGTTATTCTGCTATTGATTCCTTCTGGTGTATTATTCAACTCTGTTAGTTTGTTCTTTAGTTCTTCTAGGCCTTTGGTGAACATTTCTTGCATCTTCTCAACCTTTGCCTCCATTCTTTTCCTTAGATCCTGGATCATCTTCACTATCATTATTCTGAATTTTTTTTTTTTTTTTTCTTCTGGAAGGTTGCCTATCTCCACTTCATTTAGTGTTTTTCTGGGATTTTATCTTGTCCCTTCATCTGAGACATAACTTTCTACTTTTTTCTGATGATTAACATTCTGTAATGTGGTTTTTGTTTTAGCCGCTGTGACACTGTGCTTTTTCTAACTTCTTTTGTCTGCCCTCTGATGGATGAGGCTAAGAGGCTTGTGTAAGCTTCTTGATGGGAGGGACTGGTGATGAGAAAAACTGGGTCTTGCTCTGGTAGGCAGGGCCTTGCTCAGTAAAGTTTTAATCCAATTATCTGCTGATTGGTGGGGTTACACTCCGTCCCTGGTAGTTGTTCGCCCTGAGTGGACCCAACCCTGGGGTCTACAGGCTCTATGGTAGGGTTAATGCAAACTGCAAGAGGGTTTACACCAAGGGGGACCTCCCAGTGCCCTCTTCCCTGTGGTGAGCCCCTGCCAACCTCCACTTCTACAGGAGGCCCTCCAACACTAGCAGATAGTTTTGCTTTAGTCTCCTTTGGGGTTACTGCTCCTCTCCTGTGGGTCTTAGTGCACACAAAATTTTATTTGTGTTTTCCAAGACTAGAATCTCTGTTTCCCTCAGTCCTCTAGAATGCCTACTATAAAATCCCACTGGCCCTCAAGGCCAGATTCCCTGGGGATTCCCAGTTCCTTTGTCAGATCCCCAGGCTGCAAAGCCTGACATGGGGTTCAGAACCTTCACAATAGTGCAAGAACTTTTTTGGTATTATTGTTCTCCAGTCTGTGGGTCACCCACCTATTGTGTATGGGATTCAATTTTATTATGATTGCACCCCTCCTACTGTCTTGCTGTGGCTGCTGCTTTGTCTTTGGACATGGGGTATCTTCTCTGGTGGGTTCCAGCATCCTCCTGTTGATGGTTGTTCAACAGCTAGTTGCAATTTTTGGTACTCTCACAGGAGATGAGCGCATGTCTTTCTACTCTGCCATCTTGAACCGAAAGCCCTATATTTAATGACTCTTATTTCACTAGTTGCCTCTGGGACTTTCTCTTTAATCTTTGGTTTTAGCACCTTGACTAACATGTGCCTAGGTATGTTTTTATTTTTCTTAAATCTGTTTGGATTTCTCTGAACTTCTGGGATATGGGAGTTTCTATGGCTCTTTAATTTTTTTTTGTTTTTTAAATTCTGGCCATTACCAGTTCAAATATACTTCTTACCCATCTTTTCCTCTTCATTAGCGATTCAGTTGCACATATATTAGATTGTTTCATTTTGTCCTATATCAAATATTTTTTTCACTATTTTTGCTCTTTGTGCTTTAGTTTGGTGAATTTTTATTGCACTGCATTCTATTTACCTGATCCTTCCCTCACTTGAGTCTGTTCTTCTAACTCTTCTATTTGAATTATTTATCTCATATTTTTATTATTTTGGGGGAGCTGTTTTTTATAGGCCAGTTGAAAATCCATTGAAATTCTCCACCTGTTCATCATGTTAACCGTATTTAACATCATAACCATGCAAAGTCCCTATTTGATCATTTTAAAGTTCTCACCTGATAATCCTAATACATGTGCCACATCTGAATTTTGCCTGAAGACTATTTCATCTTTGGCAGTGTATGGTGTTTACTTGATGTTTTCTGCACTTTATAATTTGTAATGAATGTCAGATCTTTTTTTCAACAAAACTCTAGAGACTAAAATAAATAGTATTTTTATGCCAAGAAATGTGAAATTCTCTTCCAGCTTTCAGGTGTTATCGTAGAGGGTTGAGTCAACCTAATTTGTTATTCGGCATGTTGTTGCTTTATTTAGCTTTGTTCCATTACAAGATTCAATTATTTCTTAAGTGCTGTTGTGGTCCTCCCTTGGATTTTGTCATGCCCTGCACTTCTACTCCACAAAGGATTTTCCTTCTGTGCTTCTGACTTCTCCAGTGGTAGACTGCTGTTGTTATCCCTGTATATTCACAAGGCTCATGTAGGAAGGATTCCTTACTTCTCCTGCCTTGATATGAGGCAGGTTCTGTGTCCCTGATCCTTGGGAGTTGGATTATCTCAGCATCCCTGCTCTTCTTCCATCAATCCAGGGTCTGAAACACAGGCAGGTTTTGTGCTCCTCCCTCAAGTGACCCTAGCAAGAGTGATTCACTTTGTGCAGAGTCCTGTGTGTGCATAAGTGTTCCTGCTCCATCAGAGTGATGGCAGAATCTCACTGCTTATCTATAAAGAGCCTAGGATGGGTGTTGGATTGCCTATCCCTCCTTCAGCGGTGGATAACTTCTGCTTCCTGTCAGTGAACGGTCTGAGGCAGTTGGGTTTCCTGTTACACACCCATCGAAAAACATCTTCCTTGTAACATCTGAGAAATGTCCAGGACACAGCCAGTTTGTGTGTCTGTCTTCCAGCAGGAACAAGCTATGCTTTGTGGTCTTCATGGTCTAAAGTGGAGAGGCTACCTCACCCTTAAGTTTAGGCAAGTCTTGTGTGCCTGGACCATACAGGGACTATGACTGAAGTGTGCTTCACTTCTCAAATATTTCTTACTAATATTTAGTAGAGGCTCAGGGGAGCAATGTGATGAGTGGTGCAGACTCTTTTTGTATCTGGGGCTCCCTGGGATTCTAAACTGTCATAGTAGACTATGAAGAGAGGTAAGAGTCTCCTTTCTCTAGTCTGGATCCTGGGGGAGTTCTTGAGGGTAGAAATCTCTGATTATTCATCCCTCCACCCCATCATCTCCACACAACTCTTCTTCCCAATCCAAGTCTGATGAACTTTGGAACTATTAGATGGTGCGTGCATATTGAGTCACTTAGTCATGTCCAGCTCTTTGGGACCTGATTCCAGGGACTGTGGCCCACAAAGTTCCTTTGTCTATGGGATTTTCCAGGGAAGAATACTGGAATAGGTGGACATTTCCTACTCCAAAAGATTTTCCCAATCCAGGGATCAAACCTTTGTCTTCTGCATTGACAGGTGGATTTTTTTTTTTTTTTAAACCACTGAGCCACCTAATAACTGAATAGTAGTTCGTGTTTGGCCTTAAAGAATTCATTTTAATTTCACCTGTTTTCTTCTTACCTGTCTTTATGGTGATGACGTTTTTGTCTCCTATTTTATAAAAAGTGAATTTATATTTTTGTCACTCTTAGGAGAGGATTTCAACTCTTTGGATTTTAGTTTGCTGGGTTACTTTGTAACCTCAACTTTTTGGTAGCCAAAAAACTTATGACTTTTTATAGTACATGGTTTGCCCTCATCATTAAGGTAGAATTGATACATTTTTGAAATTTTATACATCTGAGGAAGAAGTGGAAGTTTAATTGCATTTCTAAACAATAGTAAATAACCAATGGAAAAGGAAAATAAAAAACACTATCAATATTTGTTTTACAACATGATCTATTGGGAGATATATTTAATAATAGCCTGGAGAATCCCATGGACAGAGGAGCCCGGTGGGCTACAGTCCATGGGGTTGCAAAGAGTTGGACACAACTGAGTGACTCACACTTTTACTTTTCAAGAACTTTACAATGAAAACAATAAAATATTGTTGAGATAAATTTTAAAATATAGTAAATGGATAGGTATATCATCATTATTTTTGGAAAGCTCAATATTTGTAAAATTTCCACTCTCAAAGTGATCTAAATGCAATCCCAAATGAAAACCCAAATACTTTGTTTGTGGTGAGAATTGAAAATATGATTCTAAAATTTATGCAGAATTGCAAAATCTGAAAATTACTAAGGCTTTCTAGAAGAACAAAAGTTGAGGGATTTATAGTACTTGATTTCAAGACTTATTTTAAATCTCTAGTAATCAAGTGATTGTAATGTTGGTGAAAGGATAATCAAACATAATAATGCATCAGAATAGAGTCCATAAAAAGACTAACTTTTATTTATCAAATTTCAAGTTCAAGTCACTTTCTCACTAAAATCTTCTGCCTCTTGAAACTCTTAACAGATTCCTCTATTAAACTCTCTCACTGTTCTTTTTGTCTAATTCATAGTACTTATCAGAGCAATATTAAGTAATTATTTCTATAATTATTTGTTTTTTGTTAGTGTCCCCCATGAGACCATATATTCATAGTGGGAAGTATGTCTCTTTTGTTCATGGGTATGTTGAGTTTGGGCATATATTAGGTGTATAACAAATGCAAATGAATGAGAGATTTCAGTGTTACATGAAGGGTGAAAGCGATTTGATATTATACTGGCTTAGGGCAGGTGGCCATGTGTGGACATTCTCTAAACTGCAAAAAGAGGACATATACAGGACACCACTGTTTTGCTGTTTTGTTACTGCTGGCTGGTTTTCTTCGTTGCTTCTCCTTCTGGTCTCATCTGGTCTTTAGCTGTTTTCTTTAGATTGCTGTATAAGTTGGTGTTCTTAATTTCAAGCAATCAGAAACAAATGTGCTTCTTTGTTAGTGATAATGTTCAGCAAATTGTCTTTCATTTTAGAATGAGCTCTCTAGAATAAACCATTGAATTCCTCAACTTTTCATAAGATTACAATCCAACTGTTTTTTCTTTTTTCACTTTGTATTGTGAAGTCATTTGAGAATTAAGAAGTTGCATATGTTGTACATTCAATTTCCCTGAGCTTTTACCCCAGTTCCCTAAATAATTTTACAATTTTTATTCCCCCACCTTTCTCTGTTTCTCTCTAAATGTATACACAAACACACGTATACCCATTATGAGACCATATGGGTACATATTATATGTATATATTTTCTTACAAAGTTTAAAGTAAATTTACAGATACAGGAATTTGAACTAAATTTATGTTTGCTTATACATAGGAGTAAATATAGTAAATTTGAAGTAAATTTACATCTAAATACTTCAGGATTAATCGTCTAAAATTTACTTACCCAAGAAAGTAAGATTATCCAAATTGGGGAATGAATAATTATTAAAACTTCAGACTTTATGTAAAGGTCTCCTGTTGTCCCACTAATCATCCTTTTTTGCAAATAATTTTTTTTTTTCTTTTCCAGTGTCCCATCCACAGTCACATGATATATTTATTTCTTTAATTTTTTTGTTTTCCATGACTTTAACATTATGGATGAATTCTGGCTGTTTGTTTTTCTAGACTATTCCTTAATTTGTATTTGTTTAATTTTCATTATAATAGAATCTAGATGTGCATTTTTAGTAGGAATTATCATAGAAGGCACTTGATGTCAGCTTTTCCTATTATTTGTGATATTATTTGGATCACTTGATTAAAAGTGTTGTTGGCCAGTCTTCTCTGCTCTATTTCCTATGGTAATCCATAAGTGTCTTATGAAGATGTTTTTAAATATTTTATTTTTCATCGTATTTTTCCCTAGTAACTTTAGTTTATGGTGATTCTTGTCTGAAATAATTAATAAGATGATGTCAAGTGGTAATTTTCTAATTTTATCATTTCTTCTGCATATATTACTTTGGCATCTACTATAAGGAAGAGGTTTTCTTTCTCCACATTTATAGCTATTTAGACTCATGGATTCTTATTTTATTCTATGGCCTATAAAATATTCTTCTCATTATTTATTTTGTTGCTCAAATACCTCCTTGATTTTGAAAGTTTTATCTCCCCATTTTCAGTAGACATATGTCTGATCAAGACATCTAGAGTATTTAGCTTTTAGCTCTTTTATAGTATGAGGTCATCAATCTATACTAGCATAATGTTCCCTGGATAGTAAAACAATCAAGGCCCCTGTAGTTTACAATATGGCACAAAGATAGAGAGCTGACATAGCTTAGAAGCAACGATGGTAAATATCTTGTAATTTCTGTTAAGTTAAACAAAACAGCGTCTGGTGTTTTCCATTTATTGGAATACAGAAAAAAAATTCCCCAGGTCATTAGCTACATACCATATGCTGTCAGTGTCAGATAAGATGGTAGGTAAAAAGAAATGATAGGTAGCATTACAGTGCTTTCTTATGTACCTTTCAAGTCTTTGGTGGTGGCATTAATTTCTTAAATTTTCTCTTAGTTATGGTTTAACTTTTGATGTGCTAGGGAAGAATTAGGAAAGAAGAGAGTCAAATATTTCTTTGTGGTCTATCTATCATAATAAACCACTATTCCAAGTACCAGAAACCAGTGGGGTGATGTCTCAGCTGCTAATGATTACTATGTTAGTATTTATTGACAAAAATCAATAGTGGGTAGTTTCAATGTTTCACAGAAGGCAGGGTGAGGTGGATTCATGTCAAGATTTTGTTGTTCACCTGGTATACTTATATTCCACTACACTCTGGAAATGTAGGTGCCTAGGTTATAATATTAACTTTAACAAGCATCCAATAACCTAATGCTTAAGTACCTTAACAGATGGCTGCAGATATCTTTGGTAAATATTAGGATAAAAATACATAGAATATGGACACTATATGTCCTTATGTATACCAAACTTCTGCTTTGTTCAAGGGGCTATGTTTATTTATTTATATAAGAATTGACTCATGTCTGGGAATTTGAATAAGCCTCATAGCTCAGTCGGTAAAGAATCTGCCTGCAATGTAGGAGACCTGGGTTCGATTCCTGGGTCGGGAAGATCCCCTGGAGAAGGAAATGGCAATCCACTCCAGTATTCTTGCCTGGAAAATCCCATAGACAGAGGAGCCTGGCGGGCTACAGTCCATGGGATCGCAAGAGTCGGACATGACTTAGGGACTAAACCACCACCACCATAAAATGGGATACATGTGTAATTAGTCCTGGAGATTGCGTGAACAAGTAATACTAAATAAAGAGGTCGTTTCTCATGACTCAAATCACCACCCCAGTTAATGCAGTGTCCCTGTACCCTGTTGTGTTAACCAAGCCTGCCTTATTCTTATTTCTGTGTTTTAACAAACATTTCTCATTTATGTCTGCCACTTACACACTTATCCTGATACTTCATCTTCAGTATCTCCTTTTGGCAACCTGACTTGCCCTAAAGTGAACAGTCTCAGAAGTACTTTTCAGTACTTCAGTACCTTCAGTACAGAGAGGATTCTCTCTCCCTTTTGCATTTCAGAGACTTGTGAAGGGCAAACAGTCTCAGCTGTCTTGTGGTCTTTAGTCAGAGCCAAGTTTGAATTTCCATCTCTTTAAATGTTTAAAGTATTTGTAAATAAATTTTGACATCTTAGTTTCAAAAGGAAGACCCACCAGCAAATCTAGTTTTTAAAAAATTACTGTATAAATAAAAAATTGAAACTGACCTTAGCTGCTGCTCAAGGTAGCACTTTTTTTGCTAATTATATTTTTATTATTTTACTTTATTTTTTTAAACATTTAATTGGAGGATAATTACTTTACAATATTGTGATGGTTTTTGCCATACATCAACAGGAGCCAACCACAGGGATACATGAGTCACCCCATCCTGAACTCCCCTCCCACCTTCCCCCTCTCCACCCTACCTCAGCTAAGGTAGCACATTATATCCAGTATATGTGAATATGTGCTGATATATTGACTATTGGCATATTCAGCCTGATGTAAAATTGTTTTCCTTCTTCAAAAAATTTTCTCATAGCCATACATCATAGATTTATGCTCATCATGTTGATATAGTTTTCAAATTTGTGTGTTTTTTTAAAATAAGTCTCTCTTCCCAGGCTTTACTTTATAATTTATTTGTGGTACAAGGTAGAATTTCTTTAATTTTAATTCTGCTATTGGGGAGTGAGTATGAAAGAACTGGCTTTATTTTAAAAGGTAGGAACTTCATTTGAATGTTCTATGAACCATTAAAGAAAGGGAAACAAATTTAACACACAGGTGAAGAAGAAGCCATATCACATGGCAGGGGAGACTCGAGGAGGGCAGAGGTTTTGGGTGAACCATGAGTTCTGAAATTCCCCATTTACCTGTATTCCACTTTGTAGAGTTCACCCTTGTACAATCGATGCACTGACTTTCACATAGGGACCTGGCGAGTCAGTGAATTAAGTTACCATTGCAATTTGACAATCTATAGGAAATAATCTTGAGCTAATTATTAGCTACCTTATTACTGCTACTGCTAAAACTACAGATTTTGAAAATTGTTTATTGTCCCTTGTTTCAAGACATGAAAAAAAAATTAGGGACTTGACCTTGTCATTCTTTTCCTTTAAATTACTTAGTGCCCTTGGAGAAGCTGCCCTTTGCTGCATTTCTTGAATTACTTTTTACCCATCATGTAATTCTACCATAAGACCAGCAGAGATCCCCCAAATTTACTTTCCCTCAGCTCTTTAATCATGGATATCATAGGGAATAATTTAACTTGCTATTACACATAAGTGTCATGGGAAACCAGCTGTCCATCTATTAATGATAATAGGATTTTCATTGCCTTCAGCAATAAAAGCAGATAATCAAACAAACATTTCTTCCATTGTAACCCAGCTCTCTCCTCTACAATATTCCAAAGGGTGAAACAGACAAGTTCACAACTGGAATCAGAACAGAGGAAATTGGGAGGATATCTGGATAATAAGGCTTGAAAAGTGAGCAGACACCAAAAGTAGATCAAAAAAATAAGTGTTTAGAGTACCACCAGCAGCACTGTAACACACACTAAAATTATTGAAGATTTGAACAACACATCTGCCAAGTGTGATGTAAGTAGCACATGGAGAACCTTGCACACAACTGTGAGAAAACTCCCATTCATCACAAAGGTGTGCAGCATTTCTGTGGTGGGCCTGGCGCTCCTTTCCATGCAATCCTTTCTCAGTAAATACACAAAATGGGAATAACAAATGTCAAAAAATTCCTTGTACTCCATGGGGATACACATTAGACTTGTAATTATGTAAATATCAATAGTGTATACTTAGATACAATTGTACTCTATCACTGTGTATTATGGTACTTACCCATGTTTCTTAGGAAAAATGAGAGCATGAGCACTGATCCACTGGTTAGTGAGTTGAAATGATCAGTCTCCAAGATAAACAAATCATGAAAGAAGCAAGTTAAAGGTTGTCTCTCTTGAGTTAAGATTTAATTGGAATAAGAATTTTATAACATATAATTTTATAGGATTTATATAGATCAGCCATTATTGGTAACCTTACTCCTAACCCAAATAATTATTACACAATCAAAGTGATCAGAATATTATATACATACATAAAGTTTTGCAGTTTGGATCAAGTCCCATATTTGTCAAAATATGTATTTTCTATGTAAAATATTTTGACATTGTGTCACAATCATAATTATACTCTATGGCATTTTATGTTATCACAGGGTACAAATTTAAGTTGTATGAGGAAGGCCTTTATTCTTTTTTTTTTTTTTTTGACATTTCTTCATTTTTTCAAGCATGGCCAAATTACCTTGCAATTTTCTTATCCAGAGAATAATTACATTCTACTTAATTTTTTGAACATGAACTAATGTTTAATGAGTACCCAGTGGCCACATGGCAATGTAATAAGCATTCTTCTCGTTAAATGCCTATTTATTCCAAGATTCCAGTGTCTTTTTAAGATGCTGAGAATCTTAGCAGTTCACAATATGCAAAATATAATAGCCCCTTTATGAAGAATTAACACGCCTGAAAATATCCCAGAAACCAAAGAAAAAGAAACATCGTGTCTCTGAATATTAATAACTTCCATAGTTATAATTTCTTACAGAAGAAATCTTTATTTCAGATATTGAATGGCATTCAGAATAATTCCAATATATTGAGAAGAAAAATGCATCATATATGGAGAAACTTTGCATCTAATATTGATAAAATTTAGTAAGTACTTAAAGGAATTGAATTCCACTTACTATGTAGCTCAGTTTGCTACATAGTAAGTGTAATCTGCTTGCAATGGAGGAGACCCCAGTTCTATTCCTAGGTTGGGAAGATCCCGTGGAGATGAGATAGGTGACCCACTCCAGTATTCTTGGGCTTCCCTGTTGGCTCAGCTGGTAAAGAATCTGTCTGCAATACAGGAGACCTGGGTTTGATCCCTGGGTTGGGAAGATCCCCTGGGGAAGGGAAAGGCTACCCACTCCATTATTCTGGCCTGGGGAATTCCACGTACTGTATAGTCCATGGGGTCACAAAGAGTTGACATGACTGAGTGACTTTGAAACCAATGAAACCAATTGGAACCAACCAAACTACTATGAAACCAATACTGAGGCTTTCTAGAGGAAGTACTGTCAATTGTATAAGTAAATCCATAGACAACAACCAGAAAGATAAGTCTTAGCCTAAAACATGTATCTTAAACTTAAAAGTATTTCTAATGATGAAAGGCAGACAAATGCATTAGAGTTAGGGCTTCAAGTTCCTTCCTTATATTGGTGGGTAGGTGGAGATGGGCAGGTAGGTATTCAGGCCAGGGACTCCTAGTGAGTCTAGAAACTCTCTATACCGTCTGAATGGAAAGGGCTATGGCCTTATCTGAAGGATTGATACTGGGATAATAAAATATATTGCCTAGCCTTTGTTTATCTAAACATATGTATTCGAAAATGTATGTTAGGCAGTAATGGACCAAAAATTTCCAGAATCTCCCTGTTAGCAGGGAGAGCAGGGGAATACCATCTGCTCCACTACTAGGTAGGACGGCTGAGGGGTGATCGTTAAGAACATCTGGGGTATAGTTGGGTCAGGCAAAGAATTAAAAAAAAAACTTTTAAGATGGCACAGTTGATCTGCTACAATTCTGTTGGCATATCGAGTTGGTGAAGAGCCCAGTACTGAGTGGATCCATTTGTTAGGCATCCTAACTGGTTTGTGTTTAGTGAAAGAAATGTACAAGCTTTTAGCCATTGGGTGGGGAAAACCTTGTGAAAACCACATGTGTTCCAACAGTGAGTGTGCTATCTGTAAGGCAAGAAGAGATATTTGCCAAGAAAAAATAACCATCATATGAAAGCTCTCAGTCCTTGCCATCATCGCTTGCCACTGTGAGGAGCAGCAGGAGGCACTTTTTTTTAACATGATAGGAGTTGTAGCCCTGGTCTCTAAGAGGATGGGAACTTCTGTAGTCACTGCTACAGGTTATAAAGAGCTACTTTTAAATACTAGGCGAAGTGTGCTAAAAACTCTTAATCTGCTAAAAACAATTTGAGTCAGGTTCATAAAGAGTAGTCATTAGACATCAGATCAATGCAAAGAAATAGAGGAAAAAAACAGAATGGGAAAGACTAGAGATCTCTTCAAGAAAATTAGAGATACTAAGGGAACATTTCATGCAAAGATTGGCTCAATAAAGGACAGAAATGGTATGGACCTAACAGAAGCAGAAGATTTTAAGAAGAGGTGGCAAGAATACACAGAAGAACTGTACAAAAAGATCTTCACGACCCAGATAATCACAATAGTGTGATCACTGACCTAGAGCCAGACATCCTGGAATGTGAAGTCAAGTGGGCCTTAGAAAGCATCACTATGAACAAAGCTATTGGAGGTGATGGAATTCCAGTTGAACTATTTCAAATCCTGAAAGATGATGCTGTGAAAGTGCTGCACTCAATATGCCAGCAAATTTGGAAAACTCAGCAGGGGCCAAGGACTGGAAAAGCTCAGTTTTCATTCCAATCCCAAAGAAAGGCAATGCCAAAGAATGCTCAAACTACCGTACAATTGCACTCATCTCAAATACTAGTAAAGTAATGCTCAAAATTCTCCAAGCCAGGCTTCAGCAATATGTGAACCGTGAACTTCCTGATGTTCAAGCTGGTTTTAGAAAAGGCAGAGGAACCAGAGATCAAATTGCCAACATCTGCTGGATCATGGAAAAAGCAAGAGAGTTCCAGAAAAACATCTATTTCTGCTTTATTGACTATGCCAAAGCCTTGGACTGTGTGGATCACAATCAACTCTGGAAAATTCTGAAAGAGATGGGAATACCAGACCACCTGACCTGCCTCTTGAGAAATCTGTATGCAGATCAGGAAGCAACAGTTAGAACTGGACATGGAACAACAGACTGGTTCCAAATAGGAAAAGAAGCATGTCAAGGCTGTATATTGTCACCCTGCTTATTTAACTTCTATGCAGAGTACATAATGAGAAATGCTGGACTGGAAGAAACACAAGCTGGAATCAGGATTGCCGGGAGAAATATCAATAACCTCAGATAGGCAGATGACACCACCCTTATGGCAGAAAGTGAAGAGGAACTAAAAGCCTCTTGATGAAAGTGAAAGTGGAGAGTGAAAAAGTTGGCTTAAAGCTCAACATTCAGAAAATGAAGATCATGGCATCCGGTCCCATCACTTCATGGGAAATCGATGGGGAAACCGGAAACAGTGTCAGACTTTATATTTTGGGCTCCAAAATCACTGAGATGGTGATTGCAGCCATGAAATTAAAAGACGCTTACTCCTTGGAAGGAAAGTTATAAGCATTCTTTTTAATGGCTGAGTAATACTCCATTGTGTATATGTACCACAGTTTTCTTATCCATTCATCTGCTGATGGACATCTAGGTTGCTTCCATGTCCTGGCTATTATAAACAGTGCTGCGATGAACATTGGGGTACACGTGTCTCTTTCCCTTCTGGTTTCCTCAGTGTGTATGCCCAGCAGTGGGATTGCTGGATCATAAGGCAGTTCTATTTCCAGTTTTTTAAGGAATCTCCACACTGTTCTCCATAGTGGCTGTACTAGTTTGCATTCCCACCAACAGTGTAAGAAGGTTCCCTTTTCTCCACACCCTCTCCAGCATTTATTATTTGTAGACTTTTGGATAGCAGCCATTCTGACTGGTGTGAAATGGTACCTCATAGTGGTTTTGATTTGCATTTCTCTGATAATGAGTGATGTTGAGCATCTTTTCATGTGTTTGTTAGCCATCTGTATGTCTTCTCTAATGAGGTGGATGAAACTGGAGCCTATTATACAGAGTGAAGTAAGCCAGAAGGAAAAACACCAATACAGTATACTAATGCATATATATGGAATTTAGAAAGATGGTAACGATAACCCTGTATACGAGACAGCAAAAGAGACACTGATGTATAGAACAGTCTTATGGACTCTGTGGGAGAGGGAGAGGGTGGGAAGATTTGGGAGAATGGCATTGAAACTTGTAAAATATCATGTATGAAATGAGATGCCACTCCAGGTTCAATGCACGATACTGGATGCTTGGGGCTGGTGCACTGGGACGACCCAGAGGGATGGTATGGGGAGGGAGGAGGGAGGAGGGTTCAGGATGGGGAACACATGTATACCTGTGGTGGATTCATTTTGATATTTGGCAAAAAAAAAAAGAAAATTACATAAAATTAAAAAAAAAAAAAGATAAAAAAAAAAGAAAGTTATAAGCAACCTAGATAGCATATTCAAAGGCAGAGACATTACTTTGCCAACAAAGGTCCATCTAATCAAGGCTATTGTTTTTCCAATGGTCATGTATGGATGTGAGAGTTGGACTGTTAAGAAGGCTGAGCACCAAAGAATAGATGCTTTTGAACTGTGGTGTTGGAGAAGACTCTTGAGAGTCCCTTGGACTGCAAGGAGATCCAACCAGTCCATTCTGAAGGAGATCAGCCCTGGGATTTCTTTGGAAGAAATGATGTTAAAGCTGAAACTCCAGTACTTTGGCCACCTCATGCAAAGAGGTGGCTCATTGGAAAAGACTCTGATGCCGGGAGGGATTGGGGGCAGGAGGTAAAGGGGACGACAGAGGATGTGATGGCTGGATGGCATCACTGACTCGATGGATGTGAGTCTGAGTGAACTCCGGGAGTTGGTTATGGACAGGGAGGCCTGGAGTGCTGCAATTCATGGGGTCGCAAAGAGTCGGACATGACTGAGTGACTGAACTGAGCAGTGACTCAGTACTCTTGCCTGGAAAATCTCATGGGCGGAGGAGCCTGGTAGGCTGCAGTCCATGGGGTTGCAAAGAGTCGGACAGGATTGAGTGACTTCACTTTCACTTTTCACTTTCGTGCATTGGAGAAGGAAATGGCAACCCACTCCAATGTTCTTACCTGGAAAATCCTACGGATGGAGGAGCCTGGTGGGCTGCTGTCTATGGGGTCACACAGAGTCGGACACAACTGAAGTGACTTAGCAGCAGCAGCAGCAGCAGTGACTCAGATGGTAAGGAATCTGCCTGCAATGGAGGAGACCCAGGTTTGACCCCTGGGCTGGGAAGATCCCCTGGAGTAGAAAATATTGGCAACTTGCTCCAATATTCTTGCCTGGAAAATCCATGGACAAAGAAGCATGGCAGCAGGTTACAGTCCATGGAGTCAGAAAGAATTGTACATGACTGAGCATGCATGCTTCCAAGGCATGCATTTGGTATTTGACTCTGTTGAAGGAGAGAAAGAGGTTCTGTAGAGGAAGGTGCATTTATTTACTTGCGTATATGTTGTTGTTGTTGTTTTTTTGCTTGTGATGAGAACTTTAAGATTTATTCTCTTCAGTTCAGTTCAGTCACTAAGTCATGTCTGACTCTTTGCAACCCCATGAATCACAGCATGCCAGGCCTCCCTGTCCATCACCAACTCCCAGAGTTTACTCAAACACATGTCCATCAAATCGGTGATACCATCCAGCCATCTCATTGTTGTCCCCTTGTCTTCCTGCCCCCAATCCCTCCCAGCATCAGAGTCTTTTCCAATGAGTCAACTCTTCACATGAGGTGGCCAAAGTATTGAAGTTTCAGCTTCAGCATCAGTCCTTCCAATGAACACCCAGAACTGATCTCCTTTAGGATGGACTGGTTGGATCTCCTTGCAGTCCAAGGGACTCTCAAGAGTTTTCTCCAACACCACAGTTCAAAAGCATCAGTTCTTGGTGCTCAGCTTTCTTCACAGTCCAACTCTCACGTCCATACATAACCAGTGGAAAAAACCATAGCCTTGACGAGCAGTGTTAACTATGGTCATCATGTACATTTCATCTCTAATACTTATAACTAGAAGTTTGTACCTTCTGACCACCTTCATCCAATTCCCTCACCTCCCCTCCATTCCTTTGGTAACCACCACTAGGATCTTTTGTTCTATGAGTTTGTTTCTTTTTTAAGGTTTTCCATATGTAAGTGATATCGTAGAGTATTTGTCTTTATCTGTTTGACTTATTTTGTTTAGTATAATGGCCCCAAGGTTTATCCATGTTGTAGCAAAAAGAAATATTTCCATCTTTTTTTTATGACTGAATAGTATTCTATGATGGCTAATGACAAAGAGTAATTTTTCAGGTGGCTTTTTGCCATCTACAGACACTCCAGTGTACTTTCTTTTCATGTCTTTGTCCATTTTCTAACTGGGTTATTTCTGTTTTTCTACAGTTGAGCTTTGAGAATCCTTTAAAAATTCTATATACCAAGATGTCTAACATATTGATTTTGTGCCTGAAAAGTTGCTGATCTTGTTTGTGTGCGCTCATTTCTTAGAATTCTCTATGTGCAAAATCATGTAATTTATCATTAGAGATAGTTTTACTCCTTTATTACCAGTCTAGATACCTTTTAATTTTTTTTGCCAATTTCTTAGACTAGAACCTCCAGTAGAACATTGTATAGAAGCTGTAATAGCAGACATCCTTGTCTTGTTCTTACGTTTAGGAAAAAGTATTCAGTCTTTCACCACTAAGTATGATGAGAGATGTGAGTTTTCATAGATGTCTTTTATAAAGTTGAAAAAGTTCCTTTCTATTCCTTGTTTGCTATATTTTATTTTGAAACCATAAAGTGGTGTTGAATTATCTCAAATGCCTTTTAAAAATCTATTGATATGATTATGGATTTTGTTCTTTATTTTATTGCTATTGTGTATTATATTTATTGAATTTTGGCTGTTCAACCAACCAACCCTTGCATTCCTGGAATAAATCTTACTTTACCATGTTACATAATTCTTTTTGTATAACTGTATTTCTCCTTTGAATTGCTAGCATTTTGTTACTAGAATTGTCTAGTGACCTTCTAAGGATCAAAACATTTAGTGACTCTCTGGATCAAACTAAGTCCAGGGACATTTATTCATTGATATAGCATCTGCTATTATTTTAAATCCTTTTCTAATATTTTTCTTTTTTCTCATTTATCACATGAAAAGCCATCAGTTTTTCATATCCTTCCCCTGGCTTCACCCTGTCCTGGTCTCTCCTTACCACATCAATTATAGATAGAACTTATTTTTGTATCTCCTCCTCCAAAATGTGTTCTTCTCAAAGTTAGGGATTTAATTTTCTCACTTGTGATAGTGTCTGATACTTTGAAGACTTCCAAGTTTTTTCTCCTCTTCCTCTTCTTCCTTTTAATCTTCCCTGCGCTTTCCATTTCTCTTCCTTCTCATCCTTTTATTCCTCCTTCTCCTGCACTTCTTTCTCTTTTTCTGACTTATTGAGTATATAAATATAAAAAACTAATGATTATATAAAAATAGAAAACTTCACAAAAAAGTGAAGCATATACTTTCCCATTTAAACTGTATCTATAAACGATTAAATTGATCTATTTGGGGAAGACATATCAATTTAACATTTAGACATTTATGGGTAAAGCAAAGCTAAATGATTCCCTACAAATTCTGGTGGAATGAACTATGTTGTTGATGTGAAGAGATAATAATTGCTGGCATTTCTCAATCATGTTTAAAAAGGAGTCACTTGGGAAATACTGCAGCAGTCACCTGAGGACTGAGTTTCTCTTTTTGGTGGAGAAAACCAGTTGCCTATTCATTCAGACATGACATGGTGGTGCATAAGTGTAACTCAATATCCTGTATTTTATAAATATTATCTTTCTGGCCAATTTATTAAGTTTTTGCTCACCTATTATAAAGTAAGGCCATTACTATTTTTTTTAATTTTATTTTTAAACTTTACATAATTGTATTAGTTTTGCCAAATATCAAAATGAATCCACCACAGGTATACATGTGTTCCCTATCCTGAACCCTCCTCCCTCCTCCCTCCCCATACCACCCCTCTGGGTCGTCCCAGTACACTAGCCCCAAGCATCCAGTATCGTGCATCGAACCTGGACTGGCATCTCGTTTCTATTTTAGATAAATATAAACATTTGATTGTGGGGAGCGAGCTCCGCCCATGGCAAAGGTCATGAGGAAGGAGGCTTGACATATGCAAAGGCGGGATCAAGCCTCAGGAGTCTCCCTGGAAATTCTCGAGCAATCTACCCCCAAAACCAGAGTCTGCCTACTTTCTGCTTTGTGCTGTCACCTACACCTCTGACTTTACGGGGGGCTGTCCCCCACTACCTCTCTCTGAAAAAAGAGTTAGCTTACAGCTCCAGTTAATAATTCTTGGGTGTGACAGTGTTTCAACCTACAAACTCCTTTGGAAGTCCTCTAGCCTGCCTGAATAGGTTTTTTCCAGCAACATGTGATTGTTCAGAGCCTCCCAACTGTGAGAGGCAGGAGATGTTCTAAACTGTCTAAACACAGATTCCTTTGAGTAGTTAAAAGATTGATTAACAGTGTGGAGATTCCTTAAAAAACTGGAAATAGAACTGCCTTATGATCCAGCAATCCCACTGCGGGGCATACACACTGAGGAAACCAGAAGGGAAAGAGACACGTGTACCCCAATGTTCATCGCAGCACTGTTTATAATAGCCAGGACATGGAAGCAACCTAGATGCCCATCAGCAGATGAATGGATAAGAAAGCTGTGGTACATATACACAATGGAGTATTACTCAGCCATTAAAAAGAATACATTTGAATCAGTTCTAATGAGGTGGATGAAACTGGAGCCTATTATACAGAGTGAAGTAAGCCAGAAGGAAAAACATAAATACAGTATACTAACGCATATATATGGAATTTAGAAAGATGGTAACGATAACCCTGTATACGAGACAGCAAAAGAGACACTGATGTATAGAACAGTCTTATGGACTCTGTGGGAGAGGGTGGGAAGATTTGGGAGAATGGCATTGAAACATGTGAAATGTCATGTATGAAACGAGATGCCAGTCCAGGTTCAGTGCACGATGCTGGATGCTTGGGGCTGGTGCGCTGGGAAGGCCCAGGGGGATGGTATGGGGAGGTTGGGAGGGAGGAGGGTTCAGGATGGGGAGCATGTGTATATCTGAAATTAAAAAATTAAAAAAAAAAAAAAGAAAGAAATTGTATTGGTGAAGGGTTTTTCACTTGTTGGGCCAATGTTTGCTTCTAAGTCTCCATATCCCTTACCTACTGTGTCCTTGGCGGTGTATTGATTGATATAATGGGTGTATAGAAATGTAAGCAGTTGCCTCAATGTTTGTAATCTTGGACCCATGAGTTGATTCTTTTCTTAATTGAGCCCACCTCACCTTTGCCCTATAGGAATGCAACTTTCTCCAATGCTTTTTGGAGGCTGGTGCCTGACTTTAGAATAATCACCTTTAGAGAAAAATAAGTTTCTTAAAATGTTAACAGGCTTCCTGGCCAGAAGATGATGTAAATCACCTAAACTTTTGCATATGATAAGTTTGAAAGCCTGACTTCGATAAGGATCAAGAACTGCTGTCTTTGCATGCCTCTACCCCTTCCCCCATTATCCTCTATGCACAACTTAAGGTATAAAACTGCTTTGGAAAATAAAGTATGTCCTTTTGTTCACCGGAATTTGGTCTCACCATGTCGTTCTTTCTCTTACCTTCTGGCTGAATTATTCAGCCTCTTTTCTTCACTGAATTTCCTCACTGAGCTATCCTTATTCCATTACTCTTTATATCCTTAATTAACGTTTAATTAAGCAGTTGTCTCCTGATCTCCGCCTACGCCGTCTCTCCTTCGAATACCCTGGATCAGCCGGGGCTGGTCCCCGGCATTTGATGTTTATAGATGATGTCTTATCTGAAACTAGTTCCTCAGCATGGTTTCTTGTTACAAAAAGAAAAAAATGTGAAACATTTCAAAGCATCAGCATAACAGAAATTCAAAAATAAAAGTCAATTTCAGAGTGAAATCTTAGAGAGAAACTGTATATTTATCCCTGCTGTGGTCAGGTAGCAAATTTAGCTGGCTAAATACGGGCTTCCCAGGTGGCTTAGTGGTAAACAATTCTGCCTGCTGATGCAGGAGACACAGGAGACATGGATTCGATCCCTGGGTTGGGAAGATCCCCTGCAGGAGTAAATGACAACCCACTCCAGTATTCTTGCCTGAGTAATCCCATGGACAGAGGCACCTGGCAGGCTACAGTCCATGGGGTGGCAAAGAGTCAGACACGACTGAGCAACGGAGCATGCACGCAATAGGGAAATATCTAGTGATATTTCACATATGATAGCAAAAGTGTTAGTCGCTCAGTGGTGTCTGACTCTTTGTGACCTCATGGATTGTTGCCTTCCAGGCTCCTCTGTCCATGCGATTCTCCAGGCAAGAAAAATTCCACAATGAAGCTAATATTTCTTAAGAAATATTTTTATTGTTTATGCTTTGACACTACAATAGGAACGTTCATTTGATTGTTAAATCTAACTTATTTGAAAAAATGTACTTCTAGTTAAAAAATAAAGAATAAAATATTTACTAAAAATTGCCTTTGTTTTTCCAGAGAAACAGTTGCAATAACTATAAATCTAAGATTTAACACACAGATTGTGGAAGCAATATGAATTTAATAATGAATCAAGTTGAGTTAATAACATAAAATATGAATTATTTGAATACATAAATATTAATCTTTCCTCTGTCTATACTAATTAAAGTGAAAGAAAGTGAAAGTGAAGTCGCTCAGTCGTGTCCAGCTCTTTGCGAACCCATGGAATGTAGCCTACCAGGCTCCTCTGTCCATGGGATTTTCCAGGCAAGAGTACTGGAGTGGGTTGCCATTTCCTTCTCCAGGGGTCTTCCCAATCCAGGGATCGAACTCTGGTCTCCCGCATTGCAAGCAGATGTTTTTACCATCTGAGCCACCATGGAAGGTGCTTTTTGATAAGTTAATTAGTCTGATCAACTGTAAGTTACATGTGAGAAATTTCCCTGATACTCATCCCTCCAGCCAATCACTAAAATCATTGTTTTTAACTCTTTACTATATTTTGAATCTTCCTTCTGACTTCATTTCTGCTGACAACCACTTAATTTATGTCCTATTACTTGAGAAGTCAATTCTTAGGATGACTTTTTAATTTGCCCATCTCCTTTAAATTTCCTTTGACTAATGTTTTTTCATGTCCCTTCTTAAAATTCATTAAGAGCCCTATTATTCATAGAATAAGGTAAAATCCCATTGTAAGAGCAAGCATGAACCCTCATGATCTATTCCTTGCCCTTGACCTCTTTCAAATTTGGAAATTAGTTTATGTCAAAAGTTGTTCCCAAAAGTACCCAATTGTTTTGAACCTGATGTATCCCCAGAATGTCCTCTACTGCTGTTTATATTTGGTTATTTGTGAACCTTGCTGTATTTTAACTTTAAAAGTCAGTTATAAGAATTTTCTTATTCATTGTGAACAAATACCTACTTTGGATGTCAGTCATTCCCTCTGTGTACTGTACTAAATTTACCAATAGGTTCCTGACTCATCGTATGGAGATTGTCTGTGTCATTCTCTTCTAACCAACTTGACTGTAAGATAGTTTTATTCATTTTCACATCTTCATTGCTGGCAAATGACTAAATACATTTATTAGGTATACATTAATTAAGTAGACTATGCTAGCTTTTCCCTAAATCATTTTCTACTTCTTCCTGGGCTAGATTAACTTCCCAGTTTTTCAGATTTTCTTAGGTAAGGTTGTGTGACAGTGTTCTACTCAATGGAAGGTGAAATGACATTGTCTGCTTCCAGGCCTTTGTACCTTTATTTTCCAAACCAATAATTTAGAGAATGACAAAACCATAAGATGAAGGGATGCTAAGTTCATGGATATTTCCTTGGTCACTTGCTGGTCATGAATGCTCAGAATTTATCTCTGCAAAAGTAAACTATTTTGTTAAGCCATGAGATTTGGAAATTTATTTCTTCTCTTATATACCTTGCATTAAATATGATTTTTAGTATAATCAAACAGATTTTAACATTTCAAATATGTTTTACTGTATTTGGTTTATCCATTAAATTAGAATATAATATTAGATACAAGTGAAAAATAATAGAGTGTTCTATGCCAAATATTTTATAGTAATTGTCTCTAATTTATTTTTCTATTTTCATAAATGGAAAGGTGAGATTTGGGAAGATAAACAGTTGTTCCAGGATACAGAACCAGTTGTGAACCCTCCAGTCAGTCAATCAACTGAAAGTTCATAATCATGCACCACAGCATTCTGAAATAATTCTAGACTGCTGTGATGATTCAGAAAAACCTTTGAAATGAAGTCTATTGATGTGAACACTGCTCATCATTTTGGGAGTGAGTCATTATGCATCTATCTTTAGTACACAGATTTTCCAATCAATTATCTTTAATAACAGGGCCTTAATATTAGTTTATGGATCTACCACTGGATAAACTATATATGCCAATATTTTAAAGGTTTTGGTTTTTCTGACCGTAAATTTTGAATGATAGAGCTTTTATGCACATTACTTTCAAATTCAAATATGGGATAATAAATACCATATACAATTCACATTTTCAGCAAACATATTTTGGCTGGGTTCTGATATGAGACAGAAATAATTTAACCATCATTAAAGAATTTGGTTGCTACTTTGTTGATTCATAATGACAACTATAGCTGCCTTGTTTTAATTTGCTGTTGTTCTTTAGTCACTAAGTTGTGTCTGACTGTTTTGTGATCCCATGGACTTTAGTCACCCAGGTTCCTCTGTCCATGGGATTTTCCAGGCAAGAATACTGGAGTGGATTGCCATTTCCTTTCCAGGGGATCTTCCCAACCCAGGGATTAAACTCAGATCTCGGGCATTGGCAGGCAGATTCTTTACTAATGAGCCACCTGGGAACCCCCTTGTTTTAATTAGCTAATATCTGTCACTGATTTTGTTTGGCTTAGATAAATAGGGTTTCTGTGATGACATAATCCAAAACACTAATACAGATGGAACATTTCTTTTGTATGGGGTTAAACAGTAAATTGTTAAAGCTTCATTATTAATGATACTATAACATTATAAAAAGCATTTTTATAAATTAAAAATCAGTCAGTTCAGTTCAGTTGCTCAGTTGTGTCCGACTCTTTGTGACCCCATGAACCACAGCATGCCAGGCCTCCCTGTCCATCACCAAGTCCCGGAGTTTACCCAAACTCATGTCCACTGAGTTGGTGATGCCATCTAACCATCTTATCCTCTGTGTCCCCTTCTCCTCCTGCCTTCAATCTTTCCCAACATCAGGGTCTTTTCAAATGAGTCAGCTCTTTGCTATAGGTGGCCAAAATATTGGAGTTTTAGCTTTAGCATCAGTCCTTCCAATGAACACCCAGGACTGATTTCCTTTAGGATGGACTGGTTGGATCCCCTTGCAGTCCAAGGGACTCTCAAGAGTCTTCACCATCACCACAGTTCAGAAGCATCAATTCTTCCACTGCTCAGCTTTCTTTATAGTCCAACTCTCACATCCATACATAACTACTGGAAAAACCGTAGCCTTGACTAGATGGACCTTTGCTGTCAAAGTAATGTCTCCACTTTTTAATATGCTGTCTAGGTTGGTCATAACTTTCCTTGCAAGGAGTAAGCGTCTTTTAATTTCAAGGCTGCAGTCAACATCTGCAGTGATTTTGGAGCCCGGAAAAATAAAGTCAGCCACTGTTTCCACTGTTTCCCCATCTATTTGTCATGAAGTGATGGGACCGGATGCCATGATCTTAGTTTTCTGAATGTTGAGTTTTAAGCCAACTTTTTCACTCTTCTCCTTCACTTTCATCAAGAGGTTCTTTGGTTCTTCTTCACTTTCTGCCATAAGGGTGGTGTCATCTGCATATCTGAGGTTATTGATAGTTCTCCCGGCAACCTTGATTCCAGCTTGTGCGTCTTCCAGCCCAGGATTTCTCATGATGTACTGTGCATATAAGTTAAATAAGCAGGGTGACAATATACAGCCTTGACATACTCCTTTTCCTGTTTGGAACCAGTCTGTTGTTCCATGTCCAGTTCTAACTGTTGCTTCCTGACCTGCATATAGGTTTCTCAAGAGGCAGGTCAGGTGGTCTGGTATTCCCATATCTTTCAGAATTTTCCACAGTTTATTGTCATCCACACAATCAAAGGCTTTGGCATAGTCAATAAAGCAGAAATAGATGTTTTTCTGGAACTCTCTTGCTTTTTTTTGATGATCCAGCAGATGTTGGCAATTTGATCTCTGGTTCCTCTGCCTTTTCTAAAACCAGCTTGAACATCTGGAAGTTCACAGTTCATGTATTGCTGAAGCCTGGCTTGGAGAATTTTGAGCATTACTTGACTAGAGTGTGAAATGAGTGCAATTGTGCAGTAGTTTGAGCGTTCTTTGGCATTGCCTTTCTTTGGGATTGGAATGACAACTGACCTTTACCAGTCCTATGATCTCAATTTATTAAAATAAATTAGGCTATTTGATGTTTTTCATAATTTATTATTTCAATTTTGCATCTTGTTCTGAAACTGTAGGGTAACTCTCCTGCACTGTTCCATTGGAAAAGTCCTCTCATATGCATTAATTCTTACCACATCATCTTTTGCCTTTTACCTAAAGGCTGACTATTGCTTTTATGTACTTTTTATAGCACTCATAACATTCATTCTGAGAATATATTCAATTTCTACTCTGACTTTTTCAAGACTTTGGCTCAAGTAACCACTTACCTAAATGAACCAAAGTGTTCCCAAATCCTGATCTGGGAGGGAAAGGGTATCAGTGTTTTCCCCAGGCTCTCATATCACCCCCTTCATACCTCATACCTCAGTTACAGCATTTGCATGGTATTTCAGTTATGTTTTTATTCTTTAAATAATTGCCTATTTTGTCTCACAAAATAATCAAGATAGTTTTTAGCAGATTCAAAGAAGAGATCCTAAAGTTGAAAATCACTGACATGAAGGAAAAAAACACTAAGAAGGAGAAAACCTCACCGTGATGATAGTTTTGATGGTCAAGTCTCTGATTGAGCTCATAGTTTTCTCTTGGACAAAGCAAATAGGAAAATGTAATCACTGAGACAATATTTTTATAGCACTTGGTTGTAAAATAAATTTCTCATATGATATTGTTCACATTAATAGTATTAGCAGAATGCCAATAATAGTGTAGAAACAAATATTTTGAAAAAATATAGTCATTATTTTCATCTACTTCTTTCATACAGATTCTGTTCTTAACCCCAAATCATCATCACATCATCAGTGTGTAATTTAACAAAAAAGTAGACATAGATGAGCATTTAGATCCAGATCATTTATTTTAAAGAGAGTTGAAGTATCCACATTAGAGTGTTATAGTTCTTTGTTAAAATTCTGCCTTTTGCATTACTGAAGGACAGACTGTATATTAAACTTCTTTATATAAAGTTACAGTAAACAAGTTACAGATACATAGTAAAGGTTGAATGAAAAAGTGAAATATTTTACTCATCTTTGATCAGTACACATAGTAACTAACATTCTTATTTTATACTTTGTGAACATAAATAAAAATTACAAGCTAGATGTGAAAATAGGTCACTCTTGATTTGCATGTATTATTGTGATCTTATACATATAGACACACATATACACACACATATATTGAACTTTACTTTTACTCTCTTCAATAATTGATGCAGTTGGTTAAATTATATGGCATTTCCCCTTCTCTTCTGTTAATTCAGTTCTTTTGAAGCAGCATAGTCTGTTTGTATGCATTCAGTTCAACGTGTCCCAGAATAACAGTCCGTCCCCACCTAGTGCTATCTTTCTTTAGGTATTCAGTTCTCATTGTTACATTTTGTTTAATTCACTTCATCTTGCAGGTTTTCTCATTTAAATTCTCAGACTTGAGACACTGAAATTTGAAATTTCAACCTTAACAAAATTTTCTTTTCTTCAGCTCCAATGGAGTTGAGCTTTGGTGAGATGAGGTTAAATATGGGGTGACCACAACTTCGTCTGCTCTTGTACACTTTTCATAGATAAAAAGCACACTAGGCTACACTTTTAAACCACACAGTTAGTGACAGAATATGCAGTTTGCAGTGCTGTTAAAATTCCAATGCATAACTGGAATTCTAAGCACTTTATAACACTTATAGCCCCAAAATGTGGAATTCAAAATTTCACTATACCTGTTGAAATTCTAGGAGATGTTAGAGAATGATGGAATAAAATAAGGAGTTAAATATTCCCAACTACTTCAATCAGTTAATTATGAAATGAATTATTGAGTTAATCTTGACTTGCATGCAGAACAATTTTCAATTAGTATTTCCCAGTGATTCAAAAAAAAAAAAAAAAGAAAGAAAAGGGCAGATTTTAATGTTAGCATTTTTACTAATATATTCTGTTTTTCAAGCATTCAGTTCAGTTCATTTCAGTCACTCAGTCCTGTCCGACTCTTTGTGACCCCGTGAATCTCAGCATGCCAGGCCTCCTTGTCCATCACCATCTCCCAGAGTTCACTCAAACTCACATCCATCGAGTCGGTGATGCCATCCAGCCATCTCATCCTCTGTCATCCCCTTTTCCTCCTGCCCCCAATCCCTCCCAGCATCAGAATCTTTTCCAATGAGTCAACTCTTCGCATGAGGTGGCCAAAGTACTGGAGTTTCAGCTTCAGCATCATTCCTTCCAAAGAACACCCAGGGCTGATCTCCTCTAGAATGGACTGCATTGGCTTAGTCTAATTGTAGATAGGGAGGCTTTTCAATCTAAAATATTTCTCAGTCAAAATTACATGTTATATATACATATATATACACACACATATATATATAAGTTATATATAAAAGTTCTCTTCCTCTGCTCTACTGGTATCCATTGCATTCCCAGACTTCATCATGGTAATGCATTCATTTGCTTCATTTTCTATTTTTTTGTTAGTTCTTTAAATTCGTTAACAAAATACTGGAGCACTGAGAGCTTTTATGCATGATGTTTATGTGCTAAGGCTGTATGACCTTTTCAAAATTCTTCCATTCATTTTGCTGGAAATTGTTTGTCATACAACTGAAATACAGTGGTTTTGACAGAATCAAGTAGCTTCAGGTTTTGAGTTATACAACTATGATTTTTATTAAGGCAGAAGAGAAATTCAAAGAAAATTTTCTAAATTATTTAAAAAAAGTTATTCAAGATAAGACATAGAAAGAATTCAGTATATAAAAATAAACTAAAACTTACAAGTAGAATTCTTGATCTTCATTCTAGACCTTGAGTATTTGTTATTTCATTAAGTCACTCAACCATAAATGTTTTTTCAGGCAGACTCAAAACAAAGATTTCTTGAAATGAAATGTGAATTTCACCCACTATAGATTTTCAGAAAGCTATAATCAAATGAATAAAATAAACACATACAGTTCTGCTACATTAGATAATGATAGAAAGATTCAGATTTTAGAAAATGAAGACAGTCCTTCCAACTGGGGAAACACAAAAGCCTTCTGGAGAATATGGTACATGAGGTAGGCCTGAAAAGACCAGGAGAATTTGAATAAATGTGGATTAGAAGAAGGCATTTTAGACAAAGGGATTTGCTAGAAGTTAAATATAGTTGGAGAGTCACAGTGTTTGTTTTGCTTTAGTTTATTTTTCTATTAACTTAAAAAAAAAAAAAAGTATTATTATAGTTACCTGCTTCCCAGTGGTAAAGAATCTCCCTGCCAATGCAGGAGATGCAAGAGACACAGGGTCAATCCTGGGTCAGGAAGATCCCCTGGAGGAGGAAATGGCAACCCAGTCCAGTATTCTTGCCTGGAAAATTCCATGGACAGAGGAGCCTGGTAGGCTACTGTCCATGGGGTTGCAAAGAGTTGGACTTGGCTGAGCGCACACACAACGAATAGTTTTGTGACAGATATAAAATCCTTGAATGTATTTTCACACTTTCAAGTGCACCTGGGACTCTTCCAAAAATGAACCACAAGCTGAAGCATAATGGAAATCTGAAGAAGTTTCAAAGGTTGGAATCATATTAGTATGTCTCTGACTGCAGAGCAAAAAAACTCTAGAAACTAAATTCCAAATAGATAAGTAGAAAGTGCTTACATGTTTAAAAGTTAGGAAGCAAACTGTTAAGTAACTCATGGATCAATAAGATATCATAGTGTAAATTTTAAACTATTTTGGACTGAGTACTAAAATGCCATATATCAAAGCTTGTGAAATAAAGCTAAACTTGTGCTTAGAAGAAATGATACATGTTTGTGTATTTTAAGAATGACCTGCAAGTTAATAATACAGACATTCAGCCCCAGAAGTTATTTTTCACAAAGGCAAAAAATAAAACTCAAAAAAAAAAATAGAAGGAAGTAAATCATAAACACATAACTATAAAAGTTGATAGGGGGAGGAGCCAAGATGGCAGAGGAGTAGGACAGGGAGAACACTTTCTCCCCCACAAAATCATCAAAAGAGCATTTAAACGTTGAGTAAATTCCACAAAACAACTTCTGAATGCCGGCAGAGGACATCAGGCACCCAGAAAAGCAACCCAACTCTTCGAAAGGAGGTAGGAAAAAATATTAAAGACAAAAAAAAGAGACAAAAGAGGGAGGGACGGAGTTCCGTCCCGGGAAGGGAATCTTAAAAAGAGAGAAGTTTCTAAACACCAGGAAACCTTCTCACTGCTGAATCTGTCCCGAGCTTTGGAAGCACAGAGGGCAACATAACAGGGAGAAAAAATAAATAAACAATTAAAACTCGCAGATTGCGAGCCCTATGGTAACTCCCCCAGCGGAGAAGCAGTGCAGACGCCTGCATCCGCCATTAGCAAGCGGGGGCTGGGCAGGGAGGCGCGGCCCGGGCTGCATCGCTGAGAGTAAGAATCTGGCCTGAATACCCTGAGCGCTATCTGAGCAAAATAATTTGGGCTAGCAAACCAGACTGTGGGAGATCTACCACGCGAAAAGCCAGCCCTAACCTAAGACCACCAGGCCCGCGCACGGAACAAAGGACTGAACAGAGATAGCCGGCTGCAGACCTTCCCCCTCCGGTGACAGGCAGCCAGAGCCGGAAGGGGACAATCGCAGCCCCAGAGAGACATTATCTATAAAACTGTAAGCAGGCTTCTTTGCTAACTAAAACTTCTTGGGGGTCTGGACGGTCAACATCTGCCTGAGAAGGTGCGCCGGTTTTACACCCAGATAACCGAGTGGCGGGGAGGCGATAAGTCGCAGCATTGGCGCTCGCCAAACACCTCATCACCTGAGCTGCTCGGACCTGGGAAGAGCACAAAATGCAGGCCTAACTGAGTCTGCGCCTCTGAGGACTACCTGAGTGCCTGAACCTGAGCGGCTTGGACCTGGGAGGTGCATGCAGCCCAGGGCCGGCCTCGGATTGTTCCCGGCGGAACAACCTAGAGCCCGAGCAGTGTGGGCAGGGTAGCTACACGTGCCGTGAGCGGGGGCAGACCCAGGGTGGCTGAGGCACTGCGAGCCCACGCCAGTGTTATTTGTTTGCAGCATCCCTCCCTCCCTCCCCACAGCGCGACTGAACAAGTAAGCCTAAAAAAAAAAAAAAAAAAAAAATGTCCTCCACCATCCCCTTTGTGTCAGGGGGGAAACCAGATACTGAAGAGACTAGCAAACAGAAGAAGATATAACAGAGGGAAACGCCTTGGAAGCTACAGGCAATAAATCAAAACCCTGTGGTTACTACGGACTACATAGGAAGGGGCCTATAGATTTTGAGAAATATAAGTCTGACCAAGGAACTAGCCAAAAATGAACTGAACCCACAACACCCACAAGAAAACCAAGAAAGTCCTAGATATATTTTTATTATTTTTACGATCATTCTTTCTTTTTTTTTTAATTAAAAAAAATTAAGTCCTCTATTGTTCCTTTAATTTTCACTTTTATAACCTATTACTTTGCAAAAAAAAAAAGACCCTATTTTTTTCTTCTTCAGCAAACTTCATATATATATATATTATAATTTTTTGATCTTGTTTTTTTTTCTTCTTTTCTTTAACATTGTATTTTTGAAATTCCAAACTCTACTCTAGATTTTTAATTTTTGCTTTTTGGTATTAGTTATCAATTTTGTACCTGTACTTTCTTTATAATTTTCGTGACCTTGTTTGTTTTTGTTTATTCGTTTTTTCTCTCTTTCTTTTCCTTCTTCTTTTCTTTAACATCGTATTTTTGAAATTCCAAACTCTACTCTAGATTTTTAATTTTTGCTTTTATGTATTTGTTACCAATTTTGTACCTTTAAGAATCCCATCTTCAGGACCCATTTTTCACTAGGGTGCAAGATTACTGGCTTGACTGCTGTCTCTCCCTTTGGACTCTCCTTTTTCTCCACCAGGTCGCCTGTGTCTCCTCCCTAACCCCTCTCTACTCTACCCAACTCTGTGAATTTCTGTGTGTTCCAGACGGTGGAGAACACTTAGGGAACTGATTACTGGCTGGATCTGTCTCCCTCCTTTTCATTCCCCCCTTTTATCATTCTGGCCACCTCTGTCACCTTCCTCCTTCTTCTCCTCTCTGTATAACTCTGTGAACATCTCTGAGTGGTCCAGTTGTGGAGTGCACATAAGGAAGTGACTACTGGCTAGCCCACTCTCTCCACTATTGATTCACCTCATCTCATTTGGGTCACCTCTAACTCCCTCCTCCCTCTTCTCTTCTCCATGTAACCCTGTGAACCTCTCTGAGTGACCCTCACCATAGAGAAACTTTTCATCTTTAATGTAGATGTTTTATCAATGGTGCTGTATAGAAGGAGAAGTTTTGAAACTACTGTAAAAATAAGACCGATAACCGGAAGCAGGAGACTTAAGTCCAAACCCTGACTCCAGGGAACTTCTGACTCCAAGGAACATTAATTGACAGGAGCTCATCAAATGCCTCCATACCGACACTGAAACCAAGCACCACACAAGGGCCAATAAGTGCCAGGGCAAGACATACCAAGCAAATTCTCCAGCAACAAAGGAACACAGCCCTGAGCTTCAATATACAGGCTGCCCAAAGTCACCCCAAAACTATAGACATCTCATAGCTCATTACTGGACATTTCATTGCACTCCAGAGAGAAGAAATACAGCTCCACCGACCAGAACACCGACACAAGCTTCCCTAACCAGGAAACCTTGACAAGCCACCTGTACAAACCAACACACAGTGAGGAAACGCCACAATAAAGAGAACTCCACAAACTGCCAGAATACAGAAAGGACACCCCAAACTCAGCAATTTAAACAAGATGAAGAGACAGAGGAATACTCAGCAGATAAAGGAATAGGATAAATGCCCACCAAACCAAACCAAAGAGGAAGAGATAGGGAATCTACCTGATAAAGAATTCTGAATAATGATAGTGAAATTGATCCAAAATCTTGAAACTAAAATGGAATCACAGATAAATAGCCTGGAGACAAGGATTGAGAAGATGCAAGAAAGGTTTAACAAGGACCTAGAAGAAATAAAAAAGAGTCAATATATAATGAATAATGCAATAAATGAAATAAAAAACACTCTGGAGGGAACAAAGAGTAGAATAACAGAGGCAGAAGACAGGATTAGTGAATTAGAAGATAGAATGGTAGAAATAAATGAATCAGAGAGGATAAAAGAAAAACGAATTAAAAGAAATGACAATCTCAGACACCTCCAGGACAATATTAAATGCTACAACATTCGAATCATAGGGGTTCCAGAAGAAGAAGACAAAAAGAAAGACCATGAGAAAATACTTGAGGAGATAATAGTGGAAAACTTCCCTAAAATGGGGAAGGAAATAATCACCCAAGTCCAAGAAACCCAGAGAGTCCCAAACAGGATAAACCCAAGGTGAAACACCCCAAGACACATATTAATCAAATTAACAAAGATCAAACACAAAGAACAAATATTAAAAGCAGCAAGGGAAAAACAACAAATAACACACAAGGGAATTCCCATAAGGATAACAGCTGATCTTTCAATAGAAACTCTTCAAGCCAGGAGGGAATGGCAAGACATACTTAAAATGATGAAAGAAAATAACCTACAGCCCAGATTATTGTACCCAGCAAGGATCTCATTCAAGTATGAAGGAGAAATCAAAAGCTTTTCAGACAAGCAAAAGCTGAGAGAATTCTGCACCACCAAACCAGCTCTCCAACAAATACTAAAGGATATTCTCTAAACAGGAAACACAAAAACAGTGTATAAACTCGAACCCAAAACAATAAAGTAAATGGCAACGGGATCATACTTATCAGTAATTACCTTAAACGTAAATGGGTTGAATGCCCCAACCAAAAGACAAAGACTGGCTGAATGGATACAAAAACAAGACCCCTACATATGTTGTCTACAAGAGACCCACCTCAAAACAGGGGACACATACAGACTGAAAGTGAAGGGCTGGAAAAAGATTTTCCATGCAAATAGGGACCAAAAGAAAGCAGGAGTAGCAATACTCATATCAGATAAAATAGACTTTAAAACAAAGGCTGTGAAAAGAGACAAAGAAGGTCACTACATAATGATCAAAGGATCAATCCAAGAAGAAGATATAACACTTATAAATATATATGCACCCAACACGGGAGCACCACAGTACGTAAGAAAAATGCTAACAAGTATGAAAGGAGAAATTAACAATAACGCAATAATAGTGGGAGACTTTAATACCCCACTTACACCTATGGATAGATCAACTAAACAGAAGATTAACAAGGAAACACAAACTTTAAATGATACAATAGACCAGTTAGACCTAATTGATATCTATAGGACATTTCATCCCAAAACAATGAATTTCACCTTTTTCTCAAGTGCACATGGAACCTTCTTCAGGATAGATCACATCCTGGGCCATAAAGCTAGCCTTGGTAAATTCAAAAAATAGAAATCATTCCAAGCATTTTTTCTGACCACAGTGTAGTAAGATTAGATCTCAATTACAGGAGAAAAACTATTAAAAATTCCAACATATGGAGGCTGAACAACACGCTGCTGAATAACCAACAAATCACAGAAGAAATCAAAAAAGAAATCAAAACTTGCATAGAAACGAATGAAAATGAAAACACAACAACCCAAAACCTGTGGGACACAGTAAAAGCAGTGCTAAGGGGAAAGTTCATAGCAATACAGGCACACCTCAAGAAACAAGAAAAAAGTCAAATAAATAACCTAACCCTACACCTAAAGCAACTAGAAAAGGAAGAAATGAAGAACCCCAGGGTTAGTAGAAGGAAAGAAATCTTTAAAATTAGAGCAGAAATAAATGCAAAAGAAACAAAAGAGACCACAGCAAAAATCAACAAAACCAAAAGCTGGTTCTTTGAAAGGATAAATAAAACTGACAAACCATTAGCCAGACTCATCAAGAAACAAAGGGAGAAAAATCAAATCAACAAAATTAGAAACGAAAATGGAGAGATCACAACAGACAACACAGAAATACAAAGGATCATAAGAGACTACTATCAACAATTATATGCCAATAAAATGGACAATGAGGAAGAAATGGACAAATTCTTAGAAAAGTACAACTTTCCAAAACTGGACCAGGAAGAAATAGAAAATCTTAACAGGCCCATCACAAGCACGGAAATTGAAACTGTAATCAAAAATCTTCCAGCAAACAAAAGCCCAGGTCCAGACGGCTTCACAGCTGAATTCTACCAAAAATTTAGAGAAGAGCTAACACCTATCCTGCTCAAACTCTTCCAAAAAATTGCAGAGGAAGGTAAACTTCCAAACTCATTCTATGAGGCCACCATCACCCTAATACCAAAACCTGACAAAGATCCCACAAAAAAAGAAAACTATAGGCCAATATCACTGATGAACATAGATGCAAAAATCCTTAACAAAATTCTAGCAATCAGAATCCAACAACACATTAAAAAGATCATACAGCATGATCAAGTGGGCTTTATCCCAGGGATGCAAGGATTCTTCAATATCCGCAAATCAATCAATGTAATACACCACATTAACAAATTGAAAAACAAAAACCATATGATTATCTCAATAGATGCAGAGAAAGCCTTTGACAAAATTCAACATCCATTTATGATAAAAACTCTCCAGAAAGCAGGAATAGAAGGAACATACCTCAACATAATAAAAGCTATATATGACAAACCCACAGCAAACATTATCCTCAATGGTGAAAAATAGAAAGCATTTCCTCTAAAGTCAGGAACAAGACAAGGGTGCCCACTTTCACCATTACTATTCAACATAGTTTTGGAAGTTTTGGCCACAGCCATCAGAGCAGAAAAAGAAATGAATCCAAATTGGAAAAGAAGAAGTAAAACTCTCACTATTTACAGATGACATGATCTTCTACATAGAAAACCCTAAAGATTCCACCAGAAAATTACTAGAAATAATAAATGATTATAGTAAAGTTGCAGGATATAAAATCAACACACAGAAATCCCTTGCATTCCTATACACTAATAATGAGAAAACAGAAAGAGAAATTAAGGAAACAATTCCATTCACTATTGCAACGGAAAGAATAAAATACTTAGGAATATATCTACCTAAAGAAACTAAAGACCTATATATAGAAAACTATAAAACACTGGTGAAAGAAATCCAAGAGGACACTAATAGATGGAGAAATATACCATGTTCATGGATTGCAAGAATCAATATAATGAAAATGAATATACTACCCAAAGCAATTTATAGATTCAACGCAATCCCTATCAAGCTACCAACAGTATTCTTCACAGAGCTAGAACAAATAATTTCACAATTTGTATGGAAATACAAAAAACCTCGAATAGCCAAAGCTATCTTGAGAAAGAAGAATGGGACTGGAGGAATCAACCTACCTGACTTCAGGCTCTACTACAAAGCCACAGTTATCAAGACAGTATGGTACTGGCACAAAGACAGAAATATAGATCAATGGAATAAAATAGAAAGCCCAGAGATAAATCCACACACATATGGACACCTTATCTTTGACAAAGGAGGCAAGAATATACAATGGATTAAAGACAATCTCTTTAACAAGTGGTGCTGGGAAATCTGGTCAACCACTTGTAAAAGAATGAAACTAGAACACTTTCTAACACCGTACACAAAAATAAACTCAAAATGGATTAAAGATCTAAACGTAAGACCAGAAACTATAAAACTCCTAGAGGAGAACATAGGCAAAACACTCTCTGACATACATCACAGCAGGATCCTCTATGACCCACCTCCCAGAATATTGGAAATAAAAGCAAAAATAAACAAATGGGACCTAGTTAACCTTAAAAGCTTCTGCACATCAAAGGAAACTATTAGCAAGGTGAAAAGACAGCCTTCAGAATGGGAGAAAATAATAGCAAATGAAGCAACGGACAAACAACTAATCTCAAAAATATACAAGCAACTCCTACAGCTCAACTCCAGAAAAATAAACGACCCAATCAAAAAATGGGTCAAAGAACTAAATAGACGTTTCTCCAAAGAAGACATACAGATGGCTAACAAACACATGAAAAGATGCTCAACATCACTCATTATCAGAGAAATGCAAATCAAAACCACTATGAGGTACCATTTCACACCAGTCAGAATGGCTGCGATCCAAAAGTCTACAAATAATAAATGCTGGAGAGGGTGTGGAGAAAAGGGAACCCTCTTACACTGTTGGTGGGAATGCAAACTAGTACAGCCACTATGGAGAACAGTGTGGAGATTCCTTAAAAAACTGGAAATAGAACTGCCTTATGATCTAGCAATCCCACTGCTGGGCATACACACTGAGGAAACCAGAAGGGAAAGAGACACGTGTACCCCAATGTTCATCGCAGCACTGTTTATAATAGCCAGGATGGAAGCAACCTAGATGTCTATCAGCAGATGAATGGATAAGCAAGCCGTGGTACATATACACAATGGAGTATTACTCAGCCATTAAAAAGAATACATTTGAATCAGTTCTAATGAGGTGGATGAAACTGGAGCCTATTATACAGAGTGAAGTAAGCCAGAAGGAAAAACATAAATACAGTATACTAAGGCATATATATGGAATTTAGAAAGATGGTAACAATAACCCAGTGTATGAGACAGCAAAAGAGACACTGATGTACAGAACAGTCTTATGGACTCTGTGGGAGAGGGAGAGGGTGGGAAGATTTGGGAGAATGACATTGAAATATGTAAAATATCATATAAGGAACGAGTTGCCAGTCCAGGTTCGATGCACAATACTGGATGCTTGGGGCTAGTGCACTGGGACGACCCAGAGGGATGGTATGGGGAGGGAGGAGGGAGGAGGGTTCAGGATGGGGAACACATGTATACCTGTGGCGGATTCATTTTGATATTTGGCAAAACTAATACAATTATGTAAAGTTTAAAAATAAAATAAAAATTAAAAAAAAAAGTAAAAAAAAAAAGTTGATAAAATACTGGCAAAATATGAAACATAGAGGATTAATGAGGTTAGAAGCTTTGCTTTGAAAATACTAATAAAATTGATAAGTCTCCGTGAAAATTTTTATGAAGGAAAAAAGTGCTATCACTGTAGAACCTGAAAGCACTAAAAATCAGAAGTGAATATTATAAAATATACTGATAAATTAAACATTTGGAATTAATAGAAACAACTGGCTGTATTTTTAAATATGAGCAACATTTACAACATCTTTTTTACAAATACAATTTTAGAAAACCTTAAAACATTTTTAGAAAAGGACTAAACCTAAAAAATAATGCTTAGGAATCTGTGCAATACAAAACACTGTTTAGGAAAGTTAAGAATAACTTAAATAAACTGAAGTGGTAAACCATGTTCATGGATTTAAAAAAATGCAGTACTGTGATAAGATCAGTTGACCTCAAATTGCTTTACAGACTCTAAGCAGTTTCAATGAAAATACTAGCAGTTTCTGGTGAAATCTGAAAATCTGGAGGGACAAGAATATCCAAACACTGGTTTAAAAAAAATGGAAATTTCTATACTATCAAACACCATCATGTATTTTAAAGATATAATAATTAAGAAAATATAATATTATCATAATGATCAACAAAGAGAACCACTCAAAAGCGATAGACTCTTGAGAACATTCATCCCATATATACAGGCACTTGATTTATGACAAAGATGATACTTCAGAAAATGGATCAATAATATTTTCAGTTGGATACTGGATCAGTTGGATGTCCATATAATAATAGTTGAAAATTGACTCCTACATTACAATATACATAAAATTCTACAAAATTTGATTCCTACTTGTACATAAGACAGAAAAAATGTCTATGTGTGCAACAAGAGCTGTGTATGAAAATGCTGAGAACAGCATTATTTCCAATAACCTAAACATGAAACAAACCTCAAATCCTTTGTCTTATAGATTAGGCAAGTTACTGATTACAAATTATTATGAATTTTAAATTTTGTTGTATGATCCATTATGATCATTAATTGAGCTTCATACTTACATATTCTACATTTTCCTGTAGTGTGTTGTGCCTTGCCATTTAAAAAGTGAAAGAAAAAACTCTTAGAATTACTGTTGTATGTGAAATACCAATGTATTTAGAACTGACACTCTACATTTGAAAATTTGCAGATAAAGCTATATATGACTTAGAAGTAATTACACAGTATTAAACAGATTGTTTATTCACCAAGAAAAAAGATAAAATTGCTAAAATCATAAATGAGATTCTATCACTACTGATCCTATGAACATTGAGTAATAATAAATATCATAAAACCTCTATGTCCATAAAGTGGCCAATTACTTGCCAGAGACACTCTGCCCAATCTCATATATGAAAAAAGCAGATACCCCAAGTAGGTGTATATTATATAAATTTATTAAATTATTTGACTCTTTAAATTGAAACATAACTGGTTTATAATATTGTATTACCTTCAGGCACACAACACAATGATTCAATAATAAACAACCTTCCAAAACAGAAAGCACCAGACAACAATAATTTCACTTATGAATTCTAACAACCTTTTAAGGAATATACGACAGCACATCTCTATAATCTCACCCAGAAAACAGAAGCAGAGAGAACGCTTCCTAATTCATTCTGAAGTCAGCATTTTGCTAATACCAACACCAGGCAGACATTACAAGAAAGGAAACTACAGGCCAATATTCATCATCAGTTCAGTTGCTCCGTCATGCCCGACTCTTTGCAACCCCAGGGACTGCAGCACACCAGGCTTCCCTGTCCATCACCAACTTCTGGAGCTTGCTCAAACCCATGTCAATTGATTCAGTGATGGATGCCATCCAACATCTCATCCCCTGTTGTCCCCTTCTCCTCCTGCCTTCAATCTTTCCAAGAATCAGCGTCTTTCAATGAGTCAGTCATAATAGATGTAAAAGTCCTCAACAAAATATTTTAGAAATAAAATCTAATAACATATAAAAACACTTATATAACCACCACCAAACGGAATATATCCCAATCTGGTTCAGTGTTCAAATATCAGTTTGATGTAATCCATGACATCAACAGGCTGAAGAAGTAAAGTGATATCAGTAGGTGCATAAGAGCATTTGATAAAATTCAACATTAAACATTTATATTAAAAACTCTACAAACTAAGAATAGAGGGAACCTTTCTCAACTTGATAAAGCATGTCTATGGAAAACCTGCAAATAATACAATTTGATGAGAAACTAAATGCTTTCTTCCTAGATTGGGAACAAAGCAAAGATGCCCCCTCTCACCAATCCTTTTCAGCAACATATTGGAAGTCCTAGATAAAACAGTATGTGTATATATTATTGTACTTATGTGTATATATGTGCATATTTATAGAATATTTATACATATAATAGAACAAAATCATGTACTGACATTTGAATAGCAAAATTAGAGAGTGCATAACTATGTGGAAGAGAAGGGAATCTGGAAGATACATACAAGTAATCTCAGTGGTAAATATGTTTAACTTTGCAGAAAAAATGAAGTAAGAATTATAAAATATGAGGCTAATATAGAGTTGAACAAAGTGTACAATATTTGTTAAATTAATCATAGTGTTAAAAAGTATTTAAAGTGAAAGTGAAAGTTTTTCAGTCGAGTCTGACTCTTTGCAACCCCATGGACTATTAAGCTAACTGTAAATGCAATGTAGCAGTGAAAAAACAGGGAAGTTCTAAATGCACAGGCACGGATAATTTTTAATGCATACTTTCCAGTCAGTCATAGAGTGACAATTAATTTGTGATATCATCTTTAAAGAAGAAGAAAACTCACACATAATCTATACATTTACACTATAAATGCTTAAAAGCATACAAAGTGCATAATAACATTTCAATAGTATTTCTACCAGAGAAGAGGAATAGGTTTGTTAAGAAATCCTTTGTTTCACCTGCAAGTTTTGTTTGTTTGTTTTTTTCCCATGGAGTGTATTCATATTACTTGTATAAGTAAATTATGTTCTACTTAAAAGTGGAAACATATTTGATTCCATTAGAAAAAAAAAATTTAAAGCAGAGAGAGATCTAAGCCAAGTAGCTCCACAATGAGGCTTGTGGGTCCCTGTTAAGATTGCCAGGCCTCAGATTTCGCTTTATTATATAGATAAAATACTAGATAAGCAATAAAGACATTTCCCGGTCTCAAAAATTCCTTCAAAGCAAACTATTTCAGAAATGACTACTTGATATGTTTCTATATCCAGAAGATTCTTCTCTGACACATCACTAAAATCTGTAGAGCTCAGAGCTATTGTTTTCTAGACATATATTCCTAGCCATTTCTTTCCATTTTTCTTTGTACCTAGAATTCTGTCCTTGACCTTTTATTTCTTTTCCATTTTTTAAAATCTTCTCAGAAAAGGTTAGCTTCTAAATATAAGTTGATGACCCATTTCTCTCTTGTTGCCAAGTGTGTTGCAAGCTCTAGATTCAGTCATGTATCTAAGTACCTGGAGAAAGTTTTCATTCAGTGGATGTGCAGGTAGCTCCTTTTCCCTGAAACATCTCTATCTGAGTAATACCTGTGCATTTATGGCGGTAACTGTGCGGCGCTGGAGAGACTTTGAGGAGATACCCCACATCCAAGGGCAAAGGAGAAGCCCCAGCAAGACTGTAGGAGGGGCAAAATCACATTTGGAATCAAACCCCATACCTGTCAGAGATGCTCAGAGGGCTCAAACAAAACCTTGTGCACACCAGGACCCAAAGACCCCACAGACTGAGACAGAACTGTGTTTGGGTGTCTGCTGAGGAGATAAGAGTCAGCAGTGGACTGCTGCAGGGGCAGGGGCTCTGGGTGAGATAGATCTGGGTATGGTATAAGCCCTCTTGGAGGAGGTTGCTATTAACCCACCATAGAGCCAGCAAAACTTTCACAGGACTGGGGAAACAGACTTCGGGAGGGCATAAAAAGAAACTTGTGCACACCAGGATCCAGGAAAAGGATCCTGGTGAAAGTGACCCCATAAGAGACTGGCCAAGACGTGTCTGTGAGTGTCCAGGCATCTCCGGAGGAGGCGTGGTTTGGCAGTGGCCTGCTGCAGGGCTGGAGGCACTGAATGTAGCAGTGGCTGCATGGGACCTTTTGAAGGAGGTCTCCATTGTTTTCATTACATCTACCATAGTTTCAGTTCAGTTCAGTTCAGTTCAGTTGCTCAGTCCTGTCCGACTCTTTGTGACCCTATGAATCACAGCACTCCAGGCCTCCCTGTCCATCACCAACTCCCGGAGTTCACTCAAACTCATGTGCATCGAGTTGGTGATGCCATCCAGCCATCTCTGTTGTCCCCTTCTCCTCCTGCCCCCAATCCCACCACAGTTTGGCCTCAGGTCAAATAACAGGGAGGGAACATAGGCCCTCCATTCAACAGAAAATTGGATTAAAGATTTACTGAGCATGGCCTCACCCATCAGAACAAGACCCAGTTTCCCTCTCAGTCAATCTCTGCCATCAGGAAGCTTCCATAAGCCTCATCCTTCTCCATCAGAGGGCAGACAGAATGAAACCACAATCACAGACAACTAATCAATGATCACATGGATGACAGCCTTGTCTAACTCAAGGAAACTATGAGCCATGTTGTGTTCAGTTTAGTTCAGTCGCTCAGTCATATCTGACTCTTTGCAATCCTGTGGACTGCAGCATGCCAGGCCTCCCTGTCCATCACCAACTCTCAGACTTTACTCAAACTCAGGTCCATCGAGTCGGTGATGCCATCCAACCACCTCATCCTCTGTCATCCACCTTTCCTCCTGGCTTCAATCTTTTCCAGCATCAGGGTCTTTTCCAATGAGTCAGTTCTTCACATGAGGTGGCCAAAGTATTGGAGTTTCAGCTTCAGCATCAGTCCTTCCAATGAACACCCAGGACTGATCTCCTTTAGGACAGACTGGTTGGATCTCCTTGCAGTCCAAGGGACTCTCAAGAGTCTTCTCCAACACCACAGTTCAAAAGCATCAATTCATCAGTGCTCAGCTTTCTTTATAGTCCAACTCTCACATTCATACATGACTACTGGAAAAAACATAGCTTTGACTAGACAGACCTTTGTTGGCAAGTAATGTCTCTGCTTTTCAATATGCTGTCTAGGTTAATCATAACTTTTCTTCCAAAGAGCAAGCATCTTTTAATTTCCTGGCTTCAGTTACCACCTGAAGTGATTTTGGAGCCCCCCAAAATAAAGTCTGTCACTGTTTCCACTGTCTCCCCATCTATTTCCCATAAAGTGATGGGACCACATGCCATGATCTTAGTTTTCTAAATGTTGAGTTTTAAGCCAACGTTTTCACTCTTCTCTTTCAATTTCATCACGAGGCTCTTTACTTCTTTTTTGTTTTCTGCCATAAGGGTGGTGACATCTGCATATCTGAGGTTATTGATATTTCTCCTGGCAATCTTGGTTCTAGCATGTGCTTCATCCAGCCCAGCATTTCTCAAGATGTATTCTCCATATAAATTAAATAAGCAGGGTGAGAAAATATAGCCTTGATATACTCCTTTACCTATTTGGAACCAGAATGTTGTTCCATGTACAGCTCTAACTGTTGCTTCTTGACCTGCATACAGATTTCTTAAGAGGCAGGTCAAAAGTTTGCTGTGATCCACACAGTCAAAGTCTTTGGCATAGTCAATAAAGTAGAAGTACATGTTTTTCTGGAACTCTCTTGCTTTTTCGATGATCCAGAGGATGTTGGCAATTTGATCTCTGGTTCCTCTGCATTTTCTAAATCCAGCTTGAACATCTGGAAGCTCACAGTTCACATACTGTTGAAGCCTGGCTTGGAGAAATTTGAGCATTACTTGACTAGCATGCGAGATGAGTGCAATTGTGAGGTAGTTTGAACATTCTTTGGCTGTGCCTTTCTTTGGGATTTGGAATGAAAACTGACCTTTTCCAGTCCTGTGGCAACTGTTGAATTTTCAAAATTTGCTGACATATTGAGTACACCACTTTCACAGTATCATCTTTTAGGATTTGAAATAGCTCAACTTTAATTCCATCACCTCCACTAGCTTTCTTCATAGTGATGGTTCCTAAGGCCCACTTGACTTCGCATTCCTGGATGTCCTGCTCTAGGTGAGTGATCATATCACCCTGATTATATGGGTCATGAAGACTTTTTTGTATAGTTCTTCTGTGTATTCTTTCCACCTCTTCTTAATATATTCTGCTTCTGATATGTCCATACAACTTCTGTCCTTTATTGTATTCATCTTTGCATGAAATGTTCCCTTGGTGTCTCTAATTTTCTTGAAGAGATCTCTAGTCTTTCCCATTGTATTGTTTTTCTTATTTCTTTGCCTTAATCACTGAAGAAGTCTTTCTTATTTCTCCTTGCTATTTTTTGGAACTCTGCAATCAAATGGATATATCTTTCCTTTTCTTCTTTGCCTTTCACTTCTCTTCTTTTCACAGCTGTTTGTAAGGCCTCCTCAGACAACTATTTTGCCTTTGCATTTCTTTCCCTTGAGGATGGTCTTGATCTTTGCCACCTGTAAAATGTCACCTCCATCCATGGTTCTTCAGGCATTCTGCCTATCAGATCTAATCCTTTGAATCTATTTCGCACTTCCACTGTGTAGTCGTAAGGGATGTGATTTAGGTCATACCTGAATGGTCTAGTGGTTTTCCCTACTTTCTTCAATTTAAGTCTGAATGTGGCAATAAGGAGTTCATCATCTGAACCACAATCAGCTTCTGGTCTTGTTTTATATGACTGTATAGAGCTTCTTGCTCTTTGATGGCAAAGAATATAATCAACCTGATTTTGGTATTGACCATCTGGTGATGTCCATGTGTAGAGTCTTCTCTTGTGTTTTTGGAAGAGGTTGTTTACTATGACCAGTGTGTTCTCTTTGCAAAACTCTATTAGCCTTTGCCCTGCTTCATTCTGTACTCCAAGGCCAAATTTGCCCGTTACTCCAGGTATTTCTTGACTTCCTACTTTTGCATTCCAGTCCCCTATAATGAAAAGGAATTCTTCTTTGGGTGTTAGTTCAATAAGGTCTTGTAGGTCTTCCTAGAAGCATTCAACTTCAGCTTCTTCAGCATTACTGGTCAGAGCATAGACTTGGATTACTGTCTTACTGAATGGTTTGCTTGGTAACAAACAGAGATCACTCTGTTGTTTTTGAGATTGCATCCAAATACTGCAGTTTGGACTCTTGTTGACTATGATGGTTCTTCCAGTTCTTCTGAGGGATTCTTGCCCACAGTAGAAGATATATTTGTCACCTGAGTTAAATTCACCTATTCAAATCCATTTTAGTTCTCTGATTCCTAAAATGTTGACATTCAGCCTCGCCATCTCCTGTTTGATCACTGCCAATTTACCATGATTCATGGACCTAAACATTCCAGGTTCCTATGCACTATTGCTCTTACAGCATCAGACTTTAGTTCCATCACCAGTCACATCCACAACGGGGTGTTATTTTTGCTTTGGCTCCATCTCTTCATTCTTTCTGGAGTTATTTCTCTACTGATCTCCAGTAGCATATTGGGTACCTACCGACTTGGGGAGTTCATCTTTCAGTGTCCTATCTTTTTGCCTTTTCGTACTGTTTGTGGGATTCTCAAGGCAAGAATACTGAAGTGGTTTGTCATTCCCTTCTCCAGTGGACCACATTTTGTCAGAACTCTCGACCATGACCCGTCTGTCTTGGGTGGCCCTACAGGGCATGCCTCATAGTTCCATTGAGTTAGACAAGGCTGTGGCCATGTGATCAGATTGATTAGTTTTCTGTTATTGTGGTTTTCAGTCTCTCTGCCCCCTGATGGAGAAGGATAAGAGGCTTATGGAAAACTGGGTCTTGTTCTTATGCTTGGGGCCACTTTCAATAAATCTTTAATCCAATTTTCTGTTGAAGGGTGGGGCTGTGTTCCCTCCCTGTTATTTACCTGAGGCCAAGCTATGCTAGAAATAATGAAGACAATGGAGACCTCCTTCAAAAGGTCCCATGCAGGCACTGCTACACTCAGTGCCCCCAACCCTGTAGCAGGTCACCGCCAACCCATGCCTCCACTGGTGACTCCTAGATACTCACAGGTAAGCCTGGGTCTGTTTCTTGTGGGGTCACTGTTCCTTTCTCAAGTCCTGGTGCTCACAAGGTTCTGTTTGTGCCTTCAAATGTTTGTTTCCCCAGTCCTGTGTAAGTTCTGGAAGTTCTATGGTGGGTTAATGGCAACATCCTCCAAGAGGGCTTATGCCATACTCAAGTCTGCTGCACCCAGAGCCTCTGCCCCTGTGGAAGTTCACTGCTGATAAGAGTGTCCATAGGAGACACTCAAACACAGTTCTGTTACATTCTCTGTGGGGTCTTCAGGCCCTGGTGTACACAAGGTTTGTTTGAACCCTCTGAACATCTCTGGTATGTATGGGGTTTGACTCTAAATGCGATTTTGACCCTGCTACCATCTTGCAGGAGCTTCTCCTTTGCCCTTGGATGTATCTCCTTAAAGTCTCTCCAGCACTGTGCAGCCACTGCTCTAGCACCTACCATCTTGCTGGGGCTTCTCTGCTCTTACCTTGTAGGGCCACTCAAGACGGGTCATGGTGGAGAGTTCTGACAAAACATGGTCCACTGGAGAAGGGAATGGCAAATAATTTCAGTATTCTTGCCTTGAGAACCCCAGGAACAGTATGAGAAGGCTAAAAGATAGGACACTGGAAGATGAACTCCCCAGGTACATAGGTGCTAAATATGCTACTGGAGATCAGTGGAGAACTAACCCCAGAAAGAAAGAAGAGATGGAGCCAAAGCAAAAACAACACCCAGTTGTGGATGTGACTGGTGATGGAACTAAAGTCTGATGCTATAAAGAGCAATATTGCATAGGAACCTGGAATGTTTAGGTCCACGAATCAAGGTAAGTTGGCAGCGGTCAAACAGGAGATGACAAGGCTGAATGTCAACATTTTAGGAATCAGCGAACTAAAATGGACTGAAATGGGTGAATTTAACTCAGATGACCATTATATCTCCTACTGTGGACAAGAATCTCTCAGAAGAACTGAAGAAACCATCATAGTCAACAAAAGAGTCTGAACTACGGTATTTGGATGCAATCTCAAAGAAGACTGAATGATCTCTGTTTGTTTCCAAAGCAAACCATTCAATATCACAGTGATCCAAGCCTATGCTCTGACCAGTAATGCTGAAGAAGCTGAAGTTGAATGCTTCTAGGAAGGCCTACAAGACCTTCTAGAACAACCCCCAAAGAATTCCTTTTCATTATAGGGGACTGGAATGCAAAAGTAGGAAGTCAAGAAATACCTGGAGTAACTGGCAAATTTGGCCTTGGAGTACAGAACGAAGCAGGGCAAAGGCTAATAGAGTTTTGCAAAAAGAATGCACTGGTCATAGCAAACACTATCTTCCAAAATCACAGGAGAAGACTCTATACATGGACATCACCAGACGGTCAATACCAAAATCAGATTGATTATATTCTTTACAGTCAAAGAGGGAGAAGCTCTATACAGTCAGACAAAACAAGACCAGAAGCTGACTGTGGTTCAGATGATGAACTCCTTATTGCCAAATTCAGACTTAAATTGAAGAAAGTAGGGAAAACCACTAGGCCATTCAGGTATGACATAAATCTGTCCCTTACAACTATACAGTGGAAGTGATAAATATATTCAAGGAATTAGATCCATAACAGAGTGCCTGAGGAACTATGGACAGAGGTTTGTGACACTGTACAGGAGGCAGGGATCAAGACCATCCCCAAGAAAAAGAAATGCCAAAAGGCTAAATGGTTGTCTGAGGAGGGCTTACAAACAGCTGTGAAAAGAAGAGAAGTGAAAGGCAGAGGAGAAAAGGAAAGATATACCTATTTGAATGCAGAGTTCCAAAGAATAGCAAGGAGAGATAAGAAAGCCTTCCTTGGTGTTCAATGCAAAGAGATAGGGGGGGAAAAAAAAGAATAGGAAAGACTAGAGATCTCTTCAAGAAAATTAGAGATACCAAGGGAACATTTCATTCAAAAATGGGCACAATAAAGGACAGAAATTGTATGGACGTATCAGAAGCAGAATTTATTAAGAAGAGGTGGAAAGAATACACAGAAGAACTATACAAAAAGGGTCTTCATGACCCAGATAATAATGATGGTGTGATCACTCACCTAGAGCCAGACATCCAGGAATGTGAAGTCAGGAGGCCTAGGAAGCATCACTATGAAGAAAGCTAGTGGAGGTGATGGAATTCCAGTTGAGCTATTTCAAATCCTAAAAGATGATGCTGTGAAAGTTGTGCACACAGTATGTCAGCAAATTTCGAAAATTCAGCAGTTGCCACAGGACTGGAAAAGGTCAGTTTTCATTCCAATCCCAAAGAAAGGCAAAGCCAAAGAATGCTCAAATTACCACACATTGCATTCATCTCACATGCTAGTCAAGTAATGCTCAAAATTCTCCAAGCCAAGCTTGAACAGTATGTGAACTTTGAGCTTCCAGATGTTCAAGCTGGATTTAGAAAATGCAGAGGAACCAGAAATCAAATTGCCAACATCCTCTGGATCATCAAAAAGCAAGAGAGTTCTAGAAAAACATGTACTTCTACTTTATTGACTATGCCAAAACCTTTGACTGTGTGGATCACAGCAAACTTTTGAAAATTCTTCAAGAGATGGGAGTACCAGACCACCTGACCTGCCTCTTGAGAAATCTGTATGCAGGTCAAAAAGCAACAGTTAGAGCTGGACATGGAACAACATTCCAGTTCCAAATAGGTAAAGGAGTACATCAAGTCTGTATGTTGTCACCTGCTTATTTAACTTATATGCAGAGTACATCCTGAGAAATGTTGGGCTGGATGAACCACAAGCTGAAATCAAGATTGCCAGGAGAAATATCAATAACCTCAGATATGCAGATGACACCACCCTTATGTCAGAAAGTGAAGAAATAAAGAGCCTCTTGATGAAATTGAGAGAGGCAAGTGAAAAAGTTGGCTTCAAACTCAACATTCAGAAAACTAAGATCATGGCATCCGGTCCCATCACTTTATGGGAAATAGATGGGTAAACAGTGGAAACAGTGACAGATTTTATTTTCTTGGGGCTCTAAAATCACTACAGATGGTGACTGCAGCCATGAAATTAAAACACATTGCTCCTTGGAAGAAAAGTTATGACCAACATACACAGTATATTAAAATGCAGAAACATTACTTGCCAACAAAGTTCCATCTAGTGAAAGCTATGGTTTTTCCAGTAGTCATATATGGTGTGGGCATTGGACTATAAAGAAAGCTGAGCATGAAGAATTGATGCTTTAGAACTTTGATGTTGGAGAAGACTCTTGGGCATCCCTTTCACAGCAAGGAGATCCAAACAGTTCATCCAAAAGGAAATCAGTCCTGAATATTCATTGAAAGGGCTGATGCTGAATCTGAAGCTCCAATACTTTGTCCACCTGACTCATTTGAAAAGACCCTGATGCTGGGAAAGATGTAAGGCAGGAGGAGAAGAGGACAACAGAGGATGACGTGGTTGTATGGGATCACTGACTCAGTGGAGATGAGTTTGACTAAACTCTGGGAGTTGGTGATGGACAGGGAGCCCTGGCATGCTGCAGTCCATGGGGTCGCAAAGAGTAGGACATGATTGAGCCACTGAACTGAACTGAATACCTGTGTACTCAATGTTCCCTAATTTGGGTAACATATGCCGACCATCCACTTAGTTTCCTAAACAAATAATAATTTATTTCCTTTGTGCTTCTGTTCAGTCTTTGTTATTGGATTTCTCCTCCAGGCCTGTTGCTGCTTATTTCTGTTTAATACATCCACATTTTCACCTTATGTCAGACTCTTATCATTTCTCACTCTGATTTTGCAGTACTGTCCTTATGGTGTTTCATAGACTAAGCCGAGTCTATTCTCCTTATCACTGAAAGAGCTTTCTACCACACAAATCTGATCATGTTATTTACTACTCTTTCATTTTAAAGTATCTCCTATTGCTTTCAGAATGTTAAAAAGAAAATTATCTTGACATAAAAAAAGACTCTTCCCTCTATCTGCAGCCTCCTATCCAACCACTTTAGTGCTTACTTCCTCATGAAATAGCACACTTTTTATTTTTTAATTCACAAGGTGTTTTAATGAGGTATAATTTAAACACCATAAATTTTCACCAGTGTTGGCTGTTGAAATTTGATAATTTTAGTCATATTGTACCATCATTACCACAACCCAGTTTTTTAATATCTCCATCACTCAAAAAAAATTCTCTTGAGTACATTTGTAATTATTTTTTAATCCTATATCAGCCTCAGGCAATCATGACATACTTCCAGTCTTTATGAATAATACAGTATAAATAATCTGCCTTTTCTGGGTATTTCCTATAAGTGGAATCATACAATATGTAACATTTTGCATCTAGCATAATATTTTTGATGCTCATACATATTATAGCATATATTACTCAGTGTTTTATACTTTTCATTGTTGGAAGTTATCCTATTTTATATTATGCATTTGGTTTATGCATTCACCAGCTGATAGACATTTGGATTGTTTCCAGATTTGGGCTATCATGGATGATGCTGCTAAGAATATTTACATAGAAGCCTTTTGTGCACAGATGTTTTCACTTCTCTTGGATAGAATCCTAGGAATGGAATTGCTGGATCATATGGTAGCTTTATGTTTAACTTTTTAAGAAACTGACAAAATATTTTCCAAGTAACTATACATTCTTACATTCCCACCCCCGGCCCCTGCAATGTATGAAGTCTCCGAATGCTTCATATTCTTGCCATTACTTGGAATTGACTGTCTTTTGATTATAAACATTCTATTGGGTATTATTACATTGTGGTTCAGTTACTGTTTCCCTACTGAAAAATAATACAGAGCACCTTTTCTTGCACTTATCAACTATTTCTATGTCTTCTTTGGTGAAATGTCTGTTCTCATGTCCATTTCCTCTTTTGAGTTGTTTCTTATATTATTGTGCTTTAAATATTTTGGCATATTATTTGCAAGTATGGCCTCCTAGCTTGTGGACTGTTGTTTCATTTTTTAAATGCTACGTTTCCAATTTTAAAGTAACAAATGCTTTTGGAGTTTTATATAAGAATATAAGAATTCTTTGTCTAACTCCAAGTAATGAAGAGTTTCATGTATTTTTTTTTTTCATTGTTGTTCAGAGGTTTTATTACTTTAGTTCTTACGTTTGTGTTTATGATATGTTTTGAGTTGATTTTTGTGTATGATATGAGTAAAGAATGTGGGGTTTTTGTTTGTTTGTTTTTTACTTTGTTCAATTGTCTCAGAACTAGTTAGTGAAAGGACTCTCCATTACCTATTTAATGTCTTGGTATTTTTGTTGAAAGCCAATTGACTGAAATTATAAATGTAATTTCTGAAATATCAGTTCTCTTCCATTTATCTTTATCCCTATCCTGATCACTGTCATAGTGTCTTGATCACTTTACCTTTAAAGTAAGTTTTAAAATCACACATTTTAAGTCCTCTAATTTTGTCCTATTTTTCAAAGTTGGAGAAACTTTATTGGTCATACTTTGCTGGTGGACATGGTCAGTCATCTAACCATTAGGTCAAATAGTTTGGCATAAAATCTAGCAATTTTTAAACATTTATCCCAGAAAAGTGAAGACTTACCACCAGGCAGAAGCTTATACACACATTTTCAAAGCAATTTTATTTGTAATAGCCTTAAACTGGGATATATGTACCCATCCTTCAGTGGTGAATGGTTAAATCAACTGTTGTGTATTCCTACTATGGGATACTACTCAGCAGTACAAGAGTATGAACTATTATACATCCAACAACTTGGATGAGCATCAAGGAAATAAAGTGAAAAATGTCAAACTCAAAAGAATATCTACTGTATGATTCTACTTATATAACATTTGTGAAATAACATGAAATAGAGATGGATATTGATTAGTAATTGCCAAGTGATGGAGGCAGGGGAGTTGCATGGTTGTAAAAGGATGACATGAAGGAAAATTTTGGTATAGTCACGTATCTTAGTGGTGCTTGTAGTTACCCAGAGTCGCATGTGATAAAATTGCATGGAGGTACACACACACACACAGATGAGTGTATATATAGCTGGTAAAATCTAAATAACCTCGTGGCTTTGGCTTGTACCAATAACAACTTTCTGGTTTAGATATTTTACTATAATTCTGAAAGATGTTAATATTGGGAGACCCTGGGAAAATGATTCTGAGAACTACCCCATGCTTTTATTTACAATATCCTATGAATCTATAATAATTTAAAAATAAGAAGTTGGAAAAAGGAAAAAATATAAAATATATATGAAAAAACAGAATTCAGGGTTTCTTAAGAATGTATTTCAATTCTAAAAAATAATGTTAAAAAAGTAATAAGCCCTACTAAGAACTTTTAAAAAGTAAAGCACATTGTAGAAAACAAAGGAAATAAATGCCCAAAAGATATAAGAAATCTGAAGAATTTTTACATAGAGATAGTTGTTGTTAATATCCTGGTGTATATATTTTTCTTTTTGTGAATGTAATAAATATTGTCTTGCAATATGCTTTTAAAAATCAACTACATTGTGAGAATTTTACCATATAATTAAATATTATTCCACAATGTTATTTTAAATGTTTATATAAAAGGGAAATATGTTCTCTTGTTACAGAGTTTCCACATATTTCCCTTTTATATAAAGAAATTATTGGACATTTAATTAGGTTCCTAATTTTACTATGGCAAACAGGTGCAATAAACATTTTTTTAGATTTCGTTTTTTCAGATATACACTTGTATTATTTATTTAGGATATATTTGTAGATAGGAATTCTAGGTAAAAATTGGGTACATATCTAAGATTTTTAAAAGTATCTTGAAAAATTCAGTTCAGTTTAGTTCAGTCGCCCAGTCATGTCCGACTCTTTGCGACCCCATGAATCGCAGCACGACAGGCCTCCCTGTCCATCACCAACTCCTGGAGTTCACTCAGACTCACGTCCACCGAGTCAGTGATGTCATCCAGCCATCTCATCCTCTGTCGTCCCCTTCTCCTCCTGCCCCCAATCCCTCCCAGCATCAGAGTCTTTTCCAGTGAGTCAACTCTTCACATGAGGTGGCCAAAGTACTGGAGTTTCAGCTTTAGCATCATTCCTTCCAAAGAAATCCCAGGGCTGATCTCCTTCAGAATGGACTGGTTGGATCTCCTTGCAGTCCAAGGGACTCTCAAGAGTCTTCTCCAACACCACAATTCAAAAGCATCAATTCTTTGGTGCTCAGCCTTCTTCACAGAAAAATTACTCTTGACTAATTATACCAACTTCCCTGGTGGCTCAGAGGGTAAAGCATCTGTCTACAATGCGGGAGACCCAGGTTCGAGCCCTGGGTTGGGAGGATCCCCTGGAGAAGGAGATGGCAATCCACTGCAGTACTATTGCCTGGACAGAGGAGCCTGGTAGGCTGCAGTCTATGGGGTCGAAAAGAGTTGGACACGACTGACCGACTTCACTTTCACTTTTTCATAGTTCCACTAGGAATAAAAGAATTGTCCCACATATTCATATATTCAAAAACACTGATGGTCATTATTATTGCTAATATGTATATTTTATTGTAAAATAGTATAATCTATATATTCATTAACTTAGTAGGCAAAATGAATCTCATTACTGTTTCAAAATGTCTTTTTCTCACATGATGCCATTTGCATTTTCCTATACTGATTCGCCCATTATTTCATTCACTTGATTTTTGTTAGAATACTCAAAGTTCTCTAAGCAACTTTTGTTCTAATCAGTTTATAATCATATTCTATACTCAAATTTCAAAGAGATTGACATGATTTTTAACAGATATATCTGTAGAACATATTATGCTTTTTCACAGTATAGAAGTTTATGAAATTGATCTCTTGTACTTGTCTTTGACCAGCATTCAACACACCAAATACTCTACCGTATTTAACTATTTGGATAGTGCTATGGGCAGCAAATATAATTCTCTTTCTATTAGAATCAAAATGGTCAATAAGATATTGTCATTTTTCTCCACCTCATTAGAACTGATTCAAATGTATTCTTTTTAATGGCTGAGTAATACTCCATTGTGTATATGTACCACAGCTTTCTTATCCATTCATCTGCTGATGGACATCTAGGTTGCTTCCATGTCCTGGCTATTATAAACAGTGCTGTGAGTCTTTTGGACTCTGTGGGAGAGGGAGAGGGTGGGATGATTTGGGAGAATGGCATTGAGACACGTATAATATCATATATGAAACAAGTCACCAGTCCAGGTTCGATGCACGATACTGGATGCTTGGGGCTGGTGCACTGGGACGATCCAGAGGGATGGTACAGGGAGGGAGGAGGGAAGAGGGTTCAGGATGGGGAACACATGTATACCTGTGGTGGATTCATGTTGATATATGGCAAAACCAATACAATATTGTAAAGTTAAAAAATAAAATAAAAAAATTAAAAAAAATTAAAAAAAGATATTGTCATTTTTCTGTAAAATTTTTAGTTGTCAATATATAGAGATTATTTCAGTATTTATAAAGTAGATGTTTTATTGCATTTACTTTATGGTTACTAGATATGATATTAACCCTATTCTCCAAGTTCTCTCCCAGGTGTAAAATAATAAAGACCTTAAGTTATTCCATAAAGACATGGAAGAAATTCGGGGAAGGCAATGGCACCCCACTCCAGTACTCTTGCCTGGAAAATCCCATGGATGGAGGAGCTTGGTGGGCTACAGTCCATGGGGTCGCTAAGAGTCGGACACTACTGAGCAACTTCACTTTCACTTTTCACTTTCATGCACTGGAGAAGGAAATGGCAACCCACTCCAGTGTTCTTGCCTTGAGAATCCCAGGGATGGGGGAGCCTGGTGGGCTGCCATCTATGGGGTTGCACAGAGTCGGACACGACTGAAGTGACTTAGCAGGGATTAGTATATACATAAATCAGAATTTTTATATTCTACTTTTGCCAAGTATAGACTCCTTCCAGAAACCTTTTAACATTTCAGTGATGTGGTTTAACCACCTGTGAAATATGTATTGTAGAAATACTGGATTAATTCAAGCTTAATGCTTCAAGTGTCTCAAGTTACCAGGGAAGCCCAAAAAAGGAACTAATATTGAAAAATTATGAAATTTTAATTAGATTATTTTATTTCAAATTTATGGAGCATTTTGGATACAGAAACCAAAAATAGATCAAAATCAAAAGTCAATTTTTGGAAACTTGGTTACATTTTCCCTCCACATATAATTGGAGGAAAACATACTAAGCTTTCAAGAAGAGATAAAGGCTAGGTCATTTCTTAGAACAAAGCTTATATCTTTAATACATTTCTAACTTGAAAACATCATGTTTTATTTCAATTTTTTAAATTGAAGTATAATTGTTTTACAGAAATTTGTTGCTTTCTGTTAATCCTCAATCTGAATCATAGGTATACATATATCCCCTCCCTTTTGAACTTCCCTTCCATCTCCCTCCCCACCCAACCCCTCTAGGTTGATACAGAGTCCCTGTTTGAGTTTCCTGAGCCATACAGCAAATTCCCGTTAGCTATCTATTTTACATATGATAATGTAAGTTTCCATGTTACTCTTTCCATACATCCCACCCTCTCCTCCCCCTCCCCATGTCCACAAGTCTGTTCTCTATGTCTGTTTCTCCATTGCTGCCCTGTAAATAAATTCTTCAGTACCATTTTCTAGTTTCTGTATATATGTGTTAGAATACAATATTTATCGTTCTCTTTCTGACTTACTTCACTCTGTATAATAGGTTCTAGGTTCATTCACTCCATTAGAACTGACTCAAATGTGTTTCTCTTTATGGCTGAGTAATATTCCTTCATGCATATGTACCACAACTTCTTTATCCATTCACCGGTTGATGGACATCTAGGTTACTTCCATGTTCTAGCTATTGTAAATAGTGTTGCAATGAACAATGGGATACAAGTGTCTTTTTCAGTTTTTGTTTCCTCAGGGTATATGCCTAGGATTGGGATTGATGGGTCATATGGTGGTTTTATTCCTAGATTTTAAGAAATCTCCATACCATCTTCCATTGTGGCTGTATCAATTTACATTCCCACCAACAGTGCAAGAGCGTTTCCTTTTCTCCACACCCTCTCCAGCATTGATTGTTTGTAGACTTTTTGGTGATAGCCATTCTGACTGATGTGAGGTGGTATATCATTGTAGTTTTGATTTGCATTTCTCTAATAATGAGTAATATTGAGTATCTTTTCATGTGTTTGTTAGCCATCTGTAGGTCTTCTTTGGAGAAATGTCTGTTTAGGTATTTTTCCCACTTTTTGTTTGGGTTGTTTTTCTGGTATTGAGTTGTATGAGCTGCTTGTATATTTTGGAACAAATCAAACCTCAGTAAATTTAAGAAACTTAAAATTGTATCAAGCATCTTCTTGACCACAGCGCTATGAGACTAGATATCAATTTCAAGAAAAAAACTGTGAGAAACACAGACACATGGAGATTAAACAACACATTTCTAAATAACCAACAGGTTACTGAAGAAATCAAAAGGGAAATAAAAAAATTTCTAGAAACAAATGACAGTGAAAACACAACTCAAATCCTATGGGATGCAGCTAAAGCAGTTCTAAGAGGGACGTTTATAGCAACAGAATCCTACCTCAAGAAACAAGAAAAGTATCTAATAGAAAACCTAACTTTACACCTAAAATAAGTTGGAAGAAGAACAAAAACACCCTAAAATTAGTAGAAGGAAAGAAATCATAAAGATTTGAGAAGATATAAATGAAAAAGAAAGAAACAATAGTAAAGATTAATAAAACTAAAAGCTGGTTCTTTGAGAAGATAAACAAAATTGACAAACTTTTGGCCAGACTCATCAAGAAAAAAATAGAAAAGGATCAAATCAACCAAGCTAAAAGTGAAAAAGGAGAGGTTACAACAGACAATGCAGAAACACAAAGGATTATAAGAGACTATTATGAACAACTATATGGCAATAAAATGGATAACCTGGGAGAAATGGACAGATTCTTTGAAAAGCTCAATTTTCCAAGACTGAACCAGGAAGAAATAGAAATTATGAACAACCTAATTACAAGCACTGAAATTGAAGCTGTGATAAAAAAATCTCCCAAAAAAACAAAAACCCAGTACCAGCTGGCTTCACAGAAGAATTGTATCAAACACTCAGAGAAGAGCTAAGGCCTATCCTTCTAAAACTTTCAAAAAATGGAAGCAACCTAGATGTCCACTGGCAGATAAATGGATAAGAAAGCTGTGCTCCATATACATAATGGAATATTACTCAGCTTTTAAAGAGAATGCATTTGAATCAGTACTAATGAAGTGGATGAAACTGGAGCCTATTCTACAGAGTGAAGTAAGTCAGAAAGAAAAACACCAATACAGTATGCTGCTGCTGCTAAGTCGCTTCAGTTGTGTCCGACTCTGTGCGACCCCATGGACTGTAGCCCACCAGGCTCCTCCATCCATGGGATTTTCTAGGCAAGAGTACTGGAGTGGGGTGCCATTGCCTTCTCCGCCAGTACAGTATAATAATGCATATATATGGAATTTAGAAAGATGGTAATGATGACCCTATATGCAAGACAGCAAAAGAGACACAGATGTAAAGAAGTGACTTTTGGACTCTGTGGGAGAAGGCAAGGGTGGGATGATGTGAGAGAATAACATTGAAACATGTATAGTATCATATGCAAAATAGATCACCAGTCCAGGTTTGGTGCATGAGACAGGGTGCTCAGGGCTGGTACTCTGGGATGACCCTGAGGGATAGGATGGGGAGGGAGGTAGGAGGGGGGGTTCAGGATGGGGGACACATGTACACCCATGGCTGCTTCATGTGAATGGATGGCAAAAACCACTACAGTATTACAAAGCAATTAGCTTCCAATTAAATAAATTAACTTACAATAAATAAATTTTCTCGGGGCAGGGGGGAATTGCAGAGGAAGGAACACTTCCAAACTCATTCTACAAGGCCACCATCACCCTGATACAAAAACCAGACAAAAAAAAAACACACACAAAAAAAGAAAACTACAGGCCAATATCACTGATGAAGATAGATGCAAAAATCCTCAGTTCAGTCACTCAGTCGTGTCTGACTCTTTGTGACCCCAAGGAGAGCAGCACACTAGGCTTCCCTGTCCATTACCAACTCCTAGAGCTTGCTTAAACTCAAGTCCATCGAGTTGGTGATGCCATCCAACCACCTCATCATCTGTCATCCCCTTCTCCTCCTGCCTTCAATTTTGCCCAGCATCAGGGTCTTTTCAAATGAGTCAGTTCTTCACATCAGGTGGCAAAAGTATTGGAGTTTCAGCTTCAGCATCAGTCCTTTAAATGAATATTCAGGACTGATTTCTTTTAAGATTAACTGATTGGATCTCCTTGCAGTCCAAGGGACTCTCAAAAGTCTTCTCCAACACGACAGTCCAAAAGCATCAATTCTTCCTGCTCAGCTTTCTTTATAGTCCACCTCTCACCTCTGTATATGACTATTGGTAAAACCATAGCTTTGACTAGACAGACCATTGTTAGCAAAGCAGTGTCTCTGCTTTTTAGTAATGTCTATGCTTTTTAGTTATCTTGTTGGTTTTCTTTATCATCATGATGCAAAAAAATCACCTTATATACTGACTCTTATAGGCTTTGACTTTAGTTTCTTGGGATAAATTTATCAAAAGGTGTCTGTGTGTGAGTATGTGCATGTATTGGGAGGGAAGAAGGAACACAGGGGTTCTTTGGAGAATGAGTGTGGTCTTTTTTATTGAAGTATCAGAAAAATTCATTAGAGACTTACATGAGGCATCTCCATCACCATTTTACTTTTTGAGCTAATTTCCCATCAAAACTGTATATGTTTGTTCTTTGACTTTGCTTTCCTTTAGGCCCCACCAAATATTTTGTTGTCTCCTAGTTTATGATACTACTCTTTTGATTGCTGTGCATATACATTGGTCTAATAGGAATACTTGAATATTTTATTAGCTAAGAGACTGATTCTAGAACTAAGGTGCATTCTCCAATCAGAATATCTTGAATCCTTTAGATGAGTGATCTTTTACTTAAACCTATTTCCCACTTTTGACATACTGTGCATCAATAGGAATCATAAATGTTTTCTATACATTAACAACATTAATTTTGTTGTTGTTCAGTCACTCAGTTGTGTCCGATTCTTTGAGACCCCATGGACTACAGCACACCGGGCTTCCCTGTCTTTCCTTCACCATCTCCTGGAGATTGCTCAAACTCATGTTCATTGAGTTGGTGACGCTATGCAACTATCTCATCCTCTTTCATCCCATTCTCCTCCTACCTTCAGTCTCTCCACTAGCTTTGTTTGTAGTGATGCTTCCTAAGGCCCACTTGACTTCACATTCCAGTATGTCTGGTTCTAGGTGAATGATCACACGATCGTGGTTATCTGGGTCATGAAGATCTTTTTTATATAGTTCTTCTGTGTATTCTTGCCACCTCTTCTTAATATCTTCTGCTTCTGTTAGGTCCATACTGTTTCTGTCCTTTATTGTACTCATCTTTGCATGAAATGTTCCCTTGGTATCATTTTCCTTTAAACCCATATTAATATTTTAATATTTGACACTTTAATTAATATCAATATTTCTCTTTAAATCCATAAGAGTCATGTATGCTGAGTCACTTCAGCCAAGACTGACTCTTTGAGACCCTATGGACCATAGCCTGCCAGGCTCCTCTGTCCATGGGATTCTCCAGACAAGAATACTAGAGTGGGTTGCCCTTTCCTTCTCCAGGGTATCTTCCCAACCCAGGGATCCAATTCATGTCTGTTAGGTCTCCTGCATTAGCAGGTGTGTTGTTTACCAGTAGTGCCACCTGGGAAGCCCTTAAATCTCTAAGACATTCCTATATAAAGAAACTTTCCTAAATGCATATCTTATTACAACATTCCCTCATGATGTTCTTCAGTGATCTAGTTCTGTAACAACATCAGAAGTTGATAATGTAGCTAAAATTCTCTCTGATCAGATCACACTGTCTTCTTTCAGTCTCTTTTCTCCCCAACTTTCTCAGTTCTAGCTTTGCTAGAGATCCCTCCACCCACTTCCAGTTCTTAGGAAATGACTTTTTTTTTTTTTTTCATTCCAGAGCTTTGCACAGTTTCTGAATCTAAAGACTGTCTCCAATCCAATTTTACCTTCACATGGCTAATGCTGTCCAGCTTATAGACTGTTCCAATGAATGCCATCTTCTAAATGTGGTTTAGTGCATTATACTCTTGTGATAATTCAATAAATTTATACATACACCAAATTAAGTAATGAATTTATACCCTAGCACCACATGGGACAGGGAATCAGTCCATTTAGTTCGTCATTTTACTCTCATTTTCTTGACAGTGCCTGGCACATAGGAGACCACCAGTAAGTATTTATTGACCTGATTCATAATGTATGCTTCAAAAACATAGCAGAGGAAAAGTTTAGAAATACCCAAAGATAATCTAATGCTGGTTGTTGTTTCACCATAAAATATCTTTTACAATATGCTATCTAGCTTCTGTTTGCCTGTCTTTAAACAGGTCCTGTTGCCAGCAGCCCATCTTACTTTCCAACTGCACCAGTTATTAAAATGCTAATTCTTTTTCAACCAAAAAATTTTTTTTCTTTGCAATATTCTTTTTTAAAAGATAATTCATATTAGATTATTAGCACTTGATTATTTAAGTTCTTATGGTCATATATATCCAGGATGATATGTATGAATGGAATCAAAATTGATAAATTATATATTTAGGGAAATGATCAGTTTGAGATATAACCTGTTATATTTTAATTGGAGTGAGACCTTCTTCCACAGCATCAACTATATAAATTAGTAATAAGAATAGCTAACATTTACTGAAAATCTCCCCTCTGTTCTAAGTGTTGTAAGTATAGTAACTAATTTATAATAACTCTGCAAGGTACTCCACTACTATTTTACTCTACTTTATTATATAAACAAAATGATTTCCTGTTTGTTAAGCATCTGAGAGTGTTACTTAGTAATGCTATCATTATTAATAGTAAGAGTGAGTATTAGATTAACAGTTTTGAAGAACGTTGAGTTTTTTGCACAAGAAATGAATAATTTAGGGATGAGAGGTGTACCTAGCCAAGGCATGACTGGGAGCAGTGGTGCTGTGAGCAGGGGATTAAATTACATCTGTAATACAGAAGGGCTTCCATGTGGAGGATGAGAGAAACAGAAATGAGGGATGGATAACTAGAGAAAACAAACATCACTTGCTTCATGAGTCTAGAACCATTTCAACTGCCCTGACAATTTAGTTTTAACTAGAAAATTAAATTCAAGTCCAATGAGTGAATGATGTGAACTTCAATAGATCCATACTCAGCATTTTTCCTGATTCCACAGATCATTCTCACTCTCAGGTAATATGCGGTTTTCTCAGAGAGAATATTTTGGTTTCTCACTTATCAAAAGAAGACTGGTTTTCCTATTTACTGTGTAAGTTATATAAGGAAGTGTCAACATTAAAAACTAACTGAAAAATTCACCATCATCTCCAGAACACATACTGTTTTCAAAACACACAGTTCAATTCAAGGTGCAAATTATAGTGTGTGTTTTGAACTATAACCAAATCATAATGTATTGAGGTTTACAATAATGGAATAAATGCTATTACTTGTTCACATGATAACAATATTGAAAATAAATTTAATTCTTATCTCTCTGGAGAGAAGATGAAAAATGTTCTTCAATGTAATATTGATGTTAAAATTCTACTACCTATATATTGGGGAATGCTTATAGAGATTAGTACACCATTATAAATAATTTTATGCTGGCGAAGTCCCAGTATTCATGTTGCTTTCTTTAGCAGGTATTGGATGTTTTGAGGAATAGAGTTTGTGTATAATTTTTGTCATGCAGAGCTGTTTTGATTTTTTTCTCAGCAAAACTATGGCCAAGGAACATAGCAACTGAGAACTTTTGAAAGATTTTTTGTGAATAATATCAATTATAAACCTTCCCAAATTATCTTATAATTATTTATATTTTGAGCCCAGATTTTGCTTATTTAATAAGCAAATGAAATATCCAAAATGTACTGTAATATGTAGAATAAGTAAAGCATACATTTGCTCTTTTTATTCTATCAGTCATAAAATAGTTTAAAAATATTATATAGGATTTCATAGCCTGTAATATACAAATGGGCTCCAAAGCATTCATGAATATTTAAATTACATGAAAAATTTTGTGTGAATGTGCTTATAAACATAATTTCTATTGTCTTTCTTTTTCTTGAAGAAGGAGTCCTAAAGTTCAGCTTAGCAGAGGGCATTCTATAACCAGCAATTAAGAATCACTGCTTCTCTCTTCAGTCACCATTATCTTGTCTCACAGTATGCTAATAATGAGTTGACACTTATTTGGTACTTAATTTGTACTCAGCTTTGGTTTAAATGCTCTACATATAATAACTTGTTCAACAGTCTTACAGTATAGGCTCTAATTTTTGTTCTCACCTTATAGATGAGAGGACTGAGTCACAGAGACTTAAAAATGTGCTCAGGATCAACCAAGTAGTAAGTGACAGAGGAAGGAATTGAATCTTTGTCACCACTTTCCAGAACCTGAGCTATAATGCTTAATATTAAGTGAATTTTTAGTAAAAATGAACATGACTAAGTTTTGTGGACCAGACATTTATGTAATTACCTTATACATCTTATTTCATGTGATCACCACAATAACATTATGGATTAAATACAGTTTATTGTCCATATTTTATAATAAGAAAATTGAAGTTTGAATAGTTTAAATAATGTATGAATGGAGTAATTTATATACTCAAGTAATTCATATTCATATATAATTCAAGGGTAGTCTATGCCCCTTGACATCAAGAGATTGTCTGATTAATGAAAATATCTCATTCTTTCTCTCCCTGAAGGCATTACATGTAAGAGATTTTTCATGTAAAAGGTCTGAAAAAAGATTCTCTTAAGTTTTTATGTACCATATAAAAAGTTTACGCAAACAATGAATTTGAAGTGGAGATAAAAGTCCAACATTAACATATGGAATCAATATGGATAGCAGAAAGGAAATTTTGGATTTATTTGATAACGACTTTCATTTAGGTACATAAACAACTATAATTTTCCTCCACATAAACAGATCAGTTTTTTTGTTTTGTTTTTTTTTGTTTTTGTTTTTGCATGCTCTTCTGCAGGGCACCTATATTCATGGGTCCAAGATTCTTTCAAAATTTTTGATCCTTAGAGCTATTTCTTGAATTTGTTGATTTCATTTCATTTTGCACAGAAATAAGTCAGCTTGGTAGCATCCACTTTCTTTTTAAGTTACCTTGGCATACCTGAACAGTTTAGATGTTTGTCAAACTCACAAATGTTAAAATCTGCAGATTGTTAGCCTTATTTGTGCCCATCGTTTGCTTTCCTCTGCTGTCCAGCTGTTTATCTTAAATTAATTCTGACTTTCTTCCAGAGGCCATATCTCTATAGTGGGCTTGAGGACTGTCTGATCTAGGCTTTCAGGTGTTGTTTCTCATGAGAGCTTCACTTATCTGATCCATTGTTTCTGTTAGGAGTCGACATCTTCCATTTGTCCATTTTCTCCAAACCTTCTATCTTTTTCCTTTCCAACTTTTTATGCTTTCTCCCCTACATATCTTCAAACATGATTCATATTTGTTTTCTTCAACTTGTTGCCTTTTTTTACTTTCTGGTTTTATTATCTCTGCTGGCAACCGATGGATGGAAACTGCATTGACCACAATATTCAGTACATATCAGCCACCTACCAAGATCTCGCTCAAATCTGAGAATGGACTATGAAAGTCATCGTAATGTAGTAGAAGGAACACAGGCGTTAGAAATAGACCAGGAGGTGTTATTTCCTAGCTGAGCAGCTTTATTCAGTTAGTGTGTTGTGGTCTCTTGTTACATCTTCTAATAAAAATGTGTTTCTCAAAAAGCTATTTTGAGATAGCACATGTGATTTTGTTAAGTATAGCTTGCTAGGCAAATGATAAAAGTGACTAAAAGAGAGTTCTTAGATCAATGATAGTGGCGAAGGCAAAGATGATGAATATTCCAATTCTATACAGCTGAGGTCTGTTGAAAACAATTTAAAAACTGCAGTATTGTGGAAGTGTCAATTCTTAGTTCTTAATTTACTTATTCAATAAATTTTGTTGAGTACCTTCTATGTGCTGGACTAAGTATTTACAACTATATTGGGTTCAAAGTTTTATAAGAATAATCCCTATCAGCAGTTTAGTCTGCATCCTTATGGTATTTATAGTTATCTCTATCTAGATATCTGTAAATGCCATTTTTATGAATATAAACCAAAATATACTTCTTTAAAATGTAAACAAAAATCTGAGCAACTACAGTCCATTTCTGTCTCTCTTCATGCCTCAGTTCAGCAGTAGGACTCACTCATGACACAGTGTGCTAAAGGAAATCAATAAACAGGTTAAGCTCAAGAAATTTCTGAAGTGGTAGGGGAAATATATATTATCTTTCATTACCATATCTAAAATAGAACTTCCTCCACTACCTTCTCTATCCTCTAATTTTGATGTCTTTTCATTTATTTTACTTAATTATTCCCTAGCACATGTATGTATTGTAGGGAATATACTGTGCACAGCCTGTACTATGATTAACAGGGCTTCTTTGAAAAATGAGAATGACTTTCTGATCACCCCAGGCGAAGGGCTGGGAGTAGTAAAAAGTATATCATGGAAAGACATCTTGAAAACAAGATATTGAAGTACTGATGTGACTGATGCAAAACCATTAGTGACTGTTCCCATAACCAGACCCTTGAATGAGTTGCTGAGAAACGGCGTCAGTAGCCCAAGGGCTGAACAGTCATGAAAGGCCTGAAGGTTTGACATTGAGGACTCTGCATTGTATATCTTTATCCCCAATCTGAGATTGTAAAGAACAAATATCTCTAGGGCATGTATAAGGAGGTTCAGTTCAGTTCATTCTCTCAGTAGAGTTTGACTGTTTGCAATCCCATGAATCTTAGCACGCTAGGCCTCCCTGTCCATTACTAACTCCTGGAGTCTACTCAAACCCATGTCCATCGAGTCGGTGATGCCATCCAACCATCTCATCCTCTGTTGCCCCCTTCTCATCCTGCCCTCAATCTTTCCCAGAATCAGGGTCTTTTCCAATGAGTCAGCTCTACGCATCAGGTGGCCAAAGTATTGGCATTTCAGCTTCAACATCAGTCCTTGCGATGAACACCCAGGACTGATCTCCTTTAGGATGGACTGGTTGGATCCCCTTGCAGTCCAAGGGACTCTCAAGAGTCTTCTCCAACACCACAGTTCAAAAACATCAATTCTTCGCTGCTCAGCTTTCTTCACAGTCCAACTCTCACATCCATACATGACACTGGAAAAACCATAGCCTTGACTAGATGGACCTTTGTTGACAAAGTAATGTAACTGTTTTTTTAACATGTTGTTTAGGTAGGAAATGGCAAACCACTTCAGTAATTCTAGCCTTGAGAACCCCATGAACAGTACGAAAAGGCAAAATGATATGATACTGAAGGAGGAACTCCCCAGGTGAGTTGGTGCCCAATATGCTACTGGAGATCACTGGAGAAATAACTCCCGAAAGAATGAAGGAATGGAGCCAAAGCAAAAACAATACCCAGCTGTGGATGTGACTGGTGATAGAAGCAAGGTCCGATGCTGTAAAGAGCAATATTGCATAGGAATCTGGAATGTCAGGTATATGAATCAAGGCAAATTGGAAGTGGTCAAATAAGAGATGGCAAGAGTGAATGTCGACATTCTAGGAATCGGTGAACTAAAATGGACTGGAATGGGTGAATTTAATTCAGATGATCATTATATCTACTACTGCGGGCAGGAATCCCACAGAAGAAATGGAGTAGCCATCATGGTCAACAAGAGAGTCTGAAATGCAGTACTTGGATGCAATCTCAAAAACAACAGAATGATCTCTGTTCATTTCCAAGGCAAACTATTCAATATCACAGTAATCCAAGTCTATGTCCCAACCAGTAATGCTGAAGAAGCTGAAGTTGAATGGTTCTATGAAGACCTACAAGACCTTTTAGAACTAACACCCAAAAAAGATGTCATTTTCATTATAGGGGACTGAAATGCAAAAGTAGGAAGTCAAGAAACACCTGGAGTGACAGGCAAATTTGGCCTTGGAATACGGAATGAAGCAGGGCAAAGACTAATAGAGTTTTGCCCAGAAAATGCACTGATCATAACAAACACCCTCTTTCAACAACACAAGAGAAGACTCTCTACATGGACATCACCAGATGGTCAACATCGAAATCAGATTGATTATATCCTTTGCAGCCAAAGATGGAGAAGCTCTATACAGTCAGCAAAAACAAGACCAGGAGCTGACTGTGGCTCAGACCATGAACTCCTTATTGCCAAATTCAGACTGAAATTGAAGAAAGTACAGAAAACCACTAGACCATACAGGTATGACTTAAATCAAATCCCTTATGATTATACAGTGGAAGTGAGAAATAGATTTAAGCGCCTAGGTCTGATAGAGTGCCTGATGAACTATGGAATGAGGTTCATGACATTGTACAGGAGACAGGGATCAAGACCATCCCCATGGAAAAGAAGTACAAAAAAGCAAAATGGCTGTCTGGGGAGGCCTTACAAATAGCTGTGAAAAGAAGAGAAGCGAAAAGCAAAGGAGAAAAGGAAAGATATAAGCATCTGAATGCAGAGTTCCAAAGAATAGCAAGAAGAGATAAGAAAGCCTTCTTCAGTAATCAATGCGAAGAAATAGAGGAAAGCAACAGAATGGGAAAGACTAGAGATCTCCTCAAGAAAATTAGAGATACCAAGGGAACATTTCATGCAAAGATGGGCTCGACAAAGGACAGCATGGTATGGACCTAAGAGAAGCAGAAGATACTAAGAAGAGGTGGCAAGAATACACAGAAGAACTGTACAAAAAAGATCTTCATGACCCAGATAATCACGTTGGTGTGATCATTGACCTAGAGCCAGACATCCTGGAATGTGAAGTAGAGTGGGCCTTAGAAAGCATCACTACGAACAAAGCTAGTGGAGGTGATGGAATTCAAGTTGAGCTATTTGAAATCCTGAAAGATGAGGCTGTGAAAGTGCTGAACTCATATGCCAGCAAATTTGGAAAACTCAGCAGTGGCCACAGGACTGGAAAAGGTCAGTTTTCATTCCAATCCCAAAGAAAGGCAATGCCAAAGAATGCTCAAACTACCACACAGTTGCACTCATCTCACATGCTAGTAAAGTAATGCTCAAAATTCTCCAAGCCAGTCTTCACCAATACATGAACTGTGAACTTCCTGATGTTCAAGCTGGTTTTAGAAAAGGCAGAGGAACCAGAGATCAAATTGCCGACATCCGCTGGATCATGGAAAAAGCAAGAGAGTTCCAGAGAAACATCTATTTCTATTTTATTGACTATGCCAAAGCCTTTGACTGTGTGGATCACAATAAACTGTGGAAAATTCTGAAAGAGATGGGAATACCAGACCACCTGATCTGCCTTTTGAGAAACCTATATGCAGGTCAGGAAGCAACAGTTAGAACTGGACGTGGAACAACAGACTGGTTCCAAATAGGAAAAGGAGTATGTCAAGGCTGTATATTGTCACCCTGCTTATTTAACTTATATGCAGAGTACATCATGAAAAACGCTGGACTGGATGAAACACAAGCTGGAATCAAGATTGCTGGGAGAAATATCAATAACCTCAGATATTCAGATGACACCACTCTTATGGCAGAAAGTGAAGAGGAACTAAAAAGCCTCTTAATGAAAGTGAAAGTGGAGAGTGAAAAAGTTGGCTTAAAGCTCAACATTCAGAAAACGAAAATCATGGCATCTGGTCCCATCACTTCATGGCAAATAGATGGGGAAACAGTGGAAACAGTGTCAGACTTTATTTTTGGGGCTCCAAAATCACTGCAGATGGTGACTGCTGCCATGAAATTAAAAGATGCTTACTCCTTGGAAGGAAAATTATGACCAACCTAGATAGCATATTCAAAAGCAGAGACATTACTTTGCCAACAAAGGTTCGTCTAGTCAAGGCTATGGTTTTTCCTGTGGTCATATATGGATGTGAGAGTTGGACTCTGAAGAAAGCTGAGCACCGAAGAATTGATGTTTTTGAACTGTGGTGTTGGAGAAGACTCTTGAGAGTCCCTTGGACTGCAAGGAAATCCAACCAGTCCATTCTGCAGGAGATCAGCCCTGGGATTTCTTTGGAAGGAATGATGCTAAAGCTGAAACTCCAGTACTTTGGCCACCTCATGTGAAGAGTTGACTCATTGGAAAAGACTCTGATGCTGGGAGGGATTGGGGGCAGGAGGAGAAGGATGAGAGGATGAGATGGCTGGATGGCATCACTGACTCGATGGACGTGAGTCTGAGTGAACTCCGGGAGTTGGTGATGGACAGGGAGGCCTGGCGTGCTGCGATTCATGGGGTCGCAAAGAGTCAGATACGACTGAGTGACCGAAGTGAACTGAACTTAGGTTGGTCATAACTTTCCTTCCAAGGAGTAAACGTCTTTAATTTCATGGCTGCAATCAACATCTGCAGCAATCTGGCAGCCTAGAAAAATAAAGTCAGTTGCTCTTTCCCCATCTATTGCCATGAAGTGACATGACTGGATGCCATGATCTTAGTTTTCTGAATATTGAGCTTTAATCCAACTTTTTCACTCTCCTCTTTCATTTTTGTCAAGAGGCTTTTTAGTTCGTCTTCACTTTCTGCCGTAAGGATGGTGTCATCTGCATATCTGAGGTTATTGATATTTCTCCCCTCAATATTGATTCTAGCCTGTGCTTCCTCCAGCCCAGCATTTCTCCTGATGTACATAAGCAGGGTGACAATATACAGCCTTGACATACTCCTTTTCCTATTTGAAACCAGTCTGTTGTTGTATGTCCAGTTCTAACTGTTGCTTCCTGACCTGCATATAGGTTTCTCAAGAGGCAGGTCAGGTGGTCTGGTATTCCCATCTCTTTCAGAATTTTCCACAGTTTATTGTGATCCACATAGTCAAAGGCTTTGGCATAGTCAATAAAGCATAAAAGGATATTTTTCTGAAACTCTCTTGCTTTTTTGATGATCCAGCAGACGTTGGCAATTTGATATGTTTCCTCTGCATTTTCTAAAACCAGCTTGAACATCAGGAAGTTCACAGTTCACGTATTGCTGAAGACTGGCTTGGAGAATTTTGAGCATTACTTTACTAGTGTATGAGATGAATGCAATTGTGCAGCAGTTTGAGCATTGTTTGGCATTGCCTTTCTTTGGGTTTGGAATGAAAACTGACCTTTTCCAGTCTTGTGGCCACTGCTGAGTTTTCCAAATTTGCTGGCATATTGAGTGCAACACTTTCACAGCATTGTCTTTCAGGATTTGAAAGATCTCAACTGGAATTCCATCACCTCCACTAGCTTTGTTCATAGTGTCGCTTCCTAAGGCCCATTTGACTTCACATTCCAGGATGTCTGTCTCTAGGTGAGTGATCACGCCTTTGTGATTATCTGGGTCATGAAGATCTTTTTGTACAGTTCTTCTGTGTATTCTTGCCACCTCTTCTTAATATCTTCTGCTTCTGTTAGGTCCATACCATGCTGTCCTTTATTGAGCCAATCTTTGCATGAAATGTTCCCTTGATAACTCTAATTTTCTTCAATAGATCTCTAGTCTTTCCCATTTTGTTCTTTTCCTCTATTTCTTTGCATTGATCACCGAGGAAGTCTTTCTTGTTTCTCCTTGCTATTCTTTGGAACTCTGCATTCAAATGAGTGTATCTTTTCTTTTTGGTTCCCTTCTTTTCACAGCTATTTGTAAAGCCTTCTCAGACAGCCATTTTGCTCTTTTGCATATCTTTTTCTTGGGGATGGTCTTAATTCCTGTCTTCTGTACAATGTCACATATCTCCTCCGTAGTTCATCAGGCACTCTGTCTATCAGATCTCGTCCCTTAAATCTATTTCTCATTTCCACTGTATAGTCATAGGGGATTTGATTTAGATCATACCTGAGGGTCTAGTGGTTTTCTGCACTTTCTTCAGTTTCAGTCTGAATTTGGCAATAAGGAGTTCATGATATGAGCCACAGTCAGTTTTTGCTGACTGTATAGAGCCTCTCCATCTTTGGCTGCAAAGGATATGATCAATCTGATTTTTTTGTTGACCATCTGGTGATGTCCATGTGTAGAGTCTTCTCTTGTGTTGTTGGAAGAGGGTGTTCGCTATGACCAGTGCGTTCTCTTGGTGGAACTCTATTAGCCTTTTCCCTGCTTCATTCTGTAATCCAAGGCCAAATTTGCCTGTTACTCCAGGTGTTTCTTGACTTCCTACTTTTGCATTCCAGTCCCCTATAATGAAAAGGGCATCTTTTTTGTGTGTTAGTTCTAGAAGGTCTTATAGGTCTTCATAGAACTGTTCAACTTCAGCTTCTTCAGCATTACTAGTCAGAGCATAGGCTTGGATTACCGTGATATTGAATGGTTTGCCTTGGAAGTGAATAGAGATCATTCTGTCATTTTTAAGATTGCATCCAAGTACTGCCTTTCAGACTCTTTTGTTGACCGTGATGGCTACTCCATTTCTTCTAAGGGATTCCTGCCCTCAGTAGTAGATATAATGGTCATCTGACTTAAATTCACCCATTCCAGTCCATGTTAGTTCACTGATTCCTAGAATGTCGATGTTCACTCTTGTCATCTCCTGTTTGACCACTTCCAATTTGCCTTGATTCGTGGACCTAACATTCCAGGTTCCTATGCAATATTGCTCTTTACAGCATCAAACCTTGCTTCCATCACCAGTTCCATTCACAACTGGGTGTTTTGTTTTTTTTTTTTGCTTTGGCAAAACAAGGAGGTAGATGTTAACAATAAAAGGCATGCTAGGATCAGGATCTGGGCCTTTGCCTGTGAATGGCATCAGCCCCTGATCCCTACTTTATTTCTGAGTCTTCTTTTTCCTTATTCTTCTGTGGCACCACTCTCTCAGGTCAGTTTGTTGTTGGGCTGGGCCTAGCATGTATGTTCATACTATCCCATTAAAATGTAAGTCCTGTGAGGGTAGGATATTGTCTATCTTGTTCATTTTTCTATCCCCCGAATGTGTACTTAGTAATTGACACTTAGAAGCTATTCCTTGCCTGCTACAACATAAAAATGGATTTGTGTGATGATTTGATTGTTTTGTCTCACATTTTGTGCCTGCCTCTCTCTCTGTTTCAGACTCCATGAGGTCATGGACTGTGTATATTCTGTTTCTCACTGTCCCAGTATGACCTCCATAACACTTGGTATATTATATATGACCAATAAATATTATGAACAATTATTAAAATAAAGGGGAAATCAGACACAGTCTTTTCATTTCTTTTGAAAAACCTATTACATTAATTTACCTTTCCAGAGTAACTTATATTAGCCTAGTAACCTTATGGCTTTCATCTGATATTTGGTGACCTAGTTTTAATGTGCACCTGTCTTATTTTCCTGTTTATATTATGTCACTATTATATTCTTTATTAGGATCAAAGGACTACTACTTATAACAAATATGTAATACCAGGCACAAATTTTATTTAATATTAAAAAATTTTATCTTTAATACTATAGAGGCAAAATTTCCTCTATATTTGACCATGTCCTCCATAGATCATTGTCTTACTTTATCTTCCTTGGGACTTTGTATGGCATTCTTCATGTTATACTTTTACCTGTTTATTTTAGGACATAAGTGTATATGTTTATGTCTACATTTTTCTTCTAAAAAAGTCTTTATTCTAGCTTATAAGACAAAAAATAACATTTTTAAAACTCAAGAAAGAAGAGGCAAAGGGAAAAAATGGAAATAGGAGTGAAATCAATACACAAATACATTCTATGAAATACCAAGTATTACCTGCCAGGGTGAATTATTAATTTGTTTCCAAGTAGAAGTCACCACAAAGAGATTAAAATGTTCTTTCATTTTTTTCCCAACTAATAGGATAGAACTTAATAGTTTTAAGAAGTAATACTAGTGCTCATAATAAGAAGCTGCTAAGTCGCTTCAGTCATGTCTGACTCTGTGCGACCCCAGAGACGGAAGCCCACCAGGCTCCCCCGTCCCTGGGATTCTCCAGGCAAGAACACTGGAGTGGGTTGCCATTTCCTTCTTCAATGCATGAAAGTGAAAAGTGAAAAGGAAGTCGCTCAGTCATGTCTGACTCCTAGCGACCCCGTGGACTGCAGCCCACCAGGCTCCTCCGCCCATGGGACTTTCCAGGCAAGAGTACTGGAGTGGGGTGCCATTGCCTTCTCCCATAATAAGAAGAGGAAGAATTATTTCCCAGTATCCTCAGGAAGAATATCCAATTTTAAGCAATGAATGACTCACCGGACAACAGTTTTACTGTTGGCAATTATCCATATCTTGTTCCTGACACCCCAAAGCACAATTACAAAGGAAATTCCACCAGGGACCAATAAATGGTCCAGACCTATCTCTTTCTGCCGATCTGGCTTAATCTGAGAAATTTGGACTGTATTCGTTTAGGAAACCCTGTGCTTCTGACAGTTAAGTAATAGTTTCCAGATTTACTCCCTTGCCTGTACTTGGAGCACTGATACATTCATATAATTGATTTTTCAGGGAAACCAGTTCTCTGGGGCAGAGGTATGGCTTCTGCAGACATTCAGTCTGTACTTTGAAATGTACATTTTCATCTCTGGAGGGATCCTTGCAGGAAACCTCAGGACACAGCAAAAAGTGTAAAACTAAAGAAAAAAAAATCAATAACCCTAGATTTACAAAGATAGGTGAAATTTGATCAAATGCCCTAGCAGTGGTTGTGTGAGTGAATCTGAATGTGGCCTTAGTCCATTTGGCATGGAGTTCTTATTACTGAGCCATCAGAAAGTATTAACTTCCACTCCTTGAACAAAATTTATGGCTGAGGCAGGAGTCTGCAGAGTATCTATTTTATTTATTGGAATATAATTGCTTTACAATGTTGTGTTAGTTCCTACCGTTCGATGACGTGAATCGTACGCTATATGTATACATATATTTCCTTCCTCTTGGACCTCCCTCCTTCCCCCACCCCATTCCATCAATCCCAGTCAGTGCAGAGCACCAAGCTAAATTTCCTGTGCTTTATAGTAGGTTTGAACTAGCTATTTTACACATGGGAGTGTCGATTGTAATCTCCCAATTCATTCCACCCTCCCTTTAGGTAGGAGACAAAGCACAGGAGTATGGGACTGAGATTATTAACACAATCAGATATATCCTTCCAGAAAAGTGTAATTTGTCTTGATTGCCTTAGAATTCTTTCTTTAAAGACAATATTGCCCCAGTTTTTGATGATCCTCCTTAAGGGGTGAAATACAAAGTACATGTGAATGTTTACATTTCATGAGAATGAGAAAAAACATTATAATTTTTAAAAATGACAAAACCACAAACATCACAAAATCCAGAAACCTGTGTTAAACTAATGAAGATTTAGAGTTAATATCTTTCTGGAAAACCCCCTGCTCTTCAATATCTGCCTAGGGAATCAAAGCCCCTAACAGAACCCAGATCCATATGGCCATAGAACTCCCTTGACATTACATTATATTGAGTGATGTGATGGTTCTCCTTAGATGTATCTCCTGTGAACTGGGGATGAGCCATGAAAAGCTGGTCCCTCCAGACTTGCTTTGCAACAGCTGCCACATTGGCTATCTCAGAAGGCAGTAGATGTGGCATTTTGCAAGCTCAAATGGCATTCATGTGAGGTCTACTCTCAGATATTCTGGAAGAAGTGGAATTGCATGTTCCAGTCATCCCACTCGCCATCGCTATCTTCCTGCCTAGATACCTCTCCAGGCATCCCCCCTCCAACACACACCCAACTGCATCCACAATTTTAAGACCATAAACATTCTTAAGTTGAATGGAGCTAGATTAGACTTTCTGTTAATCTCAACCTGTGGGGGATTCAAGCATATGGGTCTTATCTATACCCCAAGTCATAAATCTAGACATTGGTGTTGTCAGAGTCACACTGAAAATTGTGAATTCACTAAGAACGCGTGTATTAGAGCCATCCTCCTGAGGCTTCAAGGAGAGGTGGACAACAAATGTTTTAATTATTTTAATTGCTGCTTTTCCTCTGTTCCCTAAATCATACAAAGCATCAGTGGAGGACAACAATTCGTATTTCCCCCAGTTTTACATATGGGCCTAGACAGAATGTGTTGAGCTGATTGGGAGCCATATTTTCTCGACACTTCTTTGTGTCACAGTACCAGCAATGCACACTGCTGCATGCCTAAGAGGGAAGTGAGGACTTAGACAGAAACCATTTTTCATTTTTGAAAATCAATAAGTCTAGAAACTTGCTAAGAATTTATGGAATCCATCTACACTGAATAAATATGATTGTCATTGATTTTATATGAGCTTATTAATGATGATAATACAAACATACATTTTTGAAGAATGCTCTGTGATCTAAAATGTACTTTCATATTTATTCAGTGCCTTATTCATTCATCATAGCTTTTTTTTCATCCATGAGGAGAGAAAAGCATCTATTTTTAATTATACACTTTGATGAGATAACATACAAACATTTCTACTTTCAGTTACACAAGTATAGTAGGATCCATTTTTGTTTTCACAGGAGTCCCACTATATTTTCAGTTCTTTGCACATCAGGCTAAATGGCAACTAGCCCTTTATTTAGAGAATCCTCATTTTCAGTTGTTGGCACGGCCATCCTTTCAGCTGCTCTTAGCCTCTAGAGCCTACACATAATAAATAATACAATCTGCTGGAAGCTTCTAACAGCTTTCAATGTTTCTGCTAATGTGCCTGTGGCATTTTAGACCAGATTTTAAAACTTCCCTAAAATCTAGGAGTTACAAAACATTTATGGGTTTAAAAGGGCAAAAATTAATGAACTGCTTGATTTTATTTTCAATGAGACATCCATTTACCATGTTAATCCCTGAGTTTGTATTGCTGTCTGATATCTAGGGTGGCCAGTCACCTTTTATGAAGGACCAAACTCTCTATTGTACCTGAATGAAGACTGTTCTACTGACTTGTGCTATTAGTTTGGGAGCCAGTATACTAGAGCTGAAAACCTCAAATGTTGTCAGCTTTTGTTGAATTCTAGAAAGAGAAAAGCCTTTTGTTGTTTATTCACATATACAGGGGATGCCTCCTCACTCTTTCAAATTATCATCCCTGTGGCAGGTCCCCGATAGGTATTAGGGAAGATGTAGCTTCTGTAGCATATCAGAAGTGAGGCACAGATAAGAAATAAAATAATAAAGACAAGATGCAGCCTATGTTTTCATCTCAGATTATTCACGGAGACAGTCCTAAGGGGTGGGGTGGGATGTACACTATTAGTGGGGATGAATACTCTTGTAGGATTCCTTTCAAGCCTCCAGAAATAAAGCCAGTTTCACTCTGAGTACTAAAGAACCACTGTTTTGCAAAGGGGATTATTATATTTGCTATTGGTGTGCCTATGGTGCAAACCTTTCCAGTTCTGAAGTTTTACACAGGGATATTCAGAAAGCTAGACTTTTGTTCAAAATGTCTAAAACTCTTCCCATGTAGGATATAATTTTAAAAACTAGGTTCAACAATCTAAGAACAGCATTGTGGATCAGCAGTCTACATTTCCATACATTATACTTTAGCTATTTCAAACTGAGGATGTTCTATACATCAGTGTCTCTTTTGCTGTCCCGTACACAGGGTTATTGTTACCATCTTTCTAAATTCCAGAGGGATGGTATGGGGAGTGAGGAGGGTTCAGGATGGGGAACACATGTATACCTGTGGCGGATTCATTTCTGTATTTGGCAAAACTAACACAATATTGTAAAGTTTAAAAATAAAATAAAATTAAAAAAAAAAAAAACAAACTGAGGATGAACTTGTCCCTTCATAATTTTAAAGTTCCATTAATTCTGCAGTTTGCTATGATTTGAGAAAAGGCTAAAATCATTATTTTTAAGTATGTTGTTAAAGATAATGAACTTCCTTAAGGGAGCAGTTGAACATATAAATGGAAGAACAACTTAAATAAGTGAGTGACATTTCCAAGTTACATGGATTGTAGCTTAAAGTAATTCTCTTTTAGTTGGTCTTCGATGAGACCATGCTACCCTGACTTTCCTGGCACTTCTCTATTTTGGTCTCAATATTTAACATCTATTATGGACCTGAAAGGGTTTCCCAGGTGGCACTATTGGCAAAAAATTTGCCTGCCAATTCAGGAGACAAGAGTCGCCAGTTTGATCCCTGTGTCAGGGAGATCCCCCTGAATGAAGGCATGGCAACCCATTCCAGTATTCTTGCCTGGAGAATCCCATGGACAGAGGAGCCCGGCCGAGCTACTGTCCATAGGGTTTCAAAGAGTGAGACATGAGTGAAGCAATTTAGCACACATGCATACATGGACCTTAAATTGCTGTTCTATTTCCTTGGAAAGTGCAACCCTTCTCACAGGTTTGATAATACATTAATTGATCCAGGAATCTTTATTATCCATCATGGTTTGTCTACCAAGTACCACCCTACTTAATCAAACTGCCTGTTCGATATTTCCTTTCCACTTCCCCATTATATTATCAAACAAAATATACCAAAAAATGAAGTTTTATTGAAATCTATCTAATTTATCTAATGACATTTATGTGCAAGCGATTATAATAGATCTAGTCATGCATAATCTTTCCCCTTAGACTATATGTCACTTGACTTAATATTCATGCTAACTCTTGAATTCATTCAACACTTTCTGACTGTGTTCTGAATGCTGCTGCTGCTGCTGTCACTTCAGTCGTGTCTGACTCTGTGCGACCCCATAGATGGCAGCCCACCAGGCTCCGCCATCTCTGGGATTCTCTAGGCAAGAACACTGGAGTGGGTTGCCATTTCCTTCTCCAGTTCTGAATGTGAATTCTGTATATCAAGGCACTCAGTGATAAATTCCTTGGAATCAATGCTAAACATAATGTTTCATTATAGGATGCTATAAAACAAGAAGCTTCTGAGGAAATTGTCACAAAATTTATTTAAAGTTGAATTTATGAATGTTCAGATGGTTAGAGGAATTTTCCAAGAGACAAAAAAGGAAAAGATCATAATAAGTAGAAAATCAGTAGTTTAAAATAAACATCTAGGTATGTTTACCGTTAAAAAAACAAAGAGAAAACTTGGGTTGTCCCAGGTAGAAATATCAATGTTCAAGCAATAATTAAAAGTCTAAGCATCATGCCAATTGTAAGGTAGGAAAAGAAACTTGAAAATTCTGAAGTTTAGCCAAAACATTTAAAGGAATAAATAGTGCCCTTTAGCCCCTAGTGGAGAGCAAAACTAAATTATCTCTGTAGGAACAATCCACAATTTAGACTCAAGATTTCAGCATGTTAGTCAAGAGAATAGCACAATGAATGAACAACAAAACAATAAAAAGTATCTAGGAATATTTTAAACATAATACAATAGAACTTTTCAAAATAGAGGTTTAGAAACAAGATTTGAAATTTACAATGAAATGTGTATGCATCTGGTTTAAACTGAAAAGTTGTAAAATGTTGCTCTTGTCCTTATAACAAAAGCAAGTCAGATAAACCACATATTTAGAGCTATTATTTTCTACCCATCATAGAAGATACAAAGAAACATAAATGAACTAAATTCCAGAGAATGAAGAGAGGAAAAATCCATGGATGTTCTCATCTGTGACTGAAACAGAGAGAAGACAGGTATTTGCAATAGCTTGGGGTAAGAGAAGTCAGCCTAATTTTCAAAAAAAAAAAAAAAAAAAAAGCTTTTATTTCATGTGTTGACTGACACAACAGATTAGGGTCAAAGGATCCCCAGACATAGCAAAATTGTATTACGTTTTAAACTATTTTCTACCAGATTCCATAGAATGCTGAAGGTTGTACCATAGAATCAGAAACAGGGAAGAAACCTTGAGAGAAACTCTCCAGGTACTGTTGACTTTCTACTAAGGAAGTGAGAGCAATGCGTGTACCCATTTCTGGAGATAAATATAACTCACTTCAGACTCTCTTGGACTTTTATAGAAATGCATGGCACAGTATAAAAACCCATGGAAAATCAAGAAATTGTGAAACCTTTGAGAAAGGACATACTCAGTACAAGTAAACACTAAGAGATGTCAGATATTGGAATTATCAGTCATAGACTGGGAAATTCCATGGACAGAGGAGCTTATGGGCTATAGCCCATGGAGTTGCAAAAGAGTCAGAAATGACTTAGTGACTAAACAACAAAAAAGACTTTTAAAATAACTATGACAAAATGTTAAGAAATCTAGTGGAATGCATAAGCAATGTGGATTAAAAGCACTCAGCCTTCTTTATGGTCCAACTATCACATCAATGTATGACTAATGGAAAAACCATAGCTTTGACTATGTGGATTTTTGTCAGCAAAGTGATGTCTCTGCTATTTAATATGCTGTCTAAGTTTGCCATGGGCTTCTCTTGTGGATCAGCTGGTAAAGAATCCGCCTGCAATGCTGGAGATGTGGATTTGATCCCTGGGTTGGGAAGATCCCCTGGAGAAGGGAAACACTACCCACTCCAGTATGCTGGCCTAGAGAATTCCATGGACTGTGTAGTCCTTGGGGTTGAAGGAGTCGGACTTGACTGAGCAGCTTTCATTTTCACTTGCAGTTTTGTCATAGCTTTTCTTCCGAAGAGCAAATGTCCTTTAATCCGTGGTTGCAGACACTGTCCACATTGATTTTGGAGCCCAAGAAAATAAAATCTGCACTGTTTCTCCCTTTTCCCTATCTATTTTCCATGAAATGATGGGACCAGATGCCGTGCTCTATGTTAGTTTTTTGAATATTGAGTTTTAAGCAGGTTTTTTCCATTCTCTTCTTTCACCTTCATCAATGGGCTCTTTAGTTCTTCTTTTCCTGCAATTAGAGATATGCATTTGCATATCTAAGGTTGCTGATATTTCAACCCACAATCTTGATTCCAGTTTGTGAGTCATACAGCCCTACATTTCGCATGATGTGCTCTGCATGTAAGTTAAATAAGCAGGGTGACCACATACAACCTTGAGGCACTCCTTTCCCAATTTTGAACAAGTCTGTTATTCCATGACTGGTTCTAACTTGCTTCTTGACCTGGTTTCTCAGGAGGCAGGTAAGATGGTCTGGTATTCTCAAATTTTAAAGAATTTTCCATATTGTGATCCTTATTGTGATCCACACCGTCAAAAACTTTAGTGAAGGCAATGAAGCAGGGTAAATGTTTTTCTAGAATTCCCTTGCTTTATACATAATTCAAAGGATGTTGGTGATTTGATTTCTGGTTTTTCTGCTTATTCTAAATGCTGCTTATATATCTGGAAGTTCTCAACTGACATACTATTGAAGCCTGGCTTGAAGAATTTTGTGTATTACTTTGCTAGCATGTGAAATGAGTGCACTTGTAGGATAGTTTGAACATTCTTTGGCATTGCATTTCTTTGGGATTGGAATGAAAATTGATCTTTTCCAGTTCTGTGGCCACTGCTGAGTTTTCCAGCAGTGGCCAATATTTCCAATATTTGCTGGAAAACTGAGAGCAGTCTTTTAACAGCATCAACATTTAGGATTTGAAATAGCTCAGCTGGAATTTCATCACCACCACTACCTTTGTAGTAATGCTTTCTAAGAGGCCCACTTGACTTCACACTCCAGGAGGTCTGGCTCTAGGTGAGTGACAACAACATCATGGTTATCTGGGTCCTTAAGATCTTTTTTGTATGTTTCTTCTTTGTATTCTTGCCAGCTCTTCTTAATCTCTTTTGCTTCTGTTAGGTCCTTGCTGTTTCTGTCCTTTATTGTGCCATCTTTGCATGAAATCACCAATTTTCTTGAAGAGATCAGTAATCTTTCCCATTCTATTATTTTCTACTATTTCTTTGCATTGTTCTCTTAAGAAGGCTTTCTTATCTCTCCTTGGTATTGATTGGAACTCTGCATTCAGTTGGATATAACTTTCCCTTTCTCCTTTGCCTTTGCTTCTCTTCTCTCCTCAGCTATTGGTAAGGCCTCCTCAGACAACCATTTTGCCTTTTTGCATTTCTATTTCTTTGGGATGGTTTTGGTCACTGCCTCCTATACAATGTTACAAACCTCCTTCCATAGTTCTTCAAGCATTCTGTCTGATTTAACCCGTTGAATCTATTTGTCACCTCCACCATATAATCATAAGTGTTAGTGTAGGTGTTGGCTGCTAAGTCATGTCTGACTCTTTACAACCTAATGGACTGTAGCCTTCCTCTGTCCATGGAATTCTCCAGTCAAAAATACTGGAGTGGGTTGTCATGCTTGATTTAGGTCAGACCTGAATGGTCTAGTGGTTTTCCCTACTTTCTTCAATTTAAGTCTGAATTTTGCAATAAGCAGCTCATAATTAGAGCCATAGTCTGCTTCAGGTCTTGTTTTTGCTTACTCTACAGAGCTTCTCCATCTTTGGCTAGAAAGAATATAATCAATCTGATTTCATTATTGATCCTCAGGTGATACCGTGTGTAGAATCATCTCTTGTGTTGGTGGAAGATGGTGTTTGCTATGACCATTGTGTTCACTTGGCAAAACTCTATTATTCTTTGCCTTGCTTCATTTTGTACTACAAGGCTAAATGTGCCTGTTACTCCAGGTATCTCTTGACTTTCTACTTCTGCACTCCAGCCCTATGATGAAAAGAGCATCTTTGTGTGTGTGTGTGTGTGTGTGTGTGTGTATGTGTGTGTGTGTGTTAGTTCTAAAAGGTCATGTAGGTCATCACAGAACAATTCGGCTTCAGCTTCTTTGGCATTAGTGGTTTGGGCATAGACTTGGACTACTGTGATGTTGAATGTTTTGGTAACGGATGGGGATTGTTCTGTCATTTTTGAGACGGTACCCAAGTACTGCATTTCAGACTCTCTTATTGACTATGAGGGCTATTCCATTTCTTCCAAGGGATTCTTGCCCACAGTAGTAGATATAATGATTGTCTGGGTAATGATCGCCTGTGTGCTCAACAGCTTCAGGCATGTCTAACTCTTGATGAGTCAATGGACTGTAGCCTGCCAGACTCCTCTATCCGTAGGATTCTTCAGGCAAGAATACTGGTTTGGGTTGCCATGCCCTCCTCCTGGTGATCTTCCCCACCCAGGTATAGAACCTGCTTCTTCTGCATCACAGGCAGATTCTTTACCATCTGAGCCACAGAGAAGGCCCAGATATAATGATTATATTATTTAAATTCATTCTGGTGGGCAGGGCCATGCTCTTTATATCTTTAATCCAATTGTCTGCTGATGGATGTGGCTCTGCTCCCTCCTGTTAGTCACTGGGTTGAGTCCTGGAGTCTACAGGCTCTGTGGTAAGGCTAAAGGTGACTTCCAAAAGGACTTATGCCTACACATACCTCCTAGAACTGTTGGTACAGGGCTCCTGTCCCTATGGCAGACTACTGTCAACTCATGCCTCTGCAGGAGACCTCAAACCCTCACAGGCAGGTTTGGCTCAGTTTCTTGTGGGGTCACTGCTCCTTTCCCCTGGGTCCTGGCATGCACATTTTGTTGTGACCTCCAAGAGTCTCTGTTTCCCCCAGTCCTATGGAAATTCTGTAATTGAATCCTGCTGTCTTTCAAAGTCAGATTCCCTGGGGATTCCCAATCTCTTTGCTGGATCCCTAGGGATATGGGGCCTAGAACCTTCACAAAAGTGTGAGAACTTCTTTGGTATTATTGTTCTCCAGTTTGTGGATTGCCCACCCAGGGGCTATGGGATTTGATTTTATCATGATTGCGTTCCTCCTACCATCTTGTTGCAGCTTCTCCTTTGTCCTTGGTTGTGGGGTATCTTTTTTTGTGTGTGGGTTCAAGTGTCCTCCTGTTGATGGTTGTTCAGCAGCTAGTTGCAAATCCGGTGTTCTCACAGGAAAAGATAAGCACATGTCCTTCTGCTCTGCCATCTATACAGTTCCAGAGCAGGAGAAGTGATGGACTACTGAAGTAACATACACAAACAAAGTAAAGATGACAGAACCTAGCTGCTGCAGGCGTCAAGGACCAAAACTGGTTTCACTGTGAAGCTGAAATAAGGATATTTTTCCATCTGAGCCCAATAGGATATACTGGTCTTCCATGTCTGTGGAGGGTTCAGAAACCAATCCCCCCTTGCAGACCAAGGAATGATGGCACTTAGCACTACTTTATTTTAAACTATATATCTACCCAAAAATGCATGTTAATAGGTATCTGTTTCTTTCCTGCCACTGGTGGCAGGGTAGGGTGTGAGAGTGGCTGTCCCTGGTCAATGCTTGATTGTCCCTGTTGCCACCACTACCATGGCAGTCTCTACCTCCAGTCATTTCCTTATTCTGTAGATTAGATAGATAGATAGGTAGATAGATATCCGGACTAGTAGAGATTTTGGTATTGAGAGTGTTTGCAGAGGAACAGAATATTCATGAGCTTTCTGAATTGGTTCCTTTCTAGAATTGAATCTCTGATTTGATGCAAAGGCCAATGACTGTTTCTAGAAGTGACAAGAACACTGGTAGTCCATGTTGAGATCTGGCAATGGAGAAACAGTATATGAGATCCAGGAAATATGTATGAAAATAGTTATTAGAGGTATGAGATAATGGTGGAAGAACATAAAGTTGGATTTGGTCAAATTTATTGATATGGCAAAGATTCTGGATTTAATGTCACAGCTTGTGGATTTAGGAAGAGCTTGAATGGGTTGGTTAGTTGGTTGACTGACTGAAACAGGGAACAAAAGGTGGCCATGCAGTGACCTAATTAAAAATACTGGATCTGCCTTAGTTAATGGAGATATAGTAGTTCACATGCTTAGCAGATTGGAATGTCAGAGTGGATTTGCCATATTCAGAGGAGCCAGAAGCTGTATCTTTAGCCTCTACTGTGAGAAATAAATGTGAATGAACCCCAGCATTCTTGAAGGACTCCATGATTGTTCTTTTCTGTCAGTGAGACCTTATAGCAGAAACCACAGTCACTAAACTGGAAAACCTAAATGCAATGAGAGTAATTAATTTTAGGGTGCAGGGGCCAAGTGGCTACACTCAACTGCTAAGAGCAGGATAGGCACAGTTACCATAACAGAGAGCGGAACATGAAAGTCACTCAGTTGTGTCGGACTCTCTGCAACCCCAAGGACTATAAAGTCCATGAATTTCTCCAGGCCAGAATACTGGAGTGGGTAGCCTTTCCCTTCTCCAGAGCATCTTCCCAATCCAGAGGTCGAACCCAGGTCTCCCGCACTGTGGGCGAATTCTTTACCAGCTGAGCCACAAGGGAAGCCCACAGAGAGCAGAGTCAAGCAACAATTAGAACAGTCTCAATCACACAGACCTATGGTGTTGGCTAGTTAAGCATGGAGTTTCTAGAAGTGAAATAGGTAAGAAGTATCTAAATCTGTTTGGGTGGCCATAATAGACTACCAGAGACTAGTCATTTTAAACAACAAACACTTATTTTTCACACTTTTGGAGGCTAGAAAGTCCAGCATCACTGTCTGATGAGATATCTCTTCCAGTCAGGTATAAAATGTCTAATATTCTTACAAGAAGCACAAGGCTATTTTTAGATAATAAAAGTATTATTTCAGTTATTAAAATTTTGTTAGAAAATTATAGCGATGTGCTAGAGATATGTCACAAATAAGTGACTGATCTTCAATTTTGCCATGAAATAATTAAATGTGAAATACAAGCCCTTTGTAAAAAGACCTAAAAATGAAAGAATTAAAAATGAAAAAGTGTAAGTATTTTATTTAGCTTTAGATGAACTAGGTAATGCAATGGAAACTGTGGACTTAATACTAATGAGGAAATTATGCATTAAAGGACTTACAATGAAAAACAGTCATCATTTGACAGTGTAAAGAATTAAATTATCTTTTAATCTTTTACTTAATTTAAAGAATAATTTGAGCTAGATATGAAAGGATAAGTTTTATCTTGACAGATGGTTCTCCAGCTGTATTAGTTCAAAAATAAAAGTAATTATTAAAATGTTAATAAAAGGTATATATATATATATATATTTCTTATTTCTTCATTCCACTGTTTTATACATAATGAAAATAGTTGTGCTTGGTTTCTGTAGCAGGCTGTTACGATTGTCATGGATATATTTGTGAAAATTATTCAGTCTATATGACAGATGCTATGAATCATTAACTGTTTATAAAATTTGCAGATGAAATAGGAGACAATGAATTGAATAATAATTTATTCTTGTCAATTTACTCTGGTTTAACATAGAAGAGTTTTCTGTTTTGTTCTGTTTGAAGATTTCAGTTCAGTTGCTCAGTCGTGTCCAACTCTTTGTGATCCCATGGACTGCAGCACACCAGGCCTCCCTGTCCATCACCAACTCCTGGAGTTTACTCAAACTCATGTCCATCATGTTGGTGATGCCATCCAACCATCTAATCCTCTGTCATCCCTTTCTCCTCTTGCCTTCAGTTTTTCCCAGCATCAGGGTCTTTTCCAATGAGTTGGTTCTTTGCATCAGGTGCCCAAAGTATTGGAGTTTCAGCTTCAGCATCAGTGCTTCCAATGAGTATTCAAGACTACTTTCCTTTAGGATGGACTGGTTGGATCTCCTTGCAGTCCAAGGGACTCTCAAGAGTTTGAAAATTTATGGTACTGTTAATTCTAATTGCAGATTTTCTTGACACCAAAGAATGTCTGCCAAAAGTTTGATAATCAAAGACCAAAAATGGCAGTGTGATTTATGTTTTCTCACAGACACCACACTGCATATGAATGAATTCAATTTGAAGCTAAGGGAAGGAAAAGTTTGTTATCTAAATAGACAGATATGGAATATATATTAGAGTTGAATCCTCAAAATGAGAATAAATTACATCTACATTTTTCTAACATGAATCAACATACTGATGATTTTCATTGCAATTTACAGTGTTATAAACACATGTACATATGGTGCAAAATCTATAGAAAATTGAAGAATTTTTGGTCATCATAAACTTGATTGAAGAAGTACTCCTCTGAATATAATAATAGTATTGAGTTGACATGAGAATTAATAAATTTACTTATATAGATATATTAAATTCCTGCATTTTTCTTCAAAGTCAAATAAATTCTTATAAAATTAGATAAACTCACTTTGTCTATATGGATATGAGTGTTAAAGTAAAATACTCTTTTGTATTCAATTAAGTTATCCAGAGAATCTTCACATATGTTTAGAAAAAACTTGTAAGAAATAGAAATATAGACCATGCATTTCCAATTACATTTCAGCATTCAAATAGAGATATGCTATAAGGGGAAGATTGACACCACATTTCAATGACTTGGAATGAAAAATATGAAAATCTTATTAATAATTTTATGTGGATTAAAAAGATATTTAAATGGCTTGAAAAGATATATAATTGAGTCATATAAAATATATTGTTAAAATTAAGTTCACATCTTTCTTCTGATTTTAATGTGAACATCAGAATATTAAAAAGTATCAGATTTTGCTATTGAATTATTTTCTATCAGATTCTAATTTTCTATCAGAATTTCAGATAGAGTAACCACTAAAAATATAATTCAAAGAGTGTGAGTAAATAAGATAAATTGGACATAAAATTCAGTCATTACAGTAGTCAAAAATACAAAAAATAGGGAAAGAAGAAAAAAAACTAATAGAGGTTAATAGATGATCAGTCATAGGCTTTCAATAAAAGAATATCAAAGCCTGACATTGGAGGATTTCTGTTTCTGACATACACACAAAAAGTGACAGGTATTAGATCCATCCTCTCAAGTAGAAGGAAAAAAAAGGGGGAGTGGAACAAAAAGGACAAAATATACACAACAACAGTTCATCAGACTGTGGACATCAGAGATTAAAGGACAATGATACCTGGGAAAATGGGAAATGAACAATTTGAGCCCTACCGTCATCCCAGGTTAGTGTCTACTGAGGATTTCCATGGTATAATAAAAGGATGTGAAAACCAAGAAATTATATAGGTTGAGGACATGAATATTAGAGTCCAGAAAGACCAAGACAGCTAGCATTTAGAGACATACTATGGGGTCGCACAGAGTCAGACACGACTGAAGCGACTTAGCAGCAGCAGCAGCAACAAAGAGCAGAGAGCGTCACATAGAGAGAACACTGCAGATCTGCATAGCGTTTCTCTTGAGTGTTATTCAGCAGAGTACTGATCAGTACTTGTCTGTGAAGAAGATACTTATGTTTTAGAAAATAATCAGCTAAAAGAATCAAAAGGCACAGTACTGGGGACTCACAGCATGGGATTGTATCCCACTGCCATCAGTCAAACTAGAATACCTCATTGCTCATGAAAAATTGGGAATTGGGTGACAAACCCACAAGGTCTTGCATCAGAAGTTGGCAATAATTAGTACTTGTCTACATGAGATTTTGGCTTGACCTAACCAACCATATGGAAAAGGAAATGGCAAGCCACTCCTGTGTTCTTGCCTGGAGAATCCCATAGACAGAGGAGCCTGGCAGGCTGCAGTCCATGGGGCTGCAGAGTCAGACACGACTGAAGTGACTTAGCACAACCAACCATAAAATCCAACAAATCCAAATCAATTCCAAGAAACTTAGCTGCAACCCCAAACAAAACTGAAGAATATCTATAGGAATACAAAAATAACTAAAACCCAAGAAAATAAAATTAACAAGTGGTGGTAGTAATGCTTTAGTCATGAAGTCGTGTCTGATTCTTGCAGACTCCATGGACTGACTGTAGCCTGCCAGGCTCCTCTGTCCATGGGATTCTCCAGGCAAGAATACTGGGGTGGATTGCTGTTTCCTTCTCCAGGGGATCTTCCCAAGCTAGGAATGGAAGCCAGGTCTCCTGCACTGCAGGCAGATTCTTTACCAACTGAACTATGAGGGAAGCCCCTAAATTAACAAGTACTGGGATCCATTGAAAAAGTTGGGACTCAATGAAAAAGCACTAGCCATGCAAAGAAGCAGGAATATAGGCCAATAATTTGGAAAATACCAAATAAATCAAAACTCACCCACAAGTTTAAAGTATGTAAAAATTATTAAGCAATGATACATTAAGTTATTACTGCATCTCAGAGACATAGAAGATATTGCTTTTAAAAAGGAAATTGAAATTCTAGAGGCAAATACTACACAGCCTGAAATTTAAAATATACTAGATGAGATTAGTAACAGTTTAGATAATGTAGAATAGTAGAGGCATAACAATAAAACCTTTCCAAAATGAAACAATATTAAAAAAATCAAACTTGTAACAATTTAAATGGAAGATATCAGTGAGTTTATATGTTTGTGTGTGTAGAATAGGAGATGCAAAAACCACAGGGGTGGGGGAGGGATATCTGAATTAATATCTGAAATGTTCCCACTTTCAATTAAAATCCTAAATCCACAGTTCAAAGATGTCCAGTGAATTTAAAGCAAAGAACTGAGAAACAATCGAGAACCTTAAGTAATATAAAAGAACATTACAATCAAGTTGCTCAAAAGCAGAGATAAAAAAAATGAAAAGAAGGAAGAGAAAAACACATATATAGAGAAACAATCTTAGGAACAGTAAAACATTTATTATCAGAAAAGGGCAAGCAAGAATATAATGGAACAACATCTTATACTTTAAAAAAATATAGTTCTGTACCCAGTGAATTCTGTACCTAGTGGAAATAAATTCTGTGCCCAGATTTTATTATAAAGTCAGAATTTTCTCAGACATTCAAAAGCTAAAAGTATTTATCACCAGAAAACCTGCACTACCAAACTATTAAAGAAAGTCTTTCAAGCAGAATAAAAATGAAACCAGAAGGAAATGTGGATTTATAAAATGAAATAAGGGAAGTGATAGTGGCAACTTTATAGGTAAATATATAAGAGTTCTACACATTGGAGAAGGCAATGGCAACCCTCTCCAATACTCTTGCCTGGAAAATCCCACGGACGGAGGAGCCTGGTAGGCTGCAGTCCATGGGGTCGCTAAGAGTCAGACATGACTGAGCTACTTCACTTTCATTTTATACACATTTAAGTAATTTTTTAAAGGTAATAGTTTCAACAAAAATAATATAGTGTATGATTAATAGCATATGTAAACTCAAAACTTTGACAATACAGGACAAACTTCAGGAGGAAAGAAATCAACATGTGATATTTTAAGGTTCTTACAGTCTATGTGGAGTGGCATAATATCACTTGACTGTGACTGTGATAAGCTAAAATTATATATTATAAACAAAAACGGCAATACATCAAGAGAGGTGATAATGACTGGTTGTATCACTAATAGATACAGGCCTATTCAGATTGTTTATTTCTTCTTGTGTTATGTTTTGGCAGCTTGTCTCTTCTAAGGAATTGGTCCATTTCTCTAGGCTCTTAATTCCTCCAGTATCTAATTGCCACAAGACATATGAGATGTCATTTATTAGGGAAGCTCATTAGAGACTAACTGACCATGGGTTTTACTGGAGGCTAGCCATGTAGGCATCTTCTGCTTAGCATGTACCAAAACTCTAGACTTCTAGAAGGAATGCAATTATTCAGCATAAGCCATATCATTTGCAAAATCATTTAGGGAGCATAGGAGAAGGTGATGGCACCCCACTCCAGTACTCTTGCCTGGAAAACCCCATGGACAGAGGAGCCTGGTGGGCTGCAGTCCATGGGGTTGCTAAGAGTCGGACATGACTGAGCAACTTCACTTTCATTTTTCACTTTCATGCATTGGAGAAGGAAATAGCAACCCTCTCCAGTTTTCTTACCTGGAGAATCCCAGAGACTGGGGAACCTGGTGGGCTGCCGTCTATGGGGTTGCACAGAGTTGGACACGACTGAAGCGACTTGGCAGCAACAGCAGCAAGTACTTTTACCTGGTGACTCAGCAGGAAGGAATCCACCTGCAATGCAGGAGGTGCAACAGAAGCCATAGGTTTGATCCCTGGGTTGAGATGATCCCCTGGAGGAGGAAATGGCTACCCGCTCCAGTAGGTATTCTTGCCGGGGCAGAAGAGCCTGGTGGACTATAGTCCGTAGGGTCACAAAAGAAGCGGATATGATTTCAGTTCAGTTCAGTTCAGTTCAGTCGCTCAGTCATGTCCGACTCTTTGCGACGCCATGAATCGCAGCACGCCAGGCCTCCCACTCCATCACTAACTCCCGGAGTTCACCCAGACTCACATCCATCGAGCCAGTGATGCCATCCAGCCATCTCTTCCTCTGTCATCCTCTTCTCCTCCTGCCCCCAGTCCCTCCCAGCATCAGAGTATTTTCCAATGAGTCAACTCTTCGCATCAGGTGGCCAAAGTACTGGAGTTTCAGCTTTAGCATCATTCCTTCCAAAGAAATCCCAGGGCTGATCTCCTTCAGAATGGACTGATTGGATCTCCTTGCAGTCCAAGGGACTCTCAAGAGTCTTCTCCAACACCACAGTTCAAAAGCATCAATTCTTCGGCGCTCATCCTTCTTCACAGTCCAACTCTCACATCTATTCATGACCACAGGGAAAACCATAACCTTGACTAGACGGACCTTTGTTGGCAAAGTAATGTCTCTGCTTTTGAATATGCTATCTAGGTTGGTCATAACTTTCCTTCCAAGGAGTAAGTGTCTTTTAATTTCATGGCTTAGCCACTAAAAAACAAAAAAGACACTCTCATCATATAGGGAATGGTGGGAATACTCCTGAAATCCCATCCCAGACAGTAGTCAAGGGTCCGTTTTGCAAGCATGCCTTACTAAGGATAGCAGTCTCAGGACTGCTATGTTACTTATTCTCTGTACAATGTCCCTTTTGAGTTAATTTTGGTGCATAGTGTGAGGTAGGGTTCTAAATTAATCTTTTTGCATATGGATATCCAACTGTTCCAAAAACATTTGTTGAAAACATGATTCTTCCCTATTGAATTGCCTTGAAACCCGGGACAAATTTAACTGACCATAAATTTAAGTGTTTATTTATAGCTTCCAATTCTGTATCATTAATATATATTTATGCTAATACCAGTATTATATTTTATTAGTGTATTGTATAAGTTTTAAAATTGAATAGTGTAATTTTCCAAATTTATTCTTCTTTAACAAGATTGTGTTTACCATTTGGGATCCTTTGAAATTTTATATGAATTTCAGACCCACTTGTTATTATTTTTTAAATATGCCAGATAGGGTTTTGATAGGGATTATGCTGAATCAATAAACAAATTTATAGAGTTGATGTCTCATCCCAAACATTTCATTTTCCAATCCATGCACATATTTCTCTATTTATTTAGTATTTCAAAGTTTCTTTCAGCAATATTTTATAGAATTTGATATTTAACTCTTCAGTTCAGTTCAGTCACTCAGTCATGTCCAACTCTTTGTGACCCCATGGACTGCAGCATGCCAGGCCTCCTTATCCATCACCAACTCCCAGAGTTTACCCAAACTCATGTCCATTGAGTTGGTGATGCCATCATCGTCTGTCGTCCCTTTTCCTCCTGCCCTCAATCTTTCCCAGCATCAGGATCTTTTCAAATGAGTCAGCTCTTTGCATCAGTTGGCCAAAGTATTGGAGTTTCAGCTTCAACATCAGTCCTTCCAGTGAACATCCAAGACTGATCTCCTTTAGGATGGACTGGTTGGATCTCCTTGCAGTCCCAGGGACTCTCAAGAGTCTTCTCTAACACCACAGTTCAAAAGCATCAATTCTAGGTGCTCAGCTTTCTTTATAGTCCAACTCTCACATCCATACATGACTACTATAAAAACCATAGCTTTGACTAGACGGAAAATCATATTTTCTGTCACCAAAAGTTTTTTTTTTAATTTATTTTATAAACAAAATGTTTTAAAATTAATTTTCTTTCTTTGTTACACTGTTAGACCCTCCAACATAAAGCTGAAGAGAAGTGATAGTGGTCATTCTGCTTTGTTCCTTATCTTAGGCGAGTAGCCTTATGTCTTTCAATCTTAAACATAATGATGGCAATAGGATTTTTGTTGTTGCTTTTGAAGTTCTTTTATTCCTAGTTTATCAGTAGTTTAAAATGTTGGTATATTTCAAATGGGCTTCCCTGGTGGCTCAGTGGTAAAGAATCTGCTTGCCAATGCAGGAGACACAGGTTCGATCCCTGGGTTGGGAAGATCCCCTGGAGAAGGAAATGGCAACCCACTCCAGTATTCTTGCCTGGAAAATCCCATGGACAGAAGAGCCTGATGGGGTTGCAAAGGAGTCGCACAAACTTAGCAACTAAACAACAAAATTATGGTGTCTGTCAAGATGATCATGTGGCTTTTGTCTTTTATTCTATTAATATAGTGTATTTCAGTAATTGATTTTCAGGTATTTTCAATTTATTTTTGGGTAAAGAACAAAATTCTTCAGCTGGTCTTCTGAGCTCTGCCTGCACTGGTCTCTACAGTTTTATCCACTCTTAGCTTCTTCCCCTTGTCTCATTTTTTTTCTGTTCTTTAGAATATTGGCCTTCTTTCCATAGCCCAAGATTGCCTTTATACTTATCTCTACAAGGTCTTTTTATATACTCTTCTTTTGGGGCAGAAGGTACCTACCATTACCTGCCACATCTTTCAGTTAACTCACATTTTTCCTAGAGATCGTTTTTTAGTCATTCCTAACTGAGAGAAGTAGTTTCTCTGTTATAAGCTCCCAGTGTTCCATGTTGTCTTATCATAAGCCTTTGCCTCAATTCATAACATTGCAATTATACAATTTGAGAATAATTAATTGCAGCAAAGACTTATTCTCTTATTATTCCATGTTTTATTCCAAGTATCTAGCAAAGGACCTGGAATACGTTGGGCATTTAATAAATATTGTTGAATGTAAGAGTGATGAACCAAAATGAGAAAGGGTATTTTTAGGAGTGTTTTGAGGTATCTGTTAAGCTTAGATTATTTACTATGGCATATTCTGGAAAGTTTAAGTTGCTCAATATGGCTGAGCCAATAAATTCATACTGGACACTTATAAAAATTATGCTATAATTATAGACAGGCATGTTATAATGAGCTTACTACATCATAGTTAATAATTTTGTTTTATCCTGGTTATTTCCAGTTATTTAAGCTTTAATATTGGGGTCATTACTGTTCTCTGTTCTTTCTCCCTCAAATCTCACACAATTATTTAATAACATCTGAAACTTATTCTTTCCTTTAAAATGCCATTTCTACCACTATTTGCTTATATTTGTCTTATTATGTTATTCTTCTACCATCTCCCCAAAATTCATTTTACTTTTAATCCATTTACACCCTAATCCATGTGAAACATGTGAAAACAGATTTTTAAAAAGGGCAAAACATTTAAGAACAACTAAGAATTTCGCATGGCTGGATTTAGGGGTAAACTGGATGCAATCAAAGGTCTGAGGCTTGACAGAGACAACGGGTCCCCAAATTTGACTTTCTTCTGTTAAGTTCTTATGTATCATACAACCAGTGCAGGAAATTTTGGATACTTTTAGGCAAAAGAGTTACAGTACAGATATTTAACTTCTAGGAAAAGGATTATTATACCACTATAAGTGTTAAATAAAAATAATACAAATAATAGGCAGAGAAGTCAGAAGGGAAGTTATTGCACACTGAGTTTCTGATTAGTTATGTGGGTGGCACTGCCAAAGAATCTGCCTGCCAATGCAGGAGACTCAAGAGATGTGGGTTTGATCCCTGGGTCAGGAAGAGCCCCTGGAGAAGGAAATGGCAACCCATTCCAGTATTCTTGCCTAGAGAATTCCATGGACAGAGGAGCCTGGTAGCTACAGTCCATGGGGTCGCAAAGAGTCAGACATGACTTAGCCACTGAGCACAGCACATGTAATTACCTATAGTTAGGTTGAAAATAAACAGAGAAAGGATGTCTAAAGAGAGCCAATTTAATCTTTATCCTTGTTGTTGGCTGTATTAGAAGGAATAGCTGAAACAGGTCACATTTACTTTACTTTTTGCTTATGAGGCTTATTCTGCAGAGAGGACTGTCATCAATTTCCTTTCTGTTTTATTTCTACAAGTTTCGATGCTGTTGTCTTAATGATAATAAATGTACCTAATGTTGGCAAAAGCTGAGTAGTCTAATGAAAAACAAATCACAGTCTTTAATTTTCTATGCCCTATGCTAAATATTTATATCATTCTCAAAAGGAAAATAGGAAGTAGGTACTATTATTGACTCATTTTACAGATGAGGGAAGAGATGTAAGAGTAGATATTATTTGTTCCAGGCCAACCATTTAGTGTGTGGAACCATGACTCTGAGCTCAGGTCTGTGTCTAGGCTCTTAGCCACTGCATTTTACGGCCTGTGCTCTGTACTAGCACCTAAAAAGGGTCAAACAGTAAACAGTTTATTTCATCTTCACAATACTTAATGTTGAAAAATACATAAACTATTTCTATGTATTTTTGGTAGATTGAAAACTAGTTACTCTTTTACTTCATCTAGCAATAAAAATGACATTGTCTAACATAGCATTTCTTTTAATTCAATAGAGGTAAGGTTTAAACATTTATGTTTTAAACATTCTGTTAAGCCAAATAGGTTCATTAGGAGACATAACCCCTGTGGAAGTAAATAATATAGGCTTTTCTGTATTTCTCACAGAAATGGTATCACATTATATGTCAAATTAACCTCATGATTGTGTTTTATTTTTAATTATGTACATAAACTATGTCTTAAGAAATATAGTTAGTTTCTGTTATGTTTTTTCTTCTCATTCAGAATACCTGGAATACATAGAACATCATGTTTAACATAAAAACTCCAAATTTAGTACCAAAAAAGCAAAATATTAATGGAATACATCAGCAATAATATTCTTTATAAGCATTGCTACATTTTAGATTTCAAAAAAAGGGTTTTAGATGATGTTTCTGACCACAAAATAATTTGATTAAAAAACAAAGTGAAAAAACATCATCCTTGACTTGTAAAAAGTTATGCAAGTAGACACTATATGTTTATTAGTATCATAATTAGTTCTAAGAGGAATAAAATAGATAGTAGTTTTATAATTTTTCCTTTATTGAGTGAGATCATTTAATCCAATACATAAGAGACCTATGCTATGCTACCTTTTATATAATTATAAAATTTTACATTTTGTAGTCCCAGAAGAATAGTTTTGAGTTTCTGAAAGAGTAAGTTCAGAAGACTACTGAGGTACTGTTCTTTACCTCTTTAAGTAGATTTCATAAAATTCATCTGTCTTCACTTGCTACCATCTAAGATACCTCAACTTTATGACATTTTTTAAGTGAAAGTCTGCTGATTATTTTTTAATGTATTTAATTGTCTTCATGGGATTCCAGGTGGCACCGGTGGTAAAGAATCTGCCTGCCAAGGCAGGAGACACAGGAATCAAGGGTTCTTTCCCTGGGTTGGGAAGATGCCCTGGAGTAGGAAACAGCAACCCACTCCAGTATTCTTGCCTGGAGGTCTATAGTCCATGGGACTGCTAAGAGTGGAATATGACTAGGAACACACACATCCATTCAAAAAAAGAAAAACGTCCTCCATTAACATTGCATTTGCCTCAAGTTACAGCTTTAATCTTGTCTATCTTTCTTAACCAAAGTTCTCAGTTGAGTTGTGTATTACAATTATCACTATTTTTTGCTCTAAAGTCAACACATTGTTGAAACCCATTTTACATCTCCAATCCCTGCTATCTTCCAAAAGTAGAACAACCATGATTCTTTGGTGTTAAATCCAATAGGTATGACTCATATTTGAGATCTAATCAGCGGTCATCTGATTAGTTGATGGAGGGCATCACTGACTCCATGGTCATGAGTTTGAGCAAGCTTTGGGAATTGGTGATGAACAGGGAAGCCTGATGTTGCTGTAGTCCATGGAGTCACAAAGAGTTGGACATGACTGAGCAACTGAACTGAACTGAATCAGCTGTTGATACTTTTGACTACTCTGTCTTTGATTAAATTACTGAAGTCAAACTTAAGCTCCTGGTTTTCCTTTCCTGTGAGTCTTTATGTGTGTGTGCTTAGTCTCTCAGTCATATCCGACTCGTTGCTGCCCCCTGGACTGTAGCCCACCAGGTTCCTCTGTCCATGGGATTCTCCAGACAAGGATACTGGACTGGGTTGCTATTCCCTTCTCCAGGGGATCTTCCTGACCCAGGGATCAAACCCGGCTCTCCTGTATTGCAGGCAGACTCTTAACCATCTGAGCCACCAAGAAGCCTATTCAGTTCAGTCGCTCAGTCTTGTCTGACTGTTTGCAACCCCACGGACTGCAGCATGCCAGGGCTCCCTGTCCATCACCAACTCCCAGAGTTTACTCAAACTCATGTCCATTGAGTTGGTGATGCCATTCAGTCATCTCATCTGCTGTCATCCCCTTCTCCTCCCACCTTCAATCTTTCCCAGCATCAGGGAATCTTTTCCAGTGAGTCAGTTCTTCCCATCAGGTGGCCAAAGTATTGGAGTTTCAGCTTCAACATTAGTCCTTCCAATGAACACTCAGGACTGATCTCCTTTATGATGGACTGGCTGGATCTTCTTACAGTCCAAGGGACTCTCAAGACTCTTCTCCAATGCCACAGTTCAAAAGCAGCAATTCTTTGGCACTCAGCTTTCTCACATCCATCCATCCATACATTCATCTCACATCCATACATGACTACTGGAAAAACCATAGCCCATTACTGTGAGTCTCTCTGCCCAAATAATTCTACCCTTTATACTCCTCGATGTAATACTTAAATTATGAGATTCTTAGGACTCCATACTCATTCAATTATGTCATTCACCTTTCTGTCTTCAATTACCATTTATAATCCCTCAAACTGTATCTCTGGTCAGGTCTCCTGTCTCAGCTATAAATCTTCTGGTCCAAATAATTACTTGTCATATGTATTTATTTGTTTTATAAATGTCTGGACCTTAAAATTTCAAATGTAACATTTTGTTGAGTTGTAATAGTTCTTTATTTTGCATATTAGTCTTTTTTGAGATAAGTGCTTTGAAAATGTGTCCTCCCATTCCATGGGTAGTTTTTAAACTCTTTTATAATGTCCTTTGGTTTACAAAACTTCAATTTGTATAGACTGCAGTATTTTTTTTTTTTTAATTCATTGCCATGCTTTGGTGTCATATCTAGGAAACCAGTACAAAATCAAAGACTATGAAAAATGTTTGTATGTTTTCATCTATGAGTTTTATAGGTCCAGCTCTGATAATCTGAACTTTGATTTATTTTATTCTTTGTAAACAGTATAAAGTAAGGGTCCAAATATATCTTTGGAATGTGTATGTCTATTTGTTTAAGTATTATTTGTTAAAAATGATATTCCTTCCCTATTGAATAGACTTGGTACTTTTGTTGAAAATCAATAGACCACAGATGTATGGTTTATTTCTAGAGTCTCAATTTTATTCCACTAATCTACCTGTTCATACTTATGATGGTAACACAGTGTTTTGACCATGATAGGTTTGTAGTATGTTTTAAAATAGATAAATAGCAGAATAAGCTATTGAGGTTTTGATAGGCATTGTACTGAATCTTTATATTGCCTTTGGTGAGTACTGACATCTTAATAACTTTAAGTCATCTAATTCCATGAACACATGATTTACTTAGTCATTTTTAAATTTCTGTCTGCAATAGTTTGTAGTTTTCAGTATAATACTTAGTCCTACAATTACTTAGTTGAACATATTTCCAAGTATATTAATTTTTGATGCTATTGTCAATGGAATTGTATCTTGATGTCCTTTATAAATTTCTATTTTATCAAGACTTTATGTTTTTGAGCAGTTTTATGTTTACAGCAACATTGAAGAAAAGGTACAGAGATTTCCCAAATACTTGTTATCCTCATATGTGTACAGCCTTACAATTCCCAACATCCCCCACCAGACTGGTACATTTGCCTCAGTTGGTGAATTATACTTTCACATCATAGTCAACCAAAGCCCATAGTTTACATTAGGTTTCACTTTTGGTGTTGTATATTCTATGGAGTTGGAAAAATGTATAATGACATGTCAGCCTCCCTGGTGGCTCAGCAGTAAAGAATTCTCTTGCAACGCAGGATCAATCCCTGAGTTAGGAAGATCCACTGGAGAAGGAAATGGCAACCCACTCCAGTATTACTGACTGGCAAATCCCCTAGACAGAGGAGCCTGGTGGGTACCAGTCAATGGGGTCACCAGAGTCAGTCATGACTTGGTGACTAAATCACCACCAACATAATGATATGTATCCATCAGTATGGCAACATATAGAGTATTTCCACTGCCCTAAAAGCTCTCTTTGCATTGTATATTAATCCCTCTTCCTGTCGCCAACACCTGACAACCGTTGATATTTTAGGGTCTCCAAAATACATTTCAGTTCAGTTCAGGCGCTCAGTCATGTCTGACTCTTTGCGACCCCATGAATCGCAGCACACAAGGCCTCCCTGTCCATCACCAACTCCCAGAGTTCCCTCAGACTCAGGTCCATTGAGTCAGTGATGCCATACAGCCATCTCATCCTCTGTCATCCCCTTCTCCTCTTGCCCCCAATCCCTCCCAGCATCAGAGTCTTTTCCAGTGAGTCAACTCATCCCATGAGGTGGCCAAAGTACCGGAGTTTCAGCTTTAGCATCATTCCTTCCAAAGAAATCCCAGGGCTGAACTCCTTCAGAATGGATTTCCTTGCAGTCCAAGGGATTCTCAAGAGTCTTCTCCAACACCACAGTTCAAAAGCATCAATTGTTCAGCAGTCAGCCTTCTTCACAGTCCAACTCTCACGTCCATACATGACCAATGGAAAAACCATAACCCTGACTTGATGAACCTTTGTTGGTAAAGTAATGTCTCTGCTTTTGAATAAGGTATCTAGGTTGGCCATAACTTTCCTTCCAAGGAGTAAGCGTCTTTTAATTTCATAGCTGCAGTCACCATCTGCAGTGATTTTGGAGCCCAGAAAAATAAAGTCTGACACTGTTTCCCCATCTATTTCCCATGAAGTGATGGGACCGATGCCATGATCTTCGTTTTCTGAATGTTGAGTTTTAAGCCAACTTTTTCACTCTCCTCTTTCACTTTCATCAAGAGGCTTTTTAGTTCCTCTTCACTTTCTGCCATAAGGATGGTGTCATCTGCATATCTGAGGTCATTGATATTTCTCCAGACAATCTTGATTCCAGCTTGTGCTTCTTCCAGTCCCATGTTTCTCATGATGTTTTCTGCATATAAGTTAAATAAGCAGGGTGACAATATACAGCTTTGACATACTCCTTTTCCTATTTGGAACCAGTCTGTTGTTCCATGTCCAGTTCTAACTGTTGCTTCCTGACCTGCATACAGATTTCCCATCTCTTTCAGAATTTTCCACAGTTTATTGTGATCCACACAGTCAAAGGCTTTGGCATGGTCAATAAAGCAGAAATAGATGTTTTCCTGGAACTCTCTTGCTTTTTAGATGATCTGGTGGATATTGGCAATTTGATCTCTGGTTCCTCTGCCTTTTCTAAAACCAGCTTGAACATCAGGAAGTTCACGGTTCACGTATTGCTGAAGCCTGGCTTGGAGAATTTTGAGCATTATTTTACTAGCATGTGAGATGAGTGCAATTGTGTGGTAGTTTGAGCATTCTTTGGCATTGCCTTTCTTTGGGATTGGAATGAAAACTGACCTTTTCCTGTCCTGTGGCCACTGCTGAGTTTTCCAAATTTGCTGGCATATTGAATGCAGCACTTTCACAGCATCATCCTTCAGGATTTGAAATAGCTCCACTGGAATTCCATCACCTCCACTAGCTTTGTTTGTAGTGATGCTTTCTAAGGCCCACTTGACTTCACATTCCAGGATGTCTGGCTCTAGGTCAGTGATCACACCATCGTGATTATCTGGGTTGTGAAGATCTTTTTTGTACAGTTCTTCTGTGTATTCTTGCCACCTCTTCTTAATATCTTCTGCTTCTGTTAGGTCCATACCATTTCTGTCCTTTATCTTGCCCATCTTTGCATGAAATGTTCCCTTGGTATCTCTAATTTTCTTGAAGAGATCTCTCTGCTTCAGTAGTGTCCGACTCTGTGCAACCCCAGAGATGGCAGCCCACCAGGCTCCCCCGTCCCTGGGATTCTCCAGGCAAGAACACTGGTGTGGGTTGCCATTTCCTTCTCCATGAAGAGATCCCTAGTCTTTCCCATTGTGTTGTTTTCCTCTATTTCTTTGCATTGATCGCTGAGGAAGGCTTAAGCGCAGGCGGCTGCAACCGGTGCACTTGAGTGTGGCCGAGAGGAGCTACCCCACATCCAAGGTCAGGGGCAGAAACCGGGAGGACCCCATGCCCGAAGGGCAGCGGCCAAGAGGATTTACCCCACGTCCGAGGTCAGGGGCAGTGGCCGAGAGTGCCAGGCTGTGACCGCACAGGAATGGCCGAAAAGAGATACCCAAGTCCAAGGTCAGGGGCAGCAGTCTAGAGGAACTACCCCTTGTCTGAGGCCAGGGGTGGCGGCCGGGAGGACCAACCCCACGTCCAAGGATCGGTGGCTGAGTGGGCGCAGGAGGGCCTAGAGGAGCTATCCCACACTGAAGGTCAGGAAGAGCTGTGGTGAGGAGCTACCCCTCGTCCAAGGTAAGAGAAACCCAAGTAAGACGGTAGGTGTTGCAAGAGGGCATCAGAGGGCAGACACACTGAAACCATACTCACAGGAAACTAGTTAATCTAATCACACTAGGACCACAGCCTTGTCTAACTCAATGAAACTAAGTCATGCCCATGGGGCAACCCAAGACGGGTGTGTCATAGTGGAGAGATCTGACAGAATGTGGTCCACTAGAGAAGGGAATGGCAAACCACATCAGTATTCTTGCCTTGAGAACCCCATGAACAGTATGAAAAGGCAAAATGATAGGATACTGAAAGAGGAACTCCCTAGGTCAGTAGGTGTCCAATATGCTACTGGAGATCAGTGGAGAAATAACTCCAGAAAGAATGAAGGAATGGAGCCAAAGCAAAAAGATTACCCAGTTGTGGATGTGACTGGTGATAGAAGCAAGGTCCGATGCTGTAAAGAGCAATATTGCATAGGAACCTGGAATGTCAGGTCCATGAATCAAGGCAAATTGGAAGTGGTTAAACAAAAGATGGCAAGAGTGAACGTCAACATTCTAGGAATCAGCGAACTCAAATGGACTGAAATGGGTGAATTTAACTCAGGTGACCATTATATCTACTACTTCGGACAGGAATCCCTCAGAAGAAATGAAGTAGCCATCATGGACAACAAAAATATATTTAGTGTCCCCAAATAATACTAAATAATAAATTTAGTGCCCCCAAATGTTATATACTTGGGAGCCATGCCATATTTAGCTTTCAATTGATTTCTTATACTGAATAATATGCATTTACACTTCCTTAATGTACTTTCATGTCTTGGTAGCTCATTGCATTTTCAGTCAGTTCAGTAGCTTAGTCGTATCCGACTCTTTGCAACCCAATGGACTGCAGCATGTCAGGGCTCCCTCTCCATCATCAACTCCTGGAGTTTACTCAAACTCATGTCCATTAAGTTGGTGACGCCATCCAACCATCTCATCCTCTGTCGTCCCTTTCTCCTCGCACCTTCAATCTTTCCCAGAATCAGAGTCTTTTCAAATGAGTCAGTTCTTCGCATCAAGTGGCCGAAGTATTGGAGTTTCAAGCTTCAGCATCAGTCCTTCCAAAGAATATTCAGAACTGATTTCTTTTAGGATGGACTGATTGAATCTCCTTGCTGTGAAAGGGGCTGCCAAGAGTCTTCTCCAGCACCACAGTTCGAAAGCATCAGTTCTTTGGCATTCAGCTTTCTTTATAGTCCAACTCTCACATCCATACATGACTACTGGCAAAACCACAGCTTTGACTAGACAGACCTTTGTTGACAATGTCTCTGCTTTTTAATATGCTGTCTAGGTTGGTCATAACTTTTTCTCAAAGGAGCAAGCATTTTTAAATTTCATGGCTACAGATACAATCTGCAGTGATTTTGGAGCCCCCCAAAATAAAGTCTCCCACTGTTTCCCCATCTATTTGGCATGATGTGATGGGACCAGATGTCATGACCTTAGATTTCTGAATGTTGAGTTTTAAGCCAACTTTTTCACTCTCCTCTTCACTTTCATAAAGAGGCTCTTTAGTTCTTTTCACTTTCTGCCATAAGTGTGGTGTCATCTGAATATCTGAGGTTATTGATACTTCTGGTAATCTTGATTCCAGCTTGTGCTTCATCAGCCCAGCGTTTCTCATGATGTACTCTGCATATAGTTAAATAAGCAGGTGACAATATACAGCCTTGACATACTCCTTTCCTATTTGGAACTGGTCTGTTGTTCCATGTCAGTTCTAACTATTGCTTCTTGACCTGCATACAGATTTCTCAAGACGCAGGTCAGGCAGGTCATCTCTTTAAGAATTTTCCAGAGTTTGTTGTGGTCCACACAGTCAAAGGCTTTGGCATAGTCAATAAAGCAGAAGTAGATGTTTTTTCTGGAACTCTCTTGCTTTTTCAATGATCCAAAAGATGTTTTTTAGTTGCATTGCATTTTAGTGCTGATTTATACCCCATTTTGTAGGTGTATTAGTTTACTCATTCACCTACTGAAGGACGTTTTGGCTGCTTCCAATTTTTGACCATGATGAATAAAATTGCTATAAATCTCCATGAACAGATTATGGTGTAGACATAAGTTTTCAACTCCTTTGGATAAATGCCAAGGAGTCCTGTTGCTGGATTCCTCTCTCCATTTTGATACCTGGTGACTAGCAGTCAGAATCATATGGAAAGTATGTCCACAAAACTGTCTTACAAAGTAATTGTTCTACCATCTTGCATTGCCACCAGCAAGAAAGGGAATTCCTGTTGTATTACAACTTGTCAGCATTAAATGGTGTCAAGGGTTTGGATTTGGCCATTCTAATAGCTTTGCAGTGGTACATTGTTTTCCTTTGCATTTTTCTGATGACATATAATGTGGAAAATCATCTTTTCATATACTCATTTGCCATCTGTATATCTTCTTTCACTGGGGTGTCAAGTTTTTTTATCTATTTTCAATTTGAGTTTTTCTTTTTTCTTTTTGTTAACTTTTAAGAATTCTTCATGTGTTTTGGATAATGATACTTTATCAGATGTGTCTTTTACAAATATTTCATCCCAGTCTGCACCTTGTCTTCTCATTCTCATAAACTTTTTTTTTCACATAATTGGCATCTTTAATTTTAATAAAGCCCAACTATCACTTCTTTCTTAAAAAAAAAAAAAAAACACTTTATTTTTGGCTGCACTGGATCTTTGTTGCTGTACTCAGGCTTTCTCTATTTGCAGTGAATGGGGTCTACTTTCTATTTGCAATACATAGGCTTCTCATTGTGCTGGCTTCTTTTGTTGCAGATCACAGGCTCTGGGGTACATGGGCTTCAGTAGTTGTAGTATGAGAGCTCTAGAATACAGGCTCAGTAATTCAGTTCAGTTCAGTTCAGTCGCTCAGGCGTGTCCGACTCTTTGCAACCCCATGAATCGCAGCACGCCAGGCCTCCCTGTCCATCACCAACTCCCAGAACTCACCCAGACTCACGTTCATCGAGTCAGTGATGCCATCCAGCCATCTCATCCTCTGTCGTCCCCTTCTCCTCCTGCCCACAATCCCTCCCACCATCATAGTCTTTTCCAATGAGTCAACTCTTTGCATGAGGTGGCCAAAGTACTGGAGTTTCAGCGTTAGCATCATTCCTTCCAAAGAAATCTCAGGGATGATCTCCTTCAGAATGGACTGGTTGGATCTCCTTGCAGTCCAAGGGGCTCTCAAGAGTCTTCTCCAACACCACAGTTCAAAAGCATCAGTTCTTCAATGCTCAGCTTTCTTCAAAGTTCAACTCTCACATCCATACATGACCAATGGAAAAACCATAGCCTTGACTAGACGTACCTTTGTTGGTAAAGTAATGTCTCTGCTTTTGAATATGCTATCTAGATTGGTCATAACTTTCCTTTCAAGGAGTAAGTGTCTTTTAATTTCATAGCTGCAGTCACCATCTTCAGTGATTTTGGAGCCCCCCAAAAATAAAGTCTGACATTATTTCCACTGTTTTCTCATCTATTTCCCATGAAGTGATGGGACCAGATGCCATGATCTTCATCTTCTGAATGTTGAGCTTTAAGCCAACTTTCTCACTCTCCACTTTCAGTTTCATCAAGAGGCTTTTTAGTTCCTCTTCACTTTCTTCCATAAGGGTGGTGTCATCTGCATATCTGAGGTTATTGATATTTCTCCTGGCAATCTTGATTCCAGCTTGTGCTTCTTCCAGCCCAGCGTTTCTCATGATGTACTCTGAATAGAAGTTAAATAAACAGGGTGACAATATACAGCCTTGACATACTCCTTTTCCTATTTGGAACCAGTCTGTTGTTCCATGTCCAGTTCTAACTGTTGCTTCCTGACCTGCATATAGGTTTCTCAAGAGGCAGGTCAAGTGGTCTGGTATTGCCATCTCTTTCAGAATTTTCCACAGTTTATTGTGGCTCAGTTGTAGGTGGGTATGAATTTTTAATTCTTATACATTAGGAATAAATTGACTTCTTTTCAATTTATAGTGTCCTTTGACTATTGTCCTTTGACAAATTGTCCTTTGACTATTGTCAAAGGATACTAAATTCTATTATACCTGATATTAATACAGTCACCTCACATTTATTTTGGTCATCATTTTAATGGAATACCTTTTTCTATCCCTTCACTGTCAGAGTGGTTTGTATCTTTGGATCAAAAATAAGTTTTTAAGACCACATGTAGATGGGACATATGTTTCCATTCTGCCATTCTCTGCATTTTAATTGGCAATTTTAATCCATTAACATTCAAAGAAATTACAAGTAAGAAATGACTTACTTCTGCTATTTTGCTGGTTTTATATATGTTGTATATTCTTTTAGTTCCTTAAGTTTAGTACTTCCTCTGTGTTCAAATGATACTTGATAGTGTACTCTTTAATTCACTTATTTTTAATTGGAGGAAATTGCCTTGCACTAGCATGTTGGTTTCTCCCATAAATCAACATGGATCAGCCATAGGTGTTCATATGTCTCCTTCCTCTTGAAACACCCTCCTACCTCTCACCTCATCCCACCCCTCTAGGTTGTCACAGAGTACAGGTTTAGTCTCCTTGCATCATATAGCAAATTCCCACTGGGTATCTATTTTACATATGTAATGTAATCATTTTCATGCTACTCTCTCAATTCATCCCATGCTTGATATTGTACAATTTGATTCCCTTATCATGTCCTTTTCTGTACATCTTAAATTTATTTTCTTAGTGATTTTCTTGCAGGTTACAATTAACCTCATAAATTCACAGCAACAAATTTTGTATTAATACTAACTTAGCTTTGGTGTGCCATGTGTGATCAGTTTTGTCCAATTCTTTGCAATCCCATGGACTGCAGCCCACCAGGTTCCTCTGTCCATGGAATTTTTGAGCCAAGAATACTGGACTATGTTGCTATATCCTCCTCCAGGTGATCTTTCTGACCCAAGGACCAAACCCACGTCTCTTGCATTGGCAGGCAGATTCTTTACCACTAAGCCACCTGGGAAGCTTAGTGTCAATAGCATACAAATCCCTACCCCTTTATGTCTTTATCCCTCTTCCTTTATGTGGTTATTGTTAAAAAAAATTACAATATCCCATTAACATAGAATTATTCTTCTTTACATTGGTCTTTTATATTGTGTAGGCAAATAAGAAGAATGTCAAACCTGAAATAAAATAATATTGGCTTTTATATTTACCTTTGTGGCTGCTTTACCAATGTCCCTTATTTATTTATATAGTTTTTATTTACTGATTACTGTCATTTCATTTCAGCTTGAAGGACTATCTTTGGTATTTCATTTAGAGTAGATATGCTAACAATAAACAATTTCATTTTCTGTTTATCTAAAGGCTATAATATTTACCTTTAACTTTTGTAGGATTACTTTGATAGACAG